>NC_138585.1:2796722-7596722 GCF_964289735.1 Phaethon aethereus
CCCGGTATTCCCAGGCGGTCTCCCATCCAAGTACTAACCGGGCCCGACCCTGCTTAGCTTCCGAGATCAGACGAGATCGGGCGTTCTCAGGGTGGTATGGCCGTAGGCAGAATTGGCCCCGACAACAGCCCCCTCCTGCACCCGCCAACACGCTCCCGGACCGCGCTGCGGCCCCCGCCACACGGCGCCAAGACGACGGCGCGGGGGCCCGTGCCCCGCGGGGACAGCCGCACCTGCCCGCCCCGACGCAACGGCCCCTCGCAACAGCCCGCCAACAAAAGACGGGCCATCCCGCCGCCCCCCCGCCAGAAGCCTACAGCACCCGGTATTCCCAGGCGGTCTCCCATCCAAGTACTAACCGGGCCCGACCCTGCTTAGCTTCCGAGATCAGACGAGATCGGGCGTTCTCAGGGTGGTATGGCCGTAAGCACTCTCGGCCCCGACAACAGCCCCCTCCTGCACCCGCCGACACGCTCCCGGACCGCGATGCGGCCCCCGCCACACGCGACACGGCGCTAAGACGACGGCGCGGGGGCCCGCGCCCCGCGGGGACAGCCGCACCTGCCCGCCCCGACGCAATGGCCCCTCGCAACAGCCCGCCGACAAAAGACGGGCCATCCCGCCGCCCCCCCGAGCCCCGCGCCCCCGCCAAAAGCCTACAGCACCCGGTATTCCCAGGCGGTCTCCCATCCAAGTACTAACCGGGCCCGACCCTGCTTAGCTTCCGAGATCAGACGAGATCGGGCGTTCTCAGGGTGGTATGGCCGTAGGCACTCTCGGCCACGACAACAGCCCCCTCCTGCACCCGCCGACACGATCCCGGACCGCGCTGCGGCTCCCGCCACACGGCGCCAAGACGACGGCACGGGGGCCCGCGCCCCGCGGGGACAGCCGAACCTGCCCGCCCCGATGCAACGGTCCCTCGCAACAGCCCGCCGACAAAAGACAGGCCATCCCGCCGCCCCCCCGCCAAAAGCCTACAGCACCCGGTATTCCCAGGCGGTCTCCCATCCAAGTACTAACCGGCCCCGACCCTGCTTAGCTTCCGAGATCAGACGAGATCGGGCGTTCTCAGGGTGGTATGGCCGTAGGCACTCTCAGCCCCGATAACAGCCCCCTCCTGCACCCGCCGACACGCTCCCGGACCGCGCTGCGGCCCCTGCCACACTGCGCCACGACGACGGTGCGGGGACCCGCGCCCCGCGGGGACAGCCGCACCTGCCCGCCCCGATGCAACGGCCCCTCGCAACAGCCCGCCGACAAAAGACGGGCCATCCCGCCGCCCCCCCGAGCCCCGCGCCCCCGCCAAAAGCCTACAGCACCCGGTATTCCCAGGCGGTCTCCCATCCAAGTACTAACCGGGCCCGATCCTGCTTAGCTTCCGAGATCAGACGAGATCGGGCGTTCTCAGGGTGGTATGGCTGTAGGCACTCTCAGCCCCGACAACAGCCCCCTCCTGCACCCGCCGACACGCTCCCGGACCGCGCTGCGGCCCCCGCCACACGCGACACGGCGCCAAGACGACGGCGCGGGGGCCCGCGCCCCGCGGGGACAGCCGCACCTGCCCTCCCCGACGCAACAGCCCCTCGCAACAGCCCGCCGACAAAAGACGGGCCATCCCGCCGCCCCCCCGAGCCCCGCGCCCCCGCCAAAAGCCTACAGCACCCGGTATTCCCAGGCGGTCTCCCATCCAAGTACTAACCGGGCCCGACCCTGCTTAGCTTCCGAGATCAGACGAGATCGGGCGTTCTCAGGGTGGTATGGCCGTAGGCAGAATTGGCCCCGACAACAGCCCCCTCCTGCACCCGCCGACACGCTCCCGGACCGCACTGCGGCCCCCGCCACACGGCGCCAAGACGACGGCGCGGGGGCCCGCGCCCCGCGGGGACAGCCGCACCTGCCCGCCCCGACGCAACGGCCCCTCGCAACAGCCCGCCGACAAAAGACGGGCCATCCCGCCGCCCCCCCGCCAAAAGCCTACAGCACCCGGTATTCCCAGGCGGTCTCCCATCCAAGTACTAACCGGGCCCGACCCTGCTTAGCTTCTGAGATCAGACGAGATCGGGCGTTCTCAGGGTGGTATGGCCGTAGGCACTCTCGGCCACGACAACAGCCCCCTCCTGCACCCGCCGACACGATCCCGGACCGCGCTGCGGCCCCCGCCACACGGCGCCAAGACGACGGCACGGGGGCCCGCGCCCCGTGGGGACAGCCGAACCTGCCCGCCCCGATGCAACGGTCCCTCGCAACAGCCCGCCGACAAAAGACGGGCCATCCCGCCGCCCCCCCGAGCCCCGCCCCCCCGCCAAAAGCCTACAGCACCCGGTATTCCCAGGCGGTCTCCCATCCAAGTACTAACCGGCCCCGACCCTGCTTAGCTTCCGAGATCAGACGAGATCGGGCGTTCTCAGGGTGGTATGGCCGTAGGCACCGCCAGCCCCGACAACAGCCCCCTCCTGCACCCGCCGACACGCTCCTGGACCGCACTGCGGCCCCCGCCACATGGCGCCACAACGACGGTGCGGGGGCCCGTGCCCCGCGGGGACAGCCGCACCTGCCCGCCCCGACGCAACGGCCCCTCGCAACAGCCCGCTGACAAAAGACGGGCCATCCCGCCGCCCCCCCGAGCCCCGCGCCCCCGCGAAAAGCCTACAGCACCCGGTATTCCCAGGCGGTCTCCCATCCCACCCCTGGCCCTGACAAGAGACCCCTCCTGACCCCTCCGTTATTCTTTTGCCCTATGTTATATGATTTAATGTGTCAGTGCTCAGATTTCCTCCTCTGAAGTTTTCTGCTGTGCTTATTGCTATATATCATCGTCAGCTTGAACTGAAATTGGTCCTCAGACTCATACTTCTTGGTCTTGTGCCATCTCCCTTTGTACCGTTTTGTTTGCATATATCTTTTGTTTTCGTCATCCTATTTATGACCCATTTTATTGCCCACAAATTTATTTCCAGCAGATGGCAATCTGTCTGTGTTGTTACTGAGTTCTCCCATGGTCTGCTCAGGTGTCTGGTCATGCTGCAGTCGGACAATAACGTCTTTGCTTCAGAGTCTCCAGGGTGGCCAGTGGCCCATCAGCAGCTCTCAGCTCTCCTGTGCATGCCCCTTATGGGAGAGGAGCTAGTCACCACCATGGATGCGGCACTGTCTGAGGGCAAAGCAGTGTGAGCACAGGACATGCCGTCTGTTCCACTCAGCAGCCGTGTTTTCAGGCAGTCCTGGTGTGAAACACCTGCAGTGGCCTCCCCATGCCACATGTTGTGGTGACCCTGCAGCCACCCTGTCCCTTGCTGGGGCAGCCTCGAGCTGCCCAGGCAGCAGGTAGGGTTGTTGCAAATCGCCTCAACAGTCATCTTCTGAGGAGGTTTGGCGGGAATGAGCTTGCCCAAGAGGGTCAACTGTAGGTCACCACATCATGGTAGGGACAGAGGTGTGAAACAGCCGGTGGGTCAGGTTCCCCGTGACGCACAGGCTCAGGCACGCGGCAATCATAAGCAGGCAGCATGTCCAAGCTGGTGCTTTCGCCTCCCCCTCCTCCCCAGTGGGTAAATCCCATCAGCAGCCCCCCTAAACTGCCCCACGCCAGACCTAATCCCATCTCAGGGGATGCCATCAGCCTCCTGTCAGACGGGCCAGGGATGGAGGGTCCCGGGAGGGACTGTCCCATCTCCTGCAGAATTCGGGGGACACCGGGGACGGCACAGGGCAGTGGCCCGGGAAGGGGAGCAGGGTGGTGGAAAGGGGCTGCCTGTTCTTCATGCTCTCCGGAGAAGGAAGGGGAGCCCAGAGCTGAGCTGAGCTTTGTCCTGGGTTAATTTTAGCCCAAGGAGATAAGGGAGGGGAGGTGCATGGTGGGGCTTAAGGGGTCCCTCTGCCCCGGAATGGGGCAGGCCTGGCCTCTGCCGTCCCTGCGGGCGTGGGGTGGGCTGCAGGGTGCCGGGGGAGCCGGCGGGGCCCGGCTGCTCTCCCCGGCCTTGGGGGGTCCCGGCCGGGCTGGGGGCTCGTCTCCTCAGCAGCGGCTGTGGGCTGTACATGGTCTGTGCACCCCGGGGCCAGTGCAGCGCCCCGGTGTGGGGTGCAGGGGGGGCCCCTGGGGGGGGATCCTGCTCGTGGGGGGGATGCGCGGGCTTCTAGCTGAGTGGGGGGGTGTCCCTTGCCTGGGGAGGTGGGTACCTGTGGGGAGATAAGTCTGTGTGAGTGTTCCTGAGCGGGGGTGATTGCTGTGTGAGAGAGTGTACACGTGAAGGGGCACCCGATTGCGGGTATACGGGGGGGGGGGGGGCGGTATCCCCGGGGGCAGCACGGCCGTCTCACGCCCGCACGACGCCCACCACCCCCACGGCCGCCGCGCCTCCTTAAGCGCCCGCCCCGGCCCGGACTCCCCCCGCCCCGTCCCGCCCCGTCCCGCCCCGCTCCCTCCAACTGAAGGAATAAAGTTGCGGGCCGGGGCAGGCGGCCCCGGTTGGAGCGGAGCGGAGCCGGGAGCGCGGCCGCCGGGCCATGGCCTCGGAGGAGCTGGCGCAGAAGCTGCAGCGGCGGCTGCAGCTGGAGGAGAGCGGGGCGGCGGCGGGGGGCGAGGAGGTGGCGGCGGCGGCCGAGGCGGCGGCTGGGGGGGAGGCGGAGCGGAGCTGCCTGACGGCCAGCGCGGGCGCGGAGCTGAGCGCCAAGCTGTGCCGGCGGCAGGACATCAACGAGGGGGCGGCGCAGCCCCGGCGAGCCGCCGTCTTCAACCCCTACACCGAGTTCAAGGAGTTCAGCCGCCGGCAGATCAAGGACATGGAGAGCATGTTCCGCTTGTGAGTGGGGCGGGAGCTGGGGCGGAGGGGGGGCTCTGCCTTCGCTCCGCAGGCCGTCCCAGCGCTTTTCCCCCGGGGCACATCTGGAGAGAGGCTGCCTGCTCTTGGCGAGATGTTCGCATTTCTCCGCGGTTTTGCGGTCGGGCTGGGAAGAAGCTGCGGCCGGTTACCGGCGCCGTCTGATCCCCGTATTGTCTCTGCGCTTTGCGGGGTGGGGGGGGTGGGGGGGTAGGGTTTGCCCCCGACTCGGGACTGGAGCCCAGCCCTGCACGCCGCTCACGGCCTGGGGTTGCCTCAGCTCTACCCGGGTGTGGGACAGCGGCTGTTTGTGGTGGCACCCCTGAGTTGTGGCTTTGGGGGACGCTCTGGGTGGGACGGGGGGGCTGGGAGAGCACAGGCGCTGCAGCCCCACACCCTGGGGCAGCCGGTGGGTCTGTGTCCCGGGGCATCGCAGCGGTGCCGGACATCTGCCTTGGACAACTGCGACCCCGAACATCCCCAGCAGCTCTGCTGGCTCTGCCCAGTGGTGCTGCAGCTCCTTCCACGGCCCCGTTTGCCAGGCTCGGTGCTCCCACCCGTGCACCCAAAGCCAGCTTGAGCACAGCTGCCTCTTGCTTCCCCCATCCCAGCAGGAAGGTTTGTATTAAAGTCAAGCTGTTGGTGGCAATGTGGAGAGTTGCTTCTGTAAGCAGAAGGGCTTGGCCCTTCCCCAGGGCCGTGATTCTGCCCTTTGCTCTCCTCCGCAAGCCATGTACTGGCTCCTGCAGTTGGGCTGTGCCTGGGTAGCTTTGGTTATCTGTGCTCAGGTTTCCCTCCAGCACCGCAAACCCCTGTGCTCCTGGGGACTGATGTCCTCCCAGCCCTCCGGAGAGGGGTCAGGCAGGCAGCCGCATGTGCCAGCCAGCTGCAGGCAGGGCTGCTGGCCTGGGGGTGAGCTGTTGCCAGACCTAAGGAGGCAGGACCACGGAGGAGCTACGTGGGCTGTCACAGCAAGGGGCAAAGACTTCAGCTTACGGAGGTGACTGCAGAAGGCTTTGTGACTTGTTCGGTCCTTGTCCTCCTACCTGAAAGCTGCCTTGGGCACCCTGGAGGCTGGGGGCATTGTGAGGAGATCAAGAGCCTGGTTGAACGCTCTCAGGTTCCGATGCTGTGGGCTGTTGCTGGCGGGAGACCAGGCGATAGGCTTTTGTGAGCTTACCGGAGTTCTTTGTTGCACGGGTAGCATCATCTTGGCAGCTGGGCACGGGAAGAGAGGTGGTCCGGGCGAGACTGCTGCTCTACTCGCTCCTGCGCCCCTTTTGATGATGGTTAAAAGGGATCCCACTCTGCGAAAGGCTGAGACGTGGTGCTGTGAGGGCAGGAGGACAAATGATGCAGGCAGCTGCAGTGCCCAAAAGCTGTGGGTGAGAGCCCACAGCGGGCAGCGGCACTGCCTCAATAGGCATAAGGAAAGGAACAGCGGTGGTTTGGGAAATAAAAAGTGGAAGAGCTGAATTGCAACCGAATTTTTCAACAATGAGCTCATTAAACGCAGGCCTTGTAAGCAGGGAAACCTAGGCTTTGCACTTGAATGCTAATCAGCTGGTCAATTTAGCTGGAAAACATTCTGTGCCCGGTGAGGACTATCGCAGCCGAGTGCTGCCCGGTCATGCCCGAAGGGGAAGAAGCTGGGTTTCATGCTCCCCTGTGCTTCCCGAACAGGCGGACGGAAAACCCCGTCCTGGTTTTCACTTTGTTGCAGGCACCTGGTGTCAGCGGTGGCGGCGGATCTGGTCTTTGCTCCATCTGCTCCCAGTGACCCGTTTCAAGTACTGGCTGACACCACGTGCTCCAGGAGGAGAGGAAATGTTCCTCTTAATTCCTGCCAGTCAGAGCTTGAGTTAATGTGATTAAGGCTTTTTTCTCTGTACAGCTTATTGGCCCTGGCCACCACAATCTGGGGTCTTTCTTACTAATGGTAAAAAATAAGCCTTTCACAGACAGGGATGTATCTTCTCACTGCTGTGGGATGCCAGGTTTCTGCTATCAGGCTTCCCATGCAAAAGGGTGTTTTATCAGTTTAGTGGGACTTGTAAATCTGTTATTCAGACTAAACGTTTACCTGTGGGACCCGGCTGCTGTGTGGGCTGGGTCAGGGTGCTCTGGCTGGGAAGAAGGAGTTGCTGGTAATAGCGGCTGCTCTGGCATCTGTCAGGGTGTCCCAGGGTACAGCTGGTGGCTGTGACTGCCCTGCATCAGGGTGGAAGCAAAGGGCCCCTCTGAACGTGGGACTTCCCAAAATCCAGTGCTCCATCCAGGTGCTGTGTGCTGCCGGCCCCTCTGGGAGCATCCTTCCAAAGGAGACATGATGCTCCTTGCTTGTGCTGCCACAGTCGGGCTCATTTTTCCTGCTCTTCTCCAAGCTTCCTCTTGGCAGTGTCCCCCCATTTCAGCCACCTTCCCCTGGGGATGGGGTGTGGGTATCTGCCATAGGTGCTGGGGCTGTGCAGGAGTGCACGGGGGCTGCTGAGCATGGGCAGCTCTTGGCGTGGGTATTTTTTTTTTGTCAGAGGGACCAGGAAGTCTGCAGCTCAGGCTATTTATAATGCGACCTAATTAGCTGCCTATTCTGACAATGTGTGGGGACTGTGGTAACTGTGATGACCTCCCTTCCCCAAGTCTTGCAAGTGAGCTCCGGAGCTCCGGAGTCTCGCAGCTCCCCTTGGCGCCATCTTGGCCAGGGAAATGGCAGAGGGGAGTGTGAAAGCTGGACTGTGAGGCTGGGCCTGGCAGGAGTGACCTTTCGGATGTATGTAGAGGGGAGAAAACAGCCACCAGCTTCATCCGTGGGGTGCGAGGGAGTGGAGAAATTCCAGCCTCGCTGTTGCTTTTGTATTTAGGGAATTTCATATGTTGCCCACGCATTTCACAAGTGCCTTGTGCCTGGCCGGTGGGAGAGGCTGTGATGTCCCCTCGCCCTCCCGGGGCCACCTGGGAGCCCCTCGCCGGGTGTCCCTCTGCTGAGGGACATGTCTGACCTGCTGCAGCAGACCTGCTTGTTCCAGGACTGCTGTGCTCCCGGTGTGACTGGCTGTCTCTGGAGTCCCAGCAGTTGGGGGGGGTCATCCCCATGGGGACTCAGCCACTCCAGGTGCCAAGCACCCAGCCTGGCCCCTGCAGGCTTTGGTGCCTCAAGGTCTTGCCCAGCATCTCAGAGGAGATCTTGCTGGAGGAGACTTTCATCTTGCCCTCACGTCCCTCCAAGAACAGGAGAGTTCCTGCTGCCTGGGCTGGGGAGGATGGAGCTGTGTGTGGCCGAGGAGCCTGTTCCTGTCCTCACTTTCCAAAGCTCTCGGCAACAGAATAGCATGTTGCCGTTGGAAGGGACCTACAATGATCATCTAGTCCAACTACCTGACCACTTCACGGCTGACCCCAAAGTTAAAGCATGTTATTAAGGGCATGGTCCAAAGGCCTCTTAAACACTGGCAGGCTTGGGGCATCAACCACCTCTCTAGGAAGCCTGTTCCCAGTGTCTGACCACCCTCTTGGTAAAGAAACACTTCCTCATGTCCTGTCTGATCCTCCCCTGAGGCAGCTTTGAACCGTTCCCATGTGTCTGCTCACTGGATACCAGGGAGAAGAGCTCAGCACCTGCCTCTCCATGTAAGGTGAAACGCAATGCACAGAGGGAACTACGTAGAAAGGATTTTGAAATATTTAAGGGGAGATTATTACTACTTCAGCACCATTACTCCGACTGCTTTATTTCAAAGCCTGTATTAGGCCATTGCAGCATGCAGGAACTGCAGATCAAAGTACAGGTGCCTGTAGTATGTGGAGCAACCTCAGGTACAGTGAACATGTATAAGGAGGGCAGGTTTTCATTCCAGCCTCTCTCAAGAAGCGTGAGTGTTTAGAAACTGCTCTTTCATCCTTCAGTATTTGGGATTTCTCATTCAATTATCCTTTTTTTTTTTTTCCCCCCCCTTGAGGTTTTTCAGGCAGCTGGGGAGGTGACTGCAGAGTCAGTACAGGTGATGCAGTCCTCAGCGTCTCCTTTTTCCTCTTGACCCTTCTTTCCTTCTGTAGTGTAACCCCCTCAACTGTGCTACATAACACCATTCCAATGATTGTACTTGGGCAGAAATCATGTGTAACATGCTTCGTGTTCTTAAGCAAGTCTGTTCAGCAAGTATTCCCTCTTCGCTCCCCTGCTTTCCTCCCCCAGCGCTTTGGCAGCCGGGCACGCTCTGCAGCCTGGGTGGAAGCAAGCCAGCGTGGGAATCTGGGTGCATCCTTTTTGCAGCAGATTTTGGCAGCTGCTGCCTGTGTCTCATCTGCTGCCAGGAATGCCGCTGCGGCAGCGCTGCGAAGCCTTATCGTGACGGCCGCGGTGCTTGTAGGTGCCTGCAGCATCGTAGCCATCGCAGGTGGGGACCCGCCACAGCACTGACCTGCTGCTGGAGCTGCCTGCCTGCGATGTGAGACATCTTTGCTCGTCGGCGTGAGGGCCTCTCTGTCCGTAATGCCTGCGCAACACCGGGGTGCGGCTTGGCTTGAGGCCCAGGGAGCTTTGAGCCTGAAGGAAGCAAATCTCCGGTGTCACAGCAGGACAGCGGGTGACAGCGGCACTGAGAGGGCTGGCAAGGCACCCGAGTGCTGCAGGCTCTTGCTGTGCCATTCCTGGTGTACAGGATGGGACCGCTCGCTGGGATTTGTTTAGGGACCAAACTTGTCCTGGTGCTCTCCTCCAGCTCTGCCTGTGCTGCCTGTTAGGACTGACCGGTGTCCATCACCAGACAGGGCTGCTGTGCAGGCAGTGAAATGGGTGTGAGTGGTATCAGAGGATGGCTGGAGCCCTGGGCCCTGAAAGGGAGCTCCAAAAAGGCAGACAGCAGGGTTTTTGGTAGGACTGAGGTATGCCAGGAGCGTTGGCTGACCAGCAAGGTGCATCCTGTGCCATGCCCCATTGCGTCGAGTGCCTGTGCGGGGGCGGCGGAGAATGAATTGCGCTGTCTCTCTGCCCTATAAATATGCCTCTCCCTAAATAGTCTGGCTGTGTGGCTCCGTGGCAGCCGAGTGGCTGTACCCAGGTCCTAAAATACTCGGGCTGTTTTAGGAGGTGAGGGGGGTGGGGAGGGAATGCAGCAGTTTGCAGGGTGCTGCTGTCGCTCTGCGGGGCTGCCACCGAGCTTCCGGGGGCTTCAGCGTCACTCTGTCTGGCTGTCCCCAACTGCAAGGGACTGGTAACCTGATTTCAGGGCGCATCTCGGCGCCAGCTATAGCCCAGCCTGGCGCGTTCAACACCCATTGTGCGGCTGGTACAGCACGCCACTCTGCCACCGCGGTCCACTGCTGGCAAGACCCCTTTTCTCACAATCCTGGCTTTGTGCTGCCTCTCTGCAGGGATGAGGAGCCCTGAAGCTGTGCCCCACGCTTAACCCTTTCGGGGCAGCGTGTTTGCCCGGGGCTCAGTGTCAGGGCAGGCACTGAGGGCCGGTGTTTGCTGTGCGGGTGGCTCCTGTAGCAGAAGGGAGAGATAAGCACAGCAGGCGTGGGCTGGCTTGTGCCCTTCTTCTGTTTCCATCTCCATTACCTGATGCTTCCGAGAGGGGCTGGGCAGTGTCCTGATCCTGGATGGGCAGCCTTTGGTGGGGACCTCTTGGTTATCCTGCTTCTGCACCCAGCCAAAGGCAGTGTGAGCTTGCTGGGGACAAAAAAAACCCCAACCCCAAGTGCCTCCCTGACACTATATGCTTTGCTGTTCTACCTGATCAAAGGTACTGCCTCTCCAACTGCCTTAATCCAGAGGAATTGCTCCACACCCTTTCTCCAAAACTTAAAGGAAAGCAAATTGACAATTAAATATTTCACTTATTACACTCTGTGAGGTCTTGAAAGTGCATCTTGGGGCTGGGCTGGGCTATGCTGTGAACGTGTGCCTTAATTAACTGACGCCTTCTTTGCTGTGATGAACCTGCTGCCTTTCCTCCCCATGACGTGTCAGGTCTGTGACCTGGTTTCTGCTCCGATGGAGGTTTCTTTCCTAGTTTTCCAGACAGCTGACCAGCCTGGTGGGCTTGCAAGTGTGCAGAGCGTGCAGGCAGATTGGTAGCAGGGGCTCTGCACCAGCCTGATGGTGATGTCCCTGTCATTTGGGGTCTCTTGGGCGTGGGACCCTTGGAAACAAAGAGGCACGGAGAGTATAAAAGACGGTTGTGGAGGTGGTGGGACTCTGAAAAGCTCTGGAGGCCACCCCAGTCTGGGCAGAAAGCACCCTGTGCCCATGCTCATGAAGGCAGGGGCAGAGCTCTTGGCTGCAGCCCTGCCTTGCGCTGCCAATACCTGCAAGCAGCTCGGGGCCAGCAGCTTTGTTCGTGCCTTCCTCTGCCACAGCTTCCTCTGTGGCTGTGAATTTTCTCAGCTGGAAAGGGCTTTCTTCCAGGGTAACCACAACTGTGCAGGTCTCGGTCTGGGATGGCTACAGCCCTCATTTCTTCGGAACAGAGCTAACAGTCAATGAAAGATGATGGGTGGGAGGCTCCTGCCAACGGGAAAGCTTCAGTGCCATGCCTAGGGTTTCCTTTCTGAATGGCTGAAAGGATTTAACTCTCTCGGGGTTGAGATGGTGGTGAGGGGGCAGTGGCAGGCTGTGCACTGGGGCTGAGCCCAGCCTGGCTGACCCTGCCCTGTCCTTCCATGCAAGCCCCTGGCTCTCTGCTGGACCCTGAAGGCAGGACCAGGATGAGGGAGGGCTGCTGATGAGCTGTCCGATAGCGGAGTGCCCATTCCTCCAGCCTTTGGACTTTGGAACCCAGTGATGGCCCTGGTGCGTGTGAAGTGCTGGTTCCTGGGTCGGCCGAGTGCTTTACTCGCACCCACAGCAGATGACAGGGAAAGAAGTCGTGCACAGTCCCAGGCTGAGCACGGCAGGTCACTGCCTCCCCACCCCTAAAGCACTCTGCCCTTTGCATGGGTGCTGTCTCCTCCTGCAGAGAGTCCTTGCCATCCTTTGTGCTCCATTGGGAGCATGGTCCCACTCCAGTCTTGCTCCTGGAGGTGGGCACTCGTTTTCTCTGCCAGCCTGGCCCCAGGGTGCAGCCCCCAGCGCCAGCAAGGATTTCTGTGCGCCCCCAGGGCTGCCTTGCGGCTCTGCCTGGGGACACTGCATAAACAGTTGCCCTGAAGCACAGTGCTCGTGTAGTACAAAACCATTTCAGCAAGGAAAGATCTTAACAGCTGGAGGGGGTGTGTTTTGCTTACAAATAGATAGCGGCTTTCTGCTGAGAGGTTCTGGTTGGTCTCTGCTCCCTGTTTCTGCTCTAAATGAGCAGGAGACCTGGCAGCAGCTGGCTGTGGCATGCCTTTGCTTCACTGTGCTGGTGCATGGTGTAAGCTGCGTGTAAGTAACTTTTGTGTTGGACATGCAAGTGGGCGAGATGGAAATCCCACTGAGATAAGCTGAGTTCCTTCATGTTCCTTCTGTGTGGGTGGTTTGGTCTGAGCTCCCCTGAGCACTTCTGTCTGAGACAGCTCTGAAAGCTGCCTGCTACTTCTGCAAGCTTAATATATCTCAGCACTCGCCGTCTTGTGCAGCTTCCTATCCCTCTGCAAGCTCTGAACCACCCCGTGACTGTATCCATTTGCACGGTTCCTCTTCTGGGAAGATGGATATGGGGTATGTTGAGGGCTGACTCCCTCTCCTTTGCACCCTGCAGGTATGACTCGGGACGAGATGGGTACATCGACCTGATGGAGCTGAAGTTGATGATGGAAAAGCTGGGAGCCCCACAGACCCACTTGGGGCTGAAGAACATGATCAAGGAGGTGGATGAAGACTTTGATGGGAAGCTCAGCTTCCGTGAGGTGAGGGTGGCAGAGGGAGTAGGCAGCTGGGCCCTGTACTCCAGCTGTAGGTAAAACTGTCCCCTCCATGTCTCTCTAGCTGGGAGGTGCAGTGGAGATGCAGGTGAGCTTCCCCACGCCATGGGGAGCTCAAGGTGCGGACCACTGTTAGCCTCCACCTCCATGTGGCAGTAATGGTACCCAAAGTCAAAGACCTCCAACCTCTGCCTGCTTTGGGACCGTATTTGAGCCTTGCTGCAGCTCCCTGGGAGTGCTGACAGAGCTCCCTGCTGGAGGTGGCATATCTCTTCAGTCACAAGGTCTCCTTGCTGGGCTCCTGCAGTACAGTGTCTCAGGCCTCATTTCAGGTTCAGGGGAAGGGCTCTGCTCAGAGCAGCTGGTCTCACGGGGTGCAGGAGGTTTCCTCTTCCAGTTTATATTGGGTCCCTCTCTGCATCACACAGTGACCAGGCACAGCAAGCTTCATGAGCAGTGGTCACCTCCCTGCAGTGAGGAATAAATGTGGTGATGCAGCAGTTTGCTGCTGCATGCTGGCTCAGCAGGGGGACACAGCCAACAGTCTGTCACCACTGTGCTGAGACTGCTGGGAGCACTGTGGGCAGACCAGGATCTGCTGCCGGGCAGAGGAAGAGAGGGAATTTGAGCAGTGACCTGCATGCACTCAAGGGTACCCAGCTCATCTTAGCAGGAAGAGGGAGTCCAGATATCAAAACCTCCTGTTGTATCATCTCCTCCTCACAGGCTTTGGTTGCTGTCTCAGTCAGAAGTGTACATCACACTGTAGCTTTATGAATTAACCGACAGCCCCTTTGGGCAGCAAGAGAGCCAGCGCTGCTTATGTCCTGCAGTGATTGTGAGGGCTGTCCTGATTCCTCCTGCTCCAGGGGACAGCAGCAATGGGACCCAAGCAGCTGGGCTCCCTTGTTTCTGCAGGGGCTGTGCTCTTTCCATGCCACTTGCAGGGTGAGGGGTTGGCTGTGGAGATGAGGTGCAGAGCTCTCCACAGCTCAGGACTTCATGTTCTTCATCTTGGAAGTGCTGGGATCTTTGGCAGTGCTTGGGAGGGAGGATGAGCAGCCAAGGCCCGTGACCAGCTGGGCTGGTTGGAGTGTGAGGGGTGTCCAGCAGCTCACAGAGCTGTTGCACCTTCTCTCTGTGCTGGCACATCACACCATCTCCCCCTGCTTTCGTTCCCCAAGAGTTTTGTTGAATTTCTTTTGCTGCAAGAGGGCAGCAGTAGAAGACAGAGGCCAAAGAATGCTGGGTTACAGGGCCTGGCCCATAGAAAGTGAGGAAAAGACAAGCAAATCTGGGAAGTGAGAGCTGTCAGTTCACACAAGCAAAGCCCTGAGCTGGTAGCTCCTCTGGGCAGGGAAGGAGACGTGCCCGGTCAGAGGTGAGCGTGGGGTAGCAAAGAATCCAGGAGAGCAGGAAGAGCACCATGCCCTTGGCCCCAGGTCAAGCTGCAATTGCTAAATCACTGCATGGGCTGGAGGAGCCCTCTCTGCGTGCCCCCTGGGCCATGCTTCACCCTGGTTGAAGAGCTGGGGACAGCCTCTGGGCTTGCTGCAGGGGCTTGCTCCTGTGAAAGAGAAGCGCCTTTATCCCCAAGGCTCTGGAAGATGCTATGATGTCCTGGCACTGGTGGTGCAGCACAAGTGGCAGAGCTGCCTTTTCTGCTGCCACCTGTTTGGAGCACAGCTCCTCGCACAGCCTCCCATCAGCCGACACGGGCTGCCTGTGCTGCCAGCCCTTGGCAGGCGACATGGGACAGCTGGTGCTGTTGTTGCTTCTTGCCAGATGATGGTCAAGCAAACGCAAGCTTGAGTGGCACGTGGGTTGGAATGAAGGAGCGTCACTGGCAGAGCTCTGGGGACAAATTACACAGCAGCTTTGGCACGTACCCAAAGCTTCCCGTGCTAGAGAGGAGCAGGGTGCTTCTTGCCTTGTGGTAGATGCACGGTGTCCAGCTGCTGCGTTCAGGCAGAGGACTGCAGGGAGGCAGGTTTCCCAGGGGGTGAAGAGGCCCGAACCAGTCTGTAGCCCTGCCCCACTCCACTTGCCGTTGGTGGCGATGAGCAAGCATGTGGTGGGTGACCAAGGTGACTTGGGGCACTCTGGCAACACAAAGAGAAACCCTGGTTTAAAAGAGTGTCTGAATTCAGCAGGGTGTAACTCGAGCACTGGAGGGCTCCTGTCTGCCTCTCCAGAGAATACCGAGTTCTGACATACCTGCCTGAAGACGTGCTTCTCGTGGCCTGGCTAGAGAACTGGTAAGGACCTCTTTCACTTGCAGCAGGTCACCTTTTGTTGCTGCTTCGAGTAGTGTCATGTCCTCCCTTCCCACGTAAGCTGTTGCCTGGAAGGCAGGCTTGTATGGCTCTGACTTGCTGCTGCTGAACCGCTGGCCCTGTTGGGAAAGCTGCCTTCTGCCATTGACCTTTGAGCATCAATCAATACGTCAACAATAACTGCACAAGACTCCCTCTGTGACACAAGCAAAGAAATTTAGGCTTAAAAAGATTAGGTACAGTGCAGGGAAAAAACCACCTGACTGTCTAGTTCTGTCATTACCACAGGAAACCAGAGTTAATTGCTGTAATAGTAATGTCTGATTGTAGCTGCTATCTAGAACCCGCAAAAATCCACCCACTGTCCCCCATGCCTGCACCAGCTTAAATGCTGACCCACGTCGTGTTTGCTAGCAGGGTTGGTACAAACCACAGCTTTGGGTGGCATTGCTTTTCTGGCAAGCTGCTCCAAGGCTGCTGTTGCCAGTCAGTCCCGTACCTTCCCTCACATCCCTGAGGCCAGTACGGTGCCTGGTGGGGCTGTGTAACTACAGCATCACTCAGAGACCTGGCACTGTGGGGTAGGTCTTGGATCACAAAGGATGTGAGAGCAGATAAATCTCTTATTAGGTTAGTGGGGTGGAAAGTGTGTGTCATGTCCTCCTTGAGAGCAGGGTTTTTAAAAGTACCAACATTATTCACTTTTGCTTCTCTGTTGACATTTCCCTAAGGCTTAGATGTATGTGACATGTCCTGGGCCCAGCAAAGGCTGTGGGATGTGCTGGGAATGGGAACTCATTGGGAAACTGAATGCAGATTTCTGGTGTTTGCTAGTCAGTGCCTTTACCATTGACCTTTGAGCATCTATCAACAATTAACTGCACAAGACTCCCTCTGTGACTCAAGGAAAGAAATTTAGGCTTAAAAAGATTAGATGCAGTGTGAGGGGAAAAAAAAAAACCACCTCGAGGGCAAATAACTGGTGAGGTGGGCTGCAGACAGTGTGATTACATGATGAGGGATTGCTCCTGAGCTCCTGTGGAAACCAGCGTGATGCCCCATGGTCCACCTTGCTGGGTTCTTGGGGCTGACGTTATGCTGTGTCCGCTCCAGCCGGTGGCTCCGTCCCTGGTTTCCTTGAGCTCAGCTTCCTGGCTGGGGCAGCCCATATTCCACAGGAGGATTGCTGCTCCATCCCCTAGTTTCAGTATGATTCATGCACATTTGTACTCGTGACTGGGTGTTTCCAGTCCCTCCCTGGGTGACAGCTGTACCAGACCTCAGGATTGTGCTGCCTCTACTGCCCTTTTCTGATGCCAGGAAGTGGGACTTGCAGGGTGGAGCAGAAACTATGAGGAAGAACCATGACTAATGCCAGCCTGGCTGCCAGCCCTCCGTGTCACCATGCCTGGTGGTGGAGGAAGAGAAGAACTAGCCCATGCCTAGCAGATCTGAGCAGAGGGAGTGGATATCTTGGGGACGATTTGGTTTCTTTCTGAGTAGGATGTTTTGCCCATTCAGCAGAGCATCATTAAATTTCTTACATGTGTTTGGAGGGGGAAAAGTTCCCTCCCCAAGCACAGCCTGCTTTCTGTCTGCGCTGTGCTGAGCACACATGGGTTATGAGGCCGTTGCATGAAGCAATGCCTGGTGATACCGCCTCTCTGAGAGGGCAGGCAGCGCTGCTATCATCTCCACACCCTTCCCCATGGGAGGCCTTCCCAAACTCTTGCATCTCCACCAGCTTCTGTGAGCAACGCATTAGGAACTGGCTCAGAGTGGATGCTGGGACTTTGCTGCCCTCCTCTGGGACAGCTCAGGCTCTTCGTAGGAAGCAGCATGTCCCAAGTCTGGCAGTCTGAGGACCACAGCACTAGAGATAGTTGATGTTCCTGTGCAAATGGATTTCAGGGCAAGGCTACATGGTATTTGTGGCCCTCTGCCCTGAACTGAGGTGGTGCAGTAGCACAGCTTTATTGCTTGTGCTCCTTTTGTACCCAAGTGACTTGTCCACATCTCTGTTCTTTCCATACTATGCCAAGCGTTGAGACACCTCCTGGGGTGGCCAAGAATAGCAGGGAGTTACAGGACCTCTCAAATTATGCATAGAGGATCTACATCTTAACCTGGAGTTCAGTTGGCAGGTTGAAGGTGGTGTAGAAGTCTTTATTTTTAAGCAGGCAGGTCTTGTTCCTTCAGTAAAAAAAAGTGTGCTTTCCTGGAGGATTATATGGCTTTTATTTTTGTTTCCTTTTGCAATTCACTTGCCAGTATGCACTCTGCTATAGTGACTCTGGATTTGTTAAATGTCCATGGTCCAATGCAAGGCAAAGGTTTCAAAACCAGTTGCTCTGTGGACACTTGTTCAAGCCACTCTGACTATCACAAGGGCATGCCTCTGACCTGACCTCCGACAGCTCTTAGAGAAGTGCTCCTGTATGTTATTTAAAGGGCACGACAAGAATACATAGGCTTTGCTCACCTTAGCAAAAACAGCCGAGGTTCCCTGTAACAGGCTGAGATATAACTCCAAGGGTTGATTTGAGTCACTTTCCCATCCCCTGGACCAGTTGAAGTAATTATGTTCTGTTGTTCTGGTGCATTTGACCTTGATTTTGTTTTCTCCTCCCTTACAGTGTGGACCACAGGAGTTGGGAAGGACAGAAGGCAGGGTTCGTAGCAGCCAGGCAGTCCCAGATCCCTTTCGGCTCTCTTCTCGTAACATGGTGCACTGGCACCTTGGTCCAGGGAACCTGGGGTCAGGACTGAGCCAGGGCCATCTTTGCCCTGCTTTTCGTTGTTATGGGGTGTGATCTGAGCCCCCAGAACACTGGGAAAGCTGGGGGGGGGGCTTGTGAATATACCATTAGGATGTGGGGACATAAAGAGGTATATCTGAGCCTACCATATGGTTGTACTAAGCAGGTGGAGAGGTGTCCTCCTTCTTCTGCCCATGTACGCTTGGTAGGAGCTGTGCTTGCTTCACCAGGGCTCTGCTCCACAGAAAACCCTCTTCCTCTGAGATTTCTACCTTTTAGTCCAACGAGGCGTGTACCACAGCCAGGGCACTGGAGCACAAGTTCCATGGTGCCACTTCATTTATATAGACTTGGTTTCCTTTGCTCAGAAATGTAAATTCCATCCCCCTCAAGGTAAATCTCTGTGCTGTTTGCATTTTAAATTGAGCTTCAGTGAAGAACTCGAATGTTTCCTCTCTGTCTTACTAGTTCCTGCTGATTTTCCATAAAGCTGCAGCTGGGGAACTTGAGGAGGACAGCGGCCTGTTGACTCTTGCGAAGCTCTCGGAGATAGATGTCTCCATTGAGGGAGTCAAAGGAGCCAAGAACTTCTTTGAAGCGAAGGTATGCTGTGGCACAGAAAAACGTGAAAAAGCTCTGCACACAGGCTTTAATTGCCACTGAGACACTGACCCTGCTTGCTTTTCAGTACAAGATACTGCCAGATTTCTTCCTAGCTAAAAGGATGTGTCTTTCATGCCTCCCCCCTCCCTAAACTCAGCCATAGCTTTTCCCTTCAAATTTTGTTGGAGTCTAGCTACAGCCTTCCTCTGCAGATCAACGCTAGAACGACTTAATTCACTGCCTCTGCTGTGGGTCTTACCCTGGTAGAGCTGACTGGCTGACCTGTGTCCCTGTGGCTGGGAGCTCTATGAAACTAGCTGGCTAACCGCTTTTAAAGACAAAAAGCATCCTGGAAACTAATGGGATTGAGTTTCCCATTTTGCAAAGACTCCCTCAACCTGAACACTCAGAGTTCAGTGGTGAATGGAGTATTTTGAAGTATAGGATTTCAGACATCTCTTTCTCGAGCAGCTCTCTGTAACCTTTGGAATCAAAATTGTTCTGCGGGGTCCTGGTGTTGGCAGAAAGAGCTTTGCACCATTTGAAGCTGACAAAGCACCGTTTTTCTCTTGGAGAGAAAATAATCCTGCTTGTTTATATAAGAAGTTTTTTCCCAAGAGCATAACACAGCTATTGCACAGCAGATGTACTGAGATGAAAGCTGGAAAAATAGCCAGCAAATAAACAATGTCTCTTTGATCTGCAGATTATCCGTGGTGTAGTATGATGTTCTCAGATTTGGCTGTGATTCAGAACTGTCTTCTGCAGTCATTTCTCCCACTGTGTACTCACAACTTAAGCTATGCTGCCTGCTTACAAGAAAGAATGTATGTGACCTGGTACCAATGGCATTGTTTTGGTCACTTGTTAGTGACTTCTTAGGAAATGACCTTTCTTTTATTGATGTTAAAGTTATGCAAGCTAACAAGTATTGGGTGTAAATACCCAAGCACTGCAGTGTAATTAATACGTGACCCATCCTGACAGAGCTTCCCAGCAAGTGCTGGAAGGTGCAGCAAACAGTTCTGCGTTGCTCATCTGGAAGTAGTTCAGGCTCTGGCTCTCCCTCTGATGCAAGGCTTGATGTTCTTTTATTTTCTCTCTTGTAAAGGTTCAAGCCCTCTCTTCAGCCAGTAAGTTTGAAGCAGAGATAAAAGCTGAGCAGGATGAGCGAAAGCGGGAAGAGGAGGAAAGGAAACACCGCCGAGCGGCTTTCAGGGAGTTAAAATCTGCATTTACCCAGTAACCGACCAGCCAATATGCACTCCGAGATTGCACATGACTTGGTACATTTCCCAGATCAGGGCTCTACCTGGAGAGAACTGCCTGGATCCTGCCTAAAACTCGTTACAGCTTTGCTAGCCTTCCTCTCCTGAAGATCCTCCAGAGTTTCTAAGGGCACAACTCTTGCAGTTACTATGCGTTCATAATGATGCGAATCGTAAGAGCTGTGTACGTGCTGTTTGCTCTGAACTGTCAGGAGCACATCACCCTGAAGCAGAAACAGCAGGTAGCAAATCATGGTGAGCACTGACAAGTGTCATGTTCGCTGCCTTCATTCTTTCCTTCTTTCCTAGACATCCTTTTTCTCTTAACTCCTTATTAATTCATTCCTCGCTTACAGGCAAGTAGTGAGGTCTTGTGTAAATCGGTGTACGAAGTACAGCTTGATGTCCTGTATGTTTGTACTGCTGTTGGGTGTTGTCACGCATCCTTGACTACCCCTTTATTTGTCCTCAAAGCTCCGTGCCACAGGCACTGTGAAAACACTGTGAAGAGAGAAAGATAGTTACTAGGGACATGGATCAAATTAATTATCATTTCCTGCCACCCAGCATGTTGGAGAGTCTTCCAGTTTTTCTTCTCTGAAGTGCCATAGTAATAAACCTTTCAATAAGCGCTGAGTTTTCCCAAGACTTTGAAGGGAGGAAGCTGGCGCTCTCTTAAACGAGGAATAGAAAACTGAGTTGCCTGACCATGTATCTTCTTTCACATTCCATCACGTTTAGTGTACTGTATGGCTTCACTGTATTTTCCAGCCTTAGGCAGCTGTATCTGTTTTGAAGGGATATTGCTAGCTGGACGATGCAATCACACTGGGGTTTTCTATTTGGAAATTTGCTCATATCCTGAATCACGAAGGCGACATTGTTTGATTTCATTAGAGCCACAACAAGTAACACCAGCCCAGCATATTGAACAATCCCTGCTCAAGAAGGGAAGAGCAACAAGGTGAGCACGTTTAGCTGAACTGAATTCGGAGGACTTGCACTATATTATTAGCCGTTTTCTTTCACAAACACAGGAAACTTGCCCACAAATGTTAAAATGCCTACTGCTTGTCTGGGTATATACACTGTAGGTCATGGCAGGGGAGCTGTGTTCCCTCAGAGACCTCTCTCGAAACATGGATGGATTTGCTCAAATTCTGCCTCTGCTATTGCCCCAGTTTGTGCATTTTATTTTTTTTTCTTTCCAGAACAAAACTCACCAGTCTTTTCACTTGTCTGTTTTGCTTCTTAAACTGTGAGCACTAAACTGTGAGCGTGGAATAATAAATAGAAAAACCTCTATTCTTTAATGTCAGGTGAAAGAATTGCTAAACAATTAAACTGTGTATATATATCTTCACAGATTATATTTTATAAATCACGCTTTTTTAGCTAAATATTTATAATTAAATGTTTTTATACTTTACAACAAAGCAGATAATTTCATCTTCAATTATTTCTCCTGTTGCTGAAATGTACAAATAAAGCATTGTTATCTCTGGTCTTGTCTGTTGTTTATTTTAGGTCCCTGAATGTACTGTTTTGTTTGCAAATTGCAGTAGCAATCCCCACTCCCAGACGTGCCTGTGTTTGATCCCCGAAGCTTGGGTACCTGACTTGCATGAGTGAGCGAAGTGTTCAGCCCCTTCTTGATAAGAACTTCTCCTTCTGTACAGCAGTTCTGGTGTAAAAAGCCCTAATGTTTGCAATTCCTCAGAAAGGGACATGGCTGTATAAATATTTGAAATACTGTCCACTGCTAAATGTTGACATCTGAACATTGTCAGCCTTCCCTTATCTTAAAATAGACACTGCATCTCAGCCCACGTAGTGCTCCAGCTGGGAGCCGGGCAGGTTGCTTAAGCCAGATTTCCCTTTGCATTTCCTCTTTCTGCCTTTATAAGGGAGAAGAAAAACCCCAAAATGTGGACATCTGAAAATGCATCCAAGCGTCTTGTTCTGTCTGCTAAGTTTTGCTGGCAGAGCCAGTTCAGGGGGGCTCAGGAGGAGGCCCAACTATGCATCATTGTAGGTACGATCCTGTGATGAAAGAGAAAACGTAAGTATTTTAGCTGGTGCAGCTCTGCTCTGCCCATTGTTGGCAGTCAATGCATTTGCTGTATGTCTGTGAGCTCGCGGGTCGCAGAGGTCAGGTAAAATCCGGGTGAAGGTTCCTTAGTCTCTGTTTCCACAGGAAAATTGCAACACTGCAGCTCTTGATTTTCTTTTTTTTTCTTCACGGCGTAGCAAGCACTGCTGACTCGTGCTGCTTTGCACGTGCAGCTGGGTGAGGAGCCTGAGGCAGCAGGAGGACAGGGTGGAAAAAGGGCTTCCAGTGGTTTTATTTTAATAATTTGAGGCAACTCCAGCTGACAAGTTTCAGTAAGGAAATAAGCAGTGTGTCTGTAGTAGGTTTGCTCAATTCAAATAGGTGCAGTTGGTTGGGGTCTTTATTCAGCACAGTGAACAGTAAGTGCTTTTGGATTTTGAAGTTGCAGCAATGTGAGTTTTGAAATTAGCTTTGCAAAAATGGACATTGGGAAATTAATGGCTTTCTAAATTGTTCTGTTTTGCTGGCAACTATTGGATTGAATAACAGTGTCATTAGGTTATGCAGAAGTATGTCTAGCTAAGTCTTCCATCTAACACTGGCTGACAATACTTAATTTTATTTAACTATAATTAATGTATTACCGTCCTTGACAGTCTTTTATGCCTGATGACACCACAGGTGGCTCTTAAAGGTCCTGGCAATCCCAACTCTCCTTACTGATACCTGCCGGGACATCAATACTGGTCTGGCACTCCTGGCAGAGTGACTCTAAGTCCGTTTGTGATGGCAAGTAGAGAAGTTTGATGAAAAGCCTGTTGTGGTTGTGGGTCTTTCCCAGAAGATATGAAGACTTGTCTCCAGTCGCTTATCTCCTAGAACAGGAACTCCAGGTAATCCTCAATCCCTGGAGGATTTTTGTTTCAAGTTTCCCAGAGTAGATGTACAGTACAGGAGTCACTAAACACTTCAGCCAGCACTGAGGATGGGTTCAGCCTGTCTGGATACTTGGTTCGCAGTGTGGTTTTCACCGATGCTCCTGTCACAGCCATCATCGTTGGCTGTAGGGGACAGCGTGTGACAGCAGGAAGACTTACCTAAAAAGCTTAGTGTAAACACAGTCAGGAGGAAAAGGGACACAGTATGATCAGATTCTTCCTGGCTTAGGGTTCAGGTTTTAGCTGTGAGGATTAAGGTGACTAAATCGAATTTTCATCTTACAGGAGTGTCCAAACAAATCCCTTGGCAAGATGGGTTGGAGTAACCAGGGTGCTTTACTGTTGCCTTTCAAACTCAGCTTGCCGCATGTGGGAAGGATGTCTGAAAAAAACTGCGTGTTGCAGAAGCGGCTTTTTTTATGTATCAGTGTATTTATCGTAGTCCATCTTTCAGCATAAGCCATGTGAGGTGACAGATGCATTGAAGTGACTGACTTTTAAAACTACAGTTGGATGTTCACCTGCCTGAATTGTTTGTTGTTTTTATTATTGTTAGGGAAGTGACAAATGAGGACACGGAAAACCGAGGCTGCTGAGATACTGACTCTTCTCAGAAAATCCCTGGTATTTTGACAAACAGGGGAGCCACTTTTCAAATAACAAAAATCAGGTGTGGTGAGGGGAGATGTGACAGACTCTGCCACATCTGCTGGGCCGCTTTTGACAATTATTTGCTGTTCCAAAGCTGTGCTCTGTGTCTGTTGCTCATCTGCTGTAGCAAGGAAGGCAGGCTCTTGCTTCCAAGCTAGAATGGGTGAAAGCAAAGAGTCAAGAGGGAAGTTTTTTAGTTCATTACAGATGCCACTTCCTTGCACTTGGATTTTTAATAGTGAGGATGAATTGGCATGGTAATCCAGGGCTCTGAACTACATCATGCACTTGGTACCCTAGTTCTACAAGTTCAGATGAGGCACGTTTCAGACACTGTCTTCATGAATTTTGTTTCAGTAATACAATGTTTGTGCTAACTGGGATTAAAAAAAAATTTCCGCAAGTGCTAAACTTCTCCCATCTCAGATAAAGCTTGCCTTACAGCACATGAAAATATTTTTGAGTGCCACATGAAAATATTTTTGAGTGCTCAAACTGAAGTTTAATGAGTAACAAGGTACAGCCACTTCTGCAGTGAAGTTGGAGGTTCCAACTGACAGCTTGAAACACAGCGCTGCCTCTCTCCCTCCTCATATTATTCGTATTGGCTCAAGCTATGTTAACAACAACCAGGAGGATCAGATGTAGTTTGTCGGGAGCCAGCCCTTTGCTCGGGAGCTTTGCTTTCACATACCAGCCTCCTAAAGGAGAAGTTTCATTCCAAATTTTTGCGTGAAGTAGTTCAGTCCTATGTTGCTCTCAGCTAAAAACGTGTCCGAAGAATTACATTAGCTCAGAAGAATCACTTGGGTTCACTGTTGCATCATTTTTGGCCGGTGTTCAGTGCACAATGACAAGTACTTATCCACCTAGAAAAGGAGGGAGAAAGCTGTGTGGACTGTGGCTGAAATCATGATCGGAGTGAAATTGTTTCAGCTGAAAACAGTTATACCTTCAATAACACCTAAGAGTTAAGAATAGGTTTTTAGGCTGAAAGAACCCCATGGGGCTATTCTGCATCATGTACTAATACAGGTTTTAGAACTAAAAATAAAACAGTATTTTTAGCTGAAAAAGTTTGTCTTGAGCTCCTGATTTTTCCATCAGGAAGTCTGTAGGCAAAATACGAACCACTTCATGCCCTTTCCCCGTCAGCAGCAGCAGCGGCCTCCCCGCGGCGCCCGCCCTGCCGCCGGCGGAGACAGGAACTGTGGAGGCGCTGCGTGTGGGTAAAACATAGTCGCTTCTCACAGTGAAAGACAGCGTCTGGTGGGCTGTTAGTGCCCCCACCGAAGCTGAACTAGCTACACGCGATCGAGCAGGAGAGGGGAACGGCGAGGCTGATGGGTGACGGCGCGCCCTCCCGAAGCGCGGGGGCAGGAGCGCAGCTGTAATTCACCTCAGCGGCCGCGGCCCCAACCGCCGGTTTGCGCGCGGCCGTGCGAGGCCGGCCCAGGCAGCAGGCAACGGCAGCAGGGTGACGCACTTATTTAATGGCCGCGGGGGGGGGAGGGGGCAGCTCAGGCTGAAGGGCGCCAACTGCTCCGGGAGAGGAGGCCGGGCGGGAGGAGCACCGGGCCTGGCCGGTGAACCGCCTGCACCGACCCCCGCCGCCACGGCCCCGCCAGCACCCCCACCTTCCCACAGGGCTGTGCGGGGGGGCGGGGGGGGAAGGCTGCTATCGGTGCATGCCCCCGGCAGGGGGCGCCCGCGATCCCGCAGGGCGGGGACGCACGCACACACACGCGCGCGCAGCTGCTGGGGGACCGCCCCCTCCCTACCCCGCGCGGCGCGGTGTCGTCACGCGGGCGGTGCCTGCGCGAGGGCGGGGGGGGAGGGGAGCATCGTCGCCCATCCGGGTCCCGCGGCGGAGGCAGGGGGCGTGGCCTGCCCTCACGTGACGTTGCGTGGCGGCGCAACCGCCATCTTGTGTTGTTGGGGCTGAGGAGTCGCTGTGGCCGTGAGGGACTCTCCGTCCGGGAGCGCAGGTAACGCCGTTCCGCCGGCTCCCTGCCCCCGCCACCTCTTCGGCCGCCCCCGCCGCCTCCCCGCCGCCGCGCTCCCACCGCCGCCGCGCTCCCCGCCTGCGGGAGCGGGCCTAGGCCGCGCGCCGAACACCGGCCTCGCCGGCGGCTCCTGTCCGCCGCGGGTGCCGCAGCCCCGAGGTGCCCTGCGGCCTACCGGGAGGCGAGGCCGCCCCGGCCCGGCGGCGAGGGTCGCGCCCGGAGGGCCTCCCCTGCGCTCCTGGCGATGGGCTTTTGCAGGGCTTGTTGGGCCTGGCCCCGCTTGGGGGTGCGGGCCTTGCCCTCTCCATGCGGCTCTTTGGCAGCAGGTCCCGGCAGGGGGAGACGGTGCCTGTCAGGCGACGGCGGGGCTCCCGGGGCTACTCGCGCCCTCCGGGGCTGGCAGCTGCCTCCCCGGCGCCGTCTCCCCTCACACTGACCCTTGTGAACTCGCTCGTCCCCTCCCAGCCCAGTGGGAGTGGGCCTGTGTTCCGGCAGCACCGCGGGCAGGTGCACCCTCATTGAAGCCTATGTGTGCCCCACTCCGAGCACGCCCAGCCCTGTCAGGTTACACAGGCTGAGGAAGGAGAGAGCTCGTCGAGCACTCGAGCCTCCCCCCCCCCCAGGCAGCAGGGTGTTGGGAGCAGCAATGACCAGCAGTGTTTGACTGGAGAGGCCTTGGCAGGCTGAAGAGAACATCGATCAGGATTGTGTACGTTTGGTATTGATCCAAGACAAGTAGTTTCAGTGTCAACAAAGCAGTCTCCGCTCTTTCAACTCTGAGTAATTGCACTTTGAAGTGGGACAAGTTGTAGGCCAAAAGGAGATGTTGCCAAGTAGTACTTTTGGAATAAAACCTACATTTTCCCCAGTAACCTTCAGCTTGGTGTTCTTGGTTTGCTGCTGTAATGGTTTACCTCTTAACTGTAATTCTTAAGCATCTGTTCTCTTGGGTGGGAGGGGAAAGAACTTCTGAATTCTGATTATGTTCTTCTGTCTAACTTCTTGCTGCTCATTCTATTTTCTTGCTTCAGGAGCTGACTTGGGCAAGTTCCTGGAAAGTACGTGTGAATTTTTTTTTTTCCTTTTCCCATAAGTCTGTTGGTTGCTTTTGTTCTTAAGAAACTTTTTAATAAACACAAATTAATGTGTTGTTTTGTGAATAGAACATTTGGTAGATGCACAGTGTGATAATTGGGAACCTTTATAAACAAAATGGGTTGCAGTTGTTACCAACAAAAACTTTGTTCTGGGCTATTTTGGGGCTCTGTTATTGGGTGTTGGCTCCAATAGATAAGAGCTTTACTATTACAAGGTATTGTTATTCTTGCTGTTCACTTGGAATAGGCATCCTTTGAACAGTTAGCTGATGCTGAGGTGAAAATGTGTGCCCTAATCAGTCCTGGGGGTATCAACAGAAATGTTGGAGTGTCCATTGCCCCTTCTGCACCCTCTTCACTCCCCAGGCTCCTATAGATCTACAAGTTAACTGATGTCATGTGTGTCACTGTTAATTTCTCACTGAATGTATGATTAAAAAAAAAAATTCTGTCTAATGGTCAACTATATTAAAAAGAAGGTAGCAGTTTATCCATGGAGGTTGAAAGTCACTTCCAGCAAGACCTGCTTCATGTGTTGGGACTTTGATAGCCCTTTTCAATGTCTGACAATACTATGGATAAATACTAGGTTTTCTTAATGACTTTAAGAACTGCTCAGGCTTTCCTGGTCCCTGGATACATGAACATGCATGGGAGTACCTGGTATTGTATGTATGTATATACACTGTATTTCTTTTAGGACCTCTTCTGAATGGTTTCTTGAGCCTGTCTTTTAAAGCAAGAGCGTAGAGCTAAAATGCAAAGTAGTCATGTTGCAGTGATGATTTGTTTCACAGAGTACTTGCAAAAATAATTTGATACCACAGTAAAAACTGGGACTCTTGCAGATACTCTTTTCATTACAGATGTTGATCTTAAGAGGAGTGTAAAATATCTTCAGATACCCAGATACAGATATTAGTGTTTTTTCTTGCCTTCCTAAAACACAGAGTAAATGAAAAATACGATCCTGATGCTGCTGTAAGTGGAAAAAATGCTTGTAAATAGATAGTTGAGGGCTTTACAACGTAATTTTTCCAATTGTTTTACTCCTTGATTGAGGAAAATAATTTGTATGTAAGAGGGGGGTGCAAAGAGGGGTTTTTTTTTAAAGGGTTTTAGACTAAGCACCATTGCATCTCCTATACTTGCTGTCTCCTAAGACCAATTGTCTAAATGGAGTTTTGTGATAAACTGAAATTTTTTATACCTGAATGCAAGAAAAATGCTGACAGCTCTTTTAAGATCTGTATATACCTCATTTAAAAACAAACTAGATGTCAAAGTCAAATGGAACATCTCGTTGGGGCAGCTGACTGGCTGAAGAGGTGATTTGCTACTACATGCCTCTGCTGAAAGATTTTTCTATTTAAAGATACAAAGGAAACATTGGTTCACAGTAATTAATAAGATGAGCTGGGCATCTGGACTGTGGTCTTTTCCTTCCCCTCTGCTTCCCCCTTTAAAGTAGTTCAAGCCTCTAGCTCTCTAGATTTATTTTTTTTTGTTTTGAAATACCAAGAATATGAAATTTGATTCTGCCTGCTTTTGTCTGATCTTGTAAGTTCAACTGTCAAATGTATGTTTCTTATTCTTTCATTGAGGTCTTTAAAATTCCTTCTTAGGGCTTGTTAAGGTATGGTATTAAATCTTCTCAGTCTGATTTAGAAAAAAAAAATCCTTTTCCTAGTGTTTTTTCCTCATTTTCCTGCTTGTGGTGTTTTTGGGTTTTTTTTTTCCTCAGTGCTCTGCTCAAAGATGAGTGAAGATAAGCTATATTTAATTCATGATTATAGACAGACAGAGCTAAGGGGCAGAGCAATAAAATTTCTGCGCACAGGCCTGATCTGCCTTCTCCTTCCTACATAGCTTGCTAGAGATCCATTGGATGCTTTGGTAAGGAGAAACCCATCTCTTTGTTACTGAAGAAGCATTTGCGTTGAAAGGGACTCTTGTTTCTTTGTGTAGTTTTCTCATCAATTTATTTTAATTCATTGAGTGACATTTGAAAACCTAGGTGTGAAATGCTGCAGGGGGGATGGTATTTGCTTTTATGGGAGCAAAGTCAGTTTTCAGCCCAGCTTAGCCTCCTTTCCTCTCTTGCAGTCTACTCCTGAACATGTTTTGGTTGCACAAATGATCTGGCTTGAAAATTGTCAGAACTGAAAAAACTTAGCAAGTTTGCTCAAGATGGACATAAGTTATGGATGGAAATAAGAAGGATTAAGTGCTTTAAATTATAAGGTCTATACAATGTTGTTCTTGTGGTTGGTGGTAGTGTGTGTGTATATATATTTATAAAAAAAAACCATTATTTTTTCCACCTTCAGATGGTAGCTGGGGTGTGTAGCAGACCGGGGTTTTGACATTGCTTTGTTGGTAGCTGAGATTGCCACAGTGTGTTGGTTACAAAATGTGTCCACTTCTCTTTTTTGCAGAGGGAGGGCTGTCAGTCCATTCTCTCTAAAAGTGGTTAAACATTCCTTGAATATAGAAACTGTAGTGATGGCTTGATGTCTGTGCAGGAAACTAGACTGCCATTGACATTTTTTATGTCCCTCTTGCATATTTTGTTTTTTTAATATGGAAAGGATGCACAGAATTGTTTTGATGCATCTGACGTTTTTGTCAAGCATGAAATCAAAGTGTGTGTAATCCTTAAAGCTTGTAATATATAGAATATATACAATATATTCTATATATTACAATATATTTAATCCTTAAAGCTTGTAATATATAGAAGCTGGATATCTAAACTTCAGGATTGTGGAGAAAAGCAGATGGGATACCAGCAGCTCTGCAGAGGTAGTAGAGTCTATAGGTCAATGAGAAATTTTGATGGACGTTAAGAAAATTTGTCTTAAAATACTGCCTTGTTGGCAATACGTTTTGGATCACTTACTGTTTTTTGATTCCCTCAACTTATTAAAGCTGTGCATTATGATCTTCTATCTTTTTGACCATATGTTTTTAAAAATCTAGGCAAATAAGAAAGAATGATTACTTGATGCCTTCAGCAGTGGCTTTTGTGTATGTAGTTTCTCATTATAAACAGATAAATGAGCTTGCATATAACATATTAGGAAGATAAACTGGTTAGAAACATACTTTTCTGTGTTAAATAGCTGTTATTACAGTGAAAGTGAGCATTGCACTGTGTGAGGGTAATGTTTTGTTTGAGTGTTGGGTCCTTTTTATTCAGTAGAGAAATACTTGTTTCAAGTTGCGGTTACTTTGAAATTTTTTTTTTTCCTATTTAAATACTTTGCATTCTGTTGATAGTATTTTATGATAAAGATATTGGTTTGTGTGACTGGGAGATTCAGAGGGTATAGCTGTCTGTAGATCAGATTGGGTAAAAGCAGACTTGTGGTCTGTGTGTGGTAGTGTGTCAGTTCAGATTGTAAGAAACAGAAGGAAAAGATGCACTTAGTACACTGAAGTTTTGGGTGAAGTTTTGCAATGATGAATGGATAGCTGAATATATGTAACTTCAGACTTAGAATGTCATGTGGCAAGGAGTTTTTATGACTGGCAAGTAATGGATGTATAAACTGATTTTTTTTTTTTTTTTAGCCATGTATGGTAGAATCTGAGGATGATTGAGGGTTGGAAGAGACCAGTCTTTGGTGGTTGTCTGCTCCAGCCTCCTGCTCAAAGTGGGGCTGATGTCAGTTAGACTGAATAATGTGTGTGATAGAAAAGTGAGTGAGGCTGATCGTGGAAGTAGCATATGGCAAACTTTTTAAGTAAAAGCATTTAATAACTTGATGTTATAAATTGTAGGCCCAGTTCAGCTATCATTAAAACCAATGGAAGCTTTTACATTAGGCTTAGTTAATGTTGAATCATCTGTATATATAATTTTCTCTATTTATGTTATACTAGGCTTTAAGAGTACTAAGGCAGGGTCAGGATAAGATCACAAGTCAGTTTACAAAGTTATGGTTCTTATATCCAAACAAGTGAATATCTTTAGCAATATTAACATAAAGAGAAGTTATAAGTGTTGTAATTCATATCTAGTAACAAGTTACCTTCTGACTTCCTGGTTGATGAACATACACAATCTGATACAGATACTAGTTCTCTGTTAGGACCTATTAGACACTTTCTCACCGTTGAATATTTGTTTCCTGAAGTATAGGAATCTCAGAACTGTGTGAGTAGGAAACCTTAAGAAGGGATGGGGGGAGGCAATTTCTACAAAGCCCAAGGAACCTGCTTATGTAAATGACATTTAAAAACAAAACCAAAAAACCCCACAACAAGCCAGGTCTGTTAATTGAATGACTGTTTTCAGTGAATGTAGTCTGAAACTTTGTTCTGCCCCTTTGAATGCATGTATGGGCTGTATAGTGTGTGTGATGAGTCGGGGAGAGGTGCTGCAATGGGGTTTTGGTTGCATTCATGTAGTCTGGCTACTGGCCTTGTTGAGGACCAGGTAGCCAGACTCAGCATCCTGATCTGTAACTTCTTGTGGAATGGCACAGACTAAATATTTACCTACCAGCAAATTTTTGATGTACAAGGTAGAGACAGATGTGGAAGTGATTTTCATCTGGAAAACAAGAGTGCTGGCAGGATTTTGGGACAGGATTTGGAATGAGAAGTGGTTTGTGTTCCAGCCAGTGGCAGGGCCAAGGGTGTGGTCCCCTGACTCTGCTTGGAGCTTAATCGCTGGTGTCTGCCTTTGGCTGGAAGCCTTGTAATAAAGGTGGAGGTCACGCTGCTTTCTGGCGAAGCTGGGAAAAGTGTTCACGTTTGTTCGTGTTCAGGTGAAGCAAGAAGCGGATAACTCTGACCTACCCTCTAACCGCCAAGTTCACAGTAGTAGGTAGGAAAGAAGGAAAATATCTGGAATTGTGATATTTAATGTTCCTTTATTTTCCTTGGCTTTTATTAGCTGTGCAGGTCTCCTTAGTCTTTCTTGTCATCCAGAAGAGCTTCAGCGCCTACTTCTTGTGTTTGTTGTTCTTGACTGCGGCGCAGCACATTGCAAGCTGTAGCACTCCATGAAGTTTTAGGTGGATCTGTATGAAGTAAGCAGAGGGTGGTCAGTTTGGTCCTGCCATTTGAGAATGTCATGGACAATTTTTGACCAGGAACCGCTGAGAGATTGAAACACTCTTGCAGTGATTTGAGACAGGAAGGTTAAGACTTCAGGAGATCTAAAAATGTAACTGTAATAATGGAGGCGTAGTTTCTGGAGAAGTGGACGGTTTAGACATTATTCCCTTAGGAAAAACTTCTTGGCATGTGAGTAGATAGGCCTTGAAAAATTCACTGCCTTTATCAGGATAAAGGCTTGGTAAGCCAGAAGGGACTACTGTGACTCGTCTGGCATCTTGTGTAATGTGACTAATGGATTTTTTTTCCTGATTAATTTTCTATTTAAGCTAGAACATACTTTTTAGAAAATCATTTAGTGTTGACCTGAAAACAGCTTACTCTGTTGTTTATCTCTGAATGTCTTGCTTCAGTCCCTTCGCTGAATAAACTTGGATCTTCAGCCTTTTTTACCTGCATGATCATTTACAGACTGAGCAAGATACCTAAATTTTTTCTCAAAGCTCAATAAATAGAGCTTTGGTGTTGTGTCTGTGTCATCCCCCCTGTCTTCCCCACACTGTAAGGCATATCTGTCATGTTCTGTCAATTTTTGAACACCTGATTTATCTTTCTTGCCTTATAGACAACAGAACAGGACACAGTATCTCTGTAGTGATAAAATCTACTCAATGTTTACTCTATATTTCCTTATTTCTGTATTCAGTGTTTTCTGTTAAATCTTCTAGTCACTGTTGTATCATATGCTCCTTTTCAGCTGGGTAATATCATAAATTTCAGATTGGTTTCAGGACTGTGTTTTTCCAGAATAGTCTTGCATTTGTGTATCACCTATGTTTTCTGCTTGTGAGTCTTTTGATTGTATGCTTGGCCTTATTAAATGCAACCTGCTATACTGGACTGAGTAATTGAATAATTCATAATGGTATATTGATGATGTGTCATTTCCATTATTTACCATATCCATGTTTGTCATCCTCAGGTTTTAGAAGTTATGTGGGCCGATGTTACAGGTTCTAGAGAAGTAGAGGATAGCTTCTCGCCTTTTACTTTGTTTTGAGAATATTTTGCCTTCGGAGATGGGTTGTTGTAGATTCTTTAGAAGAGAAGGTTAAAAGAAAAAATAGATTCTGATGATTTGAGACTTTTCATGTGGTTCTGAATGATTTTGTCCTTTTTAGCATCCTACTTAATTGAAACATCCTGCAGAAGTTAAAATTTATGTCACCTACTTGCTTGAGCAATGAAATTTCTACTCTTACAGAAGTATATTTTGGTTGAATGTCTTCCATAAATCCATGTTGGCTGGCCTTAATTATGTCAGTGTCCTTTAATCAGTGTTGTCTGCTTTAGCCAGTGATTAATATCAAACAGACTGGTAGTGTAGCCACCTGAGTCATCCTGTTTAGCACTGTACTTAAAAGGTAGCTTGCATACAGTTCTGGATCTTCTTTAATATTTTGAGAATTAGAGAAAATCAATATTAATTATTCAGTCAACCTGTTAATTGTTTTAAAAACACAGTTACTGGCACTGAAATTAGCTAGCTTTAGTAGCTGCCTGTGGAATGTTTTCTTGCTTGTGGAAGGTGAAGTTTTATAGTGTTGATGTAATGTTGCTGTTGCATGGTGGAGCAGTGCTGTTAAATTACTGTTCCAGGTTTAAGGGGAACCCAATTCCTTGCACTTAAATCTGGTCGCATTCGATTTCCATTGTATTTGTTGGTTCTCGAAAATGTCAGCCCATCTCTAGCTGAATTTTTAGCCAATTTAAAAAGCCTGTTTCAAACTTACAGTAGCAACAGAACTACCTTGAAAGGAAAGGATACTTTCCTTCCTAAATATGTCTGATCAAACAGTAGACCCATTTAAAAATAAAATAGCTGTGTATAGGAAGAATCAGTGGTATATAATTTTTCCAAAGTTTAGGTTTCCAAAGTTAATAAAAAAAACCCCAAACAAACTAAGCAAGCAGTAGCCCCAAAGCTATAAATTGCAGTCACAGTCTGAATCTTTAATTTTTCTTGTCTGTAGGAAAGATTAGATGGGCAGACCTGAATGCAGTCATTGCCTAGACTCAACTTGGGATGCTAAGAATCAGTTTATCTCTATCCAAAACAGCAAAACATTTTGGTGAGACAGTTTGCCAAGTGGTACAAGCTGACAGAATTCTGTAATGGAAATGAAGGAATTTAACATTGCCTGAAAATCTTGACTCAAGTGCCCACGAGTAAGGGACAAACCTTAAAATGGCAATTTTGTGTCAATGTTGAGGTTGAACAAAGTCTGGAAAACATGGCAGTTCAGATCTTTCAAAGTCTTTGAAAAACAGTTTTTTGCCTAAATATTTATTAGGTAGCTATACATTTTGAAAGACCAGAGCTTGTGGCCAAAATGTGACACAGTAATTATAGATCTTCCTTTTTTTTTTTTTTTCAATTGAAATGTCATCTTATGCATTTTAGCACACAAATCTAGCTGGTAGAATCAAGTTCCGACTTGTATCTGAAGCAGATGTTTCTGAGAGCTTTAATAGATTTGTCAGGTACTAAATAGTGAGCTTGAAAAATAATGTGAAAAACTATGAGCTTGGTAAGACAACCATTGCACCTAAAGCAAGCCAATGAAATGAGTGTTGCTGATAGCAACTTCTATACTTGTAATATTACCTATTAATTGTGAGTAAAAGCCACTTAACGGCTTAATGTTACTGGATTACATTTTGTGTCTGTTCAGAGGATGGACTTCTGACTTCCGAAGTACTAAGCTGCTGACAAAATAGGAAGGATGTTTTTTTCCCTTGCCAGTCCACAGGTTGATGGTGGGGTTGATGTGATTTCTTCTCTTTTCTGTCCCACATGCTGATAGCAGCTGGTGGCTGTGGTACCACCTCAGGAAAATGGCGTTCCAGTTTAGGAAGCAATTCCATTTTTCCCCAAATATGCAGGAAAACTGCAGTTGTTTGTAGGGTTGCACTGGCACCTTGATCAAAGATGAACCTGATTTGAAGGAAACCTTTGAGAAAAGTTTCCCCTTTGAAGGAGTGGTAGGAAGTCCTCAGGTAGCATTCTTGCCTGAACAGTGGTGCTAACTGGATGTTATCAAAATATGGCCTCAGTTTCTTGCTTCAGCTTGAGGGTGTCTCCATGTGCTCTTTGCCTGTATAAAACCAGTGGCTGTGCAGATTCCTCAATCAATAGCCATTGATTTGTAGAAAATCTTGATTTAGAAAAGTCCAGCAGTTCAGGAAGGGGCTTTTCTCTTATCACATTTTATCAAGGAGGACATGTTAGGTATATATTATTTTTGTGATTTGCTATCCTTGATTAACAAGGAGGCAGCATATATAAAAAAGACCAAAATTAACATTTAATAATTAACTGTGAAGCTTAGAGCCTAGGAAAGTAATCTAAATAATAAAGATCTGATAAATTCATGCCTTTTCTTGGCCAAAATAGTTAAATTTATGACCTGATCATTCATTCCCTTTTAATTCCTCACCCTCTTTCTTGCTCCACCCTGACTCTTTCCTCTCATGATACGGGCGCCGCGTAGTCCACCCCAACTTGCCTTTCCAGTTAGTACAGCTTCTCCTCTGCGCACCGACCGTGTGTGTTGTATAGTCCCTGTCAGAGGTTCCTGTCCAGTTTGGCTTCTGTGCTCTCACCTTTTGGCTGCTGCTTTGTGAACAGGCAGAAGCAGCACGTGGTTTTGCTTTCCCAGTGTTGTCTACTCTGACACGGCTAAGTGTATTCCTCTTGCACACTTCCCCTCTTAGCTTTCTTGAGTCTCTTTTTTCCTATTCCTCTGACCCCTCCTCCCAATTCATTACCTCTTTCCAGAGTGCCCCCTTTCCAAGGGTTTTCTCTCAGCTTTGCCTGTAATTTGATTTTCATGTACGTTTTATTTCTGGGTAATGTTGCCTATTAGACTAAATTCACCTGTTACACCTACTCAAATCATCTGCAGATCTGATTCTGGTTTTTTTTCCTGTTCAGCTACAATTTCATGAACTTACAGGTATCTCGCTTTCTATTAAAAATTCATAGTCAGAACTTCTGAAGAGGAAGGAACTTATCTGAATGCATCACAGAAGAGGAAGCCAGCAAAGAGTTCCCAAAACAAAGTGTGATGGCCAAAATGAGGGACAAGGAAAGCCATTTTGCAGCTCAGTGGGATGATATTAGCAGGTTTTGAATATGCTTGTAGGTACTGAAGTGCTTGGGAGTCTAGTAGAGAAAGCTGACACTGTATCCTCACTTTTTGGGAATGAAACACAGAGGCTGAAGAGGGTGGGGCCTAGTGGGTCCAAAACTATTAAACTGCTTGATCCTAACTGGGTTGTAGTGCTTTATTCTGTATCTGATGTATCTGATGCTTTTCAGCTGTGTTTTCATTGCAGTTCAACATTCAGTGCTAGCCCTTTTGGTATTACTGATACTAAGCTAGCTTTGATGTTAGGAGCTAAAGATCCCAGGTTCCCTGGTGATCCGCATGGGTTTATCTGAAAGCACTCCCCCCAGATCCCCCACCCCCCAGCAGAAGGATTTCAGGCATTGCAGGAAGTGAAGGGACAGCCATCCAATTAAGGCTTCTAGGAATTGTGTTAGAAGCTTGTCTCTGCCAAAGTATGCATGATGATTTGCTTGAATTGCCTCACAATATTTTCACATGTGGCTGCTGTATGTCGTCTTTAGGTACCTGATCTTCTATTTTGATTTGCAGAATGATGAATGGATATACCGTGAATGTTCTAATAAGCTGTTGACTGCTTCAAAAAGGCAACCCAAATCAAGCCAAAATAATCTCAAACTAGGCCTGTGAGAATAGCTGGGTATTTTTGTATTAGCTTCTGGTGCATGTAGCGGGGATATTCCCATTTCATTACATAGGGTTATTGTGAAAATGAAAATACTATGATTTGTGTTTAAATTATATTGTGTATGGTTAATATGGCATGTAGTAAAAATACACGAGCCAAATGGTTGGTAGGTTTAGGCTGCAGGGAGTTTTGCAACTATTTGTAATCTTATGCCCAAAAGATTTGGGTAAAATCTGCCCAAGCACTTTTAGCATGGGGTTTTTTTTTGCATTTTCTAGCTTTCAGGCTTTTGTTTTTTTTTTTTTTACTTTAATGTAATTACTTCAGTAGCATATATATATAAAAGAAAAAATGTTTTCTTTGTTTGGTTTTGTCCTTTTCTTTAGTAACTGATGCCCTTTCTACTTCTCTCTCTCTCTCTCTCCATGTTTTGTGTTTCTTTTCCATCACTTTTCATGCAAAGTATAGACAAACTTAGGAAGCTCCTTGTTTATTCCTTGGGCCTATTAAGAAACAGTTCTGATACAACAAAGCTCTCTTGTTACCATCTGTCTTTATGGGTTCTTGAAGTCTAATCAACCAGTTTCTGTAGGTAATGCTTCAAATCGTTTTTTGTTTGGGCTTTGGCTACAGTGTGGGTTTTTTTTTTGGTTTTTTTTTTAATTTTTTAATTTAAAAACCAAAGCCCCTTATTCTGCAGATTTGTATTTTGCTGTTGCTGGAAGGAAAGAGGAGCTGTATTTTCTTACTGCAGAAGACTCTTCTCCAGAACTGTCTGGGCTAGACTTGGCTCTGATAGAGGAAAAACTTCATAGCCTTCCCTTAGTCTTGTTCTTTCCCTCCAGTATGGCTTCATCTGCTGTTGTCCATACACTCTTGATATATAGGAACTTGACCTGACCTTCGCTAGTGTCTGTAGGACCTTGTCTAATAGGAATGAAAGTAGCTGAAGTCTTAAGTTGTGCGTTTTTTTGCTTAATACAACCAAGAATGAGAGAAATACTGTCATCTGCCTGCAGATTTAGGAGAATGTCACAGCATTGGATGTACTCAATCTTTAGAAGGCTTATTTTCCAAGAATGAGCAGTGGAAGTTTCTTGAATACTCTGCTACTCAACTGGCAAATCTTTCTTGCTGTAATTCTAGTGGGTTTTTTTATCCTCTTGTAATTGTCAGGAAGCTGCAATTCTGTTAATTAAGCATTACTGTTGTCACAGAAGAGGATTATGCATCAAATTCTCAGTGTTTGGTTGTCTTGCAGTAATGATTTGAAAAAGGAGTGTTTGTACAAATTGTTTCTTCAGACACCCTGTTACAGTGTCCTGGTTGAGCTGTTAAAAGAGGAATTTAGGGAAGAGATCTTGATGCAGTTACTTCTATATTAGTAATCTGTGTTGGAGAGCTGAAATGGATTCCTTAAAACTTTAAATTAAAAAAAATTCCACGTAGTCAATGTTTTTCACTTCTTTGCATGATCAGGTGTGCTTTTGTATTGTGAAGAAATTTAGGAAGAAGTGTATTAATCCAGTTGTTTTCATAGTAAACATTTTTATTTTTCAGGTTCACGCTTTTTAAAAAAGAGGAATAGAACAGGAAAAAATGGCAGCAGAAACTCAGACACTTAACTTTGGGCCTGAATGGTGAGTTTTTTCTGTTTTGTGAGATGCTGGAACCTTGTCTAAAGTTTAAAAAAAAAACCAAAACATTATGAATTTCTGTCCTTTGGGACTGAATTGATTGTAAGACTGAGTAGGTTGTGATGCTTTTGTTGTTCCAAGCTGCTTCACCTCAGTCCCTGGCCTGTGACTGAAAGCAGTATTATAAAATTAGTCTTCACTTTGTAAATTTGCATTTGTATGAAATGAGGTGGGTTTCATGTTACGGTAATGTGTAACATTCACATTGCTACCGAGTATCTGAAGGAGGAATAATGTGTATGGTCTTGCAGGTATCCACAAAGCAAGTGAAGAAGACATCTTTTCTTGTTTGGTCTTTCCATGTGATACATAGTAATAGGGAAGTTCTTAACACTGTCCTTACTGGACTTAACTCTACAGCTAAGCAAGCTTTCTATTTCCAGTATTACAAAAAAAAAAAGTATATGGAATATGCTAGAAGCCTGTGTTTCATCTCAGTCTTCTGCATGTGTGTACTGAAGAGTGTTAGGAAAAAGGAGCTACTGTGTTAAAGTGAATCCATGACATTGTATAAGCTTGTGTCAGCTGTTAGTTTTCAAGCTTGTCTGATATGCATTGTCCTGGCTTTTGCTAAAGAAAAATTAGACAAGTGTGATTATTGTTCAGTATTTTTTCCAATTTCTTGTTGAAGTGTTGGTGACTGATTACAAAGAAGAGTTCTGGCTGGTGTGGTTTCTGAAGAGTGATGTGATCCTTAAGTGTGTAAATGGGAGTGTGGAGTGGTTATAGGAAATATAATTGCTGCATAGCATGTGTTAAGATTATTACTGGAATAACGTGTTTACTTTTGCTTACTCATATTTATACACAATGTACAAAAACTGGAGAGTATTCAACAAACAAATAAGGTATGATTTGTGGCCCAGAAAACAATGAGAGAGTTCAGTCTGTTTTGTTAGATTGAAAGAAGGTTAAAGAATTACTTTATCACTATCTATAAATACACCCGCCAGGCAGATATCTTATACTGGAGTGCTCTTCAGTGTAAGAGACAGACATGATTAGATTCATTGATGGACAGAAGCCAAAGTTGTATTAAAAAAAGAGAAGGGGGAAGGCAACTCTAAAAAAAGCACGTATTTTAACAGTAACTTGATTGCTGTGTCATAGCGAGGGGACTTCAGTCTCCACTTAGTTTAAAAAACAGACTTAGTTTAAAAAACAGATTAGGCGATGTATGAAAGTATATATTATACTTCAGTGGGTTAGTAGATTTTTACAGGAATAATGGAATAAAATTCTGAGATTTCTGATTATCCTTTTGCGTTGAAGTATAGTCATGTCTGTCATGTATGCTGTTTTATCACTTAATAGTGAAACTCTCGGTCGCGTTCGACCTGGGTTGGAGTTGAATGTTGCACTGAACCATCCAGTCCTTTGAATAATGCTTCCCCAGGCATTTTTTGTTTGGGAGTGGTATGTAAAGAAACTACCACTGGGTGGCACCAAACTAAAAAAATAAGAAACATCTGACTTGCAAATTACATTTTCATTTCTGTTTAAAGAACAATAAAACAAATCAAAGCATACTTCAATAATTAAGTGAAAGGTAGCCTCTGAATCAATGTTTTAGTTTGCAGCACCTTCCTTTCCAAGGATTTTGCAATTGTTGAGAAGAGTTTTCATTGTTTAACTTGTCTAAGATGCACATCAAGGAGAATGTAGGCACGTGGTCTGGGTTTTGTTTCTTGACACACATCCTTTTGTAAAATATTCCTCAAACTTCAAAATACAGGCTATTTGGGTAGCTGAGGAAATGATTATATAGATAGAGACTAATCCACCTGCAGAGTGCGAATAATATCATTCAGCTGTAAGGTGTTATCTGCAAGAAGTTTAGTAGCTTACATGTGTGGGATAGGACCAAACATAATGGCATATTTATCTGTTACCATAAGTTAGATTACTGTTTGAAATGTCTCGGAAGTAGAGTGTGGCTATAGTTTGTACATCTTTTTTTTATTGAGACGCTAAGGTAAATTATGTATGTGCTCACTGAACAATGCCATTAATTTTAAGTTCTGGAAAAAGACTTTGGAATAGACTAGGATTCCAGGGACACAAGAAGAAACCTCATTGCAAAATTTACTGTCCTATAGTGTTTGTTAAATATTGCGAAACATCAGAATAAACTTTTTCCTTAGATTAATGTTTGCCACACTGTCCCTAGTGTGGTAAAATTTTTTCATGTAAGAAAGCTGTTATCATTAATATCTGTGGAAGATTTGCAACTGAATTTTGTGCAGTCAGTGTAGGTCGCCTAGTCAAGACTTTAAGGGTGTAGCTAGTTTGTTATGTAGTCAACAGAATAGAGTTCTCCAGGGGATGAGTTGAATTCCTTGGTGTGCTCATGGGTGTGTCTTTTTTCTTTCTCTCTCCTGGCTATGGCAAAAATGCGAAAAGAGTGAAAGAGCTTCCTGCTGAAGCACCAAGTTTTAGAGTTTTGAAGTTAGACTGTTAATGTCTTTCCTTTACTTTCAGTACTGGATTTATTTGATTCATGTCAAATCTGTAAATGTGCAGAGGGATGGTAGCATAGGTGAAGACACATTCTCCTCAATTTGGTTTTCATTGCTTTTCTGCTTTATTTTAGGCTGCGAGCTTTGTCTAGTGGTGGGAGCGTGACATCCCCTCCTCTGTCTCCGGCTTTGCCAAAGTACAAACTAGCAGACTATCGCTATGGGAGAGAAGAAATGCTGGCACTTTTTCTAAAGGATAATAAGGTGAGCAGGAAGAGGAAGAAGGCCTTACGTGTGTATTCCTAATGACACTCTTGTGATTAGGAGTTGTATTTTGTGATTACGGACAAAGAAATTGTGTATCCCTTGGCAAAGAACTGAAGCGGTTCGATTGTGGGTTTTTTGTGTGCATGTGTGCTCATTTGTTCCCTCTCTTACTGCATTTGTTATGTTTCATTATTTTTGTCACTTTAGGGGGAACTTCCTGAACCCCTGGGAACAAAAAAAATGATTGCCATATTCAGTCCCACTGCCACAGATGACTGAGAGTTAAAGTCTCCTTGCAGCTGTGCAGATTTCCTTGCCTCATTAGGATTTTATTTAGTATAGTGTAAAATAGTTATTTGGTTCAGCTTGAAAGTCAGGCAGTAAATCATATTAGCAGATCATCTAAAAAAAGCAAGAGGTCCCCATTTATCCTGACTTAAGGCAGTTCACTTTAGCAAGTAACCAGCCCAAATGAGAGCAGTCCTCAAGTAGTCCACTTGTCTGGGAGTCAGGACACAAATACAGTCAGGCACATGTACTACAAAAGAGCAGCATAGAAAGTCAAGAACTTACCTTCGGTTTAATTCCAAATGAAGGTACTCGATACAAAAGTCACATTTTGGAGAACATTTCAGGCAAATGATTAATACATTCTGCATTTGTAAACATTAGGTTTTTCTGTTGGTGGTGACAGAGGTTGGCTTATTGTTGCAGCAGGCACATAGTGACTTGGAAGTCTGAATCCCGCTGAAAGCCTTACCCTCGAGTCAGGGAGGGACTGCAAGAAGTTATGTCAGGTTGTGCCTTTAGCTTTGCATATAGATGTGCACACATACCCCCAGTGTTCTTATCCTCCCATGACTGTGCTGACATTTTCATACAGTGCTGGGAGCCCTGCATTGCTGATACATGGATTCAAGGACGTTGAATGTCAAAGATTTTTCTAAAGCTGTTAAGTGTGTTATAGCTTAAAGCCATGCTTTAACATGCAGAATTATCCTGCTGTGCTTTGAGAAACTGCAATTTAAACCTTGATGTTATGCTTGAATAAGTCAGCCTGTCAGAGGTCATTGTTTTTTGCAATTTGTGTATGTTATATCAGATAATGGCAAGACCTCTACAGTTGTGACTGGTTCAGAGCAACCTATTAATACCCTGTGTTAAAGGAAGCTCTCCAATGGTTATGAATGCTCCAGAAGAGTATTTTCTCCCTGTGTGTTTGCCAGAAGGCCATTATTATTAGAGTATGTCGTGCTTTTGATATACATGTGTTTCCATGGTGTTGAGTAATTCTAGTTATTGAGACTGGGAGGACTCTTGACACTGTTTCCAGCCAACTACTAGATGCGATCTTTTTAAGCTGTATCTTGTACCCTCATCCTTTTTCACTGCTGGCTGAAGATTCAGCAAAGTTGCATCTCTGATTAAAAGATACTCTCATTGAAAGCAGGAAGACTTCTGCTAGTGTATACACAAATGAAAAAATAAAACCCTAGGTTGCTTTTCTTCAACTAAAATTGGGAAGAGTCGTTATCTCTATTATTGTGAACTAGATATTTTTGAAACAGTTCTCTGTTGGCATAATTAGAACTCAGTTGGCTGTAACTTCAGCTTCTTGTGCACATGCTCAGGGTCGCATCTGCTGATGGAGCTTCCCTCTGACAATGGACTGATTAAAAATTACTGTTAACATTTAGTTTTATTTAAATCATCAGTGTTCTCTACTTAATAAATCCATACCTACAGTTTCACTTCACTACTTTGTTTTAGTCTCCTTGTTGGTTGTAAATTGGAAATGCTGACTTTAAGTCAAATACAACCTCTGTGCTATATATGGTAGTTTTATTAATATATAAATAAAAATCTGGCTATAGAGGTGCATTGAAGTTAAAGCAATACTTTTTAAATTTACCTGGTGACATTTTGCTTTGTTCAGAGTTGAGCTGCAGTGTTGTGGACATTTGAATTCTGATGTGTATGGTCTTGATACTTAACATATTACAGTCGGGTGTGGTAGATGCTTTGGACGTTTTGCCAATGAGGATTTTTTTTCTGGGGAGTGTAAATTTACAGTGGAGTTATACCCACCCCCAAGAAATGTTATTGGGAATACTGATGTACCAGGTAGATGGAGACAGAGTTGGCGAGGTAGAAATTTTTTTGTGAATCAAAGAATGTGGCATCATCCATGAAATGGAAATACTTGGGTATATTTGTATGCCATTTTCCTTTCATACAGATACCTTCAGACCTTCTGGATAAGGAATTTCTGCCTATTTTACAAGAGGAGCCCCTGCCACCACTGGCACTTGTACCTTTTACAGAAGAAGAACAGGTTTGTATCCTTGGGGGAAAAAATAAAATTTATATTATCACTAGTGTAAAGGCAAAATAAAGAGTACACCTCTATTAAAAAAACAAAATTTGAGGTTAGTAGATTTTGGGGAAGAAATTATGAAAGTATGCTGTGTTTGCATGAAGTTTAAATTCCATTCATGCTCTTAAATTTGAACAAATATTTTTCATATGATGTTCTGTTGATGGCAGACAGTCAACTTGTTAAATCCAGGGTCATCTTCTGGGAACTACTACCTTTTTTTTAAGTACACAGCATTCTCAGGTCAGTGACACTTCTACAGTTTTTGGACTGCCTTCTCTGTTCTTATAGAAGGGTCTTAAGTTCTGTAACTTCAGTTTTGTGGTCTTTGGAGAAGTGTTGAAGTTTTTTGACTTGTAACGTTTCTTAGGAAGGTGCAGTACTCTTAACTGCTTTGTATGTAAGCAGTTGCGTGATTATTTCCTTGTTTAGTCTCTATAGGTATATAATTAATTGCTAACAAGATAAGAGTGAGAACAGGTAGGCCACAAAGATTCAATCTCAAAGGTGACTGATCTGAGTAGTTTGAAAGCCCTTGCTTTAAATTCTATTCCTAAGCAGAGAAAACTGTCTGCCCCCCTCTGGATAAATGCCTCTGACTTTTGACTCTGAATTGATTCCCTCTTTATGGCTGTCAGAAGTTCTGATTTTGTAATTGCTCTCTGGTTTGTCATATTTCTTAGCACTTTTCTTACTTCAGAATACTGTGGTTTGATTTGGTTCTTTTGTTTCTTTTCTAATAGAAAGCCAAGTATCTTTACGGACTTGAGTGTAATTTTTTTCAGGGGTGGCAACTATTAGTATTAGTTCCTTAAGATTTCAGAGCATCCTCCTTCCTTTTCCCCTTGCTATTGTATTCTTCAATTTTTCATAATCTTTTTGTGCCTGGATATACTGGCATATCCTTTTCACCTCTTTTGGGATTCCTTCCTCTTCAGAGTTGATTCATATAAACTTCGCTTAGCCCAGTTCCCAGTCTCCAGTGGGAACAGGAGGGATTCAGGCAGCAAGCCCCGGAAATGGTCAGCCAGATATACAGTAGCACACCAGTCACTTTCCTGGTGGTAAGAATTGTGAGTTAACCTAGAGCTTAACTGATACACCTTGTTGTAAGTTTTGTTATATGACGTCATAGATTTGTCGAAGATCTGTTTCCAGGGAGCTGTCTTTTGAAGAAAAGAATGTTTCTGCAGGTAGCTTTAAAAGAGCTTTCTACCACTGACCACTGGCAGTATGCAGCATATGTTCCTTTGCCTTCCCCTGCTGCCCTTATTCCTTATTTGCGTTAAGAAAGAATTCTTAATCTTACCTGTTTGTGGAGTAAGGGAGTCTCAAGCCTTCCTGAATATAATGGAGACTTTTTTTTTTTCCCTGTGTGTCCTCATTGGCTATGTTTCTGATGTCTGTTTCTTGGGACACCTTCCATTTGCTACTAAAGAATTAACTGAGCCCCAGTTTTGGGTTGGGTTTGCTCTTTGGTGTGCATTGTCAGGGATGGACACCGAAGGAATATACTAATCAATAGTAGGGTGTTTTTTGCTTTTTTTGTTACTTACTTTGATCTTACCATGTGGGTTATTATCGCTATGCACATTGCAAGGATTGCATCTTCACCACAGCAAGCTCTACAGAGGGGAGGGAGAATTTGTTCAGAGTTTAGGCAGACAAGCCAAATTAAAAAAATTGGAAAAGAAAGTGAGATTACTATTTTGTTCTTATTGGAAAAATAAGGCACCAAAAATCAAGGAGTTTCCTGTGCAAGGCAGTGAATCTGATCAGTAGCTTAAAGTTGTTTCTGTAGTAAAATATTTCACTGCTTCACAGAAAAGAAATATCAACAGCAGGAAAGCTGGTGATTTGCAAATGGAGGTGGCTCATTTTGACTTGCTGTTGAAATGGTTGCTTTAAACTTGGAAGAGCTCGCTAGGAAAATAGAACCAGATTTACTGGAGGCTGACCTTGCTATTTTGCCATGTGTGACTGCATGATTTTTTTTTTACCCCCTCAATTCTACTTGGTTACTAATCTCTCTCTTGAAGAAAGATCTACGTTGTATGAAGAACATACCAAGCAGTTAGGCTTATTTCCAGAATGGGTTAAAACTCCTTCAGCTGTCTGTTGGCTTTGATGTTAGCCATTTAGATTTTAAATAATACACAATTGCTTGTCTCGTTGTTCTCTGAAGACCTTCAAAGTCATAGTAATTCAGATGAGTTCACATAAGCAATTTGCCTCTTTTAAGTTCCTATCAAGAAATGTCATGTAACAGCTGTTTGGAACCCTTTGCATTCTAATTATTTAAAACTTGCATTCAGAAAGTGTGTGTGAATTCAGGTTTGCTTGTTAGTGTTTCTGAACATGCTCCTGAGTTCTTTGGCCCAGTTTTCGAACTATTTGTGCTCAGAGAATGGGGCCAGAGTTGGTTATAATTATCCATTCTTTATTGAAATAACTTTTTCTTTAGCAATTCTTTCATATTAAAAATAGTTGAATTTTGCTGGTATTTATTGTCTTATTAAAATGAGTATCACTTAAATTTCAGAAGTCTTAAATACACTTAGTTTTCCCCAAAGCATGTTACTGCTGTGATACATTTAGAGAAAAAGACTTATTTCTGCAAAGGAGATTGGTAAATATAATTTTATTCAAGTTCAGTTGCTCTTTACATGTTCCTGCTTTGTTTAAGAAGTTAGTTTAGAATAGGTATTAATGGAGTTGGATATAGACAGGTGCCAATCTTTTTGCAACTGAATGGCTGTGTTTAAAGCTGCTGATGTTCTAATCAATTCTGTGCTGGAATCATATGATGAAAGAGTAAGTGCTCACTTGCTACCTTTAGAGCATGGAAATTTCAGGTAAGTGACTTGGAAAAACTAATATTTACCAACATCCATTTACAGACTGCTTCAGCTACTCATGTTTCCAAGGAATCATTTTCCTTGTTAGTCAGTTCTAGAGAATTTGTAATGAACATAAGGAAAGCAAAGCTCATATTAAGCTAAATTTAGGATATGGTGTTTCTGGTTTTGTTTTTTTAATAGAATCTCACAGTGGCTCTTTCTTCTTCTTGGCAGAGAAATTTCTCGATGTCTGTAAACAGTGCTGCTGTCCTGCGGTTGACGGGACGTGGAGGAGGAACGGTGGTAGGGGCTCCTCGAGGTCGAAGTTCCTCTAGAGGTCGAGGTGAGTTGGATGTGCTGCAGTGTATGCAGGTGATCCAGGTTAAATCTCCTGAAAGATGTTAGATGGAGCTTGGTTAGAGCCAGATTTTTTCATGCTCAGTTTCTTTTCCCTTAACACTTTGAAACCATTCCAGTAAGGTGAGAGAATGAATGTTGTGTGTAGTGATTGTTCTGCACATCTTAGTGCACATCAGGTACCTATGTTACATGCCTTTGTCAGATTGGTGGGTGTGGAAAGCAAAAGGAAAAGTAGTTTTGAGGTAGGATAGGAAAACTGTTAGAAATAACTTTATTAAAGGTATAAAACCAATTTATAGGGAAAAGGGAGAAGAATCCACAGATGTATTTAAAACATTAAGATTTTAGTAGATGGTGTTCGGTGGTCTGAAAAGTTGTTTTTATTTATTAACATCTTGAGAATAAACAGGAGGTTAATGGAAAGTTGTAACTGAATTTGGGAGAAATTTGAGTCCTTCCAATTTTAGTGCATTGCTATAATCACAGAATCACACAGAATCACTAAGGTTGGAAAGGACCTTCAGGATCATCAAGTCCAACCATTAATCCAGTGCCACCGTGTCCCCTAAACCATGTCCTGAAGCGCCACATCCACCCGTTCTTTGAACACTTCCAGAGATGGTGACTCCACCACCTCCCTGGGCAACCTGTTCTAATGCTTGACCACCCTCTCGGTGAAGAAACTTTTCCTAATATCCCATCTAAACCTCCCCTGGCGCAACTTGAGGCCATTTCCTCTCATCCTATCACTAGTTGGTTGGGAGAAGAGACCAACACCCTCATTGCCACAACCCCCTTTCAGGTAGCTGTAGAGAGCGATAAGGTCTCCCCTCAGCCTCCTCTTCTCCAGACTAAACCACCCCAGTTCCCTCAGCCGCTCCTCATCAGACTTGTGCTCCAGACCCCTCACCAGCTCCGCTGCCCTTCTCTGGACACGCTCCAGCACCTCAACGTCCTTCTTGGAGTGAGGGGCCCAAAACTGAACACAGGATTCGAGGTGCAGCCTCACCAGTGCTGAGTACAGGGGCACAATCACTTCCCTACTCCTGCTGGCCACACTATTTCTGATACAGGCCAGGACGCTGTTGGCTGCCTTGGCCAACTGGCCACACTGCTGGCTCATATTCAGCTGGCTGTCAGCCAGCACCCCCAGGTCCCTTTCCGCCAGGCAGCTCTCCAGCCACTCCTCCCCAAGCCTGTAGCATTGCATGGGGTTGTTGTGGCTGAAGTGCAGGACCCAGCACTTGGCCTTATTAAACCCCATACAGTTGACCTCGGCCCATTGATCCAGCCTGTCCAGATCCCTCTGCAGAGCCCTCCTACCCTCCAGCAGATCAACACTCCCACCCAGCTTGGTGTCATCTGCACACTTACTGAGGGAGCACTCGATCCCCTCATCCAGGTCATCAGTAAAGATATTGAACAAGACCGGCCCCAGAACCGAGCCCTGGGGAACACCGCTTGTGACCGGCTGCCAGTGAGGTTTAACACGATTCACCACAATTCTCTGGGCTCAGCCATCCAGCCAGTTCCTCACCCAGTGAAGAGTTAACCCGTCCAAGTCATGAGCCTCCAGTTTCTCCAGGAAGAATGCTGTGGGAGACGCTGTCAAAGGCTTTACTAAAGTCCAGGTAGACAACGTCCACAGTCTTTCCCTCACCCACTAGGCGGGTCACCTGGTCATAGAAGGAGATCAGGTTGGTTAAGCAGGACCTGCCTTTCATGAACCCATGCTGGCTGGGCCTGATCCCTTGGTTGTCCTGCAGATGCCCTGTGAGCACTCTCAAGACAAACCACTCCATGATCTTCCCCGGTATGGCGGTCAGGCTGACAGGCCTGTAGTTCCCAGCATCCTTCTTCGGGCCTTTCTTGTAGATGGGTGTCACACTGGCAAGCCTCCAGTCTTCTGGGACCTCCCCTGTTAACCAGGACTGCTGATAAATGATGGAGAGATGTCTCATCCTGGATCACTTCAAATATTTGCAAATTAATTGACTAAATGTCCCCAAGCTGTATCACTAGATTCAAAACAAATTGTTAAATCCACAATTTATCTTAGCAGTTCCTTTTTCAGTGTGCATACTGCTGTGAACACTGCTTTGGGGTTTTTTTATATATAAATATGGTGGTTACATTTAGAATACTAAGAAGCTAATAACTTGGAAATACCATCAGGAGCAATTAATCATGTCACCTTTGTCTTAGCAGGTGCTTAAGTGAGGTTTCTTTTAGGGTCCTTTCTAATTTAATTCTAAATGTCCTTACCTGGTGATATTTTCAATAACATCTTCAGAAGTCGCTTCCATATGTAATTAAATGTTTGACCAGAATTTTGCTCTGACTTAATTTGTTCTCTCATTTCTGTTCTCATTCCTTAATCCAGCTTTCTTCTTGGCTTACATCTTTCAGATATTTGTAGGTTGTCATCTGTCCTCTTGTGGCCGCTTCTCAGCTAAGGCATACGCATTTAAAATTTTGCGAGGCTACCTCCAGATTTCCTTGTCGCTTCCCCTTCTTTATTTATCATTGTCTTTCCCCAAAGCTGAGGGTTTTTGTTTGTTTTTAAAAAGTATGTGCACATATATGGATGTGGGGTGAGACACCTATATATACCTTGTTATATTTCCGTTGTACATTTGACAGCTGTTGCTTTTTTGCTCTATGCTTTTAATGTGGATATTGCATTGCTACCATCCATATTTCACTTTTGTTAGGAATACACATATTAGCTGTTTTTCTTGTAGATGCATTAAGACTTAATTCTGCAGATCAAATGAATGCTGCTTAAAATTTGGTATTTTGCGATCATATCACCACTAGTGTGCTCTCTAGTTTCAATCTCAAGATAACTTGACCATTTCTAATTTGTCAAACCCTTTTTTCTTCCTTTTGACAAATTTTCCTTTCTTTTTTTTTTGCTGTACTTTTAATAATGAATGTCATCCTTACGCAGTAAGCAGTGGGTTGCTTTTTAGTTGCCCCACTAGTTTCAGTGAGGTCATAGGGTTAAATTTGGTGGAGCATGGCTTCTAATCCAGTAATTCTATTATAGAATCTATTTGTATGCATGGAAGTTTCGTTTGACAATAAAGTTTGATTCATTACACTTCAGTGAACAAAATTTAAAATTTATGCAATATTAGTAGGACTGTTTGAAAACTTCTACTGCATATACTCCTGTTTTTTCACACTTCATTTTTAAGCTATGTTAAGAAATTAGCTCAAGAACTTTGTTGCAAAATTAATCTTTCACTTATTTTTGTTCTAATCCTCATTTGATCTTTTTCTTTTAATTTGCATGAATTGTGCTGTGCTTGTTAGGCTACTCCGTCATTCTTCTCTTCTGCTAAGCTGTAAAGGACACACATCTCCACCTGACCCATTAAATTTTTGTTCTTGATGCAGTTTGAAATTTGTAAGTTACTGAGCTTTCCCTCTTTTTATTGATCCTGGTTGCTGCTTGTTTCTTCCACTCTTCCCCTTTTCTTCCCATAAGGAATTAGCCTTGGGCTTTAGGCATGATGAGTCTTCTAAAGTTTCTATATCTCACACAACAAATTAGGGCTTCTTCCAGGACAAAGTTGTAGATTTTTCATAACTAAACATGTGATGTTCTTGTAATTAAGGACTTCGTTTCTAATAGTTATTTATGAAAAGCTCAGTGTAGGACTGTCGACATCTTACAAAATTAACGCTTAGTTTGCAAGTAGCAAGCTTTAAATGCAGTTCTGTTTTTTCAAGTTGCAGTGAAAAGGACTTGGAATTTCTTCAGAGTTGTTCACAAAATGAACTGCTTCACTTAACAGTTGGAAAACTTCTTTTTATTGCCTTGCAAAATTGCCTGGGTTCAAAAGGTTATCTGGTGTTTTTCATGAACTTTATAATTGTATGCAGCAAAGCTGCTGCTGATCAAATTCGGACTTCAGCTTTACCAAAACAAGGCTACTGTCTTGGAAGTGACTTGCAAAACAGTAACTTCAGGGAAGAATTTGCATGTATGATTTAGATTTGTTAGTTAAACTCCCTCACTGAGGCACAAATCACAGAATTGTATTCCAGCATGTTGGGAGTGTGAGAGGGAATCTGTGGCACATTGGCAAAGGGAAGAACAACTGCTGATAAAGGAAGGTTATTGTTAGAACTCAAATGTGAATTCCCTTATCAGTATTTAAAACTACAACATAACACTCAGTAAATACTTCTCAGTAGTGACTCCAACTCTTACTGACAATGATTACGTTTAGCTGGTGTGGAAGTGATTACTGTGTGGAAGCTGCTTTGATTTTTGTTTAAGATTTTTACAGCTGTGTCCCGAAATACAACTTGGTGTTACTGTTAAAAACCATTTGCAGCGTGAAACTGCTATCACTAATACTGTATCTTGTGTGGAGATAAAAATCCAAAACATTTTTATTTAGTTCTGAAGTTATAGTCTCTTTAGAAACCAAGTACTTGCACGTGACCTTTTTTCTAATTGACTTGTTTTCCTGGGAGCTCCCTGTGGTGTGCAGTTAAGCCCCATGCTTTATGCTGCTGGGACTGGAATGTCAACATTCATGAATAAGAGCCTCAGACAGAAGAGATTTAAATAGTCCCTGGAATGGGCTATAAGCTTACAGACACCTTGTTTTGTAGCTGTTCTCCTTTTTGGTTAAGACCATTACGAAGTGTACTTTGCTTCCCATTAGAGCTCTTTCTCCTCCCACCCTCTTTCCCCTTTGTAATCTGTCTCTGCTGCTATTGGAAAGTGTGTAAATGGTGTGAAAGTGGAACATACTCATACCTGAACAGCGGTAGTTGAACTAGTTATCCCCCACTTTCCACACTGTATTATGGTTATGATCGTAGATCCGAAACTCCAGTCATGCTGTAATTTCAAGAACTTGCTTGTTGCATTGTGTTTGGTTTTTTTTTTTTTGTAATGACAATCAGAATGACTGTGTGCTGCTTCTTGCTTGTGTCTTGTATTTTTTACCTAAATTTTACTGAAGTTCAGACTTGTCTTTTTTTCAGGTTTGAGACTTTTGGCTGTTATGATTACAATATCCAGTGGATTGAGGCCCTCATTCTGAGGTTTTTAAGGAATTACTGAAGTAAAAATGACACACATGCTTCATTCTGTTCTTAAATGGAAGTGTTTATTGCCATCTATTGACCTTGCATTCAATACTTTGCCTGTGCGACATCTACACTTAGGAGGTCTGCCCCTCGTATGCCAGGCATTTTTTCAGAAGTGGCATTTTATTTAAAATAAGCATGTCATTCACAAAAAAAGCCAAAAATGCAGAGACAGAACAGCGAACAGTGTGCTTATACATGCAGTTTTATCCTCTCCTGCAAACATTTTTCATGTATTCTGTTATCAGTATTAGCTGTGTCCCACTGAGCACTTTTCAGGTCCAACTCATCTATGTAATACTTGCTGAATAACTGACTTTGTACACCATGGTTTTCCTTACCTAGCTACTTATCTTCTGTAGCTTGTTAGAATCTGTTTTAATGCAGTGTGGTTTTCATGCAGTGTTCTCCTTGGTTCCTGCTGGAGTTGCACATGTACTGGTTGCTGTTGAATGGGCACATCTTGTTATTGCACGTGGACGGTGTGCCTTGGAGAACGTAGTGGAGGAGGGTGGCAACACAACCAGGGCAAAAGTGCCTTAAGTAGGTCCTGTCCAGTACTATGTGGGATCACTACAGCTGGTAGTTGAGTAGCGTGGTGCCACAGGCAGCCTTAAACTGAATTGCTGAGATCGTTTGTTTGGATCTTTTGCAAGGTTATCCTTTAATTCATTTTGGTGGCTGAGCGCAACTGAAATATTGGTGAACCATGATGTAGAGGGGAGTAAGCAGAGAGAGGTTTCTCAGATTGTTGTTTCACATGCTTTTAAAGCTGACATAAGCTGTGCTGCTGTTAAAACAATTCTGATTCTGTTCTTCCCCTTATACAGGACATTTGCTTTATTTGCTGATGAAATCTCCCATATCGCCAGCCTTCTGGCTCTGCTAGTTGTGTGCCTGCTGTCAGTAATCAGTGGGCATTTGTGCTTGCTCACACTGCAAGGGGAGTACTACAAATGGTGCTGTCACTCACTGCAAAAAACCAGAAAAGGACAACCAGTTTTGTTTCTGTTGGAAAAGCGTATGCAACTTTCCACCTCCGCTACTTCAGAGACATGAGATGAGTCAGTGCCTTTGTTCTATTTTGACTCTGCCTGCCTGTGGCTTTCTCTTGTGAACTGCTTTTGCTTTATTATGTCTCGTGAGAGGAAGGAAGAGAGCTTTCCTGTAGTGAAGAAGAAACTAGGCAAAGATTGCCATTCCATGAGATGCTTAAAATTTCCTGGGCTTTATTTGTGGAGAATAACATCTTGGAGTCCTTTTCCAGGATCTGAGCAGACCCATAATGCCTTATTTGAATGAACATTGTGCTACTTTTGATGTTGTATCACATCTTTATTGTCTCTTGCCTTTGCAACTTATTTTGCACTCATGACTATGGTCAACCTTGTAGTATTGGACTTGCCATAGTGTTTCTAGTACAGTCAGAGGTCTGATTTGAATCTCTCCTCTCTTGCCTTGAGCACTCAGTCAGCTCCTCTGTCCTCACCTGAGTCTGTGTAAGAAAGCTATGCTGAATCAGGCAAGGACTTGTTTAACTCAATAGACTGTCTCTAGCACCAGCCAAAAGATGACACCTTGTCAGGACAATAAGGACTGTGTAAAAATACAAAGGTGAAGAAGCATCACATATATATACTCAGCTTCCAGACATTTGCAGCTCAGTGCATTTCCTGAGCTGCATGTGGTCTCTGTGTTTAGTAAATCTCAGTGTATTTTATGAATCTGAGGGTATTTTATCTTTCAAGAGTTTTCCCAGTCTCTGTCTGAACTTAAGCATCCCTAAAGCTCTGTGGGAAGGAAGTCTGCAGCTCTGTGACAAGGAGGTTTACCACTGCACTGCCTTGCTGGTGCTAGGAACAGGATAGTTTTGTCCAAAAAGGATGTTTAAATCCTGTTTCTGAAGCAGAAGGAGAAAATGTACAGGCATTAACTTTGTGGCTTCCTTATATACACTGCAACTTGTACTGCCTGATAGGAAATCACTGTGTGTTTGAGGAGCCTTACTGGATTATCTGGTGATGAGTTTTCTTTTTCTCTGCCTGAAAAGCAACTTTTTATTTTTTTGCAAGAGGTTTGGTATAGAACAGTAGAGAAACTGTTGCAACTGCCTTGACTATTTCCATTTTTTAGACCCTCTTTTAATAAGACACTGAAATACGGTACAATTCCGTAATGCATCCAGGGGTCTCTAGATTTTAGATGTAGAGGCTTGTTATCATTACTTTCTTCAGAAGACTCCAGAGTTTGGAGTCCATTCTCAAGGTGTTTATTTTGTGTTTCGTTTGGTCATTCTGTCGTATTCCTCTACATCCGTGGCCTGGTTTGCATCTCATCCTTTGTTTTCTTGAAGCCAGGAAGAGAGAAGTATGCAAGGATTGAGGTTTGTGGTAGTTTCACAGCCAAGAATTCCCTTTATCAAGTGCTTTTTAGGTTCTTGGATTTAATTCCTTTCCTACATACAGTCTCTATAGTCATCCTGACAACTAATTGATGTTTCACTTGCTTGTCATCTTTCCATGAGATTTGTGAAATGATAAATTAGCTGATAAAAACCTCCCTTTTCTTTTGCTGTAGCACTTTGTGAAGCAGTGTTTATCTTTTGTAGATCTGGAAACTTCACCCCAGCCATTAATCTAACCTGTGCTGGAAGCTATCTATCTTGAAGGTCTGGGGATGTGTGTGGGTGTTGTTTTTCTGTTGTGCGGGTTGTTTTTTTTGTTTTTTTTTTTAAACAAACACCCCATACCTACCCAAACACTGAAGAGGTGCTTTGAGATGCTTTACTTGAGGATGCATCTATAACTTTTTGGCCTGAGGCTTGATACTTGCTAGCCACCTATGGAGAATCATTTTTTGAAAAAGTGAGGAGGATAATCTTTATTATGTAGCTATTGGTGTTCTTCATGCTGTCCTGCTTATACCCATCTTGTGATCCTTCTTTTCTTCCCGCTGCTCCTGGGGGAGATTTCTGCTGGGAATCACTACAAACTGAATAGTGGTGAAGCTTCCATCTTCCTTACTAACCTTGACAACAGTAATAATGAGTACATCCGCAGTGCAGTACCATTATACTGGATTCCACTGTCAAAAGCGATCTGATTTTTATGAGTGTAAAGTACACATGTACTGTGTGGGTGTTGTATGAAAAATGCATCCTTGTTTGGTAATTTCTGTTGGGTAAGTATCTGTCTTCTGTGTTTTTCTGCGTAGTATTTACTTCAGAATTGTTTGCCTGTTCTGTCTGATCTTGTGCTTCTCAATAAGAATTTTTACATAAGACTCTTTCTTCAGTCCGTGTTCATTTTTCCCTTTGCCCCAGAAAATTTCACTGGGGCTTAAGACTGTGAGATTAGTTCACAGGGACACCAAGAAAGGGAAGCCTATGTGACTCTTTCAACTTCTATTATTATTTGTACAAACACTTGTGTTTTTTGTCTTTTCAGGCAGAGGCCGAGGAGAAAGCGGTTTCTACCAAAGAAGTTTTGATGAAGTGGAGGGTGGATTTGGGCGAGGAGGGGGCAGGGAAATGCACAGATCACAGAGTTGGGAGGAAAGGTAACAGAACTCAAGCCCTTAAAGTTTTTTACATACATCTGTTCAGCTTCCATTTGTGCCTTTTGACTTCATAAAAACACTTTAGGAAAGGTGATTAGGCATGTTTGTGAGTGAAGTGTCTGAATTTCTAAGGTGGAGTCAATGCAATAAGGTTTCTAGAAACTCAAGAGCAAGTAAGTGAATATTTTTGCAGTGAATTTTTCTGCCGAGTTCCTGGGAAGAAGGAGGTACTTTAAGAGATTATAAATTATGACAGTTGCAGTGGAAATGATGGATGAAAATATGAATTGCTAAAGGATTTGCTTCAGTTTTAATCTCAACATTGTTGACAGTACTTAGAATCACATTTCAAAACATACCTAGTTGTCAAAGGCTGTGTGTGTATCAGTGTTCCTGACAATTACAATTGTCCCTTGGACCTTTAAAGATACTCTCCATCAAGCTCTGATTTTAAAAAAAGCCCCCCACCAAGTTTAAAAAAAAAAAAAAAAAAAGCCATACCTAAAATGAGTGGAGTGGTTACAAAACCTTATTTGAAACTGTTATTCTGCCTTTCTAGGGGAGACAGACGCTTTGAAAAACCAGGGCGAAAAGATCCAGGTATGGTTTTGTTGCTGTATGGGCAGAAAAGGGGAGGGAGGAGCAGGATGTATTTTGGGGAAGGGACCTGTATGTACGTGAACCTTTTTTTTATTACTCCAAGTATATTGTTGATGCAAGATTCATGATACTGTGCCAGGTTACCTGTGTTCTCAAAGTGTTGTTTTTCTTATTTTGTGGTGTTTTCAGTATTAGACATCTAAATGTTTTAGATAAATCTGCAGGAAGTAGGTTCTGTTTATTCAATTAAGGTGTGATACCTACAGCTGGAACTAAATCCCTGTACCTCTGTCAAAGGAGTCTTTACTGATTAACAGGTGTGCTGTGGCAATATACCTTTTCAATGCAGCTTTTACATGTTCCTGGCCTGTGCTATTTTGGTACATAGGATCTCTGGACCATGTGAACTGTTAATTTTTTTGAATGCTTGCTTGTGTAAAGTAGATCCCAACACCAATTTTTTGAGGTTCCCATGCTGATGGAATTACCGTCTGTCAAATTAGTTTGTCATCATACAAATCTTCTGTTCATTCAGGTTGTCATCTGGTCATCCTCTCTGCCATTCCCCTCCTATTCTGTTTCTTCAATGCTTCACGCTGGCCATGTTCAGGCAGAATATTGGATCCTTAATTGTGACCCAGTATGTCTGTCTGAACATTCAGCTGAACTTGGAGCAGGTTGTCATCTTGGAACATACCCACTCTGTATTTCAAGAGTGGCAAGAACATTCAAGTTCTCCTCTATCAACTTAAATTGCAAGTAAAATGATTTCTGCTTTGTGGGGATCATGCAGTGATTGTTCTCTGGTATGACCTTGCTCTTTCTCTGTGGCATGTTTCCACATGCATGTACCACAGCTGTGCTTAGTGAGAGGTTTTGTACTAATAAAAGCTTGCTGACAATGAGTCGTGACTTTTTAGGATGCAGAGAATCTTTTGATTTTGGCTGAATATCCTCCTTAGTACTGGTAAAGCATGGTTCAGTAAAAAAAAACAAAACAGAAAAGCAGTTGTAGTGAGGTAGGTGTCAGTCTCTCCCAGGTAACTAGTGATAGGATGAGAGGAAATGGCCTCAAGTTGCACCACGGGAGGTTTAGATTGGATATTAGGAAAAATTCCTTCACTGAAAGGGATGTAAAGCACTGGGACAGGCTGCCTAGGGAGGTGGTGGAGTCACCATCCCTGGAGGCATTTGAAAGACTTGCAGATGTGGCACATAGGGACGTGGTTTAGTGGTGGACTTGGCAGTGCTAGGTTAATGGTTGGACTCTGATCTTAAAGGTCTTCTCCAACCTAAATGATTCTATGTTTCTAAAAGACATTTGCAAGTTGAATTTCAAGACAAACAAAACTAAAGAGATTCAGTTGCAATTAAAAGTTGTCAGGAATGTATTTTAATCCCTGCTTAGCTGTCAGTATTTTTTTTTTAGTGAGAGTAGTGTAAGTGGCCGTTTTAATAATGTTCCAAACTACCATGGTGGCACATGCCTTGGGAGTTTTGCATTACCATGTTTGCTTTCAAAGCCCTCGCAATCCCCTCTCCACATAGGAATTGATTTTCATATATTTAAAGAGTGCCTTTACTTTTCAGCTTAAGTTGAAAGTCAACACAAAACTACATGTTGCTTGTTTTCCTCACTGTCTTCCTTAAAAAGAGGTTATTTCTAAAGATAACTTGAGATTGATCTCAGATTGTCCATCTTTAAATGCCAGTAGTGAAACTTTGGACTTTCAGTGTGTCTTTATGTTCAGAGGCCTTTTGGACAAAAATTAAAATAGGAACAAAAAGTACTGCTGAGACTTGAGGACTGCATTTTTTACAAAAGACAAATGGATGCAAAAGTAGCATCTACCACAGTTGATTCCATTTTATTTATTTAGCCCCTTCCTGTTACTGCGATTAAAACTACAACACTTGCAGATCCAGACTATCGAATATACCACATTTCTGATTAAGACTGTGATAAAAATATTGCATGTCAGTTTTGGGTGAGATGTATCTCTCAGCTGAAATTGAGAAGAATTTACAGTATGCAAGATGTCTTTACTGACGCTGACGTCTGCCTGAACGTGGAGTTTAATGCTTCAGCTGATATAGAGTATGTCTTGTTTGTAGCAAATCCTAGTGATCAGGACTTTGGCATTTTTTAGAGGAGACGGTGTCCCTGTGTGTGTTGTTGGAAGTCCTGGTTCATTGTGGGGGATGGTATGCATATTCTCAAATGGTGAAGCTTTCTGTAATACCCGATAGCTCCTCTCAAGTCTCTTGTTCTATTTCTCTTCTAGTTTGATCTTACTTGGCTAAAAGCCCTGTAGCACTGTATGATAGAGGCAAGAGACCTTCGATATTTCTGAAGTTTTAATATAAAAAATTTGTTTTAACAATAGTCATTTTTGTTTGCATGTCATTATGTTAGAGATTAATGTCCCAGTAAGTGGGAGGACTAATTGTCTCCTTTTCACCTTCAAAGAGAAATAAGATGGAGAGCACAAAAATATTGACAGAAGGTATTGGTCTGTTTTGAGTCAAGCCTTGATTAATAAACAAATAGTTATTTCAATAACAAAATATTTTGACTGTGAGATAGGGATACAGATGTGCCAGAAGAAGTTCCACATTGATACCAAGCAGTAGTATACCACACAGAGCAGTGGAAGCAGAAAGATCAAGGAGTGAATTGACATGCAGTTTATAATTCAGGCTAACATGCTTCAGCAGATGCATACTTTGGTTTCTGTTACCCTGGTTAAGCTTCTTAGTTTAGGATTTTATTCTCTAACTTCACTGTGCTTCAGTTTTTCATTGCTCTTTCATAGGGCCTTGCATTAGCCTCAAATTACATAATTTACTGAGTTGCCAGGTTTTCCATATTCTTTGTTCTGGGAGATCATGTTACAGAATTAATGAGAGATCAAATATTAAACTCTGGCCATTCATAATGGATGACAATGCAAGAACCTGTCAATTAAAAATCATGAGATTAAAAAAGTAATAGGCCTTCAACAAAGAATTACTCTAAAATATCATCAATATGCTGTTCTTAAAAATTAATGATTGCTTTTTCAATGCTCACAACAGTGTGCAAGTTCACATTTGACTGAGTCTCAACATAAACAATATCTGTTCCTAGTTTCAGTATGCAAATTGAAGATGCACAAAGTATTTGCATATTTCTATTGCGGATTGTCACTGTTCTGACAGACTTCATTGAGAACCCAAATTGCTTTTGGAAGGCTGAGGCCATTAGCAAAGAAAATGAGCAAGTTGTTTTCTTGATCACGGCTGTCTCTTAGAACTGCACAAAAGCCGCTTAATTTTCTGTGCAGCCTCTTGACTAATACCAGCTTAGTAGCTGAAGGGATTTGATTAGTTACCAGCAATTACACACTGGTAATAAAAAATTGTAATGTAGGTTAAACAAGACGTTTAGAAAGTCAGTTGTGGAACCCGATTGTGTCCTGTTTAATGTGTATTTATTAGGTAGGTTAAGAAGACTTGAACATAGCTCAAGTGAACATAAAAAGGATGTTGAATTTCTTTGAATCACACTTGCCCTACTCTGCCTGGCTTGTTTTAATTCCCTACCTCGCTACCAAGAGGTACATCCAAAGAAGGTTGATCGCCAGCTTGCTCGTGCAATGCTACTCAAAGCATAGAGTGCAATTTTGTTGCATCAGACCCTATCAGCAATTTTTCTAGGCTTGAATTCTGATGATTCTGGCCATGGCATATTTCCAGTACTTCATGAGACATCCATGGTTCACCAATTCTCTAGAACTGTAAAAGCAATAGGGGTGTTGTTGTTTTGTCTACCCCTTGTTCTGCAACTGTTCTGAAATAACTACACAGTTATGTCTGTCTGATTTGCTTCTGTAGTATTCTTGAGCTTTACATTCCAAATGTAGTATTTTAAGATTGCATTTAGGGTATAATAAACATTTTTTCCTTTATTCTTTTTCTTTATTCTTTTTTTTTGCTGCTGTACCTCCTTTTAAACCAAATCTGTAAACAGGAAATTATTGAAAAAAACAGGACAACTTTAAAGTGTCAAGTCATTTAGAAACCGAAATAAGCAGCCCCCACTTTGATTAGATGTTAATTGAAACTAGAAATAGTTTTTTATAGCTTTGGCTCTAAATGGTGAGGTTATAGTACTGTCCTGTTGGGGTTATACATACGAATTTTAGAACAGTTGGTTTGTCTGAGGCTGGAGTATGTGATATATGGGGAAAAATAACACATCAGACAAAATGCTGTGTGGTTTGTTTTTTTTTTTCTTAAATGGTTATTTCAGACTTAACACAGGAATCTGTTCAACTGCACTTGCACTGGTTCTTAATTTGTAAGGCTCTTCTCAATGCATTATACTGAGTGAGAACATGGAAGTAATGCTTGCAAGAAATACCTAAACATTTTTGGTACTGATGTGAGGGAGGAAAAGGGATCTTTAGATTGCATATGGGTCAACAGCTAAGAAAAGTAGAGATGAAAGCAATGTAACTTGGTAGTGTGTTGCTCTGCAAGTTCCACAATATTAATGAATGCTTTTACATAAAATTTTAAAAAAAGGACATTTTGAGAGTATCTGTAACAAAACCAAATCTGTCTGTGGTCTGGAATGTAAGGGAGGCAATACTTAAACAATTTTGGAACAAGAGCTGAATTGCAACGAAAACATGGGCCTTCTTTGTTGTTCTTCCTCCCTGTGTGAAATGGTTCTATGAGGCTGCTTCCCATTTCCCCAGACCCTAAACCAAAGTAGCTTTTTGCTACCGCCTTTCGGGTTTTGAACACACTGCAATTAACAGTTTTGGGGCTTGAGAAGAATTCAGTTGAACAGTATCTCATCAGATAGCTTCAGACCGCTTTCCCTGCTGCTGACCACTTCACTGAAGTTAGAAGGAAGCATGTTTGGTAGTGTGCTATGCTGTTGTCAATGAAAATTAGTATTTATGCCATCTTGGTTTCTGGGAAAAGCCTTTTACCTTCAAAAAGGTAACTTTCACTTTATTTTAATACTTGGCTGTTCAAGTATGAACACATAATAGGCACTGCTTTTGTTGAGAGCTTGGAAATAATTATCCATCATTCTGTTTATCCTTTAGCTTCCTAAATTATTTAGGAGCTTCAGAACAATGTCTTAATTGCAGTAGGTTTATGAGGCACTTAAATACAAAAGTCTCATGTATTGTTTCTTTTAAATTTTTTTATTTTAAAATTGATTCTAGTGTCTCTAGTTTTGTGCTGTGTCTACAGGCAAATATAGATGTTAAAAAGCATAAAACATAAATGGATGCAGTTCTACTTCTCTCATAGTGCATCCTTCTGGGTCAGACCTACTTAAGACAAGTAGCACAAAGGGGAGAACATGTGGAATGTATGGTCCTGTAAAAAAGTAGTACACTAATTAATTTAGAATAGTCTGTTTTCCACTGCTAAATAATTTATTCAGTGTTTCCAAATATGAAAAAATTTCCACTGCAGCATTTGTTATATACATCAAGATTTTTTGATAGTGTCTTCATAGACCTGTCTTGAGATGAGATGTTCATTCTGCCAAGTCATAGGAGAAGAACTACAGTTACTATTTACAATTCTGCTTAATAAGCACAGCAGGAGTGCTTTTCACTGCCATGAGAGGTTGGCAGTACTTCCTAAGAGTGAATTCAGCCATCTGAAAACTCATATAACCCTGTATCCCCGAAGAGTTAAGAGAACAGGAAAGTTAGGATCTTGGATGAACAGAGTTGCTTATCCCAGAACTAATATATTTACTGAATGATGCCTTATTGATTTTGACTGAGATTCTTCTTTTGTATTGTTGTACATTTTGTCGCAAGCTGGTTAATTATGATTTTGGTCAGCTTTGCAAGTTTTGAAGGTCTCTCAGGGTCAGTGCGGCTTTAATCATAGTCTGGTGAATTCAGCAGGTAGCTCTTTTAATTTCCAAGCATTAGTACCGTCATTCTTGTACCTGACTTTGTCCTGGGAGGTTAATCCAGCCTCTCCTCAGCTTACATGGGCACACCAGTTCTCTTTACTCTGCGTATCATGTTGTAATCAAAAGGATGGGAGTACAAGAGAAAAATTACTAGAAGATGGCAGGGCAGGCAAGGAAGGAAGACTGTAAATGGAACCTGAAAGTTTAATGTAATAATAATTAAAAAAAGCACAAAGTTCAAAGTCTGTTCTCTCTATTCTGTGAGGCCAGTCTCGGAGAGCTGGAAGGTGTCGGTGTGCTGTCCGTTGATGCGGATCTCCTTGGCAGTCCTTTTTGGACTCTTTGAGTCAGCTGCAGCTGGGACCTCAGGAATAGTCTTGTCAAAATTCTCCATCTTGATCTGATACTCGCCTTTGGTATTGCGGGCTAACATGGAGGTGAAGCGATGGTACAGCATGATCTCTGAGGGGAGGTAGGATGTTCTCCTTTGACACATTTCTCCTGTGCCCTCCTGCACAGCCGACAAAAAGATGACCAACTCAAAATGGTGAGCAGCTTCTCTTTGGAGGAGAGCAGCCAGGGGACTGGAAGGAGTGATTGAATGGTAGTAGGTCAGTGGAAAGATGAAAAAAGGACACTCCTCTGAAGTAACACTGTCTAGGTGGAAGTCAACACTAGTTTGGTGCAGCTGCCCATTCTCTTGTTCTTGGTAAAGTATAGCAGAAATCTGGACGCTGGTCAGTGGGCTGGAACGTGTGTTGGCCACCTGGAACATAAGGTATGGCTTCCCCTCGGTGTGTGTCACTACAGCAGAGCGGGTGAAGCGGATGGAGAATGCCCGATTCTTTGGTCGGGCGATCTTTGCCACAAAAGCACCTGCATCATGGAAAAGAACAAACTGAACACGAGCACCATGCCTGGGTTGGTCCCCTGCGGCCTCTGAGCTCTGTGAAACAGCTCAAAGGAACAGGAGCAGGCTTGAGTGGATATGGTAGTTCTCACCTCAGCCTGCGTGTTTTAAAACTGCTTGGCTGGCACCACACCAACCAATTTTTTGTTTAAAAAGTATAGCTTTCCTAAAATGCTGCTTTTTCTAAACTATGTTCACTTCTTAGTATTTGGAGAACGAACCGTAGCTGTAGGAAGGAGAGCCATTAGCTTGCCCTGAGGTACTGTAGTTGGTAGTGGTACCCAATCTTGGTGTGCTACCACTGGAGCAGCGCTCTCAATGCATAGGAAACTAACCTGTGTATTTTTAAAGTCTACTGAAATACTTTAAACATTAAAGTTGTTTTAAAGAACTTAAAATACCTTGAAATAGCTGTGATGATGTAAAAATTTTCATTACATCCAGTACTGAGCAATACTGAAACACTGAGTTAAAGATCAACAAAAATACTTCAGCTAGACAAAAGTAAACCTTAAAACTATTAATTGAAACAAATTGACATATTGTAATTCCATGGAAGAAACGTAAAGAAATAAGGGTATAAGGAATAAGTGATTGAGTCATAAGTGGGGAGCTGACACAAGTATTGACCAGTGAATAGTGGAACTCTCAAGTCTAAATCTTGATATCCCCTAATTTATGTCTTGTTAATGAAAGGTGTTTAAATTTTACTACTACCTAGCTGAAATCTCATCACCCTCGTAATGCCTGACTTAATTGTTCTTTCAGGTGTCAGTATGATCACTGTTTATTTTTAGCTCCATTTCTTAAATCTAATTGTTGCACCTATTCTATCAAAAGATGAAATATGAAGGATTACCTGTGATGAAGGCTTCCAGCATGAGCCCCAGGACCATTTGTATTGCCAGCAGGGCAATAGCACTGGGACAGTCCCCGCTTGGGAACATAGTGCCGTAACCAATTGTGAGTTGCGTCTCCAGTGAGAAGGAGAAAGCAGCTGTAAAACTGGTGATGTACTTGACACATATAGTGTGGTTGTCAGGTGGAGCATCATGGTCCAGCTCCAGGTCCCCGTTCATCTCAGCCAGCAAATACCAAAGCACTGCAAAGACTAGCCAGTGAATGACAAAAGAAGCGGAAAAGACAAGCATCATCCATCTCCAGCGCATGTCCATTAATATTCCCCATGCATCTCGGAGGTATGCCAGACCTTTTCCTTGGGCACCTTCCACCTGGAATGTGCTGTGTCCATCCTTAGTGACCATCCTCAGGTATCTTTGGGTCAGGAGGGGAGCACTGGATTTGGTGTTATTGCTCTCTATTGTATCTGTTCTCATCTTCTGGAAAAGAGGGAAAAAGGAGAAAATCTGATACAGTGCAGCATATTTGTATTTTGCCTAACGTTCACAGTTTTTGACACATCAGCAGGGGTTGAAATACTGCAGCCAACAAAGGAGGGCTTATACATTGCAATCCAGAGAAGATTAAGTCAGGAGCCTGGAGAGGAATTTACCACTGTTTGTGGTAATACTTTGCTAAAAAAGATTAAGTTTAAAAATCTGACGACTACTCAAATTTTCCCTGCCTAATTGTTTAAATATAACTTTCATACTTTACCTTCCTAAATTTACATTTGAGTCACATGCTTTAATTCTTTAGGAGTGAGTGGGATGGGATTAGGCATACTGTATCTGAAAAGAATATCAGTTTTTGTAATCTATTTTTAGCAGAATATAATAGTTTACCGATACTATTATGAATACTATTAACAATAGTACTATGGAAATAATGTTTATTATATTATTTCTCTAACATGTTTATACATTTTAAGGTATTGTTGTAGTTTACCTAGTAGCCCTTTCAGACTTTTCTAGCTCAGGAAATGACTGCTGTCTGCACCCACCATATCCAGTTAAACAGAATTACAGTATTCAGGGCAGAGCTGCCTCTGTGAGTCTGCGGCTGTTTATGTAAGGGTCAGATACTTAAAATACTGAAAAATACACTGTGATATAACTTGAAGTTTAGTCTGCTGAAGCAGTGTATTTTAGTGACCAAATAAGAAAATAGGACAGCAAGTGTATGAGAATTAGAGGGTGAAGGTGGAATTCCAAATGTGGGAAGCAAAATGGATACTTGTAGGTATTTGACATGTTAGGCTTCTTTGTTTTCTTTTAAACCTCAAAACTTGCCATGGTGAGTGTCTTTTGAAAAGACACTGGCCACTCAAATACATACATTTTATAAATACTAATGTTTAAAGTTCACCTGGGACAAATTAAAATAAGGGTCATGTAAAATAGGGACTTCATGTGTGCAATGTACTTAAGGTTGTGAGGAACCTTTTTTATATAACAACAGAGTATTTTAAAGATACACATGGATTCTGCAAGTCATAATTATACATGGTGTATTTAGTAAATGTTATATGTTTCTCATCAATTTTGACCTTTCTCTGAATTATGACTGTTTCGGTGTATAGTAGAAGTGTACAGACAGGCTAGAGGAATCAGATTTTTTTTTTTTCCCTCAGGAGTGCTGTCTTAGTTTTATCTTGAGACACATTAAATCTAAGGATCCTGAACTTCAGAATGAATTGATGAAAGGTAAAAACTTTCCTGTGATCTTTGATCCTGTAAACAAGCAGTTTTTATGATTTTACTTGATATTGATACCTAATTTTAGCAAATGCAAAACATTCTTTTTCTTTTGTGCTTAATGCATACTGAAGTATAACAATTGACATCACAGTGAGTATTAGCTAGATTGTAATTTTTCTTTCCTTCTGGTTCTCAGAACCATCCAGCTATTTCTCCTATCCATGCTGTAGTCAAGGGAGGTAGAGTAGATGATGGCTTGGGTGGAATTTGATGTTTTTCCCCTCATTTTTATTTTCCAGTTCACATCTCTTAGAAGGAATATTTCAAAACCACTCTCTGTGCTAAAGAATACAGTGGACTTCGTGAGATTCTCCTGGTCAGTAGTACCAGGCTGCTTTTGTTGGGGGATTCTGATCATAGTCCATGTATAGCAAGACCCCCCCTTATCTGGGTTTTGTCTTTGGTCTACTGTGTATCTCTCTAAATAACATTTTTTCAGTCTTGCTGCACTGTTACGGAATTTACGACAACCTGAATACAATTTTAAATGCTTCAGGAACCAGGTGATTAGTGACTTGTCTGTAGAGGAGAGTCCTTGTGCTAAGATTTAGACAAGCCCTCCTGGATACCTTGAAGGAGCTGGAAAATGGGCAGCTCCGAATGGGAAGGATGATGGAGACCATGCTCAAAATGAGCTGTGGACAATGCCTGGTTTTAGCATCTTAGAATAAGCAGTACTCACAAGAAGCACTCCCTTGTTTGAATAGATGAGAACACTTAGAGAGCAAATTGATTCTTGGTGTAAACCTCATGCATTCTTGAAAAAAAACCCAACCAACAACCTAGTGTGTGTTTGTGGTACTTTGAGGGCCTCAGCCTCCAATTAATTTGCCTTTGCAAAGCAAACACGTGCTGTGAGAATGAGTCTGATACTGACTGATTGGTGACAGAAGCCTTTTCTATAGTGTTACATACGTTACATATGTTTTTCTCTTAATGTGGTACCTTTTTCTTGGCTACAGTTCCACACATCAATGCTAAGGTGGCGTGCTTGAGAGCTGCAGATTCCACTCAGCAAAATGCTCTCTGCATTGCAGGGTCTCAATTTTGTTGATTAAGGAGCTTTCTAGGGTGGTGGTTAATTATTTAATGTTGACTTAAAGCTCTAAAAAAAATTTAGTCAGTGTTCACCATCAGGTTTGGGATCTCTTCTACAGGGAAGGATCCATTGCTGACAGATTTTGAAGGTACTTGAGAAAGAGAACCTCCACTAGCCCCCAGCAGCACATTTCACAACAGTCCTGTGTCTCTGTTCCTTGAGACTCCCAGCAGGGGAGCTTGCCTGCTGAGGTTAACCAGGTTACTGCTCTGGTCTTGTTTCATAGAGGCCTCTGGTTTTTCTTGTCTAGGACTGTTTAAAATAAGAAGTATCTAATTCGATAGCAGTGATAGCATTGGAAGTGTGTAAGCTTGAGTTCCAAAACTTTTTTTTTTTTTGCAAAAGCTATTGATGGCTTTAAGAGCCACAAGTCTCAACTTGTTGGGGTGGGAAAAATGGATAAGAAACTGCAAATAGGCTCCAAGAGCAATACGGGTGGTTTAGAATAAGAGATGAAAGAAGAGCCCTGTGAGAAATGATTTACTTGGGCTAGAGGATCAAAAGCAGAGTCAACTTAAAAGTAGATGTGACTTTGAATTTAAAAAGAATTATTGTCTTCTGTATACTTCTTTCCTTGCCTACTGTAGTAAAAAATATAAATACTTTCTTTCCTTGTTAGTGATAAGTTACTGAAGTTGTAAAGTACAATTCGGACCATCTGATCTGATCGCCTGCCCAGCATTGTCTTTGATATCCCTACATTAATCCTAGTTTCAAAGAGTGTATGTTTTAGGAAAGACATTCAACCTTGACTTGAAAAGAAAAATTCTGCATTGTTTGTTGGTGAATACTCATCTCCACTGCTAAATACATACTGTGTTTCTAATCTAGATTTGCCTAATGTCATCTCTTAACCTTCATGTTACGCTGTTTGTCAGGTTTTGCTTTTCCTGGTTCCTGACTTGTGAAACTGTTGTAGTTTTGGGGTGTTCCTTATGCCTCCATGTCCCAGCTGATAGCCCTTGACTGGAAAGATAGGAACTATCAGAAACTACTTTTCTAATCCTCTTTTGGCATGTTGACTACTCTTTTATCATGCATTCAGTGTGTCTAATCCTTCCTATTTCCAGTCTATTGAAAATTAAATGATTATCACCAGCTCGGGTGTGTATGTCAGTTCTTAGCTTCTTTTAACCTCTTTACCATTGTTGTCCCTCATTCTGGCTTCTTTCTTCTATACATTTTTCTAAGATAAGTCAAGGTAGGGTGAGTACTATCTTTTTAAATCAAAGTCGCAGTTTCCCTTTTTCTAGCAGTCGGACAGGTTCTAAACTGACCTGGGTTGCTAATGATTTACATGTAATAAAAACCTTGCCTCACAGCTCTAGGATATTGCTTGCATTTCTGAAATTCATGATCTAGCACACTGATCACCCATGCTTTGCCTTTCTGATTGAGGTCTTCCTTGTGTTGTAACAGCTCTTTGTTACATCGCTGCTTCATGCCACCATGTTGCTTTCCTCTTCTTTCCTCTTAGCTGTTCTCTTGACAGCAGAAGTTCAGTTGTTAAGATACTGGTAGGATTGCAGGGGGACTCATTTGCAGCAGTGTCTTCATTTTCTTTGTTTGCCTTCTCAGTTGAAGGCATTTATAGTGACACTTCCAGCCTGGTTTCAGCTCAGTACACTAATGCACCTGCAACCCTTTTAGGAGCCTGAATGCCTTTATGTGGAGCTGTGTTCAGGGGAGACCTCTGCAGTGCTGCCCTATCCGCCCAACTTCTACTTTTAACAAAATCTGTTCTAATTGACCTTGGAAGGGATTTGAGGTAGTTTATAGTGCACTGCTGCATTCTGACAGCAAAGTAGTCAAGAGGACCTGCTGTTTGCTGGGAGTAAGTGCAAAAACTGCTTATAACCTTAGCATAATTTGAAGATTTGTAAGAACTTGGGTGATGCTGGCATGCCCCCCTGGGACTGCATATAATCCCTCTTTACTTGACCTGGGTCCACGTAATCTTGTACTAGTTTCAGATTTAAACATCATCTCTGTACTCTAAGCTGTGATCATTCACATGTGTTGCTGCCCCTGCACTTTGCAACAAGAACAAACTAAGTTTGTAATTTTTTTAAAAGACACTTTCATGCTATTAAAATCTCAGTATTGTTATTTTTAGGTTGAATGGCAATCCTTACTCTGACATTAACATTTGGAAATGAAGGTTTTTTCAGTGTCCATGACATGACTAGATCATATAACTTACACTAGGGGACAATCTTAAAAATGTAGGAAGTAATTCAGAGTAACTGCTTGGTTTGAAAGCCTAAGCTACAGTTGTTAGTAGGATAGTTAAAATTTCAAACGTGTGTCCTTAGGTTTTGTAGGTAATGCCACATTGAAATGAATGTGAGTAGTTTGACAAAACTGGGGTTTTTTTGAGCAGTCTGCAGAATTAAGATAACAGTTTTCAGGACTTGTTACACACAAGTCTTGTAAAAATGGGAATTTTGATTCATTAAGCCCAAGTCATACTTTTCAAAGTAAGTGCCACAAAGTATAGGATGCGAGAGCGTGTACTTTTGACCTTCTGTCACAGTTTACTATAGAATGCACTTTAAAAAAAACCAAACAAAAACCAACACAAAACCTCATTCCCCCAAAAATTTTGGTAAAATGGGACAATGTCTTTTTTTTTTTATAGTATAGCAAGCAAGGCTGCTGCTTATCTACGTGATTTTTGGGGACACCTGTAATGCTTCATTTTGTGTATAAAGTATTTTCACATAGTACAGCATGCTCAAAATGCTTTGAGGATCCATGTGAACCCTGATTGTTGATTGTAAGTTAGTATCTGAGTGGACCAACTGGTCTGGCTGCCTTTAGAGAAGCCTTGTTTAAGGCTTTAAAATATGCTAGTATATATTAAATCCTTCCAGACAAATTTGAATGCAAAATTAGGTATTATTAATGGGGGATTGAATTTAGAATTTAGAGGGAGGGTATTTGATGTAAGGCTGTAGTAATAGAAGGTTGCTGCCATCCTTTTTTGTGTGGTATTTGCTGTTTTTGAAGAGCAGTCCTGCCCTACATGATGCAAAGTTCCTAATGGCTTGTTTAGAATGACTGAGTTTTCTCGGATGTCGTCGTTGATGCTCGATGCCCATGCATGGTTTCTTAAGCAGCGGTGCCAGCTCGTAATGCAATCATAAATGCATTGAGTTGAAAGTGATTGAAAGCACGAGATATAGTTAGAAAAGGGAAAAGCAGGCTTGAAGAGGTGAAGCTTGCTTCTTTAATTTGTGGTGGAACTGAAGTTAAATACAGAGTTAAAATGAGCATGGCAAGAAGGTGCGGATGACTCTTTCATAACACTTGGCTGGGTAGCATCCAGCTACCTTAGCTGTAGGCTTGCAAGTGCTCTCTGTTTGCAGAGTGTTACAGAGTCTTTCCAGGATTGATTATCTTGAAAACTTTCTGAAAAAACATTGCCTGATGACTTTGGTTTTGCTCTGTATGCAGTTAGGACTATGGTCACCTGAGAGCATTTTCTTTTTTTGGAGGGGGGTGGGAGAGGGAGAATCAGAAACCATTTTGTTTAAGGTGATACTTAATTTAGCAAGCTTTAGAAATAAAACTGTGCCCTGAAAAGAACTTTGATTACTTTGATTACAGAATGACAGAACAATTTCTAATCGCACAATAAGTGTGGGGGAAAAAAAGATTGTTTTGTGTACTTACCGATCTTTGAAGGGTTCGTTTGCAGAAGGGGAATACCTGGGCTCCAGGAGAGGGACTGGGCTGGTCTTGTGTATTGGTCCCAGCAGTGGCAAGAAGCTTCCCACAAGTGGTTGGTAGAGATTTTAATTTTTTTTTAATTTAAAAAATGGGTTTGTATGTCTCATTCCTGTGTTTATAGTGCTGGGGGGGGGTTTGGTTTTCATCTGAAGCTGATTTGATTGGTCATTTTGCCTGCAGGGGGGCCGGTTAGCTCTGATCATGTGGAAAAGAATGCTAGTTTGTTAGGAGCGTTTTTTTACCCAGCACAAACCTCTAACAGCCAAGGAGAAATCCTCAAACACTTAGTTGGAGAAGGGGTACCTTCTTCCTCACCTCCTTAGTCAAGATAATTTTTTAGATTTGTATAATCTTAAAAGTTTTCTGTGAAAATTGAAAAGGCCAAAATACCGCTGGAAAAGCTGAATGGAAAAAGTTCTGGTATTGCTGCTGAAAAACACACACTGTTGTCCAACACTTTCTCCCTAACCAGTGTCAACTACTGTTCTGTTTTGGTGGAAAGGGAAACTCTTGTGTCTCACTGCTGCTTGTCTTGTGTCACCTCTTCCTCATTAGGTCCCGAGCTCCTGAGTGTGGGTGTTAACAGAAAGGTGGGCTGCAGCTAATGGTACAGCCGATGGTGTCTGGAGGGTGTTCTTGAACTGTAGCTTAAATGCTGGTCAGAAGATGTGGATCTGGCCACTTCTCTTCCATCACCGCATTGCTCCTTTGTGAAAACATGGAATTAATCACAGGATTTTGCTAAAGCCTAAGAATGAAACAATGCAGATTAGGTGGGTTGCTGATTCCATGCAGTAAAGGAAACCATTTTCACTTAAGATATTTTCTCTCTCTCAGCAAATGAGAAGAGTTATTTAGGGAAGATGTTTTAGCTGAATGACTATGCAGAGTGATCAGCATGCTGCACTACTAAACTGAATTCTGAGGACAGCTTTGTAATGCAGTACTATTTCACACTTTTTTTTCCCCTGGGTGAGCTGCTGATGTGAGGGCTTTGATCGAATGTCAGATGTAAGAGGATCTGTGAAACAAAGGCTGTGGTTGTTTGCAGTAAAACTACTGAAGGCCTGCTGGGAAAATTATTAATGTAGACTTTCCTGCTTAGGAAACAAAATCCTCCCTAATTTTTTTTTCTTCCTTAACCTTCCCCCCAACCCTAAATTGCAAAACATTAATTCTTTGCTTCATTAGTATGGAACATTTTAATACATGTTCAGGCACAGCATTGAAAATTGTAGTAGTCATAGTGTGACCTTCAGAACCAGGGCAAATGATGGAGTGCAAGGGGACTGCCACCACTGTGGCAAGCCTGTAGGACAATGTGACTTGGCCTTGACCCTTCCCTCTTTACTGCAGCGAAGTTGGATTTCCACTACAGACATACAGACAGCCTCTTTTATTCACAAGTAGGACTCTTCCTGTTGTCGTGTTCCCCGCCCCCCCCCCCCCCCCCGCAGTATTTTCTTACAAACCATATTTTGTACTGTAGAAAGCATATGGTGTCTGGTCACAGGTTTTCTAATCTGATTCAACTGAATGGATTAAAAAATCTAATACAAGCATGCGGTAGATGAAATAGCTGCAGTACGTGATTTACAGGTGTGTGTTATGGAATTAAACTCTTTTGTTAACTCCTTTGAATTCACTGGTTCACCCATGACAGTGGGCAATGGTCAATTTAGCGAAAAATGCGGAGTGATATTTGAGTAGTATATCTTTGAGGCCTACTGTTGAGAGTAAGACTTTATGGGGGGAGAGAGAAGAAGCTACAAATGTGAAGCTACGTTTGTAGCTATGTGAAGCTACAAATGGACATCAGAACTTCTGATCTCTGTACTGACTTTGGTACAAGTGAGTCACTTCACTATATTTGTATTCCTGTAGTGTCCCTAGCATGTCAAATACTGTCCTAATGAGAAGGTAGTCCTTCTTTAGAAACATCTTATAGAATCATTAAAGGTTGGAAAAGACCTTTAAGACTATCGGGTCCAACCATCAACCCAACACCGCCATGCCCACTAAACCATGTCCCGAAGTGCCATGTCTACACATTTTTTGAACGCTTCCAGTGATGGTTACTCCACCACTTTCCTGGGCAGCCTGTTCCAATGTTTGACCACTCTCTCAGCAAAGAAATTTTTCCTAAAACTTTTAAAAATCTTAAGGCCATTTGTTGTAGTCTTCTGTAAAATGAGCTACAAAATTACACATCTAGGCAAAGTTACTTGAATTCCTTTAAAAACACTAGCTGCAAAGGTTTTTCTTTCTATCCGTCTCTTGAGGGAGTGTGTAGCATGCAACGGAAAGAAGAGAGCAAGTCAAAGCACTTAATAGACTCTTATAGTTTTTCCCCTCTTTAGAGGAAAACAGTATTGCTGTCAATCATCGCTTTCCTGTTTATTCTCTCCAAACAGTGAGCATGTCATAGGAAACGTGGACTGACAGCATGGAGAACAGAAGTTATTTGCCATTCTGTTAGTAAGTCCTCTTCATAAATGTGTTGCCACGGGGCTACGTCCCAGAATCCCAGTCTTGTTCTTTGCAGTTAGTCTCCCTTCAACTCTTGCACAGCTGTGGGCCTTTTTGGCTGGATATCACTAGGCTCTATCTGAAGTTTTCTGTAAACACCATTGCTGGCTTTGTGACAGACTTGAACAGAGGTGCCCTTTTACTGCTCCTTCTCTTCAGGAAGTCCAGTCAATTAGTCCAAGGCAAAACCATAGATTGCATTTTCATTTTTTTTTCGTCCTTACAACATTGCCAAATACTGACTCGCTGACCTAAGTCATTGCAGCTGAAATGAGTGTTCTCAAGACTAGGAACAGTTTGCAAAGACAATATGCTAGGACTTTGGAAGTTATGAATTTATATGTAAGCTGTGGAAGTATTCCTCTATACTGTTCTGTCATAGTCTTTCTGTCACTTGGGTAGCTTGATTTTTCTGATCCTTAACCTGGTTTGTATTTGTAAACAACTAGTTTCTTAGCCGGTCTTTTTAATGTTCAAGATCATCTAATGCCAGATCTGTTTTGACACATAACTTGCTGTCTTTGAATATTGCTTGCTTGTGGTGTCCTAGTACCAGAAAATTTAAGTATGTCATGATATGCTGCATTTTCTCTCAGTTCCACTGAAGTGTAGCATCAGAACAGTCACCTGATGTGGCACACTGGAGTGCTGCTGTGTTTAGAAAAGTTTCAAAATCATGGGTGATACCATCTTCAGATTAATATAATACTGACCCCTTATAATTCTTTTATTGTTTCTTAGTTTTCTAATGTAGAATTTAAAATCAAGGGAGGGGCAGGTTCCCGTTTGTATCTGATCGTGGCAAACAGCATTTGATGTTTTGTCACATCTGTAAAGATGTGTGTTTCAAACCGCACAGCAGCAAATGGGGATACCATTTTCAAGTTCTGCAAGTTCAAAATACAAAACCTGACTTTGGTAGCTCAGTTCTTGGGAGCAAAACCAGCTGTCTTATAGACCAAGAAAACCCAAGTTGCCTTGGGTGTGCCTATAGCATGTATATATCTGCAGAGGGGCAGATATATACAGATATATAGAATATATCTGTATATTCTTATACAGATAGTCAGTGGCAAAGTAGACTTCACAATATTCTTTAGGTAACTTTTCCAAATGTTTTTGGAGCAGCAGAACAGAGCCTGTGGACTGATAGCTTGCCAGTGTTAAAGAACAGTCTCCAGAATCTTAACTGAACTTAGTAACAATGGGAGGAAGTAACATCTTTTTTCTTAATTGGTAGTCTAAAATCTCTTGAATTAATGTTACTGAATGAGTGTCAGGTAATAGCTGTGAATTTTGATGAAAATAGATATATCTCTAAAAATAATTTTCTAGGCTCAAAATAGCAAATTGAGTAACTCTTCTGTCGGTAACTGGTTTAGTGAGGGGAAAAAAAGTGTCTTGTGCTGCAGAATTAAAAAAAAACCACAACTTTTTTCTTCTTGTACCGTTTTAAAAATAAGTTCAGAAAGAATGAGGCATATTCTGTATCATCTGGGTCTTAGGCTCATCTGATGTGTTGGATTGCAGCCCTCTCCTGGGCTGCTATCTCTGTGTGCTTTATTTTCAGTTGACTTGGCTCTGTAGCTCCTCTTCCTAGTTTTCTACTATGTGAAGCCCATCCAAGGAGCAATACTGAGAGGCTTCCCTGCACTTCCTGTTACATTCTTCTACGTGACATTTTTTAGAGATCTGAAATGAAAAAAAAAAAACCAGAAAACCCTGTATTTCACAGACTTGGATTTTTCTGTCTAGTTTGTTGTCTTCCGTTATTTTCTGTGAAGCATGGCAAAACAGAATGTTGCTGACCTTCATCTGCAGAGATTTATCCATTCCAGATAAGGAAATTTGCCAACATTGCTTCTACCAAATGGAGTCGGAAGTCTCCAGCACTTTTGTTTTATTCAGAGCCAGTATCACCAGAGACTTCCTGAAATATGCTGTTTTAAAGTTTTTGTTCTCAAATCCCAGCAAGTACAGAAGTGGTCTTTAGCCAGGTGTCCCCATCAGTGTGTATCTGGGTTATATTAGGCCTTATAGCTGAGATGGCCTGTTGATACTGATGATGTGCTTTAAATTAGCCAATGTGCTTTAGCTTGCTTTTTATTTAGAAAGAACATAAGAGGAAGGTACTCCAGTTACCTTTCTGAGGAAGAACTCTTGCATCTGGGGTGTTTCCTGCCTCTCCTGTCTACCTGGTAGGCCAAGGGCCCTTCCATCTTGAAAATTCTTGTAGAAACTTGTTCCTGTGACAGTTGTAAAAGGATTTCATGTGAACCTGGAGTATGGGGAACTGGAAATATCTTGCATTTTGTACTCTGGGTTGAATTCCACCTGTACTCTTTTCACTATAGTCCCTGCCTAAAACAATATGCCGTGGAAAATTTTGAGCTGGAGAAAGAAAAAGGCTTTTTTCCCTCCAGTGTTTTGAGATGGTGGAGAAAGGGATGTTGGTTTTTTCTCCAAGATATATGCAGAGTCCAAACACGGTGTGTGTTTCCTGTCTCCAGAGTGTAATATCTCTGTGCAGGAAGAATTTCTGAGTTCTGAATGGAGTTTTGATATGCTGTAGAATTTCAGGTACTCTGTTTCCTCAGTTTTTCATGGGCTGAAAAAGCTGCATGATGTGAAGAAAGGCACATACAATCTCCTATCCTTCCTAAACTAAATTTTTAAAAATGTTCCTTTCCACTCCAGGAATCTTAGTGCATAGTCATGCTTTCTTTTTCTGTGTGGTTTTTTTTTTTTTTTTGCTGTCTAAGGAAGCAGGCAATACGATCTTCACCAAATATCATCTTACATTTTTGATGTTTAAGACTCTAAGAAGTGTACCTTTCTCTAGTACTTGAATACTTTTTTTAATAGATAACCACACAATTCAGGTTAACACTGGTTAATAGTGTCAGTGAAGAATTGGCATCACCATGGTTCATCTGAGAATTCTGGTGCCACACAGCTACACCTAGTTAAAGAAATACACAATCCGGAAGTCCTGAAGCTAGTACTACCATTTATTTTGGTGGTGGTGCATGCTCATTGGGATGAGTCAACAGTGAAAGCAGTATCTGTCTAACCTGAGTTACTAGTGTATAATGTGGATTCTTTTTAGAAAAATATTTACATCAACCTTTTGCGACAGTGTTGCTCTTCATTAAGTAATTGAGGGTTTTATATGTTTTATTTAAAATAAAACTTAATGTAAATTAGGAACTAAAAGACTATCTGGTAGACTGATCGTTGAGCTTGAGTATAGTTGCTTCTAATTCTTAATATGCTGACCCTGGCTCTCCAGAAGATGGATTCACGGAATAACGTTAACACTACTATGTTTTTCTTGTTTAATCCTTAATTCTACTTTAAACTTTAAGTCCTTCCTAAAACATTGCAAGAATGCTGTACATCATATTGGTTTAAATACACAGATCTCATTCTTTTTAGTATAGAAGTAGCAAATATGTTTGGTTTATATAAAATGTGTGTAATGTTTACAGCTTACTGTATTCCCGTTTTCCTTTAGCATGAGACTTTTCATGATAGAGCAGTTTATTCTTTCTCTCTGCACACTTGGGTTTCTTTCCTTTTATGCTTCCCTATGTCTCTTAAACTGTCATCTTTTCCTGTGTCTTTCCTATCCATATAATAATTTCTTGTATGCTTTGCGTTCGTCTGGTTTTTTCTCAGTCTTTCCATCCCAAGGTACCTAGGGACGTAGAGGGATTTCCTAAATCTGTCTTTCATATGTTTCCTTCCAGGAGCTTCCATTCCTTTCCTAGGGTTCCTATCACCACTTACTTTTGGTGTATTTTTTCCTCTAAGGGAGCAAGATTTCAACCCTTTTGTTTCTAGGTTCCTAAAGATGGGACGCATATTCACTGGCATGTGTTTTCTTTGCAGTGAGACCAAACTTTGAGGAAGGTGGGACAGCAACAGCGGGGAGGAAGCATGAGTTTATACGCTCTGAGAGCGAGAACTGGCGCATTTTCAGGGAGGAACAAAATGGGGAAGATGATGATGGAGGCTGGCGACTGGCTGGGTCACGAAGGGATGGTGAGAGGTGGCGTCCTCACAGTCCAGGTGAGAGGGGATCTGGAGGAGAAAAAAAGCAGCCATGGTTGTAGGGAAAGGGCAGTGGGTGAATCAGGGTATGGGGAAAGCAGAAGAAAGGGAGGTGGCCTAAAGTTTGTGAAAAAAATAGCTATGGTTCATGTGGTTTTGGTCATTAAATACAGTTTTGGCATGTGTGGGGCTCTTGGTCACAACATGATTAGCACAAAATTATGTGCCTTTTGTTTTCTTTTTAATGTCGTCAATACCCTAATATATTTAAGGGAACAATATTTTTCAGGTGTGTGCTTGTCTGTGTTGTGCCGTAGGTGTGTATGTGCCTTTTTTAATAGTACTGTTCCTCTATAGCTGTGATGCTGAGGGGAGAGAAGTTACCCACATTAGGTAGCATATCCAAGGCTGCAGAGTGGTGCTGACACTAAACCATTCAGGTTTTTGGCCTCTTCCTAGTTTTCCAGATGTATTTGTAATACCAAGACGCATCCTTGGAAAGTCTCAAAATCTGTTGCTCTATGCATCTTGTGGTCAGTTACAGGATATCTTGTCTTGCTAAATCGCAGGCATCTGGTGTCACTCTCCCCTTCTCTGGCCTGACAAAGTCAGTCTGGTTCACTTGCTTTCCGGCATTGCATTGCCAGACTTCCAGGAGGGATACAAAGCAGAGCTTGGTATTTGAGTAGTATGGCTGAAACATACACTTTTTTTTGTTCTTTTTTCTTCTATGTGGAAAAGATCCTGCTAGCCAGTCATACCTGTTGTGGGATCTTGGTTTTGGGCATCTTTTGGCTGCAGAAGGCTTCTGGGGAACCAAGGGAGGATTGTGGCTCTTCTACTGTTATATCTTCGTAGGGAACCAAAGGAAGCACAGGACATTTTTGAGGCTGAGGTGGACAACATCATCTCTTCAATTAAGAAAAGTCACACTTGCTCTTACAATGGGTTTATCACCCTTTTCGACATCCCAACGGACTTTCAGTACTATAATGGTTGCGAGCAACTATTACCTCTGTTCCCAGTCTTCTCCACAGCTATGTATTACTCTGCCCTCAAACAACTGTTAGCTTGTACTAAAATGTAGCAGTGAGCCCAAGGCTGGATTTATTATCAGATGTTTTCTATTTAGAGCAGGGCTAAGGGGCAAATTTTGAAGAATGTAATTTTCTTTTCCCTAATGTTTGGTCACGATTGTTCGTTAAACACTGCTGCTTTATTACATAGTTCAGATGACTTCAGGCCAGCTAAGATAGTACCTCATGATGATCAGATGCAGCATGATACTCAGGAGTGGAGTGTTTGGCAAGTACAAGCCTGCATGCTTTAGCTTAAAAGGAAGCATAGACCTCAAAGTTCAGAAGTTCATTCATGTCTTGAACTTTTTTGGAAGATGTTCTGAGGAGGGTTTTGAAAATTCATCTTCCATCATAGGAAATATTACTGCTTATTTGAATTTTCACTGTAGTATACAATGAACTTAACTTCAGTTACAAGTTAGTTTTAGCATGAATAATAAAAAGCTTGTTCTAAAAATTTTGCGAATCTGCAGAGAAGTTGCTAATTTTGAGATAGACTGAGCTGACAGCTGTATTGTACTAGTCCCTCAGCTTTAGAGCTGTATTTGAATTCTCTTGTTAGTAGCCACGGGACCATCAAAACAGTTTTAATCACATTTTTGCTTTAAACAATTAGTTTAACACAAATTGGCATGGCTTAAACTGCTTCTTTGTGCTTATTCTGCTGTTAGGTAATAGTACTAATCATGTGTCCTGCTAAAAATAGAGAAATGTCTTCAGAGTACTGTCGTCATTTGTTTAGCTGGACCTTCCTTTGACTTGGCTCTACATACTCCCTGCTAGATTGTATACTTTTTTTTTTCTTCTGAGTGAGAACAGTTTAGAAGAACGTAGCCGTTGTCAGGCTTGAGTTTGTCGTCTTCTGTTGTTAAGCAAAGAATACTTTGATTCCCACAGACCATTGTTTTTCCAGCTTTTGAATTCCTCTTGCTCTTTCAGCTGTGTTTACTGCAGGATGGGTGACCTAAATCTGCTCATTTTGCGCTTTTTTTTAATAGGCATAAAGGATCAAGAGGATGGACTGCTGCTGAAGCAGTCTTGTGCCCTGAAGTATAGTTTCCCAGATTTTGTGGTCTGATTTATTGTAGCTAAAGTTAACTCCCTTGACATAGATGAAGGGATCTGTGATGTGTCCATGCTGTGTTTAAACTGTTCTCCTCTCACATGGCTATGCCTCATATGAAGTGAGGGATCTTTGGAGTATTGGTAGTGAAGTGAGCAAGCAAATCGGTCAGACTTCTCTTTAAAACAGGCAAGCCTAACGCCTTTTTCCTTCTGCTTCACTCAGAAGGATGTAAACTTGTCTGGTTTTGCAGCATGAAAACTGGATTGCATCACTAGGCTTTTCCAGTCAGAATTTATGGGGTTTTCTACTCTTTCTACTACTGTCTGTGCGCTAGGACTAGAAGTCTGATGAGAAGACATCTTTCCTTGGCTTATACAAGGGAAAAATTGTTTTGCTAGTTGTTCCGGGTAAATGTGGTACCACTGCTACTATAGATATCAAATAGGGTCTTTAGACTGAGTTAACTATCTGTAATAAGAATGTGACCATATCTTTAAATTCACTGGCAGCTTCAAAATTCTCTTGATTTGTTTTTAAAATTTTTTTGCTATCTTTTTCAATGATTTAATAACTGCTTACCTAAAAAGCCCCTTCTTTCTATTGTTCTAGTTCTAGCATTCATGCAATGATTGCACTTTAAATTTGCAGAGCAAGTCCGTTTTATCAGATACATATACAAACCTCTTTTTGGTCTCAAAACTAATGAATGATATATAAATGGTTTTGTCTTTGGTTTTTTTGTTACCAAGTCACCCTTAAGGAATAAGAATCATCTCTTCTTGCCTAAAATTTCTCTTTGATTTGATTTTTGTCTTTGCTTAAGCAGCTCTTTTAAGATCTTTTTCCTGAAAAGCATTTTAGAGAGGCCTTAGTGTGTAATCTCACATAAAGATTTTTTGGTTGCTGCTTTTTTTAAAAAGCTTTTAAAATTCATCTTGGTTCACATCACTTTTGGAATCAACTGCTGTGAATCAAGCAGTCGTCTTATTTTTTTGGCCATTGTGCTTCATGCTTCTTGAATATCTTAAAGCAGCTAAAGTACGTTGGAGAATCTTGCTCTGAAATTGAGCAAAATAAAAATTAGGTTCATATACAATATATGCCAGAAAAGTAAAATGTGTACTATTCCTTTGTCTGTTGTTTAATATTTAGTATTGTTAGTTCAATATTTAGTATTGTTTTAATATACATTGGAAATTTCTTTTCTGAATTAAAGAATATAACTTTTAAGAGATAAATACCAATTAATAATTGAGACTAAAGCGTACTTGGATTTCCTGAAGCAGCCAGTATTCCTTTTTCACCTGCAACGTCACCATAAATTGCAAGGGGTAAACTTAGCTTAATTATTTATTTTAACTTGGAATCTTGATCATATAACTGGTCATCTTAAAGATTATATTATTGATATTAATGATTAATAACTGAATGATACTACAGGACTGAATTTAAAGCTATGTTTATGTCCTAACTGTTGGTTAAAAAAACTTTAGGTAAGAATTTAAGATTTGTCTTTACTTGGCTTGCTTTAAAGATTGGCAGCTCTGTACTTCACATCCAAGTTGCTCACTGTATTCTAACCAGCCTTTTATAAACTTTTCTTGTTTTTAAGAAATGAGGGCATGTGTTTGCTCCACTTATCCCTTCTTTTTGCCTGTCCACCTAGCTCTGAAAATGTGTGGGCGATAAAAGGAGGTTGTGTGATTAAATCTTTGCAAGCAGACTGTCGGGTAAACAAATCTCTTTAAGTTCTTAATTTGAACTTTGAAGACACCTGGAAATAACAAAATGCTTAGAATTCACTTTCAGAAACCATGTTTCTGGGTCCCACTATGAAGAGTCTGTGCTTCCTGTGTAGGGATGTAAACTGTGTAAAAATACTCGAGGCTCTTCTCAATGCCTAGTCTCAAGATGGCCTATTTACAGCTGCACAGAAAGTTCTTAATACCAAATTTTCCTCTTCTACATAAAAGAGAGCTGAAGAAGAGATGCTCAACTATTTGCGAGCCCCAGGATAGCAAATGGGCAGAGATATTAATCTGTTTATAGGATATGGCACTGTCAGGTTCAGGCCATAGCTCTGTTTTTCCACCTGCTTGGGAAGCCTGACACAGACGTTGCTGGCTATACTGAGGAGGTATCTGCCCGTGGTTTTAATCAGAAATGCGGTCTGGTTGGCAGCAACCTCTCACACTTAAGCCTTGGAAAAAGCCCTCCAATTCCAAAGGAAGTCCTGGTTTTCGTGTGTGAATGTTTCTGATAGGGAGAAGGGAAATAAACTTAACACTGCTTCTGATGCCATGTCAGTGGAATTTCAGTATCGGGCCTTTTCTTTCAGGTAGGCTGTGTTGTCCTGCTTAGTAGCTGGTTGCTCCCAGAGATGCTTTTGTTCTTTTTTACAACCAAACAGCATTTGAATGAGATATCCATATGTATGCCTCGCTTAGTGCAAAATCAGGAGGCACAGGTTTAAGTTGGATGCCGGGCCGCTGTGGGCAGAGGTGCATGGGGCGCGAGGCAGGCATCCTCTTCTGAAGAGGATGAATGAAATGGTCATTGCTTGAGCTCTCTGGAGCGCTTACTCCACCAGTGCATCTTCAGTGAGCCTTTGTCTTTGCTTATGTATTTTTTGAGAAGCTATTGATGATTAAGAGGTTGACATAATAGGCCTAAGATGTTAAGAACTACTTTAAAGCAGGCAGAAAAGATGGGATAAGTGCAAGCTTACTGTGCCTTCTTTCTTTCTTTAATGACATCAAAAAGGTTGCCTCAGAACATTGATTTGACAGTTTTGCATACCAAAATTATTTGTGTTTCCAAGGCATAACTAGAAGCATAGATTAAGTTATACAGTGGGATTATTTGCAAATAAGTGCATATGATATAGTGAAGGACTTGTTAAAGTCTAACCTGTCGTGCTTCCGTGATAAAATATAATCCTAAAGTTCATAGTGTTTCTAGAAGCATCTTGTTTTACGTTTCCTGCATTTGTGAGACAAAGGTGGATTTTTGCATGGTTAATACGAATACTTAGGGTATTAGGGTTGATGTGGAAACATTCCTCATTCATATGAAGCAAATGGAACAGTTTCTCCTCTTTACTGTGTCTTTTTTTTTTTGATAGCTGTTTAATAAAGTGAGACTGCACTGATTGAACAAATTCTGAGACCAAAAAAAGAATTTTTTTTCTCCAGAAAAGAACACAGCCACCACTAAAAGCACTAAAACCTAAGATGCCTTCATTTTTGCTTTGCATCTTTCTGGTAAAGATAGCTTCTGTTGGATGGAAAGCTGTTTACAATCCTTCCACTCCCAATTTGTTTTCCTTAGCAGCAAGTTCTTTACAGTTTAAATAGCAATATTGCAGTCAGAGGATTTAAAGCTTGGCTGAATGAAGATGTCTTCTAAATAGATTAGAAAGAAAAGCAAAATACTTGAATTTGGAAAGTTTTCTCCCTTTTCTTATCATCATTCCAAGTTTCGGTATTCCATGGCTAAAAAACTACCATTCAAGAGACTTAACAGTCCTTTCAGAGCTGTTTGCACAGTTGTCAGTCCATTTTTCATGTATATGCACAAAAGTGTCTCTGAGGGCAGGAGGGAAAGAGCATGAGTGGTTTGTTCAGGATGTGACCTTTGCAGATTGCCTAAAAGAAAATACAAAATCCTACACATACGAAGATGCCAAAAAAGGTTTAAGTCAATGATCGCTGGTAAATACAGTCAGCATCTAGTGTCACTTGTCTTATTTTGGTGCCCGGCATGTTTTAGATTACGTAGCCCAGCTTTCTTAGCCTTACATGTTTTTTTTTATGCTCATAACACAATTTATATTGTGGGGATATACAGCAGACAATATTTGAAAGTCTCCTGCTTAATGGTAAGATATGCCTTTTCTTTCCCTTGTCCTTTAAGATGCCTGTTCATAGATGGATTCTATCCTGTAGGATCTTTCTGAATTTCTGTCACTGTTTGTCATCTCTTCACCCACCCCTTCATCCTTCCAAGTAAGCTACTACCCCCGGGACTGTCTTGTAAAGTTACTTTCCCCCCACCTTAGACGGCCCTCGTTCTGCAGGCTGGCGAGAACACATGGAGCGACGACGGAGGTTTGAATTTGATTTCCGAGAACGAGATGATGAACGGGGTTATCGACGGGTACGGTGTGGGAGTGGCAGCATGGATGACGACAGGGACAGTCTCCCTGAGTGGTGCTTAGAAGATGCAGAAGAAGAAATGGGAACATTTGACTCCTCTGGAGCGTTTCTTTCTCTAAAGGTGAAAAGCTGTCTTGGACCCTTTGTTCACTTTGAGCAAATGTCCTGTTTTGTCGGGTGGATTATAGATGATTATGTTGACTTTGTAGAAGGTGCAGAAGGAGCCAATCCCTGAGGAACAGGAGATGGACTTCCGACCTGTGGAGGAAGGGGAGGAAAGATCTGACTCTGAAGGGAGCCACAATGAAGAAGCCAAAGATCATGAAAAGACCACCAAGAAAGAGGGGGAGAAAACAGATAGAGTAGCAGCAGGTAAGGAGGACTTCTGATGCATCTGTTCTGTGCTGCGGAGTAGAATTTCTGTTAATTCAGTTACGTAGAACCATGCAATGTTACAGAAGCAGTGGAAGAAGCAGTCCAAACATCTTCACCGGCTGCCAGGTCAGATACCCCACCGAAATCCCAGCCTCCAGACCCACTGCAGACGAGCCTTTTTGAAAGGAAGGAAGAGTCTGTGCCAGAAAGAACAGAAAAACCAGAAGATAAAGAGAATCGAACGGAGAATACACCACCAGCCAAAATCTCCAACAGAGGGGAAGGTAATAAAATTGATAGACAAATTTAGTAAGTTTCCATTACTTGTTGTGACTAGTCTTGGTCTCTATTTTTAAGAGGCAAGAACTGGATTATGGTGATGAAAAGCCAGAATTTGCCAACTGGTCTATAAATTCAAGATTTGTTGGATGTGCTATCTGAAATGGTTGCAGCGCATTGGTACTTCACATTGCAATGCAGTCAAGAGAAAAATGAGCTCGTTGTGGCTGTGCCTCATTGTGGTAGGGCAGATCAGTCTGGACAAATGGGGGAACGGGATATGCTGAAATGTGTTGAGTTCTGCACTGTTAGAACTAAACTGTTTGTTCCTTGAAGTTAGGTCGTGAACAGTACCAGTGTGCAGTCATACATACAGGAAGATGTGAAAATACTTTTGCTTTGGTGCTCATTTTGATCTGTTGAATGTTTTCTACAGTAAGTTCTCGAAAGTAATTTTCACTTATGTTAAAGATAATGAACTAACTTTAACATTTTTCTTTAGATTTGGCTTCTGTTGCTCAACCTTTGCCGCAGATTTCTGCAGACGCAGCTTCTCCTGCTCATCTTTCTCCTCCTGTTTCCAATTCAAATCCTGCTCTGCGGCCAGTTCAGACACCTGTCACAGCTGCTCCAGGCATGGGCAACATTCCCACTGACCCAGATGATGAAGAGGGCCTCAAACACCTAGAGCAGGTAAAATTTCTTAAATTCCTTTGCTGTTGACAATCATGAGACTGGAGGAATGTGGAATGTAAAAAAAAATACTTGAAGCCCATAAAACCAGAAATGCTGCTGAAACTGTACACTTCACAATGTATACTGAAAGCTACTTTTCTTCCCTCCATGTTTTTTTTTTTTGCAGAATAATTCAATCCTATGTAGTATTTTTCTGAATAAGGGTACTATACCCAGTGTTAAAGAGCTAGAGATCCTAGTACTTATGACCACTGTAAAGTAGCCTTACCATTTGCCTTGAGAAACCATAGAACAGTATGCCCAATATTTAAAAAAACAACCCCCAACAGACCCACAACCAAAAACATAATGAAGTGCAGACTGCGTTCATGAAAGTTTAGTGACCGCTGGGATGTAGAGCATTCTTCACGCTAGTGCTCCCATACCTGTTTTACTTTTCACCATGATACTGAGAGAGACCACCTGGGCAAGTTGTTTTAAAGCTTTACTTAAGCAGATGAACCGTGCTTATTCAGGATTCTGACAAGGTGGTAGGCTGAGCTCAGGGTTTGTGGTGCAGTTACACCAGTCCTTGAGTTACCTGTAATTCCTGGTACGCTCTTGAGCACTGGGTAGTACAAGGTTGCTCTATTTGGTGCACTAATTTTAAAATTTGTAAGCCTACAACTAACTCTTGTATTCCTTGCTGGTTTTCACGTCTTCTGCAGCAAGCAGAGAAGATGGTGGCGTACCTGCAGGACAGTGCCCTTGATGATGAAAGACTAGCAGCAAAAATTCAAGAGCACAGAGCAAAGGGTTCTTCCATGCCCTTGTTCCATGAAGCCATGCAGAAGTGGTACTACAAAGACCCACAAGGAGAAATTCAGGGTAGGTCTGTGCCCTTTACACTTCCTCTTTTGTTTCACAGAACTGTTAAAGAGTTCCTCACAAAATTACTGCCAGCAGATACTGATGCTTGTTTTTACAAAAGCAACACAGGGAATTTACCACTCTAGAATGACGTTTTGAAAATAGATCTTCTACCCATCACTGTCCCCATTAGCTTACCATGCCTAATGTCCACCATTCTACTTTATTGTGGCTAAGGTTTGCCATCACTTCATGTTTCTGTAAATTGAGGTTAGACTAAAACATAGTTACTCAGATTTCCAGATAACAGTGGAAACAAAACAAGAATGTGACCATTCAGTAGCTTGTTGAAGAATCCATGAGAAACACTGAAATCAGTTTTCTACTCTCTGCCTGAAGACATTGAGTATTCAGGGAAGGGTAATTTGTTTAGATTTTAGAGTAAAGAGAAAACAAGTTTTCACAAGCCAGTGCTCACACATAATCTCAGTTTAAATTGTGCTTCAGTCAGTGCATTATTAGTTCACTCCAACTGTTTCATGCTTGCAGTTTTCACTTAAGAAATCTCAATTTTTTTGCAATGCACGTTGGAACAGGAATTTCTTATACATACTTGCATCTTTGCTTTCAGAAGGTACTTTTCTTTTGGAGGTCTCAAGGCTCTGTTTCTAGCAGCTGCTTAGTTGCCTCCCAAAAAAGCAATTAAGCTGTGAGTGCCTTACTTGCTGTACTTCACTAAGTAGCAGCTGCTAACATTGTTTAGTGTGAATTACTTCCTCAGCTATGAACTCTAGACAGGATTTGTGGGGGTGTTATTTGTGGGATCTGTGCCAGTCTCTTGTCGGCGGGCATTACGCATCTTCAGGATTTTCTTCTCACCCCTTTGAGTTTAAAGGACGTTAGCCATAACGTGTTCTTATTTGCTCGGTGGTCTTCAAACTGTGTGTTAGTTGCTGCTGGGTGTTTATTGCTCGGTGATGGTCTAACAGTTTTTCATTGGACTAGCTACTTCCTTGAATGTGATCTCCACAAGTAAACACTCCCATGTAATTTTTCTCTTGTGATACCTTTTGTGGTTTCATACTGTCTGGGAGGAATTACCTTCTAAAGATACTTGTACAGAGAAGGCAAGAATTACTGAACATTCTTGCTTTTCAGAAGATGTTTTTCCAAAAATTGTATTTATGTGGTTCTTACTCTGTTAAATAACGTGTTTTTCTGATACTGGCTTTGTGTCCGTTTGGATGTGTAAAATTAGTATAGGAGTCCTCCTTTGAAGGGGATGACTGAAATCTTTCTCAGGAGAAGGAGGAAGAGAAGTGTAGCTTTTTGGGAAAGGTAAAGAGAAACTGGTTTCCTCATTATCTTAAAAAATGTAATCTTGCACTCAGAGGTGGATTTGCTTGTCTGCAAAGTTCCAGAAGCATCCAACCTCTATAAAACATGAATTCGTCTGATGTGAAGGCAAGAGTTGAAACAGGTTAAGATTGTTTAATTATATGTGCCGTGTATGTGGGGAAAGTAGCACTTGTGCTTTTAGCGCTGTCAGCTGGTGAGTACTGCTGAGGTCCAAACTGGAAGTTGCAACTGTTGTCAACCTGATGTTGAGCCTGAAGTAGTGATCTTTGCTGGAAGGCAGGATGTGAATTAGCTGGACCAAGATCCACACCACTGTAGTTGTTTGGCTTTCATCTTGGAGCTGACTCTTCTCTCTCCAATGCATGATAAAAGCAGTGATAGTCTTTGTTGAAAAGTTCACCTGGGGGAATGCTGTAGCCACTGTAAAGATGTAGATAAGTGCATTGACCGTCTGGCCTTGAACGTACTGTCTGTCCAGGCAAGTGGATGAGACGGACAGGAACGCTTTTTGTTTCCAGTATGCCCAGCTTGGACTTACTACCCCTTCCCCTCCATGTGAATTGGTTGGTGTTATTTCAGGTCCTTTCAGTAATCAGGAGATGGCAGAGTGGTTCCAGGCTGGATACTTCACTATGTCGCTGTTGGTTAAGAGAGCCTGTGATGAGACTTTCCAGCCACTTGGAGACATCATGAAAATGTGGGGCAGGGTTCCCTTCACTTCAGGTCCAGCACCGCTTCCACATCTGGTAATTACATGACAGTTATAGTATTCAAATAGCCCTGTAACAAAGGGAAATTGAACTATTTGTGTGCCAACTGCTTGCTCTTGGAATTGCAGGTGTTCCAAGCACCAAAGTTGAACCCTGTGTTAAATTACCTTTTTCAGAGGAGAAGAGACACTTAAAATTGTCTGTTTTGCCATGTCTGTGGCTGGAAGGCTTGGTCCTGTGATATGTACAAGTGCTGTGTATTTCACAGTCCCCATACTATAGGCTTTGTGTGTAAATGTTGGTCTCTGTCTAGATATTTTTTAATTTTGTCTTTTCAATTCAGAATGCAACTTAGCATTCATTGCTTGCATTTGCAATAAGCTACTGTTGTTATATGTTATTAAAATAGAATGTTTTATTCCTCAACATAGGGCGAGCTGGACCAAGAGCGGCTGACTAGACAACAAGAGTTGGCCCTGATCCAAATGCAGCACCTCCAGTATCAGCATCTTTTAATACAGTAAGACTGCCAGTCCCACAGATCTTCCAGTGGCAGTGTTCTGCTCTGCATTTTTAATCACCTGGGTTTATCATCTTGTCATTGTTTCCTTGGGCAACGGGGTTGGGAGTGCTTCACCTCCAACAGCAATAGCCTGCTTCCACAGACACCAGAGGCTTGATAGTCTACAGAATTAGGACAGAGTGTGGCTACCTCTGAGGTGTGGCATACTTCTCAGAGTCTTTATTGGTGTCATGCATAGCTACTTTGGTGAGACCTGCTATATAGGTAGCTGTTATGGTCTGACTGAATCCCAGCTATCCTTGTAACGCAGTTTGGATGTTTTGGAGTTGGAGAAGGCTACACGTCTTTTTGAACTGGAGGTGGAGAAGGCAGAATTTATTTTTTGTGTGCTTGCTCAGCTTTTTGAACATTAGTGGAAGGTGGAGAAAGGAGTTTGTCATCCATTTTTGCCAAAGCTGTCAGTTGTTCAGCTCTGGCCAGTTTCTACCAACTTGTTTTGCAGGAGCTTGGAGAAAAGAAAGCAATCGGATAAGACTACTTGTTCAAGGGGTCCTGAAAGCATGAGCCATGATTGAGTTTTGAATACTGATTGTCAGCTTATGATTTGATAAGGCAAGAGCCTGCCCCTGTACAAGGGGATGCCTTCACATAGTGGGGAAGAGATTGATTTGTGTAAGTGGGCAGTCATCAAAGCCACATTAATTTGAGCAATTTGTATGTAACACAGAAGAAGGGAAGTAGTGTTGCACAGCGTACGTTGGACAGCAATAGCCGGTTGGCATAGGTGTGTGAAGAGAAATTTAGTGGACCAGTTTGTTGTATTCTTGTATTTTGAGTCTTTCCAAGGCCCCTTTCTGTGGTTTCCTCTAGTATTTAGCATGTACATTATATAGGGCAGTGGGCATTAGTCCTGGAGAGTGAATTTATGTGCAGATTCTGCAACTTGGGCATTATATAACTAAGCAAGTGAACAAATACCAATGATTCTCTGCTTCTCTTTTGAAGGCAACAATATGCACAGGTGCTGGCTCAGCAGCAAAAGGCAGCCCTCTCATCCCAGCAGCAGCAGCAGCTTGCTATTCTCTTGCAACAGTTCCAGGCCCTGAAGATGAGGTGAGTTAGCCCAGACTTGAACTGAATACCATTCTTCCTATGCTCTGACTCATATATAATGATGATTATAATCTTGTCAGTGGTCTGTCCTGTTCAAGTTTGCTCATATTTGAGCATTACATATTTTAAAGATTGTGTGAAATTGGAACAGTTGCAGGATGTCAAATACTTGTTTGTTTATATATGTAGCCTTTACTTCAGAGAATATTTATGAAAACGAGGAGGAAAGTTTTATAGTTGAAATCATACCTTTTTGACAGATCTGTTGTGCTGGTAACAGAATGGCTGTGCCAATTGAGTTCTGCAATACTAGATGCTCGTTCCTCAAACTAGCCTATAAGCAGCAAATGCAAAACTGTAGCAGTAGCTGGCTTAGCCCTTGACTTGGCAGCAAGGATGAGATGAGCAAGAACTCTACAAGCAAGTAGTATTGTCCGCATCATATTTTTGTTTTAAATAGAGGTGTGGAATGAAAGGAGTATGTTACAAGTTACTGAATCTCATGCATGTTCAGAGCAATCCTCTCCCTGGAAGTGGCATGTTGACTCTTCCTGTTGGTATTACAGAATATCTGAACAGAACATGATGCCACCTGTTACAAGATCTGTGTCAGTGCCGGACACTGGCTCAATATGGGAACTTCAGTCAGCTTCACAACCTACAGGTAAGATGCCTAGCACATGTCAGATCTGTTAAGAAAAGTTCATGGATTAAGAGCCAGCATCTTTGAGATGATAGATCCCTTCTTGACACTGGAGGAAACATTTGTGCATCAGTATTTTTTAAACTGGTTCAGGCTACTTTGCCTTGCAATTTAAATTCCATTTGAGAGCTGTGAAGAATATGGTAATTTTTCCTATGGTTATGGGAAGTCTTGATCCAAAGAGATTGAGTGCTATATTATAAAGGTGTTCTGCTCTGAGTTTGAGTAGCTGGTTCTTGTGTAGAATTTTGTAGGAAACCCAGCGTTGCTTCAGTAACAGACAAGTCTTGCTCTACAGGAAGATAAGGTGGCCCTCTACTGACTAAGACTAATGTGATATCATGATTTGAGTTCATAAAATATAGTAACTGCATACATAAGATTTTCCCCTTTCAGTTGTGTTTTGTTGATGTGCTTATTTTTGCTTGTCAATGTTTGTTTTCTTCACTATCTAGTCTGGGAAGGAAGCAGTGTCTGGGATCTCCCCATTGATACTGCAGCTCAGGGACCAGCTCTAGAACAACTTCAGCAGCTCGAGAAGGCCAAAGCTGCAAAGGTCAGAAACTGTTTTGTACTGTAAGAAGTTGAGATTGCTGTTCTGCAACGTAACGGTGTTTCTTGAGCCAGTGGAAGACTATTAGCTCTTCAATCTTCAGGCCACACTGAGTTTGATTAGACTTTCATGGAAAACACCATGAAGAGAATATGGGTCATAGTAACCAGTTATGAAATCCTTGTGGACTGCTGTTTGGAAACCATTGCTGTGGAGGTACTGCTGACCTCTAAAGTAGTGGTTATGTTTTCTACACTTGTGATCAAAACTCTGCACTAGCCACCTCTTTTTTTAAAATGGGATCATTGTGAGCTGTCATGCCAAACCCTGAGTAGGAGCAGGTAGTCATTCTCTTAATCCTTGCACCTTTTCACCAGAATTGGTCTGGGGAATGGTGAGGATCCTGTTTGTCGAGGTTGTTTCCACGCTTACAGTAGTATTATAATTATTTTTGTAAGTTTGAACCTGTATGATTCTGTACTTTTCCTGAAACTGATTATTTTATGATGACTGCAAATCAACTTGCTACTAGCTTCTGAAGTCAAGGGTTATTTTAAGGAGCTGATGTAGAAAGACTGACTATAGAGAACTGGTGTTCGTTACAGAACAGAAGTTGTCAGAAATTGTTCTAGACTATTTCAGGAATTTGACCCCAGTAGGCAGCCAGATGATAGGTAAAATTATAATTAAGGGAGAGGATCTCTCAGAGGCTTCATCTGTTACGTTGTTGCTATAATCTCAGCAGAGTTGCCCTAAGACATGGTGTAGGAATACGTTACCTGCATCTGAGTATAGTTTTATGTGAATTGTAGCTAGAGCAAGAGAGGAGAGAAGTGGAAATGAGGGCCAAACGAGAGGAAGAGGAGAGGAAAAGGCAGGAGGAGCTTCGGAGGCAACAAGAAGAGCTACTTAGGAGGCAGCAGGAAGATGAGAGGAAACGACGGGAAGAAGAAGAACTGGCCCGCAGGAAGCAAGTGAGTTTCCTCAATGTAGTTAATCTCTAATTAATTTTAATACTTTATAAAACTCACTTTAAGAATCCTGTGGGGTCTAATTAATCTTTGGTAGGTGCGTATGAAGACAGTTCTAATATTTTTCATGTGAGTATATGAAATGATTCTTCTGTTGTTGATTTGAAGTTTAAGAGCCCAAATTGCAATCTGAGAAATGGGCTTTGATGGTTCACTTAAAGATAGGTTCCTGTTTGTGAGCTGAGAGGCTTTATTCCATGTGGAATATTCCCTCCCAACTTCTTAGTGTCAATATTAGGCTTTAGTTAGTTGCCCAGTTATTGTACGTTTAATCTTTATTCACCATTTATGCAGTTTAGTGTTTTGGTAAGGGTATGTTCTGGAGTAGACTGGAGCTTGAGCAGCTGTTTCAAATGAATAAAATGTAGAGGACTATAGTGGAAAAAAGTGTTGTAACATTTAGCTAATTTTTCCCTGTTTTTTTTTAACTTAGTAACTAATTTGAATAAATTGTTATCTGGGTTATGTTGTATAGTCTGTCAGCTTTATTTTCTTGAGTTGGTACTTGGGAAAGGAAGGGATGTGGTTTGGACAAATAGATTTGTTAAAATGAACGACGTGATCTGTGTTGCAGTAGGAGGATGAATGTAGGAGTTGCAGTATGCTCATAATCTTACAAGAGCACGAAATGGAGACGTTATTAGCTTAATGTTTCTAGCATTTGCTTCTGAATTCTGTATGGAAGATTAATTGTTCCTTAAGTGTCGTAGGAGAGAAAGACAGTGAAAGTTTTCGCTCTGCATGTGAAGGATAAGGGCAAGCACATTGTTGAGCTTATTCACTAAGGAGTTAGTCAACAAATGCCCTGTAAAGTAGCACTTGAATAATAGGCAAAAGTAATAAATAGTTTTGTCCTTTATAATATTTTCTGTGTGCTTATGTAGGCAGTTGTAAAGCATGTTTCCTGGTTTAGGGATCAGACATTTCTGAGGAAGCCTCTAGAATCTTTAGTTTTATTTGTAAGTTAGTCATAGACCTCTGAAATTCACTCAGTGTTTGGGTTTTGTCACTGAAGAACTATTTTAATAGACTGCAGTGTGATATGTAGTTAGCTTTCATGGTATCTCTAAGAATCAAGTCTATAAATAAATGGCTCCGTGCTTTAATATCTCTACTTTGTGTTCAGCAAGTCATCATGGTATACAGTGGAAAAGCGTCCTTTGATGCTCGAGTTCAAGCTTTACTGTAGCACTAAAGCAATAATACACACAAAAGTTTAACTTTTCAGTTACGTTGCTTTAGATCTGTTTTAATAAGAACTAATTTTTCAGCTGATCACCTGGTAACTCAATGTGTTTCATCCATGTTGGCCTCCAATAGACTTGGGTTGTTTCTTTTCAGACTAAGTTTTGCTACTGTGTGTAACTTCTTAGAAATGTCCATTAAATTCCAAAGTTTTTTGTCCACTTTGGATTTGTACAGTAAACAATCTGACTCTCCCTTTCTGAGATGTCATGGGAAATAATTATTTACAAGGAGGAAGCAGAATGGGATTGAAAAGCAGTAACAGCAAGTATCTTAGTTCATTACCAATGCAATAATTGCCACAATGCTTAATTCTGAGCAGTAATGTCTTGAAAAGGTAACAAAGAGTTTAAGCACTTCTCTGGAAAGAGAAAATAATATTGTATTCTGTATTTAAAAAAAAAAAAAAACAAACACAAACTGGTCTGATATTTGAATCTGACTTTTGTACTGGAAGGCATTGTAGAAGCAGGGATGAACTGATTTATTGGCATGGATTTATACAGAGGAGATGATGCTTAACAAATTTGATTAACTTCTTTTGAGGAGATGACAGTGAGAGCTGAGAGGGGTGAAGCAGTAGACTTAATCTGCCTGGACTTCAGGAAGGCTTTTGATGTAATACTGCATAAAAGACTAGTATATAAGGTTAGTAAATATGCTGTTGATGGTGAATTCTAAATAAAAAAAATAACTAATAGAAATTCAATTCTGTAGGATGAAATGTCGTACCAAATGTTGAATCAAGTTCTGTTCATAGTTTTCATCAATTACTTGCACTGTAGAATTGCAAACAGTAATGCCCAGCTTGTGTAGCTCCTGTATTTCTTTTTTTGTTTCTGGTCTGATACCTTCTATTTTGTAATGATTGATCGCTTTCAGGAACAAATTTTGAGGTTTAATAATTAGCTAATAATTGTTTTCTCTGAATTATATCTTTAGTGCTCCCTTTAAAGTATCTGATTCAAAGATGAGACACAAAAAAATAAGATTCGTAAACCCTACTAACAGAAAAGCAGAATTGCAGGTGTTACGAACTGCAAAAAATTCTATAATGTTTTATTTAAGAATCCAGAGTCTACCGAAATGAGGCTTGCTGCTTAAGGATTTTCTGCAATATTATAGATATTTTAAAAGATCTGAAATAAATTGTCTGTACAGCATGACATGTGTGCTTGAAAACAATTATTAGAAAAGATGCTAAAGAATATTGGGATTCTCTTGGAGCAGGAAGCCATGAGTATGGGAGTAGTAAGAGCCAAAGGAATGAGTCTGTTTCCCATACAAGTCAATGGCAGAAAGCTGGAAAGCTTTGAATGTTTTTGGTCACATGCTCAAACAAAAACATTGAATAATAAGATACAGAAATAAATATTAAGACAACCTTTTCTATAGCTGTGAAGAGTAGGAAAAAAGAATTGCATCAGCCACGTGGTTCCCAGCTTTTCATAATCTTGCAGATTTTTTCCTTATGTTGGTACAACACTGTTCATGTTCAGTCCTCTAGGGGAGAGAAGTCTTTTTGTTTTAAATTGCTGTCATTCAACAATGTCTCTCCTGGCACGCGTGAGCAAGGAGGAGATCCCTGTAGCTTTATTAATGGCAGTTCTAGCCTCATTTCCTGAAGGGAAAGTAGGGCAGAGATGTCAATGAACTGCTATCGTAAAGGAGGACTTGGTGACTTTGTTCATCTCGCTCAGGTACTATGTGTTATTTCAATGACTAGTGCCGAACATCCCCCCAGTCTGGCTGGCAGCTAGGCAACCTGAGCTGAGATCCCGCTGTGCGGTCTCTAGTCAAACAAAACCGACTGGCACACCTCCAGCCTCCTCAGTAGACTTTTCAGCAAAAGAAACAAGCAGAAATTTTTCAGCACTTGTATTGGGGACACGGGATTATTGTGACTTGATTGCACGTGTCCAATTAATTCCATTACAGGCCCAAGTTACAAAAATGGTCTAGGTGTTGTGTGGTGTGCTTGAAGCTTTTGTAAATATGACAAATCAAGGACTTGGTTAATGAGTAAATGATTCACAGGCTACTGTTTTATGTCCAGCTAGTGGAAGAAAAACTTACACTTACAGCACTTACATTTAGCACTAAACCACTTAACTCATACTCCTATATATCACTTACTTGTGGCCAGCAGCTCTTCAGTGCCATAGGATTGCTTATAAAAAATGTTCTGTCTGCTGGACAGGTATATTGTAGACATCTGAAGTTAGTCACTGTCAGAGAGAAACCTGGTCCAGTTGTTCAGTGAACTGCATATTGCAGTTTATCTATGCTGTGTGTATATGAAGGTTTGGTATCAGATTTAGTAAAAGGTCTTAGATTTCAGAATTAACTGCCTTTATTTACCAGAGTTCAAAATTTATATCCATGCTGCACAATTAGTCTCCTTTCATCCTGTGAATAATGTATTGCTTATAAAAAACTTGTAAGAGTACCATTGTACAGTGCTGATTGTTCAAAAAGAAAAGGTATTTTTGAAAGCTTAAAGTTCTTGTCCAAAAAGTAGGAACTTTAGGTAGAGCTGGTAGGATAAGCCAGAAAGTGGAGAGAAGAATAGAAGGGATGAGAAGCAGGGTGCCCTCAATGCAGTTGCTGGACTTCGGAGATCGGAAAAGGCAGCAAAACCCAAGGAAAGGTCAGAACTGGGGGAAAAGTTGCACAGATGTGCTCCCCTTTAACAATATACAGGAAGCCTGCTGAAGGCTGGTTGTACCCTATTCCTCCAAAAAGCAAGTAGCACATTGGAAAAACTTCTGTTCATGTTGATCTTCAGAGCAGTAGGAAAGGGTACTGATTTCTTATAGTTGAGTTAATTAAATAATTTTGCTATTTGGAAGGCAAAACATAATTTATTGGAAGCTCTTTAAATAATTTAGAGATAGCCCAAAATCAAAGCCCTCAAGAGACCTTTTGTTGCCCATAATTTTTAAAAAGCATAGGAATAGGCCAGTCAAAGCCCTTCCATCGAGTTCTGCATCTCTGAAACTTCCAAAGGTTACAGTGTCTTTAAGTGCACTGGGCTCCTTCAGCTTATTTCTGGAGATGTGGTTTGAGTTTTGTAGTGCACTTCAGTAGTCAGTGTTTAGAAACTCCTATAAGTAGGAAAAACTTCCAACTTATAGCTTGACACTCAAAAAAAAAAAAAAGAAAAAAAAAAAAAAAAAAAGAATTAATGATACCCACACATTAAAACATAAATAGTGGAAAGAGGAGTCTCACCCTTTGTCTTCATTCTCAACACCATTCTTTTTAAAACCAAAGATAGGCAATGATTTCATGTGTTTCTTTTTGCATTAAAATAACTCATTTATGAGATGCACTTGTTAACATGTGGGTCTGTAGTGTTTAATATAGTTGTTTTGGTAGTGCTTAGCTTGGAGCTAAGGAGCTTTTCTTATGGCCATTTATCTGACCAGACCATGTTGTAGTCTGTGTTCTGATGTGGTTCATCAATAAAGTGGCATTTATAGATTGACATTTTGTTCCCAACTCCAGGAGGAAGCCCTGAGGCGACAACGAGAGCAGGAAATTGCACTAAGGAGGCAGCGGGAAGAAGAGGAGCGGCAACAACAGGAGGAAGCACTTAGAAGATTGGAAGAGAGAAGAAGAGAAGAGGAAGAGAGACGGCAGCGAGAGGAGTTAATTCGTAAACAGGTAAAAGATGGCAAAAGGAACCTATTATATTTAATGATGGAGGCTGCCAGAACAAACAAGCTTTGAAACTTGCATCAGTGCCTGAGAGAACTTCAGTTTTGGTGGAGGAGAGCAAAGCTTTTTAGACAGTATTGAGTGAATGAAAAATAGGTTGTTTACCTGTATCCTCATTTCAGATGAAATAATTGGAATCCAATCTGCCCTTTGGAAAAGAGATTTATGTTGAATGAGTGTTTTCCGTTGAGCCTTAAGAATGGCTTTGCAGCATGGTCTTTCTACTCTTTTCTTCAAAAGAAAGGCAGATTACAGTAGCAGAATAATAATTTGTTTTGAACTACCACTCTCTGAGCCTTTACTGTAGAATTGTTACCTTTAACATCATCTGAGATATTGGTTTTGCCAGTCTTTCTGTGCTATGCCAAGACTATACCCACTATCAAAGTTTCAGCTTTTTTCTTCCCTTTTCTTGTCTTATTGTTAATAGAGGGTTTTTTTTTCTCTTGGGGTCAGCTTTAGAAGTCCATATCGGTGAACCTGAGCTTCCAGCCCCCTAATTGATACTGTCACAGCCCCTAAACCAACCTAATCTTGAAACATGATTGGCTTCACATTAACTTCCAGGTCCGTTTCAGAATTGCTAGTTAATATTTAAAAAGTCTTTTTCAGGGGTCTCCTTTATAAGACATTCGTCACTATTTCTGTCCCACTACACAGTCATCTCCTTTGGTAGCCAGAAGCACCTTTTCCCTTGCAACTCTAGTGTTGTGTAACAACAGTAAATGTCAGTGTGTCATGTCAAAACCTCTTCTCCCTTTATTTCTGTCAAGTTTTATTCCACTGGGAGTCTAACAGTACTTGACTGTAAGTAGTATAAGCAGATAGAAGCTCAGACTGCAAGATGTATAACTCCTAGAAGGAAAGTGGAATAAAACTAGCTAGTCTGAACTAGGGAGATGTCATTCTCTTCCAAGTTCCTCGGTGGAGCTATGGTAAACTTGTATTTTTAGGGGATATAGACTATATTATTAGGCTTTCTTGCCTGAGAAATGTAAAGGTAAATGAACAACCTAAAGAGCACAGCTTACAGATATAAAGGCCTGTCTCCTGTTCTGTCAGCATGTCAATACCACAGACTAGGAGTAATGCAGATTTGCTAAGTCTACTTAGACTTTACTCCTCTTTTCTGTCCTGAGAAGGAAGAGGAGGCTGCCAAGTGGGCACGTGAAGAGGAGGAAGCTCAACGGCGACTTGAAGAAAGTCGGCTACGTATGGAAGAAGAGGCAGCCAGACAGCGGCTCGAAGAAGAAGAGCGAAAGCGCAAGGAGCTGGAACTCCAGCGCCAGAAAGAAATAATGAGACAGAGGCAACAGCAGCAGGAGGCTTTACGACGGCTGCAGCAGCAGCAGCAGCAGCAGCAACTTGCACAAATGAAGGTAATGTGTTGCCTCTTCCTCTTTCAGTTTGGTGTAGTAAGTAAAACCACAGTTGGATTCAGGATTGTCTTGAACAGAGCAGGGACAGATGAACTATCTGGAGAGGGAGGAGGGTGAATAATTGACTGAAAGCGATGAGAGAAATTGGAGGAAGGTAGGTTACAAAATAAAAAAGTAAAAGGTTCAGTCAATAGAAGCGTACAGGAAGGAGATTCATAGGTGAGTACCGATGTTTATTCTGCTGCAGTGAGCAAGGGCCAGTGCAAAGTTTCTAAAGCTTGGAGTGTCTAGAGTCTTTTGAAATCAAAATTGATTGCTATTTTACAGGCAGTGATGTGTTACATTATTCTTGATACACTATGTCTTTGACACTATGATACGTCAGAGGCAATTCAAAGAAGCAGACAGTTTATACTTTGTACTTTTTTATACTTCATTATACCATTTTATACTTTCCAGATTTTTTGTTTAAACTTTAAAGGTGGCCTTTCTTTTCCCCTCTGCTGTGGGCTTACACCGATTTTTCATGATTATACTTCAGCAGTATTCTCTAAAATGTTTTGTAATTCCTAATGGTGTGGTTTTTGGCCCAGCTCCCTTCATCTTCAACATGGGGTCAGCAATCAAATTCAGGAGCTTGTCAATCCCAGACCACACTGTCATTGGCAGAAATCCAGAAGTTAGAAGAAGAACGAGAACGGCAGCTTCGAGAAGAGGTAAATACTAATAGTAATGGAGTGTAACTTGTTTGAGTGGACTCAACTGTGTGACTGCTTAACTGTCAATTAAGTTGTTAGAAGGAATGGTGAGGATGAGAAATGTTTTTTTGAAATAGCATAACTCAGATAAGATCTTGTCTTTCAGGCATAGGTTCAGTAAGTACTTGTTTGAAAGTTTTTATAGCTTCTTAATGCAAGTATCTGAAATGAGGGGAAAACTGTACCCTTTTAACCTTCGGAGTGTAATATGTTCACAAAACAATATAAAATTATTTCACGCCTATAATATGATTGCAGATATGCACAAGGCCAGGGTAGTTTAAAGGGGACGGAGGGGGTGACATGACACAAGTGATGGTAAGAGAGAAGGTATTCCTCCAAGACCCCAAATGCATAGCTGGCTGCTGTCACAATTCGACAAATTTATTCTGTCCTAGGCTAATAAACAATTTGTATTTACTGGTTACTTAGTGTCTTCCTTTCCGGAGGAACTGTAATGGCTCAAAAAATATTAGGTCAGCCAGACTTCTCCAGAAGAGAGTGAAATAATTTTAAAACCAGTTTCCCAGCTAGACTTTTGAATAGTAATGATCTTCTGAAAGTATGGACAAGCACTTTTGTCTTGCATGCAACAGCAAAGGCGTCAGCAGCGTGAACTGATGAAGGCCCTCCAGCAACAGCAGCAGCAACAGCAGCAAAAATTGTCAGGCTGGGGTAATGTCACCAAACCAACAGGCACCACCAAGTCCCTGCTGGAGATACAGCAGGAGGAGGCAAGGCAGATGCAGAAACAACAGCAACAGCAGCACCAGCAGCCGAACAGAGTCAGAAATACTACGGTAGGTACAGTATGTATCTAATCAGTATGTGGAGGGAAACAGTACATGACAGTTCTCCGTGTCTGTTCATTACTGCTCTGCCAGGTCTGGTGCTAATAACCAGAATCTCTTTGTTATGTTTCAACAGCACTCTAACCTGCACACCAGCATTGGGAATTCAGTGTGGGGCTCCCTAAACACTAATCCCAGCAACCAGTGGGCATCTGACCTAGTCAGTAGCATCTGGAGTAATGCTGATACCAAAAACTCAAACATGGGTTTCTGGGATGATGCAGTGAAGGAAGTGGGACCTCGTAACTCGACCAATAAAAACAAAAGCAATGCCAGCCTCAGGTAGGAACTGGGGAAGGAGCTTTTGCAAAGAAAGGCTACCACTCCTGAGATGATCACTTAGCAGTTATAACATCTTCATGTGTCTTCCTTTTTTCTGTGTCACTTAGAATCTGTTTGGACAACAAAAATAGCTAATAGGTGATGATTCACAATTTATTTTGTCATCTGCTTGGCAAATTAGTTGGTTTTTAAACCATGTTTGCATCTTGTAAACTAGTGGTTCTTCTAACACTGTACTGCATACTGCACTGTTGATGTCTGGTAATTTGTAATTTCTTACATGTTTTCTTTACCTCAGCAAATCTGTAGGTATTACAAGTAGACAAAACAAGAAGGTGGAAGAAGAGGAGAAGCTGTTGAAATTGTTCCAGGGGGTTAATAAAGCCCAGGATGGATTCACTCAGTGGTGTGAACAGATGCTTCATGCACTCAACACAGCCAACAATTTAGATGGTAAGAGGTGGGGAGGAATGTAAATGATTCACTGTGAGAAACAATATCCAGTTTGTTTCCTGATCAAATAGTTCTGACAGAGAGTAATGACGTCAAAGTAATGTTTTTAATGCAGTCAGCAAAATGGCATCATTAATAGTGGTCCGAAGAACTGTGTGCATCATCCTCTCCATGGCTTTTGTTGGGCTAACTATAGCAAACCGGTGGGGATTGGAAACAGTTTTCAAGTCTGCCACCCAGAGCTCTGCTGAGGATTTTTGGTGGTCATGGAAGCATTATCAGGCAGATGGATGAGGATCCAGTTCGCTTTTAAGTGCAGGTCAAATTATCATACGCCCCTGTGCAAAGCATTTTTTGGTGTGAAACTGGTTGCATATTTTACTAATTCTGCTGGAGGGCACATGGAGGAATGCCCAGCCTGAGATCACAAGCCGATACCTTCTTGTACTAAAAGCACTGCAGGCATCCTGCTGCCTCCAGTGTGGACGTGTGCAGATCCCTGTGCTCCAGCATCTGCACGCTGCAAAGTTAACGGTTCTGTGGGACTCTTGAACCTGAGCGAGGAACCAGCGCTGCCCCAAGACCCAGGACCGCACCTCACACAACTGCAGTGCCGCAGCTTCCCTCCTCTTAGAGGAGAGATACTAGAAGTAACTTGTCCCTGCCTGTGATGTACTAACTAGCTGTGGAGGAGTGGCTGTGGCTCTGCAGTGCCATCGTGGCTCATGCATCCACAGTGAGCTTCCGTGCTTCCAAGGATACTTTGTGCCACAGGCGGCTGCCTGTTGTCCTGGTGTCTTCCTGGCTTGTGATTTGCTTTGCCCTTTTCCATGTTAAAAAATTCAATGCAACAGAGGCATTCTAAAGGAAAAAAAGATGTAAAGGCAGCTTGCAGGTGAGCTAGCTGTTGAATATCAGGTGCTTGCAGGTCAGGTCAGCCACTGTGGAGTGTCATCTGTTGCGCTTCAGCCAAAAAGAGACTGTACTGATGACAGGTCTGAGGTGATTATTTTCCATTTGGGCCTGACATTAAATCTGAGCTTTAAAGCTGACAGTGGCTAAAGCTGATGGGCTAACATACCCATAGGATCATCAGTTTATTTTTCCTTCTCATCGTATTAGCTGGCTTTCTTAACCTTGCCTTGACTGTAGAATAGGATTAGTATTGCGTTGTAGGGCTTTACTGTAGGGAACTTCAAAGGGCAAGCTGTTGGCCATGGCTTCTAGATGAGCAAATATTTGAAACAGGAATCCAAAGTTTGTGTTTATTGCATGCACATGCTCACACGTCAACATGCTTTCCCTCATGGTCTCCCTTCTTCTTGCAGTTCCCACGTTTGTTTCTTTCCTGAAGGAAGTGGAGTCTCCCTATGAGGTCCATGATTACATCAGAGCCTATCTTGGAGATACTCCTGAGGCCAAGGAGTTTGCCAAGCAGTTTCTTGAGCGCCGTGCCAAACAGAAAGCCAGTCAGCAGCGGCAACAGCAGCAGCAACAGGTAAATCTTACTCGGTGCAGTCTGTAGAAGTGTATAGAGACTATGAGTCTGAAGAGTCTGCATTCCTGCTGAACTGATAGGAGGATGAGCAGGATTTTACAGGTCATGTGAAATGCAGAGAATAAAGCAGACTTTGAATATTTACGACAGAATAAAGTTTCCTTTATAACTAACAGTTGAGGCCAGCTGAAGATCAAATAATGTCTTAGCATGCTGATCCAGGATAGGCTTTAGAAGGATGAGGTAGATGTATTGGATGGATGCATCAGTAGCTAGTGCTGCCACACATGATGTAGAAAGTGCTTTGGGCTCTCTGAATGTTTTCAATATAAATAAACCAAACTTAATTGCACTTTCTAATCTTGTACTTGCTTTGTTTTCTAGGATTCAGTGTGGGGGATGAACCACAGTTCGCTACATTCGGTCTTTCAGACCAATCAGAGCAACAACCAGCAATCCAATTTTGAGGCTGTGCAGAGCGGAAAGAAAAAGAAGAAACAGAAAATGGTTCGCGCAGATCCCAGCTTGTTAGGTCAGTTTTAATTTTTAGAAATTAATGTTTAATTTGGGAAAAGCCTTGCGGAGTGTAGAATTCTTGTTAACCTTAAATGGGAATGTTGAGTTTGAGCAGAAAAGATAGCTGTTGAAGCTTCTTTAGTATTTGTTTCAGTATTATTGTTTAATGATTAAAAAAATTCTGTAGCACTTTCCTGGAAAACTTTTGTCAAATTTCCCCTCATGAAAAGGCCTCTTCGATACGTTGGTTATTACCTAGAAATTTTTAAGTAGTTCAGGGATGTCAGTTAAACTGCCTTTCCTATTTTGAGTTGTTCTATGCCTATTTCATTGAATTAATAGAATTCCTTCTTTTAAGAAAAGCACATTTTCTGTTTCTTCATGAGAAACAGCTTCTTGAGGCTTGCCTTCATTCCTTCCTACCTTTTTACATGAGCTAACTACCCTAGTCAGAAAAAGTGGCAATGATCTTGTGACCACTTTTCAACTTTTTTCCGTAAGTTTTCAGTTGAAGGCAGTGGAGATTACATCATTAGTAGTCTTCCCCACCCCCCATCTTAATTTGTATGTGAGGGTGGTAGTTAACCAGCCCCTTATAGCACTGATGGAAAGGTGCCTTTAAGATGCAAGGACATCGTGTAAGCACATTAGTAGTGAGCACTGTGGGACGTAATGCATCGCTGTAGTATTCTTGTAGAACAAAGGTGTCCACATTTGTGCTGTATGTGATAAAACAGAAACTAGGGCACCACACTGGGCCAGTACTTGTTGTGCTGGTGCTACTTAACTCATAGTCGTATAAAGCAGCGTGGTATTAACAACCCGGAATTCACTGCTTTTTTAAGGCTCTAACAGAGCCATGCCTTTGTTTTTTATCTTCCCATTTTGTTCTCAAAAAAATGAATACTCCTCGATCAAATGAATGATTTCTGTGTTGAAGTACACCGAACTCTTTATCGGAATTCTGACTTATGCCATCCCTAGATGCCAATCCAGTGAGTCTGGGTCTTCAGTTGAATAATTTCAAAACTTGCTCATGTAATGTGAAGAAGAAATCACTAAATACAATTTAGAGGTTGCAACTGTAAGAGAACTAGCACATGCAGCTTCTTAAAAATCAGTACATTCTATGACAAAATAATTCCACAACCTTTTAGGTAACATACTGCCACGAGAGGGAGCCAGAACAATTTTCTTAAACCTGCTGAACAGAGCACTTTTTATCTGTTGAAGATAATGGCTGTGAAAAGCAGTTTGTATTCTAGCACAGAGCAAGCCTACGTAGCAGCCTCAAGACAATGAAATGTCAGGTTTGTGTTTAGTAGCCTTACACAGGAAAACTTTCCTTTTTCTCCTATGGGATTTGTATAACTGTAAAAATCGGATTTCAGTAGGAAAGTTGCATATGATATATTGGGTTTTTTCCTTGTAGAAAATGTTTTTGCTTTTTTTCATGTGCATCATAGAATACTTTGAGTTGGAAGGGACCTTTTAAAGGCCATCTAGTCCAACCCCCCTGCAGTGAGCAGGGACATCTTCAACTAGATCAGGTTGCTCAGAGCCCTGTCCATCCTGTCCTCAGCACTTAGTTAAAAGGTTGGGTAGAAGTTGAGGTGCATCTTGAGCCATCTGCGTAGCCCCATATAACTTTGTACATTTTCATGTTGTACTCCTGAGACAGAAGATTGTGAAAAAGCATGGAAATACATGGAATTGCCATTAGATTTCATAGGTACATGTATTTAGACTTCAAAGTAAGGGTAGAATTGCTCACACCACCTGAAGTGTCAAGTGTGATTCCACACTTGGATTCAGAGTTTCACAAAATGTGTATTTCTGCCTCTTGGACTATGTAAGTATAGTGTTGTCAGGCATTTCCAAGTACCAGTTGACTCAAACATGCTCCCTTCCAAGATGTTGCTGAGCTATGTCACTGTGCCCAGGCAGGCCTCGTACTGGCTCTGCAGATGACATCTTTAAGTGGAAGTCACAGTCAGCCTTCTGCTGATCTGTTTTTAAAGACCAAGTGTTACTTACCTAAGTAAACAATATATTTTCTTTGATTTATTAAGGAAAAAACCAAACAGTTTGGGTAATTACTGACTGGATTTTCCTCAGAGTTTTTATTTGATATGTATTATTCACTTTATCTTACACATGCTACTGCATGTAACAGATGTATTGCATCAAATACAATATACCACATCCAGATTTTTGACACAAGTCCCTTTTGGTTTACAGGTTTTTCAGTGAATGCCTCATCAGAGCGGCTCAATATGGGAGAAATAGAGACTTTGGAAGACTACTGAGCATGTGCAAATCAACTGGCTTTTCCTGCATCTGTTAACCATGGATTCTCCGTTTTTGGACACAGTACTCTCCACCATGCGTTCTTCTTCGCCTCGCAGTGAATCACAGAATCAGTCATCTCAGGCTGCTTCCTCTAGCCCCAGCAAACCCTTTCTGCCCAGGACTGCACAGGCGTCGTTCCTACTGTCAGCCTAGAGTCAAGTGGACTGTGTTCAGAGTCCTGGGAGGGTGGGAGATAGGATTCGTTCACAACGAGGCTGATTTGGGCAGCAAGCTTTCACTGTGCTGTGATTTCTTCTGCTGACATACCTGGAAAAAAAAAAATCAATTGGGATTCTGCAAACCATTGCTTCCCTCTCCTGGTTACTCTTACCACATCCAACACGTGCAGTCGTGGAGAGAGAGAGAGAGAGAGTTTGTGGTTAACAGATGTTGGTCAAAACCAAAATGCCACACAGATACTGACTTCCGCGCTCCATCAGGGCAAGAGGTGCTCTCCCAAGCCAGGAGTTGCATTCATAAGCTAACCTTAGAACTGGCAACAGCAGGAGAGGGGCGGTGGCGGGCGCAGTTTAGCTTGGGTTGGTTTGAAGTTGCACACCCCCTGCCAGCCCTTCTCAGCACATTATTTTTGGAGGGAAAGCTCGAGTCTGTCTTCGTTAGGTGGTGATGCTGAAGCTGGTGGAGTTCCCCGTCGGCATACTCCAGCCTTCCTGGACAAGTGGGGACTTCTGCTCGGGGGGAAAAAAGGGGGATGGCATCTCTTCTTTCAGGTTGAATTGATCCCTTAAATGCTACCTTCGGAGGGTTAGGACCAGTTTATTTTGAGCTCTTTTCCTGCAAATTTGTCTCGTTTAAGAGACAGTAGGATCTTTACTGTGTGGATCTTTAGTCTTTGGTGAGGGTGAACACTGGCTTTCAGATATATACCCCAGCAGTCTTAGCTAGTTGTCATTTCAAGCAGTGCTTAGGTTAACGAGCAGAGATGCCCTTTTGTCGTGAAGAGAGACTGTGGAGGGCGAAGCTATGTGCAATGATGGCCCTGCTTATCTTCTACACCTTAAACTACTTCACACACCTTCACTGGGATCCGTAATGTTTAACTATTTATGGAATCATAACCTTCCTCTCTCACCAAAAGATTAATGCCACCTTCCCTTCTCCACCCACCCACGTGCACACACCACAAAAAGAAAAGGAAAACTGCCAAATGCACTTAGTGTTCAACCCCCTGGTCCCATCTCCCATTCCCAGAGGGTTATAACCTGCCGGGGGAGATACGCTACAGTTTTGGTGGAGTTGTGTAAAGGTGTCTGTCTGTCATCACTGCCTAAAGAAAACAGTTCGAGTTGCTCAAGAGCAGTTTGGCTTTGGATTTTATTTCGTTTGGTTTATTCATTTTTGGGGTCACCTTCCCCTCCTCCTACTCCTCTCTCTTCCCCCTGCCCCCAAACATGTACAGTAACTATACAGAGACTGCTGCAGACTTGTATATAGTTTTTGGATCCAATAGCATGGAGAGACTTGGAACTGTTGCAAATCTGGTCTCCCTGTCTCCTTTGCTTTGTAAATTCATAAAAGGGGGAAGAGGGGTAGTTAAAATGTTTACAAAACTTTAAACTCCCTCTGAACTTTTGCCAGTGTGGGGGGGGGAAAGAGAGAACTTAAATAAAACCTGGTTGTATTATATCTGAGAGAAAACTTTCTGCTTGCTTTTGTTGAAGCTGAGTTTTGAGATAATTCCTGGTGCTAAAACTGACCCAAAACTCGACTCTCATCAGTTTTCATCAAGAAACAACAAGCAAATACACAGGAGGTGGAACAACAGCTGCTGCTTTATTTCTTCCCTGGTGAGGAATACCGGTGGGTTTTTTCTACTTGATAACTTTAGAGTTCAGATGAACACCAGTAAGCTGAGATTGGAAAATTCTGACAAGAAAGCTTTAATTTTCCCCCTTTCTCTGCACAGAAACAGGTGTGTTCATGCTCATGGTTGTTTATGCAGGAGAGATCATTTTCTGTTACTACAAATGCTCAGCCATGGAGCCTGGTTTTGCCAGGCCGTAACTACCCCATCCATTCCAATTCCCTTCCCTAAATGAGAGATTTTATTTCTCCCCTCAGCGTGAAGTCTACATGGACACCTTGCAGGCTTCCCTTTTTAGACAAAATCTTATTTTCCTCTTTTCGTACTTGCTCCTTGGTCTTGTGTGGAAAATCCTAGTAAAAGTTGGTGCTAAATGTCCTTCTACCATTCACATGATCACAAAGAATATGAAGTCAGTAAAGAACTAACTTCTACAGTAGCTTTGCATTATGTTTAGCTGATGTCTTGGAGAGAACAGTACGTGTTCAGGCTGATAATTTGACTTTGGTTTAATATCTTCATTTTTTTTCAGTGTATAAGGTGTCTGGTTCATAAGTGCTTTCTGTTTTCTTAATGGTCTGATCTAATTTCTACAAGCTGATTTTGGACTACTCTATACTGTGTAACAAATAAGCAGAAGCCTGTTCAGCTCAGCTGGGGAGCAGGAAAGGAACGATTCGACGGTTGCTAAATGAAAATGCAGACATGCAAAGCAGGGAAAATGTGCAATAATTTGTCGAACCCCGAGGACCTTGCTCAGCTTCTGAGAATTTGTAGGTAATGGACCAGTGGGGAAGATCTTGCTCTTAATATTTCGATATTCTGGCTTCTGTATTTAGTACAAAGGTAAGATGCTGGCATGTTCAGACTGTTTGCTCGGGTGACTGCCCTGTCACCTTCTGTGACAAACGGGGCCTGTTTCTGTCACTTGGATCAGTAGGGATGGGAAAAACAGGAGCTACAGCTTTGTGTCTGCTGGTGGATATATATTTATGCACTTCCAGCTCATTTTCAGACAGAATGTGAACCTGGACAAGCTAATGGGGCTTTGGTCCAGGTTTGACAGATGATGTTGAATTTGATGCTAGCGATATCTGGGGTTTCTTTTGAGCACGTTTCACCAGGTTACGTCTCATTTTGCTGCAGGGACAGTGCTCAGTCCTCTTTGTTTTTCCTGCTTCCCCTCGTAGATGCGCATTTTTGCGAAGAACTGCAGCAAGCAGAATGATTTAAAAGGACATCTGAACTGTATCTCTCTGCCTGTCAGAGAAAGCCAAAAAGCAAAGAGGTCTCTTAGCTGAAAAATCTGAAATTTAAGCAAAACTACTCGTGTCTTATTTTCAGAGCATAAAGAACCGACATTGGGAGTGTTTATGTACTTTATCACATCTTTTTCTGAATAGAAACCATAAATTATTTCATCCTCATATCTACTTAAAAAAATCCTAATGAAATTCTCTGTCCTCTGACAGTGAGCTGGAGCGTTCCCCTTTTTATATGCTTCATCCTTTTCCAAGTCTGTGTTGGTGTAAATATGATTGGAAACAAACCTTGGTTTTCTCCGCTGTGAACTTTTCACGAGCGCACTTGGAGGGGAGGGACAGAGCGGCAGAGGGTTGCAGGAGGAGGTAGCTAGTGCCTGTGCCATTTGGATCTGAGGAGGATGGTAGCCTTGCCTGACAAAGGTGACTCTCCTTGAAGACTTACCAGATTTTAACAGGCCGTTCTGCCAGCGGAGACCACACACGGCTCCTAGTCCACCTCTGTGAGTAGAACACCCAGAAAACAAGGATGCCACGGAGCCGCTCTGGCTCTGTTTCAGAGCATTTTAGCCTCAAAAGATTGAGGCCCTTGTTCTTTCGCTGTGCCCACCCTGGAAAGACCACCGCTGCCCTGCACAGCCAGCAGAGAGCAAAGCCTTTGCGCGGTCTGCTTGGTTTCGGGGTTAGCTGCCCCAAAGGCTCCTGTGTTATTTCCTGTGCACGGGATGGCCGGCCGGAGGGGAGGCATTCCAGGAGCATCCCCATGTCCTCTGGGAAGGGCTCGCCAACAACTGCTCGTGTGTGTGCCGGCCTGGCAGGGCGACGGCTGCCTAACGGCTCGGCTACCTATGGGGTTTTAGGCACAACTTGTAGAGGGTGGAGCTGCCTTCAGGAGGAGGTGTGCTCTAGAAGTCAGAGCAAGTCTCTGCTGGGCTTTGCACTCTTCTCTGTCCACTTGCTGTTGTGAAGGAATTTTTTTTTTTTTTGACCTGACTGGACAAAGTTTTTATTATACCAGTGAAATTTCCAAGTTGTTTCGTACTTTGAAGAGTTTTAAGAATTCCTGCCGACGCTTTTCCTGATGGAAGCCATGCCCTACCAGAGAGTCCTTCGCCTGGTCCTGCTAACACTGTGCGGCATCCTGGTCCCTGCTGTGCTGACGGGTAAGGAGCTTTGTTTGCATTTAAAGCCCAAAAGCATGGGACATCTTTTACTAACCTGCCTGCCTCTCCTTGCATACCTCCTCTCCCTCCCCTAACAAGGTCCGTAAGTTTTCGTTGAATTCTAATTGATTAATGGAAGCTAGCTTTGGAATCGGTGGCTGCTGGTGAGTAAGAATGTATTCTCCATCCTGAGACCATGTTTCTGTTGGGGAAAAACGAGAAGATCCTTTGTCATTTCTCCGAAGCTGAACAGCAGTAGCGTCTCCGTGAGCATTAGTGACGGTAGTTCCGTAGACAGATCAGCCAGCACTAGATGGGGTGCGCTCCGCAGCTGATGGGGCAGGTTATATGTCAGCTTTTAGTGGTAGGAAGAAGTTACAATTGTGAAAAGGAACGGTTTTCTCTGGCTAAAGCACGTGTGCCGATTGCTGGTTCCTTCTATGCTTTCTGCTACAGCAGAGCAATTTGCAGCTGCTGTAAGTAGAAATATGAAAGCGTCTGTGAAAACGTTTAGCTCGGTCAAAAGCTGAGGTGTGCACTTAAACTGTTTGAGTTTCTGTCTACAGCTGGGCGTACCGGGGCAGGCGGCAGCGCTGGGAAGGTACGTGGCTGCGACTCGGGTTCAGCGAGGTGATGGGAAAGGTTAGTGTGAGACACCTATTCCGTGTGGCCCTGTTTTTTAAGGAGGTGGTTAGTAATTTCAGCCCTATCTGCTCCCACTTTCAGCACAGCTACGTGGGCTGAGGGGAATGGAGGGCACAGTCAGCCTCAAAGGCTGCCTGCTCTGAGATGGCTTTTACAAATGGGGGAAAACTGGCTTCCAGACCAACCCCATGGATGGGCTCTGAGCGTACGGGTGGAAACTCCTGTAGGGAAATGCTTTCCTCAAAGCCTCTTTTCTGTAACTGCAGGCGAGGCTGTGAAGGGATGGCTCAGGCCAAGATAACAGGCAAGAGCACAGCGCTTGTTTTCCTGAATTCTTGTCCTGCCTTCCAAGACCTGGAGCAAGGCTGGATCACAGTTCCCTCTCAGTTTGTTCTGAGCATCTTGCCTAGCAGGGAGATCCTGGCCAGCCTTCTAGCAGATGAAATGATTTCTCTTTAAAGGAGCTTTGATATGGGTAGGGAAATTTATCACTGTGCCTAGCTGGAACACCTGTGGGCGCAAGAACAGAATTCCTGTAGCTGGTGTATCCCCTGCAGATCCTTCCCTTGCTGGGAAACCTTTAAAGTAACCAAGAAATGAGCACTAAAAAGTGGATGTTTTCCTTCTCAGACCCTGAGCTTTGATTTTTGTATAGTGGAACATTAATCACTTAAGCACAGTTTCAGTTTGTAGCTTGCTCGTGCTCCCAGAAGCAGTGGCAGTGTGCTTCCCCAAAACCAGGTAAGGTCTTTTCTTAACTGTTAGTCTGTTTCACTCTGCAGAAATTGATCCATTTCCAATGAAACTGTGATCTGCTTCTTCCCTGAGTTAGGATTTCTCTTACGCTATTTTAAGTTTCCAGTATTTGGTGCATATTTGCTCTGTCTCCTACCTTGCCAGCTTTCCTGTGTACCTGCTCTCGGCTTTGCAGCAATGGTTTGTACCGAACCGTCGCTGCCTCCCTGTCTCACTTTGCTCCCGTAAAACACCCCAACTTCACTTGATTCCTTTACTAGGTGAGTCGCAGTTGCACAGCGAGGCCAGTACCTCTTAAAGAGCTTCATACTGATGAATGCAGCCTTTGCATCCTGGGGCGCAGGAGAGACTCCATGCTTTCCCTGTCGCGTTTTAGAGGAGCTTGAGGCCTCTTATGTTTGTTCTTTGCTACCTCAAAGCCAGGCATCAGGGAACTGGCCTGTATGGTAAGCCATCCTAGGAGCAGAATGATTTTTCTGCTGCATTAGTTGTGGAGAGGTACCTCCCCAGTACGGGGGCTTTTAGTGCACAGTGGAATTTTTTTCTGCTTTTCACCCCATTAGAAAAGGAAATTTCCTGCCTTGCGCAGACAAAGAAGGAAAGGGCACACAGACAGCCCTCTGGTCTCTGTGCATACACATGCAGCCCTGCCTTTCTGTAAACAAGTTTATTTAACATTCATCAGAACCGCAATGCTCCGTGCTGCTCCACACTCGAGCTCCCAGCGCTCACACATCACAGGCTGCCCTTTGTGCTCCCGATGAAGGCCTCTTTTCATCCCTGCCCTGGCCCTGTGCCCGCTGTGGCTACCTGGTGCTGGACAGCCCGTTACTGGCCTCAGAGTTCACCCAGCCCCTGCCCTCCTGTCTCAGCACCTCGTACTTTCCGTAGCAAAGCCCTCCACGGTGAGCAGAAGCGGAGTCTGCCTTGGACAGGGCTGCAGGTGATGCCGGCCATGCAGACCTGAGACCCAGAATGAGTCTTCCCTTCCTCGTTGGATTTAATTTTATCTCGGCGGTGATTCAGAGCTACCTAGTACCAGAACCCTCGGGTAAGTGCTCCGGCGTTCAGCGAGACATGAAGGATCTCACTGGCGTTTGAGGTTCCCATCTGGGTGTAGCAGTCAGAGCACTTCTGGGCTGCCTGTGGGTTGTGTACCTTGATCTGGCTTCTTGCCCAGCCAGTCTGGTTTCCTGGATGGTGTGGTTAGGACTCAGCGACTGGAGAAAGCGTGAATTTCTCCTCCGTGGTACTGAGCTCTTTCCAATATCCCATTTGTCAGAAATGGGGAAACAACAAGAGTCTGTAACCCTCTTTGTCCGTGTCCTCTTGGTGCAACAGGAGGCAGAGACAGTTCAATGACTTCCTGCACACCCCAATCCGCTCCACTTCCACTTTCTCCAAACCCAAGTGGCACTTAAGCCTAGAGCACAGGAGGATTGTGAAGAGTTGATTATCAGTTTTTTCCTATTGGCAAAACCAATTTCAATTTGTATGATGGATTCAGAGCTCCAAGTGAAGTAGAAGTTAGTAAAAAGCCTTTGCAAGGCCTTGGCTTCTGAATCCTGTATGTATTTGGTATCTAAACTCTGGAGCGGGCTCAAGAATTTCCTTGTTTTGAGCTAATGTGGAAATATATGATACTAGAGTAGCACATCAGAATGCGTATGAGGGGAAAAAGCAGCAGAGCAGGAGATGTTCTGCTAAAGGAAGACATACAGGAGACCTTGACCAAGGATGTCTTTCTGTAGCAGCTTGTGTGTCTTCATTCTCAACAATAGGAGAATAAAAGATTATTAGGAAGTTTTTGAAGTTCAAGTACTAGAATGTGAGAAATAGTAAGTAGGTTTTGTCAGGCAAATTTCTTAAAAAGATGCTGTTGTTCCAACAGGTCTGTCCAGACTTACAACAAGTCTTTGTAGACTGTTACTCAACCTTGCTCTGTACCAACACCTCTTATAACTTACTGACACTAGTACTGGCTTCTGCCTAACGTTACTGGGTTGGACGTGGAGAGTGTGCTCCAGAAAGCAGCAGGTAACCTTAACCTTTTCCCCCTCCTCATGATGGATGTAATGTGAAGACAAAAAACTTGTGGAATAAAAGCCCCCAGGTTCTGGAAAGGATGTGAGCAGCTGAGTTGGATGCCATTAAGTTGACCTGTGAACTGTTGTGACTGAAGAAACTGTGTGCAATGCTGAGGTTACAGCGGCTGCCCTTGCCTCTTTCCCAGGACCACTGAGCATCTGTGTCCTGCTGAGGCACTCATTTCTGTCACTGGAAGCATAAACTTGTTACCCAATGGAGGAGGAAAGTCTCATTGTCATCTCCTACTGACAGGCTGTGAGGATGATGAGATACTGAAACCAGCTTGTGTGAGGAGGAGTATTGGTCACTGGTGGCAGATCTCCAGGGATGAAGATGTTAGGTGGCCGCATCTGCCTGCCTTGAGCTCTTGCAGACCCTGCCTCCGGGAAGGTTCTGGTTGTTTGGGGGTATCTTGGAGGATCCTTCATATTTGATCGGCTTCCTCAAGAGCTGTCACTTGTGGAGGCCTTTCCAGTCTTTCAGCCACCAAGTATGCGGGGTATGAGCTACCATGTCTCTGTGCTGGCCAGTCACCCCACCTCCTCCTCACTGAGCATGGAAATACTGGCTTCATCGAGTTGCCTCTGGCGTCATCCCTTCTATATCTTGCTGAAGTCTTGGTGGGTCCTTGCATCATTCGTAAAGCTCACGGAGTATTTCTTTATAGTGTGGTAACTGATACTTTCTTCCCTTTTCCTGGCCTCAGTTGGAACTAGCCTGTGCTGGAGAGGGGGAGAATACGCAGCGCAGTGCAGCCATTTCCCTGAAATAAGGCAATTTGTAGTGTCAACATACGGGAAGGAAGAGGTGCCATCCTCCACCTGGAGGATGCTGAACAAAACACTTTTAGTCCATTTTCTCTGTGCTCCATCTCTGCCCTGTAAAACCCCCAATAACTAAGATTACTCCATGTCTTTCTCTTAAGTGCTCCCAAGCTGTGTTTTTTTTACCAGGTTCACAGGCAGTCTGGGGAGCAATGGTTGCCCTCAGTCTAGTGCTCCAGTGCTGAGACAGGGTTAGTGCTGGGGGAGAGCTTGTTTGTGCCATGGGGCCAAGGTTCCTCTTCCTTCAGAGCACCCAACGCTGGGGCGCGAAGCTTCGGCAGCAGTAGGGTCACCCATGCGCGTCAGCAGCCTGGTAGCCCCTCCATGTGCCCACCTGCTGCCCCTGCTGAGCCGCTCTGGAACAAACCACATGGGTGCACCAGGTGGGTTTTCCTAGAGGTAGGACCGATCCTAAGCCTGATGCCAGCACAACTAATGCATGGCTCTCACCCAGATGTTACACATCTGGTCTTGTGATGGATGATGTGTATCGAGTGACTTTCTTGGTAATTCCTTATTTTTACAAAGTTCTTGGGTGAGCAGGGAAACCATGTGCTACCTTGCCTTTGATATTTGGTTTCCAACCCTCGATTGCATCCCCTCACTTGAGATTTCAATGTGTTTGGGTTTTTTGCACAATGTGCCCTGCCCCAAGGCTGTGGAGGTCCCGTGTAACTTGCCCTTTTCCTGTGAAAGACTGCCTCCAGGTCTGGAGCCGTTCACTTGGAGGCACTTGTACAGGCACGCAGACCACCCCCTCCTCATGGCAGTCAGGGTGACAGTAATCATGCGGGTGGGCAGGCCCGGCTGCTCTGGTGCTTCTTCTCTTGTAGGTCATATTTAAAGTCTTGGTCTCCTGCTCATGCACAGAGAAACTGAGCCCAGGAGGGAGAGGGACTTGCAGTGGTCACGCAAAATGTTGGCAGCAGAGAACTGAACCTCCTGAACAGGGTCCCACACCGGTACATAGAGCCTGTCTGGTCAGAGTGTATCCAGCAGGTGGCTGGAAGAGGCCCTCGTGTCTCACCTGGCGATATGTGAGACCTTATTAATAGTGTGTGTTGTTTTTTGGCACCTAACACAAGCTCTGTCCTCCCCTCTCGCCTTTCTTGCTTTTACCAGAGGACTGAAATGGCAGTGTGGCATTTGATGCTGCTCCGTTAAGAGATCTGCCGCTCTCAGCCAGCGGCAGCGTGGCTGATGCTCGCTGGGACTGTCGGGGTGCTGTGGAGGGGAGCAGGCATGACTTCTCTGGTTTAAGAAACACACTGGATGTGTGGGGATAGCTGGATGGGTGGTTGAGCTTCTCAATGGGGCAGGAACGGAGGCATGTGAGGACACGAGCTTTTAGTTTAGGAGGAAAGAATCAAAGGCGAGTCTTGGAAACAAAAGTGCTGGTTACAAAGAGGCGCGCTCCTGGGCTGCAGCAGCTTGCTCTGGAGAGACCTGCTTGCCGGCAGCTTTCTCCGAGGACGGTGCTTGTGTTTGGTTTTGTGTTCCCCCACCCTGTGTGCCTGCTGCAGGGCTCTCGGCATCTGCTCTAGCAGCATCGAGGTGCAGGAACCAAAGAGGACACCCAGCAGTGAGCCCTGGCTCTTGATGATGCGTCTTAAGACGCAGGTATTTCACTTTATGCACGTGCACGACTCTGCTGCTGCTTCTGGGCTGACAACTCCTGTTAGTGAGGCGCTGGACACGACTGAAAGGAGTTGTGTTTCCCTTGGTTGAAGTGCCGTTAAGGTAAAACCGCAAGAACTCGGGACAAAAAACTCATGTTTAGCACACTCTGCCCTTTCTGTGAGGGTGAACTGAAAGCATGTTTTAATCAGATGAGGGGGATTAACAAAACACATACCCAGAAGCCATCCAGGACTCTACCGAGGTCTTAAAAATCACAAATCTAACAAAAGATTAAAAAATTAAACAAATTGGACTGTTTCCTCTTTACTTGGCTATCAAAAATAAGCTCTGTGCCCTGCTTTGAAAGAGCTGCAATAAATTTTTCAGGAATTAGATGCACCGGGGACAGAAGAGACTTTCTGGGAGCTGTGGTTCTGGTTAGAAAAAGAGCCTTTGCACTACGGTTGGAAGGGGTAGCACTCCCTCCTTGTCCCTTTGAGAACTTGGGAAGACCCTGTCCAGGTCCTACAGCCTCCCTGGATGGTGCCTGCATCTGTTGCAGGTCATCTGAGCTCACGCCTTTCCCCCGGTCAGATGCGAGGGGTACACCCAGCTCTTTTGGCTTTGGAGAGAAAAAACATTCTTGGGAAATGCAAAGACGACGTCCTCCCAGTGTGGTGTTCTCTTGCCAAGTGGGAAGGGCTGCGGTGTTGGTGCTGGCCCTGGTGGTGTTGATGCAGTCAGGAAGGTTGTAGCTGGAGTGTAGCTCTTTCTGTGTGGAGATTCTCTGCTTGCCAGAGCAGCCTGGTATGGGGGCTTCACAAGTGGTATGTATGTTTGGTCTGTGCCTAAACCAACAGCTTTCTAATGCCACTGTTGTGAACTAAATAGCTCCAGGTCTGCTCAGTTCCTTTCCCAGTTGTTTTTAATCTACATTTACTCACTAAATTTTGCATTTCCTCCTGATCTGTCCTCGGGTAGCTAAACCACAGGATTTATAGAAGAGAGGCCCACTGGAAATGGCACTTTCCGGAAAAGCCTGTGGATGGGATGGGAGTCTGCAGCTGGTTGGTCTTGCAGTACAGGTTGGGAAGGGATCGGCAAAGGGCTCGGGTGTTCCTGGGGAGCCCTCGTGGAGCACAGAACTCTTGTGTGCTCGTAACAGGGACCCGAGATGCCGCCTCTGATGCAGTGACCACAGATGTGCCATGCGTGTGAGGCTGTATTCGCTGCTACTCCCAGCTTCTCCCCAGAGTGGGTCAGCCAGCCAGAGTACGCGGGTGTCGCTGCCCGGCTTAACTGCCACAGGCCTCAGACTGGGGGCTTATTTGTCTCTACTGCTCGTGGGACCAGAGTTAAACCTGGCAGCTGTCTCGCTGAAAATCCTGTAGCTTTTGTGGCTGTAGAAAGGACTTTCCAAAACTAGTCTAGAACCCTGTTGTGTTCCCGAGTCTGCAGGCTCTGGAGATGGTGGGAGTTACTCTTTGTGACCTCTGTGGTAAGTCCTACCAGTGGGTTTGTACAGGCAGCAAAGGTGAGTGTTTTGGTGTTGGTGGTCCTGTTCCTTTTGGTGCAGGGCTCCTACAGGAGAACGAAGTGTGGTGAAGCCCATTAGGGCCGATTCTTCAGCTCACTCTCCTCCCATAAAGTGCCGGCTGCCCACGGGGGGCGGGGAGGGCTCCAGGTACCTAAAGCTGGGGCTGGTGCTGCTGCCACCTCTCTCGCTGGGCCAGGGAGAGCCTGGGACAAGTCTTTGAGTGCCCCTGGTACATGGAGAGACACCGTGCTAGAGCCAAGGTGCCTGGGGATACCCCTGTGCCTTGCCCTGGGAGCCCAGGCTGCTCGCTCCGGCTCCTCTGACACCCTCTTTCCCAACCCCAGTAGCCATCCTGTCTGTTCAGGTGGGCCCTGGAGCTGGATGTTGCTCGTTTTCCTCCCCCTCCTTTTTTTCCCCATCCCAGCGCAACATTCCCAGCGGTTTCAGCAGGGAGCTGTGGAATGTCTCCTGCTCCTGCCGGGGCCCACCTGAACAAGCCGGGCATTGACAGGGAGCGCTCGGCTCAGCCACACACAGACAGGGAGGGCTCTCTGGTTTGGTCCCTGGCCCCCCAGGGGGAAGAAATAACAGGAGGTGAATGGTAACATCAAACAGAGCCTGGCCTGGCTTTCATCTCCCCTGCACGGCGCGGAGGTGGGGCAGGGGGAAGTTGAAGCTCTGGGGCTCCTATCGGGGGGGGGGGGGGGGGGGGGGTGCGTGTCCTGTGCAGGGCCAGCGCCTTTGGCATCCCACACCCTGTAGGCTGGTGGTGCAGGACAGAAAGGCCCTGAGACGCTGTGAATTTGGCCAGTGACGGTGGCCGGGTGGCCTCTGCCTGTTACAAGAATGTGACAGCCCCTCCCAGCCCAGTCCTGTGGGCATCCATGAGCAAAGTGGCTGTGGGTGTTCAGACAGGGCTGTTTGTGCAGGAGCGGAGGTCATGTGGTTGTGGGGAGTTCTGTTTCCTGGGCTGTGTGTACACTCGGTTGCCGCAAAAGCAACATGGCAGCATGGTTTCACCCCGGGGTGCAGGCATTGCCTTCGGCTGTGCCGAGGGTCGGTGTTCTGAAGAGGTGGTGCCCTCCAGAGGAGGGCTCTGCCCCACTGGCTTTATCAGCCCTCAGGTCACCCTGCATCCACCCCGGGGCACTCGGCAGGCAGCTGGAGCCCGGGGACCTGCCATGCTGTGGCTGGCCTGAGCTGCTGCCATCACCAGCGGCTTGGCCAGGGCCACCCATGCGCATGAGTAACCTTGGGTGCTTGTCTCCCAGCAGAGTACCCGCAGGGCCCAGTCCCCACCCTCTGGAACGAGCCAGCCGAGCTGCCCTCTGGAGCCGGCCCCTTCGATGCTGCCACCACCACAGCCCGGCTCTCGGACGCCACTGCCTTCCCCCCATACACCTCCGAGCTGGAGCCCGAGGACACCACCCACCTGCACCGGCTGGACGCTGGGGACGGTACGTGGCTGGGCGATGGGCTGCCCACGGGTCACTCCCGCAGCGGCTCGGGACGTTGTGGCTGTGGATTTGCTCTTTATGGGCCTGTCACCTCCCAGGAGGTGTTTGAGCCACCGGAAGTGGCCTGTCCCCAGCCACACCACTGGCTGGGGGGGAAGAGAGCCTGTATCCCCTGCTCAAGGAAACCTCCCTCCCGAAGAGCCTTTGCTGCGGAGTGCCTGCCAGCCCCAGAGCAGCTGCTGGGCCCTTTCTTCTGCCCCAGGTCTGACCCATCACAGCAGGCACCTACAAAAAGTGCCCTGAGCACCGGCAGGGCTCTCCAGGGCAAGAGTGTGCCTGAAGCTCTTTAAACAGGGAGCGAGAGCGCCTCTCCAGGCTCCTGAACCACAGCAAATGCCTGTTGTGATGCAGGTTCCGCAACAAGCGAAGCAAGTGTCTCTGTGCGGGTGTTAACAGCAAAGAGTGCCGAAGAGCCGCTCTGTGGCAGCTGTCCGTGTCGCCAGGAGCTGGCTAAAGGAGGCAGTGGCTGGCTCCAGCCCCCCACCCAACGTCTCGATGCCACTGGGGCACAGGACCACCCCTCGGCTGTGTGGGGATGTGGGAACAGGGCCACCATGGCTAGTGTAGGAAGTTCCTGGGCAGGAGTGTGGTCCAATGGCTGGGGCTGTGCTGGGTGTAGGGGCGATCCCCATAGCCCTTCCTGTCTGAGACCCACCAGCATTGCTGACCTCATGCCACCTTGTTCTCTGTCCCTGCAGGCTCGCTGGGGCCCGGAGCTATCGGTGCCATTGTCATCGCTTCCCTCCTGGGTACATCAGTGCTTGTAGCCTTGGTCATCATCACGTTGAGAAAGTTCTCTGCCTCCTGAACTCAATAAAAGATTTTTCTGTAACACAACCTGCCCCTCTCCTGCCCTCACCTCCTCCTGCTCCCCATCTGCACCGGGCCTGTGGGGGAGAAACGCTGCTGCGGATGCAGCCAGGGCACTCCGGCCTCTGCGCTGGGCTGCAAAGCTGCACCCAGCAGTGCTCTTTGCTCTTAGCGTGCGCATCTCCCGGGTGCCCACAGACCTGGCAGGCTCCACCACAGCAGGCAGGGTCATCCCTGGAGTCGGGAGGGACCTGCGGCAGCGAGTGGCTTTGAGCTCACCCCAGCCCATGTTCATGTTCAGCCCCACTTCCACCCCCTCTGGGCCAGTTGTCCCCCACCAGTCGCACTGGAAGGGGCTAGGGAAGAGATGAACGGTCGGTGTGGGGGGAGGAAGAAAACGCACACGTGCTGCTTTGGCGCTGGCTCGCTCAGATATATTTCATCACACGGAAAAACGAGACGACGAGACGTTCCCCTCAGTTTGCTGAGGCAGCCTGGTGGGGCTGGGGGGCTCCAGCCCGTGCCTGTGGGCCCCAGGCCTGGCCCTGTACAACACTTGAGACCACTGAAACGGAGGCGTGCAGGGCTGGGTCTGAGGAAGTAACACTGGATGCCACTTGGTGCCTGAAAACGGCACAGCCTGTGCCTAGAGTCTGGAGTCCTAAAAAGTCACAACAGAGCAAGAGGGGCCAGAGCGAGACCCAGGATGTGGCAGTGTGTCATGGGACAGTGCATGGCAGCCCTGAGCCCCCCTCCCCTGGAGAAATGCAGTGCGGAACTCGCATCCTGGCACTGGGGAACCTAGGCCAGCCTCTCCACTAGAGAGCAAGCTGTTTCTGAGGGGTAAGGGAGTGTTTCTGTGCTACAAGAAACATCCCAGTCAGGTGCGTGGGCCTGTAGTGCCCGGGCTGGGCTGGCTGCTGAGCTGCAAAGCTGGAGGATCTGGCGATTTCTCAGGTGATTTTTAAGGACTTCCTAGAGATGGGGCTCCTCTGGGTTTTGCATTAAGAGAACTTGTGGCTGCTACAAGGTCTGGACCCTGAGCTGGACGTTTGGTTGTAGTTGGAAAGCTGACTGTGGGGTGCTGCTAGGAGGGCCTGACTTGGGGTGTCCCAATTAAATGTGCTCAAAGCACCAGCCTGGGGCCTCTGGTCCCTTCCTGGCACCCAGCTCTGGGCTAGGTGCTGGCAGGTGGCTGCGAGCCCTCTCCCTGGGGTGCTACAAGTGGCTGGAGCAAGCAGAGCCCTGCTGGCTGCTGCCACAGTGGCACTGAGCTGGGCCAGAGGAGGGGACTGCTTTGCTCTCCCTTCACTGCTATCTCCCACCAGTTTGGTTCTGGGGGCTGGCTGCCTCAGGACCGTGGTGACAGTACAGACAGGCCCAGCACTCAGCTGCATCCGGCCTCATGCCACACACCCCACATGTAAGTGCTGCGCTCCGGTGTCCTGCTTCCTCCCCGTGCTGCCAGCAGCATGGCCGTGCTCCTCCGCTCTGTCCACGTGGTTGTCAGCAGGCGGCTGCTCTCCATCCCCTTTTTGAGCACAACCGTGGCACTGCCGGAGCACACAGCAGCGCAGGCCAAAGCTCCTGGAAGACTCTCCTTTGCAATGTTACTGAAAGATGCCAAATGATTGATTTCCCTGACGGACACTGGCTGCAGCTTGGGACCAACCTGTAACTAAGAGGCCCTTGGCTGTGGGACTGTTCAGAGCGAGGCGGTTGGAACAACAGGCGGCTGCCATGGGTCTGCTCCCCTGGGTGGTCTCAGTGCTGTGTCCTGGGCTTCATGCGATGCTCAGTGCCACAGCTGGAAGGACCGATGATCTGGCTCTGCTGGCGACCGAGGATTTCCGGATATACAGAGGTGAGCCTGTACAGGGAGACTGTGCGCGCAGGTTGTCTGTGCACAGCTGGGTGGTGTGGGGTACGAGCATGCAGGCAGCGATCGCGGACGGCTCCTGGGATAATGTCACTCGCCTGCTGTGCGGCAGCCCTGGTCTGCTGGTGCTCCTGCAGCACGCGGGGGTGTGCCGGCAGGTGCTGGTGCAGCCGCCCTGCCCTGTGCCTTAGCAGTGGCGTGTAGTGGAGAAGACTGTGAGTGCCCGATCAGCTGGGAAAGGCCGCGGTGCCAGGCTTGTGCAGTGGCTCTGTGGAGGGATGCTGGCTGTGGAAGAGGGGATGAGCCATGGGGCAGGGACCAGATGTGCTTTGAGGCCATCAAGTAGGCAGAGATGTGGGTTAGGGCTGGTGAGGTTGGGCCACTGGTGGAGTGGAGCATTTTGGAGCCTTTGACTGGAAGCAGATTGAGGGTCTGCCTGTGGGAATGGGCCCAGCAGCTTCACAGCACGAACGGGGAAGTGGAGTGACTGGGGCTTGCCCCAGCCTGATGCCAATGGGCTGCATGACAGGCAGCGAGACAGCTCCTGTGTCTTAGAGGGGTAGGAACTGAAACAGCTTTAGGAGGGCCCCAAACTCAAAAGGTAGCAATGAGCTGTAAGTGCTCGAACTGGGCGCTGTTAATTGCTTAGGGGGGCAATTTCCCAGGCAGCCTGAGCCAGCCCCAGCAAGCACATGTGCAGGAACAGGGGTCAGCTGGCTGGCACCCGGTGCCCTTCGGGCTGTGTCCGTTTGGCTCATGCTCTTTGGGGCTTTACAGAACACCTGGAAAGGGGTTATTTTAGCCAGTTTGAAACACTGACATCTAGGGAAGGATCAGTGCTGCGGGAAGCGTGGTGAGGAGCCCAGGAACTACAGTCTGTTTGTTCAGGGGTACGTGTGCCTGGTCTGGCACACCAGGTCCTGCGCCACAGCCCACGGCGCCACTGCCACGTCCTCCCAGCTGGCAGCCTCTGTCCTCTGCCTCTCTCCCAGAGGCACTCCAGACGCTCGGGGATGCCAGCAGTCACTGGCGGTTTCTGCTGCCCAGTTTCCTCCGCTGACTGTCATCTGACTTGTGCACCCGGAAACACTCCTTCAAGTTCTGGGCTCGGATTTTGGGGTTCAGGATCTCCTCCCCCATAGAACTGGGGAACCAGCCCCTCTCCTGATCGTGAAGACGCTCCCCAAATATCCAGCCTGAGCAGAAACAGAGACAGGCATAAGTGATGAAGGACCGATGCTTACTTCTGTGCTCGGACTGTTGTGCTGGGAAGAGCCTACGGAGCTGGCAGTGCTTTCTGGAAGCTGCTCAGAGGCCTGTGCTGGAGCGGACCCAGTTTGTAAATCTAGCCAAGGAGGCCTGCTCGCCTGAGCAGCACTGTGTTTGGACAACTGGCTCAAGGGATGTCAGCAGAGAGCAGGCTGCCACCGAGTGCTCTCTGATGCCACAGGAACAGTCTGCAGCAGAGACCCAGGGTGACCGAGTTCACCAGCTGCAAGTGTGCCCCAGAGACCAGGACCAGGTGGCTGTGAAGCATCACCACGGTAAGAACAGCTCTAGGTTACATCTGGGGTGGCCCACAGCCAGTGCCAGAGTGGCTGTACCAGCATTGCCACAGCTCAGGGCAGCCTGGATTTTCTGAGTGTTAGGAGGAGGCAGCAGTGCGCTTGGCTGTGATACTAATGCCGGGGTCTCTCCCTAGCCAGAGGACCCCTCCTGTCTGTTTGGCAGCCACCTGCCTGAAGTGTTGCCCACCCTTCCACAGGGACTCCCGGCCCAGCCCCATCCCGTCCCCCATACCGTCATCTGTCTTGTCCAGGATGTTGAGGACATCAGCCAGTTCTAAGGACAGCTCGTCCGGCTGCTGGGCCACGTATGGGTGGACGCACTGGATCTGCGGGCAGTCTGCCAGGGAATAGGGCGAGAGTGAGGGATGGACTGGGACAGAGCCTGCTGCAGGACAGCGCGGCTCGGGGGAGCATAACACCGCGAGCTCTGACCTGGTACGACACCCCACAGAGGCCAAGGGCTGCCCCAGCCACAGGGACCGGGGAAGCATCTTTGGGGAGAAGGGAGCTGTGTACGCATCACAGCCGCAGTGCCACCCCATGAGCAGCTCGGGTGGTGGGGAGGGTGCTGGTGCAGCCCAGCCCAGCTTGGAGGGGAGGAAGGTGAGGGCCAGGCCCAGAGACAAGTGGCTACCGATGGTGGAAATGCAAGGGGAGCCCAGGGAGAGGGTTTGGCAGAGGCCCCAGGCCTGGAGTCCGGGGCAGAAGAAGGTGCCCTGTGGTAGGGATAAAGAGCTCCTGGCTCCCATGCTGTGTCTCTTACCAACAAGTCTGGATGTAAATGAAACAAACTTAGTTCTCCGATTTGGGGCCAGCGAAATCATCCAGCGCTTCATTTCGCTCCTGGATAGGGGAGACAAACCGAGGCTGTGAGCATGAGACAGTTGTGGGGTCCCCAGCTCTCCTGCCCAGCCAGCCCTGCCTGAGCTCCTAATTCCTCCTTTCACATCTCTTTCCTGCTTGCCCCCCGGGGGTCCGGGACTCACTGGTGATGCCGAGCCCCCTCTTGCACACACCAGTTGGGATGTCACCTGTGTCACAGTGCCCTGGGCCCTGCTGCACAGGCCTGGCTTGCTGCAGGGTCCCCAGGCTGGCTGTCCCCACAGGCAGCAGGATCCCCCTTTGGGGAGCAGCACAGCTTCAGAGGGCCAGCAGCAGGGTGGGGTCCTGGCATCCTCTGAGCTCTAACCAGCAAAGGCAGCTCCTGGCTGAGCTGGTTCAATAGGAGCAGTTTTTCCTGGAGAAAAGCTGTTAGAGGAACCATTTATTCCCGCAGCTGCTGTGCAGGAATGTTTAAAAGGGCAGAGCTGATTAATTCACTTGCAGACGAATGCTGCAGCATACCAAGGGTACCGCTCGCTTGGCAGCGGATGACACAGACCCGTGTGAACACGTTGCCAGATCCAGCACGCTGTTATGCAAAACCTGGGCCTGCAGCAGGAGGGTGAAGACTTCACAGGTGTGGAGAAGCCCCAGGCCTGGTGCTCCCTCGAGGCTTGGAAACGGGGCAGTTCATCTTCACTGGCTCCAGCTCCTGCCTGGAGGAGCAGCTGTGCTCCCAGCCCTGAGGGAGCCAGAACTTTCTACCTTCTCAGATGGTAGTTTTAAAGCCTGAACTTGACACACATCTAAAGCCACCAGAGCGTCTTCTGGGAGGAGAGACTCCTAAGAGAGAGATGTGAAGGACGAGTGCTGGCAGGCTGATCTGCAGGGCTGAGAATACCTTGTGCTTCAGGGCTGAAGCACAATGCCAAGGACCAACCAGTGAAAACAGCTGCAGGTTGAGTGCAGCCCTTCACGTCGTGAAAGACGTGCAGCATGAGGGCCCTGTGCACTGAGGGGTTGGCACATGGAGATCAAACCAAGGGTCTTGCTGTGCTTGTGGCCCTATCTGCAGGCTGGCCTTGCACACAGCTCCTTGCAGGGCTCTTTGGATCCTGCCTGCAGCCCCCAGCTCCTCTCAGCCTGCGAGGGGCCCACCTGCACTCCAGCCCTGCCCCTGTGACCAGCTGTGTCCAAACGTACTGCCAGCTCCTGGCAGAGCCAACCCAGGGCATTAGCTGCAAGCTGCCACTGAGTAGGTCATCGTTGCTGTGTGGGTTCAGAGCTGGGAAGTGCTGCAGGAGCAGTGGAACAGAGGCACCAGTCTGCTTGGCACCCACTTATCTCCTCTAATTCTTCAGTTCTCCAGTTTGTGCCCAGTACTGCCCCTATCACCCCTGGAGCTCTGGAACAGCAGCCTTCAGCAGTTGTTACATCATATTTCGGTGCACAAGACCTGTTGGCAAGCTGCATGCTGGCTCACATGCTCACTGTGGCCACCTAGAAGATGGGATACGATGCAGAAGCACAGAACTGCAGCTGCGTCCCCTGAGCTGAGGCAAACCCTGGCCTGGTTTATCGTTCTCCACATAGTTGAGTCTTACAGACGTCAAATGTGCGTTTGCCCTGCATAACGTGACTGACATCTCTATTTTCAGTACAGCAAAGCTGCAGTCACATGTCTGGGGAGAAGGTGCAGTTGCTCACTGTGCCGGGGGCTCGTCTTCCTGATGCTGGTGCTGCGCTGCCCCGCGCCGGGGAGGTCAGGGTGCAGCCGGTCCCAGCTGGGACTGGTGTTCGTTATGGGATATGGATGTCGAACGCTGGCCTACTGACAGCAAAGTAACAGCAAGCTGGGGGTGTGCACCACCTCTAGCAGCTGTTTAGCTAGTGGTACACGCACACCTATAATAGCACAGATGCTGTGCCTAGAAAACAGGGGCCTGGTAAGGCTTGGGTCAATGAGAAAGCAATACCCTGAGCTCCAAAACAATCAGGTCTGTGTTAGTACAGCTGAATCATTTGCCCAGTATGAGCTTGTTGGAGCCTGAAGTGAAAAATCAGTGAGCCAAAAAAACCTGTATCCAGGGAGACAGGGAGGCCCTGAGCAGCAGAAGGGCTGTGCAGGATCGGCATCGGCTGTGGAAGGCGCTGAGGAAGGGGCCTCTTCTCCCACCTTGGCCTACATGCAGGAGCCACTTCGCTTCACAGGGCTGGTCAGGCACAGCCTTGATCTTTGTGAGTGAGCCAGCTGAGTTGCTGGAGCGTGCACTGCGCACATCCTACTTGCTTTTACTTTCCGAATATGCTGCAGGCTGTGTTGGGCTCCTGTGCTGGCGTGATTTCTGACCCCTCTGTCCCAGAATGCAAAGTGTCTGTCCATCCTCCACCCTGGATGCTACCAATACACCATACAGGAGAGAAACCTGCCTAGTTCACTAGTGTCTTTCAGTAGGAGAGGACAAAGGCAGCCTGAGAGCAGCGATGCTGGGCAGCGAGGCCTGTAGGGCCAGCTCAGCTGCAGCAGTGGGATCTCTGCCTGCCTGACCCCGGTAAGACCAAAGAGCTGGTCCCCACGCAGGCAGGGTGCTGCCCTTGCATGTGTGCAGGGAGAGAGCACTGCTGAGCGCTGGTGGGGTGACCGTAGTACTCACTGGGATGATGCCTTCAGCATGTAGCTGGCCTCTCTGTCATCTGCATTCTCCAGCAGCCTCAAGATGAAGACGTTGGCCAAACTCTGCCCCTGATCTTCTAACTCCTCCACACGAAGAAGCCCACGGGGAGCAGAGTCAAACACTTGGTACTTGTCCCTGGGAGAGGTTAGAGAGGAGATTAGGAAAAACTGCAGTTATCCCAGGAGACTTTGGCTTCAGCCACCCAGCACTGTACTGAGGACACAGACCAGGAACCACTGCATGGTGGAAGGAGGAAAAAAGATACCCTGCTGTGGGAAGGGATGAGCGGGTGGCTATGAAAACCCACCGCAAAGCAAGAAACCCTCTCCCTGCTCTGCCTTAGGCATCCCGCATGGCCTAGAACAAGTTGCTTGCTCTGTCCAAGCTCGCCATGTACAAAACGCAGACAGTGCTCCCTCAAAGGGGACTGTGAGGCTTAATTCATTCCTATTTGTAAAATGCCTCTGTGTTTTCTGGATACAAGCTGCCGCAGAAGCAAAATATTTCCAGGCGTACAGACGCTGCGGCGACATATTTATTAGAAACGTTGGACTGGCGAGATGCTCCCTACCGGTGAGTCTAGTTAATGCTACAAAGAACACGCTGTTCTCTGGGACCCGTCTGTGCTGCAGTATTTCACTAGTGTCTCACTGCACAAGACCTAGTCCTAAGCATGATGACATTCTCCTCCTCCTGAGGCAGGTTACACCATGTCAAATATAACCACTAGCCTCAGGCCTAAATTTATCCCCCTCCCCTGCTGCTCAAATTTTCTAGCCTGCTTTCTTAGAAGTTTAACTAACTAAATCTGAGCTATTCTTCAGGCAGCAATGAGTCAAAATTCACTTCTTGACAGGAAGACAGGCCTCTTGGGTCCACCCACCAGTTGATGTAACTCATTGTCACTCTGCAGAAACTGGTGGATACGTGTTCGCTTACCGTGCTGGGAGACTTGGCCTGGAATCTGTTTAAGTCCTGTTTGCTACAAATTTTCATCTGGAAAGAGATGTGCCACCCATGAAGAGTCAACTGTGCTCAAAGGCAAGGTGGCTGCTGGAGGGAGGCGTACAGGTCAGGCCAGGATGCCCTCCCTGTGCCTAGGGGATGGGATGGGGGCACAGCGTAACAGCTTGGATAAACCTGGGGCAAACAGGACTACCCAAATTTTGCACTCACCCAGGAATTTGCCGGCAAATTACCAGCAGATCATTGAAAAGGAACAAGTAGATTTCTCTGAAGAGTTTCTTGGTGCGAAGCGTTCGTGATGTCTTTGGACCATTCATTTGCTGCAGTTCCCCCTGCTTCAGCAGCCAGCGGGAGTGAGAGATGATGGGCACAGACTAGAAGTGAGGAAAAGACAGCAAAGATCAGGACAGCAGCAAAAACCCACGGGCATATGTGGTCAAGGTGCTAAAAGCAACAAGAGAGGCAAAGGGAAGGGTGGTGAGCTCCCATCACCACAACTTGCACTGCAGAGGATGGAGAGGGCAGTGTGCTCTGCCATCCACACTGCAGCCCGACACAGAGCGTAACAGAGCTCAGACAGGAACATGGCAGGGGCCTGAGAATGAACAAACACTCCAGGATGGCAACGCTGGAGTGCCAAGTGCTGGATTTAAACACCAGGCTGCGCCCTGTACAGCCTGGTCCGTCCCTGAGTGATCCCGTGTCTCATCAGCTTGGCGGAGCCTTTCTGGCCAGGGAGACAGACTTTCAAAAACGTGTATTTGGCCCTTTGGCTACAAAAAACCCCAGGTTAAGCGGGTTCTTACTGGTTGGGTCTGTCCCAGCCAGGAGGAGATACTGTCCACGCAGCCACAACAGCACTTCTGCTAGAGTTTTAACACACGTTGTGTTAAAAACAAGAAGCTCAGAACAAAGTACATCTTATATTAGAATATTTGTCAAAATATATGCAAAATATGTCTAATATATAGAATATTTCATAGAATATAGAATATTCAGTCAAATGACTGAAATATTGGAAAATATCTGTGTAACTGCTACTCTTTCCACCTTCACTCCCTCCCTGTGTTCGTCACGTGCATAGTAGCAGTGTCTTTTTTTTTTTTTTCCCCCACACTCTTGCACTTTTTTTCACCAGAGCAGCCCTGCCTGTGCCAGTGCCCAAGGCAGACCCGCTCCAGGGATGAACCAGCTCCTGCCTGTCATTATGGCCTCAGCTTTACAGGAGATGAAGGCAGCCCTGTAGCTACCCCAGTCTAGTGCTGTCCTGTGGACTGTGGTCTAGTCCTGACACACTGGTAAAGTGCTCCAGAAAAAAACACATTCTTGGGCACCCGGCATGGCTTTCCAAACAAATGGTCTTGAATTTTTTTGCTTCAGTTGTTCAGGTACTTTATGAAAGGTTGGAGGAGCTAAATATGCTCCTTAAAGTTTGTGAAACAGACAGAGCTGAGAAACATCTCCATAGTACTCGAGAAAATAATTGGCAACTTTATACTCAGCACTGGAGTTTCATGGCATATATTAAATGGGATCTGGTCAGGCACTCCTAAATATTGATTCCTGGAGCGGAGCCAAAATAGATCATCTGCAAGTAATTGCAGACTGTATGTAATGCATAAAAGCAGGGATGAATTAAAATGGTGGGACAGTCTTCATTTTGTTATTTTACAGCTTTAAAGTGTTTGTAGCTTTCATCTTCCTTTAACATTATTTGCAATGTAAAATCATAGCTGAAAGCTGACCTGTATTTTGAGGAGAGGTGAGAGGGAAAAGCCAGGACTGAGTGCTGGCACAGGAGCGGTTTGATGCCAGTGTGTCACATCTGTGTACACACACAACATGCTGGCCTCAGTGCTGCCCCTGGCCTCTACAGCACGCGTGCACGGAGATCACAGGCATGGATGCAGTGCCCACAGCAGCAGCATCTCCTCCAAAGGCTTCGGAGAGGGACAGCGTGGACCAGGCCACCAGTGAACCCTCATTAAAAGGACTGCAACTAGGTTACTACTGCCATGTATGTGCGCACAACACCTGGATGCTGTTGGCTTGCTGTTTGCAAAGGGTTACCACCCTCTGCTTATACCTTGATCTTGAATTCTAATTTCTTCTGGATGCTGATCATCTGCTCTGTTCGGCTCATCTTCCTGACACCTTCATTACATGCTTTCACCACCTGGGAAAAAGAAAGTAGAAAGATTTGCCTCCACTGCCTTAAGCAGGTAAGAGATAACGGACAGCACAGAAAAGCCTGACCGTGACAGGGTAAGTGCCTTGCTGTAACAGGAATTGACCAAGCCAAGCTCTTCTATCAGCACTGTATTCACATCAAAAAGAGAAGGGAAAAAACAACCAACCAAACAAACAAACAAAAAAACCACAAATAAAACCCCAAAGACCCAGAAGATGTTATAGCTGGAAGCTGACTATCAGAGGACACGTTAAATGGCTGCATTCAGTTACTGAACCAGACAGTATTAAGCAATACTCCTGGTTGCACAGCAAAGGGAACAGCTCCTTTTCCAGATCCTGACACACCGTGCATCTCATCTTCCTTGTCCCCAATGCTTGACATGAGGTACACAGTATCATCTTCAAGAAGAGAACGAAGCCAAAGATCTTCATTTCAAAGATGCAAATGCTGTGGTTCTGCCAAGCAGCACCAGTTGCCAAGGCTATGAAATGTCCCAGGGAAAGAGACGTTCATCACACAGAGCCCAGCTGTGTTCTGAGTACAAACTTCTAACTGAAAAACCACAACCAACGTGCAGGCACTACCCTATTACAGGGACCTTAACCTAGATGCCACTGCCTGTTTCATAAGGAGCAACCCTCTTGAGAGTTGGCTAGGTAGAAAACTTACGTTGGAGAACAAGCTCCACTTTGTGCTCTGTTTCTGCTACTCAAAATGCACCAGAATATCAGCAATTGAAACCATGATCAGCTCTTACCTCTCGAATAGAATACCTACAAAGAAAATAAGCACCAGATCATCTCTGTTGTGGCGCCTGTACCTAGCTGGATATTAGGCGTCTAAACTTAAACACTTACAGATAAGTAACCATGCAAAGAGCGTTATGAAATTGTGAGTCACTGACAGCTGAATATAAAAAGAGCATTTTCCATCAGCAGTTGTAATCATCTGTGTACTACAGGAACAGCCTTCCTCAGGCTTTTGATCAATGGAAAAACAAGTGGCTACCAAAATCATCATGAAGGATTCTGCAAATACCACCCAATGCAGAACATTCTTCATTGCTAAGGTCTCTGTCTTTATCCCCAGTGGTCTCCAAAGTGTACACTTCCTAGACTAGTTCAGGGCAAACCCAAGAGCCTATTTTGTTCTAGTATTTCAGCTAGAAGCTGCAACCATATCCTCAGGCTGATGTTCTAGCACAGTTTTCAACTTCAAATACTTATGTTGAACTGCAGGATTCAAGAGATGTTCCAAGCTTCTGATGCAGAAGGATTCAAACACTGTCCCAGCCCATATAGCTGCCAGCTACATCCAGACCATTCAGATATGTAGCCTGGAGGTGGGATCGCCTTGTCTGACCACGTCAGGAACAGCCCAGGTGGAAAACATCCCAATGCCTTCCTCATGTTTCATACACAGCAGTAACTAGTACAACTGAACACCACACCTACCTACCAGCTTCAGGGAAGAGGGCTAAAAGCAGGCACGAGTACTTCATTAAGAAACTGTTATTCTAGGTCAGAGGAAGAAGTATGCTGTATTGGAGGAAACCTGACACAGTTGTACTCTGCTGCCTGTTGCAGCTAATTACATGTCTCAGTGGGATCCATCACCTTCAGGTATCTGCAAAAACAATTTGTGTTCTTGAATATCCCGAGTGAAAACATTCTCTCTGCCTTTTCCTACAGTGGAAACATACACATCTGTTGTTAGCAAGGGATTCCTCATCACTGACATGTAAGTGCTGCTAGATTAGTCCATCTTTGAGAGCAAGGAAGACTTAAGAAAAAAAAAATTACTCTTGGAACACAGTGACAGGATTCAAAGGGACAGTTCTAGGAGTGAATGTAGTTCATAGGTCTTTTTTGGGGGAGGAAATGAGCACAACGGTTTAATCTTAATGGTGGCCTTCAGTTAGCTCACTCAAACTTACTGTTTCCAGTTCTTTATGTGCATCCAGGGCAGTGGTTTCCCTGTCAGACTTTTCTTCCACTTTCTTCAAAATATTCTGCAGGGAAGGAAAGGCTATATTAACTCTGATCCCAATCTGACAGCACAGAAAGGTCTTTGCTAGCCTCCAAGTTATTTCTGGCCATCAGCCTAATTACAGGATAGGTGACAGTACAGCGACTCTCGCCTCTTAGTTCCTCTTTCTCATTAAAACCTGTTCCCATCTGACCTTATATCTGAAAGAAATATAGCAGGCAGACTCCTATTTTATAAAAATAAATGAATAAATAAAAGTAACTAGAGCTGGCACTAACAGACAGTGTTATTGGTGATCCCAGTGGGGTAAGACCATTTGGGACTGAGCTGTTTCCTCATCCCTAGAAGCATGGCCTCCAGCAGTGTTTAGACAAGCTGGCAAAGCACAGGAGGAAGATGGTCCAAGCCACCGTGACGCAGGGTATTATACACGGAGCATTTCCGTGTCCCGCAGTTGCTCTGCACTGTGCATCTGTGTGTCAGCATCCTAACCATCAGGCAGCTGGGTTAATGGACTGTTGCTACCCATTCTAGCAGCTCAATAAAGTTCCTCCTCAATTCTTTTGCTCAGTAAAAGCTATCTGGCAAATTCAACACTAATTTGGGGATGGTCTCTGAGTGATTGAAATCTTTTTTCCATAGTTGTTGAGAATGTCTAACTCTGTTCCAGCTTTAGGGTTGACTGTGGCTATATCTAAGCCTCATTCGCAACTGCTGGAAAGGAAAATTCCAAGAGTGATCCAGAAAACCTTTGAGACACAGAGAAGAGCAGAAGTCTACCTGCACCAGCAGCTTGAGCCGAGTGATTCTTTGAAATGGCAGAATCAGGAAGGAAGAAAAGGACAGGCCTTTGCACTTGGGATCCAGCTCCAGCTGTGAGATCACTTCCCGGAAAGCTGGCTTGTCCTGGCTGAGGGGAGAGAGAGAGAAGGTGAGGGCTTTGAGTGCTACCCTGCCTGAGACTCTGGTATATGGCTGGTGATCCAAAAGCAGCTTGGTCCCAGAGACAGCATCTGCCCGGTCTCTCCCAATAAGAGAGAAGAGGGGAGGAGGAGACCGAATGCTTCTAGGTGTATTTTGGTTTAAATCTATAACTATTTATAGTGTTAGGGGAGAGAAAAAATAGACTTTTAATGTACAAGCCACGGTAGCATTCACATGTGTTAGCACATCTAGCTCAGCAGCATACGCTGTGCGCGTAGGTGTGTGTGAATGGGGTGTGTGTCCAAGTAGATGAGTCAGAGGCATAATTACATATTTTTACACAGTTGGAACTCTGTGACAAGGTGAAATTCACCCAGTCGTAAGAACAAGACAAGCCACAAAACAGCTCAAGCTTGGTTGCTCCTGGCTGCTTAGCCAGAGAATGGAAATCATTATCCAGCCTGAGCAGGGCACGGGCCATGGCTGGGTCTTCCCTGATGGTGTTTGCAGCAGATGAGGGCATTGCTGGGCCCTGGACACAGCTGCACAGAGCAGGCTCACGAGCCCCAGCTGCCGTAGCCAAAGCCAACGCTTCCTGGCAACTGTGGGGCCCGGAGGGAGCCTTACACTGCTGGAGTCCTGGCCAGCAGAAACAGCGTGGATGTAAAGAGATTGCTAACTGTACAAAACCTGTCTCTACTGTGGGTGACTCGCAACATCCAAGAGAAGCCATTGTAAGCGCTTCTGCAGCAGGTACTTGTGTGATGGTGTGACTCACCAGAGCTGCAGCAGAATGGACCTGCGTGTATCTGAGGAACAGCCAAATCTGGGGGGATTGTGACACACCTCTGGCTTCCAGTTCAGCCAAGTGCTGCAAAATTCTTGTGCTAGTTAGGTGCTCCCTGTGGAAGGGAGTCTATTCTTTTCAATTTGCTTTATGTTCTCCGGCAGACAAAAAAAACCGCTGCCATCTAATTTCATATCTAGGAATACCTCGATCTCCAACAGGTCCTTTTCAAGCTCAAGTAATCAAGCCTATGGCTGCTTCACTTCTGAGTGTTTAGCTAATGGCTCTAGGCAACCTGTTTATATTCTGCAGCTATATCGCTCACCTCTGACTGAAGGAAACCCTGCAGTCACCCTCCTTTTGGAAACAACAGTTGGCCAAGCTCAACAGAGGCCCCTTTAAGTGGGTTTTTTTTGCCTCAAAAGCTGGAGAGCAGAAAAAGGAAAGGATTAGGGCTTGTTACAGTCCCCTGAACCAGCTGCTGCTATGGGGAGGAAATACAGTGCAGCATGTGTAATGGGCTGTCCTGAAAGAATCCAGGACATTGTAACTAAAGAAAAAAATAATTCTCCTGCTCAGAGACAAGCTTGTAGGGCACTCTTTGTTTTCAGCTGGCACAAGAGAATTCCTAGCAGGTGAAAGGACTTGCTAAACTTGAAAAATACTGCAAAAATATCTTGGATTATATCCTCAGGTCCAGGTAACGTCTGTGTATGTAACACCAGAATGTGCAGAAAATAGCTTTTTTTTTTTCCCCTTTTAAGAAAATTTCACGAGTGTGTGTCCTCATGTACACCATAAATACTTACCACTGTTGGGAAACTGCTGGCTCTGAATTTACTTTGTATGTTACCCACATATATATCACCCCACCCTTACTATAAAGCCTTTTAATTGTGTTTTCTTTTTATAGGTGCAGTGAAAAATCAGTGAAGTTGGAAATCCGGCTTCTGTATTATCCAGCCCTGTCTCATAAATATCAAAATTACAGCTAAATCTGTGGCCCATGCAATTTTGCAAAATAATTTAGTATCAAGCACTGGAACTCACAGAAGCTGCTTGTAAGCTCTCTCCTGGTAGGTCTGGTTGGAGACGTAGGTGATGTACACAGAGAAGTGATTAACCGTATGCTGGTAGACAATATCGCACACATCCGAGATCACAATGTTCTCCTCCACCCGCTGCTCGAGGTCCAACAGGAAGCTAGATGAGAAACCCAGTGCTCATATTAATTGTGATCTGTCTGTCCTAGGTAATTCCCAGAAGAAGCCTTTGGGGTTCAAAGCAACAAATGTCCCTGCAGGCTCGTGTGGACAGCAGGTAACAGACTGCCCCTAGTTAGCTCCTCCATCCCTCTACAAATGCCGTTATCTAAAGCAATGCCATTCAGCTGGACAAAAATCCAGCAGCAGTTGTCTTACCGCTCACTAACAGCCATGACATCCAGGACATTGGAGAAGAGGATGTGTGCCTCAGACTGGTGTAAGATCTTTTTCAGACGTTCGTTCTCCATGAAGTGAGACACCAGCAGATTCAAACTCTTGTAATACGAGGCTTCAGAAGTAACCAGCTCAAACATGGCCTGGGGGAGAATCCCAAAGAAGGAAATCAGCAGGTACCTTCTATAGAGCAGCACTCGCAACATTAATGAGAACATCTGTGCTGCACACAGTCATGGACCTTGCACCCACCCTCCAGACCCAGTATGGGGAGAGGTAAGCCTGCAGTGGCATTTGCCACGTCCTACAGAGGATAGTGACTTGAAGGGGGAAAGTTTCCTCCCTCAAGCATCAGCCTTGGCTCCTCCTCTCTCTCTCCTAAGTTTCTGACCACATTTCCTTCCACTGAATCTCTCCAGCAGAATTTTCTCTTTTTCTCCCTCTATAAGCAGTCTGATTTTGTGCACGTGCACAGATAAAAGCACTTCATGGGCTCCTCCCTTTCTTCTTAGCGTCACTCGGGCTTGACCTGAGGCTGCCCCAGGAACTGGGCCCCCCCCCCTACGCCCACTTGCCAAGGTCCTGCACTTTCATCTCCCTTTTGGGGAGTTCCCCTTGGCAGCCTCCACACACCCTCCAACCCCCTGCCGATCACGACAGTGCTGGCTTGTGTTTCTGCTCGTTGTGGCTTATTGTGCTACCTAGGAGGGTCTCCTTGCACCTTCTACGCTCTTGTTTAAGAAAAGCCATGGCGCAGGGGCCGGGCTGTACAGCACCCAGCATGTGCGACACGTGTCCTTGGGATAGAGCTAATAGAAATCCACGGCTGTGGTGCTCCAGGCCCCTGTGTGTTCCCTGACCCGAAGGAAATACAGCTGTTACTGTCCAAGTGAGGGTCCCCGGTCAACCCTGGCCGTACGCTTTTCTGACCCCGTTCACCAAGGACTAGGGCAAGACACAGTAGTCCTATTACCATAAGCCATAAATAAATCTCCGAATTCCAGCCCCCACTTCTCCTGTTAAAAGAGAAGTCTCTGGCGCAAAGCCTGGCTTTCTCAGGCCAGGGATGTGGTCTGGGGAAGCAGAAAGACAAACTGGTGGTTTGCTTCAGAGATAAATCACAAGATAATGAGACGAGGATGTAGGATGCAGCGGGTGCTGCAGGGACAGTCCACTACTACCACACAGAGCTCACTTACCCTCCAGGCAAGTGTTTGTTGTCTTTGTTCAACGGTAGATAAAAAAGATGATTATTTATACAACTACTGAATCCGTTAGTTGAAGTAAGATTAACTGAAAGATTCTCACAAGGGCTTCAACAAGGTGAAAAATCGTTAGATCCTTCAGATATCTCTTGATGAAGGTCTGCCTTGCGCTCCTTGTCTGGGGGCTGGCCCATGCTGCTGCTACTGAGAGAGGAACCTGTTGGTAGATCAGTGAAAGTCTCGCTTCCTTGAACCTAAAGCTGCTCCGACCCTTGAGCCCAAGTTCTTCTGCTGCAGCCTGGTGAGGGTGGGAGCTGGCCAGGTAGTGCAAGTCCCTGAGCTCCACCAGCTCTCAGAGGCCGCACAGGCCCAGGTAGAGTTGGGGAGATGCGATGGAGCAGCAGGTACATGCAGTACTTCTTGTGCTGCGCATACAGAAAAACTAAATCTTCCAAATTAGCTGGGGGGGGTTGTCTTGTGGTTTGGTTGTTCTTTTTTTAGTGGGTTGGTTTGTTGTTTTACTTGTTTGTTTGGGTTTTTTTTTCTTTGTAAAGAAATTATTTGAAATCTCCACTGATCAGTTTTTGGCCTTTTCCTGGAAGTATCACTGCATCACAGAAGGACCTGAGGTACAAAAGGTTGTATATTCCTGACACCATACTGCACTCTAAGACCTGGGAGGACGGGTACAGCAGCAAGGAGGGACTGTTACCTAATCCAGAGCTGCTAAAATATCAGTCGAAGTGACATTTCAGTTCTTTGTGGGTTTGGTAGCCTAGGAAATATTCCCAGTGGCCAGTTAAACCAAACAGGTGGTCCTTTCCTGCACCAGAGAAGGAGGTTGTGCCTGCACAGCCCCCAGAAGGGAGACAGAGCAAAGGAAGCAGGTAAAAATGACAACTGGCATCTAAGGAATAAGAGGATGTTTTATTTTTTTCAAGGCCAGATTCCCGATGAGAAAAGTGGAGGAGTATCAGCTCAGCTTCTCCCAACAGCTTCACCAGGGCACCTGGTGAACCTGAGAGAGAACCTGTCTCTCTCTCTGCGTGACTGGCTAGGTCCTAAATACACTTCTTACAGCTTTAATTGTAGCTTTTTATTTGATAAATGAGACAAGAAGAGGAAATAGGTAAAGATACAACAAAGAATAACACATGACATCCTGGGACAGCCTGTCCCTTCCAGATATCCCGAGGATTGATACCACCAGTCATTTTGCACTGCAGCTTTCCAGGCACTCCAAGCCAGGATATTTTTTTCTGCCAGGTCTTGGACTGCAGGATAGTCATAAGAGCCAAGATCAAGATCTGCCACTCTACCCCAGCCTTTAAACCCTCAGACAACTTGCTTAATCGAGAAAGTTGCTTCCTGATCTGTAGATGCCCCTCTGCCTATGTTTGGTGAAATTAATTTGTGTACATTTGCTGTTCACCATAGTGGGGGGTTCTAAACCTGCATGGGCATGTGCAGACCAAGGAAATAATTAAATCCATAGTGAAAACTTCAGTGCACAAGGTTCTGATTTAAAGGAGATGCCGGGAAAGAAAGAACATCTCCACTGATCGGGACAAGCTTCTGGAAGTGTTCACAGCATGTGTAAGGCACAAGTTTCTTAATCTACTTTGGATATCCAGGTGGTCCTCCGCAGACCCAAAGCACCTACTCCAAGGAGCCCAGACTTCTGTTTCCCTTTAGAATGGTAAGTATGAGCTGCAAACTTCCTAAACTGGCACCGAACGTCCAACCATGTGCTGTAATGATGTGATCTCTGTGCAATAACCGAACTTTGCTAGCTCTAAGCAGTCACTAGAAAATAAAAGCATGAGCTTCTGGTCTCAGAATTGCAAAAATAACTAGAAAAAATTTTGAACTAAATGTCAATTGATGTAATATTATCTCCCTGGGTCTACAAATGGTCTGAAACTATCTCTCGGAAACATGATCAACACTGTTCCATCAGTCTTCTGGGTCATTAACTTCATGAAATCTCATAGTGATGTAAAAGTTATACTAACAGTTTTCATTGCTTATGTTTTGGCAGAGAGATTGAGAAAGAAAGAGAGGAGTGAAGCCTAAAGAAGAAGGAAATGTAGAAGATAAAGGAGAAAAACTAAGAGTTACCAAATACAAGAGTAAGTAATCCTATAGGCTAAACCCATGTTGAGAGAATATGATGTTTTATTATATAGACTGGACATATTTGTTCCCAATGGCCCTGCTCTTCATGTAAACCACCAGATAAGAAGGAGGAATTCCGGTCTAGTCTAGGAGGGATGTTGTTCTGAGCCGATGCCACGGCATTGGCTGTGATCAGCTCTCAGTTCTGGTTGCCCTCACAGGCTAGAAGTGCAAAGTCCATCACAAGAGCTCCCTGGAGGAAGGCAGCTCCATTGTACAGCAAGTTTAGAGGTTTTAAATCTAAGGTTTGCTCAAAGAAGGAAAGGAAATTAAATCTTATTTGGACATTTTGTGAAAATGGAACAAGAAAGAAAGACTGCCTACCTGTCAAACTTCCTCTTCCATAGAGAGGTGGAAGAGGCACACTTCCACCAGTGCACGCAACTGGGTTCAAGACCCTCTTTTGCTTGAGCAAAGAAAATTTTCAGAGTAGCAGGTCTCTGATCTAAATTCACACCATAACACATGGTGCAGATTAGTCTGCCTCTGCGCCTTTTTCTAACACCAAGTGACCCAAATCCAAATAATCCCTGGCAAAAACTTTATCAAAGCTCATACATCTCAGCAAAAAGGGTTCAGTTCTAAGATTGAGAATACTTTGCTAAACTATTTTTACCAGTAAACTGTTTTTGGCAAGTTCCACTCAGCTTGGAATCTCCTAAAACACAGAAGATGAACACAGCATAGGAAAATCAATACAGTTAGGAAGCGGATAAGGACAAAACGAAGAAGCTATACAGTAAATACAGCAAGGGCAAACTGAAAAGTAGAGAACTGAACTGGGAAACAGGAATAAACTGGAGCCACTCCACAAAAAGGCCATGCCAATGTCTAATATAAGGTTTAGGCTGAAAGACGTTGCACTGCTTAAATGTTGTTTCTTCTAATCACTACCTCTTCAGAGCCTAGTACCTTGGTGACAGAACTGGATTTAGCCTAAATCACATGTAATACAGGGAGTGTGTTTTCTCTCTAGCCACTTGTTCCTCCTGCTACATACATGTTGCGTGTTATTTCCTCCACGTTGACTCCCTGTCAGAACCCAAAAAGCATTTCTTTTGGCTTGTTCTTCTTGTGTAATTACATTTTCTGTATAGTTAAAAAAAAACCCTTGGTGATTCATGTTTTGCTGTGTTTGATGCTCAACAGATGTCTGGATAATTAAAACTACCCTATCAATAACTTGGTCATTTCTGATAATTATTCCAGTAGCATATAATTTCCATATTTCCCTGAGCTCTGTGATCTGTAACATGTCTTTTGCTTTTTCTTTTGTTCTTCCTTTTTCTGCATTTGCACCCACATTTTTTGTGACACTTCCAGACTTGTTGCTTTACATCTTGCTACTCTCATATTCACTTCAGATTAAAAAGGCTGGTGTGGCAGAGGCCATTGCTGTCTGAATTCTGTTTGAGTTGCTGGTGTTAATGGGCCATGCTGCAACATTTTTTTTTTTCCTGAAATTGCTGGGGGGTGGGTTTTTGGATTTTTGTTGGGATTTTTTTTTCATTCCTGAAACTCCATTTTCTGGTTCATTTGTTCCAATGGGGACAATGACAAATTGCCTTCCGTGACACTTTTCAAGCATCCATTGCTCTTCCAGACAAGTTTTTCGTTTTGATGCTTAAAAAGCACCTGTGTCTTGTTTTTTATCTTGTATTGATAACCTGCTTAGTCATTTTCCGTCATGGTCAATAACGTTGACCAGATTCCTCCTCTTTGTCTTCTCTCATTTTGCAGATTACTGAAGATGAGCAACTTTTTCTCTGACTGTTTAAGCCCTGCTCCAGCACAGCCATGGTGGTGTTCCCCTCCTCAGCTGTGAACAGGGGTGTTTGCTTCAACTTTCTTTCCATTCAGGTAGTGGTGTTCCTCCCTGTGGTGTAAATAATACTCTTGTTCTACCTTTCCTGGCTGAAGAGCTGCAAGCTCTTCTACTCTCTGTGTTTACCAAAGCTTTGAAGATAAAATAGGTCAGAAAGGTACGATTTTGTCCTTTTAAGACATTTACTCCAGAATTCTGCTGCCCTGTACTTCAGGTAAATTCCTCCAATTCTCCAGCTGAACAATTTACATTCACTGAACACTTTACATTCACTTAATCAAGCCCTTGGATACAGCTCACACTTCCAATTCATATCCAACATAAGTGAGTACAGTTCCAGCACTGCAGGAGCAAGCAAGTGCTTGCTTATAGCAAGGCTAAATTCAACATCATCTCTCTAATTGCCTCAGTGATTTCTCCAGCCCTCCTTGTTTTCTGTCCTTGACTCTCCTCACAAAGCAAATTCTCCACTTTATCTATTCAATGTTCAGCCAATTTCACAGCTTTCTGGCTTTGAGCAATTTTATAATCTCTTACTGTGCTAATCCCAGAACAAATAGGAAGAAAATTTCAGGTCTGATAAACTAACATCAGAGGAAAGCACAGTACTTCTTTAAGGCAGCACTGTCCCATCTCCATCTGCCTTATTTCTGTTGTTATTTAAGCGGAACGAAGAAAATTCAGCACACTTCATGTTGGGGTTTAGCAGCACAGAGATTTTTTTCCTTAACACACCTACAGGTAATGAACATAACTCAACAGAAATAGCAGGTTTTGAAAACTATAATGCAAACTTTTAAGCAAATATCTCTCCATGAAAGACTCACAATTTTGAAGCAGAAAGAAAAAGAAAAGCTTGTAATTTTTCACATGCCAGATTGTGTTTGTAATGCTGGCAGTTGGAAGTAGCGTGTTTTGCCAGGTAAACAGAACAAATCTGATATAACCAGTGCAGAAGAACACAGAAAAGCAACAAATCATTTTAGTCACCTTCAGCCATAACCCTGACACACTAACAGCCTGTGCTGCCAGCCCAAGCTACACTGCATAAACACCGGTCCCTTGCACTACGGGTGTAAGCACCACAGCCATGCCCATCACACCCCTGTGGCTCACAACATGAGCCCTGCCAGCGTAACACTGAAATTACAGTCTTGGCCAGGACTAGGGTGGCACCGTATACACAAGGGATGCATAAATGTGGATTGTGCAAATCCAAGTAAACTTCGGGGCAACTGCTCACACCCTGAGATGTTCTTCAGCACTTCGGGTACAATCTCATGAGCCAGGACTGAACAGGTACACTGCCACAACGGTCTCACCAGAACTAATCCTGGCGCCGGTATACAGTAGGACTCACGGGATCGAGCCTTTGAAGGCCCATTGCTCATATTACAACGCATGTCACACACTGAAAAAGGGTTGCTCATCCCCACTGCTGGCTATGAGTGCAGTGCTATGCATGGACAAAGAGCGCTCATGCTCCCCACGCTATCCAAACTAGCAACCAGTTGTAAATTGTTGTGTGACTGATGTTTTCATTAATTGTGGCAGCTACCCCCACCTATTCCTTTCACTGTTTGATGCAGCCCTATAAATTAACAGCGTATGACTCTCAAACAGTGGTGTCACTGCACTGTAGGGCTAAAATGCAAATATACCTGCCATAATTTTTTACTGTTTTGCAGAACACTCCAAGTAACTACACTTAAAACTAAGGAAGTTCATCAGTCTCTATCTCTTCCCTTTCCGTTAATGCCATCACATTTAAAACAGATTACAGTTAACGGTTGAATTCTTCGAAGGCTTCTGGTGGAAAGTACGTATCCTGCTAGTAACTTCAGAAGAGGATTAATGTGCACTGGGAACCAGGAGCTTTATTGCAAGAGGCTCTTCATTATCCCTCTTCCTTTGTAAATTGTTCCTAACGCTGAATCAGAAAAGGGAAAAGAAGTTCTTTTTTGCTACAGAAAGGTCTAGCAGCAATAGCACACAGAACAACATCTGTAGTTTCAAAAAAAGAGAGAGTGGTGCTAACCAGTGTAACACAGAAGAGTACTCAGCAGGGCAAGGCTTGTCTGTGACTGCTATGAAGCTCTTCATTTTTAAATCCTGATCATTTGACTTAATTTGCTCTCACTCTTTTAAGCAGCAACCCAGTTAAGAAACACTCCACCTTCCCCCATTACCTCCTGCAGCTTGATCTCATCTGGCTGGAGGATGCTGAGGACTCCACTGCTCCGGATCTCGGGAAGATCCTGCCATAAGTTGAACCTGGAGTTGGAGTTCCTCAGCAAACTGATCTGTGGTGGAGCTTTGCTTTCAGTTGTACTTGCAGGTTCTGCTTCAGATGGGGTTTCCTCGCTGGGTGAACTCTCCTCAGGGTCTGTCTGTGAATCCTGCAGTCGTCTGGTTTCAATCTCCTGGCGCGTAGATTTATCTCGATATTCCTGATACAAGAGCCCTAGGAGGCAACATAACAGGTCTGAGAGGTTACAGCTTAACAAAAGAATAGAAAGGTATTGTGGGAAAGGATATTTATTTTGTGTTAGTTCTTCTCAGCAGAGGTGAGAGAGATCCCTTCCATGCTGAGCGAAAAAGCCAATTACAGCATTCCCAGTTCATCCACAAGTGGAAACTATTAATAGAAGGCCATTTCTAAATCTAAGGTGTTGTCAACAATCTGTTCTCACAAAACATTTCGTAACACAGTCAGATGAATCCATGATCAATCGGAAGGCATGAAAGAAGTGGTTTGTTATTCGTCAGACTTTTAAATGTTCCTTTTAAACCTTGATTTTCTCTGCAATATTATTGTATTACAGGTTATATAGATCGGTAGGTATGTCTAACTGTGTGCCTGGAAAAGTACTACTGCATACACTGAAACTACTTTAAAAGAGCAATTTGATGGCCATGAAAATCACTGAGCTGCTGTTCAAGTAATGGACAGGTGAAGCACTGGGACAACAAGCTACGGTTACTAGTGTCTCTTGGTATTGACTTCATGGTTAGCCTTGGACGTGTTACTTAATTTTCTTCTGCTTTCCTTCTGCTTTTTTCTCAGTTTCTGTGACAACTGAAGACATGAAATCAACATTCAAAAGGTACCTGAATGCCACAGCACTAAGGAAAAGGCTCTGAATTCACACCATCCTGCAGCACATCAATCACACGAGGTGTCTTCTGAGTTTCAATTACTAACTTGAGGAGCAGGTGAAATTGCACAGAATTTACCCCTACCTCTGATTTCAACTGATGGCACAAAAAAGGTAGGAACCCTGAAATTCCTTGGCCATCTTTAGAAGATCCTGTGTCTCTCCTAGGGCTTTCTAACTGTCCCATTTCTCTTTCTGAGCCATCTGTAGGACCCAGAATATTAATTGCTTGACTATAAAATGTATTTTAGAAGACATGAAAAAGCAAGAGAGCATGAGCCCGCTCTGAGTCACTCTCCTCACTTACTCAAGCTGAAGGAGCACAATTTACATTATCTCCCTTGGTTTATACTTGAGTTGCAAAGTGTACTGTGAATGCAGAAAGCGAAAAGTTCTTGATGTTCAAAAAACCCAAACCCTATGTAATTTATTTTGTCTGAATCATTCGGGGTTAAAATCTAGCTGGTCACACGCATCCACAACATTGGATCTCAGAAGCAGATTCCATGTGTAATAAGGTGAGAGACAACTGGGCCAGGAGTTTGTCTAGGGAGGGCAGAAACATAGATGTTACTGCCTATTAAATCTCCAGGCCAGTTTTCACAAGGCTCTGTACCAGTTACCGTTAAAACTGTATCAGAAATATGCTGGGGAAAAGCGCAGGCACAAGGACAGCTTCACCGCAGTCTGCGAGCGTATCCTGTTATCTGTTCTCGCTGGAAAGACGTTCAACACCAGATTAAAATAGCAATAAGGCTAGCTGTGCCTAGGAAACCATACAGTCTTCTGTTAGCTTCCTACACGATAACTGAAGAGAGGAGACTTCCCCTGAAGTTTTGCATGCTGCTGCTACTTATGTAATTTCTCTCTGCGTCAACTAGGCTTATATGGCTTTCCTAAGCATTTCTGCCTGTTATTCAGCGTCGGTGAGGGTGCTGAGGATGTAGTGGGGTGGAAAGGCTCCTTCAGGAATGGAGCAGAGAGCCTGCTAAATCGGAGATGCTTTCAGTGGGGCTGATGTGTAAGCTCAGCCTGTGCTTGAAGGCTCTGGCGTGGTAGGGTACCGGGTACTTGCCGCCCCACCAAACTGCGCACCACAGAGCAGGACAGGCTGGGAAGTAACACCCCGCAGCAGTACAGGCAGTGCTTGACTTGAGGGAAAACATGCTGGGAAGCTGAGGCATGATCTATCCATTTGATTCATGCTGGAGATAATTATACTTGCAGTGTCTGATTGTACAGCCATGTTGTGCTGGTGGGCCTGCCCTGCAAGTCAGAGGCAATTAATGTTATTTTGTGTAAGGGGGATTGAGTGTCCCTTGTGCAGATCTGGAGAGCAGCCCTTTAAAAAAGATCCTCAAGACGAATTTCCCCCTTGCTTTTAAGGAGATAAAATCCAGAAAATGAAAACCTGGTTTTGTTTCCAGGTTCCCTGTCTGACCAACAAAACAGGTAAGACCTACGGAGCCTTCAGTGGCAGGCAAATACAGACACAGGGAGATCTGAGTGACTAAAGGCATCTACCACCAGAACTCACTTGGAAATGACAGCAAGGTAACTCATTTTAAGGATGGAGCTGAAGAGAGATTGAGTGAAGCTCTATCACAGACAGCAATATGGTGAGGAAGCGGAAAGGTGATACCAGAAGGAAAAGACAGGCAGATGTTTAGGCAGAAGAAGGGTAGGAAGAAACAAAGAGGGTTGTGCTATCTTGGTGTAAAGGCTCAACCCGTATGTCGCCAAAAGGTTACAGTGGCTTAGATGAGAGAGAAAGGGAGAGAAGCCATGCAAAAGAAGATGAAGCCATGCTCTAGATGAAGCAGGAGATGGTCACAACACAGGATGGGAGGCATAACAGATGCAAGGTCAGGGAAGAGGCTTTTGACGTGTTGAAAGGAGAGCAATACATCTGGGAACTGACTGAATGTGTAGAAAGAAGCGGAGATCAGTAGTTGAACATGACTCAGAAGATACGATGATTTAGCAAATGCTTACATTTAGTAAGTGCAGAAGTACAAAATGTCAGAGAACTGTACAAGCTCCATTCATTGCTTAATGTCCCAGCTGTCCCTACTGTGACCTGGCTAAAGGTTAACCATGTGGTCAGAGCATGGGCTTGGTGTCGCCTGTTGATTTAAGTGGTTAAGGCAGATCTTCCTAAGGGGTGTTTACATAGTTTGTATAGTACGTAATAGACTTTTCCCTTTGTATTTATTCCATTTAATTTTGCTGTCACAGTCTCCCTTCCCAGCTCTCTCAAAAACTGGGAGAGAAATTAAAAAACTAGTTCCTAATTGTGGAAAATGCTTGCCTTAGAGAGTTTGCAGTGCTCTTAAAGTAAACGTTATTACATTGAAAGCTATGTAAAATCTCAGGAGGTCCAGAGACGTTTTCTCTGAAATTCTCTGCTCCAGTTCCAGGCAAAAAGTCCACTAATGCCTCAAAGGCAGGAGCGAGGGAAGGGAGTGAGAGTGCTCCAGCCATCTGAAATGACCTCTCTGTTGGGGATTAGCATAGTATCTCTGGTTGTCAAAACCCCGTCTCCTCCAGCAAGGTGCAACAGACCTACTTGCAGTTACACTGACACATGCAGAGCTATCCCATGGCTTCGCTCTGATATACAGCACATAAAAATATATATGAATATAGCCACTAGGTTGCTTTGAAGTCCTGCTGGTTTTAGTATTTTTATAATGCCTCTTAGCAGCACAGTCCCAGTAAACTGACAACATACTGACACATCTGCCTTGGCAGATTAGTACCTACACAGCCAAAAGCAAGTAACAGATCTGGCAACATCCATGCAGATTGTTCGCCACTTTCCTCCAGAAGGCCTGAACTCGGCTGTTTTGTCTGACGGACGCTGGCAGGCTGCTGGTTTCACACCAACCTCCTTCCCCAGCACTGTCCCAGCGGAATCCGGTGCTCCAAGAACCGACCCTGCCCGCCACAACCTGACACCAGACTGCAGCCGCTCTCCTCTCCCGGAGGCAGCACGAGAAGCCTCCTCGTTCCGTCCAGGGAGGTTCGCCTTGCTGCTCATCAGAGTTATCTATCCGAGTTTCCCATGCAAAGCGCTACATTCCTGCCCTCTAGATTCAAGTATCTTGCAGTTTCCATTCCTAAAGCTGAACATAACTGTCTAAAAATTAAGCTTCTATATTCCCACGGTAAAACCTGCCTCAGGATGGGGGTTAACTTTGCAGTTGCCCAAATCTCTCTGAGGAATGTCACAATTCAGATGTGGGAAACCAAGGAACAAGCTCTGAAGGTCCTCTCTGCACACCCCCCCCCCAAACAAAATCAAAAATACCACAAGAGCAAAAGCGTAAGCAGTCCTCTCCTCCACAGCCACCCTGATAACCTCAACTCTGCCTTTACACAGAGACCACAAACGATAAAATCACTTACTCCTCCGTTGCAAATGCTACACCAGCGGCTGTTGCAAATGCGCGCTGTCCCCAGCGCGTGCAGCTAACGTCCAACGGGATAGCTGACCCGCTACTTTAGCCTCACGCCTTTTTGAGTATGCAAAATCAGATTTCAGCAGAAAGTTGGCTGCAGCCTTAACGATTAACTGCTTCGTAATGACGGTAAGTAATCATTATGTATGAATGGAGGTAAAGCAGTTCAGCGAAAGCATTAACTCTCCTGCCCGGCAGCGCGCAAACCTGATGGCCCTAAAGACAGCAAAAGGCCACGGTTATCGTGTTTTACAGCAACAGCGAGAAGCGCCCAGCAAGGGCAGAGCTGGGTTCCCACACCACAATGGCCTTGCCCCCGCCTGAGGCTCCCTCCGGCCGTGCACCGCTTGGGTTTACCTCTGGGTTTCATTTGCCAAACGCTGCTGGTTTGGGGGGCTTAAAGGGGACGGGAGACGGCGGAGCGGCTCGGGTGAGGGGCCCGGCCCGCCGCGGCGGCACCTCTAGGGGCTGCTGTGCTGCCGCCTGCGCGGGGCACGGGAAAAGCCGCCAAGTTGTGGGAGAGCCCGGCCGCCGGACACCCCGGCCGGATCCCCCGGCGGCGACCGAGGCGGAGGACGGCTCCTTACCGATGTGCTCGATGAGGTTCCTCCAGGAGTCGGCCGTCATGGGGTGGGCGGGCGGCGGCGCCTCGGCGCTGGCGGCGGGGCTCTCCTCAGCGGCCGCGGGGGGCTCCCTGCGGGAGGCGGAGGCACCCTCAGCCGCGGCGGCTGGACAGCGGCCGCGGGGCGCCCCCCTCCGCGGCCCCTCGCGCTCCCTCCCTCCCACCCACCCCCCCCCCCCCCCCGCTCACCTGCCGGGCTGTCCCGCCGAGCCGTCCTGGTCGAGGGCGCAGGCGGCGCTGAGCGCCGCGGCCAGCAGCTCCATGGCCGGCGGCGACAGGCGGCTGCCGAGCAGCTCCGGCGGTGGCGGCGGCGGCGGCAGCGGCGCGGGGCTGGGGGAGCCCGGGCGGTTGCCACGGTAACGGGGGTAGGAAGGCAGCAGCCTGCGCGGGAGGGAGAGGGGAACTGCGGCCGCCCCCGGGGCGCCCTCGCAGTCCCCCGAGACCCCCTGAGTCCCCAAATCCCCTCAGAGCCTCTCCTCAGTCACCGCCGCAGGCGTCCCCATGGGTTCTCCCCACAAAATCTCTGGAGAACCCCCTTCAACTCCCCTCAGAGCATCCCCTCACACCCCCTCGTGAGGCGTCCCCGGGGACTCTTCACCCAAATCCCCTCAGAGCCTTCCCAAACCTCCTCAGAACCCCATCGGACTCCCCCCCCAAAATCGCCACAGAGGTTCCTCAGAGCCTCCCCTCAGACCTCCCTCAAGGCGTCCCCACAGATTCTCCCCTCAGAGACCCCTTAAAATCCTCTCAGAGCCTCTCCTCGGGCTTCCACAAGCCCCTCAGAGCTCCCTAGCCCCTGGCAGCCCCTCTCCGTGCTCCTAGCTCTCCCCCGAGGCCCCACAGAGCTCTGCCAAATCCTCGTGGAGCCCCCTCAACCTTCCCCAAATCCCTCCCAAGACCCCTCAGAGCCCATGAGAGTTCCCCAACCCCGTTCCCTCGGAGCCCCCCGCAGCCCCTTCAGAGGCCCCCAAACAGCCCTCAGAGCTCCCACCTGACCCCTCAGTCCCTGCACAGCCCCTCGGAGCCCCCCCTGCAGACCCTCTCAGAGCCTCCAAAATCCTTCCTGAGCCTCCACAGACCCTTCAGGTGCCCCCCCAACCTCCCCTCTCAGAGTCCCCGATCCCCTGCAGCCCCCCACCTCGTGCCCAGCACCCCCGCCCACAGAGACCTCCTCAGCCCCCCCAGCTCCCCACCAGCGCTCCAGCGCAGGTTCCTCCTCTGCCGGGAGGCTGGCTCCCTCCTCCCCAAAGGCCCCCCCAGAAGGCAGCAATCCCTGCCCCAGGGGCCCCCCACCTTCACAGGCACCCCTACCTCCATCCCCCTTGCTCTCCTGCAGAGAGGCTCCTTCCTCAGACGGAGGGAAGCCCCTTCTCCATCCATTCCCTCCCCAGCAAGGCACCCTCCCCCAGCAAGCACCCACTCACCCCATCCCACCCCATGCACCAGCCCGAGTCCCAGCCCCTGTCCTCCATGCACAGCCACCCCACAGCGGGAGGGGGGTCCTGCCCTGGCACTGACCTCTCCTCCCTCAGGCCTGAGGCATCGTGCTGGCCCCCGTCCCCTGCACCTCTCTGCCTACGTGCGGCTGACACCAGCTTCGAGGGAGCAAAGGGGGTGGGAGAGGGGGGCTCTCCTGAACTGCTTCCAGATCTGGTCCATATGGTGCATTTCTTCTCCGGGAATGAAACCCCGAGATGGAGGAATGTAACTGGGAAACTCAGCCTAATCCTTCCTGCTGGGAACTGCACCCCTCATTACCCCACCGGATTGACCGCTGTCCTCCTCTCCTCCTGCAGCAGGGCTTTGCACCCGCTCGGTCATTTCCCCCGTCTCCCCTTCCTTAGCGTCGCTACTTCCATAAGGATATTTTGTCTCATTTAGGCAGTAAGTATCTCAGTACTCAATGATCTATATCTGTCTTCGTTCAGGTAATTGTTTTTCCGCCTCAGGGGTAAATCCTCTTGAGCTCCAGAGTACGGTTACACCCTCGGAACGGTTCGAGTGCTTGCGGACAGGTTGGGTGCAGCTCTTCGCTACACGTTAGTAACCCTCAGCAAAAAAAACCCGTCTTCTGCACCACATTGCAATTGAGGAGTTAACAGTCAGAAAACACTCAGCTATTCCTTGTGTTCGCTTTCTCCCTGTTGCATAAATAACCGTGTTTTTTTCTGTACGTGATAAAGTAATTTATGCAGCAACATAAAATCTTTGTGGTGTTCTGCATGTGTAAAATGGTTTCCTTTTTATGATTTTTGTATTGTATTTGCTAAATGATGTATCAGGATAGCTCCCAATCAGCACATGACTGTATGTTCAGAAAAACTCCTTCAGTTTATGTGAACTAGATCTTGATCTGGCACACTGGAGAGCTCAGTCCTTAAGTCATTAAGAGGCAGAACGGAAGAGAAAAACAGCTGGAAATGTCATTGAGGACTCAGGGAAGACTGTCAGTCCAGTCCAGGTCCAGTCCCAGACTGGGAGGTCGGAAGGATCAGACAACAGATAGGAAAAATCAGGGTGAGGGTGAGAGCTGGAGCCTGTTTTGCACTTAGAGAGGAGGAGGAGGAGGAGGAGGAGGACAGCTTGACAACTGGGGCTGTATGGGGGGGATTGTCACGGGGTAGATGGTCAATATGGGATGAAAGTGGGTAACACTGGGGGCTAGGGTGTTTAGGGAGATGAGTGAGGCAGCAGCCAAAACCTTGTAGAAGGGATAAAGCGGCAGAGACTATCTGAAGCTCTGCCTAAGGACTGACGTTTTGGTGGCTTGCTGCCAGGGCAAGAATATTGTCAAGGGTTTTAGTAAGTGGGTAAGATGCTAAAAAGCTTCTTTCTTAGAAAAGAGGAGGGAGGACATTAACCGCACTGAGCCTCTTCGTTATTTTGAGTTCTGGAAGAGCAGGGATGCTGTTTGCTATTTTCTGGAGGGAAGGACCACAAGCAGTGGGGAGTTCTCCCTAGTATGGAAAGGGAAGTCAGTGCATGAGCTCTTACTGACACAGCTGGAGTGAATATAGAGCTAAATGTAACTTTTGGGTGTACCTACAAAAAAAAAAAATCTTTCAGAAATATGCATTAAGAGTTTAACAGATTCTAACCCCTAACATTGCTTCACTCCCAAGGGTTAAATCTGTTGCAAATTGAAATTTCTTTTTAGAGAAAGTGTCTGGGTCATGGTATGAAAAACAGTCAAAAATAGAAAGCATCTTTTCAGGATGCCATAACTGTCTGGTTATTTGATCCTGCCTGTCTTCCTTTTTCCTTCAAATTTTCCAAAATAATTTCACTTTTGGTCTGAGATGAAAACATGAAAATTGTCACTAAAAGTAATAGTGATAATAAAAATGTTGGAAGCTATGAAGAGGTGAGAACACCAGCTGAGAGTGAAATGCCCCCTGTGGCCATGGGAGGCCACAGCTTGTATTTTTCTGTCTGAAGAGGTCTGTTCCACTGTGTAGCAATGACTAATAGTCTACTTTTCCTTCCTTTAGAACTTTTGTCTTTTTTAATTGTAATTTGATCTTTCAAAACTGTTGCACTTGCTTCCTTTCCAGGCTTATTCTCATACTTCACGTTGACATACAGAGAATGTCCGTAAACAGAACAAGTGCCTGAAAAATACTTTATGTCCCAAGTGAGGTGACAGAGTGTTCCCAGTGCTGTGGGACTGCAGTAAAAATGATATATAGCAAGAAGGAGATGTTTTTTCCTGCAAACATTGTCAAAGTTTTCCAAAGCTTGCTTTTCTGTTTGGGGACAAAACAGGGAGCTTTCCAAAGTTGTCATGAAAAATGAAGGCAGGCAAACAAGTGATTCTCTCACAGCGGTCTGGTGGCTGGGATGTTCATGCTGGGTGTGAGGGATCCAAGTTGGAGTCACGGCTGTGTCATTCCCTCACATCCCACATGTTGCTGCCTGTTCCAGGGCGGATCGGTCTCTCCATTTTCACTGGGAAAGGTGCTTGAACCTGGTGAATGCCTTATTTACTAGATATCCCTTTATGTCAGTCAACACTGGACTATTTCTGCAAAGTAGAATAGCTCTGGCGTAGCTGCCTCTTTCTTCATCGCTGCTTCCACAATTGTTAGGACTTTGTGTGCAGTTTAAGCTGACCTAGCTGCTCAATTCCACTTCTCACTCGACTCCCTGAGGCAGATTTCTACCTCTGCTTTTATACCAGCACTCATCATGCTCATCTCATTCTTGATGAGCAGGTTTGGGCAGCTAAACTGGTGGAAAATGATTCTTTTTTTTTGGTAGAACTAGCTTTGTGTGTGTTTGGATTGTCTCTCTACAGGGTGAGCTCAGTGCGAGTGCCAGCACAGTGGAGGTGGCAGACATGCAGACGGATGGCAGGACCATGGCAGTGCCACCTTGGATTATTTTACGCTGCTGCAGAACTGCAGGCTCAGGCAGAAGTTCCCATTCCACTTAATCTTAACCATCCGGTAGGAGTTTGGAGGAGGTTTTCGTTTCACTGTATCAACAAGGATTTGAATCGGAGTGTAAAAAGCTTCCCCCCATATCGTCAAAATCAGTGAAATCTCAGGATGACAAAATGGTTTTCTGACCAAAATCCCTCTATTTCAATCTACAATTCCCTGTCTAGTTGTAGGGGGAAAGAAAGAATCTGACTGCTGGAACAACGTACACTAAAGCAAATAGTTAAAAATCCTACCCCAGCACCACACAACTGATGCTGTGTGCCCCATGCTTTTGGTGACAGAAGTCATGCAACACCATGACAGACTAACACCCAGTTTTCTCTCAGGCATTCTTAGGATCCCCAAGCACACAGGCACTGGAAATGATCCTCGCTCTGGTGACATGGGGCGTGACCATGGTGCAGCTCCCTGTGGGCACAGGAGAGCGGGTTTGAGCTTGCATGCATTCTGCAGAAAGGGGTTCATGTGGTTGCAGACTGTTCCCAGCTTCACTGTACTGCTGTTGGAAAAGATTTTAAATGTTGGCTGAGCTGGTGTATGGTTGCATTTAAAATGTGATAACTGGTGTGAGTTTATAATTAGTTTATTACAATTATCTCATTTAAGCTATGTTTGCAGGACGAATTTCCAATCTTGGCCTGTATTTTCAGGTGCTAGTAATTTTGAAAAATTATTAATCATTTGAACTAAAATTTCTTATTTAAGAAATCTAAACTCAAAAGCAATCCTTAGAATAAAGCTGTGCAACGAGCTTGTTTTCAAATGACGCTGAAATGCAGTTTTTAAATGTTCTCTTAAGGCAGTTTTTAGAAATTAGACCTCCTCTTCCAGAAACTAAAAAGAGAAGAGGCAGTCCAGCAGATCTTATTCATGAAAAATTCCCCAAACCCTTCTAGTCAGTGGGAGTTTCACACCAAGAAAGGCCACAAGATGAGGTAAGAAGCACTGTTTTAATCTGAGCTAACCAAATTTGTGGAGAAGTGTGAAGTTAGTAATAAGTTTGAATAACCTTATACCTAGTCAAGGATATTTTCATACTTCAGGTTCATTCAGGTTCTCTCTGTTCACATGTAGTTTTTAGCAGTGTTTTTGACAACGGGTGTGTGTCTGCAATTTTTATTCCTGGTTTTTGACTTTTTAATGGGAGATAAATGGAACTCCTCATCCCTAATATTTTTCGATCCTAAAGGCCAAGAGCACATCTGTTCTCCTGAACCTCCTTAAGTTTTCATCAAAACACCTTAATTATATCTGTTGGGGCTGGCAGCCTTACCAATAACTAAAGATGTTCAGAACTTCCTATTATGAGAACCTTACCTTTAAGGTGCTTCTAACCTTTTGATGCTCATAAGCATCAGGGTTACATTTTCACTTACTGACCATTTGCCATAGACAGGTTATTTTTTATACATTAAAACAATTAACAATTTCTTAGGCTTAGGAAAATATTATTGGATCCCTATTAAAGGAAAATAGAAAACCTGTTGTTCTATCCTTTGAGAAGCTTTGGTTTCTCTTGAAATAAGAGTTGAAATTTGGGATCTGCCAGGGCTTCATCTGCCACGCTTATGAAAATCCATAGGAATTATAGGCCCTTTTCCACTCTCTGCAATACACACAAACTTTAGACTTAGATTTTAGCACCTAAATTCCCTGAGCTGCTGCCCATGGAGAGAGCATGTGCCCTGCTCAGGGCTGAGAGAAACATTTCCAATATTGCATCTGTAAAAACTGCCTGGCCCAGTTCTAAGCACTGTGAATAAAGGCTGTTTCTGCTTTATCCTCAGTGATCCTCATGCTGGGTCCAGGCAGCACGGTGAGAAAACTACTTGACTGAAAAACAGAGGGCACAAGACTCAAGCATGGAGAGGGAATGGTCTACTTCTGGACCAGGAGACTGCTATGAAGGGAGGAACTCGCCCAAAGCTGGGTGCTTCAGGAAATGGTGAGTTGGAAAAGGCACTGGAGCTAGGAGGAGGGGTGGGACACTAAGATTATATGAGGAGCCAACAGGTGAAGAGCCTGAGGAACAGCAGGACACTGAGATACGAGCTGCAGGAGGGAAGAGATAGGAATAATATGTGTGGGAAACAGTAGGCTGAGGAAATTGTGCGGGGAGTTACAAGCTGAAGCTGATAGAAGAGGAGTGAAACAAAGAGATTGGTTGAGGACCTGAAGGTCAGGGTATGTCCACATGAAGCAGATCAGATTGGGAGAGCTGGAGCCTAGACCTTGATGGGTAGTGAAACCATGACTGGGCTGAAAAACCTGACAAGAGGAGGCTGAGTCGAATAGGTGGGATCTCCATTGGCTGCATGCTGGAAGGATACTTAATTATGATTGTGTATTTGTTGCTTACTATTCTGTATCATCCTGTGAAGTAGGAGATTCTGATAGTAATAACATTTTAATACCTACAGTGGCTATTTTTACTGAAAATTTATTAGTTTAAAAAATTCTTCTCCCTGCAGATACTGTTGCTCTTAGACTTTTTAAGATTCAGATTATACAGAAAGAGGGATAGGGAAAAATATTTATCTATCTATCTACCTATCTATCTATAAAAGAGCAAAAAATTGTTGTAGTGTGACAAAATAGAAAGGTTTGGTCAACATGTGTTTGCACCAACTATTCCCGACTTCACCACCTGCAAATTGAAGCACCATTAGCATCATGGAGAAGAGGTGACTATAAGAAATTTATTTCATATATAGAAAGAAGCTGCTTGAGTGTGGTATAGGACCTTTTGCAATGCAAGTCTCAGCCTCTCTACAGGCTTTCTCCGCTTCTCTGGTTAAATTAGGCTATAAAAGCAGTGCCCTCTGCTGCCCAGGACACAGTGCTGTGCTAAGGGATGCTAACCCAAATTCACACAAGCATCCTTCAGAGTGCTATGCTATTTCACATGCGTACTGTTTCTTTCTAATACGGGTGTTTGCATGAATTCAAACAAGTTAGACTCCCTCTTGCTGCTGAAGGTGACTAGTTGTATCCACTGTTGTAGTACTTCTATTTTTTTGAGCTCAGGTCAAACATAATAAAACATTTTTTACATGATCCTTGTTTCTCTGAATTGGAGGTTTCATAACCAGCCTAAAGAAATAGTTTGCACTGGTAGACCAATGACCTCGCAGTGAGCTTTGCAACACAAAATTTCAAGCTGAGTTTCTCTTCCACTGTATCTAGTGGCCATAAGAAAGAGGCATCATTTTTGGAATCTGACTCAGTGGGAAAGGGTAGGTAAATAATAGTCATGCCGCTAAAATATCTGTGTTATATCAGAAGTGAAGAGAGGTCAACATCCTATTAGCTGGTAATACAGGGTAGACACTGATTAGTGAATCTCCTTTCTAGGGTTTGAAATGACTAATTTTCTGGTCTCTGTGGGAGCCGCTTTCAGCTGAGGCTGAAAGTTGTGGATGGACACCCTGGGTGGATGTTTTTCTGTGATGGTTTGCTATGATCTCAGTCTGCACAACTGCTGCCACTCTGAAGCTGGAAGAACTGATCACAGTGGGAAAGAGCAGCTTTTGCTGAATTCAGTTCCTTCCAAGTCTTTGGCTCTGGCTACTCTGAAAAACAGAAGTTGTGCTAGAAGCTCAGCACTGAAATGTTCAGTGCAAGTCAGCCCAGTTGCTGGGAAGTGGCTCGCCATGCGAGGGGTTTGGGTCTTTGTACAACGTGGAAGACCAGGAGGGAGCCACATGATCTTGTTGAGAACTCTGGAGTGCTTAGGGGGAGCTGGTGATTGCACAGGAGAAAGGTCACGGGAAAAAATAATTTGAGAATAGTTAGGCATTAAAATGCTCTTAAGAAGTATCTTTATGGAGGGCGTATGGCAGATTTTGGAACACCAGCAATAATGTTTGAGGTCATCTTGTTTTCAGACATGAGTGTTCGGAGATCAGTAAACTACTACTCTGAGTGCTTTGAATGACACAGAGATTCAAGTCACCGGTGGGTTTGAAGGAGCCTGTGGTGCTTTCTCTTAATCAGAGTGTCAAAGTCCATATCCTGAGTACAGTGCAGATAACGATTCCTTTTCCTGAGCCGTTTACTATGTTTCCCAGCTGTGTTTACTTCCTTTCTAAATGATGTACCATGGCTATATGTGAAGTGACATCCCTACCTGTGAAGGATGCGTTTGTGTCAGACCTGCTGGTTATCTTCATGCAGGGAGAAGGGATTGTGCCTGCCCAGCCCTAACATTTATATAGCTGCTGTAGGATGCTGCTGAATGTGAGGAGATGCAGTACTGATACCTCACCTGCCTTCAGGACTGTGGGGATTCACTCCTGAGAACCCCATGGACCTTCCCAGTGCTCTTCAGAGGTGCCTACACTGTCCTTTCTGCAGAACTGCTAGCTTCTGCTTTTGCAAGAACTCTTACCTGACAGGCACCAGTTTTGTTCTTTTGGGGAGAGATTAAATGCATTTCTTGAGACCAGTGATAATATTTTAGATGCCTTATCTACACAGTGGCCTCTTTTCCCCATAGAAGGGAGAGAATAGTAATTATTGCAAATAATGGCAATATCCCTAGGCTCCTGCAGGCTTTTCATAATGCAGATTTCTAGTGGGTCTCTTATAAATTACAGCTGATCTTTTGGGGAAGGGAAGAGGGGTACATGGGCTCAGTTTAAGCTGGAACTCTGGTCTCATTCTCTGCCAAATTTCTCTGCTCAGTTGCCAGAGACGATGCCACTCAGCAGCATTGCCTGCTTTTTGCAGACACATGACTTAGAACCTGTACTGACCTGTCAAACTCTGTGCACAGCAGCAGCTTTGATAAAGTTGACTCCCAGCACAGGCTCATTGTTTCCAGCTCCAGGGAGAATCAGAATTTGCACGTTTCAGAGCTGCCTAAGTGGTGGTGTCAGGATGTCAGAGGCTGACAGTGATGATTATGCCACAAGGAGAGGAATGCAGATGGGTTTGACATCGCAGCAGACTCTAACTATCTCGTTTCATATGCTCAGTTTAATGCCCAAGGGCAATCAATTTTAGCCAGGGCAATTAATTCATTTAAATCCAACTTGACAGGTTGGCTAAATTTCTTTCACTAGAGTCCTCTCTGTAAGGAAAGGTGCCTGGAATGGCACTATGCATTATACCAACACAGCTGGGCTTGGTAATTAGGACCACACAGTGCAGTAGAATGCATGCACCTTTAGAGGGGAAGTATTTAGCACTATCAGCTTGATTTCTGTGTACAAGGAGGGACTCTCTCTTAGTTACACACACGAGAGATGAGGAGCTGGAGAGGGAGTTTAGGAGAATACCTCAGTCATATATTTGAAAATGTAAGGCTAGGTGGTTGCTCCTCTCTGCCTGGCTGCAGTGGCAAGAGAGCAGAGATGAGGGTAAATTTATGGGATGTACGTAAATTTATGGGTTGTGGGATCAGGGCCTTTTGCTGGACCTAGGTCATTGAGGGATTTATGCCAAAATGGGGCTAACTCACTGAAAACCTCTGTTGCTTATCAGTTCTTCAAAGTAAAGAGCAAACAGAAAGTCAGAATAGTTTAGAAAGCATCTTTGTAGCTACTTCCTCAGCTATAAAACCCTGTGTTTTCCGTGTGGGCTTGTGTAACAGGCCTCAGGAGAGCCCTGTGGGAAGGCTGAGAAGGGGATCACCCTTGTGTTGGGGTGTTTTGGAAGGAAATGCCTGCAGGCTCTCCTTATTCTCTCAACAAGCTGCTTAAGGCAGTCTGCCTGCTTTGCTTACGCCATTGGGTGATCCTACATCACATCCCCCTTTTTTTCAATCATCCCCACAGTCTTCTTGTTCCCCCTTTTTCCTTCACTGTCTTCTCCTAACTCATGCTGATAAGACCTTTTATACCACGACGCTAATACTACACGATATATATCATTAAGACTGAGAACAGCACTAAGCTATTGCTTAGCCCAGCTGTCTTCCACAAAACAGGCATTCTTGCTCTGACACCACTCTGACTATATTCTTCAGCGGAGGCACGCTGAATACCCTGCGTGTGCGCTTCCTTACCTTTGGATCCATAGTTCGTCTAACGTTGTCTTATCGGAGTTTACCGGAGATGGCGATCCCTTATGAGACAAAACGTTCAGAGGCTCTTTGGCGGGCTCGTTGTTTTTGAGTGAACCTGTGTCATAAGAGAAAACCAAGAGGGTGTTAAAACAGTTGTTTTCGTAAGGGTCATCTTTACTTCCACTGTAGGTAGTGGTTTTCTTACACCAAAAGCAACAGGAAGACCACAGACACAAAGACGGCTACATTTTAGCTTGGATTTTCAAAGCAGATGGAATTGTCATCAGCTTGCATAGTGCAGCCTTTGTCACAGCTGCAAATGCAATCGAGAAAAGGTGAAGGTAGGTATATGATATCAGTTCTTATGTATGCGAGTAGCACTCTCACCACCAAAAACTGGGTCCCAACATTAGTGATTTTCAGTGCAGTTCTTTTAAGCAGAAAAGGTTTAGCTGTGTGTGCCTGTGCATGCCAGTATTTGGTTTCCCAAGTCGGGGCTTCACTACTGCTCTGCTTTCAGACACACAGTAGATGTTCAGTTTACTGGATAAATGAAGGCTAGATTTGGGTGAGACAGGACCTTTACTTTTAATTGCTTCTCCAGTTTCCCTCAGATGAACCTCTGATCCTTTCACAGGGAGCCAAAGTTGTATTAAGTCCATGGCGTACTACTGCAGTACTTGGCAGGAGAGGATGTGTCTCACTTTTCAAATGAAACCTCCTGTTGTTTGAGGCCTCTTGATAAATGGCCTTGTTGTTTTTTGTTAGAAATATTTTGGTCTAAGTCATAATTCTGTTTGCATTTCAAACTGGTGACAGCACAGGCAGGTCAATGCTCTGACTGAAGATGGGTTCTGACGCACCCTTTTAATCAATGCTATGGATTTTCAGAGGGAAAGGGTGAAATCCAGACTTTGAACTCCCTAAAGCAGTGCCAAGGACTTATGAAATGCTAGTTTGAGTTATTCTCTTTGCCTTTTGAATAGTTTAAACATTTTATCCTTCTGTCAGAGGAGATTGCTTAAAAAACAAACTCTTTCTCCAGTTAAAGGAAAGCATCTATTATGTTTTACAGCTCCTAGGCTATAAGCCAAAGCTATGGCTGGTGCAAAGGGTGCCTATATAAAAGCCCTTCTCTCTGCTGGATTTACATTCTTCTAAATTATTTTTCTTCTCATTTCTTGAGTTTCTGTTTTTCCCAGTTTGTATCCTCCTCTGTATTTTCTCCTGTATCTTTCCCTCTCTTCCTTTCTTCTTTCCTTCCCCTTTTCTCCTTTCTTCTTTCCTTCCCCTTTCCTCCCCCCTAGTCATTCCCTAAGCAAAGTGAGAACAGATTAACATTTGAGCTTGAGTCAGACTCTTGGATAGCTGCTGTTCAAATGGGTTTGAAGTCAAGATAAAAGAGCTCACCCATCCCTTGCTTCCATGCACGTCAGCAAATGCTGTCAGAGGTTCCCGCTACAAATGAGGCTGGTGTAGAAGCACCCGCTGTCCAGTTTCAGGGAGAGGGGATGGAATCAGTGGAGTAGACTGGGCTTACACAGTCCTAGCTGAATTTAAAAGCTGTGTCTCTGAGCTGGACTTGCTACAGTCATACTGGAGAAAGAGCTATTGCTGCTAGCCCAGGTCTTGCTGTATGGACTGCAGGAGAGAAACGTTGTTCCCAGTGTGTCCTGCTGAACAATTGCAGGTACGGAGGAAAAGCCCTGTTTGGAACAGATCCTGTTTCAGCAGTGGTAGTACGGAGAGTGGGGAGAGGAGTGCAGATCAGCTTCTGTGGATGCTCTAATGAACTGCTAAGAGAGAAGCCCTTGTAGCTTGTCCTTCCTCAGTGACACTGGCTAGACAGGAGGGATGTCCTCCTGTGCCTTTGTCGTGATGCCGTGACGCTGCAGATGTATAAAGAAAGTGCGTCCTCCAGTGCTGGTCCTGCGGCAGTGGCACCAGCAGGTGACAGGGGAGAGGGCCTCCTCAGCAGCGGTCTGGAGGCTGTGACGCTCAGGGAGCAGGAGAGAGGGCGAGTCTCTTCTGCGCTCGCTCTGCAGCAGCGCTCTGGGAAGGCGGTGAGAGGACGGTTCTGCTCCGGTCCTGCTGCTGCACTGGCAGGGTGGAGAGCAGCCCTGCTCTGGCATAGGCGATGCTCAGTTTATCCACAAACCTCATTGACAACAGTAGCAGAATATTAAACAGGAGCTCTTTGCTCTGCTGCTGTCTGCTTGGAAACTTGGAGAAGGGAGGGAACTTTCCTTCTGTCCATGCCACAGGGTTGAATGGGTCTTTATACTGCTGAAATAGAGTGGCTCCCTTGGTGAGGCAGGCAGGAGACACCTATTTTCCTGGGGACATTTCCCAGACCTCCTTTATTTTGGGGTGGAGGATGTCTGTTCTTTGTTTTCTTAGAGAATTTGATCTGCTTTCAGAAGTTGAAAAGTTGTGCTTTACTACCACGTAACAAAGCAGTAGCTTTCAGTGGCTTGCATAGCACTCAAACATCAGGAGTAGTGTTGTATCATTTTGACTCATGCAGCTAGCCAAAGTTCAGAGTCCAGTGCATTGTTTCTGTTAGATTATAATCTGAAGATAGGATAGGTATCTTCACTGTGATTCCTTTTATTTACAAGGAGTTATAAAATTCAGTTTCTCTGAACACCTGGGAGATGAAGCAAAGGGCATTTTCTGTGTTCACAGTTCCAGTTCTCTCTCATCTAGTGTTTAGATTAAAACCACTTCCATTTTTTTCTTGCAGCCCCATTTCCAGTCCCTTCTGAGCGTGTTGCAATAGCTCCTTTCCTGGCTCTCTTCAGCTTCTCATAGCTTTCTCTTGGTTCTTTCACAGACAGCTGCTCAGACAAGGTGCCAGCTCAGTGAAAGCCTGGCCTTGCACTCATGCTCTGTACTGTTCATACTCAGAGAAAGCCAACTCGTTCCATTTCTACTGAAGCCATGCCTGAGTGCATGTATGTTCTGGATGGTGTTCCTGTTATTTCAGCCTCCTAGTTCGAAGGAGCTTAGGTGTTTCTTACAGATGTCTTCAGTGTAAGGTGGCAGCAACTGCATTTTCAGAGAAGTCTTGCTTCCCTCTCATAACAGTCCATTGCAATTTCCACAGGCTTGGTCCCTAAACATCTCTGTTTTTGCTGACTGTTTCCTCTATACACTGCTCAGCTTGCCATACAGCTACTTGTATAGATCTCACTTTTGAATATGTCCTTCCTGTGTGCTAAAGAAGTTCCTACTTCGTTGACAGCTCCATGTCTTTCCCTGTTTAAATTATTTTTCTCTTAGAGAGCAGAGTCCCACGTTGTTTTGATTCTCCACCATAAAGCATGTTTACACAACCAACCAACCATTTTGCATTTCCAGGCTGAGTGAAGAAGGATAAATGTACCTCTGCCAGCTGTGCCATAGGGCTAGGGTGCTCTGTAACAGCAGACTGCTCAGCTGCTTTCTACTTTCCCTGTCCCTTTTCTAATCTCATCAACTCCTGTAGTTCCTAATCTCACTGGAAAAGGAAGCATAATGCTGTTTGGGTCAGTACTCACCTGTAGCGCGCCCCATGTGCATTGCCTCTCTTGAAGTCTTTCTCTTCTCTCTGCTCGGCAGCCTCATGGACCGGTAGTACCTGGAATTTCTTTGAATGGCAATATAATGTGTGTGCGAGTCCCTCTCCTGGGTCAGTGGGTTAGCACCTTCTGACTCTTCCTCACCTTCAGAGACTGAACCTGACTCTCTCAATACTTGCTGAGAAATACCCTGCCGGAGCCCACCGGCGGAGAGCCTGCCGGCGGCTTCCCTCCCCTGCCCATCCATGGCTTCCAGATCTTGTCTCTATGGCAACTGAGAGGATGGATCAGCAGCAGAGCAGCAGAAGACAGGTAGCCTCCACAACTCCATCAGCTTCATCTGAATGAGAGCTGGAGATGGACAAACAAAACACAACAAAATAGAAAAAGAAAGGACAAAGTTCTGGTTAGTTCAGAGGCTGCAGAGCATCCTCTCTTTAGGATAATGGGGACTTTCGAGGATTTTTTGTCCAAAATCATCGCCTTACAAGCCTTAGTCTAACATCCTGAACGTTGCTTTGATGTGCTCATCATTGTCCTGTCATGACCCATTGTAGTGGTACAGATGTTACTGGAAAAACGTTGTATTTGCTCAGTTGATGACCACTCCCTTTTGTCACTTGTGAGCAGTAAATTACTAGCTGATTTAGAGTGGATACAGGTAATGGCCATGTCCTTGTTTTTGAGGGTGAAAATGTTACAGAATAGAAAATAAAAGCTGAAGAGAAAGCTCTGTTAATCTGTCTATTATCTGTGTACTTCTCCCTGTAATAGAAGAATTAATGCCTTTTACAGGGCTGGGTGCCTTCTGACACTTATTAACAACACTCACTCCTGCGGTGCAGATAAGTGAAGAAAAATCCATAACTGTTGAGAAGTGAAGGTAGAAGAGACAAGATTATGTAGCAATGGAGAGCGCAGAGACTTGATTTTGTTTCCCAGAGTTGCCCTCGAGTGCCAATGAACCCCCTCGGTGACACAGGGACATCAGCACAGGGGTCCCACTGCTCTATGCATCGGTACAGGGACTATGCCAGTACTCCCAAGCATTTTTAGGAGGCAAAACAGCAGCTGATCTTCAGGCTTTGCAAGACTGGGTAAAATGCGAACTGATTACTTAAGCATTCACTGCTGGCTTTGTCTTGTTGAATTCTTAGAGCTGTCAAAGTCTTTCTAAGTACATAACGTGATTTTGTGACTGATGGGGCTAACATGAATAGTAGAAAGAGATGCTATATAGGAAATGTGAATATAAAATTGACAGTTCGCTGAGAGAAGGGCATAAAACAGTGCTATGGATTAGTCATTAGATGCTGTTTTGAGAAGTTACACGTATCACTGGTTTGTTACATTCCAGCATATCCAATATACAAGACACTAAAAGGTAAGCAGCTCAAATTTTGATCTGGGTTTTCTGCAATCTCTGTGAACTCATGTGTGCCACAAATCTTTTTCTTGCTTGCCCCGAGGGTCACTCCAGCTGACCCTAAAATATCGGGGGCAGTTTGGACATCATCTGTGAATCCTCTGCTTTCCAATAGTTTTGAGAGCACTATGTTTTATCCTTATAAAGGGAGGGTCACAACCTGAAATCATACGCTGAGCCTGAGTTGTTCTGCTTCCTGGCTCTGCAGATGAGAAACTCTGCTTTTTCCTCTCGTAACCTGAACCACGCCATGTAGCTCATAGCTGCTAAATTTGGATCCTGACTTCAATTCCGCTGAGACCTTTGGGCTGTTGGGAGCTGGTGGTTGCTCTGGGACTGTTTCCAGTGTTACTGGAAGTGTATGAAGGACCCATTTGTTGGTTGTGGTGTTACTTTTGGTTTGTAAATTACTCTGAGGTATAGAGATTCACTAAGCCTGTTTCTGTTTCTGTGGCTCCGTGGAACAGCGAAATAAAAAGAGCTGCTGTTGGAGATGGCTTGAAAAGAAAGAAGAGGCTATTTCTTTTCCTGTGGCTTTCTTACTGACCCAAGACTAAAGCCCCAAAGGCTTGGTCCTTGCAACTGTGATGGAAGCATTTCTGTTAACTGGACCACAATTAATATTACACTTACAATCCTTCCTAACCCTAAGCTCTAACAATCGCTTATTTTTTATTTATTTCTCCTCTATAAACTGTTCTATGCCACGCTACTCGAGGAGATGAACCTGTAACAACCTCCTCTATATCAAAGTACCTATGTGCTTCAAGTGGCCACCCCTTGTCCATGTTACTCAGACTGGGGCAGATACCTGTCTCTCTTTTGTGGCCTTTGCAATGCTGACACAGTTTGCAATGTTGACACAGTTTGCAATGTTTAGCAAATTGCTGCGGGTGTTTTCTTGAAAAATGAGTTGAAGTTTTCAGAGGAGCTGCTCACCAGTCAAGAGTAATTTCAAAACCATGTAAATCTCCAAAGGAATTATTAGGCAAATAGGGCCGGGGGGAGGGGGGTGCAGGGAGTGCATGCATGCATGGAGAAGACTCTTTACCCCTTTCACTTGGTGAATATGAAAGTACGTGGATGTCGTTGTTGAGCTTTTAAAACATACTTGGTAGAGAAGGAACCTTCTGCCTGGCTAACTGAAACTCACTCAGCTGGGTTGCCCTGCCACTGTTCACTCGGTAGCCCTGTCAAACAAGCGTAATTACCTTTGCCAGATCCACTTTTTCTGGTCCATCAGAGGAATGAAGGGTGTCCATCCTGAACAGTTAGCTTGCTGTCAGGCTACCAAACAGTCCCTAAGAAACAAGATGTTTGACCAGAAGTGAATATAGCAGTGGATGAGACTTCCACATTTTCTGGGAGAGGCAGGGTGAGGGGTCTCTTGTTTATTGTGGGGGCTATAAATGATATATATTTTTTTACTTTCTTCAATGAAGAGTTCAAGAACAGAATGTATTTCTGAAGGCAATGCTTCTGATTAAAAAATTGATACTCTAAGATATTATTGAGAAACCATTTACTGATCTGTCAATCAAATAGTCCTGGCTTTTGCAGTTGCTTTAGGTATATTAAAAACTAGGGATGAGTTCAAAGGGTACATTCAAATTTAGTATTACATCATCCTGGTAGCATGTATTCAGCAACGAGAATGAATGATTCAAGCAGGCGTGGACCATAACTATCCCTGTCTGAGAGTTTGTAGTAAATTTTTGAAGAGGGTATTCACCTCTGAGAGTCACAGGTAGGTGAGTGTCAGGTCTTGCGTCAGGAGTAGCCCATCCCAAGGATATTCACATGCCATCTTGAGATCACAAGTCTTGCTGCAGCGTCACTACCTACCTGAATGTGCTTTGCAGGAAAACATACTTCCCTGTAGTTCAAGAAGACCAAAGTAGGAGTCTGTAGGGAAAAAAGAGAAAGATGACAACAGTAAAACCAGCAAGTGATGCACATACAGCAATACTAGAGATATGCATTTTGACTCACACATAATTCAGCCTCCAGGAATTTGACTGTATGGAAATTTTACTTGCCAATGTAAAAAAAAAAAAGGCATTTAGCAGCAAATGCCATGAATTTGTAGAAGAACTGGGGGACGTTAGGTAAAATGCTAATAAAAATTGTAAAAGGGACTGAGGTTCCCAGAGCAGTGTGGACCTGGGCATGTGGATGTATGTGAGAAACAGGGACCACTGCTGCTTCTGGGAGGGTGGGACTGGATGTGTTTTCAAGGCATGGTCTGGCTGTGGATGCCAACAACTGACTGCTGGTCCCTACTGTACAAAGAGAGTGGGCTGACAGGGATTCAAAGGGTATGAGTCCTATCCAAAGAGCAACTCCTTTTAATCAGTTAGATCTAATCAAAGATAAGAACGTTTTTAGTAGCAGAAGCTGCAGCCTGAAAGCTGAGATTGCGGCTGCGTAGACCTGCAGGTATATCAAATGTGTTTAGTCTGGGCAGAGTTTGATCCGTGAGTCTGGAGCAGGAGATATATTCTAGCGCCGGTTGATCATCTCTCCCTTTTTGCTCATCTCGCGACACGCCGGGCGAGCGCCGCTGCAGGAGCCGCGGCAGGGGCAGACTGCGTGGTCTGTCGCTGGCGGCAGTCCCGCTGGGCACTGGTAGCAGAGGGAGCTGCTGGGGGCCTGGCAGCCCCGGACAGTCAGGCTGGCTGCCTCAGCTGTTGCTGAAACAGGAGGGCTGCAAACGGTGCCTTCAAGAGCCGCCTCCTTTCCCCGCTGAACGTGCTGCTCCACACACCCTGACCCCTCTCTCAGCAGCACTCTTCCAGGGCTCCAGCACAACAGAGAAGGCAGCTGGATCATGGCCACTTTGCTGCCCCTGGTAATTTGCCGCCCTGGGTAGTGGGCTATTTTGTTATGCCTGGTGCTGGCCCTGAGCTGACAGCCCCTGTCTCTGGGAGGATTTCTTCCCCACGCTCCTTTCCACCACCACGAGGCAATCGTTTGTGTGGGACTTAGCTGGCTCCCTGCTCTCAGCCTTACCTGCGATAGAAGGGGTGCGGTAGAATGAGACCAGTGGCTCTGCTTGCTGGTGGATCCAGTGCTTCATTAACTTCCTAATACCCCTTTAAATGGGGAAGCGTATTGTCGGACTGAAAAGTGTTAAGTACTGTAGTAAGAAAGTAGATACTTGAAGAATGCTTAATGATTTTGGAATGAAAAATGCTCAATTTGCCAATGTTATACGATGCTGTTGCCTAGTCTGGAAGGGTAATGAAGATCGCTTAATTAATATTAGAGACAGGCTGAAATCTCCAGCTATGCAACTCAGGGATGTTTCCAAGCAGGAAATAACAGGTATGAATACAGCTTGACTGTATGGCTGTTCTATATAGGGGCACACCATCACAGAGGATGAATTGCCCTTGTCAGATTGTATAACCTGTCCCTACCACCAGCAGGGACAAGAGAATAGTACTGATGTGCCTGAGTGGCCACACAAAACATGCAAGGATTGTGTCCCACCAGAAGGCAGGTAGGTGCTTTCAGGCCAAAGGGCAATGAACCCTTACACTGAGTTATCTAGTGGTGTGTTAGTTTTGCCATCACCTTAAATCCATCCGTGACGGGATGCCCCTTTAAATTATGTACAGCTCAATGGAAAGTTTTTCAGTGTAGAACCTTGGCTGTAGGGTTTTTATGCTGAAGGTCATATAATCTTTTCTTCCTTTTTATGTATTGAAGTTGTTTCAAGTATAGGCCCTATTAATGACTCATTTGGAACGTTTTGCACACTGAATGTAGGGATGTGCCTTTCATGTATATTTGATGAACCAAATGGAGCTCTTTTAAGACAATATTTTGTCTTCAAGCCCTCATAGTTAACATGGCTCCTTTAATATTTCTTTAAATACAATCTGAACGTACATGCAAATGCCAATTTTGCTGGATCTTATCGGTTTCTTTCTAAAATGTTTTAATTATTTTGAAAGCCTTGTTCAAACTGAAAACAAACCTCTGCCTCCCACCACCATCAGTCCCCCATTACATCCCTGCTCATGTATTAGGCATTGATTCTTTTCCTTTTTTCCCCCCTCTTCCTCGGTTTTAAGCGGAGTGGAATGTCACCTCTAAACTATTTCTCCCTGCATCATAATGAGGCGAGAAGAGCTCTGTCGGGATGGGGCACAGTCCAAAATCCAGCAGCAGGCCTTACTCATCAGCTGCCGTTCTCGCTCACGTGGGTGCCCATCCCTTAAGGAGCGCCACGCGCGGGTGGGCCCGGCTGAAGGCGCTGGGGCTCCGCACAGGCTCCAGCCTGCATTTGCATCGGGAGAGATTTCTGCCTGAGTCAGGGGAATAGTAACGCCCACAGGCTCAGCCCTAGGCTCTATTTAGCTCTCAGCAGATGTAGCTGCGGATTCATTTAGCCTCATCAGTGGCTTAAGCTAGCGCAGAGACTTTAAGCCAGCGTAAGGAAGTGAGGCACTCTCACGTGTCCTGTTGAGCCACCCCTGCTACAGGCAGACTAACTTCCAGCAGAAGGATGCACAGGCAGCTGAGCATGGTAACGCCTTAGCCTAAAGCCCGCAGGGCCCTGAGCTGCCTGACTATACATATATTTATGTTTTCATTGCTACTAGGTGGGATAACCTCCTTGGAAGTGTTAACAATCCTGACCCTTTCTTCTTGGTGGTGGCAAGAGACAGTTAAGCTCACGTCCCTGTCCAAAGCAACGTACATGACATTTCACAAAGGAATTCGAACTATTTAGGTGCAAGGCTAAGGTATTATTTGATTAAGGCACAGGGATGGAGAAAACAGGAGGAGCATGAGAACAAACTGACCAGAAAGTGAGACACAGACCAAAGAGCCTCACAGCAGAAGCCAGAGAAAAGTAGACAATATGTGTAGGGATGCTGGCTGAAAGAATATCAAATTGTTTGACCCTCACCTGTTTCCAGAAAACAAACATTTTGTACTTATTTTGTAAATACGATTGAATTCTGTCACCAGTCCTAACAAGATCAAACTATAACCACTCCGATTTTGAGATAGTCTTTCAGGTGAGGAAGGTAACAGAATGGTTTTATTCCTGTGATTTAGTGATGGTACCTTATTTATAGCAAGCAAAACCAAGAAAGAATTATGCAGTTCATTACACGCTTGTGACGATAAAACCTTTGTGTCTTACACGTATGTTACAGAGAACCTGTTTTACACTTCAGAGACTAAAAATACATTTGATCCGTTTAATATAGCCTCCAAAGCTATGTGCTTTAGACACCATGAGACCAAGTGAACGGGGCTTGGAGAGAGAAACCAGTACATTTAAAACGGCTAAAAATGGCTCAAATGGCCTTGCTAGATCTAAAAATGTTTCCAGAATTAAGTCTGGCATTGTGGGACCTTCTATGGTTAGAGGTAAACATAGACACAAAATGAGTGTGTCCTATAAATGGTTACTTACACCTAACAGAAAAAGGTACATGCCTTCACAGAATTCCCTCTGCATGAAACATGGACTATTTATAGCAGCTACTTTGTGTTAATTAACTAACATATATCAATATATACTCAATGAATGACACTAAATAACCGTGTATTTTTCTGCTGCCAGCATGGTCTATCATTTTGACTGTTTACTGATTTTTTATGATTCAAAAATAATTATGCTTTCTTGTAGGCCACTAATAATTGTCCTCTCTGCTCAATCCATGCATCTCAGAGTGATCCAGCCCTATCCCATTGCATTCCATGCTTCATCCCCTGGGTCTCGTGTAGCAGACATAGCTAGGGGCTGTAGCTAAGCTGTTAAAGAATTCCCCCTCTGGAGCTATTCTACATACATGTATACGTACACATATATATGCATATATAAACACACGTGCGTTCTCCAGCTGCGTAGGGGGAGTCAAGCTAATTTTTAAAGCCTACAGAAGAGCAGAAATGGAAATCTACAAGCCCTTCTGGTTTTCATTATAAGCTCTTAAAACTAATTAAACAAAAAACTGACCTTATTTTTAATTCCTTTCCTTAAATTAGTGCACATGCAACGGTGAAAGTACTTGCTTGAAGATTTTGAGAGTCCTGAGAAATAAAATGTATAAAACTGATCCAGTTCCTCTGACATCACTGACATATCTCTCTATACTAACAAGAGCTCCTGCCTGTAGGGGAAGCCCCCTTTCCTTTTTCCTGCTGATTATGAAATGTTGTTGCCCCTGATGCCATCCCATTCCTTATTTCTGCTTACTAGTGAAATTGTTGCTAAGTAGCTATGATATAAAACTCATGAGGTTTTCCAGGCTTATCCCTGGAAGGTAAGTGAATAATGAAAAACCAAATCACTGCAGCTCCTAGGCTTGGGGGAGTGCACATGACTATCAACTCAGGGCTAGGGGCAAATCACAGGACGTAGCCTCAAAGCATAAGATACCAATGTGCTAGGCACGTACACAAGAAGGCCCTTAGCAGTCTGCCTGGCAATCTCTCCTGTTTTGCAGGGTTGCACATGGGATTTGTGAGTCCTTGTTCCTTTTTTGTTTGTCCTCTTCTGTTTGGACCATGCGAAGCCTTCTAGCCATGAAAAGAATATGCAACATAAAGCTTACACTTAAAAAAATTACAGGACTCGGATATAGAAAATTTAGTCTGCAATGAAATGGTTTAGTCAAGAACACAGTATGAGAAATAATGTCCTGGATAAAAAGTCCTGCTGAAAGCAGAGAGGTTTAGTAGTGCCAGGATACTTAGAGGAGGAGGTTAGCAGAAGTCTTGGTTGAAGCTTTTCAAGACAGGCTTGTTAGTAAGCAGACAGGCCCAGTGTCTCCATTAGGGAAAAATATAATGACACCCACTTCTATTTCTAGATTTGCTGGTTGCGTATGAGAGACTTGCTATGGAAGAAATGAGCATGGGTCGTTATTTGAACTGCAGAGAGGTAAGAACTCAAAGGGGTTTTTATTTGAAAGCTTCCATACAGAAGCAGGGAAAGGAGAGGGCTGATTTTGTGGATCAAGGAATAGTAGAGCTCTCAGTTTTTCCTCCCTCAGTGGTTATTGGGTGGAGGGTCCAAGGAGTGCCTGTTTGGTGAATCTGCTTGCAAATTCATAGCTGCAAGGGAGCCAGAAGTCAGTAAGACATCAGAATCCTGTTAGGCTGGTTTCTACTGGTTTGAAATGCCAGGCGAGCTTGGAGTGCTGCTGTGCCAGGCTATCCTTGTCAACTGCATCAAGCTAATTTCAGCTAATTTCAAACCTGACATAAGCTGATACTATTATAGCCTAGTACGCTGATTGCACGTGTCTTTAGTAACTCAGGAAAAATACCTAATAGGTAACTCTGGAAACTGTGCAGCAAACAGCATCATCAGTCACGCAAACTCCCCTTCCAGAAGGGCTCTTTTTAGCCCCACAGGAGAACCCTGGCGGGACGGGAAGATTGCAGGACAGCTGCTCCCAATGCAGAGCAGTCCCTTCTGTTCTAGGACTGAGGCACTAGCTCAGAGCTTAAGCAGTCGCATCCAGAAGCTCCCCCCCACACTTGCCTCCAGTTTGCCAGCTACAGCCCTAGACCGCGTTGCACTGCAGGAAAGCAGACACACTTGCAGCACCCTCTGGCTGCATGTGTATCCACAGTAAGTCTCCTTTTTTTTTGTCAAACAAGTGACATGGGCTCCTCAACCATAACTGTGTAGCTCACTTCACCCACGTGCTGTGAAAATCAGTAAACCTTTCCCTTTCAGACCTTTCCTTTTAACCCTCCTGTGACCCTCCTCTGCGACCCGCCCCTTCATTCCCAGTTTTTAAGCAGAGAAGGAGCAAGGCTGGGATGCAGGTAGTGAATCTCACAGCTGTGGCATTGAATCGGGTCCTGTGAGAGCAGATTTCGTTTCTCAGCTTCGCTGCGGTTCCCTGGGCCATCTTGAGCACATCAGGGATTTTCCTGGGTCTTAGTTCCCCAGCTCTAGACTGGGAGTGATATACTATAGTTTCTGAATACTCCTGTATTTCTCCCATAGTCTTTTTTTCTTCTGAATTACTTGAGCAGAAACTCAGTGCTCAGTGTAAGTACAAGAGCATAACGTGAGATAGCCGGACGGGTTCAAAAGAGCTGTGGACAATACTGTAATTAAAGGAAAAATGAACCAGTTTGGGTAGTCCCTCTTTTTTGGGTTATTTTGCATTTGATATTTCCTACACTCCTATCCCAGAAATGCAGGCATTTTGTCTAGATTCCTAGTTCCTCAGTGTCCCTGTTGCTCTTCGAGCTGGCTGCAGTTTCTCCTAAGAAGGGGTCCTTGTTTCAGGAATTGCTCCCTTTTGGACCAGCAAAGCCCACGTTTTTTGGATTGAGTAATCTGCTAGACCTGTTTTTTCATCTGTTTCAAAGATGATTTTGGCTAGGAAAGGTAAGGCAGAGAGGAGACAAGGTTTCTAGATTGTTTTAGGTTTTACTGAGTCCTGTCAGTTTTTCTTATTTTGGATCTAATGGGGCTGCTTCCATGGGGTACTGCTTGGAAACATGAAATACCACCTCCAGGCACTATTGTGGTAAAAATGATGATATAATTTCCTATAGAAATCATAGAACAAGCTACTTCCAAAAGGACAATTTGAGTGAAACCCCCAGGCATTGGCTACATATGCAGGGACAAATAATGGTAATTATATAGTTAAAGCATTTTACATTGTCTTGCAAATGTCCTCTCCAAATTATGGCAGTGTGGGACAGTGTTTTTTTGTCTCTGGGCGCTTCTTTTCTGGCAATTACTGTGTCATTTCACACATACTCCTATATTTACGGTTCATCTTAAAGTGGACTGGATTTATCAGTCCCAACTGGAGTCGGGAGAAAATCAGACCTGAATAAAATTTCTATTCATCTCTTAAAGTGAATGTCAGCCAATTAGTCCTTTTTGCAAGTTCAGTGAAATGTTTTTAAATATTTTTGTTATTTTAATGCAATTTCCTACTTTTAACTTGCTCTGGAAGTGGCAGCTCCACTGTAACAGCTGAATCCATCAAGAGTTTAATGTCTCAAGAGCTAGCTTGTTCTTAGGAGGTTTGAGTCCCTGTTTGCTTTGTTAAAAATATACCTAATTGCTGGGACGGAGTTCTCAGCTACACTGGATACACAGCAATTGGTCTCCTCAGAGCGAAGGGAAGGACTGGCTAAGGGGAATGATCAGCCTGGCATTAGGAGGAAAACAGGCTGTTTTTCATATTTCCTGTCTTTATTTTATTTACATATTTTTTTAAAGCAAAATCACACATAAACATTTGCCAGGAAAAGTCGCAACTTGTCCTGCCCCTGGAAAAAGACACGCAGCTTGGTTGGTTGGTTTTGGGGATGTTTGCTGTTTAGTTTTTGTTACATTAATGCCCATTCTGTGCAGGCTGGGTCTCCTCTCTGACTAGGCTTCCTCCCTGCGGTGATTTTCATGCCTGTCCAGCTGCACCAATGGTGCCTCTCCCCTCTCAGCCAGTAATTCAACACGGCTGCGCTCGCTCTGGGTTGCACAGGACTCCTTCAGTGTGACTTCGCTTGTAGAGCGAAGTCGGTTCTTTCTTGGGCGCTGGATTTGTGCCTTTGTTTGTGGCCTGAGGTTTCTTCCGCACACCGTTCCTCTTCCAGCATCCCCCCCAGAACAGGATTTTACTCACCTGACAGTCTGGGGCTGAACCAGTCTCTCATTTGCCATCGGGATGAGGTATGTCCAACAAGTCTGGACCAAACTCCCCCAGCTTGTTAGAGGTTTGCAATTCAGTTGTGAATCCTGAGGCGGGTACGTCCTACCGAAGACCACTGTCCTGCAGTCATTCTACCTTCTGTCAGTTCTGCTTGAGAGTGAAGTTTCCCTCAGACTTTGTTTGCTCAGTTTCCAGAGTCACAGCAAACAATTTAAAGGAACAGCCTTCCCTTTACCCAGATAAGTTAGTACAAACATGCCCTGAATGTCCTTTGCGCTGCTTGTGCCACAGGCTTGATGGCAGGACATTGTTAAACCGCCTGTATAAATCTTTAACAACTGGGTGAAACTTTGGTCCAAATCTGCAAACTCAAATAAGTGGAAAGAATAAATAGTACTTGCTTACACTTTTAAGGCCCACTGGCTGAGAAACTGCACTTGCTTTACATTACTTACAGCCGTTTGAGATGAAAAGACTCATGTTTGTGAGTATTTTTAGGTTGCCAGTTTTTAATTCCATGTGCATTCACATACCTGGGCACTGGGGTGGATACAGCAGAGCCAGCCTGGTTTTATTTTGAGGCTTTTTGTATATGTTCATCCAAACGCCTGTTACAATTTTTGCCCTTGAAATAGTTCATTTTCTTACTTGGGTTGTGCTTACATTTGCTGTTCTCTCATGCTATTATTTGAATGTCCCTTTTCTGGGCAGCATAGGGCCCAATGCTTCAAAGGAAGACAAATAAGCCTGTAATTCCTGTAGATACCCAAGTTTTCCTTTGTCCTTGGATAACTCACGTGGTACTTTTAAGCCTGTAGTTTGAATGACTCTTCAAAAAGCATCGTATCACCTGCTGAAGTCGATGCTAGTCTTTCTCTTGATTTTTTTTCTTTTTGAAGTTCACTGAACTTGCCAAGTGCCTTGTTCATCTCAAAATATTTTAACTGGGCACTACATTACCTTACTCCTTTTAAAATGCAGCTGTATGCTCAGCCTACTCCATGGAAAGCCAAATGTTCATTGAGTAATCCGAGGTCAGTCATCATAGTTTCATGGTCACCAGTGCCAGTGTCCTTTTACAGCAGCTGAGGGCCTAGCCTGGGCATAGAGGGCTGTCAGCAATTAATCTTGTAATGATTAATCAAGGTCACCATTAGACCTGTGCACTCCTGGTCTGTGAGCTAGCCGGACACCGGAATGAGGGATGCACTGGAACTTGGGCTTCTCTCTGTTGCAAGAGTAGCTCCAGGGTGAATCTAGCTAGCCTTGTGCTTCAGACTTGCTTACCTGAGTTTCCCAGCACTGGCAGAGTACGTGAAGCAAGGGACTCCGGTTTTATTGCATTTTCCAGTCATTAAATTGCTCCAGTGACTCCTTCCCAGTATTGCTATTTTGAAGACTAAATAAATCCTGCTTCTACAGTCCCCTTTTTGTATGTAAATCTCACCTCTCTTCCTTTGCTTCCCATAGATTGTGCCATTCATTTTGTTACAAAAATAAAGTATATTTATTTTTTCTGTTCCAAATGGGCAATGTAAATAGAAAAATGGTTTAATGTGTATCATAGGCAGGCTGTTTATTGGATGTTGTCTCTCACAGAGTAAGGAAGCTTCCCTGTGACAAACCCACAACTCACCATAGTGTCAGAAGGCTTACAGGTCCATTATGGGGTGATGGTGTTGCCCTTTGGGTCGAAGGAGTATTTTTTTGGATTTTGCCCAATTCTTTCCACGATGAGAGGAAATAAGTTGTAAAAGACTATTATTTACTGGGAAAGAAACACTGGCAGCACGATTTTTTGCTTACTCCTCCTGATGGAAATCAAAAGTAACTTAACTAGAGTCAATGGAGTGTGAAATGGTACGCACCCAAAGAGTACCTGCTCCTCATACCTGCTGCTCTTACAGCTGATAAGGATAGTGAGGTGCTGCCTTCAAAGGTGCACAAAAGCTCATTTCCTTAACAGGAATTGGAATTAAAAGAAAACAGCAAATGTTTCCTTGTCCAGTGAACACTGTTCCCCAAAGACCTCTGCCATTAGCATTTGCATGTTACTTGCATTATTATTATTACTGTGGCTTTTTCTTGGGTTTTTTTCCCCTTACAGAGCAGACTTTCAGTCAGACCCCAGGTCTGTAGGATTTATGTTCTGCACAAACAATATCATATTCCCTAACATCTGGAGAGCAGCCCATAGTGTTTTAACTGAAAATTTGCAAAACTGGTGTAATTGCTGCCTCGCATGGCCTGACTCCATAGAAGACCTCTTGATTTTAACTATAGCTGCCTGATCACAGCTGCTACACTGTATAGGATAGCAAAAATAATGAATTACCTGAGCTGGGCTTGCCTTCTAATAGTTTAAGGAATCAATGGATTCAGGTTTCAACATTTTGCGGGGGCAAATATACATTGGTAATTTTTAATGGACTAGGTATCACTCATTAAATGTAACCTCTCTTGTTTTCCTAATTTCTTTTCACATATGCTCATGAGCATTAAGCTTCTGAATTCTTTTTCTTAGCCTTCATTTGCAGCTATTGCTATACCTTTCCTAAGAGGTGGCACCCGAAATTGAACATGGTCCTCTAAATGCAAATGCTCCATTGTTCAGTATTCTGTCGTTATATTATCTTCTGCATTATTTTTATATCCTCTTATTAATGCACCCACACACCCCATTTGCATTTTTTAACCTTTTTAAAAACATTTTCATTACAACAATGAGATACAAGGGCAATGAAGTAAGCGTGGAACAATAGAAGTGAAGAGCTTGACTCTCCTCAGACCTACACCCATTTCGAACTTCACTGGTGACACGGATTTTGATTTACACCAAAAGGAAAGAGGAGGGATCAAACCTAGCACGTCTACACGGAGACATCCGTTTTTTATAGTTGGCAAGGAATGGTTTTGTAAAATAGTCGCAGCACACAGCATGTTGCTTGGAAAAAAGCGCTTTTGTCAGGAAAGAAGCTGTTTTGCAGGCAGAGGACTGCGGTATGGGCTAGTGTCTGAGGAGCAGGGCTGGAGGCCTGGATGCTGGCAGCGCTTGGCGGTGGCCATGCAGGGGAAGCACCGCAGGGTGCCCCTGTGTGTTGGCCCTGTGGCTGTCCTGCCACAGGCCCTGGGGTTCAACCGGGTGAACCTCACAACAGGACTAGGCAGTGTGTTCTTCATTTTGGGAGTAGTTTTAGCCATCCTAGGCTGTTACCCTCTGCACAGCCATGTCTGATACCTGCCCTGGGAAGGCAGGGCACCCCAACTGGCTGCAGAGGAAGGTGGGGGTCTTGCTTGGGGAGGAGGGGAGGGTAAGGGCAGGTGGGGAAGGGGAGGTGGGTGATGGGAGGTGGCCAGAGGCACGGCCGCTCTGCCATGTGTATGCTGCCAACGTAGAGCAGGGAACCGTTGCCGCTACAAGAAGCCACATTTGGGACTTCCCACTCTAAGAGATGGACAACCAGTTTTGAGCCGCAGCTGGGCAAGGCAATGCCTATTAAACAAATGAGCATTTGTTGGTTGTCTGGCTGCAGAAGCAAAGTGTGTGACTCAGGACACCACCTCAGTAACAGTGCTGTTAGCCAGGGAGCCGAAAAAAAGGTGAAGAAATCCACAAAGCAATCGTTCATGTCTGGCTTTCTGGCAGACTGCGCCTTAGCAGCCTCTTCAGTGTCTCCCTTCCTTCCTTAATTGCTTCTGTTTTACTTGACTCTGGATTTTCTCCAGGAGTCACTGTTAAAAGTTATTATCTGTTGGATATCGATGCCATTGTCTCTGGAGGGACTCTTCCTCACATCGACTATTGTTTGATTCCAGGTAGAGCAGTGAGATACAAATGCCCTCAGGCTTCTCTTGGGTGTCTCAGTTAAGGCGATACTTCACTTGCCCAGTTAGGCAAGGTTCGTAAACATGGGGTGTGGTTTTACCACGCAGCTAATTTGATCTAATGGCTAGCTGCCAGTCAGAGAGGTGAGTCTGCTCCTCCTGTCAACAGCTTCATGCTCCTACTTCCTCTCCTACTGCAGCTCCCGCGCCTTGTCTGACTTTTGCTGATGCAGTCCAGGACAGTGACCTAGCAGAAAACTGCTGGTTTTTTTTTTGTTTTTTTTTTTTCCTTCTGGGTTACTTTTCTGCCAGAATGACATCCTCTGATGGCTTGCCAAGGTAAGATGAGCATCAGTGCTGGCACAAGAAGGGACACAGGATTGCTCAACAGAGAGGAAAGATAGTAATACAGAAGCATTACATTAATTTGCTTGGTTGGTTGCTTGGTTGGTTGTAAATCTACACCTTTGCAACTCCCTATTTGGCTTGCACAGATCCACCACACTGCCATCAAATGAGGAGACTTTTCTTCCTCCTTCTTCATTACTAGAAAGATCTGTTTGCAGGATTGTTATTTTCCTTTTTTTCAGATCACTTCAAAGACAAGATGCAGTAATGGCAGCAATGGAAACACAGTAGAGAAGAGGGGAAAGCAAGAGAAAGAGCCAGGAATGGGATAGGAAACGTCATCTTTGACAGCAGCAGCAGCGCATTAGATCAGTAGCACAAGGTAGTCATGAAATCATTTGCTTGGGTACTCTCAGCAGCTGCAGGTGCTGCCTCTAAGCCAGCCAGGGCACAGCTGGGAGAAGGGGTGATGCCGTCCTCTTCTCCCTCAGCTGGGACCCCAGGCTCATACTCTCTCTGTTCCTCTGCCTGACCCTCCCCATTAGCTCATGGCCTGCAGCTGCTGGGGTGGTCTGGCCCTGGTAGCACCTCCACAGAGGCTGCTGGGAGCTGCGTCTGCATTAAACCATTAAATGCGTCTGTGTTAAACCATTTCTTCATCCACAAACAGCACACTGATGGATTGGAGGTGCATGGAGCCAGCGGAAGAATATGTCAGATTATCACAACATTGTCACCTGCTAGTTATAACCATTTTCTGGGTTCTTTTGGCAAACTTGCCAGAGCTCAGGAGTACTCTGAGAGGCAGTACTGGGAGTCCACGTGCTGGGACCAGAGGAACTTTCCCCTCCTCAGCATGAGAGGACAAGAGGACCAAGAAATAAGACAGCATGCTGAACTGTATAACCATTAGAAACAACATCTGTTCCACAGTGCTGTCAATCCATGCAGGTAGAAATACGCTGTTTAATTACTAGGATAATTTAAAAGTCTTTCCCTAGTGCTTGTCCAGCTCACATGGAACCTCCCCTTATATGCAAAACAGGTTTGCTATTTAAATGTCAGCTTGTGCATACATGCTAGCTGCTAGCTTTTCTTGGGGATCCGAGACAGCTGCCATCGCTGCCAATATAAATAATTTTGCAGGTTGGAGACTAGTTGGTAAGAGTGTGGTGAGCCCCTTTTATCTAATCCAATAGGAGTGCTTTTTGGTTGGTTTTTTGTTTTTTTCTTCCCCTTTGACGTGACTTCCAGGAGACACAGAGTGAAAGAGGTATTTCTTTTTTTTTTTTTCTCCTTTCTTTTTAAAAAGGCAACCCAGCTTTTTTCATAACAGTGGACATTTCTAGGAACTAAAATGGTAAATACCCCATTTTGAAAGTTCAAGTAGGAGTGCAGTTTGTATATTCCTCCACCAAACATACGCTAAGAAAAATACTGCTGCTTCATGTAATTCCTCTCTAGTGCTAAGAAAACCTGCACTTTAAGGCACAGGAGCTACTGCCAAGCTGAGCCACAACATTTTAAAAGCAGAACTGGATTGATTGTTTAGGAAAGCATGTACTGGGGAGGCTGAAAATCCCCTTGTTAAGTTTTTACCACAAGAAAAACTTTCTAATTCTAGTGTGGTTAAAGAGTTTAATCCAATTGGCTGCTGGATTAAAGTAATTCCAGTTTTTTGCCTTTTCAGTTTTGAATTCTGAATGGTTTAGTTTGTTTAAAGTTTATTATTTGACAGGTCTCACTGATAACTCTCCTTTCTGACTGTACATTGAGGGTGATTTATTGGACTAAATAAGTGTCTGTTGCCTGACTTGTTAAGAAATCCCATAGCCTAGATCTAGTGTAGGATCTGGTCTAGGGGCATAAGAAGGCTGGAGATGGAGTGCTCTGATGCTGGGCTTTGGCAGAAATAGGCACAACCAGGCAGTTTAGTGAGGAGGAAAGGCTTGCACACAGGAATACTCTGTGCAGCAAATATTCCAGAAGCAAACTGTGTCTCTTATTTCTTAGCCCAGTACAACTGGAACATGGCTACTCCTGCCACTCCTCTATGCAATATCCCAATGGGAATGTCTTCTTTTCTTTAAGTGAAACAAGAAATGTATTTCAGCATAGTACTTAATTGGCTTTTATAAATTTGGAAAACACCGTAAGTCCAGGTCTGATGCTGAGTAAAGAATGACCAGACATGGATTCTTGTGCTTACCTTGAAAAGCAGAATTTTACATGTTTTGCACGTGACTCTGTCAGGTTTTTTGTTTGTGTTTTTCCCCAAAAAACTCCCTGAATGAGTTTTTTTGTTTGGGATCTATCTGAATTCCTTCAAGAACAAGCGGCTTTCTGCACAGAGCATCTGACAGAGACCAAGGGATAGAGTTCAGCATATTACCTCATTTGGGCTGGTTTGTTTTTAAAGACATACTGTTATTTCAGCTTGGATTTGAACATGTTAAGGACAGGTATTTACAGAAGCTGAGGCCAGTGGGAATGTTATCCTTTTTAGTCACTTTTCTTGGAGATACTTAAAGCAAATAAACATGCAAGGGCACATCCTGCTCTGTAGACAAGTCCATGTGAGCTGCCTTGATGGACACAAGTGGAGGGAACAAGTACCCTCTCCTGGTGTCTACCAGCACCTATCCCTTACTGCAGCTTGGGCTCCTTCCAGGCATCAGATTCATCATAGATTCATTTGTTGACAACTGTGATTTCTTTTGACTCTGCTGGTGTGCTGGAAGCAGTCTCTGCTTTGGAAATCATCACAGCTGTATAGCTTGCAAACTATGCGTAATGTTTTCCTCCAGTTTAACTCCCCCCTTCTCTTACGTGTTTTCACTGTGCCCGTCTTCCTCCCTGTCCGCCCAGTTCTGTCTGGAGGTGAGGTGCTGGATCTCAGTGCAGCAGCTTCCCTGGTGTCTTGGAGAGGAACTGCAGGTAAACATCAGTCTCCCCGAACAGGACACTTCTCAAGAATAAGCCTGGGAAATAAATTCAAAACTCCAGTAAATACCAAAATGCAGAAGGGAATACTGGCTTAATGGCTACATGATAAGTTTCCCTTCCCCTCACTAGCATCTCTGTCATCTGGAAAGAGATTACCAGCTACCTCTTTTTCTCCTAGGAAGAAAAATTACTGTATCAGCTCCGCTTCCCCTTTCTCACCCCTTTACCTCACAAAACTATAGCTCACTTTTCTCTCCGAGGTGACAGGATTGATACATGTCTGAGAGATGTTGTCGGTTTGTGTATGGCTCTCCAGTCTCCTGCTTGTATTTCAAGCCTTTGTGTTTGTCTTTTTTTTTTTTTTCCAGTTACAGCTCTTGGTCTTTCAAAAGATATTGCTTGGTCTACAAACTTTGTCTTGCCGAGAAGTAATTAAAGTAGCACTATTTTTGTATATATTAAGAACTTTAAGCTTATTTAAAGATTCTGTATTTTCAATTCTGTGTGAAACTCAAACTGTTGTGACTCAATCTCTGCTTGAGGATCCACGAGGGAGAAGGTAGAAGCAGCTGAATACCGACTTTAAGTGTGTTTAAAAAAGGGTGGAAGAGTTTCTCTGCAGATGGATACATAGTATGTATGTGTATATATATGCTTACAGACATAATACCCACACTGTGTGTAGGGAGTCTATATACAACTGTGTATATATGTGTATACACATGCACACTCACACATGTCCCTGTTTAGTTTCTGAATAAATGAAAGAGTCACTTGGTTCTAGTATTTTCCTCGATTATAGTTGCGGGTTGCTGTGTCCAGGAACCTCAAGCTTGTTTCTATGGCAGCTATTCCCCAGCCTTTTAACATCCCACCTTCCCTCAATCTCCATGTGGCAATAAGAGGGAGAGAAGAGTGTTGTGACACCCACACTGAGCATCTCATGGAGGGGCTAAAAGCATGGGTAGAGATGTCTGCAGATGACAGGCTCATACAGGAGGGACTCGGGTACAGTAGGCTGCAGCACGGCCTCCTGTGGCACTGGTCTCTTGGCTTGGCACTGGGGATTTTGTGGGGCAGCCCAGATCTCTCTCTCTTTTTCTCTCTCCCGCCCCCCCCCTTTTTTTTTTGGTCTCCTTCCTGCCCTACCCTGAAGCAGGATTGCAATATCAGAATGGCATCATGAGCAGGAATGCGAGGGAACCTGTGCTGCACTAGACAGGCTGACTAATCTCCCTTTAAATAATATCCCTTTAAATAGTCTGGGAGCACTCTAGTGAGCTTCTGTTTCAGAAGCCATAAGACACACAACTGTGGTCTATATAAATAGCCAGATCCATGCTGGTAAGTAGTGAACAGCACAGTTATTTGTTCTAGGAAGGTCTTCCTGTGTTCTTCATGTTGTTGCATGGATAGCTGCGATCAAATTCTGGTAACATTTCTGTATAGTAGTGGTGCTGCTGCCTTTTTTCAGGTTGCCGTATTGTCAGTGACAGTGAGGAGCGAGCAACTACGCTTTGGAGATAGACTTCTATCTCCAGTGGCTTTGCATTTGAGTGGCAGTGGGATTGGGGCTTGCTGGGGTCTGTACAGCTGGCTTTAGCTAAAACAGTGTGGTTCAGACCCTTTTGATCAGTGCTGTGAGTTCAAAAATCTCACTGATATTTATAGCATCTGGAAGGTGAAAGCAAGGAATATTTGAATACTCACTGCCTAGCTGTGGATCTGAATAGAGGATAATGCGATGGTCCTGTCTGAGGAGGATGAACTTAGCTGTGCTGTTCTAACTCGGTAATCAGCAGTATAAAACAAAACAAACAAAAAACCAAGTCTATGTTAGTTATGCAGGCTAATATAATCTTTTCTCTTGTGATATAGAAGAGTGGAAACTATTCTGCAGGTAGGTACGTGGACTCTGCAGCTGCATAAGCAATCTTCAGTTTGCCTCCACCTGGTCCTCAATTATCAAGACAGCCTTCAAAAGCATAAGGATCTGATACATGGCCAGTAGCCACCCTAGCGCTTTCCAAGATTTAGGTAAATAGGAGAATCCTCTACGAAGAGTGCAGCAAGTCTTGCCTCAGCTGAGGTAGGAGGCATTTGAATTTCTTACTCATAGTGTATTGTCATCTTCTCCCTGCCATCCTACCCACTCAATGCGTCAGAGATGTAAGGCTTGATTTTTTTTTTTTCTTTTTCTTTTTTTCTTTTCTTTCTCCCTCCCCTCTGCTGAGTAGAGGATATTCAGCCCTTCAGTTTCTGGTGCATCATGTCAGAAATCATTTTCCTTTCTCCCCCCGATGTAATTCCCCTGAGCCAGTGGGTTTTTACCAGGGTGGATGAGCTCACAGTAGAGGCTTGGTGCGAGAGAACGGAAGACTGAGTGGGTCTGAGGAAAGGAAGAGGGACTACATGGGAGCATAGCACAGACCAGTTATATAGAGGCAGCTTCCCTAAATGCCCCCTCATGCTTGCCTTCCTAATGTTGCCTTTAAGTCACTGTACAGATGACAAGATTTTTGCTTGGCCAGAATTCTCCCACCTGATGTGGTGGGACACCATTCAGACTGTTCTTACAGGAGGAGGGATGTTATCTTTCTTTCTCTTTTCACGCTCAGTGCTCACCACACTCAAGTAGGGGTACAGCTGGGGTCAGGGATTGCTTTGGTGTATCATTTATATGGGATTTTAAGCTCATATTTGGCAAAGCAGAAGTTCTGTGCTGGGTTTTGGAAATACCATCAACAAAGACAGTAGTGGTCTTCTGAGGGAAAATACTATAATGTTTGATTATCAACAATCTTCTGAATTGCAAAGCAAACCCACAAAAATCCCAGCCTGTGAATTTAATTCACAAGAGAAAACAAACCACAGACAGCTTTTTCATTTAACTGTATTTAGTGTACTTACCTTACATCACGCCAGGAAGATCAACTGGGCAGTTCCTGGGGTAAGTCTGGTCTGTGTTGCCAGCTGATATGCAACACATGGGTTCTCTTTGGAAAAGCACAAGAAAAAGACAAAGCTGAAATTAGCAGAAATTATGTTTCAATGCAGGACAGTTTCCACTGAGCAGGGAGGGCAAAAAGGAGCAGAATCTGCCCCGTCGCATTTTGCAGGGTAAAGGCGGGTCAAAGTTCAATGCATTTTGTCTCCTTCCTCCTAGCACGATGGCTTCGTTTCCTGTCTTGAAGCAAGAGACTTTGTTCCAGAACGGGACCTGGAGCTATCGAATTCCAGCCCTGCTCTACCTGCCGCGTTTCAGCATCATCCTGGCATTTGCTGAAGAACGAGAGGATGTGGCGGATGAACACGCCAAGCTAATAGCAATGCGCAGAGGCGCGTACGACCCCACCACGCACCATGTTCAGGTACCAGTGTGGGGAGAAAATGGGGGAGACTGCCCACTTGCAGTGCTCCCCTGTCCCCAAATGAGTTGAATGTGTTTGCCCTCTTGCTGTAGGGAAGTGGCAGCTGCTTCTTCTCCCCAGTTACAGGAGACAAATCTGCTTATAAAGTAATGCATGTGTCATTATAACTGCTGGGATTCAACCCCATGATTGGGCAGCTATTTAGGGGGACTAAAGCGGGCAGGTGCAGCAGATTTTCTGGGGATGGCTCTGACCCATCATTGCAGAGTTGGGGAAGCAGACAGAGAGGTGAGACAGAAGTCCTTGTGGCGACAGCAGTGATGTGGAGGGGAGGCAGAAATGGGCAGTGCCAGAGGGATGGGGAGAAGGGAATTGGCAATCAGTGACTATTTTTTTTAAAATTAATCTTCTTAGGACTGATTTCTGGTTTAAAAAACAGTTGAGAACAGCTAGATTCCCCACGCAAAAGAGTGTTGTCTGGTTTGACTGTGCCAGTGAATTGGCTACCTTATTAATCTACCAGTTATTATTAACAGTTATCTTGCTGGGTGACTGGGGGTGGTTGGATACTCTATTTATAATCATTTTTTGCATTTGCAAATGCATTGATGTCTTGGGGAAAAAAAAAGTAATTTTGTTTTTCTATTAAATCCTTCATTGGTGACTGGTTGTCTTAGATTATAGACTCTTACGAGCTGGAGTCTGCCTAGCAGAAGCAGCCTCTGAGCACACCTTCAGTGTTATATCATTCAGGTAACATCTTGTGTAACCTCCTGTAATTCAGTTAAGTAGGGCTCAGTTGGTCATAAACTTAGTAATTTGTGTTAACATGCTAGAGTCTCTTAACATGGAAACACTAAATATTCCAAAAAAGTTAATACTGGTTGAATAGACGAAGATAAGACATGATCAAACAGGGTAATCAGCAAGTCAGGGTAGAAAAGCTAATTAGTATAATCTTACTGAAAAATACTGCTGCTTTTACCAAGCCAATAACACTATGTAGGAATAATTTTCTAATTGCAATGTTAGTGTTAGAAATGTGATTGTGTTATCATAGAATCATAGAATCTTTGGGTTGGAAGGGATCTTTAAAGGTGTTATGTGCTATTCATTTAAAGAAGGATGGGGCTTGGGAGGTAGTTGTACCTGCTCTGCTACCTGTTTTCTGTGTTGGACAACTCGGGGTCCAAATTTCCACACCAGAGTGTGTAAAGCCATTCAGTCACGTCTAGCAAGGTGCCTCAGCGTAGGCTGGGATGCCCATTCACTCATGGATCAAAATGGAGGAATAAGAGTCCGAATGGAAAGGAATTTGTCAGCATCCAGGATACTTGAAAAGGGCTTACTTATCTAGCTGACTTCCTAAGAAACACTGACACAGCACAGTGTCTGTACCAGCACACTTTGACCACTGAGCATGTCTGTGTGTCATATAATTTGTGAGAATTTCTGAAAATTCAACTACTGTAGTTTTTTAAACAGTGTCATCAGACACTAGCTGCATTGAGATACAGAGCTATCAGCTCCTCATTGAGTAGTAATTAAAAATGACATAACCCACCTGTTTGGTGAAGTGCACGTGCATTGTGTCATCCAAATAATTTTCACTTACATTTGGCGATGCCACTATATTGTCTTCTCCTTTCTTGCGCTATCCACTAACTTGCTTCTCTTCTGTTCCTCTGATGCTTTTCTGTAACTTTTATCCAGGCATCCTTAGACTGTAACGTGGATCTGTTTGTAATGGTGTGTTTCATTCTTGTCTCCCTTCACACGGGCCCTGGCAGTGGAATAGCATGGAGACCATTGCCAGTGCGCAGCTGAAAGGCCACCGATCTATGAACCCCTGTCCTGTTTATGATGAGGTCTCAGGGAAACTGATCCTGTTCTTCATAGCTGTCCCAGGAAAGATCTCTGAGCAGCATCAGCTTAGGACAAAGATCAACCTGGTACGTCTCTGCTACGTCACTAGCATGGACCAAGGACGCACCTGGAGCACTGCCCAGGATGTCACCGATAGTACCATTAGCACTGAGTACAAGAACTGGGCCACTTTTGCAGTGGGGCCAGGTCATGGATTACAGCTGCTCAATGAGGCCCGGAGCCTGGTGATTCCTGCCTATGCCTATCGTATCTTGGACCCCAAGCAACACCCCACCCCTCATGCCTTCTGCTTCATCAGCTCAGACCATGGGACAACGTGGGAGATGGGGAACTTTGTGGGGGAGGAGAGCGCGGTGGAGTGCCAGGTAGCGGAGGTGCACACCTGTGGCAGGAAGGTCCTCTACTGCAATGCAAGGAGCAGCAGGGGAGCCAGAATCCAGGCTGTCAGCTACAACCATGGGGTGGACTTTGAGGGAGGCCAGCGGGTTGAAATGCTAGTAGAACCTCCCTCTGGATGTCATGGAAGCGTTACTGCCTTCCCACCACCCCCTGATGCCAGATGCCAAGACAGTTGGTTGCTCTACGCTCATCCTACAGACCCAAAGGGTCGAAGAGACTTGGGAATTTACCTCAACAAAAGCCCTTTAAATCCAGCACACTGGACAAAACCAAGCATCCTCTTCAAGGGGCTGTGTGCTTATTCAGATCTGCAGTACATGGGGGTTGGGCCAGATGGCTCACCCTTTTTCTCCTGCCTCTTTGAATACGGGACCCACCAACAATGTGAAGAGATAATCTTTGTAATGTTCACTTTGAAGCAAGCCTTTCCATCAGACCACTGAGTCTTGAGCCTTTCCATTAGCATTCCTCTGAAAACCACCTTTGCTGATACTTCTTTTCACTGTCACTTCTCATCTTTCAGCAAAAGGTTTTTTGTACTCCTGCACCCTTAGTTTGGGGTTGGATTGTGGCGTCTGTAGATTACAAAGTCTATTAAACATACTCAAACTGAACGTATGCTTGGTTTTGTTTTCTGTTGCCTGTTCTCCCTTCTTGCCTTTCCCTTTGGCTGCCATCTTAAATATCATGTACTCAAAACAAGCATGACCTTTGTATAGGGCCTCTCGCCTCGAGGTCTCCGATAGACTTGAATAGGGACTCGCGCGCTGACAGCGTAGGGACTGCATGGGAACAGAGGGCAGCAGTTTTATGCTGAGCTGTATTTAGTACGTTGTGGAGAAAGTGCTAGAGAAGACACTGGGCTTACTGCCCTATATCTGCAATTACCTTCTTCAGAAAGCTGCTTCGGCTCTGGTTAGGTGCGCTGCTTCTTGCAGTCGGTGTAGGGCTTGCTGGCAGCTCTAGCTTTCAGGGCTTGCTGTCTTCTCCTTTCAGCAAGGCCATGGGGTGCCTTGCTCTTGGGATATTCCCAAGATATTGCCCACTTCTGCAGTGGATTTGGGGTTGCCTTGCTGAGTTCCCAGCCCTCCTCCTCCCCAGGACTTCTGTCTAACTTGGCCTTCTCTTTACTTCCCATGCTCTATGTTCTGCTTATTTGCCCCTTTTGCTTACACTGCACTGAGAAGCTGCAGCTTCTCGCGTAAGAAAACCACAGCCTCATGTGCTCCAGCTGCTCCCTCTCCCTGGGCAGTGACAACAGGACCTGTGCAGGACACCAGGACCCCCCTCGTGTTTGGGGACAGGGCAAGTGGCAGAAATGGCATTTTGCCTGTATCGAAACTGCAGGATCAGGACAGGTCTGCAGAGGGAGCTCCCAATTTATAGTCAGGAGGGGAAATACTCGCTGGTCTTTCTAACATAAGTGCTAAGCTATGATCCAGACAGCAACTGCTCTTATTACTGACAACCCAATGTCTTGCAAGCGTGGCTGCTGTTATTACAGAGTATTATTGGCATATAAGGCGGTGTGTTAAACAAGTAACATTGCCCAACTTCCAGCAAATTGCAAAGGCACAGGTATCTGAACCTGGCCAAGCCCAGAGCAGCATGAGAGCACTCAAGCTGGAAGGCTTTCCAACGCAGACAGATTTTCAGCATGTTTCTGAAGGAAACAGCCCTAGTTTTGGTGAGAGAGAGACTATTCTGTGGCTACAGTGTGATTTGAAAGGTGGCATTATGCAGTGAATAGACAAAGGGAGTGACCAGAAATTAATGGGTACCAAGAGAGACACGTCAGAGCAGATGGAGCTAGGAAAGCTTTACCCATGCCTCTGGACAAAATTCTGCTTTATGAACCAGTCTGTGCTTGTTTGCTGTGTTCTGTGTGTGTGCACGTGTGGAATGGCTCCAAGGAAAATATGTTTGTTTGCTCTATTGGTGAAGAAAAATACCTGCTTTCCAGAGCGCTCTCGGAACACGTCCCCTTTGGGGAACGCTAGCAGGTCCCATAGGATCATTTGCACTGTCACTGCTCAGGTCTGCAGGTCTCTGCTTGCTCAGTGTCCCCACCTTTGCCTTTTATTGCTGATAGCTTTCAGGGGTGGTGGGAGAAGGGGCCCTGATTTTTCTCACCGTCTAGGTTTGTTTCAGGGCATCTGGAGGCTGCAGGTACCAAAGGAGTGAAGAGAGCTCATGATCTTCACAAATACACCTGTAATGTGCCGAGCCTTTCCCAAGCAGCAGGTCAGTAATATGCTGGGCTGGGGTAGCACAGAGTGGCTCAGCTAACCAGTACTTTGTGGGTATTACTCATGTGCTCTTTAGATGTAGGCCAGAGTCTAAATACACCTTTGTGGCCAATAGCCTGTTACTGATGCTTAATGAGGGAATGTTATATTTAGACTTCAGCAAAGCTAACTGCTGTCCTATAGCCTTAACCTCCCTCATCAGGCATACTGTGAAATACTTTTGTTTCATGACATGAAAATGCATATTCGAGAACTTTTCATCTGACCAAGCCTGGCAGTACTGGTGCTGATGCAGTGCACAGGCTGGATATATGTGGAGGGGTTGGGTGACCAATGTGCATCTTGAACGATGCTACAGACAGTATTTATCCACTGGTTCTGGACAGGCTTGTGAGTTCCCAGCCAGCTGGTACAATCCTACCTAAACATCTGCAGCAAACCCGGTTTAGATAAAGTATTTATTACCATGTCTGAGAGACAGCTTGGAATAATACCCTAACATGGGGAAAAATAATGTTTGCTTTGGGTATAGACTGCCAGGGCTGCAATTTTTGACTATCCAGCACCAAAATGTGTCCCAGTTCTTTTTGTCTGTGGCCTCATTCTCGCAAGTAAGCTTAAATGAAATACTGCTGCTGCAGTTATCTAAAAGCTTCTGTTGAGTCTGGGTTGGATTTGTCTGACAGGTGTACCCATTATTCTTTTGTTTTACAAGGGTGTACACACACTTGTGTGCTGACCACACAGGGATTGGTCTTTCTCCAGTGCTGCAGCGTCCATGTGCCAGCGCCATGAGACGTAAAACAGACGCCATTTCCTCTTCAGGCAGTGTTGCAAATGAGCCATTAGGGATCACAGAGCTGTTTGTGTTAGGGGATTGGGATTCACCTTTTGAGCAGCTGGAGATGTATTGTGCTTTCTTTTACAACCAAGAAATACTCACAGAAACCAGCTTGCACATATTATTGCCACAATCATCACGTGTTTGGATCCCATCCGCTTGTTTGCATCTCCAAGTCAAGGAGCTGTGTGTGGCTGGACAGGGGATTCACACATTTGAAGGAAATAGCAGCAGATTGCTAAAAACTGAAGTTGGTGGCGGGATGGATAGGAGTTAAGCATTAAGTATACAGCTAATCAGTCTCAGATATTTAATGAGGGCTTGTACCTCTGTTACCTTGTGTTAACTTGCAGTACATGAGGAGAAGCTCTCCAAACGGTTTAATTCCAGCAAAACTCATGTTGTGCAGCAGCTCTGTCCACTCTGCGTCGACAGTGTGGGTCCGTTGCATGGAGAGCACTGTGAGGTCAAGCAGTGGTTTGACATTCAGAGCTGTTCTGCTTCCTGCTGCAGCTGTGTTCCAGAGAAGCTACTGTGAGTATCAGAAATCCCAGGGAGCTGGTACAGGTGAGGCTAGTAGCACACTGTGGCCCGGCAGGACTGTCAAAGGAGCTGCACAGTCCCTTTGCCATATGCAGACAGTCTTCTTAGTGGGGAGAATAGAGTTTGTAACCACTCTGTAGCTTACAGCTACTGTCCATGCAGAGCCACTTCATGGCATTCAGCATCTAACTCCATTTAGGTACCTGAATCCATGGGAGCCTGGCTCCTAAAGCCCTGTGTGGGTCTGAGTGAAGCTGAAGGACAGGTCCAGCTGAGCTGATTTTGGTCTGTAGACAGTGCTTGCTCAGCATGGACAGGAAGCCCTGCACGTTGCATTTCTGGCCATTTAGCAGGGTCCTAGGCTGGCCACACAATTTTGGTGCCCACAGTTTAATCTCAATGGCAGAGATTAAGCTGGACACTGCAGAGCAGATGTCTGGATAACTGAAAGCACCAGGAAGGCTGGCAGGGTTGAATGCTGGGCTGTACTGGTTCATTCTCCCTCACTCACCCACAAATTCCAGTCTCTCCCAATTTGGTCATAGGCTGCTCTCTCCTGCCTTGCTGCCCACGCTGTGTATGGGGGCAGCGCTCCGTACATGATCCGGGTACCGTGGTTCCAGCATTCCTCCTGGCGCTGCGAGTTGAGGGTTGCATAGGGCTAGCAGTGTCTGTGGCTTTCCTGGGGACTCTGCCTCTGTACTCTGAGTCCCAGGCAGAGTCCCAGCTTGGCTGCTGCTTTTAGATACAGCTCAAACGTGGATGTGCAGAAGTGCCAGTGAGTGAGTGTGCAGAGTGGCTGGAGGTGCAGGATAGGCAAGCAAAGCTGCCATGCAGGCAGTGCCCCTGTAGCACTGTCCTTTCTTGCTGCAAACATGCTCCTCGTTGCTCTGGAGATGCAGCACTGAGCACGCCATGCAGCACAGACAAGGGGCAGATGTACAGACAAGAAAAGGGAAGTGAAAGCTCCCGTTCTCCGCTCTCTGACGCAGGTTGCCAGACATGGCTTTGCCCCATCCCACCTTTAGGGATTTAGAATAGGAAAGATCTTTGAATCCATCTCACAGTAGCTTGACAAGGAGCTTTGGTCACAAATCCCCAGAGCGAATCAGCCTCTAAGTCTGCTTCTGTGCATGGAAACATGAGTAGGGGTAATTTTTTTTCAGTTCTTTGAAGTCCCTTCCTCACACCTAGCTAGATGTGAGGACTAGACAAGGCAGGAATGGGACAGTCAGTGCTAAGTATCCTAATGCACAGTGTGTTTCTGATCAGTCTGGGATTTATTTATTCCCTGGGGAGACCTGTAGTGGGTAGGACAGACAGACAGGAAAAAGATGGAAACTCAAAGGGTCTGGCAAGAGATCGTAAATGGGATGGCAGGCCACCAAAGCCTAGGGGACTGAATTGGTGGGGGAGCAGAAGGGATCCCCAGCTGGGATGTTTTGATACGGAGTATTAGGACGTCAAGGGGGAGGGAAAGGCAGGGAACATGGGCTTGCTAGTCACTTCAGCTGCAGCATGAAGAGGGAGAGCGGGGGCTGCAGGAACATGTCACGCTCACTCTCTGAGCTGTTTGAGTTGAGGAAGTTGTCCGTGGCTGAGTTTCCTTTCCCTCTCTGTACTATTGAAACAGGAAGCTGGTGAGCTGAAGCTGCCTGATCGTTACACACAGACACACAGGCAGCTCTGGCAGCTCCTGCACTGGCATTCAGGTTTCCTCCAGCTCCAGCGATGGATCAGTGCTGGTACCACGGCAACATCACCCGCTCCAGAGCCGAAGACCTGCTCTCCAAAGTAGGCAAGGATGGCAGCTTCCTTGTGCGGGCCAGTGAGTCAATTGCTTCGGCATATGCACTCTGCGTGCTGTAAGTACAGCTTTCAACCTCGCGCTTCACACGGACACTTTTATCCCCCTTTGTGCAGGGTGTTACCCCCTGCACCCTCTCCAGCACAGGGACAAGCAGCCACTGTACCCACTGGGAAGGTACAGCCCACATCAGAGCATGGCTTGTTTCACCTTACTGGGCCACAGGGTAGGGAAGGGTTGGGATCAGGGCCAGGCTGAACAAACCCGTATTCTTTTACTGCTGTAATGCTCACACTACTCTTGCCCCTGATTCAAAAGGAGAGAGTAATCGATGATACTGAGGCTGTGCTCTGAGAGAAAATAACCTCCTGACCTCTTTGAGCCTGTTAACAATTTGGGTCAGATATTTACATTTAACAACTCAAGAACTCAGCTTGGTACCCTCCCAGGTGCTTTTCTTGCTCTGGTTCAGCACGTGTTTGACCCACCTGCTTGTACGATGCTGTGTCCCATTCAGCAAAAGGCTTGAAATAGTTCCTGGAGCTGTGCGTGATGCACCCAGCACGGGTGATTCTACCTGCATCATTAATGTGGCTCACGGGGTAAAAATTTCAAGTGGGAAATAGGGAGAGGAGAGAAGTGCTGGCAGTCCTGACCCCCCCCATTCTGGGTTGGGGCTGGGGACCAGAGGGCAAGACCTCCTGCCCTGGGTTTGTGAGGGGCAGGTGTTATTCCTGGAGGCAGGAGTGGAGGGACGAGAGGAGACTGAAGTTAGTAGGGGAAGTCTGAGGCATTTGACTTTGTATGACAGAGAAATAAGACAGTTGCTCTCTGCTTAGGAGAGATCAAGAGAGCCTCTGTGGGACCCTGTTCTGCCTGTCAGATCCTGCAGCAGATCGATAAAACTTACTTCATCCTTACCCCGCGTTAAATTACAAGCAGGTTTCTCAGTATAGTTTCTTTCTGAAAGTGTATTTCTTGCAGTGGTAAAGGTGGTGCTGCTGTTTACAACCCTGGCCTGGCCGCTTGTCTCTGAGGTCAGAGTTCTGGTGACGGCGCAGTCTGCTGCAGAGGGTTCATCTGCAGAAAGGCGTGGGGCTGGGTGACTGCCCTGTGAGCGTAGGTGTTGGACTGTCAGAGATCGGTGGCTGGGTGCTGGGGGTGTTCACGAAGTGCCGAGAGCCTCTGTGCCTGCCTGTTAAGACGTTCGTAATAACCTGGGGAAGAGATCTGTCTTTCTGGAGGGAGCAGAGAGAGGAGGGCGGCTGCTGACGAATAGCCAGGACAAGCATGAGGAAGGAGGGGCAATCATGTAGCACAGGCTGAGGGCCCGAGTTACAAGTCCGGGAGCATTTTACTAGAATGGACTGTTGCTTCCATTGAGTGTTTTTGGTATGACCCCTTTTATTTGCCTTGTAACCAGTATGTACACAAAATACTTTTATGGAGTGATGGTGGGGACTATAGAAAGGGAAGGTGCTGTAAAAATGTCTACTAACATGCATTTACACAATTTTTTCCATTGTAAATGTTTATGCAGCCAACTTTGAAAGGCTTTTGTGACTTGAGAGACATGGGATCAGGAAATAGAAACAATATCATGACTAGGATTTTCTGAACCGGGAGCCAAAGGTTATGTTCTTAAATCCATTCTGAGGTAGCTAACATGAATGGCTTGATTAAAGAAATGGGGAGCACCCAGCCTTGGCAGCCAAGAGCAGCTGGATCTGTGCTGCAAAGGGCTGGTGTTAATTACAGTCTGGGAATTGTCACACAAACTTCTGTCAAAGTACCTAACAAGCATTCAGTTTATGCTGGTTTGCAGCTAATTTGTGAAGAGAAAGGGTTAAAGGTGGTGAATAAGTCTTTCCCTCTGAATGTCATCTTTGACAAAATGGGCAGCTTTGCTGAAGCTGAAAACTTCCTCAGAGATGTATCAGTTTCAGCTGTGTTATTGACTGGAAGGTGTTTGAAGTTTGAGCTCTTCAGTTACTTCTGTTTAAAAAACACAGAGGCTGGAGACAAAGAATGAGAGAGAGAGGAATTGAAAGCCCACTGCAAAAGGTTTGCACAAAAAGAGAATTATGTTGAAAGTGAGAAAGCGTCAACTGTGTATAGATAAGGACAACAGAAAACCCATGAAGTTTGCTCTGAAAAAGAAGCATCATAGTCTACAAAGCTCTAATATTTACTGGGCAGATCAGTCAAAATCCAGCAAAAGCTATTATTATTATTATCATCATTGAATGAAATAGTGATTTTCTTGAAGAGCTGCTTAAGGAAAACCGGGTTTGTATAAATATAGACAAGTAAGGGAGGTGTATTTGCAGGGCCGTTTAAGAGTGCCTTCCCTCCTTTTTTGAAACTTCGAGCAGCAGCATTTAACTTAGCAGAGAGCTGGAAGAGTCAGCAAAGGCAGAGGGAACGCTCCTCCCCTGGCACTGCTGTCCTCTGCTCTCCTGGTCACACTGCCCCATAAAAAGCAAGAAGCAAAGCCATTTTTCCTCCTCCTTTCTCTGTGCTTGGATCGTTTGATCTGCTGGTTTTATTGACAAGAAATGGGCTCTCTAACTTACCTGGAGAGGAATGGCTGGACCCTGAAATCAAGAAGAGCCTGCTTAACGTTTGACAGCATGCTGCATCTGAACTGAACTGGTATCATTCCTGGTGTAGAGCACCTTCTGTTGATGGTTCGTGTATGAATGGCTGCAGGATTAACAACACTTCTAGAGATTGACCCTCAAAGGCTAGCTGCACCTCTGTCATGGTGTGCTTAGCATCACGCCTAGCATGGCAGTCCTGTTGAGGATTTCCAGCCGCTCCCAATAGGCACATCATCACCTGTCCGTAAGAACATGTACAGCAGGAAAGGAAAGAGAAGATACAAGCCTTTTCCCCTTCCCTCTTCTGGTCGGTTGAGAGGACAGAGGGATGACAAAGTACTTGGAGACATGTTTACACTGAGGTTGATGTTCTGTTTACCCACCACATAGCCTGAACAGTGGTTGAGCAATCTGGAACTCAACCCAGTTTTTAGGGAGGACCTGGAATGTGACAGTAATTGAGACCACATAACTTGACAGTCAGGATGCTGAGGAGAGAAAGCCTAAGGGTAAAAATGGAGTAAGAGTCCCAGTCTTCTCCATCCACATGCACTAAATTAGGGGACTGCTAAAGAGGATTCCTGCTTTTGATCCTAGGAAGTGCTCCTCCCTGCTCCTGTCTCACCCAATAGCCCTTTGCTCTTCCACTGATCTTGCCTGTCCTCAGCTTAAACCTCTTTACAAGAGACCTTATCGCTCTCTACAACTACCTGACAGGGGGTTGTGGTGAGGTGGGTGTTGGTCTCTTCTCCCAAGTAACGAGTAATAGAACAAGAGGAAATGGCCTCAAGTTGCGCCAGGGGAGGCTTAGATTGGATATTAGGAAAAAATTTGTTACTGAGAGAGTGGTCAGGCATTGGAACAGGCTGCCCAGGGAGGTGGTGGAGTCACCATCACTGAAAGTGTTCAAAAAATGTGTGGACATACAGAACTACATGGTTTAGTGGGCATGGTGGTGTTGGGTTGATGGTTGGACTTGATGATCCTGGAGGTCTTTTCCAACCTTAATGATTCTGTGATTCTGTGATACAAGTATTATGACAGCAGCCTTATAAGGTCTGCGTGAGGGGGCACTTTCTGGGAAGGTAACAAGGAGAGTCCTCTTGTGATGCAAGAGCCATTTAGCTGTTTTTTTTATCAGTTTCATAATCTTCACACACAAATTTTCTCTCATCAGCTGCATGAGCAGTTCTGCTTAGGCCTGTTTGCATATCAGCAGGAGGAAATGGTGTAAGAGAACTGCATTGACAGATAAAAACAAAACCCATACCCTTCCTTGGGGCATATCCTCATCTGGCGTTGATTGCCCTGGGCTTGGTGAAATTAGCAGTGTTGCGGCAATCCAAAGGAGTTGGGGGTCATGTCTGTGACTTCCAGCTCTGTACCAGATCCTCAGCTGTGCGAACGAATAGGTGCCTGTGAAACGGTCTTACGTTGCTTAGTGAAGTGGTACTGAGCTCTGGGAGCAGCTCTAATTCTTCTGTGTCCTTTGCATTAATGCCATCAAAAGGTACAGGTTCATGTGGATACATGACAAAATCCTCCAAACACCCTCGAAAAACTCTACTATGATTTGTGAGTAATTTATTTTCATTTCCAATTGGTCTTTGTGATTCCTTGTATAAACCTGCCTAAAATCCTGGCAATCTCTCTGTCTCTCTCCTTCATGGACTGATTCTGAAAGGCATATGATGACCAGACTCACAGCATCATTGTAAAAGAGATGAGGATGTTTTATTGATCTGGCTGATCATCCCAGCCGGGGGGCTGACCTCAGCCCACATTTCTTGAGAATTCCACAGGTGACGCAGTGTTTCTGTTACAGCCAAGGAAGCTCTGCAAGTGGATTCCATTTTTTCCTTTGAGAGGAGGGGGTTGAAACCAGCATCTTTTGTTGGCTTAAAGCCATATTGTATGTTTTAATGAAGTGCTTTGCAGGTGACTTAAAAGATTTGATCAATCTGTTGTTCACTTGGGAGAAAGGTAAAAATGTATTTTCTTAGTCAACACTTCTTGGGCAAGGTCCACAAAGCTCAGCAGCTGCTGAGGAAGGTCATGCTTGCCACATTACAGCACTGCTCAGGCATCCCTTGGGCTCTTGTGCATTAATGTGGCCCTCCACTGTGCAAAAGACTCCTCCATCTCCCCTTAAATAAGAATCTAATTGAATTTAGCTGGGGCAAAATGTTCATTATGGCTGATCTACAGATGCACATGTACAGTGTGCATCCGCATCAGGTTAGCGAGGTGGGTTTTTCATTTAGGCTGTTGTTTAGGCTTTGTGTATGAAAATGTGCCTAGCAATCAGCTGTCTTACTGTGATTTAGCTGAAATCTATTATTTGTTTTTTCCAATACAAGTCAATGCACATACTAGCCTTCTATTTACTCATTCATTGCTGATTTTGGCCCTGTGTCTTTTGGATTTCTGCTTTTTCATTCCTTCCTGAGACGCCCACTCTACTGGCAGTTAGAGCCATTTGGTGTTTTCTTTCTTTCCGGCCAGAAGAAGAGTTGAATAACTCACTCTGAGGCTGATGCTGATATCACTTTCTGCAGTGACATCTGCAAACATGTCTCAGTGACCAGGAACACTTCAGGTTTCTGTTAGTTCCCAGACTCCAAGGAAAGAAAGAAAAAGAAATATTTAAAACCCTTGTGCATGAAGCCATCCATGTGTCTCGGGATCTTCCAATACCTTTTCTTATGCGGAAGGGTGCCACGGTGCGATTCCCTTCTGGAGATGGTCTAACCATATCTCCTCTGATCTGTTCCAGGTTCCGGAATTGTGTTTATACCTACCGAATTCTGCCCGATAAAGAAAATAAGCTAATTGTCCAGGTAAGCCATACTGTGTCCCATTCAGTCCCACAAAGATACACCTAAGACTGTTCACTGCTTTTTTTTCAAAGTAGTTCTAACGCCAGGAGAAAAAGGATATAAGGAGTTAAACTAATGCCCCTGGCCAGCACAGTGCTAGTCTCCAGTCCACTGCTGTGGAGATTTTAGTCTCCGGTCTACACTCTTTCACACGTGTGCCTTCAATTCAGTGGCACTGCCATGTTTTATGTAACTGAGAACCTCAGCCTAAGGAATACCTTTTCCTCTGAAGAGAGCTTCTTATCAATACATCGTGGATCTTTTCAATCCAAAGTTGCAGCACAATTTACCTACACCCAGAGAATGTAAATTGAGTTGTGGTCTCAGGATCCAGAATGTACCAGGATTGAGGGCAGGAGTTTCAGACCTTCTGTTTATTCCTATTCCTATTAGGAATCCTGAACGAGCCACTGCCCCTTCCTGTACCACCTCTTAGCCCTTGTTTTCTCAATATAGAAAGGTGGGGAGGGAGGCATGGTTTCTTACAGCCCCAAGAAGTGGGCATGGGTGTAGTAGGAGACAGTGGGGCCTGTAGCCTACCCATCCTTTTAGCACAGACAGTGCTGCATGGGAATTCCCTGTAAAATTAAATGGAAATGCATATGCTACCCATGTGCCCCAGTCTGCCTTGCTATTCGGAGTGGGTCTACATTCGTTCCTTTCCATTTCGGACGACAATTCTTCTCCCGCACTAGAAATACAGATTTCTACCAACTCCATGTGCAGCTCACGTGGCTCACATGCACCGTGTTACATATTTCCTGATGTGCTTCAGGGGCATCAGTTTTTCTTTGAGATCTGCACCAAAGAGGCAGCATATCTGAAACTTGAGTGATCAGGTTAGTGAGGACAGTTGAGTGCTGGCAGCTTGCTTTCAGCTGTGTGCGGTTGATAAGAATTGTGGATTGTGTGTCCTGGGTGCAGACACCCAGCCTGGTTCCCTCGAGAGCCACCTTTGGGTGACACAGGCTCAGGCTGTTCTGAGGAGCCCCACTCAGATGCAGCTCTGCACAAACTCGACTGCATTGCCACCAAGGCCAATTCCAGGCTCTCGGCGCTGTGCTCCAGAGGACTGCGTGATGTCCTTCCCAGCTTCAGCTGGTTTCCCCAGAGCCATTGAGATACCTCTGCCGTGTTTGCCACAGCGCTGGTGTTTCTGAGGTGGAACTGGCAGCAGGACACCATGCCAGACTTGACCTGGGTCTGTATGCATGACTACGGCCTGTCACCAAAGCTGATCTGTCTTCCCAGAGCACCAGGCAACACTGTGCAGAGGAGCCTGCACAGGCTCTGCAGGCTGCTAGCATGGTGCCAGCGCTCAGCTGGGATGAATAACCTGTCATTTTGATCTGGCTCCATACCGTGTGCTGCAGGTTGTTTGTAGTAATACTCTGTTTTATCCCATCATCTGATATATCTCAGCCTTGTTGTCCTAAGTAATGTGTTTTGGCATATTGTGCTGGTGTGATAGTGTGTTGTGATGGTAAGACAAGTGTCCAGAAGTGGTGTTTATCATTATTTACGGTACCGAGAGCAGCTGCTGAGATCAGGATCTTACTGTGCCAGATAGCTCACAAGTGAAACATCCCAGGCAGGGAGAGTGCTGGGAAGACCTGAGGCCCAGGGAACGGGCACAACTATCCAAGTCCCACAGCAGCTCTGTGGCAGAGCCAGGATGGGACCCTGGCCGTGCTAATGATGTCCTTGCTCTTTGCACTGGCAGCGTGATGAGGAAGGGAACTTGTGGAACCCTAACTCTGAATGATTTTGGGATATACATTTGATAGCTGCTTTGTCTTTTAGGAAACAAGCACAGAAATGATCATGTGTTGGCTTTTCACCTGAGGGGACGGAGGAAGGGAAGGCCAGAGGTTACCTGCAAAGGCAACTGCATAACCCCACGCTTTGCCCTTCCGTGCCCTGGATGGGTCTCAGCACCCTGGGCAAGCCCTGGCCCCCTCCTCGTACCCCAGCTGCCCTGCTGGCATGTCGTGTGAGTGACGCTGAACATGCAGCCTGGCCTGCAGCCTTTTGTAGAAGGGCACAGACACTACAAGTTACAAGAGGGTTTGAAATCCGGGTTCAGAGCAACGTGCCTTCGTGCAGGCACCTCTTCAGGGAGTGCTGGGCTGCAGGCTGCTCCCAGGACCCGCCAGCTAAGGTGTGCTGCAGACTTGGCACGTAGTTCTGTACGTTACAACCTGAGAGGATGCGAGTTACGTTTCCCAGTTTGTACTGGATCTGTAATTGTTTCTCCCATGACAAAGGGCCCGTTTTTGTGCACAACTATTCCATTTGTCCACAGATCAGAGCACTGCATAAGAAATCAATCTTTCTCTCTACTGTAGCAATGGGCAGCTCTCATGCTGGATCAAGGTTTACGAACAAGCAGAAAGTATGACTGATGTCAGTCAGCTCAGGCTTTCCCCACCACACATACCTTCACCTCCTCACCTTCTCATTCTCCATGGAGAATTTTGCAGGGTATTATTTACAAACAAATATGTCCTCATCCTCTCTGGGGAGGGATTACTGGATTACTGCTGGATCCAGACAGTGTTGTTAGGACTCCAGAGGACCTTTCTGAATGAAACCTTTTGAAATCTACTAGATCTGTTAAGGAAATAGGATCTACTAGAAATACACCCAAGCCAATTTGTAAGATTCTTTTGGGATCTGTGTTGTGATTGTGAGGGATTTCTCTTGTTCTTACGTCGTGGGATGCAGAGGGGCTGTGGTGGAATACCTTTGTACGCTGGGTTGCCAGGAGCTGTAGGTTGAGTATCAGGAGTAGGCTAAATCAAGTGTGTTGTTAACTCATGTTTTGAAGACACAACACCTCTCATTTTGTGCTGCTTTATTCCTGTTCTGTGGAAGAGGCAGAAGAAGGGGGCTGGCTGCTTCTGGCAAGTGAGAGATGCAGTTGAGAGTTGTAATTGAGGTTCAGAGCAAAACAGTCTCTCATGTTGTTGGCTGCTGTTCTTCATATGTTGCTCCAGCCGCCAGACATTTTTGGTTGCTTGTCTGTTGAGTTTTGGATAAAACAAAAACTACTTAATGTGTATTAAAAGATCAGATTTTTGAAAATAACAGTTCTCCAGTGCAAGGTTGTCAAAGCTGTTGAATAGGATGGAGTTTTGACATTTAAAATTCCCATTAAAAAGGAAGGAGTCTACGAATCCTATGGAATTACATCAGGTGTTAAATTAATACAGCAATCAGTAGATACTTGTCATTTGTGCGTTTATTAAAAAAAAAAAAAGACATAGGAAAGTTTCAATGCTAAATCCTGAGATTAGCCTGCATTAGTTACAAATACGGGCCCTGGTCGTGCAACGTGACCTTTTTTGCCTGCACAGTGCTCCTTCCTGAAGCTAACAAAGTTGTCTTCCTGCCCAGATCTGGGCTGTTGTCTGTCAGGCATTTTTCATGATGACAGCAGGTTCAGAAGATGTGTAATATCACAGCTACAGACACAGCACTTGCGACATGACAGCTCTCCCTCTGTCACTCTCTGGAGTTTTTTCACCTCTAAAGCTGCAAGTTGCTTCAGAGTTCTTTGAGTCTTGGAGAGTAGATTCATTTTTCTTTTTTTTAACTAGAGCCTGGTCCAGCACTAGTGGAATGGTACTCACAGTCATTTTTTGCATGGTTAAATTAACTGTTCAAGTACAGGTGGCAGAAAGGGAGGTGCCTATTTTTGCATTCAGAGGTGCACATTTTTGCATGCAGGCTGAAGAAAAAATATTTGCATATGTCCTTCCAGCATTTTGTGGCATGCTACGTGATCTGCCGTTGGGCTTCTGCATCTGCAGCAGCGGTATAGCAGTTAGTGTAGTCAGGAACCCCTCCTGCCTGTCGTATCTGGAATGAAACTGGTATCCCCCCAAAACATACCAGGCCATAGTGGTAACAAGTCATAGACTTTTTTTTCTTTAAACACAGATATAAATTCTTTCCTTTATTTTCTGGGACTGCTGAATTTTCTCCTTCTATTACTTGAGACTTCAAAATATAGGCAAAGAAATCCATGGCTTGGATGAATCAAACTTGCATCCTGCCGATGAAAACATATTTAAGGAAGGGGGGTGGAGTAACAAAAAAAATGCTTGAAACACAGGATCTGTAACAGCAAGTAGAGATCTTTGTCCTTAGGCTGAGAACAATTAGTCATCAAGATATCTCTGTTAGCCTGCAGACTCTCACTGTAGTAGAACCTGAGAATCTGAGAAGTAAGAAGCTGAGACAGGAAGACAGCAAAAACCGTACAGTTACAGAGAGATCCAGGAATAGGGGCACAAGGCTGGAAATCAATTGCCCCTGAGTTAGCTTAGCTGCTGCCTGCTTGTCGGGCAGCTCACAGATGGGGTGCTTCAATGTTCTCTGTGAAAACAAATACGATTTTTCCCTTGCTCAGATGGGGAGGCCTAATTAATGCAGAGTTGTTGAAAGTTTGGGGACTAGCTGAGTGTAACTCAGTTCTTGCCACCCAGATTCATAGAAGATAAAGCTTTCCTATGCTGTCACTTAAAGCATCTCATTTATATAACAGGCTGAGGTGTCAATATGACCTTCATCAATGCACAATCTGAATTCCTTGTGATCGTAGCCTCTCCTCAATGAAGGGAAGTGCTTCCCATTTTACAAACGGGGAACTCAGTCCCAGTCTGTTAAGGAGGATTGGGTTACCATAAATAATTTTAAATAGCTGTCCCTTGCTGACTTCCCCAGGATCAGAGGGTGTGTGTGATACATGAGTATTCATCCTCCCTCATTTTAGATGTGCAGTCAAAGCTGTCATGTAGTCAAAGCTGAGTTGTATCTCTAGTCAGCAGGGAAGAAACAGGTTTCTGACCTGGGTGGGCTAAATTGTCCTTGGCAGGTCCTGTCTCTGCTGCCTAAAGAGCCCGGAGAATCCCCGTAGACTGCCAGACTTGGCAGGTAAGGAGATTCCCATTACAGCTGGCTCTTCTTCAGTGTGAGAAGATGCTGGTGTCAAAAGCTGCTGTTGAAAAACTGTGGTACTGCCTTTGCCTAATGCTTTACCCTGTATTGCCTATATATACTGCAATTTTAAAAGCTGACTGCCAAGAGTATAACCTCCCTCCAGAGTGAGGGTGCTTGAAAGGAGGTGGTAAGAAGGAAGAAAACACTGGAGTTGGCTGGCCAGTAAATGCGGATTGGTATAGGGTAGCGTGGTAGCATCTCTAACACCCTGTGGAGTTTGATCCTTTTAGATTTCTGCTGCATCTCAAGTAGGAATTCACAGCTTGTGTTATCTGATGGCTGTTCGCCAGTGTATCTCTCTGCTACGCAATCCGTCATGTCTCAGTGGCAGCTAGATTGCATCTTAGTGTATGCTTGTAGTCTATCAGATAACACTTCATAGGTCATTTGCAGGATCGAGCACTTACCTTGTGCCACTCTGTCTGAAGGCCTGGGGAGACATATCCTGATGGACAGATGTCAACATTGCACAAATAGGGCTGTCACCAAAAACGCCACTGAGAGAGACTCAACCTCGTAGTTCTGGCAACAGCTTTAGCTTCTTGCTAAAGGTGGAATCTGCTTAAGAAACTGGGGCGTCTGCAGAGCAGTCTTTTGGTAGCTCAGTGCCATGTTTTATAATCGTGCGCTGTGTGGCACAGTCTGGTCCCTGAGTTTGAGGAAGGCGCAGCCTCCTGTGGGCATGACCTGATGCTTTAGCTCAGTCATGTAATGTTCCCATTCTGTGACCCAGAACTTGAACCAGACAATCTGTCCACCACCTCAGGGCTCAGGCCTCGCCAACCACTGCTGCTTTCTTCTGGCAAGGGTGCTCTTGCCTTCTCCTTCTCGCCAACCTGTTGTTTTTTGTTTTTTCTTGTACTGCCTTTAAGTCTGCTCTCCCGTTCATGCCACTACCAGAGCTCTTGCCTCAAGTTGGGTGCCTGCCTTGTAATGTTGTGGGCTGACAAAGACTGAGGCTCCAGTCACCCACAGCGCCTTGAACAGTGTTTGTATCTTCTGGCCGCTCCGCAGGAGAGGGCGGAAATAGAGCTTGGCTTGAGCGGGAGTAGGAACCACTTTACATTTTCAAAGCAAACTGGAAAATTTCAACAAATGCATTCAGGTGAAACATTTCATTTTGATTTGGAGCTTTCAGAAGTTACCACACTGTTGCCAGGATGTTGAAGAAAACTTGTTATTTCAGATGGAAAAAATGGATCATCCTTTTGAAAAAGTCCAGATAAGCAATTTTGAACTTTTCACCTTTAAGGGTTTTTTTTTTTTAATTAATGGGGGGAAGGGGAGCTGAATGAAGACGATGCCTTGCATAGCATATGCTCCAACCCCCTTAATTTTTTTAATAAACTTTTTTTTTTCTTCTTCTTTGAGCAAAACTGTTTGACCAGCTCCAGAGTTTGGTAATTTCTGTGGATTAGCTTGTTGTGAGAAGGAATTGCGAAAAGCTGCCTTCTCATGCTGTGTATTACAGTATTACAGTATGAAAAACATTAATATTTTTAAAGTTATTGCCTGCCTTTTTCTTTTCACTTCATCTTCCCGGGCTGTCCTAGCTGCCTGTCTCCTTGGCAGAAAACAGTGGTGTGCGTGCATCCTCCTGCGCTCTGCTCCATGGGTAAATGTGGGAGACATTAATTTTGCAGTTCTGGTGCCAGATCATCATTTCTGTGAGCATGAGCACTGCTTGCATTCGTGCTGAAATTCACCATTGCTGCAAGGGACTAATTAAAAACTACTTAACGTTTATACTTACTATTTGTTGCAGAGGGAGGGTCTGACCCTATTTACTTGTAGGTTTTGCTAACTTCAGTGAAAATATAGATGCCCGGGCATCACTGTTTTACATTGAGTGATCGTCTAGCCTTTTTTTGTTTTTTTTTCTGGTAATATTTTCTAGTCTGACAGGCTGTGTGCAACAGGAAACAAATGGTGCTATGTGAGCAGTTAGAAAGCAGGCCAGCAGCTGTGACTCACTATCAACGGACACTGAAGCTGTAGGCTACCAGTGTACTTGCAGCACCGGCTCCCAGAAGGTAGGAGAGCCGATAAATACTGTGTATAGGGTTTCCTGCTGAAACCCTCCCTTACCAACACGCTTATAGAAACACATTTTTGGGGAAACGTCTAGATTTGTACTCTCTCTCTATGTGGATTGGCTAAATATGGCAAAAAGACCAAAATCCTCTGTCCTGGGATGGGCAAGACGTACAACGAGAGGGCTGCCTGTTCACGTCAGCCGCTCGGCAGGATTGTCCCTGCCTCTAGACAGAATTTATTCCGGCTTCTGTGTATGAGTCCTCCAGGGTGGAGCTCTGTGTAAAAGCTCCATCCGGCGTGCTAACCTGCTCTCAGAGTGCAGACGTAGGGCTGCTGCCCAGCCTGCCAGCATGATCTGACAAGAGCGTGAGTTTAGGTCCGTTCCTGCATTCCTGGTGTCACTGCTGTTGTCACCAACCTCAGAGTCAGTGTCTGGCTGTGGCACGTGCAGTGCCAAGTCCTTTGTGAGCCCTTTGCAGAGAGATGCACGGTTTTTGTCCTTCTCTTTGATACTGCACTGTAATCTCTATTTGCTGTGCTGCTCTGACACGTGTGGCCAAGAAAAGTTTTCCTGTAGTAAGGATTTTGTGATTTGCCTTGGATCTATCTATGTCTGATCACAAGCTTTTCTACTAGGAAAATGCACTTGAGCTGGTTTCAGTGGGAGATAATGCAAAGCAAAATCCCTTGGGTGACGCTCACCCATTCACAACATTGCAGCCACTTAAAGCTTCTGCCAGACAGCTGTGTGAGGATTTTGGACTTCCTTAAATTGATGTCAAAACCTCATGGTCTCCAGCGAGGACAGGGCAGGCACAGGCCTGCCCAGAATATCACTTGCAGGCTGCATGGAGACTCTTAAGTCATCCATGGTCTGCTTGCAGCCGAGAGGCGTCGGGCACTGTTGGCCTCCCTCTGCGTTGAAAGGCAGGAGGAGACCAAGTGTCCCACCAAGGAGGATGCTTGGTGGGCTGGGACACACCGGCTGGACAGCCACCCCCTCCAGGTGTACCGCCAAGGTGAGAGGGGTGCCAGCACCCCACAGTGCGTGCCAGTGTCCCTGGGAGTTAGAGGGGGACAAGCAGCACTTGCAGTGCTGCAGCGGAGGGGACGGGACAGCAGCGTTGCATGAGGGACGGAGTGGCACAGGGGGGCTTACAGGGAGTATTTTAGTAGGGAGCAGAGAGGGAGTCACCAAGGGGAAGGGAAAGGACTGGAAGGTGCAGCCCACTTCTTAAGATGGAACTGAGTGATCCCAGCAAAGCTGTGAAGTTGGGGACCCTACGGAAGAGTCAAGAGCTCATTAGTGTGCAGAGCGTGGGAAAGGGGGATTTTATGCATAACAGTAAATTTCAAGAGTAGTTAACGCCAAGGATGGAACTGGTTTTGCCCGAGTTAGTTCTTGCCACAGAAAACTTGCTATGTTTGTGGTACTCCGTTGGCGCTGAAGGGTGGAGATATAATTAGGGTAATTACTTTTCTTGGATAGAAACAAGGGACAAGTGGACAACCAGGTAATAATTAGGAGCAATGTCTTGAAACATGGTTAGGGAAACATGTTTCTAGTATGCCCAGATATGTAATTTAATTATATTAAGCTTCACTTTATTACTAAAAATGGTAGATATTCCAATTGGAATGTTTTTCAATATAATTTAATGTTGATTTAATTCCGTTTGTAAAACTCTTTACATGCAGGACTGAAAATAATTTGCAGTCAGGGCTTAGCAAAATCTGTGTACTTCGTGTCTCTGCAAATACCAAATCTGTTTATACAGGGAAAATGCTTTTTCCACTGTTGCATCTGAGGTAGGAATAAACATAACGCATTTAACAGGTTTTGAAAAACTGAAAGAAGCAGCATTTAATAGGAGAACTAGGTATTTCCTGAAACGCACATTCCTGCTACTGAATCTCTCAGTATACAAAATTCTTCATACAAACAAACCATATCCAGCTTTTGTCTAGTTTGAACCCTTCCAGAATGTTTCCAGTTTCCTGAAAATATTTAAAAAAAAAATGGTCAGAGAAGGTGGCTTAAATCAGGTTAAAGTGATATTATTATTTGTTTTTTCAAGCTTCAAAAAATGAAATCAGATATTTGAAAGCTAATGCATGCCATGAAGTGAAATACCTTTTCCTTTTATCTGGATATGCTTTCAGATAAAATGTGTCACCCCAAAGAGTGAAATACCAAAGAATGTCATCCGTTTTTCTTACAGTTTGCCCTCCAATAAATGTGTTATGTCATAAAGCCTTCATCACGCTTAAACAGCTGAAAATGGCAAATAGGCAATCCTCACTGTATGTACAAAAGCAACTTCCAGGTGCTGCAAAATGCTTCAAGATTCAGAAGATAAAGCTTAGGGCTGTTAAACAGTAGCCAGTTTAACAAGTATTGTTTTAGAAGAATAATTGTTTCACCATTTTATCCTGTCAGAAGGCTCTGACCACCCACAACCACAGACCAAACAGCTCTTCCCTGCTGCACAGATCTTTCAGTTCCCGCTATGAGACCTCGAGTGCACAAACGATCGGGTTTGCTCTTGGCACAAAAGTGGGGCAGAGACTTCGGCTGGGGGACGGGAACCAGTGGCCGGGAGGTAGTGGAGCCCCAGCCTCCAACGGCACAGAAACTTTCTCCAGCAGCAAATATACTTTAGGAAGTTCTTGCTCTCCCCTCACCCCCCTGCAGACATTTCCATCCCGAATCAACTGTTTCTGTGGGCACATTTTAAAGGAAGAGGTAGTAACCTCTGCTCATGGACTGAGAACTCTAAGAAGGGTGTGGGTTTTTTTTAAATTCACTTTTCAAATTGGCTCCAGTCTGTGCTTCAGAGGCCAAATGTAGAATCCTAATTGAGATGAGCACCTTGGGAACACACACCTCAGCATCTCCAGGACTAGCAAATTGACACTTCCCTGAAATTCTAAACCTCTCCTAAGCAGATGAGGAAAAAATAATTGAAAACTCTCACAACCAACATTATCAAACAGAAAATACTCACATTTTTCAGTAATTTGATGGATGTTAGCTTTACTGGTATCAGTCACATAGCATTTAATCTGTTTGATTGTCTTACCATTTTTATATTTTATATTTTGAAAGACTTCTGATGCAGCTTCATAACTGAATTTAGAGCATTCAGGGAAATGGCAGATTATTCCCCTTTCAGCAGTGTAGTAATGAAGCACTGTTTTATTCCTTCTGCGCTTTGAGGCACGATGGGTCCCAGAGAAAAGTACTAATTTTCAGGCAAGTCTTGAGTTGTTTACTCAATGAAAGGGAAGCTATTATATTGTTGGTGCTGTATAAGGCTTTTTTTTTGTCCTGATCACTTAAGATGGGAATGAGAGTTGGAAAACATCACTATTGAATTTGTTTACAATGAGTCTTATGGCAAATATCGACACCTGCATGAAATCGTTTCTGCACTTGTTACTGACAGGGTGATGCCCTTCCTTTATTCCTTTCTTCTTTGGAGATGTACCATGAGATGTATCATTGCAGGCTGATGAGATGCAGAGACATAAGTCATCCGCCAGGTCACGAGTAATACTTAGTCTCCAGTTCGATCTTGCTCACTCGATCTGCTCTGCAGCCTTAGGGAATGAGACCAATAGACCCTACGTGGGCTGCAGCTTATTGCTGATATAAATACAAAATATAAAGATGCAATCACCTTTAAAGAACAACATGTTCAATTTAAAATATTGTCCTGGTTGCAGTTGTTTTAGGTAAGTGAGGTCTGCTCCACCAGTACTTTTCAAATTTACCTCTTGGTGGTTGAAGCTATTTCGTGGAGTTTTAAAAGAAATTTAGAATTCTTTAGTTTTTAGATTGCTGCATAAATGCAAAGCACATAGGTCTTGATTTCAAATGACAAAATGGTTTAGGGAAATGAAACAGACTTTGGCAAAGATAGCTCAGATTCAGTCATTTTGGAGTCTCTCTGAGAGAATGAACTCACAATGCAGCTTTCAGTTGCTCCCAGGTTTTTGCCCCGCTGTCTGACTTGCCTTCAATTTGTAACTTCTGACAAAATTTTCCATCTTGGTTCTCCTCTGAAAGTTGAAGTCGGTTCCCTTCTGTTCCATCCCAGAGCTCCAAAGTTCTCCTATTCCAGTATTTTAAAAGGTAACACCCCGCACAGCTGGGTCCAGCAAACCCCATGGATGGAGTGTAGCAAAGCTCTCTATGGGCTGGGGTTGCAGGCTGTTAAACCTGAATTAAAATTTCTAGATAACTCTGGATTAGACCTCATTTTCCCAAACTTGACAGGGATGTAGTGACCTGTGTTATTTAAAAGTCTTAGTATAAAGTATTTTTTGTGATCTAACATGGTGGAACCCCCATGCAGCAAGCACTGGCTGTTCACAGAGGCGCTAGGTAGCCCTTCCAGAAGTTTGTCTTTATTGTATGCCACATCCCTACACATGTAAAACCAGAGACCTTGGGTTGTGCCCAATTTTAGGGGGCAAAGTTTAACAAAAAAATTGTAACATCTGCTATTTTTATTCCAGAGCTGCAGTTCAGGGGAAAATGTAAAAGGAGAGGGTTTGAAGGATGTTTTTTGCTTGGTTTTAGTTTTGTGGCTAGTTTTGTTAAATGACAATACTTCTTCAGGCTGGATTCTGTATCTGTTTAATTAGCAGGTATGGTTCAGTGCTTACTTCTAATCGAGTAAGGGTTTGTCTTACTCATGCAGTAAATGCATGAAATAAGGGACAGTCCCTTGAAAGACAGGACGAGTGGCCACCCTTAGTGTCACAAAAATAGAAAACAGTTGCTGTAGCTTAAAGCCTGAGAAATTTTGCAGGCTGAAGACAGGAAACTGTAACACAAAGGTCCTCACCCTTATCTGTGCATTGCTTATGGTTTTTAATTATGCAATCCCAGAAAGTTATTAGGTATAATGTGGTGAATGCAGCTGTTTTATATGCACCTTCTGCCTGCATTGCTTTGTTTCAGCAGTATATCTTCAATAAGTATGAGTTCTTTAATCTTACATTTTCTCTTTTCCACTGGATATTTCGCATAATTCATGCATATTTAGTGCTTAGTGCCTGTTGAAACTGGGATTTATTCAGCACAGAAGACAATAGGGAAAGCAGAGAGCTGATTATGGATCCTCCACTGTCTGCCTGCACAGGTTAGAGGAAACCCCCAGAAATGTAGTGTGGGACTGAACAGAGTTGAGGGGTCCTGCCCTGCTATACAGGCAGAGCCAGTGTAGACATTCCTTCACCTGTCTTGGGGAAAAGTCCTTTCTCATAGGACTTCAAACCCCAGGCACTGTTGCCTGGGGATGTATTTATTGCCTTCTATAGAGGGAAAAGCTGCAGGGCGCTTGGGAATTTCCACCGAGAAGCAAGTATCAGTGACCTGCAATAGTTTCCCCAGCTCAGTTACTGTCAGCAGTGAGCACTGACAAAATCAGAATGATGACCTCCACAAACTGCCTTCAGAAATGATGACTATGTTACATTTGCTGCCTTGGTTGCCATGCTAGCTCTTGAGGACCTGTGTTTTCAAGCTTGTCTTGGTAATTACTAGAGCTAAATACTTTACGAAGAAATTAAAATGGAAATTTTCATTTGACTTCAAGTGCTGACACTTTTCAGCAGAAAACCAAAAAGCACATGGCTTGTGATAAAATTACAAAAGTTGTTAGAAGTAGCGTACTCCAAAACTTTTACTTAAATTCTACCCACACACTACAGAAGTGCTAAAAAAATTGCATTAGATCCCCATGGATCTGCAGTCCTTGCTCATTCATCACCAACTCATCTGACTTGCACCCTGTAGCTAAATTTAATGCCAGTCCCTCATGTTCTGTCATGGAACTGTACTGTTGTTTGCTTGTTGTTGATGTAAATCTTATTTATTATAACACAGAGAAATGATGAAAGTGTTGGTTGCTCAGGAGGTTTCTCTTGGTGCTATGAGTTGGATCATTATATGCTGTGTTGGTAACATCTTTTCTGATGGCTAGAGTTTGAATGGTTTATTTAGTGTGAAGGACTACCTCAAGTATGTGGTGTTGGTGCTTTCTATAATTGCTTGGTGTTCTTACTGGCTTCTATCTGACTATATTGGATATTTGGCAGTTAACATTCTTTTTATGTGAATCGTGGAGTGCCAGAGCAGAGTGGAATGGGGTCCCTAGGTAGGACCCGAGTACATTATTTTTATGACCTATGTCTTTATCTTCTGTGGGAGAAAGCTCGTTCAAAAGACTACCATAGGTCCTTTACTTTCCAAAACTTCTGCTCTGTTATTCTTTAGGGTGTAGAATTTTAACAAGCAACTTGAGATAAAAATTTGGCAGCCAGCTATACTCTACTGAGAACTCCTTTCAATATTCCTTCTCTTCAACAGACTCTTTTAATTTGCAAATGTCCCAGTTCTGCCACGGGAGCACTTCCTACCTGTGAACATGACCAATCTTCGGGCTGTCAGAACAAAGCCTGAGTGGGATCACATAGAGGAAAACTCTTTGCAGGGCCAGAAAAGATCAGAAGTGGCAGGTATGACAGTCAGGATCTTTTTAAGATTAACTCAAACTGGGCTCACATTCCACACATAGAACGTGTTAAGCATTTGAAACTGAGCATGAGCAAAATGCATTGTGCTTCCCAAGTCTTTTCCATGACATTGCGGATAGGAAGAAGTGAGATGGCCATTTTGGCCAAAATTGGATCAGGAGAGAGGTTGGGTTTGAACCTAGATTTGCACTGTACCAGACAATTTGGAAGTGAGGTCATGATGTGCCCTGCTGCCCAGTTAGCAACTGGAGGCAAGAATGCTTGTCAACCATGTTTGCACCCGGTTGACTTCTTTCCAGCTATCTGCAGTAGGATCCATATTTCATGCGCATATTGTGAGCAAGCAAGGGAAGTAGGTGCTGAACTTTAACAAATGTTCTGTGCACACTAGTGTGAAAGAGATAGCGTTCCCATTTTTTTATACATGTAATAAGAAAGGAATTGTGATGCAGTGCCAGTAATTCATATACAGTGTCTTTTAAGTCAGTGTTATGCTTAAGGAAATGTAGCTTCTGGTACAGGCAGTATGTAATGGTATCCTTCAGCTGCATTTGAGGAACAGAGGGAATTTTATAGGATTGACAACACAGTAATTTTCTTTATATTTTCCTCTTTTAACTTTTTATTTTTGTTTGTATGTGTGATTTTTCAGCCAGGAACACAAGCTAGAAGTAATACATACTTAGTTGTTGTTAAATGCAAATCCTTATTTCCTTCTTTCAGGAAGGATTTTTCTAATCTCTTTCAGAAATTCTGAAGCCCGCTTTCCCAGAACTCTCTGATTTCCATGATTTTCACCCAAAGTTTTAAATGTAAAAGGCCACTGTAGCAAAAGTGACATGAATAAGCAAACTTGAGCATCAGGACGAAACCGTATGCAGAATGAGACAAGTAAAGCCTTCATCATCTCTCATCTCAGAGACAGGGACTATTCACCTTCCATTCTCTCCAACATTTTTCAAGTTCTGTAATTTACAACTGCACTTAACACTGTGCCATTCCCCCCAAAATTCCTGTGATTTTTTCCAGGTGAGGAGGTGCTGCTCCAGCCACCCGCCGGCATCCCCTGCCCAGGTTCCCTGGAGTCCTCCCCTTGCCTCTTCTCTCACGTGCAGTTCCCCTGCCAGAGACCCTCTCGCTGAGCACCTGACCTCCATTGCCAGCTCGCAGGTTCCCACCACTTATTAAAGTCCATTCCTTTACCAACCCTCCGTGTCACAGCGTCCCCTTTTTCCTCAGCCATGCGTTTGCTCCTCTTCCTTAGTACTCCTGGTCAGCCCCATTTCTTCCCAGCCCCAGGTGTTGCATTCAAAATAGAGTACATTTCTGGCAGGCTTGTATTTTGGGAAGTAGCTGTTTCTCCCAGCTATGATTCCTGTCTATGATCCCATTCCCGTGAAAAGCTCCTGAAATTTCTTAGCACAAGATTTGATCTAAAAATAAAAAATGTTTTCTAACAAAACTGAAACACAACCAGGTTGCTTTAAAATGCTTTAGAAAATAATTTACCAGGAATCTCTTAGCTCTTAGGTTCAGCTCTTTAGTGAAATATAAAAGCTTGCCTACATGAGAGCCAAAAGTAAATTTAAAAATGCCACCTAGTCTTCTTAGCTAACTGAGAGTCTTGAAGACAACTTTTTTCCAAACCAGGAAGCCTAAGAAAATTTTTTTCAAATCTAAAAGGAAAAAAGTTCCTGCCAGCCTTTCTCACCAAAGTAGAAGTGACCTGATTTTCAGCTTCTGTTTAAGCTGGTGGGTAATGCAAGAATTTTATAACTTTGAAAACTTATTGACTGTTACTGAAATGCCTATATATGGGTTTAAATACCTGTTTTAAGGCACTCTGGTTGGAAAAGATTGGCCTTAAGCAATATAACCAGATGACCAGTTTCCTAGTTCCTCCTTGTGCATTGGCTCAGGAAAGGAAAACACTTCCTCTTCCTTCTGAGGGCCCCAGACTTCCTGTGCCATCTATTTATACAATTGTCGTAATGAACCCAAGTTAACCACTTCCTTGCCTGGCTTAGCGTAGGCTTTACATCTTTTAAGTCTCTTTTTACTTTATGTCTTTATACTCTACTTGCAACTTCTCTTAAAGGTATGTTTAGAGCTGCTTCTCAGAAAACCTGTGTTTGGGGTATCTTTGTCAAGGTGTTGTGTTGGCCAGATGGCGTTGCCTGGAGATAATGAAGAGGAGGAGACTTAGGTTGGGCCTTGTTGGCCTTTTTACACCAGATACAAAGGAAGATGAGATGACCTCAGCCATACAAAAAACTGTTGAAAAGTTTAGGTGGATCAATTTGGAAAAGGGGTCACAAGATTTAACCGAAGGCTTTAGTTGTACCTGTTTTCGTGAAACGAAGGACCCAGAAGCCTGTCCATTATGAAGGCAGGAGCAAGTTGTAGCTAGTCGTGTTAAACCATTCTACAGTGAGCGTACAGAAGTTGGAAGGGAAATCGATAACTGGAAGGACCTGCAGAACTGAGAGCAGTTTCTGGAGGACAGGAGACACCAGGACATCCTGTGGGAAAGGAGGTTTCCAGCCAAAAGGGCTGGAGCCAGAAGCGGAAAATCTGAGAGACCATGGCTTGGGATGCAGTTGAAATGGCCGGGCTGGTCATGACAAGCATGGCCATGTTCAGTTGTACCAGTCTGCTTCAAGGATATAGCAGGATCTGGACAAAGAGCCAGCAGGCAGATTGGCAGAGGGCTTCCTGCAGTCGCAGGACAAGTGGCAGCAGGAGGCCTTGCCAGGTCTCCGAGCCCAGCGTTTGCCCTGTTTTCAGGCTGAAGCAGGATCAGGTGCTCGCTAGCCAGCTGTGAGGGATGCCTGGGTGCTCTGCACCGCGACGCTTCCGGAGACGTGGACACGTACTCTCCGTGTGTAGCCTTGACTTTACTGTCTCTGCCTGGCAAGGTTCCTTGAGATCTAATCTGAATCTCCTCTGCTGCAAAGTAAGCCAGACACATCTGCTGTCCTTGGGGGACTTGCAGCACAGCTGGTTGACATCTTCTTTATAGAAGAATTTAAAACTTGTAAGACTGCTGCTCTGATGTCTCCAGGCTGTCCCTTTGCCAGGCTGTCCCAGTCCCTTTCTTCTGAGCTTTCCTCGCAAATCACATACTCCAACTCTTGAGCCATCCTCGCAATTTTACCTTGGGACTTTCTATGGTATTCTCACGTGTTCCGTAAAAAGCGGTGCCCCAGGCTGGACACAGCAGCCCAGCTAAGGCCTTACGGCACCAAGTACAGCGAAAGAGTTTCTCCTTGCATCTCATTCGACGCTTCCGTTAATAGAACTTAGCAAGACAGGCTTTTTCTGATGCAGTTTCCCACTGTAAAATTGCCACGCGGTCTCTGATTCGCCATTACCCGGATTCCTTTGTGCAATTCTGCTGTCTTGCGAGCTGTTCCCTACATCGCATCTCTTCACTAGGTGTTTCCTTTCCGTATGTTACGGCTATCGTCAGCGCGAAGCTGAGGTACCGGCGGCGATGCTGGAGGAATCGCAGTGGAAGCAGAGCCTGCCCTCCGCGCCGCTCCGGTGCCCTGTGAGCAAGCGTCTGGGGATCTGGTGTGTTGCTGTGGAAATGACAATTGCCATCCACGTTTCTAATGACTTGAAACAATTCGCTTTGCAATTAAAACAAGATCTATCCTGTGATAACCCCGAGGAAATAGTTACTGAACGAAGGCGGGGAGGTGGGGGGGGAAGTGGATTTCATTGTGGTGCTCTGCTTGGCCGGCTCCAGCTTGCTCTGCGCTGCCCCGACCCGCTGGGTTGTGTTTGCAGTGCCCCGTTCCGCATCTGCTCCCTCTCTCAAAAAACAGAGCAAGTTTCTGCATAAAGTTTAGGCTCCGTTTTGCCTCGCTCTTGTCATCCAGTGTGGTTTTGTCTTGAGGACATTTATTCAGAGTGCACCATCAGTCCAGCTTTTGCTAATGTGCTCCACAACCAGATGTGGACCGACTCAATGCCAGCATTTTACTATTCACCACTGCTTTTCCTTCCCAGCCTATCAAACTTTGCCACAGGTTCAAGTGTGAAGAAAGTATATGTCCCAGCTACCTGCTGCTTTCCTTGCTTGCTGGCAGCAAAAATTGTTTGACCAGCCTTCACGTAGGTCATCTAGCAAGCTGAGCGCTAGCTGCAACGTTACTGAACCAGGTTTTCTGTGTTAAATTGATGCTCCACAGGAATCATCCCTGCAGTCCCGGGCAGCGCTGGGCTGGGAACACCCCACGGCCTGGGGGACGGTCCTGTTGCCCTGCGGCTGGTAGCAAAGGTACGGGCTGTTTGATTTGGAGGGGCTCACACGGCACTCATCGCTGGTGGTATCTGAGCACCTCGCAGTTGCGCGTCGAAAAATGTGACCAACATCTGTCACACAGGATTTGTTCTCATCCTTTCCCCAAGGGGAGAAGCAAGTACAGCAAGGTCTTGTTTTTACTGTTCTCTCTCCCAATTCAAACAACATACAGGTTTTTTTGTGCCTCTCTGCAGAGGGAGGCAGCGAAAAGCAGCGTGCCCTGCTGTCTCGGGGGGTGCCTTGAACTGAGAGGAGCTCCTGTCATAGTGCCGGCAAACAGGCGGAGAGGGTTGTTGGGTGCTGCTTTGTGCTGGAGGGGCACAGCCCTTCCCGCACGCTTCCTCTGTTGAGGTCCTTGCAAATAATAACAATTATAATACAAAAGAAAATGAGTGAGAATAATCCAGCGACCTTTGCTTTAGGACTCTCATGATGGCAAAGCTGATGCGTAGCGAGGCGGTGCCGCTGCTGTGGCTTTCGCGGTGTAGGGGAGGGCCCTCGAGCTCCCCCACCATGCACGGGTGCTGAGCAGGTTTGAGGCTCCCCCATCCTTCCCTCTGTGCTTGGCCATGGCTGGTTGGAGCTCCCGGCCCCGCAGGTTTCCCATTTCATTATTGCAGTTCTCGCTGTCTCTGTGTAGCTGCTCGGGACACATGTTCAGCTCCCTGCTAAATTTTGTCTTAAAATATGAAGGTGTCATCCTTTATTTTTACTGTGCGCTGTGGGGAGTTGGTCCTTCGTATCCTGAACGGGCTTGGGGAAGGTGGGCTGTGGGAGGAGCTGGCACCGCTGGGATGGAGACCGCCTCCCTTTGGAAATGAGCGGCTGAATTCGGATGCATGCGAAGCCCAGCTCCTCCACGTGTCCACAAATCCCAGTTATCCTTGAGAGAGGAGAGATGGCAGGGTTCATCAAGAAGGGTGGCTGGAGGTGGTGGGCTGGCTGCCTGACCAGCCAGTTGAGCTACCAGGGTAGAAGGGGTGCATAACGGTGGGACCTCTCTGCGCGTGCATCCCGCTAGCCTGCACGTGGGCCAGGGATTACGGCCGACCTGGGTAATTTGAGGTGGACCACAGGCTTCAGTCTACTCTTGAAATGCAGTGCAATGCGTTAGAGGAAGGAGGCCTGTTAAAAAAATGCTGTGTCTTCTGGTTACCACAGAGACCAGCACGGTTTCAGAGACTGAACTATCCTTGGCAGCACAAAGTGCTAATTCAGCCTTTCCTCCCACTTACATCAAGGCTCCTTTTGGCCTGAAAAGAGCTGTGCAGGGCAGTCTGTCTTCTTGCAGGCGCCCTGGGAGGGCAGGAGCTGAGGCGCGAAACAAGGCTGAGAAGAGCATGTTTGGGATGCTGTGCGGGGGCGGGACGGGGGGCTGTGGGGACGGTCATCGAAGTCGGGGGGTTCTGCGGAAGCGGGCAGATGGCAAGGTTTTTGGGAAGTGAAGTAGGAATGTGAAGATGACTTTGGAAAGAGGAGGAGCAGGGTAGGCTGCAGTAATTCAAGAGGTGGGAGAGAGCACTGAGGGCAAAGCTTTCCTCCTGCCAAGATGCCAACGACAAACCCTGCCCATCCTGTTTACCCTCGATGTGTTTTAGGGTCTGAGCGTGCGCTCTGGGGCTGATGCCTTTTTCCAAGTGGTACCTTTGGGGTAGCTTAGGGCAAAGCCAACCATCACAAGCCTCGGCTCTCATGAGCTCCAGCCCACCTATGGGTGCTGTAGGTGGTGGGCAGAAGGCAATCCAGGCAGACTAAGTCCTGAGGATGAACACTGCCGTGGGCTGGGCACGACGGCTGAGCATGCTGCCGTCCTGCGGTCCGTGCTGCTAACGGTGCGCTCGGGGCTGCCGGGGGACTGCCGGTCACAGCTGTGTAAATAAGCATAAAACCGGGGGTTTTGGAGCAGGGAAGGTGTACTGCAGGGAAGGCGAACAGAGAAACATGGAAGCAACTGGGTGAACTAATCCAGGTTCTTTCCCAGTGCAGGACTGTGACTTCAGAATCCTTTCATATGATGGATTAGAGCTAGAGCTGAGTGGTTTTTTTCCTTGGCGATTTTCCCTGATTCCCAGCCCTCACAGTTGGCATCAAGAAGCAGAAGAGTCTGGGAGGACCAAGACATTATTTGCATTAATTGGTGTAAATCAGAAGTCCTTCTGATTACGCTGAGTTTGTGCTGCTCTAGCAGAGCAGGATCTGGCCTACGCTGTTGAAGTCCTGTGAAGTTTTAACCAGCAATTTGTTTCAACATCTCTGGCCTCACAGAAATATAAGCCAGTGTTTGCCCAAGCACTGCTTTCATGCTGAATGCGACGTTTTCCAGTGTATGAGAATAATAAATCTTGATAAATGCAGGAACACCTGGGAGACAGAAAAGGAGGCTGTACAGGCAGAGCTCTCAGAAACATCATACATACTCATTACAAGAATGTGTCTTGCTGTGCTTTTAAGGACAAGCAGGTGTAGTTAAAAATGAAAAGTATTTTTTATGGCAGGCCTGAGGGCACTGAAGGCTTCAAATGTGGTTTAGTATTGAAAGCACTGTCCTAATTTCTAGCCTGAGATTTTATTCTTTACAAAAATTAAAAACAAATCTTGCCGCTGCTAGGTCTCACTGAAGACATATTTCTCTGTTCTGCTTGCTGTGGTTAATGCTAGCATTTCTCCTGTTTAATCTCTTGGTTTTGCGACATTTGTCTTTTAAGCAAAAAAGTTCACAGATAATAAGAAACCAGGCAAACACAAATGGCAGGTGAATAAGCTTGTTCAAACTTGTGTTAAAACTTTGTGTGTGTTAATTTTTACAGCCAAGAACTGCAATCCAAAAAGAAATGAAAATGTCCTGCCTGTTAGTCAGAGGCGGAATGTCTAAAGCGTGGCTGCATAACAAGTTATTTCAAGTTGGAGGCAAAGCTTTAATTGATTGTCAACTGACCATGTTTCCTGTGCGAAATCTGGGTTTTTGCAGAATAGTGCAACTCAAGCCTGCCATTAGAGTGATCAGGTCTTCCTGCTGCTGTATCCCCAGATGCGAACGGTTCCCAGTGTTGCTCTTTTAAGTCAGGAACAACAGTCTTGTGGGGCTGGAAGACATCTGCTCTGCACCGTTCTTTCCCTGCTCCTTGATGTTTTGCTGCATGTGTAGACAGGCCCTTTTTGGGTTAGTTTCTCTGGGAAAACCCCTCGCCAGAAAGAGAGCACCCTGCCAGGAACAGCACCCCTTGTGAAGAGTGATCAGAGCTTCCGTTACGCGTTGCTGTTGCCTTGGGTTTGGATGGCGCTCAAGCGGGGTGCTGGGGGTAATGCAGAGCTCTTTCCTTTGGCCAGGAGGCCGGTGCTGAACCATGACAAATCGTTTTTCTGTCCTTGGTAGGACCCTTGGTTGAAGCAACGGGGCAGAGCTGCAGGGGTGGCAGCTGTTCGTGCCTGGCGAATCCAGCAGACTTACCGTTCATGCCGATGCGTAGATAGAACTGCTCTGAAGCTTTGCCTCTGAAGACCTCTAAAACCTTATCCCTGTGTTTGCCCTCTGCAAGTATCCATTTCCTGAGATTAGTGGCCAGGGCTGTGCTAGAAACAGGTTTAGTCACAGTTAAAATTCAGCTGGCAAGCTCGTTGTCATGCCTGATGCATTCGCAGTCCTTGCTGTGTCCTGAGCCTCAGCTTTCTAAATCTTCCTCTGAGCATTTTTTCATCTGAACCTAGTTCTGAGCCTTTGAATCCTGGAAGGGATGCTAACGTCTAGATTTAGACATGTTTATCTTGCAAATTCACAGAAAAATTCTTCCTGGATACTACAAAATATAACATAGTCCAGGGGTTTTATGCTCAGGGAAAGAGGGAATGCAAAAATTAATCCAGGAGAATTCTTTGTTTTTAAAGTCCTCCTTCGCTTTGAAGCCGAGCACACTGAATCAAATGAGAGAGCTCTTCCATTTGGCTTCAGTGAATCTTTGAGGTTGCCATTTTTGCTGACACTGGCTGGAACGTGTGTGCGTATCTGTTTCTGTTTGTACTGCAGGAGTCGTTCTGCACAGAGCCTGTGGTCAGATGGGCAGTGAGAGCTGGGCTGGCTTTCGCTGGACAGCAGTAGTGGGTTTTTCTCTCTCTATGACTTTGTTTTTCCTTCTGCGAGGAGCAATGTTTCTGTGGTAGGAAATCCCAGAGCATGACAACCTCTGTGTTTTGTTTCAGGCATCAGAGGGTGTTCCTGTGAAGTATTTCGATAATTTGGAGGAACTGATAGAATTTTACAAGAAGGAGAACATGGGTCTGGTATGGCACCTCAAATATCCAGTGCCGCGGGAAGAAGAGGAGGCTGCAGATGAACCGGAGGAGGATGCTGGTAAGAAACCCGTGATGTGACTTGGTGATGCAGACCCCTTGACACTTAGTCTGGACTGGAGATATGCAGTGCAGGCAGGGGGATTAGAGCATGTCATGCAATAAAATGGAGCAGGGCACAGAGAGACCTGAGCTGGCAAGACCTTGAGGCAGTGAGTCGTCATGGCTCTGGGGCAGTACTGCATCTGGAGCACCGTTTTAGCTCACCTGAGGGAATACATCGAGACTCTCTGCAGAAGTCTCAGGTGCGGGGCCCACTAATCTGTTGTCCTTCATCTGGACTCAGGCTGGTTTATGTCCAGCCATCTCACATGTCTCCATACCCTTCTCTCTGCAGTGCATCTGTAGGGCCACTGTCTCAGCAGTGGAGATCCTCCCCTAGAGACGTGGAACACATCTCTCTGCAGTGCCACACACCTGCAGCTGCTGTGGGTCTTGGGTCATCTGAAATTCAGGCCACCTTATCTGCTTGGATCTAGAGGAGGTTTCTAACAGTCATAACCAGAGGGCACAGACCCTGCAGTGGCAGAGAGTCTAACTCTGTGCACAGAGGCAGGTGTATGATGAAGAGGTGTGATTGACATTATCCCAATTATTTTATAAGAAATGTCACTGTGGGGTCCTGACACTTGCTGTTCTTGGATTTTTCCTGGATCTTCCCTTGGATCTGCCATTGTTCTCCTGAATCCCAGGGGAAGGTCATGCCCACAGAGCCATCCTTCCTGTCCTTTCTGACGTCTGGCTGGAAATGATGAGCATTACAATAAAACTTGTCTGAAGGACACAATCCCTGTGACAGACAGGCAGGCACGTGCACTAAAGCAGATTGCTGTGCCTGTGTACATTTATGCAATCCAATGGATTTCTAATACGAGCTGGAAGATATTGGTATGCAAGTCTCATGAAGAAACAGAACAAAATTTTGCAAAGCTGCTCAGGAAAGATGTTCCTGTTTTTTGGCCAGCTGCACTGAGTCTCCAGCTCTCAGGGCGGGGGAGGGAACTACAGCAAAAATAATACACAGAGAGGCGAGCAGCAGGGAATGAAGTTCTAGCCGAGACTAAGAACCTTTAGATGAAGAGGTATTAGTGCTGGGGCTGGCTTGTTCACGTACAGAATTTAATTTTGTTAGGACACTTTGATGCTTGTTGTGCTGGAGCCATGTAGAACCTATAGATGTCTGGCCATCTTAGACGTAGAATTGCAGACGTGAAAGATGAACGCCCAGATACCCTGCAGATGCACCGCCCAACTGTGCCATTGCTCAGTGCTGCGGTGGCTCTGTGAATCACAGCTTCTGCCCAGGAGCAATGGATCAGTTTTGGGTATCCTTTTGTAATGAAAATCCCACCATTAGGAAATAACCAAACAAAACCTCAGAACTTAACCAGCTACGTATGACAGGTGCAACAAAGTGTTGGAGCAATGAGTATGAAAAGAAAGGCAACCGTGGTTGGGATAAATAAGAGGTGAACCCACTCTTCTCCCAGGAGAGGGAGGTACGCTGAGCAGAGATGCTAGAGCAGGAAAACGCTTTGTGCTTCCAACTTGATGCCCACAAGACAAGGCAGGATACTCAGCCCCTCTGTATTGGATTATGAATTTTATTTTCTCCATCTGTACTTGCTTACTTTAGCTGTTCACTCTTTCCATTAGCAGCTTCTGGCGCTCTTTCCATCATGCCCCTTCATTCATTCTGCCCCAGCAGCAGATCTCGATGATAACAGTAATGATATGGATGAGGTACAGATATGTTCTCTAAGCGTTATAGTCATAATGAACCTTCGTAGCTGCTGTGCAGATGGGACAGTCAGACTGACTCAGATGAGGTTACAGTGCCAGGCAGAGGCATATGCTGCCTGCACAGGAGGTTCAAGCCTGGCAGCTCAGCCTGCTTGTCACACACCACTGACACCCCTGAGAACAGTGCTGGGCCAGCATCAAGCCCTGAGCTTTCCAGCTCTGAAATCGGGAGGCCTTTCAGAAGGGACGGTTTCTGCAGCGACTGCCACGGCGGTGCAGACTCAGCCCTGCCTGGGGGCGAGGGGGAGGAGGTCAAATTGCCGTGCTGGGATAACCGTGCCTTTCTCTTCCTCCTTGCCAGACCTGGTACCCACGCCTCCTATCCTGCCGCCACGCAACATCCTCATGGCACTGCCGAGCAGCGAGACAAAGGAGGTATCTTCTTTCCCTGAAAACTCCAGGGTGGCAGACATTAATAAACTCTCCCTTTCTGAGACACTACTCCAGCGATTGCAGTACCAGGACACAAACAGGTGAGGATGGCAAGTCACAGGGCTGCAGAACCAGCTGTCAGCCCAGCTCTGAGCTTTCTGTTTGGGACAGCTGAGGACCTATTTGATTCAGCCAAGCTACTCCTCATTTTATACTACCAAATGAAGAACAGAATCAGATCTACAGTGTCTTGGCTACTTGTTACAGTCTAGCTGTCATCTAGAAAAAAATACTTTTCTGAAGTATTAAAATCACCAGTAGACTTTCTCCACTGAGATACGGTTTTCTAATATAAAGTATGATAATATCTGAGAGAACTCAGTGTATTACCTGAGTGCCTAAACTACAGATCGTATCAGAAAGCACCAGCCAGTCCTCAAAAAGCATAAAGTGGTGTGTGGATTTCCAGGTACTTACACCAATTTACTCCAGCTACAGGTCTGACTCGCATTGTCCCACGTGCTAGCTGTGTCAAATCTGGACATCCACTGAAGCCTTAGAGGAAGCCGCATGACATTTAATGACCAGATCCGCAAAGCTGAAAAATAATAAAAATAAAATCAGAAGGCATGCCTGTTGGCAGGGCAGTGGGAGGCTGTGAGCAAATGGTGGTCATGCGTGGCAGCACAGGTCCCGTTGTGGTGGCCCAGTAGCAGCTGGGTGGCTGGGAGAAGCCCGGTTTTGGTCAGCTGCTGGCACCATTTCATCTGCTAAGCAGCCAGCTGGGACTTCCTGCATTTGTCAGGGCACAAGACAGTACATGCAGTCTGCCTGCTTCATCCTTCCTGGTCGTGTTGGAGTCCAGGCGCCACAGAGACAGGGAGGAGGGGAGCGTCCCGTACAGCTCTGTGGTCTCAGTGTTTTGGACTGCTTGGAATAAAACCTTCAGAGTGGGACTTGGTGAGGTGAAAGGGAGTTTCCATCTCCCCAGAGCCCCTGAGCTGCTGTTAGCGACCTCACAGCAGCTTACAAGGCTAATGATCCCACCATGGCTTTGGCACAGATGGGCATTGCGAGACTTCCCCTGGCATGGTAGCTCAGCAGTCAGCGGGGAGAGGATTTGAGGTGGGGAAGGAGGAAAAGGAGAAGATGTCAGCAGTGTGGTGGAGGATCCATGATCCAGTTCTGAGAACTGCCTATTTATGCCAAAATCCAAGTCAAATTGACCCCCATCTGTCTGTGCTGGCAGTGGAAGTTTCAGAAAGATAATAAAGTCTGATGTCTGGGAAGAGAGAGAAAAGCTGGCTCTGTTTCTTTCACAGTGTCTCCGACGAGCATCTTAAACTCATCCAGGATTACCTGCGAGTTCACATCATCAGTGACTTTGAGATGGTGCAGACTGGCTCAAGCAATCTTCCTCAACTGAAGAAACTACTTGCACTTCTTTGCAAAGGACTCTTCAGGTAACTAGAGGCTGGTTTTCAGAGATCACAGTATAATGCTGTAACACTGTAGTCTAACGTAGCTTCCACGTCCAAGCATTCAGAACCTGCATTTCTGGCACAGGAAATTGGCTTACCCTCAAAAGCGTTATATTTAGATCTCGTGACCTGTGACTCTGGTCCAAAGATGTGAAATTTGTATAAAAGACATAGCTCTGACAGTGAAGTTTCCCTGTAGGTGGTTTCAGTCAGTGAACTTATTATTTTTTTATGCTTTGTTTAGAAAGAAACAAAACAAAAAATGCACCAGCCGATTAACTGCATCATTTAGTAATGCATAAGTGACACCCAGAGAATTGTCAAGCACAAGTCCTTTATGGAAACAAGCACATATTGGTGTATGGCTATGTTTTAAACACTGATTTTCCTTCCCACGAGTGCACTATGAACCTGGAGTGATTCCGCTGATGTCAGTAAAGTCCAGCTCAAATGAAAAGAGAAACAAGCCTACACTCTACAAATTTTACCTTTCCTATTTATAGACCTTCCATGTCCCAAATAGGAAAACTCCGATAGAGAACTAAAAGCTTGCAGAGCTCCCTGTTTCTCCGGTGGAAGGATGTGATTTCCCCCCTTGCTGCTTGTAAGCAAACGAGGAGATTAGCCCGCACTTCTGCAGAGATCTTGGAGCACTCGGTGGCAGAGGGCACATACTTCCACACTTGTATCCGTGGTTTGCAATATCCTTCTTTCCAGTACACTTAGAAGTGAGGCTGGCAGTGCTACTGGCCTGGTCTTTTACTCCTAGAGCTCACCAAGGCAGAAGAAAGGGCTAGAATGAGGGGTAGATACCGCTGATTTGCTTAGCTTTAATTTGTGGAAGGAAGGCAGGGAGTGAGTGAGGTGCTCAGCTGCTGGGGACCATGATTACTCCTCTGATGCAGTGGGCACAGTGCATGTTTTACCAGGCAAAGGGGAAGGAATAGGCAGTCCTGCTCCTCCTGCCAGAAGCCAGCTCAAAGACAAGCCCCTGGCAGGACTGGGGATGGGGTGTGCAAAGAGCTGCCTTTCTTCTGCACCCTGCTTGAGGGTTTTGTTTCTCTACGCCCACAGAGGGGGAGACCCAGGTGGCTAGCCAAGAATAAACCTGAACATTGGAAACTAAAATCTAATGAAATCACAAGTGAGAGTTTTGTGTTACTAAAATATCTCCAGTACTGCTGTTCTGATGATGGTTGGCTTTTTCTTAGAATAAGAATTTCTTATTCTGCTTCACCTTATCTGGGTTTCACAGCCCTACTCCTCATAAATGTACATGGCATGGCAAGAAAGGAGATACAACAGGTCCACAATCCTCTCAAGAGCCAGGACATCTTTTACAATTTCCAGATTTTCTGTAGTTTTTTGGTGACTGGACTTTGCAAAGCATTATCCTAGAACGGAGCTGGGTGAGTTCTTCTGCTGGTGGAAACCTGCTGAGCACAGGGGGACTGCACCACTGCAAACACAGCAAAGGGCAAGATGCCTTCCTTCTGCCCCTCTAGTAGGTATGTAGCTATGGAAATGTTTGTCACAGAATCAGTAAGGTTGGAAAGGACCTTCAAGATCATCAAGTCCAACTATTAATCCAGCGCCACCATGTCCCCTAAACCATGTCCTGAAGCGCCACATCCACACGTTTTTTGAACACTTCCGGAGATGGCGACTCCACCACCTCCCTGGGCAGCCTGTTCCAATGCTTGACTACCCTCTTGGTGAAGAAATTTTTCCTAATATCCAATGTAAACCTCCCCTGGCACAACTTGAGGCCATTTCCTCTCGTCCTATTGCTGGTTACTTGGGAGAAGAGACCAACACCCTCGTCGCCACAACCCCCTTTCAGGTAGTTGTAGAGAGCGATAAGGTCTCCCCTCAGCCTCCTCTTCTCCAGACTAAACAACCCCAGTTCCCTCAGCCGCTCCTCATCAGACTTGTGCTCCAGACCCCTCACCAGCTTCGTTGCCCTTCTCTGGACACGCTCCAGCACCTCAACATCCTTCTTGTAGTGAGGGGCCCAAAACTGAACACAGGATTCGAGGTGCGGCCTCACCAGTGCCCAGTACAGGGGCACGATCACTTCCCTACTCCTGCTGGCCACACTATTTCTGATACAGGCCAGGACGCTGTTGGCTGCCTTGGCCACCTGGGCACATTGCCGGCTCATGTTCAGCCGGCTGTCAACCAGCACCCCCAGGTCCCTTTCCGCCAGGCAGCTCTCCAGCCACTCCTCCCCAAGCCTGTAGCGTTGCATGGGGTTGTTGTGACCGAAGTGCAGGACCCGGCACTTGGCCTTGTTAAACCCCATACAGTTGACCTCAGCCCATTGATCCAGCCTGTCCAGATCCCTCTGCAGAGCCCTCCTACCCTCCAGCAGATCAACACTCCCACCCAGCTTGGTGTCATCTGCAAACTTACTGAGGGAGCACTCGATCCCCTCATCCGGTCATCAATAAAGATATTGAACAAGACCGGCCCCAGAACCGAGCCCTGGGGAACACCGCTTGTGACCAGCCACCAGCCGGATTTAACTCCACTCAGCACAACTCTCTGGGCTCAGCCATCCAGTCAGTTCCTCACCCAGCGAAGAGTAAACCCGTCCAAGCCATGAGCCACCAGTTTCTCCAGGAGAATGCTGTGGGAGACGCTGTCAAAGGCTTTACTAAAGTCCAGGTAGACAATGTCCACAGTCTTTCCCTCATCCACTAGGCGGGTCACCTGGTCATAGAAGGAGATCAGGTTGGTCAAGCAGGACCTGCCTTTCATGAACCCATGCTGGCTAGGCCTGACCCCTTGGTTGTCCTGCACATGCCCTGCGAGCACCCTCAAGACAAACCGCTCCATGATCTTCCCCGGTACGGAGGTCAAGCTGACGGGCCTGTAGTTCCCAGGATCCTCCTTCCAGACGTCCTCATGCAGTTCTTCCCCCTGCTTCCCCAGCATTTTCTCCCCATACCTGCACAATTTCAGTTACATGGAGCTGCCTTCTCAGTTTTTTTCATGAAGGTCCAGAACTGCAGGCGGTTTTGAATCTCAGTCAGATCTCTCTGAGGAACATCTACAACTACCTGAAAGGGGGTTGTGGTGAGGTGGTTGTTGGTCTATTCTCCCAAGTAACAAGTGATAGAACAAGAGGAAATGGCCTCAAGTTGTGCCAGGGGAGCTTTAGAGTAGATATTAGGAAAAATGTCTTTACTGAGAGAGTGGTCAAGCATTGGCACAGGCTGCCCAGGGAGGTGGTGGAGTCACCATCCCTGGAAGTGTTCAAATAACATGTGGACGTGACACTTCAGGACACGGTTTAGTGGGCATGGTGGTGTTGGGTTGATGGTTGGACTTGATGATCTTAAAGGTCTTTTCCAGCCTTAATGATTCTGTGATTCTGTAACTTCTCCCCTGCTATTTGTATTGTCCCATGAATTTCTACCATCCAACCAAACTATTTGCTTAGCTTCAGTTGGCTAATAGTCAGATGCTTGTGTATCGTATTGTTTTCTGCAGTCTTAGTCTCCGAGGTTGTCTGGGGTTTTAGCTTCCTTCCCTGTCAGACTTCTGAACTCAAATTTAATCAGTGGCATTACCTAAATTTCGTTTTTATTTACCTCAGCTTTCTTCAGCTGTGCAGGGATTGTATCTGAATGTACAGGTAATTCCTAGGGTGCTTCTCAGTGGCCGTGTCCTCTTTTTCTTAATAATGTTCCATTTCATTATTTTCACAATATTTGAGAATAGGTTAAAAACCCAAACAAACAACACGAAGAAATGTTAATTGGCACAGCTTGAGCTCTTTCACTGGAGTTGAAGCTCCTTTGAATTTCCTGGCTTTGCCAAGGGTTAAGAGTGAGCAAGCAGACACTCGCTGTGGCTGAGCTGACCCTGGCTGTGAGCCACACTGGTTTGCTGTGAATCTGAGGTTTTTGTGATGCTGTATTCTGGCTTATTCCAACCTCCCAGAGCCCAGCTGTGCCGTCTTTCAGGGTCGCTCTCAGACATGCTGCCGTCATTGTGAAAAATGAGCACCCCGGTGCCCTTTGGCTGACTCGCTTCTGTGTTTTGACACTGAGCTGTGGGTAAGCAGTGACTGCCTGCGTTAGCAAGGTAGAGGGGATGCGTACTGGAGCTGCTCGGTGGTTAGGAGAAGAAAAGAGCTTATAGGGAACCATGGGGTGTGGGGAGAGGAGTTGGGCTGACTCTTTGTGAACAGTCTGTGCCTTTTGCAGTTCGTGTATTACCCACAGGCATGTGCAGGATTCATTTCTGACCATGGAGCTCAAGCACAGCTGGTCCTCAGCAGGCTGGGAGTACAAAGTTTGTGATCTCTTCCCCTCACCCTCCTCACTGCTGATCCCTGATTACTTCAGCAAGGACCAGACCCCAACGTGCATTACAGAAATTGAAAGCTGGTTTTAACTCTGCTGGAAGCTGCCACTGCCTTCTAGGACTAGCTGGGGCCAAGGAGATCAGGACAGCCATGGCACATCTTATCAGAACGAGGGGGATGACGAGGCAACCACTTTTGGGAGAGGCTGTTCGCTTTGGCAGCTCATATCCTAGAAGTGAAACAAACCAGATACTTGTAAGGCTGATGGGTACTTTTGTGAAGCATTCAGTGCTAAAAGAAGTGGGTGTACAAGGGTTTCCTTAGGGGAATCCTCCAGGGGCTGGAAAGCTGACTCAGGGAAAGCTTGGTGCCAGTGCAGCAAAGAGCAGGGACTACCTGTGTGAGTGGACTTTGTTCAGAGTTCCCTACCAGCTTTAAGTGAAAAACACTAATAGTGGCCTGTTCAGCCTGCTACTGTCTAAAGCCATCATTTCGTCATCAATCACTGCTCTGCATGCTCCTGTTTTATTCTCCCTCACTGGATAATTTCCACATGGAGCTTTTTAAGGCAGCTTTTCAAGTGCTTGTGATACCAGCACTTGTGCAATCTTACATGGATACACGGGTTTCTGACACTTCAGTGAAGATCACTACATATATTTCCTTCATTCTATCGAGAGAGGAAAACAAAAAGGGGTTATAAATGCGATTAAAACTACTTTGTGGTTTTGCTGAGTTTGAACACTTGCAGATGCTCTTCCCCCATCCTGACAAGCACGCTACACGTTGCACCGTACAGTAAACAGAGGACAGTTTTCCCGTGAGAAATCATTTCTGAACTGCTTCAAGTAGCTGCTGCTTTGCGTTTTCGAGAGATGGCCTACGTGTCCTGCACTCTTGGTCACAGTAAAAATCCTTTCATTCTGTAAAAACTGAACTTCACTCAATGCTGCTGTAACTGCCTGCAGCCTCCTGGGGCGTGACTCTATGGCTGCTGAAATCAATGGGAGTCTTGTGTTTGGGGCCAGAGCCATTTGCAGTGACACTGGCCCTAGGTGATCCAAAGCTGAGTAGTGGTGTTGAAGGGCTAAGTTTAGCAGATCCAGATTCCTTGCCCCATGGCAAGTCTTTCAGACTGAAATTTCAAACATGAGTGCGTAATTTAGGCAATTAATCATCCATGGTTGTCCATTAGACAAATATCTAATCTTCACATAGGCATACTTTTGCTTTGGAGCGCTTTCCCCAACAAACAGGGAGTAAAATCAGGTCCATTCAGACTTAGGAAAGTGAGGGAAATCATTAATATCCGCTGTTGACTAGGCACAATGCGAGCATCCTCGCACTACTCCCCACCATCACCTTCCTTTTGACCTGCGCTCCCTGGCTGCTCTTTCCGTGATAAGTCTTGTCGTTATCGGAGTATGGCTTCTGTGCCAAATTCATACAACAGCATTTTGACAAATGAGCATCCTGTGGAATCTTAATTGGGAAATGCTGAAGGAATCTCATTGTAACCCGCAAACAGTTCCCGTTCAAGAGATTAAAGGCTGGCTCTTCCACCCCCTCGCTGCGCCTGGCTCCTCTCGTCACGTGAGCTGAAAAATCTAAGAAATTAGTTTCCTTTTTGCCCAGTGTCCCCAGCATCCTGCATCAGCCTCAGCAGCTGTGCATGGACTGTGCAAAACCAAGCTGCTCCTGCCCCTGGGGCATTCACAGGCACCAAACTTCATAGGGCTTTGAGATTTTTGAGCACGCTTCGATCTGTGAATTGGCATAGTTGGGTTGATGCTGGTTTTACAGTGTTCTCTGGTTTGGCCCAGACTGGGACACCTTTCTAGGGAGATTTAAAGAAGTTACCACCTCCAAAGCAAAACCCAAGGAACAGCCAGTACGCCCATGCCTCAGCCATCGAAAGTCAGCTGCCTAACTCTAAGCTGCCTTCGTTGGCAGTGTCACTGAGGCAGCTGAGAAATGCTCTCAGCACCCATCCCACCAACTCAGAGGGCAGTAAGCAGCAGAGGACAAGAGCACGACACATGGCGAGAGCAGGCCCAGTGTCAATATGTGCCCATGGTCTCTGCCGCGTGGCTTTGTCCAAAGAGACCAAGAGCTGACCAGCCCAGGGCCCCGACCGCAGCCTCAGACCTCCGCTGTGTCTCTGTTCCCAGTGAAGCCTCTAGGACTCTCCCATCTCTGGAATCCATCCAGAAGGTGTTTGAGCAGCAGCTGCACCCCGGTATCCATCAGCGCTCACAAGTAAGTTGGCTGGAAGGTGGGATGAGGAGGAGAGAGAGGAGCGTGGGTGGCGGTCAGCACGGCAGGAGGGAAGGGTTCTGGTTGCACAGCAGTGACTGGTGGGATTCAGGTGATCAGGTACCACTTCTGTTCTCTCTAGCCTCTTTCTGGCTGCAGTGCAGAGGGCACACAGTGAGTTACATCCTCACAGTTTCACTTATCCCGTAGTCCCCTCTGCCTGCTCTCCCTTCCTGCCCCAGAGAAAGTGCAGCAAACTCCCTGAGGACTTCCATCTCCCCATCCTCCCTCAGCCTGGAGGCTACGACTGCACATTTCTCCTTCCACAAACTTCACTCCAGGATGTTTCACTGCCAAATCCTTCTTTCCCACAGCCCACTTGAGTCCCATGACCTTCCTCTCCCTACCAGTAGCCCAGAAAACCAAAAGTCTGGGACTTCTGTATGTTAAACCCTGGACCTGGTCATGCAAACCTGTCCCCCAGCAGCAAGCTGACTCCCTCGCATGCCCAGCTGCCTCTAAGCTATGGGCAAGGTTTGCAAATTTGTCCTTCCATGCTCCCATACTTCTGCATGTTCAGCCAAACTCTGTGCTGCTGTGCTGCCCGTTATGGATTAGGGCGGCAGCGGCACAAGGGCTGCTCCTTGCTCTGTGTGCAAGGTGTCCCTGGGGCGAGACCGCTGCGCTTCCAGGCCACGCTCTGTGGGTTTGGTAATTACGCATCTCTCTCTTTTTTTGTTTCTGTGTTATCAGATGCTTGGTGAAGCTAGTCCAGTCAATATTGTATTGAAACTCAATCAGCTGATTGCTTTGCTGTCTTCCATTGAAGAAAAGGTAGAGTTTTAAAGCTATTTTATATTACCTTCTTGTCACCTTTTGCCTCTAGTTATGCTTCTTGTTCATCATCAGTGCAGTCCTCTGCTAGAGTAAGATTTCTTTGCTCTGACTTCATTACTCTCAAGGTAGTGCAGAATAACCAAATGCAATCTGGTGCGCATAAATTCTTTTGCAGGTGAAAACACTGTTGATTGAAGGTCCTGATTCAACACACCGACGCTCCCTTATCCCCCCTGTCACTTTTGAGGTAAATGTACTTCTTTAACAATGCCAATCGCAATGTGGAAGGACAGTAATGTAGATTTATGTCAGTATCTCAGCTCCTGGGAACTTTGCTGTGCTGCCACAGAGATAACAGCTATTCCTGGATGCTTTTTAGCACTGTGCAAATGCTTAAGAGATGTCTAGTGGGATTGGCATAATGACGATATGTGTCCATGAATTCAGGCAAGTGTTGCATTGTAATACACATGACTGAAGTGTAGAAGATTGCTTATGAAAAATCTCTCCGTTTTCCAATAGGTGAAAGCTGACTCCCTAGGAATTTTCTCAAAAATACATCTCAAGGTTGATGTGGAAATGGGAAAACTGATTATCAAGAGATCTAAGGATGGTCCAGAAGACAAGTTTTATACCCACAAGAAAAGTAAGAAGCTTAAGGTCACAAATGCTGGACTAGACTCTCGGTCCCTTAGATGATGGGGAGGGGTTCCCTCTGGTCCCACTGAGGGCAAGGTTTGGCCCAGAGTGCAGATATTTCTGCCAGGTCCTGGGTGTTGTGCAAGGCTCCAGTCAGTCTAGACTGCCTATCCCCAAAGTGGCCTGCAGAGAACAGGGAGTCATTCCTGTGGCAACCAGCTTTCACAGATTGTTTTAGACCTGGCCTCCTGGTCTAAATGAAGACAGTGGTAGCAGGACTGAAAGGGAGCAGGTTTTGATAGAAGATTCCCTGTAGAGCTGGTTGCAACAGACCCATTTTCTACTGAAAAGCAATGTCACTGGAACAAAAACATTTTGCAGGAACATACTGACTTCTGTGATGATTTTTGATGGTAAAAAGCCAACTACTCAGTTTCAGTAAAAATTTTCAGTGAATTTCCCCTTGATTTTTTTTTGTGTGTGTGTATGTGAATCAATATCTCTTCTGATGAACAATGTCAGTTTGGTCTGAAGGCCCAATTCAAACAAAGTCCCCCCCTCCTTTTTTTTTTTTTTTTTTACTGTTGTCTTTCTGGATGGGCAGGTCACTGAGATTGAGCCAAACAGGGTAGGATTTATCAGAGAGTAAATGATGCCCTTGGGCTCTCTCCTGCTGGAAAATCAACCTGTTGCTGGCAGTGATTGAAAAGATTAGTGTTCATGTATGGCTTTCTCCAGCTGGTGTTCGTAATTACTTAGCTGCTATTTTAGATGGGGAGGAATCACCTTTACCACCAAATGAGGTTTTACCTCCTGTTTCACAGATGGGAAAGGAATATATGTAGTCTGGCTGAGGAGACAGAGAGATTGCTTGCAGGAAGCCAAGGCTTCACTTCAGACTGCAGGAACTTGGTATGGACAAGAGCAGAATGAGTTTTGGGAGTCCTCTTTACTTCAGAGTCCAAATCTATTCCTACAGGCAACAGGATTAAGCAACATTAAAATGTAGTTATGCAGGGCAAAGTGAGCCTCAGACATAAAAGACTGTGTAAGTCCTGAGCCTGTGAGTGAGGTCCTGTTAGTTTTGGTGGGATTCTAGTTTCAGTGACTGCAGCTCATGACACTCAGTCTCTGTTTAGTCTTGCAGCTTATCAAGTCCCAGAAGGTCCCTAACAAACTGGTGATTGTGCTGGAAACAGAAAAAGAAAAAACGCAGCGGAAGGAATATGTTTTTTCTGATTCCAAGGTACATACACAATGTTTCCTTCCTGCCAGCCTGGAGCAGGTACCTGGGTGCGAGTGGTACAAGGGGCATTCCTTGGCAGAAAGAGGAACTGGGTTGGCTTGGTGAAAATGAAGTTTCTCCTTTGTCCTGGAAGCATCCAGAAAATCAACAAGTGTACTGTGTAAAGGGAGATGCTGGAGAGGGCAAACATACCTAGCTGCTGTCACTGCGGCAGGAGAACAGAGTGTCAGCAAGCAGTGAGAAGAGGCAAGCAGTCATGTGAGGGTAATTGCAAAAAGGTTCATATAGACAAATGAGAGGGAAGTCTGGGCTTTCTTCTGACCGGCTCAGCACTTGTTAAAGTAATGCACAAGCTAAGTGCCTAAGAAAGTACCCCAGGAAAGCCAGCCTGTTCGAAGGTTTCATGAGAGTGGAGAGCTAATCTGCCCTTCAAGTGTGCTGGGAATTTCCTGGTTCAGCTAGTTTTTCAAGAGGTTGTGTTGGAGGAGTTAAGCATCTCATTAATTGTCTCTGCTCCTCCCTGTCTAGAAGAGAGAAGGGTTCTGCCAACTTCTGCAGCAGATGAAGAATAAACACTCGGAGCAACCAGAGCCTGATATGATCACCATCTTCATTGGGACCTGGAATATGGGTACGGGTTCCCTTCTGACATGGGTGTTCCTTAAGACACTTGCCAAAATGTGTGCTCACCTGCCACGATGAGCTCTAGACACTGTTTGTTCGGTAGCAGATCTGTACACCAGGATTGTCTTCCACGGGGACAGGGGAAGAGCTGATCTCTCGGTTTATTCTTGCATGCGGTTTGACTCTTTTCATGGTTCCAGTCAACGGACCATAAAGTTGGCCCTGATGGGTACTGCAGGATTCCTCCAATGACAGGGAATTGTGGCTGGCAGAGAGCTGGTGCAGCAGTGTTTGCTATCCTCCACCTTGCAGAAAGGGCAGGAACAATTCCAATAACTGCACATCAGCTGCTTCTGAACCTGACTAGGGAGGGTTATTTTTCCCATTTTAGGAGAAAAGCCTGGTTCAGCTGCTGTAGGCTGAGCTATCTGTGCTCAGTCATACTTAATGGGTAAGGTAAAGGCAGTGGCAGGCCAGGAGTACAGCTCCCTACCTCTACGCTTGGCTAGCCTTGGCCTTGGCAAGCTAATGAAAGAGAGGAGGATGGTCAAAGCAGAGTCGCTCCTTCATCAGTGAATCATCTCATGGCTAACATCTTTGTCATCTTAGAATAGCGTGCCCTGGCTGATATGAGACTGATATGGGACAGAGTGAATGTGAAGCCTGGTATTTCTGTCCCCATGGGTTGTCTGTATCCTGGGTTTGACAGAACATACTCTGACTTATTTTGGTGTTTGATTTGTTAATAAAAGGTGCTGCACCTCCCCCAAAGAAGATCACCTCCTGGTTTCTCTCCAAGGGGCAGGGGAAGACCCGTGATGACACTGCTGACTACATTCCTCATGACATCTATGTGATTGGCACCCAGGAGGATCCCCAAGGGGAGAAGGAATGGCTGGAGACCCTGAGACAATCCCTGCAGGAAATCACCAGTATCAGCTTCAAAGTGGTGAGGAGTTATTCCAGCTATTGCACATAACTCAGGCATATGAGGAGAGTACGTGTTGTGCAAATAAAAGAGACAGAGGAATAAGTGACATTTTGCCTACACCTCCTCCACTTCCCTCCCTGTATTGTCATTGCATTTGGATGAGGGAGACTGAACTGAACCTGCTTGTGGACTCCACGAGATCCTCCTCTGGAGCTGTCTAGATGGGCATATTGCTATGGATAGTGACCCCCGCTCTGCCAAAGCAGGGACACTGCCATGAAGCTCCTCTGCCTGCCAGCCTCGGAGCAAGGGGCAGATGCTGAGCAGCCGAGACACGTGGTGGTGATATTTTGACCTTTATAAAGGAGGAGACTGTAAAACTTTTGGAGACAGATGTAGCCCACGTCTCATCCTAGGCTATTGCACTTTCAAAACAGGATGTAACAGCACACAGGCACAATCATAAAAGAAACTGAACCTTAGTAAGACCAGGTTTGGTCATTCCTGAGTTTCAGTGATGTCAAGAAACAAATCTAAGCATATATGGAAGGCCACAGGAGAGCAGGACTTATGACTTGCATGTTGATTGGGAAATTGTTTTGGGTGAGCAAGGCAGTCCAGTGATTCACTAGAAAATAGCACTAGAAAATAGCTAGGTCCTTCCTCCCACCTTTGATTAAAATGACTGAAAGCATATCCTGAGCACAGGAAGAAAACTGGTGTAGGAGAACTACTACAGAAGGAGACAGGAAGGCTGCAGCTCCGGTGCAGGTCCACAGGTATGTGCAGAAATATAACCTCTAACCTCTCCATCCCTGCAGATAGCAATCCATACCCTCTGGAACATCAGGATTGTTGTGCTGGCCAAGCCAGAACATGAGAACCGCATCAGCCACATCTGCACAGACAACGTGAAGACAGGCATCGCAAACACACTGGGTGAGGAACAGACCCGGTCTTGTCCAAAGGATTGAGATCTGTTCAGTCTGTGCCAATACTGTCCTTGAATTGGAACAGCTCTTTCTCCAGAAGGCTCCTTTGACTACATTTATGTGACATTAGTGGTACTAAAGTTATATCCTACTAGCACTGATTATATCTTACCCTGTAAGAGAGGAAATCTATTTGTGTGTATACACATATAGATATATTCCCAGCAAGCACCTTTGACTGGCTATTGGATTGCTTTCTTGGGTTTCACAGGGAAATTGCACTTCTCTCCCTTCAACTAATTTTTTTAGCATCCTTAGAAAATTTGTTACCACAATCTGTGCTGTATGTACTAATTCTTTCTGTGCTGATTAAGTCAACTTACTTCTCTTCTCCACCTTCCACTTCACTTAAGATGCACTAGCTGCTTTACTATCTTTGCTAGACTCAGCCTGAAGGTGATTGATTTCTTGATGTTTTTGGCTTATCTTTTTCTAGGTAATAAAGGAGCTGTGGGGGTGTCATTCATGTTTAATGGAACCTCTTTTGGGTTTGTTAACAGCCATTTGACTTCAGGAAGTGAAAAGAAACACAGGTAAGATACATCCTTCCCTCTCAGAAATGGATGGTGACCCAGGGTGAAGTTCTGTGGGCTGTGTTTGGAAGGAGGGCCCACCAGACAGTCACAAGCATGTTTTCCTGGACATAAAAAACTATTAAATGTCTCCTGGGAGGGCAACCTGTGCTAAAGACGCTACTCACTGTGTCACCATTTAAATGACGGACTTTGGCTCTATCGCCATACCACACGGGTGCAGGTGAAATGGACAGCAAAAGGATTTCAGAGGCAACTGTAAATGTCTCACACAACACTTTTGTGACCTGTCACACAAGCCCAGTACACGAGGAAAACAGTTCCCTTATCTACAGTGTTTTGGAGAGATGTGGGAAGGCTTTTCCCATCCCAGAATGGGATGCTGATGGGGACTTTCTGCCTCCTCACTGTGGGCAGTGCTGCGAGCATGGGGGACTGTGGTGTGCCCTGGTGTGCAGCTGAGAAAGATCCTGCTAGGCAGAGCATGCTCTCAGGAATACCATGAGGGAGGTGTGTAGCACAGAAATACCTCCACGGTGGCTAATACTCTATACCCAGCTGTGAAATGAGTTTCCATCATCTAGGGCAGGTTCTGTGCAGCACAGGACTGGAAGGGCAAAGATCCCGACATCGGTGGGAGACGTGTGCCCATGCTGGGAGGAGCTGGAGCAGTTGGAAGAGTGATTTTCAAAGCAAGGAGGACTTGAAATGAAGAGGTTGGCTTTGCCATCTTTCCCCATCCAGGACCCAGACAACAGATGGTGTGCGATTTCTGCACAGGGTCTTTGCCACTGATGGAGTTAACTTCTGTGGAAGGGTTCCCCAGGGCCTGGAATAGCTGCCAAAATCTAGATAGGTGTTTGCTGCTGAAATCTGAAGGCAACAGTCTTATGCTGGGTTTCTAGGACATGCAGCTCAGAAAAGCACAGCCCCAGGAGGCCACAAAAGTGGCTTTAGGACAGCTTTCCAGCCTTTCAATTCAGGTGGGAACAGTCTGACACCCAAGGTAGAGCAGCCTGGAGCTGCTGTAAATGCCACTGCCCCTTCCTCACGGCAGGCTGTCCTCCTGCCCGCCAGCTCCCCAGGCCACACACGGTCCAAGCTACAGCATGACAGTGGTTACCGGTGGCATGAAGTAGGTTGGCTCAGTGGGAGCACGTTACCTGGGCCTGTCTGCTGAGGTGCAGTGTGAGGCAGGGGTGGCAAGTTCTTGGCCTCTGATCTGCTCTCCTCTAGATGTTGAGCCGGGTAGGTTCCTGCCTGATAAAGCGGAAGTCTCTGCCAGCCCAGGCATTTAGAAATTGCATGGCAGTTTAGTATGTCAGGCAGATGTTTCTTGTCTTGACAGACGCAACCAGAACTACACGAACATCCTGCGCTTCCTGACACTGGGAGATAAGAAACTGAGTCCGTTCAACATCACTCATCGCTTTACTCATCTTTTCTGGCTGGGAGACTTGAACTACCGTGTGGAACAGCCCCCAACGGTTAGGGACTCTGTGTGGATCCCTGGAGAGACAAAATACCGTGTCGCTATAGAAGCGCTATGTCTTTCTAACCTAGGGCAAGATGGCAGAAAGAGGGGAGGCAGAAGGGATCCCCAGGGCAGGAGTCTGGCACCAGTTGAGGGAGAGTAAGGAAATCCCCTTTGCCCTCTCCAAGGATTAACGGGCCCTGGGCACGCCAGGAATGCGGTCTGGCACACTTTGGTGCTCCAGGCAGCATCGCTTCCCCAAACCTCCCAACTCTTCTTCCCACCGTGAGCGAGCATCTGTCCCTGAACAGCTTGATCCAGAGATTGCCTTTCTGCTCCATTTGGTTAGCTTTTAATGGCTCAGAACAGGCCTTCAGAAACAGGCAAGCCGTCGTAAGTACTGGATAGGTTTCAGTAGGCGGGAGGCAACAGCAAGCCTGCTGCTGATGTGCATCTGGTTGCGTGTGTGTGTGCTTGTGTAGGGGATGTGTGGGCATTTTGATGCCTGTTTCGATAGACAAATGCTCAGCCGTGCAGCAAAGACTGGCGCCTTTCAGTGAAGGGAAAGGTGGGGAAGTGACAGGGGGTATGGCTCAGTGAAACAGTTCAGAAGCGCTTGCTGGCTCACTAGTGAAGGGAGTTTTTATAAGAAGGTTTTGCATCATCTGCAGCTCTGCTGTTTCCCTGTTGGCAGGAAGCGGAGAATATTATCCAGAAGATCAGGCAGCAGCAGTATCCGGAGCTGCTGGCTTTTGACCAGCTTCTCATAGAGAGAAAGGACCAAAAGGTGTTTCTGCAGTTCGGTAAGATTCTGAGTTTGTTGGCAGATTCCTCTCCCATTTTCAGCCACTTTCTCTGCCAGACTTGGTGGGGGCAGGGTGTACAGAGCAGCAGCCGTCTTGCCCAGCTGAGGGTTCTCAATGGGCCAAACTCTAACAGAGCTATCTCTCTGTTTTAGAGGAAGAAGAGATTTCTTTTGCTCCAACCTACCGTTTTGAAAGAGGTAGCCGGGAGAAGTATGCTTACACCAAGCAAAAGGCTACAGGGGTAGGTGAAAACTGATTTCCCTTCAGAAGTATATGGCAGAGCAGGGAAAGTAACTCCTGCAGAAGAAAGTGACCTAAACCAATCTGCATTTTCTGCCCTTGTATCATTTTGAAAAGAGTCAATACAAACCAAAAGATTTGACACAAATGTATGGTGCTCGGGCAAGTGAATTTCCTGTTCTTTTGTGAACTGGTCCTTTCCCTTCTTCTTGACATCACTTCTCCTTTGGTTTGCAGATGAAGTACAATTTGCCATCCTGGTGTGATCGAGTGCTCTGGAAATCATACCCCATGGTGCATGTTGTGTGTCAGTCCTATGGTGGGTAGATAACAGATTGTAGATAGCAAAGCAATCAGTCTGAAACGGAAATGATTCAGAGCAGAGTCTGTAGGATCTCCCTGCACTGCCAAGCACTCAGCATAGAGAGACCTGATGTTAAACCAGGCAGAATGGAGCCAAATTTCTCTGCCTGTAACCTTACAAGGTTGGGAATGAATTCTGCTATTCTTTTACATGCAGAATACAACTCATACAGCTGCAGCTGTCCAGCTTTTAGGCCACGCTGTAGGATCACTTTACACCAGTTAGTTCTTGGCAACAACAACCACTTTTCCTGTGCAGTTGCAACCAGCAGCTTCTTACTTGATGGTGCCAGCAGGGCAGACCCTGTGTACACGGTCCAGCCTGCAGAGGCTGGAGCTGCAAACATCTCTCTTCTATCAAATCATATTTCAGAAGGACTGTGTGGTACCCAGAGCCTGTTCCCTTTCTTGCTGAGAAGCATCACAAAAGTGCAGTGCAGGGAAGAGAGGAAGCCCGCAAGACCTGTTTAAAAAAAGACTCGGGTAGCAGCTCCTGAAATTTCATCACCTATATGTAGAACCGAGCATATGATGTTGATGGTTTCCTATGCATGGGATTGAGAAAAGGGCTGTAGAAGTTTCTTGGGGGATAAGGCGGACTGATGTGATCACAGAGCCTCTGATGATGAGGTGTGTGGTCAAATAAGCACCTCTGGAAAGTCTGGCATCTGCTTTTATACGCTGTTCTGCTCAACAGGCTGGGCTTGCTGGAGCTCAGTGTGCGCTTAGGTCAAGTCAAGACCTTGCTCGCTCACTGTTAATCTCGGGCCGTGAGTTGCTCTGTAGCACCGAAGTAGCACCAGTGTATTCTCGTGTGATTTCCTGCCATATTAGAGCTTTAATTAGCTGTGCATGTTGCAGAGGCAACCAGGAAGCCTGCAAGTGCTTTTTGTACTGGGGGAAACCTGCAAGTACTTCTTGTACTGAGTGTCGCTTGCAAAACGATGCGGTAAAGTTGTGTCCGTTAACCAAAGCTTTATGTATTTTGACAAGAGAGTTACATTCCCGTATAGTAACATGAGATTATTTAGGAACACCTTTGACTAGAGACAGTTACCACAGCGACAGTTACGTTTTTTGGAAAATTACCGAATAATATTTCTATTGCAGCGATCTCGCTGGAGCAGGGCAGAAACACAGGGCAGTAACTATCCTCCCTTTCTTGTTTGCAGGCTGCACCACTGACATCATGACAAGTGACCACAGTCCTGTCTTTGCCACCTTTGAAGTGGGAGTCACCTCGCAGTTTGTTTCAAAGAATGGTTAGTCAAACTAGGTGCAAATGTGCTGTCTTCACCTTTGGATACAAAATGCAGTGCTTTGTATATGTTGAAAGAAAAAGCTGATTCTTAAAGAGTCCCCTCAACAATCCCCTCTCTTAATCTCCTACTGAAAATGCCATTATTTTCCCTTGTTCTTTCCTAGACTCCAAGTATACGGATTCCCAAGGGGAGATAGAGTTCCTGCACTGCTATGCTACTCTGAAGACCAAGTCCCAGACCAAGTTCTACATCGAGTTCCACTCTAGCTGCTTAGAAAGTATGGTTTTGCCCATCTTTATTCTTTCTGTCAAAGTTTCCCGCTTGTTTGGATTTGAGAGAGATTTGTTGTAGTTCACAAGTCATCCCATACCGTCAGCAATACAATCCAAACCCCACAGCCATTCAGCTGTAATCCATGCTTAGATGTGTAGCCTTCCACCATTTCTTCCATCTTGTTTGGCAATCTGATCATTCCTTTCTTGAAAAGAAACACGTGTTGTTCTTGCTTATCACACAGAAAATCTCTACTTAGCGAACACTCGATTGATTAAATTTCTAATTGTGCCTGCTACAAATGATCAGGTGCTTTCAAAATAAAGCATCAGCATTATGCTAATAAAAATAATTTAATTACCCTGGCTTGAAAAGAATAAGTCAGAGGATCAGCTTGAAAGGAAAGATAGTGATTTGATTCTGTAAATGGGACCGTGTACCCACCAGTGCTGCAGATTTTACTCCCTGTCCCTGTGCTGCAGGGCTGAGTCTCAGCTGTTTATGTAATGCGAGCCTACGTGCCCTTGCTGTGTTTTTTTTTTTAAGCAATTCCCCATCACAGGACTGCTCCTGTAAGTGGGACAGCATGCCTTCGGTGTATGCTTCATCACATTATCGCATGTCAGAGCGCTGTGTCAAAGACAGTTCCATAAAAGATTATTTTTTGGCTGTATCAAAATTTGCATAAATTTCTATGGAAACAGTGTATTACGAATCTTAAATTAGAATTTCAAAAGTGTGCTATCTTGAGTGGCGTAGGAAGAGCTGTCATGTTCTTATCCTCCAGTCCATGTATGCACTGAGCTTTTCAGTGCCAAGTTTAACTGTAAAATAAAACTATTTAACAATGCTCCAGTAAAATCACTTGTAAGTTTACTGTGTAAACATTCACTCAAAGCTCAGACTTTAAGCTTCTTAATACTTTTAAAACTTGTATCCAAGTGGGAAAATAATTGTAGGCCTTTTGGAGATCTAGCATCTGAAAAGGATTTTTAGCCATGTTCTTGCTGTCTCCTGGTGAACAAGTTTCTCATCCCTTTGCAGGTTTTGTAAAGAGCCAGGAAGGAGAAAATGAGGATGGGAATGAAGGGGAGCTTGTGGTAAAGTTCGTTGATGCTCTTCCAAAGGTAAAATTGGGACTATGATTCCATATCCGTATGGAAGAGAAGCCTTCCACTTGCATCCCATAAGCAACATTACATCTTTTGCTTATATAAACATTACTTTCAGGAACACGGTTGTGGTCTTGTTTACACTTGAAAGGGACTGTAAGAATGCAGGATGGGCTTAAGCTAAACAGAGTATTTTATAAGCAGGAAAGGACTTTCTTGCCAGTATACTTTCATCTGGACCAGGAATCTTGCTGGCCTGATTATGTCACTCAGGAGCGTGCCTTTTTTTCACCTTTTTAGTGAACATAACTATTCTGAGAAGTCTTTTAAGCAGACCCTTTTTTTTTTTTTTTTAGTTTTAGATGGAAGATAAAACAGCTGTGCTGGAGTTTCTTTGCCCTGTGAGACAAAGTTTTGTTTTTTTTTTTCTTGTCATTTTTGAGAAAAGTTGACTAAGTATTTTTTACCTGTCTTAAAAAGACCAGCAATGGCCAGAAGTAGTGTTCTGCGTGTCGATGTCAAAGACAAGTCCTTGAGTTCAGAGCTGTTCTCCATTTCCTGGCATGGTGGGAGCTGGAAGAACTATCAGAGCTCTTGGATTTGGAGCAAATATGCATATCAATACCCTTCTGAATGGTCCAGAAGAACTGCCAGCTTTGGGAAGACTGCCTTACACCAAGAGATTGGGTAAAGACTCTACAATAAGTGATTGTAACAGCAGCCCAACAGATTTTTGGGAACAGACTGTAATCAGAGTCCAGATCACTTTCTCCTACAGAAATTTTCAGTCTGCACTGTAGGAAAAACCTGCAGCTCAGGCCAACATGAGTGTTTGATTTGTAGCATTCTGTCTGCTGTGCTGGGAGACAGAGTGGGGAGACTCTAAAAGTGTGTAGCTGCCTACCACAGACCTCCAAACGTCACCGAAGAGGCTGATCCTGGGGGTGACATGATACCCTCATGGGTTTGTCCTGCTGAGTTTTGCTCCTTTGGGACCGAGGCGCAGGGAGAACTGTGTTTGTGTAGACCATCTATTGTATTGACCCACATTAACTTGTCTTTGCAGCTGACTCCGATTATTTCAGACCCAGAATACCTCCTGGATCAACACATCCTGATCAGCATTAAGTCATCAGACAGTGATGAATCTTATGGTAAGTGCTTAGCTCTAAAGTTCTGGGTGAGTCAAAATCTACTTAGATTTTTCGAAAACACTGAAAGAGTGGGAAAGAACAGAAGCAACTCTTAAAGACTGAACATCTGTGATGCTCTGACTTCTGATTTAGAACACAATACATGCAAAAATACATTGTGGGCAATATTTTATGAGGTAGTGATGATTAGAGGAATATGAACTAGAAGCATCAATCTGCATGAGCTTTACCAGCCCTAAAAGAGCTTAAAAAGAACATGCAGGAATTAAATCAGGAGTCAGTCTGTTTAGATGGGTCTATTCAGAACATACAAATTCTGTTTCATTTGCACTTACTTGGTGCATTTCTCCTGGCTACAGAAAAGTCATTGTCAATGCTGTTTGCTTCCAAATTCTAACCAGCCAGAGACTCCAGTCCTTGTCCACAGGAGGCTCTTTGCTGGAATCCCATTAACTGAAATGGCAGTCACAGGCTCATGTTTTCCTTACCAGTAATGGAAGCTCAGAACCTTGTAGTCACCTGCGGGTGTCTCCAATGCCCAAATCCTTCACATATATGTGGAGTGAAATGAATGCCCCTGATTTCTCAAGAGATATGGCACTCCTTACTGTGATCCAAAGCAGATTCTCTCCAGTAATCTCAGTCCTGTCAGCATAGTGATAGTAAATGACTGACACGAGAAAAAGATTTCTATACTTTTTTCCTCAGTCCCTGGCTCATTGTCTCCTTGTCATCCTCTAGGGGAAGGCTGCATTGCCCTGCGAATAGAAGCAACAGAATCCTTAGTTCCTATCCATACTGTGCTGACACACCATGGTGAGAAAACAGGGGTCTTCCAAGGTGAAATCAAGTTACAAACATCACAAGGAAAACAGAGAGAGAAACTGTATGGTAAGAAATGAGATCATCTCTTCAATGCTCACTCTAGAGTATATCCATCTCAAAAGATTTCTGATAACTGTCAAGGATTTGAAAATTATCCTTTCAGCGCTTTTAGTCCCAAAGAGGCAAGAGCTTTTGATGCTGACTGCAAGGAGTTGCGAGTATCATTTCTTAGGAGTATACCTGTACTCTTTCAGAAAGACACAGCAATTCCCAATATTTGGGTTTTCTTTTTCACCATTCAAGTAAATTCGGCAGACTGAGAGAGCCCCCTGTCTGTCACTGATACTGATCTTATTCCGCGGTGATACCTTATTTCCACTTGCAGTGGCTATGTGACAAGGTGCCGAAGCTCTCCCTTTTCCAGTCAAGCTGGGGAACATCTGCAAAGAGCATGTGAGGCTCTCACGGAGCAGCTCCTCAGCTAAAAGATCACAAACTTTGCTTATTTTCACCTTGCTACCTGTTGTTCCCTTTCAGAGTACAAAAGCAGACTTACGACGTTTACTATTATTGTCAATGGTAAAATGACCTGTATATGACTGTTTGGGGGATCGTGACTTTAGTATTTTAAGACACACACTTCTTCCTGTCAACAAAAAATGATATGTGTTAGTGGGCAGTTGAAAACATAATAGCAACAGCTGTTTTAAACTTTCTCACTGTCATTCAGATAGACAGATGCCTTAATACAAGCAGTAACACAGAAAACTTAAAGAATTAGACTCTGAAGCTGCCAAAACACTCTTTTATGCCTTTTCTTCCCTTCAGATTTTGTCAAGATTGAACGTGATGAAATTGCTGGGCAGAAACCAAAAAACATCAGCAACTCAGAGCCTAGCAAAGACTGGGATCAGACTAACAGGTAAAGGGCAAGTGGGTGAGTCGGTTTACAGAAAACTAGTTGGCTCAATAAACACAAAGCTGGGCTTGCTGTGGGAGCAGTATTAATAGGCATGGTGGGGAATTGTGGCTCTCTGGTCAGGGCTGGTCAATGCTTCTGTGCCCAAAGCTTCAAAAGCTGAGAATGCATTAATCAGACTAGGTTCCTGCATCCCACTTTAAAAGGGCCCTTTTATTTCCAACAGAAAGTCAAAACCTACTCATCTGATGGCCAGAGAGGCAGCAGCCATTGCTCGCTATTGGGGGAGTGCTTCCTCTTCTCCAGACAACCCAGGAAAGGAGGATATGTTACGGTAATCTTGCTGCTTTGCCTCTGCCAGCTTGGGGTGGGAAGCTACGCTCAAACTGCCTATCTTTTCCTTTCCAAGAGTCGTAGGACACTTCTGGGTAAGGCTGTCCTTTCCCTCCAGTGTCACAGGTACATTTCTCTGCAGGCAGCTTCCTGCATTCTGCCTGCGAGTCTGTATGGTTACACCTCAAAAGGCCAAATGTCTCTCCTGTTATTCCAGCAGCATATTCCTATGCTGTGCAAAGCAGTGCTACAATTTGCCTCTTGCTTGGAGCCATCCTGCTGCAGCTGCCAGCCGAACTGCTGGGCTCAGAAACCTGTAAAAGCCCCTGTTTGTGGCTGCAGAAGCCGAGTGCTCTCTGCAGCCTGGAAGTGGAAGCGTCTGCCACAGCCGGGGGAACTCTTCGGGGTTGGCACGCAGCGGCTTCCTCTCCAGTGACCCAGAGGAGGGAGGTGCTAACAGGACTCCCACTTATTCTGTGATTCTCAAGCAACTGTGTCAAAAAAAAAAAAAAAAAAGTTGGTATTGAATCTAAGCAGTCAGTGGGCACTAACTCCTTTGTAGCTGGCAGGGAGACAAAAAAATAAATGTATTTGTGCATGCATCTTCCTAACAACGTTTCTTCTCTTCAGCAGCTCCACTCCCACAGACATCAGCAATCCCAGCTACCTGGGGGTAGGTGCTTTCTCTCAGCAACCCTCTGCAACCAGCCAGCTTAAGCAGATACCTTCACCAGACCAGCCACCTTCTCTCTGGAGCTACGAGCAGCAGCCCAAAGAGACTACCTCCGTAATGGGACAGAGTCCGTCGCCTTCCACATCACCCTCCTTGTCACCGCTATCTCCAAAACCGTCCCTCCAGCCTGCAGTAAACAGAAGCATTTGTAGTCGGAGTCAAGAGTATCTGTGAGTCTTTGAGTTTTGCACTGGGGCTTGGGGCTAGTCCCCTCTCTCCTGTCATTCTGCACAGTCACTATTTCATTATCTGTACAGAGTTCAAGGTGCAGCATATTCTTTCAGTCTTTTATCTCTAGAATTAGAAGAAGATAAGTGAAGGTCACAATTGCAAACATCACATACCCAAAGAAAAATAGTCTTAGTAGTTCCTCAGATTTTTGTGAAAGGAAAGCCAAAAATATATGTGTAAGTTTAATTCTCCACCGAGAGAAGAGGAGGAGAAGACTACAGAGTTGACTGTAGTAGCAAAGAAGAAAAGGGAAGAGTGTGGCATAGATCTTTCCACAGGATGGGAAGGAATGCTGCTTCACATGTCATATGTGATGTACTTTAACTGAATTTCTACTTAACACTACTATACAAATGTCCAGCTTGCTACAGGAGTTAGCATCCATGTGCTGCATCTATCACAAATCTTGATGCAGAATTTCCATCCAGCAATTCAAAATATCCTGTCCCTACTCAATTTAGTAAAGCGATGAGGCTACTCCACCCTCGTGCGTTTATGCAGTGTCCTCGTTCCAGACCTCTTTTTCATAGTGAAAGCTGCTTTCCGAGTCTGGGCTAGAGTTCACTGGCAAACGTGTGTGGTGCTCTGTAAGCCAGAACTTGCAAAGTCAGAGCTGCAAGCACTGCCTCAATCTGTTATGCACCTCACAGTGCATCATCATGCTCTCAGCTTTTTGCTTTTGCATGTACCGATTTCCAGAAAATAACTTGAAGCCAGGAACACAACTCATTTGAAGACACCCAAAGAACATGTGCCAGTCACCCCTGTTCCACTCTGTTCAGTGATACTGTGGCTGATCTTTCCAGTATTGTGGTGGTTCTCCAGATGAAAGCCTTGCCAAATCAGGTCAAGTCACACAAAAAATCATGAAACCTTCCTTGTCCCGTTATACAGCTGTGCCGTCATTCCAGTCTAAGCCTTGATTCAAAGGGCTCAGCTGTGAACGCACAGTGATTGTCTCACCCTACAGTATATAGCTATTACTTATATATTGTGCATTTGGGTGCATTAAGGAGTTTTATCCCTTTCCTAGGAATACCATGTGGCATTGGTAGCAAGAAGAGATTGACCTAGTTGTAAAATGCTCCAGTATGATGTGAGCTCTTACATTAACTGTCCACACAGCTATTTCGATCCTCTCTGCCAGATCTGAAGATTCTTACGAATATTTAAATTCAGATTGGTGTGTGTCGCAGAGCCATCAAAGCACTTGGCACAGTTTGGGTCAGTGGCTTATCTCTGTTTAAAGAGAAGCCAAATATCACTTTGACAAGACTGTACTCCAGCAGGGAGTTTATCCAGTACCATGCATATCTGCTCTCTGTTGTCACGTTAATAATGATTAAACAGAGTAAAAACAATACACAATTCTGTTCTCTCCCCCCCGAGTTTAATTGTTATCCTGTTACTCCTTTGCACAGTCAGTTTAATTTTATCATGCTCATTTCCTATTAATTTTTCCTTTAAATCAGTCAGTCTCTCTTGTCTGCTCTTACAAGTCTCCTTTTTACACTGCTTTGATGACTGCAGGCCACCTGATCTGGGGAAAACCACAGCAGAGCCTTTGCTTCAGGAGGAGGGACAGCAAAGGCCAGAGATGTTTGAGAACCCACTGTATGGCTCTATGGGCTCTAAGGGCAAGGTGGCATCAAAGAAAGAGCAGGACTACCCCAAGGCCTTGCGAAAAGAGCAGCCACCACTGCCTGATCAGAGCTTTCATCTCACGAAGTCACAGGAGCCTGAGAGCAGCAAGACCTCTGGCAAACAACCATCGCCACCCTTCCTGGTCCCCACACAGCGATTTCGGTCCTATACTTGCTCCGGCCAATCTGAAGAAAAGAACACGAGTGAAAAGACTCAAGGTAAAGCGAAGATGACTACATCATTAGAAAACTCAGCACCGCTCAAAAAACTAGTCAAGCCATCAAGGTCTGAAGTCAGCCCAAGCGTCCCGGGACAGCACAACAAGCCGCCCCTTCCCTCGAAGAGCCGGGCAGTGCTGGACATGCAGAACTCCAAGGGCCGAGACTATCGGGACAGTTCAGAGCTGCCGCACTCCGGGAAGCATCGGACAGAAGAAGGACCAGTCGGCAGGACAACTACACCGGTGTGTTACTTGTGGGAATAAGTCAGGGGGGAAGTTTTATTAGACCATGGTGTCACAGCAGAATACTACTAGAGTAGTACTGGCTTAATCACTGTGCCCTCGCTCGGTATTTCCTAACCAAGCTCAGAGCGCTGTCCCACAAACCTACAGGGCTTGCAGAGTAGGGGAAAATAAAATTGCTGGAAATAGAAAGGGAGTGTCTTTAAGGAATATTGCTGCAGAAGATGTCATGCGAAACCACAGCCTTAGTTTTGCATGAAGTTTTAACTTGTTTTGGACTATCTAAGCTTGATGGCCGGAAGAGGAATGCAGAGAGTCAGCTAGTTTGTTATTGCTCGTTTGGAGCATACTGCATTGTTTCTGAGAATGTCCAAACTTGGCCTGACATCACAAATCTGCAGTATTGGCTAATAGATTTGTAATTAATAAAAATATGATTAAAATTAGTTACCTCTGGGAAACTCTTATCAACTTAGAACAGTGGTGTCCAAAAACACTACTGAACCCTCTACGGAAATAATCACACATCTGCTCTTCTGGGCTGGTGTTTTTTTCTTGGGTTTGGGGGTTTTTTTGTGTTTGTTTGTTTGTTGTTTTTTGGTTTGGTTTTGTTTTTTCTTCTGCAGAATGTCATGAGCAGGATGAGAAAGGAGTAGGGGAGGTCTTAGTAAACGGGATTAGAAGAAAAAGAGAGCCCACTTGAGCAAGCTGTAGGGTTTTTCTTCCTTCTTCATCAAAACTTTTAGAATTGACAATTGGCAAGCTGATGTCTTCTCTTGTCTCTACAGTGAAAACAACACGGCAGATGGCACCCTAGGAGGAATCCTGATGGGAAGAAAGATGAAGATTACTGCTTTGTTCACACTGATGTCCTCTGGTCTGGTTCTAAAAAGACTGAGGATTTTTGTTTTTGACGGTGTATCCCTCTCTATGATTACGAAAGTGTTCTGAGAAGTTTAGCCTATGTTGCTCAGACCAAGAGGAGCCAGGACCACAATACCAAATGCAAGTTAGCCTTTTGTAGTGTCACTTTGGTACTTCTATTAAGAGGCAGGTGGTTAAGCACATGCATTAGTAAATGTTTTGAAAAAGAGGAAGGTACGGCATAAGGACTAGGAGATGGAAGGGGTGTATTTAAAGAACCCCCTTTCTACAAAAGCAACATTTTTATTTTGTGTTACAGATTCCTATTAAAGAGTGATATGTAAAAGAAAGCATTTTGAAAGCGGTACAGCTCCAAAAGCATGTCCTATCCATGGAGCAAGGAATTAGGGGAGAGTGGGAAAAGAGTCTGAATAGCAGATACTGATGAATGTCACACACTGTCAAGGGAGCCAGCTTTGCCTCTAGTGCGAGCTCCCAGGCTGCATCCGTGCATTATTCATGCAGAGTGTGAGGGCTGGCCCTTGGCACTGTAGCTCTGTTTTTTTTTCTAGCAGGTAGTGCTCTTGTACCAACAAAGGGAACACCAACAAAGGGGAGTGTCAGAACTACATGCAGAAATGGGAGAACGGGCAGGGTCCATAGGCAGCCTAGGAGTTTGGCTGCCCGAAGGGATGGACAGCAGTCTTTCCAGCCTGTCTTACAGCAAGCACTCTGCTTTTGAAGGACACTGGCCGGCTGGTTTTGTAGCATTCTTAATAGATTAATGCTGACTTTACTGTACACTTCTGTTCATTGACTGAGACTGAATAATGTTAACATACTTGTAATTTCCATTATATTCATGTTAAGTATTAATGCCATGGTTACAATTAGGTTATGCCTGTTTGTGACTTAACTGTTGCTGTTGTTTCCATGTTGATTACTTAAAAATAATAAAATAGTCACCTTTTCTGATCATTCTTTACTGAAAATTCAGAACTGCCTGCCACATGATTCAGCTTTAGTTGGGTGTTACACCAGCTCGCCCAGTGACAGTAGTCTGGCCCCAGAAGAAACACCAAAGGCACTGAGGAGTGCAGGGAAGATGCCACAATGCCGCTGCGACGTTGCGACTGAGGACGCCTTTGTCTGTGTGCACAGACCCTTCGTGGATACAGCTGGTTTAAAAATTCTAGCACCTGTTAGCAGGTACAGTTACTAATTGTATGAGTATAGAAAATGTACAGTAATTTTACTGGGGCAGAAGAGGCCAAGCATAGGCTTGTGAGAATGGGTGGAAAAGGACTATCTGCAAGTTAGAAATCTTCTAAAAAGAGAGGTTTTTCTGCCACGCAGGTTGGGATTTCAAGGCATCATGACTGAAACACCTGACTCTCTAACCTACAAGTCAGCAAGACAGGCCACAAGCTTGCATTCCTCAGGCTTTGTTCAACAGAATCCTCTCTGTGTAATCCCCATAATTCAATAGCTGTGGTATTTCCCTGGCCCTGGGGAGCATTGCACTTTTCTATTCCAGATTCCAGAACTTGTACGGCCACAGAGTAAAACCTTCCTGGATCAGGTGAGCTTTCTGTCCAATATGGAGAGTTAGATCAGTTCCTGCTAATTCTGTGGTGTGTTCATGTATGTTCAGAGATGGAAATGTGACAGGCTTTCTACAAAAAGTTTTAACTTCTCAATAATGAGACAGGCTCAGATTTTCTGTGATGCTAGTGTATATCCACTGACTTCCTAAGCTGTAGAAAAGGAAGTATATTCCCCACGGTTTGCAAAATAACAGCTTGATACAAAGCAAGGATAGCTTCTTGCAAGAAATATTCTTCTAATTGGGAATACTGCTTAAATTTGGCCCAGATTTGCAGGTGAGCGGAATTTGGGAACACAGGACTTACTAAGGCATAATATAGAACATCCAGGTACTTGATTCGGCCTGTCCTTTAGACAGGCATATTGCTGGGGGAGAAGTGTAGCTCTCTGCCAATTTTCCAGGAGAAAAAAACACATTACTATTCCCGTGCTAAAAATGCATTACTTACCCAGCTGTAGAGCTGGGTATGAATTGTCACTCGTGGCTCCAAAGAGAGTCTGAGTTATTCTCTATGACAGCAATGATGGCAAATGCCACCACACTTTTTGCAAGTGGAAAATGTTCAAAAGAAGGCTTTGTGAAGAGCTTTCTGAGGCCTCTGCAGAAGAGAGAGTTCTCTGGTGAGCAGCTTAGACATACAGTGGTAGAGATGGTGCAGAAAAGTAGTGGGACGCTGTGCAATACTTGTCTTTATAGTAAGACTAGCTGTACCTTGAGATGGTAGAGTTGATAACGCCAACTGTATGAGCTTGCCAGATGTGAATATTAGAAAACCGAAGAGTATGAATTGTCAAAAAATCAACTGATTTCCCGCAGATGTAGTACCTATCCGTAACCTTCGGGCATCCTTTATTTTAAGTTCTTAAAATAGCTGCAGTCTTACTGTACTTATTTCTATGGAGACCCAGCTGTCAAAAATGCTTTAAGTTCCCAGCTACAGGATGTAATGTTGTAGAACACAGTAACTTTTTAAAACCCTGTTTCCTGCCTGCAGCTGATGCATCTAACACAAGCTTACTTGTCCACTCAACTGTAAAATTATTGCAGGGTGCTGTTAAAGCTTTTCCTAAAATGTTGTAGTGGGCTACATATTTCCTTCCTGGTAAAGGTAGGGTCTTGCAGAAGATGGCTCAAGGAGGAGGGAAAATAGAAGGAAAAAAAAAGAAATAAAGATGAGTTAGTCACTCCAAACTAGCAAGGGGATAATTTTGATGATATTAAGAAATTATGTTGCTTAGGCCTCTAGTGTGCTGGGGCCAAGCACTCCTTTTGTATACAGCTTAAAACTATTCATTTAGTCATTATCCTCCCATTTGTTTTAAAAATGAAAGTTGTTCTGAAATTTTTACCACATTTTTCTGTTGTCCTTGTGATAGTACAATGAAATTAGTCCATGTGATTGAAGGGATGTATCGTCCAAAAATGAATTGATTCCCCCCAGACAACGCTCCTAATTTTTATAACATTTTGAAGGCTCATATATTTGTGTATGATTAAACTGTGGGTGTCAGGACTAGCTAACTGACCAAGGTGGTCCAGGACAATTCCCGGAGATCTCCTAACCAATGGCCCCATATGGCAACAGATTGGTTGGAAACGCACAATATCCAAATACTTATTTTTTTATTTTCCTAATCTCTGCCTGAGAGAAATCCACACTTTCCCCTCTAGGACATTCGCTAAAGAGACTCCATCCCTACCCTCATTTGTTACGTCCCTTGATGATAACATAAGTCAGAGGTGCAACAGGTAGACTGTGCATTAGGAAAGTTTAGGTGATGGTGAAGGCTTCTCTTGATCTTCCGTAACAGTCGACAGTTTGGTGCCATGACATTATGTCAGCTGCATCTGCGTGGTGCTTGTTTCGTTGAGGGTGGAGCATTTGCTGAAGGAGCTGATGACTTTCCCTGTTTTCTGTGCACAGCTGAAGCAAAAGCCAAGTACAGCTGGAACTGTCTCACATAGCTGCTCACATCCGCCACCTAAGAGGTGCTGCAGCCATCGGTGCATTCCTGCAAGCGCCTATGGAGAGGGGACTTATTACACAAGTGCTACAGAATCCAAACAGTCATTTCAAGATGCCAAATTTCCCTACTGTAGAAAAGGTGTTAGCTGTAGAGGTACAAGATGTTCTTTCTATATATATAAGCAAACATCAGGCTATTATTCACATGAATATGAAAAAGATCTCCTTTCTAATTCCACAGTGTGCGCATAGTGTTGTTTCGAATGTGGCTCTTAGTAAGTATTTTAGGATTGCATTTTTGTTAAAACTTCTGAAATCTCTCGGAAATTCTTTCACAGTTGAATCCCAGGTTGACAAGAGGAGAGAGATTTCTTTTTACCTACTGTAATTTGCTCTATTTTTTCTGATGCATAATGAGATAATGCTTTATCTCATTATGCATCACCAAATTTCCCTGAACTTCTGTTCTCAGTTCATTACCATTATCCTGTTTTATTAATTTTATTTACAGATCATCTTTGTACTAGCTACCAAGCCAGCTAAAAAAAAAGGTACATTAGACACGCAGAGATTAATTCAACTCTGCAGAACTATCTGCTGGTTCACAATGTCATGTGCATGAAGCCAGTCCTATTGCAGGCATAGTTTATTTTTGTCACAATTCTGCTCCATTTGATTTCAGCTTCTAGAGATGAATAAAAGTTTTGCCCGAAAAGACTCTGTTGCTGCAAATGCATGGAAGGGCTTCAACATATCCTTTTAGATCAAAAATAACGGACAGTCTTCTGTATTATTCAGAGAACTGTAATCGAAACTGTATTCTCAAAAACTCAGTATTGCAGGAGACATCACAAAGACTAGCCGTGAGCATTTGCTGAGGTTTGGGCGTTGGACTAGACAATCTCTAGAGACACATCCAGCCTCAAGTGTTCTGTGCTTCTGTGCTTGTATTTAAATTAAACCATTCTGTGCCAGGGACAGTAATCTGCTACATATTACGGTTATGATTAACACTTTATTGCATTTTTTTCCAAGGTCTGGTCTAGATTACATACAGAATAAATTAATCTGTCATATCATAAAGCATTAGACTATATCATAACTAATAGAGATAAAGATGGTACAGGACAGGGTAATAAATGTTGGGCTCAAGAAAGAATGAATGAATGGGAGAGGATGAAGCAGACAGGGTCCAGCAACAAGCAGAAAGGTTGCAGTAGTAGGTTACTACTCAACACAGTAGAGACTTTGTGGAATGAGGGAGAATCCAGCAGAAGGGAGGTGGGTAAAAGCCACGTCCAGTAAAAACAGGTCGACCCAGAGATAGGGAGAAGGAAAGACAGCAAAGAAATTGGAAAAGAAACAAGAGACCTTTGCAAGAGAAAGGATGAAGAGTTAGTACAGAAATTATGTCTGCTCTGTGCTTTACAGCAATTTGCATATTCACAATTATAGCTTGTAAGCAAAAAGAAAACAACCAGATGTGCGAAATGTTCCCTCTTTTCAAACGTAAACTCGAAGATCCAAAACAAAGGCTAATTTGAAAATGGAGCTTTGAATTTAACTCAGCCTTTGGGAAGGACACTGGTGATCAGCATCTTCCCAGAAAATGAACATTTCCAGTTCTAGTCAGAAAGCATTAAAGGAAGTAACTGAATCCCAGCACAAAGGTTCAGACCTTGCAGCGGGTCTAAAGGGAAACATCACATCAGAAACTCTTCCACTCACCTTTGAGCAAGGATCTCTTTCATCACTTGAGTGTCAATCACAACACAGCCATCTCAGCACAGAATCTCCAAAAAATTGGGCTGGAAAGGACCCTGAAGGGACCCATGCAACCCATTCACCATACAGCAAAAGGTGAACTACAAGATTCTTCACAGAGGAATGTTTTTAACTGGCCTTATAGACCTCCATCTTCCTCGAGCAGTCTGTTTCAGAGCTTCACTAGCCTTACCAGCCCTTTCTCATCTCTACTGAGTATTTTTTGGTGGACTTTAATCCCTTTTAGTCTAGCCCTGTCCCCTGTGAGCAAGGAGATCAGGTTATTGTCTTAATTTTCTGACACACCATATTTACATACTGCTGTCATGCTTCCCATCAGCTTTCTCTTTAGAGAAACAATCCCAACTGCCCAAATCTTTCCTCTGGGTCAATTCTTCTATGTATTTTGGTCATTTCTGCTAGGCTACTTCAACACTCTTTGATTTTTCCTGAAATGTGCCAGCTGAAGCTGGACGTGTCTCCACCAGAAGCCTTGCTCGTGCCAACTAAAGGGGAAGGATCATTTCACGTCTCTTGCTACTGACAGCCCTGTTTATCTCCAAAATGAGGTCTGCCTTTTTCGTGATAGTATGCTGTTGCTGAAACAATACAAATCCTAGGTCCTTTCCTACAGATCTTTCTGCATTCACGTGCTCAGTTCCTCCTGCCTGAGGCAGTACCTTGCATTTATCACTGCTGATCAGCGTCCTGGTTGTCAAGAGAATTTTGAACTGGAAGCGGGCTCTCCGGCACACTTGCAGTCTTCAGTCTGCGGTGTCTGCACGGGAAACTGCAGCTGCTGCGGGTGTTAGGAGTGGAGCTTGCCATCAGAAACAGAAATGGATTCAGAAGCATGACAGAGATCTCACAAAAAGGGCTGCACCTTCTGGGAGCGCCGAAGTTGCACAAAGGGCAGGCACAAAGACTTTGAGTGAAATCCTTTTTAAACGTGGACCATAGCGTGTAGCTTCTCTTGTCAGCAGCGCTTTCTGGCTGACTTAACGCAGTGCTGGACTACATTTATTGCTGCTTCTCCATCTCCCTGTTCATTTGTAAGTAATTAAATACAAACTGTTGTAATCTGGGGGTAGGACTATACCTCTAGAAGGACACTATGCCCCATGCGGTGGAGGGTTTAACCTCGCAGCTAGGATGCACGAACTGCACCAGCTTGTGTACTAGGAAAGCTGGCGAAGATGTGGCGTGGCCCCACATACAGGCACACCTGGCTGCGGAAGTTGTCTCAGCTTTTTTTTTTTTCTTTTTATCCAAGAGTCTGTGAGCTGTACAGTGCACGTTTGACTGTTCTGCCTGGCTCCACTATGAACCTCTCTGACAGGCACTTAATGTCTGGCCCGTCACCTCGTAAAGAACTGGCCCTCGTGGCATGTAGATCAATAAATTATTTTTATATTAGCCTTTTCTGTGTCTCTATGCAATCTTGCATGCTTGGCGCAAGTATCTCTTCCTTTGCAGCTGATAACATCTGAAATTGCCTCCCTGCCCCTCTATTTGTATCTGCTGAAGAGGGTTTTTTCTCCTTTGCCTTTTTTCCCCTGGATGCACAACTACCAAACCCGCAGTAAGCTTTCTATGGGAAGCAAAGTTTCAACCTCTATGGATGTAGAATACAACATCATCTCAGTGGAGGTATAGATTTTACTTTTTCACTGTGGTATGAGTTTTCTGAAAATCATTAGATTTGTTAGTTGTCTTAAATTTTTATTCCTGAACTAGGCTGTTGAGCAAATCGGCAGATTTTAACGATGGTGGTAGCAGAAAGGCACTTCAAATGGAGAAAGAAGTCGCTTTAAGTCTGATTGAGCTATTTTATCACATACGTTCTTGTAACTCTTGTTGATATAAAAGGAGAGCAAGATGATGACGTAGAGCAGGCATGTGTTGTTGGGAAGACTGCCAGAAGCTTAAGCGGAATTTAAGAAGAAAGAGGAACTTTGTATCAAAATGGAAAAAGCATCATTAGCCGGTATTGTAAAACAAAAAAATAATTAGGTTGTCTTGCCCACTTCGGAAATCATACATTACAGAAAGGTGGACATCTTTAACATAGTGTGATTTGTCTAAGATTCAAACACATACAGATGACAATTAATAGAAATCCTTCCCTTCGAACAGTCTAGCAGTTATTTTAAACAATAAAACATATACAGTGTTCCCAATAACTTATCTAATGCTTGAGGACACACTTTTTTCTTTTTTCATGCCATTTCAGCTCACACTGATTCTTTTTCCTGCCACGCTGAAAGAAACAGTGGGCAATTATTTTCTCTCCCAGTTTTAGTGAGAAAAGCCTACTCTCAAAAATGAACTGAAGGATTTTTGTTGGAGAGGCTGAAGGAAAGCCGGTCGTTGGCAATTCAAAGGTAGTGAGAGACTTCAGGGGTGATTATATATTAAGGTCAAGGTAAAGCCTCAGGAGAGGAGTAACTGAGTCTGATTCCTGTATTTCTGTATGTTTCTCTTCTCCCTTTTTCTCATGCTTCATGTTTGGTTTCCTCTTTCTCTGCAGAGGACTAAGATGTAGAGAAGATTTGAAAGGATGAAATTCTCTCAGCACTGCCCTTCAGGAGTTCAGTAACTATATCTGTAGCATTAGAACTTAAGCTTACAGTTACGAGTAATTTTACATTTTTAAACATCTAATTTGATTTTATGATGTATAAGCAGAAAAAAAAGTAGGCTGTGTGCTTGCACCTGGACAAATTAGTTTTGTAGAGAACATGCGTAACCTTGTGTATCATGTACTTGATAAGACAGAGCTGTGCATGAACTATTATTAACTCAGCCAGCAGCGCTCTCTCCTCCAGTGTAATAATCTAGTGAATCGTCTACTTTATTCTGTTACAATTTAATAATTACATCTTCATTCATTTACTCAAAACAATTTAGGTAGTCCAAGACAAAAAGCATTATGAATCCTGCCCAGTTTCAGTTTAATTATAATAATATGGCTACCTAACACATTACTTAAGAAGTTAAGCAGTTAAAAGTAAAGCAGTGAAGCAAGCCGTTACGGATTTTTACATTTGCCAGAGAACACGGGGTTTCTTCATGATGCTGGACAGGACGCGCTAGTGCAGTGAGAGCTGCCCTTGTAGTTTATGCTGTGTTCCAAATAATTTTTCGAAGTAATCCTATCTAAAAACCCGAAAACTGCACTTAATTTCACCACCACCCTCCTTGAACAGCTGTGAAACTCAGTAAAGCTTTGTAACTGATGCTGTGCTGGAACTGGAGGTTGTCTTGTGGTGGAGACTTGGGGGCAAAAAACCCCCATACAAAAACCACACAACAAATAGTATTGCAGGTCTCTGTATTTTGGGCGATGCGGTACATCACCGTACTGCTAGCTGTATAGCTTTTAGTAGCTATTTAATGTTAATTCACAGTAATAATCTTACTTTAAAACTAAAAGGCAATGGCATGAACATTAGACTCGTGGCTGGTAAGCCAGCATGTGCCCTCGGTGCCGCACGTGCACCCATCATTTAGTTCGGCAAAGCCCCATCGAGGCGTCATGTACTTCTTGGCTCTGCTAGGTGACATAATAGCAAAAGCTTTTGTTATTCTTTCAGGGAAGCCATTTATGCGCATTATGAGTCATGCTTCCTGAAACGGCGTCCTTTCATCCCCTAGTTTAAAAACGTCAGGAGATCCCAGCGAGCCTGTGGCACCGGACGTCGGCAAGATAAGTGGTATTAATCACATCAACTCCTTTGAGTCGACTTGCGCTCCCAGATTCATCCCGCCGCACAGGGGAGGAAGGGAAGCTACGCAGGCTTCGAAGAGCCAGCCAGGATTTTCTTTTGCGGTCGGGTGACCTCAGTTAGGGCTGTGCTTTCACCTCCTTTTGCTTCAGCTCAGGGGGACTGAGCATTCATGCCCCAACCAACCCACCCACCCAGCCACTACCCTGCCCAAAGCCAACGCGGCCTTGCCGGCGGCGGGAACCGCCCCGGCCGCGGGGAGGGCGGCCGGGCGGGCAGAGGGGTTTGTTTCCTCCCCGGACCGGGGGCTACCGGCCGTCGGGAAGGGCGGGAGCGGGGCGGCTGCCGCCGGTGCCCCCCTGGCTAACCGCAGCTGTCGGTACTTGTTGCGGCAGGTGCCGTGCGCTCCCGCTGGCACAGCCCGGGACCAGCGACCCACACCACGCGCGGCGGCCGCTCCCGACAGCGCCCACCGCCACCGCCCGCGCGGGCGACAAGGGGATATGCGCATGCGCCTGTGAAGGGGGGGGTGGGGGGGTGAGTAAAAGCCCTCTTAAGATGGCGGCACGGGCTGGATGGCGGAGCTCGCCGCTCTCAAGATGGCGGCGACGCAAGGGCACGCTTCCGGGAGGGAGGCACAAAATGGCGCGGTGCAAGGCCCCTTCTCCTCAGGAGGGTGTCTGCCTGTCCGCCCGCCGGGTGGTGGAGGCTGACTCTGGGCTCGCAGTGCGACCTCGCCACAGCTCTTCCCGGCGCGGAGGCCAGGGTAGTGGGGTTAGCGGCGCCGGAGGCGGGCGGGAGGGCGGCGCCAGGCAGTGGCGGGGCAGCCGCTGTCGCCGTTGCGGTGCGCCGCTGAGGGGCGAGGGCCCCTGACAGAGCGCGGCCGCAGCGCCATGGAGGGCGTGGGGCGGCGGCTGCGGGCCGCGCCGGCCGAGCCCCGGCTCTGAGAAGGCGCTCCTCGCCGCCGCGCTCGCCCCGCCGCGGGCCGGGCACCGGCCTCCTGCCGCCTCCCGGCGCGCCTGCCCGCCTCCCGCCGGCCGCCCTTCGGGGGCCGCGGCCCGGGCGGCTCTCGCCCCCGTTGCCCCTTCCCGCCGCACCGCGGAGATGGCGTCGGGGCTGCGCGCCGCCGGTTTCCCCCCCTGGAAGCGGCATATCGCGGCGGAGCTGCGGCGGCGAGACCGGCTGCAGCGGCAGGCCTTCGAGGAGATCATCGGGCAGTGTAAGTGGGCCGCGGTGGCGCGGCTCTCCCGGCGGGGTCGAGGCCGAGAGGCACTTTTTCTTCCCCCCTCTTTCTCGTGGGAAAAGCGCGGTGGTAAAGGGCCCCCGAGGCCTCGCATGTGTCGTTTTCAGCGGACTGGTTGGGAGGTGTTTGTTAAAACCGAGAGAAGTTGGGGTTTCTACATTACCGAGAAAGATGAATAGTTGTTTCTCTCAGTTCCCACACAGGCTGAACATCGTTTGTGTTGTGGACAGGGATTGAATGCCTAAATTGTGTGCCCGATTCCTGCTCAGATGTTTCTGGAAGCAAGAACAATAGTGCTATTGACCATGTTCGTGATCTTTTGTAAAATTTGGAGCTATTCAGAGGCGAGCACTTTCTATCCAGCGCTTACTTGCCCCATCCCTCTCCTGCCTCAGCTGTGACTGGAGTGAATGGAAGTGGGGGGTCACCTAACACTGCTGGCTCACACGCTGAGGTGCTGTATATGACGGGGGGAAAAGCAAAGAAGCCTCGGCAGGGCTGTGTGCAGTATTGGATGTGACCAGTTCTCTGGCAGGTCTGTTTTCCTAGTTGCTATCAGTTGAGGGGCTATAAAGAGTTTAAACTTTGAACTTCTGTTTTAGCAAATAGCAATACACTTGAGCAGCCTCTCTATTAAACTGCCATAAGACCAGTCCCACACAGCATCTGGACTGATGAGGAATTCTTAGAGTTGTAGCTGAATGCTGCCCTAGCCTGCTGACATCAGAGAGGAGCGCACACGAATGTGGTGGAGGCTTACATAATGTTTGGTTGTGTCAGACTAATTAAAGGTATTGGATCTTAGGTGGTAGAAGAAGAGGATGGGAATCTGGTTTTGCTTTTTGGTTATCTTCTTAAATGTGCTTTTTGCCCTTTCAGATAACAAGCTACTAGAGAAGTCGGACCTTCATGCAGTGCTGGCTGAAAAACTTCAAGCAGAAAAATATGACATGCAGAGCAGACATGAGATCAGGTATTTAAAATGCCTTTTCTGTCAGTCAGAACTTGTGTCTTCTTGTGTACGCTGTAACCTAAACCATTGTTTGATGCATTACGTAAACAACTTCTAGTTACTCCAGTAACTTGGAATAGAAGAAACTGAGAAGTCTCTTGAGCTAAAAATAAATTATAACAAACTCTAAACATGTGATAAAGTTACAACATGTTTACAGTATACACTGCAGAAAGATCTGACCGAGCTTTGGACATAAATTAATTTATGTCAAACTCCAGGTGTGGAGGTGGACCAGAATGAGCTTCTGCTTCTGATCTGTTTGCCTTGTAATGCTTACAATATTTGTGTGGTGTTAGTTCCTGATGATTGTGATCTGGCTCTTGAAATTGTCTGATCGTATAAGCATTGTAGGGACAAACCGATGTCGTGGTTTCTTTCAATCTGTGTTATTGTGTAGAAGGGGAGAACAGAGAAAGTCATGATTTTGAAGTGTCAGTCCGAAATAAGTACTGTATGCTAAAAGAACATGTTTTCTGTCTGTTTTTAGCAGGATTTTTTCAGGAAACTTCTTCTCTAACATGGTAATAGCACAGTAGTGCAGCAGGCAGAGGTCATGCTGCTTACTCTGTTGGCATTTGAATCCACAGCAAACAGGTGTGCTAGGAGTGTGTCCTTTAGACAGCATGTAAATCCCAGCAGGTAAAGACTGTTGGGTTCTCCTCTTGGTGTAACTGAAGAAAAGGCAGGGCAGTAGCCCAGGATTTCCTACTTCTGTAGGAATTACTTCCTCTGTTGAAGCTCTTTTTGCTATTTAATGCAAAACTGTATATGCATGTCTAATTGGGATACAATAAGTATATTGTATCCCAATTAGACATTGTATACAAATAAGTATAGGTAAGGCTATTGTGTACTATTACTAGTAAGGAAGGAAGAGCTGATTTTACAGGAATTTCAGGCAAAATATCAGTGTTTGGCCAGCAGGCTGGAGTTAACACCTGTGTGAAAGTACTCAAAGCTTTCTGATGACTGCAGTTGTCTTGAACCATCTTTAATTTATGGGAATCTGATTCTGATTGAACGCTTAGTCTAAGAGATGAGGCTGGAGTAGATGAGGATGAGAAGAAATGCACAGAAACAGCATCTTCAAAGTAAATACTAAGCTGAACTCTGATACTGTCCTCAGTATATGATAGTTTTTTTTGAAACAGAATGAATTCCCTAATCCTAGATAGCTGAGGAAAAATGCTTTTACGTACCTTAAGGCCAAGGCGGAGTATTTAGTTCTGGCTATAGAGGTATGCATGGCCAGAGTTATAGGATGTGTTGGATATTACCACAGGACTTGGCTTCCTATCTGTTTGGACACAGTTTTTTTAGAAATGCTGTGTCTTCTAGTACAGTCTTAGTTCAGTGAGGGGTTTGTTTGAGAAGAACGTTAAGTTACCGATATCACTGTGAGACCTTTCAGCTTCTGAATGCATTATCTGTTTCCCATTGGACTGTTATAACACAGAATGACTGCAGAAACAGATACTTGTTCTCTTTGTCTGTTATAATAGTGATGAACTTAAAATTTTTAGTTTTAAAAGCTGTAATTTTATCATACAGCTGCTAACTTGCTCAAAGTCTGTGTATGATATGTATATATGTGTATATGCTTTTAAAAAGCTAACTGCTGTTCCTGTCTCTGTGCTTTCAAAGACATGAGTGATAAATGTTACAATCATAGTTGTTTGAGGTGAGATGTGTGTTTTTTCTCTTGTGTAGAATCACAGAATCACAGAATCACTAGGTTGGAAAGGACCTTTAAGATCATCAAGTCCAACCATTAATCCAGCGCCACCATGTCCCCTAAACCATGTCCTGAAGCGCCACATCCACACGTTTTTTGAACACTTCCAGGGATGGCGACTCCACCACCTCCCTGGGCAGCCTGTTCCAATGCCTGACCACCCTCTCAGTGAAGAAATTTTTCCTAATATCCAATCTAAACCTCCCCTGGCGCAACTTGAGGCCATGAAATTCCAGATTATGTCATGGCACCACTGTGTTGTAAAACACAATTAAAAACCACCCCATAACCTTTACACAATAAGGCTAGAATGTAGTTGGGACAGTGGAGAAGCCAACTTGTAACACCTGGGACTATAAATCCAGGGGCCTGGGGATATACCCTGAGTTCCCTGGCTTTTGGTTCTGTGCCCTGTATTATCCCGTCTCCAGGTGTCTAGCATCTTCAAGGTCCACCAGCTCCCTCCAAAACAAATTTAAGGTGGTAAAATATTTGTAATTTTTACAGAATTTGGAGAGTGTACTTTTAAGACTTGATTGTCTTCATGCGAATTTAAGCAAAGGCTAGTTATCTTTCATTTGCTTATGAATTCTAGTTTAGAAATGTACAAAAAGGTGAACTAAATCTTCAGTAAATTTATTTTCTGGTAATATATAATGGCATTTGGTTGGTGAGAAGTGTGTTGTGGGGGAGCTAGCTGTGGTTTAGTTTATGAATGACCTGTATCTCTTATGTAGCATAGAAAATCCAAGGGAGTTTGTCCTGAGACTAACTGGTGAAAGGCATAGGAGCAATTGGATTCTAGTTTGTGATCTCTTCTTCCTTTCTCTCAAACTCCAGTCCAGGACATGATGGCACATGGAATGATGCTCAGTTGCAGGAACTGGCACAGCTGAAGATAAAGCATCAAGAGGAGCTGACAGAGCTGCATAAGAAACGTGGCGAGGTTAGAAAGTCCTCCTATGTTCTGTATGGTCCATATGTGGCCCTTTGTGAACATGATCTTAATTTTACCAAGCTTATTCATCATAATCTTTTCCTTATTTCATGTACAGCCTTTTTAAGCTCCCCGTGTTGATGGTTAAAATAAACCAGAGATGGTTGGTCTTTAAAACTGACAGTAGGGAGATAAGAGCTTACATTGTCAGCACAGCACGATTTTTAAGAAATGCTTCATTTTGTGTTTCATGAATAGGTTTTAAACTAGAGGAGGAAGGAACTGGTCTTGTTCAGAGCTGCGCATGGCCACTAGTTCTACATTGAAAAGACTTTGAGTGAGAGAATAGGTGTCTGTGCGTGACTTCATTTGTCTCTCTCACTTTGCAGGACCACTGCTGTAAAAGAGTGGACAAAATAAACAAGCACAAGCAAAGATTGAAAGTGCCATGGTGTTAGACTGAAAAGGGAGTACTGGTTCTGCCATGTAGATGCAGTAGGGAGCCCAGGAGTCGTGTAAGCTATGAGACTTGGGCCTGGAAGAGAGGGAAAGCTGCTATTTTTTATTTTTTTTCTTTTTTTGATGCCAAGATGTGGAGGCTTCATTGGCAGAATTGAGGTTTTTAAAAACTACACCAGTGGTTTGAATGAGTCCACTACCTGAATGGTACTGCAGACTTTTATAGGGAGAAGGTGGAAGTGACCTGAAAATGTTATCATGCTCCTTTGATCACACTTTACTGGAGTTGTGGAGAAGCTCCAGGGTCAGTAATTCTGAGGTTTTTCAAGGAGGAGACAGCTTTCTACAGGAGGTGTGCACTGACTAGTCAAAGCAGTGAAACTTCCTTCTTTCCCCCCAACCTGGTATCTTAAGCCATCTACCCAGGCAGGCACTCTTCTCAAAACTCAGTCTTCCTTCTCCCTGGGCAGCCAAGGCTCTGCATGCTGTGGGGCTTGCTGCTGCTCACTGACTGGGGAGCTGCTCACTGGCAGCAGGAGCTCATTCGTGTTGGCTTCTGCTCCTCTTTCCCACGCACTGCAGAGACCCCAACAGCAACTTTATTTGTGGGAAAATTCTTCATGAAACCCATATTTACAATATGTGAGCTACATGTCTCCTGTAATGGCTGTCCTGGCTGTAATGAAGATTGGTTGCCTGGTGGTTGTTAGTACTTGCGTGTTGGTTTACTTACTAGGCAATTTGTACTTTCTGTATTGATTTTTTCCACGACTTCTAAAAAATAAAATTTCTTCCTAATATGTGTTCGGTTTGATGTGACTTTATCAAAGAAACTTTTTGAGGGAAGGGAGTGAGCTATCAAAGGCCAATAACTTTTTGACAATTCGTATTTGAAAGTAGATTCCTTGATTTAATGACCCGTGTGATAGGGGCAGTAAACCGATCTGTATAGAAAGCTGTGAAAGAAGACCTGAAAGGTATGCTTCCTGCTTGCGATGTTAGATTGGTCTGTACTCTTGCTGGTTTGCTGCTCAGTGTGTGTTACTCAGCTGGCATTCCTGCATTTTGTAATATAATTTTCTCCTCTCCCTAGTTGGCACAGTCTGTAATTGATCTGAATAACCAAATGCAGCAGAAGGACAAAGAGATGCAGATGAATGAAGCAAAGTGAGTTGGAACTGTTTTGTCTGTGTGGTTGGTATGAGACCTAGACTTCTGGTTGAGTTATTTATTAGTGTTATAATACTCTCTAGGAGTCCTAGCCATGGGCTAAAAATTCCTGCATTAGTCATTGTACAAATAGCACAACGGTGGGTGGTATAGGTCCCAAAGGAGATCCTCATTGTTTTGTATATTTTGTTGCCATTCCAGAATTGCAGAGTATTTGCAAAAGATCTCTGAATTGGAAACAGAGTGCCAGGAATTGCGTAGCAAACTGCAAGACCTTGAGCGAGCTAATCAGACACTGAAAGATGAATATGATGCTCTCCAGATCACCTTCAATGCCTTGGAGGAGAAACTGAGGAAAACTACTGAAGACAACCAGGAGCTGGTCTCACGTTGGATGGCAGAGAAAGCACAAGAAGCCAATCGTTTGAATGCAGAAAATGAAAAGGATTCAAGGTGAGACTGATTACCTTTATTTGATAAACTACTTCCCAATATATTTTTTTGAATACTTATGAGTGCATAGGATAAAACCAGATTTGGTATTCTTGCACAACACAATGAGAATCCAGAACTTTGTGTCCTTCTTGTGGCCAACACAGAGGGATGCTTTGTGAAAACATTCCTGTCATTTAAATGAAAAAAACATGTTTTTTTGTTTCTTGAGCAACATTTAACTATGGCCTAAAGATCATAAATCAGATAGAAACTGGGGTTATTTGCTGGTATTAGATTTGGACTTCTCCTGTTCATATTGCATCTTGGTATTACTCCTAGTTTTATCCTTTTTTTGACTTAACCAATTTAAGTGTATTTTGCATTCTGCTAAAAGGAGAAGCTGCCATGAAACTGAATTATGTGAACTATGTATGACTTGCATAAAAAAGTTTGTACTCTTTTCCTGGCAAAATAATAATTATTCTTCTGAATTGTTTCCGTTTACTTGCCAACTAACAATACTTGGAGACCAAGTGCTATAAGACAAGTTTCATAGTACTTGTCAGTTTCGTATTATTTTTACTAACATAATCATTATTCTTGCAAGTTCTTGCACTCCAAGCAAATCCGCATTCATATGGGTCATAAAGGGCCATAGGTACACTTTGCCGTAATGCCTCACTCAGTTCATCTTGTCCTTCGCTATTCACAGTGAGAAAACTGCTGAGTATCTTGAAAAGCAGGGTAAGATTGGGGCAGTGGTCTGATATTTTTTTTTTTAATCTTATGAAGGCCATCAAAACTGTGCAGGGTAACCTCTGGAATGGGATTAAGGAAGTTTTTTTTTAAAAAAAACCCTTGTTTTCCTTAGGAGACGACAAGCCAGGCTGCAGAAGGAGCTAGCAGAAGCTGCCAAAGAACCCCTGCCTGTTGAACCGTAAGCAGTCTTGATTTACTGAATCTCCTTCATCACTTCATGCTTCAGTTTTATGCAGATGCATGATAAATAGTATGTTTGGTATTTCTAAATTTGGTGATGTAGAGGAGTGTTGAAACTTTGGTGCAAAGTCAAAAATACACAGTAATTCTCCTTACTTGAACTTCCAGAAGAAGGAGTTCTGTTATGACTGAACATAGATGCTTGGACTGAAAGTCCTAAGAATGGTTCATACAGTGAATATATATTATCTCTGCATGAAAACATTTGTTATGTGGTGCCTTTTGTCTTTAAAATAGTTCTTTAATCATGGAACAATACACTCTTGAGGTGCCTACATTTTTAAGTGTTAGACTACAAATAGCTATGATGAAGGGTTTCCTGTAGGAACAGGTACTGAGTGAGTTAGGGTGGGTGGAAGTATATTGATCACTTCCATACTGGGAAAGATTTATTCTGTAGGAAAAAAATAGGTAAGTGTGCAGTAACTTTTCCTGGCAAGCCAGAGATAAGTATCTCTACTCTCTTGTTCTTTTGAGCAGCAGCACATGGATATTTGCTGCTGTGTTTACTCCTGGGTGGTATTTAATCAGCTGACTGAAGTGGGCAGCTGATGGTATAGGTGCTTTGCACCAGGCTGATAAGGTTATTGGCACTTGTATTAGCCAAATCCAGAAAAAACTACACCTGCTGCATTGTACTGGAAACAACTGAGACAGTCCTCGGAGCACAGTGCCAGAGCACTGTGCAGGCTTTTTCTTGATATCTTATCTTTGTATTTGCATCGTGTAATCACATTAGGTCTCTGTGCTGTGTGTCCTTGCACATGATAGAAGCAATGTATCCTCTCTGGAAGAGGGCCCATGCAAAAGTCTGGGGTATGTAGGAAGAGCTTGTGTAAGGGGAATATAAGAGCTTGTAGCATTTGGAAGGAAAATTGAAACTGCAATTAACAATACAACTAGCTAGCACAATTTGCTTTGCTTTTTTTAAAAAGAAATGTTTAAATGCTTCCATTCCCTTAGCTTATTGAGATGTGACTCTCCATGACAAGATTACTGCTGACCTCTGTGTCACAGGCCAGTGGACAGTCCCCAGCCAGAGGACAGACAGTCTTCCCAGCTCGTAAGAATAGTGATATCCCTTTTGTCCACGTTATTTGCTGTAAATACACACAGAATATCTTAAATTATTACACTCTTCAATAAATAATGTTGCGCTGAGAGGGGAAACATACATGTAATATCTGTGGACGCTTTCCCTGTTAAGCTTCTGCTCCATTACCCAAAGCGAGACCTTCCTATCTTAGAGCTGAGCTCAGAGGCAGCTGTAGCACAACAGCTTGAATATTTCACTTCCTGTTGTGATGAAGATGATGGTGTCAGTGTTTCATAAATAATTTCATATGAGACCCTGAGAACTTAAAGAACCCTGTTTAAAAAAAAAATCTAGAAAATAGTTGCTTCTGTAAATTACTTAAACTCTGATTCACAGATGTTTTTGATTCCTTTTTGATTTTGTAATTTTAGGGGGTTTGCATTGTATAAATGTGCTGCTTACTGAAGGGGAAAATAGCAGCATTTCAAGGAGTGTGCCCTGGTGTTTATATTCCCTTCAAAAACATGTTAACATGGGAAGTTTTTTTGCTACATAAAATTTGAATAGCTCAAACTTCTGATTTAAAAAAAAATCAACAGAACTTGATACTGTTTTATTCAAATATCAGCCTGATACTTTCAATCAGAGTATGGGTTTTCTGTAGCCTTTTCATATATACTGTCCCCCAAAACCTCAGAACTTAAAGTGCAGCTATGTTCTGAAAAGAGACATTAAAAATGGTCCTATCCTCTTAATTCTTTTGCAGCTGAGTGTATCTGATGGCAGGAATTGGTTTATTTGTACTTAAATGCTGAATTTAAACTTCCTCTTCAGTCAAATGGCATCAGGTTGATAGAGTGTGTTTAAAAATAGTTTGTCCTGCCAAATCAGCAGTGGAGGAAAAATCATCATTGAAGGAAAAAATATTAGATTGCCAGAGCCCATGATGACTAATGGAGAAAAACCTTTTGGCATCAGCTGAGTAGTTTAGCTGGATGAATGTATGGTATATGTATTGGAACCTCACGCTTCTGTTTGGTTGTGCACCAACACTTTAATGAAGTGGACCAAAACATCCCTTGTACTTAATGGAGCAGCACCTGAAGTACCGCAGTATAGAAAGTATCCAGATGTCTTTAACGTGGATGAAGAAGGAAAATTCACACTCTCGTGTGTTTTTTAAATACTTCCTTGTTTTGGAACAGCAAAAAAGGTGCTGTGAAAATAGGATATCACCTATACTTGGGGTTGCAATAACTCATGCTTTTGGTGTTCTGTCACTGTTCCAGCAAATACAGTTGACTCTAGCAAAGTCTTGCTCAGATGTGAAAGGTCTTTATAATGCTGCATGTAGTGGTGCAAGCTGAAATATAATGCCCGTAGTAAAGACAATATGGAAAGGATGCCTGTCAACATAAATGTGGTGGTGGTGGGGAATCCAACCCTGTTGTCAGTGAAGAGTGTAATTGGCAGCTGGAAAGAAAAAAATTTAGGTGCTGCATGTACTTCTTTTCAGACATTGTATGTTGAATGTAGCATTTCTGGCAGTGACAGCTAGATCCGTGTTTGTTGTCTCGATCTACCTACATGTTACTACAGCCAAATAAACCTAGGTGTGGGTTGGGCGCGGACACTGACAGACACCGGAACAGTGTCGTCCATTTAGTTCCTATACATCAGTGAGTGGTTTCCATAGGATGCTCTGGCTGATTGAAAATGAAGTGTTTTCTCTCACTTCAGCAGGGATGATGATATTGAAGTGCTTGCAGATGAAACCTCTGACACAGCTGAGGAGACATCTCCAGTGCGAGCTGTCAGCCGAACATCCAGGTTTGTAGACCAAGAGAGTTTTGTACCACGTCACTGAGGAAGAACAAGGGGTATAAGAGAGCTGGAACAATGTTGGGAATGTTACTTAGGGTTTTTACCTGCCTTTAACTGGAACACAGTTTAGCACTTCCACCAGAGCAGTATGAAACTCATGTGCTCTGTTTTCTGTTACCATGCTTTAGATACGCTGTTTTTCCTTTGCTGTTTTAATTAAGTTAGTGTATGAAAAAATCTGTGTTTAATCTTAAAAAGAAAGGTTTAAAATCAAAATAGTCAATAACATGGGTATTACAGTGCTTGTTGTATTATGCCTCAGTTACTGTACAAGACATCAATGTGACTTTGCAAATAGCTGCGTTTGTGTTTTTTTTAATCTTCACCTAGATTAAATGCATCTTTTTCTTCCCCTCAAATAGCAGTGAGTGGAAAGTAAGAGGTTGTTACATGAGAGGACGGATTAATTTGGTTGAAACTTCAGACTTGGCAGACTGTTTATATCTAAAACCAATAAATCACAGGGTGGAAGTTGAGGGGAAATTAAAGAAACTTCACTCGCAGATTATGTTCTGAGTTGTAGTTACTGGTGACTTTTGAACTGATGCCTGCCTTTGGTGTTTTCTGTCTTCGGACTGGGTCTGCAGGGGAGGGAGTCTTTCCAGAGACTTGTTGCTGTGAAATGTATTTGTATTGATCTTTCTGTGGAGAAGCTATTCACAAGGTTTAAACCTGTCCTCCCCTCCTTCAGTAAGCGACTCTCCCAGCCAGCTGGAGGCCTTCTGGACTCTATCAGTAATATCTTTGGGTAGGTTAGAACACTTTCACCTCTTTGTTTTGTATATTGGTTTCAATGTACACCAAAATCTTGGTGATGCAGGGAATATGAACAAATAATTTCAGCCTTTCTTCTAGCTTCTGCCTTTTTTTCTTTTTTGTTCTCCTCAACTTCCTGTTTCTTCCATCTTGCCGTGTGCTGACCTCTGACCTTTCCCTCCAGTCTGTCTGAGTCTCCCCTTTTGGGACATCAATCTTCTGATGCTGCCAGGTGAAAACATTATCCGCTCTTAGTCCAGCATGTGAATGTATTCCATTGAAGTAACATGGAACCCAGCTGTGTTATCCTGATTAGATTTCAGATGTTGATAACACTGGTTAGAAACTGTCTACAGTTAGAGAGGCAATGAGCCCCTCTGTGTGGAGAGAATACATGGCGTTTGCTCTTGCTTTCAACTGCACTTTGCTCCTTCAATAGGGTGATTTAAAATAAGTTGTTGGGTTCTGTGCTTAGTATCCAGAGTGGAGCCAATCCTTCTAAGATAAGCTCTGCATTAGGTGCACAGTCTTGGCTTAAGAGGTGCAGCCCGAGCTTTTGAATGGAGCATTTTGCTGCCTGGGATGTAGCGCTGCAATGGTATTGAGTCTCCCCTAGCCATAGTGATGGACTTGCAGTCTTTCTAGCTGAACTCAGCTGCAGTCATTCCTATGTTTCTCTTTCCTATTAAAAAACAAATGATTGCTCAAAAATGAGGTCAGTAATCAGTTCAGGTAACTTATCTGGCGTACTATGAAATCTCTAAAGCCACGAGTGGATTTAGTGTTACATGACAAATGTAATTTTTGAAAGATGGGATAAAAGAAAGTGAAAAACTCCTTCCCCCATTTTTTAATCACCGTACAGTGTAGTTAAGTGACAGGTACAGATCTGGATGAGCACAAGAGAAACAGCGTTCACTTCTCATTTTAAAATATTTCTGCTTTGTTTCATCTCAGGAGGCGTTCTTTGTCCTCATTCCCTGCTCCCCAGGATAATATAGAGCCACATCCAGGTGCCAGTAAAGAAGTGAGAGTGCCCACTACTGCCATATGTGTCTTTGTAAGTATAGAAGGAATTACCAATTTTTACCATTCCCTTTACTGTATTTGGAGGAAGTGAACCCTATCTGTGTGGGAAGTGATCTGAAACTTTCTATTAACATTGCCAAACAAGAAGGAATTCTTGATTTGGTAGCATAGTTCATCACATTTAATTCTTAGCCCAAATGCTTCTCAGAGCCAGTGTGCTTGATGTCTGTCTTGCTGAGGTCAATGATGACTAGTAAAAGGTCTGAGGGCACAGGGGAATTACACTCCATTACCCTCTTGGCTCCCAGCAGTCCCTGTTCTGTCATGCCGTAGTAGAGCTATGACTGAGGAAAAGATTGCTGACAGTTTGGGATTAATTCAGTTCCAGTTCTCCACAGTGAAGGGAGTTGTGGCACTGAATGTCATCCAACAGGACTGGTTAAGAGGAGCTTGTGGTAGTGGGGTGTCTTCATTTGTTGTGTGTGATCTAAAGTTTTCAAGCTGAGACCTCCTTTATGTCTTGTTTTGGCCTCACAAGGCTGAACTTAAACTTCTGTGAAGAGCATCGCCCTCTGAATGAAAGATATCGTGGTACATTGTCTTGTAACGCAGCTACTTGTTTTAACATTCCTCTTGAGCTTTCTCGGGCACTCCAAATCTGGATATGAATATTTCACAGATCTGAAACTACTTCTGTTTTTCACCCAGACTAACAGAGTGGCTCACTGCAGCATGGAGGCTTGTGTATTCCTAGCCTGCCCTGTCACCATCTTCTCTAGTGGCTGTCGTAGGGTGGAGGCAGTGGCAATGTTACCTGAAGTGAGAACGGGGTCATAACTTAAGTGACAGCCTGGCTTGAATAGGGAGCATCAGAGGAGGTATTCATGGCTTCGGTATGTGTTGTGACCTCTCCCCTCCTCTAACTATGTACAGCAAGCACAGTTGATCAACAGATGTCAATCCTGGCTAATTTAATGATAAAAGGTATTATGAAGCTATATATGTGAGGTTTTCAAGAGCCATGTGAGAGGTTATGTTGTTTTCACCTTTCACTTGATCTTCTGTAATGTCATCTGAACTTCCAAGAGCAGAGCAGCCTGTCTTCCCAATATGGAGAGGCAAACCACAGTAGATGATGCTGACCCCTAGTCTTGGAAATGTGGGGAGTGCTGCCCCATTCCCAATTTCCCATCTTGCAGCAGGAATAGGAACAGCTGCAGTAGTAAGCCTGTCAGACTGTGGCAGTATGGAGGTGATGTGTGGTTAGCACTGCAATATTAGAAGGAAAAAGTCCCAGCTCATTTCATGGGAATCCATACGTTCCTTCTGGAGATATGTGTTGTGTTCTAGCTCGTGTTTAGAGCCCAGGTAGGGTGTGAGGACATGTCCAGTTCCAGCAGAACATTCCAGGAATGAACTGGCACTCTGTGCCAGAGGTCTGGCAGGTACAGGGAGCAGTCTGGGCTTCCTTCTGGAGAGATGAGTAGAACAGGCTTAGGAAGGAGCAGAAGGTAGTCACTTCATTGAGCATGGTTTCTAGGCAAGACCTTTGTCCAGTTTTGTTCTGAATGGCTCTTCCACACTTGCAGAAAGATCAGATTTGAAGTGTGATGACCCTTAAATATGAGCTGGCAGACAACTGTTCAAGCAACAAGTACCAGAAAAATACAAGTTTCCAGAAAAACTGCTTTCAAAAGAGCAGTTAGTGAAAATACTTAAAAAAGAATGCAGCAAATGAATTAAGAATGTGGTACTAATAGTGTGTAGGTAAGTAGTATAAAGACATGAAATTAACAGGGGAGAAAAAAGGAAGGAATTTTAAAATTCTCAAAGGTTTTAAAAGGTTAAGAATCACTATTAAGTAGCCAACTCAAGCTTCAAAACATTAAGCTGTGAGAAAGCAGAGATATCACTGCATGTGCAGATAGGAACCACAGTTTAAGCCCAGGTTCTCAGTGAGAGAAGGTGCTGTTCCAAGTCAAACTGCGCTGGTACTACTTCATCACCAATATAGAGTAGCATTATCACAATACAGTAAATGAATGCAATTAATCTGTTACGCTGTTTTCTAGCAGACTTTCAGGCCTGACTTGAGTGTTCTGTGGTTGCATGAACTGATTGGATGATGTTCCATGGCTGGCTCTAAATGGAGGAATGAAAAGTTAGTTTCCTTCTACAGGATATCACCTGTTAATGTTTTCTGTCCTTTCCTTAATGTTGTTTTTCTGGTATAACTTAAAAGCTTGAACGTATAAAGCCTAAACTTTTGAAGTATTGTAGGGCTCCTGGCAGTTTACTATGACTGTTGATTCCTTGCTAGTGTTTTTCTTTATATGCTTTTGGTTTTTTCCTTTAGAGAAGGATCATCCTTTTTGCTTGCTCTGTACACCATCAACTGTAGTAGAGTTTCAGTCCGTGGCTTTGTTTTCTATGTAGTGCTAAAAGATCTACAGCTGTATAACCTTTAAGTACTATACCTTTCTAAGCTGTGAGTTTTGGCTCTATCCTAATTCCGATTTGGGTGGCTGTTCTGTTCCTCCCACTCCTCAGGACGCACACGATGGGGAGGTGAATGCGGTGCAGTTCAGCCCTGGCTCCCGATTACTAGCAACAGGAGGCATGGACCGGAGGGTTAAGCTTTGGGAAGTCTTGGGAGGTAAACTTTTTTGCTTTGGGGTATGGTGGGATGCTGAACAAACTCATGTTATAGTTTACTTTGTGTCGGCTTCTGTTCTAATCTATTGCTTAAGTTTTGTTCGTCTTTCTCTGTGCAGATAGGTGTGAGCCCAAAGGTTCCCTCTCTGGTAGTAATGCTGGGATTACAAGCATAGAATTTGATAGTGCTGTGAGTATCTGTGCAATATCCGCTGTTTGTGATTGGGAATAAATTAATCGAATTATGTTGTGCTCTGCTATCAATTTCCATTCTAACACTTTGAAAAGTTACCTAAGAAATGAGTTAAAATACTGCAGAGTAACTGCAAGTAGTTAACAATTTTACAAAGGAACTTTATTTGATATGCTGCAGTCTGTAGTTCTCATCTTTGCTTTACAATTCAGAAGATGATGTGCAGCTCAGACATTGGCTGTTATGGGCTATTATGATAAAATTACATTAAAATATACTCTGCTTTGTCTAAAGTAGGAAATTAGTCTTTACCTTCCCATTAAAGCTGGTATGACAGCACAAAAGAAGCAAATATACTGAAGCTTTATTTCTGTGAAGTTTATTTCTGTAACTGCTCTGCTGAGGTCTGTGATGAATAGTAAAAGGTCTGATTATCCTATGACTTGCACTTCCATGACCTTTTCTCCCAGCAATTTCTCACCGGTCACGGCACAGTAATGGTGTGGCTGGCAGAGTGTTTGCTGACAGCTTGTGATGTGTTCAGTTCATGTTAACCTGAAGTATTGGAGACATGACTGTGATCAGCATCCAACAGTCCTACTTGAAGGAGTTGGGGGTCTTGGATTGTTACAACTGGACATGTGATCTGACTTTTCTGCTGAGACCTCTCCTGTAACACAATGCTCTACTGCATAGACAGTAGACCAAAGCTGACATTTCTTCCATTTGGCAATTCTATGTGCTAAACTATTGATACAGACCCAAAAGGATCCTTCCTTTGGACACTGACGAGCTCATTAGATATTTGCTATCACTGTTAATCTGCAGGAGAATCTAGTTCTGATTTTTTGCAAGTTGCTTGAACACATTTGAGGTGAGAACTGCCTGAGGTGAGATGCTAATGGGCTCTAAAGGATTTAGGAGACAGGAGTGCAAACATGAATCTTGTGGTGACCATTCTCCATCATGGATGACTTGGAGGAGCCCAAAGCCATGAGCAAGTCAATTTATCTCTCCTTTTACAGATGTAGTTTTTGGAACCTTAGTTATAAATGCTAGAATTGTAATGCAGATTGCAAGAATTGGACGAATTCCACTCTGAGACCTACCTAAGCTGTGGGAGTAGATGATGCAGAGGTTTTTCCCTGTGAAAAAAAAAAGAGGGGGGAAAAAAACCCCCACAATAGACAAGGGTAAACCAGAACCCAGTTCCTCACTGCAGCATCTGGGGGCAGAAAGGGAAGGAGAATATCCTTTCTGATCTGGTTATTATTACTCCTTTTATCTGTTGTTACGATTCTACAAATCACTGTCACATTTTGGTGAGAAGAAAAAGCCATAACTTTTTCGAGAGCTGTTATGATAGCTTTCCTTACTGGTATGTGCTACTGGCTTTTTTGTTTTGGTTTTGTGTTTGGTTTTTTTTTCCCTTGGCAATGCAGTACTAATATGGTTTTAATGATTTATTGGAAATACTTTTGAGTTTAATTTGCATATCGACTTGCAGAAGTAGTTTTAAATTAATCTTGTGTTCACAGGGTTCTTACCTCTTAGCAGCTTCAAATGACTTTGCTAGTAGAATCTGGACAGTTGATGACAATCGATTACGGGTGAGTCTTTTGAAGGCAAAGCAGTGCCCAGGCTGCTTATGTCCTCTATTTCCAGTTTTGTCTAATGGGGACACAGCAATCTTGGAAGTTGAGCATTTACAAACACTTTCAATAATTCATTTTGTTAAGAGGATCTTTATTTCTCTTAAGGATCTTCACAGTAAGACCTAAAATACAGTATTGAGATCTGCACAGCCTTGCAGGAAGTTTCAGTTACTGCAGATTTTCACAATACAGCCCCACCCCGCTAGCAAAACTTTGCCGTGTAAACCCAATACATTTTTGCATCCCCCTCTGGAGATTTAAATGCTTCTGATGGTATATGGAGAACCATTTCAATGTTTTAGCCTCAATCCAAGGAGAGGTCTGCTGAAGAAGTGTTTGCAGAAGGTGGGGGAGTGGGGTGGGTGGGGGGGAAGGTGTCTGTTTTAAGTCAAGAGCAGCATTCTTGAAAAGGAGTCCTTTGCCTAGCTGTTAAAGGCAGCAAGCCTAAAAGTGCTTGTCTTTATTCTCCTTGTCTTTTGAAAGATTCCTCCTCTCCTCCCTACTCCTCTGTACTCACGTTCTCCTCCAAGTGCTTGCTTTAATTTAAAGAAAGATTCACCTCTGACCAAAATAAAAGTTTCTTTTCAGTTTTCCAAGCAGTTTTTTAATTGTCATTCCTATGTACACTTTCTTCAACTTCTTGTTTTAGGAAGATACTACTTTGTTCTGAATCTTCTGACATTTCACATGTCAGTTATAAGCTACAGTTGCATTGTAATTCACTGGGTAGTTCTCAGCGTAGAGATGTCAGGTCTCAGTTAAAGTGGAGAATATCGGTTCTTTTGCAGCTTCTGTTTGGCTACAAAACCTACTGTTGGATGTCAGTTGTCGTGAAAAAAGTTTAGCACGCTATAGATAACTCACTACAAGAAGTTAGTTATCCCTTCAAACATCCATCTGGCTTCACATTATCTTCCTGTAATTTTTTGATGTCCTTAGTGACTAGCAACTTGGGCAAGTGTATTCATTGTTTGCTGAGATAATAGTGCATTCTTTGTTTTGAGTGTGAGTGGTACAGATTTGTCATGGCTTGCTCGTGAGCAGGAGGCAGTGAAGCTGAAATCATGGTAAATGATAACCAAACTCCCTTCTTAAATGCAAGTATCTATACATAATGACTATGCAGCAAGAACAGAGATGCAGTGAAAGTTTAGATCCTTTCTGGAGTTTGTGTCCCTTCTTAAGACTAAGTAGTCTTTATGGGATGATCTATTCTTCCAGAGTTTGTGTTGTATTTTGCAAGCCCTGGTTGCTTTGTGTAATTTGATAGTCCTTTGAGTATTTAAAAAAAAAATAACTGTACAACAAAGATTTCTCTCTTGTTTTTCCCAATTCTTATTTTAGTCGTTCATTATCTGTTTTGTGATTTAGTATGTAAATGTTCAGTAGTTTGAAGTGAATGTGGTTCATGTTGTTCTCAGCCCCACAGAGCTTCCCCCTGCAATGGATGAAAACAAAAGCAGTTACAGAAACTGCTGTAGGTTTCTGAAATCTCTGCTTGTCTTGGCTTTCAGGCTTGAAAATTTAACAACAGTGGGGACTAGATACCCTGTTGTATCCATGAGAGAAGCTCATTGTAAAAACCTGAAGGCATGATTTCAATTTTCAGCATGCTTTAACCCTTCCCCTCATCTCTCCTGCAAGGCTGTGTTGCAGTTGCCGTTTGTCCATGAAATGTAAGTGTATGGAGTGTTGAGGAAAGGAGCTTGCGGGTTCCCCGAGTAGCTAGAGAAGCTGCACCCAAAGGTGACCTGTGTCTCCCAGCTTGAGGCTGAACTCCTTGGTACTTAACACTCCTACTTGGTGATAATCTCTGTTTAACTAGAATAGGTGCTTTTTTCTCCAAGCAATGCAGTAGGTGTGCAAATTATGATTTAAAATTGTCTCTGTTAAGTTGTTAAATAGCAGAACTAGCAGGCTGCAAGGAAACTGAGCAAGTGGAACTGTGCAATTTTACCATGTAAATCTCTCTTCCTCAGCACACCCTGACAGGTCACAGTGGTAAAGTTCTGTCAGCCAAGTTCTTGCTGGACAATGCACGCATTGTTTCGGGAAGTCATGACCGGACCCTCAAGCTCTGGGACCTCCGCAGCAAAGTTTGTAAGGAAACCAAACTTCTGTCTTTAATGCATGTTCTGTGCTTCTACTGAATGTAAATGGAAGTCTGACATCAGCCAGATTATTTTGTCTTCTTGCTAGTCTAAAAAAGCAAAAACTAGCAGCCATCTTCTGTTGTGATTCAAGAAATCAGATTCTTTCTGCCTGTTACCTGAAATAAGAATAAGAAATCATGTGTGTGCAGGAAACACTGTTAATGCTATTAACAGCAACTGTGTTCTGTGAGCATTCTTTGTTTACCAGTCTGGGGGTGGGTATTTTAGTCTTCCACTAAAAACTTGGAGCCAGGTCAGAGTGTTTAACCCTGAGGTGGATGGAAATGTCTCTTGGAAATGTACCAAAAATTTCAACATCTCAAATGAAGGAAGTGCTAGCATACAGATTTTGGGGGGGAGAAATGCCTTATTTCCTTGGCTTTTCTCCTATTGATGGTTCTTAGACCTGTTTGCACTGAGAGAGAAGTTGCAATTCAAGGTTACCTTGATACCTGAACCGCAAACATAGGTCGAGGAGACAGTTTCATGTTGCTTAACAGTAGCAAATCATAGCTGTCTAAATACAAAGTGGAAGTAAAGCAGCTGTCGTGGGAGCATTTAAAGGGATGTTAGCCACTGCAAAGGGGATTGAGAAGGGCAGAGGGGTTGTTGACGACTTAAACTCTGTTTTAGAATAATCCTGACTTGTCTGCCCTGTGGCACTCCTTGGACACTGTTCTGTGTGGCCACTGTGTGTGTGGTATACTCATTATTTTCTGTCTGTTTTCATCAGTTTGCACAGTATGAATTTCAGTGTGTCACTATTGGTTTATCCTTTTTAGGTATAAAAACAGTGTTTGCAGGATCTAGCTGCAATGACATCGTATGTACTGAGCAATGTGTCATGAGTGGACATTTTGATAAGAAAATTCGTTTCTGGGACATCAGGTAAAACTATTGTAAGAGAGCTTATAGTGTAGGTATAGTTATGGGATTGCTGTCTGAGTATAATCTGAACTAGGGAACTCCCTGAGCTTGGAAGCTGATGAGACTGTTTTAAGAGCTGCAGAAGGCCATTGAGAGAGACTTTTGTTACTACTTTTATTACTGTTCAGTTTTTGGGGGTTGGGATTTTTTGGGGATGCCTTTTTTCTTTGGTATTTTTTTTCCTGAAAAGGCAGTCTGCTTTCTTGTAAATATTTTGCATTGGTCAGTACTTGCCATTCTAGATCTTACCTAGTTTTTCAAAGGGTAGGGTTGTGAGGAAAGCGGTATCTGACTATTGGCTGGAAATATTATCCACAAAGTGAGATCTAGCTTGGGAAAGAATCAAAATGTGAGAATAAACCAGTAATCCTTTTTCTCCTCTTCTTCCAACAAGTTGAAGTTTTGATGCAGTGGTTTGGCTTCTGGACCCTGGTTTACTCTTTCTTTTTTTCTTTCTTCTTCTTTCCTTTCTGTCTTTAGGACTGAAAGCATAGTAAAAGAACTGGAGCTGCTTGGAAGAATCACAGCTCTCGACCTGAACTCAGAGCGAACAGAGCTTTTGACCTGTTCCCGTGATGATCTACTAAAGATTATTGATCTGCGGGTTAGTGCTGTCAAGCAGACATTCAGGTGCGTGTGTGCTCCACAAGAACATTTGGAATTTCAGAACTTTGGATTGCGGATTGCCCTTGGTGTTGGAGTGTGTTTCAGTATCTCCATGCAGAGAGCGGTCTCCCAACTTTTTTCCTGCATGGGTAGCAAAGTTCTTTAGAGTCTTAACAGCACAGATCTGCTCTGGTGGATCTTTTCATTTACCTCTTTAAAGAAGATAGCTTGGCTTAGAAGTCTTTGGCCTAAAGGAAAGCATTTCCTCAGATGGGGTTGAGGGGAGGTGGTATGAGAAATGCAAATTGTGATAAAGGGGTACCAGAGCTTATTCTGAACCATGTAGAAATCCTTGCCATGCTCTTTAGTGAGAACGTGGAAGTCCATCTTCTTACAAATGAATTTAGAGTTATCTGATTCTGCCTTTTCAGTGCCCAGGGATTCAAATGTGGCTCTGACTGGACAAGAGTTGTATTCAGGTAAGGTCAGATATAAGCAAGACATCTGATAAGTCTTTCCCCAGCAGCAGTGAGTGATTTGTGATGCTTGGCTGTATTTTCCTCATTTACAGCTAGAAAAACTGAGGCAGGGTTTGTGATTTGTCCAAGATTACTTCTTGGTCAAGACAAAGTATGTCTGTAGATGTTGATGCAATGTCTTTGAAACTTTCTGGTTTCAAAGCGCTTTCACCTCTTAGTGTTAGCAGCTGGTAACACATGACTTGTAAAAGACTGTTTAATACTGAGTTTCTTGCTTAGGAAGTTGAGGGTAGAATGATGGTTTGTGCTGATAAATTGCTGACTTGAAAATTGTTCTCTGCCTTCCGCACCTTCTCTGATCTCATAGCCCTGACGGTAACTATGTGGCTGCTGGTTCAGCTGATGGGGCCCTCTACATTTGGAATGTGCTCACTGGGAAATTGGAGAGGACGCTTGCAAAGCATCATAGGTGAGAGGGGAAGCTGGCTGTATAATTGGAAGTGGGGATCTGGGTTATGAATCTTGCTGAGTTCTGAAAGAATTGTAGTTGCACAGCTTTGACTTATATTGGTGTGCAAGAATTTTTAATATTCATGGATTTGTGGCAGTATTCTCTGGACTGAACTAAGGTTAGGTCTGTTATTGTTCAATTTCTTAAACTGAGATACAATTCTAATAAAGTACACTTAATGTATTCTGAAGAAACTGTATCTCTCTTAGGCTTATTAAAAGTAGGGGTCTCCTGAGAGCTGGGAATGAAACTGCTTTTTCTTTGATAGTCAGAGTACTGTAATATTCATTCCAATGTTAAGTGCTGTTGTAGAATTCAGGTTTTTTGTAAACTTATACCTGGCTTCCATTTCAGTTCTTCTATCAATGCAGTTGCGTGGTCACCAGCAGGTGCCCACGTGGTGAGTGTGGACAAAGGAAACAAGGCTGTCCTGTGGTCTGAATTTTGACTGGATGGAGGGTGAAAGGCGGAGCATCCAGTACCTCTGTGTGGTGGTGCTAGTCCGCGGCTGAACAGAATGGAGACCCAAGCCCAGATCCATCCTAAGCGGGGATATTAACAAGCGCATGGGCTTCACTTTCCAGAGGAAAGTTCTAAAGCAATGGAGAAGGAGCCTGAGTCAGAGACTTTTTACAGCCATAACTGCACTGTGGCACTCGGACTCAGCAAGGGATTAGCTGTTCTGGATGGAGAATGCTACTTAGTCATGCCTTTACATGCAGTATCTATGCACCAAGTGGAGCTGAAGATACTAGAGGGATTCCTCACCAGACAGCTGTGCCAAATACCCTGTCACGCAAATGTATCTACAGCACTTCTGAGTTGGAAATGTTGGAAAGAAGTTACTGTGTCTGCTGACATTATACATGTCCTGTCTCCTGTGTTCTGTTCTTGTGGCCTAGTTCAGGCATGGCGTGAGAAGATCCTGAAATGTGGACAGGTCCTAGGCAGTCTGAACGTTGGAACAGCTTTTAAAGAGTCTCCTGTGGCTCTGGCAGCTCTGCCTTTGAGTTACCGGCTCAATTCAGATCTGCTCTGATCCTGACACAGGTTTTGCAGCACTGTCATGTGAACTCTTTGTATCCATTTCACCTGTCCGTAAGGAAATGGTCTGTTCTTCAGGACTTCTTGCACTCTTTTGTTGAAATGCCCTTCAGCAGCTTGGGTATCACAAAATAGGAGATTTTTTAGTCTTTTTATTCCACAGGCAATTTGGTTACTGGGTGTGAGGAGAGAGAAGTTCAACTTCTGCTGTGCTGCTGTTATAAGGAATGTAGTCATACTGTGACTTCAGTACCAGAATATAGATGTTTGGTCCTTTTTTCTGTTCATCCGTCCTGTCCTGGCGGCTGTCAGTAGAACACAGGGGAGCAGTGGGATTAAATCCCAAAACCATTCTTTTGGTGCTGGCAATTCCAGGCCACTTGCCCCCTTCTTGAGCACATGTGCAATATTCCTATTTGCGCTGGAGCCCTCTCGTGCTACGGACTAGCGTCTTGTCTCTGTCCCTGTTGAAGCATCCAAAACCATGATGAGGCAGGGTGTGAGCTACCTGGCATAGCTTCATCCAGCCACACCTTTCCACATAGTCTGGGCCTCAAGGCAAGCCACCAGCGTTTTATCGCCTTTTAATTTGCACTTTATCTTCTTCTTTCCTGATAGTGTTTTACTAAGGAAGTGTGTTCTTCGGAGGGGCTGGATAAGGAGGCAACTGCTGTAACAGGCATCTCTCTAACCTAGCCTTTTGTTCAGACACTTTCTGCAGAGGGGAATTAGAGTATATGAGGCAAAGTTTTTATTTATTCAGCTGCCCATAAGAACTTGATTGTAAATAAACCTGTGTTCTGCTTTTAAGACCCCACAACGCTCCAATTCATTTATTTGTGTGTCTGTGTGCGAGATCTTGTTCTGAATGAGCGAAGAGGGGAACCTGAAATGTGTTTTTCTGTTCTACATTTTCCTGATGAATTGTAGATTCGGGTTTAGACGCATTGTGGGATTTGGTGTAGAGGGGGAAAGAGGATAATGCTCTTAAGTTGAAGCCGGACACCCTGCAGATACAGACTGGTCTTGTCCTGTCTTGGGAATGCTGCCTTGAGACTGAACGAAGTCCTACCATGTTGAACAAGCGCCTCTGTCCTTGAAAGGCTGATGTATTCCTGGATGTTTTGGATAAATTACTGAATTGAGGAAATGACTATCTGTATTTCAGACACCACTGAAAATAGAAAGTTTTTTCTTCTGTGATACTTGGACTGCTACCTTGATAAATTTTTGGCCAGTAATAGAAATTGCATGTTTCTTTAAAAACAGGAAAACCCTTGTTGAAAAAAATAATGCTCTGGTTCCTACTTCATAGTAATGAAGCAAAGCCTTCTGTCATTTAATGTAGAAACAGCATATGTAACTAAGAGCTGTCACTGACCACTCTCCAGTTTTCATAAGGGGAAAAAAAAGCCTGCTGTCCAGCTCTTGGAAGTTGTAACTCCAGCAAAAATGAAAAGATTCCATCTGGCATTCTGAAGCATTTCTTAAGGCAAGATACTTTTTCTTCTGGCTGTTGTGTGGCAGAAGGTCCTCGAAAAGGCACCTACCAAGAGTCCAGGTGACCTTGGTTACTGTGGAAAAGCAGATCACTAAATGACAAGTCAGCATTATGAAAGATTATTGGGAGATTAATAAAAACTCTGCAGGCTCTGTTGAGGAGGATCAGAATGGGTTTAGGTGGTTTATTTAGGCTGCTATACTTGTGTTTTTCTACAATATGGACACAGATTCTGACACAAAGGGCTTTGTTTTTCCCATTGATGCTGTTACAAAGTAGGTTGTTAATACTTGAGGATAATGGCTAGCTAGCTAAGTCCTTAAGCATTTTAAATGAAAATTCCTTAAGGTCAAGGTATCTAGGAATTTTAGTGACCAATGTTACCTTTTTCTATGGCTTATTTCTCTTGCCCCTTTTTCTGCTTCACACTGCAGAGGGAAGAAGAGAAAACAAAGGTACCTGCTGTGTGGAGGTTGCTATCGCACTGTTTCTCTGCTAAAGGTGGAGCTGCCCTTCAAGTGGTTTTGGGGGGTGGGTGGGCATCTTTCTCTAGACATAAAGGTGCGTTAGGAAGCATGTGTTACAGAAAAGCTGCTTCCAAGCTCCCCTGAAGATGTTTGCATGTGTACCCCCACCTCGCAGGCCCTCAGAGTAGCAGCAGGTGTCACAGGAATGCTTGTTCCTCTCCTGAAGGACTAACAACTCTGCAGTGGTAGCAGCACCAACTCTTAACAATCAGCTTTCTCCTTTTTGATTTTTGTACTGTGTGACTGAATAGAATGTGTTGATTTTGTGGGTTAATTTCTGGGGTCTTTTCCCTAATTCCTACAGTCGGAATCTGGCTTTCCTTCAGGAACACAGGCACATGTGAACTGCTGTGTTTAGGGCTGGTTGGTGTTTGAAGTTGGTTGAACAGAGTAGTGATTAAGCTCTCCAAATAATCCACCTCCAGTTAATAAAATGTTGCTGGAATTTGGAAAACACTGAAAGAGCTGAGGAACACCGGTTCTGTGTTAATTTTTTTTTAATAATTTGTGTAACCAGGCCACTATATTCGGGCAAATGTTGGTGATTGATTGCAAAAAAGCGAGCTTGATTTGTGACTGCAAGATTGCCTGAGATGGTGGGTGCTGTTCAGGCTGGCAGGTGGAGGGAGCATCATGTGATCCTTCTACTCAAACTAACAAATGCAGCCCAGAGGAAAGCTACAGCTGTTTATGCAGCTTGCAAGCCAAAAATTACACATATTGTTGTGTGTAATATCAAGGCCAAATTCATGGCAGGGGGAAGCTATTCTTGGGACGTTCATGAGCAGAAAAGCTTGAAGATTGAAATCTCTGTTTGTATGTCTTACATCTTGAATGTTGTGCCTCACTTTATAAGTAAATTAAGGAGGGGAGGTGTACCAGCTAGCAACATACTGGTTTGCGTCAGCATGCCAATGGGATGTTGGTGGAGCAATAATGAGCTGCTTTGTGATTATGAGAATAATACATTGTTCTCAGCGTTTGGTAGTCCTTCATAATGGTATCTATTTAGAGAGACTTGGTTTGGTGTTTTATAAACTCCCTTTTTCATAAATGGCTCTTGTCTATTGAGCTTCTTAGCAGGCTGGATGGCATGCACCCCTAGGAAGGAGAAGATAGAGAAAGAGCTTTAGAATAAAGCTGCTTTCAGTAACCATGCTGTCCTATGTAAGTCTGTAGTCTTTACAAAGCATGTGAGTATGACATTGTAGACCTCTTCGTTGACAATCTGAGCTTCCTTAGGTAATGCTTTTTCTTGCTGACTTAACTACTTTCCAGTTGAATCTTAGCCCAGGTACAATATTTGCTCTTGGAGAAGGATTATTTCTTGCAATCCTGGATGAACGCAACTATAGACGGGCTTTCAAATCCCCTACAAATTGTCTTCCTTGTTTGCTAAGGGGTTAGTGATTCCCTCTGGTAGATGTGAAGACACATAGGACACAGCTGCGTGGAAAATTCATCTTTCTTCAGTGCTTTAGGAGTTCACGTCTTTGTCCCGTGGCAGCTCCCGTGGCATTTGGAACACAGCAAGGTATTTAATGTTATTTGCTGATTTGTTTATTTGGGTCTACTGTATATGTCCATCAGCTACTATTCTGGACTTGGAAAACCTGCCTATACTTCATAAAAACAGAAAAACGTGTGTAAAGTCTGTCTCTAATCTCTACTTTATGTTTCTTCCAGCTTTCTAAGAAGGGAAGTATTTCCTTTTTCCACAGTATGTTGTGTGCAAATAGACCCTAGAAACTGTTTCTACTCTTGAAACAGTTTTAAAATGGGAAAGCAAGCAGAAGAATAAAATGGAAGCAAACTGCAAGGACCGTTATACACTGTCTGGCCAACGGTCTGTCCAGTACAGTGTACTCATTCACACAGGTCCAACAGGGAGAAGTGCAAGAAAGGGCATGTGTAGCATTGTCCTTTCCTGAGGCTGCTCCTCAGCTTCAGAGTGTTAACGGGGTTAAGGTTGCGCCTGGATCATCCTGTCCAACATCTGCCAAAAGCATTTTCCCTGTGAACGTGTCTAATCCTGTGTATCAAATCATACTGGTGATTTCCAGAGCCTTCTGCAGCAACACACTGTATTTGAATGTTGTGTTACATGGCGAAGTGCTTCACTTTATTTTGAATTTGCTGTCTGATCACTTAACTAGATGCTGCTATTTCATGGCTTAGGACAAAGTGAAAAACTAGTGTCTCTCCACTTTGTACCACTCAGATTTTCTGGACACTTCTCTCTCTGGGTATCTCTTTGGTCCTTTTGGTCCTCTTCCCCCACCCACCCCGAAGAACCTTATTCCATCTCTTTTTCCCTCGGGTACAAGCTGTTCCCTACTCCTGGTTTTACTTGTTACCTTTCTGGGCAGGTAGTTGGACTGTATATTACTAAGGTCTGTTCTGTTTTGAGTTCAATGCTGCCCTGCCAGTGATGAGTTGCATTTGGAAATCTGATTTAGGAAAATACAGTAGGTCAGATGAGTTTTCATTCTGAGTTTGATCTGACTCCTTACCAATATGTACCACCTTTCTAGGGCTTAGACTGAGCATACCATATCCCAGATGTGGACGTTTAAGGGGTTCTGGAATGGTATAAATGGCATTCTCTGTGTTCTTAATTTATTTCCTAATAACGTCTCTGCTTATGTCAAGGCATTCTTCCTAAGCAATACCAAGTATAACTGTGTGTCAGACTATAGTTGTATTTTCTTTGAGTGCAATATTTTTCACTTACCGTTACAGAATATATGGTATTTCATCACCAGTCTGCATCACGAAGCACTCCTCCAGCTTAACGTAGACAGCTTTATTTTGGAAATCCAGAACAGCTTTGTGTCCGTAGGTGGGCTATTCATTCCTTATTTAGGCTTCTTTCCATTCATTCAAGGAATGTCCTCGGACAAATGACAGTGTGCTGTAGTAACAGTGTGCTGTTACTATACTTGCAGTAGTAAAACAAAACCCCCCCAAACAATCCAAACCCTAAAAGTAGCCAAACCCCATATGTATTGATATTCTTTATTTCCTATATTTTAGCCCCTTATTAATGTGTGAAATGACCTTCTTTCGTATCTCATGACAATTTAGAGCGTCTGATGACAAATCTTGAGGTACATTTTGAAAATTGAAGTCCCTTGTGTTTAGCAGATTACCTTTATCTGTACTCTTAGAGATTTCTTCACAAAATTACTCTCTACAAACCTCTCTGCAAAGGCCAAGCTATGCCTTCCCCTCCAGAATCTTCTATTACTCCACTGATTTTTCAATATGAATTAAAAGAGTTCTTGGTCTTTTGTAATGTTTCTGAAGAGCTGTTTTTAAATAGATGTTTTTATATTGGTGTTTTTTTATGCGGAACTGCTAAAATGAAAAGAAACCCACCTTCTGTGCTGTGCCTGAGTATCTATTGAAAAAGTATTTGGTAAACTATACATGGGAGTATAGTGCTTTAACTGCCAAGTATAATTCTGCTTTTATCTCATGCACCTATTTTTTTTTCTGACATGTTTCCCAGGACGTTTTGGGGCAGAAAAGCTTCGTTCACCCACTGTCACATACCCATCTTTGACCATGAGCTTCCCTAAGTTTCAAAATACAGGGACGAGTGGGAAGAATGCTAGTTCTCCTCAAAAACAAGTTATCTTCAAAAAAAGCACCCGTGACAAAGCTGTAAGTACCATAACAATGGCTTTATATAGGTATGAGTTTTACTTGTAGTCAGACTGGAGACTTACTAAAAAGCTCTTTCCTGTCCCCTTCATTTTTTTTTTTCTGAAGAAGTGTATTTAGTGCTAAGTTTGAGGAGACGATGTAAACAGAGTTTATAGGGCAAGCTTCTCATATTATAATACAAGAGGAAGGCAATTCTCCTCTCGCCTCCTGGGTTGTACTGCTGCTGGTACATGTTTAAGACAAAGCTGATTCATTGTCTTTCCAACCTGATGGCACTAAAAAAATCTTTAAATCTATAGTTCTTTGTCCCATGCACAAGTATTTACGCTGTATTTCTGGGAGTTGATCTACATCAGGTCTTCAATTCTGATGTCCTGAAGCATGTGAATAATCCTGTTGAGTCTGATGGGGATTGCATGTTTGCTGGAAAAAAGAAATATTCTGTTTAAAATGGAATTGTTCTGATCTAAACAAGATTTTTAGATCGCCACTGTGTGTGCACTCTCCAAACACACAACTGTACAACCACCAAGACTTTGTAGTTCAACCATGGTCGTTTTTTCCTACAGCTGACCATCTACCTGGGAAAGCGGGACTTCATTGACAACATAGGGAATGTGGAACCTGTAGGTAGGTCCACAAGGATACATGCTGCCTTTCCTGTGCTCTCAACCCTGATTATCCTCTGTTAATCTTTTTTATTTTTTCCTTTCTCTCAGATGGTGTCGTATTGGTGGATCCTGCAATTATCAAGGGGAAAAAAGGTCTGAGGTTTTATGCAACATATGTTTCAGGGATTATTAGTCCTTTTTTGAAGTCAGATGCTGAGGTAGAACCATTTTTATTGTAACTCTCTTCCCTAGTGAATTGGCTTCTTAATGTAATGTATGTTCTTACATATGGTATGAATACTTACTGCCTTATACAACAGTGTTGAAATGGGTCTCCCTGACTCAGTAGTGCAGGAGGATTTTACATCCCCCCTTGGCTGCGCTGTTAGCCTGCTGCATGTTTTACCCATCATGTGCTTCTTTCCAGTATATGTGTCCCTGACGTGTGCTTTCCGGTATGGCCAGGAAGACATTGATGTGATTGGCCTCACCTTCCGACGGGACCTGTTCTTCTCTAGGGTCCAAGTGTACCCACCTGCTGACAAGCCAGAGTCTCTCTCCCACTTGCAGGAATCTCTGCTAAAGAAGCTGGGGAAAAATGCATATCCCTTTTTCTTTACGGTAAGTACCTCTGACCCTCTTCTCCTTGTCTGTTATTACTGGCCTGCTGAGACCTGGTGATGGACTGAAGACAGGAATTAATAGTGAATTCATGTTATGCAGACTTCCAATTTTGAGTGACAGGTAATGTACCAATTTTTTTCCCCTTACCATCCTAAGTGGTAAAGTGCAAGAAGATCTAACTGCATGTGAAAAGTGCTTTCCTTGCCAGCATAAAGCCATTGCATTCAACAGCCCCATATATCCTTGTCTTCCCCATTCCTGAGGGGCTGGAATACTTTATACCATTGACCCAATGCTCACAGAGGAAGTGCCAAATCCTTTCTGCTTAAAAAAATCTTATGGATCAAACAAACAGATGGAAAGCTCTTTACCAGATGTCAACAAATAACAGCTCATTGCCAAATTCTGATTCTGACAGGATATGCTTCCAGTACTGTCAGTGACATGTCTGCTTTATCATTCTCTAGGAAGATCCAGGTTTAAAAACCATATGCTTTGATATAGCAACAAATAAGTCTTTAAACGATTCTGCTAAATGGGTTACTACCTGTTGTAATGTTATTAACAAATCAAATGCAATCTAGTGATCTTCAAACTGCTGGAGTCTCTAATGGGGTGTTACACTCAGTCTCCATGAGATACTCTGCAGCCTTCTCAGTTGATGTCTGGAGGTGCTGGCCCTGCCCAGGCCAGGAGCAAATGGATGGTGGTAGATGCCCCATCCCTGGAAACATCCCAGGTCAGGTTGGACGAGGCTCTGAGCAACCTGATCTAGTTGAAGATGTCCCTGCCCACTGCAGGGGGGTTGGACTAGATGGCCTTTAAGGTCCCTTCCAACCCAAACTATTCTGTGACACTGGCTGGCAGCTGGCTGGTCTTCATGGCTTTAGTAGTGTTTCTGACAGAGATGCTTTGCTTAAGCTTCAAGCCCAGTGAGAGCACTGCTGTGAGCTGTATTGATTGTCTTTGATGGGAAGCCAGATGTTACAGCTTCTACCCTAAGCAGTACCTCTAGGGCTTTGTTTGGTTTTTAGATGAGGTGCTTGACGTACCTGGACTTGTTTTACTTTACACACACCCCCCGCCCCACCCCCCCCCCGCCTTGGCTATTAAAGTATTTTTGGAAGAGAGGGACTTGTTCATACAAGGCAAGTATAAGGCCCAGTATATTAAAGCCCCTATCTCAGCCAGAACTTCAAAGGGTTACTACATTACAGTGAGTGACCTGTTGTGTTCAGGATTGCTTTGTACCTTTTGTGAGCAATATGTTAAAGTATTGCAGAGTTGGAAGTCTTTGTAATATTGCTTTGGGGTATTTTTCTCTTCTTCCCAGTTTCCAGATTACCTACCTTGTTCGGTCTGTCTGCAGCCAGCACCTCGTGATGTTGATAAGGTGAGACCAAAAGGACACTTCTGCTTATCATGGTTGAGGAAAGTCACGTGGAAAAAGTCATGTGAATTTATCTGGCTAGCTTGAGAGTAGAATAAGGTAACACTGGGGTTTACTGTGCTATGCCAGAAGTGGCAGGAACCTGACATAAGAGCTACAACTGTGTGTCACAGAGTTGGAATTTAAGTCCTCGGAATAAGAAGGGGAATCTCGTGAAATAGCAGCAAGAGTACTAAAAACTGCAAGCCTTGTTTCCTTAAGGGTGCCACATGATTTGTGGGTTGGCTGCACATAAAATGATTGTAGCTGTCAGGCTACATGAGAGGAAAGGAGACTGAGTGCCTGAAATCTCATAGGTTGCTATAAATAACATGTGTTAAGACCTGCTTCTGAATTAAAACAAATGGAGAGAAGGGCTGGCTTGCACATGTGTGTAAATAAAACGAAAACTCTGGAGTAAAAGTCACCAGATAATGAGATGTTCTGCTGGGTTTCTGACACCATTTAAAATATTCCTTTTATACTTCACTCAACACTTCTGTGAACAGCTGAGCTAGACTAACAGCTGGGCAAGATGGTATGCAAGTTGTAGAATCCAGTGCTACAAGGACAAGCTGTGGGTTTTTTGGCCAAAGAATGATATTCCAGCAAAAACTCCCAATAGAGAATTATCTGGGGCTCACACAGATGTCCCATGGCGGTATAAACCCATTAAAGTGAAGGTCAGCTTGACCTGATCAGCCCTGAGACATTGGGAAGAAAGAAGGTTGACCCCGAGTCAGCTGTTGGCACTACAAAGCCAATACAGAAATTCGTCTCTGAAACCCAAGGCAGACTGGAGCAGCTGCTCTACAAGGCTACTCTGACAAGGCTGATCAGTCTTATATCCTATAGCATGCTGTGACCTCTACAACACTGCTCTTGCAAAAAGCCTTTTAGGAGTAGGGATGTCATCTGACAAGGGCTGAGAATTAAGCCTCACTTGTCAGAAGCAGCATGGAACAGGTGGATGTCACCACACCAGTTGGCAAGGATCTCTGTTACAATGGTAGGAGGCCAGAAGAATTTGCAGCTGGCAGGAATCTGCCAGTTTCTGGTGTACAGAAAGATATTTAAACATCTGCAGACGTTCTTGGCTTCTGACACTGGTTTCACAGCTGTCCTCTCTCTCTGGCAGAGCTGTGGGGTGGACTTTGAGGTAAAAGCTTTTTCAACAGAGAATCTGGAAGAGAGAATTCATAAGAGGTAATAGAACGTGTGTGTCTGTCTTCAGCTATGCCCTTCTTAAAGGGGTTGGGTGGTTCAGTAATGCACCTTGGTTGATTGTTCAGCTTTGACCCACTTGTCAGTGGACTTGTGGGTATAAGTACATGTGAATGCAGAACTCCTGCCTCTGCCAAGCACAAAGTACCACCATGTTGCCCTCTGCTGCTTCCCAGGAACTCTGCACGTCTGCTGATCCGTAAGGTGCAATATGCTCCAGAAAAGCCAGGACCCCAACCTTGTGCGGAGACCTCCTGGCAGTTCTTCATGTCCAACAGGCCATTACACTTGAAAGCTTGCCTCAGTAAAGAGGTGAGGAGTTTGCCCGGGGCTGCCCAAAGCAGCTACTTTGTGTGTTATTCAGATGGTCTCAGCTGAGACTGACTTGGCCCAGCACTGTCAGTAGCTACTGCCAGAGGAGGCTGAGACCCCACTACTAGATGTGTCTGAGGCTAAATAAGTCATTGAAGGAAGGGTCATGAATGATTGGGAAGGGTTGTCTTGCCTTATCTGGCCTCTGTGAGGAGATCTAATCTGGGGGGGAGACTGAAGGGGCTTAGGGCCCAAGAGTAAGCCTCCTGACTGGATTTCTGAGCATCAAATTCCTTCTAGGTGTACTACCATGGCGAGCCCATTCCAGTCACTGTCACCATCAACAACAGCACAGAGAAAACAGTGAAGAAGATCAAAGTCCAGGGTATGTTTTTACTCTTGCTTGGGATTCTTTGAGGGCAAGAGGACTGAATGGTGAGATGACTGAAAGAGTGCTACAATTTAGGGCTTGCTTAAAGGCACTCTGGGACAAGTCGGGAATTTGTCCCTCTACCCTGTCTGTTGCTGTTTCCTTGCTGTTCATCAAGTGAAACACTGCAGCTTTTTCTCTGACTCTCATAGTTATTTGTATGGCTTAATTTCAGGCCAGTATGTCCCCTTTAGTGTAAAGAGAAAGGGTCTGCAGGCAAGGCAGGTGCTGTGGGGGAAAAGCCACCTCTTGGGAGGCCAGTGGGAAGGGCTCCCCTGTCAATGTGATGCTCCTGCTTACGGTGAATGTGCCTAGGTTGCATACCATTTTGTCTGGGGTTTCAGAAACATCTGGCAACGTGAGAAACAGCTGCTCTGCAAGCGATGGTGTAATTCCTCTTGAAGCTGAGGGCAGGGGCTGAGTTTTGGAGGAGTTTCAGTACTGTGCCTACGTTCTGTTTGTGGCACTTCACATTTTCATCCTACAAGCCCTATTGCACTTGGACCTGTAGAAGACTGACTGAGAGACAAAGGATGAGAGCAGAGAAGGCAAGGAGGGAATGAAGTTGCTGAGGTTTTAACAAAAATCTAGTATTAGAGAAGGTCAATTCAGTGCCAGTCTTGGATGCACTGTCTAGCGATTCCCAAATATTTTTAGGCTGACATGCCTCTGTCAGGCTTAAAAAGACCTTGTTGGCCCCCAGGGTGTCTCCTCATCAGCGTTTCAGTCAGAATTACCTTATGGGGTTTTTTTTTTGGTGTTTGATTGGAGGATAGAAGTCACTTATCACAGGCTCTTGACTGTATCCAGTCTGCTTGATGATGGTGTATACTGAATTCAAATGCATTGGCTATAGATATGCAAGGGATATCAGTGACCAGAGATGAAAACGGACAGAGAGAAGAAAGAGGGAGATCTTTATAATGGGAAGAGCAGGCTCCCAAGGGAAACTGTGGGTTACTGACTTTTTGTCATACCCAAATCAAGACTGGATGCCTCTCGGGGAAGATAAACTTTGGCCATTTGTGTGCTGTTGGTCTCTACCCAGGTCAGGCTGTCTGACCTGCTAGTCCCTTCAGGCTCTAAATGGATGAGTTTTCCTGCTGTCCTTATCATGTCTTCCATTCCTGAGACTCGGGCTGAGGGAGAGCACAGCTATGTTTCTGATGAGTATACACAACTGATGGTCCGCTTTCTCTTTTCTCACTCAGTGGAGCAGGTTGCCAATGTGGTTTTGTACTCCAGTGACTACTATACAAAAGTGGTAGCTGCTGAGGAAGCACAGTGAGTGAATGCTCTGCTTATCCCTTATTGCTCCTTCACACCCTTTTAATGGGGGTACTCCTAGCTATAGTCTTGCTGTTACAATGCACTCTCTTCTCCTCTCACCTCGTGTGTGTGTCCCACACCACGTGTACTCTCAGGATGCAGCTGGTCTCCTTTTTACATAGCCAGCAGGTACTCTACACCTTTTTTCAGAGAACAGGGGGAGGTTGCAGAAGAGGGGTTTTGTTTAAAGAGTAATTACCTACTAGAAAAACTTAGCAGATGCTGTGGAAGGCTCTCCATTGCTTGAAATCTTTAAATAGAGGTGCAACATTTTTCTGAAAGGTGCTGCTGTTTTAGTGGAAGTCATGGGTGCTCTAGCTTGAGGTCAGTCTTTCTCACACCATTTCATTGGGTTTCTTCTGGCCTTGGAAAGCCCAGAAAAACCTCAAGCCTATTGACAGTATGAAGAACCACTGTCTCTTGCGTTGCACTGCATTGCCAGTGCAGCATTGAACTTTGCTTTGTGAGGAGGGTTGGACACACCCAGACATCTTGTATTTTTCTGTGTTTTTTTTTTTTTTGCTCTGTAGCTTAGGGACATGTTTTCCATTGAGTTCTGTTCTTCCAAACTAGGATTTATTTTATCCAAATTTAGAGGTCTGCATCATAGTTTGACCTATTTTAGAAGTGTGCCTTAATGTGAAACAATGTGAAATAATTTTATGTGAAATAATTTTCTGGAAGTGCTTGTTCCTCTGCTGATTATAAAAGGAATTTTTCTGACTGGTTTAGAGGTAGACATCTGCACTGTAGACAGCCAGCTCAATTTGGACAGAGAAATTCCACGTCTTTTGGATGGCTTTATAATCTGTTTTGAACTTTCTTGGTTGAGTGTGTAATGCAAATCGGAGAGTGTATCACTTTCTTTCTCTCACCTGCTGCTTATTTTCAGGGAAAAGGTGCAGCCAAACAGTAGCCTGACCAAGACACTGACACTTTTGCCCTTGCTAGCAAATAACCGGGACACCCGGGAAATAGCTCTGGATGGAAAGCTAAAAGATGAGGACACCAACTTGGCTTCTAGTACTATGTGAGTAGAGTTTTGAATGGTCTTAGCTAGTGAAGGCTTATAAAGAAGAGGGGAGGATGGAGGCGGCACTTATATCAGGAGTTTGTACCTGTAAATGTGTGCCTAGATGGGTAGATCTAAGTTGCATGACTTTGCCTATCATTTTCATTCAGGGTAAATAGTGATCACAGGTCTGGATAAGTATTAATCTGTCTCTGAAGCTTGTCTGCTCTATCACTTTTATAAGAATAGGATGTTCACCTAGTTCTTGCTTCAGCCGCATATTGTTGCTCTGTCGCTACGTGGCCTAATACTGCTGTCTGTTTTCTCTGGTAGTATTAAGGATGGAATAGACAAGACGGTGATGGGGATTCTGGTTTCCTACAAGGTCAAAGTGAAGCTCACTGTTCCGGGGTAAGAATAACAGCTTTTTTGCTAATCTGCGTGGAGTTAAGAGGGGAGTGTTTGTACTTGATTGAGTGGGGAGAGAACAGGACAGTCCACCTTAAGAGAAAGGGCATATCTTGTAGGACATCAGGCTCCCTCTAAAGCATAAACTGCCTGGAAATCAATCTTGGCCTATCCAAAGAACTCGTCGTGAGCCCGAGTGGTCGGATGACCTTCCTTAGATACCATATGACTTTACAGCTGAAGTATGATCCTCCGGTTTGCGTTGCAATTTTTTGTTTCAAAGCCGTAACTCATTTTGTGAAAAATGAAGTGAAACTTCGTGTGAGCCTTTCTGCTGGCATTCCTGTTCTCCCAGAGCAGAAGGTAGAGACATCTGCCTGAGAGTCACAAATACTGTAGCTCAGGTTCTGTACTAAGCTGGCTTTCTGGATGAAGCTGATGTTATCAACATGAGCTAGTTCGCAGCATACAGTACAAGAGGACAACGGTAACTCTGGTGATAGTCACTGCTTACATTTGTATTCTGTTCATCTATCCTTCTTTCTAGTATAAATTTTCTTAAAGTGTGATAAAATGACTGCTGCCTTCTGTGGTCCTCTGCACATGTCCTTTGGCTCTCAGAAAAGGAGCCGTGCCTAACGCTTGGTCAGGAGTTCAAAAGCTTAGACTCTTTCTCCATGGAAAGGACATGAAAAATGAAAATTACCTATTTTAAAAACAAGTTTATTTGGATGTTATGCTTTGTGGCAAATAGAGAAGAGTATGTGAGGAAGGTGATTTCAATCGTCCACCAATAAACCAGCATTTGGTAGAGCACTGGAATGGAAAGGAACTAAATGGTGCTTCTGTTTTTCTCCTTGTTTCTTCTGTAGCATGCTGGGAGACCTCACCTCCAGGTAAATGTCATCTTCAGACCATGCAGTCGTAGTTGTTAATTTGTCTCTTTCCCCTCTTTCCTTCCCCCCTAAAAAAACCCACAACTATCCCTTAGGCTGATAGAAATAAGAAGTCTGTGTGTTCAGCTGTGAAAATGAAGTAATTACAAAAATATCTCTGATTCTGTGTACATGCAAGTACATTCAGCACATAATACACTTAGTTTATTCAAGTGGATATGCCTGCGATGTTTGTGGAGAAATCGGAGTTTAACTCTTTTTGAGGGGAAAACTATGATTAGAAAAAGATGAAAAAATGAGTGAAGCTGGAGTTTGGAGCTTGGGCTGGTCTGAGGTGGGAAAGGGACTGAACCAGGCATGGATGGAGCTGTAGATCTGATGCATTCTTTCTTCTCCTCAAAGTGAAGTGGGCACAGAGCTGCCATTTCGTCTCATGCACCCCAAACCTGAGGAAAAGAACCCAGCAGGTCAGTTATGCCTGGTTTTTGCCTTTCTTCATTAACTGGTATGAAGTCTTACCATTGCAAGGCTTACAGTGATTTGTTCTACCAGAATCCTTTAGAGTCTGCAAGACTCCAGTATGGAGGCTGCTCTGTGTGTGTGTGTGTGTATCTCTCAACTTCAAGGCACAAAATAACAGGGAGAGGAAGGAATGCTAAGATGGAGAAGGTGGAAATGGGTCATGTTCTCTTTTTCTTTCATCTATGGAATCACAACTCAAAGCACAGGGTTTTGAGGAAGGACTGCCCAGTTCAATGTCATGACTACTGTCCAAAATTCCCAGCTAGTTTCCAATACTGCAAATGAGAATGTCACAGAAAACACCTAAGACACATGAGCATTGTAAAAAAGCAAAATACTTTTAGACAAAGCTAAGAGATGATAAAACTGGGCATGATTTTAGAGTCCCCGTTATCTTGGTGTGGCATTGGCGACAGTGTCTGTGGTTTGGCCTTCGTGTTCAGTGGGTATCTGAGGGGAATGTGTCTTCAGAGCCACGTCAGTAAATGGAAGTGTGGGAGCTTTCAAGCAGCATAAGGAGCTAGCCTTCCCCAGGCATGTTGAGGCTTGGGATCGGATGCCAAAACTGCATGCTGTCTTGAGCATCTGTGTTCTCCCACTTCCTCAGGCCCTGGCTGGCTCTGTTCTCTAAAGGTGAACATAAGCTGCAAGGTGCTTGCACTATGTCAGAAGCAGCATCTGAAGCAGCTGCTGAACACAAAACATTATGCCAGCTTTTTGATGTGGGAGCTGGTACAGATCAGTCATCTTGTCCTGCCCTCTGTGTTTAGACAAAATTGCATGGGCTTCAAACAAAAACCCATGGCTGCTTCTGCACTGCTTTTCTTTTTCTGTCTTTTTTCTTTGGGCCCAAACTTGCCTAAAGCTGCTATATCTAAGAACATGACAGCTGGAAGAAGGTGGAGGAGGCTATGAAAGTTATCCCAAGACAGATGCCGTGTTCTATACTAGAAGCATTAGAGAGGGGTGACTTGTTGTTGGGGAGGAATCAAATGTGAGTGATGAGAAGAGAGACTGGTGATCCTTTCCACACTCAGTTGCTGTCGTTGGGAATGAGTGTTTGCTAATGATGGATGTGCTGGAGTGGGCATAGGTAGGTTTCTCCACTCCTCTTTTGAGAACTGCACCACAGGAAACTCATTTTAGCTGGGAAAATCCCTGCTGTGAGCTGTGCCAGCAGGGCCTCTCAGCACAGGCACAGAACACGCTCACAGGAAAAGGTTTTTGTGCATGTTATACCCCCAACAGAACAGTGCAGTGAGTCTAGGAAGCACCTTCAGGACAAATCCACAACGCCTATTCCCCTCTCGCCCTCTTTCTGCTGTGGCCGCATGGGAGACAGCCACATCGCTGAGGAGTAGCACAGGACACCCCACAGCAGCGTGCGGCCCAAAGCAGCCTCCAGCTGGCCTGTGAGGTAGCAACTGGGTCCTCGGGGTTGGTCCATAGGACTAATAAGGTTTGATCACCTTGGAAAAGCTGCTGTGAAGCAAATGCTTTTGTTGGCGTAGCTGTGCCCACGCTGCTGTTTTCCTTGTCATGCTGCGGGCCAGCAAAACACTGACGTAGCTGCACGCTTGATCACTGTCTCGAATGGGTGACTCATGGTGGGAGAGCTGCCTTGCAAGGGTCTTCTGTCTCTTCTGGTAGCTTTTCTACCGAAGCATTTCTTTCCCTCAGACTTTCCTGTAGCAATCCCCCTGCCCAGGAGCTTGGTGAGGGGCTGGGACTGGCACTAGCGGCCCCAGGAGCAGTAGCTGGTGAGGGACATCTAGTGTCCATGGGCAGAGGTGCTGGTGTCCGTGGGGAGCCTCGCAGGGCAGAGGTGCTGGTGGGCCGGCTTGGAGCTGCAAAATCTGGAGCTTTCATAGATACAGAGAAAACTGCAAACAAGGATCATCCAAAGGCTTATGCAACTGTAAAGAATTTTACATTTTTAGAATTGTGTGAATTTTTTACATAACTCTTTCATGGTAACCAATGGCGCAACCTGCTTCTTACTACTTATGCTTCAGGCAGAAGCATTTTTAATATTAGGAGCAAGGGAAGTCAGTCAGTTCTCCCTTCTAAGAGCATTTCAAAGGGTGGCTGATATACTCCTTTATGTAGTACGCTGAAAAGGATGTGGGCAGAAGACTTTACAAGGGAAATGGAGAATGCAGTATTTCTCAGATCGCTTCCCTCTTACCAAAGGCACAGCCCACGTATTGTTTGCTACATCAAAGTCTTCTAGGAGCTTGCTGTCAGAAGACAGATATGTTTCATGTATTTTGTACAGATGGAAATTGTGAGTTTCTTACAGATTGAAAAAAAATACAGGTAATTTCAGGGGCGTATCCCATGGGAAATCCCTACAAATGGTGAACTCGAAGTAAATGCTTTCTCTTAAAATAAGATACTGTAGCACAACAGAAAATTCCTCTGAAGCCTGCATAGCTGACTTGAAAACTGTACTGGAATGTGGTGTCTGAGCTCATTACAAGAATAAAGCAGCCTTCCTTATGAAGCTGGTAAACTAAAACTCTTTCTGGCTTTACTGGCTGCTAGTTTTCCATGCCCTATGCCTAATCACTCTTCCCAATTGTGATTTCATGCTTTTTAAATTTTTATTCTACCACCTTAGAGTTCATTTGACTCTGAGAAAGAAGGTGTGTTTCATCAGTGAAATGACATCTAATTTGGAATCGAGCAAATCAAAGGCTTAATTGCAGAGATGGAGCTTCAACAAACAGTGTTCAGACTCTCAAAGGCTGCACAAGATGGAATTTTTCTCTGTTGGCTTGTTCAGCAGCCTCTGCAGTGGGTGTAGGCAGGGGTGCATGCACAGGGAATTTTGAGATCACTCCTTATCTTCTTTTTCTGTTCCCTTTTGTTTTTACTGATGAGTCAGTAGTAACCAGTTTGCCTGTTGCACCTCTCTGCTCACTTGACTGTCACTTCATCTTAAGACACATCTGGGAGAAAGGAAAGAAGTCAAAGCAACCATCTTAGAGTCAAAGCTAAAGTGGGATTAAAAAATGCCACATATTATGGTTTATTCCTTGCAGTGGAGCAATATCCTTTTTCCTTCTCTAGTCAAGGTTTTTTATGTCAAAAGTAAATAAAACAGGTGTAGCATCAGTGTATTTAATCACTCAGGGCTGATTTGAGTGTAGAGAACCTTGGAAAGATAAGCTTCTCAAGAACATTTTTTAATTTTTTTAGGGCCAAACTGGGGCAAAGCTTTATTTTCCAGCAGATTGCCCTTTTTATTTGTCTGTGAGCCAGATCCGAAGCATTCATCACTTGGTAAAAAGCAGGTCTGTCAGTGCACAGCTATTGCAGATTGCTCTTTCTTTTTTGTGCCTGGAGGAGACCGAAAAGGAATGGCTTGCTACCTTTCCTTTCCCATGTTTATTTATAGCTTCCTTGTCTTGGACTTCTTGTAGACCAGCATTTGCGTGTTTCGTGTGTGCTGGTTTTGCAGCTGTCTTTGGACCCATGTGGTTCACAGGTGGCTATTTTTAGGCAAAGCAGCTCCTGTCACGTTGTCAATCTGTCTTTTCCGCCTGTTGACAAAAATGGATAGAGATCTCTTTCTTTTAAAGATAGATTCAAACTGGGCTGTGTCTCTTCGTGCTTCCAAGACCTTTCCCAGTCAGCAGTTAGCCCAGAAGCTCCTGCTGGGTTTTTGTCAAGGCTGTGGTCTCAGTGTGAGTTCTTTGGTCTGGGGTTTTCCTACCCTTCTCCTGATGTTTTACGTTTTGTGGGCTTATGTCTTGGACACTGGCCTTTCTTTTGGCTGCTGTTCAACAAATGGTCATTTATCTGCTCCCTTGTTAAACTTGCATGAAAAGGCTGGTTTCAAGAAACCCATAAATGCTTTGTCCCTTTAATATTAAAGCTACATCTGCCCTGTATTGGTATTGTAACTTTCAGAAATTAGTGAATTTTTAAAGCACTTTAATGTCTTTAAAAAATAACACAGCCTATTTCCCCCCCCCCCTCCCCCCCAAAGTTAAGAGACATTAAAAGCAAGCTTCTAATGAAAACTACTGTATGCCACAACTTTAATTATATGGAATTGTTTCTGTGGCTGCATAATAAAAGCTTACAGAAAACTGTCTGCAGGGAGTATGATGACATTCTGGAGCCTTGTTGATCCTTGAACACAGCCCCCCTCCCATCCCAACCCTCAAAATAATTGCTGGGAGGCTAGTTTAAAAAAAAAGGTCTACCCATTTTCAGGTTCCTGAGAATTTTTCAATATTATAATGTTAAATAAGCCCCAGGATAGCAAGATAACTATGTGGAGTGGACCCAACTCCTGCTAGGGTGCTAATGGAGGCATTTAACAAGCTACGTGCCAGTATAGCAGCCTGAAGGTCAAAGTAGTGCATCTTTGAATGTAATCGTACGTCTCGGGTATGTGATAAGCATTACTCTACTGCCACACTACCTATGTATTGATTCAATAAGCATTTGTCTGAGAGTAAAGTATATACCCAACTGAAACGATACCTATTTTCCCCCCTCAACCCATTTTGTAAAATTGACTTCAAACCGCATTGATGTGGGTGAAGATGAGCGATACCCATCAGTGATGTCATGGTTCCCATAGTAAAGAGGGGCAAAAGAGCAGACTTATTTAAAGAATAAAAATTGGAGGAAAAATGAAGTGAGAAGGATGCTTTATGTGTTGGAAATTTTTTAAGTTCTAAACATTTAATTTTAAATCCATTTCAATCAAGCCTGCATGCCCTGAGACTTTCCAGACTTCATCTTGGGTTCTGTGAGTAGAGGAAACCATCCTTTCTGAGTCTGGAGAGACACCGTCATGAATGGCTTTACATGACCCATCCTTTGTGGCATTTTGGCTAGAGTGGCCCCATTTGGCACACTTATAATGCTGACTTTTCCAGCAGTGCTAGTTGCCACTTGTTGCCCTTGATTTCAGTGTGCATTGTGGGTGGGAATTCTCCAGGTAGTGCATTACTCAGTCACTGAAGCAACCCAGATCCCTTGACGACTTCTGCAGAATGATGGCCTAGGTGCGCTTTGCTCCCTGACTTAAACTCATGAGAAGTAAGCCAGTGAAGCAACTGCTACTTGCTGAAGCTAAAGTAACTGTGATAACAAAAAAAAAATCCCTGCCCCTGTTTCATCACTGCAATACAGTCTGTTCTGCTTATTTTAGGCCGTGCTGAAAGAGCTTCCAAGGAATCCTGCTAGCAAGCCGGATTCGTTACGGTGGATCCAATTAAAGAAACACAAGTGCCAAATTTCTCAGGCTCAGGATTATATTTAGGCAAGGAAGAAATCAGGAGTATTGCTTCAAGTGCATAAACTGTCTAATGAGAGACCACCTAGGCCTTTGTGTATTCTGACCTCATTTGATTTTTTAATACCTTCATGTTTATTGAACAAGAACATCGTCTTCTCATCAGCTGCCTACTTAAATTTCAGTGACAGACCAATTAAGATGACATCATGTCATGCAAGCACTGTCATCTCTGAGTAGAAGTGTGTGCACAGATCTCTCACAGCTGTGACCGCTAGCAAGCATAAATGGGAAAATCTGTCTTTGTTTCTCAGCTTGTCTGATGTCTTGGGCAATGCTGCTAGAGTGCTTTTCCATTTGGGAGATCAAGTTTTGCTTCATCAGGTGTATGTATGCATGTTTTGAGACTTCTGGAATTCTCCTTGTATTGCTGCAAATCCTACTGCTTGTCATTGTTTTGTCTTGTCAGTTTATAAATTTTTGATGCTTTTAGCATCCACTGTTCTAACTGCTTGGTATGTCTTTTTTCCTCCTTTACTGCATGCTGATGACTGCAGGGAAGGATGGGTAAGTTTCTTTTAATGGTATTTCACATTCTAGCTGTAGTTGTGCATTGACTCTTTTAAAACTCCTCAAAATTGTTCAAAAATCCATAGGGTTCCTGGAGTATGAGCTTAAATCCAAAGCAACTAATTTACTGTGGCTTGACAAATTATTGCTATCAGTTGAATAGCAATGACGGACTATGTGAAACTAGTTTTAAGAGAACATGTTTTGCTTCACAGTTGGAGGGAGGGATGTGTTTGTGGTCAGCTGATGCTCTGTACCTCTAAGTTTCAGGAACTCTATAGGTTCGATCATGTGCCCCTATTTTAGTACAGAAGGAATAAGGAGGAAAGGTTTCACATTTTATTTCTAGACAAAGACCTCTTCAGGCTGCAAACTATTCAGCTAGCTGATAAATATTTTGCTGGAATGGACATGATTCAGTACCAATGAAAACCTCCTCAGTTTGTGTCCTGATTTGCTCAATCAACTGCTTTTCATACTAGCTAGAATACCACCAAAGAAGATGGTGCCTGTGGGAATATGATCCAAATCCCTTTGAAGACAAAGGAAACATTACCAGAGTCCGCTCTGGACTTCTCTTCTTCCTCCTGTATGTTGCCTTTAGTCTACTGGTATAAAAAAATTGCTAACATTTTGAAAGACCTGTATTTCTTCCATTTCAGTGAAGCAGACCTGGTATTTGAAGAGTTTGCTCGTCAACAGCTAAAAGATACACTTGATGATGAAGACAAGAATATGTCCTCAACTGATGAGTGACTAAAAGAACAAGCTGCCAGAGAAGCTATGTAGTTTGGCATCAATTAAAAATTTAGGGCCTAGATTTCTAGTGAACTGCATGTTCTCAGCACGTGCATGGTCTTCCATAGATCAACCCTGAGATCAGTGGACATAAAATCATGAATCTCTATTGCTAATTAAAAGTCTCAGCTCTAGAAGAAGGTAGCAAAGTCAAACCTGATGCTTAACTCAAGCTGCCAGAGGGGACAGGAAGGCTGCCATGCCATGACTTCTGCTTTCAGGGCTACCTAATAAAAAGGTTGGTTGTTTTCACCACTGAGAGCTTAAATGATGGTTTGTGCAGCCTGCGTAAACTTGGTGTCAGAGAGTCTCTTGACTTTGAAATGCTAGTGAACCAAGCCCTAGTCTGAAAGGCTGCCTTGCAGCCTTTGGTGATTCATTGAAGTTTCTCAGTGGACTGTACAAAACTGTTTTTACTTCCTTTTGGCTGCTTTTGCATTTATGCTTTACCAAACTCATCTAGTGAATATTCTCAGTGCTTGCACTGTCCCCCTGTGTGGCTTACACCCACTTTCTGTACCATTAAATGTCTTGCGAGTAATCTTCCACAGCAGCTATACTGCTGAGACACAATGTTGGCTTTCTAGCAATGTGCTTAACAACCATGTTACTGAAGATGAGAGAAATGTGCACTATGAATTCCTTAACAAAGCTCCCTATGTACAACCCCAAACAGAGAACTGCTAGTCCAGACTGATCCTATATTTAACCTATTTTCCTGTATGGAACAGTGCTTCAAAAGAGGGTGCAGTAAAATTAAGGAGGAAATCATAGGGCAGCCAGCCCTGAGGAGCCTTTTCCAACATCCATCTGCCAGAGGTTGGTTTATGCTCTAAGAAATGAGATTGTGTTCTGCAAACTTTGTTCTCTCTTGTTGATGTGGATATTCTCATTGTCCATGTAAATGTCTCATCCTTTCCTGAATCTCACTTCCATTTTGGCTGAAGTGAGTTGCATCAGCTAATTACATTTTGCATGTAAAACAACTGGTGTGTTTTTCCTCACGTTTTTGCTCTAAATCTGCTTTTCAATGTCTCGGGTTTAAATTCTCCTGGAAAGTCTGAATGCAGGGCCTACATTTGTTATTATAAACTTATGTTTCCTACTCTGTGCACCGGAAAATGGAATTAAGAGCTTCCCACTTATATCTTAGTTAACAATGATGTGCTTTTAACAGAGAAGAAAATGTGGGAGACCTTTCTGGGGTGTCTGTTTCCTCCCAGTGGGAGTGGGATCCTGGTGAAAGCTTACTTCCCTCCTGCTTCAGACTGCAGAGGCTGTGCCCACCCTGGCTTAGTTTACTATTGATAACTGTAATAAGCTACAGCAGCCTGCTTTGGAGGAAAGCATGGGCTGTGCTCTGGCATTTCTGCAGAATTGTTCTATATACAGGCCTCATTTTCTGAGCAGAGGCTTGTTTGTTTTTTCTTATTGACACCATCATGGTTACAAGCCTTACTTTTACAGATGGTCCAAAAGCTTTAACTGAAGAACTTTGTATGTGGCCTCTAACACTTGTAAGTAGGTTGGGTTAAAAATAAAGCCTTTTTCTGTTTTACTTCTGTAAACTGGTCTTGACTAAGATGCTGAAAGCAGTGATTTCACAGTTCCATCAGTGCTGTCACCTAATCCCACCTGTTGGTGTGTTTGGCTCCATTAGTCACAGCTGTCTCACCTCAGATGAAATGGCAAGAGGCAGTACGTTTGCTGTGCTCTTTGAGCATTGTGTGCTTTGCTGCTAAAGAAACCCTGTGGCTGTTTTCAGGTGTTTGTGGTCAGTGTAATTTCTGTGTGATTTCACCTTTGGGTTTGGGGGAGGGTTAGGCATTTGCACCTGGATTTCTGGGAAGGCTTTTCTAATGATTGCCCTGGTATTTTTAGTACTAATTTTTTGATGGCTCGAAGAACACACTGATACACTAAGGCTGAATAAATTGCTGGTAGCGAATATGCTGGAGAGCTGGTATTCAGCAAAACCTTTAAAGATGCTAAGAGGAGGAGTGGGACAGCCTTCCGGTCTTACTTCAAAGCGCGGCTTCCTCCACAGAGGTGTTTCCTTCAGGCTACTGGACCTGTAAGTATGGGACTAGCAAACTTAAAGGCCTGATTTCTTTTTTTCTTATATGTCAACCTTGTGAGGTACCTCTGTCACTGCCTCGAATTCACCTGTGGTGATGACTTCTGTAAGCTGTGTAACAAAATCACGGTTTTGTGTGCTGTGCAGTGGAGAGGAGTCAGAATGGCTATTAAATTATGTTCTTTTGCCGGGGCTTGGGAAAGCGCTCTCAGACGCTGACCCTTTGCTTAGCCCATGCTGGGCGTTTGCTCATCTATTCATAGAGCGAGTGCTTTCTGCTGGTTCCTTCAGCTCCCATTCCTCTGCCCTTCAGTCAGCAGAAAAGAGATCTCTAACTGGAACTGTTTGTCTTTTATCTTTCCTTTCTTCGGGTTGTGATGTTACATTGATCTTCCAGGTCAGACCTGTAGCCTGCTAGTTATATTTACAGCTGGGGCCGAGCGATCCAATTTCCTGACCCTGTGCCTTTGATGTGGTGGGACTTCATTTATAGAAAGCCTGCCAGCTCTGGGAGAGGGATGTGCTCTGCTAGTGATAGCATCTCTGAAACTGCTGCTTTTGAACAGAGCTTTTATCAAATACGTGGCCTCTGTTTTAGCTGTCTGCTGATGGGACTGGTTTGGTGACAAATGCTTTCCCCCCTCCTCCATCTTCATGAAATCCAAGCTGAAACGCTCTGTACTGCCCCGTAGCTGCAGCTGCTGGGACCCTGGAGAAACAAGTGCTTCGGGGCAGAGGGAATGGTGTGGGGAAAGGCTGAAAAATAAAGCAGTGTTTGGTGGCAGGAGCTGGCTTTGGGCCCCTGTGTATGACGCAGCAGGTGCAAAGCACCTTTTTGTACAGGAGGTTAGTACTAAGAGGTCTTACCCAGGTGGAGGAAGGAGGATTCTCCAGGATTTACCCACAATATTTTACTAAATCCAGTGGAAGAATTGGAGTGCTGGAAACAACCACAAGAATGGAGGATGAGATTCAAGCTTGCTGGGCTCACCTCCTCAGCGAGGCCTGACCTCAAGCCTTTTTCTCTGTCCCCAAGCAGCCGTTGGGCTGCTTGGACCGAGCAGGGCCCAGTCTGAAGGATGCTCGCGTGGGTTCGCAACGCGTGGGGCGGGGGAGCCGGGGGCCAGGCCCGGCCTCGCCTCACGGTTCCCCTGCGCCAGCGGGCGCGGGGCGGGGCCGCCGCCAGGGGGCGCCGCCGCAGCAGCAGCCGGGCGGGCGGCTGCAGCGCGCGGCGCGCGGCGGGAGGGGGCGCCGGCCGCGCCGCCCCGCACCGTGCAGCATGGCGGCGGCGGCGGAGGGCGCCGCGCAGCCCCAGGCCGGGGCGGGCGCCGCCGCCAGCGCCGCGGCGGAGGAATCGTCGGACAGCGAACCGGAGCAGGAACCGGGCTCCCCGCAGAAACTAATCCGCAAAGTCTCTACGTCCGGGCAAATCCGCCAGAAGGTGCGTGCGGCGAGCGGGGGCCGCGGGCAGGGCCTCAGGCTCCGGCAGCGCTGCGGCCGGTTCTGCCTTCGCGTCTCCCTCAGCGCCGCCGCCTCCCCCTCCCGCCCGGCACGGCCTGCGCCTCTGGGAGTTGCCAAAGACACCCCCCCCCCCCCCTCCTCCAAACCTCCCTCGGTCTCTGCTGGGGCCCCCCTCAAGCCCACCCCTTAGGGAGCTGCCGGCGGTGCCCCCCCACGCTCGCCCTTCCTCTCAGGGACTTGCTGGCGACCCCTCCCTCCGCCCCAACTGCCCCTCAGGGACCGGCCCGCGACCACCTCACACACACCCCGCGCCTCAGGGGCTTGCCGGCGAGTCCCGCAAACCGTCCCCCCCAACCGCCGCTCCGGGACCTGCTGGTGATCCTCCCAACTCGCCCCTCACGGACTTGCCGGCGCCCCCCCACTCCAACCTCCCCTCAGGGATTTGAGGGAGAGTCCCCCGCCGGCCCCAGACCGCCCCTCAGGGCTGTGCCGACGGCCCCCCAACCACCCTTCAGAGACTTGCTGACAACGTCCCCCCCCAACAGCTTTTCATGGACTTGCGAACCCCTAAATGCTCCTCAGGGATCCCCATAACAAACTGTTCATCAGGTGCCTGTCCACAGCTGCCCCCTAAATGCCCTTCAGGGTCTCCCAACGACCCCCTAACTTCCTGTAAGGGCTCCTGGAATAGCCCCCAACCACCCAGCAGGTACCACCCCCAAACTGCCTCTCTTAAGGCTCAGAGGAGACTCCCGAATTCCCCCTCCCTGGCAGCCCAGCTTCAACCACCTCCTTCCCAGTGCCCAGGTTAAGACCTGCCAGGGAGCTTCTCTAACCTAAGGGAGATCGGTGTGCCTAGGCTCAGTAGGACCCTGTCTTACCTCTTTCCTTCCTTACTCTCTTCCCCTGTAGTATTTTCTTGGAGTCATGCAAGTCAGATTTTAGTTCCTTCCCCCATTGTCTGATAATTTGACCCCCAAGGACATTCTGTCTTTCACCACCCCCTGAAGCTGCATCTCCCCTTTTTTCCCCATGTCAGAGTTGCCAGGAGCTACCTCCTCACCGCCCTATGCCTTCCTTGAGGGCCCCTGCACAGCGCAGCCATATCTCCCTGTGACACTGGGCTGTCCCCCATTATCACTCTCCTGATCCCCTTCCTGTGGCCCTGTTGGACATGCCACAAGTCACTGTCTCCTATTCAGAGCTCTGTGCTCTGAAAGGTGCAGCCCCCTGCAGTCAGTGTGTGCCTCCCTCAGCATCTCCCCATTCTTTTTGTGATTGCATCCCAATTTTCCCCATCTTGTACTGTGTTATTTTTCCTTTTTGTAGCCATGTAGCAATGTTTAGCCACTGGTCAAACAGTGATGTTATGGCTGGTTAGTCTTTGTTCCCTGCTTTTTCTGCACTGCTTTGCCTCCCTGGTCAGCTAACAATCCTTTCTACCCCGATTCCCTTGGCCCAGTCAAGTTTTACCCTTCTGTGTTTGTTTTGGAACAATAATGTCATTTTTAGGCGCAGTAACAGTATTCTGCAACTACAACTCGGCTGTAGCTCCTCTGTATTGTTACTGTAAGAAGATGCGAAGATTTCCTTCAGCCTTAGACTAGGAACCACCCATAGGGAGTTGCCCTCTTTTGTACTATTTTTACTATAGCTGCATGGCTTTTCTTTGTAGCCATTAAAGTCCTGTATAACTCTTGAATTTTTGTGTGATACATTTCTGCTTAGGAATACTGGGTTAGTTGTTCTTCTGCTGTCACCTTCCTGTTGTCTCTGACGTGTGGGCAAGCAGAGTTGCCACTGCGTGGATGTGGAAGGCTTGCTCAGTGTTGCTTACCTTGTATTAGTAGAGAAGGAGAGTAAATGTCTCTGCATGATGCAGTATCCAAAGTATTATTCATAGGGATCTTTTTTCTGCTGGCTAGCTTGCCCTGCTTTCAAACATATAATGTATCATCATTCTGCTGCTTGTCATTGTTTTGCTACATTGGCCCCGTTCCGAAAACCCCCGTGACAAAGTACGGTCATACGTGAGGGCCATGCGCTCACTTCATTATGCGTGGCAGGGCTGCTTCCTCCATCTGCTAAGTGCTGCTGACAGACACTGTCGCTCACTTGAATTAAGGCACTGAGGGTCTGGGCTGTGCAATGAGGTGGTTCTTTCGGCCACAAAAGGAAATGGTGAAGCCCTAGAATGAGTTGATGTTCAGTGTATCAAGCAGATCTCAGCTGTGCTGTAGCACCAGGTGACCTGATGCAGTTGGTTAATCTTCTGTGAAAAAAATTAAGCCTTTTGAGATCTTTTCCCACACACAGGGTGCTGAATATCAGAAATTTGGCTTGCAGGAGATTGGATGAACCTTGTGATTTCTTAATACCACTTGTGGTAGGTGTCCCATGTGAGAAGGGAGGAAGGATGCTATAGTCAGACTGTGCGGTGGTGTCGGTGGTAAGAGGCAGGACATTGACTTTCTCGGTGCTGGAGTGGGAGCTCTTGCTTACAGCAGGGTGTTAGAGATGCTAAGGTAAAAGGTGCATTGGATTCTACTTTTGTTTGAATATAGCAGAACACGTCCTGATGTCCCTACTTAATCATTTGCCCTGTTTTACATCACTTTCTGCATCAGCATGGCTGGAAAAAGCCTAAACCAGCCACTTGTACTATGTGAACATAAACATCTTAAGAACAGGGATTATAAACAGATATTGTCTACAGCTATTAAGCCTCCTATGTGTTAATCTGCAGAAGATGTTCAACTAAACAGTGTCAAATTTTCCAAGTAAGCCCAGGTATTGTATCAAGGATTGATTTGTTCTATTGCTTGTTGATGTCTTTTTGTTTCGTCACCATCTTTTCTGCACGCTGCTGCATGTGTACTTTTTCCTTGCCCTGAGGGCAAGGCGCAAAGACAACTTTGTGAGTAATCATAGTTCTGATGAGAATTTGAGGAGCCTGCTTCCTCTGTAAAGGCAGACCTAATTTTGAATTTGTCTATTGAATGACAGAGAGCAGACTACTGTGAGCTGTAGAAGCTGTTGGACAGGTCTGTCAGAGTGACAATAAGAGATGCAGGCAGACTTTTACTGTGCCCTGAGGATATAAATCTCTTTGAACCACATCTTTTGCTGTAGTTAGCTTAAGACCGTGACTCTTAAGTACAGTTAAATCACCATGGAAGCTTATTGTTACCACAGTTTGAGTGCAAAGTCTGTTGTAACTATTGGAGTTCTTCTGAATTTACTTGTTTGTCACAGTCGCAAACACTTTGAAGATATGGTTTCTTTCCTCTGGTCCTGCCATCTGTTTTCCCAAAAAATGCTGTAAAATAAAGCCGTTTGCTTACAAGACCATAAAACTTCAGCGAACTTGTTTCTGAGCCCTCAGGTTGCCCAGCTGCGTTTGACTGAAATATGTTAGTGTGATAATATGGTGGGGCAAATAGAATTGTTGGATGTATAGGTACTGTGACTTTGACATGCGGTGTCTACAGGCAGATCATAGCTAACATCTGTTCAGCTGAAAAATCTGTCCTTTGTGAAGATACAGGGCAGAGGAGTGGGGAATGGAAAGCTAAGTGTTTGAGAAGTAAAGTACTATGTTTTAATGTACTTATTTGTTCTAGCTGGAAAGAATTTTGGGGAAGAGAAGGTATAAGAGAAGTATGTTTAGCAGCCTCGTAATGATTATTATTCTGGGGGAAGAAGAAAACCTCATATGATCAGGTGTAGCTGGTAGTATAACTGCTGTTGTCTCAGCTGGCAAAGAAGTATAGGCTGCATAGAGTGCTTGATCAGCCATTTTGAGACCTGTCAGACTTGTACCAGCATGAAGCTTCGTAGTACACTGCTTTTAGCCCCTCTTCTGGTCTCAGGTTGGCATTGGTGCAGCTAGAGAAACTGTTGGTCAACTAAGATGAAGTATTTTTGAACGGATGGGGATTAGGAAAGAGATGATATAAAGTAGGAGAAGGATGAGGAGAGGCAACAGTAGCAGCCTCGCTCCCATCTTCTAAGCAGTGTTGAGGACTCAGCTGAAGTGGTAGTACCATCTCGGTTGTCACCTGGCATGGATGAAGACACAGTAATATCCAAAGTGGTCCTAGGAGATGAGGGTGTGAAAGGGAGGAGCACTGCACATTTTATGGGCTCTGGCAGTAAAGCACGCTTCTTGCTTTGCACTTGGCCTTCCGTTGCAAGCGTCACATTGCAAACCTCTGAAAGCAGGAGAGTGGATGAATAGCCAATCTTGTCATTTCATTCATCAGCTAGGTGCGATTTCCACCATGCCAGCTTTGGTACGTTGAGATCTCCGTTTGTTTACCAGACAGGATTTCGGCAACGTCCTTGGGTGGCATCAGGAGGACTTCTTGTTTAGACTAATTCAGTCTAACTTCTGTTTACTTTTATGAGCAATTTGTCTGTAATAGCTTCGTTTTTATAACCATTTATCATTACCTTGAACTTTTAAAGACAAGTTTGCACTATGTATTTCAACAGAGTTGCAAACAGAGCGAGCAGCTCTCTAAACTTACTGGGATGTTGGAAGCTGTCTAGCTCCAGTAGCAAAGAGATGTCAGGTTAATTTATACTATGAAAAGCAGGATAAATTAACTGGTACCAAGCTTTATGCTGCGGTGGACAGACTTTGTTCAGCATCTGAGCTAGCGAGTTTCTGATTTCTATGCTGTGCAGCAGCCTGCGGTATAGATAACTTTTGCACTATGGGAGGTTGTGATTCTTTTTCTGATTAGTAGCTTTGAGGTCTAGGAGCCACCCTGAAGTGTACAGGCAAGAAAAAACAGGAGGTAGCAAAATGTTTCTCCTCATTATTGTGCAAGCTTCCAGAGCAGACTAAACTGAGTCCTCAAACACATGGTAGGCGGTGTGAGCAACTGAAGAAAGCTCATTTTGTTTCTTCTTGTATTGCCTGATAGATAAAATGTCCTTATTATAGGTAAAGAAGTGTTACTTTTATTTCTGAAGGGCAAATATTTTAAGGTTTTCTCAGATGAGATTAGAGTGAGGAAACGGAGCAGTTTATTAGTTTGATACAATATTGAAAGAGTATTAAGGTAAGAAACAACGAATTTCAATAAAGAGACAAGAGATGTAACAAATGAGGAGGGAATTTTCAGGAATTTATGGCTTAATTTACATTCTGTCTGTGGCATCTTCTACTAAAACACATTAAAATGTTTGTCGGTTTTTGTTATGCTGTCTTCTAACAGAGTTTCTAAAAGAGGACATTTTAGGAGCTTCACGTGTCCTAAATTGTAGTGACTCATGCTTTAGTCCAGGTAGAAACGGGTAACTCTTCTCTTAAAAGAGGGGTAACTGTTGCAAAAGAGAAGTTCTTGTGACTGAATCCAAACTGAACATGCTGAGTGCAGGTTCAAGGCCATGAATTTTCTTGGATTAACACCATGAACTGAGCACTAAGGAAAAAGGTAGGATTTTAGGCCATGGTACATGACTGTAAGAATGTTTCTGTCCCTTAACTCAATCTACGTTATGTTTTGCATGCTCTTCAGACTCATCTGTTCTGACAAAATTTGGGAAGCTTCCCAGCACTGTGTTACCACTGATGTACTGTAAGTTTGCCTCGCTGCTGGAGAGTTTTGGATGCTATGTGAAAGCAACAGCTGTTACTTCCTTTAAAAAAAAACCCAAAAACAAAACAAAGCACAAAACCACACACACTTGTAGCTTTTCTCATTCCTTCTAACTATAGTTCAGGTTCCAGGAACTAAAGAGCTAACATTAAACTTTTGCATGTTTTGAGAACATGGATTTACTTAGACCACATTGCCAAAAAGTACATCGCCAGGCTAGTAATTTCTCTTTCAAATAAAATTAGAGACAAAATAAAATGGGTATTAAAGGATTTTTTTCTTTTTTTAAATAAAACCAAGTCAAATATTTAGAGTATTTCCCCCTACACCAAATATGTTGTTACAAAATAAATCATTGATATTTTACTTTTTAGAAGTACTGGATTATAAATGAAAACTACAAATGAAAACTGTAAAATGTCTATCTCCAGATTACCAGATTAGAAAATCCAGTGTACTAGGTAAGATGCTGCATGACTTTACTGTCTTTAATTACAAATCTAATGTGATTCTTTCTAAAATAGCAGATATACCTGCACAGTTAAGAGAAAGCAGAAGTGACATAAGGAGAGATTTTTGTATTCCCTATTTCCTTGAAACCTTAAGGTTTACACTAGATAGCGTCACAGCAGCAGCAGAAATTTCAGAGCAAAATACTGTTCGAGTGAAAAGCATCTTCCTCTTGGAATATGTTTTTTTCAATGTTTCAAATGCACAAACTATTATTTAAAGGAATTTTGATTAACTCTCCACGTAAACCATTTGTTCCCTGCTTTTTCTTCACTAAGTGATTATTGCTTCTTGTTTCACTAAGAATTTATTTAAGTGTCTCTTAAAGAAAGCAGATACTTCTTGTTTGGTTCTGCAGCCCCACGGGACAGTTATCCAGGGACAGTCAGCTTCAGGCAGACAAATAGCTGAGGCAGCAGCAGTGATCCACATCAGCTGCCATCTTTTGTGGCCCCTACTCACATGCTTGTTATATAAAGCACTCCGGAAAGCAATGAGCTTATTGTGCATGCCCGGCTCAGTAGTGCTGCACCTCCGCAGAAGCAGTCCAGTGCTTCCAGAGGGTACGGCGTTCACTGTCTGCAGTCCCTGGCCTACACACGGACACAAAGCAGTTACACAGAGGAGGAGGTCCAAAGCCTGCTACCCTCCTTTCATCCAGAGAGGAAAAAGATGGCTTGCCTGGCTAAAAAGATTTACCGCTGCTGAGTTAGGTCTTTGATTAATACGTGATTACTCCTTTTGGTTTTAGAGGGTATCTTTTTATTTCCTCACAGTCTCATTGCTAAGTTAGAAGGTTTTACATCTGATACCTATTCTGATGTTGTGGTTTGCTTTATTGGAAAAAGGAAGCACCGTCGTGATTACATAATGTTTGCATCAAGCACATTGTATTTGGGTCTTGGAAGTTTTAATAAATTTAGCTATGTAATGTTCTAGCGGGGGAGAGGTGATACCATCTCAGTTTCCCACCCAGGGAATCGAGATACGTACTTCTTGTATCAAAAGTACAAAATTACACAGGGCACCCTGAGAGGGCTGGGACCTGAGGCAGGTGTTGCAAGCTCTAGGGTAACGTCTTGACCCGTGGGACGGCTGCCTTTGCTGGTTCTTGAGGCAGAAGTGTGGCTGATAAAATCCTGAGGGACGTGTTGCCTGCTTTTCAAACTTCTTTCTTTCGAGGCAGGCCAGAGCACTAGTTTTGAACATGTAGCTCTATTGCTGCAGTTGCATTAAAAACCGTTATTCTGGGAACTTATGCCAGCCCCTTCTCTTCCATTTAGCCGAAGGTTAACAAATTGGTGTTCCCAGGGCTGTGCTAACCTTCCTTGTTGTTGCTGGTGCTGATCAAGATGTCTTGGCATGGTCAAAGGTATTTGCAGGACATTAAAACAGGGAAAATGGAAAAACAAATTAAAAACTTTGGAGTATCCTTTAAAAACTATGTTAAATGAATGAGGAAAAAAAAACTTAAAAGCATAGGTTGTTTAATACATAAATATGGAAAATCTGATAATGACAATTGTTACAGATGAGATAAAAATAAATTCTAAGATACCTTAAGTATTAATTAAATGGCTGAAGGCCAAAAGCTGCCTTCTGCTCTCAACAGCGTAATCCCATTGGAATACCAGTTGGAGTAAAAGGATCAGGATTTGTCCCTACATCTACCAGCCACTACCAAATAAGGCTCCTTGCAGAATTCGGTAGCAGAGTTGATGGGAATCCAGACACAGTGGGAGGAAGCTGTGTCGTTCTCTCAGCCTCCTCGACACAAGGGCAAAGGATTCAGTTTTCTTCCTCAAGGTATAACTTTCACTTTCCCATGTCCTGAAGTTCTCCTACCAGTACTTTCTGCTGGCTTTTCCTTCCTTCTTGGCCAAGATCTCCATGACATTTAGCAGTATGGGAAGGATGGGGTGGTTGTGATTGCGAGGATGAGATCCGCAGCTGTATTCTGGATGTGCTTTCCCTTACGTTCGCTATTCTTGTAATAGCACCGATCGTGCCTTCCCAGCCTGATACTCTCATATCAAATGGCCCTGACATGCCGCTATGGTAAGTGTCTGGCTCATTCTACCTGCTGGTGAAGTAGATGGGTGGGCTTAGATGGGCAGCAGCATTTTTTGGTGATAACTTGGTGCTCTCTGACTAAGAGTGTTACTTAAGCTCTAGTGATACAGGCTGTAGCATTAGAGGGTTCTGCGTTCAACGCTGTGATTCAAAATGAGGTTATATTGCTGTGTTTCAGCAGCAGAGCAATGTGCGTCTGAGTTAATACACTGAATTCTGTGGTGCTGGTGCATAGCTGTATGACAGGCATGTCTCGGAGCCGAAGGTTTCAGAGCAGGTAATGTGTTTTGGTATTTTTTGTGTACAGAGAAGATCCCCTAAGGAAGGGATGTAGTTGTGTATGTGTAATTCAAGATGGTAGAAAAAATAACAGCATATTTTTTCATGTTTGTCCTTGAATGTCCTTTAATGTATCCTTTAAGTTCACATTTAATTAGCACCCTTTAAAATTTTATTCCATTCCAAAGTTTTCAGGTAGCTTTTAAACTTGTTGCTTTTTTGGCTTTGGTTATCTCCGTGGGTGGATTTGAGCCCTTATCTTCCAGCTTTGTTATAGTTTGCTGGGATGACTTGAGCTTCATGTTCAGTTCCCCTCTTTTGATAAATGTGTTTGGGAAGGATGCCTGGAGCCTATGGAAAACATACTGAGGGCTTAAGCAGTTAGCGTGCCAGGAGTTGTCCAGCTACTAACTCAGCCTGAATCAGAGCGTACTGGTGTGTTTTTCATTCTCTCTTCTAAGTAGCTGACCAGAGTATTCATCTGTTTTAAGTACTTTGCTTCGCGCTCTCTAACTGAGCTTATTTTATCAGGGAGCTGCGTGATGATATGCTGGTGTGTTGTATTTGCTTTCCCATATACATACTACCTTTCAAATTTGTTTTTCTCTGTTAATTGTTCGCTTTAGGTCTATGAGTGCTCGTCCCTTTTAGAAGAGAATCATTCACAATAGTAGCAGCTGAACGCGGTATTGAAAAGGAGCTGTTTCAAAGACCTGTTCTTTGTTCACTGGCTGCAATGTTAACTAATGAAGAATGAGGTGTTGGAGCATCTGTTTATCTGTGCCAAGGCAGATTCTAAGTCAAGCCGGGTTTCAGTATTTTATTTGATACAAACTCTTGCTTTTCACTGCTGATCAGGAGAATAAATGTGCATTTCCTGTTGCAGTGACATCTCAGCTACACCATCGACGGATTGCTGCACACTGCTCTGCTTTCTGCTTGTCTTAGTAGTTGCAGAGGGCTGTACTGAGAGCTGTCAGCCGAGCTCGCCCCTAGTCTCTCACTGGGTATGCAGAGCTGGAGGTTAGAAAAGAGGAAGGATTGGGAGGATGGTTGTTAGGGGAGATTTTGCAGGCTTTCCCATGTGGTTGTATAGAGGTCTGTGCTGTAACCTGACATGGGTGCTTCCCAGTTTATAAACCATAGGTATTAAACAATGCTTGCTAAAAGCCTAGACAGTACCCCCTTCGTCAGTGGAGAGCTTGACTTCTGTTACTGGATCGTTGACTCATAGCCCTGGCTTCATTTTGACACTTGATTCTTGTGGCTGACCTCTGTTTTTCTTTTCTTTTTTCCCCTCTTCTGGAGTCCTTTTGCTGCAGTGAGTTCACGTAATGTCTTGTGCTTTTGATACCAGTGGAGGAAATGTTAATGCATTTTTCAATTTTGCAAGAGCCAAGTACATGTAGAATTCCTGAACATGACTAGGCAACCTGTAAATTACTTGCGCTCCCCTCTAGATCTGTTGAGCTCTCTGTGTGTCCCATACTTAGAATTGCTTTACTGATCCAGATGTCCCCCCTCCAAGCTTCCTGGCGATAATTTCCAGGGTGTGACCACTGTCTGGTGGAAGGATGTTGCTCTCGGATTAGCTTGTTAACCCCTAGCCTTTTGACCTTTCATGTCTTATTCTATGGGGTTGGTTAGATTTATTCCCATAGTTCCTTTGCTGGATTTATTGTATTTGATTTCTAAATAATTATTAGTTCCTTATTTATGAGCACAAAGAGCTTTTATGGAACCAGCTACTAAAACTGTTTTACCCACAACAAGGTACGGCACTCCAGATTTGTACCTGCCCTAGTGTGGCAAGACTATGTTGCCATGTTTAAGTGACTGCAGAGCTACTCCCATTTTTTTGCCACAGTTTACCCGAAGTCAGAGACTACATGAGTTTGCTTGGTCCCTGGGGATCAACTGCCTGGAAAATTCCTTAGTAAGCATATATAAAGATAGCTTGTCAGTTCTGCATATGTTTTTTCATTTTTTCTCCTTCTCTGTGCATTTGGTGCTTTCTTTAGTCAGTTATTTGTTGTTTGGCATCAGCACCCTGCTCAAAGTTTTATAGTACATACAAATAAAAACAGTCTGTGCCCTGAAGTTTTTACATTCTGAAGACACATGGAAATCAGAGAACTCCAGATGTAGAGGATTTTGGTATTTGGGATTCTTTAGTTGCTCTTGAGATAGTTTTGAATGATTGTGCTTTTACCTTGTATACAGTTCTTTTTCTGCATTGGAAAGAAATACCAGTGGAGCAAAATTCTTGTTTCGGATATGCTGCGCTGAATAACTGCCCCTAAGAATATGTCATGATCTCAGCTGTAAAATAGGTTGTATTGTTCTTCCTCTCTATATATCAAACACAGTTTGGAACCTCCCTGTGCCAAAGGACACTTGCCAGCCTGACAACTGGGTACGGTTGATAGCTGCCTTCAGTCTGGCTAATAGGATTTTGTCTTCCAGATTAGGAAATTGGTTATATCAAGGGCCCTACTTCCAAATGGGACAAGAGGCTTAAGCTTCAGAAAGGATGAGCTGCTCCTGTGCTTCATGTAGTGAGCAGGAGAAAAAGGGATGCACTCTGAAAGCAGCTGAAATCTGACGTGATTGTTCTTAACTTTTTACTAGAATCATTCTTGTTATCAGTATAGAAAACATTTCATCTGTGTAGGCTGGCTCTCTGATCTCCTGATGTGGGTTACTGGATACAGAGACACCTCAGACAAGTAATGCTGCAAAAAACACGGCTGTGACTTGCTGGTTTTGTTGAATGAGTACTCTTAATTGTTTGGCTTCTTGTTTTTACGAGGTGGGACTGCATGAAGGGGAAGCACTGAAGCACAAGGCTCTCCCTGTCTTAAGGCCTTAATTTAAGTCCTCTGAGTTTTTTTCCCATTGAGGTCAGTGGCAAAACTTTTCTTTTGTCAGTTCAGGACTAGGCCTAAACCCTGCACCCGTTTTGACAGAAGAAATCTGAGAACATATTATTTCTCTTCCTAAATGTCAAGTTTTAAAAGGGGATGAGTTGTGGGGAGGGCTGTGTATTGCTCACTGTGAACTGAATTTTCTTCTGTAAGAAGTCGCTTTTTTCCAAGGTCAAAGATAAATGGTGAAATGCTAGAAATTTCCTAGGCCCTGCCTTTCAGCTGTCTAATCATGTTCTTTGCAGAGACACTTAAGATGCTCTGCTATGTCTATTGTTGCTTTAAATTGTCAATTTGTTCAGTAACCTTTTTTACACTATCTTGTAACCTGATGAAAGGGGGTCACTGTTGAAACTAGTAGAACATCATTTTAGGCTTGATCCAAGAAGATACTTCATTTTTTTCACATTGTTGTCTGCCCATGGAGTGCTATGGCCACAGGACACCATGCTGGAGTGAAGCTCAGCTGGATAGAAAGCAGTCTGGATAGGTCCATCACAAACAATGTCTATATTTATCCTCAATAGGATGCATGTAATCAAACCTCATGATGTTTCAGGGCAGTAGCTTTTCCCGTAGGATGCAATATATGACACTAAAAATAGATTTAACTCTTTTTTTTCTTTTTTTCCTTTTTTTTTTTTTTGTTACAGGAGAAGTAATTTCACTTTTGTCTTGATGAATTACATGGCTAGTAATCTGATCAGAGTAGATCTTCTAATTAAAAAAGCTACAGAGAAGCTGGCAAGCAGAAATAACTGTTCAGCTCCCCCCTTTTATTTCATTCAGTGTCACTTTGCTGTCAGGTCCTTTCCCCAGTTAATTTTCTTCAGCTGCATTCTTCTGCAAGTAGCAAGTCCTTTGGCTGTAAAATTAAAATAGAGGAGGAGGAGAAAGGCAGCAATGTCTGAATCATTTTATAAAGTCATCTTGATCTTATCTCCAGCCCTTTCCGCCCAAACCCACCAAACTCTTTACTGAGCTGTGTGCCTATAAATAGAACAGCCGCGCTCGTGCAGAGATGGGCAGCTCTGAAGCGGAGGCTTGTTTTCTCGGAGCCGTGCGTGCATGCGAGAGCTCGCTTCTCGCTGGCCTTTCATGTCTGAGTTATGTAGCTGTGAGGTTTTCTATAGACAGAGGCTGGCAAATGACAGAAACTGCTACTTAGGGAGGGGCAAGGTGACTGCTTGGGATTGTTGCCTTTTGGTTTTTAAAAAAAAAAAAAAAAGAGAGGGTTCTGTTTAAAAGAGGAATGGAGGAATGCACGTTTTGTGCAGAGGTGAGTGAGCCCTGCCGAGGTGAGGGGAGCCGCCGACGTGCGGCACCGGGGAGCCGAGCGTGGCAGGCGGGAGCTGTGGGAGCCGAGGGGAAGCAGCGGCGGCGTTTTGCTGCGAGTGACTGTTCTGGTGGGCTGGGCAAGAGTCTGAGTGGCCGGAGTGCCGCTGGCCGAGCTCGGGGAGTGCGGGGTTCTGACTGGCTGACCCCAGCTTAAGCATAGCTGTGAATAAGCATAGCAGCAGAGCTCTGAAATTTTCTCCGGCAAGTTGCTATTTTTTTGATCAGACTTCTGGCTGACTTGCTATCTTTGGGCTTTGCATCCTGGGAGTCTTCCCCGGGATTTTTAATTCCCCTCTGACTTCGGTTCAGGGCTTTGCAGAGTTCAGTAGCTACTTTCTCTGTCTCATTTTTTAATTGTACATGGTTTTGTCCAAGGAATGAAAAAGATCCCTCCATGTTTCTATCTTAATCTGGAAAATCTCTTGCCACTTTCCCATTTTCTTCCCTGTAGAAAGTGAACTGCAGAAATGTGTGATTTCTTTAGCATGGTAATTTAGATGCTGTTGCTTTACCTTACTCTTTGGTACTCCGATGCTGGAGGTTAAAGTAACTCATCAGATAGACACATATACGTGTGTATATATATTCTAGTAGGACTCTGCAGAGTTGGGCAGTGCTGTTTGTTCCACTTGGCAGATGGGAGATGGAGACATGCAGAGTGAAAATTACTTTATTGGGATCTTGTAAAAAGTCCGTGGCAGAGTAGGAGCCTGAATGCACCTTTCCTGGTTCCAGATGAGTGCCTTCAGCTCTGGCCTCACCTTCAGGGTCACGTCAGCAAGGGATGCTGCTGGGTCAGTCTTTGAACTCCATTTTCTCTTATGCTGAACCTTCAGATTGAGATCATGGCTGAGTTTCAGATTCTTTGCATAGCACCAGCTCTTAGTTAGTTTGAAATCTTGTTTCTGGGTATCACTATAGTGTGGCAAACTTCCGGACCCTAAAACCACTCCCAGATACCTTATGGCTTCTTAGAGTGTATTCCTACTGCTGTGTCCCTGCTGTGACTGGTGGAAAATGAGTGCCAAGATGCCTTTCTTTCAGTGACCGCTTCGGACGTGTGGAGGGTTGATGTAGGAGCGCGCCATTTTTTGATATGAGCTTAGTCTTTGATCATGCATTTTCATTATCTCTTTTCATTCTGCTGGAAGTACTGTGGAGTTTGGAGATTCCTGACTGAACCAGGCACACAAAACTGGTGTTTGCCTGAGCACTGGCAGGTATTTCTGCCAGTGTGCAGGTGGCTTTGAGAAACAGGAGCGCTGGGAAACGGGGAGGTTTGGGGTTCGCTAGCCTGGGAGCTGCACAGGTCCCAGCCTCCAGAGTAGATGATGCTTCCTTCGGAGGAGATTAGGGGAGCTCTCCCCCCTTTCCTGTTCCCAACACAGTGGAGCAAGGTATGTACTTGCCCCTGTGGCCAGCAGCTCTCTTTCAGATCTGGGGGTGTGTAGGAGCCCACTCTTCCCTAGCTGATTTGTGACTAGGGGCATCACCGTGGTGGTCCAGGCTCTATAATCTCTCGGGCCAGTTCGAGTATGGCTCAATCTAGCAGAGAGGAGCATGTATTATCGGACGGATGTTTCTTCTTATAGTCAGCAGTTTTTTCCAAGTGCTTTTTGAGGAAACTTTGAGCTTGGCAAGGGCCAGTGTGTGTGGAAAGTATTAAAATCTGCAGCTGTTTCAGAAAGGAAAAACCCACATTAGAAATATATATAGCTTTTTAAAAGCAAGTTTAGTGCCCTGGAAAGGATTTCTAAAACGAACTAAACCCTGTGGATCAGTAAGAGTATTTATTTTGTGCTCCGTAGTAGCCTGGCAGTGTACATGTAATACTGTTTGTGAATTAATTGATACTCATCGGTGACCTGTCTCTGTTACAAACCTGAGTTACACTGAGACCTCTGGTATGTTAAAGCTCTGTCATTTTCCTGGCATCAAGATACAGAATAACCTGTCTTACAAGGTTGCTGGACCATTTGTTTCCTGTGTTTTAACTGTGTGTTTATCGCATTGGGCTCTCAGCAAGAAGTAGGTTCCTGGGGGCTGTTTCTTGGGGAGAGAAGTAGGTTTCTTGTGGTACTGAGGCATGACATAGCACTGTTTTTGCAGTTCCTAGGCAATACCTTCAATCAGTAATTTGGCGCTGAACCCTCAGCTCAGACTTTTCTGCCTTTTTGTCTTTCTAAGCTGCAGTTTTTGAGATTATTTTCACGTAGCTGTTGGTGTTCAAAGTCTGTGCTCAGCAAAGGAATCAAATGTATTTGACGAAGTAGAATGAAGTGCATGTGGATTAAATACATACCCCTATGTATGCACAGTATGTGAGTGAGCATATGGGACTGTATATGCTGGTATGTCAATCTAGTTATAAAGCAGTTAAAGGGAAAAAAAAAAAGCAGTGTGCGTAGACAGTTTTGGCAGTCCAGCCCTGGGAAATGGCAGCCAGCCAGAGAGTACTGAGGCAGGGCCAAGCCTATCTGAAGAATACCAAATGCTGAAGTTGGATATAGCTCCTTCTTTGCTCTAGTTCACCCTGTGGGCCTGCAGCTTGCCAGCTCTGTGCCAGGTAGATGCTGATAATTTCACAAGGCAGAACTGGAAATAGGGACAGATACGCTGTGGTGTGTATGTGCTATGTAATTAAATGCTGATGAAATGAAAGGCACAGTTATCCACGACTGAAATCTGACCTCTGAGTTTAACTGTTAAGATCCCTGAGTCATTGTTAGACTTTGAAATGCTCCTTCAGTCATAAGTTAGTTATCTTTTTTGGTATCATGATAGCACTGAAGACAAGGATAAAACCACACCCCAGTGTGGATTATGCATTGTGACGATTTAATCTTACTCAGTTTGCTCACTTATGTTGAATGAATTTGTTAAGCGCTTCCAGCAGAGGGCACTAAGATTATTGATCTCAAACTGCAGTCCTTTTTGGAATGGGTATGTAGTGGGAGAGCATAAAAGATGCCCGTAAGTAAAATGTATGCTTCACCCCTCTCCCCTCCTTGTTTTGTAGACTATCATAAAAGAGGGGATGCTGATGAAACAGACCAGCTCCTTCCAGCGCTGGAAGAGACGATATTTTAAGCTGCGAGGACGAACGCTCTACTATGCAAAAACTGCTAAGGTAAGGTCTTGACAATACGTGTGAGTCCAAGGAAAGAAAGTCAGGGGTTAGAACTTTTGGAGGCAGATGGGTGTCTGTGAGAAGACAGCCCTCAGTAGGCAAAAGAGCATGTGCTCTGAAAGCACCTACCTGTCTTTGAGTTTTGTAGCTGCTAGAAGATCCCCATGTTTTGCCTCGCACTTGGAAATCCTTGGGTTTTAAGTAAAGCATCATGTGGACCTGTGATACTACTTTTTCCATATTTTTTCCCATTGGTACATTTTTAGGAGGGAACGGGCTCTGAATCAATAGAAGCTGAAAAAGAAGGGAGAAAATATGAATGAAAAGAGGAAATGGAAGAAAGAAGCAAGGCTAGAATTTATCAAATCAGAGCTGCTGTGCATCTGGTTTAGTACTTCGACAATCAACTAGATATAAATCTGTCTCCTTTCACAAGAACAAAGCCTACAATTTTTTTTTTTTTAAATACTCCCTTAAAAATAAAGTCATTGTGTTCACTGACTGAAGACAGGCAAGTGTGAGCACCACTGTGTGGAACTAGACTTCCCAGTCCTTCATGTTGTTGGTGCTGGGCCTTTCCTTCAGATCACAAAAGGCTGTCATGGAGTATGCTAGGCAGACATACAGGCATGTCCCTTTGGGTCTGCTGCTTATACATTGGATTCGATAAGTCATTGGGGTTTTGATTTTTTTTCTTTCCAGTCCATTATTTTTGATGAGGTGGATCTGACAGATGCCAGTGTGGCAGAATCCAGCACTAAGAATGTCAACAACAGCTTCACGGTAGGATTTTTTGCATTATTTTCTACTCTTGGATCTTTCCCCCATGTACCTTCTCTTTTGCAGAGTTTAAAAACACTTGAACGATCTTCACAGCCTCTTTTGCTAAAAAAAAAAAAACACCCCCATAAACTTATTTTTTCTTACAGCAATCATAACTCATCTCCATGCACATGGGAAATACCTTGGGTTACTATGTATAGTGGCTAAAACTTTGCCTTCAGGGATTTTCTTACATATAATCTGGGAGGATTTGATAGAATCCATTTACACAGTGGGACAGAAGAATTTGTTCCGCTGAGTGAGTTAGGGGTGATGTTGATGTTTATGCTGAAGATCTTGCTAAAGGAATTTAGTTTTCCCTTCAGGCCTTAAAATATGTAAACTTCTTTCTCTGACGTTATTTGTATGTGGCTGTATTGTATGTGTGTTTGTATATGCACACTATATATAGTGGCAAAGCAAAAGGAGGAACAAAAAAAAGGTCGCACAGAAATAACTGTGGAATTGGTTTAGAATACTTGTTAGATGTGGAATATGTGCTAAATAGTTGCAGTCAGGAAATGTGGTGGTGTCACTGCAATAACTGGGAGACAAAATGATTGTATTTCTGGGGTGCAGGTGTTCCCCAAGCTCCATTTTGGGGGTAACACCTGTTGTGCAGAAAAAAGCCATTAACAGCAGCCATGCAGGGCGAGTGTCACGCAGCAGTGTGAGCTCTGGAGCTGGCTAGCAGCAATAACCTCCATCCAGCCTCCGAAGGGCTCAAAAAGGAGGGGAGAGGAGGCTGTGGAGAATGGAGGTGGTGTTGGGCTAAGGCAAGGTGAAGAGGGGAGCAGTCCTGGTGGAGGGAGGAAGCTGATCCTGCAGGATGGTGACCTGCAGGTGGTGACCAAGACTAAGCAGTACGCCTTGCTGTGCAGCAGTAATGACCCACCGCTTTCAACATCTAGCAAAGGATGTTTATCTTATGTAGCTGTAGCTTTTTGCTTTGCCTGAGCGCAGCAGCTATGGGATCCACCCTATGCCCAGATGAAACCCCAGCACTGTCTCAATGTTTGAAAAAAAATTTCTGTGTTGATAATTGGACAAGTGGGAGGTCCATCTGGGCCTGAGAATAAATGTTGATAGCAGGTGTCTGTGTGTGCATAGAGAGAAGGATTCTGCAATGATTTTAATAGGGGATACATTTTCAAGAACGTGAAGTTATTTACCTGTTAATAAAGCATTTTCTCTTGGGTCTTGCTTCAGCTTTCCCATATGTAAATAAAGGCTGATTTTTCAGGTAAGCAAATGTGCTGTTACTGTTTTGCTTATTATTATAGTTGGGAGAGATTTAATCTCTGTCAGAGACCCTGGATGTTGGGACAGGAGGAAAATGAAATGGCAGAACCCTCACTAGGCTTGCTGCTCGCTGTGTTTTAGCCATGACATCAGGACATTTAGCTGACCTGATAGGAGAGTGTGAAAGTGCTTCCAAAAGTACAATTCAGTGATGAATGGACATCTTATTAATAAAGCAGTGGAATTTAATTAGACTGAAACCACCCAGTGCTTTGTGTATTCACTCCATAAAAACTGAGAGCTATCATGCTTTATCCACTTGTTGTGTAATGTCAGTGCCATTTTTCAAAATTCATGCAATCAGTAGTGAGCCTTCTATGGTATAAATGAATGCAGTTGGTTTCGTTTCTTTATAGTAACAAGATTTGAAGAGTGCATAGCATTTCAGTATTTGCTTTCTCAGATTGCCCCATCTAAGTCCAACAGTGAAGAGTTACTTCCATGACAATGGTATCGGGCTCTGCCAGTCCTTGCCTTCCCTAGGTGCTAAAATGTGTAGGATTACTTTGACACTCAAGTAGCAGATACAGTTTGCACTGTCTCCAGCTGATCGCTATGTCATGAAGCTCAGGTAAACTTCAGGAAAAGCATCTCTCATCTTAATTTCTGCCTGCTCTGTCTGTCATGGCTTACAGAGGGGTTTGACTGTGGTTTACCATGAGCTATAAAAATACTTAGAAAATCAGAAGGTTGCCTAGTCGTGCTGCTCTTTGGTCTGCCACATCACTGCCGTCAGTGCTTTGGATTCCTTGCAGTCTTTCCATTTTCTCTTGGTTTTCTTTGAGAGCACTCTGTTTCCCCCCTGTATCTCCCCAGCTTGGTTCCTTTCTAAAATTCAGAGTTCTTTGATGCATTTTTTTTTTCCTGTTTCAAATTAGTGGGACTCACTATTGAGTTTTTATCCTAAACCAGAAACATCCAACATTTGGTGTTGTATAGCAGAGACAGTTATTCTGGAGCTTTAGGAGTTCTGGGTTTCTTTTTGTTTCTGTGTTTTCTTCAGTGGAGACTGGTAGTTTTCTATTTACAAAACAATGTTTTCTTTCTGAGGAAACTTGTCTTCTGTCCAGGCATCTGTACTGCTTAATGTAGAGATTCTGCAGGTCAGGTTGTGTGAATGACACTCCTAAGGTACAAACAAAGGAGGCAGGAAACAAAAAGACTAAATAAACCACTTAGGAGCAATGTGGATCCAAAGCAAAGGGCTAATATGGGCTGACCAGTCAGAGGAAAGACTGGCAGAAGGGCAGTGAGGAGCATGGGGAGGCAGCACCATGAGAGAAGAAAACCAGAGCGTGGAGCTAACAGAAGTTATGTTGAATAAATAGAAGAATAAGGTTAAAAAATACAGCTGCCAGTGAACCTTTTGCATAGGTCATAAGTCTGACAGTCAATTTGTTTGCTGTCGTCAGGCAGGAGAGAGAGAAAAGTGAGTATTAAGACACAGACCTCTTCCTGTAAAGAGTGTGTAATACGGGTTACGCTTCTGTTTACTTAGTTGGTCTTGCACAGATTTCTTCAGTGAGTGTATCCTGTTTGCAATGGGGCCAGTTTTCAGGGCTGCTACCCAGGGTTAATGGATATAGACTACAGACTGGGCTGGGAACATATGACTAGGGGCATCTTTTTGCTTAAGGTGTTGTGCAGCTCCGTCCCCCGAGAGGTGTAAGGAAAAGCTTTATGTTTAGCTGTTGTTCCTTTAGGTCGGGCAGTGTGGCTGCAGAGTTATTTAGCAGGAAGCCTCTGGGAAGAAACCATATAGCAACCCCATGCCAGGCCTCCCTTCTCTCAGGAGGACTGTAGAATCAATATTTTCTTACTCTGTCACATCTCTGCCATCTCTGTCTTTCTAAGTCATATGTCTACAGGGTAAATCCTTTTTGTATGTCTGGGCTGTGAGCGACTGGTTCTTTGCATGTATGATCCCTTAGTATCTGGTTTACAGATCTCTCCTCGCCGGTGCATTTCTCTAGGTCTGCTGTCTTTCACAGGGCCTTAGAGAGGATCCGCTGTGGTACTAACTTAATGATAACCATGTTGTCCTGGTACTTCAGACCTATTTATTTCAAAGAGGGCAGTCATCTTTTAGCCTAGTTTCTTGCCATCAGTGTGTGCCTGCATTTGTACTCCATATGAAATAGAGATCAGCAGCATTGGATGGGTGAGGTCAAAGCCTGACCATAACTTCTGAGAAGAGCTTTCCCAGCCGTACCCTCAAAACCTCTTGTTATTTCTAAAAAGCAGATGATTTGCGATCACACTGGGTACATTGGGTCTTCCCAGTGAGACTTCAGCTGTCTCCATGAACAGTTTTTTCTTGGATGGTGCAATTTCACAGTAACTTGATTGGTTGACGCACCTGTCTAATGCATTAGCCTGCAGTTGCTCCAGGAGCATTAAAATAAAAGACGCGATGAGGATGAGTTCCATGCTTTGATTTTTCTCTACATGATGCCAGGAAGCCTGGGTTTTGGAAATACTTTTCTCAAAATAACTGCTTTACCTGTGTCATGGACCTGAACTATCCAGCATGCACATTCTTCCCTACAAAGCCTGTAAGGTTGGGGGGGGCACCAGCTGCTCTGTTGTCTGTTGCTCAGGCCAACACTTTGCCACCACGGCTATCCCCTCAAGTGTCTTTGAAAGGCTTTGGGTCATCTCTTTAGGCCCATTTTTGTAAACGTTTGTAGAGTGAACAAATTCTTACCTCTCAGGTTGGTCTGTTGGCTGAAGATCTGCTCTTTTTTACAGGGTGCCAACTGAATTAAGCCTGCTGCCTTCAATGCAGTTGGCACAGCTGATGGAGTGAGTCCTTATCAGTTCATTGACCCTTTCCTGCCTTGTGCAGGGTTTGTATAAAGCTAAAGGGGGAAAAAAAAGCTAAAATACATGTTCTTCAACACTAGTAAACAACATCTGTCATCAACAGGAGGGGGCCTAGGAAGGACATCAGTTCTTTCCAGGTACATATTTTGTGTTTCACTATGATTCTCATGTGGTCTTTTTGTAAATGTTTTCCAATTATTGCTAGCAAATTGTGGTGCGGTGATGCGGACTTTCACCTTCATTCACATAACATGGATTACAACATTTACTTCCCATCCCTTCTCATTCAGAGCTTTGAGATTCCATAAGGGAAAGCTCCTCTCTGTGGAGAGCTATGTGTGTAGTTTGATTTCTTCTTTCCGATGCTTTAGTGGAAGTGAAGCTTGGTCAGAGCATGTTGTTGAGCGCCAGGAGCCATGTTGTTGACCCGTCTTCTGTAGTTAAAGGCTCTTCACTGGAAGAGGTGGAGCTTGAACTCCTGGAGCTCCTGTAAACCCTTTTCTGTTGGGAAGTACCTCTCAGCTCAGCCGCAGACAGGAAACAGCATATTATTACAGTCAGTGCCTGCCTCTCCACTTCACTGCCGTCAGAAGGAAACTTATCCCAGCTCCTCCTTAAGCAGACAGCTAATCAGCTTGTGGCAAGTGGAATGTGGCTCAGAAAGACTGACCACAGAGAAGACTAATCCTGTAATCGCATGTCAAGCAATCTGTTTAGGTTTTTTTCTCAGGGAGTAGGCTGCTCTGGACACTAGCTTAGAGGAAGATTGAACGTGAAAGGTAAGAGCAGGACTCCAGGTTTTTTGGACTGAGCATTGAGAACCATGGCACCTGTGCCATCATAACAGATCATCAGGAGCTGAGATTCTTTGCAATAAGTTTGCTACAAGCTCTTACTGTTCAGGTGTTCTCTTCTGTGTGGATTTATGTAGATAAGTTCTCCGGAACCGGGGTAAAGGGAAGTGTGCCTGCCGTGCTGTTGGAAATGCTGCACCCATCAGTTAAGAAACACTGTTTATTAACTGGTGATTCACCCTAACCAGTATCGGAGGAAAGAGGAAGTACTGAGATCAGAGTAATACCTCTCTTTCAGAGCACTTGCATGCATGACTGGAGGCAACAATGATTGTGGTAGGTTGAGGAACAGCGAATTGCTGGTGCTCCGGAATAAGTGTGTGAAAGCATGCTGTTGTCTCTGAGAAGCAGTGTGGATGTCATTCTCCAGCCGTATGGAAGTCTGAGGTGTGCTACATTTTCTGTTACTACCTCCTTATTAATTAGTACCTTACCCAGCAGCAAAGATGCCAGTTTCTGTCTTGTGAAGTTTTATGTGGCTGTCTGATGTCCTTCAGACTGTGTATTTTTGCTGTATTGTCCCAGGGCTTGTTGACACTGTGGAGAAGTAGCATGAATCTTCATTTTGGGGTAATTAATCTTTCCTAAAAACACAAGGCGAAGTGCTTGAACTTTAACAAAAGATAAAAGTGCTGAGAGTGCTTCCTGATGGGGAGAGTATGTTGTTGATGCCTGGAAATTCATTTCACAATGAAGTTAAAGTGCCTTTGCCTTTTCTGTGATTGTGTGTCAAGTTAAATTTTTTGTATTGGTGCTTTTAAGGTGAAAATATATCCTTTTTAGCAGAGAAGGCAGCGAAGTCTTCTCTGAAGGGTTTGGTTTTGAAAGAGTGAATGGAGCTGCTGAAGCTACATGTCAGGCAGAAAGTCTGCTGCTTGCATCTGGTGCCCAAGCTGTGTGCCCTGTAAGGCACTGTTGAAACAAGGGGAACCCAAATCAGAGGTTACTTGTGCTGGTTTCTCTTCGAGAAAGAGCATGTGACTTATTTTTATGAGGAGAAGGAATACTAGAACTTCTGTTACGAGCTGTTTGCAGAAAGTCAGGCTTGAACTTCGAACTTGGGCTAGTAGAGATCAGGGAAATCTGCGTGGTTTGACACTTGCCCAAAACTTCCGCAAACTGTCCTGTGTGGCCTCAGCCCTGCGAAAAAGATGGGCTTCAACATATGCTGCAGAGAGTCGCTGGGCTTCCTAGCGAGGGAGGGGATCTTCCTCCCCTGCTTCCGCAGCATGGAGGTAAGGGACCCAGAGGGAAGGTCTCAGCTCTGAGAAGTGGGCAAAAAGACTTACTAATCTAGGGACATAGTTACACAGTCACCAAGTGCCCTGATTCCTCATGCGGCTCCTTTGAACACAGCTGTGAATTGCCTTGGTAAGGTTTGGAGAAGGGAAAGATTAGAAATGAGGGTCTCATGAAAGGCATGGCTCTTCCCCCCTCCTTTTTAAACTCTCTTCTCTAAATTGGACACAAGTAGAGCACACCTTGGAAAGTCAGGCTTTGCTGGGGGTTGTTCTTTGCTCTTCCACACCCATGTGTGTACACGTTCAGGAGTTGTACACTCTGCTAGTGCTCTTACTCTGTTTGTATTGGAAGCTGTCAGAATTTCCTTTATAAGCAACTGAAAATATGAGTAGAGCCATGAATTGCCATGTCCAGAATTGCTCTGCTGTTTTCCCCCCCCTCCCTTTATTAAGTGCAGCTCGGTCCCCATTTCCTGTCAGAACCGCTGCAGTTTCAAAATACTTTGCTATTTTCGTAGTTTGTAATCCAGACTTCAGTGCAGTTTTTTTCTGCTTGAGAAAAGGCCCTTTGGTAAACAGACCATTCTGAGTCACTGTTAGTCAGTGAAAATAGCTATTTAAAATCCTTTCATGTCAAGGATTTTTAGGACTCTTAATCCAGTCTCCTGCAGGAGCTGGTCATTAGTCTGCTCACACAAAAGAAGGAAAAATCTGAAGAAAAACCATTGAAGAGAGGATAAACATGGAAGAAGCGTTAGAGAGTCTGGAAGAAGTTGCTGTGGGTGGAGAGATCTGGCGATTGCTACTGTATGTTACAGAATGACCCCAAAATATGCTAGGAGTTTTTTGAGAAAGATGAAGCTACTGTAAGAGAACGAGGTCAGACTGAGCTTTATGAATTTTACCATGAGACAGGATAGAGAGAGAGCTGTAAAGTGAAGGTGACTTTGTGAAGAGCTTTTGTTTCCCTAGAGGGAGGTTTACTGCTTTGAAAATAGTGTCTGTTATTACCCTTGTGCCTGAACACTAGGAGCTTTTGTTTGATAATCTCTTTGCTCTTTGTAACCTTTGTGCCGTGTTTGGTGTTTTATCTACCTTCCTGAGCAAGGCTGCAGATTCCAGTGTCTTGTTCCCCTTCCAGGTGAGGACACAAAGGCAGAACAACCTGTGGTAAACAGGAGGTCACCTGAGAACACGATGGGTTTAGTTTTACATGGGAGCTGCTCTAGAAGAAAAAGACTTCTTTTCATGCACATCTTTACTCTGGTGATTTTGATGGGTAGGGAGAGGCTTGCTAATCACATTCACAGAAATTAGGTCTTCCCAGTTGTGGTGCTTGCAATGCTTTCACTGTTCTGGTGTGTGAAACAGGACTGGTCTTTGCCTGGTGACCCAGTGTGGAAAGCTACTGGGTTCATCAGGCTGTTGAAAGCCATTCATTTCCTTTTGTGCTAGCTACCAGCCTCTTCTCAACACAGCTGAGGTTAGGGGGCTGTGAGGAGCTGTTACTAACAATAAGCTGTCAGTAACAGGTCATTTTCCTACCGTGGACAAGGACTTCTATTGCTCAATCCTGTGATTTATTAGCTGTTAGCCTTGATGTGTATGAGCCCACTGAGACAGCAGCTCTACCACCGGGGAACATTGACCTGCCCCTCTGTTCTTCATGGTTTTGCTTCTGTTTGAGTGAGTAGGAAGGTTTCTCTGAAATATCCTTTACCTTCCCAAATGTGCTGCTCTTTCTGAACCGTGTAGTTCTGTTTGGGAAGTTGTTTCCCGGCAGGACTTCACCCTTCAGAAAACAGATGAAGAAGGGATGTGTGTGTGCATCTGCTGCACAAAGTGGAGGGTGGGTGGATTATTGAGCTGTGCTAAGATGCTCTGGCGCTTGGCATGGCAGCGCTATCGGTTCCCGTTGGTGCTGCTCCATCCATGTAGATCTCTAGTGGTTAATATGCACGAATTACCAGATTGTCTGCATTTCTTACCTGCTAACAGTGGCAAAGACCTTCTTGCATACTCTAGGTTTTGACAGTTATTAAGTGGTTGCAAATGTCCTAAAAGTCTCTCCTTGTCTGTGCTCCTCTTACCAATTGCCCAGAACAGGAATGTGCCTTGTTTAGGAGCAGAGTTTCCAGAAGCATGTAGGAATGTGACCCTGGTGTGAGAGATGATCATTTTCCCAGGGAATGCTCTGTCTGGTCTGCTTTCCCACTGCAGCATCGGGGAAGACAGACTGGGAGAAAGCACAGATGGAAAGGTCAGCATGAGTTGAACTTGATCTGCGGGCACGGCGTAGCAGGGATAAGTGCCAATGACACTGCTCGGAGAAGATGCGCTTGTAATGGGCAACCCCCTGGCAGATGAGGTGCATATCGCAAGATGAATGAACCTAACAATGTAAAATTGGTCCTAAATTGACCACAACACATGCTGTACCTATTTTTCTATCAAACTGAGTTCTCTGGGATTTTGCAGATCGAAAATTAAGGTAAAACAGCCATGTGGAAGTTGGGGATGAAATGCCTGGTATAGCGTAATCAGGGATTTGGGCACGCAGGGCTTTGAGGAAAGTCTTGTTACTGCTATTTTAAAAAAAAGGCAGAATTTGGCACAAGTATAAGAACATCAACAACTTGTTTTATTTGGTGGAAATGAGAGTTTCCATAGGTGGAAGATGATCATTTTAGCAGGAAATAAAGATCTGGCACTATAAAAATAAATATAAAACTGGTGCATTTCTCCAGTGTCCTATGAAAAACTTATTTTTTCCTTTCCCCTTCAGGGTAGCATCCAGGTTTTGAGGAAAAAGAATCAGTGCAATTCTAGAGAGCCCTAACTGTCCTCTGCAGTGAGTTAACGCGACTGAATTTGTTGGCAAAACTGGGTGAAGCTGAATTGCAAATCGAAGAGGGATATGTTGTCTGTGGAGAAAAGCAGGCCTCAGTCCCCCCCATGAGTCTAAGCATTGATACTCATATTATTTCTCTCTTCGTATTATTTCTCTCTTCGTATTATTTCTCTCTTCGTATTATTTCATTTCTCTCTTCCGAACTAGAGACACCTACTAAAATCATGCCAACTTGCTGTCTAAGGCTTTGCTGGCCTGATGCTCAGCTCCAGATTGTTTCATAAGCTGACATCAATGAGACAGGCTTCTAAGATTTTAAGTGTGACTGGTTTGAGTCTAAAACTCATACTTTCATTTTCCTTTCTTCTCCCTTTTTCACAGTCTTCTTTTTAACCTCTTGTATTTGCTGAGGGAGTAACACTTGCTTAATCCACGCTTAGTTCATTTTGCCCTCTGTGAGTTCAGCAGTTGTGTTGGAAACATACAGTGACGTTGCTGGTTTGTGAATCTTGCTGATGAGCACAGGTGAAGTGTTTTAACATATACCAGTGTTCATTTCGCTGCTGCTGGAACAGGAGCTGAAGTGGATAGAATGGCTGGGTCCTCATTACAATCTCATCCAATTTTCCTTCCTGAGGTTCTGGGTTCATAGGATACCAAGGGTTTACTCCACTGTACGAAAGCAGACGTAGCAGTTAGCTACAAACGGTGGATGTTTTCCACTCCTTTGCCATATGCGATCAAGCTGAAGTTTTTGCCTGCACCAGCACCGTTCTCGCAGCTATTTTATTTTTTCTGGTTGCAGTTCCTAGGTCTTTTGATGTCCAGAAATTCCCATTGTCTCTATACCCAAGTCATCGACTGTTTGGAATAATCCAGGATCTCTTTGGGGGATGTATGGCTGGCACCTTTGAACGTAAGACTATATTTGAACAGGATGTGAGGAAAAGGAAGCAGTCAGAATGAGCAGGTGTTCTCGTACACCCGCTTTTGGCCACTCTGAGAAATGTGTCGCATCAGAAAAACTATATTTAGCAAAGTTGTATGTCCCTCCCGCCCGTCTCCCCCCGCAGCATTTCTTCAGCCAGCTCCGTGATTGGGCCAGCGTGATCTTAACTTGTTTTGCTGTCTTCTGTGGTCACTGAGCTCACCAGATCTACTCTGATAACAAACAGTCCCAAAGCGTGTTTGGCCAGACTGTTGCTTTTTTGCTGAGAAGTCTCTGGGCAACCAGAAAATGCTGAAGGAGGAAGTGAACAGAGATGATAAAGTTGTCTTTGATGGCAGCAAGACCAGAGAATGAAGTTCATGCTCCGGCTGTTGGGTGGAGGAAGGTTGCTCAGTACTGCAAAACACCAAAGGGTGAAGTATAGCAGATTTCTATTTAAAATTTGATCTAATATAAGGAGTCTTTTTTGGACTGCCTTTCTAATCCAATTATTCACAGCTGTTCATTGGGGAAGGACATCCAGGGACATCCAGTCCATTTTTAGAATGTGAAATGAGAAATTTTCTTCGGTTGGCTCTGTTGTTTGCCAGCTGGCCTGATTTGAAATGTCAGCAAACTGGTGTTAGTTTTGGACAGGAGAGTGTGGGTCAACATGAGGGGAGGGGGTTAACAGCTGGTAAGAGGGCATGTGCTGTAGGAGGAAGAGACAGAGGAGGTGAAGCTAAATTTTCGAGAAGTGTCAGGGGAGCATCAGTATTTGCACAAGACAGCCAATAAAGGCATGTCTTTTTTTAGATTTAGATTTTTTTAGGTTTAGAGTGAGCAAGCTTGAAAACTGAGTGTTTCTCTGATAGACCTGCGATGGCTTATCTGCACAGAGGGCACATAGCTGTCTGCAAAGGGGTGACTCAGTGGGTCATCACCATAATTCTTGCAAAAGATATTTCTGGGGTTTCATACACAGTGAGAACTTTGTAAATTAAGCTTTGTCCTGATTTGAAATGTCTTTAAGCCTTCCTGCCGTTCCCATCCGTCCTTATGGCTCTTCAGGATTGATTAGAGGGATTGGCAGCTTTTTTTCCCCGTGACTGTTATTGAGCTTTTTTGCTGGTCAGTATTAGGTCTTAAAGTCTCCATGTAGTGAGTTCTGAACATGTGGGTATCTGGGCATCCAGTTCCTACTATGGAGTGAAATCTAAAGAACCACACCCAAAAGTTCAATATCATTTCGGATCAAAAAAATGTATTAGTTTCTAATATTCCCTTTTTAGGAAGAACAAGCACTTTTAATTTACGTAATTGCTCATATCTAGATAAAATTCTGAGCTGTTTCAGGGCAGGAACACTCAGACTTCTGCCAATCCCCAAACAGGCCAAAAATGTATGAGATTATTAATAAATCTTAAAACTTTTTATTGTGGGTTTTTTTTAACTCCTAACAAGGCAGCCCCCATCCTAGCTCAGAAGCAGTCAGATCGTTGTTTTTGTGCTCTCCTTTTATATGAGAACAAGAGGTCACTGGATGACATTACTGCTTTGTAAATTTAGAACAAATAAAAGGAAATGCTACTTCACCTAGTGCGTCGTCATCCTGTGGAATATACTGTTCCAGGATGTTGGTCAAAAGCTGTAGCCGGAACGTAAAAAATAGCTAGACCATGCTCGTTTCTAGCCATGTTTGCCAAGAGGGATAACCAAGCCTCGTGTTCAGAGCATCGGCTCATCGCGGCTGTAGCTGAGAGCAAACACCCCGGGCTCCCTAGCTGGGGAAGGACAGCTTTTCAGGGGGAAGATTGCTGTGGCTTCTTTTGGAGATGACAAGAATGATTCTTTTTTTTTTTTTTTTTTTTGTGTCAGATGTTAGATTGATGGCAGGTCTCGTCTAGACAGCACAGTGTATGTAATAGCCTTTCTCCCTCTGTTAGTATCCTTCAACAGGTGGATGTCAGGAGTTGAAATTACTGGCTCAGGTAGGAGGAGGTAAAAGTGGGAAGGATGAGTGTTGTTCTTTCCCTGTGAGTGAGAGCACGTTTCTGTTAATCTCAGTTCTGCCCTTACTCAGGACCAATATGTGGTGTGCCTGTTGCACGTCAGCCTGCGCAGGTAAGAGCCCAGCGCTGCCTGCAGCGCTGGGAAAGCAGGAGTGTCGTACGCTCACAAGGTACCCGGTGTTGGCTGTTGTGTGTGAGGCTGTTTGAAAGGCGAGAACTGTTGAACCACTACTTTGCGAAGGAAGTGTCCCTATTAACGTGTTTCTGGATTCCTAATTATCCTCATTAAAATGTTTAACTGTAGCACTACTGCATGTTCATCAGAAAGACGGGTTTGTATGGTTTCTTAATTCCCCCAAAGAATTGTTGCACTTGTTACGTTAAAATCTTACCTGTCCTTCACAGTAAAGCCTGAATTATCCCAGTTTGTCTTCCCTAGAATAGGAGTGAGGTTTGAGATTGTATTCTTTATTTCCCATTTCTGATTATACCACTAAATCCCAATGAAAATGTTGCTTTAGAACTGACTAATGGGGAATGCTCTTCATAAAAATGTCTTGCACCGAGTTAGTTACATTTTATTTGTAGTTACACAATAGACCCTTTATTTTAATTCTGTGACTCTTTGTCTGGATGATAGAAGTATGAAAATCTTCTTGATCTCTTTATTTGTCCTCTCATCTTATAAACTTTAACTTTGTTCTTTGAACAAAGGATTGTCCAATGCTGAATGTGGGGATTTTTAAGATGATGCAGTAGGTGACTTAAGAAGGAATTAGTGTTTTTCTATATTGGACAGTCTCTCCAGTGATCCAGGAAGTCAGTAGCCTCAGAAATTAATTCTTGTCAAAGGAGTGTCTGCATTTCTGTATTTTATGCCAATATTTTAGATTTCATGTCTTCCAAGGTGATTTAAAAATGATACTATGCACTTGGCATTTTCTTTTTTTTCCCCCCCTTCAAAAAAGAGAGAATAGGAAAAGGGGCAGCATTGGAGTGTTCTGAAATGGGATTGTGATGATAATAAATTAATTTTACCAACTGATTTATATTATTTTTTCCCACTGCCCAAGAGCATGCCCATGGCTTGTTGAACAAACTGGTGGTTCCTTATAACAACGGGCTGGTTTTAAAGTGATGAAAGATCCTTGGATGCTTCTCCTAGGATGTTTGGACTTTACATAGGGTACTGTTGTACATATACAATTATAGATGTTCTTGGCTTTGCCACCAGAAAAAGGTGGGGCCCTGTGCTGTCTGAAGAAATTATTTGAACTTGTTTTACTTTCAGGGAAGAAGCTGCTTCCTCTTAGCAGGACTTCAGAGATGCTGCTCGTTGTTCTCTAACTTCACACTGATTTTTGCGGCAGCATTTCATTCTCTGTAAAAGGTTTCTGTAGGATCGCCTTTCTTACACAGCAGAGTTTTTGATGGAAATACAGTTAGCCACCCACTTCCCCACTTTCTAAAGGAAAAAAAAAAAAGACTCCTGTGATTACCTTCTTTGGGAATAAATCTTATCAGAGCTGGAATTGTCCAAAGGAAAAGTCAGGGAAGAGGGAAGGAGTTCTTCAAAGTTTTATCTCTAGAAAATTGCAAGTACTTATTTCTGTTTACCAACAATTGAGACAGATCAGATCATTTTGTCCAAGATAGAATGCTCCACGCCAAAACTGTGTTTCTAATATGAATGGCCAGTCTTTGCTTTAAAAAGGTACCTAGCTCCATTCATTGCCTACTTAATGTGTCTACAGCAGCCTTTTCTGGGTTTTGGCAATGCCTCTGGGTAAAGTTGGTTATTGCAGGTGAATGCTGCAATCTATCCTATGAAAAGAAATGTATTTTGAAAACTGAAGAGCTTAAAATGAAGCAGAAATTTACAGTTGTATCTTTTTTTCTTGACATTACATACACATTTCTTGGTGGATGCTCTGAGGCACTTCAACATCACTACAAGTTTTATGTTCAACTTCAGAGGTTTTTATTTTTGATCTGTATTATGAATCATAATGAGAGAAGTGAGAGACTGGAAAATGGTAATTAACAGGGGCCATGTATGAATTTTTTAGTGTTCATTAATAAAACTTTGATTGCGTGCTTGTGAGAGCCACATGGGCCTCATCAACCTGCCGCAATCCTGGCTTGTTTTAATCCGTTATTTCAGATGTTATGGTACAATTTGCTGGAAAAGCAGATGATGTAGACAATCTTTATCATGTACAAAATATAGAGGGACGCAGGAGTGTCTGGGCTGCTGGAAGTTTTTAGAATTGACGTAAAGAGGAGTTGTCTTATTTTTGTTAATGGTGCTCAACCTTAGTGCAGCTTTTTTTTAGATCCAGGTCTTTCAAACACTTCAATATTGGTCTAATTTAAGAAGTCAGTTGGATGGAAATCAATATGGAGGCGGGCACAAGAAGACAGTATTAGAAAGATAACTACAGTGTAGGGAAGAAAGACTTTTGTCCTCGGAAGAATAAATGTTGATTTATAGTCAGGTCTGGAGCCCAGCTGAATGGGCAGCCTGTGGACAGCAGACATGGTCCTTTGAAGAGCTAGGAGTTTTTATTTCTCTCTGCTGCCGCCATCTGACAAAAAGAGAAAGCATCGGCAGTAACTACACAGAGACCCTCCTGGGCAGAGGGGAGCCTCCGCCACCCTGTGTGTCTTCTACTGTTTGTTCCAACACCCAGCTGTTTGTTTAACACAGGGCAACTAATGTGTGGGAATTACCCAGGGTAGAAACACACTGAGGACGGTATTTTTAGAGGGAGACGAACTCACCACAACCTCAAGCTGCTAGTGGAACGCTTGTTGCAGTATCTTTTATGTAGTAAATGTAGAACAAGCCCTCAGGAAACATGAGGGTTCAAAATACAGGGGTTTTTTTCTAGACTGCTTATTTGATTTCTCCTCTGGATTGCTTATTTTGTTTGATTTCTCCCCTCCTTCCTCCCCACTTGTGATGGCTCTATACAGGTTTTTAGTATGCTATTACAGAGCATGTTACCTAATTTATTAATTCCTAGAAACTGGTATATTATGCTGTTAACAAAATATTTTAATGTTGTTGCCCATTTAAAAAGTCATTAAGTACTTAAAAGAAATTTATGCAAGTTCTGCACATGTAATATATTAACTTTTCCTGCTCTGTGCTTGATTTGTGTTGTGCTGTTATTTGGGTCTGAGAGATGTCTTTACTCAGTTCAGTATTGGGAATGATAGCTAAAATCTCTGAGGTTCTATATATTTATGAAGGAATTAAGGTACATTATGGTGGGAGAGAAACGTAGTTGAGAGGTGCAAATAACTTCCATTCTGTTGTGCAGCTCACTGCCTGTGAAAATAGCTTCACTAGGCTGCACCAGTGACCACGTGTTCTCTTTCTGTCTTTCACTGACATGCCCAGAATACGCATTATTAATTTTCTCTCACTCTTCAGATCATCACTCCATGTCGGAAGCTCATCCTTTGTGCTGATAACAGAAAAGAGATGGAAGATTGGATTGCAGCACTGAAGACTGTACAAAACCGTGAACATTTTGAGGTAATAGGAGAATGTGTTCCTTTGCACTCTGTGCCTCTCCTCCTAAACAACAGCTTGTTTTGAGCTTGGAGTCAGCTTCCAGTGAAGCTAATAGAAGTAATTTTTATTGACTATAATGTGCATAGTGTTAGGCCTTCTGTAAAAACTGTCCCAAATACACTGAAGTGATTCTCCAAAGAATGCTTGTGGCTTTGTATACTATCCCTCGGTAACTTTGAGAGCACTTTTCAGAGTATGGGTAGGTTATGAAACACAGTTCTCCTCCCATTGTGTTTTCACTTTTCAGTTATCCTTCCTGCCCTAATTCACATCTTGCCTGCTTGGTATTCTGCCTACTTCCGTGCATTTGTTTGTTTTCTGGGGCTGTAGATAGATCAGCACCGCCACCAAAAGAAGCTGTGTTGTGTTTTCCCCACTCTGATGCTTGTCTCTCTCTCGTCTCCTCCCTTATGCTGGCACAAGCATTTCTCTACTGTGCAATAAACCAGATTGGGGAATTGATCTTGCTGAAAACTTAATCCAACAAAAAAATGGGGAGGGAAGGATCAACTCTCCAGCAGATAAGTTCTCCAGTTCATTTCCCTACACACGCTTTGTAGTGAGACAAGGCTGGGAGGTAGGACAGGAGCAGGCATGAAGGTGTGGCTCCTTATTCAAGTAGTCTCTTCTGGCTTAAAGACCTTCTTGATTTACGCCTAGTGTGTATAAACTGCATGTGGCCTACTCTTCCCTAGTAAAAGTTTCCTGTTTCTGCCTTTCCTGACTGCGACGTGCAAGTTTTTCTTTTAAGGAAAAAAACTCATGTTACTCTACTTTAGACTTTGCTGTAATACATTTTATTTCATTAGTCTACCCAGTACAGCATGGACCATTTCTCAGGGATGCATAACTGGTACGCCTGCTCGCATGCTCGGCCAACGTACTGCAACGTGTGTCGGGAGGCATTATCTGGAGTCACATCTCATGGGCTCTCATGTGAAGGTAACCGTGCTTCCTTGTCTCCTGCTCAGGGAGTGTCACCTTTAGAGCTCAGTACCATGTTCCAGAGATAATTTAAGAGGAATGTTGTTAACAGCCTGCAAAAAGACATAGGAAAATGCTGCATAATAAACTTGAGAGCGCTACATGCTGTGTATGAGACTGGAGGTCTTTTCTGGACCTGATGCTGGAACCCTTTGCTGCTGAATCCCTTTGGCTTCACAGAGAATTTTCCTGCAGAAGTCAAGATCATGGTCTTGGCATTTTATAAAAGGATAATATATGTGATGATGTTTTCATGCTGGTTTTGGTGTTGGACCTGATAGTAATATAGCTGATTTTTTTTCCCATATACCCAAATAATGCTATTTTTTATTAAAATCATGCTTCTGAAGTGAACAGGTATCATATATCTATCTGAGGTATCAGATAGAATATTCACAAGAATGCTCCTGTTCGTGAGAATAATCATATTTGTAAGAACATCCTTGTAAAGTGTTTGAATGCCAGGAGGTTATTCTTTTTCAGCTTTGGCATAGCAGACGTGCCTGACTGCGTACAGCTCATACTTCCAGCGTGAGTGAGGTTACACCCACACTGTGTGAAAGGATGCAGGAGTGTATGACTATGTAAATCATGTCAAATTTAACAAGGTGATAACTAAGCTTTGTACAAGCAACTGGCAGAAGTGACAAGGCAAGAATTCATAGCTAGCTCATCTTACTCAGTATGCATAGAGCTGATAGTTTTGGCAGTGCTAACAAGGGTAGTGTGTGCCCATGCTTTCTTCTGGAGCCAAATATGGTCACTTGGGAAAGCTTTTGCACAGACTGCCACATTACATGTTCTGAGGCAGGATTAAAACATTCTTCTCTTTCTCTCTAGTGTGCAAGTTCAAAGCCCACAAGCGGTGTGCTGTGCGGGCAACCAATAATTGCAAGTGGACAACTCTGGCCTCTATCGGGAAGGATATCATTGAGGATGAAGATGGGGTAGGCATTAGTGTTAACTCTTTTAGCCTTATCTTGATGTGGAAGTACTGGCATGTGCTCTACAGCATTCTTCACTGTACAAATAGCAGATTCTGCCTTTACATGTTAGCGACGTGGGAAAGCCCTTTACTGTCAGAGCATGAGATTCTGCGTGAAAAGTTCAACTGGGGCAGCGAGGACTCCTTAGTGGGACGAGTCTCCTGCTATGGACCTGGGAAGTTGAGGTTAAATATGTGGAGGCATGGGGCACCTGCTCTGAGTTTTGGCAAAAGAAAGATAGATGAGTGGTTGGAACAGTACCTTAGTATATGGGATGTCTGATGCAAGCCAGTGTTCCTGAGTAGCCTGGGATGAGTCACCTGGTCTCTTTGTGCTTGAGCATGATGTAAAATGCCAAAAGAGGTCCTCAGGTGTTTTCTAGAAATTGCCTTTGCTGTCCTCAAACAGTGCATTTAAAGACTTGCCTCTCTGTATGTCTCAGTGCCACAGTGCATCCTGCACTGAGTTGCACTCTGGAAAGCCCATATTGCTTCTCTCCCTCCGTACCATTTGCAGATCTCAATGCCACATCAGTGGTTGGAAGGAAACCTGCCCGTGAGTGCCAAATGCACTGTGTGTGACAAAACCTGTGGCAGTGTCCTACGTTTGCAAGACTGGCGCTGCCTTTGGTGCAAAGCCATGGTGAGTTGAATAAACGTGATCATTTCATTAAAACCATAGCCTTTGATCAGCTCTTGGGAGTGTTCTTTTAGGGACATTTACTTAAAATGAAACCTCTAACCGTGCTGTCAGTATTTGCCATGAAGGGCTTTATTGTTCTTTCTCCACGTGATAAACAGCCTGCAAGAGATAGAAATTTAAATTTGTGCTGAAAAGTATCACTGTGATGCATAAAAAGTAAGACCTGAAATAAGTATATGGCTTCTCTGCAAGCTCATTTTCTTTTGATAGTGAGCTTTCATAGCAGAATTTAATTACACTAGATAGGAATCAATGTTTCTGGCATGGGAAGTGTTGGATTTATTTGTCATTTCTACAAGTTGAAAAGATACAACAAAAAAAAAAGTGATAAAGAATAGTACATAATTTTAATAATTGCGGTTTCCTTTCCCATTGCAATAGGTTTCTCTTGCCTAAGCACTGCAGTGATGCAGATCTTGCTCTGTTTCCAGTTGTCTATAAGATTAATAGAAGTAGTATCACAAAATATGTGGGAGGTGGGAGCTCAAACCCAAAGCAAACCCTCTATCTTGCAGTCTTTGTGTACCAGAAATGGCTGAAATGCCCTACTCTACTTTGTGTTTCCTTTTTTGGGTGGCTTTATTAATCCCTTCTTCTCTTACCTCTTTATGTCCCTCATGTCTTCCTGCTTTGTTTTCAGCTTTCTTGTTTTCTTGAATTCCTAGCTTTTTCTTTTGTTGCTACTTTTGATCTCAACTGAGGCTAAGATTTTGAAAGCAGAAATGCCTGAAGGCTCTTAAAGCCACATGATCTGTTACCTGGTCCTCTCAGCACTCAAAGTGCTAGTCTCATAAATTCAAATGTCAGAAAAAGTACATACTAATGGAAGCAGGACAATTAGTAGAAGACTCTGATTAGATCGTTCTTAAAATAACTTTATCGATTGACATTTCCTTGGATTCTCCCCCTCTTCCTGTCTTACTCTCCCTTTACAGCCTCTTGCTGGGTGGCTTTATGAGTTACACCACAGTGCCCAGAAGAGTCTGAATTAATGTTTTTTTCTTGGCGTTTTCAGGTACACACAGCATGTAAAGAGTTGTTGCCAAACAAGTGCCCTCTTGGGCTGTGCAAAGTATCTGTCATTCCTCCTACTGCTCTTAACAGCATTGATTCAGATGGTAAGTATCACTAGTGAGTAGTGCCTGCTTTCTCTTCCTCTCAGTCACGGTCCCTTCAGCTAATGCTATTAATGCCAGACTCTATCAACTGAAAACTCAGCTTTTTGGTGTTGCTGAAATTCCAAACTGGAATATATTGCTGAAGTATGGCAGTGAACTGTTTGCTTTGCTTCAGTGTTCGGTTTATTACCCTGTAACGTCAGTATTTGCTGAGCTGCAGCTGTTAAAATTTATTGAGAACAACTATATTGCAGAAGCAGTTTGGGAAGGTTGGGGAAGCTGAAATTTTGGCATGCTGCTAGGAGATAAGTGTGACATTTGGCAGCATGAGGATGGTTCGTGCTGGATTCAAGGCTGTCTGCATTTGGCATTTACCCAGTGAGTGCCATAAGCACAAGGGAAGTATTAGCTTCTTCATAGTTGTGCTGGGGTGTGGGGTGTTGTTTTTTTCCTCGCTCCATCTCCATGCGCAGCTTCACATCTCTTGGCTTTTCCTCCCTTTTCCCTTCCCCTTTCTCTGACAGGTTTCTGGAAAGCTACTTGTCCCCCTTCTTGCACAAGCCCTTTGTTAGTCTTTGTCAACTCAAAAAGTGGAGACAACCAAGGTGTAAAATTTCTGCGAAGATTCAAACAGCTACTGAATCCAGCCCAGGTCTTTGACCTCATGAATGGAGGACCTCATCTTGGGTAAGCAGATATTCTATGGAAGCACACATTCCTTGTAAATACCAGAAAAGTATGAGTGATTTATTTGATTATAAGCTCATCCTCAAATATAACAAGGAACTTATTCCTCAGAGAAGGCTGAACACATGAAGTTTGGAAGGGTTTTCCCCTCTCTGTGTTTAGTGTTATTGATTAGCTAAAACCAAAAATGTTGTTGAAAAAGATTATTATTTCCATTCATCAGTAACAGCAGGACAGCTTGAGGGGTTTTGGGGGAATTCCAGAAACACTCCCCTGGAAGAAGACCAAGCATGGAAAGCTTGAATCCAGAAGAAAACTTGTCAGCAAACAGACTTGTAACAGACATCCTGATGTACTGTTAACTTGAGTTAAATCGTGTGAACAGACAAATGTCATAGATAGCAAATGAATATTGTCAAAATTAAATTTATTCAGAAATAACTTACCTGGGAAGTATATGAAATTTCCATCACTTAAAGATTTTATGGTGATACTGGGAAAACATGTCTTATGAATGCTTTTGGTAAAGTTGGTTCTGCCCTGGGATCTAGATGACATTTCAGGCTTGTTTACCAGATTACACTAGACTATCTATGGATAAAAAAAAAAGTAAGCACTGTGAAATAAATTCTTTTTGTGTATTTCTGCAATTCTGTTTAAAAAAAAAAAAATTTGGTCTCTAGTTTGCATCCTCCAAATATTTCTCCATTGGATTGGATTTGAGTAACTTTTATCATGAATGGCTTTAATAATTCTCTTTTAATAAGAGCCAACACAAGGTGAATTTCCTTCATATTTTTCTAAATATGACTCAAAGTCTATGACTAAGACCTGTAGATGCAGGGTGCTAAATCTGGGAGTGTCAGCTCCTGGATGAGTGACCGTTAGGTTCTGCTTTCCTAAGAACTGTTGTGGTTTCTTGCCATAGTGCATTGTGAAACACTGCCCTTTAAAACTGTAGCAATTCTGTCCAGGAGAAGTGTTTGGCTGATAAATAATTTATAGGAGACTTTTAAAATTAAATCGTTTTACTTCTTCCCCTCCCCAGTTGGACTGACTGTGGAGAGGAATTTTGCTTATAAGCAGGAGAGAAGGGAAGGGAGGGAATTAATTATTTTCTCAAGCTGTGGTGCACACTTCTAAAACAGCTGTTCTTGTTTGCTTTCTTAAAAAGGAAATGGTGGTACAGGGTAAAGTCTGCTTCTTAATAATTTAAATATTCTCAACTGGTGCCAGTTAAACTGTACCATTAAGATGTTGTCATTTCTGATGGATATTTTTCCTGTGCCAACAGTGCTTGAAGAAATAAGGATTTTCATGTACTACAGTAAATTCTGTTTAGGTGATAATAAAAAAAATAAATATATACAAAAACTAAATAAAAGCAGGCTGTAGCTCTGGAAGATGTTCGCTAAGAAGCCCAGTTTTAAACAGCTTAAGGAGAGGTTGGTTTTAATATTCTGAAAAGGGTGAATAGAGAAATTCACACTTGTCTTGCTGGCGAGTTGTTTGCCTGCCTGCAGGACAGACAAGGCGCCACAGCATTGATTTACGTTGCTTTCCCAGAAGAAGGACTAAAGCTTGTAAGGCTTTGCATCCTCTTACAGTTGTCTGCTTACTGAATGACTGCATAAAGTTCCCACTCTTCAAGCTTTGCTTTAATTGGTGTGGCCTTGAGTGCGAAGGCAGTGGCATCAGAGCACTCCAAACAGTGACAAATAACTCGTGTTAGGCTGAACACGGCAAATCTGCAAAAAGGAATTAATTCAAAACTATAACATGCTTGTTTCCTCTTCTGTTCAGGCAAAAGTGCCCTGCTTTAGTAGAGGAGTATGTCTGGGACATATTTCTGTAGTAAACAGCCATTGTAAATTGCTGTATTTATTATTATTTATAGTCATTTTAATTAATCTGTAATCTAACAGTGACCTGTATTCATTGTGAAATCAGAGCCTACTTTAAGGAAATCTGCCATGTTTATAACCTAGATTGGAATTGTTTATCATTTCTTTCTGTGATAGCTGATTGTTCTTCTCTCTTGCTTTTTTCTTTCTCTTCTCTGTAGTTTACGCTTATTCCAGAAATTTGACACTTTCCGGATTCTAGTTTGTGGTGGGGACGGAAGTGTTGGCTGGGTTCTCTCCGAAATTGATAGCCTCAATCTTCACAAGCAGGTACCTGCCCAGCAAGCTTGGTTGGATGAAAGAATGAAGGAATAACAATAGCATGGGTTGAAGACGACTTTCTTTGATCATACAGATGTTTGCCCCAGGACTGAAGTCACTGAAAGCTTACCACAGCAGTGTTCTTGCAGGAGTTTTCTGCAAGAAGCAGTACCAGACTAATTCATTATTCCAATCTCCATTGCTCCCCCACAACTCCCTCTTACAAGATCCAGCCTTTGGAGTAGCTCTGAGTTATTCCTGCTCCATTGCCAGCAGAGACTTACACTCAGAAAGGGCTGCAGTTAGAAAACTGGGAGTTCCACAAGGGTAGTGCTCCTCATCTATTCACTTTAATTCTCAGGGTGGTGTTTCTGAGTCCTGGGATAGACAGAAACTTCATTGGAGTAGAGGTATCATACAATGTTTAATTTGTTTCCATTTTGTTTTGGAGGTGTCTGCTAATTTTACAGAAAAAGCAATAGCACCACCTGATGGTTAAATAAATACATCTGTAGAAGGGGTTAGATGCTCCTTCGAGATGGTAGCTGTAATACACTCCTCTCTCAATTAACAGCTTAAAAGTAGAGGAAATTTTTCCTCACTTGTATGCTCTTCCGGCTGTTTTTGCATTCCAGTTACTTTCTCCTTCCCCTGGGACTAGCTGTTTCTTAATGACTCGTCTGTGTAAGGAATCAGTCATGTTACTTGGAGCTGTTGGTGGCTTGTGTCTTCCCACGCATTTTTTTATCAGTTTTGGTTTCCTTTTCTCCAATGCAGTGCCAGCTGGGAGTGCTGCCCTTGGGAACAGGGAATGACCTTGCCCGTGTGTTAGGTTGGGGATCTGCTTGTGATGATGATACCCAGCTCCCACAGATCCTGGAGAAGCTGGAGAGGGCCAGTACCAAAATGCTGGACAGGTGAGTCTGACATCCTCCCCTGCTCAAGAGTTGTGTGAAAATACCCTCCCAGGGGAAGTGGGCAGTTCTTGATTGTACCCAGCTGCTGGACTTCTTACTAATGCCAGTTAATGTTTTTTCTTTGATAATCTTCTGTCACCCTTTAGCAATGAAAGGTAGTCTGACTTTCTATGTCACTGCTGCAGAGTAGTAATGAGTGAACTTGTGTGATGTCCAGCATCCACTCTTGTGTTCCAGCATTCTCATCAATTGAATTTGACAGCCTTACAGTCATGATTTATTTCTTTAAGCTAATTTTTTTCTTGGTGAATTTGAACCAATCTTGAGTTTGGCTTAGAAATGAAAGCTGAATGCAGAAATGGACATCTTTACCGCTCGTATTGATATCGCCTATATATCTTTGAACATTTAAAAATACTTGTCTTTAGAGTTGCATCTTGACATCTGTTAACGTTCAATCAATGCCCATAGAATTTTTTTTAAACAGTATTCCGAATTAATATTTTTAAAAATTTGACTTCAGCTTTGTCAGCAGATCTATGAAAGATGCCACTCCACCCACACACCAACTTTCCTTTCAGCCACTTTTCTCTCCTCGGACATTTCTGTGACGGAGGGAAGAAGTACAGAAAAGGTCCTTGTGCTGTAGAGTACTTGTTCACAGTGTCATCCCTTCCTCTTCCCTCAGTTCAGCCCCCCTGCAGTTCCTTTGCCACCCTGTGGCTTCCTTACATCAGTCATGCTCCTGCTGAAGTGCAGTTTGTTCTGCTTGAGGATCTAACCTGTTATGTCCTTTGGATAAAGGTGGAAATCATCTGCCTACAAAGTGACAGCTATGATGTCTCCTTTTCAACAGGTGGAGCATTATGGTGTATGAAACCAAACTCCCTCGCCAGGCCTCCACTTCCACAGTCGCTGAAGATTTCAGTGAGGATTCTGAGGTACCTCATGAGGTGCAGAGGGCGGGGGACTGGGAGCAATGGCCTCAGAACAGACAAGATAGGAGGCAGTGGTTGAGTTCAAGTGGAGCAGGCCTGAGCTGTGGCTCAGGTGAAGCAGGAGCTACAAAGATCCTGGGTCTTTAAGTTGAAGAAGGATTAGGGAGAAGGGTGGAGGCTGGATTACCAGAGTCAACGACCATAAAGGGGAATGGGAGGAATATGCTTTGGAACAGGACAGAGAGGAAATAATCGAATTTTATCTGCTGTCATGACATCACGTTGTTGAAATTGTGGAAAGCTGCATAGCAGTCGTAAGAACCGTAAAAACCCGATTTTAGATCCGTAGTTAATCAGAGACTCTAAGAACTGCACTGCTGATGATTTTTAGGTTCAGAATTAGTTTATTCATCAGATTCAGATCTTCAGTGGGTAACTGAGCCCTGGACCACAGAACTTTTCCAGGGCAAAAAGAACCTCTAGAATGATAGGTACTTTCTAGGGAGTTACACAGCATAAGTTATAATGTTGGGAAGCAGCACCCCAGTGGCTTGTTTCTGACTGTCACCAGGTGCAGAAGATTCTCTTCTATGAAGACTCTGTGGCTGCTCATTTGTCCAAAATTTTGACTTCTGACCAACACTCAGTGGTCATCTCCTCAGCCAAGTGAGTACTTGCAGGACAACTGCTGTAAGTGAAAGTTGCACTGTGAAAATCCTGAGAGAATCCTTGCATGACTTTGCACTACTTTCTTTGTCTAGGGTGCTTTGTGAGACAGTGAAGGATTTTGTGGCTCGAGTAGGGAAAGCCTATGAGAAGGCAACGGAAAGCTCGGAGGAATCAGAGGTCATGGCCAGGAAGGTAAAATTGGAAAAATTGTTTGGGTTTCTACTTCCGAAGTGGAGAACTGCTCTGTTTTCAGAGAACTAGGACAGCAGCAGTTCAGCAAGCACTAAAAGAATGAGCTACCCAGTCTACCATTATTTCTACTCAAATGTTGTTCTTCGCCTTGTAGTGCTCTGTCCTGAAGGAGAAGCTGGACTCATTGCTGAAGACACTGAATGATGAATCTCAAGCATCTTCATCTCTGCCAAACCCTCCTCCCACCATTGCAGAGGAAACCGAAGATGGTGATGGGTCAGGCAGTGCTTGTGATTCTTCTAGTGACCGGTCAGTGGGCTCGTCATGTACTGCACGGCCCCAGATATTTCGTCCCCGAGAACAGCTCATGTTGAGAGCCAACAGTTTGAAAAAAGCCATTCGTCAGATAATAGAGCATGCAGAAAAAGGTAACCTGTTAGGAGTTCTGCTTGTGACTTGTTACAGGCTCTTGAGAAGTATAAATTTCCTTTATTCCAGAGGGGAGTAGGGTTCTTCATTAAGAACAGCCTTCCTGAGCTGGAGAAGCTATTCAGTAAGCTTGGCTATTTAGTTTCAGTATCATCTCTGCCAAGCCCACCTCTTTGAAACATTGTTTGGTAAATGAGCCTGAAGTTCAAGGTATGTTCTCTCCCATAGGGCTGGTGTAGGAAGTTACTACTCTCCCACACTCTGTTCATTTGCGTTTCCTGTCTGTCCCCACCCATACCACAACTGTGTCAGCGCAGCTGTTTGTGTGGCCTTGCTTTAAAACAGATCTGAAAATACTTGGGAAGAAAGTATTTCAAGTATTTTAACTTGGATTGTTTTGGAGATCTCTTTAGAGTACAGCCCAGCAAAACAGTGCAGTGGGACAACAAGAGAGGGCAGGAACTTCTTAAACTAGCTTTGTCACTGGGAAAATGTTATAATACTGCATCTTGATGCAAATCAATTCTGTTCTGATCTTAACTTCCTAGGCAGGTGACCCTCTTCTCCACATCTTGACCCTTATCTCTCTCCAGCCACTCACACCCATAGTTCAAAGTTTCATTTCCTTCGAAAGACATCAGTCTCTGAGATGCTAGTCATAAACTCAGTGGTTTAACTTAGACCAAAGGAAGTACTTAACAGCTTATTACTGGAGATGAAAGCATTGAAGTTTCAGATGTTACATCCATGCACACCTCAAAGTGTGCTCTGAACAACTCTGTAGTCAGTTACAAACTATTGCAACGTTTCCAGCACTGCAATACTCTATACAACCTATCTTGAAATTATATGAGGTGATGGAAGTTGAGCAAAGAGCCTACTTCTGGTGAAGTAGAGGTCTTGACCTCACTGCTGCCCCGCCTTGCTGCTGCTTACCTTATGCCAATTTGATGTTTGCTGGAGTCGTTTTGGAGGCCAACTAGTTTGCTTAATCCAGCAAGAAGAGTTTATATTTCTGCTGGGCTAGTGGGTTGGATTGCCTTGTTGGGTAGTTCTGGTGAACTCCAGAGTCAGCCCAAGGAGGGGAAGAGGCTGGAAGAAGGGGTACTTGTTCCCTTGCAGAGGCAGTGAGCTGGTAGATCAGCTCAGGGCTTCTCACAGAAGCTGTGCCCTGTGAGGGGCTGCTCAGGAGGAAGGCCTATTGATTACATGCAAAAGAAGTTTTGATTTCTTTAGGCAATATGCTAGCATTTAATTCTTACCAGCTCTTGGCCAAACTCCACTTATGTTTCAAATGTATTTGTTCAACTTCTCCAAACTGTTTTTCTTCTTCCAAAGTATGTAATCTGATTCTTTCCTTTGTTTGTATTGGTTTTTACCACCTGCTATTTTCTTCCTCCTGATTATGTGTCTAAGTGCCCTTTTCAAGTGGCTTATCCTGTTACCCCAGTACAGATTAAGTAAACAGAAAATTCATTAAATTTATCATTTAGCATCCGTCTGGTTAGAATTTCTAGCAACATATAAATGCAAATAAATGGAAGCCCATCAGCTGTGGCACAGTTTACATCCCAGGAAGCCCGAGTACCTGTAGCGTTAAAGGTGGACACTTCTATTTAGAGCCTCACTGCTAAAGAGCACAGCAAAGAAAACAGGAGGCTAAGCCTGCCCAGTTCCAAAAGCTCTCCAGAGTAGAACTTAGTTAAGACAAATTATGTAGGAAAGCTTTTTGTTATTCTTCCCTTTAAGGAATCGGGCCTTTAGAGTCCCATCCTATTGTTATTTACATCAGTGGGAGGTGTCCCTTGCTAGAAGAGCTGTGAGGCACTCACCTACTTTCTCTCTCTCCTTACAGCTGTAGATGAGCAGAACGCCCAGACCCAGGAGCAGGAGGGCTTCCTCCTTAGTCTGTCAGCCTCTGAAGAGGGCAAGGAGCTGAGGAACGAGGATAAGATCTCCCTGCAGTCATCACACAGCAGCAGCTATGGAGTGTCCAAAGGGAGGAGCCAGCGGAAAGGTACTGCTCTGGGGCTGCCACCTTGCAGATCTTGCCTGGCCATTGTAATTCTGTTGTAAAAAGTGAGGGAGGAATTACGTGTATTACTATCCAAGTTCTGTTTGTCTCTAATTTTTGAATGATTGCTCTTCAGATGCTAGGCCTTGCACATTCCTATGCTCTAGGCTGTGCATCATACACCTCACTTGTCGCTACGTCCCTGGTGGCTGGTCCATGATCTTAACATAAGGAGCCTATGATTCAGAAATTTTCTTACACCTTAGCCAGTAATCTGCGTTCTTTTGGCTTTTGGTGCTTGGACAAGAATGGTCTTGAGCATTTTTCATGTCATCTACCTGATGGCATTTCACTGTAAGCCCCTGCCATCCTTTGCAGATGACACAGAACAGAAGCCAGTTTGCTTTAATAACTGTATTATATGAGTAATTGGTTAGGGATCCCTGATCACTGCAAATATATTTGGAACTTATCTGAGTATTGATTTGGGAGCCTAATACCCTGTCGTCTGCTGGCAACAGCTTTTTCTCATTGCCACTTCTAATGTTTGCATGTGGCATTTTGATACCTCCAATCTGGAGGTTCTCTGGCTGCACATATGCCGCATCTCTGTCTCTTAATGACTGGTTCTGTCAACTCTTTGTTTTATGGTGGCTAGAGTGTTTTGCTGTTGAGTGATTTCTAACCCAGTCTTGCTGCTTGGGCTGTGCTGCTGTGTGCTGGTCTGAATCACAGTGTTATGTTTGTCAATAGCCATGTTTGTTTTGTGTTTTACAGTGTCCAAGTCTCCTTGCGAAAGACTAATAAACAAAGGAAGTTTGTCGCTGGGCAGCTCTGCATCTCTTCCTCCCCAGACAGGAAACCGGGACAACTTGCCAATGCTGAACACAAAAATTCTCTACCCAAGTACGTGTAACACCCACCACTTCCCATTGAGGCAGCCAACTGGAGAATGGGCGACAGCAGCGCAGGCTGCAGTCTTCACATGAAAACATTAAATTGTCCTGCCTGATGTCTGTTTGTGCAGGGTCCACTTGGAGAGAAATCCCTTTGTGGATAACTCCCCATTAGGGCTGAAAAGTGAAGACTGGGAGGGAGTTGTAATAGATTCCAAATTGTAGCTGAGACCTAGACACAGATTTTTATTAACACAGTCCAGTGGCAGAATTTACATACCAATTACAAAGAGCTCAAAGTAACCTTGACAAGGCTGATAGGATGCTGCTGAGAGAGGTTTCTGAAGAGTGGCAGCCATGGGCGGGGAGCAGCAGTCCCTTGCAAAGGCTGGAGTCACTGGAAGTGCACAGACCCAGCAGAATTCCTACCTCACACAACTTGTGTAGCAGCTTTGCCCCATCACTGTGGTGCTGTCCTTCCACCTCTTCCCTGAAATCACTTGTTCAAATTGTTTCTTTTGGAAGCAGGCAATTTCCTATCTCCCTGACAAAGCTACTGTTCGTGAGTTGACAGCTAATAATTTAAGAAGGAGGCAGTAATTAGTGAGCAACTTGGAGAATAACTTCAGTCCTACCCCTTTCCCTCTGCTCATTGAATCAAGGATGTTGCATGTCTCACCCTGGAGCAAAAAAGCTACTGCAGTGAATACACTCCTATCTCCCATTTCCATGTGGCTGTACAACTGTGCTGCTGGCCTTAGGTGATACCAAGTCAGTCAAAAACCCTGCAGGCAGCCTCCAGAAACCCTTCTCCTTATCGAGAGTGCTAATTCTGGAGTAGAAGAAAGCACTACTGCTATTTCCTTTTCACAGTGAATGACAAGAGTTAATATGTTCTGCCCTGTCGTCTTGTCTCTGAGCTTGAAATTACTTGTTTTCTCCTTATTATTAATCACACCCTTCCCCATGATCAATTTGCCTACAGATATCCGTGCTGGCATGTCTGGTTCTTTGCCTGGGAGCTCCGTCATCAGCCGATTGTTGATCCATGCTGATCCCTTTAACTCTGAGCCTGAAAATCTGTGAGTATGCTCAGGAGGTTGAAAGGAGGGAGTGGGCATTTCCAAATGGACCTCAGCAGAGCAGCAGATTACTTTGTAGAGCTAAATAATGGACTGCAGCAGCCCAGAGTTACGTAAGTGAATTCATATGCTGGGTGCCAGTGAGGATCAGCTTATGTAGCAATACATGCAGTGACACATCTGACTCATGGTAGAAGATTTTTAGGTTTTAGGTGAGAATGAAATCTAGGTCAGTTTTCTCCCTAAACTCAGAGATTACTCTGGCTTCCAGTTAGTAGACAGTAACCTGCCGGGGAATGACTACCCTTACAGCATGGAGGCCCAGGAAGGGCCATGAGCAGGCCACAACAGCAGAGGCAGTTGGGAAATGTGATTTGAAGACTTTCTCAGGCTGTTTAACAGTAAAAGTCCAATGATACAGACTTTTAAGGTTTTTTTTTCATGGAGTTCAGTGCTCCTGAGATGAGTAGCTGATGCTTTTGAGCTCATTTGTCAGGCTCTCTGTAGGTAACACCCTATATATATAAAAAAGCGATTAGCATTGCTAAGGTTTTGTGAGGTCCTTTTACACAATGCCAGTGACCAGCAACATAGCTTTTTGTAAATGAAGTGTAGGCTTCTGACTATGTATTCTGTGGCAAGAGGAGAATTCCTCTGCAGATCTTGTGGCTGTGAAGTCTTACGGACAGAGGCTGCAGGCCAGCGACCTCTGCTCGATAGCCACTTTTATGGTATTCTTTGTGGGTCTTAGGCAGTTCCCAGCAGTGCTTATCAGAGTACGTTGGCATACAGCATTCTTGTTCTTCACCTTTTTATGGAACAGAATTATGAGCTGGCCAGAGGGGGCATGTGAGATGTATACTAAATGCTGAGCAGACTTAGGAATGGGAGTTTTGTTCTTTTGTTTGGCAGTGAATGTTACACAGAGAAGTGTGTCATGAATAATTACTTTGGAATTGGACTGGATGCAAAGATTTCTTTGGACTTCAACAACAAACGTGATGAGCACCCAGAGAAATGCAGGTGGGTTTGGCTTTGGCTGACCTTTGACTACTGCCAGAAGTGACTAAAACCACTTTATGTTTCTGTGCGGTTTTGAAGCCGATTGTGTACAAGTGTGCTGAATAGGTATATTGTCAATCTTGTCTGCATAATCCTCCTTCAAGGCTTGAAATCACAATGGAGGAGGTTAGCTACTGATTCATTATGCTGTTGTGGCTGGTAGAAGATCTCTGAGTAGCTATGTCGGTGTGGATTTAGTGTGTTGGTTCTGTTTACTTCATGATCTCACCCACAGAGTTTTTTTCCTGAGCTTGCTATTTAGCTATGAGAGAATCTCAGCTCGGCTCTAAATGCCACAGAGGCTGGTTTTGGCCTTGATCCTAACTTAATACAAACAACAGGATTTGGCCTTTTGAATACCTGGGCAACTAAGGATGCTTTGTGTAGCGTGGGATTGGTGCTTTTGCTATAATTGAGCTAATACTGCAAAATGCTGTTCGTGTCCTGGTGTACGAGACTGACAAGTTCTGTGCCAGGGAAATCTGTGTATGTTTCTGGTAATGTGTGTTACTCAGTCAACCTCAATTCCTATCTGACATTTATTTAAAGGGGAGTAGCTTCCTAGTGTAAGCCATGGGCATTTTGAGTGCTTGACTCTTTTGGAAGCAAAGCACCTTTGTGTTTTAGAATGTAGGTGAATGGAACGCCATTTCAGTGTTGGGTGTTTTTCCTTTTAAGTGGAAAGGTAAATGCTTATGCTGACTTTTTCTCTTTTGATTCGCCCCCTTAGAAGTCGTACTAAAAACATGATGTGGTATGGAGTATTGGGGACCAAGGAGCTGCTACACAGAACATACAAAAACCTGGAGCAGAAAGTCTTGCTGGAGGTGAGGAAATAGCATGCCGTTCTGTTGCTATAACTGGGATGCCTAATTGCACCTCCTTCAGACACTTTGACTTTGGCATGGTGATTCTAGTTGGTGACATTAGGGTGTTGCCCTTGCCTGCCTGATACAATATCTTTGCTAGACCTCACACTGAGCTAGCTAAAAGTGGCTTTTCCTTCTGGAAGATAACTTGTCTTCTCAGCCTGTAAGGGAAGCATCATCCTGCTGGAAAGTATCAGCTGTCCCCAACTCAGTATTCAGCATAGATAAAATTGTCACGATACATGTGACATCTCATGTGAACACAACATTTTAGATAGTAGGTGCAGTGGAAGGCATTTAACTATGCTTTAACGTGCATCAGACTGGGAAAGAAGTATTATTGTGTGGGCCATGTACAGCTTGCAGGAGACCCTCATCATGCTGACTTGCATAGGTGTTTCAGAAGTTTTATTCCCCTTTCTGGCGGAATAAACTAAGAGGCTTTGCCAAGCCTCTGAGGTGTGCCCTGTTTGGGGAAAAGAAGCAACAGTATCTGTCTAAAATCCATGTTTGCAAAAGGAGAGGTAGTTTATGAGACAAGAATGGATATGTTCTACTCTCCTAGGACAAGAATAAACTGGAAGAAACCTGAATTCATTTATTACTAAGCTGTGCAGGCTGTTTTCTGTTCTCAGAGCATGTGCTCTGGCAAGAGGGGCACTGTCCTGCTGTGCTGAGAATAATGTTGTCTTCTTTTCTGTGCAGTGTGATGGAAGGCCAATCCCTTTGCCCAGTCTCCAAGGAATCGCCGTACTCAACATTCCCAGCTATGCAGGAGGCACCAACTTCTGGGGAGGGACCAAGGAAGATGATGTGAGTATTCTCTAAGCCAGTCCAGGAAATGTTTTAACTTACTGTTGCTTCTTGTCATAGCCCCTGAGATTAGTGCTTGGAAGAAGAGGGTAAGGGGCCTGTCTGCATGTACTTTCTCTGTGAAGTGGATAGGATACTGAAGTCCAGTCTTCATTGGCTTCGCACCCAAGCAGTCTGTAGTGATTCAGAAAAAATACAGAGTGTGAGCATTTGGACTTCAGGAAGTGCTTTACATTGACCTTATCCCCTCAGGCTGCCTGAGAAGTAAAGCCCCTTGAAGACAAAGGGAGTTAGATCCAGTCAGGAACATTGTATTATTTGAGACAGAAAAGTGCCTACTCATAAAAATAATTACTGCCTTGTAGCCTACAGCCTTCGTGTTAGCTGCCATTGGAAGCACAGTGGGAATATCAAGGCTCCTTTTCCTCCCTCCTAGCTGACTGCAGATCTTCACCTTCTAGCCTTATTGCTAATTTTATACAGATTAAAAAGCACAATTGAAAGCCAACCCCCAAATCTTCACCAGTAGGGGGTAAAGGAAACCTCTCCAACAGAGCTGTACGTCAACTGAATTCTCTCTCCCTTCTATCTGGCTAGACATTTACAGCCCCCTCCTTTGATGACAAGATTTTGGAGGTGGTAGCAGTGTTTGGTAGCATGCAGATGGCAGTGTCACGAGTGATAAACTTACAGCATCACCGGATTGCACAGGTATCCATTGCTTTTGTGAGCTCTTCTTGCCTTCCCCATCGCAGCTTGTGACGTCTTTGCCAGTTCCAGTCATTAAGCCCTCCTTCATTAAGCCCTAAGAGCGTCCACCAGGGCGAAAATGAGCATGTGCATGAGCATGTGCAGGGGCAGTTTGGGCATGGAATTTTTTGCTAGCATTCATTGCGCTTAGACCACCATTTCAAATACAGATTAGTCCAAAGACGCAGCACGTGGTCCCTGCTGCACAAGGGGAGGCATGCCCTGCCACCCAGGCGCATGTGCCTCTAGTAGCACTAAAGCGACAGTGGTTTGGGAAGAAAGAGAATGTCTCATGCTTTTGGAAAACCAACATTTTAGACCTTCTCTGTTGCAATTGCTTCTTGCAGTGTCGGACGGTGAAGATAGCAATCCTAGGAGAAGAGGGAGTTCCCGTGCAAGTGGATGGAGAAGCCTGGATCCAGCCTCCGGGTTACATTTGGATCGTTCATAAGAACAGAGCACAAACCCTCACCCGAGACAGGGTAAGAGCAGCCTTACGTACACTATGTAGTACACACGTTTCAATGTCACATACTCCTGGAGAGCATGGTAGTGGCCACCCATGAAAACTTGCCTTTGTGTATGTAAGAAGCATATTTTGCTACACACCATAAAACTTTTTGGAAAGAACATTATTAAACTTGCATTCACCCCTTGGGAAGTCGCATAAATAAGGTTGTTATGCAAGCTTATTTTGCTTCCTTTTCTAGGTGCCTTGTGGCAGTGTTTCTTAACACGTTTGCATGCTGTTTTTCCCACAGGATGCCTGCCTCGCTGAGTGCTGTGGATTGTCTAGATTCAGCTGTTCAATATTTTAATTTCCCATTATTGTTCAACATGTGGCTTATACCTCGTTGACCAAGTAAAGCAGTGTCTTATGCCTTGTTCAGCAGTGTGTGTCTGTCTCATCTCATAATTCTCAAATATATCTGATGAGTAGCAGCACATAAGGAAGCATTCTTGCTGTTTTACTGTATTACTGAATGGTTGTAAGCCAAAGGAAAGGATGAAGGCCTTGCTGTAGCACAAACGGGCTTCATGGTTCCTCCCAACTCTTAACTGTCAATGTGTAAACAGTGTGGTTGGTACCAGCTCTTAATACTTTCCAGCATAATGCCCCTTTACCCAGCTTCCAGGGTAAATTGAAGTCCTCTGCAAAGGACTTGCCTGCTGAATAACAAAAAAGAGAACAACCAACAGGAAAAAGGGGAAGCAGCCCGATACAGGCCTGAGGCATATTGCCTGGCACGAAGTTACAAGTATGATGGTATGAAAAGAAAGCAAAGGTGGGCATACAAAGCCCCTGTCATGGTAGGACAGGGCAATACCCAAGACACCTTGAGCTGGGAGAGAACAGTGGGTATTGATCATAGAATCACAGAATAGTTTGGGTTGGAAGGGACCTTTAAAGGTCATCTAGTCCAACCCCCCTGCACCTAGATCATGTTGCTCAGAGCCCCGTCCAACCTGACCTGAAATGTTTCCAGGGATGGGGCATCTACCACCTCTCTGGGCAACCTGTTCCAGCATTTCACCACCCTCACTGTAAAAAATTTCTTCCTTATGTCTAGTCTGAATCTACCCTCTTTTAGTTTAAAACCATTACCCCTTATCCTGTCACCCCTTGATGCAAATGTTATGGAGAGGAGGAAACAGGAGTAGCGTGCACATTTTTTTCTGGAAGTAAGGGAGCTTCTGCAATGTCATGCTGAGGCTTGGAGGGTGAGTGACTGAAGGAGATAGCACATAGAACAAGGGGGAACAGGATTCCTGCTGTAAAGGTGGGAGGGAGAAAAGAAGAGGCAAGCTACATGCGGGTATGGTGGGAAAGGTGGAGGTGGAGCACAAGAGGTAGACAGGACACAGTAGTCCCTAGTGAGTACTCTGTGTGTTTGACCATCTGAAGCCATGGCTACGATTGTGCCATCCCACTCTTCATTGCCTGCAAACCCGCTTTTGCGGGCATGGAATTGATGCTGAGGAAGAGGTTCCAATTTTGCAGAGCAACATTCAGAATTTGTCTTGACTATGGACTTACTCTTCCTGCTGTCTTTTGGATTATCGTTGCACACCCCTTCCTTCACAGAGCAAATCTGTCCTATGCAATAGATGAAGTGGGGTCCTCTTTTCATGTGGGGTCCTCTCTTCATATGTGTGACCCTGGACCTTTGGTAGCATTTTTCAAATGTGATTTGGGATATTTAGTTTCCTAGACTGAGGATGGAAAAACTGAAATTCCTCATGTGGCCTCATGTGGACCACTGAAGAGCCATCAGCAAGGTTGAGATCAGCAGGTAGCTTGCACTGAGCTGACAGAACCTGGTTTTGTCCTGTATGAGGAGCAGTAGGAGAAGGAAATGCCTTACCACAGGGCTTCACAGGTATTTGCAGACACAGAAGAATGGCGTTTCCCCAGAACCTTGGGTTGTCCCCAAAGGCAGTTGTGTTCTAGTGAACACTGTCTTTTCTGCTCCATCCGTCTCCTCTCTCTACCCTTAGTCTTGTGCTCCTTATGTAGTCTGTAGTTGTCTCATTTGACTTCCCAGGCACAGGATCTATGACTACTGTTTTCTTTCCCTTTCCATCCACCCATCACACTCAATCTCCTTTCATTTTCTGGCTCCCCAAATGATGATTTTTTTTCCCCTGAAAGCTTTGCACCCCTGCTTATCTTCATTTTCTTCTCTGAATTATTCTTCCCATTTCAGTTTTCCCCTCCCATAGTCCCTTCTCTTGTCTAATCTTCTCTCTTGCCATTTCTTGTGCTCATTGATCCATCTCTTCTTGCCCTGAGGCTCTGTGTTGGAGTTTTCATTCTCACCATATCCAGTTTTGATCCTTCTGCATTGGATCTGTTTTACTTCTTCCTGTATCGCTAGGTGATGCCAGCAGGAATATCAGTGTGGGTGCAAGTGGGACAGGTCCTAGCTCTCAGTGGAGCTGCTTGTCCCACCAATTACTAGGGAAGCCCAGTTTACTTCCAGATAAGGAGGAGACTTCAACACTTTTAATTTCCAGCTCTGAGATGTCACTTGAAGAGGTCTGCAGTAACACTGAAGTGTAGAGGCGATAGCTACTCAGAGAAAAGGCTGCCACCAGTAGGAAATTGGTGGATTTTGCTAGTCTGGCCCTCAGAATTGACCTAAGAATTTTGGCTAAAACTAGGCTTAAGCAAAAATTAAGCCAAGGCAAGCATGCGGCATGGAAAACTTCAGCCCAGACAGCAAGTTAGCAAAGTTAAAAGCAGCTGAACAACTGGGTCCTGCAATGGAAAGTGTCCATACTAGATTTACATATTTTATAGGCATAGGCACAGCCATTGTTTTTTATAGGAGCTTTGTAAGGTATCTTACAGTTTGCTTGCTGTGTTTTTAGGCATTTGAGAGCACCCTGAAGTCCTGGGAGGACAAACAGAAGTGTGAGTTGTCCCGACCCTCCTCTTTCTCTCTGCAACCAGAGATCATGTCCGAAGAAGAATCCACCCAGATCAACCAGTTTGGTCAAGCTGCAGGTGCTCTGATCCACAGGTGGGACTCCATTTGCTTTTGGTCAATAGAGCCCTCCTTTGGTGCCTGAAGTTCTTGTTGTACTCCCTGTTCCTGGAGATGTTTCTGTTCACTCTTATCTTCTGCAGTGCTGGTCTCTGTCACTGAGGGTAACATCATTCATTATATATTGTCCCAGCTGCATGAGGACTGAAGTCGAATAAACTTTCTTAGGTCATTCTGAACAAAAAATGTTACTTTCATGAGCAAACATGGATCCTTTAATCCAGAAAGAATGCATTATCTTTGAACATCAATGATTTTTATCAGAATTGGAACAAAGGCCTCTCTAGGAGCTCAGATGACAAGCTGGGTTCTTACAACCCTGATGCCCAGCAGAGATTGCTGGAAGAAGCCACTGTATGCTCACCTGCTCATCCTTTACTTGGACGTTCAGGTCCTTGGCCTGGACCTCTGAGAGAAAATTCCCAGAGTCGCGTCGGAGAAGTGTTAATTAAACTGCCGTATGTGCAGCTGCCTTTCACATCACTATGGCCACACTGAAATGTCTAGATTGTGTTTCAAACTGATCTCAACTCGTGTGCAGAATTGAATACGCGCCTGGAGTTGTGCTTGTGAAATCTGCCTTGCTTTGCTTATGCATGCTTACTATAGCAGGGAGAATTGCCCTGCTTTGCCAGAGGCTGTGCCCCTCCCATGCTTTATCCCTGCTATTATCACTCAGATGGGTATTAAAAGGAGATACCCAGTCAGAAAAGATCTCCTGCTTTGAGCGTATGCTGATGCAATCTGTAATTCTCTCTTTAGCATTCGGGAAATAGCCCAATCCTATCAGGACATGGAACAGGAGCTTGCCCATGCTGTCAATGCCAGCTCCAAGTCAATGGACAAAGTCTACGCTAAATCCAAGTCTACAGAGGTACTTCACTCACTTGGCATCTCCCATTTTGTCCTTGTTCCGTAGCTCTTGGTTTTCCTTTCTGATTGACCAACAGTAGGCCTTGCTTGTCTAAGACTTCTTCCTTTTGACTGCTCAGACCTCTGCATTTCCAGGCTTAATTTGCGCATGAATTGCTTCCCTGCAGGGTCTCAACTGCAGCCTTGTTGTAGAGATGGTGAATAATGTCAAAGCCCTGCATAATGAGACAGAGCTGCTGCTGGCGGGCAAGATGGCGCTGGTAAGAAGCACAAAGCAGGAGTAAAGCAGCCTCTCACTTTCTCTTCTCTCCTCCTGTTGCCTTGGCAAGCAACATTTTGCTGGGCTTGGTCTTTGTAACAAGTCAGTTTAAATGTTATAATCAAGGCATTTAGGATGGTGTTGCTACATAAGCATGATGAGCAGTCAAGCTAGCTTGCGCGGAGTTTGGAGCTCAGAAAGGATGAAAATCATTAACTTGGTAACGTCTGGGCAGAGTGCCTGCTGTGCACTTCCTTTCAAAAGGAGGAACTGCTTTGTTAGCTAGGAATATCAAGGCAAGTGCCTGACTGTTCCACCATATGGCTTTTAACTCTGCTTTGCTTCCATTTCTGATCCAGCAATTAGATCCTCCACAGAAGGAGCAGCTCCAAGCAGCCCTAGCAGACATGGACCTTCAGCTGAGGAAACTAGCAGACATCCCTTGGCTGTGGCAGCTTATGGAGCCCTGCGATGAGGAGGTGAGGAGGACCAAGGCTGTATTGCCCAAACTAATTCTCTTTTTCACTAGTTGGCTGTGAGTGTTTGACTTCCTGTGAATATATGACTGATGTGAGAAAAAAATCACTAAAAAGGAAGCTTGGCTCCCTAGGGCTAAAGAAAGTAATTTCCTGCTAAGGTCCCTTGCCTGACATGGGATCAACTTTCTCTCTTTCCTTTCCTGTCTTGATCAGAGTGATTTGAGAATTTTTTTTGCTCTCTTAAAAGGCCATAGAGCTGAGCTTGACAGTACTTTGTTGCTCTTGGTCTGTTCCAATCAATTTATGACTGTTTACCTGACTTCCCCGTTTTGTTCTTACAGAACCAGATGCTGGATTATTCTAAACGCAGTCGCAGTGGCAAATTCCGTCTGGTGACCAAGTTTAAAAAGGAGAAGAACAACAAAAATAAGGAGACTCATAGTAGCATGGGATTGCCGGGTACCAAGTCTGCTCATTCGTTGTGTCTCTTTGTCACATCAGTGTGGTCACACCACTACTTGTTCCCTGTTTCCTCTCATGTTCTCTCCTTCTTCTGTTTCATGTGCATCTGCCTTTTCTTGGAGGTCTCATCTGTCTTTTTCATGTGGCAAAGTAGCTTATTGCTCCATTCTGTCTAAGTCATGGTCCCCCAGCACCACGCAAATATTCCTGAGCAGAAGCAGAAGGTACCCTCTGAAGAATTATGCCTACATCCAGACATTTTCAGGGATACTTTAGGGGATCCTTAATGAAGTGAATTTGAGGGTTTTGGCATTCTAGGTATCAAAATGACTGTGGGGCCCAAGTCCGCATAACTTCAGTCTTTTCACTGCTAATTCTCTGATATGGTTAATGATGTTTTTCTCATTGATTCACCCTTGGGCTTTAATCAAGTTTCATGTCTAATTGGCTGGGGATCAGCATCACCACACATGCACCCTGACCTTTAATCCTACTGGTCAGTAGACAAAAACTGGCCATGAATCAACAAATTGCCATTCAAGACACTTTCTCCCCAATTGGATTCATTGATTTTTGGTTTATACTCTCCTGATGAAGACTTTCTTCTAAAATTCAGAAGTACTGCCTGTTCTGTGGGCTCCTGGGTTCTGTCCTCTGCTGCGGAGTTGTGGGTACAGTCTCCTTCTGTCTGACAGGCTGGTGCTCATTCGTTGCTTCCCAGAACTTGGGAACTTTATTATTCTCCTATTTAGAGGCTGTGCAAGAAGGTGGAAGTCCTAAACTCTTCCTTTCTCCCCATCAGACTTGAGGGAGAGAGGTTGCCATTTTTTTTTTTACTGAGCACAAGTACTTGTACATAATAGCAAACTTAAACCGTGCTTAATTCTTCATGATATATTTTATGAATCTGTTGTTTTGTAAGCAGAGGAATATCAGTGAACTTACTCTTCTTAAATATGGCGTTAAACTTTAAAAAGCATATCCAATCTCATCAAAACAAACATGCACTTCCTCCTGGCTTTACTGCAGCTAGCCTCTGCTTAAGAGAACACCTCTTACCTTTCTCTGCCCTACCTCCTTTGTTTGAGACTGTAGGTCGTGCTGCCAGTCCTTGCCCTCCCCTTGATTTGAGGCTGTGGTACTGCTTGCCCTCCTTCTCCGGCACTGAGTGCTGATGGCGTCCTCATCTCTCACTGTCTTCTGGGATTCTGGGTACTCAATGCACTCCTGCTTTTCCATCTCTAACAGTTCACCTCTGGGGAACGGAGGAGGTTGCGGCCTGGCTTGAGCATCTCAGTCTTTGTGAGTATAAGGATATCTTCATCCGGCATGACGTCCGGGGCTCTGAGCTCCTGCACCTCGAACGGAGGGACCTCAAGGTACTTTCATGATCAGCTCGTGAGAAATAGCCAGCTGCATCTGCATGACCTGTGCTGAATGTGCTTGGAAGTGGTCTGCCCGCTGTTCATTGCACGTGCCTTGGCAAGATGAACGGGTTCATTGCAGCCTCAGTTTACTTTCTCACCCTTTCAGGTCACCCAATTTTTAATAGCAGGGAGGTAGAACAGCTAGTTGAGGGACCAGCTATCCAGTTCTGCCACAGCTTCCTGGAGATGTAATACAGTCCAGTACACAGATTGCAGATAGTGTTCTTGAGAGTCTCTGCTTCTAATAATGGAATGGAAGTTTTCAATTTCTTAGCTACCGTGCCATCTTTGCAGAACATGCTGTGATTGGGAGAATTTGGTACTTAATGTTGTAGTGACTGGACAAATAGATCACTGCACTTCTTTGTTACAAGAAAAAAAATTATCATGGTCTTTGATGAGGCTGCTAGATGGAGAGAATCTTTTTAATTAGTGCTTAGTAACCACATTGCACAGCTTTTCATCCTCTCACTAGGAGATGCTTTCTCTACAGAGAAAAATTGAAAGTGGTGGTTCTTTGCATGTGCAAGAGACTTGTGTCATCATTCTGGTGACTTGCATGTAGCAGAAAAATACTTTGTTGTAAAGTAGTGCATGGCATTTGTTGAATGCCCCTTGGATCTTCATTTGTGATTTTGACCATCTTTCTGTTCTGAGGTTTGCTGTAATCTGTGCAGCTGATTCTCTGCGTGCCATCCAGCTACAAGCCTGTGTTTTGTTGCATGGTACCCAAGTGTTCACACATTTATTTGATGTGACTGGTTGGTTCTTCCTGCATGTTTTGGCTACTAGCTTAGGTCCTTGAGATCTGTATGCTCTTTCTGTTCCTTTGCTTTGGCCTTTAACAGTCAAAGCAATCTGCATTTCTGGCTAATGGTCTGCAGTTGTTTCTCTCCATTGCTCTGTGCCTGCTCTGTGTTCATTACCCTGCCATGCTCTGATAGCTTTTTGACACGTGGTTTGAGGTTCCCTATATAACCATCAGGTTTGTAATCTTTCTGGTTGGTTTCCTCTTCTCTTTGTAACTGGCTAACTGGTTTGTAACCATTGCTTGGCCGTCTGGAGTTTCCCCCTTGCCTTCCTCCCTAAGGTAAGGTTTTCTCTTTTCTTCCAGGATCTGGGTGTGACCAAAGTGGGTCACATGAAGAGGATACTGCACGGGATCAAGGAGCTGAGCCGGAGTACTCCTGCCAGCGAGGTTTAGCCTCTGTTTTCACAGCCTGTGTCTACCATTCCCCCTAACTGCACAGCAGTCACCTCACAGAGCAGATGTGCTCACAACTGTCTCTACTGAACAGCCAAATTGTAGCTGTTCAGAGCTCATATCAACCAAGCATGGTGCTACCTTTTTTCCTGTGGGGTACGGCTGTATCCAGTCGAGAGGCACCTTATCTGTGGTCAGGCAGAGCCTCCCGGAAGAAAACTCACTTGCTGTTTGAAGAACCATGTCCTCTGACGTGGGAAGTTCTGGTTCCAGTGACAGTGCAGGACTCCTGAGAATTGCAACACAGCTACCTTTACTGGATAACTTCATTGCAGTAGAATTATTCAGGGCAAAAGATATATTGGCCAGTCTTAGTGCAGGAGCATCTGATGGTCTTTTCAGACCTAAAACTTTCCCACTCATCTGTGTGTCACACCTGTACCTTAGAGCATTTAAGTGGGACAAAGCTTGTCCTTGTGCTTTACTAATCCCTTTTTAAGGCACCTGTAGTTGCATGCGATTTGCATCTGAAATTCAAAGCCAGTACAGACCTCCTCTTGCCAATGAATACCCAGTGATTCTCACTCACTTATGCCTTGCAACAAACAATGCATGTGGTTCAAACGGTGGTTCACACCAGCTTGTGGGGTCTTCCCCTGGGCCTGGCTCTCCTCTTTCAGCCAGGGGCAATGGTACAACCTTTAGGTTTTCAGGCATCACAAACAATTGTTCGGAAATTCCTGGCACTAAGACAAAATTTTGGAGAGCAAAAAGATTACAGGAGATCAGCTCTGACGTTTTCCTTTCTGAATTCATCTTCAGGAGACCAGATGAAAGGGAGAGGAACACTAACTAGCTGTTTGGGCTGTTCGAGAGGTGTAATGTAATGGAGTGAGATATGAAACGATTTGCTCCGTCTTGGTGGGGGTAGCAGCATGACTGGCAATGGCCAGGAGCGGCTTCTTGCCCATTTAGTGCCACCTTCATGGCCACAGGCAACAGAGCTGTTTCTTTACTTCAACTTGTGGTGCAGAAAACTATTTCTGTCAAAAGATAGATTTATCTGTAGTACTTGCATCTTTTCACCTGTCTTGGTTCTAGTGGCTTTTCCACCTTGCTTCTCTCTCTGTTGCCTTGCTGCTTCACTCCAAGGTGGATACCAAAAGATGAGGGTGGCTCAGTCCTCCTGCGTTGTACACCTGAGAGAGAGATCAAACATCAGGGTTCCTGTAAGAGCACTGAGGGAAGGAGGATTTTTGCGGAGCAGTTGAGCATTGTAATGAAACTGGAGAGCATTGGTAAATTGCCTTTGGTACCACCAGCAGTGGAGCATGGAAAAATTTGTGCCTCTGAATCAGAGTTCCTAGATGGCCTTCAAAACAGTCAGGTGACTGTTAAAGCCCGAAGACCAGCATGTGTAGTTATATTGCCATGTCTATCACCGCAAAGGGAATTCAGGAACATTCAGTGCTGTAAAGCTGGAGAGAGAGCAGGAATTTTTAATTACTTTGTTGTTTTGTATGTATTTATTTTTTTATTCTTACAGTGGCACCTGTCTAGCTATGGCTGCAGACAGAAGAATGGCCACGTACACCGTAGCATAAAATATAATATCCTGAGGACATTGTTCTTTGTTATTTGCAAGGATTTTATAAAACTGACATCAGCTCTCTAGTCTACCAGCAATCAGTCAAGTTATTTTATATAAAGACTTGTCAGTTTAAAAAGGTTATGGGCTGATTTCATGCTGGGCAAACTCCATTGCGTTCTTGAAGATTTCACCAAGTATTATTCTGACTTTCCCTGTCTCTTTTTACCTAGCTGTCATTCACCCACATGTCTTCTCTCAGCCTAGCAAGTGACAGGTTTTGCTCATGAGAATTTAACAGAAGTCTAAACACGCTTTATCCAGCTAGCAAAATTTCTGGTATAAATACTGTGGGGACTGAGCAAGAACTATGTTCAGCTTTGCCCTGAATTTGTTTCTCCTATCAATACATTGGCAATTGCTTCCGTAGCCATATTTTTTCTTTTATCACTGCAGCCCTGCCCCCCCACACACCTCGTATTGAATTCCTGAGGTACCAGATAAATAAGAACTGTAGACATACTGGTTTTTTTCCCCACTTGCTTGCTGAGGCACAGAGCAGCATCTGCATGAGAATGAGGAGAAACCTCCACTAAGGAGAGCTCCAGGATGCAGCCATCCTCGCTGGTGACAGTAAGGTGCAGCCCGCTGCCTGTCCCCGGGAGCGTGCATGAATAGGACATTCATGTGCCTGCCCAGAAGAGCGCAGCAGGGAGCACAAGGCAGGTCATAAATCTGGAGAAGAGGTGAGATCTGTGTTTTTTCCTGTGCCTGGTGAAGGAGTCGGTCTTTCTGTGAAGTTTCTCCAGGCAACCTTGTGGTTAAAGGTGCACAAACAATATGCACTTGCCTTGCTTGCGTAATTCCTGGGGGATTAAATTTTTGCCTCAATAGAAGCATCTTATCTCTACTCTTCCAGGGGAATCCAAAGAGTTTTTACATTCAGGCATGTTCCTTAATTCATGCCATATCTGTAGAGGCCTGACAGCCATTAGCCGTCTGCTTTGAGTGATGGTGCCTGCACAGACTAATCTTCCTTTCTTTTACTTTTGTGATCCGTTGTGTTGATGGGCTCAGATCCTTTTTGTGTACATGCACGTTTTCTCAAAGGGTTCATAGCCAGTATATTTCTGTCTGTTGCTTACCGGAGGCGGGGAGGGAGTTTTGCCTTCTTTTAAGAGCTAGAAAATGGGACCCACGTTTAACCTGAGTGCCTTTGAATATGTATTGAGGTTTATATCTAACAAAAGGGTTATAGCTCTGTGTGTCTCACTGGGAACAATGCAGATTTCTGGTACAGAGATTTTTGTGAATAGATGAGGACAATTTGTGTCAAATGTCAGTGAGAGCTATCTGCAAAGTAGGGAGCCAGGCTGGACTGGCTACAGTATTCCGAGTTCCTCTTCTGGCATCTGATAACTTGTTGTGGGAGAGAAACTCAGGAAAGACAATTAGAAAGTACAGAAATCTGCTGCTTTGCCAAGAAAAGAGACTCTCCTGCAGTCTCAGGTAAAACACCAGCTTGAGAGAAGCTAGAACTGCACATATCATGCATATGTTTAGTCTCTTAAAAAATGCTACTTATGTGCAAGCTGTGCAGCACCTTCTGTTTATCATCCCTCACCCTTGGCAGGGATGCTGGGGCAGTGTCTGCAGTGAGCTGGGCATACGGTTTCTTCTGCTAGGAAGAGGTTTCAGTACGTTATCTCACATTCTGGCACCGCCCTGGATATTTTAACTTTAACGGCAAGATTCTGGGGAATGACGTACCCCATATTTTGATGTTCCGGTTCAGCGGGAGTTCATGCAATGGAGGCTCGAGGGAGGTCTGGCCCGTCAAGCAGCCATGAGCGGCGTCCTGCTCTGGGCTACCTTCGGGAGGGCTGTTGGCGCTGACGCGGTCTTTCTGGTTTCGCTTGCGGGATCTTGGCACAGAGCGCCGGCTGTGCTGCTTGGTGCCCGGAGGTGCCGGCCTGGCTGGGCCCCAGAGCCGGGCGCCCGGGAGCCTCCGGCTCTGCCAAGGCCTTCAGTGCCCGTTCTGGGAACGTTTCTGCACCCAAATCGTAGGGAAAGCTTTGTTCGTTGTTTTAGTATTATTTAAAAATGTGCATACTATCTTTGTGATTTAAAAAAAGACTGTTTACAAGAAATATTTTGTATCTTAAGATGTGTGTACTGTAAAAAGAAAAAAAAAAGAAAGGATGAAAAATGATGTTTTTCTACAACTGTCAGCAGTGACTACATGTCTATATCATCGTCCACCGACCGTTGTTCCTCAGGGGTCTCCCCGCCATTCCTGTGATCCTTTCAAAAGCGTAGGGAAGCAAGTGAATCCCTGTACAGTCTTGAGAAGAAGGTTTTGTGCCTTAAGAATGGGACCTGCTTCCCTTCTATTTATTGTGTTAATTTATACAGTGATTGCCATGGAAATCTCTTGTATGTTTTTGTACATAGTTTACTGTTGATTGTTGTAAATAAGTTTTTCCTGTATATAAAGTAAACATGTTTCTGAGCTTCCAGTAAAGATTCTCTGTTACTGATTTTATTGTGTGAGAGGGCTGCAGTGCCCGTCTGGTGGGAACTAGCTAATAAAAACCTGTGCTGTGATAAAATGGCTTTATCCTGCATTGCATCAGAAGTTCAGAGCTTTTTCCTTTGAGAGGAGTGAAATGGTAAATGTGATTGTTCTAGATTAGTTTTGTAGCATTTCTTTGTGTTGTTTAATTGGCACGGAGTAGAAGACGTTTTTCTTAGCTATATCTCTGCAGTGAACAAAAGAAGAGATGTTTTAAATGTGGTGGTTCTACTGCTGCTCATCCTGATCCACTGTCTGCAAACCCACGGCTAGATGGGAAGACGCTCTCAGAAAACACAGCAGGGTATTTGTTAGTTACCTCCGTGCGCTTGTAGACCTCCCATCAGGTGGTGTGGTGTGACCACGTCTTCCTGGTCCTGGTGGTGGAGTGCCATGATGAGAGGGGCACGGTTGTTTCTCTACTACACTTGGGCCTTTGTGCATTCAACTTATTGCAGGCAATATATACAGTAACTGGAATAAGTGAAAGTGCATTTACAAAAATGTGGGAGAAATGAACTTTCTCAGGAAACGTAGAAATTGACTGCCATAAAATGAGGCCTGTAAACTTGAAACTGAAAGGTTTGGAGATGTTTGGGTGAGCAATCCATGGATCGGATTGTGATGAGCTTTCTCTTCCATCTCTACAGATTGATGTGTTCGTAAGATGCTGACAGGAAACTTTCAGCGGATTAATTTAAACTGAGGGGATGGTCACAGAGTTCCATAGTACTCTTGCAAAGTAAATGGAAAGTGACTTACAGTGGTCGTGAACATTTTCTACGTGAAAAAGTCCTTTGTACTTCATGGTTAAACTGAAGGAATTACTTTGTCTTTGTGTGGAAGGAATAGTTTATGTGACAGGAACATAGGAAACTGTAGTAGTGTTGTATACCGTTGCAAGATGAAAATGGTAAAATTGATCATTAAAATGTTAGTTACTTAGTCCTAGAAAACAAAAATTATTGCCTTTGCTCTCACGTGCACCAGACCTGAGAGTCAGGCTCTGCATTAAGTAGCATTACAGAAAACATGCAAAGAAAGCAGCAGCAGAGAGACAGAAGGTGTGCTTACTCCTCTGATGCAGGTAATTTGGTTTTGTCCTTTTTTTTATTTATATGGCAGAAGCTAATAGCAAGAAACTCTTTGCCCCACTCAGTGTATCATTACTTGAGATATCAGACCTCCTGCTCAGGGCTGCCATCCTCTTGGTTTCATTGATAATTACCTAATGGATCTTGGGAGGGCAGAGCGGCTTTGGAGAGATGTGTGCTGTAAAGAGCTTGAAGTAGCAATGAGGGGTTTTCAAAAAATGTATTCTGCTGCTGTTCCCCCTTGTCCTGTGTGTTGCTGGGTTGGGTTTTTTAATGTGTTTGGTTTTTTTAACACAGTAAAGCATCGGGAGAGGTCAAGGAAATCTGCTCCCACCGAATGGGCAGCACTGGAAACAAACAGGTGTAGAAGCAGCCCTGTCATTCCTTACCTGTAAAGCAGCTTCAGAGTCATAAGGTAAATTCCTGGTTGGGATGAATAACTGTGCACTCACCAGCTGGGCCTTGGACAGCTTGAGATGTTTAATTCTTACGTGGGCAGAATGAAGAGGTTCTGCAAGGAACAAGTTGGGGAATTTGCATATGAACTAAAAGACACGGCATTTCTCTTTGATTTCAGGGTAAAATAAGAGTCGGTCGTGGCCTCGGCTGTTCCTCAGGGAAGTGGGGAAGGGGGGCAGCTTCAGGCTCCTTATGAGCAGGCTGGTGGATGGGCTGTGCCGCTGACAGGAGGAGTTGGAGCAAGTAGTAGGTCTCCCTTTTGTTAAAGCTGTGCGCAGCCGCAGCCTCGGGCGGGTGCGAGCAGATGCCACCCAGGGTAGTAACAGGCTAGGAGGGACTGTCATGGGAACAGCTTGCGCTCTGCCCAGGTTGTCAAATTCCGCTTGCTCCCGGGCTGGAAACTGGATTCCCAGCAGCTTGCTGAGGACATAGAATCACAGAAGGGTTTGGGCTGGAAGGGACCTTTCAAGGCCATCTAGTCCAACCCCCCCTGCAGTGAGCAGGGACATCTTCAACTAGAGCAGGTTGCTCAGAGCCCCGTCCAGCCTGACCTGGGATGTTTCCAGGGAAGGGGCATTTACCACCTCTCTGGGAAAGCTGGGCCAGTGGTTCATGCCCTGAGCTGCCTTCCTACCACGTAGGCTCTCTGCAGGGAGGTGTTTCTGCATTCCTGGCAACATGTTCCTGTGCTCATGTGTGAGCTGTGCAAAACCTTGGCCTCGAAGGGACTTTTAAGAAAGAGCAGCCTCAGGAGACTAATACTATTTGAGCTTGGTTTCCTAGGGAAGCAAGAGTGGTCTATGAGAGGTGGCCGACAGAACCTTACATTTCTACAAGTCTTGCATAGAATCAGTACCCAGGATGAGAAGGAGACCTTGGTAGTGCTCTTTTGCAGGGAGAGGCTCCAGTGTGCATATAGGAAGTGGGCTTTGATTGCTCGGTGAATTATTCAGATTTGGACTTGTTGCAAATTAAAAGCTGTTACGGTGAAGTAGAAAGAACTGATGGACGCAGTGCAAGATTGATTGCTGAAGAGCTGTGATTTTGAGGCCTTGTAGCTTTGCCACCTCAGTTCCTTTCTCTATCAAAATATACATCTGTCTACAATTTATTTAAGTTATGGAAATTTGCATTTTACAATTACAGTTTCAGTTTGGAAAAATTGAGAAGCGTGATTCAGGACTCCTAGCTAAGAAGCTGAAGGCTGAGAACACATTTGAGACTTCTCCAGAAGCTTTCCTGTAGAAGAGGCAAAACCAAAGCTTATGGCTTTTTCATACACCAGGGAAGCAAGAACAAAGTATGCAGTCTGGTGTGCTCTTTCCCTTCAGGTTGTAAGGAGGGATATCATTAAGCTGTGAGATTTGAAAGATCCGTGATACTTTTTTACATCGGGGAGGTGATTTCTTTTGATTATTAATGCCTGTTCCTAAGACTCTGAATCAGAACTCTCCACAGTGTTAATTAAAATTATGTGGAACCACCTCTGTCTTGACAATCTCTCATGAAGTTTCTCTGTTTTCTTCCCTTTAACCCTCCTCAGAAAAATAGCTCTTCTTTTGATGAAGGTGAACTAGAAAGTAGGGAGCCCAACGTTGTAATTTTTTAGATTGAAATGGTTCCCTTGTGTGCAAAACTAGGCAGATCTGGAGCAACTTTTATTGACCTGGAGTCATGATTATCTGAGAGCCCAAGTGCCAGCTTTTAAAATGCATATTTGTGCACTGTGGTAGCACGAGAAATGGGAAAGCAGGAATATGAAGCCCCCAAAACACAAGGGCTGATGGAAAAACTAAATTAATTCTTTCTTAGTGTAGGTTTTAAAAAAACATTTCTTAGGAGGCTGACACATTGGTGTAGTTGTTTTAGGTTGGCAGCTGATGTACGTATCCTTAATTTCCAACCAATATCAAGTCTTAGAAAAAAAAAGTGTATTCAAGAGCATGTAACTTGTGTGGTAGCAAAGCCCTTTCTAGATAGCTAGGTCAGCTACAAATATTATACGAGTAATACATGGAATATATGGTACTACACTTGTTTGTTTTTAGATTTCCTATTTTAAGTTTCCTGTCTTCATGTTTGTTTCATAAACTTTATTTTCAGCAAAAATGTGTTATCATTAATCTCAGCCAAAATTTTCCTATCAAATGGCTGAATTGAGTATAAAGAATATATCAGTGGAGCTTCACAGTGCATGCATGTCTTCCCCAACTGTAATTTTGGATGCCGCAGTCTTTTTCTTTTTTTTTTTTTTAGCACAAGTCCGAAATGGATGAACTTTGAAACGTAAACCTTTGTGTGTTTAAAGAGAGCTTGTTTTCAAGGAAGTCCATGGCCAAGTTTTTGTAAGAGAAAAAGAAGACAAAGTTTTATAAGCAGTCAGAGCCCTCCTAAACGGTGTCACTGGACGTGAGCTGAGATCCTGGGGAGTCCCACCTTTTCCCGACACCTGGTGGCACTTTCTGCAATGAAGGACCCCTAAGGACACATGGTTGCACGGGTAGTTTGCATGAAGATGTCATGCGCTGTACGGCTTGCAGAGGCGCTGCTACAAGAACTGCCTTCAGTGAAGGGGAACAGGCTGGTTTGTACCATCTCTAATGCCTGAAGACTTCCAAAGAGAATTGTGGGTTTTTGCAAAAATGTTTAATATTCAAAATTCAGTAGAAGATTTTGTGCTAATCCAGTACAGCAAAAGATGCAGCATGCTGGTACAAGCTTCTTGCCCTGCCTCCTCAAAGCAGGCAGCTGATGGGGCAGGCACTGCCTGCGCAGGGCTGCAAGGGGGGCTGGTTGCCTTGGCTGTTCTGCGGTGGAACCTTTGATGAGAAAGTAAAGTGGGAGGACTCTTAAAAATAGCTGTACGTGTCCCTTTTGGGTGATTGCGTGCTGTGAGAAGGTGATAGTATCTCAAGAGACCTCAGCACTGGGTGGTTACGTTTACAAACTAAATATAACCATTTCTACTTGCCGGTGAATTAAAAGAAAAAAAATAGATTTGAAAAAGGCAGAGCGGATGCCTCAGCTGTTTCATTTTTCTCCCACATGCAGGTAGATTGTCGGGCTCCCCCTGAGCACTGTTTGTTTAATGACTACAAAGAAAGCACTTCTCATGTCACTCCAAAGAGTAAATATCTGAAGTTATGGATTAACTAACTTCCAGCAGAGCTCATGGTGGAAGAATAGATCACGCTGATTCACACTGAATAAAGCAGTAAGTGCTTCAAAAGTATTGTATCCTTCAAGATTTCAAAGTACAGCTTGCTTTAATGAAGCATAAAGCTTGTCAAAAATGTCCGGTGACAAGGGGAGGATGTCAGGGCAGACAAGAAGTGTGCTGGGGAGCTGCTGATGGGTTAAAGAGAGCAAGCAAACCAGTCTGGAGGGCCTCTGGTGAACGGCTGCTTTGGAGCTGGGATCAGAAAGTCACGGCACAACACAGCATTCAACGAGGGAGCTGCTCTGAGAAAAACAAGTGAAGGAACTAGCTGAGTTGTCTGAATAGAAGCTGTCTGCAGCATGGGGGTCATCCCCTTCACACGTACCTTCTCTTCTTTAGGTGACTCCTGCTGCAGTATGTGGAAGCTCTTCATTGTAGGGGTGCTGCTGGCTGCCTGCTCTTCACGAGTCTGTGGTACCTCAAGTAAGTTTTCATTTTAAAGATACCCTTCACCCTCTTCCAGTTGCTGCAGGTGTGTTTCCAGCTCCTCTGTCAGTGACAGGGAGTGCCTGGAATCGTTCCCATTAGGGGGCTTTGAATTCCTCTAGCCAAGGTTCACAGACACAGTGCTGGGCCGTGATGGCTGTCTGGTCACAGCCCTCATGAACCCTGCGAGCTGTCTGAGTATCCCAGAGCGCAGGCTGGAGCTTGCTGCTGCAGCACGCTGGCAGCCCATGGTTCTAGGGCAGGCTCTCTTGCTGTGCTAGGGAGGGGCTATTGCTCAGATAAAGTGTCCTTTGGGGAAGGACCACTACCAGTTTTCAGCCAGCTCTTTTCCCTGCTCGTGCTTTCACATTTTTGCTTCCAGTATTTTACAGCAATAAAGATGCAAACCAAGTCCTGAAAATCCAGAAGCGGGCGAACTCTTTTCTGGAGGAGCTCAAACCAGGCTCTATGGAGCGTGAGTGCATTGAAGAGCGGTGTGACTTTGAGGAGGCCAGTGAGATATTTGAAACCAAGGAAGCAACAGTAAGTTGGTTTTTTTAAGGACGAATGCGGGACTTAACCAATCAATTGTTTATTTTCTTAAAGTATTGCAATCCAGGGCATAGGAGATCTTGCTGCCAGCAGTAAACATGCATCACTCCTGACTTCTAAGGCCTAGGTATGGTTTTGAATGTAATTGTGCTACAGTGATTGTGAAGTTACCACCTGTATGGGCCACAAAACTTGTCTGGTCATGCATGTCCCACCTGACCTAATTGTGAGGTTTAGGTCCCAGCCAGGTAATCTTAATCCCCGTTTGATTCCATTGGCTATTCTTGCTGCCACCAAGTTTTTCCCAGTCCTTCCAGTCCTGTGCTCTCTGTTACCCATCTGCCAGCCCTTGCTGGCTTTTACTGTATCTCCCCAGTCTCCCACTTGTGCCTGACAAATATTTCTCTTACCAATAGGTCCTCTCTCCTTCTCCAAACCTCATCTTTTCAACTGGACACTACCTTTATCATCAACATCACCGATTCCTGCCCCTTTCGAGTCCCAGTTGTTGTGTTGGCTTGGACTTTTTCTTACTGTGTTAAGCAGAGTAGGCTTGCCACACAGGACGAACCAGTCCTTGCTGTCCCTCAGACCCCAGGGTGGAGTGGGGTCTGTCTTCACAATGCCTCCCTTTTGTCTAACTGGGCACAAATGAATTGTGCATTCAGCATCACAGGTGACTCACCTGGCAGTAAGTGACAAGAAAGCAGAAAAGCTGTGGGGATGTTGAGGGGTTGTGGTGCTGGTGGGTCTGCAAGCAGGGCAGGTGGATCTGTGCTGAGTGCAGGCAATACAGGAATGTCTGTGTTGGCCAGTTTTGTTGGTTTGTAGTGCCAGTCACTACACTGTCAAGAAGAATGAGACCAATGCTTTTGACTGGGCTGCTGTGTTCTGTTGGCCAAGACCATGATACACTTTAAATCTCTTGCTTGTTAAAAATCTATTTCTAGCCTTAATGTAAGTTTTGTTTCTCCACAGCGAGACTTTTGGAGCAAGTATGTAGGTAAGTAAAAGACATTCCTAATCAGTTCTCTGTGTTTCCTCAAGGGTAACTAGTACTCAGCCTTTCTGCTGCCATGTATCACATACAGATTCAAATTCTCACTCTCTCTTACATGGGATGTGCAAAGAATGTTTTCCTGTCCTATCATGCAAGCAACTTTCCCAAAAAACTTGAAGTGCATCTGTGCCTATCATCAGTCATCTCCCAGAGCTAAGGCATTGGTCAAAAGTGCTTTCTGATGCTCTGACCCTGCCTGACATGATCCAGAGATGAGCCCCACCTCTGCTCTTCACTTCCACAGTCACCTGCCTCTCCCTGTCTGCCTCAGGTTTTGCTCTTTCTTCCCCTTCTGCCAACTTCACTCACTCTGCAGCTGTAATTCAGAACCCAAACAAACGCCTTTGTCGCTGGGCTGGCACCACGGAAGTGTCACCATGCAGTGGCAGAAACTGTGGGTGATGCTTGGGAATCTGTGGAGGGTCTGTTCATGTTAATGTTTGATCTGTGAGCTCTGTATGATGGTTGTCCTGCCTCCTGTCCTTTCAGATGGAGATCAGTGTGTCCCAGAGCCTTGTTCCAACGGGACCTGCAAGGACAATATTGGAAAATTTTCCTGCATCTGCAACAAAGGCTGGGAGGGGGTTTTGTGCAATTATGGTAATGTGGCCTTTAATCCACTATAAAATAGTATTCTTTGTGACAGGGATCTCTGTGTAATAGGGATCAACACTTTTGTCATGGCACAGTATACTCACTTTCTTTACTGATGTGATTTCTCTTTTCCTTCATGATGTGGTAAAAAGATTATCTCTGCTTATCTAAAGCAAAATGAACTTTGTGTTGCCATGAGAGAGGTCTGGAGATCGGAGATATCTAAATTTTCCAGAAGTACTGAAAATAATTGTGTAAAGCAGGGTTTTCAGTTACTTTAGAACTGTCAGCACAGGGATGGTGGTGGGTTTTTTCAACAATACAGGGGGGAAAAAACAATCCACTGCAAATATTTGATTGTCGTTACTATGACAGTTTCTTCCTTGGACAAAAGCTGGATAGCATATTTAGGGATGAACATGCGTCATGTACCATCAACACTTTGCTCTGTCTGACTTGCACTCAGTGACAGTGAATTTTCTGTTTTCCAGTCAACCTGCCCTGAGAGTAATCTCTGTTTTCTCCATCTCCCCACTGCCTTATTCCAGCCCGAGTGCCATTAAAGGCCACAACTGTCATCCCAAATCCATTGTCAGCTGTTGCTGTCTTGAATCACGATGTCATTTTGCCACTTTACCTTCCTGTGACTCTTTGGCTTTCCAACTGCTTATGTCTCTCTTGGTGTTCATTTTTTCCACAGAGGTCAAATACACCAACTGTTCTGTCAATAATGGAGGATGTGAACATTTCTGTAGGGATGACCCTGCCAACCAGTGCCGCTCTTGCAGCTGTGCTTCTGGGTATCAACTGATGAATGACCATACCACGTGCAAGCCTGTAGGTACGTAAGAGGAGGATGTTCGTAGTCTGGATTTGACAGAGGATTCTTCAAACACGAAGTAAGAGGGCTTTATGGGAGAATTGTCTGCAGTGCACTTTGTCCCAGTTTTGGAAACAACCATTCCATGCAGAGTAACTCTGTGCCTGCATTTCCCAACTCCATACCCACTTTATGGCCTTTAACCTGTGTTTGCCTCATGGAGAAATCGGGGAAATGGAGAAACTGCCTCCTCTGAAAAGCACCGAGGGACTTCCATGAGGCCACTGCATAGTATTGCCTAGATTAGAGAGATGGAGGGAATGCTTTAGAAAGAGGTTTTGTATTGGGTGATCTGGTCTTTGCTAATTAACTTTCTCTGCATCTCCTGTAGTGGAGTTCCCCTGTGGAAGAGTGAAAATGGACTACATTGAAGCCAAAGCAGGATTCAATATTCGCCTTATTGAGGGAAAAGCAGGAAGAAGGGGAGACAGCCCTTGGCAGGTAAGGAGAAATGAGTTTTTCACCGCACATAGTTCAGGCTCTTCCCAAACAGCTCTGCCTGCCTAGCTGCTGCAGAAAGGCTCCTACATTACTAGTGGTGGTGTCACATGAAGCTAAGATTCCCTTAACTTAGCTTTTTGAAAAGCAACCCAGAGTTGGAGTAACAGGAGAAAATCGTTTATTATCAGTTAGGACTCTTGACCTTGTCACTGTTGCCAAGTTTTTTACCTTACCTTGCCAACCATGTCAAGAGAGAGGATAGTGATGACATTTACCTACTCTGTTGCTTCCTCCTCGGGAAGACCACTTAATTGCTGCAGTTCATGCTGTGTGATGCATGCCCCAGCTACTGTAACCGCCTTATGGTAGGACTGTGAGGTAATCTTCTCCCCCTTTCTGCATGGATCTGTTCTTATAAGCCTCATCTCTCATAAGTTAGCAGATTTAATCAGTAAACTATGCCATAGCTTCACAGAGCAGGTTGGGCCATCGCAGAGAAAGGGAAGACCCTGCAGAGCTTATTGCGGAACTAATGAATGCGTATAATCAGGGCCTGGTTCTCTTTGACATTAAAAGCCCTTATACAGTGTAGCATGAGAGTTGCAGCCTGAGATGATGTGCTGCCTCTGAGCTTCGTGTCTCAAAGCTTTGAAGGGAAGTGATTGTGCCCCTGTACTCGGCACTGGTGAGGCCGCACCTTGAATACTGTGTTCAGTTTTGGGCCCCTCACTACAAGAAGGATGCTGAGGTGCTGGAGCGTGTCCAGAGAAGGGCAACAAAGCTGGTGAGGGGTCTGGAGCACAAGTCTTATGAGGAGCGGCTGAGGGAACTGGGGTTGTTTAGTCTGGAGAAGAGGAGGCTGAGGGGAGACCTTATCGCTCTCTACAACTACCTGAAAGGGGGTTGTGGCGATGAGGGTGTTGGTCTCTTCTCCCAAGTAACTAGTGATAGGACAAGAGGAAATGGCCTCAAGTTGCGCCAGGGGAGGTTTACATTGGATATTAGGAAAAATTTCTTCACTGAGAGGGTGGTCAGGCATTGGAACAGGCTGCCCAGGGAGGTGGTGGAGTCGCCGTCTCTGGAAGTGTTCAAAAAACGTGTGGATGTGGCGCTTCAGGACATGGTTTAGGGGACATGGTGGTTCTGGATTAATGGTTGGACTTGATGATCTTAAAGGTCCTTTCCAACCTAGTGATTCTGTGATTCTGTGAAGTACCAAAGTGGTTCTTTGCAGTGACCAGCATCGTCCCATGCTGATTTGGATGAGTCCAGCCTCTTTCAGGAAGAATATTGAAAACTTTTTTGTAGGTGTTCCACAGAGACCTTATTCATAGTGCTTTTGTCCCACTGTAGGGCTTTGGCTCCAATTAATGTGACATGCTTTGGTGCTTGATGCATCTGGGCATTTTGCAACCACAAAGAAGAATGTGTACAATATTTTGTGAGCCATGTTCCATGCATTGTCAGACCTCTCTTTTTTTGTTACAGATTATGCTGCAAAATAGCAAAGGGAGATTTCTGTGTGGGGGTGTTCTCATCCATCCATCTTGGGTCCTAACGGCTGCACACTGCACTGAGGCAGAAGAGAAGGGGCTCAAAGTAAGACTTGGTATGGAAAAAAAGTCTGTCCCTGGTTTTTTTTTGAAGTATAACTGTTTCATTCCCAAGGTTTATCATCTCATGAGAAAAACTAGCAGGTTATGAAGACGAAAGTCCTTCTTGGTTGTAGGAGTAGGTTGTCTAGGAAGTGTTTAATATGCATCTTAGCACAAAACAAAAGGTTTAGTAAAAATCAAATTTTATTTCAGGCACCATCAGCCTTACTATGGAAGTGAGCTGATGTCTTCTTAGTACTGCTACTTGTCTATAAAGTAGGAAGACTTGATCTCTTCTGCTTATGTTTTTCTGGTGATGAAAATATTCAGGATCATCCCAATAGTGAAAAAAAAAAAAAATCTTGATCCCAGGAGGAGAATGTCACAGTGCCTCTTCCTGCCTTTTCATACATTTGAACACCATTACTTAGGAGAGTTTCAGTAGCGAAGGAGGAGAGGTGCTGCAGAATGGCAACACTGCCTTCACTGGTACTGCTGCTCTTAAGCATGAGAAAAGCTATGTCAAGTACAGCACTGCTCCTGAATTAACCGACAAAAATAATTAGTGTTCCGTTCACACTTAAGTAGAAAAAACATTTTTTATCAGTGTTTTCTCTCTACCATTGGTGACAGAGGCATAACAGCTCAACTGCTTGCTTTCTCTGCTAGTGAAGATAGGTTGTTCCCAGTAATTGCAGGAAGTCTTGCAAATATATTGTCTGTATACACAGCCCGGGAAAGGTATTGTCTGTGTGCATGTTCCATATACGCTGTGGAGGTGCAGATGTTTGAGAACAGATTCAATAAGGCACGTACGGATGGATGCGTTTATGTACATCCTCCGTTGTTCAACATAAAGGATGAATGGAAAAGCGTGTGATACAGCCTTGGTCCTCTTAGTGCCAGAATATCCACCTTTTCTGCAGAGGGACATCAAATTAGAAGTGCATGTGGTAGATTGGAAATACGCTTACAGACCACACGTCTCCAAGCACTTCAGTTACTAGTAAGTCATTTTCTTCCCTTTCAAGTGATTGCCAATAGGTATGTAAGCCAAGTTTGCTTGGTAAAGGGTCTTGGAATGTTTTAGGGGAAAAGCAACTGTCGGATGTGGTGTTTGAATGCTCTGCAATGCTAGATGTAGCTTTGAGTGTAACTCGAAGGGCACAGGTTGGAGGGAAAATGGTAACTAGGGGAAGTATTGAGGCTGCACTTAAATTACTCCACCCTGGCCTCGTCCTGCAGGTCTCAGTAGAGATCTGTGCAGTCTGACAAGCTTTCAGGTGGGATCTGTCAAGACAGTCCTGTGCTGTCCAAACAAAAAGTGATTTTCAGTGGGTGAAGAAAAGTGTCGGCACTTGAGAACCCAGATTTGAGTTGGTTTTTTGGGTTGGGTTTTTTGGGTTTTTTTGGCTTAAATGAAACTCAAGAGACGTCTCACACACAAATTTGGGGTAAGTATACAGAGTAATTTATGGTGTAAGCATGATCAGCAGTAGGGGCTCGAATTTCTTTCACTCCCCTAGCTGCCCAAAGGACTTTCCTTATTCATAGAGGAAGAAGCAAGTGTGTGGTCATGGACTGAGAGCTGTGACGCATGAGAGGAGAATCTTTCTCGTTGAGTCGTGAGAAAAGTCCTTTACTGTGGTGTGGGTGTGCAGGACCGAGGTGCCTACAACCTGAGACTTGACCAAGAGAGAAGAGATTCTTTCTCCAAACAATACTCCAGGTCAAGCAGAAGGGAACCTTCTGAAGACTAAGCGTAACATCACATGGTTGTCCTTTTACGTGTACCTTTTGGGCATTTCACTGCCACCAGAAGAGCAGTTCTTGTCAGAAAAACGTATGCTTTAAACCTTAGAGACATCTAGTGAGGTACATGGAACAGAGTTTTGAATGGAGACATTGCCACGTCTGTCGGGGCAGGTGTGAGCTCCATCAGAGTAATGAAGGTGTTCGTACTGAGCCTGCAGAGGTCATGCTCGACCTGCCTCTGTCACGCTGGGATACCCAACGCTGTTCTGGACTTTTCCCGCTGCAGCTTTCTGCTCGACGTCCACAAGAGCAAAACTGGAGGGGAAACTCACGTTTGGGTTTGCACTCTTGACCTTGGGGAGTAGTCTTGTAGCAGGACACAAATGGCTTTCTAGTGTCTGAAGTGAAAAGTTAGAGTAGCTGAAGTTTTGAAAGATGGATTTCAGAAGAACCCAGTTTTCCTGTTTGTGGTTCTTGTTCCTGCATCTCCAGCTTAAGAGCATCCAGAAGTGTGTTCAGAGCTCCAAGAAAACAGAGCAGATAGGTGAATATAATGATTCAGTTCAAAATACTGTCTCTCACTTCAGAGGACAGGTCTCATACTTCCTTATTTATGTAGGACTTCACAATTAATATTTTTCTGCCAGCAACAAGATTATGATGCTTTTTATTGTGTAGAAGGAACTAGATGCATTGCAAACAGCCTCTAGGTTCAGTACATCCAGATGTGGATAGGACTTGTGGAATTTGAAACTCTTGGAGTGGGTGACTCAACTGAGAAAGGAAGTATTCATGACCAGAAGGTCAAATGGTCTTCTCCTGAGCTGGGGTAGAGGAGCTGTTCCTACAGTAGCATCGGTGTGAAAGCTGTCACCCCTTGTTGGGAGGTGTCTCGGGCTACAGACAGATCATGGCCATGCTTGTGTACAGAGCATGTGAAGCCTAGCAGAAAGTATCCTCCTACAGAACTAAACTGCCTTCCTCAGAGCAGCTGATCTGAGAGTGTCCGAATCCAGAGTTATTTCTGAGGCCTAAAGCAGAGGTTTGTGTCTGTGAAGACAGGAGTAGACCCCTGCCTCTTACCTGCCAGTCAGCCCCCAGCCACAGCAGCTGCAGAGTGGGTAGCAAGGAAGCGTGTTATGGACACTGTTGCCATGAAGAGGAGAGGTCATGATAGCAGAAAAAAAACCCAGATTTGTGAGTGTTGGCTTGATAATAACAAGTCCTTCAGGCTCTGGTACTACGTAATACAGGTGCCCGTCAGAGCAGTTTCAGCCGTCTGCTGTGGCATGTATGAAATGTCCATTGGCTGTCTGCAGGGAACGAGAGGAGAGACTCAGAAATAATTAGTCTGGAAGTCCAAGATCCAAAGCTGGACTTAAGGGGTCTTTTGAGAATCTGTTTCTGGAAATACTGTGGATCATAACATCCCTATGCTTGGAGACGCTGACTCTTTACAGAAAAAAAACCCCGCAGAGCTGCAATACCTCACTGACAGGCTCAAGCACAGGGGAGCTTACACTGAAGCAAGCGACTTCAGAAGACCTTGGTCACGCAAAGTCAGAGCAACTTGGCTTTAGAGTTTGTATCTGGAGGGATTCAAATGAGACTGAAAGAAGGCTAAAGTTAACAGCGGGGTGGGGGAACAAATTTGAAGGATAATGTTGTGAAGCACGCATTTGAAAAGGTAGTGATAAAGAGCAGCTTCCAACTCACAGAGAAGGAAAGGACACTTCTGTCACACACGTGCAGCACAGGGAGAGGTGAGGTGTCAGCCTGGATGTCCTGCCACCTCATGTGCTTGGACGTGTGCCTGCCTGCGGCTCGAATGTGCATAATGGCCAGTTCTCCAAAGAAGTGTTTTTATCAAGTACATACTGAAGCAGGCCTTGATGTGAAGCTTAAATTAACCAACAGCACAGTTCAAATATTGACAGCCATTGATAATTATTCTTGGGACTATCTCTTCACATCCTATCAGAGAAATCTGTTTCTGTCTTTTCCAGTGTACCACAAGTGACTTGTTCTTGCCTTTCTGGCCCTTTTCAACTTAGTTTCCTGTTTACTGTTCCATAACTGCTTGGCCCCAAAGTGGCCATGATCATGTAGCACAATTAACAACTAAGTCGTCTTTAAGTAGTCAAAAATTCCTTAAAATACAGATGCAAGATTTCAGAAGGGAATAGCCTTACCGGTCAGCCATCATTTATCGTATAAATCCTGAAGTTCAGTCATTCAGGCACTGGTTATACAGCATAAAGCTCATGTACTGTTGTAAATGTCTTGCTTTGCTGTATGCTTGCTCTCCCAGCTTTTAGTGCTGACTCCAAGAAGATTGTTTTCCTCCTGAAGATCTCTCCAGTTACACGAGCGTACTGTAATACCAACACAACAGGGCAACACATAGGCATTTCAGTTTCTCAGCTGATGACCACGCCTCTAGGGTACTCATTCATTTAGTACTGTCTGTATTCATGATGTAGGTAAATACGGCAACTTTACAGATCTGTCCATCTAGTATGAACACTATTAACCTATCACATAAAATGAACAAATGTCTGTATTACAAGAGAAGTAGAAAGGTGAAGTACAGTCCTAAATCCCAATGTAATCCAGATGCCTTGGTGTTCAAGGTGAAGGAAGATTCGGTAGCATCTGTCATCTTCTTGTTTGCTCTTCCAGGTAAATTCCACCGTCTCCGTACTGAGGCAAACGAGCAAACCATTTGGGTTGATAAATATGTGAGCCATGAAAATTACACCAAGGAGACCTCCGATAATGACATAGCCATGCTGCACTTGGCTGAGCCCGTGATGTATAACAAATACATGCTCCCTATCTGTCTTCCCACCCGCGACCTGGCGGAACAGGAGCTGACAAGAAGTGGGAAGCAGATGGTGGTAACTGGCTGGGGCAGCACAAGTGATGTTAACAACAGTTACTCTACTTTCCTCGGTTATATTCAAATCCCCATGGTTCCCCGGAACGAGTGTGCCCAGGCGATGAGATTTGGCATCTCTGAAAACATGCTGTGTGCTGGGAGCTTAGGAGACAAAAAAGATTCCTGCAGTGGGGACAGTGGAGGCCCTATGATCACTAAATATAAGGATACTTGGTTTTTGGTAGGACTGGTGAGTTGGGGTGAAGGCTGTGGAAGAAGGGAGAAATTTGGGGTCTACACCAAAGTTAGTCAGTATCTTGAGTGGATCCAGCACCACATAGATGAGATGTCAGCTCCTAGGAAGGGTTGATTCTGACGCTGAGAGTGTGGAATATTGTGGCTGTGTGCCAGTGACTGTGCAGTGTAATGTACTGTTGGATCTTCGGTATTAAATATAGAGTATGTGTTAACCTTGTGTACTGTTTTCCTTGGTACCTGTTTTTTTTGCTGCTTTTTTGTTTCTTTTTTACATTGTTTATATAAGTTAGTTTCCAGGTTATGTTGTTTATTTGTAGCATGGCCCTACTTAGGCCTTACAGGCGAGAAATAACACCCTGTAATGCTGAGATGCTGTACAACCTTGTAGAAAATAAGCTAGTCCGTGGTCAGATGACTCCACCTTTGAAGTGTAAAATGACTGAATTGGTTGGGGTGGGGGGCAGGAAGGGACAGAGAAAAGCATTTTAACAGTCACCAGAGTGATAGAGTTCTGTCATTTCAGCTTCACTCTAAGGTATTATCCACAGTAACTGGTTTGGTTTGCTCTGCATTTGTATAATTTTTCTTGCAACACAATGAAATTTTAGTAACATCATCACTGTCTCCACTCATTCACACCTTGCTCCAGTGCTCACAGATTAAGTTGATTCAGCAGGTCACTAGAACTTCTCCGTATTTTCTCTTCTTTGCACACTCGATGCCTGATTTTACCCCCCACTGGGCTTCCTTAAGTCAGTGGGAATTCTGGTGTTATTCAGCAAATGGAGGTTTAATTCCAAGCTTTCGCATGCTCTATTTATCCTGAGGTCCATAAATCTCTTCTAATTAGCAAGCTAAGCAAACACTTTTGTTCATTCCTATTCTAGTGAATGCAATCAATGCCACAATATGCAGGCTATATTAGCATTACTAATACTTACTGATTAATATACGTGTGTGTTTGCGCCTGTGTCTGTATGTCTGTGTGTGTATCAGTAAATAAAATAAAGATACACAGCACCAATAAGTTCATCCGAAGTAGCAATAGTCAAAATGAAGTTTAGTATCACAATTTGTACTTGTTTTTAGCACTTTTAGCACTTAAGCCTGCTAAATATAATTAATCTGGTTTTTAAAAAAAAAAAAAAAAAGGTGAAACTGTGTTTCCAACATTTCAGTCAGGATTTTGACCCCTGTTTGGATCAGTGAGTAACTTCAGTCTGCTCTTGTGATGAGATTATTAAATGAAAAAAAACCTCAGGTACAACAAAATTGTATTAGTATTTGTAAGATATTTAATATGGTGGTTTAATATCTCTTAAACTTGTGGACTTAGTCCTGTTGACTTACAAGCTGCTTAAGTGCTTATTAAGCAAGTGCTGAAGTTGATTCATGCGTTAAAATAACATTCACGCATTAAACAACAGTCAGGCTAAGGGCTTCATGTTGGAGGTAAGCTGAAAACCGAAGAGTACAGTAGTTACCATCTCTCTGTGTCTCTGTCTCTCTCTTTCTCTTTTTTCCCCTTCCTCTTTTTTATTTGTGGATATATTTAAGGATCAACGAACGTTAAAGAATAATGCTTTGAACAGCAGCCTTCCAGCGAGGGCCTGCACCAAGAACACATGTTTCTGAGAAGGTTGATGTTGCTAGTCATTGAATTACAAGGAAAAACATCGTTGTGTTCAAAGCCAGTAAAACATGGGTCTAATTAAAGGCAGAAATCGTAATGTCGGTGAATAGCTGTGACTGTTACAGGGCAATATTTGCCTTCCTGCAGGTGACTGCTGTGGATCCTCCTACACCCTCACAGCTCTGCGTATTTCAACAGATGTTTACAGGGCAGCTTGTGTATTTTCCAGATCAGTTGGTCTTATCTGCTGAAAGATGGTGGAGTGTCAGATATCTTCTCTTAAAAATTCCAGATTTTCCTGAAGAAATTTGTTGGCAAAGAACTGGCTTTTATTGTTGGAGGATGTTTTTAAGGGCTTTTTTTTTTTTAATGGCACATGTGTATGTGTGTGGAAACACATACACAATTTTCTTCTGATTTTGGATTTCAAATATGTTTCATAGAATACAGAAGGTTGTCTCTCCTCTGTCAATATTTGTGACTGGTTAATGATCAACCTCTTGACCTCATGGCTGTTCCTGGTGTACATCCAAATCTCTCTCCTGTCTTCTCCTAAAAAAATAAAGAAAAGAAAAAGGTGAGTATAATTGCATGGTTCTGTGTAAAGTGAATACATTATGGATCCCGTTTTTTTGGAAAAATTATACATGTAGCAAAGGTGCTGTCAAATCCTGGTAAATTATTTAGCCTGGGAAGGTAATACAAAGGAATACAAACTTCTGTCTTGTCACTTTTACTGCCAGGTATGTGGTGGGTGGTTTCCTCACTGGGGCTTGCACATACGGTCTTACTTGCCAAGACGATCAGTACTTACACAGCAGCTGCTGCTGTTAGAAACTGCTGGCTGAAGCATGCAGCTCAGCCCTCAGCCTGGGGTCCTTCGCAGTCTAAACAAGGCTGCCGCTGGAGCTGGCCTCTGCTCAGTTTGGGCCTGATCCATGCCTCCCATGTTCACCACAGCTTTTTTTTTTTTACTTCTGTGGGCTTTGGATCAGACCCTGCAACCGCATCCTGGGCTAGGTCAATCTCTGCACGTTGCCTGGCGAACTGTTGGGATTCCTGTTGTAGTGTGCAGCATCGGTGTGGCTGGGAGAAACAATGGACATCAGATCAAAATGAACTGGGTAGAATTTGCTTTCTTTGTCCCTTCTCTTGTCCTCTTGCTTGATTCTTCTTCCTCTTTTTTGCAGGCTAATTCACCCGTGTTGTTTTTGTGACAATACACCGATTTCATTCTTCTTTTCCTTCTGAAGGAAATCATCAGGAAAGTCAGAGTATTCTGAATGCTCACGAAGATGGAGAGCAGTTTCTCGCTTGTGACATTCTTCCTCCTGATGTGCTTCATCAACAGCAGCTGTTCATTTTCATATTCAGGTAGGTACTTCTGAGTTCCATTTTTAACTCAATGGTCTTATTGTGGCAATCTTGGCATTTAAACTGAAACTGCATTCCTTTTCTGAACACAAACTCCTGTGGGTTGAAGAGGCATTTCCTGAAATGCACAAGAAAAAATGAATATTCATATATGTATTTCGAAGAGAAGTCAGCCTTTCTAAACTTCCTACTTAGACCACTATCCTGTTGAAAAGTATTCTCCTTGTGACATGGAACCCAAAATCTGAATTATTTTTGCATGGCAAAGTTTTCTGATTTGGGAAGCTAAAATTAGGCACTTTGAACACGTGTTCTCAGACCTCATGTTGATTTTACTACAACACCACTCAAGATTTGGAAATGGCTTCAGAGAACAGGTGTGAGAATGCACAGGATCTCACAAATCATTATGGCTGCCCTTGCAGAGGAGGAAGAGCAGAAGTAGAAGTGGTATCTGCAAACCAAAGGCTTTACAGCAGGCATGTCCTCTATGTGGGATACCTACTTAACATAGGTCAATCCTTTAAAGATGACCCCAGAACTCAAGGGGTGGCGAAGCGCAATTTTACTGATGTAAGTCAAAGGCATTTTCCCCATTACCAGACAGCAAGATCTGTCCAAAGCTTGTCTCGGCTAAGAGTTTTTGTGGGCTGTTTCTAATTGCCTAGAAATTTCAGTCATTGCTATAGATACCGATCCTGCATCTGCAAAGAAATGTGTGTCTTTATGGTCCATCTCCAAAACTGGGTTCTTTGTCAAAGGGTTTTGACTTGTCTAGGACACTAAACCACAACTAGGAAAACAGAGTACTGTTAAGTGACCTGTATGAATTTTAGTAGGCTTTGTCAGGATTACAAAGGGAGCTTTCTTCTTAAAACGCTTCTCAGCAGCAGTTTTTCAGTCTGTCAGGTGGATGGGGTTTGGATATAGGGCCACACTTCTGGAGATGGAGGTTTTTGCCTTTTTGTTACAACTTCTCTAAATAGTGGTGGCACATGGTATCAGTACATCCACGGGCTGAGCAAGCCCTCTATTTCCCTCAGAGCACCCTGGCTGGAAAGAAGGGAGGACCTTACTGCTATATTCTCTGTTCTGGCCACTCCTCCCTTAATTTATTGTCAGTAATAGCTCTTAAGACATTGCAGGAGGGGACGGTAAATAGCTTAGCGAAGCGAAGTCGATATGAACTAAATATAAGTACAAAACTGACACTTTATGTATTTCTCTTAATGAAGAAGAGGCGTCTGTCCTATTGTGGCCACAGTAGCTACCTGGGAAGCACTGGGTCTCCATTACTGAATATCTGACAAAGGTGTCGCCACATACCACCCAAACCTCTCCTTTCAGCTTTATTTCCACATGCGCACAGAGCCAGGCACCCAAGAATTGTTGTGAATCAGGATAGTGAGGCACAAAAATATAACCAGCCCCCAAAGAATAATACTCAAGAGTCTTATGGAATAAAAAAATTATTTCTGCATTAATCTGCAAGTCTCAGTAGTGAGTCTTTTGATCCACTAAAAGAAAGCTTAAAGTACTAGTGTCTTTTCTGGAACGCAGGCTAATTTTATTTTCCTTAGGGCTGCTTACGTAGTTTCCTGCTCGGTGCCTTTATACTGTTTACTCGACTGAAAGTGTGCATGACTCTGACTGTTCTAATGCTGGTTTGTTGTCTTCCAGTATCAACTGTTCAATTTTGTTTTTCTAGTGTTTATGAGAAAAGACGAAGCACACGAGGTGCTGAAAGTCCATAAACGTGCTAACTATTTTCTAGAAGAGATTCGTCCAGGGAATTTGGAGAGAGAATGCAGTGAGGAAAAGTGTTCATTTGAGGAGGCTAAGGAGATCTTCCATTCGCAGGAGAAAACAGTAAGAAACTTTATTTTAGGAAAAAGAGAGGAGAGTTAACAGTGAGCTGTAAGTAATCCTTCCCAAGCACGCTCTGACAAGTGTGCACCTATGGATTCTGCAGCTCGGTAGTCAGGATGGGTCACTCAAGGCACCTGTGAGATCTCACTTTCTACGCCAGTGCTCAGTTTGTTGTGTAAATATTAAAACAAAATTCCTTAAAAGTATCCAAAACCTCTTTCTGTGAGAGCCTCAATCCAGCAGCGTGATTCTGACATTTTCAGAGGTCGCCTGCTGGATCAGACCTCGGTCCACAATGCAAACGAAAGCAAACTGCATGGTGATGATCAGGAGATCTGCTCCGAGAATGTATTTTATGGTTCTAATCAAAATGTTAATTTCCGTGCACCCTAAAAAATACAGTTTTCTAAATTATCTCTTCAGTAACCAATATGTCTACTTACCGACTGTTTTCTTCATTTGTGTTTTCTTCTTGCAGATGGAGTTTTGGTTCAATTACAAAGGTAAGTAAAAAGGGAATTTAAAAAAAAATCTGTTTCTTGTGTCCCTTCTGGGTACAAAGAATTATGTGGCAGTTTAAAGCCAGGCTTCTCTTAGTTCCTGGAATTACACTCTGCCTTGTTTCTTCTTCTTAGGTTTAAATCCATGTAGTACCAATCCCTGTAACAATGGTGGAGTCTGCAAAATAAGACACTACAATTACTTTTGCATCTGCCCCCCAAAATTTGGAGGAGACAACTGTGAAAAAGGTGAGTACAGGAACAGACACATTGACATTTGTTGTGAAGAAGGGATTACGGCTGGTATTTGCTCCTTGGGTACTTGAGCAGAACCTTTGCACAGGCTTCTCTCCGAGGTTATCGGTGGTGTCTTTGTCTCACACCGAACTGGTCGGTTGGTTAAGATTCATACATTAGAACGGTGTTTTCTTAGATGACACGCTGGGGAACCGCCAGCCTAGGAAGGGAATCTCGTTGTGGCAGCGGCCGTAGCTACTCCTAGCTCTGCTGTGCAGAAAAAGAGGGTAGCACCACCTCCTGTGAGGCAGCAGCTGCAGTTCTGGGCTCTTGCACTCATCTGTGCAAGCCCTGAGGAAGGCACGTGGCCATCGCCCATCTTCCCCCAAGAAGGGAGAGGGAATGGCCTCTTTTTATCACTTTAGAGGGATAACAAGTCTAGTAACTCCTGCCACAGATGCCTGTACTGGGGGTTGTTCATGGTGAGGCCATATTCTCTTTTTAATTTTATTGAGTAAATGCATCAAACAAATTAGCCAAAAAAATAGTGTTTATGTTGCAACATACAAATGATGAAAAATGAAGTAGAAAAGCTGCTTATCTCTACCAGATTTTGGTCCTCTGAAATACTGTCTCTGGTTTGCAAATGACTGAGGCATGAAATTACAGCAAAAGCCAAACTGACATGGAAATTATGAATCATAAGTAATTTCCACCCCCCAAGTGCTTTTGTCGACCTTTTCTTTTTACAGTGAAGCAATTAAATGTGATTTTTTTTGTTTTAATGTAACAACGTATAAAAAACTCAGTTTCTCGTAGACTTGGCCCCCACCAAAATGCCTAGTACTTCAAATCTGTCATGATATAAAAGATGTGGAGGTGAATCAAAAATGGATGTGTTTAGAAGCGTGTGCTCTTCCAGGCATTTTCTTGCTCCTGCTCTACAGGCAAAAAGGCCTAGAGCCCAGCTGTGGCCTCAAGACAAAGCTGGCAAATAAGAAAATGGTAGAAATGGGTGAACAACAATAGACAGTTCCTTCTGTTACCCCGCAAGTTTTCAGCAGATTTTTTCCCTACTTTCTTTCACATAACAATGGTGCCAGGAGCTGTGCGCTGCTCAGGGGTCCGTGCGTAGTAATAACCAAGTGAATGCCCGTGTGTTCCCATTGCAGAAAAGTTTGAATGCTGGTATAAGAACGGCGGGTGCTGGCAGTACTGCAGGGACAGCAGCAGCGCCTTTCATGTGGTGTGTTCCTGCGCAAAGGATTACACGCTGCACGAGGACGGGAAGAGATGCGTGCAAGCAGGTAAAGCATCAGCTTGGAGTTACTTTAGGTAAAAGAGATTTGCAGGCACCGTCTTCACTAGTTGTGGAAGAGCTACACATGCTGTAGCTACGGCAGCTTGTACTTAGTGTATGGAAAAGAGCTGTCTTTTTATAAAGTTTTGTTTATTTATTTTAACTTTTAAGGTTCTTCGCAACCCAGTGTCTCGCTTAATCTAGTGCCCCTGCGAGCACGCACTGGGTAAAGGAGCAGCAGTCCAGTCTGGGGTGGGCCTGTTCCTTCTAACAGCAGCGCAGACTTAGATCAACTTAACTGAGTTATGAAGCTGAACTGCAGCGTTAGGAGGCGAGAGGACATGACAAAGGTTTTCGACACTTTGTGTTAAGGCAACCTATCACAGGGGGAGCGCTGGGTTTGGATTCTGTCCTGAAGAGAGCCCTCGGCAGACTGCTCCTGGATGCCTGTGGCTCAGTAAAAGGCACAGCCCTGTGCAGCTTGTCTCGGTAATCAGCTCTAAACACCTTGGTCAGATGATGATGGGGCTGGGTGGCCAAAGTGGAGTTTGACAGCAAGATGGCAGAGTTGTTCCTGAGCTCTGACAGAAGGGTTGAATCCCATTCCTGGATGGGAAAAGTGCTGCTTTTGTGTTAAGAGTTTGACATGACACCACACCCCCTAAACTCAAATCTTTATTTCTGTCTTTGCTCCCTGCAGCACCATTTCCATGTGGCCTGATTAAAGCCAGGCAGGCTCTGGAGGAAGAGCGGCTGGGGCAGAAAAGGCTCCCGAGGGGACTGCATGAGCGCGGGGACACTGCGGCCAAGTGGAATGAGAGCACGGAGGGCACAGTTAGGCAAACGGAGCTGGAACAAAGTGCTGTTGGGGAAAATGGGACCTTAAAGGATGCCTTTGGGCAGAGCATGCGCACGGAGGGCGACGCTGGACAGACTGAGGAGGCAGGAGGTGCTTCCAGCTGGAAGGAGACGTGGGTGGACTCTGTTCCCCAGAAGCCGCTGGGGGGGGATGCTGCTGGGCAGGAGGTGGGGGGCCCCGAGCAGGACGAGGCGGTGGCACGCACCGCCAGGCCTGGCAAACCCGGGATAGGCCCGGCTCCGTGGGGTGAGGCAACGCAGGGCCCTGCGTGGCAGAGTGAGACCACAGCACCTGCTGCCCCGTGGGAAGAGATGGTGGGAAATGCTGCTGGGCAAAACCAAACAACAGGGGAGCGCGCCAGCCAGAACCACACAGGGGCCGTTCAACCCCCGCGTGATGGGCTTGATCAGAGCAGTGACTGGGGAAATGGTGCAGACATGCCCCAGTTCCTCCTGATGAACATCAGCTCTACTTTGGAGCACGACTCCAGGATAACAGGAGGCACTTTGTGTCATCGTGGACATTGCCCCTGGCAGGTAATACTTCTCTCCCAGTCTGGCCATAAATACTACACCTGAATGCTTTCTTACTTTACTCGTTCCATCCGGAGCAGAGTTCATCAAGCCATTATAAAGCTTTTTTTCAGGGCGAGAGCAAGCCAACCACATGTATTTCTCAAGCTTCTACAGGTCTTTTTGATGATACGTATCATCTTAGTTGCTTTATTTATCATTCTTCCCTTATCCTAGATAGATGCTTTTTTGTGATCTCAGCTTAATACATCAATCAGATCTTCTCCTGCTCTGTTGAGATTTTTTGTTTCTACATGTTCTTGGTGAAAAGCTGTGCTTCCAACTCCTCCTGGAATGGCTGGTGATATTTTTCACAAAAATTCTTCTAAGACCAGGTGAGATTCTTCATTAGAATACTTTTCATACTTGTATGAAAAGGGCTCAAGAGGGCTCTCATGTGAAGGCAAATAAGGGAACCCTCCCTGAAGTGTTTCTTTTATTTCCATGATACTGTTTTGTTCTTCTAATCTTGGTTTTGGGCTTGCGTGTGTGTGTGTCCTTATTTGTTACTAATTTTCACTTAATTTACATTGTCTCTGTTTCATCAGTGTACTATTATTGTTTATGGGCTTGTGCATAGAAAGTCTTGTCTAAAAGATCTCAGGTTATGATCAGTCTATTTTATTGCCCTCATGCAAAAATATTTTCCCATTGCACCCATCAGGAGGTATTTTACAGGGGGGAAAACTAGTAGGCTGAACCTGTACGGATAACAGAGTCATTGCACACTTTTGCAAGCCGCAGTGTCACCACCAATAAATTGTATGGGTTTCTGCCATCTTACACACTTCTAGGAGGAACAGCACCTGCTTGCCTTTTGATCAAGTGAGACCTGGTTTTGGGTTGCCTGAATGCTGCCTGACCTGTACCGTTTCTTCGTGAATTAAGGTGTTACCATCAAGGAAGCTTTAAATTTTCATTACAGCAGGCAATTTGTAACTGAAGCTTGTATTTTATATATATATTTTTTAAAGGCTTTTGCAAACTCTTTCCATTCTAGTTCTTTATAACCTAAGACAGAATTAGTCTTTGCTCCTTTTCCATGTTTTGTTCTAGCACTATTGAACAAAATTTAAAAGTATTAATTGTACACAGAATAAAATCAAAATAGCTTATGTAAAACTTGACGTTACTCCAGGAACGTCAGGAGGCCAGATGGTGTTGCACCTTTTTCCACTATTTGATTATTGTATTACCAAACTTTAAGCTTTTCCTTCAGTTTAACACATGAAATAACAGGTTCAGGGAAGAGTTTAATTGAAGAGATGCTGAGGCATTAATGGAGGTTGTAATTCTGCATAAACAAGGAAACATCTAACGCTGAGCAGCATGTGTTCACTTCTCCCTTTCCTACTCTGTAGATCACTCCAAAATTACCAGTAAAAAGGAAAAATAACAAAGTTTCCAAATTTCCACTCTTACTTGCACTTTCACTTGACAACTGAGAAAGTGAAAAACTCTTTCTAGCCCTTGTTCACGCAAACACCGCTGTTCTTTTTTAACCCAAGTACCAATGAAATACACCTAGTGTTACTGTTCTACCCCCAAAAAAATTTGAAGCCACGTGAAAAAACACAATCGTACTCATTTCCTTAGAATGCCAGTCAGCATAGCTCTAATCCTATTTGATTTTGTCAAGCTTAGTTCATCATGCTATCCTGCTCCATTGTCACAGATGTGCAGTCATTTTCTTACTGTTTTAACACCATCATCTTTGCTTGGTGCACTGTAGTCAGAACTGTTGATTTCAAGATTACAGAGCCTGCAACCAACCAGAGACCAGCAGTGCACATGAATACCTAACACAGCCCTGGTGACAAGTTCTTCCTATCTTTCACACAGGTTTTGATCCGGAATAGTAAAGATGCTGGTTTCTGTGGAGGGAGCTTAATCAGCAGCCGCTGGGTGGTCACCGCTGCTCACTGCCTTGATCTCGTCAGACCCCACCATGTTACCGTAGGTGAGTACAACTTGTGTAAACACAGGGGTAGTCTCTTCCTTAAAATGAGCTTTCTACATGAACACAGTAAGGTATGGTTCAGACACACACACACGCATCAGATTTACAGAACACTTCAGTTCCTTGGCAGCGGTGGACCAGCTGCTCCCTTTTGTTTTCATGGAGAACCTGGGAATGTGAGGCAGAGATTTCTCTTTTTGTTGCCCCTTTTGGCAATCTCATTGTGCATGGAGGCTGACCACATCTCGGGGTACATGTGGGATGGAAGGATTCCTGTAGGTGATGCTCTGCTCTCAAGTCAGTTTTGGTTTTTAATCAGCCTTAAGCTTAGTTTCATGCTGTGCTAAGGCACTGCTGCTCATTACCTGTAACTGCCTCAGAGCAGAAAGCCTGCCCCCAGTCATGTCCTACACTACCCATCATCGGTAGCAGGAATTGGAACCTCTTGCAGCAGGAATGCTGCCTGAAACCCAGCCTTGTGGTTGAAACCTCCAGAAGAGACATGCAAGAGGAGCAAACAGAATACAGCACTGGATAACTGACAGGAAACAATTCTTCTGCCTTACCCACGGCTGCATCTTAACACTTAAGTATGTCACGTTCCTGAGGGGGAAAAACACAAAGTCCCATGCAAGCTTAGACAAACTGTTCAAAATACAGCACTCACTTACTAAAAAGCATTAGCTGTATTTATGGTAAAATCCCTGCCCCAGAAGCCATAATTGCTCTAAGTATCTACTCATTCTACTCATCCAGTCAACAAGTTTGTTTTGCCTGTGAAGGGCAAACTGGTAATTTGGAGGATCACAGCAGCAGCAGCAGGAATTACTGTTACAGAGCATGATTTGTGCTGGGAGGGAAGGTCAAAAGCATTAATTCACTATCCTTCCCACCCTACGGGCTGTTTCCAGTTTGCTTAACATTTTAACTTGTCACGACTACAGGAGACTTCGACAAATACCAAAGAGAACTGAAAGAACAGAAGATTGATGTGGAACGGAGCTGGACACATCCACATTACAATTCCAACGACTACAACGGTGACATCGCCTTGTTGTACTTGAGCAGCGATGTTATTTTTAATGAGTATGCAATTCCCATCTGCCTTCCCAGCCCTACCCTTGCCACCCTGCTATCTGAAGAAGGAAGAATCGGGATGGTAAGCGGATGGGGTGCTACTCACGAGAGAGGTTCGACTCTGCGCTTCCTCATGAAGGTCCGGCTGCCCATCGTGAACATGGAGACCTGTCAGCGGTCAACAGACCGACTCATTACTGATAACATGTTCTGTGCAGGCTACAACGCTGAAGCTGCGGACGCCTGCAAAGGGGACAGTGGTGGCCCTTTCACAGTGTCTTACCACAACACTTGGTTTCTCTTGGGGATTGTAAGCTGGGGGGAGGGCTGTGCTGAAAAAGGAAAATACGGTGTATATACCAGAGTATCCAACTACATCCCCTGGATTAAAGAGATTGTTGAAAGTGTGGCAGACACAAAAAACTTTTCCATTAACTTTTCTTAAGACGATCTTTAAAAACAGAAACCACCCTACGATTACAGAGTGCTTCCATCTAAGACATTATGCAATTCCTGTCCTTAATGGTATAGAAATCAAAATTATCTTCAAAGAAATTTGAGTCTGTTTACCATAAATAGTTAAATTGCTAATTCAAGTATTACTGAGTAAAATACTTGTGTATAATAAAGAACTATTCTGCAAATAAATAATAAAGGAGACAACTACAACTTTAAATGCCCAGCAGAAAGATTTTGTTTGGTCAGTTTGTGGGGCTGGTTTTTTTAGAGAAAGCAAAAGCTTTCTGTTTCTCAAGCCTACATGCATATCCCAAAAGCAGGCAAATAATCCTGTGTGAATTAGTTGCATTTCCGGTAGTGTTCTCTGTCCTCTAGTTATGAAACACCATGCTGAACACAGCCGCTAAGGATCTGTGAAGTTGTGTCACCAAATACAACTGTTACCTCAAGTACAAGTCAGTTTACTAAAACACCAGTACTTTCTGCTACAAAACCAACGTCTGTGCGTTAGGGACTGCGCAGGAGGAACTGCCCAAGGGGGAATCCACCCGGCTGCAGCTGGAAAAACATACACAGGATTGTACAGTGGGATTCTGAAAGAAGTGAATTCCTGTTGGGGGGCCCTGGGGGTGTGAGGAATGCTGCCTGCTGCGCTTCACAGGGTGCCCTACTTACACTGCAGCTCTGCTCCAGCAGCAGAGGGCGAGGAAAGGCATGAAGATGGGCCACATGTTCCTGCTCTGGGCAGTTCTACAGAAGTGGAACTACAAAAAACACAGAGCTACCAAAGTAGCAAACAACAGAACTGTCCCTTTTTCACACTTTTTTCCTAAGAAAGAAAACCCTTTTTCTTTATTCTGAAGATGCACACACACCCACACACACCCCCCGCCCCCCCATGTAGACAATTTACCTCTGATAGTTCAGACAGGAAATATTTGTGAACACACTTGATGGAGAAAGAGCCAGCACAGCAATAACTTTTCTGTCGGTCATCCCAAAAGGAAGATTGGTCCTCTGCAGCCAGCCGCCCCTCTACAAGGCCGATTTCCTCACACAGCCAAAGAAGTTTCACATACTTAAAGGAAGTGCTCAATACCAAAAATGCAAGCAAAACACCTGTGGGCCAGACTAATACCCCCCACTAACTGTCCCCTCTAAGTACCTACATCACCATCTATCTTTGTCCAACTGTCTTTGCTGCTATTTCTAGGTGGTCTTTCTTTATGACCCAGATATCTCAAAAGTTAAGTTTTGGGTTTGTGACCTTCTTTACAACTAACTTACTATGAAGTTTTAATTTAAAAAGTATCCCAGCACTCACACTGATGAGTGGTTCTCTTCCTGAGCTTTATTCAAAGCCTCATGAAAATAAGTCAAGTCAGTCCATTATTACCATTGCACAAGAAACAGAACCTTTTTGTTTACCTCAGAGAACACGTGATGCCAAGTTCCTATGATTAATTTTGATGGCAAGGAACTGTATTGGGCCCATAAAAGACCACCAGGGTCAGTACGTTAAGGAAACATCTCTTAGGATTGAAAAGGAGCCCACAGTCCCCCATGGCTGCAGTACCAGAACTACAACAAAAAGTTGGGGGGGGGGCAGGGAGAGGGGGGAAGCAGCCCACCCTAACTCACAGATCCTCGGGGCCAAACGCAACCTGGGTACAAACAGCTCTACACCATTCAATTTTTCACATAGTTGCACCTGCCAATATAACACTAAGGAATTAATTACCTGTCTTTCAATAAATTAATTAAAAATGGGGAAAAAACCCCAAACCCTTGAAACTGTCAGCATGCTAAAAGCACACACCTGAGGTCAGTTGCTGTGACATAAGCATACCTGGCAAGAGTAGGTGAAGTCTTACAGCAGAATTCCTTTAGTAGGCTCCACCCAGCAAGGCATTCTCCTTCAGTTTTTGCTTCATGTCCCAGCGTACAGCTTTATGTTGTCGTCAGTCCCCTTCAGTCTGGCAGGAGCCAGACCATCCAGTGTGACCATCCACATACTTACATTCTCTCCAGGATCAGTGCCAGCAGATGCCAGAGGTATTAAGCACCTCCACATCGGCTAACACCAAGATCCCGCCTCAGGGAATTCACAGCATCACTGCAGCCAACAGGCTGCGCTCCTCTGGAACGCAGGCAACTTTCTTACTGAAATCCCAACTGCCAGTTATCTGCAAGGAGAAGAGTCCGCTTCTTGTAGGAACGCTCAGCAAACAAAAACATTTTCAGAGGTAGAGGTAAAGAAGCAGAGGTACAAAATGTTGCTCTGCTGTCTTTCTGTAGCACCAGGGACAAAGAAGTAGCAGCATTATCCCCCTAACACAGAGATAGGAACCTTCTCCTTACCACTGGTAAAACAAGCCTTTCTGAAAGTCACTAGCGGGCTACAGAGCAACACACCTTCGAGCTACCCAAATACTAAAGCAAAACAGAAGAAAATGTACATGGCTTTCAACTCTACAAGTGAAGTCGCAGCAGTATCAAGCCCTGCAGCAACGGCTCCACACAGCCGATCTAAGTGCTACATAAAGCACACAAAAAAAGATGTGTCCAGCAATCTGATATTCAGTCTTAAATAGTGTCACTAACCCTGAGTCCAAAGTCTGGCTTACTTTAAAAAGAATCTATTCTATCACCATCACAGAAAAGCCCATCAGCTGCGGCCCTTTGTTCTCCAACAGCAGTCACCGCTGAAGCTTTGCCGTTCACACGGAGGATCAATAGCGGTGAAATACTGCTGTCTGTCTTACGTCATGCATGTTAGCTGGAAGCCGCTGGAATTTTTAGTGGTCAGTCTGCTGGTCTTCTCCTCAACTTTTTTCATCACGCTTTCATGAAAAATGAAATCCTTTGGGTGGAAGATGGTCAACATTTCTAATCAAAACCAATACATGTAGATCTCCGAAGACAGAACAACTGATTAATAAAAAAGTGCTGAATAAAGAGGAAATGGACAATGGTAAACAGAAAATTAACAATTAGCAGCTTCTCCACGTACCAGGTGGACCACACTTATAGTCTCTTGAGCAATCAACAGACAGCCCCCCAAAAAACAGAAGATGTTTTATTGTCTAAAGTGTTGCAATACAACAAATACGTGATCTGTACAAAGGACACAATAGAACAAGTTTAAATACAATCAGAAGAAGTCCCCATATTCACAGTCCTCAGACAACATCTTATACCAGAACCTGAACCAACGATTTTAGAGATTCACTAAAAAAACCCAAACAAGTTGTTAAAAAATTTAAAGGTCTCCAAAGAGTCTATGGGTGTACTGTCTTACAGCAGAGGTCATGGGGTATTCTGTGAAGGGTCACAATGGCATCTTATTGCCCTCAATGCTGATTTTCACTGCATGGGCCGATCTGCTTTTTTTCCTGATATCTGTGAATTTCCGCATCTGTTTGTCCAGTCGACTCACCCCTTTCTTAGAGGTCCCCTGGAACTTAAAAAATAAAACTAATAATTACCACTGAAAAAAAGCAGACGTCCCAGAGGATCAATCAAGAAAAGCGATGCATGCAAGGTTAAACCTGCAAGAGGGAGCTGATGAAACCACTGCTTCCAACTGGGGGTCTGTGTGTGTGCACACACGCGTGTTCTCTCCCCGCAAAGTGGGTAAAATGGTTCCTCCAATTCGTGCATCGCGTATATGGAGGCAGTCACACTCAATCATCACACAGTAAAGCTTTCACATTACAGGGATTAATAACCATGTTAGTCGTTCTCATGCCGGCTGAATATACAGCGTGGAATAATTTTGTATCTATATTGCCTGGAGTTTAGTGTCAAAAATATACTGTACTACAGTGTCATACATATAGGCTTCCTGTGGGGGGAAGATTTTTTAGATATGAATACACTGTAAATGAGGCGGATTGAGTTGACATATCAAATCCAAACTGCAATTTATTTTAAAGGTCACTGATTAGTACTTATAAAGCAAGAGATTGGGAAAAAGGGCGTCTAGGGGGAAGCAAAAGAAATGCCTAAGCTGACCATACAGGTTCTTAGAAGAGTTACTGCATTTCACCTCTGTATTTTAACTGCAAACGAAAAATTGAGATGACACAGCAGTTATTTTGCACAGATTAAATACAGTGATTCTGTAAAGAAACACCACTAAAGACAAACAGCAAGGACCTTCCAATCCGTAGCCATTACTTCCTAAAAAGCAATTCCCCCTAACTAGACAACAGAAACAATGTTGGGAACTTCCCACCTTTTAATTTTGGGAGAAACAGAGATATCTAGAACATGCTACTTAATATCCGACAAACACCACCTATTAGAAACTGAACCTCTAGTTCCCATCACTGAGGAAGGTTCTCCTGAAACACTGACTTTAAATAAACTTTATTCATAAAACTGTTCACTAGTCATTGAAATTATAGCTGGAATTTCACAGTGATTTTTAAAAAAATATATGTATTTTTTTTAAACAAATAAATATGAAGCTTAAACTCAACAGTTATCTACCATTTGTGCTAGCCTCTTCCTGTCACTACTAGTTTGTGGCAGCCCTGCTCACAGAACTCAAATGCAGACTAGAAATCGTCAAAACAATTCCCGCACTGAGGCAGGTCATTGATCGATCTACCTCCACCCCGCATTCGCAACAGGGGATACTTCTCCCCCTGGTCTGCAGAGGTCTCACTCTCTGCCTCCTGTCAACCACCCCTAAAGTCTCACATCACTCAACTTCCTTGAAAGAGCAGGTGTGAAAAATACCTTGCTTTGGACCGGTAAAACATCAGCCACAGATGCTGGTAGGCAGTGACATGAGGCCCTATGCTAAGGGCTAAGAAATCCTGTGTGTCAGCTCAGGTAAACCTGGAGAACCTAATCATGTCAGAACAGCACTCAAAACCACAGGTGGTGCAAAGCTATTTTTGAGAACAGGTATTTTCATTTAACACCTGTTATTTAGGTACCCTGAAGCTGTTAGGTGCTACAGCCTGTGTTTTCCTGTACAAGTTACCCTTTAGGTCACAGTACAGACATGAGAGAATACAAGGAGAGTTTTCCATGTTTAAGTTAAGGTGTACACACTCCTTTCCTGTATGTGCAAACTGCCAACAGCTGAAGCACATGCACTGTTCACACCTCCCTTGAGGGATACCTCTCAAACTTGGGGAAGGCAGAGTGTCATGGCTACAGGGGCATCCTGTTGCCTTCAATGCTGAACTTGATGGCCCGATGCACTTTGCTGAGTCGTTTCTGTTCAGCAAACCGTCTCTTGTGTTTTTCCAAGCGACTAATACCTCTCTTAATAGTCCCGGGCTAGAAACAATATCTCAATTAATGCACAGAACGAGAGATAACAGCAGAAAGCACAGTAATTATTACTTCTTCCATTTACATGTGTTCTACCATGTACTCTGCTTTTAAATTAAACTGTACAAGGTAGAGGGATGAACCAAATAAAGCAAGGCAAAGGCCTCTACTGAAGCTGTTAATGTTTACCAAAACCTCACAGTTTTCTCCGACTGGAATATTATCAGAAGAAATGATACAAAAACTGGGAGAGGTATAAAAATATCAGTGACACACTTATTGAATGGCAGCTTTAGTTCAAAATGCTCTAAACTAAGAGGCCTGTAATCAGATTCTCACCCTGCAGAGAAACTCTAAAATAGTTAACATGAAAATCTCTTTTTGGTTAGAGAAGCAACGATACCCAAGTGAAAGTATTTAATGAGCTTAAAACAGCCCACTTGATAGCAGAACTTACTGTCTACTCAAATTAGAGGAGGCACTTAAAAGAATTACCATATTGTACAGTAACCATGGCAACAAGGTGACAGATTCCCAGGCTTAATCAGCGACAGCTTAGGTACAGAGTCACTGGGAGAGGCTAAGATATCCCCACACTGCAGTGCTTACCCTGGAGGACTCCATCTCCACATTCCACTTTGGCCTGACCACATAGTCCTTGTTGGAGGGCATTGGCACCCTCGCACGGGCACAGAACCCGGGGTCTCCGGGTCTAAGAGCCCTGCAGAAAAAAAAAGATGTAACTGTTAAGAGACAAGTCTTACACAGAAAGAAGTAAAAGCAATACAGTGTGTTCTACCTCTGAAACACACTGCATAAACATTGCCTCTAAAACCTCAAAACAAATTGCATATTGTTAGTACCACTGCAATGCTTTTTTCTAACAGATCTTTTTTTTAAAAATCCAACCTACTTTTCCTCTCCAGTTAACACTTTCTCCAGATCCCTGCGAGGAGTCTGACCACCAGAGCTGCAAGAAAAATAAAATTTTATAGGCATCTATACGCAAAGTAATTCTAACAGACAGTCAAGTGTGGTACAAGAAAAGAAAGAGGTCATAACTTACTAAGGGAAATAAAAGGATAGTATCGACACACCACTTTGGTTTTCTTGATGGAGCCTCAGAAAGAAAGAAGGATTTCATGTTTCTGCCTGCTACTCCTACCTGCTCAATCTCCTTCGCTGAGGCATCTGTTCCAAATCTCTCTGTTCCCTCTCTTCTCTTGTCATGCCTTTGTAGTTTGAGGTAAGGCCAAAGATGGGTCGAGACCATTCATCTATTAAAAAAAAAAAAAAAAATTGGTTAACAAATGCTAGGCCTCTGAAGTTTACCTCCAAGCCATTCCAGTGACCAAATACAGCTTTCCAAGTTCATGGGAAGTATTTATGCTTCCTTCTAAACAAATGATTTTTGAGCTCTTAATATTTCAGGGAAATCCAGCCTTGTGGACAGTAAGAAATGGCTTTCATCCAAAAAATTTCTTGCTGTTGCCTGCTCTTTTAGATCTCTCTCAGCTCTTAGAACACTTAGTGTCAGGAACTCCTGCACACCACAGTGGATGTTATTTTAGAAATATGTAAAGTAGTTCCTAAAGAACATAAGTTTATAATCAGTTTGCAGTCATTCAGCATGGACTGCACTACACAGGGCCTACAGCTGTTTAAGAAGTAAACTTTCAGTCATCCAAGATCTCTCTGAAGTCCATGGAATAAACAGTCTTCTAGCAGCACCTTCCTGCCTTCGTAGCGTATACACGAAGTCTGGACAACTAGCCAAGAGACAATCAGGGCAAAATAAATGCCATCCTCTGGTTTAGAAGAATGAAAGAAACAGGAAAAGGTGCATGCAGAAGTTACTGTAACAGCGTTTGTTAAGAGCTCTACAAACAAAGCGGCCTAATAGATCAGTGGGATTCCTACACTGCAGCATTAATTCTACTACAGACAATAGAAAAGAGTGATGCAGAAATTAAATTATCAGTGGAACCTCACTGACAAAAGGCAAAGGGAGATTTACATACTGATTAGCTTCCCTGCCATATCCTTGTTAGGTCTCGACTCTTTGGGGTGTTTGTAAAGGTACATCACAGCTCGTCCAATGCCACTGTGCTTCAGGGTCTCTTGGCTCACACTGGGCAACTGCAGGATACAGGAAAAGTCAGAAAATAGCAAGAAATTGTGTCTGAACACCAACGGCATCAAACTTCGCAAAAAGACCAAAACTCACCTTCACAGTAAGCTTGAAAAAAATTAGTATTTTTTCACTGTCCCACAAGGAATTGGTTAAAGTATCAAATACCAAAACCTAGGAATCTGCCTTAACATTTTTGGGTTTTATACACAAAATTAATATTTCTGGAAGCTGACTTTACTCCAAATGCTCTTTTGCTTATATTACCCAAGAACTGAGTTATTGCCTTCAAAGCACCCATTTTATAAAGATAAAAACTTACATGGCAAAAGCATTCAAGTAATCAGCTTAGCTACAAACACTAAAAGGTCTACACTGAGTATGATGCGCTTTCTCGTGCACTGCACACTTTAATAGGCCACAAAAGAGAAGGGACCACGAGAGAGTGAAACTCGGGGACACGTAGCAAATGACTCTTCACTGAACTTTGCCTATAAACCTGAAATGGGCAGGCAGGGCCAAGTAATCTAAATTCAGGCAGAACTCTTGCAAATTCTTAGCAAGGAGCAATATTTCTAGAGCTTCAGTCAAAGCCAGCTAGAGGCGCTGCAAGAAAAATTTCACTTCTACCTCATTATCAAAACTATGCCATGTTTATTTTATGAATACAGCAAAGACAAATTAAAGTGATCAGTCACAATGTATGAGCCGCCGAGTGCGAGGGAAGATAAGTGACTAAGCAGTTTAGATTTATCAAGAATCTAGAAACGCCGTAACACATAACTCCGAGAGAGGGTAGAGAACTTTATGTCTGCAGTTCGTCCGAGACTCTCAGAAATGTCTTCTGGCCTGCTGCTAGCAGAGCTGTTTGCTTCGTTGTGAACACGGGCAAAATTTTTGTAACAGTTAAGTACCTGAAGCTCCCTAGCCAAATTTTGTTCAGCTAGACAGCATGTCTACAACATAAGATTCATTAAAATGATGCAACTTTTAAACAAGCACATCTGTTTTGCAGTTTGCTTCCTTATGTATTTCGCTGCACGGTCCATTGGTAGCAGCTGCAGTACATTTATCGCCAAACATTTCCCTAAAGCACATGACTGTAACATTGTGGAGAAGCCACGAATCAAATATGGTTAAAAGTCCATTTCAAACCTCTTGCAGGATCTTCAGAAGCTCCTCTCGTATCTTTAGTGCTGGCAGACTTCGGTCTGGAAGAGGAGAAAGCCACTCTTTGATGGCAGACATAACACCGCTATCGATGAAAGTTTCTTTGAGGTCCTGCCTACGAAGTTTGAAGTAAAGAGGAGTCACAAGTCATATAATACATCAAATCTTAAGATGCAATGTTCTTTCAGCACAATAATGCATTGGAGTTTGTTTCATCTTCACTGCACACTCAGTACAACTGTAATGTGACTCCACGAAATCTACCAAATTCCCAATATTCCCCAAGGCGATAATTAACTGGGAGAATGACAACTCACTTTTTAAGATGCATAACTACAGTTGGTAGCAAAGTTAATTTCTTTAGTGCTGGTTTCTTTTGTGTATTCAGCTGCCGATCCTCCTGTAGGGAGTTAAAAAATCAGCACAAGTTAATCAAAAGAACTCTCTCATCCTTTGCAACATTTACAGGAAAAAGTTTAGTCTATTACAAGAGAAGTGCAACTTTGGCAGGATTACACTAACTTTGCACCCTGCTTTATCAAACAAATTATACGGTGACTTCTCTTATAAAAAGGCTGCCCACCTTAGTCAACATTTTCCTTAAAAGCATCACACTCCCCCTAACTTTTTTTTTTTTTTTTTTTTTACTTCATGATTTCGGTTGATCACAATAAACTGGAGGTTTGCAGGGTCCTCCATGCTAGCTATGCACAGATAACCTAGAAACTTTGTTAGTAAAAATCTCACGTCAACAACAGAAAAATAGCTAACGAAAACAAGGCAAAGTGAGGAAATGTGTGTTTGCTTCACCTAAGAATGTAATTAGATAACCTAGAAGTTTAGCATGGTGTAAGTAACGTAAGAGTGCACAAATGCGCATCATGTGCTAAAACAAAGTCTGGGTTTCAAAGTAACTATTGCCCAAGACCATAATGTCACCATCTGTTCAGTACTTGGGCTCACATACCAAAAAGACCCATTACAATCAACAGATTTATGTCCTGCTGTGGTAATTCCTGTCCACTCATCTTTATCCACTGAAGGTTCTTTCTGCACACTGTTTTTTTATTGCAAGGGAGAAGATTCCTCTAATGCCCTTCTTTTACCTCTTCATGCCCCAGAATGGTTTGACAGGCACATGCGATAGAAATAAAGACACCACAACACCAGAGCTCAGCTCTTCCTTCTCTCCAGCATTTCAAACTATATGGCTTCATTTGAAACATATGGCTATCATCTTGGCCAAGAAAAACTTTATTGTCAAGACCAAGAGAGTCTCACTTGTCTCCCAGATTGCTATCTCACTCTCCCCTTCCTCCCCAAGCACATTAGCCTTCTTATCTTGTTCTCAGGAAGATTCTTTTTCTGTTATCTGTAAGATTCCTCTTTATAAAGTTCCGTATATTCCCTCCAATTGGTTTTAATGAGTTTCACAGTGCTTTTCATTAATTTGATTGCTACTCCAACAAAACTGCAACCAGAACAGAAGATATCTGCCAAAAAGACAAGACCCCAGCAGGCCTTGCACAGTAACATATAAAACATGCCTTGAAAAAGGCAGCCTGCCGAGACAGAACTTTGCGTAATTCTGTTACTCTACCATCATTTACCACAGTACTGTCATTCAAACAGTTTAGAAAAGGATTCCTCTCAGGAACAAACACCAAAGTACTACATAAGCTACTAACTGTATAACTAACTTAAAACCTAGTCCCTTTCTCAGTGTTTGATATACTTACTCATTTAGTTTACAGAACATGTATACATCCCTTTTCATAGGACAGTTGATCTCATCTGATCAAAGCTGAGCAAGTTAATGAATTTCAAACTTTAAAATGAAATGTGGAGAAAATTTTTATTCAACAGAAGAATTTTTTTTTTCATTCAGAATAGCAAAATAGCATTTAAACATTATTTAGATATTGGAAGCTTTCTGTAGCATACTCCTCCTGAGTATCAGCCAGATTTCTGTATTTTACCGATCACAAGATTTTCCCATAGAATGAAACTGGATTTTAAGGCGCCTTTGGACCCTACAAAACTCACCTCAGCAGCTTCATTCATCTTCACAATCATCGCACTGACCACATCATCTGCATCACTTATAAAAGTTCCACCATCACGGTTTCGTCTACGCTTGCCACTCATACTCTTCTTCCGTTGCAGCATCATGTCAAAATCTGACATGAAGTCCATACTAAAATGCAAGAAGAGTTTGCCGATGGTCAGAAGAAGGTTGATCTCACTGTCTTTGCAGGAAGTAACTTTCTATTTCTGTAGCGTAACCTTTCAAAAATTCTCTAATAAACCTACAAGCATTATGTCTCAATGCCCCTGTAAGATAATTAGTTTTCCTCAGTATACAAACTGGGAAAGTAGCAAAGGGCTTCAGTGGCTCCAAGACGCCCTCAAAAGTCTGCAAGACCTTGCTGAAATAGCTAACGACATGCGCACGCGTAATATCCTGGGTTCAAAACGTGCTAAAGCTGTCACTGAAGCTGACAAAGATTTAGCTTTCCTGTACCTGCAATACACTGCTTTGATGCTACTGACCCAGACAGAAAGGAAACATGACACATGCTGATGGCAGGTCTTGCCATACATTACCCCTTACACCAGCAGAGAAACACACCTGACTCCAATGCTGAACTGCTAGAAGTAGACTTAAATGTTTGATTAGATATTAATTTCACTCAGGTTTTGATGAAAACCATGAAATACTGTTCTTTGAAGCAGCATAATCCGCTATGGATTGCCAAGTGACTAAACTTGAGTACAAGCTGAGAGAGGACCTTCTGTCGTAGTTTATGAGGACACACTTTCTGTAGAAACATAGTCCCGTGCCTTTCTAAACTGAGAAGTCTAGCCAGTCTTTGGACGAGCCCTTTCACTGAAGTCTTGCATTTGCTATTAACAAAGGAGCATGTAACACATTGACATACTGCTTCCCTCTTTTGATGTTATCATCTGAGTCTGATTCATCTGCTGTCTCCTTCATGTCTGCATCACCTTTCTCTTCCTCCAAGTCTTCCTGGTTAAAACCCTGATGGGTAAAGACAGCACAAATCAGTGTACAGATGAAGACTGAGCATCTACTCATGCACCCGACTCTGATACTTGAAAAACTTCAGACAAGTCTCCAGAAGATCTGGAAGATAGAGAAACAAAGGCTTCCTAATTCTACGTGCAACTTTCACACCAGTAACTCTCCCAACAGAAGAGCTGTAAGTGTTATTTAACCCCAAAACTACCTCAGTGAGTCCCAACAGATATAAAGCTTCCCTCCTGATACAGCTTATCTTTGAACATGAATTCAAATCCGAAGGGGCATTCTGAAATACTGTGCCATGAAAATTACAGTTAGCAATTGAACAAAAGACATCCACAATAGCACTTACTGTAAATTCCTCTTCTTCCTCATCACCAGATTCTCCAAATATATCTGCGATCAGGTTCCTGTGAAGGTAACGGTAACATTTATCTATTTAGACAGCAACAGTGAGAAGTGCATTTTATGCAAAATTTCTAATGAGTCTGTGGAGATCCACCTTTCATTCTGCCACCTACCACTGACCTTCCTCTTAACACCACCAATGAAGGTAGACAATCATTCTCTGGTTGGGATTCATCCATTCTCCATTCATAATCAGTCTCACGATCTGCAACCCCGAAGGAATTCATATTCCCAGAAGCACTTACTCTTGTTCATTTCCAGATTCACTGTCACTGCCAAACAGATCTTTCTCTTCTTTTTTCTTTCCAGCATTCTCTCTTCTTTCTTCTTCTTCTTCTTCTTCTTCACTATCCGATACAATATTTTTCTTCCGTTTGTCAGATTTGTCTGAAGCAGCATCACTGTCTGATTCCTCAACATCAGAAAGGATTCGTACTTTTTTTGCAGCTGCCAACAGAAAGAAGCATTGCTACATGCCCTAGCACACAGTATTCTGGTATTCTCAAAAAACTATTCTCTCAAAATTGATTTTGTCAAGAGGGAAGACTAGCCTTCCTACCCGAAATCACTGCCATTTCTTAAAAAACGTATCCATTCTAAAGTCTGTTTTATTCAATCAGTAACTGCAGTTTCCATACACCACATTTATCCATAAAAACTTGCAGTTTCAAAACTGACTCTCACCCCTAGTATATGAAAAAACAGAAGAAAAATTTACTAGAGAAATAACAACAAACTAGAGAAATGACTAACAGGAATTATCAACATGACAACAGATGCCACTATAAAGCAAGATCACTGCAGTCTTCTCTGTTACTTCTATTAGAACTACTTACTACTCGTAAGTACTAGATATACATTCACCCAGAAATGCAGTGAGAACAACAGTTCTACAAACGCAGTAGTGCTCTAAAAACAAATCTGCTTTATGGTTTCATATTTATCTTAGATGTTTTCTTCACATAAAAACAATGAGTTAACTCTAACACTATTGCTTCTCACATCACATTTTTATTTTCACACTATAGTTCCTTACGTGTTTTCTCATTGTCATCCTCACTGTCAGAAAGGATAGCTGTTTTCCTCTTCACTGTCTTCTCCTCCTCTTTCTCTTCTTCATCACTGTCTGATATTTTTCGCCTCTTAGGACCTTCCTCTTCACTGTCAGAGCCCTGAAATCCTTCCCTTACATGTTCATTATCTGAATGATGAGAATCATTCCGAGCCTCCTCCTTCCTGTCCTCCCCATCGCTATCCTCAGACTCTATTTCTTGTTTGTGTCTGGAAACATCCTCACTCTCCGAGTCACTGGCCGGCTGCTTGTGGAGCTCCTCGCTCTCCGAGTCACTGGCCGGCTGCTTGTGGAGCTCCTCGCTCTCCGAGTCACTGGCCGGCTGCTTGTGGAGCTCCTCGCTCTCCGAGTCACTGGCCGGCTGCTTGTGGAGCTCCTCGCTCTCTGAGTCACTGGCCGGCTGCTTGTGGAGCTCCTCGCTCTCTGAGTCACTGGCCGGCTGCTTGTGGAGCTCCTCGTTTTCAAAATCACTACTGTGATCCCTGTGAGGTTCTCCATTTTCAGAGTCACTTGCTCGATGATTTAAGGCATCTTCATTTTCAGAGTCACTTAAATGCCGATTTGGATGGTCCTCAGTATCAGAATCACTGTCTTTCCCTTCGTGACCTGCTTCATTGTCTGAATCACTCACATTGTGATTTGGAGGCTCCTCATTATCCGAGTCACTGTCCTTTTGCCTTGGGATATCTTCATTTTCAGAGTCTGTCATATGAGGCTCTCCCATTTGCCCATCATCTTCTCCATCACTGTGTTCATTCTGAAAGAGAAAAATAATCTCAGGCAACTAAGCAAAAAAGACTTAAAAAGGAAATAAAAGAAGTTCTGAATTTTTCCTTGTCCTTCCTCCAATTTGATTACCTAAGGTACTGCAAACTAAAATGCTTGCTATACAGAAATAATTATTAGACAATTTGCATCAAAGGGCTACCAAATACTTCAGATCAAGAAACATATTAAGAGATCAGAGGAAGTCTGTCCACCCTGCGGCTCAATCACATTTTGGAAATGGTAAGAGAATTTAAAAAACACTCAAATAAACATATCTAAGAAGTTCCTCCAGGGTAAATATTTAGTGCTTTTATTTTAAAAAGTTAGGCCTTCAACGTGGTTTAGTCCAAATGCACAGTAGTAAGAAACAGTATCTCGCACTTGTCATTTTTTCTTAAGATCTCAAACAGATGGTTTTTTGTATGAAATACATTTTACTGAAACTGCACATGCATTACTTTCCAAGTGAAGCTCAAAAGAGTTAGTGCCCTTTCCTTCTTTGCCAAGGAAGCTTATTTAGGAACACGTCAAGACCAAAAGCCTACCAAAAAACAGGAATAAAGTCTTAGTCAGACCTTTCAGAATATTATTATTAGTAAGTTTTGTGTTTCAGTGCATAAGAATATAAGAACAGATTCAAGGCTTCTCTCCCTTAAGCTGATAGCTGCCATGCCTATCCACACACCTGAGATAACCTATTCATAAATACATCGATCTTAAAACTTTAGAATTGAAACGCAATCCTTTACATCTTTTTCTACACAGCAAAAAATACCGAGCCGCACGCTCCATTTTTGGAAAAACCTTTCACAAGCCACCTCTCAACATTATCACTGATAACATTTTGGTTTATCTTTCCTACAACATCTAACTTCTACCTGTGGAAAAAAAAAATTCTCAACTGCATTACTGGAGACAACAAAATCGGACTCTTGAACACTCATTTCATTAACTCAGTATGCCTGTCACAGTCACTGTCACAATAATCCCTTTTCAACTGAAAAGAACAATACAGTAAAAGGATCTTCTTTTCTACATATTCAACTCCACTCTTCAGCCAGGCTTTCTTCAGGAGTGATTTTGTCTCTCTCAGCTATAGACACCTTCCACCAGCATATCTGCAAACTGAGTATGTATTGTCCTAGGAGATATTTCAAGACCCATATGTCCTGGAGCTTCCAAATCTTTTTTTGTCAGCAATTTAATTTCCTTGGAAAGACAGGCTTTCTATCTATTTTTATTTTCTATAGTCACTCTACTCCCAGATTCATAGCCATACACAATAATGCAGGTGTATCTATCCCACACCTACAACAAAACAACACTATTCATCTTTAAAATGTATTATTAAGAAGGAATTTTGAATAAAATTAAACTTTTAATTGCTTTTAGGAACTACTCCCTCCAGAATTGTAAGTGGTAAATAACAACCGCTTTTCAAGACTTTGGACCTTTCGCATTTGTTCTCTTGACTAGCACTCAATAAAATAATGCCTTATCTAAATTACTCCAAAATCACTAACAGAAAGTTACTGCACAATGAAAAAAATCAGGATTATATAATTTTAAAACATGCAGTTCAAATACAACTTCACTATTTCAATGTTACTTAACACTAGCTACAAAGCAGCTGCTGTGATAATCTGCGTGAGTAGTTTCTTCTCCACTGCTTGTCCCTGTCTCTACAGCGATGCTAGTCTTTTGAATCATGCCGGTGGTTATTATTCAGTATTTCTCATTTCTTCTTACAGAAAGGACACACAGTTCTGATAAAACCTGAATTTGGAATTTTAAAGAATTAAATATGAAGATTAAGTTACAGAATGGAGGATGCACAGCTGAGGAAGACCATATACACACACTCAACTGCTCTCTGTTTGCTATGGCATTTTATTATTATTTTATTATGGCATTTTACTACTTTTTTTTTCTTACCAAAAAATTAATTTGATTGCTCTCTCCTGCCCAGTATCTCCCACATAACAACATAACTAACAACATGTGTATGTGATGTATTTTCTCTGACTGTCTTATTTAAGATTAAAGAAAACTGCGGCTGCAAACAGAAGAGGAAGCAGATTTTACAGCAATGGTACACGTAAGGTCATTGAGAAGTACTGAAATACAGAGGTCTACACTGAAATTTATGTTTACAGTAACAGAAATTCTTTAATCCTTATTTTCCTACCATTTAATTTTTGGTGGGTTTGTCTGTATTCTCTTGATTTCAGATGGCTAATGCTGAATAGGTACTGATAATTATGTCAGCAACAATAGGCATTTTGCTAAACAAAACCAAGGAAAACAATACAAATACTCCTGTTTAAACCATGAGGCTCATCACCTTTATAGACTGCCAGTCTATAAAGTCTTTGGTGGACAAGTAAACAAAACTAGGAAACAACTGGAATCCATTATGATTCTTAACCACTCAATGTTTCTAAGGTCAAAAGTGTGGCTGCAGGCTATATATTCACCTAGTCAGCATGTATTACTAAATTACAAAGAACTTGCTATGCAAAATACTCACTAAGGAGTCATTACAATTATACAGCAATATTACTGAAGCACTTAAGAACATATTGAGTCTCTAATCCGTTACCACAAACTGACAATCACTCTCGAGAACAAAGATGTTTGGGGAGGGGGAGCAGACATGCATCCTAATTAGCTGACACTGTGATTAACACAGTGCTCTGCACCACAGAATCCCAGTGGTTACAGCAGCTGAACTCTACTGTGATACAAACACTCACAGAAGCACCACTTAAGTAATACAGTTGCCCCTACACAGACTGGGCAGACAGGGACCATCTACTCTAGTCCTAAGTCTGGAAAGCATGACTAGAGCTAACCCAAAACGCACACAGTTATATTAATCAAGTCAATAAGCCCCGCAGAGATGGCACACACTACCTCAGACTCGGCAGGTTAACGTAACTGCGCATCTTCTAAAGTTCAGCTGAGACAGAGCTGACTCGCTCAGAGCCTACATGGAACAGACAAGGCCCTGTCCACAGCCATCAGTGCAAAGGTCTTCTGAATGTAATTAATGAATCTCTGAATGCTTTGGAATATACTTGATATAAATAGTGCATGCAATTTTACAGTAAGATCACTAAATTGTGTATGATAGTCTTCCCTCCACCCCACCCCTTTTTTTTTTTACTAGTTCGTCTCTGAAAAGATGTTTTCAAAGAAATCAGTTTAATTTGAGTTTTCTGTTTTTCCTTTTCCAAATATTTAATTAAAATAAAAGATTAGACATCCTCAAAAACAAGTAGGTCTCAGGTAATTGCTACTGCATTTTTCTCTAATTCCTTTGCTTTCTTTTCTTCCTCCTCTTTATCTATAAACATTTTAATTGAGATGTCCTTAATTTGTTTTAACTGAAAGAATTCTATAACATGAGGCTTTAGTACAGTATAAAATAAAGAATACATCAAAATCAAATTTACAGTGTTATCCTCAAAATTTTCAGTTAGCAAGTAGTTTCTTGGATCAACATGCAGCCACTTTTAAGAGGTACTACACTGATAATTTAGTAAGTTCAACAAAATTGACCCATCCACTACAATCTCATTATGAATGACAATTGTTAAACTAAGGCATGCATAACCATCACAGGCAGATCAGCATCAGATTTCTCCATTTTCAGAAATGTAAGATACTTGTAGGTGTTTGTTAACAATCACAGTCAAACCATAACTTAATTCATGAAGACAGGGATGACTTGGTGAAAGTGTAAGAATCTAAGTCATTAAAGATTTCCATATGAGCCTGACTTGTACAAACACTGTAAACATGATTTCATATTCATTACTGTACTAAAACTATGTGTTATCTAATTCTATTTATCTAAAACAGAATCGGTAAGGACATCAAGGAGAACATTTATAGATAAAGTGGGATTGGGGGAAGGAAAGCCAGAAAAGAATTGTGGAAAAAAAAAACCCACATACCTGAGACCTACATAAGTAATTCCTCAGGATTCCCTTTTTCTTTAAAGTTAAGAACCTGAAAAAAAAGTTTGAAAGTTTAAAACTGCAGTTCTTTACATCTGAGTTCTAAATTAGAGACGAAGTAGTAATTAAATAGACTTAACTGATTTAGGCTGTCTCAAAGGTTTTATTACCTTTGAGTGTCATTCCTCCCACACATTCCTAAAGATGAAGGAAATAAGAGGATAAGAGAATATTTAGGGTAAATAATATTATAAATCACTGAAAGCTACTCCTTTCAGAGACAGCTGCTCCACATTATTTTGAGTTGTATTTTGAATTTGATGTACAAAAAACTAAGAATGTAAGACTTCATAACAAAACAAAATACTCAAATGTTTAAGATTTGAACTGATAAAACACTAAAATTTGAAGGTTCCCATTTACTATTGGACACAAAGGTGTTTTAATTCTGTTTTTTTTCTTTGTTTTGTTGTTTTTAATGGATTTTCTGAAGTACTTTGTATACAGAGGAATATTCAACAACCATCACAGAACAAAGCCCTTAAAATAATGCAGGCGCATGAAGAGGATCAGTTAAAGATAATAGGGCCTAGTACTGGTTATTTAAATCTGAAAAAGAGATGTTGAAGATGTAACAAATAGTCAACTACCTGTTCTTTAGGCCAGGTTTCCATCTGCTTTGCCACAGTAAGTAAAATTAAAATCCCACAAGAGTATAGAAGAGCAAGAACAAATGACCAAGTTTTCACACACAGCAGAAAAAGCTTAATATTACTGTAGCAACAACATGCTCTCCATGCTCTCATTACCATAGTTTTTATTCATTAAAACAAAAGTACTAAATCCCTTTGAAAGACAATTATTTCTCCCATGCTGAAAAACATTTTCTCCCACATTGAAATCCTGACTGTCACAAGAAGAGATAACGCCTTGCACAAAATCAATTTCTTCCATTGTAAATCAACAGCTTTTAAAAAAAAAAAAGAAATTCTAACTCTGCTTTACACTCTAATTCAAATACACGGGAAGAATTTGCATTTTATACAAATACAAAATCTTCATCTACTTTCTAAGTCTGAGGGAAGCATGAATTCAATAAAGGAGTGGAGAAAAAAAAAAAAAAAGAATTGCAAGTTATACCACAAGAGAGTTGAGCCTTTTGACACATCAGCCTGTTGCAATATATCACATCATGCACTTTAAGCAATTTCTAAGATGTATAACCACTGAAAACCCAGTCAAGAGTTAATCCTGATCTTTATGTAAAATGCAACAAAATACGCAGAACAGAATGAAATGGTTTTGATTACAATTTTTATAAGCATCAAAAAGTTCTCACTAACAGAACTTTGCTGGCAGAAGACAGGAGTTCACAGGCCAGAAGCACTCCTTCCTAATAAGGCCTGAGATAATTCTATTTCAGGTCACAATTAAGATTAACCTCAAAATTATCCTAGAAATCTAAACAGAACCTTCACTTTTATCAGAATCTCTTTTAAACCAGAACAGTCAATCCACAAGTTAAGTGACTCCCTCCCAAACCCAGCCATGGATCAAAACATTACCATCCTTTTCATGGTGTTAGGACTATCAAAGTTAGAACCATTTCAGAGGAAGAACTGATCTAGTTTAGGAATCTTAACCTGCTCCTGCTCCACATGGAAACCTACTCCTTTGTGAATGACAAGGTAAAAAACATAGCCCAAAACAGACTGGAGTGTCAACACTCACATATGAGAGGAAAGATGGAAGACAGAGAGATGGGAGAGCATTTATTCTTTGGTAAGGAAATCTATGCCTCTATAACATGTGGGTTTACATTACTGTGCAGTATTTGAGCTAAAATTCAAAATTCCTCATAACCCATTGCTTGGAGTTTCAAACCCATAGAGTTTATTTTCTTGCAATTGTATATAACAATATTACACTTTTAATACTACAAAACAGTGAATGCTATTGTAACAATTAAGCAGAAAAATAAAAAAGACCCTATCCTATATATTGGTCAAGAGATTATCTGATACATTTCTTTCTGGAAGTAAAGTTTTGCCCGACAGGACCCTTAAGCACAACTAAATAAACACGTAAGTCTCAGTTAAGAGAATAATGCCTCTTTAAACATAAAAAAAAAAAAATCTATTTATAGAAGGGTAACCTTTAGCTAGATAAAGTTCCAGTAGTACCTCTGAATGATGCCCTACACTTCCATTCTCAGATCCAGAATGCTGCTCATTTCCTTCATCTTCAGCATCAGATCCTGAATCTCGTTCATCTTGCACTGGAGTAGCTCCACCATCATCTACTCCGAAGTGAAGAAAAGAAGAGTAAAACTCAGTGACATCTCCCAGTGTTTAAAAGAGCACTGGCAGTTACGATGAACAGGGAGCCGGGCAGCGCTACAATCAGGCTCTCGTTCTAACAGCGCGCTAATACAAACAGAGAGGATCTACTGGGAAGCTTTGGAACAGAAACAAACCCACACCTGATACCCCTAAAGAGATCGCAAAACTACTTATAACACGCACGCAAGCAGCGACTGATACACTAATCAAAACCCAGAACTAATCACGATAAAGAGGCGGCCGCTGTGCTGCGATCACGCCACCGGACCTGGCCCAGCCCCGCCGATGACAGCCCAGGCCGCTGCCGAGCCGGCCACCGACTACCGCCGGGGCGCCGGCGGCCCAGCGCGCCCTCCGTGGAGCGGCCGCCGAGCCGAGGTCCCGCGCATGATTCCGCCGCCGTTACGCGACACCACGCTGGGCGCGAAACGTCCCGGGAGCCGGAAGCGGCCGCCGGTCGGACGGGGCAGGGCGATCCCCGCAGGCCCCGCCGTGCCCAGCACCCTCCCTCGCAGGGCCCAGCGCCCCGGGCATCCCTCCCGCGGGGACGCTCCCGCGCCGCTACCTGACTGATCCCCGCCGTAGTACTCGCTCTCCATGGCGGGCTGCCGGCCCCGCCTCCCCGCCGAGGCCCCGAAGGCTGGCGGCGGGGCGAAGCCCCCAGCGCAGCGCTCACCGCTAGGGCCCGCCGCCTCCAGGCGCCGCCGACACCGCCCGCCTCACACAGGCCCAAAATGGCGCCTCCCCTCCGAACGGCCGGCAGCCGCCCCTGCGCATGCGCTAAGAACGCCCGCCCCCTTTCCCCGTGCGGCGCTGGCGCGGGTGGCTCTCGCGAGGCTTCAGGGGGCAGTCGCCACCAGGGGGCGCCGCGAGGGAGGGCGGGGCCGCAGCCGGTACGCCGGCACGCATTGCCTCGCCCCGCCCCGCCCCGCCCGGCCGTTAAGGCGGTTTCCCACAGTTCGACGTTTGGAGAAACCAAGCTCGGGTGTTAGTAGTGGGACACTGGAGGCCGTTCTCTGCTTTCGTACAGGGCCTGATTTAACCGCAACAAACTAGAAAAAAATTATTTTTCCTCTCTGCAAACAGTTTTTTTCTTTTTTTTTTCTTTTCCTAGACAATAGATTGATTTTAGCTTGGTAACTGAAGTGCTGGGGAAATTGAAGGAGCCTTTGAGGAAAAAAAAGGCTCTTTTGAGCCCTTATCAACATGAGAAATGAACAGCTGTACAGAAGTGTAAAATGGTTGTTATCTTAATAAAGAGGTTTCCTTGTATGAGCCGTGTGGGGACTTTCAAGAGACTAAACCCCAGAACACGTTAGATGATTGCTTAAACCCACAGCCCAAACCTACACGAGAGTTACCCAGCGTCTCCCTTCCGCAGGTCAAAGGCCCATCTGGTAAAAATGCTTCCTATACTGATAAAGGATGACAGATCAAGAGTTTCATCTACTGCCTTGTATAGAAAGAATTTTACCATTTAAGTCATAGGTGAATTTATCTGCTCCCTAGAAATGCAGTTAGCAAGAATTAATGTGAATCGCTACAGGAAGGTAGCAGAGCAAAACCAGAGTTCAGGCACAGGTATGCACATGGGCTCTGGATGCCACGATGGGGGTCAACAGTTTTTACGGTGCTGCTGGCTGAAGAGGGGACCCGTGGCTAGTCATGGAAACTGAGGACTAGTTGTCTCAACGAAGTTAGCTCTGACTGTTCTCGCTGAAGCTGCGGTTCAGTCTGGTTCATGTGTGGGTGGTTCCTCCAGATTTAGCCTTCAGAATCAACTGAAAGTTAGCCCGGAACTCCCCTATAGCTGCTGACTTCCGGAGTAAACACCGGGGAAGAACGATCCCTGTCTTTTTCAGGAATTGTTGTGTTCTGTTTTAGTAACCTCTATCCTCTGAGCAGTTGCATTATTCAATTATTTGGCATGCCTACCATACATCAGCAGAGGGGGAGGGGATGACTAGGGATGACTTCTGTCATTGATATGTCATCTTAAAATGGTAAGCCTAATAAATACATGTGGTGCTGGTCTCCTGCCTCTTCTTCTGTGGCGAACAAAACATCTTAATTTTCTAAGAGGGCACAGGTTAATGTGTGACAAATAGAAAACTGTTGAGGTTTATCTGGGGTATTTTTAAACAATGGTGATTTTTATAATCCTACATGCTACACTTTTTCAGGGACATGAAAATTTAGTAAGTTGAGAGCTCTGGGCAAAATGAGTCATCATTTCTTCTGTGCTAGAGGCACTTTAGAAGGGATGGCAGAGGGGTTAAGCCATTATTAACTAACACACTCAGGCAGCAAGTACAGTTATAATGCAGGGAGTTCAGTGTACCATGTTAAATACAGCTGAACTCTCTTGAGTTGAGCCATTACTCAACATCTTCTCCACTGTTTTACACAGAAAAAGAAATTGGCAGTGGAGTCAGATGTTTCTTGGATACAGTCCTATATCCTTAGCAAAAATGCATAAACCCATTTTTTTCCCCTGAAAGCAGCACATGTAAAACGTATAGAGAATGCCTTTTCGTTTACAGCTCTATAGGTCTTCTCCAGATAGCCCCAAAGGTCCCTTGGTGATCCTCAGGACCACACTCTTAATGGTATCATGTCCTTTTTTCTTATATGACTTTTATTGCTTTTAGCTATTTGCACTGTGTGGTTTCACTTAGGTCTTTTCTGGAAGGAGCAGGCGCATGTGCCAGTATGTGATGGGAGGCTCCCATTGTTTCACTTTATCTGACTTCCATAAAGAAATTTAATGGCTTTCTGACTGAAAATTTAATGGCAAACTGACTAAATAGAAGGCCGTATGACAACGTTAATATGACTCATTACAACACAACAAATAAAGTTCTCTGCAGACAAAGCACTAAGGTAGGAAATAACAAGTTGGGAGTAATGTAACAGAAAATAATGGATGTGCCTAGAAAACACAGAAGTCTATCACATATTAAAGTTCCAAGCAGGATCAGAGTATGATGGTAGTCTTCCTTGGAAATCAGTCATTTATAAATATGTGTCATGTTCTGCAGTGATGGCAAGGCACTGTCCCAAATTCCAGCTGCACTGAGGTTGCATTGATGAGAGAATAGAGAATTTCTGCATTTACTGAAAGTGGAAAGAGGCATAGAGGTTCCTTCCTAGCAGTTACGAACTCCCATCTTTCTGAAAGGAAATCTCCTAACCTTGAGCCTTGTGTTGTGACATGCCACGTGCACCACACAGGAGGGTGCACCTGTGTCTTAAGCAGCCTCACCTCAGCAATGCTGAATAACTGAATATCAATTCTGACAGCTATTCTGCCGACAACGTGTGCACCAGCATGCACGCTTGCGTGCACGTGTCTTTGTCCCTCATGAGCCAGAATTTGGCACTTATTGGCCTGTAATATACTCTTGTAATACCATCTTGGCTGCATCCCAAAAGAAAGGATGGAGTGACAGTCAGACCATAATGGGATTGCACAGTGGGCGAGAACAACCTGCCTTCTAGCAAGCAGGGTAAGCAGCGCCCACTTGGCGCATGTGAAGGTGTGTAATGACACAGATCCTCGAGCCCCAACAGTCTGCCTCCCTGTAAAACATCATGAACTGGCTGGAATGAAATAAGCCTTTCCCTGAGGGACAGAATGCTCAAGACAACCAAGGGATGCACTTGGAAATCCTTTACTGGTATGTACTTCTTATTTAGTTTGCTTTGTTCCGGGCAGCGTGCCTTTCAGAGTTAACAGACATCAGTGACTTAAAGCTACAAATCTGCTTAGAGGAAGGGAAGGAGGTTAGCGTAGGCAGGAGGGCTTCTGAATGAACAGTTTAAATTGCAAATTGTTATACCCGAGCCACCTCCCTTCAGAAACCTCAGAAAAAACTAGTTTAACATAAAATGATGCTTGGCATCTAGGACTCGGTGATGCAGAAATGACAAGGCCACTTTGATTTGGCTGCAGAGGAAATGTGAGAGGTAGTGCCATGTGCAAGTTAAACCCTTTGATCCTGACATCAATCTCTTAATTAAGAAGCTGTCAGGAAGAGGCAGTTTTGTTAACACATGTCTATCCGGACAGACCTATTGCTGTGAACAACAGCAGGATTAAATTCACCAGGGATTATCCAATTTTAATTTGTTGCATTTCTCAGTGCATTATTCATCAGTGTAGACCATAATACAAATTACCCCTAATTACAACTACAAACATGTCTGTGCCCTGCACAGTCCCTCACCAAACTCTGTCTTCAGCAGTAGACAGGTTGCTCACTCCTGGCAAGCTCCTGCCTTTCCCCATTTGCACAGCAAAGTCCCAACTTCAGCGACTTCCCAAACCTGAGCTACCCCTATTCACTCACCGGCACTTCTCTGAAGAAGCCTTTAGCAAGCTGCCTGCTCATCTCTCACTAGGTACCTGCGCTTTACAAAGCATCTAGACTGCTTCCATTTGGTATACCAAGTCTCTACTCCTTCAGCTTGTGTTTTCTGGCTCTTGAGTATGTCTAGACTTAACTGTGGAAATCCAACTCCCTTCCAATATGTATTTCAGTCACACCATGAGCCGTGCTTTTGTTTTAGACTACCTTGAGTTCCCTATGTTTCCATCTCACGCAGTTTATATACTGTACTAGGACAGAACTACTGTACTTCTCTCTGAAAGAGCACCCCCACTGCATCTCGGTCACAAGTGTTAAAAATATATTTATTTTTAGAACGAGATTCTCTGCCCCAAAACATGCTCCATTTGGAATTTCAGCAGGTATGTTTCATTTGCTGAAGAAATATGCGTGGCACTTTTTTCCCTGCAGCCTAATTACGCAAAAAGCTTTGGTTTTAGATATCTGCCTTTGTAGTATAAAGGTATGTACTTTGATTTATTTGCCAATATTTGACCTTCATCTAATAAAATCACTATTTGAAATTTTATTAGTCACACACAGTATATAGACATCTTTTAAAAACTATTGTATCAGAAATAAGTCTGCTAAAGAACTACTTTGAGGCAAAATTCTTAGGAATGATTTACACAGTTAGAAACTTCAAGAAAGCTCGCCTCTCTTCCTTGTGGTTTCCTGCCTCTCTCTAAGAGTCTCCGAGCCCTGAAGGGCCTATGCTTTATTTCTGCACCTGTATCTTCATTTCTGCTGTAAAACATAAACAAAAACCTCAGGTAAGAAGGCTCATTTTGAAATACAAATATGTAACATGGATAAACACACATTACTCCCAACTATTTATTGCTATGCTCGAACGCTTACTTCTGATTCAGGTATGGAACTACATACAGCAGGAGCCCCAAGAATCTGTCTCCAACATAGAGGCTTTTTGTTGTCTTTCCCATCATACAGTTCAGCTACATTGAACCTAGGAAAGAAGAAAATAAGAATTAAGGTATTAGGTATATAAGCACATGTTCACAATTATTGCACATTTTCATTTGCATGTTTAATAAAGGGCATAAATAATAGTGCATGGTGAGGCAAGCCACCTCTTGTGTACAGTGACCTGGAGGAAGGTTCTACAGCTGGATTAAGGTAGATGGAAAAAATATTGTCCTTGCTGTTAGGGCTTGCCATTAGGGTTGAAATGTGCCCGACTCCTGGGTCCTGTCTCTAGCTGGAGAAACGGTGTGCCTCTCTACAGGTATACTACACTTCTGTTTCTTCCCATACATCACATCTAGTGCTGGAATTTAACAGGATATGCAAGAAGGACACAGGATTACTGAGAATACAGGTGGAGCAACCAGAAAGAGGGAAGCTCTTGGCCATCCTGTCCTAATTTGGAAAGAGAGGAGTGGGCAGACAGGCAGTTAACCTGCACCTAGATGCTGCAACACAGGGACAGTGTTTGTTGGGAGATAAATTAATGATAACAAAACCAGGAAGTTTTTTCCCTTTGTGTGTGTGTATCACTTTCTGTTAAGTGTCATGAGTTTATTTTACTTTAAGCTCTAGGTACTATGAAGCACAGTCCACACAGGACACAGGCTGATGGGCATTTTCTGCCCTTGCGGAAAGAGCTGTGCAAAACCAAGGGGAGAGATGAGAGCCTGATTTTCCTCTTATCTAACAGGGTGACTTCAGGGAACCTCAGGGAAGTCAGTGGTGCTGCAGCAGCATAAGACCAGATGATAAAGGGTTTTCTTCTTTTCTTCTGGCAGTGCTTTCCCGAAATCTGAAAGGATTCAGGCATAGTGGAGAGATTGAAGTTTAAGGTTCACCCAAGCAGGAATTAGCCTTCCGCTTACTGGAATGCCTGACTTGGAAATGACATATCTGCTGAACTGGGAGCAAAGTCCTGTAATAAATAACCATGCTTCAGTCATTTCCTCCTTTGTGCAGCAGAGAACTGGCACCTGGTGAGGGATCCCTTAATGGCACCAGTGCCCGTTTCACATTCCTTTTCCTTCTTACTCCAATGCTTATGAAAAAAAGGCAACTAAGCTGCAGTGAAGATTTCTTCTGGAGAGGTAATTTCCCATCCTGTGGGGTGCAATTTGGTTTACAGTGCTGCATTACTTTTTGGAAAGAAAAGCAACAGAGCCCGGCGTTGTCAGAAAGCGGCCATTCAAGCAGGTGGGGGCTTGGCCACTTATGACTTAGCTGGGAATAAGCATTTTAAATGTTGAAACTGTGTATCCCGGGATTATGTGGGATCTCCTCCCTGCATGTCCATCCTTGGCTGCTATCATGGACTGGATCTGGAGCTAGCTATCCCTCTGATGTGACACAGGATGGCTGTGCTTTGTGTTTGCACGTACCACTCCCTCTTTGTTCTGGGTAGCCATTTCTGCTCTGTTGCAGTATTCTGGTTTCTGGCCCAGGTGAAAAAGTATCTGTTAGTTGTGAGTCGCTGTGGCTGACCGTGGCCCATCTTTGGCCTATGTTTGCTAAGTACCATGCTTCTGTACCACCTTGCATTGCTCATAGTAACAGGTCCTCACATCACTGAAGTTAACACACAGATCCGGTTCCTGACTCCTGAATAAGAACATGAGGACTTTGCCATAAGAATAGCTGATTATGAAAGACAGAAGTTCCTTCTTGAGAGAGTTAAAAAAAAACAACAGACGAAAAACAACCAGCCAGAAAGAACACATTCATTGCTAAATTTTCATAGATGTTGTGCTACAAAATTGAGAATTGTCTTTATTACAGATGAGCTCTGGAGGTTGCCCTAGTCTCACAGGGAAAATGAATTCTTATTCATTATATTCTGACTATATTTAGTCAGCAGGTGTTGTGTTGGGGACACAGCCCTTGCAGTTTCTCCATGTGCCACCTTTTGTATTATTGTGTGACATTCCACTTCTTGTTATTGGGTCACCTATGTGAAAATTACATTTAAAACTCCTACTTAAAAATGTGTGTTAGCATTGGACTTCTACATCAGCAGTCTGTCATTTCTTCAAGTTTCTATTTATTTTTCACTTTGGGATCACAATACATTCTGTAATTTTGATAATTAGTTATTTTCAGCATATCTTATGATAACTTTAAAGTGGTAAACCATTCTGGGCTTGCTTAGAAACCCTGTTTAACTCTGTATAGCCCTTTATAGCCACAAATAGGGCACAAAGATCATGTAGCTTGTCAGGTAGTTCCTAGTTTCCATTTTGCTACCCTAACAGCCCTCCTTATGCTTAAGACATTGGTGGGACCCACAACAGTGGCAGTATTTTGCATATAGGGGTATAATTGCTCCTTCCATTTAGTCTGAAGAAAAGGTTGTTTATGCACCCATCGATTTTAAATAAGACTATGATTTATCGAAGCTATTTATACATTCCCAAATAACATACGTTAAAAAAGCATGCAGCTACAGGAAAGCAAGTGATAACATGAGCCCTGATTCTCTCACTGCAATGTTTTCTTTTAACATTGAAGGTTATTAAAACAAGAGGGAGAAAACAATGGTATCCTGAACTTCACTTTGAGGGTTTTTTTAATGATAATCTTCGTTTTTCAAAAGCATCAATTTCTAAAAGCATCAATTTCCAAAAATAAAGTGGTGACTTGAAACACCTTTCTGATAATTTAGTTGCAAAGTTCTAAACCTCAGAAACTTGTATAGCTCCACCATAAAATGAAGACAAGTTATTTAATGATTCAATCAGAAAAGTAATGAAATCTGGGTACCTCTGACACATATATACCATCCATATTACACAGAGTTGTAAAGAGTTATCAAAAATTATAAACATAAGATTTTAAAGCCTTTACACATGATAAAAGTAATCTCAAGGATTTCAGTGAAATTATTGAAGTATCCCATTAATCACTAATATTAATGGTACTGAAAACTGGGATTTTGATGATTATCTCTATATAGCACAGGTAGAAAATGTAACTTCTAATTAATTTAATTTCTACTTTTCCTCAAACTTTCCAGAGAACCTGTCCAAAACCTAGGCAAGCATAATTTAGGGCCAGAATAAAATACCTTCTTAAAAAGCTGTAAGACAACAAGAAATTTAGATTTGAGTGTCAAGATAAAACTGGAACAGGTGTCTCTCTTCTTCATGGGGATTGTACTGAGAGATCATGGACTATGCCTGGAACAAGAGACAAAGATCATTTTCTGGTCCTGTACTGTCCACTCATCTCTTAAAGTGGTTTCCAAGCAGTTTGCCATCAAACAGGAATGGGCAGAAGGGATGCAGGTGGTTCAATATGTCTTCACTGAGCACGAGACATGCTCAACGTAAAATGCTCACATGTAAAATGCGTTTGAGATAAAATGCTAAGAAAATGTCATCGATAATACATCATAAAAGGGTAAAAATAGAATTCATTTTTGGTCCAAGGTTAGCATTTGATGGAGAATTTTGCTTATTGCAGGCATTTCATTCTTCTTATCAACGCTGAGCTGAGCCTTTTCTCTGGGTGTGCTGGAGCAATGCATAGAGGGAGAGATCCTTTAGAGAACTGGAGGGAGCAGAATGGGTCACACAGCTGTGAGAAGTTTGTGAATACAAGGCTCCGGAGACCTGGGTTAATAATAACTGATGTCTGCTGCACACAGCAGCTTACTGAATCACAGGTTACTCAGCAGCCTTAGCGTGCATGGATCACTCCTGCTAGTAGGAAGAGACAACAGGGAAAAAACCCTGTCGGGAACTCTGGAAACATTTAAAGGGAACTTGGCAAAGACTCTTTGCCTGTGATTTCCCACACACAGTAAAAGACATACAGCAGCCTTCCCCCTGTAGCAAGAGTGGGAGCTGGCAAATCATACCTGGAATCACTCCCAAAATCCAGCTGCAGTAGCCTTTGGGACAGGAAGCGGCTGCTGAAGACTTTGGTTCCTTGGTTGTACTGAGGATCATAGCCTAAACGGCATCATCCCTTAATGAAAGCACTGGTGTAGATTTCTGGCCACCGATTTTTCACCGTTACATTCTTGATAGTGAGCTCCTAATTTTATTGTGGTTCCCTCCAGTTCCTTATTTTGCTGCTCATGCCTTCATTGCAACTGCTCCCATTCCAGCCAAGGAAGGTGAACTATACATCTCTGTTTCTATATGGTGGTAGATTCAAGCCATGAGGGCCTGAGGGAACAAAGCAGCTCAGGAAAGTATGAATTAAACCTGTGTCACTGGGCTAGCCACTCAGAGGAGCTGAACTGTTGGGTCCATGGACCAGCCAAAGGTAACTCTATAGTGCATCGCATTACATTGCATTGAGGGGTGCGGTGGGCTGACCCTGGCTGGTGGCCAGGTGCCCACCAAAGCTGCTCTGTCACTCCCCTCCTCAGCCAGACAGGGGAGAGAAAATACAACGAAAGGCTTGTGGGTCAAGATAAGGGCAGGGAGAGATCATTCAGCAACTACTGTCATGGGCTCGTTACAGACTCAACTTGGGGAAATTAGTTTAATTTATTACCCATCAAGTCAGAGTAGGGTAATGAGAAATAAAACCAAGTCTTAAAAACAGCTTCCCGCCACCCCTCCCTTCTTCCCAGGCTCAACTTCACTCCCAAATTCTCTACCTCCTCCCTGCTGAGCAGTGCAGGGGGACGGGGAATGGGGGCTGTGGTCAGTTCATCACACCTTGTCCCTGCCGCTCCTTCCTCCTCAGGGGGAGGACTCCTCATCCTCTGCCCCTGCTCCAGCCTGCTCCCACGGCAGACAGTCCTCCATGGACTTCTCCAGCGTGAGTCCCCCCCACAGGCTGCAGTTCTTCATGAGCTGCTCCAGCCTGGGTCCCCCCACGGCGTCCCAGGTCCTGCCAGCAAACCTGCTCCAGCCGGGGCTCCTCTCTCTCCCCACAGGGCCACAGGCCCTGCCAGGAGCCGGCCCCAGTGCGGGCTGCCCACGGGGTCACGGCCTCCTTCAGGCATCCCCCTGCTCCGGCGTGGGGCCCTCCCCGGGTGCAGGTGGGGATCTGCTCCCCTGTGGAGCTCCATGGCCACAGGGGCACAGCCGGCCTCCCCGTGGGCTTCCCCGGGGGCTGTCGGGGAACCTCTGCCCCAGCGCCCGGAGCCCCTCCTGCCTCCTTCTGCTCTGAGCTGGGGAGTGCGGGCCTGCTCCTCTCACATATTCTTACTGCTTTCTTCAGCTGTAGTTGCACAGTTTTCTTTTTCCCCTTCTTAACTACATTACCCCAGAGGCACTACTGGGCTCAGCTGTGGCCATTGGTGGGTCCATCTTGGAGCCGGCTGGTGTTGGCTCTGTTGGACACAGGGGAAGCTTCCAGCAGCTTCTTACAGAAGACAACCCTGCAGACCCCGCTACCAAACCCTTGCCACACAAACCCAGTACATGAGGTCTTTTTCTGTGTGAGCCAAACTTGAAGTTCAGCCAATAAATGTGCCTAGCATCTGACCGAGGAAACTATTTGGTATGAAAATGTGCACAGTGACCTCTTCAGGGCTGAGAGCATCTCCAGGGTTATGTGGTAGAACTCAGAGCAGACCACCACCCCAGTGCTGCAGGTTTTTTGCTTTGGGTAGATGGTTTCACTGTTTCTGCATTGGGTGTAGCTTATTATGATCTCTTCTCTTAACAAAATCCATAAACAGAATTCTTTTAGGGCATTTTGCTGTTATTTTTTACAAGGAAACATCTCAAGAAAACCCCACTGTCTTTTCTGTTCAAGGCCTGAGCCCTTTTCTGGCCTAATGTTATGTTCTTCTTGGCACTGCAGGTTACATACGGTGATCTGAAACATAATGGTGGTTTTCAGAAAGGTAAGCCTTATTCTTTGCTGTGATGTACTGATCAGCCTGAGATGCAAACAGGAGAAAATTACCTTAACATCATGGTTCAACTCCAAAAGAAAGCAGCAATAACCCAGTATCAACAAGGTATAAAATAATATCAGTCTAGACTAGAGATGCAGAGGTGTCTTGCCTAGCCTGGCTGTGCTTATGCTGAGCTGGTTACCTCTGTCACAAGGTGTGGCACTGAAACTGCAGGGATTACCGCTGGAGTTTCATTCAATGCAAATGGGAACTGTTAGTCTGTAACATGCTTCATAACCTTGTGCAATGTTTATAAACGCTTTACGCTACGGTTGTTTGGTTTTAAATGTAAGCCCGTAAAGTATTGTGAGAGGAAAAAGAAATATTTTTTTGGTAAAAACCTCAAAACTTTGACGATAAATGCTGCAGTCTGTAACAAAATTTGTATACAAGACACTCAGCTAGAAAGCCAGTTCATACCCATTGAAGATCTGACCTACAGCTTTGTTCAGTTTTCATTCTAGCCATTACAGTAAAGCTTTCTGTTTGAATCTGCATTAGTGCCTGGAGCAAGAGAAGGTATTCCTGGGAGCTTGGAGCAGGGGAGTATAGCCAGGACAGTAGCGCAGGTGACACCAAGATGCTGCTCATTCCTAGGAAAGGGCAGCCACAGCTCACACCTCCCTCCAGTGACAGCAGAGCAGTTCTTGCTTGCTTGCTCTGCAGAGAGGCATGATGTTGCCATGCCTCTACAAATAGGAAGAGAGGAGCTGGGCTGAATAAAGAATGCTTTTTTTTTTTCCAAAGAGAGATCATGGATGCCTTCACGTTTCTAACTGGCTTCAGCTGTAGCAGAAAGAATATGCATCGAAAAACTCTTGCAACAGAGCCCTCTACATTGCCAGGCTGTACATGTTTGTTTTTCTTTTTCCTGGTCATGTCTATGTTTTCAAGCATCTCTTCTGAAAGAATACAATAGCTAATGCGAGGCTGACAAGGCCCTTTATCAGCATTTACTGTGTACCCATCAGTCTCTGGGAGATAGCGGAGCTGAGTAATTGCTGTCCTTGTAAAAGGTGTTGCCTTATTTCCTCTTGTGAGACAGCTGGGTTTGATGACTTGTCCAAAGTCATGTTCCGGGTCAGCTGAGAAGCTGGGAGTAGAACTCAGAGATCCCAGTACTATAACCATTAGACTGCACTGCCTGCAAGCAGTAAGAACTTATCCAGTAAACACTGCTAAAGAAATCGAATCGCTAAAAAATTAAGACCAAGAGATGTATGCCTGTGAGCTACATGGCATCAAGTATGTCACTGTACTTGACGATAGCTTTTCTTCTCCCCAGGGTGATCATGTCTGGCTGGATACTCAACCAAACAGTGAATTTAATGTCCCTATCGGGGCAGTTGTGAAGGATTCAGACTCAGGACGGATCTTGCTGGAGGATGATGAGGGCAAGGTGGGCTACACTTACAACTTTCTGTAAAAGATGAACATAAAATCTAAAAGTACAAAGTACAAAAGAATGGCCCTGTTGGGTCAGACCAAGGCTCCACCTGGCCAAATGGTCTGACTTTGATAATGTCTGGTAGGATATACTGAAAGAAAGAATATAAAAATAAGGCAAGTATAGGGGGGTACCCTAGTATCCCCAGGTCCCAGCACTATGACGATTTAGAGCTTCCTGAGCCAGAGATTACATCTACATAGTTAAGAAAAGGAAATGAACAGGCACCAGTGCCTAAATTTGGTGGAGCTTTAGGTGAAATCATGATCGCACTGAGGTCGGTTGGGATTTCATCCCTACCTCATACAATGCTGTGGCTGTGATGACCTGACAGAGCTGCGCTCTGAACAATGCTAAATTTGGTGATGTCCAGAACCCACCTGAATGGCTTCATCCAGTGTTTTAAATCGTCTGGTCCAGGGGATCGGCAAACCAGTTAATTTCTGGAGTTCAGTCAACTGTTAGAATATGCTGGTTTGAGCATGGATTATACTGAAGCTTGCTCTGGTCTGACATGGCTCTCCTTTGTTTGCCTCTGAGCAACAGCATAACACATTAAACCTTGCCTTTTTCAGGAACACTGGATCACGGCTCGGAACATGCACACGGTGCACCTGATGCACCCCTCCTCTGTCCAGGGGGTGGAAGACATGATCTGCCTTGGGGATCTCCATGAAGCAGGCATAGTGCACAACCTCCTCATCCGCCACCAGGAGCACAAAATCTATGTGAGTGCCAAGGTCATCAGGCATAGTACTTTCAGGAATTACCTCTACTACACATTTAGCGGAGTGATCTGAGCAGCCTACAAGCCTTTCATAAATGGGGCCCTCTGCTTCCTTTACTGATTGAAGGTGCCAAGGAAGCACAAGATAGTTTTTCTCTTCTTTCATTCGAGAACTTTGGCTGTGAAGAAGAGAGCTAATAGCAGTCTCTGAAATCATAGAGACAGGCGTAGGTAGTGACCCTGCTTACTTTCTCGTAGTGATCATTTCCACCAGTGACTGACAGCTAGCTAAATCCAGCCCATGTTACAGCTTAGTGCTGCTATTACCTGCAGCTGTGACACAGGATCAATCTAACTAGTACACAGCGGCATGATTTGGATTGTCCTCTAGTCCAAGTCAATGGTTACCTGATTTTGATGTAATAAAATAGAAATAGATAAAGAATAAATCTGGATATTTAGGACACCTGGCTTCATTTCTTTTCCACTACAGGTTTTATCTGTGATTTTGAGCAATTTGACATTTTTAGTTTCTTTGTTCCTTAGTTCCCAATTTGTAATATGATAATATTCAGGCTTTTGCGTGCTTTGCCTCCCATGTTGTATACACTATTACCTTCACAGGAGAGGAACTGTGTCTTACAACACAGATATGGTGATGTTTAATGTAAACAAGGAATGATTCTGTAGATGCTGCAATTATAACTACCAAGATGTGTGTATAGACCTGTTACATTAGACTCTAGCAGTCTGCAGTTGTCTTACGTGCAAGTTCTTGAACAATATTATTGCCTTGCATTTCCACAGCCTTCAACAGCCTCCTTCATTTCAATGGTGCTGTTGTTTACAAATGTTACTAGATGACTGTATAAATAACACAAGCATAACTTTGCCCATCAGCAAAGTTCAGCTACATCTGAACTAGAACACAAAAGCAGCTTAACAAGACACTACAGAACAGCTTACGGTAACACACAAAAATGCCATGTCAAATTGGACTTTCTTATGCTTTAGCTTGAGACAGTGAACTGAGCTGTGATTTGGCCAGGAGATTATAGCTGGCATTCTTCCTTTTTCAAAATCCTCCACATCCTGGGATATTTATTAGCAGCTTCTAGTGAGGAACCAGGCTCCCAGCCTCACCTAAGTGCTGCTATGGATCTCTCAGGCTTCCCTTCTGCCTCTGTTTGGATTTATACTGCAAGTGGCTTCGGTTGCATTCTTGTGTGTAGGTTTGGTTTGCTGCTAGAGGTAACGCTCATAACTGTTTTCCAGACTTACACAGGATCAATCTTGGTAGCAGTGAATCCATACCAGCTGCTGCCTCTGTACACAGTTGATCAGATCAGACTGTACTGTAACAAGAGGATTGGAGAGCTGCCACCTCATGTCTTCGCCATTGCAGACAACTGTTATTTCAATATGAAGAGGAATAAGAGAGACCAGTGCTGTGTGATCAGGTGACTGGATTCAGAGAGGATGAGTAGCAGAAAGCAAGTCTGTCATGCTTTTGGGGCACCTTTGTGAACATAGGAGATCTTCCCAATGGAAGGGCACAGATAAGACTAGAGACAACAGGAAGGAAATATTTCCCCCCCTGCTACTTCATTTTCAGTCAGGGGCTGCAAAAGGTAGAACATAAGCAAGGGATTTCTGAAGTCCATTGTTTTGCCTTGGAATCTGTGAACGTAGTGATAAATTCTGTGCATGGTCACTAGATATAGAAACATAAAACACGAGCTTGTGTGATGTAAGGCTATCTTTTACCTTGGGGACATGATACTTATGCTATGTGTGTTTTCTGAGAATAGAGATTTCTCGGAGAAAAACAACCTTTGCTAACCTGAAGATGGAGGTAGGCTTTCTTCATCCTATAAACACATAACATGTATCCATTTTCTGTTAATCATCATTGCGAAGAACCAGATAGTCTCATTGCAATAATAACTGATTCTGAGGCAACTCCATTGGTGTGCTAAGACTAGCATTGAAAATCTGGCAATGCATTAAAGAAGAAAGCAAGTGGTCATTTAATTTGCACTGGTACAGAACGTCTTCCACGTATTTGCTTGTTTTTAATCAGTGGGAGAATTTAGTCCTCAGCCTAAGTCTGAAAAACAACTTACATTTTGGCAGATAAGATGATGTAAGACTAAAGTTCTCCAGCCATCCATGAAAGACAGTCTGATCTGACATTAAAGGATAAATATAAGTGAGGTTTTTTGTTGTTTTTTTTAAAACATTTGGCCATTTTGCCACCCTAGCCAAAAAAGAAGAAAGGAAACCTATAATGATCTTGTTTCTTACTGCAGTGGAGAATCTGGAGCTGGGAAGACTGAAAGCACAAAGCTAATACTACAGTTTTTGGCAGCTGTCAGTGGCCAGCATTCCTGGATAGAACAGCAAATCCTAGAGGCAAACCCTATTCTAGAAGGTGGGTTTTTTAGCAAACGTGCCTGATTTACCACCTTTACCTCAGCATTTTTGTATCAGGATAAAAAAATTCAGAAACAGATATCTGAACCATTGGATTTGCATACCTGCCTCTTTAGGAAGCAGCCTGAGACCAGGCATTATTCAGTGCTTGTCAGCACTGTCATTTGGAACACAACATGTAAAATACTAGCAGTAAAAAAGACGGGCATAAAAAATAGACTTGATGTTCATTAACTGCAATACTATCTCTGTCCCTTGCCCATCAGCTTTTGGAAATGCCAAGACAATTCGAAATGACAATTCAAGCCGATTTGGGAAATACATTGATATCCATTTCAACCAAAATGGTGTGATAGAAGGAGCCCGGATAGAACAGTTTCTTCTGGAGAAGTCCCGGGTTTGCCGGCAGGTGAGGGTACTGGCAGATGTACGTTCTGCCTGCTCCTGTGTTACAGGCTTATATTGACAAGGCTGTCCATTGGCCTATTTCTTTCTTTTAGGCTCCAGAGGAGAGGAATTATCACATCTTCTACTGCATGCTAATGGGGATGAATACAGAGCAGAAAAAGATGCTGAATCTGGGCACTGCTTCGGAGTACACTTATCTCACTATGGTAATAGTCTCTGCTTTCTTCTCCATTGTCTCTCTGCCATTTGCTTCTCCCAGTGAGCAATTACAATCAATAGGAGCTGCAGATGGGTAGTTACCAAATATGAACAGTCCTTTCCTTAGAGTACCAGAAGCAGTAACACAAAGAGTGCTGTGAGCCTCAGTTTGAGAGACTTAATGTAATGTCCACCAGCTTGTGGCAGATCAAAGCTTTCTATCAAAGTCATACTTAAGAAACATAAAGGACACCTTAAAGCAGGTGGGAAATATCCCCCACTTTCACAGGCACTCAGATTTCAGATGAATGCAAGGGATCTTATGCCAGGGAGAATACTAATCAGGCATGTGTATACCTGAGGGGAAAATGAATAAGCAGAAAAGTGCCAAGAATCCTAGTCCTTGTATCTGATAAATCTTAGATGTGTAATGCAGGAAGCTGGCATTCAATCTAGCCTCCAACAGCTGATGCTAAATGTCCCTGTCTGGGTCTATATTGCCATAGTGGCAGGAGTGGGATGTTCACCTGATGAGGTGAGATTTTTTAAAATAGCTAATAGGTTGGTTTGGGGCATGAAAACCATTGTGAAAATCCTGTCCTTTAGCCTGTCCTGAGGTGCAGACACCTCATATTAAATGTGTCAGCTGGTTTGATTTGGGCTGTTCTACAGCTGTGGAAAAAATGGGGCTAAGTCCTGCCTCTGCTGAAGCTAATGGGAGCTGGGCATCTAGTTTCAGAGGAAATGAAATCATGCCTATAAAGCCATTTCTGGAGTCTCAAAAGCAAAACCACTAAAGCTGCTGGAGATTTTTTCATATGTAATCTTTTCAAAATAGCAGTGATCTTGCAGTAAGAGCTGATGAGTTCAATCACACAATGGCCATTCCGTAAAAAGGTCTGAAGTTCCCTGGGTCAGCAGTAGGGCAGTATAATACAGAGATAGGAGGATTAGATTAAAGGAGAACATAGCTGTAGTCTTGTTCAGGTCAGCTGTTGGCACAAGCTGGCATGTTTACATGCTATAAACTGAAATGTCTAGGAATACTTCACTTTTGTAATCATCGCGCTATATTGTCGGTAACAGCAGGGATAAAAATGACATTTTCCCATCTCCATTAGGGCTGAAAATAGTTTCTATCAGGAGCAGTATCCTAGGACCCACTGTGCAAGCTTTGTTGAAGGTTCTTCTGAGGCTACCTTGGATGCTTCCATCTGCCTTCCACTAGAACCTAATATTTTTATTCTGAGATTTGCCCTCTAGCACTGAACCAATCCTACTTGCTTTGATTTCAGCTTAGGGCTCTTAATTGTCCTTTGACAAGGCAGAGAGAAGAAACCAAAGAAGCCTTGTAAGTTTGACAAAGTTTCCTGTCTTTCTATGCTCCAGAGCAGCCTTCCCTTCAGCTTTTCCTTTTGGCTTCTCCGCTATTCAGTTTAGCCCTGGAGAAATGCATTATTTAGCCCTCTGCTAACGGATTCTTCTTGAGACTAGAGATGAGGGAAGAAACAGCCACGGGAAGAGCATAAAGAATGTCTAAATAGGTTTTTACTTCGTGTCTTGTGGCAAGTGGTTCACAAGGCATCCACATTCTGTATGAGGGTTTGTCAGGTTGCAGATCCTTTCATCTTTGTATGGATACCAGGAAGATTCTCCTTACCTGTGGGTGTGGTGTCTTGCAGGGGAACTGCATGTCCTGCGATGGCCGGAATGATGCAAAGGATTATGCCCACATCCGCTCGGCTATGAAGATCCTCATGTTCTCAGATTCTGAGCACTGGGACATCAACAAGCTCCTGGCTGCGATCCTGCACCTAGGGAATGTAGAGTTTGAAGGTAAACTCAGCATTGGCTGTGCTTGGCCTTTCCTCAGACTTGGTGGTAAAGGCCTGAAGGTGCTGCCTGCTTCCATCTGTACAGAATAGGTTGTGTTGCTCTGCCTGTATAAACAGGTGAAAAGGGTTGGAAGGGCAGGCAGATAAGCACCATGAAATTCTGATTTGTGACTCCACTGCCTAGTGTTTTGAAAAACATAATCTCATTATTATTTTGTCACGCTGTCAGGTTCCATGGTTATAAATCGGTCCTTATCACACAAACTGAAACAACAGATAATATCACGCCATGTTACACTTGCTGATTATTGTGCTACACAAACCAGAGGACACAGGAGCATGTGAGTGAAGTTTGCTGTGGAGATGATAGCAGTCATTCTCCTGGCTCGGTTTGGTGAATGCTCACCTGCGTAAGTGCACTTCTGGTATGTCACAGGCACAGCGTGAGACACCCACTAGTGGGATGCCAGAAGCTCTCACATTTTAGAAAAGGAGTCCTCACTTTGTAACACAGAGGGGTCAATACAACACAGAGGGGTCAATACAATGGGTTCTTTGGAGTCACGCTGGCTGCTGAAATGAGGGATTTCACTCATTCCCTTTCGTTGTCTAAATTTCCCACAAGCCAGACACATAAAAGGAACATATTTCCTGAAGTCAGATACCACTTCCCCAGATTTCCAATAGCTACTATTTAAAATTAATTTAAACTTGTCAGTTTTACTGCTATTTTTAGCCTGATGTTCTGGAGTTGTGAGGGCCCCATACATCCCAGGATCCCTGGGTGAAATCAGGACCCTCCATAGTAAAATCATCAAGCCTGGGAGTTTCAAAAGAGAACCTACTGCCTTGCCACATTCCCAGAGCTACGGGTTTACAGAAAAAATAACAGCACAGCCCCCCACAGTAACAGAAATTGTTCACCCTGACTGTTTCCTCATTGTAGCGGCTGTGTATGACAACTTGGACTGCTCTGATGTGATGGACTCGCCACACTTTTCAATCGCAACCAAATTGCTTGAGGTAATGGACTCTCATCTTCTCCTACTAGTTCTCTCCCTCACCCTTGCTCCCTGAGCGCACTGACAAAGCATGTCTCTGTGGAGTGTTTATGTATGGATGCACATACGATGGGCATGTCTCCTTCTTCCTGATGATGCTCAAGTGATGCTGTTGCAGATGTCTCTTTGAGCTAGGAGATCTTTAACTAGGACAGCAGGCTGCCAGTGAATGCTGCTGGACAGGCAGTTTGTCCCGGTGTGCTTCCTGAGACAGACTTTGCTGGATCTCCTTTATCCACTTGGAATGACCAGGTTGCCATGACTTTTTCTCCAGGTGGACTCCAGTGAACTCCAGAACAGCCTCACAAACCTCTCCATCATTGTCCGAGGAGAAAGTGTGTCCAGGCCTCTGAACATAGTTCAAGCTGCAGATGGGAGGGATGCCTTTGTGAAGGTACTGGTGCTTACATCTTCTCTGTTTAAAGATTAGGGATGCAGTCAGAGCTGTCTGTCTTACTGGTTGAGGCAGCAAACATTCACCCAGAGGGCTCCAGTCCCTCATAGTTTTCAGGCATATTTTGACAGCAGCACAATAGCAAGCAGTAAGCTATGTCAAAAGACTGTAATGATGGGCTCTAATTCCTCTTTAATTGCTTCTCAGGGTATCTATGGACGGATTTTCCTGTGGATAGTGAAGAAAATCAACTCAGCCATTTTCAACCCAACTTCTCAGAAGCCTAAAGACAGACGTCAGTCCATCGGGCTATTGGACATTTTTGGGTTTGAAAACTTCAGCAACAACAGGTAGAAGGCTCTAGATTCATTTCTACTGGGAAGGTGCAAAGCAGCTGATGTGAAAGGAAAGAATGAAAAAACAGACACATGCTCTGTCATTAGCATCCTGATTCCCAGAAAAGCAGTGAAATTTCCATCACTGAGTTTTCCCAATGATGATCATGCACAGATTCCATTTTTCTTCAGTCTTGGTCATATTTCTGCCTACTTCCCCAGCCTTCACTTTGGTGCAGGCATTGCACATGTCTGCTCCAAAACCTCAGGTATTTTCTCAGAGGAGATGGCTATGAGCAGGTAGCCTCTATGTAAGGATGTAGTATGTCCCATGTCTCTGTACCAAACTTTCTTGTTCCATATCATTTTTACAATGTCTCTTGGGATACATTTTGCATCGAGTACAAAGGAGGCTGTGTTGTGTTTGCTATTTCAGCCCATGCTTCCATCTTGCTCAGTGTTCTCTCGTCTCTTTTTTGGGGCTGATCATCTCTCTACTCTTAAGGACAGGTCAGCAAAATACCTGGTCAGTATACCGCTGTCCCACTGCCACCTCTCCTACTGGCGGTTTCAGTCCCAAAGCACCATTTCTGTTTGCCCTTCTCTACGGGACAGCAATTTTTCCAGTTGTATGGTACCATATCATCAGTACTCCACAAACTATCAGCACATATTTTGCAGTCTTTTCCAATCCATTTCAACTGATGCATTGTCGTGGTTAAACCGCAGCTGGCAACTCAGCACCACACCACTGCTCGCTCGCTCCCCCCAGTGGGATGGGGGAGAGAATCGGAAGGGTAGAAGTGAGAAAACTCGTGGGTTGGGATAAAGACAGGTTACTAGGGAAAGCAAAAGCCCCACACGCAAGCAAAGCAAAACCAGGAATTCATTCACTACTGCCCACCGGCAGGCAGGTGTCCAGCCATCTGCAGGAAAGCAGGGCTCCACCACGCGTAACGGTGACTTGGGAAGACAAATGCCATCACCTCAAATGTCCCCCTCTTTCTTCTTCTTCCCTACCTTTATATGCCGAGCATATGGTATGGGATATCCCTCTGGGCAGTTGGGGTCAGTTGTCCTGGCTATGTTCCCTCCCAACTTCTTGTGCACCCCCAGCCTGCTTGCTGGTGTGGCGGTGTGAGAGGCAAGCCCTGCTCAGCAATATCTAAAACATCCCTGTATTAGCAACATTGTTCTCGGCACAAATCTAAAACACAGCCCCATAGTAGCTACTGTGAAGAAAATGAACTCTATCCCAGCCAAAACCAGCGCATGCATCTTGCTTGCTTTCAACAAGATTATATTCCTCACTGACTTTTGGAACTGTCTAGGATCTGTTCAGCACATCTTCTGTCTTTTGAGTTCTCTCCTATTATTTTATGCTATTCCCAAAGGCTGCAATCCACATGGGGCCTCACTGTGGTGAACACTCCACAGGCACACATAGTGTGCCACAGCAATTACCGGGTAATGAAACTCAGGTGCAGCATTAAGGAGTAACTAACAAAAGAAGTGGTAGTTCACATGCGAGTAAAAACATGTCACACTCATACAGTCAAGCTATTTTAATAATTATGTGTTCCCCTTTATCTCTAGAGCTTCTTGAAACAGATACAAGATCTTTCCTTGCTTACTCAGCAACACTCAATCGTCAGTTGGCTCATTTCTGCTTACCTCTATGATAGCAGAAGATGCATCCCTTATATTGCTCAGATTGGCAACATGCAGTGGTGGTGATCATTAACACTGTGGAATATAGCAGTAGTGTATCTGGATATGTATTTAATACAGAGAATAAACAAATACCATAAAGCAGTGCAGCAGTGGCCAAGAATGACCATGGGTTCCCATCTTCTCTGCCCCCAGCTTTGAGCAGCTCTGCATTAACATTGCCAATGAGCACCTTCAGCAGTTCTTCGTGCACCACGTCTTCAAGCTGGAGCAAGAGGAATACCTTGCAGAACACATTGCCTGGAATAACATTGACTTCACTGATAACCGCCAGGCTCTAGAAGTCATCGCACTCAAGCCTATGAATATAATCTCCCTCATTGATGAAGAGAGCAAGTTCCCGAAGGTAAATTTCTGGTTTCACCTGTAATGCCTGGCTTTGCACACAGCTCACAGGTAACACTTGGCTTTACACACAGAAAAGTGTGAAGGCATCTTTTGGATACATCATGAGAGGCAATGTCTTCTCCTCGTAGATGTTCCTTTTAAATGAGCTCACTACACAAATCCTTCGCTCTCTGCTGGAATGTGCTCTTCCTGGTACCCCGCTGTTGAAACTCTTACAGCTGTTCCAGACAGGGAAGGAATTAGTCCAGATCATTTTATAAGGATTTCTTAGGAAATCTTTGAATTTGCATATTGTTTGAGTGTTGTTCTGCTATTGGTCTGGGCTGCAGCTTGCTCTTTCTTCTCCTGGATGACAGACCTAGTTGAGCAATGTCACTGTTGTCAGGAAATGTTATTCTGCAAAGGCCAGGCATCTCAAACAGAAGAGCAGACATGAAACTAGCATCTGATCTCAGACATGCCTGCAGAGCATTTTCATAGTCTCCAGAGCATGGTGAGGCTAAGCAGGAGTGCAGGTACAGGAATCAGATGGCAATGTGGGCTTGTCCAGAAAAGCAAGCCCCTGCCTCAGCTCATTTGTAGTCCTTGGGTAACAATTTGAGAGGATCATGTACAGGCAGACAGCTTTCCCCTTTCTTCCCTAAGGAGAGGGTAGTGCACACTGTATGTCCTGCAGTCAGGACAAGAAAGCATCTCCTCTACGATTCTCGGAGCACATGACTTCTCCGATAACACAGCACTCACTACCCCTAGCACAGGCCAGTGAGCAGAGCTAGCCTCACTTGCACCACAAGGGAATGAGATCGTGATGGCACCCCTTGAAGAGAAGCACCCAGCTGCCAGCCTGCCTGTGGGAGTCACTGACATGCTGACTGGTATCTGCTCAGGGCAGCCTTCATCCAGGGATCTCCGAGTCTTTCACCAATCGGGGAGTGAAAGAAGAATTATGCCTGCCTGGGAGAAGGACCATGACCCCTCAGAGTATGGCTGTGTAGGATGGCATGGGAAGGTGGGTGAGGGGCTCTGCTTGTGAGGTGCAAAGATTTGGGAAATTCTCAGCGCACCTGCTGATGTTAGCAATGTTATGAGGGCTTGTGTACAGCCCTAAAATACCAGGCTTACACTCTGGTGGTGTGTTCTCCCCTGATGCTTGAGAGAAGGGTCTGTGTAAAAGGGAAGACACTTCTGGCACTACTTTCCTCCGGATCTACTACACAAATAAGGGGCCAAATTTGAGCTTTTGTTTTCTCTGAGCACCACTTCTATTTGTTCGCTGAGCATAGGCCAGTGCTGGGGGTAATCTGCTTAACTGTCTTTTTTTGCCCTTATTTGTTTCTAGGGCACAGATGCCACCATGCTTATCAAAATCAATTCCCTCCATGGCAAAAGTAAAGTCTACATCCCACCTAGGAGTGTCCATGACACCAAGTTTGGCATCAACCACTTTGCTGGTGTTGTCTTTTATGAATCAAAAGGTGAGCCTATCTCTGCTGGATATGGAGGGTGAAGAGAAGGGCATGACCTGCCCCAGATGTGTGGCACTCCAGGGTGGTACTGATCTGAAGTCAGACCAGGAGGTCAGGAGGATTACTCTAAACTAATCTGCAAGTTACTGTAAATGCAGTGGATTTTAGCTAGACAGAGTGGTGCTAGAGCCAGCAGGCTGCAGAGATGACAAGTTGATTTTGTTTCCATCATATAGATTTCCTGGAGAAAAATCGGGACACACTGAGTGCTAATGTAATGCAAGTGGTTCATTCCTCCAAAAACAAATTCCTGAGAGAGATTTTCCAGGTGGAAACAACCCCACCTAGTCTGGGACGTGGGACCATCCGGCATCTTGGAGGTGACCAGGCCTACAAGGTTGGCTTACTGTCAGTGGGTTGCAAACAACTCATTTCTCCTTTCCATAACGCTCTGGCTGTTCTTGTCCTCGTCTTTCTTTTGCACTGTCTCTGCAAATCCCTATCTCTTTCATTCAACTCATTTCTCCAGAGGAGTCTGCTACAAAGTCAGGGTCTAGTGTTCATGCTGTAAATAAGCGTAATGTCAGTCCTGTCTCCCAGGATTGCATTCCTGGATATCTGTGTAGCCGTGCCTGCAGGCTGTCACAGAGGCATGAGTCGTGCTACCTCCCCACATGTTGTCATCAATTGAGTGGGTTTGCTTTGTGTCTGCCTGGGCATCCATACTAGATCCACATCGCCAGGTGGGTGGAAATTAGGAGGAAACTGTAGTTCAAATGGCTTATTGGAATGGAACAAGGAACCATCCAGAGAGACCCCTCTCCTCTGCAAAGCCAGTACCTAGAAGTTCCAGAAGCCAGCAGCTAAACTGCTCTCAGACTGCACACGTAGCCGGTCTGCTGGGACCATAACACCAGGGGGCCTGACTGGGCAACTGGCAGGAGGGTCCTGGCCTTTTCCTTCTTACAGAGGGCTGACAGACTAGCACAGAGGAGTAAATAGCTGTGCTGTCACAGAAAGATACTCTCTCTCCTGCTCCCAGTGGTACCTGTAGACACAGTCTCACTGCCCTGTGTATCGCTACAACCTTAGTTCTCCCTCCTGGCTCGGAGCCTTTGTGAAAAAGTTCATGATAGATAATTGTCACAGAATCATCTGTGCCTAGTGGTGTAGGGAGCCTTGTCGTGTGCCTAGTGAAAATGAGGTTGTAAAGCGCAGTGGACTGGAAATAGCGTGGGGTAGAGTTCAAGTTCTCTGCCCTGCTGCAACTTTCACATACCTTGATTTCTGAGCATTTAACTATGCAGTGTCATCAGTGTGTGAAGGTAGTTTCGCTTTTAATGTTTGTATCTTTGAGTTTTCCTGTCAGGGTATAGAACAAACAGTCAGCTTGCTGTCTTACCTGTTATCGGTCTGTTCTCCTGGCATTGTTTTCTGATCCTGTCCTTTCTTCCTCAGTCTTTATCCCAATGTGGTTTTCTGCTGTCCAGAACATCTGGCCATGGACAGGTAAACATCCTGGGGGAGAAGAAGGTCAGAAGTGGTACAAGCAGCAACAGAGAACTGGCTTAGCATCTCTTAAATGAATACCTCCAGATTAAATATCAGGTCTATCTACATTGCTCTAATGCTTTAATGGTTTTTGTCTCTATAAATAAGGCTGTGTTTCCCTAAACATGGAAAAAAATGTTTCCTTACATTTAGGAAGTATAGCAGCATGTCAATAAAGGAGATACTAAATGTGGGCTCCTGCCCATTTCAAAATGCACAGAAGTTACCTGAAATACCCCTATTAATTTCAAGTAAGTTGAGCCACCGTTGGGAAGCCTAAGCAGCAGTCTACAGAAAAGAATCGTGAATGAAATGCTAGAAGAAACTTTGCTGTCTTGAGGTCTCAGAGTTGCTCTCCTGACTCACCCAGGGAAGAAAAGTCACCACGATCTCAACAACAAATTCAGCTTTAACAATGTTCTATGTTTGAGATCATGAGGGCATGGGCTTCAGACTTGTGTGGCCATCCCACTGATTTACTGGTACAGCAGAAAGGCCTCTGAGATCCGGGAGTGCAAACTGCTTTTAACTTTTATATAGCTTAAACATGGATATGCCATTATCATTACCTGCTTCAAACAGACGCTTGCTAGCCCTAAGGTGCAGCAGAGCTGCTATCAGACATGCCCAGGCACTGGTTTCCAAATTTGTCGCTGGAGGGCAGCATCGCCCTGTAGCTAATGCAGGAGGTGGCCACTGGTGTGGTAGAACGAGCCCTTCAAACCTAAGAGCAAGCAGAATGAGCTACTGTAAAGATCATGAAAGTGAGGGACTGGACTTTAAATTATTTACTTGGGAAAAAAACCCAAAACAAAACCAACAAAAAACCCACATAATCCACCAAAACCCCCCAAACAAACAAACTAGCTGTACTGTGCTGCGATGATTAGCTCCATGCCTGTGTGTAAAAGGCCAGTGGAATCCGTTTGTTACTTGGAATCTGCACTGTTACCATCGTAGTTTAATGAGCCCTTAAAACGTACTAGGAGGTAGAAGCTTAGGCCTACTGTGTGATCTGTGTGAAAAAGACATAGGTGGAATTGTGCTTTCAGAGAAGCTGGGGAATTTGGGAACTAACTGCAGCCAAGTGCAGCCCCTTTGGGGTTACACTACTGCAACTGGGAGCAAAATTCAACCCAGCAGCAGTGAGACATAAAGCACTTTATATGCAGCTCTTACCTTATCCTCCAGTAAAAGTTTGCCTTTTCACTGCTTACTGTAGTATTAATGAGGAAGGTGATCAGTCATCCTCATCTCAAAGAAATGAGCTGTTCTGGATCTTCAGCATTCCTTCTTAGCTATGAGATGGCAGCAAAACATCTGGCCTGGAGGTTATTATTGCTTTGGGAGCGGCTGTTTCTCACCAAGCTTTCACACACCCATGAATAATAGCTTGGCACCAAGGCCCTACACTAAACACAGCCTTGGTTGGAAGAGACAGGCCTATGTGGGCTCCTGTGGGTAGAATTTGTTCTGCCACAGCCACCCCCCACTGCTAGAACTTAGTGCCCAAGTAGGTGACAGAGCTCAGTAGACTTTCTTTGCAAGAGTAACTCCAAATTAATACGATACAGGTGGCAGATTTAGCTCCCATTATAATAAATACTTTTTTCTGGCAGTTGTGTGATATTGTTACATGGAACAAAAATACAAAGATTTATTAATTGGCCCTCTGACAGTGAATGATGTAGCAGTCAGCATGTGCTTACTCTCCCCAGGGCTTGGATACGACTAAACGGCTCTCTACTCTGGGAGGACAGTTCAAGCAATCCCTGGAAAAACTAATGAAAATCCTTGAGCAGTGCCAGCCATACTTCATCCGCTGCATCAAACCAAATGACTACAAGAAACCACTGGTAATGTTTTAACAATATGAGGTCTTGTCTTCAGTAAAATTTTTAATGAGAAAAAGCTGTCAGTTGTTGTGTAGTGTTTTATATCTGTACTTCAGCCAAGAAGAGCTGGAGTACAGGCTATTACTAGAATAAAAACGGTGGTAGGATATAGCCTTGTTAATTTACAAAAACATCTCTAAAAGCATCATAGAGTAATAGGTGGTAAAAAAGCACATAGGTGTATTCCTGAGAGGAGTTGTAAAAGCATTCGCTGTAAAGATAAGGACAAAATTGGAGGCTTTCTAGCCCCTCAACAAGGGGACAAACAAAAAACATTAGGATCCAACAATTATCATACTATGAAATAGCCTGAGAGAGAATAGGAGAGCTGTTGGTGTTTGAGAGGGGTGATGTGGCTTAATTTGACACTACAGGAGAAGAGGAGCAAGTTTGTCCTTAAGACACTTGGCTGGAACTCAGATCATCATGACTCACTTCTACATTAAAACCTCGTATTGGTGTTGGTCAAATGACTTAATAATTTTTAAAGTACTGCATGTTGCTTAGCGAGCCTATTTTTAATCTGCATTACAAGAAACTAGCAGCACTCATGCTATGTTTTGCATGGCTATGCCCAAAGGCCCAAGTTGCTACTGCAGTTATTTGCACCTGAAAAATTATATGAACAATTTATTGTTCATCTGAAATTGCAGTTGTAGAATTGAAAACGGTTGCTAAAGCCAGACTGAAGTTAATGGACTGTTTCCACTGTCAGTAAACACAAATTTGAAGACACTTTTGGGGGACTTGTTTATGCCTGCAATGAATTAATTTAGGGCACTGAAGAAATAGGAAATGCAATAAAAAAAAAAGCATAGTAGGCCACTTTGCAGGCACTCTGAGGTTGGAGGTTAATAGATATGTTCTGAGGAATGCTGCATGTGTAACTTCTGTCAATGCTAAGTCTCCTCCTTCTCTGCTTTCCCTTTCAGTTGTTCAACCGGGAGCTGTGTATCAAACAGCTGCGATATTCAGGGATGATGGAAACCATTCAGATCAGGAAAGCTGGCTACCCAATTCGCTACAGCTTTGAGGAGTTCTTTGACAGATACAGAGTTCTCCTGCCGTGGTCTCTTCGAGAACAGGTGTGTTAGCACAAACCTGGTTCAAGGCTAATCTAACTTTTCCTTATGAAGCTTTAGTCTTTCCCACAGCAGAAAGTTCTTGGATTATTGCTGGCACAGTTGAGAGAGCTGTCACCAGAGTAACTGTCATCGCAGTAACTGTGGCTAACTACTTACATACTCACTTGGACCTTCGTTGAAATAGTAGAGGTGCTTTTAGATCCTGCTATCCTTGACCTGCTCCACACAGACATCCCAGGCAGGGTGTCATCCCCATTGCCCTTCAATGTTTCTTTTCTGTAATCACACACTTCTGAGGTCTCTAACATCCTCCTTGCACTTGAAGTCTGGAATGCTTGGCTGGGCACTCATACTCCTCCTTTTTTTGACCATTTGAGCTGAACCATTTTCATTCATTATACTGTCAGCCCAGAGGTCTGTAAGACCTCATCTGTTTCTGTTCTTCGCCCTTTGAAATGCAGGGCAATAGATCCTTACATAGTGTGCTGTGTTTCCAACCAAGCCCTAACATGATGCTGCTTTTGCACATCAGCTGAAGAATGATGCTCGACAGAGCTGTATCAGCATCTCTGAAGCAGTGCTGGGCAAGGATGAAAGCTGGCAAGCTGGAAAGACCAAGATTTTCCTTAAAGTAAGTAGAAAGGACAGTTTATTGTCTCTCCTCCTGAAAAACTGAGTGCTTCACAGTATAGCTTGACCTGCTTCTGCAAGAGTGGTGACCCAGAAGGACTGGGTTGTCTAATAAACTCTCTCTTGAATCTGAGGCTGGAGCTTTGTTCCTGAAGGCCAAATAATTTAACGAACACAGCTGGGTGTAGGAGAGGCTGATCCTGTTCCTGTGCTCCAGTGTTGCAGCTAAAACAGCACAGTGCAATGCATTGGTCTCTGCTAAAGCCTTGAGCATAAAAAAGAAGTGGATACCAGCCCACTGTTGCAGGGGACTTCCTTGTTCGTGGCATTCCCCCAGGTAAAAACAGTCTTATTGCAAGCAGATTTTCTGCTTGTTTATGGCGACGGCCAGACATGGTGTGGTCAGGCGGTATGCACACTTCCTACTGCAGTTCCACAAATGCATTTTAAATGCACTGCATCATGCTGATTTTGGGCCTCTCTCAGACCAGGTGTCCCATTTCCAGAAGTTGTGGAGGTGTCTGTTCAGCTGGCATATCGACACTTTCTTTTAACAGGATCATCATGATACAGTATTGGAGCTGCAACGCCAAAATATACTCACAGATAAGGTTGTTCTTATCCAGAAGGTGATGAGAGGATTGAAAGACAGGTCAGTGATCTTACAGAAGGGAATTTGCTGTGGTTTGAAGCAGTAATTTTTGTGATGCAGTTCAACACACTCTGTGAAGCGTTTTCAAGTATGAAATGTATCAATCCATACCTTCCACTAGCCCTAAATTTAGCACTCATCATGTAACAGCGCACAGTGCATCTGTGTAAATTTTGCACAAAGATTTGTTCTGGTTCGATTTCTTTATTTTCATGATGCTTTTCAAAATGCAGCGCTGTGGCACATGCAGCTTGTATGAAAAGTAAGGGCTGGAAGGAAGATTTGCACTTAATATTTACAGTAAACAATAGGTATCTAGAAAGCAGGAAATCCCTGTGGAATCTGTGTCCTTCTCAGGGCTACAAGGACTCTCTTATTTAGGATGCTTCGTTGATAGAAGACATAGAAGAGAATCAGATAGAAACTAACTAGTCCTTCTCTTTGCCAAAGATGCACAATTCTTGCATTTTGTTTTGTTTAGTTTGAAATATCGTCAGAAGTGAAATTTAGCCACTGTCAAGTAAATGTTTGTCCTCATTAAATGCTTTACATCATGGTTTGTACTTATTAATCTTGTATCCCCCAACCAGAACCATGATATAGGACTGAATCCTGGTTTGGTTTAGAAATATTCCTGATGGTAGAGAAGCAAGAACTATAAAACATGACACAAATGCCCAAAAACTTCCCCCTTTCTTCAAACTCTGCCTGCTATCTAACAGAGTAGCACATCTCCCTAAAAGCCTCACCTTGCTTTTATTTTTAAACAGTCAGAGCTATGTGCCACTTCTGACAGCCACAGCGTGACAGCTTTTACCATGGGAGGTTCATCTTTCTCAGATGGGCTCCCAGTCCTGGCAGTTAGAACACTGGGGAGCAAGTGGCCGTCAGATGGGGGTGTTAATTTATCCAGGCTTGGTGCAAGGGCTTTTTCAGTTCTTACAGAGCTTTCCTACCACAGCAGTGAATTTGGTCTGCAGTTGCTATGAGTATTTTTGCATCATTATGGGCAAAGTTAGATCAGATGTATCAAGGTGGATTAGCAATACTTTATCTCATCCTTCCTACTAGCAAATGGATATAGCAAAGCAAATAGGAAAACACTTTGTGAGCTCAACTGATTCATGGTGCTGCTATACTTGCAGGATGAGCTGAGCCTAGGTGAAATTTCCTAAGGCTATTATTGACAGAAAAGGTCAGGCAAAACAGCCTATTCTGGCCTTTCAATCAGCATGGAGATCATCTAAGCAGACGAAATGCTTCGAGCGAGGACAATTTTGAAGCATGTACTACAAAAGTATCTGACCACACTAATCTTTCTGCTGCAACATAATACTTTTTTCAAGCTACTCAGAAGCAGAAAGAACAGCCCTCGCTGAGCTTCAAACTTGCCCTGGCAAGGCGTCAACTAATAATTGAGCTAGTTAGTTGAACAATAGCTTTCCTGGCTCTAGTGTTCCTAGACAGCAGATAAGGCTGAAATCAGACTGTAGATATCTCATAAAAGGAAAAAAATGCCACCTTATTCTTTACTATTATCATAAGAAGCAGCAGAAATAACCTACTGTTTGTCACCTCACCTGTCTGCTTAGGAAGCAGTTTCTGAAACAGAGGAAGTCTGCTGTAACCATTCAATCAGCCTGGCGAGGCTACTGCTGCCGGAAGGATTTCAGAATGGTAAGAGGCGGGTATATACAAAAATATATATCTTTATATATATACATATATATACACACACACACATATATCTATATTTCTGTGTTAGTGTTTATATACTATCCCCTGCCAGACTGAGTAGAATATTAGGAATGAAGATGTTCACAACTGAAGGGAGGAGAGGCAAGATGGCAGGGTGTAAAGCTCAAGGAGGGCTGTTGGACCTCTGAGGGCTTGCTGAACCTCTGACGTTTCTGCTTTCTGGTGAAACAGTAACCCAACTAACCTCTGGCAGGCCTGGCTCCAGTCGCCTGACATATGAGTGACACCACCCTTCTTCTAATCAGGAGTCCAAGGCTAGCATTTCTGCATCACCACCATGCTATGAGTAAAGTGTCTTCTACAACTGTTATAGGAAAACTGGGAATCTGTAGAAAATTACCAGAAAAATCATTATATCAATCTTACATTATTAAAAATATTGTCTGATCTTCTATAGATGATGGGTTTTCTGGGTGAGGAAAGCTACATCATATTGAGGGCACTCACATATTGTGTATTCGTTTGGCAGGGATTATTATTAATATATACCATACATGCCATTTGCAAGGGGCAGGAGGAGAAACTGCCAGTTTCAGTCAGAAACATTTTCTATTCTGCATCAGTGATACAATTCCTGTCTGAAGAGCCACGCTGTTGCCCTGCTCTCAGCCCCATCCTCCTCTGCTGCTTGTCTTGGGATTGTCATACCCATCTCTCCAAAGATGTATGGGGTTTTTTTCTATTCACTTGGTTTCATTTCTGCTCTCTTCCTTCCCTTCTCATAATCCCAGGCTATCATTGCTACTTCTGGAGCCAATCCCTACAACAGGTCCCCAAAAGAACTCTATATAATCTAATTTTAAAAGCCTATTACTGGCAGAAAATAAAGCACAACAGACAGTATCGCATTAGCCCTTTCCAGTGTCTTTATCCAGTTACTGAGTTTTGTTACCTTCTACTCATCCCAACTTACTCCCAGTCTCAATGGTTTTCAATCATAATCACTTCTTTTTTCTCCACCTCCCCAGATTATGCTGGGTTTTGGGCGCCTGCAGGCCCTCTACCGGAGCCGCCAGCTTGCTAAACAGTATGAAGCAACCCGGGCTCATATCATCAGGCTTCAAGCCATGTGCCGTGGTTATCTAATGCGTCAAAAGATAGCAGAGCAGCAAAAAGCTGTATGTGTTATACAGGCATATGCAAGGGGCATGTTTGCTCGCCGAACCTACCAGAGGATGAAGAGGGAGGTATGTTCCTAGATACCTTGCGAACATGTTGTTTCTATGAAGTTCTGATAGAGGTTTAACAACCAGCAAGTGTTGAATGTGGATATTTAATTTGGAATATTTTAATTTGAGCTCGTCAAGTATGAAAGCAGGGTTTCAAGCAGGCGATACTGTTTACGTCTGCTTTCTGTATTTATTATCATGGATCAAAACTTCACTGACAGAGCTGAACTGTTTTTGACAGAAGGGAGGAAAAAAGATAAGATGTGCATGTGTATCAGTCACTCCTGCAAGGGAAGATCAATTTCTACAGCAAGCCCTGATAATGTCACTTAGGGATCTGTTCAAAAGGGAATCCTAATGCAGTGTGTCTTGGTATGCGCTGCCAGAGAAAATCCTGTACTTACTGCCTTGGCAGTCCACAGCACATGGGAGGCCTTTCTATGATTTTTTTTTTCTGTATTAATGCTGTACAAACAAGATGAAGCCAGCTTGCAGATTTCTGCCTGTGGCCTGTTCCCTAAAATGCCAAATCTAGAACTGAGTCCACGTTGGGATAAAGTCCCAGGTGTGGATGGCTTGTTAATGGCAGAAGGGGCTGGTTCAGCATTTGTGGAAACAGTCGCAGAATGGTTGTGGTGTTCACAGAACAAGTGCAAGCTGGAAGCCAGGAATATCCGCTTGGAAGAAGAGAAACGTTTCATCCAAGTCCTTGGACCAGTGAAAGCAAGGGAAGAAGCTGCCAGATTAGAAAAGGTAAGTATGTTGGCGCTATATTCCTTGGCTGACAAGATGGCTTGCCCAGCTCACACCTGCAGACTTGTTCAAAGATCTGAGCACTGCTAAATTTTAATAAAAAGCAGACATAGTTGTAAACCTATTTGTAACGACACTTTAGAAATGGGACAAGGCAAACACGTGCACATTTCTGTTGGCCGTACGAGCTGGCGCTTCAGCTAAACACGCACAATGCTATTACAGCCCCCCGACACAAAACATTTTTGAATTTTAAATAATGTGGGTTTCTCTGCGGTTAGGAATTCTGTGGTTTTCCTCTATTATCTCTTGTTGATAAAGGTCTGGAAAAATTGCACATCATTACCAATAGGCCAACAGTCTATAAGGACAGCTGTAAGAGCAAGGCCCTGCTGCTGATGTGCTAGGTCTTTGTGGCTGCTTAGCACAAGCAACATTTAACTTCACATTCCAACACCGCACTAGCAGAGCTGGACCTCACTGTCATAACACCTTTGTAATAGTGTTTCATTCTCACACCCATTCATTCTAGCAGAATGGTGTTCCAGTCATGCCTAACCAGCTTCTATGTTTAAAGGAACACCTGGCTACTCTGGAGAGAGAAGAGGCAGAAGCAAGACAAAAGAGGAATGCTCTTGCCAATAAACCAACAAATCATGATGTTATCAGTGACCAAGAAATGGTGGACAAAATTTTTGGGTTTTTACCTTCTATGATCGGAGGCCAAGAAGGACAGGCTCCTCTGGGTTTTGAGGTACAGAGCTGCAGACTGGTAATGGGTCATGTTCATCCCTCATGTAAGTCCATTGACTTTGTTGGAATTCCATCAATGGTCAATTCTGTTCAATGAATTTCTGTACAGTGAAAGAATCACACAAATTAGTCATCCAGATGGACACTTCAGAATCTGCTTTCAGAGGTCAGTTCCCAAAAGTTTTTAGTCCCATGCAGTTTGGGGACATGTGTCTTCAAAAGCTACTGCACATTTGTTTCTTTGGCGCCGCAGACCCTCACCAAATAGTGCCATTCTCTGCATTTTGGCACCAACCATATGTTCTGCTGACAATGCTCGCAGCAATTTTCCAGCTGAAACAAGGTGGAAGTTTATGACCCAGTTATCCCATGTTCTTAAAAGCAAAATTTGAGATATACTGGCCCTGACAGCTGTGGAGGATGGAGTCGAGTAGGAAGAGGCAGGCAGAGTAGAATGGTCTGGGTTAGTGCAGGATGTGAGCAATGAGATAGCACCTGCTGAAAACCAAGACAGGAAGGCCATATGGAATAGATGCATCTCAGAAGGACAAGCTCTGAGTCCCAATGATCTGTTGCTAACAGCTGAAAATGGCTTTGGGGTTAGCTGGAAAGCCAAATTCTGGAGGACCTATTGGCCAAGAAAAAAAAAAAAGATAAAAAAAAGAACATAAAATAAGAATATCAGAGTACAGGGAAAGAAAATACGCTTCTTCTTCATGTTCTGCACAGGACTTGGAATCAAAGCCTAACAAACTGGATGAGGTGGACCTGGACATGGTTCCCATGAGTGTGGAGCTAGAAGAGGAAGCAGATGGCTTGGAAGAGTACACCTTCCCAAAGTTTGCAGCTACGTATTTCCAGGGGTCGTCTACACATACACACATCCGGAGACAGCTGCGGCACCCACTACTCTACCATGATGACAAGGACAATGTCCTGGTATCTTGCTCCTTGTTACTCTTGAACCTGCTCCCTCCACAGCCCTGCCTTCTACTGCTCCCCTCATCCTTGGGTCCCTCCACCTCTGGCATAGCCCTGGGAACCAGAGACTTTAGAGCCAAGCAGGTAGTCCTAAGCACTTGTATGAAAGTAGTAGTTCCCATCAGCATTTTTTGGCACTCTGCAGGCAGGCACTTCACGCACATACCTGCCCAGCACAAAATCTCTGGTCACCTTTAGTCTGCATAAAGAGGGAATTCTGAGACTTGTTTTGACTTCTCCAGATATCCTTTGGGGGCAAAAATGGGCCGGAGAGAAGAAGCATCAGAGCTCACCCATCTCTCTGCTCTTGTTAGGGTTGCTGGTCTGTGAGTTAGGACAGAAGCGGGAGGCCCAGGCCTCCAATTTTCATGTTGAACCACAGGGGGATTGAGGAGGGGAGGGTTTTTTTAATGCTAAGCAGCCTTGCAGAATGGAGGATCCCATGCTGCAAAAACTTGGCTATTGCTTGGCTTTCTAGTTCTGGGTGTGAGGGCTCCTGGAAGAGTTCACTCCACGGCTTATCTGCCCAGGTGGGTAAACGCAGAGTGTCGTTCAGCCAAGGTTTCTCTGCCTCACCCCAGCCACAGCGCACCTGCAAGGTGCCAATAAAGGAAATGGTGAGGGCTCAGCAATCACAAAGCAAATCTGTCCTTCCCACTAGAGCTGCACCCTCTTCCTTTAGCATGAGAGTGTTGTGAATGTTGCTTTCACGTTGTCTGACATGAAAGTAAACTCCTGGTGTAAAAGGCGAGAATTTTAACAGCTTGGACTGGGTAAAGGAAGAAAATGATCTCATCTAAACAGGAAGAAATAGCATGAGGCCATTGGTTCTCTTGGCAGTTTCTGACAGGGCTTTCTGCTACTACAGGCTTCTCTAGTCGTGTGGGTTATCATCCTGAGGTTCATGGGGGACCTGCCAGAGCCAGCAATGTTTGCCAAGAATGCCACCACCAAGAGCAGCTCCATGATGACACAGATATATGACACACTTGGAAGGAAAAACCAGGTCCAGTTCAGGAATGACAGCCCAAATATGGTGAGAGGAGCAGGACGTGTTGTATTTTCATTTGCTTTCCTTGGTTTCTGTGCTGTTCTGGCAAAAATGAGAAAAGCAAAGGAACCCTTTCATGCTACTGTACTTGAAATGCCAGAAGTGCAAAAGGGCCCCTGTCAGTCCTGGAGGACACTGCAGCTCCTTCTGGCAGGAAGGGACAAAACAAAAACATCTCCATTTGAGCATCTTTTCTTCCTTAATGAATCACTCTTGCTGTGCATTAAACTAATTTCCTGTAATGGTAATGTGTGTTGTAGAGAGAAAGCAGAAAGGATAACAAGATTTCCAAGGGGATCTCTTCCCTGAAGCTAAAGCGGTCATCCAAGTTGACAGGGAAGGTAAGAGGTGGAAATAAACTGCTTTCCCTAAGCCTTTTTGCCTGGAACCCTGTCTTCATCTTCTGACAGATGTTATGTGACAGCAACCTCCCAGCTGGGAACTTGCTCCACTGCCAAGCCAGTGCAGCTCTGCATGTGGGATACCTGGTGCACTGTTCTGCTTTTAGAACGATCCCCATGTGCACTGTTGTCATTCATTCTTCAGCAGATTCACTTCATCCCTTCCTGCTGAAGAGTGACCCCTGAACACAGGGAACAATTTATTATTGAGAATTGTTGGTATTACAGAACAGTTTGCCCAAAGCCCTGAGCAGACTGAGAACCACCAAGTGCTTAGGGCTGTACAGGACAGTACAAGAAAGTTCTCCTAGCCAGTAATAGTGCTGTAAAACTGCATTTTATGAGTTAGCTTGAGAGAGGGGGAAATATGGTCTGTTCCTAACTGCTCCTGCACTGAGCAGAAAGAGTTTTACCCAGAAAGATAGAGAAGGAATGTCTCTCATTTCTGGGGGAGCTGCCTGGAAACAGAAGGAAGGTTTCTAGAATATTCTGCGGTTCTGCTTGGTTTCTTTCAGGTGACAGACCAGCTGAGAAGTGGAGAAGAGGCTTGCCAGGAGGACAGCTCAATCTCTGAGAGACCTATGTCCAACCTAGAAAAAGTGCACTTTATTATTGGCAATGCAATTCTGCGCCCTGCCATCAGGTAAGAAATTTGTACCTCCTTCCTAGGACCAGGCACCCATTACATCAAGGAAATCCAGCATTCCCTTTCCACAGTCCCAGGCATTTTCCAAGTGCTGGAGATGTGTCACATTTATCTCTGGGGATTCCTGACTGAAAGCCCAAGCTAGTCATATAGAACCGAGATTGTAGGCCACACACCTCTTCGAAGGATGGTTCACCTTTATCAGAGGGGACAGGAATGACTCCCTTACGGCCTTTTCTGGTATCTTCTTCTTGTAGTTTAGGTCAGCTGCCTCCATGTATGGCTTTCTGAATACCCCACAGATATGCAATGGGGCAGAGTTCAGGGCTGTACCCCAGTAACACCTGAAGGTGGAACACAGCCCTAGTATAAGGGAGAAGAAACAGTCAGAAGAGACAGTAAGAAGTATGGAGTTAATGTACACTAGGTGTATGAGAGGTGTTCATAACCTCAATTTCCCAATAGCCTGTTTCTGAGCCCTCAAGCAATGTCCCCAGATCAGACAGTTGAAGGCCTGGCTTGCTGAGTATATCACCCACTAGAAGAAGAAATCCTGCTTACAAGTGGTGTGAGGCTGGACCTTAGGCCAAGCATGGTGTGAGGATGAGACAGAAGTAGTGTTGGTTCTGACCTGACCCTGTGCATTCTCTCCTCCCTTTTAGCCCATTTTAGCTTATGCAACACTTCTCTGTAACAAAGCCCGTAGGCACAGGCCCTGCCTTGACCTCAGTCATGGGCTGCATTCCTTGAAGCAGATCCTCAGCTGGCAAAAATTGCCTTTAATCAACGTATTGTAACAGCCACACGCTAAGTATTGACTCCCTCAGACTGTGCTATCACCACATGTCCTGTCTGGGAACAAAAACCTCATCCACATTGTGTCCTCCCACATCAGACTTGCCAAATGTGTGTTCCAAGAGTCCAGAAGATTTAAGATTATTTTTAAATAGCAGTTTTGTTTGCATGCAGATTTTTGCATCTTTTTCCCTTATGTTCTTGCTGCAGGCAACTTGCATTTTCAGAAGCTTACTCTGTATCACCCTTTCCTCCATTCACGTCCAAAGACTCACTCCAAGTTTACTAAAATATAAAATTAAGCAGGGTGACCCCCTATCCTTATCCCAAAATCCACTTATGAGCAGACAGACAAGAGCCATGAGACACAAGCCACATACTGTAGAGAGCTTAGAGCAAGTTTCACATGTGGAGCAACAGCAATGCCATTTCATAGCTGGATGACCAAGCAATTGTTATCCCTGCACAGTCCCCCTGCTTGTCACAAGAGGTCATCCAGCATGGGAATTGCACTTGAACTTCTTGAGTAACAAGAGGTGGCAAAAAGCACTAAGTATACCATGAGCCTTTTCCTGCCAAAGCCAACACCACAGTTATTTCCACGTTACAGGTGGTATCCTAGCTAATGTGGTTAAACCTCGCTCAGATCCACTTCGTCATACTGCAGCCATGCCAAGCTTGCAGTGGAAACGTAGCCAAAAACAGTTCAGACAGTGAATCATTATCTGTTGCTTTCACATGTTTTATTACAGAGATGAGATTTATTGCCAGATTTGCAAACAACTCACTGAAAACAGCAACAGGAGCAGCTATGCTCGAGGCTGGATCCTTCTGTCCCTTTGCCTTGGTTGCTTTCCTCCTTCGGACATATTTGTGAAGGTACACTACTAACCTTTCCTACAGCAGCTTAAATGCCTTAGCTGATCAGGTTTTTTGTGTATTTTGATACAAATAGCCACATAAACTCTTTGGCTGCCATAGCAGCTGGTGCTGTGATTTTAGCAGAAACTCATCTCCTATGCTTATGTGGGAATTTAGATAAATGATTGCTGTACACACATTTAATTCTTTTTCATTACATGCCATACGAGTCGGGTTCTGGTGTGATTACAGCCCTTATTTAGATCTGTAATCTGCAAAGAATCTGGCAAATTTTATCCTCTCCAGTTCTTCATTTCCAACATTTAAGAGCTGTCTGCAGTTACAATCCTAGTAATTAAATGTACTCAGGAGTCCAGTACAAAATAATTCCCCATATTTTACCAGTTCTTATCCTACATCTCCAAGCCCTACAAAATCCAATAGAGATTTGGGCTTTTTCGTAATTTTCTTAAATACGTTAATTTCCAAATTTAAATGGATGATAAATCCAGTTCATCATGGGAAAAAACAACCCAGCCAACAAAACCTGTAGCTCCAACTTGACATCAGCCTTCCTCCTAGGTCTTAGAGGCAAGCAGAACCCATAGATATCCCTGAATCTTCAGCCTTGCTTTATTGATACCCTAGCTCAAATAACTAATCTAATCATAAATTCTGCTAAGTAGCCACTACTTGGAACAAACCAGACGCAAGCCATAGACATGTATGGATACCAGTCTTAATCCAAAGTCTGTGAGCCATGCAAAATTCACAAAAGATCTGACTTCCACTAGTTCTTTTTTCCTAAATCCATACCCTCTCTCTAGGAATATTCTTAATTATTAAAATAACCAGGTGATTGACCCACGCTCGCACTAAATACAAGTATGTAAATACAAGTCCATGCTTATACCATGTCATTGAAGATAACAGTCATACAAATTCCAAAAGCTCATTTTATCCAACCCCTCTCTTCCAACATCCAATCTTAATTGTGGACTTCAACTATTGATATTGCCAGATAACTTAGTAAACCTAAAAATAACCATAATCAGCAGCCCTAACCTGCAATTATCCCTCTTCCCAGAACATTTGGTTCACCTACCTAATCATAAGAATAAAGTCTCCACTGTCTAATATTCATCATACTGTTAAACATAGCGAATAGACTGACACAAGCCTCCCTCTTTAGTCTAAAAACTTTGCAGAATGAGAGAAAACTTGGTGTCTCAAACCTCCTTTTCCAAAACAGTAATCCTTTTAACACTTTCTGGTGAACTGTAAACTAACTGATCACTCTAATCCAGTCTATGAGCTGCACAAGGTTTCTAGGGGTTTATGAGGATTAGTGTTTCCTAACTTTCTCTTGTGCTCTGCGCATATAGTACCTGTTGAATTTCATCCACCATGGACCCACAGGCTATGCACCGTATTGTGCTGAACGTCTGAGACGTACCTATGTCAATGGAGCACGGACCGAACCTCCGAGCTGGCTGGAACTTCAGGTAGCAACTCCCTTTTTGTTAATTTATATGGACCTGTGTAATTTTATGCTGGATTGTATTTACTAACTTGTGCTAATAGATCTTCCTAAATCCAGTAATGGAAATCAATTGCACAAGGGGATTGGATTAGATGACCTTAAAAGGTCCCTTCCAACCCTAACTATTCCGTGATTCTGTGACAAGGGGATTGAAGACCAGCTGCTTTGTTCTGGACAGCTTCTTAGATACACCTCTTCTGGCTATTCAGTTACCCTAAATGCAGTGGAGGATGCAAGTTAAAAGCTGCAACACATGATTTTGCAGGGAGACACCTCCATCCACTCAGAAGCTGCAGGCCAGAACCACCCCTGAAGGAAGCCCTTACCAGCATTTGCGAAAAGAACTGAACACAGCTTATGCTTTTAAAATGGAGGGAGGAAGTGCATACAATAGGGCTACATCGCTCTCCCCCTTCCTTTATATGTCACCCTAGTAATTAGAAGTCACACACACCCATGCATCCCCCCCTTAAAGTGAAGGCCTCACTTCAATTCCTTCCTAAATGTGAGTGAACCCATACCCTAACGCACACGTCCCTGGGCAAAACACTTCCTTCAGGCCATGTCTCCACTGATGCATGTAAGGCTGTACCTGAAAGTCATCAGGCCAAATACAGCTCACGAACAGTCTATCAGTCTACACTGTTATGTGATTATCAACTCCTCTGAGTTGTGGGGAGGAGGGAATTTGACTCCAGTGCTGCTCCAGGGAAGTAATTTATATTTAAGACTCACCATGCATTGAAGAAACTGTGTGCGCATTGGAGGTTCACTTAAAGATTGTTGACTAGGGTGTACAGTGTGCGGAGCTCTTAAATCTAAATGCCTTCTTCATTCTTCAAAGAAAAGTAAGGTTTGCCCATAATTTGTTTCTCTCATTTGACTCTGTCTTACAGGCAACAAAGCAGAAGAAACCCATTATGTTTAATGTCACCCTGATGAATGGCAAAAGCATCACTGTCCCTGCAGACTCTGCTTCCATTGCCAAAGAGATCTGTCAGTTCATAGCAGATAAAACCAAACTGAAGGATGTGTTTGGTTTTTCACTCTACATTGCTGTGTTTGATAAGGTAAAGTGTAGAAAAATAGAACGAAAGCTCCCTTCCCTCTCTTTGGAGTTGTGGCCATCCACCCAGCCTCACTGAAGACTCCCTCTGACTTCTGGAAGCATACCCGTCCCAGTCCTATGATGAGACCAAGTTAGTTCTGAATCCCAGCTGAATCTCAGGACCTGATAATCCTATTCTGCCTTTCTTGCTGGCTAGCCACTTACCTATTCCTGCGGCAGGCCCGTTTCCTTTGCCAGGTCACATAATTGACTAGTGTCCCTGCTCCCATGCATGGGCAGTGCAGAACTGTGGTCTCCCGCCATGTTCTGGGATCCCACCTGCTCGTTGTGCATGCAGCACTGCAGAACTGCTGGAGCAAGGTGAAACTAGCAGGTCTCACACGCTAGGGATCTCTGCTCAGAGACATATTTCCCACCTGCACTGCTGCAGGTAACTTTCTTGTTCCGTGTTACAGTGCTGCTGATGCAGCCCCTATCATGCGGCATTGAAAGCCAAAGTCCTTGCCAGGGCTGCTGCTGTTAGCCCACATGCTGGCATTTTAGCCTCTCCTCCCCTTTGCTTTTTTTTTTTTTTTTTACAGTAATGCTGTAAAACAGACATACACAGCAGGATAACATCTTGGCGCTCAGAGTTAGGCACCAATATCAAGGAAATTAATTCAGAGACGGAATTTTGGTTAAGGTTACAGTAACACTTGCATGTGCACTTAAGGGGATATACAGGGGACAAACAAAACACAAGGAGACAGAAGATTGCAAACCAGAGCTGCTTTGTGTTATCTTCCAACTTTTTCCCAATACTATCCCTGTGCATAAAAATACACACATTTACCAAAGTATAACTTGCACAACCATCTGCTTACCTTTTCAGAGTTTTTCTTGCTGTCAAGAGACCAGGAGCTTTGGGTTTGTTGTCCTTCACTCAGATCCAAAGCAGGAGTGCCAGGAAATGCAGTGTCCCTTTGTTCTAGGTCTGGTCACTGGGTGGGGGACGAGATCATGTCCTGGATGCCATCTCTCAGTGCGAACAGCTAGCAAAGGAGCGGCGCACACACGAACGTAATGCGCCCTGGCGACTCTACTTCCGGAAGGAAATCTTCACCCCCTGGCACAACTCCCAGGAGGATCCTATCAGCACTGATCTCATTTACCACCAAGTCATTCGTGGCATTCGGTTTGGAGAGTACCGTTGTGAGAAGGTGGGTCTCCTTATTCATCCTCCTAAAGAGACAAAACTATGTTAATATTTCCCACATTAAAAAGCAGGAAGATGAATGAAGTTTCTAGTGGCTGTGAACAACCCTTCTCTTATTAATGGACAGTTCTTGTCGAGATGATTGTGCCAGCTGTCACACTGGCAGCTGTAATTAATACTCTTTTTCCCCTGCAACTTTCCATTCATGTAGCAGCTGGAGTCATGTCCAAAGGGGCAGTTTAAGTCCTTTTAAAATAACTTTGCTAATAATCTCTTTGACGCTATGATTTTGTGAAGTTCATCTCTCCTTATGCTGGATGACTATCAAGAGTTACCCAGACAAAAATGGAGAAAACCCCATTCCTAAACTGGCTTCAAGGTTGAACACGGCTAGCTGGACTTTGTGACATCTTACTGGGCCTCTCTTGATGGATTAATTGTTTCAGGAGGAGGATTTGGTGGAGATAGGTGCAAAATATTGTTACATCCAGTTTGGAGATTCCATCCACAATGAACTTGTGCAGAAGATGCTCCATGACTGTATCCCAGTGAAACAGCTGAAGTCCAAGCCCCTGGAAAAGTGGGTGAGCCTTATAACCTACGCACATGCTAAGGTAAGAGGTTTGTCTGGCGCTGCTGGGTAACCACTCTCAAGCACCAGCTTCTGCTTCTTTCACCATTTCCTTTTATGAATAGCCCGCTGAGGGAAGAAGGAAGAACATCTCAGTAGGCACATCCCAAATAGTTAATTAAGACTGGGGGACTGAAGAATGTTTCCACTCATTCTTCCACATAGGGCTCAAAAGGGTGGCAGAACGAAAAAAGTATGTTTAAATCTCTGAACAGATTATCTTTTAAGGCTCTCTATCTTACATCTGACAGTTGCATCGGGATGGGCATGGGATGGAATGATCTGGATGGGTTACCCGAATTATTTCCATGGCACTCAAAATGTGTTAGACACTGAACAAACCAGGAAGTGGGGATTTGAAAGCATTTTGGGATCCACATGCCTGTGGGGAGCCTCAGCTGCATGTGGCTTGGGCCCCTGGAGGCTGTTTCTGATTTTACTTTCTCCAGGTACCCTTTACATTGGTGATAGCAGAGGGCTGTTGGGAACCTCTGGGATCAGGCTTGCTCATTATTGTTTGCAGATCATGCAAAACAGATTTTACTGAGAAAACCTTGGGTATCTTTTTATATTGCAGGCCCTATACACACAGGACCGTCTCTCCTGTCAGACTGTGAAGGAACAACTTGTAGACTTTGCTCGCTTTCAGTGGCCTTTGCTTTTTTCACGATTCTTTGAAGTCACTAAGTTTTCAGGTAATGCTTGGAGCCTGGGAGTAGAGGACAGATAGAAGATCAATAGGGGAGGACTTCATAGCATTGATAAGGAGTTTTTCCTGCATTTTCAGGTCCCAGCTTGCCCAAGAACCATTTTATCGTTGCTGTAAATTGGAAAGGTATCTGCTTCTTGGATGAGTCAGAAAAGCGGCTCCTTGAGCTGACCTTCCCAGAGATAACTGGCATCCACACCAACAGGTGAGTGCCCCAGAAAGCAGGGGCATTCTACCATCTGAAGAAGGCATCTCTGCCCATATTCAGAAAGCATCTTCCATGTAGGAGGGGTGTGTGCTTTCTTTGCCGTCCTCCTAGGTGATTTGATCCGAGCCTGGAAAAGTGGTTTAGCCTAGATCTAGAAACAGAAAGGGACAAGTTCTGAGCAGCCTGTAAAGGAAATACTGAAATGTCTGAATCTTCCCAGCTGGTGGAAGGAAAGGTGATCCTACTCAGTCAGAAAGGTATATGGAAGCACGGACATGAATCAAGACAAAAACAGCCCAAATAACTAACATAGTTAAGCCATCATCTGTTATGCATGCTGGGAGTTCGTATACTTCTCAGGTGTGATATCCTGAACAGGATAACTGAGGGAGAGAGGGTAACCATTGGCTTGCTCAGGGCATACATCCTTGCATCAGATCACTCAGAGAATAGGGTTTTACATACACAAAAAATACTTCTGTGAGGACTGTCACAGCTTTAATTAGTTGCCCAGTTACTCCAAGAGAAGGGTGCTTTTTTGTCTATAATGAAGCACTTTTGTACAAAACATGGTGGAGTCTAGAGTGAACTTGAGCCACTTCAGTCCTTCACACCTACCAACTCATGAGAAGGCAAATTAAGAACTACCAATACTCACTGTAAGGGAGCTGTCTGCAAGGGGGTGTAGGTGCCTTGGCTGTGACTGCAGATGGGTCTGTAAGTTTTTCAGAAGCTCTGTTAACAACCTGTTGAATAATACGTAGGGCAGTGAAATCATTTGGACAGAGTTGCACTCTTATCACTCTGCGTGCCGAGGAGTTTGTCCTGACGTCTGTAAACAGCGTTGTCATTGCTGAACTGGTGGTCATGTTCCTGGAAGGACTGAAGAAGAGATCACGATTCGCTGTGGCAATGCATGAGAAAAAGTCCCAAGGTAAGACCTATAACTTTGCTACAGGGTAGGGAAGAAATCTTGAGAGAACCCACAGCACTTGTTTAGATATTACAGTGTCCAACAACTCAGCCTGCTTATAGTAGAAAGTTGGAGCTGGACTCCCTGGAAATATTTTCCAGAAAAGTTTCACAGAGGTGGTAAACTGGAGAGTCTGTGGAATACAGTTGGCTGGAACAGACAAGAGGAGATTAGAATGTAAACATTAACTTCACCTCCTTTCGATTAGTGAGTTTCTTTCCATGCTTTGCTGCCAGTTCTAGACACAAATTCAGCATCCATTTGAATCAAATGGAGTTTTGCCATTGCCCTCAGTGGATCAAAATCAGGTTGTCAGAGGAAATTTAAGTGATTTCTCTGGAGTATTACTGGATAATTAGCCATATTTACACAAATCACTTTCTATTACTAATTGAATTCAGGCCTTCAAATTGCAATTCCTTGTCTTTCACATTGCAATCCTTTTGCATTTGCTTGGACTGTCAAGCCTGAACAGTACTCCCTTATTCTGTTTTCCAGAAGACCCTGCCATCCTGTCCTTCAGGAAGGGAGACCTGCTAATCTTCACCGAAGACAAAAGGCTGGATGCAAACTCTGGCTGGATCTGTGCCCAGAATGAAAGGACAGGCAAAACAGGGAATGTATTTTTGGAAGAGATCTACATCATTCCTTCTCTCACAAAACCCTCTAGTCAAGTGCTGGTAAGAAAAGCTGAGCACTCTCTTTGAAGAGACTGGAAGATCACAGAATCACAGAATCATTAAGGTTGGAAAAGACCTTTAAGATCATCAAGATAAATGATAATGAGAGTGTTAAATATGATTAAATTTATAACTGGATGTTAACTGTTCCTCCAAAGTCAGACAAGTTCTATACCTCCCATTCAAGCAAAGCATTCCATTCTGTTCTGTCTGAAAACAAAACTAAACCTAGCCCAACTCCAAGGAGTTGCAACTCTGCAGTTGCACAAAAGCAAAGACTTTAAAAAAAAACAGTCCATTCGCCATTAGAGATTTCAGTGCCTGGAATTGGTAGCAATTAATGGAAATCAGTATGCCATTGAATTTTCCTGCATTCACACTGGGCTTGATTGGTAATCATACATTATGTCTCCAGGGAAGCTCTAAGTGCAGTAGTTTACTTTAAAAGAATATGCTTTTTGAGGGAGTCAAAGTTTCCCATTGATCACTCTGCTAACAATTTTATCTTCAGTTTTGGAGTCTCAGTATATTGGATAATGTGCTGACAAGTAAAAAGCTGAAAAATTGAGGGAAAAATACACCAGTGATAAGCAGGTGCATTTTTAACAAGCTTTGTGCTTTGGATAATCACACACATTTTGATGGTCACTATTGTTGTGTCTATGGAAATTAATTCCTTGAGTTGACCACTCCCAAGTCTTTCTTGAGTCTCTGAAGATGCTGCTTAGGGGACAGAGGTCTCCTGCAGCACAGAGCACTCAAGCTTAGTATACATTATCTGCACATATATGCTGAGTAACACATGACCATATGTGCAGAGACCTGTGTTCATGTAACACCTCTACATGGCTGTGTCATTCCAGAGTTTGCTGATGATGTCTCCAGACCAGAGGAGGACAGCTTCACAGAACTCCTACATGGACAAAGCTGATGAAGAAGATCTCAGAGAGAAGCCTTACACGCTGGAGGAGTTCTCCTATGAACACTTCAGGTGAAGCTCTCTGCATAGTGTGCACCTTAGGAAAGTTCTAGTTGATCTTTAGTGATCCTTAAAGCCTAAGATGTAACAGCACCTCCCATTTCTGATTGGGATTTCTCTCCTTGTTCCCTGTAATGAAGTGTGACTTTGGACATGCAGAGATTCTGGCACATGGCCTGCTTGTGTCTTTTGTCTGCAGAAATGCAAAGGGAAGGGTAGAAGAAGCCTTCTTTCTTTTCTTTCCAGCAGGCCCTACTCTTATTTCTCACTCTTTCTTCAGCACTTATCAGCTAGCTAGGGTACACAATGTCTCAAGCCTTGGAAAGTAAGGGAAAAATTAGTCTTCTAAAACCTCTCTTCTTTTTGCAAGCTTTCTCCCTTCTGGATCTAAAAGAATATATATTTTCCTGTTCTTGTTGACTGTATAACCAAAAGAGATACAAGATCACTATCTTGGGAAAGAATGTGCCTAGCAACAAGTCTCCGTGATAATGACCTCCTACTTTCATAGCGATACTGATACTAATTTTGTATTGCCTGCACTTGTCTTCATTCAGGACTCCTGAGAAGGAATCCATTAGCAAAGCTGTTCTCCAGAAATCCCGCGGGCACAGTCAACTGTGGGCACACTCTAAGGAGCCTTTGAAACAGCCCTTGCTGAAGACAGCATGCACAGACCCTGATCTTCGGGACTTGGCTTGTCAGGCCTTCATTGATATCCTTTCACTCTTCTCTTTGGGACCTGAGAACACTCAGGGGAAGGAGGAGCTAGCTACCTCCACTAAACTCACCTCCACTGAGGTAACACCACATCCACATTACAGGGGATACGTTTACATCAAGGTGGGGCTATCAACTCTACACAGCTTAGCATTGTTTCCCTTGTCTACAGAGGAAAGGTTCCTATTCCCTCCCAACGCTCCATAACTCCTGATGGCTCACTTAAACTGAGAACGGGTCTTTAGGACTGCATATGCCCAGAGCAAGCAGCCAGTACCATACAAATCTCAGCCAAGCAGTGACTGCTGCACAGGGAAAGGGGGTAGGGGACAGGCAGGGAATATGTTCCAGACCCTCCCCCCAGTATTTGCCACTTAGACATCGGCAGAGTCACTAACACGTTAGGATCCAGGTGAGACTTCCCATTTACCGTCCAAAATTGGCCTGCTTTTGCCCTTAACAGCACATTCACCCATCATGAAATTCATGGGAGACTATCCCTCAAAACAGGCACACTCCTCTGTGGAAGTCACTGACCAGATATTTGTAGCAGCTATCCAGGAGGAGGTCCTGCGGGATGAGATTTACTGTCAGATTATGAAGCAACTGACTGATAACAGAAACAGGTACTCACCTGGGTGCAAACACCCTGCTTCTGCAGAGCCAGGGCTCAAGTGCAGGTTGTGAGCAGGAGTCCCTGCTACACCTGTGATGGGCTGGGGACAGAGGGGAAGGACGGCCAAATGTTAGAGTGAGACCTTCCCTTCCCCCTTTTTCCAGGCAGTGCTGTGGGGCTCACCTTTGCAGAGCACTCAGGACCACTGACTGGCAGTGACAGGCCACAGAGCAGGATCATGACTCCCTTGAGCTGCTGCTTTGCTCCCATCTGCATTTGTGCTCGTCTCTGTGCAGTATGGTGTGAGGCAGGCAAGGTGTTACTGAAGTCCTCTTACTCCCAAGGCAGTCTGTCGAGAAAATATGGTACTGCATAGAGTTCTTGCATGCTTTCAGTGACTGCACTGCCAGCCCTCCATTTGTTTTAAGTTTCCCTCCTATACGCATGTAGTTCACACTAGATCTTTTACTACCAGTGAATCCTTTTGAGTAGTTATATTAATTAGGTTACACAACTGGCTTGCAGAACAAATTGGTAACACAGGCCCCTGCCCATGCATAAGTCTCTGAAACAGGTTGGTGTTTGCTTCCCCACTCATAAAATTATAATTTGACCTACTTCCAGGGGAACTGCATTGCAAAAAAATTGCTTAAAATAATACTAATTATTAACAAAATGGTTTGTCTGTTTCTAGCCGCATTGTGTCACTGCAAAAGTTAGAGAAAGAGCTTCTATTTGTTTATTGTCTTTCTTACTGTTCCACAAATATTAAACTTAGTGGAACTTCTACCATGTGTATAACTATTGAATGGTAAATTTCCTTGCCTGTAGTAAATCTTATAGGCTATTTAACACATAGTCTGTAACCATAGTTCCAGTGCCATCCCTGATGTACTCTACCAATTTAGTCATGTGGGTCATGCACTATTTTGAGAGGGATCACTGATGTGGAAAAAACAATGCTTGAAAGGTGGCTATTTCCATACATTTTTATTAAAACAGCCAGAGCAACAAATCTTTCAACCTTCCCAGGCTACTGCCCCATGGACCATGTCATGCTCTCACAGAGACACAAACACTACTGACAGAGTATAAATGGGATTAAAATAGTGTATCTTCACCTGCAAAATTAGAAAAGTAAATGTGAATAAAGAAGCCAAGACCTCTTTATTCAGCAGTGCCCATTCAAAGGTAGACCTGTTGGCTTTCCCAATCACACTTCATACCACGTTCGTGTTTCAGAGAAAACCCTGGGACACAGCTGAAGTGTCTTCTGCTCCTGGCTTTAAAGGTAGAATGACTGACCACCTCCTGGCTGCAAAGCCTTTCCTACTGGTGAGAGTGATATTCCAGAAGAGCTTCAACTGGCAGATTTCACAGGTCCAGAAAGTGGCTTTCTGCCTGAAAATTGTACAAACTTGTTCTGGAGTTTTGAAGAACTGTAACTACCACCATTACACAAAACCATCTACCTGCTCATTTTTCAGAGCAGGAGCATGCGTAAGGGAAAGTCAGCTACAAGCACAATGCTTGTGCTGTGAGCAACGCCGGCTAGCACAGAGGGCAGGTGAATACAAACAGCTGATAAAGCGCAATCCAAATCCACGTGAGCTTGAACAGCAAATTGACAGTGGCTTTCCAAGAGGATGGCACCAGGGTCGCTGCTGCCAAGGTGACTGTTAAACTGGAGCTTACATTTATTCATGAGGTTTGCAACTGTCGTGAATATTTATCAGCCAGGATTTAGGATTGTCTTCACATATGGGCTGTGGTCATTGCACAGAAAATGGCTGCCAGATCCTGTGTGAAGTCTGTTGATTTGCAGCTCTCTGCTGAATGGCACAACATACTATGATGGGAGTGTGTTTCTCTTCCCTGTAGCTGGTGCATGGTCAAAGAATTATAATTCGCTGTAGCAGAACCGTTTGCTTTGTGTTCACAGGTACAGCGTAACTAAGGGCTGGCAGCTCCTTTGGCTCTGCACTGGTCTCTTCCCACCCAGCAAGTCACTGCTGAAACATGCCCAGAAGTTCATGGAGACACGTCCGAAAGAGACACTGGCCCTGGAGTGCAGCCGGAGGATTCAGACAGTGATGAGGTAAACAGTCTGACACACAGCTAGCTCAAAGTGTTAAAAAATGCAAAAAAGCACATGGGCTAAAATATTGAGACTCTCACTTTCCTTTCTCTCTTTATATCCTTTTTTTTTAAGTGAACACCATTTTTGTTTCTCTTGGACTTTGAACCACTAAGCAAGGTCTGTGTCATAGTTTCACTTTTTTCTTTCACAGAGTTAGCAACATTTTTAAAAGTTCAGCATCACACATCATTACTGGACTCCCAGAGCTGTCAAACACCCTAAAGGCATGCAGCTTGAAATGAAATTCTGCATTGTCACTGATGAGGTCCTCACCTTGCCTTCCTTTGGTGAGGCAACATATCCTTATCCCCTTTACATGTGCCCAAGGATTAGTCTTGAGTCTGTTGAATCTCAGTAGCACAGAGCTGCACACATGCAGCTAAAAATACCAGGTTACACTTATAATGGGGTGGCACCGCTGAAGTCACTGACATCTGCAGAGTGCTAATGTGGCTCTGTTGGTTTTCTGATGGTGAAGCAAAGCAGATCCATGCTAGGAAGACAGGATAAAAACAGTCATTTCCTATTCTTTGAAGAAATCCAGATGAGCAAACCCCTGAGACTTATGTGGCTGCTCACAGCAGGGCACTCCTCAGTTCTCTAGGCATTACTCCTGTGTCCTGGTGAGGGTTGAAGCAATAGGGCCTCCAGCCCACAGTGCTTCCCAGGCTTCTGAAGGACTCGGTGGTGTAATGAATTTGACGTGACCAGAGATAGTGGAAGGGCTACCTGGTTTTCAGGGAGGATCAACTGACCTGTAGGGGAAGGGTATCCCTAGATTCCTCTAGACACTGGAATTACCCAACTTGACACTCTGAGAACACAGTGCTTTAGCATCAAGGTTAACCCCAGCCTTCTCCCTTTTGATGCTGCTGTGAGTTACCACCTGCCTGCTACAGACCTCTTCAGTAAAGATGCTGCCCAGTGATTTCTCCCTCCAGCTCCTCCATCCTCCCCCTTCTCTTAAACTGGGTCCTGCCTTTGGTCTGTGAGCCCTGTGCGTGAGGCTTGAGGGGAATGTTAACACAGTGGCTGTCCCCCTTGCAGTGGATGGGTTTTGGCACTGCTGGGGAAATGTCAGTGCACATTGAACTTGTCTTTCAAGTGCCTGAAAAATGCATGGCAAGGAATGCTATTCATTGTTTTTTTTCTATGGAGAAGACTGAAAAATTCCTGCCTCCCTGTATTGTGTGCTATTCATGCTCTAAGCCCTGTTGAGCTGTATAGAGCTGCTTTAGAGCGGGGAAACAGGGAGAGAAAAGCAGAATGGGCTGTTTGGGAGGAGAATTCTACCTGCTAAACTGCCTCAGATCTGGAGCCTGGGGGAAGGGGAACAAAGACAAATGTTTTCCAAGAGCGTTTCTTTTCCTAAGATTAAACCAGCACCTGCTTAGAATAGAATAGAATAGAATAGAATAGAATAGAATAGAATAGAATAGAATAGAATAGAATAGGAGTAATTCAGCTGGGGGAGACCTATACGATCATCTAGTCCAACTTCTCCCTGTACGTAACCTGCTCTCTTTGGAAAGGGGAGAGCAGGTAGCTCAAAGGACTGACCTACAATACACGGAGTGGAAGCCAACTGAGCGCTTGGACACGCTTTTTCCTCCTAAAGAGCTTTACAGCTTCATCTCCCGACTCCTGGCCAGGGAACCAGCAAGCACCCTGGTGGGTGTTAAGCAGATCTTGCCTTGACAATGAATTCCTAGCTGAGGCTGCAAGGAGAGGTGGCCCTGTGCCTCCAGGCAAGCTGCTGCACTTCCTTGGTCTCCAATGGCCTCCTCCTGCTGCAAGTCCAGGCATAGATGACTGTGTAGGGAAGGTCCACACTCCTTACGGTGTCTGCACAGTACCAAAGCACATGCTGTTCAACTTGGTTACAGTCAGATTTTCCTTCTCCAAATGGAACTGCTACTTTATTTAACATAAAAAAATTAGTTTTCAAATCCACACAGCTAACACTGGATGCCAGACTAAGCTCTCTTCCTGAGAGAATGGCCCAGTGTGAGAGAGAAATCTGGCCCATAAGCTACGGTGTATAAAATCTCCAAACAGCCTGCTCTGTGCCACTGAGGGCAGGGAAACACAGGAAAGCCCCAGAAGGTAATGTGCTAGATTTGCCCTCACTTTAAGTGTATCAAGGCTTTTGCATGACTCGGACTTCAGGGGCAGTTCCTTTGCTTTAAAAGGCAGCTCTGCTCTGAGGTATAATTCCAAAGAACTGGGATTGTACAGCTTAAGCGCCTCGAGTCAGTGATTACATGCCAGCTTTTATATAAAATGTAATGCTTCTAGCGGCCCTCCAAACTTTTCTGGTACATGCCTCCTGAGCTGTAACTCACTTTGTATCTTAATGCCTATCTTTTTGCTGATGCAAGAATTAAATAAAAAGTATTATCCTTGTGGCCACTATCTTCACACTTCACTAACAGTAAAAGAAAACATTGCTGAATACATTCAAGGGGTAAAGGCACTCGCTAGGAAGGTGCCTTATTCATGTAACCTCCTTACAGAGTAGAACAGACTTTTAATATACGCGCTAATAAGACCCTCAGTTTCTTGCTGTTAATACATTGAATTTGCATTGGGGTGAAGGTCCATTGAAGCCTGTCCCATCTAGCATTTTGGATGGAGTCTGTTGTTCGGATGGAATACTGTTGTTCAACTCAACAAAAATTAAACATCCAGCACTGATCTCTCTTATGATGGTGGTGGCATTTTCCAGGAGTGGCTCCAGGAAGTGGGCACCTCATCCTGTGGAGGTTGAGGCCATCTTACAGAACAACACTAAGATCTCACACAAGATTTGCTTCCCCAATGAAACAGAACAGGTAAGAACTTACTTTTTCTCCCAGCCTTGACCACTTTTCCGGCCATGACATGTTCATACAGGAGTACATTTCAAGACATTCAGTGTTCTCATTTCTTCCTCTCCTCTGTGTAACAAAAGTCTTGTTATCTCATAGGCATTTGATGTGGGAACAAACACCAAAATCCGGACTCTGTGTCAGAACATTGCTTCCAAATTGCAGCTGAGCTCCTGGGAAGGTTTCAGCCTCTTTGTGAAGATTGCAGACAAGGTAACTCTTCTCGACTATGGCAGGATAGCCAGACTGCTCCCTCCTCTCTTACTTATTTACCAGACCACCTGAACAACCATATATGAAGCCAAGCAACAGAGCAGGTCATTACTGCTTCTGTCTTACTGAGGGGATACAACCTAGACTCAAAGTTTTAGCACCTGACAATTATTTTGGGTCTCTTGAAGGGGCTGGATGGAGATGCAGAGTTTCTATCAGTCTGCTGGTACACAGGTAGTACTAAAAGTGGAGAAGATGTGGACTTTCTTGCAGCTGCTGGGATGGTAGCAAATTTCATGTTGCATACTGCTGGATTTAGCCCTTTTCCAATCAAGCTTTGTCCAGGACATGTGCTGCACATGTAGAGTACCCACTAGTATTAGGGAGAGCAGTGGCTGACCAGCACCAGTTGATTGCTCTCTAGTTTCTCAGAAGCTTGCCTTGCCTGAGCTGAAACTTGAGTTGGCTGCCTTACTGAGAGGTCCCTTCTCTCTGGAACGGTGATCAAGGCAAAAGCAGCACTGAGTCCAAGCACAGGCTGTTTCTGATATGCTGCGTTCCTGAAAAGAGGAACCCGGTATGTGCCAATATTTACAAAAAGGAGATGGCTAAGAATAAGGTAGGCGTCTTCAACTTGACTTCAATAAGCAGGTTGGAAAGAAAAAGAGCAACAGAAGATGCAATAAAAATCCCCGGATGAAATGTAAATAATTTGAGCCTTCCTCCTCCTATTTCTCTACTTCTTTCCCCTTGCCTCTGTCTTTTCTGCCATAGTTGTGCTCTCTCACTATAGCCAGGGAAAGAAAATTCATCCCAATACTTGGGTATGTTGGCACAGGCAGTATTTTATATGATCTGCTAATCCCTCCTTTTCCCCTTCATTGCTTGGCCTCTTCCAGGTGATCAGTCAGAATGAAGCAGACTACTTCTTTGACTCACTAAGGCAGGTGACAGACTGGAACAGGAGGAACAAACCAGGGAAAGATGGTAAGGAGAATGTCAGCATGACAAGAAGCTGCATGAGATGCTGAGTTGAACTTAGGAAGCAGCAAATTTATCCAGTAGGATTTACTCCATCTTGGAAAGTGTGTGGCAGAGCCTTATCATATCATTTTTGTCACCACATGGTCACTGCCTGCACCAGCAGTAAGATCCAATGACCTGATGCAGTCAAGCATTGGCTATCAGAAACACCAGAACATCTTTGTTGGGGGGACCTCTTGAGAAATTTTAAATCGGTACCAAAGACTTTTTTAGCCTGTTGCATTCAAAACACACAGCTGGATGCACACAAGTTAGATAGGCTGATCCTCTTTACAGTCCAAGGCTCATGCATTGCCAGATCAGGTATCAACCAACACATATGAACAGGTTCTTTACACAGCATCCCTCCCATTCCTTGGGTTGTTAGAAAATTGTCTAGATTATTACCTGGTGGTACCAAAGCACAAGTTGTATTGCCAGGGAACACTTGTCAGACTAAAACAACATAACACTAATGAAAGCAGTCTTTGCACTTCACCTCCATGTATAACATACATTTTAAAATCTACATCAAACTCAAACTCCACTCAAATTTTATATTAATTTATCCTGACCTTTGCTTATTTCAGGACAGCTGAGGTTCAACTTCCTGAAGCGCTATCTACCTATCTAAGACTTTCTACCTTCGCTCTTCTCCCCACAGCTGATGCAGCTGCTGGGAGCTCTCAAAATCACCTTCTTGCTCATCTAAAATGGCCTTTTGTACTTGTTAGATACAGCATTGGTTTTAATAAAAAACATAATTACACTTCTGAAGAAACTTGCAAGCCATTTTAAGACTTCAGAACTCTACAGTGATACAGCTAATACTAACAAGATGTTGTTTCCTTAGGGGCTACTGTATCTGTGGCTTACGAGGTGTACTTCATGAGAAAGCTGTGGCTGAATGTAACTCCTGGGAAGGACCTGAAAGCTGATTCCATTTTTCATTACCACCAGGTAACCAGCTGCCTAAAGCATAAATATAAAGGCAGGCAATGCGATCCAAAAAAATACTACTGAGAACGTAAGCCTGCTGGCGTATTACCGTCTCCCTCACCAAGGCCTGCATTATAAAGCTTCCAGAGGAATGCCTCTGGAGGGCACAGCTCAGCCTTAGGAGCAGATTTATTTCTCAGAGTGTTCACAACTTCACCGTATCACTTATGTTATGAGCACAGCTCCCTTATCTAATTGTTCCTTGAAGGTGCCCACCTTGCTCCGTAATTGTATGGAGAATCATAGAATGGTTTGGGTTGGAAAGGACCTTTAAAGATCATTAAGAGAACCTCCAGATGGAGTCAAAAGTTCTTAGGATGTCTCTGGACTGTGCTTGGAAAGACTCACATCCTGACCTCACAGATGTAGAATGTGTAAGTCAGTGTTTGCTTCAGCCCATTGTGTCTGCATTCAGAGCTGGTCTCTTCCAGGAGTTGCCAAAGTACCTCAGAGGCTACCACAAGTGTTCCAAGGATGAAGCTGTCCAGCTGGCAGGGCTGATTTACAAAGTGCGCTTCAACAATGACCGCACACAGCTGGCAACCATCCCCAAAATCCTGAAGGAGCTGGTACCAGACAATCTGCTCCGAGCAATCTCACCAGATGAGTGGAAGAAGGTAAGAACATCAGATTTCATTAACTGTATTACTTCCACAGACCTTTATGAGATAAGAAAGACATCAAGCCACACTACATTTCTGATCTGACAGTCTTTGAAAGCACCATGGAGGGATGCTATTGGATGTTGCTGTTCTGCCTCCTACAATCCAGATTTTGCATCCTCTCTACCAAAGCTCCAAAAGATATCTGCAAGCCTGGACGATTGATTTGAGATGTGCGTCTTTCTTGGAGACACTAATCTATTGCCAGTGCCCAGAAGAAGAGATAGGAAAGTCAGTGATGGGACTAAGGACTTGAGGACCTTGTAGAGAAACAGAAAATTAAGATGTGTCCTAAATATTGCATAGTTTGGCTAGCAAATCAGTCACCTTGCACAGTGTGCATGCTACTCACAGCAAAAGGCTCTTTCATCCACCAAAAGGCAAGGAAGTCTCAGCAGGTACTTATTACTTGGGCCACTGAGTAAGACACAGAACACTATTTCAAATACACAGGGAAAATTCACCCTACATATTTCAGCAGAAGATGTGATACATGTCTGTGGGTGCTGAACACTGGCTTTCTGAATTTTGTTTCAACCCATATTGCCCCTCTGCCCTGAAATCCATTCCCTTGGGCTCCTGGACTTCCTTCTCCCAACTCATTAGCAAGGAACACTGGGGAGGTTCTGGCTCCACCTTGCCCCATGGCATGGTAGGCTATTTTCATTTTCACACTTGTCTGTTGCTGTGGGCAAAAGACCCGTCTTGGTGATGATCTGATGTTGTCTTTAGTGTTAATGCTGGACATTGGAAACCTGCCAGTCTCCAACTGACTAGACTTGGTATCCTTTTTTCTAAACAGAGCATTACTGCAGCATATAGTAAACATGAAGGAAAAACTGTGGATGAGGCCAAGATTGCCTTCTTGAAAATGATATACCGGTGGCCAACGTTTGGATCAGCCTTCTTTCAGGTGAAGGTAGGTTTAAAGGCCTGTATGAATGGCTTTGGTAGTAGACCAGCACTGAGGGATATCGACTGACTGTAAATTCACTATCTGTGCAAGTGAGAATACACTATAAAGCTGAATTCCCATCCTCTACTGAGGAGAACTTCGTTACTTGAAAGCGGGGAGAGGGATTCTTGATGCCTTCTGAACTATGCCTGTTACTTACAGGCTATGTTGTTGTTCCAGTTGTAATACCTAATATTACAACTATGTAGTAGATGAGAGGCGCTTAGTTACATAGCTACTGAATTGTCTTATTGTTCTCCACAACAAAATGCCAAATTTTTTACCTTTAGGGAACCTTCCCTCAGAACAGAACTGTACTCATCCTCTCATTCTGCAGTGGATACCTCCAGTGATCATCTCCCACTTGCTACCTTTAATTTCTCCTCACTAGGCTCTTAAGTGGTTTGCAACCAACCATTAAGACTATTGTCAGATAGCCTAGGGAATAAAGGACCTGATTCTGCTTTTATGTAGCAGCTGCTCAAGTCATCAATATATGGCCAAGAAGAGTCATCCTTAGCAATAGTTACATAATACTGAAGAGCTTCATGTTTCAGTGTTTATTTGGTAAAGCGAACAAGCAGCACTGGACACTGTTAAAGGTCACTATGCACCTAATAGAGATAATTTCTTCATTTTCTGCTTATCTTGCTCTGTTACTCGTTTATAGCAAACCTCAGAGCCAAATTTCCCAGAGATTGTGCTGATTGCAATCAACAAGCAAGGAGTCTCACTGATACATCAGAAGACAAAGGTAACAGTTGCTTCGCAAGAGTCTATCTAAAGAAGGATTTAATTGACCGTGCTAATTTAAGGACAGCAACAGGACCTTCTCCTTGAATGGCAGGAGATCATAGAGTCCCTCTATTCATTTTCTGTGTGAAACCAAAGAAAATATTGCCTGAAATCACTTCTTGAAGTTTCTACACTGGAAAGGAAATGGTGTAGAGCATCTCTGAAAAAAAAAGGTGGTTATCATGATGGATCTGGGCTAGTGGTAAGAACAGGCAGATGGTTGGACAGTGCACTAGGGAACCTGCTTCAGAAAAATGCTTTGCAGGAAACCCAAGCTGTCTAAAAGATCGAGTCGAATGACAGTGTTTACTAGCTCTCTAACCCAGTCTGGTCTTACCAAGTTCATGAATGCAAGAGCATTCATCAATATCACTATTTGCTTTTAATAAGAAAACAAATACCCAGTGAGTTTTACATTATTGTAAATATAATGGCAGTCTGCTAAAGCAAAGATCGATATATAATGAAAGGATGTCTCATTAGAGTGATTAAGACCCACCCGCTTGGTGAAAATACAATATACCACTACTATGGATACAAGACCTATGTTGATCCACTGTGTTTATAAATGAAATGCGAAAGAAAAAGAATGCTCTGGCTGTATGGGTTTTCTTACGTAACATCCTGTTTTCATCTGAGAAATCTTCTATAGTTCAGTTTGCTTCCCCTTACAGGATATTTTAACAGTCTACCCCTTCAATAAAATCTCCAACTGGAGCAGTGGGAGCACATACTTTCACATGACAATAGGGAACCTGGTACGAGGAAGCCGGATCTTATGCGAGACATCTCTGGTAAGAAGAGTTTCGGCAACTTACATGCAAGAAACTCTTAATTTTTCCTTTACATCCAGAACTACTACAAAACAATGGTGCCAAAACAGATGTTAAAACCAGTGCAGATACCAAAAGCATTCAGTGCTATATCAATAAAATTGCAGTTTAGAACTGATTCAGTGCTATATAATGCCATCTGATGCAAAGACATAAGCCACAGAGTGGACAGAAGAATAGTAATTTCCCAAATTCTTCCCACACATCAGAATTCTATCTCAGACATTAAAAAAAAGACTGCACTTACCCACAAAACTATGTAAGAGGCTTTTTGTCTTGCATGGTTTGACCCACCTATGCAGTAAAGCCATCCTTGTAAGATTTTACACTTTTCAATGCATGGTACCACCTTTTTAAGAATTGGTTTCAGATTGTACACAGACTCAGACAAGCATCACTCATTTGCTATTTAAAGGTGAATTTGTAAAGATAACATAAAAACATTTAAGGGCTAAATTCTGTCACCGAAGAGCTTGGGTTCCTAAGTACCTGATGTCAATCTATAGAATAAATGACAAGGAGACAGTAGAGCTAAGCTCTGTAAAAGTTTTGTAAATCTATGAAGGGAAGAGCAGAGGGAGGAATAGATAAATATCAAAACAGTGATAGCTGTTGGAAGAGATGTCCACGCAGGGAAGAACCTAAGTAGATAAAACAGGGAGGAAATTATAGTTATTTTTGCTTCTGGAGCTCTTTGAGAGACTTAAGACTTTTTTCTTTTCTGACAGGGATACAAAATGGATGACCTGTTAACATCCTATGTACGCCTGCTAATGAATGCTGTAAACAAGCAAAAGAACCTCTCGGCCTGAGAGTGGATACAGAACGCATGACCTACACCTGTGCCAAACTACCTGTAATCTCATCTCCCAGGAGAAATGCCATTTTAAAAAATACTAATTTTGATGATCAGTCTTCTGATCACACACTGAATGAACTGTGTTGCTGAAATGTTACCACAAAATAAGCTCAAGTGAGCATATGCTTTCAAATACCTGTAACACTTGTCCGTCTCAGATGTAATATATGAATTCCATTCAGATTTTGTATTTAGAGAAAGTTTAGCTGGATTTTAAGGTAATACAGGGGTGGGGGTGGAGAAACCCTAAAATAAGAGCCTCTTCTGACACTCTAAATCTCCTCCATTCTTAAAGAGAGACACACATTAACAGTTGTCTTCCTTTTGGAAAGAAAATGTTCCCTTATATATGCTCTTACCAAATGCATAAACTCCTTGAGTCTTGACAAAGGTAATGTTATTTTTTTCCTCCTATTGGAAATTATAAGAGTGGAGAAATGCCCTTTAGTAGTAGGATAGCTGGACGCCTTGAAAAGTAAAATGGTGGTTTTCATCCTTTTTATCATGATGTTACATGCTGCAAGTTACAGTAGACTATGACAGCCAGTTACTGTCAGAATATAACCCATCATTCCTGTGTGCTGGCAAATAGGCACACAGTCCACTGGTTTGCTTAAATTGCCTTGGCTGAATTAAATAGTTTTCTTTCTTCCACATTTTATAATGCACTTGGAAACTAAGAACTGCTTTCTACTACGCAGTTTCTAGTAAGCACAAGAAAACTCTGCAAAGAGTCTGGATTTTAAGTCTATTACTTTTAGTTCCTCCTATTTCAAGTTTTAGATGTGCTATTCAGTGCAAATCAGAATCTAAGAACTCAGTCTAACAGACATCTGTTGAAACGAGACTTTTCTGCTGTATAAAAATGTTCTCAGCTTGGAGTTATGCAGACATTCATTCATGAGACAAGAATAATAGCTTTAATTTATCCTGATCTTTTCTATTTCCTGTTAAGTAGGCACTTTGAGTGCTAAAATTTGATTCAGCACTTGTTCATCTCTCAGACATTTGTAAACACCCAACTTTGGTCCTATAGGAGCCAGAGTGTGCTCAGAGTGTGTAAAGCCTGTATGCACTGTGGTGGTAGTAAGCCTAGATGCTTACCCCATCAGAGAACAAGTACTCCTTCCTCAATGACAAGCCCTCCCTTGCTCACAGTGAAACATGAACATGTCTTAAAGCATTTACACCAAGTTCCTTGAGACACGATCTGGCAGTGCTGGAAAAGCAGCTCTGCTAGATCTCTCAAATTTGCCAATGTATGCACAATGGTTCTCTTGTTCCCTGAGATGCGTGCGTGTGAAATTCAAACGCTTATGGGAGTTTTGTACATGGGTGGCAGGGAAGAGCCCCACTCTTTTTCTGCATCTCTGAGTGCCACACTTGTCAGAATAGCTGATCCTTTTGCATGCAATTAGATATTGTCCATTGCTGGCAATGGAAACGTTTGAGACTAATGACTTTGAGTTGTTTTGTCATCCTGTGTCTGATCTAACTGGCTATAAGTGAGAAGCATTCAATACTTCACCTGTACAAGAAGAAATTTTGCAGCCAAACTGTATTGTTTCTGGTTTTTAAATAAACACTGCAGAAAATCAACCACAACGTCTTTTTAACACGAAAATTGAATAGTTGCTCTAGATCCATGTAATCTAAACCTACCAAACATCCACTACAGCCTGTAAATGATCACAGCATCCCATCTACTCGTCATAAACACAACACAAAGGAGGATACCCCCTTCTGCACATCCTCATCAACCAATACATCATCACAGAAGCAGCACAGATCCAAAACGTGAATTTACCATGACAGTGCATCAGGTTTGGGCAATTCCCAGAGTTCTTCAAAGTGCATAATGCTCTCTGGCTCAGCACTGCAAATGTGATTTTTTGTTTTACTGTACAATACACAACTTTCTTACATTTGTTTTTTGTGTAAAGATTTAAAATGTATTACAGTTAACTTTATTACAGGAACATAAAAAGGTACAGTATTACAACATTTCAATCCACAATCAGATGTTCTGGTTAGACAGCACAAGCAATGTGTGATAAAATGAGAGCTCCACACGGTGCAGAATCCACACTGCTCATCAAAGCCTGAACCAAGACAAGTAGCTGCTAATTCTTTTACTCAGTCTATACCATCCTCAGCACTTAATGGTGCTTTACAGACTAGTACAACCACATTTATTATGTTTGCCTGCAATCTATTCCTTCATCATCCAGCCACTTTTTAAAAAAGCGTCAGTCACATCATCTAATACAAAACACGTGACATCTAGAAACTCTCTGTACAGAAGGTTGAACAGTATTTGCCTCCATTGCACAGACTGCTGTAGAAGACCAGGATGCAAACCCCAGAGAGCAGATTAGGTTGCCATAAAGAAAGATTGCAAGTGATTAACATACCCTTTGAATACAAACAAGCTTCACATACTGTGGTTTCTAAAAGTAAAACCATTTTCAAGTGTACTCAGTGAATATTAGTGATTTTAGTTCAGTATATATAAATATGAATGTAAACTATAAATGTATATAATGAGACAACAGCTTTTCTAAGTGTAGACTTCTGACCCAAGTTCAACCTTGATATAAATCTATACTCTCCAGTGGTGTGATACCTAGGATGAATTTGGCCAGCATGTCTATTTACAGCAATGGAAAAAAGCATGCAGCTTATTTCTGACTAAGACCTTGATCTTATTTAAAAAACAAAACCAAAACCCAAACCAAAACCCAACCTATCAGCCTATCAACACAAGAAGGAGAATTCGTAAGACTGCATTATATTCCACTTTTTTAAAAAGCGGACTCAAAGAATTAGAGGAAGATGCATTTATTTAAACTATTTATAGTTATTTCTCCTACTCCTTCAATTCCACTGTCCCACAAAAGGTATGTCTTAATATTCACTGCTGTAACTCTGCACATTGCAGGCTATATATGATTGTGAAAAAACAGTAATTTAAGAGATACTACGAGAACATTACCCTCCACTAATATAGAGATCAGGGATCATGGTGATTTTTTTCCTCCACTAATTTTGGGAAATGCTCTGAAGATAGGGACATAATCCAAATCCTAGAGAACCAAACAGCTTATCCAAGAGAGTGATATCAACTGTCCTTTGAACACTGAATCTTATTAGGTTTACTGAACTTCTAACATGAGACAAAGTGAAAGCACACAGTAAATCTCTACTTGCAGTATAAAAATAATTCCGTTCACCTCTACATACATGCATTTTCCATTGCTGAACTTGGAGTGGCCAGTAAAAGAATATCACCTATTGCCTGCTAGTTACCAGTAGCTGTGTGGCTGTGTGTTCCTCCACCATCTTCTCAGGAGATACACAGCTGCTCAGATTTAGCATTAGACGTAGCCTGTGACTAAGATTATAGGAACAGACCTGAATGTTTTATGCTGAGAAGAATCTGCATAGCATACTGAACTGCACCTACATCAGTAGTTCTTGTGTTCTATGCTGTGAAAAAAATGCCAAAGAATATGCTTACAAGACCGGTCTTTGCAGTGGCCACGCTGCACCAGAAGACATGCTGCTCTTTGTGTCCTTAACTAAAAGGCCATTTAAAGGCTGGTGAGAGAACAGTAACTAGCCACGTGTTCTCCTAAAGCAGTGACAAAAGCAGCTACTGTTACTGTAATCTACAGCGCATCTTGGTCAGAAGAGGATGAAAGAGTTCTACTGTTAAAATCCCCTCATCGGTGTTATAGTGAATGCAGTAAACCCCAGTTAAAAGTTTATGGTAACTTATGGCAACAAAAAGCAAAGCAGCTGAAGGAAATTGAATTAGCAAAGCCTGTAGGTATCTAAGAGATGGTCTCGCATGTGGGATTCTTATCTGCACACAGTTAACCAGGATTTCCCACCACTGCTATGATATCACTGGTGCAGTTTCATGGGTAGTAGCTACAGCAAGCGTGTTAAGAGCTAGAAATGCTTTAGCTATTATCTTGTTTACAGAGTCACAGCATCATTAAGGTTGGAAAAGACCTTTAAGATCAAGTCCAACTGTCAACCCATCTACTCTGAGCAGAGTGTCATGGCAGTGAGGATAATGTTAAGGTAGATTATTGCCCCTATCCAGTTGCTGCTCACACATACAAGTGAGAAAGCTTTAGCTTCTTGCTAGCTAATTCACCTGGGCCTGCAGGGTGGTGCCTAGGCCCAACTGCTCTTCATTTCACCTACTAAACTAGTCACCTTTTGGAAAATATAAATCATGCAAGGGACAGCAGTCCTCCAGTGCCTTTCATCCTGTCCACCTTGCAAAAGGGCAGGCACAGTCTCCAGCTATTCATGGAAAGAGATTTTCAGACTGCTCATCTTAGTTCAGCGCAAGAAACTGGGGGACAGCTCCAGAGGTCTCAGGAGCTCACCATCATTATACAACACACAGGTGGGCTCCAGAACAACACTACTGATGGCTCACCCCTAAAGAAATATTGAGAATGTTCAAAACCAGTAAATTTCTCAGCACCTTGCATTGTACTAGCAGAGACAGTAGGACCAGTTAAACTTCACCAGTGACAGGCAAAACTTCAGAGAGGAACTATATGCTTAAGATGTCCAGTTTCATGTCTAAGGTCCTCTCTGTAAGTACATGCAGGTCTTAAGAAGAAAGGTGATGAGAAACTCTTATTTGTGTGAAAATTTTAGGAAAAATACTTCCTGTGTTTTTTCTGCATATTTTGCTACAAACCGTAAATACTAGAAATCCCTTCACGTAACTGGGCTTTCTGAAGCATGACCAACAAGGGTCTACTCACCTTTCAAATAAAGTGAGAAGGATGGGGAAACTGAAGGGCTTAAATTGGTACCGTGTTATCAGTTAGATTTCATTGTGTAAAAGAATAACCAAGGCTTCAGCTGCATTGCCTCAAGAAATGTCAGCTATGCGAGTGGATAGGACATGCCTTGTGTTGACCACTAGAAGCTCTAGTACCCATGTAGTAGTAGAGAACAAACTGAGAAAATTATAGTGTCACTTTCTAACAAAATCTTTTGTTTCCCATAGCCACCTCCTCCTTAAGGAGAGACCAGCTATTCTGAAGAGGCTGACATGGCCTTGACAGTTGAAATCTACTTAGTACTGAACTGGGAAGCAGAAAAGCAAACTTCTTCACCTGTCTTAACGTTGGACCTAAGCCAGACAAGGGGGCAGTGCAGACACCGTAACTATTGGTTCCTGGGCTTTCCCAGTAAACTTGCCAACCAGAGGACTGTACAGCTGTACGGCATCCATATGTGCTCAGTAGGAATCTTGAGAAAGACAAGAACATTCTGCATGTAGCAAAGAGTGACAGCTTTCAAAATACTTGCCTACGTATTAAAAAATTAAAAACGTCTTCACCCAGGGTAAGAAAAGAAATTTTTATACTTTAACTGAAAAAGATCAAATCACACATTTCTTCCACCCCTACACTCAACCACTGTTTCCAAATTCCTCAGACTATAGAGGAATGGAGAGAGAACTACAATTCAACTGAGGAAGGAAAGACTGCGTACAATTCCACAAAGGCACAATAAGTTGTTATTAGCAAATTAATAACCAGCCTGTAAACTGCTCAAGCAGAAACCATATTCCTCTTTCTGCCAGTGTTAATAGACTATTGCTTGAGAAAAGGGATAGTCAAGATGCAAGCTACATTACCAGAAGCAGGGGAAGGTACTACTTATCTTCGGTTTTGTTTGTTCTTAGTAATTGCCTCTATAATCACCAGCTGCTGTGAGCAGCAGCTTATGACTGTAAGAGTGCAGTCAGTAGACTGACAGACCTGTTTAAGTAGAGTTTAAATCCAGAGCTTTGGGATGTGCCTTCTTGGATGCCAGCTCTGACAATTTCTTCAGGCGTTTCTTCAGCTCCAGAGGGAATTTCTCATAGCACTTCTTGCATACAGGCTTCATGTCAAACTCCACAAACTTATTCCTTTAACACAAAGAACAGCGGGCTATTAAAATGTTATTTGCAAATGATATGCTTCATGAAATCAAGTCTCCATGCATCTACGTAAATGCTGCTGTTTGTATTCTGCTGCATGTATAAAACAACTCACTTCCTTGTCTGGTCACGTAAGTACAGAGATTGGGTTCTTATCAGGGAACGGGGGTCTATAGTATTGCTAAATAAAGAGCAAGATTTTGCTATGTATTTGTATGTAACAGTCTAGAATAATAATGCTGTTATCATAGAATAGAAGTGTCACTTCAAAGGTCCTCTTTGTGATCAGTTAGAGCTCCTTCAGATACAAGGGGCCAATCCAGGGTTTGAACCCGAGAAAGGAAAAATATAGGATTGCTTTGTCTTCTGTCCCTCTTCTACATATTCGAGGTAACTAGCATAACATTTTCTTTCAAAACAATCTATGCAATTGCAAATATTGTCATTGGGGGAAGCATCCAGACTAAGGAGACATGGAGGCTGCAGGTATTTCAGGACAGGCAGTTACTCAACATTTAGAGCCTTCCCTATGTACTGCTGAAGGAGTTCTCCTCTTACCCAACCTTTTTACAGAATAGATTAATGAAGAAAAATAAATTAGAGAGGATGGTGAGTCCCAGCTCCCTTTGAGTTCTGAAAGCAGGGGAACTATAAGAACCTGCTCCCACAGAGAAAAGGTATATTGCCCTCAGAGAGACACTGGCTCATAGCTCCCCCAAGCTGGTACCTTGCCTTAGGGACAAATGTCTCATATGGTCCAAAATACAAACACTGACTTACTTCAGTGTAAGCTTGATGTTGCAGGTGGAGCAGGAGAAGCAATTCACACACCAGGCCTTGTTAAGAGCTGATACCACTGCAAAAGCAAAAGCACAAAATAAGAGGAAACTGCCGGATTGTTTAAATTCAAATTTGTATCCAAATTCAAATGAGGCCAGATGTGAAAAGAAACACTGGTGCCTTGCAACTGTGGGACTGCAACAGCTGCACTAACAAATGGAACAAGGACAGCAACCCAAAACAAGGAGAGAACAAATCTTACCATCTCCCTCTATCACGTGGCTGCAGTTGTAGCACACATCTCCGAAGAGCTGCATAGCAAAAGAAATAAGAACAGGAACTCATGTTACTGACTAATGCTCCCCAAATTACACAGCTGGTGTGAATATTAAATCCTAACAATCAAAGAATTCCCAGACTTTGCAATAGACCCCAAATATACCAATTTAATCCTTCTGAATAACTTCTCATACACTTGCCAAACAGTCTATGTTCCTTTGGATCTCATACCACTAAATACTACAAAACCTTTTTTGTTGCTGCCTCACACTCTACCACTGTTATGTGATCTTAAAGTCCTGTACATGTGGCAATTTGGAAAAAAGAGGATCAGTAGAGTATGATACTTACTGTAGACAAACATCTCCTGATGCTTAACTATAAACATCAAAATAAAACCTAGAGCTAGTTTCAAAACAGTAACACTTATCTCTTATGAGAGAGACTGATTTACCTGACAAAAGAAAATACCAAACTCATAGCTGTTCAGTAGAGTCATACAGAAAAAATAGGTTTTGATTGGCTTTTGAAACATACTTTTATTATGCTTTAGACAGCACAACATTCATCTTAGGCCATGGAAGCAAGTAATTATCAAAGAAGTCCACACAAATCGTTTTGGAGCAGAATTACAGAATTTTAATCACAACCCATGGTCAGTGTTTTTTTTGTTTTTTTCCAATGGCACAAAGAAAAATCAATATCCCCAAGACATTTCTGTTCTGTTCTCAGCATCACTTTTCACATCTACTACGAAAAACTATTTTTTGTGTTAAATATCACTAATTTCTTAATATTGCGTTGCCTCTACAAATTCAGATTATGCAAAATCTGCAGAGCTTTGCATACATAAAATGCAAAAAAGCTTTGGCCAGTCCGAGCAAGTACCCACAGTACAGATGGCAGAATTTACCTGGTTATAGTGAGTTTCACAATAAGCCAGTCCTTTTTTCTCATAGTGTCGGTGCCCCAAGAATGGCTTCTCACATTTGGCACAAACAAAATGCTGTAAAAGAAAAAAAGACATTCAGTGGTAGGCAAAGTGACTTTTCCATCACCAGGGAAAAACTTTGCATGGCTACAAACCATGGCTCAGTGCGAGACACTTAATCATAGAATGGTCTGGGTTGGAAGGGACCTTGAAGATCATCTAGTTCCAACCCCCTGCCAATGGGCAGGGACACCCTCCCCTAGACCAGGTTGCTCAAAGCCCTGTCCAACCTGGCTTGAACACTTCCAAAGATGAGGCATCCACAACTTCCCTGGGCAACCTGTTTCAGTGTCTTACCACCTTCACAGTAAAGAATTTCCACCTAATATCTCGTCTAAATCTATCCTTTCAGTTTAAAACTGTTACCCCCTAATGCTTTAATAAAAATCAGACAGGAAAATCTTTATGAAAGTAAAAGAAAAGTGGAAACATTTAGTCTACTATAGTAATTAAGAATTGTATTAAAGTTAGGTAGAAGACCTGCTGAAAGGGCAATCACCTTGTGTCTATACTGATATACTTGCGGACTGTTGTCTTGCTTGTTTCAGAGAAGAGAAACAGCAACATAAACACGGTTGGTATGAATGCACTTCAAATGAGCAGCAGCATCTTTCCCAGTTCAAGCCCTAGGAGGCTTAAATCACTAAAAACAGAAATCACTAAAAAACTTCAGGGCAAGCTGTAATGACTCAGCTGAAAGTTATAGAAGCAATTGAGCAGAAAAAGCTTAAAAAACAAGAATTGCACTGGCTCTGCCTGCATTACAAATTCTAATACTGTTATGAACCTCTTAACTGGGCTTGGAGAGCATATGTACATCATAGTGAATATGTAAATTTACTAGTAAGTAAATGCTTTTCAGTGAACCATATTCTGCAAGAAACTTTACTCAGGCATTTTTAAATTAAGGTTATTATTGTCGTGAAAGCATAGCTTGCTTAGGCAACCCTGACGACCCTGCTGTACTCATTCACTCACATAAGGAGAAGACAACCTGAAATATAAGCAATTGATTTTTATCTGAATTCATGTATTACAGGTCTACAGCTTCCAACTAGCACTACTCCTCTTCCAGAATGGCTCCCGAAGGAAGCTTTCGATTCAGAGATGCCTCACCTCAACATGCCATTGCTTTCCCAGAGCATTGACCACTCGTCCTTCAATGGGCCTGCGGCAGGCTCCACAGATGGGGATTCCCATTTTGTCGTGGCAGGGCAGGCAATACAGTTCTCCCTTCAGTTCCCGAGCCTCAGCAGTCAGCTCCTTCCTGAAAACAGAAACATGTCCCTGAGCTAAGAACACCAGGAGAAGCTCTTTAGCGCCAGAGATGAAGTTTTGGAAGACTAAACTTGGAAGTTAACATACTTTGACAACATTCATGCTACTAATGCAAAGTCATTAAGTTAAGCTAGTGAAATACAGTTATTGTCAACTCATCTTTCTAAAATTGCTTTTGTAGCGTGCCAGATGAGAACACAGGTGGAATACCATGTCTTTGACTAGATACTCTGGTAGAAACATGAGGTGCACTTACATGGAACAATGCAGTAACATGCAAAGTCTCAAGCTGTCTCTAAATGGGATAGCTCAGGTACAAGGACCATCCTAGTAATGCTCAGCACTGAGCCGTTTACGTTATTCTTCAGCACTGTTACCCACTCTAGGGCAGTACTGTGCTCCAATTATACTGCCTTCACAGTGAGTAATTCTGGTCAGACAGGTATCAGCATGGTAATGGACTGTGCCAGAAGACTGACACAGCTCACCAAGTCATCTTTTTTTTCTATCCAGGAATGCAAAGTTAAACTGTTTTGAATAGCCTGGCAACAGCTATCTTTGGACAACACTATTATTGTAATCTGCACACAGCCTTTCAGGTAAGTTCATTCCAAGGAACTATTTTCATTTTCAGTATAAAATAGTGTCATTCAAGTTTAGGATAAAAGAACATTGAATGGAAAAATAAAACTAAAGTTCCTGTAGGCTTTCCAAATTTATTTTGATTTCTCCTCACACAATTTCTGCTTATTCAACAATGTGAAGGCAGCAAAGTTTAGGCCTTGGAGAGGACTGCACTGCTGACTGTACTGTTTGTCTCTCTCCTTTTTTTGTCAGAGTTTAGAGTACGAGAACATACCCACAGTGGGTGCAGTTGAAGTGATCCGGATGGTAGGAATCATTCCTAAACATCAGAGGCTGCTCATCAATTATCAAGTGGCACTTCTGACAGATGTACTTGCCCAGTCCCTTAGCTTTTTCACGGTTATGGCATGGCCTGCACAGATGCCTGGTTGAATAAAGTAAACACAAGAAAATATTAAGAAATTTTTTCTCCTAAAACACCGTACAGTGCATGCTGTAGCATGTACTTTATACAACAGAAGTGTCTTCCGAGTTCAGACTAAACATAATTTAGTTTAGTATCCTGTCTTTCACACCAGATGCACAGAAAAGAATATGTGGGTAGAGCAGTCAGAGTTGTATTTCCTTAGAACACTCCTCCAGCATTCACTGATTTATATCCCAGGAGGGATATCACCCTGTCATTCTTCTAGGTATCCTTTCCAGTTCTTCTCCATCTTTTTTGAGAGGTGGGCAAGGAAAGTTGGCAACACCCTCTTTCTATTAGCAACTACGGGATCCAGCCATAACAGAAGCATTACAGCACTGGGAGGGAGTTGAGGAGAGGGAATAAAAAATATTAAACCAAAGCATGTTGCTTGAATGCCTTTACCTTGCTGGGTTTCTTAGTGTTCAATAGCTAGGGCAAACAAGAGACCACTGAATACTAGCTCTTCTGCCTACAAATTCCTTTTACTCCTAAATGAAAGAAAATAAAGCACTACGCAATTTTTCAATTTTGTGTGGTAAATGCAACTGTGTTCCTATCACATGTTCTAGAACACATTACAAGTACTGTCCTGAACAGGTAGATAAGCCAAATTTCTGGTAGAAAAGCCTAGGCAAAGGCATAAAAAATTTCCGTAAAGGCTGACGGAATCCACCAGTTTCATCCCAATATTTAGGAGCTATAAAAAGAAGCTGTTCAGTTTACTTGCCTATTACCTAGCCCTCTAGCTGCAATGCTGCAGCCTGGTAAGAATTTATGATAAAATGAAAATGACAGAAGAATGACTTCTGTGGGTTTCTTTGTCACACACCAGACAAGCCTGCTTGCTTCCTTTCACTGTATCACTGTGTGAAACACTCACTGAGATTTACAGGTCATTCTCAGAAGGCACCAGACAAAAGGAAAAGTTCAAATGGAAAGGGTAGATTTATGGCTCAAGTAGTGGGTTCTTTGCAGGGGCCCCTTCCCAAATTCTGCTGTGATGAATCACTTACCCTTAGATCTGTAAAATGGGGATAAGAATACAACACAGATGTTGTTGTGAGACCTCAAACATTTATGACCCTCAGCTGGCAGGCGCCTGTCTAAGTGCTAAGTATCATTATTATTCTCTCCAAATCTGAGTCCTCCTGTCAGCAAGTGTCTCTCTACAGGACTGGAACCACTGTCTGCCCAGACAGAGTCCAGAAAAAGCAGACAGCACCCCATTATAAGGAAACATGCAGCTGTGCTCATCTCAGCATAAAGGCATCAATTTTATTCGGCACTGTCAAATGCAGAGTAATTATACGGGGCAGGACATAGGGACCCTGAAGCAAGTGTCCTGAAAGAGACCCCTCTCATTCAGCTGAATAAGATGCCTTCAGCCATTTGCACTGATAAACCATTATCAACCCCTCCCCACTCACAAACCCTCTCTGCTGTCCCATAGACCCTCCTCTATTGCAAGCAAAGGGAAGTGCTGGACAGGCTAAGCTGTTACCATAGCAGCCGCCCCTCTCCCTCTCCCCCTCCCCACTCCCACCATTATGGAATTATCCCATTCTGAAATGTCCTGTTGTGTCTATTAATACCAGACTTCCCCCAAACAATGCTTCTCTCCACCCTCCTAAAATAATCAGGGGACTCCAAGAAGTCTGTGTTCAGGGCCGGGAGTTCAGTAGCAGCCTTTAGTGAGCACCATGAACACTGGAATATTCATACAGTATATTCATATCTATAACAGCAGCAGCAACCCCAGTGCCAAGAGCTCAGCTGGGATGAAAACTGCTCTTCAAGTGCTGGGGTGTCCTTTCCCCTGCTCTGTTGTGTGACTCAGCTGATAATGCGCTATCAGAGCTAGAAAGACACTATATAGAGGGGCTCCCTCTCCACCCTCAGCAACGCTGCAACTGTGCTCTTTTTGGATCATCTTCTTGTTTTCACCGTTGCTGCTTCTATTCGGTTTGCTGGCATCAGAAGGAGTTCCTTGAGGTTTTCCCCAAAAGGATCCTATACTCCACCCATAGGACTGCACGGTAAAGAGGTAAGAGACAAACTTCTGTTAGCAGAATAATGAAGGAGCTTTCCTAACGGCATTAGTTTTAGCTGGTGTAGCGAGGTGGACAGACACACACACACAAGGGCGGATGAATATAATGGAAATGTTTGAAACTAAGAACAGGCAGCAGTTTTTGAACTTCAAAGAATAATTTCCTCACTCTTCTTTACAACACTACTCCAAAGTTTTCAAACTTCTGTACCTAATGTACATCCATTTGTGCCAGGAAAACTGACAGTTGTATGGTATCTCCCCTGCTCTCTGACACTGCTTTGATGCTCACAAGAAACAAGTATTTCAGCTGAAGGGTGGGAGGCTCAGCAGGGAGTGATTTTCAGGAGAATTATTTCAGTCAGAAGTGCACTATTTCTAATGAAGAGTACTTTCAGTGAAAGATAGGAGACATTCCCATTTGACAAGACACTACAACCATAATCATAAAAACCCACAAACTAGCATAATCCCAAACCAGAAACTGCTCTAGCTGAGAGCAAGAACAGGAATTTCTGATATCCAGTACAAACCCCAACATATAGTTCAAATTTATCCACAGTGGGCATTATAACAAAAGCTCCAAACTAGCCAGGTACCTAACTTACAATAAGCTAAATATTTCTTCTGCTGGTTAATTGTTTCATTAATGATAGAGAGAGCATCTGATGAAACAGTAATCAGGTTGTGTCTATACTGACAGCCTTGTGGATTGTTATCTTGCTTGTTTCTGAGGAGAAGAGAAAAAATACGGGCATAAAATACGGCCAGTGTGCATGCATTTCAAATGAGCAGTGACATTCCCATTACAGCTCAACCCTGGGAGGCCTGGGATAATGGCTCATTCCAGAATAGTGCTCTGTTTGGCAATATGTAAATCACTAAATATTCGCACAACACCAAGAGTGCAATCCGAGCGGAAATTATTGGACAATAAGCCAGACTCCTAAAGGAGTTTTCTGTCTGTGGAGTCAAAGCCTCTTGCGCCATACAGCTTAGCACAAGCTACACCTTCTAGGTCATTTGTGAAGGTTTCTAGTTTGCTCTTAGCATTCATACAGGCTAGCACAACAAGCTTTCTAGGACTTTGAGTGCTTTTTTGTAAGCATGACAAACCAAAAAGAAAGAAAAAAAAAATTAAACACATTTATTTTAAATCGATAGGATAAGAACAGGCAAAATAGAAGTGAAACTGTACATAAAAGCAAAGGGTTTTCCACACTGTCTACAGAACACACTGCCAAAGAACTATTACTTAAAAAGTTGTAGCATTTTGTTTAAAACTTATCAATTCTAAAAATAAGCTTAGCAATTAATTCTAGTGACATACCAGCTTTTTTCCTAACCTACTCAAGTGCTACACCACAGTTTTCACATCAACAATCAGAATTGTAAAAAAAAAACCCAACAAAACACCAAAAAATCCCTCTTGATTAAAATGCCCTTCCAATCTAAAACCTAAGCAAAATTAGAAAGAGGCCCACTTCCCTCTTCTATGAGTTCTGACCAGGCAATGAAAAATACCTCCCTTCACCTTGCTCTAAAAAGTAAATTAAGTAACAGCAGCTCTTCTATGAAGGCACTCACTCAAAAAGACTGAATCTATTTCAATTTTATCATTAGTTCTAAGCCTCTCCCTTCCTAACACTGACATACTGGGCTTCTAGATAGCTCGGATATTCTCCTCTCTACTCCACCCCACAGTATTTTGCAGTGACAGCATGTCCAGACAGAAATCAATGGCAGACGCAACGCTGCCATCAGTGAGGACAAAACTCCCAACTTTCAAGTCTTGGCTATTCCAAGACTGACACTGACACTCAGCCGAATCTGAATCCCAAAGATCCTCTTTAGCAAATCAGCTCAAAGAGAATCAGTTCAATGTATCATGCTGCTAAAGCCCTAGTATTTAGCTTGTGAACAGGGAAAAGGTGCCCAGAAAATCTTACCACTTTTTGCTGATGCATTAGACAACTCTTGCTTCTGCCTTTTCAGCTGGTACAAGCCAGGATTTACTGCTTTCTCAGCGGTGTCACAACCATGTACAGATTAACGCTTAGCCATCAGACCACCCGATAGCTGACAGGTGTATATATAAAGACCCCCTGATAACATTTTTCACAGATGAAAAGCGTATTTAAACAAAGTGCCTGACACAAAAAAGGCTACACAGCCACAACCTATCATCAGGTGATAGGTACCATTGTAAATTAACAGCCAGTAAAAAGACATGGTCTCATTGTATTTCTCTTTTGTATGCAATAGAAAAATATATATTTAAACCAAGTCCATCCAGGAAGGACAAGTATTTGAGCATTCAACATTACTGTCACATACAGACTTCAAAATCTTGTGTTCAAAAATACTTGCAGGCTTTACTTTGTAAGGGGCAAATAAACACTAGGAACAAAAATTGCAGGATCCTCTGCAAACCCAGGGAATTCACACAGAAAACTGCAACAGGGAATTTTCCTTTTGTATATGAAAGCAGGATTTCACATGTACTTTTATAGATAAAATGTCCCTTGGAAAAAAGGGCTGTACAGTCTTCCTTGCACATGTACTTCTAGTAATTCCAGGATAAGAATGTGTTGCCATCTCTAGGACTACAACAAAGCATGCAGCTGGCAGTAGGCAGTGAGTACCCATACACCCAAACCTAGTCTTTTTTGTGCCATAAACATGCAGGGTACCTAGGCAATGCAAGGAGTAAGAAGGCCCCTCTGTGGCAATATGAAGAAATTTCAGTTTCTGAATTTCATTCTGTCTCCCTTCTGTTGACTTTTGCCTCTTCAACTGTGAACTAGCTAGTGCAGTTTTCTGTAACCTGGAAGTGACAGCAGCCAAACAAAAGATGGTAATTACCTTGGAATTTTCTTCACATTTTCCAATATTTTGGTCTGTTCTTAATCCCATTTCAGTTTCTTGAGTAGCCACCAATATTTTTAGACATCTGAATAATCAGTTCTGTTGGGAAGCTGGATGCACTGCATAATGCCTTGGTTCAACTGCCTAATGGTGTAAGATTTCAGCATGCAGCATAGCTTCTGCCTGAGACTAAAAATTTTAGCTAACAATGTCAGCAATTGTCTTAAAATTCTACCCTCAGTAGAGGAAAATGGATGTATTTAAAGATGTATTGAATATTATAGAGAAATGGTCAATCAGTACAAAATGCAATGGTAAGCACAATGGAGTTACTCCTGTATATACTGTAACACCTCTCAGGAATCCGAGAAACAAAGACAATGCCTGCACTTCCCTATCACCTATACACACAGAGGAGAAACGTATGAAAAACCATGGGTAGGCACCCAGAAAATCTTACCACTTTTTGTTGATGCTGTTCAGGACCCTGCAAACAACAGAGACTGGTAAGGCTAAGCTCAGTTTTCCTAAGCTGCTACTAGGAAAAGGCCCTGGATAAGCTACAGTAGAGTTCAGGCTTTTGAGAGAGAAAGAGAGAGTTATGCTTGGAGAAGAAGAAAGCTGCAGGGAAGGATAACACTTTGACAAGTAACTGACAGCGTAAGCATTACTAATAATCTTTTATGAGTCAATTCAGTGCTTTTTGCTGTTCAAATGAGATGTTACTACCCATCTGAAAAGTTTCCTCCTATATTGGAATTAGACGCATTTGCCTTAAATACAGGACTTTAGACTAAAATAATTCTCAAAGACTTTCAGGAACCCTGTCGGTTTTTTAATAACAGCAATACCTGTCCTGTCTTCCACCTCTTCTAGGAACAAGACAGATATTCTAAACCAGGTCACCTTCCAACAGATACCTGTGCTCAGAAAAGCTAACTTCGTAGGAGCTCTTCAGTCCTGAATCAGGCTTTCAAATTAAACATAGCAAATACTTTCTAGCTAGACATACAGAACCCACTTCCACTCTTCCATTAACCAGACACATAAGCACTTCACTACTCTGTTATTCAACTGGTCTCAGCACAGGTTGGAGACAAGCTCATGATCAGCTAACTAGCTCTTCATAATGGTTCCTTCAACAGGAACTAGTGGTCTGGAAAACCTAGCTGAGCAGGAGGTATTGAGAATTTTTATATAAGGGTTTAAACTCAGACTGACCTGTTGTATTAAATACCAACATAGCAAAGAAGAGACATCACTGGTTTCCATGCGTGGGTTTTTTGGGTGGGTTTTGGTTTTTTTTTTTCTTCTTCACAAAATCAGGCTCTTTTGTAATATACTGTCTCAATTCTTTCAGGTTTGTTTTTTTTAGTTCAAAACTGTGGTGAAAAATGAATGGCCCAGCAGATCCCTCAAGCCTATTCTTCAGTTGCTCAAATCAATCAAATTTCTCTTCGGAAACATCAGAGCAATGTGGCAAAGAGACACACCTCGAGAACATCCTTTTTGCCACTTTCTACTTCCTGGACTTCATCCTGGCTTTTGTCGGCAATGCTCTGGCTCTTTGGCTCTTCATCCGGGACCAAAAGTCAGGCACACCTGCCAACATTTTCCTGATGCATCTTGCTGTGGCTGACCTGTCCTTCGTCCTGGTACTTCCCACCCGGCTGGTGTACCATTTTTCTGGTAACCACTGGCCATTTGGTGAGATTCCATGCAGACTCACGGGCTTCCTTTTTTACCTCAACATGTACGCCAGTATCTACTTTCTCATGTGTATCAGCATTGACCGTTTCTTAGCCATTGTGCACCCTGTGAAGTCCATCAAGCTCCGCAGATCCCTTTATGCCCATTTGGCCTGTGCCTTTCTATGGGTTATAGTTGGGGTTGCAATGGCACCTCTGCTGCTCAGTGTGCAGACAGTCGAGATGGAAAACACAACCGTCTGCCTGCAGCTCTACAGAGAAAAGGCATCACACCATGCCCTTGTGTCCTTAGCAGTAGCGTTCACCTTCCCATTTGTTACTACAGTGACTTGCTACCTATTAATCATCCGAAGCCTGAAGAGTGGGAATAGAGTTGAGAAACACCTGAAGGAAAAAGCTATCAAAATGATAATCATGGTCCTCATGATCTTTCTGATTTGCTTTGTACCTTATCACGTCAACCGCTACATTTATATTCTCCATTACAATGGGACCAAAACTTCCTGTGAAACGCAGCGGATTCTAGCCCTCAGTAACCGCATTACTTCCTGCCTCACGAGTCTAAATGGTGCCTTTGACCCAGTCATGTATTTTTTTGTAGCTGAGAAATTCCGTGAGGCTTTGTGCAATCTGTTTTGTGTTAAAAAGACTGTAATGTTGCCTCAAACATACGAGGGTAAGACAAATGAAAGCTCACTAAGTGCTAAATCTGAACTGTGAACTCTTGTCACTGCTTCGACTTAAGAACGCTCTATTCCACCAAAATCGGCTGACAGCACAAATACGCAGCAAGATAGTCCACCCAGAGTCAAACATCCTGAGGAGGGAAGCTCCATTGTTTTTATGGTACTGCAATTAGCAAGAACACCTCTGACAACAGAGATCACATGCTCTTGTCTTACTGAAACTGCAAACAGAAGTACAGTTCTACTGATCTCCAAGTTGTGAAACCAAGGGCTGAACACTTAGGAATAGGGAAGGGAGCAAAGAGGCTATTTAAATGGACATCTAAAATAAAACCAAACACACACCAAAAAAGCCCCACAACTTAATTCCCAAAGCAGTCAGTAACAACTCTTCCCTGCACAATGCATACAGCCTACTTTTAAAATTTTATATTGTGCCAGTAGTAAAGCTCCGCTGCTGAGATAGACTGGAAAGACAGCACGCTTACACATCTTGTTCAAGTCCCCAAATTCAAAGCATAAATAAATAAATACATAGTAGACCAAAAATTGGTTCTAAATGGCGGCAAGAAAAAAAGACCAAAATGCTGCAATGCACCCAACCCGGACTGGAATTAAGATAGGACTTAGGATTTTTTTACTTCTTCCCAGCATTCAGAGATGGAGATGAGCACTAAACTTCACACTACCTTTTCTATCTGCCCTCTGCAATTGTCTCAAAGCTGCAGACAGAGGTTGGACAACATTTACTATGCTGTCTCTTTTACGTAATTCTCTGCAAAACATCAGATATCCTGATAAACCTCAAACTAAAGAATGGAAAAACGCTCCGTAGCAATACCATATTCATCCTCACTACATACAGAATCATAAACATATGAACGCAAATGGCAAAAGTGAAGAAAAAGTAAGCATATGAAGAAGTGAAGTCTACTTTGTCCAGAAGAGATTCCTATCTTTGAAGTGATTCACAATTATTTTTTGTGACTTATCTAGCAAGACTATTCCTTCACTACAGATAAAATAGTGATTATCTTAACTATCCTCACTGATACAAATTGCATCCAGTGGAATACGTCTGGAAATGACAGGCAGACTGGGGAAGACCAGGTACGATGAGAAGTGGGAAAAAGAGCCCAAGAGTTTTCAATAATATTTAGTAGGAGATCACTTCTATGATATGGGGATAAATATTACAGGAAATCACATGACAGGTGAATGATATCTTTTATGTGCAGATACATACACATGCACATCCCTTTTCTATGCTTTGGGAATGAGCTCCTTACCATTTTAGACTTGGTCTACAAATTATGAAATCAAACACCCTTTATCTTGCCTGAACTGCTTCAATCCTGACTACTTTCCCAAAACACCCTAGGTTCTATCACAACAGCCCATTCTAACAAGCTTAGGTGTCAAAAGAAAATCAATTATGCTGAATTCCAAAAACTAAGGCACAGAAGTTGGACACATGATGGAAGAGAAGAGGGAGTTGAGAGGACTCCCTGCTGGACAGGATACAAGTATGTAACCTTTCCTTCTCTTCTTCGGCATTTAGTTAGTGAGAATATAAACTCTAGGAAACTACTAGCCTTTGCCCAAGACTTATGAAAGTCTGAAATTAACTATGAATTGTCCATCTGCTAACTGCTGGATTGTTTTATTTTCTTATCATGGTATGCTTTTGTACAAGTTCCCTTTTATGTTTTTATTTCTTACTTCTTAATTAAATGCATTAATCAACATTTAGGACTCATTTTTATATTTCTGTATATAAAATGAATTATTTCCAAAGACCAGGAGAATCGCATGGTGAACAGGCTTTGCTGAAATCCTCATGTTATTCTCTTGGCCTTCTGCTGTATCTTGATTTCCTGCTCAGCAGCTTACTTCACAAATAGCCTACTCAGGATGACATAATCCCTTTTTCTCAGTTGCCATTCAATCTTTTGCCTGAAATCCCTATCTTTTCCAGAACTCATCCACTAGCTACTAAAATTTGAGTTTCTGCTTTCTACATGTTTCATTGGATGAAGAACACTGTCCTTCATTCCATTTCCCATCTCCTATTAGGCTATTTCTTAAAGCTTCTTCTGTACCTTTTCAAGGTTCACCTCTCAGCGTACAACCAACTGACCACTCTCAAAATCTCACTACTGTATCAATAACATACTGATAAAACTTTCAGAGCTCCTTCTCTATCTTACCTGCCAGCATTCTTCACAAAACCCAGGTCAGCAAGTGCTACATCGCAGAGCTCACAGCGGAAGCATTCTGGGTGCCAGTTGTTATTCATTGCCTTGATAACACGCCCAATAATGAACTCGCCTGCAAAAGGCAAGCAACACCTTGAGATGCATGCAGAAGACAGTCCTATCAAAAGTCTACTGCCCTTCATAATCCTTCCACTTTAATTCCACAAAAATTATTACAGTCTAACTTTGAAAAAAACCCCGATTATTATCACAACCAGAATACCCCAAATCATGCTTTGTTTCCCTCCAGAGCTCCTGCTCCCTAAAATGACCTCAACAATCCCAGCCCAGGGCTGGATGTCACTGCAATGGTGTGAGGTTTGCACAGCCCTATAGCTGTTACTCCATGACGTTGATATGCACTACATCTTACCACACTCCCCGCAGCAAGGAGCAAACAGCATCTGAAAGTCATGCTCGCAGTACTTTCGACCTTCAAACTGTGAACAAAACAAGAGAGAAGGACCCCTCATGAATAACTTAACTCCTTACATCCTCATAGTTCAGCAGGATTTTCCATTAAAATGACCAATTAGTCAAGGTCAATCATCTTCCAGTTCTAGCCCCGCCTCACCTGTTTTTAAACAACTCATTAGGGTTTTTCTTAAAGAAATATCCAGATATGGCTTCAGTCTCATGGTGAATTTGCAGAGCCAACAGTTAAATTAATAGCAATGCTGCTACAAGACAGTAAAAATCTTTAAGTGTTCAAAGCCCTTTTCCTATAGTTGGCTTTAATTTCATTTTTGTTTTAGTTTTTTTACTCATGTAATTTGGAACTACTCCTCCTACATGAGGCTAAAACTCACGGCAAATGCAGAATGTTTAAAATAATGTGTTACCCAAAACATGTGCTTGCACATATACTGTAAAAATAGTTCAACCTCATTTTTAAATGGGTTCACCAATTTCAGTTGCCCAATTGGAAAAGTTTGGTGCAAAATGCCTAAAAATAAAGACAAAAATGCAGTAATGTCTAATGAAATATTAAGAAACATCTTATATTTTCTTTTTGAAATGCCTCTTACCCAAAGAGCAAGCACACAGTTTTTGTGGTTATTGATGTATAGGAAGGAGTATGTGAGAAGGAAAAAAATGTAATTTAAGTCAGAAGCCCCTCAAAAAAATAGCAACAAAGGTTTAGGGCTAAGAAATTAAACATGCAAGAAAGGCAGAAATTCATATTTCTGTCAGAATTTTCACCTGATTCCTTGCATTTCAGTGGAGCTATTTCTCTTCTCTTATACACAGTATGAGACCTCACCTCATAAAAAAGTCCATCTGGGAACTGACGAAAACACTGAGCACAGACAAAGCAGTTTTCATGATACAGCTCCCCATTGCTGTTCACAATCCTCTCTGCAGGGTCAAATCGAGTCTGGCAGCGTTCACATACCGCATTTGCGAGAGCATCAGACATATTACTGGAATAGAGACAAGAGTAAGAACATGAGCGATGTCACAGCCAATCACATGAGTATAATCATATCATCCCAGTTTTTCCAACACCTGTGAATACAACATTTCCACTGCTTTAAACTGCTTTACCTGGGGGGGGGAGGGAAAAAAAAGACCAATGAGTCAATTCAGCACTGACATCAGTTAGAAATATCGTTCTTACAACCCACATGTGGCAGAATGAGCTCATGAAGTAGACTTACCTATTGCATGCTTTTGGCAGCTTCACCAGTCTTTCACCCCAATATGTCATCCTGCTAATAGCTCATACCAAATATCCACAATTTTAAATAAATCAGTAGTCCGGCAAGCAGCAAACACAATGATCTTGGCTTCTTGGGATTTCTGGTCTCAGGATGTGCACCTCCAAGTATTTTCTGATGTGTAATAAACACTGATATCCCACTGCAGTCTCCCCTTCACTGTAGGAACTAGCAGGGCATTTCCCCCTCTACCCAGCAGCTTATATGCACAAGATTCATTGGAAAATAATTGCATACAGTGTCTCTGTCTTCCTGACTAATTAGCTGAAACTGTCAGTGTTAAAACGGTACGGGAAGAGAGAATTCTCCCTGGCTGGCTTGGCAAATTCATCAGCTTCATTTCCTCAAAAAGTGAGGCTGAAAAACCCCCAAAGACATACTCACAAATCATGTAAAGGAAGTTTCCTCTGTCTCCCCTAAAATGCAGAACGACCCTAACCGCTTTAACAAAATTTTCATGCTTGCCATCGTGGTAATCTAAGTTGTCTACATACTAAGAGAATGTAGTTTTAAAATAGTTTATCACATGTCCAAGCAGGGAGGGAAAAATTATAAGGAAAAAAGTCTCAAGTTTCTTGTGGCAAAGCAATCTTTCTTTTAACCACCAGACTATCCAATAATACAAAAATTCAATATTGCTACACTTTTAGATATAGAAAAACTATTTTATGCCTTCTGAGCACCTTCTGAATTCTATGATTGGAAAGATAGCAGTTTTATAGGTGGGAGTATAAAGAATTTCCAGCATGTTAAAAATCTCCGAAATATTTGTGTACTAGTTTTCCTGAAGCACATAACATATGTGCAAAATGAAAGATGGCTTGATTTAAAAGGGGTTTTTTTCTTTCTTCTTATATTCAAATCTACTCTGAACTGAATTTCCATCATTAGTGTTATTCTACAAGCTGACATGCTACTTTCCACACCTCTTCATAGAGAACAGGAATTCAATAGGCATGTTCCAGTAGCAGAAGATTCTCCTCCTTCTGGTCAGAGACACTCCTATAAAAACACGCCACCATTTGTATTCTAGGGCTTTGTGCTCCGAGCATGACTAGAACGAACGGGCAGCAGTGCAGGCAGCAGTGCAGGCAGCAGTGCAGGCAGCAGTGCAGGCAGCAGCCTCATACTCCTGAGACAACAAAACCAGCCCTGTGCTTCAGCTGGCTCAGCGGAGCCAAACGTACCACATCTGCAGCCTGTACAAATAGCCTACGCTGTGACCTGGAGTGACCGATGGGTAAAGATATACTTTCTTTTTGCCACTGCAATTCCAAGTGTGGCAAAGACCAAGGGAGCTGGTAATAACTTCAAGAATGGACTACTGATTTAGTAGAAATTTGTTACAACTTGTTTCCTTATTGCAGTACGAAGGAGCTTTAAAAAACAGACATGGACTGGAATTACAGACAAGCAGGAAATCCTGTAATTTCATAAACTAGAGGTCATAGGTTAAAGAAATATTTTTATCCTGACAAAGTACCAAAGGAATAGGTCAACACAAAACATCAGTGTTTGCAGCAAAGCTAAGAGACCTAATCGACTTAATTTTCCATTGCCACTCATTCACTTACATCATGCAAACGTGTACCAGGACTTGAAAATATAATCTCCCCATCAAGTATTTTTTCCCTCTTGAAAAATTTGATGCCTGAATTCCAGGACTTGAGCTAGCCAACAGCCACGGTTAGGAAAGCCTCACGTTAACATCAGTGAAAAAGCTCCTCTGGGTTACAGAAGAAAACCGGGCAAAACAGCATTCCAGCAAGTACGTTTCCTACACAACAGCAAGTATTACACCCTACACACTAACAACAAAGCATGATCTAAGGTTGTGTTTGTTGGGTTTTTTGCTTTATAAACATGAAATCCAACATTTTAAAAATCCTGTTGGATTTTTTTTCTTTCTTCAAATGGACTTTAACAGCACTCTAGGGAAGGAACAGTACCCATCACTGCCACTACCAACTTCCTGCTGGCTGAACTCTGCAAGAACAGAGCTTACACCTGGACAACGGCAGTACGCAGCAATTACAGCCTGCAATCTCCCCAGGCACGCTCCTGTATGAAACAGTGCAAGTTCACACCAAACATTACTGAACATACTTAACCCAGCAGAGATTCTGACGGAAGTCCCATGGCTGTGTTGGTGAGAAAGACAGCGAAGACGTAGGGACCTACTCATAAGACTTTCAGGAGCCTCGAGTCTGAAACCGGCATTTGAGGGTTGTCAAGACAGAGTAACCCCAGAGTAAACCCTAACTTCTAAACAATGTAAAATCTATTGGTAAATTGAAATTCCGAGCAAGAGTCAAATGCACTATTGTTCTGTGTTCTCATGGTCTTCCTTCATCCTGAAGTACAAGTTCGGATTTAATTTTTAACTCTCAAAAATTTACTTTATCTCATTCATTCGCAAAAGCAAGAGAATATAGAGAGTCCCAAGAGTTTATTTACCTTTCTGCTGATGCATGATGATGCAAAAGGTCCAACTCCTAGCTATGGAATTTTGCTGAAGATATTCCAATACTGTTTCAGCAACAGAATACAATACGCAGTGAAAAATCACTAATGATTTTGCAAAACAGCATAGAACAATCACTTCAAAGAATTGCAAATGGAAAACATTTAAAAATTTTCAAAATGTTTGAGCTAGAAGAGCTTGGTTGATGCTGACAAGATTTCCGTAAAGGCTTAAGAAAGATGACTGTGATACAGTCTGAGCTGTCCAAGAAACGCCACAATGCAAATGAGCTAATGATTGTGACTTGCTACTCATCCATGAGAGAAACTATTAGTCCAGGAAAAAATAAAATAGAAGAACCTGTACACAAAATAACATAGTCCTCTGCCTCAACTGTAACCCAGTTAAAATTTGTTGGGGAGAGCCGTACAAGAGACAACTAAATCACACATCAGCTCCTGACCAGTGTGTCTCCTGTAACCAGCAGCTGTGGCTTTCTGATAATCATAGCTTGAGTTTTTCCTCTCTGGACTCTTTTCATTCATGACTTTGCATCCGTTTTTACTTCAGACATTTTATTCTTTCACACTCAAGCTAAAATTTCCAACTTTGGCATTGCCCTAAAGGTGTAACTTTGCATCTATTCAAAAGTTTTACTTTCACGTATGCCATAGTTTCTTAATCTCCGTCAACTACACACCCCTGTGTGCCCCCTTCCTTGTGCAAACCCAAGCATTTATTCAACCAGCTCAAGGTTAAAATTAACCAAGGCTGGAAGGGGGAGGGAAGACAGTTTAATTCAGAGCAGTTTTATGATTCAGTTTACTACACTGCTGCAAAAAACACTTCTGCCAGCAGCATGGGGAGAGGAAGAGCAACGCCAAAACCATCCTTTTGATGGTGGTGCCAAGAGTGACCACGAATGTTTGACTTGCTGTGTCAATCGTAAGATATTTAGATCCGAATCTTTCCTGCAAAGGACAGTCGCCAATATGTACTGCTTCTTGTATTCTGTTCACTCGCTGATTTTTTGCAATTTGGTAAAATACAGAATCTTCCTCTGTTTTAACAATAAGCTGGTGACACAAAGACAGGAAAGGCTATTAAAAGATGACCTGCTCAACATCCTGAAGTTACCCTGTCCTGTGCAAACCCAAAAAATACCAGTGCTCAAACAATGCTTTTTCCAATCTTTCGCCATTATGTGCCGTATCTTTAACAAATCATCTTTGTCAAAGTACCTAATTTACAGATATTAGTTCTTTACCAGTATAATTAGGTGTGGGTTTCTCATGCTTTGACTTCTCAGAACTATTTACTATGAAGTATCAGCACTGCTCTCAAATTGGGGGAAAAAAAAAAAAGAAGGAAAAAAAAAGAAAAATTCCTGCTTTTTAAGAAGTGGGAGTTAATTGGGAGACCCATTCTGTGCCACTGGTACAGGTGCTATAGAAAGATTTGAAAGCATTTTACCTTTTTATATCACTGAAACCAATATGGATCTATCTTCTAAAAATAGTAGTTTCATATATATTTGGGCTAGCATATGTCATGTTTTTACATCATGTTCTCATACAGATTCAGGAAATTGGGCCTGTATTACTACAGGGGAAAAAAAAAAGGTTGGACTTTAATACCAAGGAAGCTGGCTAAAATGCTACAGCTTCTATAACTGTTACCTCCTTTTTTAAACATTGTCCACAGGGATCTAGCACTGGTGAGTAGGTTGAGGGGAAAAAAACCCCCAAATCTAATACTTGCATTGCTAAGAGAGTACAACAGAAGCTCCAGCCTTTACATTAGTAGAATTCAGTATCTTAAACATGGATGCAAGACAGTATGAACCAGACAACTAGACAACCAGGAGAACGGATTAAGAGTCCCAAACTCTATCAGGCCCAAGAATGGAACTGCAGGCGCAAGGAGCGCTTCTGTCAGAAAAGTCTGGTCCAAAAAAAAATCAGTTTTCTTTAATTGGTCTTGAGAGCTTTTTTGTTTTAGTGTCAAAGAGAGTTCTTTTTCATCACAATGCTGAATGAATTACTTTAATACAGAGATGACCAAAAACCTTACAGGTACTACAAAAAGAAAGGAAGACAGTATTTCAAGATACAAGAGCCCAGGACATTGTCCAAACCTCAGCAGACAGGCACTGTACCTACCTATGTTAGGGAATCCTAGAAAGGTATTCTCCGCTCATTACGGTCTACCAGTAGAAACTAGTGTATACAGAAGATATCACAACATGGTAACATTTACATAGTCATTCCTAGCATGTGTACATACACAGATGCCTAAGATAGTGAAAAGTCAAAAAACTGGAAAGCTATCACCATTTGTGTACATCATGGATGCCAGTAGCTAAGATAAAAATCAGAGCACTCCAGGAGAGGGGCTTCTTCCCACCCCCATAGCATGTTGAGGATTTGTGGCTTTAAGTCCTTAATGTTGACAAGACAAAAAAAAAAATATTTGCCAGGACAATACGAGACTTTATGATTAATTTCGCAGATAATGACTAACATAAAGAAAAAAGAAAGAGGAAGGGTAGCAGTTCATCAACTTCTGCTGAAAAACAGCCAACTGCCTTTACCATTAAAATTAAAATCTCTTCACTGCAATTGACTTTTATCTGTACAACTTTCCCAAATGGATTCAACTTCTTTAAAGTTATTGTTAAACTTGTCATAAAATGTTGGAGGCAAAAAATATTCCCGTTTGTTCAACGTATGATTTGTTGTGCATTTGATAAAACTATGTGCATAGCTTAACATTTTCAGCATTTCTCCTTCTGCGGGCATTGAATTTTCAGTTCATTCCCTATTTAAATATTTTTTCAGCTGGCTAAATAAGAAATGAATAGCATTTCTCCCAGCATATCTTCCTCAACCATGCAGCTCCCAATGTCTCAATGAAATAAACACTTTCTATTCTTGTTTACTACACAGGGATAACCAAAATTAAGAAAAACATACAAATGCAACTTATGGTCACAATATGAAAAAAAAAAAAAATCTTTATAGCTCCTCATTCTCTCCTCGGCCTACCAGCAACAGCAATTTGCTATTAGTAGAAGCCAGGGGTTTGAAAAAAAATTCCACTCCTTCACACATTTCAGCCGAGAACAGAATACAATGTCTATACGGCTGGCGTGCAGGGGAAGCCACAATCAGGTAGACCTCAGGCCAGCAGCAGCAATGAGAGAAAAAAATCCTATGCCACGGGCACTTGGTAGTCCCTCTCAATGCAATGCATTACTTGTTTCCAGTAAACCATGACCAGCTTCTTAAAATGACACACAGTTAGCCCAGGGAAACATCAACGTAAAGAAATGTACAGGTTTTAAAAAAAAAAAGGAAAACCACCCTTTTATTATTAAGCATGCACCACTTCACCCACAATGTCTATTTGATAAATAACTTCTTACACACATTTAGTCTTCCTCTTCTTCACTTCCATTATCTCAAAGGAGCTAAAATATGTTTGTTTAGCAGCACTGAGAAGACAGATCATTCCCAAATGCGTTCATCAATTATCATCAACTAGCAGCAATACTACTTTTGGATTACTCTCATTTGCCTGAAGAAAGGACATAAACTACCAGGACCTATCAGAGAGGAGAAGCAAAAATTATCAGTAGCTCAAAAACTATGGATAAAATACAAATAATTCAGGAAACAAAATTCCCAAGCAGAATAAATCTTTAGCACTGTCATCTGCTGAGTAAAACCAAAATATGTGGCTTTATGCTTACTTTGCTTCAAGAATTATGATGTGAAAAAATGTATTCGATTTACCTATCTAGACATTTCCCCCCTAAATCACTCTGCCAGCTGCAAAACTTATTTCTTCTGAACCCGCTTAGCTTTATTAAAAATCCTGCCAGCATATAGTTAATACGCAAGCATGGTCTGCCTCGCTCCGTACACGTGTCACCACAGCAATACATACACAGCCTCTCTCCTTCAACACGGCTCCGTATCAGCCCCTGAGCATTCTCCTACCCAGCACCATATCCCCGTACCCGGCTTCCTCCTAGACTTACTAAGGTGCCCAAGTCCGACGCAGTACGTTTAGAGCACCATTACTGTCAGCATTGCTATGCCAGTGCTGCCCAGATCATGTCCTCTAGCAGCCTCACACAGCACACTTAAGAGCATGGGTTTAAAAAGAGAGATCTCGCACAGATAAGCATTTTCCAAACACCACGCTCCAGCTCCTAAAATCTAGCCGACATGGAAGGCAAACGAGAACTAACCTTGTTCTCCTGCAAAACCATGCTGGGGCCGAGTTGTGTGTGGTTGTTGGTTTTGTGCTGTTTGTGTGCTGGTTTTGTCGGTTTGCTTGTTCTGCTTTGCTTACATGCGCAGCTTTTGCTTTACCTGTTAAACTGACTTTATCTCAACCCATGAGTTTTCTCAGTTTTCCCCTCCCGATTCTCTCCCCCATCCCACCAGGGGAGAGTGAGCGAGTGGCTGCGTGGTGCTGGGTTGCCGGCTGGGGTTAAACCACAACAATATGCTGTTCAGAAAAGAGCATTCTTTCTGCATAGAGGATTAAGTACATCTACTTAATAAACAGTTTTAAGCTCTAATTTAAAGAAACAAGATCAAGGCTTGAAAAATCTCCATTGTGTTTACAAACTCAGAAAAAAATTATTAAAAATAATAATTGGAGATCACGGGAGAAAATATTGTGCCTTCACCTTCTTTCTGGAAGACTCTTAGAGGCTACAGTGAAACACAGTTAAATAGCTGAAAGCAAACTACATTTTAACAATGTGAGATGACTATGTCTGAGCATTTATCTCCTCATCCTTCCTATCTTCAGTTCAGACTGCGGTTTGTGCTCCATTGCTGCTATTTCAATGCCTTTTTTTTTTTTTTTTCCCCTCTCACAAGGTCCCTTCTCACTATTCCTGAACAGCATCCTCTCCACTCAATGGCATCACCATTTCTTTCACTACCTTCTTACTCCCCTCCTCACTAAATTCTCATACATTCACACCCACAACTTTGTGTGGGAAAAATTGAAAATTTACCAACTAATAGCTATAGGCTAAAAGGAAAATATTGGGAAAAGTAGGGTTCTAGTGAGGGATCCACAGTTCAAACTGAGAAGCCAAACCAATTGCTCAATTACAGGCGAGCATCAGGTCTATCTCCTGCTAAGAAAAGACTGAAATTCAAAACTTCTGCTAGAAAAAAAATCTCCTCTCCTGCATGCTCACTGCTCTCCCCAGTGACACAGACTTCAGATCCCATATTGCTGCTGCAGCTCACAGTTCTCCCAAAATGCAAGAACCTAAGTTTTATTTAATACCTGTTAATTTCTCTCCTGCCCAAAATTAACTGCAATGAAAAAGTAAAGTAATATTTTAATCTGAAGCACAGGAAAAGTAATGATCAAGCAATGGCATTTTCTGGGCAGATTTAAGAAGCGTTGGTTGACATGTTCTCAATGATCTCAAGAAGCAGCTACACTCAAAGCTGCAGTTTCTGCTGGAGTTATTTACAAAAACTAAAATCAACAAGCTTGCTATTAACAGTATAGGTGAAGAAATGGACTACTGAGCCCTAAAAATCAAGGAACAGTAGAATTTTATCAACATTTGGAAAAATTACTGCTTTTCACCATTTCTTTATTCCCACAGTACTTTACCATTAATACCACCAGCACTAACGGTTCTGAACAGTCTAGTAGGGCTTCGAAACGGGAAAGGTTCTCCATTGTTGCTTTCCTGTTATTGTTAAAAACTGAAAGCTTTCTCATCAGGAAAGTCCTTTCCTTCGTAATCTACTTGGAAATGAAAATAAACAGACTTCATCCCCTCTGGCTGTGTGCAGACAATTCCCGCTTTAGATAAAAAAGCCCAATCACCAAAAACGAACATCTATGAAACCCTGGAAAATGCTTCAACACCACCATTCCCTTCATCTCAGAGACATACCCACGTATCCCAGCTGCTGTATCTGTCCTGTTGCTCAGGGAAGACCCTGTGCCACTTAGCCGATCCTGCCGGCGTTGATAAAGCTTGGAGGATGCCAGCCCCCGAAGTCTCAGGCCAGCCATGGCACCCAATGCCACTGTGAAGGGGAACGCCGAGAGACAACTGGAGCGAACACTAGCAACACTGATACTCAGTGAGTCACCTTCCTTTTGGGAGTTGCCTTTACATTTTAGAAGAGCTAAAGCAGGATGCACAGACCCCTGCTCGAGCATTGTTTCTTGCGATTCGTCTGCCATTCTGCTACAGTCTCAAAGATCAGACAACCTCTTTCCTGTATTGCATTAGTAGTTACCTATTTAAGCCAACATACGAGGAGTCTACACCAGCAACTCCTTCTGTGTTAGACTTGCATAATGTATCTGTGTGAATTTCATAAGTGAGATTAAGAAGAAAAACCCTGAGTCTTCACGTAATTAATCCACTTAAGACTTTCTGACCAAAGCAACAGAGAAATACAGAAAAGCAAAATAGATTACTAGATCTCCTGACAACAAACACTGTAGTTTACTGCACATCAGTATCTGACCCTGGCATCTCTAAGGTGGTCCCCTGCATCCCGCGATGCCTTAAGGATACTGCAAACAACAGAACTGTTCCTTCCATTTGGATAAAGCATAGTCCAAGAAACAAAACCACAAAGACTTTTATTCTCCGGACACACTCCAGCCGGCAGAAGCGGCATACAGTGGAGGGTCAAGAAGCAGAGAGAAGGAACATACTTGGCATTCCAGCCTCCGGAGCTCTCTGCTGGGAACTGAACACGGCCTTCAAACAGGAGTTCGCCCTTTCTACCGCTCCCCCTCTTCACCCACCCCTGCAAGAGAGACAGAGGATCACAGAGCACAAATGGCTCAGCTCACTGTAGGGGGGTAGAAAGAGAGAATTTGAGAATACTGAAGTCAGTTTTTAAGAGAACAAAGGGAAGAGTGGAGCATGGGAACATCTGAGTCAGTGTCATTTGATCAGCATCACCATGAAAAACATCGAGTCATTACCAACGATTTATTTTTTAGTAAATGATTAAAAAAAATAAGCATTTTTGTAGCATGAGAGTGAAATATATTCCATGACTACATCCTGGCAAGCTATAGAGGGGAAAAAAAATGAGAGAAGTGATGACTTCATAAGTACTAAATGAGTATTAACCAGCAGAGATCCCTTCTGTCCTTTAAAGGGAAACAGAAGGGTTTACCAGGACCCAGCAGAACAGGCACAAATAAAGAACATCATACTTTCAAAAGCAGAAATCAGTAACCTCAGAATCTACCGTTCACTCCACCTTTCGTTGGGACTTTCAGGCTTCTGACCTCTGACAGCCATCTGCCACTATCGTTTCTTTCAGATTGCATGTGTGCTTTATCCGTTTCTTCTTTATGATATAAATGGAACAGAAGAAGAAAAATGTCCTCCATACTGGGTGTTTTTACTTACCTTTTAAATTTTAGAGCAATAAACCACTTTTAAAATGCAATATTAAATCACCTTTTTACTTTTAGCACAAAGCAAAATATTAAATCACCGCAACATTAACCTCCTATAATCTTAAGCAATCCAGCTAAAAAAATCTCCTTCTCTCTCAAAAAACCCAACCTTTTAGCCTTCTGACTCATACAACGTGATTTTATTGTTTTTTAAACTGCTCTTCCATAGAAGAGTATGACTGTTCTTCAAAAGGGAAGATGAGGGAATTGAAGGAAAAAACATCAAAACAATAACCACTCTGTCTTCCCATCCCTCAACACAAGCTCACTCACACTCGCTCCCCTCTTGCTGCCTTGCACGTAAAGAGTGAAAAGGCGTGATTTTTGTTTTCCTTTCTTTCTTGACAGATCGTTTTTAAGAGACAGGGTCGATGCCAAAATCTTACAGCTGGTTACTTTCTGGGCCAAAGCAGAGAAGAAAGCAGCTAGACTTCTTTTAGGCATTGACAAGTTGTTCTCCCCAGAAAAGCACCTCTATGTCCCCCAAACAGACTACTAAGGACCTTCCGATAAGTTAAAGTTTATCTAGAAAGCCTCAGAGAGCAGATTTAGATGGAAAGATAATAAGATGAAAACCACATTTTTCAACCCAGAAGAGTGGAAATGGCTGCTTATAGCTCAAAGAGATGAGACATCTCTTAGTTTGATGCAGGTACTTTCTAGTCAGTGCTAAAAACCTTTCTTAATATTATCGACCTTTATACTCCCTCCTCCTCCTTCAAGCCATTTTACCTGCAATTGCTTCATAAAATGGAGCACATGCACAGCAGCAGCTCTCTGCTGAATTAAAAAGCATCTAGTCAAATGCTAGCCTAATTGAAAATAATATACTCTTATTTCTTACCTCAACTGGATTAGGAACAATCAATAAGCGTATCTGTAAATGCAGCTGTTCTTCTTTTGTTGACTGCAGGAAGTACATAGGCGTATCCAGATCCCTATTAGACCAAGTGTAGTGATAACAAAAATTTCTTACAAAAATAATTATGCCCTGAAACATGCCCTTAGGAAACATTTTTCCTTGGACTTTGTATTAGAGCAATTTCTAAAGGCAATATAGAATAGCACGGGCATTTTTTACCTTTATGTTTTCTAATCAACACCACAGCAGTAAAGTCTTAAAAAAACCCTCTTCAATTCTGATTTATTTTCTACTTTGGGCATTTGACAATGTTTTGTTCACTGGTCATTCACTGATCCTCTTTCTTAGGAATAAGTCCGTCGAAAACAACAAAGAAAACAGGGCAAACCACAGTAGGAAAAAAACCCTAAACAAACAAAAACCAAACAACCAACCAATCCACTCACACCTAAACCCCAACAATCCTAAAAAAGGCAAAAATCAAAATGGAGAGATGGACGAAACACATCAAATAAAAATTATAGAAGCAGTCTTCATTTCTTTATTGGTAAGGAAGCACCATAGTATACTTCTAAAAGCACCAAAAATCACATGAAATATTTCTCAATACTGCAAAATATAGAAAGGCTGCTTAGAAACATACTATTTTTATATCGAACACATTCTCTCTTGTACAGAGTTTATTTCCAAGTGTAATTAAGCAACATGTAACTTAATAAAACTAAAATAACATATATGTCTCTAATTTCCTTCTGTCCTGTTATTTTTGGATCTCATTTGCAACAGAGATAAAAAAATAAAATAAAAATCACCTTTTCTTTGAGTAAGTTAACAGCATCCCTTTAAACCACAGACTGCTCTTGAAATTAGGGACTATAAAAGCCACTTTAGTCAGGACACAGAGAAATAAAATAGCTCTGCCAACATGTGGCAGTCAGAATTACTATTTGCAAATCCCAATGATCTACTTAGGTGTTTTATCTAACAAAATGCAATCCTCACATTGTAACAACGTAACTCATGATACGAATAATATTCAAATTTCATTTGCTAAATGGTCATCTATTTTTAATAACTTTCTTCTATGAATACATAGAAGTGCACATTTTTCTTTGTATTTTCTGGAATTATATTTTTCCCTAATGCTAAAAATCAGTAAATCAAACTACTGCAGCTATTTAAATTCAGGAGACGTCCTCTGCAGCTAAATGGGACAGAACACTTAAAAATGAAAATAGAGTTATTTTTGACCTATCTTAATTACTAATAATGCATCAGTAATCACAGTAGCTAGAAGCAAGTCCTTTTGTGTTTCTATTTGACAAGAAAGGTGAAGTGAAAAAGAATAATGTGTCAGCACTTCATGTTCTGCAGTCTTCCTTGCTTTAACACACTGTAACACAACAAAATCATTCCCTTCCCCTGTGTCAACAGTTTCAAGACCAGATTTACGTCATGTTCCTGGCTCTGGGAGGTTCCCATTGATCAATATTGTGGGGATGCTCCAGCTGTGAAACAGTTCATCTCCTCCCAGAAGCCTGAAAACCCTGAATGTCAAAAGCTGGAAAACATTTGATTGTATCATGTCAACAGATTTTAAGAACTACCACACAACAAACATTGAACAACATCTGGCCACAGTTGAGTAGAGTGACCTGTAGATGGATCTAAGGAAGTACGTTCTCGATGCTGAATTCTTTCTAATGACTTAGGAGTCTGCCCCAGCCTGAAAACAATACTAAACACAGTGCTTGTCCGATGGCATTGGTCATGCAAGGTCCTGAGTAGTGCACTGTTTCAGAGACACTGAAAAGTACAGGTTTTGTTTTGCTGGGAAGCTGCTACCCTAAATGGATTACACTATTATGGAGGAAAAAGTCAGCTGAATTACAGCTATGATAAACGCCTCTGATAGAACAGTTAATCATTCTGTCCTAGGAATGACAGCAGACAGATATGTAGAAATTTTCACAGCTTACAAACTTTCCAGGACAAACATTTATGAAAAAATTAAATAACACTTGCATTCACGTTTCAAAAACTAAAGCCGAGGCCTGCTCATTTTAACGGCCTTCTGAAGTACATCTGAGGAAAAGCAGACAGAAATACTGCACTACTTTGAAGAGCTGCACACTCGGCAGTGTCTCAACTACCCTGATACTCTCCACCAAGCCTCACGCTTCATGTCAGAGCTTCTCACTGAATACAGTCTTACACCTTAAGAGGCAGGTTCCTGAGGAAGCACAGAAAGAAGATGACAAGCATTACTGTCCACAGGCATTTCCTACTGTCCTCTGCAGCTGAGTGACTCCACCTGAGTTAAATATGTCTTTTTAAACAGTACTACAACACAGCCTATAAAAATAAAATCAGCTGGGTTCATACAGCCACAATTCTTCCCAGGTCCTTCCCACCTCGTCCCCATTTAGGAGCTGCATGGGTACCCATGACCTGTGAACATTTAAGGCTCTTGAGTCTTTCTCTAGTTGTAAGGCAATGAATGCAAACTTGTAAATACACACCTATCTCACATGTCAGAAGAATAGAAAAGGAACCATTAAGACAGAAAAGACAAAGTAATCTAAAGACAGGAGGCAAAACCCAGAAGTGTTCTGAGCATGTACAACCACCCATCAATGTCAATTTGTCATCATATAGAGCAAAAATAACACCCAAATCATAGATGAGGATATAACAATTATTCAGCACGTTCTCATACCTATCAGCCCACCAAATGTGATCAACATCGAATAATCATAAGAAGCTGCATAATACAAATATCAAGACTTTACACAAAAGAGAAGGGAATACTTATACACAAACTACTCCGGATCCATTTCGGTATCCCTAGTCATGAAGAGCAACGCTTCAGGATTACAATAATGACAACAGTATTCCAGACGATGACTATCCTACAAAAGGCACCCTAGTAATTTTAGTATTACTTCTTCATGCTTTTCATCTTCAAGACCTTTTACAAAAGCAAGCTTACTTTCACAAACTGCTTTGTAACATCTGGGTTTTGTTTTACAGATGGGAGAACAAAGTGATAGGAGATACTAAAGCATTTGTGCAAACCCACGGAAGATGCCAATAAATGCTTTCCCCGCTGCTTTTCTCATTTACATGTCAATTAGGTGGCTTTACAGAGTTCTCCGGTGTCAGACAGCGTGGGAGGAGAATCAAGCTCCAGATTTAAACAGCTCTTGGAGCACGTAACTCCAAGGCCAGCCCGAAGAAGAGCAGACTGAACGTGTGGGCAGAGGGACAGTGTAGATGGGTCAGAAGGGCTCCGAAGCGGGGGGGGCACAGCGGGAGCTGGCTGCCGGCGCCTGAGCCGCACCACGCGGCTGCGGGGAGCCTGGCCGCTGGGCAGACGCTGCCCAGATCCACAACGGCTCCTTCCAACTCTGCTTCTGCTCTTCCCACCGCCCTTGGCTCTCTGCCCGTGCAGGGGTAAGGCACAGCGGAGCAGCCCTTGCTCTGCCCTGAGGCGGTGCGGGCGCCGGCCTCCCCCGGCCGCACCGTGCCCGGTTCCGCCTGAGCCCGGCAGGAGGAAAACGACTTCTTCCCCCGACAGCTTCCTACCGGGCACACCGTCGTCTAACCCAGAGCAAACAGGGACTGTTCCCGACCCTTCACCGCCTGCCACAGGGGCGGTGCAGCCAACGACAGCCCGCGGGGGCCTGGGCGCGGGACCGACCGCGGCCCGCCAGCCAGGTTCCCCCCTCCCCAGCCTTACCTGCCCGTCATGGCGGAGCGCCCCCGGCCGGCGCCGGGCTGTGGCGGCGGGGCTGCGGGGCTGGACGCGCGGCTCGGCGGAGCGGCTCCAGCCCCACCGAGCCCCGGCGGGCAGCAGAAACCCCGCCCCGGCCCGGCGGCCCGGGCCCCCTGGGCGTGGGCGGGCGCCGCAGCCCCCGGTGACTCAGGGCAGCCCCCCCGGCCCCACGCATACTTTTCCTATAAAGGGAAAGAAATACTGAGTAATGAAGTGGCGGAGTAGGCCCGCCTCCGCCCCGAGGCACGGCTCCTGCCCCGCCGCCAAAGCTGCTGCCGGGCGGCCCCGGCCCACCTGGTAGTAAACACTTCGGCAGCTCCTATGAGCCCGGGAGGGAGAGGGGAAAAGGCTGACGGTGCGGTTTTATCACGGAGCCGTTACCTGGTGTACAGCTGTATCTGACATATACCTCATTGACGTAACATTTTTTCATATGAACAAAGAAGCCGCGCTTCCTGCCTGCTGCAAGTAGCTGTTACACTCATTGCACGTCCTCAAGGAGAGGGGAAAACAACTTCGCAGCGTTTTACCCTTAGGGCAGCAGAAGACCTGTCTGGAAGGCTATCTTCTGAAAGCGGTTAGATGGCATCCTTTGCTGCCAAAAGGGAAGGGATCGTGCTCCGCAACAAGGACCCTCCAAGCGTGATGTTTTCAGTAACATCTAATCCCTTCTTGACAATGCTTAAACTTTGTCCTGAGCAGTTAAAGAGTTTTATGTTCTCTGGCATGCTATCAATGCTAAAGTGATCCATCAAACGGGGCAGCGAACTTCTGCCCAAAAGTGATTTCAAACTTTATTTGCATCTTGTAAGGTAGTCTGGTAAGGTGTGACTCACCATTGCTACAGATACTGTTGTATCTGTTGTATACTGTTGCCTGGGACTGATGATGGAAACTCTCTGCTCTGTTTCCTGGTGTCCAAACATCTCATTTTTCAACCCTGTAGTAAACATTTAGAATCATATAGGTTAAATTAGCATTTGATATTTTTATTACTTATTTAAACCAGGGTGGAGAGCTGAGTTAGATGTTCTTATTTTGCTTTAACGGCTGGGTGAGGAAAGGGTAACAGGTGATCTTACTAATAAACAGCCAATGATTTAACAGATTTGGCTGAGCACACAGTAATAAACAGACAAGCTCTTAGTCATTCTCTGCATCTCTAGCCTCTCCTGTTGTAATGGTTCTGGGTGCCAACACATAATGTCTCTACTCTTGCAGCTCCGCTTTAGAGAGAAGCAGAGATTACTTGGATTGAATATGTGAGGAGGCTCCAGGGGCTGCCAAGGGTGTCAGGAGGAGCACGGCACAGGGCAGCGGTCGGCCTCGAGCCACCTCCCAGCCACTGGGCCGTCACCCCAGGCTATCCTTCCTCTCGCCTGCTACGTCCTGTGGGGCTATCTGTGAGCTGTATCAACCTCAAATATCATCTTTCTCTTACCATTTTACATTTTGACTGTGACACCATCTTCCTTGCAGCTGCTGAAACCAAAAAGCGTTAACCACTCGCAGCCAAGCCCTTTCAGGAGCAGCTGAAGCGGGCTCTCCCTGCACCAGCGACATAGCCGCCCCTGGCACCCCCTGCCCGACAGGCTTCCCCGCTCCTTTTGTCAGACAAATCTGACTTTCCTTTAAAACTACGAGCAGGCGAAAAGCAGCAGTTTCAGATGGCAAAGCGGGCTCCGACCGCCTGCGCCGCAAGGGAACGCGCCAGCAGCGCGCCGCCCGCCTCAGCCCTCACAGCCCCAGGCGCACGCGCATCGCCCCACGTGAGGGCGGGCCGCCGGAGATGGCCGGTAACCCGGATGCAGCTAGTCCGCAAGATGGTGGCGGGGCGGGCGAACGGCGCGTTGTAGCGTCCGCGAGCGGTCCCTGGCCCCGCCATGGCGGACCTGGGCCGGCAGTTGCAGGAGTACCTCGCGCAGTCGAAGGCCGTTGCCTCGGGCGGCTCTAGCGCGGCCCCCGCGCCGCCTCCCGCCGGCTGCTCGCAGGAGGAGACGGGGAGCGGCAGCGGCCTGGGGGCCTGGCTGGGCCCGCTGAACCCCTTCCCGCCGGGCCGTGGCGCTCCCCCGGCAACGGCGCCCGGCTCGGGGCCGGGCTCGGGCTCGGGCTCGGGCTCAGGCTGGCCGTGGGCGGCCGAGGCGGACCCCTGCCTGCCGGGTCTGTCGCGCTGGCAGCGGCTGGCGGGGAGCGGGCTGTGCCTGCTGCTGGCCGCCCTCTGCTTCGGGCTGGCCGCGCTGTACGCGCCGCTGCTGCTGCTCCGCGCCCGCAAGTTCGCGCTGCTGTGGTCCCTCGGCTCGCTCTGCGCCCTCGGCGCCGCCGCCCTGCTGCGCGGGCCCGTCCGCCTGCTGCGGGAGCCCAGCCGCGGCTCCCTCCTTTACCTCGGCGCCCTCGGCGGCACCCTCTATGCGGCGCTGGGGCTGCGCAGCACCCTCCTGACGGCGCTGGGCGCCGCCGTCCAGCTGGGCGCCGCCGCCGCCGCGCTCCTGGCCGCGCTACCCGGGGGCGCCGCCGGCCTGCGCCGCCTCGGCGGCCTCCTGGGCGCCGCACTGCGCCGCCGCGGCAAAGCGCTGCCGGTGTGAGCCCCGCGCCGCCGCCGCCACGGGGGGATTCGGACAAAGGGACTGAGAGACTGAAGCTGGCGCCGGCCGAGGCGCGGGGCACGAAGACACCTCTCCGAGACGGGGGAGGAGGATGGCGCCGTCTTACGCCGCTTCACCTCCATCGTGTTCCTGCTGGGTTTTCCTCGCCAATTCCTGAGCAAGAAATGCACCGGCTGGCACCCAAGAACGGCACCGGTGACTCTTTAAACTCGTTTTGCTGCGTTCGGGTGTAGCGGCGTTGGTGCCAGCCTGCCGAGCCGGCCCAGAGCACGGGATTTTGCCTTTGTCACAAAGTCGGCTCGATAGCCATGGTCTGGAGTCTCTCCGGCTCCGGGTGGGAGCTGGCAGCATCCCACTTTCCTCCCTCCTCTATAGGACCATGTGGCTGCTGCAGCCTACTTCAAAACGTGAGTGAGATTACGGAGCCGATGAATTGTGATTATTGACTTGCCCGTTAACGTGAAAAACAAGTCTCTCGGAGCTGAGGGGCGTAGGGCTGACCGATGTTCAAACACGGAGACAGTTTAGCGAAATCTCATCACATGTGGGGTGAACGTTCAAAAATAGTTAACTGCTATTAACGTTAACTCATTTTTGTGCTGACCCCTGCGCTCTGAACACATACTGTTAGTGCAGTCATCAGCCACCTTAGACCAGTGGTGAGTATGAATACCACGTGCCACTGAATTGCATTTCTCTCGAAAAACAATCTTTAAAATGCCATCCAGTAAGCAAAACAAACTTTCCTGGGGCTGTGGGTCACAAAGACTACCCGTCGCTGCAAGGGTAGACTTCTTGCATGACAACGATAGGATGAAAGGTGCTAATCTTAGTTAAAAGCCTTGGCCTTTGCAAGTGTTGCTGCCTTACAGCTGCTGTGAGGTAGCAAATACCTGGGCTCTAAGGGGGTAGCTTCAGCTCTTAGAACTGTATTTTTTATAGATAGACTTCTTACTCTCTCACCTCGGGCAGGAACTGCGTACTTGTCACAGTACGACCTTCAAAAATAGATTTTCTAGTAATTAATCAGAGCCTGTTGCAGCTAGCACAGCTCCGTTTCACTGCAGAAACTAAGCAGCCTTAGGAAGGTGCTGAATTCAGGCTGATAGTTTCTGCTCAGAGCTTCAGTTTGGGGTTTGGGCTGTAGACTGCGCTACTGCAGGTAGATGGGACTACCAGGCTTAACCTGCTCAGAGCCTAAGTGAGTATCTCACTGAGTATATGTGCCTCATACACAAAATAAAGCCAAACACTGCAATATTTATCTGCTATCACTACTTGGGGTTTAGCATATTTGCCTAGTACTTGCTCCGAATTAAACTGAAATTGTTGAATGGGGGTACTTAAATGTACATAGATTGCTTTAATAAAACTTTGTGTACCAAATGTCAGTATAGACATTCCACTAATGGTCACTTTTTTTCCTTTATGTAGATCAGAGCTATCAGAATAGCATTAAATTAGTTCTCTCATTTTTACAACTTCTAAGCGGTAGCATGTAAAATTCATTTTATTCCTAACAGCACTATCAAATTAAGCAAATCTTAGACAATGTAGAGCTGTAAACTAGCAGGTAGAATGTAAGGATTCTCCATGCAGCACTGGTAGAACAACTTCACCTGAAAAGTACAGGAAGGTATTACCATTAAGTAATTTTATCCCTTTTTGCAGCAATAGTGGGTCATGGTATTGCAGACTGGGAAGTTTCTTCTGTCTCTCCTGCTATGCTGTCACCTTTTAAGATTTTATAGAAAAGCTAACCAATTATCCAGTTTTCTTAGAAGTTTTTGTGCATATTCCATGATTGTGCAATATTTTAAAACTTAAAAAAGCTGCCCGCTGATGAATAATATCACTTAACACCAAGTACCATAGTACCATTCTTTAAGGAGTTAACTAACCATCAGAGGAAGAACAAGCATATTCCCTTTTGTCTACATAAAGGGTTTCCTATTATTAGATGCACTCTAACTTGTTTTGATAGGACTGTAGTTTAATTAAAGACTAAAGCTCATCCTCTAAATCACATATCCCAACTATTAAACAAAAGTCACTTTCAGCCCCTTAAAAATCTATAGGGCTTGTAAAAAAAAAAAAGGGGGGGGGGAAGAGGCAACTTTCCTCTTTGCTAATGATTAAATCATTTAGTATTATCATTAAAACTTCAGGGTAGAGCATAACCCCCAGATGTATACCAAAAGTGACCAAAGCCCTTCTTCAGATAGAGGTAAAAAGCACTTTTTTTTCCCCCCTGAAAGGAGAAACTGTCATATAGGGTGCATCTCAGCTGTTTCCCAGTTAATTCTTTAAGACCCTTCTGTCTCTCTAGAGTACCATGACAAGGATTTTATAGGCTAATGATCAGAGTTAATTACTATAATTTTCAAATGCCATTTCACACACTACAAATTAAAAACTAAGGGAACAACCCAACCCTCTACTTGTGATTGACTGAACGAAGAGAACAGCAGGAAAGCCTCTGTGCTTTGATGTCTTTAAATGATAGGTCATCGGGTCTTAAGCCAGTCTTTAGTAAATCTGACTGTATGAGAAGTCAGATAAAATAGCTGCTGTGTGTCACCATGTTGTTGCAGTAGCCTTGTCAGCTATAGAATTACATTGCCATATTATCCTGATTAACACGAAATTCAAGGGGGTAGGATGAGGGAAAGCTGGTAGTGATATTTGTCATTATACATTATATCCTATACTTTTAATGTAGGACCTTCCTGAGAGCTGGGTTTAGGATATGTACTTACGTGATGGAATTTTCACTGAGGCTTTAGGTATTAAAGGAGCCTTTTGATAACCTGGTGCCTGGAGATGATTAATATGAATGATTTATGGGGAAAACAGAAAGTCATGGTTGGTAAGCAGCTTTATTGTGAAATGTGGGAAATGGGAATAACCCCTCCTCCTCATTTCCCTCCCCTAGAACTAGGAAACAACATCCTAAAGAAAAAGATACTTAAAAAATGTTAAGATGAAAGTGATCAACTATCAAGGTTTGCACTTCAGCATTTGAATGCACCAGACTCTACTGAACACCCATATCTTTAAGCAATGCGTCCTACAGCCATTGTAAAACATATGCATCCATATGCTAAACTTCTTTCTTCCTCAGTTTCTAAAAACGAGTGCTGTTTTGAACAAAGATATTTGACTTGCCCAGGTGAAGTGTAGAATAACAACATTTTTTGTCATGATGTCTATTTTGCTCGCAGCCCAGGTTATAACTCATACTCTGTCTATGACAACTTTTTCTAAATGGTGTTCCACGTTTTTCTCTTTCAGGATGGTAGACTAGCAAGCAGCGGTGATTTCCCGTGTTTTGGAATTTTAACGTCAGCACCACTTGTAATCTGTAGACAGCTGTGGCTAAAGGTGAAAATGAAAGTTCTCTATAGATAAACCAAAAAACTAGGAGTAAGCTACTAGTACTTTAAATGGTTGAGATTTCAGGAGGTAGTTCTGTTGCTCCATCTGACACACAAGTTTGCCTAAAGACAACCCTCTTTATAGTAATAGGTGAGTAAAGAATCGAACACTCTGTTGATTTTTTGTTAATTTTTGCGCAAATTACATTCTGTATTCATACAAAAACAATGTAACTCTTCTGACAAACTGTACATATAGAAACAAGTTTCTGTCTGGAGGTGAACTGAAATCTGTGGAGGTGCTCCATGTCTCACAATGCTTAAAAAAAATTCCAGCTCTTCACAAAACAAAGTAGGTAAAAGAAGATGAGGAAAACAGGGGTGGAGAGGACAAAACAGAAAGCTAGCTACAGTATTGCAGCTAGTAGCGGTTGATTGATCTAGGAAAAGACCCTTGTTAGGAACTAACGCACATTCAGTTATCCCAGTTAAGAATCCAGGTCTGTGGTGTTGCTGCAGGGTTACTTTCTCTTTATGAGTTCAGAGTAGCAGTCTATTTAAACAGTGTCCAGCAAAGACTGGGTGTGACCCAGTCAAAGCCTCTTCTATCGGCCTCTTCCACCACCCCTAGATGCTCCTCTTCTTGATTGACCAGAGTTCATGTTATTTCCTCTTCCCCAATTACTTCCACTCCTTCCTCCTCTAGAAGGGTTATTGCCTCCTGCAGGGCCTCCACCAAAACCTTCATCCCTGTGGAATCCATCGTGATGGTCTCCATCTAAAGAACTAGACCTCCCAGATTTTGGCGCTCTCTGTGAAGGTCCTGCATTTCCTCGTCCTAAAAATGAAGCACAGTCAGTTACTGATGTTGAAGTTTAAGCCATGCCTCTTCTCAGACATACCATATATTTAGCTAGTTCTTCCGTTGTAGAATCATTCACAGACCAAATATGGTTGAGAGCTGTAATTTTAAGCTTGCTCCCTCTATATGATTTTTATTACATATATTTAGTATCTCCGTGACAGTCCAGAAGATCATCAGCAATCAAGTAATTCCTTGGGAATTAAAGGAGATTATGTCTGCTACAGTCAGCAACTTAAATTAAGTAAGTTAGAACAGTGATGGTCCTGGTGTCCTCAAATCTGCCAGGCACACCTGATCCTTATCCTTTTAATACCATCTGTGGTTCTCTTTTTTTCTTTTTTCCCAAAGTACTTCTTTTTATTCCTATACAAAAACATTGTACTGATGGATCAGTTGAGGTTGGTGGTGAAGACAATGAATAACATTACTGTTCATTCCATTTTTGGAAAAAAATGCTTGGAAAAATTTTTGAGAAAATTACCTATTTTTCTACTAACTGGGAACATAAACTACATGAGCTCTTACTGCCAGGAACAGGATTTTCTACTTCTCACAGATCTTTTTAGTACTGATATGAAAAGTAAAAGAAAAAACCTCAAGTCGTTAGCTCAAAATAGCAAACAGTGTTTTGGAATGAATGGTAACAGTGCTTCCTGGACATGTACTACAGCTAAATCAGGATATTTTTGCTCCCCTTCAGCAAAAGTGATTTTTTTGTTGACTCTGCTTGGTTCTGTGTAAAATAGAGTTGTTCCACAGGGTTTATAATCCATGAAGTTTTAATCTTCAAATGACTTTACCAATACAACCAAAAGTGACAGAACCCATATATGAAACTTTTGTTTATGAAGCTTTCTGCCATTATTGTAAACTTTCTTTGGTGCATTAATGAGTTGTGTAGGCATAAGAAGTGTGGTAGTTAACAAGTGCTTTGACTTCAATAAAAAATTTGATAGAGTTATCAGAAATTATTATTGAAGCTGGAGAAAGAATCCTTACAGATGTGATAAGATGCTGGCTAAATGAGAAACACGACATACAGTTTTGAAAGGAAAAATATTGATACAGAGGGAGTTTACCAGCAGAGTTTTATTAAAAACATCTGTGAAGGAATGATAAAACCTGCTGTTAATACAACGCTGGAAATACAGTCCACGCAGAGGAGGAGTGGCATACAGTTAAAACTAAATGAGCTTCAGGGCAACAATAAGAGAAGCAGAATGGGATTTAGTGGCATCAACGGCAAAAATGTGCAGTAGAGGTTTAAAAACAGAAATTTCACAACTATAGGCTGTCAGCTCAGCATTTGGAAGCAACTGAGAAGGATCTCTGTCACTGATCACTACCTAACAATGGGCAGTCGATATGAGGACATTGCAAAAAAGAGGACATTGAAAAAAAGACATTAAAAAAAGACAACAGCAATCCTGAGATTTAGAAGAAGGAAAAAGGGTCAAGAACTGGTGCAAGGCTAGTAGGATGGTTGTGGAAATGGTGTACACAGTAATAGGCTCTGAACCAGCTACAAACTCCAAAAGAATGTATTTTGTGGGTTACAGTAGCTGGTTGTGTAACAGTGCGATGTGACTAGTAGTTAAAGAGGGAAATACAACATCAGGACTTATAAAACCAAGTGAGCTGTAGAAATCTATGGTTAAACCACATCTTAAATACCGTGTGTAATTCCTAGTTACCCCATTTAATTTACAAAAGGATAAATCAAAATTGAAAATGGTATATACAGGGTAATAAGGATAGTAAAAGAGACAGAACAACTTCCCAGAGAAAACACCTGAACAGATTGGAGCTCTGACTTGGAGAAGAGGCAGTTCTGGTTAGAAATGGTAGAATTGGATGCAATCAGAGGTGGCATTCAGAAATAATAGGGATCAACTTTCAACTGTTCCGATCGAAACACAAGACATCATCGAATGAAATTAGTGAATGACAGGCTTAAAACAAGGGAAAAATATTTTCCTTTTTTTTTTTAAGCATAGTCTACTGCAGTTAAGTTTTAGAGCTCTGTCCATGGATATTGTGGATGTCAAAAGTTTATACGATTCTTAAAGCAATTACAGAAGCATGCAAAAAGGGTAACTGTCAAAAGCCATTAAATACAAAAATAACATTTCAATAAATCACTGAACTACAGATCTCCATAGGTTTAGAGAGCATTTCAGGGACATATCACTACAGACTTACAGTGTTCTTAACAATTCCCTCAGTACCTGCTACTGGCTATTGCTAAAGACAAGGTACTGAGTTTTATGGAGTTCTGGTCTGATGATGGATGCTTACACTCTTACAAGTAGAGAACTCTTAGGGAAAGACTTAAAAAAAAGTCAGGGTTCATTAAGTCCAACAGAATGAAGGCTGAGACAGGAGAGGTATTTGAGTTAAAAGACATTAGCACAAGAATGAATACTAAAAAACTACAAATAACTGTTCAGAAAATTAGGGAAAAAAGCTCTTAACAAGAGTTTTCCAAATGGAGTTACAGGGAGCCCAAAACTAACTGCTTTTGAACAGGGTAACAAAGAAGAGGTTTATATGACGCTGGAGAGAAGATTTGGATTTGATGTCCCAGAAAATCCCTCTGTTCTTATCTTCCTATAAGATTGGTCTTCAGCTTCACAGCTGGTAAGATCAAAATATTTACCACTTCCACTTTATCCCCTCTGAATAGATAAGGAATTCTGGATAAGCCTACTGTTGAAAAATGTGCTGGTGTTACGTAAGGTTTTCAATACAAGGGGCTTTTTACCTTTGCCCCTCTCCTCTGGAGGTCCACCTGGAGCATCCATTTCTCTGTGGTCAGAGGTCCCTGGTCCATCGTGCCAGGGACGTTTACGTGGTGGCAATGAGGCCATGTCCATGCCCTGGAGCGAAGAAGAACGTTCTCTGTTAGCTGGAGAATGCCCATCATGAGGAGGGTGATCTGGACGAGGACCTGAACATGAAGAGAAAAAAACAGGATCATAAGTACCGTTCATGTGATCATTATTCCTCATTTTTGGAGGCAGTCACATAATATGAACTATTTGGCACAAGATTTTCAGTTAAAATTACATAAAGCTTCCCCCCGCATGCCAACAGGCAAACAAGCAAATATTAGATGGACAAGTTGTAAGAAAGCTAAAGGTAAAACAGGTTTAAATAAAGTGTTATTTTTAGTATAAAATATTTGCATGTATTTTAGAGACAATCACATCTTCATCTTTATTTATTCATCTTTCTTTATTCATATGTCATTTGTGCTCATTTTTTCCCATGACATTCTAAAACTCAGTTTTGCCTCGTATGGGGTTTCCGTTTGTAACACAAATGCAAATAACAGTCAGCTGTCAGACATTGCAGCTGAAAACCTTATTTTTGCAAACAACAGAGAAGATGCCATCCAAGAGAAAGATTACTATTGGCATTAATACACATTTCAAAAAAACCCCCACAAAATATGCTTCAGTCATCCACAGGTGACAACAACAGGCAGCTCTGGGCTGTACAAGAATTCAACTTAAAAATTGAGGCTTTGAGGCCACAACCATTTTTTGTTCTTAAATTTTTTTTTTCTTTTCTGACTTAAGAAGTCCAAAGAACTATGTTTTGTTTTTCTGGTGGTAAAAGACTGATCAGAGCATATGACGTACAGGAAAAAGGAGTGATTTTTAATCTGTTTTTTTGGTAAGTGGTTATATTATAGAAGTCTAGTCTATTACCTACAACAAACCTCAACAATTTTTTTTACCTGGTTCTCTGTTTCCATCCCAGGATTCTGGTTTCCGCCCTCCTTCAAATCGTGGAAATTCATCTGGAGTAGGAAGCAAACCCTTCCGGCCTCCTGAGCAGTAAGAAATGCAGGGGATGGGAGTGAGAAGAGACATTGTATTCATGAAACTATTGTAATTTGCCCAAGAAATGTCTTGGCTTCCTTATCTTTGCATTTCAGTGTGGAAGAATGTTCCCCTCACCTCTAAGAGCACCACGACCTCGCCCCCGAACACCATGGTCCCTTCCTCTTGAGTTTTCATCTGGAGAGTCAAAAGTGTCATCTGGCCCAAAATCTTCAGGGCCAGGAAAGCCATCTCTCCCCCTGGGTCCCCGGCCCTCATGTCTCGAGGGTCCTCCTCTTCTGAAGCTACAAGAAAGAACATGGTACAAATGTGGCTTTTAGGCAGAACTGAGATTGATAAACTTGAGTCAGCTTCAGTTTAGTAATCAACTCATTTCTGAACTGTTTTACTTAATACTGTAGCACATTTAGTTACTAGAATAGGATTTGTAGGTGGAAAAGCGCTCATTTTCTGTTTTGAGCACTTCATTTATTAATTTTTATAGTTTTCCCTCATATTTCCTTCTGTTGACTGTGTTTGTTTTCCATACAAGAAAAATATTGTCAAATATACTGCATTCATTTATTGAAAAGGAAAAAAAAAAAAGTCAGTGAGTGATGATAGATATAAGGTAAGGTAAGGAAAAGTGTAAGTGAATTTCCCTTAACTGTGGTGGTCTTAACTTTCCCCTTCCCTTTTTTCTTTTCCATTTTAGTGATAAACTGAAAAAAACACAAGCAATAAGAGTCATGGCTATAACAAAACATTCCAGCATCTCATTCCTAGTTATCTGACGTTCTTTTGCTGGAACATTCTAAGTCTACAATTTTAGCAAATGAATCTAGACTGCACTTGGCTCTCTAGGGATGGTGACTGCTGAGCAGTGTGCACAGTGGCATTCTACAACCTGAAGAGCAGTTTACCCAACTGCAATAATGAATTTTGTTTTGTAAAATGTAGTTATGACACTAAAGTTGGTAATTTCCTTCTAGTAAGTACCATGGCATCTTCAGTAATTTGGTATGATTGGGTTCTGCATCTCATCTTAAATGAGCGTAGCTCCTCCAGTATCGACACTGGGGTTTTAACAGAGATCTTCAGGGAGAAAAATGGTTCTTACTGAACTGTCAGTGCCATTTCAGGTAAGCCCACAGATGGCTGCATGAACACTAGGAGTTTTGGCTTTTATATTATTAGTTTAAACACTTGGAGTGCTTGTAGAAGTGCATACATGTTCTATGTCTTACTGCAACTCCAAAAGTGGGCACTAGCACCAGTTGTTACCATTGTCTCAGTTTACAGCCCAGTTTCTGTGCAAGCACAGGTAAGATGTTTAGGTGGTGCAGGCACACTGGTTCAGGAGTCCTCACAGTGCGACCCCACGCTGCTCCTGCCCACCCCTCAGTAACAGCACAGATAATGCTGAGCACTCGTGGCCCACACTGATGCCCCCCACCTCCCCTCTCTTCCCAGTTCCATACTGGCCAAACCGTAGCCACCATACTCGAATGGTGTTGGCTCTGTGCAACATCCCCTTCCCCAGCTCATTAACGACACAGTGCATCCTATTACAAGCAAAACTTTAGATACTTTTATTTAGAATTTTAACAACATTAACCTTTTAATTACAAATTTAAATATTTTAACAGTAGTCATAACACAATACAATATTTTTAAAGTTTTACATTTTTTTTTTAATTAAAAACAATAGGTCTGTCTCCACCTCCCAGAAAACAAACACAATACAGAGAGGAGGCTGCTGTGCCTGTAGAGGTACAACAGTGGATGGAGAGCGTGCCGTGTATGGACAATGAACCATTTTACATTAACCTGGATGATTTGGGAAAACAAACTGAACAGTTTCAGGTACAAATGGTTCAAATAACCACATAGCAATATTGTTCAGCCTTGAAACAGCACAGTCCTCTAGATGTTCTTTTAGAGGGCCTCCCATTTTAATACTGACATGGTGTGATTCTGCTTAGCTTGTAATTTACCAAGATTTGCAATGCAAGGTCCTATGGCTAGCAGGAATAGGGCCTTTCCTTTTGTTTCCAGGCAATGTTATGGACACAGTTTAGTTTTGACATCTGTCATACCTATGTCTGACATAGCCACAGCTCCTAATACTGTGTTATGTGTATCGTTTTTCAATTTTTCTTGTCAGTCACATGTAAAATCCTGCCTTGCATAGGGCCAGTTCCTGTTTGACTGCTCTTAAGATCTTCTTCCTTGAGGCCTAGGACCTTAATATACAGAACTACACACTGTGCAGATTAGCAGGCAGGAAAAGGCAGGTCTCTGCGGTAGAAGCATCATGTTGATATGCACAGGTAGAGTAAGAACAGGACAGGGATGAAAAGGACGGGAAATTAGAGAAACACACATACACACACTTCCCTCTCATGCTTGATCAAACCAGTTACAATCTAAATTCCAAACCAAGTCAGCTAAACAAGTGGTTGGGATTAAGTTCACCTCAGCATCTGCAGTAAATGGCACCTAATTCACCTTCATTTGAAGGAGTTAATTCAGTTTGCAAGCACATTAAGCCTTTTATAGCCTGTGCTGATTCCTTTTAAACCAAACTCTCTGTACAAACACTTGTACTCTGACAAATAGGCTCTTCTTAGTTCACAAGTCAGGTTACAAGGTTCTTGGACTCTCTTCCTGAAACCTTTTTTAAAATCAGGATCATAATATATTTTCCAGTCCCTAAGCATTTCCAGTGCAAGATCTGAAAATCTCTACTGAGCTTCTAAAAGGTGTCTGCTGTGTCTTTCAAAATTCTATAATGCAGACCATTCAGCTTGGATTCTCTGTACTTTACTTTTTTAAAATGGCTTTAATTGTTACCTTCTTTTAGTTACTGTTCATTTCTTTTCATACTCTTCACACAAAAGGAAGGTACGTCTTTACAGAGCTAGGTAGAAAATAGCTAAAAGAAGAGCTGTATAGATGCAAAGTAAAAGGAATGTAAGAAAATGATTAAAAAGGCAACTAAAACACACAAAATTCACATTATGTGGAGACCACAATATATTGGTACAAGTACACGTTCTTATACATATGGGGTTGGTGGTCAGTGAGAGGCTTAGACCTTGAAGGCCAAATTTAACTCAGTTAAACTAGCATAAATCTGGAGCAATTTCGATGACAGTTAATCTTGCTGACTTAGCATAATTCCTCCATACTTAACACTGATAACTAGAAGCAAATTCATCCCTTTGTGATTTATTTGGAAATTGTGAGCAATGACATGGACATTGCTGTAAATTAGATTATTTTTGAGTTCTTCGCTTGGCATTAAGAAATAAGTCAGAACGAGAAATAAAATTTCTACAAGCAAAAACATGAGAAAATAGTCTCAACAGTCCAACAGATGCTGTAGCTCTGCCCCTTATATTTGATAGTAGGATCACTGTTCCTGCTCCTTTCATGTATATTACATCTCATTCTATAGTCTCTACAGTCATGTTGTAGTTTGTGACTGGAGACAAAAGTCTTAAAATCCACTTCTAGTGTTCAAAAGTTTGTCACTTTAACCTTCAAGTTTCCTCTCAATTTTCATCAAAACGGTCTCAAATCTTCATCCTGTGTCACTGGATCTTCTCTACAAATTTCCTCCCTTCTCTTTACTTACTGTTTAAAGACACGGAAGCTGCTGTGTACAATGACCATTTTTCAAGTTTTCTTCTATTACTGAATGATTTTTATGGACTCTATACTCAGGTATATTAGAGTTTTCATTTCCTTATTGGTTTCCAGTTTATAAATCTGAAACAGATAGACTCCTTAATGAAAAGGAAACCAGGAAGAAAGAGCTCCCTCCATTTACCCTTTAACCCAAAAAAGATGAGTAGATTTATTCTTACCTCTCATCTCGTCTTCCCCGGAACCGTGCATCCTCAGGATCCCGTGGATATCTATCATCTGAAGGTCTCCGTCCTTCCCAAGCACCAGGAGGCCCACGGTTTGAACCCCCTCCTTCAAATTCCCTGTGATCAGGAGGAAAGGGAGGCCCAGGTCCACCTCGTCTCCATTTTTCATCTTGCAATGGTGGGCCTCCTCTCCCCTCAAATTCCCGTAATCGATGGCCAAATCTCTTATCTGGATGGAAGTCGTCACGGAAGTCATCTGGTCGATCAAAGTCATCATGGAAATCTGGGTGAGGTCCTCGTCTATCTGGCATGCCCCTGCTGTCTCTACCATCACCCCACTCCTGGCCACCTCGAAACAACCCTCTCTCAGGCCCATGATCAGGACCACCACTGTTCTGGTCGTGCCTTCTATCTGAGAGAGGGCCCATGTGATGGTTTGGTGGACCACGGGAGTCACCTTGAGGGAAAAAATCATAGCAGATTTCTGTAACGTTTTCTAAAAACGCTCTAGGATGCTCTAGTTCATACAGTTCTACAAAGCATACACCATACATTTCACAGTAAGTAATTTTTGGGGGAAAACTTTTCCTCTATATTCCAGCTCGAGTCTACGGAAGCTCTCCTGTCAGTCAAGGCCCTGTACTCTGCTGTAGGCTCTTCTGTCTGGAGGCACTGTGCTGGAACAGCCAACTACTTACAGAAGAACAGACAATATATTTAATTACCTTTATTAAGACCAGGTCCTTGATTGTGAGGGCCAAGACGACCTTGTCCTCCCTGCTGCCCCAGTCCCGGTATCAGTGGTGGAGGACCTGGGTTCTGTCCGTCCTGCGAGCATGTAGTAAGAAAAGCCATGTGAATTGCCATGCCTGAGTATTTTTGCTTTTAGGCATTTTCTAAGGGGGCAAAACAAATTTCTTTACATAAAGACTGCATCTTCGCAGATCTTGTGATAGAAACAGCTGATTTTTCTAATGTTTTCAGCCTAATTTTTCAAATGTTCACGTCACTGCTTTTCAGTCACTGTCTGAGAAGCATAATTCTATAGGAAACTTAGCATTTCAAGGACTAATATTTTACCTGTAACAACCAAAGGTGATAAAGCTCATATTCTAGCTGCCTGTTGGAGAAGATGAGGAAACTCTGTATAACATTTTTTTGAAAAACATCGAGTACTGTTTTATATGCTGTTAAAGAGCTGCATAGACCAAAGAATTCCTTTGGAAATGAACAAAAAAAAAGAGAAACAATGAAAAAAATAAAAATGTCAAGAATGTCGGGACAGGGGGAACAATGGGGACAGAAGATAACCTCTCCTATAAACCGTTGTAAACTCTTAACATGGAAATACATGAGTTTAATTTTTAACATGCTGGCAAAGTTTGCTTTTCCTAATTCTAAATCTAGGATCAAAAGGAAGTGCTAATGCTTGGCTAAACACCAAGAGACAAGTTGTTAATGGGTTATTAAGCAATGACAGGGCTAAAGCAGAAGTTGCAGTTGCCTGCTTTTCTCAAGCAGAAACAGTAGAGTGAGGAGAGGTTTGTGGAAGTTGTACGATCCTAAAGAAAATAATAAAGTATATATAAAGTCTTTTGTTGTTTTCTTTCTCTTCGTGAATTTTAAAGGTAAAAAAAAGTTCTTTAAATTCAGCTACTGTCACAGACCCATGAAAGACTTCTACAGGTGCCACACTTACATTGGACCCGCTACAATAACGTTGGTTGAGAAACAGTGTGGTTGAACTGTCTGATTCTGCCGTTAAACAGCAAAGGCCAGACAAAAAGCCATCATTTGGGGTTTGTACTTGACTGAACTAAGAGGGGGAATGTACATAATTTACACTGTAGCAATGAGATCCAACAATAGAAGTATCTCACTGTGAACAAGACAGAGTTGAAACTTGCAAGATTGCTGTACAAAACCTTTTTATGTTGACATCACACCAAAAAAATGCCCCCCAAACCCATACCAGAAAACCCTAAGCATGTAATGTTTTTCCTGGACACATCTAATATGTAAGATTTAGACTTGGCCTTCATATTGGCTTGTAAAAAACCCTCCAGACTGCAGGTAGTTTGTCAATACTTAAAAAAACTATACTCCATCACTGTCATTGCACTTGTAATTACACTGCTTAATCTCTCTGTGAATCAAGGTTAAGGAATTTTCATGCTCTACATTTATTTTTGACAAACGCTACCTTTTTTTTTTCTGGTTGCAGAGAAGTAATAAGTTCATTTGTGTATTTTTCCCATTGTATCTTGAAATAATAGTTTTAAATTAAACATTTATATTCAACTGCAATATAGGTGATAAATGCAAAAAAGCATGCAAAAAAGCACACAAATATGTACTACAAACATCAGATTTGTATCAAGTAATTTTGTAAGAACTTTGGGGAAAAAAAAGCAAAATAAAAGGCCTGGTCCAATGCCTATTAAAAAACCCCCAAAAATACTTTCTTAGTGACTGAATGTTGACTTGAGTCCAGAACAAATAAATTCCCTGACTAGGTAAGATCCAGCTATTGCAGTGCTTCTGCCATTCTTGACCAAAACCTGGCTGGAGTTCCATGATTTCTCATATACCATGCTTATACTTAACTTGCAATGAACTTCACTGAGCTTCTTAAATTTATGCCACTAGGGTTTAACCAAAGGAGCAGTTTTAAGCACTCACTAAAAGAGTTTCCTTAGCGTTTAGCAAAAAACTCTATTCCAAACACATCATGCTTTGGTAAGACAGGAAGTCAGAGCTGTAACACTGCATTTTCACATGCCTTTCATTTCAAAATGCATTCCGGGCTCCACACTGAGCTCAAACCTGAAAAATGAATCTGCACCGCTCAGAAGGAGAGAGTGCACTAAACACTGTAAATGGCCTCGTGTACCCTGCACCTCGAGGCAGGTACACCCAGAGCACCTCATTGGCTCGAGGATGAAAAGCTGGACAGGAGCCGGCAACGTGCGCTCACAGCCCAGAAGCCAACCGTATCCCGGGCTGCCCCCAAAGCCACGTGGCTAGCGGGACGAGGGAGGGGACTCTGCCCCTCTGCCCCGCTCTGGGGAGACCCCCCTGCAGGGCTGCGTCCAGCTCTGGAGCCATCAGCACAGAAGAGACATGGACCTGCTGGAGCGGGGCCAGAGGAGGCCCCAGCAACGTTCCAAGGGCTGGTACACCTCTGCTGGGAGGACAGGCTGGGAGAGCTGGTGGGGCTCAGCCTGGAGCTGAGAAGGCTCTGGGGAGACCTTCCTGCAGCTGCCAGGGCTGAAAGGGAGCCTATAAGCAAAATGGGGACAGACTTTTTAGCAAGGCCTGTTGTGATAGGACAAGGGGTAACAATTTTAAACTAAAAGAGGGTAGACTTGGACTTGATTGAAGGAAGAAATGTTTCATGATGAGGGTGGTGAAACACTGGCCCAGGTTGCCCAGTGAGGTGGTAGATGCCCCATCCCTGGAAACACCCCAGGTCAGGTTGGACGGGGCTCTGAGCAACCTGCTCTAGTTGAAGATGTCCCTGCTCACTGCAGGGGGCTTGGACCAGACGGCTTTTAGAGGTCCCTTCCAACCCAAACCCTTCTATGATTCTATGACTCCCCAGCACAGGCTGAAGTTCTGCACAAGTCAGATGCGCTGGCGCATCAGAACGCAGCTGCTCCACGTTACCGGTGTATCTACCCTATATGTGCAAATGGCATATTTTTGCCATTTTATGATAGCCATCTGTATGAATTAAAACTATGCACTGAAGGGAGAAAGAATTCTTTATATTCACCCATAAGAAAAAAATCTGCATTTCTTCCAAAATACTGCACAAGGATGTTTGTTTCTATGTGGACAAGAGACTTGGCCTGAAGTCTTTGCACCTCACTCAACCAGTAAATGAGATGAAATTCAGCATATCGATCTAAAAGGAATGCAAGAAGATAAAAATCTAAATTAGCAATAGCTGAAGAGCTCTAAAGCACTATTGCTAACTTGGGAATATTCTATTTATCCATCTGCAGCATTTTAATATCAACACGCCTATCTCCAGAATAAGATTTTGACAATAATATCTCAGGCAATTTCCTTCTCATAAACAGTTCTCTATTCCATTTCATGTTTGCAGAAGGTAGCAGATCTCACGTTCAGGAAGAGATGTACATCTCGCCCACACACTCTGCAGTAAACCTCTGCTTTCCAATATGTAGCGGATACAGGTAACAGTGGTATCTTATATGGAGATTAACCTCCACAAATTTATATAAATGTTCAGTATTAATGTCACAAGCCCTTGATAAAGCAGATATATATTCATACCCTCCTGCTACTGAAAAGAAAGGCAAGTGATTTGTACAAGTTTACATAGGATAAATATCAAATTCAGAACATAAAAAGAAGCTAAAGCCTATTGTTTTAAAAAAAAAATCACAGATAGGGCCTTTAAAAATAGGAACTACTATTATATTCATATTACAAAGAAACAAACTTTGCGAATTTTAAAATCTGTGCTTTTTTAAAAAAGACATTACCATACTAGAGCTGCACAAGGAAGGAAAAATGGTCAAAACCACCTTGCTTTGACTTTTTTTAATATCTGTAAAAGACTTCAGGATAGCAGTATCCATTGAAACTAATGGGCCACCTGGCAAAAGCAACTTACTGACTTCTGACCAAAGTGTCAACAGCAGGGTCAGACAAGGACAGTCCTACACATATACATAAACATAACACAAACTTTTATACACACACACACAAAAAAGCTTGGTAATTATTCTCAAGTCAGAAAAGTCAGCAATGAAAACCACTATGCTAGTATAAATTAGATGAGTAATAGTTGTCAAACCAACTTTGATGATGCTTTTGAAATCTCAGCAATAGTGTTGCGTTAACAGACTTCTGGAGGGAATTATCGCTGATTTGTAAGGAAAAAATATTCAAATAAATACACACTTTGTAAGCTACTCTGCTTATGGAATGCACTGAGGAATCACTGAGCTAAAGCTCATTTCAATGTCATCGCACCTTGTGATCGGTACTGGACTACACACTAATGACTGTATGCATACCTGTCTAAAGCTTTAACTAGAAACTACTGAGTGCAAGTCTAAAGAGTTAATTCTGTTTAAAAAACCCCACACATTTCTTAAAATTGAGTAAGTAGAATTTTTTTCCAAACATCCCCTTCAAAATTCACCTTTAAGCTGAAGACAATCATGAGAAATTTTAAGTACAAAATCAGTGCCATACAAATAGGAACTTGTACGAGCTAATAAATACAGAAAGCCCTGCATTATCTGTGGTAGACCGGAAGACGGAATCAGCCCGATATGAAAGATGCTGAAAAGGGCAGAGCAGGTCGCACCTGGTGCTGAACCAGACTTAATCAAAACCTGACTTGATTCCTGCACAATTAATTGGTGCGTCTATAAGCAACGCTCTCCAGTATTCCAGGTCAGCTGAGCGCAAATATATTGCTGAGCTGGTGAAACCTCCTGGAGCTCAGAGGCCAAGGCAGCACAGCACAGGGACATCTAACTGCCAGCGCAGCGGTGAGCGCCTATCCAGGCCATGCTCAAGCAGTTCCAGCTCAGCGCTCACCCTGCCAGACCTGGGCTAGTCCTGTGCAAACCTGTCCGATACCTGTGCTCCCTTCTCCTGCTTCTCGGCAAATGGTGCAGGAACGAGTAATGGTGCACAACGCCAGTCTCTTAACTTGTGGCCCAGAAGGTACAAAGGTGGCTAAACTATTCCTATACCTATGTATGTGTACCTGTGCGCTTAGTTTGAACTGGTAAGTTCAACCAGACCTAAGCTGATTCCAGTTTTGGATTAACTACTCGGGCACAATTGAGAGTTAGCAGTAACTTGCTTTAATTAATACATATGAGTTTTCTTATGTTCAGTTTGCTTAAATTCAGCTTTTCTTAGTGCTTATGTACTCCCCAGGAAATTCTCCATTTAAGACAGTTCAGTGTCCTTAAATTAAAAAAACTGGAGTTTCTCTTCAGGTTACATATTTCATAGCAGACATTGATTTCTGTACCAGTATTTCCAACAATCCCTTTTCTACAGTTACCTCTGCCGTTTCCAAACTATGCAACTCTTTTCATTATCATTTAGGTTTTCCTGAGGCCTCTCTTGCAAGTATATCGAACCTCCAGCCCCTCAGCTCTCGCTCTGCATTTCTACTGTGCGACATTATCATTCCCATGTTCTTAACACTCTTCTTGTTACACAAACCAACACATACCTGATTAAATGGGGGACGAGGCCCATCACCCAACAGAGGCGTTTTCTGCTGCTGGAAAGGCAGAGGGCCTTGGGAAGGGTGCGGCCCCCTTGAAGGGTTCGGTTGTCCCTGAGGTCCTTGCATGTTTCCTTGAGGCCCTACTAAAGAGCCTTGCGGAGGTCCCTGCTGGCCTTGTGGACCTGGTGGCCCACGCAATTCTTGTGGCGGTCCTAACATTGTACCTTGAGGCGGGGGTCCCTGGAGGCCCCTCATCTCCTGGGGACCATGTCCTAGTAAACCACTTTGCATATGAGGACCTCTCATTTCTTGCGGATGACCCATCATCATCCCTTGTGGAGTAGGTCCCTGGTTATCTCTGGGTCCTGGTGGACCCTGCATCCCTCTTGGATTAAGTCCCATCAAAGGCCCTTGAGATATAGGGCCCTGCATCCCTTGAGATCCTGGAGCTCCTTGCATGCCATGAGGAAGAGGTCCTTGCATTCCTCGGGGACCAGGTGGCCCTTGCATTCCTTGACCACCAGGGGGACCTTGAGGACCCAAGTGACCTTGTGGGCCAGGTGGACCCTGTGGTCCTAAATGAGTCTGAGACCCAGGTAGACCCTGTGGTCCTAAGTGGCCTTGTGGGCCAGCATTACCCTGTGGACCTGGAGGCCCCATTGGCCCATGAGGGCCAGGATGTCTCTGCATTCCTTGATGTCCATGTAAATCCTGAGGCCGTGGCATTCCTTGTGGAGGCCCTTGGGGGCCTGGAGGTCCTTGTGGTCCCATGAACCCTTGGGGACCTGCAGCTCCTTGGTGTAGTGGAGGACCTTGAGGTCCTGGAGGTCTGAACTGTCCTTGTGGACCAGGAGGTCCCATCTGAGACATATTCATTGGCATCTGCTGAGGTGGAAGGGGCTGCTGAAATCCTTGAGGCATCTGTGACATTGGGCCTTGCCCTGGAAAAGGCTGGGGTCCATGAAGAGAGCCTCCTGGAGGTGGTGGCTGCACTTGCTCAGCTTGCTTTTGTGCAAGTCTCTCAATCTTCAATTGCTGTCCAAAAAAAAAGAGAGACCCAGAAAATCAACTAAGCACAGAAAAATCAGAAGCAAGCATCTAATTTCTCAGGAGTTTAAAAAGATTTAGTGCTTTTCTCTTAATTAACAGAAATACAACTAAAGAGATCCATAGATTGGTATTAGTTAACTGAAATATAAGTTAAGCCTCAATAAAGGTATCATAGGATCACGCATTAAGTCCAATGTCCTGTTAAATAAAACTTTTTCGAAAAAAGGTGAAAATAGTGCTGTAAAAGCAAGCTACACATTTTAGTGTTGGGGTCCAAATGTATCACATAGAGCACTAAAACATATTGGCTAATAACTGTCTTTAAATACGTACCTCCAAGAGCTGTGGGTTTGTGTACTGAAGTGCTGCCATTTCCTGTTCAATCTCCGCCTGTGTCTTCTTTTTCTCCTCCAGCTTAATATCTTCCTTTCTGTCATTCAATGGCTCAGGTGGCGGAGGCAAAGGAACTTTATTCTGCATCCATGCCTATAAAGAATAGTAAACACAAAATAATTCTGAGGAACAACATGTATGCAATATATTGCCTGGGAAAAGATATGTTGGAACGCTGTGCAGTATAGATATTCAAAAGCTAAAAATGATGCTGAATAAAACTTCAATATCTTGTCACATCTTATTTTCCAGGTACAGATACAAGATATAAAGGATTTAACCGAATGTTTTGCTTACATAGCAATTTAACTACTGCACTAAATTATTTTGCACTGGGTGTTGATATGAAAGAGCTGATATTGGAAATCCCAAAATGTTTCAACAGCCACACAGTTTTTGAAGTTGAGAAAATAACAAGTTGTTCTGGTGTTCACTGTGTATCAGGTACTCACCTGCTGAAACTGTGCTGGTATTGGTTTTGCATAGGGTACTTTTTTCTGTGGCACCTTCTTTTGGTCCTTTTGCATTACTTCCTCCATTCCCCAATCCAGTCCTGGGATTGTCATTTCAATATCATTGGACTCATCTTTCCCTTTAGCACCAGGGAGACAAACAGTCAGAGCAATGCAGGTTTACAGAGAAATCCTGTTATTCTCCTTACAGCTTATTTAGCAAAAGAGACCAAGAGGTTTTCAACTCTTCCTTCTTTACATAGGAAATACGGACAATACAGGACTTCAGAAAAGAGTGTTTGTGCCGCCAAAATATACGAAAGGAATAAAAGAAAAGACACACAGTATCTGGAAAGTGCCTCCCTATAGCTACAACTTACCCATCTGCTCTTGCTCCATGGCTATTTTCAGTTGTTCAGGTATTCCCATCCCAGGAATAACTGCTAGGCTGTTGGGTTCCAGATCATCTAGAGAAAAACAATAAATATTTATACTTGGACTATTTTTATTTACATTATCATTTTGTTCTTTTGGATTCTCACATGATTTTACCATTGGCAGCATTACATATTTCAAAACTGCCTGGTCTCTTTTTAATCCCTTATACCTTATCGCTCTCTACAACTACCTGAAAGGAGGTTGTAGTGAGGTGGGTGTTGGTCTCTTCTCCCAAGTAACTAGTGATAGGATGAGAGGAAACAGCCTGAAGCTGGGCCAGGGGAGGTTTGACTAGATATTAAGAGAAATTTCTTTACTGAAAGAGTGGTCAAGCATTGGAACAGGCTGCCCAGGAAGTGGTGGAGTCACCGTCCCTGGCGGTGTTCAAAAAACGTGTAGATGTGGCACTTTGGGACACGGTTCAGTGGGCATAGTGGTGTTGGGTTGATGGTTGGACTTGATGATCTTAAAGGCCTTTTCCAACCTTAATGATTCCATGAATTACAGGATATTAAAAGAACCGCAAACTCAGATTAATGCATGCACCCCAAAAGGTCAGAAACTATATCCTTTCAGGAAAGTCACATTTAGGGTAGAGGCTCAGAAAAGGCAATAACAACTCATAACCATTCCAATGTTTGTTATAATAAATCTATAAATTTAAAAACTTAAATTAATGCTTTGCATTTTAATTAACATTCCCTAAAACAAAAGAGCAAGTAATCAAAAACCTGAATAAAGAAACAGATGTAACCCTGGAGATGAAAAGATTGCTGAGGCATGCCATAGAGCTGGGCAACCCTGAGCAGCCTAAAATTACCAAGAAAAATCCTTAAGAGAGGGGTAAAGTTTTAGGATTTTAGTCAAATTCAGTAATATGAAAGGTTTTTGTGCTGCAGTTCAGGACTGTGGGACATCTTGAAGTCACATTAAATTTTCAGGAAGTACACTGGAGATACTGCCAGAGGGAGAGCCAAACCTCCATCCTGTGATTGACAGAGCAGGTCTTACCTCCCGGAGCTGTGGAAACAAAAGAAAACTCATTGTTGGAATGGTGATCACTGATAACCCTTGTAAAAAAAAAGATCTTTATGTAGGTAGTCACCAATGCTGTAATACTGTTTCGTCTTGCCCAGAAGCTGCACTCTAGTGTCAGCAAATGACCGAGGCTTGTTCCTGACCTCAATCCTCTTTCTTCCATATTGAGGGAAATTGTCTTACCATATTCCACGCCATCCTCTGACATCCCAGGCAGCAGATTCAAGTTGTAACGATCTCGCATTTTATCTCCAGGCCTATTTCGGGTCCAAAATTTGCTGTCAAAAGGAAGTTATATCGTATCAATAAAGGGTCAAGAGTATTAGCTATTTTTAATCCAGTTAGTTCCTTCTTTAAATTTTAGTGTGCTATCCTGATTATATAAGGATTCAATTCTTAATACATCAAGTTCAGTGCTAGACCTGAACATTAGGTGCGAGGTTCAAACAAAAAATAAAACCCCAACAACTATCACATTAAATTATATAGTTACAATTCAGAATATACTTCAAAGTGTAAGGAATGTTAAGTACAGGGCATCAACATCAGATCCTGAACAGATAAATTTCTAGTCCATTCCAAAAACTCTCGCTCAATTCAAATATATTCTTCATATACAACTACACTTGTCAATACACACATCCACACACACAAAATTACTCCATTTATAAAATGCTCCATGCTTACAGCATGTTCAACCTAAAAGCACAAACTATATGCCTCCAAACATGTTTGCAATGTGAAAACACAGACATGACCAGCAGATAATCTATGAGAAAAAATGCTGTGGAGATAAGAATATTTCTTCATCAAGGAATTACAACAATTCTTTTTTAAAAATTTATTCAGGAGATTTCAAAGCTCACACAAAACCCAAACCCTAGTATTTTTTAAGGCTTCCTTACATGAAGGACAAGAGGTTTGACTCTACCTTTTAATGTAAAATGTCCATGCCTTCCCATTTAGATATGTTTGTCTCTGCTTTGTCCATTGGTTATATATCAGAATCATCCCAATCTACTCTTTGTTCACTGATGCCATGCACCTTTCTGGTTTCTAAATGTACATACATTCCCTTAGATCTTTTAAGTACTTTAAAATACCTGGTATGATCATTTGAGCCCGAACAGAGAATGTGTCCAAGGGGATGCCATGCCAGACTCCAGATCATTCCCTCATGAGCCATTTCCATTCCACCAACCTCCTTCTCAACCCTGATGCATTTAAAAAAGAAAAATAAAAAAATCGGTCCATCACAGAGGTGAATATCTGCTACAGATACAATATAAAACATTTGCTATTCAGTTGCTCCTTTTCCAATATCCCACATTTTGCTAAACTTAAGCCTCTGCCATTTTTTTATTGGGTGAATTAATTGTTCCCAGTTGTTCTTAATAGGGAATTCAGTAATGTAGGGATTTTTTAATTGTACATTTAGAAGCAAAATAATTACACCATCTCAGAACAAGCTCTAAGAAACTAGGAGCTCCAACCATTCATCACCCTCTCAACAAAAGACTGTTTTCTATGCAAGCAATTGTATCCTTTAAAATGTACCTGTACAGGAAAACTTCTTCATAAATGAGGTATGTTCACAAACATCCTCAGGTCTAGAGAAAAACTATACCATAAACATGCACGTTAAATACAAATTCAAAAGTGAAAGGTATATTTTATGTTTAGTATAACAACTTGCACATCTGACTGACATCTTTCTAACGTGCTGATACAAATGCCGCATACCCAACATGCCAGAACAACAGAGAGCCATCAGATCCTCCACTGGCAAACAGCCCTTCATGAACAGGATGCCAGGCCACAGCTGAAAAACAAAATAAGCCACAATCAGAAAGTATAACACTAGATTTTCTAAATAATGTAATTAAAGACCTCAAAACCTTGCCTTTTTAATTCAAGTTTACCAATAAAAAGCCACAAAATATAACAAATTCTGACCTGTGGCCTCCTTCTTATGACCCCTGAAGACCTGAAGTTCTTCTTTCAGATTACGGATGTCAAAGAGCTTACAAAGATGGTCACGAGAAGCTGTTAGCAGCCAGTTGCCATTCAGATTCAGTTTCACCTCCATCACTGTGTTTTTATGAGCATGTCTGCAAGCAGAGAAAGAAAAAGACTGTTTGTCCAGATACTGATTTCTCAGACACAAATAAAATATGATAATTTACCAGTCCCCGATATTCAGGTCAACAACAAAGTAGTTCAAGCTACGAAACCAGAATACTGTGGCTTTCTATGCAAAAGCCCTATGACTTAATACTGTTCATTTGTACTTCAGAGAACTGGTAGTGCTCATTGCAACAGTATGCAGCTACTGTGCATGTTTCTACTGCAGCATAAGAAATTTTTCATCAGCTAGATGAAATACCTCATTTGTGTATCCATATCTCAATTGTTTTCCCATTGAGAATTGGGTGACTAGGAAGTTTATGATCAAGGACAAAGTAAATTTAAATTACGTGTATTAAAGTCACAATTTTCCAAGTATAGACTTGACTTCATCTAACCTCTAGAGTTTCTGTCAGAGCTAAAGCACTAGTTTTCTATTTGAAGCAACAAGTATGGCTGAAACAATGCGAGGAAGAAAGCTCAGAAAAGAATTAAAAAAAAGAAAAAAGATGTTTTATGAAGTTGGCTTATATTTAAGCAAATCAAAGCCTGTGGGCAAGAACTTACAGTGTGGCAAGGCTCTGGCCAGTCTTTGGATCCCAGAACTTGATAGGCTGTTGGCTATCTTTACTTCCCGATACAACTAATCCCTTTGTTGGATGCCAGTCAACACATTTCACATCTGCTCCGTGTCCTGTTAAGATAAAAATTCTTCATTTTGAGATTTCACAGACACTGGAACTACAGTGAAAAATTAAAGGGTGCACACCTTAGAACTGTAATGTAAAACTGAATGGAAAACATCACAGAGCACAGGTCACAAAACATAAAATCAAACTAAATAAAAACTCTTTTGAGTTATTTAGGTTGCATTCCTTCCCAGTAATCACTGGGAGCATCTTCTTGGATTATGCCCTCAAACCAAGCTTACTTCACCAACATAAAAATTCTCTGAGAAGCTTCTGCTCAAACTGGTACTTTTGTTTAGGACTTGGCCTTATACTACTACACAATATTTTAAACATAACACTGATGAAGCATTTATGTGGAGGTGGTAAGGGAAAATAACACTGCAACACTTCACTTTCTGTGAAATACTGTAGAAATGAAAGGCAAATACGTATTTATTCCTATCCTAGCAGCACTATCCTTTTGCTTTCCTGTCAGAAAATAAGCAAAGCAATTAAATTATGGATCTGAAAACTAAATTAGCATATGGTGAAAAGAAATCTGATGAGATTTAGCTTCTTATCAGGTCAGATTCAGGTTTTTCTAATGCTCAAGAGTTAGGAGAGGAAAACCCTCGTGATAGCATTTCATTTTGAGCAGACTGACTGACCTTGACAGAGAATCAGTGCTGCTCAGACGATCTAAAAATCTGTCACGAAGAAATGCCTGTTTCTGCTACACAACAAAATGAGGTTTCTGAGCTGAACTATAGGGATATAGAGAAGAAATAACACATGATAATTTCTTTCTCCAATCTCTCTCCATGCCAGCCCACTTTAAGGGAAAGCCAACAGCAATAGCCAATGCCAGAAAACAAGGCAGCATGCAGTAACGAAAGAAAAAAGCAAGATGAGAAAGGAAGGGCTGTCTGCAACATAAAGGCACTGAAGTTAAAATATGATATGGAAGAATTGGTAGCATGTTCCATCACAGACAAAGGGGTTGCCCCCAAGTCAGACAGCTTCCACAAGCACTGCTTTGCTACATGGTGGAACACGTAACTTCAAGCAGCACAAGCTGTCTTAATATAGGCATCAATTCAAAGAAATAAGAGATTCTTGACCCAAGAAGAAATTGATACAGCTTTGGTAAGTGTATGGGGAACAACTTTAAAGATTGTTTGACATATGATGAAGGAACACAATTGTCCTCCCCCAGCCACAGCAGGCAGAACTGCCCTTGGAATATGCGGGGTCTCAGGGAAGAAGAGGATCCTCAAGTTGCAAGACTATAAATGTGTTCACAAGCGACCGCTCCGGTGGTCTGTCCTAGCAAGAGAGGGGCACTTTGAGATGTATTGTTTGCCTTCTCTCTGGCTCTTCTGGTGCAGAAAGAAATGAAAGGCGCTGTCTGTCCAGATTTGCTCTGACTAAATCTCTCGCTCAACTAAAAGAGGAAGTTGAATGCTGAGCAAGCCTTGCTTCCAAGTGTTTATTTGGGAGGAACAGTTTGGCCAGTAGTAAGAAAGAAAGTGTTCTCCCTCCATAGCGAAAGGCAAGTCATGCTTGCAGATTTTCAGCTGACAATATTCTGTAGGTACTTGCCATCCTACAGCCCCCAGAGAAAGACAAGGGATTTTAATTCAATGGCAACAATAGGCCCTTATAAAGAAATGTTTCATTACAGTTAATAACTGGTTGAATAGTATGAAAATGTGCTCAGGCTAGAACACTCGAGTACTATCATAAATAGAAAAAAACAAACCCCAGCAAAATCATAAAAAAAACCCCACCCTACCTCCACGGACTGGAATTACATTGGCCTTGCTGCTCCTGAAATAAAGAGAATTAGTAACGGAAGAGTGCTGAGAGACAAAGGGCTAGGCTGGTCAGTAAGATTGCACCTGGAAAACGAGCTATGCTGGTGAAAGACCACCTCTGGATGACAGCTCATCCTGTGCAAGACCTGACTTAGGCTTTTCTTTCGAGACCTAACCTGAGTTAAACCAGCCCAAATAAGTACCCTAAAGATAAAAAGGCTCAGTGGGCAATACTGTTCAAGTTCAGAGTCACACTCTGAAACACAGAAACCGAAACACCGTCCTCTAGAAGTCTTCGAAAGGGAGTGACAGTGATGGGACAGTACTGGACCGATGGGCTTCTCAGAAGCCAGGTTTGATAGTCACTACCCAGACCGCAAAGCTGAAAGGCAGTAAAAGATGCCAGGACTCTCAGAACTTGTAATCAGAGCAGAAAAATCACTAGGTACTTATCAGTAGGATTCTGACCATCATCAGGACATTAAAATTGACCGTAGGGATCAGAAGAAATCTACCATATTTAAAAACATAACCATTATACAGATAGATAACTGACATTTCCTGCAGAGAGCAATCTGTCACCCAGTGTGCTCGGACTACAGTAATAGTGGGGGAAAACTGGGACCCTCGTTTATAATCTAGTCAAAACGACCTATCCTGCCCTCAAGAGAGGCTTCTCTTAGGCAAAGCCCAGCGCTAAATGGGATCATCGTATATACTTAGATAATACGATGAAGCTTTCCTGAGACAAAATAAATTTGCTGCTACAACATATATGCTTTAAATAAACACCCCCAAGGGATGAACTAACTCACAAGACTTACATATGATAAACAAGATAACTAAACAACATCATCTAATCAGACCTTTTCTAATTTGCTTTTTTCCCCCCCTTTTTTTTTTAATTGGAGCAACTGACACTGTATATTGCTTTTCCTTCTTTCTGCTGATAAATGTACATACTAGCATCTGTATTGAAATAGATGATGCAGAAAATATATTTAAAATAAAACTCCAGAGAGAAAGAGCCTGGTAGATTTTACTTTGTAGTTGTTTTCAGTTCTTATTTCTAGGCAAAGACGTGGGAATCGGACTCTCCTCCGGCACAGAAACCCCATCACCAAGCACCACCCTCTAAAAACCTTAATTCATGCAAATCTCTATAGTTTACATTCCTTATTTGCTGACTCTAAACAGCTTTTGCTCTGTAACTTCAACACACAGATGTCTCTGATCTAGGACAGCCAGGATGGGAATTCCTCTCTGAACAACGCTCACACCCTTTCTGCCCTCTAAATCCCTGCCTGTAAAAGGCGTAGACGTTACATCGTGTCCCTGTCTTGTAGGGACGCTTTATGGATAAATTGAAATGTGTGAATTGTTTGGAAATCACGGCAATGGAAAGCCTAGAAACAAACTGAAATGAAAGACTGAAGGTAAAGATTTTTGATAAACTGAACTCATTTAAAAGAGTGAGTTAGTGTCTGAGCATAAAACAATATACTGGCGCTTGTCAGTTTTACTTAGTACAACTTTTTATGACCTTTTTAAAATCTGCAGAAAAAAATAAAATTAAAAAGAAGCATATGTAGATTCTTTATGAAGTTCAGATACAAAAGTATTCCTCTACTAATAGTTTTCATACACATAGTAAAATTTTGAATTGAGTGACTGTAGTCACACCACAGTTAATTAAAATACCGACTGTTAATTCTTCTAGCCAATACGTGTCAAGGGTTGTTCTTTAAAAGACACTGAACAGATATACTGGCTGGTGAAAGGCACAAGAAGCTATAATGAGATTATGCGTAATAGTGTTTGATCAAATCCAGCATGTCGCAAGTCTAGAAAAGTACTCATACATTAAGGACTTGATTTTTTTTCCCCTCTCACTCCAATTTCTGCATATATGACTTAGTGAATGTAATATATGGTGTAAAAAAAGTTGTTTTGGATCATTGTCTTTTTATTAGTCTATAACATAACTATGTATAATGCAACTGAGTATAAACTATCAATTATAGATATATCAGGTTTATTGCTATAGCTAAATTTTTTTCCATTACATCCTTTCCCCTAGGAATGAGTCTCATTCCAAAGGCACAAAAATTGGAAAGAGGATTTTATAGATGATCTTGCAGGATTTCTAGATCCTTCTTAGCAATTATTTGGATGTATACACACATACTGAGATGACACTCTTAGAGCATCTTCTTGTACTTTAACATCCATGTTCCAAAGAAAAAGGGTGTTTATAATTATATGTATTTTAAAGAATGAGCACAATCATTTAACTGCATCAATACTGACTTTCTCATTTAGAAAGAATTCTATTTGCTTTGATTTTTTTTTTTTTTTGAGAGACACATAGTTCTCTTATGTTGTTTTAAATGGGGAGTAAGTAGAGCTGTGCATCCTCCAGTTGAATTGGTCAGACTTGAAGCCTTTTCACCACCACACAGTAACGTTCACCTTCCTGTAATCTGTATCCCCAAAATAACAGAACACCTCTCAAAAGAGCAGGCCCCTTGTAGGGGACTATTTCCAAGGGATCTGCAAAGAGACAGCAGGTCTTACTACCATTCAAGCGAAGGTTCTCCAACCTCCCCCCCCCCCCAAAAAAAAAAGGAAAAGGGACCTGCAAATGAAAGATAATGGAAAACCACCATGTTAGCAGAAAGATGTTCTCTGTTTTCTGTATAATTCCCTTAGACTTTGTTAGTTGCTTCCAGCCTACCACGGAAATCGGATTTTTCTGCCCATTGCATTTCATTTTTATGGAAGGCTTTTAAAATGTTACCTGACAGTTACCCATTCCCCCAGCAATTCCCTGCTTCTATGTAAAGCTCGCTTAGGAACTGAGTATCTCCTATCCACAAGAATCTAGGTACTGCTTTGATAACACTGATTAGGTTAGCAATAAGGGTAAGAATATATTTTAATTCCAGTAACTTACGTGTTCTTCACTCTACCACATTATGTGAACTATACTCCCCTTGAAAGCTGTTCTATGAGCTCTTTCACTTCCCATTCTCCACTCCAAGAATGAATACCGCAGAAACCCTCCGTCTACAGATACACAGTATGCCTTTTCTTTTTAGCATAAAGGAGGAGGTTGGTGAATAAGAAATTAAGGGAAGAACTCCCTTCAGTCTTCAGTGGGTTACAAAAAATGTCTCCCACCATACTTTCGGGCCTCTGTCCTATAAATTCAAGTTTTCTTTTCCTTTATTTGCTCACGGTCTCTTTCTAGCTCTCTGCTAGTTTAAACCTGATGTCTAGAGAGACTGCTGAAGTTCTGATCTACCTACAGGGAATGTCGCCTAGATCATCAGTATTCCTCTAAATCAGCAGCAGAATGGGACATAATTAAGCCTTGTTTACAAATACCCTTTTTTTTTTTTTTTACAGTTCTATAATCATATTGTTTTCTTCCCAGACAAAAGCTCTTGTAACAGGACAGTGTGTTTTTATCATCTGTGAAATCAGAAAGTTAAAAAAATAATAATCAGTAAACATCAATGAAACCGGTGTGGGGGTGTGGGTAAACAAGTGATTTTTCCCCAAGATTACCTACAGGTAATCAGCTCCCAAAATGTGTTTCCATCAATGAGTTCAGAACTTGTATGTGCTAGTCCCAACAGAACCTAGACCACTCAGTGAATAGTTTTAATTCTACAAAATCCTAAAACACTAGCAAAAAAAAAAAGGTTGAACTTAGTGGTAGTTGTGTGCTTGCACAGCTTGTATAACAGCAAATGCACTGCAAAGAATCATGAAAAAAATCTTTTTATATTACATGGAATTACCAGTAATGGCATGCAGTGACCTGAATCCTTTAAATCTGTTGAAATTCAATGACAATGTCTTCTGTAAGGATTTATAGCAAGGGGAAGAAATCCAGCTGGCACCCAGTGTATGTGGGAACTGGGTCATGCTGGGTTCAGTCTTTAACTAACGGGACTACTCACATGTTAAACTGAATGTTTTAAACTTAATGTTTAAATTCTTGAGTGAATTGAAGGCAGAATGCTGAGCAACTTCCAAAGCTGAAATGCATTGCTTTGAACAGAAACAAAAACTACACAACTTCAAATGTCTATTGGTTTAGATTTGTGGTGTCAGGTCTCTTTTTTTTAATTATTGAGTATGTTCATGCTAGAGTCTACAAACACTATGGAGGTATCTTTCCTTTTATACATGTTTGCTTTTTTTCTAAGCCCTGAATTTTTTTTTGAGCATTACTACTACCTAAACCTGATCAGGTTATTTCCTCTGTATGTTGTAAAACATGCAGAGACAAAACAAGTTTGACAGCAGGTTGTGCAACAGCATGTGTAACGTGCTAAGAGCTGTTTAACATTCTCTTAGAGGTGAGCACGATACAAAAATCAATTAAGTATGCAAGTTTCACAATTTCTAATCATAAGACATACTTGAGTCCTATCTAGATTGATCACAGATAATTATCAACAGAAAGTTATTTTAGTGTGTTAAAATATTACAAAATTTTCATTAATTTTGCTTATTCAGTATCCAAGTTTTCTAACTTACCACCACTTTTATGCACTTAATCAAAAAACCCTAGGTATAACATTAAGTGCATCTCTGTCACAGAGTTCACCTATGTGACAATGTCCTGCTTTAAAATGCAGGATAATGCTTAGTGCAATACAGGAGTCATTATTTCTAATTAAGAAGTCATTATTAATCTTAAAGAGAAAGCCATCAGGAAGCTCAGAGCTAGCTCAAGAGAAATGACAGGAAAAATAGGGCAGAAACTGTAAAAGGGGAAGATACACCAAATTAAAACCGTCCAACACCACCTTATTCAATGTATATGCGCTCGTGCTTAGCAGTAGTGGCAGCTGAATTCAAGGACAAGAGCAGGTTTTCATCGCAGTTAGAGCTAAATTATTTATGAAAAGCAGGTTGAATTCTACTTTGCACTTAGGCACAGTTATCTATTAAAATTCTCATGGCATATTGCTTATAATTCCTTTGCAGGTATTCGGCAGAGAATTAAGAAGACTCTTTTAAATTGCAAGAGGTAGAACAACATCCTTTTTTTTGCTGGGACTAGAGGTTCTTTTCTGTTCAAAAATTAGCCAGCCTACTTTGAAAGCAGCAACACACTTGCTTTTCATTGACAGAAAGTATTTATTTACAATGGTATTTACATTTAGTGGTATTAAAAAGAAGCATTGTACAAAAAGCATTAAAAATGAACAGCAATTGTAAGAAAAATTCTCATGCTTCATAACAAACAGCTGACAGGAGCCAAAAAAACCACTCCCTCCAAGAGAAACTGTCCCACAATTTTCTATGGCTTGTTTTCTGGCACCTCCCTTTCAAGTATCTGGTACTAGTCACCGGATCTGAAAGAGCTTGCACTGCCTCTAATGAGTGGTTATGGTCTTAAGCCATCAGACAAGACCGATCTCTAGTCTAACGCGGCACGGCGATTACTACATCATGCTGTATAGAAAAGGGGAGAGTATAGCTGTGTCCAGGAATAAAACAACTGGCGGGCAGTCCTTCAAAGGGAGAAAAAGTGTGAACTTGAAAGATGAGAAATTCAATGATTTTGTCAATTATTAGTCTGTTTTGTAAAAACAAAACAAAAAATATCCCTGAAAAGTGTGAGCTTTCACATTAAAATGTTCCCAGTCAAGTCCTCCAAACATGACTAAACAAGTGTTCTGGAGTCTGCTCATAGCCTGTACCATCAACTTTAAAAAAAAAAAAATTAATCTGATTAGAATGTCAAGTAATTTGAAGCCTCACAATGACAGTGGATGTCAAAAGTAACTATTTAACTACTGTTCAGTCAGAACATACACTTATATTTTATGAATCGAGAACAAAGTGGGGTATATGTTAAAAAATGGTGCCTAAATCTAAGTTTCTAATAAGTGATGTAATTTTAAGACATACTGATCCTAGAGTAGCTTCAGTGAGGTTTTTAAAACACATACTTAAGAAACTAGTTTTAGTCACTAGTTATTGAAAATGTTGACTGGTGTGTTCACTTGCTGCCATCAAGGAGTCAAAATCCCCAGCCTTTCCACCTGCAGACTTTTGACAAGTCTTTGCCTGTTACACCTGCATGAAACAGCACAAAGCAAAGCCAGCCAAAGCTTGACATTTTAAATGAAAACTACAATAAGTAATGGAAAGAAGGAATGTCAGAAACATTACTGATTTAGACATACTTTAAAATTAACTTGAAGCTAATAAAGAAACTTTGGTGCAGCCTAAAATTCAGCATGGCAATTTAAAAGAGGGAAAAGTAAGGAAATCGGGGGACACATTGCAGAACTTCGTACCAGCTTGCCCCAAGTGCTGTGCTCTGATCATAATTTCAGTCAAGGTTGTAAGTGGTAGAGTTGAAATACTTAGTTCCCAACTCAGGGAAGAGAAAGAAATCCTTCCAGAAAAGTTAAGAGTAACCATCATTAATTATTTTCTTTAACATCCTGTTGGGTTTTCATTAAAGTTCTGCTGGTGATTATGGCTGTTGCAAGAGAAAAGCATAGTCCAAATACCTAGTTTAGAGGTTAATCCAAGTTTCAAACCACTGTCTGGCCACATGAGCAGACATCACCCAGCAAGCTGCTAAAGCCTAGGAAAAAATTTTGTGGATCCCAGCAAAAGGAGTTACAAGAAGTCTTTTACTTTTATATAGCTTGATATACCCTTACTCCCAAGTAAACCCAGAATCTTTTAATACCAATACCCAACACAGAAGGACTACCAAGATCTTTCAGTCAATTTGATCTTCCTTCATTTGAAAGAATAGGTTTCAACGTGTTTTTATGGTTAAGACTACAGGGCAGGATCCTACTTTTTTACATCTCGTTAAAAGGAGAGGTACTATCAACTCCATTCTCTACCAGACAAGTACTTTTAGAGACAGCCATGTTAATCTGCCCAGTCACAGAAGAAGAACACTTGTCCAGCCAGCTTCTCACTTTAAGGGACAGCAAGTTCACAGGAAAACTGTTTCCCTTCTTGCCAACCGAAAAACCATTGTAAGCTACTTTTGATAGCCAGTTTACCAATACAGAACATCCCGTAAGTATGGGTCCATTATCATGTTAAGACAAGAAATAATGAGTTTAGGTACAGAGAAGTTAGGAAAACTATTTTCTTAGGTTCTAGGGCAAATACTGCATGAGCACATGCTCTCAGTAATAAGTGAGCAGCAGTTGGCCCAGGGGTGGGGGGACAACAGAGAGATTATCAAACTTTGTATAGACTCTAGGAAAAGATGGTTTTGTGTCAGTCAATAATCCAGACAATTAGCAAGCATGAGAGATCCAAGAAGGATTATGCAGATAGAGGCCATTTAACTTGCTCTCTGCATTTTACAAAACCACCAAGATTGAGCAAGCTAGGAAACAGCAGGTCTACTGAAGTAAACTGGTGGCAGAAAGTAGAGCACATAATACTGGCCTACGCTACAAAGCGCTACTCTTCCTATACAGAGGTGAAGCTGAACAGACTGGAGAATTTTCATCTCAAGCACAAGGGACAGATTTTCAAGCAACTGAAATACGAAAGGGCTGTAAATTATGAGGACAGAAACAGACAAAATGAGCAAAGTACCTGAACCAAAACAGACAAAAAACCCAGTATGTAAAATCATATGGTGACTTACACACGTGTCTAATCTAGTGGTGATCTCGGGGCTGATGAGAAGAAACACAGCAAAATTAAAAAAACAAACTTCAGTACAAAAAATGTAATTAAAATGCAGGAGCAAAACAATGATTTGAATAGTGTTACAGAAACATAAGAGGGATAATGACTTCCACAGAAATTTCAATCGAGCAGCAAAGAAAAGCTGAGCTCAGGCGAGAGAGACAGAAACATTTTAAATTCCAGAAGCACATGAATGGAAGATATTGTAAAGCTTACTTCAAATTTCTGCACCAGTGCTCTTATTTCCTCTTATTTTCCTGTGCTTTCCTATTATCACCACCACTGCGTCTGTGGACTCAGTCCTCCTTCCTGCCACCTACTAATTTTGAAATTGAAGAAAATCTTTTCCTCTTTCAGATTTAAAAATAATACTAAAGTACCTATTTAAATAGAGGAACCCAAATACTTTCTATTTCTGTTTTGATTCTAAAAATAGGTTCCCTATTAAGAAACTGTTTGGTAGAGTGTGGCTGTATAAATATCTATGAAGCTCTCTCAAATACCATGCATTCCCATGGATAATATTAAATTCCACAAGCACATGAATGGATCAAATAGCAAAGCTCTTCACATGTGATCGAACAGAGAGACAGGGAAAAAGACGGTGTTGAAAACTTACCAGGAATTTTGTGCGATAAAACCTAACAAAGAAAGGGAGAGATGTCAACAGGAAGAAATGGGATAAAACAATCCAAAGAGTACTTAAATAACTCAGATATATCAAAGCCAGAGGAAAAAAATATGGAGAACATGTAAAAGATGACATACATGGTTATGTGAAGAAGAAAGGTAAAGGGGCCCATCACTAGTTTAAGTGGGGTTCCAAACAAAAAGTGCTGGTAATAATTAGTGGAAAATGCTGCTCTCAGATTCATTTACTAACGTCACAAGTAAATGTGAACAAAGCAAGTGGTATTTGATTTAAAGTGCTGGGGAATAAAATACTATTTCTTCTTCATGTAAAAAAAAGGTGTGAAACACGTTTCCTATTACAACATATGAAGGGAGTGTTTGTTCAACATCAGAATAGAGGATACAAGAATTAAACAGACCCCACCACGCCGTATTACAGATAGATCGAACACTTCTTTGAACCCCGTGCTTCTTGACATGACTACCAGTTGGACTTTTTCACTGCTGACTTCAAAGGAATAAAAACATCAGAAAATATATGAATATTGTACTGGAATTTAAGTGTGGTGTTTACCTCTGTGATGCAGTCTATGACTGAATTTGTATTTGAATCTACAGGTACGAGCACCCAGTAGCATGTCACAAATTTCCAAAAAAAGGATAAAGGAATGATGCTGAGGTTTGCAGGAAAGTATCCTAAGAGCATATTGCAATTATAACTGCAGTGCATGTTCTCATAAATTAATCAGAACTTTGGGGGGGGGCGGGGGGGAAGTTGATTAGACCAGGAAAATTTTCTCCCTAAGAGTGGAAAAATCTTCAATTCAAATGCCACATCTACACCTGGAGCAAATAACTCTTGGATGTTATTGCATACCCCTCCACGTTAGAACCTGAAACATTGTCTAATATTTCAAAATAAAAATTTCCAAATGAAAGGATAGACAGACAATTTGCTAGTCAAAAACCTTAAACTCCCAGGGGAAATGTTACTCTGAAATACTTTTTGAACTCTACAACAAAGTTTTAAAAAAGCTTTTAAAAAATTTATACAAAATTCTACAAAATACATAAAGCCAAAATTCTAGAAAATACATAAAAAGCCAAGTGACATGGACAAAAGAATCCAAGACAGAGAATGTCCATCTATTAGCAAGTGCAGCCATAGCAGCAAAAGAACAATTCAGACCATCCCCTCAGCAATGCTGAGAAAAAAAACCCCTTAAATTTCTCTGAAACAATAATCTTGCCTGCAGTTATTTTAACTGAAGTCTTCTTTACTACAATATTACCACAGAAGCAGTAATATTAATATTAGAGATTTTAATTATTACTATTCTGTAAATAAAAGTTGAATAAACAAGTTATCTATGGGACTTTTTTCTCCTGGGTTTTGGAGCATCTGTTGTATGTAAACACCACAAAAGATATCTGCTAAACTTCAATCATGCAAATCATCTGCAGCTGTGCAAAAAATGTGGGCTCAAACCACCAAAAGAAAATGCCAACTAGATAATCAATTTTAAATAACGGGCAAAAAGAACGAGTGTTTACTGGGCAGATATGATTCAGAAAAGCTCTTCACTAAGGAATCTTTAGATTTCTCAATGCTTTCTGTAGCAGCTTTTAAAGTTCTTCATCTTACAAACACCAAAAGGAAGGAAATATAAAATGTCTTTCCAGTATCAGAAATGCAGAAACCAGCCAACATGATAACAGTGAACTGGGTCCATGTATGAAACAACAGAGATAGGAGACAGAAGCTAAAAAGCAGTGCTTTTGGGAAAGTGGCATGTGTTCGCAAAATAACAGGAAGAACAGACTAAGTAGGTTAGGCATAAACAGAGGGGACAATTAGGCATAAATAGAGAGGGAAAAGTCATCACCAGTAAAAGGTTGCTATCCTGACCTTTGAGTGGAACTGATCTGTGCTCTCCAAATAAAACACCTTTTATAGTGCTGTCTGTGCTGTGTAGAAATAGCTAAGCTGAGGAATGGAAAATCGCAGTATTTCTCTTCTAGGAAGTTGGATTTTAGAAGGCTTCTGTAAAACAAAATTACTGATAAATTGAGTCAGTGACTGTGGGAGAGGAAGCAAAGCCTCCTCTGCACTCGCACAGATAAATCCCCATACGTAGTCTCATTCAAATACTAACAGAAGCAGAGACCAAAAAAAGATTACTTTCATGAAAGAAGATGGCATCGTTTCTGGTTCAGGAAAGGCTATGTAAGAGCATGCCATTGCTACTGACGTAACCACTGAGGATACCGAAAAAACCAAAAATATATTCGTTGGCAAAATGATGCAAGAGAACAGTTCTGCCAAATTTACATTTTGATTTTTAATATTTTTGTTAATACAGCAACCCTGTATTTAGGAGCAAAGTGCATTTTTAACCTTAAAAAGTTAAACAAAAAAAAGGAAGCTTTAACAGGTATAATCCCATGTCAACAGTTTATTTTCAGTGCAAGTTAAAATACAGTTATTGCTTTAGTACACAGAATACACCTTCATTAGACTAGTCTCTATTTTTGGAATACATATTCCCTTTTGAATTATCTGCTGCTAGAAGATGCAGTTTTACAAGTGTCAGTGTGTCATGAACGTGATCAGCTGCGACACAAACACTACATTGGAGAAAAAGGTACAGCAGGCTGAGAAACACCTGGCTTTAAGAACAACAGATTCTTCAGCTATTGGAGACTGGGCATTAAACATTTGTACTCTATCAGCAGTATCCTAATCTCAAGACGGCACATCGATGAGGCTGGTTGTGCCTTTATATCAAGGCATCTTTCACAGAAAAGAAAACACTAGGGGTTTTAAGTTCTTTTACATGACGTCTACAGGGAGATGCACTAGGCATGACAAAATATGGCAAAATAAGCAGCAAACCCCATTATTCCTGCTTTCATGCACAAACAAGTAAATGTTTACAAAAGTTATATAGTAATTTTCAAGTAAGAGCCTGATTTATCTATCGTACAGTTTTATGAATAGTCTTTTCTGCTACTCAGTGAAAGAAAAGAAACTTTCTTTGTGAGGGATAGATTTTCTAGAAGATTAGTGCAATTTACCACCTTTCACTACCAGATCATTTATTCAGACTGATTGCCACTAGAATTATCACACAACATCTGGTCAGTAGAACTTGTCACCTAAATCAGCAGGGTTACCGGTTGCTACCATGCAGATGTCCAGTTCACAGTAACTGGCATCAGAGAACCATGGACCGTAATAAACTGAAAAATTAATTTACTTTTCACTCCTAAGCTCGAGTCCTCCTTTCTGTGCAAAGACAGCAAAGAGTACACGTCAGGAAAAATATTCTGATGCTCTTCCTGTCTAGTAAAAGCAACATTAATGTCTAATATTTTTAATATGGCACCTCAAATTAAAAGTCAATTAAATTCTAATCAATATTCCCAAATTTGTTAATTTTCAAATATCACTACTAAGCTATATTTGTTAGATGCTTGTGATAATTGCTGTTCTAACAAATCCTTCTAAGTATTTTTCAGGAAAACCTGTCTCATGCCTATTCCTTACTCACACCTTGACATCTTGAAAAAAATTACACTTATTCAAATACCAACATTCCGTTGGAACAAAACGTATTAATTTGGTCAATAAAATATTTTGCAATGGGTTAAAAAAATAACTTCTGGTATTTCTAGTAAATATTTTCTGTGGAATGAAACACCCTTATTTAGAACCTTCTTTGAATTTCAGTAAAGTGCTATGGCTGGCTACATGTTGTAGTGAGGATAGGTGACAGGACAGTTCTGCAGAAACTAACACACCTTCAACCATTCTCCAAAACACAGACTTAACTGCTTGCAGTGCCACATCCAGACTTACTAGGAACAGACATCCTCACGGTGAAATCGTAGACTGAAACGTACATAGTAAGTGCTCTTGGGGAGAAAGACTGTATATTCCTTGAAGAATTCCATGATGCAGGGAAAAGAAATTGCAAAGTGGGAGAGAAGCACGCAGCATGTGAAGAAGCCTTTGAGCAAGCAGGATGTTTTTTTCGGACAGGAAGCAGCAGTTACATCTCTACAAAAATGGCTGGCAAGATTGCACCTCCTATTTAAAGCCTCCACCATTCCAGTTTAGAACGCGAACACAGAAATTCTGCAGTTTAATAGTAGCATTAAAATTTCTGATTGCATTTTTATAAAATCTGTTTGAAATTGTCAGTAAATGCAATACATACTACAGAAATGACAAATCTAACATGCTCATGTAGGTGATTGGAATGATAATTTTTTTCTCCATTTCTTTGGAAGCAAAGGACATTCCTGATAAGCTGGGGAGAGTGTGAAAGAGAACCTACCTTTGCCCAAAGATCTCCAGAATACAACTGCAGAGTACAAATCAATTTAATATAATGAAAGAATTGCCTAGTGAATTCAGCTTTTTACATTCCTAGTCTTAATACCATATGCTTACTTGTAAGTCTCTGGAGAACAGGGACTTCCAAAAGGAGAATGGTGATCCACAGAAATCCGTATTTGTCAGCATTATCGATATTCCTAATCACTGTATTTAGAAAACTAGCCGAGAGAATAATGATTTTTAGAATATCTGGATTGCCAAAAAGACAACACGTTATACATTAATTTTAAGTAGGTGGAGTTCCTGCTGGGGAAGTAACAGAGAGTCATTGCTGTCTGAGGATTTAAGAGCATAAAGCAAGATTGTAGGGAAAAGACATCTTATTATCCAAGTATGTTAGCTGACCTAAAATAAGCAAGTTTCTGCGTCCCTAAGATAGGTTTGTGTGGCTTAAAAAAAAACAAAAAAAGCACAAAACACAGGATTACACAGAATCACAGAATCACTAGGTTGGAAAGGACCTTCAGGATCATCAAGTCCAACCATTAATCCAGCGCCACCATGTTCCCTAAACCATGTCCTGAAGCGCCACATCCACACGTTTTTCGAACACTTCCAGAGACGGCGACTCCACCACCTCCCTGGGCAGCCTGTTCCAATGCCTGACCACCCTCTCAGTGAAGAAATTTTTCCTAATATCCAATCTAAACCTCCCCTGGCGCAACTTGAGGCCATTTCCTCTTGTCCTATTACTGGTTACTTGGGAGAAGAGACCAACACCCTCGTCGCCACAACCCCCTTTCGGGTAGTTGTAGAGAGCAATAAGGTCTCCCCTCAGCCTCCTCTTCTCCAGACTGAACAACCCCAGTTCCCTCAGTCGCTCCTCATAAGACTTGTGCTCCAGCCCCCTCACCAGCTTCGTTGCCCTTCTCTGGACACGCTCCAGCACCTCAACATCCTTCTTGTAGTGAGGGGCCCAAAACTGAACACAGGATTCAAGCCGCGGCCTCACCAGTGCTGAGTACAGGGGCACAATCACTTCCCTACTCCTGCTGGCCACACTATTCCTGATACAGGCCAGGACGCTGTTGGCCTTCTTGGCCACCTGGGCACACTGCCGGCTCATGTTCAGCCGGCTGTCAACCAGCACCCCCAGGTCCCTTTCCGCCGGGCTGCTCTCCAGCCACTCCTCCCCAAGCCTGTAGCATTGCATGGGGTTGTTGTGGCCAAAGTGCAGGACCCTACACTTGGCCTTATTAAACCTCATACAGTTAAAACAAAACCTCACCCTTTTTCTAAACTGTATCAGCTAGTCTAATTAAAAACATTATTTCTGCCTACGAATTATGCATGGATAAGAAAGAGCAGAAGGCAGATGTAAAGAAAAGGCAGGATTCTTCTTGACCAGGCACAAACAGCAAGCAGAAACACACTGCACCGTATCAAGCTGCTGACCTAGTCAACCTTTAGAAAATGGAGACATCTTGCTAAAAATTTATAGATCTCGTACTATGCTATATGCAAGTATGCTTGATAGCTGTCCAGGTAGTATCTGACACGTGCAACTTGTTCCTTGCTACTAATTAATTACAATGCAGAAGGGGGAATTTTGTCTACAGATTTTGAAATGTAGTTTTATTCCTTTCTAAACTCACCTGTAGTAGAAACACCATAGACAGAACAAATCTGGCTTGGACTTTTCAAGTGCTTGAATAATAGCATGTTTCAGGACAAAGAAACTTCTAATTTTTTTTTTTTTTTTTTAGATATAATTGCAGTCTCAAAAATAAATCTAATATTGTGCAGTCTTCTGTTAATATGCTTTAACTTGAAAATTAAATAATTCGGTTTTAGACATAAAGGTCAGTCAAGACCTAGGATAGGTGTGGGCATGAACAATGAAATACATTATGTAGGCCAGCCTTTGCTTGAAAGAAAAAAAAAATTCCCTAACACCCATTTCATCTAGACATAAAGGCTGATGTTTGCAAACACACCAAGTTTACTTTTGGATCCTTCAGAGAACTTAGAAACACGATCTAAAGAAATGCACTTTCAAGAACAGTAATGACAGCAGCTGGACAAACCTAGGCTGCTTTAGTTTAAGGAGTAAAGCAGTTACCTAAATTACTTTTTTCTCTTTTCTTTTTTCTTTTAAAGCAAACATTTTCAATCTATTTTAATTGTGCATATGCTTTAGAGCTTTACCACACTGCCTGCACAATCTGTTTCAGGGCTGTATGATTCTGAACCAAACAAGGAAACAGCAAACCAATATTAAGTCCATAAAATGTGCCACTGGGTACCATTAGAGAGGCTGTATATTTCTTACAGACTGACTAAAAATACATATGCATCTATAACAATTGCATATATATCTATAGGTATCTTTTTATCTCACTGTTACTACATAATCAGAGGCAGCTTCAAAGACACTGACAGCATGCTATCACATCTTCCATCTTACTACAAGAAGTTTTCATGCCTTGTAGGAGGACTCTAAGCAATACTTAAACTTCAGTGATGATTAAGTTGAACAAACTATTAATCGCTATGGAATGACCAGACATTTATAATCTCTGGAAAAACTTCCATTAAACATTAGGAAATCTTTCCAATCCAAATAGAGAGTGTGCATTTCCTCAGGCATGTTAAAAGCTGGAAGAAAAACAAGCTAGCCAAAAATCACGAATTTTTGATAGTCTTTTGAAAGTCAGTTCCTTATGTCATGTAAGCTGGTGTACAGCTGAAGGTAACTAAAAATTAAATCACTAGGATTTTTTGTTCCTTTGTTTCCCCTTTGGCAAAACAGGGGAATTTGGTAGAAGATCACAGGATGAGTCAGGTTGGAAGGAACCTCAGAAGTCTCTGTTCAACCTCCTGCTCAGAGCTATTGGATCAGACCAGGTTGCTCAGGGGTTTATCCAGTTTTATTCTGAAAACCTCCAAGGACAGAGACTGCACAATATCTACAAATTAAGCTAAACTCTCACACTGTTCCACCACACTAGTAAGAGAACAGCTGGGGGAAAAAACCAAAACCAACCAACCAAAAAACCTGAAAATGAAACCCATCTCCCCCGTAGAAATGGCATTTTAAAATGTGTTTTCCACTGGACTAGAGAAGGACATAAACTACTTTCTTCTTTAAAACTTTTAACTTTACCGTAACACTTAATTTTTCTAATGGCAACATACCTGGAGCATCAAGTGAATTTGAACGCAAACTTCTGGGGATTCCCACTAGACTTGTACTTAAGTGGGGAAACGACTTACCTGTGAATACCATTTATTCATCAATTTGTGCTACGTATCTCTAAATATTAAAGAATCATGAAAATTCTCTTTTAAAAGGAAAATGTTTTACTTTCATCTGAAACTCTACGCCCCATCTCAGGACAAGTTTCTGCCATGGCAAGTTTAGGGCTGGGGAAGGCCAGAAATCAGCTCTTCACTGAAAGAAGATACTCTTTTTTTTTTTAATCTTTAAATGTACTGATCATTTACAAAGCCAGGAAGAACCTCAACTTTTGATGAAAATAGTTGTCAAAGAGCAGTAGGCCTTGTGTCATGCAAGGAAGAATGCTGAAGTCTCGCTGTGCAAATTCTCAATCTCAGGAGAGTAAATACTTAAGAGCTACACCTTCCTTAAATCTTAACTCACACAAAAAAAATAAAGCAGAATAGGATCATCTTGGAGAAGAAAGAGAAGTCAGCTATAAAGAGAAGTTCAAATGTAGAAGTATTGTACAAATATTTAGACTTGATTTTCCCTAACATATAATAATAGTAATAATAGACTGGATCCTGAGCTACATTTCTTCATCAACTCATCCTACTCTTTGAGGGCTAGAATAGCTACAGTTAAGCTCCTAATTTATCAGGTGTTATGACTCTTTTTAGAGGAAGGTTTTTTAAAGTGATAGAAGTTTAAAAAGTAAGGTTTTAATGTAACATTTAAAATATTTTCATGCTCCATCTTCCTAAATAAAAAGGCAAAAAAAAGAAAGCTATTGCACATGTGGTAGAAAATATGCATCTGCCAGCACACACCAGAAAGCTGTGTTTGCTTTTTGCTAAAAGATACTGTTTTCCCCCAATCTTAAGCAGCCAAGGGAACATACTCCAGTTGTTTTTTTTTTTAATTGAAATTTTAAGTTTAGTCTCTGAAATCTTGGGGACCTGGCAGAAGCACCTATTCCAGTCCCATTATAGTTAACTTTCAGTTTCTCAGGTCAGGCTCATACTTAAATAGCCATAGTAAGTTCCCTTTAAAAGCTTATTTTGGTAGGCAAAAAGGTACACACAGAACTTCTATGAATAGTCAAAACCAATTAAAGATAACTTTGTCTTCAAAGACAATACATGCAAGATAATTGCAGTCCTTGCCTCATCTACACCAGAAAATTATACTGAAGTGATACAACCACTTCCTTATGTGGCTATAGTTATATCTGGAATAGTTCTACCTGCCTACATATCTTTATTGGAGCAAAATCAATTTATACACAATAGGACAAATATTAAGAAAATACTGCCTTTTAAAAAAAAGATATGTAACTAACTCATGCTTTAAGTTTTTGAACACAAGCCAGAACTTGACAGACTGTGTAACGTATCAAAATAATGTCTTGCAGAACTAGAAATATCAGATGCTTCCACTGAGATAATAGTTACAAATAGTTATCCAAACTGTCTGGGATGGAAGAAATGTTAAACTTAGTCTGTGAAACATTTTATAAGATAAAAAAATTTTGAAAAGTTGTAGTTTTCAACTGTCCTTGTGATGCTTACAGCTGTGCAGCTTTGAAGCTAAGATACTTAACAGTCCTATCATTAATTTAAAAAATCCTGTAAAAATACTTCTATAAAATACAAATTTATAAAACTTCCAAGACAGTTACTTTACCTGCAATACACATATATACTTCCAGCAGTAAAAATCAAAATGTCTTCCCTTGGAAAATGGTTTGTTTTCAACAAAAAGCCTTTATCTCTAAGTAGCAAAATTTATTGACAGTTTGTGTTTTCACTGTGAAATGAATCTCGGTCACTTGGAAAGTTCTGTCACTGTACTTTGAAAATTAGTTTGCGTGCTTCATCTAATCAACTGCTTTTTGCGGAAGTATGCAGCACGTATGTGCGTTAATCATACTCTCAACCGAAGCAATTCAGAGCTAGCCTTAGATCCGAAGAGAATTAGTTATTTCAGCTTTAGAGCTGTTAAATTGACAAAAGTTGTGGGGCAGGGAGAAGGTCCATATGACTTCTTAGGGACTAATACAAAAACATAAGGACTTTTAATCAACTAGTAGAGACAGCTTTCTCCTAGTTACAGTAGGAATGAGGACATCATTTGCTCACTAAAATAGCCCTCCATACTCATCTTCCAAATGAATACAGAACATGTTCCTAACTACTCAAACTCATCAACTTGAGTAATGACATGGAACATAAAACTTAGAAGAGACTGGGGGCAGGGAGAAGTGTTATGTATATGGGTAATATTATTACACATTTCCACACACACACTATAGTATGTATACACACACTCCTGGTACATTATATTCTGTCTGTTTGTGTCTGAGTGTGTCATTCAGTCATTAAAACCCAGCCTCTTCTCTGGCTGCTCTGGCGACTGAGTTGGCCCTGATTTATCCCCCCAATGCCAGGAGCGTAACTTCAGTTATTTTCCACCACCTCATTCTCATCTCCATGCTCACACTGCCACCATCTTTTCTCAATCATTACACCAGCTATTGTTTTATTATTTTTTTTTTTTTTTTCTTACTGACACAGCCTCCACTCTTTCCTCCCATTTGCTATCCCTCTCATTTCTAGCCACGTTTCACCCAATTTTTTTTCAGGATTCTTACTTATACTCTCCTGGTCTGCTATACAATCCTATTTCAGCACATTCACCAGTTTCTCTTTTGAACTCTGTCGTCCTAGAAATGCAACGTCTGATGAGCATGACTAGCTTTCTCATGAGAATGTAAGGCCAGGCAGGTATGGAAGAGAGAAAAAGATACCACATATTTTAAGGAAAATGTTTGCAAGCTATCTCCCCACCTCCCAGTGCCTGACTGTCCATATGAATGTGTAATCTTAAGTATGATAACAGCAATGTTATTTGTATGATAAAGCTTGATGCAAAGTGTCTCACTACTAAAGCCAGAATATCAGAGCTAAATGTACTGTAACAGGAAATAATTTGAGTATGCAGAATTTAAAAGATGCAAAAGAAAACACCAAATGCTTTGCAAAGTCTATGCTCACCTAGAGTCACAAAAGCTTTTAGTGCAGTAACTACAGAATATGAAAGAGCAAAGAAAAAGAGTGGTCCATTTAATCCACACATAAAAGAGTGAATTCAAGGAGCCTGCAAGGAAAGTTTCTAAGGACTGACATGATTTATTTTCACCAGGGAACTGTGTGTGTTTTTTGAAGATGCCTACCATTTATTCTGAAACAGCATATTTCTGTAGTTACACTCTAGTAGGAAATGGTATGTCAGACGAAAGATTCCATTAAAAAATAATAAAGGAAGTGCCCAATTCTGAGTATTTATCTGCATGAGATTTTATCAGAGGAGTTACTCACATAACTTGCATTAAGACTAACTCCAGGTGATTTTCTTTCTGTTGAGAACCCTTGATATGACAAATACTAGTGAGTAGATACCAGGAAGCCACCATCCTTAATGCATACATACAACCTGCATCCTTTTCAAAAATTACACTTGTGCTAAAAAAGGAAGGCTGGTATCATCTTAGCATCAGTATTTAAATGCCTCTGTAGTTTGGGACTTTTTCATTAGTATCAACGTAATCTGCTTAAAATAGTGTTTTTCCTTCTCAACGATGATGAACAGGGCTTGAGGACAAAGCTCACTGCTGCATCAATGGTTCTAACTTTAGGTGAAATCCTGACCACTACACAGAGTATCATGCCATATTATCTTTACACTTCTATATGTAGTCACAACAGATGACAGTAAAGTTCTCACCACTGAAGTATTTATATTAACAAATCGTAAAAAAAGGTTTCATCTAGTTCAGTATTTATCTACCCCTTGTAATTATCAAACACACAAAAGGAAGCAGATGCAAAAAATCCTAATGATTCAATCAAAACTTCTTAAGGAAGTATTGTGTATTTCAGCCTAAGAGTTGGCTGTCCTGTGAAACATTACGGTTTCTCAATACTCCTGCAAGCTTACTTTTAATAAATATATTTTTTTATTAGACTTTTTAGTGTAAAATTTGCCCTTGGACTCAACATGAGAGATTACATAACTTTCAGCTTCAGGATAATTTTCAGGGAGGAAGAGACTTCAAAATTGAATCTGAAATAATCTCATTCTCACACAGAGCCTCTTCATTCTTGTCTCATGAAAAGTGTTGACAGAAGTGTCCAGTATAGCTTTTTTATAGCATGGTGCTGTGGCTCATCTCTCATGATCTTTTTATTTCATTCTTTGAGAATTCTATATATTCTTATAGAATATTAACTTTACAGGATTTTTAAAACACTAGATTCTAGATGAGAATCAGGACTTTAAGATTTAGTATGTTGTACTTGAACATTACTCAAAACTAAACTGCAATATAAACCAAATGCCTTTAGGCATATCAGATGCAACCAGCTCCCAGATTCAACACCCTCTAATTCTCCTGGTATTGTTTCAGGGAACAGAGAAATGCATCATGAAGCTACCTCCTAATCACCATCTTTTCATCACAGAAACCACGGACCTCAAGTACAGTTGATCAAAATAAAATTTTTGTCTAATCCAGAACACTTCACAAATAGAAACCTGGTAAGTCAACACAGCAGGAAGTTTCCTTCTCAGCTCTCAGATGGATTTTTACATTTAAGATATCCAGTTCTAATTGTGTTGACAAGTCTACCTCTAATAACATTTCCTATACAGAGAAAACAAAGATGCTGTAGCCTTGAAAGTCATATTCAGGAATAAAACTGAGTTGCTAGATGACACCTGAACATTAGTAGCCTCAAGCAAGAGGGGACAGCATTCTTCTCATCTAGCGTAGGTTTATATCCACCACCCTAGCAAGCAGCAATGACTGAGGTTGTCTATGAACTCAGGAAGGTGTATTGTATTCACAATCCAAGTCCTTGGTGTTACTTAACTCTGGAAGAAGTGTAGAGAAAGATACTAGGACAAGATATTTTGCATTTTAACTTCCATTTATGAAGCCAGAAATTGTACACAATATATCTAACTCTTAACCTCACAAAGGCAACAGAGAGGTTTACTAACAAGATGAAAAAGTGAATGAGACTGTGTAAAGAGTCCTTTATGCATGCAACCACAAAGAAGCAGCATCAGGGCTGGCACAATGCACACAGTGGAACAAAAAGGCTCCTGCATCACCAACTGTATAAGTGATCTGAACCGTCTGTGAAGAACCGCCCCCAGATTCACTATTAACATCCCTGTGAGTTCCCTAACATTTTCTGTGTCTAAAACACATGAAAAGTTTGATGCACAGCCATTCAGAGCAGAACTGTACCTCAAAAGACTTAGATGCAACTTATCCCTCTCCCTCATCCCAAACTTTGCTTTGGCAATGAAGATTCACAAAGATCAGAGACCTGCAACGTAAGCTGCCATACTAAAATCTACCAACAAAGATATTTAACTGATTCAGTATTAGCATTTCAAAACAGTTCATCTTTAAATCCAAAAATTCAAGGATTCGCCTTCTCAAGATTCACATGGTTGGTACCAATATCATCCAGGGTTTTTTTTCCTCATCTTGGGCTTTTGTTCTGAGGAAAAATCCATCTAATATTCATTCATGTAGGGATGTACCAGTAGACTAAAAGACATATCAGATATACCCGAAATCCTCACAGCACAAAGGAGCAAGCCTCCACAAAAAACTGAAGGCTTAAGTACTACGACTTCTAACAAGAAACACAGTACCAACAGACATGCATTTCTTGAACTTGCTGGGTTTTCTCTCCCTACTGAGACAAGGAAAACGACAGAAAAACCTCACTTAAAGAGAAGAAAAATGGAAACAGCAACATCAGGATTTTTTTTTCTTCTAAATTATACAACGTAGTGTTCAATCACATTCCACGAAAAGTAAGTTTTAGAAGTTACCTGCTTCAAAGACTAGGAGCTAGCTACTAATGCATGTTTAAAAGTGAAGGTCTAAACTGAAGATGTAGTGCTGGTTAGTTCTGGTTCTCAAGTTCCTTGTAACTACTGAACACATCATCTCTGAATTTAAGTACAGGATTTGCTATTTGATGGAGGAAGCAGGTGTCAAAAACTTTGAAGAGATCCTTCACTTTCAGGCATTTATGCCTGAAATTACGCTTTTTAGAGCAGCATACACAAACCATGCAATATTATTTAAACAACTAAAGACATTTCATGGTATTTTAATTGCTAATGACAATCCAGAAATGGAGTAGAGGGAAGAAATAAAAAAATTCTCCAGTGATTTCGGTATGACTAGCTGTGGAGACGCTTTTTCAGAACTTGTGAGCAGCTGAAAAATAAGTCTACCACAACTGCTGTGACTTCTGCATGCATGTACACACAAACATGTTACTGCGTAGGTGATGAGATTTTGCACTGGTTTTATGCCTGAACAGGAAATTCCAGGCAGAACAATGTTATTAAAGACAAGCAAAAGATTTTCCTTAGAGTAAATCACGTACCAGTAAGAAATTACATGTTGTTGCAAATTGCAGATTTTAAATCCAGATAGAATGTAAAGGAATCGTGATTGCCTTCAATTGTTCAAGTTAGGATAAGAAATATCTTTTGCCAAATCTGCCATGTTGGCTGGAAGATCATTTAGTGTATTACACTATTTTACAGCCAGAAGAGAGAAAAAAGGGATCTACAGAATATCTTCTCAAATTCTAGGTTACCATCCTTCACAGAGCATCTACTCACAGTAGAGTCATCCTCTCCAAAAGATCTATTTAAGCCAGGCAACTCTTGAAATCCTGGGAACACACAGCTCATCTAGACTTCTGAATGAAAGCCTTACAGTCCTCCCAAACTCACACTTCTACCGGATTTTGTGTGTGTCACTGTGACAAGGAAGGAGAAGGAGGGACAGTGGAACTGACAACACTGAAATATGTTTGTAACCTCCTAACCCGTATTTTCATTTTTGGAATAATTAAGGAATAATGTGTTTACTAATGATCTACCCAAAATGTTCTCAGGGCTACATTAGCACAGACCCAATACCCAAGGATTCACAGCCACGAGTCAAATCATCAATAACATTAATTTCTCAATAGAAATAAAAGGACATCAAGCTTTTACCGCATACATTTTTTTCCACTAGATGCAATTAGCATTATTAAAAGCCATCAGTGTGTATGGTTCTCATAGAAATAGGGACTCCTGAAAAAGCGTCCTGGCATTAACTTCACTGCAACTGTTTAGACTAAAGACCTGATAGTGTTTTGTTATAAATGCCCTTACTGGAAGTGTCTTTCAGAGTAACAATTATTGACATGAAAACAACATATTGCTATAGACTGTTTTCCATGTCTTGTTATTTTAACAAAAACATTTTTATTTTAACATCAGTTTGATTTCTACCAGTGTATTTTAGCAAGTGCGCCAAACTTGTACTTGTTATCATCATCAAGATGGCAACATTACAGAAATTAACACAGGCAAAAACTAGCCTGCAGAATTAGAAGTACAGCACCTTTACTTCAAGAGAAGAGACAGACAGTAACTGGGCTGAGGGGAAGCAAGCAGAGAAGTGACTATGACAATGCCATTTCCCCCACCTTCAAGTTCTTCCAAGATAACTCACTTGATGAATTACTTGCAGACGGTTCCCCAAGAAATTGAAGACTTTAAACCTATTTATTTCTTTACAATATTAAAAAAAAGGAGCCTGATAAATTTGCACATACTTCTAACAAAACACGTACTCCACCTACTATGCCCTGGAAAGCCACGATGGTAGAAAGAGCAAAGTAACATAAATTAATGAAAAGCTGGGTAGAGAAGTGTGACTCTCAGACAGATTAAAGAAAAAAAAACCAACCACCCAGAACTTCTGGCATCATGTATGAACAACAAAATAAGGTATCCTGTTTATTTTCATTTGGACAAATTAAAAGGAAGCTGGACCCATTTGATAAGTGTTTCTCATGCAGCCCATGTATTCATGGCTTCACTGAAAAAACTGTGTAGACTGTTGTAGAGAGCTGAAAGAATTCCAGTAAAACCTTAAGAAGTCCTATGTAATTTACCACTTCCAATTTGTTTTTCCAGTCCTCTTTGGAAGGGAAGACTAGAATTGTTCCTTCAGACCAGTTTCAAGTAAAGGGAACCACTTCATCAAATAAGAGAAATAAATTATGTTAGTCCATTCCAGTGCAAACAAAAGCGTCTGTAACAAGTCTGTGGATTTTTTTCCTTTCTATATCAGCAAAGTTTATCCCAGAATTTTTTTACAGAATTGCTTTAAAACCACTCCTTAGCATTAAAATAATTCCTTAATTTGTTACTGAACACTCACACATTGATATTGTAACTCTGTGAGTGATAGTCTTTTTTATGAACACATCTGACTATAAATTGATAGCTTAATTTGATTTTTATAATTCAGTGTGATAACCTGAAGAATACCTTAATGCACTAAGTGAAGCTTTGGATCTAAACTACACTGTAGAATCTCTTCAACTTCACAGCACCAATATTAACCAGAATAGCTGAAGCATGGTTTGTGAAAGTAGAAAATAAAAAACATTCCTTAGCATCATATTTGATCTAAACACTTTTTATACATAATGAAGTATACTTTTAATGAATCGCCACCAGAATTTTAATTTATGGATCATTAACTTTGGAATGGCAGCAGTATGAGTATTTACACATTTTGAAGGCTGTACTAAGAAATGCTTTACAGGTCACACTCCTAAATATGTAAAAGCAGAATGTATATGGAGAAGCAAAAAGCTGAAGATCAGTTTCCTAAAGCCGTTAAGTTCTAAATTCCAAATAACATACTGAAAGCTTGTATTTTCCACCAAGAAAGCTACCTGTTACCCATACAGCTCTTTCGAATATGTCTTTTGATCTTATTGAACAATACTCCTAGGGACAAAAACCAAATCAAACTTGCATGTTGTGCAGAAACATCCTCCCACTCCCAATAGTCAGGGTTTTGGATCTTATTTTTGTTTTGTTGCAGGGGATTTTTTGATGGTGGTAGTTGTTTTTTTGTTGTGTTTTATTTTGGGAGGTTTTGTTGTTGTGGGTCTTTTTCCTTATCAGACAGCAGAAACAAGGAATAAATCTGCCCTGTCCAATTTTATCCACAGATGTAAAGTTTTCAAAATATTTCCAACTTACCTAAAGGATGAAGTGTATTATGGGTACATCATGTAAGTAGAAGCAAAGATATTCTTTATAGAGCTATTTTGCAAACTCAAAAGTATATATTGACATGTATAAACTAGAAGAAATTAAAGCATAATTCTATTTGAGATATAGTCACAATCACAATGTTCAAGGATGCACAGTAACAGAAGAAAATGTAATGGAAGTTCTGTTCTTTATGGCCTAAATTAAATGCTTTACTCCTACTTCATGCAGAACATTAAAAGAATGTGGAAGAATTGGAGGGATTTTTATAATCTTGAGAACTCTGCATGGAGGCAATCCCCATTTCCTCCACACGGTTTAAATGAGTAGTTAGTACAAACTTGGAGGACTATATAAAATGTGTTTAGTGCAGAATTACTTTTGTAAAGTATCAAGCAAAACAGACCCAAATCTGTTTGGGTTCTTCCAGAATAACAGGTGTAAATGATATAGCCTAGAAATTTGCTTGCCAGCTCCTGCAAAGAACACATCTACCACAACATCTATGCACAAATTCTGTTAGAATATAATAATTACAAGAACACTGGAACTCGATGCCTTTGAATTCAAAGCAGTGGTGATTAGAAGTAATGCATTAGTAACACAAGAAGAGAGCTTAGAGTCAAGAGAAGCAGGGAGAGCTCTACTTCATAAAATACATAATGCAGGTCCAAGTTGGAAGCATGATTTTAAAAGAGAAAAATCCTTAGTTTAGGAAAGCCATGAACAACCTCACACATCTAAAACTGACATTCCATGTTTTTACTGCATACCTTCTTTGTAGTTTATCTGCATGCCTACAACCCCCAATCTTATAGCAATCTGGAATATATTCTCTTATTATGTACCCTTGACATCTTCTGCAAGAAAGGAATAGTTGTCAGAAGCTATTGCTATTGCTCAGTAAGATTGTAACTGCAAGAGAAGGAGAAAGCTCAACACGCCCAGGGGAAAGTCACCAGAAGTTAGCATACACAGATGGTGGACAGGAAACTACTGAACCAAAGCTAGGATTATTTGTATGTGCTATGCGTGATGTGATCAAAGTTTACCTGTTTTCCCTACCTAAATGCTCTCTTCCTCTAAAGGACTGAGAAGTAACTACCTTGGCTCTGAAGAAATCAGAATGGAAGGCACTCCCATGAAAAGAATGGAATCCTCTGCATGAAGATGTGTACTCTGAAGTAAAAGTGGTCACAAAGATTAAGCTTTGGAGAAAGATAAACGTATTCCTGATGCAGAAACAGCTGTTTCTACCAACATTAGCAGTAGAAAAAATGCCCTTATATCCACCTCCATTTTTAGGTCTTACGTGGGCAGTAAACAGAGTAACGCCATTGTGAACTGCAGCCTATGTGAATATTGTAAAGCACCTATAGCAGCAGCCAAACAAAAACTTGTTTGGAGGATTTAAGACAGGGATGTAATACAAAAATGTAGACAAGCTGATACTTCTGTATTGTGAACACCTAGTTAAAAAAAGGTTTTCCCCCTCTTGAAATACCCCAATCAGTACTTTTGGTACACATACCTCGAAGAATTCTCTCCTCATGGCAACGTAGAAAGTCCCAGATTCTAACAGTGCCGTCGTCAGAGCATGTAGCAAATTTATTATCCGTGGGTGAGAAACTGTTACATGAAGACACACAGCAGGGGAAAGAAGTCAGCATTTAACAGATTATCTATGCTTCTCAGACAGGGCAAAATTATACTGTAATGTGTTATACACTGAAGGATGCATTTGAACATAGGGACTTTTAAGTGAATACAGTGCCTGCCAAATGACACTTCATCACAAGGCATCAATTTAGCATAGGATTACTATTGCATTGCAGTCCCCTGTCAAATGAGGAAAAAATCCAGAATTTATTCTTAGCACCTTCCTATCTATGACTGCACACGGTAGCACCTTCTCTGCAGGATGAGAAGCAACATCAATATGATTTGGTAACTGTCACCCTAGGTTTTCATGTTTGGTAATACCATAAGAAAGTGACACTGTGTAGAAGCACAGGAGAACAGTTCTTAGGAAAAACTCCTCTTCAGCCACAGGTGCTTTGCAGCAGAGAAGCAAAAATAAGGGAAAGCTGGTCACAGGAAAATGCTAGTTGGATTAACTGTTGAAAAAATTGTATACAAAACAAGCGTACCACTTATCGTAAAAGTAATTTGGAAAAAATCCCTCTTATTACACCCCATCAACACCATGAAAAGAATCCTACAGACACAGAAGAAGCTTCCAGATTGAGCAGTCACTATTGCTTGATGAAAGTCACTGGAAAAGCAAGGAGTTATTTAGCCATGGGATTAGGGCCAGGACATCTCCAGCAACTGACAGACACTCACTTCCTTTCTGGTGCAGTGAAAGACCATGAGGGAGCCCTTGTGAAATCCTAGACCTTTATGATCAGGAAAGGGCTTAAAATAGTAGAGAAATTCAGTGTATGGCCATGATAGTCAGACAGTAACTGAATCCAATGTAAGTACTTCTCATAACCAAACTCTGGCAGAAAATGCTGCACCCTATCAAAGAAAAATGGTGACTTTAGTGGAAAGCGGTTTTGTGGCAGTGAACCTTTATCAACAAGGGCCAGCACCTGAACCCGAAGAAACACTGCTTTAGCTTCATTTTTGATCTGCAGCTTCTCTTCAGGCTTACTTTAAAAACATTTCCATATCTTACTAAAGATTATGTGCAGGTTTGCTTTAGAAACATCCTTCATTTACATCTTACTGATAGTATCACTTTAGATTCCATTTTTTATATAAATAGACATTTGCACAACTGAGGCATCAACACTGAACCAAGAGAATATCCTACAGTCTTCTTTTCAATGGCTTGCTTACAGTTTCAAGCTTGAAGAACCCATTCAGTATTAACATTAGACTTCTGTATGTGGCAGTCTGCGTGGGTATTTAGTATTACTGGAAGTCTTGGCTTCACCAAGCCAAGCAGTTCTTCACTTTATTTAGTGTTTTATTATTTTGTGAGAACTATGCAGGTGTTTTATTTCTGAAGGCTTTATATTTTATTCAGTTAAATTATTAAAGACTGAATTCTTTATTTGGAATGAAATTGTTGTCTTACACAGTGCGTATAAAAAGGAATAACTGATACACATCGTCACCATATAAAAATGAAAAGAATACCAGTGCAAAATGCGGCAGACAAATACATCTCTAACATATTGCAGAGGCGGATACTGGGACAATACTAATTCAGAAAGGTGCCAGCAAAACGGTGAGAATGTGGAAACAAAAGAAAATATTGTGTTTATGTGGTGCAGGAAGTTTCCCAGAATCTGACAGAACCCATGCATTTCTGCACCCAGAATACACTTAGAGAACAGTCTAATCATGGCAATAGGTACTACAGAAAATGGTATATTGTGTATAAACCTGGCCTCTCTAATCGCCTCCTTATGTGCCTGGAACATCTTGACGTTGTTCATGTTGGACTGCCAGTATTTCACATATCCCCCGTGGTCTGCTGTCAGCATCCACATATCATTGTGTGACCAAGTCATAGCCCTTACAGGGCTGTCGTGAGCCTGTAAATTCAGAAACAAAACTTCTAGCAAACATGTTCAAATACTATCTGACCCACACAAAAGTTAGTTAAGTTCCCTCCTAACAGCTGCAACAAAGAAATTAAAACAAATGATGATCTAGTTAGATTCAAGATGTTATTGTGGGAAAAAAATTCCCTTACTCTGTATACAATGGTCTTCTCAATAATAAATTAAGAGTATTTGCGTTTTGTTTCCAAAGTGTTTCTTTATTATTACAAATACTCACAGTATGTTCTTGATAACAGTTAGTATATCAGATGGAGATGGAATGAGAAGCATTAAATGAATTGCCTATAGCCACAGTCTGACATGGAATCAGAGCAAAAAAAAAAAAAACATAAAAGACTTCTAGGGCTCCCATTACCACATTTAGACCACAGACCCATGATAAGCAAGGTGAAGATGTGTTCCTAAAACATGCTCCAAGATCTCAAGGAAATACACAGAAATCTTGGTAGATGAATTTACCTGCAATATAGTTTCAAAATTGAAAGTCAGTCCATTCCATAAAGTGAACTCTCCACTAGATGCACCAGTGACCAAGCGTCTCCCCTCAGGAGTCCACTGCAAAAGAAAAATTTAAATAAACTGTGCAAATATAATATTCAAAATATTTCTTCACAATTCTCCAATTAAATCATAAGTTTCTTCCAGGGAAGCTGCAGAACTGGAATTTACTAAATGACTTTCTAGAGGATGTTAGATAGACAAAAATGCAGAACTGTGCCAGAGGGCTTTTGACTTTTGCAACAGCAGGACAAAGGCCACTGTAAAAACAATGAAAAAAAATCTAGTCGTAGAAGAGAAACAGCTTATTGGCACCAATACATTTCTAGCACACAATATCCATATCAAACAATACTGCTGATATCACAGAAAAGTTGTTAAAAGATGCTGCAAGAGTCAACCAGCACAGAGACCAAACTGCCTTTTTTTCTGTGAGTCGAAATATATTAGCCCCGCCAAATGAAAGAGCAAATGTGTACCTCAAACTCTGAGAGTAAGAATTATTTTGTACTCGGACTTTACCATTTAATTTCCTAAAACTCTCCACAGAAAGATTAGACACAGTAGTTGTCCATACATTCCACATGCTAGTTTTATTTGGAAATGCTTTAACCGTTATCCTGTTTCTTTCTTCAGTTAAGAATATCACTCTAATTTAAATTAAGACAACACAGCTAAGAACTCCAACACTGTACTCACCCTGACAACAAACACTGGGCATTTTACTTTATTAGTAGATGTCCGAACAAATTTTGTTGTTACAGCATTCATAGGGTTGTTCAGCATTCCGATAGGAGGGACCAACTATGAGAAGAGAAACAAAAGATTTAATAATGACATTTCTAGCCAGAAACTACAAGAAAAGCATGCATTCTGAACACCCATTTCTAGAAAAGTTTTTAATTTGCACGAATATTATCAGAATTAAGTTGGCAGAAGTGTTCAAAAGTTTGCATGATTTACCATCTCAAACATCCAGAACAAGCACCTTCAAGAGCAGCTTTGCAACCTCAGTGCATTATGAGAGTTCTTATGTCCAAAAATTAAAAGCCTATCCAATTTCATGTTCTCTTCGTGGGCATGGATTCCAACAGAACAAGATAATGCAGAGTGAAGATACCCTTCATATCTTTAAGGCCTCTTGTGGACAAAAAGATAACCACAGCTGACAGACAGAAACCTTTCTATTTTTCTGGTCAAATTTTATCCACAGAACTTCATCACGGAACAGAAAGATTTTACTTACGTCATTATAATATCCTGCATCAGGCTGGATTGCTCGCATATCCCGCTGATCTCTCTGCCATACTCTATTCTAGAAAGAAGAAAACAACTCCTAGTTCATACCACTGCTATACTTCGTTATTACGCAGCAGAAAACAAGGAACATCTTGACAGCCTGTTTGGGAAATTCCAAAGCACTCCAAAGGTTTCAGAATGAACTCAGTTAAATGACTTTGGTCTCAGGAAACCTGTAGAATTTGTACAGCATAAGCAAAAGATTCAAGAATGTTTAAAGTCTTAATTTCATCAGAATAAAGCAGCTCATTTAAAAATTGCAGCTTCACAATATGAAAGGAGCAGTTCTATGCAATAAGCCACATTATTGCAACAAAGATGATTGGTACTTTGCTGCCCAGGCTAATAGGTACTCTACAAAAAGCATGTTCAATCATTTCAAAAACTTTACATTCAGGATAAGCATTTACGCTCTTAGGATCTGTGTTGACGAACTCTAAGTGAAATCCCCCAGAGTGACACAAGCTAGAAAGGAAGCTTCTGTAGCTGAAGCATGAAGATAACAATGCATTCAGAAGGATAAAACTTAGAAGACCAAGGAATAAAAATGCCTTCAGTTAATTAAATTTTGTGAGCTGTCAAACACAACCTTTTCAAAAACACTTTACACTAATCAAAAATGAAATTATTTCAGCTTTGTGCTGTAGACTTCACCAATTTGGATCTGTGTACATATCAGAAACATAAGCTAAAATTCTAGGTAAAACATTTCCAGTATACACTACTACAGTTTGCTAGAATTTCTTAAGCCAAGAGCAAATTACACATACACCATTTTTCTCATTTTTTACAGAACCACATCAAATTAAATCAGTAGTATTGAAGCTGGGACTGAAATTGAATTCAGGTACATCCTAGATTTGTGTAAGCATGTAAAACATACAGATCTGATTTTTTGTTTTGTTTTAATAAACAAGAGTTTGAGGATGCTTTATTTCTGCCACATTAAAAATGGTCCTGAACAACTAATGTTGTACTTTTAGAATTAGTCCACTACTAATAGAATCTGGTTTTGGGCATTCCTAAAATATAAGCATATGTTTTAAATGTTTGGTTTTTAAACAGATCTTAGAAAATAATTTAAATTTATTTTTAAGAAAACCTTCCAATTGTTAACACCTACATGCTATAATCATGCACCAGCCGGAAGCAGCTTCAATGAATTTTGTCACGTTTTTGCAATGTTGCTGTTGAGATTCCAACAATTCCTGTATTTACAGATTTGATTCTATTCCTTCTGAGCTAATAGCCAGTAATTCTTCAGTAAATCTTGATCATAAAATTATATTTCTTAAGAAATTAATAGCTTCTCATCAAGAAAGCTAAATAAGCCTTTTTACAGAAACGTTTCTTCAGCAAAACTTCATTTACGTTGTTCTGTATCTATTAACTGTACAGAAAAGGACTTTCGGAGACCATAGTATAAGTTGCAGTCTTATTTAATAAAATTATGAGAAAACATTTTTATGGTGTCCTGGTTTTGGAGGGGAAAGGGTAATGGTTTATGTCCCATTGAGAAATTTCTACTTCAAAACAAAGATAAGAACAATTACATTATTTATAATGAGGTTTTATGTTCACTGAAAAGCCAGAACATCACACAAGACACTCAATCGAGCTCCAAGCTGGAATTCCAAGACAGAATGTAAAAATTGGTGCTTATACAAACCACAAAAATCAGCTGCGTATATGTGCATTTTTATTACAAAGGACCAAACCTCTTTGTATTCATACTCATATTCAACACCAAATTTACAAGCATTTGTCACTTAGTTTGAAAATGCAGCCGTCATTTAGTTTGAAAATGCAGCAGTACATCTCTCATTATTCCAGACTGCTCTATGGACACTGAAAAGGACAATCATAAATTTCAGGAAGGAAAAAAAATTTTCAAAACAAAGCCAGAAAACTAACTAACCTCCAAATATTTAATTACAGAGGGATTGTAGTCTATGGTCTTTCGGTTCACAGCTTTTCTCATCCGCTTTCCATCAAAAGTTAGCTGTTGCATTGCTTGCTGCTGTGCAAAATCGGGTCTTTTGTAGAACAACTGCCGAGGCGCCTGGTGCTGGAACCTCGGCATATGGAAAAATCGGGGCGGTGAGCCAATTTCTGTGGCCATGGCTACCTTGTTTCTGAAAGACTGCAAAAAGCAAAACACCAGGTTACTCCATAATAATGGCAAAAATCCCGCATTAGTATCTCCACTAACTTAAGTTTGCAAGCATGAATAACAACCTCATAAAGCACTGTTTATTGGGAAGAAGTATTTGCAGGTTTCTCTGAACAATTATTATTCTTTCCCTGTGCCACATAACACTGACATTGAAGTGGTTAAGGACTTTGTTCTCTATCAGGAAGAATTTTTGTATTGAACCAGATCACTATAAAGTTTGCATTACCATCTCTAAACTAGAACTGTGCAAGAAAACAATGTCCTCAGTGAAAATAGCATAAGTAAATGCAAGAAACAGTAAGATCCTTCAACAGAAGATGGTATTTCAGATTCAATATACAACAGGAAACACCACATTAGTTACAAATTAATTTAACTATTAACAAGGGAAACATTTTAAAGGGATGCCTTGAAACCTTATTCTAGGACCTGAAAATGAAGTTACATTCCCTTTACATAATTTATAGTAAATACACCACAAATCACATTCTTCCCGTAGGTATACTTTCAATTCTGTTACTGCAAAATAAATGGATTAAATCTTTGTCAACGCTTGATAAATGTAACCGAACATCACTTCCCCCCCAAGAAGACCAACTGAGAATGTTATGGAAATGTGAGGGGCAGGGAAAAACCCTCAATACTCAGATTTTTTCTGACAGAGGGAAATAAAACCTAAAAAATTATATACCCACTAATTTTTAAATTACTCTAAAACCTAATTTTTCAGTCTGTAAAATTCTTAAGTGAGGAGATCCTATCAACCTCATCACAGCTGAAAACTACAATATACACTGTCTTTAAAGTATATACTAACTTCAGACTAAGCAGTGACACGCTCAAACTTAATTTTCAGCTTGTACTCCCTGCCTCATCCTGAAGTCATACTTTGAAAAAAAATTTTTAAACTAAAATAGACTGGCACTGTCATCAAGGGAATGCAAAAAACCCTCCTTTGCATGAAGGCTGAAGTGTTTACATGAGTCAAAGTGTATTTAATAAAAAGAATGGAAATAAAACTGATAGAATTTTTTAAAAATATTATTTGAAATAATCTCTTTGTAAATTCATGAATGTACTTTCCTATTTAATCACAGAATCAAGGTTGGAAAAGACCTTCAAGATCATCAAGTCCAGCCATTAACCCAACACCACCATGCCCACTAAACCATGTCCCAAAGTGCCACGTCCACACAGTTTTTGAGCACTTCCAGTGATGGTGACTCCACCACATCCCTGGGCAGCCTGTTCCAATGCTTGACCACACTCTCTGTAAAGAAATTTTTCCTAGTATCTAATCTAAACCTCCCCTGGTGCAACTTGAGACCATTTCCCCTCATCCTATCACTAGTTACTTAGGAGAAGAGACCAACAACATTTAGTTAAAATACTTGTTACTCGATTCAAAAGAGTTGGAAAGTTGTTTCAACTGCCAGTCTTAAAACTTCATCTTGCTTTTTTGATCCCAATAATTGAAAAATGTTTCCGTTTTTTGAAGGGCAAAATAAAGCTAAGATAGAAATGCTAGACCTAAATGAGGGTTTAAAAGTAGTGCATGGTTTGGTTCTTTTTAAGAGGTTCTTTATAATTACAAGCAGCAGGTTGCCCTTTAAATATCAGGCAGCTTTTTGGCACAGGGCAAGGATTAATCTTCACAGGTTTTGCAAACACAGAAGTCACACCCTCCTTTCCACTGCTAACTGGAAGCGTGTCAGGACAGCTATAAAACAAGCCATTTATGACGCCTGGCTGTTAGTGACACAAACAACTCTAATGTACATGGGGAAAAAAACTAAAGACATTACAATTATTCTCCACTCAAGTCCAAACTAAAATAGCATGTTTCCTTAAAGGTAAGGAAATTTAAGACCTTTGACAGGAAGAGCATCTTTTATTAGACCAACTCATCTAAGTGGAGAGACCAGCTTTCAAATAAATACACCTTCATCTTGTGACTGAAAGGCTCATTTGCCGGAAAGCTGCCCAATACCAGGTGGTCTAGCAAGACACCATGTCTATCTCCAAATACTGCCACATCCATACCATCATTTTGACTGCTACTACAACAACAATAAGCTTGTCTGAAACAAGAAAAAGGTATCAAAACTTTCTCATGCAGGAAGTACGCCAAGTACCCCTAACACTATCTCAGATTCTCTTACAACTCAGCAGAAGGTAGCTAAATGTTGTACAGAAAGTTTCAGGTGTTAAATCTCAAAGGTAAAATTAAAAGGATAGTAGTGGTTTTATATAAAAAAAGAGAAAGCAAAGCAAGCTGGAATTAAAAATGCAAGTTCATTAATCAGGTCTTTTTAATGTAGTTTTAAGTTTATGCATTACTCAAGGAAAAAAAGAGAGTAATTCTAGACTTGAGAGAGATTGGTACTAAAGATACACATTCCTATACCAACAAGAGCCAAACGTGTGGATGTGGCGCTTCAGGACATGGTTTAGGGGACATGGTGGCGCTGGATTAATGGTTGGACTTGATGATCTTGAAGGTCCTTTCCAACCTAGTGATTCTGTGATATCACTACTACATGACAAGGGAAACGACACAGCATCAGGAAAATGAAGGGTTTATGTTCTGTTTATATTCTAAGCTGCTTCTCAACTTTTGAGATCAAAGATTTTTGTTTATCCAGCTGCTCATGATAATTTTCTTCTAATAATGCCTCAAAATATCATGCTTTTATCCATGTAATATCCTTATCCCCAAGACATGTTTGCGTACATCATATCTAAGAAGGAGGTTTTGGTACAGATTCAGTTATCAGATGAAACTGGAACACTTATTTCCAAAGACCTCTACTCCAGTCAGACAAATATACTCATTTAACATTTAAGTTATCAGTATCCTACTTTGTCTTTCGTTGGGACAAACCAGTGCCTCAACAGGTTCTCTTTTAGATCTTTTGTATCAGCTAAAAAAAACCAGTGTCTGAATCCAGTGTGTCAATAGCTAAAGCTCCTGCTGTACTGGGAGAGCGCGTACAAACATGCAAACAGATATTAGAGGACAGTGTGTAATACAGAGTATCACAGTAATATCCAATTTCCTACTTTAAGCAAAGTACCAAACTTTGTTTCTAGAGTCCATCAGCAAGGGTTTAAATGGAAAACTCAATTTTTTTCCTTAATGCACAGAATTAGAAGCAACAGCAGGATTTTTTCCAACATCAAGCATAGATCAGCTCTTACTTTATTGTTTCTGGATAGTTATGTCACCAATTAATTGCTATTCTCTTCTAGTTCATTTATACTTTTATCACAATTTGAACTGTGAATTTTTGTATGCCATTCTTTCATGCATCCTTGTTGTTTGCAACCAAAACATGACTTTTCAGAGAGCTGACTGTCAGTTTCCCCTTTCTGTCCCCAAAAATACCACCTCAAAGCTGACTAGCTTTCCCACGTTTGGGGAATTAAATGTATTCACGGATATACAGAGAATATGTAATGAATTTGCTGAGCAAAGGTAAGGCCATCCAGAAACACTGGCAGATAATTAACTGGGCCTATCTTTCAGCTACGATGACAAAAGAAAGCCTGGAAAATGCAGTCAAACTGGGGAATAAATGTAGGCACATCTGACATGAAACTGAAGGCAGGAATAGGACCAGATGGACAAAAAAACCAAAGACAAGTTAGAAGAAATACAATAAGAGTGGGAGTAACTATAGAAGCAAACACACTAACTGAGGAGCAAGGTCAATCAAGAAAGAGACCATGTATAAGAAGCCTGACAAATAGACACAGGTTAAAAAAAACAGAAAAATTAAAAATAATTTAGTTGAGAAAGAACTAGGCGGAAGAAACTACACAACAGAACTCAAGAGCTTGTGATAGGACCCAAGATGTCCATCACTGTTTCTTAACTGTCAAATAAACTTTCAACAGAGCAAGACTTTTATTCATTCTTAATGGTGCCATAAAGATGGCAGGTTTACTAATGCTATCGAGTAATCAGAGGGATATGGCTATAGAACACAGTTAAAAAATGAAAAAAACCCTAGGATGACCTTATACCCAGGGTGGCATGGTGTCACAAGACAGATGGATTTGTGGAGTTTGTTTGCTTTTTAAAACAAGAGAAAAGTCACATACAGTATTAGCCCATTACAGAAAACATTTACCACTTAGATCATGTACTCAAATAAGGCTACAAAGATAACACCAGCACTTCACTCAGTAACTATTATTTTAGCATCTTATTTGGGTACTTGCTGTTTCTTGAATATCAAAATGATTCTTGCAGTAAGTTTTGAAAATTGACAGATTTGGACTTTGCTGCCCAAAATCATGCAACCAAAGCAATTTGCACACAACTTCACTAAATCAAAATAAATTAGGCTACTCAAACCAAAATGAAAATACCAAAGCATCCTTCTACACTGGTTTAATCAGGTAAAGCTTAAAAAAAAGTGTGTAATGGCTTATATTAAATCTGTCACTTCTTACAGATAGTTCAATACTAAAGAAAAAAAACCCCAACCTGATTTATGTATAATCTTGACAAATTTTACATGGTTTGCATAAAAAATAAAGATCATTAATGAAGTGAGGTAACTGGTATCTAAAACATGCTTGCCCATTTAGTAGCTATTTTTCACTGAAGTGAAAGCAGCTTGGCTGCAGTAAATAACCTGAATACCTCAAAAGAAAAGTATGTTACCCCATGGTAGAACAGAAGGCTATTCTCCCGGGGACTGTAAGCAGCCAGTTACTTTGCAAACCCTACACTGCCCACTGCAACAGAACATGCTGCAGCTTAAAAAAAAAAACCCAAAAAACCAACAAACATACCCAGCTAAATGGCTAAACCAACAAAGGAAAACCAGTGCTAGAAATTTCCTGAGTAACTTTCCTGAGTACTACTTCTTTAAATGTGAATTAGACAGTTAAAGTACACGTAGGCTTTAAAGCAAGCACTTTTACTGTGAAAATTAATAGTAATTATTTGCATTGCAGTAGCATATAGGAGTCCAAAACATGGTTCAGGACATTCAGTGAAAAACAACTATTACAGAAGAACCACCTCAGATTTCTGAGGCAGAGGTGTAAGATAAGAACACCACAAAGTTAGCATAACAAGTTTATTGTTCAATCCATCAGTAGTAAATACCATCTTTCTTTCATTAGACAGGCACCTTTACATCTACAAGGTACTGATACTGCTTCATTTCCTTTTACTAACATTTCTCTAAATTCAAAAATCCTATTGTAAATAGTAATCTCTGAAAAAATGCACCTCTGCATGTTTTAATTTGTGTATTAAGAAATCTGTAAGCACATCTGAACAAACACACCTGTTCTGAAAAAAAAGAATCAAACCAAATACAATTCAATGTTATTATTTTCCCCTCTTTTAAAGGAGTATGAACACTGAGTTCCAAAAAACTTTGTTCTGTCCTTTGGAAGAATGTGCATCTCTGCTCTGGAGACCAGCAGTGGATCCTTCTATGGCTTCCCCTTCCTGAAACATTCACACTATTTTCAGGAAAGCTCTTTCTTAAGTCTCATCATCCAGTCTTTTTCCTTAAATGGGAATTGCATCTCTTCCCAGGGCAAAAGAATTATATGGAAGGCTATATTCCAGACAAATGTTCTATTTTTTCCACCTTCAGCAATTTTTTCCATGTTTTAGAAAAGAAAAAAAGAAATTATGTGTGTATGTGCATGTTTATTTCTCTATTACACAGGAACAGAGCCAGCCATCCTGGTTAAGGGCTGAAGTTAGTAAGAGACTGTTAAGATTCACAGGCATTTCTTGAAAACATAAAAGTCACCAGGTAGGAGGTTGCACAGAAAAAGGATTCTTCATTTTTGCAAATCATGTCATCTTAAGTAAATGGTCTTCCTAATATTTTAAATTTAGGTATTACCAAAATAATTCCTCTTTTAAACAGGAAATGAACCTGAGCAAAAGATCAGTTTTGATCAGTGTTTCTGCATCTCCCTTGCTTCACTCACTGAAGCAGATGTGCTGGTATCTACAAGTATTAGAAATTCACGTTACTAAACACACTGCAGAAACAGCACTAGCAGCAGCAAGCCTCTACTGCATTTTTCTGAAGACACACTTGAAATCTGCTGAAACTAATTTGCATGTCTGCCAATGAATTAAACTCTCACAGAAGAGGTGACTTTGCTTTTGCTCTATGCAGATGTCACCATTTTTCTGAAGATTATCGTAAATTTCCTTCACAGTACATTAGGTAATTCCACTCTGAAAACACAGAAAAATTATGAAAAAGAAAAAAATATGCTAATTTTCAGATCTAGTGAAGAATACATTAATTTGACCAATTCCTTCAATTGCTTTATGTTTCAATTCCCTACTGTATTGGAAAAACATTTGATCAGATTTACAAAACAAGGTCACCTAAAGTCTGAAAATTGTACATCTGTATGAGGCACTCAAGAATCTCAAATAATTTCACAAGTACTTTTTCTATCAAGTCCTTTTTTTTAGAACATAGATTCTGGACAGATATAGCTGCTTCATCAAAAGAAAAAGTGCTACATCTAAACAAACTGAGTTCAGAAAAAATGCTATGGGTCTTGATTGATTTACAGTTCTATAACTAGATGATATCTTTTCCACTAGTTATGAAAGAAAATGGATGTATTAAGCAGGAATATAAAACTACTTAATAAAATACATTCTCAGCTTCAAAGCCACTTTGTGTGACTTGTCTTGACTTTGAACTGCATTAACAGAAAGTCACCTTTTGTAAAAAAGAGCATATACCCTAGTGATAAGGAAAATTTGCATCGGCCAATGAGATGCAACAATGAAGTGCAAAGTTGTCCAACTTAGCCTGGTGGTCACCAAGTAAGATATTTCTGCCAAAAGCAGACAAAAAAACCCCTTGTAACAGTAGAAAAATTGCGTAAGGTTCTTGTCCTTTGAGTATTTTAAAATCTTTTGAATTACATAAGGCATGAGAATGCCATGTAGTTTTCTGCACTTTTACAGGACATCTCAAATTTTCTAGAAGACACATATGCAGACACGAGTATAGTAAGTTTAAACCTGAGAAAAATAAGACCATTCTTACAATCTGAGAGCAGACACAGGTGCTGGAGGTCCATAACACACCAAATCACAAAACAAGACAAAAATACATGAGGATGACCTTATATGCAGGTTAGCATGGTGTCACAAGACAGATGGACTTGTGGAGTTTGCTTTTTAAAAACAAGAGAAAAGTCACATACCGTACTAGCCCATTACAGAAGACATTTACCAGTTAGATCACGTACTTAAATAAGGCTACAAAGATAACACCAGCATTTCACTGTATATTATACACAACTGCTATTAAGCAACAGTACTGCTCTCTACAGCAAGCAGATTTCCCCAGGGCTCTACTGCTATACTCCCAATATACATTAGCATCCGTTCCCTACCATATTCTATTTGTGAACAAAACTCTCCCAGAAATGGGTTTTACATTCTGACCATGCAAAATGGTGGATAAAGGATTTGGCAGCTTTCCCCGTTCCGGTCATTCTATTGAATAGAAAATGTAAATAAAAATAAATAAATAAATAAATAAAAACTTCTACATCTTCATCAAAAACATAGAAACAGATACTTACATTAATCATTGGCTAAGTCAAAATAAAGTACTCTGTCCAAAAGGTTCAACAACCTCTTCTCATTTGGAAATGCTTCAAAGATTTGTTTCATATACAGTCCAGAATCTACTACCCTGGCATGATCAAGGACCTAAAAATACAGAAGTATTTCTTTTTCCCCTTTTACTTCACTTCTGTACTTTCATTATGCCCAGTTTCACCATGAATTTAAACCTTTAAATTTTTCCACACACTCCAAACACATACACACATACGACAGAACACGTCACATTTCTAACACATCTATCAAGAAAACAATCACCTTTCACTGTACAGTGAGCTAGACCTGGTAAAAAATGTGATTACTTTGATGCAGTTCAAAGGGTTTATTTGCTGCAGGAGAACAGTGCTGATATTTAATTGACAAAATCCCTGCAACTTGAAGTTTCACATACAAACACACTATTCCCAAGAACCTTTGAAACAGTAGAGAAAGCATACAGACAAAATTTGAAATGAAAACATCTAAAAGCCTAAGGGACAATGGGCTATCAGGGAAAAAACTTCAAAAAGCCTGAGTCTGAAAGTCTCAGATTACAGAGGCTGGCACACAATCTCCACCAGTTCAGTCTGCTTAGCTGCACACAAGTTAAATGTACGTTTAACACTTTCTTCCAATTTGGCATTTCTAGTTCTAAACAAACACCTAATAATCAAACAAATGTCAAACATTCCTCATTTTATGCTCACACTAAACCCCTGACTCATTCTAAAACAGACCTATATTATACAAGACAGGTGCTTACGCACACCATAAATAAAGTCAAAATACTTTAGGTCACAGGACTCAAGACAGGTCCTGCTTTACCACTTTGGCCACAGTAGAGAAAAATGCTTTCACAAGTAAACCAGCCTAGAACGATTCCCCTTCTGCACCTCCAAAAGGAACTTGTACAGCAAGTTTCTGGAAGTGTACTTCAAAAACAAACACGGAAGCAACCAATTGCACTAAGAGGATGTTTGGGAGGCTGCACCTAAAACTCAGTTAGAAGATGCACAGGATTTGGTCTGCTGCCATGACTTCAACAGTTTTGCTTTAAGTTATAATTTACTTGCAATATTATAATAAATTTTTAACAAACCAATATTCTTCCTCCCTCTAAATTACCAGTATATCCCTTCATCTTGACTCCTGCTTAGCATTTGTCAAGACCTGCATCTAGTTTATAATCAACTCAGACTGCCTTTTGCTGTGAGTCACTATGATAACAGCAATTCATCTTAACTGACTGAAATAGATCCAGCTTGGTTTTCATGCTAAAGTGATTACTGACGCTGCCTTACTTTGGAGCTACCATTTTGTTAGGAAACAAAACACACAACATAGAATGACAAATACTAAAAAACAATGAAGAAAAGCCATTTAAAGACAAAAAACGCCTCTCAGGCTTGCTAATCCTAAACATCAAGATACCATTCTTTAGCTGGTTATTAATTATATCACAACCTGCTGAACTAACATAAATCTTAGTGGGGTGGAGGGGGGAAATCGCAGCTGAACCTCCTTGGTATACTCCTAGTTTCACCCAATATGCAGTTCATGTTATTTATAAGGAGAACATATTGTTGGTTCATATTCAACTTGGTATTCACCGAAACTCCCCAGGTTCTCTTCAGTGAGACTACTGTTCAGCCAGGCACTTCACAACTTGTACAAATCCATGAGGCTATGCCTGCACATGGAAAACTCTGCACATCTCCTTGCTATCTTCAGAAAGTTTCTGCTGACCCATTTCTCAAGCTTATCTAGGTCCCTCTCGACTCAAGGGCTACTGTTTAGGTATGTAAACCGTGAAAACAGACCATCATCTTTCCTGCTCAGCTCACTTATGATTGAATTGGAACTTCACTGGACTCTGCAGACAAATTATTATTTAGGTACCATATGGAAGAAATGCAGCCATTTTGCTTTCATTTGTCTATATGTGGCTCCTGGCAGGAGGCAACTCCTGAGAAGACTCAAGCCCTCATTTGTATAAAACATACAAATAGTGGGGGGCAGGGAGGAAACAGAGTGGCAAGAAAATGTCTTCAGAGCAACTTATGATCAGTGGAATGGAAAAGGACTAGAAGGACTATAGCGGTTTGCAGGACAAAACTTAAGTAGGGCAAGGCAGCAACCAGTATCATTGTTTCAGAAACAGTCTATTGAGATTCTAGAGATGAAGAGAACGAAGTCCACACAATCTAATAGTTTGATTCTCTTCACACTACAGAACAGAAACATACTCAACTTTGTTTAATATATTAAAATGTATCTGAGTTCCTAAGAGTTGCAAATTCAATGCTGACAAGATATCAGAGCCTTTCTAGTAAGACTCGGGAATTAGCAAGAGTTGTAACCTATTATAAAGATTCATCTTTCATAGCCTTTATCTACTGAATGCTTAACAAACATACCCAGAACTCTTGCAACTTTTATGTAAAAGCAAATGTTGAAAGCATCAAAAGAGAAGAATTAAGAATGACTCTACTTTGTGACCCAAAGAATATGCTTCCTCCCCAGCCTTAGTGTTACTTGGGCCAGTCTTCTGACAAAGCAATGCTACTTCCCATAGCAACTTCTGGGCCAAATAAAGGTAGAAGAATAGCATCTTAAGTTTCCATAACTGAGAAACTGAAGTACAGAAGGGGGAGCAGGAGGAAGGAAAATAGTGCTATGGTGTGATCATGTGAAAAAATGTGCCCTTATATGGTGAGAAGTGTTAAGAACGTAAAAAGAACCCACAATTAAAAGCAATGTTTTTCAGTAGTTATTAACCGTGTTTCAAAGATTCTTTTTCTACTTCTCTCTCCAAAGGGAGATTTTATACTTCAGTAGAACACTTCAAGACAAAAAACCTTCATTTTATTTATTTGCATGTTTTAATGGTAAAAGCCATTCACCACCCATGTCTACATCCTGGCTAACTCGCATCCAGAAGTGGAGGCTTTGTGCAGCAGAGCCCTCATCTTCTGGACACGTCAAGTTTATTTGCATACTTCATGTATTCAGTATGAGAAAAGAAGATACTAAACACTTTTACAGCCACACTGCAGAATAAATGCCCTATAACGTACTACCCCACAGTATTTTCCTAATAATATGCAAGGAGATTTTTTTTTTCCCCCACAAGGTTTTTTGATTCTCTTTTGGTAAAAAGATGTAGAAGATACACACTGAAAGATTTATCCAAGACAGAGATTTGCTTGTTACCCCCTACCCCAAATCAAAACTCAAAGTTCTCGGGCAGTTCAATTAGAAGCAAAGATGCAAAATACTTACAGTTGCTACGCCCAGACATAGCTAATATAGACACACCTGTAAGCTGGAGTAGTGGAATTGGAGAGAACAATTCAAACTTTATCAAATCACACAATGCTGCTAAACAAGCCTTACAGACCCTGCTAGAGAAATTCAGACCATACTTAGACTAACAATGCTCCCCGTTATTGACTTACTAGTGAATCGCAGAAGTTAAAAAAAACCCAAATGCCATCAACCAGACACCCCCCAAATTATGGAAATGGTGAAAGGAACAGCACTTCTAAATTACTTTGATCAAGTCAAGTTCTGAATGTAGATTATTTATGTGGATAAAGACAGAATTCAAAAGTGTAGCTTCTCAATATCTGCTCTAGTTAAGATTTAAAAGTCTAGTGTACGTGTAAACTACTCTTTTGCCACAGTTTGGTGTGGAAGATCAATGCAAAGAATCCTGTTTGCTACTGGTTAGGCTAGCAACTGTTTGATCCAATGAGAAACAAACTTACAAAAGGAAAAAATAAACTGTGATAACTATGGTAATTTTAATATCTCAGTTTTTAAAAGTCTACATAGTATCACTCAAGCAGTTCTAAAAGTTTTGTCAGAAACATGCCTATTTTAAAACATAGTCAATGTAGAGATTCTTCTATAAAAAAGAACTTTCAATACTAGAACACCTTCTAAACTGATGTCTGATGAAAATTAATTAGAAATACACTTGCTTTTCACTGGAATCACACAGCCAACTCCTCCAGGAATACAAGTTTTCTGATCTTTCCTCGTGAACAAGCCATGCAAATGCCTCTATATGATTACGAACACATATATAGACTGCTCAACAACCACATTTAAGCTTCTTTAGTAAGCAGCTGTCACATTTACCATTTAATACTGTTCAATAAAAGCATGAGTTCATCTTCTCTATCAATACATTTTTCAGTAAAGGAAATTCAAGTTCACATACATCAATCCTGCACAAACCCTTTCAAAGAGCAAGGGTTCAATATAAGATTTTCCCCAGTTACAGGAAGAGCCAAGCTCCCCATGCGAATGACAATTCAGTAGAAGTGCATGTCACCAGAGCACTTCAGTTTTGAAAACTAAGTTCTCCAAAGGTCTAAAATCCCTTGGCATTTCTTTCCTACTTCATATCTCCTGCCTTGAGAATATCAGTAAGGCTTTCCTGGCAAAAGCAGCACTTCAGTCAACAGTTCTAGGTCAGTATTTTCATCTTACTGTGCAGAAAGCTTGGCAGCTGTGGTTTATTATGTTAGTCAAGGGTCTACAAAAGATATTATTAGAAATAGTTTACTTGTTAGGCTTAAATTTGCTGAGGAGACCAAAATATTTGCATCCACCACTACAAAAAGATTGCAAAACATGGTTTGATGACTGACTCAATTATGAATTTAATTCTGAACTGTGCAAACATCGCAGAATGAACATACTATATTAACACTTACTCAGTCTGCAGTCCTCCTACTAATAAATTTGGGCAATATATAATTTTTCTTGTGATATAATAAAATTTCACTAGTCTCTGCAACAAAGTATAATGCTTTGCTTACAAACATGACCCAATAGGAAGAAAGGAATTTTCAAAGTTAACTGAGGTTGAGGAAAGGAAGACAATGGTAGGAAGTACGACTGCTCATCATGATCACACAACTTAACTGCAGCGATAGCTGCCGAGTGAACTTCAGCACTGTGGGAAGAGTCTTGAGGATTGCTGAGATCAAGTTCTATAATGACCCAAACCCCACCTAAAACTGCTAACAGTTTTGCCTTGACCCCAATTGGGGGTTCCTGTTCTACATCACCCCTCCTTTAAGCCAACAGGAACATCTGGTGACCACAATGGCCATCCACCTAAGAAACTGCTCTGTGTTAAGAGACATTTTTTGCTAACGTTAGTCAAAACCCAGGGCAGCTTCTCAGCCAACTGACTGTGGAGTTCCAGGAATGCCTCTACTGACACAGGAAAAAAAACAAATGACCAGAAGCAGAGGAAGTTATCATTTTGGGCTGCAATGCCAGTTCAGATGACTGCAAATGTACACCAGACATGGTAGAGCTGCACCATTACACAGTCCTCAGGCTGCAAGTGAAGCACTTGCATCAACTGGAGCTATGGCACTGCTTATCAAAGTGCAGCTCCTGCCACACTCAAATTTGCAGATGAATACTCATACACCCATGGTAAAATACACTGTGTTGCCAAAACTACACCAAACCCATAAAATACTATGGGCTCTCTGTTATCCAGCCTCTCGCGTCCCTTTAGAAAAAGGGCATGTGAATATCTTCTTTTGTATCATGTTTCTTTTGGAATTGCGGAAATTATTTAAAAGAAACCTCAACTGTTTAAACCCACGAAACACAGATTATTTCAAGTATCTGTGTGCTGATCTTGAAGTGTATAAAACACTAATATGCAGAACTGATCCGTGTCAACACATCTATACTTTTAGTTGCAAAACTGCTTTTAGCCTGTCTTGCCACACCATTAAACTCAGGGCTACTCGCTTTTGGGTAAGGTTACATGTGAACAACCTAAATTCCAAGTTTCATAACCAACTGCCTTAAATTAAAACTTGGTATTAAATAGACATAATCTTAAACATTTAGGGATGTATTTTATAAAGAGCTCATATATCTGTCATATTAACAAAGAACAGTACCTACTGCCTCTTGACGCATGGCTACACTCAGTGCGGCATAAGCCAATGCTATGGCTGAGACAGTTCCCATCAACTCCTCTCTCCCTATCCCTCACTGGTTCCAGAACTAGTGTTTCTATGACACAGACCAAAACAGAGAACGAAGCCAGATTAAAACCAAACAAACCATACTTCTGCTCACAGAAAGGGTCCCCCTGTACAGCTGCCTGCACCATTGTATGACCTCTGGTACCAAGGGAAGACAGGCAGCAGAATATTATGATTTTAATTATTTAAAAGAACTAAAAATTCAGGTTACATCAAATTTTCAACTTCACTGATAACATTTTCAAAGGTTCAAAAGTTAATAGAAATTATTTTTCTGACCCAGCACATTTCATTATAGTGAAGACTAATTAAATAACAAAAATGAGCTCATGACAAGCATGTTGTTGGTTTTTTGTATCAAAATTAACTCACAAATTAAAAGTAAACAGAAAATGACAAGTGTTCATATTTAATAACAGTGTATGGGAAAAAAACCTATTTAAATGAAAAATTCAATCTAGGATAAACTTCTAACTCCTTTTTTTGATAGAAGAAAAATGTACCAGGCTTACTTGTTGCAGTATATAAGCGCCCAGAGAGGACGAGATATTTTCATTTGTGCCTAAAGAATGTGGAAAAATTGCTTATACGTTTTATATTCTACATATGTGTAAGAACACTTCCACCTAATTGTTAGAAACAATACTTGTGTACAACACAAAGTTTTATAAAGTATAACACTGTAGAGCAACTCTTTCTTCCTACAGCTGAGAGAAACTGTGATAAAAGCAATGGCCTGTGAAACTGTTTAGAACAGTTGTTATTAATAGACTTGGTACATTTTTCAATCCTAACAAGTATATTTACATGGATTTTCAGCATTAAAGATTATCCCATATTATGGAAGTTGGCACCCATTCATGAGTTTTGGTTTTGCCCCCCGCAAAAGTATAAACCAGGTACATAGCTTCTTAGATAAACTGAGATCTGCTTATCATGGTCATTCTTGCTACACAGAATCATAGTACTTCCATTTTATAATTTGGTGCAGAGTAGCATTATCAGAGGTAAAACAGGAACAACACCAGTTAGCTTAGTTTCAAAGGATAAAATATTTGGTCACTAGTATCCCTCCACATTGAGAGAATGCCTTACAAATCATAACTGTGATCACTCTAAGCAAATAAAAAGGAAATGTACCAAAAAATTAAAATGGCTCAAGGGAAAGTATCAAGTCAGTAGTAGATTTAAGCTTGTATGTTCTGACTTGTGCTTAAGCTATTAAAAAGTACTACAGTTTTCATGTTTCTTTCTGGATTAGTTTTTGGGGTTTTTTGTTTGTTTGTTTTTTCTTCTTTAAATCAAGTCCCCTTTAGACAAAGGAAAGAAGCTTAAAATAAAACCTTTTAAAATAAGCAAACAATGAAGGCTTGGCATACTTAGCCATTTTTCTAATTATAACCTCCACAAAAATGCAGGCTTCTACTACGCTGTAAACACATTCAGGCCTTACCTTTTCCCACCACAAACTTTAGTCTACATTACCACAAGCTGAAGAACAATTTTAACCAGCATTTCACGTAGTCATGTATGCTCTTTCTTTATACTAAACTTGTTACCAAAAGTAATATTGCACAACAAAAAAGAAACTAGCTTACTTTCCTGGTAAATATATACTTCATATCACATTTCAAGTTTCACAACAGAATGATTGGTACACCCATCCTGAATGTAGAGAGATGGTTGAACCAGAAATGACATTCTATTAAATGCAGAGTAGTTTTCTTAAATACTAGTGAACAACAATGGATTGTAAGAATGGATTGCCGGTAAGTACCATTTTAAAAATATGGGATCGTGGATGCTCTAAATTGAAGCAAAATTATTAGTAACAAAATACAAACAACAAAAAACTATTCAGCTATCAAAAAGGCTACTTTTCTGCTTCTTACTTGCAGAGATGCTCCATAATAAGAGAAGAAAACTAAGGTTGTTTTGATTTTCTGAAAGATCTTTACCAGATCCTCCCTCCCCACCATTAAGCTCTCACAATGTTCAGTTTAACTTCATGAACTATATCAATGAAACCTGTGTATCTGTATTTTTCCTTTGTATAAAACTTTCAGTAACAAAGTGATACAATGTCAGGAATGAAAATACAGCAACTAAAGAACAAATTTTGTAAAATTTACAAACACACTACAGATAAAATTTTCAGCTTGTTTTTACAACTTTCCTGCACAAAGATATGGGTAGTTTTCTAAATCGTAAGCTAGAGTAACATCTGGGCAAGGCACTTCCATTTCCAGCGTTAATGAACCAACTACAGAAATCCCCTAGATATCAACCTTGTGGCTAGTAAATGCAAAAAGTGAAATATTTTGCATGGAATCATCTCAGTAAGAAGTCAAACTGTATTCCTTCCATACTCCTACTCAACCAAAAGTCTCTTCCACTGTATTTTTTTTTCAGGTGAGTCAGAAGACTAAGACATCTGCTAGGGATGGGAACAAAACAGATTTCTCATCCCCTCCTCAGATCAAGGCCTCTCTTTGCTGCAGCAGAAGGTGGCACTTCTAGTGCCTCTACCTCAAGTGCAATTTAGGATCACTACATTATTACTTCCTGTGCTAACCTCTGCTGACAACAGGAATACAAAACCGATGAGAAATTTTCAATTCCAATGGTCCAACCAGTCTAACGTTTACTGCTGCAAGGATTCCAACACTTCAGGTAACAGGGGAAGACTTTAACTGTTTATAGTGGCTGACATTTAAGTTAAAAGGTTTTAGCAGCTCTAGGAGTAGAGCATTCAATTAAACATACACTAGTTACTAGCACCTAACATTCTCTGCAGCTCAAAGAGATTTGTTTTTTGACTTGCCTTTAAATATTTATTTCTCAAAATCCATCCACTTCTGAAACAGTCAAATGCAAGAAGGCTGTGTGAAGCTTACCTTCTAAACTGTAGAGCGGTTGGGCACAAAACTGCAAAAATGCTAATACCAAAGCAATCAAAGGCATGCCAGGTTTTTCTTATAATGCTAAATTTAAATGAAAAGTCTTTTAAGTACATTTTCAGATCTTCCCATTAGAAATACTACAGCACAACTAAACAAGATATTAAGAAACAGATTTTGAAACATGTTTTATGATTATATATTCTTATATTAAAGATGATGGCAGAATATTGCAGCAAACTGTTGGGAAGTAAAACTCGATCTAGCTGATAAAGAATTCAGGAAGATGGAGCCCCAAAGTATTTTGACACTATATAGTTTGCATAGTGTAAACTCTGAGAAATATATATGTAGTGCCACCTTTAGAAGGCTAGAACAGTTTGAGTTAGGAAAAGCATAAAAGAATAAACATCTGTTGCAAGGAGAAGGATGAGGTACTAGTGTCTACATAGGGAAAAAGTTCTTCTCACGAACTACAATCAAGGATAAAATAAGGTACAAAACTAGAAGAGTACAGAACTACTTACCTATGATAACTTTTGTTAAAACAAACAGATGTGCTTAAATAAGTACCAATATTTCAAAATACTGTATTTGAAACCATATGGCTTCCTACTTATAGCAAAGAACCTAACAGTCAGCAAGAGAGAAATAACATCTGTCTTCAAGAAGGTTCTAAGCTTAATGAGTTTTCATCAGTAGAAAAATTACAAAGTTTTGCTACCCATTGCATAATCTTAGACCAGCGAGTCTAAATCAGTGGAACATGCCACCATATCATTAAATCCATCCCCCTTTCCAGAATAAGCAAGTGCCTGCTGCACATGGCTGCATCTACCCGTTATGGTTAGGGCTTCCCAAGCTGTACCTTCAAGCAGTCACAACGCAACCTCTGCTCAAATGCAAGGTAGAGGGAAGAACAGTAATTATTTTTTTTAAGTAGAAAAAGGCAGGATTGAGAGACTCGGGCGAGGCCACAACCAGACACATATGCAGTAGGCAGGAAAAGGGACCACCTGCCTGCTCCCAGTCCCAGCTTTCGCCACCACCTCAGCCCTCCAGCACACCCCACCCCGTGGGCCCGGCGCCGCGGAGCTGGGCCGAGTGCTCAGCTCATCCCGCGGACAAGGCCTGGGCCCCGAGCCCCTGAGGGCGCCCCAGCCCACGCAGCTCCGCGGCCCCTCGCTGCTGCACCCACCCCCTGCCGTTGGCGGGCCACGCCAGGCCTCGGCCTCTTCCCAGCTCTGGCCGCACCACTTCTGGGCCGCGGCCTAAAAATGGCGGAGGCAGCCGCACTTCCCAGGCTGCTCACCCCTGCGCCCGCCCCGCCAGCGGCCCAGCACGAGTCGTACTCACCGTCCAGCCGGTCTCTCGTGCCCCGACTCCGCGCCCTGTCGCCTCGCCACTCGCCTCGTCCCTCCGGCCCCAGAAGCCGTCGCTCACGAGCCCCTACCACGGCCGACCGCCATCTTCCTTCCCCCACCAGCGACCGGGCGGCGCACGCGCCCTACGTCAACACGCTCGGCGGCGCGAGAGGCGGTCCCAGCTCCCGCGGGGGCACAGCGGCCAGTGCGCAGACGCGCGGGGCAGGGCGCGCGCCGCTTCCGCGAGCCTCCCGCCGTGCCACGAGCTATGCCTGCGCTACCGGAAGCCCGGCGCGTCCCGACCGTCCCTTCGCAGGTGGAGGCGCGAAGAGGCGCGCGCATGCGCACTGAGAGGAGGCAGCGGGGCGGGTCTGAGGGGACGGGCCGCCGTGCCGGAGCCGCCTCGCTGTAACGGGTCGCGCCCGACGCCCCTGTCGCGTTTTGTTGGGGGAAGAGGATGACCAAAATTCAACCCATGAAACTGCAGTGGCGGGGAAGCTGCGCTCCCGGTCCGCCCGCTGTCTCCCCCGGGCCTGTGTTTCGGCGACGCTGTGGGCAACGTGGCCCCTTGCCACCTGGCTTCAGCCTCTCCACAACTGGCAGTACCGGTAGCTGGAGAAATTGTTACTTCCAAACCGTATCGCCTTGCACGTCTCGCCTAACGGCATAGCTCTGTACTTCCGTACTGCTGCATGCTAATCCCCTACGTGTTCACCAATGGCCAGGGGCTACCATGGGATCACACCTCGCGCAATTCCTTGGACATCTTCCCTTCTTGTTCCCTGTCCTGATTACCAGGTTTCAAAACACAACAGTCAAGAACAACTAATTTCGAGGTTCATAATTATCTGCTTGGGGAGGATGGTGCAAATCTCCCGAGATCATTTTCAGATCACTAAAGGCTGTTACGCTCCTCCTTGGGGGTCTTAAGTTAGCTTACAAAGGTATTAACAAGTAGTAATGCCTCCCAATTATAATTATTACGTCCTCTTACTCAGAAGTGTAGGTAAAGACGTGCTGAATGGCTTTTTTTTTATATAAAAAGGAGTTGTCATTAAGATACGAGAGCCTGTGTATTTAAAAGATTAAAATGTCTTCAAGCTGCTTGAACAGAAACATTTCACAGAGCAAACCAAGTTACAGTGGGAGCAGCTACTGGAAATCTAAGATTTAAGATTTAAGAGCACTGCCTAGGAAGTTTAATCTAACTGAAAGAACATTTCTTTCAAGTGAAAGCTAACAGTCCGTGATTGTTGCCAACTCCCCACTTCTGAGCTAAAATAATACTGAGTGTGCCCCTCCCATAGGCTCCACCAAGAGCCACCTCTCCACAGTGTTGTGTTATTTACTGTTTGATTCCTTAGAATTGTGGCAGTTAGCAAGCTACTTAAGGAGTCCATCCCTCCTGGGATGGATACCTGGCTTTGTTAACATCAAAATTACTGATTTTCCTCACCTTTTTCTTGTCTGAAACAGTATAGGTTGGGTCTCTGCAATCACTTGGCAGAGAACAGGAATGCAGAGAGGGAGATGCTGCCCAGACGTTCTCTCACTATGATCATAGTTAATAATGCCTCTCTCTGACCTGTCCTAAATTGTACTTGCGTTTATCACACGCTTGGGAGTCCCCAGATCTCCAACACAGGTTAATAATCACAGGATATGTTTATCAAAAAGGTCCGTATTAATAAAATAATAATATGCATCTAGTGGTTATAAAACACATAGCCTTAATTAGAAATATATTTTAATTTACACTAAACAATAATAGAAAATTATGGAAGCTGTAAAAATTCACTGTCTTGATCAAACAATACAAAAGGAAACAAAAAACCACCACAGAAATTGATGCCGCACATCACTAAACCTTCCGAGAGTCAAGAACAAGTTTCTTCACCTCTTTTAGAAGTTCACCAAAAAAAAAAAAAAAGTCATCACATCTATATTTCTGCTAAAAAACAGAAACATGTTGAAAATTTCCAAATCAGGGAGAGAGATCTGGAAGAAACAAATACTTGAGCCACTGGGAAAAGGCTTTTCAGGTTCTTTGGCTCTCACAATACAGACATCCTTACCAACACACGTGGAACAAACCAAAAGGACTACACTCTGAATGCACCTGTGGATGACACTGGAGTACCCTTCATCCACAACTCCCCTTACTCAGCCAGGAGCTGGACTGGTCCAGAGGGCTGAGAAACAGTCAAAGTTCCCAGGTTTTTCTGTTCATATAAAGGGTTTGAGTGTTAACCTTAATATTGGAAGCTGCGTTTAGTCTGAATGTCGTCAAGAATCTGCTGTAATTCCTCATCTTCAAATCGGCCCTCCAGGCTGCAAGATAAGAACAATGAGAGTACATTAAAGGTTTTAGAAATAATCTCTCCCAGGATTCATTCCAGACAGCCATAATTCTCTCCTGTCAGTCTCAACACCATCATCACCCACCATATGGTACCACCAGGAACAGTCTGTAGCATTACTGTACAAACACCACTCTAACCCCTCTTTAAATGACAAAACTCCATCCTTCCCAGAACTTTCTGCTGAATAATTTCAAAACATTTTCTCAAAAAAGGCAGGTGCAGGTTTAAACAGACCTCTAAATGAAGTTCACGTAGCCTCATGCTCATAAGCCAGTCCAGTCTTGCTATAAAATCTTAGTATATAAGGAAGAAACTGTAATTCAGAACAATGTTTGGTTCCCTCCTCCATCTCAGGCCATGAGGTAACAAATCAAGATATGAAGAAATTACTGCTCCCCCATACATTATCCACAAAACAGTCCATAGGAGCACTGTCATTTGCTGCAACAGAAAAAAACCCACAAACACCACACACAAACACAGCCGGTTTGGCTAAGAACCCCAATTTAAGTTTACACTTAATCCAGTAAATGTTGTCGGAAGTGCATTAGGGACACTCACAAATAGTGCCTCAGTGTCAGATCAACGGGTAGGTGAAGAAAGACCAAGACCAAATGTTTTTCCATCAACAGAGCTGGGTTGAAGAGAGGGCATCTGCCCATAGCTGGCTTCAGATCGCAGGAAAGTACAAAGCAGTCTTTTTATGACATGTAAATGCTCACCTAGGAATCAAAGCTTTCGCTTCCTCAGCTGTCTCAGGACACAAGTTAGCCAAACATGCCAGTTCAAATTTATGGAGCTTTTTCTGGAGCAGCAAACTGTAAGGAAAGACAAGAACTTGGTGAAATTACAAGTAAGATAGGAATATAAAAGGGCATAAACTAAACCAAACAGCTATCTTTTTTTCACTCTGCTTTTGGCACTGATGTCAATATTTTTTTCAGGAGGAAAGACTCATTATATAATTACATAGAGGCAAAAAAAGTCACATCTGTTAACTTCGTTTCCCCCAAATTACTCTACAAAGTCTAGAAAATCCTCCCACTTAATGCAGTCAGCCATCATTTAACTACTGAAAACAAAGCAGTTCAGAAGGCTTGACCTAGACAAAGTACAACCCTCCATGAAGAATTATGATCAAATTTCTTGCCTCTTCAGAAAGACAAGATTCAAAATTATACTACAAATCAGGAAACACCACTGAACTGAACTTTCATAAAGCAGCATCAATATTATATACCAAATTCTCCAGTATAGTCTTATACCCTAACTTTTCCACTCACCTACGGACACTGGCAATGGTTTCACGGTTTTTGAAGCGGCTGAAGCGCGCTGTGTAGTTCAAGGTTTTCATGAAGACTTCTGAAAGCTCCTGCTCATCTTCTGCACTCTCATTCTGCTGCTTACGATGCTCAAGAAGCATATGTACTTCTGAATTTAGAAGAGTTTCTGCAGTTTCAAACTCTACATTTAAATGAGTGAACAGCAGCATAAAAAAGGTGAAGCATGGATGAAAAAGTGCACTTAGAGAAGTTTTGTATGTAAATCTTAGCTCTGGGCAACAATGAAGTGAACAAAGTGTCTCACAGCAGTTGTGCAAGCCCTTTCACCAATGACTGGGCAGCATTTCATACTGAAAATGCTGATAAAAATTATACCACTTTGAATGACAATCCAACATGTTTGTCTTTTTGACCACACATTTTACATTTTAAGCCCTAACCTTCTGATTTGTTACATTTTTGCTACATGTTTTCTTCACCCATTTTTGGCAGAACTTAAGTAATGTATGACTTGTTTTAGAAAAAGAGTATTTAGAATTATAATACTAAAAAAATTTAGAAGTGACACATATGGTCTTTGGAAGCCTCTGAGTTCAAGTAAATGTGGATGCTCTTGGGTGTTTTAAAAAAAGCTTAATTTACTTGAGAGGTTAATTGACCTACTCACACCTTATCACCATTTTAACCAATCTTAACAGATTTTTCACCCGTTTTTAGCCAACTCCCTTTGGTTTTGTTCATCATCATCATTGTATTTATTCCAATGACAAGAAGGTCTTTCAACATCAGCAGTATGAGCTATTTGAAGCAGCAGGATCAGAGACTGCATCCCGGGGTGCCCTTTTATATAAACAGTCAGATACAGGGCAGTGCTAGAAAGGGACTGGCAACGTTTACTGTGCACAGAGCAGTAAAGGAACTTGGGCTGAACGTGGATAGGCTACAGATTTTAGTCTAAAAACATCCAGAAAACAGTCTTTCAGAGCTATGGTGTTATTCGTAACTTAAAATACCGTTTGTGTTGTTTATTTTCTCCTCTTCCAGGGTCACTCTGAGGCATAAATACAGCTCTGGAATTTATACGGAATAGTTTTTTAAAAAAATACACAAGGCTGTTAGTGGCCCTAGTCACAAATCAGGATCTGGACAGCTGGTTTCCTAAAATGCAGCACTATTCGAATGTGAAGAAACACCAATAAAAAAGTAATGGTTATATCAAAAAACAAGAATCATGTTGTTATAACCTGATATGATTTTTTTTTTTTTATTCCTGTACACGCACGTGTTGGTCCACTTAAGAAAGAACAGACATATTTTAGCAATCATGGGCCCCTTAAATACACAAAAATGATTTATTTTCCCTGATTTTTAACATTTGGGGCTCTGTAACTGGCGGGGCGGTCAGGTCGTTGAGCAGCGCTCCGGCTCGAGGAGCCGCTCGGCGAGGCCGGCGCCATGGGGAACGGCGAGCTCCTTCCCTCAGAGGCGCCAGCCTTCAACCACCGCCCGGCCCGCCGCCCCCTCGCCGCCCCCGCTCGGACGGCCGCTCCGCGGCGCGCACCTTTGGGGAAGACGAGCTGCGAAGCATCCTCCTCCACGTCCGCCGCCCGCGGGTCGCTGCCGCCCGCCGCCATCGCCTCGGCCGGCACCGGAAGCCCCACCGCCCGGAAGCGCGGCGCCGCCGCAGCGCCGCCGCCCGGCAGGGGGAGCCGCCTCCGCGGCGGAGGCGCCCGGCGCTGACAGGAGGCGGCTCTGGGCCGGCTGACAGGAGGCGGTGCGGGGAGAGCCTGAGCCGGGGCTGGGCCGGGGGCAGCAGCGGTGTGTGGGCGCTGCCGGGAGGGCACGGAGGGGTGGTTGTCACCCGGGCACGGCTGGCGTTGCGGAAAACGTACGGAAAAAAAGCGCGGTTCCCCCTGTGGAGCACCGAGGGGGAGGAGCGGGAACAGGGCGCCTCAGCACCCCCACGCGAAACGCAGCCCTCAAAGGTGTGTTGAAGCTCGCTTAGAAATTAGCTGCTAGAAACCGAAAGCAGTGGCGTGCTGGAGCTTTATTTCTGTGAAGATGGGCCAAATAATCCTGACAGGCCAAGACATTGTGGGCCCAAAGTCTTACAAGGCGTTGAACCACGGCTCGAGCGGAACGCTGAGGGAAATCACGCTCGTCTTTTACAAGAGCAAACCCGGAGGAAGGCTCCTGCTGCTCAGTCATTTGGGAAGATAAGTGGAGAGCTCAAAACTGTGCCGGTTCCCCCTCGTCAGGCCGACGCATTTGCCCAGAAGCGCCTGGGGGACACCGAGGCAGCAGGTGCGTCTTCACCCGCCTGGCTTCACACCAGACGTGGATCAGGGAGCTACAGCCCGCTCCATTTTGCTACCAGAACATCCTCCAGCTAGATAGCAAGCCTTGACCTTTAGGAAAACTGCAACTGTCTGTACCAGAATTTTTATCTATCTATCTGGCTCACTGTGATTAATGTACCTCAGTCTGTGAGGAATGAGTGTTGATACCATAAATAACACACTTTGAAAGGGAGGTAACTTTTTCAGACTCTCCAGAAGTAATCTACAGACCCATAAAAGTCATAGGCAGGCTGAAAACGATGTCATGGGAACACTGCCAGCAAAATAACTTACGGAGTCATATTTTCCCTGGAGAGATCACATGTAAGTGCCTAACCACCCTAAGGCTCTTAAAGTAATCATCTTACCAGACCTTACTATGTCATCCTGCACCCTTAAAGAAAAGCAAAAATAGATTGTTGGACAATTTGTGATGAAACTACTTCTGTTCTCATGAACTTGCATCTGTGCCTAGGTGAATGGTTTCCTACCTGCTGCAAAAAAGGGACGCATGAAGAATAAACTATAATAATACAAAGGGGTCAAATAATAGGTTTTTAATATTCATTATCTGGATAAATGAGCATGGCAGAGAAACTGATTGAAAACTAATTTGCTAAGTGGCACAAGCAGAAAGACATTCAGGAAGAGGGAATGAAAATATCTCGGGGAACATCTGGCAAATTAAACAATTTCAGTTAGATTTACAAGAAAACAAGGAAATCCGTGCCAGATTGATGAGAGAAGCATTTAAAATCACTTTGAATCCTGATGGCCCCTCAAATAACCCATCTACTCAGAACACCATGATTCTCAAAGCAGTAAGTAGCTTGCAGAGGTTTAAGTTACTAATTTCACTTTTGTTTTTCCCCAAGGATCTGTTCAATTTAAGTATACAAAACCTAAAACAATTAAGAGAAAGCCAGATACTTGCAAGAGTTTATAGGTACAGCTAAAGAGGCTATCATGAAAGATAAAGGTTCATTATCACTGATGTCTCAAGAATCAAATAAGAATATTCCAGAATGGAACCTGCTCCCCCCTCCCTTTTTTAAAAGAATTTTAAAAATACACACAAACCCACAGTAAATATTGTTCAGCTACTGCAACAAACCAAACATAACAGAGTACCTGGCTTTTTCTTTGATGTTTTTAAAATGCACTGGCTTCTTCCTCACTAATGACTGTTCCAGCATTTATCAATTTGATTGCAAAACATGCATAACAAAGGAAGATGACCTAGATCAAAATAAATTGAATTACTATAGGAAGTTTCAGGCATATTTACTGGTCGTATCCTAAAACGAACTGATTAAAACAAACAAACAAACAAACAAACAAAGACTTGGCCAAGTGTAATCTATCATGAACAGAACCTCTAGTATTCCATATTCCAGGGCAAAAAGCATTGACCTTTGCTGGAGACATGTTATTAGGTAGTGGATTAGGACAGACCTACTATGGTAATTTCTACATTGCCACAGTTTAAAAACAGATCCAGTAACAACTAATTGCACCAACACAGATCTTAAAAAAAAAACTTAGCTAAATATGTGTTTAATTTAATGTAGAAAGAACAAACAACAAGGATGTTCCATTATTAGTATAACCATATTTTGTAATAATCTGTCCTTCTAATTCGCCAGCAGAGGAAATGCTATCTTCCTAGCAGTTTTTAATCTTTCTAGCAGTAATTATGTATTTTGTGTGGAGTGTCAAAAGCCCCAGCTTAAAAATTCAGAGTTTTGAATGGATTAAGTGTGATAAGATTAGGATATTGAAACCTTAATCTCTTTTCATTGTCATCAACATTTTTAGCATGTGATAGGAGTAGATCCTTGTGGAGATAACATCACCCACTCAGAACACCATGTGCCATAATAGCTATCAGTGCACTAGACATGCACGCTTCTTCATCTGTGTGCTTAAAGAATAACTCTTCAGTTTTAGGTTTTCATACCATTTTACCTTTATTTATTTTTACTCCATTTAAAATTATATATCCAAAACTGTAATGAACGAACACACATGAGCAATAAAAAGTTATATTAATACCCGGTAATAAAGTGGTAGTAAGCCTCTGAATGCAAAACTGGCTCTTGCTTGGTCTGCTAAGTTTTTAAATACATACATAATGACATCTAAACATAGTATCAACTGGTTGTATAATACATAATTTATGTCAGAATTCATCTGATTGTAAGAGTAGTCTAGCTGACTATAAAAAAGGAAAACAGTTATGGTTCAATAATCTGGATATTGGTCAATTTGTAGAGTTACATACTTGTTTTGAGAAACATGTTAACAATAGTCTTCTGGGCTGGTTTTTTGGGAGTGATCATCAAACATATTCACAGGTCATCTTTTCCCAGATTGTAGCAAAAACAGTTCAGGAACTTTTCTATCTTGCTGCTCCATGTACTACAATACAGTTTGAGAGCAATTCTAGATCGTAATACATAGGTCAGTATAAATATTAATTTATTGAGTTGCATGGGAAAGTGTTCTGGTTTTAATTTTTCTTCAAGAAGTGGCATTTCTCAATCACAATTAGGTAGCTTATAATATAAATTTTGACCCAAAATAAAATTCTTTTTGTGTTTAGAATAACAATACTCAAGTTACTCTTCCTTTGAAGTATTTTGTAGAAGTTTCTCCCAACCTTTCCTTTATTTTTAGAAGGAAATGACTTAACTCATTTATTTTCTTATTTCAAAGAGAAGTAAAACCAGAAGAAAGTGTTTTCTGGAGAATATTTAGTCTGTATTGAACTATTTCAGTGTGCAGTCAGATGTGCACCCTTCTACTTGGTCTTATCTTCATTGTGAGCTGCTGAGTGTTACTGAAGTTACAGAAAGCAACATGCATGAAAGAACATCTGATGAAAGACACCGGACAAAGATTCTATGTCTGACTGATTCAATCTGAAACCAAAAAAATCAAGTAAGGAAAAACATGCTATAAAAATATACAAACAAGTCACTGTATTCTAGCCAACAAAGAAGCTGAGGATAACTTACCTGGGCACATGACAACAGTGGATGCTAGTTACATGGTTAACTTCAGAATTTACAATGAGGCACCTGGAAATCATGTTAGCCACAGTCCTCCTCAGCCCATTCCTCATGTCGCATAGGGGATTTACTTTCTAGTTTTGCTAGTACCAGAAGCACATTTTCTGAAAATAGGTTTTTGCTTTGTAGTTGCGCTCACGTCAATGAGCTTCTCAGGCATATTTAAGTCAAAACTACCCTTCCTCTTGGTTTGGTTGAGGTTTTGGGGGGTTTTTATGCCTATTCTTCATTGATACCCAGGGCTGCCCTTCCCAAGAACCACAAACAGGAAATGTAGGATCTTTAACTATACATCTGCCATAGATAAAAAAATGAGCAATAACATGAAAGTGTATGGGGAAAAAAAAACCATGTAAGCCAGAGGTATGTACATCAAAACTATTATACAGATCATTTGATCCTGTCCCAAAGCAAACATTAGAATATTTAGTAAGAATCTAGAAAGATGGGTGTTTCTTTTTCCTGAAATAAAATTTTTAGATCACCTGAAGACTACAACCTGTGAAGTACAGGTAATGTGTTTTCATTAGCTCATTTTAAAAGACAAAAAAACACAGACCAATTTTGTTAGTTTAAGCCAGATTTACAAATTCAGGATTTTCAGTATGATATAGAATTCTGTATGTATGTACTTCATATATTTCATCATCATGACAACTAATAGGGAGTTCTTGTCAAGCAAACATTATTTCAGGATACAAAGATACTTTGCTATGCCATTATTAATGAAACATATGTAATATTTGTTTTTAATTTTCCTACTATTCATCGCTTTCTTCTAGTGAGCCTGTCTTGGCTATTTCTACGCTTCCACACAGCTATCATCCCATTCTGGCAACCTCCCTGGTTCTGAACATTTAATGGAATTTAGAGGTTTGGTATTCATAAATGTAGTATATTGTTCATCTTTCTAGATGAGAACGATTTCATCTTATCTCACATAGAGGCTGAGAGAAACCATATAAAGAGGACAGTACAAATAATCTTTATCCATTATGATTTATTCTCTACAATACTTCATTAGAGGATAGAGTTCAATTATTTACACTCAGAAGTTATTATATAGGTAGGAGGCAACCAAGTGTAATACAAAGAATTGGTCTGACATCTCTGCACTGAAGGTCAAAAGAGGTCATCTGCTTTAAGGAAATAAATTAACCCAAAAAACCCAACAAAACAACATGTAGTTTCCAGAATACAAACAGAAAACAGCACTAATAGTCAGTGAAGATTGCAGATGTTTGTTAATGTACTATGAAAACAAATTATTCTGTGCAAAAGTTAAAATGAACTCTTAGATTTTCTTACTGTTTTTTTTTTCTGATAAATTGTAGATATGTGATATTTTGACCATAAAACATTCCCAAACTGAAATGGCCTCAGTTGAGATTGACCATTGAACATTATGAAAAATAAAAAATTAAGAACCTCACAGTGGAAACATTTCAACACTGACAGACTCCAGTGATCAAAGACATTCTCCTGTAGTTACTGTAAAACAAAGACAATTCATAATTGCAGTGAGATTATTTCTCAGTTGTGGCTGTCATGAGAATAAGCCCTTCTAGACCAAAAGGCACTTGCTTCTAAGGATGAGTTAAATCCAGATCAAACCAGGTAATGGTTGCTTTAGGAGGAGCAGTTCTAACCTGCTGTCCCACCCAAGTAACCACGGAGAAATTCTTACATCAATTGGTCATTGATTTTGGTCGCCTCCATCTTGAGGCAACTCAAAGTACATTTTGTTCCTAGTTCACCTCTTTCATCCTTATGCATAGCTGCCATGTAATGATCTAGAAATGGGATTATTTCCTGAGACCACCTGTCCTTATACATTCTTCTGAGCTAACTTAACTATTGACACAATTTTCAACTGATTTTTTAGCTGGACCTTTACGGGACTAAATCTGAGAGGGCCTGTTTCTTAGGCAGCAGACCAGTGTTTCTGATTTGCTAGCTTCTCTTCTCACTGCAACAAGACAAGAACACAGTACATACTCAGAGGCATTTTTGTTTTTTTAAACAGACTGTGTGGGGCAACGGAAGTGGGAGAGGATAAAGCTTCCCCAGTCCCAAACCATCTAGCCCACTTCAGGCTTAAACCAACCAAGTCACTCAATCCTAAAATTCTGTTCTTTAAAAATGACAGCTAACCCTCCCCACCCCAACCCCTTAGTCATCCCTTATTCAAATAAAATGAAATCAGGAAAACACTATACACTGTTGAAGACACAGAACAGGGCAAACATTTGAAAAAGAAAGAATATTGTTGAAAAGCCTGGCACTATATGCCTGCATGACCAGTCTCACTGAGCGTGCTCAGGGGTGAAGTTTTAGCACCATTTTTTTGCCTTTTTTAAACCTTTTAGAAATTAAATTCTAACATAGAACACTTGAACAGTAATGAGTGTAGCCCTATGTATCATACTGTTTGACAGCCGAGAGGTGAATGGTATGTCCAGAGCTGACTCCACCCTCCCCCATCACTACACGGCACCTGGGAGAGTAATTACAAACCACTCGAGTTTGTAACAAGACCGATTTATTCTCAGCAGCAGGAAATCATGGAACAATCCCTTAATCTTCAATTGCTTTTCAACAACATCACAAGGGAAAAGTGGCAATTTATAAGGATGACCCAGTACAGGAGGAAAGCTGGGTCGATATTGCACCGTTATCCAGAAGACGACCCCCTCCTTTCCCTCACGTCTCTCCTCCAGCAGAAGAACGTTGCCCCAACATGAAGCAAAACTGCACAATTCTGTCTGCTTCTCTAGGACCAGAAGGAGCAGCAGCATGCAGTTCTGAGCTTTCTACCAGCCCTATTCCCTGTCATGCCAGGAGAGAATTTCAGGCTTGAAACACCAGCCAGTTTAAAAGCCATCATTACCACACACAAGCAAGCTTTAGAGATATATGCAACCAAATAGCCATTACTCTGCTATGCACTTGTATTTTCTTTCCTGATCATTGTTTACCCTCCAGAAACTTGGAAAACGAAACAAAACCCTCAAAATTATATTTTGAAGTCCAGTGACTTCATCGAGAGAGTGTCGTAATTGAAAGTTTATGACATCCCTCAATGACACTGCAGAGTAACAGAGTATTTCTTGTAATCATCAATGATGGGAGAAGAAATACAGAATGCACATAAGTTTCACACAGTTTGGGTAATACAAGTCTCCACTCATTGCCTTGATGTGGTAATGACTAAACTGTGTAAGATAATAGCTTACCAGTGAAACTACACCGCTCTATTTCATAGACCTGCTATAAACTGGAATACTCACAGTTCTGAAGATCAATAGTCACACCAGAGAAAGTGGCTGTCCTATCAAAAGGAAGGTCCCCGAGACTGTTAGCTTAAGTTAAAACAAATTTCAGTCACTAGTCTCACTTGTATGACTACATGCCCTGCAACTCCCCCACCCCCCAATCCCTAATCCAATCAGGCTCCGTTACAAATGTTTGGACACAAAACTGGGTTGTAACAGAGAAGACTGTCCAGGGACACTCAAGTACCTTGTCTTTCGCATACATAGCATGTGCCATGTTGCTCTCTTACAGACATAACAGCGTTCTACTTCATAGCAGGCTACATTACAAAGCACTCTAAAACCCCCAACGACTGTAAACCAAGAGGATTTCTAGAGAATCCAACCTACAGTGGGATCTGATAATTAAAGCCTTCTAGGTTTTATTTAAATAATGGATTAATCTGCAATATCATCCAAAGGTTTTTCACATCTTTCAGTGTTTTCTGTCCGTGAGGATGGGGTGCTACCCAGATATTCAACCCTCTCCAATATCATACTGTCCGCCTGTGATGTGTGGGGACTGCAATCAGCTCTTGGTACACAACAGATACCAGAGGTTAAAAAAAATTAAAAAGAACCTAAAAACTGTTTTGTTGGACTCCGTTGCCCAGGCTGCCAGGGGAATGCTCCTACTTGATCTGGGGGGCTTCCATAACGAACAACTCAAGTTTCCGGAGTGTTGGTAACACACACGAACAGATCAGTCCGACGTGGCACTTTCACTCCTAGAGCTCTTCTGCACCTCACGACAGTTCGCAGGCATGGAGCCCCAATCCAACTGAACCCCCGTTCGGAGGGAAGGCTGAGATAAGGCTTGGGCCCCTGAAGTTCTGTCATGCTCTCATCCTCCCCCCAGGTCAGCTGGAAGGCAGACTTGGCAACGGAAGCTAGCATCATAAAATGGTGCAGTAGTAGAAGTAACTGGACCAGGAAGAGGAGGCATCTGCCCCAATGATGTCGTAGCCGTTGGCAGCAACCGGGGAGTGGGACTGGTCATGCAGCCGTGTGTCAGGAGTAATGATTGTAGAGGGGGGGGGCATGAAGAGTGCCATTCTGGAAACAATGCTGACGGGAAGCCATGTACTCTGCATAACTGATTGTCACCTTCTCGCTGCGGTACCTATGGGAACAGTGTAAGAAAAAAATAATGTAAACAGACTATGCAATATGAAGGGACTAGACATAAAAACATTCACCCCGGGTCAGCTTTTAGCTCACAGGCAATAATGACCCACTAACTTCAAAAACTACTTGATGTTGCCTCATGCAGTAGTCCAAATAACCCATCTAAGCTTGAATTAGCTTCAGTGTCCCAAAAGTTGAGCCCTATTCAAGGCAATCATAATTAAGGGGACTCCTGAAGTAGCACACAGGAAACAAATCATCAATTCATCAATTTCTATTCTTTTTACCCATGTGCTGTGGAAAACAAAAAAAGGGCATCAAAAGTTTGCTGGAAGAAGACTCCATTTCAGAGATTAAGCAACCAGTATTTCACTTATATTACTTTCATGGTTATCGTCACATTTGAAAGGCTAGTGAAAGAAAATGATGGAGAGTTGGGTAAAGGAAGGTTTATTATAGCACATACGTGACTTAGTCCAAGTTGTACAATCAGGGTTCATAAAACATGAAGTCCCTTCTGAGAGACCAGAGATTTCCAGGTGCTTCTAATGCATGCTACCCAACAGATAACTTCAAAGTGGTCGTGATTTGCACTAAGTTCACGTTACGCTAGATTTTCATGAAAACCCTTATCCCTTTCTCTCCTGTTAAAAATACCCCTGCACACCCACCTCATTTCTCCAGAGGTAAGGAACGACCTGATAAATTACAGTGTTTCTATACAAAACCAGAATGTCCCAATTTTTCTAACATAAAGAGAGCTGAAACCAATAGGACAGCTGGGGGTATAGAAAAGCAAGCAAATTCCGAAAACCAGCCAAATTTGAGTGTGGTTTGGTTTTAAGACAGCTGTCACCTCCAAATAGCTACACCATCCACAGACAAGCACACTGAGAGGTGGGAGTCCATTGTAAAGATACAGAAAATTCAACCTTTTTAACTTTCAAAGCTTCTGCTTCTTTTGATCCTTCATGTGGATGATAATACTAAAACCAGTGGCACTTCTCTTAGAAAATGCTAACTGCAATCCTCCATGGACCAAACACTGCACTTCATTCTGTGCACATTATATGCCTAACACATGGCATTTATGATTTTGTCTTTCAGACTCCATCTCTCATCTGAAAGAGGCATGAACACTTACGTCAAGCAGAAATACTTTAAATTACCCACAAAACACTATAAAGTAAAATTAAAAGACGACAAATATATTGACTTACCTGGTGAGTTTAATTGTTTTCCTAAAATCATTGGTAATCGGAGCCTTAAAGCCACCTTTCCTGAGTAAGGAGTCTATGGTCTGGATCTGATCCCAGTCTGTTGAAAAATAGAAGCAAGGGAAATTTTTCAATATAAAAATTATGTTTCAAAAAGATAAGCATTAAAAGGCCTCTGGAAAAGCAAACAACTGAACAGGAAACTCTGAGCTTTAGAAATACCAGTGTTGAACTGGACATACATGGTCTTAGGCATGCACACTATCTGCACATGCCAACTCCTTTTAACTTGTATTGGAACTGGTCTATAAAACAGTAATTCCATTTTCCATATGACCTCTCTTCTTACAAAGGTCTGTGCCTTGCTTCTGTTGCAGGGACCCCCAACTGTTTTATCACGTGGCACTCAAGTTTATCTCTCTAAACCTTAAAATCAGATAATACTTAGCTCCTTACACAGACAAACTGGGATGAACCTGATGCTCTAGTGATAGCACAGTGCACTGCTATGTGAGAGATCAGAGTTAAAATTCCTACCTTAGTCTTTTGCCCCAGAGCCAGGAGGATGCGACCACTCCACTCTGCTAGGTGGAGGAAAGGAGGCAATATTTTGAGCAGTTACCATGGTGACCGCTACTATATTTGAGTGGGAAGTGTGCTCCAGAGGGGCCCTGTTTCCTGCCCTCATCTGAAGGATGCTACTTTAGCAAGAATGAGGAGGAAAGGGACTCTCCTGTTGGTGCTGTGCAGCCTGCAGTTATCCTAGTTGGTGGGAGAAACATAGAAGAGGAAAGATGCAATGCTGAATGTAGCTGGAAGATCCATACTTTGAGATCCTCTATATCTTAAGCCCTAAAACATTTTTATGCTAGTATACAACTGTGCACAGATGTGGGATGAGAGAAAGGCCAGATGAAAACCCAGCAGCTGTATCAAGTGTCAGTTATCCAGATTAAGCCTGGTGGCTCCATGACACTACTATGAGGACAGCATTGCAATCCAAACCCAAAATCCATAGATTTATGTTACCCAATTCTGTGACACAATGTGTTGACATGTTTGGCTGTCATCTCAAACCCACCTTGTTCCTTAGCAACCTCAGGTAAATACGTGGCTGTGCGTTTCACACCTTTCTCATTGATGAACTCTATTCTGATCCCATGGATCCCAACCTATAGATGGAAATGAATAGCCAAATAAAAGGTGTTTGCTAGCACCGAGTCCATGATCGAGCCGTCCTTCCCACAACACTGTGTATCTCTCTCTCTCTCTCTCAGTGGCCACTTTGGCTTTTGCCTAGATAAGGACATTCTCTTCTCCACTCACTGTCCTCGCCAGGCAGGTCTCACAAGCAGCTCCCTTAGCAGCTTGAAGGACCTCTGCCACCTTTCCCAGATGAGCCTAACCAGTCTCCCTGCCACTTCTCCTGAAGTAAGTCTTGTCAGAAGTCTGACAGTTTTCCATCTCTTATGTTGGGCAAGAAAGACAAGATCTCTACACAAGAATCATGCCTAAAATAGCCCAACCACGAAGTCTATTTAATCCTTCTTGAACGAAATACACTTCCAAGTACAAGGTCCTAAAAATGATTAATACCCTTGGTCTTAACTACTTTTTATTCCCTGTTTCTATTCACAGCATCAAAATAATGTCAAGGTTTTTACACATGTATTTACACCTATCTCCTATTGGGCCAAATCCATAAAACACTGTCACGTCTCTCTCATTCTCATTCAGATCGCCTCCCAAGCAAAAGCACACTGCTAGCCCATCCTCTTCCTCCCTTCTATTTTTCCAGCCCCTTTTCTTCTATTCCCAGTTTCAATACCCATACATCCCTGTAACGAAGGAGACACATCACCATGTACTAACCCGAACCCGAATGGAACGAGAGAGAGATGCAGAGTTCCAAATGCACCTGTTCTCACCTCCCAGTCCAGGTAGTCACTGGCATCCTCAAAGTTGGTGAGGAGGGAGACAGAGCAGAAGAGTTTGGGCAGCTCCTCGCGGGTCAGGGGGGGAAATCGGCTGTCCTTAAGTGCACTATAGGAAAGACAAGATATATTGCCTAATACAAGCACCAAATTAAAGTGTCAGATGCTCAGTTATTCCCTTTTTGATTATGCCTCCATGAAACAGGTTTCTCTTTGCTACTGCAGAGAAAGGGATTTGGATCTCTTCCTAATCTAATGAACTGTAATACACACACACTAGTGCAAGGTTCCTGATGTTGTCCTCCGCTTCCCACCGCTGAAAAGAAATGATGTGCTACGTAAGCTGTCAAAACTGTTAGTACGCAAGATAGATTCAACATTAGCCTTAAAACGTGAACCAAAATTCATCTGTTGCAAAGATGTTCCAACAAATTCTGTTATATTACCTTACCCTAACTATCATACATCTCTCAGGTTCATTTTATTGTCAAGCATATTAAATTGAACTATGCTGATCCAACATCCTAACCTTGAATCCTTACAGATCTTCAGCAAATTAAACTAATTCCAGATTTATTTCATTTTCAACATAATTACCTGGTTAATGTGTATTCCCTGAGTCCTGAGTGAAGATTCATGGCTGAAAAGGTCCCAATGCAGCCACGAAGCCGCTTGTCTCGCCCCGTCTTCCACGTCACAAAGAGTGGACTGAAAAGGCAAAAAAGAGAAATACTGCAGCCTCTAGAGATACTTGGTTGCTAAGAGGAGCCCAACAAGGTGTAGAAGAGCACGTATGCATGCACTTGCTTTCTCTCCCTCTAATAAACCCCAATAGGCATATTTTCTCACCGGCTATCTAGCAATAATAAAAACCCACCCCCAAATGCAAACCCAACATCGCCCCCCACCTTTTCGGCATACTCCTTTCTCTCCACCAGTACTCTTTAAGCTCCCCACTGACACCTTCCTGGACAGACTCTGCACTGTCTTCTAATGAGTGATGACGTTATTTGACCCCACTGATTATCTCTGTGAGTAACGGTCTCACTTAGTAGCATCCACTAGTTTACATGACAAGCCATACAAAAATTAATATAGGTGAGGAAAATAAGATTACTTATTTATCGTACCATTGAATCTGAAAGATCCCCAAGCATTCAACAAACCATCTATAATTCAGGTTTGCAATAAAAGCTTTTTTTTTTTTTTTAAGGGCTAAAAAGCAAGCTTAGTGTTTTTTTTCCTGTTATTTCCATGAGGATCTGACTTCTGTGTCCATCCCTAGGGCTGAAACAGTTTATGTTCACATCCTTTGCTTACCTTACATTTGAATTATATTTACACAGTCTCTCCTGTTGAACACATATCTAAATCACTATATTGTTCCTACTCAAATATCATATGGATTTCCATTTTCCCTGTCTACTGTCATGAATCTACAGGCATAACAGTAGATTCTCAAATTCAGGAGGCTCATTTCAATCTGTTAAACTGGAAGCCATGATTAAGCCCCAAAAAGCAAGTTCAGAAGTATTCAGAAGTATTCAGAAGAGCTCTATGAAGAGGTAAACAGGTAAAGACGACTGCGAATATTAAATGCAAAAAGTTCATTTCTACAGAAGTGACTGAAGTTGCAAACACCTGTAGAGAGAAACAGTAAAGAAAGAACAGTGGTGGCTGCAGCTATACAAGAATGTCTAAACATCTGGAAAATTTTGCGAGGCAACTGACGATGCTGATCTAATTATAAAAACAGGATGACTGATCTTACTTTTTCAGATTACAGAGCACCCAATACAAGATATGGTCACTTCAAACCCAAGCATAAATGAGAAAGTCATTAGTGATTCCAAACATCAGTCTATGGATTTCTACTAAACTTTAAAAGGTAATATGATGGAAAACATGCAGTGTTAAGAAAATAATTTTCTGAAATTAAAAAACATTTTCAGGAGTTCTAAAACATGAAAACAGAGTAACTAATTCTACATCAGAGTGCAAACACTTTCCTCAAACACTTGAAGCTCTTGTAAGCAATATATTTTTGCAGCAAACCTTTCAAAAAATATGAAAGGATTCTGTTTGGACAACAAAGTGTGGATGATTTCTCAAATACAGACGACAGAGCTGCTTATGTCTAAGTAGTTGGAACATTATTTAAATTGTAGTAAAGAAACAATGTCCAGTGATGTTCCTCAGAGCAACAATGGGATTAAAAAACTCCAGCACAGTATAAATCCATCATTCAGGATCCAGTTACCAGCTGTGACCAATGGCAGAGGTACTACCTAAAATAGCAAACAGCCTTTAAGTGATAATTTTTCTGAAGTACTTTGCCCACAGAGGAAGCACAAACATTCTTCCACCACCATCAGCCACCTTATGGGTGCTTGACCAAGACAGAGGATTTACTGTTCTAGTTTTCCAACAACACTTCAAGGCACTTTCAGGATATCATTCCTCTACATTTTCATCTAGCTACCATATGTTGAAACAGAAAACAGAAATGGAGCATAAAATAATACATTAGAAAGCTTACAAAAAAAGATACTTAACTTACAGAGGAGATTTCTGAGAAACTTTACGGTCACAAGATCAGTGGAAATTTATCTTAATCTAATTAAAGTTCTGAAACCATTCCTTAGCCCACGACACCCCAAACAGAAAAGGGAAGGGAGAAAATGAAAAACATCACTGAATACAAATCTAAGTTCCTTCTCTTCTTTGATTCAAATTACAGGTTCATATTTCCAATTCACCTCTTTCCCCTTCAAAAAAAAAAAAAAAAAAAAAAAAAAAAGTTTCCACTGAGCTGTGACACAGCTTTCTGTGTCTATAATAGAAGAGATATTACCAGAAAGGACAGGATAATTACATTCAGAAGGCTGCCATATTTTAAAATATCTGAAAGCACATTTTAAACAATTTTTCACTGTGGTCATAAAAACTGAGGCATAAAAAAAAAAAAGATATGGTTTTGTACAAGTATGTAAAATTTCGCTATTATAAAGTTTTTTACTGTAGAAATTGTTTCTGTATCCAAAGAATAAATCCTCCCAGCAAACTGCAGGTGCAGCTGACAATAAGTCAATTGTTCCATAGCCCCTCCTTGAAAAGTGTATTTCCCAGACGTACTGAGAAAAGTCACAACAAGCTTTTGCCCATGTTCACCCAAGATCACTTACCAGTACTTTCCGGTCATATCCTGAACAGATTATGGCAACCATTCTTCCCCCAGCCACAATATCCTACTTAGGTATGTTTGATGAGAGTTTCCTAGGCTGAGGAGAGGGGAATTTCAGCAACTGAAAACTAGCTTCTCCAATTGCAACTACAATTGGAATCTTAAAGTAGCAAAACATAGGTTGTTCAAATGAGAATTTAGCCTGTACTTGGAAAAAAATCTGTTCTACAGATTTTGTGATGCAAGTATCTTATTATTTGTCTTGCATGGCAACTAGAAACTTGCATGGTGTAGTTTTAGTACCAGTTTGTAATACCTACTATTAAAAAAAAAAAAAAAATCAAAGACTTAAGTACGAAAGTGGAACAAGTAACCAATTAACTAGTTCCATGCCGTACAGGTTCAAAATTGTAATGGTTTCAGTAACCTGAATAGCAAAGGGGGTATTTTCTTCATTTACCAAGTTAATTTGGACATAACTACGAGTCTTGCAATGCCACCTTCTCTACATTGATTTGTGAATGTCATTGCTAACAGGTACGTAAGGTTCCCTTACTCCTTAGGTATCTACTCGCTCCATAATTCCTATCAAGATTGTTGTTCATGTGCACATCCTCTCAAGCTGATAACTGGAATTCATGGTAATTTTCCAGTCATAACCCTGTAACATTTATGTTATCACCTGTTTATGCAGAATCCTGATCTTCCCGCCTAGGTCTATCTTTACTTGAGGGTTCAGCACCAACGTAAAAGATCTGTTATCTGAGAAATAGGTCAGGACAAAACTGTGCATCTTTCTGTTCCTTCCATCAACAGTCTCATTTCTGTCTGTCCAGAGAGACTTCTGGTATATATCTTTGTTTTGTTCAAAAATCTTTTACATCAATATTATTTATGTTACAAAGGACAACAATGCAATTTATTTATGTGTTGTCACTTTGCTCACTCCCATGTTTGATAACATTTGGCTTGAAGTTCATTACATTACCGGCTCAAGTGTGACAGATCATTGCTGTGTGGTGCTCTACAAGAGAGCAAACCCCATGTTTTTCCCTGGGGTACCCACAACTATTTGCTAGAAGCAACAGCGTAACTGATGAAACGCAAGAAAATTCAGGTAGGCATTTGCCCGGAGGGGAAGAAAAGAGAAGAGCTGGTTTTGCTTTGGAGTGCTGATCTGAAAGACTTGTAAATTATCAGCACAGAAATGCCCAACGAATGATTTTTAACTTTTTAAATTTGGGCATAAAATTCAAACAGCTGAGATCCCTGAATGAATGCCTTTTTTGAAACTAGTCAACAGAAACAGCAACAAAATCCAGCCAGAAATCTCCTTTAACGTCACAATAATGAATCTGTATACAATAATCTCTCTTCTTGACTTAAGGACAAAATAACAACAAACCCCTTTGCATTTCAAGTGACAAAATAATAAGCAGACTAACGCATCATTTCCTAAAAGGAACCTACTTAGCTTAGGTACGAACAATACCAACAGAAATATTTCCACCTGGGGAGTCCCTGGAACCATTCTATACTCTAGTCCAGAGTATTTCTCCATTCACTTGTATTTACAATATTAAACAGCTTAGTCTGCAGCAACATTCAGAACATGTATCCATAATCCTGCTTGGATAATAACTGCCTGGATGCACAACCTACATCTACACTGACAGCCAATAAGGTGGGGAGACATTCAATACACAGAAAAAGTCCCTGACCTGTTTAAGCTATTGTTCCTTTACATCAATTTAAAATTCATTAAATTAAGGATGGCAACAACTTTTTATTTTATTTATTGTTCTGGAGGTGGCCCCTGGAGGAGTGTCAGAAGATGTATCCGTCATTGATCTTCCCCATATAATTCTTCCACCAAACATTTTAACAACATTAACATTTCCACACCTACGCATTCAACCTTCAGATAAAGATTAGCTAAACCTCACCAAAGTACCTTCATAAATCCTTCTCCTCACCACTTCTCATACAGACCTCCTTTCTTCTTAACCTTGTTATCGTCCTTGATAGTGAACTCACCATTTCTCCCCGTATTGCCCAACTAGCACCATCTCCGTAATGCAGTTTTTCAGTTCCACAACTGGCAAAAGTTTAGTTCCCCTCCCTGCTAAACTCATTAACTTGTACAGCTGAAAACCCTTGTGAGTGTCCTTGTCCAATTCTGACCAACTTAGCATTTGTTTTGGGATGAGCCATGAACTTGTTTCAACTTCTTACTTTATTGCCTTTCCATTTGCTTCACAGAAGGAAGTCTCTCCCCTTGTCCCTTCGCCAAGTTAGTGACTAACATTAGAAGTAGGATCCTCTTCAAATTAATGACACTATTTTACTGTTTTCTGAAAACTCCAATTTCAGTTTCACTCATTCTTTTTGTACAATTTTATGGGAGGCACAGTCCAGTTAATTCTTTTCAGAGGAATCCATTTACAAAGAAGGGAGCAAACTTTAACAGAACGTTATCATGAAGCGGGTTTGCACTCCTTGATAAAGTATGCTACGTCTCACGCAACACATCAGATTGTGAGCTGAAGAAGCACCACACTTCCTCATGTTTTGCCTAGCGCTCTTTCTGTAGAGCTAAGCACGGTGTCCCTTGAAGGCTGCTCTTCAAAACTCCATCTCCACCAACTAACGTAACAGAACATTTTCACTCTTTTGTGCACTTAGAACACATAATTTTTTGTTTCTGGTAGACAAAGCAAGCAGCAGAATGCCCCCCTTCTGCACTGCATACCAGTTTTCCCATTCCCCAGAGGAAACCCTTCATCCCTCCCCAATCAAACCACAGCTCTGGGTGCTGGTTTCTCAGCTTTCCTCCCGCACACGGATTTACTCACTAGGGGTCATTGGTAAATCGAGGAAGTCGTGGCTGAGGGAAACCATAGAGATGACAGTAGAGTACATCAAAGCAGTAGCAGCACATCTCCGCTGTCACCACCAGGTTCTTGGTGCTGTTGGCAGTTCCATTGGGCCGAGTAAGTGGGCTCAAAGCTCCTGAAGTGGGATTCATTCGAGTAATTGGGGAATTTCCTGGGCCCAAAGTCAAGTCAGATACGTTCTCCCTTCCATTATTCCCATCTGTATGCTGGTGGTTCTGAAGAGGACCTGAACTGGAGCCTGGTACAGTTGTGGCCTGATTCCCATGACTGTGCGTTCCACTCCCAGACAATTTGGGCTTCTTTACCCCACAACAGCCAGCTGCCAGCTTGGGCTCAAGTGGAGGAACACAGCGTCTTTTTCCCATCCTGCTTCAAAACTCGCTGCCTGGAGCACTGCAGAACCCTGGCAAGGAGGGGGTCAGGGGAAAAAAAAAGCAATACACAAAAGAGTTACAGACGAAAAACCAACAGCTGCTTCCTTGCTTCTGCTAAGGTGTCAGAGAGGTTTGCTTTTGCAACAAAAAGAGGAAGAAAACCCTCACAATGTGCAACTAAGTACAGAACTAAAACCAGTTCAGCAAGCAGAATGGGTGTTTTTACACATAAATGTAAAGAGTGTGTACACAGCATGCATGAAATCGCACTTTTAAAGTTATTGGTGAGGGGTACTGATCACTTTCATAAGCAGCTTGTCACAAAAAAACCATAACCAGCCTTCCCATAAAGGGAACGAAATTGCAGGAGAACAGAAGAAAAAAAAAAAGATGACTTCGGACTACAGGTATACCCCATCCACTGCTTGGGATCACCCGCTCCCCCTCGGTCAGTGCCTGCACCAATGGCAAACAAGCTATTAAAAAACCACTGGAGCATTTCCCCTCCCCATTCTCAACAGAAGAGCGACAACAACTCCGAATGACACCTTCAGGGTTGGACTCCCAGGGGTGCTGCCCTTGATTTAGCACTAGCCTAAGCAAGACCCAAAGAGAAGCTACAAGCATTGAACTACCATTTTTGAAACAACAGATTATTTCCCAGGCCCCATGAACTAGAATCCGCATTTACTTTCTAGGATTAAGTAAATCAGTAGTGCTCATAAGTAAACATGTAGGGTGTATAGTCAGGATAGGAAGAGCTGAAGGCTGAGCAGAGTCCTGAACAGAAGGAAGCGGTAATGGCAGGAAACTGATATGGTATAAAAAAACCCCAGAACAGTGTTTTGCTTGCTAAGAAGAGAATGCTGGCAGTTGCATCACAAGAGGGATGGAACAAACACAGGGAGAAAAGCCTATGCAGAAAAAAATGATAGGCAGGTACCATACATCAAGGGTAGGAACTTGCTTAAGTGTAATACCATCATCACCATGAGACCTAAACACACATCTGTCAAAAGGGAATAAAAGCACAGACACGTAAGCCACAGAGAACACCACGGAGAACTGGAAGCCACACTCAGCTCTTGTGAGTACCAGGCTACTTCTTTAACCACCAGAGCATCCCTCCAACTCTTCCAAGTATTTAACTGATGGCTGAACTGACAGTACATACACAGAACGAGGAGTGTGATAGGCATTGAAATTCATGGAACGGTAACTCCCTTCCTTCTCTGCGCATGCAAACAACATAAGCTTTATCCATGAAGTTTCATCAGCCATTGTAAGAATCATGCGAACCTGAACTGAACCAGAACTGGCATAAGACGTGCTGAGAGATGTGCGTCTCAACACGAAACATGTACACTTGCAGCACTTACTTCGTTTAGGAATCCTCACCTCAAGGTTTTAGAAAGATAATCTGCATAAGTAACAATTTACAAGACCCAATGAAAATTATCCTTTTTCTTTTGACCTCTACCTTAGCAAAAAGAAAAGCGTAACTTTGATGAAGTAACCGTAATTTTCTTCAGTGCCTATTAAAAGTTACCTACTACGGCAGCTTGGAAGCTGCCTAAGTTATCACTGACGGCTAGCTGCGTTTCGGGGGGAAATTTATTTATTTATTTATTTGAAACCATAACTCTTCGTTTTAAATTGAAGACGTGGCAGGGGGCAGAAAAGAGGTCTTCGCCGCTTACCAGCCTCTGCAGCAGGCAGAAGGGGCCTAACAACGGCGCTGCGCCCATCGCCGGCCGGCTCCGGCGGCGGGCACCGTTTCCCGGCCCCGGCCGGCCCCTCGCCCCCGAGCTCACCCTGCCCACGGGGGCAACCTCGGCGCGAACAGCGCGGCCCGGCAGCAGATGCACACCCGAGCGGCTCCAGGGACGCTGACTCTGCAAAGGGCCTCAGCCCGCTACTTCGTGACCAGACCCGCCGGAGACACGGCACAACGCTCCGGTGCCGGCGCTCCTCGGGAGCGCCCCGCTGCTCTCCCCCGCGGGCGGGGGGTGCCGCCCGCTCTCCTAAACAGCCGCTCCCGAACCGGAACGCCCGACCCGCGGTACAGCAGGCAGGCCCCGCGCCCAGCGCAGCCCCGCGCCCGCGGGGACAGGGGCCGGCCGGGCCCCGCCGTCCCCCTACCCCGCGGTCCCGCCACAAACTTTCCGGCGGCGTTTCCGAGGGTTCCACCAGCCACGCCGGCAGCGCGCCACGGGACGCGGCCCGGGGAGCCCCCGCAGCCCCGCCGCGCCTCGGCCGGCCCCCACGGAGGGCGCAACCCGGACCCCCCGGCGGGGCAGAACCGCCGCCGCCAGGGGGCGCCAGGGGGCGCCAGCCCCCCCGGTTGACCCCTTCCCTGCCGCCTGGGCGGGCGGGGGCGCCAGCGCCTTCCCCCCCGCCCCCGCCCCCGGCCGCGACCCCGGACTCGCCCACCTCCTGCCCCCGTCCCGGGCCGGACGCGGCTTCTCCACCTCAGCCCAGCCGCCGCCGCTGCTGCCCCACCGCCTCCTTCTCCCGCCTCATGGAGCCATGGGCCTGGGCGAGGCTCCCCAGAGAAGCGGGCCCGGCGGGCGGGGGGAGGGGGGCAGGGCCCGCCGCGGCCGGGCCGGGAGCCGGGCTTCGCGGAGCCGCCGGGTAGCGAGGGGAGCTGGAGGACTGGAGCGAGGCCGAGGGAAGGTCCTCCGCTATCCCGGCAGCCTCCTCCCCGCTTGTGAGGTAATGAGGGAAAAATGTACATAGTCCGCCAGCCTCCCGTCGGCCCCGCGGCGCCAGCGCGACCATAGAGAAGGGGGGGACACTCTTCCCCCCTCGGAACCATAGATACCAGGGGCTTCCGTTCCCAGTCGGAGGACACGCGGGGTCGAGTTCCCTCCCCGTCACGTGATGAGCCGCACGTGCGAGGACAAACAGTCTCGGGGGCGGGAGGGGCCACTGGCGCGCGGGGCTACCCCGCCCCCGGCCGCGCACTGACACGGGGAGGCGGGGGAGACAACCTCACGTGACGGGGGTGCTGCTCTCCCATTGGTCAGCAGGTGCTGTGACGAGGCCTCCGGAGGAGGGGCGCGTGGTCGGAACCATCCATTCCGTGGCTCGGGGTCTACCCCCGTCCCCGGTCCTCCCCCAGTTGGCTTGGTCCGTCCCGCCGCGCGGGGCTCCAGGCGGTGACGGCAGCGCGTGCGGCGGGTCCGCCCCGCCTCAGGGCTGAGGGGAGCCGCGGGGGCCCCGGCCGACTGCGGCCCCTTCTGACAGCTTCGTCCTCTCCCAGCGCGGGCAGGAGCCTCCCGGTGAGGGGACGGGCAGGAGGGAGGCCCGGAGGCCTGTTCTGCCGAGGGTTTCAGGAGAACGTACGTACCGACACGGCTCCGCCAGAGCGTTATTTCATGGGGCCTGGCAGGGAACAAGGGCAAGCGCAAACTGATTTTCGGTTCAGGCAGGCGGGCAGTCGCTTGTGTTGCTGGGGTTTTTGCAAAGACAGCGATAAAAAGCAGCCTTGAGCACGGGGCAGGTTCTATTTGCAGTGAGATTTAAAGCACGTTTCTGGCAGTAGCACAAAGATAGCGAGTGACACAACCACGCCAGAACAAAAAAAACCTGCTTCTGTAACATTTCTAACTGCTGCTTGTCTCCAGTGGGGCACCCCACTCCTTTAGCCATTCTACACAGCCTGTCTGAAATACCACAGAGAAATAGTTACTCCATTAACAGCTTTAGGACATGTTGTAAAAATAGAGGCTCAATATACACTCTTAGAGCAGAAACATCTCTTGCAGGGGATAGTTTTGAGTGGTGATGTCTCTGGCATAACTTTAAAAGTCACAGTGTCCTGGCTCTATGAGGTGTTCTCAGGGTACAGCAAGTTAATGTGAGAGAGGAACCCTGCAGCAAACCCCAATGCTGCTTTCTAATTTCCTGCTGAGAACATAGGCAAAACACTTAAAACTGAAGAACACATTTTGCGGATCCCAGTATAAGCACACTACACATTCAATCTCAAAAGACAAATAAACTGGCGTAGCTGTTCAGGATTGTAAAGGGGAATTTCTGTACACCATTCCTGATTTAAGCATGAAGAATAAATGAGAGGCAAGAAAACATCAGTTAGAGACATCCAGTTGAATGTGATCTTACTTTCTCCTACAGCATCTATATGGTGTCCACAGCACTAGGACAACAGTGAAATTATTACTATTCTAAGGGTATGGAATAGCATAATTCTAGTCTAGATAATAGTTTTCATAAGCTTGTATTCAAGACTAAGGTTACTACAGGAGCCTTTCTAAAGAATCAGATGAGAATAGCCTAGAAGAAAGGATTAAGAATGAGTTTTTAACCGCTACAATCTTTTTTTAAAGACTCCTTCCCTCCCTTTCCCCCCAAAATACCTCACCCTTTGCTGGTAGTGCCTTGGCTTCCATCTGAAAGGCCTTCACCAATGCCAGGAAATGGTTCTCAACCCTACAAAAGGCAGCTTTATAATCACGCGTGAGCTTCTTGCAGAGGCTTTATGAACCTGGGAGCAGTGGTGGTGTGTTTTATTGCCATGACAATGTCAAACAGATACTTGACCAGCTCTGTGTGTTCTGTTCGTGAAGCACAAGAAGTAGGTGATAAGCAGCAGTTTCTTTGATTCCCACCTTTTAATGTCTTACCTTGCACATTTTAGTTTGTGCTGTGCCAGAGGCTCTTGCATTTCAACATACATGTGTACACGCACGCGCTCCTTGTGGGCTTGTAAAACTGTAGGGGTATTTTGATGTTTTCTTTCTTCTAGCCAAGAGAAATTGTTTGATATTATTATCAATTATCGTAACAATTATCATAACTTTCCTTTTACCAAAGTTACAATGCTAGTATAATGGTATTGTATCTTACCATGAAAGTGTTTCTATTTTAAAAAGTAAAATCAAACTAATATGAAAATGAGACTGCCATCCAGACAAATCCGAAATAAGTGGGTTTTGCATGTGTTAAAAACACAAGAACAATGTGAATATGGGTATTTTACTTACTTCTGTAGTTAAAAAAATAATCAGAAATAAGGAATTAAATACCATTTTTTCTGCCTTCTGAAAGGACTTAGATCTGAATAAAGTCAAGGTAACAGCCCTATAACTGGATGAGGGGGAAAAAGTATTCTTAAAACAAAATTAGTTCATGAAACTGAAACCTCCTGCTGAGGACACTTAAAAATGAACCGATTTGGCAACCTTTCTAAAAAATTAAGGTTAAATGCACACATGCATGGGGAGGCAATCCATACTGCATCATTAGGAGCTGAAACATGAATTACTTTCCAACATTGTTGCTTCTCCCCAAAACGCTTCTTTCAAGGCTTTAACTTGGTTTTGAGTTTACAGGTTGAATAGTTTCACTAGTATAAAGGTATACAAACTGCTCACATACAAAAATCTCCCAAGTCCTTTATTAATGTTTTTCCGAATGTATGTGGTACATACAATTAACATTACACCAGCTACAAGAAGTCCTCTGTTGCAAGAGGTACTTCAAAACAAGTATCCCAGAGCACCAACATAGACACACACACACAGAGACACTACAAAAATCACTTTGAAATGATCCCCCCCCGGCTTTTTTTCCTCTTTTTTAATTTTTTTTTTCTTTTTTTTTTTTTTTAACTTGACAGCTAGGACTTCTGAGCCATTGGAGATTCTGAATGTGGCAGATCTCCTAATGCAGTGGCACTGGTTTAAGAAGGCTACTTCAGACACTGGAAGGTCAGAAGAACAAGAACTGAATGGGGTAACTGAAAGCAGTGTCATTTTCAATGCTTTGCAGCATAGCTGCTGCCTGGGTCGATACCTGTATGTCAGCCTCCTGGTTGTTGCCTGCAGAATCTTCTCCTGTGTTATAGTGTATACACACCTTGTGTACATTTACCCCTACACTGCAGAACAGGAGAGCACTGTCCACCACACATTGCATCACTAGTTCCAACTAGTAGGCACTGACACATCAGGAGGGTTAAACAAATGGGACTGGAGAGACTTTGAAAAGGGATGGGCCTGAGAGAAATCTTTGTTCATTATGACAGATCAGTGACAATCCCTTCAGGTCACCAGGCTTCACATGTCCATCTGTTGCCATCTGTTCCCTAAACTCATCCATTTTATTCAGATGCTCTGCTTAAAAATAAACTCAAACTACAAAAATGTTCAACTCAATTCTGTACACGTTCTCCATTTCCAGAGTCACTATTGTGGCTTTAGACCTTCTCCTTTCGCTTTAACTTGGATACTTTCTTGACAGTTCCGTTCTTGTTTAGAAGCTTCAAAACACGATCCTTGTGATCCAAGACCTTTAGCATGGAGTCTCGAGCCTCATTGATTTGATCCATCACAAGTTTACACCTCTGCATATTCCCCTGAAATGAAACACTCATCATTAACAGCAGACTGTCTAGTCTAAGCAACCACTGTACCTTTTCCTAATACCATTTGTAACTGATGACTCTGCAATCACAGGTAGCATACTTATGTGATTTTTTTTTTTTTTTTTTTTTTTTTTTTAAAGCTAGCTTTAGGTCTTGCTAACCACAGTATTTTGTAATTAAGGGTAAAGCAGTTCTGTTGAGTAGAGAGGCCACAGGAACCCACCTGTATCAGTTCATTGATTCGATGTAGGTCGTCATCAGTTGCTGCCTTTTTCTTGGGAATGAGTCCCTCCTGCAGGGCAGTCAGTCTCTCGTACACATCATGCTCCAGGTTCGTCTAAAAGACATTAGCACTCCATGAGAAGGTTCACTGCTAGGCCAGCCAAACATTTGCCCACATTAAGAAAGCTACACAGAGAAGATGATAATCTGTTCCCCTCTCAGCTGCTCATGTTAGTAATTCAGAAGATGGAGCCTCTGACGTAGAGTGTGGCACTATCATTCTTCCTAACAACCTATTTACAGGATTGCTCCACTTCTGAACAAATGTGGATCCTAACCAGAACTGTTTCCCCTATTTCTCACAATACTATTCCAGGAATGCAGAGGTTTTGGGGAGTTTGGTGCTAGAATGCAGAGCACCTACCTCACCCCCAACCTGAAACAGAAGCATCCAGGAATGTGGATCAGTGCTGCCTCCTCAGATCAGCCGCACCATCCCAAACAGACGCTTCTTCAGACCTGTGCATCAGCAGGAGGGAGTTGCCAATTTTGATCATCTGTACAAAATACATCAGCTCTTATGTCTGGATCAAAACCAACACTAAGTTTCCAAGCCACTTATGCCACATTCCTGAGAAAGGGGAAAGCAGGTCCCACTCCCTTTGGGCACTACACACCAGCTTCTTTATGGTATCCCAATGTCAGATGACCATGTACTGAGATTGTAAAAATATTCTCCTGTCTTACACATGTGTTCCCCCACGTCGTAGGAAGCCGGCAAGCCCTGTTCACCTACCAGCTGTAGTAGCTGTGCTGCGCAAAGATGGACCTTCCACCCTTGTGCACGACAGGATACACCCTTCTGATTGGCAATCTCCTGTAGCATAGCCTTCTTCTCTTCTGTCACCGGGAAATGCAAAGAAGTGTTACTCAAATTTCAGGAGCTCACCAGGTGTCTCTTCTCCAACAAAAACATTAACCTGAATCCTGCTCTCCGTACATCTTAATAAATGAGAATGAGCAACGCTTTGATTCAGAGGTGAACAGCTGCCCATCTGCCATGTATCTGACAGCTCCTCTCGCTTATTAATAGGCTATCTGTATTTCCAGAAAAATTCTATTATATCCCATTTTTCCCCATTTAAAGAATGTAGTGCTCAGCATTTCAAACACACGGCATGAAAAAGCAGAGGGTCCATCCTTTACCACTAAAATACATATCTACTCCCTCCTTGATGTATTTAGCTACAAAAACCCAATCTGCTTAAAAATTCTAAGATATGAGCTAAAAAGCCTAAAAACCAGCATCCTATCTCTATTTTCTTCGTATTAGAAAAAAATCTTCTAGTTATACTAAAGCTAGGATGTTTCTGATTAAATTGGCAAGTTTGTTAGGTAGTAAGAAAATCAGAAAATTAAATTGTAGCATATCACCATAGCATGTCACTTCTATAAGGATTACTTTCTTTAGGAAGTTTCTATTACTGTAAACACATTTCTCAATATGATTTTTTTCTTTTGCAAAATGACGGTTAACTCTACGTAATGTCCTTCCCTTCTTTTCTCCTCCATCTTGAAAGCAGAAGAGATTTAGGCAACATCTAGCTAATGAACGTCATTAGCTCACTTGATCAACCCTTGCTTTCCAAATCGCAATCAAAACCTTTTTGTGGGATTGCTTATCAACACCAGCTAGCTGAGAATGCTCCTAAGACACCCTGAAGATGTGCGCTGGAGTGGTTCATCCCAGGTGAATGAAACTCTCAAACTACAAGCAGCAGACTGACCTTTTACCCGGACATCACTGTATCTCTGAAAGTGGTGGTAAGCGGCTTTCCAAGGATTGCGATAGTGACGGAGCAATGTGATAGGCGGCCTTGGACGCACAGGGACGTATCTTACACCTTCCTCATCTAGAAAAGGATGCAGGGAGAACTGTATTATTAAGCAGGCAAGAGTAGGAGACCAGCATGACACAGTAACTCCAGCAGATGATCAGTAAGCACTACCTCATGCAAAATTATGCTCTATGCATTGAGAAAGGTCATTTTCCCCGAACATCACTATACAGAAAGTGCTGAGGAACCGATACTGGCATTCTGTATTTTTTGTATTTAGGAAGCGGGAGAATGACAGAGCACCTTTTCTGAGAAACAAATGGAAGAGAAAATACAGACACTTGAGTAGGAGAAAAGTCATTAGAGATGGCATTACCAATATACTCCTTTGGAGGAGACTTGCGCTTCTCTGCCTTCACCAGCAAACTTTTGGCAGTGGATTTCTCATCATCAGTGCTGTTTGTTTCCATCATGTCCCCTTCCTCTGTGGAGATGACATGCTGCTGCTTACGAGGTTTCTTCCTTGGGGAGGCACCAGGTGGCAAATCACTTGGAGGCATTGAAAGGTTGTTGGCCAGCAATGCCAAAGACGGAGACACAGTACTTGTAGTCAAAGGAGGGACTGCTGAGAGGAAGAGGAAAAGAATCCAAACCATCAGCAGTGTAAAGGTAACACACTGGCATCGTTTGAACACTACCTCCAACAGTCGTTCCAGTTTCAGCACATTGTGAGGAGCGTGAAGTGTATGTGCACTTCAGCTCCATATGTCTAGCAGGCCAGATATTAAGCCAGCAGCAATTGCTAAGACAAGCCTATACGCTAAGGTCCTTAGTGTCTCATGTAGAAAAGCATAAAGAATGAGAGCAGAGACAATTGTCCCTCAGTTCCTTCATATTTGAAGCTGATGTTAGTTTAACGCTACAGAAAGAAATCCATGCTAACATCTGCCTTGTGTTACTGTAGAAAAGGTATCTTTGTATGAACGCCAGCATGGATCACAGTCAAGCGCAAGTCCCTTTCCTCTTGTAATGTAAGTGGAGAATCATACGCAATCCAATTGGGACTGCGCTACTTTCCATGCAAGAGCCCACTTGTACTGCCAAGTCAGCAGCACCTATCAGTAGGTTACTGCACCAATCAACACACCACTGAAGGCAGGCAGTGGAGTGACAGGTAGCTTGAGGGGATACTCCCTGACATTCAGAGGGAGAAGCTCGATCAGCCATGACTAACGCCGCAGCAGAAAATGTTTGGGATGGGATCTCTTGACAATTTGGCATACCCACAATTACCAGTAAGAGACAAAAGAACTCTGAAGAGCTTAGTGCTATCTGCCTGTGTTCCAGGACATCGGTAGCAAGCAGCTTCTTCCATCAGAGGACAACATACAGCTTTAAGGAGCGATAAAACCAACAACTAAACCAGAACTCTAATACTCTGATACATGAATGTGGGAGGCATTCGTATCATTTTGCCACTGTATAGTGCCTGACCTGAGATTCATAAGGATCTGAACTTTACTGATCATACCATCCAATAGCAACTATGGCCAGCTGGATAAGGCAATGTAAAGAATATTTTTAGAAGTTCTAGAGAAAAATATCCACAAATCACAGCAGGGCCCTATGAATTCCTACTCTGGTCACTAATTCTTCACATACAGGAACGGCCCTCGGACCTGAACAGTAGGATTTGTGAGAAAACTAACTGAACTGATCCATAACATACTGGTACTGTTGCTGAATGTGTGCGTTTCAAGCAAGGAATTCTCTCCGACTCTTTGGAGTTGGATCATCTTAATGTGAACAAAGCAGCCCAAATAACATGTGATTTCATAGGAGATTAGGGAGAAGGCAAAGAAAAACTTCATGAGTAACAAGGCATACGGGAACCCTTTGACTGCTGTTCTGTGCTGCCATGAATGAGATGCAGTTTCATTTTCAGGATGGACGAGTTGAAATCCTAATTTCTCCCCTGACTCAACAACAAAAGAAGCAACCTGATGATTAACAACCACCCACCGGATACTGGTCGCATTATGTCCATAGGTTCCACTTCCTCTTTGATTTTTATCTCTGGTACCGCAGGACCCAGCACTGCTGACAGGGCACCACTCATGGTTGATGGAGGAGCGGGTGCTGCCACAATCGTGGTAGAAGTTGGTGGAGCCGCCGGGACAGCTCCTGGAATGGTGGAGAGAGCTGCTGCAGGCTGCGAAGTGGGACTGGCTGCTGCGATGATTGTTGGAATGGCAGAAGGGGGCTGCTGGGAGGTAGGGGGGACTGCAATGGTGGGCTGCTCACTGCCTTGGTTAGACACTGCCTCCATAGACACAGTGACCGGAGCGGCCATGGACACATGAATTTCAGGTTTTGGCTTGGCACTGTAACATAAAAAAAGCAAAACAAACTGAAGTTAATTGCATCTCAGTTATGACCACCCAGCACAAAGTGAGTAAGCCGAGCTGGATTCAGACTATCCAGTTTTTCCTGCACCCACAATTAACACCTGGCTCAGCAATGTTTTTAACAACAAGAGAAGGTGCCATCTCAATTATATCTCTTCCTCCACTCCCTTTCTAATCCTTACTATTTATTATAGATGCTATTTTCTTCCACTCACTGTAACAAGCAAACCTCAAGACTAATTCCAGGTAGCTTCAAAATACTTGTAAAAGGAGCAAGACAGTTTCACGCTGCAGACAAGAGGAATTTTTACCCAAAGCTGTACTGCCCCCTCCGCCCCATTTGCAAGAGCTCCCACTGTGGGTAATAGTTCTAAAACAATATATTGTAAAGCCACTGAACATAACTGAAGTAGGGTAGAAGCTCCATTTACCTTTCTTCAGCATTAATTTTCAAGTATTATAAAAAAAAAAGTTGAGGCCTATCCTGTACAGTATTTTTTGTTTCTGATGATAGCTCATACTGACATATTTCAAAAGGCTACTGCTTCAGCTTCACAACAGCAGAACTAGTCAAGTCTGTTCAAAGTTGTCACACTGACAAATTCAAAATAGCCTAAGTTTCCCAAGAGAAAGGAAAAACATTCCAATAGCCAAAGAATACAAATCAAACAAATATAATGAATTATTACGATGCAGTTGGTTGTTCCCTCAAGTCTTACCCAGCAGGCCTTGGTGATCCAGATGTGCTTCGCATAGTACTCTCGACACGCGTGCTAGCTACTTCAGGGGGCTGAGGTGGAATTAAGCTTTTCCGGACTGCCAGCCTGTAAGAGACAGACAGATCTAAGATACCAACCTCTCTGATGCAAAGACAAATGCCACTGAGAGGAAGGACATCAACCCTCTCTTGCCCAAACCAGGACAGGAGCTACAGCTGCATCACGGCACTCTCTTCAGTGTAACTGATTCGCTACAGAAAGAGTCTCGTTTTACTTTTCAAATTGGATGTTAAGTTTTATTTTCTTTAAAGATAAAACATTAGTTGCTCTGGCCTAGTCTCACCCCTATTTAAGGCTTCTCCAAGAATGCCAGCTTTGCTTTCACCCTGCCAGTCAGAGCATCTTACTGAGAGTGCCAGGCTCCAACAGTGGGCAAGGGGAGGTCTGGCCATGCCACTGTCCTCCGCTGCTAGTTCAAGACTGAGCAAATCATCTGGAACTAAACAGTGCTCAGACAGGCATCTGCTTTGTTTAGTTGGACTAGACTGGGTAAAAAGCCTGACTCCAAGACCTCAGGGCCTGAACATGGGTATTAGGCAGCACAGAGCTGAATACAGAGAAGTATTTTGGAGCCTCCTGTGGGGCTGGAAATCAAACTGTTGTCCAAAATAATCAACCTCTCAAATGGAAACATTCTTTAGTGATCTACTTCTGCTTCTTGCATTTCTGTTTCAGTTTTACCGCATCTCTGCCTTAAAAAAGGTTTCCACACACAAAAAAGTAATTTTAGTCTCATAGGACACATGAGTTCCAAACGTTTTCAGTTGTTAGTTGGGAGGAAACACATTCTTAATTCTAAAGCTGTCTCTTGCCTCTTTATTCAGGCACTGAAACTGAGATAGGCAACACAAAATATTTTAAGAGTTTAAGTTACTCCCTCCCTTTTCCTAATCAGATTTCACAGCAGGGTACTAATCCTATCCTTTCTATTCATCCACATATTCTTCCAAGAAAAGCACTGAAGACAAAGCACGGAATTCTAATTTTAGTAGATTACGAACTCTTTGCTTCTATTACGCTAAGCAAGAACACCTCAAATCCACTTTCCCTCAGAAGGTCACTTTCAAGAGCTGGGAGACAAACTGTCCTTCTCATTTTATTACTGACAGCAAGAGGAAACTATATCCTACCCTGGGGGAGGAAAAGAAGTGTGCTTCTCAGATCAGCAGGTTACTTACAGCTACTGCTGACTGAATAATCTGCTAGAACTTTTCTTCTCTCCACTGAAATGACTCCATATAGCCGCGCTAGATTGCACAGAAGTGTCATTCACGTCATCTCCAATTCTACTCACCCATCTGTGGTTGGTTTCTTCCGTAGGATGCTGGGGCGTGGGGAAGAGCCCTGGGCTGGTGCACTGGCACTGGCACTCTGGCTGTGGGTTTGCACAACTGTAGTTGCTGCAGAAGCAGTGTTGAATGTGTTGCTAATAGGATTGGCTACAATGGTGGCTCCATCTGCCAAGACTACTGCTGGGAAGGATGGCCATTGACACAGCAGAGAGAGAACAGATACAGAGAGGAAAAAGCAGCAGTTACTTAAGGAAATTTGATGACAAAGCAGGTGTTTGTGGAGCACATGTCGTCTGTGCTCCCTTGACTCCTTCCATCTTTAACTGCAGTGCTTTCAGACTGTTCTGTAAGTAATACCTTTTCTACAAGCAATCTGATCATCACTGAACCTTCTGCAGGGAAGATGGAAACAACCCCCTGCCTAACAACTGCTGCTGGGGAAATAATCTTTTCCAGAAGAAATGGAAAATGCAGAAATCGCTAGAGATTGCCAACACAACTGGGTCAGAGCAACACTCCTGGTAGAGTCTACGTGGCAATACATGCCACTTGTAAGTAGGCACCATCAGCTGTGTTTATATTCTGACCTGCCAAAGCCTGTTTGGCCAATTAACAGATGCAGAGCGTTCAGACTGTCATGAAGTCACCATGCAGTATGTCTGCCAGCTTTGCAACAACATGTTCTCTTGGTTGCCATATCCCATTTCTTCAGTAAGTTGCATCAAAAAACAAAAACCCTTCAGTAGGGTTTCATCAGACCAATCATTTTAATGAAAGACGGTTTCTATCACAGTCCAAGATCAGGTCACCAACTGCTGAAGGTACCTGGCTGTATTTTAATTGCTACTGTGATCTAATGTGTAGTTTGGAGAACACCATTTACTTTTAAATGGCTTTTCCACAAGGTCTTACTGAAGAGACTTGTTTAAGCTCAGGCACTACCCGCCTTTTCCACTGAAGTAACCCATTCAAGGCTACTCTGACACTCCACCCAGTATGCTTAAAAAAATAAATTAAGAAATAGGTAAAAAAATATTTGCTGGGAGAACATGCAGATGAATGTATTTAGTGCGCACTACTGGACCACAGAGACTCTAACAAGACCACTAATCAGAGTAAAAGAAAAAAAATTAAGCCAAATTTGCAGGACAGAAATTCAGTTGCTCTGACTAGGCCCAAAGCATGGCCTTTGCTGGTTGCTCTTACCTGAGGTCTTGGTGTCAGCTTGTGGCTGCTGAGCACTGATTGGTGCTGGCTGCAGCCCCTGCGTGCCAATTGGTGCAGCAGGGTGGAGTCCTTGCGTCCCAATTGGTGCTGGCTGAATGCCCTGGGCACTGATTGGTGCTGGCTGGATCCCCTGCGCGCTGATGGGTGCCGGCTGGATGCCCTGGATGTGACGGGCATGAGACGCATCTACAGTCATCAGCTGCATGGGGTTGAGGTGGACAGTGGAGGCCACTCCGACACCGGTCTGAGCCGTGATGGCCGAGTTGGGCGCCTGGGCTGAAACTGGGAGCAGCAACACAGACACCTCGTCACGCCTAGCCAGTGGGCCACCTCGGTTCCCCCCAGCACCTCTCACTCAAATATTTACTTTCAAAGACTATCTTGCTTTGAAAAATTAATTTTCCAGCCTGCTTGGAGCAGTAGTAAATTTAAGAGTGGGGAGGCCAGATTGTCTGCCAGAAAAATGAGACATTACTGTTTACTTCCATGCCATTTTCTATTTCAAATCACAACAAGAGAGAAAAGATCAAGTTTAATTCTATTTTTAAAGTTACAACTCAAATTACATTTCTGTACCCAGCTTCCAGTCTTAGAAATCTGGGCACTATTTTTGCTCAGTATCTTATTTTACAAAGCTTGGAAGTACCAACACTTGCCATTTTCCCTACTTAAAAAAATAAGTAAAAAAAAAAAAAAAAAATCAGAAGTCTAAGCAATTTCTTTTCAAAAGACAGTCTTTCCACAGAGCTTATCATTACATCAGTTAAAAAACTCCAAACCTTTGACTGTACAAAAGCAAGCAGAGAAAGCAGAGACTCAAGTGTAAGTACCTTAAAACAGGGCTTACTTCCTTATCCCCTTTCCCCAGCCACATTAAGTTTTCCTCAGCACAAGTGGACAAACTGTTCTGAAGTTGAGTACAATCATATCTGACTCAGAATGAGGCTCGCAATTATAGGCTGCATCCCACAGCTCAAATGAACACAAGATCTTTTTGTGACAGAACAATGTTCCCAATGAAGCACCCATTCTAAAAAGTTCAATTCATTTATTTGAATTTACAGCTCTAAACAACTATGATTCCATCTTTCCAGATCTACTGTACGGTGTATTACACTTCCCCCAGGCAGCATTTAACAATGCAGTTAGACTGCCTGCAGTTCCTGGATCTCCAGATTTCCAGTCTTCACAGAACAGTACCATGATTTCTGCAGCCATACACAGACTGCAAGTGTGAACTTGCCAACAGTAGACTTGCTTGCTAACAATGAAGAGCCCTCTCATCACAGAACAAGCCGTTTTTGTCATTGTCACAGGATTTTGATGAAGTTCCTGTACTGACAAGACACTCTAAATAAACAGTTGTCAAAAACCTGAAGTCTGGCACCAGGTCCCTGAAAATGGCTTCTATATAAAGTATGGCACATTAATTCTCTTAGTGGAACATCTTATGTGAAACACTTGTTGCAGAACTTTCTATCCAACAAAATCCTTTTGGGAGACCATATAAACAAAACCAGCATTTGGAAAGCCAGAGACAACATTCTTCCTCAAAATTCTGTATTAACACTCCTTATCTCAGTTATCTTTTAAAAAGTCTCCTCTGCACTTTTATCTAAGCCTTCACTGTCTGTGCTCAGTACAGATGCACATCCCTCCTCATACCTTGAATCCCTCTGCTTTGAGTTGTCATCAGTTACTGCCATAACTTCAGAACTGCCAGTACCTTCAACTGATGCTTCAAATCAATTTAACAAGCAAAATGTCTCTGCCAATGAGCTCTTGCTGAAGAACCTATATCTGCTTTTTTAAGAATTAGCATTATCCTACCGTCATCCCAATATGCTACCAAAACTGAAACTCCTGACCGTCTGTAATCATGTCCTATCAGGGGCTCAGTAACTGCTCCTCAACCACAGCTGCCAACACCAACTACCACTACTCACCTGTGCATTCTCCCTTAAAACCTTCAGCCAAAGTGCAGGAAGGTACAAAAACCCCTCACCTGCCCCTTTTCAGAATCATTTAATCATCCTGAGGCCCACCTCAAATCCTGACATGACTCATAGTCAGGACTTGCAAGTTTTCACTGGAATTTCAATGACAGAAAGAAACAGGTCTCCGTAACTCAATCCCCTGTGCATATCCCTGTCCCCATAGCAAATGGGCTTTGCTACCTCCAAGTCCTTCCAAATTCCCTCTGCGCTGCTCAATGGTAACATGCTGCCAGCAGACACAGATATTCCATGAAAACCCAAATTCCTAGGGTTTGGGCTGTGGAGATCACCATGTTGTAGAGGACAGTCCTGAAGCACTCAGTAAGGTAAAAGCACTCCAAATTTTGTCACAGAGAACGACAAGTTTGGGTTGACTACATGGGCCCACATTACACATCCTTTTTGACTTCTGTAAGTTACTGCAACAGTTCAAACATGTTAGAACACTAACACAGGAGTGTGCAACACCACTTACTTCCTCCATTTTTGGTTTCGGTTTCTCTCTCAAACTGTACACTCATGTGGAAAGAGATTAAAATGGGCTTGTCAGAACAACAGGGAGTAAAGAGGCATCAAGGAGCTGGTTTGATTTGGAGTAGCTAAACTCTTTTGACTTGTAGAATCAAAAACTTTTACTTCTAGAGATGCAAACTCTCAAATATCGCATGTGAGACTCCTGTGAAAACTGTTACTAGCTGTGTTTAGTACCTCTGGAGTAGTTCAGTAGCCCTTGCCCATGAGTTTTCCCTTCAGCCAACAAGTCGTCAAAGACTTTTTGTGACAAATTGTCAGAAACGAGTACAAAAGCCTCTCAACTTCTCCCACCACTAAAGCTCATACATAAGCCAACAACTGAACATAGCGGCAAGGTCAGCTTGTCCCAGAGCTTGTCTTACCTGGATATTGGCGAATGGTGGACACTGAGCTGGTGATGGGGGTATAGGTGTGCGCAGTCAAAGGATAGGCAGAGGGCGGGTATGTTGGTAAGAAATACTGGAACTGGACAGGCACCGACTGCCTACAGGCATCAAAGAGAGCAAGTATTATACACCCCATTTCAACAGTTCATCTTCAACCCCTGCCTTTGGGCCACGCCCTCAGTTTTGTAATCTTAACGGTCGTAAGCTAATGAGTATCTCAACTATCTAATTCAAAACTACCAAATCCCCCCCCTTCCTGTTTTTTTAAAACCCATTATTTCCAGCATATCAGAACCTAGAAAAGCAGCAAGGCACTCAAAACCTGCTCACACACACTCTCATCCACAGAGCTGTTATTTCCCCACCTGTTGTCATTTCTGGTTTCCATTGCTACTGGGTTTGGGGATGCCCGGTGACTAGAGAGTGGTATGAGATTACTCCTCTCTGCTGTGTAATCAGACTGGATCCGGGGAGAAGTGTGCGTAATTTGCTGAGGAACCACTTTAGCTGCATAAAGACAAACCTGTAATCAGTTAAACAGTCAAAGGAAAAGTTGGTAGACACTGCAAAGGCAAGATTAATTCTCCTGGCAAAAACCCCAATGCTACTTTCTTCCCCCTCAACCCAAAAAACCCCATCCCCAGATGATTTCCCATCTAGAGTGATGACAGGTTACCTCAACAGGAAGAAAGAGCAGAGGAAACAAAGCATTTTTCATCAATTTGTACCAGAACAGATTGATATTGTATAACAATAACTTGCTAACAGAGTAAGTTACTCCAGTGCTCAAATGATTTTTTTTTTTAATTATTTTTTTTTTTTTTAGGATCAGCCCAAGCTTTTACGCTGTCAGGCAATTCCTCATCCAAGTTTTCAAAACAGAACTTGACAGAGACGAAGGGAAACAAGATCAAAACAGACAAGTGTACACAGCCAGAGGCTAAGAAAAGAAAGAAAACACCTATGAAAGTTTTACAGAAATCACTGATGTATGGATATATACCCTCACTCCTCGGAAATTTACAGCAGGGAAAGATATTACAGGATTTCAAAAGAATAAGAAGGTGGTCAGTGGGAAAACAGATGAACCAAAGGGAACTTATGCAGTTCTGTAGGAAACATCTCAGGCAAATTCCGCATCCAGGCAAAGTTCCCACCTTTAGACCTTAGTGTTCTACCTCCAATGAACACACTAATCAAACTCGACTAGGTTACACCTAACACCTCAAGAAGCACAGGAGGGAACTTACAAAACAAACTACAAAAGCCATATTCTAGCACCAAACAGTTGCAACTTCTAGTGTATTTCAGAAGCTGCACCATATGCCAAAAGGCCCAAGTTCGTCTAAAAATTCAAATGAGTAAGTTAGTGAGCCATTTTATTACTTACTCCTCCTAGAACATCTATTTCTTCCTGGTATTAAAAAAGCTATGCCACAGTAGACCTCTTAATTGGCTTCTCCCAGCTTGAACTGATTTTTCTTCCCCTCCTTTATTTGCTAATATGCATAAACACTGCTAGCACAGAAAAATCGAAGCATCAGTTACACATTCTTCCTAAAACTGAAATCACTCACCAACTGGGATGTTTGAGGTTGTCACAGCTGTAGCATGAGAATGGGAGGGCATTGTCATGGTGACAATGGTGCTGGTAGGCGCTTGGGTGTGAGACACAGAACCTAAAGAAAAAACCAAAACCGATCTTTCTACGGAGCCCTATCACACCGGTATATCTAGATCCAAATAAAGAGGGCAAAACCTCCAAGCCAGACACCAACCCCCCCAAGGAACCCAACAATCCTCTCCTGAAGTTTGCTCATGCACTTCCAAATGCAGTCTTTAGCATAAATAAAGACTTCCTCAAAAGTAATTAGGTTCCATCTCCAAGAAGGAAAAGACAACAAAAACCACACCCCGCAACTCTTCCACAACAGCATTATGAATACTCACCAGCTGTGGTTGCTGAAGCAATGGTATTCGTTGCCAAAATAGGTGCCACTGTTGCTGCTGCTACTGGAGTACCAGTACTGAAAATGGTTTTCTACACAAAGAAAAGAAAATCTTAAAGATCAGTACCTTTTAAATATTTACTTAGGACAGAATCATGCTGCATTGACTGCAAAGAACATAAATTTCTAACCTAATACAAACTCTTTTCCCAAATTTAATCTTAGCCCTCAAGATATGTAAAGGAGAAAGATGTCTAGAAGCAGCAAGAGGGTTCCTTTTCTTCTTGCAGTTTACCTGAGCCATGGTGTGGAGCTGTGGCTTCTGTGTTCCTATAGCTGGGTGAGACGGTAGTGTAATGCGAGTAGCCGTATCCCTCGGCTGTGCAGGCCGCTGAATACTAATAGCTGCAGAAGGCGGGTGCTGCTGGATAGACAGGGTGGGTCGACTGGAGAGAAAGAAAAATAATCATGAGGATAACCATGTGGACACTAAATCTGGAAGATAAAATGCAGGGACACGCATCAGGCCTTGGTCTCCTCCTCTGCGAGGACAGCACTGCTATCAAGTACATGGTAAAGCAGCGTGAGAAATTTTAACTACACTGTGCTGTCCCCATCTGCCCTACGTCCCCAACTAGGAGGGCAGACTTATCAGTAACTCCAATCAGTTCATAAAAAAGATTTTCTGTCAGGGATGCTTTTCAACATTCACGTGTCATTTTTTCCACCGTATCTTCATAAAGAAAGATGGGCTGAATTAGCCACAAGTTCCTACAACAGAAACTCTGTTTTCCAGCAAGCAGGACGTAACTGATTCATTAAGCTCTTTCCTTCTAAGAGCACAGAGCAACAGTTCACGTTTATAGTCATTTTAATTCACAGAACTGTAAGCATTTGCACTGTGCAACCATTACTATTTTTGTATTACATTATCCCACATCTAGAGGATTACCAGCTCTGGATGATTAACACATACGTTTCCCCTTCCTGCAGCCTCCGTAAAGTCAGAGCACTGTAGCTTCCAAAGTGTCCTTACCTGAGGGTTGATTCCGTAGCATGTGCTGCTGTTGTAGTTATAACAGGGGACTGTGCTCTTGTGGCTGAGACAGTTGCCACCACAGCAGGAGGAATAGTGCTTGAAGTTGTCACAGGAGGACGAGACTATAAAAAACAAGTCAAAGAGAGACACATTCAGAAATTCTGCTGTTTAGCAAATAACTAGGAATTACTTGGTTAAAACTGGTTTTCCTACAATTTATCACTAAGTTTTGGCATTCTAAGACATTGCTAGTCTTTCTGAATTGATCTGCAAGCTCCTAAGCAGATCTGTCCTGGTTTTCAAAGCATGTACATCACAGGAATCAGTAACCAACAAAGTTAACAAGACCAGATCCCTTGAAGGTCTTTAGGGAAAAAAACCCCAAAACCCAAACGTCAGTTCCCTTCAGAATGAAAAGAAACCCTGATCCAAGTATATACAGGAAGTCAAAGGTGATTACGTCGGGATCCTAACTGAAAGCACAACGTAAAGATGTTTAACCCTTTATCTGAATATTGAACACTAGTACTGTTGCAGGGAGATGGTACCTACAATCTTCTCCTTATATGTGTATATAAGCTGAGATACACAGAAGCACATAAAAATGAGATTATTTTAATTCTACATCAATACATATATTTAAGAATAAATCAACACAGGCATATCACACTCAAGTTTGAAAAGTTTGGTGCATCTGAACTAAATCCTCTTCCCAATTTCTAAGCATTTTGGAGACAGTTAAAACCCCAATTTCTGGCAGCAAGACTACAAAGGAAATAAAAGCACAGGACTAATGCAACTATTTCACTACTTGCTGTTAGAAACTGGTACCCAAGAAACAGAACTGGAAGAGAGCCGACAGTAGCCTCAGCCCAGTAAATAGGCAATTACGGGTTATATATTACAAGCAAGCGCCAGGAAGAATTTGGAGCCGGTGGTCAGTGTTCTGCAGAGCTGCCTGGCTGCTACCTGCCTGGATTGGCTGATGAATGATGTGCTGAACTGCTGGCTGAGCTGTAGCTGCATTTGGCAACTGTGAAGCTGGTCTCAGGACTGTAGTTACTTTAGAACTGGACATCACTGCAGCAGCCGCTGCACCTGGGAAACAAATCAAGCGTGTTAAAATACCGTGCGCCCAAATGGCTCCATTACGACCACAGCGGCAGACTGTGATGTTAGCTGGTATGTATTTCAGTTTGAATGTATAACATATGTATGTCAGTTCAGGTGACATTGGTTTAAAAGTAAGGTTTGCAACAAATATACGTAAGGTTCACAAAGTATGGGGGGGGAAGGGTAGGCATTATTTGAAATGAATTGGCTTTTTCAATACTTCTTATTCCCCTATAATAACCTGACATTGCAAATCCAATCTTTTTCCATTCCAAGCTCTGGAAGTCAGTACAAATAATTCAAACTGTCTGATTACTAGACTAATGTGTAAACAGGTCACCCAATACTAATAGTAATCTCCCTGCACCTGATGAAGTTCCGAAGAAAAATACACATGCAATAGAAGAAAAACAAAACAAGAAACCCAGCCAACTTTTAAAGCTGCAACAACATAAGACTTCAGTTAATTTGTCTACCATTGGCTGTTGCCTGATCAAAAGAAATTGCTGTCAAAGGCAAATAGCCTTGAAATCATTTGATGGACTAGACTGCGTAGCTTCTGTAGATGTCCCTAATTGAAATTAAAATTATTACCTCAAAAAGTAATATTCAAGCTGAGAGAATAAAAGGAGGATGAAAAAACCCCACAAAAACATGCATTAAGTGACAATACAAATTTTGTGGCAGCTGTCCCACAAGAATCAAGTGAACAAAACTACATTTTACTTCAGCTACAAAGCTGCACAGTCCTTCCACCTACTCTAATAAAAGAAGATTAGGTCTCTGCTCGTGCCAATTTATTTTTCTTGAGTGATCACATAACATCAAATATGAAAATAAATCAAAATATAAATGGTACTTTGAATTCAAATCAGTTTAAAGTTGAACTAGAAATGCAACCCATAAGCTTTTCTGACTGCAATTTTACTTTCAAAATCAGACAGACTGTACTGAGCACAGGGCTTCTTTTAAGGGGCTGATCTCCTTTTTTGTAAGCTATAGCAACCAAAATTCTGGGAGACAAGAGCCTGTAGCTAGCGCTGGCATTTAACTCAAGGGTAAATCCAAATGCACACAATAATATAATAATGTAATATAGTGATCCTGTGACAGGCGGGTACAAAAATATGTGCCACAACTGCTCAGGTGCCACTGTCATGGGCGAACAACGCTTGCTACCAAGAACGTACGTGACATTTTGTAGGACAGATCAGTCTATATCAATGTCTATTTTTTCTTGAAAGCATTCACTGTTTTAACAGCACAGAACTAGAATAACAGACACACTGGTATCTACCAGCATTTTAAACACTGTCACACAATCCCGCCCTAAATGGCTGAAGGCAACATAATGCTTAGAAGGCCAGCAGTCACCTATTCAGGCTAGCAGTTTTAACAGCTGAAGTATTAGTTGTGCTAGCAGTGAGGAGAATTTTTAGAGATGAAGGCACCTTCTGAGAGGCTGCGAACAGAAGGCAGGGATAGCACAGCACAGCTAGATCTTTACCTCGGGGCAGGTGAGAAGCTCCAATGTGTAGTGGAGGCCCGGGAGCACTACTTCTGATGATAGACATCTGCACATTGGTGGCCATGATATGATGCAAGTTACTAGGATGCCCCTGCAGAGTTAAACAAATAACAAAACCCAAAATAAACGATGAGCTGTGTTGACAAGAATTAATGGCCACACTAACAGTATTACCACATGCAAATCCCAAAGACAGAAAAGACATTTTGTATAAATACTTGGTGTACAAAGGTTGCATGCATTACAAACTGAGTGGAGAAAGAGGCAGATGTTTCTACAGGATAAAGTTACAGAACCTGCTGACATTGTGTGTGGAAGATGTAAACATTTCTGTATTTCATTGATCTATTTTTCTGGTTGGCATGTGGGTGACAGTCAGCCAGCAGTCACCCACATACCAAGCAGAAAGATGGCCCTTCTGCCATTAGCAACTTTTAAGACACAGATTCATACCAACTGTCCAGTAAAGTCAAGAGAATAGTGGGAACCTGGCAAATGCTGCAACAAATTAATACTATTTTCTAATAATGCTGGACTTCCCAAGAATATTAATGAAGATAAAAATCCACTGAAACTGCTGCACATCCTTAGCCAGCCTAACTCAAATCAACCTAAAGGCACTTCATCCTGAGACTTCAGAGGTTTAGTGATGAGCATGCTGACAAACTAGTCACAAATAACAAGGAGTGGCTCTGCAGCCAAAGTTCAAGGGAAAAAAAAAAAAATCTAAAGCATTATCTACACCCACTCCCCTCCAAATTTTGTCACTAGTTGTTTACTAAGAATACACTGCAAAACCATGAACTGTTCACCAGTTTCTTCTGATCTGCTCCCAGAAAAGCTAAAGAACACTGCAGTGTTGAATCCCAGCAGTTTGTCTGCGCTAGAAAGTCTCCAAGTGATACTGAAGCAGCAGGAGCTTTTAAGGAAAGAGTCAGCTGCACAGCAGCTTTTGGATAGGTTTCTGCTATCGCAGTCTCACTGTGCTATGTCAGCTGGATGAGAAGAACAAATCAGCAGCTTTCTAAAGAGCTAGTCATAATTGAGACTGAGGGTTAGGGCTCCAAGCAGAACTGATCCAACAACTAGTGGCCACTGAATGGGGAAGCCTGCTCTCTCTACCGTCCCTCCTGCTACAAGAGTCTACCTCAGTTGTGCCAATATTAGTATTGATTTGACCACGCAGCGAGCTAGAACATAAAAAACCCAGACCTGTTGCCCACTGATTGTTGCCACAGGAATTGTTGGAGCCTGTGGTATGTTGCTTTCCATGGTCACAGTAACCTGCCCAGGAACCTTTGTCGGAGCCGACAGAGTTGAGGGTGGAGCAGGAGCAATGGGCCGGCTGGGCATAGTGGGCTTCAAGGGAGGCTACAAGAAATACAAAGACAGAAACGTTAACCAGGCAACTCCAAGTGAGAGCTCAATGTTGAAGCAGAAATCATTTTTGGGGGTCAAACCCTGGAGACAAAGTGACCTTTGTGAAAGGATACGTATGGTTAAGTGTTTGGAGAGGAAGGGTATTTGTCATTTAGAACTATTCCACTTCAATTTGGGACAAAGAAAGGGCATTTTTTTTGTACTGGAAATATGCAGCTTCTAACATACAGCATGAGTCACAAGTGGAATCTGTTAGGGCTATGGTATTCCCCTACAGACACTGGGAGTTAGCGGTTAATTTGATACTCTCATCCACTCCTGCAGAGAAAAGGGAAGATTTCAGAAACAGACCGAAATCACTCTTAAGAGATAAAGAAAACCCTCCCCCCTCAAAAATAATGCTGTGAAACTGAAGTCCTTAGTGTATCATATGGAACAGCTAAACCCACGAGGCAGCGTGCAGTCAGAAGCATGCACGGAAACCTTAAGAAACAAAAGCAGGCAAGTTTTTGGTGTAATTTACTTTTGCTCAACACTAACTTGTAACATAGATTGTACTTTTCCCCCTATGAATGGTGAACCCCTTCGTTACCTTCATAAGTCCATCTGAAAAGGAAAGTGGCACAGCTGGAGTCAAATGTGCTGGTGGTGCTGTCACTGTCACCGGGGCACCAGACTGGACAGGGTGGTGCTGCGTCAACATCTGAACCTGTGGATACGGCCGAACCACCACTGGTTCCTGCTTTTCCTCTCGAGGTTGTATAGAGCCACCAGGGCCGATGTGCTCTCTAGGAGCAATCTCCGAGTCGCGACTAGATTCATCAGTCACTAGCAAAAAAAAAAAAGAAAAAAGGAACTCTGAGGAAAGATATAAAAAAAGGTTAACAAGTCTGCATTGGTCACCCAGCGGGTCAGAGGTGTGACGTCAGAAACCCACACGTAAAAGGAAACAGCCTACATAAAAGAATTTTTCAGCCTGACTGTTGCGACTTGAGGATCTTATAGAGGTCTTTTCCAACCTTAATGATTCTATGACGAAAACTCTAGGAGCCCTGTCACTGCTTCAGCCCTTTCAGAACTGAAGGGCCTTGTAATGCTGGGCAACCTGGGGTCACCCCTGAGAAGTCCCTCCAAACACCTTCTTCAAAGAAAGATTGACTAATTTTTCTTTCAAGGGAAAAATACGTAATTACCTAAGTAACCACCACGAAGTGCCACATCAAACAGGTAGTATTAAAAAGTCTTAATATAATGCATTAAGTACCTGAATATCACGCTGAAAAACAAGTATAAACCCTCCTGACAATGCAGCTGCTCCCCCCCAGTCACCTCTGGCAGCCTGCTGGAAACCTGCGATCTTGGCAAGGGCAGCAGTAACTAGACTCGGGGCTCCCACCCCATTGCCAGCGACAGGGAGCGTTCCCACACTCCCTAACGACAGGCAGACGGCGAGCCGTGGGGCGCAGCCTGCCGAGCAAACGCGCCTGAAAGGAGCAAGGGAACGACTCTGCCCCGACGGCCCCGGAATCGGCACCTAAACTGATTTTCACGTCGTTCTTCCCATTCGCGACCGAGGCAGCTTTCGGGCTGATTGCCACACGCCGGCGGGGCCGCCCCGCGCCTCCCGCTCAGCGCCCCGTGCGACCCTGTCCCCGCACACCGCCTGGGACCTCCGGGGACACCGGGATCCCTCCCTGCCCCCGCAGCCGACAGCTGTCGCGACAGGGCGCGCCCCCGCGGGGCCCGGAGCCCGCTTACCTGTGGCGGCGGGGGCGATGAGCCCGGCGGAGCCGCTGGTGGGGATGGGCGGCGGCGCTGGTCCCAGGCCGGCGGGTGGCGCGCCCGAGCGGGGGAACTGCTGCGAGCTCATGTCTGCCTGCGGGCACCGCCGACCGTTACGTTGCGTCACAGCACGTCGCGCTACCGGCGACCCCCTTCTGTCCCCTCCCCTCCCGCCGCCTCACGGGGGGCGACGACACCCCCGGCAGGCACCACCCCCCGCCCCCGCGGCCAGTGAGGAGCGACCGTCCTAATGACCTCACGAGGCGGCGAGCCAATGGCGGGGAGGACGGCGCTGGCCAATAAGGGCCGGCCGTGCCGCCCGGGCCCGCCCTGCCGTGCCGCCGTGAGGGGCCGCAAGGCCCGGATGTTCCCGGGAGCGCGGCGGCGCCCCGGGCCACCCCCGTCCGCACCGATGGTGGCCTGCAGCGCCCAGCCCGGCCCTCCCCTCCGCTCCTCTGACCTGCCCCCGACCCTTCCCGCCCTCCCGTCCCGGTCCTGCCACCGCGCATGGCCCCGCCGCTCCGACGGAGGACAGGTCCTCACTCCTCGCCGCCGCCTCAGCCGCTCGCGCCGCTCCGCAGCGCTGCCGCCAGGCGCGGGTTCCTCCCCCCGCCCCACGGCCGCGCACTGAAGCAGTGGCCTCCGCCCCCCGCCCGCAGGCCGTCTCCGGAGCCGCCCTCGGGCCTCGGAGCGAGGCGGTGCCGGGCGCGCTGCCCGCGGTGTTACCTGTGTCCGGGGCGCCCCGCGGCAGCCGCCGCTGAGCCGCCGCCGAGAACGGGGCTCCGCTTCCGCCGCTGCAGCTGCCCGCGGCGGATTGGCCCCGGTCGACCCCACCCTCCTCAGCGCCCCCCCAGCCTCATTGGCTGCCGCAGCCCTCCCCGCAGGACTGCTGGGAGGTGTAGTCACGCGCGCCCTCCAAAACGCAAAGATCTCGCGAGACGCGTGAGGGGTGGTACATTGCCTGGGCGCGCTATTGGCCGTAGGCCGCGGAGTTTCCTGGGAAACGCGGTGTGGGCGGGGCCAGCTGACGGCCGCACCCCCGGCGGTCACCGCGTCCCGCCCCGGGGCTGGTCCCAGGGGGCACACGCCCACCCCCCGCGCCCGTCAGCAGCCGCTCCGCCGGCCGGACACACACCGCCCTGCGCCCCCGGCCGGTGTCGCGGGCAGGGCTGCCCGCCCGGTCGGACCCTTTCCACCCTCACGCTTCCCATTTCCGCCGCCTCTCACGCCAGAGCGGCGCGGGCCCGAGCGGGGAGGGCGTTACGCGCGACCGGCACCAAGGTACAGCAGACAGGCAGATGAGGTAATTCTGCCGATACGTCTTGGTGACGAGGTTTGCTCCTCGCTGCTTCTTTCCAAGCTGAAGCACGCGAAGCAGCACGTTGCAGCCGGGAAGAGCTCCGCAGAGCGTGAGGCACCGGAAAAAAGCAGAGCAGATTGTAACCGCCGGCCTTATGGGGCGCTGGCCCTGCGCAAGATAAGTCGTCTTGCTGCTGTAAGCCTGCCGTGTCCAGGGAAAGGGGACTTTGAAAATAGACTGCATTAATGAACACCTGACTCCAGCGTCCCTGTTGTCTCTGGCATCAATATTTCCTACTCACTGGGACAGAGGGCAAAAAATAAATTGGAAAAAAACCCCAAACTCCACCACCCCAAACGTTGGTGACAATGCGCACTGCAACCCTGAGATGCTGCCAGTCCAGGGCTGCCTGATGTTTGGTTACACACACCTGGGAATACCGTTACTATCTTCCATGACATTGGTCTCATTTAAGTCCTTGTGTCTTCAGGCTCAGAGATGAAATCAGATAGACAACTGTCATTTTGCAGAGTTTTAGTAATACTTTAAAATGAAACCAGAAGGAAAACCTTGAAATTACAGAATCACATATGAGTAATCCCTAATTTTGCCTTGCAAACCCTTCAGGTTTGCGTCGTAAGCAACCCTGCAAACAGCTGTTGAGGAAGCTTTGGGCATCGACAGTGGTTAGGTTCGCTTCGGAGGGATAGTGGTCTTCAGGATGACCATCGAACAGGACTTCAGACCTGTCCTGTGGCTTGCCTCTTGGGACACTGCCCTGACCCTTGCCAAAGTTACCTTCCCTGGCTGGATTCCCAGCTTTATTCTAGTTCAATGAATGAGATGAGCAGTTCTGCTCCTCCATGCCCATGGCTCAAAAAGATCACAGTAACGCTACAAAACCTTCAGAGGATGTGGCCAGATTATGTGGCCATAATCGGACACAGAGCACATAAAGAATGACTAAATGGAGTTGGCATCTTCAGGCTGGAAAAGGGACAGTTCAGAGAGAGTTCTGATAGAGAGCTGTAAAAGGTATAAAGAAGATGAATGAAGAACAACTGGCTTTTTCAGTTTCCACTCATATTTCCACTGTAGACAAATGAGCAAATGAAAGAAGCTGTTCTTTGCACAGAGTGACTAAGCCGCGGGACTCCTTTTGACAGGACACATTGCCAACTAGACCAGTTAATGAAAGAAGCAACATTGATTCCACCCTTACCTCTGGTATTACCTACTTCTTAAACTGAGACTGCACAAATGTTCTGGAAAAATCATTGCTCTCTGGTTGCCCCGGTCTTGCACTCTTACCTACGTGCCCCATGGCTCTGGCAGGGATATAGTCCTGCACCAAACGGGTCCGTACTGACCCGATGCAACTGTTTTAAGACGTGGGACCTCCCCACTGCTGGGGTGCAGGTGACAGCGTGCCGATACCTGCAGGGGTGCGTGATGAAGGCGGCGGCTGCCGTAAGGCCACCGAAGGGAGATGGATTTCAGCGAGGCAGCACTCGAACCCAAACCACTTCCCGCCGCTCCGCCGGGCGCGGCTGCCGGCGAGGACGCGGACGGTACCTCGGGGACGGGGCTCTCCAGAGCCACCGCACGGCGGCTGGCCCCGTTGCGCGGACAGGCCCGTGGCGAGCTGGCACTGCTTCCCACAGGGCCCCGCTCGCTCGCGGCTCTGACTAAACGCAGCTTTTCAGAGCCACTGGCTCCGGCAAGCGCAGCTGAAGAAGCGCAGCGGCTCCGGCCGGACCCCGCTCGTCGGCCACCGCCGGACTTGGGCGCCGACAGGCAGCTCGCCCGAGGCGTGCCCGCGCCCCGCCTGCCGCCTTACCGGGGCTGCCGCTCCGCGGACGCGCAGGAGGCCGGTAACGCCGCTCTCGCCCCGGGTATGCAGCGGGCTCCGGGCCGCGCAGCGCCAGCGGCCACGGGCGGTGCCGAGAACGGGACCCTGAGGGGAAGGCGAGATGTCCCGCCCGGCGCCGAGCGGCGGGAGGAGAGCGCTGCACCGCTGCCCGCCTAAACGCCCCCCCCAAGATGGCAGCCAGGTGACACTCTGGCGCTGTCCCGCTATAACTCTATGGCGGCGCGGCCCCTCTCGCCCGGCAGCGGAAGCGGCATGCCCGGAAGCGGCGGGAGCGGTGCGAGCCGGAAGGGAGCGTGGCGGCCGCTCGCAGGTGCGGTTACCAGAGCGACCCGCGCGCGCGGGGCAGGGTAGGGGGCGCGCGGCGGGGCGGCCCTGGGCCGTGAGGGGAGCGCCGGGGCCGCCTGTGGGGGGCCGGCCGCGGCCGCGGCGTGCCTTGGGTGGAATCTGTGCCGCTGCCCTGCGGACAGGAGCGTCGCCGTGGGGTCGGCATCGGCGCGACGGAGGGCGGCGCGGTGGTGGCGGGGCCCCTCGAACGGCGTGGGGCCTCCGCTGGGTCGGTCAGCGGCCGTGCCAGCGGAGAGTGACTGGAGAGCTCCAGAGACAGCACTCGGGGGCTAAACGCCCTTCGCCGTCAACGAGCAGACAGCCCAAATTATTTTAATTTTTGTGGGTTGTTTTTTTGGGTCGTCAGCGTTGCCGCTATTCAGCTGGTGCACCTTGCATCGGAAGTGTAGTTGAACGGGTAAGGTTTTCTTATGAAAGTACGCTGGATGTTGACTAGCAGCCAGAACAAATTATTTCTAGTCAAATCTCTTCAAGCGTGTGATCCTGGTCTGTCAGTTAAACGCTGTGTTTTAGTTTCAATATCTACAGTATGGCAACACGGTACCTGTGCTTTGAAAGACATGCTTACGGATGCTGTCCGGGCATTATCGGTGACCTTTGCCGTTCAGGATCCTCAGTTCAGACAGAGAACTTATTTTAGCCTTGTGGCCTTAACGCTGGGAGTTGGCATCTTTGCCTGAGCCACAGGTCTTTTTTTCTTCTGCCCATCCCTCAAGTGGAGCGTTTTACCCGCTTGCTGCCAGGCAGACCTCACCGTCCATGGCAGAGGTCAGTGCTCTCACGGTCCGGCAGCACCCCTGGCTCTGGGTTGGCTTATTCCTCTCTCTAAGACAGGATGTGCAAGTTTCCAGAAGTCAATTGTATTTTGAACCGAGTAATTGGAGGAAAAATTTATACAACAAATGAGGCTTGAAAAATCTTCTTTACGATGTAATTCAGATTGGCTTTTGCTTTGTTACCTTGCACAGAACACAGCTGGATCTCCTCATCTCATTTATGTTAATTCCCGTGTCTCTTACCTCTTCTGTTTTCCATGGTGTGTTTTTATTTTTGAGATACTGGTCTTCTCTTTGTTTTGTGGCTGCTACTATTCAGGGAGTGTAGGTATTTCTAATCTGCACGTTTTCAGCTGGCTAAACTGGTGTCGGGTGACAGATATGTCTTCCCCCCCCCCCCCTTTCATATAGAAAGAGGCTTTTATTACAGTCTTTCACAGAATGGGAAAACAGGTATGACAGAGTAGCACAGGAGTTTTAATCCTACGAATGCAGCACAGTATATTCATTTACATTTTCCAGACTACTGCGTATGATTTGCAGTGAATAAGGACACAATTCTGGGAGGAACTGCAAACCTTGTTTTTTTGTTGTGCTTGGCAGAAGCAAAGGTTTCACTCCACAAATATTGACTGAGCTTCCTCCTCCACACACAGAGAGCGGTAGTTGTAACCGTTCTGTGTCATGCAATGCCATCTGTCCGCTTCCCAGGTGAAGCGTAAAACAAATGTTGTGTGCAGCTGAGCAGGTTGCTCTTCATATGTATAGCAGGGCAGTTCTGGCTTTATTCTGAAAAAAAGGATGTTGAGATACGTAAAGAGCAATGGGAATGATTACTGGTCAATTTTTATCTGGAGTAGTGTACATTTTTAAAGGGAGTAGGATGAGGTTGTTTTGTCTTATCTCTCGCTATATAGAGAGCTATAGCTACAGATGTATAACGCATATGCAAAGACTACTTTTTACATTGAGATTGTCACGAGAAAGAGACATGAGTTAGATTCTGACAGGTTGTTGGGTGTGATACACCTGGAATTTGAGTGGGCTGTTTTTTCATTTGCGGCGGGCAAACGGAAAGTGAGTTATCCGGAACAGTAAGGATTCAGAAGTGAAAGAGTGCCTGGGAGTGTATTGGGTGTGTAGTAAATATACTCTAGTTGCGGGGGCGGGGGGGGGCGGGGAGCAGGGAAGCTTGAACTTTTGGGGACTATAATGGAAAGCTAACAGGAGAGTTTAAGTCTTCCAGAAGCTTAGTTGTTGTGGGCAAGGAGATTCCACTCAGCTGTGTTATGGTGAATAGGTCAGAGAATGTATAGGCATGGAAGTGCACATGAAGGGCAATAAAGAAATGGCTCTTATTCCTCCCCTGCCCCCAGCCCTGCCCCGCTCATTTCTCGCATTAAATTGTATTATTTGAGTCTATCTTCATTATTTCATTAATTTTTCAGCTTCTAAAGTTGGTGGTACTTAGTGCATCCAGGAAATGCTTGTTTCTTCATTCCCCAGAGAAGTCCGCTGTACCCAGCAGAACCTAAAGGGCTGACTAGGGAACCTTAACCTTACCTGGCTCTTCTGACATTGGTTAGTACACCAGTGGATGCATCTGTGCAAATACAAAATGTGACTGTACCTCCCATAAAATGAACAGTGGGTTGGTTTTCCACCTAATTTGAAATAGGTGGTTTGTAATACCTTTCCTTAAAGCAAGTAGTGTTACGATGTGGGTGTCCCAGAACAGAAGTAAGTTTATTTGAAAGCATAAACGTAGAGGAAGCTTGAATTGATTTAGATTTAATTGCAGTTCCAGAGTCAGATCTTAAAATCCTTGTCTCTTTTCATGTTTTCATAGTATTTTTGATTTTGTAAGCCCAGGTGAGACTACTATTATCTCACTGGTGCACTGCATTAAGTGGGCCACTGAATCTTAAAATATGCCTTAATATATTTGGACATGTGAGATTCTGTATTTATAAAAAGAGACAATACAAAACTAACTTTTTTCATTCATCTTTTTTAGGCTTCTTGTATAAAATGGGAATACTTATTGCAGTGCTTGTATTTATAAAAAGAGACAATACAAAACTAACTTTTTTCATTCATCTTTTTTAGGCTTCTTGTATAAAATGGGAATACTTATTGCAGTGCTTGTATTTATAAAAAGAGACAATACAAAACTAACTTTTTTCATTCATCTTTTTTAGGCTTCTTGTATAAAATGGGAATACTTATTGCAGTGCTTGGAATCTGGTTCAGCTCTTCACTTGTAACAGGAGATTCTAAGGCTGTGACAACATCTCTAACTACAAAGTGGTCTTCAACTCCTTTATTACTTGAAACAAGGTACGTGCATTGCAATTTTTTTTTGTTGAAAAATCAGAATATGCTTAGAGAATAAAGTGATGTGTTGTCTTTTTAATTTGTTTTGTGGTGGTTTGAATCTGGTCATTACTAATTCATTGTTAGTAATAACATTTAGTTGAACATGATCATTGCTGTGCTCAGGGAGATGGGATGAACACTTTAAAGGAGATAGTAGTTTTTTGCATGATAAGTTATTTCATTGTGCATTAGAACAACCATTAATAACAGTGAATAATTCTGTAGTAAGTATTTTTTGCTTTACGAAGTTTTACTCAAAGCACTAGGTAGAGAGGTTTAGCATGGTCTTGTAAGATTCCACAGTAAAAGATTTTTTTTATGATGATGATGACTGTAGGTTTTGATAATCTGTTGCTTGTGTATGTTTAGCTCAGTTGACCTTGAGTTTAACTTTGTTCATTTGAGTTGTGCTTTGATTATCTAAAGGCAACTGCTTTGTTATGAGCTGTGCAGGTCAGCCTGGGGAGATTTCTTCTATGGTATTAAAGACTTTTTTTTTTTTTTTTTTAAGAAAGATGCTACTTAAAAAGAAAAAAGAAAGCAAAATGCTGTCTTTTCACTGCCAGTCTACTTAGCGTTTTAGAAGTCCCCATCATTTCATTTTGCAGTATTCTAATTTGGAGAGGTCTATGCAAAATAGGACTTTTAGATTTTTGTGTAAGCATGTGTGTTTAGTTTTGTATCACTTAAGGGTGTTGTGACATCTGGAATTCTGCCTGTGTTACTGCAGACTGGCTCACATGAAAATAGTTGAGCACTGATGGGTTTCATTCAGGTGGGCATGGCTTTGGGTGGTAGGACAGGTGTGTCGTAGGTGAAACTACTTTTCTGTAACCTTCTCTATACAAGCTTAAGTTTGTAGACTGAAAAATCCTTAAGCAGTAAAATGCAAAGCTCTGGTATTAATGCCAGGATTTAAATATCCTGACAATGCCAACACATTTGCTGGGGAAAATTTCATCCTAAGAGACTGAAGCAGTAAGCAGATAATTAAAATAATGTGCCAAAGGCCTGATATATAACTTGACTATTATAGTCAAAGACTTTGGGGAAGTACAGGATCGTTTATCTGGGGTGAATTGCAGAATGATACAGCACTGCAGTGTAAAATCATTCCTGTTGTTCAATGTACTTAGCCCAGCACTGCAATTCATCACCCAGTTGTTCAAGAATTATTTACCACCTCTAGGTCAGAACAGGTTGAAATGAACTCACAAGCTATTGTGGCAGGTATTAGGCTCCAAATCTTGTGTCGTAGCATCCTTTAGCATGTGAAGCATGTTTAGACATGATGAAGTATTTGTTGTTAGCAATGTTTAGAGAATTATTTTACTATCTGATGTAGTTAGATACTACCTAATCATATGCTTAATGTATGGTGAATTACATCATGATTTGAAGCTGTGACTTCTCCTTTTACTCATTTAAAAACAAACAAAAAACCTCACCAAAGCTTCCAGTTCCAACAAACTACAGTTTGGTAAAGTAAACAAAAACGCTTGTTTCTCATAAAAGATAGCTAGCAAAGAAATGTATTGGGGAGGAGAGCTCCCAGCATGTAGAGTGCTGTCTGTCGAGATTAATAGGTGCTTTACAGGCTTCTTTCACATACTGTGTGTTTGTCCTGGCCTGCAACTATTACTTGTTTGCGTTTGTTTTTTAGTTTTCCTGGTCTGCTTTTTCTAGTAACATATGATTTTCTGATTTAGGTAAACATATGGTAGGAGCTAACTTTCCATAAAGCTTTACAAGGTATTAGAGTTGTAACTGGAGAGAAAATTCATAGATCTAGCTAACTCTTCTCTTCTCATTCAGTGAATTTTTATCAGAAGAAGGTCAAGAAAAATTCTGGAATTTTGTTGAAGCCAGTCAAAATATTAAGACATCTGAACATGATGGTAAGTTTTCATAATCCTTTTCCTGATGATGGCTGATAGTTGACATGGCTGAAAAATAAACTAAAATGTTTTGTTTTCTGTTGTGTTAATGTTGTAGAAGTCAAATGGGAACTGATTTTTGGCAATGTTTTTACTGTGAAGTGCTCAAGGCTTTTGGATATCCATTTGACAAAGGCTGTAGTGGACCAGTCTGAAACATGTTTTACTTTCCAGCTTCTGTTTCAACATCAAGTATTAAAATATTGTAAATGCTTTTTCTCTGTGTTTCTATTTCTCAACTGAAATTAAATGGGAGCTTTTAACTGTTTCCCTCCTCTCCAAGCCTATGTTTGCATCCTCAGGAATGTATGGAAGTGTACTCTCATGGATCTCTATTGAAGTTCACTCTCGTCCATCTGTAGAACTGGCTATAATGAAAATTGAGAAGGAATAGTCATGTGCATATTTACAATTAATGTCATGGGCTTCTTTTAGTATAGATAACAATTAAGGTGAAAAGTCCCTCTTCAATGAGAATATGGAATATTATATATAGAATATATATAGAATATATAGAAAGCTAAATGCTTGTACTTTGACTTTGCAGGTAGCGATTATTCTTCTTACCATGAAATGCTGAAAGTAGCCTGCCAGAGTCTATCACCTTTGCAGCAGAATTTGTTGAAATTTTCCTTGTCTTTACGCTCTTATTCTGCAACAGTTCAAGCTTTTCAACAGGTTAGTACAGCACAGGGGAACTTCTCAAATGATCGGTAGAGCATAACGGGAAGGTGCGAACTGTGTAAGGAGACATTTAGGAATATAAAAAATCTTGATTATGTACTTCATACAATCTGAGCTGAAGAGCGTATGTATATTCTAATTTCACTGGGTGCCAAATTTGAGTCCATCTGAGTAGACTCAAGAATTGGGATTTCAAAATGTCTGCACATCTTTGATGCCTGCTGCACTAATAAATGTGTAAAGATTTTTATGAGGAAAATCTCTATGTCTCTGTTGGTACTTGTGATGCTGCTGCTGTTCCCATTATTCAGTTGTACTTAGATGAAGACAGCATTAGAACCCACGAATGGAAATTCATTGGACCCTCTGTTCTCTTTCAAACTTCGGGTATTGTATAGTTCATTGCAAATTGTCTCGCATTATAATGTGCTTTATCTAAGTAATACTAGGAGACTTCTTCCTTTTTCATCTGGAATAATTTTATCATTTAACAAATATAGAGGTTTCTGATGTGTAATGCAAAAAAAAAAAAAAACAAAACCCCAACCAAAAACCCCACAATTGCAAGCCTTGCTTTTTGTACCTGGAACTAATATTACAGTTAATAGTAATAAAACTGGAAAACTATTTATAATAAGTTAAGACTTAATTCTCAACTTTGCAATTTTTGCCTTGCATTTAAATTATATAATAAACAGGGAAGAAGTACTAGTTTATAGTTTAGGAAATTGAAGAACAGCAACTGCTACAGAGCTATGAGGTTATCATTTTCACTTGTTCTAAGGGTAAATATTCAACCTACTTCATTACAAATATTTTAATACAGATAGCAACAGATGAACCTCCACCACAGGGCTGTACGCTATTTTTCGCTGTGCATGGGGAGAAGACGTGTGAATTTGACTCTCTTGGAAACCTTTTACAGGCAGCTTCAGAAAGGTATTTGCTTAATTTCTTATCATTGGATTAGCTCTTAAAATTTAACCTAGTTAGGCTTACTGCTGTGAAGAGATTGCAATAAACTGGTAGTTTCTACATTCTTCAGTATTTATTTATACTGTCTGTTGCTTGCATAGAGTGGCAGTCTTTTATTTCTTACTAGTCCAGATTGGAATGATTGTTTTCTTATCCCTTGCTCTTTGATATTCTGCTAGGAGGAGGAATGCTTTGGAAGTGCACAGGAAAAGTTCGAAACAGTTTGCTGAAGGACAGCAAGAATTCTCAGGAATATGTAAAGCCTTTAGTATGCAGGGAGAATAGAAAGAGCTGGGCTTGCATATTAAAATGATAGTTAATATAACAGAGATTGTTTCATGAATGGCTTGAAGCATGCATAATATTTTTTCCCTATATAATTTTCTCAGCATTAAAAAACCCAAAACCTATTACCACACAATATATTTCAAATTCAGATTTCTTTACAAAAACAGAACTTGGCTGTAACTTTCACTTACAAAAAGACACTATAAAACATAATACCTCTTTAGGAAAAAAAAATCTTAGATTTCAGTTTGTCTTCATAGTAGTCTTGATAGGTTTTTTTTTTTTGTAAGGATAAAGGGGTTTTTGGTCAATGTGTGGACATATGGCATCTATAGCTCACATGCTATTCTTCTGACTCACTCGGAGCATTTTAAATATTTCATTGTATTTTAGACAAAAATTAAAAAGTTGAAAATAGCCTGCTCATTGACTTTCTTGTTTGTATACTAAGCCAAGGATAGGGTTGGAATCCTCTTGACTTTGAATTCCCGGAAAGTTTGCTCTCTTAACCTTTTATTTTTTGATACAAATTTATGAATCACTGGGGGGGGATGTAAACTGAAAATTTGAAGGAAGTGGTTAACTTTTAAAATAAGCATCATATTAGATTCGAAAGAGAACCTAGCTACTTATTTAATTTTCATATGTCCATTTTTAACAAAGCTTAATCAGCATGCATCAAGTGTTCCAACTTTGATAATATGTGGGAATAGCCTGACATACATATTCAGTGAAGACAAGGAACAGGAGGATTCAACAGGAGGAAAAGAAAATTTATGTCTTTGCATTGAGTGAGGAGATGCTGTGAATCACAGTGTGATAATCTTCGATGTTTACTCTTAGGCCAAAGCCATTTTTATTCAAAGGGGACCACAAATACCCAGTGTCAAACCCCGGAAGTCCTGTTGTCATATTTTACGCTGAGATCGGCTCAGAGAAGTTCTACAGATACCATAAGAGGCTTGTTTTAAAGGCTGAGGCAGGAGAAATCACTTATGTCCTCAGACACTATATTGCTGTAAGTATATTTGTGCATTGTAGCAAAGGTATTTGACATGGAAAGGGTAACTGGACTGGGTTTTAAAAACGAAAAATGGCCCTTGTTCCCTTTAAATTGACATTTTCAGAATGCGTTACTGCTTGATAATTTGGAATACTCAAAGTTTATTTTTTATTGCATGTAGCTGACGAGTTAATAATATTTAAAAATCTTATGATTGTTTAAATAAGAGGATCATTTGTTTTTACAAATGCAGAGTTAAACTACAGATAAATTACAGAGTTTAATCCACAAAAAAATTACCTAGATTAGATTAGATTATAGGAAACAGATAGTTAGATCTTTCCACAGTCAGGCCACTTAGTTACTTGATATGAAAAGCAGGGATTAACCTTGCGGTACCGTTGTCAAATGAAAGGCATTGTTTCTGTAGCAGTTTTATTACAGAGCCACTTACCAGCCCTACTGCAATTTATCCTGGTTTCCATCTCCCTCCTCTAAATTGCCCATAACCACTGAATTTGTGTTTAACTCTACATTTCAAAAGCTCTGAGAAATTTGAGTTGACTTTTTTTCCTGAATATTGCTTAATGTTGCTAAAACCTGCAGTGTAGCAGGTAGTAACCAGACTTGAATGCAAAAAAAGCATCAGCTGGTTCACTTCTAGTGACATTTGCACTTTTGATAAAATAAAAGTCACACCTTGCGTAAACCACTTTCCTTTTAAAAAGTAATTTGTTTATCAGTGTTGGGAAGTGTATTTACATTCAAAATTAAGTGTATTACACAATGGATCTTGATACAGTTATGTGAATCCTGTATACTTCAGAATACTTTTAACAAGTGATCATGGTTGTTTCCCATTAAAGTCAGAACTAATTATGTGTCTCTCTTGAGTCATTGATTTATCCATTTTTTGTAATTCTCTGTTGTAACTCTTCAGTGAATGTTTAATTTTTTTAATGTCACAGTTGAAGTTCCTTTCCCTCCTCTATCTGATTTGATGACATGAGTTTATCCTGCTCTACTTGGTTTACAAGATGAATCCTGAAAACATTGTTTTGTGTTCCTTTTTTCTTTGTTTTCATTTTTTTTTTTCATTCATAGAGGTATCTTTGCTCTCTGAACTTCAAAAATTTTTGTTGAAATACAATAGGAAATATAATTATTACAGTATGCTACTGCAGAGTCACTCATTGTATTTGTTTCTCACTTACACATTAACAGTTATGTCTGAAATGTGTACCAGCTTTAGGTTTCTTAGCTTTGGGAAATAGCAGCTTTTAATTTGTACATCTAAACAAAGAGTGACAATACTGTACGTTTGCTTTTCCTTACAGAATCCCAGTGAAGAAAAAGTCTACCTCTCTGGCTATGGTGTGGAACTGGCTATTAAAAGTACAGAATATAAGGCCAAGGATGATACACAGGTGAAAGGTGAATTATTATTTTAACTAGTTTAATGTGAACATTTTAATTTTGCAAAGATGATTTTGTATTTCTTTTAATATGAATGACTGTTTGTCTAAATTGCAGATATTCTTCTTTCTTCAGCTCTGAAATCACTTCTCTTCCTCTCTCTTTTGGGATTACATTCTTTATGAAGCAATTTATCTTTGCCATAGCACTTGTCTTCTGTCTTTGTGAAAGGGCACAGTCTGTGACTCCGGACTAGGTCTTAGTAATGGCACCACTAATGCAAATAATTTTTTACTAGATAAACAGATTCTCTGCAGATGTAAAGCAGTTCCTCTACCTTAATTTTCTTTGGCTTATCCATCCTCAGAGCAGAATGTCTTTCCTGTTCTTAGAATCATAGAATAGTTTGGGTTGGAAGGGACCTTTCAAGGCCATCTAGCCCAACCCCCTGCAGTGAGCAGGGACATCTTCAACTAGAGCAGGTTGCTCAAAGCCCTGTCCAACCTGACCTGGGATGTTTCCAGGGATGGGGCATCTGCCACCTCTCTGGGCAACCTGAGCCAGTGTTTCACCACACTCATTGTAAAAAATGTCTTCCTAAATCTACCCTCTTAGTTTAAAACCATCACCCCTTGTCCTGTTGCTACAGGCCCTGCTAAAAAGTCTGTCCCCATCTTTCTCATAAGCTGCATTTAAGTACTGAAAGGCTGCCGTAAAGTCACAAGGATGGTCAGGCAGGACTTGCCCTTGGAGAAGCCATGCTGGCTGTCTCGAAATACCTCCCTGTCCTCCATGTGCCTGATGAAGCATAAGTTCTTGTTCTTTGGGAAAACTGAACTTAGAATTCTGCATGATTTTTTGCTTTTGCTGGTTTCTTTAGAGCACTGATCTCTGTTTTAAAAACTGTCATGCACTTGCCAAAACTTTTCTTAGGGTAATCTATGTGTGTATGTATACTTTTTGTTTAGACGTTCACACACACGTACAAAACCCCAGAATTTCCTGCTTTTATCTTGGACTTAAGGGAAAAAAAAAGAAATTTTTTTTTTTTTTTTTTTTTAGTCCGAGGTAACAATGATGGAGAACAGAACTCGGATATTGAATTGGGTTCTTCAGGATTTTGCAGTTTTATCTGTTTCTAGATACAGATCTAAACTCTGACTCAGAATATTTTGCCACCATCTAGATTATAGACACACAAAACCTTTGGTCTATATTTGTAAAAGTATTTAAGAGAAACTAACATACTAGAGGAGGTAATCCAACTTAAGATTTCTATTACTGCGTGAGAATTTCCATTAATTTGTCATAAAAAAGATAGGCAAAAGTCCTAATGTTGTTAGTACAATGGGACAGTGGAGGCCTTTGCCTCTTTGGGGCAGGGGGAAGTAATTCTGGGGAAGATTTGTTATTTCTAAACTTGTGAAGTTCTATACCAATACTGATGCAGTAATCTGAAATGTTTTAAAAGGTGGACGAGCTGTGCTTGCATTGCTACGAGCTGGAAATAGCTCAGAGAGAGTAAGCTGCACGTTGGAAATATATGGTTCTCATCCAGCTCCTGTCTGATTCTGGCAAAGTTCTGACTAGGCAGTCTTTTATGCATGCTTGTGCTGTTCTGACTTGTCCAGAAGCAAATACTAATCTAAAAAATCTAAAAGGTCAAGACCTTTAGTTAGACTGGAGCATAAAACATCTAGATTGGACCTGGCTTGTGTCCAGCTGGTTAGGAGCTCATGCGACTCTTTTGCACAGATTTCTTTTTGACGTTTAAGCCCAGAATTGGACTTCACTCCACTACTATTTTTAATAATGTATTTTGGGGATAAAATCAGGGTTGTGTTCACAAGCGGAGTTTAGCACTTACTCTGCAAAGTTGGCATGTCCTGAAAGCTCCCACGTCCTAGTGAATTCCTCTGCAATGCCTAGGTCTGTGAGATTTCCACTCATCTTAAGCTTTTCCTTCTCAATAATCCAACTTGGTTTTATTTCAGCTGTTACTGTGTTCATTTATAAAAGTAACATCTCTTGGATACAGGTTTAAAAGTAAACCTGAAACTTGCCCTTTCTTCTTTTCAGTTACTGCAGTGTAGTTTTGTTAAACTCATCAAAGTAAGTGTGAGAACTATTTCTGAATAGCTTGGTGATAGTGGTTTTTGTATCTGTGTGTTTCTAGGCACAGATGTGAATGCTACAGTAATAGATGAAAATGACCCTATTGATGAAGTGCAAGGATTTCTGTTTGGAAAACTAAGGTAAAACTCAGTTGTAAGTTGTTCGTCTTTGTCATACCAAAAAACTTGATGCAGAGATGCTGATCTTTTGCTTTGTTGTTATTTTTTAGATGTCAGAGTTATCCGTATGTGTTAGCAGCATACTTTTTCATGTTAGTTTCTTTGAACTAGCAGCAGACTTGCTTATAGGAAACCAGAGAAGTTGTTTTACCCTTTCACCCTTTTAGGCAGTTGTATCCTGACTTGACAGAAGAGCTGAAAGAGCTTAGAAAACACCTCGTGGAAAGTACCAATGAAATGGCACCTTTGAAAGTATGGCAGTTACAAGGTAATCTTTATAAAGGCTTTCAGTATTGTTACTGAAAAAACTTAATGTAAACAGATCTTCTTGTGTTCTACGCCAATGAGGTTGCTAGTGGCTGCGTACAGTTGAGAGAGTTTGACTGTAAATTCCTGCACTGGAGAGCACCGGATTTTCTAAAGCAACTTTCTAGAGTCCTGTTGAAATAGCTTATAGAAAGATTGTTTCACAGGACTTCTGAAATGAGGTTTGCTTTCTATATTGTGAAACACAGCAAGCCATTTGCTCTTAAACTGACTACTCGTATGATCTGCTAAATGCAGAAGAGCAAAGGAAATGTAAAGTTTCCTTCCATGGTCACATTCTTGGTGTGGAAAGCTGAGATTTCTTGAGACCAAAGGAAAACTGTATTTCAAAAGCACCTGCATGCAACTCACCTGTTTCCCTGGAAATCATATGTAGAGGCTTATGGAAAGGCTTTTCATCCTGTGCGGAGGGGGGTGGGGGGTGGTTGGTGGAAGAGTAATTCAAAATGCTGAACATATGTTGTAGCCACAGAGAATCTACCTATATCCAACAGATTGGCTGTTTCTATTTCTGGCTTGTGAAACAAGTACTCAGACTCCTTCTGAAGGGCAGATCCTCCCACCTCAGCCAAAAAAAAAGGTGATGGTCTGGAGTCATTGAAACAACGTGTAGACAGGACACATTAGTTCATTTTGAAAGGGTTACTTACTTCAAGGCAACAAATAGAAGTTGAATACAAGGAAGAAGATTTAAAAAAAATAGACAGATAAAAAGTGCATTTTCATAGGTAACAAATAAGCAAAAAGGTTGAAAACTCAAGATGACTTTGCATTGGCTGGTTTTCAGTTTAGAGTTCTTGACTTTGCTTTTTTCACTTCTAGATTTAAGTTTTCAAACTGCTGCTCGCATTTTGAGTGCTCCCCCTGTGGATGCTTTTATGGTCATGAAAGATCTCAGTCAGAACTTTCCTACAAAGGCCAGGTAACTATAATTATGAGTTCTATGAAGTTTTCTTGCTATCTTTTTTTTCTGAGCAGAACCTGAGACAGGCAACATTGGTTGGGTCAATGTCTGAGTTTCCATTTAGCTGGAAGCAAACACTGGGGTATGTTTATGCAGAGTTCTTCAGCCTGTGGCTACAAAAGAGGATCTTACAGTGTTTCTCTTGGATGGCAGTTGATGTGAACTGGTGGGAAATTTGACAGAATTACCTGGGCTACTTTTGCTACATGCTTCTGAACCTTTTGCATCAAGTCCCCAATAATTATTGGATAGGTTTTCTGTTTGGTGGCTTTAAGCTTTATCTAGTCACTGGGTCCCACTCTTCTTCTGGGATCCACTTTGGAAAACAGCCCAGTCACTCTCATGTCAGAGACCAATGTGCAATTCCAGTTTTTTGCACCATGCCAATGACTGTCTTAAGCATATCGAATTAATTTCAAGAAATTCAGTCATGATCTGGCCTGCACAACCAGTCTAGAAATACATTTCTTTAGCTAAATTCTGTGACCTGCATTGTGAAGGTGATATTATAGGAGTTCCTCCTTTTTGAGTAGGTGGAGATAGACCTGAGAACAGAAAGAACCTGAATTCTGGTCTTATTTCCCACTAACTGATGTTAAGATTGTGCTATTTATGGCCTCTTAAGGTAGGCACTGCATTCTCATTGCGTTTTTAGTCAGATCTGTGAGCTGTACTCGTCATTCACTAGATCCAATGTAAGGGAAGGAACGGGAACCCACAATGAGGAGTGAAACACCCCGACTTTCTGCTGCCAGCCTCCACCTCTACCCTTCTGGCAGCTGCCCACTTTTATTATGGTTAATGTGGTTATTATGGTTAATGTGAAATTAGACACTGAGAGTTGGCATTTTTATGTTTTGATGAATTATATAGTATAAGAAAAAATGGTGCATCTGACTGTTTAATGGTACTACAAAGTGCAAGTGCTTCTGATTGTAGCTTTTTATACTAGGAGACTAAATATATTTATGTATAAGGTACAAAAAGTAGGATAAGTATGTATCTAATCTATCCATTACATAAACAGAAAGATTCACAGCATGTTTTTATTTCTGTAGAGCCATAACAAAAACAGTTGTTTCTTCTGAACTCAGAGCAGAAATTGAAGAGAACCAAAAGGTAATGCTTCCAAAAAGTAAGGTAGTACTTTTGCACTTATGTTTTAATATAAATTCAAGCTTTGAAAATAATGTTTCTATCAAAAAGTTTGCATTTTGCTCAAAAATAATGACCCAGTGTTTTCACACACAGCTTTGTCTTATTATGTATCTGGGAGGTAAAGAAGTGGTGGATTTTCAAACATGGGTTAGGAACATAATTTAGTTTCTTTGCTCAAATACGAAAATATTGGTCAGAAATTCTTCGAGTGAGATCAGTGTGTTGGGGAATGATGATATGGGTTTTGTTCACAGAGCTGCCCTTACAATGGCTGTTCACAGTATCCAAGTGTTCTGATATTTGTTTGGCAAGCACTTGTTAATGTATATGAAAGTGACCTTCTGTTTGGTATCGGAACTCAGAATCTGTTAACTGTATTTATTTATATTCATAAAATTAATTTTAAAAACAATGAAAGTTCTATGTTGTTAACCCTAGCAGAAAATGTTTATTTACAGAAAATGCACAGCATAGGTGTCCTTAGGATTTCCATGCAGACTGTCTTAATGTGGTGGGCTGACCCTGGCTGGAGGCTGGGTGCCCACCAAAGCTGCCCTATCACTACCCTCCTCAGCTGGACGGGTGAGAGAAAATATAACGAAAGGCTTATGGGTCGAGTTAAGGGCAAGGAGAGATCACCCACAGGAGGGAGTGAGGGAGACAGTCCTCCACCAACTTCTCCAATGTGAGTCCTTCCCACGGGCTGCAGTTCATGAAGAACTGCTCCAGCCTGGGTCCCCCCATGAGTGCCGTCCTTCAGGAACAGGCTGCTCCAGCCTCGGTCCCCCCACAGGGTCACAAGTCCTGCCAGCAAACCTGCTCCAGCCGGGGCTCTTCTCCCCACAAAGCCACAGGCCCTGCCAGGAGCTGGCTCCAGCGCGGGCTGCCCACGGGGTCACGGCCTCCTTCGGGCATCGCCCTGCTCCAGCGTGGGGCCCTCCCCGGGTGCGGGTGCAGATCTGCTCCCCCGTGGAGCTCCATGGCTGTAGGGGCAACAGCTGGCCTCAACATGGGCTTCCCCAGGGGCTGCTGGGGAACCTCTGCCCTGGCGCCTGGAGCCCCTCCTGCCCCTCCTGCTCTGAGCTGGGGGTCTGCAGATTTGTTCTTTTCACATATTTTCCCTCCTTTCTCTGGCTGCAGTTGTGCAAGTTTTCTTCCCTTCTTAACTTCTTAACCCCAGAGGCACTGCCACCGTTGCCGATGGTCTTGGCCGTGGCCAGCGGCAGGTCCATCCTGGAGCCGGCAGGCATTGGCTCTGTTGGGACACAGGGGAATCTTCCAGCAGCTTCTCACAGCAGCCACCCCTGCAGCCCCCCCTGCTACCAAAATGTTGCCACACAAACCCAACACACCTACAGGACAGGACTGTGTCACATCAGTGTTTACACAGTTTCCCAGGTATAGGTTTGTAAGTGATGGCTTGCCAGTTAAAGTTGTATGGAGACAGTTAATGTGTTTCTTCTAGAACTGTGCCTGCTGGGTGGCTGCCTTTCAGTCTCTGACCTAGTTCTGATTTGAGTGGTATAGCAGATGTGTAAAGTCTGAATGTCATAGGACTACTTGTCCTGGGTAATAGTTAAAAAGAGGCTGACTTCAAGTTACTGATTTTAGGTTTTGATTTTATTCTGAACTTCTCAAAAGAAACTAGATACTAAAAGTATGAGTGTTTTTTAGTGGAAGTTGTTAGGAGTCAAAATGTAGCTATATTTTTAGATTATTTTAAAGACGTGTGACCTGGATGGAACATAGCCTGTTAGAAAGGTATTATCTGAAACGCAAATATATTAAGCATCTTAGTACAGTTTTAAAGATGCAGAAGAAATTTAGTTCTCATTACCCAATTTGAGATGGTGCTTAGATACCTGAACTCATCAGTGTCTACTAGTAATTCACAGAATAAACTCAAAACCTCCTGCCATGGCTTAAAATGATTCATGCTATGTGGAGGAAATAGTACCAGTGTTGGTGTTTTGAGATTGAGACTAGTGAAGGAATAAAATTTAACAAGTTATCTTTATTCAAGTAAATCTACATGTGCTTTGAAACAGAATCATAAAAAATCCAGGTTGTGAGGAACCTCTGGAGGTCACTGAGTCGGCTCTTGTGTTTGCAGAAAAATGTTTCAATGGCTCTGTTGTGTACTTGGCACTAGCAAAGCACTGAAAAAAACAATAGCCACTTGGGAATTTTGTACAGGCTTTTGTACAGAATTTTGTACAATTAAAATACGCCTGGCAGCAGTCTGGATAGAGTGCAAAATAGAAGTTTAAGATGGTAATAAAACCAAAGCCAAACCACAGCTTCTGTTACACGATCTACACTGATCTGTTCACACATTTCAGTCTCAGTATTAATAGGAAAAATACGAAGTATGTTAAGTACATGCTTATGTCTTTGTTTAAAATCTAATCAATGGTATTTGGCTAGTCTAGTAGTTAAATGCAAAAGTAGTTAAATGCATTAAATGCACAGGTACCTGAAATCTACTTACAAGTCCCCCGAGATCCCTCTTCTGAAAGAGAAATCCCTTGTTGTTCCGTAGTGATAAAATCAGAAAAGAAGGGTTGCGGTTTGACACTGTCGTCCGGTGTGGTTCTGGAAGGGACAAAGTATAGATGCAAGTGCAAGCTAAAGCTACCTGCTGGCTTTTCTGTTACGTGTTAGGTCAGACTGGTCCACAGGTAAACCCATGATTTTGTGGGTTAATTTTTATTCAAAGTATGTCTAGGCTACTAGATCCAGATCTGGCTATGTCTAACCGTGGCCTTTAAAGCCATTCTTTGCATGACTCAGTTTGTGTGGGTATTATTTGATAGTGAAGTTCATTGGTATTATGAAGTTATAGCTTACTATGTAATTATCCACAAAAAGGTACAATTTAACACTCCATATGCTCAGCTCTGCCCTGGAGCTTTTTCATTTAATAAAATGTATACGTTCTTCCTGATTAGATGCTGCTTTCCTGTTCTTGGTACTTCACATGGTACTTTCCTATTCCTCTGTTTGCTTTGCTAACATTCTTCATGATATCAGTGTTTTTAAACATCCAAATACTATGTTTCTACTTCAGTATTCATCGTGCCTCTTAACAGAATTTTGTAACTGGTACTGCAAGACAAAAATGACATTGCTTTCTTGCAATACCTCCTAAGTTTTTAAACAGAATTTTTCATGCTAGAGTTGGGAAATGTGCTTCAGGAGGACTGTGTTTTATTCACGCCTACTGATTGTTCTCTGTGATGGTACCTCAATTCAGGGGCAAGTATCCATTCAAATAAGGTACTGCTTAGAGGTACTTGGAAGAAATTCCAAAATAGTGATATGACCTTTTCCATTTGTGTGCTGCCTAATTTTGGGGAGATCAGCCTACAATGGCAGCTCATCTACTTTTCATTGATGACATATTCGCTAGGTCAGGACGTAACTGGTACCTTAAACACAGTAATTAATTCCACTAGTGAGCACCACACAATATCCATCAGTTTAAATCTGTTCTGCCCAAAACTGTCTGTTAAAGAGCTAAGACAGGTAATTGGATGCTATTTGTCCATCTGCTTTGTGGGCTGTTAGCTAAAAAAAAAATTAAATTTCTTCTCCCAAGCTTTTCTAATTATTTAACCTGAGTATATTTTTAAAGTCTACTTGGGGACTTTCCAATGCACTACTGGATCATGTAGAAACAAACAGAAGTTCCATTTATCTATCTATGCGCTAAGTAGCTTCAGTTGTTTTTTCCTCTGGTATGGATGTGTGCACAAAGTCAGCAAAGACTGTAGTTGAGAAGTAATGTAATGCAATAAGGGAGATAAAATCTACAATTTTGACACATTAAACTCTAGTAATTTTTTTCTGTGCAGGGCATTCTTCTAATGGCCTTCTACTTTCTTTCAGTATTTCAAAGGAACATTAGGATTACAACCAGGAGATTCTGCCCTGTTCATCAATGGACTACTTATCGATTTAGACACTCAGGACATATTTAGGTAGGAATGTTTTCTTTTTCGGAGTAACTCTATCCTGTTTAGAAGCCTGCGTCCTGCTTGTGCATAGATAATAAAGTCATTTAGGCAGTTTTGAACCTTCTTCACAAAGCCAGTTATCTAGACTAGGTTTAATTGTTAAGTACTGGAAAAAGCAAATTGTGGTTCCTTCTCTTATGCAAGTGCATTTCTAACAAAAAAGCTGGTGTGAAAACTGGAATACCCTTGAATACTGGAATGGGAAGTCACTTTTGTACTGTTCTTTTGATCTTAGCTGTGACTAGTAAGATGCTGGTCGCCAAGACTGTCAACACACAGATTTTATTCTGAAGATGGTAGACTGATTCTCAAAGGATAAACCATTGCACAGTTTTTGTCTGAAAACCACCATCTTTGTCAAAATTTGTTTCAATAATGTTAAACTGAAAATACATATGTATATCATGCTTTAGTTATCTTGATTTAATGTATTTTTCCTAGAAATACAATATAATTGAATAAATTATCTCAAGTTCCTTAGGACAGGTAGAAATAGGTGATAAATAAGAAGTAATGCACAGACATGGCAGACTTGTTTATACCTTTCCTCTGTTAAGCCTTAGGATAAGAGCAAGTTATTTGGTGTGTCTTTAAAATTCAACAACACTTTTTCTTCCAGCTTGATTGATGTGCTACGCAATGAAGCCCGCATTATGGAAGGCCTGCACAGCTTAGGAATTGAGGGTCTTTCCTTGCACAATGTTCTGAAGTTGAACATCCAGCCATCAGATTCCGACTATGCTGTGGACATCAGAAGCCCTGCTATTTCAGTGCGTATGGTTTTACAGAAGAAATACCTTATTTGCCACTGGGCAGTGCATTCGTAAGCTGAGAGAGGAACTTTTGTTCTTATCTCGCAATCAGCTCTGAAACTGCAGTGAAGAAAAAAAGAAAAGTAAGGTTATAAATATAATTAGCTTTTTTTGAAAAGCTTAACTTTTTATTCATACGGTTCTCAATATAGTGTCTGATTTTAAAATATTGTGCAGTCTCAGACTTGAGCAGGAGGACTGTCAAGCATTTAATTGCCATTATTTTTTCTCAGTGGATCAACAATCTTGAAGTTGACAGTCGGTATAATTCCTGGGCTTCCAATGTGCAAGAACTGCTGCGTCCCACTTTTCCAGGCGTGATCAGACAAATTAGAAAAAACTTCCATAATTTTGTAAGTAGTCATCTGACTAGAAACGAAATGTGCATTTTTCTTCAACAGCATCTTACCCACATATATGCTGGATTCCCTGTCACTTCAATTATCTTGAGATAGGATGCTTTTGTTCTACCCATACTAGTAAGTTACGGCTGAGATTCAGAGATTACTGAGCATGATTCTCTAGCATCTATTAGATGCCACAAATTGCTTCATCAACAGAAAAAACTATCACCTGACAAGTGAGAATTTGGTGCATTTCGACTTTGTGATAATACCTGAAGCTGGTTAATGAAATCCCTCAAATATGTTAATTAGTATCTTCTTAACAGAGTTAAGACCAACTTCAGTTGTTTCAGTTAGAAAGCATTCTTGCACTAAGACTTCAAAAGATAATCATCAGTCCTCAGCTTAATCCTGGGTATCCTTTTAGTCTCTAGGTAAACTATTTAAAGTTAGGTCTACTAACGGGTTTGCAAATTCTGCGCTGTGACTTTTGTCATGTGGCAGAGTGGCCCTATAAAAAAAAAAAAAGGACTCCTGATTAGTGGCAAACGGGCTTGAACCACCTCAAGCTGTGGGAGCATTATTGTGTTCTCTTTTTCTCTGGACTTCACTACTTTCAACATTGAAATTATTACATGAAAAGGCAACGCTTGGCATGAATAAAGGGCCCTGAATTCCTTTGGAATGGCTCTGTTCTGGCTGGGTTTGGGCTTGTTCTGAGACTGTCTTACCAGCACCGGCTCTCCAGGGCACTGAGCAGAGCAGTGCTGTGTGTCTCAGCTCTGACAATGCCTATCTCCCATGCACATCTTAATGGCTGGATTTGTGTACACGCCGAGGCAGAAACCTAGATGCTAGGGAATGCTGAGGTAAAGATAAAGTACCTAAGGAGTCTGGTCTCTTCTGGTTAAAGGAGAGGTTTAGACAGGGTATTTTAGACAATGGACTTAAAAGACTTTAGAAGAAACTATTATTTAGTGGGCCTCATCTCCCTGGCAGTGTTTAAAATAGGACTGATGATAATTCGGCACAGAGACGTGAATGAAGCTATCTCTAATTAGAAAGCTTGACTTCTTAAGGAAATAGAAGCTTACCGCTTGCAATTTATACGCAGGTGCTGATAGTAGATCCTACTCATGAGACCACAGCAGAATTAATGAATGTGGCAGAGATGTTCTTCAGTAACCACATCCCACTGAGGTAATCACTATGTTTTAACAGGAATTTTTTTACATCAGTTTTATTTTTGTAACTTTTGCAATTTTAACATTCTAATTGCTAGGACATTGTAGAAATGTTAGATACCTTGTATTGGTGGTTGGGAAGGGCAATATAACTTTTGCTACTAGCAAAACAGAGGTCAGTTCTTAAAAGCAAGTACTTTGGATGAGAGAGAGATGAAAAGCAAGATTCTTATGGACTCACCATTAGAGATTCTATGTCCTAAGTTTGATTCCTGGCCACTCTGCTCAAAATCTTACCAGTCAATTCTGGAAAAAGCCATTGTCTAAGATTATGATCTTAGCTGACAGTTGTATGAAGAGTTGATCGTTTATTAGTGTAATAGATTCATGATCTGCGGTTTTATTTGGTTGCAGGATAGGACTAGTCTTTGTGGTTAATGACTCGGAGGATGTTGATGGACTTCAGGATCCTGGTGTTGCCCTCCTTAGGACATACAATTATGTGGCACAAGAAGTGGACAATAATTATGCTTTCCAGACTGTCATGTCTGTAAGTATTCATTTAAAAGGCAAAGTAATGTTTTTGTATTTTCCATGTATGTAAGATTATGTTAACGTGCTAATATGTAGATAATGGAAGCCTTTTTTTTTTTTGACTCTTGAGTATTCCGAGAATCTCCAAATACTAGTACCGCTCAAGACATGTTTCTTTGTTAAAGTGCTTCTGACCTAACTTTAACAAATGAGACTGGATTCAAATGTGACACACAACACTTCTGCATGTTTTTCTGATCCTGCCTCCGCTGTCAGTTGTCAATGTCAATTGACATTCAGTCAATGACTTCTAAACTGCCATATCCCTTCAGTATTCTAATTTGTTTTGAACAGTTCCTGCTGCGTACTTTTGCCATGTTGGAGGATGATTAAGTGCTAGTAAATGCATTTTCACCTGTGGTTTGACATTGTTCTACAAATCTACAAGCTGGGGCATACTGTAACATTAAACTGCTGGTGACTTTTATTCTCATTTTTTTTTTGGTGTGTATTTGTAAGCCAAAATAAAATCTTGGGCCTTCAAGAGGAAAACAGTTACCTACTTTACATGTGAGTTCTGTTGTATTGTTTATAAACATGTCTTGAGTTCTGAAGGGAAGGGTAGCTCTTTGGATATGCTTTATGATGCCACAAAGATGATCAAAGGACTGGGAGGCCTGCAGTATGAGGAAAGGCATAGAGAACTGGGTTTGTTCAGCCTTGAGAAAAGAAGGCTTAGGGGAGACCTTATCACCATGTTCCAGTATTTAAAGGGTGGCTACAAAGAAGATGGAGACTCCCTTTTTACAAGGAGTCACATGGAAAAGACGAAGGGTAATGGGTACAAGCTACTCCCAGGGAGATTCCAACTGGACACAAGAGGAAAATTTTTCACAGTAAGACCAATCAGCCATTGGAATAATCTCCCCAGGGAAGTGGTGGATTCCCCAACATTGGACACTTTTAAGATTCGGCTGGACAGGGTGCTGGGCCATCTTGTCTAGACTGTGCTTTTGCCAAGAAAGGTTGGACCAGATGATCCTTGAAGTCCCTCCCAACCCGGGATTCTATGATTCCAATCTCACTGGAATGACTACAAGGTAAAACAAGATAACTACAAGAGCTACAATTGCTTAGGAGCTGTTATTGCAGCTAATAAATGTGAAAATATGTTTTGCAATCTGGCTGCTAATGCCTTATAATTACTGCAATATAGGTGACAGGTCAACTTACCTTTGGTAAGGAGAGAAGCTTTACAGCTGCAGCTGTAAACTTGTATTTGTATCCCCCTTTCAGATATATAACAAAGTAAAAACAGGAGATCAGCTGAAAGTGGAGCATGTGGTTAGTGTTCTTGAGAAGCAGTATCCTTATGTGGAAGTCAACAGCATTCTGGGCATTGATTCTGCCTACGATCAAAACAGAAAGGTAAGAATTCATGAAATAGAGCTTTTTTTCACTTTTTTTGTTTCAACACCATTTTTAAAATATAGTTACGTACAATTTCTTGATCCAATTCGCTTACTAACCAGGTGGCTGTTTTGTTATCACATTGGGTGACTTTTAGTAATACTTTAGTAAGTATTTATGTTCAGCACAAAGCTGTATATAATATACGTAATATATATAATGTATTGTAATATATACTTTTAAAAGAACTATAGGTATAGTATGAGAACTAAGATAACTTTCTTATGACTCACAAGTCATGCTTTCATCCTGGTATGCAGACAAAGCTTAAAATCGCTTGGAAAAATCAAGGTGATGGAATGGTTCATAAGAAAACCAAGGGACTTAATGTCCCAGAAGGATTGGAGTGTGAGATAAAGTAATGATGATGAATTCAGAATGTCCTTCCTATAGCAAGGCATTCAACAATATTCCTCAAATAATTTCTTAAAGTTATTCTTGGGGTTGTTACTTTTCTGTATGGAAAAAACTGTGACAGCACATCACTACCGGATCACTTGTATGTGAGATCAAGCAGATTTTATTTGGAGTTCTATAGGGGGTTGGTTATATATTTTTGTTGAATATTCTAAAAGAAGGAATGAAAATACTGTCCATAATAGCTCTGTAATGCAGACGATACTGCCTACATCGTCTTACTTTTACGTAAAAGTAAGGAATGCAGTCAGGGTCTTATAAATAGGCTTGAATGCACACATGCTTTTCATCTTCCGATGTAGGAAAGTAAAGGGAAAAGCATTTTGAGGAAATCAAAACCAGTATCAAGTAAGGCAGACATTTTTGCATGACAGGAGAGGCCTTTTCATTTTACATACTAGATGCCAAATCAAGCCCAAACAAAACAAAAGCAACAACCACCCAAGAAGCTCTGAACACATGCAAAGTGCTCTCCTCCAGGAGACTTCAGAGGCCATTCTGGAGGCCTTGCTGCAACTGGTGTACCTCACACCATTCAGCACAGCTGCATCTTAAAACATTGCAAAGCCTTCTGGTGAGGAAGGAAGCCTTTAGAAAGAGCTTATCTCCATATAAAGGACACAAGTTAAAACAACACTGAGCATTCTTTCATGTGATTTGAGCTTCGTGATATTTGTGATCTTAAAAGGTTGTGAAAATCCCTCAGTAAGAACCTCTAAACAGCAGAACCTGATTAACTTCTGTCCATAACAGAGTATCAGTAATGATAGTGCATTTTGCAGTGGTTACATGAAATGGGAAAATTTGTCTGGCCATAATAACCCCCTCCCCACAAGTAAATGGTTTTTCATAGGTTTAAGAAACATGTTATTAAAAAAATAAAAAGAAAAAACCTCTACCCTGTCTTACATTACAACTGTCAATGCCTGCATTGCATTTGCTTCCATATGTAAAGTCAGATTTCTTGTTGTGCATTTTTTTGCTATTACCAGAAAGTTCTTACTGGACTGAATTTATTTACAGTATGAACTTAAAGGAATATTTTGCATTTCTGTATTATGAAGTAACTTTTTTTGCCTTGAAACTCTGAAAGACAAGGACATCTTCTGCATGTAAGATCCAGGAAGTGTCTTATGCACTGTGTAAAATGAATACTCTCTGTATCAGATAAAAGCTGAAAGGACATCTTAGTGTGTTTAGAATAAACTTGTGTGGATATTGCATGGAAATGTTATGAACCCTTGTGGTAATGGGCTGATGTGGTAAAGCTGCTTCCTTCCCTGTAATTAGGCAGCAAGAGGTTACTATGAGCAAACGGGTGTAGGTCCTCTCCCTGTTGTGCTGTTCAATGGAATGCCTTTTCAAAAAGATCAGCTGGATCCTGATGACCTAGAAACTGTGACAATGCACAAAATCCTGGAAACCACAAGCATCTTCCAGCGAGCTGTGTACTTGGTAGGTGCTGAGTTCATCTGTGACTTTAGAGACAAATAAGATTTGGACAAAGTGACTCAAAAGTCCCTGAATATATAATACACAAGACAACCTAACTTCCATAATTTCTTGGTTTGTTTTGTTGTTGTTTTCTGATTGTTTGTTTTTAAGTTATCTAAGGCAAATATACACATGAAATAACAAATATTGCTTCTTTATTCTTTCCTGCAGGGTGAATTATCTAATGACCAAGATGTGGTTGAGTATATCATGAACCAGCCTAATGTTGTTCCAAGAATTAACTCAAGAATCTTAACGTCTGACAGAGAGTACCTAGATCTGACAGGAATGAGTAAGGGATGATTTTAATTGCATTAAACCTGAAGTATCTGAGTCAAAGACTTTTGCTGTCCTAATGGAAAGCTCTAGTGGCAAAGTATTAACAGCACCCCAAGTGATGGTCTAGCCCCAGTGCTGGGGGAGATGTTATGTACAATAACAACATTAATGTCTACAGATTTTTCAGAACATGCATTTGTTTTGATTTTATACAGTCCTTTAGGGGAATCTGACTTGCGAAGTTGAGGAATTAGCAATGCTAGCAAAAGCCAAGAACAGTCATATAATGAATAGAGCAACAGATTGTTTCTTATTTCTAAGCTTTTGAGCAGAGATTGACAGTCATCTCATAATTACTTAAGATTTGCTGTGCAATGTATCTTAGAACTTTTCATGGCTAAATGTATTAACACCCAATGCAGCGACTCTGCTCTAATGACAGTATTGCAAAAACAACCATTTCTGAGTTGCTCAAAAATTAGTAACAGTAGATTTTTAAATGTATATTATTTACATAAATTAACTTCAACGAAGTGAGACTTGAACAGTTCTTTCAACAGACTTTTGCATATCAAATATGCAATGTAGTTATTAATGTAACTTACGAGACAATACAAATGTATTCCTCAGCTTATTATCTATTAATAGTGGAAATGAGACATAAAAAGCAGTATCATGAGGAACAAAATGGGATGTGTTCTTAATGTTCTGGTAATAGTAGTGATTTTTCTTTCATTTTGCATGGAATAGTTTGCTTTGGCATCTAATACTTTTTCTCTTCTTCAGATAACTTTTACGTGGATGACTTTGCTAGATTTACCACGTTGGATTCCAAAGATAAGACAGCTGCTGTTGCAAACAGCATGACCTACTTAACAAAGAAAGGTAACATCTGCAGTGGATTACGAACCCAAATCTAATTTTATGTGTGTTTCCAAGCGTATATACAGTACTCAACACACGTATTGAGCCTTGTTGAGGCCTGTGGGTAACGGCAAAATCTTTACTGTTAAAAAGAAAGATGTTTTTTTTTATGGCATGTTCCCCTTTTAAAACCCAGCCTTCAGTGAATACTGAAGTCCCACCCAACCTGCTCTTGCTCTATTGCGAATGACCACGAGAAATGCGGCAGCGTAAGCTCTGATCCTGCAGTGACACCGACTAGAAAAATACAAAAGGTGTTCTAGTTGTATCTCATAATTCAAAATTAGTAAAAGGCGCATGGATTCAGAAGAAAATTGTTATTGCCTGTTATGTAAGAAGACACCTAGCGTGCTCTGTGCTGTTTTTATTCCTCCGGTGCATGTACTGCTTTTTCAATGATAGTATTGTAATAAAACAGTTATACATAAAGTCTATACATTAGTGTTAAAACTCAGCTGTACTTCTCAATGTAAGAAATACATGCACCGACATAACACAGAGCTTAATCAGGCCTTTCCTATATCCATTTCAGTTAGGAATCATAAACAATTTGCTGTCATTTGAACCAATTTGTCGTGTTCCTCTGCCATCTTTACTAGACTCTCCCGGTACTAGTTTCCCCAGTACTATCTCCAGCCACTGCCACCTGCATGCACTGCCTTACATGTTCCTGTTGCTCCTTCTGTCTCCTATTTGCCCTTGGTTCGTGTTCAGTCGCTTAGATCTGAAAAAGTTTCTTGTTTTCCCGTTGTAGAGCATTAATTAAACCTACACCTCCACAAGCTCATTTGAAACTGCATTAATTTGCAATCCTGTGGCTTGCCAGTTTCAGGTCGCTGCCCCTTCTGTCACTTAAGGTATTAATAACTGGCATCTGATTACAGTAATGCTGTAGCATGTTTATTTTCTAAAATAATAGGAAAGTTATATGTATTGCTGGCTCAGCAGCAGTACAGAAATAGCAGTTATGCTAGTTATTAAAGAGGGAAGATCTATTTGAGGGGAAGAAAAAGTCAAAGCTTATTCTAATAAAATTATCACAAACTTGTTGCTTGTTGGACTTGAACTTTAGTTATTCAGTTACACCCAGTACAGTGCTGCAGCTTCTTGATTCACATTGGGATTACTATCAAATTATTAATGTCTTTCTCCTTTCCCCCTTTCCTTTCTGCTTTTTGACCAGGAATGTCTTCCAAGGAGATCTATGGTAACTCACGCTTTAGCATTTCATATGTTGTTGTTCTGGGAATTTTCTGGTTCCTTTATAACACTAGCTTTAGAATCAGCAGGAAATGAAGAAAGCTGTTTAAATGCATGTTTGCTTCATCACTTTTTTCTCTATACAAAACTGATCTTATGAACTAACAGCTTCGGTATGAAGAGGCGGTATGTCGGTACCCTAGTTGGAATCTCTGAAGTTATTTATAGGTTCCTTTATAATTTATAAATTTAAAAGGTAGCAAACAAAAAAACAACTTTTAAAAAATAAATCCAGCTTTGAAACAGTGATGCATGCCGTCCTGTGTGGGTTTTATGAATGAGGTAAATGAAACCTAATATAAACCCCATACTATTATTCTTGTCTTGACAGACTTTATAGCTTAGCTTCAACCATATCTTTCCTATGTAACTTTACTTTTTTTGAAACCTTTGCATGTGCATCATATTTCTCCTTCAAATGAGGAAAAACTGAAGATTTCCTTCCCTTCACTCTCAAATTTCTCCCACTTTTTTTTTTTTTTCAATTGCAGATGATTCCTTTGTTAGACCTGTTACTTTCTGGATTGTTGGTGATTTTGATAAACCTTCAGGGAGACAGTTGTTGTATGATGCAATTAAACATCAGGTAGGTAATGTTTTTATTTTAATGGGTTAGCAGAGCTAATAAAGCAGTACGAAGAGGCTTGAAAAACACAGGTTTTACTTCTTCCTGTTGTACGACCTGGGGAGATTGGTTCTCCCTGCAGGGTCTCTAATTTCCAGCCTCATCTAATTTGTAAGGGCTGGAATGTTGCTGACCTTCTTGTACTAGGACAGGATCCCTTCTCAGCACTATACTAATACAGTAAAGAAAAGATGTTTGGTTCCAAATTGAAGTTGTCTGTGTTCTGGTTTGGAGGTGAACATGAGCGTTGCTCTCTGCTCTGTCTTGTCTGTTCCTGGGAGATAGCTGAATCATAAAAACAGATAGCTTACTCCTAAATCACTGTTTTGTCAGACCTCTGAGCGGTAGCCATGGTCCTATGTCTCTTATGTAGCACAGCATTATCTAGAAGATTCCTGTCACAGTGGTGCCTTTACGTAAACAAAATACTTGATGTTAAATTCATTCATTCATTCATTCATTCATCCTTTTAACCTTGTGCTGTTATTTACCTAATTTGGAATCTGTTTTTCTGGTTAAGAAATACAAAGCTTTTGCTATAGAGTTTATTATAATAGACTTAGTCTTCTCATTTAAAACACAGCTGAAATGTACAACTTTCCTAATGCACGTTTTCTTAAACACAGAAATCCAGCAATAATGTTCGAATTAGCATGATTAATAATCCTAGTGAAGATCCAAATAGCGAGAATACACTTGTCCCTAAAGCCATATGGGCAGCTCTACAGACACAAACATCAAATAACGCCAAGAACTTCATCACCAAAATGGCAAAAGAAGAAACTGCAAAAGCACTAGAGGCAGGAGCCGACATCTTAGAATTTGCTGTTGGGGTAAGCAAGTTTGTTGGTATTTACAAAGGTAGGGTACTTCGCTTGTTCTTCTAATGAATTTTTTAGTGCATATGTTTGTATGCAAAAGATGCAGTAACAATGGAGAGTCAGTGTTGGTTTTGTTTTTTGCTCTGAAGAGTAAGCTTATAACTGTCCATCTAAAAATAATTTATATTCTCATACACATCAAAGCTACATCTTTGAAAAAAAGGAATGAAGATTCAGGGATCTATTTGAGTCAGTTGTTTCTTGCGGGGGTTAACTATAATGTCTTTAAAAAGCTGAGAAAAAAATTACAATTACATTTCTCAAAGTCGGTTTAAAAAAGTTAGGCAAGAATCACTTAAGAACAGAAGAACAGAACAACTGGTCTAAGTAGCAAAAATTACTAGGGCTGTGGCCCTGCACATCGTAAGTTGTGATAACTTTTGAAGGTCACAGGCAAGAACTAGGTTTAAGACCACAAAGAAAAGGGACCTGGAGATAAATTTTAGCAACATATAAAAATGTTCTTGAATGGAAACAAAAAAGGTGCATTTAAAGTGTGCACAGGTATACTTTTCTTCCCATTTCAGTGTCAAGTATTCTTTTCTTTCAGGGTATGGATATCAATATTTTTAAAGAAGCTTTTGAATCTCCCAAGGTGGATTTTATTCTCTCCCATGCTATATACTGCAGAGACGTTCTAAAGCTGAAGAAGGGGCAGAGGGCTGTCATCAGCAACGGAAGGGTGAGATCAACCATCAGACAGTAAAATGAGATACTCCACACGTGGGAAGGAAGCAGACCTTGAGCAGCAGAGTCTAGGGATCAGACATAGAGTCTCAGCCTTCTTTATGTCTCAGCAGTCTTTAGGACCACTTCCAGTTTGATTTTATTCAGGCCTGTAGTTATATTTTCTTTGTACTGTGTGCAGTTAGTTGTTGGTGTTTTGTACAAATTCAGATCTCTCAGTAACAGAGTTGCTTTCATGTTTTCAGTTGGCAATGAACTGTGTCTAGGGGCAGAAAGGGATGATAAATTTGAATGATTGTGCTGCTTCAGTTCATTGGGCAAAATGCTGCTGTATCTGGCCCTGATCAAGGTGCTTTGGTCTCTTCCACCAGCTCATTTTACAATAGCCACTTAGATTAGGCAAATTATGTCACAATAGTATTTTACTGCAAATAATGAAACCCAGCTGTGTACAGCATTCAGTTTTCTTTTGTCATCTGCTTGCTAGTTAGGAAGAAAAAGCAAGTTCCAGTGGCTACTACATACTTTAAAATTTCAAGCGATGAATTGCGGTATTCTATTTCTTTCATTAGCAAAATAGCAAGAATTGTCTAGGTAGCTTTTAGGCTTCTGAAGGTTAGAGAAGCAAGATTTGCTGGAGTTTTGCTGGACTACTGGAATTGGGCTAGTACTCTGTTGCCCCTTCAAGATGTAGCATTATGTGTGTAATATGTCTGATTTTTGCAAACCAAGCACTGGGTGAAAACTGTAAGCGTTTATTTTATGCCTTAGTCTGGGACGCTTGGCTCTAAATAGCTAGAATTATCTCTTAAATTCTGCTGCCATTGACATTAAAACTGTCTAAACAGTTGGTAGCCAACTGACACTGGGCTAGAGTATTTATTTAATACATCTTGGAATTTTGTTTCAGTGTAGCCTTACCTAATAATGCTGAACCCACTTTCTTTGTAGATTATTGGCCCATTAGAGGATGGTGAGATGTTCAATCAGGATGATTTCCATCTCCTTGAGAACATCATACTAAAGACATCGGGACAGAAAATCAAATCTCAGATTCAGCAGCTGGGATTTGAAGAAGATCTGTAAGTAAATGTGAAGAAGCTTACAAACAAGTGGTGATACTTTCAGTAACATGACTTTCTGCAGCCTGGAGAAAGCTTTATCAAATACACCTGAAATAGGTGCTATAAACAAACATGCATGTGTTGGTATGGTCAGGGCTCAGCTGTTCAGAGGGACAAGTGAGAAAGGAGAAAGATGCAAAATATCTTTCCTGGGTTTGAAGTGCTTTGTGAACTACCAAAAAAGTCACTAATCTCCTGGCAGTACGGAGCTGTAACTATATCCCCCCCGATTCAGGAGGCACTTCTGAGAGTACCGGCAACACCTACTATGGTACTGTGCTGAGGGTTCATCATTCTTGATTCATTATCTGTATCTAGTAGCAACCTGCCATGGCTGGATCGTTACCTCATAACGGAAGCTGGAGAAGTTGTGTTGGCTGAAGCATCACTGACAAGCAGCAAGGAACTGGGAGAGTGCCCAAGTCTGTAGGAATTTACTATAGAACCGTTCAAGTGAACGTGAAACAGTAAATGTCTTGGTACTCACTGAGATCACAGTCCTTGGATCACAGCAGCATGGGTGGCAACAGCCTGCTGTGTTATTTGAGGAGTTCAGGGAAGTGGTTTCTGGGATTGTGGGGTTTGGGAGGGATACAGGTGGACGGAAAAAATACTGAAGGTGGTGATGCATTCTACAGGGGCTGGCTAAATTCATTGCTGTGTTGAGCTAAATGAAGTTTCATTTAAGGTTTAGTTGACTGCAGTTGGTGACAGCTTTACCCATAGAGAAGATGTCCATATGCAGAGAAGAGTTGTTTGCTTGCTGTGGGATGTGTTACGAAGTGGTATACACTGCTGCACATTATTCCATTTATTCTTGAAAATGCTTTCTGCACCGAATTACCTTTCTGCCCCTCTAAATGGGAGAGAAGCCTAACTTTTCATTAATATTAAGGCTTTCAGACTTCTTGTGGGTTTCTCCTCCAGCTAAATCTTAACTGACAGGCTGTTTTAAACCATTTGCCTCCAATTTGTCAGGGTTTCATAACTCATATGTAGGATTACTACGGTATTGATTTAAAAGCAGAAAGAAGGGGAGAAAATGAGACACTGGAGTATGCTTTCTGAATCTGTTTGCAGTTCAGCTAAGTGCTGCTTGGCCTATCAATATAAAAATTATGTTAGTAATACATTTCACTGTCAGTAGTACAGAATCATGGAAACTGCTTTTAACCTTTTAAAGAGAAACAATAGGAAAAGAGGTAGAGATAAGAAAATGAAAATCATAGCTCTAGATAATTACTGCAAAAAGCATAGAGGTGAACTAATCTAATCTAAAGAAAGTCATCTTCGGGTTCAAAAGAACTGAAGTCTATGGGTATGTGTTTGTGTGTGGGAGCTTATAGCTAAGAAGATGGTTTCTCTCATATTTAGCATTACATTTGTCCATGATGCTGCTTGACTGTTAAAGGCTGGTCAAGTAAGTTAAGCATGAGGTCTCTTGTGCAGAAGTCTTGTGTCATTCTGAATCCTAGGAGAACAGGTTTTAACAGCACTCCAAAACACTTTTGCATCCATTGATGTACTGGGAATCAAAAGAAAAATAAGGGTGACAGGGTGGAAGAAGAGGACGTAATTTGAACATAGGCTAGTTTTGGACAGAGCAGTGGTTTTCTGGTTTGAATGCTGCCAAAATTTTTTGAAAGCTTTTAAAATTATCTGCTGGATTGGAAAACACTGTAGAACTTGGCAGACTTCACCAGACTTGTGTTTTCGGTATGAACAATTTAAACAGCTGTCACTATAAATCTATGAGACTTAATTCAGGAAAAGCTGACAGACCTTTAAGTTACAGTCTTGCTTCTTGGCAAAGCTATGATGTACAAATCAATTTTCATTGAACTTTCAAGAGGTCTTACATTTTCAAGAATAAATGTATTCCTAAAATACCAGACTGAGAATTTATGGGAATAATAAAAAGGAAGAAGTCGTCAGAAGTAATTCTCTTTTAATGACAGGACCCCTCTCTCTCAAAAGTTTCTCCACATACAGGATTGCTTCCTAGTTTGTAAAGAGTTGCAGTGTAAAATGAGAAGAATGCTGTGAAACAAGGGTTTGATCGAAATCACTTGTAAGTCTAAGAGAGGTTGGTGAAGTTCAGGAATGCAGTGCCTGTAGCATGGTTGACCTCTAAAATACCAGCTGTTCTGTATTTGTTAGAGTTAAACCCTTTGGTACTCTCAGTAACAAGGCTGCAACCTGTTTAAATTAATGGCAGATTAATCCTTAAATACGTGTAATTCTTCAAAGCTTGTGTAGAGAGGTAGTAAAAGTGTTAGCCTGTGTATCTGAATTCAGTCTGTCTTCTCTTTTGCTGCTAACTGGCAGAAATGTGGTAGGTACATGCATTTTCTGAGTATCTGTAAACCTCCCCCCCGCCTTTTTTTCTTTTCAGTGCAAGTGACTTGGTAATGAAAGTGGATGCTCTTCTTTCTGCTCAGCCAAAAGGAGAGGCAAGGATTGAATATCACTTTTTTGAAGAACGATACAGGTATAGGATTGCTGATGTTTGCTGAGTGATATGCTTTTCCTTGTCTTCTAACAATCCCATTGTTTTAAGTTGCATATAACTTAAAAAAAAAAAAAAAATCCACGTAGCAACAGGGAAATTCCCAACAGTTTTCAGGGCACAGTGAGATTCTGTAAATTAATTTGTCTTCCTATCTCTATACATGTATATATGCATTTTTCTCCTCTATCTAGTTTCAGAAGGCACATAGCATTTAGGAAGTAATTTGACTTCAAAATGAGATGGATAGTGTTTTTTCCTATGTTTATCCATGCGTTTGATACTCTAAAATTGTTTTTTCTTCCTTTTAGTGCAGTTAAACTGAGACCAAAAGAGGGAGAAACATACTTTGATGTTGTGGCTATTGTTGATCCTGTGACCAGAGATGCTCAAAGACTTGCTCCGTTACTTTTGGTATGTATGCAATGTTGTAATGTGTTTTATGGCAATTTCAAAAAGTTGTCTCTGTTCTGTAATTTTGGAATGTTTGTATTCTCCTTGACTGGGTGGTGACCAACGGCCTTCTAACAGTGCATCCGAGTTGCACAATACATGTATTGGTGGAAAAACTAATTACACTATACTGCACAGTAACAAGATCACACTTAGATATCGTCTAGATAGCTTTTAGTTTCACTGTTTTAACAGTTTAGTTTGCGATGACTCTGTTCTCAAGGAAGAAAGTCTCTGCATCCCTAAAAGAACACCTGCAATGTAATGGAGCAGGTAACTGTTCTTAAAACCACCAACAGAAGGCTGGTATGGTAAGGCAAATAATGAGAAGGGAGGCTTGAGAATGAGCAGGTAACATGCCCCCTTCAGGTCTTGTCTATAAAAAGTGGTCAGCTTTCCCAGTTAGCATTTTAAGGGATGTCTTTTTCTCATTACTTTAGGTTTTGAACCAATTGATAAATATGAACCTAAGAGTGTTTATGAACTGCCAGTCCAAACTTTCTGACATGCCACTGAAAAGGTAAGCAATACCATGCCAGGGTAAAAGGAGAGAGAGAGAAAGAAAAACCCCTCGGAATGTGCAAGCACAGAAACATGGTCAAATGTCCTATAGGAAGTCTCAGTAACTGCTTTGAGCTTGTTAATATAATTTTACAACTTCCCACAGAGGATATGGGAATTTGTGGATAGCATGAGGTAATTCTGCTGGTTTACAAGTTAGGTGCATTTTTATTTACGTAAGTTAAATAAATAACGTAATAGTCTTAATGGTTGAGTCTTGCACATGCTGGCTGGTCCTTCAACATGAAAATTCTGACCTCTTCCAAGGTCAGCACAACCTGTGTTGCTTCGGACAAAGCCTCCTGTATGCAAGAGGGAATAAAAATTTTGTATCGGGCTTCTCGGAGACACTGGAGGTCTCGGAAAGCTGATGCTGTCAGCAAGTTCAAAAAGAGTGAAATATTTGCAAAGTTTGTCAGAAATACGCTCTGACATTTTCTTTCTGAAATTTCAGCTTTTATCGCTATGTTTTGGAGCCGGAGATTTCTTTCACAGCAGATAACAACTTTGCTCCAGGACCAATTGCCAAGTTTTTGGATATGCCCCAGTCTCCGCTGTTCACTTTGAACCTAAATACTCCTGAGAGCTGGATGGTGGAATCTGTCAGAACCCCATATGACCTTGATAATATTTACTTAGAGGAGGTAAGAGAAATCAACATGTTCCTATTACTGCATTTAAATGGTGGTGTTTTTTCCAGGGCTTATTTTTTGTAATGGGAAAGAAATGTAGAATTCTAAAATGCTAATAAACACAGGACTCTGGATATTAACACCTTTTATGTTCGCAGACCCCTAAATATTTTCTAGGAGGGATGCAGGTAAACCTAAGCTCACTCACAGTAAGATTGCTGTTCTCAATCACTCATGGAAGCTTGAACTACAGGTTAAAAAATATGATAGGCTTGAAGTAGATCCTACAGATGCTTTGAGGGTGTATATATAACATTTCAGAGCGTCCTGAGCTAGAAACAAAGAAACTCTTTGTTGGTCATTAAATAACTTTTTCAATTTATTAACTGAAAAATTATTTCAGACTAGAGCTCCCTACAGCTAATGCCACAGTTAAAAAGAAGATTGTTATTTTTTTAAACCTCTGTTTAGAAATTTTGAAGCAAGATCTGAGTGTTGTTCCAGTAAGTAAATTCTACCTACTTTCCTTTGCTCCAAGAAGCCACCAAGCTGGTTTTAGCTACCTGTTCATTTTCACACCTTTAGTTACTGGCAAATGCTCCTGTGGCTACTTATTAACCTCTTGCTGTTAGCAGTTAACTTTAGTAGTTTTCAGAAGGTCTAGAAATAGTGGGCTAGTAAGTGGCTACAAAATGCACTACGCTAACATGTTATGATGGGCACTAAAAACACGTATCTTAGAAGTTAGAAAATCGATGTGTGATGCAAAGTAGAAAATTTTGGACTTCAGGGTGTAATGTTAAATATGAAAGTTAAATGAGGCGGTCAAATAGGCTTTTCCCTTGAAATGAGCCATTATTTAGTTGGCCTTGAAGAACTGCAGATATACATTAAACCCAGTCATTTTATATGTATGATCCAGCATATGCAAAAGATACCAGACAGCTCTGGAGGCTGAAGTCCTCTATTTATCTGCAAAATGATTATGGCATGGGCAGTGGCAGGACAAGCTTCCCCACAGATATGCCTCAACCCTGACCTGGAGGAACCATCTCTTTTGGTGAGAGGGAAGTTCAGGCTCTAAAACCAGCCAGCCCTGGGCCTTGCCTGCTGAGACTGGCCACAGCAGCCCCAGCTGCGCAGGTGGCTCTGGCAGTACAGAAACCTGCCCACTGCATGTGTAACAACATTGTCAAACCCTTTACAAATAGGCCTCTTGAAAAGCAACAGTGGGTACAACCTTGTGGTCATTACGAACGTGCGTTACTTTCTCACTGAACGTTATACTACTGGTGTCCTCTTACTTTTACATCTCTCTGATATTGTTTGGGAATATGATGCAGCATAATTGTAGAGTCTGATATTGCTAATCCTGTACTAGTTGTTCAGAAACCTAGGAAACTGGGTAGTTGTTGTTTTGTGTGGGTATTTTGTTGTTTGTTTTGTTTTGGATTTTTTTTTTTGGTGCTTTTCATCTCTTAACCCAACTGGAAAGCCATAGATGAACCATCAAATGGCTGGTACTACTACACATTTCAAGTCTCCAGTTCCCATGCCCCCCTTGAAAGCCTGAGAAAGAGAGGGATTACATGCTTCAGGCATTCAAAGTACCATCCTGAGCCTCCAAATAAATAGCAGCTTTACTTTTGCAGGTGCACAATTTCCAATTCCCAATATGCAGTCTGTTGGTGCTATAGCAATTAAACTGTCATTTTGGATGTGCAATGAGAGAAGATGCTTTGTGAGATTAGACTGATATTTTGCTTATGTAGTACCCTCAGGCTACATCTGAATTTAGCCTGGTAGGTACCCAAGGTTTTTTGGCTTTGTGGGGTTGTTTTTGTTTTTTTTTATTTTCTTTTCTTGGCAATTCCATTCAGTGTAGAAAAAAGGAGTTGGTCTTTCTGACAGTACCCTAGCACACTGTAAGAGTAATGCAGAGCAAAATAAACTGTTTATTTCAGATGATAAATATTAGGTGAGACAAGCTTTAAAAGGTTTAGATTCGAAGTTCTGGAGCCCATCATGTACCTTTTATGAGATGCCAGACCGATCACTTACTTGACTACATTCTCCAATAAATGTTAAAAAACCCCAACCAACTGTGAAATAGAGCAACAGTCCTTCCCTTTTCTTATCCTAGCATCTTACCAGTTGAGATTCAAATGTTTTTGGTCAGGGACACTCTTAACAATATGTGTGTGAAGTTTATCACTCGAAGGAGGTGAGCTCTTTGAGGCTTTCTAGGTATTTACTTAATAAAATTATTCTGGTAAATAAAGTAAGCATTATTTAATTAGTATGGCTATTTTAGAGAGTAACTGAATCACTAAACATTTGGACTTCAGAGCTAGTGCTGAATTCAGCAGTATCCTTCTCCTTACAGGTGGATAATGTTGTCGCTGCAGAATACGAATTGGAGTATTTGCTTCTGGAAGGACACTGCTATGATATTACTACTGGACAGCCACCTCGGGGACTCCAGTTTACACTGGGAACTTCAACCAGTCCTGTCATTGTTGATACCATTGTCATGGCCAACTTGGTAAGCATTCAGGTGAAACTGGCAACAAGTTGCTGGTCCTACAGTGAGCACAATCATTTGCAGAAACTATTGAGTATTTTCTAGTATGTGGGCTATGGATATGTGGTGTTACTTACATTTGCAGTAATGTATGTGGAGTGTATCAGAACAACGTAATTCTTAACAATGATGCCTAAAACCTTGCAGTGTACTTACTTGTCTTTTACCTTTTTCAAGATGTACTCCTTTCCCGTCAGCTTGCTGAGAAGGGTCTTCTGGAATGTCTTAAAACAATGCCAGTATTCTTAAGCAACCTCTTTTCAGGGAAGGTCAGACGGTTCTGTTTTTTCTAGACAGGGGACTCCTTAGACCATCCACTCTGGTACTGTAAGCCTCGGTGGACGGTTGTCTTGTTTTGGGACCCATTTCTTCAGATCTATGGAACAAATGGAGAGAGTCAGCAGGAGTAACTGGCATTCTAGAAAACAAAGGAAGTGTGAAAGAATGGGAATTACTTAATTTAGTTCAGAAAAAGTGATGGAAATCCAAGCATATGATTCTTCCCTGCAGCTGTCTTTATAAAGTGGCTGCATAAGGGATCAGTGTGTTTTCAGTGTTCACAGTGGGCAACGAAAAAGGTAATGGACGGAAATTATGGCAAGGGAAGTCAGGCACTGGAATACTTTCTTGACAGGTAGTGTAAAAAACTGTAATAAATTGCCTGTTTTGGTTTTTGGAATCTTTAAATGTATTAAAGAAAAAGCAAGGAAAAAATCAAGGAAAAAATGTTCACTGATGCAAAATATTTGTTTTAAAATTCTTACGCTCATTTTCTATTTCTCTGTGCCTTTTCTTAGCCAAAGTAAATCCTATAATGGTTTAACATTTCTTATTGTAGAAAAGATGATTACCCGTTCTTTATGTGTGATCACCTTGTGTGTGTATGTTGGGGAATAAAGCCAATGGCTTGGAGGTGTCTTTCTTCTAATTAGTTAAACCAAAGTGAGTGTACCGCAGTATACAGTGCTGTATCTGGGAATCCTTTTCCTCAGCTCAGTGTCTGTACTGTAAAGGGGTATGAAGAGACCAGGAACATGCCCCATGCTTTTTTTTTTTTTTTTTTTTTTTTTAAGCAGACTGGTTCACATACGGAATTGCATGCATTTGGGGTAACTGTACTGAAGCATCATTACAGATGTTTATATCTTCTATAGGTGTAATAATCTAAATCACAGAAGAAAATATTCAGACCTGGAACCTGACTTGTACACAATATTTGAATTTCACATTGTAATTTTTAAAGTTCTGTAGAAGAGAGATCTTGTAACATAGAAACTATGTTACGATTTCCTGCTGTAGCTGAAGTACCACTCTGTAGCGCTTCAAAATGGATTTAAATTTTGTTTTGTAGGCAGACCTTTCGTGGACTGCTGTGTAGTTACCAACTAGTGTTTTGAAATTCCCTCACTCCTTCATGAAGGCAAAGTTCTGCAGAAAAAACTTTGGGACTGCACTGTTCCCATCAGGACACCCTGAAGACTTTCTGTCACCTAACAAATAATGCTAGACCTTTTCAGACTCCTTTTCTCTTAATGGAAAAAAAAACACCAAAGAAACCAATAATTTCAAATGGAACTTCTGGGGTTTTTCTCCCGTTCTCTGTGTTTTTTAAGGCCTTATGGCTACAGCTGCCTTACAAATCAATCTTTTCAGATATAAAACAGTGGGTCAACATACATTACTTCAAAACTTGGGTTTTTTACGTTTGCACTCTCTTGAAACGGACAAATACTCTCCTTGCTTTACAGGGTTACTTCCAGTTAAAAGCCAACCCTGGTGCGTGGACTCTAAGACTCAGAAAGGGCAGATCTGAGGATATCTACAGAATCTACAGGTAGGGCAGTGTAAGAAATACTTTAATTTCTTTCCTGTGAAACTTTTGAAGTAGGTGGGCATTGTAATATGTGAATCTAACAGTTCCCTTGCCAAAGCGCAGTGAACTGAACAGAAAATCACATTTCGTGCTGAACAGAAGTTGTGTGAGATGAAATAAGCTAATTCATTTAAAAAACCCAGTAAGTGTGTGTTCAAATACATGTATTTGTTACTTTGTTGCATGTCTCAAACCTATTCTACAGTGCTAAGGTTTAATACCACTTAGAAAGGTGTGTGGAAGAAATAAAAAAGATCTTTCTGCTTTGTAGTAAAAGTCGGTATTTTACTGTCTTTTCAGCCATGATGGCACAGACTCTCCACCTGAAGCTAGTGAAGTTATTGTTGTTCTCAACAACTTCAAGAGCAAAATCATTAAAGTGAAGGTGAGTTTTGAAAACTAGAGTTGCTCCTAAAAAAGACTGTTTGACCAGTAGTGGGGAAGAAACTTTGATTAAGGCCTGATGATCCCTTCCTACAAGCACACATCTGAGGCAGTTTGCACAAAGTTCACATCGCAGTACCTATAATGGAGAGAATTAGCCGTAGACTTAGGTTTTTTTTTTCCACCCAGGCGAGAATGACACATAACTGCTGTTTCTTTTGTATGCCCATGAGAAGCAATTATGCTCACATTTTACTGACTCAGTTGTGCTTATGACTTAAGAAAAAAAAGTCAGTTTTGTATGTTCTATATATGTCTAACAATAAACATTCAGTGTATCCATTGCATCAGTATTTTACCTGTTACAGACAAATTTGACTCATCTGGTAGTAAATTCTCTATCAACCTGAGACAGAGTAGGTGAGAAGGGGTTTTTTTTTCCTTTTTTTTTTTTTAAGACAACAGTAAGTGAGTAAGCTACTGTCTCTTAGGGTTGCCTATCAGATAATTACATAGCTGAAAAGTTTAAGGACAACTGATAGATAAGTGATGGCTATAACACATCTGGTTCACACTTCCTCACAGGACTTACTTGTGCTATTCTGGGACATTCTCTTGATTTGCTGCTTTGTCTGTCTATCTGCTTTGGAGTCTCAGTGGCCAATAAAACCTCTTAGAAACAGGAATGGTGTTGAGGTGTTGGGTTTTGCAAATGGTGTTTGTTGGTTGGTTGGTTTGAGGGTTTTTGTTTCCCAGTCTCCATCATCAAGGATGGTCACTAAACACCTCTTAGCAAAGCATTTTAACCACCTAGACTAACATGCCTTTGGTGTCTGAAAACAGCTTTGGAATCTGTTCTGGAAACATCATCACTACTGAGCCATTCTCCAGACAGCTTAGGTTACCCATCAGCTCACTGGACAGAATTCAAATGGATACGCGCAGAGCCAGTGTCAAAGCAGCACTCCATAGCTGTTTGCCCAGTATGTGGTTCCACTCATTAAAGCAATGTCATGCTTTACAGGTTCAGAAAAAAATAGATATGATGAATGAAGATCTGCTAAGTGACGGTACCAATGAGAATGAGTCTGGATTTTGGGAATCACTCAAATGGTAAAACTAATTCAATAATAACCTGCAAGTCTCTTGAAACTGGAAAACTGTTTAATAATAGTTAGGTCTGTGATATTCCACAGGCATCTATTAAGACTACTTGAATCTCAGTTATGCTAACTCCTTATATATCATAGGACCCCTCTGTTTCTAGAGAGCTGAGCTACTCCTTTGCCCCTGCTTACCTTCCCTTACCCCCAGTGCTACTTGTGGGCCTGAAAACATTCCAGGAGCTGCATCTCAGCTAGCCATCTTTCAACTGAATAGATGTTCATATATAAGCTACTGGGTCTTCCATGTCTGTGGCTGCAGCACTCTGCCTCACGGAGGATACCCTGACCGGCATGAGGGGGATGACACCAAACCCCACAGTTGTACTATATTAAACCACGACTGTAACAATTTATAGTCTGTTGCACTCTTTCCTATATAGCTGGGCCTTACTATCTTGTCCTTTGTATAAACACATTTGTCCTTTCAGGGGATTCACAGGAGGACAAAAGAATGAAGATGTGAAACAGGATAAAGATGATGTACTAAATATATTCTCTGTGGCTTCAGGACACCTGTATGAAAGATTCCTACGGTTAGTTCAGAATTTATAATCTGGGTGTCTCAAAAGGTAGAGGTGCCTGTTTTCTGCAAGAAAAAAGGTTAGAAATTGCAAGAATATTAAAAAAAAAAATTCCAATAACTCAGAAGTCCTCTAGATTTTGCATCTACTGTATTATAGGAACTTTTGTCTGCATAACATTCATACGTTCCAAATAGACTCTTAAGTTTAATAGATGGTATGTTGCTGTCCTAGAATTTTCTCACTACAAGATAACGAAATACAAATGTATTATTAAGAAAAGTTATAGAGCAAGTCATACTTCCTTTGGAAAATGGTCTGAACTTCTGTTCTCAATGGATTGTGAGAACCAACAGGTTGTATATTCTCTGTCTAGTTAAAAGTATATAGATATGGGGGTTTAGTAATTTTGTAGATAAAATTAAGCAGTTTGCAATAGGCTGAAGCTACCTGCTTTTTCTTCATGCCTGAAGATCAGTTACCTGACATATAACTGCAGTTAGTCTAATAATGCAAATCAGCCATTTGTAATCTGTTCTGCAGCTGATCTCTAGTGGGTGGCAGTTGTTCCTGTAAATGCTTTATTTTTTTTTTCTTTTGATAGCATAATGATGTTGTCTGTGCTGAAACATACCAAGACTCCTTTAAAGTTTTGGTTTCTGAAGAACTACTTATCGCCTACATTCAAGGTTTGTTACTAATTAGAAATTTATTCTATCATGGGGAAAAGTTTTAAAAAATAAACCAAGTTGCAACTTGCATCATACTATTGTGTAAACGTATGTACCATTACCTGTGTGTATACCTTCTATTTTGACAAACATCAAGTTGTATAAGCTGGTGGTTCTGCCTAGAAAGCTTTGAGAAATGACAGGTTGACAGTGGACTCATGCTGAAGGTAAATACTAAAGGGAACAGCACATATTAGGAGTATCATACTGGAAGAAATAGGAACTTTTTTTTTTGTGACTCGCATGATAAAGGTGTCGATTGTTAAGATGAAGTTCAGGGCTATAAACTTACATTTAACACATACGGGTTGCAAGTTTATAGGAAAAAAAAAATCTACCAGAGAAGCCATGCCTATGACTAGGTATGGAGAGAGTTTTGTAAGAAGTGACATGAAAACTGTGTTTCAGACTGACTAGAATACATGAGCAGTGCATGGTAAAGGGTGATGTGAGCCCTAGATGAGTACACCTGGAAATACTTATCAATTATATGCGATACATCATAAAACAAACAGCAGGATTCAAAGTGGAACCCAGAGGTAAATGGATGTCAAAACGTTCAGGAATTTGCAGCTTCTAACATTTAGTATTAGGAAGTAGCATTTCTTAGAGAATCTTGCCTGTTCAGCTTGAAGTCAAGGGGAAATAATTGGCAGTGTCCCCATTGCTGCAAACATGGGCTGTGTTGTGACTCTGCTGTTGTCAGTAATCTCTTGGGGTGGTGCTACAATATGCTTCCCCCCTCCCTTCCTAATGGCTGTGCTGTACCAGCATCCCTTGGCTAAACCTGTCCTCGCCCGTTGTCGGAGGAAGCCTCACAGATGAGAATGTCAACTGATTTGACAGTGGGCAAGTTGTAGTACAAAAAATTCTCCCACTTCTCTCATGGAAGAGCCCTAAATAATAATTCTCCCATCTGTGAAATTTTATGATTTGAGTAATACATTCTTTTAGAGTGATCTGTGGATCACTATAAAATGGCTGCTAAGTAACTGTGTGGGGAAAAATGCCAAAATATTTAGTTGTCTTATGATAGTTGGCTTTACAATTTGTACTGATTGTTCAGTTTGGGGTTGTGTCTTTGTTTGAAGTAACAATGAAACTGTAGTTATTCTTTGTGGTATTTCATTTTCTAATGTTCCATGCCTTGTTACAGGACTGAAGTCTCTCTCTTGTAATGCACTTTTCTTTTTCCTGCAGAGGAACAAAGAACTGAGATAAGCTACTTTTTTTCCCCTTCCCTCTGCAGGAGTTCATCCCATACATGGCAGAGAAGTACAATTTCCAGTATGAGCTTGTCCAGTATAAATGGCCACGCTGGCTTCATCAGCAAACAGAGAAACAGCGTATCATCTGGGGTTACAAGATCCTCTTTCTAGATGTGCTCTTCCCATTAGCTGTTGATAAAATCCTGTTTGTGGATGCTGATCAGGTAACACAGAGGTTGGAATTACTTGATCTTTTCCTTTTTTCTTTTTCTGTTTTTCTTTTCTCTAAGAATAGAATGTTCTTGAATACAACTTCTGTATTATTGGAAAGGTTGCAAGTTTGAGCCCTTCGCAGGCATGACTGAAGGTTGCTTCTGTAACTATAGCATGCTTCAGTGAGTGCTGTTTTTTCTGCCTGTTCCCACAAAGATTGGTTTTGTTGGCCTGTCTTTTACTGTTGTCTGGTTCCTCGTTCACTCACTGTGATTCCAGCTAGTTTGCCAAATAGATTCTTGTCTCACCCTTCCATTTTTCCAGTTCCGTCTGTTCTCCCAGCCTGCAGATCAATTACCATATACAGTATTTTCCTAAGTCACCAAACACCCTCCCTCTCCCACCTCCTGCTTTTAACCTGGCCAGATCTGAGTGGCTTTTAGAGGAGCGAGAAGGCAAATCCCTTGTGCACGAAGCCACGTCCTGCTGCAAAGCAAACTGTGTCTGTAAGGCTTTGTATGTGCTTACTGCCTGGATGTACAGGATACGTGTGCAGTGAGAACTGCCAAAAATACTCCTTCAAAAACTAATATGAAACTGAGAAGTACAGATTATCAACATGTAAGAATAAAATGCCTTAGGTATTTTGGCATATGTACAGCATGATCCCATGTCAGTTAAAACCATTACAACTTATGATAAAGTATCACCTAGGATAAATTTCCAGCTACACTGTTCTCATTTTAGACAGTTTTTGACCTGTTTATAAAAGAGGTATTAATGCACTTTTTTGCCTGCCAGAGTGGTATTTTTAGAGTAGTATTACTGCCACAACATCTGTGTCAGAAAGACATTAAAAACCCTTCATCCCTGAAGGGTTTGCAAACTTTCAAGAGGAAAGGATACAGAGGATCACAGCAGAGTTCATGTATAGTTGAGAATTCTTGCTGCTTATTACGCAACAATTTGGCACTTCAGCTGTCAAACCAACCACTATCAGATTATTTTAAGCTCTATTTTAGTTGCTCCAGCTCTAAGGGCAGGGAAGACCACACCTTTTGTGCTGTGTTTTTGTAGTACATATACATAATGCAAAAAACTGCAGAGTCTGTAACAGGTAATTCTTCCCTTAACTTTGCTCAGTTTGCATAAAATCCTGACCAGCATACCAAAACAACCTGTGGCAGGCTTCTACAAATACAAATAAAATGCCCTCTCCCCTCAGATTGTGCGCACAGATCTAAAGGAATTAAGAGATTTCAATCTAGATGGTGCTCCTTATGGATATACTCCGTTTTGTGACAGTCGAAGGGAAATGGATGGCTACAGGTTCTGGAAATCGGGATACTGGGCAAGTCATTTAGCTGGAAGAAAATACCACATCAGGTACTGAAGAATTCAGTTTTTTCAAAATAGAGGGGGAAAGCTGTTGCTACTACTTAGAATTAGCAGAAAACTAGCTGAGGTATACAACACTGCATGAACCACTTTTTGCTTACTGTTGCCTCTTCAAGGTTCCATTGCCTATGGTCCATTTGAAGCACTAGGGACACTGAAGTTACTTTCAGTATGCTACAGCTTTTACAGATGAAGAACTGAAGTGTTAATTAACCAGACATCTTCATTTGTTAATAACAAATGTTGGAAGAAGGGACTGCATGACAGCAAAGCTAAGATAGATTTGTTGAATTTTTTTTTCGTATGTGCCATGATCTTATTAGAACTGCTTTCCTACCTTGCATTAGGTAATTTGATGTACTGCCACCAAGAGATTGTTTTAGCATATTGTATCTTGGGGTCTGCTGGGGCTGCAGTAAGTTACCCATCAGTCAAATGTCATTACTAATTGCATCATCTCCTGTAGTGCTCTGTATGTTGTGGATCTGAAGAAGTTCAGAAAGATAGCAGCTGGAGATCGACTCAGAGGACAATATCAGGGTCTTAGTCAGGATCCTAACAGTCTGTCCAACCTTGATCAGGTGTGTTTTTATGGTGTTTGTTTTGTTTTATTTTACTGGGGTATGATGGCAGGTTGGGACCACTTCTTTCCTGGCCAAACTTCAATCACAGCCAGTGGCAGTCCCCTCACACTCTGCCTTCAAATGAGGCAGGTATTGATAGCATCAAATATAACTGGTGGGTAGAAATGGCACCTTCCCCTTAAAAGTCTCAAGACTATCAAATTTTTCAGTACACTCCAAGTCAAATACATAACACAACTGGGTACTTGTTTCTTGAGGTATCCAGCTCTGCATGCTTTACTATGCCAGTAACATGGCAATAAAGGCTTGTACTGTGGCAGATGGAAAAAATAACACAATGGTTTTAATCAATTAAGAATAGTCTTCCAAACTGGTCCAGTACAGGTTTGATACTGGATTCATATTACTGCTTTAATACTGTTTGCTAAATAACTAATTTTCAACAAAATAAGATGAACAGTTGTAGTATGCAGGTTTTTTCCCCAAAGTATTTTGTTTGGAACGGAATGGAAGGTTGATTCATCACTTGTTATACGCACTGGAAAAAAAGCCTCTTTACAAAAGTTAAACTTCTCAATATTATTTGGTTGGGGGAGGGGTTGTTCCTCCCACCCTGCACCTTGTGGGATCAGCTACTAACTCTTACTCTTCACAACAGGATTTGCCTAACAACATGATCCACCAGGTGCCCATTAAATCACTCCCACAGGAGTGGCTGTGGTGTGAAACGTGGTGTGATGATTCCTCAAAGAAGAGAGCAAAAACCATTGATCTGGTAAGCACAGTATGGCTCCCTTGTTCTTACGTCACAATAAAATACAGTGACCAGTTTTAGAGGCAATTCCCTACCTCAGATCTAGGCACCTCATTCTGTCTTGTTACTTCAATGTCTTCAGACTTCAGTTTTCTCCTCGAGCTTCTATTGCACCTGGAGCAGTGGCGTTGTTATGAATTTGCAATTCTAGCTAAACTACAGGCCTGTGGTGTTCACCAACAACAGATTAATTCCACTAGGGGGAAGCATACCTCTATTCAGTAAATAAACCTTTTTTACACATTGTCTGAACAGTTCGTGTGTGTTGTTTGCAGTGTAATAACCCAATGACCAAAGAGCCCAAGTTGCAAGCAGCAATGCGTATAGTTCCAGAATGGCAGGACTATGATCAAGAAATCAAACTGCTCCATAGTCTTTTCCAGAAAGAAAAAGAAACAGGAACAGCAGCTAAGATGCCAGGACAACACACACATGGTAATCCTTCTGACCACTTCCCTTCTTCTTTGACTTTTTTCCTACCTATTTGGACTGGGGTTAAGTTGCATACTTGTTCACTGTAAGCTTGCACCATGCAAAGGCTTGCGGGCAGGATCTGTTAAATAATCTGTATATTTTAATTGGACAGAAAGGCCTTGCTTTGAGTGAGCCTGGTAGAACTTAACTTGATTCTGAAAGTTAGAGTAACTGAGGGCTATATTGCACACTTGTTCCCGTTCTGTTAAAGACCCTCACTGTTCCTGCAATTTTATGAGTTTGGCCTTATCTTAACCCTTAATTAAAGTCCCGCTATACACAATGGATATGAATAGTTCTTCAGTCACTGGTAACTTTGCAAAGCACAAGTCTCTGGGGGTTATATACTAATTTTTAAACCAAACTGCCCTTTGAGGCAGCTGGACATGGAGTGCTCATTTTTCTCTCCTCTTCTACAGATCCAGCAGCACATGTGGAATTATGATCCATGGAGAAAAAATTCCAGTTAGACTGTTTCATAGACAATTTTTATATTGAAAGCTAGTTTTTTCTGGTATGTCTGCAAAACTGCTGAATAATTGAATGGGATGATGTATGCATTTTTATTACTTGCCTTTGGGTTAATTTCTGCATATGAAATAGGATCTGGATTGCTGGAATTAGCATTACTGGTTTTTTGCACCTGTGGTGGAAATGAAAGAGCCCATGATGGAATTTAGCATTTCAGAAAAAAAACCTTCAAAATCCACTGGAAAAACCACAGCCTGTTCCTTCAGCTGTTGCTACCTCCACCACTGATGAAGATCCTGTTAGCCTCACATCTAACTTTGAGAGCCTGGAAACCGCAGACCCTTTGAGCCATTGGCTAGAATGTAAGTCAAGTCCTAGCTTCAACTGATGGAGATAATTTTTCCAGGTAACATTAAAAGGCTCAGAATCATGCCTTGAATTCCGATACTGTTTTATCTGCGGGTTTTCAAACAGTTTGAAATGATTCTCAGATTTCTTCCGTATGTCCTTGACTTTTTTAACAAATCCAGCATTACTTAGATTTTCCTGTCTTTATTGCCCAACGTTTGAAAGTTTGGCTTAATGTAAATCTACTTAAATGCCCATCCAAATACAAATGCCTAAGCTTACAAAGTGAGCAGAACATGGAATTTGATAGCTCGGTTCATCCTAGGCCATCTGACTTGAATCAAAGCACCCTCCTTCCTTCCTACTCAAAGTTTAAATCAGCCTGCCAAACGGGTAGGGCCTCACTCTTGCTGTGGTTCGCTGATTCTTGAATGTTTCTTGTTTATGAAAAATCTGTGGAAGCTTGGAAGTTTTTCCATCATGTAAATTTCATTAACTTTATTTTTCTTCAGAGATGTTGTCACACCAATAAAAACTTTGGAGTTCTTAGGTCTTCAGCTTTAGTTCACACTCAGTCCTTTGATGATCCTTTTCGGTTGCACACATTACTGTCCTAATATGATTTTTGGGGTTTCTGAATATTTCACCTCTTTTTGTTGTCATTCTGTGCACAGACCAGGAAACATTCTCCTGCAAGGATTAATTACCCTGGACTAGTTTTATTATTCATATTCATGTCTTAATTTTTTAAGATGATACTGTCACAGTTCTGTTATGAACATACCAATTTAAAAAAAAAAAAATCAAACCCTGTTTTCTTCATTCTGTAGGATTATTGTCTGCTCCCTAGAATACTGAGTTGAAATGTAAGAACTAAAGTAGTATTTCTAGTAATAAAATATAGCTCCCTACGCACTGCTTCTTTAGAAATTATCCCACTTTGGATTTTTATCTCATCTCCCATCTTTCTATACAGGTAAATGTGCTGTGCTTTAAGAGCTTCACACTAAAGAAAATCCTGACTTACTTAAGATACTGTATACTGTGTTATACATTCTGTAAATGTTTTGGAAGAATCTGAAAGACAGCAGTTGTTTAAGCTGTTCAGTAGGGCAACTGAACAGAAAAGCAGCTCTTCTCCAGCTAACTCAAGAAAGGGCCCAAATCACTAACCCAAACTCTTAAAAAAATGTGTTAAAAGAAGTAGCCAGGGTCCCTTAAACACACATTGCTGGCACTGTTAACAAGGTCAGTAAACTAATTGGTAATGCTGCACACACACTTCTGGTGGGTATCAAGTGTGCGATTCTAGAAAGGTATTGGCAAGGACAGTTCATAATCTGCCCTTCTCCAGACGGAGAGCTATGCAAACATGAGGGGCTGGATATCAAACCATGAACTTACAGCATATGAGTTCTCAGCTTAGGTATTTTCCACTTTTTGTGGGTTTTTAAATTCAGATAGTCTCCCTCTGCTACCACCCAGCTTTATGCTTCCCATCAAAACTGTTCCAGTTAAGGATAAGCAGACTTAATACTAGGAGGATTTTTTTTTTTTCTAGTGTGAAACACTGTAATGTGCCTGACAACAAATTAAAGTAATTACATACTATGTTAATCAGCCAATTTTAAACAGATAGTACAGCACATGTAAGATTACCCTTTCTGTGTTCAGCTACAAACCACTTATGCCTCTTTGGAGCACGTGGAATAGCGCAGGATCAGGTGGGCAGCCGCCATACACCACAGTTTCATCCAGGGATGGACGGGGCAGCGGAGGAGGATCACTTAGGACAGGTGGTGAATGTGGCCAAGCCCTCTGACCAAGGAAAGTGCAAGTTTTCTGTAAAACTATCTAGAACAGTATTTGGCTGCTTTTTTTTTTTTTTCAAATATTATTAGAAGATAGAGAATAAAGTAACCTCTTAAATTCAGCACAATATTTACAATGTTTTGTTTGGAGTTGAACAGGAGAAAATATTTTTAAATTAAACGTCAGTTACAGAATTATTTTTTTAATGATGCTCCTCCATTCTAATAGTTAATGTATGCACTTAAACACCTACACTGCATACCTTTTTTTTAAATTATAAGATCTAGCAGGTTATGGAGAATATTTTTGTTCCATCTGTTAAGAGAGATCATGTTCTTCTGTTTGTTTGGCCAAAAAAAAAAAAAAAGAAAGAAATCTAACTCACACTTGATATAGAAAGAAACCAGAAACGTGTACTGTGACATTTTGTACCTTTTGCAGTACTCTTAAGAGTTCTGTACCTGTTCTCAAGTACATTATAAAAGACACATGGTACTAATCATTCTGAATGTGAACTACTCCAATTTTTCCTGGGAAGCCCCTATATATTTGCACACAAGAATAACAATCATAGAGGAGAACAGTCACTTATTTTGGATCTGTGCATATGCTTGCTTGTAGTGCTCAACCGGGCCTTAAAAGAATTAAAAAAATCATTTGACAGTTCCATCTAAGAAGAATCTCAGAGTGAAATCATTACTGAAATAGAGCTGCTTCTGATCATACCACTGATGGCCTGTTCCTGTAAGCTAGTAAGACTGCTAAGAAAAAAATAGAAAACGGAGATTACAGAGGTCACAACATAATTTTGAGTCCCTCAGTCTACCAAGGCCACTTGTGTCAAAGTGATGACACTGTTCCCAGTCTCTGGATACAAGCAGCTTGATCTCTTGGCGAAAAGCGCACACTGAAAAATGCCCAGTACTTTATTTTAAGAGGAAGATTTCACTGCCTTACTAGAAAACAAATAGCAGAGAAATAAGTTTAAGATTCCTCTTTCATTTGGCTATTGGGGATGGGTTGTAAAGGAAACAAAAGAGGTGTGACATGTACAAAGCAGTGAATATCCAGTCACAATCTTAGGAACCAAAACTTTTTTAAAAAATATAAACTGTTTTGCATATCCAAATCTTCTGTAATCTGTTCAAGAATATACTGTAACTCAGTGTGGCACTGATACCTCCTGACTCAAGGATATTATTGGGAGTTATTCTCTACTGAATGTTACCTGAACTGAGATTACAGTGAGTTTCCCAGTACAGTGGCAACAATGAGATCTGTCTAACATAATAAAGCCTGTTTCGTTCTTTACCCATGCCTCACCTGTCAGTTACTTTGGGTCTGATAACTTATGTTTTAAGGGTGTTGCTTAGAGTATGTTTTTCACTTATTCTTGTATTCAAGTGTTGCGATACTTTTCAAAAGCTTCTAGAAGGGAAAAGTAAAGAGTTCCTCCTCCAAGTTGGTCTTGTTAGTCACGGTATCAAGTAACCCGTAAACTGAGACACTTCTGTTAAAAAAACTATAGTAACCCTTTACATTTAAAGTAGATTTAGATCTTTTTTTCAGCTTTACCTACTACTACTAAAAAAAGGTGCTTCTGTGTCAGTTTTCTTCATTTGATGAAGTTTTACACCGATACATTCATAATAAGCACTCAGAAAAGTTAGCGTTTCTCAAATAATACTTCCAACTACAAAGCTGTAGACCCTGGTTCTCTTTCAGGGTTGGGAATTAATTCCAAACTCCTATGGGACTCTGAGAAAGGCCTCTCGACCAGAGCATCTTTATTACTCAAAGAGCTCTAAAACAGACAGTTTTACACAGAAAGCTCAGTTGAATGCCATAGAAATATGTACTTGTTTTCCTACAGTTGGCTGTTTGAACTTGCTCAGGTTTGGAAAACAAGAACAAAGCCTAGGAGACAACTAAAAGGGGAAAAGGAAGCAGTCAGAAAGAATAAATACATGCCGTATGCCTATTGCTGCCTCAACCAACAAGGGGTTTTACACCACCACCCCTTTTAATTTTCAAAGTACGTATTTAAGCATGTGACTGTACATCAATAGATGGTTTCATGTCTGACACTGATTTCCTCCACCCCAAACGAGCTAGCTTAAATGAGTCTGATGCTTGGGGGTGCAGGGGAGTAGAAAAAGTAGTTTTGAATCTGTTTCTACAAACCAAATTTTAAAAATTTTATTAGCCTGAATACCACAGACTTTTTGATAGGCAAACTGTCCCGCTCCCTCCTACCCTGACCCCGCCAACCCTATCAATACATGCCTGTAACTCCAGCCATACCCCATACATAGCTCAACATAAATGTGTCCGGAAGCACACTGTTCCAGCTGGGACTGTCACACCACATGGTGCGGGATGTCTCCTTCAGTGCTGTAATATGCCAAAGGCAGCTGCTGTGGAAGCCCACCATGTTCTGGCTTGTCTCTAGAGTTCTTGCCCCACGTGCAAGGCATTACTCAGCAGTGTCCAACATGCCTGTTCACTTTCTTGACAACAATCTTAAAAGTAATTTCCAACACCTGTGTCTAGCTCTCATCAATAGGCAGAGCCAGCTTTTCCACTGCAAGACTTACTGCCCTGCTCTGAATTAATAGCCCGGGGAGACTCAGTCATCACAGTGCCCTAAAATACAGAGGCTCACGTGGGGACTGTCCACCCCACCCTGTGCTCAGGCTGCAGCCGTAGTCTGCGCTACAGGCAGATGCCAATGGGTATCACCATCTGCTGCGTATCACCTATGGATGTGCTCTCAACAGCATCAGAACAAGTTCCTGCCACTCAGCCTTTCTTCAGCCTAAGCTGATTTTCACTGCAAATGAGTCACACCTAAATTTGCACTCTACACACTAGTTAATGGTATTCAGAAGATCTTGCAGCAGGGACAAAAGGGATGGGGGACTGATACAGGGAAGTTACAACAAAGAACTGAATTGCAGTTGAGGAAAGCACAGTTTGTTCCTAGCTTGTTTGGATTAGGAGGAAGCAAGCGCCGCAGGATGCTCATTTTCTCTCATAGTCCTGTTTAAAGGAGAACAGGCAGCTGAAAAGCAGAGGTCCAAGGTTACCTGGGACCACTATGAGGTGCAAGGGTACCTGCAGAACCAGAAATACACACCTGTGGCAGCCCCTGGCATATCAGATCTAGACTGTGTGACCCTGTGACCACAGCTTTGCCGGAGCGCTACCTAATCTCCCCGCAATATGCTATGGCGAAACTCGCCTCACCTCCGCGTTCCTCCATGAGGTAGCACTTGGTTTTGGTACCGAGAGCCATCCTCCCGTAAGGAAGCATGGTGCCCCTATTGAAGCGTTTGCCACAAAATTAAAGCAGTACTTTACCCAAAGCTCTGTTTAGTGCTGCTGCTGCTGTATTCAGCACAGCAGCTCAAATCCAGCTCCCATCCACACCCAAGAGACAGGAGGGAGGAGAAGCCTCTACACACATCACAGGCACTTGATTCATTTCTTGTTTGCTTTGCACTGTTCAGGCTCTAACTGGGGAACGGATACAGCCGAATGACAGTAGGCAGTACTTTGTCTCCAGGTAAACAAAGCACCTTTCCAGATGCTGCTCTTGCTGCCTCTTTCCAACTATTGATCAAATGCTCGCACTGACATAACAATATGAAAAATCAGTCACTAAAATGCACTTCAGAGTTAGACAAATTACAACAGTTAGGGTGCCCTTGTCATCAGGACTTAGAAGTAGTGGCACAGATACCCCATGCCAGTCTTCCACACACACTTTGCTAAGCCTGACGAGATCTTCCCTAGATTACTCATTTGGCCTGGGTCCCCATCCAAGACACACATGGCAGTGCCTGTGCACACAAAGACATCCCTGCAATTTAGCACACAGCACACGCCAGCACACTCAGCCGTGCTCTGGGTGCAACAGGCTTTCCTGTCCCATCACCAGTGACTTCTTGCCTACCCACAGCTCCATGCCGTTCTAACCACCAGCTAGCACACCCTGCAGAAAGGGCCACTGGATTTGATCCCGTCCCTAGCAGACTCCTGTAGTCTGCAGCACAACAGAAAACCCCATAAATCTGTATAGGCAATCACAGGGGCTTCTGGTTTTGACAAGCTTGTCAGGTCAGCCCTCCCACTACCACTTGGTGGCGAGTGGAAATGCTTAGAGTATAACTGCAAACCTCACAACGGGGAACCAGAAAGAACGCTGAGCTCCCACCAGTATTGTAACTCCATCCAGCAGCTGTACGGTGCCTCTGTCACACACCTCACCAGCTCGTAGCTGTCCAGAACATGTCTTCAAGTACTTTGTCTGACAAGTCTAGCCTGATTTGCAGTCACTGCAGAAATGCCTGAAGTGCATTCCCAGGAAAGGAATTAAACCTGTGCCCTCTGGAACCGTGAGACTCACAAATCTGCCACCTGTAATACAGCCCCTGCCAAGAGTACACAAAGCACAAGGTTCCTGAAGGAACCAACTTTCTCAAATCCTGCCACTTCCTTAGAGTAGCCTTGCAGTCACGACAGAAAGGTTCACTCTGACACTGTATTTACACTTCACACTTCCACCTTGGCTAGCAGTGACAGTGTAAATATACCAACACTCAAAGCCTACCCACAAGGAAATTCTTCTCCACTTGCTTTGTCTTCGTCCTCTTTGCCATATAACTGTATTTAACCAATCACAAGTATTGCTAGTGGATGATACATTCCATCTGTTTTGATTCAACACACTGATCTTTGCTGACTCGAAGATAATTAAAGACCTCTCCCCCACTCTCCCTTTCTGTCTGCAGCACATATGCCAGCTGCTTGTTGGAAGCCAGATAATTGAACAGCATTCCCTGACCAGGAAACTCAAGGAAAATCACTTCTGACTACCAGGGTTTATTGCTGACTAGACTTTATTAAGATCATTGCTAAGACAGATTGCCTTGTGCTTGGAATACATTGAATTTGTTCCTTATTAGGGAGCTTGGGGCTTGATGAGGAATGAGAGCGGTGTTCATTCTAGATCTTCACACAGAATGAACTCCGAAATATACTTGATTATGGCACAGCAGGGTCCTCTTCTGCTCCTAGGCAGGCCAGGAAGCACATGATAAGCAATCAAGCATTCTGCCTCTCTAACTCACACTGTTACTACACCTGAGCAAACACACCTGTGCAGGATGAGATGCAGGACCTGCCTGACCACCGTGCTGTGCCTGGAGGGTATCGATTTGGCGAGGAGCTGCTGAGCCTGCAGGTGCGTGGGAAGCACCCTAGCACCCGCTGGGAAGCGCCCGCTGACAGAAAGCCAAACACCTCATGACTGAAAGGGCAGCGGGTAACGCAGCTGAACAGGGGGTGGGAGGAGCGCTGCACGGCATGCACTGTGCTACCGTTTCCAGACCTCACTGGTCTCACCGCCTGTTCGTCGCAGACTGTAGTGTTTCTCACCATTCCCCCTCTACTAGGCACAATCACCTCGTGTACAGCTCTTGGCTTCCTCCTAAAAGATACTACAGATCAGAGAACCAACTGCTTTGTTTGCTTAAAATTAATTCCCAACACTAAAGCCATGCTTTGTTTTTTTCCTGCCGTTCATACTTAATAGATCTCCTTTCTCTGCTGAAAAAACAGGACTCAGATCTTAAACTTAGTCTCCAACCTTTTCTCTACCTGTAGGTGTTCGTTTACTACAATGAATATGCAGTAAGGACTTCCAGAGCTCAAAGTATTTCCTTCAGCCTTTAGACCGGCTGGGTGTTTTTTAATTTTTGTATTTTTTTTTTAATAAAGAAAAGGAAATCTTAGCACCAAAACTGGATACATTATTCCAAGTATTCCAAGACCAATTTCATCAACGCTGTGTAAAGAAAAAATGTTTGCATGCATGTGTATTTCTGTACGTCCAGTCTCATTCTATTGAGTATTTGCGTTTTATACCATCAAGCACCACAGGAGGCCTTCTACCCATCCCACTGAGAATTTCTTTTGAACTGCTTGTCCACTATAATCACTAAAACCCTTTTTTGACTCAAGAATACAGTGCCCCATTTGTTGGAAGTCCTTGTGTTTCTTATTCCTAGATGTGTAATTTCAAGTTTGCCTTAACTGAAACACTTTTGTTGTTCTCCTCCAGAAAGAGGCCCCAAGAAATCTGCATTGCTGTGTATGATTCACTGCTGCTGAACAGCTGTCACCGCAATTGCTTCCAGACCTTTACGAAAGCACTGAATAGCACAGATCACTGCAGAGGAACAGAATCTCAAACACCTATTTGATAGGGATTCCCACTATTACTACTAAAACTTTGCTAACTGGTTCTTAGGATAGGAGATAGATACGCTCTAAGGATACGCTACACAGTCACATTATTTTGAGGCCACAAGGTAGGCTTTTACGAAGCATTTATGTATACGTTCAGTGTTGCTATTAAACCCAAACCTCGTTGACAAGAATTATGTCCCATAAAACCCTCTCAAGAGTCATTTCAGCTCTCAAGGCATCACTGATGTCCCAGGAGCTTCCCCTCTGTTTTGCTTAACGCAGATAGATGTCTGGATAAGTAACCCTTTGCCGTGCTTTTCTGGAACCCGTGCCTTATCTTCCACAGTTTATCGAAAACTAACACCACTGGGTCAGTGATTTCCCCAGTCGTCTCTTCAGACTCTTCTCAAATACCAGTTATTGAGTTGTCCCTTTAAAAAAATCTTAAAATATCAGCTGCTTAACATGTATTGCACCAGACTGATGAAGGTCTCCCAGTACTATCAATAAGCAAGAGCACACCATTCTGATTCTTTTTACATACAGCACACACATACCTAGTAAGTATCCTGTTTTTATTAAACTATTTCAGAACGTTTTTCCTAATGCTGTTCTTCTTGTCCTTAAATTGAACTGTATTTAAGACATGTTCAAGATTGCGGTTCTCTCTTTTGGGTTAGTAAGGCCTTATCTGTTGCTATACCGGCAGCCACAGAGCCAATTAGCGGACATGCTGACCGAATTATGCTCCTAGACCAGGAATGTGTCTCTGAATGGAGGCATGTTGGCAGGCGTATATGGGAAAACTCCTCGCTGCTGTTGATCTGTCCAGATCTCAGTAAGAACACATTGTTTTGTTTCCACAAGCCATTTGACTGGGGTCTTTCAAAAAAACCTCAGAAATGGATGCTTTTGCCCTCTTGAATGTTTTGACTGCTGGCTTGAAAGGTACCACCCGAGCCACCAAGGCCAGCACCTTGACACCACAGCCACTACTGCATTACCTCATTCCCGAATTTATCCAGATCCCTTTAAGTGAGTTGGGTTTCTTACTCCGCTATCCTACTGTTGGGAAGCTGTTCAAACCTCACCACGCTGACAGTGATGGAAATCATCTTCCAGCTGCCCACCTAAACTTACACATGGCAATTTCACACTCATTTTTCCCCTCACGCCAACATTTGCTCTTAACTTCTACAGCTTTTTTTTCCTCCCTGCCGCTACCCCTCCTCACATGCAGCAACTTTACCCTTTCTCACGGAACAAACAAGCCAAGTTCTTTTATTAAAAAAAAAAAAAAGTTACTCTCTGGGAGGTAACTTTATACTGTAAAGACACAATTTTCTATTGGAAGCTGGTTACTCAGAATCACACTGGTGGACTCATTGAGGGAATTTTTACCTACGTGGTCCTTTTATCAACCTAACTGAAGGAAAGCACTCTGAACATGCTGCACAGGGATCTTCTTAGCGGATGTTCTGACCTGTAGATGGGGCACTTGCACTGCTGAAATAAACCCACAGCCTGCTGACCCCTTCCCGGCAATTTCCAGCAATTTTTAAATTGGGAAATATTTGTCCCATGTGGTCTACTGTGGCATTCCGGTTTAAAAAAAAAAAAAAAAAAGAGAGAGAGAAAGAAAAAGAAAAAAGAAAAAAAAGGCCAAAGTCCAAAGACAGAAAACGAGCTTGACAAGCTCTATTCAAATCAGCCCCAAGTAGGAAGAACACATTCTCATGCCCTGCAGCTGCACGCTGGCTGTGTTGTATGCATGTTAAGACATGCAATGAATACCATCTCTGTGAAGTACTGATACATTTGCTAGACTTGCTGCTATTAAGTTATAAGGCTTTTCAGTGAAGTTTAAATATAGTTACCTTGAAAAGGTCTAACTGCTTCCAGGAAAAGGAACAGCCAAACAGATCCACTTTTGGATCTATTGTGGGTGGTTTTTTGTTTACTTGGCTGGTTGGGTTGGTTTTTTTACTGTTCTATTATTAATAAAATCCTGTGGAATCACTTTTATTTCACTTACAATCAACTTTCTAGTGCAAATCATGAGCCAACTTATTCATTCAAATGAAGACTATCATCCCCTTTTAGCACTACACTAGAATTAGGACACCTCTTTTACAAAAATGGATTGGTTCTAGAAGAAATGGGCTGGAAACACAGAAATTTACACATTGAACTAGATTTATTTGGTCCACTGTCTTGGATCTGATCATGACTATCACAAGCTCTTTGGCGAGAGTGGGCAAAAAAACTTGTAAAATGTAATTTAGAACCCGCTGCATAGTTCAAGAATCACCTTCCTACCTCCCACTATGGCAGAAAGGACTCGGACGTAAGGGCAGAAGGCTGTATTTTTTACAGGAAGATCGTATTTCCAAGAGAAGCTGTCGTCTCACATCCCACTCAGAGAAACACTTCTGCCTGGGTAACATTAATACCTAAAGACTCATAAAAGACTCTAGATCAAATAGGTATTTTCAAGACTTTCATTCTGTTCACTGATATAACTGATAAATCTACTTTCTTTTTGAAGGGTGAGCACTGGAAATACAGTGTGTGTTGTGAATGCCCCCCCCCCCCCGCCTTGTTTTGTAAAGCAACCAAAAGCACGCAGTGACTGAGCTCCGTCATAAAAGTACGTGCTACCATCTGAGTGGCACAGGAGAGCTAAGGCTATGCTCTGTCTACACTCAGAAGCAAATCTTTTTCTCAGAGTTTCCACGCACCTTTCTGCTTACTTCTTTTGGACAAACCCACTGAGGAACAAGAGGCAGTCCTTCTTTTCCTCATCATCAAAGTTCCTGCCTTGCCAGACAGCTGATGCATGAGAAACCTCTTGCCAGCTCATATCTGTGGAATAATAAAGGTACCTGATCACTCTGTGTTGCTCAAAGCAAGAGCTGCATTGTAAAAGCAGAAATGCGACCCAAAGACAGTGTCAGCCCCATCAAGCATAGGCTGACTATTTTAACATCTGGAAGTTGATTTTAAAAGCTCTTCAGCAAAGCCCAGGTATTTTAGGGATGAAGGTGTCAAGGAATGAGATATTTGAAAGCTCTCACTATAGGCACCCGACCTTGCAACCACCTAAAAGCTGTCCAACCTGTTTGCTCATTCATTCATTACTCAAGGCTATAAAGCGTAATGCCTATGTAGCAAAAACTAGAGAGTAGATGCTCTTACAAGTCAGTAACTGCTTGGCGCGTTAACCAAAGCACTGATCAGCACACATGCAACAGAGATGCTCTGAGAAATTCATCTGCTGCCACCAAACAGCACACAGTTTGAGGAAGAAATCAAGCGATTCCTTTAGATAGCTGTCAGTATCCTAAACTGGAAAATCCAGGTTTTTTTTGGGAAAATCCTCAAAATAGGCCCATTTTTGTTTGCTATCCCTTTCTTATCCCAAGTTACACTGGGGAATGACAGGGAAGGCCCCTCTCCACGTACCAGCTCTACTATAGGCAAGACTCATCAGCTTCTGGTATTTAAACAGAATTGATGTGACACAGAAAAGGCCATTTCTAGGCAGGGAAAAATTTTCCAGCCCCTTTAACATTAAAAGACGTCCCTCAGATAAACAACTCTACCAAAATAACTCATCGTATCTTACATCTGTTTTGCTGAATGTGGCGAACCCTAACGTGCAGAGCTCAACCAGTACAGATCTACACACTCACATGCCCCAGTGCCCTGCAGCCAGGACAGAAATGAGAACAAGTACAGACAATGGAGGCCACAAAAGCTAGAGAGAATCCACACCTTCTGCTGACATGTCGGATGTCCAGGCTCTGGTTCTCCAGCATGCTCTTTTTACGCATCCAGAGGAGCAACATGCGCACCTTCCCTTACCTGTTCTCAGCACAGAACAAGCCCAATCTCCGCACACTTCCCACATTTGTCCAGTCCTACCCGGGGGAAGGAAGAAGGAATAATGCCAGGAAGGCAGGCGTGGTGCTAGACAAGTTGCCTTCCTGAGGTTGAGGAGGAAGGGTTTCTAAACAGAGTCCTACAAGCAGCAGAGGGGGCGAAGGAAAAGGGGCACACAGTGCCCCTCCATTTACCCCTCGGAAGCGTCCAACCCCAGAAGATGCAGAAGCCCGCAGGACCAGGAGAGCAACAGGAGACGACACAGGGCTGCAGGGACTGCAGAATCGCTGCAGGTGAGCATATCCAAATAGAGCACTGAACTGAACTCTGAAACTGTGCCTGTGCATCTACAGGCCCTTGGGGATGGGGAAGGGGAGGGGCACCTTCAGGAAGGCTGTACCCAAGACTGTTAATTAATGTAGTAATTATGAGCACATACTTTTCTCTTAAAAGATGACAGAATTTTCCACAAAAATTAAAGAGCAAGAAACAGTCACTATCCTACAGCAGCCACAGAAAGCCAGGTCCTAAAAAGAAATAATTTTTTTACTTCCTTTTTATTTCCTTTTATTTTCTTACTTTCTTCATATTTGAGCGTGATAGAGAGATGAATCTGAGTTACAGCCTTTTCCTGTAATCTCAGCATGACCATCAGATTCAAACTCGGACCCAAACTCCCTTCTGTTTGGATCTACAGCTTCCTGAGATTGGGTGGGAGGGGGCAAGGAGTCATATGCCTGGAACACAGCAGGAACCTACAACTCGAAGCTTCTTTCCAAGACAACGGTTGCTCAACCCAGGCGTGCCCATAGGGAAGAAGAAAGTGGTTTTACAAACTATACCCTACACTTTCTCCATCAAGAGTTCAGCAATGTCAGACTCAGTGCAAAAGAAGTGCTCTGCATGGTCTCAGTTTGTATGTCACAGGAGAACTACAAGTAAGTAATTAAAGTCTTACTGAAATCAGTAGCCAGGCTACTCTGATAATAGAAATCCAAAGCAGAAGCAGAAGGGAAGGGAAAGAATTAATTCATCACCTAATTAGAAAACACCACACAACCTTCTCTACCTAACCTAGTGGCAGGAGGTAAAGTGATCAGATAAAAACAAGCAGTACTGAACAGCAAAGATGTAAAAACGGTGCAAAGAAAACCACTATTATTTAAATGATGGACCCAACCTGAAAGCAGATACATTATTTATTTCAACTATGTCCTTTCTGATTCCCTTTTGGCTCTGATTTGCTGTCCCTGACAAGTTACAAGGTTATTAGCAACATACAGCAATGAGTAATAATATATGCACAGTCACATCAACTGGATTTTGTCTGTCTGTCTGGGCCAGTGAGTATTTATACATTTATTATACTTGGGGCTTTTTCTGAATGGTAGCTAAGACCTATATACATAGACTAGTTCAAACCTATAAAACAATAAAAATATTTTGAAGTACTTTCTGAAGAAATAGCAAACATGGAAGTAGTGAGTTGTTGATTTCAGTTCAGACAGCTGCCAGGAGGCATGAATCAAGGCACCAGAGCTTTGCTTAGAAACTCCCATGCCAAATACCTCCTCTGTCATTCAAACAGTCTTTTGGAGCCACAACTAGTGAGAACATTTTCAAGTGTTTGAATTTATTACAAAAAATGAACACCCACACAAACCATACAATCCACCAACTCCCATCTTCTCCTGCACTTCAAATGGAGTTTCATGACAGCAAGAGCTTCTTGGGAATGCAAGAAGTGCCATTTATTTAAAGGCTTGTTCCACACAATACCATCCAGCTTCATTGTGAAGCTTGGGGGGAAAAGAACCCCCAAAAACATAGCCCAAAGTCATGCTAGAATCAGCGTTAACAGCACACGGTTAACTCCTGAGCAGCTCAGGATTCCTAAGCATATGTGTAGGAGAAGATAAAATCCAGTATGGAGAATACCACATTCACCATATGAAAGCAACATTGTATGACCATACTTACATGTCCAGAGTCAAAAAAGAAGGTAAATACACAGTAAGAACACAAACCAGAGACATCCTAGCTTTAGAAGGTGAAATTTGGATTTAAAAAAACCTACCAACCTAGCACTGCACCAGTGCTTTTTATTACTAGTAGAAAAGTGGTAAACCAATCCCTTCTGAACATAAAACCCCAGGAGGGAGTAATGCAGGTACAGTCGGACCTGTATCTAGTTCAACTGTAGTGCCAGAGAGGGCTGGTCTCAGGCCCCTTCCTTTCACCCACAGATTTAACTACACACATTGAAAGCAAATAGAATCAGCAACCTGATCTGACGAGAACAAATGTTTGGAGGTTTTTTGGTGGGGTGATTTTTTGCCAGGCCAACTTTTTGAACAGGCTCATTCTAAGTCCACATCATCACTACATGCAACAGAAAGAAAAGCAGTGGCAGCACATGAATTTAAAAAAAAAAACAACACCAAACAACCCTATCTGTAGTGGAAGGGCAGAGGTGACACTGGGATGGGACTAAGCTTATTTTCTACAGCTGCTGAAAATTACGTAAAGTTAGGTGCAATGTAGAAGCAAACCTTTAAAGTAAAAGTAAGGAATTAAATGAAGCAAGCCTATAGTTGTTAACGAGAATATAAATGAACTTCTTGATGCCTGAGCCAAGTCAGTGCATTAACAACCATTAGTTCCATTAAAGCTGTAAATAAGCAGTCTACAAAAACTCCCTGTGTATTCCTCTGGTGCCATGTGATATATTCACACTCTAAGTATTTACTGAGGAGTCCCCACCTATTACTTAAACACATTTGAATATAGTACAGCAAAGTGTGATCACATTCCAGAACTGCATCAACTCCCTGCTACCAAATGCAGAAAGACTCCTAAGCTGTCATTGAACTGTGAGTTAATTAATGAGGACCAAATGATAGTATCAAGCACAAGACTGTCAACAAATTTCAAACTTAACATTTATGACACAGCTGCATGAATGTGCAGAAACAGTATTTATTTGGACAGTTAAAAAGCAAAGGAAAGTAACCTAACAGAGATCCAGGGTCCTGCTCCTGCTTTAAGGTCAACAGAGAAACAGAGAAACAATTTGTGACTGAGCTCAGTGTTGCTGACCTGCAAGAAGAGGAATGCTACATCAACAGGCATCAGCTTCCAAGCATTTTCAGAGAACAGATCCAGAAGAGGTGTCCATTTTCTCTGTTATCATAGAGCCTGTAATGAAAAACAGAGCTCAGTCTAATCAGTAGTTCCAAGGCAATAATTTCACAGCACTCAGCTGAAGCAGAACTTCACATCTCATCAGGTAGCAAGTGGAAAAATTATTTTTGTCCTGAATTAGTTTCTGTTCCCCTAGTGTAGATACCAGCAAAACCCATGTCATCAGGTTCTACTGGAGGCCTGTTTAGTGCAGAAGCCATGCACAGGAACGGATTTCATCATGGAGCTCAACACTCACTGACCAGTGACTACCAATTCTCACTTTCACTCATCAGTGCTCTGCAAGATACTAAAATACATCATTATGTCTAAAAGCCTGTGTATGCATGTTCTTAATACAAGACATATATATGGTCTGTGCACAATAAGTGGAGCATGTGTTCAGTTGTAACACAGCAAATAAAAAGCCCAGGTTACCACTGACAGTCTGTATCTCACACTGAAGGCACAGAGACACCTTGCCAACAGCTGTGCTACCTGAAAGTGTTCCTGTCCTGTGTTTATTTTTTCTGCAGTTCAACCAACATAAAGATGCTCACAGAAAACGCTTCGGGCAAAGCCTGCCTGGTTAGCTGATTTGAATCCCTCCACTAAGGCAGGGGCAGGTTAGGAAACTCCACACAAACCACTCTAACCTGTAGGGATATCAACTCCTGTAACCACTACCTTGGCAAACAGCATGGAGACAGTCTGATCTGAAAATGGTTAAGTTAGCCACAGCCTTCAATAAAATCATTACACCTCCATGGTCCGTACAGTTCTCTGCAGTGATATTTTTATTTAAATCTGAACTGGTCACATTTAAACTGACTGTCACTTCAACAGGTAATAAGCTTCTGGTATAAAAAGCCGCAAATCACAAAAAGTTCAATCCTGCAAGGAGCTGCATACTGCAGCTCAGTCATGGTAAAGTCATTCAGCATGTACCACCACACGAACAGCTATATTGAAATTGAAATATCCTACTCTGGTTACTCTGATCTGACAGCCTGCGGTATAAGCAGAATCCACAGACTCTGAGATTCACAAAGTTAACCAACAAAACACAAGTCTGTTCCTCATACAGTTAAAGCATGCCATAGTGCATACACAACTATCTTGGAAAACAAGAATTATTAGCCTGCAAAACTAAAAAAATAATACTACTGCTCTAGACGTTTTCAAGGTAACAGCCAAGCTGCGGCGTTGCTTCCATTCGTATCCAAAACCAGTAGGGAATAGTGGGGAAAAAAAGATGCACAGTAAATTCCCTGAAAACTGCCTGTAGTTCTAACTTGTCTCTGTACCCCTGGCACTCTTATTACCTCTTAAAACCTAGTGCAGCGAGTCCAAAGCCACACACATTTGTGAGACTCCTACAGACATCAACATCGACAACAGGGAGGGAAGTCAGGGCATTCTGGGCATCAGACAAAACCCCAGGCTCAAGCTAAGAGAGGGGCTTTACTAATTCCAGCCTCTTCCCACCCACCAAAGATGGGCACTTTGGGGCCCCTCACCCACTTTCTTGCAAATGCTATAATCTCAACAGCATGGCATGGGGTTTGGCTCCAGGGGCAGAAAAGGTGAACATAAGAGCCAAGATTTCAGGCATGGCCTGAAATAGGGAACAGCCAGGAGCTCCGCACCCCCCGCCCTTGGTGATGCTCTGACAGCTGCTCCCGCAAGCCTAGGAAGGATGTTTGTGAAACGTTCTGTTCCATCCCAGAGGCATGGAGTGGCAGGTTTTGCACTGAGTGAAATCATTCCTGACAATATAAATAGCTTTTGGATCAGCACCTTAGTTTCCAAGAAACACAAAGACTTGTCTCAAACTATTTAGGAGAACGGAATCCAAAATTAAATGAAGAGAGAAGAGCTTCCTAAAACCTAGTCTGTAAGACCTGACACAATGCTCACGTGCTGTACCGAGACAAGAACTTTTCCAACAGAGCTACAGAGAAAACCACCCGATTCTGCACTATACTGTGCAGAGTATCTAAGGCCCCTTTATGTAACTGACTCAAAGATGAACTTTCTATGCGGAGCATGACATCGAAAGGGTTTACACAGGCTTTATGCCAGGTACTTTGCTCTATACGTAAGCGTCAGACTACGCTAACAAAGTTTTTTGGACACCCTCGATATATAGATGGATTTAGGATCTAATTTTCAGTAGTGGACTTGCACTTTTTTCCTGTACTGATGGGGCAAGTTCACATGGCTCTGTGCACTCGAGTACTTCTGAGAGCAGCTTCGTACTCGCTCAGCAGCTTACGGATGGGCAGACAGGCTTCCAGACAGGTTAGTTACTCAATCTACTCCTAAATGCTCTTTTCCTTCTTCCTCTCCCCCTCCTTTTTCAGAGCAGAGTTGTTTTTCTCCCTCTCGGAGTGAAGGGCAGGGAGGCAGTCATGCATGCACACATCTAGCAGCTAACTGTGCATGATTCCCTCTGGCAGCCTTGTCAGGACCGCAGCATTTTTATGTTCGAGATGTCACTCTGGGAAAGGTTCTTACACCTGTACCGAGCCCCTTCAGAATTCAAAACCAAGAAATATTCATTACAAATCAAAAGTGTTTTCTTTTCTTTCCAATTCTCATTCCTGTCTGTTGTTTGATTTTGGTGTGGGGGTTTTTTGTTTGTTTGTTTGTTTTTTTGAGAGGAGCCCAAGATAAAAGTTGGCCTTGGTCTTCCACAAGATAATATGCCAATTTCCCGAAGATTTCTGAAAAAAATTCAAGTCCTGCAGCAAAGTCCTCCAGCACCTGTCCCTGGTCTCAGAAAACACACAGCTTAACACGATGCTCTCCCCAGCAGCCTGCAAACTCCTCCTTAGCATTGTTGTGGGAAATGCCCTGATCTGGAAAGCAGATTACTCCTTGGCACTCCAACCAGAGCAGATCACTTTACTTCTCACCAGCACACTTCTAAACAAGGAAGCATGAGTAATTTCTCAGCTCTCTTTTCCTTTTTAAGGATACTTACTAACGTCCCACTTGGGCAAACTGCTTTGAGGACTGAACACAAGCATCTGTGTTTTTAAGTCTGGCAACAACTAGCAGGTATTGATACTTCCTCAGGGCTCTCAGGGAGAAGCCCTGAGTTACGGGCTCACCTTCGTGAGCCTTCAGCAGGAATAGCCTCGTGTGAAGCACGTGGAAATGCTCTCAAATATATTCCAGAGTCCTGCAAAACACAAAAGTGCACGAGCACTTGCTCTTGTCACTGATGAGACACAAACACAGCAGGTATTGCACAGAGCAGCGCCAGAAGGAGAGGCCATCAGACAAGACAGCTTTTTCTGCCAAGGGGGTATGGAAGGAGTAGTCCCTACTGAACTGTCGCCGTTGAGCGCAGGTACTGCCTAATCCTTACTTAAAGCCTGACTCCCTTCCTCTGCTGCAGGATGCAGGTTCACTTTACCTTTCAGAAAATTCACTTATTCCCCTGACTTCTGTACGGGCTTTGTCCAGGAGAGACAATCTGGACTGGTGATTCCTTCAATACTGCATGCTGTGCCAAATCTAATATGGTAGGGCATGGGGTAATTAAAAGGAGCAGAAAGGCAATGAAACCTAAGCTTTGAAAGAAGCAAGGAAGGATTCATTTGTAAGCAGCTCTGCTGTGATAAACTCAAAATAAGCACGTAGCTTGCAACAGGATAATGAGCTGTTGAATACACTGGTTACCATGCACGGGGTGCTGATAGCCGCAAAAGCTTGGCACTCTTCACAGAGAACGTGCATGTAACACAACAGATTCCTGTCCCCTCCATCACTTCTTCGTTTGCAATTCAAAAGCTACACAGGTCTGGCTACCCTCCCCACACCTTTTATCAGCAGCCACAAATGACCATGACTACTGAAAACAGTCCATGTCTGCATACGGGCTTTCTTCAATAAAAGTGTGGAAGCAATCTATTTTTCTGCAGCTTCACAACTAAAACTCTTGCTGCTGGGGCCGTCAGGACTTCCCAGCGTGATTACTACAGCCTTCCCAGGCTCTCCCACACCCACGCTGCCCGCTCCTATCCGTAGGGAGAGCTGCTGCCCACAGCTTCCTCAGGCTCTGACCAGATCACTTCTCCTCTCTTCTCTTTCCTCCACTCTCTTTTTGTCCCACACTGTACCATATTCAAGCTTGCTGCTCTGAATCCCAGGATCAAGCACAATTTTACTTCCCTCAAACTGACCTCTGCTCAGCTAACAATATGCACCTCCCTTAAAATCACCCAAGCCTCCTCCTGTCTTGCAGAAAGCAACCCAGGTGCACATTTTAAGAGCTGGTCCACAAGAAGTTTCTTTGCAATAGCTTACGACAATCACGCCATAATGCTTATAAAGCAGACAGCATAGTTTACTGCAGATAGACAATTACCCAAAATCCAGCTCTTTCAATCCCAGGATTTTAAAATTACGTTAAAAAAAAGTAAACCCCCACATTCTTTATCACCCTTCTAAGTTTTGCATCCTTAGGGTGCAAGAAACCCTTAGCAACCTAAGAATTAAAAAAAAAAAAAAAAAAAAATCTTTCCGCTTTAGGTAAATTATTTCAACATCCTTTTTTATCATATGCTTCCACATATTGAAGTAGGAAAAAAAAAAAGACAGACAAAAACTTCTGCCAAAATGGCACCAGCAGCACTGTGAGAGGCACAGTTCCCCCCTATCACTTATTAAGTTTTTACATCATACTTGTGCTCATTCCTCAAAGCTGGCCTGCTCTAGCACTGTTAAGAGCTCTGGAGATGCAAACCAAGAAACTCCTATAGTTGTTAAGTGGGTCAGTATTTTTCAACTGCTGGCAGGACAGGGAGATGGGGTGTGAGCCTCTGCAGACTTGGAAGGAAGATTTCTCTGTAGACAGCAGCTGCTACAAGAAGTTCATTTCCAGCTCCCTGAGATATCCCACATTAAAAAAAACAAAAAAACCCCACTCCATCAAAATAATGAAAATTTCCCTCCAACACTACCAGAACAAACAGTGAACATCCTCCCAGGCAGAAGCCTTGGGTCCAGTGCAACTGCTAGTAATGGAGATGACTTTTGATACTTCATCCCAGCTCTCCCACCAACATCCAAGAAAAGTCTTGGCCATCCTCCCTCAGATTCTCCTGTGATCTAACAGCACAGTTGGAGACCATGACCTGGCTGCCCCACTGTGCATGTGCTCATAGCATATTCATAATGTGGAGGGGCTTTCCCAAGTGGAAGACCCCAAACAGATCAGCAAAGCAGCTCTGTGGCTGCAGGAGAGACACCCTACATCACCTCCAGCAAGCAGAAGTGCAGGTAGGAGACAGTAGCTCCAAGAGGGGAGAGAGCACTGGGGCTCTCCAGTAAATAGCCAAATTCTCTCCCCTCTGGGATAAGCCCCGTGCTCTTTGCTTGGAAGGACATGTCAGGAGAATGCGTGGTCCTAACCCTCCACAGCTCCTGCTCTGCAGCACCGCTCAGAGAGCAGCAATTAGTAGCCTTCAAAATTATCTTCTGCTTTTAAGTCAGTAACTGGTATTCTGTCAAGTTCTAACATCCTCTATCCAGAGCGTAAATGAGAACTCATCATTTTCTGTGTGTAATTGTTTATGAAACTCCAAGCTGTAGTTTCCACTCCTTACTTGTGTGAAATTGAGTATAACTTCGGAAAGTTTCTACTCAAAGAAAAGAGACTAGTATTTTGTACACTTACAAAAACCTCACCTCAAACTATGAGAAAGATTTGTGTGAAGAGAAAGAACAGTCCATCCGGAGATCGCACTAAATCCAAAGAGAGACAGAAATTCTAGGAACAAAGACAGAATTTCATTATATTAGGAAAAATGACTAATTAACTTGTGAGAAAAATTGTGTGATTCATGCACCCTAATGGAGTTTGAGAGCTGAGCGTTCCCCATCAGTGTCATCAAATCATTGTCCCCTCAAAAATTATGGCTCATTCCCTGCTGTGTAGATCAGGAAAGCATGATAGAGTAACTGCGTATTTAAACAGGGTGACAATAATTCTAATGAGGATTTTTGTATTTTTACATTCCCCAATAGGCCATTTTTAAAAAACTTAAAATCTTTTGACGTTAGTAACATTCACTTTCTAGGGGACTAAATGTAGATCAGACAAGAGCCAGCTTTTATTTATTCTTAATGAGACAAGTTTGTGGGTCCTCACACTGTTAACAGTGAGAAACTCCTACTTACTGTTAATGCAACGATTACTGACTGCCTGTACTGGGTTTATGTGGCAAGGGTTTGGTAGCGGGGCGGGGGACTGCAGGGGTGGCTTCTGTGAGAAGCTGCTGGAAGCTTCCCCTGTGTCCGATAGACCCAACGCCAGCCGGCTCCAAGACGGACCCACCACTGGCCATGGCCGAGCCCATCAGTGATGGTGGCAACGTCTCTGGGGGAACAGAGTTAAGAAGGGAAAAAACCTGCACAACTGAAGCCAGAGAGAGGAGTGAGAATATGTGTGAGGAACAGCTCTGCAGACACCCAGCTCAGAGCAGAAGGAGGCAGGAGGGGCTCTGGGCGCTGGGGCAGAGGTTCCCCGACAGCCCCAGGGGAAGCCCCCGGGGAGGCCGGCTGTGCCCCTGCAGCCATGGAGCTCCACAGGGGAGCAGATCTCCACTCGCACCCAGGGAGGGCCCCACGCCGGAGCAGGGGGATGCCCGAAGGAGGCCGTGACCCCGTGGGCAGCCCGCGCTGGGGCCGGCTCCTGGCAGGGCCTGTGGCTTCATGGGGAGAAGAGCCCAGGCTGGAGCAGCTTTGCTGGTAGGACCTGGGACCCTGTGGGGGGATCCAGGCTGTTCCTGAAGGACGGCACCCGTGGGGGGACCCAGGCTGGAGCAGCTCATGAAGAACTGCAGCCCGTGGGAAGGACTCACGATGGAGAAGTTGGTGGAGGACTGTCTCCCTCACTCCCTCCTGTGGGTGATCTCTCCTTGCCCTTATCTCAAACACAAGCCTTTCGTTATATTTTCTCTTGCCCATCCAGCTGAGGAGGGGAGTGATAGAGCGGCTTTGGTGGGCACCCAGCCTCCAGCCAGGGTCAGCCCACCACAACACCATCGCCCAGGGTGATGTAAAACCAATTGTCCTTTCTCATAATTGAAGTTACAGCGTCCTAAGGCAGGGTATTATTTGTGTTGTGTGTTGTTATGGCACAGCGAGGGCACACTTTATGAACTAGGATACAAATGCTACAGCATTTCAGAATAACAAGATACATGAAAGCCTGCAGCATTTATAATGCATCAAAAAACACAGACATGACTTTTTGTTGGTGTTTTTTTGTTTGTTTTTTTTTTTTTTTTTTAAGCCAGAAGCTCCACAGAGAGGAGAAACAACTGAGCTCTTAATCAGATGAGAAAAACACTCCTCCTAGGTCAGCGTTTTAAGGAAGTTCCCCTGCAATACTTTATTACCACACACCACAATTTAACAACATGAAGGACCTTAAAAAATACAATAGGAAGAATAATTTGGCTTATGCTCAACTTTTACATGGAAGCTACCTGACATGGCTGACGAGTTAGACGTGCCTGCAGTTACCAAGTTGGCAGGGAGATCAAGATAAGAGTAAGGGTGAGAAGAGGTGGGCAATTAATCACGACCTTTGAATTTATTTTATCACAGAGCATCATGTCTGCCAGCAGTCTGTGTATCAGTCTGCTTTGGCATATTTCCAGTTAACTGTAGATTGACACTTCTCTGTATTACCCATTTTACAAATAGCACTGCAGAGTGTCTAGAGCACAGCAACTATAGACACCTCTTGGCTTCTGCTCTTCTCCACTACTCCATGCTGAAACCTGCATTGTGTTACTTTCATGTAGTCTTCAGAAGAAAAGTAAAGGATTAATGTGTAAGAAATGGTCCTTTATAACAATGATGGAATAGTGTGCTGCCTTTCGGTCACCCCTCTCCTTGTACAAGGTGAGGGAAGTGTAACGGACACTTAGCCTTTCTTGGCAGGAGCAAAGAAGAACCCACGCTTACCCCAGCCTCGCTCTTCAGAAGGTGGTAGCCATTTTTTGGATATGGCTCAGAGCGTGGAAGAATCTGTGTACTCCTCTTTTAGGGCATAAAGGAAAGGCCAACGATCCTGCTACAGTTACTAAAGCTAGGGCATAACAACCCCACCTGCAAGAAGATACTGAAGTCAAGTTCCACCACAGAGCCTTCTGCACTGGCTCTTGACACAGGGAAATTCCCATATGCAGTCTGACACCAGGGTGAGGAAGTGGCTGTCTTTATCCCCTCATGCTCATCCATTCTGATCTTCATCCTCCAGCTTTCCAAAAATTTCAACCTCTTTTCAGTCACAGAAACTTCTGCTTTAATTATTGAAGATAGTGTATGAGTGAATACATGGAAGTGCAGAAAGCATCAGACACCTTACAGGCAAAACTACTAGTTCTTCCTACAAGGCATCCATGCTTAATAAAAAACCAAATATCAGTATGAGAAGAAGGGCCGAGGGGAAAACACTACTGACAACTTGAAAACAGATTTGAGAGGGAGAAACACACCTAAGCACTTTTAACACACAAAAGGCAGCTCTGGACTACCTAAGAAGTGAATGATAGAGGCAAGGCTGCCGTTAAGGAACATATCGCTTCCCACCTACCATCCTCCCACCCCACCTCCCCATCCACAAAGACCAGAAGAGGTAGCTGCTGCCTCACGTCCTCTCATTGCCAGTTACTGTGGGTTTTGGCTAACCCAGACCTGCAGGCTACCTTTACAAAGAATGAGGAAGAAAGACAAAGCTAATTGTTTTCACAAAGAAGCCACAGGAGGGTGGGGGGGAACACAACCAAAACCCACAAACAAAAATGTAAGACAGCTAATGAGATTCCCAAACAGAGAGAAAGCAAAAGAGTAAAATATGCTGATGTGGTTTGTAATTCTAGTCCTGCAACAGTTGTTACAGGCTTTGTGAATTATAAGTGCTTCTACTTAACAGAGTTATTTTCTGTTGTCAAGATGACTAAAATATACACAAAACCACGAATGAGCGTAGAGGAGAAAGACCCTAACAAGCAACTGCTAACAAATGGCCGATCACTTGATGAGGAGACAGTAAAGCCTGTCGTGTTGGCATGCAAGCAGAAAGCTTTATTGCTGCAACTCTTCCTCCCAACACACCGTCCCTGCAGATGTATGGCTTGATTTTCTTGTGGAAATCCTTAAATGTACATGTAAAATGTCAAAGCTTATGGTCTCTAAGAACTAGAAGCATTTCTTAACTTTAAGGATTGCTTAAAAATAACAGTGAAATAAAGTCTAAGCAAAAGCTTAGGTCTTGTATGCACCTTGAATGAACTATTAATTTTACAGACATTTTTTACTCTTACAACAACGGAGAACTGATGGAGTACAAAATAAAGCCCAACATTCCAGAAAAATAAAATGCTTCTAGGGAAGGGAGAATCCTCTCCAGATTTACTAAGGAGTCACATGAATAACATCTGCAAAACTTAACTGCTAGGCTAACAGCCATCTCTGCTGGAAGACTTCACTGTACCACAACCAGTCCACACCACAACTGCTCCACTTGGCCAGCGTTTAGGACCCTCCTACATTTCTGCCCAGTGAGGCATGCCGCTGTCTTAGTGTGCTATCTTGGCAGAGCTCATCTTGGGTTTGCTCCTGCATTGGAGAAGGCAACCATGTCAGTGCCTTTCACTGCCAGGGCAGAGGTAGATGGACAGTTAAAACAACCTTTAAGTTATTAAGACATTACAAAGAAGAAACAAAATGCCTAATGATTTGCTCAGATTGAATGTTGTTTACAAAAAGGTTATACACCTCTCTCCAAGGAGACCACAAAGAACTAAAGACGAGGTCATGCCCGTCACTGCCAGGTCTTCAGCGAGCACTCTGGTTTCCAATCTTACACACTTTCCTTTGACAAGCTTTCCAAATGGAGGAGAAAAGTAATTTGCCTCACAACCGTATTCAAAAGTAAATGCATGAAAAACCAGGCAAAACAGTTGTGATAAAGGGTCCCATGATAACATAAGCTAGGTTCCTATCAAGAGTTTTCTCCTCAAACAGGACCTTTGCCTCCACTCCCACCCCCAAAATAACTGAATGTTGGTCATTTAGGCTGCTCCAGAAGGCTAGACTGCCCTCAAAAGAGATGACCACATACTCTTGAATTCCTTGCCATTTCTCCCCGTTTGATCTTGACCAAAATCTAAGAAACTTTAACAGACTCACAGCAGATCTCTCAGTCCAGAAGGTCGTACGTCTCTCCTAGTGGCACTGTTCTCCAAGTTCTCCAGTCTGGCAGCAAAGTCTCCATTAACTATGCCAGAGCCCAGTACTAAGCAGCATGGCTTTAGTATTTCCAGTAACACAAAAGGTTTGATCATGCATTAACCTGGTAAAATTTAATAGCCTGCAAGAAATTGTGGCTAACTGGCATCAGTTTATAAATTCTCATTTAGCATCAAAATACTTGAGGTTAAGGAAACAAAAGAACACATGATCAGTAGAAATACGTACTGATGGGGCCTCTGTATGCAAAACATCTGAGCACTCACTAATTTGGCTGCAAACTCTTGTTCAGAAAACAATATCTGGCAATAACAACACAATCCTGAAGAAAAGGCTCTACAGGGAAGTTATTTACTGTCTCACAAAGGCCATATGATTTATACATTTTGTCACTGCCTACACCAGAAAATTGATGACCGATTACCACATATTCATTTCAGTATCAGGTATCCAGCCTGAATTAACTAGATTAGGCCACATGGAATTTCGTTACTATTTACAGCACAGCTGAGTGTAACATTTGGTTTAAGTCAATAAAAAGAAGCTGCTTTTAAACAGAATCCAGTAAGAACTAGTATATATAAAAACCACATGAATTAAACATCTATTATTTATCACTACTCCTAATCTGTTGAACAAACATCTGGATTCCATAACCATAGCCTGCCAGAATGATATTATCAGTGGGGACAGCAAAATAAATATATAAATAACACCTAGTTTGTTAAACATTTGCAAAGCACTGCTATTACTCATCCACCCCCAGCTCCTGGAAGACAGGTATTCAACTTCTCCCTTGTGCTGTTGGCTGGATATTGATTAAAAAGTTTTGGTATCTCAGTTCTGCAGCTCCCTGTGCAAAGGGCACAAGATCCCTGCTTGAGATATTGCATGCCCTCCATCACTGGGGACAAACCTTCTGCGTAGCAGGACTAGGGAGCAGGCAAGAGTAAGGCAGGGACATGAAAGCACTCAGATTAAAAAAAAAAAAGTTTTTTCAGAAGAGCATCACCTGAGAAATGAGTACAATCATGTCAGGCAAAGAATTTCTGAAACCTAAGAAACAGTATCACATACCAAAGCACCTGAATATGCTACAGTATGGTCTGATTAACATTAGTAGAGACTGATAATTTTGTTCATTGTAGGCTTATAGATAATGCTTGCAAAATATGAACATGTATGGTTCCTTTTCCAAGCCACTTACTTCCCAGATCAATTAAAGCACGCAGGGCCTTGCTAGTCAAGCCTTCCTCACTTGCAACCTCCAATTGCTTTAACAGATACATAGCAATGGTATATTAAATACTGTTCATATTTTATTGACTATCACTTTTAATTTGAAGTTTATGAAATAATACCTATAGTAAAGCTCAAACTGCCTTACTCTTAAGTCTACAATATATTTTTTCTGTTTGAGTACATGTATGAACATGTCTTAGTTTTCCCTTGTAGCACAGAGGGTCTGAGCAGATGTGCCCACATAAATCATGAACACTTCCAGCTGCACAAAGCCCAGAATTGTATTTTATTTGTATATAAATTTATTTACATCCTTACTGTAAGCGCCACTGAAGTACTGCATCACAAACCATTATGAACTACAATGCATGGGGCCCTCCTAGTCTGCCCACTTCTACAAAATCCATAGAAGAAATTATAGAAAAAAAATTATGCAAGAATCTCCATCCCGTTCTGCTGTTTGACAAAGAGGCTGTTCAGCATTATGCAGACCCACACATGAATCCTCAACAAGGAAAAGAGGAACCTGTACTACCCAAAGATCAATCAACGCAGAAAACCTTTGGCACTACAGTGTTAAAGCAGACTTGCTCTGCTCTTCCTCCTCCTGTAGACAGGGTCAAGAAAAATGTCATTAAAGAGTTAAAGTAACTGCGTGTGAGTGCATGAGCCAGAGAAACAAAACACAACCCTCTGACGAGAGCTCAGCACCACCTCCCCTCATATGGTACTGTCAGGATCAGCTTTTCCATTCAGGGAGAGCAGGCTGTCACCTGGGGCAGCAGAGCAGCCAGGGGCTGCTTATTGTTCGGGTAACAGCAGGATGTAAAGGAGGGCACTTTCCAATTAAACCGAGGCAGCACATCTCCCAGAGGCAGTGCTGGATAGTGTAAGATGACCAAATATAATAGGAACAGGAACATCCTGGACTCAAGCATAAGGCAACTGAACAATCATCAGTGTGACCAAGAAAAAAACCCCAACTCCGGAGGCCCTCCTCTCAGTAACTGATTTCCTTGCTTCTTTTAACCCTCCTTCAGCATCCTTTCTGCTCCTTTCCCCTTCCTACACCAGCTCTTGCAATAGAAGCAGCCTTCCTTCCATCTGCTTGCTATCCTCCCTCCTTTTCTTGGAAGCTTCTAGCATTGATCCAAAGGAAGAACCGTATTTAAAGACAGCGCAGAAAAACAACGTGCAAATGAAAGCATTTTGCCTGCACAGGCTTCTTGTGACAGAGTATCTTTCAGGCTCTTGAGAAAGGAAGGTAAAGGAGGAGAAAAATGGCGCTTTCAAGGACGAACACTGCCACAGCACAGGACTTCATGTAGCAGAACAAGCCGTGTCCATGCCCAGGCTGCCGCATCCTCCTAAAGCTCTGGAAGGACCACGGGCCACCAGCCCCTGGTGCTCCAAGCTACTGATGGTCCGGACACAGAAGCACCCCGGTGCCAGCAAGAGGAACGCCCAGAGGCACGGCACAGCCGGCTCCAATCAAGGTGGCCAGGCTCTCGGGCGTCTGCTCAGCTTACTGGAAAAGCGATGCCGGCGAGCAACAACCCGTGCAAGCAAACTGCAGCAGCGGGCTCAGCTGCTACCCAAAGCCCCTTCTGAGGGGCAGCACGGCTGCAGTGACCACCCGGAGCCGCCCGCAGAGAAGCCATGTGCGCAAACCCCAGCGAGGTCTGCGGAGCACCTCCCGGAGGCGGCGGGGAGCCCCCGCGCCAGCTCCTGCCGCACCGGCAGCCTCGCTCCGCAGACCCCGCGGGGGGGGGGGGGGGGGCGGGCAAGCCCTGCACCCCGGTCCCAACCCACGGGGGGAGCACATGGGAATGGGGGTGCCGGTGCTCCGCCCTGCTCCGGCCTCCCCCGCCCTCACCCTCGGAACCGGGCGGCCCCCGCCAGAGGGACGGGACGGCGCTTACCGGCGGAGCAGCACCGCGAAGGAGCAAGACGACGCCGTTGCACCGCCGCCGCTGCCGCCATTTTAGGGCTGAGGAGCCGCGCGGGAAGGGGCGCGCGGCGCTCCCGGCCCTTCGGGAAACTTCTGCCCGCGTGAGTGCACGGCACGCGCCTTTCCCGCCGCCGGCATCGTCGAGCGGGAGGACGGTGCTTGTTACTCTGAATTAAATAAAATCAGGAGATTAACGAAAGCCCGATTCCTTTGGAGCGTGGCTCCTTTCTCGGCAGCCGTACTGGCTAGGAGGAGATGTCGGACAAATACGGCGAGGAACCGCTGCCTCGTGGTTAAAGGCTGCGAGCCAGAGGAGCCTTCGCTTCCCCTCACGCCAGCGCCTACCTGGACCTTCCACCCGCGCCTGCACCGCCCGGCAAGTAAAACGGGGAACGCCTCAGCAAGATGAACGGGCGCAGCGTGGCGTTCCCGCTGGTGGCACGTTCGTAAGTGCCACCTGGTTGGGCCTCCAGTAACTTGAGCGGGATTTTCTTTCACAGGAGGAAGAGGGAAAAACACTCAAGCAGTGTAGCTGCGATGGTTCAGAGGCTGCCTCCAGCTCCTCCAGCATATATGGTGGAAAGGGAAGTGTAATGGTGCCTGTGTAAAATAACAGTAGTAGTATTTGCTACTGTTGCATCAACATCTAGCTGTTCTCACTTGGGATGCTCAAAAGTGCTTGTATCATCATTTTCTTGTCCCCTGACTTACCAACTTTCACTATATCAAAACGAGGCGCACAGCTTAGTTTTGTTAACTGGAGAACATTTCTACAAATTGCATTTCGTCACAGTACTTCTGAATAGCAAGCAAAAAAATTATGTTAATTGTTCTGTAATATTTGGTATAATAACCACCATTTATTGCCTGCAAATCTGTTCATCGCAATGATTGAAAAAGAAAACCAAGAGGACTGTACAGTATGATCGATTTTAGGAGGTTTAAGGGGCTTTTTGTAACGTTGACTCAAGTGCAACAATAAAAAGACTGCAGTTTCTGCTTGAATATTTGTGTGTTAGGTGTCTGTTTTTTAGCAGAAAACAAATATTCTCCATCAACTGGCAGCTTTATCTCTCCATAATACAGGAAGGCAAGACATATCACACTGAAACAGCACCCAAAGGCCAACTGAAGGACAACACACACAACATGCTCAGTTTTAGGGTTTATTTCATCTGCTAACATTCATTCTTGATCTAGACATAAACAATTAGATGATTTTTTTTTTAAATCCAATTTTTCTTGTGGAAGAAAAAAAACCTTTTAACACTTTTTTTCTAAGATGCTATAAATAAATATATAAAGCTTTAAGTGTTACTTGGCTCAAGTTAAACAGTTGTCTTTTACTTTGTGTTGTTTTTAAGTTCCTGAAGTGGAAAAACAAAGTGCAAACCATACACATTCAGCCCAATGGAATGACTCCAGCCACAATCACTTTCAGAGAAGCTGAATCTGTTTGATCTACAAGATGGAGGATGGAAGGCGGATGGGGGGACAGCTGTATTTTTTTGCCCTCAGTCATACAACTCCTAGAAGGTAAGAACTGAGTTCCCTGGTAGGTAAAGCACACAAGAGAGGGGGAGGCAGAAAAAGAAAGTCCTGCCTGCATTGCCCTTTCCCTTCCCTGTGCAGACTGTGCTCCAGAGAGGAACACAGACAAAAAAGCCTCAGACAAAAAACAAATTACAATGAAAAATAAAATCAGATACCAGTCGGGATGCTGAGAAATCCTGTGGCTGTGGCGTGTTTGCCTGGCAGACTACACATAAATGCAGAGGAGCTTCACATTGAGAGAGGGTGGGGATTTTTGTCTTTTCCTTATGAAAAAAAGATGAAAAGGGGCAATAAAAATAAGTTAAATAATATTCCAATATGTACAAAAGAAATCATGCTCAGTAAAACATTTGAATATAAAATTATTCATTATAGTACAACTCTCTCAATCCAGTCTGCAGAATTGACACCTGGGGGAAAACAAAGAGGGGGAATTGTGGGGCTTTGAGGGACAAGACAGACTCATTTGCAAATCTTGGGTTTTTTTCATCTTGCATGGCTAAAAATTACAGAGAAAACCACCTGCAGCTGGGACAATACAGGCTTTAATACCCACATGCTTATCAGGACTGCATTCACCTTGGCAGAACTCTCGGAGATGGGGCAAACTAAACAGCCACAGGTAGCTCGGCTTGTGTGCGCAGACGGGAGCTCTGTGGCTCGCTGGTTTACCTGAACTGCTGCTAACTGACCTGTGCTTTAACGGCTTGGCGCAGCTGCGGGTCAGGCAGCGAATCCTGCATTCACTTCTGCCACTGGAATGCCATCTGCAACTATCGGTGAAAACAACAAAAAAAGAACGCAGCCAGCCCTGTGATTTGACTTCAGCAGATAGCATTCCAAGCTATAGCCCTGGAAATACAAAGTTAGCATAGTCTGTGTTGCAAATTTCTGTAGCCTACCTGTTTTTGTGACATTCGTAAAATTCTACGGGACAGGAGGTGGTCTCAGTGACTCTGAGCGTCAGTTAAGAAGCTAGAGAAGCTTTTAACCCCAGGATATAAACCGAGGTCAGGCCTTGTTCTGTAATGTCAGTCATTACCTTCTGTAGCTGTTCAGTGGTCTCTGTGAAGTGGTTTGATGGGCTCAGAGTGAAAACTTCCTAACTGGCATGTACTGCCACTGGGGTGGTCCTTCTGTCTCGCAACTGCAATGCCCTTTCTGCTCCTACGGGACAGCCCTGAGTGAGAGGATTAAAAAGCTTGTTGGGACCTTCCTTATGCTGCTTCCATTGCCATCCCAGTTTTGTAAGCACGTAAGGGACTATGGGGTGCAAAAACACCAACTTGGTTTTCCCCATTTATTCCAAAATGTTGCGCATGAAGGGAGAAATTCAGGCAAGCCAGAAATTCACATTGACCGTTTGCTGAGAGGTTTTTTGTTGATGACTTTGAACCCCGTGACAGCCTGGGCCTGACCTTACCAGTCAATCCTGCATTTTGTGACCTGCGTAGGGTATGAGATGGCATCCGTCTGTCTGGGAAACTTTGCAGTAGGAGGCAAACTCCTTCAACAGAGCTAGCTGCGATGACACAAGCAAGCAATAAAACATTTTCTTCATTTTCTTCAGCAACAACACCTACCGAGCAGTGAAGCCAACACTGTTCAGGTGACTAAAAGCAAACAATACCTCCTCCTCCTTCCCAGCATTGCAGTGTGTCTTGGCCTTTCCACCCTCCCAAAGCAGGAATGGAGTCTGCTGGAAAATCCCCACTCGGAGCATCACCCTCGCTTGCAGATGTGCAAGGGTCAGCACAGTGCAAGATGGCAGAGGCTAAGAGGCATCATCTTTGCCCTGGCACCAGGTAACTGCCTGTCTGAAACGCTTACTCACACTAATACTGCTGGCTGTATAAACCCTTAGAAATACCTTACACAGCCCCAGCTTTTGTAAAGGCTTTTCACAGGGTGTCCCTGGAACCACGGCAGGAACACTGAGGGATGGACAAGGATCCGACTAGGTAAAATCTGAATTTAGGGGGAACCGTCTCCCCAACTCCAGTAAGAGGTGACAATCTTGCACCTGCCCTCACTGTACCCAGCACTCACCTATCCTGATCTGAGTCGTGATGCACTGACGGGCCCCATGAAGAAACACTTCATGTAGTGAAGAAGGTTTCAGGGTGTCTGGAAGTCACAGGAAAAACATTTTGGAAGAAAGGGGCAGATAGTGAACAAGAATGGCCTATCTGGCCACTACTTCTGCCGGAGTGCCTTAAAGCCGTTGTACTCCATTCATTTTAAAACTACACATACATTTTTCATGTTATTGTAGCATCGAATAATCAGTCCTAAAAAGAAAAGAAATTGTACCACTTCAAACCGTAGTACATAGAAATCACAAAAAACTACATTCACATTATGTTAAAACGGTTTCCTTAAACCCACTAAAGGAAGAAGATAGTGCCAGGTACATCCTGCAACCCATGCTTTGGCACACAGCACTACAATAAATTAAAGTGTGGCTTGCAGCCATAAACAGACCAGCACAGCAGCCAGGATGAGCGATGGCTTTTGGGTCATTCTCTTCATTTCCGATACTTAGAATCTGTTTCAAAGTGCCCTATACTTCTCATACCTTGGAGTACCTCTTCACAGTGCGTACATTTGTCGTTCCCAATGCACAGGTGGAGAAACCGAGGCATTTGCCAGGCACAGGATTTGAATCTAGAATTTCTGCCTCAGTTCTAAGCTGAGGTCAGCCCTCCTTTTGTGGGTTGAAGTGAAACTGTTAACAAGACAGTTTTCAAGATAGTTTCATTTCTTTTGCTTGTTACTGTAATATATTACAAAGAAAATGTTGGAACAAGGTCTTCTACTGACATGCTTCTAGGGTCAGAGGCTGCCTCTGATTTAGAGAACCCTGCAGACAGATCCATTAAAATCCAGCCAGCTAACTTAGAGCCCATAACAAAGAAACAGCTCGGGCAAACCGCACCAAATAACGTTACCGGTCCTAATCGTACACTGTCCCGTTTCCTGTCACCTTTTGGTAAATGAGAGCAGAATCTGGCCTTCGGTACAGAATGGCTCTCAGAAGTGAGTGCATGTGCAGACCTGCCTGGGCATTCACCGCACGGCCCTGCGCCGATGTGCACCTCGCATATGGATTAGCTGCAGTAACCATTCGTGCATTATGGATCCATAATGCAGAACGCACAGTGAAAAACCTTTGGGGAAAGCTGGAAACCGTGCATATAAAACAGTTGCTTTTTATATCTTGTGTATTGGTTTTGTGGGTAAACAGTCTGTAAAATGGCATTTTTAAAATATAAATGTTTTCTTTAGTTACAGCAACACATAAAAGCGCTGGGAACTAGCAATTTCCCTGTCTTGGAATTCAGAGATGAGCAAATGGGTATGTAATACCTTCTGCCCCCAAGCCAACAACCGAAAATTGCTTCATTTTGCTTCCCACTTTTCAGCTAGGAGGAATTGCTTACGGGCAGGCTACACACCTCTGGGAACAGGGGCCATTTTGTGGCAGAAGCACTGACAGAACCTTAAGGACAGCGACACCATTAGCAAATATCGGGACCAGCCAAATACAGGGGTAACAATGACCCGCTGTGCTTGTAGACGGATGAGCATGTGCTTGTGCACTTTGCAGCACCTTGATGCGGACCTGTTCACAATCCGTCTGAAATCAGTAGGAAAGACATCCTTTGATGTCGGTGGACTTTGGATCGGGGCTGTAACAGGGTTGCATTTGAGCCCAACGTGCTGCTTGTATTTTCTGTTCTTAAGTTTTTAGTCATCTTCACTCTTCTGGAGGAGACGACCTCCAAAAGCAAGGCGTATCCCCCAGGGTGTACACATATGAAACAAGGCAGCTCCTCTGCTTGAGGCAGCCCCTCTACTCAGTCGGGATTTGAAACTGTTGGAAACGGTGTACAGAGGCAGAGAGACAACTAAAATGCCAAACAAGCAGCACTTCTGTGGATTCGTGTGGTGGGAAAGGGACACTGTAAAAACGACATGCTGAAGTTGAATGCATCAGCTCTCTGCCTCTCCTCCAGTGATTTCAATGCCATGTTTGATCTGCAGTTAACATGGCCTTTGAAAATCAAATCATATTCCATTTGGTTCATAGTTTACCCTAAACAATAGCTGGTTCAGGTCTTACAGGCTGAGTAATAACGGGGTGAGACATGAAACAGGCAAAAACTGCTTCATTTCCATGCTCCCAGCCAAACAAAGAAGTGCTTGCAATAGCAAGGAAATAAGCCATACTTTAATTTGGTGAGTGGGAAGAGGAATTGGAAAAGTCATTGTTGTTCTAAAACTCAAAAGTCAGAAAGCAGAACCTAGTTCGACTGTCACCACACTGGAGGATTAAACTTACATGAGTCCCTAAAAAACAAGCATTGAAAGAGAGAGAGTTCTGCTTTGAAAGTGGTCTGAGACTAAAAAAACATTATCCATGATTCCCCTTTCCAGTTTTATGAACACAGCTTGTTCATTTAAAGTAAGAGCTGCAGAACAGGCACTCTGCCAAAAGACAATGATGTGCACTGTCTCATAATTAATTCAGACCCACAGTCAGAAATTTTCACAGCTCTGGAAGAGAGCGCCATCCCGTTCCTACTTAAATCAGTTCTAGTGATTTCACTGGAAGCAGGCTGATGCCCATTATCTCTTGATAAAAGCAAGTAAAAATAACTGAAAAAATACAGGTACGGGTACGTCTGTATGCTTGTTCTAGTTCAGTGTTTCACATAGCAACAAACAAAACAAAATCACCCCCTCATCATGTTGCCATTAATGAGTGATTATTTGCAGGATCCTCCTGGAACTTGTCTTGCAGATTTATGAGGGAGTATGGCTATTTAACTACTGCTTCCTTTTTTTTAGTATGTAGGATAGGGTTTTCATGTGCTGTTAACATGTAATACTGATGACAGCATGAGCGGCAGTTGTATAGGGTGACAGGATGGGATGTGAGTGCACGTTTGAGTGTATGTGGAATTTGGTCAGCTTTTAACTTGTTTTGGGACCTGCCTGTGAAACAAATCTGGGAGCTCTGTGCATGAATTCCCTACTATTTTTGTGATGAAGTTTGCGTATGTATATGTGATACCAGTGCAATGTATCAAAACCACTGTGCTAAGTACGTATCCCAGGCCATAATCAATTTGCTTTAATGTTTCTCATCCTCTGACATTTACTTCGGCTTTTATTTTTGTGGTGCTCTACTTTCTGGCAGTGCTGCCAGCTGAAATGAAGTGACCGCCCTCGTGCTCAGATCACCCTCTGACAGGACAGCACATCCTCAACTTAGTCACTGTTATCATTTACTTACAAGCAATGCAATTCCCATCCCACCTCCAAAAACACTCACAAAAGTGAAACACTCTGTTTCCTTGGTTTTTAATTATGTATCTTTATATCATTATGCTCAGGGGATGAACAGATTTTCAAAATCCTACTTCTGACATTTGTGTTTGAATTGTGAGGATAAGAAACATTCTTTTGTATTTGGCCTTAAGAGTGGGTAACTGCATTTGTGCATTTTTTACCTCTGCATTATAATGTTGACCCTTTTTTATTTTTATGTATTTATTTTATTTTTTTAAGAATCTCATCGGTCTTGTAAGAAACAGTAAAAAGACCCTATGCTTAAGGAAGCAACCTATCTTCTGTTTTACAGACTTGCTTTTAAATAAAATATTTTTTGTTGTTTTTGTAATTTTACTTCCATGATCTTTTATATGGAAACCGTAGAATATCATTAATATAAAAGTCTGCCTAGGCTACCACTTCTCTATAATATGGCTCATGTAGTCCTCAGTGGGCAAGCGTCCCTGCTCTTCGGTCTCTTCCTTGGGAAGTGCTTCATTGGACCGGTGAAGAAGCCGCTCTTCCCGATTCTTTATCCTCTGCTCCATCCTCTCTAGCTGCCGTTTGTACTGGTAGCGCTGTTGGAAGAGGTCCTTTGCATAGTCATAGAGCTGCATGTCCAAGTCATTGAGCTCCTCAATCCTCCGGATGGTGTCATTATCCACCTCCACTCCTCCTGCCCTGGTACTGTTGTACTGCATAAAGGGCCGGATGAATTTCAGGTTAAAAGTTCTCTCAAACAGGTACTGAGTCTTTCTCTGGAACTCTGTCAGGCCGAAGAAGGCCATGTCTTTGAGGTTCTTTTTTGCGCTCTCCAGCAGGATCTGTGCTCGCTTGTTCTCTGGGATGAAAGACATGTTGTAGCAGCCCACTAAGCTCAAGTCAGCCAACATCCTCACTTGGCGGTTGTTAGCCAAATTATATGGGCAATCCATGAACTCCTGCAGCGTGCAGCCTGACCAGTCCGTGCCTTCATAGCACGATGGCAGCTCTTCAGGAGTTGGTGTCCTGCCATCACACATGTGCAAGGAGGTCTTCCAAGTAGCTCCTCGTTGGACATGACGCCATTCGCTGAGGTAACGAGATACGGGGTCTCTCAGCAGTGTGATGTAGTAAAATTTTCTACAAGAAGAAGAGAAGATAAAATAAATTTTCTGGTAGTAACAAGATAGATGTTTGACAAGCTGAGATCTAGAGCAGATATCAAAAAGACAAGAATAAATCAACACTGCAGCACCCGTTCCACTGCACTCTTGGATTATTTTCTTCTGCAATATCTCACGCGGAGTAGTTTGTGCAACATTAGACCCATGTTTCTCTTTCTCATTGCCCAGCGTTTTAGTCTTGCCAAGCAGTAATGTTTTCACCGGGACATTCATTTCTAGCAACAGACTGCAATGTCCGAACAAATCATCAGGATTCAACTGATCTACTAACTTCAGAGAGCAGCTGTGACTTTGGGGGCTGCCTGGCCTTTCACACGACCACGCGCCCTCTGAATTAGCCAGGACTTGCTCTGCGGGACAGCCCAGCAACTGCTCTGTTTATGAGCTGGGCCTATCGTTTTCACTTGGTGCAGATGCTGACCAGGACACCTACTGCTTGATTGATCTGGCTGCCAAGTCGAAATTTGGGACTCTGCACTAAGTAGCAGGATAGCACCACAGGAACATAAGTGAAAAATAATGGGAAATCAGGAATGCAATATGCTTTGTAGAAAGAGAAGGCAAGAGTTGGCAACCAGCAATAGCAGCAATGGTTTGTTCTCGTTTCAGCTAATCTTCTGTCAAGTCAAACAAACTTAAGACACCCTTGTGATACACGAGACTAAAAAGGAGGAGAAAGCAAGACAATCAGGAGGAACACACATAGTGACACAGGGAATTCTTGGTGTTCCAAGTATAACGAAGTCCCCAACAATACAAGGTGTCCCTTGAACTGAAAACATGACAGCTGTCTTGTACAGAGACACCCTCCAGCTTCAGCCCACCTTGAGCTGGGATCAAGTTCTGGGATTGATAGCCATGGCAGCCTGCAAAGACCCTCTCCAGACAGAAGGAAACGGCCCTGATTTCAGAACTTCCAACAGTTTGGGACTGTGGTGTCTCCGAGTGTTTCTAGAACAAGGAGATACCTTCTCTAGTTGCTAAAGCTGGCAGGGAGTTAAATTCACATGTGCTCCCAGCGCACGGGGCTGTGTGACACCGTACGATCGGGAGCACCTGGCTTCGGCAGGGTAACGCACACATGCTACTGGAAGTACTTCATGTAGGGGTGGTGATGGATTCACGTCCCCACCAGAAATGCGTCTCTGGAATGCTGCTATGGCTTGCTGCCCTGCTGGCACAGCTTGGGGGAGCTGACAGCGTTGGCCATTATGAGGGCCCTGCCACAGTTTTTTGAGGAAGAAAAAATAAAATTCTTCTTTGGTTAATATTAACACACCCATATTTTCCTAGCACCTTCAATATTATTCTTCCTAGCAGTAACCTAAATTACTGCAATAACAGTAATTTAATTTTAAGAAAATACATCGAAGACATTGCCCGGGAAGTCTGATTTTAAGGAATGTTTGCTTTCCCGATTTGTTATTAACTTGCTGAGCAGTAGATTTTGGTCTTTCCAACAATGGCAATGGGTATCCGCTCTGGCTCTAACTCCTCTCCTGCCTTCTGCCTTCAGAACGAGATCTGGTAAAAACATTTTCTATTTTTGGAAACTTTTCCATCTCTCTTCATAGCAGGGGTATCACGTTGTCTAGTAATACTGACCAGTACCGTCTGTGTCCAGGGAGAGGGGAGAAAGAAGGGGAGCAGAGTGCGTAAGAGAAACAGCTCCCTTAAATTTGGCTCTTTTTCCTTCATTTACATTGCAGCCTGTAATGATGCAACTACCCAGACTGAGACGCAGCTATAATTTATATAGACAGTGCTAAGAAACCTCTAACAGATGGGGATAAAATATGACAGTGGAAGGAAAAGGAAAGCAATGATGAATGCCAGATGTTCAAGCGACAGACACTGATGCTAAACACTACCAACATTTTTTAACTTGTGAATTGTAGTGGACTTTTTATTTACACCACTGTAATCCAAAAGTTGCATTTTTTCCTGAAACAGCTTGAAGCCCAATTATTATTATGGGGCTTACAGAAGCAACGAGAAGTTTCACCTAAGATCAGGGACTTATTTGTGAGGCATCCAGAGATACAGGAGGAGCTGATTCCTGTCCAAACCTGCGGTCTATACAAGTATGGATAGGGAAAAAAAGAATTAGTATTTGCATTTTGTAGACAGGGGAACCACAAATATTAAATGATGTGCATAAAGTCAAATGGGTGTCTGTGTCAGAGCTGGCTTAAATCTGATTGCTGTAAGCCTGAGTCCAGTTTGTCTTTTCTTCCTCTCTCTCTGCTTAAACTTTAGGAGTCTCTTAGTAATAAATATCATGCAAAGCTTCTAGGGTTCATTGAAACAGAGACAACTTCAAGAGGGCATGGATTGAAAAAAGGTTAAGGAGCAAGTATGTCAGTCTTCACACCTGCACTGTAAGAGCTATTATTTTAGTTGAGGTGATGCACTGGTTAAGTATTTTACCATGAGCGATCCCTCTCTAAGATTCATCTCACTGAATAGAAAGCATAGTAAAATAGGTTATAGTTCTTGAAATTATACTGAATTTGATGTGGCCATTTCCAGGTTTGTCACACAGAAAAGTGCTTGAAGGAGGGGAGCTGACCTCTTGGAAACAAGGTATATCTTTGCACGCTGAAATACAGGCAATGGAACCAGGCCCCTTGAGATAATTTAGGAAGCTGCCCTCCCCAAAGGGCATAAATTAAAAAAAAAAACAACACCCCCCCCCCCCCGAGACTGCAATGCAAAAGAATAGTTTAAACCACCTAAGCTGAGGGGCACCGTTGACAGACTGCAAGTTATGCTCCCAAACCTGTATTTAGCTTTCTAGAAGGACACTGGTTTCAGAGGAGCAGATTCACTCAGCTCTCAGGAAGCTTTAGGAAGACTGCAGCCTCAGGAACCAGAGATGAGCCACCTTGATATTAGATGAATGACCATGGAAGTATTCAGCCAATGTTCTTAAGATGCTGATGTTTCCGTTGTCAAACTGTAACTTGGAGATTGCCTAGAAGTTCAGAGAAAAGTCAGATATCTCTCTAAACCATCACCCATGAGCAGCATCACTGTTAACACTGCGAGCCAGAAAGTCGCCAGCATGGTTGCGAACACAGGCAGTGCCACTTGTCAGCAGTGGCTTGATATTTATGAGGAACCACATGACTAGTAAGTTCTCTTTTGTCATCAGAGATAAAATAAACCCATAAAATACATGCAGCTGCGAGTGCCCTTCCTTTCAGCATGGTGCCCCAGACAGCTACTTAACTTAAGTATTCCTAAAGGCTCATTTCAGAAGTGTGGTCTTCTCCTAGCCCAGATGGTTCCACTCAATACTGCCTCATAAAAAACCCAAACAGCCCCAGTTTGGTCATGCAATGCCAAGTCTCGCTGGCCTTCCTGGAGTTAACAAGATTGAGCAAGAAAAATGGATGTTCTATTTAGTAAGATGTTTCTTTTCTTTTTCTTCCCATGTGAAGCTGGGCTGAACAGCATTACTACTCTCGCAGGGTCCCCTTCTACATATCCACGGGGTTGTGATCCCCAGGAGGACAAAGAAAAGCAGAAGCTGAAGTCACACCTCTGCCTTTCCTTGCATTATTGTCCCTGGCGGTCCCGGTGTGAAAATCCACTTGAAGCTCCCTGGGGCATCTGCAACTTCAGCATTGCAACTCGGATCTGCATGCAAGCGGCACAGTTTTGTCTGAGGGAAGAATCACTAGTGTATTTATTAAACAGAGCAAAATGAAATCATTTTGATAAACAGCCCTGTATTAGAACTGAAGTTTCCGGAAGAAAAAAATCCAGTATTACAAAGGAAGGGCAATTTTGCAGTTGTACGCAAATGAATTCAGGAAACCTGAGTGTAAGTACCCCTTCTGTCAAAGTTAGCCTATGTGCCCCAGACAAATCTCTCTCTCTGCCTCCGCTTCCCACGTGTGAAGGGCTGACAATGTCTCCTTTGTCTGTTTTGGCAACTCAAAACATAACATCTTTTGGAGCAGGAACAGTCTCCTTCAATGATTATGCAAAGCCCCTGTGTCAGCATGGATTGAGGTCAGAGGACAATAGTTAACTTGAGGCATATTTTCCTGACACAGGCGTCAGGGGCACTGCTGCCCTACAGGATCCCCACCCCGGACCTCTCCTTCCCATTCTCACATGGCAGCACAAAGCAGCCTTAGTTTTGCCAGCAGAGTTGGGCTTTTTTTGTGGGTGTTTTTTTTTTTTTCAGGGCCATGCTGCAAATGCAGTCACTGAGCAGATCTGGGTTAAAAATAACCCTTTCTTGCAGACATGAGGGAGTGGCTGAAGATCCCATTTAGCAATATTCTGCCTTAATTCCTGTCAGCAGGTTCCTCAGCTAATGAAGGGGAAATGAAACCCTTCTTCCTCTAAAAAAACAATTCTTTCTCTTTTGCTAATAACCAGTCAACATAATTCTGATGAAGTGACAGAGTCTAAATATGAAGCTATTATCTCTCTTCAGTTCATTTCCATTTATTCTTTCCTACACTCCTATTCGATACACCCTTCTTACTTCCAACTGCGGGTCTCTCAAATCTGCCAAGAACTGCTTATTTGACTGTGCAATCCCCCATTCTTCGCTGTGATTAAATGCTTCCCTCCCACACAGCCAAAATATCTTATTTTTTATTTCTACAGGTTATTCACTGAGCTTTCAAGCATCCCTCACAGGAAAAGCAAAATCTATAAAGAGTCCTTCTTGACTACTGCGGTGGCCTTCCATCAGAGAAAGAGCAAAATAAGGATAGCCACTTGCAGTCATACGTGCTTCATCCTGCCTGCCAGGAGGGGGAAGGGGAAGGAAGCTGCATAGGTCAGCTTCAACCATATAACCCTAATCTGTCAAAGCAACATGCCCCCAGGCTACAATTTTTCTACTGTTAAAGAAAAAAATAAGAAAAAAATCTTTCTATGTCCTTGCTGAATTAACTGAACTGAACGCGGTGTCTGCCAGCTTGCAGGAATGAGAAATACTGTTTTGTTTAAAAGAAGTAGTAATGTCAAACTTGTGGCTGATTTAAGGCATCTTTGTAAGTCAAGCCCACGTCTGACACACTCCTCAAATCATTTGTCAGGGTCCTTATTCAGTTCGTACTCTCAGTGTAAGTAGTTTATCACTAACCCAACTAGTGATTTTGCCTCCCACCAGCGAAATGAAAACACGCACCTACCCCGCCGTTAGTCTGCAGGGACCAAGAGAAGAACTAGAGCCCTCAGCACCCCTACTGCGATCCCTTAAGCCCTCACCTTCCAAGAGACAGATAAGGGGATTATTAGGTCATGGTTATCTCCACTGAAAACGGGCGGAGTATCCTAAAGGAGCTGTTCCAGCGACGATTTACAGGTAAATAGTAAGTGAAGGTGAGTCAGGTGTCTCTAATGATTGATGAACTGAGAATGTGGCAGATGAAAGTTTACAAGCAATTTATATTCTCATTATAAAGTTTTACTAAATGTTACCTACAAATAACAGACGTATGAAAATCTTTCACCCTTCTGCACAGAGCTACAAAATGACCTTCCGCTACGGTGGGAAACACTGGGGTGCAGAACACGCTCCAGCCAAGCTCAGCACTTGCTTCAGTAAAAGCTGCCTCCTGCCTTGTTTACCACCAGTACATCAATCCCCTGCTTACCACTTTTAAAGCCCAAACGCGGGAAGACTCCATGTATTTCCCTTTTTTTTTTTACTCTACAGGCAGATTTCTTGCATAGCAAAACACGCTCTCAGTTAGAGGTTGGAATTTAATATATGTGCAATGATTACTTCCTTTGGTAGCAAATAGCCCTAATTTTCCTCAGTCTATTTCCTCTCATCTGGTGTTCATTTAGACTCTTCCTGCATTTCACACACAATAAACTCTTCAGCCCTTTAAAAGTCATAGAAAAAGAAAGAAAACCCCAAACAAACAAATGAACAAAATAAACAAGTCTCTTCTGTCCCCTGTGTTTAAATAAAGGCTGCCACACAAAACACCAAAAGCCAAGAAACTTAATAGCAAAGCCAATCCTCTGTACTCAGACCGTGTAAACACCTACATAAATGTTTTTGTTTTCCAGTAAACGAGGGGGCTGTCTTTACAGCAAGTCAGTGCTTGCTTTGGTAACTGGGTTTGTTTTGCACGCTTGGGTTTGTTTTGCCTGATGGTCTTTGCTCTTGGGACTCTGCTGTATTAAAAGATGGGATGGTCGAAACGTAACAACCCACCGTTACACAGGCTCTGCTCGTCCTCCAGCTCTTTGCTCAGGGACTCTCCCGAGGGTGTGATTTCACCATGGGCCGATTCCCGACGCAGAGATGCCCGGGCCGTGACCGCTGCTGCTTCAGGAGTTGGGGGCGGAAGAGAATACGCTCGTACTACGGACAAATTAACAGGCTTTTCTTCCAAATGGAAAAATTAAACTCTCACGTACTCTCACGGCTGGATGCAATCCAAAGCACAGGTTTCTAAATACACAAGGGTGGGTTTCAGCAAGTAAAATTGAGTGTTTCAGTCCAGTTACCCCTTCTTGTAAAGGAAGCAGAGTTGTGGGGAGGCTACAGCCTTTCACAGTTTGGCTGTATTTTTGCGAGTGTTTAAACAAAAAGCTGCTATATGAATGCCTGTCTGTGTGTGGATGCTCCAGCAACCACTCGCCCACTTATCCTAATGGTAGGCACATGCAAAGCGGAATCCCACATGTCACTCCAGCTGCAAGAAACCACTGATAACCGGTCTGCACCCCCAGCTCCTGGTACGGCAACAGGGCAGTAAGAAGAGCTGTTCTTCCAGGATAGCTTAAATGCAGTTTAATACAAGCTTATATTCCTCCATTCCCAAAAAAAGGATTTCAAAGCATATTCTGGAGTCTCTGGAAGACCCTGGCCTAGCAACCCGGTGTCTTGAGTGCCTGCTGGGTGCTCGGAGATTTGGATCCTCGCTGACATGACGTGTCTAACTCCCTCTGAAACACGGGATGGGGTGTGCGCGCCAGCAGCCCCAGAAAAAAGAGCACTTCTGTAGCTGGCAACGTTTACACGGCTTTTGGGGCCGCAGCCTCACCTGCTGCCCTTCCAGTTCACAGTTACTGCCCAGGAGAATTGCAGTTGCACTAGATGATCACTGTAGGTCCCTTCCAACTGAACTATCCTACCCCACCCCACCCTATCCCACCCCACCCCATTCCATCCCACCCCACCCCATCCCATCCCATCCCACCCCATCCCACCCCATCCCATCCCCTCCTATCCTAATCAACCTCTTGGGGAAAATCAGAAAAAAATGGAAAATCAGAATCAACTCTCATTCCAGCAGCTACGACAGTACTAGCTGAGGGTGTAAGTAGATCTGTACCAGATTTCAGAGTGTGAATGAACCTGAGATTAACCAGGTCTGGTCTTCTGGATTTAAGTAGCTGTAGAGTCAGAATCTATTACATATTTCTATCTTTTAGCAGGAATCAAAATGTGTTATTTTCACTAAATATACACTTAAAAATACCAGTACAATAGTACTTTAACCCTGAGTTAAAAAAATAATTTAACTATGAGTAGGCATGCATGAAAAAACACACCTCTCTTTCTTTTCCCCTGTGTATTTCATAAAATGCGGAGGACTTTGAATGCTTCACAATCCTGGTGATGCAGCCTTTCGCCATACCTTGAAAGGTCACGCTGCAGTGCCAGCCAGGGAGCGGGAAGCTTGTGCGTTGTGTGTACCTGTGTGTACCAAACAAAACACACCTTTCCTGCAAAGGTGGTAGAAAAGAGAACAGAAGCTGACAGTGAAGATGGAGACAAAAGCCCAAGGAGCAGCTCAGGCGTTTCAGAAGAGGAGCAACCACCCCTCTATCCACTCAGAACAACTTTAAACAAAAGCTCCCCTTTTGGTGTTTGCAAGACACGCACGGGCTCCGAGTCACCGCTTTAAAAACACCAGATAGAGTCAAACACAATTGCGAGGGCCTTCTCCAGCCTGGTGGTGAAAAAACACGTAGACATAAAACCAAGGAGAAGATGAACCTGTATGCTCGAGCCGGACACCCTGCAGCAACCCAGCCTCGATTTTGGAACCTGTAGGAACGATAACGCTGTGTGTCTGCACGTGCCTCTGCACACATGGTGGCTGCGGCACAGCGACAGCTCAATGTGAGACACCCCTATTTTAAGCTGACCGACAAAGAAAGGTAGGTCTACAAAGCAATGGTGGAATACTATTGCGTATATATTCCTTTTACATAACTATTCCTTCTGAATTACACTGGCAAAGGCTGCAGAGCTGGAGCAGAGGCACAAAGGATGTACCCCAAGGGCAGACGGGTGAAACGGTGGTTTGTTAGAAGGCTGGGAGGACACACGTAGCCCTGACACCCACCTTGGGAGCGGCGGTATGATACAGACCGCTCCGTCCTGATGAGAGCTATATGGTAACACAAGGGAGCATTTTATGTCTGGAATCAAATGCAGCCTCAAGGTAGGTATGGTTGGGTATTAATTCCTCTGAAACCATCAGAAACGGATGCTTTCAGCATCATTAACTCCATACATGAAATGAGGGTACGCTTTTACCTTAGACCTCAGTGTTGTGCAGTACTGATACTTGCTGTGTTCATAACGCACTGTTACATGCTCAGCCCCGGTTCGGGTTTGTTAACGATACACTACTAATAGGCTTTTATCCGGGAAACAAGCATGGTCCTATCACCCTCATGTCTCATGACTGTTTTATATCCAGTTAGCAGAATAGATACTGACAATGAGTTTTAACGACATCTCTGCTTTTCAAGAAAATCGAGCTGCTGCGTAAGCACAAGAATTTCCTGTTGCACTGTCTCTTGCAAATGAGTTAATTCAAAAAAAGATACATGACATGTTATGAACCCTAGGAACGAACCGCCAGTTCATTTTTCAAAATGACAGATGTGATGAAAATTGGCCAAAGGCTTGGGAAAAAAAAAGTGGGGGTCAGGGTGAGGGGAGCAGATTGGGGGCGGAGAGGAAGGCATTCCAGAGCCCTCTGGAGCCTCGGACTCCTCTAGGACCCATTAAAAGCTTATGTTACTTGCACCGTTTATAAACAAGTGCTTTCTTTTGCCATCATAACCTTCCTCATATCAAGGGCTTAGGAAGTGTTGACTGCTGTCTCCTACTGAAGCGAGGCACCAAAAATGACGGCAAGTTACAAATCAAATACCTTTGATTTATTACCTTTCCCAAGTTTCAGGAGGTTTTGTTGCGATTCCTAAGTGACCTTAGTAAACCGACTAATCAATAGCAGCACATCTGAATGCTGACAGACTGCAACGGAAGGTTTCACTGCCGGCGGGATTACGTCAGTGCTGGCAGAGGACAGACGGCAGGAAGGTGGACTGCAACCCGTGCCTATTCTTTGCATTCTTTTGCTTTTATTATTGCCCCTGCTGTCATCAAGGTAGGAAATTTCAGGATGAAAAAACACTGCCATCCTCTGTAAGAAAAAATTTCACTCCCTTCACTTACTGGCTCCATCGCAGAGACTTTCATTTTTATTGGTTTTGGCATCACGCAAAATACAGATTTTAGTGGCACATTACTGCCCTACTTACTATAAAATATTTGCTAGAAGGGTACTGTACCCGCTATTTTTTGTGTATGTTAGAGACATTAGAATCAAGCAAGAAGCAAATGAGCCCCTAAAGAGTAATGAGACATTTGCAACGAGACACTGAACTTTTCATCTCTGTCTCAGCGACCAACTTGCACTGGACAGGTAGCAGAAGATAGCCATTTTCACCCTATCACTAGTTAGTTTATGTGGAAAACATTCGGGGTGTCATTCTAGCTCCGGGGGGTAAGTGCTGTCCCCTAAAAAACTGCCAGGGCAGGCTGCCACGTTACCAGGGAGGCTGAACTTTAAGTCTCCCCCTCGTCATCAGGACTGAGATGCGCTGCTTCTGCGTGGAAATCCGCACAGCTCCGTACTGTCTTTGCCCCGGGAAGAGAGAGAACGCCAGGGATTCAGCCCCCGCCAGGTGTCAGGATGGAAACAATGGATAAAACAAGTGGATATTTTACCTAATAAAGCAGGATTTCTGCATCTGATTCCTGCACGCTTCAGGACGCAGAAGAAAACGCTGAGTATATTGCCACACAGAAAAAAGAAAACCAGAAGCAAGCTGAAATTGCGCAAAGACAAAGCAGAAGTAACTATGCAATATGCAAAGATATTTATTTGAATCAGCTGCAAACAAAGCAGATAGACAGGCTGGAATTTGCGTTTTCTTTTGAACCGTAAGCCAGCTTGTCATTGTGTATCACAGGAGCTCCACTAGCAGTGAGATTCAAGAAAGATTCAAGAAAAGTGTAACAGCGTGATAGACAGGAAGTATGTCTCCTTGAAGAAGATTATATTATAAAGAAAGCGTACAGGAAGATTAAGGGAGCAAGAGTAGTCAGAGGAGCAGATATTGATTGCTTATGCAGGACAACTGAATTCCTCGGCAACTGCCTGCCTCAGCCAAAAGGGATGCAGTATTTGTGCCAATACTGCAACGCAGACACCCACGAGTTGCTCGTGGATCAGTCTTGTTCCAATCAAAAATTGACGGATGGCTACTTTTATCGATCGAAGTGGGAAGACTCAGGAAACAGGATCGAGACGCACAGAATTTTGAAACGAGATCGACACGTCCTGGACGCACAAGTAAACGTTGTAACTTTCAACCATCCAGGGTACATCAAGAAACAAGACATTCTGAGGAAGAAAACCACCAGGAGCGGCACGACCCGTTCCTGGAAGCAGCCACAGCGCAAGCTGTCGCCAGGACTGGTTTCCAGAGCGCTCCTCCGCGAGCCGCGCAGGGCGGCTAGCGAAAGGCAACGACTACCGCCCAGCAAAGCAAAGCGGTGTGAACTACTTACTGCCGTACACCTAATGGCATGAGATAGGTGACTGGTCCTAATTCCTTTTACCCAGTTCCTTCTTAAAATTAGTGCTGGGAGAGGTTCCCACACTGCCGCTTTTCTTGCAAATAGTCCTATTAGTGGCTTACAAAGAGTACCAAAGCTCCCTCTTCTCAATTAACTGACTCTCCCTTGCTCAGGAATAGCAGACGCTGTCAAGCAACAAATAGATAATCCTCAAGAAAGCAGAACTACTAATCAGTCACTTTTACATTTAAGATCACTTGGAGTTGCCACTGCCATATACTGTTTTTCTAATTAATTGCACTGGAATGCACTTAAGCAAGCCCCGGATCAAAGAATCAACTGCAGAGATTGAAATAAATCCTGTCTGTGTTGCTAATGCCTTGGAAATGGATGACTTGCTAAGCATTCAAAATCCTGGCTACCAATGGTTTAAAACTTCAGATAAGTGTGAGACACTTTCAAAGGAATAGATTTAAGAATAAAAAGGGAAAAGCTCCCTTCATTTGCTTGTAAAAGACTATTAAACAAAAGCAATTGTTCCACTAATTTATTGTGAAGTTTGTATATCTTAAGTTCTTTATTCTCCACTTTCCTATCACCAGAAATCACAGTGCAGGAGTGTCAATTTTCATTACAGAAAAACTTTATCATCATTACAGGTTTCTTTTTTTTAATTCGCTTTTATGAAAGGTTGAAATCTTTTCAAAATAATAGTAAACAAAAATGACTGGGGATGGATGGATGTGTTACCAGTTGGTGCAATAAATCACTGTCTCTTCCCGCATAAGTCTCTCTCTCATGGTTTCGAATATCATCAGAATGCCTTTGATTGATTTACAATTTAGTAATCCAGCCATCATCATCCATAATTCCACAATAAACCACGCCACTTAATGTAGCTGTTACAGATGTGCAGAAGTTCATTCCCTGCCTTTTAGGAGGTCATATCTAGACAGCAGCTGCAGACACCGGGATTAGCTGGGGAAGAAAAATCTGCCTTCAGCACAGGAAAACATCCCACTTTCCTATAACAGTGCCCTGTCTTTAAAGCTGAAAGACGTGCCGCAAACTTTGATGTATCCAGGTTCAATTATCAAGCGCCGAATATCTAGATGCATACACGCACCCCCCTTGCCAGTTGGCAGGAGTAACAAAATGCTTGGCTTCTGTCTAAAATACATTATTTCCTGGGAAATCACGACATTACTAGAAGCCGTATACAGCTGTAACCAGTACCAGTCCTTCCTGACAGCACAACTGGGGACTTTGTGGGCATCATTGCTCAGTTTTTCACAAATTACTGATCTGAAAACAGTAGGTTAATTCTCGGTTTCAGCTTCTTTTGCTTGAGCCTGAAAACAACACAGCATGAGCTGGCCTGCAATTAACGCTTGCTGATACTGGTCCTTAAAGAAAAGGAAAATAGGTAACACGCACAGCACCAGGTGCGGGTATTTTATACCCAGCCGCACTAGTACTCTCTGCCAGCCTCAGCAGCCACAGTTCATTTAAAGCAGGCGTACAGAAATATCCAACAGGAGCTGTCAAAGCGATGCTCTAGGTCACAGAAACAATTTCTCTAAGTGAATCACCATACTGAGGAAGCTAACAAAGACTGCAAAATTCATTAGCTGAGCAGCGCTGGAAAGGCCTGCTCCGAATCCAGCACTGACCCGCCCCAGGCGCTGCCGAGAGAGGCGCAAGGAATAGCAAAGCTATTTCTCATTATGGGAATCCTCTTGTTTCTTCTTAGCGGCACCCGGGAATCACAAATCGGACTCGCAGTTTGGGTCTTCAGAGGGACATTTGCGTCTTCAAAACCTCAACGACCACGGGATTTCTCTGTCGGGTGATCCCTCAGATCAATACGTTATGAAGCTGAAAGAGTTAGCAAATCTGAGTGAATTTAAGGTCCAATGCCATACCCAGTGGGTATTTCACAGGGAGAGCACCCCTGGACTGTGAAGAAGGGATATCACGCCCTAACAAACCGTGGGTTCTTCTGCTTCTAAGGGTGGTAAACGAGATCCCTTGCCCCGTGGCTAGCAGAAGCACTTACAACTACCGAAGTGGCAATGTGTTGAATGCGATTTTGAAAAGCAGCTTTTTGATGAATAAATCCTTGAAAGACAATTTTTATTTTTTTTAAAAATACAGGCCAGTGTTATGGCCTCACTTGCCATTTGAAGAACTCTGGGGGTGTCCTAGCCAGCAGAAAGGCCACCTCTTTCAGCTCCGAAAGCTCCACTGCAGGCAAGTCTAATTTTGTGCTTAAAAATGCACGTTGCAGTTCCCCAAACCACTGCTTTCAACTCAGAAAACCCCTCTGCATCTCTCCAAAGAAGACCACGGTGGGACTATTGCGGCCTGGGAATACCCCAACGTCCCGGCGCAAAGGGGGAACCCAGCTCTTCCCGAGGCCCGCCGGCTGCGGGGCTGGGTGACGCCCAGCTCCCACTCGGTGACGGCACCTGCCCGCTGCTGAATGTCCGCCGCGGCAGAGCGCGCGGCCCGCCTGCTCCAGCACAGAGGGGCACCGCTCCTTCGGGCAGTACTGTCCTTCCCTTCTCATGGGATTTGTTACGTTTTACGTGTTCAGGCCACAAGTGCAACTTCATTTAATTGGGTTGGTGGGGGAGGATGAGGACGGGAATCAGTAACTGCGACTACCTCCCTTTCCAGACTGCGGCCGGAGGCAGCGAGGCCGGTGTGCCACCCGCCAGCACCCCCTGCGACACCCAAGTCACCGTACGACCAGGTACCAGCCACAGCCGCTGCTGGCGTGGCCTAACCAAGTACGAGAGCCAGCACAAGCGCGTCCTCCCAAGGCAATTCTCCGCACAACTTTGATTCCAGAGGGGTTTACAGAACTTGCCGCTGGTATTTATATATGCCGTTTCAAATTTTACGGCACATATTCACTGCTTACACGAACATTGCATACGGAGTGCCTCTGGCCTGCAGGTGATGCTGCATACACAGCCGTGGAGCGCTGGGTTTTGCATTGTGAGATTATAATTCTCCATCTGTAGAGCCCTTTGCTTAAGTCTCTGCCTCAGGCTTGACTATGAAACATCACCTCCAAAAAATGTACACAGGAGTTTTCTCCCTCGTAGTCACATGGATAAGTCTCGCTGGCATAGCTGTACTGTGCGAAGTAAAAAATAAAGGAACGTTGTCAGCCAAATAGCAATGCCAGCAAAAAGTTGTGGGTAGCTATGTATCCAGTTGTGGGTACAGCTTACTCTGTCCAGGGAAATGGGTTAAGTTATAGAGGCAGAGGAATGCTTGCCAGTGTGAGTTCTCTTCCAAAAGGGGTTTAACAGCACAGCTCTACTGAAATAATCACATTTTGAACGCAGGCATGTGCTTAAGTCTCTCTGTCAAAACAATTATCACAGAGAAAAAGTTTCTTGTGTTTGGTAAATTTTGAAATAAGAATGTGGCAATCTACATCCCAAGAGCCTGCTGTGATAAGTCTCTGCCCACTGGGATCTGCTGGGCAGAGGCCATTAGTTCTTTTGGATACACTGGCAAACTGCTGAGCTTGGAGAGGCTTTCAGTCACTACCAACCTGGGATGGACGAGAGCCGGTGATCTTGTTATATGAGGCTCCACATCCCACAGCCCCGAGTCGCTCAATCCCCTGACTGTCTCTTCACACAAGAATTTATCTTTTCTTCGGGTATTATACCAATGGGAGCTGGAGGGCAGCAGGGTCGTTGCAATCCGTTTCTTTGAATACCCTGTGGGATCTCAGCTTGGCGTATTTCATTTTTTCATCCCGAAGGGGGGCTGTGTACAAAAGCAAGAGATCTGGAAAGCTTTTAGCATCGCAGGAACTGCCAGCACTGCTTCCTTTGTTTGCTTCGTTTAGCCTGATGACGTTTTTTACTATCAATTAGCTGAAACACAGAAGAGCTACACCTCTCAGTCAATTGTGGGACACGCATATTGGGGTTCAAATTCCTCTTTTTAGTCCGAGAAGCTGGGCTGATGCTTGTTGCACATCCTGTTATTCCAGTCAGCCTAGAGACAAGTGCCAGAGCTGGCACGAAAGGCATGTATCAGAGACTGAGAAAACCAAAGGTAAATTCCTCCAACTCCACGCTTGGGCTTGGTGTACCTGTTACTACATGTGTATCCTCCTCATGGCAGAAAACAAAGGCAGAAGCAGTTGCAGAGAGGGACAAAAGGGGATTGCTAATACAGAAAATTAATGTTGAAAGAATCAGTACAGTAAAGATTCATAATGTTCACTCTGGGAAGACAAGGTCTTCCTTCTGGAGAATCCCCGGAAGGGAGGAACAGTAGCAATAGATTTGAAAAAGAAAAAAAAAAAAGAAAAAAGAAATCCAATCACATACTGTATATTTAAAAATTAAAAAGACTACCAGATGCAATTACATTCATGATTAAAAGTTCTAACAGAAGCATATTTAAATTCATTAACTTAGTCCACACTTTAGTACCTCAGGAGACCAGCTGCTCCTGGAATACAGGGCAGCAAAATACAAACTACATCTTGCTTGTATTTGATCAAAACCTTTTGGAAGTTTCAGTGATCTAGCTGTTAACATCTCTTAGGTGATAATTAGGCTCTAGAGGCAGCAAACATTGTTTAGGAGAGAAAATGCACTGTGGAAACATAAGTAGTGGAGCCTTCTGCCTTGCTGAAGACTCAGTTATTTCACTGTATAAAAAAAGGCAGGCAAGGGCGAAATGAGGCCATTTTCACACAGAGACTCATTTTGCCTGTGTGTATCAGCAACCAGCAGATGCTCACCTCTGTGTAAACTGTTTACTTTAGGTTTTGCTCATTTCTTGCAACACATGTTTTAACCGAGCGATTTTAGCCCTTGCGCACTGCGGCTCATGAGCACAGCGCTCTGGAAAACAGACGCTGTGTGGTTTTTCCACCACTGCTTGACAGCTGTTTGGTAGCAGGTACCAGCTGGGGCTGAGCAGACGCTTCTCCCAATTCCCGTCCTCCCAAGCAGGGTCCCCGGTCCGCCCCGGCCTCCTGACAGAGCTGGTCTCTCTGCTCAGGGGGTGCTCCAGGGGCTCTGGCTGCGGGACGAGGCTTCGGGGCACTTTTAGAGGCGCTGGGGAGAGCCAGAGCCTCTCTGTGGGATGAAGCCTGCTAGCGGGGTGGATGCACACCAATATTCTCCATCTGTCCCAGGAGGGCACTAAATTAGCAGCGGAGACACTGACTTGCCTCTTTTCTGTTAGCGCCATGGGACCTATTTCCCCATGGCTGGGTGGGAAAAGACTTAATTAACGATAACTGGGAATTTGTGTTTGTTGTTGGGTCCGACACATATCCGTCCTTCTGAAGTCATTCTCTGTGAGCTGTGCCTGGTTTTGGTCTGCTCCATCCTGCAAGGCAAAGCTCACCTCCCTCTGGATAAAGACCTTCCTTCTCAAGAGATCTTTTAAATAATTCTGACAGTTGTGGAGTCTTTCCTGTCCTTCCCGCACAGTCCCCCATAATCAAGTGCAAGAAACATCAAAGGACAGAGCTACCCTTTCAGACAGACAGCTACACGCGTGTCTGAACTGTCAGGCAGACATTTTCAGGACCCATTTCAGGAATTGACTCCTGCGAGTTCGTTACGACCACGGCAGGGAGCTCTGCATTATGGAAGCATCTGCTGTCCCTCGGTGCCTCTGGGAAGTTGCACCGTTCCTGAAGAGCTGTAATTCAGCTTGAAACCAGCAGATTTAGACTCTGGCTATTTGTGCCGTATGAATGTTATTTCCTCACTGTCTGCAAATGTAACTGAAGGGCCTGGCGTCTTCCCACACCGCCAAGGAAGCCCTGATGATGTGCCCAGGAGCAGGAAGAGTCTCCGCTGTCTGTGGCTCCTAACCAAGCTAGCCTCGTTCATTCAGATGAAGTCGTTGGAGATGTAGCTACATCAGCAGCGAACCGTCCCACTCAACTTTAGTTCTCCTTTGTTACTGAAGGACTGGAGAGATCTATTTTATTTTGCTTTAAAAGCCATATAAGGCAGCTGACTTCTGTTGACAAAAACTGGAAAGCCAAGAGTAATTCAGGTATCAAACTCACAGCTTCAGAACGTTCCCTGTTTAAGAACTAGCCTGGAAATACCTCCCAGCTGAGGGTAGGGAGGTGAGACCTCCTGCAGGGGCTGGAGGAAGGCTCTCTTCCATGACTCATCAGCCATCTCTCCGGTGAACAAGGACATAGTGAGAGGATTAGTCAGCAAAATTGTAACTGTAACCAAAACCAGGAAGAAAATAGAGGAAAAAATAGGGAAGAGGATGGGAAATTGCACTGGTCAGAAAACACGCGACACCAACTATAAGTGCTACAACTATTTGCTAGTAACTCAGCTTTAGATATGTGACTCTGGACATGTTTCCATCTCATAATCAGAATTAAATGCAGTCTCAGTTCTTCATTCTGATGAATAGTAGCTACATTTTTTCTTGTTATATATGGCACACGTATCATATATATTATACAGTGTTTCAAATGCGTAGGAAGGTTCCCCTTAGTGCCACATTTGTGCAACAATCCTTAATACTGCTCCAAAGGTCAAGGAGGTACATGCTCAAGTCCATTACAATGTGAGACAGCGCTCCTGAATGGGACCTGGAATTCAACCTGAGCTGAAGTTACTTATAGCAAAACCCAAACATATTTTATGCTGTATCATTTTTATGATACGACTTGGGAAATAACGGGATTCTATTTTGTGAGGAATTTACATGAAATTTTGAGTGGGCCTTTCTCTTTCTAGAGTACTCAGTCACAGAGAAAAGGGAGATTATTTTCATCTAAGAGCAAAATGCCCATTGATAACATGAACAAAATTCTGTGGGTGAGACTTCTGATGGCACTTACAGAAATCGGGTGCCAAAAGCCCCTTACGAAGAGAGATCTGCCTTGTATCATTTTCATCATCTAGGAGCCTGTAAAGGCTGCTACGGGGCTTGAGATTGGGTACTGAAGATGGCAGATGGCAGATTTATGAATCGCACTCCAATTTTTTAACCCACAGAACCTTCAAGACCTTTTACTACTCTTTCCCTTCATCAGAAAGTTACCGGCTATCCTTGACAACAGATAGCTCCATCTGCACTTCTACTGCTCCCCTGTGAATACATGGATTTTCTTTAAACACAGGTTCTCATCTGTCTAAGCCTTAAGGAATAGCAAAATATTCTGGGAGAAAAACTCAGAATGATCCAGATGACAGGATAGGGAGGGCAAGGAAGGAAGACAAGAAAAGAGCTTGAGATGAGTTGTGATTAAATTTGTTAAGTTTAAATTTGATTAGATTTGTTAGACTAAATTTGCAAAATTACTTAGAATATTGAACATATCAGCCTTGAGTTCACCATCAGGTCAATCTGGTTGCAAAACAAAAGGCCTTCCTTTTGAAGAGGTAAAATAAAAAATATTAGACATTTTCTCTTTTAAAACCAGTTTATGCAGGAGCAGATGTTCTGGCTGTTAATGACACGATTAATTCTCTTTTTGGTGAATATCTGGGGTGAGGTTAGCTGCGTATGCCATTAACCAAAAGGTTTATTTTTAGACCCCCCTATCTACTATAATCCTACCTTTTATTTTTCTTTATGTGGATAAGGTTTTCGCAGGTCTTACTTAAAAAACTACGTTAATTCCAAAATGAGAAACAAGAACCTTTCAAATTATTACTGTTAATATGGAGGAATTACAAATAAACCTGGCCTTGATGCAGGCTGAACGCTGAACACCTCAGAGGTCAGTTGTCACTTTTAGTTCACTAAACATGCCTGTGCTCTGATGGAGAATTGCCGTTGTTACAAATGTTTTTCTGGGCACCAGCGCTGAGCTCTCCTGTTCTGTCTGCCTTCCCGTGCTTGGCCTGCTGCACTTATCCTAAACTCTTCCAGTCACTGTTGGTTTGCCCGACTCTTAAGTCACAACTACTCCGTACTCTCCTCTGCCAAATTTTCATTCCATAGTGACACGATCCAAAGCTCACTGAACTCAAAGGAAAGATCGGCACTGGCTCCTAGCGATTTTGGATCATGCTTCACCTGCCTGCCTGCCAGATGCCTTCCTTGAAGACAAAGCAAACGCTGCGTATGAGCTCTCTACTGCAAGAGCGACAACTGCTAGGGGAGGACATGTGAGGAAACACGTGGGAAGCTTGAGGAGCCAAGGGGAGGGATAGACTGCTGAGGACGCAAGGTTGGAGACACGCTTTTGGAAGGAGGGACGCCCCTGAGTGACTGTGGCCCATGGAGGACTCACGCCAGGGCAGGGACTCTCCTGACGGACTGCAGCCTGCCGGTGAGCCATGCTGGAGCAGCGACAGCGAGAAGAGCAGAACAGAAGAGAAAACCAGCAAGAACTGTGGAAGAGGGGCAGACAGAAACAATTACACCATTACACATTACAACAATCACACATGATCCTGCCATTCGTGCCCAAATCCTAATTTAAAAGAGTAATCTCTAGGTAAAGAAGGAACTTGTATCTCCATGTTGTTTCAATGCTAGGCCTTTCTCAGAAAGGGACAACTAGGAACCCAACGGTGATATCACCTTCCTGCAAAAAGGGCAGATATGTTCTACCGGGGACGTGTGGACCTTTCCCAATTCATGTTCAAAAAAAGAGCTTTTGAAAACTATCATCTGGAGCTGCTTTGCTTTCTCTGCCTGCACCAGTTCTCTTTGGCTATGCCTACACCATCAGATCCAGGAACTCTTATCCAGGTGGGATAACCAGTTTGTCCTGATGTCCAGGGGTGCCCCAGCCACCCAGTGCTGTGATTTCTATGGGGGCTGCTCCAGGCGGGCACCTTGTTAGCATGCCAGAGGGATCAGGGTATAAGGGACTGCCACAAACCACACATATTCCATATCTTAGATAGAAGCAGAGTGACCCGCATCCTTTGGGAGGACAATTTGTGGAAAATGTGATTGTCAAGCCTTGTTTAGGGAGCCAAATACTCTCTTCTCCACAGAATTATGACTTATTTGCCATTATCACAATGTCAACCTTCTGTGCCCAGTTTGTCACCCGGGACTCTGCTGATCTCATTGCCTTCAGCAGAAGCACTGAGGACTCCCAAGTGTTCAACAGCAGCCAAGAAAAATAAATGCTTCTCCCTTACTAATTCACTAAGAAGCTAAAAGGTAGAAAATAAAAGCCTTAGTAGAAAGTTGGGGCCTCTTACTTCAGTCACTGCTCTGCCATGAAAACACCAGAGTCTCTCAGTCCATTCATGTGGCATCTACTGACCCTGAATTCCCTCCTGTCCACACGTACATGCAAAGCAGGTTTTATACTGGTTGTGGATGAAGGTTATAAAAGCCAAAAGATTTATGAATTGCCAGATTCATGCACTCAGAAAACTTGACTCAGGCCCCTGGAAAACCACTGGACCAGCTGAAAAATTCCACCGCATTAAGCTGACCTTATTCTGCTTAACTCCAAGTATTCTGGCAGTGGGGCCCAGGATCCTTCCAGCTCCAAGTCATTCGCTCTAGTAACTACACGAAAGCTGCAGGAGGTGTCCTCTGCCAAACCTCCTCCTCTCACAGCACTGATGCCTCTGTTCATCAGCAAGCAGTCATGATTTCTGTTACTTGTGGCCCAGTTCTGGTCTATTTTAGGATTTCTAGAAGCTCTTAAAAATGAATATCCTCTCACTCCCTCCTCCTAGAATCTAATTTATCACTCTGCCTCCTGCAGTTACACTTCTCTCTCTCTTACCTGGCAATTGCTTTCCTGTGATATAAATTTTGGATGAACCTAAGGGGTTGTAAGCACATGGGTGCAGTGCACCAAACTACAAAGTGACAGAGAAAGATTTAAGCAATGGGGACTGCTAGGCAAGGGGGAATTGTGCTAATTAAAAGGAAAGGGAACAGTAAATAGCCAGAGGCAAAATGGGAAGATCCTGAAGCAGGAGCACCCCGGCAGTGGAGAAGCTCCTTGTGATCTGTCCTGCTTACAGTGCAGCTCTCCTCTGAAATGGGGTGATGAAATGCATCTATTTCGTAAGAGATTCACTCTCCAAGCATATTCAGTGTCGTGTCTGCTGACTTCAGGTATTCTTAGCACATTTTTATAACCGTTCGCACTACAGTCACCATAATTACAACATGCCAGCTGAACTCAACTTTGCCTTGTGTCTCATAAATAGAACTACCATATGAAGTTTGATAACCAGGTTCTGTCCCAAATGGCACTTGGTTAGCCACATGGTGCTGCAAAGATGAAAACAGTACATTTAGAGAGCTTGCACAGATGAAATAAGGGAAATATTTTGGCTTACAGAATGTGCATGATAAGGAATGATACTTAAGACAGTGTGGCTTGATGATCAAATACCAGGCTGTAGGGCCAACATATGTATATTAACATATCTACCTGCAATCTCAGTGGACCCACTCTTGACTGCTAATCTCATTTATAGGTATTTTTAAATGTAAGCAAGGGCTAACTGCAAATAAGATATGGAACTAAGAATAGGTGTCTGGAAAGGGAGGTGGTTCAGGAGGAAAGCAAGCTTTCCAAAACCGTTGGGCTAATTAGACAGTAACTAAAGTTACTGAACTCTTACCATATGAACAGCTCAGCTTTACACTAAAATATCACTTCACCTGTGTGCATGGGTATGAGTGTGCACGCTCAAGAAGGAACTCAGAAAGCCTCTTCCACGGCAGCTGCTTCTCAGGCTGAACTCTAGAAAGTTAAATTAATCTCTCTCCTAGTCTAACAGGGGCTTCTTCTCACAAGTGGCACTAGTCTTGATAGGCTGACAACCCACTGGTTCAAAAAGTCAAGGAACACAATTGCTCATGGGACTGTCATTAGGTATAAAGCACTTGTACAGAACCGATCACCGACCTGCTCTGCCTCCAAGCACTACGGCACATCCCCTGCTACGATCAAGAAATGTGTAGTACAGGTCAAGAAAGGGCCAGAGGTAGCCGCTGAATGCCACTGCTCCTGAATCTGCCTTATGCCTAGCAGTAAATGGCAATAGTACAAAAGCTGGCTTAAGTTTACAGGCTGTCAGCAGCTCCTGTGGGCCAATAAAGCACCAGGGGATCAGCAGTAGCATGTAGGGAAACCCACTCCGATTCCCTTAAATTAACACGGGGGAGCCACAATAAAGACTCCAGGATGCAACAGGGTTTCCCTCTGCTGAGATGATCATTCGGTGATCAATCGCACTGCTGTAAGACCCCGACCGAGTACCAACGCAGCTCAAAGTTATCACCACAAGACCTCCGTGTCTGTCTGGAAAGGCAGTGGAAGGTATAGGCTGTATCATCCACCCGGTGCTGAAACACCGCAAATGCCTACCAGACCGACTGTACCACCAAACACCACCGAGCATCGCATCTCATGCCCGGCTCCCTGTCGTGCTTTCAGACAGTCAATATTCCTTCTGCTTTTCGTGCACATTCACACACAAAAAGCAAACAAACAAAGCCAAAGTTTCCCTGCTTCTCATCTCATTACTGAAATTTTCCTTGCAGCTCACTAATTTTATTCTCTCTCAGGTATGAGCACTCCCAGCAGCAAGTTTCCAGCAGCAAATTAGGCAAGCTAAATTACTGGAAGTTTACCAAAGGAAAAGGAAATAAAGACCTCAAACACCTTGTGGACTTTTCTCTCCCTCAGATTGGTAGCTTGTTTATTCTAATAATAATAAAGCAGCAGAAGGATGTAATTAACGTCAAGCACAATTCATTCCTGTTACTTTGAGGTACTAAAATCAAAACCAGAAATCCTGACTTTGAAGCAACGCACACACAAAAACACAAGAAAACTTTTACACGTACAATTTTCTAATTTAAGAACATCCATGTGCAATGTGAGCTGCTCAGCAAATTGAGCCAGGAAATACATTAACTGGAAGCTAATTTAGGGCAGAACTATTTTACCTCATGCTTGAAACTGTTCCACAAGGTTATTTCACTGCAGAAAGGCAGAACATTTTGGAGAGCAGAATGAAAGCACTAAGGGGAAGAGAGAAGGGAGGAGATTTTGAACTGCAGGGTTTTGGCTAAAATGGAGAGGAAGCTATTTCTGGTGAAGTGGACTCTCCCCGACACCCGATTAATGGATAAATAGGGTACGAAAAATGTCTCCATCCCAAAGCAGACCCAATTACGTTCTGCACTAACTGAAACACATGGGAACATTTCAGTATAAACAAAAACTGCACTGTATGAGCTTTTTTCTATGAGCTTTCCAGTTCATTTAACCCTTGCTACGGTGCACATTAAGTACAGCCTGAGATTACTGGTATAACACTCCACTGAGTATTTTTTGGCTCAGATAATGCAGCAGTAACTCCCAGCTTTTGTAGTGATAAGCTGGAAGCCTACGTGCATTCCAAACCACTGTGGGCCCTCTTCTTTATGCCAAATCTTTCAGCTGAAGGAGGTGCATGTTACAGTGGGCTTCCTGAGAGCACCCATGTTGAACAAAAGCCAATTTTTTGAACAGAAGGATGACAACCCTTTAAAATCATCTGTGAGAAAGATTATCCTAAATGTTACTCATGGGAGCTTAGGCTCTTATATTACCTGGCTGCTTTTGCAAATGCTGCCACTGAATAATCCCCAGTTTTTGCTGCTTCCTTTTCCTGACTGTGCCCTTGTCCTCTGTTATGCTGGGATTCCAGAATCGCTTTTTCTTTGTTGCAACAGTGAATACCAGTGGTCGTGGTGAATCACTACAACCCAAACCTTCGCTAAAGTCCATGCACCTCCGGGGCTCCAGAGCATCCCAACCTGACCGGGCAATGCGGCGAGACAGCCTTCTTTTTGGCTTGCCCTTCCACCTTCCTGCTTTCCCTGTCGAGATCCGCCCTGCTGAGATAATCAGCTGCAGCATCACTTTTTTGTCAGGTAGATGAGGAGCTATCAAGATCTGGACCATTTTCTTATGTTAGCTAGTCTCCTTATGCTGCAGTAATAATGTTTACTATGTCAACTAGTTGACTTTTCTCTTTTGAGAGCACACTGACATTAAATTAGTAAATGTACCTCCAAACTCCTGACTGCAAACTATCCTCCTGACTGCTGGAACAAGCAAACACCAGCAGCTTGGACATAGCTGTAATGAAAAGCTTCGTTTCTGTATTTTCATATCGTGCGTGTAGCAGGAAAGAAGCTTCCCAAATCAAAGTGGAAGGTCCTCCTGCCATGGAAAACAAGGGGAGATACCTCCCCAAGTCAATGCCACGGTATCAAGTGACAGGATGCACACTGATTTTCATTTCCTGACCAAATCTCAGCGAAACCACGAACTTATTCATCTCACTGTCATTCGCAGAAAGTAAAACCACAAGAGACTATTGCAATTTTGACTTCTGAATTACAAGGGGCCATTGGGCTTCTATGACTTAATTTTTCTTTGAATTCAGCATGTATTCTTGAAATAAACTTATTTCAATTTAACAGTTGTCAGCAATGCTCAACCCGGTACAACCCAGTGAATTTTGTACTACTTTTAGTCTGAATTTGTCTAGGTTCATCTTTCTTTTGTCTATTAGTCTACTGCCAACTTGCTGTTCCCCTTACAGACTGAAAATCAATGGCCCTTTAAACTTAAGTTTGAACCCAACAGACTGTGCTCTGCTGTTTTTCTCTTGAGGCCTGGTTTCCAGACTTTTTACCTTTCATGTAGTTTTTCAATGAATCCTCCCCTACTTATTTGCTGCCTTCTCCAACTGTGGGCACCAGCATTGAGGAGGATGAATGCTAGACTCGGAGCGGCAGGAGGTACAGTCACAACTGCTGGGTGGATACCTTTTGTGTACCTATAGTACAGCTTACACAGGAGGATCCCAGCAGCAAATCCCACTAATATCCCCTGTGCTGCTTCGGATGTTGTTACGATGAGCCTCATGCTCCTGTGTTTGGGACATAGATAGTATTCATAAACTGATCCCATCTCGGGGAACCGACTGACTTTCTCAAAAAGAATATAAATGAAGAAAGAGTATAAATGAAGTAACCATAAAGATGAAAACACTGACAGGGATATTCTGGACAAATTTCACATCCTGTAACACTGAGAAACAAGGACCTGAAATTGCTCAGGACTGAAAATGAGATGTTACGGCATTTGGTTTCTGGATCAGGAGTTCAAATCAGGTGGAGGAGGGTAATGAACAAAACCTCATTATCATCTAGCAGCCACTAATGAGTGTCAATACCTAAATGAATACAGGACTTTGCTGACTGGCAGCTCCTGTTTTAGCGAGAGCTGTCTTTGTAAAAAGGTCTGGAAAACAGAGTCAAAATTCTGAAATCAAATAATCCTGGGGTACAAAATGACTTGCAGGATGGCAAGTGAGGGGCAGTGACTTTAATTCTAGGTCATGTGCTTATAACGAGACTGGAAAAACAGTAATGGGAAGCAGTTAATGTTTAGTAGCCTGTGGGCAAGTCATTTACTGCTTCAGTCCAGAGGGCAAATACCCAGGATGACGACCGCAAGCGGCAGCTTCAGCGAAAGTGACAGAGGGGTAGATATGCCCAGCTCTCCACACTGGAGTCAGCAGGGGGGCTCAGCAGCGGTACCTTCCAAGGAAACCTGTGGCACAGCTGCTGGTGCTGCTCCAAGACTGGAAGTTCAGAAGCCCACAGGCCTTTCAGGGTTTTGCAACGATCAGCTTTGATGATTTTCATTTGACTGGCTGGGAGGAGGGGAGAGTAGCGTGTAACTGTCCTCCAAGCAACAGTGTCATGAAGTATTCTTACTTTTAAAGAGGACTTTAATTCCATAAATCAATGCCTTTTTCAAGGATCCGTGACACAAATGAGGAGGGTGCCCATTCTCCCTCCGTAAGTTTGGACTGCTTTGACAGTGCTGTGACAGGGCAAGTCCCCTTCTCTCTCCCTCTGGGTGCTCTACCCTCCCTGTGCGACTGCCTGAGAGGTTTTCACCCTTTTTTCCCCCAACATGTTTTCCTCTTTGGCTATTTTTACTTTCCTATGTAAAGCACAAGCCCAGTAATATTCAAGAAGATGACAACTGTCAGACCCACAGTGTTCAAGTCAGCTAAAACCTTGATGAAATGATTTTGCTTGTCCCTGATCTCCACTGCTGTCAGTTCTGGTACTTTCTCACACAGTCTGAGATTCACTTTCAAACGTGTCATCTTGGCTGAGGCAGGCTCTTTGGCCTCAGAACGACACCCAGCCACCTTACATCCTTAAATCCTCGCACCCAGGAGCAAACCTGCTGCTCCGGAAAAGCTTGCTTGGTTTGCAGACAGAAGGGCTGGCTGCCCTACTCCACCTAAGTCCCACGGACTAGGGTTAGCTAGGGTTAGCGGAGGAAGGGACTGTGCGCTTCACGGATGGCCGCTGGCAGCAATTACAGACCAAGAGAAAGAAATTCAGGAAAATTCCTGGGCAGAGGAGCCCCAGCAGGAAGCATGTGGGTGAGCCGCGTTGCAGAATTTGCAGGAGAGGATGGAAACCGGAGGGAGAGCATATGTAGCCCGTGTAACTGCCGGAGCACTGGGACAGGCTTGGGAAGAGGAGAACTTTTTCTACACATTAAAAATGTGGTAAGAATCTTCTCATAACTCTTTTTCCACACTCCTTAGTTTAACTTTCCTTGATGACCTTCCCCACTCCTTCTGAGGCGTGGTGTAAGTCACCGACATAAAATTACACGCAGCTCTGTGTGAGCAAGCATTTCTCTACCGCAAGTCCAACTTGCTCCCTAGGTAACGGGAGATATTAAGAAGTTAAATCCTTCAAACTACTGTTGCGAACAGCAGCACTTGACATGATGACCTGAGACCGGAATAATCTTGGACTCTGATCTAGTTAAACATCCTTGTCTAATAACTGCCTCAGGCTTTCAGACTGCAAGAACGGGAAAATAAAGCAGCGTCACAATACAAAAAATCTTACTCACGACATTCCTGGCTACGAACCTGCTCACCTTGAGCTGCCAGGTCAAACAGGCAGGTAGGAGAAGCTGGGGGCATTGATGGCCAGGCAGGAATTCAGGCTGCAGTTCAGCTCTGAACGAGACCAATGCTCTCGGCACTCTTGTTTCAGCCCCTTACACCCGCTGTGTAAAGTGTGCTTCGCTGCTGCCTGGGGCGGGCCTCACTGATGGCGGGAGCCGGGCCCTTTGTCTTGGGACTGCCAGGCTTCACGTCTACGCTCACCGCCTGTTTCTGAGAAGAATTTAGGTGAATTTTTCTGGAGTACGCACAGGAAATCCCTGGATGGTGACATCTGGAAATGGGGTCAGGAAAGGCTGTTGTCTGCAGGGCTGGGAGCGCACAGCGCTTTCTGGAAGCAGCGTGCTGCCGGCACGTTTGTGGAGGGAACTGCAGGACAAGCAAGAGCCTCCAAGCAGAGCTATGTTACACATCAAATGACCCCTAGAGAGCACGAGAAAGCTTAAGAGCAGCAGTTCTTAAATAAATAATAAAAAATAAGAAATCTGGAGTAAACGAGTAAATAAACTGAGGCCATGCTCAAGGACAGAAAAAATATTCATGGCAACAGGCCGTGTTTCCCATCGGTGGCGGCCGTCTCTCCCAGGCCGCTCTGCCTTTCAGTGCCGCAGCGCTTCTTCCTCTTTAAAATGCCATTTCAGCGGATTAGCCTTTTGATAGCCGCTGCCAGCCCTGCCAGCCTCGCTTAGTATCTGCCTTGCTGTCAGAGATCTGCAGAACTGGAAAGCAACACGGGACCAGACACATGCCACCCCATTGCTGGAGCAGACACGTGCCACCCCACCAAACTCCTGGGCCCCTCAGAGGAGCAGACCCCTGGACAGCCTTTTCGTCTTGCCCAGCGTACAGTGCAGCGCCATGTCAACCGCCGGGATAGGATGGAAAAATTAGAGCTTTTGAGGTTCATTCACTGCATGACAGGTGTAATATTCAGAGTCATTAAGAGACCTTTCTTTTGCTTTTCAACGGTGGCAGCAGTTCAAAAAGACCCTCAAAAATTCTTTTTTTGTGCACCGTCCGAAGAGCTGCAACTACACACACCCACTCCTGGACGGGATCCAGAAATGTCAGCAACAGCCTGAGGGTTAAGTCCTTTCCCTTCTTATTGAAAACAATAGTCTAAAGCTCATGATGAAACTCTTTGTTCCATATCCTCTACAGTGAGGCTGAATGAGACCCCAGGGCATCCCACAGTGATAATCCAGCCTCATGTAACTTGCCTGAGGGTCTGTGATTAACATTTGCAGTGACTGGGTAGGTAAAAACTTTCCTCACAGCCATTTTTTGGCACTGCAACACCCATCAGAGCCTCAAGTATTCCTACAGTGGCCACATATTGTGTAATGTTTATTATGGCCTTTTATTCTGTGTGCAGACTTTGGTGGATATCCAGTACACAATTCCTCCTACTCCTTCCATGTTTTTCTGGTTTTCTGTCAATTAACTTTCTTATAGATACACATCCCACTTCAAAGCACATTTTTAATGGAGAAAAAACAATATTCCTAACAAGTTTTTAGTCAATAATGGGCATGAACAACCACCTCCTCAACAAAACCCAAGAACCTTAATGTAGTTTATTTAATTTCTTGTGCCACACTTGCAGTTTCTGTAACTTTGCCTCTGGCACTGGCATCCAGCCACAGCGGTGAGTCATTGACAATTCAATTTTAAGGGTTAAATTTACACGTTTTACATAATGAGTACACACATTTTTCAGTTCCTACTAATTAAATTCATTGAGTCTTCTGTGACTGCACTATCACTATGTAAATGGAGGCAACCTACCGTTGTTGAGAGAGGTGCAAGGCGACCGGGTCCAACCCTCTCCCCTCTCAGTCAGTCACTCTGCGGAACACAGCCAGGCCTTTGCAGGGCTGTGGAGATGACCCAGACAATACAGCATGTATTTCTGGACCTCTGAGAGAGGGGAAAGTGTAAAGTCTGGAAAAATAATAGTATCTTTCAGATCTGTCAGAGACCAGGACTGTCTCCATGCAAGCTAGGAAGCATCAGGACTTCACTATTTGCCACTTGCTGATTACATCTAAAAGTGCTCATTAAAATAAAATTTCCTACTTTAGTTTCTGTTGCTTGTCTTCAGCGAAATCCTGCGCTCGGAAATTGCCAGAAAATGCACAGGCCTGCCTCCCAACATCTGCACATTTCTAAATTCCTCCTGCAAAAGGTTCTCTTCCCTAAGTGTCCTGGCTCCTGAGGAACAGAAGGTTCTGAAAAGGCATTAAAATGCAGCAAGCTCTGGGAAGGAGTGGTTTGGAGGTATTTCTCCTGAGAGCGGCAAAAAAATGCAGCCTAAACCGAAGGCATACTTGTAGCATACCGATAGAAGGAAAACACCGCAAGCTTTCAGGGCAGAGACAATGCCCCTGCCTGTCTTTGTACACCTATCACTATACACCCTGATCTTGATTGGCATCCTGTCTCTGTTGTAATTTAAACAAGCAGATATATACGTATCTTTAAATTCACTGAGCCCCCTCTTGACAGCCACAGTTCTCTGGAACTCCAGTGTGAAGGGAAACATCAAGTGACCTTGCCTTGCTCCTTGCAGTCCTGGGCAGATTTGCTGTTCCAAGGCTGCTCCGATGCCCCTGCTAACCTTTCACTTGCCTCCTCTGCGTTCAGGGAGGTGCTGGCAGAGCTGGGAAGCAGCAGGAGGGAGACAAAGCCCAGCGTGGCACAGCAGCACTGCGTACAATGTGTGTCAGGGGGCTGCCCGGGAGAACCCGAGCCTCCTCTGTAGGGAGCATCCCTACTTGCAGCCAATGGTTAGTGAAAACAAAATATAAAAGGTACTTCTTGATTGGTCTTCTTGCACTCCAAATGGCCACTAATTATTGTGCCTCCTTGCTAACCTCTTTCCCAGATGGCTTTCAAGTTGTATTTCTGTACCTCTGATACATGTATAATACTGACTGAGGAAATAATGATCTTACCTTTAAAGTGATGAAGAAGAAAGGATCGCACAGGGATATCAAAGCCACCGAAAGACAAATCCAGGTCAAATGAGAAAAGGCAAAGAGAAAGAGAGAGAAAAAACACAGTTAGATTTGTATTTCACTGTGAGCATGCCAGCTAAACAGGAAAAAAAAAGACATTTTAATTCAATTTAGTTTGCTTTCTCCACGCAAATTATGAAGTAAAAACAATGGAGCAAATGGAACAGTGACACAAAGTGCTTTTGTCAGTGGATAAAGATTTCAAAGGTTTATGCAAGTAATTTTTCACCAGCATTCTTTCGTGACACTGATTTGCTGTCATCAAAGGAGTAACAGGAAGGTCTTTTATGTATTATGAAATTTAACAGAGACACACACCATTCCACTTTTGAACGCTAACTAATGGATGCAGATATAGAGAAAAGGTAGGGTACGTATCAATGTATCTGTCTGCACACACTTAACGATATTAACCCCTTGGCAAAACTCCAGTTTTCGGTGGTACCAGCCCAGCCCATTGTATTTGCCATGTTATCGTAAAGCCCCGGGCGCAGTTTTACCATCCAGTCACTTTTCTCTATATTCTGGCACTCAACCAAGGAAAATGCTTTGGAGACCTGTTAAAGCTAAAGCAAAAATCCGTAAAACAAACATAAGTTTGGTGCAATGAAGGGCTAAAAAGGGGGGGGAATAATTACGTGCAAGAAAAGAAACAAAGACTGTTGTAAAGTCAGAAATTCTGTGAGTTTCCTGGGGAATTTATCAGAGACACTGAAAGATTTCTAGCGCTACTGAAGGAAGCAAGGAAGAGGCTCAAGTCTTTTAACTGTCTCTTCATTAGTGCTCCAGCACTGTGGTAAAAGGTTTGACATAAGTGTCTGTGAATAAAGGAAAAAACCCAAGCAAATGAGAAATTCTCTCCTGTTGCTTCCCCCTCCTCCATGCCTGCATACAGGTTTCATGAACTTGGCATGACGTGTTTGAATTATTTTTATAATGCCTTCCATTTTCACTGATGATAAAATTACAACCATAATTTTATTTTTTTTTAAAATATTAAGAGGAACCTTTTTCAGGAGTTGCAAGATCAAGTTTGCGTTTATATGAACAACTTTAACAAAATGGTGTCATAAGATATCTCTTTTTTTTCCCTACTTGAGCTCCAATGCCTGACCCTAAATGGCACACACGTAAAGCGATGTTTTTCCACAGGTATTAAGATTGTAACGTAAGAAAAAGAGATCACAGACGGATACAGAAAGCAACTGTAATGTGCTGGGGTAGTACAGCAAATGTTTCTACCGTGGCGGATGAAGACAGGCACTCACTCTGTTCATCGCAGCCTTGCAGGTACGTGTTAACCTGGCACCCGGTCCAGCTCGGCCGGGGCCACGATTGCTCAGGGCTGCCTCCAAGCTGATTAGCCCTACTGATGGCAACACGCTGCTGCCCGGGCATCTCTGCACTGGCTCCAGCTATCTGTGATATCAATGAGCTGGGAAACTCCTCTCTTCGCCCAGGGCAGAGCTGGGTGCTGGGAAACCGGCCCTCTAGCCACGAAACACGCGTGGAGACAGGCAGCAGACAAGTTTCAGCTACGACGCTTGCTCTCACTCATCGTGAGGCTATGACGAAAATAAGGGCCTTCTGCCTAGGCACTTCTGCCAGAGTATTCTTCCATCCACTTTTTTTTTCTGTTTATGCAAAAAGACAGGGAAGAAATGAAATCCTGGATAAAGCCACTCTGCTGAAGGACCCAACAGGGTGGAGAGACCATAGCTCTAAATAAATTCCAGTTATGATCTCACTCCTCAATAACTTTGGAGCAAAGAGAAATGCGCAAGGGCACGTGTAACGAGACATGTGTTCCACTGTGTTCACATGGTCACAAAAGTAATTGGGAACATGAACTGCCTCTGACACTCACCCCAGCTGCCAGTTACTGTGTTGGTACTCATCAAGGTAGTATGATAAGGATAAGGATAAGGAAAGCAGTGAGAATGGAGGAAAGTGGTTCAAAAAAACCTAGTAAGTGGAAGAGCGAGCTCTGTAAGGCAGAAGAACCCAAAGGATCCGGAGTTTGGGCAGAGAGTTGGTCTGGGGGCTCTTCCCTCCCACTGAGATCTGCTCCCAGGAGATTTCTTGTCTCTGGGTTGGAGGCAAAACTGCTGGTTCCCCTGGTCCTCTGAAAGCGACAGGGAGTTTTGCAAGAACTTCTTCTACAAGATTATTTATCTTTTCTTCTGGCTCAACAGGGCCCTGTAGCTCCATTTCCCCAAGGAGAGCTGGAACGAACGATAAGGCACATGTCCTGCTGCTGCGGGGGACTGGAACGCTGCGCAGAAATCAAGGAAATTTACTCTCCGAATCTCTACGACACTCTGATGCCCGGAGGTGCGATATTAAGGCTGCACCACACAATCAGCAGAAGAAGAGTCCTGGCCAGCTAACTCCAGGGAAAGATACCCTTTTCTAGGTGAACACACAATGCTTTGCGTCTTACCGGTTTGGCTTTCAATTGTGGGAATACTGCACTATCGAAAGATTAAACACAAAGGCAAAATGGAACTACTAGTCTTTATTCCTGTGACAAATGCTAGATGAGCTGTGTGAGCATATGTGTTTATAATGGTAACAACATATGTGACGACTTCTTGACACTTTAAGAGTAGCTCCTGCTTCAGGGCGCAAGCGAACCTCACAAACCTCAGTCAATACAGCCCTGCAGCATCCCTGAGGAACCGGCAAAGGCTGGTAATCCCAATCGGCAGGCAGGAAAACCGAAGCCCGAGAGCGCCGTAATTACCGATGCACGGGAGGTGGGTGTCGCACAGCTGTCCCGTCAGCGGCAAAGCCCCTCGCCCCAGCCCTGGCTCCCGGAGCGGCTGGTGCGAACGCCACGTGCTGAGCAGGGACGGGGCAGTCGGGCTGTGGGGAGGGGCTCGGGAAGGATGAGACACAGTGGCAGCTGAGACCTGCCGCTGTGACCACTCCTGCTGCCCGTGTCCCCACCACATACAGCTTCCTCTGGCCGCTGCCCCCCTTGCGATGATGGCTGGGAGAGGCCAGAGGAGACGGGGAAGCCGGGAGCCCTCGGACAGGCACGCTGCGCTCACAGCATCCTTGCTGCTGTTCTGGAGGTCACTCCTACAAGCCGTAAATGAGTAGCTGAGCTCTAGAAAACGGGTGATCCTTGCCACGACGGAGTTGAGTTCAGGCTATTTCAAGCACCGTCGCTGTGTAAGTCTGGTCCTGCCACACCAGCCAGCGCAGGTATTTATACCGCGGCTTTGAACTCAAACGGCTGTAGCATGACCCTGAAGATGGCTGAGGTATCAAAGGGACTTCTAACTTTTTTTTTAAACTTGAATGGCACAGTACTGATGGAAATATGTTCTGTTACTAGAGATGAACTGAAGATAACGTTTGTATGGAATTGGACATGCGCTCTGTCTTCAGTGCTTGCTCTTAAACAAAGAAGCACTGCTCTCTGTCTGCTGCACTTCGCTCCCCACTGAGCCCAGGGCAGATTCCAGTCATTCCAAACCTAAAGACAGCTTTAAGGGTCGAAGATGCAAGCACATCAAAACTCTGATTTCCTCTAAATTTATTTCCTTTGACCCCATACTGATGGGCACAGTGTGTCCTATCAGCAAAAATAAGAGCATCACCTAGTAAATCTCTTTCCAGGGGTCAACATGAGAGCACAGAACAATTGTCTAGGGAGAGCAAGATTATTTGCTTAATTCAAACCCACTTTTTTCTCGTTAGCTGGCAGAGAAAGGGAAGGGAGTAGAAAAATCAATAAATATAATAACTTTAATAATAATCACATAGGGAAAAGTTGAAATGAAGTTAAATAAATGAAGTTTAATAGTGATTTTTAATTACAGGGGCTTTCATTTCACTTTTCAAACAGATCTTAAAACCCCTGCCCTTGGAAACCTCACTGTATTTATGAAATAATGAATAATTCAACACAGCTGCAGTTGACACTTTACACACCACTGATGGTAATAGCATTGCTGCGATCAATCTGCAGAATGCCTTTCTTTAAAGTTCCCACATCTGGCTGTTAATATGGCTCCAAATCACAACGCCTTTTGCAGTCCCTAATTTTGTGAAGAGATGCACGCAAGCAGAACTGAACTGCTTCCTAAGCTTCTGCGTGCTAGCTTACGAAGGCTGGATTGCTCCATGCGACATCTCATTCAGGGCTGGAATTGGAAGCATGAAAGAGTGGTCTTGGAAATTCCAGCAGGATGGTATCCTGGCTGTTAGCTTTGGGCAGGGAGAGGAGAACGCTCCTTGCAGGAGAAGAGCGCTTAAGATGTGCCCTGGCATGCCAGCTGAACAAGTGTGAGGTTTGTCTCTCTGAGGACAATAATTTCTTTTCTTGGAATCTTACAAATGGCAAATTGTTCTTAAGATCTGAACAGGAGAGTAAAGCAAGAGAAACTGCCTCCTCATTTACCATACAAGAAGTCTGCCCCGGCCCCCTTCCCTGGCATACCCCTGCACCATCAGGGTGCTGAAGTACTGCTTGTTTGCATTCAGCAAGGAGAAAGCTACGTATAGCTGAAGCAAGCTCCTCACAGGGTGGTGGGATCGTCAGCAAAGCACCAGGGATGTACTAATCCATAAGCATAAAAGAAATGAAAAAACTACCATTAAATAACAACAACAACAACAATGCAACCTCCAAAAACCAAACAACAAAGACATTCAAACTTCAGAAGGAAGTTTCCCAGTGAATGACAGAGCTGCCACTCCGTTTCGTGACAGTGACACAGGACACGGCTTTAAACTTCTGCCTTAATCAGAGCAGAGCAATGACTTGAGAGGCTATCATCTGCACTTCATGCTATTGTTTTTAAGGAACTGCAAAATTATTAAGAAATTGTGTTATGTAACGTATGAATCCAATTTTTCAGACAGTGGACTCTTAACTGTGTGGGAAAACATTCAGGGGACAAAGTCAAGCCACTTAAATCATTTGTGCACATCAATTTGTGGACATTTGAATCTATGGATATTTGGAAACCCAAATGTACACGCGATGCAGATGGTGCTCTGTAAACAGCCATGTGGTTGAATAACTTCATTCACATGCTTTGTTCCACTAGCCATTAAATGCACAAAATATTCTCATTCATTTTGACCGGCAGGATTGGGGTGCCGCCACGCAGACATGGAGGGAAATAGAGTGTGATTGTAATTCCTGGGGTTCAGAAAACTACTCACAGCTTATTAGCAAAATTTGTGTTTTTTCTTCTCATTCTCCTTTGAAATGATGCTTGATGTTGTTTTCCATGCAGAAGTGCCAGAAGCTGTGCTGTCTGTATGTATATCATTTTGCGAGTCCCTTCCAAAACCACATCCCGCAAGTACCACGTGAGGAGGAGTTCAGATTTCTTTCAGATCCCACTTGTGGGAAATCCCACAAGTCTTCAGTTCTGCTCAAATTTGGTCACTCATTCCTTTCAACTCACTTTCCTGACAACTAAACAGAAAGACCCTTCGAAAGAACTTGTACACTTAACTTTCAATCAAAATTTTAAAAGATATCTAGAATATAGTTAGGAAATATTCATACAGTAACGGCCTTTTCATTTGAGGCTAATCCGAAGAAAAACCCTAGATCTCTTGGGGTATTTCAGGTTTTATTAGTAATTTGGAAATTTAGACATTTTAAAATAATTCATTAAAAAAATTTGGAAGATTGTGCTCTCATTTACCTGCCAAACCCAAGAAAGAAGTAGTATTAAAGCATACCAGATGGCAGAAAAAAATATCCTTAACAGCTCCAGGAAAGAAATCTGTGCTGAGAGCCCTCAGGCATGCTGGAGGGGGATGAGAAGAACCTGCTCTATGGTGGCATCTATGAAGATGTCCCTGTGGCTGACTCAGAGGCTTCTGTAATGTTTTCCTGTCCGGAGCTCAGAGCTATTCACTGATATGGAGGGAGGAGAGATTGTGGCTTTGGATCCTTCCCTAAAGCCGCCTACATTGGGCCACCAGCTCCAGTACGGCACCGGGAGGGAGAACAGACTGCACTGCCCACAAAGATTTTGGATTTAACCGTTTCTGTTACCTTTTGCAGTGTCTCATGCTAGAAAAACAGGATTTCCTCTGTTGCAGGGCAGGAATACAATCTCAGTCCTACGGTTTGGTAGGTAAACATAAGAAAAAGTTGGAAATGGTCTATTTTCCTTTCAAAATTAAATAGAAACAACAAAAAACCCAACAAAGTGGGATTTAAAAATTAATCCTGCTTTAGGTGTTAAACCTGCTATTGGCCTTGTCTTCTGTGTGAAGTCATTGTTAAACTCTGAGGGAATATTTTCAAAGCATGGAAGACTACATGCTAACTGATAATTCTGTCATTAATCACAGATCTTATCGTTACGGTTTGGGTTTGATATTTAGAAAATATCTTTGAAACCAATCTTAAATGCTAATAAGAGAAGTAACGCCCTACAAAGCCTTCCATGTTGAAGATACTCTATCAGTTTTGCTATAGCTCCCCTCAAGAGCCAATACAATAGTCTCTTTTCAGGGTTTTAATCTTACAAAACACAGACGTGCTATTCCGTTTGCTAAGTTATTTACCCAGTGATGCAAATCCTGGGCACAGAGCTGACATCCTACTGTGTTTAGACAGACCCATGTGTACTAAGCAAATCTAGTACCATGTCCCTGAAGTCACTGAGATGGCAAAAAGCACTGTGAAAGCTGAAGTGCTGTATCACTTACAAAGAAAACACTTGCTTTACAGGAGTGCAAATTTCTGTAAAACTGCCTTTAGATGGAAGGGGAGTACTTGAAAACTCCTGCTTAGGAGGCAAGCTTTGGTTCTGCAGTACTAGCTTCTCTGCAACCTGATTTTTCTTAGCCGAAGAGAACAAAAAGCAGAAAATCTTGACTGAACAGATTTTGTTTTGTTTCTTTTTTCTCTTTCCTTCAAAAGAATTGCCGATGTCAAAAAATGTCAAAACACAATTAGGGAGGCCTTTCTTCCTCATCTGTATGCTTTGTGACAGTATTTAATCATTACCTTCCAAATTAGTTTCAGAATGATGGCAAATAAATAGGGAAAGAAAAAAAAAAGGGATACAGAGCCGACAGGGCCAATGCTTAAGTTTGAGCCTGCGCCTCGTGCACTGATTTCAGTGGGTCTTTTGCCCATACTTTAGCACTTTCCTGAGAGGTGCTGGACTGCTCAGTTGAGATCTCGCCTAATTTTGGTATTTCAATAGAGCCCGTCATCATACAAGCTAAATGGATGTTGATCCAATCTACAAGTAGCAAACCCGATCCTACAAACCCCTTATATTTTGAGAAATAGAAACAGAGAGGAGGACATTGTCTTTTAGGAAACTCTGCGGGTTTCAGCCCAAAGGTAGCACTAGCAAAAAGATCAAAACCCAAACCTAACCTATTGCAATGCCTGGCCTTTGATTATAAAGACTCTGACAAAAGCTACCGTCACAGGAAGATCTGCCATACAACGGAGTTTCAAGAAAAGCTAAAGTAAGTAAGTAGGAAAGCACTGACAGGAATTCGGGGCTGGAGCCAGCACGGTGTGATTGATGTGGCTTTGCCCACGTGGAGCAGAATAAGAAACTGTATTCTGAAAAAAAATTGACAGGGGGTTGAGAGCCACATAGTGCTCTGTTCTGGCTTCAGCATCATCACCGAGAGTCAGGCCAAACCGCATGCTGCAACAAATCTCAGTGAGAGAAAAAGTTGGCTTTCACCTACTTTTATTTTTCCCACCTGCAGGCTGAGGCTGCTGCAGACAGTTGCAATGAGCCACCACTCAAGGGATTCATTTTTGGCAGGCAGGAACATCACTTCATTTGATGTAACTTTGTCTTCTGTTGCTAAGTGGAAATGTCAGGGAGAAAACAGGGGGGAAGTGGGCTGGGTTTTTTCAACACCATTCAAATTACTTTGGTCTGCAGGATGGCACGTAGCTTACGCTTACAGGTTGCTGAAACTGTTTGCTTTCCCCTTTAGGGAGTCCTTCTTCCAAGACTTGCAGCTCCATGCTTCACAAATGCAGCAGTCGCCTTCTATGTCCCTGCCTGCGAAATCCTAGTTAGAGGAGGGAAAAACCTACCCAAAGACAGAGCGAAGTGTGCAGCCGGAGGGGAAAGAAGCAGAAGAGCATCCCCCCAAAGCTGCCTGCCCTGCTACCCCTGCCTCCACTGTCTGTCGGCCTTGCAGAGGGCTGCCTGCAAAGCTGAGCTTGCAGTACAGGTGATGACAGTAACGGGGTTGATTGATAACAGATTTGGTATTAAGAGGCTTTGTCACTTAGCTCTCAAAACCTCTTAATTTTACAGAGTGGGGAAAAGATAAAATCTGATCAGCTGGATAATGGGCCTGCTGCACACCGCTAGGGAGAGTGGTGCACGAGCAGTGACTGGAATTTTTTCCTTCACGTTACTCTACCGTATAGATTTCAGTGAGAATTTAGGCAGATTAGACTCCCCCGCTGCCTTCTCTCCGCACACCTGGGTACAATAGTGCCGGGCCAAATACGGAAAAAATGGATGAGTTAGGACCTTCCACCCACAGACATGCATGCACACAGTCATAGCTTTTATTAAATAATACGTGCTGAATTCTAAAACTGTTCCTTCCTTGCTATAGGAGGAGTCAAAGGTGATAATGTAATTTCAGCAGAGATATAAGGAGGAAAACTACAGCGGTACTATTTAAAAAGCCTCCAATTAGCAATACTGCTATAAACATACATATTAGTTCCCGATTCTCGTGCATATTTCAACTACTCCAACTCAGTTTACTGAAATTCAACATGAAACCCGCTCTGTGTACAATATATAGTGATATAAACACTACTCACAGATGAACTCAGTGTAGTAAATAATTAAACAAATATATGTATTTATCCCCCACCCTGCCATTTATAGAATGTTTGTGAATGTAATTTTGTTTTATGGATCACTCACAGTGTTTTCTTCCTGAAAGAAGAGAGCAGACAAAAGAAATACACTGGCAGGATAAGGTGATGGTTTCTGAAGCTCAGCTGTAACTTGCAGGAACAGCGTTTCTTTGAGTTAGTGCTCCGGTTAAGTCAGCTGCAAATGCTGAAACACTCATTTACCTCCAGAGCTCAAGACCAGCCTCAGCCTACATTCCCATGGCCTCTTCTTGTCATAAAAAAAGGCAGACATTTCCTCAGAATTAAAAATCTGCGTTGATGAGGATTTCAGAGAGGGAGGAAAGGCAGCTGGGTCACCAGGTCTACCTTTGCTGAAATGACACTTTCGCAGGGCCTGTTTCGATAGCACAAGGGGTAATGGTTTTAAACTAAAAGGGGGCAGATTTAGACTAGCTATAAGGAAAACATTTTTCACAATGAGGAACAGGTTGCCCAGAGAGGTGGCAGATGCCCCATCCTTGGAAACATTCCAGGTTAGGTTGGATGGGGCTCTGAGCAACCTGCTCAAGTTGAAGATGTCCCTGCTCACTGCAGGGGGCTGGACTAGATGGCCTTGAAAGGTCCCTTCCAACCCAAACCATTCTGTGATTCTATGATTCTAACTCCAAAGATGAGATATTTACCCTGAAATACCCAGGGATGTAGACTCTGGCACGCAGTGCCTTACAAGAAGGAATCTCCTCTGGAGAGTGGGAAAGAGAAATACCAGCTCTGTCAGTCAGACTGACTGAAGCATGGCTCTTCCAAATGGGGCATCTGACCTGGCTGCCGTGCGTAGTACACGGTGTTTAACAAAGGTCAGGAGTTTGCCGCGTGTATCTGCTGACCAGATCGCAAAGACTGGTGCGTTTCTGCAGCAGGCGGGAGGTGCGTCTGTCTCCCCAGGGAATTGCTTTGACACGCAGAGAGAAGGGCTTGCATGCCAGCTGACAGCACTGTAAAAGAAACCCTGGGATCCATTTTGAGATTCTCTGGGATAGGACAGTTCGACTTTCCAATTTCCAGATATAAGCAAAGAGCAGGGAAAAGACTGGCCTGTTGAGGCAACAAAGCCAAGTCTGGGCTATGTCCTGACTACGTGCTTAGGAAAGATAACTGATGAAGCGACAGAATGCTCAGGCGAATTTTAAGAAAGCCCATGTAGGTCAATTTTTTGGCAGTTTCATCACTAACTGGTCCCTGCAGAAAGTTATAATTAAATCACTTTTAGGGACAGAGGGCACTGAAATTGTTCAGCTGCTTGATGGGACACTGCAATGCACTTCACCACCAGGAGAATTCAGGAGTTTAGTTCTATTTTCATGGATTGTTCTGGGAGCTGTAACCGCATTCTTCCATCTCTGACAAATTATGGGCATATTATGCATCTCTTGTTTCAAATCCAGGACTCTTGCAGGTAGAAAAGGCACTGAGAGTTCCCATTTTTCCATGTATCGTGAGACAGTAAGCAAGCCCAAAAATGTGCACGTTTAGTCTCCACTGCTGGGGAATGCGGTGCAGCAGAAGCAGCCAGCACATGCCGGAACAGGAGAGCGAGAATGTCCTGAGGATTCTTAAAAGCCATTTTGAGGCAATTTGGGCCAAACATATATAAAAATTAGATCAGATATCAGTGAGGCTCTGTTCTGAGCTCAAGCAGAAAGAGAAAGCAGACAGAGGGTCAAAGCTGCCTTGCACTTCATGACCTCATTTAGAATCATGTTTTCTTATGCACCAGAAAATATTGGTCCTGCAAGGGACTCATAAAACCACTTTCTTGAAGAACTTCTCATTTGTTCGCTAAAGGACTTCTGTCTGCCTCTTTTTGTAACTCTGCAGTGGGCAATGAGAGGAGATGAGCACGTTGCATTATAGCTTTTTCTTTTCCTTAGAGACACTTTTGGGGTTAGTGAATGATGACACTACAAAATATATGGAAAGGAAGAGTGATCTGCTGGCACCAAAACATGAATTTTCTGGCAAGTTTTGATGAAAATTAATGAGAAATACATGCAGTCATGGTCATATTAGCCAATATTGACTCTCTTGGACTAGTTACCAGATGAAATCATGCCCTGGAATGCAGTCTGCTTTGCCAGAAGCATTACTTCTTTCTGGAATTCAATTTTTCAACCCAAGAAACAACCACGTTCTGTCTAAACTGAAAATACCAGACAAGAGTGTCACATTTTAAGCGTGTACTGAAAGTTTAAGGAAAAGGGAAAACAAACAACCCTTCTGCCTTTTTACATAGCTTTGTAACTGTATTCAAATATTCCTTTCAGAGATCTGGTTGGCTTCCAGCATTGTCAAAAGTCAGGCATGGCCTATTCTGCTGCCACATTTCACTCAAAATGGGGGGTCTTCTGGCATGGGACCAGTGTGGAACACCCTAAAAAGTGAGTATTTCTCAACCCCGATTCAGAGAAACACTCGAGCTGACCCCAGACCCATTCCCACTCGGGCTAGGAAGCCTTTAAGCAGGCATTTAACTTCAGGCATGTGCTTAAGCCACCTGATGTCCAAGAACGGACCACCGAACTGGGAGAACGTGCCTGTGCGTGTGTGTGGGGAGGCCGTGGGCAGTGCCAGAGCTAGCGTTTCAGCGTCCTGGCCCGAGGACTGGCACACACCTACACTGGCAGGTTTGGAAGAGGCAGCTCTGGGGTGTCCTGTATCAAGTGCACAGCCACAGCTGCCATTTAGCTAAAGCCTCGGGGCATGTGGCAGCCAAGACATCAAGACATCAAGAGGATGTCAGTGAAAGGTGTAATGCAGTAGTTCATCCCCAAAACCTGCATGGTTATATAAAGATATATATTTGCACAGGGAACGACTGAATGTAGGTGGGTAAGAACCAGCATATCATTTTTCTAATTGTAGAACAGAAAAGGATGAGTGAAAGCTGGTGATGCTGGACTTTTTTCTTTGAAACGTTGCTGGTAAACTGCCTGTGAACCATGCTGCAAACAACAGCAAGCTGTTTCTGGTCACCTAGTCAGGAAAATCAAAGCCCTAAGGTTTGCCAGGTTGTTCTGCATCTATTTGCGTGAATGGGAATAAACCTACAGGTCGGAGAATGAGCTAGCAAAGAAGCAAAGCAGAGCGCAACCAGGCTGCTGAGGGATGCACCGATCCACGCACCACGAGAACGCTCCCCTGTGCCAAAATTAAGGTGCTTTAATTCCTGCCTTACATTTACAATTTTGTTGGCTTGTCCCATACCTGACAGAAAGCTACCAGAACACGTACCGGGCGGGGAAATCACTGATGCGGGCCCCACATCTGCATTCAGAACAGTATTTCAACGACTACAACTCCTTTGTAGTCGCATGCAAGTAAAAATAGGACACTTTTCAGTGGCGATTCAGAGACTGCCAGGGAAAGATGGAGAGCACGAGGCACACCTGCCTTACACTTGTGTGGACCAAGTACAGGGATGTGAAGAGAAGCAGTGTCCTTGGGCTGTGGGGGGAAACGCGTGTCCCTGCAGGAGCTGTTTGCTGGAACGACGTGCTGCGGGAGCTGGGGCACGAGAGGTTTTTGGGTTTCCACCGAGGTGGCTGGCACTGACTTGAGAAGACGAGAAAATCTGCAGCTCTTCTTGTGACGCTTGCCTGAAGCAAGTGAAAAATGAGAGCAGGGATAGGACGGCCTAACACGGGATTCCGAAATGCTCTGCCCTGGCCCAATTCAGCTACTGCTGAACCCAGTGCAGTTTTATCAGTTAATTTAGGGAAAGTGAAGCTAGTACTGAATGTTACTTTATTTGTGGCTGTGCCTTAGGAGGAACAGGTTATCCTTTACATTTACCTCTCTGTATTACAATAAAGGCCCCCACAAAGGCGCTTAATCTTCGCTTGGGCCAGCAGGAGCTTTTTTGCACTGATTGGTATGTCAGAAACATGCTGTCTTTGATAGAGAAAGGGCAGCGATTTCCTTGCAGCAAATATGCATATATGTCATGGAGGTGATGTGTTCGGAACGGGGAGATACGAAAGAAGGAGAGAAGGGAGCCAGCAGCAATCTCGCTTATCTGTGCCTTGCTGTGTTCACAGTCCAGGAGAACTGATATCTGTATCACTGAGATACGGCCTCGTTCCTCTTGGGATTGCAGTAACCATCTTCACATGGAAACCAGCTAACAACATGCTACATATAAAACAGCTTGCCACAACTGATCCTCAACTGCTCCACTTGAAGACTATTAATCTAATTTCTTCATGATTATCTTTTCAGAAATTGGATCCAGCTGTTCAGCAATCTTCAGTGGGAGGTTAATGAGTATTGCTGAGCTTGCAGAACAAAATGTTGAGCTTCAAAAACCTTCTGGGTTCATTTTTAATGAAATGTTTTAAATTCTCAGCTTTTATCTGTTTTGCAAGCTTCAAAAGTAGCCTTGGCACTCTTTTAACTTGCTTACTTGATATTTTTCCTTACAAGAAACTCAAAGAGCATGTATTAAAATGCATCGTGTTGTTGCCCTTTTAGCCCAAACAGTATGCAAAAGTCAAAGCCTTGCTGTCTTGTTTCCATGAAAAATTGATACGGCTCCAATATTTCTTTGCAAATAAGTAAGACTGCACAAGAATCTACAAAGTGTCTTTTTTTTCCTGAACACACAAGGAAAAAAAAACAGGAATAAAAAAACTCTTGGAGGCTGAGAGGGTGTTAGGGGCAGGTATCCTACGTTTTTGACATCCTCCTGGCCATCCCTCAAGCACCAAGTCTATTTGGCTTGACCCAGTGTGGCTGTTCTCCACCTTCTCCAGAACTCACCCTTTCACCAGCGTTCTGGCTCAGGAAGCCCTGCCTCAGCACCCCTGTATTGGCTTTGCATGACAAGGGTTTGGTAGTGGGGGGCTGCAGGGGTGGCTTCTGTGAGAAGCTGCTGGAAGCTTCCCCTGTGTCTGATAGACCCAACGCCAGCCGGCTCCACTGGCCATGGCCGAGCCCATCAGTGATGGTGGCAGCACCTCTGGGGGAACAGAGTTAAAAAGGGAAAAAACCTGCACAACTGAAGCCAGAGAGAGGAGTGAGAATATGAGAGGAACAGCTCTGCAGACCCCCAGCTCAGAGCAGAAGGAGGCAGGAGGGGCTCCAGGTGCTGGGGCAGAGGTTCCCCGGCAGCCCCCGGGGAAGCCCCCGGGGAGGCCGGCTGTGCCCCTGCAGCCATGGAGCTCCACAGGGGAGCAGATCCCCACCTGCACCCGGGGAGGGCCCCACGCCGGAGCAGGGGGATGCCCGAAGGAGGCCGTGACCCCGTGGGCAGCCCATGCTGGGGCCGGCTCCTGGCAAGGCCTGTGGCCCCGTGGGGAGAGAGAGGAGCCCCGGCTGGAGCAGGTTTGCTGGCAGGACCCGGGACCCCGCGGGGGCCAGGATGGAGCAGCCTTTCCTGAAGGACGGCACCCGTGGGGGACCCGGGCTGGAGCAGCTCATGAAGAACTGCAGTCCGTGGGAAGGACTCACGCTGGAGAAGTCCATGGAGGACTGTTTGCCGTGGGAGGGACCCAGGCTGGAGCAGGGGCAGAGGATGAGGAGTCCTCTCCCTGAGGAGGAAGGAGCGGCAGGGACAAGGTGTGATGAACTGACCACAGCCTCCATTCCCCATCCCCCTGCACTGCTCAGCAGCGGGGGAGAGAATTTGGGAGTGATGTTAAGCCCGGGAAGAAGGGAGGGGTAGGGGGAAGCTGTTTTTAAGATTTTTGTTTATTTCTCATTAACCTGCTCTGATTTGATTGGTTATAAATTAAACTAATTTCCCCAAGTGTTCTTCTTCCCTGTTTTGCCTATGACAGTAATTGCCGAGTGATCTCTCCCTGCCTTTCTCTCGACCCACGAGCTTTCTGTTTCATTTCCTCTCGCCTGCACGGCTGAGGAGGGGAGTTCTGGAGCGGCTTTGGTGGGCACCCGGCCTCCAGCCGGGGTCAGCCCACCACAACCCTTTGCAACCAAACCTGTTTTCTTTCTCCCTTTCCTTTGTGGTTGCTTTCACACAAGGAGCTAAAGAGAAGCTGAGGACTCACTAACTTAGTGGCCCTGCCCTGCTAAGCAACATCCACAGAAAACATTTGGGACTTAGCTTTGGCTCTGGCCCTCCTTGCCGGACTGCACTGCTGGCAGGGCTTTCTTGTATTAAACTGTTATCAAGAAAGGGGCATTAAATGGCTTAATTATTTAGCCTCAATGTAGAATGCTTACTACACATATAGATGCTTGCCAGGTCTGTGACTGATGGCTATTTTTATCTTCCGCCACCACAATACATTTTACCCCCCAGGAAAAGGAGACCGCAGCAGTGTAACTACCTCCTTGAACATTTTGCTTCTTGTCAAGTGCTGCATGCCTTCTTCATGCCCAGGGGCTTCAGCTGAGACACACGACACAAACACACAGCGAAGGCGGTCCCTGGCTCGGAGAACTTCTCACCTTAACACACAGTGCAGCTCAAGATCTCTTCTGAAGATGTCAGAAAGAAACTTCTGCCTGAGGCCCCAGACCAGATGATATGGGCTCTACCTCCAAGAAGCCCCCCATTAGTGTGGGTTATTTTGCTTCTAATTTTATGGGTGGCTTCTGCTTCACATCTCCTGTGTATACTCAAGCTACACAATTCCAGTGCCCCAAGATTTACCAGGAGGGTCTAGTTATTCACCTGTATATTTACTGTTGGTATTTCACCCTGTTCATCTCCTCTAGGGGAAGATTGGTCAGGCAACCTATTATTATAGTCTCTCAGTGCAACTCTGTTTTAATTCAATATTGTCCTCATTTGCATCACTATCTCTGAAGTTCAAAGTAAACTCCTAAGGGTGGAGACAAACTTCTATACATGGAGTATCACTCCCTCGCTCACCTTTGGGACCAACTCCAGGCACAGCAGCACAAATGGCTGTGCTGTCTGTTCTCTCAGGCCAATCTTCCACGTAGCTGTCTTGCCAGCCTTGCAAAACTATTTTGCCAAAGAAGTCAGGAACAGATCTAATCTATGCTCATATGTATCGCTTTTGTATTTTCCGGCATTAGGCAGTTACAGATGGACCTTTGTAACGAGTTTATTACTTCCCATGTTTATCTCCTAAGCAGATGCTAGCAGGGTAAGTGCGCTGTCTGCTTCGGTCCCCGCTGGCCTATCTCTCGCCAAAATAGTTTTGCGGGATCTGAATGCCTTTGGGTCAGCTCCACAGCCCTCTACAGCATGCGGGTTCTCTTGTCTGTTTATTCCCTAACTAAACTCTGGCAAATACAAAAATGACATGCCACCTTTTTGCAGGAAGAAATAAACTGACCTTCAGTCTGGCTTTGCCCTTTGCTATGTAAAATAAGAAAAATATGTACTTGGTGCACAGTCACAGTGACTCTCAGGCAAATCTTAAGCAGATCTGCAGTGCACGAGTGGACAGAGTTTATTACAACTCCGGCATTTTTAAGTCAGTTTACTATCAACAGGAAGCAAACTGTTTGAGAAATGCCAGACAAATCGCTTTGCGAAATCTCGCAGCCTCAAGTAATGCTTTTAAGCAGCTAAACCGGGGAAATCTCTCAAACAAAACTAAGCAATAGCTCACCATCAGATGCACTGACAGAAGGGCAGAGCGCTTTTTCAGCCAGAAGAAAACGCACCCTACTACTGTGGAGTTAAAAGCTGCACTAGGCTAATTATGAATCTGGATAATAACTGCCAGAGGAAGCGGGAGAGACTGTTCCTTACAAGTTGTAAAATGCATTTATCCCAGACAAAACTCTTCTTGCAGCTCCTAAGCACATGGGCTTGCATTCAAACGGCCTGATTTCCAGCTCGGGCTCTGGGGCTGGTGCTGCTTTCCTGGCTTGCTCACCCCTAACCTGTACCCTCTCAAATCACCTTTTAAGAGGTACAGCTTTCATCACCAAAACCAAGATGTGAGTGGAAACTCAGGCTGTCCCAATATAAGGCCCAGCTTAAGAGCCAGCTTTACATAATTACCTTTGAAAGAGACAACACTTCTTATGTTTGGACTAGAAGTTTCATGCTTTGTTGGGTATATGCTGCATAACAGCCTGATGGATCTCACGTATGGAGAACTAACATCCTTTCCCGAGTTTGCAAAAGTCAGATTTTGGTAACCTCTTTCCTCTTTATCTTGGACTGCTGGATAGCAAACTGTGGGAAAGGGTGAGCTTTGAAATATTGCAAAGATTTGCAATAGGAAGGTATCATTAACTTGCATTTCTTTCTTGCAATTTGAGAAACCCATACATGTCCTTGTATGTAATAGTCTCCTCCTTTGTAATATTCAGGATTATATGTACAGGCTGGTGTAACAGTACTGGGCACTGCAAATTAATTACGAGTAGACTCTAGTCTTACAGTATAATTGCTGGATGCTGTGGTATTATAAACATTGGCAAGGACATCACAGGTGGAAAAAGTCTCCTCATCTGTAAGGCTTAAAAAGATCTTACTCTAAATTGATATTTAACTCCTTCATAATGTTAATAAAAAGCTTCATGAGCAGTATATATTTTAAAACCAGCTCTGATACTCAAGAGTAGGTGCGCGCATTTAGAAAGATAAAATTTACACTTTGATTCTGAGTACACTACAACATTACTGTATAAAAGAGTTGACATGTCCTCTATAAATATTTTTGAGGTAACTTCAAAGGCCAGTTGGAATCTCTTCTATGGAAAATACGCAAACTCTAGGATTACACATTCGGGGAGGGCGACTCGCCTCAGGGGAAAGCTAATGAACAGCCAGGCTCTCCTTCCAAGGTCACAGCCTCATGTCAGCCTTGATAGATGTTTCTACCTAGACACTGATCAGTGCTCGATGTAAACTGAGGCACTCCCAATCCAGTCCCTAGGCAACAGATATCTATATGAAAAAACAAACCCTTACACAACTCGGTGGACAGTAATTGGCAAGGCCAGGAGAGATGCAAAGGAATGAGGACATGCAAATTACTGACCACTTTGACCTACATGCATCCTCATCATTGTCACAGCCCAGCTAATGTTCTTAAAAGGGCTTCTTCACGCCAGAGGAAACGCTCTGCTTGGGGACTGCAGGGAAAACTACGCTGCTTCTCTCCATAATGAATCTAAATGGTGAAGAGGAGAGTCCATGCACCAGCGTCTTCAAGGCAGCACTTCTCAGCTGTGCTGCATTTAGGTGGAAGAATGATCTACGCTCCTTTTCGCAGCAAGGTCAACTGAAGTAGCTCCCACCATGCCTCCTTGCCCTGCACAGCTCTTGTCCACCCCCAAAGCATTCACTTCAGTGGTGCCACAACAACTGCTTCTTGGGGCTGAATGCTGGGCTTGAGCAGGTAACTGAGCCAAGTTAAAAATAACCCAGCAAAGAAATGAGCCCCGACTGCTTTCCTGATCCTGTTCGGCACGCAGCCCCGGAGCCAGCAGCTGCAGGAGGCAGGGGAGAAAGGAGGGGACAGCGAAGGAACTGTTAGCCAGCGAAGCCAACAACAATCAGATTTCCAAACTATGCTCTAATTTGATCCCCACATCCTTCAACCTCATGGAATTGCACTATTTTTTGCTTCATTTTATATATTAAGAAAAGAATGAGTTAGTGAAATATCCCAGTGCCAGTACCCTGCCTGTGTAACCGGAGAATTGGGAGCTGACGGGGCAAATGTCAAACATCTCTAAGCACCCAGAAGTGCCAAGGGTCCTGCAGGAGAGAAGAGACGGAGTAAGAGGGAAGAGACGTAACAGCTGATTCTCAGCACCAGGCCCAGACTCTGGAGAACAGCTCTGATGGGGCCACACACCAGTAATGAACTGGGATCAGCGACGGGATGCTGCAGTACTGGGCCCACAGGGCTTCAGCACGTCCCCGAGCATCTCTGACCCTTCTTCATGTTGCCTCTCTGGCAAAAAACAGCCCCTGCCTGCTACCTGAGTGTACTTCAAACAGATGATTTCTCCATAGGGGCTTCTCCAATCTCTGATGTGCTGTATGGGGGATGCAAAACTGCCTCTACAGCCCAGACAGCACCCCTGTGGTGTGCAGTGCCGGGGGGGTCGGGGCCAGACGGGCTCCTGCCCTAGCAAGGGACTGAAGAGGGAATGATAAAATTAAATTTGCCTTGTATAGCTCCAACTTACTAACCAAAAGATAACTCCAAAAACATCATATGAAAGCACATCCTACTCCTCTTCACAATGTTTTGGGTTTTTCCCAGTCACGAGAACCGTCTCTCTCTCCTCCTTGCAGTTCAGTTGTACTTCCCCTGTACATGGGTTTCCCACAAGTCCAACCAAACTCATGGGACAAGCACAGTACAAACATTTACCAGGAAGATGCAGAACTTCTGGCAAACTCCAACATCAACCTGCTACAGTATTGCATCCCTTTTCTAGATTACAAAAACAGGCTCAGAATTCTTAAACAGATACCCAAGAGACTGTTAAGTAGAGAAGACTCAGAAATACCCTAACATGGAGTATCACAGTCCATCTCAACACAGAAAGCGTGTTTTAAACCTCCAGAGCTATATACCAGAACACAGACGTCCACTCAACCCACGCTCCCACTTTGCCCTGTACTTCTGAGGTTTGCTATGAAATCCTGGGCAGGGCAAAGCAACACCCAGTGACAGGATTCTTTGTTGTGGGCAAATATCCAGCCAGCAGCCAAAGTGACCACCCGCAGGACCTCGGGAATTTCCATCATTAGAGGTCTTAAGTTGTTAGATAAATATCAGTCAGGAGCAGTTTAGTTGGAATTGATCCTGCCTGGGGGCAGCGGGATGGAGTGGACGACCTCTTGCCCTTTCTAGGTTGATCTTCTGCAATTCTGATGAAAGCAGAGAGAGCAGAAGCCTGATTCCAATCCTGTCTCTGACAATGACTTTTCATTCATCCTTGCAGTTAACGTCAGCTTCTCAGACTGCTCTACTTGCCATAAAACTGAGATTAAAGCAATTCCTAATTCATATGAACACATAAAGTGCATATACACACAGACAGAAATACATACATGATGTATATCTCTGGCTATGTTTTATCTATAACCATTTATCTACAAAACATACAAATACTGTTTCTATAAACAAGAATCATTCCCGATAATAATGAAAACAGTAGATGAGAATGAAAATAGAAAAGCAAAGCAATAAGGTTAAAGATACAATAACAGTAATTCCTACTCACAGCTGCTATTTTTAAAGCAGGGAGAATCTACATGTCAGACTAGTCAAACTTTTCGTATAATACAAACGAGTGATTACAACTCCTGAAGCCAGAACAAATAACCGACTGCCATGGTGTGCTGCAACTACCATGTTCCAAAACATCCTGTGTATCAGTAGTATCTCCTTTTTGTGCCAGTATGCACCAAACCTGAGTAAAATGTAAGCTCTAAGATACAGGAATATTCTCCAGCTCGTGTCATACTGAGAGAAGCTGTAGGAGGGACAGACTTACATGACAAAACTTCGGTGTGAAGGGCCCAGAAGGCAGAAAAAGCTAGCTGCATTTTAGCGGCAGCTTTTCAGTTCATGCCTGGGCAGAGCGGTGGTTTAAACTTGACTAAACCACATCACAGAACAGAAAGAGAAAACAGAAAAATCTTTCTTGGCTTATCTGTTCAGCTATTGCTTCAGTGTGCTGCATGCCAGCAGCTGAACTATAATATGTGGTCTTGCATCTTACATATAAAATGTAGTTTACTAAAACATATTTTACAGGTGAGCGTACACAATATAGGGTTCATACATAACAACCAGCCTCCACTTAGGCTTTCACAAAATGCAAGGCAGCCAAACCTAATCGCTGCTTGTTGAATCAAATTCATTATATCTCAAAATACGCTTCTGCTCTTTGAAGAGGAGCATACACAGATACTGCAGACGCATTCATCAGGGCCAGCTGGGCTATCTGGTGTCCCGCGTGCATCTACGTACATTATCTATGACCGCGCAATAGCTGAATACGTGCAGACAAGTTTTAAACACTATGTAACTATTACACACACACCTATCTGCAGAGATTAGGCATCTGTTCTCAAGAAATGACAGGAAACGACTGGGGAAAATTTATGAAAACTGAAATAATCACCATGCAAATCACCAAAGTGGGTCTGAGATGCAAAGGGATTTAATTCATCAATTTGCACAGATTAGGCAAAACTGAAATTCACTGCATTAAGGGCTCCTATTTATTTCTTAAAACCTTTCTTGGCTGGGAGCCATTAGGTACTTGTAAAAGATTAGAATTATTGGTGTTTGATGGGCTCTCCTAAAAGGAACGGAATGGAGAAAATGGCAGATTTGAGTCATTAGGATCATCTTCTGTTAACTCCTGTATTTTACAAAAATATACTTCTAAAAGCATAAATAGATGATAAATTGCCTAACTATCACCTAGCATGATTCCCGGCCATTTCCTCGCTCGGTAAGCACGCTGCCAGGCAAACCGCCTGCACTTTGCAAGCGTTCCTCCTTACTCACGCTGACACATACCATAGGCTGAAGGATTCATTTTACAGACCGTTTTGTTTTGTCCTGCCACGTCAACACTCAACAACTCTTCCATAATAGCAAAGCAGCTATTACAAACCGCTAAGCTAGCTCCCTTTTTCTTTTAAATAATGTAAGTGGGCTGACTTTATGGAAGATGAAGGACGAGCCATCCTGGCAGCACGACACCCGTCATTAGGCTGCCTGCAAATCTTCCTCACGCAGCATCTGTCAATATATCTCGAAAGCAAGCAGCGAATCTTCCCTGCTCTTCTCCCCGACCCGCTGCTACCCTCCTCCTAGACATCCCTTGTTTGGATGATGCTGCCTGTACCGAACCCAGCGCGGTTTGGTACGCTTCTGGGAAACAGCTACAATCATTCCAGCCCATCTGATTTACAAGCTAGGACTTGATCTCAGGTTTTTATTGGGCAAGGGATTAGCACCCTAATGCGTTTCATTAACTGTGTATCAGCAGACCCAATTTGTTGATTGACTGAAGTTATTTGATTTGCAAGGCTTGTGGAAAGAAATGCTAATGTTGACCTTGTAGTCCAATAAAGAAAAAAACCCAGCAATCCCTAAGACACTTCTACAACACAAAAATATGCCCAGAGTAGACGAAGCAGTAATTTGTGGTTTTAAAAGTAATTAGTTTTCAAAAATTACATTTATACAGACCTGTTTTATCTCATACTTTAAAAAGTCCTTTAACTTGCCTTCAGTACTCTTCTGCACTAGAATAATGACAAATGGAACTTGAGAAATAACCAGAACTCAAAGGGCCCGATCCTGCTAAAACTGAGTTTGGTAGGTGAGATGTCTGCTTGACTTCAGCACATATGGGATTGTGTGTGAGATTGGGGTTACTGCTTATTCTGGAAATGTTGCCCGAAATCTAGTTTCTTACATTGTTTTTCCTTTCCATGAATCTGTCAGCCTGAAAAATGGTTTAAATTGTTGTTACGCCCACTTACAAGATTCCTTTATTTTGTCAGAATTTTGTAAAAGAATCTGAATATTTGGTATGTCCAGATTAGGGTGAAAGCGATCACATCCCAATGGAACAAATGTTAAAATTTTACTGCAAACAGCCTATTTGGCATTTTAAGATGTTAACTCCCCTAGAGTTCACCCATCTATGATGCATTAAAAATGCACTGCTTATAGCTCATACAGGCACTAAAAGAGAACTGGCTAAAAATCTGTGTGAGACAAAATGTATCTGTCAAGAGTAATGTTAGCCATAGACACGTGGCTGCTTAATTCCAGCATTTTTCAAAAATTAACTGTATGTTAACCGTTCTTCCTTATTTCATAATTTATATCAGGTGCTAATAGTGAGTAAACTAGAGCTAAAATTTGTTTGGGTGTTTAAGGGATGGGATAAAACGTGGCACCTGAAGGGGAGATTTGGCAGCCATGCAGAGTGCAGTCAGCAGTAATTGGATAAAAACCAGTTCTGTGCAATTTGTTGCGCTGCTGGAGGCTCAAACCTGCAGCTCTTCTAGAGATTTACAAGACTTTTCGTCCTGTCATCCATGTACATTTTCTAAGATCAGTCAGTAACACTGAGCACAAAGAAATCTTGCATGAATTAAAAAGGTGTTCTCTTTCTTACCTTGAGAAATTGCAAAGAAATGACATGCGGCTTGTACTTGTAGGATGAATAAACAAAGCTTGAATGATAGGGGTTTCTGAGTTTTTCTTTTTTGTTTTACTAAGTTTTCTTCCCTGCTTCTTATGTATAATACAGATTTACGTCTTGCCTACTCTGAAAGGCCATGCTAATGCCAAAAATTATGACAGTACAAGAATCAAGAGAATGAAAATTGCGTAACTGAGAAGACCTTTCAATTTAAGCTACTTTAAAGCTCTAATATTTTGTTTAAAATTCCAACAGTTAACATTTTTCAGAAGGGATGTCCTTGTTAGCAAGTCAATAGCTCTACTCTTTCAATCAGCAAGTAGGATCACACTCATGCTTGAATACCTAGGAGCAAAAATGGGTACAAGCCTCGAGCACAAGAACATCCTTTAAAAAGTCACTTTTACCAGACATTCCAGAATGCAATATAGGGCAGCCGTGTTACCTCCCCCAAGAGCCTAGCATGTTTTCACTCCTTCTAAATGTAAATCTGGGGAAACGAACAGGCCTCATTTCTCTCCTTGGCTTTGCAGAGACCTGCATGTAGTACTTCGCTCTTAGTACACAGGTACTCCTGTTTTATGGCACGCACAGCATCCAAATTTTGACGCTTATCCTAATCACCTGTATTGGGAGTACAGGCTTCCTAGCCAGTCAGAGGAGAGAAGGACTCCACTGGATGGTGACACAAATCATGCGAAACAGCAGCTTACCTCTCTGTTAACAATATAAAAAGCTTGAAGGTAGATGCTGTGCTGTTATTCTAGCTGTGATGGTCTAAAGTCGCACATTAGCCCCGATTAAGAGTGAATTAGTATGAACACGCATCACTGTGCTTAAGCATCTTCAACACCAAGGACATTTTGGAAAATGCCAGATAAAATTCAGTTACAATTTACTGATCGTATGTTCTTCTGCCTTACGTTCATATACATATGAACATGTATAGCCTCTGTGTGTGCGTGTTTGAAAGGTTCCACTATTTCATTTACTGCTGAGTGTAACTGAAGGTGCTGGCTGGGACTTCACAAGGCCCCGAGGGGGAAAGGAGCTGGGTAGCCGAGGGATCAGCTCACTCCTACAGACCCTGTGCTGCTGGGCTGGGAGCAGCGCAGGGCTCGCACGCCTCTGGCAGCGGCTCTGCTGGGCAGCCTGCCGGAACCTCTACGTACTTACTCAGCTCCACAGCGGGGTGCCATACATTTCTTTTTAAATTTGGCTTTGCATTTGTTCTTACCTTTTTGGTTTCTTCCTGACAAAAGGTCAGCGGTGTTACTAACACTTGGCAGTCAGCAGGGATGGGTTCCCCCCTCTCCCTCCCGTCTAGATCCCAGCCCTGGCAGAAAATATATAATTTTATTATTGCTTAAATCCCCTTCCCCAAACTCCTCTTGATACAGTTTTAATGTTATTGGTGCACTGAGAACAGCAGTAGTTCAAGGTAGAAGTTTGCTGTGCACTTCAACTCCTCTGCTCTACAATTATGGCAAGGGAAGAAGAGAAACACATCTTTTGTTAGAGGGAGATGACAGGGAGGTTGGGAAGCGCAGGGTTTTTCCATTTCAGCTATTATCTGTATTTTGGAGTTTGTTTCTATAAACTGTCACAACAAATAATGTATGAGACACAGAGGAAAAAAATCACAGTATTTTGAAACTACACAGCTTTAGGAAAAGCTATAGTCACACGGATGACTGGCTCCTAACCAGATCACAACTTAAGAAGAAAAAAGCATAGGAGTTTTCAAACCATGTTTCACATTAGGACTAGACTTCACGCAGCAGGACAATCAACCACCACTGCTTCCAGCAGGGCACTCCTGAGAAACTGCCCTTAGTGCTCTGAGTGACGACAGGAAAGAAAAAAACAGATGATGGGGGATGTTAGTTTATGCTGTGCTAATGTACAGACTCAGCAGATAAGCTGGGTAGGGTTGTTTTCACTCATCTTGGAAGAGCTGAAAAGAAGAATGAAAGTAAGCAAAGATGTTCCGGATTAGAGAACCCTCTCGTGTCTCTCTGCAAGCTCACTTGCTGCTTCCCACTCAGGAAGGCAGGATAAAATGATCTCATTCAAAAAAATAAACTAATGGAAAACGACGTTCAAAGGAACAAAGCCAAAGGATGCCCGTTAGCCAAGCGGGTCCCCCTCCACTTCATTATAACGCCACATCCCACCGGGGGAACTTGCTGCTGGCGTCGCTGCTGCCCTGCGGAGCTTCGGCTGCGCAGGGCTCTTGCACGGGCCTGCGGGGTCTGCTCGGACTACGACCCTTAGAAGGAGCTGGCAGACCTTCCAGTTGCTTCTCCTCGGGCAGGAGACAAAGCACCACATTTATTTGTTGTTCCTTTGCCAAACCGTGACATGCAAACAGGCACATTGGGGAAAGGAGGCCTTGACAGAAAACTGGCTGTCGCTGCTTTTCTCTGCTGTAAAAAAAAGCATGTGTATTCGTGCATATGTGTGTGCACGGCCTTGGATGGAGAGAGCAGATGAAGTAATGATTTCCTCCCTCCCTGCACCCCCCACCCCAGGCCAATTAACATTCCCTTGGAGGTTTTTAATTAAAGCAAATGTCCGCCCCATAAAGGCGGCAAGTCTGGGAGGTTGACATCACACCTCCTCAAAAAACACACAGAGACACACCTCCCAGATAAAGGCTATTTATTATCTGCTCAAGAGACTTTCTGGGATTCATTCCCCTCTTTTGGCCTCACTGTGGCCAGAGTCCCTTTCTTATCTGTCTGACAGGTCCATACAATGCTTAATTGACTTGCCTGGGGTCTTGGGTTTTCTTTCTTTGGGGGAAGCAGGGCCTCGGGGTGGTGATGGAGAGAGATCCTGTCCTTTTGGCTTTTAATGAAAAGATTCCCATAATAATGCCATCCATTTGCAGCCATGACCCCCTAGAAGATACGGTGGTTTTCCTCACACAGTTAGTGGGAGCTGGGAAAAACACAGTGCTGAATTCTCAACTACTTTGGCTTTTGTTTTCCTAATACTATAAAAAATACAGCATTCAAGAGATGGAGCTTCCCTTACGCTGAAGCCGGATTTCACAAACACCAAAAAATTCAAATAAGTCTTGCTCAGATACAAGCATGGCTGACTGCAAGCACACTTTTGACAAGTAAGAAAATTTAAGAAGGGTCACCTGTTGCTGAAAGCCCACAGAAATCCTAAATACTGGCCTGAAGGTGGCCGAGATGAGCACTGAAAGTCCCTGGACCCACAGGTATGAACAGAAGAGCGCTCAGTCCCAAGCTGTGGAATCACCGCTGTTATGATGACTAGGAGATACGCACCTTCTCTCCACAGAGCTTGGGGTTAACTACATTTTTCCCCAGCAGCACTGGATGGCAGCATGGACCCTGCGAACGTGGTCTGATGAGAGGAGCCGAGCACTTTAACAGGCCGCTGCTGCCAGCAGGAGCGGTGCTGCTCTCCCCTCAGCGTTTTGGGACGTGTGCTCTTGCCCTCTCCTTTGGCCCTGCTCTGGCACTCATCTGATGTCTCCGTGAGCCAAGTCAGCACATCAAGCTTTTACGCGACAAAGCACATCAAGCCAGCGCATAATTTGCACCCAACCTTTTTTTCAGTATTGCTTTTTTGCAAGTTTAGTGAGGCAAATCCACTCACTAAGGTGCCGATCACACCCCAAAGCCAGTGCAAAGGAAAAGGCACGCGCGGAGTGGAGAAGGGAAGACAAGTCGACTGCGCCTGCCCCTTCGGCAGCTGCGAGTTTTCATTTCAGCTCAGACTTTCTGTAGATGCACCCCAAGCAATGAAGGGTGATGGGATGAGGCAGGGACAGGGTTTGACTATACTCCTTCGCACGGAAGAGCACTGCAACGTGTCTTCCTTAGTGATCGAATACGTCAGTAAGTGTTCCCAACCAGTTCACCCACCACAGCAGTTTCATCCAAAACTTTGCCATAAATCTAGTCTCGGTGGCTGCGGACGAGAATATACATCTGTAAACTGATCAAGGCTGGCATCAAGTGTCTGCGCAGCAGGCAGCCGCCTGGAGCGGCAGACGGCGCGGGCAGCCACGGCGCCCAGCTGACGCAACCCCAGGCCCGCGCGGTTCCTGGCTCTCCCTGCTCCCCCATCCTTCCAGCACAGCAGGGCAACAGCCAGGAGACACCGCTATGGCCCTCAGCAAACCGACCTGCTGCCGAGCTCGCGCCCTGACCAGGGCCAGACTGGGGAAGAAGCGAAGAGGTGATGGTGTTTGCGTCCTTTGTCTTTTTTGGCTGCTGCTGTAGCCAGACCTTGGTGAACTCACTGCACTTGGTGATATCTGGCTGCTAAAAATCTGTTTTTCTGTCCCAGAAGACGAGGCAGGTGGCTAGCCCTGCTGGGTGGGAGGGGAGGTGGGGAGCAGCCCACCTCATTCACACGTTGCCCCAAGAAATGATTTTGTCTTTGACCCTGTGGGTGTGAAATTCATTTTTTTCCTGAGCATGCTTACTTATGGATCCATGAAAGCATGTGGAAATGGTACAGCAAAGAAATAGTAAATGAGCAAGGAGGGAGTGCTGGAGGGAGCCTTCCCGTCCTTACCCCTCACAGCTTTAGGGCAGCACTTTGGGAGGCTGCTGACAGCACAGGGAATGAGCCATGTGTTGCCACAGGGACCGTGACGGCAGGGCACTTGCCATCTATGAACATCTGTGAGGTTCATGGGCCTTTAATACACCCTTGGGCTGGGTGAGGTCTGTACACACTGCCAATTGTATGGAATAAAGTGCAGGAAATTCTCAGCAGAAAAACAGAAAAAACGGGATTCTTACAGCTACTTGCAGTTCAGAGAACTGGCCCATCATTAGCAGTTTGTACCAGAGAGTAAGAAACTGTCCCTGTGGCTCACGTTCACTAAATACGCTTATTTGTTGTATTAAAATCAATTTCCATAATTCAATGACAAAAAAAGAGAAAACTGAGAGACAGGAACTGTCTGAGTGCCTGCTAGGGAAGCATCCAGACAATGTAATAAAAACAAAAGGAAATCTGCAATTAAGAATTAGGACATTCCATAAACTGCTTCGCTAATTCGACAGCTTAGTATCAGAATCTTTTATCTTGCATTCTGAAATTAAAAGATGCTGCTTTTGCATCCCACCAGTGCTCTCACGGCTGTTCTCGCGCAGCAGTGTAATTCAATACCCTAGCACGCCGTCCCGCGCTCACAGCTGTACGCGTACACTAAGCAGTATGTTCCCAAGGTACAGCAGAGGCTTTCTAAAGGTCCCCATCCTCGCACAGTATTTTGCGCATACCCAAAGGCAGACAAAGTATACAGAGATCCTCAGGTGACAGTATTCAAATGTAAAGAATAATAATTATAAACAAAGTTAATGAACAAGTCCATTTCAAGAGATAAATGCATCATATATTCTATGTTTATATATTAATATATTATAATTAATTCCTTCTAGCACTAATGCCGGCTTGGCCTGGAACCAAAGCAGCTGTCTTGGGGGATTCTCTGCATGGTACTCCCTCTTAAATGCACTAGAAGCAGACACTTATCCACTTTTAGGCCTTTTATAATGTTTGCATGGACAAAAATAGAGAAAGAGGCAAGGACGGGAGGCGTGGGGAGAAAAGAATAAAAACAAAAAAAGAAATGCAGCCTGGAAGTCAGGAAAAGCGAGTTTCCCGCAGCACAGCTCCGGGGGTGCTTTCTAAGTCTCTCAATAGTGATTCAGAGAGCTGCCACTTACTGGAGGAAACCAGGCTAAAGAGATTATCTGAGTTTGCAATTGTATATTGGTTTGGTTATTTTACATGCGGCTTCTGATGTCCATTTCTATTCCAGAGACAGAGCTAAAAAGCTCGGCTTTGTTTGCTACAGCTCAGAAAAGGGGATGTGGGGAGGCATCTTTTATCAACGCTGCAATGCAAAAAAAGTCCCTAATCTCTCCAAAGTCCAGTGTTACTTTTCTTTGTAACTTGGTCTTTGTCTGCGGGTATCTCAAATCTACAAATTTCAAAAATTCAAAACGGTTTGCAGTGTACACCTTAATGGGTGCTGCAATGTATTCCAGTGACCTACTGGGATTTGACACCCTGCATTAGCAAAAAGTCCCATTATTTAACCTCCTCAGCTGCACCTTAACCTGAGCCGGAGGCTAGGAGAGTGCAAGGATCCAGCCACAGCGAAAACAAGTACTTCAAAGAGAGACAAAATGTTAATTGCAGAAAATCCAGAAAAAAATCCAGCAAATTAATAATGAATAATGCATTACTTATTTTGCATCAAATAATGTATGCAGCACTGTATTCATAAACTTTGCAGAAAGGAAGGAATTTTAACACCAAAAACATTGAAGTTCTCAAACTTTTAAGGAGCATTAACAGATTGGCTGGCCCGTTACAAATAATCATAACCTACGTTTAAGAAAGTCAGTTGCTCCGATAGCAAGGGTCTCATTACAGGTGGAGCTGAGCACTGCCTCCCACAAAGCGGTTTCAGTGCCAGAGAAGCATCCTCTCTTACCATCTAACGACTAAGGTACATCTGCATGAAGTCAAACAAAGGGACATCCCTAACTTTATCAGCTTGTCTTCGGACGGATCAGAGCTACCTTTAGTCTGATGTTATTCTGTGGGTAACTTAACCTGCCTGATTGTGTATGCTGTGGTTAAACTAGTTTCTTCAGAGGTGAAAAGTTCACCATTTCTAAAGCTTCTCACCTGTGACCATTTCCAAGTCCCCCTGACCTACTTCTGACAGCCTAAGTTTATAAAGACTAAAACTTACTTCCTTATAAAGCATCCAAAACCCTACTAAAAGGGTCTACAAGCTCTATTGGCATTACTATAGACCCCTGACTTTTGTACTAGCCTGTTTGCTCTGCAGGATGGGTCTGGCTCTGTCCACCTCTGTGCGCAGAAGGCCTGGCCTGTAGCTGAAAATACTACTTGTTACTAAATATTGACATTTTTCGTATCATTCGGGGCTGCCAAAGTATTTTCACATATGTAAAATAGCACTAGTGGGGCAAGGGATTTGATGGACTGTCCTGTGACGTTGTTTTACATAAATGGATTAAATTAGTGCAAGCTGACTCTGTCGATGAGATGTCAGTCTGCAAGCTGCATCCATATGTATAACAGAGCGCAGGAAGATACAGAGAGATTAAGGTCACATTGAATAAACAAGAATAAGCACAAAGTCCACAAACCTCTCTTTGTCCGTGGACGGCTATTTACAACATTGCAAACTGGAGCAGCCACGTAAGAACCACCTGATTCTTGGAAAGTCAGGCACAGTCCCAAGTGCAACACAGAGAGTGCCCAAAGGAGGCGAGGTGATGATTGCACCTTGGCTATGGGGAAGAGCAGGTGTCCCTGCATATACAGCTAGTTCTAGCGCTGCCTCCAGACTGCGAACCACGACATCCTCACAGTTTCTCTTAAGGTCCACAGCAGGACGTTTTATTTCTATTGCAGAGCGTTCCCCAAACCTGGCTTTGAACGGCGCTGAAGGCGAGATGTGCCGACACGGCTGGTTCTCCCTCACAGCACTGAATCCAGCCAGGTCTTTGGAGCACCTTGTTCGGCATTTGAAAGAAAATGAGGAATCGTTAAGAACGACTTGGTTAAAACAGGATCATGGACAGCAACATGGCAGCCACAAAAGACAGAGCAAAAATGGTTATCAACTTCTCCTCCCAGAGCATTTACCATTCATTGGACAGCAGAGCTGCGATGCTGACCAGTTATCACCCCCAGACAGCAGCAGATACCAGATAAGTCTGTAGGCAACAGCAGTGGGAAGGCATTTTTCTGTCAGACACCAAAGCTTCTGCATGAGAGAGGCTTGTTATGAATGCCAGTTTCAGGCAAAGCTTTCCAAATCTTGCTGCACCAAAAAATCAATCCATAGGACACAACTCCTAAGAAACCAGAGTTCATTGGTTCTGCTGCTCACAAAGTGACTACGTGCAAAAGCACATTGTCTGGGACAAGACTTTTTACCCACGTACCATCCTCTAATGCTACCACTGGCAGCTTCTGCTGAAAATGGTGGCGTTTCACTGCACCTTCTTCACCACATGGGAAAAAGTAACTTCCACTGAAGTCACTGTTCCTGGAATCTGAATTTCCTTTGCCTAGCGTGTACTGTAGATTAAGCATAGAGCCACAGTATGCTGTCAAACTGAACTAAAGTAACAGTTCAATTCTTTTTGGATCTCTTACTATAGCTGCAACTAAAAATAAATGTCAGCCAGTGACATACCAAGCACTAATCGGAGCCTTCCCTTTTTTATTTTAGGAAACCTTACAGTATTCTGTTTGTTTTCATCAGGAAATTTCCAATCTTATATCTTACATGTGCTAAGGTTAATAAATCTTCCCATGTCATCCTGTTCTGCTCCTCATTTCTCCTTTTCTCTCCGTGCTCACGCATGTTCGGAGAGCAGTGCCGTTATTATTTATGACACTACCAACCCTCTTGCCTGTTCAGACACTTTTATGACTCGTGGCCACATTCCAAAGCACAATGTTAAAGGGCTTAATGGCTGTGGCAGAAAACTTTTCAGATATCACATATGTGTCAGCCTAATATTTTAATAATTCTCTGCTTCACATACAACGCTTCGCCCTCTGGGGTTTGCCAGGTTACAGCATACTGATATATGTTTCAACAACTCTTTGCCTCAGGAAGGCTTCATCCAAATTTATAGCAGGGCAGTGCACTCTGTACAGGGGCATGAGCAGGCATGAATCTCGCACCTCGATCTGCATCATCTTCCCCGGCTTGTAGTTGGCTTTTTTTGCATGGAAACAGTCAACATACCTGACCAAGCAGTTGTTTGTGACCTTGCTCCCGTTCCCAGCACTCCCTATGGAAGTGTATTTACTAATGCGCTTGCAGGCGGTGTGACGGGGACGAGCGGGTCCTCAAGCAGTGTCTGAATTCTTGTGGGTCTCCTGGAAGCGTGCGGATGAGGGGAAGAGGCGGCAGAGGGGTCATTGGGAAGAAGCCACACCGAAAGCCTTAACTCCTCCTGTGTCAAAGGAATGGGTTTCTAGGACTTCTTGTTTGAGTGTTTCTGCGTGGGTCTCCATTAATTAATAAGACATTAAAATAACAGCAGACTAGGATTAAAAACCTGTCGGTTCAGATAGAAATAGAAAAGGCAGCCTGAGTGGGATGCCCTGGAGCTGCAGGCAAGGCCCTGACTCGACCCTTTCAGTGCCATCTGGCCATTTCTAAGCACTGGTGCCAGACAGAGTTTTCAAAACCCACCTTTTACAAGGCAACTGAAACTGTGGAAAGCCTTGAGGCACAGATACATACCCCAGCTACCGCCCCGTCAAAGAACTGAAGGCATGGCTCAAATTATACCAGGCATCTTTTAGACGATGGGGGTTGTTCCCCAGAAGTAAGCGAAATACCTCACATGCATTTTTAACCTGCCATCTGCCCAGCCTGCCACACTAAATAATTATGCTTGCTCCTCAAAGGTTGGCCTTGATTGTGCAGAGGTGAGGCATGAAAAGGAGGATTAAGTCTCCTGACTCGAAAGCTTTGTAGGAAAGACTGATCCAGGGTCAGGCACACACATCTCTTTCCCACAATGCCCAATGGAAAAAACTGAACCGCAGATGAAGAGGAATGGCCAAGAAAACTGTTGTTATCTTTTTTTTTTTCAATCTTTTAAAAATAAAACCTGCACCAAAATTAAAATAAAATATGCAAGCAGGATAAAAATGTCTCTGGAGCATCGGGAATCATTCGAACATGTGTTTCAGTATCTAAACCCAGACTAGCCTGAAGGAGAAGCCCGAGTACAAGACACACCCCTAAAAGAGAAGATAAGCATGCTAAAACAGGCTGCATTTGAAGAAGACCTTTCCAGAAACTAGTTCCTGGGGCTGCATTTAAACCAAATATGATGACAAAAAACCTGCAGTCGCAAAGATATTTTCTGCCTCAGGATGCAAACACGCCCGTCTACAAGCTCCCGTGACTATCGAAGCCCAAACCTGCCGCTCTTTCTATTGCAGAGTCCACACTGCAAGTTCACATTTCTTAAGAGTATTTAAGAGACAAGCTCCTAAGTGAGAACCTAACATACTACGTACTTCAAAACAAAATTAATATAGCCTTCAATACAAAATAAACAAAATCAAAAGGGCACTGTTCAAATATTACAGAATAAAGAGGTCTCAGTTTTACCTGTCTTCTATTTTTAACATCCCTCAAATTAAAAAATTACTACAAGAATATCATAATGACCACTACTGGCTCCTTGTGTTCTTGCACGCCAGCCTCCATCAGCAACTGCAGATCTTATACTTAAATTAGAAACCCTGCAGGACCAAAAATACTGGATGTCTTTCTGCTATGTTTGTCCAGCATCCAGCACAGTAAGAGTCTTGTTATTCTCCTACCTGGGCTCCTGCGCAGCAATCTGAATGCGAAGCGGGAAGTAAAGCCAACGTCGATGCAATGCAGCATATAAGCATGCATCTCAGTGTCCTTCTGACCCAGAACCTCTCGCAGTGCAAAAGGAATACAGCAAAAATAAATACAATGTAATGAGTTATCTGCATTTGTTTCATTAGGAACCTACAATCAATGCTCCAGATGAAATGATTATTCCTCAAAGGGAAGGAGGAGTTCGAGGCAAGGACTAGCAAAGGCTGAGAAAGAAGGAAGCCTCAAAACCAACACTCCCTGCTGGGTAACTGCTGGGCACCAAGGCAGCATTTAGGCTAGCTTGAGCGCAGCCACCATTCTGACTCTCAATATGACAAAGAAAGACCTTCTGGTCTTTGAGGGGAGAACAAAGCAGCACCTCCAGCCTTGAAGGGACACCTCCAGCCCTCAAAGGACCATCAGAAACAGGCCATTGATCAGTGCTGCTCTCTGCAATGCTTGTAGTCCTTATGAAAAACTCTGCAGGAAAAAACAAAGTAATTCTTACAGCAGGAAGACTTAAAGAAATGTGGCATTGCAAAACCAGCTCCGCTCGCCCCCCCTCCAGAAAGAAGCCTGACATTCTTGCTCTCATCTCAGATGTGCCCTTTCCCTGTGCTGCCTCTGAGACGAGACACTTCTACCACCATCGTCTTGATGCAGAGAAACTATCTCTGCCAACAAATTGACAGAGAATTTCAGTCTTAATAATCATCCTGCTCTGCACTTCAGCCTGATCCACATCCCAGAAGGAAGATTAATCCGCTAAGCCTCTCAGCTCCTAGAAATGATACTTACGGGCAAACAACTGTCCCCACTCATTCTCTTCCTCAGATGATAACCAGAAAAATGTCTGTATTTGACTCACTATGACAAGCTGATTTTAAACCTCCTAAGGAGCACAAGCTTGTTGGCTCTAGGGATAACCCGCTCACCCCTCTGCTTTAACCTAGCAGCCTAGGAAAGAACAAGGCAGGCCATCTACGGAAGGGTTAACGCCAACTGGTTACATAGGCAAATCCTGAGCCCAGTGCACATCTGCAGCGTGTCAGGCCTCCACAGGCACCGCGCGGCAGTGACGGAAGGCCCCGGTAATCCGTCAGCTCTTTTCTTCTCCCAGACAGTACAGTCACAGGTGCTGTTCGACTTGACTTCAGTGTGTTCATCACTGTTAATGCATTCTTTTGATTTGCAAAACGACAAGTAGATATGGAGACATTATGGACACCTTGGCACCTTGCTGAACCAGAATCCATTTACAATTAAGCTGGAAGCTAGATTGAAGCTTCATCCAGGAAGCCAGCTAAAGCCTTCCCTATAAAGAAATCAATACCTTTGAAGCTTCATCCTAAAACACCTTAGTATAGAATAGGTATTTTGTAAAGCCTTTGCAAGAATAAGAAAAGCAGTGAATAAAGACATGAAACGTGGTGGTCACAGCATTTAAGAACGAACTGGATACAATTTTTTTCTTATGTTTCCCATGTTGAGGCAGTTCTCTCTGAGTTATGCTTTATCCTACAAACTTTATGTTTGTTTTTCTTATTTAGACTGTAAACCATTTGAATGAGGAACCTTAATTTATTATATATTTATAATACAATCTACAACGATATCACAGGAGCTGGAACTAGTAAATTATACATTTTTTCGTATACAGATAATATACATCATTTCTGGCTGAAGAAAATTGCTTTTCAGTATTTTATTCTCCCCTGAAATCAAAAGGGGCTGGAGTAAGACAGGACAGGCAATAAAATATATGCAACACAAGCAGCTTGTGATAGTCTACGGCTACTTCACCTTAAGAAGAGGTTAGAGCAGCAGTGGAAACTACAAGCAGTCCTGCAGAGAGAAGAAATAACTCGCCCAGCTCCACTAAGCACTCACCAGGCACCAAGGTAAGCAGAGAGGCTGCACAGTGCAGAACAGACGGACAAGGAGTTATGTCCTCTTAAGTCTTCGTAAATCTTCCTCTAGCTTTGGCTTCAAACGCGCAGTACGACAGGTCAAAGTAAACACTGCATTTCTGGGAAGGAAGGTGAAGTTGAAAGGCACAGGTAGCTCAGGTCTTCCGTGGAAGGTAATTTGGTTGCTCAGCATCACCTCCATCTAACACTGGATTTAAAGTCTATGTGCAGTTTCATTCTAGATCCAGGAATTTTCTACATTTTTGCCCATTAATGAAGGTCATCACTACACTGGCAACCGTTTCTAGGAGATTCAACAAACGTAACATCTACAGGGAACCACAACTTTGGAGGAAGCAATGTCCTTCATTTGACACATGTTAAGAGAAGCCCTGGGAAGAAACCGTAGGCACCTCATAGTTCCAAAATGAAAACGAAAGCGGATGTACATGGGAAGGACAGGAGCAGCAGAAGAATTTATTGCTAATGTTTAATTATTTGACAGCTAAGCAAGTTGGGAAAACCGCAGAGACATAACAGGTCTTCATCTAAATGTCTGCAAAAAAGACACTCTTCTTTCAGCAGCTCCAGATTTTGTTCTAGCTCTTTTGGCCAGAGTGCTTAAAATGTTTAGGGATCATATATTGTTTGAAGGCCTGAAAGCATACAAACCAGGCAGGTCATTCAAGGAAACTGTGAACTCACAATTTGCTCTAATTAATTCATTTCTTTGTAAATCACTCTGAGGAGCCTTGATTACTTCAACACCTTCCTAATCCTGCTCTCAGGCAGCTTTCGCAAACTCACACCTACATTTTGTAGTCTTAACAATGACCCATTCTGCAGTGAGCTGGTTAGTTTCTAACACATTCTCCCACTCAAATTGGGCTCTTTTAAGGATAAGGAATCGAATCAAAGGGCTGTGCTGTAACTAATCCTTCTACCCTTCAAAAAATAAAAATCAACTCAGCAAGCTCAATAAAACTAATGGTAAAAAACCATAAGCCTGGAATAACTGAGTTAAACAGAAGATTTTATAACAAACCCTCAGCCCTCCAGTGTTGAAATTCAACTACACAGGAGGGCTCCTTTTTTCTCCTTGCTTTTTCTGAAGGCTTTCTTGATAAAGTTCGGTGACAGGACTAATTCTGTGTAACCAAAGTGTGCTAATTGAAATGCAACCCATCATTTCCTTCTAGGTGATTTGTTCTTAATATCTGTTCTGCATCAGGGTTTTGATACTTAGATGCACCCACTGTGCCATTGGGAGGGAGGAAAAAACCCTATTAGCTGTAGCCGAGATGATGAAAAGCAGAGAAATCAAAGGGGAAAGGAGACAGAAGGCTTTCTCTCTTTAGTCAAGGCCATTCCATATTCCCCATGACCCTCCAAGGCTGGGCCCACGCAGACAAGTTGGCACTTGGTGCCCTGAAGGAACAGGCTGGCAGTTTGGCATGGGGCTTTGAAAGACAGCCTGGGTTTGGATCCCATCCTTGCTCTCCAGCTGACACCTGACTTTGGACGGAGCTCAACAGGAAGCAAGGCATCTGGAAAAAAGCCTGTGCTTCCTTATCTAGGGAACAATGCGAAGCTAATACAACAGCCTAAATGAGACATGACTCAATTAATGAGAGCTGATGGGGCTAATGACTAAACAGATGGTATTCCTAAAAAAAGACGAGGGAGGGGAAATATAGCTGTGATAATCGACCTGCTGCGGCGTACATGGCAACTTTAAGGCTGTCTCTTGCAGAGCATTGAAACCACTGAGAAAAGAGAGTGCTGTTTGCCTCAAACGCAATACAGAGCAAACTGCAAAGGGACGCTACTCTGCATACCTAGACTAAGGCATCGCGTCCCTGCTTGCAGCAGGCAGAAGATTTTATTAAAAAAGGCTCCTACTACAGTCACTAATAGGCTGGTAGGAATTTTTTAACAACCATGACCTCTATCCCTACATACACCCATTCTTTATTTTTGACAGACTACAGTAGAACCACTTTGCCAAAGTCCTTCAAAGACAGAAGTCGTTAGAGCTGAGACAGGGTTTGAACTGAAGTAGTTTCTAATTGCAGAGTACCATACAGTGCTGTTGTCAGCATCTTTGTACAACGGTAACTCAAGGACAGACAGACTGTCCTCTCTTGAGACACTGTCATTCATTCCTGGAGCAGCCTTGTGAAGCTTGGACTGGACTTGATCCCACTTACTGTTGTAACTCAGTTGAGATTACAGGTCAAATGTTATGGGCCACTGGATTGTCAAGGCGAGTCAACATTAGGGTAAAGAGCGGCCTCTCTCCTTTTTGATGATACGTCAACTACAATTATATTTGTGACATTTTATCATAGGCTTGAGAAACTGTAATGAGCACAAACCTACAAATCTGGTCAAAATACAATGCAGCCTCCTTTTAAGCGTTACCCGTATGTTCATTCACCAGCTATTCTTCGATTAAACTGCTGTGATCAATACATACAGTGTTGCTAAAGCTTCCCGTGGATTAAATATGCCACTGTAGCGTGTCTGTTCCGATAGCAGGTTTTGCAACAATGGGCCCCTCTATGGCGTTTGCCAGCAGGAGGGAGGAGGGAAGGTTCCTCTTGCCCAGCGATGCGTTATGACTGACGGGAGTGTCTGCTCTGGGGTGAACTTTCGATTTCCTCCCCTACACACTGAGATAGCACACAGCTGCCTGCCCCCACGACAGTCAGCCTAATGCGGCAAGCATTAGAGGCCCTCGCATCTCTTCAGATTTTGTGATGTTTAGAAACAGGCTAAGGGAAAAAAAAAAAGAAAAATAAATTAAGAATAAAAAAATTCTATTCTTGAACCCATACAAATACTTTCCTAAAAAGGGTAGTGCCCAACGCATCGCTTTTCCTACTCTGGGCTTCTCTGAATTTGACACTCTCACGCATCACTTTTGACACAGCTCTTGGTGCTGCCATTGGAGGGCACACTGCTGTGACACCCAGCAACCCACAAAAGTCCATCCATGGAAGAATCACCACCACCAGTAAACCCTCCCATTTCATCAGGTATTTTTTCCAGAAGAGGAAAGTCAGCAGCAGTCAACTGCGAAGCCCTAGCCAGCAAGTGCAGGATATTTCTGTCTCTGTAACAGTGGGACTAGGATGTTTGTGAGATTTATAGTTGAGACATATAACAACATTTTTTCAAAGAATATTTGAACAGCTGCCATCCATCCCAATTTCTTCATGCAATCATCGCGATATGCCTCGTGACTAAAGACAGCCTGCGACAGGAAGCTGTTTTGAACACAAACGGCCTCACCGATTGCCACTAACATATTGCACAATGTAATGAGTAATTTTATGGTTAAGATGGGGAAGAGAGTTAGTCCTCAGGGGTGACTCTGGGATGACCTGCTGGGCGTATGACCTGCCAAGGAGACAGGGGTGAGATTCTACCCTCTTAGCTCTCCTCAGCTCTGACCTCTGGGATGAGGCAAATGGGGAGGCAAGCATGAGGATTCTTCCCGCCTTTGTAATGTCTAGCGCAGACCTCCAGCTTTCTCTTTCAGCTGGAGAAAAGAAAGAAACAACAGCACAGGTATGTCTAGTCTTGAGTTCTTTCTGACAAAAGAACTTTCAATTATGCTCGTTAAATTCAGAAAGATTCAGGGACTGATGTGGATGCAATTTAGGAAAGAACAAAAACAGTAAAATAAAATTAAATCCTCTGCTTCTGTTTGATACCTGCTTTTGAATGAGTGCCCAAAGCCAACTGAGGATGACTTGGTTGAACCTTTCTGCTGATTCTGGCAGCAATGAGCAGGACCTGCCCGCCTCCCAGTGAAAGAACATGTCCATAGAAATAAAAAATGATTTGTTTATGGGGGAAGGAGGAAAAGAAAGCTTTTGACCTGACAGTCAAATTACAGAGAGTAGTACAGGATTTGTTATTGTTTCAGCGTTCGCCACACTAAGGAATTAGATCAAAACTCTTAAAAAACCCCAAAGATATTATTTTCTTTGTTTCTTCGTCCCTGTTCAGAGTACAGAAAAAGGTTCCTCTATCTCCACTTCTACAAAGGATGTGGTAGCATGGCGTATGCCAAGACTAGTTCAGATCAGCTTCAACAGTTCAAAGCAAGAAAGCACCCCTGTAAGGTAGGTGAACCATTCCCCTAAATTAAACTGCAGAATCCTCCTCAAATAAACAGTGCTGTTCCTTGTACTGCAACGGAAAGAACAATTTACAAATACAGAAAATCTTGGGCAAAAAGCATAGAGGGGGTATTCTTAGGCAGAAGCACAAGAGAATTAAACTGAACATACTGGCACAGCATCAACAAATCTTTCAGAGAGAGGCTGACAGTCCTGCACAATAAATCTGCTCCCTCTTCGTTACAAGCCTGTCTGCAAGAACACTCTCCACTAAAAGCATTGCTATAGCAAAGGTCTATTTATAGCAATCCTCATGGCAATTCCCTACTTCTCCCCCTTCCTACCCCTTTTCAACAACCACAATGATTCCCTCTCTTGGATGGTATTAAAACAAGGGTGAAGCTTGTGTTTCCTAATTTCAAGAAATGGTACATATTACACAAAAGAACCAAAGAAAAGGTATTAAAACAGCGACTTTCAGGTTTTACCAGTGTTAAGTCGGTTGATATGCTTATGATTTTGCCTCCCCTCTCCTCTTTTGATGATACCCTTCTTGGAGCAGAACCAGCCACAAGGCTGCTTGTCACACCCTAGGGAGAATACATGCAAGTACACGTCATCTTGTGTGCGTGCTTTCAAGTGAGTTTTAAAGCAGAGGTTTTTGAGGGACTCATTTGAAGTCCCTGATCGAGAGCTGCAAAATCTGTGCTCTCCTCTTCATGCAGGAACAGGTACAGCAAAGACGGGCAGCACAGTATTGCCTCCTCAACTCTACGTGAGCTGTCGAAAGCCTGGCCAGTTCCAGCTATATTAGTCAGTCCAACAAAACACACCAACTACCCCTACAATCCTTTTTTCTCTTAAATCTTGATTGTTACGGCCATAACATTACCGCTGTTACGACTGATACTACATTAGAGATCGCGTCTCATCAAGGGAAGGTGGTTTGTGCTCTTTATTTGTTCGCTCCTTGATCTCCGAAAGAGAGCGGCAGTTGTGAGAGTGGCAGGTGGCAGGGGAGTTGCATGCAATTCCCACATTTGTTATAAAATGGAGCACTTCTTGATCACTGTCTTTTTAATGAGCAACGGATCATCCAGGAGTGAGGCTGTATGCGTGCAGCAGGGCTCTCTGGGTTTCCTCTCTTCATTCTCCTATTTTCAAAATCAAAGATTCTTTGTTGCAGTCATATTCTCTGTTTGTGGTTTGAATTTCTGGGCCAGGACTGCCTGCATTTGAGGACTGCAAAGAGAAAACCAGAGCAAGGACACTATTCTTGTGGTTCTGACCCTTAGGCATGGGTTATTCAGTTGCTGGGAGAGAAAACGGTGGAAAGAGAATATTCATTATTTTTCTTCCCAGGAATTTACACTTCTGAGTAAAGATTCTGCTGAGACACACAGGTTGCTAAGCTTTCAGTCTAGGCTCCGGTTTTAGTATTCCAACAAAAGGAACTGTGTCTAAATATCTTCTTTCAGACATTAGCTGTTTCCCCGAATCACTCTACCCTGGACGAGGGCCGTCCCCCTTCCCCCTGCTTCCAAGCACGTTCAGGGACCTCAAAAGCCATCACGAACAGCGTCACAAGCTCAGGGCAACATAAAACCAACCCACACAGCGTAGGAACAGGATCCTGATGAGCCAAAGGGCAACCCAAGAACCAGAAGTCTCTGTAAGCAGGGGTTGTGAGGGATTTTAAAGGTATCTAAAGCACACTGAGACTAACCATGGAATAGCTGCACTATCTGTAAATTCCTCCTGATTCAATTTTCACTATACTATCTCAATTCAATTAGGATTTTCGTAATTTCCCCCATTAAACTAAAATGCAAACAATACCTTTTAAAAATATTTAAAACAAGCAACATTTCAACTTTCATTGCTGTCTGATACAGGCAGGTATCTGCTTTTATCCAAAAGCTACATTTCCAGTCTGATACTTTCATTAAGTAACTCGAAACCACAAACTATTTAAGTTTCACTGTAAACAGCAGAAATGAGGTGGTAACACCTTGCTCATTGACTCCAGCTGTAGCATCATCTGATTGTTAGATTAGATAGGGATTACAAAGACCTAAACAGGTGAGCGTATTTGTTATTAAAAATAAATTGGCCAAATACCAAGTAGACCAGCTTTCAATGTCTTTTTCATCTTTAAAGTTGCTTTACCTCAGATTTGTAGAATTTGCAAAAACTTTTGTGGTTTTACGAGTTTTCAATTATTAAACTATAACTGAAGTCCACAGAAACAGACATGATATTCACAATAAAACTCCAGCACCTTCTGGAGTGTGAACAATTTGCCTTGGGGAGCACTGCTGTTACTATAATGTGGATTTATTCTCCATTTATAAATGAGAGTGAAGAAATGCTAGTGCAAAATTTCTTCTTGTCACCACAGTTAACGGAAAACAAACTATTATGAAGGAATGAGATGTCTCTGGATACTTATTACACACAAAATGACATCCATTTGAGTTTTGTTTTGGAGTTTGAATGAGAAATTATTTAACAATACCAATGTTTTTCAGTAACCCCCTGGCAAGCACTTTGGAATTTCTTATCTTTCTTACAGTAAATGAGACTACTCAAAACTACTTGCTCGATATTTTTACCAAATGACAGTATTTGGTACTACTGTTTACAGATGACAGAATCTGAAAAGTAATTTCTTCCACTTTCCCGAGTCTTTATGGGAAAAGTGGTCTTTTGTGCTTGTACTCAGTAAAGCACGCAGCGTCGGTCCAACTGTAACCGACACATGAGCCTCCAGCTGTGAATTCCTATATTACAAATTTTCACTTGCAGCTTCAAATACCGAGTTTAACAATCACAGATTTTAAACAGTATCTCAGAAAATGAAGAAACATACTCATAACGACGACATACACGATTAATGAACATGAAAATGCTCTTTTGCTGAATTTCGTTTGATGCTCAGCAACTGCATATTTGCCATCAGAAAGGTGCTATATATGATGTTACACCTTCCTTTATGTATTGTATCTTCTATATACATAAGAAAGCATCGTATTAATCTTCATTCTTTTATTTCACATGCTGTCCCTTCCTATTAGCATCTTAATTCTCAAAAGGTTTTTGTATTACTTTCAGTAGAGAAAAACCCAAAAGTCCCATTTCTACTGCCAGCGATCACCACAACAAGCTGTCTAGCCACAGCTGGGGGGATGCAAGGTTCAGGAGTACCCATGGCAGGTTCCTGCCCCCCAGCAGGTACTGCTCAGCCAGCCACAGCGCTCTGTCCGCTCCCGTGAAAGCTGAAGTAAACAGAGCTTGGGCAGGTGGGAATGAAAGCTTCTGAAACAGTCATTAAAAAACACGGTCCTGGTTTTGTCCCTACAGTGCTTCAAAGCCTGGGAAAAAAAAAAAATCAGTATCCTAGATGGTAAAACCTGTTAAGGTAATGAAGGATTAAGATCACTAATACATGGAGGCTGCCCACAGCTACTTGGCACAGAACCCGGTCTGCTGTGTTCATCTCAATGGGGCAGCAGATGTGAAAAGGAGCGGTGTTAACGATAAGGCTAGAGCTCATGTCGCCTCCCTCACAAAAAAATGCAGCATTTTAACATGGAAGGTTGACTTCTTGAGTTTAATCTCTAACCAATTTTATTTCCTGAAGAGTTCCTTTGAGAGAGGTGGTTAATAAGAAAGGCGCTATAGAAATAAAGAATACAGTTGATTGCATATGCAAATTGTGTGTGAATTTTCTTTGGGGAGGGGGATTTGCAGCTGAATGGGTTAACGATAAAAGTGATTGCTCGTTTTTTCCTTCTTTGTTTTTTCCCTCTCTCCCAAGCTCCACAGCTGAACACGATGGGATGTGAGAGCGGGGAAGGATAGTTAGGGGCAGAGATTAAAAAGTACAAAGCCTTTTTGACTGCTTAAAATACTTCTGGTGAGCCAGACGGTGCTGGTGGCAGAGGAAATCAGCATTACCTTGCCTTCAGACGTGACTCTGAGACAACTTTTTTCTTCAAAGCCTCCGCTTTTTGTTATTTGGAAACAAGACAAAGAACAAGCGAGGAGCAAGCTAGCGGAGGGAGCAGAACAATTATTCTTCTCTCAGGCGCTGGGGCACTAACGGGAAGGATGCCTATGTTATGAAAGGCTGGAAAGAAATAAATAAACAGAGAAATACGCAGAGAAATAAAAAGGCAGGAGCCTGAGTCCTCCAGAAGCAGTAAACCTTCCCTTCTTTTCTTTTCCATGATACCTTTGGAAGCTGCTGCTAAGGCACGCTGAAAGGGGGTTTTGTCAGAGGCCCTCTCTGCAGATGTCTTCTGATCCCCTTTGGAGGCACTGCAGCCCCTAATACAGCTGTCACTTTCTCCCTGCTGCTCTAACAAAAAAAAGGGGGAAAATATAATACTAATAAATTTCTGCCTAACCGACCGAACTGCCACTGACAGCCACCCACTGGGGACTTTGGCCTGCATGGGACACCCTGCTGACTGAGAGAGAGGCCCAGGGCTTTAAACTGCTTTCACGCCACATTAACACCCTGCCTGGCAGAAGCGGGATGGAAGAATCCAGGGCTGTCTGATCCCCTGAGCTACCGGGAGCTGCTGCTTTCTCCCACCCTCCGTCCCTCTTGCCCATCTCCCTGCAAGTGGAAGCAAACAATACTTTTTTCTGGATGCAAATGCAAGGGAGAGGGGGGTGAGGAAGCACCTTCCCCTCTCCCCCTTCCCTCCCTCTCCTCCCCTTTGTGAGTTCAAGCAGATAATAGTGAAAGCCAAGGCCCATCTGTGGCTTCTGAGCAGACTTTGTCCCAGTTACTTAGGCTCATCTCTAAGCCTACTTTAGACTCCCCGCAGTTTAATGCATCTTTAAGAACTGTCATTCCATCGCTCCCTCGCTCTGCCCCCTCCTCGCTCTCTCCCCTGTTCCCATGCCGCCTGCTCTCAGCCTCCCTCTCCCCCAATTAAAAATTCCTCACATTTGAATGAGCGTATTTGCACCATCCTTAGCTCGGCGATGCCCCCTCCCCGCTCCTTCGCAGCCATCCTCCTGCTGAATAAAAACTGGGCTGGAGGAGTTCTTTTCACGTATTGTTTATTTAAAGGCTCTCCCTCGCATTTCGTACCAAGCCACCAGTGTATCGGGCTGCCTTGGGACAGTCTCTCACCGCTTACCAAACCACCATGTTAAAATTTTCAGTGCATTTCATCACCTCCAAAATTCAATTCTTCTGCCTTCATTCCCTCACTTCATGCCGTACAGAAGGGTGAGGATCAGGTAAGAAAGATGAAAACCTGCATTTTCTTGAGAATTATTCACTTATTTTACTTTCTTTTTTTCCAGTGCTAGTTGGAGAACAGTGAAGACCTGATACTGTCTAAAAGCACTGGACACATGGAATTACTGAGAGCTGCTGGCTTGTGCTCAGCACTTCTGAAAGGCAGATATAAGTCCAGCATGAAAAAAACCCCTGAATTACCTTTCTCTACACCTATTAATATTTATTTGTAGTAGGACAGCACCAAGACAGACACAAACCCTGCCACAAGCCCAATATATAATACCCATCCCACTGGGCCCTGATGGGGGCAGGGACAAAGCTTTCTCCATGGCTGAGACCAGGCTTTTTCCTTTGTTCTGTCCTCCTCTGTAGCAGGGGGCACGGTCCCCTTCTACAGTGACCTAGGGCTTTACTGGACAAAAGTCTGCTTGTTCAAGGGCCTAAACCGCTGGTGCTGCCCACAGTTTGGGGTTTTGTTTCTCAGGGAACCGGAAAGTGTTCGGCAGCCCATAGGTACGTGTACGTCTGAAGCAGGTGTTTTACAGACTCTTCCCTACTGAGCAGTTAGTGTATTACTGCCTGCACCTACAACTGAAGAGATGATTTTCAGTCTTAGGGTCCTAAACAGATAACACAGGAAGAGGACGGGAAGGAAAACAGCAACTTAAGGATGCAAGGTGACCTGCTGAAAGACAGGGCAGATCAGGGGTAGGGCATGGAATGAAAGTCCCAGCCTTGTGTTTGAAGATTTCCCCTCCGATCAGCATCGTTTCAATGGAGGGAGGCTGCGAAGGCTCGAGCACAAAGGCATCAGATCCTTCAAGGGCAAAACCTCCAGTATAGGCAAAAAAGCCTTATTTCTTGAAGCATTAGAAATCTGTGAAGGAAAAGGCCTTTCTCTGAGGCATGAAAGTCCTTTGGGTTGTTACACAGATGGCAGATCCACTTAATTTTGAAAGCTGGAGAGCCAACTTCAGCCAATATCTGACCACCACCTCTGATCTTCCCTCCCTCACACGGAGTCGGACCTCTGGTTTCATGCCCTGGTACGTGAAGTGGCCTTGAGCTGAATCTGTCATGGAATTAAAGACAGTAGTAGCTTTTCTAATTAGACATTGCAAGGTCCATTCCAAAAGTGGGGAGCACAGCAGAGCAGAAACTGTGCTCAAAACCTAGCTTTAGGATTTACTTTAGCTAACAAGTCACTCCAAGTAGGAGAAGAAACTGAGCCATTGCTCTCTGTCCCTCCCGCTGCCCAGCTGCCTGCCTGACGCTGATGCAAAGCGCCAGCGACTCTGACAAGTCCTAGGTAAATCCCCGACTGGATTTCTCTAGTTCCTCAGCACTACGGTTTTGACACACTCCTCATGAGACTGGCAAGACACGACATATGCAGAAACCCCAGCACAGCACATTTCTCTACACAAACGAAAAATGTAATACTCAGATCAGAGAGAGCAACTCTGTATTGGCATGGAATAGTACAGCTTTCTCCGGATAGGCTGACAATGCTGTTCGAGGCACAGAAGAAATCCTGCTGGAAATGCACTAGATTTGCTCATAGACCTGATGCTTAAGTCTTAAGACCTCTTTGTGTTCAGGACAGATATGCGCAAAAGGACATTCTTCTGAAAATAAAGCCATTTATAACATTTGTTGCACACAGAACAAGACTGGCAAAAAGTGGAAAGATCCGTAACTGCTTCGTAAGAATTGGGAAAACTTATTTTGTGAGGTGGAAGAGGGAACCTGTGTGATAGCCTGTACATTCCCTGTCAGAACATGAAATAACAGCAATCTGTTTGCTGTCCCCCATGTCTGGCATGACTGAAAAGCAAGTAACTCCCAATAACAAACTACAAGCAGTGTTACGGCTGCCTCAAACACACAGGAGATCAGGCTGCTATTTGTAATTCTTGCATATTTTGTATTGCACATATCAGATGACATATACTTATGCTTTAAGAGGGGAAGCCATCTAAGGCTGCAGTTTCTGAAATGTGGCAGTGTGACAGATTCTCTGAACAGAGTTTAGGGGTTCAAATGCTCCATACAAATGTTTTCCCTGGTGAGCCCAGTCATAAAGCACCAAATCCTCACTGTGGTGTAAATGAGCTCGTTTCCCTGAAATTTATGGAGTGATGTTGATTCCTATCAGCGATGATTTGGCTCACTCTGTCTGCAAACAAGATAATGAGGATTACCGACCCATACAAGTGATCAGTCAATATAAATACCAGACTGTGGACCTTGAATGAGGCTAAGAGCTACACAGAGTAAGACTTGCAAGAACCTAAGTCCCTAAATTCAGTCAGACACTTGTGAAAATTCCATCTACCAAGCTATATACTCTTGCATTGTCCCTACCAACATGCACTGCAGAGTGAAGCAGGTGGGAAGTGTATTAAGAGGCAGGGTTTAATAGGTTTAGCAAGGATTAATAGACACACTGACACCGAGAGGCTGGGGTTCAGGAACAGCACTGTGCCACACTATACTCAACATCACAAGGACTTTTACAAAAGTGGATGAATAAATAAGGCCATGAATATACCATAGGCTTCTGCTGGCACAGCCCTCGCTGTGAAGGGTGAGAAGAGGTGGGTCTTTGCGGGCCAGTGCTGTGCCAGCAGAAGCCCCTCTGTGTAGACATGTTTATACTGGCAGCACATGCTTCTGGTTGGAAAGCTTATTTCATGTGTGCGCGCTCCAGGGAGAAGTGTTACTAAAACAGCACAAAGAACAGCTTTGCCAGTACAGCTGATTCCATAGCAAGAGCACTTTATCAGTATGGTGTTTTTTTTGCCCCTGAAAAGGCACTTCTAGTGCAGCTTTCTTCGCAACTCTTAGATTAACCTCAATATTGACTCCAGCTTTCACCCAACTTGAATTCAGAAAGTTAGAAAAAGCTCCTTTAAAATAAACCACCTCAACCAATTTTGCCTTCAGGTAGAGCTCTGTATCTTTGACGCGTTACACTGCTGTCCGATTTTCAGCAGCTGCGTGATGTAATTAGTACTCAATGTTCCAACACACATAGCGACAAACTAAAAACGTAAAACCACGAGTGTCTGTATCATGGAAGTGCCAAAGGCAAATAAATGAGGCATGGGATTTAGTTATTGCAAAAGGAAGGACTGCTGTCAAGACATCAAGCCTGCTTTCCAGATGAGAATGTCTGGGCAAGCACTGAATCAGACTGCTGTGCTGCCTAGTCCAATGCTAATTATAATCGTACTTCCAGTTCCCCACCCTGGCAGCAAGCACTTTTGGGGGGTTTTAGGCCAGAGAATGGATTAAAGTTGACACTGAAATGTAATATTTTGCTGTCTAAACCCCTAATTTCCTCGTAAACAAAATTACAGGAACTCTCAATAATGTATTTCAGATGCTAACCCTTTGAAACGGGAGGCACTGTTCAGTCCAGCCCCATGACGGAGAATGAAGGAACAGCTTCTAAAGAAAGGCTCTCTGTGCACCAGTCCAAACACCGTCCCAGCCTCATTACCTCTCCTGGATTGAGAAAAATGCAATTGGCCATCAATTAGGAAGAGTTCCCACTGAACATGCAGAAACTCAAATTCATTGTTAGCTCATTAAATGTGCTAACATTCGTAAAGGTTCAAATGGGCTTTCCAGGCTTCAGCCCAGCAAGAGATCTATTCCTGTTGCTTGTTAGATAATTGTCAATTAATGAGTTTAAATGCTTTGTGGCAGTCTAAATGAGGAACTAACGGCTCTTCACAATCCAATAAAATCAGGTGAAATTAAGATAAATCGGAATGTTTTACACAGTATCCCAAACAAATAACACTTGGGAAAGCACATGTGTATTACAAATGTATGATCTCAGAGTCCTTGCATGGACACACTTCATGGCTATAACCACCAAGACAGTGTCTTATGAGACAGCATGCAACACTTCAAAGTGGCACTGGGTCGAGCAAGACTTTATAAACCTCTGGTAGCTCCTTAATCTTGTTCTAACAGACTGTTTTAAAGACTTAAAGTTACAGCCAAATAATTTACAATGCAAACCACAAGCACATTTCCCTACATTTTTCTCCTCATTTTCACAAAGCTTCACTAACAAGAGGCATTTATTCAGAACTAGGCAGCACAGGTTTGAAAAGACCATACTGTATCTGCCGCATATCCCTGTTCTTTCACCCAGTGATCACTTCCCCTACCTGCATTCCCCTAAGGATCCAACGCCTTTTCCAAGAGGGAAAGCAGACGATAGTGTTTACTTTGAAACAGGCATCTTTGTAACAAGAAGAAAGGTAAATATTTTGCCTGGGGTCCAGGCAGAATACACATAACTTCCCTAAGTACATCGAGGACTCCAACCTCTACAGGAGGAAGGAGCTGTACTTGAAGCGTGCGCGATCACTGTGCGTTCCGCCGCGCTGCTTACCCTGACGGACAGCTGTCTGAAGGATGCTGGAAGAGAGTGAAGGGGAGGCTGACCCGTTGCCTCCCCCTCCTTAACAGAGATCCCCACCGTGCTGAGCGGGGTGCGTTCTGTACATGCCAGACACTCTTCATGGTGAATTCACTACCCAACAATCAAACAGGAAAAGATGAAACAATGGGCGAAGCATAGTAAAAGAGGGAGAGATGGGTTAGAAGAGGAAGGAAGGGGAACGTACTGGGGCTTCCATTACTTAAAAGTTAGCTCTATTAGATTTTAGGTTTTTAACCATTCTTAAGTAGTTTCATAGAGCAGCATATTTAGGGATATAGAAATAGAAAAGAAAAAGGGCAGCTGCAGCACACTCTGATAACTTAAAAAAACCTCACACAAGAAAAAGATTAGGTGGTTTAGCTAGTAAAGACGCAAGAAACTTGTGGGAAAAACTTGACTAGTTCTATCCCTGGATCAAACCTTATCTAAAAGTGAACTGAGACCTCAAACTGGACTGCAAGGGTACCAGAAATTCAGTAGTTTCCCTCATATATGGTATCGCCTGTGCTTGGGCAGCATATTTCATACCTCACACCACTTGTAATTCAGAGAGAAAATGTAAAGAGAAAAGCTGTCTCAGAAATCAGCTGCAAAACTGCCACTGGCCAAAGAGAACAAGAAACTATGCTGAACTTCTGCCTACGCAAATGCAGGTAAAAATTCAGCAATTCTGAACGTTTTTAACCATTAGAGAGAAGACCAAAGGACGCATCTGACTCCACCATCTCATGCAGTCAAGTTTCAAGACCACCAGTTAGTGCTCCTGTTTGGAACAGCCACAGGATGCCACATCAGCATCATCACAGAGAGAAGGGCTGGCAGAGAGGACAGGCATCGTGTTCCAAACTCTCATACAGTTTTTTTTTCCTGGTACCATCACCCCAGGCATAGTCCCTACATAATACGAACAGGTCTGTGGTTGCCAGTTTTCAAATACTACTGTCCTCCAGGACCCAAGCATGTCTGTCACCTTAAGCGAATAATAGCATGTTCCAGCAGTCTCCTCTGCTTCAAATGCCATAAAAAAGCCAGCTATCTGCCTGCTGAACTTGAAACGAAGATGTACGATTAAAGTCCTAACAGCCAGTCAGGAGATATAACAGCCAGCTGTAACGGTTTATTACCTTCCTGGAAGCTGGAGTCAGAAGACCTGATATTCCCAAACCCTTTACTGACCTGCTACATGCAAAGCACAGTCCCTCAGACTCTCCAGCTCTTTATTCCTCCTCCTGCCTCTGGTCCATTTTCCCGTCAGTTTGCACTGGAGGTTGGTCCTGCAGAGAATCTCCTAGCGCAGCCAACCACCAGGACCACCTCTTTTATGGACCGTGGTTGTTACTGTTAGTCTTAGTGTAACGCTAGGAATACCACACAGAAACTTTGGGATTACGGAGTATGGATTTCTGGAGCAAATTCAATCATCTTTCTTAGGTAGTAATGCAAATAGGAGCTGACAAATGGTGTTACTAAAAAAATTCTTGAAGTAACAGGCCAAAGGGTAAATTAATTACTTGAGTTCATTTGATTTCTAGAGTCTATCATGCAACAGCTCTTCAGTCTGGACTCCTCACTTTTTGCTTCCAGTACCTAAGATTGCGAAGCAGTCTCCCATCCCTGTACCGGCCAAGCCCAAGACAGGTGAGTTTCCAAGATCAGCGGGTACACTGAGTCCACTATGACAAGAACAGTTTTGGGCTATATCCCCAAAACCACCTACAGCTACAGCTCTATAATGGGGCCCTTCACACTGTGTATTTTGCTTCCTTACAGACAGCTGCTACTATTGTGCTATTACTAATATTATTAGCACTGAAACCTTACTCTGTTGTGCTGTTTCTAAGCAGATCGATACACCATTCTCCCTCCCACCAGAGTACCATGCTGCTTCTCCACTGCCTCTAATGCACTGTTTGGCTTTATTTACATGTCACAGAGGTGAAAAATAGTGAAAGAGCTCCCGCTTGATGAAAATCACTCGTTAGTGGTACCACACCTCCAGTACTCATGCACATGAAAAGATCAGTGACTTCCTGACTGCCATTTTCTGTTTTCCTCTCATAAGCACCTATGTGCTTATTTCTCTTGCAGGCTGGAGGAGGCCCACCAGAGACGACGGCAACTCTAACGGCGCCGCGGCCGTGGTAGAAGACAGTCAGCTGAGGTAGACGCCAGAGCCGCACAAAGCCTGCTAAGGTGACACAGCACATTCACTGCTATGAATGCATGCCGGATTAGTCCTGCCGTCTGTTCTTACGGAAAGGTGAACGTGCTTATCGAGGAACGTTCTAGATTTTAAGGCTGCCTGAGTCGCTGACTGCTGTGACCTGAGATGAGCTGTGTGATTGATGCAGTTGACAGGGCTGTAAAACTGGCAAAAAGCCCATCTCAGAAAAAAGGCTCTCAAGCCAATATGATTTAAAAAAAAATAAATCAAGGAACCAGAAGCAATTCCATACACTTTTGTCTGTCCAAGTATGCATTCTTAAAAAAAGAGGTTGCAAACTGACCCACGATGGGCACAGCAGAAGTGCTGTGATATTTTCAAACCACAGTTTGTTAGTCTTTTTGGCCCCAGCAGCAAATATGGAATCCACAGGATAAAGCCCCAAAGACCCTTCCTGCACACAGAGCTATATCCCACAGCCTCGGCGACTGCTCAGTGTAAGTGAATGTCCCGCAAACAGAAGCTCCCAGTCCCACAGAGCTACACCAGTGGGTGTCCACATCAGTGTGGGGCTACAGGTCAGACTCCGCTACACTGAAATCATGCACGGCATCGAAAGGTTGGCTAGTGGCCAGCGGGGTCAAACGACAGCCGGCTGACCAAGGCCTAGGTTACAGTCTGTGACAAATGAACAGTATTGCAACATACAAATAAATAGCGGTTTCCAATCTTCTCACTTGCAGAGTGGCACCAGTTGCAGCAGCTTACATATTTCGATAGAGAACATCTAGGGACTCCCCCGGGGCTGTTGAGAAGAGTTTCATTAGCAACAGATTAAAATAGTTTACTTGGAAACTCCGAGCAGCAACATTAACTTGTGTTGTCTCACAACAGTTGCTCCACTCAAAACATTTCCTTACTGGCTTTTTAGAACAGGGTGCACAGAAAATGCTGTGCCTGAGTGCAGTTCGATGAGTGGGCAGGGCAATTGTGGCCCCTGTCAGTTCAAAGCTAAGCCTAAGGCTATGGCTGCAGAAACCCCCAAGTGAAACGCTTGCTCTCAGGTACACTGTACTCCTGCCTAAGCGACTTTGGAACCCGTTAGCTGAAACCTGCGACTAGAAACTTTTCTTTCCTCAGTATACATGGAACTGATTATCAGCTTCTGTCCCCTCCTAATGGCAGTAAGTACTTTTGAGTACTGATGCATCATGACTAATATTTTAAATGCCAAAGCAGATAACGTAATTTGAAATGAAGCTGTGGCTTCACACTCAGCTTTATAAGGTACGGCTAATTCCCAGCAGCAACCTTACACTACAAACCACGGAGGGTGTCTGGCGCTATTTGCTATCAGGATTCAATCTTTGTAACGCACTTTCTCCTTTATAGTTTTTGAGACATTTTTGGACATACTGATTTAGAGACTTAGAGGGGATTTTCTCCTGCTGTCAGCAGGCATGTCACAATCTTCCTAAAAGTGACTTGAATTAAAAACATTTCTGTTGCAGATACTTCACGAAGGCAATTTTATTTAACTTTTGCAACAAAAATCCAACTAAATATTCTATGAGCTGCCTTCGTTATTACCCTCTAGCAGGTAACTGCTGAGAGAAACAGATGAGGCTTATACTTGGTTAGATCCCTTCTGTAACAGGCTTAGGTCAGGAGTGCCCTTGAAGAACTGAACTGGCCGTACACAAGAAACCATTTGACCTTATCAGGAAGGTCAAAGGTTCAGAGAGAGATCACAAGAAAACTACAGGTCTAATAGGTTCAGGCAAAGGCTTCTTGCACCCGCCTTCAAACCGGTCAAATTTCTACACAAAAAACTTCCTGCAAAACAGGACTTACTGGCAGTGCTGCCAAATTCCACCTTTCCTAAAGAGTTTTTTTTTTTTAAAAATTAACTCACCCTCCCATATTTTTTAGTAGACAAGCTACTCTTCAGAAAAAATGAAACTGAAAAGGGGAAAGGCCAACAACTAATTTTCATGTTGGTCAATTGTACCAGTAAGTCATTATGTGAACGGGAGATTCCTGCAGTGTCCAGACATTCTGTGTCTTTATTTCTTTCATCTTGAGAAACTTGTCTTTACAGAACAACAATAAAGTAAAATTCAACAAGATAACTCACCAGGTGGTTTTATTAATTTGTTTAATTTTCAGTCTTTATCTGTAGATCCAAACATTGTAAAATACAGCTAAAGTGAGTAATAAAGACTCAACTTACACTGCCTGCCACATTTGCTTCTAAGAACCCTAGTGAGATCTGTTTCACCATCCTTGAAAACATAAATATTTGCCAGTTTATGTTTCCTAATAAAGTTCCTCTCTACACTAAGTTACTTATTTATATTAGGTTAGAAAGATGAAACAACACCCGAAGGCAGGAAAATATTCATTAGAGAATATACAGTAGTAGCAGGAAAATGACAGAAAAATGTATGTGGGGCTGGAGCAAGACAAACTGGGTCACATCCCTGTCAACTTCTTGCTGTAAGAGCCTGGGAAAATTGCAGCAGTGCAGCTTGGTACTATTTTGCTGATAATGATAGCTGTAATAGGAAAAGAAAAAGAGGTTTTACAAGGAACTAGGAAAGAAAATGATTAAAAAGGTGTATGTTGGTAACATCTGGTATGTGCACAAATTTTGAGAGTGAGTCACTGCCTGGCATGGCAATTCTCGAGCCTTCTGACAGCCCTCCATCCTTCTAATAATATACCAAGGGCAGAATGGCCTTTCATCTTCTAACTTGTTTGGCATCTGCTCAGAAACACACTCTCCAGGGGAAGAATACAAGGGCTAGAGATGCAATATCAGAATAATTTAAGCCTTTGAGAATTGTAAATAATGGGTGTGATTTTCTATGAGTTAGTATAGTTTATCTCAGACAGTGCCAAGGGAGTCATCCTGGTGAAAAAGGGTAAGATGCCGAGTTCACTGCCTTATTCTGATGGCTTGCATTGCTCAGTTGTTCTCTCTGGACATTCGAACGCATCTCGTACGAAACTTGAGATTTTGGTTTGTTGGTCTCTCCCCCCCGGCCCCCCCCTTTTTTTTTTTTGAGCAGAAGGAACTGATCTGCACTGGAAAGAGATGGATCACTTCTTTGCTTGTCTGGCTGGACCATCTGCTGATATTGCAGGAGGATGTGTGTTGGTATTAAATGGTACATTTTCATGTAATAATTTTGCTTGGGAACCTAGCTGAATCGGTTTCGCCTGTTCTCAATATGATGCTGCAAGCCATTGATAATGAGAAGGGAAAGCCATAAATACTTTTCTGAATCTGGTTCATTAAATTATTTTTTAAAAAAAAAAATCAGAATGATTGCCATGGTTTTGCCTGGGAAATAGCAATTTGCAAAAATGCATTCTAGAGGCATGCAAGAGGTTTAAGCAAGGCCAGATGTGAATGCCTTGTTTTAGCCAGTGTACTGCCAGACACTTCCCAAACTCAGTAATTATCTTCAGGACCACAAAACCCACAGGATGAGGAAAAAATTACATTACACATTTCTGAGACACACACAAATGCAAACTAATGTCTGTGGCCCATTCATTGATGCAAGTCTGAAGAGTTCCCATTGTCTTGCCTCTTAAAATCTTCCGTCCCTCCAGATCCAAGGCCAGTCTCAAGTCTCACCAGAAATGAATTTAAAAAGTATTAATTTTGGAGTCTGGTCAAAAATGACATGGGAAAGAAAGAGGTGAAACCGTATCTCTACCTATTTTTAATTCATCAGAGTATCTTCAAGAACTGAGAAACAATGTGATAAGATATGGCAAAACCATTCATCATCCAGGCTCAGCTCCACTGAGACTTAATCTGACTTTCAGGTTGCTCACTTGTCTAAGTAAATACCTATAAATGAAGCAATGGTGGCATTTGGGTGTCCTGTATCTTTCCTGGGACAGAGATTTGCCTTCAGCTGGATCCCTGGAGTAGAAAAATGTGCTGTGGTTGAACTTTCCAAGCTGTGCATGATGTTACTGTCTCATCAAAATGTCAGGGGAAGCTGGCAGGGCGAGGGCAGAGCGGGCCAGTGAAAGACCAGTGTCGCTAACTTGTAGCTCGGCAGTGTTTCTCCATTTGGACATTCTCTACGTTCAAAGCTTTCTACAATGAGGTTTGTGGAAATAAAGCAGCCTTGCTTTGAAAAGGCAAGAGGCTTTCCCCTTTGTATGACTGGTGGACTCCACCAGGCTCCCAGCAAGAGGGATTTACGTGCTGCTTTTGGCAGAGACAACAGTCACCGCACTGCAGCAGCAGCCTCTGAAATGGCAACTGGACCCACAGTAGTAACTTTTACTCAAGCATTATGATTTTCTTCTTTAACCTGATAAAGCACTTGTATCATCACGTAACACTATAGGAAAACCAAAATCATCCCTCAACACATGTCATTTATCCACAGCCTTATCCGTCAGATACGTGTTCAAGTATCCAGACTGAAGAGAGATTTGCAACTTGTCTCCCTCCCAACACCACCACCCATCAACAGGATAAAAAGACCAAAGCCCGGCAGCAAAACATCTTGCTCTACAGGCTGCACAGGAAAGGCCACTCACCAGGATATCTGGACTCACACTGAGCCACTTGGGTCTTCAGGGAAACAAGCTTAGTGAGAAAGCCTACTCTGTCTTTTAGGCATCTTTTCAACATGTCATCTCCTTTTCCCTTTACCCTGCATCATCACAAGCTTTACGAGCCCCTGTGCTTCTTCCTCCTGAGTGTTCTTTTATTTCTGCAGCTGGCAGCCAAGTTAAATGCCAGAATAAAAGCAGGGAACAGAAAATACAGAGATGATACAACAGCATGAAGCCAGTTTACCTGTTCTTATCTCATTGTGATCAAAATCATAGCTCTCTATCTGTTTCCAACAATGCCATGAGAAACTAAGAAAACCAGGAGTAACTCTGCCAATAAATTTTTGGACAATTTCATGTAAAAGATAAGGAAATTCAATTTGCATAAGTAATTTTTTTCAGTAACGTTCATATTTTGAGTGTAAGGCTATAAACGAAAACATATTATGAAAGCCTTACTATCGTATAATTAATGTCCCAAAGAAGAAAAATATTTATGCTAAGGAATGACATTCACCGCATTCCCACTTGGGTGTGCGATATGGTACAATATTTAATTACATGCTTGCATTTCTCAAATACCTATTACAACGTACCTTCTGTTGGACATGGTATTTCATGTGTATTATTTGGCTGAACAGTATGATAATCTATCAAAAGAAATTGCAAGAATTGTTTTCCAGTTTACATAACAAAATGTCAATTCCCTTCCACCACAGACTTGCACCCAAACTGCTGAACCATGGCAGCCCCGCCTCCCACACAAGCCAGCCTTGAGCAGGAATACCTTAGCCTGAAACATTACATTTTCAGAATGCTACAAGCCATAGAAAAAAGAAAAACATCAGAACTACTAAGCAACTTGTAACAAGCTACTGATACAACCCTATCATAGCAATGCAGGCAGCGATTCACGTGCCGCTTTGAAGTAAACAAAACAGAAGAAAATCCAGGGTCTTCTGCAATTGATATATGCTTTCTCTTTACCCCCTCCTATGAATTCCAGAAACTTAAGTCAACTACACTTAATTCACTTGAGAATATTTGCAATGTACAACTGAGCTTTCAGACATACTCAGGTTTAGTAAAATACAAATTCTGGTTGATTTTCTCTATGAAAGGCTGTGAAGTAGCTCTGCAAGAGTATTTAACATTTATGTGAGCCCTCACACACAATTACACATGCATATCAAAGTTTAGTGTCTAAACCAGCAAGAGGTGTTAGTACCTTTGATACGGCTTTAAACCCAGACGGATGACATTGTGCTACTCTATCACTGCAAGTAGCGCGGGCTAAGGCTCAATGATATTAGATACTAGATTGAGAAAGCTATAATTGCTTATAGCAAAAGAAATAAGAGTTAAATAAATACGTGAGATAGAAAACATCTTCAATACATTTTCTTTATGTTAAATTTCATTCAAATCTGCAGGATTCATGCACACTGTCTTCATCCTGCTGTAATTTGATTTGATTTCGTCCACCTTGAGATTTCTGTTTATCTCAAGACCTGCAGTTCCTTCCTAATTGCTAAGTCGGGAAAAAATTGCTTCAGTTTGATGTTTTTCAATATAGTGTGTTAAGATACCAAAGACTGAAGAGTGTTCAGGAACTGAAGAAAAGGAGGACAGGGAAAATTTCAAGGTCATTAAACTACCTGAGAGTCAGTGGATTTGTAGTGAGGCAAAAATAGAACCTCTTTTCATTTTTATGGAAGAGTTTGTTATAAACAGGGACTGTTTCTTCTACACAGGACTTTTATGTATTTAAACCTCCCAGCCACAGCTGACAACAGCCCAAGGGCACAGTCTGCCAAAAACGGCACACAAAATTTCTGGAACTCTTCCACTTTTGCAGCTGGCCAGTCGAGAGTTCACATCTCGTTCAACCCCCAGCAATGGCTTCTTATTCTGACATCAACCAAAAGTAAACCAGAGCTCTATTTTTTCAAATGTGTTACCTTCCCAAATTTCTGTGCATATGAATACATGCACATTTTGTAAGAAGAATAAGGGTACTGTTAGTAATACTGCTACTTGATCTTTCCTGCACTTAGGTAAGTCTTATCTTTACTGTTTCTGTGAAGAAGCTTTAATGGAGCATTCTGTTTCCAAGAATACACCCCTCAACTACTGTACTGGAAAGGCTGGTCTTTCATTTACAAGAAGAATTTGGAAAAAAAAAAAAAAACAAACAACCCAACAAAAAATCTACCGCATAAGCCCATGAATTGCCATTGTGACTTGGTACACAACAGGCAAGCTGCATGTGAGAGAAACCTCCTTTAGGAGAGTGCAAATCCAGTGATTTCATTTCCCGGTTTTTCTGTAATACCATAAGCACGTCCAGCTCCACTCCTCCAACGCATGCGTGTCGCCTGCCTTCATCTACATTTCAAAATGTCACATTTTGTAACCAAAGTGAACATTCCCTCTAAAGGACAAGAAATTATTTCTGAAATAAGTCATTTCACAATAATGACCAAATTATTGTTTTTCTGCAAGGAAAGTAAATTCATGCTGGCTATGGACTTGAGGACATCACTAGCATTGGAGGATTAAATTAGGGCTCACACTATCCCTTAAGCACTGGAAAGGACAGCAGGTAGATGTTCCTACTAGATTTACTTCTAAAGCTACTTAAGCCACCCACAGTCACATAGACACAGATTCCAACTGTGCCGCATAACTAAACAAACCCAGAAAGAGTATTCATTAATGGCAAGACTGGAAGATAACATGTACAAACCACAGAGAAGGAAAGTAATGACCTCTCACAGCCCTGTGTAGTGCCTTTGACATGAGCAAGCGAAAAGCCTCCCCCTTCCCCAGATACTTAAGAACCGCTTTGAATTTTCCAGCACTGACTACAATTTCATTTGATAACTATCACTTACACTGAAATAATTTTAAGAGTGCTACATCAAAGGAACCTATAAACTGGTGCACATTGTTTATTTATTCTCTAGGAGAAAGCTAACATCGGTGGCAACAAGGGTGCAGCCCTGGGAACCTTAAGGAATGGGGGACTTGGGGAAGAAAGTAGTATGTTGTCGTACGCAGTGTTTAACTCCTTAGGTCAGAAACTCCATATTCTGTCCCATATTTGTCTGCTAAGTTTAATTTTTGCTCTGAATGTCCTACTTCTGTGATGCTCAGGAAGTCACTAAACTGATAATAATAGGAAGCTGGAGAACTATTAGGGGGAATATTATCACATACGCTTACTCTGTTTTACTCTTCCCTGGGCTATCAGACTAGATGGATTTTTCTCCTGCTCTAGTACAGCTGTTCTTATTCTTTTTCTTTCAAAATGTGTAACATCCCACATGAACACAACTTAAGGTCAATATATACTTGTGCAAGTGTGTCAAGATTACGTATACATGTGTGCACATGAGCTTACATAGCTGGGTCGCTTCAAACCCTGCTTTTATAGACAGTTCAGATCTACAGCTCAGATATCTGTATGCTCCATATGTGGTACATGCAATATTGATGGTATTTTGTTACAGTTCAAATTTTAAAACTGTAATATGCACACAGCTTTTAAAACATGCAGTTTACATGAGTGCTTTCATACTTGTAATTACTCTTTGCTTAGTAGTTCACTTACGCGGCAAAACAGCTTCTCAAACAATGGGAATTTCTAAGTGTTTGGCTGTTGTATCATTTTGCAGGACCGTATTAACCAAATGTTTGAAAGTAAACACATTTAAAACACGATTTAATCCAACTTAGACAAAATTACAACTGGTGAGTGAGCAGCGGCACAAAAGACAGCTACTCTGCCTTTGTAACATCAGCACAGTCACAGATACCTAGGGGAGGAAGGATGCAGCACAAGGTTGAGAACAGAACTGAATTTTCAGCAGTTGCCCACAAATTGCTATGAAAATAAATAGCAGTGCTGTCAAGAGCAGTAGTGTGGGAGATACCTGCAACATTTTCCAAATGACACAGTCATCGCTAGGGAGCTCCAGAGCAATTACAAAGCTCTTTGGGAAAGCATGTAGCTCGAGTCACACAGAGGATGGCAGCGGCTCTGACATATCCTGTGCTACTGAACTGAAGTGCAGTAGCCCAGGCTTCAAACGCCTCTCTGAAAGCTCCACTTTTAGATCCCACAGACCCTTTTGGCTCTCCACACATCTTTAAAGGTGAGAGAACAGTTTTCCAAGACTGCAGAAATTAAATATTTCTGATTCTCTTTTATGTACTTGGTAATTAGAGGCGGGCTGGGGGAAAGGATTTGGGACAGGTTTGGAATTACAATAGAGTTACCTATTACGGCAAACTTGTCAGCAAACACTTTGTGGAACTGTGCGAAGAGTTCTGACCTCAAAGCTATACTGATTAAATGTACAGGTAGGTTTTCTTACCTTACGAATCGCACTCCCATTTTGAATTGCACTTGGAAATTATTTTGTGACTTCCTATGGAGGTCTACCTCACTCAAGGAAAGCAAAGAGTTTCTTTGTACAACGTTCTGATTTCCAATGCTTTTCATTACAACATTGACACAAAGTGGGAAGGTTAGCAATTTCATTGGCAAGAGACTTGTGTTGCCTCACTTTATACCGTTTCTGGGTTAAATAGGAAACTTTGTTTTGGATTTTCTTTTCTTTTTGTGAAATGGCTCATTGTTCGGGAACATGCATTTACAGAGCTCTGGGGATCACACCGTATCTTTCTCGCTACTATTTCTCTCTTTGTGAAACACACTCCTCAAAAGTCACTTGTGATATAGCAGACAACTGGGGGAAAGAAAGAAATACTGATAACGGATATTTGCAAAAAGAGATTTTACACTTACCTGTATATTTCAGTTCATAAAGGAAGAGGAGAATAAAAGAAGATCCAACAGCAGCGAAAACATGGAAGAGAAAAGAAAATGAAAAAAATATACCATTAATTCAGACAAGGAACAGTCAGTCATAGCAGCAGATTTATATAATACACACAACTTGGTCCTGTAGGAGCAGAGGCCTGAAGATGTTGCCCACTGTCTCTTCAGAAACTAGATCCCATACACTGGATCTCAGAAGGTGTAAATTTATGGCAGAATTCCTGCCCTCCACCCCCCACCAGGGAGTTTATTTTATGTCCGACACAAATTATTGAAATGAGCTTAAATCGCGGAGTGTGGCAGTTTGTTTCTTATACCACAATAAAAGCCTCATGAAAGTATTTATTTTCCTGAATACACTTTAGATCAGGAGTATCCTCAAGATGATGAGATTTCTACCCTATCTTTTTGTGTGTTCTAGTCATTTTAACAAAAAAAAAAGCAGCACAAAACACTTTGGCAGGAAAAAGCACTGTTTTTCATCCCTGAAGAGGGCCTTTACTTGTCTGTTTAAAGGTCTCTCTGCTCAGAGAGAATTAACGCTTATTTACCATCAGAGTGTTTCAAGGAGTCTGAAGTTCAGAGGATTTCTCCCCTTTCCACATGATGAATTTTAAAAACACTGGACAAAACGAGGCAGACAGGACTCCATCTTTTCTAGAAAATCCTCTTCTCCCTCCCTCCATCCTGCCCTCTCACCATAACTGAGGAAAATGCCGAGATGAAAGACTATACTTTAACTAAGCCCTCTGTCTCCAAGACTGAGGTTGAGTTTCAGTTCCTGAACTGTACACAAAGAGAAGCCATTAGAAGCCCGAGGGTTACGGGAAAGGCACTGACAGGTTCCTTTTAATTAGGCTGAAAACTAACTTGGTGAGAATAGCTTGTCTGTATCAATAGCTCTAATTGACTGTTCTGAAGACAGACAGAGCGAATAAAGCAGGGGGTAATTATTGTCTGTGACAATTTGATTGACAAGCTTGTCCCCTGGAGGAGAATCCAGAGAGCCTATTGTCTAGAGGAGCCCCCAAAATAAAGCACGGGCTTTCAGAGGGCTGCATTAAAAAAACACACTGGAGGGCCTGGAGATTTGGCAGTTGTGCTAATGGGCTAACAGTAATTTCAGACAGGGAGTCTCTGAGAAAATGGCTCAGGTGTATTCACTGGGGAGGGGAGGAGGAAGAGGCTGAGGAGCAGAGAGGTGTGGTTCTGCCCTGGGCAAGAGAGGAAAACCAGAACAGATTATAAAGATGCTGCCTTGCTCTGGTCGCAATACAACCAGTGATTATAAGCCAGCAGATTTTCAATTCGGCAGCACGCCCTGCCTTAGAAGAGGGCACTGCTTGAGGTCAACTAGAAAAAATTGAAAGCAATTGAAAGGGATGATGTCCAATCTAACTTAGCAAACACAGAACCGCCGCTACCCATCTTTGTTTTTCAGACCACCAGTCGCAGCCTCAAATGAATGTAAGGCCATGTTTTTAAATAGCAGCTTAGAAACTTGGTTTCAACAGAAGGTAAAAGCTCTCCAAAGCACTGTGCTACCTCCTGGGCATCCTGTTGCAAAGGTAAGGACTCCCCAAAAGACAAAGAAAAAAGCTGGCAGGACAGAAACAGGAGGGAGAAGGCATCAGTTAGAAACCAGCCTGAGAGTTAAGTTGGAAAGCAGCTAATACAGACCCGTCAGTGCCGCCCGCTAGTTCATTCACCTTCAGTTAGCCTTTCTTTCACAAATAAATAACCAGCACTGTGCAAAAGTTTTCCTCCTTTGGAGACTGTCTAAATGTGTATATTTAGGGAACAACACTGAAAATGAAAAGTCAGTATTACTGGGGGGATGAATTTAAATTTGATTTGCTTATTTAACCAATTATTCTCAGTTTTTATGGAAATCTGTGGGGTTTTTTTTTTCTCATTGTGTTTTTGATGACAGACCGATTTCATTAGAAGCTCCCAACCACTTTGGTAAGAATACTCCTGTTCTCCACATCAGGGGAAAAAAACCGATTTTGGCAGTTTTACTCAAGAATGAAGCCTCAAACCACCAGCTGCTGCTTTCACCCAGAGTCACAGTGCACAGGGAAGTCCCAAAACGGAGCAAGTTTGCAGCCATGTCTCAGGCACATGGTATGGGGCCAAGTCTCACTGAAGTCAAGGAGAACAGAAGATACTCATCAGTTCCGGCCTGTCACTCCCCGTGTGAGAGCAGCGGCCAGGCCACAAACGGGACTTGGTGCAGGTAGGCACCACCTACTTACAGACCGAGAGGGGCAGCGAGTGTCTTTGAGAGCTGGTCATCGAAATGTCTGAGACAGAGGATGAATTGCAAGCAGAGCCACAGGGTAAACAAAGCAAGCTGCCCAAGCACTCCAAAGCAGGCTGGGGCAAAACTTTCAAAACCCCCAGATCTCCTGATCTCAGGTTCACTAACTACTAGCTCAGGGGTCAGCAGCCCAACAAGTGTCACAAGCCAGAGAGTTTCCATTTTGTGAAGGAAAAATACAAAGTATGTTGGTTTCATGTTTCTCTTGCACAGATTGTGTCTGTGAGTGGTGGCACTCTTGACTCCTGCAAACTCCAGTTCAGCTGGAATTTAGGGTTTCCCTCTTTCAGAGGCAGACGCACCAACGACGGCTGATAGCAGCTTGTCTCCAAGAAAGGCAGCGATCTCTTACTCCCGGCTCGATATTCCTACTCAGTCCCCATCCAGCAGTGGCCTGCCTCCCACATACCTTGGCTGGCATGCACATCTTGAGAGGCTCAGTGAGAGTTCAGATTTGGGAGCTACGTGCTCTGGCACATGCAAACAAGGCTCATTTTATGCCAAACAGTCTGCCTCCTTACTGTTTTCAGAAAGCGTGCCACACGCCAGCGGTCCCCGGACCAGATACCGGCCTCCCAGGACGTAGTCCCAGAAGAGTTAAGAGTTACTAAGTCACGAACAGGAGTCAGTTTATGAAGTTCAATCTGTTGCTCTGCCTGGAAGGTCAAAGACATTACTTCAAGAGCTGGAACTGTGCTTAGAGGTCATTGCCCAAGCACAAATTGTAACAGCACAACCACATAAACCACAAAATCTCAAGAGACATAGCTGGAGAAGTCAAAGGGTTAGCCAGCATTGCAGTGTGAGCCTTGAGAAATACAGAAACCTTGATGCATCCTAGGTCTCAGCTCTGGAGAGTGTCCTTACTCGGCAGAGCATAGGATGAACTCAGAGGAAACAAACTTCGAGCTACACAAAAGAATTTTTTTGGAAGTCAGTGACCAGATCCATGCAGAAATTTCATTTTTGCTCATACCAAAACAATTTCATTTGCTCGATCTTAGACCTTTGTCCCGTGTACTTAGAAAAAAAAAAAAGTCCTCATTTATTTTTTGGTCTGAAACTGTTTGCCAAATGTAACCGGCGTTTGTAAATAATATTGATTTCCCCCACCCTTAATCATATTTCTCGGCCAATTTACCATTCACTGAATATTTTGCTGCCATCTGCGTATGAGCAACTTCAGAGTACAAGCTTGCCATACTGAGGATGCCAAAGTGAGAAAACACACCTCAAAATATATCACAGGCTGGATTTCTGCAGGAAAAAAACCCAGCAGGTACCGTGACAAAAGGCTTACAACATGCACATAGGACTTACTGACCATTGCCATGAAAACATAAGCCATGTCTAAATCCACAACTAAGCTCACAGCAGCAGCTTAAAAACATAACCAGGTCATTATAGCCCAAGTCAGATGAGCTAGGCTACTAAAAAATCTGGACTAAAGCCAAAACAAAACCAGTCTTTAAGCTGTAGGAATATTAGACAAAAATCCCAGATTGATACCAAATTCACTGTTGACTTCTTCCTAACCTTCCAGATGAGGTAAGTAAAATTCAGCCCCCCTCTAAATTATATTTTTGAAACTACTATGTTGTAAGTGAAGTCCCATTTAAAAACTCTCCTGTTCAAAGGTACTTTGGTGTTGGCTGAGAATTGTTTAACGAACAGAGGCTGGTTTTAGGCATTCAGGCGTAAGCAGTTAGCACCGTGAACTACCACTTGTCCCAGCCAGGACTGGGAGGGCGGTGTTTTCCCTTCACACAAAGCGCGTGCCACCCATCACTCATGGTACATACTCTCAATCAATCTGTAGTTCCAGAAGAATCTCAGATTTTAAAGTGTTACTCAATATGCTAACTAACTCAGCAACCGCAAGACAACAGATGGAGCGGAGATATTTCTGTGTCCCAAACCCTGGCTTTGGCTAAATGTCTGCAGTTTGGTGTAATGGTGGACATTTTAGCTGATAAAATGGACTGAAGCAGCTGCTCCTGGAGCCGTGAGCCTTGTTTTTGTCTATAGTAGGAGCTAAAGAGCCAGGGTCTGTTAAAAAAAAAGGCTCACATCCCCCAGAAGGGGCACAGAAGGATACATCTAATATATTCACTGCCTAGGTGAAGGATACTGGCATCTGTGTTGGAAGGCAGCGAATATGGATCAAAAAGCTGCTTCAAAACGATGGATAAGCCTCAATGTTGCAGTTTTTCCACGGGGGAGACAGGGAACAGATGGCTAGGCAAAGGACGAACCTCCTGATCTGGAGAAATGATGAGATTTTTTTCCAGAGTGGACCAGGCAAACCTTGATCTATCAAAGAAAGCAAGTGAGCAGCGTGACTTAGAAAAACTGATTTCCCAGGGCTGGGGGTTTGATTATCCCATGTCTAACCAAAGTGGAAGCTCTACTCAGAGCTTTTCCTGAAGCAGAGGCAAGTGTCCCATGTGGATTCATTAATGTCTAATAATGTATCTGAGCTTACCCCTAACCCTGCCCTCAAGGGGGGAATTAATTTGTGTGTCTCTGCTTTGCCTGGCCACCTATTTTCACCGAACATTTCGGCTGAAATTGCCTAGTGGATTCAAAAGCTTTTAGAACAGGAGCGACAAGCATGAAAACAGATGATACAATCACGCAAGCCTCATTCCCTTAAGAAACCAGACTAAAAGTGGCTTAGGAACTTTTTCGGCACAAAACTCCTAATGGCTGATCATTTCAGAAGGAAGATTTTAATTTTTTTTTTTTTAAACTGTTATGATAAATAGGGATAATTAAGGGATCCCGGATTGAAATATGGTGCACAGACCAGATGCCTGAACTTGTGGGTGAGCTGGGCAGAAAGCATTTCAAGTATGAAGGCTACGCTAATTGGAACCACACTGCCACAAGCAAAGTAAGGCATGGCAGCTCTTCCTCCTGCCACCAAAGTTACCAGGAAATGCTTTCTTCCTTAACTGTTTCTGAAAGGACACACTGCTAATGACTACTGCTAATCTGTATTGTAAACACCCAGCTCGCAGCCCTAGAAAAGTGTAGATGACTCTGCCTGCAACTGGGACCCAATTATTCCTCCAAGTCTTGTGCTGGGATGCAGGTTTCCCAGTATGGCACGATGACTGACCCTGTAAATAAAGAGTCACTACTGTCTTACATGTGCTTCATGCTTTGAATCTATTTGCGTTTTTTAGCTGCTGGCACCATTAAGGGAGATGCTGTTCTCAATTAAAACCAGCCCATTGCTTCCCCAGGCTTAATTAGGAGCAGGGCTGTACATTCTGGCACCAGCAGTATTTTCTTTTCAATTAATGGACGTAACAGGCAGCAGATGCCAGTGTCTTCCTTTCTCCCCTCTCCAGCAAGCACCCCACCCCTACTTGAAAATCATTGACAATGATTTTAAAGAGACAGCTAATCCAGATACTGCTTCTAGAATTGAGAATAGTTGTAAAAACCAAAAACCAACAAAAACCAAAAACCAAAATCCCATGTACATTTCAATGCTGAGAGAGCCCATAGTAATCTTCCGTCTTCTCTATACTATAGAACAGATACTAAATACTGATTAAAAAGGAGAATGGTGAATTAAATAACAGTGTAAACTACAATAGTCTAAGACTAAATTTTGCATGATTTATCATCAGGTTCAATGGTAAGACTAGTAGGGAATGGGACATGCAAAAAGACTGCAGATAATTTTTCTTACTGAAAGAATTCACACATTTTTATTTTCTTGCATTGTTTCCTTGAACATAAGATGCAAAGAGCATTCGGTTACTCCTCTTACCGGAAAACTGTAAAATTCCAATTAAAAATACACCATCTGTATTTCACTTTTCTACAGTTGTTCCCTGGTGGCAGGACGTTAACCTATGTCTGTCACTTCAGCTAAACCTCAGTGCTGTACGTGTAGACTTTGAAATAGGATTTTTATTTGATTAATAGTGTACGCAAGAATGCAGAAAGCTGAAAATTAAGACAAAAGGAAAGGTCTTCTGTGGACAGTTTCAACTTCTAGGTGGATTTCTCACCCAGAAAACATCTTCACCTGCCTCCTTGCATAGCCTTTTCCTGTATAGCCCCATCTTTAGGCAGTAATTGTAATGATTAGGCTAATGAACATGACACAATCTTTCCTGATAGCTTGGGAGCCAGGTACCAGTGCTCAAGCCCAGGCCACAGGACGCATGTCCTATGCCTAAAGGGATGTAAACCAGCTGAACTCATGCCTGAATTGAGCAGATTATCACCAGAATACACATAACCCTGGCCAGACTGGTGAGATCTGTCAAGTTTCAGATAAATGTTCTTGTATTGGTATTGACACAAACCAATGAGCTATATAGTTAGGGGTTTCTTCTGTGGGAGAATAAAATTGGAACAACTTCAAGAAGTGAGCATCCTCCTAACTCAAAATTACTACAGAAATGAGCATGTTAAACTGTAAATGCAATATGGTGGTTAAAAAGCGTCAAACAGGCAACCCTGAAGACACAGCTCTTTGTTCAGCTGTGTGATAGCTTTTATAAAGCATTATGAGATCTTTCACAATCTCATAATGTCATGCTTCACAGGTAGCTGTCTGAGGCTACCACTAAGAAATGTCACCTCCATCTCTGCATTTACTTCAAGTTCAGCTGGCATATTTGCTGAGAATAAAGTGCCATCTGTATCTTTATGGTGTAGCTGAACAGCAGTACGACAGTTGGACTCCTCTACTGTTAGGCATTGCAGACCGCAGTGAGACAGTACCTCCTTCTCAGGCATTACCATCTAAGTTACGTTTAATCTCTACCTGCAAACTGTTGGGTCAACCTACGCTGCTGGAAAATCCTTCTGTGGGTAACAGACCAACGAAGCTTGGTTTACAATACGTTGGAGTATCAGTTTTATGAATTGGTGTTGATTCTCTGATGTATAACAAGATGCGGTAGCCACTGCCCCTGTGAGATTATTGCTTCTCTCTCCTCTACATTGATGCCTGCTTCCATTAAACTTTCTAGACCTTCCTCTCTTTAAGATGACTACTCCTCTTTGGCTGGAATTTGCCAGACTTCTCTACTACAGGTACTTTGGTGGGGGGTTCCAACAAAAATACAGCACACTCACATAAACCTTGTTTGCTTGGAAACTTAAAGACAGTGCTGGGGAAATCATTTACAGCTCAGGATGGTAAGAACTCTGTCCAATCCACAGGGACTATGAGCAGGTTTCAGATACACCTGATAGCAATGCAGCCTTTTTGTCAGCCCCGGGCAGGAGTGTATTTCATAGCCATGGATGAATCACATGTAAAATCCTCTAGCTGATCAGATGCAACTTCCTTTTAAATCTCAAGGGCTAACAGTCATGAGGTTAAAGGTTGTTTTCATAATACAATGACAGCTGTCCTACTCCTGTTTTTCCCCTTACTTATAAGTAAGGAGGAATATTTTGCCACAGCACAGAAGCCTCAAAATCTATGTACTGAACTGCAGCGCCCTAAATCAGGGCTTCCATTTTACAACAGTGGGCCTTCACTACTTAACAAAGCAATCTTGAAACCGGACGACATTTAATGCTCGAGAACATCTATCTGTCCCAAGTGCCGTGATGAATTTCGTGATGTGGTGATCCTTCTTTTACCAAGACTTGTGAGCACTCGCCTCTCTCCAAACTGGCTGCTCTCTAAACATCACTCTCAGACAGCAACTCTCAGTTACCATCCCCTACACTCAATTGTACCTGGAAATCAATGGCAACGTATGGCAATATCCAACAGGTTAGCCTTAGTGTTCTGAACATCTAAAATCTACTAAATCTCACAGATTTCATTTTTGAGTACTGCAGTACAAAAGGTTCCTGTCTCTACAACCCAGGTCAAGATTGGTGTTCGTTTCATGGCGGAAAGCCAGGAAGAAAGAGGAAAGGAATAGTTTGCTTTCCTTTAGTCTAAAAGAACTAACTTGTCTTTCCATTAAGCAGCTGGATCAGATCAGGTTTAAGAGAAACTGTCCTTAATTAATTTGATAAGATTAAATTTAATTTAGTAAAAGCATAGAAGCTGCCCAAGGGAAAATCTCCCTCTCCACTCTATAACCCAAACTGGTTCCAATTCCATATTCTCTTTCATGGAAACTGTGAACGTGAAAGATAGGGTCATGCATAGTATTTACAAGGGAAATAGAACTTAATTGTTGCTGACATCAAAATCATTACTCTTATTCTAGGAAAGTACTGAGCAATTGGAAAAAGAATAACAAAAGAGAAAGGGAGGGGAAGGCAAATGGGAGAGTTGTTCTAATGTGGATTCTGCAGTCTGCTTTTTGTAAATTGAAAGGAATCTGGGATAGTTTTGCAATCTACAAGTATTGTTTACATCAGAGCTATGCCCTTCTAATACTCTCTTATTTCTACTTTTATTTTTTTTACTGAAAAGAAAGCAAAGTATGTAATTATATCCCTGTTTTAGCAAACAAACAAAAATATATAAAAGAGCGTTTCTCATGCAGAGAGAGAAAAGAGCCCAGCATTGTCCCACCCAACTTTTAGACATTTACCTGAGATGACTAACTTGGAAACTTGCTTGACAGCTAAAATCTGAACCACACTCTGGGAGGCATCATTCTGTTTCTGTGGACTATATTCATAATCTATATAGTGAACACCTCCTAATAAAAGCGCACAAGATGGGGATCGCCAGTTAGCTGGGATGGACCTCAACTAAGTGGACTGAACCAGACACTGTATGGACAGAACGATGCTGTACTGGATCACAAGGGTGACCGCAAAGAATTGTTTCTGGTTCTCTCACCCAGCACTGAATCACTCCAACTATTTTCCTACCGCTTCTATGATAGAAGCTAGATACACATTCTGCTGGCTGTGACAGTATTAGAACAATCATTAAGCACAATTAGCGCTGATAGCAGATACAGAAAAAGTTTGATTTGCCTGTTTTTAATGATCCCTTAACAGGCCTCATTCTTCCCAGCTTTCTAAAACTCCTTTTCCAAGTTGGAAGACTAAGAAATGAATGGTATATGCAGTAAGCTTTCTGATCAGCACACAAAGAATCAAATGAGGCAATATAACTGAAAGAGCCTACTTTGAAGGAGACAATAAAAGCCTCCTTGTGCAAGATTTAAGGGAACTGAGGAAGGAGAAGAGGAACTACTGTGACACCAGGCTGAAGAAGCTGGATTCTGCCCAGGAAATGATGCTACAACAGCCTATGGTAAGTCTGTCTCAGGCATCCTAACTCAAGGACTTATTTGATGCAATCCATTTGACATCTGCTCGTTTGATTTAGAAACACAACTTTGTCTAGATGAGATTTACTGATATTTTGCCTGACATCCCCTCAGAGTCCCTGTTTCAGAGCTGTCTGATGTGCACAGAGATGCTAGAAGAGATCCTGTGACTTATAGCCCAGTATCAAAGCCAAACGCTTTAAATAAAATCCCCTCCAAGGCCTCAACTGCCAGAAGCATGACAGAAAGGTCTTGAGAAAGACCCTTTGGCAAAAATCCATTTCACCAGGCCAAACTGACTTTTTTGCAAGCAGGATTGAAGGGAAGAGTTCACTAGAGCATTTTAGTTTTTGTTTGATAGGAGCGAGATAAGACCTTACCTTCTACCATCACTATTACCACAGACTCGAATAGGTCAGCAGTTCTCACCAAGCTCTGTTTTTCAGAGGCTGGTTTCACAGGCTGGCAAGCAGTCTTTTTCCCTCTCTTTCACCTCTACCATACGCAAGCAAGCAGGGATGGACAGGCATCTTACCGTTTTTGGGGGTGGAGGAATATAAACTAAGAGTGGTAAGAAAGGACAAAGGGGTACCACAACAATGCAACCACATGGTGAAACTGCATGTAGATTAAAATACATGTTAAATAAAAATACCATGATACTATCCACATTATTAAAGAAGTTACAGTAATTCCCCTGGATTATTTATAAATGAAAGATAAGGGACAAAATTCATGTATTCTTCCCCTACTCACTGAATTTAATTTAATTAAAAAAGCATAGAGACCCAGCAGAAGACCAACAGCCCAGTGAAGCCCCAGTGCAGCACCAGTTACAGACTGGATCTTACACGGATCATTAGAGGCTCATTACACACTTGTTAATTCTGGATATTGTGCATTGAACAGCTTCTGGTTTTTATAGTCTGTCAGTTTTGCTGTTTGTACAGATAGGCTACACACCAGGGAAAAAGGTCTTAAGAGGGGAAAACAAATACAAAACCAGAAACACTAACACAGAAAAGCTCTGCAAGAGACTTGAGACAGCCCGACTCCAAGTGGTTGATGTTCCTTTAAAATATTGGTGTGAAGAATGACGAGCTTTGGAATTTAAGTGAGTTTAGACTGTCCTACTCTGAGCTAATAACATTCTTCCGATTGTAATTCTCATCTCGGTGATAATAAGTCAACTCCATTCCCCAGCTTCAATAGGACCTGCTGGGAACCAGCATTTATATGCCATCCAAACATGGAACGCAAAAGAAAAATGAATGTATGCAGTGAAATACAGGACTGCTTAAATATTATATATTTTTATATACACTTCAGAGCTCTCATACATTCAGTGTTGTTCCTAACAGTAACTAAATTTGAAAAGAAGAAAAGGCACATTACAAACTGCTGCTAATCATGCCATCATTTTATCAGATGCTAAACATTCCTGCCTGAGAGACACTGCCTCTTTTCTGCCATAGCGGGGGCCCTCGTAACAATACGGAAATACAGCCCGAGTGAACTCCCTAGATGGGAATACACTATACATCCTGTTGCCACACTGGGGAAATGCGTTTAGCAGCTGACTCATGCAGCTTGCCATTAAAAGCAAGGCTAAACTTACGAGGGGAGGCAGGAGAGCTCTTCCCGGAGCGAGCAATTTCTTTCCCTCATACACAGTACCACCGTTACGTTGTTCTCATGGAGGTCATTCATCCACGTGAAATGAGCACATCACTGCAGTACCCCAGCACACGAAGGACTGATGAATTCCAACTAGTTTCTCGAGTGATAGTCCAAAAACATGTACTGAAGAAACCTTTCAGACATATCCCAAGCACACCTAGTGAGTCTGTTCTTAATACTCACTTTCTTGCGGCAAAAACTGTAATTCTTCATTCCTGCTGGCTCATTTAAACACACTTGAACAGAAATATTTAAAGACCTACTGAATCATCATGAAAATCTTAGAAAATACGATCTTCACGCTATACAGATAAGAGAATGTGCTTTGATATTTCAGCCGAGTAAGTAACTGTCATCAAAAGCTTGTCCTGCTTTCCCATGCATATCAGTTAGGCTAAGAAAAGATATCATCTGTCTTTGAAACTCATACACCGTTAGACTTTCAACACTGCAAGACTTCTGCTATTTCAATATATTTTCTTCCAGCTGCCTAAAAAAAAAAAACTTGCATTCAAATGAATGCAGATTAATCTAACATATCACCTGTCTACTCCTCAGGTGTAAAAAAAACTTCACTTCAAAGTTGGCTTAAAAGTTGAGTAACCAAGTCTGCAGCTTGACTATTTATTGTGCCCCACCTGAAGAGCAGTAACTGACTGAGTGCATGCTCTGAGCTCCCGGCAAACACAGTACAAATTCATTTAATTCTTAGAAAAGAGGTAGCATTTAACTGCTTAGAATATAGAAAATGGGTGATTATATGACTTTTTAAAAAACCCACAAAAAGAAATCACAAAACAAAACCCCTCTGGATTAGGTTTTCAAAACAAGTCAGTACCCAAAAGCTCTTGGACTTTTCTGAAAGATGAGATACTGTTTTTCTAACTAAACCTAAGTGTTGCTTTAATATACTCTGCTTCTGATCTTGTTCTTTGTCCTCCCCCTCACATATAAGAATGGACATTTGCCCTACAACAAGTATGACAATTTCTGTGAAGTTAATTCATCTCTTGTGGTTGATATAGACGTGGTTTAGACATGGAACTCAAACATGCATGTGATTATTAACTTACTGTTATAGGTGACATTAAATGCAATACATTATCCTGAGGAAAATAAGTAACAAAAGCTAATATAACAAAGCTTGTGTTTTTAGTAAGTTTCTATTACTAAACGAAGACAAACAGCAAAAAAACAACAAAGAAGCATGGCAGTGAAACAGTGTGCTTTAGCATATCTATGTACTTAAAATAGAAGATCTGCATTTTCAAAAGATAAAGGCATATTAGAAAGTTTCACCCAGATTTACAAAAATATAACTTCAGCAGTATCTTAAGGGTTAGGTGTTCAGCTAGTTAAATACTACAGGCTACTAGAAAAAAAAAATCCATATTACTTAACCAATAATGCAAATATACCTCTCAAAGGGCATGCCATGGGATAAAAGAAAGACTCACTTTTCAGCGTAGCCCTTGCAGCCATATTCTCATGTTGTAACAGAGAGCACCCCAAGGCACGTTAGCAATGCACCTGGCTGAAGTTCGTAGAGAATGTAAGGTTTGGACTTGCTAAGTTCAAAGCTAGGCCAGGCAGCTGCTGATTTTCGCCCCTTCTGTAAGTTTTGTAGCAATTCCTTTTAAGATTTTTTCAAGACTGATATATGCTCTGACCATGACTGGAGCATCATCTTGGATTAAAAATGTGCTTATTACTCTGTGTAACCATCCTGAGTCTGTCATTTACTCTGCACATTGGATAAACAGAGTAATGCAGAATGTAATGTGTGAAAATTGCCACCCCATTAAGTTAAGTGGGTGCTTGTTTTGGCAGGACAGATGAAACAGGCTGCGACCAACAAAAAGGAAACCAGCTCCTATTTTTTGGTCAGTAACTGGGCTTTCAGAAGCTAACATTCAGCCAGCAAAAGTTTTTTGAAAAAACACCCACCTGTGTGAAACAACAATTACACATTAAACAGGCTAAATCAGTTTAGACTGTTTGTGTCTCTCCCATTACAAATCTATTCCCTTCAGTACAGTAAGTATTATTCGTATTAGTTGAGCTTTATGCATCCATTGGGAGAACTATCCAGAAATTAATCGATTTCATTTTCAGGCTGTTTCCCTTCCTTCCTGCTAGTAATCTCTCAAGCTTTCCTCTTCCCTGATTTCCTGTTCTAGCTCTATAAATCTCTCTCCTCCTTGCATATCTCATGTTTGCCTTGAAACTGCATTCCTCTCAGCCACTAATTTTGTAAATAAGCAAATGAAACAATAAGATTTCTCTGGCAAGAATTACTCTACATAAACTGGCTGTTGACTGTTTGTGGTTGTGCTGCTCATTAGGACCAAAGTGCTGGCAGTATGTGCACCACATTCACCTCCACTGTTCTTTCCCTCACAAACAGAGCAGTGTGGTCTTCCAGCTTCCTCAAACCAAGCCAAACTAAACAACAAAAAAAATATATTCTTCATGTAAGGTGACTAACTGAAGCCAAAGCCTGCGGAGGTACAGTAACCTGCAGAAAGAAATTCTTCTACAACATCCCTCACCATGTGGGTGCAATATCCTTTTAATTGTTAAATACAATAGTTGAATTTGAGTCCACTGTAGGGTAGATACTCCTTATCTGAAAGAACAGTCTTTGCAGAAGGTAGAGCTAATTAAAATAGTAAAAGGCATTACAAGATAAAGACCTACAGAAGGCAAGTAGATAGCAGGTCTAGAACAAAACCTGCTAAAGGTTTGTTTGTTAAAGGACGGAGGCCAGTCAATCAAGGTAGTTCCAGCCATGCTGACTCACAGCACAGCAAGCACTGGAACCCCACTTACGTGTACTCTGCATTGGATACAAACGTGGAAGGGAAGCACTCCTGCGTAAGATTTGGCATTGCCACTATAACATGAATTGCTCTGACAGTGGAGATCCCTATAGAAGTTTATTTATCTCCATTCCCCTTTGAGTATATCCCTTAAGCAAGCAGGGGAAAAAAAAAAAAACGGTTCTTGATAGACATAATTGCTGCCAAAACTATTCTTTGGACGACTCAGAAACCCAACTTTATCCTACGTGAAGAAATCCATACATATGCTTTATTAGCCACCTAGATAAGGACAAAGTAGACAGACTGAACTGCCTTTGGTTTTCATTTTAAGCCCTGTCTTTTAAGCACTATTCTTCTTGCTGGTTTAACTGACCTTGACACTTTTATATTCATGATGAAGTCTAAAGATTAAATTCTCTCTTTGGTTTCCTGCTCCCTGTTCCTCTGATACTTACAATTGGTGAGTACAGAGGATCTCTGTGGTAAAGCCTTACAAACAACCTGTGTGACAAGTTTTAGATAGTAAGCCGGTATAAATGTGTACATCATAATCTGCTTCTATTTTATAGCTGCAATTCATACATATTCTTTGGGCTTCATACCACAGTATTTTACTTTTAACAGTATTATCTGTATGGCAGATAGATAAGCACAAGAGGATATAAATCAACTACATTTTCACAAAGACCCTGCTAAGAGGCCATTAAAGTAACACAGAACTAGGAATGAGAAGATCCCATCACAAACTAACCAATGGGAGGCAAGAACAGGAAACAGAAACTCTTAAATGAACTTTCCACAGCATGGAAAGTATACTGGGCTCAAACCCTGTATTCTTCTAAGTGGCAAAATTCCCACCAAGTTCAACAGTATTCTGCCTGGCATTTGAAGATGTGGAAATGAGGGGGAATAGAGTAGCGTAACTTATGACCAACTGACTTAGCCTCCCAAGTGAAAATAAATGGGGAGCTTCAGAAAAAGAGCTAGCTAACCAAACAAAACTCAACAAAACCTGACCTCTTGAAAACACACTACTAGCAGGCAGGCATCGAAATGTTGGCAAGGATCTGTGACTCCTGGCTTGCACTGTAATGGATAAGCCTTCCAGAAGCAAGATCTGGACATTGTGATGGGCAGCACTCTGTTCTGTTTGCAGAAACAGCGTGAACACAACTAAAATTGATAGCAACAAAATTGAAAATGGTGTACTGGGTAAGTCAGTGGCATGTCCTCTACGTGATTACTGCTGTCTGATGGGATCTTATCATCTACAAACCAAAAAACACCTAGAAAGGCAAATTAAGAGAGACAAAACTATTTTAGTGAAGATCTGAAACAAATAAACAAATGCAGTCAGTGGATTACTTAATCCATTCTGGAGTTGAACAAGGTCTATAGCAAGAAGGCAGAGCAGGCTATGCCCTTTTCATGTACAATCCTACAGTTTAGGGAAAACTACATGAAATGTCACAGCAACAACTAAGATGAAGAAGAATTTACCACACCCAAATCCTGTCTCTTCTCCACGGCACAGGCAAGGTAAGAGGGATAAATTCCGTGTGTGGAGTTATGAAAAACAGGTACTAAAAAGATTTCTTAGAAGAAGTATTTATTTGAATTAATAAAAGACACATAGAATAATAATTAATTTACTGTCTCAGTATAAAAGGATAGAGGAGGCACCTGACTAATTAAGCAGTACCACTTCTACAAAGAAGGAAAGATCAGAGAAGTGGCAAGAGCCATAACAATCTTCTCCGAACTTTCTAGTGAAATGAACTACCATGTAGAATCAGGCAGGTTAGCAAATGTATACTGCATTCACAAAACCTCAGATGTGACTGTAATTGTCAAAACAATATTTTTACCAAATGTTGTATCCGATACAGGGAAGCGTCTCAGTGTGAAAGAGCTGAACCTGGCTCTAGTCTGACAGAGTAGGGACTGACTGTGCAGGTGCAAGAGTTCAAGGATACCTTGACTAAAGCCCGCAACAGACTTCTCCCACAGGGAGCTGGTGAAATCCAATAAAGAACAAGTAGTGAGAGTCCCTTAATATATCCTTCAGAAAAAGAGACAACCCACCTACCTGCAAGCAATCATCTGTGGCTCTCAAAGCAAGCAAATGGTGCCTGTTTTCAATGTGGCAATCCACCCACCTCATCTCTGTGCCCAGTAAGGTTGTAACGCTCAGCTCTGCTTCTCCTTCCTAAATGAGGAAAGCAATCCAGAACCTGTGCGAGATGAGAATCTGTATGTTTAAACTGCCTAAAAGCTACCACAGAGACTTGGAAGAATTGTCCAGGTCCTAGCCATATGTCACACTATAGACAACTACTTTTCTTTTTTAAAGAAATACATAGTCTTGAGACAGTAGCTATTACTGGTCCCTGACAGGCAAGTGCTGATAACAGCAGCACCTTGCTCTACCATTGGATTGCCACGCAAAACCATCACTTGCAGGGAGATGGAATACTTACTTGACTTTTATCTGTCTCAGATTTATAGACCCATAAACTAAGAAACCACCTGCAGCCAAAATGTGATTCTCTACAATTGAGAAAGAAGTCTCCTATAAATGCACTGCGATGTCAACAGCAACACTGACTGCATAAACGTAGCCAAAGGACTACATGACATCATGAAAAAAACAAGAATTTCCCGGCTACAGCTACTCACCTCCTTATTTCAAAAGGACTCAGTAGCTGAGTCTCTACCCAACTTGTCCTGTCAAGGATTCTTCAGCCAACACCAGCACTTCTGAGAACCATGGGTAGGATCTTCCTGCTGAGTTCAGTACCTAGAGTTTAATAAAAGCTTGGAGGAGGGGGCAGCTGGTCTTTATTACATATTTATACAGTGACTTACAGAAGGGTCACTTGGTCCACAGGCATTACAGGAGACATCTACTGAAGTAAGGTCATAGATGTATCACCAGTTTGCCTCAGGGGGTGGTATAGAGCAGACATTACATGTAAACCCTTAAGATTTCAGTCCTAACAAAGATGAAAATAAGGAATTATTTTTCCTTAATGTTTATACTGTAGCAAAAAAAAAAAAAAATTCATGAACAGTAGCATACTTCAGCCTTGAACTTAAAAAGACCTTTTCCTCTGGCTAAGAGGGGATCCCTTCAAACAAAGATGAGCAGACTGATCCAACTCTGAAACTTCCTCTCATTAGCCACTGTGATTTCCTATTTCCATGAGTAATGTATTTCCCACAAAGATCAGACTGTTTTTCAGAGCAACGCTATTAACAGACATCCTTTGGGGTTTTTTTTTGTGTGCTTTTCATTATTATCCTTAACAGTAACAAAGCTAATTTCAAAGCATTCGGTTATGTTGTCTTCATAGCACAAAACTGACAGATGTTCCATATGTTAAAAATAAACCTTAATGTTATTCTTGTGCTGCCCTCAATGGGTTTTTCCTTTTATTTTTTGTATTTTTGAAAGTTACATGACTTACACAGAACTTACACTGGGATAAGTAGTTCCTTTAACAAGGCATGGGAAAAACCTGGGTCGAGGTACAGGTTTAGAAGATTCAGCAAATAGCTGTTCCTTCTCTTCTGCAGTCTATAAAATGCTCATCTGGATATGCTCTTGAGTTAGGACTGCTCACAGTGCAGCATATCACCAAGTAACTGAAAAAGGAGCTGGACAGACATGTGTCATATGAAGTGACAACCCAAAAGGACAACGAGAGTAAAAAATACCTGCTTGCTCTGATGACTGAGCAAAAACCATGCCAATAAAACACCTGCATCAGTATGTCTGAAGATAGGATTGGTGATGAGCAAGATTCAAAGCAACAGATTAGGTCATGCTTTGCCCTTTGTAGTACCTGGAGGGGCTGCGCATGAGCAAACACCACCAAGCTACAGATATCAAATAGTTCTATCTTTGATGTTACATACAGCTTGGCATTGTCATGTTTGATAGAACTGCAAGACAAGCTCTACAAAGTTCCAGTTACGCATTTCTGGACCTCAAGCAAGTGTTGCCCTATGCAGCACCTCCCCAGGACGGCACACGATCAGTTCCACATGGGTACAAGTCAGCACCTTGCTCCATTAAGTGAGACTACCAGGTGCCCACAGATCACGTTTGCAGGAGATGGAAGCTGTCAGCTTCCATCTGTTGGCCAGACGCTTAGAAGAAGTTGAGGTGCTGAGGTTGAGGTAAGGAAAAGCCTGACTTGCATCCAGCCACGCGAACACGTGTTCAGCTGGAACACTCTCCTGCCACGGCAGGTAATGCAGTGAGCCGGGCAAAACGTGCTTGGAAACTCACAAAAAGACTCAAAAAGAATTCCTTTCCCAAATTTATCTCTAGGCAGCACACACAACCTAAGGCTCAGGACATTTCTTTTCCATGCAGCAATTAACCAAATGTTATGGAATCAAAGGCAGCCAAATTGATTTTAGAAATCTTGTGCCATCCTACACTCAAGCATGGACGATAACGGCAAAAAGGTCATCTCTACCTGGATTTGCAGTTCTTCCCGAGAAAGTCAATAAAGTAGGGACAAACACAAAGATTCACGGGCAGAAAACAAGCAAGCACATGCTTGTACATGACATGTACTTTCCAAGTACAGTCACCCTGCAATTCGTTAGCCTGCAGATCCTTTGTTCAGCAGAAGTAGCTCAAAAATAGCTCCGCAAAAACCTCATTAAAACACTCACCTTTGAAACCGATGTAAATTTTGTTCCATCAAACCAAGAATACCAAACCATTTTAGAAGTTACAAAAAACAGTGGATTGTCCCTCAGGAGAGCCTATATTCCAGTATTCTTATTATTAAGCAGCAATGACAAAAATAGTAAAATCTACGAAAATTTATGGTGAATTTTCATTTACCCTGGAAAGACCATGAACTAGTTACATTTTTCAGTGCAAGTCTTGATGAGATTATTCCTTGCCAACATGGAGCTTGACACCAACTGCTCATGCCAGTCCGTGCCCATAATCCCTATCTGCACAAGTACCCAGATAATACTATTTCTAATATCAAGGGTGATAATAAAAATACCTCCCCCACATCAGGCCCAGTGAGAAATCACAATCTGAAAGCATTTCAGATGCTGTCAACCATGAAAATCAATCAGCGCTGACAACCTCAGCTGAAGCAGGGCTCGCTGAGGCCGTTTTCAGCATCACTGGAGAGCTGCCAGCCTAATCCACTTGCTGTAAATACAGCGCTGCGAGTGCCTCCTGACAAGGGAAAATGAGCAGATTACATGGGGCAGTAACAAGCTTGAACCGCACCACGTAATGAATGGGGGGTGGAGGGGAGAAATCAGCCTCCCTTTGCGCTCCCAAATTATTTGCTTTTGACCAAACTTTTGAATAAGTCTTCCAACAAGAGAAGTTATCCCTATACACATTACTACAGTCTTACTCTGAAAATAAGATGGCGATTGTAAGAGGCAAACTCTTCTGCCCAATCAAACAGAAAATAAGCAATTTGGAAGTTCTCAGCTTCTCTCAACTTCACAATACCAGCCTGATCTATGCACTTGATAGCTACCAGACAGCAGGTTTCCTGTGTGACCGCAGGAATCGCTCCGTCCCACACAAAACGCTACACCCGGGGATGCGCACATTCTGCCGTGTCTCTGATAAAGAGGAGGCTGCTGAGCGGTTGCACTGCAGCATCCTCTGGGCTCTCACTTCAGCCGTCCAGGAAGCAGTATTTAAAGGGAGCAGCTGGTCACTGGAAGGACATGTAATCAGACTGATGACTCACCCCCACCTGGCAATATTCAAGGTGCTCTTAAATGAAACCGGCACTCCTAAGTCCCATTTGTTCATCCTTTCTTATGCTCGTGACTCCTCTGAAATGGTGCTTGCTTGCTTCAGTGAGAAACTAAACCCGAATCCAATAAGGAAAATCGCACTGATACTTCACAGATTTGTGTCATTCCTTGAGTCCCATCCAGGAGGGTTTAACACTTCCTGACTTAGGGTTTACCAGTGCCACAGCCTGAGTCAGTTACTGCTCTCCCTCACATACACACAGCCTTTGGTCTGTTGTGCAAAAGCTGGCAGTTGTTCTTTGAGAATCATTCCATGAGCTAGAAATTGCAGATATCTTACAAAGCCTCCTCCTTGCTTTAAGAACTTCACCGAAAGGAGTCTGTGCAGAGGCCTAGATGCTACTGAAATCAGCCGTGCATGTGTGCAGGCTCCCACGGGTTACTGGAGAGAACACTTAAATTAAGTAAATATCAAACCCCTCAAACATTCTCTGAGTTTTTGTCTTTGTTGTTGGACACCAGAGCTTTATGACTTTAATAGCTGTATTTTTTCAAAAACTTCACACATTGAACAAAGAAGTGAACCCTTCAAAACACCTGATCTGGTGCTATTTTCCAGGCTTTCAGTCTAGTTGCTTTTGGATACAGGGGGCTAGGTGGACATTTTTGGTCTGACGTGTCATTCTTGGGCAAACAAACAAAAAACCCCAAAACCACTCAACTAAAAATACGACAGAACTTAGTCAAAACCCATTTAAATTGGCTTTTAGTATGTTATCTGTGTACTACTCAAAAATCCTTCAGTGGAGTTCCTGTACTGAAAGGCCTCTAGAAGTAAAAACTTAAGTATGACAAGTCCTTTCAACACATTTATAGATCTGTTCTGTTGCAGCTGGATACAGAAAGGGTCTTACATGCAGAATGAGAAAAATGCTTTTACATCATGAAAGGTAAAATAAAAACATAAGCCTAGAGACACCCCCCCACACCCCCCCATATTCTTCCTCCCCCAATTAAGTCCATTATAATAGTGTTGCTGCAGTAAACCATCTGAAGCGCTTAGCAGCATTGGTTGGCTGGCTAAAAAAACAGGAAGGTTTTTTATTTTTTTTGTGTTTTTTTTTTTTTTTTTTAAATACCTGTAGGAGAGATGAGGCACAGTTCTACTGTTCTCAACTGTGTGACCTGAACATCATCTTCCATAAGTCATCATCCACCCATACCTTGCACTATCCCTTCATTAGCCATATCATTAAGATACATGCTTATTCTGGCTGGAAAATCCTATCTACAAAACATACTTCTATTCTTCCTACAATAACCTGCACAATACTCCCAACGACAATCAAACAAGAAGCTTGTACTGAGAGGACTTCCCATAGTCTGTAAGTGAAAATGGCAATGATAAGAAGGAAATTCAGAATGAAAAAGCCAACCCCCATGACACTGACAGTAGAAATGACAAAGGAAATTGAGCACTAGAAATCAGGAAAAATACCTCTGTGATTCAGAGAAAACACATAATTAAAAAAAATTGGGAGAACCCCATGCAATCAGGGCAAGAATCAATTGTGTGTGCATTGAGCAGCTTCTCAATTCACAGGAGGATTTGAGCTGCCATTCATATGCTGCAGAGATGTCCAAGAACCTATTAAACCATACCAGAGGGAAGGGAACGGAATAAGGGAGAAAAGGAAACTAATACCCTGAAAACTCTTTCACAGTTTTCAACTGCAGGGACACCTGCCAAGGTGGCTGCAGTGAGGGAGTGGGGCAGGCTGGGCAAGGCAGTGTTTTAAGCTCAAGCGGAGGACTGGCTGGCCGGGCTGTGCGGCTCAGGCTGCCGCCCGGCGAGCAGGAGCCTGGCGTGAGCCCGTCAGCCGGAGCGTGCTGCTCCCCATTAATCATCTGGTGCAAACCTGGGTTTCAGCAGTGGGTCTGACAAGAGAGCCAGGATCTAATAAAACCCTGACAGACTGAAAGTGAGACGGCCTCCTGCCTGTCTCTCTCCTTCCCTTTGAAATGTGGGGTAAAGGTTGGGGGAGAACAAAAAGCACCCGATGATTGATAACAACTTAGTATCTTTGTGCAGCTTTATCAGGCTTTTTAACTAATGACTAAGGCAACTCCACCTCTACAAAATTAATCATCATGTCATAAAAGTCTGAAACACCACAAAATTAAGTGCCTGCCCCAGGGATATAGAGCATGTGTCATGTTTAAAGTGAACCTAATTCTGCTGGGGGTTCCTGGATGTTATTTTTGACTTTAATTTCCCTCGGAAATATTCAGCGATGGGGAGAGAATCCAGAATATAGCACCTCCTCTTAAAAAACTATTCAAGTAATCCTTTAACTCACTTATCCGAGCTGTGTGCTTATCAGAGGAGTGAACTTGGTGATTTAAATAATTTAACCACAAATTCCCATCAGAGGGAACAACCCTGCAGCAGTTGAACAGGACGGACAACCAACCTTGTTCTTTCCCAAGATGCTCAGTCTTCAACAGAAAGGCCAACAAATCCCATATACTAGGTTCTGTGTCCTCACTTCAAGCACTACAAACTGCCTCTTCTTTTTAACTTTAACAATGTCTGGAAACCATCCATTTTGAGGTCTCTCAAATAGAGACAAGGGCAAGCGGGTGAAGATAAGCATGTGGAGTATTTGACATGTCCAGTATGCCTGTTCAAGGACAGATGACCAGAATCAAGACTGTGCTTCTCCAACAGGTGCATGAAGGTACAGAGCACTCCTTGAAATTCCCTGGGAAACTTTCACCTTCCCCATGAGATTGTACTGCGTCATCAATAGTCTGTCAAGTTGCTTCTGACATCAACATATTACTCTGGATTGCTCTGGTAAAGTGATGTAGTCTTTGTCACTCAAAGATAGAGAATTAGAAGTAAGATATTGAAATTCAATATCCATTTTTAAGAGGGAAATGGCTAGGAACCTTAAGGAAGTGATTGATGGAAAGAATGAGAAAGGGACAATTAAAAATAAATAATAAAAAAAAGCAGTTCCTAATTTAGGACTCGGCACCTTTTTTTCCTGCTAGTAGAGAAAAAAATTATACTTTATCTTTCCTTGTCTTCTGTACAGTAAAAAGGAAAACAAAACCTTCTGCATTTTACCTGACATTCTCTGCAGCCTCTTCCCATTGGCAGAAGAGGAGAGCGAGGGCTAGCGGGATTGCACAGCCCGTTGTCTGCTGGCTCGTGCAGATGCATTTGTATCACCACTGCTCTCCTCCTGCACTGAACTTACTTACACCTCTTCTTCCCCTGCCATTTAGTCCAAATCCCACATCCCGACCTTTTGGATGCAAAAACCAGTCTTCTAATTTACAAAAAGGCAGATTTTTCACAAAGTGGGTCAGACACCTAAAAGTGTGATCAAGGCTTAATTTCCTTAAGCAATTTAAATGCTTCAGGAAAAAAATAACATCAAATTCTAGTTCAAGGTTTTGTAATCCCTGACTGGATATTTATATGACAATGATTTAAATCGTCATTATCAACAGCTGTTGCACACTGCCAGGTGAGATCATGAGAGCTTGTCTCTATAGTCAGAAGAAGAGATATCTGTACAGTGCTTGAGTTTTAAACTGTTTCTATTTCAATCCTGCTTGTAACCATACTAACCTTTTAACAGACAGGGCTCCTGCCAAGTATGAATTACTTGCCAGGGGATTTTTTTTTTTGTTTTGACCTCAAATGCAATACAAGCCTTGGGATTCTTTTTCCCCCTTTCATAGATTACATTATTCGAACCCCTCCCTGTCCATAAACTTTCCAAGAACTGTGTTTAGACAAAATCTAAACTGGCATATTTTTCACATTCTTCATGGAAATACTCCTAACTACTTTTGCAAGCAGCTGTAGATGTGCTTTTATCTTCCCATGAAGTCAGAAAGTTTAATTTGCAACATCACAGTTGCTTCTATGGCAACAGATGGTGACACCAAACACGGGATCATGACTTCACTATAGGATCAAGACGGATTAGCTTTGCACTGAGGAAGTTAAGATCTAATACAAACAAATAACTACAACAATTGCAAAGAGAATTTACAGCAGGATAGTTTATTCCCTGTGTAAATGTTCTTCTTGTTTACTCCAGTATGAGAATCCCTTTAAATCAACCAGCTGTTTGTAAATTAAGTACAAATGGATTAGCTTTAAAACAAGCTCAAAGGTTTAAGCTGGGTTTGCACACGTACCCAGTTATGACCGCACTTGGGCCCGAGAGTTCCACCTATACCGAGAAAGAAAAGAGGCCAGAATTACAATGTTGTTCCCTCACCATAACCTCAAGGACTTCTACCTGCCTTAAGCATGTTTTGAGTGCAGCCTACCTGCATATAATTTTTTTGAAGCGTCTGCGTTGAGCACTGCTTGTTATCTCAGAAAACCTTATGGGGGCAGTTATTTAATTACATGACATATTCTCTTTCCTAAGAGAATCCTTAAATGGATGAATTCCCTGGCCTTTCACCTTTATGCTACCAAAACAGGACCAAATAGAGGGTCCCCAGCTTCAACGGCCTCTCTAGAGACACCTATTTATTACGAACTGTCCGTAACAAGAGACAGCCATTGGTGGCACAGCACATGCAATCAAAGAATCAGCTTCCCCTAAGGAGAAATTTGGAGGTGGATCTTCCCAGGACACAGCTGAATCTGCTGATGGGATATGGAAATCTACATACTGCAGCTCTTCCAAGGACTCTTGCAGGTGGGAAAAGCACAAGAGGAAACTGCCCCTTGGGAACCGCCTTTACAAAAAGCTCTGAACCAATCTTCCTCTTCTGTTGGGTTCCCGGATGCAGGCACTCAGCACATTGATTCTACTACATAGGAAAACCTGATTTGCCACATAGGCTCACTGGACTGTGCAACTGCTCAGTTACTGATACACATTTTTTCACTGCTGTAGATGCCAAGTCCTTTCAACAAGTGGCATTTAACTTTCTGATAAGTATTCAAAGGAATTCTGCTGGACTACAGCATTCGCTGTGTCTCCACAGACAATTTTTATTTTGAAACCATGCCAGCTTCGACAGCTCTTCTGCCTCCAGAAGCAGTAAGTTTGCAACTGCGAGCATGTCCTGCCGTTGCACGGCCATGCCCTGAGAGAACCACCATCACAGGGTACAGAGGTAATTCTGATTTCATGCCCAGTCAGTCTCGTGCCTCTCTGTTGAGATGCCAACTAGGGTATGAAATTCTGGTCTACTATCAGAGTTTTCTTTTATATGGACACATCAGTTAGACTACCAGTCCTGTTGCGTAAAGCAGATTACATTGATTAACAGAGCCCTTAAGGAAGGGAAGATTTTGAGCAGTTCTCTCAAGAATTAAAGCTAGGCAATAGCTGAACCACAGAGCAGGTTAGGAGAGTTGTTTTAAACCTCACAATCCATTTCCATAGGTTTGTAAGTCCTCTCTACTTTTGTTGTTAAAGGACTCGCCAGAGTTTGTTGGGCTATCCTTACCAGTGTTAATAAGCATTAGCTTACAGTGAGTGAGAGACTCGCCTAGGTAAATACATTCATATGCACAATTAATGTAACATCACAGTAAATCAGGAAAACAATAGCATGAGGGGCCCTATGGATACTGACGTAGTGGGATGTATCAGTTACATTCACTTCCAGGCACATTTAATTTGAAGTGACAGAGTTTTTGACCTTCTTCCACACATAGTTATGTGATAATGAGAAATCTTTTAGACTACGCTGTCACCACAACTCTTCTTTTCCTGCCACTTCCCAACTCCAACCTGTCGTTTCCCAATTCCAACCAGCGTCCCTCCTGTTCCTACTGAGCCCAGCTCCTATCTCAGTAGCACTACTGGATATGGTTTCCTCCCCACATACTTGTAAGAGGAATTCAAAAACTTTTCATTCCTAAAAACTTGTTGGTCAGAATGAAAAACATTTTACCTCAAAACAATAATCATTTAGTGAAAGAAAAGACTGAATATAGAGAAAGGAAAAAACCCAACCACATCAATGCTGCAGGCATTTGAGAAATCATTTAAATTGTGTGCCTCAGTCATGAGAGGCAAACCACGGTGATAATACACCCTCTTCCTCACTCCTTGCCCGTTCAGTTATTAAACCAGGCACTTGCTACATAGACTACATATAGCTACATATAGACTGCTGTGGCGCAAAGAACCCAGTAATTCCTCTGCCAGCTACGTGCAGACCCGCAAAGCAGAGCAATGCCTTTGAGACCAGAAATAGTGGTGATACTCCATAAGCATACATGCTTGATTGGTGTGAAGGAAGAAAAGATGAGGAGATGTACGTACTTGGATCTTTTAGCAATTGGCCCAGGCAACAGGAGGAACAGTCACCAGGTACACAGTTAACAGGTGCTGAAGGCTGCCTCTAGAAAGAGCCAACTTGCAGGAAAATTATTTTGCAGTCCGTTGAAAGTCTGCAAGACCTGGAAGCGTTAAAACTACCACGTAAGTGTTCCCCAAGCGGAACTGGTTCTGGGATGAGCTGTGTGCAGGAGTCTCTGGTCCAATTTATCTCTAGGTCTGAAGAGGAGGAGACAAAGGAGCGATCCCACCAATGACAGAGGAGGAAAAATGACTGTTCCTGCACAGAAAGCTAGGAGAGGTGAAGGACAAACTCTTCTGGGGGAGGTTAAAGAAATAAACTAGTAAAACTCCTTCCTAATAGAAGCAAGGACTGAGCTATTAGAGGAGAAAGCATAGCATTTCATCCGTGAGGTGCTGCTGTTGATGAGTAATGGTCAGTAGCAGTGTTGCTTTGGCTGTGTTTAAACACACTCATAAAAATTATTAGGATGGTTTGTGGCCTTTGTTCTTGCTAAGAAGACATTTTTAAGATCCAAGTTCTTCCAGCCTTCCTAAAATGGCTCTTACAATGAATCAGGCAGCCTGCATTTGACCCACTTCTACTCCCTACTCACAAAAAAGCAAAGTTTTCTCCGAGTCCTGACCAGCAGATGAACCCAGGGCCGAGGCTCGCCTGGATCCACCTTGTACAACGCTGCCTATTTGAGCGTGACCTCCAGAGACTCTGATCCGCATTCATATTTCATATTCCACAGATGTTCCCACACACACACTTTCACTGCCTGTTTTTTAATGCACCACTGGGTCTCTGTACAACCCACACTTTAAATATATTTTTTTTGTTGTAAGAAGGCAACAAGGTGAGAAGCACAACTGAAAGGCCTGACAGTCCCAGCTTCCCACTGACACATTCCCTTGTTTACGTCAAAAACCAAGGGCTGGAAGTGACAAGCAAGCAGCAGAGAGCAGAGGGTGCACAGAACCATTTAAAAGGCAGTAGTGACATGACAACCTTCAAAAAAGGCCATAGTCAACGTTTGTCAGGCCAGGAGGGTGGGATTGCATTAAGCTGCATTTCATTAAGAAAAAATAATACTCAGAAACTATTAAGGGGTCCCATGGGGCTTCTTCACCACATTTAATTTAATGGCTTTCATCTCCAGTGACCAATCCACCCGCCACTTTCTTACAACGGACGACTTGTGGGTCTTAACCTTACATGCGAAGATACGTTTGACCCATTAGTTACCCTATTTAAAGGCTTTTGTTAACCTATAGTCTAGAGCTTGAGCCATGATTTTACATTGAGGCTCCATATCACAGAAGCAGATGGTGTCATAAAAACCCACCTCCCCCTACCCTATCTATTCAACTTCTGTTGTGTAACCGACATTCATTCTTTATGCACCATTTTCTAGGCAACATGTTATCCCCATAGATCTCAAGCTGGGGCAGCGGGTATCTGAAATGCTGGTCATGGGGAATGCCTCGGGCAGCGTACGCGTTTGAAGCTGGTTTTTCTGGCTTATTTATTGGGAAGAATGCCCCAAACATCAAAACCCAGACTCCAAATGCAAAAGCCTCCTTGAATATGTAAAAACTCCGTTTGCATTTGGGGAATTAGAAATGAAATAAAAGACAGAAACTATTTCATCTAAAATACAGCGTTGATGCTACAGTGCCTTCTATGTCTGTTTTAATTTTTTAAGTTTCCTGTTCTCATTTGCCCAGAACCAGTTTCCCCACCAAATGTATTTATTTTCTCCTTCCAGAAAGAACTGCAGGAAAGATAATAAATCCTGACTCTGTTGGCTACAGAAGAGGATTTCCCAGTAAGCTGCAAAGTTCACAACCTTCAAAATTCATCTCTTAGGAGAGACAGATGACTCAAAAATAAAGTATGCAGAATTAAAGAATGGAAAAAAAAAATCCAAACACAAGCAAGTATCTCTGTTACATTACTTTTCTGAGAAAAAATGGAAGGGTAAAGGAAAAAAAAACAACCCACAAAATCCAAGCACTCAGTACAGAGGAACTGTCAAGAGGCATCGTACACATGCATTAATAATAATAATAAATGAATGATTTGTTTAGATACCCTGTCTCATAGTCAGTGAGTAAAAATCCCTGCAGAAAAAATTTCCAAAGCCTGGGCTGTTTGATTTTCAGAAGGAAAGGAGAAAGATTAGCATTGTGACTTGATGGTAAAACATCTGAATTATAAAAGCAATGTTGATTCCACTGCTGCATCGCTTTTCCTTTTGTGCTGTGGGGTGCTGGCCCCAAACCCAAGGAGCTGTTTGATAATGGGCTAGAAGCAAGCTCCTTCCCACCGGAGTCTCACTTGCTGAGCTCTAATACGATGGCTTGTACGGCAATGAGCTTTTATTGATTTTGCATTTGGACCTGGCTCAAACACTCAGGCAGTCTCTCCACAGGAAAAAAAGATTATGTGGGATTGTAGGAAGGACAAATCTGGTGGTAAAAGCAGCAGAAACTGAACAAATACTATTTCAAGTCTTTAAAATAAATGAGTTGTTACTCTAAATACAGGGGGGGAAAAGTTATAAAAGTAAAATATACAGGAGAACAAAGAGAAAGTAGAAATACTGAAATGCAGAGAGAGCTACTGAAAAAGGACATTGGCTCAAATTTTCAGCTGATTCCGTTCCAACAAACTACCTTCAACTCTTTGTACCCATAGTCAATTCTGCTGGGCTGTGGGTATGCATTTTCACCAGCCCTGCCCTACGTGTTTCACATGTGAATACCTAGCCCAGTCACCATAGGAAGACTGTGCTCTGAGCATCCTTCCACACTTCCCAGCACAGGCATGCCTTGTGGGAGGCGTCAGCGAGGCCATCAGACCTTGTAGTGTCCCAGAGCAAGGGCTGTTCTGGAAACCACACTAACTTGCCTCTGTGACTTGCTCAAAATGGAGACTGGCAGGAAAGCCTGCGCTCCTTCAATGATCAGGTAATGTGTTCTGCAGAAACCTGTGAAGTGTCATTGCCAAAAATCTCAACAGCCAATGAATAGTCTACAGACAGACAGCAGGCAAATGCCATCAGCTAATGGTATCTGTGTCAGGTCTAGAAGATGCCCGTGGCTGCCTCCCAAATTACGGAATAACCCACTCCATGGAGTCCATCAGCAGTGGAGTCCCAGAGGCCACTTGGCCCATAGGTACTGGCTGCTAGGACCAAGCTGTTGCCTATCAGCAGCTCAGGCAGAGCTGATGTAACCGTACAACTTCAAGTGAAGATTTTCCCGTGTATCTAGACCAGACACCAGCCTCAGCATGCAAGTCCCAGATTGCCAGTGTGAAAATCTCTCTCACAGTACAAAAACCAGTGGTGACTGCCCCAGCTGAAAAACCCAACAGCTCATCCTGGTAAGTCACTCTATAGAAACTGATTACTTTGGACAATTACCAGGCAGCTAAAATGTCCACAGGTGGACAGACACATCCATGGACCATGTTCTTGCCACAACTGCCAGGAGTCCTCCATTTCCCCTGCTCCCGTGGTTTGCAAAGCCAGGCCTGGATCCTGCAGATGCAGTGATGCAGCTACAGCTGTGGCAGGTGCAGAGCAATGGCAGAGGGCTCATTTGGAGGGCTCAAAGCCAGGCAGAGATTGATCACCCACAATGGCAGTGCAATCAGCAGCAGAGGTATCATAATCTCTGCCTCTTTTCTGCACATCATTTATAAAAGCCAAGGCAAGGTATTTAATAGGATGTGGGCTCAAAGGGCCATGAGATTTGCAGTGCAGCTGGAATGACGAGCAATGCTACCTGAGGCTGTGATTTACATGACTGCTGCTGGCACTAGGCAAGTGAACCAGACCGGAGTGTGTACACTTGGCATGACTGCACAGAGAGATGGAAAGTACCAAGGCCTGAAACTGTCTGTATTCAGCATCTGTATTTTTCAAGTGTCATTGTTTGTGATCTTGAGATCAGATTTCACATTTTCTAAAAAAGCAATCTTTCTCACCCTTTTTGCTACAATTTGTTTCAGTTCATATGAAATTATGAGAAGAAGTTGAATAATTTGTGAAGTGATGATGTATAGAGAATACACTGCAGGCTACTAATAGGTTATTAATAGAGCAAAAATTGCTGCAGATTACAGTATATAAGCATACCGCCTAATTGCAAAGCAAAATGTGCATCAAACTAAGTATGTGGCACTTGAAATGAAATACATGTCCTGAAATCTTGGTTTTCTTTGCTCCACTTACCAACTTGGTGAAGCGTCATGGTATTCCACAGAAGGGACCAGGCAACAGTGGTGAAATTCAATGACAGGGTTTTAAAAGAAGAGGTAACACACTAATAACATAGTCCTGCTTCTATTCTGTCAGGTAATCTGGAGTCTTGGAGCCTCTGGAAATGTGTTTTATGCTAAGCAAATGTTTGCCATTCCCCCCTGCCCTGCAAAACCAAACAAAAGAGATTGATTCAGGTCACAACTGATAAAGTTCACCAGAACTGACCAAGCTAGCAGAAGGCTCTGTTTTGACTTCAAAGTTGGAGAGATCAGACGGTGTAGAGAGAGCCTGTTTCCCCTCTCTGGACTATGTTTTGCCTTTTTGCACAAGCAGAAGTGGTTGGGGAAAAAGACTTAGGAAAGAGGACAGGAGGAGAGCATAAAGAGTGCATAAAGACCCTGAAGAGACCCTGCTAACAAGACAGATTCAACTCTGCCTAAAACTTTTTTGATAGAACATTTGCCCAGCCAGTCCTTAAATTCTGAGCAAATTCCCCCAACACCCTCTCAAGAAACCTATTCTAGTGCTTGCCTAAGCTCACCATTTTTTCTAGTATCAGCACAAGCTCCCTGGCTGAAATTTAAGACCATTAATTCTTGTGTTGTTTCCCAAGTAATAGAACATGCAACACCAGCCCCTCATACCACCAGTTAAAGCTGCGATGATTGAGCTGAACGCAGTTGCTGCTGTTGTCTGTGGAAGGTCTGCATGTTACCTTTCCTCCTTCATCCCAGCTCTTGCCTGTTTGTCTTATCCTTGAATGAGATGACAAGTTTAAGCTGAGGCAGTCATTAATTACAGGGTTTGTTTTGAACCTAGCACAACACAGGAGCTAAAATAATCAAGTCTTCTCAGCACTACTACAGCATAAATAATGCATAGCACCCTTCAGAGCTGTCTTCTGCCCAAATGTTCCTCCTTGTTGTTTCTGCAACACATGGCCCCTGAGCAGGGTTATGAGACCCCAGGATGGGTTTCTGCACAACTGCTCCGACACTGGACAGCATGGCTGATGACCTTTATACTGGTCCCTCACCAGACTGGTGCTCAGCTCCTCAGAACTGCTCCACACATGGGACAGGCAACAACAGGATGGTTCAGTTCTTTTAAAAGGGAAGATGGAGAAGAGAAGGCTCGGGGGAGACCTTACTGCAGCCTGCCAGGGCTTAAAGGGGACTGATAAGAAAGATGGAGAGAGACTTTTTAGCAGGGCCTGTTGTGACAGGACAAGGGGTAATGGTTTTAAACTAAAAGAGGGCAGGTATCGACTAGATATAAGGAAGAAATGTTTCACAATAAAGGGTCATGAAACACTGGCACAGGTTGCCCAGAGAGGTGGTAGATGCCCCATCCTTGGAAACATTCCAGGTCAGGTTGGACAGGGATCTGAGCAACCTGCTCTAGTTGAAGATGTCCCTGCTCACTGCAGGGGGGTTGGACTAGATGGCCTTTAGAAGTCCCTTCCAACCCAAACCCTTCTGTGATTCTATGGATATCTTTTCTTTAATAATCTAGAGTAGCTTCTGCTCTTCCTAACCACCATGTTAATAGGAACTACAGATCTTTTTCCTTTTTCCCTGGCAATGGCTTCTAGAGCTGTTGATACACCATGGATATTCAAACCAGCTGCCACAGAACAGGGTGTTTCAAATTACAGAAGATGGCTCTGCTGAATCTCCCCTTCTCTCCATATGGTCACAAGTAGCCAACCCACAGTCACCCGAAATCCTTCCTTGCAAGGCAGCTTTTGTGAGATGGGCTCCAAAGAGGCCTTCTAGAAGAGCATACAACAACAAGTAGTAAGTTGGAGCTGTCAAGAAAGTCCAGATACTGAAATATTGTTTGTTTAATGCTACAAGGAACACAAGGGGACAGAAATTCAACAAGGAATGAGGGACTGTGGGAGTTGGAAAGCTGAGACAAATGAGCAGAATCTGCTGCTACTGCTTGGGTAGAAAATGACATGATGGTGTGTGACATAGCGTTTAGCTTTGCTGAAGCAAGTACAGTCACTGCAGAAGTACTGCGTAAATGCGTGTGGTTAGCGATACATTTTTCATGTGTCAGCGTGATGCGTTGGGGCCCAACTGGCAAACTTTCTGTGGTGAAGACAAAGCCCTTCTGCTTTTTCTGTTTGTGTGAGCACAGCAAGACAGGTGTGGTTAGTGCTACACCTTCTGAAGAAAACTCTTTTTAGCTGGAACAACTCTCTCTGAAAAGAACCATAGCAATGCTCACAGAGCTGCTGAAAGAGTCATTTGTTTCTCTGCAGGCAGCTAGTAGCCAGTTCATGTTTGGTTTCCCAGCTGAACCTGCAGGAGAGGCAGAGTATCCCATTTGCCCCTTGCAAAACGGCACGGGCAGGTGCACGTCTACCTCTGGAGCTGAGCTCCCTTCCTCTCCCAGTCCTCGCTGGCTGCCTCAGCCTTGCGCCCACGCCGGAACACAGACGCATGGCGTGTGGGGATACGTCAGCCAGCGCATGAAGCACTTCGCCGGCTCCGGGGCAGCCTCGCCATCTGTTTCTGCAAGCAGCCACTCTGCTGATGGGATGGGATTTCCGTAATGTGAATTCTAAACTGGGCTGTCCTGGTTTGCCTATAAAGATAATGCTTACAACCAGGAACTTGCCCCCCAGGGAGTATGTTCCTTTTCACTTCTTTTTTTCTCACCTTGCAGCCTCACCTAGCTAAGCTAACTAGCTAGCTTTGCTGTGCACAGGAGATCTCAATGTTAAATCCACAAGGTATCTGTTTCCTACATAGCAAATCTAACAAGGAGGCTGTCCTCTATACTTTCTCTTTTGTCAGGCATATGGGATCCCACATTATGCATGCAGGCTTTCTGTAACTGCATGTAAAGTGATACTTGTCACACATAAATACTCATGAAGGAAAGACAGTTCATGCATCCTTATTCTGCAATTCAAATTATGCCTCATTTATACCAGTGGAAATCCACTGTGGTTCACTGAAGTCAATAACTACTCTATTACATCATGTAGGAGTAAAATGCTGCCCTAGCATGTCAGTATCTCTGCATTCTGTATTTTTCTTACAAAAAAATTCCATTAAAAAGTTGCATACTGACCACAATTAAAGCTGCTATCACTAGTAGATTACAAGTACCCAAGTCAGTTCCTCAACCATAGCAAGTATTTCACTCGTCTCAGTCACATCGCTGTATTAACATTCTCAACAGATGCCAGCATATTCTCTATGTCTAGATGTGTTTAAAACCTAAAAAGGAAATTTATTTTAAAATAAAAAATAATGCCTATGTATAATAATGTTTGAGAGTCATTATCAGATGGTAGCCCTATCATTCAACAGGAAAATGATTTCTGTCTGCATTTATGGTGATATGGATTTATCTCTTCAAAAGTGTATGAATGCATTTCCTAAAAGGGTGAGACTTTCGGGAAGCCCTCCAAGGAAGGCTTCGTGAATCGCTATTAATTTTTAAGATTCAAGTTTTTGGAGAATTTAAAAAAAATCTCCAGCTCCTATTTAGCTTGCAAGTGGTGTAGACTCTCAATACACGTGAAGGTCCCATACTAAACAATCTGCATCTTTGAGTTGTAGGCACAAAAAAGAAAACGGGAAAACAAATGACAAAAAGGAATTCTAGGTAAGAGAAGGTGGCTTTTAAAGAGCAATCACTTAATTAACATCGTAAAGCTTTTCTTGTCAGCTGTAAGTCTAACCCTGTGCGATATCACGTCCATATAACTCTAAGCGTTTTATCTAGAGATGTTCTCCTTGCTCCAGCAGGATGCTGCTACCCTGATTAAGGCTGGAGGCCTTATGACGGCATCACCATAAAGGGCCTATGAGGTCATCTTACTTTCCAAAGCTGGAGCTGAAGGCAGCCTGAGGGTGTAGCATCGCAGCTCAGCTCATGGAACAATAATGAGACAGATTGCAAAAACTGCTTCCTAAGCGCGGGAGCAACAGTCAGAAAATGCTGCATGATGTACAAAAAGGGAGAGGAAGGGAATAAAAAAAAAAAAGCCCACAACAAAACAACACTCCTTTAGAGCACATACACTTACCTAAACCGCATCAAATGGTGCAACAGGGTCAGAAGACATCAAGGAAAACATGAAAAAAGAGAAAAAAAAAGGAAATTAATTAGTTCAAAGATAGGCAAATCCAGTTAGCTTGATGATAGGAGCTAAGAGCACAACAAACAAATCAGAGCCAACCCTTATTTGACTGAGCAAAGTTTACCAAATTAATTCTACTCAAGTGCTGCCTTTTTGCTATGTGTTGGTTTAGTAGCAGCATGATGTGTGCAGATGAGTTGATACAAAAAGCAGAGAAATAAAAACAAATCCGTAGCACACTATGGATGGAACACAACTCCACCTGCAAGACTCACAGAAGTTGCCCACCTAAGACTATTTCTGCAGACTCAAGACAGGTGGCTTGGGCACACAAAGGCCTGACTTTGCCTTCAGATCTCACTGACTTTGGCTAAGCAGTTTTAGGAACTTGATTCCTATTGAGCCCCTTAATTCTTATCTGGCCTAAGCCTGGAGCAAATTTTAAGAGCAGATAATCATCAGGGAAAAAAGTTTTTTTAGGAGGAAAGGCAAAAAGGCAGGAAAATGAGTAATCTTAAAAATATCTTTATTTTGCATTGTTTTTTTCTTATTGAGGTTCCTGTTACAATCATATTTATTTAATACAATATGACCTTAATACGATATAACCATCCCACTGCATGGCAAAAAAACCCTTGATTTTTAAAGATTTTGCAGGGGAACAGCTGGCACTCAGTTCCACTAGCTGCAGGAACTCACAATAACCCACATTTCTATTGCAACCAACATCAACTGGAAAAAGGGTGTGTTTTATTTACCTCAGCTATACACATTTTCACTGCAGCCAAATCTAGCTTTCTGCTTCCTTTCACTAAATCAGGGATGAACATTTCCAACAACCAATGATCACCCATTGCTCCCCTGCGTAGTCTTTTCCATAGTTTTTCATTTTCATATTATTATTCCTGCCAAATCTTACTGATTTTATCTTGAGTTTAGACATTGCTTTTTTAACAAAATTTCCTTGTAACACCTCTGTTAGCTCAAACAAATCAAATCATCCTTGTTAAAAAATGGCCACCAACTCCTGTCGCGTTCAGCCAGACCTTCAGTGAACAGAGGAAGACCAGCTGCTCTCCATTTTGTCCATTCTAAGAGCTGGGGCAGCAGATGAAGAGATTATAAGCTAAATTAAAAATAAACAACAGTAAGCAAATCCTTCATACCCTGGGTAATACAGAAACACAGGCACCTATAGAAAGCATTGCCAAAGGATAGCCATACTAAGAGCAGACTGGGCAAATTCAAGGAAGAAAAATCCACTGATAATTACTGAATACAGTAGAAACTGCATCTAGTTCAGGAAGTCTCTTGAGCTGAAATAGTTGGAGCCTAGGAGAGTTTACTCCGGGGAAGTAGCATACGCCCTTGCCTTGTATTAGTTACCCGCAGAGATCCCTTTAAGACCAGCATCAGAGACACCGTGTCAAGATGGGCTTTTAATCTGACCAGGATAGCTATATACTAGTATTCAAAGGTTCAAGTCTGGCTGCTCTACAGGAAGGCTCTCTATGGCTAGAAATCAGGGCAGGAGCTCAGGAGGACAAAAGGTGCTGAAGAAAAGAAAAACAAACAAACAAACAAAAAGATTAAGGAGGAAAGAAGAACAGCTCCTCTTACTCCAGGAGATGAGTCAGAAAAAGTTAAAAAAACCCCCAAGAACAACACCCCCCCCCCCCCCCCCAAATAACCTCTGCATGTTTGGCTTAATCATTAATGTTTGAGATTTGAACCAGAGATAATCCAGAACCCAAAGTATGAAGCTCCCGTTGTGTAACCATGAACGCAAGATGGGAGCCATGGATCAGGATGAGACTCAAACTGCTTGAATGGCAGGGGCAGGAACATGGCATCAGTGCTCTACCCCACAGAACCCAAGCATTGCCCAGGGAAAGGCCTTTGCTTCCTAAACTGCCTTTTTCCATTACTGGGACTATGTTCTCTGGGCCAGAGGTTTAAAACCAACCGAGCAAATTATGACCCTCTCCTCCCCAATTTGAAGGTCTTCTTTCCCTTGCTGCCAGCCCACATAATACTCTGTGCTGGCAAAACCAGTACTTTTTTTGCTTTTCTTCTTTGCTTTTTTCTTAATCTTACAATAATTTACAAATGAACATGAGCGACTCTTCAGGGCAGGCTAGACCTAGGCAAAGTGCAGATGCTCCTTCAGTACCACTTAGCCTTTATCAGCAATAACATTTTAGTCACTGCATGGTTCTGCTGACATAACTCAGTACCGATTCGCAGTTCCAGACCTGCTGCCTCATTAAGGAGGATAAATGTACCTTTATCTTTACAAGTGAGGACTTCTGCAGGATTAGAGCTGCAGAGGTATAAAGAAGAAAGATTGTTGCTGGCCACCTTCTGCATTGTATTAGAGAAACCTACATACCATCCCAGAGCCAGACAGTAATAGGCATTAAGATTAGAGGTATGTGGCATTGCCAAGGAAATCATGCAAGCTTTCCAAGGTTGACAAATGCAGCAGGAGTAACAAGGAAATAAAAAGGACACAAAGCTATTGGTAAGAGGAAGAGACAACAAAATTAAACATCTATAATGTGAACTTTTTCCCAGACCAGGTTCTGACTTTAACAATTACAGCATAACACAAAAATAACACAATATGATACTTCATTTAAAACACTCCCTTTTTGCTTTTTTAAAATCCTAATTCCCACTGCTTGAGGACTAACAAGCCCTCACACCCAGATCAGATAATCAGCCAAGTGCACTATAAGGGAGCAAAACACAGTCAGTGGTCTCCACTGCAAGGAACTTCCTATGGAAAAGAAACAAAAAGGCAACCCTTTTTGCCTTGCCTGGGTGTGGCAAGACAGCAGAGTTCCTTGTTTCAGCTTTTACGCAGTGTTTTAGTTCAAAGCGTTGGGCATGAAGTGACAGAGGAATACAGCTCAAATAATTTCGTAGCTGAGACTCAAGTGATATCATCACTTGGCATTTATGGAAAGTGTCCCCTCAATCTCAAAAGACTTGTACAGCACTATGGTCTCCCTTCTATGGGCAGGGATGAATAAAATATGATATAATCTGGGCAAGATCTCACACAGCATCAGATGCAAAAATCAGTACAAGGCCAGCTGGCAGAGGGACCTGCTGAGACCTTATCCCAACAACCCTTGTGCAATCTGAAAAGAAGATGAAAACGATTTCCACTAAAAAAAAAAAAAAACACCCCACATTTTTCAAAAGCCTTGATGACTTTTGCTGCTTCTCGAATAAGCTAACATTTCACTGAAATAAAACCATATGGTAAATGCTATGGTTTTTTTTCAGATTACTCAAAAAAAGGTTTGCGTGGAATGAAACCACACTGATTCCTTTTAATTGACACTAAAGATTTTTCATTTTCTGTTACTGTATGAACTGGGATGATTTTATATTGGACATTGATGAAATTACAGTTTTCTCCCCTATACACATTTAAAAAGCATTCAGTGTTCCACTTTGGGAGCTACCACATTTAGTAAACTGAAAAATAGTAAATCAGATGTCTCAAAAAATGTTAGATTTTCAGTCAATAAAACTGATACCTTTTTATACTGGAATTGCTTTTAAGTGCAATATTAGGATACTTGTTTTACTAAACACTATATTTTTCAGAACTGAGAAGAAAATCTACAAGTCTGTCGCAACTCTGTGATACATCAGCCATTTCATTTGGTCTTTGAAACCAACAGGTAGTTTTGGAGAACTGGAATTTTCTTTGTTTTCCTCAAACAAAGCAAGCACAGACATAAACCTGCTGTCTTTCCTGCACTTTTTAGAATCCCACCCTGCATTCAGTGCAACTTGTTCTCGGGGAGCAGGACAGAGCATGCCTCAGTTACTTCATTACAGAAGTGTTTATAACACCAAAAATATTTAGGACTATTTTTCCCAACTTTTCATGTAAAGTGTTTTTCTTCCTTTCAGGTATATATCAGGATTAAGAAAATAGTTTTGCTATGAGAAAGGTGAACCAAAAGGTTTGCTTTAAATGAAAAGGAAGTAGTACAGCGAGGCAAATGCAGCCCTCTCTAGTCAAGAGAGTGCTGGATCGTAAAGGACAAGGGTTCCCAGAGCCTTGTCCCATTGTACTGCTACAGCAGCATCATTTCACCTTCCGGTGCCTGTTTTCCTCCCATCTTTGATTGCAGGCATCCGAAAGCAGGAACTGTTTGTAACCATGAGCTTATATGATGCTCAGAAGAAAAGCACACCCACATTTATGCCACTTTGTTCCACCAAATTACAATGATTTTGCAGATTTCCCCCATTTCTTCTCAGAATCTCTCTGAATACAGCAGCAGACTTGCTCTGGCACAGTCGGAGTGAACAAGCACTTTAATAGCCAAAACACTGCCTTATTTCAGAGAATTTGTCACTGTCCATGAAATCACAATCTTACTTTGAGGGCAAGTAAACCATGTCCTACATACACTCTTCTCTGGTTTCAAAATGCTGTTGCTGATTAGTTGAATGGGTGAAGCTGAGCTTGCAGCAAAAGGTCAGAAGAAAGAGCTCTCTGCTGCCGCCCTCTCACACCACCTCACTGCCTGTTATCACTGGTTTAAAAGGTCAGCATGGCCAGCACTCCATGCCAGCCAATTGCCCTTCTCTCTTAGCTGTCCGTGCCATTTCCAAACTTTGCTGCTAGACTTGCTGACGACCAGAAACAAAACCCACTGTTGGGACAGCAGCCATATGGGGAAAAACTCAACCAACCAACTAAAGAAAAGATCATCTGAAGTCCACTTGTTCTTCCCGCTACCATGGTACTAATGGCTTAAAAATTACTTCTAAACACACACAGAGCACACATGCGTAACAGCTTAGCACGAATGCCAGGACAAAGAAATCGGTGCTGAGAACCTGACTCCCCCACTCATGGCTTGTCCAGTTACTCACAGCTCTCACTTGGCTTCTGGTTGCAAGGCAGCTTGAACACCAGCCTGGTTTCTCCCCCTGCATGAGCCGCATTAAAATAAAGCTCTTCTTTTTCTGTTAGTCAGCTCCAAAAGAAAGGTCTTAATTAACAAAGGTATGTCAGCTCCTGAAAAGTATGTTCTCTGTGGATTCTGCGGTTACAAAACCCCTTCCAGAGTCTTTCAAAAAATCTGACTGAGTTTTCCTCCGCTCTGCTCTGTCTTCACTTTACAAAACCTGCCGGTGATGAAACATGTATTCAGACACAGATAATCTTTAGCTAATCATCCATCTACAAATCAGACATAAAGCAGCATAAAATGTTTAGAGATCAGTAGATAAGAAAAACTAAACAGGCTGTAAACTTCCATGTCATGGCACTTGCACCCAGCTCTAAAACTTGAGGAGAGAGGGATGAGTCTTAACATTGTCAGTACAGAACTTCAAGACCACCTAAGTCTCACTCTCATTCTTGTTTAGGAATTGGGGAAATATAGTATTGCTGCAAATCCTCTGACAGAGTGAGAACCGTGAATTTTATCACTCCCATTCAAAAAGCAAATACAAACATTCCTCCCCCTTCTCCTTCCACCGCCTGCCTCAATAAACTTATCCAGCCATGACGTACGAGAGGCCTTTGCCCACTACACACTTTCACGGTAACCCCCCGCCATGGGACTGCTCTGACATTATTGTCCTGTTCACCTGACCATGCAGCAGAGAAGGGTCTAGTGGCCAATTATAACATCCCAAGACGCAATACACCAAAGCAGCTCACTGCTTCTTATGTCTAAAACACCATCACAGATCTTCACTGTTATGAGCACGGTTGTTACACTCAAGACACTTTTTATGTCAGGATAGGAGAAGAGGAAGGGCGTTAAAAACCAAAATCCCCTGGGAGTCACTCAACTCACAGGCAGCACAGGAGACATCACTGCTCATGGAACCAGGAGAAAATGCAAGCTTTGGGCACCAGTGATGTTCATGACATACTGAAGGAAGCAGGGAGGACAGCTCAGTCAAAGTCAGTACCTAATGGCCCGTAGTGGCTGTCTGTAAAAATGACTGAACTGGAGCCTCCAAGGAAGTTTTCTATTCAGACTGAGCATAATCCTGAACCAATTAACGTGTATACCAGCTCCACCAAGGGAGAAGGACAGCGAGTAGGGACAGAAATGCAGAACAGAGGTGAAAACACAAAGGACCCCAGTAGGATAAGGCACCGCTATAGTGAAACGGGAAACACACAAACATAAATCCCTTCATGAAAAATCTGCAAGGACACCAATGCCTGTGGTAGTTGGAAGGCAAGAAAACAGACACATAACAAACCCAACACATGGACACCCGGGAACAAGAAAAAAACTTACCGTTTCCTTCATGTGTATATAAAACAGCCTAAGCGGTCCTCAGACTTTCTGAGCACACAGTCCCGACCGGGTGGCAGGAGCACAGTTACCTAAGATACATGCGATTTTCACATTCCAAACAATACTTTTATGCCAAAGTGATTTATAGGCCACCTACTGTCAGAAATGAAAATGCTGCTCATGAAAATATTGTCCTGTGCATCAGCAACAAAAGCAATAAAACAATCTTGCAATGATTTCCCTAGGGCTGGAAAAAAACCCCCAGCTAACTGTTCTCTACACCGTGGTAAACTCATTTTGAACACTCCATATTGATAGAGTGAAGCATAACACGCCTCCAATTAAACTCAATACAAACTTCAGGGACATTGATCTTGTCTTTCAGCCAACAGTAACAAACAGGATATTTAAAGGTCCACACATAAATCTCAGCCAAGTTAAAAAGAATATCACAATTCCACTTATTTCAGGAAGTTTTTCATCAGAAGATAAGAGTAGTTGTGGAAGCCCATCTTTATCTGTTAACAGGAGTATTAATTTTAGCACCTCCTAAAATTTAGGAAGACATCTCCACCAGGACATCTAAAACATCTCAAGCTCAGCTGCTCAGTACAGGAGCCTGCCAACTGTCTGTAAAGGGTAGCACATCTTTATGCGACTGTGTAAATAAAGAGACAACACTTTTTCTGAACATTGGTGCAACTCAGTAGATCGTATTTCAGCAGAGCTCAAAGCAACAACAAAATGACAGCTGCCTTTGTTGTGCAAAAGCGCTCCGAGTGAAGGATTTTGCACTGGTTTCAGGCACGATAGAGGTGCACATGGACACCCGTTTCCTTCTCGGCAATCCAGCCCTTTCAGATCCTTCTAGAATAAGCCCACTCTCCCCTATACAAACATAAAAGGATTTTGATTTGGAGGTGCAGTTTGTTGCAAGATCAAACTGTAGGTAGAGACACCTTTCTGCCACTGTTGGGGTTTTGTTTGCTTTGCCAATCACAGTCTGACATTTATTAGGTTTGAAAGAGTATGTGTTTGTGGCATGGGAGTATCAGTTGCATAAGGAACTTCAAAACATACCATTCTTTGACAAGGGAAATGAGCAGAGATGTATTTCATCCCCTAGGATTTAATTTGCTGAATTTAAATGTAGAAAGCTCCTACATCCTTGCTTTCCAGCCCTTCCGCTTGCTGGCTGAGAGCAGCTCCGGCCCACTGTCAGAGGAGAACAACATTTTTCCTAGCCCAGGCTGTTGCAGACATCCCTCACACCCTCTCTGTACGCTACCATGGGACACAATCTGGCAATGCAGAGCTCTGGATACCAGCACAGAGGAGAATCATCCTGAACTGAAGGCTACGGAATAAACTTTTGCTCAGATGTGGGAATTTATCCCAGGGAACCTTTATAGAATTTTTATCCTTCTAGGAAGAACCTGAGACTGTCACAAGGAGTTATGCCATGGCTGTAAAAACTGTAAAAACAGGAAAACACGTTTTCAGCTCATGGCCACAGTGCAGCAGGGGCAAGAACGCGGCGATGCTGGGTCCACTTTCCACGCTCTGCTCTCAGCAGCAGGGCCATGGGGAGATTGCTGTACTTTTCCTACGAGGGTTTCACAAGCCCCGAGACATGATATAGTTTCCCTCCCCCGTTTTCTCTCCTGACCAGTCAGAAAGGTAGACATTTAATATCCAGCCTCATTACTCGTCCTAATGAAATGTCAGCAGCAAACGCGCAGGTGTTTAACTGCTGCTGGAATGCCTGCAGATGCCAGTGATCCCTCAGGCAGGGAAATCATCGCAGTCAACAGCCTTAAAAAGGTCATGAAGGCAGTGCAAGGTCATAGGAGACCTCTGACCTTCATTTGCTGTGCTCGAGAAGCTTTAGCTCTTCCTCCCTTTGCTTTCCCAAGCCCCGAATGCTCTCCCTGCTCTCCCCCGGCACTCTCTGGCAATGCAGTCTCTCAAGGGTTCTTCTACCTTATTCAAAACAAGTGCAAATGTGTGACCTATGGCAGACTTGACTGGGACTCAACAAAGGCGAGTTACAAACAGCTAGACGGCTCCTGAATGGAGACACGGTTCTGCCTGCCTCCCTCCCTCTCGCTGCTCTCCCCAGCATTCCCGGGAGAGGCTGAAACCTTAATATGCATTACAAGCCCCGAGCTCACTGAAAGCATCCTTCTTCCCAGTGCAGAGCAGTGGGCGTGATTTATGGCTGCGCTCAGCCCTGGGTTGGGAGCCGCAGCATTGGCTGTCGGCAATGAAACGGTACAGAAACTAGTTGACAGGAATCCAAGGGGAAAGGACGTACGAAAACCAGGAATAGAAAGAGGGCAAAGAAAGAGACCAATGGACTAATTTAGTCAGCTTCCTTCCACCCCCAGGTTAAAAATTAAAAATCTTAAGAGTGCCAAATCTTCTACCTGGCTTGCCCTTCCTGAAAAAGGGAATTGGGTGCAGGGAAAGGACTGAATTTCTGCACAGATTTCCCCCCCCCCATAAGCCACATAACCAAAAAAGCCTGTGGATATTTGGACGGCTAGAGGCTGCCATTGCAACTGTGCAACGCTGTTAGAGAGCACGATGGAAAGGAAGGAAAAATACAAAGCAACATTTTCAATAAGGCAGCCAGAGCCGCTGGGTTTTTTTTTAGTTCTGGCGTCAGTCACAAGTATACAAGTATTTGGCAAGTCCCATCCTGTTCCTTGGTTGCTGCAAAATCACACCACCATTTGGCACAACTGGCAGCGTTTGATCTGAGCTTGATCAGGAAGAATACGGCAAGTCACAGAAAGAGGTTGTTATCCCACACTTACCTAGCTTGGCCCAAATCAGTTGCCTGTAAAACCATGTTAAAATGTAACCACTATCTGACAGTTTTGTTGTTTACTTCAACACCACCTGCACTATTTTTGACTCTCAGCGAAAATACTATAGTTAAAGCTATGAATTCCAGTTTATGCTCATTTATGTCTGCCTGAAAATTTCTCTAGTCATCTTTAAGAGTTTCTGTGTTTAGTCTCACCTAAAAAATGAGATGAAGAATTGCAGAGGTTTATGATATCAACTGACCTTTTTCCAAAGTAGAGGGAGACCAGTATCTATAAAGTCACATGACTCAAAACTAGGCAGAAAATTCAAGTGCTCGTTTTGGAATAAATGCACAATAAAACCTCAAGAAGAAAAGAAGTAATAAAAAGATTGTGATATAAGGCATTTAAAAATAAATACGTCACTGAAAAGCCTTTCTGGTTCACTTGGGCTTGATTTTTTTTGTTCAGGCTTTTGCTTGGAAGTGCTTTTACCTCAATTCATGGTGCACTGTAAAGTAACTCGTTCCTTTACAAACAAAAATATAACCTCTTTGGGTCTGCTTCATGATGTATTGTCTTTGGATTTTCCTTTTCCTTTGTCCTCTTCTCCTGTGAGCCACATGTCAAATGTTTTAAGACATTGTGAAATCCTTACCAACACTTCTTACTTCTCTCTTCCCAAAGCCAGAAGAAAATGTTGTGCCACTGGTGGAGCTGCACCTTTCCAGGATCTACGTAAAAAGGTTTTTACCAAACTTCTTGGAAACAAGAGGTGAATGCTGAGGGATTGCTCCAGCCACGCAACATTCAAGCACGTCTTGGAGTTCCCCACTGCTCTGGAGAATAAACAGCGCACTGTGCTTCCGCCCACCTCTCCCCAAAACAGACCATGAAGATCGCACGAGGAGCGGCTCCCTGTCCTGGAATGGCCAGAGATCGGAATCTCAAAAAAACATCTTTGTTTTGTACTTGCTGTTGTGCAGACATAAGGATACGCAAATAACTCTCCCGCAGCTAGCGCACCTGAGGTGACCAGGCGTGAGCACTGCGGGCTTGCTGCTCTGCCTGCTCAGCACACTCACAGCAGGCCTGCAGGCTGCGAGGGTGCGGGCACAGTTGCGGTGGAAACTGGTATTTATACAAATAAATAGATGAAATCTCACATCTATGCTCAAGTGTTTCCACAAATTGAAACCTATTTGGGCAATTGCTCAAAGAACAAATAAGGATTACAATAAAAACACTCCTGTAATGCCAGGGCTTTCACTCACATTCCCACTCTGACAGCTTAATTAACAGTTTAGTTTCCCAGGCCAGGTTGTTATATTCTCTTCACAAGAACCACATCAGGACCAAGTCCTGTACATGGCTGCTGGACACAGCATTTCCCAAGTAGATGGGGCTGCCAGAACTGTTTTAAAATTCTCCCCTCCTCACCCGTTAATACTCTCTACAAGTCCTTTTCCCCCTTTAAATTTCACCATCTTAGTCATTCATCAGCCAGCAGAAAGTGGCTCAGTAAATTATTTTTGGCTCAAAACATCGAGCTTTCAAATGTGAGTAAATTCCACACCAGCCCTAAACTCCCCTCGTGTTTATCAGAGGTCAGGGCGGCGCTAGGCAAAGCAGGGGAAAAAAAGAGTCAGCCCCGCATTCCTGGCTAAGAATACCCCTTCCCCTCCTTCTTCCAGCCCCCAGCACTCACCCTGAAAAATCTCCGTATTTCAGGAGCAGAGAAAACAGAATAATTAGAAGTTAAGTTGAACGGTGACAAGAACTGGAAGCAGCGCTTTGTAAAAATCCAGTCTGGCCCCTCCTACTCCTTTTGGCAACAGGAACACAAGGTGACAAAATACCCTGAGCATAAACACCGGACAGCTAAGTTCACGGACTATACTGCATGGCTAAGTCATCCCATATGCAAGCAACAGAAAGTATCTTAAGTGTATATATGGGAAGTCCTTACCTCTTTAGTGAGCTGCTTTTTATTTTTTTACTCTCAGTATGAAACAGCATAATAAATTATCTGTTTACTTTATTTGCTTTTGTTTCAGATTTTTAAGTATTTCAACAGATCATTCGCCAAACTTTGTTATGAAATGGCAAATTCCTTTCTAGAGCAGAGAGTAGCAGGTGGTTGCATTGAGATGTGCACGCTTGTGAGATATGCAAAGTTTACTTTTAAGATTTGAGGTTTCAAACTAAGGAAAAAACCAGGAAGTGGTTACCTAGAGCTAGCTGAAGCCCAGGGGATGAGCAGTGGCGAACTGCAAGGTGAAATGTTTGGGTTTCTAAATGTAAAGATTCTCTCTTTGGACCAAATTTGTACAACTACAGAAAATATTAAAGACATCACAATGAAGACTATATGCAGTGCTTAACACTTGCGAGCATTTAGCTTTTAGAGGTCTAATTATCATTTATTTGTTGCTGTCACTGTTTACAGCATTATCTTGTCTTCACATGATTTAAACAGACAGCATGGGCAAGCGGAGAAATGCAGCTCTAAACCATGTCTTTGATTGCCACTAACTTCTTCATCAGCGCTGTAAAAGCCACATCACTTTATGACTCTGTGTAATTTGGAAAGTTCATAGGGCTTGGGCCACAGCTCACCATTTATATAGCACCCAGCAAGATCCCACACATAACTCCCCACCAACCTAAGAAATATACTCCTCAAAAATTCAGCATATGAATCACTGCTTTACAATAAAAGTCTTAAAATACTGCAACTCCTGAGCCAGCTCGGTGAGTGCTGGTGAGCCCAAGAGCAGTTAAGTGCTGGAGGAGTCCTGAGCAACTCATGTTTTTCTCTCATTAAGATTCCGCTTCTCAGCCCGAGGCTGCATGAGATAGTTCCCAGCCTCTAACAGAGGTCTCCTCTCCCCTTCTCCCTTTCTGTGGGTGCTATGAAGTCACACTTGCTAAAGACAAACCTCATACTTAGCCTCATAAAGATGTTTCTCAGATGCATTTTCTCTCTTTGCCATGTACCAGACTGCACCACTTTCCAAGGATCTCTTTTCCCAAAATTTTAAGTGTCCACAGGCAGGCTAAATCCAGCTCTTTCATGAAATGTCCACATGGTGCCTGGATGTCAGCTGGCACTGCACCATTTAATTCTGCATACTTATCTATAACTTTGATGTGTAAAACTAATTTTCTTAGAAATCCACAATATAACTTAAAAAGCACCAGGGTACCTCACTTTCTCTTTTTGCTCAAATGCAGTGGGAAGCGTATCCCTCATCATCATGTTCCCTCTTTTAGCATGTGTTGAGGGGCTCACATCAGCATTTCCCTGATAACACAATACTGACTGGATTTCAACAAGGACAAAAATTGCCTACACAGACTTAGCCACTTCTTTTCATTCCAGTATCTCCATCACTGTTCTTCCAGCTAATGACATCTACTGAACAGATCCAAACATCAGATCATGTGGTCATTTTGAAAGCTGGCTCACATATGTTAAGGAACAGAGATGGAGCTCAAAGATACTCTGTTTTGTCATGAGAACTGTGACAGGACCTGAAATTATATGTCTAGGAGCAAAAGGTTATGTATCAGGGAAAAGAGAGTACAAAAGTACGTTTAACCCCATCACTGCACTCTTTCATACTTCCTGCGGAAAAATTAGACCCTCTTCAAGGTACTGATGGTGGTTTCTCTGCATTGGCAATTGGCACAGCTCTGCAAACCTAAGGAAAGAAACAAGATAACAGCAATCCCCTGAATAAATAGAAAATAAAGGAGATAAATTATTTGCTAAACATGGCAATTGTATCAATTCTAGCCAGCAGGTGCTGCTCTGGCAGTAGGAAGGAAAGGAAGACAAAGAAACATCATATGGATGCTTAAAAATGAACAATTAAAACTACAACTGTTACCTGAAGTAGATAACCATAAATATTTCACCCCTATTATTATTGATGCTGCATGCCACAGTCACATTCTGGGCTATATCATTACATCTTCCCTGGATAGTTACACAAATAACATCCTATTAACAAGAGGACTTTAAACCATTGTTATCCCTCCTCCTCCCATTCTCTGATATTTGACACTAAAATTGTTCCAAGGACATTAGAAATGTAAGGAACTAAATAATAAAATAGTTTCTTGCCCCACTCCAGTGTAAAAAGCAGCCCAAACATGCTATAAGTAGAGGGGGAAGGAAGGAGAAAGAGATTTTTTTTTTTTCTTTTTGGCTTTTTTTTTTTTTGAGAACTAACTGAAGAATTGCTTAGCATTTGCCCTATCCCCTTTCTTCTGTAACCTCTCCTCTTTCTCAACGGCTTCCAGTCCAGAGGGGAAGCATAAGGGGCTTTCTATTCATGGAATATTTATGGACCTGGAGACCTGGGGGCCTTGAAAAGAAGGAAGATTCATGCATAATACAAGGACGGGACTCGCCATATGAAAGGACAAATTTACCACACTGGCAAACTGAACTAAGAGGCAGAAAACCCATTAGAAACAAAAAAGATGGCTCACAGGTTCTGAATACTGGGTAAGAAACAAATGTCAGAGCAGGTAACCAGCATACACTGTAACAGAGTAATGACATTTTCTATTACAATTTATTAGCTGATAAATGATCAAGCTTATTAAATTAACCTTTCCCCACTAGCAGTTGATTGAAAAGTTCCATCTTCTCTTAATTACAAGTTGATTAGGAGAAAATAAAAAATAATCAGAAGTAATTTATACAATGGAAGAACCCTCAACTCTTCAATATTACATACTAAGCAAAAAGATCAATCAGCAGACATTGTTCACTACCTCCAAGTAATGAATGATACAGGACCTGATCCACTGATTGCCAAAAAACCCAAAAGGAAAGTCTTCATACCATCCTTTTATCTTCCTGAGCTTTCAGTGGCCATTTGCTCATTCTCTTGGTCTTTATCAAGGTATTCAAAGAGCCTCTTGCATAATACCAGTCTTATAATGAAAAGGTATACAAGCAATATTTTTTTTTAACCTCAGCAAATAAGAAAATGATAAATTTCAAAGAGAACAGGGGGTGTTTCAGCTGACAGAAGGAGTGCGTATTACCGACCAACTATAAAGCTGGTCTACAAAAGAAAACCCAGACCTGAAGGTACGACGACTTCCTTTAGCAGTCACAAGCAGAGAAACAGGGAAAGAAAACCTACCCCTCCTCTACAAAAAAGGACAAGCTCCTTCAGATTCCCAACTCCTTTCGTCTATTAATTGCTTGTGGAGGTCCAAAAGGAAGAGAGTAAAGATTTACAACCACAAAAATCCCCACATGACCATAATATGTCCATAAGACTCTCTGCTGCTTAAATGCAATCTGACGTCCTTCAACATTGCTTTAAAGCAACCATTACAATATCACACATCTTTCCCCCAAGTACATCTCATGTCTTCAGCTTATCCATCAACACTTTATGGGGAAGGTTGCTAGAAAACATATGTAAAGAAACAGCTGTGGTATTTCACCTTTTCCAACTTGCGCATTGCCATTTCCTTAAGCAGCTGCTAACGGACATATGGACTTTTTTGCTTTTAAATTATATGCAAGCATCTCCATAGCATATTCAGCCTCACTTATCTCTGTCTTTCACAGACCCCTCAAAAGTAGGCCATGGTATACAACAGGACTTGACAAAGCAAAGGCTGAAACAGGACTTGAAACAGCAGTAGTAGTGAGGTTTTTAAAAGATTCGTCACTGCAGATGCAATGGGAAACTGCACAGTCCCCGGCTGTGGTTCCTTCCTTCAGAGGCTTTTTAGTCCCAGGTTCTGTGAAAGCTACAGAATGAGCAGAACGGGCTGTCCCCCCGTGGTTCCTGCAACGGAAGATATAACAGCCTTGTGCTGAATTCCATGACGCTTAACTAGAGGGCATGGAAGTACAGAGAGAGTTAATAAAAACAACCTGTCACCAGCCTGGGAAGAGGGAGCAGACAGAGTGGGTTTTTTCTGCTTTGTTCCTGCTTTTTTCCCCCAACTCTGAAGAAGCACTGAGAACATGAAGGCAACATCATCATTTCAACTTTCTCTGAGAAATAAAATTAAAGCATGCCCTTCAATTCTCTTTGAAAAGCATCTGAGTTCAATAAACTCTTTAATCAGGATTAGAGGTGAGGCTGAAAGCAAATGGTCTCTCTTAGCTGATAAAAAAAATGCATTCCATTTCTCAACCTCCCCACCCCCTGGGCCGAGAGTTTCATGCATATTTGACATGTTTTCCATCCAGACAGCAATACAGCATTTCTACCCACTTTCTTTTTTTCTTTCAAGTGACTCAAGTGCACAGTGTTTCTTCCCGAGAGCCAATTTATTTTTTAATTGTATCCGAGTACTCTGGGATTTTTATCCTGACTTCACATGTTTTAATTAATTAATAAAAAAAAGCAAGGTATATATTACGAACAAAAGCTGTTTGTGGTAAACTAGAAAGTGCTTATGGGGTTGTTATTTATAATTTATGATTTTCATTACTATTACAGTTGAACCCAGAGGTTTTTAAGCAAGATCGGTCATTCTACCATGCAAGGACGTACACAAAGCAGAAAGGCTGTTCCTGGCTCAAGGCGCCTATAATACTCATTAAAAAAAGAAACAGAGGGTGAGAGAGAATGTGTGTGCTAGTAAGAAAATCATGGGAAGAGGGTGAGTTGGCTTACCCAATGCCATGAGACAAGTCAGGAGACAAGAGCTGGAATAAGATGTAACATGCAACACTGTAAACTTATGCTGTGATTTCAAACAACCTTAAAGTCTTAGTGACGACCTTGGGGATACAGCAGAAACAGTTCCCCTGAAAAAATTTATAATGCAATAAAAGAAAACTTTTTAATACTTTTAATAAACCACAGATCAACTGTAGTAGATTTCTGCAACATTTAATCACTTGGAAACTACTGGATTTTGTCTTTAAAAAGTATTTAGAAAAAGTCAGGCAATTTAGGCTCAAAAGAATTCCCTGACCTAAGGGAAGTGGATGCCGATTTACAGATGCTGTCCTACTACTCAGAAAGTATATTTATTGGTTATAAAAAAAAATCATATTTTTATTTTCCTTTTAAAAGTTAGAAAGCTTGGTTGTGCTTGCAATGATTGCTTTTGGTCAGTAATGAAGTGCAAGGTTAAGTTACAACACGTGTGGTAATGGCAGCAAACACTGGTCTAAGTGCAAAGAAAGCAACTGCAATAAATGCTTAGAAAAGGGAAAGTAGGCAGAGAAATGCTTGTTAGATCATTTCCATTGTGATGTTTGTATTCGAAATGTCATCTTCTCTTTTGCTAGACCATATTAAGTTAAAAAAAAAGGGTAAACAACTCTCTTAGTTTCAACATAAGAGTGTCATTACTATCTTTTATATCTCCCCTAAATACATCTATACTTTTCTGTCATACTTTTTGTAGAACTTGAAAGCAACATAGCAAAAGTAACAATGTGTTATTTGAGACCCATTTAATCTTAACCAAGATCGGTGGTCCACGCATGTAAATGGCTTGTACGGTCTGTGAAAGCACTAGGTACCGTGCTTTCACCGGAAGCCTTTTGCGTAGCAGTCAGTATGTAGGGTGGGCAATTACCAACCCAACTGCTACACGCTGATGCTGGTTATGCTGGTTAGGTCATTCTCTCCCTGGACCAGGGCTATCTGGCAATTCTAAAAAGCGCAAGTGACTAAGTGCCTCTGAAAGCTTATGTCTCCTCCTCTTAAGCTACTCTTTTTACCCTCCATTGCTAGATCACAGTGTATCAACACTTAAAAATTAACGTGGAAAAAGCAGAGTGCTACATTTTAACACAAATTCAAAAAAGGCAATTGGAATGACTAAATTTACCCTGTCCCTCCACCAAATTTTAGGATAGAAACTCTGACTGGAAATTAAACTCCTACTGAAAATGAAGTTTCTTGAAGTCTCTTAAATGAGACAGTAATCTAGGATTGAAGGAAGTATATTCTGAAGTGCAGAAGTTGGAAAACATTCAATCACTTGAAAATGTATTCCACAACCATGGCAAAGTCTCTTATTTTCATACTAATACAGCTGTGGAGCTCACAGGACCACCAAACGGTACATTAAGATGACACAACATAAATACCACCACCCCAGCAGGTGCCAATTCATTCTCTGTTTCTTTTCTACTCCCAGGTGAACATGCGGAAAGCATAAGCCACATAAACTCTAGCCTCAATAGACTATACCAAATTTCAAGACAGCTTACTGCCAATACTTTGCTTCTGTACACTAAGGCTTAAGAAGAAAACATTTTGTACCCTGCAAACAAGGCAAATGCAATGAGACAATTTTAGAAAGACGACAAATCATGCATAAATATAAATGTAGCTGTTGTTCACGTCAGTTCTACCTTTTCTTGTTTTACCCACTTACATCTTTTATCCCTCTGCCCCATCTCTCTCCACAAAGGATTTTGGATCCTGCTGTTAGTGACTTTTCAAGGGAACTATAACAGATGCAGACAGCGAGCAAATGGTATATTTTTCTGATCAACAACAGCGAGATGTGTTAATTGGTTGCTTAGGATTTACATTTTCAAAGCATGTATAGGAGTCAATGCAATGGCTCCAGTCTACCGTTTGAATTAGTGACCTTGTGTTTAAGAAGGGTCGTCTCTTTCTTCTACAGTTGATTTGTGTATGAAAGCTAAAGTGCTGTATTCTGGTCTAAATTTTCTTTTTGCCTATCCATTTAGCACTGTTGCCCTTTCCTGTTACAGTCATCAGAAAATCTACTGTCACAAGCAAACACTACTTTCTCAAACAGCCTGACGCCCTCTCCCCCCAGGAAGGTGACACAGAACCCTTTAAATTATTTGCTTTTTCCCATCTTGCCACCTTACACTATTAAAGGTTTAGGATGTTCATAACTAGATTTGTATTAAAAGATTTCAGAAATAATTACATTAAAGAAACAGGTTAACAGGAGCAGAAGGAAGAATGTCACAGGAATAAAGGGACTCCTTAGGCATTGTGGGGCCTTTCACCAAGTTAACAAGGTTAAAGAAATTTGAGCTAATATATTCCATGCTAACCTTGCCCCACATTTTTACAAAGCCTATACATTTATGTCAAAGTGGCATCTAATCACATTCTACACCTATTGCACAATTACTTTAATATACATAAAGTATACATATGTCCTGTCTTCCATCATCAGCATAGCAGGAGCACTTAGTATATGTTTCTATTTGCAGAGGAATTCATTATGGGAAATGAAGGCTTTTCTCTGGAAGGAAATTTGTCTTAATGGATGCAGGAGTGGGTTTCTCTCCCCTCTCCCCTTCTTTTGCTATTGCTCATTAAACGGCTAATTTCCTTTTATAAGCAATGGAGTCCATGTAATATGCAGGCATATTTGGGTAGATGATTAATGAAAGAATAGTTTCCTGGTTTCCCAGCCTGAGACATGAAACCGAAAACCAGAGCTCCCGAGAGCCAACCCTTCCTCAGCTCCCCAAAGGAGGCTGGACTACAGCAGCACCCAGCCCGTCCCTGCCGAGCTCCGCTCCTCTGAGCACCAGGCAGCAGCCTGACTGACCTCTTCTTTCAAATGCCTGTTAGGCAGAGTGATGATTTAATCAGAAGCTGCTTATATGTGGTCTAGAGAACATAAATCTTTCCCATTTCACTGTTATTAGTATTTTTGGAGACCTCCAAAGAGATCCAGAGAATATTCCCTCTGCAGTTTACCTCGATCGTACTGTTTCTTATGGAAGCTTGCCATGGACAGATTTTGTCAATGAGAATTCCTGAGAAATCCATTGTGGTTTCTGAAAGATCAAGCTCCGAAAGAGTAAGCCAGGAATTTCAGTCAGCTTGCAGTATCTAGCTTTTTGTACAGAGAAACAATCAGGTGGCTGCTAAGACGTTGGCTAGGAAAAATGGAAGAAAAACGGGCAACTTGGCATTTTGGGAAGTATTCATACGACATGGCTCATCATTGGGGCAGCTCTCAGATTGAAAACATACACTGTCTTTGGGAATCTCTTACTAAGTCTCAATATTCTTTAGTTAGACAGGGCACTCAATGTTGTCAGAATCCATACCGTGTTTGTTCTACAAAACATGCTTAGATTTAGTTTTCAAAATGAACTAAGAATTAAGCCATTCCAGCATTGAAAGGTGCTCAGAAATCACCAAGTCAGGTGAGACAAGTGCCCGAAGAAAAGACATTCAAAATACAAGGGTATAGTATATGCAGTTTCTCTTCTATAAACTCGCTTTCTGCTGGGAAAGTTATCACAAAATACAGGACTCCTTCCAGCTTTTGTTTGTTTTTAACCTGGGATTATCCTCTCCAAAAAATGACTATTAGAGATTGCCAGTTGTTACCGTCTCAAACCACAGAAGGGCAGATTGGGCCTGGCCTCCCCAAAGGAAAGGAGAGCTTTTCTTCCCGCCTTTGAGCGGGTCACATACAGCTCGGGTGGTTTTAGCTCCATGATCTCTTTCTGCAGAGTGTTACCACTAATCCTTTTTATTCCACACACACATACACTTTCCCACCAGGACACAGTTCAGATAGTTGCAATCCAATCAGGGTTTTGATTTTTCTTTAAATCGCTACCAAGTACAAGTGCTGGAGTTCAGCTCCTCAGAGCGGGAGAGGGAACGGCTCACCTCACTGTGGCCACCAAGAGGGCTGTGCTGAAGGGCCCTGGTGGCTAACTGTTCCCTCTCAAGAGACATCTCTGGGCAAAATCCTCGAGCGGAGGCTTAGATGCACTCACCAAACTCCCATCTCTATTATACCTTCTTTTTTACACTTTGAAATAGGGCATGCTTATTCCCACTTCGCTATCCTGTGAGTAACCAAACCAATCGGGCTGGCTGACCTCCGAAAGGGAGGAGGAGGAAGATTCACTACAAGGCGGGAAAAAGTTGGTGTGCTCTTTCCCATGTCCAGGGATGCTGGAGTGTGCTCCTCAAGACAAAAATACCTTTTAGGGCCTTTGACAGACAATGTGATGCTCCAGTGTTCTGGAGCAAGACTTTTTTTTCCTCCTGCTTTCTCTTTTACTACAAAAGGAATCTTAGACATTTAAAAAAAATATATAAATCTAAAAAAAAAAAAAAAAAAAAGGTAGTTCCTAGCTGCAGTTAGGAATGATGACATCTCCTGCCTTTTAGCAGCAAACACCGTAGTATCAAGGAACCAAACTCACTCCTGCCCAAGTTCTTAGAAGGTATCTTCATTGCCGTCTGGGGTCTTCTACAGCCTGAACTGGCACACAAGACTAGGTCTAAACTCAGACGTATCAAATAAATTTTCTGGCAGAAAATTCTCAAAAAAATTATGATGGATGACGTAAAACACAAGATCTGTGAACAGAAAAGGGTAGCGAATTGCACTGTTTTCTAGTTTTTTGGATCCTTTTCACAGTATTTTATTTGAATTTCTCCACACCAATTTCTTCTATTTATGCATATATATACACACACGTCTATACCTGCATTTGTCCAATAACGTGAAATTTTGGAATATAATATGGAGCACAGCAAGCTAGCTGGCTTGTGCAGGGACAGAGATATTGCAAGCAAATACATCGCAGGTTTTAAGGTTCTGCGGGTGCTTCTGTCTCTGAATCACTTTGGCTCTAAACTTGCAAATGGATCTATGCAGCTAGGACCTAAAACTACATAGCACAGCCTGTGTTAGCACTGAGTTCCTTAGATATGATGACGTGAAAGGTCATGGATTGTGCCAGTTCCCTGGAGTCTCTACTCGGAACAATAGCTAACTGTCAGCAATTAGAAGGACAGCCACTGCACCCCCAGTGCACCGTAGGGAACGCAGGGACAGCACCCCAGTTGTTTACACTGGAAAATCATTGCCAGCACAAGTAGAATTAGATCACTTCCCCATTTATGCAAAGTATTTACAGTGTCTGTTCTCAGGAAGGATGTTGACAATGTTTGGACAAAACAACGAAACCTATTTTCACCAAAGGTCTAGAACAGCTTTTAAGCACTACGCAGGGAACTGCTGTCTGTAGAAGTTGAAGGCCATACCTTATATCCATGGAGTGCATCTGGGCAGGCTCTCGCGTTAAGTCTCCCAGCAAAGTACCAAAATAATGATCAAAATTAAAGAAAATGTTGGGCCTAAGAGTTCTTCTAAAAGTGCACGTCATGAACACTGTGACTTTAAAAAAGTATAATGAGTTAAAAAAGGAATTGTGAAATCAGGGTCATTTCTTCAGGGCAATTTCTGGTTTCTGTTGTCCAGTCCTTCATCTTTCAATACAATTTAAATGTTTTGGCTGGCTGCTTAACAGACCCTGATGAACAACATTATCAGCTAGAGATCTTTGACTCATTATGCACTTAGAGCTTAAGCCAGCAGGAAGAGGACTTCAAGAAAGAAAAAGCATTTGTGAGCTTGTTTAAGATAGCACTTAACCAGAAAACTTTTTTCTCCTCTAATACACCTAGAAGCTTTTACTACTTGTTTTCCATTCATCAATCATCTTTCTCCAGGCAAACCCACTGGGATCAGTTTGTTTTCTCTCCCTTTTGATTCAAGACACTGGCTATGGAGTGGTTCTCACCTCACACCTGACAGCACCACGTGGTTGAAACTCAGAACTGCAAATAAGCCATTATGCTTCACGTGTTAATGTTAAATAGAAATAGAGAGTTTAACAAAATCAGCACCACTTTCATTTCACTTTAATTTTAAAAGCTCACCACTCAATAGTGCTCACCACTATTGCAATTAAGGCTACACAGCAAAGACCACAAAACAACACCAAAGCCTAAGAAGTCTAAACAGGCCCTGACTTTCATGGCTCAAAGTCACACAAACATAGGCACCACAACATGAAACTGTATTTGGAGTCTACTGAGTTTCTAAAACTCAGTAGATGATGTTCTAAAACTCAGTTCTACTGTTCAGAAACTGTGCTACTCAGTTCTAAAACTCAGACAGAATGATGGCACAACCATCATTCAATAAATAATTTCTGTATTCAAACCACTGCATCAAAACTTCCACGTCTACCACGTAGAATACTTTCTTTGAAGATTATTTCTACAGTTCTAGTACAGAAGTGAAAATTGACCATGAAAGTAATACTTTTCCTCCTTTAAATACATTCCTTGGGAATTATCCTTAAAAATATTTCTTGTTGGTTTTAGGAATAAGTAATTTGTCCACAGGTCAATCAATTACTATGAAAAAAATTAATTCCTTGGGGGGGGGGGGGAGGGTAGAGAGGGGCTGCCTGTGTCGACCCACATTCCCATCCTGGCAACTTACTACTCAAGTAAGGTAAAATTTCTGAAAATGAAAATTGTCAGGATGGAAGAGTGGGTGGGGATGTGCAGTACACAAAACAATGCATAGACACATACTTCTTTTTTTTCCTGTTTACCCTTTTCCCCTCCCCTGAAGATAAATAATTTAATCTATTGACCTATTAAGCTTACATATAAAAAAGGAGGAGCTGCTGACTTCTAATCCTGGTTAAAAACAGCTTTAAGTTCTGGGCAGAAACAGCAGCTCTGTTCTCATGATGGTTCTCATTGCAGAGCTACTGCCAGAACTCCAAGCACCTTCACTTGCTTGTATTAGACCTACAGACCCCAGATATGCTGCTCTCAGTCAGACCTTTTCCCATGCCATATTTTGGCTGTATCTTTCATGCTGATTTAATTTCAAGAGTAGTGCTAGCAGAAGCAAGGAGGCACGTTTTCCTGGATGGATCCACAGCGCACAGCAGTACGCAAGATTAACTCAAAGGCTTATTTTTAGAGTTCTAATTCTTACAGAGAAACAATATCATCCACTATGTTTTTACTTTCCTTTCATGCTTTGCTGGCATTAACTCATTTGTTAATAATGTCCATCTGTGATGGTCCATTTTTATATTCATAAATTTCACGGCAGATTACAGGCTTTTAGCAAGCTCTCTAAACCTCAGCTTCCGTATAGAGAAACGATTTACCTGTACTCTGACATTACTTGCACTCTGACAAGTAAAGCTGCAGCACGTGAAATTGTTTTGTATCTGTGTGCCCCAACCAGAAAGGAGCAGCCATGACCCCCAGAAGCCTTGTGAAGGCAGCCACAGCCACGGCAGGGTAGTGCTGAGAGAGCAGCTGACACTCACCACAGTTAAGCCAAGGGTAAGAAAGCATGCTCCTGCTTTCTACGTGCTAACTGCTGCACGGATGTTAAGCGAATAAAGGTTGCAGAACCGTCAAGTCTCTTACCTTTCAGGATCTCTAGATTCAATAAGCAGCAGTTTTAAACAGAGTTGGATGAGGAAGGGGAGAAAAGCAGGTAGAAGCAGGCAAATTACAAAGCAGGAATGAACGGAAAATTTGTATAAGGAAATTTTAGGGTCTTCATGCTCTGAGAAGTGCCATTTCTGCATGCCTTAGCTCAGCTACCGAAACAGATTACTTGATGAACAAGGATGGAACAACAATAGAAAATCTATCAGCTGGTGGCTGTGGAGCATCACAGGTCTATTAGCAATTGACTGATTAGCCTGTCGGGTGAGAGTCAGACTTTCTCAAATCTCATTTTCAATAAACTGTTAAAAGTCAATATGACACAGAGTGAAAATTCAATTTGAGGTAGCAGGGAAAAAATAGCTAATTATTCTTTTACAGCACCATCGATCCTTCCAGGTCTCCTTTAACAAAGGATTAGGCATTATAATAGACCATTAATTTATAGATTACCAACAAAGATAACCTGGGAAATAAAATAAATAAAAAAATAAATAAAAGCACCTACGGAACAATTATACATGCCAAAATTCACAGAGTATTAAATACTAAACTACAAACAAATGGCTCTCATGCTACAGAATCTCTGCAGAAGACCAAAAAGATTACAGAGTCATCAGAACAAATACCTTCTTTCAAAAAAGTTTTTTTAGACAATCTTAAAAATGTTTAGACATCTTAAAAATTGCAGAATATCAACTGTGGAACACAATGACCATTATTATTTCAGTGCTTTATATATAAAATAAAATCCAAGTATATAAAAACTATAAACACACAGGGAAGTAAGAATTCAACAACTGCCTGAGAAGAAATGTTTCGAATGAAACAGTAAGAAATAAGAAAGTATTCACAGGGGTTTAGACCAGAAATTGGAGCTGTGGATAAAAATCTGCCTACACTGTGAACAAGCATCCTTCAGCACAATTCTGAAGGTTAGAACTCCTTAAGATACACCACAGGTTTGGGATGATGTTCATCAGCTCTTTTACATTAACACACTGCTAGAAATAACCTCCAGTTCTACCTGCTGTGCTAATGATAATGTGGCATGCAGTGGCAGGCCCAGCTTGGGAGGCCCTGGATATATTGTGGATGAGGTGCACAACAGAATGGCCAGAGGGTGTTACTCATTTTAAATTGCATGGGCAAATGGATAAGGCAAAAAGGGGCAGCATTTCCAGGAGTGACAGCCATCTATCACAGCACTGCCTGCCATCACGAAGGTAGATTAAACAGAGGCTGGAAAGGGAGCAAAATACACACTGACAAAGCCAAGAACCTTACAGCCATCACTGGGCTCACAGATTCGTTTTTGCTATAGTAAGTGACTGTGAGCAGGTGAAAAAAGGCAAAGCAAACATTAAATACTGTTGATTTTCTGTGAAGGTTGGTAACAGAAGCAAAGGGCACATCCAGGGAGATGCACAGTTTGTCCTGGGCTTGTGTGCACCGTGGCACTCTGTACTCTTGCAGAGTTGAATGCTCGTGCTGCATTGCACTAACTCCTGTTACTCTGTTCATGAATGAACAACTGTGTTAGTGGTCTCGGGAAATAACAACTCTACAGCAACTGAAAACACTGTGTATAGGATGAGAAAAAACAAATCACAGTTTCGTCCATGCTTCAGTTTCCCACTTTGGTCTTCCCCTCAGCTGTGTTGAGATAGACATTTGCGTGACCTTGTGTAAAAATCCAAGTGATGTGGATTAGAGAAAATCCATTTAAATCAGCTTCTTTCAGCAATATTGTTTTAAAGTCTGTCCCCCAAACACTTGCATAAGTACAACCAAGATCGTGGTGATATGGCATGGGATAAAAACAAACTACAAGAAACTACATAAGTCAATTGAAGAATATATGTAGTGTTGCTTGGTCTGCAGTTAAAGCGAACTGTAAACTGGAAAGCAGAGATTATCAGTAACAGCATAATTCTGACTGTGGAGACCTCAGTAAAATCTATTCACGCTACTAGATGAGACGCAGGTACTTCATGCCAAGCAACATGAGGTACTATCAATATCAAAAATAACGTACCGCATAAAGGGAGCTCAGCTTTGGACCAAGCAGCTGTGATCACGGTGGCTGCAGTGCAGATGTACCTGCAGCCCGTGACTTTGACCACAGCATTTCACCTCACCGTACTCACCGGAAGGGCTATCAGTGGTAAGAGTACAGAAAAGGAGGAGGAATATTGAATACCAGCCCAGAACGTGCATATTTTGCAGCTTTTACTGCCTCACCTTTGACACAGTAGAAATTGCTTGTCTTTGGCATGCTAAAGACTAACACATCCCGATACTAACTCATCCTCACTGAAAACAATGTGAAAACATAATCAGACTGAAAAAGTAAGTGAATGAAGAAAAGAATCCAATGTTGATTACAGGTAGTGCCACAGAGTCAGTGGAGTAAAGTGGGCAATGCACATTTTTTAAAATGACACCAGCATTAAATACAGGGACATGGGCCCTGAAGTCTCCCCAGCTTTGTAAACTCAATTAAAGATGTCAGGCCTGCATGACTTTTTTCTGATGTCACAGAAACACGGAGATCTTTAAGGATCCTGTTTTTTTCAGAAAAATCCAGTGACAAGCAAATTAAAGTAATGCAAATACTTGTTTTCTAAGCTGAAGGTAAAGACCACAGTGCTCCTTTCTTCTCTCCCAACACTTGCAATGAACTGGGAAACAACAGGGCTGCAAGACAAAAGTTTTCCAAAAGAAACTCCCTGCCAGACAGGGTTTGCTTCCAAATTCCTCACATCAGAAACAGATTTCTAGAACTATGCCACAAGTTTACAGGCTGATGATGAAAAAAAAAAAAAAAATCATCAGCTCAGGTTTTCTACACCTTACAGTGGTAACTGGGATGTGGTATTCTGAATGATTTCTCAGCCTGAGAACTCTGTAGTCTACGTAGCCATGGTCACCCCTTGTCTAGGGAAAGGCCTGAAGAAATCTGGCCAAGGGTGGGGAAAGCACATGATGATGTATTACAGAGATGTAAAGCCCTTCAACTGGTCAGAATTTCATTGCGTCGTCTTCTGCCACCACTTGTTCTTTGAGACTGAGGTTGCATAGGACAATATACATTCCTGTCGTGCAGACACACCTTCCTCTGTAGAAGGGAAAAATGGTCATGGAAAGAATAAAAACTTGCAGGCAGCAGCACTTCATAGGGCTATAATAAAAACTGAATAAAAAGACCAGTCAATAAAATACAGGGAGAAAGCTCTTGAGCCTGGGATCACCCTCGCAAAGATTGAAAGGGAAGTTCAATCACCAGAAGTTCATTAACTTGAAAATACGGAACATAGTATAAGAAGCAAATCTTTTGTCTTTAAGACCCAAAAAGCCCAACCCTGTAGTTTGCCTGCAGCTGTACAAATCTACAACTTCCAAGACCAAGAAGCTGAGCAAGAAGCTGAAATGGCAGCACTAGGATTCCCGTGGCAACTGGAGATAGGGAAGATCAGGAACAGAGTCATTTCAGCGTTTGCTAGCAACTTCCCCTCTCTCCCCTCCCCCCAAAAACCATTTTAAATCACATGGTGTTTAACCTTGCTGGATAGATTTATTTATAATTTTTTTTAAAGACAAGGATGTGCCTTTTGGGTAGCAACCAAAGAAGCTACCCAGCCTGCAATCAGCAATAACGACATTTCCCCTCTGTGAAATGCTATTTCTTCAGAACATGCACAGAGTGTTGAAAAAACAAACAAACCAATAAAAACACCCACCAAACCTAAAACTAGAAAATCCAAAACCTAACCAAAACAATTCTTTGGCCCATTCTTGCCAACATCTGTTTCATGCCCTTTTCCACCATCTCCGAACACACAACAAGCAGGGAGCAATTGCATTCCCACCTGCATAGGATGAGCATGGAGAAGACAGACTGAATTAAGCTGCTTATAATAATGAGTAACACAAATCCTGGCTGCACCCAAGGAAAAGGAAGAGCAGCTGCTGAAGCCAGGGGATACTGGCTCTTGCAGTAAAACAAGGGTGTGGAGCTGGGACTTAAATCAATTAGTTTCCTCTGAGTTCTCCAAGAACCACCAACTCCCATTTCACAGCCCAGTATCTGTGTGTGGCTAACAGAGTTGTTTCCCTCTCTCAGTTCTTCTCAGAAGAGCAGAAAGTTTTCAGATCTAAGGCCACAACAAGTCCCAGGGTGGCTCCAGCCCACTGAAAGGGACTTGTCTTTGGGACCACTAATCTCCTCCTGGCTGCAATGAGCTCTCCCAACAACCAAGGCAGCTTGTGCTGTCAGGTACGTGTCTGTTCACAGCTTTGCCATGGCCCATTCCCTCCCTTGGTGTGCTAATGTACTGACAAAATGAAACCAGGGTTGCATTAACCCAATTCTTGAGTAAGTACTCAATGTTTGGGTTTGTCAATATAAATGCCAGACAAGAAATAAAAGTTAGCTCTATTGGAGAATTATCACTGCTCTGCACAAGTTTATTCTCAAGAGAAAGCAAATGCTTCAAAAGCTTTAGAGTGAAGGACACATTCTTCATCACTTTAAAACTGTTGTTTAAATTTAAAAGCTTTCTACTTACAGAAAGGCATTAACAATTAAAAAAAAATCATCTGTGTTCCTTTCTCAACACATATTCTCATGTCTTCTTTTCAAAGGTGCTCATCATGACCTTTTGTTGTTTTTTAACAACAAAGACACAGACTGATTACTTCTGTTTTGGTGATTATTCACCAAACAGAAGAGACATGGACTACATAAACTTTGGCTCAGATACTGTGAAACTCGAACAGAATTAGCTCTACTTCATGCCTGCCAGCATGAGAAGCAAGGACAAATTTAAAATGCACTAGTTACTCTTAGTTTCCTACTCTACACAGGCAAGCCTTCAGACAACTAACCCCATTTTAAACCAGGGAGCTTTGAGCACAAAGCAGCATAGGTAGGTTGCTTTGACTGGGGTCCCGGTACCTGGGCCTCCTCCACATTGAGATAACTGCAGGAACGACCTTCTTCCCCCAACATGCTGCAAGCCTGGGAACGTGTACAGATAACTAGACTTGCCAAGCTGGGACACCCACAAAGCTTATCTAGAGGCAAATTAAACTATACCATACCAAATCCACACACCTCTCATTTTATGCTTCAGAAATGTTAAGTTTTAAGATGTTTGCAATATTTGTTTTGAAATAATTATTTTCAAGAGAGAGACTTCTTCCCTCAGGGAAGAATCTTCCAACAATCTGGTATTTTTTACTGATCACTGCATGCTTTCAGAGTCCACTAGCATTGTTTACTTCCCCTAAAATTATTACCAGGCCCACAGATATGATAGCTGGATGTTTTTGTAATATGTTTTGCCACATTTTTGTGGGATGTTTTTCAATTCTTTGGCTCTGAACACTCTTTTCACTGTCACAAATCAAGCTGATAGCAGCATCTCCTGTTCTCAGCAAGAGGACAACCCAGTTCTTGTTGAAACCAATAGGAGCTTTGCCACTGATGGCAATGCAAGTGGGATCACTTGCCCAACCTCTGTTAACAAAAGTAAACATTTTCATTTTCATGTCTGAATTGGTAATGCTGGAATAAAAAATAGCTTTTCTCCCTCCTTCTGATACTATGAAAAAAAATATCTAAGTATAATTACAATTCAGCTGCTGCTGGAAGGAAGGAAAACAAAACCCAACGAAGCTTTTTATTTCATTTGCTGTTTGCAGAAAGGATGAATGATCCATTTGCATCTTCCTACTCCATTTCAGAAAGCTGCCCAATGCTGGTACAACACCCATGAAATTCCTCTATTTATTGCGGACATTATTGCCCTAGATCTTATGCATGTAACACAGAAGTCTCCTGCACTCTTCCTAGGCTGCACACTGCCTTGTTGCAGTAGCATTGAAAGCACTTTTCAATAGTTAGTTTACAACCCTAAATACCAAATCTGACTGTCAAGTTTTGATTTTAACAGTCTCAGCATTGCCCTGGGTAGAAGGGGTATCTTTGGTCAGAAATCCAGAGCTTAACAGTGAAGTTAAGGGGCAAAGGAAATGGCTTAATATGGTCAATGTGCCTTTCTCGTCATCAGCACCTCTTCAGCTCTTGTATACACCAGATCTCTGTTGTTCTAGCTGCTGGAGGCTAATTATGTACTGAAATAGAAGCTGGGATTTTTTTTTTTTTTTTCCACTCAGGTAAGACCCTGGCTCCAGGATGTCAAATACCAACACTGCTTCATTGAGTTGTAATATTTGTTTGCTTCAAACAAGAAATACAGCTGCAAGAAGCACTCTCTGTCACTATTTTATTTCTATTAGCATACAACAGTCAGAAGCAGTAAAGTTACACCATATTTTGTTATGTAACGATAAAAGCTTCTTTATTCTTTCTTTAATAAAGAAAAGACAGGAGACAGCCTCAGATCCCACGCACGGCAGTGTTACTACTTCCCATTAACTTACAGGATACAAGACACGGTGAGCCTCATTGCTCACCCTTTCACTAAGAATACTACACAAACAAATTGCCAGCTAAAGTATGCCAAATCTGCCTTCATGCAACATGACAGCACGCAAGCACTGGGCATGTGGCAGAGGAGCACTCGACCTGCGCTACAGGAAAGCTCGCTGGCTCAGAGTCTTCCGCTCCAAGTCCTCAGCTCAGCAGTAACACAGAGTAACTGGTTAATAATGGGATACATGCATCAATTTATAGCAACTGAGAAAATAGCTCTTTTTCTTTTTTCTTTCTTACCTTTTTTCTCTTTTGAAGCATCAGCTGTTCAGCCACAAATACAAACACCCAGGAAGCAAAGTGGTTAAGAGAAAGCAGAAAACCAACTAATCTGTAAAATAGCCCTGTTTAAACCCAACTTCCAGAGACACTCAGCTGCTTCAGAGAAGCAGAATTCTCTCTTTACATTAATGACATGACAATCTGCTATCAAGTAATGCATTAGATAGGAATGAAGAGTATCAATTCTTTTGTGCCTTCAACTCTAGTTAGTATCTTATGAGGCTGACTATGCATTTTCCCAGTGCCAGCCAATCATAACCTCTAGCAGCACAGGACCTTTCTCTATACCCAAGATAAGGGGAAGGATTTGGTTTAGGTTGCAAGAAGATACAAACTTCGCTTCTTTCCAGATATTCTGTAACCTGCAAAAAGAATGAACAGCAATAATACAAACAATAGGCTTTTATGGATCATGATTTCAAAGGTCACCATCACACATGTTCTCGTCTTGAGACACTCGTCACTGGGTGCTTAGCAAGACACCTTATCAATAAATGCAATGCCATAACAAGACCAAAAGGATACGCTCAAAATAAACCAGCCACATCTGTTAATAATACCATGCAGAGTCTGTGTTCAAGTCACAAGTACCATTGCTCCTTCTTGCAGCCACTTCAGGTGTGTTTGAGGTCATGGCTCCTTTCAGAACGGATAGTTACTGATCATATGGGCTGCCTGTTTCATAACTAAAACATGCTCTTGTTGAACTCTCCTTTATAATTTAAAGTGGCAAGGCGCCAGTTGGGATTTTTCTGAATCAATGCAGCAATCTTTTATAAACTCAAGTCTCTTCGTAAAGCACTGAGAAAAAACAGGAAGCAACTTCTAAAACTTTGCCTTCAGCATGTTATTTTTCACTTCCAAGAGAAAGTCATTCCCATTCCAGTGAGGAAGATTCATTGCAGAACTACAGCAGCAAGTGAACTAGCAAAACATTTTAATGCAGTGCTTGCAGCTAGATACCCAACCAGGGGGAAAAACAAGTAAAGACAACAAAACACAGAAACTTTCAAAAGACAGAGTCCATCGTTATTCTTTATCATAACCAAAAAAGAAATAAATTTCCAAACAAAAAGGTCAATGGGATAATCAGATGCTGAAGAGAAAATTTCCTGCAAAGGCAAAATGACAGATTGCTCCACCATTTGAACTACTGCAATGAATAGACAAATCAAAGGTGGACCCCCTGTTGTTAACTCCCACTTGTACGGCTTCTGTTATGTGCATTCACTCTTACAGGTATGTAAGAGACATAGAATATTTTAAATATTGTATTTTTAGATGCTGTAATGAGTGTCCAAGGCAAACAAAGACCTTAAGGACTCTTACACTTTAACTCTACATTTATCAACTGTTATGAGTTGACATCAAGCTTTTAATGTCATTTCCAGTGCAAGCATCTACTGCTTATTCCCCTAAAGGAGGTGGTGTAAATATATTCTTTCTTCCCCAAAAAGCATTACTACATTCATCCATGCCAACACATATCTACTAACACTCATCCACCAACTAAAGAACCTGTTGACTGACTGGAAGCATATTGCTTCTACTGCTCTGAACCAAGCACCAGGTGCATGTGGCTCATTTATTTCAGTTATTCAAGGCTGAACGCTGACCACACGAACAATTAAAGCCACTTTTCTAAGCACCGTAACCATCTACCAATAAGGCAAAGAAATCCATTGTTTCATCCAGTTACACAGAAGATTCCCTTTCTCTTTCAGAAGCTGCCTTGCTAACAGGACTCAGAAAGGGAACAAGCTACATAAAGCTCTCCAAGTGAATGGTGGGGCACAACTGTGCTGAACTGTAATTTTGCATCAACGAGTTTCTAACAGTCAGTTGGCACAGGAGAGCTTGATTTTCTTCATACAGCCTGAATTCCTTCCTGTCCCAGGGGATACTTAGCAATCCTCTGATGACACTGTGTTAAGAATTCATGCGTGGTACGTCTTTGGGATACAAAATGGCATGTCATACTCAATCTACCACAGAAGCCGCTCCAGTCAGGTGGAAACAGTCATTGATGGGAGTGTGTATTTGTAAAACAATTGCACTCTTTCACTGTGTCTCATCTGACTGCTTTACCGAACTCCAGGTCTTCCATCAAGTAGCCTGGACTTCAATTATCTATACTAAGAAGAATGGGTACCCATCAATAAAAAACCCAAGGCAGAGAAAAAGCAGGAATCATACAGTGCATGTGTGGGTTACACTCCCTGTTTGTATTTACTGTAGAGACAGGACTTAAGGTTTCGTTTTTCTTTCCTCCCCCTCTTCATTTCCCTTCCTCACTGTTTCAAAGTACATCACTTGGTGGAGGTCATTCATTGCGCATACCTTTGTCCAAAAGATAAGCCGTAATAAAGGCCAGTACAGAAAGGCTGCCTTGTTCCCTTGCAGGGTAAGACACTGCATGACTGATTCCCCAACCTCAGATCTGAATTAAATTACTTTTGCAGTGTCAAGAGTTTTATGCACATTTTTCAAGGTCTCATGTTCAAGATACTACAGAAATGTTTGGAGACCGTCCACCCTTAATATTCTCTCACTACCATCACCAGGCGTAACAAAGTAGTAAGCACTATACCTCACACTTCCCAAGTTCAGTCACAAAGAGAAAGCAAGATCGTGTCATCTCCTCCCACCATACTCCCTCTTCCTGATTTCTTCCCACTTATTGCAGTATTTCTCGCTGCGTAACACACAACGTTAAAATATGACAGGTATAGCAGAATAAGCTGTGCAACATTATTATAATGCTGCTGACAAGATCAAAATTAAAATCATACTTTAAATATATCATATGCCACATGGAGCATATCAATTATGTCGTCCAGGACATGGTCTTTATATAAAAGAGTACCTCCTCAAAAGGGTGAACTTCATTCAAGTTTTTCTGCTCAGCAAGTAAACATAGCTAAACCAATTCCTCCTTGTTGGTAATGGGAAATTAAAGGACTAAGAATGAAAATTTTCTAACACACAGACTGGCAACTTGTCAATAAATACACCTATTGTACGTCAGGGTAATTTTATCAAATTAGTCTTACATCACCATTTTCTCTTTCCCTACTCATGTAATTACAAACATCACACAGTAGACATTAAAACTTCCTTCTAGAGTAAATTCAAAGCAAAACCAACACAACTACTGAAAATTTCATACATCACTATTATAAATAGTTTTGGAGGGGTAGAGGTTTTACAAACACCATTTTTACCATCTGGATTGGCTTATCATCCCCACCCCAACTGGACATAACTCTACTCTTGTAGAGCAAATCCCAACTCATACACTTTTTTAGAATGACATTTGACACTTTCAAGTAAAATTTCTGTTAAACTCTGTTTCAACAGATTTGCCTATCCAGTGTCAGGGTCAATAAAAACTTAGAGAGTTCAGCTTTAAACTCCTTACAAGAGAAGACTAAAATCAAGCTACAGAAAAAATTAAACGAAAACATAAGCCAGTAAGACCCTACACGAGATTTTATGAGGTATCTCTGTCCCACAGCTCCAATCCGCTTTGACAGGAACAAGGAGTTTAGCTTAGGGGATAGTACCTATGTTCTCTCCTCATTCTCAGCTCTTTCCTGTGTCTCTTTTGTTCTCATCTCCCATGTATGCAATAAGAGCTGGAAAATATCTCATATGGAATTGATAATGGACCTACTGGAATTCAAATATTTATCATAGGGGAATCAGTCATTCAGTGCTTTTTTTTCTGCAAGCCATCGTATATTCCCAGGACAGATAACATTTTCACGTACAAATAAGGCCACATATCATTCCTGCTTCTACTTGGAAAGTATCAAACTTCCAAGCTGTAGCAGCTATGGTAAAAAATACACTCACAGTGCACCAAAACCCGCCCAAACCTTCAAACTCCCATGCTGAAGTTTTAACTTAAAGAGACTATTCACATGCTTAAAGTCATGCTTGTGCAGTAATATCTGCAGATTTAAAAATCTCATTGAGTACTACTGTAAATCATGTAAGATACTACCACCTGTAAGCACCGAGGCTGCAAAGCCAATTTCTATTAGTTCTGGTTCTGACCAAGCCACTCCATGGAAATATTCCAATTGTTTGTACTGCTTCAATTATCTCAGTCAAGTACCTAAACGCATTTGTTGTTCACCCCATTTTGGCATAAGGTGTCATGCTACGCCAACACACTTCAGTCCTTACAGAGGGAAATGGCGTATCAGTGACTATTTCTTCCAGCATGGAAAAAGCAATAGTGGAAAGTGCAAACCAATTTAATTTAACAGAAGGGATTCACATCATGGCACGCAGTTGTCCATTAACAGAACAAACCCTTGTCCCCCTCCCTTTCTCCAGTTGGCAATTGCAGCAAATCTTCCATGAAAATACATTTCCTGTAATGTTCTGGTCATGGTCGGCAAAAGCTGCAACCCATTTCCATAAAGCCACCATGTGGAAAATTGCCTTGGCTGTTAAAACGGACTAATGCAAAGGAATTTTTTTTTTTTTTTTAAAAACATTGAAGGCATCAGTCCTGTTTAAAAAAAATCCAGTTTCCAGAATATTAACAGGTCACCTACCAGCCATAAGGCAGAACCCTCAAACTAGAAAGACAGCAAATCAAAGAGCTTTAAAGAAAATAAGAAAAAAACCCTTCATCCAAGTATCACTTACAGACTGTTAACCCAGCAAACATAATGAGAAGACCGAAGGAACTTTGCAAGAGCAACTCTGCTCTCACCAGAGTGTAATCCCTGTGCTGCAACTGCTAATCAACAAACTTCCACAGCATTAGTTTGCCCCCAAAGAAGTTAAATCCTGAGTCTGCAGACAAGTGACTGTGTATCACAGGACAAGTCAGTTCGTTAAAACGAAGGAGATGCATTAAGGTTTTCAGGACTGAAGTCTCTTTCTCCGATACTGTCGATACCTGTGCAGTTTACTCTTTAGCTCTCAGTGGACTCGCACTTCCTCTTCCGCACTCTTGCCCTACAGCATGGGTTCAAGTCCATAACGCTTACTTAAACCTGTCAAAGTACTCTCCTACACTGTTTCTGCGTACAGATCTCTCTTGCACACTTCCCTCCCTCAACTTTTCAGCTGTGCTGGACCAAGGAGGGGACACAAATTTGGTACATGGGGTGAAGGCCTGCAGCTTGCACTGTCTGGAATCTCGTTGCTCTAGGCACATTACGCAGAGCTGAAAGAGCTTTGCATTCTCTCTCTGACTCTGGAAAACTGCTTGAACTTTGGGTGTTACATGACTAGAAGCTGACAAATGAGATTGCCTGATCTGGAGAACTTTACAAGTAGGTTTTATAGAAATGACTGCAGGATGAGATACAGGTAGAGAAAGCACCTCTTTTTGGAAAGGGGAGACTCTCAATGCGCAAGACTTCAGTGGCACTGATCGATCTCAAACCAGTTTCTAAACTGGTAAATGTGAATGTGGAGGCACTGACACCAGGTTCTGTTTTACAAGTGACATAACCAAATCAGCTACCTGCAACAAATGAAACTGTTGGCTACAATATTTTTGCATGTCAAAAGCATAGCAAGTAAAGTGCTATTATTGTGTAGAGTTATAAAAAAGCATACAAAGCTTATGCCGAGAACCTTAAAGTGCAGGAAAGCAGTGGTACTACTGATACCATTTGCAAAAGTGGAAAATGAGACAGAGAAACCTTAAGAAAAACATTCAGGAAGTTCTACATAGTGAAACTGAAAAACTGAAATCTCTGCACATGCATTGTTTGCACTGCATCTGCTAGAAGCTTGGGAACTTCTCAAAATCAGGCCAAAGGTGTCTCAAGTTGGCACTGTATTATAAATATATTAAAAATAAGGACATTTTTGAAGATATAAGGCTTGCGTCAGAAGCCCAAGGCTTTGCCAAATTAAAATAGAACAGAAAATAGGTCCTAGAAATCTTTAATCCTGAGGTGCTATTACAGCAGTAGGTCAATTTTGGATTACTGTACAAGAAGGAAAGGTAAAGATCATTGTAAGCCTTAAGAAAGGGTCATCAAAGCAGAGCGAAGAAAGATTTTTAAGGAAATTAAATATCTATGATTCAAATAACTGATAGAGCATAGAAAAATCTACGTTTGTGAGCACATAAGTTCTCTGAAATATAAACATCTTTGTGATACATTCCTTGACTGCTAAATTCTCATGGCTGTAGTTCCAGGCTCAAAGCTGCGTCTAAGGCAATAGATCTAGAAATACAACAGTGAGCTTTCCAACTTTGTCCTTGCTTGCTCGAGTAAGAAATGAAGAAGTATCTCAACTGTATCTACATGAACAAAAAAGCTACTTTATGATGTTCTTCTGTCTCTTCAAACTTCACTGGTTTCTTTTCTGGAAAAAGAACTCCATCATTTTATAATCTTTTTTCATTCCTGAGAGGCAGGAAGGGAAAGAAACACACGAGGAAAGAAACAGGAACAGAGGAGCACCCTGTGTGCATGTATATGCACACATGCAATCAGAAGGGTGTAGTGTTTTGTTACTTTACCTGGCTCTCAACTACATGCATACCTATTTCAGAATACAGAAGATGCAGTTCGAAGAGTGGATGAGAAAATCTACATAATACTGATTTCTTTCTGTGTAATCTCGTTTTCTACTCGTCATACTTGCTATGCAAAAATTCAGTATGTGCAGGGTCAGTGAGCAGCTAAAGTATCTTTAAAGAAAAGTCTAACCTTTCGTACTCACCTGTGCTTCCTGTAACCACTCTGTTAGCCGTCTCCCTGATTTATGATTCCCACACTGCCTCTGTGATTAAAAGCATGACGGGCTGTTTGCATTTCTATTTAGGCTGATTATTTTTTGCCCTTCCTCCAACTTTAGGCAAAACCCTGCAGATGACAGGTCTAAGGGACCAATACTCATTTCAAAGAGATACATACCACGAGCAGGAAGCTGCCCTACAGTAAGAGGTCTCCTAATCATCTACTTCGTTTCCACCATACCACAGAGCTGAGAGAATAAGCACTCTATAACTGTCTGAGAGTTTCAGCACGGACCACTGGGTTTTACTGTAACTACACGTAAGCTAGATTCAATTTCTTCCCTGTCTAGACTTGAAAATCTAAAGTCTCCAGAAAATAATAGTTAAACTAAAATCAGAAGACATTTTTTAGATTCAGGTCCCTAGAAACCCTAATCTGAAAACAGTCATAGGTTTTGTCTTACTAACAAAATAGCTACTAGGTACTCTTGAAAAGACTGCCGCCTCATCATGCTGGCAACTTGCATGGGGCAGAGAAGTAACTCACTGCTCAGTTACTTAATACCACAGTGGTATTAACTTATTAGAAGAGAAACTACAGTTTAATGGAAATGAGGTCCCATGACATTTGAAAAGGAGAATAGCCACAATAGCAATAGGTAGGTTCAGCCTGAAATATAATACTCATATTATGTAAGAGACAGCCAGCTAAGAAATTCACACACATCCCAACAAGTAAGCAACATAATGAATTCACTGTTGTGAAAACACGAAACAGGGAGACAGATGTCATGACCAAGATCAGCACCTCAGTTCACCATGGCATGCATTTCTCCCCTCGTTTCTTTTCTGGCCAAGGCAGGAGTCTGACTATTTCCTCTGGAAAAATCAGCGCACTGCTCAGCCAGCATCTGTTCCCTCCTGAGGTCAGCTGGGTCCAGCAGAGCTGTCGAGATTTTTGGTTGAAAGGGACACTTTAGTTGTGGAACTGACAACTTTTAAGACTCTGTAAACAAAGCCTCAGCTCTGAATGCAACAATAGACTCCAGCCTGGAATTTAAAGCTGTTTTGTTGCAAATGGTCTGTATTACATTCTGCAAATCTGTGACTGTAACATTCTTGTCTCTCGTTTACCTTCCAGTGCTCATAGACAAGCACAAAACAGTCATGGGAGCAGGTTAAAGCTACATTAGATTACAGCAGTTGAAGAATTAAAGTCAAAAGACACTTCTTGCCTCCACAGTTAAGGCACACACATTTTCTATAAGCTTTGACTGGTAAACCTGCTGAACTCCTCTTTGAAACCAAAGCATTTTGCAAGACTGTGTCTGAAGAAAGACGAAGCAGGTTGTTAAAAAAAAATAGAGCTATAAAATGGGGCACATCATATTCAGTTTCACTGCAACATTCTAACACAACCCAAAACTTAGCTAGGACTTCTTTCATTTTGCTCTGAGACATGTGCAGGAACAGACAAAAAGAGCAGGCTGGACAGCAGAGATTACAGTTTCTTCAGCAGCTGCTCAAATTTTTTATTACATTTAGGAAAATACTTATTGTGCGGAAATTGTTAAGCCAAATGGGTGCTTAGATTTCTGTCTTTTCTGCCCCAGCCCCCCAAATCTTTTGCAGCTCCCCCAAGGCAAAGTGCATTCCCCAGACAGGTAGCTTGTGTGTCCGGAATGAGTATGTTAGCTCATGCATGTTTAGTGCCAATATCTGTTACAAATATTGCAAGGCTATAAAGACACTTCTGTATACAAAGGGCACCCATTTTTGGACAGTCAAAAAGAAATTACCATGCATGAGAAATTAATATGAATCTGAGTCTTGGCAAACTTCTATAGTGCTGAATAACACAGTAAAAATGCATACTTTCTTGTTCAGACATGTCTACAAACTGGCTTAATATCATCTGCTGAAGGTAACAAGAAAAACAACACATTGATGAGGTTTTGTTAATAGTTTGGCTAAAACAACAAAGTTATCTTCTCTTTCATAATCTCTGGAATCACAGAAGTCTTCCTTTCTTTAGAAAAGTGGCTGTCAGTAACTTTGCAAAGAGGTGTTTTCTTACTAAGAAGTCTCAGACATTTTTACTGTGCTTCATCAACCTATTGTCACACCCAGTTTTGTTTTTCATTTTTCCCTCCAAGATGACAAAGACACTACAAAGAATTTTCCCTTTCTTTCACGTTTTTTGTTCAAAACTAAAATAGACAACAATCCTTTGCTATCATCATGACATGCAAAGCCAACGATATGTCTCCTCCCGTGACCATTGTTTTTCTCTTGTACAACTGGATTATTACCCAGTGGCACACCAAATGTTAGAAAAATGCCACAGTTAGTGTCTGCCAAGTTCCATGATGTTATTCCCCTTGCATTAAAAGAATATGATGAACTTTAGCTTGTACTGCACTACTCATTTTTTTTGCAGTCACAGAATTCCCATGTATCTACAGTACATGGCATTTAATGAACTTGTGAAATATTCTGTGTTTCTTTCTGAAGCAAAATATAGTAATTTCAGCAGAAATAGCAATTTCATTATGTTTGACTGACAAGCTCAGGCCACATAACTGACTTAACATACACAGGCATGCTTTCTTTTCTTTTGATTTATGAGTCTCCACTGTAGTTATTTTCTTCTGCAGAAACAGAAGCAGAGTATATTTCTGTAGCTATATTTCTATTTTTTGCCCACTACTTTTAATCTGAAACCTTCATATAGAACGACTGTTGTTGCAAGAATAACTGAAAGTTACTGTTAATGTGCTGTAGTAACAGATCTCATGGCAGTCTAATACCACTACCAAAAAATCAACCCTTCATAGGCAGGATTTTTGACAAACACCAACACCTTTGAAAAGGTACTGACAATTGCAATAATACTATTTTCTATACCAACCTGCCACTAAATCATGCCATCTCTTACATTTCATTTCAGAATAACTGCCACAAAGAGAAGATTATAGTGTATTTTTCAACAATCAATGAATTATTATAACTACGTATTTTTTTGTTACGTGATTTAATTTAGACCTCCTTTTTCATTAGAGAGTCCAGACCTAATACAGAAAAAAACAAGGCTTCAACCCTGACTTAGTTCTAACCCCAAATATCTGGTCACTTATTTCTGCTCATTGACCTTACATGCAAGGATTTAGAAGGCCATTAAAAAAAAACACTTTAAAAAAATATAAAAAATTTAACTGTATGAAACACACAACAGTGGAGCGGTAACCTATGGTAGAATCCCTTTAAAACAACCACACAAACAGTGGTGATTACATCACACAGCTTTCCATGCAAACAAGGGCTTTGAAAACGAGCTGACACAACAGCCAAGTGAGAAAATCCAAACATGAAATTTCCACTTCCCCTACACATGGTTTTGCCATAGAAAGGGACATGGTCAACAAAATAACATGCTCTGGCTATCTTCTGCTTGTGAAATAGGGTCTGATGAAATAAAACAGACCTCTAAAGACCTCATCAGGTCCTACTTCTCTGCCTTCTCCCTGCACATCTGAGAGGTGACACCAGTCATGTCAGAGTGTGGCGCTTGGACATACAATTGCTAATGCAACCCAAATAAAACTTCAGACATGACAATTTCAACATATTATCAAAAACATACTTGCAAGAATTGTTAAATACTTCTATTTTTTTCATACACTAACATGAAAATCCTCAAAATGGTGGCTGCGATTGGTTCACAGATGTAAAAATCAGGTTCTGTAACTCTGGGGTGAGGAAACATAATGGCAGTTTTAAAGGGTGTACTATACAGCACTGAACTTTGCTTATTAAGATAATTGGTTTCTCCTATTACTGTTCAATTAAATCAAACAAAAGGTATCACTGAGGCTTTCTTTCCTAATGCAGCTGTATAAGCATACTCACATTCTACAGTTTTTTTAGGTAGTGAATCAGTAGGGGATAAAGAACATCTCCCTTAAATGCTTCCTTTTCCTCTCTCACTTCACTATTCCTCCCCAACTCCCTTAGAAATAACCACAGATAAAAGTGTTCTGACTATATATGCACACACACTTCATCCATTTCTTTAAAACGCTTTGCTTTAGAGTTACTGGGTGATGACTTTTCAATACAAAGAGTCCCTCAATAACCATTGGTACTGAGGCGAAATCTGACAGAAGAAGCTGCCATGGCAGATGAAGGTATGCCAACTTTTGATTATGAGCTGCAAGGTATCCACTTTCAATTATTCCATTTTCTCTGCCAGCCTTTTTCTCTTGACCTCCTCTCACTTCTTACACCAACTCAGTCCATATTTAATTCTTGAAACTCTTATTTCAAAAGGACCAACATTCATAGTTCACAAGCTGTACTCAACTGCCTTACGCTGACCATTGCTGAATTTCAAGTATCAACCCATAAAACAGATCTTTAAAGGACCATCCAACAGTACTGAGCACAAAGGTTTTCATAGGGCATATAGGGCCAAGATCACCAAATTGTGCAGAAGTGAAGTTTCATTTTAAAGAACTTTATGTTTTCTCTCTCCTACCAGACAATGCATCTGTCCCACCAGCAAACTTACGCAAAATAAAACCAAGTTGCCTTTACAAATCCGCCAGACAGCTCAAACTCTTTTTGTACAAAGATGAGTGCAATCAGTGACCTAATTAAAAAGAAGAAATAATGGCTACCTTTTCTCCCCATCTTCCCCACAGCAGTCTGGGAACTCAAATGAAAAAGCTAGAAAGCACCCTTCTCCTTGGTCTATTAGCTATAGAACATAAAATGTCTGAAGAACAAAAGGCCTGGAAGGAAGATGCAGCAGGCAACTAAGAACCACCTGTGAATTATCTATCCTGTCTTTTCCTAGAAGGGCTCCCAATCTTTCCTAACAGCATTACTCACTACTTAGAGGGCACCTGTCAAAAGCCTCAGGGGTTAACCCAGGGCTTTACTGGAACAGGGAAGACATTGGTCCTGTTCTTTTCTGAGTATTCTACATAAAAATAAGTGGTATTTTACACTTTCATATGTAAAATTGATTGACAAAAGATAGACCAGACCGTAAGAAGTGGCAACTCCAGATAGCAAAAAAGAAAAGGAAATTAAAGCAAGGAAAAAAACCAAGACAGACCCATGTATCCAGGATTTTCAATTATTAAGGGCTTGGCCCTGTGAGATATTCAGCAGCCTTCCACGGCAGGAAAAAACACGAGCTTACTGTGATTTTGGTGGCGTAAGTCCAAGCCTGTTCTCAGTAGTAATTCTCCCTAAAAACATATCACCGAGCTAAAGTGCGTATTTTAGGATATTCTATGAATAGCAAGGAAAATGTAGTAAAAATACAAACTCAATTATTCCTTGCAACTCACTACTAATGTATCTGTTTCCAAACCGCAAATACTCCAGAATGCCACAGAAAAGTAAAGATAGGAGAAGTTTAAGAGAATTTTAACCCACTGTTCCCAATTATGAACTTGAAAAAAGTGCCCACTAAGCAATAGTCCCTCTTATGCCTCTTTTCAAGAAAGTGTCCCTTTATTGCCATTACAAAATGGTACTTAGCTCTACCAATTTATTTTTCTGTATTAGACTTGTGTACTTTAAGACACTAAGATGAAACACATTAACTTTTAATATTGTATGCAGAGCTTAAAAAAAGTGAAATAGGCCCAAACTTAGTATCTTTAAACATCTGTCTGAGCCTCTGTCACTGCTGTTCTCTGTGATACCCTATTTGTTGTATCACACAACACGAAGATTATTTTAACGTCATTTAACAATCTATAAATTGTCATAAAGTCTTTGAGACCAATCAGTTCCATTTCTGATAAGCAGCACGCCTTCTGTTCATTTTCAGGGACAGAGTGCCGTTGCTCGCAATTTCACCAATGAGTACCCTAGCCTCCAGGAGCCTTGCTTTGCCTCTTCTAAAGGCAGCCAGAGCTCTGCAGCATAGAGTACAGACTAGGACCCAGCATGCAGTCTCGGTACACTTTGAGAGCAACAATTCTTGTCTGGGACTTTCAAAATGTGGTAGGAAATACACAATTAGTTTCATTTTGCCCACCATCACCTTGTTTTGATAGATGGAGAAAGGAAGCACAGAATTTTTAATAAACTGAGGCAAAGGCACCGTTTAAAAGGAGGCCACTGACTGTTTAAAAGGTTGTCACTGACACAGGCTTGGAAAATACTTGCCCCCAGACAGACAGACAGCAGCTTCTGCCTACAAGTAGTACGGAAAACTCCTCACTAGACCATACAGAAGGTGACAACATTCATGGGAGAAGATTTAATTCTGTCTTATGGATGCAGCTCACCACTCTCAGGTGAATCCCACCAAAGCACTCATGGTTTAGATCAGCTTCTGTATAGCCTATTCAAGACTTTGAATTAGGCTTCCTGCTTCTGTTCTGTCCAGGAGGGAACTTGTAGATGTTTTAGCTCATTTAGCCTGCATATATAGTCTGCATATATTCACTCATTTGATTATCGAAGTATTAGCCAAGGGTGATACGATAATTTTGTTCCACCGACAAGCGAGTAGATTACATTTAAAACAAGACATGGCTGCAGGCACCAAATGCTGCTGCTTCTACTAGGAAACCTTTTTCTCCTGCCCCCTCTTTGCTTGTTTCAGGACCTTCAGTCTTTTGCAAGTGAAGACTGAACAACCATAACACACTAGGAAAGATGAAGAAAGCTGCTCATTTCCCATTTAAACACAATTTGATACATGTTACGTATACACATAGCATATAATGTGCCTATTTTTCTTTTCATGACTTAGAAATAAAAAGAAATGTAGTGGATTTTTATTGTGTACTTGCACTGATCATTGGATGTCATAAAATACTTTGTTAGGCACAGCTTTGGAAAAAACAGTAACTAGGAAGTTGCCAGCTGTGCAGCTCCATGGTGCCAGGCAGTCATGCTCCTTATTGCCTCTTAAACTATCAAAGGGCAGAAAAGGATGGCTCCATAATTGAACTCCATGAAATGTACACTGGGATGAATGCAATTTAGTGTGATCAAGTGTCCTAGAAAAATTAACTTGTACATCAACTCCTATTCTTTCCTTATTTGCAGCAAGGTTACATCACTGGCTTCAACTAAAACATACTCAGTCTGGGCCAGTTAGAGGTGACACTGAATCAAACCCGCTCTGTAAATGGTAGTGTCTCAAGGAAGTCCAAGCAGACACAGAATCCATGCCAAATGGTCTGCAATCCTCACAAACATGCTGCACTGTCTCTCATTGAAATACTTGTGAGAGAAGCAGCTTTTCTGTTACCAATACACCAATGCTGCTTGGACAGCCTTGCATAAAATAAAAGTTATTTCCAAAACAAATACCAAAGCACAGGTATTAAAAAATAGTGAGAAAAAGGCAGGGGTAACATTATCCTTCCCAGTGCTGCAGTTCCCATTCTGGGATGACAATGTGATGTTCGTCTGTGCCTCCTGAGAGGCCAAAGGAAGGGGCAAGAAGGGGCATTCTACTGCCTTGCACGTGGTACGGGGTTACTCGGTGCTTGTTAGGTGCCATACGAGTCTGATCTCCACTGAGGACTCTGTGTACCCAGAACACAGATGCTGCCCACAGAGCAGCATGTAAAGTGTTCCTCTTCCTCCTTGAAATGGGAAATCAAACAAACAAAAAACAAGGAAACCACAGGCCATCTTCCTATTTTTGAGTGTTGCAAACAGTTTGAATGCGTGCAAACAACTTTGCAGTTCCTCTTGTTGCAAAATCAACGCCTTTTCAGCAAAGGAAGAAGTGGGCATGCCTGCTGTAAAGTTAAAAGGGACAAAGCGGTGGTCAAGCAACTTTCATCATCCTGGGTTTTCATGCTCTACACTGTGCTGTTTTTCAAAGAGATTGGGACTGGTCAGTTCATTTGTGGTTTGGACATGGAGAAGGCCCAGAATGTCCCTCCTTTACCAGGATAAGGAAGAGCAGCAAGGAGGCAAAGTCAGGGAAAATTGATTAATTCCCAAACTTCAGAAATGGTGTAGGACCGTAAAAGCTAACACAAACTTTGCCCCTTTTGCGGCATTTACTTCCTCTACAATCAAACAGCAAACACCACTCTCAGTTTTCTAGAATTTCTACAATCTTGTAATTTTCCTTCTAAGTAAAGGTAGAGCCAAGAAAAGAGAAGCAACACTAATCCCAGCTTCCACTTCAGTTACTTGTCTCCGATTTCCAACAGGTGGTTGCTTCCCTCATTGACTAGCCTCTCTGGAGATTCCCAGTTAGGTACGGGACAGCCACATGGCAGCGGGGGATATGGAAAAGGCAATAGGGCACTTCCCTTCTAAATCCCTTAAGCGTGCACTGCAGAGGACGGACATGATAGAGCAGGGATAAGGGGAAAAAAACCCACCCTTACACACTTAGATTATGCCACCTGAAGAACATTCTTCTATTGCATTGTTAATTGCTGGTCCTTGGTGTGATTTTGCTCCAGGCCAATGATCTCACAAGTTTTGGGCATAGCCCAGGAATTAGCAAGGGCCTGCGACCACTGACAACAGACGGTTTGCGTGCAGTCGCTCTATTTTGAAGGGTAGCAAGAGTTGAACATTAGAGATGGGCTGTTTTGTGTCAGCTTGTTATAGTGCAAAAGAAAGATCTGGGAACTCATAATTTACCGTTAGATACTTATCCTTAATGGTGTTACCAAGTCTCCATCTTTAGACTATGACTGGTTTAGGTCAGCTCTGAGGACCTTAACTCATGTCTAATGGGAAAAGCAGCATAGGGATCAGGTCTGCTCTACAGCAATGTCCAACACGAGTCTTGTAGAAGACCCCTTTTTGAGGATGAAGTTGCAACCAGTAGCAAGAGAAGCATTTGAAAGTAGAAGAGTAGCACTGAAAAATGAAATCGTGTAATACAGGTAAGGAGAGAAACAACCCTCAAGAGAAGACAGGGAGCAACAACTCACTTCTCGACTGGCAGGCTACCTGCGGAAAAGATATCAAGGCATCTAAAGATACCTTGGTAGGAATTACATGTCTGATTTCTGTTTAGCCTGGTAGGTTTATTTGTAGCGTTTATATGTAACATTCAATGGCACTTGCTCAAACTAAATCCCAGATCTGCATTTCTTGTTAACAGCCTAGCAACAACAGATAAATGTTTATAACTGAGTAGTCAGGACCAGGCTCAAATTTATGAGATTACTGCCAATTTAGTTTGAGGTACCTTTGAAGCAGCTTGTGCCCTTGGGTTCTGAAAGGACAACTGACACCAGAAGAGAGTTCAGCAGAACAACATGACGCCTTCTGTACATAGTTTGAACTGTTCATAGACAAGAGCATTCAGAAAAGCTTCAGAATAATATGAGTCATTACATGCATATCTATACAGATAAACAGACTCAGGGAACAGAGACTACAATTAAGGTTGCAAATGCTTAATTTCAGTTCAGTCCAGTCCAGTACACTCCACAGAACACACAAATCCCGGTGGAAAAGGCAGTGTGCTGCATGCGAAAGTAGACTGTGCTGGAGTTGAAAATGTTGCTCTATTTTGTTTCCACCTCCACGCTCCCATTCAGCAGACATTGACTGTTCCCTTGAAATATCAGTGCGTGGGGCAAGAGGCAACAATTGGCAAAACATAAAGATACGCTATCACTGCTTGATGGAAGCTTGAGCACCTTTCCAGAGTTCCTTGCCAACATAATGAAATTGTGCCATTATAGATTTTTTGGCCAAGGTTTCTAATAAAGCATTTCCTGCCTCATTTCCTGCCAAAATTTAGAAACACAAGTCAACATTCTGCAGTAATTCATACGTACTTTGTGGCATGGCATAAAACTTCTCATTTTTTTTTTTTTTTTTTTTCCAGTAATGTTGCTGCTTAAGTCAAGGCAAGCGTTTAGCACTGGAATGACAAACATAACTCCAACATCTGTTTGCTGAAGGAAAGAAAAATGAAACAAAAGAATAAACCATGCTCTTTTCCTCCACCCCTTCAAATTCCTCAATTAAATAAAAAAGTGGTAATCTTTCTGGCTACTGAGAGCATCACTATCTCTTCCTTTAGTCAAGAAAACAATGAACAGAAAACTAAACTCCTAAAGTCTGAAGAACACCTTTGTTTTTTCTTGCTGAGGATTGATTGCACAGATAAATAGGTAGCAGAGCTGCTGAACCTGAGCACGCTAAACTTTATGCCTATATAACGTAAAATGACAGGGCTAAAAAGCTTAGAAATAGCGCAGCAGTCTGCTCATGTACAGCAATTCTCATAAAGAAGATCAACCAGTGACAATAAGGTTTTTCCTCAAAGCCATTGTTCCAAATCTGCTTTTTCAGAATGTCTGGCATGCACGTGGTGCCTGTCAAAACTACCCACAGTCCCACCTCTCTCTGTTCATAGAAACAGGAAGTTTGATGTGGACTCATCAAACCTAAGCAAAAACCTGTCTGAGACTGCACCCTACAAATTAATTGAAGAACAGTGCAACCTCACTGAAGCCAGGCAAAATTAAGCCAGGAAAAGCCTGAAGGCAAATGGAGATTCTTGGCCAGTGAACCAAGGTGCCTTCCAGTGTCCTCTTGCTGCCTTCCTTTTCTACCAGGATGCAACTGGATGCAGCACATAAGCTCAAGTAGTGTTACCGCACAGGGCCAGACAAAGATTAATTGCACCAGAGCCTCTGTTTCATTGCCAGTGAAACCAACTGCTCTGAGCTACAAGTTTGCATGAACAGCCCAACCCTTTTTTCTGTCAAGAGACGTGAGTCCTCCTTTGTCCGCTCCAGATTAGATCAATACTACAACAGCGCTCTTCAGTGCGACACCTGATCTCCCAACAGCTGGATGAGCCACAGCCCAGCGCTGAGCTCTACCACTGCTGCAACAGCTCTGAGGAGAGACCTGGAAATCAAGTCCTGTAGTATACCTCTCCTGAGACTGTGAACCACAACTGTTATCTGTACTTGAATTTCATTACCAAATTGTTGAAACTAAACCCAGACTTTTCTCATAAATGGCTAAGAACCCTATCATAGGTTCACTTAGTTCCATGGCTTCCAGCCAAATAAACCAATTCCATCTTTCTCAGGTTGAGAGTTAGCTGAGTGCCTGCATTTACAATTCTTTTTTTCCACACATAGAGGAATAAAGATGAAGAGGGAAGAGGAGGTGGCACCAAATAGTTAAAATAGAAATTAAAAAAAAAAAAAATTATAAAAGGCTGTTTGTTCCAGTTTGTGAGAAACAGTTAAGGCATGGAAGCTCTGTACAACATTTGTACCCAACCTCCTGATGCTGTGGATTGCACAGTTCCTACCTCTGATAAAGACTGCTGCAGCAAGCAAAAGAAACAGCCAATACTTTTAGTTCAAGAATACGGCAGAGATGTTCACTAATCTTCCCCCCTGAAGAAGGCAACCAGCTGTAGTACTGTAGGTCCTCTCAATCCAAACACAATAGTTTTACATCGTAATATTTGAAGGTATGTTATCATATAAATTTATAGCATACCACTTATGCCATGGAACCTGTGGGTTCTGTCACACAGCAGGTGCGAAGAAGCTTACCCATTTCCACCGAGGCTGAGACACTGCGCCTTACCATGGGAGAAGAGCAAGCACCAGGAAGGCTGAGCTGAGCAACGACCTGGCAGCAGTCCATACCCTCACCCTGCACTAACTTGTTAACAGAGTCATACCCCTAACAGCTCATACTACAAGAGGAATCAAACCCACAAAATTATATGAATGTTGAGAAAACTGAACTCCATATTTAAAGCCCAGTTCTGTGTTTATTGCTGGTATTAATGCAGTGTCTCTTTCTGTCTTCCTGCCAACTGGTATCAGAAAGCTGCTCCTGTCACCTGGTCTAGCTTACAAATTCCCTGTCTTTATAAATTCTTCAGAGCCATATAGTGCCATCACAAAGGAAAGGAAAATTAAGAGTACCTGCCCAAGCTACTGAATTGACTCCGGCTGTGACTGTGTCCAAAAGTCTCCTTTCAAAGGCTAGGATTCCCCTACTTCCCATTTTGTGTGCCTTTGAGGCAATTTTTCTAACCTGAGTAAGTTGAATTTAAACTTTATTGGTCCTTGTGTCCAAGGACCACTTGGATACAAGTTTGGATACTCCTCGTACCACAGCACTGAAATGAGATGATTCATGGAGGTCAGTATTGCAGTTTTGACACTGCTGCAGACATGCTCCAACAGCAGTGACATACTCTGTACCTGTGTCCCATTCTACCATCATTATTTTCTTTATAAAGAGCAGGAGAGCACTCTGGCATGACAGAGAGGCTAGCTGATGAAATCAGAAATCATTAGAGGAAGCCTTATGACATCGTGGATGACTCGGCCATCCACATAGCTCAGTCCTTCCATTTAATTCAATTTTACGTGCTCAACTAAGACTGCAAAAAAAAGAGGTGTCTATTTAGTGCCATATAGATAGTTGCAATTTGTAGAGAGGCCATCTGTCACTTAAGAGCAGCACTGAAAGTACCAACCAAATAGATATGAGCTTTTAACACATTAAGCATGTTCTGCATTGATCTAGTGACCTGAGGGCAAAAAGCTCCAGGTATCTCCTTACACAACCTCAAGGCACTGGTCCCACTTCCATCTCTAACCCAACAGTGCACTTACAAGTACCATTCTCAGGCTTATACTCCTCCTGCCTCTCCTGTGATGCCATCAGCTGCGTGCTGAACAGAACGAAGAATGGATTTCTCAAAACTTGCCTGTAGCTTTCCCATACAGGCTTGGAGGTGTGATTTAAAAGCATGGCTTAGAAGGATGTGAGCTTTTTATAGAGTTTAAAGGGAGCTTAAACAACTAGGCCTTTGTTTCAACTTGCATCATCAAGCAGGAGAAAAAAAAAAAGATTATGTGACATGTAGTGTAGTTCTACCTTTAGCTGTTAGTCACATTTAAATTAGTTATAAATAGGAAGGGGGAAGAAAGGCCAATAACCGGAATGAATTGGTATAACCAGCTCCTACTCTGAGTTCCCTCACCACTATAAACACTTGCTTAATTATTTTCTGGAGCATGAGGCCTCTATCTTTAATTGCAGAAATCCACTAAGATTCAGAGTTCCTACTCACAGCCAGTAACTGTCTTTGTTTGAAGGGAGGACTGTTTGTGCTTTATCCTGTGGGAAGTTGTTAACGCCCAGTCATTTCCCCTCATATTCTCTCCTCACTGACCCCAGAGAGACCACTTCACATGAAAAAGTTTTTCTTTTTGAGACAGGGATATTACAGCAGTATGCACTACACAGTAAATCCTGAAACATCCAGAAAGTTAATAGCTGAAACCTTTGGAATTCACTAGGCTCTGGTTCTGATCTATACTAGGGTTGGGTTTTTTTTTTGCGCAGATTACAAAATTATTTTCAGAATAATTCAAGATGTCATGGTTCATACAGATACAGCATCCTGCTTGAGTTTAATGCAGCTATTTTAACTTGGTTTGGTTTAAACTTTCACAAACATCCCAACACAAACACATATTCCCATGGAAAGAAGGGGTAAGGAGCCATATAAATTCCCCAGTATGTAAGTAACTCTACTCATTTCCATAAGAGAAAGCTGTTCTCAGACTCCTTCTGCACTAGGCAAGAGTCTCAAAGTCTCTCTTACCCACTATAGTACAGTTGACAAATATAACTGTTCTTTTTGTTCTCATGAGCAGTTATTTCCAGATTTGGGATTGGCCAGGCTTCAACCCAGAAAACAGACTTTTCATGACAATCCCCAAATAACTTCACAAGTCAGGAAATATCCTAGTTAGGAAAGGGGTGGGTTCATCCTGCCTGAAGTATTTGGCAGACTAAGCATCCCACATATCCCAAATGTTCAAACAATCCATCCTTCAATTTCTGCAAGATTTCCAGCTGGGTGTTATACTGACCACCAGTGCTTTATCATAGCCAACTGCTATCCAGGAAGTATACAGGCGAAACTACTGATCATCCAGAAAGTTTAATAAATTGCAGTTGCACCCTTCCTATTGTGATTTATATTGTCATTATAGTCCAACTACACCTCAAGTGTCAAGTCCTGCCCTTCAACGCTAGCTGGAGCACAAGGAAGAAAATGCTTTCATCAAGAAGGCCTTTCGAGAGGTCTCAGGGGGAAGTTACTTCCAAATGGAAGTAGTCAATGCTGTGGACAGTCTGCAAGAAGATTTACTCCTGTATTTGTTTCAGGATATTTAGAAAATGGATTCAGAAGATCTTTACTTATAGCATCTGACTGAGTGACGGGAAATGTTCTCACAGTTACCTTGTTACACAGTCCAATCCAAGCTTACTACTTTGGCACATCCTGAGACAGGAAACACCGAACTGTACAACTCTCCTTGTGGTGAGGCATAACCTACTGGTGTAAGCACATGGATGAGCACTCAACAGGCACATATTGTAATCCTAGATTTGGTGTCCTGGCATACCCCATGGCAAGCAGTTTAACCTTTGCCTCTGTTTCTGCATTTATAAAAAGGAACACATAATATCCCAGCTCAGCGTGGCATAGGGATTAACAGTTATGTTGTAGGGTAATTTGAAGGAACAGAGGATGCACACATACACATCGCTTGTATATGCTCTTCAAGAACAATAGCCCTTACATATCTTTGCTAGGTAACAGCTTTGTCATCTGTGGTTTCGAGATTGGGAAACTAATGGGATACAAACATTTCTCCATTTTTGTGCAGGGAACCTATTTCAAAAGAGCTCCAAGGTGATACTTGCAACAGATAATACAATAAAAAAATAACTATTGCTAATATACTTCAGGTCAGATGGCAAGTAGCGCTATCCCTGGATGTGAAAAGCAGGCAAAGTTCTCTGCTGCCTTTCAGAGGTGATGCCTGGGCTATTCACAAATACAAACTGACACCCAAGTATAGCAAGAATCTTCCCTTTTTATGCACCAGAAGAGTTTGCTGCTGATGCTGCTTCCTTCACATGCTGCTGTCATGGGCCAGTCACAAAGGAGAAGCTCTCATAGCATCTTTGGTGACAGTGGGTGGGGAACAATGCATGATTCCCCCAGGCATGATGAGAGTAGCAACCCTTGCACTTGAGACTTCAACTGTTTGGGAGGAATATAAAACCTGTGCTGAACAGTTACAAAACACAGCACTGCCCGCCTGGTGTCCTCCCCCCACCAACGTATCACCTTACAGTTTAGCAACATAAAAGCTGGCTGTGCAAATATTGTGCATCACCCAGTCTTAGCATTGTCAAACAAACATAAAAACTTGCCTGAGCAAGCTGGGACAGACAGCCAGGTTAAGAACAGTTTCTACTAGCTTCCCTGAAGTACCTAATAATATGGGCTACAATCCAGCTTTTGTAATACACAACTTCCACTCCCCTGGCTGGCTCTTTTGCTGGGATGGAAATGGGATGGACAATTTCCTACCGCTTTCCAGATGGTGAAAACCTATCAAGAGTAAACAAAACTGTTTTCATCAACGCAATTTCAAAGGTTCAGTCAAAACAAGTGTATTTCTCTTGCTGACAGCTACTGTTATAAGCACAGTGGAAACATTTCAGCTAACTACAGGAATACTTCTTCCCAGGAACTACTGTCATAGGCAAGTTAACACCCAGATAAAAACCACTGGCATAAGCATAATCCAGAAAAATCTCCAGTAACGTTTCTGAGAAAAGGCACTTCAAGGAAGACCTGGCAGATACAAACACCTGACTGACAGGCCGATGAAAGCGATACAGCTTCAGCCCCTGCTTGAACAAACAGGATACTCCAAGACACGCAAAACCAGCCACCTCCAGGAAGCAAGGATATGTGACTCTTTTCCTTCATGCAACACCATGTCTGGCCACACTGATCCACTCATTTACCACACCGCTAGCTTATCACACAGAAACCTGTTTCCCAAACTGCAAAAACTATGTAAAACTTCTATATCACAGCCTCTGCAAGTTAATCCATTTCAAAGCACTAATCCTGATTTTTGAGACCTCCCTTGAGCTTTGATTAGGTTTTCAGGGAAAGACACCTTTGTTCTTTAACACATCGCTACATCACAGAAGCTGCTATAAGCAGCATGTCACAGCATGGAAAACCTCCAGACTAGCTGAAGGCAAATCCACAACCTTTCCAGTTGTCTTAAGGCAACTGAGGAAAAAGTTAAAAAGTTACACAGAACTTGCCAAATTGTTCTTTCAAGAAGTTGCCTAAATCATTTTATAAAAATATATTCTCAGCAGTTGCCAGTTAAAGATCTAAGTAAGTTTTAGAAGCCAGGGACAAATGCCTTTAAAATTTACTACGCTAGTTGTCTCACATGCTATATTTATTCACACTAGACTTTTCAAGTATTTTTCTTGCATGTCATAGTCCAATATTATTCCTTTAAACAATTACACACAGTTTCAGTGTCAAATCCTAGAGAATTCCCACGGCAAAGAAATTTTGTGGAAAGGCAGGCAAGAAATTCAAACTATGTCTTCACTAAGATCAAAGACTTTATGGTTATTTAACAAAAAGCCTTATTGGTAACTAACAAGCCATCCAATACCTGAAAACCCTAGTCAACACAAGATATGCAGGGTTTCTTCTTTTTTTTTTTCATCCTCACTTATGGACTGATTATCTCATTTTTCTTCTATCGCCAACCTCAGATGCTCCTTTCACTACCAGAAGTATAGTACAACTCCTCCTGCCATTGAACAACTTCCTGATACTCCCTTTTTGGTGGGTGTCACATCAGTCCTCATGACACATGACCAAACCCGAGTTCATACCAATAGAATTGTGGCAGCTGTTTTTCTGTTCCTTCTTGACATACCCAAGTCACAAGTAAGAGATCACCTATAGCTAGCCGTCTCTTACTAAAAACATTCAACGACAGGGTTATTTTTTAAAATAAAAAAATAAATTTGGTGATTTTTGTTTTAATATTTGGAGCTCGCATTTTCTTAAAAAAAGAAAAAAAGAAAAAAAGAAAATTACACTCTCATATAAACTGCTAGCACACTTGTCTGCTTGGAGCCTGACTGACTTCTGAACACTCAGGGTTGAAAAATGGTAACTGGCTATTAAAGTGTAAATGCTCAAAATAGTAATTAGCTAATTTTGAGTTTCTGTAATACATGTGTGTGTTACGTATGACTGACTGCATACACAGGTGTCAGCTTCATACCATTTTGTAAAAGTCATGAAAGCAACTCTTTCTGAGTAGTGTTAAAAGGCTCATTCTATGAGGGTAATACCTCAAAAGATTTAAGTGTATTGACGGTATTAACTTTGACTGTTGAGATTAACAGTTGTTTCTGATGTTTGCGTAGCTATGTTTTGTAAGCCTAAAATTTCCAACCTATTAAAAAAGGGGCTCTTCAAGAATCAGAACAAAAAGAAACCCCAAACAAAAATCTCAAGACACAACCAGCATTTGGAAATACATGCCTGGATTTTCTTTTCCTATTCTGGAATATATGGGGTTCACAGTGTTGGAGTACAACCATCCACTCGATCGTAAGAAGTCTCTAAATTAAATATAGAAAACACAGAACTGTTTTGTTGTTACTTCCTGCCATGTTAGGCCTCAAGTTGCTAGTCCAGTCAGCTTCAGAAACTCTTAAATGCACGTGAATGGTAAATGGACTACATTCTCATCATTACTAAGAAAGGTAGAAGAAGGTGATCAGAGTTCAAGAAACCTTGGGTAAAAAGGCAGGGAGGGGCAAAAAACAAGCACAGGTTTAAGTAAATTATTTTCCCCTCTTCTGACTTACCCTAATTTAACAAAGCACAAGACATCTTGCAAGAGTATAAAGCAATCAAAGAGTAATTCATCCTATTAAACACATTTTCCCTTTCTAAGAAAATGGATTTCACTTCTTCATTAAGTGATTACTTTAGAAGCACCCACAAAGTGATCAGATGGTTTGGCACACATTGTAGGATTTTCTTGGCATAGAGGATGCCATACTCGGATCATGGCTTGCACACCACACAGGATGACAAGTCAAGTCACAGGCATCTAAGCACAGATGAGACAGCCTTCAAGTAAACTAAGCATATGACAGAACAGGACCCTAGCATTTCAACTCCTGCGTCAGCACCAAACACTCATGAGGATGTCTAAGCAAAATACCAATGCTAACTTTTTCCATTAACAACAGCATTAATCGTGTGTGTAACAGCACACGTCTATGAGCTCTCAGTCATGAACAGCAACTAAGGAACTTTGTATTTCAACGCAGGAAACTTCTCCCTTGATAAACAGACTGGGCATATTAGAAAGTGTGACTGAATTTGCTTGAAAATTCAAGATGTGATGGAAGTGGGGACTAGTGGCTGATTCAGAGTTCAAGTCCTACCTCTGGTAACTTCTGAGAGTGAGAAGGGCTGGGCAGTAAGAGATCTATAAAGTGAAAGAGGAAGATTGAATTTATGAAGTTCAGGAAGATAGTATTGGAGTAATCAAGGCACAAGAAGATACCAGCCTGGAGGAAAGTGTTAGTTCAGGGAATGGAAAATAAATGTTGTTCAGATACTATGAAGAAATAACACACTGCTCAGACAAAGCCTGTGTGCAAAGCACAAGACATAGAGCAGGATTAAATGCTGTGCCCAAATAACGGCTTGAATAAAGAAAAGCGATATTGAGTCATTAGTCTCTAGTGTAATATTAATTACATCTCAAAATCAAAGCTACCGGTAGCAAAAGTAGGAATCCTCATACATGTAATACAATATGGTTGTGCTCCAGTTTTGGCTGGGATAGAGTTCATTTTCTTCACAGTAGCTAGCACGGGGCTGTGTTTTGGATTTGTGCTGGAATCAGTGTTGCTAACACAGGGAGGTTTTAGTTACTGCTGAGCAGGGCTTACACAGAGTCAAGGTCTTTTCTGCTCCTCACCCCACCCCACCAGCAAGGAGGCTGGGGAGGCACAGGAAGCTGGGAGGGGACACAGCCGGGAGAGCTGACCCCAACTGCCCAAAGGGACATTCCATACCATATGATGTCATGCTCAGCACATAAAGCTGGAGAAGAAGAAGGAAGGGCGGACATTTGGGGTGACGGAGTTGTCTTCCCCAGTAATGGTTACGCGTGATGGAGCCCTGCTTTCCTGGAGATGGCTGAACACTTGCCTGCCAATGGGAAGTAGTGAATTAATTCCTGGTTTTGCCTCATTTGTGTGCACGGCTTTTGCTTTCCCTATTAAACTGTCTTTATCCCAACCCACGGGTTTTCTCACTTTTACTCTTCTGATTCTTTCCCCCATCCCATCGGGGGGAGCAAGCGAGCAGCAGTGTGGGGCTTAGTTGCTGGCTGGGGTTAAACCACAACAGGTTGTTAAAAATACAGGACCTCACCACAATAATGGTGAAATCAATGTTGAAGTCCTTGGCCAGGTCTAAGGGTCTATTGTAGTCAGGCTATGTACACACTAGAAAGACGCTGTAATTTTTAAACGTGTATGGAAATAGGTCAAATATATCTAAGGAAAACTTCAGGGCAAAAAAAAAGCTCAAGATGATGTATTCTGGATGTGTTGCAAATAACACCACCAAATAAAACAGTATAATCAGTGATGGTAACTCCACTCAGATGCTTGGAACAAGAAGTTCCAGTTTTGTCCCTCTAGAAAAGATACTAAGGCACTTCATGATCTGAAAGGGCTCCTACGCATAGGTACAGGCTTTCCTATACAGTACACAATGGGTGAGGTATTTCTCTTAATGGGGATTTTCAACTAAATGACCCCTCTGTACTTGCTTCAGTAGCCAGGATAAATCTGTTCAATTTTCCTCCTTGCAGAACTACCCAAGTCACATCTGTCTTTTCTCTTGCAAAGACCTAAAAAAAGGTACAGGTGGCAAGAAAGAGGCAATGAGCAGGAGAAGGTAATCCTGTCTTTTATGATTTAAGGCATGTTAACAGAAGGGATGGTTGACTGATTATGATTATACTCTGCGATTCTTGCGCTCCTTGTTCTTTCCCCATCTCCACTAGGAAAGCAAAACCTGTCAGGAAACTGGTGAGTCAGCATGCTGCTGCTGTCTTAGCTACAAGGCATTGATTTTTTCCCAATGCTTTGATATAGGGTCACAGGTATCATAACTAAAATCTTTACTGAGAGCAAGAGGGTCACGGCAACAAGAGCTGTTAGTTTAAACAAAAAAAAATCAATTCCATTTTACAGTATTTGTTTGGACATTTAAATTTTCTGAGAGACCTGAGAGGAAAAAAATAAAGAAAAAAACTTTTTTCTTTAAGCTGTTTAAGATAAAAAAGGAAAGAACAATACATGATCTTCACAAAATCTTCTTTCAAAAGTTACTGAATATTTCCCTGTAAGCACATGTAATCTTATACATGTATATGTCTAATTAACACAAGAACTAAGGTTAAAACGTAGAGTAACTCCAGTACGTGGAAGGACTTTTTAGAGAGCAGCACTTACTTCTTTAGCACTTGTCCAGAAACCAGGCCCCTTTCAACATATCTGAAATTAGACAATGAAAAGTCACCAGGCATTTCGAAAACCTAAGCAATGCTATTTGACCAGAAAATCTTAAATGGTCTTGTAGTTCAAGATTAACATTAACCAAAAAGGAAATTTGGTATATTTTAAAAACAAAAATGCAAAGGCAGCTCAGGAAGCTCAGAGGTCACCCCCCTCACATAGAAAGGCTCTGTAAAAGGAATTATAATATTTCAATCTGCAGTGAGGTGTAATCAAAGGATCTCTGCTTAATAGTCTGGAGATTAGTTATGAAGCAAAACGCAGAGTCAGACCATAAAAAGTTAATTGCAAATCACTGTTTTCTTGTTTAAATTGGCAGGAAATTGTGAAATATTTCCTCTATAAAAACATAGGTGAGCTATTATGTAGAATTTACCATTAATAGGGTGGAAGGAAGGGAAGCACAGAGCAAAGTGGTAATAACATGCTATAAAACCAGTTGGTTCTAAAAGAGACAAAGTCACTGGGCAGGAAAGGTCTGTACATTAACATGTAAGTCTGAGATTTATGTTCAAAGGAAGCTTTAAGACAGACCACTTAAGAGTTGTTTTAGGTTGTGAATGAATCTAACACCAGGTGCTATTTACTATATACTTTGTAAGGCGCTCTGAGATATACAGGTGAAAGAGCCACATAATTAGTATTTCTAAGAAATTCAGGTTACAGTTCGAGGTGGATAACAGGAGTTTTTTAATCCTTTCTGGATGCATCATCAGTACAGAGATGCCCCAGAGTATTTCATATTCTTAGCTCTACACAGCAGTTTGTAGGGATGAAGCAGCATTCAGTATAGTATATCATACTTCTGAGGCTAAGCACAGAAATGAAAATGGATGTATGCTATTTAATACAAGTGGAAACAACTAAACCCCACCAAGTATATGATGTGCTTTCTGTTTGACAACCTCTCTTTGCATGGACCTTTCCTGAAAACACTTTTTCCCGTCATGAGAGATCTCAGGCTCCAGAAGCCGTGCACTGGTAAATAGCTCCTCCTTTGGCAGTAACACACAAGACTATCTGAAGCATCCTCTTCAGATCTGAAACCTGACATGCTACAGTACAGAGGTGTTTAAGGCTCTTTGTGTCTTTGTAGCAATAATCTCCAAAGGACTCCTCAGAGAGATTCTCAGACTGCATTTCCAGCAGAGTACTCTTACTGAAATAGAAGGGTGAACAAAAAGACATCAAACAGCGATTACAGGAACTGTGTCGCCTTGAATCTATGCTAGTCGTTATTTTTTCCTCACCAGTTCTACTTTAATTCCATTAGAAAGAGTAGAGAATTTTTTTCTTCTTTTAAGGTCAACCACCATTTCAGAAACAAGAGAAACTGTAATGGACTACTTCAGCTCTGTGTGCCTCCTGTGCTTCATATACTCTCTAAACACACTACCACTGAGATCTTTGTTTAGGAAGACGTTTGCTTCTGATGTTTTAAGTATCATTCCCTGCCATCCACATCAAGCAAGACTCCATCAAAAAAATCTTGACTAGGAATTAAAGACCATGCTTCATCTTTGCTTGACAAAGCTTAATTTCAGTCGATAATGGAAAATTCCCCTGCTCTAGTACTTTGTGGAAATACAAGCATAAACAAAGATGAGCTTTGTGGAGTTAGACTATGCCACTTCAGTGTTCTAAAGCAAGCACAAGCCCAAGTGTTCACTGACAAAATATTGCCTATTTAAAGCATTATTACCACAAATTTGGTAAAGTTGATGCCAAATAACTGGCAGTTTAAAAGAAAGAGACACAAAGCAGCAACCTTGGTTCTTCGACTGACTGAAGGCAATTGTCCACACTGTTTTTGCACTTTTTGAGATGTACAAAAGCTATAACATGTAAAAGAGAGCAGGATGTACAGTAGGGAGACTCAGAATGTGTATGATACATTCAATAAGCCAGATATTCCTAACAATTTAAAATCAGTTGTGTTCTATCTGTACAGTGACTCTTTGCTTCCAAGTCAAAGTAACTAGAATACCACAGCCACAGCCACAACCCCTTTGACTAATCTCTTATCATGATTCTTCTGTGGCTCTGCTTGTCGCTGTTGTGACTTACATTTGGGTTAGGAACATGTTGGCAAGAGTCATCTAGGACTCTGGTAAGAGCCGGAAGCATGGGCATTATGTACCAGTGACTCAGATACGGCACATCCATTCCACCTATGAAACAAACACACAAAGAAGCTTTCTTAAATAACTCCAGGCCTGCATATCCTGAATTATTTTCTAGGAAACAGGTTCCAGGTTACACTCCTCAGCACAGGAAAGACATGGACCTGTGGGAGCAGGTCCAGAGGAGGCCGCAAAAATAATCAAAGGGGTGGAACACCTCTGGTAAGAGAGTTGGGGTTGTTCAGCCTAGAGAAGAGAAGGCTCCAGGGAGACCTTATTGCAGCCTGCCAGTACTTAAAGGAGCCTATAAGAAAAATGGGGACAGATTTTTTAGCAAGGCCTGTAGCAACAGGACAAGGCGTAAGGGTTTTAAACTGAAAGAGGGCAGATTTTGACTAGATATTAAAAAATCTTCCTGATGATGAAGGTGGTGAAGCATTGGCACAGGTTGCCCAGAGAGGTGGTAGGTGCTCCATCCCCAGAGACATTCAAGGTCAGGTTGGATGGGGCTTTGACCAACCTGCTGTAGTTGAAGATGTCTCTGCTCACTGCAGGGGGGTTGGACTAGATTACCTTTAAAGGTCCCTTCCAACCCAAACTGGTTGGTCCCTTCCCAGATTCTATGAATTTCCACAACAGGCAGCCAAGAGCTTCTGCTGACTACTGAACAAACCCATTAAGTCTAGCCCTGCAAATCAATGGAGGAGGCCACAAGAGGAGGCTTATCTCTTCCCCCTTCCTAGAAGAAACAGATGGCCCAGAGGGAAGGCAGTATTGCAATAATCTCCAAGTTATAACATAATCTCCTGTAGCACTGCTTTCTTAAGAGGTGATATGACCGCTTCCAATTCACATCCTAATATCCAGCTAAAGACCTTCACCACTCTCCTGCAGGGAAGAGGCCTCAACACACATACCCAGGCATGCTGCACCCAGTGACGCCAAGTGAGTCTGCAGCGGGTGGCATCAAATTCACATACTTGCAGATCATGTGTTAATTTTCACCTAAAGCCCCTACAGGACTACTGAACTCCAATTTTCTTAAATCACAATGACTTTCTTAAATCACAGATTTCTTTTAAGATGCTCATAAAGTTCACAAGATTGCATTGCTCACGATCACATTTGGAAGAGATATATGCACACTAAAATTGCCCAATGAGTGACAGGGTACAGGCTCTCTATTTGGCATTTCAAACTGACAAAACAGGACGGTTCAGCAGAGCCTTGAAAACAGGGCATGGCATCAGTTTGGCCAAGATGGTTCACACAAAATGTTACAAACTGTGATCTCTAAGTAATTAGCCTCAAAAAATTTGCATGCACTAGTGTGGTGGAATACATCAGCTGTGCATTTACAGTGGACCATTCCTTGAAGACTGTCCTTACACTATCAAAGCATCCAGTTCAGTCATTAGTAAAATTCAAGCCAGCTCTTTTAATGTAATTATTTCTGAATTGTTGGGTTTTAAAAAAAGTTATTATCAAAGGTTTTACTCAGAACAGTACACATTTTTATTTGTAGAGTGGGAAAGGATGAAAGCAAAAAGGCAAAATCTGAGGTCTGGGTAAAGTATGTTCGCAAACTTCTAAGCAGAAAAACAAAAGTACTATGTTATGATGCAACTTTTGTTTAAAGATTAATAAAAAACAGTCATAGTTTTGCAAAACCAGGTTAGTGTAAGTATACACTCAAGGGACATATCTAAGGACACATCCTTTTGCTTTGCCAAGAAAAGAAAAAAAACAGTAAGAGTAATTAAACCTGGTATACTAGCCAGAAGTCTTAAGATCAGATAAATACAGTACCTCAAACTTAAGGCAGCTATTTGAAGAGTTCCAATTTTCAGCTACCTTTAGTTACTATGTCAAAGATAAAGATTTTCACTACAAAACTGTCCGGCCCTTCAGAATTGTTTGACTCTGAAAGATCAACCTGGCTTTATGGGTGAGCACAACTGGATGCAAAAGGTTTCACAGCAGACTAGCAGGCTTTAAAATATTCCACATGCCAAGGATTTGAGAGAAGAATCAGGCTACTGAAAATAGGTTTATATTGATACTTCTCCACTAGTCCTTAAGAGAAACCAGTCTGAGTTGAACTTGTGAGTGGAAAAAATGCCCCTTGCTCCCTGCAGACAGGTGTTTCACAACCCCCAGCACACACAGATCTGCAAAGAATGAGAAGCCTAAGCTTTTAAAAAGTGCTAATATTATAAAAATTATTTGGTAAATCCTTTCATTCTCAAACAGTTGGTCTCTTGACAACGTTTCTCTGCAACTCCTAAGCACACATATAATAAAAATCTTACCAAGAACAGATCCCTGCAAAGGGACAGATACGTGGTTGGAAGCTGTGAAAGTTCACACTTGAGAAAAATCAAACTAACAAATTGCTGAGCCCTGTTAATTGTTTCTTTTTAAAAAAAAAAAAAAACAAAACCACAACCCCAAACATAAGCTCTAAATAGCACAAGAGATTCGAAAACTTGGACTGATCTGTTTAACAGCAGGTTTTACTAACCTGACATAGATTTCTTACATAAAAGTATGTGGATTACCAGGGTTTTTTTCTAAAGCATATGAAATCTTTAGAAAGAATATTGAAATTGGAAGCGTACACATGCTTTTAAAATCACAAAGAAATACTTTTGTCAATTTTTTTTGTTCATAGATGAACTCAGAAAGCAAACCTCTATGGCAGACTAGTACAGAAACACATACACAAAGCCAAGGCTAAGCTAGTGTCTTGAGGTGGCTCATTAAAAAAAAAAAAAAAATCTACCTGGTGCTTGAAAAAGGGTAACAGAAGGCAGAGCATGCACTTGAGCTGGGGGAGCACAGCGACAGCAATGCCCTTCCAACACTCTACCAAGTACACGGGTTCTCCACAGCAACAGGCAGCTGGCACGAAACATTATTTTTAAAGGAGCTATATGCCTTAACGTGAACAATGTGCCTTCGGGAAAACGCCAGCTTAGATGCTCTTGTTTTCATGAGACAGAAGAAACCAGCAGCATAGCCACAAATCCTAGGTTGTTTGGGTTTGTTGTTTTTTTGAGAAGAGGTGGCACAGGAAGCACATAGAATTCCTTCAGCATAATTTATTTGCTTTATTGTTCCTGCAGCACATTACATTAGAGTCAAGCTCACGCATGAAATGTCCTACAAGGACAACTTCAGAACAACTTGCTCTGCTCCTGTGTTGGGAACATGGAAGAAGGATGCAGCTCAAAGGGCACTGAATCCACATTTCCTCCAGGGACTAACAAAGGAACCTTTCCAACACCTCAAAGTGCTTTCATTCAGTCCTCTATTAGAGAAGACAGACAAGTTACTAGTGGATCACTTCATAGATTCCCCCCCCCAATTCTGGAAGTCAAATTAAAGAAGTGAGCTGACAGAAAAATTTGGCTTTTTTTCAGAATCAACTGAAGAGATTAGATCTCTTGCAGTTTTGTGTGAGACCAATTTAAGGGAGCAGTTCACAGAAACTGCTTAGCCTCTGCTTTCTGAAATTATCAGCGTGATGACTCAAAGCATGCATCCTAGTATTATCTGCTTTTAAAAAAAAAAGTTATTTATGCCCAAGACCAGAAGGAATGAATAGGCCTCCATTCCCAAAATCTTGGAATTTGCCCTCTACTAAAGCCATGAAGAGGACTGCAGCTAAGTGACTTAACTGATAAACATAGCCAGCTTCAGAGTTCCTTGGAGTCCCAAGTTTTACAGCCTGCAAACAAATCACTCCCTTTCTTTTACTGGCTATGTATAAAACATAACATTTGCTTCAAGAAGTGCTTGTCCAGAAGTCTTTTGAATACAAAACAGGTAAAGTCACTAGTGGGGTGTGGGTGGGAGGGGGATGAGAATCAGTAGTTTGTTGGTGGTTGTGTTTGTTTGTTTGTGGTTTTTTTTTTTTTTAAAGAGTGCTGACCCTTAGAGCTAAAAAGCCTATCTCTAACTGCTTACTATATCAACACAAAAGAAAGAAAGAAGATTAAAAGAACTGCAGTCTTTGCCGATCTAGGGCTCCTAATCATTAAGTCTAACGCAGAACAGCAGAACAATAAAAATTGCATTGTAAATTTATGTACCATGCACAGGTTATGGAATGTAGTGCAATAGGGCACTGTGCAGTGATAAAACCACATTCCTTACAAAGTTAACAGCTTTAAGCTCATGAGTTGTACATGTGGGCAATACTGAATGACCTTCATGCTTTCCAACATTCACTAGAAGGCAGATTTATTTGTAATCACAAGTCAGCTGTTTTCTTTTGGGGGATAAACATATAGTTGGAAGATCAAAGGTTTAAACTTTGCATTAAGTAGTAAATGCAGAGGCCAGTACATTAGCTTTAAAAGCTAAATTTGAAGACTGTACTCCAAAAGCCAGAGTGAATAATATTAGAATTTGAGTGAACCCACCAGAATGGTTGTTTGCTGCTCCTTTTTTTTTTTTTTCTTTTTCCTTTTGGGAGAGAGAGATAGACATTTACATAGTTCAGTTCCACTATAAAACAGTAGCCTCTCTAGCATATCCCTTATGTAAAAACACGTCCCGTTTCCACGCAAGAGATCCAATGTTCACAATGGAGAAATAAAGTTATATTGCTCTTAGTGTAATGGACATAACACAAGACTATCCTTTTTCTTACAGAGAAAATCCACCAATTTTTTTTATTTTAAACAAGCATTACTTGTCTCTCTTCCCATTTTTCTTAGACATTAAATAAATAATAGTTTGGAGAAGGAGCCTACTGAACTGGACTGCAGTACAACACAGTAGTGTCCTAGGACAGTATTATTAAAATAACCAGCAGCCGTTCATTGCATCAAAACCATCCCCAGGATACAATGAACAGTAAATTCTGGTTTTTGTTTAACAGACGAAAGCGATAAGCCTTAGATTATCTGAAACTTCCCCATCATAGTTCTTACACTGCTGAAAACGAAGTTCTAATTTAGATTTAATGACAGTAAAGAGACTACATTAAGCAGAACTGTTTCTGGATATGCAGAGACATGAGGGAATGGGACAAGATTAATTAATTTTCTTGCACATCCAGAAATCAAGACAGTTAAGCAGCATATGGAAGCATATAGTTCCTGATGTTCCAAAACAAATGGCAAAGAAAATCTTATTTGCAAGCATTTGACATGAGGCAATAGCCTTCTGGTTCTCAACTTCCTATGAGCTGCAGTAAGGAATTCAATTTTGCTACTTCACAAGCTTAAGTGCCCTGTTCTCAGGTACCTACACAAAAAAACAACGTTTAAGTAGAATGAGACAGTTAAATACTGAACACATTACAGATTTTAGTACAAAATTGCCAGTGGAAGCACACAGGGCTCTGAAACGATTCATAAAACTACACAGGTCTTTATATAAGGTTAATGGTTTGCTAGCCAAGAGCCAAGATTCACAAAATGGGTAATTTTTTGTTTCTTTTTTAAATCAGGTTTTAACTTCGTGCATTTTTCCTTCCAACACTTCACTACAATCTCAACAGCAACCAAATGGGCTGAGACTATTTTACTTACAGGTGTTTTCAAGCACCTTATTAATAAAGAGACCACAGGAAAACCTAAATAGTCAGCCCTTTCGATATACACTTCAGTTTGCTGCTCCTGGGTCAGGCAGCATGACAGCAATCTGAGCGTAGTACTTGGATGACTAACACTGAAATGGGTTGCAAACAGCAGCAATCATGACAGAGACAATAAAGAACCGTGGCAATCGCACACAGCTCCAATGAAAGAAAAATTATTAAAAATCGCCTCCAAAAAAACGCAGAGAAAAAACAGTTTTGATGCTAAAACATAGTTTCTTAAAGGCCACTTTTCGCTAAAGGGATTAGGTATGGTATTAACAATATACAAATAAATATAGCATATGGCATAAGCAAACGATAGCATAAGATCTTGGACACCTTTAAGAATGGAACTTTAAGGTAAACAGATATATATTACAACAAAGCGTTGCAATAAAAACGGTAATATGTTAAGGAAAGTGTGCGTGGTGCTAAAAAATAGTGTTCAATTAAAAAAAGTGTCTCCTGAAATGAAAGACACAAAGCTATAGTGAGCTAAAAGAACACAATCTTTGGAGATCTTTATATAAGCCACTGTCTTTACCAGAATACTTCAAACAAAGAATTCCTCTGAAGCTTATCATTTATAAAAAGAGTGAGGTAGGGAAATAATGGCATAAGAGGAAAGAAATACACTGGGTGTTCAACAGGGATGCACGGAGGGGTACTTTAGGATGGCTCGCCCTCCCTCCCGGTGCACAGATGAGGGAGACGCAAGGACCATGTACACGGTAGCTCCCTTCCCTGTAAGATTTCATCTCAGGTCTACCATCAAGATAAACAGCAAGGAACATATGAAAATGTCTTTAAGGGCTGTTTTCTGCAATGTTCAAAAAACTATCAGACAGACTAAGGGGGTAAGCATGTGGAGTGGTGCTCTCTTCAGCTGCACTGAAGAATAATTTCAGCTGGAGAAAGGGTGCTGCACAGGTTAGGGCAAAGCCGATGACAAAGGCAAGCTTGACACTAGGGTGCTGAAAGGTGGCAAGCGAGGTCCCAGACAGACACTAAACGTTTGGGAGAAAGTGGCACAAATGCTTAGGCTTGCCAGGGGGTCCACTAAGGCTGCCAGCGCAGAAGAACAGGGGCTGAGGGTGCAGCGTACTAGGTACGTGGGAGGGAAAGAGCAGTCTAGTCTGTTTGCCTGGGAATGCAGAGAGAAGGTGCAGGGCACAGCCTGAAGGACGGGAGGGGAGGACAGGTGAACCGGCTAGGGAAAGACTCAGGGCAGGTTGGGACACGACACGGTAGCAGTATGCTGCAACGCACAGGGAGGGGGCTCCACAGCGGAAGGGCTCGGCGGGCGGAGGGGTGCGCAGCCCGAGGGGCGGCGAGGAAAGGGCAGACGGCGGCCGGCCGGTACCTGGGCGTCTTGGCGGCGGCGGCGCTCTCCCGGCGGTCCAGCACCCCGGGCACGCAGTTGGTGAGCTCGGTCCAGTCGGCGTGTAGCCCGCAGCTCCAGCCCGTGGAGAAGCGGGAGAAGAGCCAGGTCTCCCGGCGGTTGGGGCGGTAGCAGGTGCACTTCTTCTGCCCGGGCCGGCAGTCGCAGGGCACCTCCAGCCTCACATTTTGCACCAGGTGGCGTCCGAAGGTGGTGCCGCCGGTCTTCTGGATGTGCAGGAAGACGATCACGTCCTCCCCCTTCATGTCGAAGGCGAGCTCCCGCTCCAGCTCCCGCACAGGGAAGTAGTACTTCTTCACGTAATGCGGGTCCGGCGTGGGGAAGAGGTCCAGCTCCTCCGAGTAGGAGCGGCCGCTGGGGGAACCCAGGCTCAGCCCTGGCCCCACATACTGGTACAAGATAAGCATGAAGCACACCGAGACGGCCACGATCAGCAAGAACTTGCTGGTCCTCTCAACCATGGTCCTTCCCGCACGCTTCATGTGTCACCATCTCCCGGGGCTGCCAGCGCTGGGCAGACGGCGGCGGTGCCGGGGGGTGGGCGGCGGAACCCGGCGCCTGTGCCAGCCGCCTCCCCCCACCGCTCCTCGGAGCAGAGCCTCCCCGGGGGACGGCGGGCCGCTCCCCGGGCTACCTCGGCTCCTCGCTGTCCCCGCCCGCCCCGCCGCGGGCAGCGCCGGGAGCGGGGCAGGGGCAGCCCGCAGCCAGCCGCTCCGCAGGCGCCGCGGCAGAGCGGCCAACTTGGGAAAGAAGGGCAGGAGGGGGGCGGAGAGGGACCAAGATGCAAAACCAGCCCCCTCCCGCCCTCCCCCCGCCGCTTCAGGAAGCCAACCCCATCCCGCCGCCGCCTGCGCCGTGCCCCAGCCCCGGCGGCACCGGCACGGCAGCGCCCGCCCCCGCCGCCGGCTGCGCACGGGCTCGGCTCGGCCGGGAGCGAGCGCTTCCTGCCCGCGCCGCCCCGCGCCCGGCATGCACAGCGCCGCCGCCGCCCGCGCCCGCCCGGCGGCGGGCACACACCGAGCGGCGGCGGCGGCGCGGTGGGCCCGCGCAGGTCGCAGGCCCCGCCCGCAGCCCGGGCCGGCGGGCGCCGCCGGAGCGCTCCGCTGGCCCGCGCTCCGCGGGTCCCCGCCGAACTCACTCGCGGGTGGGCTGCGAGGCGGCTGCGGCTGCCCGAAGCGCTGGGCGCTCAGCGCTTTCAGGGGCAGCCGTTATCCACTCCCCGCATATTCACCCCGAACGGGGAGCCTCGGCACCCCCCGGGGGCTAGATTCCTACTCCCTTTTTGAAACAACCATTATTAGTAACAGGAAAATTTGCATGGAAATGGGAGTAGCTCTTCCCACGTGTGTCTGCTCCCGCCGCATGGGACACCACAAGCCTTCAGCTGCAGTGTTGCAACTGGAAGGAACAGGAAAATGCTCTGGTCACACCGAGGAGGAGGTAGATGCCTGTGAGCAGAAAAGGTGCCTGGGCACCCCATCAGCCACCGAATTCCAAAATAAAAATAGGTGAAGTTGAGGCAAAAATAACAGAGGTGTTACTCACAGAAAACTTTCACAAGGAAATGCTTTCTGCTCAGCTGTCGGGCAGCCTTCCATCCAGCAGCGTCACGGCTGCAGAATTTGTTCTCAATACAGTAATCTCACAAATGAAGCAAAACATTGGAAGACCCAGGAAGGGCCAGGTATGCAGTGTCTTCTGTAGGGCAAGCGGCAGCAGATCGAGGTGCTGCTGCGAGGAGAGGTACGATAAGGACCTACAGAGGCCAGCAGTGTGCTTGCAGTGGGACTGAACCACCTTACCCAAGCAGAGTCCTCTCCAGCAGTTGCAAGGGTCCCACGGCTGGTCTGTCAGCCCGGCGCCGAAGGGCAGGCAGGGGTCGCTGCCACAGAGCGCCCATACAACCCCAGAAAATCACCGACTGGTGCCTCTCGCCACTGCCTGTGAATGGAGGATAAAACATGGCCCCATGTCAAAGAGTGCAGGTAGGGTCAGCGCAATGGCAGTCATGCCGGCCCTTCATCTAGACAGGAGTTAATTGTCTATGCAGAATTAATAATACAAACAATTGTTCCTTTCTAGCAAAAAATCTCTGACTGAAATACCATATTCTCCTGTAATTACTGCTATCAGTGACAGCTTGCTTAAGTTTCTGATGCTCTTTAAAAGAAAGGTTACGACTAGATTTTAGCACTCTGGCACTACAATACTCCCATCAGATTACACTTTTTAATCCAACCTCTGTCTTATGTAAGTGTAAGGGAACACATGCAGATGAGCCATTGTTAAACACTGGGTCAAATTTATAAGGGCTGAGGAGGAAATGAGATCCCAGATTTCCATTTGAACACCACAACTGATAAATCTGCTAGATTTTGAGATGGCTGCATTACTCACAAGTTGTGGTGCCCAGTGAGTTATGCAGTTCTTCCCAAACAAGTAACAATAAAAAGTTTATAGCACCCAGAAGCATCATAGATTGTGTTCAAACCATTCATTTTGTTTGATATTTTCCTCCTAAAAGTCTGCTTCTGATTTTCCTCTTTTCATGTAAGCTAGTAACTCCAGAAACAATGATGTCATTCTTACACACAAAGTTCAGCTACATCCAGAAGCATAGTATAAACACAATTTAAAGGTTTGAAATTTATATTGTGATTTGGGAAATACAGGCATATACATGAGGTATCTGTGCATGGTTGGACTGTACACCACAGCATAAAAAACACAGAGCAGATTTTAGGATTGCTGTGTGTTTGCCTGCAGCTATAAACATATAAATATTTTGAAATGACAGAACTATGAAGAAATCAGCCATTAAGTTAATTCTGGTTATATGAGCTATTTATTATTAATGAATTGTTTTAACTGTAGGATAGAAAATATTTTGCCCTTTTTCTTCAGTTATACAGGTGGAGATACTTTAGCAGATTTCATTACTGATTTATATTTGTGGTAAGTGTAGTGCCTGTCAGTTTGGGAAAGAACATACTAAAATATGATCCATGAAAGATAAACAGACCACAAAGGAAAATACAGAGTAATGGCTGAAATCGTGCTGTTTTCTTTACTGCAGCACCTTCTATATAGAAGTGGGGGACAGCGACCACGCTGGAAGTGTAGGGAAGGCCTGTGCCCTTCTGATCTACACCCACCCACACAAGTACACAACAGCCTGCCTAGGAGACACCGCAAAACCAAAGCACTGGGATCAACGCTTTTGTTTTTACTGAAATGCTGTGGAATCCTTCCCTGCTAATTCTATATGCTGCTCTGAAATAGTGGTATTTCAAAGCTGCTTACAGGTATCACTCATCTAAGATGATCACTTAAGCAAATACTTAAATCAATCTGTATTTATACTAAATGTAAAATTCCGCTGAAGACAATGATAGAGTAGTTCTTTGCTGCGCAGTGAGTTAAACATCAAGTACTGCATCAGTACTAGTTTAGACCAGCATCTTTCTTTTAGATCAGAGAAGATCAGAGTGGAGTTAAAACAACAAGATCTACACTTGCCCTGGTCTTCCCATTGGAAACAACAGCAGAAAGAGATGAGAAATCAAAAAAATACAAGTTGTTACTGCTACCTCCTGTTATTTACTGCTACTGCCTGCTTATTCTCCAAGTTCACCTAGACCATACGTTTAGCTGTTATCCATCTTTCCAAGTTGAATGGTCCACTCTCAGGCCAGATCTCCCTAGGCTTTCCTGTGTCTCATCACAGTAGGTCTGACTTGCTCCAGGAGGAGTTTCCTGTGAGGCAGTGGGAGTGACGATCTGCAACCACCAAGTTGCCTAAAAACTAAATGTTTATGTAGAATGAAAGAATTTTAGAGGAAAAACAAAAATTTGTATTTTTATCTCTGACCTGTGGACTGGGGGAGATGCATTTCAGATTTCCTCTCTCTGCATTTTCCTAGGCAAATGCAAACAGAAGACCCCACTGTAAAAGTTGACACCTTGGTGTCTATCTGATCCTCTGCATCCTAATTAGGAAAAATAAATTTTGCAATCCATTCCTGGCATAAATCCTACCCTCAGTCATCTAATGGCTTAACTTGCAGTCATTCAAGTATACGCTGGGATCCGCTGTCTCTCCTGTTTCTACAGCCCCCAGTAAATCACATGGAACCTCTCGTACGGCACTCTACCCAACGTCCCTTGTTCCGCTACCAAGCCTCAGACAGCGATACTCCTTCTCTGAATCTGTAACATTTTACATCACCTTCATGTCCAGTGCAAAGGAGGTTACATCAACCACACAGTTAACCATCAGAAGCAGTTCAGGTATCCATTTAAAAATGATACCAAAAGCTGCAGGAACTCCAAAATCAACTGATTGAAGGTCATGTTGTATTTAAACCTGCATTGATGCAAGCAATAAAATAAACCATGTCTTAGGTCCTAGGAGATTAAACCTTAACATGGACTCTAGGTGTTTTATTTTTTTCAATATAATTTCCTTTATTCTGTGCTTGACACTAGAGAGAAGACCACTTTTTAGCAGTGGCTCAAATTCTGCTCATTTGTATTAACATAAAACTGAAATATCTAGTGACGTTCCACTCCAGATATATGTCAGACTGAGCAGAACGTCTCCTACTAAAAGTAAATTGAAAGATTATGTTTGGCATTTCCATAGTAATCCAGTTGTTCTCAGAATATGAGTTCCATTGATTTTCAGTGATTTTCACACGACTAAGTCACTTCAGGTACATTTGAAAGGTCTATTGTTTTTGTACATTCCCTCACACTAGTCCATATATGTGAAAGCATTAACTTTGAATTCTCACTAAAAAATAAATCAGACTGAGGTCAGGCTTATGTTAGCCAAGTTACCTAAGCTTGATCTACACTCAACCAGTTTGCTACTCAAGAGAAACCTAGACAGCTAAGCCAGCACTCATGATTCATTCATGGTATGACATTGCTAGGAGTGAGACATGAAGATTAGAAATCCTCTTACAGACAACAAGAAATAAACAGAAAATTTTGAAAATGCAGTTGAAAAGTATTTTATCATTGCTTGCTGCTGGCCACTGGATGCCTAAATACTTACCTTACAGCCGAGTAAAATATTCTACTTTATATCCCACAGGGGCTATACCTTCCCTGCAGAGAAGCTGAGAGTAGTGGCTTTGGTTTGAACTTGGAGTAAGCCATCTCATTACAAAGCCATACTGGTTTACAGGAATGTGCAGTATTCTGTGTTCACCTGGGATCTCTGAGGGCCTCGCTTTGGCTCCCAGCATGGCAGCCTGTCCCTTTCCCACTCTTTCCAAGTGATTGCAGAATGCAGGCACTAAGGGACTAAGCCTTCAGACAGTTTAGCCTGCATGCAAACGGTTACCAACAGTGAGAGCAAACGGCACTTAGGCTTAGCTCTTAAACCTGTATGATGGGATGGGTCCACTAGTTTGGGTCTAAACTAGTAACACACACCTAAGCTCAAAGTTTATGTATTTGCAGTTAGAACTCAGCTGAAGAGCAAAGTCTGAGTCAATACTGAAGTGAGGACAAACTCAGATATAGTGAGAGTACAGCTTATTACAGAAAGCCTCCCATGAGAAAACAGCAGTAGGAAACATGTAAACCACATACCACCTCTGCCACCAAAACCTCAATGAAATACTTATCTCAAAGCCTAATAAATAAATAGTAGCTTTATTGGGCAGGGGAAGTCTAAAGCTTTCTCCATACACAAGTTACACTAGTTTGCTGTGAACTAGTACAACCTAGTTAACCAAAGCAGTAAAAAAATCCTCTTTAAACACTTGCAAACCCTAAGAAATATCTCAATAAAGGCATCTTAAATAAAGTTCTACTACTCACAATTAAGAAAAAAGAGTGTATTTACTTTGTTTCCCAAGGACAAGCTCCCTGTTCCCCCAAACAGGTTGAAACAAACCACCTACCTTGTTTATTCCAATCTATATTTTTTTTTCTGCCCCTATAGGAAGAGTAGGCATGTGATACTCTCATTTGCTTTGGTGATATATGTGTGTGTACCATATACCAAGTCAATGGTGAGGAGTCACAAATTACAGGATTTAGGAGTTGACTGGTAGTATCAATGCTCAGACCTGTAGCAAAGTGTAGAACAGGGTTTCTAAACTTACCTTGCTCAACTACTGCTGTTGCAGCATCAGTAGCAGTTCCCAGCCATACACATTTGCACAGAGTGGCAGCACTCATACACCATTTTCCTGTGATATTGTACTCCTAGTTGGAAACCCACAGCAGTTTGGAAGCACTGGTGCAAAGGCTCTATGGCTTCAGTACTAATGCTGTAGGTTAGCCACACCACCACCAAGCTCTCACAGCCAGCGAGGTGATCACTTCTCCCGAGCACAACACGGTTCCATTCCAGTCAGGGAAGCAGGTACTGAAGATGACAAACTCTGTCAGACCCGGCAAGCCTGGTTCTGATTTCAGGCTCTTGCACTACTTTTTGAGGGCCACTGGAAAGGTCTGCTGTTTGAAAACTACCAAAGACAGTCTTAGAAATCTTGGCAGAAATCAAAACAGTGAAGCCACTAACAGCTGTCCTAAACAAAGGAAAGTCTAATTTCAACAGCCACAGAGATGAAATCTGAGTTTTAGAAGCTTCACAGACCATGTGGTTATGATATCACCCCACTCCCTCTTCTCATGTGGATGCTGTGGATCTAAACATCTGTGTCTTAGCAGAAGGTCAGCATATGACTGGTAAGACAGAGCTAGTTACCTAATGATTGTCTTCTCTCTCTTGCAAAAGGAAAATGGTTGAAGCAGATCCACCCCATGAGCCTCCATTTGCAGCTCACTGCTTCAGGACCTCCTGTGGATAGACATAAGCAAATGTTGAACTTGCCAAAGCCGCATGTACACGCTACTGTATAGTGACTGCAGATGGCAGACCCAAATGTGTGTCAGGACCTCGAAACATTGGAAAGACCTTAGCTGATCTCTCAAAATATATAAACGCCTAGAAGTTTAAGCAGGGAGTTGGGACTGCAGTTCGAGCACAAATAGTTTCTAAGGTATTAATCCATCTAAGGGAGGAGTTTGTGGGTCCACAGGGAAGGCACAAGGTGCCAGCTGCTCCTTATTCAAGCTCTTTTTTCTTACTTGCATGGCAACAGCTGCAAGATGATGCTGTCTGGGCTCAATAGAAAGGACAGGCCTATTTGTTGGTGGCATATTATTACCCTGTCGTACACGGGGATTAAACGAACATAAGGGGAGCTTGGGTTCTATAAGATTTCACTTCCCCCCGACTCCTCTCTCATGCAGCAGCTGTCTACTGTGACATGCCTGTTAGCAGGGAACAAGTATAGCCCTTTCAGCCTTGCTCTCTAAAACCCCTCAGAACACAAATGGGACAAAAACACTTGGCTTCTGGTAGGGACATTAGTGTGACGTGTATTCTAGAAGCACCAAGATGGTGGTCTTATAGTAGAAGGAAGCCAGTGCAGCCAGCAAACTTTCTGCATGTTGACTCTATCCATACCCATAACAGGTATGGGTCAGAAAAAAATGGTGCTGGAATAGTTTCTGTATGAACAGCTTAGTAACTTTCTGTAGTGACCTGAAGCTTAAGATTAGCTCATGGCCAAGCTTGCTGGCATGGATTTTATGTCTCATACATATTAATCTAAATCTTATTGGAAATATTATTTTATTTTTACGCTCTTCAGTAAATGCTACAATGCACGAGGAAAATCCTTGTCTCTTCGCTATTGGGACTTAAATAAACATATAAATGTCCTGTATACACATGCACTGTTTCTTAATGTTTTATACCATTGTTTCCTTGATCTTGATCAAAAAACTGACAACTCAGCTTGGAAATTGCAAATGTGCTTACAGAATTTTGACTTGAGATCTCTTCGTGTGATCCTCCAGGGAAAGAACTAATTAGAACAGGCATTCATCCTTCCTTGCTGATGTTGTAACATAAATGGTGAACAGACAAAGCAGAGATGCTAAAGTTCATGAGAACTGAGACACACACACAAAAGCAACTAATCACTTTCCCCTTTAAGGCCCAAATTAAGAAGCTATGTAACGAAGTGAATAAGCTGAAAGCTATAAACTGGCTCTATAGCAATCATATGCTTAGAGATGTGCAGCTAAACTGGAAATGTGCACAATTCAGCTCTTAGAAGGCTTTTAGACAGAAGTCAACCACCTGAAAAGTGCAAGGAATTTGAAGTGTACTACTTAATGGATTTTTTAAAAAAAGAAATTGACTGGCAAAGCCAAGCTGTAGATAGTCACAGCCTCTGTCTTGTGTCTACAGGACCAACTCTTTCAATTATGCTTCGTCTACAAGCAATGTAGCAGAAGAGCCATAGACCTGACCAACAAAAGTCTGAATGCTTTCTGAACAAGTAAAAGCTGCTGGTTTAAAAATCCCCTAACGTGAGAAAAAGTGCAGAAATAAAAAAAAAAAACCTCCTCCATTTCACAATATATGGAGCACCATAAAATTAGCTCAATGGTAAAGGAAATGGGAAGAAGTTCGCATTCCAGCTGCCTCTACGTAGTAGGAGCTGCATATGCGAGATACAAGAGGTGAAGGGCTTCCCTGCACTGCTGCCCCGCATGCCTGTGCGGGGTGGGTGCCCAGCACTGGGCAGTGCGCTCGCCTGTGGCTCCAGGCACTCCCAGATCTGTTGATGCTGCAAACCAAAGGGATTTTCCATGGTTGGTTTTATCACAGCGATTGTGATTGTCCGCATCTTATCAAAAGAGTCTTTATAAAAGATACCAAATCAACACTTGAGAGCATGAGGAAAAGGAATTTCATGAAGATTGCAAGACCAAAATTAAGTCTACAACATTTATAATTAAAGCTACATTTATAATTAAAGGAGCCCTTGAGTGTTAAACATTTTTAGGACACAGCAACAAGAAAATTGGGAGAAAAGGCTAAAATGGCACCAGGCAAACAAGTTCTTGGTTAAAATGAAAACAGTGGGGCCAATGTAGTGTACTAGGGCTGTTGTGTGAGGCTGCTTTCCTCAACTGAATTTCTAGTTTACTTCTATGGGTTGTTCAGTCCTAGGTGGCACTTAATCTCTTTTTGAACCTTACCACGGGGTAACTTACTAGAGAGATAAGACCAGTGATCTACCCAAACCGTACCTGACAGTGGTGACTTAAAGTTGCATCGGATGAAGGAGTGACCAGCTCCAGAGTACATCATCAGTTAAGCCTTATACTGGCACATAGGGGAAATAACTGTAGACTCGGCACAGTCTCTGGAGTGAGGGCTATGTATTTCAGGCTTGACCTACTTAAAGCATTATCCATAGTATATTAATCTCTTAATTCTTTTTTTGGTTTGCATACTGAGCATTGGTGATAACTGGTGGCACTGAGTTTTCTGCCTCTTCGATTTTTATAAAAATAAAAAGTCCTAGAAATAAGAGCGATACATACAAATGCAGTACACAAGTATTAGAGTTGGTTGGGATGAAGGACTCAAGAACAGCAAGAGGAAAAACAAAATAAATTTGAGCCTACTCATCTATACATAGCAGAAATAGAGAATTAAACTTTAAAACAGCATTACAATAAATTATTTTATTTTTTTGGAAACACAGAAGTCCCAACTACCCTTTCACCAAGTCTCACATGGCAGGTAAGCATAAAACTTTCCATGTTTGAGAAAAAAACCCAAACGAGAGCTTGTGCTGAATTTTGTCCTATATTTGACTCCTAGACACTGACAGTTTCAGTTAACTGATTTCTCCCTCTGTCAATACAATTCATCCAGCTCCATACTTGCTGCAATAAAAAAATTTCCTGCCTCAGTCTCCTTTGTCAGGGGGAAGAAAGGTTACGGTCAACAACTGTTCACAGCCAGAATTGCTGGAAAGAATTCCACATCATTCCCTGAGAGGATGCAGTGCTACTTTCTTTATTGTACCACTTTCTAACCACTGGATGATGCTGGATAGAAACGGGAGAAATTCCAAGACTTCTTTGTCACTGACAGTAAAATAGGACCTAAGCAAGACCAGCCAGTCCTGCCAATCTGTGCATGTTTTAAAGAAAAACACATTTAAAGAGCACACACATTCTGCTGTAGGAATCTCGACAATCTATTTCCTGTAAAAACACATATCACAGAAAAGGAAAGAAACTGAATGTACAGATTGCAACTTTCTGTTAATTTCACACGTTTTAATCTCTCTTTCTGATACATTTCTTTTACATTTGTTAAAGCAATTGCAGTTTTAATACGACTAGGGCCTTTTCTTTTAATTAGCCTTTTTACGTCGCTTCTTTTTTCCCCCAAGTTGGTAAAGTTTTGTTTATCACCAATTAAATTCCTTCCTTACACTGCAGAGGGGATTAAAATATTTGTAACAGAGGGTACCCTTGCTGAGGCTTTGTCACAGAGAGTGCAATAGGTCTTGCAGCGATGATATGGGCTTCCGCATGCTGCGGTAATACAAGATGCTTGTCCCTGCCATTTTCTCAGGTGGAGCTGATACGCATGTACTGTGCTCTGTGATGAAAACTTAACTCTAATGTTGCTTTCTTTAATTAGGAGAGTATTAATTTGTAGTGAAAATAAATGCCACTTTCTTGTTTGGAAAAGTGTTACAGAACTATTCCTAGTTAAAAAAGGAAAGGGCTGAATTTATGAAAATATGGAACATTGTTTTCAAGAACAATGACTATTTCAAACTTAAGTTTCCTAGATATGATGAGAATTTTCATGAAAAGCCTACTGAAGCCAGAGGCGGAATATCATTTTCTCTAACACTGGTTGAAACAGATAGAAGTATGTGTTTCTGTGAAACACAGTTGTGTTTTCAATAGGAGCTGGACATGGTAGGGTTTAAGCACTTCCTAATAGTACATAAGATTCTGTTGCAGACCAAACAAACTTAAGGGAAAGGTATGCTGTCTTGAAACTGACAAGAAGAAATGGAAGAAGAAAAATTTCTCTTTCCAGCCAGAATATTAAGGCTTTCCACATATCTGTCATTTTGGTAACCTCTTGGGAAACAGCTTTTGAGAACACTGAGATAAGAATCTCCGAACAGAAACAGGCTGTCTAAGACTATTCTTACAATGGAAATAGCCTTAGATAAAAGGAGTTCAAACAGGCTAGATATTGTTTAAAATAAAAGTATTGTTCTTTCTAGTTTGTGCTTGGCAGTACACTGAAATGTATTATAATAGTTCCCAGTGTGGAGGCTTTTCTATAATAAAAGTGATTTATTTTGCAATAATCAGTTTACTTCAAATGCAGAGTAGTTTGTTTTGGTATAAACACACACCCCGCCAGCTATTTTTGTAGTGCCAATGTCCATACAGAGAACTACTCTGGAATTCTTACTGTGGTCATCAACTACCTATACAGACATGCTGTTAGCTTATGTAGGAACTGGAAGAGATCATCAACTGTTCCATTTTGAGGGAGAACCACTTCTCTGTAAGTGACATGTCTTCTGTTTTAACAAGTATAGCCCAGAATTTGGGGCTTTTTATTGGTGTTGAACTATTGCGTCAGTTCAGAAGACAGACTTACAGTTGGCTAGATATTTGCATTATTAAACATTGAAATGCAAAACAACAGGCAAAATTAGGGCTGTTGGAAAAGCAAAAGCCAAGCTGGGTAATTGTAATGCATTGAAGCATTTTAATTCAGAGCTCCCTCTCTTCCTGCTGCTGGCTTGCCAGCCTAACAGTGGACTTTTTCTTGAGGGAAGAGGGTATAGGAAGGAAAGGATTTAAATTTTGTCCATGACAGAAAAAATAGAAATTGGAAAAATGTATGTTGTGTTGAAGCAAAAACCGTACAAGTGCACTGTCCACAGCATCCCTTGGAGGAATACATGTATCTTCCTGATAACTACTGCTGCCACCTATGAAAAGAATCTGAATGTCCTCAGTGAAGCAGAAACCAAGAGATGTTATGAGTACTTTGTTATTGTTCTTCAGATAATCCAGCAAAACATACTAGAAAAAATTCCACATCATTCCTGGAGATAAATCCTGGAGAAGGTTTTGTGTTGGTTTTGCAGAAACTCGAGTAAATTGTAGTTAGCACTTCACTCTTCATAGCCTCAAGGAGGAGCAAACAATTGCCCGCTGGTAAGGTCAAGCTTCTGGATAATGCTTGTTGCCACTGACCTGGCAAAAATTCCTTTAGATAGCTTCAAGAGAGTCAACAACTCCATATGTGAAATTCTACAAACAATACGAGAAATGGATATGCATCAAGCTGGTCAGCAGACCGCTTTGGTTTGGATATACAACAAATTCTGATCAGCAGAGAATGAAAAGCGTGTGTTGTTTTTTTACCACAGCTTTTTATACAGACATAAAAAAAAAGGTGAATGCACTCCAGCAGCACAGCTGTGTCAGCAGCAGTAAGACCTGGACTGACAGTGCCTGATGTCTTTTGCCAATACAACCTCTGACAAAGATGCTCAGCGCTAGAAAAAGTAGCTAAGAGTGGACATATTCCAGCAACAGACCAACAATAGCAACTGGAAATTCGCAAATCGGAAGTGGTCTCTTTGCTAACAGTATTGGTTATACCATGAAAATTCCACCTTTACCAGCATTCATTTAGGCACAGTGGGAGCCTGAGTAGATGCGTGTCTCTGGCTTCACAGCAATGCTCAGAGCAGATTTTACAGCAATGGTACTGAAAACAGCTGTGGAAGGCTAGTTCTCAGACCGATTTGGCCTAGCAGCAGTCAGAGGGCAGCATATGTGCGTACTGACCAGCAACATTCTCCAGCAATAGCCACAGGAAGATATACCATTTTCTGGTACCCTTGCACTGCTGAACTGCAGGATGCTGCAGAGCAGAAGGTCAAAACGGAAAAGCAAAATAGTCGTTCATTATCTTCCCTTTTAGGTCCCTCAAAACTATTTTCTAGAAATGACTGTCATTCTGGGAAAGGGTCTGGTGGAAGAAACACACATAACTGACGGGTAAGAATAGCTGTTACAGTTTCCATATGCAGCTGTCTCACTGTTTCCTTAGATTTTTAAGAGGTATGAGCTGAACTGTAATAACTTACAGAATGGTAAACTGGCATTGATTTTAGCTTTCCCTATTATGTCAGCTATAATTTTCAATGGTTTGGGAGTTCTTCAAATAACTGAGCCTTCCTGCACTGGGGTGGAAGAACATCTGTGGAAAAGTTAACGTGAGAAAGCTGAGAGCAGAAATTATCAGACTTCTCCCTAGGTAGGCCACCCTCCTGCAAGAATTATAGCCCCTAAAGACAAGCCTAAAAAAGTACAGTCATTTGTCTCTGTGGAAGAAGAATTCAGACACAATTTTTGTGGCATGCTGGAGAAAAGAAGTGGGAAGGAAAATGACTATCTTCCTCCCACTTCAGATAATCTGTGGGGAGGAATAAACTGGATCTTGGTCCTGGGCACTAGCCTCCATGAGAAGAACAACTTGTGCCTGTTCTGCGCCACTCTGTCCACAGACCAAGATGAGGATACTGATGCTCTGAAACACAGTTCCCTTCTCACGGTTCTTCTGAGGCAGATAGCTACACATTAAACCATGAAAAGATCTTGCTGTAGATCCACATGCTAACAATTCTCAGCAGTAAACTTCATCACATGCTTTTTAAAAAATACAACTTGAGTAATGTGCAGATAGGGACATTTTAAATGTGTCAATACAAGACTGTGCAACTGCTAGTAAGTGATCAAGAAGCCTGTTTTCTGAGATGGGTTTAGAAAAACATTTGTTCCTGAGAACTGAAATCTATTATCAGTGGCTTATGACCTTGGCTAAAGAATGATAATTACAGTAGCAGGCAGGGAAGTTGTGAAAAAGTAACATATTCAGAAAAATATTTGAAGTAAAGCCATATCAGAGTGTACTGCCATATCCTGTATGGCTCCCTTTTTTGCACTGTGGTATGTTTGGTAATCACTGGACCTTCTGCTCTTAAGTTTACTAATTCACAGTAGATTTTATGAACTTCAGGCCACAAGGCATGATCTTGACCTACACTGCTTAGTCTGAACAACTGCCTAAGCCCCGGAATTTGTGCCATCTTGCCCTAGTCCTACACAAAGCACAAGCCTTTGCTCCTTGCACTGTAGCAGCTGTGTGGATGGAAAATGCAGACACATATACACAGACACAGCTTTAGACACTTGAATATCCAGTTTTGACCATATTTAATCAAATTTACTTTTGTCGTCTTAGACAAAAATGGCAGAGAATAAAGGAAAGGTTAGTTAATCTTTTCCTCCAAACAACCACCTCCAAACAGACAAAGCTGTTACTGTAGTCAAAAAATGTAAATCAATCCAGTCCACTGAAATTTGAGCTCATCCTATCTTTTCAGTTGGCAACTAATGCAACTCACTGAAGAAAGAGACAGTGGAAGATTCTTAGAGGTCACTGGAAGAGAAGAATTAACTCCAGTGAAAACAGACTTATATCTGTGCCAAAGCCTAAACTGAACACACATGAAATCTTGGCTATAACAAGACAGATCAGATTTCTGTAAATTGCCCTGATCTGTACAGTATGGTAAACTAGACCATTAGAGGCAAATGCTCTCTGATCTGGTGTTCTTGAAGACAAATTTATTTTTCCTGTGTCTAATTGAGATGCAACAAGCTTGTTTCCCCTTTCAGCTCTTAATATTATCATACCAACCATCTTTTCTCCTTGAAAAGAAAAAGAAGCTATCCCAAATTAACAGATCTGTGCGAATACAGACCAAAAAAATAAATGTTTATGTTAAGCAGCTTGGCAACCATACAGTTTCAGCAAATTTATTTGTTATTTTTCTTGCTTTATAAGTACTAATGTTTCACTCCTTAAAACCTCATCAACTTTTGATCTTTTTCTAAATTCTCTTCAACTCTACCTCTTAAAAGAATAGAGTTCTCTTTTGTTATCTGGACTTTTGTATCACTACTAATTTTTAACAGTGCCTCCTGCTGATACATTAAGATGAGTTCATGAATCAGTTCATTTTTTATCTGGATAATCTTAGCATTTTCCTAGCAGCTCATATGACTTTAGACACTGGTCTCTGTCACAGATCAAGTTTTTACATGTTGCTTATTTTTAATGTGTTTAATTAAAATTATAAGACTTCCTGCCATAGAACTCAGATAAAGATGTCATGGTGATACTAGAAGTAAATGCATTTAATTGTTTCACAATATATTGTATCATTGGGAAAGCTGAACACTTAACAAGCTATTGTGTCAGGGACTCGCCACATTGGATCCGTGGGCCCTTAAGCTTTCCTCAGTTACTCTACGTTGCGTCACTAACCTCTTCCTTAAATTCGCTGTTGAGCATCCTGGGCACAACTCTTTCCCTTACCTTCACAGGAGTAGGACCCTGCTGCCTAGATGGTACTCTGGTACTCCCAAGTAGCTTCAGAACTCCATTTCCCACGGTACTAACCCTGTGAACCCTTAGGGATTTCTGTCAACCTCTTTAGGAACCAAAGCAAAAGGGCACCCAAGGTTTGAGAGGGCTCCAAAATACCACTGTGTTCCCTCATTTCATCTGTACACCTAACTTGTTGCTAGTTGCTTGCGTTCATTTACACACAGCTACTTCCTTCCTGCTCTTCATTATTCCCAGCTTTGAAGAGTCAGGGCCCTGTTGGAAGTGAGCATTACGTCTCCTCTCAATAATAGAAAGTCCTCTTTTTCCCTATGCCACCAGTTCTTTTGAGCTTTTGCTAATCAAACAGTACTTCTTCACCATGAACACATAATTCTTACATTCCTCTCCTCTGCACAGACTTGCTTTATCTGCAAGCGATTCTTTCAATTCCAGTTCTTTATGGTTGCAATACCCAAAAAACATTTCAAGCTTGCTTGGATGTTTATCAATTTACCAAACTCCATCCTCCGTGTTCATTCCCTCCATTGTCACATCTGACTGCTTTACTTCAGCCTCAGTCATTCCTTGCTTACTTTGAAAGGGCATCAGCTTGAGGCTGGCCTTCTAGCAGTGTTTTGATTAATCAATGATGAATATGACTGGCATTTCACACAATGCAATTTAGGAGGCAGCAGTTTGAGATACTAGAAGAGTTGGCAATAAAACGTCAATTAGCTGCGGCTTAACACAGTGTATAAACACAGTGTTTGAAATTCCCAATATTCTACTATCCCCTTTTATTGAATTATATCCATTTAGTCCCATTATGCCCTCTCAATAAAGAGGTTATGCAGTCCTTTCCTTGCCTGTCCACTCCATGGTTCTCAGGTGGATTTTACAGGCCCTTCTTAGCTCCACAGCGCTGTAACCAGCTGGTCTGACACCAACCCAGCTCATTTAAAGCAACTCTGATATAGCTGTACTGTAGGTATTCTGTAGCACCACAGCTATGAATGAAGCTGAGGCATATCTACTGATGAAAGAAAGTTGCAACAAGGGAAATTTGAATTGCACATTCTAAAAAAAGAGCATGGTGAAATGCTGGAACAGGCTGGTGGTTGTGGACCCTCCATCCCTGGAGGTACACAAAACTTTACTGGACTGACCAGTAAACAAACAGATCTAACTTTGTGGTTGGCCCCACTTTGGGCAGGAAGTTGAATTGCATGACCTCCAGAGGTCCCTTCCAGCCTAAATTATATGATCCTATTGTTAAAATGATATAAACCCACCATGGAGACAGTTATATGATTCCCCGCCCCCCCCATCTGCCTGTCTTTTCAAAGTGTTTTCAAGTAAAATATACTGAAGTAGGAGAGATTTAGAGTCTCTAACTAGACATCCAATTTAGGCATGCTGCATCAACCTCTGGAGTTTCTATTTTGACTATATCATAAACTTAGGTGTCTGAACATAGATGCTGCCAACTGCTGCTGAGATACAACAGCCTAAAGCAGATGGGAAAAATACTCCACCTTTCCCCAATACTAAATGGTCATATTTCAGACTACATCAACACCACCATCAATTTAAAATTGTACCTGATGTTATAACAACCTGAAGTACTCCTATAGCCAAGCACCCTTACGTGGAATACAGAAAAGGCCCTTCAGGAGACACAAAATACTTAAAGGCATGGCCATGATGTTCCTAAGTAGTAAGCAAAATAAAATCCTTGTTCTTCCTTTTTATTATATGTCCACAGATAAAACTGTCAATGCAAAGCAACATACTGTTTGGCTGTAGTGCTCCACCTCTACGGACTGCCTCTGTCCCTAAAGAGTAGTTCACCCAACACTGAGACACTTCTTTTAGTAAATCCACACTCATTTCATTTGTTGCAATTCCCTTCTATTCTGCTCCTCCTCTAACTCACCCTATTCCTTAAACTGTTCTTGAATACATTTTGTATCAATCTTCCCCACTTAGCATTACCATAATAGTACCATTTAGAGTTAAAGCCTTCGAGCAGTACTGCAGCGCACTATACAACAGACGGATACCTAGGGATAGGTACTGGCACAGCATGCTTGCACACTTTCTAGAAAAAAAGCACAAAGCAAGTGCTAGTTGTACTAGCTGCAGAAGCAAGGCAGAGAGATGTGTTCCTCCCAGTAAGGACACCCTGCTGTTATCCCATTTTTGGTTCCCTCCTACTTTCTCCGATGCCTTTTTCCTGTTTCCTATTCCCAAAAGGCACTCCTGCTGAAAAATGAAAATCACCTTTTCTTTTGAGGCAGAAACCTCTCCTTCATACCTGTCACCGCCTTTAATATTAAATATTGTTGCCATAAAGAAGGTAGTAAAATTCTTCATTCATGGGAGTTTTGTTGATTTAACAGCAGTTTTAAAAGCACAGAATTTCCTTGTGCTAAGCCACAGTGCGCATTCAAGGTTTCTTCCTCCCCCGCCCTGCCTCACAAGCTTATTTTTGGTTTAAATCAAAGGCTTTTTTGTACATATAAGCCAGAGCTCAGGGAATTGTTTTACATGGGCATAAATACTTAACTGGGCTCTAGTGCCAAGCTAACTGTTTGGCAACAGCTGGTATGTTTGCATAATTTGGAGCAGCTCACAGCACTGTGGTTTGTTACACTGCATTTTAGCACTTGGGATTTGGAGTTACCTGTTGAGTGTTAATACTGGAAGACAATTAAAATTGGAACCGGAAGTTTGGTGGAAGACAAGAAAGAAGGCCCGTACAGCATTCTTTACAACTGAATAGTTTGCTATGGTGCAGGGAAAAATACACTATTTTTATCATGATCATTTAATGAATTTTAAATAAGAGTGCCCTGGAGTTTTATGAAGAGTCTTTCCTAACTCATGGAAATCCCTTCAGTTAAGAAGGAAGTACTTTTAACTTGTAACTAGATCTTTGTATAAAAGCTAGGTTATCTTTTAATTTATCAGAGTTTACACGGGATTGTGGCTTTGTAAATCTCTTTAGGGAACAGTCTCTACCCCTGTGCTAACTGCCCTTATTGCAAGGCACTACGTTTTATCAAAGCTCATTTCTTAATTATGACCATTACATACTTATGCTTACGAGTTTATGAAGAATAATCTACTTGTCTGTCCCCTAAAATTACCACGTTCTTGCTGGAGAAGGAAAGAAAACAGAGGAATGAAAGTCACAACACACAGGTGTCAGTGGAGAGTCAGATCTTAGCAGATAGAGTTCTTGGCAATTCCTTCCTCCCTGATCATGATTAAACCATTCTCAAGTCCCTGTACTGATCTGACTCAAGGGCCATCCTTGGAGAAAAAAAGACATAGACTGAGGAGGAGCAATGCAGCAAAACGGCACAAGCTTGGAGCCTAGTGACAAGAGTGAGCGAGACAGATTGGAAACTGGACAACAACAGGTTTGAGAAATGAAGGAGAAGTTGCTGCAGCTTAGGAGGTGTCTGTGCTCACAAAAGCAGAGCAGCAGTTCCAGAGTCTGGAGTGACACCAGATATTTTCTTAAACTGTCATTTCTTTTTTTGAAAGCAAGAATTTCTAAGAGTAAGACGAAACCCCTTCCCTTCCTATACTCTCTGGCTCCATAGGGAATACTACCATGAAGTACTAGCTCAAGTGATAAACTTTCTAATGGTGCTGGTTGATTATGGCAATACTCAGATGACGGAATTTTAAGAGGGAGAGGGCAAGGGGTCATTTTACTATTTTGTAAATCCAGGAATTTACCCACTTAAAACTGCAATTAAGAAAGAAAAGAACATTATGTTTACAAAGTGAAACATTTGAAACTTGAAAAATACCAGAAATAAAGGCTGCTTGTGTAATCTCAATTTGGCCCTTTTTTGCTATGCAGGATACAATATTAATTACATCATTACACATGTACTTTTTACCGCAGAGCTATATTTTTATCCAGTACACAGAATAGCCAATGCATATGGAACAAATATCTCTAATAGTTTTAATCTTCATTACTATGGTGAAAGATATTATTACTGAACATTACTCCCATTTCAATCTGAAGAGAAAAATAAAAATACCCCTTTGAAATGTCTGTTATTCCTCATCTTCAAATAATAAAAAGCATTTGTATACATGAACAAAATATAGCTTCACATGCCCATTGGAGGTGGCTGGAGACATTACATACATTACAGAAAGGATCTGAGAAACATCCAGGTTAAGGTAAAACCACATCACCTAATATTAAATGTCCAGTTTGTTATGACAAAGACCTATATTTAGGAACATTTATGCATTACAGATGTATTTGCTAGTAATACTAGTATAATTGTTAAGGCTTAACAACAGTTCTGTAATTAGGCCTCAAAATCTCAGCTAGACACTCAGAAAGAGTGGAATGTACATTTAGTTATTACTTAAAGGACGAAGTCAAGCAATGGTTTCTAAACCAAAGAGTTTGACTTCTCAACCTTACTGATCTTTTTAATTGGGTATGTGCATAGCATCACAGAAGATCTCTTGTTGACGAATTACATGATGCTACCACACACCCACTATCCAGAAAAATTTAGAAATAATATCCAGGGACCTCTAGTGCAAAAAGTTTATGGTGTTCTCATTCAAAAGTTCCAAATTAAATTTGCTTTATCTTTGAAGATATGTGACTCGATGTCTTAAAGCATTATGCAAAGGCTTCATACAATATTTGTCAATAAGAAAATAACTCTCAAAGTGTCCTGTGCAACTAATGTCTGTGTTTATATTACCATTAAAGAGTGGTCTGGGAACAATCATGTGACTGATTTATTTCTGATGCACAGTCCACTTATCCTTGTCTGGCTGTCATTCTGACTGCCACCATCTGGGCTACAATCTGGTTCCTGGGTAAGATCCTGTCTGAATTACTGAGTACCTTCAGTGACCCTAGGTCCTGGAAGTCCCTAGCACATCACTGTTGGTTGGTCATGCCTCAGGTTTTGCTGCCTGAAGAGGAAACAAATCTAGCCTCAAGGGTCTAGGCAAAAAAACCCCAAAAAACAAAACAAAACAAACAAAAAACCCCCCAAACCCCAAAAACCATTACTCGGCTGAGTAGATTCATGCAGTTGTTCACAATTCAGTCCCCCTGCCCAAGTATCTTCCATGGGTTTGTGGGCTTCATGGCCCAGGTCCTGATAAGCAGTTGTTAAGAGTATCAATAACATCAGCATCATCAGTGAGAGAGCATCAATAATGTTGGCCATATATTATATCTTGAGTCTGACCTGTAAGAATGTCTGTCTTACTGTGAGAACTTCGCACGAATGCTTAAAATCATTGGCCTTAGTTTCTTTATGAATGAGACTCCAGGTCAACAGCTACCTCAGAAGGTCAAAAGGAATATGCTTGAGCAAAGTACAGGATAAATAATATCCACATGCAAGGGCCACAAGAAAAAATTCCCTTTTCTATTACCACAGATTATGAAACAGCTGCCTAGCAGTATACAAGACATGAATCCAAACCAGGAACCCAGATGTAATGTTCTGCCTTCAAGACAGGCAGAGGTCAGTGATCTCGCTAAATCTGGGGTCCCTTGCACTGAGTACCACAAAAAAAAAAAAATGTTTCCAACAGGTTTTAAACACTAAGAGAATACAAGATGAGGCTAGCATGCCAAATCCCTCTAAGGCTACAAATTCAGAGGGTCAGATTTCCTTTCCCTGAACACTTAGTATTACACTAACGCTGGTATTACAGAATTAGTATCCATTCAACAACAAAATAAGACAAAAGTTTGTTTAAGCCACAAACCAAAAACCCCATAATATTATTTGTAAATGTGTCCCATGTAAGTTTCACTGACTGAATTTAACAATTACAAATGTTGCACTGCTTCTTAAAAAATGCTTGAAATAATAGAGATTCTGGGCCCCAAAATATATAACAGAAATTTGCTAAATAAAAAATGCAAATGAAGAGTGCATTTTTTTGCACCTGGAGCTCATAAATTCTGTGATGCCGGACAGATTTTAGTATTATTTGGATTACTAGGAAAACTTTACAGGATTTGGATATTTTAATACATCATGAATCTTAAAGAAATACAAATCAAGTTTAACAGTAGTGTGAATATCAGCATTTTGGTTTTGAACATATGTCCAAAAGATGTGAATACTATGTACTATATGCAAAAACAATGTTATATTTTTAACACAACAAAGATTAAGTGCTTTTCTTCAGATGAAAAGAAAAGCATGTGTGTGGAAAATATGCCCACTATCCTTGAAAAAAATCAATAAATTAATGTAATAAAAAAAGAGGATCATACTTGTAATTCTGAGTACAGCAAAGGCATTGAATTATGCAACCTGGTTACATTTTTACCTCGAGCAAGGCATTTAACCTCTCTCCCTTCTTACTTTTCCTATCGGTAAAATAGGAATAGCTTACTTAAAAACATGTTGCAAGCGTTATGAAGAAGAAATTTTATCGCAATTACTGAGGTAGGTAAGGTACTGTCAGTATATAGTAAAACATCCTCACAGCAAGGGGCGCTGTGACAACCTGGCAATCATGAAATTGAAGATTCAGCATTGTTAATATAGCAAGATTAGAAAGGTCATAACACTGCAAGCTGGCATTATTTGCATATTTGGCATCAGGAAAGATTGCCTCCATAGCACATTTGCCTAGCTGAATATTGATTTGGCTTCTCTGATTACAAACAGAACCCAAAATGATTAGAAAAGAATTAGGAGTAAATCTATATGAGAGGGCTTCTTTTTTCTCTTTTTTTATTCCTGGCCAGTTAACTTGGTGTGACATGAATAAATTTGACTAACTCTGCCACCAACTTGCAAAAGCAAGTCAGTGCCATAAGACCACAAGTTATCATTGCTGATTCAACTATGAACTGTGAAAATAAAAGTCTTTAATCATTCTATTTATGAAGCATGAAAACCTCTGCCATCTCTACTTGCCTCACAAAGGAATAAGAAAAACCTAGGTATGGCTTCTTAAGAAAATACTCCCTTATTACATCTGACCTTTGTGCAGTCTTGCTGGAGCTGTACTGCTTAATGCAGTCTGTTTGTCCCTTTAATCGCTTGCTTAAATACTAATCTAAGTCTAATGGAAAAGTTGCTGTGGGTTCTTAATAACTGCCTGATCTGAAAAAAAAAAGAGTCTAATAACAAGGAAGACTAAAAAAAGATTTGCTTTTAAATTTTATCACCAGGATCTAATGCTTAGTGCTATTCCACTCTGTATGTACTCCTATGCTACATGAACAATTTCTCTGGACAAATAACACTTTTCTTGTTCTGTGAACAGCAAAACTAACAAAGCCAGGGTTTGTACAGATTTATACACTGTGTTCTTGAATTCATCCCCTGTTCCACATAACTCCCATGTTTTTACCATGCTCCCAATGCTAACTGCCTGCCTCACATCCTGTATCTGCAGTTATACAACATTCAGGCTATACCAGGGATGACTCATCATGTCCAACTACTGTATATATCAGAATAGATAAGAATATGTGTGCTTATATCTATATATAACCATATATATTAGAATATTTAATATTCTGGTTAAGAATCTGCACATATCTGAACATTAGAATTCAACCTACCTAGCTTTCCCACAGAAGTCAGTAGCTTGTCTCTTTCCTATATACTAAAGATTTTTCACAAAACTTGCAGGAACTTCATGTCTTTGGAAATACCACTCATCCACATAAGTTACATTGAAATTGCAAGGAAGGCAAGAACAGAGGGAAAAAGAAACAGCCTCATGTTAAAAAACACAGCATAGATAAACATGTAACATAGCTAGTTTATTCTGCTGTTATGGCTCAAAACAGAGAAGCCCAGACAAACCAGTCTGTTACAAGATGATATTGCTGCTGCTACTTATCACTAGGCCATAAATGCCACATGCCATTACCTGGATTTTTGCCACCAATATTTCCTTTAACTTGAAGCACTGCTAAGTTATACTGCTACAACTGAGATAAGGAGAAGCAACTGAAATCCTTAGGTTACTACACGAAGGACCTACTAGCAGCTAGCTATCAATCCTTTTCCTTCCTTTGTTAGTCAGTATTTAGACATTATTTTATTAGAGGTGTCTTGCAAGGAGAGCTCAATGGTTCTCATGATGTTGAAGACTCAAGGGTAACCTCAGAGGGCCAATAAGATGGGTGATTCTGTCTCTCTATTCCAGAAGAATTGGGGAAAAAAAAAAAAAAAAGAATTATTTGGCATGCTAGGAGGGCTCTTCTCCAGGAGACACAAGAATCTAAAGATTTTAGAGAGTCCACTACTTTGTAACTTTATTATTAGATAAAACCCCTCATCTGATAGCTTATGGATTTAAAATCTAAATACCTGTTTTATCAGCTCTCTGCTTGTAATGAATCAGCTTTTTCCCCTGTATTTTCTTCATTAGGTGATAAGAACAACTTTCAGATGTTATGAAAAGCTGGTAGTTTTTGCATAGCTAATACTTTAAACTGGTTCCCTCAAAAAGCTGGACTCACATGCTCAGCTGCAGGAAACCAGGATATGGCCTCCACATCATACATTCTCTTACGCAATGAAGGAAGAGGGCTCTCAGGTTTCACATTTGGCAATGTAAGGGTTTTTTTAAGATTAAAAATGCTTTATAATTACTATTTTGTTAGACCTTTATAGATCACTAATATTTATGCTGCAATGAGAGACCTTTCTTCCTATTTGATTGAAGAAATACTTGTTGCACAGGAAGCTTAGATTTGTAATGTCCTTGGCTGTTCCTTTACTCCTATGTTCCTAGGTTTTGTGAGCAATACACAGTACCTAACTTCCACTTAGCGACCTTGAACAATTCTCAAGACAAAGGATTAGGTTGTGATTATAGACAAGGGCCCTTGTTCCCTCTACCCCTTTTGACTAGCATTTATTCATTCTGCCTCCATGTAATGTGTTTGTAAAGCTACCAATTTAGGCTTTCTAGTTCATCTCCCTATGTATGCCACTGTTTTTTTTTTTTCCCCTTTTATTTTGGTTTTCTAAAACAAACATCTCCAAACCACTTTCTGGATCACTACCTAGACTCACTGGCAGAACAAAGTTCAGTCACACTACAAACAATTTTCTTTATCACCGCTTTCCTTATGTGGAAGAAAAGTGAGACAGCATTGAATTAAAAATATACGTAAGAGTATTTGGACACGAGAGGCCCAGATTTTGGGAAGTTCCAGTACTCCAAGCCACTGCTGGCAAATATTCTTTGGACTAAATTCCTGCAAGGCATGCAGCCCTGAAAAAAGGGAAAGAACATGGCCAAGAAAAAGCAGCATTCCTGGGTGTTGCAAATAAGTTAGAATGGTAGCTCACAGAAAATGAGAGAAGGAGCACAGTGGGGAGAAAGGAGAGACATGAAACACAAATATTTTTGTGATTTAGGTGGATTAGACCATTACCTTGAAGATTTAAATTTTCCACTGATCATGGAGAAAAAAGGAACTATTTTGACTGAAAGAAAACAGTCACATAATGAATTGCTACTTAAGGATAATGGTAGTACTACAATATGTTCCATAAATATTTTCCAATTAAGCAAAGACATTTCATTCCTCCTTCCACCAAACAGAGAAGGTACACACAAAAAAAATTGCTTGTCCTCTTTTAACCTAGACCTAAAGTGTGTATGTAACCTAAAACCCTAATCAACATAATAGAACCAGAAAGTGCTGACACAGAACATTGGCAAAAAAAGCTTCTCTTGGCCTTTTGCCTTTTAGTTTGTCCAAATTTAAAGGCAATAGATGACATATTCCTTCCTTTGTAACTAATAACAGTTTGTTTGAATGATTTTAAACCCAAGTGGAAGTATTCTTCTGCTGTCATCGGGTTTGCCCCTCAATTGTAAGGCAAACACTCCATTTGGGTAGCAATTGTGAGTATTTAGACACAAAATCATAGGGGCAAAATAGAAGAATCTCACTATCTTAACTATTATTTCTGTAAGCGGAGCACAGACATGCAGACACCACTTTTCAAACTCACGTCATTATGGTGCAGGTTCTGCTGCGTTATAGTGTGGGTCTAGTGCTCTTCCAGAACTTACTTTTTGCAAAAATGTCACCGAAATGGCAAAAGTCAAAGGAGAATAAAATCACTAATAAACATTTTCTGTTAGGTTTCTATGTTGAAACAATAGCATTACTTCTTTGTTTATTGGAGATGTAAGAGCAACAGCAGAACACAGAAATGGTAATATTTTTGTAAGCAAGTGAAAGAAGAAGGGGAGGCATAAGTTTCAATAACTGATGTCCCTGATTTCAAAACTTCAGATGTGAGAGATGTGTCCTGCAATTTTGCTAAATTTAGCTTGCTGCTTAAGTTTTATTTACTAACAATCCTTAGAGAAGAATTCAGATGTGAACCATTTACAAGGAACTTCTCAATATGAAGAAACTAAGGCTTGTTTTAGTTTATCTACATCTTCTTCCACTTTGTGAACATTCAAGTTAAGTCTTGACTGATGATTGTTAATCTATACTACATGTTCAAATTTTATGTGTGTAGCATAAAAAAAAATACAACTCCTTTATGGAAAAAGAAATTAACAACAAAACCCAAATAGAAAACATAGAAACTAGTGGAAATAGAACTGAAAGTCAGTATCCCAAATTCTCACAGGGACAGTAAACTGTAGGACTACAGGTGCTGAGGAATTCATGGATGATGTTTGCAACTTTGCTTATGTAATTCTTGGGAAAATGCCTTTGGTTTGCCAAAAGGCTCAGTTTTATGAGATATGGTACGAGGTTTAACTCAAAGGGCTGCTATAAGGTACTAGATTGTAAAAATTCGATAAACATATAGAATAAATGATCTTGGCCCAGTTCTGCAGCCTTGAACCTCCATTGACAACCTCTATGGAACAGTACTTGCTTTCTGATGGGGACAATCTGGGCTTTTAAGCTCTTTCATTGTATTTCATCCTTGAGATTGCCTCACTGCTGAGTTTTGAGGCTTTCTATGGTAGGCATAACACTGAACTGCACACTACATATGCTTATCTACTTCAGCCCTAGTCCTGGGATTACCTTCCACAGCTAAACGCAGAATACCAACATTAAACATTTGGTCCCATTCTCTCTCCCTCCAAAGCACATAGCTTCTTTGATGGCAGTTTGGTACATCTGCCTGATCCCTAAAGACATATGGAAGAAGCACTTATGAATCCCAGTACAGGATTTAGCATTAAGAGACAAATAGCTTTGTGCGTGCAGAGCAGTAAAAATTGGCAGCAGGCAATGTCTGAGGAGCCAAGAAAATAAATGTTTCTTGTTGCTACCTATTCTTACCCTCCTCTTTATCTTAAAGACTTTCAGGGACTTTGGCTGCTCTGCAGTGTCAATGATTAGCTAAAAGTCCCAAATCCAGCATCCGACAGGGAAAATACTCAAATTGCTCACATGCTCTTTCATTACTTAAATAGCTCTATTTGCTGTAGAGCCCAAGTGGTGCTCACCAAATCATATCACTGAATTAGCTGACCATACATGACACAATATGTTCAAAACCCCCTACCAACTGCCAGAATGTGTGGCTTATGTGGTCTCTAAATCGACTTCCGCAACTATTCTCTCAGTATCTAAGTAGAAGTGGAAGTTCATAAACTGTTCTAGCCTTTCAAGGTTGTAGCATACGTTAATAAAACTCTCATAAATCTGCTTACTATACCTGTTACCCAGAGAGTAGCTACTCTGTGCAGACTGAAAATTAGAAAATCTTGAGGGCAAACAGCTGTAGGCAACAACAAAGTGCTCAAGAGCCTGAAGAGTCAGTATTGGTGTTTTGGTATGATGCTCTCCCTCTCTTTGTTCAATAATGGACCTGTGCTGTCTCCCTGCTATGAGGCACTGTGACCATTTGTAGTTATTGAAATTACCATAAAGTCACCAAAAGATGCTATAATATCATAAGCAAATTCTAGCTCAGAGAGATGCACTTGGCAGTCTTCCATTTTCCTTCCCACAGCTCAAAGTTTCTATGCTCCTTTGCCTGTTCCATGATACACTGCTGTGCAGTAGAGCTGACTACTCCATCCAGACAGCTTTTTTAAGACTGACTTCCCCAAAGTGACCTTGTGTCATTGTTTAGCCACGACTGGCAACTAAGCACCACACAGCCACTTGCTCACCTCAACCCCTCAGGTGGGGTGAGGGAGAGAATCAGAAAAAAAACAAAACCACCCCATAGGCAGTTTAATGGCACAGCAGAGGAAGAGGAATTAATAACAAGTAGCAATAATATTACTGATAAAGGAGTATATAAAAACAAGTGATGCACAATGCAACAGTTGCTCACCACGCAGTGATCGATAGCCTGTCCCCAAGCAGCGATTCCTGCCCCCCTGGCCAACTCCAGTTTCTATACGGAGCGTGACGTTACACGGCAGGGAATATCCCCTTGGCCAGGGTGGGTCAGTGTCCCGGCTGTGTCCCCTCACAGCTCCTTGTGCACGGCAAGCTGAAAAGTCCTTGCCTGAGTATAAGCACTACAACTACTGAGCAACAACCAAAAATATCAACAGGTGTGTTATCAACATTAGTCTCATACTCAATCCAAAACCCAGCAACTGTGCCAGCTACTAGGAGGAAAATTAACTCTATCCCAGCCGAAACCAGGACACCTTATGAGGGTTCACACAAAGTTTGCCATCTGTGTTCTGAGCCAGAGATCAAAGCTACCATGTAGGTATTTCATTCATATGGCACAGAAGCCAATTCTACTTACTTACAAAGTAAGCTAGAAAGAATCACTGGACTGATTTAATACTGCCACAGACATGCCCATCATTACTGTTTTGAGAGGGAAGAGTCTGCATTTATCACACTCTTCCAACATTATCTTTGCTTTTTAAATTTGTGTTCTCAGAAACTCTTCGGTACCCTCATCTTCGCTGTGAAACATGGGACAACTGAGCCATGACACTTTGGAAAATGTCTAAAAATTCTGGCTTCCTTCTCCCCAGCAGTCTTGACCACTCAGACAAGTACCCTTGGTCATGCTGAGTGAGTGATGGGACCTGCTAGCTGAAGCAGGAAGACTGCCTGAAGCCCCTGAACAGCCCGGAGGCCTGTTCATACATTTCCCTCTTGGCTGAAGGCAGAATTTTGCTTTTGGATGGCTTTGACATGTCTGATATTTACAAATAACTCTGTGTAGTTTGGTTTCTGGCTGTTCTAATGCACCTAATCCAATGCAATGTGTCATTTAAATGTATAACCTTGCACTGAAAGGAATAGCTGCCCTCTCTGTACCAAGACACCAGTGTGAGTGGGAAACGTATGCAGGGAACTGCTCTTCATCCTGAACACACACAACCATCCCAGCACATTTCACAGGCATCTTTGCTTCTCCTGGAGCTAAATAAGCCTGGAGTGAAGGCTCCTGGGGCATTTGGGGACCCTATTCTACCAAGTCCTCCCAGTACTGAAAAGGAAGTAGAGCACAACAAAACTTGCTTTTAAGATCTACATTTTGCTCTGAGGAGAACAGAATCAAATCTACTCTCCACAAGCTTTTCTGGACAGCATCTCAAACACCTGAGCTGCCTCTTCATCTGACACTTCTGACAATAGCCTCAGACTAGCAAATGAGATGCTCAAGACAGAATTCTAAAACCTCAAATATGTGTGTGCATTCCACCACAAGCCATCAAATCTCATTCAGCAGACAAATGCAGCTCACCATGATGGCCTCTTTCCTTAACCCGTGATGCTTCACACTGAATAGGACCAGCCAGCCTGATCTCTCACCTACTGTATGTGCTTTGCAAAATCTTGAAGAAGGGAAATGAAAATACTACACCACTCTTGGATGTCGTGCTGCCCAAGAAATATCAAATCAGAAAAGGCTGTGCTGGAAGGTACCCTCTGTACTTGCAATATAGCCCTTCCATTTTCAAATGGCTGAACGTACAGGGCAGATCTCTCCACCATGGCAATGAATATATTTAAGAGGCCTGCTGACAGAAAATCCTTCCACTGCAGGCAGAATCGTTGCAGCCAGCAAATCTAGCAGCAATGAAGTAACCACACTGTGCCTCACACATTTTTCCAATGCAAAATCAACCTTTTTACCTCTACAAAGAGTACTTTTTCTGCCAGCCATTCAGCCTCCTGCTGCTGCAATGCAAAAGTGAAACTACTACTGAATGGAAGAGGTAGGTAACTTATGAGAGGTTTTCCCATGAAAAAACAATAATCCAATTAAAAAGACCAGCAATGGATATGTGGTTAAAGATATTCCCAAACTTAGCATCCTTCGACTTCCCTTGGCTACCACATTTGGCAGCTAACAACAAAAACCCTTCATCGAGGCTAATGGCATTAGTGGTCAAAAGCATCCACCACCACCTCCATGGGACTCTAACTCCCAGCACAGTCCGTGAAGGAGCGCTCAGTCCAGCCCCACTCACTGGCTTGCAAACCCAGGTCTCAGAAGCTGAAGGGGACCTCACAGAGGAGAATGTTACAATTGGCAATAAAAAAAAAAAATCCTAGAGATGATGGCACTTGGTGTATTTCACAGTAAACTTAGAAATTGCTCTGATTTGAAACCACTGCCAGCCTCATCAGCAGTACAAATATCACGACAGCGCTATCCACTTTTGCCTTGACCTGCCTGTAACCCAGCATCTGAATATGTTAGGAATTGATGCCATCCAGTTCTCATAGAAACGACATTACAGTAGGATTATAAATTTACGAGAAAAGGAATTTTTTTCTTCACAGTAATTTGAAAAGATTCCTATTAACTCAATATGCCATGCCTGCAAATGTCTTATCCCACTACTGAAGAGAAGGAAGAAGTACATTAGTAGTAAATCCATATGACAGTATGTATAGAATTAACCTAGACTTCATACCTGATACAATAATGTCTGTGCAGTCAAATGAAACTGAACTACTTCATATTTCCTTCTTCCTTGCCTCCTAGGGAAGTGACCAAGATGAATTATTTCCTAGTACATGTTAGTGTAGCTTTGCTGGAACTATTGGTGTTGCACCACTTCAAAGAAGCAATCCCTTCAGGTTTAGAGATGCTTCCTGCAACAGTCCACTAAGAATGCTGGGGCCTGCACTCACCCTTCTTATTGCTTTATTAAGACCAGGTGGAGAAAGAAAATAAAGGAGAAGAGGCATGAGGTGAGGTAAGCAAGGAGGAGACAGAAGGGTGTCTTTACTGTGATGCTGTATTCATGATAAATAGATTCACCTTAACAAGCTTGACTTGTAGTCTTGCATTATCTCCTCTTCCAACCTGCATGACTCTCTGTACCACCTACATGAATTTAAACTTGTCAGCTAATTAAAGCCTGGGGACAGTTATTCCAATCAAATCCCTTCAAAATGGAAAAGGGAGGTTGTAGCGCTGGCCAATAGTTGCAGACAGCACAGAGATTGTGTGAAGGCTCTGTTCTTGCTCACCGAGAGCAACATCATCTCAGCTCTTGATGTTTCTGACTCATTGCCATAAGTTCTGCTGGTAGTACGCACTTCAGCACTCTACTCAGCAGAGAAATAAGCAGGTCTTTCATGCCATCACAGGGGTGTGCTGAATTTCCACAAGGATGTGGCGTAAATGCATTCCAAACCAAGTATTTAAGAGTATGGAAAAGACTGAGGTCTGTAAAATACCCAGAGAAACATCCAGTTCCATTCACCAGAGTACAGCAAGATTTCACAGGAAGTCTGGAGAGCTCTTCTGAGGGAGATGCTTTATCTGTTGTGGGGCAACAGATGCTGGAAACCTTGTGAGAGCAAAGCAAAACAAACATCACATTTACAACAGATTCATAAAACAGAGACACTGAATTCTGGATGTAGAGAGATGAGAACACCACAATGGAAGTGGTAAGGTGGGGAAAAGGTTTGGGGTTTTTTGTGGGTTTTTTTTGTGGTGTTTTTTTTTGGTTTTTTTTTTTTTTTTTAGTTCCTTAAGACCTTTCCTATACCTTTCTCTCTTCCTGACTGTTTTTCTATATAGCCAGGATTCATAATCCTGCTTGGCATTTCTGCATTTACCCTTGCCTCAGTAAGGAAGGGAGTAGTTTCCTGCAATCTTACTTCTTGAGAGAAGGGAGGCAGCAAGTCACCATCAGCATTTCCTCAAGCATTAATTTAATGGAATGGAGAAAAAGATAGGGACTTGGAGCTATGCTGCTCCAAAAGGACTATTTTTCAGTGATCCCTTTTCTTTGTTCAAGAGTGGAAACAGTAACAGTCTGTGGAAGGAAAAATCAGGTGTTCCTTGATTTCTTTCTCCAGCAATGCAGCCTGCCAGTGCTTCTGCCTCAGTTTCCCTCTTGCTCAGTTCAGGCTCCAAACCATTCTCTGCCGAGTTGACTAAATCCTCCACTGAGGTAACAGACTTTCTATCATTTTAAGATGATAAGGCCCAAAGTAAGGACCAAGATACATATATTCCGCCCATCCTGGGTTCTGGCCTTGGCAGGCATTTTTACCCTCACTGGAATGACAAAGCATCAAAAAATGAGATAGAACCCCCTTGCCAGCAAGGCTAAAGTCGCTGTTGGCTATCAAACCAATCGTTTTCTGTAAGCTCTGCTTTAGGGGAGAAGAGGGGAAGCTTTGGGAAAAACAGGATTGCTTGGCCCTAAGTCCTGCCCAGCTTGCTGTTCTCCCCCAGTCAGAGGTGAATGGCTCTGCTGCCCTGGTTAGCCCCTGGTGAGGAAAACTCTCCCTTCCTTGGGACTATGGAGTTGCTGTTACCTAAGGGTAGCTACTGCCTCAGCTGCTACACTATCCCTTTCAGGTCTGTGCTGTGATGCAAAATGTAGTAACTTTAATTGGTATTCCAACAAGAACAGCATTACCAGATTACGCCCCTGCTAACGGGAGGAAAAGGGAAAAACACAAATTTATAAAAGGATGCTCATCTGAAGGCAAGGCACTCCCAGGTCACTAATAAAAGAACTGTGGGTGCCAGCTTAGACAGGTAGGACCAGGAGTGCAGCACAACTGTGCTTCTTGCCAGGGTAAAGTAAATAGGGCAGAACATTTCTTTTTTTAGCAAGGTGGCAATTTACATTAATTTGTGCAACACTTTCTAGTAAACTGGAAATATGCTGTTTGTGCCCCACTTGAAGTGAATTCCTCATGCTGAAAGTGAACAGATGCAGTAAAGGGTGAAAACTGCATTAAAAAAACAACTTTAGGGAAATCAGGTGGCACAATGCCTCCTGGTAAAACTTTTTACTTGCTCCCAGTAAAGAGTGGATAAACACATGTAAGCAAGGCTTTTTTTTTTTTTGCAAGACAATGAAAACATGCTTCTAACTGCTCCCATTTCATACTTCACATCAGAGTATTTCCTGAGGCTCTTGCCAGCCTTTCCTTTATTTCACTACTTCTTCAATCAGTAAATCATCATGAATCTCATTTCCATTTGTAAATCCATTATTGCAGCCACTGACTCTCAGCTGAGCTGAAGGTCTGAGATATTAAATTGTACCTACACCACTACATTTTTACTGATGCTCTTTTTTGAAAAGAAATTCCCACTTGGTTTTGAAAACATCTGCCTGGAGCTTGAAAGGCTGGCTGACTTACAGCATGCCAGTTAGTGGTGTCCTGGCAGGGGTGTTTGGTTGCTCTAGTGAAATAGCATCCCTTCATTAAGTCACTGGAAGAATTTTATGTGCTAACAAGAAAGGAAAGGCAACAACAAAAAAATGGGAATGACAGAGAAAGTAAAAAAGGAGAGAAAATTACAGCTGATAGGGGAAAAACTGTCGCATTTTCCATATACTGATGATGTTTTGCTACAAATAAAAATGTAAATTCAAAGTCAATATCCCAAAGATTGAGGAAGAAGGTCAGAAGAGAATAAATGCAACTAGTAGGACTTGATCATCAAACCTTATTATCAGCAAACTTTATCATACTAATCACATCTTCATTTAAGGTTCTCTGAGGCAGTGCAGCACACTGGAGTGGCACATCCTATGGATGATATCTCCTCTGAGGGATGATTAATTATAATCCAGTGACTACCAAACTCCCAAATTCTGTGCTTGAATAAAAGATTTTTCAGCCTATCTTCAGAACTAAAACCTCCCAATGGCAATGATCAGAAAGCACAAACAAAATACAATTGTTTAAATCTAATAGGAATATCATCCAGTTAGCACTTTAAGCTTTACTGAACAAGAAAATATTATAATATGCTTAGAAGATTTTCTGGTACAACAGTTTCTAATAATACCTGAGGTCATATGCCTACAGAGCTTAGCTTTAAACTTAATTACTAGCTGGGCAAAATTTGCTTGAACTTCAGATGCAAAGCTAGGTTCCCATGTGCCATCAAAAAGTGCAACCCTGCCCTCAACAATCAGGTACAGCAAGAGAAAAAGAGTAAATGTTAATCCTATTCAGTTCTCATGCTACTGATTTTTCTTTCTTCTCACCTTGGCAAAACATGATGATTACAGGGGAATGGATACAACTCTTAAAATATGACCAAGATATTCCTTTGCATTCTTTACACTGTTAAGGGTAGCTGAGCCTGTCCCAGATAAAACATTCTCTGCCCTATTTTATTCTGAAAATTTTAGAGTAACTTACTTAAAATGGTTCAATTGCTATTGAATAGAAACACAGAATTGTTTAGGTTGGAAAAGACTGTTAAGATCATCAGGTTCAATCCTTACCCTAGCACTGCCAAGTCCACCACTAAACCATGTCCCTAAGTACCACCTCTACATGTCTTTTAAACCCCTCCAGGGATGGTCTCTCCACCACTTCCCTGGGCAGCCTGTTCCAATGCCTGACTACCCTTTTGAAAGAATTTTTCCTAATATCCAATCCAAACCTCCCCTGGTGCAACTTGAGGCCATTTCCTCTCGTCCTATCGCTAGTTACTTGGGAGAAGAGACCAATACCCACCTCGCTACAACATCCTTTCAGGTAGCTGTAGAGAGCAACAAGGTGTCCCCTCAGCCGCCTCTTCTCCAGGCTGAACACCACCGGTTCCCTCAGCCCATTCCTCATGGGACTTGTTCTCTAGACCCTACATCAGAACAGATCTGATGCTCTTCTATGATTTACACCACAAGAAAACCATCCTCGGGATGTTGATAACTGTGCTTCCAAAGAACTCAGGCCTTTATACCAGAAACGCAAGTCATTATGTTTGATAGGCTCTACATTACTAACACACACATTGGCCATTCCAAGTTATATCGTCTTTCACAGGTTGTTCATTACCTTTATTTACTAGTTTGCACTGTTACCATTTTGTTTACTGATGAATTTAGGATGCAAGTATCCTCACCAAGGTCCAGACATGCCATCCATTAGCAGCTTCCATGCTGGAAGTCTACCAAGAACAGGGTCAATGCTGTCTCCTGCACTGGACAAAGACTATACTGCTGAACAAATCTGTGCCTAAGGTTAAAGAGACTTGCAATTTGCAAAAATGCACTAAGAACTAACATACTGGGGAGAACTTCTGCTGTTTCAGCTCTTCTATTCTCCTCCCTTAGCCAGAGGAACATGCAAGAAGTATGTTTCAATTCCCAAGGGTCCATTTGCCACTTCCAACTATTTTTGTATTCCTCCATTGCATTGCAGTCACTTTAGCTCCTGTGATTTCCATGTCCCAAGTTTAGCACTAAGAGCATAAGTCGTAAGAGAAGGGCTTTAGAAAGAGTACTTTGGTACACTTGTCCACTATAATTGAGATTTAAAACTATGTCACGAAACACATAACTAAATTTACAAGGAACATTTAGTTATGCTTACCAAATCATGCTTATGCCCAAAACCCTTTCAGTGACAAGGGTCACAAAGTAATTGCAGACAGGAAGCAAAATACACATTCAAGTACAGTAAAATTCACAAGTATGCTTTTTATGGGTACAATGAACTTATGCTCTCACAGCTAGGCTATACTAGGATAGGACTGCCAGATATCTAACCAAAGATAGCTGACTAGAAGTTGCCTATACTGAGAAAATATCCTATATGCCATGCTAAAAGGATAAATATCCCTGTTGTAGGTTCTTTGTGCTAGCCCTGCTCACTCCATTTTAGTCACCTAATTCCCATTTTAAAGGTAAGTCTCAGCCAGGAAACAAGAACTGTAGCTTCTTTTAACCAACAGACTGAAAGTCAACCTTATCCTTCACCCACCCTCAGTGAAAAGAGAAAGAACCAATGGCAAGCTTATCTTTTCAGGTAGGCTGCATCTGATTTTTTTCTCCCACCTAGTCTCTGTGTCCATATCTGCTTCTTGTTGCACTGCTGCTGGACTCCCACACTCATTTTACTTCATGGTTCTCATGTTGTTTCACAGTGTTCCTTCCTTGCTGTTAACCTCTTCCTCACAGCAGTCTTTTGCTGTTGCTTTTCTGTTTTCCACTTCTCTCCAGCTGCCTACCCCTGCTTTGCAGAGCAGTTTGATGATAATAAAGTTTTTCTTCTAAGGTCGGAACAAAAACCTTCCCTGAATACAACTGATTTGGTCAATATTAGCAGTACAGAGGACCCAAATCTCTAGGAACTCTACTGAGGGGAGAGAGGAGCGAAGGGATTCTGGCTTCTTTCCCAATGACATAAGAAACATAATATCCTCCTTCAGTACCTACAGTAATGCTGCAAGCCTCTGCTGCTAGTTCAGTGTGGAAGTGTAAATAAACACAATTTACAGAGTTACACTTTGAATATTACTAGGTAATCTGGGTAAATAAGATAACAAAATATTTATATATTTTGTTAAAAAATAAAAAAACAGCTTAAAAAAACCCCAACAACTTTGTTGGTTATTGTCTCTAAGTAAGGATAACACCAATTCAGTATCGCTGCTCCACTTCTAAGATTCTTGAGACTTCCTAAAACACCGTTGAGTGTCAGTCCCCAGGTTCCAGGAGGAACGGATCACAGGCGCGCTCTTCCACTGGCGCGCCAAGAGATGGCAGCGGAGAGCCCCTCCGGCAGCCGCGCTGCTCCCCCCGCACGGCTAAGCACGGCAGCGTAGCCTTTTCAGATCGACCCGAGAAGGTCTAGATGCGTTTTGAATGTAAAGCTAATAGGGGAAATCATCTTAAAGTGATCTGAAAAAAATATCACCTCAGTAACTGGCTTGTAAAGACACCAGCACTCATCCCTGGAAGGATCCCAAGGCTCTTCTCTTTCCTGTATTTTTTATCTGGCAAGAGAGGAACTATAGGAGCTACCAGGACTAGCTTCTTTAGCAAGTTCTGGAACATCCCAGAGCTGTACAGGGAACTGGAAAAAAAGTAGCTCCTTCAACACTGCAACAGCCACCCTGCAGGTAAGCGATCCCTCAGCACTGCAGTGAGCTTCACCAGCACCATCAGCACTGCAGACACAGCTTCAGTGCACTCCCCTAAAATTAAGACAAGTCCCACATTCCCTTATTTTGGCTCCTCAGTACATTTCTAAGTCCTGTTATTTTTTTGCTTGGGAAAACAGTTCACTGTCCTGTTCTGGTAAGGAAGGCAGATGACTTCTTCCTCATTTTAGTTGCTCAGCAGCTGATAATGCCTGTCACACCAAATCATGTTTGGGGTGGTCCCTCTGTCCCGACCACATTCACTGTTAGAGGAAGCACATGGGAGACTATCTGAGGTTCTCCTTCACATCTTGGCACAGAATAGGCTTGTGTACCTATGTTCCTAGCCACTTGCTCAGCCTTCCACCTGCTTTGGGGTTGAGTACCTGCTTGGAGAACTTGGGGAACAAATCCTCTCATTCCCAAAGCACAAAACCCAAGACACAAGTACGGAAGAACTAGGAAGCATCTTTTGCAAGACCAGTTGCCTCCAAATTCCTGAATAATCATGTTTATGGGAAATTTGCTTTCCATATCAGCTTTGTCAGCAGTTGATATAATGGAAAGGATACCACAAAGGATATAAATGACACTAGGATCTGGGAAGCTGCTGCTGTTTCCTTAGCAATTTTACTGCCTTACACAGCATTGTGAGTTTATGGCATGCATTGAAGAGCATGGTATCTCTGCCATCCACATGAGCTCTTAGCGTTCTGATAGCTGGACTTACAGCTATGTTAATGAATAATTTTATTTGCTACTTAACAGATGAAGAAATAAGCTTTTCTATATTTCTTTATAGGGCCAGCGGTACTCTGTGTTTGTTTCACCTTGCACAATTCCCAACATGGTTAACTGCAAGGACTGACTCGTAATGGGCAAGATTTTTTTAAGGAGAAATGTCAGCAAAGGGCTTGCTTCATTTATCAATTTTCTAGATTGACAATTCCCAGTGGATGTAACCGGGTAAAGAATGGGGACCAACTGCAAGAGCCCAAAAATACTTCAGCATGACTGGAAAGCTCCGGGTACTAGAAAAGAGGAGCGGGGCCTTGAGAACTTTTAGCTTTACCATCAAACAAGATGAACTTTAATCTGAAAAGCTGTATAAAGCTATCAGTCCCACCATCTGAATCGCTACCAATTTCTTCCAGACTTGTCAAAACTTTGATACTGCAGGCTGTTTCTTTATTTGCACACAAATCTCCAGCTGCCTTAGTCTCCAGTTCTGACTTGGGTAAGGTAAGGTAAGCATCACTATTCAGCCCTGCATAAAATAGGTATATACTTTCTCTACAGAGCTGGACTTCTACAGGACAATAGAAAATGAAAATAAGTTTGAGTTCTTTGTTTCCAAGCCACTTAACCTATTTTTCATTTTGATTCCATTTTATGAGCCTACGCACCCTCACACAATGGCGCTCTCTTTTTATCCAACTGTCACAATCCCAGAGTTGCAAGACACTGACCTTTCATTGTATCCAAGGTCTGCTCTCGCAGATTTACTGTCTTTGTTGATCTGTCATCATAGCCAGCATACATTGTCTCTTCTTTCAAGAAGATCCAGCATCAAAGGGTTAATTCTGTCATGCATCATTCTCATGAATCGGTAAGAGTGAGGCTTGTGCATGACAGACTCCAGAGGGTTCTGCAAGATGCAGATGAGGTCAATATTCCAGTTAAGATAGTACCACACAAATTCTTTTCTAACAATTCTCCCCCTGGGAACTGCAACCCTATTTAGACTTGTAGAGACTTGTCATTGAATATGAGACTTTGAAATCTTGTGAAAAATTAACCTAAAAATACCACCTCAAAAGTCACTGATGCAAAAGTAATATAAAGTTGAGATGCAAAGCCTGTAGAAATCAAGCTATTATAATGCCAGGATAATTATCAATCCTTTCTGCAGGTCTTTAAATGGGTTATGAAGCACAGCTGGGGTTTTTTATTACTATCTTCAGTGATACTTTAATAGCCTTAACTTGCCCTTAAACATCAAATAAAAGTACCATTTGATTTATGAGGATTAAAAGTCTCTATTAATGGTATTGTAGGGGTTTCACAATAAATGTAACAGCATGTTGCCCAGGAATAAAAAAACAGAATCTCATTCACACTCCCAAGTGAGAGTTAGCATTACCTTGCAGCCATCAGACTGGGCCAAAGTGATGAACTCCTTCAATGAACAGGTGAATCAAGTGTCAAACCAATTAGATAACCTTTTATTTAAAAGAGGGGTTTAAAGGTTCTTGCAAAAGGGAAGATAAAGCTTTTTGTCAGTTATATGTCAGCCTATTTGAGAGGTTTCATCAGCAGGAACACTGCACTGAGGCTGGGTAGTGTGTACTCTCAGTTTCTACCCCTGCTAACACAAAAAGGGATTTGTTTCTTGATGTAATCCTACCAGGCCACTCACCACAGCCCTAAAGGGACTGAATGTTACTGGAGTGGTAGGATTCTGGTTATTGGACCAAGTAAGACTGAGAAAACAAGACCCAGTAATGGTCAGAAACTTAGAGATAACAGGAGTGTGGACAGAAACACGAAGTTTTCTTTATAAAAAAAGCACAAATCCTATCTTGTAGTAAAACATCCACTGAGGTGTGTGTACACGTGTAATTCAATTCATGCTTCCCATCCATGAGAGCATTATTGAGAAAGGACAAGAACTGCAAACCATTCTGCAGAAGCAGCTCACAATTTCCCACAACATATCTTCATGTACTCTTAGTCCATGTGATCTAGCTTGTTACTTCTTGGTAGAAGTGTTTTGTTTGCTTTAATTACTCCACAAATTGTCAAGATGTTAAATTTATTTTTCTAGCCTACTTCATATAAATTCCTTTGTCCAAAGGATTGTCACAGAGGACTTCGCTGCTTGTGTTTCTTCCTGAAAACTTATTCTGAAAAGCATTGATAAGAGAGTTGAAAATACTGGCAAGACAGTTAGCAGGAGAGTTTCACTTGTAATATGTGCAGCAACATATTTAGAACTGAAAATTATCTAGCACATTCAGCAGCCATGGAATCAAAAACTGAAGAAGGATAACCTACCTGAAAACTACAGCTACCAACCTAGAACATATGGAAGTTCTAATCCTCTTGAAAAATAAGGATTTAGTAGCCTAAAAAGCTGTATTCCAGTTCAGCAATTTCAGAGTGACATTCAAAGGGATTACACAGAAGACCTGAACTATACTTATGCTTAAGTGCTCTTACAACTAGGTCACAAAACTTTACATTTTTTGTTTCTGCAAAGAGCTTGATCTATACTCAACCTTTGGTTTCTAGAAGCTCTTTCCAGGCTTGCTCTTAGAACTATTATTCTTTTCCCTGAATAAAATAGTTTGAGTTTCATAGGATAATATGCAACTATTAAGAGGAAAACACAATAACTACTGTATGTGATTTAAATTAATTTTTTTTTTTTTTTTTTACTTACCAGCGTCTTCCATATATTTTGTGTATGCATTCACACTTCAACATGCACAGCCTCTACAATGTACTCTCTTCTTCCTATTAAGTGACCCAGAACAATAGATTGGTGATCAGCTTGAACACTGACAAGAAATAGCTTACATCTATTTCACAATTTAGTAAAGAATTACTTCACAATTATTTCAATTGCATCTTTATCTTTTCAATCTTCTGCCATCACAGAGAAAAAACACGTTATTCAAAATCACAAGCTGTCCATACAACATCACTAGCCCATGTCCAACAAATCATGAGCATGGCCAACAAAAGCATGACCCCTTACATAGCCCTTCCTTTGTCCACACTATACACTTCCAGTACTTTCGCTGCATCCAGGCTTCTATGATTATAGATGGGAAAAAGGATTAGATTAGCATTGTTACATCCCGGTTCTATAATGATTCGTGAAGTATTTGGAAGTTATTCCTTGATGTCAAGAGCTGGGCCATAATCAGATTACATATATTTGATATACACTTCCAGCATTTGTAGTTTTGGAGAAAAACCTGAAGTTGTTCACACACAGAATAATTTAAAAGCAAGGCAAATAAATCCGCTATTTGGAGTTCTTAACTTTTAAAAAAACCTCAAGATTTTTACAAGAGCCTGCCAAGAAATACAACAAGGATTTAGGTGGAAAATGGTTTTTAGAAAACACTAGGGCTTTGTCAGTAATGGTTTCCCATTCAACATATGATACGTAAAAATTATACTTGTTTCAACTTTTTCCACTGTAAAAAAAAACTCATTTAAAGTGTTTTCAAGCACTAGATTCGGTAGCCCTACTGCATACCTGGAATCTCAGGTCTCACCATAAGAATTGCACTGTACACCTATCACTCACTTGACCATCTGTTTTTTGTCATGTCAGCAGTTTGTGATGCTAATTAAAAGTAAATTTACATATCTCAAACTATTTACTTTTTTTTTTTGACAGGACAGTAATTCACTCTTCTGCATGAATGAGTCTTGCCTGCCTGTGTTGTCTTTTTAAAATACTTTTCCACAGCTATCTAGACACTCAGCCCTAAAACAAGGTCTTGAAATATTATCATGAGATGTCATACTGCATGCTGTAAAGATTTTCATTATTTGAATAGACAACACTCTGATTTCTTTCTTGCTTAATTTAAATACTATGACCAGTTCATTGATAAAGTTCCAACTAGAATAATGTTAAAAAAGTGATAAAATGAGGAAAAACCATTTAATCTCATCCAGGTTCACTATAAAATATTTAGCTTTTGCTGATTCTTACAGTTAATACATCATCCTTTGAAGCTGGCCCTGTTAAAGACTGAGGAAAGGATGGACTTCCATTCTTCTACTGCTGCATGCAGTTTTAAAAAAGTCTGGGTCTTGCGGTGAGTGTAGTAAGGAAAGGCTAATATGAAGTTCACCCTGCAGCAGAAGCCCTGAAGTATGTCCACTGTCACAGTGAGATAGTGTTACATGTTTAGGCAGCAAGACATTTCTCACAAGCTTGTGTGAGGGGAGACGACACAGGAAGTGTAGAACAGCAAATGCTTTTACAGAATAAGCTAGAAGGGAATATATGCCAGCTGCACAGTACCTCAGTATATGTTGGAAGTTGAATTTTGTCTCCACTTACCATCTGTATGAAGTTGACATGCTCTCCTTTTATAAGGAAATGACAATTGCACTATTTCATCCAGGTTTTTTTGTCCAAATACTAACACATCAAAGTTGAAGCAATGACTTATTTCACTCTTAAGCATGATAAAGAAGCAGGAAAGAAAACTAGTGCAAATTCCTGTTGCAAATATCCCGATATAGATAGATCTCTACATATGCACAAAATTTAATATGAATGCATTTTCAGGGTGTCCTGTGTTAAATGCTTGGATCTCAAACTGTACAGTCCAGAGCAGGTGCTGTCTTGGAGAGCTCATACAACAGCAAAGTAAAACTGTTTGGAAACTAATGCAGTTACAAATACTTCAGATTACCAGAGCTTGCATCTATCTGCAACTCATTACAAGCAGCACTTCTTACAAAGAAAACAAAATAGAATACTTAATTATAAATTAATACCTTAGATCAGCTTAAGGCTACACATATCAGTGCTCCCTTCAAAAAACAGCTTGTGCATTGAACAGTATTGCGGGTTTTCACAGTTTCACATTTGTATTGAATTAGAATGAATGTTAGTCCATTTCCACACAGGAGAGCCAAGAAAAGTACCAGAAACAGTACAGAAATAACATGTGAATCAGCACCACCAGTACCAAGTAGAAGAAATAACAGTAACGTCTGAGGCGACTCATGAGGTTTCACAGCAGATATTCACAATGAAACAATACAGAGAATCCATGACGCATCTACTTTGAACTCCTATCAAAAAGGTTTTCTTATAACTTATAATGACATATATTACCAAGGTTAATGACACAGTGATATATTACAGTAGAAACAGAGTTGCTCTGTGCAAGGACTATTCATTGACGTACTCTTCTACAGTCTAGGTTGCAGTAAAGCCAAGTACGCAACTATGTATTACTTCCACGCAACAGTTCCTTTCCTGTGTTTCTACCTGAGTCAAGGTTATGGGATTATCAATATTGATTCCTGGAAAAGAAGGGAAACTGCAAGGAAGTACCACTCAGCTTTCCTAGTTAAATACTTAATCTAGTAATTCTAAAAGGCTGTATAAGACTAATGATTCTTCCTGCAGCAATTATACCTCAATCTGTTTTGGAAAAGGAGAGGCATATTAACAAAAGGGTCAAAAGGTATGAATTACTTTCCAGACCATTGTGCTCTTATCCTGCCACAACTCCCATTGACCGCAAAGAGAATAACAAATTACACACTACCTCTGCTCTCTGCCTTCACATTCACAGCACGTTTAGAAACCAGTTTCACAAGTTAGTTGTAAAACCTGGTGCAAGCTTCAAATACTTGTAGTAATATCCTACCTCCCTAGCATCGTTTTTGTTCCTTATACTTGGACCTTACAGAACATTTTTCTTACCAAATATAAGGATCAAATGATAAAAAGGAATAATTTCATAATTTTGTTTTGGCTGAATCTATATTCCTGTTCTCACTAGCTATACTGATTTTTCTTAACAACCCCCCCCCCCAACTATTATAAATAATAAAAAATTAAAATCTAAATCTTTATTGCCTTTCGTCTCTTACTTCCATTTTAGTCATGCTTAAATGCTTCTAACTCCCAGAACCAGAAACTCATTATTTAGCGTGAAGTCATGCTAATGTCAACAAGCTTCAGATCAAACTTCTAATGTCAACAAAGTAATTAAGAGAACTAATAATTTCACCCCACTTTTAAAGTTAAATGTCAAATACTTTTCAGCTGGTTTAAAAATTCAAGTGTTGGGCTACTGCCATGGGTTCCATCCAATACGATATAAGCATCTATAAAAACATGCTTTTAAAGAGAAACTCCCTATTGAGACCCCAACACCAAATCCACAGACTGCAGTGAAAACTTTCACACTGACTTTAATAGACTTTGGAAAAAGGCCTTACAACTTGAGGAGCTCTGTTACAAATGGTTCTGTCCGGGGCTATCTGCCAACATAATTCAGATGTGAAAGAGGTTGCAGCCTGAGAAATCTGACCTTGCTCATTGGCAAAGCTTGAGAACAACTGCCTTAAAGAAGGAAAACAGGAATGCTTTGTGCCTCTGCCCTTGCTTCTTGTAGGACAGTGACAAGTGGATGTTGGTAAGAGGAAATTGGGTGGCCAACATCCAACTAATTCTTTTTATCTTTCATGTCTTTGATGTACAATTTAAATGCAACTTCCTCCCCTTTCTGAAAGGCTCAGTAGATAAATGTTTATATGCGCATACTCCAAAATGTTACTCAAAACTATTTTCTAATTATATCCAATACCAATATGTGCCAATCAGTAACATGTTTCCAACACTAAAAAAAGTTCGGGTATTTTTTGCCCATCACCATTGTTTGCCTAGAACATGAGCTCAACTCACACCTACCTGGAATAGCCATAAACTTCAGCAGACACAGACTGTTTGCTAGAAATAGTATATTATGACTGCTATCACTGCCTCACTATGCTAGGGTTCTGTAAATGATAACTGGAAAGAATACCTTCTTCAAGGTTAGTACTGAGGACAGAGTGGTAGGAGCAGATGTAGTTTTCTCATTTTGCAGATGAGCTGGAAATAATTTCCAGTTCAACTAGGTCTCTCTTCTTTGTCCAGCACCTTAAAGAACCGTATGACTTCCTTTTAAAAATCAAACAGGTGCTTTCTCCCTGGCCCTTCTTTAAGTCATTGCATTGGATTGATTTTGACACAACCTTTATTACAGGTACAGGAAATTTAGAGGCATTAGCTGATGACCATGGACAGCACGCTGTATGTCACAAAACAGATGTTCTTGGTACTTCAGTGACTGGTAGAAGCTCTGATGACTAAACCGTAGGTTTTGTTGCTGCTTGGGAGTTTAATGCTTTAACACTTGTTGCCAAAATTATTTGCAGCTAGAATTCCTGGTGACAGTTATATCCTTAGGGGTATTCCAGCGTGAATGTAAATCTCCAGTTGAAGAGATGGACATCTGACAAGCAAATCACTTCCTTCCTCTGAAAAATACAGTTTCATGCCAGTCATTTTAATACAGTAATAAGTTGCGTTTGGCTTGCAAGGGTCTCATCAGCAAGGAAATAGTCATTTGGTGTGGGAGCACAGACTCCTATAAATACTGGAAACTACAAACAGTATTTGTATTATCACTGCCTTCCCCAATGTGTTGGGTAAGCAACAACAGTTCTTTCTAGTTCAGATACACTATTTAGTCTGAGTCTTCTTGATCTTTTCACAGCCAAAAAAGGTCATTTCAGCAATGAAGCATTAAACTAGTTCAGTAGTTTAAAACAGCCACAGATAGTTATGCCTGTGGACCTTTCAATTGGTTCTTTTCTCTTTCAAAAAGAAGGAAAAGGGAGAAGCTAGCATACAGTTCAAGCACCTATCTTGCGGTTAGCTGATGCAATGAGGTTTTAGGGAACTCACTGGTGAGCATTTCAGGGTGGTCAAAGACATTGTTTCTGCAGCTGCCTGCCAGGATATGGAAAAGGCCAGGTTTTCACTAATGCAATCGGTAAAGCAATGGATGACTTAACTCAGATTTTTTTTCGTGAAAAATCAACTAGTTACGCCCATCACGTGTTTCTCACCTTGTGCTTGCTGGTGATTTGTTCCAGAGACTGCAGTATGGACAAAGAGCTTATCCTTTCTTTCTGGAAGAAGTTTTTTCGCAGTTTAACTCCACCTTTTGACACTTCCCTGCATACTATACCAGTCTCACTTTGATCAGCATTTTTTCTTCATGCCAGAATAGATGCTTGCCTTTCACGGTATTGGGAAGTACAAAAAGTCATTTGAGCTACACAGATTCATAGCCTAGCAGACTTAAGACCTTATGTCATACTAAAGGCTGAGATGCAATGAGAGCAATTCTGGTGGGCAGCATGGTGGTAAGTTTTCTGTCATCTGTGTTTGGAAGTAAGGTTCAAACCTCCACAATCTGAATGCAAATCTTGCCTGCTAGTATGTTTCCTGTAATTTTTCATGATCCATCACAAGGTGTTGGTAGTCTACGCTGTTTTGGTTTCACCTCCTTCCAGTGAGGAACAGAAGCAGCCTAGCCTCTATGGGCCTTTCCTGTAAAACTAATGGAAACTGTCTACTGTCATCTTAGTTATGACAAGTAATTGTTACCTTTTTACTATTAATAATTCAGTTAAAGGCCTTGTTCCTGAACCCCTCTTTTCATTTTTTTTGTATCTGAATGAAGTCATAACCTTTAGAAACAGCGTTAAGCAAAAAATAAGTGTAGTTTCTACTTCCCTCATAGGTACTCTGTCCCCACATACAAAGCTATATGTGTCTACTGAAAATATTTTTTGAAGCATTGTTAAAACAAAACAGTCCATCTCCTAGAATGAAAAGAGCTCTCACAGAAACCTACATTACAGTTGCAGCAAAGCCCTTTGGGCACACTTTACTGCACATTACTGTGCTTCTTGGGCAGTTGAAGGCATGAGACCAGCGTAACACCCCTGAGGTAGCTTATTATGATGGAATAAGGCATGCCCTATGGTGTTTTAGCACTCAGATGAACCACACAATTATCAAATTAACACTTCATTCACTTTGTTTTACTAAACCGAAGCCATATCATATTTTACAGTTCTACAGTGACTTGAGCTACTGTGGCTTAAGAGTAAATTACAAAACAGTAGTTTTATGAAGTTCTGTTTTGCCTATGAAAATATAACTTGGTTTTGCTAGCTATAAGATTTGCAGGTTAAACAGAGTTTCATTAATTCAGCGTATGAAGTCAGCAGGGCCTGTTGAGATAATTTAAGGATTCAGCGTGTAGAAAATATATTTCCAAACTTGTTTCCAGAGCAGTGAGGTGGCACTTTTATGCCTTTCCTTCCCTTTGTACATGAATCCATTGGATCCCTTATAGCTAACCTTAAAATTGATTAAAAACTAAAAATATAGTGACTACTAGAATCAAATGCAAAGTCTGGAAGAAGTATAATCAGGAAAAGTAATTATAATTAGGAAACCCAGTAGTGCTAAATTAGTTAAAAAAGTAGTACCAAATACAGTTTTGTTAACATAAGATTACGTAGCTTGAGAAAGGCTGAATTAGCTGGTTAAAACCAACAACCACCGTGAAATTCTCCACAGCTAAACCAACTCCTGTTTTAGTAGCATCTCAGTTCTGCGATGAAATTCATGGCCTAGTAGTGAAGACAGAGACTTAAAGAAGACATCCTTTTTGCATGCATATGCATCACATTAAGTCAGAGTTTTTAGTGCTACTAAGGAGGTTTGCTCAGCTGGAAAGTGCATAATATATTGCAAGGTTTATCCCAGGATTTCCATTTATATTTAGACTCTTCACCTTATTTGAGTCACAAGTTTTGTTGTCAATAGAGAAAAGGTATATCTTGCCAGACACTCCAGTATATGTGTTTATTTTCTGCAGGTAATGAGACGGTTTAAAAAAAAAATTTGCTAAAACATTTTACTAATACACACATACTTTTAGATTTGTGCCTGGATTATCATATTAAACAGAATGACATGTCTTCCTAGAAAGCATGGCACACTGGACATATAGCAAAACACTGTGTGCACTACTCAAAATTGAGATTATTAGCTACTTTCCTAGCATTGCTGAAGGAGTGAACATCACTGTCCAAAGGCCAGGAACTGTGTTCTCCCCATGTATGCTATACAGACTCTTTTTCCAGGTGTGCCCTCCCCACGGATTAGTTGTCTCCTTATGTAATTACACAGTAGAAAACATTTATACTTTACAGTAAATGCCTATTTTTGTAATTTTCAGGTAAACACTGCAACTGAAAAGAGCAATTTCTCAGTTGATAAAACGTCTATGGAGCTGTGTTCTCAGACGAAGTTCTAGCCTTAAATCCAGAGAGGGACAAATCCGTAAAAATGTGAAGTCCCTTCATACAGATGTGTTCTATCTTTCAAATATTTACAATTCAGAAAATATTACCTTAGTGTGTATAAAAATCCATAAATATTCATTATTTAAATACTTTAAGTCTACTGAAAGATTAAGCAGCCAAGGGTGGGGTCCATAATTAGTATCTGTAAAGACCCTCTCTCGAAAAATGAGAGATTTCATCTTTCAACTCAGGGTAAGTGGTAATTTGCCCTTGACATTGGCATATGCAAAAGTCAATTTTCCTCTGTGGCTAGACGTTACTGAGCAGAACATAGAAGATCACTAGTTGAGTGCATTAAGTCTCTCAGGTTTCACCCAGCCCTTTGTTCCTTTGTTCCTCCGCCCACACATGGACTCAGCTGTATTCTCAAGACCTGAACAGATGAGCTGTCAAGCTTACATTAAAGATATAAAGCCTAAGAGGAAAGACCAAATTCTTTCACTCTGCAACTCATTCACATATTCGCCCCTGATGCTCCAGTAGCACTGCTGACCATAGGCAGAAGGACAGCACAGATCACCCTCACCATGCCATCAGCCATGCACCTGCAGTAACCATGCAGGGGTCTGCCACGGCCAGTTCTGGTGCCTGTACATCCCTGCTGACCCTTCCCTTTTCTTCCATTTATATCTGACTCAGAGTCACACTACAAGAGAAGCTTTATTCTTTTCTTCCCAGTGTGCAGGCCAGAAAGATTTTTTTAGCTACGAATTTTCAGAAGTTAACAAACAAAAATGTTGACTTAGTGAAGATTTTATCAGCATTGCCTTAATTGCTAGAAGGGAATAACTAGCCATAAAAATGATATGCCTTATTAATATATAAATAAATTATGATACCAGCCTTTCCCTCCCTAGGAGCTTGGCTGAAAAACAGCTTGTCATGGCTGGGTGGCATTTACTTTTCTATCTGTCAATATTTGGAGGATTTTATTACTTTGCAGTGCCAAGTTTAAAACAGCTAATGGAAATATTAAAATGGAAGTAATCTAACTAAATAAAACTGGTTCTCTGTGTGTTATTCCCTTGGAAGTGACTTAATTTGCTTTCTGAAACAAAGCTATGGTGGAAAAATGAGTTATATTTAAGATTATACGTTGTCCATTTACTTGGTCTCAGAAGCTTTCTTTTCCAAGCAGAGGCAAGCCATCGTACTTTATAACAACTATACCTCAAATATTTACACAGAAGAGAAGGTTAGCACTGGCAGAGGATTCCCAGCTCCACTAACTTACCAAATGTTCTACTTTGGGAAAACAGCAAACTACAGTGGCAACTAACGACCCATGTCCAATAACATCACTGCACTGCAGTAAGTCAACGCTACAAAGTTTTGCCAGTCTAACAGTGGTGCCTAACATGAAAATTACAAACATCTCTAGCTGATATTGCAGTGTTTAGCAAAACCCCAGGTGCCAACAGAAGACCTTTGTCAAGAGATCCCTCTTATCAAGTTAGCTTTGCTGCCTGCAGTGACAGCAGAACTGTGTCATCTGTAGAATGGATGCAGCTTGCATTTCCTGTGGGCATCTCCATCATCATAGCTAGAATAGTTGCTGTTCAGAGCCATCAATAACAGGAATATTTCTAGGCAAGTTATGAAAGAATCATAGAATAAGATAATTAATCTCCCTTTACACTTCTCATTACACCAGTTTTTAACATCATACACTGACTTCTATCTTTTTCAAAAGAGTTTAATGAGTTACTTGCAATAAAGAAATACACAACTCTCTTCATTTCCACTTTAGAAAGCAGAAAACAAAAGATCCAGGAAACAAAACGCAGCTTTGAAAGCACTACAAGCATTGACTACTAAAAGAGAGCCTAAATGAAGAATCAGCAAAGACCCACAAGCTCGGAAACACAAAACATGATCTCATCTTCAAAGCAGCAACTACTCCAGCCAGGCAGATTTTGGGAGCTGTGGGAGGTAGACAGCTATGCATCAGGTACCTGCAATAGATCTCCTGTTCCATACACACACACGAGGCTGAGTCTCTAGAAGATAACATGGTTGTTACCAGCAAAGCTCTCTTGTAGCTGTTATCACAGATGCTTAAGTAGTTTCCAAGGGGAGCATAGCCAGAAACAAGACAAATAAGTAAGGCACATGGAACTTGAAGACAAATGACCTTTCCCTTTTAGGCATCAAAATACACAGTATGTGTTTTACAAGTATATTAACAGAAGAGGGAATGGGAAGACAGCATGGCACAAATTCTCTTTGAGTTCACTCATCTTCTGCTTGCATTGCATTATCCATGCAGTTAATTCCTGTTCCCCGCCACTTGCTTCCTACCTATAGATTCCATGTTAGAGGCATGTCAGCTTTTTCATTAAACACTCAGATTCAGTCCTAGTGAAAACACTCCTCAAGTGTGGGATGTTTTGGCACCTTGGAAAGATTCATGACAATTCCTCCTTCCCTTCCAACCGTCTATATAAAGATGAGATTGAAGTGAATCAGATTTTAAGATACCACTATCAGTATCAGCATCTCAAAGACTTCATTGCCACTGCAGGGAGCCTCCTGCAACTATGCAGATACTTATTAGCCCACAAGTGATAGATACAATCCATCTATTTCTAATTTAATACAGAGAACCACCCAGGTCATTCAAGTCACTGGAGAGGAATGGGGTTGAGACCAAAGGCAGAGTGTTTGTGAGCCATGCCCCACCTTCTGGCTTCTTTACCTGTTTCTTTTTTCAAACACCACAAGTGAAAAAAGTTAAGAGGCTAAATAGGAGATGTGACTCAATACAGCTGCAAAGGACAGGTATTCACTGGGGTACATTCTGCAGATTTCCAAGTAATGGTGCTGGAATCAAGGAGGAATTATTGCAATAGGACTACCTGCATTTCTGAAACCGTTTTAATCAGTTAATATGCTGTTATTCTTATTTCACAGATGGAAATATGGACACAGATTAACAGCGATTTATCCAAAGTCCTTTATCACTCACAGGTAACACTGCCATTACAACAAATTTTAACTTTTTCTCTTGTTTTCTGACTACAGAACCATGCTGTCTCCTGCCATCATTGTCATCAGTGGAACCCTTTCCACTCTCAAAATTTTCTCTGAGCACCAGGCCAACTGACACACACACTGGAGGGATACAAGCACCATGACTCATCCCAAAAGAGTTCCAAATGTAACAAAAAGGCCACAACTGACTTGATATAAGATAACACAACATTTTTTCTCTGGAGACAGTCATGGTGCCGGTACATTACCTTAGATAAGAACAGGGCAAAGTCTTAGTCATTGCTTCACAGGATGAAACAATCCTAAACTGTATGGATTTCAAATTGTGGCAAATACCAGTGGTGACTTTGAAGATCATAGCATAAGTGAGTCATCAGTTTAACTATGGTAAAAAAGCTCCAGAACTTGGATGCAAGAAGCCAAGATGCTCATCTGCATCCAAAAGCCTTGAAACTTTTAATGTTGAATTACAGTATGTAAGTGTAATAAGATAACATTATCCTTAGCCTAACTCTGTTTTGTAATTGCTTGTAAAAATATGCAATTCATCGAACAAATTAACTTTTTAGCCATAAAAATTCTTCTGACCAAGTCTCATTGTCAGCAGTATAGCATTAGCTTGGTAATCTGCCAGGACTGGGCTTATTAATGCAACATCAGTCCATTAATTCCAACTTTTTTTATAACTTAAATTGGTATGCAAAAGATCTCGTCTGCACTGTTCAACACAAGATTCAACATTCAAGAATACATAACACAACTGCTCAGAAGTTAAACAAACTTGACCTCAGAATGAAATGCAATGATTACTGTTAGTTTTTGTCAACACTCTCTCGTGCCTTTCCTGGCAGCATCAGCTCCTCCTGTCACTCACCTTTCAGGAATATTTGGTTGTCAGTCTACTTGCAGAAACACCTTGCCATAAGACTGAGCTATAACAGAATGTTATCTCCACTACTACACGTGTAGCTCTAAGAAAAATCACGAATCCTGGCACTTTTATCTCGGACATGGGATTGACAGGATGCCAAAAATGTAACAGCATATAATGTTATACTATTTGCAATTAAATGGTATCAAGATATGGTCACTGCAAGAGATACAAAGATCTCAATCAAGTTAACATTCAGCCATGCCTCCTCCAGTCTGCAGTTACAAAGTAAGTTACAGGTGTTGAGCCTACAGAAAGGTTTATAGACTGGGTGTGGCCTTGTGTTCCAAAATGATTTTTCCACAAACTGATGAAAAATGTGTTGACAGTAATTATCCATAAGCCTTCAGTAAATCCATTCCTCCATATTGTTTCCCGAGTTGTAATGAACCCATTCTGAGTGCTCTGATCTTGCAGGTGGAAATGTAAATCATGGTGGTGGTGTGGTATGGCTTAGTTATATGCAAGTGTAGTTTTGCATATATGGGAACTAACTTTCTCATGAGTCCCTGCTCTGGACTAGAGTTCGTTTTCTGTCAGGTTGTGGCTGAACCAGCTGAAGCAGCTCTTAAATCTGGGTTTTCTGTATACTAGATCATTATACTACTATCATGATTTCTTTTAAAAATATTCTGTGGTTTTCATCTATAGACATTCTATAAGCGACTGGCAGAAGTCTCGCATTTGCTGGCCCTTGTTCTTGTGGGGGACTTCAACCTACCAGACATCTGCTGGAAGTATAACACAGCAGAGAGGAAACAGTCTGGGAGGTTCCTGGAGTGTGTGGAGGATAACTTCCTGACACAGCTCATGAGTGAGCCCACCAGGGGAGGTGCCTTACTGGGCCTGCTGTTTACAAACAGAGAAGGACTGGTGAGAGATGTGGTGGTCGGACGCTGTCTGGGGCTTAGCGACCACGACATGATAGAATTCTCAATTGTGAGTGAAGTAAGGAGAGGGGTCAGCAAAACCGCTACCATGGACTTCCGGAGGGCAGACTTTGGCCTGTTCAGGTCACTGGTTGAGAGAGTCCCTTGGGAGACAGTCCTGAAGGACAAAGGGGTCCAGGAAGGCTGGACAGCCTTCAAGAAGGAAATCTTAAAGGCGCGGGAGCAAACGGTCCCCATGTGCCGTAAGAAGAGCTGGCGGGGAAGGCGACCGGCCTGGCTGAACAGGGAGATTTTGCTGGGACTCGGGGAAAAGAGGAGAGTTTATCACCTCTGGAAGAAGGGGCAGGCAACTCACGAAGAGTACAAGGATCTCGTTAGGTCAAGCAGGGACAAAATTAGAAAGGCAAAAGCCCAGCTAGAGCTCAGTCTGGCCACAGTCGTAAAGGATAATAAAAAATGTTTTTACAAATATATTAACAACAAAAAGAGAGGCAAGGAGAATCTCCATCCCCTACTGGATATGGCGGGGAACATTGTCTCCAAGGACGAGGACAAGGCTGAGGTACTTAATGCCTTCTTTGCCTCAGTCTTTAATAGCCAGTCCAGGTATCCACAGGGTATTCAGCCCCCTGAGCTGGAAGATGGGGATGGAGAGCACAATGTACTCCTCATAATCCAGGAGGAAGCAGTCAAGGACATGTTAAACCACCTGGACACCCACAAGTCTATGGGGCCTGATGGGATCCACCCGAGACTACCGAGAGAGCTGGCAGAGGAGCTTGCCAAGCCACTCTCCATCATTTATCAGCAGTCCTGGTTAATAAGGGAGGTCCCAGAAGACTGGAGGCTTGCCAATGTGACACCCATCTACAAGAAGGGCCGGAAGGAGGATCCTGGGAACTACAGGCCTGTCAGCCTGACCTCTGTTCCAGGGAAGATTATGGAGCGGTTGGTCTTGAGAGTGCTCACAGGGCACCTGCAGGACAACCAAGGGATCAGGCCCAGCCAGCATGGGTTCATGAAAGGCAGGTCCTGCTTGACCAACCTGATCTCCTTCTATGACCAGGTGACCCGCCTAGTGGGTGAGGGAAAGGCTGTGGACGTTGTCTACCTGGACTTTAGTAAAGCCTTTGACAGCGTCTCCCACAGCATTCTCCTGGAGAAACTGGTGGCTCGTGGCTTAGACAGGTTTACTCTTCGCTGGGTGAGGAACTGGCTGGATGGCCGAGCCCAGAGACTTGTGGTGAACGGCGTTAAATCCGGCTGGCGGCCGGTCACAAGCGGTGTTCCCCAGGGCTCGGTTCTGGGGCCGGTCTTGTTCAATGTCTTTATCGATGATCTGGATGAGGGAATTGAGCGCTCCCTCAGTAAGTTTGCAGATGACACCAAGTTGGGTAGGAGGGCTCTGCAGAGGGATCTGGACAGGCTGGATCGATGGGCAGAGGCCAACTGTATGAGGTTTAATAAGGCCAAGTGCAGGGTCCTGCACTTTGGCCACAACAACCCCATGCAACGCTACAGGCTTGGGGAGGAGTGGCTAGAGAGCAGCCCGGCGGAAAGGGACCTGGGGGTGCTGGTTGACAGCCGGCTGAACATGAGCCGGCAGTGTGCCCAGGTGGCCAAGGCGGCCAACAGCGTCCTGGCCTGTATCAGGAATAGTGCGGCCAGCAGGAGTAGGGAAGTGATCGTGCCCCTGTACTCGGCACTGGTGAGGCCGCACCTTGAATACTGTGTTCAGTTTTGGGCCCCTCACTACAAGAAGGATGTTGAGGTGCTGGAGCGTGTCCAGAGAAGGGCAATGAAGATGGTGAGGGGTCTGGAGCACAAGTCTGATGAGGAGCGGCTGAGGGAACTGGGGTTGTTTAGTCTGGAGAAGAGGAGGCTGAGGGGAGACCTTATCGCTCTCTACAACTACCTGAAAGGGGGTTGTGGTGACGAGGGTGTTGGCCTCTTCTCCCAAGTAACTAGCGATAGGACAAGAGGAAATGGCCTCAAGCTGCACCAGGGGAGGTTTAGATTGGATATTAGGAAAAATTTCTTCACCGAGAGAGTGGTCAGGCATTGGAACAGGCTGCCCAGGGAGGTGGTGGAGTCACCATCTCTGGAAGTGTTCAAAAAACGTGTGGATGTGGCGCTACAGGACATGGTTTAGGGGACATGGTGGCACTGGATTAATGGTTGGACTTGATGATCTTGAAGGTCCTTTCCAAGCTAGTGATTCTGGGATTCTGGGATTCTTGATGAGACAGCATCACTTTTGCTGAATTTATTTAGCTGAATGCACTGCACTAAACTATAGATTTTAATATTGATTTAATTTTAAGAAAATTCTCTTATGCTAGAATGAGTTTTACATTTATACATTTATTGGTCAAGTAAGATAAATATTAAAGCTAGGATCTGTAAAAGTTGGTGAAATTGCTGCTGGGATTTAAAAAAATATGCTGTACCTTGAAAGACCATACTGCTGCCCATGTGGTAGCTTGTGGTCCATGCATTCTTTCTTCTTCCATGAACTGTTCCAAATATTTTTTAGCATGCAGGTACCATCAAGGTGATTTCATGGTGTTCATATTTCCAGGGGATTTGACTGTCTGCAGCTCATACCCTGGAATACTTTCTCAAGCTTGTCATTATGAAACTCGAAGTCTCACTCCCTCCCTCTCATCACCATGAAGGAGATACACTGACAGCAGCTCATTCTCATTCCCGTGTGCTTTTCTGATTGCCTGAAGTGCTGCTTATGCACTTCCATTATCAAGTCATCCTTATTCCTCTTGTTGCTCTGCCATCAGATTCAGAATCTTGTCACTGACACTGATGAGTGATCTCCTTGTTTGCCTGGCCATTCCTTGACAGGTCTAATACTGTCGCACTTGTTCCTGACAGATTGAGGGAGGGGGAAAAAACTGGCTAGTGCCCTTGAGAATTCATCAATTTTGTTTTCTGCCTATGGGGTTACAAGCAATACCATTGGGCACTGTTCCCTTTTCTTATTACCGTGCCACAAAAATTTTTTGACACTTCCGTAGAGTTATCATCCCAGCCAAAGAAATGGCTACTGAACTTCAGCTTCAAACTATCCAAACATTTTGGTGGACTGGGAGAGAGATGAGGAAGCAGTGAGCAGAGAGCCAACAGAAGGACAACAGAGCGATAAGTGGGATTCTGTGGCAATCTCTTTCAGGCTGATGTAGTGCTGCAAGATGTTCATAGTATTAGAATCAGAAACAGATTATCTATTCCAAGCACCTGAAATGGGATCCTCCATGATAAAAACCTCTGCAAAGTCATAAGAAACTGAGCAATGACTGAAGATAAAAACAGTGGCCAGGGATGTTTGCCTTACGAAATAATTTCAAGGAATATTTGAAAATGTTAATGAAAATATTTTGTGAAGATATTCCATTTTTATACTCCGGAAACAGATAAAAACTATGATTAAAAAAACAGCTCCTGTATTACTGGTAGGATGTCTCAAGAAAGGGGTAGTCTGACACAGCAGTGAGTGTCCTGACATGCAGTTCTATAGTAACTGAAGCTGGGACATGATTACAACTTTTTTTTTTTTTTTGAAGATTCCTTTTTTGCATTAATTTCTTGAATTATCACTTTCACCCTTGAAAAGTGATTTCCTACAACCCAAAATTTTGCCTTTTCACACAGGAAAATGGGTAAAGCCGGAAAGACTCTCCCAAGCACACGTGGGAGAAGCACAGAGAAACAGTGAAGATAAGCATACAGGAACACGTTTACCTGTGGTTCTTCCAGGTCTACAGAAGTGCAAAGTTGCAACACCTAATTTGTGCCAACAAATATTGCAATCCTTAAACCAGTAGAAACCATTAGATATTCCTGATTAAAAAGTGTTTACAAATCAAGAGCTAGGAAGTAAGTCTGTCTCATCATAGTATTCATCTGATCTTTTCAATACTATTATTCACATTCAGTTCAGAAGATGGCATTACAGACATCATAACATGCAAGTATTTGCCTATCTAACAAACATTACCTTGACACATACGATCAAAAGCTAACTGCCACTTTTGATGAAGATACTATACGCCTCCCATGTGCTTAGTCTGTTCTTCAGTTCATCAGTAAGTGGGGTACTAAGAAATCTGGAATGTTCCACTTAGTTGAGATCAATCCCGAGTCACAAACTGTATATAACCAAACGCAGAAAGTGGAAAAAAACCCCAAACAATCTTAACATGAGAATGAGGTGTCTTATATGCCCAAAGTTTATTGACATGAGCTTTTTCTAAAAGGTAGCACAAATACCTGGAGAACTATGTATGCTGTTGAGTTCTACTTAGCCATCTTGCTTTGTTTACATACTTCAGATGTTGCTGTTGAACTCTCCCTCTAGGCATGAAAGATATCTTGAAACTTCACCAAAGGAAAAAGTAGTATGAGTGCAGTTTGCAAAATGATTTAATTACTGTGCAATTGGTTGGCAAGAGTGATGCTGCAAAGCCAGATAGCTAAGTTGTAATCAATCGTGTGCATGTGCAAGATTATGTCTCAATAGAAGGAAAATAAAATACGGTTGATGCAAATAAAAGATATTAAAAATGCCCACACTACTGAAAACTGAGGTCAGAGTTTCTGAAGCTATTCTGACAATTATCTGGTCATATATAATCAAGATCCACTTTCCATCAAGTTCTAAATGACTATGCTTTATTTCATTATTTCCTTTACCTCCTAGAAGGGTCATGTAGTAGAATAGCTTATTGTTTTTGTTTGCTTTTTCCTACTCCTTTAGATTGAGACACAAACTTCAGATTTTCTGATTTACAGTAAATAGTGGGGAGGAGGATGACTACACGGATTTTATTGCTGCAAAACTGGCACATCAGTTATTTGCGAAGGTATTTGCTCATCTCATCAGCTATCTTGTGTACTAATTAAATTGATGGACTATTGGACAGGGAGAAGTCTTCAAAGCTGTTCTAGGAACGCTGGAGGCACTTTTTAGAATCAGAAATGCAAACAGCTTGATGATTAACAGGACATAATTAAATGCACAAGTGATGTTACAATACTGCCTGTGGGTTATCACAGAGCCTTCTCCCCTTTCCCACCCCCAAACTGGGTATATTAATGGCACTTCATTAAGGAACTCTTAAACACTTAACTTCAATATGCAGCTAGCTTATTCTTTGGAGAGGCCTATTCTTTAATGACGTTTTTATTTGCTTAGCATATTTTACCTTGCATGCAGTGTTGACATGACACCCCAGCTGAGTATTATTTGCATATGGAATCACATGCAAAGTTACATGTAGTGCAATATGAACATAGACAGCAATTACTCTCTCCAGTACTGTATTTAAAAAAAAGAGAAGTCTGATTGCACCTGGAAAGAAAAATCCTACCCAAAATGCTATTTCAATTCAAACAAGTGTGCAAGCAGTCTGATACCATGGTGATAAAAACCAAGAAAATGTTTAGTAACAGCAGAACTCATTTGAAGTGCCTGGGAGAAGAGAGACCTGTGTATTCTGGCAAGATGTAACTAATGGGACAATTTAATCTTTATCAGTTTACTGAATTCATATGTAAAGGCTACACTTCCTGTATAGCTGCACTAAAATCATCTGCACATTTTCAAGTTTTCACTATCTGCTCAAGAGTATGAAGTCAGATTTCAGTGCTGGCCACCACTATATCAAATGGGACACGACACCTTTCATTTCACCCCTGTCCCACAAGAAGTACCTCAGGTTCTGGGAGGCATAGCCATATGCCATCCAGAATGGTAGCGTCCAAGGGCAACAGAAGGGAAACAGACAAGAAGAATACAAAAAACCTCCAAAGAATCCATTCAAGAAAGTAGATTTATCATCCCAAAGTCAAATAAGGGCCAAAACCACTTAACACCACCCTCCCCAAACCATAGTATTCTGAACCAATGCTTTTATTTAACATTTTGGGATTCATGCTTGGGAGAAGAGACAGTTCATCCAACACCAACTTTCTGGTTGCCCATGTGATACAGAAGCTGTTCCTTGCAGGTGTGACCTCATGATGGAGAGGGAACACTGACCCTCACACCTCTTCCCATATTCTCCCATAAAAACAGGATTCTGTAACCTGGGAGAACCCCAGCAGAAACATGAGATTTGTGCCAAGTTCAGAGACAGCAATTCTGCACTTGAACTTAGCTGGGGAGATGAATGCCACCAGCCAGGAAGGGGATGAAAGGTGCCAACCCTGCTGTGTCCCTGAACACTGCTAGCACAGACCACATTCACAGCTTCTGAGCAAGGCAGAGAGGTACAAACACACAAGGCAGTGCAGGCACTACTCAGGTGTCAAACCATTCTATGATCACTGTAGTATCTTTTCATTTGGGTACCACTTAATTCACTTTTAGAATCTTGACTGCGATGCCACTTGTCACCCATCACTAAAATGTACTTCAGGATGCAAAACTTGTAGCAGTGACTTCAAGTGAGAAAAGCTGCCTGAGGCTACACAGCACATACATATCATTTAATCCCCAATAAAGAGGTCTGGAAATGCATAAAAATTGTCTCTTTACTAGTACTTTTAAGTTTCCTCCGAACATCACCTCTAAACACTAACAGTTTTCCCCTACTAGTTGGAAAGAGTGGTACAATGCAACCACTAGAGCATAAGAATCGAACAGGAAAATTTGCTAAACTAACATGTTTTTGCTATCACTTCTCCTCAGAGCAAGACTAAATGACACAGGCTTCACTATCAATTGTTATGTATAGACTAGAAGTTGCAATGCTGTTCAAAATTATGTACAATGAAACTGAACACTAGTGTAGATGGACCGACCAACTTCATGTTTTCAGCTAAAAACAAAGCAGAATTCTAGTCAGTGCTGGCAGTTGGCTTGGAGTTCCCTATTCATCAAAATAAATTTGAACCAAGTATTTGATGGTATTCAGCAGTTTACTCTGATCTTTCCAGGCTCATTTATGAACAATGGCGATACTCCAGTTTTTATGGAGTAAAAAGTGGCATAAAAGTAGCTAAATTGGATTCTATCTGCCATTTGGTTGAAATACAAAGATAATGTGAATGCTATTAATGGATTTAAAATTTGGTACGTCAGCCCCTGTTAACAAACCCCACCCATGTAAAATATTCTTTGTAATCATATCATTAGCATACAGAACACCCCTGTAAAATGATCACTGCTCCAGGAACTGAACATTTTTCATAGGCAATTTTGACAGCAGAGTAAGTACTCAGGCTGGGTTTTTCACTACCATAGTTCATGTGAAGAATAAAGCTCACTGAAAGCAGTTCCTTCTGTTAAGGTGTTAGGTCATAGTTATGCCTCATTAATGTTAAAACAGGAGTAAAGCATAAGAAGCCCTCCACCCAAAACCCACACCATACTTCTAGCACATTTCTGAAGTTTGCATTTTAGGTTTATTTTGTGACTTGTGATTTCTTAACCTATCCAATTTGATCTACATTCTGCTACGATGTCCCATATGATTAAAGCTGGTTTTGTTTCAGCATTCCCAGGATCAGGACCCTTCTTTGTAGCAACAGAGTGACTGCGGAAATGGAGAACATCTACAAAGCATCAGTTATGCAGTTATCCCATCTGTGGGCTGATTTTTCTTGTAGATTGCCACTGATTCATTCAGCTACATCCATGCCCCAAAACATATTTGGTACTATAGAAGTGGTTTCCAGAAGCATACTATGCTGTAAACAGTTCAGTTCAAAGAAAATTCAAAACACAATTGCTCACACAAACCATTGTAAGCAAGACACATGCTGTTACACTGTATGTCAACAACCTGGTCTTTGCCCCCATCCCATACATGAACCGCAATGCAGTGGTCAAATTCACACACTGTCTGCATGCTCCTGCCTAATGACACATAGGTCCAGAAGAGTTACAAGAGGCAATTCCAGCTCTCTAAGCAGACATGACAAAGCCCTTGTCTTCCTTGACTCACTAACACTGATTTTATGCACATCCTTATACTCATGAGGAAATATCAGCATCTGTCCAAATAAGACAACATTATGACATGAAATTCACTTTCCACTGTGCAGTACACAGGGGCAAGAACTGCTACAGGAGGGAAAAAAACAAATGAATAGCTACTTCCCAATGTTTGATCAGCATTATCTACCATGGAGTCCTCGCTACCAGAAAGTTAGAGGTCTTCCTAGGTGCTTCACCTGAGAAAAAAAAAACTGCATAGCTCAGAGGAAAGGCTGGTATGATTATATTGGCAATGCCCCCAGTGGATACAAAATGTACCTGGCAGAAACAGTATTTTGACAGTAGAGTTAAATTGTGATTTAGAAACTGTTTGCCTAGCTCTTACCACTAAAACTTACCACTGCAAGGGGAAAGGTAGCCTACTCCTATACTACTGTGGTAGTATGTACTGTTTAACTGTGCCCATTTTAGCAGCAGTACACTGTCTGGCAAGACTGTATTAGATAAAACTTACTTCCATCACAAAAATCTTTGTCTGGCTGGAGAATGGTCCTGATACGTTTGCTCTAAAGCAAGTAGTATCAATAACATGCTGAAGAATCATGCTGAACAAATGCTTAAGAAAAAAACTTTCGTTGCTCTCATCACCTTTCTCATTAGGAAATGGAATTTGCACATAAAATGGAAAGAATCAGCACAGGATAGGACTGATGTGGATACTAATTATGGAAACAGGCTCAAGCAGCTATCTTCCTTCATGCTCAAGCTTCTAAAGCTATTTCACAGTTCACAAATCACTGCTGGTGTTTGGCACTTCCACTGCTCAGAAAAAGAATAGATGACAGGCCAAAGAAGGAGCAGAAAAGAAGATCAGGACTACTTATGGTCAGAAAAATGTTTAATGTTAATGAACAGCACTGATTTTCCCTTTCCACCTTCATAAGAAAAACTTTTGCTGAAATAACTCTTTTCAGCATGCCTTGTTTCTTTGGGCCAGTAACATAAGAAACACTTTCCCTTAAAAAGCTGGGTTTCTAATTGGAAGCGTTCCTCATATTCTCTAGTGGTAACCAAGAAAACTAGCGGTCCAGGCCATTTTCTCAGGCAACTAGGTTATAGAAGCTGCTGACAGCTTGCTGGAATAGAAGCTTTCAGCAAAAGGCAATATGCAGTATCGTTCAGACTTCAGCAGCCAAACAAATGCATTTTTTAGCCCTGGTATCTGAGAAATTCACACACAAAATTGAATCACAAATTAAAATAAAAGCAAATATTTATAAGCAGCATTAACATAATAAATCATAAAAGGCAGATAACATAATTATTCCATTCACAGTGGGGAGGACTGAACTAAAATACTCTGTCCACTTTGGGATATCACTTGGAAAAAATGCTGCTGTTATGAGATTTTTCCTACTTTGATTAGAAGAATAGTAAGTTTAACAACCGTTTTGTCCTACAAGGAAAAGTACAAGCAAGGTGTTTGCAGGAAACCATATCAGTACTTATGAAACTGCCCCAATTTTCAAATATCTATATTCTAGACCAGGAAAAAGACACTTACATACATATTTTAATCACATTTTTGTAGGAGATTACTTCGCATTGACTGTAAGATGAAAACACACAGTCAAGCATTTACTGGCAAACAGCGACTCCTGTAGCACAAGCCACCCAAACTTTGATTACTTGTGGTAACATGTTGGTACTTATCTATGCCACCTGAGGCTTTGGGAAGAAGAATTCAAGTACCCAACTCCTACATAATTCCTTCCTTTCACTATTCTTCTCCACCAAAGCTCTGTGAAGAATATTTTCCCATTTTTCTGGTACGAAGAAAGTTAATATTCCACAAGACAGTTGGGCTAAAGTGGCGTCTTGGTCAGTTTTGCTTATCAGTATTCTCATTTCAGCAACTTCTACAGTTTATGGCAGCATATACATTTCTGTATTGTAATAAACCACTCTTCACGGTTTTTAAGAGAATATAGAGTTAAGGATTAGCCAGAAAATATTTCTACTAGTACCAGACGTCTTTCAGTGCCACATGACCGACAGTTTGGCATAATCTTTCCTCTCCTGCCTGCGTGATTTTCATGGAGATTTTTGATACTAATTTACATGGGAGTCACTTTTTATTAAATTCTTGGGTTTATAGATAAGAAACAAGGCATTTTTCATAGTATTTTTTGTGTGTACCACTCAGCATGCTTTAGCCCATTTTGGACACTTGCTGAACTGAATTCCTCATGTACTGTGTTCTGCAGGCTAAAATGGTTGGCCATTTTTCACACAGAAACAAATACTGATCAGTGCAGCAAGTTTTGCCTTTTCATCAAGCTTCAAGCCCTTAACAAGTGTGCATATTCATCCAATTCCCATGGGCAGTCCCACTGAAATGAAGGGAAGCAGGATTGGTTTTTTTGGGACATAAGGAAAAATCTACAAAATTGTTTTGATGTCTGCCTCAACAAGTGATTTAAATTTTTATTGTTTTATTTTTGATTGCACAACAATTGCAAGCAGTTTGGAAAATTTTAAGGTATTTTCCTAGTCACCTAGAGTTTTGTGTTCTCTAGAGCCGAGGAAGCCCCAGCTGAGCTGAACAGAAAGGAATGAAAAGCTGAATTGAAACACCTTTTAAAAGCTCTCCATCAATCCAAGTGTTGTGAACAATGATCAGTTGCTTCCACTGATCTATGCAAATATGTACTGTATAGGTTAGTAAAATTTCATTTAAATTTTCTTCAAAACACACGACACTTGTTTTTCAAAGTAACTCGGGAGCCATATTTGAAGACAATGCTTAAGCACTTTCTCCAAAAGATTGTCTTGGCTTAATGGAACTCTAGTTACTCAAAGTCCTGCTCCTGTTGTTGAGCTCATGGCTCCAATTATTTATGACCCTCTACCCTTTCAAGGGGGACTCCACTAAAGATGTTGTGGTATTTGCCTTTCTTTTCTTTCATACAGCAATTACAGAGCGTGCATGTATCTTCCCAAACTTCCAGACTTCTCCTTATTATCTCTCCTGAATTGTTCTTCTCTTCATTTTTGTATACCCCCGAGTTAGTTTCTCATAACTAGTTCAGCCTCTCAAAGGTATACAGGAGACCAAGCACTGAAGAAAGCAGTTACATTTACTTCACTGAGTCAGTTATGTTTAATTTCCTGGGCATTGTTTAAAAAAATCATCTCTGTTTTAAGAATACACACAAAAGGTGGTCAGGTTTTTTTGTATAATAATTTGGGTTGAATTGTTGCAATATGAAGTTGTGGGAGAGCCTTCTGCAGTTTCTGGATTAGCAGAAGGGTTTGGTAGGTGTGGCTTATCTGTAATTCAGCTCCCTTGAGTTCACTGATTTTGATTCTCATAACTGATTCGGAAAGGCATGTAAGTCAGAACCACAGAATAGTTTGGGTTGGAAGGCGCTTTTAAAAGGCCATCTAGTCCAATCCCCCTGCAATGAGCAGGGACATCTTCAACTAGAGCAGGTTGCTGAGAGCCCCGTCCAACTTGACCTGGACTGTTTCCAGGGATGGGGCATCCCTGGGCAGCTTCTGGGGAACCTGTACCAGTGCTTCACCACCCTCTTTGTGAAACATTTCTTCTTTATCTAGTTGAAATCTGCCCTCTTTTAGTTTAAAACCATTACCTCTTGTGCTGTCACAACAGGCCAAGCTAAAACATCTGTCCCCTCCTTTCTTATAAGCCTGCTTTAAGTACTGAGCTGATGAAGCTGTTATTAAAGCATCAGGCATATATTTCTACTTGTCACTCTTCATAAGAAATAAAGATAGCCAAGAGGTTCTAATTTAACAGGTTAATTACTTTACCATGAAACAATATCTGTAATTCAGGTGTTGGGAAGCATCAGAATGTGGGGAGATGCAGGACTGACCTCTAAACCAGAAAGAAATTGGATCAAAAAAAAATCATTCATCATCTGCAAGACGCACTGGATTACTACTACATATAGCCACAGGTGCAGAATAAATATAAGGCGAAAGTGTTATTTTAAAAACATTTTTTTTATGGCTCGTATCTTAGTCTATATTTGACCTGTAGTTCTACATGTTTGCCAAAAATTATTCATTCAGTATTGTTAATCAGCTACAAGAGAACACAGCAGGCTATTCAAAATATCACAACTTTGAATCTTTTTTTAAACATTGAATAAAGGTAATTTGCAATATTTACTGTGTTTTTACAGTATGTTAGAGATGTCCATGGACTACATGAATCCTTTTTTCTATTAACTATGTACCTTCAAATTCCACTCTGGCATTTCTCATATACTTGACAACATATGGTCAGGCAACAAGGAACAAGCTTCATTAAAGAGTTATGAAAACTGCAGGAATTCACATTCAAAGCAGGGACAGTACAGTTACTCGATCCTTACAGCATTCATCCAGTTTGACATAACTAATTCAAAAGAATACAGTATTTCAGCAACAGCATGGCCCATGCAAAAACATACTCCCATGCTTCTACAACAAACATATGCTCTAGAACAGCCTAAGGTTCTATGCATGATGTTCACTACACTGTTATCCTTCTGCCCAAACTGTGCAAAAAATTACTTTGCTTCCTGCTTTTGTGTATTAACTGCCAAAAGTGGTAATAAACCTTGTAGCTCAAACATTAAGACCTTATGTAACTGCAATTAGAGTGCTGATTCTTTACTGACAGGTCTATCACACAGCTGCAAAGCACAGAAGATACCAACAGCAGCATTTTAAGTTTCCAGGTGACACAGTAGGGATTTCTCAATTATATAACACTTAGACACTTAGAATTAATTTGCTCAAACCTTTGTACTGCAGAGCTATTCTCTTCCTTAAAAAGTTTAGTAAGATTTTAAACAGTACAACTGAAGATTTCTAGCTTTCTATTTCTTTCCCCTCCCTATTTTTTTTGCTAACCTACTCGACCAGAATTATTTTTAAAATTGGGTTGAGCTATTTTCAAGACCAAGCTGGCACTGTTTCTCTAGTGTTAAATACTTAACTCCTCTTCCCCAAGAAAGTCATAAAGCTTATTTGTCTTAGATAAGGTCTCTGAACCAAAAGGAATCTTCCTGTTCTCATAAATGCAAAATACATGCCTTTTGCACAGGCCCTGCAGTCTGAAGGGCCTCCTTTATAGTTTTGGGTTGGGTTTTTTTTTTTTTTTTTTTGAGATTATTCAACTCTTATTCAGGGACCAGTCAAGGCAGACACCTTAGCAATCCATCAGTACATGCATGCCCTTCTCCTACTGTCAGCTCTTCATCCTTGGTTGGTGCTCCTTCTCAGACAGGAATTGAGCCACACAGCCATGGCAGCAGAGAACTGGCATTCTGTTCACTACATGCCAGAAACCTTTCTGTGAGTGGGAGAGGTGGAAGTTTATAAATCATCTGAAGAGCAAGGGTGAGCTGCTGCTCCATTGCAGAGGTTTCTTGTGTGGCTGGCTTCCACCATCATAAGTGCAAAGAGTGCAGGAGAGGTGAAGGCTAGAGAAGCCAGATCAGAATAAAGGAGCTTTGGCCAAGGACACGGGATGAAGCGACACAAACTAAGGTCACAAAAGCCTTTCCAAGCTTATAGCTAGAGGCCTCACACTGTGCTGCTCCTGCATTCCAGAAAGTTTCTATTCTGTATCAAAGAATATCGCTTTGCTTCATACAAACAGGTCAGTACATTCTCATAAAGTCAGGAATTTCACGTCAGCATTTGGCATCACTCTGATGCTTCAGGGCCAACTTCACTTGCTGGAATCCAGTCTGACACAGTGAGTAGCCCTCTCCAGCAGTTACTAAGAGGACTGCTATTTTAAACGCAACAAACTTCAAATACTTAAGCAAGCTGAAAATACGCATGCAGGACAGATATTTTCTAATCCAATTTAATTGCCAGTAGTTTGTAATCTGCAGGGGCTAGACATTTTGTTACCAAAAAGTGGGAAGATTCACAGTTCCCCAGCAAGAGATACTACACTGTGCTCAACCCGAAAAACTGAACTTTAAGTGATCTAAAATAGCTCCTTCACAAGGGCAAGTGCCATCATTAATATTTCTAGTCCTTAAGTTAATTTACTTTTTCTTCCTGTAAGCCTAGCACAGATGAACTTGAACGTTCATCTTGCATAACCTAAGCCCATCCTACTAAAATAGGATAAGTTACACCATCTCAGGATCCAAACTACACCAGCTATAGCATTACATATGCAAGGGCAAACATGATCTCCAGAAGTGTGCTAAAAAGTCTCTACATGCATTTTGTGTGAGGAACATAACACAAGTTAAACTCAGGATTTTTTCCAGCTTGTTCTCAAGCAAGTTTTCTAACTTACTCCAGATTACTAGCAAAGCCCCTTATACTGGACACAATCACTGGGAGCTTGCATAAAATTACTGCTTTTAAAGTATTTGACCTTGAAAGATGAAGTTTTCTTTGTGTGTTTACATACTTTAAATTTAAATACCTTTGTTAAAGTGTTCCCACCAAAGACCAGCTGTAACTTCCAAGGCCAGTATTCCCTAGACAGACTTGTCTCAGTACGTGACCCTTTGAAACCACATTGGGTTCTACTGGGGAAAGCAGGCGAAAGAACAGAACTTTTAATTTCAGCACGGACTTTTCCAGCACAAGAAGTTAAGCACAGGCATCTTGAATGATGTGATCACTAACATGTTGTGAATGTACTAAATCTGCTGTTGCCCAGTTAGGATTGAGTTAGAGACTTACAAGTGTGACAAAAAAGAAATTAAATACCTTTTCTTGAGTCTGCTTTTTTAAATTCTAATTCAGTAAGAACTTTGGAGAAAGGAAGAAACTGGAAAATTGATCTGTAGCACAACACTAGGTTAAAATGGGAAACAAATGTTCACCCCGTTCTTCTCAAGCACAGGCAGACAGCAAAAGTAGTTATTTCATGGCATAGAATTACCTGGGACAGTGCGCTATTGAAGATTCTCTATTTCATAGAAAAAAGATCTTGTTTCACAGTTAGCTGCCCAGGAGAGACAGATGCAAGCATTTGTTTATTATGTTGGGATCTGTACATAATGCATAATTTTAAATACCTTCAGGTAAACAGCACCCCATTTTAAGATTAGAGTATTTATGCACAGATTATGTTTGCTCAAAAACACCACCTTTTTTTCTTCACACCTTCTTTGGAACTAGATGAGCTTGCGTAATCTTCCTGTCTTCTGGGAATTGTGCTATGCAGTGAAGTGGCAACCAGCCATTCCACATAGTTCTCCTTCCCTTCAGTCTAAAGGACATTCGCTGTCCTGTTACATGAACATCTAAGAGCTGAAATAGAACTTTTTATAACACAGATAGAAAGATATCACATGTCCAATAAGTGTAAGGGAAGGGGGAGAATTTATTAAGAGCCATAGAGACCATTTGTTTTTATTTTAAGAGTCCATATTTGTTTCTCTTAGGTTCCATATAAGGCAGTTATGATTATCCAGTGTCTTGTTTTTGGTCTGATCAGAAGAGCCCCTTGCCAGCCCTCCTGGTTCTCATTCTGTCTGGGTGGCCTCCACAGCCAAGTTCTCCAAAACCATGAGTTCACAATAAATATTTAGGCTTTTCCTAGCTGCTTTACAAACAACTTCGGTTAGTATAATCCCATAATATTTCTGAAAGGCATTTAACAGTACCATTTCGCATATTATACATCAACACAGCTTTTCTAGAGTTTCCTGATTATTCATGAGTGTGCCCTATGTGTGACAGTTATGGAGGCAACTTTGCAGTCAGGCATACCACAAATCAGCTACAATTAGCTACCTAATAGCACAAGGACCAGGGATAAAAAAAAAAAAAACACAACAGCCTGGGAGGTCCTCCCCAGCTTTTCCATTTGACCAGATTATGCCCTGCATTCCAAGAAGCTATACTGAACAAAGGTGAAAATTTATGCTTGTCTGCATTTGCCATGCTGTAAATCCTTAACCTGAGTAGCTATGTAGAAGAGTAGTACCACTACTAAAGAAGCAGTACCACTGTAGCGACTCAGTATTACACTGGCAGCATAATCTTCTTTCCTCACACAAGAGCTCTTCTGCAAGGCACAGACAATAGTAATATATAGTATTATCCAAATGCAAATCTGACTATTTTGGTACTATAAACTTCACTTGATTCCAAGCAGTGATGTACCAAGGTCTTATAGGTTCAGAAAATACATGTTTAGTTTGTTTTCCAAATGTCCATTCATCCTGATTTTTCTCATCCTTAAAAATCTAAAGTTAAAGACTTATCTAGAGATGGATACCATAGTAGATGAAGTCTGCTTTATGTAAATTGCTCCCCAATTGCCCTGACTTTTGTCTGTCTCAAGTTTGATAAGGCAGCCCAAGTTGTATCTAAAAACACGACTCAGATATGACAAGATGATGCTCCACCCTTCTACGAGTAGTATTTTGAATAAGCGTTCTAAAATATCTTTCAGGCTGTCAGCAGTCCTTTATACCTGTCATCTAATGGCTGTATTGCTGATATGCTGTCAGCTAAAGGAGGTGCATTTTTTTTTAAATCAATCTCTGAAAGCCTATGGTCCATCTTTAATTCCAAAGTAGATTCAGAAAATTCAATTAAGAATTGACTTCAAAACAGAACCCTCAAGACACTTTCAGCTACCCCCTATTGCCACAAATGAAATCCAGTTTTCAAGGTTTTCAACTTCAATAGAGACTGTAGCCTTCCAACTCCAGTGAAGTCAATGGGAAATAGAAGCCCTCTGCAATGAAATGGACATGTCATAATCAAGCCCATATATTTTGCTGGTAACACTTCCCTTTGAAAGTCTAAGATGAGTGTCAGGCAAGTTTTTATTTACTAAAAGTCAATTCATTTTCTAAGTAAAGCTTTTTCTAGCTCTATTCTTTGTGGTCCTGTAGTTGGGTACATTTAAGTGAAGGTTTCAACATTAAAAGCACCAATCCTTTGCAAAAAATTAGAATCCTAATTTCCAAGTTCTTAAGGTGACATATCTAAAAATACATATTTCCTTCTAAGTACTAGTAGGAAGATTTCCATAACCTTGTTCTTGTCAGCATGCTATTTTGCAAATCAGGATTTTATTTCTTAGTGTCACATAAACACAGCTGTGCACATGCACTCACTTGATTGCAGACTGCATGCACAGCTTTGTTTACATGGGTTACATCAGCTTGCAGTTGCACTTGCAATTCCGTGTCTCAAATCAGCAGAGGCTTTACAGGGTCTGCTGGCTAAAAAAAATGTCAGCACAGACATATTTAGCATACATTTTTTATTCTAGGAAACCCATACTTTTCTTGCATTGATGCTATTCAAATCATTTCTAACAGCAAAGATATAAGGGCCATGAGCAAAATATTTGAACCGAGACCTAGAAAAGATGACCCTACTAAGCATCATCTACATAAGGCTATCTGTTGCATCACTGAAATTTGATCCCAGTCATGGTATAAGTTTATCACTAGGTTTCTGCCCCAGTTTGCCTTCCATAAAGCATACAATACCAGGTTTTTCCTTTTCTCCTATTAAGGTATTCATCTTCTCAGAAGGGAAAAGGCTCAGCAGTGAAAGAATTATCTTACTAAGTCTACAGACAGCTTCATATCCCACCTGAACTTCAATCTGTTTTAACAGGCTAGTTTTCAGCAACTTGATGTGCAGAAGAAACTCATGCAACTTTAGCTATTTGTCTGCGGTCTTCTTTAAAATGTGTTACATGCTTTTGAGACAAACAGTAATCAGACAGCACAGAAATAAATGTTCATTCTCTCTGCCTCATGCTAGGCCAGACCTACAGTAGAAGCAAGCTGCTTTTTCATTATTTAAAACATAGCTAGAACCTTCATGACAGTTCAGATTTTTGTACAGGGAAAGATTTTCCAGCAGGGCTGAATTTCAGGGAAGAACACAGCAAGATAATTGTGGGACCTGATGCCACTTGACCAGGACATGTTCTAGACTACCCCCATCCCCACATGAAACCCTCTGGCAGCTCCCCAGAACAGCAATGACTGGGTAAGTCGGTTTGCTAAACTTGGTCCTTGTGGTTCAGGCTGTTTTTCTGTACCTGCCAAACTCCCAGATGCCAACAGGGAACGAGAAGGGCTTTTCTTGGTAACATGATCATAATAAAGTTGACAGAAGTCAAATGATCATAATAAAGTTGACAGAAGTCAAAATATGCAGCAGCCCCGAGTTCTCTACATTTGAAGCCTTACAACAGGGACTACAGAAAAGTTAGCACTGTTCTATAGTTTCTTGCCAGTCTGTTTGAAATCAACACAAATCATCAGGGATGTGATAAATTGGGAAGCGCTACTGGCTACTCTGAAATAACTTTTAGTTAAAAATACATGCTGCTCTGTTGTCTGAGTCAAGAAGCTTAAGCATCATAAGATTTAAGCTTCAATTTCAATTTTCCCTTTCACAGAGCTAGGATTGAACAATCCCTAAGGAAAGATGACTATTAGTAGTACTCTGGAAGGTATTCCTGCTCCTCCAGAAAGGGTGGTAGCAGCAGATACAGCCTAGTGATAACAAAGGATTAACTTTGCCTTCATTCAGAGGCAGTTTGACCCTAGAAGTCATAAAGGAACACAGCTGAGAATACAGCATCAGATAAAGTATTTTCATGCAGAATTTTTAATCACAGACACATGTGATATTTTCATAGGTTTTAAAGTCAACAGGAGGCAATAAATCTAACAACCTGTTGAAGCACAGGTCATTAAGTTCATTCCACACATTCCTGTATTCAGTGTAGGAATTCAAAAGATTCATCCAGTCCTCAGTAGACTACCAAGTTGCTACCACAAGGAGACAGCAGGAGAGGCCAAGACTGGACACAGCGCAGGGCAGAGTATACATAAGAATGTCCAGATCTTTCCAGCAAGTTAGTGTCCTTCCATCTTCACAGGAGAGACCGTCCTACTTTAATCTGGGAAAATAATTTCCTCCTGACTGCAAACTGAATTAAAGGCAGGATCTTAAAGAATCATGAAGGCAAACCAAGCAGGAAGACTTATCTGAATGATACATTTTACTATGTGTAGGCCTTTACTGTGTATCCTTGTCTTGGAAATAATCCTGACAATCTACTCCAGCCCTTGGAATAGAGGAAACCTTGGCTCCCTCATGCAGATGATTATCGATTGCTGTATTATTTGCACCAAGAGCTATCTCAGACTTCTGTTTTACTCTGAGACCATAACAATTGCTCACAAGCGTCTCCAGACGCTTGAATTAAATTTTCATTTAATTCCAATTAAATGAAAACAGCTTCTACAAAAAAGTACAAATAGCACAGAGACAACTGAATTTATCAATTGCTAGGGAAAAGTTTGCTAGTTGAACCATGATGCCAAGATGTTTCTTTTGAAGGTCTCTAAAGGTTAAGTGCCCAGTTTCATATCTGCTTGATAACTTTTAGCCAAAGTTACCAGGCATTAAAACATAGAAAAAATTTTGCTCTGCTAACTGCTGTTCCCACCTGCCTGTCAGCAAGTCTGCATTCAACAATGCGTACAAAAACCCTATTCTTCTCTCCATGGAAAAGGATGGGAACATAGACTTTCTTAATGTTGTGTCTTAATTTTGCACCATGCCTGAACTTAATAGTTTCTGTAAGACTACATCTCTCACTGAACCATTTTCAGAAAGTTAGGGCAAAAACATTCAGCAAGGGCTCCCACACAGAAGGTGCTAGGACTGAAGGATGTTGCTTTTATGCACCCTCAAAAGAGAAACAGATTCTTCAATGAGTTTCTAATGAAAAGCCATTAAAGTAAGTTCTTCTCTTGTTTATATTCCTCTCAAAGTTTCTACTTTGGAAAATAGTTGAACTATAACAACTATAGTTGCAGCTATAACCTGCAGGCCAGCTAGATTAACTCCTTGATGTTTACTAAAAATGGAGAAAGGTCTTTGGCATGTAGAAGAAACTACTACCAAGCTGGGCATGTGATTACAGTAGATCAAAAAATGTGTTGGCTTTCTCTTCACATTCCAGAGACATGAGGAATCTGAAAAGAAATGCAGGGTTTGCTGTCATTTTTCTCTTTTTACTCCTGAAGAAGAAGTTATGCAAAGGATCTCTTCCTGCAGTGGCCTACACCAGAGACTACCAAAGAGCAGCTTCATACTTCACTGTGGCTTTGTGGAAACCTGGCATGGCCAAAGAAGGCTTACTTTAGCTGGTTAGCTTCCAGCTGTTCCCATCTATTACTTTCCTAATACTTCTTTTCCATGTATGCAACTAAGTAGGCCTTTAAAGGTCTCCAGAAACCACCACTTGAACAAATAGGTCTCAGAGCCAGGAGGTGAGTACTCTGAAGGCAGCAGCAGTTTAATCAGCTCAACCACAGGCACAGAATGAAGTTTGGCTGCTGTCCCTTTCACAGCTGCACAACCTTTCATGCTCAGACCTTCAGCACAGAGCCTGGGAATGGAGAGAAATTTTATATTTAGGCAGAACACAATAAGAACATTGTTACAGCTCCCCTGAGGCAACAACATTTCAGAATATGCCATATGCACAGTTTGAGCAGACACTAAAGCTGGCCAGTCAGTTTGTTAGTATGCATTCTCCCTTTAAGGAATTTTAGGTTAATAATTAGCAAAAGCACAGATTTTTGTGTTGTGTGGCAGTTCTCCGACACTTTCAAATAGTAAATTACTCAGTGAAAGTTCAAATAAAGAATACTTATTTCTACCCAGGCTATTCCTAAGTGAAAGCTGAAGTTACTAATGAAACAGCAAGTTTCCAAGCTCTTTCTTCAGCAGGAAGAACAAAAATTTAGAAACCTTAGTTACTAATTAAGGAATTCTGAGACCATATATCAATTAATTACCAAACAGGTTCACAATTCAATCTTAGTTTGCAGTACATGGAGGAAGCTGTGTTTGGGGGCACCTATAAAAGTGATAATTTTTAGAGGACTCAGAGCTACATGAGAAACCTGCCAGCTTGGGCAGAGATCTCTGCCACATACTCTGATGGGGTGTACACAGTTGAATTATTGCCCGGTGACCTAGTTGGTAGCCATCTAATTCAGAAAATTTTAATTTTATAGCAGTAATTATTGTAACCTGCTAGTCCACTTGTTTTCCAAGCAGACAGGATTTCAAATAAACTAGACAACTCTGTTCTCTTCCTCCAGAATTGTGGTGAATACTGAGCATTTCAACCCTCTCAAGGTTATGCTCTAGCTCTAAAGGAAAGAGGGTGTAAGTATTGCTCACAGCATGATCTAGGACAATCTAGCAGACCAAAATCATCCATAAAGATGAGAATCTAAGACAAAAAAACCCCAAAACTAAGGATGACAAGACTAATTTGCTTTTTTTAGCAAGAGCAACTCTGGCTTTTAGACAACAAATGGACTAAACATATTCTGAAAGCTCTATTTTTACAACAGTGATTAATAGTGGGTATTTTCTTTCTTACTGAGTTACTGTAAATACTGCCTGCTGCAATTGGCAACTTGAAATAACATAAACTTCAAAGTTCATTCACTGGGTGAAGATCCACAAAAGTTGCAAAAACAGCCCCAACACAAAATAATCTGCGGCTGTTGTGCCATATAATTGCCAGTTGGTACATTTCAGTGGTCACTAGTGAGAATGTATTCTAGTTAGTTTAGCAGCCAGATTTTTAATAGTGTTAAGCACTTTCAGGTAGGAATCCTCCCAGACTGCCAGAATCCAATTTACAAAAGTAATAATGAGGAACATCACAGGAAAAAATCTGATTCCATTTGTTTAATCTTCAACAATAACCAGATTTTCCAAACTGATCACACTGTTGTTGAACTGGCAGTCAACAGCCCTGTCATTTCCAGAATTTTGTTTTGGTTTTTACACTATTATGGAAATCCTTATCACTTAAAAAGATACTCAGGAGTTCACACCATAATGAAAGACTATGTTAGGCAGCTGTACACTTGCTGCTCAAGAAGCTCCTGCTGCTCCAGTGTTGCCTGGATAAGAATAATTGTTTAAATGTGCTATACTACAAACAGTTATTGAAATGAGTAAAGTAATAATTCATGTTTTTAGTAAACTGCTGATCAAGGGTGTTTCACAGATCCCAAGATAACACTCCATAAATGTCTGGCCAAAAGCCCTTAATACAGATACAGGACTCTTTCCTTGTAGTTTGGTTCTTAATCTGCAGATGCACACTGGTACAGTTCAAGCTCAACTGGAGGAGCATGATAGGGAAAGGAATATCTGGTCTACTTGCTTTGTGTGATTGAGGAACCACATAGTTCCTGGAAAAGCAGTTGATGACTTCAAAGTTAGTGGGTGGTTCAGCCATGTAGCTCTTATTAAATCTGTATCCCTTAGGGAAGATATTAAACCTCCATCCACAACTTTGGCAGATGGTAGAACAACTTTGTTTCAAGATTGATTTACAAGGGGGATGCTACTGAGTTTGGCTTCTGTAGCCCTTTCCTTTAACCTCTTCCACGTTCAGCCACTGTGTCTTTAGTTATGAGCACGACCAAAGGTATGCAGCACAACAAGACCCAATTACTGCAGGTCTTCAGGCAGGTCAGAGCAGAGCTGGTACAGACTTCAGAATGCTTTTGTGACCGGATAGAAAGCAGCCATCAAGACCTGACTCCACCCTCTTAATCATGCAAGTTATAGGAAACACTGTGAAAGTGATCTGTGACAACAACTTGTACCCTGCATAAATGCATTAAAGGACAAAACGACAGGTCTCCTCACAAATTTACTCAAACTAATCCTCCTGGTACCTCTGCAGCTTGATCCATACTACCACAAAACTAAAAATGAGCACAGAAGGGAGAGCAGGCAACAACTCGGATACCCTACTGCCAATAAGCAGCTCTAAAACCATGTAAACTGGCACAGAACAGAGCATTTTAAAGGCATTATTGTTGCAGACAATGCAGGCAGCATCAATTTATGCCTTAATTATTTGTGATTACTTTTTTTTGTGCTTCAGACAACTGGTGCATAACTCAAAGCAGCCTGAGACCAGTGACATAAGGGGCACTGCAGATCAGCTCTGCTCCAGTATCATAGGAACCAGAAAAGGCCTGAAAAGCCATCTCTACCTTTCAGCTATATACCTACTGACTAGAGACAATACAGCTTCATTTCCAGAATGGCTGTATGAGTGTCAAGCTGCCAGCTTGCTGAAAAATATGGTGGAAATGCTTGACTTGGGGCGGGGGGGGCTCTGACAGAACTCAAGTGGAATGTACTCCTGACATCATGGGACAGATTCCCTGTTGTGTAAGACTTCCCCGAAGCTGTACAACACACTAATGTCTTAATAGGAGATCCAGAGCGCTGAAAAACCTGCTAATGGCTATACAGTAATTTCAAGCATGTTTAATACCCACTGCACTTTTTTTGGTCAGTCAAGAAACTTACATTTTAAAAAAAAATTTTTTTTTTTTGAGGGGGCGGACTGCAATTCTAAGTCATTGCAGTTTGCCAGAATCAAGAATTGGTAACATAAGTGAAATCCGAAGTATATGAAAATTGCACAGCCATGTTTGTTTTGCTGCAGTATTTTTGAAGGTCAGCTAAACTGACATAGTGAACAGTGCAAAAATCTTTGTGTATTTCTGTTACAAGGCCCTGAACAAATGGAGAACTCTAATACATCTCTCTATTAAACTCTCAAGTTCGTGGGTCTCCACTTAGGTATCCCCATTGCAAAAATGAAGTCTCAACTGTTTTAATAAAACCCATTTCCCCAATTTCCTTTAAGGGAATGCTACTGAGTCATAGCTGTAACACTAGATCTAATTAATTGGGATTTTGTGCCAGCACAAATGTCAAAACAGCTGATACTTCGATTTTTGTCTGTCTGTTCTCCAAGACTATTCAGGAGGTAATAAACTTAATTACTTTCTTAAAATTCAATTATTCTCTAAAAGAAATGCACAAAATTAATTTATATGCTGTGACCTCACTTAGTTTATCCCCTAGCTCTGTTATTTCTTAAGAGTAAAGTATCACTGCAATAGTTGCAACAGTGTGCACCTAACATTTAAAAACATATCTATGCCTGCTAAGAAAAAACAAAGTACACTGTAACAAGCATGTATCTGTTTTGCTTAGCTCTGTACTCAATATTTTGCAAACATGTATGTGGATCATAATACATTTTGCTTCAGTGTTATAATAGAAGTTCAGACATCAGAACTGACTATATCACTAAAATAGTACCAGAATAATTCACTTTAACATCCCTTAGAAGTAAACAGGTACACAGCTACCTATATCACTGTTCACTAAATACACCTAATACACCTTTTGCATCCTAAGCAGAGATGGTTTTTTAACAATCTAATTCAGGATGGTATTTCAGACCTGTTTTTAAGTATCCCCATTAACACTTAGTTGCACACTTATAGCTGGGCATGTCTAAGTCCTGAATAGAGGTCTGCTTGTGCCACTACAGCAAACACAACCAAGAACAGAATCTGCAAGGGATGTGTCATGTCTTACTCAAGTATCTTGGGACTGATACTAACATGAGGCTAAGCATTGACACTTCTCTATTGCTGCTAAAGGGCAACTGGAAATTTGTTGTGAACATGACACTCCTCTAAAAGGTAAAATCTGATGAATCTAACTTCTGACAGCACAAGGCCATAGTTAAAAGTGGGGCTGTACTATTTGGTACTGCCTACTCATGTGGTAAGATAGCTCCCACTACAGTTTATCCTTCTCTCCTGCCTCAAAGCACTGGATAGCACCCCTTGTAAGTTATCCTTTCAAACTAAGGCACACAGAACAGAGAATTGAAAGAGGTCTCCTATGCAAGAACAGGTAAGACTTTTTCAATCTCTGACTATGACACAGCCATAGAACAGGGTGGAGGGGAAGTTAATTTTGAGCACTTCACAAGTGACCTGTCCATTTTGTATCCTTTGTTATGAAAGGCTAGACACACTCACAAGCCTCATCAGAGAGGTCAACTTCTGATTTGCATGAACCATATGGGATCACTCTTTGACATTAAGCTTGCACAGAGATAAACGTTTCACTTCAAGTTGGAACATTTTTGTGACTCCTTTGCACTGCCAAATCTGAGTCATTTACCAAGGTAAAGCAAAATTCCAGCAACACTTACTGGTCCATCTTGCTTTCAAAACTCCACTTCCCTTCTCCCTGTTCTTACCCCTCCTCCTAACTTTGCATAATGTTGGATGAAAGAGGGTTGGTGGAGAGGAAGAACCTCTAAGTGTCTAGCCAGGGTATTTCATGGTGCCTTTCGGCTTACAATGAAGCCAGAACTTGAGATCAAGCCAGACATTTATTTATGTAACTATACTCAGATTCTTTATTTCCTCAGATAACCATTAGAATTCATCCCAGAATCTGACCCACAAAAAAGCCTCCACAATGAAAGCCTACCGGTATTACATAGGTATATGGAATATTTTGAACTGTCTCAACAGGCAAAGATCATCTCCAATATCTCCAATGTTTAACGATCTTCAGAATTTAACTTCTATATAGAAACAACAAATAAGAGGGCTTTGAGTAAATGACTGTCATGGTTTAGCCCCAGCCGGCAACTAAGCACCACGCAGCCGCTCAGTCACTCCCCCTCCCGCAGTGGGGCGGGGGAGAGAATTAGGAAAAAAACCTTGTGGGTTGAGATAAACACGGTTTAATATGACAGAAAGAAAGAAGGAAACAACAATGATAATACCAATAAAGGAACGTACAAGAACAAGTGATGCCCAATACAGCAATTGCTCACCACCTGGCAATCGACAGCCCGTCCCCGAGCAGCGATTTCCGCCCCCCGGCCAACTCCAGTTTATGTGCTGGGCATGACGTCGTATGGTAGGGAATATCTCTTTGGCCAGTCTGAGTCAGCTGTCCTGGCTGTGTCCCCTCCCAGCTCCCCGTGCATCCCCAGCCTCCTTGCTGGCAAGCCAGCACGAGAAGCTGGACTGTCCTTGACTGCTCAGCAACAACCCAAAACACCAGCACATTATCAACAGTTTCTCATCCCAAATCCAAAACACAGTCTCACACTAGCTTCTGTGAAGAAAACCAGCTCTATCCTGGCTGAAACCAGGACAATGACACACACCTAAATGCCCAAAACTAAAATCAAGGAAGCTCCTTTGCTATGAAGTTTGCTATTAGGTGGAAGACTTTGCCTCTATTCCCAATAATATTAAAGCTTTTAAATTATTCTACCCTGAGAAAAAAGGAAGAATCTTTCTAGTAAATAGGCTTGTTCATATTTTAGTCAAGATCACAAATCCTAAGTCCCTTGAACAGAAAACCAGCTCTGTGGTTCTCTCAATAGTTTCATTGCAAGATAAGTGTTTTAGCTCCCAAATTAGATTTTAACCCAGTGGCACTCATTTCTAGGTAACTTACTTTAAACAGTGGTAATCCTTCTCTCATTTACACCAACAAAATGAAAAACTTCAGTAATCAGTCTTAGATCACACTGGGTTGAACAAGCAAAGCTTGGCCAATTCATTAGATCTGTACTTTGTGGAGTCACTACACTTGTTTCAAAAGTGAATGGCATATTGCCCTGTTAAAATCTGCACATTTTTTATCCAAAGACTTTTTACACATTTGTATTCAGAAAGCTATGGAAGTACAAGCTATAGGAGACAAATTCCCAGTAGATAAGTCATCCTACTCATATCCGTTAAGCAGTATTTTGACATGCCTGAGTAGCTCATTGCCATTGCTGGAATATGATCCAAGTGCCATTTTAAAACACACAGCTCTCAGCTAGGTGCTAGGATAATGTATAATTTTAATTAAGAAATGGATTAGAAATTGGTCAAGGAAACACCTACATCACACATATATATTTATCTTCAACTCAGAGGATTCAGCATAAATTTTTCTACAACTCCCAATGTAGTACAAAACAAACTTTCAATACATTAAAGCTTTCCTTGGGTAATACTTAAATACCCAATCCCCCAACACTAACCACTTTATCTGATTCCTCTAAATATGCTGAATACACGGCAAATCACAGTAATTACACAGTGAAAAGACAGGACTGCCAAAAGATTTACAGCTCTACTTTTCACTTACTTCCCCACCTTCATATTATGACCAGATTTGTGGATATTTCACTCTTATTCTTGGGAAGTAAGTCAGCTCCTGGTACATTCCCTCTCATTTTACAGAGAGTGTGAAAGTTCTAGGTCCAAACCAATGCTCGAGGAGGGTGGGGTGGGGTGTGGCAAATCCTCACCCAGTAGAAAGCTAAGCTGCCATTTAATGCTGTCTGGTCTTAATGACCAATCTCATATTGGAAACAAGATATGAAGATATGCAAAATCATGACAGTCAATTCTACCTACTGCTGTGTGTGATAACGCAACACTCTGCACAGTAATAGTAATTTCAGTTTCCTTATTTCCTCTTGGGCAAGCTTTGCACAGGGTCAGATTTTTATGACAATTTTCATTCCAGCTATGCTGTGTCATTTCTCTCCTTTACCATTGTGCTGTCCATGCTTTTTATAACAGGTACTGTAATTTTCATGTTTACTTCAGCTTTTCAATAAAATTGTCAACATAAAGGTTAGTAAATACTGCAGGATGCAACTGTCAGTTAAACCTTGTAACACCATTTATCAGCCTTTTTTAGTTACCCTCCTTTACTCTTCAAAAGCTGGTATCTCCCTAGAAACCACAGTACTTGGTGTCAACCTTGAAAAACATTATACCTTCTTATCTTCCCAAACATTCAGTACCAAATACAGTACTAGTGCCTGTGGTTCAGCATTGCTGTCTTGCTGGAATTCCCCCCGAAAAGCTGCTTTTCTAATTCAAGCTTCAGGCATAAGGTAATTTTTCTGGCTCATTATCATTGATTTTAGGTTCAATCTGCTTAAGGGAATTATTTATCACCATACTCTGATTCCCAGGTGCATAAAACAGAGGAACTAATTGCGCTAGTAACTTACAACAGTCTTGGCCACTCACTTCATTGCAACTACACCAAAAATGTGGTAAATCAGTGTGCAAAATATTCAAATTGTATCAAGCTGTATCCCACTATGCCTCACTTTTTTTACTTTAGCCAATTCACCTGACTTAAGCAGTGACATACATATGCTGATGCAACCTGACTCACTAGTACCAAAGCAATTTACCCCTGCTGAAGCTCTGGCATAGTGCCTTCTACATTAGAAATCAAGAACGCACATTTTCTCATTCTGTAATGACTGGAGTATACTGTGATTCACAGTCACAATGAAAACGTCAAGAGAGGAGCTGAACCTGATCCTTGCATCCAACTAAACTATATTCAGGGCAAAGCTAAAAATACAAGTTGAAATACATTTTGTCAGCTGCTCCCAGTGCCAACAGCTGGTAACAACCCTCTAGCATCTCTCTGAAAAGGAAGCATAACCTGGGGCATCATCACAGCCAGCTGTTCACCATCTGGGATTTCCTTCACATTGGCAGGAACTGAATTGGCAGAATACATTTAGCTCTGTATTTCAGGTGGCTTTGTAGCCCCCTTGAACAGACATACACAACCTAAAGCAGAACTAAGTTGCAGAAGTCAGAACAGATCTGTCACGTGTTGGATCCACAGCTTGCTCCCCCAAGTCTGAATGAACAGTTCAATGACTTAGTCTCAACACTAGTCCCTTAGCTCTTTCTCTCTGATCACCTCCTTATTCAGTCCTCCCATCACCTGCATCTCTCCCCCCTCCTCTGCACTACATTACAAGAACAGTAAGGTTGCCAAGTTTAGCCTCAGAAACAAAAAAACCCAGATCAAGCAGATGCTCAGGTATGGAAAATTCAGTTCCAACAGTTATATTGGGGCAAAGACCTTATATTTAATTGCTCACAATAGGAAGTCTCAGCAGTAATAAGCAATTCTGTCAACCTCAGGAATAGTAAGTACATCAGTAGTGCTGTGCATACACACATGCATATCTATTTTCATACTGTGCACAGATTTCCTGCACTATAGATTAATTTCAGTTTTCCCATGCTTCACAGCTAGGTTTTGATCAGTTACAGAAAAGTGGATAAAATACCTGTGTTGAATATTTGTCTGCTAGCTTATTCCATTTCAGTGGTTAATGGGAATAGTGTGTGGTTTCCTAGACAGTACTTTCATCAAATTGCTTCTCAATTGGTCTGATGTCATCCAGTGTTAATGTGTTCATAATGAATAATACATTAGGAAAGGAAATTTTTCACAGATACAATCAGGAAATAATTTTAACTCACATCAGCACTGTTTTAGAGACTCTTCACTATCTTTGCACAGTTGTTTTTTTCTTTGCTATTGCAGCATCAACAAGCCAGAAGAAAAATCTCTGTTGCAAGGTGACAATACACTGAGCTCAATTTAATCAGTCTGAAGGTTTGTGGTTTGAAAACTATACACTCATGGTAAGCTTCTACAAATTGACTGTAGAGGCTTCTAGTCAGGGACATCTATGCACAAAATCCTGTAACTCATAAAACTACTCTGCTAATGCAAATCACTGCTATGCCTTCTCATTGCTGGAAACCCAGAACACAGATTTGGCCTTGTGATTCTGAAGCATGCTCTGAAAACTGATATTTTGCTTGTGAAATAATTCATAAGCTGTTTTCAGGAGACTATGATAAAGGTTATTCCTCACGATGAACAGGGAAATAGGGAAACTGTTCATCACAGTTAATTTTGACCTGAGACTGAGACATTGTTTGGAATGAAAAAAGATTAAAAGCCACATTTCTCACTTGTGCTTAACATTTTAATTCCTACCTTTTTAGTATTGGCTTATGAAAAGGTAGAGGTTGCAAGTTGTGTGGGCCGGCCATCTTTAAAGATACTCCTCAGAGACGTAATAAGCATTTGATTTACAAGTTCTTTGTATTAAGCACTTCATTCAGACTGGCTTTACACTGGTGGAATACCTTATTATAAGGAGCATTAGTTTATGCATACAGCAAAATTTTAAGCAATTTTAAGCTTGAATAAAAGCTATTTGTTTTTTTGTGCCATGAGTTCCAAGGAGACTCACAAAAATTTACTAACAGTTTCCATTGGCCAAAATCAAAGAAGAGTTTTCTTGAGTTTCTGGGTCAAAATTCTTAATGTGTATACAATAGGAGTAGACTGAAATAAATTAGACTATTCACATCTCACAGGACAAATTCCTCCTCTAACAAGGATGTTTGCACAACTCCAAAAGCTGCTATTAGTCTTCAGAAGCATATTGGTTTTAGAAAGAACAGCATGATGGAATTGTCTTTGGAATGGAAATTTCTCAGCATAAAACTCCAGTAACAAATTTCCAGGCAGTACTCTGAAATTCGGAAGAGCTTGTCAAGGAAGCACTTTCAGTCCTCCTTTGAGCCAAGCCATTTTCAGGCAAAATACTCTGTTCCTGGAAAGCTGGTAGCATAGCTAGTATAATACCATAGAAAACAAGTTTAGATCTCTTATATAGCCTATCTTAAATGTTTTAATTGAAGCCAATGACTAGCTGCAAGTGCCTCAGCTTTAGGAAGTAGGTGGCAAACAGACACTGCTGTACAAGTACCTAAAAATCCAGAGTAAATACTAAATACTGCATGCCAAGGATATAGCAGGAAGGACCCAAACACAGGCCTTGTAACCAAGCAGGCATTCCTGCAGTGTAACAGCCGTGCCCTGAACTTCCAATAGCTGGTAAAATGCTGTCCTGGTTTCAGCCAGGGTAGAGTTAATTTTCTTCATAGAAGCTAGCATGAGGCTATGTTTTGGATTTGGGATGAAAAAATGTTGATAAGGTGCTGATGTTTTGAGTTGTTGCTGAGTAGTCAAGGACAGTCCAGCTTCTCATGCTGGCCTGCAGCGAGCAGCCTGGGGGTGCACAGGAAGCTGGGAGGGGACACAGCTGGGACAGCTGACTCAGGCTGGCCAAAGAGATATTCCATACCATATAACGTCACGCTCAGTATATAAAGCTGGGACAAAGAAGAAGGAAGGGGTGGAGGGACTTTCGGAGTTATGGCGTCTGTCTTCCCAAGAAACCATTACGCGTGACGGAGCCCTGCTTCCCTGGAGATGGCTGAACACCTGCCTGCCCATGGGGAGTGGTGAACAAATTCCTTGTTTTGTTTTGCTTGCATGCACGGCTTTTGCTTTACTTATTAAACTGTCTTTATCTCAAACCATGAGTTTCCTCACTTTTACTCTTCCAATTCTCTCCCCCGTGCCACCGTGGGGGAGTGAGCGAGCGGCTGCGTGGGGCTTAGTTGCTGGCTGGGGCTAAACCACGACAAATGCCTTCAATTTCCTCAGAGTGAAAGTCTTCCTGTCTCCCTCCCATTCCCTCTTCAATTCTTAGAGGAGTTGCAGCTCTTGCAATGGCTCAGCATGCTGTGCCTGAACTCAAATGCTAAACTAAGTTAGCTGACAGAAGGGAATTGTGTTAAGCCATTCTAGGCAAGGAGTTCATTACAAAAACCCAAACTGCTCCACTCAACATTCAAATCCTTCTCCCAAACCAATTCTTCCATACCTCTGAGACATTAATCTAACATATGGGCTTCATCACTTGCTACAGGCTGCCTATAGGGACCCTGCATATCACTCAGTTTTGAGTTTGGACTTTTAACAACTTACTGCTATATATAAAAAAGAGACGTTCCAGAAAGGAGAGCCTTAATTTCTACAGATATATTGATCTGGCTGCCATAAATAACAGAATAAACCACATTTTACAAGGCACTGCCCTAAGTACTGCATACCCCAGAAAAACCTGGAGACTTTCTGCATTTCAATGAGTAACTGAATTCTTCACAACCATCCACTGTTCAAACAACAATAGAGTCTAAGGTGCTTGGATTCTACATTCACAATGCACAGGTTTTCAAAGTCTTATTTCCCTTTGGAGCAAAAATTCTTCCCAGAAATTCAAACCACATAATACATTTCTGTTCTATACTCTACTCTGATTTTTATTTAACCCTTTTAACTTGTACATCTCTGGACTATCCATCAGAGGCATGATAGGAAGCTTAAATTAATGAAGGAGGTCAAAGGCTACACCTCTCTATGCTAGTCTCCTGGTGTCAGAAACCTCCATCTGTAGCTTTTGCAGTCTGATATGATGGGAAAGATGTAATTTTTTGAATAGATTAATTTTTTCTCATCTCTTATTATGAATACATATGTTTCTGAAGAATCCAGACATTTTCCAGACAACTTTTCTGCAAATCATAATTAAATTGGTAACTCACAAGACTGCATATTTTAATAACTGAATGTATCTAGACTAAGGCATCAAAATCAAGAAAACATTTGGGCACATTTGAATCTTACCAATTGCAACTGCATGTGTGTCTCATTCACCATAATGTACATGGTGATCAAATCAGGACTCCAAGCTTGTTCAGATACATACCCAGTGCAACTGAGATCATGTTCATTGGCTGAACACTCAGGTACACTATTTATCAGGTGAAGGGTTATATAATTAGTACTCCAGGAGGTGTAGGGCAGAAGAAAAATGTAATACTTTCATATAAAAACAATCAAACCACTTAAGCAAGCAGAAATATCTTAGCTGCAGAGGAGTAAGTTGTGTAGAATAGACTGTAGCACCAAGCATATAATATACAAGTAACCTGATTTAGATGCTAATTAGCCCAGATATAAGAATTACAGGGTTAATTATGCAACATAACCCTCCCACAATCTTATCTGCTGTAGACACAGGTGAGAGGAAAAAAAAATCTTACCATTTGATCAAATTAACCACAAGCCACCATGGTAAGTTCTGATGAACATTTTTGGAAAGCATTTAATTTTGAGTCCTAGGTAGGATGGATTCTGCATTTGAATTACATCCATTTTTATTATTGAATATGAAATACCAATTGATTGAGGAAACAGTCACTTCAACAGCTATGTAATAAATGCTCCTCCTGCAGCACAGTTGTTAAATAAAAACATATACTTTAATCAATTTAGTTTTAACTAGCATGCAAGAAACTCATTAAGTTTAAATTAAATCCTTATGTCAAGCACTGAGTGTGACCACATCTTGTTCCAGTGGCTTGCTATAGGCCAATTTTCTTTTTAAGGTCTGTTCTCAGTTATCCTGTTCATTGTGACACCACCTCAGCTACCTGAAAAGCAACATTCTCTGCTTACTCAGGAAACTGTTTTTGTTGGTTAGCAGTAAGACAAGCCTATGTGTAGATAAGAATCTTGGCTACACTAAGTATATTCTTTGGAAACTGGGAGAATTCCATGAAGTTTATTACTATCTTCCTCACATGAGTACTGATTCTGCAAGAACTATCAACAGCTGCTTTAACCTATGACAACTAGAGACCCTCCTTTCCTAAGAAGCCACTCTACAAGCAGAAGCCTTTGTCTTGGGAGCAGACCTCAAGCACATCTTTCTAGCTGGCAAGTCTCCACTTTTACCACCTGAGGAGTCCAAAGGTAAAGGAGCCAGGTGGGAAACCTTGATGGCATCAAGGTGGTATAAAATAGCTAATTAAAATAATGGTTAGAAAATACAATTATTATAGGCATTTAGACCCACCTGGTATCAGTGGGTATCAGGTACCTCAATATTTTTTTTTAAATAAGGTCTAAAACCCAAGTTATTTTCTTCAGCTGTTCCATTCCAAAGATTCAGCAAAAAAGGGCCCTGGCAGAGAATTCAAAACACAACTCACAGCTGACAAATAGTACTGTCTTATCAGCACTGCAAACCTCTAGAGGAAAAAAATCCTCATTAAGAATATCCAGAATGCTGGACAGGGTTTTCAGATTAGTTGAACTTTGCTATTTAAGTGGTAACTGCTGAATTTGGTCTATCAATATTTCAAATGAGAGGCCTAGACTCAGGTTGCATTGGGGATTTTACAGGAAGTCAAAGAAAATACCTGATCTATTACATTCAAGGGAAATATGTAAGTTAGCAAGCCAACTCAATGTCTCCAGTGAAAAAGCTGTCTTGGCATATGAGCTAAGGGTCCAGTTAAAAAAAGCTACAGACAGAATACTTAATTTTCCAAAGATCACCCTGCAGAAAAGGATAAAGTAGTATTTGTCCTTCATGGGTTCCAAATCCAAATATTTAACAGGATATTTTTGACCTTGCTGCTGTCCTGTACCAAAGCAGTCAAGAAAAAAAAATGAATTTCCTAGGCTGAGATTAAGCAAGCTGTCACTCAGGACTTCCAGAATTCACATTGCAGCATTTCCTTCAGATGTAAAAATCACTCTCCATGTTAATTGGGCTAAAATATTTCACTTCATCTTTAAGTGAGGCATGCTGAAGAATACAAGAACAGGGTTGTAAAGGCATGATAGTTAAGCCCCACATATATTTTACATGACTTGCTAAGCTCTGAATGTGGCTTCTAGCAGAAAGCACAGGTTTGCAATTCAGAAACATCTAATGCAGAAATGCAACACAACAGAATCGTCAGTAACTGCCTGTACAGTCCCAGCTCAGGCTATTTCCCCATGGTTACAAGCAGTAATAAAATCTACTTGAACTGTTCTTCTGATTCTGTCCTCCCGAGCAGCAAGCAGAAAAATACACAAAGCATGCATGAAGTTGTACCTTAACAATAAACATTGGTTTGTTCAGAACTAACCTTCAAAACATTGTACTTAGTTAGAACTTACTATTTCATATTAAATGGTATTAAATTACTTGAGCTTTTAAGATACCATGCTAAATACACAAATATAGTTGAACAGCAAGCACTGTTGCATATAACAGCAAATGCCAGACACATAGTGGAAAGTCAGAGTAAAGTCTTTTAAAAATTTAAGGGTTTCATTAGTATCTTGGGATATTTAAGTGACAAAACTTTCAAGTGTCAACTCTTTTTTCTGGTACTGATTTGTGGTGGCCACACTTGGAGGAAGGATGCTGACAAAAATCAAGCGTTCAGAATTACAATGAGACAGGAAAACTTACTTTACAGGAAAAAATGAAAACTAAGCAGATTTTACTGTTACTTTGCTGTGGATGTTGGCATGTGGTGGTCATAGGACCAAACCTGATTAATCTTGTTCACACTGAAGGAGCCAAAGTAAAGCTTAAATATCCACCAGTCAAAGTCTCAGTACTATCGTCTTACAAAAACTACCTCCTTCAATCCTTTCCTGTTGCACTTGCACAGAAAAGGAGACAGCTCATTTTTAAATGATTTTTAAAAGGTTTAAAGATTTACATGCCTATGCTTTATTCATAGCTGATGTCACTTACCATGTTCAACATCTACACATCAAGGAAGTTAAAATGATTTAATCTGGCCACAAATATCCCCATTACCACTTTGCAATTTAGAGCACTAGTTCTATTTTTTTTTTTAAAGACAAAAAAAGTTTGGGAAAATTTGTTTAAACTTCATGAAATTTGTTATCTAAGCCAATATTAACATTGATGTAACTTTGTTTTGCAGTACTGGTGAATTTTGAATAACGCAGTTTCAATTTTTGATTGCCTAGTTGTTTCACTATTTATGCATCCCCATTAAAGTACTAACGTTCTTGGTGTTATTAAAATCATGCATGCACTATGCAATTATTTTGATTTTGAATGTTTACTTTGATCTGTTTTGGAAAGTCCAGCCAAGATACCCTTCCAGCTGTGGAATCTGAAGAAACTGGAATCTCTAAATTTAAGTCCCATTAGATGAAGTTTCAAATTAGGCTTTGTAAAGCCTTATTTACTCTTATTCCATGTTTCTGAGCCAATTATAACACTACAGCTTTGCTTTTATACCCTATCGAGATGCACATGTTTATGGATGCATCTTGCATCCCGACATAGGCTAAGTCACAAACTAAGACAAAACCAGTCTGTTGCTCTTATATGGTTCGCTCTTCATACTGTGGGCTGGTAATGTTCAGCCTGCTTTCTTCACTCATACTTAAAATCAGTCTAGTGAACGAGTAAAAGACTGAGCTGATATAGACCTTAACTTCTGTATGAGTTGCCCGCAATATGAGAATAGCCAAACTTCATTCAAGTTGCTCAGAAAGCTCAACACTCCTTTTTACATGCTGCTGTCCATATTATTTTCCAGATCTGCTACACGTTTTTCTAAGATCTTCACCAGTCACTTATCTCAGTTAATTTAATCTGGAAAGTTTATTAGCATAATACTAGAAATTCTAGTGTGGTTTCTTATGCTTTCTGGAAATACGATGTGCTGCAGGAACGAATCAGCAATATTATCACTGCTCTCCAGTGGAACAGTTGCTTCAATAGTTTGCCCTGAGCTTAAAATCCTAGATCAACACTGTCTCCAGAGAACAGTCTTATTTGAGAGAATTCATCCTGTAGCTATTGGTTCCTGAAGTGACCAAGATTCATATCTTTACAACCTAATGCTCAAACGACTACAAATTGTCACACTTAAACTTACTTACACCAAAAGAGTTAACAACAGAAAAATACTGAATTGAAAATCCTTATCCTTTTGACAAAAAAGCAGGTTAGAGACATGACCTATACCAGGGACAAAAGAAGAGTCAAGCATAGCAGACTAAACCTCTCAACATATTTTTCTGTGAGCACTTCAGAGCTCGCAAACATTTATCTACCCATTTTATAGGGCTCAGTCACTTCTCAGAACTCTCCCATAAGCCAGCCACTTTAATGTTAACCAAATATTGAACTCCCTGCAAGTCAATAAAAACATTTATTGACTAAAATATTCAGTCTATAAACACACACAATTAGAGGACTTCTGTTACAAAAGTGTGACAAAGTAGAAAGAGAAACAGGCAGGTGACAGATTTGTTTGGCATTAACTTAAAAATAAGTAATTCTCCAGCATTACTGTTAGTAGCATACCCACTTCCTAGAACAGAGCTTCAGGAATATCAGACAGTACTGAATACTTTCTATTCACTGAAATAAAGCTTATCTGGTATTAAAATAGATATAGGAAAATGTGTATTGAAAGGCACACAAGGTTCTACTCCGCAAACCTTAGAAAAGCAGTCCTTGGGTCTTACTGGTATCCTCAAACTGCCTCACCTAAACCTCTCTTTGTTTATCATTCATATTTCATACCCAGATGCCTCAAATTAAAACCCCGCTGCTCTATCTAGGCAACAAGATTCTGCACCTCTCAAAGTTTTACCTCTAAATATGAAATGTAAAAAACCAATGAAGGCTCCTACCTCTGTTAATAGGTAAGAAAGGTTGTAGAAAAAAATCACAGTCTCTAACATCACACAAGAGATATCCAACAGACCCAATACCCATCTATGTTCCATCAATAACTCCTACATTTTTTTTCCAGTACATTTTCTTCCAGTTCTGGTTCTTTTCGACTGTGGAGTTCGTTGCACAGTACTCCTGGAAAGGGAGGGCTGCTGCTGTAGCATTCAAAATTTGGGTACAGAACTAAGCCCATGTTACTCTCACTAGGTGCTGCAGAACAGTATCTTCCTGTAATACAACAGATGTCATACAGACCTGATGGGATGTTCCTAATGGAAAAAAAAAAAAGTCTGCAACAGAGCACAAGAAAGAACCAATGCTTGTCAAATGTCAGGCAGTTTATTTTTAGCTCAGAGTGAATACAACTTCTTTCCCTACCATTAAAACCCAGATCTTACACTCCTAACGGGTTCTCTGGATCAGTATTTAGTGAAGCAAAAGTTTTTCTCTACAGTTGAAAGGGTCTCTACAAGCAAACAAAACCAACCTCCCTCTGAAAAACAAAAAATGAAGTTACCCTTCTCTGTTGAAGCACCTTCTTTGTACTGTGAAATCAATAATTAGCAGTAAGGCTGTATCTGTTTTTTTTTCAAGAAGCCACAGATATGTCAGCATCCTTACAAAAATGTAGAGAAGCATTGTTCCTCAAAGTTTTGTAGTCATTAGAAAACATCATCTTAGGGTGGATATCTGTATGTTTTTGCTTTATCAAGTAATTTTAGATTTCCTTCCTTCCCAAAGTCACAGGTATTCAGGACAGATCATTTTAAGAATCATTTGGCAAATTTATGATGGACATGAACCAACTGCAATAAAGGGGAAACATTAATTGGTATTTTGGAGTACTAGACAGCATGAACCCTTGGAGAAAAGAGTCAATTGAGATTTAAAAATCTTTCTAAGAGCAGTTTAATTCACTTGTGATTTCTGCATAACAGTTATTAATCTTCATTTGCAATGCAGATTTCCATACCTACAGAGAAGTTTTATAGATTCTATATGCCAGCACTAGAATCAATATAACATTCTGTAACGCATTGGCAGTGAATCACTCTTCTTGCAAAAATAATTCATCAGGATTCTGACAGCTTCAAACCACACAATGGATTCCATTAAAGCAGGGATTTATGTTTTTCTTCCTGAGAGCTCTCCAGATCTAGTCAAAATTGGCAAAAACCCAGTAATTACTCTTGCAGCCTGCAAATGTCTTAGTCTAACCAATGAAATAGGTCTGTTCTTCATGGAAGTGTCATTAATCATGATAAATTCTTTAATTATCCACATAAATGTTGCATGTTCCTCTACAGAATCTTCAGTATGCATGTAATATTCTCAATTATATAAAGGCCCAATCCTGTCTCTATTGAAGGCAGTAACCTGCTTACAATTTAACCAAATAGCAAAATGAGGGCATACCACAAACAGCTAAAGCATACTGCAATATTCTAGTTTTTTAAGCTTCATATTGTAGACTTCATAATACTTAAAATTAAAATTCTGAGAAGTGACTTGTACTGTAAATCGAAAACACATTTGTTTTAGCAGACTAGAAACTAAGATAGGAGTTTAGGCTGTTCTATAATGCAACTGCTTGGCCTTGACTGTAAAGGTAAAAAAGTCAGGTATTCTCTGCATAAACCAACTGTATTAACACAACAAGCATTTCAGGTATATAAAGAATTCTGTGCAGTACAACACCTCTTTCAAGTTTCTCCCTGGCCTCTACAATATCAGAGCTTTTTTACAGCTAAACTTTCATAGCTCTAAGTCGGACTTGAATTTTCCCACTTCTTAACAGTCCTCCCCACACCTTTTACTGCTAATTACATAATATCCAAACCACTACCTCTAGCCTGCTGCAACTCAACTTTTCTTATCACATAACATTTACCTAAATTCTTCTACAGCTATTTATTGTGTTTAGCTACACAGTCTTTAGGAAGAATTACACTTCAACTTGGGGCTGTTGAACTATACCCACAAACCTCACTTGTCAGAACACAGGTATAAAAATGCACCTGACACAACAAAAGTAACAATTTAGCTCCAGAGAGGCCAGGCTGTAACCAGCTACTGCCTCCTCAATGTGAGCTTTACAGCATGAACATGCATAAAGGTAAACTACACAAACTGAAGTATTTTTAAGGGAATATAACCAGAAGGTACGTTTCAGTCAGGAACCACTAGGTGAATTTCTGTGGCACTATGGGCTCAAGATCAGAATGGGATCAGTATGACCTTAAAAGGCCATAAAGCACTGCTGTTGTTTTTTTTTCCCTGAAAAATAAACAGATTTCTTCATCTGATAGGCTTGTGTTATCAGTGTTGCATATGGATTCAATGAAGTTTAATGTCAGAAAAATAACTATAACTAGAGAAGAACTATAGCTTTATTTTCCTGATTATAAGTGTTAAAAAATTAAATTTTCAAGATTCATTATAAGTTATACACATGATTAAAATAGCTCCAACTTTATAATCCTGATGAGATAATTAAAGTAATTAGAAATTACACCTACTTGAAACCTCAGTCAGTAAAAGCACCTTTAATCACAATCAAAACCTTTTCTTCCCTGAAGAAAGAATCTATTTTCCATATTACAGCTTTTTGGTAGCCTCCCTTTCGTTTTCTTCAGACAGTGATTAGAATAAGCCTTGTCAGTGGCTGGAGAGAACACGTTAAGAATGATTTCACATAGATAAGAAAAAAATCAATATCCCATTCCTGGCATTCAAAACTCTTTTCAGATGACCTTTTTTTGCCCAAGCCTGTACTTTTTCCTTGTTTCTCAGAAAAGCTTTCTTCCAAGAAACATCTGCCTCAAACAAGACAGTTGCTTGTACATTTAGAGTAAGGGTATGAATTTTATAATACAAGCCAGTCTAACAGCATTTGTTTGCTCTGGTACTGTCAAAGACTGACTTAATACTGTTGCAAACGAACATCCTGAACAGTCCTTTCTCAAGCATCATCTCCTTTTCTCACCAATGTAACAAAGACATGCAGGGAATATAATTTAAGACAACTGCAAGATTCTGATCTTTGGTAAGTCTTAGAAAAACTCCAGAAAGAATGCAGCAACTAAGATGGATTGGACACAAAAGGAGATCAGACTTTAATGCAGTTCTCAGACGGAAGAAGGCTAATATTTCATGTTTTACTCTAAAGTTCAAAAAACTTTCATTCCCCTATTTTTCAATTTTATCTTTCTCTAAGAGGTCAGCTTCCTGCATTTTTCAGGTTTTTTGGTTTGTTTGTTTTTTTTTTTTTAATTTCTGGTCAAGAAAAAGTGTTTGCTAATACTTACACTGTACTTGCATACAGAAGTGCCAGCCAAACCACAGCTTATTTGTACTGAGTACAAACATCCTAGCCCAATGTTTAACAAGCAGTTAGTACAAGAAAATACATAATGGGTTTTACTGTATTTAACTTGGGAGCACTGAACCTAGCTCTGCCACATCCCAAATCCAAAATACTTTCTATTAAAAGGCTTAAAACTTGGCCAACATTTCTGCAAGTAAAAGCCAAAGCCCAGAGAAAGCCACATTCACCCACAAAGCCACTTCTGCGTCCCCTTGCCTTTTTCTTCCCACAGATAGCCATGTGACTGGGAAGATGACTTGATTTTGCCAGAAGTTAAAGTGAAAATTTGTTTTGAATTGCTAACTGCCAACTACTGGCAATTTTGTTGACCCTTAAGACAAGTTTTCCCAGATTAGAATTCTGTACTTAAATCCCCTCCCACAAATCCATTATGGAAAGTCACCATTAAGCCATGCTAGGGTCAAGCTGTCCTATCCTTTCAGGCAGGCACTTGCTTCTGTCAATATATACTAAGTCTTCAGCAAAAGGTTTCCAATAACTGGGACAGTCCCTGAAATGGAATATGCAGGCTGTAATTCAATCAAGGAACCATCTCTTTTCATAAAATTGACAAGGACAATAGGAAAGCTGCTTTAGCTTTCAGGCAAGAGAGAATATTTGCTGTATGATCTTGCTGGGACAACTGTTTACAAGCACAGAATCCTTAAGTAGTTTAAATACTTACAACATAACACAAATTCTGAAAGGAATTTTCATATTACCAAAATATACTTTGCCATTTATTGGTTCCTTCACTTTAGAGGCCTTGACTAGGTTCAATAAAGGGATTTACTTTGCCCTGTAATACCTCATGGTACCTTTAACACTAAATTACAAATACGTTGGAATTACAGAACTGTTACATGCTAACCACTCACATAAGATTAAGATCACATTGGAGGACCTGGATATCTGGTGAGTCTCTGAAAGAGTAAGTTAAAATGCTGAAGCAAATATCATCACTAATAACAGCAGATGCCTAAGGCTCCAGTCCAGGCCCGTAAGTATTTCAAAATATTTTTATTCAAAATTTCACACTTAAATGGTTAAATCAAGGCCCTAGGCATGTCCTTCTCAAGCATGTAAGGTACTTGCTATGAAAAGCTGAACTCCAATTACCATGTTTTACATTACGTAGAACTACAAAAAAGCTGAAATACTCACTGAGGTTATACGCCAACGGATTTGCAGTCTGAAGAGAAGTGATTCAGAAGCTCAGGCCCCATTAGGGATATGAAGTCAGGCTTCTATTCCTGACAGTTTCAGTCTGACTTTAAAATAATCGTATCATATGTTAGCACAGTAAAAGACACAAAATCTTTAATTGAGGCAACTCTGCTTTAAAACAGATTAAATGCAGCTAAATACAGACTCACCAAACCCAGCTGTAGTCTTTTTTAAATGCTAGAGAACTGAGAAACACTTTTACAAAACAGACATTTACTTATGACTAGCTCATTCTAAAACACTGTAGTTTGAGCTGCATTAATGTTTCAATACTGATGAATTTAAGCTGGATCTACCAATCTACAAATAAATCCAAGGTGTTTTTTCTTTCTTCTCAGACTTAGAAATCACTTGATTCATTGGCAAAACAAGAAGAGATCTTAACTGTGGGAAAGGTAGCGTCAGAGTAGATTACAAACTTCCTGTCTACTGTAGGACCATTGTACACCACCTTCTGCTCTCCCCTCCATACCTTTGGGGAAACTTTATGGGTGATGCCTAGATCTCTAGTTCTCCCCATAGAATCCCGACTTTTCCTCCACCACACTGGCTTTTAGAAACCCAGAATAAAATACATCTAATACTTAGCAGAGAACACATTTCTTTTTACTCCCTAGAGTCTGATACTTTGGCTCCTCAGTGAGGGGCATTTCACTTGTGATTGTTTTAGGTGCACGAGGCACGGTAGTCTAACAGTAGACACAGAAATATCATCAAATTATGAAATTCTGTATCAAGGCAGCCACAAAAAATGTTGCAAAGCTCTAGTTGCCTTGAGTCACGCAGGTTATAGTAGTAGGGGGTCTAACTAGTCTTTACTTGCAGAAGCTCTTGATTATTTCCTCATCTGTGCCATGGCTGGATGCTGACTTTGATTAGGAGAGGGTGAGAAGGAAGTGAACAATTTATACCAAAGTAACAATTATACCAAATACAACCCTTTATTGAACACAGGATGTTAAAAAAGGGATCTTCAGCTCATCCAGCTCTCAGTACTAACTTAGAGTTCATGTTTAAAAAGATGAAATAGTCTTCCTGTGTTTCCTTTCCAATGAATGGAAAAAGGAAAAAAGTTTTCCACAGAAGGTTTGCTTTGAACCTTTTCCTGCCTCCCACCCTCTTTTTCCCAGCAGGATTGTGCACTTCCCTATTGCCTGTGCAGGGCAGATGCACATTCAAACATAGCTGCCAAGTCCTACAGATGAGCTCCCACAAGCAATGCAGTTTTGAAGGCAGACAATAGCCCCCCAACTGTGCAGTCATGTACTGTTTGCTGCAGAACAAAGTGGCCATCAGTAAGAAGTCAGCGTTTTCCAGACAACCTCCTCCATTCCCCATTTAAGGAAGACTTTGATATTAGGTTATTTATTTAGATGCAAGTCATGGTTAAGAGGGGTCACTTATTTCTCATGATGCTATTTTAGTATAAGCAATATTGAATTATGAGTAGAAAAGCACTATGGTAAGGCAGATCTGGGTAACAAATTTGATCTTAATCATACAGGAGTACAGAATAGTTCACACACTATTTTTCTCGTACTTGTTTCAGACTGCAAAGGGAGATGTTCTTCACTCAGAATAGAACTAAATAGGTCTAAAACATACACATCAAGCAAAACAGTTAAGCTGACACTGCAAGAGCAACTTCTGAGGTGTAGGGAATTCCAGTACTTAATCTCAAAAGCTAAATGTTAAATTAATGGAAGTGCTTGGTTGTGGGGGTAGGGAGATATAGAAGAAACTAATTTCAGTAGAAGAAAGTAGTTACCACCTGGAAAGCAAGAAAGACTTTTACAGAACATAGGTCTAGAATTATGCAGTTTTGCCTTGATCATCAAAAAAGTTAATTCAGTATCATAGTAACAACTAGTTCAGGCTCAAAGGTGCATGTGATATACAGATCCATTTCATTCTATATGCTTCTACACAGCAAGGTGAACAGAAGTGTCTGTTGGAGGGGCTCCTTTACCTTCCCCACCTGGTGACAGATGTTTGAACTAGAAAGACCCCGAAGTCAACAGGTCTCCTGCAACTCATGCAAGATTCACACAGGGCCTAGTCACGTGAGCATATGGATGGCCTGCTAAGAACATGCCTTACATGTTCTCATTGAAGAAGGTCTGTGTACTACTTTAGGCTTGCTGTACCTTATCTCTAGAATAAGGGTATCTTCCATATTACAAGTTGAGTACCTTTTGCAAATTATTCACAGAACTCTAAAAATACAGCCAGTGTTACCAAAAGGGAAACTTAACCTATTTAAGTTTACCTAACATTCCTGTATAGCATGTCTACATTTCCTTAAAACTGATTAAGCTATTGAGATTATTAAGCTATTTTACACTCTTGCTGTGTTGTTACTTGTATAAAAATTATGGAACATTTTAGTAAATAAGTTTGATCCCTTTAAATAAGATCAATGGGGAAAAATGGCATTTTATGCAGCTTGACAAAAAAATTCTACCTAAATCAGCTCCAAGCTCTTCTAGTCATGCACCATCCCATGGAACATAAGGGCTTCCTTTGACACCAAATAAAGATAATCATGTTTTTTGCACAATTGTTCTGACTACAACTTCATTACTGGCTAAGGACTCACACTGCAGTGATTATCACCATGGTGAAGCCAAAAGGAAACTAATTACAAAAAGATAGACCAAATTTGAGAAGGAAAACACAGCGAATCAGGAAGATGATGGAGCCTGACACACTCAACTAAGCTCAAAACAGCAACTAGCTGCTGATTAGGCCAGAATTTGCTCAGGTAAATAAGGTTACATTATAAAACTGAGTAGTTAGGTTAGATGACACTTCTTAAAGAAGGGCATTTAATTCCCCACACTCTATGATCCAAGAAGCTGTAAATTTTTTAATATAAGTTTTGTGTAAGAACATCTGTAGAAGAATCATGCACATACATCAAATTGTGACCTACTACATTCAGTCGCCTGTGTGGTATACAGTCTATAAAACCATCAATGCTAAGACTTTTCCTCCTGGTTACAGAACCCAGCTCCTATCAGTTGCTGACCAGGAACACAGATGCCTTCATTTAACTATGATACAATTAAGTCCATAAAAACTGACATGTCATGTTTCCAGATACTTGTTCCTGCCATCTTACCAGTGGTTGTTAAGGTTTCACAAGTAGCCAGAGTACAAAACTAGGTTGTATAATCCAGAGGTGAAAGGTGAAAACATAACACAAGCTAAAAACATAACACACTGCTAAACTAAAAAGAAACAGTATTTTCTACATAAATATACTTTAATTTCTCTATTAAAAAAATGTTTTTACAGGGCTTCCATTAAAGGCAATGATAGGAAGAGATCCCACAACCCAAGTGTGGCATGTTTTCATTCACAATAGCCACAACTTCAAAGCCAAGAAAGGAATTTTAAGCAAAAGAAAACTGGACGTCCTCTGTGGTCATACCAACTTTTCCCACCAGGATATAGAGTCTGAATGCTGTCACAACATCACATAACATGGAACAATTGCAGACAAAGATCATTTGAATCACACACCTAATACCACAGTCAAGGTATAACTGGCAACCAGGTCACAAAAACATATGGTAATTAGTAAAAATTAGAAACTTTAATACTGTTTTTGCATTATAAAAGCTCACTATGATACGCTTCCATTGAAAAGCAAGATATATTAAACAGTCCTCTGAAAATAAGCCTTATTCAGTTCTGCTTTTTAATCAGTCATGTTTGACAAAGACTGAGGAGAGGCCAAATAACTCACACCAGTAGTTTGTGAGGAAGTGCCCTGTCTTACCTTCCAGAAACCTCTTTAAGGTATCTCCAGCATCCCCCGACAGACTTGTGTCTCGACTCGGATACTGCCCGCCACAGGAGCACGCGCACACACACACCCGGGCTGAGGAAAAGCTTCTCCCCTGAGGTCCCCCGGCCGCCCCTCACAGCCATCACCGCAGCGCTCGCGCCTCTTCCCGCCTTTTCACTTCACCGACCGGCGGGGCGGCCCCGTTGGGCTCCACAAGCTCCTCGCGCCCCCCCGCGAGAGGCTACTATGACGTAGAGTGCTCGCGCCTCTTCCCACCTTTTCACTGCAGGGACGGGTGGGGCGGCCCCGCTGGGCTTCACAAGTTGCTCGCGCGACCGCCCTCGCTGGAGGCTGACTGTCACGTAGGGTGCTCGCGCCTGTTCCCGCCCTTTCACTTGACCGACGGCCGGGGTGGCCCCACCGGGCTCCACAAACTCCTCGCAGAGGCGGTGGCGCGAGGAGCTGCTGTCGCGTAGGGTGCTCGCGCCTCTTCCCGCCTTTTCACTCCACCGACGGGCAGGTCGGCCCCACCGAGCTCCACGAAGTTGCGCGCGCCACTCCCTTCGGGAGGGGTTGCTGTCACGTGGGGCGCTTGCGCTCTGCATCTCGCGTGTCGCTGCTGTCGTCTCTGACGGCTGTTTTCGAGACCTGCCCACCTGGCTTCGCTTTTGGTCGTTGAGGTAAAGTTCTGAGTTTTGTGTTGTGCTGCGTGGCGTTCTCTTGGGGGTTGCTCTCCAGCCTTTCTGGGTTTTTGGGTAGTTTTTGTTGTTGTTCTATGGGAGCTGGGTGCTCTGTGTGGGGGCCATGTCCTCACAGAGGCTGCAGCTGTAAAGCTGAAAGCTCTGATCGTGTAGCTATATTATGCTTGTTTCTTGTGATGTGACAGAGAGGCCGATATGGTAAAGGAGTATCGCCTGCCTTGAGGCCTTTGCTAAACTATCTCTGAGAGTCCCATGAGAGAGAGGGTAGGGCCTAGATCTACAGCAGCCTTTTTCTGTGGTTATAGGTGGGCCCCCTTGGAGCCAGTGGTGTGGCTTCCCTTGTGCTGTGGCAAATTCCAGCATTCTTACCTTCTTTGGATGATGGGAGAGGGCTGCATAGTTGATATTTACTGTATCCTGAACTTCTTTACTGCAAGCAGTGTAACAAAGAGCTGTGACTGAAACACTGTAATGTCTGATGCTTTCCAAAGAGGATGTTTGATGATTTTCAGTTTCTCCACTATAGTCCATAGTGAAGCAGTAGAGTGTTTTACACCCAGCAATGTGAAACACTCACTTAGTGGAGAAGTGACCATTATTTCCTTCCAGGTGGAGGAAGGAAGTTGCAACGATTAAGAGCTGCTGTTGCTTTAATTTATTTGTAGGTTTGAGTATTTAGGTTGTACTTGGACCAGAGTTTCCAAGTTTGTCTTGTTCAGATCACAAAGAATGGCAGAAGACATTGCTATAGCTGTGTGGCTAAAAGGGTGTGGAACTTTCAGTGTATTTCAGCTACTGTCCTCTGGAAAGAGAAGAAAAAAACCTCTTTCAAATAGTAGTTGTAACCAAACAAGTAACAAGGATGTTTTTCTTTAGCATTAATTTAAACTCCTTGAGGTTTTACCTTCTCCTACTTCCGGTAGGTTGGACAGTCTTCTGAAGTGCCTTTATTAAAATATGTGAGTTAATGGACTAATCCACAGTTGCCACTGCATGATTTGAATGTACTCTGGTGTGTTGTTCAAATAAGAGCACTTATATTTTTCCATTTAATGTTGTGTGGTTTTTCTACTTTTCTTGTACCCAGTTCGAGTCTGTAAAGCATATCTATTATTCTACTGCTGTGTGACTAGTTAGGAAGACAGTCTATACATTTAATTCTGGGTCTTGCAAACTGCTGAGCATGCTAGATCTAATAAACCATGCATATAGTTCACTGATTTACCCATTTGGCTACAGTTACACATGCATATGAATAGCGTGCTAAACAGAAATCCCGTTACTAGGTGATGCGCATATAAACATATTTTTTTGAAAAGCGGTAGAAAACACTGACCAATGCTACTCTTCATTCCTGAAGGAGCTACTGAACATTTTCAATTACATGAGTTGGGTGGTTTTAATATCAAAGTTAAGAGTATTAATGTCAAATGATGTAGTTTTGCTACTGTGAGCAATATGATCATTTAAATTAATGCCAGGGAGATCTTTACTCTCTCCGCACCAAAGCACATAGTAATCATACCGAGAGCTATGCATCTTTTATATGTTCTAGTTCATGGGTATTCTGCCTGGAAAATTGATAGATATTGGTTTCTGCAGTGCAACTGCATATTTCTGGCAAGTTCTAATTTTCATAATGTAGAAACCTAAAGATAATAGGGTGTGCTCAGTCATGTTAGCAGCTATGTTCAGAATACACAAATCATGATCTAAAACTGAGGTTAGAAAGAAATGGGCTTAAGGTGGGGGAGGCAGAGGGAAAGGTCTTCCGTTTCTGTCACTGCATTACATTCTCAAATGTCTGTGATTAGGAGAGTAGGAAAGCTCAGTCTGAAGTAGATATGAGGAGCTTGGGGGCCAGACATGTGGCTATGAGCTATATGAAATGAAGAGGTAAGCTATGTTTTGGTTTTGGAATTATTAAATCAGTAGAGAATGTGTAAATGACTGCCAAATGTGTCAGAAAGGTGTGTGTGGCACCTACCAAGCAAGAGATTTTCTACCTTTATTATAATGCATTTATGCAACTTTAGAAACTCAATCCTTTTATTCATAAATGTGCAGTAACAGACTCTTGATATACTGTAAATGGTGATTAGGTTACACCCTTTTGAAAAACATAGTTTGTGATGATTTAATAGGCCTATACACCTAGAAAATCCTGCAACGGCTGTCACGTGATATCCATTATTTGGTGCTGTTGAATGTAGAAGAAGTATTTCTAAAATTTTGTGTTATTCTGATGATACTCGGTCTTTGACTGTCTATGATATACTTGACCAGCAGTGGTCAAGAAAATTGCACTTTAGCAGTGCCTACAAATACACAAAACTCAAAAATGCAGCTTTTTGTAGTCATTTTTTTCCAGATAATAATTAACAACTTCAGCTTAACATTTGATGAAAGGAAAAAGTTCTTAACAGACACTTGTTGTGTGCATTTGGCGTAAGTGAGGGAATTAAGTAACGCATAAGGGAATTTCCTTTTATAATGTTACTTTATTAGCTAATTTCCTCAAAAGTGAGACTTAATGGCAATTCATCTGCACAGTCTTAATGGCCTAATCATTAATTTGTATGGGAGTTACTCTAATAATAATTAGAGAGAACTCATTTGTTATTAATGTGGGGGTAGTAAGCATGTCTTTAAAATAATAATCCAATTAACATGCATTAAGTGGAAATTTTATAGTTACCCGCAGCATGAGTGGCTGCTGCTGTAATTCGGAAATAGTATTTCATATCATCAAGTAACTGATCTCTAACAGTTACTGCCCAGTCAGCCTGGCTTCTGTCAAGGATTGCCTATAAGGTTGTCACCACGGCTTGAGGCTGGGCATGCGTTCTGTAGAGATGCTGCCCTTCATAACCCCCTGACTTAGGGCAAGCAAATGGGTTGCAGCCTCACAATTGTTCATCTTGAACATCTGTATTTGCAAACTGACAGTGTTTACTTCTGGTTTTGAAGGCTTGTGTGGTATGCCCTGTGTATAGATGGACCTGATGTCCTGTGTGTTTTAAAGCACAAGCCAATGAATCATATTAGATATTAGCAACTGAGTGTGCTAAGCTGCCGGCAGAAAGGAGGAATCAGCACTGGCTGACCTTTGTGGCAGCCTTCTGCAAGTTTCTGCAGTGCTTAGTATGTCTCTCTTGAGAGGCCAGGAAAAGGTAATTGCACAGGGAAGCATAACAATCTTTCTAGATAAAAGACACAAGAAGTACTGACCAGCGCAGGAGAGGAGGGTAATTGGTGGCATAGAAACTTTGTATTTATAATTTGGTAAGGGAGTTTGTGCCCCACACTAGAGCAAGCTCCTTGATACCATGAGTAAAGAGGAGTTGAGAGGAGGCAGGCTAGCTACATTGGGGCAAATTCAGGCAAGGAGAAGGTAGATTTCAGAACTAGTTTAATGTTGTGTTTATAACTTGGGTATTTAGCAAATGCAGCTAAAAAGATCCTACTGTTGTGCTGGGGTTACAGTTTTTTCTGATAGGGTATTAAATCTATGAAGCAAAAATATAAAAACATATATTACGTTATATGTATTACAAATATGATAAATCACAGAGAGAATTTTTCTAGGAAGCTTGTTAGACTCCAAACCCAGGCTTTTTATTTGTCCTAGTGAGGTAGCTAGCTGCTGCCTGGAGCCGTTTGGCTTGATAGCCCCTAGGATAGCAAACAGGTACACATGTTACAGACTGCTCAGTGGATGGCTAGTTAGGCAGTAAACTGTATCTTCTTACAAACTGTTACAGGCTTGCTGCAGTGATGGGTGTTGAAGGTTGGTTGTCATAAAGAAAGAAGTTTAAGAAAGAAGTTTCCCCAGTCACTTAGGGGATTTAGACCTGGCTCTAGGCTTGTGTACTGCACTTAATACTTGGACTGCTTGCTAGAAGGATGTGTGGACCCTTTAGGAAGAGGTGACTGGCAGTGACTAGGAAGAGCATAACAGATAATTATTTCAACTGCAAGCAAGAATGAAATGACCTGTTGTCTTTTTTGTTGTTGCTATTAACTGGCTGATCACATTAAATCCAATAGCAGTTTTTGGATTAGTCTTTCAGTGAAAGAGTGATGTAAAGGCAGGCTTACAGCTAGGTTTGCTAGCAGCCCAGTTCTAAGTATCAGAGGTGACCACATTATCCAAAATCCTGTGCCATTATAAGTTGGTACAGCACTGTTAACTAGACAGGTAAGTTGCTGTTGCACTACAGAATGTAGCTGAATTTCTCTAGCATTGTTCCTGATTCCTTTTTATTTATTTAAAGGGAAAATTATCTTTATTCAAAAGAGAAAAGGCTTTAGAATGAATGCTCTTTTTCTGAAGTTGGTATGTCTTGTGATAGTTACAATCAAGAGAGCTGCTGCAGTGAATATCAGTGCTGTCGTAAGTGTAGTTACTGATGCTTTCAGCTTGTTCAAGGAGGGAGGGTGCGATGTACCTTTTGCATTACAGAAGATAACAGACTGTTTGGAGTGGTCACATATCCCATACCTTAACAGGAGACTATCTTTTCTAAATCTAGACATATCTAGAAGGTCATCATGTTTCCAGCAGCCACTTGCCTGTGACCAGGATGTGTGCTGAATGCCTATGTCTTTGGTCAGGACACCTTTAGGCAAAAGAGGTCACAGCTGCAGGCTCTACTGATGGGCATATGCTTTGTGTCAGCTGGGAGGAGACATGTTACTGTATTAGTGTGGTTTGAGGTATCTTGCAATAAGTCCACTTGAAGTGTGGGGATTGTTGCTATTGCACTTGCCTAAAGTCCCTCTGGCCTTTCCCAGTCCTGAAAGGAGAAGCAGAACAGTGTGTTAGCACAGGATGCCAAATAAGAGTTGTGCAGTTGCTTATGTGAATTAAACAAATCTCTGAACCTGGGAGATTTTCTGGGAAAGGTGGCATTTCTTATTCTGGAATAATGAAAGCAAATGAGTATGGGACATTAGAAGACTACACTAAGACTCATAAATAATTGACAGAGTTGACCTATGGCAAGACTATTTTTAATAAAGACTTAGAATCTGGGCTAATGGTATCCCTGAAAAGTGAATGAAATCCCCACCTGAACTCTTGCTGTTTCCAGCATCTATATTTAAAAAAAAATTAAAATAGCTAGAGGGCTAAAATTTCGGGAAGGTAATAGACGAAGAAATAATGTAGAAGAGTCATAAATGTTGGTCTGTAGCTGGTAGAAACTGGTGTTTGAATTCAAGGAAAATGGGTCCTTGAGTTCAGCTGAAATTCTTGCTACCAAGTCTTGACTTTTTCTGATAGAGATACATATGCAGCCTTGTGCCTTCTTCTTTCCCATATGCCACCATTTTTTATCTAGGAAAAGCCAGGCTAAAATCAGAGCCTTAATATGTTAAAATTCCTCAATCTTTTACTATGGATGTGAAAAAGTAATGAGGAAAGGGTGCACAGGATGAAAAAAATAGGCAAGAGGGATGTTAACCTCACTTTTCTGAGGCCAGCAGAGCCTCTTGGATCCTGCTTATCCTGATGTTAAATACATGCTTTGGGGTAGCACCTTTACAGTCAAACTCCACTTCCCTGTGCCTTACTCCTGTAGGAAATGATATGGACTCGGGTGAGTTCAAATAGGATGCTCTGCTGGTAGTGTCTGAGCTAAGCTAGCTGTACTGTAGCACTGATAGCACAACATGATCCATCTCAAATCAGTACATACTTGCTTGTACTATTTTGAACTGTTCGTAGTGTCTTGAATGACTCAGGATTTTGTTCTAGTCAGCTCTCTTGATGTGACAAGTGTTTGAGAAGCAAAGATCACTGCAACTATTGTTTGCAGGTATTTAAAGAATGCCTACATTCAAGGTCTAGTGTTTATATTTGGAGGTGAGCTGGGCTTCTATGACTTGTGGAATATAAACAATAGCTCTTTACTTTATTGTCATGTATGAGCAACAAATAATGATGATTACTCTGGCTACCTTTCACTTCCCAAAGTCTGGTCAATGAAAAAACTTTCCTGTTAAAGGACATTTGACATGGTGGTACTTAACCATGAGGGCCAACCTTACCTTCTGTGTAGAAGTAGTGCTTCAGATTTAATGTGAAGGATTTTGACTAAGAGCTTGAACATAAACATGTTCTTAGGTTCAAGTGTCGTGTTAACGCTGCTATAATTTATCAACAAGGTCTGTGGACAGCTTTCTCTGATTGTACCGGACTTGTAACAGGGAAGACCCAGGAAGTGAGGCAAAGTAGCCATGCCGGAGTTTTGTGCCAGTACCCCAGGAAGTGAGGCAAAGTAGCCATGCCGGAGTTCTGTGCCAGTACCCCAGGGAGCTTGTTCAAAGTTGGTTGTATGACTGCAGTGTGTGTGTGTCTGTAAAAATACATATATACATAAAATAAACTTGCAAAAAGGCAGCTTGGAAAATGGCAGTGAGAAGGATAACAAGTTCTATACCTGTTCTTACCTGCTAGAGAAATTACATTTACTGACAGAATTCAGCTATGTTAGTAGCGCTGGCATAGAAGCTGACTGGGAGTGCTGTGAAAGTAGCAAGTCAAATTTGTAATGCCTTCTCAACACACTTTGTGCTGAAAAGCATGTTGAACTGTGAATGCTTTATCAAACTCTACATAGCATGAAAGAAAGCGGATTTATTGCTGAAGAAGGAAGAAATATCAACATAAGCTGAACAATAAGAGTCAAGAGGTGCGGTGGTCCCCAGGTGGACTGAAATGTTTCTAGATCTGTGTGTTAAACCACTTGGGTAGTGAAAAATTCAGAAATCATAATTACGTTTTCATGTTTCTTATTCAAGAGGTAGGTGGTGGTATTCAAGTACCTTCTTGTTGACCTAGGAACAGTATGGCTTTATTACCTGTTTCCTTCTGTCTTTTAGATTTGAGAACAAAGTAGAAAGGAGACTTTTCTACTAGGACTACCTCACTTCTGGAGAAAAAGCACTTGAGAGAAGAGGCTCATCTGCATCAATCCCATATGTGTTCTACTAGGCTGAGTGGAGATACCATATCCTGCTTAGCTGAAAGAGGTAAGAGCACTGTTCCTCCTGTTATATTTATCATACCTCTCTGTCGTGCTCCATAAATGCAGTAGTGAAAATACTTTTGGTTCCTAGCTTATTAGTATTTGTAGCAGCTGGAGCAAGTACGTCTTGGAAGTGCATAGCATTCCTGGAGGATTTTTAGGTAAAACTGTTGTGAGGGTAAGTACATGCCTTTTTATAGTAACCGTCCATAACTCCTCTTCAAGCCATCTGTGAAATAATTTACAGCTAGATCCTGAAGTACTCACTAGAGGGAAAAATTGAGAAGAAAGTTTTAGATGTAGGCCTATCTTGTGTGCAGTGAGCCTTTGAAAATTGTGTGTAGTGTCCAAGGTCAGAGCAAAGGTCACTGGCGGGCAGCCATCCCTATCCATCTCCTAGGGAAATTCATAGTGTTAAGGTGAAGCTTTGGTCTCTTTGTGCTGATTTCTTAGGAAGCTTGTTTGTGAACCTCAGTTTTCACTGCTAGATTTAATGTAGGAACTAGAAGGTTTCCAGCTATAGCCAGTTTATGGACATAAACCACAGGACAACATTGCTCTAAGAATAGTTTTGGCGATTCAGACCAACTGTTCAGGACCAGTGTAAAAGACTAGGATCCTTTAATCTGCACATCACAACTGAACGTGCAGAGATAATATTTAGGCAAAGTCATGGAAAACAAAAAAATACTCATGTAAGCCTTTCATATTTACAACCCTTTATGGCAATACATTTCAGTGAAGTTACAGACAGTGTCAAAAAGTGCTTTCTGAATTTCTAAGCCTTCTGTGATAATAGGAAAAATAAAAGGCATGCAGTAAAATTATGAAAATCTAGTTGTGCCTTGAAGCTGTTCCTAGTGTTAAATTTTCATATTCTCTTCTCTCCAGATGACATGTTCCTAGTCTATAATCTAGCCTCATAGAGGAATTGATACATATTTTTCATCCTTGTTGCTTTTCCTGTACTGGCTTAGTTCTGTTTTTCACATCACTTCTGAATACTTTGAATAGTGCATGCTCCAACACAGGTCCATCTGGGACCACACTGGTAAACTTCTTTTATCATGAAAAATTGCTTTCCTTCCTACTCGGTTGCTTATCATTTAGTCAGTTATAAATACTTGAAGGCTGTTGCCTTTTATCTGTCACAGCTATACTTCTTTAAGAGCCTCTGAGATATCTTGACACAAGTCTCTGAAAATCTGCTTTTACCCTTGTCCACATGCTGCCTGACTTGTTAAAAAAAAAAAAAACCACCAACAATAAACTTTGTTTCCTTCCTTTGGCAGAAGTATGCCTCTCTTTTAAAAGTTGGTTTAGCCAAGATATTAGATATAATGCAGAATTGCTATACAAGGCTTTATAGAGTGTTAGATCAGCATTCAGAATAGGTGATGGGGTGGGGAGTGTTACCTGTAGAACTACATGAGTATCTGATCAGAGCCTGTACAAAAGTAGCCAGGACTCTAGCTGATCCTCTTTTCTTTTACCCCTTACCATTATGATTTGCAGCTTTGCTTCTGCTAGCACCTTTACTTGGGACATCTTGCTAGTCGTATCACATGCTACTTCCTTCCATCTGTGAGGCAGCTGAGGACTCCAGGGAGGGCTTTTTTGTGGACTTCTCTATATAGTTACCCAGGTTCTTGTCATTTACCAGCTGCCTTGCAGTAAAGTTCCCAAGGTAACCCCCAAAAAGCTTTTGATAAACACTGTAATGCAGGAGAAACACCTGCTTTCATAGTGGTTTGTTCTATGCAAGCTGCATAAATAACCAGAATTAATTCAAGGTTGTTAGAGAAAGTAATCTCGGGTGCTGTTACCAGAACATGGAGCCATGGGTAGTAGTTACTTAGCCTTAATAAAAACTACTGCCTTTATTGAGTGATATACTCAGATTGTCAATCTAGCAGAATCCCAAGACCTGAAAACTAATCACTCTTAGGAAAAAGTAACTAGTTGTGTACCTAACCCTTTGTAGCTTGCTATCTTAAGCTGTCTGCTGAAGACTGGATCTGATGCTCAATAGCATCAGGCCTCAGTTGCAAGTTTAAATTAAGTCTAAACGTCTGGCTGGGTAAGACACCTGTGTGCAGTAAAACAAGACATTTGAAGCTCATTTGAAAATGGTAGTAACTCAGGTTTATCACTATGTGCATTTTTATCTGTTTCAGGTGGTACTGGCCTAGTATATATAGTTCCTGATCAGGTTTGTCATGCAGATCATGTCTTTCATTTCTTTTGGTATAATGCACTGTTTCCCTGGAGGCTCCAAAGACTGACTCTGTCCTTGTCTGCTCTGGGTTGGAAAATTCTGTTTTCAGGTCAGATTCTCACCAGTGTTTATCTTAAGTCCCGAAAACACCTTCAGATCCTGAGTCTGATCCTCCTTCCCTAAGAGACAGTGGACTGAGCTTACCTGCTTGTTGTACTTGCCAAATGGTCTGTCATAAAACTGACCAGAGCTCTGATCACTTCCCTTATTCATCCCATGAGGAGATACACCATGGTGACATCATCTTGTCACTGAAAAAAGAAATAGCTTCATCAAATACAGAACAGCTGGATGCCACAGTCTTTAAGGTCTCTTGGACTCTCAGCAAATGGTCACATCTGCCCAGTGTGTCACACAAAAGGAAAGTATGTTATTATTTCAAGACAGACCTTTAATTGAAAAGTAAGTTATAATATTATGTTTCTGGCTAAGGAGGATTTCTTGTGTGTGTGTTGCAATGAATATTGGTATTGGCAGATGTTTATCTGCAGGAGAATTGATGACACATCTTCCTAGAAGAAAAAGTGATTTGCTTACGTGGAAGACCAGCATGTTCATTTGCCCTTGGAGGCAAATAAGGAACCAACCTCTTTGATACAGAGCTATTTTTGTCTTCCTCTGAACACTGCTTATTGTGCATTATGCATGTTTGGTTTCTTAAAATGCTGTCAGCAGATACAGCCAGCCATTAATCTTAAGTACTTCCTATTTAAAGATAGCACCTGTAGTCAGTTCATTCAATTGTGTGGGACAGAGGCCTTAGGTCACTTGCTGATGATGTCAGAGACCTGATCCTGAAATGGCATGTCAGCGTTTTACATCCCACTCTGTTGGGAAGTGTACAGCTCCATACATTTGGAATCTACTTTGTTCAGGGTCAACTTGTTCTTGGTGCTGCAGTGATTTTTTGCAATATCATCTCTTTGTATAATGAGGATAAGAAGAGGGGACTTGCATATACAGCACTAGATCAAGTGGTGGAGGGAATAGATTTGCACCTCTCAGGCAGACTGCCTTTGGCAGAGAGGGGATATTGCTCCCAGTTACTGTAGCATATCTGCCACTGGACAATGGAAGCATCTTTATAGCATAATTGTCTCTGCAGACTAGGCAAGATCTATGTTGAGGCCTTCTGTCCTGCTTTGTAAGGCTAATAGCTTAATGTAGCTGGTGGAGTATTTTTAAGGTAGTAAAGTTTCAGTCACTTTTATTTAAAGATTTGTCTCGAGGCTGATATCCAAATTACTGAGTCACTGTGAGAGAGGATGAGGTACAGGGAGGAAGGGGTGAGCAGTTAGGGAACTTGATCTGCCTGAGCGTTTGTTGCCGAGGTTTTGAAAATACTGCTAGTTCCAATTAGAGCGATCTATTCAAATTTGTTCCCCAGCATTCTGTTTTACCTTGTGTTAACTAAATTCGTGGTGTAGACTGACAAGATGTTTAGCAGTCCTGGCAGAATTGCGGTTGACTGATGTAAACATTTCCTGCCAGCATATGTTGAATAGCTTACATTTGTCAAAGTCAATCCATCCTGATCTCTCCCTGTCTGGATTAGGACCAGAGCAGAGTCTGTACTTGCAGGAATGAACAGCTAGTCAGTTTGTGGGAACTCTTGTTACTCACTGTATGTCCTGAACTATATTTGCAGCTGTTTGTTGAAAGTATGGTCTTGTAAATTTAAAAGGCGGGGGGGGGAGGGCTGAGTGTGGAACTCCTGTTATGATTTAGAACTGTTCAGTATAACGCTGGTATTTTAAATTTTACCTTGGTACACCTTATGGTATATGAACCGTGTCTGCAGCTAACTTGTTTGGTGGCTCTCCACCTTGCACCAACTGAGAGGTTGACTCAATGACTAACAGACATCTATTTGTGCAGAAATATTTTTCTCCAAACTACTTGTGTAAACATTTTAAAGATGAGTGAAACAGTTTTGTCTTTACAGCTACTGTACCTATGCATGTGAAATATGAACAGGCCTGTAACGTGTTTGAGAATGTCCATTTTGGTAAATTCATTGCATTAGACTTTTAGCCAGCATAACCTGAAAGTCCTACCAGCTCAGATCAGACCCTGACCACTTAAAGCTATCCAGAGCTCATTTTCAGAGGAAACACATTCTGAAGTTGCCGATAGCTCATTTCCAGGATAATATGCTTTGAGTCTTCCCTGTATGAAATGGATGTTATTTTATTTGCATTCAGCAGTTGCCTTCACTTCCAGGATTAACTTGAAGTCAATGCATTTATATTGTGGGCTATCAAACTTAGGGCATCTGGACTGAGGGAATAGCTGGTAGTCCTGTGGTCATCTGCTTCATGGCTGTATATGAATTTCCCAGCCTTTCAGGATAGGCTGCAGCTAGCCTGTGCTCTGACAAAAGATTAGCAGAATAAATGTAATCTCAAAACAAAGTTTCTGTCAATTTTTTGTCTGCTGCTGTTTGTAGTATTACTATTATGCAAGTGGATGTAGAGTGGAAATAGGGTCCTTTGTCACTGGTTAGTAACCGCTACATTTTGGTACCAACCTGGGTGGATACTACAGTATCTGCTTATATGATCTAGGAAAAAAAATTGCAAGCTTCTTTGGGAAATTGTATTCCAAATAGTAATGCTCTAGTCTGTGCTTTGCTTCCTTCTCAGTTTGTTAAAATCTTAACTGGAAAATTTAAAACTACATTCTCTTGCAAGTAGAAGTTGCTTTCCCCCTCAATGGATAGCCGTGTAGCTAGAATTTACAGATGTTCTATTGTCTAGCTCCAGCATCTCTAATTCATCTTCTGATTTGCAGAAACATGGTACTCAAGCATACAGAGCACTTGCTTTTCCCCTGTTCTGCCATCAGAGAAAGTGAAAGTGCACTGTCATCAGGCCTACTAAAGATAGAATTTTTCCTCTGCTTGTTGAAATGCAACTTGTACTTCACAAGTTGACAGTGGTCCTGGTAGTGGTCTATTTTCTGATATAGAGAGCCAGGAATTGAAATTATTGGACTAGTGTATTGCAAGACATCTGTACCTCTGCAGAAAATGACCAGATTGCGATCCCAAGCTACAGGACCATTTCCTTGTGTATACAATGGATAGGAATGCTTGTGTCCTTAGTCAAGTGGCACAGCTATATGGGACAGAAAGAAGGTCTGCTAATATGTGATTTTGTTTTTTCTCTGTGAAAACTGAGTTGAAACGTGAAAAATCTAACAGAAGTAGTTAAATTGGCTGTAGGCCTGGAGTCACATTTATCTCTTTCATTTGTGTAAAAAGCTTATTGATTGTGATAAGTTACTGATCTTAGATGAATTAAATATGCATTTCCCCTGTTGCTGGAGAGCAATGATAATTATTTTCAGGACAGCAAAACTTGACCATGGGCAGAAATTAGTGCTGTGCCACTAGCCCTTTATCTTCATCATGAATAATTATCTGGTACTTCTTTCTTAGAAAAGGAGGCTGTTTATTTTCCTCCCAGTGGGTCCAACATGATGCAGTTCTCATGTTGTACAATGCCAGCCAGCACATCCTCCTGTTCCATAGCACAAAATGTTGTCATCATACTGCCTACTGTGCCAGCTGGCTATGCAGTGAGCCTGGGACAGCTGTGCTGTTGATGAAAACATCTTAGTTCAGCACCAGATTTTCTGTCACTACATATGGCTATATGTTGAAGGAGAAGAGATCTTTTTGAGCTGCAGGTCTGCGGGCATAAATGTAGAGAATTTTGCTAAATGAACCAAGTGATCTGATGAATTATTGGGATGGGAGCATCTCATCATGCAATTTTTCAGCGAAAGCTTAGGGTAAGTGTTGAGCTGGATTTGAGCATTTTTGCTTCTAAAGTGGAGTTGTCTAAGCAGTCAGTATAATGTTGAACTTGACTGAGAATAAGTTCCTCACTTAATCTAGGTGATCATAAAGTAGAGTGAATTAAGACATCTGAGATTGTAATATTGAATATGACCTACAAGTTTTGGTAAACTATTTTCAAGAGTTGAAGTAGCTTGAGAATAAATGAGGAGAAAAACTGTTAAGATATTATAGGGAACAGATCTGATTAATGAACGGAAGATAGTCTTGTTTGGAATGTTTAGCTTAGTGAAATGAATGCAGGATTATGGACTGTAAACCATTAGGAATGACCCTGAGAATGGAAGAGGTATGATGAAGGGAACTGGTAAGAGATGGCCCAAGAGCGTACAGGTGCAAACAAGTATGAAGACATATCTGTTGCCAAGTTAGAAAACTCCTCCCTAGCAGTTGGTTGACTTTAGAACATTTTTTTTCATGGTAAAGTGGCAGAAAACCATCTGGTTGTGTGAAATGTTTCGAAAAGCAGTTATATTGCATGGTTGCCTGAAACAACAGGACTAGTGATCGAGGTGGCCCTCATAGTACACTTTCCCTTTATCACTGGCTCTTGGCTATGAGTTTTACTTGGGTTAAAAATTGTAGCTGTCTGTTGCCTGGGCTACAATTAATTTTGTCATATGAGCAGTAAGCTAGGGAATAGGTTAGTGTATCTTCTAGCAAGCATAATGTTTAAGACATAGGAAGACTGTCACCCTGCTGTAGCCAGAGTTAATACATCCTCTCAAATTCTGCACAAAAAACTACCTGGGTAGTTCTGCTGTACTTAATCTCCTTCTTGTAAGAGGAAGAACTTATAACTTTGTTCTGTTTCCCCTAACTTCTTTCCAGTATAAGAGAAGCTAAGGAGAGTGTAAGCTTCTTAATCTTCGGCTTTCAGGATGGAAATTAGGGCTGGAGAAGGGTGGTCTGGTACGAGTATTAGACACTTGCCTGAAGTTATGTTTATCTGCTTTTGTGAGCAAGAGGAACTTGAAGCTCAGTAGAATCCCAATTCAAGCAGCAGCTCCTCCTCTTACTGTACGATCTGGTAGATCCTTGGGCTGTGCTGATGCTCTAAGAAAAGATGTACCTGACTAACCCTTGCTTGCCCAATTACCTTCTGCTTTTGTGTGTTTATTCTTGAGATCTAGGAATCACAGCAGTTCAAGTCTATTCTGTGTGAGTATAGTTTTAGTGGATTTGGACCTCCCCTATCTACTCAGATTGCATGGAATTTGTAGGTATTTTGCTACCTTTTTCCTGTACAGATCATATTTTTTAAATATTTCAATGATCCACTGGGACTATGTTGAGGAAATTATTCTTCTACTTGCAGGTTGTCTTCCTTTGTTAACCATTGTAGTTGACTTGTATTTGCCTTGGTATTTCATATAGTGTCAAATACAGATAAACTATATACCCACTTTAGCCATCTGTCAAGGATATTTTTCTAAAACTACTCTAACTTCTGTTTGTACACTCTGATAGCTGTGACAAAGCTTGCTGCAGAGCAGCTGGTACCTATGACGGAGGTCAGAAATGCAGGGTTTGACTTGAGATTTCCTCATTGCCACATGCTTGCTTTCAACACCTAGGTCATACTGTCTCCAGAATTGTATCAACATCCTATGGTTATGCCCTGGCACCGTTCTTAAACCTTCATGACCGTTGAACCTTCCACAGTTCAAGTCTGCCTTGCTGTCACCTCAATCACTGACTGTTCAGATGACTACAGGTGTGTAACTTCCTGATAATTAAGGTTTCCAGATTCTTCTCTTTACATTTCTCTTCATCATTAATCCCAGTAATTGTGCTCCTACTGCATATCTGTTATTAGCCTTGTCACCTATCTTTTAGATAAGCTGGTCTGTCATTAATTTATTAGACTGAATGAGCACCTTTAAGATCTTAACTTACCTGGATCAAAGCCAGGGAAAGCATTAACTCATCTACTGTGCTCCCCTAGTTCTCTCCTAGGCACAGAGGCAAAATCTTCAACAGATATCCAAGGAGTGTTCTTCGCAACAAACTGGGCTATACATAGGCGAGTAAAACCTGTTAGTTCCCTCTGTGCTGCTGCTAACATGAGCTGGATTAAGATATACTAAATTCATTTTCACTTTTGGTGGTTTTGGCAGCAGTTGGAGCAAAGCTCAAATTGCATTCAAGCATGTGCACGATTCCATTATTAGCTGTCAAATTACTAGAAACACTTCTGTGGCAAATCAGAAAGCAAATTCACAGTGCTACTTTTGATTAGCCAAAATGAGGTTGGCTTCACAGTACAAGGTCCGAACCTCCTTTTCAGAAAACACTTGCTACTTGAGGGATGATTCAGGAAACATACTACACTGTATATAATTATGTAAAGGCAAACTATTTCTGATGCAGTGGACCTAATCAGCTGTGCATTAATGAAGAATCTCAGAAAAATCTGCTTGTATCAAGATTGTTACTATTTATGTATATGGAATGTAATTGTGCTGAGTCAGGAATGCTGTGTACAGAAAGTAAATGCAAGTATTTAGGCCTTACTGTATAGAATTAAGTGAGGACATCAAAACCATAGGGTATTTTGTAAAGAATATTTTTCTTTCATGATATCTCTAAGGTTTTATTTAACAATCATTCTGTAAAGACAGGTGTTTCTTAGGATAGTAGCCCTTAGTGAATGTGGGCATTGGCATTTGCATTTGTCAAGTGAGCACCCAAGCCAGCTATGTCATATGCCCAGTTAAGGGAAAACGTTGCAAAGTCTAGCTGAGTTGCTTGAGCTCTGCAGTCAGTACCATGCTGCAGGGTTTGCTACGAGTGGGAGTTTCTCTACCTGTGGCTTTTCCTGGGTTACTACTCCAGAGCAGTAAATCAAGGGTTCATAGCTCCTTTTTCTGGTATGTCTACCATTAAAACTGGTCATAGAAATAAACTGCTGCCTTCAGTGGACCTGTGATGATTCTTCTTACAGTTTGTGTATGCTTGCAGGAAAAGTTTGTTAATTTGCATGTGCATAAAGTCAAACCATTGTTTCAGCTTCAAAGCAAAGAAGGCCTAGGGACAGAGTTTACCACAGTTCTTACATTGACAGTCATTTGCTGGGTGATAAGCAACATTGTTTACAATTTCAAAAAATGCTTCTGATATTAAATCATCACCAACTTCCTCCTAGCAATACAACTAGTCTCCTATAAATTCTCAGATCATTCTTTGTATACAAGAAAATAATTTTGACTTGAGTCCAGTCTCATACTCCGAGCTAATAAGGCTGTATGTCAAAGGCAAGGGTAAATTGATATAAATTGATATCAATAGAAGCAAGCTATACGATCTACTGGGATCTGACACAGTTATCACAATTTTAGGATAGCCTACCTGTGTGTTAATACACATTATTCCCTTATAGAAGAATCTTCTGAAGGTAGTAGTCCTTCATTTCTGTAGGTAGGCAGGAGTTGGGGGCGATTATTTTTTTTTTTAAACATGGAATGTAGCTGTTCCTGTTGATGGTCTTAAAGGTCTTTTCCAACCTTAATGATTCTGAGATTCATAAAGTCCAACCGTCAATGCAATGCCACCATGTCCCCTAAACCGTGTCCTGAAGTGTCATGTCTACATGTTTTTTGAACACTTCCAGTGATGGCGACTCCACCACCTCCCTGGGCAGCCTGTTCCAATGTTTGACCACTCTCTCAGTAAAGAAAGTTTTCCTAATACCCAGTCTAAACCTCCCCTGGTGCAACTTGAGGCCATTTTCCTCTCGTTCTGTCACTAGTTACTTGGGAGAAGAGACCAACACCCATTGGTCTGCCCATTAGGAATACTTAATTTTAAGCAAGAATGTTGCTCTGAAGGAGGCTACTCTTAAAACAGTTTCAGATACTGTGCACTCTAAAGGATATCTGTTAGGGAAAGAATGTGGATAACCAGGATCTTTGGAAAGCCAAATCTTACCTCATTCCATGATTCTGCCTTCCCTTGATAGGAAGTAGGCAGTGATTTGACCCTGAAGTTTTCTCTCCCCAGAGGTTAGAGGCCAGTAGCATGGTGCTACTCACTGCTGTGAATGGAGTTATTAATTGCTGAAGAGCCAGTTAGAGTGGCCAGTCATGTGGAAGTAATGGCAAGGGACAAAGGCTTAGCCTTCTGTTTGTGTTTAGTGCCCTGCTGTGGCATGCTTACATGGCACAACTGATAGCCTGCAGGCCACCAGTGGGACACTGAGTATTTGGGCATGTGTGAAGACTTAATAAGACTGTTTCTACAGCACTGCAGTGTATCAGAGCAAGAAGCACCAGGGTTTTCAATACTTCTGATTATTTGTCTAAATAAATCTATGATAAGTGGTTTAAAATATGTGGAATTCAGTCTTTCTCAAGGCATCTTTTATTGATTACCCCAGGATAGTGCAGAAGTCCTAGATTTCCATATGAATTAACTGCCCACCTCTATCATGTTTCCTCTCTAAAGAGGAACACTACTTTGTTAGTGTTAGTGATGTCAACACTTGGTGATAGTCGATGTAAGACTACAAAGGATCAGTAAAACAATCTGAGGTAAGATACATGACATATAAAAGCTGTTGAAAGAAGGGAGTTAAGAAGTAAGGATAAGCTGGAAAGTTTTACTGAGGGAAAACTACGTAGTACAGTATGTGACCGTTCATCCATAGCCTTGTTTTAGAATTTGTCTGTAGGAGTTGCCTGGCTCTAACGTGTAATGGCTCTGCAGCATTCTTTCAGGGTCTGATCAATGTTAACAATCTGTTGTCAGCCTTCATGAAAAGGCAGAACAATACCTGCACGGCAGTCTCTTTTTGAGGAGTTTTTGTACATATTCTAAGCACAAAACATGGGTATCAGTAGTGAGTTCTGGTGTATCCCCTTCTCAGGTCGCTAAAGCCAAATACTCTTTGTTTCCTGATTTATATTAGAATTGTTTGTTTTCACTCACCTTGAGGCCAACATTTAATGAAATGAGTCAACAGCCCCCATCAGTTTAAGACCTGGCAACAAGGTTATCCAACAGTAAGTACCAGGGGAAGAAGGAGGGGAAAGATGTAAAATAGGAATGTTTTTTGGTGTGCGAAAGCCCTTCTATCTTAAAATCTCTAGAAGAAACTTTAAGATAAAAATGAAGTCGGAAAAAGCATATGGGTAACTGATAAAACTATAAGGGTAGGCTGTTTATAAACATCGCTTTGAAGAGAGACAAGTTAAGTCTGGAGCATATGACTCCGCAGGCAAGCAGAAGTTGCTACAGCTGTCAAACAAGTAGGTTTAGCCCTCCCTTTCCTCTGTTCCTAACAATTCACGCCACCCTTCTATCCCTAAGTGGACTGTAATTGCTGGCATAGAGATTTGGAGACCGAAAGGCCATTTATGAAAATAAGCAGAAAAGGTATTGTTTAATTAATTTATAAATAAATGAATGAACAAAACTGCTTTTCAATTCCTCTTCAGTCTACAGCAATGGTTCTCAAACTGAACTATATGTGAAAATGAAAGCATTTAATGTATCATCTAAATAGCCTATAGTTGCACTTGTGTTCCAAAGTATATTGTAAGGTGTGCTTCTGCAACAGTAATGTACATATGCATGAGTATGCTCATCACTAAAATAGCAAAAAGTTCTACCTAGTACCATCTATTCTAAGCAATTGTAAAACACAAATGGTGGTTTAGATTTTATGACCTCTTTGCGATGCCTTTCCTAGCTAGCATTTGAAAAGTGGAATTTCACCAATACTGTGCTAATGGTGGAATCCCATTTGATAAGAAATAGCTATATTCTAGTTCAGAAATGAAAGAACGTTTACCTTTGTTAAACCAGCCTATGAGTAACTACTGCTGAAGACACATCTCTTGCAAGGACTCAAGTTGGGCTTTTACGGTTTGTCTTTTATTGCCCTTGAATGCCCTTTCAACTGCATGGGAAAGGGACTTTACTTTTGGAGAGAAGTCTTCTACTATAAACTTGCTGATTCCAGCTCTGTTTTGTTTTATTTTTAAACTTTGGTCTAATTAGTAAATGGTACTTCTAATAATCTTTGAATTTCTGAAGTAATAAAACATTTGTCTGTTCACTAAGGAGAAAACACAAGACACTGAAGTATGCCTATTGCTTATTAAAAATAAATCACCTTTGTTGTTACTGTTAGGAGTAGTAGTAATGAATAGATAAAAGCTAAATCTGTTAAGTTATTAAAGCTGTCCTGGTAGTAGTAATCCTAAATGATTACTAGATTTTGATGTTTTGTTGAATTACCTTCACAATTGAACTCTAAAGCTCTTGAACAGCTTCAGGCTTTCATTCTGCAAATTATATAGACAAGACTGAAATAATCAGTGGAACTCTTCAAATTACTTTTGCAAACTGTTCTGGAAACTCCTGCTGTAACTGAGGGCTTTCGGTTTTGTTATAATTGACCAAAGAAAAGCACAAACACTCTGAACTGTTACACCAACACTGAATAAAATAATTCCCTATCTTTTTAGGGAATGTTTTCTACCCAACAGACAGGGTCCCATATATGTGGATGTGCTTCAGGTCCTGAAGTACCCAGGAGCTGCCAAGGTGCTGGTCTGGCTTCTAAAGGAACTCTGCCTGTTCATCTGGGGTTAGAGTCTGACTCGGAGCATGTAGAGGTAGGTGATACTATTTTGCCAATTTGGCTTCTACCAGGTAATAATCAACCAGTGAGGTGTGAAGCTGTTTCAAATGAGAAGGCAAATGAATCTCTGCAATAAAAGTAGTTGCTGAAATTGACCAATTTAATTTCCTTGACTGTCATGGAGGACTTGCTCTATTATGCTGATATTTATTGACAGATTTAAGAAAAAACAACTGAGAACAATGTTGCACTTGCAGAGAGAGATGGGAATTTTGCATTGCTCTGCATATCCCCACAAAGAAAGAAGAAAAGTAGCAGGGCAAATGATTAAGATCTCCATGAGTTCCAAGAACATTAGGTACAGAGGACATCAATGGCATCTGATGAAATTTCTTTACCTGTATGACATGACTAACAGTTTGAGGCTTTGTGCACTGTGTGTTATTGGCAGGTAGTATGATATGATGCAGAGACAAATCATTTGCCTATTTTGTTTGCAGAAAAACTCGCCTCAGTCTCTTTGTTTTCATTTACTACCACCTTGCTCCTTTGTTCCCCTTTCACAGAATCTGAGTGGAAATGAAACTTAATGCTTCAATCTACTGTTTTTTTGAATCAGCACTGATTTCTGTCAGTTAAGCAAAATAAAATTGAACATTCCTGGCACTGAAAGTGATGAACCAATTATGCTGCTTGTTCCCACTGTATTTGCTGCAGACAGCAGTATGCTTTCTCTGTGCAGTCATTTTCTTAGTTGCATGGAAGGGACAGCTGGAATGAGAATCCTGCTTTGGGCTGCCTGTAAATCTCAATGAGACCTTCCTCAGGGAATAGTCTTGAACATCTTAATTAGTTCTCTGCAGTAGCCTTTTTCTACTGATTGCATGAAGTCTAACATTCTGAGTTATGGTGTTTCTAAAATATTTCAAGAGTTAAAATGAGAAGCCTTCCAAACCGTGAAGAAGAGATTCCAGGAAGGTCAAGTTTTCTAGAAGTGCCATTTTAAGACCAAGACCTGTGATTCTGGAATCAGAGGAGATCTGAGTTGAGTTCTCAGAAATCTTTGTGTGACCTTGGGTAGGTAGCTTAAGGCCAGTCCTCCAGTTGTTGCCTTGCATTGCAAGTAGTGGAGTTAGTGAACAGCATGCTTTTTGAAATATTAAGCTGCTGAGGACGTACTGTGCTACTAGCAGTACCTGCCTTAGTACAGTTCATACTTACTGCAGTCTTGCTCATTTGATATTACTTCCTTCGGAGGGAATTGCTTAGCAGGAATTTGTGCAGTGTATCTTATCAAGAATATTAGTAAGTAGTTTCTTCCTTTGTCTCAAATGTTTTCAGTCTCTGCTCAAAAGCAGATGGATATAAAAGCTTTTTGACTTAACAGTTGTTTAAAAATGTTGACAAAACAGTATTTTTTCATTGAGCAAAGAAGTTCTTTCTGCATCGCTTGAAGGAAAATCCCAAGTCTGAGACAGTCTTTGTGGGAAATGTCATCAGAAATGACTTGGTAAAAGTGACTAAATGAGCTCTTAAACATAGAAAATATTAGGTTGCTTTGGCTATGAATGCTGGCAGTTTTGGCTATGTGATAGTCACATAGCACAGGGAGCCTGGTGAGGCAAGTATGGCCATCTCTTACTGGCTGTCAAACGTGATTTGCCATCCAGGCTGCTTTGAATGTGACTTGGATACTTTGCTCTCGGTGTATATATTGCATTAGCTGAGTGTCAGAGGGAGTTTTCTAAGGAAAGACTAAGAAAAAGTGAGACTGAAGTATGTTGTTATCTTCTACTCAGCCTTTTGCTGTAAGAGGTTCCTACAACAGCAGTTCATGTAGATGAGATCAGTAAACATGTGTAATTGACCCCCAAAGAAGCACAATGGTTATACACATGTATACATTAACATGCTGATTGCAGAGATACATGACGGAGACTTGGCTCCGATTCAGGCAAAATGCCTGCGTAGCTTGATGAAGGTTAAGGGTTAATTAGAAGCTGCCTGCTGAACATGAGCTTGGGCAGCATTCATGGGGATTGTTTAGGAAGGGTCTCTAAAGAATGCAGGAGACAGCATAACTTCTGTGTAAATATGGGGGGTGACCTTGGATTAATCAGAAGGCTAAGATAGCAGAGGCACACCAAGATTGGAGTTGAAGCATGTTAGTTCTTCATGGTGGCATCTGTGTGTTACCCCTGTGTCCCCTGGACTAGAAGGGGAGCAGAAAGATTCAAGATCAAGCTTAGTGCAGGCAGGACAATACAAGTGCAAATGTATACAAGCATTGTTTTTTCAATATGGGGACCAGTTTGTACAATTTTTTTGTCCACCATGCAGATAGAAAAAAAAAAAATTCCTTGTTTCTATCGTTTGCACCACTGTAACTGGATGCCCTGTAAGTAACCTAAGTGTGCTAACAAGGCTAGACCTTTGTTTTGGATTCAGTGAAGGCATTAGCACTGCCTTGTACTTCTGAAATACTACAAATAGGTTGTAGCTAAGGTTGACTCATCACATGCTTTTCCTATAGGTAAATATTGAGCTATCAGCCTCTTTAAACCTAGCCTGTTAGCTACCCTTTCAAGTTCCAGTGTTCTTAGCAAGGCAGGGTCTCCGGAGCATTCCATAGCATCTCTGATCTGGAAATTTTTGGCTCTGGGGCATGCTTTCTGATGTTTTAGTATCTGGTCAATTTATACAGGAAAACCAAAGATAAGTCACAGGGTGAAATAGTTTCCTGCTATTAAATCATGCATTAGTGCATTTTATTTCTGATACAGTATTTTTTCTTTATCTTCAATTTGCAGTTTGTTCTGTGGATGTGTTTATACATTGTCATGAAAGTCATTGTGCTCCGAGATCTATGTGCAAAGCAAAGTGTAAATGGTCTGCTTACTAACATCAAAGTGCAAAAAATTTGATGTTATTAGATTTCTTGCTGTTGAATTATGTCTGCATGTTCTTTCACGTGTCTGCCGCTGTTTTTGAGTGCTTGGAAGGGGAGTTGTTCCACCTGAAACCTTTCATAAAATACAATATGGTAAATTTTCTTCTCATAAGGCAGGAAAATTCAGCATACTTGGCTAATATTTAAATTGGTGTCAGCAAGGTTCAGTCCTTTCTGTAGATCTTAAGTCTTGTTGACTGCTTGGTCTCTGGAATTTTGAAATTCTATAGCAAAATGTGTCAACCTACCCACAATGATGTTTTGCAGGTTTCAAGGAATCTAGGAAATCCAGCCTAGTCTGTGCAATTATGAAAAACCGCGACTGCTCTGTAACGCATGAATGGTCTTGAGTACTATCACGCTTGCTTAATCTACAGTTTTGTATGTATCCCTCAGCCATCTGACTACCGAATTCCAGCCCTTGAGTATTGCATTGTCAGAGAGCGTTTGTCAAAATTCTTCAGCTGAGCCCTCTTCTACCTATTGGTAAACTGCAGCATCCAGAAAGAAATATAACTATAGTTACGTGCCAAATACCGAGACCCCCTTCAGGACTCTGACCTGAAGTAGTTAAATGAGCTCCTGAAGACAGCCCCATGCCCAAGAAGCTTTGACGCATGCTTCTGGGGAGAGTGGGAGGATTATCTGGCCACACTGTGGATGTTACCTTGGTGTCTGCCAACATGTGTGAGGCAGAGTACAAAGCAATACAAGGCCTAGGAAGCAAAACACCACACTTACAATATTACCTAATAGAGCACAAGAACAGTGCTTCCCTGCTGCAAGGAGGGAGATGAAGAGAATAGCCATTCAGAGGGAAGGCAGCTCTCCCCCCTACTCCTGTCTCGGGGCAGATCTGCAGCAGCTGTCAAGCGTCTTAGCTCCGCTGAAACTTAGTGGTAGTTGTGCAGTGACAATTCCCAGCAAGTGGGCATCTGCCCTAGGGGAGAGTAGCACTGGACTTAGCAAGCTGCATTTAGCAGTATTTTGCAAGTAGGTATCCTTATGTAACCAGTATCCCTTTTGGGATGTTTAAATTGCAGAAGTTCCCCTCTGTACCCCAGACACAGAGCACCCTGGCATTTGCACTTTCCAACTGTTGATGCTTGGTTACACCTTTGCTGAAGTTGTAATAAATCAGTCTTTTGGCTTTGCAGATTCTCAGTTCCATTCCCCCAATATTGGCCTGCAAGCCACCATCTCGCTTGTACTGCACAATATTAAGGTCTTGGAAAGATGGAGCCAGCCTTTTGGACTAGCAGAGAAGGGTGAAATAGACTGGAAAGCGGTGACCAGTGTACCAAAGGTGGGGGACACAAAATATGCTGTCTGGCACCTGCATGCAGCTTTGTATAAAATGCAGGTACTTGGGTGCACAGAGGTTATGCCCCACAATAGTTAAAGTGTGTCTCACAGAAAATAGTTCCTGAAATCTAGTGGGTCTAATCTTCAGTGTCTTGTATTTAGTAGTCTTTTTAGCATGTTAGGAGTCTCCAGACTGTTGCTAAACAGGATACAATTTATATATAATGATATAAAAATGTGCATAAAGGGTAATAGGTATCAAGCTTATTCTCATATCTTCTTCTTTTTCTTATTAATTACTAATCAGCTGAATCGGACAAGTTTGGAGATCAAGGCTTGTACTTCTTGCTTCCTTTCTGTTTGCTTCTGTAGCTGTGCAGCAACCTGCAAGTTACCTTCTGTCAGTGACAGTGAAGTGCCTGAACTTTACAGCAAGTTTTCAAGTGTTTTATTTTCCCAAGGGTGCTGCCAACCTCCTGGCTTGTGTTCTTAGTATGTGGGGTCCATCTCTGACCCTGTTAATGCGTGCTCCAAAAGGAGAAATGTGCAAGCAGAATAGACCATACATTTTGCAATAGTTGTCCCCAATAAAATGGCCTGCAGGGATCTTACACTTGAGTAGTTAATATTTTATGTCTAAAAGGAGCTAACATGAGTAGGGAAGACAAAAATATAATTTTTTTTTCCATCCTCTGAGTCTGTGCAAATGAAATTTTGTGTAGGACAGTTTGTGTTATTCTCTATTTTATTTAAACATACCACTTCGTGAGTTGTGCTTCTGTTGTGGACTTCTTATAGAGGATGATTCAAACTATGAGATAATTAAAGTATGAAAATTACCTTGGCGGAAACAGTGCTATCTGAGTGCAGTGCTATTCTGTAGTGATAACCTGGAATTAATTCAAAAGTTTTTATGGAATATAGACTTAAATGGCTTCAGAAGCACTTTCAGGAGAAAGTGGTGAGGAACCTGTAACATAATGGGTGCTTTTATAATTGGGAAACTAAGCTGCTAGACGGAAATCAGAAAAGTAATAAAATAGACTTGCAGTTAAGACTTTGTATTGGGATTTAGGAGGCCTTATTTCATGTCCCGGGTTGGCCAGCTGCATCTTTTGTGACTTAGGCAACTCAAGGTCTCTACTGTCATTCCTTCCCTTCTGGTACAGCTGAGCATAAATCTGTCTTGGTATGTAAGGCACATGAAAGGGCAGTGGTAGAAGTCTCTTAAAGCAGGTCTGAGATGAAGTGTATGTTTTAGTGGGGGCCAGTTAGCGTAAGATGGTTTTGAGCCCCTCAGTTGTACCAAGGCTGAGTTAACTGTCTGTGCTGTGTGTGAAAATAGTAATAGGAAGAAAACCCGTTTGACTTCCTCATGGGCACGATACCTTTCATCTCTGCACCCCAGTCTTCCAGAATTGATTTAAGACCTTTTTTGTTTCAAGCTCTTCTCTGAAGACCAGATCTAGTGAGATCTTGTCTTGTGGCCCGTGATCAGATCCTGCTTTATAAAAGTGGAAACAGAAGTTTGTGGGGTTTTTTTGTCCTGAAATAAAGACATTTTGTGTCTCTTAAGGGTTTGGCTGAGGCTGCAGATTTCCCTTCAGCAGGGATAATCTCTCCTACTGCTGCTTATGTACCATGAAGCTTGCAGGAACATCATGTCTTTGTGACCTTTCCTCTTTTGTCAAACTTAGCTGAATTCCCCAACGGGGGTAGAAGTGAGTAACAAGGAGCTGTCATGGGATGATTGCATAAGATACATTTTCCTGAAAAACTGAAGTAAAATTGAAGAGGTATACCTGCAATTCTGTTAACCTCTTTGTTGTTGCTGGGATGGTTTTATGCTGTATTTTAGAGCTGGGGAAGTTTGCGTAAGATAGACTTTCCTCTCTTCAAATTCTTGAGTCCATCTTTATTTTTCCCAAAGTTTATTTACTTTGCCCTCATTTCTTTGCATGAGGCTGCACTTTGGGTATAGCACTAATTTTTTCAGTCAGAGCAACAAAAAGAGCAAAAGTGGTGTCAGGGTTTTAGGCTGTTGTAATTATCTTATTGCAGAAAGAATCCCTTAGGCAAAGGCCCTCCATCTGGAGAAGAATGCTTCTTCAGTTTGTTTTAAAACAATCAGACCTGTTGGTTAACACCACTCCCTGCAGTCCCCTATTGTTTAAAACAAGCATTTTTATGATTCAGATTAGCTGGTTCTGTAAATAAAAGCTAGTGCCTGGTAAAATTCAATTCTTAACAATTTTGGAGTTTTAGAAACCTACTGCACAGCCTTGGGAGCCTGCCTTACCTGAGTTTGAAATGAGAAGCTGTGCTCGAAGCAAGTATGGGTGTTGTGTGTGGCCATGGTGCTATGAGGGTGTTGGTATCTGTGCTAATACACCCCTGGCAGTCGAAATGAATTCCTTCTAGGTCTAATAGTTTTATGGTTAAGGTTTCATGGTTAGACAAATGCAATAAATCTGGGTAACAACTCCTCATGTTTTCATCAGATTCTCTATTTTTGGCTGAAAGTAAAATTTCTGATTGAATAGCTTAAAGAGTTATTCATATCTGTCATTCATTTTCAAGTGAATTGGGTTTTTTTGTTTTTTTGAAGACTATAATGTTCAAAAGCTTTGAGCTTTCCTTGCAAACCCAGGTAGTTTTACCATAAAATAACTGTAACAATGGGTCTTGGAAGACATTGTCTGTAATGATGTTTCTTAAAACAGCCTAAATTGGGAGATAGTCTAAAGAAATGTTGAGAATTGCACAGATGCTACCTTATTCTCTGATCTCTGTGTTTGTGAGAAGAAAAAAATAAAAACAACAACCTATGTTCAGTGAATTTTATTCAGCTCCTTAAAGTTTCAGCAACTCTTCTATAGATTCTTGAGAGGAAACCAGAGAGAAACTGGGATTCTTCTGGAAGAAATAGCTGCCACAAAAGTGGCAAAAAGTTGGGCTTAGCTTTGAGACTACAGAAAAGGTTAGTCTTTGTATTGGCTCAAGGAAAAGGGTGAAGGTTTGGCCGAACACTATTTTATCTGAATTGGTTCTCTCAACCCAGCTATAAATCAAGGCTTGAATAGTGTACTAGTGAGTATAAAATACTGAGAAATAAATCAAGACTTGAACACTGTACCTGTGAGTATAAAACACTTGATGTTGTACAAGTCAAGGCTCAAAATCTGTCAGTATGAAAAGCTTGGAGAGATAAATGGTAGCACTTGAACACTGGCTGTTTGGAATATAAAACACTAGGGTTATATGTCTCATTTCGACATTAGTTCTTGAACACGTGTACATCACAATTGCCAACTCAAAATGAAATACTCCCATCTCATACCTGCCTGCTGAGGTGCAAGCACTTCAAAACTTATTTCCTGCATGCATTCTCCTTACAAATTAATTTCTTGGTGTGTACTGTACTTTGCATGGGAGAAAGGGAATGTTCTTTTGATACCAGAAGGAGCTTGTATATTTTGGTATCAAGTATCATGAGCATTTCTTACATCATTTAAATGTATAGCACATTGAAGGAGGTGGCTGTTTTTCATCTACTTACAAGGTGACATGTTTTCAGCTGGGGGATATGTTGATCTAAGCTTTCTAGACAATCTGTTTTGAAGAGGGATTGTGACTTGGTTGCCAAGCAGTTTACTTTGGCTAATAGTTCTTTTAACTTTTCTTTCTGTGGGAGGCATTGTTTGCTAAAGACTACTGATCAGCGATTTTATCCTTGGGTCCCCCTTATTCATATGGAGTAAGTCAAGTGCTTGTAAGCACCTCATATCAAATGACTACAGCACTGCAAATTCTGGGCAGAATCTGACTGACGTATAGGGTCATGGAACAAATGTAAACATTCCTTGATTACTCTGTGCCTGATTCACATCCTCATGATCCAGGCATTGTTAAAGTTGTCAGTCTCCTTGAGGTGCCAGAAGAGTTGATAGAGGAGGCATCATAATTTGTCTGTTTTTAATTAATTATTTCTTCCTTTTCTATAAATGGTCCTGGTTTGTTAAGTAAGGCTTGTGTGATAACCCAGTGATTTTGTAAAAATATTACAGAAAAGGTCAAATACCTGTGCAGGTGGACTTCCTGAACACTTTGTGTGTGTCAGTTATTAAAACTATTTTTACTTCCATATTGTTGAAAGATAAGTCATGGCAAACTTTTATTAGTTCCCCTCTCAACACTTTGTAAGTAAACAAAAAATGTTTACCGTCTTTCTGGTATGAACAAGAGTGAGATTTACTGTGGTATGCCACCTGTGCAAGGTAGGAGACATTAACTTGTTTTGCTATAGTACCTTGACTCCAAGTTGAATTACACTCCAACTTTTGTGTTGCAGATATGCATAACAGCCTTTGCTCTGAAGAGCTGTGGTTTAAATAGGGTTAAATGAGAATAAGGTAAATAAGTCAGGGAGAGTGCTCTTTGTTTAGGTGCCAAACTTCTTTGACGAGGACAATTTTCACAGTACAAAAATCGGGGAAGCCTAATGAAATTACTAAGTAGCAGTGTAAAAACCACAGTTCCTCCCCATCCATGCATAATTACATTCCTAACTGTACCTCTTCTCAATCTTCTCAAAAGGGTAAAAGTTTTCTCAAAAAGAAAACTTTAATCTTTCCTAAAAGTGCAGAATGGAAATTTAGGGGTAATTGGTTTGCAACAAAAGGAATAGTAGTATCCTTTTTAGATTGATTAATATGGTACTCCTGTATATCTGAAGACCTTTGTGCTGATTGTGGCTCAATTGATGGACAGAAACGAGTGTTTCCCTTCTGTTCTCTAACCACTGTGTCACTAATATTAGCAGTCTTTGTTCTGGAAGATGCTGACTATCTAATTCCTAATGGTGGAGAATGTTTGAAATGATCTTGATGTTCATTCTTTTCTGATAGGCTAGGTAAACGTTCAGTTCGTTAAAGTACTCCTCAGTGGAAATGAATAAGAACACCCACCGTACTGCCTAGAGTTTAATCTGCTGTTCAGCACAGTAGCAGACAATCCTGAATTCAATTTCTGCTGGTTCTTAACAGAGAAGTTGTGGGGGTTTTGACTACCTATTGTGTAAGTTGACTTGCAGACAATATGTGTTCTCTGTAAAGCAAACTTGTTGACCAGTGGTACAGAAAAGCCGAGATATCCCACCTACCCAGTTAAGAAAAGCGCTAAATTAGGGAGAATTCCATAGATTGAAAGGGATGGGGCTGTGTTTAGTTATTGCAGAGTAAGACCAAAATCACTGAAAACTGGCATGGAGCACTGTCCAGGCTCATATCTATTCATTGTGCACTCAGTGAGGTACGGCTTCTGTTAAGGAAAGAGAAAACAAACTGATGATGTAATTAAGGACTGACTTCTTGCCTACAAACAGACAAGGGACGATTTATAGTTGCTCATGTAGTTGTAACTCAGTCTGGGTCTTTCCTGACATGAATTCTTGGCTCTAAGTTCTAATATTGCACTGTAGACTTAATGCTACCCACATACATTTTTTTTCAGTAACCTATTTGCATATTTCTAAATTTTAACTTTTTGCTATTTCAGTGCTCAGTTTAATTTCCTCCATTTCTTTCATTGTCTCTTAATCTCATTGGTGACCTTGTGCTGAACAAGTAACTGTCAAATCATCAGTTTCCCACTTTGGATCGTGAATGTGACTAAGTTCCTCCTTTTCAGAAAATCTTATTAGTTAAGAGTACGTATTTTATAATCGCTACACTGAACCCCTTATAATACGTATAACTTCACATGCTTTAGTTACAGCCCTCTCCCGTTGCATGTTTCTAACTTACTGATATCCTAAACATGAAAAAATGTACGTGTAGATTCTTCCTTGCACTAAGGCTGCCAAGCTAATGTCATCTGTGTAAAGTCATTCTAATATTGAAAGATATCTAAAGAGTGTGATAGCAACTCTTCTGCTACCTTTCTCTTTTTTCTTTGTTTCCAGTCATGTGGTTAATATAAGGAATAAGGCCAAGTTTCTGTGTATCCTGGTCACCTGGGCTCCAAAAGCTGTTAGTAACTGGCCTGAAGCAAATAAACCACATTTTCAGACGAGCTGGAATAAACCCAGTATTTCTGCAACTGTTTACACAAGGGTTTATGCTGAACTGTCATCACAGTTTAGGAATCATCCTAGCAAAATTAGGAGTCATCCAGCAAGGATGGGATAATTGTACATGCTGTAAGTAATGCAGAATTTAAAAAAGCCCCACAATTCATAAATGGTAATAGAATCAACAGTTGCAGCTGAGACTTGAAAATTCATAGCCTGAGACACCTATACAGACCATTTGTCATATGACTTCAAATGAGTATTTGTGATGTATCTAAAACACAAAGTACTTGGCTCCCCTGATGGAGTTGTAAATATGTGTTAATGACAGGACTGTGGATGGTCAGCTGTTCCGTTCCTACTGGGTATGTGATGTATCCCCAGCTGTGAAAACTTAAGTGACAGCTTTTAGAATCAGGTGTCCAAATGTTCCCCTGGAACAACGTGAACACTCTGGACTTCGTTTTTCACAGCAGGAGGAAGCATCTCTCAAAGATTAATTCAACTCCAAGACGATTAATCACCAAAATGGCAGTTTAGATCCTAAGGGAAGAACTCATCTGAGGGCTGAGTAAATAAATGCTCAGTCCTTGGAGCGAGTATGGAAGGGAAGGCTCTTTAAGGGTTGAGAGATCAGTGTGTACATTTGTGGTAGTGTATCACCATGGAGATCCTAGACTCTTATTGTGGTCATCAGAGTTGCAAACAATGGATTTCTTCATAAGAGGAGAAAAAGGGTCTCAGTTTAAAGACGTGCTTGCTCTTGTCTGAAAATGATAGCTCACATATGCGTGTACTGCAGCACTTTTCCCAGAGAGGTATAGTATTAGAAGCAGTAGCATGTGAACTGCTGGGTCACAAATCTCAGCAAGACAGGCTCTGAAGTAAAGCAGCAAAGAACACTGGTTATTCTTAGTTTGCTCAGTGTTGGAATTTTTATGGTGTTTTTAGAGAATGTAGTTAATTACTTCACCAGGATCTACCTTGTTTTAGGTGTTGTGAAACAATAGTAGACTGCTATGGAATCCATTGCAAAAGTAGGTATTTTTGCTTTTTTCTGATTCACTGCAAATAAAAGGCATTGTCATATTCTTTCCCAGAAGTATAGTGTCCCTCATGTTTCTGCTTCAGGTTCAAGCTTAGGATATTGAGCAATTGCATGGAGCAATTTCAACTCCACTGCTAAGTTGGTTCAATTCTTTCTGCTAAAGTTTAGTCCTTACCTTTTTAGTTTAAGAAGGCTGACTTCCTGCCAGCATCCTTATGACGGTTATCTTTTTCCCCTTGTTTTGAGGTTTTATTTTCCCTGTCAGAATTTTACCAGGGAATTAGCTAGTGTTCGTTCATGCACACAAATTACAGCTGTCTCTAAATATAAATGTAGGTTGCGTGATTTTACCTCTTTGGATTTTTGAATTGACTTTCTTCCCTACTCTCCCCAGGCTTTTACAGTGTCTAAATTTGACTTAGCTCACTAAGAATCTATGCTAATGTCATCTTATATGCACAGACTCAAGTGTATTTATGCTGTATAGGTTAATTCAGATTAGCCTAGCTGTTCCAGCCATTGGTGTTCACAACTAGGAACAGCTAGCACAGTGCAGTTGTATTAGTGCAAGTACTGAAGCGTGAAATAGCGCGCCCCCCCCCGCCCCAGCCCCGGTTAAGTGAAGCAGCAAAAGACCTCAAAATCAGAGTTTCTGTTTTCAGTGTAGCTTTACCAAATATGCGAAGGCATCACTGGCTTTATCAACCTTGTCCCTCCTCATGTGTAGTTAGTAATCTGTGAGTTACGCAGCTATGCAGCACCCCTGATAATGCTCGCTACACACTTTTGGTAATTAAGGTAGGATTATAACTGCATTTTACTTCACATTATCCTAACAGTTGAAGAATAATATACCTTATAGAGTCCAGTTCCTATATGTGAAGCACATTTTATTTGAAGTCCTTAAGTGCCCATCATCCAGCTACCAGTGCACAGATCAGGTGCATTGTAAGGGCTAGCAAGTCAAACTTGAGTATTTTTTTAACTAAATGACTCTTCTAACACACTGTTCATTATCACTTGTGATCAGAAAATAAGTGAGCTTAATCTTCTATTATTGTGAGAAAATATTTGACATGGCCAATAAGAGGAGATTAAGTACCTTCTATTGCTTTAGCTAGTTTAAATGTGTCAAGGTGCTCTAGGTTTAGTGGGTATATCTAACTTTTGTGACACAACAGTGTAAAAGGTGCCTGGATGTTCCTGGGAGTTGCATAGCTGCATACTACTCTGCAGCTGGATTACTACTGTACCTTTTTAACATGCAGTTGGAGCTGTCTTGGGTACCTTTTCATAACAGTACTGGGAGATGTCTCATAAGGCAATACTAACATATGATGAGGGGCAACATCTGAAGTTCATGTCATGTTTCCATGTGACAGCCCTTAAAGACAAAACATAACACAGCAGAGTACGTTTAAGCCCTGTTTCCTCTAGTTGTATGTGAAGTTATGAAAGAGTTAGTCTCTTGAGCTTTGTGCTGCAGCAGGACACCTCAGGAATATTGGGTGACTGGTCCTGACCTTAGAGAGGGAATCTCACGCCTCTGTTACATGGTGGAGCTGCTTTTTCTTTTTTTCCCTATGTGGCTTTCTTCCTTGGGAAGACTCATACAGCCTTTCTAGTGCAAATACGAGCACTAACCTGGACAAAGCTTAATTGACTGCAGGCATAGGATCTTCTGGGTAAGAAGCCCTTTTAGGACTTGGGTCTGTTTTTTGGCTTGAATGGCATGAGTTGGATATTCTGCTGCTTTTACTGTTCAGCCTATTAACTGATGAAAGTGTAGGCTGCGTTAAACTAAAAGGAATCCAGCTTTTTTCCTGCCTTTCTTATTCCTCATATAGAAATGGATTAAATGTCCAAATTTGGCAAACAAAATTCACATATAGTTCATGACAAGTTTTTTCTGTGTATGTATTCCTGTGTCTTCAAGTAAAGACAGAGCCATATGCATGATACTGAAGACAAAATTTTCTCCCTGGGGACCTGTACTTTGTAGTTTATGAAATCAAACTTTGTGTCAGTGTGCAAGAAGCTGCAGGATATTTTTGTTCCCATGGAAAAGAAAGTTTCTTTTGCAGTACTGGAAGATGGAAAAACAGCAATGTCCAAGGTTAGAGGGTCAAATAAAGCCCATTTTGAATAACACAATGCAAATGGTGTGTAATTTCAACTAAAAAGGAGTTGTTGCCTGCAGTGAGTGCTGAGGCAAATAGAAACTGGCCATCCAAGATGAACATTTTGATGTTTCTGTTAACGCAGCCTGACCTGCAAGGAAGAGAAATTAAGTTGTATGCATTAAATATAAGTATTTTTGTTCAAAATTCCATGGGACCTAGTTTGCATCTGCATAGAAATCATTCTTTCCTTAAAAATAAAGCTTGCTTGTGCATAACAGCTTTGGTCAGACTTAGAGGGGGAAAAGTATTTAAAAAAAAAAACAACCCAACAATGAAAGCTATCACATCTGGTTTCTTGAGCAAGTGTTCCTTTTTGCCTTCAGACATTGCTCTGTGTTGATTTTTTGGCAGGGGCTGCTGGTGTCCAGATTCTTCAGTTCGTCCCCATAAGCAATGGCAGGTCTTTCTGCAAGGGCAGGCAGGCACAGGGCTAAGCTCAGTTGTCTGTACCTATCTGAACATTAAATTTAGAGGTAATAAGAACATGAGATAGGCACGTTGAAATTTTCATGTCTGCAAGAGAAGGAAAAAAAGAAGTATGTCTAGGAGTGGACTGAAAAACCTGGAGGATGAAATTAGGAGAGGATAGGAGTAGGGAAACTAGTGTCTGTGGAATGATACAGTGTTTGAGGCTTAGGAGGAATTAAGGGGCATGAAGACAGCAGAGTTGGGGGAATCTCTTTCTCCCTTTCTCCCCCGCAAGCGTTGTGCAATATGGACAGACACACAGGTCTGCCTTATGTACTTACCCAAGCTGCGGGACTGCTGCTCCTCCCTTTCCTGCTATCATCTTTTTCTTCCAGCTTTGTGTGTCAAACTATTTTTTGCTGTGCTGTGATACTACAGTACTCTAAAACCTCCCTAAAGGTTTTAGAAAGGGGGAGAGATAAGTGCTATATAGAAGTCAGGTAGACTGGGATGCTTCTGGAAGTTTCTTTAACGTGTCTGAGCAGATGTGTCCTCTACTTGTCTTTTCTAATAGCTTATGCATAAATAGTTATGAGGGGGTACAAAACAAGGCAGACTTATCATATATGCCTTGTTTTTCTGGATGTTATGCTGCATCACTGCAAGGTGAGATAGAAAACAAAGAGTAGCCTCATGTGTGATTTTTCTTCCTTTTCTTCTTTGTTAGAAGTAAGGATTTAACTTAAACCACTTTAATGAAGGCTTTTTGCCCTTTAATTCTTCACCCTGATGCCTTAGAGTCAGCAGCACTTATGTAATAAAGTAAATTAAGAGAAAATGAGAAGATCAAATTGATTTCTCAGATGTAAGGCTAAATCCAGCTTGCATTTAATTATTCCTCTGATAATAAAACAGCCACTATTGTTTTTCTTCTAATGTTCTTTGAGTGGAGGTGGCTTTATCAATATGATTCAGGCAAAATCCAGTCACTGTTACTCAATTTACCTTGGAGATTTGACTAATCACCGGAGTATTTGAGCTACTGTATGGCAAAGGGATGGTACAAGCTGATTACTGAGAGTGCAGAAAATTAATGTTTTTGTTAAGTTCTGAGCACAAAGATAAGGGCTTCCTGAAGATATGCTGAGATGTGATGTTCTTTCTTGGCTTTATCAAATTATGGTTGAAACTGCCCTTTCTGTACATGAACCATGATGTAACCCTGTTCTGTGAAAGGTTGGAGCTGTTGACTTGGTTCGTTGTTTTACAGAATACTTGGGGCAGGGGGCGGGGGAAACCATGCAGCTGTTGCTGCCACTGAAAATTCAGTGGCTGGTCATAGGTTGATAGGCCTTTAATAGAGTGTTTTAATTATCCCCAGCAGGAGACATCTTGGCTTTAATAATCTTCATGTAAAAGCTGTATAAGTTAATGGCCTTCAAAGTCCAGCTTAAGTTGTAGCACAAGGAGATCTCAGACAAGTACTATTTCTTGCTATTCTGGAAGTCTCAGCTAACACTCAGTATAGGTATTCTGTGAAGGTGTGGTGGTGGTGGTTTGGAAGAGCTTGCAAGCAAAATGGCAGAGGAAGAGAGGGAAGAAGGGAAATGATGCAGTCAAGGTTGCAGAGGTCAGGGTCAAATGTTCCCTACTAAGTCAACTCTTGTTCTGTCCTTCCATCTTCTCAGAAGACTTCTGAAATGCTAATTAGAAGAAGATATTGTTATCTAAACTAGGATACTACTGAAATTTTTGTAGGTGTCTAATGTTAGCACTATTCAAATGATCTTAAGATGGTGAGTTAGCAGACATGTTCATTGTGCAAGTTGATTGATGAAAGAAAAATAGTAATAGGACCAAGGCAAAAATTTCCTAGAATTGTGTAAGTTTTCCACTACAGAAAACATGGGTCTGTAGGGATATTCAGTGCAAAGTTTAACAAGTGTAAATAATTACAATTGGTGATTTATGAGGTTATGAAATTTGAGGCCTAATATAGAAAGTGGAAGAACTGAGACTTCAGTTGAATATAAGCTTTTCATTGAAGTTACTTGTGATTTTTGGGTGTACTCATACACACAGGTTTCTTGCATCTGCAGAGAAGTTGTTGGCATTCTGACACTTCATTCCCACTACCTCAGATGTGGTGCAGTATACACTGCTGTAGTTGTTATTCAGAGCCCTTTGCTTCTCTCTGTTTTAAACTCCCACTTCATTTCTTTAAATGATCAAGAATGTTTTCTGGTATTTGGGACCTGGGCCATGCAGAACATCCTTTCTCATTCATGTGTCGAAATACTGTATTTACTCTTCACTTTTTTCTGATACTCATGGATTTACCTGTAAAGTAGAAGGAAAGACACCATGTGTTTGATTGAAGTCTCATCTAGCTTTGGAAATCTCAGTGGTTGATTATATAGGCAAGGGGAGTTTGGCTGTTATAGATGGCTTGGATGTCCAAAAATGCTGTAGACAAAGCCATTCAACGGCTCCTAGAATTGCTGCCTTGTAAGGGAATTATTCTTCATATGAATAAATGTCTAGTTCAAGAAAAGAAAGCAAAGATAAGTTTTGTCAGCAGAAGGAGGTATTTAGTGAAATACTACATCATTCGGCTAGTGGCCACGCTGTTTTAAACAGTATTTTGCTTAAGTGCCCTGGAAAAAGAGATGATTTTGTAGATGGACAACCTATTCAGGGTAGTCAAATGGAAAAATTGGCATCAAGATGTCATGGGTGCCCAAAGGCTTATAAGAATCATCTTGAATCGACTTACACCTCTGGGATAATAATCTGTCTAGGGTATTCCATGAAACCCTGAAGTCTCAGATTGCAGCAGTCTGAGAGAATGTGTAGGGAACTACATACTTTCCCAGTCCTTTTGTAGGTGTTTTCTGTCGGCTAATGTTGGAGAGGAGATACTGCATGGACCTTTGGTTTGACCTCATGCAGCAGAACTTTGTCTGTTTAACCTGGGCATTTATTTATCCAAGTTATAGCCTGGTTTCTATTTATTTACCTTTAAATATGGGACATGGAGTCATAAGAAACATGTTGTCAGACATCTTGGCAGATTAGCATTTTAGGACTATATCCATGTATACTTTGTCTACATGCTTTAAAAAAACATCAAGCACACAACCAAACTATCCCACCCCATCCCCTAGCAATGCCTATCACCCTTCCCTCCAAAAAATAAAATTAAGGTTGCAGAACAATGCCACCTTGTCATAGTGACCATTACATTGTGATAGTGACCATTATAGTTTGGATAAGGTATGCTTTAAGATCTATCACAATCACAACTTGAATTCTATTCTACCACATCAAAGCTGATGTATCGTAATGGCCATTTCCATCCCATTTCAAAAGCTGCCCTAGCAAAGTAATTTTTCAAATCAGTAGTAGTAGTAGCTGTGTTCAGGTACTAAGGAGTAAAACACTGAAGGGGAAAGGGAATCGTTCAAGACAATCAAAAAAAAATTTTTCTTTATGTAACTGCTGACTGGATTTTTTCCAGAAATCATGCAGCCTTAATTCATCGATAAGAAGTGAGTGAAGCTGCAGTATATTTATGGATGGGCATAGTAGAAAGAACTAGCTCTGCTTACTACTGGGATCTACTACCTTGTACATCAGCCTGAAATGTGAATTGCAACATATCTGCTCTCTAAACACAAAAGTGATTCGATGCTGTTATCTATTAGCTGTGGAGCAGTCAAAATGAAACATGAAAAACATGCAAGACATTTTATAAATTAAAGCGTACAACTGGGGGGCATGTACCTCAGAATGCTTAGTCTCATTTCACACTGAACTTACCCAAAACTTGCAACTCAGTAGTGTTCTTCGTGTCTTATTTCACCGTCACATGCAAGTTGTAAGATTATTTTGTATTGGTTTGGCCTAAGAAAATTGCATTTGTTCACATGAAACTTAGTCATCTGATCAGGCTAATGAAATTAGCGTTTTACTTCCTCTCTCTTATCTCTGTTATACAATACAGGAAGTATTTTTTCATGTAACCTTTGGATCCTGTGGGGATGTGTAACAATGTGCAAGAGAGGCCAGTCTTTGTTATCAGTAGTATCACGTATACCCAACACATTCCACCTCTACTGTTGGGTATACAGCCCCATAGAGTTCTAAGCATGAGGCTTTTCACTATGAAAGCAATCATGCATTCGACTTCTGCTTTTTAGAGCCAAAGGCCTTGTCAACTTACTGGAGTGTTAGAGTCTGAGGGAGATAAGTGTCTGTCACGAGTGGGTATGTGTTATCATGTATAGAACTGATTTAGACCGATATAAGGACCGGGAAGAAAAGGTGGAAGGTTCTTACCCTTGATCATGTGTTGCTTCTAAGCATAAATATCCTTAGAACAGAGATCTAGAGCTTTAGTAACTTTTGGTTCTGACATCCTAGTTTAAATTGGTAGGGATGTCTGCATGTCATCTTCTCTGGCCCTCTGCTCAAAGCGGATTCAGTAAGATCAGGCTGCTCAGCAACTTGTCCAGCCAGCTTTTGGGTATTCCCAAAGATGAAGATCATACAGCCTTCCCGGGCCCTTGTTTCAATATATCACCACCTTTGTAGTGGTTTTTTTTTTTTTACTAGGAACAGACTTAATTTATAGCCAAGATAATGCCAGAGAAATGAATTATATTAATACTATTGCTTTATCTAAATCCAGATACTGTGCATTTCTTGTTTGAATGCAAGTGATCCTGCAGAACCTTGAATTTTGGCTATAGCTCAGCCAAAAGCAGAGTATTCTGTACTTTTTTCAGAGTACATGAATTGTTGATATAGGATTTATATATGGAGATTCGTGGGATGGATCCTTGTTTTGTTTGGAAGTGTTAGCTTATATGGCTTATTTGACCTTTGATAATCAATACTGGAACAGCACAGTTGCTTTTCTGATTAAAATCAAATGCCTAACAATTTCATTGATGTGCTTCATTAACACTGGTCAACGTAATATGAAAACGAAGTGTTTGTGTCTAGAGTTAAAGCTACTTCATTTACTACCAGTCTGTTTAGCAAGGGATATTTACAAGGCTTATAAATTCTTATTAAATATTAAACCAGAACTGATTCATAGGAGGCATTTTGGACCCATTCTGCTCGATGTGCATCAGGGTAGTCTTGGCATTGGAAAGCTGTTTTATTCTCTGTGTTTTGCTGTTCTATAAAATGCCCTCCAATGAGGGAAAGAAACAGTACATGTGATTTACGTGACCATTTTCACATTGAAGTAAAACAGTGATTTCTTATGTGTTTCTGTAAGGATCAGCGTTTTTTAACACTCTTTTCCCTCCTAATTCAGTTAGCTTCTTCAAAGACTCCACTATTTGCTGATGCTACTGCCAAAGAGCAGAAAAGTACAGAAAGGACATGCATTTTTCTCTTTGCTTAAAAAAAGAATTTTTCTTTGAGTGAATGAGGGCACAGGTTCCAGCAAAATAAGCTGGCAAGCTAGCCTGAGGACTTGGGTAAGGTATAAAAATACTGTGCTCTGCAATAGCAGAACTAACCTGTAAATTTAGGCCTAAATATCAAAGAAGTGACAGAAGAAGCAGTACATGGGGAGAGGTGTTGTGATGCCTTGCTGTGAGGAAGGCATTTCCATTAGTTGCTCATTTTAAAGTGATTCATCTTGGTGCATGGGAAGCAAGACTATGCTGCAGGGATGGACTGCATGGCCAAACACAGCCCTTGTGTGTCTGTCAAATGCAGTACACCTGTAGAATTGCAGTTGATTGTCTGGCCATGCTCTGTTAAGGGCATAAGATTCATGTCTGTCTCTTAAAAGCCTGAGTCACTTTGAAGACAAATTTATTGCTTCCACCCTATGGATTAGGATTGATGAAGTGTTTTAAGATATCATATGCATACTCTCTTCACTCTTCATTAAAATGTTTCTTTAAAGGATTAAAGCATGAAGCATGTTTACCATAATGAAGCGTCAATTGCTAGAATAATGAAGCTTGAAGCGTTTGTATTCTGGTGGTTATGAGCTTTCTGCTTCTGAAAAGATAAGGTGCTTTCTTGCTGAGCAGAATTAGCTGAATGTTAATGTTTATGTGCTTGATAGTGGCGGGTCACTGACCAGTGGCTGCTGTCTTCTGGAAAGGTCACTTAAAAGTCAAAGTCACAAAAAATTTATTTAAGCATAAAAAAATGCATAGGAAAATGGTAGGAGTAGAAAACTTGTATTCCCTTACCTCACCATCTGATTATGCTCTAACGTTTTGCTTAAACATCAAAGTGTGTTTTGTTGTTAAAACCAGCAGCCTAGTGGCACTGAGCTGAGAGAACAGAAGTGATCTCTCTGTTCTTTACGCATGCAAGTTTGCTTCAGCTGGGTTTTGTGCAACCCTTTTTTAAACCCAGCTTTTGGGTATTTCGGTGCAAACTAGTTGTATGAAAGCTGTGGGTATTTTAACAAGGCCAGAAACTCAAGTACTGCAGTATGTGTTCCAGCTAGCAGCTAAACTGTATTAAGACACAAAAGGCTTGTATATTATCATAAGAAAAACAGTTCAGTGATTTCTCCCCCTGCTGCTCCTTCCCCCCTGTTGTCACAAGAAGTCAATGGTTGAAGATTATGTTAGATAAGCCTGTCACTTTTGGACTGGCTGGGTAATGTCCAGGCCTGGGGAATAGTTGTATGCAATGACTAAAACTTTCCTTAGTGGCTAAGTTGAATTTCGGAGTAGCTACCACTGAATGGTGGTGATCTAACTCAAGTTTAATTCCCATTTCAAGCAGGTCAAGGCCTAAACCTTTATTTTGCATTCAGTGCTATCTCTTCCCTCATGCTTGTTTTGAGTCTTTAACCTAATCTCCTGCTTTAGACTCCATCCTAATCCTAGATATCTGCTCTCAGTCCCACTCAGCTGTGTTTTTGCTTTTGTGCTAGGCTTTTTTCTACTTTTTCAGCTTTTTCTAGAAAGTCAGTCTGCTTTCTGCCTTCACTGTGTCTGTCTTGCCATGTTCTCCTGCCAGAGACACTCCTGGAGTCAATTGCAGGCCTTTCCCATTTGGCGCACATTTCTCAATTCTGGTTCCTTTGATTTTTGTTGCTCCCTTTTGACTTCCTTTTGCTGGGTGAGCACACTTACTCCTGTTCTGGAGATTCCTGCTTCCGCAGGGAAGCATTTCATTGGAAATGTAGGTTATGGTTCTCCACTGGGGCAGGCTATCCTGTTGCCTAAGAGTGGGTATGGGCCTTTACCACTGCTCTGTGTGTGTTACTAGCTTGTGTGCATTGGTATAATTTAAATCTGCTTGTAAATATCTATCGTAATATTCTTGCATGCTTTCTCTCCACCCTGTGCTGGTTTTGGCTGTGATAGAGTTAATTTTCTTCACAGTACGGCTTCATAGCATGGGGCTGTGTTTTGCATTTGTGCTAGAAATGGCATTGCTAACACAGGGGTGTTTTAGTTACTGCTGAGCAAGACTTACACACAGTCAAGGCTTTTTCGGCTCCTCACCCACCACCCCACCAGCAAGGAGACTGGGGGTTACAAGAAGCTGAGAGGGGACACAGGCAGGACAGCTGACCCCAACTGCCCAAAGGGACATTCCAAACCATATGACGTCATGCTCGGCACGTAAAGCTGGCGGAAGAAGGAAGGGGGAGGATGTTCAGAATTATGGTGTTTGTCTTCCCAAGTAACCGTTATGGGTGATGGGGCCCTGCTTTCCTGGAAATGAATTAATTCCTTGTTTTGTTTTGCTTACATGTGGAGCTTTTGCTTTCCCTATTAAACTGTCTTTATCTCAAGCTACAAGTTTTCTGACTTTTACTCTTCTGATTCTCTCCCCCATCCCACTGAGGTGGGGAGGGAGTGAGCGAGCAGTGGTGTGGGGCTTGGTTGACAGCTGGGGTGAAACCATGACACAGCCTAACTAAAAAAATGGTGTTATTGTAATATGCGTATGCATTGTAGTAAGCATGTGTTTTATGTCATGCATCAGCATGGGTTATGTGGAAGTACCATGTCTAGTAAGCTATTTGATGGGAAGTGTAGCATGTTGGAAAATATAGCAAGTAAGTTTTAAAACTTGTCCCCAGTGTGGGTGGTGGCTCTACATATCTAGAGAATGCTAACAAATTGGGACATTCATGAAAGAGATGACAGGGATGACAAGAATCCTGGAAGTCATTTCAGTGAGACTCAAAGCACAGTGTAGTTTCTATTTGAATGTTAAAAGATGCCCTGAATGCAGTATGTGAAGAGCTTTGTAATAGTAAAATGCTGTTAATTCAAAGTGGTCTCTTGTTTTTTCGTTTCTGTTGTATCACAGTACTCCCTCAAATAGGTCCCAAAAGTAGGAAGCTGTTGACCAGAACAAGAATGGTTTCTATTCCCATCCTGTTGAGACACTTGGCCAAGTGTCTCTGCCAAGCAGCTGGCTGTAATAATTTCCTGGTACTGTCCTGAATTTCCAAACATGATGAAGTTATTTCTAAGTATATCAAAGTTGTCTACAAGCTCTCTGCTTGTGCAGTTAGTACCTGGCTGAGACAAAAAAACCCCTGCTATATGTTTCCACCTGTGTGAGTGCGTAAGAACTGTTTGGGTAGATATCAAGCTGTTTCTGTTAAACTTGTCCGGTCACCTTGGTATTGAAAAGCTGAGAAGTAACTGTGGACAAACAATCATAATCCCAATTAGGCAATGTTTCTGTATAAGCCTCTGCTCTGTTTTACTGCTTTGCATAAGGAATAGATAAATGAGTCTGTTAAAGTGGAAAAACTGCTCTTAATTGATGTGGTATCGTTGTGTTTTGATCTCAAAAGGAAGTCCAACCAAATAGCAGGATAGGATTCATGGCTCTTGGGCAAATCCACTTGTGCAAATACAATGTGAAAGATGGTAAGGAATAGCAAAGGACTTAAAACTTAAGAAAAATGTACTCTTTCATTTATTTGTACAGTTAGAGTAAGAGGAGCAAAGCAACATATTGCTTATCCTTGTCTTCAGCTTAATGCTGTTCTGTCACACTTTTGTTTGCAGCAGTGGGACATGGCTGATTAAACTCCAGTAAACCAATTGGACCTTAATTCATCTTGTAACATATTCCTTCTTAAAAGGAAGCAGAAGCAATTTTCTCTGGCATATTGTAAAAATCTGCTTGTGTGTTTTGAGAGTTATCTGAGAAATGCTTTAACTGTCAAGTTGAACAATTGAGTGCAGTTCTTGGTCTTAGAAAGATGTGAAACTGCTCTAATATTTTGGTGTAGCTGGGCTGACAACTGATTCCTCTCCCATTTCCCTGTGCAAAAGAACTCAAGTAGTGTCATGATTCTCCTTTAAGTCACTGACTTATTTTACCTGCTTGCTATAAGTCAGGTGAGCAAGATGGTTTGCTTGGATATTCCTAAACTTGGGTAATCTGTGCTGTTGCAACGTCTCTGGATGGAGCAGATGAGAGCTATTCTGTTTTATATCAGGCACTGAACATTTTGAGTGAGGAAAATTCACCCTGTTTTAAAGCTACCTTTTGCTACCACTGGTCTTGTATCAAAGTCATGATTGTTCTGAAGAATTTCTCCATATTTCTTATGAGGGGCTGAGTTTTGAATTAATTTAACAGAACTGTGAGTTTTCTCCTAAGTAAAAATGGAAAACTTAGTTTGTCTAGTAATCTGAAAAGCTCGAGAGGCCTTTAGGACTCTTTTTAGCTTGCTTGCCTGATTGTCTTTTTAGTGTTCTTCCTGTGCTGAAGTTTTTAAGGGATTAAAATGAATTGATTGTGCTAAGATTCACTCATATTCTGATCGGCTGCTTGCATTGTAGAATGTTGTCCAATGTAAAATGGAAGAATCCTCCATTTGCTTCAATTTGTTTTCAGGAAAAGGGTCAGTCTAACCAGTAACCAGCCCCTGCTTTAGTAAAAACTTGTGAGGAAAGGCACAAGACAAAAATATTATTTCAAATTTAAATGCATTGATTTTAAGGGAAATGTCTAGGTTCAGTGGACAGTGACTGGAGTTTATGGAAACATGCCTCTTTGAAAGGAAGTCTAATTTCCATATAAATATGATGGTTGGAACACACTGCATATTGCTTGCAATAGTAATGTAGTTTATGCAATGAAGCTATTGTTTTCCAACACATATATCTATCAGTGGAAGCGAAATATTTTGAGAAATAGAATAGGCCTGATCAGTGATGTCCTTCCTCTGCTAATCAAAGGACATTAAAATTAACGCTGTAAACTCAGAAGTGTTCTATGATCAATTTTTTTGTAAAAGCAATGTTGAGAAACAATTGCTGAAGTGGCACCTTCACATGTGTGAGAGCTCTCGGAAGCACAGGCTGTCAAGCCATTAGTGCAAGTGGAGTCCCTCCATGGGACTATAGCTAATAATGCAGTCTTGGAAATTACGTGAAAGTAAGCAAAATAGATATCCCATCATCGCTTTTAACTTGGCCAAGAAAAATTTTGGTTCACATTTCAATCTCCGTCCATATTAGAAACTCATTAACTGACGGAGTTCTATCAGGTTAATTTTGCCTGAAAATTGAGTATATAAAAATGAGAATTTTGTGCATATTATATAAACTGAAAAAAGCGATTTTTCTGGGTTGCAGATCTCATACGAAAGCAACAAAAGACAAGTAGAAAACAACTAGCTGATGGTAAATAGCACAGTATAGAGCACTCAGATGTTTAGAAATGGAGGACTTGTGTTGGGAGGCTTTTGTTAGAAATCAGAAAGATGCTTTGTTTAGAAGATAACTTGAAAGACCGAGGCTTGTGTGACTGAGTAGTATGCATTTTTTGTTTAAGAAGTTGTCATGGAATGACAACCACTACTAGGTGTGGATTCCAAATTTCACACTGAAGAAGGTATGAGACTGTAAGACGTAGTATGCTGCATGCATCTGTAACTCACTCACTGAGGTTTTGTAGCTCTTATTAAGTTGGAATATAATATTACTGAACGTAACATTGGCAAGTAGCTATGGAAATCTGAATGATTAGTCATGTGTTTTTATACATTGAAGTTGAACCACTGTAGCAAATTTTAAATTGTAATTTCTGTTTCAGTTACTATTAAATTATGTAACCACGTAAATCTGAGTTGAATGTGCAATGTTGTCTTTACAGAACGTTGCTAGCCCTTAAAATTTGGAGCAAATTAACAGGCAATTAAAATAAACCTAGAAGGTTCAGGAATGTGCAAGGGAAACTACAATTGTTCCTTCATGTTTGAGGTGCCCATATACCATTACATTAACCTTCCCATTGAAATAACAGGTTTCCTAAAGTGACCTATTTTGTGCTCTTATTCCTGAGAAGACAAGGTTCCCTGTGTCCAAGTCATTAACTAACAATTTTGGAACCAATAGATTTGGCCAAGGAGCGAAACTCTTAAACCTGCATTTAGGATGATATATTTAACTTATTAAAAAAGCTTGCAGTGCTGAGATCTGAAGGAAATAGGGCTTCATGTTTTCTGATTTTCATTTAAGTTGTGCCATTCTGTATTGACCTCACACTGTTTATGGTGCTTTGCTGGGGACTTTTGCTCAGTTCTGCTGAGCTCCCACTACTGCCAGCATAGTGATTCGCACTTTTTTTTAGAAGTTTGGACTAAAGTTTATCTGGAAGTCGGAGCATATCAAACAAAACTCAATAGCTTTCTGAAATCAATTATGCTATAAGTGAAGCAAATTTAATTCCAACTCATGCATTTTTCTGGAAGCCAAGAGGTCTAATAAAATCAATGCACATAAAGAAACACAGAGTTTTATATGTAATTTTGTTTAGCTTGTATACCCTTACAAAACCAACATCTTTTCTAGTGTTATATTGTCATCATGAAAAACAGAATTGCTAAATTGGATATTTTGTATTAGACTACTATAAAAGAGAAAGTATTTAATATTTTCTAATTGCATTAGTTTTGCATATATACTAACAGCTGGTGAGTGGATACATTTATCCACACTGTTCTAACTCAGCTTCAATGGAAACTTGATAAACAAGCCAGCCTTATACACCACCCAGCAAGGGATTTTTCTTAAAATCAGAGTGTACTCTGAGATTTTTTGCTTTGAAAATGACAAATGTAATACAAGCTGAGCCTTAAGCCCGTTAGATTTTTATGCAAATAGAATAAGCAAACAAATCATACCGTATCATCTATTTATTTTATATTAGTTGAAAGCCATACTGATTGGTGCTATATCTGAGGCAGTTGGGCACCTTTTTTCCAAATAAGCTTGCTAAGCTCTGCACTTGGAGAAAGGCTGCCTGAAAAAGAAAGTGGCAAAATATCTTTACAATTAAACATAAATTTTCTGTTCCATCTGCATCTGTTAGAATTCAATGTCTGTTTCAAAAGGTGAAGCTTATGTAGCTCTGGCAGTACATGGTTAGGAGAAACTCCAGATAGCTCAAGATGCAAATTTGCCAAAGCTAACTTTAAGACTTGCAGTTTTCTTACCAATACCCTCTATTTTCACCAAAAGAGTAAAAAAAAAAAAAAGTAAATATAGTAGCACAGCAGACAATGTCTTTTAAAGTGTATTAAGTCTTCTGAAGTCTGGCAAAATTGGAAGACATTCAATGGCTGAGCTTAGCATTGCAAAGTCACAAGTACAGATTTTGTAAGTGACCAGATATCATAGTCCTGTGCCTCAAACATGATAGAGCTGGGATTAGATTTTGGACTGTATTACTGATTGAAGTTGCATATCTAAACTCCTTGTTACTATTATCAGATAAATATAAAAAGCTCTTTGAAACTTTGATTTAGCTGTGTATATTGGTTGTGTTCTGATCCCATGGAATTAGCTTAGTGAATCAGCCTGTGCTGGTATCAGTTGTGTTCATGCTTCTGTGCACATGTGGTATCTGCAGGTGCAAAATGTTATGCCAACATCTGTTGCATTGGTATTGCATCCTGGTCTGTCTTGATGTGACTCCAGGACTGCAGGCAGAGGAGTCTGTACTCCAGGATGAGCTTCCAGTATCCCTTGGTATACAGTCTCTAATCTGGGCTGGTTTGGTTCTCCTGCCTTATCAAATGAAGTAGGAAAGAGTATTCTGGAGTGAACGGCCCTTCAATCATCTGAAATCCTATTGCTCCTTATCTCTAGATGTATTGTCCCAAAACTTTGACTTTCCTAAAAAAAGGAAAGGATTCCCAAGTGACTGTATGCAAGTAGCTTAGGCCTAGTACTTCTTTGTGTACTCCAGGTACAAACAGTCCTTAGGTTGCTACCCTTTAGCTCAGAATTTTAAAACTTGAACTTTCCTTTCTTTTTTGAGTATTTAACCCTGGAGAGCTGCTTTCACCTAGTAGGTGGCTATCATAAAATCATGCAGTAGTTTGGGTTGGAAGGGACCTTTAAAGGTTAGCTAGTCCAACCCCTCTGCAATGAGTTTGTGTGTATATATGTATATAGACACACATATATACACCCTCTGCTAACCTATTGCCATAAAGGTGTTGAACCCATTGTGCTGGTATATGACTGCAGATGGTAAATTCCCCAGGCCTGGAGGCAACCAGTCATTCAGACATAAAGTAAAAACACTGAGAGGTCTAAAGATGTGCATAGATATTTCTAGGCTGGAACTGTATTCTGAAGGCTTGTATGAAGCAAAACACGCCAATAGCTAAACTTCCCTTAACAAAGCTACCAAACCTCTTAAATTTTCAGAAGGTCATTCTGGGCACTCCTTCCATCACCAGTCTGCATATTCCATGTAGATAGTTAAAGCACTGGAAATGCCATAACTCTTTATGACGTTCGGGGGCATGCTTGTGTTTACAGAAGCAGCTAAGGTTGGGAGGTAAGAGTAATTTTTCTCTGCCATGTTTGCAGAGAGTATGTTTTCAGATTACCTTAAGTATATTAGACCTGCTTTTGACATGGAAAAGGACAGGTTCTGAAAGTAGGTTAACTACAAGTAATACATGCTACAAAATTTGTGAAGAGGTCTAAGCAGACTAGGTAGCTAGGTCAAGTAGTCATCCTATGCAGGATTTACACAGCAAAAAGGGGAACTTAAAGCTTTATGGAAGATGATCTCTAATGCTAGGAGAAAGACACAAGAAAAAAATTGCTACAGAAAGCTGTAGTATCTGTCATAGGTATTTTTGAGGACAGGTTAGAGAAGTAGCCACCAGGAATGTCCTAGTGATTGTATGTTAGAATGAAAGAAGGGCTGACTGACTTTTTTTATGAGCACTTATATGATACAGAAATGTTCTGCTGGAGCTGTTAGGAAAAATGGCTCTAGTACTTCTGTTTGTTTGAGTTCCCATTTCTGAGCAACTCTGCTATACTGCAAGGTCTGTTTTTTGATGCCTATTGTCAAAACCAGCCTTTTTATGAAAGTAAAAGACTGGTACTGCTCTGGAACTCCAAATCACTGGGGCTGATTGGACTCCTGCTGGTATGTGTAGCACGGAGTTCAAGTCAATGTAAAATGATCAAACTGAAAGTTGGACGCTGCTCTTAATTTTAACATTCATTTTTCTAACCTGGTTTTCTCTCTAGCTACTATACTTTAATAAGGCTGTGATGAAGCATGTTATGTTTGGTAACTACATCTTAAAGTTCAGGGATAGCGGTTTAAGAGAATTCTCACTTCAGACTCCCAGAGTGGAAGCAAGGGATCTGTCAATGCTCTGGTAGTTGAGGGCCAAAGATGCAAACTCTGGTTGTGTATTTGTTCACTAAATATGGTCACGGTTAGCCCCAGCTCCTTAATCAGCCTTCTACCATTTTACATCCTTCTTAATTCCAATGCAAAGCTCATATCAGCTGCTAGCAAAAGCTCTTTTTGCATTACTTTTCTTGGCATGAGAACCGTTTGGTTTAACAGGGCACTGTCAGGGCTAGCAGACTAAAATTAGACCTGCCAGCTGTATTTTGGTTTCTGGGCAATGATGAGTTGCTACAGCTCTTTCTCTATTCTGCCAGTATGTCTTGTTCTTGTCAGCGGCAAAACTACTGAAACATAGGGGAGAATGTATTTTTCCAGTGTCAGGGAACAGGTTTCTTGGCTACCTGGCCAGAAGAATGACGCTTCCATTTTTTGCATTTGATGTTCCCTGTGTCAGTAGTCATGCTTTGTGTAGGAGAAGGGAGCAAATGTCGCCATCTGGAGACATGGCAATGATGTGCTGATGCTATGTGATGGGTTTGTTCATTTACCCAGCTTCATGTGACAGCCTCTGGACCAACGGGTCAGTGCTCTCTCTGACGGTGCAAGTTGCAGGTATGGCTTGCATCTTAAGGGCTCTGAAATTAAAATGTGTAAAAAGCATCCATGCTGACAGATGAACAGAATGTTTCCACCCAGCATGGGGCTTAGCGTTCAGAAGTAGTTAAGAATCTGTCTTTATTTTATCACAAATAGTTTCTACTTAGCAATGCAACATTAGGCAGCAAGCTTTGAAGAGGGCTTTGTGTTCAGATCAGCATCTTGGTACATTTCCATCAGTTATAAAGGGAGATACTTTGGAAGAGCGGAACAGAGGTGAAAGCAACATTAACCCAGCTGCTTAAAGGACGTGTCCATATGCTTGGCTGTTGTGCATTACAGACAAAAAACCACAATTACAATTAAGTTGAAGAAATACAGAGGTATAATCATAAGCTGCTGCAATGGCCTGCTGATGAGAGCTATTTGATCAAATCCCTAAACAAGGACGAAGTGTGCCAAGACTTTAAGGGTGAATAGCACCTGTGCAGTACCATTCAGGAAGAACCCATGTTTCAGTTTTTTAAAGGTTTGGTTGATGCTGAAAGGATATATGCTATCTTGATTTAAAATCTACATTTCTGCCTGATGTGGATTCTGGGCTTTCAATCTGATGCAAGGCTTCTCTTCTCCGGGCGGAACAGGTTAAGGTGCAGTTTGACGTTACAGTGTCTCCTAACAACAAAGCCAGCATGAGAGATTCCTTACTTCCACACAGCCATTCCTGCCTCTGCTCATGTCTTTGTTATCTGCTTAGGTGGGCCCCAGCAGGCTTTTGTGGGCTTGTGCTGTATGGTCGGTGAGTGAAATGATGTGGCCCAAGACATCCCCACAAATGGGGACAATGGTGAAGCATGAGCCTGGTAACCTGTAGCTGAGAGCTTCTACCTCTGCTTTACGAAGTACTTGAACTGTACCATTACTTTCTTAATATGTAGCCTGGAATAAAAAGAACACTGTGTAAAGCAGGAATTTGAAAATGGTCTTTCAGCTGCTGCTGTTAAGCAGAAGGAACTTTTTCTGTAGGAAAAACTATCACCTTTTCATATTCAAAGAATGCTGATAAGGTTTGTTGCTAAGGGAACCATTTAATGTCCATCCTTGAATTTGATAGTGTACCTGTGCAAACAATTACGCAGAATCAATGTCCCTTTATTTCTTAGGCCAGAGGCCACCCAGAGACAGAAGTGGCTTTTAGAGGGAGAATGCATCATACCTTTCAGCATATATGGTTGACTGATAAAATGAGGGCATGTCTCTTGCCACCTTCCTTTTTTTGTATTGGAGAATATAATTACACTGCCCTGAATGGCATTTTGATAAATATCCAGGAATGGGAACCCGAAGAGCATTTAATACAGGCTTATGTGTAAGTGGTTCATGTATATGCTGGTTCAATTAGCATTGCTACTTTAAAGAGCAGCAAACTAGAAATTAGCTTTCTGTTCCATAAAGGAAGAAGCTGGCAGGTAGTTATAGGCTTCTTTGGGTTAGCTGCAGTGTGATGAGAATAGGGGACACTTGTGCTGTCACTTGTATTATGAGGACTCAGTCTAAAGAAAGGAATGTTTCTCTACAGAGAAGAAAGCTGAAATAAAAAAAACAAACAAGTCTTTCCTTTTAGAGGGCTTTGCTTCGGTGAAATGTTGCTCATTGAATTAGATATGCATTTAAAATTGTTATCACAATATTCAGTGTGTAGCTTTCTGATTTAATGCCTTTCAAACTTGTGAAAACAGGGTTTTCTCTACAGCCTTTCTATAATATGTCACCATGGAAGCACTTACAAAAATAGTCTTTTAAATACTTTTGCTTCTCGGGGATTGTTCCCATTTTATAGAAGAGGAAGGACGGTGCCAATTGAAGTTTCTTGAATAAAATCTGGTCTTCCATGTTTATATTACGGTACTGAGCGTTTATAATGCAGTATTCCTTGACTTCAGGCTTCATTTGAGCTTTTTTTTTTTAAATTAGGCAGATATGAGCATACTATCAAGCTGCATTTACAAATTAAAACACTTTGTGTAGATTTGCACATATTAGCAAAAAAATTACTAGGTTACTATTATAGACAAGGTTTTACCTTCTGGTGTGTAACTGCTATCAGTTGAACATAAAGGCTTCTGCTGCTGACATTAGCAAGTCATAATTACCTTCCTTCACTGGCAGTATTTTTACTGCAGAAAACTCAGCACCTGAAACAGAAGTTCAGTTGCCAACCTGCAGTGAAATATGATGTCCAATGTTTAATGCAGTGCAGAGGCTGTATGTGAATTAGAAACCATCCTTTGCTTTTACATTTAATGACTTCTGCGATATGGATGGATATTTTTGCATCACTTTAATATACAGTTAAAGGTCAGTATAAACAAGTTGATTGAAATGAAGTGGCTCAGAATTTGGGAACAGTGTGATTTGCAGTGGGGAAAGCTCTAAAATCAGTGATCTCCTTTTTGGCTCGTTTAAAGTGGGCCTTTTCTTGACTTGGCTCAGCCAGACAGGTTATCAATGAGTGGGGTAGTGCTCTAACATGACATTGTGTTGAACACATGGAGACTGCTTCCAGGCTTTGGTTCAGATGTGGAAGGCCTGCGAAGAGTGGGTAAGGCAGATGTTAGGAAAATTCTGCTGCTATATCTCCCCCATTCTGGCTGCTATTTCTTGGTCTAGGCAAAGCCAAATTCAGCCCTTGGCAAAAAAACGCATTACAACTGCTCGCATTAGCAGAATTGGAGTGCTGCTTCAAATGTCAGAAATCATGTACTGCCAGGCATCTACAGCATCTGTGCAGGGTGAAATGGCCTTGACTCTTTTGTCATGAAGACCTGACAAAATTAGCTAACCCTCTCCCATGGCCTGTGTCCACTGGGAGAAAGTGCTGGACAGAAAAGTTTGTATTCTTTAATAAGAATGGGTCTGTTCGTACTTAAAGCAAGGTGGCCAGGTTAGGTCACAGCTCTGGTTAGTGTTCATGTCAAACAGAGGGAACAAACCTTACTATTTCTAACATTCCTGAGGGAATTCCTCAAATGATTCATTTTTTAATGACTCCAGTTGTGCAGTGGAAGCTGAAGGATTGGAGCAGAAACTGAGTCTTAAAAATAAACTGTAATGAAGTCCTGCCTTTGGGTCTTTCATTTTCTTAGATTGTAGTAGCACTTCAGGCAATACTTTACAATGAAAAAGCATTATGCACTCAGACATTCCTTTTGCTATCACTAGCATTTTCTTAGATTTTTACAATATTCTTAAGAATAATCTCGGTAAGTAATGGTAAATAGCAATTTTAGAGCTGTTGAAGATGTAAGACATGGAGCATAGCAAGCATTATTATAAAGCAAATATCTTTTGCTTTCTCGATGTATCCATGGGGTTTGGTGTTGCTGATGGTCTCCATGGTACCCTTGCCAAATAATTTCATGCTTCCTTTCATAGTATGCCTGCAGTGATAGAGACAAGCTAGTGATGAAATTTGAAGTTGATATCTTGGTTATCTGATATTAGCTCTTCTCACAGATTCACTTTGAAAGCTAGGCTAGATCAAGGTATCTGTACTGAGCCATTCATAATCACTGGCTACTAAAGATTTAGTGAAGACCAAGTACTTACAAACCCAGATGACTGATAATTATTTCATGCTCCTGCTAAGTTGGATAGCAGAATTTTGTTGTTTGCAAGTTGACCTACTTGGAAGGAAGTTAAAAGAAGGTCAAGTATAGCTCTTGGAGCTGGGAAAGCCTGTGGAAGTATGTTTTAGTTCAGCCTCCAGTTTGAAGGATACAGAAATCGGGTGAAGTCTTAGGTAGTTTCAGAGTTTATATTTGGAGCACCCCCATGGGACTGTGCCTGTCATTGGCAAGGAGCAAGGAGTGATCTTTCTCTGCTCAGCCTTACCTAAAAGTTGACTCTGCTGCACTTTTGCATCCTGACTAGTGAGAGATGGGAAAGCCCATGTTGCAGGTATGCTGAATTTTGAAAGAGTTATTATTAAATGGAAATTAATGAATGAATAAAGAAAATTATTAGCAGGTCATTTTCCTGAGAAAAATTTCACCCTATACTTCCCTGAGGTTTTATATAGCAGGAATAAGTTAGCCATTTGTACTTCAAAAAAAGACTCTGGCACAACATTCCTGAAGTTGATAAAAATAATGGCTTTTACAGATGAAGCTATAGGACCGTGTTCAAAGCAGAGTCACAGGAAGGAGAAAAATAAATGCGAAGCCAGCATTTTCCTCACTTAGTCATCTGTTATTCAGTGGAAATTTAAGCTGGAAATGCATGTGGTATCTACAGACAAGCCTGTTCAGAGCAAGAATAGGGCAAGTGAGTAAAACTGGGAACATAACTGTGGTGGGCTGGCCCTGGCTGGAGGCCAGGTGCCCACCAAAGCTGCTCCATCACTCCCCTCCTCAGCAGGACAGAGGGGAGAAAATACAACGAAAGACTCGTGGGTCAAGATAAGGGCAGGGAGAGATCACTCACCAACTACTGTCATGGGCTTGTTACACGCCTGACTTGGGGAAACTAGTTTAATTTATTACCCATCAAATCAGAGTAGGATATTGAGAAATAAAACCAAATCTCAAAAACATCTTCCCGCAACCTTCTTCCCGGGCTCAACTTCACTCCCAAATTCTCTATCTCCTCCCCAGTGAGCAGTGCAGGAGGATGAGGAATGGGGGCTGTGGTCAGTTCATCACACCTTGTCTTTGCCACTCCTTCCTCCTCAGGGGGAGGACTCCTCACACTCAGCCCCTGCTCCAGCCTGGGGTCCCTCCCATGGCAGACAGTCCTCCAGGAACTTCTCCAACCTGAGTCCTTCCCACAGGCTGCAGTTCTTCACGAGCTGCTCCAGCCTGGGTCCCGGCCACGGGGTGCCATCCTTCATGAACAGGCTGCTCCAGCCTGGGTCCCCCCATGGGTGCTGTCCTTCATGAACAGGCTGCTCCAGCCTAGGGCCCCACGGGGACACAAGTCCTACCAGTAAACCTGCTCCAGCCTGGGCTCTTCTCCCCACGAGGCCACAGGCCCTGCCAGGAGCCGGCTCCAGCGCAGGCTGCCCACGGGGTCACAGCCTTCTTCGGGCATCCCCCTGCTCCAGCGTGGGCCCCTCCCCAGGTGCGGGTGGAGATCTCCTCCCCCGTGGAGCTCCATGGTTGCAGGGCCACAGCCGGCCTCCCCATGGGCTTCCCCAGGGGCTGCCGGAGAACCTCTGCCCCAGCGCCTGGAGCCCCTCCTACCTCCTTCTGCTCTGAGCTGGGTGTCTGCAGAGCTGTTCCTCTCATATTCTCACTCCTCTCTCTGGCTTCAGTTGTGCAGGTTTTTTTCTCCTTCTTAACTCTGTTCCCCCAGAGGTGCTGCCGCCATCCCTGGGCTCAGCCTTGGCCAGTGGCGGGTCCATCTTGGAGCCGGCTGGCGTTGGGTCTATCGGACACAGGGGAAGCTTCCAGCAGCTTCTCACAGAAGCCACCCCTGCAGCCCCCCGCCCCGCTACCAAACCCTTGCCACACAAACCCAATACAGTAACAAATTCTGGCAATGCTGTAGCAGCCTGTCATGCAAGGTGGTGGAGGCAGACTGGATCAATGCAAGGAACAATTGATTGCCAGGCTCTGAGGGATAGGTAATAAAAAGAGACATGTGTGAGGTGCAATCATTCAAATGGCTTTATTGGTCACTGCTTTGACAGCCGTGGTTTAAGACTTTTATGAATGTGTTTTCCAGTTCTTTATTTAGATCACATGTTCAGCTCTATTGTCTAGTCAGCTGAAGTGAGATTAAAATCCAGGCATACTCACAAACCCTGCTTTCAGATGTTTACACAGAAGGCTCACTACCTCCCTGACCCCCTGCTTTAACACTGCTCTCCTCATGATTTTTGTAGGACTATTATCTGAAACTTATTTCTATAGTCAGGTTCAATTCTGGATGCTTGTTCTCCTATAATGTAGTAATGCTTGCAAGTAAGAGTGTTTAGCCTGGGGGAGGGGGACTGAGCAAGCTAGAAGGGGGTGGATTGATTTCTGACAAGAAAAAGTGGCAATACAACTAGCAAGCCAGGTTTAATATTAACTTTAATGAGCATTACTGCAAATTGTAAGTTTGAGAACTAAAACTATTAACAAGTCATAAAATTAAATTTTCCTTAGGAACAGCAGCTTTATGGCTTTGTGGGTATCCACAGAGGGCCAGATGGTGAATCCTGTGCTTATTCCTTTATTTTACAAGTCCAGTGCTGAAATCAGCCAGGCTGTTCATGAAGCCAAGGTATTACTGGGTGCCAGCGGCTGGCTATCTAGCAGTACTACTTGCTACACATTTAGCTGACTGTTCCTCAAATGTGATGCACACAGCTGGAGTCCTGCACCTTGTGCAGAGTTCTTGTTGCAGTTCTGAGATGAAGGTAGTGAACTGAGGTACAGGAGGTCTTGGTTTGATTCCTACCAACGCTAGATTTTTCTGCCTACCCCTTCCAAAACTAACTGCACCAGCTTCCTTTTTAAAATTGGGACTAGTAATGAAAAGTTTCAGTAAAAATTCCTTGATAGTATGGTAAAGATTCCATGTGTACCAATAGCATGCCATACAATCAAATGTTGATTTTTCAGGGGGGAGTTTTTATTCTAACTCTCTGGCCTAGACTAAAGATTTTATGGATAAAATTCAGCCATCACAGTAATTTTGGAATAAGCAGTGTTTGAATACAGAGATGAAAGTTGTGAGAACACAGATCAAGCAGTGAAAGAAAAGACTGAGCACTATTAATCTCGGCTGCCCTCAGGAGCAGAAATACAATAAGGTATCTCTAAATCCAAGAGATGGTGAAAAATGCTAGAGCCAGTTAGCAGCACAGTAAGCCAGTTAGACACCATTAACTTTTGCATCTTGGCCTTGTAATATAAATTCTTCTGAATTATCAAGGAGCACTTGCTAAACAAGCTTAGCCACATGTCAAAATTTGTGAAAAGAAAAAAATATAACTCTACGTTCACACTTTTTTCAACTAGTAGTTGTGTGTAAAGGACTTATGAATTTGGAGCTCATTTGCTTTCAGATACTTCTTAAATCCCAAAGTTTGTCTTCAGCACTGACACTAAACAACCTTTCGGAAACGAGTGATAGTTATAGAGATCATTATTTCTGTGAAAACATGTAAACTTGGAGACATTTCCAGGAGTTCTGGGCTGAAAATTAGTAACAGTGATGTAAGCTATTAAGAGAGGAAGCAAACAAAATAAACACAACTAAACAGTAATCCTTTGGTAGAGCCTTTTCATAACAGGGCTTCAAGCAGCTGCAGTGCTGCGTGGGAGAAGGCTTCATGACTACATAGCCCTTCCTTGTTGTGTGACCTTCAGGATGTTCTGCAACACTTCTACTAGCAGAGCCCAATAGTTTGTTTACAGTTTCCTTAGCTTAAACAAGTTTGGGGCTTACTGTTAACTGTATTAACATGCTAATTGAAGTTACAATTATTGGGATGACTGCAATATTACTTGTTACATTAGCAAGTTTTATAGCCTCCAGTTGTAGGCTGCAGCAAGATAATTTTCTCTGAATATTTCATAAAAGGGACATTAACACACTTGGTGATAAAGTAATGTAACAATGCGCATAAAGCAAACCCTAAGGTAGCAGTATGTTGTTTGTGGAACAAATATAAGAAATACTGTAGAAAATTATGCATACTTTGGATCTCACTTTTTATTTTTCTCCATCTGCTTTCTTCCCTCTCCATATTTTCCAAGCAATTGTTTTTTGCCATCCAAGAATAAAATTGTGTAGACGTACATAGTTTCTACTCCTAACTTTGAATTTTGAAATGATGCTATAATGAAGAATGTGCTGTGACTAAGCAAGGTCTGGGACAAAACAATTAATAGCTGATGTAATCTTCCTTTTCTATTTTCAGCATGTTGCATATATGGGATAGCATAAAGCCTTACTGGAGGTTTATTTAAACTTTTCTATGTCTGTTACTGTTTATTCTCTTAGTACTGAATTAAGTGCATTTATCGTTGGTGTTCTTAACCACAGCATCAGATGACAAGGTACTTGCTTCTTAGAGATTCTCATTTATTCATTCATTTATTCAGTTGTTCATTTATTTAGTGGCAAGGAGGAGGTAGAGTGGAGGTAATGTTATAAGATGATGGGTACAAAGTGTTTCATGGCAAGACCTACAGGTGTAGGAGAAAGCTGATAGAGTAATGAAAGCCCATAATGGCATAGATTTTCAGGAATGGGAAGGAAAAGATCTAGTCAATAAATTGTGCAGCTAGTGTAAATGGCTAAGACTGAAATTTCACCTGCTGAACAAATTAATCAGAATTTTCCACCTTCATTTATATTCCAAATGTGTTATTGTTCTTTTATACGTGTAAATACACCAACAGTGCTGGAAACCTTTGTGCGCAAAATATATTGGGTTTTTTTGCACTGCATATGGCATATATGTTTCAACATGGTCAGGCTCCCCTCCCTTAGTAGAAAGATCACATAGTATGGGGAGAGGATAGTGTTTTGCTCCCTTGAAGATGTTCTGTATTGTGGGATACTTCAGGAATCACAGTCTTTTACCAGTGGTTTTAGTTGTCTTCACTGCATTCCCATGAGAAGCAGATGACTCCATGCACTCAGTTCTAACCATCCCAAATGTGAGAGCCTCTGCAAACCCTGAGGAAACTTCCACAAGCTTCTTCCCTCAGAATTGCACTGAGGAATTGAGAATACTCAGGGACTTTTAAGTGCCTTTCCTGGATGAAAGCTTTCCTGGAAAGGACTGTCTGGCTCCATCTCTGTTCTCATTGTTAATTACCACTCCAAGACTAGTGCCAGGTCACACCACCAGATTTCTCTTCCTGGGTGTCCTAAAAGGACGTCTTTTCCACGTGTTATGTTATATGGTACTTCTTGCAGGGTTTCCTCAGTGTTAAAGTAATGCTTTTGGAGTGAACTTCTAAATGCTGTTTTGCAAGAGTATTGCAGTGGAAGTGGTCTAATGTGATAATGGACACTGCAAAGGGATTTAATATATTTCTGTAAAGTTTCTTCATTTCAGTGTTTGGAACAGTAGGGGATTCAGCAGCACCACTTAAAAGATGATGCTGGCAGATGTCAGTAAATCTGTCAACGTGATGTGATGGTGGTAGGGGACAGCATTTCTGAGCTTTTCTGGTTTTGGCACAGGTTTGTAAGGAGGAGCTCTGGCAAGCCAGGGAATAATACTTGGATAATGAGGAATTAACCTGGATGTAGATACTTTTGACTTGGCAGGGGGGACACTTGAATGCATCTCTCTGCACTGGGACTAGATTACAGCAATACAGAACAGTCAACATAATTGGTCAAATTTTCTCTACTGTTTTACGAAGAGTCAGGGTGCCAGTGAATCTACTTATACTTATATGTTAGGAAATTTATAGTGAAAAATCTAGAGACAAACTTGGTTGTTTGAATAGAAATAGATTTGTGACTGGTGAGGAGAATTTGGTTATGTGCTACTTTAAAAGAAATGTGATACATCACTCCTGGGCAGAATGTAATTTCTGTGACTAAGGTTTTCAGACAGCCTCGGATAGCTGGGGAATAGAACTAACTGGATTTCTTCTTTGCACACTAATTGTTTCTTAAGTTTGAAGCCTGTAAAAGCTTCATGTTACAAGTATGCAGATGTTAGGAAAAAGTTAGTGTACATATATATGAAGAGTTTTCCAAGAATTCAGTAAAATTTTAAAAATCTTTGGCTGAAAATATTAAGTCTATGCTAACTTAAGACGATGTTTCTCATCTGTCAAAGTACTGGCTTCATAATCAGCATGTAATGCAATAATTGAAAAAAGTTAGTTGCACAGTAGAATTCCACTACAGCGATTTCACGTCTCAGAGGATGAATGTTCATTTTAATTTCTGCACACACAAAATTCTTGTTCTTCTAGAAATAATTGGATGCCTTACAAAATTAGATTTGTGTTCACTCACAGAAACGAAGCTAAGTCAGTGATCCTGTAGCTTTGGCTGTAATATCAAGTATTTATTTAAATTATTGGTCCTTGCATGTTCCCTGTTGAAGTTTTTTAGCCTTTCTTTAGAACTGGCCTCACAGGAAGTTCAGAGCAGCTGATGAACTGTGGTACTCGGGTAGTTCCTGGGATGTCCATTTCTGTGCAGAGCTTTGCCACTTAACAAGATGGTCTCTGGGGAAGCCTTACTGACTTACTGATATCCACAGCAATAGCACCACAAAATCAGTGGACTAGATTTAACCCAGCATGTACTCTGCTCAGAAGAGCACCTCCCAGCAGATGGTACTTAGTGATACAGCATTGGTTTTCAAGGAGGTCATGCAAAGTAGTCCACATTGGAAAACATGTAAGAGCCAGAACTGTCTGAGCTAGAGCCAAAGAAGTAGAGTTCATGGAATAAAAATGCAATTCCCCAGACTGAAATAGCACAAAATCCTGCAGGTTTCTTTATTGCCATCTGGTTGCTGAGAACACACAGCATAGCCTAAATTACACACCGTGATGTCATGTCAAAGTAGGAAGCAAGGAAGAGCAGCTGTATTACATGCACTGTTAATATTTTAATTATATCATTCCTCATTTTCAACTTGGGGAACCCTTCGGTGCATAGCTTTTATAGGAATGACTAAAGTTAGGATCATTTCTGGAAGAATTACTTTCTTTTTTCTGTTGTAACAACAGTAACATCACAGACCAAACCGGGGGAAAATGGAGGAAATCCACAATTAATTTTAGCAGCAAGGGGAGTTGAGTTTGACTACATCTTGTCACTGTTGTTTTGAACACAATACTGCATTTATTTTTTAATTTCACCACCCAGAGGGAAGTGACTATATGGGTCAAATCTATCCAAAAGATCCTGTATGTGGTTGAACCAGCTTGTACCTTACATCGGTTTTTATAGAACATTTGGCATAGTGAAAGAAAGCCCACTTTTTTTTTTTTTTTTCCTTTATCCAATCCTAATTTCTAACTTGCTTTAAGGGAATAAACCAGATTAACGCTGAAAAATCCTGTGCTCATGTCATTAATCCTTTCTGGGAATAAACAGCTGAGGTTTTTTTCTTCTTGTAATACTGAGAAATAACTAAATTCAGGTGGTATAAAAAACCCCATCAGAGAAAGCTTTATGGATAAGTTTATCCAGAGACCTAGTGGTTTTGTTTTGGGGGAGTTGTCATTTCTGGAATCAAGAGTTTACCGACACCTCAGTGAACTGCTGCTGTTCAGTGTTGTATGAAAACCCACAATGCATGGGGCATTCATATGGGATTGCTCTGCATGCAGAACATTTATTTGTGTGCTAGATAAATTAAAGCTGAAACAGTCTACACTTTGACAGGCTCCAGTAAGTTTCCTTCCACCCTGAAATTAATGTGTCATTCAGATGCCTCCTTAGATCTCCTTAAAATTATTAGTACCAAGTTTAGTGCAAGTCGTACTTGCATGAGACCTGCCAAGTAGACACGCAAATTATTTTATTTCTTGCAAAACGTAATTGGACACTTTGAAAGCATTCACAGAGCATCCCTTGAAACTTCAATTTGCTGGATGGGTTGATTAATGATTTTTAACTTGCTTTACCTGCATAAATCCGGATGACAGCATCTTGTATAGCCAAAGAGTTCTAATTGTTCCTTGGCAGGCAGATTTTAAGATCTGCTGTGCTCTTTCCCCAGTCCTTTTGCATCTTTTATGCTGGTGTTTGAAACCGGTGAGCTTTCTGTATGATCATCAGTCCCTGTCTTCAATGTTAGTCTCTGCTCAGGGCGGATAAATAATGAGATGGCACTGTAAAGAAGATCCAGTGAAGATTATGAAGCCTAATGAAGATCTGGTTGGCTGAGAAATCCACTCACTTGTGTCTCAGCTCACACACATTTAGAGTCTGTTTCTGTGTGGTGAAGCTGCTGGATTACTGTGAGCTCTTATTTAGCCAGGTTTGCACTGTGTCTGGTCTGAATCTTCCCCAGGGGACCAGTGCTGCACGGGGAACAATTATGGTTCAATCCACAAGCTTCGCTAGTCTGTTTTGAGTTTCAGGCCATTTCGTGGCCACACTGAGGGGATAAGAAGGAAGACAGATGCCTTAGTAGTGAGAGAAGGGAGGAAAATACGCATTAGTTGAATACTAACAGAATTTTAAGTGGTTCCTTTAGCTGTAAAAGCCTTGCCACCCCTCATTTCCTGCACGTGCTCACAGTCTTCAGTGTTGTAGAAATACACATCTTGCACCCATTAACAGTTCAGTGATGGCTCTGTGCAACTCCCTTTAGAGACAGGGAAAACAGTGTGGGAGCAGTTTGGAGTCCCAGCATCCGTTATTCCTTCTGCCAGAGTGCTGCAGTATGGCAACCAGATGGGAGTTATGCCATTTCTCCTAAAGAATGAACCACCCTTTGAGTTAGGCTTTTCATTAAGGACAAAATCCTGGATCCTCAGGCACAGCTTTCCCACTGTGTTTGTTTTTTTTGTTTTGTGTTTTTTTAATTGTCAATATATTTTGATTAGAGACACGGTATAGTGAAGAGTTTATTTAATAGGATTCGTGTTTAAAATAAAATGGTTTTAATCCTGTAAGAGATGAAGGAACGGAAGAAACAAAGCGTATACAGCAGATGGTGAACAGTAAACTCAAAACATCATTCTTTGATAAAGGTACTGATGTTTACATTTATTTTTAGCCACATGCTTTCAATTTTCCTCATCCATTTTACATGTTAGCATAGGTGAAAATATTCAGTTAGTATATATATTTATATATTACAGTTGCCCTCATTTCAAGAGTGGTTAAATATTTGGGACACAGTTCAAAATGCATTATAAAGGCATGTACAATTTGTGTACAGTAGTGAAATGCAGAGATATCTTTGGTCATCTGAACAGAAACTGTTTGCTCAGCTTGTCCATGTGATTACGGTAAACACATGTGTAATGGCAAGTAAAAAAGCATGTAAGTTATGAACATTGTTCCTTTAGAAGTCTGTCTCTAGAAATCTAATATCAAGACATCATATGAAACATAAACTCATTCCACTTTAACCTAGGTGGTCATCAACTCCTGTTGAAGGTTTCCATAAGCATTGGGTAAAGGCAATAGCCTGCAAGTTATTTCCAGAGAAATTTCATGTACAGCCTGACATACTTGTGAAACTTTGCCAGCAATGCCCTCTGAGTCATTTCATCCACACTTGTATTTGGGCAAACCGTTTGCTTAGGTATTTTATGCCATCTGTGAATGTTCATCTGCAGTTTATATGCCAGATGTGTACTGACAGCATACATGCTACCAAGAAATGTAACAGTAAGCTCAGTGTTGCAAATAGATAAAATCTTTGCAACCTACATGATTAGAGTTTGCTAAATGAATGCATTAAATTTACATTTAAAGAGCAGAAAAATACGACTAGCCGTCTGCCCTCTAAAGGTCTGTCTCAAGGAAGACGTTTTTACAGGTGCATGAGCAACAGCAGATGGGAAGCCCTAATGCAGTTGATCCTAGCTGATCTGCCATGGTGACATGACTTAAGTCACTTTCCCATTACTTGAGTGTTCCAGTTGTTTTACAGCATACTTTGCATCCTTTAATCCTGGCTGACTTGTGGAGTATTTCCAAGCCACAGTTTTGGTATTAGATGCTTGATTACCACCACTGAACCAATTCCCTTCTTTTGGTCAATGCAGGGGATGAGGGGAGAGCTCTATATACCCCTGTTTTAGCATGGTTTCCCTTTGAAATAGGGAAAAGACAAGATGCAGTCCCCAGAAGGGATGCTGGAGGAAGGGAAGCGTTCTACCTTCTCTGATTACACTACATGATTGCGAAATCTCAACCTTGAAAGAATAGTGGGGTGAATTTTAAGATAGCTTTCCCCACTCTGCATTTGTGGATAGAGTAGGTCAAAAGGGTAAAATTATAATAGCTCTTCTGCAGCAGATAACCAGTTAGTAAAAAACCAGGGGCTGGCCCTAGCACAGCATCAGAGAAAACCAACTCTGAAACAGTAACTGAGTTAATGCAGCAAGATAGAGAGAGGGTATGGTGGGAAATTCTCTAAATGTTCAAGTTGTGTGGGAGGTATGCATACAAATCCACTTAACAGTTGAGTTAGTGAGGCATATTCTTCCCACACAGTATATTGGAAGAATTGAGGAGGTGTATTTTAAGAGAGCGTAAGGTCTGCTAGGCAAGCCAGCTCCTGCAGAGCTTTGTGCTCTTGTCGCTAAACTAGGTAACCTAGTGCCAACTGTGGTCTAAATTTAACTTGGGTATCTATATTACCTGTATTTGTGACTGCAGCAGACGTTCTCTAAGGCAGCACTTAAACTGGTGAGGCCCCTATCATGGAACTCTGCTAATGAGTCCTGAAGCTTCCTCCGTTCCTCCTCTAAGAACTGCTTGCTATTGTGAGATGTCAGAGGTCTGACTGAAGTAAGGCCCCGGCTAAAAAGTAAATGCACTGCCCCAAGGATCGAAGTGATGCTTCATATATCCCAGCAACAACTCAAGCATGACCAGTATCTTTCTAATCCTCAGTTTCTGTAATCAAGACCCCATTAGAGTCTTTCTTTGCTTACAGACTAATAATCCTAGATCCTAGCTGTAAGAGCTTTCTAAATGTAGCTACAGCCAGAGCAACTATACCTGCCCAAGCTGTATGCAACCTAGAAATGTGCTTTTGAGGTGTGAATTGCTCTCTATCTTTCTAGGCTAATGTCATGGGAGAACCTACCCGTGAACCCTGGGGGAATTAGGGATGTAGTAGATTGAGCCCTTGCTCAGGTAGGGGAAGCCCTGTTGTTGGGAGATCTACAGGATCCTTATAGCCATATTCTTCCTGTGCTGCACAGCTTAAATTCAGTCTTTTTTTTCAGGAGTTTGTAGACTGCTTGTCATCAATATAGAGAAGAAAATGTGTAGTGGTAGGAGCTATAAAAATGGTGGCCTTTTTTTTTTTCCTTGCTCTAAGAATATGGCTAGGAGATTTCTTATGAGGGTGCAGAGTCCTGCTAAAATTCCTCACTATGCTTTTGAAGAAACAAATATTTTATGCTGTTTGAAGGGTGAGCTCTGGTCCTTGCCTGACAAGCTTCAGTGCTAGTGCAACAGGGTGTTCTGACTTCTGATCGAAGGTCTGGGAAGTGTTTTTGCATCTAGGCCAAGGAACTAGCCAAAGCAGGGGCTCCTAGGCCTTTATTAGGCCGACCTTATGACTGCTGCCTTCTCTTCTCCATCCTTCTTCGGTATTCTTGGTGCTGTTATTTCCATGTAAAAATTCTTACTGTAATGGAACCCAAACTGATAACCCAGAGCTTTTTGGTGTGATCTGTCCTCATTGCAATGTTTGTGTGTCTCATGATAAACAGCCCTGTTTTAAGTCTACACATATAGAATGAATGCTATAGCCGTGCTGTTTGAAAAACACTTAAAAGAAAAATCTTTCTTTCTTGCTCCTTGTCCAACACATCTTTGTTTTGTGGTTTGGTGTCATGTCTGCAACCTTAATTTTGCCTTTTTCATTCATTACTTTCCTTGTGTAACTACCCAGCTACCCCTTTCCATTGCTCTTAAAAATATATTTTTTGCCTGTACTGTGTTAAGAGAAGCAGTTTGACAAATGAGGTATCCTGATGGACAGACCTAGGTTTGCCATGCTGTCTGAAAGATTATGATGAGTATAGTTATGGTAAGATGTGTAAGAGCATTCAGAGACTTCATTGTCCTGCATTTAGTTAGGAGACTAAATTTATTTAGTCTTTAGTGTATTTAGTGTTACAACTTAGGGCTGATTCCCAATAAGGGTGTATTTTTCTTTTGGGGCTTTTAAAAGCTTAAGCAGAGGTTAAAAAGTATTCAGTCAGGAGCTGAAATGATCGCACAAGGCTCTATCCTGACTCTTAAAATAAGTTTCCAGCACGTAGTTCTTGAAGAGGTCTGTGTGTACTGTCTGCAGAATATTTCAGCGATAATAAGTGTCTGAAGAGGAACTAAAATTTTGCACCATTTTCCCAACTAAGCAGTCATGTTTTATGCTAGAATTCTGCAGGATAAAACACCACCAAGATCTTGCTTTGCCATTCACCCTTTAGCTGGAAAGCACTGAAAGGCCAGATGCTGCAGGCAAGTTTAAATGGCTTTACATTTGAAAAGCTTGAAAATAGTTTGCATAGACTTCACAATATTCAAATTTCTATTTCCTTATAAAAATAGATATATTTCTACTCCATAATGCAACACTGAGAAGGTCATCCTTGGAGAGGTGCTGTTGCCAGGCCGACCCATATATTTATATGCCAATATAACATGGTACACCTAGAGCATTGTCTTTGGAAATAATCTGGCTGCATCCTTTCCAACTTCCTTTATCTCCAGTGTGAAACGTTTGCCATGAGGCTGCTCTTGTGTCCATTTTTCCTCTAAACCCAGTAAATGGCTTTGCTCCTGAACATCTATCCTCAGAAAATGTTTTTCTGAGCTTGGTGGTGCCTTTAGTCTGGATTAGCTGGTATGAGTAAGAGCTTGGGTCGTCTTTCTCTTCAGGCTAGTAACCTTCCTACTTTCTTCTGAAGATGAAGAAGAGGTTGTGCAGGTGGTGATAATCTGATGACTTCTATAGTCCCTTCGTATGCTCAAAAAGAAGTTCATTCTCCCCATTCTCATTCTTCTGGAGGAAGAATCCATAGTTCGGCTTCCTGTAGCACAGCTTGTCCTGGGACATGTCCCTGACATCACGGCAATATACAGGAGAAAGGAGCTTTTGGGAACCAATTTCTTTAGCCTGGCTTTGCAAAGCGGTGATGCCTACCACATGGCTAATCCATGTACAAGTCACCCAAGAAGGTATGTCTTACAATTTATGAACACTAATATTAATGCTTCTAATTAAAAAGTATTAAAAGATGCTCTTACTGTGTTTAAAACAGCTTTCCAAGTCAGAGTAGTTTAGTCATGGCTTATAGCCACTTAGGTCTTCTTTGCACACCACCTTTAACCTCTGCTGCTTGGGTTTGTAATATGCTTAAAGCTGCTATTTGTTTTATTGGACTTTAATAAGCCACTTATAAAGGTATTTTTCAATTATGACCTGATTCCTTGAAGTCAGCTTACCTGATATTTTAAATGACCGCTCTCTGTCTTCTTTTAGTATAAAAGACATTTTTTCTATTTTAATTGGTACATTTATAATGCTGAACTTTGTACACGTGCCTGTTAATATATATTCTCATACTGAATGTTCTATCTCAACTTGAATGGACAACATGGGAGCATTTGCAATGCATTGTGCGAGGACCTTAACCATGTTTGGGATGTCCAAAGGCAGAGGATACCATACATCACACTGTGTATGGGGTGTAGCATATGGCTGTCTTGGTATAGAATCAGAAAAAAAGCATGTCATAAGGCAAAAGCCAAAGTCATTTTGCATGCATGGTTGCTACAGGGAGCTTGGTTGTAGATTTGCATGTAAAATGTGTTCTGGCTGTACTTTGTAAGAGGCAGGTTTTAATGGGTTTTGGACCCCAACTGGGTAGGAGGCACTAGGTTATCCGTTAAGGTTTAATTACATGGAATGTGTGTTCAGTAGATTGTGCAGTTATCACCTGGAAACCTTAAGGTTGGAACCTGTGTGCTGCTGATAGCCCCTGATTGCAGAGCTCCTTGGGTGGTAATGTTGCGAAGATCAGATTTCTCATTTGTGCCTTCTTTGCAGCAGACCTTTTCTTTGGCAGTTATCTGCACAGTCTTGTTGAGGCAGCTTTGCAGGGTTATTAATAAATGCAGAAAGTTGCTGCATAATCTATTAATAGAACTGAGATTTTCAAGTTCTGGATAAAGGTAAACACATAGCTATGTTGATTGAGGCTTTTCCAGCGTAATTTCTTTCTTGGGTGGAAACACTTCAATTCTCTGGGTTTTTATTGGTCACTTTTGTTGTTTGTTGTGTTGTTTGTGGTAGAGCCAGGCAATACCCATTCTCTCTACCCATAGTTTGCAAGTGGAAGGTCATACAGAATTAGAAATAGGAGCACAGCCACTGCTCCAATTTGTACAAGAAGCAAATAGGTGGCATAAATAGCTGTGCTTAGTTGCCCTTGCCCTGGCTGTTCAAAAGATACTACTATTACCTCTTGTTAGGTTTTTCATTTCCTCAAAACAAAACATTTTTTTGGGAGATGAAATAGCACAGAAGAGAAGTAATTTTAGTGTCAGGTATATAACAGGCATATAACTAGCCCAAAACACAGCTGCGAGAAGAAAGGACAAATTAAAAATTAGCAACTGGGGAGACAAAAAAGAAGTGAGCTCATTTGCTGATAAGAAATTAAAGGAAAATTCCCTAAATTCAGGAAAGTAAACGGAAAAGTAGCAGTACTTTAGGGTAAAAATGAGGTATGTGCAGCAAAACCACAGTCAAAACAAAGTGATGTATGCAAACAAACCTTAGGCTGAGGAATACCACACAAAAATGTGTTGGTCTGACTGTTCGTTTTATCTTCCTTTGTAATACAAAGAGCCAGGCAGCTTGGGGGTAAGGGATTAAGACTGAGTCTGTTGTCACTGGTTTCAGTCAAGCTAGGTCAGTAGTGACTAATATTTGGATTTCTCTGAAATTACTCTGTGATATCCCAGCTGTTAGCTGACAGAAACCCTTTAAATGCTGGTCCCAGTGAAAGGGAAAATTAAGTGGAGTGTCCTTAGAAAGATGCACCCCAGAATGGGCAAATACCTTGAATTCCTAGTTTTGCCTATGCAGTAACTTAGAGCAGATATGGAGTCATCTTAAAACAGCTTCCAACAGTCAGGGCTCTAATATGCATCTTGTCTTATGCTAAAATGCTAGCTATTCAATGACAGGGAACAGCAAGAGTTTGTTGAAGAGTTCCCCTTGTTTAGAATAACTGTAGAAAGCTGAAGTGGAACAAGCTCCTCATTTTTTTTTTTTTTCTTCCAGAGATGCCTGTTAGTGGTATGCTGTTTCTGTGCTGAGAATTCCAGTTGCCTTGCCGGAGGGATCTCTATCCATCCATCCTCACAAATGCTAAACCCACTTCTGCTGAAAGAATGGATCCGTTGGTAAGTGTGAGGCTTAACACTGGTCATGGGAGAGCTTCTGCAGACTGTCAAAGGCAATTTATTTCTTATTCATGGGAATGTGAGTGCTGATCCTACTCATATGGAGGAATTACATCTAAAGAGGACCCAAACAATAGATGCCTAAAAAATTATTCTTTGCCAAATGAGTCTACCCCAACCTTACTGTTAATTATTTTCCAGATAGAATATTCTGCCTGGTAGGTATCACTGAGTTAGAAGACCTCAGAAAGTGAATATTGCTGCTCTCTGGCTGCACTAGTAATATAACTCGGGGAAGGATTTGTGCAAATAAACTCCATGCACAAGTAACAGTTGCATAATTTCAAAACTCGTCTTTCTTATCTTGCAGACCTGTGGTTGCTCCACTTGCCCTAGAAGTCATGGACAGGCCAGCCAGCTTTAGTAACCACCTCTTTCAAGGAGAGCTTGAAGTAGCAGCATAAAGGGTAAGAGATTTCAGAGACATTGTTCAGGCAAAATAAAGGATCAGCCAAGGAGCGCTTCTCAGATATTGAGTGGAAATCTGAAGAAAAGTTCAAATACTCAAACTCTGAATATTGGAACTGATTGAATAGTATAAATGGTCCCGGTGTTAGAGAAGACATACTTAAGATTCTGAATAAGACACACATCATAAAACATACTTGGAAGTGATACTTTACAAAGACAGAGGCGACTTAGCAGTTCAGAAACAAGTAAATAATGCTTCTCTCACATTATCCAAGATTACTGTTTGTTTCACATTAGCAGATAAGGACTAAAGTCTAGGCTAGACATCAGAAAAAGAATCATAAGGCATAATAGCATGTATTGGAGTGGCTCAAAGGGATAGTTGAGGCTCTGTCGTTGCAACTCTTAAGCTGGGGTTGACAAGATGCTGACAGAAGTTGAAGCAAAAATTGCTGTGCAGAATGGGCAGGGAGGTCAGGCTAGAGTTCCTAGTGCCTCTTACCAATGTGCTATCATACTGATGAGGCCTGGTTTGTGTTATGAAGTGGACTACATATTCTTCTTTGCAGATATAAATTTATACAACACTGGTCACACCAAATGAAGACTGGTCTGTAACCATTCAGGTCTGGACCTGTACACTGGATAATGGCTTTTTTTCCTAGTGTGCTATCCATTTCAGTCCATCTTCCTGTCTGTGAATAACTCTCATAGCCTTAACAAAACAATATTGCATAAGGGAGGAATTACTAAATTTGCCTAGCCTTCTCAATTTTGCCACTGTCCCTGGTCACATTTTAGCTTCAAGATTTCCAATCTGAAATGCATGGATCCCACACATATACATTAGTAGGAAACAGTTTCAAAACTGGTCTGTCAGTGTTGTCCTTCACAAGCTGGCATTAGGAGAACTGCTCAGACAAGCACAGCTCACTGAGTATGAACCAGGGTTGCAATGCACCATGTGAGGATTCAGTCATGGTTTTACATTTAAGTGCACCAGAGGTTATGGTCAAGTCATGTAGCCTTGAGGCATTTAAGGCCCACTGAAATAAACTCTAAATCTAAGCCTTCAACTCTCCCATATACTGTTCTTGGGGGGGGGGGGGCGGGGAAGACACTTCCTCTCAAAAAAAAACCCATCATCTCTTTCATTAATGAAATTGGGAAATCATTTCCAATTTCTCTAGCATATTAGAGTCTTGGACTGAAAGAATCCCTGCCTTGCACTGGACACAAAAGGCACGTTTTTCCCATAGTCCCTTTTCCCCTCAAGTAGGAGCAATAAGCAAATGCTCTTTACCCAAGCCAGAGAAAGGTGAGGAAAAATGTCAATACTTTTTGCATAAGGGCATCAGTGTAATGTCCCATCCTAAGCCCCTGGCTGGCATCTGTCCAGTTGCCTGGGTGGTTCCAGAGTCTTACAAGATCTGGACAGAGCCTGAACTTACTTTCTGCAGCTTCTAGCACACTCCTGTTGCAGAATGGAGAAATCATCTGGGGGCAGCAAATACAGGGAGGCTGACTGAGCCTTTAGTGTTGCCATGACAGTTCAGCCTTATACAGATGTGAGGTTGGATGCGTATAGAAGAGAAATGGAGACAAGAGGTTGCCTTGAACAATCTGAGTTGAAGTGAACTTGGAAAGGTGAATGGTTAGAATGCCTGGGTCTTTTAATGAAAGTTGTAACTAGAGATCTATGGAATGTACTTGCATTCTTTTTAGCAAGTAGGCCAAGCTCTCCCAAAACCTTAACATGAGTGGTCATTCTGTCATTGCTGTTGGATCCCTTTTAAGTTCACAGACTGAGTAGTTGTTCCTTAACAGCATTTCTGGATATGTGACAATTAATGAACCACTATTAGAACAATGGTGTCACTTCAACCTATCGATGTTTTTTGATTAAAACAAAAGAAGATTAAGAACAGTCTGTGATCAGATTTTCCTAAGCATGAGTGTTACTGAAGCCAAATCAACACTCAAGGCCTAAATAGGATTCTAAGCAGAAGAATTTAGAACTAGAACGGCTTCTTAGGCAGTGAGATTTGGTGCATTTCTGAACAGCAGTAGTTTTGCTTTGGTTTTTGCATAAGTAAAAGTGCTGCATTCTATTGCCAGGTGATATTTCCTCAGAAACTGTACTGTAATTAGACTGATCGGAAGCAACCATATGAACCCAACTTGGTGCTAAAAGAAGATTGTGCTGAAATTAATCTCAAGTACAGTCTGTACAAATATCTATTGGGGGGATGGAACCCAAATTTATGTTCAGAAGCGCTGATCTGTGAGAGCAAACGGTTGCAGTTAAGAAAGGATGCATTTCAAGAACAAAAATGTAATGTGGGACCTGAATTATCCATGTAATTTTTCAATGCCGAACCACAGATATATGTGCTTGTGATTATTAATACTTTTTTTAGGAGGTTATTTTGTTATTTATATTATTTTACTAACCAGAGAAATCATTGTATTCCAGGCAAGTATGCCATTTCCCTTCACAACCTATGTAAAATCAATTAGTAGAAAACACATCATTAAAACAAAATGGGAGCAGATGTGTTTCAGGGGAGCAGTGTGAAGATACATCTCAGTACTGTTGCTTTCATATGAAGGAGTTTTTAGGATAAGAATAAATATGCGAGTGAGGGTGATGATGGAAGATTAGGAAGAACTCAGCATATCCTTTTGGAGAGGATGAGAGATAAGGACTGTTACAGGCAATAAAGAAATGCATCCATTGCAGAGAAGGTTGGCAGTTAGGTAGAGATAGCGAGTTTAGGTTTGCAATATGTAAATGGGCATAGAGGAGCAATGGACAAAGTGAACTTTACAAAAGAGTTCCAGAAAATAAGGGTAGATTTCAGTGTGGGTGGCAGTTGCACTCCAAACCAGAGAAGTAACGTGTCTGATTTTCAAAAGGCTGTAAATGAGGTTGCTACGTGTCGAAACTGATCCACATTAACCATATTCAATAGTGACATGGAAATCACTTTCATAGCCTATTCAAAATAAGCTAAAAGATTAATGGAGACCTGTTGATTTGGTCCTCAAATCTGGGAACTATTTTTAGTTCTGAAAATCAGTTATGTTCAGCAGCCTGAGCCTCTAGCTAGCTTACGACTGTTTCTAATGTAGGAAAATACTGTCATGCTTCCCCTTCTCTGAATGCAGGAAAGTGCTTAAGTTTTTCTTCTTCAGTCTCTTTTCCCCAGTAACAAGTGACAGAACAAGAGGAAAAGGCCTCAACCTGTGCCAGGGAAGGTTTGGATTGGATATTAGGAAAAATTTCTTCACCAAAAGAGTTGTCAAGCATTGGAACAGGCTGCCCAGGGAAGTGGTGGAGTCACCATCCCTGGAGGGATTTATAAGACGTGCAGATGTGGTGCTTAGGGACATGGTTTAGTGGTGGACTTGGCAGTGTTCGGGTAACGGTTGTACTCTGTGATCTTTAAGATCTTTTCCAACCTAAATGATTCTATAATTCTATGATGTCTAAAGTGACCTCTACATACATAAGTGATTTTGTCAAACTGAAAGATCTCACGTTGTCCTCACCATGCCCTTTCCTGCATTCTCCCTAAATAACTCCGTATGGGCTAAGAAAACTGCATGGAACAAGCAGCTAAACATATGGTGTTTGAAATGATGTGCAGGAGTGCAAATTTATCTTTTATCATCTTACTTAAGAAGTCCTATTATTCAACAGCTCTTACAGTCATTCATAATTCATCAGTCGTCTTTCTCCCAGGTCGATTGCTGGGCAGAGTTGTGATGTGGAACAGCCTTGCTGAGTGTGAGATGGAACAGGTACTAGATTTTTTGTTATCTAAGGGAATTACCTGTTCCGGCAAAGGTCTAATTTTAAGGGCTTCTGGCACAACTAAGCAGAAAAAGTAAATGTAAATGTATGGACATAGTCTTATGCCTTAGAAGATTAAGATACGCATGCAATGAATAACTCCTTCCCGTATAACTGAATCCAAGGCAGATTTTGCGAAGGCATTCTAATGTGGATGAGCTTTCATCCTGATATGGAAACTGCCACAAGTGCACAGAACACGAGGAAGTCCAGCCTATTTCCCCCAAAGCTGGGTGGCTCTTACAGCGCATTCTGGTGGTGGAGCAGATGCACTGTCAGATGCTGTTTTTATATGATGGAGGAGCCAAATCAGGGGATTTAGGAGAGCCGCTTGTCTACTGTTTATCTTAAACTTAAAGATTAATAGCTAGCCCATATTCACCCCGTAGTGTCAACCTGAAAATGCCTTTAATATGAAAAGCAAGCACATTAATGTTTGGTACAGTGATGAATTTACCTGCTTTCTAAGGGTATATGCATTCAGGGATGCCTAGTAGTCCCCTCCAGACCCTTCCAACTGGATTACCCTGTGATGACGAGATTAGCTTCTGCCTTCCGAAACAATATACTCTATTCTTCTCTAGTTTTCTGCAGGGGCAGGAATGGATTTCAGGAACTTCTACCACAGGTGCTATATGTGGGTCTTTAAACCCAATACCATAAAAAAAGTTTGTGCTGTGCATATAACTCACCTTGCCTGCCTCAGGCATCGAATATCACATGTGGCAGATCAGCAGTGACTGAAGTAGTTGATATTCGTGCAGGAGGTTGTAAGGGCTGTAGGGTATACAATGTAATGAAACAATTTTGACTGACACAAGGAGTTTTCAGCCTTGAAGCAAGAGGGCACCAAGTTTATGGTTATTACAAAGTAAAGTGAGTGCTGTCTGTCAAAGTGTGTTTGAAGTCTGCCACACAGCTTTGTGACATGAACTGTGTGATTACTGTCAAGTTCACTTGGTGGCCTGTGAATTTCCCACCACCCTTACAAATAATGCAGATATCTAGTGCAGAAATTCATTTGTGTTTGAAAGTTTGTGTTAATATGACCAATATGAAAATAACACTACAAAATAAAATAACAAGAAGAGGGATTAACTGCTTAAAGTCTGAGTCTTTCCTTGTCTAGGGCTACATTGAGTTCTTGCATAAGAGCCAATGACTTCTCTGGATAATGTTCAAGCAGAATTGAATTTTTGACTATATAACAAACTCGAAGTCTTAAGCAACTGTTACCACCCACTAAAATGAAGTTAGTGTTTTATGAGAAAGCAACTGCATAAGGAGACTTGGGAGTATTTTAAAGGAAGTTTTTCTTTAACCTTTTTTAGCTGACCTGTTAACTATAATGATGCTTCCTTTGAGAGACCTTCTAGGCAAGACTATCAACAGTAGACTTCTCAGCCACCAGTGCACCATCTAGCTCAACCTCCATCTTCAGGACAATGGACAAGCAAAGTACAAACTAGCAATGAGATTGCCAGCTCTTGCAAGTTGCATATAACTCTTTGTTCTACTTCTCAATTTTAGAGATCCTACATGGCTGCATGATACTGTACCAAAAGCAATTTAAAAGGCAACTTGTTTTAGGTATTAATATCTGACTCAGACTCTAGGATGCCAACAGAGCCATTTCACAGGGAAGGATGCTCCTTTCTTTTTGTGCTGCTTGAACTTCACCACCCTGCTGTGATGCTTAATGGAATCTTTGTGCAAACTGTGAATGCTGATTTTTGAGCAATATACAGCAGTTGATGTGCTTTTAATCATCTGTGAGCTGATAGGAACCTTATCACATGTCATCTTTGGAGGCAGCTAATGGACAATCCAAGCAGCTGTTGATAGAACATTTATATTCATAAATATGAATATGCTAAAAGAATCTGTTGAATTAAAGGAAACTCCTTGTCCAAGGCTGTCTGAATGGGATGGTCTAACAGCAGCTGATTTTTGCCAGGACAAGAAAAGTGTTAGGACACTGACAGCTAGAGAGACCTGGACGCTGACTTAGATGCTCTATTCACATACTGTGGTCAAAGTGTTCTAGGGGCAGAAAAACCTCAGACTGAGCAGCAAGCAAGGAGGGACTGAAAAACTTGAAAGGACCTTGGGGCGGGGAAGGGGAATTGTTATTTTTGCAGATCTGTACGAGGCCAATATCTATGAAAACAGTCAATATTTGCAGTATAATTTGCACAGTCCTTGGACTGCAGCGGCTGTGTCCAGTGAGGGTGAAGCGGCAATCAAGAACCATAGCATCTAAGAAAGTGAAGTGGTAGTTACAGATGGAGGGTATCAGTGGGGTGCCACTCACTACAAACCAAGGAGAGCCTGAGAATGAGTTGAAGCAGCAATGTCTGAATGGTGCTCAGCTGCTAAAAAAGCTGAGTGCTTCAAAATTCAGGTCCCAGGACAGCCTAGCATGACATGAGGTTCTCCATCAAATCAGCAGGAGTTGCTAGTTTATAGCTACAAGTGCAGATTTAACAGCAACATATTCAAGGCAAACTCACTTGAACAAGATGAAAGGAAGCTGTTTGATACCCAGGTGAGGTGCCTGCAACCTGAATTTCCCAGGTAGTGTGCTCTAAATCAAACCTGCAGTTGAGCACTCAGAAGGAAGTAAATATTTTACTGAAGTGGGAGACCATTTTTGATTTAAACCTAGCATAAAGTTCCCAACCAGGTGCACATGCCTTTCAGATCAGAACTCCTGAAGAGCTGATGGGTTCCCCAGCTGTTTGTGTACTAATAGCCTATCCTTATTCACCTAACAAGGCAAGTATAATTTAAGATCTAGAAACATATCCTCACTCTCTTTGCAATAAAACTCTCACTGGTTTTGGCATGTTTTGTGAAATCTGACAACCAGTTCTCCATGCAGTTCTTTGGTTGCTGCTTAAATGCCTTTGTGTATTGTGACTGAGTGCTGTTTCAAGGCAGTTAACATTCCCTAGTTTAGAGCATGATTCAAAGCGGGCTGAAATCAATGGAGATAACCTGATTTGAGCTTTGGATCAGGCACCCTATGCCATCCCATATGTTATGGGGCAGAAGTAGAGGCAAAATGACACTTCTGAGCAGCTTTTCACATTTCTTGTTTGAAGAGGCTAGGAAATAATTGCAGTCTAAACCAGGGTCTTTTTCTGTTTGTTGTGGCTTTAAAAAGAGCCTTTTATTAATGCATCCTTATGTTTAAAGGGCAGTGCAAAACTCCTTTTTAATCTAAAAATCTGCCTATGCAAAAGGTGTGTCTGCATGCTGTAGTACCTGGAGACAAAAACTGCAGAGCGAAGAGGGGAATTCTGGTGAATGGCCTGCGCTATTCTGCAGGACAACTTGAATTGATTCAGTATTTAATTTATAAGTCGAATTTGTCATACACTGATATCAAAGATCATTATGAATGTTAGTAGCTAATCTTAGAAAGTTTGCAATCTGTTGAATGTAAAAAATAAAAAAAGCAGCACTGATATTTTCAGTGCATCTGGAAACTCTATGTACTTGGGAGATACTATGACTTCACCATGGTAAAGCTGTAAAAATAGATACAGTATATCCAGGACAGTAATGGATCTCAAAATTCAAAAAGTTGAAGTCAAATATTTAAAGTAAGTTTTATAGTTTATTTCATCATTATATTTGACTGCAGGTGCATGCCCTTTGTAGAATGTCAGAAGAGTCCCTGTGCTTTTTTATAGCAAATGAAAAGATGAAGAAAATGTGAAAATAGAAACATATAAAAATATATTTCAGATTTTTCAAGCCCACAAATTCAGCTTTTCCTGTTTCAAATTAAATGCATAACTCTTGCAAAAATATTATTCATAAATATATTGAATTCAAGTGTAGTCTAGCCACACACATTTTGATCATTTATTAATTTTTCAGAAGCATACTTGTGCAGTGGTGCACCCCAGAACATCTCCCGTTCTTGAACAGTCATAGAAAATGTAAGTATTTTTCATGAGTGTTTACCTAAAGTTTGTCTATAAGTATTAAATATTTAGTATGATGAAGTCATAGTACAAAAACAATTTGAATTTTTTATAGCCTGCATTAAAAAATTGCAGTTTGTGCTTGACTAGCGTTGAATGAAGCATGAACTGAAACCCGGCTGTGACTCTTTTCATTTTTCATTCATGTTTAAGTTGTATTAGAGTCCAGTTCAACCAACCGTTCACTGTATCTCAATCAATCCCATCAGTCCCATTGCGTTACCTGAGGTAAACACTACATGAGCAAGGATGGCAGAAGCAGAGACTTGTTTCTTTGGAATTTGGCTTCAGTAAAGTGCCTGAGTCAGAGCAAAAACCCACAACTCCAAGAACAGAAGATAGACAGTAATTTGAGTTGTAGCAAGCAAGTGTCATAACAGGAAGATGCTAAATGATCTAAGCAAATACTTTAAGCAAGCATTTGTATTTTAAATTTAGCAGGTTAAGAACAGATCATGCTATTACACAGCTTTGGCTGATGACTATATAGTTCCCCCTGAGGCTGAGAAAATTTCCAAATGAAGGAAGGACAATGTGTATGTTTCAATTTCATGCACTATAAACATAGTCTGCTTGGAGGGAACAGTGCCCTATTTTCCTCCTCTCAGGAAAGGCATACATCAGGAGACTGCAAGGAGCATCTCTCTGCATCAGTATGGGCTCTAGTTCCTGCTCAGCCATGCAGTAAGCTCCTGATCTCCTTCTAGTATAGACATCCAGGGGAAAAACACTAAAGTTATATGAATTAAATATTCAAAGTGCATGTTTATACTTAAGTGCTTGGTTTTACTGTCTCTCCATGTGTTAGTATACTCAAAGGTTGACTATAGATGTCACAGAGGCAGGCTATGGCTGTCCTACTTAGATATTCCAACCCCCACCCCCTAAACAGCAGTCTTGTGGTACTTCAGTTTTGCCATTTGTGACTAAATTTAAGTAGGAGGTTGATTAACAGAAAGCAGAATATCCCAGAACATTCATGCCTCACAAAGGTGAGGCCTGGAACTATGTTTGACCAGGGCTGTACAGAGCCTGTAATTTCAGTGGCTTGTATGTTAACTTGAAAGCAAGCCTCTGTTATTTTAATTTTGATAAACGCTGAGGTAAAAATATAATCTACTATTAGTGAGTGACTGTTTTCTGTGATTATGCCCTTTGTCATGAAGGACTTGGAAAGACTACTATGCTTAGTAATTCCTTTCAGAAATTATGATTTCTTGTTGAAATTGCTTTCCTAGGCGAAATATCTTCTTGTTTTCTGCTGGTCCCTGTTTCTGCTTTCTCTTGCTTTTGGTTGTGATCCTTTAGTCCCACCTGATGAAACCAGTTTGGCTGAGGATATTTCCGCCATCTCTCAGAACCTGTATTCTGGACCAGCTCGCAGCTTTTTTTCCTCTTTATAGGCTAATAGGCTGAAAATGCTGTCATTAACAACCAGTATGTGACAAACTTGAACCTGTTAAAAGAGGCTCCAGCATTTGATAAGTATTGTTTCCTATGAAGAAACATGAAATGGGCTTTAAAGCAGCAGAAATCTAATCCTTGATAGCGCTGATACTGCATCTCTGTCTTTATCACCTTCTCTACATGCTCCCTGTATCTGATTCAAGAAAGAACCTGTGGCATTTGTATTCCTGCCATTGGTGTTATGCTGCTATTTGCAGAGAAAGATTAAAGTGTGTCATCCAAAACAGAGTAGGAGCTTAAACTCACCTCTGCAAAGCTATTTAAGGTGAGAAACTACCTTCAGAAGAAATTAACTGATAAATACAGAGTGAAGTTCTTCGTATTCCCTGGAACAGCTGCTCCTGGAAATCTTTCACTTATTCAGATTGTCAGGATCAAAGTATGTCTATTATCAGTAGGGAAGAATTGTCCAAGAGAGCACTAATGTCTCTGATACTTGGATTCAGTGTCAATATTCAAGAATCCTGTATGATCTTGGATATATTGCTGTCATTTTCCATGATGGTAATAGTGAAGTTGTGAAGATGGTGTTACAGAGATGGAGCTATGAAAATGAGGTACCTTCAACCATATGTTCTGTACTACATTTGGCATGTGTGCATGTATATAAATACATAGAGAGCAAACATTTTGAAATACCTTATGGAAGTGGTTATAAACCATCTATTTTCACAAAATCTTTGATAAAACCTTCAAGTGAATTTCAGGTTGAAATTTTGTTTGGGTTTTTGCTTTTATCATACCATTCAGTTCCTTTTAAAGGAAAGCAGGGGAGCAGGGGAAAGGAAGACTGAAAAAGGAGAGGAAAAATAACCAACCAAATTGAATGTAAATTTAGACAACTTCAGGAAGCACAATGTTCTTTGAAAAGTATGAAAGTTTTAACCGGAATGTGTGATAAAAACTAGGTCAATCATTTTTTCATTAAAAATGCAGACGTTTTGGCTAGCTCTTATTTTAGCATCAAGCATGTAAATGTGTCATTAAGAAGCACTTTTAGTCTAGCATCTGAATTTCAAGAAAATAGTGCTTAAAAAATAGTACTTTCCCATAATTTGTGCTGAAAGTCTTGCAAGTTTTTCACTGGCAATAGTGAGATATTTGTGCTAGTGAACTCCTGGACTGGCAGGTCATGTGGAAAACACAGAAAACATACTTAGCTGTTGAATAGATACAGTTTAAATGTGTGGCCTTTTCCCAAATCTTTTAAGGATTGAAAAAAGTTTTTTTTTTTTCCCAACCAAGTTACAAACTATAATATCTATGGTTGGCCACTGATACTTTTAAGAGCCTGGCTGAGTTGAGGAGGAAGCAGAATTAGGGAAGGAATTTTCAGCAGAGATCACCAATATTTCCACATAATTCACAAAGCTTTTTGTAAGCCAGGAGAAAAGGCTGCTTCTCTCAAGGCTAAGAGTAATGAATCACTGAAGTGGGAGGTATAGTGTCATCCAAGAAAAGAGAGAATCTGTTCTCCTTTGCACCCACGCGAGCTGTTTAATAGATTAAATAATACTTTCGGTTACAATGGTGTGTTGCAAAGCAAGGCAAACATCTTCAATTCTTAATGTTGGAGTCAGTCACGGTTGTATTTATATGTAGTTTGACTCCACTGTAATATACAGACGATAGACAGAGCTATGATTGCAATATATCAAGCAATCATTGAAAACTACTGCTTGACCAAGTTTCTCTGAGTTCTTCGGCTTGCATACTCAGAAGTCAGAGCTAAGCCCCTAAGTCTGCTGGTGACCTCCAGTCATTGAGAAGAAACTATTAAAGCTTTATCTTCAGCATCAACAGTGCAAGTCCATTAAAGCCAGCAACACTGCTGAATGAAACACCGTGTTGTCCAAGGCATGGCTTCTTTTATCATCTCTCCCAGGATTTGACAATTGGTAATTTTAGTCCCAAAGTGCTGACTTCTGCTTTTTTATGTGAAAAAACACACTTTCTGATATTCTTTTGTTGGTTCTGGGTTACAAACACATGAGGGCATGTGCTTTTTTTGTTTCCATCTCCAAAGAACAACTCTTAAATTCATAACTGTTTCTTGGTTTCACTTTAAACACCCAATAAGCTCTAAGAAAGTTCTAGCAAAATGCTTTAATGCAATTGAACACCTGTACAAGATGAAAAAAATTACAATTTAGAATGTATTTAATACTCGTCTTTCTTCCTAGTGTTTGCTTAAGATTTCTATAAGACTTGTCTTGGACCTTGGAAGTAAAAAACATGATGTGGTAGGGCTCAGTTTTGTTATTGTCTTTCACAGTGGACTTAAGAGCTATTTTAAGGACTGGCAATCTAACCTTCCTCATCTGCTCCTTGCTTAGTGCTCTTGTGTGGCTGCATCATCTCCCCTTTAATTCATGGTGGAACTTCCATTGTCTCTTCTCTATATTTCAAGTTTTGTCTTAATTTGGGCCATTGTTTTTCAGACAGAGAATTGCGGTCTCCAAGGGAGATCAAAATCAGTAAGCGTTATGAAAATCTTGAGTTGGTTAAACGTTCTGTAAAAGTGAAAAATGTGTTGTGAAAATAAAAGTGTTGGTACAACTATGTTCCCAGCAGCAGCTCACTTCTTTATTTGCACTGGAACCAGATGTTTTTGCACAAGATGAGTAGTTGCCACTAGCACAATTTCACTCTCCATTCCTTGGCTGGTATGTTTACAGGAAGACAAATGAGCTAAAGCAGGATCATGCTTCTGAGGTTGCATACAGCAGAACCTGTCTGCTTTCCTCAATACTGCTATCCTGGCTTAGGCTGAGATACCCTTCTGTTTCCTAAAACGTTTGCATTTATATCACTAGAAGTGTTTCTTGGTTAGAACACCTTTCTGAAAGTGAAAAACTTTCAGCTGTTAACTTTCCTGAAATGTTAGTAGAGTGATGCTCATCTACTCACTGTACATTCAAATTATTAAACATATTGCTATCTTACCTTTAGTTCTTCAGAGACACAAGATATTGCATTTGGGCAGATGGCAGGCTTGGTAGCACAAAGCTTTGCATTTGTCTGTCCCTCCCTTGCTAGTTTTGGGGCTGCTCCATAGAATTGTTCCTGCAAAGCAAAATCTTTGCATCTTTGTAGGCAGATTTGCTAGTGTAGGCAGGGTATGGTTCTATTGGTGTAAGCCTGCTTATCTCAGTGTATCATGTACTTACATCCTGGCATGACTTCTCTGTACGGCAAGACTTGAGTATACAGGCTGTAGATGGTTTATTTATTTATTTTCTCAGACTTCTGAATTGGTTACCTGAGTTTCTCAAAATAAAAGCCCTGAAAAATCATCTAGCTTTACTACTGGCAAGTATTTCCAGTTTGTCTACTGGTCATCGCTGTTAGTATTGTCTATTTTTTTTAGTCTAAGGCCTAAAATCCATGTGGAATAGCTGAAGTCTGGTCTCTAATTAAGTGCTTTGTTCTTAGCTGCAGTAGTGATGAATTCATTAGAGCTAATGACATCCTATGTAAAAGCATTTAGTACTGCGCAAGTCTTTGGAAAATATGGGTCAAAGGGAAGTTTCACTTGTCAGTTGATCCCAGTGTTTAGAGCATTAACTGAGTCGGGCAGTATGTCTTATATGCCATCCTAAATTTATATTCAGTACCGGAACTGTATCTCCACTAGAGGCAGTAAGACGTATTGGCCATTAAAAAGTAATATTATACTGCACTATAAAAAGGTTGTATGAGGAGCTCCAGATTTAAATGGGAAAAGATAAGCATTCTTTCTTATTCACGGTACTGTAATTACAGAAAGCGATCTTTTTTTCAAACAGTTATAGAATTTCTGCTTGTTCTTTTACTGTTCTGACCATCTATTTGCCATTGTACTCTCTATATAATTACTTATGATACAGTATACAAGTCATTGTGATTCCAAGGTGGTAGTTGGTAGGCAGATGAATTCTACTAAGAAAAAGCCTCTGCTTTCATTAAACTTCCTGATCCACAGATGGAAAGCAGAGATATAGGAAAGTGCATTCTAAATTGAATATGTTTTAAAGCTCAAGTTTTTTTCACTTATTAAGAGCTCTTTCATTCAACTCTTTAACAGAGTAAATTGGTTCTGGAAAACTCTTGCAAGGGAGTCAATGATGTACTCATAAGCTGTACTGTTGAATTAGTACTTCCATAACTTCCGGAAATACTTTTCTTAAAGGAGGACTGTTTTTGAAGCCATGCACATAGAAGCCAAAATTGCTGTGCAACGATGATTCAAAAGTATTCACAAAAATACTCTTTTCTGGCTCAGGCCTCAGAATTTTCTAGGCCAGCTCCATCTCCAGTCTAATTGCTGCAAATAACCATTGGAATTTGATCTTTATTCTCACGTTTTTACAGGAACAAACTTCTTGCAGGTTATTAACCTGGCATAACAGATGACAATATGGTAACATGCCCTAGGGCTAGCATCACACTGAGACAATTGCAATACTAAGTCATTGCAATGTCAAGTCTTGCACAGTGATGAATAGAAATAATATGTCCCGAAAAATGTGTGCACTTTGGATAGAGCACAAAAGAGGTGTATGGGAAACAGCCATTGTCCTGTTGTTGTCAGTTTTGCACCTGTTTTAAAGCATATATAAATTTTTGTGTATGAACTGTGTATTAACTTCAAGCAAGAAAAACAACACTGGTGGTTTTTCTGAACATGCAAGTTAATGAAATGATTTTTTGGCAGATCTAGAAATCCTGTTTCCTGTTCGGCTTCTCTCCAATGCTCTTTCTAAGGAGGGATGCAGGGTAGTCCGTTAAAATGAAGGGATGAATAGTCTGATAGACTGTAGTCACACAATACCAAAGCATTCTCAGTAATGCAGTCCTCCTGTTAAAAAGAAGCATGTAAAAAGTTCTGTCATCATCCTGGCAAACACCACCAAAGCACTTTTTCCTGAATGTTAGCTGTGTATTGAGACTCCTTGTTCTGAGGTCCAGGTTCTCGTTGGTAATCTGTAGCCTCCTCACTGGCTGTCCTTCCTTCAGACTACATTTGGAAATCATTGAGTACTCTACAGTTCGCCTTCACCTTCAGCCTACCTCATTCTGCCCCAGATTTCTGGGTAGAACACTACTGCTACAAAGTCAGAGTAAGCCAACAGTGCTGTGCCAATGCAGAAGCTGCCCTATGGCACTGACATGTGGCCACAGGGGCCAACATCCTAACCTCCCAGTTCAGTTCTGCTTTTACTGATCTCCAGAGGTCCCTTCCAACCTCAACCATTCTGTGATTTGATAACCAAGTCCTGTTTTCAGAACTGGTTTTCATGATCCATGGAGAAACACATCAAATCTGCCCCCCAGGTTAACAAATTCCAGTAAGGCATTTAAAAGAAAGATGCAGGTTTTTTTAAAAAAGACCCAGTTGCTGCCACTCAGCCATAGAGACTCATTTTCTCTCTGACCTCAAGGTTAGATTATTACTCGATTCAGTTAAGTCATCCTTAATAAGGCTGTATTTGCTAGGTCCAACCCAGTACATACAGAATTTGTAGCAAGACGTGCCTTGGCTCCACTGGGATGGGATCTAGAAGTGCAAAGTTGAGTATATATTTCTGTCCTGGAAGTTTCTGCATCAGTCTGTGCTGCCTGTGAAGCCTTAAAAACAATACGTAAGCCCGGTAACATTTATGGAAATAGTCTTGCACAATTCACTGGAGCCGCTGATGCCTTTTGTGTTGCATCATGTGTTGAATAGGTGTTTGAGCCTTGTGGTTGCCCTCAGCTTTTTGGCTCAGAGCAATAGGAAGAGCTTCTTTTGTCAGAGAAACATGAAGCTTATCATAAAGAGAGCTAGAGCTCTTCCTGAGTTTGAATGCCCAGTTTATTTTTTGGAGCATTATATGATCTCTGCATTAAGGGAAGTACAGAAATGACTATGCATCTGTAATATAATCACAGCTTTATGAGGGAAGCAGTCTAAGAAAAACTAAACTAGTTCTATTTAGCCAGACAAAGAGTAACCTTTGGGCACTCAACATATCTGTACTTTTCTAATAGCTTGTTGACATGTCAAGGTTCAACAAACTTCTGTGATTTTTGATTTAGGGAATGATTTTTTTTTTTTTTTTGAACTTGAGAAGTAAAGATAAAACTTTGAGATCAAGTTCCAAACTCAATCCTTGGATGCACATGTCACCACTGATCTGTCCTGGGATACGTAACTGAAAGGAGAGGTATTTTCTCTACATACACCAATCCTGTATACAGTGAGCACTTAATGATATGTGAGCATAGGTTTATAGAAACCCTGCTTTAACCAGTCCACAAAGCAGTTGTAAACTGGATTTCTAATGTTTCAGAAGTTCCTCTGTATTGTACCTGTAGAAGGTGACATCTCTATTGCCCAGATGATCCCTAATAAAAAAGACTGTATGTATAGAGGTCCAACTAACAAATGTTTTTGGGAGAGAAAAAGCCCGTAGACAAATGGACGTGACATACCTGGAACAGAAAAAGAAGTCTGCTGTTGGTCCTTCTGTTATGATATACATTGACTGGTAGACCTCTACTCAGGGAATAGCTTGTACTACATAGAAAGCTAGCTTTGCAGCAAATCCTGAAGATGTGTTAGACCACCTTTTCTATACTGAGGAGGAGAATATCTGCCTATAACAGGGATAAACCAGTTTATACCTATGTCTGTACCGAATATAACAGCTATTCAGTAGCTTCATCGGCTTAGAAAAGCCAAAGTAGCAAACCTACATGATAGCGCCAGTGAGCAGAAAATTAGCTAGTCTCTACAGTACACAGGCTGCCTCCCTTCCCATCTGCTATGCCATTTTGAAAGGATATAATTCACTGTGTTCTTTCTACCCTTGCCATAGTGTGGGGCGGGGTTCTAGGAGGGGTGTGTGTATGCTCATTGCCCAAAATTAAAATGAAGAAAAGTGGCTTTGAGTTTATCTTACATTTTTTTCTAAATAGCAATCCACATCAGGGGAAAAAGGGTATTTTTTAGCTGTAAGGGATGGACAGTTATAATAGTATGTGAACATAATTTGTTTTAGTCTTTCTCTGCTGTGACTTCATAGCTTTCTATGCCAATGTCCTTTTTGTCCTGCTGCATTGTTACCACTCTGCACCTGGCTAATTCACAATCCTGTGCAGTGTGTGGCACTTGCTTTCTGGGATGCGGAGTCATTTGGGGTTCCTTTTCAGGGTCTGAAAACCTAGGCTGTTAGCTTTCTTCTTAATCACTTACCTTTGTTTAAAGCACCAGTCCTTGATAAACACTGGATAATGAGCGGTTGATTAATGTGGACTTAGGTTTCTTTTATATAAGGTAGATATATCCCTGCGTAGATGCTGATCAAGTATGTAGTATTGCTTCTGTCCTTTGAGCATAGAGGAGCTGTAAGCTTGGTGCATAATATAATGGTTTGAAGACAGAGCTTTATAATAAGGGACTACAACAACTGATGGGGGGGCTTAGAAAATATGCTGGAAGAAAATACAGCAGATGAGTACCATGAAGTAGATCTAGATTGAGAGAAAATGTTCTGAAATATTACACTGAAACAGTCTACTTCAAAAGACTGTAATCCCTTGAGGTGGGCTTAATATAAGGCAGAGTATAAAAACTCTACTTTAATTTTGTGTCTGGGAAACCAAAATACAGGAAATCAGATCAGTGGCTCAGAGCTGTGTTAGACCTTGACCTTTGTGTGAGCTCTGTCTGGCTGTAGGTGTCCAGGACTCATTTCCTCTTCAGAGTTGTCTGTGAGTTGAAAAGATCCTGTTAGTTTTAGCCTGTATGCAAGCTTGTACAGGGAAGGGTTGGGTGAACTTATGTTTAGCTGAGGCAGCTGTCACACACATGTTCAGAATGTATCTAGCTGCTGCTGTTGGTGGTTTCCAGTCCCCTGAAATGTATTTGCTAGGTGACAGGGCTGTCACTTGTGTTCTTCCAGACTTTGTGCTGACCTTGGTCGCCTGAATTTTTCACGTTAAGTCAATTCTGTACCTGTGTTCCTGTCTGGGCGTGTAGCACCGCAGTTATGCATCTAACAAGACAAAGCAGAGCCCATTTACACTTCTTGCCTCTCTTCCTCACCTTTTGTATGACTCTTGTCCTTGGCTCTTCATTAGAAGTGCTGATTTACATAGATGATTGCTATTTTGGGGTTTTACAGCTTAGAGGAGTAGAGGATCTTGGCTCACTGAAAGCTGTAAGACCTGGTCTGCTGTGAGGGAGTACCTTACACTCCTCTGTTAATGGGAGTGTTTTCTAGACCTTGCAGATCTTCTAATTCTTTGGAAGCTGTGAGACAGAAGGTGCAGGGAGTCAGCTGCTCCTGGGTCCCAGTGAACTCTTGGCTGAGCTCAGCAATAACCCAGTTGTAGTTTACTGCTACTAGATCAGTTTAGTCAAGTTGGTCTTTTTCTAGGAAACTTTGGCTATCTTGGAAAACCAGTATTCCAAAGGGCTTTTTCTGCTTTTTATGCTGTAATTGTAATCCTCTTGTAAATCAGTGAGAAAAGAGTCCTGTCCTAAAACAGATGTTATTTCTCCATTGGAGTGACTTTGCAGTTCTCTTCAAAACACTTCACCGGCATTTGTCTTGCTTTGATAGCTCCTGTGGATTCCAGAAAGACAGACACCCTAGGCTAGGATACTGGTTATTGCTTGGCAGTGGCATCGTAACCCTGCAAAACTCAGATTGTATGGGAGCTCTGTTCCAATGGGACCTAAACATTTGACAAAAATCTAATTAAAATGGTGAGGTGAAAATATGGTGTCCTCATGATCCAGTAGCACTGTAGTAAATCAAGAGCTACGTGCAAAATTGCTATTTTGTCTGAGCAATGGTGGCAGCATTTGTCTTTAACAAGTAACTGTTGAATAACTGTTATATTAGGAATTCACATGTGTGTAAATTGTTTTATCCCTGTTATAGTCCTATACTATTACCCGAAATAAACACATTATTGAAGACAGTAAAAAAAAAAATTGCACATAGTTTTGCACTTTCTGGGAAATGAGTTTGCATATTCAGTCTTGAGTTTCTGAATACTTAAACTGGTACTGTAGGGCAGAGGCTCTGAGAATTTTGTTCTTAAACTCTGAATCCTATTTGCCAAAATCCTTACTTGCCATTATTTTGGTTGAAGAATTTATTCGTTCAGGTGTTGTGTTTCAATTCTAGAAATATATTTTTCCTACCTTTTTTTTCTTCATAGCATAAAGAAAATAACTGTAAAACTCTGATCATGAAACTGTTTGGGAATAATGTGTTGTCTTCCTGACTGGTGGAGTTCTTGATATCACTCAAAGCTCTCAGCTGCTGGAGCGCTGCACCACGCTTTTGGTTTTCATCTGGTAAAGGTCTGGGCCATGTGGTGGGCTTGATGCAAAATGGAGAGATCAGCAGGACTCCAAAGACTTCAAATTATAGTGGCATTAGTAAAACCTCAGTGAAGCGCAGAACTGTGCACTCCTTCAGCTGACTTCAATAGCTTCTGTATTGAGTGGGTGCATATTGTTGAATTCTTCAACTTTTAAACCTTATTTTAGTGTTCATGCATCTGGATAACATTATTGGCATCATGGAACTGTGCACATATAAATTGCAATGCATGTATTAACTGTGCAGAGACATTGTCTAATGTTTTAACTACATGAAACATCAGTAAAATAAAACCATCTTCTAAGAAAAAGTAGTAAGTAAAGGCTGAATAGGTTTCTTTTTCTTATGAGCATATATTTCTGAGGGAATGGAAAGTTAATACACAAATTGGATTGTAACAAGACTGGTGGTAAAATAGTTTTTCTTGAAACAAGTGGAAACGGAGCTCTTGTGCTACCATAATAAAAAAAAAAAAAGTGCAAATGGCATCTTTCCTTAAAATGCTGGCTGTTTGCCCTGTTCATAGGGGAAAAAAAAGTTCTTCTAATGGTAAGATCTGGAAATAGCTTCTATATACTTATCTCATCATTTTCTAGAAAGCCAGTAAGAGTTTCTTTCATGGTCTTTTTTAAGGTATCGTTGTTCCTGTCTCTCTAGGAGCTTAGATTTCTTTCTCTATGCTCACATTCCACTATTCCTGCTAATGTGCTGTGCAGCAAGAATTACATTGCAGTGCTCTGCCATGCAGCTGGGACTTCCTGGAGGCTTGCATTTTTAAGGCTTTCCCCATCATACCCTGCAGCCGAGGCAGCAAATAAATCTTGCTGGTCACATACTGTAGGAGCACATGACATTTGGGGGTGGTGGAGGAATTACTGTCTGTGCCCTGTGGAAGCCAGACTGTTTCATGAGCCCCAGCACTGCTCGGTTCTGTACACATTTCAATGATCTTATTGACATCTCAGAATTTATCCTTGGGAATACTGTTATGTAGTGGGAGGAAAATGAGATGCTGTTAGCAAACTGATAATTGAAAGTAATAAAAGCCTTGAGCAAATGCATAAAACTCTTCCCAATCATGGTATTTATGGCCCCAAACTGTTATGAAGATATTTATAGGGTCAATGAAAATACAAAACATATGGTATCTTTATCCGGAAATATTCTTTCAATTATACCCTGCATGGATCTCATAAACATCTCTCTTTCATCTAAAAATTCTTCAGTACATTAGGTAAGAAACATGATTCCATTTTGTAGGGGAATGTGGTAAACAAACATCTTGTTGTAACAGATGTTAAAGTGTGTTTTACAGATTTCAATCAGTAAAAGGAATATTCTATAAGTTTTGGCTCTAGCAGCTCAAAGTACTGCAGCTGTTAGGCCACACATCTTGTATTTTGCTTTTCTATTTGTTATATTGGAGACTGTGTAGGATCAGCGTATTTTTTGTTGATTTTCATCTGTTAAAGCATAAGCATCTTAATCTGCTTGCTTCACGATGTGCTAAAACTCTCTTGCTTTGCAAATGTAGCAGGATCACACCTTAATGCTTCCTTGAATGTATCTGTATAAGGAATTTTTGAGAGCACCTTCTCCAGCTTAGTCTCTGGAAATTGTGCTTATAGGAATTGTATTGGCCTCTTCATAATGCATGGTTGTTTCAAAGCAATCCAGTGTTAACTGGGCAAGTGCCTTGCAGAATCTGCAACTGAGGTTTGACATAAGCCTATCAGAAAGGAGGAGACTCTAGGAGTACATGTGAGGGTCAAGTCAAAAGGCATTTTTATGCTTCCTCTTGACTTCCAGAGGAGCCTGGTCCCGGCCAGAGCAACTGTTGTCTCTGTCTCTGCCTTTCCTGAAGGGAGGGGATTTAGCCCTGACTCGGATCTCTCACTTGGTTGGGAGTGGGGAATATTGTGCAACTTTTTTGCTGAGATGGTTGTTTTCTGAGGTATGATTCATAAACCTTGCACTAGTTTTCTGTGTGGGTAGAGAGGGAAGCAGACCTGGGATTTTTTATTGCCTTTTTCTTTTTAAACACCTTGATGGATCTTGAAAGATTCTACCTTGTCTGAGGCACTGTGCTGGCAAGAGTTCTCTGGAGGTCAATTTGTCTCTGTACCTATTTTGATCTCGCAGGAGCTGAATCGTAATGCAATGCACACACTGTGTTTGAGCTGTTTAGTGGAAGCCTTAATATTACAGCTTTAGGCTGGAATAGTCGTTTTTGCTGAGTCCCTTAAGCACGTTGCTGTCGGCTTCGTTCTAGATGTTGCTATTTCTTAAGAAAAGATCCCATCCAGCCTTGCTTGTCATGACTGCAGCTTGATAAAATTAGCCCCTGTTTTGGTAGATCACCTTTCCTGTGCAAAAGTGAGTCTGACAGACATGCCTTGTGTTAAATTGAAATCACTGATTGCTGTTATCTTGTCTTCAAACTGTATTGGAATTGTTGATTGCAGTTACTTGGAACGGTTGAGCATATTCATCTCTGCCTAAGAGAGTTCGCAGGAGGATGTCAGCCCATGGGATGGCTGGTGAAAGGTCCTTTGGTATTTGCCCCAAGCTTTAAAGACCTTTTATAAAACTTTCTTTCCCAAATTTTCTACTTTTTTCAGTTTTAGGGCTGTTAGTCTCCCATCTGTCTGCTGGTTTGTCTTGCAATGTTCATAGAACAACACTTATTCTGGGATCTGTGAAGTTACAAGACTTCCCTTGAAATTCTTCTTCAGGCTCCCTCTTGCCTATAATGGCTGCATATAGTTAAAATGAGTATCACAAGGTGTAATTTTTTCTTCCTCAGCTCCTTCTCTTTCTTCAGTTTATTGTATAATGGGCTAAAGAGCTGTTGTGCATAAAGGCAAAGTCTCTGTTTTTTTGTTTGTTGGTTTTTTTACACTGCAGCACAGTGTGAATTGGTACTGTGGTGAAAAATACAATTCTTCTCATCTTGACATTTTCTGGATTCTTGTAAGGAAAGTGGAATCTATTGGCATGTCTTACAGGTGCGTCTTTACAGCGGGATCCTAAGTGCAGATCATCTTGCTGCTCCCATTCAATATGGGTGTTCAGAATCTCCTGGCGTGGTAATTCTGTTTATTCAAAATGCAAACCACAGAGAAACAATATAATTGGATAGGAAAATATGTTCTCTTAAAGTCAGGGAACGCTAGAGGAGATAATTTTCCTGATATTCTGGCACACGCATCACTGATCGCTGGATGTAAATTATTCAGATGTTAAAAAGATCACAGTTGTAAATATGAAAGGAGTTTGTAGCAATAATCACACCAGACCAATGTTACTAAATTACTGAAACAAATTATTCATGTCATCATCCTGGAATTTTTCCTGTTTGACCTTTAAGCTCTGGCATATGCTTTTCTGTAGAATGCTGTGGTAGAGGGGGAGGCCACATTAATCGTGGCTGAGGCTTCTATCTGGCTCAGGATGCAGAGCAGCACAGTGAGCAGGAGGTGTCAGCAGGGCTTATGGCTGCTTGTTAACCTGTGCATGAGTGATTTTCTAAATCTTCCATTCTCCAGATGTAAACATTGCTTTAAAATCATTTGAAGGGATTTTGGGAAAAGGTAATGGTTGAACTTGAAATCACACAGTTAAAACACACTCAGAGTGACAAGAGTATAAAGGGTACTCATGGGATTATTGACCTAGGTATGGAGTGGTGACAAGCATGTGGCTGGCTGGGCTTTGATACTGTTGCAGCCTTGCCCATAGAGCTGGTTTAGTTGGGAGAATGTCTACAGTGTACTCTCAGGCTGTCTGTCCCATCTGCCTGTGCTGTATGGACCCTGCAGAAGAGACTGGAGTCTGGAAGGAGAAGGAAAAGTTGATGGAAGACCTCTGTTTCTGAGCAGGTAGACTGAGGGCCTGGTGAAGACCTTGGGTTGCACTTAGAACTTAATAATGCACAGGATAAAAGTCAAATTTTCTTCTAGTTGACTTACTGGGAAGAATAAATTTATCTTCATAACAGGTGAGAGCCATCTTGCCTCGTTTATACAGGAAGGCCCTACTGCAAAGTAGTCAAGCAGCATGTTATTTGACTTTTTCAGGGTGAAAAAGCCCCCAGTAGAGACAGTTTTGTGGAGCTGATGTTGATGGATGCAGCTTCAGCATTTCACCTTTTATGTGTGAAATAGTGCTGCAGAAAAATGGGGAAGGGTGTTATTGCTCACATTTAGTTGCTGCTGCTTCCAACAGTGCAGTGCTTTTGTAATGCTTGTCCAGCCAACTGACTTACAGGCTGTGCGGCAAGCAGGTGGTACCTGAAAAGACCTGATGGGACTCCCTTCTGAGATTTGATTACGGTTGCATTGTCTTAGGAGATATGTTATTCTATGTATGTGAAACCCCATTGGGAAGCCTGAAAACTTCTGAGCTTTTTATTGCCCTATTTGTGGTTCATCTTAAGAATAGCTAAATCCAAACATGATGTCAATAGGCTGAGTACCCACCTTAATTTAGCAAATTACTAAGCCAGATAGGTTATGATGTTCGTTTAAGAAAGCAAAAGTTCTATATATGGAGAAACTGGGGGAACAACAATGTTGTACTGGGTTTGCGTGACAAGGTTTTGGTAGCGGGGTGGCTGCAGGGGTGGCTTCTGTGAGAAGCTGCTGGAAGCTTCCCCTGCATCCAACAGACCCAACGCCAGCCGGCTCTGAGACAGACCCGCCACTGGCCAAGACCGAGCCCATCGGTGATGGTGGCAGCGCCTCTGGGGTAACAGAGTTAAGAAGGGGAAAAAAACCTGCACAACTGAAGCCAGAGAGAGGAGTGAGAATATGAGAGGAAGAGCTCTGCAGACACCCAGCTCAGAGCAGAAGGAGGCAGGAGGGGCTCCAGGTGCCGGGGCAGAGGTTCCCCGGCAGCCCCTGGGGAGGCCGGCTGTGCCCCTGCAGCCATGGAGCTCCACAGGGGAGCAGACCTCCACCCGCACCCGGGGAGGGCCCCATGCTGGAGCAGGGGGATGCCCGAAGGAGGCCGTGACCCCGTGGGCAGCCCGCGCTGGAGCCGGCTCCTGGCAGGGCCTGTGGCCCTGTGGAGAGAAGAGCCCAGGCTGGAGCAGGTTTGCTGACAGGACTTGTGACCCTGTGGGGGACTCAGGCTGGAGCAGTCTGTTCCCAAAGGATGACACCCGTGGGGGGACCCAGGCTGGAGCAGCTCTTCACGAACTGCAGCCCGTGGGAAGGACTCACGCTGGAGAAGTCCATGGAGGACTATCTGCAGTGGGAGAGACCCCAGGCTGGAGCAGGGACAGAGTGTGAGGAGCCTCCCCCTGAGGAGGAAGGAGCGGCAGGGACAAGGTGTGATGAACTGACCACAGCCCCCATTCCCCATCCCCCTGCACTGCTCAGCAGGGAGGAGGTAGAGTATTTGGGAGTGAAGTTGAGCCCGGGAAGAAGGGAGGGGTGGCAGGAAGCTGATTTTAAGATTTGGTTTTATTTCTCATTACCCTACTCTGATTTGATGGGTAATAAATTAAACTAATTTCCCCAAGTCGAGTCTGTAACAAGCCTGTGACAGTAGTTGGTGAGTGATCTCTCCCTGCCCTTATCTTGACTGATGAGCCTTTTGTTATATTTTTCTCTCCCTTGTCCTGCTGAGGAGGGGAGTGATAGAGCAGCTTTGGTGGGCACCTGGACACCAGCCAGGGTCAACCCACCACAACATCAAAATAACTATCACCCTTCCCATTGAGGAGAACTTTTTTGCATTAAGTTCATTGACAAGCAGGAGACGTGTGTGAGATCCTTGGTGTAAGCTCAGATCAATTGCCATGTCTTCTGGAGGTGTTGCAGAACTGTGTAACCACTTTTGGGAAAGAGGAAAATGTCTTTTCTGTTCCACCACTTTAAAAAATACTGTGATTTCAACATCTACAGACTGGCTGCTAAATAAGTGACAGACAGAGCTCTTCTGCTCCACAGGAAGGCATCTACCGCTGCATTTACCTATGGAAGAGGCTAGGCTAGCATCACCCAAAATCTCAAGCAATGCGCAGTCCCTGTTATAAAAACAAGTCCTTGAAAAATCTCTCATGCTTGACAGTTTCCACTAAGTTCCTGCAGTGCAAGCACATGAGATTTTGCCTCAGAAGCCCATGGCATGCTTTGGTCAGTTTAAGTGAATAATGCGCTATCTCATGGGTGTGCAGCATCTCTTCTGGGCTGCTGAACTAAGCAAATAACAAAGTTGTGAGAGCAAATCCTTCCTCGCTCTAATTCCAAAACATTTAGTGGTATTGCACCAAGTATTGATTTGGCCCATTTTAATCTAAGAGCAGAACTTCTGCCAAAATTGAGGGTAAGCATGACAACCATTACACTGATTTATCAAAGTAAAAGGGAAGTTGCATTAAGAATTTTGGAATTTAATGTAGTGCATAAATGGCATTTCCATCAGCAAAAAATGAGAAGGTTGATTTATAACAGATAACTCCGATAATTTCTGAATTTCCATATTAATAGGAAAGTGGTACTTCCATTTGTGCTATTATCCCCATATGTGCCATCTTCTTATAAATATGGAAATTTGTTAATTATCTGTAGAACTACTTTATTTTTGGATTATACCATAGAACTTAATGAATAGAGGTTTTATTTTTTGCACAATCATTCTTTTGAGGTGTTTTATTGGGTCTGTTTTTCTGTATTGAAAGGTAAATTCTGTTTAGCCATGTTTGACAGCGTGTCTAAAACTAGATGGCTGCTAACTAGTTCATTTTCCTTTAACGAAGAGCACGGAACTGAGCCGTGCTTAGATTAGATGCTATTGATTTTTTACCTTCTCTGTTTTATGACTTTAAGGACAATGTGCTGAGTAGGAACTTGCGAAAGATATATTGTTCATCGAAAAGGAATTCATGTAAATGGTATTGACAGTGATTAAAACTATGCCTAAAACTATACCTCAGCACCAGTTCATGGAGATGATAGGGTAAATATTAACATCTGCATGAATGAATCCTTCATACATGCTAGTGATCTGGGAATGTAGTAGTGCTAGCCATATGTAAGGACTAAAGCTGGGAATAGCAGTCAGAACACATTAGTACTTGATGGGTAATACAGTATCTTGAAAAAGACGCAGTGTGTGGGATTGAAGTGGTTCAGAATGAACACTGTACTGCCAGGGGTTTGATTACACTTCATCCATATAGTCACACTGCTTTTAAACTTTGAGCAGTCTTAGTACCAGGGTAGTTCTGTAGTTTTGGGAGTACTAGTGAGGAGATATTCAGGTGTTTCATATTGCCACATGTCTCCTTTGAGCCTTTTTTTTTTTTTTTTAAGTACTGATGCAATAAAAAGCAGGCTGAAAGCTATGGGTATGGGAAACTTCTAATCAAAAAGTCAACTTCAACCTGGTTTGGTGGAAGGTGTCCCTGCCTATGGCAGGGGGCTTGGAACTAGATGATCTTTAAGGTCCCTTCCAACGCAAACCATTTGTTTACTCTGTTACAAAAGACATCACAGCAGTTACCTGTTGATGGGGCTTTCCATAATGGAGTTCTTCTGAACCAAGTTAGCTGGTGAAAAATGGTCATATGAAACTTCTTATTTCTGTAAAGGTGCCTATACCCTAGGAGTCATGGTTCTGTGTCTTAAATTGTGTATCTAGGAGCCTTCATCTTGAGAAGTTAAAACTTCCTCCCAGATACCTCATTCTGATTTCTTTTCTAAATGCAATGTTCAGTTCAGGGGAAATAAATTCCACAGGGAAGCACCCTTTACAAGGAGAAGCCTTTTTCCTTGGGAGGAAAATACCTTAGCAAAACTTGTCTTTGAGTGGTGCTTTCAAATGACCTTTGTATTTTGTGGTGTTAACTAGAAGTTAAATGCTTTATGCTGCCCTATATTTATGTGAAAGATTAGAAATCTGTGTAGCACAGAACTGTTTCACCTGAAAAGTGGGTGTGTACCAGGTTACTGCATGCCTTTTTCCCTATCTTGATCATGAGAGACTTATGATGAGGTGTCCATGCACTTTTCTTGTTGTAAGTATTGGCAAAAGGTTAAGTTGCAATCCGTTTCATGTGAATTGATAGGAGGATTGCTGAAGCACTGAGTTCGGTATACCTTGTTCAAAATTTGGAGCAAGTGTCTTAACGCACTTGGTGGGGGGGGGAATAACCTATATTTTTGTGAGTCTATTGCATGAAAAAGAGAGTTTGTATAGAGATATCGATAGCAGAGGCTGAGAGCACAGTACAGATAAGCTGTGACTGGGATGGCCTTTGTGGTCATAAACACAGAGGAAATAGATTGTCAGATGCAGATGTTGTGTTAATAAGGAAAACAGTTTAGACTAGGAACTGGCATCACTAAGTATATGAATGTAGTGATGGTCCAAAGTTAATTATCAAAGCATTGATTTTTGCCTGAATGAAAAAGGTACCAATCTGAATGTTGTGAAGATCTGGCTTTCGCAGAATGTTCTTTCTGCACTACCTGTAAGATGTACGCTTTGCTTTGTCCTTGTGTAGTTGAAAAATCACACACTCTTTGAGCTGTGAATACTGTTGTGAGATGAAGCCACATTTGTAATGTCAAGGACTGAAACTATGCTCATTTGCAGCACTAGCCACTCTGATAATCAAAATGATTTCATCAGCCTTACTTCAGAAAACAAATGGTGTTTGATTTAGCTGGGCAAAGCGATATTTCAGAACTGGCTTCAGCAATCTTTCTGTAGCTTGACAGTTGGTCTGCCACAGATGAAACAGAGTAAACAGTCTATCATAGGTAAAATTGGAAGCAGGTACCTTGAAGCATATCTTGAATGTGCTTCTGTTATGTGTGGAATTAGAAAAGTTAGAAGTTTTTTTTGACTGCTTCTGTGGCCTTCCTGTTAAAACGTTAACTGAATCTTGGGCACTGGAAAATCAAGAGCTTTGATGCAATGATACTTACAAAATTCTCTTGGATTTGAGTAGCTGCAGCTGGTGCCCTGTTACATTGGTAAAGAATCTCTCTTGCTTGGAACCTCAGCCACTTTTGTAACCATCAGTTAATATGGCCTATGCACCTGAATAATAGTCCATGGAAGTCATTCTTTCCATCCTGTTCAATTGTCTTTTAATCAGGCTCGAGACATCTCTGAGGAGTTGTCTCAGCTATGAGGTAGATCTTTTGTCTCACATACATTTTCAGAGCAAGTAAATCGGGAAAACGGGAGGATTTTTGAATGTGTTCGGTTTTCTGATGTGATGTCCACTACCATGCACTACTACTTTTCACTGCCTCCCTGTAGAGATAACAATGGTTTTAGTCTTTGAGTTTATGGAGTTGAATTCTTTTTTTACAGCTGCTCAGCCTACAACAGCTGCTTGGCCTCCAACTGGCTCTTCAAATAGAAGTGCTTTGCATGTTTCTTCCATTTTTACTCACTGCTTCAGAACAATTTGTCTGCAGGCTGGTGACCTGATCTGTACTTGATTCCTGGGTGCATGTGGTGCTACTTTGGCTACATAGTAAGTTTTTCCTGCAAGTCAGCATTCACAACTAGTTAGTACATTGGTTCTCTTCTTGGATTCCATGTTAAGATGATTGCATGGCATGGGTTGAAGGCAAGAGGCCATGAGTTTTCCTGCTGGAGGTGCTTCGGACATCTTAGGGTGGGGAAAAAGAACATTCACTAATTACCTGACAGCTTCAGTTTTCTCACTGATTTTAGCAAAACTCACATATTGCTCCTCTGCCCAGTTATTCAGTAAGCCATTGGACATTTTCAGCTGGGGAGTTCCTTCCCTTTGGGAATCATTAAATGTAGCTGTTTGGAAGCAGGAAGGAAAGACTAAAGCAGCGCTCTTCAGCCTCTTGCACACTGTATAAATAAATTGGTATTCAAAGGGACTACTCCAGAGTTCTGGCAAAACTGCCCCTCTTCTGAAGATAACTTTTAAGCTGGTAGCAGGACAATGGTCCCCAGTTCACAGAGTCTGTGTAGCTCTGGCTTCCCTAAAGCTGTGCTGCCTTTCAGCATGTGAGGCTGGGACTCCAGGGACAAGTCTGCATGGCTGGACTTAGAGACAGGGCTTGTCAGGGGCTCTGTGCTAAAACTGGTGTTGCTGTGCTGGTCCTGGTGATAGTTACCTCATGCGAAATTGGCTTATGTCTCTGCAGTATATTGTACACAGTCACACAATGGGACAGGAGTTTGGGGAATTGCTTCAGAAAATGGAAGGTGAAGGGCAACAGTTGTTTAAGTATGCTGTTTCAATACCTCAGTTGATGGAAATTGGCCTTCTCTGCAGAATTCATTAGAATGAAGCCTTTTTGTGCCAGCTGAGAATCTGGTCCAGTACACCTGTGGTTGATTTTAATCTTCAATTTAAATAAAAGAAAATACTGTTCATAAAAACTAGGATTCTTCCTCCTTATTGCCAACGATTCCATACACTTTTTTGTTCCTTGCCGAAGACCTGGAAGAGATTGCAGTAGGATGCATACAGTTCAACCGAACATAGCATTCTTTTGATTTCTCATGCTGGCCTTGCGGTTGATTCAAAGCTTTCTCCTTTTGTCCTCCCATCTCTGGATTTATGTTGGCTCCTGCTAATGAGACTTAGAAGGAGTAAGAACTGACCTCAAATTAAGACTGGGCTAATTCCTGCAGAGCCATCCAAACCACTTAGAATACTGATCAGTTAAGCCCCATGAATTCTTCAAGTCAATCAATGATGTGAACTGACAAGTTAAATTATTACAGTGAAAACCCTGCTGTGCTAACATAATTTATGTTGCAGGGCCTCAAAACAGATTTTTATCAGTGTAGTTTTTTTGGTATTTTTCTTTAAGACTGCAGTGAAAAATGTTCTTTTTGAAAAACAGTGTTTCCTGTGAGGATACATAACATCAAGTCGGTTGTCCAGTGGAACTAGAAATAATGCCGCTTTTATTTTAAATTCAATAATATAGGCATCTGCAGCTATAAAAACTTTTTACATGTTGTGTGGCTCTGGGAAGATAAAGACAACTTGTATTTGTATTGTATTGTATTACCTTACCTGACTTGAGGTATTTAGTTTAGGGGCTTGCTGCTATTGTGTGAATGATAAATTGGAGAGGAAAGCCACATATGGAAGAGACTGAAAGTAAAACTTGTGGATTCTGATGGTTATAGCCCTGGGAAAGAAGACAGAAAATGTCTTCTGCAGTGCTGCAGTCAGGTCTCCATTCCTCACAAAGTGTACGAGGGCTCGAAGCCACGGAAATAACGCTGGAATGCTGTGCCTTGCCACTCAGGCCTTAAGTGTGTGATACAGCTGTGAATGCGTAAAGCAACATAAAAGGAGGTTATGGCAATGAAGCTGATGACAGTCTGAAGGAGCGGAAAATAAAATTAAGACTTTTGTTTTTTTACTGTATGCTCATGTAAGCCCTCTAGTGAGACAGCTTAAGAAAAAAAAAAATCTGCTGTCTTACAGAAAAGGAGGGAAAAACTAGTTTTGGCAGGCTTCCTTTACATATAGTTTGCCCTGGTGCATTACTGCATAATGTCTTCCTGCTGTTGTGTTCCAGTTTTTGAATGAAGAAATTACTTCTAAATGGTGCCTGTGAATGTATTTATAGGGAACAAGTGTTAAAAATAGTGAAGGAAAAAACTCTGGTAGTAGGTTGTGGGCATTGGACTTGCTCCATTTGGATAAGGAGCAAAGGCTCCATGCATGATGCATGCTTTCCTTGCCATCTCTACATGCGGACTGAATAGCAGTAATCTGCGGCTCTGGTCTGAGTGTTAGTATTTGGGCATTGCTGGACCATGGCACCCTGGCAGGTAGTGATTCCAGCTATTCCAAAGACCAAATGGTCATTAATGAAATTATTAATAGCGCAGCAGAATGAAGTGCTAGACCTCAGCCATTAGTAACTGGGATTGACTTGCTTCACTACTCATTCTGTTTTGGTTTCACTGTTTTCATACTTATGCGATACTTTGTCAAATCAAAGAGATCTGTAACTTGATATTTAATTACTTAAATTTTGTTGTCTTGGCAGATGGTCCTTCCAAAATGCAAATATCTAATACTTGTCAAAGGGCAAGATTTTTAGGTTAAGGCATGAGTCAGTGACCGCGATTTGCAAGAATCCTGGGAATTAAGTCCCAGTTTGTCATTTAAGAAAACCAAAGATCCCTTAAGTTTTCAAGGACGTTGTCTTGCAGTGTGATCAGCATCCTTACATTCCCCTTCACATCCATCTTTGTAGGTGAAGTGTCCAGCCCTTCACCAACAAATACTATTAAGCCAAAGTGCAGGAGGAAGGAGCCTGCTGTACCAGCTGCAAACCCATACCGTCTATCACCTGTGAGGCTTGAACATTCTGTCCAAATATCAAAGTCTCTTAAGAAAGTGAAGTTAATACTTTTCTATTGCAGTCTTCCCAGTATATGCACCTTGTTTTCTTGCAATTTTTTTCTGCTTTAATTATCCTCCTATAACAATGTAATTATCCATGTTCATGATCTGCATACTACCCTTTCATTGCTACAACTCAGTGGAAAAATATAAGTATTGGGAAGAGTGTGCACTTATATGGACACTTATATATCCTGTCACTCTATACAGTGTGCTTGGATAGTTGTCAAAGCAGTTTTTAGAGTTGTTTTCCCTTTCTTATTTATATACTTTTTTTGCACTTCGAGGACACAAGCAAAGAAATGGAATCAGCTGCTGTCTGCCTGCAGTCAACTTAGAGCTGATGAGTTGTTCAAAACAATATATGTACTGTATGTATTTTTAGGTTTTTTAAATCAAACAGCCATAATGTTTTTCCCTGATTTTTACCCCTACCCTGTTGAAGATAGTACCGTATTAATTTTGTTTGAAAGAAAATTTATCTGTAGTGGAGATTTTTCTCCCGAGTGCAGTGCTTCCGTAGTGCCTTACGCTGTTTGAGGGCCAGCATGCATAAAGTAGTAGAAAAAACAGAGCCAGTGATGGCCTTTACCTGACCCATTGTAGTGAGGTGCTGTAATGTTTTAGGCCAATCACATACCTCATATACTGAAAAGGTGCCTGCAATGCCCTGGTGCTCTGTGGGACAAGATAAAGACAAACTAGTGATGCTGGAAAGGAGTGTGCCAGGGTCTCCTGAACACCTGAGTATGGGCTGTTTGAGAGGGGAAGGAGACCATTGGTGCACCAAGGGCAGTGTGCCTATATATTGGCATATATATTTTTCTTTAACTAAGCAAGACTTCCTGCAGAGGCATTTCAGTGTATATAGGGGCAACTTTCAGTGCAACTCTATAATAGTGAGTGGCATACATAAACAAACCTATCGCAATTTATAGTGAGTCATTGGCACTACATATTGAGCATTTCTTTTACTGCTTCTGGCTGATGCGGAGCTAAATTTGTAAGACAGAATAGACAATTCCAGTTTTTAATGTGAGTGCTGTTCTCTTTTTAGGTATCTGAACCACCACGTGCCCCTTTTGCCTGGAAATTGTGGCTTTTGTGTCACCCTAGTTTAGTTTTCTTCCTCATTCCCCAATCATTAACAGAGGTTCAGTGAATAGTACATATCACAGGCTGTGAGACACCCACTTGATGTTACTGCTTTTGAGTCACTGGCTGCAGTTAGTCTTCTTTCCTCCTTTCAGAAATGTTATCTGTTCCTTACATTGCCTATAGCCTCCCTTTTCCCAGGACATTGAAGCAAAGATTTCGGACAGCATCTACCTGACTAGGTACCTGACTGACCCTGGGTTCGCTGCCATCTTTTTGTGTTCTGGGTGTTCAGGCCATCACCAGGGTGTCCCAGAGCAGGGCTTGAAACAGAATCTTGAAGACCTTTTTCCAGTGATGTCTGCAGAGAAGAATTCTTCCAGACAGAAGACTTCCTGTCACCTACATGGGTGTTTGCTCCCCAAAAATCACTTGAATGAATCCTTGGAGGCTAGCACCAATTTACTTCAATTGATGATTGAAAGCATGTTTTTTCAAAAATATGCTTTCCTTCCACATGTTCTTTTCATCCCAGATGCATCCAGATACCTTCACGTTATTGGATGTTGTCTGTGGTCCTGTCATAGGCCTCACTAAGCCCTGATGAAATTGAGACTAGTCTAGCCATTGGGGATCCGAGTCCCATGGTAGTAAAGATGCTGTAGTTTATTCTGCATTTTAATACTTTCTGTGAACATGGCCCTTAGTGACTGCAGGTCCCAGTCAAGGAGGAAGTACCTTCTGCCTCGCAGCTCTTTGTGTATGGCAGCAGCCATGAAAATATGCTTTTGTAGCAGCTGTACTAGAATGCCTAACAATGTCTAAGCTACCTCAGACTTGGAGGTGCCTCAGGCATCAGCATCAAACCACAGAACTGACAGGACAAGTGGCTCAGTGGGAAGCACTGATATACTGTGATCTGTTACTTTCTGCGGAGAGAGGATGTTTGACAAAGGTTCTGCTATTCAATTATCCTGTTTTCCTGAGTATTCCCATTTGAAACAAACGGTAACTGATTAAACTGAAGAGGTAAATCAACTCAAAACATATATTCCCACTCCTTCATTGCTGTCTTTAACTGAAGTCGGTCCCAAGCATTCTAGAAAATGCCTATAAACTCCTATCAACTCCTATTACGCCTTTCCAGTAATAGTGGGTTGGTTTTGGTTTCTGTGAGCACATTCCATTGATTAAAAATTGTGTCCCTACCAAAACAGTGTTGAGTGTGACAGTGCAACAAACTCCCTGTGAGCTTATAGGACCCACTTATGTTGGGGCTTGCAGAGAGCATATATGTTGATGGAGGGTAGAACAACATCATTTAGTTTAGTCTCACTTGTCATCACTGCACCCTACCTTTTCTCCCTCTGAAGACTTCCATGAAAAAATTTTTTTCTCTGACTTTTCAAAGGGTGACTGCCAGATAGTGTTTTGAGACTTTCCTGCTGTGACAACTGCCTTCAACAGACTTTTCAGAAAACTGAAAGAACAAATTTGTTTGGAAAGGGCTTGTTTTAACTGCTTCCTGTGAAAAGTTTTTAAATGTTGCTTTTAGTGCTTACCTCCCTAAGGTCGAAATTTCTTTCTCTTCCCCTTGGGGAAAAAAAAAAAAAACAAAAATGGCCAAATAAGAATAACAGGTTAGATAAAACTGGATATGGGTCTTTGCCACTTTTCATTTGATGGCATAACTCCCAGGTGGGTGGATAAATGGTTCTCACCAACAGTCTCCTCTTTCTTAATTCCAGCATTTGTCAATAAATTATCTCACCAGTTTCTGCTGCCCTTATATTGCTTATGTTGAGAGCACATGATAGCACAATCTCTAGGCGCTGAATGCCAGGTATTTCTATACCTTTTTCCTGAGGCTTCTGCCATCTTAGAGAAATGTCAGTTTGGTTATACTTGCTGCCCCCTCCTATCTGTCCATTCCTCAGCAGGCCATTATGAGATTCTTTCCCATGATATCCTTCCTAGTGACATTTTACATGCATACTGTTTTCCCCAAATGAGTTTACTGCATGCAAAATTTCATGGTAGAATGAATCTCTGCAGCTGAACTGGTACATTAAGCTGGGAAAGTGGTGTGTTAGGAGTGTGCCTAAAAGCATTTTCCTTATAACAGATGATTTTAATTGGTGTTATGACTGGGTGCTGCTGCCTTTCTGTTCACAATTTACAGTACAAATATATTTTGGTCCTGCCATCCTTAAACACATTGGAAAGAGACAACTAATTTGCACGGGTAGTCTTATGAAAGCCACTTTTGTAATTAAGTGCAAACTGTGATTCAATCTACTGCCGGTATATTATGCCACTTCGATAAACTTTCATTTCATTATTGAAAGTCAAGATTCCCTTATTAAACTTTTCTATTAAAAAAGAATGTGAAGAAGCTTCCAAAATCCACATTGCTTCTGCTATGTCACTTTTATTCTAATGTAATGTAAATAGACAAATAAGATATCTCATTGTGTTAGCCTAAGGGTGTTAAACATGCCCTTGAAACCAAAGACAAAATAAATCATAATTAAAAATCTCATAGCAAGACAGCCCTATGGCACAGCTTCCGTTCCTGGCAATGTGAAGCAAGGGATTGAAGACTGAAGGGCTATTAGGAGGCTGAGAACATCTTTAGCAAACTACCTATGGGTATAATACATTCCTAGGCTGTGTGCTGGGCTTAGCTCACAATGAGACAGTCTAATAGACAGCAAATCTCTCTCTACAGCTGAGCAGGTTGCTGTCAGCCATAACCTTGAGACAGGACTGCAGCGCTTTAGGTTGCCTATCCTAAGCTTTATCCTAAGGCTTTCTGTACCTTGACAGCCTGGGGAGGAGGACTGTGCTTATTAGCTGGCACAGAGAGACTTCAGTGATGATCTGGCCTTTGCCTGAGGCAATATGCTGAACAGTCCTGGTGCTCTTAGGAAACATTTCAGAGAAAGTTGGAATGGTTTCATGTAGCGGCATGTCAGGTAGCCCCCTCCAACTCACAGGGACCACCGGCCCTCCAGGCAGACCACTTACAAACTGGAAAGCAATAAGAGAATATCTGTGGTGCAGGACAACGCAGGTCTAACTCGCTTGACGCTTGTTTAGAGGTCTAAGCAATGCATGGTCTGCATCATACAGGGCAGTGCCAAACAGGGAGGCAACCTCAATTCCTGGAGGCATTTTGGTTGCGTTAGTGAAATGCTACAGTGGGTTTAATTACACCTCCTTACGTGTCCTCTCTGCATCTTAATTTACTTGAGATGTCAAACTGCTAGTGCTTGCAAGAGCAGAATCAGCTCAGTGCACATGAGGATACTGCCTTGGTGTCAGGCTTGTCCCTGGCCAGCATCGTGTGGGGTCTGCACTGTGACCAACCGAAGCATGCCAGGCACAGACATCACTCTTGATTTGAAGGCAGGTAAACAAGAGTTTTCAGCTTGTAACTTGTGTCAGTGAGTTATTGCTCTTATTGTTGGAATAAATAGTGTCCTCTTTGGACTCTGCTTCCCTTCCCCTGCTTTGCAACTGTGATTTTCCTCCACTGAACAACTTTTAACCTAGTGCTTAGTGTGTTGTTGTAGGTGTGGTATTGATATACTGTTGTCAACTTCCTCTAAGTGTCTCTGGTAGGCTGTGAGTATTTCAGTGCAGCACTTTACATATCTTATTTACCACTCCCAGCCTTTAATTTTTGTCCCATTTTGATGCTTTTTCTCTCTTTTGGACAAACTCATCCTTTTGATCATGGAATTGTAATTTTGCATTATAGACTTACCACTTATAGGTCTGAGTTTGCCTTGTGCTTGTATGTGTTCTTTTTGTCTTGGCACTAATATTTTTTCTTCAGCTTTGAAAAATGCACCGTTGAAGTACTGAGCGAGTATGTTGGGAACAGTCCTCAGTCCATGTTAAATGATGTGTTATCCTCATTTTTCCAGAGGCAGTGACCAGTTTGTCTAATTTCTATCAAACAGTTCCAAATCCTTGGCCTATCTTTTTGTGAAAGAAATCTTTTTCTGATATTTGTTATTTTTGTAGTTTTTAGATGGCTACATATTTTCTCTGGAACTGAAGTTCTCATATTAAGTTTTATTTTTACACATTATTAAAATAATTAAGGAAGAATTTCAGTAAAGTGGATTGATTACATATTCTGAATCTCACTACTGGCCCTTTTTGTGGCCCTTGGTAATTTTGTTACTGACTCATAAATTAAGATATTTGTGTTTCTCTGTAGAACTGTGTGGATAAGAACATTCTCTGCCAGGTATTGGTATGACAAAATATCTAAAGTTTGAAATGAAATGCAAAGATTTGAAGTGCCCTTTGAAGGTGGGTAGTCTCAGTTGTGGGACAACCTGTTACTTTGTACCTGGAAGCATCTTAATCAGTGCCCTTCCACATGGCGGGCTCTGGCAGAGGTGGGGATCCTTGTTTGTATCATTTAACTAGTCTTGATTGACAGCTAGTGATGAGGACTAGTCAGGTGCTTTCAAGAGTTTTGCCTGCCTTTCATATCTCTAAAGAAGAGAGAGACTACGTTCTTTTCTCTTACATTGTTTTGACTCCCCTGTATTTCTTCTGCTTAGTTAAGCTAGTGTAATTGAAGGATGTTTATTCGACCCTAACAGAGAATCTCTACTGTGCCATATTTCCTTGTGGCTGCTAAGAAAAATCGGCCTCAAGTGAGAGCCACCAAAATGGTCCGAGGGATGGAACACCTCTCCTATGAGGACAGGCTCAGAGATTTGGGGCTCTTTCAGCCTGGAGAAGAGGAGGGTCTGGGGAGACCTTTTTGCAGCCTGCCAGTACTTAAAAGGGGCTTCTAAGACAGATGGGGACAGACTTCTTAGCAGGGCCTGTTGCGACAGGACAAGGGGTCATGGTTTTAACCTAAAAGAGGGTAGATTTAGACTAGACGTAAGAAAGAAATGTTTCACAATGAGGGTGATGAAGCACTGGCACAGGTTTCCCAGCGAGGTGGTAGTTGCCCCATCCCTGGAAACATCCCAGGTCAGGTTGGACGGGGCTCTGAGCAACCCGATCTAGTTGAAGATGTCCCTGCTCACTGCAGGGGGCTGGGACTAGATGGCCTTGAAAGGTGCCTTCCAACCCAAACTATTCTGTGGTTCACTAAGTGACTGAAAGCTAGGCAAAGCTGAGGACAGACAATAGGAGAGAACCTGATGTAGGTATTGTGGGTGTAGGTCCAAGGTCTGGGATGTAATTGGAATTTTGTCGTAATGTAAAATGGAAGCACAGATATTTCCAAGTATGACAGAGCAGCTTCTTGGGGTTCTTGAAAATATTTTTCTACCAAATGAACTTGCTCTTTTCTGAGGACTTGACTAAAAGAACAGATCGTAATATATCCTAGAAATCAAAAATATTCCATTTAAAGCCTGTTTGTTGGCACAACTCTGAAAGCAGGAATTAACATTAATATGTTGGGGGAGAGCTCCAGACTTGCTGCTCATGACCAAGCTTTAATTCATCCTTTCCTGTATTGAAGAAGTAGGACCTTTCTTAGATTGATTGTTTCCATTCTAAATGTTATGGAATTATTAAGCAACATTTCAGAGTGCACTGAATTTATGGTCATTATTTTCTAATGAATTCTGTTTGAACTGACAACTTTAATCAATTCTACCTTTCAGAAGTATAAATAGGAAGGGGAAATAAATAAATAATGCCTTGGCCACAAGGCAGTGCAACATTTGGAAATGAAGCTTGAAATGTCCAACTGAGTTGCATTAATTAAATATTAGGTCTCAAGTTTGTAACCCTGGCTGGGATGTCATGGAACCCAGTGTTGGCATGTGGAGATTGTCTTGGAGATTTCCTTTAATCTTCTGAGCTGGCAGGGTATGAAAGATTAAAATGCACCGGATCTATCAGACTTGCCACCTCTAGTTCAGGCTAGTTATTAATGTGCTGTGCGGACAGCAATACTTTATTAATTGTATTGCTGGCCAGTGATCAATGTGACAAGCTTAGCAAAGAGCACAGCTATTCATCAGAGAGTTGTCAAGAAGTAATTGCCCTCATATGCATTAGAATAAGCTAGTGTGAGAAGCAGAATGGATGCGCTTTCATGATTTTTAGGTGCAGGTCTGTTGGTGTCAATGAAATTAAAATCTACTAAGGTACTAGTAAATAAATAAATTGGAAAGGAATTAATTTTCTCTGATGCAATCATACTGCTGCAAAGTAAGAGAGAGGGTCATATTTTAATGGTGTTTATATTTTAAAGTGTTTTAAAAGGTTTTTCAACAAATTCTTTTCTGTATCCAGTATAAAGCATCAGTTATGCTTTTATAAGGGCAAGCACATGGTTTGCAGCTCTTTCCTTATACAGAAAAGTGGAACAGTTGAGATGTAACTTTGCTGAAAACTGTTGTTTAAATCACAAAATGTACAATGGCACAGCTATCGTTACATGCAGAGTATATTTAGATCTACCATGACATTCTTTTACCTTTTCTGGGAAAGCATATTGGTAATAAAATATGAATGCTTTTCTTTCTGCAGAGGCGAATCATAGAATCACAGAATGGTTTGGGTTGGAAGGGACCTTAAAGATCATCTAGTTCCAACCCCCCGCCATAGGCAGGGACACCCTCCCCTAGACCACATTTCTCAAAGCCTCATCCACCCTGGCTTGAACACTTCCAGGGCTGGGGCATCCACAGGTTCTCTGGGCAACCTGTTCCTCACTGTCTCACTCTCATAGTGAAGAATGTCTTCCTTATATCTAATGTAAATTTAGCCGCGTTCAGTTTAAAGCCATTATCCCTTGTCCTATCACTTACATGCCCTTGTGTGAATGAAGGCTTACACTTTTCACCAAAGAATACTGTTGTAAGGATTGTCAAAAGCACTGGGGAAGTGACAAAGGGAAGGCTGAATTTGTAATCTCTGTCCTGGTCCCTGCTGTACCTGACAATGTTAAACTTTCTCCCGTGATATGTTTTCCCCATCATCCTAGATAACCTCATACTGCAGCTGTGGTGCTAACACATGAAGTGAGGTCGGCTGGATGCGGTGCTACTTTGCACATGTATGTTGAAGTGGTTATCAGTGACCTTGGTGAGAATGGCAGGTGCTCATCTCTATTGGTTTTAAGAGAGTGAAGGAATTGCACAGCCTTCAAATAGAACTTAATCCAGCCAAACAGAATAGTAGTGTGTGCTTAATGTAATACCTCGTTGAAGTCCCCTTTCAGCTCGGTACTGGCCTGGCACCCAAATGTGGATATAGAATCCTAATAATGAGTGCTATGGCTTGCATATGTTCGGTTGAGTCTGACCTTAGTTTTTAGCTTCTTGCCTTGTGAGTGCCTTGCTCTGTAACATCAGTTTTCACGGAGCTTTGTATTTCAATTTGTATTTAATACATGCACAAACTGGACTTACACTGTTTTTCTTTGCTTCTCCTCTGTTTACGTTGTTTCTGTGGGTTTCTGAGAATCCATTGAACAGAAGACCTGTGGAGAACCTATCCCAGAAGATAACATTTCAGAATATAGCTGACTGCAGTGATTGTTTATTTATAATGCACCTAAACAATGATGTATTAGGCTGATTCTCCAGGACTGTCAGTCTAACACATTTCAGATTCCTAAGCTCACTGGAAGTAATAATGGATTGAGGCCAGAGATGGGATGAATTCTGGGATAAGGTAGGATTTTGCTGGAAAATGGAGCACTTCGGTACGAAAGGATCATCAAAGGGACAAGTCGCTATGTAGGTTATTAAAAGGAAAGCTGGCGATGTACACAGTTTAGATTTGCTCATGATAGTCCATAGTCTGTGTGATAGAGACCTGTTTAGAATGGATTTCATTGGCATTCAACAGCATTGTTTTTAATGATCTCATCTGGAGGTTCTGCTTCTGTCTCGCCAGTCAAAATGATCTCATCTAAATATTAAGGAAAGTGCTGATAGTAGAGACTACTTTATCACATTCCTAATGCATGCTACTAAGGTAAGAGAAATAAAATATTCTTAAAGTAGGTATGAGAGATTCTTTGTCCAATTTCAAACCCACACAAACAGACAAGGGTGAAAAATGTGACATGACTTTAAACATCGTTAGCGTGATTAGCTTGGAAAGAAAATGAGCAGTGAATGTCAAGTGGGAGGAAGGGGTATTCAGTTAGGGAGCACACTGAAGCAGCAAGTAAAGGACTGTTTAAGCATTTTCTGCACTGTCTAGTAAGATGAGGCCATGTCTTTGATGGAAACTCATGCTTCACAGTGTAAGTGTATATTTTTATTGTACATAATACAAGGCAGCCAGCGTTTTATTACTGACTCACAGAACAAACTCAGCTTTGACAAAAATCTTTATCCATACGGGGGGAGGAGGGGATTGTTGAGAAGAAATATTCTGAATGGAAGAGTCTTGCAAAGACTAAAGTTAATGCATAAAATTAGTAAAGCCGCATCTCAGCTTCCCCAGCGCTAGTGTGAACAGTACTCGTCACATAGTCATTGCAAAGCCCTTACTGCATCCTCCAGCAAGACTGTAAACTTCACAAAAGTCTCCCTTGCAAATTACCTACAAAACAATTTTTCTAGTAACTCATCCAAATGTAGCTTCATTTAGTCACTTGCTGATTTCTGTCCTTGAAACACTTTGCTTCAATGCCACAAAAATCTTGTTGACACTGCTTTGGCTTATACGCTTACGACACTTGCTTTAAGTGTCAGACTGGCTGCTGCAGTTTCTCTTATTCCTTCTTATCTGGGTGTTTGCCTGCAGTTTTTAGTACTCTGGTCACTGTTTGTGTGGTCTGAGAACACTAGAATCTAAGCCTGAGTAGATCCTCGTGTTTGTATGTGACGGTAAATTAGAGATTTTGAATCAGTGCAGTTAGTTTTAAAAATAAGTGTTCCAGTATTCTGAAGGACAGTTTATTAGATTTATCACTTACATGCTCTGTAGATTAGTAGATTGGTTTTATTCTGTTCTCTATGGGGTTAAACTGGAGCCTTTGACCCTTGAAAAATGGAGCAGTCATCAAGGGGAGAACAGTTTTAAGGAATAAGCACAGTAGCTAGATCCTAATGCTTAGGCAGTTAAAGCTTTCAAATTAACTGATGCTGTCATCTGTTCTAATATTTCACTGAATGAGCAGGAGCTTTTCGCGTCCTGCGGATGCAGGCAGGCACTATCATGTTACTGTCTGCTTGTGCTGTGCCAGTATGCGGCCGGGGCATGACGGGGGTACATGCATGTATGTTCCATGAGGAAATCTTAGGCTGTATTCAAGGTGTACTGCCTTTTCTAAACATGAAAAACTCCTGTGCTGAATACTGAGGATGGACAAGTTGAAACTAAGTACATTTGTAAGGGTTGATCTCTGTCAGTTACTTGGTGGCTACAATATCTGCATAGGAAGCCTCATTTTCAGTCAACACACTGGTTGCAGGAAGTGCAGAGCAAAATTCGTGTCTGTTATACAGAAGATCATGTTGAATTTCTCATCCCTTCGCTTCACTTTTTTGATCCTTAGTGTTTTTTTTTTTAACTAAAGGTTATGGCTTTTAATGATAAATTTAGATTCTGCAATACACAGAGACACCAAGCAGTCTGAGTCTTGAATACATGCATGGAGACTGCTATGTAATATTTTTTTCTTTCAGGATATTTGTGACTATGATTTTTGTCCTGACATGGAGAATGAAAATCCTCTAGGCACAGTTCTCTCCCTGCTTGTCAGGAATTGATAATCTGCCCTTTGAATAGTGAACCCCATCCAAATATCAGATGAGATTCAGAAGTAGCTCTAGGGCAATCCAAGATGCTGCAGTTAAAAGAATTTAAACATCTGAACCGAAATGGGGGATGAGGGGGAATCTGTTGTGGGAGAGCTGAAGCCCTGAAAATGACAGCTCTGTTTTTGTTCCTTTCCATTCTGCATGGGTTACAGTTATTTCCATTTTCAGTGTCATGCCTGACTATTGCAGTGCTTGACAATAAGTAACCTTCAAACCCACCTGGAAAATACTAGCATTTGATGGTACCTTCCATCAGTCGGCAGAGGTGGCTTGGTAGGCCACCTGATCAACTCTGGATGAAGTTCAGCTGAGGGACTTCTGTATGATCCATCCTTCAACTGGAGAAGACAACAGAAAATGAAAGGTTGTGTGCTGTCAGAAGTCCTGTATGTCAGGCAAGACACTAAACAAGCTGCTGAATGTGTCAGTTAAAAAAGGACAGATTTTCACCTGTTTATCTGGTGTGACTTGGAGGTATTCTAAACTGAAATTGTTAAAAAAACCTGACTTAATTCTGGTAACTACATGGGCTCCGGAGTATTTGTAGTAAATATTTCTAAAGCAGTATCTGCTCAGTCAGATAGGTCTGATTATAACAGCTTATCGGTTACAATTAAAACCTTTCCCCACATAGTCTACCTCAAATGTCTTTCCCGGTCTGTAAATTTAGTGTGACCCTCCAGTGTGACACCAATGTGTGGCATGACTGTCCACAACAATTCAGTCTGGCATTCCCTCTTGTGCTCTCTCCTGTTGAACTTCATCTGTTGCTAGTAAGGGTTTCAGGGTTGGGAACAAGAAGAATGTGGGTTCATGCTGCCTCTATAGTATCATGTACACACGTGTATATATGTACTATACGTGTGTGTGTGTATACATAAAAAATAATTCCTCATACACCAAGCTTTGTGTTTCCTTTTTGGAATATTTCTTTCTATTTTGCATTGTCGTAGTATGTAGACATGACAACTGAGATTAGGAGCTGTTTGCACTGGATATTGTACAGAAATTCACAGTATATCTTGAGTTTACTCTAGGTGAGAGAAAGTAAAGCAGCAAGAGAAGTATAACCCCTCGTTAGGATAGCAGAGGTTATGTCAGGGAAGAACAAAATGTTTCTTCCAGATTTAAAAAACAAAACAAAACAAAACAAACAAGTGTCAGATGTTTCTGTCCCATCACCATGCCCAAACCACAGAAGACAACTTGTTGAAAGTCTTGTTTGATCTGTATCCAGTCCTACTTGGTGTTATTAAGTCAAGCTTATATTAATGTCACTCTGAGATTAGCATTTTCCTGTAGGAATGTTTGAATTGCGTATCATAGACAATTAATATAATAGTCCTCTTAGTGGTGCCTTTCATCTCAGGAGGATGAGGATTTTTCAGTTTTGAAAAATGTTTGTTTCTGGTCTTTTTAAGCTTTGCGTTATTAAAGAGCTCTCATGGTCAGCATCTTACCATTAAAAAACTAGAAGCTGATAGCTACGATATTTCATGTGTGGTGGACTTTACAACAAATTGCAACACTGACTGGTGAGACTATCTAAGTTGCTGGAAAAATGGGTTTAATTGTCCATTCTGAAACTACTTCCAGGATCAAATAGAATTTCTTTAACTACTCATGTTCTTTATAACCCTGGTTCAATTCCGTTGCAGTAAATCTGATGGGAAAGCAGCACGGCAAGTTAAAAACAGCGCTGATGTTTTATAGCACCAACATTAAACTATATGTCATCTTCAAATTAAAGTACTGGGCTGAAAGGTTTTCTAGTTGTAACGATTTGTTACTATCTGGAGATCTAATTTGCACTTTAAAACCTCTCCTTAACCAGTGGTTAGGGGCAGTGCGTGTGTGTGTAGGGGTGTGTTTCTTTACAGTGTCTGTTCAGTTCACTAGCCTGTTGGCATTTCTTCTTGCTTAGGTTTGAAGAGGAAGTTGCTTCTGTTTAGTAAGAACTCTGAAATGTTGCTATCACTGGTTGTGTAAGCATTTAAATGACAAATGGGGACAAAATGAACATTGAGCACATACAGTGTATTGTTCAGACTAATCACTACTGTCTTACAGTCCTTACTGGACACAATGTTCATTCGTATATATATATGAAGTTAGTATAGGTACTTCTATTTTCTCCTGGTTTAAGTGGCTGCTGGAGATGCAAGGCAATAGAAAATTTGGCTGCTTCTGCTTTACACTGCGGGATATATCATCTTAACACTTTGACATTTTTAATATTTGTAAAGTCCTGTGGTAAAGGGCATTGCTTTATATAACCTCTATGTGATTGCATCTAAGTCACCTAGTGTAGGAAAGGTGAATTCTTCCAGGTAGGTCAGAGGAGCCTGGACAATGACCTTTCTGCAGCCTGACTGATTCTTTTTCCAGTTCTGATACTCCTGGCTCATTACACCAGCCTTAAGCAGTGAACTGCTTCCCATGTAGTACTTATGGTGCACGTGTTGGGTCTAACCAGCTTTCAGCTTGCTACTGCCAAGCATGGTCGTGCAAGAGACTAAGGTAGGATCTTGCTCTTCCTCGCCATTTGCTAAGGCTTCTGCAGTTCCTAATAGCACTTGTATAGGTGGGACCTTGAGCCTGTAGGTCAGTGAAAGTGGGCTGTTGCACCCACATAACTTTTTGTTGTACTGAGCTCAGCTCTAAATACATGCAGCAGCTCTCCTCATCAGGCACCAAACTTGTTTTTTCTTGAAGTAACTCGAAGTGTCTGAGGGTGTAATTTCATTTTTTCAGCTTTGGAGTAATCAAGGATACTGAAGTATATCACAGAGTGGTGGAGGTTGGAAGGGACATCTGAAGGTCATCTTGTTCCCCAGTAGGGGGACTCAAGCAAGGCCACCTAGAGCTGGTTGCCCAGAACCATGTCCAGGTGACTTTTGAATATCTCCAGGAGTGGAGGCTCCACAACCTCCATGGGTAACCTGTGCCAGTCACCCTCACAGTAAAAAAGTGTTTCCTTATGTTCAGTACTTCCTGTGTTTCCATTTGTGCCCACTAACTCTTGTCTTTTCACTGGGCACCACTGAAAAGAGCCTGGCTCCATCTTCTCAACACCTTTCATTCAGGTATTTATATACATTGGTAAGATCCCCCTTAGACTTCTCTTCTCCAAGCAGAACAGTCCCAGCTTTCTCAGCCTGTCCTCACATGTGAGGTGCTCTGGTCCATCAGTCATCTTAATGGCCCTTTGTTGGACTGTCTCCAGTATGTTCATGTCTCTGTTGTACAGTGGAGCCCAGAACCGGACCTAGCACTGCAGGTGTGGCCTCGCAAGTGCTGAGCTGAAAGGAAGGACCACCTCCCTCAACCTGCTGGCAACACTCTGTCTAATGCAGTCCAGGATACCATTAGTTTTCTTTATGGCAAAGGCCCATTGCTGGCTCGTGTTCAACTTGATGTCCACCAGGACGCCCAGGGTCGGGGGAGAAAGAAACAGGGTTTGAGCCCAGAGGGTGGTCTTTCTTGGATTCAGACATTGGCTATACCTTACTAGGACTAACTTCCAGGGACCCCTGTGACTTGCATGTGCTCTTCTTACAGAGGAAAAGGGCAAGGCTTCAGCCCATGTGTGGGTACACATCTCCTTTCATCAGTCCCACTTGTAGCTATGGTAGACTGAGGTGAATTGCCTGGCCTGCAGGTCCCCCCTTCAGGATTTCACTTGCTGAGAGTGGTAGGTAGATGTTTCAGCCTCAGGCTTCTTGTTGCTGTGAAGGATATTGAATCTCGGTAAGTGAAGTTGAAGGGATCACCGTGGGGTTTGGAGATGGGTTGTGAATCTTTGACTGCCAGTTCAGAGCTGTGGAGTGTTTTGTCAGTGTAAGAGGACGTATCTGGTGATAACATTCACTGTTTTTTTAATTTTATGAGCATAATCATTGTAAAGGCCATGCTCATTTTAGAGCATATTTGTATTTTTGCTTGCTTAGTTTAAAGTGCGTTTTATTTCTATGTTTATGCCCTGGGGACTTTACAAACTGATTTAGTTTGAAAGCATGTGAGATCCCTTCTGAGAATACTTACTGTGACAAAGTTTTCTTTCTTTATAAGTAAGGAGTAATGGTCAAATTGGATAATTCCAGATTTTAAGAAACAAGGGGGGGCATGGCAGGAAGCATCTTCACTGTGTTTTTTCATTTGAAGGGAGTAGCCCATGAAAGTCTTCTGAAGTGTTTTTAAAAATATGTATTTGTGTATATTGCCAACATTTTTCATGAGAATTCATTAGTGAATTACGTCTCAGGAGATTTGATTTGTTTCCTTGGCTCTGTTCTAAAACCCCTCGTCACCTCAGACAAATCCTGGTTTCTTCATGCTCATATTCCTTGCCTGTAAAAAGAATAATTGTAGATTTCTGAGAAACTGTACCTCCTTTGTCTTTTTTTTAAGATAGTAAACTTTTGAGAAGGGGACTTTCTAACTGTACATTTGTATGGCACTTAAAGCATTCTCCAGATTCTGCCTTGAATAAATTTTGAAAATGAGTGATTTCAGAGTAAAACTTTCAGACTTTCACTTCCAGGTAAAAGTGATGCTGTCCAAAGCAGAAAAAGCATACAAGTGGGAAAAACCCCTCTCTTGGTTAATAAAATAAAGGTGGTACTAATATTAACAAGGTTACTACTTTTCTGAAAAAAAGTTGCAGGGAGGATGCCTTGAAATGAACAGAATATGAACACCAGAGTTCATAGTACTCAAAAAAAAATGTGCAAGTGCAGCTCCGCCAAAACCTTTGTCCTAATCTCTTGCGTTTGAATGTAGGACTTTCATTATCCTTGGGACCAGACTGTGAAGTCCCTTTTTCATCCCTCAGCTCTTCCAGTGCACTTTTTGCGGCAGTGTTTCATATTGTCTCTGAAGAAGAAGGTACTTTAAATCAATGGGAAATGAGATTGAAATGAGGGAAAAATGTTGAGTTGAAATAGTGTAGCAAGATAGTACTTTAGTGTTGCTCCCCTTGTGCTTCAAATTAAGATATACTGCTAATAAAATGCTCATCGGTGTTTCTTGAAGAAGAATTGCTTGGGTAGCAAATTGAGGCAGATTTCTACCTTTGTTTAATGAAATGTTCCTGTCAAACCTTGAAGGAAATTTTAGGTTTCTGGAGGTGAGCTGTTGATGTGTTTGCCACGCTGTTGCACAAGGGACTTGGACATATCATGGTATGTTGCTGTGTTTTGAGAAACAATTTTTTTAAAAAAAAACCATATTGGAAGAGGAGGATATGAGCAGAACAGTAATTCCCAGTACAGTATTCAATGAGAAATTTTAAATTGAGGGCTTTGCTCTAATTTCACATGGAAGAAGGAAGATTAATGCATCACTGTAATGTGTTCATGAAAAATTTTTTCTGCGTAGTTCTATATTACAAGTCATAAATGACATGAATCAAATCTGGGTTTATTTTAAATGTATTAACAAGTTTCTTTGCAACAGATTAACTTGCAAAGCTGAACAGGACATTGTTCTGCTGTATTTTTGGGTCATTTCTTCTTAGGCAATGTTATTCTCTCAATTCCTGGAATGCACAAAGAACAACTTTTTATTTCAAGATGGAAGGAATTTCACTGGTAGGAAACTGAGTAGCTTTATAATAGAGTAGCTTGGTTGCATTAGGTCTGGGTAAACCAGTTGTGATAAATCTAAAACTCATGTTAATCAAACCTGAATCTTCCTAGATTTTTATTTAAATTGCTACTTTTGCATATTCTTTTTGAGTACTCTCTGTTTAAGACGGAGCTAGTAATAAAAAAGTCAAAGCAGTGTGGAATGTGACTATCCTTTCATTACGTAGCACTCTGTGAAGCATGGCGGTATACTTGTGAGGCAGCCTATTCTGAGAAATTGATATTTTGAAAAACCGAAATATTTGCATCTTTTACCTATCTGTCAATTTTTCAGGCTGTTCGGCCAAGGTTGCTACTGCATGCCAAATCTTCCAGAGGCTTCATTTGAGATACAGCATCAATTCAACAAAACTGTGTTTGTCCAAAGTGGAATTAAAGGCGATAAGATGAAGTGAATAGCTACCCTGTTTCCAGGGTAATCAAATTCAGTAATTAGGAGTTCGGTAATCTCGGTTCTTTTACGTAGTCCCTTAGTGGTATAATTAATTCAGTTTGCCAGTTTGTGGATTATGTTTAGATAATGTGTGCCAGCTGGACTTCATTGCACCTGAAGGCCTTTAATTTGAAGATTATCTGGAACCTTGATCCTAATGCTAGTGACCTCTGTTATCTCTGGTCTTCAGAAAGTGTTTCTTTAATGGTACATTTGCACTGAGGAGCATGGCAGGTAGTCATCGACAGTATTTGTGCAAGTTCTGCTAATGAGTTAGGATCAGCACCTACCTTCCACTTACATCTTACTGATCTCGAAACTAACAGCTGCTGAGGCTTCTCTGTGGTTTTGTAGAAATCTGATATTTCTTTTCTGTATCTAAATAAAGAACTGTGGAATGGTTTTGATTAGGACTTAGAAGAGCTACAGGGACAGTGATGCTGTCTGCCTGATTAACTAAGTTTGAACCTTTAATGTAACTGGCTTTTAGAAGTCAGTCAGACTGGGAATTGAGCAGGGATATGTTTTTAGAGCAATCTGTGAGCAGAAAACAGAAGAGGTCTTTCTAAAAAATAAACTCAGTTGCTTACTGTTTATAAGTCCCTCTCCTTGTTCTAACATGAACTTGTTGCCTCCTTTCTGTTCAATGGAATTAAGAATAAAAGCTTGTTTAAGAGTTTTAAATAGCTCCATGTGTAAATGCAGTTTTGTAAGGTATAGATCAAAATCCACTAAAAAGACACTTTCAGAAAACATATTTTAGAAACCCTTTTTAAAGTACTGCTATTCCTATAAGCTTACCTTCACATAATATTACATCAGATTTATAGCAAAACAATTCACCACACGTGGCACTACCCTGGAGGAGTTAGGCACTAGAGACACCGGATGTAATTCTGCTCTTGGTTGTACCTGTTCCACACTCAAACTGTACCCCTATTTTTCAGTATAAATGAAACTCAGATTACCAGCTGTTGGCATTAATTTGTTTCTGCTCTGTGCAACAGGCTACAGGCTGGAAAGAAACAGTCAAAGCTGTGTGGCATTATTGGCAACAAATACATTCATGAAGAAGACTTAAACGTGCAAGGAGAAAAATGCAAAGAGGCTGTGTGGCACTAGCTTTGAACCATAGCCCATGAGCCTGACCCGTATCCGGAACAGCCACACTGTTTGCTGCTGCTATTTGTGCTGTCATCCATGGAATTACTTTGCAACTGGCAAATTTTAGATTTTGGCTCAAACTGGGATGTTATGCAAACCGGTATTTTCCAGCATCTCTGCTGATACAGTAGCGGATAAATTTTCAGTACAATGTGCTATCCCCATACTGTTAACAGGAACTTTACAATTAAATCCCACAGAAAACACACCACTGAATTTAATTCAAACTTATGAATAACTTGACCTAAATATATTTTTTTATCCCCTCAGGTAGTTTTCCCCTCTACCTTGAGTAGAGGCTTGCCTCAAACTTTAAGATGACAACAAGTTTTAAGGAGAGAATCTTTTCATGCGTCTTGATGCAGTCATAATAAATCAAACAGCCTTTGAGGAACACACTGCTTATATCTAAAGACTATTGCAGTTACAGGACTGTGTTTTAAAGAGGATTTGTGTGTTCAACACAAGATCTGGATTTACAGAGTTTAACTTGCAAGTTTCAGTCAATGGACTCTCTGTCTGAAACCTCTGAAATACTTTTCCAAACCACAAAACCAACAAGACTTCTTCTGAATCAGTTCTCAGACTCTATTTCCATCATGTATTTACTTTTAAGCCTTTTGAATTAGTCTGTCAGTGCCCCTAGAAAGTTACCAAAAGGGGGTTACTGGTGTTGGAGCCACCATTTAAAAAAAAAAAAAAAAAAAATTTCCTTCTGTAATGGGAAATGTGGTGCACAAAATGTCCAGAAAGTACCTAAAGTACTTCTTCCTCTGAGGCTGCTTCAGTGCAGTGACATCGCCTGCTCAAAACCTGAGTGTCACAAAGTGTTATTCATAGGGACCTGTGAAAACAGCCTACCAGTCTGTGACAGCGGTGATGGACAGGTTGCTGGTTCTATTTATGGCTTTACTTGTAGGTAGCTCTCCTACAGCTTTTCTCGTAAGATGTTTCAAAAAATTATAAAGTGCTATGCATGATCTGTCTTTCTAATCCACATTCTTTAGAGCTATTGAAATAGCAGAGGCGGTTGTTGTTATTTGGCTATGAAACTGGTGGATAGTCCTTTCTAGTTAATCCAATGTGTTCTGACATTAAAGAAATATTTTTTAAATTAAACAATTTCCTCTTATTTTTAAGGTATAAACAGCTTTGGGAAAAATATCCAAAATTATTTATTTAGAAAATAAAAAATTTAAACTTCTGAACTGTATTTTTCCTCAAATTTTGTGTTCAGTCCAAATATATGAATAATTTAGATATCATACTATGGATTTTTAAAGCAAATGTAATAAGGAAAAAATCTTGGCAAGCTCTGCTTGTCTTATTTTCCTTTGAGCATAGCAGAGAAAATTTGGACAAAAAGTGAGCTGAACTTTTGTTCCTTTCAGTACTGTCTGTGCCTCCTCACCCTCCCAGACGCTGCATAGAAATGCCCTCTTGCAGCTTACAGTGGAGTTTTGGGAGAACCTTGCAGGGCTGCCCTTGCTACCAGAATCTGCCTTGAACCAAACTATCCCTTAAAAATGTCAGGAATGAGTTTCTGTTGCAGATCAGCTCCTGTGTTCAGTAGGCGAGGCTGAGGATGAAACGGGTACGTTAACAGGCCCAGCTCCTCAGCTCGAGCTGCTGAAGTTCCACTCTCCTTCGTGAAGTTACGCAGTTTCATGCCAGCTCAGGGTTTGATGCACAGTTTATTTTCTGAGAAGAGGACCCTTTGGCAACTTGAGAATAACTCACAGCCATGAAATTTTATAGCATCCTTTCAGCCTATTACAAAGCAATCCATGGTGCCTCTAGGCATGTGACGATACTACACTGATCTGATACCGTGTAAAAGCTTTTGTAAATAAGTCTCTTGTACCCTCGATATCTCTGCGTTAAAGGTAGTCAACTGTTAAAGGCTTCATCTTTTCTGTTATTCTATGTGACTTAAAATCTGACAAGCGTTTGGAGCCTTTTTTGAAGAAGTGGGAGACTGTGCAAGTGGGATTTGAGTTGCAGGAATGTCTCTTTGAAGGAGTTTTCTGCTGAAGTGAGTAATTGTTTTTCACCAAGATAGGTTTGTGAGACAGGGGAGGGGAGCTGGTAGCTGTGACCACATAGAAGTAGCATTTGGATAAATTAATGCAGATTGGAAATGTTGTAATGCACACCTAAATGAGCAATATTCTCTGTGCATAGTTGAGAGATACCCCAGAACTTTGCACCACTGAGAAAACATTTGTTGCCATATGACTTTCTATAGGGAGGAGTTTTACTTACTTAAGAAAGCCATGCATGGGAAAACATCAGCTGTCTGTGCAATTAGCTGTTTTGCTTTTAATGGGTCCCACAGAGCATCAACCCTGAACTGGATTTCCATGGCATTGTGGAATTTACTGGATGGTATAAGGAACTTGGAACAACTTGTGTAACTTATATTTGAGAGGATCATTGTTTGGTGCCCACCTCTAAAGATGCTGCTTGTATCACCTAAACTGTTGAGGAGATAAATGATTCTTCAATGGCAGCATGTGGATAAAAAGTTCATCAGCATTAAACACTTAAGTCCCATGGAATATCTTTGGGATGTAGGATCACGTGTCATTAATGTAAAACAGTGAAGTATTTAGAATGTACTTGTGAGTGTGTGTCTGACATATAATGAGACCAGAAGGGTAAGAGTTTTGTCCAATTCATTGCTTAACTCAAACACTTAGCATTTTCTGTATCTACAGTTTAAGGCTGATCAGCTTCACAGAGAAAAAAAATTATTTTTTTTTAATATGATACTATTGTTTTATAGTCTTAAGACTTGATTCTCTCATGTAGACAGACCTTGGAAGCTTTCTGTTTGGTTCTTAACATTCCCTCCCCACACCCTGTTGGCCTTCCTTTCAATTTTTTTGGAAGCTCATTCTCTAGGGGAAAGCTCTTTCTGCTTTAAAGATGTCAGATTCCAGGCATCTGAACTTCTCAAAACCAAATTTGTTTTCTCATTCAAAGCACCTCTTTGGAGCTAGGGCCCTTTGTTTTTAAAGGGATATTGCCAATTAAAATTGGCCACTGAGGGTATATATGTCAACTTCAGACCTCTAAATTCTCATGGAAGTATTTCTTAAGAAAATAAATATTCCCTTTGCAGTATTTAGAACCTAAATATTTTAGCATCAAAAAACTTGTGGTAAGGTTGATAAACAGAAAGTTCTTATTTCCCTACCCTTCTCAAGCTCCCTAAGTTCTGAGGTGACAGCAAGTGGCTGTACAAAAATGTTTGCTTAAATTAGCTTTTGCCTAATTTGTAATTTTCAGTCCAAAAACTAAATGAGCCATTAAAGGAAACCACACTAATGAGATGTGCTACAAAGCAAAATATGCCTAGGGCAAAAAAGCAGGCTTTTAATTTCTTCAACTTGAATCTCTAACATCTGTCTGTGATGGATGATGTCACTAAGCACATCAAGAATATCAGAAATAGACTTTTGTAATCAGTGCCTCCGCTGTTTGCCTTTCTCCATTTGCTCACTTGTTTTCTTTGCACACAGTGATACAGGAAAATACTTTAAAGGACAAAGACTCCACGCTGTAAGTTGAACTTCGGTTTGGATGTGGACCACTGGGCCTGGTCGCCAAATCCTTGTCCTGTCAGCTCCCACCACAGCTGGTAAGGAACACGCACAGAGCTGCTCTTAGCATTGGGTATCTCAGGGCTGCTCAGGAGTTAGGGATGGGTAGGAGCATCGCTTGGAACAACAATCTCGAGAAGTTGGGGAGATGGGGACTTCAAGCAGCAGAAATTCAGAGCAGTTTTGTGCTTCTCCTTCTGTGTTCAGAGGCCTGGCTTGATTCCTGGTGGGCCTGCAGTTGAGACATAGGCATAACGGCTGGCACTAGTGCTCCCATGTAGTCTGAGCTGATGCAGCAAGAATTCTGGAGCGCAGCTGGACGCATCCTGACAAATTCTGCTGTTTGTCATGGACCGGAACAGCTTCCTCTTGAGAGTGTCTGGCTTGTGGTGACTGTCTCACAGCATCAATGTTGCTAGCGCCCGACAGCACTTAGCGTAAGTGTACCAGCATAGGCGCAGCCAGCCAGGCTGCCTTATTCATCTCGTTAGGACAGTTTTCCCTTTTCTCTTTTGCTACCAAAAGCAAAGGCTGTTCACGCCTGTTTAGTTCAGTCACAGATAAAAAATGTTGCATGTTGCCCCTCCTATTAAAATGTGTTTGCTTCATTATGTTTGTGTTTGCACTGTTAAGTGGATACCCAACTTTAGAATTACCCAGGTGGGAGAAATAGGTTTGTTGACCACCAATCCTTGTGAGCAGGCTAAAATGAGATCTGAGGGACCTTCTAATCAGTTGTTGCCTGTAAAACTATTCTTGATCGCCTTCAGTTAAGTTGTTTCCAGGCAAGGTGAACTGGGAGCTCTGAACTGCGCCACTGCTGCTTTAAAAGTGGTGGAATCAACCCAGCTTGCTCACAGGAGCAGTTTGTTGGGTGGCTCCCCAGCCATGTCAGGTGTGTACAGTTGTTACCTGTTGAAAGAAGGCTACAGTAGGACTTTTGTCTGTGCAGCCACTCTATTGTGGATTTCCTTGTGAAGCACTGTAAGCTTTCTTTTCATCTAGCAGCAGTTTCTCTCCTCTGCCTGGAGTAGTGATTGCTCTTTCTGAAGCCCATTGCCCAGTGGAAAGTCTTCCGTCCTCTACAGGTAACTGGCGTGTGGAGTTGGATTTGTAATTGTAAAGTAGTCTAACTCCACCAGCTTCCTTTTCTGTGTTTCTTCTAAAAAGGAGCAAATTTAAGTGGAACAGGGTAGTTGTTCTGCCTCATAGAAAAACAGGTTATTTTGTTTTGCTGAGCTTTAATTTTCAGAGAACCCCAGAAAACTCGGGCAATTCTTTCATGAGAGTGTTTTAAAACTAGGTGATTGTCGTAATTCACAGCTTCTGCTCTGTCATCTACTTCATTGTCCTTTGAATGTTTTAGTGCACTGGCCAATCTCTTTCTGCTTTGAATGTACTTGCAATCATATCTGTGTAGTCACACATCTCCCATTTGTCAAATGTAGCAAATGTCATTCCACCATTCCCATTTGGCAAGAGACTCTTTATATTGCTTACAATAAAAATAAGGCTGCATATAGGAATTTCTCTGTCTGGAGTAGATAAAACTTAATGATGGGACAACCAAGGATCACTAGCACAATTGATTAATTGAGAATCAAAATGTGTGTGTATCTTGTTCCTGGCTGTGCAGAATTAGAGCATAAGCCTGAATAACTTAAACTGTGAGAACTACTCCTTTTACTGGTTCCCTTTAATTCAAAGGCACTCTGCCAAGTGGAGTATCTCACGTTTGCTGATTTGTGCCTAAATTCCAAGTAACACAAATTCCCAGCTTCTCCACGACTCCACTCCTTGATCCAGCAGAATTATAAAGAACAAATATTCCGGGCTTCTTTCTGGTCCTTACTGTTCAAGAAAAAATAATATTGGCAACTTTCAAGGACAACTGAAAGAGAGGTTGGCTTTCATTTATGTCTGGGAAGCACTAATGGTGAGACCTCTGGTCTAAGAGCAGTGGGGGGCCCTGTCAAGTCTTTTTCATTGGAGAATCTAATCCATCTCTCTTAAGAGGTTCACAGAAGACATAATCAGATTGTCTAGTCTGATCCACTTGGTGTCACAGGTCACTGAATTTCATGCAGATTGCTCTGTAATGAGTCTTATCCTGACATCATCAAGCATTGACAACATCCAAAGGGTCACAGCACTGTGGCAGTGGAGCCAAGGCCATGGAAAACTTTCCTCTTGAGTGGTTTTAGCTTCTGCATTGTCTTAATTCGTGTCTAAAATTTGACCCCAGTTTCATTGCAGTGTTTAAGTGTGCAACTCCATCAATTCACATAGTTGCTATCCTTCTAAATATGTCTTGACACCTGGGTCTTAGTGTGTACAGCTGTATTTTTAGATTGTACAGTGTAACAATAGCATGGGTGTGTTTGGCAACTGCAGAGCATGTTGGTGAAGTGAGCTGTAAAATGAACCCGAAGTTGCAAAGGGTAATATGAAGGGAAATGCAAGCAACCTCTCTTTCTTATTCCAAATATACTTTTCAACCACATTGTTTAGAAATGTCTCCAGTACTTAGAAATTCAGGATTAAAAGTTTCATTTGTATTTTCTTCTACAGCCATCTCCTTTGTAGGGAAAATAATCTGAAACCTACTTTTGACAGTTAGGGGGGAGGAGAGGAAAGAAACCTGTAACCACTAATGTTAAGAGCTGGATATGATGGAGGACAGAAATTTGGAGCTGAATTTGTAATGTGAGGAGGCAACTTGGCAGCTCTGCACAGTTTTCAGTTGTTTTAAAGGGGACATAGTGCCATAGAACAGGAAGATATCAGACCTCTCTGAGGCGGGGTGGGGGTGGGGGAGAGATTCTGGGCTCTGTTCCTAAATTGCAGGACTAGCTAATCAAAGCAAATGTGATGAGGAAGCTGGGAAATTTACTGCTCTAGAAACTCTCAGGAGTTGAAAAACTAACTAACATCAGTGGGTCATGAGTTACAGCGTATAATTGCAGTTTTGTGAAAAACAGGGGTACTGAATGGCAGATGGGGAAAGTCTTAATTCTTTGGGGTCAGGGAAAGTCTTAATACTTTGGGGAAAGATGCTGCACTGGCCAGGAAGAATCATCCTCGTGAACAAAAGGCTGATCCTCAAAGATATTTCAGTGTGGATTCATTAGATTCATCTGGAAGTGGGATGCTCTTGGTCTTCTAAACCTAACTAAGTTAATGTTCTTCCAGTAGTACGATTAGATGAAAGCCCAAAAATGAATGGTTGAGATAAGTTGGATTAATGTAATTTTTAGCTAAGATCGATTGCGTGTTGTCTGAATATTCCCCTATAAGCCCCTATGTGGTTATTCTAACTTGTCTCATGTAGCTTCATTTGATAGTATTCATTTGATGATCTCTTGCACTGGGAGAAACTGTGAACAATTGATCCCTATTCTTTTATACTGCTACTAATTTTGTCATATTCTCATAAGTTTTTTTTTTTCTATTTGGAAATTAATTTCTTTTTATTTGTATACACTATTTTATGCAAATAGAGAACAAATACAGCAGTTGAGTCTGCTTTAAAACATGTAAATTCCTTCAGTTTTCCTGTTGGCAAACACAGCGCAGCCTTATTTAAAGTTGCCGCTTGTCACCCTGCCACTGGTCACCTCAGAATATCTACATTGTCATTCGGATGGACTTTAGGCTCGGTGTGCTGTGGAAAAGGTTGCGGTGGCACGTGTTTTCTGTAAGCAAGTGATACACATTTTTGATAGAGGTGCTGGATATTTTATTTTAAAATTTTATTTGCCTGGAGATGTCAGTCTGCTGGGTCAAAATTTGCTGGCCCTTGGGGAGTTCTGCAAAACTATACCAATCTGTTTATAAGACGTCTTTTTTATTAGATTATTTATTGTTGCCAAGGAGAAGAAAGAGCTCATTGCAGTGCATATGTGAAGCCCTGGGTCAATACGGTGTGTGCACTCACAGCCTGAGCTGCGCTTTTGAGCTATACAAAGCTAAAAGCCATCAGAGGAATGCATGCCGCAGAACATGTAATCTGACAGTGTTGGAGCTTTTGTGATCTTTCTGCTACAACTCTACAGAAAACAAGCTTTTCATCAGGCAGAAGTACTAAGAATAGCAAACCCCACACTCAGACTCTGTGAATGGAAGACCAAACTTGTGAAACTGAAACATATGGCAGAGAGCGAGCTGAAGCGCATCAGTCTTAGCTTTGAGGGAGAGATTTTTGCCAGCTGGGTGTGGAAAAATGTGAAACCAAAGACCCTGTAGGTAATGGAGTTCAGAGGAATGTAGAAAGCTTAGTTACTTCACCCTGCACAAATACAGTTATACAGTCTTGAATTATATCGGTTAACTTATATTGCTCCATATTGCTTATGATCAGAGTCAACCCCTCAGTTCAACTGATAGTTCTGTAACGTTAATTTTTTTGAGTTTTCGGTCCATGTGATTCTCTGGACCTAGCATTTGAAGTAGCGAGAAGCCTCAAGATGTCTTGAGGCAGCAAAATTAATGGAAAGTTGGATTTGGTAGGCATGATCCCTGCCAAATAGGAAATGAGGGGGGCAAAAACATTCTTCTGAGTTGAAGACTACTTGATTTTCCTATTCAGAAAAAGTGAGATGAGGTTATTACCCTGATGTGTGGTTAAATGTCCTAAAATATGTTTATTTGGTAAGGGGATATAAGATACCTGAGATCAACCAAGAAGGACAGTCCAAGTCTCCTCTCCCAAGATTTTTTTTCCATCCAAATACAGAGATCATTTATTTGTTCTTTTGGACTTTGTTAGTGCTGGATTTCCATCGACATTCTGTATGTTTATGTAACATTTAATTGGGCGCAACTGGAACATGATGTATTTCTAGTAGTTAAATATATAAGATTTTAAGGACATCTAATCTCAAACTGGAAAGAGACAATTTGATGTGTCATCTGCACTCTTCTACTGAATTCTCTGATGGTATTGACAACAGTAGGACAGAATAAAAAAATAATCCAGTATAATCCAGTAAATCTTTACAGGAAGACTAAAAGGACAAGGCTGACTGCAGTGCATGGTTCAGGCTTTACTTCATGAGTGAGAGAATTGGTGGCAACTTACCATAATGAATTTTCATATGTTATTCTCAAAGTACAAACTGTGGTGCTGGGAGAAGTGGGGAGACTTTTTCTTGTCTGCTAGGACTTTCTCAAACTAAAAGATAATTTCTATGCTGAGAAATCAATGCAAGACCTATTTTGAGAATATATCCTAGAGATCCCATTATTTGGTAGACCTGAAACATTGACACTGAAAATAGAAAGTTTAGCATACAAGTGCAACAAAAGGCTTCAGCATTCTGGTAAGAACGTACTGTATTGACTGCTTATTATTGACAGGTAGACAGGTAGTGATAACATGTCATACTTTGTCTTTACTATAAAAGAGATGACTCTACTAAATGAAGGTGACTATGTAATAGAGAATGGGAGTTGTATGTATGTTTGTGCTGTGGTAGATCATAGAAGGTTTAGGAACCCTGTGACACAGGCTCCTAGCTAAAGACATGAGATACTAAGAGGAGAAATGAGGAGAGGGGCCAATTTACTGAGTAATGTGTTGAATTTCACAGGGAGGATAATCCGTCGCCAGCCCTGAAACTGTGGCCAGGACTGCCACATCCAAGCCCACCAAACCAACTTTGTATTCTGTGCTGCATAAAGAGAGAATCCCCATTAAGAAACATAGTTTATCTTTTCCACACAAATCAGCCCTCACTGTCATTTTGCAGACAATTTATAGGTTTTTATAGGTGCAGATAAATACAGAAAATTGTTAACAATGCTGAAGAGCAGCCCTGTTATCCAGGGCACTTTCTTCTTAAGTATTTTCTCAGTTCCTGCTGACTTACCCAGGGAGCGACCTCCCCACCCACAGGACTTGTATTTTCCCCAAGCCTGTACTCCCTGCTGGCAGATGACCTGAGATGTTACAGGTCATTTGGCAAGGGATCCCCCCTGGCAAGGGATCATTGGAATAAAATGCTTTTTGCAAAAATAGAAGTTTGCTTCTCCTCTAGTAAGTACCTCGAAGCTTCCTCAGCAGTGCTGTATTCAAGTAATGCATATGAAAATGAATTATAGTTAGGCTGAGACTTCTTACTGCTACATACTATTGCAAGAAAATTATAGCCAAGTGATAGGTCTTAAAAAAAATTTACATTATATTAATTGCTGACAGCTGTAAAATGCAGAATCTAACAACATATTTGAGTTTAAACAAAAAGTAATTTGGGTAAGTCCTGTGGTCTCTGTGTGTTATAAGGTCAGATAAGATGATCCAAAGCAGTGGCCTAGGATGATCTCTGAGCAGAAGGCGGAAAGGCCGGGTCTTTCAGTATTTCGTACATTCCCTATCAATATACGGATAAAAGACTCTACGGAATCAGGAAGTGATGTTCCCTGCCTACATACTAACCACATCCTTCTTCCTACCCCGAAGCAAAAACACTTTAACCTAAATCTAGTGTTCTCACCTTTTGACTTTATGTGTGGTTGAGTGTTATTTCTGCTGAGTCTTAGCTGCCCCAGTTTTTCTTGCACTGGGGCATTATGGACATCTCTTGGAGTGAAAGCTGATCATACTTCTTTCTCTGATGAACTGAGGCTTTCAAGTTAACAGGCATACTAAGCTGCTCTGCTCTGTTTTCTTGAAATTTCTTTCTCCTGTTCCTCATACATTTCTAGCGTATTATATGTGTTCGGAACTGTTACTTTGTTTCTGTATGTGTAAAATGACACGGGAAGGCATGGCCTCAAAATACACAGCTGCTAAATTATGCACATATTTCTTCTAGTAGATGATAGCTGTGTCTTATGACTGTAATGGACCTGATGATTTCTGGAGCTGAAATAAATCAGCTCTCTGCACTTTAGCTCTATTTAATCATATTCAGATGTTATTTTGATGCACATGGCTTAATTTAAGATCGTGACATTGAATTTTTGTGCATTTATCCAAATATGGCAGTGTTTCTTTCAGATTATTGGATAATAATTGTTCAAAATCTGGCCACTAGAGTATGCACGCTTCTGTACAGTCTGAAATACTGTCATTCTTTTTCCCCTCTATATAACAAATGGAAGGTGTCAAATATGCATGTGCAGCTAGGTTTGCTATTAATTCCCACAGTGTTTCATTTCTTATTTGAAATTATGATTTATGTGATGATTAGTGTAATTCTTCCTGAGATCGTTTAAAAAAAAAAAAAAAAGTGGATGGATTCAAAGGTTGATTCCCTTCTCATCTGGAGATTCCACCTTTAAGATATTCCAAGCCTTTGTTTTGGAAAAGTTGCAGGCCACTCCAGGAGGTACCTGCGGCTCTGCTGAAGTGCGATCCCCAGGGCGGGAGCGTGCTGCTAATGATCACCTTGGGCTACTCACCCTAGAGACAGGCTACTTGTGCACAGCTATTGCTGCATTGGTGTTTTATGTGTTTGAAGGGTGGAATACCTTTGGTTAGTTGAGGTTAAAACTCCTGTTCTAGTATTTTTTTAACTGAGAAATGGTGAAGAAGGACTGCCAGGGTGACTTATCAATGCAAACACTAAGCATGGTTTCAATAAAAGGGAAGCCTGTTTCACTTTTCTAAGGCAGGATATTTCTTGTCTTGGTGGGAGCATTGTCTAGGAGATGTATATAAGAAATTCCAAAAGGTAAGCAAAAAGCTAGGCCTTCATATTAGTTTTACATGAAACAGAAAAATTTCTATGAGATTTTGCTGGCTTTAGGTGATAGTTATTTATCAGCAGCAAAATCTTGTTTGCTGCTGGAAACCTTTGCTTCACACAATGACCTGGCCACCCACTCACCATCTACTAAACATGATGCTGCATAACTTAAAAAAAAGAATATGATGTTTTATAGAGAAAGTATTTTGGGTTTTGTATATATTTAAGTGTTGATAGCTGAACTGATGGTCTCTCAGGTCCTTTTCTGCAGTGCTGTTACCTAGCCAGTCCATCCCTAACCTGTGACAGTACATGGGATTATGTCTTAAGTTTAGCATTGTGCATTTGACTGTGCTGAAGTGCATGATCCTCATCAGCCCATTTCTCCTGTTTGTCAAGGCCCCTTTGAAGAGCAGCTCTGATCTGCAGTCCAGCAACCATCCCTCCAATTTGGTGTCATCTGCAAACATGCTGACAGTGTGCTCTGCCCCATTGTCCAGGCTGTTTGAAGATATTTGATACCATCAATCCCAGCATATCATTGGTTTTGGGACAGATGGCTGTTTGAAGTGCACCTGCACTTCATGAAAATGGTATGAGTGGTGAGTCTGTAGCGCGGACTCTCTCTGTGGGAGACTGCAGGTGGTTTGTGCACGCAGGAGAGTGTCAGCATGTTGTGATTCAACAGTTTTCTGGCCTATTGCTCAGTCTCTACATTGGTGAACAAATCAGGTGAGGGACATGTCTGTAGAACTCTCAGCTAGCAATCGCTGGATGATATGTAGTTGTGCTGGTGGGCTGCCCAGCAGTCCTGCACATGGCTGCAGAGATCTGCTTGTATGAGCTTGTTCTGGACCCAGTGTCCCAGCCCTTTTCACAAGCAGCCCCTGATGGTTCAAGGTCTTTTTTGGGGCTCTCCCTGCTCTTTTTATTGCCACATACCTTGTATTTTCAGGGCCCAACAGCTACAAGTGTATTCCTAAAAGCGATCTGAAAGGATTTTACCTAAGCTTGCAGTGTTGGACTGCAAATTTAAACACCAAATTGGACATTGGCACCATGGGCATTAGTAACATGGCAGGTCTCTTAATTCTGTTCTGAAAAGGAGCAACCTCTCATAGAAGTTATGAAATAGTAAACTGGGAGCAAGCAGCATCTGGCTAAATACCTGCAAAAAAAATGTTTGTATGTAGCCCTATAACGTGTATTATGGTCTCTTAACATCTGTCCTCATAGTTTGGAACCTTGTTAGTAAATCTCTGCTTGGCAATTCCCTCAGTTTCAAGGTGGATCATTTCTTACACTTTAACTATGATTTCTACCTTAATCCTTGTCTAGTCCAAGTGATTAAGAAAGCAAATCCTATGGAGATTATGTGAAAAGCTTTTATCTTTTTGAAGATAAGATGTTGAAGGAACTGGAACATGATCTACTTTACCCAGCTCCAATCTTGAGTCTATAATTTTCCATGACCCTTCCACTAGATTATTTGGGGGTAATAATTAATGACAGGTATGATGTAAAACAGGAGAGATGGATAATATCTAGTGTTAAATATCCTTTTGGGGCTTATAAAAGTGGGTGTCAAATGTTATTTCATGAGATGATGAATTGTGAATCTTATTAGCATGAGAATGTACAGAATAACCACAAATCATTACAGTACTATGAAGGTTGGGTAAAGAACGGAGAGGCATACCTTAGGGGAGGAAAAAAACACATAAAAACAGGCAGTCCTGAGTTTGCTTTAATGCAATGCAAATGCAAAGTAACAAGAACATATTCCATTGTAGCAGAAAGAAAAATTAATTCTACAGAGAGCGTAGTAACTGCCATGTCTGACACCCACCATAAATATTTTTGTGCATGATTTGGTGAAGTCATGAAGAATTGCATTTCCAAGTGTGACCGTTTTTTTTTTTTTTTTCCCCCTAGGTTGACATCCATAGTTACAGAGGCTACAGTTTTAGAAAATTTGGGAACTGGGAATTACTTTTGGAAACCAGTTGGTCAAAATCATCTTGTATGTGCCGGTGCTCTTAAAAATGAAGCTTATGTTGTTGTAAAGGTCTTGTGCACAATCAGGTACTGAATCAGTAGCTGCTTTTGAAAAACATTCTTAAAATTCTTCTGCTTCCTTATTGCTCAGATGGGGTATGTCCAAGTTCACAGGAATATTGTGGGGCTTGACTTACTAAAGGTTGTAAAGCAATTTCAGATCTTCTGCAAGTTTTTATATAAATATGTGTCCTGGTTTTGGCTGGGACGGAGTTAATTTTCTTCATAGTAGCTACTCTGGGTCTGTGTCTTGGATTTGTGCTGGAATCAGTGTTGCTAACACAGGGGTGTTTTAGTTACTGCTGAGCAGGGCTTACACAGAGTCAAGGCCTTTTCTGCTCCTCACCCCACCCCACCAGCAAGGAGGCTGGGGGGGCACAAGAAGCTGGGAGGGGACACAGCCGGGAGAGCTGACCCCAACTGCCCAAAGGGACATTCTGTACCGTATGATGTCATGCTCAGCACATAAAGCTGGGCAGGAAGAAGGAAGGCGGGATATTCAGACTTGCCCAGTAACCGTTAAGCATGATGGAGCCCTGCTTTCCTGGAGATGGCTGAGCCCCTGCCTGCTGGTGGGAAGCGGCGAATGAATTCCTGGTTTTGCTTTGCTTGCGTGCGTGGCTTTTGCTTTCCCTATTAACCTGTCTTTATCCCAACCCACAGGTTTCCTTACTTTTACCCTTCCAATCCTTCCCCCATCCTATCTCCCTGGGGCGGGGAGCAAGAAATCAAGCGGCAGTATGGGTCTTAGTTGCCGGCTGGGGTTAAACCACGGCAGTATGGAATCTTAGAAGATAATTTTGTGCTTGATCCTAGATTTGTTTGAAGTTAGTGGTGAATTTCTTACTGATTTCATTAGCATGGCTCTTGGGGCAAAAGTCTCAGCTCCATGGAGTGTATTTTGGTCTAATTTTGGACTTATGTTTGTATGAAGAGTGGAACGAGTGCAGGTATCTCATGAGTCAGAGGAGAGAATTCTCTAGTGGGCGTAGTTATAATAAATTTAGCCCCAATTCCTCTTCAGCTGATAATTAGAACTAAGGCAGGGAGGAAATGGTGACTACCTTGTCAGAGGCAGTATGATTCCTGACCTTCTCCAAGAAGCTTGAAGTCCTGTGCTAAAAATAGAAATACCTTTAAAATAGCTGGGGTAATATAGTGATTTCTGATTTGTTTCTTTTCTAATGATAGCATCTGCTGCAAGCAGTTCTGACAGTAGGAGCTGGGAGTTGTATTTTATTGGAAGCTGATGCATTCTGTTCTGTTCGGTATGTTGTTTGTTTCATTTATGTTTTTTTAAAATTGTTTGGTTCTGCTAAATCTGCTTAGATTAAATTACAAGGTGTCTATGTACCTAAAATGTATTTGTATATTTGATTAAACATGACCATTTTGATTTCACAGACAGTATTGCTATGACCAGGCTAAAGCTGAGTAATCTGTGCTGTGAAAAGCTGCACAGTTTGCCACGTAGTAGCTTTTGATTAATAAACTCAGTGTCTGTAATGATCTCACACTGCAGCAGAGTCAGATAGCACTCTTGGTGGGTCTGGTACATGCGGTGAAGGATCCACGTTGTGGTCAACTCCGTTCTAGCAAAGTTCTGCTAGCTCTGGTCTAACATCTCCTTGGACAGCAGAGTCCTCAGCTTGGAGGAAGTCCTTGTGCTCTGCGGGTTTGTGTATTCTGTGGAAGATCTCTGTGACTCTGCCAGAACATCTGGCACAAATTAGTTCCTGAGATGAAGATGCCCCTGCAAACTCGGGGAGGGCTCTCTGGCTGCCGAGTCACCAGGTTTATGGAAGCTTTCTGGGCCCCGACGTGCTGATTTATTGTCCAATATGTGGCTGATGCAAGAGAGGCCAGACTTCTACTACTGCTCTTCTGCTCTGTAACACATCTGGAAATTTTCTCCTCTGCTTACAGATTAGCAGTCCTGCTACAGGTAGCCAGGGGAATGTAAAGGCCAAACCACAAAGCTCTTTAGATGCTTAACTCTTCATATATTTGAATTGATAACTACTTGGTGACCTGTTTTCTGAGCGATGGGGAGTTTTCTGTGTGTTTGTTGTTTTGGGATTTTTTTGCTTTATATATTCAAGTTTCTAAACGGGCCCTTGGTTACTTTTATAGGTCAGATTTGATGCATATTCCAGCAAAACGGGGTATATACCCATCCCATTTCCACTCCATCTGGGGAGAGGTGTTTTGCTACAAGCTCTGTTCCAATAAAGCTCATCAAACTGCCTGTCTCCTTTGTTTCGAGGAATGGTGGGCCGCCCTTTAGCAAGAAATGTTAAGTGAGGGTTCCCACATACCACCAAGGCTGCTATTATGCATTGCAGAAGGGCACACAGCATTAGCCAGCAATTGGGCCCAATTGGATTTGGCCTTTACTAGCTTCATCCTTGGTTCCTAGTAGACTACTTTGTTTCTCTGTCAATTAATTTTCCATGTAGCTTAAAAACTTTTATATGAAATAAGACTTAGAGTGTTCCAAATTTATTCTTAATGTAGTTTTTATATCTTTCTTTCCCTCTTTGCTGGACATGTTCTCTGTAATGGTCAAGAAGATGCATGCCTCTGGAATTGCTTTAAGGGGAACCTCTATAGTATAATATTTCAAACCAAGAGTAAAGTGTCCTGGGATTACAAAAATACATATCTCATGTGAAAAATAAAATATGGTCAAAGTAGGAAGGTTTTTTGAGAGTAAAGCCTGTTGACTTTAATAGGCTTGGACATAGTTTTGATCGAAAATTCTGAAGTAAATTAAGTTATTTTACATATTTAATAGCTAGTGTACAACAATGATGCAACCATAATTCATTTTATTGGAACTAATAAATCTGTCCAACCAGAGTGATTTTTTTAAAATTACTGTGGTAGAATGTGAAATCCTGCACCCTGGCTTTAGAGCTTGCAAAGCCAGTTCCCACCAGGATAGTCTCTCAGTGGATGAACGAGTCTTAATGGGCATGCATACCTACCCTGGAACAATCTGTTTACGTGAAGCATCTGCTTTACATTGAAAACGTTGGCTTTCCAAGAATCTTTCAAGCCGCGTTGTGAGGCATGAAAAGGTCAAATGACTTACCCAAGTCTTGCAAAATGCCAGCTGAAATTACTATCTAATGTGCTTCTGGCTTGAGTCGGGTTTTTACTCAAGCCACCAGAACACACAGCTGCTTCGCCAGGCTGGGAGGGAGCGCTGGTGCAGTCAGCTTCGCACTTACGGATTGCGGTGGAACATGCTTAGGGGTTCGCTTGTGTTTCCGAACCCCACAGGAAAGTATAGTTCATGTTGAGAGGGGCAGAAAGATGTTGCGTGTTCTTAACAAACAATCCTCATAAAATGCTAATTAAATGATAAGTATAATAGGTAAATTCTTAAGTGCTTGGTTGCATTTCTTATTATCTGTGTAAGTTTTTAATTATAAAGCAGAGTTGTTACATGAAGCCTGTAATGACAAGGGGAAAGTTGCTATGAATTCACAGGTGCTCAGCTGGATTCTCTTTATTGCCTTTTGAATAAAGCAGCCTGGCCGGAGTAGGACGTGTTGCTTCCTGTCTTGGGGAAGAAGAGGCTTTAGAGGAGCAAGTGGTCCCATCCAGGCAGCGGAGCAGCGCAGTGGGATCAGAGGAATTCCCTAGGCTTCCGCTGCCGTGCTCCGGGTTTATTCAGGAATTGAATGAGAAGTTTCTGTACAAGAAGAAAAATACTGTCACTGAACAATCTGTGAACATAAATCCTTGAGTGTCAGACTTGGATTTTCAGCAGGAAAAAGCTGCATTAGCCTTGCTAATATTTAAGATTAAGGGCAGGGAGGGGAGTAACATTATAAAAGAAATGCTTCTCCTTGGACTCCTCCATTTTACTACACTGTTCTACTAAGGGTATTACCTTAGCTTTCCTCAGGAAATAGGCCACTGAACCTTGTGAAATTTTTATGGAGGCTTATTACTGCCTAATTCACCTTTCAAACTGAAAGTGAGGTTTTTTTCAATTGCTTTCCAGAACTTTGTCCTTGCTTCATCTGAGGGCCAAAGTTTAGACCAAATATTATAGTGTCTGAAACAGTTAAGCCTTCCTGATTTGTCATTAAATTGAGGCTTATACTTGATCCTTAAATGGATGGTGATTTTGCCATACAAAAAAAAAAAGGTTACTTTTGGAATATTATGCTAAAATACCACACAGAAATGCTGAAAACCTTCCTTTTTGTGATTTCTAATTCAGAAATGTTATCTTCTATCAGCATATAATTGAACATGCTCTTCAGATGTGTCCAGAGAGCGACTTATATTCATTGTGGCAATAAAAATACACATTAGATATCAAAAGGGAAAAAAATCTTTTGAAACGTTTTTAATATTCTTGATTTTTTTTTTTGTTCTTTTATGTAAGTGAAATAGTATCAAATGTTTTAATTGTCTAGGAAAATGTTTTATTGTGCTCTAAGACTTAGCAAGTTGTTCTTTTACCCATGAAGTAAATTATTTTGCTATGCTTCATGACTGAACATTAATTAAGATTCGTAGATCCTGGATTGGCTTCCCTTGGAATGATAACTGATTGGGTTCAAAGTCATTGCTAAAATGCTGGTAATGTTCTATAAAAAGTGAGATCTGAAACAAATCTCATGGTTCTCTGCTTTCAAAAAATTAGCAAAAAGCAGGAAATTAATTTCTCTGTTGTTTTATATTTTTAAAAGTGCTGCTGCACTTTTAATATATGTATAGAATCTCCTAGGTGCTTTTTCCAATTCAGTGGAATTCCTTTTACATCGAACTCTGTTATTTTAATCTGTTATTATAAACAGTTTTTCCTATTGGAGGAATTGTATTGACATAGCAAAGTGGTGTGCCCAGGGTGTGAAAGCATCTGCTTGATTAGCAGCATGATACTTTTCGCATACCATTTTCTTTACATCAACTACTGGAAAGGAAAAGAGCTCGTCTTTTAGCTGTGGACTTCTGGAGAAGAGTTGTTGCACACTAACTTGGCACTTAGAAGTAAAATTGCAACATCAAACATTCTGGTTTGAGCGTGGCACTTTCCGGGATGCCAGTGCAGGGATAATGCGCCTGCAGAAGTGGGTCAAAATAAACCACACGCAGTTGCCGTCGTCACACCTAACTTTCCCATAGCCTTGTTCACTGCTCACTTGAGGAGACATAATACAGAACTAACCCACTGTTATGTGAGTTTATATAGAGCTGTTTTCATAGGAGTACTTCAGCTTCAGTTGTTAAATTTGGCAGGGGCTAATTTGATTATGTGCTGATTTTTTTCCATTTTACAGACAGGGTTAGACAGAAGCCAAAATATTCAAGCTTCCTCTAATTTTGGATGCACCATTTAAAATTCTAGGCAGTGGTTTTGCAAAGTCACCAAGCGGGGGCCGGGCGGGAAGTGGAAGAAATTATCACAGTTTAAAAGGCATGAGCTTATTTCAGCCCTCAACCCAGCTGATCTGTGAGGTCCATGCAAAACAGGAGGAAACAAATCCCATGGAACAAATGTTCATTTTGCTATACGATCTTCTCAAAGCCCCCAAGATCAAATAATTCTTTAATATTACAACATTTAAAAGCTCAGGGCTTTTTAAAGCTCAGGGCTTTAACCCGATGAGCAAGGATGTGGGTTTGTGTGCAGTTGCTACAAGTTACGGTTTTGCCCCATGCTGTGGCATTGGCCTGGGCAGTAATGGAACCTAGTAGGTCTTAGACAATGGTACCAGTATTCTCTAGCGTGGGGTTTTTGGCTGTTTGGTTGATGGTTTTTGTTTGTTTGTGTCTTTTGTTTGTTCTTTTCTACTTCCCCCCCCCCTCCTTTTTTTTTTTTTTTTTTTTTTTTTTTTTTTAGATAAAGTAGAATCTCTCTGACCTGGAGGATTCGTTCCAGTTTTTCCTCTTCAAAACTTGTTTTGGTATTTTGATAACAGAAAATCAAACTTCCAAGTTAATCCAGCTTGCTTGAGACAGGGTTATTTTTCAGAGGCCATCACATGAAAGAATCATCACAAAACTGAAGTCACTCTATGCCATAGAGCCCTCCTGCAAAACTGTGATGTAAATGGGGTGCCAGATTATTTCAGGTGTTACTTCAGTTGAAATTTCGAAAATGCTTTAGTGAGTTACAAACACAGGAAGCAGAGAATTTCCAGTCTCACTATTATAAAATGAAAAGTGTTATTCTGTAACCTACTAGCAGCCAACTTCAAACCATTCTATTTCTAAAAGAAGCTATTTGGCTGTAGTGGCTTATTTTCTAGTTGCATGACTTTGAATAAATGCGTCTAGTGGCACAGCGTTGGACTACCACAAATGATCCTCTTTGGTTTTGGAGTATACATTTGAAAATAATTCTCTGCTTTTAGTCGTAGGATAAAAAGAAATCATCAGTTTCAACCATTTCCAATTGCAGAATTATCTGTCTTGCATTTACTTAAAAGTATTGAACTGACAAACTCAGTTGTTTTGCTTCAGACCTTCTACAGATGTCTTGTGTCAGATCTGTTCTCAGGTGTGCAGGGAAGATGGTATCAGTGAGACAAAATATAGTGAATTCTGTTTAATTCGGACAGTAGCAACACCAAATGCATCAGCTCCGAGTACTTTCTGTGGTAGTTCTTCTATGGGACATGTTGTTCTATATTGAGATCTAGCACTGTGCAATTTCAGTGTAACTTTCTGATTATTCATCTGTGTACTACAGAGCTTGTCACTTTATCAAAAAGTTGGAGTTTTCCCATATCTGTTTTTCATAATAATTACTGCACTTACTCATCACTAGCTTACCTACAAGATTTAGTGTATATTGAATATGTAACTCATTTATCACAATGTTGTGATTCAGTTACCCCATATTCCCTTATTTGTCTATGAAACATTTCCTACTTCCAGAAATCATGCTGAAATTTGAAAACACGCAGATAATTTTGGAAAACTACAAGACTTCCAGTCTGTTAGCTGGTATTTCTCAGTGTTCTCACAATTAACAGATAATAATGACCTTTCTGAATACAGTGGAGTGGACTTGCATGTGTAATTGCAGAATTGCATCACTTGTTATCTTTGACTAAATTTAGGAAATACTACACTTGATCCCCGTTCTGTAGTAGCCAATTGAAATGGTATATAGCTAGTTAGGAATCTGCTGTGTGTGTTTCATAAGTGCATTACCAATTTTTAAAGAATTTTTTTTTTTTTTGTCCCTGAGGAGAAGTATTGGTCTGCACAGGCACTTAATTCCGTATTTGCGCTAGTAAATGAGTAGTCTGATTTTTCAAATGTGCTGATCTCACTGCAGGCTTGCTGGCATTTTTTCCCTAGCTGGAAGGACGGGATATTTTATGGCTGCTTTACCTTCTTATGATCGCTTAGCTTTTCTCTGCACCTGGGAGGGAGTAATGCCGGGCACAAGTGTAAGTTGGGAGAGGAGTGGCAGAAAGGGATCTGGGGGTGCTGGTCGACAGCAGGCTCAAGAGCAGTTAACAGCAGCCCAGAAGGCAAACCACACGCGGGGGTGCATCAAACGCAGTGTGACCAGCCGGTTCAAAGAGGTGATTGTCCCGCTGTATTCAGCGTTGGTGCAGCCTCACCTGGAGGGCTGTGTGCAGTTCTGGGCCTCACAATTTAAGAAGGCTGTGAAGGTCCTTGAATGCATCCAGAGGAGGGCAACCAAGCTGGTTGAAAGGGCTGGGAGGAATGTCCTATGAGGAGCAGCTGAGGACTTTGGGCTTGTCTAGTTTGGAGAAAAGGAGGCTGAGGGCGACCTCATTGCTCCCTACAGCTTCCTGAGGGGGGGAAGCAGAGAGGGAGGTTCTGAGCTCTTCTCCCTGGGATCCAGTGATAGGACGTGTGGGAATGGTTCAAAGCAGTGCCAGGGAGGTCTAGACTGGTCATGAGGAAGCATTTCTTTACCGAGAGGGTGGTCAGACACTGGAACAGGCTTCCTAGAGAGGTGGTTGATGCCCCAAGCCTGTCAGTGTTTGAGGCATTTGGGCAATGCCTGTAATAACATGCTTTAACTTCTGGTCAGCCCTGAATCGGTCAGGCAGTCGGACTAGATGTGGTCATTGTAGGTCCCTTCCAGCTGAAGTACTCTATTCTATTTTAACACTTCGACTATGTTACAGTGTCTGTTATTTTAGGTAGCTAGCAGTAGCAAGTAGAATTCCCTAAGAACTGTGTCCTATTTAATGTCCACAGTGAATCTAAATTATGGTCCTACCTGCAACATCTCAGGTTAGCCCTATTACCATCTTCAGTAAAGGGGATTATTCAATAATCCTGAATAAGGATTATTGGGGCATGCAGTGTAATCTGCGTGGCATTACGAGTTGTATCTTGTCCTGCATTTGGGATTTGTGTCCTGATTTGAGGACACAAGCTGAAATTAGCTGTAAGAGGTGACGACCACTGCTTTGGAGTTACTGCGAAACCTTTTGTTGGTGTGATGGTGTGGTGTTGTGGTGGCATGCATCCACCTCACATATCCTTTTCCATCAGCTGGAAAGTGAGTATACTCCTTTGCAACATCTCGGTCTTGCTTCCAAGGCAGGCTTTCAGTTTCCCCTTGCAAGCAGTGCTCAGAAACTATTGGTGTCAATAAGGGTAAGAGGCTGGAGAAGTTTGGGAGCTGGGTGTACATGTCCCAGCAGCGATCACTGGGAAGGTGGACTGACTGAAAGGCCTGAAATGCAACCCATTCCTCTACCTTAAAAAAATAAGTATGTGACGCTATGTGACACATAGAGCAAGCCTCTGCAAGCTAAAGTAAAGCCTTACGTACAGAAACAATTTGTAAAATAGGATTCTAAATTAATGTGAGAGTACACCCTTTGAAAAAATATCTGCTCATAGTGTGTGTTTAGTGCACAATAGCATGCCAAGTTTGTCAAGAGACAACTCATTTGGGGCTTTTTTGTTTATAGATGTGACTTCCCTTCCACAGTCATGTTGTAAGACCAGACTTCAATGCTGCACATCGAACTGTGAAAGATTCGGGGAGAGAACGTACTGAGGGATAGCTCTCACAACTTTGCTCAACACAGAAAAACTGTTTTATGCAATAACTTACTTCGAAGGTCCATTATTTCAGGACTCTTCAGGAAATCTTGTCTCTAGCAGGAAATTAGTTTTTCTGTTTGTTTTTTTGTTTTTCTCACAAGTGATTTATATGTTTCTATGTTACTACTGAAGCAATACTGCCCATATCACGGGATGGGTACCGATGTCCACAGAATTTTTCTTTCACCTCTTTCATGTATTTTCAATAATATAATTTTGGACAAGCCTTAGGTGTTTCAGTGTTCCAGCATTTCAGCTGTACCATTTTCCTTGCTGGAAAAGATAATGCTGAGCATTCTTCTTTCTGGTGTCACTCCCTTTTACCTTGCTAATGCTGCAGTAGCTAAAAACTAAGAGTTTGAACTGCTGGATGGATGGCCCTCCTAACTATTTCATTCCTCTGCAGGAGGCCTATTTTACTTATAAACTGCCCTGCCACATCCCTATGCCTAGCCTCCTTTAAGCCTGGCATTTAGGCCCAATTGTTTGAAACAATCTCTTGTTGTAGCCGGTTGGGGTGAAATGGAGCTATCTGTCAATTTGAAAAGGTCACTGGCTGTGTCAGAATGACAGTGATTCCAAATTATCCATTAATCTCCCAATTTAAAATTGTCATCCTTCTTATTACAGCCAGCCAGCCACACAGGCTAAAATAGACCTCTTCTCTTACACCCATGACCAAGCAGCCTTTTTTATTAGCTGGCAGATAAAATTGGCAGTGTGCTCCAACATTAAATATTCATTGGCTGCTCTCTAAAAAGAAATGGCTGCTAACAGGTTGGGAATATATGAGAAAACAGCCAAAGAAATTACAATTGATTTTCTTGTCTTATCTGCTAAGGTTTGGGCTGTATGATTAGTGTAACGCACTTAGCATATTCCTATATCGGTTTGAGTCAAAGGGTAATAAATGCAAGAGCTTCCTTGCCCCTTACGCATTTTTGCATCATCCTATCAGGATGCTGTTGACCCACGCAGTATGTTAAATGAAGGGTAAATTAACGCATAGAAAGTGTAATTCTCTATGGAAAATAAGATTTAGTAGCTTTTGCATTGTCAAAGGAATGGCTCTGGAAGGTGGAAAAAGTGGCAGATAAGGAGTTCAGGCCTAAAAGGCGTTTAGTTTTCTTACGCAGTATGAAGGCATGGTGCTGCTGAGGTTTAAGACGAGGGGAGAGCTGTGTGCCACCTGCTGCTCCGGAGGGGAAGGAAGGGCATCGACTCTGCTTCTCCGTGTCTACCATCCGCCCCTGAGCCCTGCCTGCGCTGTTGGTCCTGTTTGAAATGTGCTAATTGTAACTTGGGGGCTTTACTACGTGGTGGAATGACTCGGGAACGGGGCAGTGCTGGAGCTGGCAGTGCCCCTTTGTGAAGGGAGGTTTAAGCATCTATCCTGGCAGCGAAAATCCAGAGAACTTTTGGAGCATTTTTGTTGTGGTGTCAGTATGATGTGGTAACCATTTATACAGTAAAGGGCATAAGCCAGGGAAGCATAAAGAAAAGAAACCCAAGGCACATGAAAGCCAGAAGGCATGTCGTCATTTCTTACTCTGCGGAACAAAGAGAGTCTGCATGAACACTGGTACTGAGGCAAAACTGTTAGATTGCATGTGAGGATGGATTTACCAGCCTCGTCTCAATCCTTGTTTATGCAAAATGTTTATATAAAGAACTGATTAAAATCTTTTAGTTCTATAAGATATTTTAAAGAAATGCTGCTCTGTTTGACAAATCCTTTTTTTCGTGTTTAGTCCGTGTTATAACTGCCAAAATACTTTGCTGAGGGACAACGTCTATTGGTCTAATACTTTTCCTATTATTCAGCCGTCTCTAATCATGATGCAATTGTGAGTCAGTGCTAAATGAAATGGAAAATAATCATAACATTGTAGCCAGGAGAAGTGCAAGGAAAGGATATGACTGACCGTCTTGAAAGCTGTTGAATACTCTCACTTTCAGGAATAACTTATATTTTTTCTCCTTAGGAGTATGGCTTTAGAGCATTTACTGAAGCAAGTGCGCTGAGACTTTTAGAAAGTGCTGATTGTTTATTTGCTTGTGTGTTTTAGTTTGTTGTAGATTGGACTTTTGAGTGTCCAGAGCCAGAGTGGCCACAGATGGCTCTTGAGTTTTTTTTACTCCTTTGCAGTGGCCATATTGTATTCATTCACGGCAAGCAACGGGGCAGGTGTTTCCTGTGTACAAGTAAGTATTGTACACCAAGGGACTGGTAAGACTTTTGGTTCACGTATGTATATCAAATAAAAGGTTAGGTTATTTTGTAGCCAGCCAGAGAAGCTGTATAGGTTGACTGCAGCTTCACCAATTCAACTTTCTTTTCCAGTGAGCATTTGGGGTGTGTGCAGGTGCCAGCTCTGCTCGCCTCTCCTCTGACTGCTCTTGCATGCAGTTTGCTGGGATCATGGAAAGCAGAAGGTGACAGGAAAGCAGGCTGACTGCTCTATCGTATATTTTGTCGTCTTCCAGTTCATTTCAGAGATATTTGACTACTGGGGGAGGGGGAGTGTGCGGGTTTTTTTTAACTCTAGATTTTATCCCCCCTCTGTCTTTTGCAAGTTTAATTGCTCATTAAAAGGTACAGAGAACCACACGCTGGCACAATGTTCTGATGAAACACCTAATGACTTTCAGCATTTGATTTATGGATACAGCTTAAGTTACACACGGGCTTGCGTCAAAACAGGCCAGAGATAAGCTTTCATTTATCTATAGAAGTTAAGGGATAACTATGTAAAAGCGTTACATTTTAAAAGAAACAAAGACAGACCTGTGGGAAATGCATTTTCTCAGCACGTATTAGCAAAGCCCAATCAACCTCCTTGTGGGAGGACAATTAACAGAATTAAAAGTTGGAATTTTAATTATCATACAAATTAGAGGGAAATTAATCAGCTCGTATTTTATGACTTGACTTGGCTTTGAGCATTGCCGCTTGAATTTTATAGCAAAACTTTGATTAAATGAGACACTGCATGAAAGCATAAAATCCTGACTTATGTAGCATTTTAATGCCCAGCTCGCTTTCCATCTGCTACCTCCAATATGAGAAGTGGCAAAAATGAGATGATGCAGAAGCAAAACCTTTGTTTACCCAGCAGTAGCCTCCAAAACCATACCCTGAGATTTCTCTGCATATGCTGGAAGTTGCTTTCTCTATAGCTCCTATTTTTTACCTTCTGACAACATAACATGTTGTTTCATAACTAGTGCCCTGGTATGAGCCAGATTCAAGAGTTAAAGATTTTCACTGACTGACTGGAAGCATCATTTCAATACCAGTCAAAACCCAGCTTTTTTTTTTTTTTTTTTTCCTGCGGAGGTGGACAAAAACTTTTAAAGGAGCAGCCTAAATAACTTTTGAGAGGAAACAGGATAAATATTGAGGCTATGAGGCCTGCATTATGGATCGCCAGGAGTAGGTAGCTTCATGTGAGATCTGAAAGCACCTGCAAGCTTGTGTGTGACCTCTGGAACTGCTCTTGGCAGTTATTTGAACCTTCTTTTGGATTGTGCTAATCAGAACTTGAAAACATTTAGTTCAGTTTGATGTAGCACTATGGGAGTATGGCAAGTTTCAGTTCAGCTGCTGAAAATGTGGTTTTGATAAAATATTTACTCTTTTCATGGTTGTTCTTCTTCACCCAATGAAGTATTTTGGGGTTTAGTTCCAAATACTCATTAGAGATCCAAATGCATGAGTGTTCCTTTTCTGGAAAATGGGAGATCTAGATTCAGACTCCCTACATAGAACAAGGTGCTGAATTTGGTGTTTGCACTTTGTTTATCTTTGTTTCTCTTCACTCATTTTCCTCTAGTAGATATCTGTTGGCTTGGATCTGATAATCCTGAAGGAAAGTCTTGCCATATTTGACACTGAAAGTCAAAGAGGGACTAAAGCTAAGCTCTGTCTAGGATAAAATGAAATCAAACAGTTTGCACTGCTGAGTTTGGGTTGTAAAAAACAAAATTCAAACAACAAAGTCTTAGAAAAACCAAACCTGTCCTTCAGTCAGAACATAAGGCACAAACAGATTGCTGAAATAAACTAGACCACAATTTTATAGGGTCTCAAGTTAAAAGAGGGAGCTTAATTATGATGCTGGATTTAGTTCAGAGCTCAAGTAATGATCTAGGAAGCTGGAGAGAAGTACTGGAAATGGCTGTGTGCTAATGAGGACCATAGCAGCAGCTTTTTGTGCTAGTTAATTTGCAATCTATGTGGAGATCTGTTTGCAAGCCTATAAAATGAGGTTTTGCAAAAGTAATCACCACTTCAAAGTCTAGAGATACAGCCTTAGGAAGCAGAAGCATGATGACTGTTAAATTTCCATTTTGAACATTGTTTGGAAAGTTGACCTTGTTGCTTCCTACCTGCTGAACTGAGGAATGTGCAATGCCCTCCCCATCAAAATAGGTCTGGAGTTCTGCATTTCAAAAGACAGTAAACAGGAGAGTCTTGGCCACCGTGCCAAATATGCCGGCTAAGACGACAATGTAGTCCATTTAGAAATGCTAATCTGTTCGTGGATGTTCAGCTTGATTGCAAAGGTTCAGTCCGTTTGCCAAAAGGCTAAGGTCAAACCATCCCTGCTTTTTGCTCTGTTTCTGCTCAGAGTTTTCTGCTCTGGATGTGCAGTTACTCAGTACTTTCCTGGATAAAGACAGATTAGATCTGGGTATGATATAATGTGTGTTTTTAGGGCAAATCCTTTGTCCACCTACACAGATGTGCAGAACCTCCAGAAGAACTGTAACAGCATGTCTGCACAATAAGGTGGTGAAACAGCCCAAGGCAAAAGTGCTGTGTTCTGTTCTCTGTGGAATTCCAGTTTGGTTTTGAATGGGAAAATTGTAGGTAAGCCAAACATGCTACTTAGATTTCCACTGAATAGAGGTGAGCCACCTCCGCTCTCTTCCCTCTCCTCAAGTAAGGGTTCCAAGGGATGGATTCCACAAGGCTGCAGTGTTTGATGTGGGACAGGAGAAGGTCAATGAGCTGGTAAAGGTCCAAATATTTATTGCAGAGCGGGTATTATGCAAATCAAACTAATAGATACTTCATAGAACTTTCAGGTCGTGTGAATGGATGTGACCATCAGGATCTGACACCTGTACAATGTCACTGTTTCACTTACATGTCAGTTTGCTTCAAGTTAGACTGAAAACAAAACGTTCTCTTATCAAAGGTACAAGTGCAACTGAATTACTGTGTCTTTTCAAAACACCTTGATTTTAAAGCTCAACCAGAGAAGTTGAATGAAGTCCAGCAAAGGCTGGTTGTTGTAAAACAGAATAGTTCCAGTTGGATAGGGCCTACAACAACCATCTAGTCCAGCTGCCTGACCACATGTGGCACAGTGGAGTGCTACACAGAGATCCACAATGCATTCTAGAGAAGTTAGTGCAAGTGCCCGAAGCAAGGCCACTAGCTCTGCCTAGAGAGCCTGAGAAATGTGAGCTCGGAGGGGACAAGTTCTCTGGATATGTCCCTCAGGGCTCGTTCGGGGAAAATCCAAACTGAGTGCTGTGGTTTGCATTTATACTCTGGAGAGGTGCTTTGCTTAGCGGTGACTAAAGAATCCCACTGTGTGCCAGCACATCTGACTCAAAATAATCTCTCTGGTAACAGATTGAAGTCTGGATCCAATGGTTAAGGGAGGGAGAGGCTTTAGCTTACTAGAGGGAGGCACATATTGTCTTAGTCAATTCTTACATGATTGGATTTTTAGGAGCTATTTTGCCAGTGGTGCTTGCCACCAAGTTAAAACAATTGTCCCTGTCCTAAAAATAAATTGAGAAATCCTGAGCTGTCATCCATTTTATTCAGTAAAAGAGATAGCTGTGTGACCTCCAGACCTGCAACTGTTTGCTTAAGGCTAAAAGGACTCTGACTTTTCCACCAAAGCTTGAAATAAAGAATCCACTAACCTCTGTCTGAGATGAGGGTTCCTACTTTATCAGTGGGGAAATTGAAGCTCCATGCAGTAGACTGAATAGTGGAACAGGGGGGAAAAAAAAAAACCCACAAAATTCTTGGCTGCCAGTGCTACTTAATGGCAGTTTCAACAGTATCTGAAAGTCAGCGGTATCAGACGGAGCACACCCAAACTCCTCTAAAAGGCTGCTGTTGTAGCGTATGGTCCCTGGAATCTCCCAGCGATTTTGAGTTCCTTGTGGGCTCCTTGTCGTGGCCTGAGGACACTATCTGGTTGTACTGTAGATGAAATGCTTACAGCATTTGGCATTCCTAATGCTGCTGTGAATAATTTGTCCTTTTAACTTACACACACTCTTCATGTTGGATGTGCAGGGTCATTTGAAATGTACCGTGAAAACCAGGCAGAATCTGACTCCAGTGACTTGATTTAACCCAGCTGGCAAACTCAGTTAGAAAGCTGGACCTCTACTTAAAAAACAGATGTTGCATTTGAACATAAGAGTTCTCCAGTAAATGTAAGTGCTTGTTTCCTTTTTTTAAGTACAATTCTGCTTTGGAAGGATATGGAGTTTGCTTGAAGCTAGACACATGTATCTAAATGTCAGAATTTTTAAAATGCACTTAGAAAACATGGGGAAAAAAAAAAAGGCCAACATAAATGAGAAGTTTTATGGTTTACCCTCACTAGAGCTTGATTCTAATGTTAGGGTAACTGTAGGGTAACTGTAACAAGCATTTCCAAAACCAAGTATCTATGTGATGACACTGCATCCGAGCACATGTTTTACATTAAAGTAAGCCCTCCAATTCTATATGCCAGATAATGAAGTCTACTTTTCCAATGATTATGAAAGTAGTAATTCTCTTATCAAAGACCATATGTCAGAGGGAAAAGAATTTCATTCTTGATCAGTAATTACTATTGGTAATTCATTAAGTACAGACTTCCTAGTCTAGAGTGTCATCTTCTAACATCACACATTACTTGGCAAATGCAATCCACATTAGAGGTATGCATTTTTAAAGCAGATTGTACAAAGTGCCTGGTCCTGTCTGTTCTTGGAATATTAGATTAGGTAGACCCTAATTTCACTCAGGATTTAGGGGCTTCTGTTCCTTGGCTGTCTTAATCATTACATGTATCTGAGCTTTAATGCCATACTTTCAAGCTTCGTGAGTAGCACTGTACAACTTTGCCACACCTTGAGGTCTGAGACCTAGTTTCAAACAGTCAGTAAAATGTGTTTTGACCTCCAAGAGTGTTTAATGGGACGTTCACCTGGAGCAGGTGGTGCAGGGAGAGAGTCTGAACTTGAGAACAGAAGCAGCCAAAAGCCCTGGCTGGGGAAGAGGTGAAAACTTGCACAGTGCCCGAGTTCCAACAAGTGATTGCTCTAAATGCCAAAATAGCTCATTAACCATCTCATTAATAGAAGTCCTGTAGAGCTCATGTTGACTTGGGGCCACTTGCAACTGTTGTGAAAAGGAGACTGTCACATGTCCGATTTAGACAGCTTCTGAAATCGAGATTAGGTTTGAAATGCTCTGCTTTCATCATGTTTAGTGCATCAATAGATGTCTTTTTTCCAGCGTAATTTTTAAAGAGCTGTCACTGTGCATTGTAATTGAATGGTGGCATCAATGGTCAAAAGCATGCAAGGAAACTGGACTTAAGGCTGGTACGTTTTCTTCTCAGCTTGCCCTCAGCTGTAGCTATGATGAAGGTCTGTTTCTGCTGTTGGTGGTGGAGATGTTCATAGCAGTAGACCATGGCTGTGGGTTCTGCATTCACTCAGAACAGCATCACTCGGTTATGGCAAATGCTCTGCTGGCAGGTATGGCGATCCTCATATTTTGGGAGAGTCTGTTACGAAATTATCCTCTCCAGCTGGAATTGCCTCCACAGGAAGCTCTGTGCACTGGGCTATGCTTAGAGGCATGTTATATGCTCCTTGTTTGGTTCGTTCCTAGCTGACTGGTGGAGCACAATGTTTTAACTTGGGGAAAAATGCGTTTGAGGAGATCTCTGAATAGTTTTAGGAGATCTCTGAATAGTTCTAGCTGTATGAGACATTCTGTCATTATTTGTTGTGTCAGTGTCTCATTTCGCTGGGATTTGAGCAGGATTGTCAGTAAGTGAAAAATACAGCTACTGCTAGATTAGGAGCTATTTCATATTTGTCAGATCTCTAGAACTTTACTTGCAAAGTTATTTAATCTCAAGCAAAACCAAACCATTGCTTTTATGCTTCTGTTTGATATATTCCTTGTATGGAGTATAATAAGCAGGATTCCCTGCTTCTGGTATCAAATAGTGGAGGTACACTGCCATATAAAACTGCTAGAAAAGACTAATAAAGTCAGGTTCTAAGGGTGTAGTTTTGTCTTGATATTTCTTAAAAATAACCAGTTCTTAGTGTATCCTGCAACATCTTCCTGTTAATCAAGAAACATCTGAAACACTATATAAATGTTACACAATTACAAAGGGATCTTTTTTGAAGTTTGAACTCATCTAAGGGAGAAAAAGCATGGATAAGTGAGCTTGATAATCAGTTAGAAGGGTTAATTATAAGCTGGTGGTATGAAGATTTTTAATCCTTTGAAAACGTGTGGCCCATTTGTGCAACTTGCAGCATTCAAATCCTGAGATCCACATGCCTTCTACTTGGAGGCTCCTAGCTATGCATCTGTATGCTTTTTCTATGTAGTAATGAGTGGGAAGAATATGTACTATATTTTCATGTAATACTTTTGAATGTCGTAGGTTATGCTGAGACCTCCATGCTGAACGCTCGGCCACCCTGACTGAGGTATTCCATGAGCAGATTTCTGCGTGTTAGGTTGCCAGATCAGGTAGAACAGGAGAGAATTTGGTAATGTTGGGTACTGATGTGGAAGTCGTTTTAACTACTAGGCTTCAGCAGTTGAATGGGAAATGAACTGTGTACTTGTGCTCATTCTTTGGCTATGGATGTGAAAGTGAGTAGGCAGCACCCCTTTTCCCATTCCCTCACCAACACACACTAGACCAGAATGCACATCTCCTCTGGCTGGGAAAGCTTTGAAGTTCTGTGAGCAATAATATACCCTTACCATCTGAGCAGCTGCCCTAGACTTGGTGCTGTAGGAAATTTGGAAGCTGTCCCACTGAGGCTACTCTGCCTTCCAAAACAGCAGTTTGTTGCTGTTAGACTTGGGGTTACTTCTGCTTTCTCCACATCTTGGTTTTGAACCCTCTTTTCCCAGTCTGGTCATGTTTCTCCTGCAGTATTTAATCATTGGGAACTTCTGCCCCCTCTGAATATTACTGCACAGTGTGGTGTCCAAAGCTTGCTTTTTGAGAGGTGTGTTTGAAAGTAACAAAAAAAAGGCAAAATAAAACTGTGGAATATGTTTTATTCAATGGTATTTGAGGTTGTCATTCTCTGTGCTGTGCCAATTAGCACATTTATATAGGAACTGGAATCTACTGAGATTTTAATGGAAAAAACATGTATTGGCTGCAAGCAAGTTCCTCAGTCTTATTTAGCCACTGCCATCAGAATCTATGACTTGGGACCCTACCCAGGTATGAGTCCATTCCACTTTGTTTAAAAGGAGTTCCTGTATAGGACACAACTGTTCTCTCTTCCAGATAATCTGGTATCTCCAGTCCTATGGATGGAATTTATTTGCATCATATTTTTTCTCTAGCTTCGCTCTTTGTCCACCTTTGGTGTTTCATATTTGCAGTGCTTGAGAGCAAATTGTGCTCAGGGAGGTATGTGGCTTCCCTTGACCCTGAAGAGGGAGCTTGCATCCCTGGTTGATATTGATAGGACTCATCATAACTTCAGTATAAATTGGAGTGACACTAATTTGTTTTCAGATATATGCTCCTGTCTTAAAGGTTTAGGTCAGTGCGTGCTACTTCGGGCACGCAACATGACATTCTAAAGCCAATGCTTGTTCCTTATCCTTGTGCATTAGAATTCAAGGCTTTGTGAAGTCCTACAAAGTCGAACAACTTATTAACATGAACACAGTTGCTTCAGGTTGCATCTTGGTGCCCAGGGCTGCAAACATGAGAAGCAATTCAATATGATTTGTGGTTTTTATTCTGTTCTCTGTATTAAATTCACATGCGGCTGCTGTGATGGGAGTCCAATGACTCCCCTTACTGTTGTCTGCATTGCCTAAAGATATGTATTTCCTATTCAACGTTTTTCATAGGCATAAAGTTTCCAGTGAGTTCTCTAAGTGTTGAAGAGTAGTCATTTGCGTTGCGTATGTATGGGAGCTAGTAGCAGACACATGCATGGTTTCTGCCACAGTGAAATAATGTGCATCCTCTGTTGCATTGCCTTTAGTGATGAAAGCAAGAAGAGGACTCCACCCTTTGCAACTTTTGAGTTCCAGTAGTTGTTTGTTTGTTTGTTTGTTTGTTTGTTTTCTTTGGCTCTGTATCAAACTGAGGACAAGGTGGAAAGGTTTGAATTTCACTGTGCTGATTATAAGTTCACTTTAGTATTCATTCAAACCTAGTGAGAATGGACACGTAGACCCAAGAACCCTTTATATAACCATAATCTGATGCTATTATTATTTACATGAAAAGTCTAGACAATAGATTTAGTGGTTTTGTTATAAAGAGTGTGTGGGAATCCAGAAGAAGTTTCTGGTAGTTGTTTCTGCCTAAAACAAAAAAATGGAAGTAGATAGAGAGAGGGCAACTAACTTGAACCAGAGGGACCAGAAAGAAAGAGGATCCGGGAAAGAAATTTTAAGTTGTAGTTCAAGTCTCTCATCACTGACCCACAAGGCCTCTCTGAGTTTTCTCTCAGTGGAGTGAGAAAGAATAACTTACTCATTTGTACTTACAGGACTTGAAATAGAAGTTAAATTATCTTTTTTTTACTCCAGGGAAAAGTCATATATAGTAATTTATATCTTCAAAAGAGAAATGTGTGAAAAATATAGCTATGTTAACTGTCAGTTAACTGTGAGCATGTTAAAATAGGAAAAAAATAGTGAACCTTTCCGTGCAGAAAGAGGAGATATTTGTTATTTCTATGTGTCAATTGTTCTGTAATTTTGAGTAACTTATTATTCCTCCTATAAGACAATCTTGCTTCTTTCCCCTTAGACACTAATACAATGCAGATGGTAAGGGATAGAAAACATTTCTGGATAGAACATCTGGCTGCTTCATGATCTCCACAGTCTGGTGGCTTCTGAGCAGTCTAACCCAAGAGTAAGCCCTAATTGACTGACTGTGAAACCTGCCTTGATCTAAATCATCTATCTGCTTTCTGAATGAGGATTTCATCATCTTTAAAAGCCATATTCCAATGGTGAAAATCAAGAGTGAGTTCTGCTTCCAAATTATGTAGAAGGCAGATATATTGGATATGGGCTTCCGTACTTCTACAGAGATTTACGTGATCTCACTGGATGCTGAGTGTTTATGAAGACATCCGAAGGCATCCTTTGCCAAAACACTTAGGTAAGTGTCACATTGTATTTTACTGTGTGCTTGGTTTCTTCTTTGAAATTGCAAGTATGGGATAGGAGAGTTTTTATATTCTTGATTTTTTTTTGGGGGGGGGAAGTTTTGTAAAAGTTTTAGTTATGCTGCTCACTTATCTAGAAGAAAAGACATACCTCCCCCATTTACTCTTTCAATGTAATTCTAACTAGTGAACTATTGAAGAAGAATCCTCACAATACATCAGAACAAAGCTGACAACATATGTTGCGTTTAGCCAATCACATTTTACAAACTTTTTTGTCCTGAGTGTATTTAAATAATTGTCTCTTTCTTTCCCTCTGTTAATGTTCCAATAATAAAACATTTTGCTGAATAAAATGACAAGGGAAATACATGCTTAAATTCTCAAATTAGTGTTCATTCTCCAACTGTGATCTGCATTATTGTCTAAATAATGTGGATGAAACACCTAACCAAGAGCTGGCAGGATTTCTCCTTTATTTTGGGGGTGCGTATTTCAGTGTTTTTAGCAAAAGGTTAATACATATAGTATCTGTCAGTAGCCATAAGTTGTCTAATGATATGCTTTCCATCTCTGCATGGGAAACAAAATATTCCTTTCTCAATTGCAGATCTTAGGGGTTATGTTTGTATGATAAACAGAGCATTAGCGTAATTGTCAATTTTCCTTGTGCTAAGATGCCAATGGAAAATGGCTGTATTTTCAATATGACTGGGAATTGAAATATTTAACTGAGGAAGCCAAGCGTAGCTTTTTCATGATTATGTTGTAAGAGCCAGAGACAGAAGATTAGCGGCAGTGAGGTTGATGTTTAAATTAGAAGTGTAAGGGACTACGTATCCTGGATTGCTCCCCACTTCTGAGCAGCTGGTTCAAGTGCAGAAAAGTATCCATTTCCCATATGTACTGGCTACATACTTCATGCTGGGCATCCAAAAGCTGTATTAATTACTTGGCACAAATTTTTATGTCAGGCTTATTGACAGGAAATTAGTTGGAAAAAACCCTGGGAAACTTGGGACAAGCACTGAACTACTGGAAAAAGCAGTGTTATTGCATGTATCACTTCTGTCCAGTTAGAGTGGCTCCCTCAGCATCAGACTTCACACCATGGGTAACCTAATACTGTACTGGAGGCAGCGTTCCTTGCAGTGCTTGTATGAAATGTAGTCTACAGATTTTTGAGGTTTAGACAGGAAAATACACTGCAAATCAAATTTCTTGGTGTATTTCAAGGTATGTGGATAAGAACAAGACTTGAAAATCGATGTCTCCATCTCTCTAGTGGATGTAAAGGAATGTTCCAAGCAGTTCCTTACAAACCAATGAATATGGAAAAGAGCCACATGGAAACACACATACCTCTCTGAATGCTCAGTGCTGTGCAGTGCGTTCCCCAGGGGAAACCTGGAGTGCAGTATTCCAACAACAGCTGCCTGGATCCTCTCTCCCAGGAGAACAGAGAGCGTGCCAGTGGTACCTTTTGGTGCTCTTATGTTAATCTGAATAAGGTAATAAGATTTTTATGTATGTATCTTCCTGAAGCTCTGTGCAGGTCACTAGTGTCAGTGTGAGCCGAAGTCAAGTCCAAGAAAGGATGCCTTCCAGGTACAGCTGAAGCAAGGTCATATAGTTATCTCAGGGTTCATTATACTCTAACCTATGAATTTCACATCCTGAAACACACACACAACAAATTGGCTTCCTAATGTGGACCTTAAATTACTGCTTTTTAAAGCTCTTCTCATGCAAAGTATTTTTTCAGACTGCGGCTTGTAGCTGGCACATAGAAGGGAAGGGGAGAAAGTACAGTGGTGAAGTGGTCTGATTTCTTTCACAGGAGCATCCAGGGATCAGTCTGACTTCTGTTAAACAGTGGTTTCAATTCCCCACCTGCCCTCCGCAGCTTGCTACACATCAGGCAATCTTCTCAACTCTCATTTGTCTGTCAGGCATATCACTTATCTTGGTGATACATCAAGCATCAAGTATCTGGCTTGAAAGCTATGACTTTTTTGTGTGTGTGCTATAATGCTATTTCTAACACATTGTCTCTGCTTTCAATTTGGAGTCATTTTCTTCCCCCTTCTGTAGGTGCTCTCCCTGAGTTTGATGGTCAAACTTTTCTAAGAGATCTCTCATCAGTGCTTGTCCCATCTCCTCCCTAAGCGATTGCATCAGATGAGCAGAAAAGGATGGATAATTGACTATTGGATTCCAGTTAGTGAAGGTCAAGGTGGTCTCTGCCTGGCCTACCCTGTGCTTGTCATACAACTCTCTTATTACAGGGTTTATTCAAGCCTATAATCAGCTGAGTTTCACTGAGATGGAACCTTCTGCTTCACTGAGTGGTTTTTCTGCTACAGTGCAGGCAGGCTTTGTCTACCCTTGACAGCATAGATGAAATATCCACCAATTTTATAGTCTGGACCCATTGTATTTTTAGTTCTTGTAGATTTCATTTAAGAAACTGGTAAAAAAGGAAGAAAAGGGGGAAGAAAAAAGAAAAAAAAACAAACAAACATAAAGATGATTATGGTATGTTAAGTCCGGTATTTCTCAACAGCCAGTGTCCGTAGCATTTCTGCAGAATATGGTTTAATCATTTGTCTGAATACAGGGGTCTCCAGAGTCTTATAATGGATTACACCCAACATCGCCGTGTTTCTTCAGCCTCTATGAAATATATAACTATCAGTTAATGAGTACAGCATTGCTAAGAGCTTGTTTTGTCCTCACTTAAACCTCAATCTAACTATGTAAGTGTAGCACTGGCTGAAGATGACACAGTTCTGTTCTTATGTGTAGGAATATGATGAGTACTTAGTAGCAATATTGTTTTGTCAATATTGGTGCTGCTATGGACATAATGAGGTTTGCGTAATAAACTTAGTTGTGACTGGGTAGAAACTGGTTTGAAACTGAACTGTACTAGAGAATTTCTTGAGGCCTTTGAAGATTCCATATGTTCTAAAAATGAATTTCATAAGCATAAATTCTTGAAAGTTGTGCTTCATGTCTGTTTGGCCTTGGCCAAATCGAAGTCAAACCTTATTCTTGCCTGCTTAAGCTAAAAGATCTCTGGGGAAGAGAATATAAACCACTCTCTGCATGTGGTTTTCAGGCTGCTTAAATTCTCTTTCATGCAAGGTTTAGCCTGGTCTCAAGTGTTTGCCTTCTATTACTAGTTCAAAACCAACTTTTCTGGTTTTTTTAAGGTTTTATAGTAAAGTGGTGGAAAACCTGTTAGATTTTAGGTTGGAAAGGCTGTACCAACGAACTTAAAACTGTAGTGCAAAGGATGGGATGCTTCAGAAGGATAAGAGGCTGGGTCATCACCAGACCTTGGCAGTAACAGAATTTTCTAGGTAAAAATCTTCTGCTCTTTCCTCATACCATGCTATTTGAGGAGTAGGTGGATTGGGTTAGAAAATTTCTAAAGAATAGTTTAAGTGCCAAAATGTCTGATAATAGGTCTATGGGAGTTGATGAGAATTTGGGGTGAGGTTTTATGGGATGTTCTGTGTGACTTCTGCTGGTTTAGCCTTACTGACTTACAGAGGGGAATTCTTCTCTCTTTATCCAACTTAGAAGTGCAATTCCCATTTTAAGAGATGTTTCTTGAGTCTCGGCACTAATGAGGTTTCTACAAGTTGGAGGTGATCAGTGTGGAGGAAGTACTTAGTGCTGCTCTTGCTGACATTAGCTGCTTTTGTGTAACAATTCTTGTAATTGGAATTTTGGTCTGTGAATCTAACTTCTGCCCACTGATTTCTTGAAAATAGCTATTTCATAAGCTAGTGGCTTGTGTCGTAGCCTAAAAAAAAATAGTTTTTAAGAGTTTTTTAGGAGAGGCGTATTCTACATCTGCCCTTCACCCTTTGGTCCCTGGGGACTGCTATTCTTTGATTTTTCCAGCGACGGTGTCTCGAAGGAATGTATGATATTCAGTGCACTGCATTGTTCCAAGAATTGTATGTTGGAAATGATAAAGAAACACTTCTGTTGAGCCCTGGAGATGGGAGGAGTGAGGACAAGAACCAAAAATGATTCTCTGTGCTTGTGTAGAACATGTCTTGCTGCTTTAAGAGTTGTCAGATGGAATACATTAAATAATGCAGGCTTTAGTAAAAGACAGCTTAGCTGTCTCCAAATACAAAACTCCTCCTTAATTAATGAGTTTAGAGCCTTTGTCAGTGTGGAATTACTTTGTCAATGTGGAATGAGTATTTAGTTGGTTATGAAGTGGTATCGAAGAAGAGAAGCTGAAATGTTATACCTATGTGTTTGCTTCTGCCTAATATGGGAACTCAGGTCTCATACATCCATTTGGAGCTGTTTTAATGTTGAAGATTTTTGTCATAGAACAATTTAAAAAATGCTCAATCTCTGAACAATACATACTGCTTCTTCACATGTTCTCTGGAGATGCAGTCTCTTTTGAGAAGGGGAGAGAAATATATTCCTTGCTTTATGGTTGAAGGACACAACTGTCTCTCTAGAACAAAACAGTGGTTCAAGGCTGAAGTTCCTTGAAGAAGATGCCTAATACTTTGTAACTTCTCTGTTTTGGGGCTGTTATACTTGAAAACAAAGAAGGTCACACTGAAAATAAATCAGGCTCCACGTCTGGCTTTTCTTTCATAAAGTTTCTCTCATTGGTTATATGAGTGAGCTGTCCACCGTTAAGAAGTTACCGATTCATTTTTTTATTTACTCGATTGAGTGTGAAGTGAAAGTCTCTATTTACTGCTCTCCTTTAATGAATAAGCTACTTCAGTGAATAAGCTACTTACATCCTGAACTGAGGTCTGTTGCTATAGAAAATGCTTTGTGAATGTTTTTCCTCCACAGAAAATGGGTGCTACGTAAGCAAGTGGCTCTGGGCTGCTCCTTCTTGCTTGCAAACAAGGTACACAAGGTACAGATGGAGGAGTAAACTGCAGCTTTTCAGAGCCAGTGGTAAATTTTGTGCAAAAGTTTTTTTTAATGAATTTGGCAAAGGAAGAACTTGGCTTGTAGATGGAGAAGGGTTGCTGGATGCTTTGAACTCTGCCACTGTGGAGGCAGAGTAGAGGAAAAGTCATTGGTAATTCAGTAGGTTAAAGTATGGAGCCTTTCCTGCTCAGACATCTTTCATGTTCCCTGCAAGAAATTATGTATCTCTGCACTGTCGGTGGATTCACTTTTTCATGCTTTGGGAGGAGCAGAAGAGGAAGGGAAGGAGTTAAAGCAGTTCAGTGTACACAGAAGTCAGTGGAGAGACTCCCATTAACTTCAGTGGATTTTGGATTTGGAACTTGCACTCTACTATACGGTCTCTTCAATAAAAGACCTTCTGTTTTTCTACTTAAACAGAAGTTCTTGAAGACTGAACTGAACTTCCCCCTAAAGATGCTTGCACTGTGGATTTATTCCAGTTGTAGCCATTTCTGTGCTTTTAATGCATTAACAGGCTGCCAGTTGAATAAGATTGTATGTTTGGGTGGAAACGAAATCCAGAGATGTGCTACAGATAGTGCTTGGAATGGTAATGAGAATGGCAGTTCATTAGGATTAGCAATGCAAAAAAAGGTTCCAGTTAATGAACAATGAAAACATTTTGGCAGTTGCAGGGTTGATTATTGCAAGGCTGTTCATGCTGCTATAATTTAAGCATCTAACGTGACTGTCCATTATCAGCTCTGATTTTGAGAGGTTTATTATTCCATCAGAACATTAATTCTATGCTGAGAGTTGGCATGGAAGACAGGCGAACGAGTAAGTTACATTATATGTACTATCTGTATATTTAATAGAGAAAGACTGTAAATGAAGCCAGGAACCAAGTTTCTTTAGGCCCAAATTAAAATGCCTGCTATCTGACTCTTGTTAGAAAGTCTTGAGAGAGCCTGCATGGGCATGACCAGATGACGCTAATGGAAATGGTCCTGTTCAGTTTATCGGCAAGCACAGCTCCAACCTGTCAACGTCACCCCAAGGTCTATCTGTAGAAGATGGGCCTTTTATGAAGAACAGCTGTGCTAAAGCGGGCCTCTGACTGAGTTTGCTTTTAGATGTAGAACTGTATAGAGGATAAACCCGTGTAAGGAAACAGCAGCATTTTACTGCTACTGAAGACGCTGAGGTTTGACTTCTCTGCGGTTCCCACAGAAAACAGCAGCTTTGCCCCTGACATTAGTAGAAGCACAGCTAGCGCTGAGCTAACCTTCATAGGAAGGTTTCTCAGGAGAAGGGGAGGGGATAACAAGAGTGATGGTGAGAATAGCTGCTAACTTGTGATGTCTTCTGCATGATAGTGGAAACCGAGGTTCAAGTCTGGCTTGGAATCAAAGGCTTCAGGCTGTTTGCTTTTCTGGGCTGCTTACTACCTGTTGAAAGAACTTGTTTTTAATCTGATGTGAGGCCAAAAATACTTCTGATTTCCCAGGCAGCTCTAGTCAAAGCTGGTTTCTTAGTGTTGGCAATTAGCGTTGGCAATCCCTAGCGCAGTAAAAATGAACGCAGGTATCCAGAAGTAATGCTTTGTTAAGAAAAGTCGGGGTTTGTTCTGTGGGACTGAAAGATCTTGAATTTGGAGTGAAGATTTCTCTCGACTTGTATTTCCCACTCTGGTTTGTTTTTTTTTTTTTTAATTGATTCACTTCCTTTCATCTGAATTGCACATCTTCTGTCTAACGGTGCTTTGAACCAACAGTCCCGAGTGCCCACCTCCCCTCTGCAGCAGATGGTCTGAGTAACCTGGCCCCATTTCCACGATCAGTGAGCAGCAGAAGATGCTGCCAGGTTGTTGGCTGCTGTAGATGCCTTGTGGTGGTTACAATTTAGCTGTAGAGAATGATGCTCCCTGACAGTTAAGTAGCACAGTTGGTATTAAGCAAATGTGAATATTATTGTCTAGAAAATGGTGCAGGAATCTAATCAGTGTGATTTCCTTATTGCTGTGAAATTATCTGTGAAAATAGCAGCTCAACCTGATACTTTGGTAAACTGTGTGCTTTATTCCACTGGACAGTTAATTCCAGTCAGAGTACCTGCTTTCCCTCTGATGTGGAGGGATTTGCTTGCTCTCTCACCACTTCTCTCGCCATATTAATTATTACGAAGGTGTTTATTTTATAATCACACTTTGGGTTAGAGTTGGATAAAACATGAAAACTTCCTTTTATTGGCAGCATTGTCACTAGGTGTCAGTCAGGTTTGATCTGGCTTGTGATGTTACAGTCTTAACCAAGGAGTTGGTCCTGTGCTGGACTGGGTCCTGTCTCACACTGACATTAATGGGAATTTTGAACACTAACTTTTTTCTGGATCTTAATTGCTATTGGGCACCAAGAAAAAGATGCTGCCAGACTGACTTCATTAGGGTCTGTGAAAATAACAGTTTTCTAATAAATACTTCCTAAAGCTCTTGTTGAATATTACTCTTCAGGCTGAATGAAACCTTTAGACTTTCCTTTGGGACGAGGCCTTTGTACAAAATACTGTACTGATGTAGCTAGTTTGTGGTGAGCATCAGCCTGTAACAGTGGCTCACAACCTCAGATGCACCAGCGCAAAAAGAGATTCCAGGTCCTCTGACACTGTGTTGCCTGTCTGCCTGCTACAGAGGCCTTACAAGGGGGTTTTTGCCCCATGCTCCTTCCTTCCCCTCTTCTGTGGGCCATGCTCTTGTCTGTCATTGCAGGCAAACTGAGGAGAGACTCAATGCAGGGCCAAGAGATTTGGCTGTTGCTCTGGCTGGGGGGAAGACAGGGATGAAGAGTGGTAAGGACAGGCTGCTTTTGTCCTGTTTCTTCCATGATCAGGAGGAGAGGTAGTAGTTGAGATGCAACGAGAGGGAAGGAGTTGAGGTGGAAAAGGCAGGTTATGGGTAGCAGGGAGAACATGGAGTACCTGTGAAGCCCATATAAAGTAGGTTGGAAACTGTTGGTCTGTTGCCCTGAGGAAGAGACATGTCAAAAACTTCTCTCCATTGGAAAGGAGGGTGAGTAGCCAGCTTTCCTGCTCCAGCTCCCAGTTCAGCACTCAATCTGCTAGGTAGTGCTGCCTCCCAGTTGCATGTTGTTATTTTAACATTTCGGCCATCCGGCAGCTGAAACAATACAGTGAGCTTCAAATTGCTGCCCAGCCACCTGAATTATGTATTGCACATAGCCAGTCAGGACTCCTGGCCTGGTCAAATCCTGGTTTAACTTCTCCTTTCATTTAATGATCCTGTACAATACGGGAGATCCATGTGTGTCGTGGCCATAACAGAAGTTTTTTCAGCCTTATGTGCAGACTGCACCATTAGATCTGTTCTATATGGGTTTTGCTTACAACTGCTGCGTATGCTATGTCTGTCAGCTTTGTAGAACAACTTTTGATGTCACATCAATACTCTGCTCAGTGATCAATGCAGAAGGCTTGTACTGTGTGTGTATTTAGTGGCAGAGGCCTGCAGCTGAACATCTCCAGCTTATTCAACAAGGGCTGCCAAATAGCTTTACTCCCTGCATTGGAGATAGGGTCAACAGGGCTAGAGAGAGAAAGTTGTAGGAATAAGAGCCCTACTCTGAGGGTGACAACAAAACAGAGGGGACTGTTGTGAGTATTTGGGGTTGACTTAACTCCCTTTCCCCAGATCTGCTTCTGAGCTGATACCCTGCCTCCACCTAAGAGTCTAGCATCATAAATTCATCTGGTCTGTTTTTCTTTTAGACAGCTGCTGCTTAGCTTTAGTAATGAAGAGTTTGTTCCCGGAGATGCTCATAATATGTCCTGGAGGAGCAAACCTTTAACAAGCAGTTTAGCTGAGTTCTTTCAGGGTGGTTTCCAGCTCATGCTCCCCCCCAGCGCACCTTTAGCACTCCCCATTCTGTAGGGAGCAGTATATAATAGTTTCCTCTGACAAACTGTATTCATGCTGGACATTGCAAACTTACAGCTGCAAGGATGCTATTGTAGTTCATCTATGCCGTGGTTGTAATTTAAGTTGTTCTATCGGATTTGTGTTTTGCTGCCAAAAGCAAATGCATTTAGATAAAGGATGATCGTTGAGTCAAACAATGGCATGTAGTAGATATGCTAATTAATATCTAACAGCTATTTTCTTTAATGAAATTAAGTGCAGAAAAATCTTAGCTCTTTGAACGTGTTTAATCAAGTCACACCTCCATTTCTTTTGAAAATTATGTTGGGGATTATAGTGAAAATACCAAGCAAATTTTCTGCTATGGAATATGCTGAAATTTAATGATAATATAACAACTATTCTATTGAAACTAATTTAGAAGCTTATTTCAGACACTTCATTTAATGTGTTAGCAAAATAAATTGTATGTAATTGTAAACAGCAGCCTCACAGTGTGGGTTACTGAATTAACAGTAGGATGCAGGAAGATGTAAGAAGGTAAAAGGATAAAAGCCCACTTGAAACCATTTTAATTTAAATGTTTCTGATAACCACGTTGTCCGGTGAGATTCCCTTTCCTGAGCCGATTCTTGTAGCTTTTAATTCTTGCCTGTTGTTTTTTTCTTTCGGTTGTGACAATCGCTACAAATTGGCAGCCAATAAACTAAAAGCATAGTAATACAGCTGAAGTCGTGCACTAAATAGCTGTTAAATAGGCATATAACTGCCTATTTAGGCAGTAAACTGCCTTTCGCATTCACTATGTGAATTTTATAGTTATGAACAAATCCTTCAGACATTTAAGTATGGGGTTACTCTGATGTTTAACTTGACTTTTTGAAGAGGCTAGATGATTCAGAAGTGAAGAAAACTGAGAGGTACATGAGGTCTCCCAGGCAGGATAAATTACTTTTACACGTTTTGTTTCATTTCTAGGAGAACTGCACAGTCTTGCAGCAAAACAACAAAATGATGATTGTTTGCAAGAAATGAAGGCTATTGAGTAAGTTCAGGCTGGGAGAGAATGGACCTGTGCTCTTCTGGGTGATATGCTGCACTGAAGCAGAAGAAAGCTTGCTCTTGTCACTTCTGTGATATTTGTACAGTGTTCTGCAGGTACGAATGAGTTTTCTTTACTCGGAGCCAAACGTGCCCAGAAGTGATGCAGCTGCATCAACACAATGCTAAGCCCAGGCAGGTATAGCTGACACTTATTAGTCAAGGCTCTGCATTGGTTAACTGAGGGAACTGGGGTGGTTCAGTCTGGAGAAGAGGAGGCTGAGGGGAGACCTCATCACTCTCTACAACTACCTGAAAGGGGGTTGTGGTGGGGTGGGTGTTGGTCTCTTCTCCCAAGTAACTAGCGGCAGAATGAGAGGAAACTGGCTCAAGTTGCACCAGGGGAGGTTTAGACTGGGTATTAGGAAAACTTTCTTTACTGAGTGAGTGGTCAAACATTGGAACAGGCTGCCCAGGGAGGTGGTGGAGTCACCATCACTGGAAGTGTTCAAAAAACATGTGGACATGGCACTTCGGGACATGGTTTAGTGGGCATGGTGGCGTTGGGTTGACAGTTGGACTTGATAATCTTAAAGATCTTTTCCAACCTTAATGATTCTGTGATTCTGTCTGTAGACCTTATCTTTCAGGCCTGATTCATGTCCAACTGACTTAGAACATGGACGTAGTGAACAAATCTGCCTGAGAATGCTGTGATTGACATATCCTGGGAGATACGCTTCACTTTTGGGCCCTGATTTTCTAGCTGGCGAGACAATCACACTTACCTGTCCTTGGAATAGATCTGGCATTTGTCAGAAAAGCTACATATTTGAACCCTGTTGCCTTGTTTACAGGGTAGTTCTTTTTTTCTGTATTGTCCCTGCATTCAGAAATACATTCACCAGTATTTCTTGCTGGTTCATCCAGAGTTAAATATTGCAAAGGACCAAGTCAGTCAGCATCGGTGACAACATGTACCTTATCCCACAGTCAACCACCCTCAGTTCTGTACAGAACAACAAACAGTGGGCCTGACTCTCTTGCCCCTGACATGGCAATGCAGCTCTGGTTACTTTGAAGGAATTTCTCTTGTTTATAAATTGATGATCAGGATACATTAATATTTTTATTGTGCTTTAATACAAGACACAAGAATTTTTGAGGGGCACAACTTGCTCTCTATTCCCGTATAGGAGTAAGTCAAGATGGTGCAGTGATTTTCAGCAATTCTTTGAGTTGGTGCCTTCAGGCAAAAGGGCTTGTTTCTTGGGGTTGTTCTCTCAGCTGAGAGCAAAATAGATGAGACGACTGCAACACAAGAGCTAAGCTGGTACTGCACAAGGGCCAGGCTTTGAGACAGGGACTACTGCAACTGAGAAAGTAGGTTTAACCATCTCACAGGTGAGTATTTGGAGTGGTCTAGCAGGAAGCAGGCTGTTTGTCAGGAATACTGGGCTGCTGAAGAGTAAAGCTGCTCCAAACTGTAGTGAGACACTTGCATATGGGGAATTTCCCAGACCATTTTTTCTTCCATTCATTAGCACTTGCTCAGCCTGTCCCCCAAGCATAGTCAATACTTCCTGAGTAGCTGGCAGGGTTGAACAAGCAGTTTCAGCACAGATAAACAGTTTACTGCTTTTCAGTTAGGTGAGGTGGAGTTTACCAATTCCCAGTGCTTGGCCTGGCACAAGGTAGGTACGTTTACCTACTTCACACAAGATTTTTGGCTGAATCCTGTCTGCTGCACCTAATGATGTGCCTTGAGTGAATGTCTTTCTCACTTCTTGCTAATCTTTCTGACAGGACTGACTTGCACAGTACCACAAGAGAGATTCCTAAAGGACCTTCTCGTTGCTGCTGTAGTTCCTGTATAGCTCAGTAATTTTGCAGGTGCTATCACAGCTATGTGGGGCTGGAGACTGCTGGTAGTAGATAATAAATAAATAAAACTACATTGGGAATGGGCTGATATACTTTCAGAACTGGGGCAGAGATATGGCAGCACCTCGTCTCTCTCTCGAGATGGATGGTGTTGCCTTGTCAGAACTGGGAGACAGGCCTGCCTCTGGTCTTTTTTTGAAATTTATTTGCTCCATGTGTGCCTCTCCTTGGCAAGTCCAGTGATATTTGCCTGAAGTCACCCAAGTTGAATGTGAGTTTTTGTCCTTATCTTGTGTTTGGACAGTTTAGATGGTGCACAAATGAGTGAATTTAGAGTTAAATCATTTGGTGCCAACCCTAGAGACTCATTCTTCTATAGCCGGAGCCTATATAAAAGCTCCTATTTATATAGCAGGAGCCCATCCTATATAAATGACTGGGTGCTCTGGGCTGCAGTCCAGTCCTGCCCTCCACCACTGCTGAAACAGAGGCAGCAGCTTAATGTCCTAAATCTGCCTCTGGTGTAGTACCAGCTGGGAAGAATCTTCATGGAGGGAAGAAATCCCTTTGAAGTGTTTACTCAGAAAGGTCCTGTGCAGGACAAGGAGCAGGTGAGCAGCCCGTTCGCAAGCAGCGAGCTGCTGAGTCTGATCGCTGCTGTAGACAGCAGAGCAGCTTGTGAGGTGCAAAGGTGGCCCAGGTTAGGGACCAGGTCAAGATGGGGCTGGGGCTGCTACAATACAGTAGTGTGTTGTCACCACAGAAGCAGGCTACCCAGTGGAAGCACCACCCCTATTTCATGGTGACAGTACAGCTACTCTGCAGAAAGCTACTGCTACATCTCAGCGAGTTACATTTTCTCCCAGATGGCTTACTAAGTTGTTGTGATGTCCTAGGTGATTCCCTTAATACCTGCTGTGACAGAACTACACATTTGCAAACTGTTTGGCAGAAGGTGACATTTGACTCTCTCCCAAAGCTTTGCACAGCATTGACAGGAGCAGAAGATAGGCCCCCTGATTTATTCTTGTCAAAAAAACCCAACTCTGGAACTCTTGACAGACACGTTGTGTAAGGAGGCACTGTTTTTAGAGTTGCTTTCTGAAATTGTACTCATGCTCAGATTTCCTGAACCAGCATTTAAATGCCTAGTGCTGGTCTAGAAAAACCTTGTATCAGCATAGCATTTTGCTGACCATTCTGAACACCCTGTACATCGCAAGAACACATTATGACTACTTATGTGAAGTCAGAGCACTGCTCGTGGAGATAACTATATGATAGCAAGCAATCTAAGCCCGAGGTTAGTTGGTTACCCGGGGCACAGGGAGGAAGTGATGCGCACACACGCATTTTAGATCATATTCTGCCTTGGAACCTTGATGATTTTTACAGACCAAAGATACACGTTTTTAAAATAGGAGGTGTGACACAGTACAAGAACCTTACCCAGTGTCAGATGGGAATTCTGTGGCAGGACTGGAAAAAACAGTCTCTTATAGCTCACTGTCTTGGCAACAAGCCTATTCTCTGTATTTTCATGACATCATCTTCTTAAAAGCCCAGTTGCTTTGCTGGGTTTTGAGTGTGCAGATCATGGTCCATGGAATGAGTGTGCTGTGCAGATGTGCATGAGCAGTATCTACTCAGTCCGCCTTGCTTTCAAACCAGGGACACAGACCCTGGAACTAGAGGTTGCCTCTAGTCTAGGTCTGGATTTAGGCTTGTTACATGATTTCAGGCCTTAAAACTGAATGTGGTTTTGTTTGTTTTTGGGGGTTTTGGTGCACCTGTCTGAAAGATATACTTGACATGAAGCGATGGTTAGGAACAGAGCGGGGAAGCCTAGGTCTATAAACACAGCTTCATATAACTACTGTACTCAGGTCAGAGTAGCTTCTGATACAGAGGGATGTATCTGCCCATAATCAGGATCTTCCAGTTTTACTCCCAGTCTTGAAATAAACCCCTCGGTGATCTGAGTCACTTCAGCTCATTAGTATTTTTTGGTTTTTTTTCTTTTTGTGGCTGCTTCCTGAAGGCTGGGGTTCTTCCAACCATTCTTTACAGAAGGCTGCTGTGAGGGCTGGGTGGATTTTTAAAAGACTTTGAAGATCATGACATATTGAAAGATGTATGGGGGAAGAGTTTCACCTTGTTGGACCAGAGCTTTCATAATTATCAGGTAGGCCTAGTTTTGGGGGCCAGCTACATCTGCTTGGGTGCTGGTAGCTTTACAGGGGCGGTGCAGAGATTTCAAAATGTAGCAGCGGCTTCTTATGTGCCTTTGGCATTTCTGCGCTACTGGGGTTCCTTCTGCAAAGGGAATGCAACCTCCACCAGGAATAAGGTTTGTACTTCCCAGCTGTGTTCTCAGCTGATCTGAATTTACTTCTTTTGATTTATATTGGGTTAGGATTCTGATCCACCAATTATGTCGTCTTTTTAGGGATGCCAGCCTCAGGGATTGAAAATAACAGACAAAATACAGAAGCCATTAATTTTTTAAGGCACAGAGTGGTGGAGGAACATAGTGGGCAGAAAAGCTGTACTGGAAGCAGAGAACTCGGAGTGCTTTTAGCCGAGGTGCTCTAGGACATTCAGGAGCTGTTTTTAAAAACCACAGTCCCGCGGGCTTTGTTAGGTTTTTACTACAGGTTTGTGCAGTGAAATTAGAGTCTCCTAATTGTGTTTGCAGTAGCTGCTGCAATCTGGAGGAGGGAACACTGCTGAGACGTCAGTGTGTATACCAAACATTTTGCACAATCAGTGGTAGATTTGGATTTTTATTGATGAGATTGGTGCTGATATTTACATTTGGACATATTTGAACATTCCTCAATATCCTGTGACTGGGGAAAAAAAAAAATCTCCTGTTGAGTCTCTTACCAATTGTGTAAATAGTTTAACATAACCGTATAGCAGCATAAAATACTCTTCATAAATATGTATTCAGTTTAAAAGCATACAGCTATACTTTCCCCACTTCGAGTATTGCTGTACCTTACAAGGCGCCCAATTGATTTCACAGGAACTACTAATATATTAATACTTGATGCATGAAAAGTGGCACTAATCTTCAAAATTAATTCAACTTGGATTGTGATCTTCTCTTAATATATTTATTAAAAAAAGAATTTGCTAGCATAAGTGTTCAAAAAACCAGCTAATTTAACTTAATCTTGCACTGTCTGTATTGATAAAAACCAAATTTAAATTTGTAATTAAGTCTCACTGAAAATCTGACTCTTCGTTTGAAGAAATGTGATGTGTGGAGAAAGAGATAAATTAACCATTGTCTGGTCAAAATCAAATTGCCCCCTGGAGCAGCCTGCTGCTCTCCATCTTGTATACAGAGAGACCAGGTGCTGAGCTGAACTTCATTCTTCAGGGTTGATGCTCGAAGTTATGCCATGAGTTACCTCTGTCAGAGAACATGTGACAGGAGACAATCCTTGCAGTGAAAAGATTATTAGAATACAGCATAAAAGGGAATAGACAAAAAAAATTTAGCCTTTTTAAAGAACCTGGTCCAGGTAAATAACTTGAGTGGTCAGTTAAGCTCTGGTTGCTCCAGGAATTGACGCAGCTTTCCAGCATGTAAGGATTGAGCCTAAACTCAACTCCATGTAATGTCTCTATTCACAAAGTCATCCTTTAAGGTGACGGTGTGCTATGTACCAATAGAGAGCATTGCAAACCTTGGAAGTAGCTCATGGACTTAACATGTGGCTAACATAAATGTGTTGTGTTTGTCATGCACGTGCAGGGAAAAAAAGCAGCCAGCACATAATGGGACCAAGAGAAATGGAGTAGAAAATTCCAAATCTGATGTATGCTTTGGAGAGAGAGTATAAAACCTACTCCCCAGACATTGACCTTCTTACCACACTATGAGTAGTAGATCTTGCTCCATTATGTTGTGAACGTTATGAGTCCAAACTGAATTGAGATTTACTGGTGCTGGCCCAAGAAGAAAATTGTTCATTCAGTCTCTCTAACTCTTTGTCATAGTACGTGAAAAGCACTGTTCTCAATTGCAACTGATAAAGTACAATGCAATATGGAAAAATGGGCAGATCAAGTTGCAATTGGAAATGACAGCGCGTCAAGCAAAGGCATCCAGTGATGTTGCTAGAGTTCACCTTTGCCCAGTGTGATATATTTGACTGCAGAGTCAGTCAGGAATTTAGCAAAGCAGCGTGTACGACTCCTCTGTGGACTGCAGTGAAACCAGCAATGTTCCTGGAAGCTGAAAAATGAATCATTATTTTCCATGGTTCCTGTTTTATGGCCCTATCGAGTCTTTCCTTAGTCGCAAAGGACTGTTTTATATAGGAGTCCTTTACAGTTCATTAGGTGGTTAAGATGAAATTATGTAATGTCTAACATTTAAAAACTGCACGAGATTCAGGAGGAGTGCTGAGAGCGGAAGGTGGCAGTTTTGGTATGAACTCAATAAGGAGCTTTAATGAAATTAGTAAAGACAACATAGTGTTGGATTAGACTATGAAACTGATTGCCGCGGGGAGCTGTTGAAACTGGGAGCTCTGGAGATCAGCCATCGATGCGGATTGCAGCATATATCCACTATGGCGTTGTTACTTTTTTTTTAAGACGGCTATTTAGCTACATACCTGGGATTTTAACAGATATATGTGAATCAGTAGACATATATGGAGAAAGCAAAAGATTCCTTGCCTTCCAGTTGAAATTTCTTAGATTTTTTTCAGAGGATTCCAGTAGGTGCCTCTGAGACCTTTAGATCTAGTCTAGTCGGACAGTGCTGTATTTAAGATATATGTTATGCTACATACTTGTCCTGTGAAAAGCTCTTGCTTTTCTTGAAAATCTTAAGACGTTTCACCTGATTTTTTTTTACTTTATTGACCACCTGCCAGTCTACTGCAGTTTCACCAGTGTCACAAGGAAGTGAACGTGAAGCGTACTTTTTCCAGTGTCCGTAAGTATCAGTTTGGGGACGCAAGGAGGCTGCACAAGCCAGCAGTTTCTTCCAACCTCCTGCTAGATTGAATGGCATAAATTACTAATTTTTTCCTTTTTTCCCTTTAGAAATATTTCTGCATCTCAAAGCTAGGAGAAATTTGGATCAGCTTTAGCGATCACTTTAATGGTTTGTACTGACAGCCTGTATTTCTTCCAGGAGCAAAATAATAAGTGTCCCTAGGAGTGATATTTGTTTGCCAGACTCTGTTGTTACTAGCGGTGGCTAGTGTTTTTGGTTTGGTTTTTTGAAATGGAAAAAAATGAATTCCCTACTACTTACTCATGGTTTTTGAGGGTAGGAGTTTCTGAGAAGCACTAGGTTTAATAGAGGATACTTGTAAAAATACATTTATAGGGGCCACATGTGAAAACACTTGTAGGAAATCACTAAAAAATACTTAAAGCAGAGGATATTTTTCTTTGTTTGTGAGATTGCTTTGACCAGGTGTTTGTGGTAATAGGAATGATGGAGCTTGGATGTTAGGGTAATGAGAAAAGCCAAATATTGTAGAAAGTTTGAGTTTGGCAGTTATGTTTATTCTCTAATCCAAACACATTTTGGATGGCTTTTAGTGGATCAGGTTTTGTGGGTCATCTTTCAAGACCTTGGCTTTCATTTTTGGTTCAAAACAATGCAGCACGGTTTTGTAGAGGCTACTTTGCTTTTACAACTCTCTACAACATTCTGTCAATGGAGCATGTCAGATGAAGATCTGCTTTTTTAGGTGCTTAAATGAGTTTAAAATCATGGAAATACTAACTTTGGTGGTGAGTACCACCACACCAGCCAAGAACTGTGTGGAAAACTGAGGCCCCTCTAGAATTAGCTGTGGTGAAACAGGCTATAGGAGGAGGAATCCAACAAAACTACATAACTTGTTAAAACCTTTGCATGGAAGTTCTGTCTTCAGGTTCTTTTCCCTTTCAGCTACTTGCCCGTCGCTCTGTGAAGTGATATGGAAAGCAGTCATTTTGGGACCAGTTACAGGGCAGCAAATGTCAGCTCCCTTGGTATTGCAAAAACTCACCCTGATTTGTTTTAAGATGTGCTACTATTCTTATCAAACTTTGTTACTGCTGACACATGCAGTGCTTGTTCGGAGTGAATATGACTCAGGACTACCCGCTTTTGAATGTGTGTTCAAATGAAGTGTGGGCCATATTTAAGGCAACCGCAGGATGGCCTCTGTATCGCAGACCTTTACTCTAAACAGCCTTGCCAACATCGACCTCCTGGGGAGTATGTCGAAGCCCCATAAGTATCTCCGGTTATTTCTCCTGTATTGGTGTCATCCCCTCATGATTTCTCCTGCACATCCTCTGTAGGAAAATTGATTTCTTGAGCTCTCATTCAGTAGTTGCGTGGAGTGGTTCGACAGACTCCAGATGCAGTTTGCCCTAAGGCAGACAACTTTGGTTTTGCAGATTCCCTGCCCTGAACAGTGGGAATTGTAAGCCTGAAGCTGGCCTGTATTGCAAACCTGAAATCTCATCTTCCTAACCCCCTCTTCCAATCACCTGCCAAGCCTGGGGACATACCAGCCACACAGTCAGAGGAGATTCTCCTTGGGGAATAGCTTGCCCGTTTGTATTGTTAAAACTTAATGAGTTCATGCGATTGACTCTGCTGCAATTATTTCTTAGTGATGTATAACAAGTAGCTGTTCTTACAGGCTTATAAAATGTTCCAGAGCTCCATTAATTTGCCCTTCATTAGCTATGTAATTTTGCTAATGACCCAAGATATTTAGAGGCATTGTGTCCTATGAGAATTATGAGTTTGACTGTGAGTCCTTATGGAAGAGTTGCACACACAGCTTCATGCCATCTTGCTACCAGAAATTCGTTCTGCCCTGCTGCATCTAATTGTATTTTTTCCTTCTGTACTGAAGTAGTCATCTCCTGTTGATAAATGAATAATTATTTCATATATGAAATTACACATTTAATGGAAGTTTGGAGTGTTAGAGTGTTAAATGATTAAATTTGTTAATTGTGTAATATTGCTGGGCATAATGACGCATTTAACCATTAACAGTTTTCCACTGCATTGCCTTTGGAATTCTCATGTAGTGTATTATACATTCTTGTCGCCTTTTCATCACGTGTTAATAATTGTGGAAAACAAAGGTTTGAGTCTGGAAAGGGAAGTATCCCAACTACGATAACAGGAAGAAAAACAATGTGTGTCACCGGAGACACCAGTTAGTATGGCGGGGTCTGAGAGGTATACAGTATCGGGAATATTTGGAGAAGTGACTTACTAAGATTCATTGTATGATCTCTCCTTAGCTTTTTCATTGTCACAGTATAAAATAGCGAACATAACAGAGGAAATTGCATGGAGGTGGTGTGAGGAGCAACATAGGCTGTAGTTCCTACTGTAGCCTGTCTGAACAGCTCTTGGTGTCCATCAGCCCTGGAGATTCATGTGGCATTTGTCACATTTCCTTCCTGTGAGAGTAGCAGGAGGAGAACCTGCATGAGACATGGGCTCTGCTATACTCGGCACTGTGGAGCTACCTTAATTTGCCTGGAAGCAAAAGGTTTTGTTTCCCTAATTAACAGACAGGGTGTGATGCAGAAAACAAGTCGGTGGCCTGTGCTGTTAGGCTGGTGCTTGCAGAGGTGTAACCAGGGTGGCTCCAGCTAATTGGCCGCTGCTGCTGCATGAAAACATGGCTGTTTTCTCAGCTTTTCTGGAGCAAACAGAGCACAACTGGACGGCAATGGCTGCCTAAGTGTCAAAATCCATCACAGGGAGCAGCCGTGCCTAGGCCCGGCCGCATCCCTGCAAGTGCGGGGGGATAGATGTGCAGGGAGCGGGCAGCAGAAGTGGAGGTAAGTGCTGAATTTACATCCCACAGGAATACTTCATTAGACTGTGCTTTCAATTTTTTACTTGTCTGCAGCTTATACCTGTAAGAACCTGACCAGCCTCTGTATTTTGGGTACGAGATGAAGGTTTCCAGAAGGGTTATCTCTACCAATACTGCAGTAAATCGCATTTCATAGATCAAGCAGATCAGGCAACATCATATCACTGTTAGACCAAAGTTGAAACAATCCCTAGAAAAGCCTGAAAAGCCTCAGAAACTGACTTAAACATTATCTTTGAAAGGAAAGTCATTTTGCTTCAAGATTATCATCACAATTTAGATGCTGTACATTGTACTAGGATAAAGAGGGAATTTGGCAGATGAGCTTTTGCCTCTGGAGCCCCCAGATGACTGGAACAAGATTCCCTTTCAGCTCAAATCAGAAACAGCATAATCTCCTTTAAGCCTGGGGTTTAAATGGCTGTTTGAAGGAGGATTGTGCAAAACCTATTTCCAGTAATACAGTTACTGGAGCTAAAGGGTATGTGTTGTTTTCAGGAGACTTTGGATGGCCCTGTGGTGTGCATTAAATTATTGTAAGAATTCTGCAGTTGATGGTTTTCACTTATTCTTTATATATATGAACCAGTGGCTCTTCTGTCAAATTGAAGGCAGCTCCTTGGTTCTTGGACACTTCTTTAAATGCAGTAAACAGAGTAGCTGTCAATACCCTGAATGGTCCCTTATGCTGGCTGTAAGAAAGGTAGTTGTGTTTGTTGTGCCCATCAAGAGTCACATTAAAGTTTCCTCTTCTGACATGTCTAATACCAGCGGGAGAGTAATTTCTTTCACTAAGTCAACAGCAGCAACCTTTCCTCTGTCAAGGATTAAAACACCACAAACTTGAAAGCAAAGGCGTTGGGGGAAAGAGGAAATGGGATTTGTGTGTTCTAATGTGGGGCTTGATGGGGACCGACAGCAGTGGCTGCCCCACCATATGACTGTCCTGCTATCGTGATACCCAGAAGGATGCTTTTATTCTCACTCTTTTGTCACCTGTTCTTTGTGGCAAAAACAAGGCAGCCGTGGTTTTAAACTTGCATAAGCATAAGCTTGAAGTGTCTTACAGTTCCTGTGAAAGAGGAAGCAAGCACTTAACCAGGAGTTGTCATAAGTGGTATCTATGCTGGTAGCAAGCAACAGGTTGCCCAAGAATTTTTCTTAGTTTCCTACCTTATTTGAAGAGCAATCAGCCAGCTGTGCTGTTGGCTGGCCGGGGCAAAATGTTAATTTTGCACTTGGATGACTCCAGCGTTTGCTGTCTGGGGGACTGCAACAAGCAAAGAGGAATTAACGTTAATGGAGGATGACTGCCTGATGATTTAGAGCAGGCTGCTGTGGCGCTCGCTGAGCAACAGCTCTCCTGCTTTTGGGATTTGCACTGAGTGTCTCTGGGTGGGACTGGGCTGCTCCTTGAGGCATCCCAGTTTGCTTGGTGCTAGCTGTAACACTTGTACCTCAGATGGTGTAGCTGTGTCCTTAGCGGCGTGTCCTGCTTGGAGTATGTATTCCTGGTGACAATTGCCTTTCTGTTCTGGCTGGTGCAGTTTGAAGACCTGGCTTTTATGAATTAAAGGCCCGAGTATGCTGCACTTCCACCCCTCCTGGGTGGCCCAGTCTGCGGTCCAGCTCAGTGGAAGCCGAGGCCTTTTGCTCTTGAGCATTCTCCAGGTTTTCTGGGCATATTGTTCCGGAAAAAAATCACCTCTCTGTGGACTTCAGTGACAGTTATCTTGATGAGAGATTACGGATGTGTGAAGATTTATTAGGAGTACTAGCAAGGAACTTTTCTGCAAAGCTGCAGGCAACACTCTCAAATATCTGAGCTAAATTACAGGTTTCTGCAAATAAAACACTACATGCTCTCTGCCTTTGCTAGAGCAACTGACAGTGGTTCTGCCAAGAAATAAACACTGAAAGCACATTTCTTGCTAGAATTCCACATCTTTATTGCTTTTGTGTTCAATGGGAGGGAGTACTTGTGGACTGTTCTTCCTTCTTTCCTTCCTTCCCCCACATCAAGGTTGAAGGCAAAAGCTGAAACTACCTTTTATAGTTCTCCAGGGGAAGGTGTAGCAATTAATTTTACAATAATGTGATAATTATCAATGGGAGAAGGAGGTGATTTCATTTTAAAACAAATGCTAGCTCATTCACACTCTCATAAGCACCAAGAGGCATGTGTCCAAGTGGGCAGGCCAGCGTCCAGGCACCAAGGCATGTTTCCCACATGGCCTGGCCAGGATTCCTGGAGAAGACAAAGCTGCAGACAAGGTATGCTGGCTATCTAGTCCTTGTTATGTATCCTGCATCCTTCCAAGCTTGGCTGAGTATGTGCTGGGTTTGAATGTGCCTGTTGTACCCTTTAGGAGCTCACCGTAATTGTGATCCTTTTGTCTAATTGTGTCTGGCTTCTCTCTATCAGCAGGACTTTTTTTATCTCGGTGTTGTCTTGGCTCTTCCCCTGTTCTGTGTCTTCCCACCAGCATCTCTTAATGGCTTTAGTCTCTAATTAGTATCCTTTACTTTTCTCATCTGGCAGTCCCTGAGATATTGACTGTAGATTTGTTGGATCGTGACCTGCCGTCAGCATCCTCCACCCTTATATACCCTCTGCTCTTCCTTCTGGTGCTTCCACGCCCGTGCCTTCCCATTCACTCCCCGTTCTTACTGCTCTCAACATCCCTACTACATATTTCTACAAAGTGACCATATTAGTTCATTCTGTACTATTACGCAGCGCTGTACTCAGCTGTGGAGATGACTGCATTCTCTTGTAGTCTATTCTGAATATGGCAAGTTGCATGAGCACTTAATTTATTTATCATTTTGTATTTTAAATATTTAAGTGAATTGCTTGCACTGCACAGATACTATCTGTAGATCTTAACAAGTGATCATGTATGGTTATGGTAATCTGGAGAAAATGCAAATGAACTATGAAAACTGCTTTGTCTATAAATTAAAGACCATTTAGCTTCAAAGCAGTATTGCCATGGAAATTCTTCACTGATAAAATATGTGAGTGAGGCTTTTCTCATTTAGATTTCCTGAGCCTTTTTATTTTACATTGACAAGATGCCAGAGGGGGAAAAAGCTATAAATTCAATATTGCATATTTAAAAGATGGTATTTTATTTCATCTTCTTAATTCCAAATCTTTCCATTTACAGTATACAGCCATGAATTGAAATTTATAACAAATGAGGAAAAAGGGATAGGAAATGTTATTGTTGACAAGGACTAGCTAAATCCAGTGCCCACTGAAAACTTCTGGCTTTGTTTCCAGTTGGCTTCCTTCCTATATTTGTAAATACTCTTCTAATCAATATTTCTCAAATGCATTCAGAAAACTTTCTCTGAAACACACACGAGATGAAGAGCCCCTAAGGGAGGATAACTGACAGAAAACACACTTAACCGATCTACGAGAGTGGTACACATTGAATCCAATCACCATGCATGCAAGATTCAGTGTGTGCCAGTCTTGCTGGTATTTACTTTTTGTTTGGGCTCTGTGGGCAGAGCTGAGCTCCGTGCCACGTCAGCCTCACTACCATTGCCCTGAAGGAGCTAGAAGGAGCCAGTTAGAAGCTAGCTTAGATATTGCTGTACAGTTTCATCACGTCCTGAGTCTTCCATGCGTTGTGCCTAGTAATCCTTATCTAGCAGACTTAGTAACTAGCACCTTGTTCTGCTTTTCTGAAGCTATAATTCTGCTATTATTACTGTATTTGTGTGATAACAGTTCACTCAACAGTACTGACTTTGTCTAGACTATGTGTAGGTATATGCTCATACTTCTCTGGGATTATTCAAAGCAGCTGATAGTGTTTCTTCTGGCAAAGTTTATGTTAAATCTCGTTGTGCGCAACTGGATATAAAGCTGGCATATAGTTACTCTTCAAATAATTTATTTTCTTTATGTGAACTGGCAGAATGGAACTGTACCAATTCAGTGCATTGCATCTGTGAGTCCAGTGCTTTTTGATTCCATAGTAGGTATCTGTAACTGCATTTACCCTCTCGTAGAATGACAATTTGATGTCACAGTCTCTAAAACCACCAAACTTTGTGTTCTGAATCAAATTCCGAGATTGCTGGATGAAGCTCTGCTACAGAGTTATGCATGTTCTATCATACTTTTTACCATGTGTCTATGGGAGCTGTTGTCTGTGTGGAAACTTCTTATATAGTTACACAATCTTCAGATAGATCTGAATGTACAACGGTGCAGTGATACCAATGGAAGTCATCTAACGGCTTATTTCAAGGTATGGAGAAGGAGCTTTGTTCAATTTCCATTTTTTAGCATACATTAAAAACAATCAGACAAACCAGCCCATCAGTATTATTGGTAGAAGACTAGCGTCTTTATGAATTAGTGATCAGCGGTTAAGATAACAATTCCCTTTATTGATCATAGACTGCTGCATTCAATTAAAATGAGAAATAATTTCATGAAATTAAGCTCAGCTCACCGGGGGTGACCAAGCATGCCATGCACACTGTTAACGTCACCCAAAGGAAAACTTCAAATTGGTAACAGATCTATTGCACACACTCCCCTCTGACAGCAGGAGCTGGCTGAGTGCCCTCTGCTACCTCTGTGCGCACACAGCCCGCTCATCCCGGCGGCCTTGGCTCGGTGTTGGGGGAGCGCGCTGTTAGCTGCCGGCATTCTGCACGTGATTTTATCTTCCCACGGTAAGGAGGTGTTACTCCTTTGGTTGAATTAAGTGCGTTGCTGACCCATCGTGAAGCCCTCTCAAAATCCACGCTGCGAACAGCAAGAGCCCTTGGTTTTTGCATCACTAAAAAGCAGGAAAGCGGTGTAGAACCCCATGGCTCCTTAGCAGAACCGAAGAGCCAATTTGCAGTCAAAAGTGCAAGTTCCCTTGAGAAGTTAATGTCTGACAGTTGAGGTGAGAAAACTGTGTTGATAAGACAGTAGATTTTAAAAGTATCGAAGCATTCAAAAAGGACCATTCAACTTGACACACAAAGCAGAAAGCAAATGGACTTTCAGCTCCTTTGTGACCCTGGGAATTTTGGTTGCTTTCAGCACACTCCTTTTGGACGAATTTGCCTCTCCTCAGCAGATGGTCTTACATGTTCTTTCGGCAAGCCTCAGTCAGAAATATCACAGCTGCCTTGGTTTACCGGTGAGCCACAAGGTTATTTCACTCGAACAATGCTTGATTTCTCTTTTTCTCACCTGCAGAAATCAAAGTATTCCCACATCCGTCACTTAGCAGTTGCTCCTCAGAACAGTTTGTTTCCTTTTCAAGTGGAAATCTACAGATTTGTCACTCTTTGAGGATTAGATGAATGATCGCCAGCCCTTTGCCGGGAGTACAGCCAGCCTCGGATTCTGTACTCTGCCGAGCTGTGCAGCAGTAAATTAGACCACTACTGTCTTTTGTGGGGAAATGCCGATGTGACTCCTCTTGTGTCCCCAGCTGCCCCAGAGGGGAAAATCATCAAAGTCACTTTTTTTCTCTTTTCCTCTTTCCTGAGCGGATGAATTGCAATCGTGAATTGTCCTCTAACTTTTTTTTTCCCCTGGAAAAAATGGTCACATTTTATATAACTTGCATAGCATTTTTGAGTACAATCTTGATCAAATCAGGTTCAGTTGTATCGAATGCCGTACGTACATGTAAAATGATCCCTGCCCTGGTGGCTGTGAAGGTCAAATAGAAAAAGATTCTTTGAACGTGTGGAGAAAACAGAACACGCAAACTGAAAATGTATTTTCTTCAACCTCTGAAAGTAGTTCTTTGACTTGGAGGTGCTTATTTTCTGCACAGGCAGGTTGCTTACTGGCATGTTCCTGACTGCATTGAGGGTTTCTTTTTCTGATAAGGAATTAATCACATTTCATGTTGGTGCAAGGTTCTGTATTTGGTGACAAACACTGAGACAGAAGCAGCTCACATTTTATGGTCCTTTGATTTAACGTGTAGAAATCAGTAGAGTGAAGATTGATAGTTTTGCATATTTTTAATCATAAAATCACAGTTTCTCTGACTTTGTTTAATCTTCTAAATTCATGACTTGATTTTGTGTATACATTCTTCTCAGGAAACAGAAGCTTTAATGCTTTAAAAGATTATGTAGATATGGGCTTTACCTTTTTAGAACATTAATAGTTCTGGGCTGGGGGAAAGATCATTTGTATGTACATACGAGTTCTGTGTTGGAGGCTAGAGAGCAGAAAAGAAATACAGTGAGAGCTGTAAGCTGAACTAGTTAAAATTAAAAATTCACCTGGACAAAGCTTTCCCTGTAGATAGAAGTGTTACTTTATCTGCTGAAAATCCCACTGAATGTTGATTTTATAATGTAGGAACTCTTCTGACAGCTAAAGCTGCCTATAAAACTTTTATGACACTGTTATTACTGAATCATCTCTTGAAGTGTACATGATGTATAGTGATTTTTTTTTAACCACTAAATTTTATTCAGCGGATTTTCGAACAAGTAGACTTTCCAAATGAGTTTTCCTTGTTTTCTTTTTCTCCCCAACCAGCTATGCTGTGGAAGCTGAAGTGCTTCCTACCTGTTGAGTGCTCATTCTGGTGTCAGGAACTTGCATGAAATAAATTCTTGCCTGTGTAGTTTTGCACGCTTACCTGACTGGAGGAGTATGTTAAAGACTTAAAAGACGATGCTTCCATCTGGAACTTAGGAACAGCATCCTCAGGAATAAAAGATTGCTAAATGATTGAAGCCTCTTGTGGGGACTGAGCAGAAGAATCTGCAGGAAATCGTGAGTGAAGTGGAGGTGTTTGGAGCACTGCTGTGCCTTCTATCTGAAAGAATTTGTTTGTTGGACAGCCCAGCTCCTGCTGGTGCAGACCTAGTTTTACTTTAGCTGTGATTTATTTCAATTTTGAATTAGAGCATTCACCTGCAAGTTTAGTGCATGAAGTTTGCATCAGTTATTTTAATCCATTTTCATTACTTCTCTATAGACAAATCCACGTTTTTTATTGTGACATTTTTTTCTATTGTGCTTGCTTTCTTGCTAGCATTTTGTGATACTTTGTCACCAGATACCCAGTCCAGCCTTCAGCTGAAGGAAGCAAGGCAAGATGAGAAAGAGAATTTACCTATTATCCAACACATGCTACATATACAATAGTCTTTAACAATGTTGATGATTTTGGGCTTTTTTTTATGAAAAATGAGATTCCTCTTCCTCTAAAATTCATGGGGTTGCTGAACCTGGGTGGACATAAGGAGGGTTGGAAGAAAAACACGTCACCTACAATAGTGTCTGAGGCATGTAAGGATGCTTTAGATACTCAACTCCTTTCCTCCAAATCAAGTTAAACTGTGCTGGGAGCCGAGTGCAACAAAACAGAGGAGATTGCACTCGTCAGCCCAGTTAAGCCACCCTTGCCTTCCCATAGTGACGGCATGTGGCCGATGCGTACAGACATTGTGTTGGACAGTTTTCCTAGTGCTCATCTTAGATCAGTGGTATGGAAGAGCAGTGATGTACTTGGGCTAAACAGACTATCCAAACATTATGGGAATTGGCTTCAGCTTTCTGGAGCTACTCATGCAAAAACCTGTTAGAAAGCTCAGGAGTGTGAGTGCTATCTGTGTGGTGTTGCATGGCTGCTTCTTTTATATTTAATCATGCTGGACCTTAACGGGTTAATCATTTATAACTGTGAGGTTTCTTGTGACATGCTTGGCCAAATCTGATGTACAGACTTCAATTTGAAGTGAGCAGAGTGTTGAAAAATGAAATGTTTTTGAAAGTTAAATTGCAGTCATTTATATGAAAATGCCTTAGGTAGTTCATTTTTCCCCCCAAAATATACTCATTTTATAGCACATTAATAATTCATGTGCATATTGGTTGCAGACATAAAGCACAAAAACATACATGCTTTATAAAGCATAGTTTTATGAAACAAACATGAATTGCCACTATCTGAATGATAGTAATGCCTGATTAGCTCCCATACTATTTAATTTTTTGATGGATGTTCACAATTATTCATCGACACAAGAAAGAAACAGGATCCTCTGCAGTGGTTTGCAAGAAGTCTCCAGAAAGACATCTCCCACAACATCAGATTTATGGGCATAGCAAAACATGTGAGGCAGCAAAATTTAACTGTTTATTTGTTGCTTTCATGGCAAGCCACTGCGCTCGGGTTTGCTAATTCGAATTCAGGAAGAAGATGTTGAATGTATGGGATAAGACAGATAGGCGCTTCCTCTGTGCGCTAAAATAGGGATCTCCTGAGAGTTCTGTATTTCTTGATTTGTGATGAGTGATTCTTTCTCAAGAATCAAGGAAGAGCAAATCCTGCCCCCCGGCTCCTGAGCAGACACTTCTTAAAACAAGAACTAGGTCACGAATGATCCGTTGGCACTTTGTTGTAATGAAGTTGCTGTTATGTCAGTGCTGTCTCCCGCTAGTACTAAACTGGCTTGTACCATTAAAGGATAAAATATCCTTGATCGCTCTGTCCACAGGTGCCTGTTGTATAGAATAGTAGTTACATTCTGCTTACATATGGCTGAGTTTCTGCGGTGTAACATAGACCAAAAATCCCCATAATGTTAATGTCTTAACCAGCAGAGTTTTCTTGCTTACAGAAATGAGAAGACTCCATTTGACTTTATTTGAAGTTGGGGTAGATCGTGCTGTCCTAGTAGGACTTGGACTGTAAAATGTGTTGAGTCAGGCTAATACCTTGGTGCCCATCACAGCAGAAAGCTAAGAGTTGAGTGAAGAAGGCCGCAGGTACATGCATAGCTCAGGTGTGTTAATGGAGCTCAACTTTTGCTGTTCCAGCACAGGATGCAAGTCACTGCAATTGAAACGAGGGGACATGAGCAAAGTGAATTTCAGTCTGTGTTCAGAGTCCTAAATTATGCATTAAACTCAAGGATATTAATTTTTCAGAAATGCCAGAAGTTAGAGTAACTGCTTGTTTGCTTGATTTCACACCAGCTCCCAAGATTAGTCGTTAAATATGTCAATGAAAGGCATTCCTGCTCCAGGCAGATGCACTGTCGAAGAAGTGGTCGTTCTCTCTTAATGCTGTTTGCCGTTGAGGACAATGCACAAGTAGTTTGGTTTTTGTCAGCGGTGTTTTCCAAGTGTTTGTCCTTCTGCATTTTGATTGTGGAATCACGTTACCTAAATCATGGGGCAGATGTGCCTGGTCAGGGGAAGGTGGCCATGTCCTGCCTGGAGCCGTTGAAGACAACGATACTGCACGTGTGAACACTGGGAGGACGAGACCCTAGAGAAGGATGTGGTGCTTCTTGGCATATATGCGCAGTTGCCTAGCTAACTGTCACTGAAACAGTGCAGCTCAATGAATTGATGTTGAGGGAATTGCTGGAGGCAGGAGAAGGAACACATGAAATATGGGGATGACTTTACATTGCAGGATGATGAGGTCTCTTCCAATAAAACTGAGCCAGATTAAGGCTCTTTTGCTGCAGGTGAGGCATGCTGGGAAAAATAACTTTACTGTTAATTACTCTGTAAGATAAAAATATTTAGGTTTTTTAATCAGTCAGTGTTTTTTGTCAGCTTTTGGAGAAAGTAGGGTAATTTTATTCAGAGAAATCTCTTGAAGTTATCAGTGTACTATGAGAAGAAAGGGGGACGTGCTTTGCTGAAGAAGTAATAATGAATGGGCTGGAACAAAAATTTCTGCAGCTCTTGGGTGCCTTTGCCAAGGGCCAGAAGCACTGGTGATTGGGATTTCGGAGGCAGTTGTGCCAGACTGCTGCTTTTGACAGCGCAGCTTTTCACTTAAAGGTAGTGACTTACCTTGCCTGAGAGCATAGCGTGCCTTAGACCTGTGTCTCAGGAGCCTGATGTTCAGGATGAAGACGCTTGCTTGGGAAGCTACCATCAGAGAAGTGAAGCCCTGTCATGCTCTGGTACCTCCACAGGTTTCTGATCAGTGTAAATGGAATCCGTAAGGATGTATTTAACCTGTTGAGTCAAAGTACAAGTCTGAGTAAGGGCCGCTGCCTAACTATGCACTCCCTACGACTTATTAATTGGCAGATGCAGAGACTTGAGCCAACCTGCATTAGTTCTGCCTTAATAGAGAAGGTCTGTCTTCGAGGTCTTTTCCTCCAGAATTCATTTATTCTCTGGCTCTGATGAAGCCTCGATGTATTGACTTGCGGGGCATAACGTACAACATTATCTTTGCAAGCATTTCTCGGAGGGAGATATTAAGAGTTTTAGGGCTGCAGACAGAGAGGTACTAATTTGAAATTTTTACTTGCAGCTCTCAAGTATCCTTACCCTTGTAGGAAATGGCTACAGGAAGTTTGGGCGAAGGTGGCTATTTCTTTTATGGGTTATTTCACCACTCTGATTTTTAGTTTCTTACAGTGCCAGGGGTTAAGTGATACAGGCATTTTTAAAAATAGAATAATAATGACAATTGCAAGTGTTGGGAGATGTATTTTGGAGAAGAGGACTGCAGTTATGTCTAAAAAGAGTTCTTTAATTCCGTGCTGGGTTTTTGCTCCTGTGGTCTTTTAGTGAGGTGTATTTGGGTTTGAATATGCCTTTGAGGACTGTTGCACAGTAAGAAAGTATAATCAAATCACTTAAGGGGTTGATACGGCTTTTTCTATGGATTATCTGTATGTGGCTGCAATAACAGTGTGTCTTTTCCTCTGGCAAATCAGCGCTGTATGCTGCCATGAAATGCCTGCATGCTTAGACTTTATTGCAAATTTAAATTACTTACATTATTTTGTTGGACAGTAATTCCCTGAAGCATTATAAACCAAATCATTAATTACTGTTTCTAATGTGCACGATCCATTGGAAAACATTAAACAACACTCACGGTTCCCTTTATTGTTATTGCTCTTTCAATCCCTGAGGCAGCAGATCAGATGGAAACTCCTGGGCAATCTCATACTGACATTTTGTGCTTCTGACAGAGATGGCTATGGGCTGCAGATGTTTATGGGACCATATGGTATCTGCATATTGTCTTCTGGAATTATTATGAAATATACTGTTTTGGAGGGGAAAGATAAGCTGATCATAAATATTAATCAGTGCAGCTGTAGTTTGAATGACTGTAAAAGTGTCATAATGGAATTCCAGACTTTTCCTGGTTTCATGCACTGATGTATTTTTTTCCATCCTACTTTACAAGTAAAATCCGGTCTTTCAAATAACTTTTTAGTAACCCTAAATTTGTCTGAGAACAAGCCGAGTTTTTTCTTGACAAAAACATCTGAACTAAGGTGTATTGTACAAGCAAAATACAATTTTTATTAGGAGAGCTAAACCAGTGGCTTCCCCCGCAAAAAGCTGTTGCCCTCTTTTTCTCTAAACACCGATAACCACAACCGTAAAGCTGAAAATTCTGCTTCTGTGTCTGAGCTTCGGTAACACTAGGGCATCAGTGAAAACCCTAGCACAGTATCACAATTAAGCCTGGGTGGAAGGTCTTGTTGAATTTGACTCCTTATGACCTTCTCTATTTTTCCAGCAAGTAAATAGATTTCCAATACCGCAAGAAGATTTGTTTGAACAAAGCTGGCTGTTGCTATTACTGGGTCTCTTAGAGTGACTTTGTAATGCTTGCTTCTGTGTTGCTTTCTTCCTAAAGCCCCTTGATGTCAAATGTGAGCATCTACTGAAGTACACCTTTCATGGGGTGCACAATTACGTGCCTCATGCATCGCTTTGTAGCAGCCTCTATTGTATTGGGCAATAGCTAGCTTAGCGATTATGTCTGGTTGACATCTGAGCCCATTTCTTGTGTCCGTGAGGTGCAAGGAGGAGTCTGGCACTGAATATCCAACTTGGACTTGGCACATTCAGTGGAGATTGGCTGTTTACAAAATTCATTTCTCCCTTTGGTTTTGCTTGTAGTCGGCTTCTCGGCCATTTGACCATGTTACAAGGTGCTTTTTTAAAACGAAGGCTTTTTGCTTAAGAACATGTAAAAAGACTGGGGGGGGGGTTTAATTCCTTCAGTGCAGTTGATCGAATCCTTTAAATACTCTTGTTTTGATTTTGCTTTTAATTTGTGGCATTAATTTGTGGCTCTGTATGCCTGCTTGTAGAGAATAGTCTGCATATTCTGCAGTGCCAATAAAATAAACGTTAGCTGTCATGTTGTAATTATGCTACATGATGGCAGAGCATTTGATTGCTCTCTTATACTGAGGGCGGTAAAAGCACTTACGAGGGTCTCGTGCCTCCTCATATATGTTTTGTTATAAGCTGCCCTTAAGTGTGTTTTGTTTTCTCTTTTGGCTTTTTTTTAAAAAAAAAGGGTGAGTATCTGGAAATACTCCTGGTACTCTGGGCACCTGCTATGAGGTGATTAGGAGAGACTTTAATGCTGTGTCCTTGAAGGATCTCCTGGACTTTCTTAACCCACAAAAGTGAGCGTCAATAACCGGTACAGGAAATTCTTCAGAAAATTACTTGGCTTACATGGCAATGACCCCAGATTAAACTGCATGAATTAAGAACAGGAGCAGGGCTAAACCAGGGCAGGGTCTGTTAGTGCCTGTCGCACAGCAGGTAGGTACGGGACCCCAAGCGCTGGGCCACGAGTTGTGCAAGTACTGCTTTTAAATCACTTTTTTTTTTTTTTTGCTGAAAGCAAAACTAAAAGTCTGTGTATCTAAGAATCTAGGAGCTTTTTAGTTTGTGCTGTTAAGAAAAACTGAAGGCATTTTGACTTCCTTCAAAAGCTTTACCGTAGTATAAGCAAATTCATAGAACCAAATTCTTCTCTGAGAGGAGCCCAAGTGAATCCCGGGTTTGCCATTGCAGGGCCATTAATTTTACGTTGCTTGCGAGTCAAATGCAGTAACACTGATGTAATGGGGTGGAGAGCCTGGCCCATGGAACACCCTTAGCGTAACGGGGATGGCTTCCCCTCAATTTTTGATATAACGGATTGCCCTAATTTTATCAGTCTAAAGACAAATCAAAACTGCCATTTTGCGTTTTTAGGTATTAGACTTCGGCATATTAGTTCATACGTGTCAGAATTACAGTGCGTGAATGATGGACCGAGTACTTTTGGCATTATGAAACTATGTTTTAGGTTTGCCAAAACATAAATATATATCTCGCATCCTTTCGTTGGAAAATGTCGTTCAATTTAATGGGATTCAACAAAGCTGCTGAATATAGCTGAATAGCTAGCTCAGCATCTAGTGGAATATGAGCTTCTCAGTGCACTACTCCGTTACAATTTTCCTCCTTGTTACTTATGTTCTTTTATCTTGGCCTCATCCTTTCTTTGTAAATGCTAATAAGGCAATAATTGGTGTAGTCCTGCCCAGGCCAAAGGACTGACCTCTGTTTTACTGTTCATTAGCAAAGATGGGTAAAGCGTGTGTATGAATATGCTGAATATTTTAAGTCTCTTCAATTTCTGCATTGTCTTACATTAACATTTTTATCATGTGGAGAGCTGTGAAACATCAGGTATTAGATTCTCTGCTGTAGCAGGGTTACACTGAGGCACTGTCAGAATATTGAATATATGCAGCCTTCATCACAGGGGGACCCTGGATTCTTCTTCGGGCACCCAAATGTTCGTGAATGAAAAAAAAAAGGAGCAATCTCTTTGAGTCTTCCAATTTGCCTTTTGGAATAATTAAACATATAAAACCTGTGCAAATCCCTTCTCTTACCCTAAAACCTATACTTAATTTTAGCAGTGGGAGTCAATATATAGAGTCTTCTGATAATGAAAGATTTTAAAACATGACTTGAAAGTGTGACATAGAATATTGAAATGATAAATATTTGAAGGATATAGAGAGTCCAAGCTCCTTACCTATTTCAACTCTACTGCTTAAACTGTAAAAGGCTCCCTCTGTCATAAGTAAAACTATTAGAGGGTGAAGTTGGAGGAGGATGCTGCTGGTTCAAGGCAGATACTCTGTGAACAAAAACTTCCCCTAAGGACTTTTCACTTCTCTGGGGAAATTTCTAGCAGTCTCCAAGCTGGAGGAATTTATCGGAAACTTTCAGATGGAGTACTAATTTCAAGGGTGGCAGACTGCAACGAGTGCACGTTTCTGTAATGAAAATCCTGCGATCCTCGCCCTTGCGGCAGTTCCAGGGAAGACTGGTTATATCGGCTCGTCTGTTGGATTCTGACGGTTGAGCAGAGTGAGAAACAAAAACAGAGCTCCGATCCAAAACTGAGTTGTTAGCTGGAATTGCCAGTTTTCAACTAGTGTTCCCACAAGAATATTCTGGAATAAATTAAACTTGAACTTCTGGAACAAATTAAACTTATGCATAAACAAGTCATATTTGGGGTTGGATGGGGGAGAAGAATAGGGGTTAAACCGGCAGTAATCTTTTTTCTTTAATCCTGCAGGCTTGCTCCACTGTTAAGGATTCCTTGGAGGCCAGCACTGAAAAGTGGTGTCATATGTACAAGAAAAATGTTGTTCTGACGAGTGATGGTGGACTGTGACATGGTGACCATGTGAACAGGAACAACAAAGCAGAGATGAACAGTCGACTCTACTTTTCTAAACCTTGTAAGTTCCCCACAGTGGGACGTCTTCATTAACCCGTGTCATTGTGGTGATGAGTGTAGATTCTGCAAAAGCACCTCAGGATTGCTTTTGAAATGGAGAAGCAGAAGCTAGTAGCGTGGCGAAGTTGGGTAATGGACTCTGATTGTTTTCTTCTTCTTTTTTTTTTTTTTTTTCTTTTTTCCTTCCGGTCCCAAGCACTTACTGCAGATTCACATTGCTTAGCAGTTCTTCCCTGACACTCTTGAACTCGCCTCTCGGATATTTTCATTGTACTGAAAATATTTAGAAGAAATATCTTTAGGAACTTGGTGGTTTTTGTGTGATTGGCTTTCTGGTACAAATCGGCATGCAATTTAGGCAATTGGATTTTTCTTAGTAAGTAGCTCAAAACTAGATCAAATTTACATTGACTAGGGAAGTGATTGGAAAGGGAGGAGAAAGGCAGGGGTCACAGAGGAAACCAAGCAGTGAACTCTAATTCAGTAAACAATTTCCTGGAGATGTGTAGAAATCCTTTGCACCCTCCTGAGCTCCTATGTATTTCTTATTATATTGGACTACATTTGAGGAAAGGATTTGAGTTTACATTCAACTCATTGCAAACTTTGGAGATGGGAAGGGAAGGAAGTATCAAGTATGTGATATTGTGCTATATCCCTTTGATTTTAGCTTTCACTAGAGTGGAGTGAACTAAGGCACAAGAAGCTGGTATAAATTAATGCATCAAACTTGCAAATGAAACTCAATGCAGAGTAACTCAAGGCAGGAACCGAGGCCGTCTCCCTGTCTGACAGCATACCTCTAATGACAGCTTTCTTGTTGTCTCTTTATAAAAGTGGTCATTAGGAATGAAAGTGGTGATTCAGTTGGATAGGCCCAGTGTAACTGGGTGGTTCTTTTAAACTCGCAAAGTATTCAGCCCTTCCTGTAATGTGAGATTGAAGAGAGACACAAACACTTGAAGGAAAAATGGGATCCATGACCAACTCATAGGCTTAGGAGCAGAGCCATTTGTGTTGAAATCATAAGATCAAGATCACGTTGTGAGAAGAATGATGCAAGTAGTGCACACCACCCAACTTCTTGCATACTGGTATCACTGTAGCTGAAAAAGACTGAGTATGAGCCAGTATTATTACCGGGGAGCCAAGGGACATAAGAAAAATGCCGCCTTCTTTCAGCCTGTAACTGGTCATAGTAATTGGCCTAATAATGTCATCCTACAGTTATTTATATGCAGCAGTACTGGGATCGATTTCATTTATTTATGTACTGTAGGGACAAAGATAAGAGAGAAACCATATGCATTTTGATGGATGCCATATGATTCTGGTTCTCATCCTCCAAATTCCTCCCATTCTCCTCATGTTTTATAGGAGCAAAAAATAAGAACAGATGTATCTCTTTTCATAGTTTTAAGTTTTGAGGTTTTAGCCTACTAATGTTCCATCTGCTTGCTACCACAAACTATGGGAGCAGTGCATTTTCTTGACACTGTCTAGCATGTTCGAAAAAGAGGGAGCAGTTAGGAAAAATTAATAATGGAAAAAATGATACAACACAAAGAAAATGTACCTCCCCTCCAAATCCCAAGCTTAGGTCTTTGCATATGCCTGTATGTGAGCAGGGGGGTGGCTGACTGCTGCGCACGCTGTTAATAAAACACACCACTGTCAAACAGACGTGTATGAAGGAGGATGAAAAGACTGTTGACCTAACTTCAGGAAGATGGGCTTAATACAGGACTTTGACGAACTGCTTAATCAGAATGTTTATGGCATCACATATTCTAAATAAGCATCCCAAATACTTGGTGCTCATTTTTGTATCTGTTAGTCTGTAAGAAGTGGTTAGGATAGGGATACGCCTGTGGAAGTCCCAACCTCTGAGGGAAGAGAAGCAAGCATTAGGTACGGGAACTAACTTCATATGAGAATTTTGGGCTTTCTGCTTGCAGCTCTTTGCAGGCTTCTGTTTACTCTCTTATCTTTCTCACCGTAACTAGTGGGGAAGGAATGGCTGAAGTGCATGAGACTAGCAGGAGGGTTGCCATCTCATCCTTTTATCCCAGAAAGATAGCATTTAGACACACAAACCACCTTTTGGTGCAGCCTTTGGTGTGCAAGGTACTCTACCAGTGCAGAATAAATCACTGACCTCAAACAGTCTGTTCAAAGGGCTTAATCCCAATTTCATCAGCGCCTATGCAGACAAAGCCGATCTAGTGTAGGTAATTATTTACTGTTTCACCAAATAATTGACATTACAAGGTCACAGGAAAAAGCTGGCTTTTCAGGTGAGCTGAGGCTTTTGAATTCAGACTTTCTAATTTTGATTTGATCACAGAACTGTTCTCCTTGAACCTCTGCCTGCGACATTGTGTCGTAACCGGAAAATACATCTGCAGGCATTCTGGCACTGTCATTTGTAGGTCGGTCAAACAAAAAGATGATTATGTATCTTTTCTGGATGTTCCCATTTTGCACACATTTTTAGTGATCAGAGATGGTATAACTGATCAGTGATAGTTTGCACCCTTCCAAAAATATCTCCAAGCTTAGTCATTTTGTTATAAATGCTAATAATTATAATTATCTTCTGCACTTGGAAAACGTCTCTGATAGCAGTAACATGGAAGCGTCAGGAATTTTTATAGGTGAGGATCTGCTGAGACCCTTATGATTGTTAAAAATATATTTAAAAATAAAACTACTTGATGACCTACTTGCTAATTTTTTTTTTTCCAAATCATATTAGGTGGTTAGCTCTACCAGTAAGTAGGCAACACTTGATTGCTGATATTTTTGAAAAGTGTGATTTATAGATCAGTGAAGGAAAAGGGCAGGTTTTAATTTTTTAGGAGGAAAAAAAATACTTGTCATCAAATGCCTCTGTACATTAGGTATGATAAATTATGAGAATTGGTTTTCTTTAACCACTTTTTTATAGATAATATATAAATGGTTAAAGAAAATATATTTTATATAATAGTATAATATTTATGTATATAATTTATAGAATAATATATAGTACATATAACACACTATATATTTTTAATATATATATGTGTGTGTGTATATATATATATATAAGTTAAGGTGGAGTATTTATTCAAAACTGAAATAAGCTGTAACCAGACGAGAGAAAATGGAGATTTCTGGACGGGTACAGCTGCTCGAGCCAGCGTGCACAGGCCTGTTTCACAGCGCGCTGGAGTACAGAAGGCGCTTTGGCAGTAGCCAAGTGGACTTGGCCAGGCACTCTGAGGCTCGTTGCCTGGTCTTGCTTTTCCTTTTTGGCTTGCTGTGAAAAGAGCTATTGCATGATATGCAGAACTGCAGTGGTTTCACCGCATTCAGGATCCGATCCAGAGCCCAGGGAAATCACTAACAGCCACGGACAAGCTCCTCTGGGGCATTAACCACCCCAGCAGTGGATTTCAGCGTGCAGCCTTCCCCCTGGCTGTCTTCCCAGTGGTGTGAAAGGGAGTTTTGTCCACACTAGGACTGGTGAGCACCAGGGAATTTCTTTCTGTTCCAGCCCAAGAACATTTTGTGGGCCTGTTGAAATCACTCAGTGTTGGCAGCCTGATGTACATGTTACATTCTTCCAAAACACTAACCTTGAGCAGGGAAGGGCTGAAGGAATTTAACGTCTAGGAGAACGTTGCCAGCAATGATGATTTTTAAGTACTCTGCTTTTGGAGTTTCTTCTTAGCTAACTTTTTCCTATTGCTTAGTACAAAAAAAGCAGGTAACCGTTCCTTTGTTGAGATGGAGCCACAGGTATGACTGAATAAATACCTAAACCACAGGCAATGGGACTGCCTGAGGCGACGCAGTCAGGTACAGCCCATTCGAGTGTGAAGCAGTCAGTGAAAAACAGTAGCTCGTGTTGCTGCTGGCAAGCCCCTGCGGAAGAGATACAGAGGAATAGCAGTGGCCACCCAGACCTGTGACTGTGAGAACTTGGGTGGGTTGTAGTGTTTTCCTCCTTTTTATTGTAAGGCTTTAAGGTACCTGAAATAACAAATCAGCAGTACTGCTGTTTACTAGGAGGAGTTGAATTTGTATAGTGGAAGTTTACACTGCGGAAGACTTAGGTTAAGTGGACAGTTGGGAAGTGTTTGTTCAACTTATGGGAGGGGGACAACTATTACAACTCACCAGAGTAAGAACACAGAGCTACTTCATGGATTAAAAGGCAGATCCTCAAATACATACCCAAATAGTTAGATAGTTGACAGCTTGTCTGTGGAAAAAGCGTAGACCACCTAGCATGGATAATTTTCATAAGACGTAGTTGTTTCATAAAGACGCTGTGGATTTGAACATTTGTATGAGATTTGTTCTTAATCTGTCACATTTGCTGCAAATCAGTTTTTTCAAAACATTTTAAGAATGTGCTTCTTTGTAAGATCTGTTAGTATACCACCCACAGATTAATAAGCTTTGCAGAGCTGTAGGGAGGTGGAAGATCTCCAGAATTTGTTTTCATCTGCCAAGCTCTAGATTATGGAAGTTGTTGTCAAAGTGGTGAGTTGGGTGAGTGAGTTCATTAAGAGTTGAATTTTCAGTAGGAGTCAAAGGGGGCTTAGGGTTGTAGCGATCTGAAGCTCTTTTTTGTAAATTCCACATCAGTAGGTAAAAGTTTCTGAAGCTCATCACTACTGTACATCTGGCTCATTTCTAAAACCTTTTCATGTTAAATGAGATCCGTAAAATTCCCAGTTCAGTAAAATATTTAAGTACATACTGAAGTCAATCCTGTTAAATCCAGCAATTAAACCAATGCCAGTGAGTTCTGAGCATACACCTAAAGCTAAAACATGTGCTAAGCTTCTTTGTGATATAAGCATTTCATTCTTTTAAAGGTTTAGTTGAACAGTGCTGTGGTTCAGGTCATTTTGTCTGAACAGCCTTGGTCTTCATATGCTGTTCTAGAGGCGCAGGAAAACTGGCTGCCCTCCCAGAAGACATTGTGTTATGCTGTGGTGTAAATTCCACGGTGTAGTATAGTAGATGCTGCACGGAAGTGCTCTAGAAGCAAGAAAACCACATCTATGTTTCTCTTTTTGGTATAAATGCTGCAACGAGAAGGCCACAAAACTGGTTCTAAGAAGAAATGGGAGGGCTTTAATGATGCTCATAAGCATACCATGAGCAGGCACCTTGAAGTTACTGAAATGCTGAACTGGTAGGCAATAATAGAGGCGCCACAATAATTACAGTCAGTGTTAGGAGGCCCATCCATTTAGGAATAAAATGAATGCCAGTAATGTAAATGACATTTAATAACTTACAAATTCATCCAGAAATGCAACTCCTGACCATCCCAGTGGTATTCTGAAGTCTTCCTCTGAACGTGGCCAGCTTAGACAAAGGATGCCGCTCTGTTCTCAGGTGGTAGCGCTCCAGGGTACTGCCCTTCCAGCCCTTGTTTTAGTTTGTGTTAAAAAAGTAAGAACACAAATGAAAGCTGCTGAAATGCTTGCTTCTCCTGCATTATTTCCTAGGTCTGATTTTTAAAAATGAGCATTTCATTTCAGTTGCCTTGGGTAAATGCTGCTTCCAGCCTTCTCGCCTTGTATGTTCTGGGTATTGTGTTATGTCCCTGAGCCATTTTTGTTCTGTGGCAGCAAGGCTGCTCCTTCACCCACCTTGTCTGCTTTCAGAGGTTTTGCCTGATTCTGGGGTAGCTGGTATGAAAACCTCTGATGATTTTGGATATTTTAATGGGTTACAAAGTAGGATAAATGATAGAAATCTCACCTAAAGAGAGGGGAGTGAGGGATGAACCCATAAAGCCAGCCTCTTCATCTTCTAAACTGATTTTATTACAGCTGTAATAGGAGCAATTTCCGTTAAAAGGCTCTTGTCAGACAACAGTTACTGCCGCGTAAGAAACAGCCTTGGTCAAAGACAAATCAGGAATTGCTCTAAAAAGGTGATCATTTGTTCAAAGCTCCCTTCCACTTAAAATGACCAGATTTTAGTCTAATGAGCAATAAAGATAATTAATTAAGTCACAGGTGGTTCAACTCTATTAACTGGTGTTTTGAAAAGAGCAAAAATCTTTTCTGGAGGATTTGTGGAAATTAATGTCATCAGCCACATTTCAAAACTGGGTGTCTTTTAAGAAGCAAATTCTCCCATTACCCTCCAAAACCCAACCCTGGCTGAACTGGCATTTTGTATTAAATATAGTTGTTCCATAATTTGCAATCTCTCTTCTAGCAGTCCAGCTGGAATGATTCACTTGCATAAAGCATGTCGGGGATGATACAGAGCTTAGTGTGCAATATGAGCTCATCAAATAGATGTTATTGCACAAAATGGGAGCCATCAGAAGTTTTTTGTCAAGTGCATGCTGCTGCCTTCAGAGTGCAGGTGAGGGAATCTAATTTGCCGTTCAAATATTGAGATTTCTTAGTAGAGCTGCAGAACTATTAAGCTAGTCCCCTTGAGGAAGTTACATGCCTGTGAGTATTTCAGTGCTGTCGTGTCATTATGTTTCTCTTGTTTGGTCACTCTGTCCAGCAAAATGTCTGTCTGCCCACAGTCTGTCCTATGTGGTGCGGAGTGACCAGACTTCTGTAATAGAGGAGCCACATTTCAAAATCCTGATATGGCAAGGAGTCTGCCTTTTACTCCACCCCTAAATTTTCCCAAATAGGGGGCCCATCCCCATTTTCTAGCTTTTCTCTTTTCAGGTCTTTACTCCTCATTTCCTGAAAACTTGCTTTGCTCTTGCATTTCCAGGATGCCCCTGCATCTTTGTATAGCACACTCGCAAATCGCTGAGCCCCAGGTCCCCTGTCTGATCCCCTGCTTTATTTCCTGCTCTCACCCCGATTCACTCCTCCTTGCCCTGAATTCATTCGGCTCCAAGTACCAGCATCAGTGTTACCATAGCTTGAGCTCAGTACAGCCGTTTACAATCTCGGCCTGGGAGTCAGACCTGTTCTCTGCACTTTCGGCCGCGACTTGCACGTTTGTAATGCTCAAACCTCTTCTGCCTGCAGTGATTCCTTGCTCCATCAGCCTTTGCAGACTATGCTAAGCAGTGGGGGCGGTGGAGGGACGCGTGAGTGGTTTGAGGGTTTAGCTGATGCTGGGAGCGTTGTAGGTATTTCACTAGATTGCGTGCCCAGCATCGCGTCCCCTCGCCATCGCAAAACGTGGTATGCCAGAGCCACATCAAGGAAGATGACAGAGCTGTGGAGTGTACCAGCTTTTCTCACACAGCTTGCAAGCTGCATGTACATTATGAATCGGAGGTCGGCCACCTCTGAGTGACAGAAATTTTCATTCTACAGGCCTCCCCAGGTGACAAATGCTACTGGTGGTGGGATTTTATTGCTGTTCAAAACTTATGTACTTAGATGCTTTAGGATCACATGGGACCGCTTGGAGCACTTGAACAAGCATAGCTTATTGTATTTGTTGCAATCGGTTGCTTGCTTTATTTTCCCCTGTTTTGCAAAGAAAAATAAAGAAAATATGGAATGATTCAAGGTCATGGAAGATTTGGCCCTGCTTTCTGTAGCACTCTGAAAATACTTATTTGGATATCTTAGGCTAGGGATTGCAGAGGAGCTAAAATGTTGGGCATCTGCTGAGGCATGCAGTGAAATGCGGTAGGACCCGAGTGCTGAATCCCCCAAGAGAAATTCTGAGCAAGTGAAACTGCGTTGAATGGTCATCTTTGATACAACCAGCATGATATGAAGGATTGGCTTTAGCTCTGAGTAGACAGCAACTGAAGTTGGTGAGAGATTTAAGTACTGTTGATAATATACTGTCTGTCTTAAGGCACTCCTTAAAAATGGACATACATAGATTTTGGCCTTGTATTCACATGGTGTTGACAAGCTTTAGGAAATTATTTCTGAATGTCAAGTTCAGCAAGTTCCTTTTGCAATGCTGGGGCTCAAATTATCAATCAGTGATGTAGTCCAATTGCCTGAACAGTCGAAAGTGCTTTAAAATAACTTTAAAAATGTATAAATATAAGTTTCTGACATTTGGGCTTAAATAAGAGCTCCCTTGCATGACAAGCTTCATTCTGGAGTGAATTTTTACTGCTGAGTTATAAACCCCTGGAGTAGTGGTTTCTAATAAAAATGCTGACAGACCCTTAATGATAGCAGCACTATTCGTGCTGCTGTAATAAAGAGAAAAAAGGAATCGTCAGACTTGCTTTTTTAATTTTTTTTTATGTAGTAGGCCTTTGAGAGAGGATCCGATGCTGATGATATTTGTGGAGCACTGCTAAGAGTTATAAAATTGTTGACAAATATATGGCCTTTTTACAGAATACCGAAACATGACATATTTTCACTTGGCAATTCAAGAGTTGCCGATGACAAAGGACCCGGGGAACATTAAGTCTTTAAATTATTTATTATGAACACCATATCTCACAAAGAAAGCATAAGCAATATTAGAAAGCATCTGAGTGGAAAAACTGATTATTTTGTTATTTGGTGCCTGCGTTGCATGACATTTTTCATGTTAGTTATCTGTAGCACTACACACTGTTGGTAGAAACTATTTTTCCTATGTTGAAAAGTCATTTATAAAGAGTGAGATACTGATCGTATGGAAATGAGTTGAAATGGCATTCATCAGGCTTGGGCCGATATGTCAAAGGTATTTTGATCCCATTCAGAATTTCTGGGTTTAGTACTGCACAGTATCTTCCAAGATCTGCATGGCAGTGCAGGAGAGGCAAATGCCAATTACAAGGAAGGCAGCGAGGTGGTGGTGAACGCTGGCTCGTGCCGCTCTCCCACTGAGAGTACACGCCGCTTCCGCTGGGGCCACATGAAAGTGTTGCTTTTCCTGGCTCTTGTACTGTCGCTTTGTATTTGCTGTCTGCAGGTGAAGGCCAGAAGAGAGTTTTGCATCTGGTGCTGCTGAGGAAGTCTGCACACGATTCCCACCCAACACACCCGGCAGACAGAGTGTGTCCTAGGGGAGAGGCTGGCGAGAAGCTGTCCTCTCCAAGCTGCATGCCCAGTGTCTCCAGGCACTTTAGCAACTTCCCTTCATAGGAAGTTGGAGGCAGGTAACTGCGGCTGCACGGTGTCCACAGCAGCCGTGGGTGCCATCCCTCTCCTTTGCCGGGCTGGAGTGACTGCCTTTTCAATGGGGCAGTAAAGGGGGACTGTGATGAAGATGGGAGAAGTGCTGTGCTCACACATTTCCAAAGGCAGGCAGTTGCCTGGGGTGTGGGTACAAGGAGGGCCCAGTGGTATCTCAAGTGACACACAGGAGTGTTAGAAGGCATTGCATGCAGTAGCAGTTAAATCCTGAGGGGAGGCTGCTGGCTGTGTGGCTTTTTTTGTACCCTTGAAAGTTAGCTACAGCACTCAAATTTAATTCTGTGACATGTTTCTTAAAGCCCATCACAAATAGTGAATAGGCTTCCTTGGGCCTTGTTGTTTGGAAAATTGATAGCAAGCAGAACAGCAGTTCAGCTTGTTGAAATGACAACCTAAAGACAGGCTTGGGAAACAAACCTCTTGCTCCTTCTAGAGGAGATGTAGCTGTTCAGTGATTGTTGTAAATATACCCAACGTTGTTGTAAATTATGACATAGCATCTTTTTGGGTGCTTATTTTTGAATGCTTCAAAATCAACGTGACATAACACTTCTACTTGTTTTGTGTGTGTTTGTTTTTTTTTAATTTACCATTTGTCGTGGGTACCTGAACAGCAGAAATTATATAAACAGACCTGTTCTCTCTGCCTAGGCAGTTGTGTGTGTCTGAGCAACATAGAATCTGAATGTCTTACTAGCATTTAAAATGAAAATTTGTTTTCTTCTGTGACTACTTCTACTCTTAAAGGACTCTTGGCACTATTCGTTGTTTTCCTTAGGTATTTTCTGTATGCAGGAGCACTGTCCAAGGAATGCATTCAGGCAGGTGATGGCCTATTGTACTGCTACAACTTCTACTAAATTCCCAGAATCCAACACTTGCTTGGTTTGGAGGTCTTGCTCCTTATGAGAATCCCCTGTCTGTCTTCAGGTTGACTGTCTGCTGGGTAGCAGAAGTACTACAAGTAACCCCGGTGAAGAATCTCGAGCCAAGTGCTCAGTGCTTGTGGAGTTTGGCTGTATGTTGGTTTCCAGCCAGGTCGGTAGCTGAAAGGCATTATTAATGTTCAGAGTAGATGTTTCCTGCAATGAAAATAAAGAGGAGGTTTTTAAATGCACAAAATCAACCTTATGTTAATTACAATAGCTCTGGCTGCCAATGTGGTTTAAATATAATTATTTTTAGTTTAATTGTTCTCTCTGGGTATACCGGGTCCATTCCCTTCTCTGTCCTATTCCATTGCATGACTTAGATGTAATACACCACAGAACTTTTGGGAGCGTTGATTATAAAATGAGTGAGCTGTGAGTCAGAGACCGCAGTGAGCTGGGAAACATAAGGGCAGAGCTAGGCCTAGATGTTGGCTGAGAGGGGCACACATGATCTGGGCCTAAAATGCAGAGGAGCAGTGTGTTTAAATATACAGGAACAGAGATTAATGGAGTTGAAACCTTTTTTTACATTATAGACATCTGCATTTGTGGTCTGCTATTGAACTCAATGTATTTATCGATTTGTCCGATGTATTAACTCTGAGTAGTTTCCTATGGAAGAGAGAAAATAAGGCTTTGAAAATCAAGGCTAAATATTTGACAAAGGTCCTGGGAGTTACTTCCTAATACTCTGCAACGTGTAAAGGCCCATTATATGTTTACATAAACTGTAGTGGTTTGGGTGGGGTTTTTTAGGTTGGATTTTTTCATGTAGCACATGCTCATTTGGCAGTTAGCAACTCTGCCAATAACTCCACCCATGAGTCTGGTATTAGTACTGTGTCTACAAAGGCAAGATGATAATCTCGTTACCCCTTTGTCTTCTCTAAGGATTGCCACAATACTTTTCTGTTGAAATGCCCTTGAGCTTTATTTCCTCTCTCTGGCATGATTCGTAAAGTACACATGTGGCAGCACAATGGGGAGACTGAGATGTAACATCCCTTTCTTGGCAGCCCAGAGGCAGGAAGCTGATCTGATCCATCCTTGTACCAAAGATATAAATCCAGTGTGAAAAGAACTGATCAGGAATGTTTTCTCAAAGAATGAAAAGGGTAAATGTAAATATAACGAAAAAGAAAAACCTGGTAAGAAGTAGCCTTGGAATATTTGAACCCACATCTGAGGGCAGGGCTGTGTTTCCTATCCGCAGTGTTCTGCAGATGTGTTATGCCGAGGACTGGCCCACAGGACTGTGGGGCAGCCTGGACAGTATCACGTGCTTGTGACAAACTTTGCAGACAGTTCAGTCTGAGTCTTCAGCCTGGAATCTTGAAAGTGCTTATGCTTCCGTGCAGAGGGAGGAAGACCTGAGGGGTATCTTAGCATCCTATCTAGGTTGCCTGCACAAGTCCTGACACCTGACATTCTGAAGTAGGCAATTTGGGATAATTTACCTTAGCAAATTTAGCTCCTCTTAAATCACGTATTTGCACCCACTGGAAATCTTGTTGCAGGAATGTTTCCCCTTCAAAAGTTCATTAGTGGTAGAACTTTGTCTAGAATCCCACACTTCATCAGCTCATACCAAGTTCCTAGAGGTAAGTTACTCCATCTTACACCTAGCTTGCACCAAAATAAACGACAAGAAAAGCTGCTTGTGAATGATTTGGTTTTTTGGGGTTTTTTACAAGTGTGATGGGCACCTAGCCCAGCAAAGTAGAAGAACCAGAAACTGGGAAAGAGCAAAGTTAAATACATTCTTTATTGTTTCGTTAACGCATGTGCCTTGCGGTGGAGCTTGTAATTGCATGAGCACACACAGTCAATTCCTGCTGTGGTAAGTTGATGCAATTTACCACAAACACTTAACCATAGCTTCAGTCCTGAAATCCTGCACTTTTGTTGCTTTAATTGCAACAATTACAGAGGTGATGGCGGGGAAGAAGCATTGGTTTTTCATGAGAAGGTAACATCAAATACATATTTGGTGCGCTCTGCTCAGCAAATTCCTGTTTTTGAAAACACTCCTGTGTGTGGATCTGTTCTGTTCTGTTGCAGGACTTAGATCTAATACACCACTGAACTTCATAGCAGGCCACCCTCTGAGGTAAATGTGTGCATAGTATTTCAAGTTGAGAACACACAAATGACCTCCAAAAAGTGAGAAACTAATTAAAACCAAAAGTAGGTGCTCACCATGTGTTTGCAATTGAGACTGCTAATGGGGAAGAATATTTCAGGGTCAAATTTTGGTCAGTTATACAGCATTTGACTGTGTGAAAGCAGCAGCTGTGTAACAGGGAGAGGAATTGCCCCTTGGTGGCTTACAGAGGTAACGTGGCAACTGGGGGGTAATGGATAGGCTGATTACTGCAGCGGGGCTTTTTCTCTGTAGAGCTTAATCCTGCAGCTCTTTGCTCATGTGTGAGTAGTAGGAGGCGAAAGTACGCTGTGATTCAGATATCTTGAAATGGATTTCTTTAGGCCTGTCATGACTTGCATGAGCATGACTTTGAACCAGTCAGCTAGATTTAGTTCTTTGATTCAGCCCTGAGCTCCTTAATTGCTAATGAAGGGCAGAAGGGAACTATGTCCATTCCCAGCCACTGCAGTGGAGATTGCCTGATGTCCAACATGCAGTTTAGATCCCTCCAGTTCTAGCAGTATCTGGGTATCCAAGAAGTATTTCCAGCTGTTTCCAAGTATTCAACAGTATCTGTCTTTCTAGAAGATGGCATTTAGGGGAAGGTGACAACTCCAGCTCTGGATTTTTCTGCCAGTCTGATTTCTCATAGGCAGCTTATGCTGAGGTTAAAGTCATCTTACCTGTCTTTCAATCGGCAGGGAGGTTATAAGCCACACTCAGTGAATTTTACATTTATTACGCGGAATTTCATCTGCCATTTTATAGCCCAGTCAAGTCTGCTCCACAATGCTATTCCACAGTTGTTCACAATGATCCCTTATTTACCACCTCGAGCAACCTAGTATCAGCAAACTATGTTGTTCATGTTCTTTTCCAGAACATTTATGAAAATTTTGAAGGACCCAGATGTCAGTTTGAATCCTCTGGGGGACTCCTCCCGACCTCCCTGCTACAAGAAATGACCCATTCCTACTCAGTTTTCTGTCTTTTGATCAATTATCTATGTAAGCCCCTTGCTTCTGATTATATGGCTGCTTATTTTCCGTAAAAGTTGTTGCTGGGGGACCTAGCTGAGTGCTTTCAGGAAGTCTGAGTGTATCATAGGAACCTGATTTCCCTTGTCTTCCTGACTTGTTCAGGGAATTTCAGTAGGTCTGTGAAGCTTGACTTCCCTTTATGAAGCTATGTTTGTTTTTTCCCCACGTTACATCTGTTCGTATTTCACAAATTTATTTATTTACAGCAGCTTCTATTTATTTGCCTTAGAGAGTCATTTGGCTTATCGGTCTGTAGTTCCCCTGTTTTTTCCAGGTATCATATTGCCACCTCCAGCACCAGGGTGATTTTTGATCAAGAGGCTGCTTATCACAGCTGAGAGTCTGAGGCGTTTCATCCTTTAGTTCCTTCAGAACTCCTGCCTTAATATCCTCTTGTCTGATGATTTGTTGGTTTTCACTTTGTCTGCCTTTATAACGTCTTTTATTCACAATTCAATCTCAGAAAGATCCTGAGACCCCCCCCCTAAAAAAAATGTTCTGGCCTAGGAACTTCTGATATTTGCAGCTGTTCTGGCTTATGCCTACCATAGACAGGTAAGCAACAGTGACCTGGTCAATACTTGCAGGTTTAGTACTGGATGCTTCTGCAGTTCCCTGGAGAGCTGTACGTGATCTAATGGAACTGACAATCATCTGAGCAAGCTGCTCCTTTGTGACCTAGATTTGGTCCAAGTCCTATACACATGCTGCATTATATAAACAAAGCACGTGCGCATCTCTCTGCAGGTATAAGAGGGGCAAGCCTAAAACCTCATGTGAACAGATGCTCAGAATATACAATTCAGCCTTTGATAACCTCGTATTACTATTAACCTATGGCAGCCGAGATCACATTTTAGTAAAACTTGGCCATAATTTTAAGTGACTCAAAAAAACCAAAATTAAGTCACTTCACGGAGCATGTAGAGACTTGATTTATAGCTCTGGTGCTTTCATAATGGGATATTCCATTGGGGGGGAAAAAGATACTGAGTCTCTTTGAATCTTTCATGCATGAATAGTGTTTAAATAATTGATAAAGCCTGTCCTTTATTGTTGACTTACTATTTTTTCCATGTTTTCATACCTTACATTGAAGGAAATGACATTAATCAGAAGTTTGAAGTTTAAGTTGTCATCTCTTGCTAAAGGCTCCAGGGAAATGAAAACAGACTGATCATTTCCTAGCAGGAGAGGAAGAATTCCCTGAACATTGTGACATGACAAATTACTGGATTTTGGCCATATGGGGAGGGAGAACATTCCTGGAGAAGGGATCACCCATGCACAAAAGAGAAGGATGACCTATTCCTGCTTTATACTTATCCAAAAAGGCAGATGTGGAGGCACAAATAGTTAATTTCCATAGAAATTTGCACAGGAAAAACTGAGTCCTGGAGGGTCAAAGGTACCAAAGAAAGAAGTAAATATGATGGAGGTTTACCTCTAGTCTAATGAAAGGGGGGAAAAAAGTATTAAATTAACACATGAAGTAGGTGTGTTGAAGAGGGCTGTCGGTAGGCACTCTTCTCTGGACATGGAGCTCTCCATGCCTCTTATTTACTCCGTAACATGGGACAAGTCACTTCACCTACTGAGATGAGGGTTCTCCTCGTTCCCCAGCTCTCTACCATATTAGGATGATACCAGGGAGCTGTATGGTTAGAGTATGAAGAGATCTGACCAAAACTTGTGCCATCAAAACTCCTTAACAGGATATTGGGGGGGGTTGCTATGGTGTTTTGTGTTAGGAAGTGATTTAGCAGTCATGGGTACAAAGAACAGCTTTCTTGGGTTCTTGCAGTGCGGGAGGTGAGGAGTGCTGTGTCAGCAGACCTGGTATTTGGAGACAAAATGCTTCTTACACCTCTCTCTGTAGAGAATAGTAGATTAAAAAACAAAACTCTACAAAGGTGCTAAAGAAGAGCGGTATGGGACCCCTTCCCATATTTCATACATGAGTACTTATATCAGCACTTCACAGGGAAAATAAATCACCTTCAGAAGAGGTAAATAGCCCTGTACTAAAACTACTGCTCATGGAATTGCCAAGAGCTTTGTTGGCTTTGACCTATTTCAAGTCAAAAAGAGTTCCTCAGTGTTCAGAACAATGTGGAGGAAGCAAAATTTGGATCAGATGTTGATTAAATGAATTGTCAAATTTATTCATTTGTTTTGGTCTTAGTTACAGACTTTGAAAGGCCAAAGGGCAGGCCTTGTGACCTCTGAACACTTCTGTTCCCTTTCTGTAAAGTAGCTATAAGAGTGCTTGTATATGTTTAGTCCTTATCTTTATGTCTGAAAGCAAAAAGGTATGGGTTAAAGTGCAGTAGGGGCATTCTGACCCACAGAACCTTCCGTGCCTGTGTTGTGTTATATCAGAGAAGAGATGTTGGTCCAGTATTTTTCCTCTAGTAAGAGATCAGGCTGTTTACTACTAAAAAAATACTAGAGCAATGCTGCAGCCACGCGACTACTGAATCCTCAGGTGCCACTTTAGGACAGGCACTTGGTAGCTCTAAAGAAGGAGGATATGGTGAGATATTGCAATGTTTCCTCCAGGCATCACTCAAGCTAGTAAAAAAGAAAATGGGTTTTGAAGCTGTGCCTGACCAAAATCACTCTGGTGCAGCTATTCCTATTAGAATTCTGTATTACGGGGTTTTGGATGATTGCATGTACACAGGAGCAAATTGCCATTTGCAACTTCTGCACAGCTATTGAGATATCCAAGAATAATCTCCTCCAATTCTAGACATTTATGGGCCCGTTATGCTGACTTGTCAATCCTGCGTTCAGTATATCTTAAAGAAATTTATTTCTTTACTCCATGAAGTCTATTTTCTTTGAGCTGTTGTGTGCAGTATTCTTATGTGTTTGTGGCAGTGGAGAGTGGAACACGTAATATCAGACTGCAGGCTGGGAATAATGATGTTCTTGCAAAACGTAGCCCAAATTATCTTGCAAAATCCATCTTTCTGACTGCCATTATGAGCGATGTCCCAGTATATGGATCGCGAAAGTTTGCGGATTACATTTTAAGAGGAATTGCTTAAAAAATATAAGGTAACATAATGTCAGACTTCTGACTTGGCTATGCAAATGTCTCCAGTTAAAGATACCGCGTTTTCCCTTGGAAGACCTATATATTCTTCTTGCATTTGTTTTTGATCTCCTGTATATGATCTTCTTACAAGGTGTAGGGTTGGGTTTTGTGGCTGTGACACAGATAGATTTTTGAAACAGTGCACAACAAGGACTAATGATGCAACTGTCTCCATTTGACATAATAGACATGCACCATATCTCCACGCTTTTGTTGCCCGTATGCAAAAAGATATGGATGATTACTTTTCCTGTACTGTTTGTCTTGTTCTTCTTGGTTCCTTTCAGATCAAAGACTGTCTTTCTGTGTAAACTCAAAAACAGTGTGGACTGGAATTTGGTTAGATTTTCTAGGTATAGTTGAAGCCAAATGCTAATGTAATTGGGGGAGCATTTGTTAAAAGGTGTCTGGCAGATCTTGTCTGTCAAATAAAAGAGGGGATTTGGATTATGCTTATCCCAAGTGATCTTTGTTCTCCAATTCTCATTCTGTCTGCTCTTCTATCATGTCTTCACAGGACTCTGCTGACTTTCTTGTTTGTGTTCAAGTTGTTTGGGATCCATGTAAATTAATGGCTCTGTTTTTCTTCAATATATTAAATCTCTGTAACTCCTGCTTGTAGTCCGTTTGCTGGGCACTCATCAACCTCATGAATAGGCAATCCCTGAAGTGTGCTGTGTTGCATGCAGTTCTTTTTGTTTGACACTTGCTCTCATCAGCATTTAAAAATCTGATATGATGGTAATTAAACCTTGGATACTCTCCAGCTTTTTTTGGTGGCTTAATCGTACTTTGTGCTTTTTATGAAACTCGGTATTCAATATCAACAGCCATGCTGATTTGCTCACAAGCTGTAAAGACAAGGGCAAGCCATTCTCACCTTCAAGCATGTTCCCTTGTATTCATGAAGAAATAGCATATCTTAATCCTTTGTGTGTTGAGTTTTTCTTTGGCTATTGTACTGATGCACACTGAGCAGAATAGAAAATCTCAGAGGACTCCGTTATCTAAACATCTCAAATGAGACAGTTTGAATCTGTATGATTCTGGAGTTACAGTGCAAATTCTCCCTGGATGCCTATGAATAGCCTTTCTGCCCAGCAGGTAATTTGATTCTATCTTTAATGGTTTTATTAATTTGTTTAATAATGTTGGACAGTTTAAATACATGTACTTTTAGTCCTGCTAATAGATCTTGTTCCTCTGCTAATTTTCATTTGGACACTAGCATCAGAGGGCAGAAAGCAAAGATGGCAAGATTTGCCTTCCCTGCAAATCTGGTTCTGTTCTGGGGGCCAGATTCAGCCTTGCTATAAGCGGATGTAATTTCCTCAGACATCTCTGAATTTGGAGGCTAATTATATGTAACATGAAATGTGCAGGAGACTGATACGATGCCTCCTACCCTTCTTTCAGTGCTTTGTAAGAACAATCTTTCCTTTGAAAGTCGTATAATTAGCCAAAATAGCAAACGGCAAGTTGGCACTGCGAACACAGAGCTTGACAGTGCAAGTAGGCAATTAAGGGTTAGCTGCATTGCAGATGAATCAGCCTTTTCTTTTTTCGCTGTGCATGATTTTTGCAAAATGAAATGCTTCTCTTGGGTGAGGATGAGTGAAAGCACTTAATAGTTTTATCTTTGAGGAATTCATAAATGTTTGTCTTGAGTAAGAATCACAAAACCTACCCGAGGGAGGGAGGCATGTTCTGCTCCCGGTTTGGTGTCCTTTTCCACAGACATGCTAGTCAAATTGAACTTAGAGGGCTCAGTCTTACCCATGACTCCCTGCCTGAAGGGAACATGAATTTTGGGGTGTACCTCAGCCTGAGAAGAGCATGTGTTGTATAGCTCTGTTTTCTACCTGGAATCTTCACTGTTAATATGCTACTTCAGGATAAGATGTCTCTAACTCAGTGGGACTTTGTGTTAATGAAGATAATGAATTGTATTACTCAGTTAACTGAAGCAGGGATCTTCTATTTTAAGTGCTCCCAAGGTAGGTGGAGTAACTATTGGGCAGTAGGGAGGCTGCAGGAGCGTGCTTTCTGCTCCAGGGCAGCTGGCCATTGACCAGAAGCTGACTCCATGGGCAGGACCGGGAACAACAGGATTGTCCCTGCTGTATGGGGTCACCTCTAAAGCAAGTAGGGGATCTTCCTACCACTTACCGTGCAGTGGTCACAGGCAGTGAACTGCCCCCAGTCCTGACCTCAGAGGCAAAGAACAGGGCTAAGCTACAGGGAATCAAGGTTAACAAGTGTTTTTGAGAATTAGTTGTTTTTTGGATCCAGCCCTTAATGCAACCTGTCCCAGGCTTCCAATGGATCTACTCTGTGATGCTGTGCAAACACTTCTCTTAATCCTCGGTTCCCCTTTTTTTTTCTTCCCCTCCCCTGAAGAACTGGAGCAACGTGCCTTCAGGCAATGCTTGCTGACAAATGCAGCAAGTGTTACTATAACAAAATCCTGCAGTCATCCCACCGTTACTATCATGGTACGTACTTTGTTTGGTATTACAAGTAAGATTAAAAGAAGCGGTTGTCCTGAACAATTTAAGTCCTGAACAAATGTTCAGCCAGCTGGACCATATATATATATAAAATGCAGGAACAGAACACATCAGTTACCAGCAAAAGAGAATGAAACCTCCTATACTTAATAAGAAAAATTTCAGGTCCTGTTATATACCTAGCTTATACAAGAAAAGTATTGTCCCTTCAATCCTGATTCAAATAATGTTTTCTAGCACAAGGTATCATGGCCTTGCTGAAGCCATAATTATTATTGTGACCTCTCTTGACCTAAGAAGCTAATAAAAAAGTCTGGAGAGGGAGGTTTTCTGTCAGTTGTTCCACTTAAGATGACAAATTGGTAAGTTAAGGGTGACTTTGATGCAGGCCTATGTATTTATAAAGAATTTACAAAGGCCTGTGTCCCTGAACACAGCAGGACTCAAGAAAGCTCACTTAAAAGCTGTCGTCTTTGGCTTTTCCTGGGGCCATGTTGTTAATGCTTGCTCAATGTCCATGGTTTTCTCTCTTCTGGCTTTTCAGTGCACAATTTTGCTTTTCCTCGTTTTTGATCATTTCTGCTGATCAATGCCTTGTCCCCTGGTTGTGCAGCCTGACATCCTTGGGAACCTCTCCGTGGAATAATTAGTTCTGTTTGTTAGGGCTATGTAACTGTTTCCTTGCTTTATATTGCCTCTCTTCCCTCTAGGCATTGTGTGCATCCTTAGGGTTTGTATCAACCCAGAAGAGAAGTGGTTTTGCCCTGTGTTAGTGCCTGAACCCCAGAGGTGCCCCAGGACTTTGCTGTTAGGTATTTAACAAACAGGACAATGGGGACCTTGCCCTGAAATTTTGTGTAGCCATCAAGGACAAGGAGATCATTGGGGATATAAAGGAGATTGGCTATTTTTGGGGGGCAAGCTGCTTCCCTGTGTAAATGACAACCCGACAGAAAGCTGGAAATGTTTTGTCTGAAAATGTGAAAGATGCAGAGCTGGCAATTCTGAGTTAAGGCTTTTCCTCCCAGACTGGCGGATACCTCCCTACAAGTCAAGGAATTGCAATGTCCAAATCACGAGCCTGGTGGTGAAGAAGGATTTGTGGCTGGTGAGAGAAAGATCTTCTGGTTGTGTGGCTGTTGGGCTTGAACTGGCCATTGGCCACCTCTGGAAGCAATGTAAACAGGATTGGCTTTGGAAGGAGACCAGTCAGTGACCACTAGTATTGAAGGATGAGTCAACTTGTGACAAGTGTTTGTTCACTGATGTTTCAGTCTGAGTCCTCCACCTGTTCTTCTGAAGCACTGAGCATATTTTCTTAATACTAAGAGTAGCACTGGATACAGAATACTTCTGAAGATCATGCCCTGAATGTCTGTATTTAAATGGATCCGTGCCCCTACCAAACACTTCAGCAAATGAAGTTCATAATATGTAGTGGTAATAGATACACGAATGTTGCCATCGGCCCGGTATTTGCATCAGAGGTGGCCTCAAACCCACACTGTAGTCTCTGTGACTTGAACATCTTTGTCACTTCGGTTTCCAATCACGGAAGAACACTCCTGCAAGGTGTGGAGTGCCATTAAGTCTTCAGGAGCGCTCACCTGACTGTGTTTCACAAAACTTGGGTGAGAAGTTAAGAGCATCCTTTGAAACTTCTCACAAGTACCCACCATGATAAAAGGGGCTCCTGTATTGCACTTGACTTTGCCACAGACAGCAGTATCAGATCTTATTGCCTTGCTTGTGAGAAGCTCTAGTGTGTTGTAACAGTGGTGAATTTACTGACGGAAGGGCCAAGCGTGCTCCTCCAGCCACGTGGCAAAGTCTGGGATGTGACGCGCGACAGGGGAGTACCAGGGGACTGCGTCATCACATACAGCACAATCCACACCTGGTTTAAGGATATCACATTCAGTCACTGGAGGCTATGCATTCAAGCTTTTTATTCTGAAAATTCATAGCTCTGAGCATGAATGGTGGTTCTGTGGACTCTCCTTGGTATTCCCATATATTAAATCTACTTAAATATTTCTGTGACTTGAGATTAAAAGAAAACTCTGTGTGTTGCACTAAAGGCTGATAGTCCTGTCATTTCTCTTTAGTTTCAGGCATGTTGCTGAGCACAGGATACATCCCAGATCTGAGATAAAGAACAGTTTTCCTTTGCTAATGGCATAAGTTATTTTAGTGTAAAGTACAAGCTAGGAATTGGTGCCTGTTTCCTGTTTGGAGCTAAACAAGGTCAGTTCAGCTAAATTACACTGAGTGTGAGCCAGCTCCTGAAAAGTTAAGGAAATCAGAAAATCTGCAGATTCTATTAATGTGAGCTGCTCTAGATGCTTTTAGAATACAGAATCAGCAAGAACAAAAAAGTATTTTGGGCAATAGATGTGCTGGTTCAGTGCAAATCATAAACAGACAAGAACAAGCAAAGTTTATTCAGATAATGGTCTCAACTGAGAATAGCTAATCGGGCCAATTAGCCATTATGATGTAGCTGCCTTATGACTAATTTGAGCAGTTTATGGTGGGTGATGATTATCTTCTGGCACTTGCATGGGCAGAGCAAGCAAAGACACGGGCTGCAGTTTTGTAGAGGAGAAAAGTCTCACAGGGAAACTCGACTACAGCACAAAACTTTCCAAATCAGGATGGCAGCGTAGATGTTCCTGGGTCTCATTTACGCAAAGGTCTGGGGTTGGAGGGCCATGGTCTAGGAATGTGTTTGAGGAGCATTTGGAAGTCAATGAGGGGAGTGCGGAGGCTGCTCGTTGGGTAGGACCTTTCAGAAGAGTAGGAGGAGATGGGAGGTGGGAACCCAGTGACTTCCCCAGTGGCTCTGCGGGTCATTTCTTCCCTTCCCTGGTGGAAGCAGTGGAGGAGTGGCTGTATTGGCTACCTCTGATTTAACTGGGGTTTGAGACACTGACAGTTGCAAATAGCATCGTATATCCAAATCTGTATAAATAAAGCCTGGTTTCAGTGCAGTTTCGCTGAGTGCTGTCTGTTTCAATTAATTTGCCCTCAGAGATTAATTTGAGTTTCAGAAAGGTTGCCAGTGAGTTTTGGGTGGAGAAACTCCTCTGACATGATTGCTAGTGATGGGAGAACAGCAGAGACCATTAGGTCTCAGTGCACTAGAAAGTGGGAGGAAGCAGGAGAACACACAAGCCCCTGAAATTGAAGCTATGAAAGGAAACTTTGCCATGGAATAGATTGGAGAGGAGTGGAAAGGAAGCCTCATCTTTTGAAGGGGCTTGCTAACACTGAGTGGGATGTCAGTGCGTTGGTCCTGGTTGCGTGCGGTGCGTTATTCCAGACTTTCCGAACAATACTTAACTGCAGGTTGGGAAATCAGTTTCAGTTGTCTTTCCTTTTCCTACAAGACTTGTCTTTTTCTCCATAGACATTGCAGGCTGCAATTTAAGGGATTGACAGTAGGAGAGTGAGTATAATTATAATGAACATGATAAAGGAAAAGATGATCACATAAAAGATGAAGAAGAGAACATTACAAAAGATGGCTGAAAACAATGAGACATTTCCCATAGTTCATGCTTATTTTTAATGTGTTGCCACTTTATGAATGACAGAGATGAGCAAAGTCTTTCTACCCATAACCAGGAAAGAGAAGTTTATAAGGAAGACGTATGGCTCAGTGAATGTTGCATCTAATTAAGAAAGGTGGCTGCAATGTATGTTTTGGACAGAGAAGGGGAAATATGTGAAGCAGTATTACTGCACAGTGAATGGGTAATTATAGCAATGAAAAACTAGAGAATCCTGTTCAGGAAATGGTGACGAAAACTTGCTTTAGCCAGAGACTGTGTGTAGACGTGGGCAGATTGACTTTCACATTGAATTCAGGAAATGATCAAAAGCGTAGCTAGGGAACACTGAACTGCCACTCCTGTAATGACCAAAAGTATGTGCCGTGTTGGTCTGGATTACTGAATATGTTGTCTAGGAGCATTTTAAGACGAAACTTGGTTTATTCTAGAGTGGAAATGTAGTAAAGCAAAGCATTGGTAGTTAGAGGGATTTCTAGAGACAAAGGTCTGAAAATGATGTGAGCACCCTTGGTAAGAAAAAATACAGGTGGCAGCCTGCAAAGGGAGAAGGCAACCTCAAGTGATGTTTTCCTAACAGTTTATTTTGCTAGTGCATAATTTTGTATATAAGTAGATTGAAATTGTTGTTTGAAATAGTCTGAGCAGCCTCGTGGTGGGTAGAGGAAAGGAGTCTTTCATATTTAAGCCTGGATGCTACTTGGTATCATGTTGGCTTCCATCTTTATCTGTTCATTGTTTAAATTGCCTAATTGCTGTATTGTAATTTATGTAATTTAAATTCCTCTTACTATAAAGAAATTTTAATTTAGGATTAACAGATTATTTAAAGATTGTTTTTATGTTCATAGCATATTGATGCTTTAAAATTATTTCGGAGCTAAAGACTTTAGAAAACTATCTGCAGCTTCCAGCTGAAACACGTAAGATAACTTACAGTCTGTTAATCAGGAAAGAGAAAGAAATCATGAAGTTGGTTAACACTTTCTGTGCTGGATGGTGTCTGTGCTCTTCCCTGTGCACTCTTTACCTTTTTTATGGCACTTGTGTTTGTGTCTAACGCTAGGCTGAGGGGAGGCCCTGTGTTTCCCACGGACAAGAACTGCTACTGCCAATGACTGTTGCATCGAGTGTTTGGCCTGAAATAGTTTATTTCTATGTCAGTTGTTCACCACGTCGGCCTGTGAAATGGCAATAGGTTAAGTTGACTGTGAATATTTCCATGAACTATTTGCATATATTTGTATTGATATTTCACTGGCATGTGCACCTTTGGCATTACTGCTAATGTTATACTGGCAAGTATAGAAGGAAAAAAGTAACAGGCAAGAGAGCACAGGCATACAAAATACTATTCCTTCATCTTATTCATGAAAACATAAAATTTTAGATCTGTTGCCCACAGAAATGCGAGTATACCCAACGAGTCTGTTCTTGTCCTGTTCCTCTCTTGGTCCATACCATTTTACTCACTATTCCAAACCACATGTACCTGCAAGAGCCATTCAACTAAAATATTCCCTTGTGATTGCTTGTCTCCTGAGAAATGTCAAAAACCCTGGAGTCTTTCCAAAGAAAGTAAACTCCATGTGTGAATCTGGAGTGAGAGCAGTGAATACAGGTCTTCCTGAAAAGAGTCTATCACCTCTCTCTGTACCCTTCACACATGCAGGTTTCATCACCTCCCCACCACCGAGGGAGACGGAAGGCTTTGTAACGTCTGAAATGAAAAAGGATGTGAGAATGTTCTGCAGAGGAGCTAAGCTAAAGAATTGGTCATGTGGTAGACTCCATTTCAGATAAGTTTTAGAAGTCTAGTCATCTTCAAAGTTGGGATTGTTTTCTTGCGTTCCTGTCACATTGAAAAGCATAACGAAGGAAGTGGGTGTTTGTAACAGCCCATGAATGAGGGAACACTTGGGATGCCTTTGACCATTGGTGAGTTCTTTTATTGTCTCTTCTCCTGGAGACTGGGCTCCTCAGGAGGAGTCTCTGAATGATCCTTGTAGCAAGGGGACTAAGAGGCTCCAGGGGTGTAACATCTCTGGTTAAGTTTAAGGTATATTTTTACTTGAACAGAATGTGAGGACAAAAGGAGGCTTTTGTGTTTTCTGAAAGGCAAGTGCAGCATGCGAAAAGCTCTGTGCACGCATGATGGGGGCTGGAGTACTTGCATAAGAGATATCTGAACAGAAGCAAATTTAAAGAACAAGCCAGTGCTTAAGCTGAAGGCGACGCATCTGTATGCTGCTCACAGGGCACTGAAGTGTGCTCAGCTGGCATAAGCAAACCCCCATTCAGCTCAACCGTGTAGTGTTTGAATAATAGAAACAGAAAAGCAGACATCCAGGTAGAACACTGGGATTTAAAAGTTTCTGAAGGGCTGACCTGAAGGTCAGGTTCTGTTCACTCTTTGTGCCAAAGAGCCCTATAAGGAGGGAAGGCTGTTTTGAATTGGGGTGGTTCTGGTTCTGCGCAGACACCACAGGGCTGTGCCGGTGTTGCTGATGCTCAGGCAGTTTGTCCTCATGGGCTCAGGGAAAAGGAACTAAAGCAAACAGAGCTTTTGCCTGTAAAGCAAACAGAACTTCTGAAGATGCTCTGAAGTGTTGGATTTGCTGAACAGATGTGGTGTTAGCTGCCTCTGCCATGCCGCTTCGCTTGTAAGATCAGGGCAATTCGAAAGCGTGGGCAGTTCCTGAGGGGCTCAGGGCCATGTTATTTGCAACTCACCTATGGATGCTTTTTCATTTAGGATTTGCCTCTGAGGGACAGTTCCGCTCAGAATGTCTCCTGCCAGCTCAGTGCCCATGTTCTTCTTGTACACATGCAGTTCTATACCTAGAAAGCACAAACAACTGAATAATATGTTTTTCAGTTCTTTTGGGGCAAAAATTCATGACATGAATTTGCAAAAGTGTTTTCCTAAGTAGGTTTCAGGTAAATTACTGTTTTCTGTAAATTAATATTTTTATACAGATGTGGGTTTAAATTGTTTTTGTTGTGGATTATGAATCTTGTGAATTGTTTCAGTGATGCTTTTAGGAGAATAAATAGATAAAACAGAAATAAGAATTGTTCGTGCCAAGACTTGATAGATGTTTTCTTGTTTCTGGGAACAAGTAGGCAGCTGGTTGATGGTGTTTTTTTCCTTTCTTTTCAATGTTGCTGAGGGGTAGCCTGGCACATACTGCAGAGCTGAAGTGTAGTTGCTGTGTGTGAAGCTTAAATACAAATACTGTAATTAAAAATTATGACCTGCCTGTAAAGCTGGAAAAGTGAAACTGAGCCATATATTATTACTGAGGTATGGTACCTCAGTGCAGTTCTTTCCCTGCACTAGTGTTTCAGTAGTGAGACTCCAGACTGTCCAGGGACATTCTCATGAGTCTTGCTGCTACCTTCTAAAGATTGCTAACAAACTAAACCTTGTGCTTCTTGATGTACTCGTGGGCTGGTTACAGAGGACCTTGTGGTTCATATTGCTGTCTCCTCAGCTGTTTTAAAATGTGTTAGAAATATGACCTTTTAAAAGTACAAAGATGTTAGCAGAAAGTTCTCTCTCTCTCCTCTAAGACTGCACTCTGACTTGTAGCACACAATCATATTCGGTCTGTCAGTTTATGAGCTTACTTTTAGAAACACCTTACGGGCACCACCCTGGGAGTGTTAAGTGTTCAGCCCTGACAAGCCAGTCCCTGCTGTAAATTTCTTCACAGGGTATGTCCAAAATCACTTTCAGAAATCCTGTCCAAAGGCTTTTCTGTTCATTTTATGTGTGTGCAGTGGCTGTGGTTACTCCAGAGGTGCAACAGGATGGGAATTAATCCTACAGAAATTGCAGAGAGGGTAGTTCCCTTGACCAGGTGCAAGAGGGGACCGGGAGCTGCACTGTGAATATGTGATCTGCAGTATAGAAAAATACAGCGGTGGTGTTGTCTTCGGTTTGCAGAGGCAGAGTTTAGGTCCAAAAGCTTCTCTGGAGTGTCTCGGAATTTAGTAATGTAACATCAAATGAGGGTTTGCCCTTTAATATTATTTGATTGGGGTTTTTTTGCAAGTACTTTAGCTCAACAGAACTCTTGTGCATCAGCTGAAACGCTGTTAAATGTTCTTGCTTTTTAGGAAATTTTCAGTATAGTAGCTGGAATGGAGCCAACTAATAACTAACTTCAGTAGAAGGGACCTGAAACCTTCAAAATGATCACAGGGATAGGCAGAGCAGCAGTTGATCTGATGAGGTGATTAAGAATCAAGCATCCATGACAAATAGCCCTTCAGAGGAAGTTAGCTTTTGTGGGAGCAACTTGAGCTGACCCTGAGGTAGGATAATTACACTGAAATGACGTGAATTGCCCAGCACACTTACATGTATTTTAGTTTCTTGCCCTTCTCATCGTAATTAGGTACCTCTACCAGATCAAAAGCTGTTTTAACTAATTTGGAAATAAAATTACTGTGCCTACTGTGCTATGTACAGTTTAGGAAAACCTTAATGAAACAAATTCTGTCAAGGGAGGCTGCTTTACTGTCCCAAGGTACTTATTTTAAATCAAATGGGTATGGATTTGTAACTTAAATTTGTTGCATGTGCTGTGTGGAATCTCTTTGTGGGTAACTGTTGATTCAAATAGCACTGAATATTGAAGTGCTGGGAATTTGGGTTTTCTCATCTGACACCTCTCTCCTTAAACAGATGCCTGCCACCAGGACTCACTTCAACAATCTTTTATTTAAGTTCTAAAGCATTAAACCTTGTTTCGTTTGAGTGTACCTACTCATTCTGGGCTTACTGGTGTAGTTACAGAACTGCAGGACTTGGGCTGTTTATCTGGCACAATTATGCACTTCAGACGCAGTAAAACCGCTCACAAGCTTTAGTTTTGCACAATACATTTTGTCTTACTCCTATAGTCTTTTCTTCTGCAGTTCTGAATTCTAGTAGACATGAGAACTCAAATGCAAACTGACTATATTAAAAGGTGAAAAGTAATTTTTTTCTGTAATATCTAAAAAACATGTGAAATCAAAATTAGATTCCCTCAAGCAAAATTTAGTATGAAGCATGCATTTTTCTTATATTTCAGACCAAACTTGAATTTTTGCTCTGATTCATTGAAAGCTTTGTGGATTTCAGTCAGACTTGTATTCCTGTATATTGGGTGGATTTGTGTATTATTGTCTGTTCTCTCCCTACTGTTTATGTTCAGACATTACTCTTGAAATAAAGGGCTGGATTATAAAATGTCAATATATTGAATGAAACTTTTGATTTATGAAAATCCAGAGGAGGAGAGCTCTATTTGTAGTTATCATGTTTTCTTTAAACAAAAATAGCAGCCTTACTTTAATGAAAACTGTGTAAGATAAAGACCTTGCTGAATAAGTTAAAATTGAATTTTGTGCTAAGACTGTATTGCTTTAAAACTTATGAAAGTCAACACCAGAAAAATGGATCCTTGTTTTAAATCAGAACTAAGCGTTCCCAGCTCCAGAATTGTAACTCTGCTTTTTAGAGCAGAACAATTTATAAAGCATTGATCTGGGCTGAGATCAGAAATTTAAAACTCTGGCATTTTGGCCCACTTTCCTACCTACCATGAGTAGTATCTAAAACCTTTGTTTACTTGTATTTACTCATATTCAGCGCATATACCGCATTGTCATTGGAAGGTTGGGGTGAGCTCCTGCTGTCACTGCTCTTCTCTCTCCATCACTTTTCACTAATGATGGTTTTTCCAAAAGTTACTTTGTTGCCCAATAGTAGACTTAGTTGAGACCTTGGTAATGTTGACCACTTGCTTCATTGTCATATTTTGCAGTATGCAGTGAATTCTTTTGATTAACTCCTAAGGATGTTCACGTGTTAATGGTTTGCATTAAATGCTAGAAGGAAATCTTGTCCTGGCTGTCGCTAAGAATGGCTGCCAGCTCTCAGACAGGACTCGTTTAACAAGTGGTCCTTGCTGTTCCTGGTGAGGACATACACTGTTCGTGGCACAGTGGAGACAAAAGATCAGTTCTGAACAGTTCTGAGCGTTCAAAATCTTAATTACATTTGTGTGAGCACAGAGTGTTTTCTCCAGCTGGACTGTGATTGCACTTGACTGAAAGAATGAAGAGATTTCTTTGTTAGACAGCTCTGCTCAGTGTGAATTTGTTTGGTGTGGTTCATCTTTGGTGCGGTACCCCAATACATGCAGATTTTGTGCAGATAATCTTTGTGGCTTTCTGGTGCTGCTTAGGCTTGGGGGTTTTTCGTGCCTTCAGGCAGCAGAAGAAATAATGCATGTAAGTAATCTCTAAAGAACACTGTTGACTGTCAAAATGAATGTTTCCACGTGAGTTAGTATCAATGAGCCTTTTGCCTAGTGCTGATATTGGGAATACTCATATCCCCGCCTCACAGTGGACTGAGTACCGAGCAGGGTGCTGCTTTGCTTATGAACTGGAGCTAAACTGTTTACCCTTTGGATAATTAAAGTGACCTGACCCTTCTCTGTCTCAAAAAATAAGATTATAAGTTTAGAAAAACTGTGTTTTGACCATAACTCGTCCTTCATCTTCATTCTTTTCTGCAGCCCTTCTCCTTCATTCTTTTTGCATGTTCATGAAGAAACAGGCAAGTATAGTCACCAAGACCTCTGGGAGATTATAGTAGCCTGTAAGGAGAATGGAAACAATCAATGTTGATCTTGCACCAAAGGAAATTCCTTTCTGGCTTTAAAGATACTCTTAATGAAGAGTAATACTTAATTAGCAAGTATTACTCTTGCTAATTTGCAGACATACTATGTATTTTTCACTCCATTGTGCTTGCAAAGCTAGTCCAGACAGATAAAAAGAGTTGACAGACAGAAAATAAAATGAGGTTATGTAAGCTGAAGGGGTGGCGGATGGTGTGTGACTGTGTTCATGTCGAATTGTTGTCATCTCTTCTCTCTCAGCTGCTCTTCCTTTCCCACATTGTACCATTATATTGTTACAGGAAGAACAACATTTTCCTGTTTAAAACCTTAGGTGGGTTCAGGAAAAGGGACTGACAGGTGTTTTTCAGAGATGCTCAGTAACCAGAAGTACTGAGTACATCTTACAAGCTCTGAACATCACAGATCTGTTTTCTTAAGGTATAACCCTGCGTAGCACAAGAACTGTTATGGATCTTGGAGCTGCAGGTTTTCCCACTACTCTGGAATCACGGTGCATTGCTATCCTATGTAGACATTGCCCTCCTAATCCAATGAGCTGGCACAGTGCCGCGCTGGCTTGAGTATTTTAGCAACAGGGAGGCCCAATATAGCTGCCCACTGATTTAGAGAAGTTAGAAATACGCATCCTAGTTGAATGCTGTGCTGTTTGCATTGGCTGGATGGTGGAAATCTAACTCATTCCCCTTTGATTGTGCTACTCAAGTGATTGCTTTACTGAGTAAACCATAGCGGTCAGGGAATCCATACAGAATACATCAATACCTAGTTACATGGCTCAAGATTTTCAGTGTAGATTTTTTCTTTTGATGGCTTATGAGAAAGGTACGCATGTCCTTGTGTCCTGCTGTTTTCTTTATATACCACTGCCTCTCTAGTGTTTTTAAACACAGTTGCTGCAGAGTTATACAGCATGTGGAATTTGTCTTTGCTTAAACAGGAATCATTCCGTTGGCTTCGCAAGAATTACTTTTCTCTGTGCTACAGCAATACTCAATTGTGTAGCACAAACATTTTGTGAACATCACACAATGCAGATGTCTCATGATGCACTGGGGAGCAATGAACAGAAGAAAGGCTAAGCTGAGCTTTAGAAATTACCGTCAATTAATTTGCTCTTGTGATAATTATTTCATGAAAATTATGTATCATCTGTTATAATTTGCTTTTTTTGTTACTAATGGACACTCTTCAGATGAAAAATAAGTCCAAAAGGTGAATGCCTTAACTTCATGGACAAAAGTCTTTCCTGACCACTTGTCTTGGACTCTTCCCTGCTCTTTCAGCCCTTGGATTCTGTCTGCAGTGAGCAGTTGCCTTTCCGTTGTTCTCCTCCCTCATTGCCCTGTCCCTACAGATTATACAACCTTGGGGCAGTGCACTTGGGAGGGGTGGGAGAAACCAGGAAAGCATTGGGGAGGTAGCTGAAAAGATGACAGAAAGTCAGTGAGGAAGTTCTCAAAGGGAGGTAACAGGTCTCTGGAAGAAGAGAACTGAGATGATTAAACTTTAGAAAATAAAAAGTTGGTATTCGAAACTCATAAATCAAGTGACATTAAATCTTTTGTGTATTCAGCTTATCTAAAATTCCACAGATTCAGAGGCAGAAGATTGAGCATTTGACAGTATCTCACAGATTTCTGTCAGTCAAATGTTACCTGTTCTAAGAGCATAAAGATGTTACAAATTCTAATGGCACTGTAGATTATCCAAGAAATGAGTATCAGGCCTAAAACTGCCTTGCATCACCGTTCTCTTGTGTCTACCATTGCCCTGAGAAATGTGTTGCTGTAGGTTGGATGTTCATGTTTGATTTCTACCCTAAGAGGCTTTGGAAAGCTGGTAGAACTAGTGCGTTTCTATTCTAGTAGGTGGAGCCATCTTGAACTGCTTGGCACTGTTGGCTTCAGTTGCAGCTCTGGCGGAATGGGGAGGTGGAATTAACATTAAAACATTTTAAATTATGTCACTTAACTTGGCTAACTACAATTATAGCAAAATGCTTTCTAAAGTATATGATTATATCTTACAGTCAGGAGTTCTAAATAAAATGGAAAAACATACATTAAGAAGGAAAACGAGAGCCAGTGTTAAGTACAGAAAACAAGAGAGGTTGCTAAGTATATTTATTAAAACTTGCATGAGGTGTTAGTGTTTTGTTGATTCTTTGGTGTTATATATTTAGAAAAGGAGGGTGAACTGTCACTTTTGTAACCGAATCACTTATCAACCAAATGCATTAAGTATGAAACAGATCACTTATATTGCATTTACATGGTTAATCTGTCTACCACATTCTGAGTTTTTTCCTACTCAGTCAGGGGAAGATTAGAACCTTTTTTCATAACTGCTTTGTTAAACCACTTCACTGAAATTAGCATTTAAATAAGGGCAAATTGAGCACTGAACGGAATTTCCATGAAAATGTGATAAAACCCAAACCTATACAACATATATAAGCAGAGATAGCTGCAGCTTATGTATGCTTTGTGCGGAGCATGAAAGCAACCAGGATACAGTTGCCATCTAGGGCAGGGACAGCATATATGTGTGTTTGTATGGCTTGCAGGACAGTGAATTCTGATTTACCTGGCATCTCTGAATACAACTATTAGCACAAAATAATAAGACATGTGGAGGGCTCTTTTTGGTCTGCTAAAATGTTTATGTATGTGCAGCCTCAATTTGGGATTCAACTTGCTCCTTTCAGATGCAATGATGAATAAAAAATGAGGGAGAAAGGGGGTTTAGCATATGGGATTCCTTCAGTATGCTGTCTTTTATCAGCCTTCCAGATGACAACAGTTGAGTGAGAAAGTGATTTGTACCTCAGGATTATTTGGCCAGCCTTTAAGAGAGGGCAAGTGCTTAACACACCGTGTGAGCAAGGCTTGCCAGAAGTTCTCACGCGTGCTCACTGCATTGGCTTTTAAAAGAAACATGAGCCAACTGTATGGATGCAAAGCCTGAACTCTTCTGCAGGTCACCTTCAGGTTTATTTTGGTGGGAAGCCCAGGTCAGCCTCAGTGTGTCTACTCTGATTTCAGGATAAGGGCAGAGGGACCTGCTAGAGTCTTCCAGGAGGACTGTTCTTTCCAGGAAATGGATATTCAATTCCCATGCTGGGCTCCAGGTCTGGTTCTTCAAACTTTGTAAAAGGCACAGCTTTGCAGTGCAGTTTGGAATAGTCAAATGGCATAACCCCTTAAGAAAGGGGGTTTTATCTCTGTCCCTTCCAGATACTGGAAAGATGTCCCTCTATTAAGATGCAGAGGAAGGGGCATGTGGTACAAAGGAAGGTGGAAGAAAGTCAGGTAATGTGATGACAAAAGTCTGAGAGAGGAGTGGGTGTAAGTACATGGTATGGGAGGAGGAGAAAAAGGAGGAAGGACATGAGGGCTGGGGGTGGGGAAGAGAGTCCTGACAAGAATGCCTGCGTTGGCCAGAAATTACATTTTTAAACGTCTGAGCATTTGAAGTTCACCCATCACTAGCTTATAACTGAAGAGACTGTAGTTAAACTTGATCTGACTACATTATCATATTGCTGTCTTAATTTGGATTATTATTAAGATGCAGCCTTAAAGCTTTCTTATTTTCTATGTGTATTGGCATTTCTGGCATGGTATATGTGTTGGTATGGTTTTCTGTGACTCTATACAGATATGTATATAGTCATATTCATACAGATTAAGAGTATTTTGGTTGGGCTATTTTGCCATTTATTCTTTTAAACAAGATGTTGGAAGGATACAAAGCAAATATGTGTAGGTGTGATCAGTCACTCTTGATGCTTCAGTAAATTCTGGCTTGGGTGAAGCTCTGTACCTGAAGAGATTACAACAAAAAGCCCTTCCTGGTTTAATTACATCGGAAAGCTGAAAAAGGGAATGCTGTTTTCATGATGCAATGATGGAAGCAAAGAAAAACAAAAATGAGAAATCCACCACATGGCAGTATCCATCTCCTACATCACTGGGATATTTGTTCCCCCCCAAGTTTGCATTGTGGCTGTTTTTCAAAGGCCATAGGAAGTCCATTTGTAATGTTTGCTGGCTTCAGGCTGGGGGCATGTCATGGTTTAGCCCCAGGTGGCAACTAAGCACTATGCAGCTGCTTGCTTGCTTCCCCCCCAGCCAGGTGGGATGGGGGAGAAAGCCAGAAAAAATACTTGTGAATTGAGGTAAAAACAGTTTAATAGGACAGCAAAGGAAGAGGAGATAATAATATTGATAAAGTATACAAAACCAAGTAATGCACAATGCAGCAGTTGCTCACCACCCAGTGATCGATAGCCTGTCCCCCGAGCAGTGATTCCTGCCCCCCGGCCAACTCCAGTTTCTATACGGAGCGTGACGTTACATGGCAGGGAATATCCCCTTGGCCAGGCTGGGTCAGTGTCCCGGTTGTGTCCCCTCACAGCTCCTTGTGCACGGCAAGCTGAAAAGTCCTTGCCTGAGTATAAGCACTACAACTACTGAGCAACAACCAAAAACATCAGTGTGTTATCAACATAAGTCTCATACTTAATCCAAAACCCAGCAACTGTGCCAGCTACTAGGAGGAAAATTAACTCTATCCCAGCCGAAACCAGGACAGGGCAGTATCTCAGCTTGAAGCAATCAACGAGTTGGCTAGATTCAAGGTTGTGGGCATACAAAGGTCACTCAGGCTGGTTTTTAAAAAGAGGAATGTATTATTTGTTAGTGTTACATTCATTAAAAAACTTAATGCGTGTTGATAATGAAGAATCAAGATAAGGAAACATATAAGGAAACGTATAACTGCAAACACTGGAAGTGTTTTCTGTTGAAATTCACAGGTGGTCACCTGGGTATTTATGAAATGATGGTGAGCCCAACTTATCTGTTTCCTTTTTGTTTTATGAATATCCTAATAGTTTATCCTAATGTGTAGGATAATACATACAACAACTTTGGAATAATTAGACACAGTTCTACTGACTTAGAGATTAATTACTGATTTGCGGGTTCACTGGAATTGTTCTAAAGAACACCAGTAAAATGGATCTTCAAACACTGAACTCCAGGACTCATTGTCTAAAAGAGAAACAAATTGTTGATGAGGGTGGAGGGCTAATCTCTCCATTCACGTTGCAAAACAAGAGTGAAATGCTCCTTAGAGATTTTATTTATTAAAGTTTGTTTTATTTCTAGACTATGTTTATAAAATTTGAATGAACATTTCTCTTTTGTAATGGAATTGAGAGGAGAATTTGCCATGTATGGTATTAGACCCTAACCAGTTCATTAAAAATTCTTTAAACAGAGGCTGTTTTCTAACAGGAGTGCTAAGCCAGCTGTTGTTCTGGTTGAAGCTCTCAAGCTTTTGGTCAGCATCTGTCCTGATGAAAGAGAGATTTTTTGGTTTTCTTTTCAAACACCATTGGTTGTGCAGTGCTGCAATGTGAATGAGATTTTCAGGAGCAGATGAAGCAGCTATTTCAGACCCACTGGTCGCTACAGATGAGAAGCCAGGTTTATGGCATTTTTGTTTGTTGACAAAACTTCCTATTCCCAGGGCAGTGTCCTCTGTGCCATGGTGCTTGGAGATGTGGAACAGAACCCACTGGGGCTACTCTCAGCTGCCTCTGCCCTTCAGACAAATGGACAACAGACTCCTCCTCCCAGAACAGAAGGGTTTGGAAGCAGCGGAGTAAGATTTTTAAAAATTGCCACTGCGGTGAAGCACCTCTTCTCATGGAAAGTCTGGATTCAAACTGCAAACTCTGTGCAAACACTCAGGAGTTTTGCTCAGAGGAGATAGTAGCCCTCACCTAGATATTGCATTGCACCAATCTGTGAATACGTATTTTAGATTGACTTATACTCCATCTTATTTAGCTATGTTTCACTAGTAGTTCAGTGAAGAGCTAAACTTGTTTTTTACTGTTACTGTGGAGCTCAATCTTTTTTTTTTAAAATGTAACTTCCTCTACTTAATTTTTTTTTTTACCGGCTCATTTGCATATCATTCCTATACATTGCAGTTGCTGAACATCTGTGCGTTCAGTTTTCCGAGTCTGCTGCCCTATACATTTATGAAAGGAAGCAGCAGTATGATTCTTCATAGAGATGAAGAACATGGGACGGCTGTGTGGGGTCACATCACAGGGCTGTGCAGCACAGTTCTTTGACTAGTAGTGGCTTTCTACACGAGGAAGGAGCCAGGGTTTCTCTGTGTCAAAAGCCAGGCTACAAGGAAACAGAGGTCTTTCCGATGACCTTCAGTTTAAGGACCTTGACTTAGAGATGACATTGAACTCTTGCAGTATTCCCCAATGGATCTGTTTTCTGTTAATCTTTTTGGTAATCTCTTTGTTGACCCATATATGCTCTTGGCCTCCAAACATCCTGTGGCAATTAACTCCACTGTGTAACGATGTGTTATGTGAAAAAATCATGACTGAGGGGAAGGAGCATCAAAAGTTGAGACTGATAAAAAGCCTGAATAATACAGGTATCAGCTGAGATCTTTGTAGGTCTGCTTAGTATTGGACTCCAGATTTGATCATGATTCTGCTCTCACTCTGGTTTTTATGCTAGCTGGCATTGCCATTTTTAGGTGAGATCAAAATTATGCCAAATTCTAAGGGAAGGCAATATCTGATGTTTCTGATGAAAAAAATAAATCAGCTCTTAATGAGAGATAACTCAATGCTTAAGAGAGATGGCTTCTTGCAGCATCTAAAATCTATGAAAATAACTGGGCTCATATTCTTTTCCTTTCATATAGGTACCCATGTGTTTAATTAGAAATAATGTTGAAGTCTTGGAGTACTGCAGTTGTGATAAGAGCTGATGTATTAGGCTTTGATACAGTTAGTTTGAAGAAATTCAATTAATAATTAAGGTGTTTGCTGATATCAGTCATGAAGCACATTCAGAGGCAATTATTGCATTCTACATATCTGATTTAGGCAAAAACACTTGTATGTCTTTGCTTTAATCTCTTGTTCCATAGACAAAGGATGCAGGGTGTCTGACCAGAGAGGGAGGGCTGGGAGAGACGAGAAAAATGCCAGCAAACCTTAAGCCAATTTAAACAAGACACCTGGTCACCCTGTTCATACAAGAATTGTGTATTTCTGCAAGGTTTTTTTGAGTCTTTTTTTGTCCTCTGTGTGAGTGAATCACAGGGAGAAGCTTTAGACTGTCTGTAGGTTTCTTTCCTTTGAAAGTGAAGGTCTTCTAAAATGAGCTAGTGCCATCCCCAGTGGGTGTGAAACAGCAGAGTGCCACTGGAATCAGTGGAGCCATGCCACTTTATTTTATCAGTATCTAACACCTTCTTTTTTGTTTATTTATTCAGTTTTGCACCATGTCATACATTTAGATTTTTATGCAAAGTGAAGGCTTTGAACACTCTTTCTTCTCAGTCTGAGAACGAGCATTTTGTAAATGCCACCTTGCTGCTTTATCTCTCCTCCAGATCCATGCGCATACGCTATTTTTAACTCTTTCCATCTTTCATCTGCCTTCCCTTCCCCTTGTCCGCACTCCCAAATTTCAAACCCAGGCCATGCTTCCTTTGCTATTCAAACTGAAAACATGAGCTCAGGTGTTAACAAGGTACGTCTAGGATGGTTGCATCAGCTAAGTTGAGGTTAGTGTTCTGCTGGTGCAAAGAATGTGGTTGCTGCTGCTGTTAGGATCGCTTACCCAAGCAAGGGGCACAGCAGATGTTCATCTCTCTGCTGTTTTCACTGTTTCTCTCCCACAGTGTTACTGGACAAGGGTTTTTTGGTAATATAGAAGCATATGAAACCAAGCTGGATATTTGGAACAGATTTCCTATTGTAGGCACACAACAGGGAGCCACCCCCACAATGGGTACCCATGGGCTTTAGGTGGGTTGGGAAATACGGGCACAGTTAATGCCAAAATGAGTGCCCCAGTAATTGCATTTCCTAAAGAGTATGTTGCATGTACATCCTGCTACTATAAAAATAGTGAGTTGCATATCTTATAACTGCTGGCTAATGAGTCTCTTGACCTCCTGCTGTCATGCTAATGCGACTGCTCACTTGGAACCTTCATGAGCCAATAAATTACTCCTTTTCTTAATACCCTTTTATAGATTACTGCTATCTCTGTAATGGAGACTACCTATCTCATTAATTTGTAATTGTGCTGAAATATTGGAGCCTTGGAAGTGGCATGTGAACTAAAATACAAATACAGTAGATGTACTGCTGCCAAAAGGCTATATAAAGTCAGTTAAGCTATATGTTACTGTAGATTAAGAAATTATTTTATGCTTTGGGCTCTCGTATTACTTGGGTCCTTCCATATATATAAGTTGAAGTAATGTAAGTATAATGAAGATGTGGTATTGCATATGGCAAATATATAAACACATGCACAAAATATAAAATCTACAGTATAGCCAGTTTCTCATGGCAATAAATGGAAGAAATGCTCTTTCCTCTCCTGGAGTTTGATATATATGAATATCGTCCCAGATGAACTTTTCTCAAGAATTCTTGTTGGTTAGTAAAATGTAGCTTCTAACACAATATAAGAATATATATATTTGAATATGTTACCTATGCTTGTAAGTGTCTCTGCACTCTATTTTTGTGAAACAAATTGTTTCACAAAATGTTACATAAAAATGCAGTGCAGAGACTCTTACAAGCATAGGTAACATGTTTTTATATATATGAAAGGGTAATATATATATCTATAAAAGAGTATGTAAGAGTCTCTGCACTGTATTTTTTGTGAAACAAATTGTTTCACAAAAATACGGTGCAGAGACTCTTACAAGCATAGGTAACATTTGTCAGCTTTTCAGTTGGATTAAGTATTTATAGACATATATAGGGACTTTGCATAAAGGACGTGAACTTGTAATGCTATATTGCTTTAAGAAATTCTTTTGCAAGAATTCTCTATGAAACTCATGGGATTTGTTTTATGGGTAAAACATGTACTTTTTGGAATGTGACGTATAACAGGGTGAATCATATAAGCAAGGAAGTCCAGTTTTCATTGTTTTTGCGGGACTGGCATAATTTTGTCATACCAGGCACTAATAGGTTTTTCGTTCAGTGCACTTTTCTACATAGCACTTTTCAAACGAGGCGAATGCTCCTTTTTACACAGGGAGAAATGCATAGGGAGGGAGGTGAAGGAGCTCGCCCAAGCCAGTGTGGGAGACCAGCTGCAGAGCAGGATCACGGCCAGGGTCTCCAGAGCCCTTGTACTGTCTAGTTCACATGGATTCTGGTGGGTTTAAAGTTAGTTGGTTGTGGGTTTTTTAACAATAAACCCTTTATCCAGCAACAAACATTTTGTGAACAACTTGGTAGGTTACCATTGCATGAAAAACAACATTGGATGGAGTTGTTTAATTAATCACTTACTGTTTGGTTTAGTTTTTATCACTGAAATTTGTTTGTGGGGGCAGAAAAGAATGGAAGATTTGACACTTTTTTTTTACTGGCATTAAACTGCTTGTATGTCTATATATAATTTAGAGTTTTGATTTTATCAATGCATAAGTTTGGGTTGTTGGGAGAGCCAGAGCATGAACTATCAGAACAAATAAAGGGGGATGGTCTACCTTTGTCTGAACATTTTTTGCTTGGTTCTTCTCTCAAGGGCTAGGAATAGTGTTCTTTCACATCTTGCGCGCTTTATTGGACAGAGAGAAATCTATCAGCTTTTCCACAATGGTTTTAACAAGTCTGAAAATATTATCAGACAACACTTGAAAGTTTTTTAAGGTATTTCACCTTCTGTCTAATTTCAATCTGTTTTTTTAATGAAAAGTAAGTAAATCTTATGCTGGTGAGAGAAAACATCCCTTAACTTTCTTTGCATAGCTCTTGAATTGCAAAGCCCCAGAAGTGAACGATAAAAGGAACACGCAGAGTTAATGATGGGAAAGTGTGCAGTGCCATCTACAACATGGCCCAGCACAACCATGTGCTGAGCTTTCAAAAGAAAAAAAAATAAATCAAAGGCTACTCCAGTTCCAATCCGATCCAGTATCCTTGAAGCAAAGTCTCCCACTGACAGGAAATAAAATTGGTCTGGATCCTTAGGCACATCAGATGTGACTACAGTCACAAAATCTCAGGCATGAGAGAGAAGCAGTTTAATAGCACATCTAATTTTCTCTTCATTTCAAAATAGGTTTCTTTTTAATTGTTAGTACTGATCAAAGGCAATCCAACAGGCAAATACCCTTCTATAGCAAATGGCTGATTAAATGTTATTACTAAGTTATGCTCAGATGATGGTACATACCACTGTGTGTCAGTTGCTTACTTCTGTTTGAAATTACAGTAAATCATAGTGGTATTTACTGCTGGATATAAACTGAAATTTATTGCCCCAGCATTACTTTTAGCAGAGCAAAAATGAATCCCAGATACAACACGCTCCACAGCTTACAGTTATTTTTGCCCCACTAACTGATTATTATTACATGTCTGGACATGTTTGTATTATTCCATTGAATTGTCATTCTTCCTCCTTCCTGGGATAAATCCACTTACACTGGTCTTTAATTGCTCACAGCATTGTGTCTTCCATACAGGAGATACGGCGCTGGCTGATGCTGAAGATGCTGATGGCTGGCCTTGCTACAATGGGAAGGGATGTTGGATGCCCTGTAGCTTGTTGGGTTTTGTTTGGTTTTGTGGGTTGGTTTGGGTTTTTTTTCCCCATAATAGCTTTTGTACCTTCCTGTTAGTCCTCTTTCTTCTTGATGTCGGGGGGGCGGGGCAAGACTGAGGCTCTGAGGAATAATAGGAAGCATACTGTTCTGAAATGTCTTTGGTACTGCTACTTGAAATCTTGAGTTTGAGTACTTAGTAGAGTACTCAAGTACTTAGTTAATGGATGGATCAAGTAATAGTAGCCTAGATGGGCTACTTATTTACATAGATTTCTACTGTTCCCCTGCCTTGGAATTATAACATGAATGTCTTCCTCTTAAAACAAAACAAAAACACTTCTCATTTACAGCATCTGCACAGGTGTTCAAGAACAGCTTTTAAATATTCAAACCAGCAAGAAGTTGTTTTGAATTTCAGTTTTACCTGCCTTCACGTGGAAACTGGTAAATATGTGGAAAAGAGATATTGCAAAGGGTCTGGCATATGCAAATTACTTTTAATTTATTGTGGCTTTAATGGATTTTCTGAGAGATGATATTCCTGTTTTTTAAAGCAACTCGGTACATGGCTAAGAAAGTGTACATGGGTATGGAGAGGGATGGGACTGCTGAAGGATAGGGGCAGATTTCATTCCCAAGCAAATTATTTTATACCAGCTGACTCTACTGTTGAGCTCATTTAAACGGGCTGGATCAAATCACACACATTTCATGTGGTTAAATTAAAAATTGCTTCTGAGGCCCGTGAAAATATGTAAGCTTCCTCTGAATATTCAGTTAATTTCATATATTATAATCTGGATGGGAGCAAGGGGAGGAGAGGAGAAGGTTACCTCTTTGTGCTAAGTGTAATTTTTAAGATCTACCAAGTTCAGACAAAACAGTTGGATGACAAGCACTAATCAATGTTTTTGTTTCCATTCACTGTTTGTAGTGGTATAGTCTTGTGGCTGCAAGCTGGTATGCCTTTCATCTCACCGAGTGCTCTGCCTTCATGAAATTGTTAACAGCATCCCTGCCTTTGACAGTTGTATCTACACAAGTTTATTGAACTTCAGTCAAATGCAATGAAGACACACTTGTGTCACTGCTTGACCTCAGTTGTGTTGTCCACCAGGCTAAGTTTTTACTCTGGGCTACTAGTCTTTTATTGCTGTACATGAATTGAATGAAGGAAGAAGTATTACTTTACGGTCTGAAGATCAGCTGAAGACTGATTTAAAGGTTGTCAGTTTGATTTCAGGCTAGTGATAATGCTTTTAATGTAAGATCTTGCTCTGCACGGCTGCTTTTTTGTTGAACTATGTTCAAATATTTGCCTGAATCTGAAAAATAACCATTTTGTCCAGCTTTCCTCTCAGTTGTGCAGAAATCATTAACCACAGAGGCCCTGATTTAACGAAGTATTTTGATTCTAGTGGAACTTCAATGTGTGACAAAATGATTTGCTGAATTAGGGTCTCCAGTCTCAGTTTTAAAAAAGGTAAGGTGCTAAAGAAACTAGAATAACGGAGAAGATGGACCTGTCTTACTGAATTTGCTTCATTGAAACAAGTATATTTTTGGCAGTTCTGCAAAATAAATGATACTGCTTCTTAAATGACTCAGACTTCTTTACAGAGAGGTTGATGGCATTGAACAACATGCAGTGGAGAAGCAGTGAATCTTTTTTTTTGAGTACAGAGGGTACATAAAGTTTCCAGTGCTTGTTGAAATCTGGCCATTTGTTCAGGTGACCTTTGTCAGCTTTGAAGAAAGAAGCAAATTTAGTTACCAGTGTTAAAAGAATTAGCGTACGGTTAGGGTAGGGAGTTGCCTCTTTGAAACGTTTTGGAAGAAACTCCTGTAAGAAGCTACAGGTTAAATTTAAGCAGAGGTTTAATTGGCATTTTAGTAGAAGTAGGTGGCTTTTCAAACCGTTTTTAAAGGCAGGTGCAGGTCTGCCTCTAGAGCAGGTGAAACAATAATAAATACCTATTCGATCTGTATCCATAGAATTGGAATAAATACAGAGTAAAAGAAAACGCTAGTAATATTACTGATTCTTGACTTTGCCAACTGTATTCTTTGAGCACTGGGTGTTCTTTTCAGGTGCTCTGATTTTACCCATCTTTACCCAAAAGAGAAAGTCCAGTCTTGGTATTCCTCTGCACAGAATTGAGGAGCTTTGAGAATTGAGAATCTCAATTGAGAATCGAGTCAATTCTGTCTCCTGTAAGTGATCCTACTGAACCTCCAGTATGAAAGAATACTCTTCAAGTAGAATAAGGAATGTAGAAGAAGCTGCAGACTGGGGCCAAACAGTCTGTTCATAAGTTTCATGTCCTTCTGAAAGGCAAGCAATATGTGGAGAAAAGCTTTGTCCTCTTTCTGCCTTCTCACGGTGCACGAGGACATCACACAGTAGCAACCTGCAAGTGCAGGACTCTGACACTCAAATTTTCTCTGCTTCTTCTGTGAACACAACTATTATTCCTCAAAGATTCCTAGTAATATTATAATGAAAGTACCCTGCTTTCTGCCCCAGCCCAACCTGTTTTCAGAGGCAGTGGGAGGAGATAACTTTTAGCCAAAAATGCTTAGTATTCTTTGATGTGTGCTGTACACTAAAAGGCTTAGGACAGGCAATGCCTACCTGCCTCCTGCTGTGTGTGAGGCAATGAAAGACTCTGTTGTGTGCTCTGCAGGGACCATGGCATTAATACCAGTATTTTATTGAGCAAGAGGAACATTCCAGGCTTCCAACTTCTGTGAGTACAGCGTCAAAGCGGTGCAAGAAACACTCAGTGACGCTCTCTGAACTCAGTCATTAAAACGAGGCTGTTCAGAAATGTAAAATAGTCAACATGTGCCCCTCAGGACAGGCTGGGGGGAGCAGAGGTACACTGGAAATGTAGACTAGAGGAAGAGGTTATTTTTACTGCCAGTGAAATGCCATGGTGTGTGAGCTTTAATCTTAGTTTCTCGGCAATCCTTGCAGTTAAAAGCAGCAACCTTTTGCACAGTGGGAGACGGATCAGGGCTGAAGCAAGATAAGGCCAGGAATTTGTATGCAGAGGGAAGTGTAATTCAGGGCTCTGGGGGGGAAAAGGGGGAGGAGGACAGTGAGGAGGGGGAGACTTGGCTGCCAAACAGCAACTTAGCTCTGCTATGTGTGCTATGAGGAAAAGCAAAAGGACAAGCAGTGTGAAAGGAGATGCCACAGCTCCAGAGGCCCGGTGTATTGTAACACCATATGTCCCTAAGATGCAAGAGCAAGGGGACTTCACAGATGCATAGAATGGTTTGGGTTGGAAGGGACCTTTAAAGGCCATCTAGTCCAACCCCCCCTGCAGTGAGCAGGGACATCCTCAACTAGAGCAGGTTGCTCAGAGCCCCATCAAACCTGACCTGGAATGTTTCTAGGGATCTACCACCTCTCTGGGCAACCTGTGCCAGTGTTTCACCACCCTCATTGTGAAAAATTTCTTCCGTATATCTACTCTGAGTCTACCCTCTTTTATTGACCCCTTGTCTTATTGCAACACGCCCTGCTAAAAAGTCTGTTCCCGTTTTGCTTATAAGCCCCCTTTAAGTACTGGCAGGCTGCAATAAGGTCTCCGCAGAGCCTTCTCTTCTCCAGGCTGAACAGCCCCAAATCTCTCAGCCTGTCCTCACTGCAGAGATGTTCCATCCCCCGATCATTTCTGTGGCCTCCTCTGGACCTGCTGCAACAGGTCCACATCTTTCCTGTGCTGAGGGCTCCAGAGCCGGACACAGCACTGTAGGGGGAGTGTCTCACCAGAGCGGAGTAGAGGGTCTCACTCTCCCTGCTGGCCATGCTGCTTTGGATGCAGCCTGGGATATAGTTGGTCTTCTGGGATGTGAGCATACGTTGCCGGGTCATGTCTGGCTTTTCATCCACCAGTACCCCCGAGTCCCTTTTGGCAGGACTGCTCTCCATCCCTTCATCTCCCAGCCTGTACTGATAGGAGGGGTTGCCCCGACCCAGGTGCAGGACCCTGCACTTGGCCTTGTTGAACCTCATGAAGTTCACATGGGCTGATTCCTTGAGCTTGTCCAGGTCCCTCTGGATGGCATCCCATCCCTCACGTGAGGCAACTGTACCACTCAGCTTGGTGTCATCTGCAAACTTGCTGAGGGTGCACTTGATCCCACTATGTCACTGATGAAGATCTTAAAGAGTACTGGTCCGAATATGGACCCCTGAGGGACACCGCTCATCACCAGTCTCCATCTGGACATAGAGCGAGCTGTTGACCACCAGCCTCTGGGTGTGACCACACAACCAATTCCTCATCCACCAAACAGTCCACCCCTCAAATCCATCTCTCTCCAATTTAGAAGGATGTTGTGGGGGACCGTGTCAGAGGCCTTACAGAAGTCCAGAGAGATGACATCAGCAGCTCTTTCTTTGTCCACTGATGTGGTCACTCCATCATAGAAGGCCACTATTTTAGTCAGGCAGGACTTGCCCTTGATGAAGCCATGCTGGCTGTCTCGAATCACCTCCCTGTCCTCCATGTGCCTTAGCACAGCTTCTAGGAGGATCTGTTCTATGATCTTCCCAGGCACAGAGGTGAGGCTGACGGGTCAGTAGTTCCCAGCGTCCTTCCTTGCTACCCTTTTAAAAAAATGGGTACAATATTTCCCTTTTACAGTCTCCAGGGACTTCGCCTGACTGCCAGGACTTTTCAAATATCATGGAGAGTGGCTTGGCAACTACATCAGCCAATTCCCTCAGCACTCTGGGATGCATCTTGTCAGGTCTCGTAGACTTGTGTATGTTCAGATTCCTCAGGTGGTCTCAAACCTGATCTTCTCTTACAGTGGGACTTTGCTCCTCCAGTCCCCATCTTGCAGTCTGTCCACTCGAGAGGTGTAGGAAGAGAAATTACCAATGAAGACTGAGGCAAAATGTGGTTATCTCAGTATATCTTTGTGCCCTCAGATGAGGCTTAAATTCTTCTTACTCTTGATACCAGTTAATGAGTCCTTCACTGTACTGCAGTGGCTCGCTAAAAATTGGTAGCTGCACAAGCATAGCTCACATGACAATCTGTTAGCTTGAAAGTCAGATAATAACACCTTCGATAATAGATGATAACGCTGTCGTAGCACCTGTCTATGCAATAAGCAGGTTTTTAGGTGTAACTGAATAGTGGTACTTAAATTTTTACATATCTGTTTGTTAAGAAAAAAAAAAAGTCCAAATGGAATGAGATGAAAAATAACAAGGTTATTATAGCCCAAAGGACAAAATCCTTATGCTCATACAATAGGTCTGTAAATTATGGTATTGCTGTGGGTTTTCATAAAAATGGTGTTTTCCGATCTACTGTAGATTTTAATTGCTCTGAAAACAAATGTGTTGTGCCAGCTTGTAGACAGAGTATTTCATTGAAGGGAAACCAAGCCCTATAGCACAGCCTATAGATAGTCATTACCTTTTGAGGCTCAGAGCCACCTGTGACCACCTGCTTTCCCTCAGCAATATGCTACAGTACCTCAGGCTGCTAATTTTGTTTCCAAAATAATCTGCTATTTCTGTTTTGTTAGTCTTTTATAATTTTGTTAACACAGTCAGCGCAATTAAGGGGAAGAAACAGAATATGATTTATTGATAATGCCAGATACACAGCAGTCTGTAAACAGGATCGATTGCCTATTTAACTAATGTAAATCTCTGTAGTTAAATTCCTCCCTACCAAATACCTCTGCCTTTCTTTTATCTCTGCTTAATACATTAACAAGACTTTTTTTATGATCTGGGTAACTCTGGGAAGAGCAGTTATCCTACGAGATAGTAAATTTCTTGCTTGGGTAGCAATCCTGCCGCAAAATACATTGTATGAGACTGAGCACCACAATTACTCACCACAATTTGTGGTACTCTCACCCTTTGAGTTGCACACAAATGTGATCTTTTGTCTGCCTGTGCCAGAGAGGGAAGCTTCTCTTCCATAGGCTGGCAGATCCTGAACATTCTTCACCCACAGCAAGATAAAGACTCCTATTAACTGTTGGTGCTCCTTCAGCACTAAATGTTCTGGCTACAGAAATGTCTTTGAGTGTTACATTAGCTGTAGCTAATGGCAGGTGATTCTCATGAGTTTAGCAGAGCAGTTTGAAATCCAAATTTTATTTTCAGTCCCAACAGGGAAGCTTAAGCTGCTGGAGTTATGGCTAGCCAACTAGTTAGGTTTGAAGAAATTTTTCAAATAGATAAAAAAGACTTTGAAACTGCAGAGAAGTGATACATACCTTGCTTCACAGATGGAGAGTGCTGCAGCTTTTGCAGACCACTGTGCCACTGGAGAGATGGGACTGGTGCCCCAAAGATCCTGCTTGTTGTTTACATGCATGCTTCCCTATCGCTGTGCCGTGGTGGGTGAAGTCCTGCTGCAGACCAGTCTTTCTTTGTCAAGCAGAGATGGGAAGGGTGCTTAAACTCATTGAAGCGGAGAGCTCATTCTTGTAAGAATACTGACTTGCATAATCCAGGGTCTGCATTTTGCCGGAGTTTTCTCCGTAAGCAAATGTCGTTGTGTCTAGCTCTCTCACCGGTGAGTCCTCAGCTGCTAAGATTAAGCTCTTTTGACTCTTTATCCCTGGAACACAACCCAAACTGGAGACCCTGCATGGCACCTCCTCCCTTGGCACCATCTTTCCACTCAGCATGTTAAGAGTGGTGGATCCTGGGAATGCTCTGATCCACCAGCTTCTACTACCTCCATCAGCTTCTTTGCTGTCTTTTTTTCCCCTTCATTTTCTTGTGGGTTGGATACAGATGTTACCAGGGAGGCGAGGCAGCTGTCCTGTCCTGGGGGCACTCACAGGCCTTGATTGCGCCGAGCAGCCTCAGCTGGGGCCTGCTCCTCGGGCGCGGGCACCCTCCCGCCCCCGCTGCGCTGTGGCGATTTCCCGCCCCTGCTGCGCTGTGGCGATTTCCCGCCTCTGCTGCGCTGTGGCGATTTCCCGCCCCTGGCTCTTTTTGCTCCTTTGGGCCTGTGCTGTAGCTGTCTCCAGCTCTTTTTGCTCCCGACTGGACTCTCTGGATGGGCCCTAGGCCTGGTTCGTTGTTCGCCGTGTCCAGGACTGTTGATGGACGCTTGGTCACTGGGCTGGAGCCTCAGATACTCTGAGGGACACTGGCCCTGTAGGTGAGGGCTCGGCCTGCGCTGGGGTCACCCCAGCTCCTGAATCACCTTCCCTGAGGGAACCACCGGCCCTTGCTGCCCTTGGACAGTAATGCAGTGTTTCCTAGCGTCGACTGCACAGCCTGCTGAACCAAAAGAGGAGGAGGCCTCGTTCTTCTTGACTGGGAGCAAGGCCTGGGTAGCTGGTGAGTAGAGTGCTTTACTGATAGTATTCTCTCCCAGCACTGAGCTGTCTGATGGCAGCAGGGCCGAGAGGTGCTGTGGTGCAGGTGCCTGAGGCGGGATCTGCCCCGATGCTCCTCATCGCCCGTCTGCAAAGTGCCCGACCAAGAGGGCTGGTTTCAGTGCAAGATGGGCCACGCTGCGCCTGAGCAGCGTGTGGTGGTGTTCTTGTGGTTTATGCCTCCTCCCATCTTTCAGTACGGGGTGTGTGGTTTTCTGCAGAAGCTGTGTAGTTGTTAAATCTGTAGCAGTTTTGCCCCTAGTCATTAGGAGAGGCTGTTTCTTCTTGGTGAAACCTTGCTGCATTTATTGTTGCTATCTGTGTTTCACAGAAGTGTGAAACATTCATGAAAAGAATAGAGGCTATTGAGTGATGAGTGTGTCCTTTTCCTTTGCTTTATTTTCTTTTCTCTATGCACCTACCATCTTCATCTTTAGAAAATTGCCTACTTACCTCCCAAACATAGTTGTATTCTTTGCTTAATGTCCCTCTTCAGGAACTTATTCTGTATAGAAATTACTCTGTACAGGAAATAATTTACCTTTAACTGTCATCCTTTGCAATTCTCTTTTTTTTTTAGATTGTTTTCTTGTGGGCTTTTTTTTGCTAGCTCTTAAAACAATGAGGCTGGAGACCGCTGGCATCCAATAGCTTTGACAAACTGAGTGTCTGTCTGATGTGCTCCAAACCATCTGCTTCCTGCGATGGCTAATTCTGACCAGGGTTACTTCCAGCTGCGGAGGACCTGCAGCCCCAGATTCTGCTGGGGAAATCAAGGGCATGAGGACGAACCTCAGCAGGGAGTTAAATTAATGTGAAATACAATAGTACCTGTTTGAAGATGCTACCAAAATGGTCAGCCTGCTCCAAAGCGTTGGTTGGAGTGACTCAGACTGGAGTTTGCGTCCTTATGACCGTAGTTATTTTTTTCTTGTGGGATCCTGATTTATTTTTTTAATGCTGATCAGAAAAATAGGTGATTTATCACGTTAAAATCCAAAGGTATTGGAGGAGGCTAAAATCAGTCTGTTTCCAAAGCATTCCTGTTACGAAGACCAGACCCTCAGATAGCTGTCTGCTAAGGGATTGTATGTCTTGTCTTATGAAGCCTTTATTGGAGAGAGACCCTCCATAAATAGCAGTCCTGACTGAGCTGAAGGGGCTGAAGCCTCTGTAGTCAGCACAAAAGCTCGGGTTTCTTTGTGTCACACTCTGAAACACATAACTGGAGGTATTCAGAGCTTGTGCACTGCAAGCTCCTCTCTTACTTGCTTTCTGTTACCTTATATGTGTCCCCGTGCCTGCAGAAAATCAGGGGAGCAGTCCTAGGACATTTACTGCCTATCACAGAATAAAAACACATCTTCCCAGAGATATTGCCCTGCTTTGAATGAAATGCAGCAGAAAGCTCAGTCAAGCAGAGATAGAGGTTTGGGAGGAAATGTGGTAATAGTAAAAACTTACATAGTCTTATACTATATCAGATAGGTACACAAGGAATAGTTATGGAGCAGCTATTCGTAATTTTGTTACACTTTTTATGCTCTTCTCTTACCCAAACCTCCCATCAGCTACTGCTTTGAAGATAAGACTGTAGATTGTGGGCTCTGTAATACTTGAAACTGCAACACATGACTGCTTTTGCAATATGAATGCTTTTCCTAATACCCCTTGAGTTGACATTTCATCATTTCTAGAATGTGGGTGCTGAGTTAGGGGAAAAAAAAAAGAGTTCAATTTTGAATTCCCAGTTTGATTTTTCTTAGTCTTTCATTACTGGGCTACTCTGTTTCCCTTCCTACTTCAGCTTCTGGGTGTGAGTGGTGAAGAGCTGTGTAAATTGGGCCCAAGAATCTGGATTTGGGCATCTTTTCCAAAACGTTTGAGACCATTTTATTTTCTGAGCATACAAGAAATGTGAGGCAGCAGGGTTTTTTTGAAGCTGATGGCAGCGAATTCAAAGCAATGTAATAATGAGATAGTGTGGGCCTGGATTGAGAGGCTAATTATTAGGGACCAGGAGCTCCATAGGATCTAGATACAGTCTCAATGTCTTGGGCTAGGTAGTGAGGTGGAGGGAGTCAAAGATGTTTCTTGGCAATATTCCTGAGTGGTAGAGAAGTAAACTGGCAGGTTCATCTCTTGGGTTACAGTCACCTGACATTTTATGTGAGAATGCTCTTTTTACAAATCTGTATGGGATGTGAATATGCTCCCATAGGCTTAGGGAGGAGAAGAGGAGATGCAGCAATTTCTGCAGGTGCTAACTGAAAGATAAATTGTCTTGGCAGTCTTACTCTGCAGTTGGCAAAAGCTGTGTGCCTCTTCTGCAGGCACGCAGGCAGGGATGCAGGTACTGGTCGCTTCTTGTTTAGAGCTATGCCAAGTAGAGCATGTTTGAGTTTGCTTTCCAATGTCTGAAGAGGCCTGCAAAAAACAGACTTGAAACAATGGGATATCTTCAAATAGGGAATGAAAATAAATATAACTTACATCCACAGTAGTTCAGGTATGGATAGGGATTCTGTGAGGAAGGCAGAGCCTTATTATTCATGTTGGCCAACAAATACAGAATGAGAACTGATGGCTTTAGTCAAGAAAATATAAGTTAAGTCTCTGAATCAATCTTTCAATGTGTTTTATCAGGCTATTCCAACAGCAAGGCAGGAATGCACTGCATTGTGCAGCTGAAAGGTGACTGCTGCTGTTGTACTTTGATACTAGAACAATTGACAATACCAAGTGCAATCGTTAAAGCATTTACCTGCACTCTGCCGTCAGTTAAACTCAGAAAAGATTTGCACAGAAGTACAGCACTGATTGAAACTTCTACACTGGTGGAAAGTCAGAAAACCTGGTATCCTGTTTATTTAATCTACAATTTTTTTATTTTTTTTATCCAGCTAGGATGCAGTCCTGATGATGGGTGTAGCTGAGTTCCTGCAGTTGCACTGTAGAAAGCTAATTTAAAACAGGAAAAAAAAAAAGTTATGAACAGGAGGGTTGAGATGTGGAAGTGCCAGAAGGAAGGGGTGTCAGAATGGCAGGTGTTGATGACCTCTACATTAGCAGGTCAAGGTCCAGGCAGCTTTTCAGGACACCCTGGTTAGAAAAACAAAGGGCAGCCTAAACAACGAGCAGTCCACACCCGGACAAGAGCATAAAACACTCATTAAGCCACCGGGATAAGGAGATGAAGGATAGTAAGTCCTAATGATGCAGAATGGTGAGACAGGATGGAGAGAAGAAAAGATCACAGTCGCTGTCAGCTCCTAAAAGATATGAAAGGCACATCCAAACCAGGCTGGAGGAACACAGGAGACAGGACAAGGGCTCGATGGCCTGGTCCTCTGCGTTGTCTCCAGACCAAATGGGTAAACACATCTTGGTGCCTGGGTGCTGGACACAGGAATCTCAGTGCTTGTGAGAAAGTGACTGAACTAGTATTTGTTTTAAAATAAAAGCAGTTATAAGTCGAGTATTTTTAAAATAAAATAAGCTCATACACTGAGCTTTGCTACAATATTACAGCATTATTTCCTGAGGAAAAGCTTGTTGACAACAAAGAAAAGCTTGTTAAGGAAAGGACTTTTCTCAAATTAGGAGAAAGGTGCTAATACTCTGTCTTGTCTGTCTGTTCTGTGGTGTTTGAATGTATAAACAACCTGAACAGTGCTGCGATAATGAACTCTACCTAGCGTAGGGGAGTAACTGGCTGACACCATTAACATTAGGGATGTCAAAGAGGGCCAGTAATAGGCAGAAGATACGACAGTTTTCACTAGGCATAATATAGATAAATTACATGATGAGTATATATTTGAATAATTTTGTACTTGGTCCTTGTTTGACTCCAGAAACAAGACAGCAGCTAGGTAGTTTTGAATACTTTTTGTATGTCTGTGACGGTACAGTGCGAAGGGCGCTGTCAAAGTTCATGAGCACAGTTATCTCAGCTCTTTGCTGAGAACAATTTACGAAATATCCCTTGGGTTAAATACACTTCACAGACCTCCTGCAGCTTACCTTTTTAACAGGTCAGGCTGTTACCAAAGAACAAGTGGGAAGGTAAAGAAGCCCCAATTTTCTTTTTTTTTTCTTCATTTCTACTTAGCCAAGGTCAGGTAAATAGCTGCCACCAATAAAGTGAGAGAATATTGTTCACTGGTGGCAGTCACTGGCATCCTGCTCAAAACACTGTGTAAATGTCAGGCTTTATCATAGTGAAAAGTCAAAATTGGCTGCAGCAACTGAATTCTCTGTGGGTAATCTCTGCTCTTAGGTCTCTGTATATATGAATTATGAAACGGAAATTTAAAATAAATGGAGGCTTTGGCAATTTCTGTGCTTTGCCATCCAAAGTTGGCCTATGTGCTTTCTTAGTATAGTGACATAAAAATATTTCTTGGATATTTTTAAGCAAAATGCAAGGAAGTGTTAATTTCAGTGTTTTAATCTTGTTGCTGCTGTTTGTATTGAATGAAAGAATGGTCCTGGGGTCTTTTCTGTCACTTCTGGCCTTTTTCCAGTGTCTCTTTGCTTTCTTTTTTTACCTTTCTCCCCATACCCCACCCCCAAATGTTTTAGACATTTCAGAAGCGGGGTAATGCTGTAATCTGAATTCATTCTCCCCCATGACAAGCTGAAATGCCTAAATAAAAACTGTAGTTGCCTTTGGGGTGGGGAGGAGGTTTGAGGAAGAGGATAATAGCCAAAAATTTGAATTTCTACTTGGAGATGCCTGTCTTTGTTTTGGCTGCTTAGGAAGTTCAGGCAGTTACAGTTAAAATTGGATGTCTTACCTGGGTGGGATGAATCTAGTCATCCTTGCCTTTCTGAGGGCAGAGGACCTGTTTGTCATTTGCCTCAAAAGATTCTGAACTTCGTGCAATCTCATTGAAAGTAAGAAAGAAGATGCTTTCATGGGAACTAAACCATTAGGAACAAAACTGTACAAAATTTTGAATATACTTTTTCAATCTCCTATTTCTGGATCATACCCAATTTTCAGTCATCCATTTTTCAGCATGTCTCCTCAGTGAGAATCTTCTGATTTTTTTTTTTTTTTTAATCTTTAGCCCAGATTGTTTAAAAAAAAGCCTCCTCTGTGATGAAAATAAAATTCCTTCTTCTGTCAAGGCTGGGCTTTCATAAACATGACTGAGCTGTTTTAGATCAAAACTTTCAACAAAACCCCTTGCCTTTGGGAAGGCCAAGCTCATAAACTTTCTGTACAGTATAAAGTCTGGGAATATGCATTAATGGAACTTGGTGTTCACAGGGAAACACTCATGAAAGAGTAACTCAGCCTGCATGGGGCTATGCTGCTTTAACAGCTTTTTCTTTGAAGAACATGAAACTGTCAAAGTTGAAGTCCCTTACTTAAATGTACATGACCTCTGGAGCAATACAGGCTTGTTTCTCCTGAAAAGCTCTGCCTGCTCCTAGGTGAAAAGGACTGGGGCTCGGAGCTTCTGAGTCCGCACTGCACAGGCTGTCTCGAAGGGAAGGACTGTGGGCCACCTACTCTGTTGTAGTGGCTTGGGAAGCTGGGAGGGCCGACACCAGGGGAGGGCTTGCCTGCTGGGCACGCTGCTGGTCCTGGCCCTGCTGCAGAGGGTCAAGTCCTGGCTGGAGCCCTCGGGGCTGCCATGCTCTGTGCTGTTGGACTGAAAACCCCCAGTACTGACATGCTGGATCTTCTCACGCTTTTCCATCTATCGAGTTTTCAGTGTCTGACCAGGATCATCAGACCTGGCGTACCAGTGCTTACTTTCTGCAAAATTATCAGAAAACACTAATAGAAACCTGTCTGTGTCCTTTTCTTTTGTCTGAATGAGTTATCAGCTTTTCCCAGAGTAAAGACTTTCAAGTCAGTCTGCTTCCCCATGGCTGTTGCCATCCCTCTTGGCCATGAGCAGGCATGGTGCTGCCGGGCTCTTGGCAGCATGGCAGCACGGGCCCCAGAGGGAAGCTAAACCCTTGGCTTTGGACCCCGTGAGCTGCAAGTGCTTTGGGCGTATGCAGTAGTGTTCTGCTGAAGTTCTTATGTTGATGTCTGCCGCAGGTGAGGATTTAGTCTTCTGTACCTAATAGTTGGGTATGTTTTCTGGTGTACATGGGCAAGTAAGCTTGTGGGAGGGGAAAGCAAACTGGATTGGGGTGTGGTTGTTTTCTGGTGTTTTTTGTGTTTTTTTTTTTTTAATCTTGACCATGGCTTTTGGCTTCCTTCCTATTCCTGTTTAAGGCATTTAAAACAGTACTAGTTTAACAGCCTCATGAGAAAGGGTTGTAATTTAGGGAGGAGGTCAGACTGCTGAATTTCCTTCTATCAGTTATTGTTTAGGAGCATCATCTCAGCTCTGAACTACAGTGCAGACATAAGCAGGCATGGTTCAGTTGGCAACTTGGCATCATTAGCTATAAAGTATAACACTGGGCTTTGTGTGACAGTTTTAATCAACTTCTCCCTCAAGGTCACCCTTGGCTTCTGAGTTATGGGAGTCCCAAAACCTGTTGTGATTTATTTTGATGAAGGTAAGTCAGTCTATGTTTTCTGGCAGTTTGGCTGTTCTGTGATCTGTAACTACATTGCTTCTAGTACTAAAAATACACTCTGGACAAATATGTGTAGATGGACAGCTCAAATAATAGCAATCCATCTTAGCAAATGGCATTAGTTCTTTTATTGCTTCTTTCAGCTGACTTGTCCCTTCGTAATAGGAGAAGCTCATTACTCCCGTAGGAGGTTCAGAAAAAACGTTTTTGTCAGAAAAACTGTTAGATTTCTGGTTCAACAGTTAGATGGTTTGGGAGGTGACAAAGGGATTTGTAAAGATTCCTGGGCAGTTTGAGTCAGAGTGAGGAGGGGGAGTTGGGTGCCCGACAGTGCTCCAGCCGCTCAGCGTAATAGCTACAAAATTCAAAACCATTTATATCTGCTCTTTCCCCTTGTGCTCCCATTTCCAGATGCACATACAGCAGGGATCATGAGGATGCCTTCCAAGGTCAGCATGTCTGCCTTAGGAATGGTATATGGCTTGTATCAAAATGATTACCAAGCGGCTGCTGTTATAATATCTCAGTGGATACTGTGGTGAAAATCTATGGAGTCTTCTATGTAGGTTATAACTGGGGCATAAGGATGAAATTCAAGTTTATCCTGCTGCAATTTTGATGTAGCTGAAGATCAGGGTTGTGCCTGTATGGATACCGAGCACGCTTAATGAGCAGTTCTCTGGGTGGTCCAGGAACTCTGGAGCTAATCTCTGCAGAGGGGATGTGTCTGACTGCCTGAAGACAGAGTGGTTGACTGCACTCCTAGCCAGCTTCACAGCAAAGCAACAGACAGGAGCTCTGCAGACAGGACATTCAGAAAGTCCCAGAGATTCTCCCAGGTAGCTCCTGCTGTGCACAGAGGAATGGGAAGATGCTGCTTGTATGCTGGGATGTGCTGGTTAACTTCCTGGGCAAAGAAGCCAGGAGCTCCTGGGGGTTCTCCCTGTTGGCATCTGCTGTAGACAAAGGTGTTGACCAAACTGTATGGAGGTAACTAAATATTCAGACAAAAGTGCTCAGTAGGAGTGGTCTTGTAGAGCAGTCTTTGCTCATGGTTAAGATAGTTAAGAGATGGTTTGTACATAATTTAAGGTAATGAGTAGATATGGATCATGCCTATGCTGGAGTAGTCACCTAGGTATGCTAGTGGGATGTAAGAATTCTCCAGAATGGTTTGGGGAGTCTTATCTCATCCAGCTGAAGGCACCTTTGCAAGGAGTGGAGACACCCATCACTAGCTCGACAGCAGCTGACCATCCTGTTCAAGAGGTTTGACTCTATAAATAAGCATTACCCAGTGCAAATGATACCAATAAGTTAGGTCTTCTTAGCAAGCACTCCTGTCTGCGTCTATGCAGCAGTATCCATTCAGCACAAGTGGGATGCTTCCATTGAATTGCTGCTAGTACCTAGCCTTTATTGACTGTTCTTTGATGAGCTGGAAGAAAATTCTGTAGTATTAGTGAAAGATGTTAGTAATTGTGAAAAGTGATAAGCATCAGGTTTTCCAAAACCCGGTCCATGTAGGCTGGTACAGCTTTCTGGCAGCGATTATTTTCAAGCCAATAGTAGTGTGGGCAGTAGTTGTGGTGCCAGGAAGCTGCAAGAGGCAGAATGCCTGACAGAGACACAAGTGCTGCAATGGCTACATCTGCCTGTACGTCTAAAAAAAGACGCAAGTCCTTCCAAACTACCTAGGTAACTCAGTCACTGTTAAGTACAAAGTCTAGATTACAATTTAAAAAAGACTTTGAATATAGGTTCTCTGCACTGCTATTCCTTAGAAAAAGCCTATCACAGAAACCTTGCATTTATTAATGAAACAATTTAAGCTAATGATATCTGGTTAATTCAGATGGTGTTTCAGGATTTGAATGAAGTCAACAGCTTGTCTGTGACTGTCAGAGGAAATGTGTAGGCTATTTTCTGCAAGAATCTGAGATCGAAAGAAAAAAGTCATCGCCATTGAGGTGATGCAGGAAGACTGCCATCTTTCTCCCATTACCCATGTTCACTAAGCTAAAAAGATGTGTTGTTGCTTTCAGTTCTAATATTCAGTATATTCAATGCTTTGTCAACTAGCGGCCAGACAAATTACTAACTTATTGAAAGTAGGCAAAAGCCCACTTCAGATAAAGTGCAACTTAAAAAGATTGCTTCTGCCTTATCATTGGCCGGCATGTCTCCCACACTTTACCAAAATGCTTCACATTAGAAGATTAAAACTTAAGCAGAGGGTGACCTTTTACGGAAGTGTTTCTGCTTATTGCTCCCATTGAGCTTGTCAATCCTATAGCTTTTCTGTTGATTGCTATAGCCACTCTGAAATGGGCCTTCTGAGGCTCTGCTGCATTGCTATTCTGCCTGGACCCTTCAATTGAAAGTATTTCATCTTTTTTTTTCTGGACTCCTACACACAAAGAAAGAAAGAATAGAATTCATGCTTTTAAGTAGCAGACATAGCCCAGAACAACTGGCTTACTTTTACAGACAAAAATTATTGCCTTTATCAGGGAAAGGAAAAGACTTTACATTTTTAAGGTTTTCCAGACTGGTTCACAGACTACAGCATTGAGAAGCCTTTGCTACTGCTTCTGTAAAGTGTCTTGGGAGGAGCAACCTCGCCTTCATTGCTAGATGTCTGGATGGAAATGTTCAGAAAATACCTGAGCAGACTCCAAGACTGTGGTCGTTGCACTTTTCTGGGTGCTCCTTACTGCTCCTTACAATTTGACAGAGTCACTTTCTCGATAGAGTGGCTTCTCCGTGGAGCTTGGCTGTCTCTGCTATCACTGGGGATATTTCATATTCTCATTGGAGAGTCAGTGTTTGTTGTAAATATGTGGGAGTGTCCTGAGTCATGAGGCTGTTTTTAGACTTTTACTCCTGGGGGCAAATAGCTGATACAGTGTACTGTGTGATGCTTCAGAATTGGGTTCTGCTTATTTGCAGAAGAGGTAGCTCTTAGTTCAGCCTGCCGTTCTCATACAGACATTGATGTATTAAATTAGTATGTACATATACAGAAGTCTCTTGGCAACCCAAAAACTAATGCTTCTAACACTTCTTTTCATTAATAAACTTCCTCTAAGCAATATTTTATTTTCCAACTTTTAATAAAGTCTTGTGAAGCAGCAGTAAAGCTGAATATGAAGGTACTGCCTTTCACCAGGATATCAAATATGTAAGAGGCAAATTACAGATAGTCTAATACTTCATTTTGACAGTTAAGCTATACTGTAACAATACGTGCATGTGGACCATTCACATATGGTATTGTAGCTGTAAATTAAGCTACGTTAAATCTTCAAGCATCCAATGGGAGATTTTTCCCATCTCATCTGTCCTGAATATGCAGAGGAGTTCAGTCCAGTTAATTTCTCTAGCACAAGAATTATGAAGGATCCTACTACTGCTTTTTAAATAATCAGATTTCTCCTAAAGATTAGAGCTTCAGGATACAGTGTCTTGAAGGATCCCTTTGGCAATATCTGAAAAGAAACATCAGTGTCATGTTCTTTCTACTTTTAATGCATTTCACTATGGAAACAGATCTATGTTTCTCTGCTCTGTGTGTGTCTGCCCACCTCCCTAGTAATTTTGAACTGTTGGATGATATAAATCAAATGTGACAGAGGTAAAGGTCCTAAAAGATTATCAGCTTCCTGCAGGTATTTGTGAAAGTTTTTGTCTTGATAGAGAGAGGAGATTTTACTTTATGCTTTTATAAACTTAGTCTGCAATATATGTTTAACCTTTATTAGATATAATGAATTTACAATGAGGGTAATTTACCTTTCATACTCTAAATATGGGAAAAACTGCAGCTGGAGCAAGTTGAACCTGTTTCAGTCATTTCCAACACTCACTGAACGGTATGATTATGCTGAAGGAACTTGGACCTGGGCAGAAAGAGCGCGGCAACTTTGCTCCTCGTCAGTCGTAATAGATGTTGATTGAGTTTTGGGATTAAGTGATTGTTTTTGATTGAAGCAGTTGTACCTACCTACTTGTGCTCCTATAGAGCATGATCTCAGTATGACAAGCCACCCAGGCTGGTTAGGTCTGCTGATCAGTGTGCATGGAGTGATGTGGGGCAGTTAGGACAATTTTATTTCTTTTGTTGCTCTCTTCAGGGGTGTAAGCTTGTGTACCTCTGCAGTGTTGTTGGATTGTGTGTTGTACACCTATGCCCCTATTCTTTCGCGTTCCCGAATGCACCTAATGCCCACTGCATTGTTTCACACCTTGTCTCAGGTAGAATCAACTACTAAATTGATGCTTTTTACAATCAAGGTCCCTGTTCCACCCACCAACACTTCTGACCTTATTCTGTGGCCCAAGAAAATGCATTTCCCACCCAGTTTCTCCTCCAGACTGTGTCTACATCCAAATGTAAATGGTGGGATGACTTTAAGAATGTCTAATGTTATAATTTGATTAGCTTTTAACTATTTATTAGCCTAACTGCTGTTTTTAATGCTGTTAATCCCATTTTTAAAATACCATGCAGTCCCAGGTTTGCAACAAAGATACTCTTAAATTGGCTATGTTTACAAGCGTCTCCTGGGTTCACGTTTTCTCTTAATGGTTTGCCCATCTTCTGTACACACCTGAGTAAGAGAAAATGTAACAGGAGGCACATAAAACGGTCCAGTGCTCCTATTCACCTTGTCTTACAGCACAAGAATAAAGCAATGCTTGCTGATGAGAAGAAACATGCTCGGAGAGAGTTTGGGAAACACTTATCATGACAGATAAACGGTGTGGAGCATTTGCTGTCATGGGAAATCATTAAGGCAAACAGTGTGGCAGGACTCAATGTCTTAGATACCAACAGCAGCAGAATAATGTAACATTTGTAGCTGCAGCAGGCAAATCAAATGGTACTGCACAAGGAATACCAATAGCAGAACAGGCGAAACTGTTTTGAAGGACACCCTTGAGTATTTTAGGGTGGTTAATGTAGGTTTTGTACTTGCAACTGATAATTGACAAGAAATAAAAGCTAAAAATTGTTTGCCATGAGACGCTGAAGATTCCCATGTTTCCCACTTGTTCCAGCTACTTTTTCCCCTGTTTCCCATTTCCAGCTCCAGGTACTTGCTACTGTAGACTCTGCTGTCCCAGGAGTCTGATGGACAAGAACTGGAAGGAATGAGACGCTTTTTTCGGGAGGGGAAGGGATAATGGAAAGAAAGTGCAATCAACTGACAACTTGTCTTTCCCTGACAAACACTTCCCAAGCTCCTGATGGACTGTCTATCTCAAGTAGAGGAATACTTGATAGCAAATTTAAGGGAGATGGGTAGCAAAGGGCCCTTTGCCTTTGAAAATCAATAATTGCTGTGCTCCTTTCCCTCTGTGTTTGTGTTTGTGCTTGTAAGCAATGCTGCAGAACTGTGCTGAGCCGTGTGGGAAGGGGAGAACAGTCTATTCCAGCAATGCTTTAGTAGGTGGGTGCCTTTCGCAAAGGTAATATTTAGGTTTGGTTCAACAAGGGCAGTATTTTATCAGTATGGTATAAGTGTCTTTCAAGTTGAGACCACCTTCTCTTGGAGTGTTAGCTTGAAGTCTTCATGCCTGCTCCTTCACCATAAGGCAGGCTTTCTCAAACTATAATGTGGTTCTGGGTGGGGTGGGTGACAAATTTTATTTGTTTTTTTGTTTACTCTGAAAATAACTCTCAGTACATTTTGGGGTGAGGGGATAGGGAGGAAGAGATATGGTTTTCTGCTGGTCTTCTCCAGCACTTTTTAAAACATTAAATAACTTTCTGGTGTAAACAGAACTGGATCTAATGTCTGAAGATATAGCAGAGATGGCTGAGGATGCAAGAAGATTAATTAGCCTTTAATAGGCAAGACTCACATACTTAACCTTTTGCCCTTCATGCTATCAGTTACCCTGAAGAATAGTACCTTTGAAGTTGTTGTATAGGCCTTGCTATAGAAAAATGAAACAGCAGTGCATATTTGAACATGACATAGCAAGAGAAGAAAGAAAGTGATCTGTCTTTTGATTGAAGATGAAGCTTCTAAACAAACAAATATAAAATTGTCAGCTATCTCCAACTACAAAATACTTGGACAAAGGGGAAGGAAGGCATTAGGCTCATGTCTGAATATGGCTGCTCAAAGTAATGACCCTTCCAGTGTCACCAGGGGGTTTCTGAAGACACCTGACTTTCAAAGGGGCTCTGCATCTATGCATCTCCTGAAAGCCTGCCTTTCAGAAATTAGGACAAAGAAGTGTTGCAGATTCCTTGCAGGTGAAAAGTTTTGGTTTGGTTTAGTTTTTTTCATCCTCCTCCCTTATAAAACTTGCTATCTGGCACTATAAGCAGTGTATTTTGCTGCTTCTGGTGGGATATTTGTAGTTGCCCCTGGAAGCTGTTGATGTACCTGTGTCACCTGCCCTGACTATTTTATCTCAGTCATGTTTGTTACAACTTTAGAAGTCATGCTTAAGGTGGAACATAGAACTTAATAAGTTTTCTGCTTTGTGTTGCAGTGTCTCTAGAGTAAACATAACGTGAATGCTTAGGAAATCGGGTAAATGAATTTATTGCAAAATTTCAGTGGGGTTCTGGGCCTTGATCTTGCAACGAAATTCACCCCTGCAGAGCTCACAGCAGCATCAGGACCTATGCTTTTATAAAATCCTCTCTGTCGCTATTGGGAAGGTGTCTTCAAAAAATCTCAACATAGACTTGATAGCTCTTTAAAATAATTGGTTGAATATTAATTTCTGTGTCTCAGTGCAATCATATTAATTATGGGGAACTCATTAGGTACTAATGTAAATATTAGAACCTCTTCTGTAACATTCACTGTAATTTAATGCTAATTCACAGAACTATTATTAAACCGTTAATAGCCAGGGCTGCAATTCATGGAAGTACATAACGTCTCAGGCAATCAGTAAAGCATTTCAGTTGGCAAACAACATGCATTAGAGTCCACCTACGTGCTTTTGAACATATAGTTATGACCTGTTTGCAGGCTTCCCATCACAAGTTAGAGAAGGCTCAGAATAAACTGTCAAAGATTTCTTCGAGTATTAGCTAACTTGGCCTGTCGTTCTCATAACTACAATAAACGTGTGGTTCTGTGGCTAAACTACTGCATAACTCTGTATCTCATGTAATCTCTTTGGAAGCTAGGATGATTACATCTCCTACATAATTTTAAAACTTATCATGCTAACAAAGGCAATTTCCCAATCTTGTGTTTATTTTGTATCCATGCACTTTAGATTTCCTTGGCATAGGGTTTGCTAATAGAGGGGTTGTTTCTGTTCACATAACACAGCTTCTAGTCAGCTGATGCAGCTTGTAGTCATTTGATAATGCTGGTGCAGAAGGGGATGACCTAGTTGTTTTTCATGAAATATTCACATCTGCTATTTTGTTAGTCAAGGGGGCACAAAGGTAGAAATGAAGTCAGTTTGAAATAACTGGGTGATGGCTAATGAATTCCAGGCTTTGGAAAACGCTATCTTTTAATACACAGCTTTCTTTTCTGAAGTGACAAAAACACAACCCAAAATAACTGCTGACATGAGATGTGGCCAGAATTTAGGTGCCTAAAATTGTGGTCCTGAAGAAATCTACATAGGTGCTGTCAAATCTCTGGAAGGGATTTAAAAAATAAAAATCTTGGCTGCCTGGAACTGTGCGGGTGCACAGCCTTGGCAGGCACGGAGGGCTGCATCCAAGTCTGCCTGGGGTGTGTAAGCTGGGTGCTTGTCCCTGCTAGTGCCCTGAGGAGCTCCATGGGGTGGATAACTGTGCTGGTGGAGGGAGGCCACTCAGCCTTGTTGTGGCTCCTGCTTCTACAATTTGCTGATGCATATTTTTTTTTATTTTTTACATTTGGCTGAGGGAGGCAGAGGGACCTGAATTTGACTGCCTCGCCTACCTGAGAGTGTGCATTCACACCCACCGTTGTCCTGCGCAGTGCTGAAGCCACAGGGCTGCTGGCAGTTTGGGCTGGAGGCGTGCCCTGCCCACCCTTATTGAAGGACTTGGGGATTAGTGGTCGAAATGTATGAAAGGAACGAAGGCAAATGCCTGAAATGTTAGAAACATGGGTTCCAGTCATCCCTTGAGAGTGAGTAATTTATATACTATCTGAAATGTCTTTTGGTTTAAATTCTTGCCCCCCTCCCCATCCCTGCAGACCCAGGGAGTTCTGAACCTCGACTTCCCATCCCCGAGGAGCGCAGTGTTACAAACAAGGAGAGGAACCTACTCGAGAGCCGCTGTTTCGAAAGGAGTGAGGAAAGGGCCTTCTCTCCTGTCTTCCAGAGACAGTTGGCCTGTGGTTCCCAGTGCAAAGAGGTTTTGTCTCCTCCTTGAATGCAGGTGTTTTAAGAATAAAATGAGTTTTAAACTGGCTCTGAGCATTTTCCTTTGCAGTGAGCTGAAGACATTGAATAGCAAATATGCTGATGCCAGGTAGCACTTTACTTGCACGTCTTGAGCTGAGCTGGGAGCAGTCTGCACGCTATCCCTGCCCAGGCAGCCTATCGGGAGTGTAGGTGTATCTCTTGGGATCATGACGTTTTCTTTTCTGCTGGTCAGATGCCTAAAAGCTAGCTGATGCACAATTGCAAACTCCTAGAGACTTTAACTGAAAATCTTTCTGCTTTTAATGGGCTATATTGCCCTCAAAACTAACTTTTCTTCTTTTTAAAAAGAAAGTCACAGTAGCAGACTTGCTGGTTTAATAAACATAGAATTAAAAGAACAGCATTTTACGACCATTTAAAAAAATCTTATTTCATTAAATGATCAGTTTGAAATAACTTTACATACCATCTTTAACAGCACCATCTGGTGGCTCTCAGCTAATGTTAGCGACTAGAACTGTTTCTTACAATATTACAGGATATGAAATGTTTGCGTTGTTTTATTACAAATACCAGAGGAAGTGCGTGGCTTCTGTATGGCTAAATATGGCATAAAAACATAGACCTTGACAAGAGCATGTTGCTGAACTCCCACACATTCTGACTATGTGGGGTAAACCAGTGCAGAACTCCAGGGCTGTATGTGCATAAATATTTAACCTGCATAAATATTTGAGTACTAGAAGAGGGATATTTTCTCATTCCTGTAATATGTTTAAATACTCCTACTTACCAGACAAAATCTTCTATTAAAGATTATTTTATGCTTGATTCTAATCTCCTTACATGTATGTAGAGTCAGGAGAGATCAGTGAAGTCACTGATTGGAAGAACAGCCTTCTGAACAGCATGGGGAATTTAAAATATATTGAGGGCTTAAGAGTGTGAACTTTCATTTTGATTTATTCAGTCTCAGCAAACAGAGAAGGTTGATATCTCAGCAGTGAACGAGCAGGTAGAAGGACAATCCACGTTCAGCCAGGGAAGCTTTGAAACACAACCAAAGACAGAATCTCTTTCTGTTACGAGCCTTTGCATAGAAAGCAATACTGATCAACAGTTTCTGGAGCTGATGGGTGATGGCTGTAGAAACACCACTAGAATTCCTGCACAGGAATTCCTGAGTGGACAAAGTGTCCTGCTTGTCCTTCCCTCCCCCAGTTGGTATTCAGTGTTCAGTGGGCTACTTTACATTACATGATTGAGGTATGAGTGGCATTAAGTGTAAGGCCACACAGATTCAGAGCTTGTTCTCATTGTAACAACAGCTGATGATTCAGCATGGAGTTCTTGCTTATGTTTTGGTTGCTGCGCTATCTAGAAAACCCAATTCCTTCAGTGTTAGGTGATCCCTCTGGCTAAGTATGTTGTCAGCAATTACGGTTGTGTACAACAAGCCTTGGCATCCGCAGTTTAGCACTGGCTTCACTGATGAGAAGCAGAACTTTTGCTTCACCATTTGTAAAGCAGTTTGCTCACAGCTTCCAGGACAGAACCCTGTGAAGAACTTTCTATGCCTTCCATTTGCTTGGTCCTCTGGTTGGTAACATGAAATAAAGATGACCTGGAAAATATAAAGCTCAAGTGTTTGCAACTGCTGGTTATTATTTCTAAGAAATGTAGATTATTTAAAAAAAAAAAATCCATTTGGAAAGACCAAACTAAAAGCTTGCAGGAAGCAGTTTGGCACAGTAGGTAGCAAGGTGCTCCTGAACAGAGGGGTTTTTTTCAGTCTCTTCCTTATTTTCTGTGGCCTAATGTTGTAGTGAGCAGAAGGAGCTGCAACTTTGGCAGATGCATGCCACCCCCCACCCCCGATCATTGCAGTGGAGTGTAGTCTATTTACAGCAATTGGAAGGTACCCTTGTCTGGCAGAACTTGGAGGCATAGCAAATGTAGTCTGTAATTTTTTTTCCACAGAAACGCTGTCCATTTTGTATATTTTCACTGAGCTTTCTGCTTCATATCTGGAATGAAAGTGAAATAGCTAGTGATGAAAATAGCAATGAAAACAATGATGAGGATTTACATTTACGCTTATGATAATCATCTGCAGATATTAAAGTTTTGCAGTACCCCTTTTCAGAGATATTCATATGAGTCAGTGAGATCTGATGAGTTGCTCAAGGTCACATAGCAAGTTTGTGGCAGAGGCAGAAATAGAAATTGCATCTCAAGAGTCAGTACGGTATCATATTCATGGGCTTCCATTTGTGCAAACACTGTTGTGCCGTATAATGTGGCAAGGCCATAGGCTATGAAGAAAGAGGGAGGCACACCTAGCAGTAAGCTTAGCAGTGCATTCCAGGTTTAAAAATTTGCTTTTCCATCTCCAAAATTGGCATGATTCTGTTAACTTCAGTAAAATTAAGGTCATACAAAATTTACAGAAACAGTGGTTAAAAGGTTCTTTGATTCTTTGTCTTGATGAAGAGGCTGGCAAACAGTTACCCCAGGCCCCCTTGATACAACCGTCCTCACTGACTGGTGACAGGTAGCACACATGTGCGAAGCTGAGCCTACTTTGGTCGTAGGAGTCCAGAAGCATTTTTGCCCTGTATAGCTTAAGGGAACTGTTGCCTGTGGTATCAGCCTTCAGAGCTGCCCGACTGCTGTGTGAAAACTCTTCTCACTCCCGATCATAGTGGCATAAGTTCTACTTTTCTGTGTAAGAAAGCTACCTTTGACTTAGTGCTGAATTGTGCACAAACCTCGTTCATTATGTCAGTTCAAGAGCAGAAGTAGTATAATTAGTTCCAGGATCTGTGCAGGAGAAACAGAAGCCAAAAAATCTACAGCCATGCTCAACTTCAGGAGGTATGTGGAAATGGGAAAATAGCTCATGCCAGCTTGTTAAAAAGGAAGCCGGAAGTTACAGATGGCATGGATGTGGTACTGGAGGCAGAGCACAAATGTTTCCCACTTACTGAGAAACACTTAGGAAAGGGCAGAAAGGGAGCATCATCGCTTAATAGTGGCATGATAGTTGCTGTTGAAAGCAAGAGGGAGTCCTCTAAAAGCTTAACACTTTATCTAAATGAGGAAAAAACAAAGGATTATAAAAACTGACAGGTTAAATGTAGAAAAGCAATAAGGCAGACTGAAAAAAGAGTTAGAGGACCACTTGCAAATGGCATCAGAACTAGTAAGAAATACATCCTCAAAAACATCAGCATCAGGGAGCCTACAAAAAAAATCTCTAGGGCTAGTAGAGCCTCAGAAATGACAAATTAATTTTTTGCATCTGTTGCTGATTATAAAGAAATGGTTGTTCCCTGTGCTGGAGCACTTCTTAAAGAAGAATTCATCAGAAAATCTCTTTCAAATTGAAGGGTTGGTAGGGGAATTTATGAATCAAATAAAGAAATTGCCAAGTAATTTGTTATGAACCCAAGCTTTCTGTAGGAATTCAAGAATGAGATAAAGACCAACTGTGATGTTGCATAAAAGTGCTCTGGTACCTGAGGACTGAAGAATGGCAAATGTGATATGACTTTCTAAAAAGGTGATACAGGAAACCACAGGCTGATGACCTTGAGATATGTATAAGAAAAAATTGCTAGTCGATGGTATATTGAGAATGGAATTACTGGATACAGGGATAAACTTCTTGCAAAGTCACAAATCAGCCTGGCTTTTGTAAAGAGAAGTCAGGCCATGCAAAATGTTGGAGCTTTTCTAATGAGTTTAGCAAATGTATCTGTCTGGGACCCATGGTAGTCAGCATATGCATAAATGATGCAGTAAGAGTTGAATACTTGATGTCATTCATTACTGTCCTGAATAACTTTGAATTATTAATGATGACTGAAGAATTTTGTAAGAATCTAGTGAAATGGAATGTCTGGGCAGTGAAATACAAAAGAAATGTGGTGTAGATAAACAAAGTGATGTGTATGGTGGAAGAGGGAACCTGAACAGGAGAGAGGTGGGTGGGCTCTGAGCTGGTGCTTCAGCAAGATCTTGGGTTATGATAAAAATGCCATCTCAGTGTTCAGGAGTGGTCCCACACATATGTTAAATATTAGAGAGCAAAACTGAAGTGACATATAATGCTTTATATGCTAATATTAATGCAGAGAACTTCTGCATCCTGAATATTGTATGCAGTTACGGGTCCTTTACTCCGTACCCTCCCTAAATATGCTAAAACCGAATGAAGTGGTGAGAAGGCAGCAAGGCTAATTAAAAGCTTGGAATGGGGTCTATAAAAGAAAGGAGTAATGAGGCTAGGGCTCTTAAGCATGGAAAGGAGACTACTGAGGGAAGTGGTGACAGAAGGCTATAAGGTCATGTGGTATGAAGAGAGGGTAGAGATTGATCTCCCTAATTCAGTAGAGACAGACACACTTTAAATTAAGCTGGCAGGAGACTGGTTCAGGACAAGTGTCATTATTTGCGTGACCCATTCTTGTGTTCCTTCCTTGTTACCTGGTTTTGGCCACCGTTAGAGGCAGCACAGTGGCCTGTGTGGACCTTTGTATCTCCTGCTGTAGTTGTTTCATGTTTGGCTTGAGGTAGTTGGGGAAACCACTGGTGTAACTGTTAGCAGCAGAACTGGCATCCCATCGGTATGCCAGCTCACTCATCTTTAGTGCTAATTCAGGGTCAGAAATCAAGCAGTTGAGAGTTGACAGCTGCTTATCCCGACCAAGCAGCTTGTGCTGAGATTCTTGTGGTAAATTCGTTTTGTCATTAGTTCAGAGATGCTCTATGCGCATGGAACTGTGGGGAAGGTCTGAACAGCATCTCCACAGCCATGTGTGAAGAGCTGGACCCCAGCCCCCAAGGCAGAGATCCAGGCTGCTTCTGCATTCTCGCTGGGGCACAGTGATACCGGGGCAGGAAATTGTAGCCCTAGGCAATGAAAGGGGAATGTTGTTTTTCGGTTTGCAGTGAGTTGTGTTTTGGTTTCAGTAATATTTTGTAAATCAAAATCTTGTACGTAATTCTAAAAGACTACAGAAACCAAAAGATAAAAGCAAGAGTGTCCCATATGTTTTTACAATATTAAAACAACTGCAACTAAAGCTGGATCCCTGCCAGCCTTTATCAAAAGGTTACGCTTTTGCATTCCAAGCAACAAAGGACTAAATGAAAAAGAACATACTGACCCTTTATATGCAACTGTAGTGGGGAAGAAAAATCTCAGAAAGCATTGAAATTTTTCTTTGAAGAGTCTTTGCATGTTACTTTCAGACATGAAAGGTAAGAACATGGTACAGGTACAGACCAAACAAGTTAAAGCAGTAGTTGAGAGTACGTGTCCACACATGAAAGTTGCTAGGAATGGTGTGTTTATCTGCTGGGACATCTAGAAATGTACTCCTGCATATCCTTGAGTTCTCATTTTATGTTAGTTCAAGTAGGTGAGAGTCCCTAATCTGAGAGAGGTAAGGAAACCTGCAGGTTTGTTGTGAGAAGAGGTGGCTTCTTACTGCTGACACTCCTGTTATTGTTCTTGGCAGGAGGCATCTAATCAGCCTGTAGGACCTTGCCATAACCTGAACTTATATTTTAAACTCGTTTCTTTCAGAGTAACAACCTCCTGGGACTCTGTATGTGTTGCAAATTCAGCCAGTCTAGGAGGAATTCTGTGAATATTTTCAATCAAAGATACTGTCTTTATGTTGAGATTCAACATGAACACATGTGGGATTTAGCATCAAAAGACCCTATTCAGTCATCACTATGCTCAGTGTCATTCAAGAACCTCTTGGTCCTATGTCTGTGGTTTAGGCTTTAAGGCCTGCAGAGAGTTGATTTGTCCTGGCTGAACTTGTCATGAACAGAAACTGAGAATTGTTAAACTTTGAGCTTTAAGATTAATATTAAAAAAACAAACAAACAAAAAAAAACCAACCAAAAAACCCCAACCAAAAACAAACCCCAAAACCACACAATAATTTTTCTTTATATAAAAAGAAAATTGGTGTTTATTGTAATGATAGTTTTGATATACATTGCTGCTCTGAACCTAGAAGCATAGTGAAGAGTGCAGATCTCTACCAAAGGTCATGACTTCTCTTGCTGCACTGGAGATGAGAGCCGAGGTCTATTTACTCCAATTCTCCTGTTACCGTGCCATCTATTTAAGATGAAGAAATGTTAAAAATATAATAAATTGTCTACCAGGAATAGCTACATGCTTTTTCTGAGTTCCTGTTGATTAAAAATGGGCTTCTTTCCAATGCAGAGTGATTTTTTTTTTCCTTTTAATTTCTTTCCCACATCATAGAACTTTAAAAAAATCTTTAATAGCCTTGAAAATGCTTATTCGTATCACTGCACAGTATATGTCTTAAATATGCAAAGTAATCTCTTGAAAGTAATTTCCAAAGGCAGTGGACAAAAGTGGGTGCAATTTTGGCACATACCAATTTAATTAGATAGATGAATTTGCAAGCAGGAAACAAATATGGAAATAGAGATATTAAAAGGTAAATCACTGCAAATTATTATTTTCTAATTATTTTTCTCATTGAGAAGTTTAATGTTAGTTTCCCTAGATAATGTGGAAGCTATTTGGGAGTTACAGAAGCAAGGGTGAGCAAGTACAGTATTCATACACCTTGAAATATTTGAAAGAACATTTTAGTTAATCATGACCTAGGTTATATTAGTGAAATGTTAACATATATTTTTATGTATAAAATTAAATGGATCCGGTATGTGATATTACAAGGTAAATTTTTGGTACTTTGGTCCAAAGTACTGTTTTTTGTTGTGGAAATGAAAAGAATTGCAAGAAATTCTGGATAAATTAAGCCTAGCCATTGTTGCCCGCGTGCTCAAAAACTGCCTTTAGTGGCAATAAGAAATTACCCTTCTCCCTCCAGTGCTTCAGAAGAAGTTGTCAGCTTTTTGGACCAAGGTTTCTGAGAAAAAAGATTTAGCCATTTTTTGCTAGCTGTAAGTGGAAATGAAAATAAGAAACAGTAGGAATGTTGATTATTAGACCTAGACAGATCAGATTCAGTAACATGAGAACTGAATGCTAAAACACTGGCATAGAGTATACGTGGCATGAATCATCCCAATTAAATGGAGGAAATTACTTAGCCACATGAAAAAATTATGCCCTGACATTAAAAGCTACTGGTTTGTTTTACTTTTTTTCCGGCACTTTCTTATTCCTGAAGCTTTAAAGAACTCCAGCCTCGTAGCTCCCACGATAAGTGTTCTAATTATGAACATTAAGAATGTCTTCTGATTGTTTTGAGTTAGCTAATAACTAGATATGCTAAATAAATCAAGCAGTTCCCAATCCAAATGTAGCGTCTGGCTTTGGAAACACAGCATTCTCCCTCTCTGCTGTGTGAAATAGGTCTGAACAGCTGGAACAAATGTTCTTGTCACTAAATTATAAATTACAGCTGTCGAGAATAAAACATTTAGTTCCAGCACTCAAGAAATAGATTTTTAAGAAGTCTTCCCATTTATCAGTTTAGCCATTGATTATGTGTGTAAGGTCATTGAATCAGAGCAGTAATGAATGGAATTCTTGATTGCTCAAATACCTGACTAAATGTACCCATAGTTTTACATCCAGGAACTTGATAATACTTAAAAGTGCCTCAAAGCATTTAAGGAACTAATGCTGCATGTAACCACTTATGTACTGCCTTTCTGATCACCAGTATGTGTTTGCTGAATAGGAGAATAAGATCAATTTGCTTCCATGAGCTCCTTACTTGTCAGGTTTTCAGTGTGTCAAGTATTGTATAGTGGCCATTTAACTTCCCAGAGGTTGGATTGCCTCGATGGCCTATGGAGTAGTAGGAGATCAGGATTAGGATCAGACTGAGCTTCCTAGCATTAACCATTTAAATGACAGCCTTGTGCAACAGGCAGGACGTTGCTGTACGTGTTCCAAAATAGGCATGATCTACTGTCACAGTCTGCTGCTGTTCCTCGGGCTTGTCTTGAGATGAAACCTGAAATAAGCGTATAGATTTGATCCAGTTTTGGTTTTGTGGGGTTTTTTATGTTGGTCCCACTACCTGGTATTTGAACAGGTTTATTTTCCATGTATGATGCTGATGGCTTCAGTCTTCACCAGTGTAGAGGGGGCCTACTGGCTTCAATCTTTTCAAGTTTTGTACCCTTGTTGTCACAAATGTCTACTAATTCCAGTTGTTCTGAGCAGAAGGTTAAGGAATATCCACAGTGTGCTTGTGACACTGCTGTGCTTGCACACTGTTTCTGCGTTCAAGGCTTCTGTTTGGGAAATCATCAATTCAGCATCTTTTAGATGTCATTTCAATGGAAATAGGTAAGATGTGCAAGCATGTGTTACAGATCCTTTTGAAGTGATGTGCAGCTGGGAGGAAATATAAGGGAGGAAAAAGTAGGTTCTTGTCCTGGCAGAAATACCTGAAGACCATTTTTCTTAAAGATGTGTTGTGGGGTTGACACATACTGGTTCTGATGCCTTTTATGATGCTTCCTCAAAAGTTAAAGTTTTCTTTCTGGCTATTTCATGAAAGTCTGCATAGGGAAGGTTTTTCCAGTCTGAACACCTACATGCTTGCTTTCTCTACCCGACTGTTGGTCTTGATAAAACTCACAGGAACCAAGTTATCTATGAGATTCCTGTGAGATTATTAAAGTAAGTCTTGGAAGACTGTGGGTAGGCTGAAGAGAGAGAGGCAGCACAGTCTTTACCTATGTTTCTTTAAACGGAAAACCAAAGCTAAATAACAGCTGTAAAGATACTCTCCATGGTCTTTAGTTGGCTATTATTCTCTATCCAAATGCCCTTCCCCAGCCCGTTAATTTTCCAAAACTGCAGAATTTGCATTGACAAGGCAAAAAGTACTTCTACAGAAGAGATGTAGGTTTAACAGGTGTAAAGCTGCTTAAGGACATCATTTTAACCAAAATTTGTTTTATATTCCATTTCATTTTAGAATGAAATCTGAGGTTTTTATCTCAACTGAATTCCATCCTTAAGTATGAATAAAACCAACTTATAAAAAACCAAACCAGACCATAAACTAATAAAACCCAGTAATTACAGGTAGAGTTAAGGGGTAGAAACAGGCATTTTGTGGTTGAACAGTAGTTGGTAAAGAAGAGAGGAAACATTTATGCATCAGGTGTAAGTTGGTAGCTCAGCAATTTATTAAACAGATTAATCCTCTTTCTGCCTGAGGAATATCACTGAGCTATTTAGTTCCCTTCACCTTCTCTTCAAATGTATTCAGTAATATCTTGCTGTATGCTGCTGGCAAACTCTGAATTCAGTACTGTAGTGGGGAATCCAGAACTTGTGATATGGTGGTTTTTAGTTTCTCTGTTGGAAAAGCATGCAAATATTCTCTGCACAGATTAGTTTCAGCTGGAAATTCACTTTGAGAAAATGTTTCTGAGGTAAACTAGGTCATTCAAATTGCAGAAAACAGGAGGAGTATGTTGACCAAATGGACAAAATTAATTTGTTAGGAAATTGAGTCTGGACAGAGGCATCTCTCTCTGTCCAGATGGTATCTCAGGTCAATCATTCAGCTTGAATAACAAATATTATTTTTGTTGCCCTGGTATGTACCACAAATGCTTTGCTGCTGGGGACCTAAGTTACGTTTCAAAACTAGAGCGACTGCTAAGTTAGTATAGCTTGCAAATTGAAGGCTAGATCTTATCCCTGGTAGGCATCTATTTCTTCTGGATTTACTTAGTGTAAGCTTTCGGTTGTATTACTCTACCTCTTGCTCAGGTCAGTCGGAATCACTGATAGTTGCTATGTAGCATGTTCCTTACAGGGTTAGATGCATCATTTATAATACTCTGAAATTATCTCAAAGGCCTTTATATAAAATATTTCTTTGCAATAAAATTGTCACTATATGAGCTAAAGAATCCTGTCTTCCAATTTCATATTGTGCAAATTCATATTTTAAAATTTACATTTTGAGCACTCCTCACCAGCCTGATGTGCATGCATGCATATATATATTTTTATACATGCCTGTTTGCAGTGCAGCTGCAATTTTATTCTGTGGTCTGAAAACAGTATCTCCTAGCCAACAATAAAAGAGGAAGAAAACCCAATAAACCGGGTTGTGCTCAATGGCTCATTGTAAGCCCTCTCCCCCATACGGTCTCTTAAGCTTCAGAAACCAGAAGACAAAAAGATTAATTTTTAATATGCGCAGGCCTGATGTCAGTATACATATATTTTATTTGTTTTTCGCTGCTTAATTGGTAGAAATGGGAAAAGATGCTTTTCAGATTTAAAGGAATTTTAGGCCTCCATCCTCCTTAGTCTTTGCTTTTCTCATGAGATTGCCCATGACAGTGGCAAAAGTAGATGCGGTTTCAGATGGAAGCACGGGCATGCCAGGAAACAGCTCTCGCTTTTGTCTAGTTCAGACCACAGGGAAACTATATGAAAGAGACTTGAGCACTGGTTTCAGAAGCAACTTACAGATGTGTCTAAATTAATAATCTATTTAAATATCTGTACTTGTTTCTTGTTCAGTTTGACCTTTCTTCAAAATCTGAAATTTCCACATTTAAACTGTATGTGAACAATGAATTTCTTACATTTGATCATTTCAGCACTGTGAAGAATAAAATGAGGATACAGATAGCTGTATGCCGAAACATTTGACTGCTAGTATCATTGGATTTGTGCTTATGTTCCCTGTACACTAAGAAACTTTTCTACAAATACCTGTTTGTAGAAGTGTGTAATTTCATGTATCATGCCTTCTTTATGACTGTTAGTAACTGTATAATGGAATCTATTGGCTGTCCCAAACAGCTATGCGTTAAGGGAAACCTATCAATCTTCTAAGCTGTAATGCCATTTATTATCGTGTAGTATGCTCCCGGAACTCTGATGAGTATACTTACTATACTCCTGTACCCTACTTAAAGGGGAAACTATCCTATGTCTATAAAACAGAAGAGAGGTGGGGTTTTTTTGCTGCTATATTGCATTTTAACATACTAAGAATTTCACATTTTTCTTCATATTTTTCTTTGATGCCAATTACTTTAAGTTAGCTCATGAAATGTTTTGAAGAATAAATTATTTCCTTTTTACTTTGAACTAAAGGAAAAGTAATTAAGTAGTGCTGAACTGAACAAACACCCGTTACTTTTAGGTACCACAGACTTATTTCCCTATAATTTTTTTATAGGTCAGTCAAGCTGCAAATTACCCAGGAAAGCCCTCAGGTACACCTTCTGTTAATTATCTGACATGGCTGCCTGCTTTTAAACCCAGAACTAACAGTTGAAGACCTGTGCTGTAGTAAGAAAGAAAAATTAAAATAAATTAAAACAGTTCAATATGAAAAGAACTGTTTCATAGCTGTTCTGAACATGGCCCCACCCTGAAGGCAGATTGTGGTAAAGGCTGAAAATGTTAACTTAAGAGAAGATTAAAATAACCAGATATATCTGGTTCGCTGAAATGGCAGAATATGCTTAGCATATGGGTAATAGTAGATAGCTGTCTGCCTATGAATTTGAGTGAATTTTCCTCTACACAAGTCACTCTAGGTTCAAGTTATTTGGACATGGCCAAAGAGAAAGAAAACAAACTATGTAGTGTGATCCTCTACACTGTTACCTCACATTTTCCTTCCTTATGTCTGTCCATCTTCACAGTCTGTGACTTGGGAGACCTAAAGCATGTTTTATAGCTTGATGAACAGCTGGGAGTACTGTGTGTAGTGCATACAACTTTCATTCGTTGCTTTTTTTTTCTAGTCAAGAGACATTATCAGCTATTGTGCCCACAGTGTGTTCTCATCCATTAATCATTCTTATGTCCTCTTCTGCAGACATATCCTTGGAAGGCATCAATTTTACTGCGATATAGTCTGGAAAATTTTCCCGTTTCATTTGAGAAGTAGAAATGTTCATTTGACAAGCTCTTTAAATTCTCTTCTTTAGTAACACTATGTTGTTAACGGTGAAACCTGAAGGTAAAATACACCTGAGTGCTTTAAATGGGGAAAAACTAGCAGCTGAAAAGACAGGAGACGACTTCTGCACAAGATTACTGTCTGTTCTAGCATCATAAAAAGGGTCTATTTGAATTTTAATTGCCTTAGCAATGTAACTTGACAAACGTGCGTTTTGATCTTTTATCTTCTGCAGTGTCCTAAGCAGACAAGTATGTTTATGTAGCAGAAAGGCCTGAAAAAGGTTCAGTCTGTACATATTACTTACAAACACTTGAAAATGGGACAACGTACTAGTGAACTGAGCTTCAGTTGTTTACCTTCTCATTCAGAAATTTATTAGGTCCAGTGGGAGTAAGTTTGCACTATGAGGTGTTACACACAATAGTATAGTGGATACATGTGCCTGCGTAAAGCCTGTGGCTTTAGGCTACTATAAGCATAGCATGCTGGTTGTACACGCCATGAATTTGGGAAGCTGCTGTACTTTAACACTGAGATCACTGTTAAGGTTTACATTATGATGCAAGCTGCAGGAAGCATAGCTGGAACGGCAAGAAATCACTATCTGGGGTGCTCCATCTTGCTGAAAGTGAAGTTCAGTTGCTGCTGGTTTAACCTCATCTGTCCTGTTACTCGCCCTCCAACCCGCTCCCCACCACATCACCCTGCCCCATGTGAAATGGAGCAAAGGCAACAGCAGTACAAACGTTGGTGCACCAGGATTCGTTTTCATGCCTCTGGGGTTCCATGTTTGGGTCGTTTTGGTTGGTTAGTTTGACTTTTTTTGTATTGCACGCCTGTTTGACACTGGTTTTAACTCTTAACTGTAAATCTGCCTCCCTGGAGTTGCTCTGGGTCTTGTCTTGCAAGGTGCTGAGCACTGACCTTAGAAAAGCAGTGTAAGCAGGTGACCAGCTGTGGCTGCAGATATGACTCAGATAGTTAAGCATTTGCTACTCTGGAGCTGTTTATTGCTTAAAGGTGTGTCTGTAAGGTGGTCTTTGTTTTAACTCCATTTAACGTATCTTCCTTTAACCGGGGGCGGGGGGCGGGGTTGGAGGTGCATGCCATCTTCAGAAGAGTTTCAGACAGTTGGCTGTCATTGTAGGTTCTCTGGTTCATTAAATTCCCATTAATGGAGGGGTGTAGTGTGTGTCAAGGTGAGGCCGCACCTTGAATACTGTGTTCAGTTTTGGGCCCCTCACTACAAGAAGGATGCTGAGGTGCTTGAGCGTGTCCAGAGAAGGACAACGAAGCTGGTGAGGGGTCTGGAGCACAAGTCTTATGAGGAGCGGCTGAGGGAACTGGGGTTGTTTAGTCTGGAGAAAAGGAGGCTGAGGGGAGACCTTATCGCTCTCCACAACTACCTGAAAGGGGGTTGTGGCAATGAGGGTGTTGGTCTCTTCTCCCAACTAACTAGTGATAGGAGAAGAGGAAATGGCCTCAAGTTGCGCCAGGGGAGGTTTACACTGGATATTAGGAAAAATTTCTTCACCGAGAGAGTGATCAAGCATTGGAATAGGCTGCCCAGGGAGGTGGTGGAGTTGCCATCTCTGGAATTGTTCAAAAAACATGTGGATATGGCGCTTCAGGACATGGTTTAGGGGACATAGTGGGGCTGGATTAATGGTTGGACTTGATGATCTTGAAGATCCTTTCCAACCTTAGTGATTCTGTGATTATAAGGTAGCCATGGTTGTAGTTGAGCCTGAGATTCCCACTTTTGTCTTCCCTGTTGAATTGGTCTATACAGTGGGAATTCTGTACCTAAACCTGTGTATGTGTATTGAATAAATGCATGTAAACCTTAGTCCATTTCAGATTCAGTGGGCTTTCTAATCACTGGCGCAGTTATCTATGTTAGCTTTTAAATGAGCAGGTCTGATTAGCAGAAGACTTTCTACTTGTGTGTCAACACAAATTTGAAGAATTCTTTTATTCCTTATAGGAATAGCACTGACTGTTAACTTCATTTCCTTGAAGTGGTGGGTCCTGTTATGTAGGATAACTGTTTTTTCTGCACATAGATACCTATCCTAAGACTTTTTTGGAGACTTGCACTTGAGAAGCTCTGCCAGGACAAAATAAGATATTTCTACAGTTTGCATGTCTCATAAATTCTTTTTTGGAGCAGTTTAATATATTGGTGGGATTTAAAGGTGTGCTGAATCTAATCTTCCAAGAGTTGAGAAAATATTCATTAGAATGCATTGTCTCTTGCTGAGTTTGACCTTCACTACCCTGCCGGCGTGCACTGCAATTTTTTAGCTGCTTTCATTCTGCTTTTCCTCCTTGGATGATAATAAAAGTGAAGCACTTTGCATGTCCAGCCTTACTTCTCCGCACTCTTGATGCTTTCCTGCCATTCAGGCACCTGCTGAGGTCAGTGTCCCCGTGCCTGTGTCTTGAAATCTCCAGTCTCTTCGTCTTGGCTTCTAGTTTTGACAAGCAGGTAATGAAGTAGTTTTGCTTTCTGTATTGCCCTCACACTGAGGAGCTTGTGTTGTGTGTTGGTTTGCATAGTAATTCTATCCTGACAGTTCCTGCAGTCTGTGCTTTCTGCAGAAGTTGAGACTGCCATTTAATCATCTTTATTATTAGAAATGCTGTTCGGTCTCGTGGAAGAATGCATAATATGAGCATTGGAACAGCAGCAGTTTTAAAACTAACAATAAAGTACAATGCTGGCACTGGCCTGACCAACACTCAGTCATCTATGTATGGCTAGGAAGCTGAGGAGAGAGGTCTTCCTTCCTCTTTTCCCACTCAATGTTAGCGAAAGGAAATGGTGCCTGAAGTCTGTGCTGGCTATTGCATTGCAATATTGAGAAGTGTGACTTAGGAAACATGCTTGCCACAGTAATAAAAGAGAAAGGATACTGGTTAGTTGTTATATCAAGAAGGGCCAGTTTATTTCCCTGTAATTACCGTTTTATGAATGTAAAAGTTTCACTGAATTCCAAGAGTGTTAGACTTGGTGGAAAACAACACAAATAAGTTTGGCTTTTCGTAACAGTTGCATGTAATAATAATCCCTCCCTCCGCAATTAACTTCCAAATAGGTTGTGAGATCTTTCCAATATTAGTTCAAACTGAGAAATTTCTAGCACAATGTCACTAATATGCTTATTCTGGGTGGCAACTGGAGGAAGTGATTGTTGGTACCATTCCTCCTGCATTCAGTTAAGTCTTCCGAAGACTGAATGACTTAGTTTTCACTTAATTTACTTGGCTAACAAAGCAGGTTGAAGACTGATCCTTTCACATATGGAAATACGTGGTCACGAGTAAGTTGCCTGCTGAATAGGTGTCGAGCTTGTGTCTGGATCAGTTACATCGTAGGACAGGGTGCAATATCTCTGCAATCAGGATAATACACAGACTTGTAGTCACTAAAAGTCTCAAATTGGATTACCAGTAACTGTTTTCTTTCCTTCAAAATACTTTGGAAGATTGCTGCATTCATCCCAATAAATGCAGTACGGTAGCTCCCACTGTGGAAAACCAGAAGCCAGGTCCAAGTTTACAGGTTACACTTCAAAATTTGACGCTAATTTAGTTACCACAGTTATACATTCTATGAAGTGAAGTGAGTGTTCCTGAACTTTGCTGATCATCTTTGCAAGTCGGCATTTGGGTCTAGGCTCAACACATCTTTCTGAGAGAGATGAGGCAAAGGACCGTTTTAGTCAACTGGGTGGGCACAGAGTCTTTTTTCTTCACTTCTGAGCCTTTAGAAGTGGTGTTCATCACTGATTGATAGATGAGGTTCTGAAACAGCTATAATTAAGATACTGTTCACACTGCCATAATTACAAGATAAAGCAGTTTTATTAACCAGGATTATTTATTAGTCACAGCAATCAAAACTACATTTCGAATAGTCACAGGAGAACCTGACAGAACATGGATGTTAACATTAAGTATCCAATGTGTTAATTTGTAAACCTGTCATACTTGTCATGGTGGCAATAAATGGTGTTAAACTGCTTTTTCAGTAGATTTGTTAGCAATAACCTTTTGGGTTGATACATCTGCCACAATTTTTACAGTATTTCTTGATTTATGTTAAGCACATCAAGTATGAAGATTTAAATTAGGCTCATTGGAAAGAATTGGGATTTTATTAAACACAAATTAAGAAAACTCTTTAATTGCTTTGGGTTATTAAATTTAGTGCATAATGTATCTCAGCCACTACCTCAAATTTCATGAAGAAATATTTGGTTTAGTTCTCAAACAAAATATGATCCTTTAAAGGAAAAAAAACCTGGAGTTGAGAGTCTTTCAACATTTTTTTAATTGTTTCCAATTCTGAAATTCTTTGCCCTGCCACTGTTCCTTTATCCTCCTCCATCAAAGAGGACATTTGATATGTTTAGCAGGGAGTTCAGAATTAGCTGTGTGAATTAACAGATGATAACTTGGTTAATGATCATGTAAGCAGAGAAGGTAACTCATGATTGAATTTTAATCATGACCTTAATTTTTTGGTTACTTTAATGACATATCTTCCATGCCAATGTATGGTTCCTAAGATAACATTTCTACAGAGAAATCTTAAATTGCAGTTTCTCGTTCTAGGAGCTGCTTATAGTCCTCTTGGTTAAACAACAGGGTTCATTTCAGCTGGCATTGACTATTACACTTTCCTGAAAATCTGTTATCATGCAGGCTCAGGCAGCAAGGTTGAGAAACACAGAAGAAAGGATGCTAAAATACATCAGTGCATCAAAGTGAAGCCAGCTGTGTGATTCAAGTAGGTTTGGCTAGCAGTATGCTAAATCTGGTAGCACAATTAACAGTAGTAATGGGCATGTGTATGTAAAGCCTTGGTATGGGCTTGCCCTAAATGTATACAGGACTGGCATAGATAACATCAGTTGCTAGCTGTGGAGTTCGTACTACTGTGTTTGACAGTTAGCTCTGTCATCTAGGTTGGTGCTGGCATGGGGATGCCTATTGCCCTGTGCACATTCCCATGTTGTGCTGGGTAGACAGGAATAAAGCTGGCATTGTAAACCAAGGTATTGTTTCATATCTCGTCCCTGGCAAAAGGTGCTGGAGGTGCATGTGTGCCACAAACTACTTGATCATGTTGGTGAGGCTCTTCACTACTTGAAAATAGAAGTTTATTTGTACATACCACTTGTAGAAACTGAACAGCAAGATTTTTCCTGTGACTTCCAGTCAATGGAAAATCCGCTGTTGTCTTTACTGAGACCAAGTTCTCCTACCCTTGTGTACAGGGAAGTTAGAATTTATGTTGAAAGCTGTAAATAGTACAACAGCAAAGCAGAAAATTTGCAGTCTCAAGTGAACACACATGATATTAGTTCAATGTCTTGATGCAATGCTTCAGAGAAATAGAAATCAGGAATAGGAGAGAATAGACCATATAATTTGTTTCCTTGCCAATGCAAGATGGTTCTCGCATTTTATTGAGTCTAGTTTCAAAACTCTTGAGGAACAGAGATCACAGTAGTTTCCCTGAGAGAGCGCCAAATGCCTTTCATTTGTCAAGAAGCTTTGCTTGCTATCTATCCTCAGTTCTCCCTTCTAGTTGTACGTTTGGGCCAGCCTAAATTTATTGTTGTTTATATGGTTTATTGATATTTTCCCATCTCACTGTTTGACAAAGCTGTACATGTTCATCTCCTTTCTAACAAAATTTCTCCACTCTCCTAGCAAATTGAAAAGAATTTTGAAAAGGTTTTCTTAACATTTGTTTAGGGTTGGTTAGAAGACATGAGGAGAGGCAGAATATCACAGTCAGCTTCAATGACACACTTCTGAAAAGAAGAAAATACTATGACCAGCTCTGGCTTAATAGTGAAAATTGCACAACAGTTGCCAGGGGCTTTGTTTTGTTTTTTTGACAATTGCTAAAACTTCAGCTGTTTCTATCTAATGTTGCAATTTCTATCAAATGCTCCAAATCTTGTTTGTGAGCACAGAACCAGCACATCTTATAAATAAAGCCAACCATTTTTTGTTAGTATAATTGAAAACTTGAGAGTCAAAACATTGTTAATCCAGATCTGATTGTTACAGGAAAAAAAACAACAATGCAGCTAAAACTGTTATACATGTGCTTCTCTCTGCCCCTTCTCTGGGTCGAATGCTCCCCCTTCCACTCCTTCTGTGGGTGCAAAGGTCAGTAGATTCATACCGGTGTTGGAGTGATGGAGTCCTATGCCAGGAGGAGACGGGTGTTCATCCTGTGTGAGTTTGTTTTCCTTCCTCCCTATAGGATCCACTCGAGATTGTTTTTATGTATTTGCCAACATATTTTTACATCTTCCTCTTTCTTCACCGGTCCCCAGCTCTGTGTTAGATTCAAATTTATTATATATGGTACCCTTTGCGTATGTTAGTTGCTATTTGTTTATTCACTTTGGTACCCCTAGAACTAGTTTTGTCAGGGTTTTTTTTTTTGTTTTCCCTTTTAAATGGATCACTGTTAAGTTGTTTAGAGCTGTGAGGTCTCCAGTTCCAAGCCTGTGCCCCACCTCTCATCCCAAGCCTGTGCTCTACACCACTTCCTCTATCTCCACAAGGCCTCTGTTATTATACCAAGCCTGCCCCTCTCTACGTTGTGTCACACTATCTCACTTTACATAAAATAACTGCTTGTTACTGCTAGGTATATAAAACTATGCTGGTACCCCACAAATCAGAAGTAAAACTGATTAGCCATAGGTAGCCTTGTCACTTAGAGAAACTTCTATCATGGCTAAACCAAGTAAATCTACAGGGAGGTTGAGAGAGATTTAGATAGAGCAGACCTGGCAAACCTCGGTCCTGAGGCCTTGCAAACTCACAGCAAAGCTTATGGTCTGTTACTGTATTGCAGGGCTATGTGGTTGCACCAGGAATGGAACGTGTGGTGTTGCATATCTAGCTCTTCAGCACCTGAATCTCTATGGCTTTTGTCTAAATACTTAGATACTCTCTCCTCTGTTGTGAATTTGAGACAAGTCTTTCGTGTATCCAATTGGGATACCCTGGAGACCATTTCCATTATGTTTCAAACATAATTTGAAGGTCGAATGCCGATGGCTCGCTAGTTTTACTTTGCCTTTTGCTGTAAATGTAACTGCATCTTAACTTTAGTCTTCTACAGGTTTCATGTTTGCCTGATGATATTTTGGTTTGATTTTTTTTTTCTTTCAACAGTATGTTTCTGTAATTCTTGCTTGTATTCCTGTAGTCTGTTCGAAACTTAACTTCCACTTTCAGCAGAAATAATATTACTGTAAATGCTGGTTTAGTTTGTTCCATCATACTACAGAGACCTCTTCCAGAATGCTACAGAAGGCGCTAAATTAAAGCATGAGTTACTCTACTGATTACGCTTCTATTTAGCAGTTTTAGCACAATTTGTTCAGGTTTGGGTTTTTTAGAGGTTTTGCCTAGTTTTTTGACCGTTTGACTTTAATAATGATCAAAACCAAATTCTGATGTGGTTACAGGTAAAAATTGCAGCTATGGCAGCACAGTTCCATTAATACAAGAAATGCTATTCGCAATTATATAGATCCCTCGTATATTTATGTGATTGTGCCCATACTAAAGGAAAGAGATGGATCTGTGCACTTGGCATGAGTGGGTTTTTTCGTAGAAGGCATTGCTCTAAGCTTGTGTGTATATAATTACATATTGTATTTTATACAAATATAAACTGTGCATACTAACTTATAGTGCTGGAAGTAACATAAGAATACTGTGGTAGGAGGGAAAATTTAGGTAAATCTCATTGCATAGCTATAGTAGGTCTAGCCTGAAGTCTAGTCCCTGTGCTTGAAAGTCTGGCCTTGAGCTCTCTTTAAAAGGTGATTCTTAATTTCCCAAAGGCTCTGTAAAGACATAGTAACACAAAGAGATGGGATATAGAACAAAAGCAACTGTTGATTTAGCTGTACATTTATTGAAAATAGCATATGGAATTTTAACTCCTGACTTGTTCTCTCCAAGCAGCGCTTAAGGTATAAGAGCATCGAGAGGTGTTTTTGCAGACAGTTTCTCCATTGCTAAAGATTATATGTCTCTCCCCTGGACTGCTCATGTAGCTTCTCTGGGAAGCTTAGCCATGCGTGTGTATACTCGGGCCTGACTGTGTATGCATGTGCTCGTGTAATAGTACCAAATGGTACCTTTCTTTGTCCAAGCTACTTTACTCGTATAGGAAAATTTTTCTTTTCCAGTTTGTCATTATGAAAAAAGCTCTGCCATATGTGAAGCATACGCAAATTAAGCTCAGAGGAGAGAGCGTCTTTAACACACAGTGAAGTGTTAAATCTAGGGGGTTTCGCATTATCCTATTGTCAACATATTTTAACACTATAGCAAGAGGATGAAGGCTAGAGAGCTGCTGTAGATGACAGGGTCCTTGTCCGTGACAGATCCACGACTTCCAACCTTGTCTTTATAAAAGCCCGTGTCTGTAGCACGTGTAGCTCACAGTACGACCAAGAATGAAAGTTTATCTATGGTAATTTTGTAGGAGGTATGCTGGCCTGTTCCAATACTTTTCTTTGCTACTCAGCAACTCAGATGAGCAAAATTTGAGGTGTTCACTGTTTTTCAACTTGCCTTTATTAGGTAATATAAACGCTCGATAAAGGTTCTTGATTCAAAGTGCAGGAAATAAGTATTCCCTTGAGGCACTTGAACTGGGGAGCTACTGAAATGACGTTAATCCTTTGGAACAAATGCATGGTATTAGCAAGGAAAGATTCCCGTTCATTTCCTATGTCTCTTGCTTGATGGAATATCCAGTAATCCAGTAAGGATTCTTCTCAGCCTAGCTTGAAATAGATTGTAGCTCAGGCATTATGCAAAACTACAGAGTGATTGGTGAGACTGAATTAGGAATATTACAGGTGTGTTGTGCTTGCTGCTGTTGTAAACTCTGATACTCGCTTAAGGTGTGTTTCAAAGACTTGCTTTTCTACAGTACATTTATATCCAATAACACCTCCTCAAAGGAAAGCACACTTTAAGGTGTAGGTGCAGCATGGATACAGGATCATGTGCCTTGGAAGAAAGAGAAGAACCAGAAAGCATGGTGGGATTATCAAGAGCAGAATCAGGTGTGAATCTCTATTAGGAGCACAGATGTTACTCTCCAGAAAAAAATCATCTGTGTCTGTATCAGGGGAACAAGTGAGACCTGCTGAAGCCACACCACGGATGTGTAGCTAGGGATGTGCAGTTCCCTGGGATTTATATTGCTCTGTGCTTTGAGCTCTCTGTGTCTGACTGTTGGTCCCCAGAGAAAAGCTGAAGGGAGGACATGCCAGAAACAGCTCAGTTCTTACTTTGTTCTCTGAACTACCTGTTATTCTCATGATGCCTTGAGGGTCTCTCCCCCGGGGAACAGAATAAAATAAAACAAAGCTGTCCTTTGGTCAAACCTGACTTTTTTCTCTAGGTAGGCTGTTTGTGATACAGTGGCCTCATCACACCTGCACAGACCCTCATGAGATCCTTTGTCTTGCTTTTGATACTCAGGCAGAGTATCTGTATGTACAGTATATCTATTTTTCTTGGCAGTGGGGAGAATAGTTGCAAAAATAGTTGTGTGACGTTTGTAAACATATGAGGCAATTAATCATAGTACAGCATATTGAGCATTGTATTTAGGGAAGCCAGAGTTGAAAGTTTCTGGACTCTTAGCTGTGGCACAGCTGTGCTATCAGTGTTTTTGTTTTGCCATTAATATACTACTCTGTGATTCTTGCTCAGCTTTCTGAATTCAAGGCAACTGAGTGACAGTTATGCTTTGGATCGAGGCTGCCTCTGTGAGGCCAGAGTCTGTTGATGTTTACATAGGCTGACTGTGGTAAGAAGGCCATCGTTCATCTTTCCAGCATCTGGTTCCATTATATGAAGATGGCTTTTGAAGTGCAAGTTCTTCGTAACCCACTCAGACTTACTGTTCTGCAGTGTCCAGAGCAGAGACACAGCCAAAGCAGGTGAGCCCAACAATAGATAGCAATTGTAAAATCATACCCCAGCTCACAGAATTGTTCCCTTTCAGATCAGCCTGAAGAGAAGATGGCTTGCTTGTCAGATCAGTGGGCTTCGTCTAAATTGACTAAAACTTTATTTAAATATAAATTATTGGTGTACACCATTATCTTCAATTTTCAAGAACTGACTGGTAGAGAATGAAATGCATTATGAATCTTTCCAAATGTATCTCAAAGATGTGAATCCATTTGAAGTTTGTAACTGAAGCTTATTCATGTTAAAATCTGCAACATGTAGTAATCAAACTTGGATTTCAAATAGTTAAAATTCACTCGCTATTGTTTGATTATGTAATTCTTGTAATATGGTCTACTCGTTGATTGGATTACTTCAGTTGGTATTAAAGCATTAATTTCACAATACTGTATACTCCAATGACTCCAGACAAGTTCTTTTTTCAGTTTCTATCAGTACATGGTTATAGCCAAGACCAGGTTCCCTTCCTGTCTAGCATTTGCACACTCATGAAGGAAAGAGTGAACTCCTTGGAGGTAGGACTTTCAAAGTGGGTGAGAATAAAGGGCAAGGAGGTTAAATGACTGTCCTACAGGCAGCGGGGTGTGCAGCTGAAAGTAGACACAGTGATTTCCAGTCCTGAGGGCTCTCTGGCATCACGTTATCTGTGAATGTCTCTGCTTTTAACACTTCTGGATTTGTAATGCATGGGGAAGTAAATGTAGTCAAATCAAGGCTTATTTCTGGCCCTTAATAAATTAATTTTCTGCCTAAATAGGCCAAATTGCTCTGGGATGGAATGACCTGAATAAATTCTTGTCAGAAGGCTCTTCTAGTCTGTGAAGTGAGCTGGCAGTCCAGTTATATTTTCTAGCAGAGGTGGATTGGATTTCAATTTCATACTATCAAATTCAGCTGGTAATGAAAAAGGTATGGGAAGGGTTGTACCTTCCCTACTACCTAGTTGCCTCAGACCTCAGCTTAAGGAGATACGTATCAGCAAGGCTACGAGACAGTGTCATTTATCAAGGTATGAGTTTTTTCCAGGCGGGAGAAAGTTTCCAACTTGATGCTTTTGAAGAACTCTAAAATTTTACCTTGAATCCCTAAGTCATGCTATTTATTGCAACAAATTTGTATCTATTGCATTTTCTATATTTAACACTTACCTCTGTAGATTTGAAATTGATAGAGGAGGGCTGTACGAAGTTTTAAATGCTGATAGTTATGAACATGGTTGTTAAAAAGGTCTGGATTTCATTCCTTTTTTTGTTTAAGCCTTGTATGCAGTGGCAGAAAAATCAACACAGTTCGTAACAAAATGCTCATTGAGGTTTCATTCTTCTAGCCAGGAGAAACTCAAACATACTTCAACTTTTCTGGAATAATTGAAATGTGTTGCTAACATCTTGCTTCCCCTGTCAGTATATTTCTCTGCAGTATGGGTAATTCATCTCTGGTTTAGTTTTTCTAACAAATATACACAGTCTTTGAAAAGTCAGATATTCATGCTTCTGTCTTGACATTACTCTCCTGAACTTTTACAGTGAAAATGCGTCACTCATTTATTTGTGCAACAAAGTTGGTATCTTTTGAAGTGCTTGTTAAACTGCAGTTGACTTTGAAATGCTGGAAGTGAATGTTGCTGTTGTATATGTCTGTAAATCCTCCCCTATCAGTCTCAATGCTTTTTTGGCAAACTCTAGGAGAACTAATGAGCTGCAAATGCAGAAATAGTATGCTTGTAAACTGTAGAAATTTGATCATGCTTTGTGCTTATGTGAATTTCTTTAAAGATGGGTGGCAATAGGTTGCCCATCTTCTTTAGTAGGAATATAGAATATTTTAAAGTCCATTATGCAAAGCTATCTATTGTTTTAAGGAACTAGGTTTTTGGGGGTTTTTTTTCTACTTGTGTCTCTGAGGAAAGTGTTCAGGTAAGTCTGCAATAGAGAAAACAGAAGATACCCAAACTCTTGTTGACATAAAGAGGATGGAAAATATGTGATGTTCTTTTTTACATAAACACTTCCTGTTTTTCAGGGGATATTGTGATCTGTGGGCTAGAACAGAGGAATCCTCAGTAAGCCATGCATATGCTTGTTAATGATAAGCAATGCCAGAGAAGGTGCTGCTGTGAAATATGATACCATTTGCCTAATTGAAGACAACAATAAACTGACTTAAGCACAGTGGAGGAAGGCTAGAATGTTTAATTTGTTCGCAAGATATTTTTCTGAATTACGCTGGTTACTTTTATTATTTTATTAAGAGGAGCAAGACACTGCAAAAGCTCTTTTTCCTAGGGTTTAGTTTATGTCCCTAGCAGAATTCAGTATTGAATTGTTAGTAGACCCTTTTCAGGAGACTCACACGACTATGACCTGTGGTGCTCTCTCTCAGCCTTTGTACTCCAGCTGTATCTTCTGTAGTGTATGGAAACATACCCCACTTCCCACACGTGGTTCCCTGCCCCTGCTCTCCTTGGCCGAGGCTTTGGGCTGTTACTGAGCTGCTGGAAGTGGCCATGACCAGCATGGGGCAGTTCTGGTGGCCCCCACACCGGCACCAGCAGCCTCCCGCTCTCCAAGCGGTGCTGGTTATGCCCAGTACAGGAGCTTTTCAGGTGGGGAGCACTTCTCTTCTCTCTTTGTAGGAGGCTCTACAGTCTACTTGACCTGAATAGAGGCCTAGTAGCAAAGTCTGTTTAAAATTGTCCAATATTTAGAGGTTTGTCCATCGTGAACCATCAAGGGCTGAAATTTTTCTGGCTGGATGCCACCCTCAGTCACACCTCTGACAGATTCAGTGAGAGCCCAGGCTAGCAGGAAGCTGACATCCTGGCGGAGCCTGGCACTTCCGTCACCAATCTGGGAAGCAGCTGGTGGAGGAACATGGGGACGTGGCTGTTGTGGGAGGAATGTGGCGGGAAGGCTGCCTGTGGCCGTCCCCAAAAACATGGCTGCATCAGAACCCCCGTACAGTCTGGATGTCCCATATCCTTAGGTTTGCTCCTTTTGTAGCTAAATTCTCCAAACGTTTTGGTTGCCCCAGGTATTTAATATTGTTCCGTAGATATGGAGCACCAGTGAAGTCATATGTGGTAGTTTGTCAAATTTAAAACAACTGCCCTGTGCACCCATTAATGCAATTGATTTTTAAAAGAGAATTACTTGTGGTGGTTAACCTTGGGCACGCTTGACTGAACACCATTTCATACCATTATGCTCGTATTACCTTGAACATTTGTAGGTTGTAATGAGCATGAGGCACTAGGATTTCATATGTCTGGGGAAATTATAATGACATAATGTGGAGCCTGTAGCTTTTTTCCACTCTTATAGGAGGCAGGTGGAATAGGATCCTGTCCTTTAAAGATTTAGCTTGGTTTTGAGGTAAACCTCAATTTTTTCTTTTTTTACCCCCGGTGATGATCAGGGGAGTAGACATGCTGCATCCGGTGTGAATATTGACAAAAACTGAGTAATTGTAATTGGCAGAGGGTTTTGCGGTGACTTCAGAGGTTGAGTTTGTGCTTAGCAGATGGACAAGGAGGCAGGGCGGTTGGAGGATGTTGAATAAGCTGTCTGTTCCAGTGCTAACTAAAAATCATCAGAGCTAGAAAACAAAAGGCCTAGAGGCCAAGCGCTGCAGCTGAGGTTTAGAAACCCTAGAATATTGCAAAATTTGCTGTGTTTCAATAAATACTGACATTTTCCCCAATGGGAGGCAGGAGGAAGGTGGTATGGGTGCTTTTGTGACTAGTTTCTAAAACATGTGAATGTTTGGTTCATACAAGTTTTGCAAAGACAGGAAAAGTGAATGCTTAGCAAAGAATCAGCTCAGGTTTTCTTCGGGTTTTGAGGTGTTTTTTGTTTTGTTTTGTTTTGTTTTCATAAGACGTATTTCCTGCTGGAAAACCTGTTTATTTTGTTTCCACTGGAAACAGGAGTTGGAAGTTGGAGAAGGAAGAGAACAGCAGGAATTTAAAGCAAATTGGTAAATTCAGCCTGTTGTTGTGACATATGTTTCTGGTGTGAGTTGGACCTACAGAGCCTGATTAGCACATTCCCAGCAGAGAGAGCTGTTTGCACAATGGGAGGAATGACAGAATTAAAGTTAGCTCACTGTGTATACAGTGTGTCGATAAAACAGGAGCAGGGAGCAATCATCAAGTTGTTTTTAATGAATCTGGTAGCGGTCAGTCTTTTGCAGGGAGATCAAAAGCTAAGGGCTGGTGCAGTTTTACAGCTTTTCAAGACGCATCTAATTGAACTTTGATTCAACAGAAAGAAAAACGTCAATTACAAATCACCCTTGTTTTGATGCTCTATATTTCAGCTGCTGGTTAAAAACAACCAGCTACAAATAGGATAAGAAATATTAAAGCTGGAAATAGGGTTTCTAATTACTGGAGGAGTGAGGGTGTTGGCTACCCTTTCTTTAAGGACAGAACTAACTATTATGAAGTGAAGAGTTGATGAAAAAAGGATTTAGATGTATTTTTCATGCTAGAAGTTGGAAGAGATGCCCTGGAGAATCCTCTTCTAGCACCTTCCCCTTTTTGGATGTGGTAAGTTTGAGAATGAAGAGAAGTTGAAGAATAGAAGGGTTATCTGAAAATCAACCCACGTGCACATGTCAGGAGCACCAGGCTGCAGCTGCTTTCACAGAATCACAGAATCATTAAGGTTGGAAAGGACCTTTGAGATCATCAAGTCCAACCGTAATCCCAACACCACCATGCCCCCTAAACCATGTCCCTTTAAATACAATGTAATTATGTAAATACTTGGCTTTGTAACTAGTTGCTTTACTGAAGATCCATTTTAGCTTAAGGAAGTCTTTTGTTACTCAGCACATGGTATGTGGAGAATACCAAGCTCTGGAAATTAAGTAATGATTGATCTGAGTGTGTTTAATTTTTTCATAGTGTTGTCATTCCTCCTACCAGTGTCCTGAACACAATTAAGTGTACTCAGATCCTATTTTAAGACCTGATCCTGCACAATTATTTGGAGGAAATGGCTGGAACTTTTTTTTTTTAAATGAAAAGTATTGCAAGACCTTTAAAAGCTTGTATGTCATAATAAGAAACTGTACTTCTGTCCTTTGGGCAGTAAGCATTGATTAAAGTGAACTAGCATGATGCGTTAGTGCAGGTTTTAAGCTATGTAGTTCCTGAAGGTTATAGTGTAATGCATAGTAGTATTACGTCTAAACGGTAACCAGAGAAGCTGGGCGGCAGCTTTTTTAGCAGAGAAGACTACATTGTTTCTGTGATAAATGGTAACACCAGCAGTGACAAATTTTACTTGTGGCAAAATGCTAGGAAAACTGATGACTAACTAGGAGAGGCTCAGGTGGCAGTTGTTGTCCAGGTTTATCTGGCAGCTTGATCTGGAGTGCATCATGTTATGACGAGTGACTGGGAATTGAGTAAAATTTTCCTGTATAATGAGAATGTGATTTAGGTGCATTTGGTTTGACAGAGATGGAGCTGTGTGAATCACAGCATATGCAAGGGCTGTAGAAGCAGCACTGCTGAACAGCCCAAAGCAGGCGTAATGTGTTATTGTAAAAGCTGGGGCTATGACCCACACCTTGGACAATGCTTCATCACTTTACTTTAGCAACCCGTGGATGGGCTGCATTGCAGAACTAAGTGCTTTATTCAGTGCATTATAAAATCCAGGTGTATAGCATCAAGAACCTTCTCCATTACACTTTCTGTTTTTGAAGAAGTTTCACTTTATTTCAGGGAACAAGCTCCATTTATTAGATTATTCAAATAGGAAAGTCATTCTGTGCTTACCACAGAGCTTTCATCACGGTGTTCCAGTGGTAGAAGAGATTGCAATCTTCTTCAGAGGTGCCACCTTTGGTAGTTTATATTAAGCCAAGACCTATTTTTATGAAGTGGGAAAATGGTAACATTTCTCAGTTATGAATGAATATGATTTCAGTGCGAAAAACTCAGTATGTCTTTGTAGAGGAAGATGAAGTATTGTTCTGTTTTTGAAGGAGCAGATTGATAACAATTGATCTGCTTGATGTAGTGTTTGTATTTCCAAAAGCTTGAAAAAAGTCTTTCGCCGAAGGCACCTAAAGTATCCAAGCTGAATAAGCATTTGTAGATGAATGTCATTTAGATATCCACTGTAAATAAACAGTTTAAAAAAACTCAGACAGTTACAGGTATTATTGACCAGATTTCATGACTAGTAGCGTAACTAAGACTTGTAGCATTCACTAGGTTCATAACTGACCTGGAGAAAGTACTGAATTAGGGAGGAAACAGTTTGAGTTATTCCAGATTGTTGAAATGACACTGATGCTGAGAGTGTAAAGAGTTGCAGAAAATGTCGTGAATGTACAATACAAGGCCAGATGAAACTCAGTGTTGATAGACACAAAGAAAAGTGTTGAGGGAAAAACAGTCCTAACTATCTGTATGTGTTGATGGGTTTTAAATTAGCCATTATTGCTTATGAAAGAGTTTTTTGAATAATTTTGAGAATTCTTGAAGTATTAGCTTGATGGTTAGGTGGCACGCAAAAGAATAACAGAAGGTTAGGAATGACTTGTGAAAGGACTAGAGAATGCAATATGCCACTCCTGGAATGTGTAACTTGAACGGAACAGAAGACTGCACAGAATTCCTCTCAAGGGTGTGTTAGAGCTCGGGAAGGTGCAAATAGGGGAGCTCAGAAGTGTTAAACAGCTTTAAACAGCTTACATAGAGGAGCGGGGAAATGCCAAGGTCCGTTTACTTCAAGGAAAGGACAAACGAGGAGGGCATGGCAGGTGTCTATAAAATTCTGGGCTGTTGAGAGGAAGTAGATGAGGGCATAAATATTGTATGAGAACAAAGAGTATCTGCTGACGTTTCAGTCTTCTGGATGCTGAAAGATGGTGAAATGGCAGACTGGGGCTCCAGTATGGGAATGCTGTATCTTCCCAGATTGCTGGAGGTTGGTTTGCTGCCTCCTGCCCACCTTCTGAACACCACCTCTACCAAATGATCAAACTGAAGGTCTTTGGTGTAAAAGCCTGAGCTGCTGGGAGTGCACCTATAGTAGTCTGTTACAGTGCACCATATTTCACTGTTACCTTTCTGAGTTGCCTCTACCACCTTCTATTTATCAACTGGTAAAGTTGTTGCTTTTTATTGCTGTCATTGTGAGCTCTGAAGTATGAACGCATTCCTGTAGTGCGAAAGGACAACAGGTTCGCTTTAGCTTTAAGTACTGCTGTAGTAATCATTAGTGATGATCAGCTGTTGGTTGCGTGACGTAGTTCATAAAAACTCTGGGTATTTTTTCTAGACTTTTCCCTATACAACTCTGCTTAATTCCATGGGTGCTTTATTACTACATAAAAATATTAAAAAGGCATTGGGCCACCTTTTTATTTAGTTTTATTTTGTATTATATGATGATCACAATCTCTAATACTGTATTCTTAAGTACATGCCCGAAGCTAAATTTATACCAAATAACGAATCATACACTGGGTTCTGCACAGCAATAACTCTCATGCTCAAAATCAAGAACTCATGTGGCATCTCTGAAATACTTTGAGCAGCAAAGCAGAGCACTCAACCTTTAAGGTTGGCTTGTAAGATTGATTTTTTTTTTTCTTTTTTTAATGCCTCGATCAGGCTAATTAAATGATTTTTCCATTGTGTCACCAGATGAAGGCGTTGAACAGTGCCAGTAGTGGTGTTAATGCATTCCATAAGGAGAAACAATTGCAGAGATATATTTTTTGTGCGTAATTGATATTAACAAGACTGTTAGCCCTCTTTTGTTTAGGGTTGTGTTGTTTGTGAGCAGAAGGAGGAAGGTTTCTGTGTCAGTAGTCTCCTGTACCTGATGGCCTGATGCATGGATCAGTGACTGGTATAATAACCTGTGTTTTGCTTGTAGTTTGCTTCCAAGAAGCTTTGGACTATCTTTAGCTGCTACTCGGGACTGTTCAGCATGTGATACTCTGAACATTCTTGGAGGGTGAGTTCTCCATTGCCTAGTACTTTGCTCAAATTGCTTCCCCTCAGCTCCCAGCTACAGCTAATTAAAAATGCTACCATTTTAGGACAGTAATGGGCTAGATCCTCTTGGCTGGTGGTGCTGTTCATGCTTTAAAAGTCACTGGGTTAAAATTAATGGGTTTCTGTCCTAACTACAGGATTAATATTTGGATTTCTGCTTCAGTTTGAATTCAGCACTTCCTTAAGATACTTTAATACTTGCTTACCATTAAGTATTTCTGTAAACAGTTCCAGCGAATCCATTAATCATTTCCAAAGTACAAAAGAGTAATGCAGCTCAACTGAACTCTCCCTTTGCACCTTCTGTACAGATTCAGCTTCCTCAGGGTTTTTGTAACTGTTGACATTGAAAGAAGGTAAAGGCAACTGGAGAGCTGCACTCTGGGAGCGCCTCATCGCTCCTCTCAGAAAGCGGCTGTCGTGTCTGGGGTGAATGATGTAATAACAAGAGAAAAAGCGGGCTCGTGTTATAGCAGCAAGATGTAGTTGCTTGCATATTTAAATACATTCTGCATAGTATTATTGCATAGTAGGTTTACATTTCCCATACTTCTGTCTCATACTTTTTCTGTGGTGCATATTTGGGAAGAATTAGGTGTATCAGACTATTGGTAGCAAAAGTAGTATAGAGAAGATTGTATTTCTCTTCTGCCAGCCCCTCCACAAAACCAAAAGTGATCCTGGAAAAGAAATTAGCTCAACAGATGAGACCAGCCTTTGAAAGGGAGACCGTGACACAGGTGAAATGAGGGCAAGCTCATCCAGCTGCAGAGACAGGGCCAGAATTTGTGTACAAAGTTTGTAATGATGTATGTAGTTAATAATAAAGAAATTGAAGGTAATTTAGCTATGGACCAAATTAATCAAGGAGGGTGGCTTATTCCAGCCTATGTTTGAATGAACATTCTTAGACTCAATAAAATCCTTTACAATAAAAGTATTAATGATTTACATCTTTAAGTCAGTTATTTACCTGAATATAGAGAGACTGTCAGTCCTCAGAGGTAAGTGTTGTACTGAGAGCAGAGGAGGAGGAGACGAAGATAGAGGTAGCTTCCTTTTTCCTTAACGTGTACCTTCTGGCATGACCAAGCTGTGATTGCCATGTAGAGACAATTTAGGATCATTTAATGTTACTCTTTCTTGCAGAAATGCTAGAAGAATTGACTCTTCTGCTCCTTTTTGCTAGAGCACACTGGCCATTGCATGTAGTTGGTACCAGAACTGCTTGTGGATGACAGCCAGTAGACTTGGGGATTTCTTTTTATCTGGAGGTTTAAAATCTTCCACACTGGGGTTATGCAGTAAGTGCCAGTGTGAGTTTAAGCTTATTTTCTCTGCAATTTGAAATATTAGGTCAAGCTGTGTGCAGTAGAAAACATAAATGTGGAGAAGCATTAAAAATAACGCTACAAACCCTTAGAGTACTTAAACTTATGAAGGATTTAATTTGTATTATTAATAGAGGGCTCATTTCAGTTCAAGACATAAGTACTGCAGCTTACTAAATCAGTTTTGAACATGTCCTGCCCCTTCAGGAAGATGCGAGTCTGGTGACTGCCTTATTCTTGAGACTAGTAAAGAGGTATAAAGGTGCAATAGATAAGAACTGTGCTGCACAGATAATTATTAGCATCCTAGTTGTAGATGATTGTCACCAAAGTTTAAGAAATGTTTTGGATATGTAATAATTTATTCCATTAGACTTAAACATGATAATTAGTTTAACCTTCAGTCTGAAAGGTAAGCCTTAAGTATGTTTACCTGAAGTGCTTCTTCCAAGGCTTGTTTCTTACCAGTGATCTGTCTTTTTATTTGTTTCTGTTTTCAAGCAACTCAAGATTATTTTTTTTACGTGGGAACAAGGTAGAGGAAAGAGAAAAATTATTCCTACTCCAGGCTGTTGCAGTTGAAATACATCTTTATTTCTTTAATGAAGCAACTTTATGCAAATAAAAACTACCAGCAATATAGTACCCAAAATAAAACAGCAAGCACTAAGTCAAGTAGGAGAAAAAAACTGTTGTAAAACCGGGTTCCATTGCTGAATGTTAAATATTCAAATAAACATTGTAAAAACTTCAGGAAGACTTTATGGGGCCATAGGCACACAGTGTAAAATCATTGAAGTTCTGCTATCAAACCACACCAATTGTTCAAAATATTGTTACCAGTCCAAGTTGAAAGTGAGTATCCTAAGGGAGGTAAGTTCTTAAGCTAGTGCATATGTGTAATTCATCTCTGCATGTGTCCTGCTGCTTTCCCTCTTACACCTTTGCATACAGAATCAAGACGGTGATTAAGTGCACAGAACATCGATGACATAAATAAAATGTGTGCAAACACACATCAGTATCTGGATGAAGGAGACGGCTGGTTTCACCTAAGCATGCTGTTACTGCCCTGGGTAGATGCTGTGTGTACAAGTGCCACATGGAGAACTAAGGCAGCTTTGTAACAGGACTGCATGCGCAAAAAATTGCAAGACTGCTTGCAAAAGTATGGAAGAAAAAGGCAGAATAATAGCAGAAAAAAAGGGCTTAGCATTAATCTAGAGATGTTTCCCTAGATTAGTTTCTTCTTTTCTATAGTTGAAATGTATTTAATGGAAAAGACGCCTTTAGGAAAGACTTCAGTGGAAGCGTTAGTTGCATTTGAAATGTTTTAAAGAGCTGGCCTTATCCTCTGATGGGCTGTTATTCTGTGGCATTGTGTTTCTGTTGCTGGAAGTAGACTTGCCTAGTAACGAATAGCGGGGCGAATGATTTGTAATCTGGTGGTCAACATGCCTATGGTGAACATAACTCCCAAAGCTTACGTTCCTCGTGAAGAAATTGTTTGAAAATGTACTGACAGATAGAAGAGCCTTTATGTGTTCAGGTATGTTTTGACCTTCTTCTCACTTAGTAATACTTTATTCTGCAAATAGTCTTACTGAAATCAATGGGACTGCTTTAGAGAAAAAAATTAGTGGGAGTGAGAGTAGCAGAACCACATTGTCAGACTCTGAAGCAGATGAACAAGATAGTTAAGTAGTCTCAGGATCAAATTTGCTAATCAACCACATTGTTTGTCAGCTCGAGTAGCTGAGGTATTTCCATCCACAAAGTCTGCTTGTGCACACACCTTTTTTCTGTCTGTCAGCTATCTGCTCAGCTCACTTTATGTGGGAGATGACTAGGAGAGAAGACCATCCATGTGTTGACTTGTAGTGCTTTGATGTTTTCTACCACAGAAAGAGATGGCATTATCTAGGTAGCCTGAGCTTACTGAGTAAGTTTACCTATAAGGTTAATGTGGATCCAAATACAAGAGAGATTTGAGTTTTGGAAGAAGGATACTGTGGCAGCTTGAATTTAAGAGTTACTAAACTCTCCAAAATTTCAGGAAGTTTTGATAAAACATCAGCTCAGGGTAGAAGATGTTCCAGAGATAAATTGTATAGGTGTGATTCAACAACAGTTATTGCAGTAACAGTTATTTTGGCTATTTCTATAATCAAGTAATTTTTCTAGTTTTTCTTTTAAGAGTATGGTTTAGCTTTAAATAAACTGAAAAGGGGAAGGATGGGAATCCTTAAGTGTAATCAATATTTTCTTTTAAGAAATAAAATCACACCTTGTATTTGTTGTCCAGGACCTGAATTACAGGCTGAAACCTAATTTGTCTTCTGTTTTTTCGTTTTGGCTCACACAAAGGTTTCTGTTGACAGAGAATAAATGATCTTGTGGAAGAGACGTGCACTTGGGACTTGCAAGATCTGTGCTTAGTTCTTAGCTCAGCGCCAGTATTCCTTGAAATCTCTTAATCTGGGTGTGTTTCCCATCTGTTCTGCTTTTCTAGGTGGCAAGCTTTTGTGACCATGTTTGCATACAGATGAATGCAGGGGATCCCAAGTGTTCCTCAGAGCCCCTTGTTGCTGTTAAAATGCATATGCCAGTGAAATTAATTCCTGGTTTATGTCTTTAAGTGATTAGATCTTAATTATATGCAAGTGCATATTCTTCATTTGCAAGGAATGGCAGGGAACATTTACAAATGTGTTCCTCCTGTACAGAAAACTAATTAAATAAGCATGAGGGGAATGACTTAAGGACAAGAAGTTGTAAGCTTACGGAGGACTTCTTGTAGGAGGGAGCAGAGCACAACAGTTTTGAGTCACTCACTTCAGATGTTTATGTCCTTGTGACTTTGCAGTTTAATTTTCCAGCCACAGTGGCCTGGTCAGACATGCCCAGGCCTCTTCCTGAGCACAGGATGCTGAAGTGCAGTGTTGGAGAAAGTTGAGTTGGAATGGAAGTCGTGTATCAGTTGTGTATTGAAAGCTACCATCGCTAGTAATGAGGACTCCCAAAGAGTTTATTCTGGCAACTACAAGGGTTGTAGCTATGCTTTCCTGGGTTCAGTAAAGAAAGATGCATTTTTGCCTGATGTAAATTGATGAAGCTCTAGGTATAGCTACCCTCTCAGATAAGCTGAATATTCAAACTTGAGAATCTCAGTATCACTGAATTAAAACCACGGACTGTTACTTTAGTTGCTGGGGGGGGAGGAAGGAGGGGGAACCCAGAAATTTGTCTTGATCTCCTACAGTATTGCTAGATTGACCCCTCCCCAATCCCTGCCTTTGGTTCGAAGATGTGCTCTATCGTGTAGAAATATCACTAACCTTTGATCCCACGTTGTGTGTTAACTGCTGACTTTAAGTTTTTCTTGGAACAGACATCCTGTGCTGCACAACTTTATTTAAATCCAGTTTATTTGAAAACAGATAGTATTTTAAATTTACTAAGTAGATACTAGCACTGTGTGGTATGCACACTTTGTGGCAAGCTGCCTTTCTGATTTGTGTTAAAGAGCTGTTTAAAATATATATTCATCAGTTTTGTGTGCCCTACCTCCGCTCATGCTTGTGAAGGTGTGGTTTGCATTTTTGTCAGGTAATGGGGAAAAGTAGCTACTAAAATTACTGTATATATTTGACATGAAGTTACTATTAGAAGTGCAGGAAAAAAAATTGTAGCCTGCTTATACAAGGAAGAACAGCTTCCATCTGATTTTATTTAAGTTTCAGAAGCTCTTGGTAGCAGAGACACCTTTCCTGTGTCTGCTGTTCCTTGTTTCCCTTAGCCTGGTTACAGGGAATAGCAATTTTATGCTAAAATAAATAAAGCCTCTAAAGCCTGGTTGTGTCCATTGCTTTCAGACTTCTGTACAAAACCCTGTCTGTAGGTTGAGATTGCGATTCTTCAGAATGGGATTTTTGGGTGCCATTATGGAGAGGTTCACTACGGCCTGGACAGCGAATGTTGTTCTGGGCTGTGAATGGGAGAGAGAGAGGCCAGCACTGAGCGTTCCATAACGCCCTTCCTGGCTGTGGATCACTTCTCTTCATCGGAAGCGGTGGAAATTGGGTGAAATACTCAAGGATCCTTTTTTTTTTTTTTGGTCTCAACTATAAGATGAGTCAAAATGTGCCCTTCCAAATAACCATGAAATGCTTTGATTCAGAGCTAAAAGATAAAGGCATAACTTTGCAGTTGTTTAACAAGTACATTGGTCACAGGGATAAATTGATAGTTTTTCTTCACTGTCAAGCAACACAAATGATGTCACGGAAAGCAGTTTTGGTAAACAACATTTATCTCTGTTTCTCCATTTTCTGTGCTTACTGACAATCATTCATGCTAATTAAATATTCATTAACTGATTTGAAAATACACTTGATATTGTAAGTGCACTAACATCTATTAACTTTTTTTTTTTAAGTGAAAGGCGCAGTGGTCTGAAGTATACTTCCAACAGATGACAGGCCACTTACAATAAACTTGCTTCATATGTTTTTCATCCAAGGATCTCAGAGTTAATATACTGAACCTCATAGCTAATATGCCTACCCTCAAGGAGCTTTGGAAACGATTAATTTTGAAATATAGGGAACTCTCTGTGAATGTGGTATTAAAAAGGGACAGGTTTTTTCAAAACTTCTCAGCCTCTACACGGGGAGTACAGTTTAGTGAGTACCAGGTGCTTTGAAAATACTAGCTCACTGCATACCAAATCAGTTAAATATATTTACATTTATATTTTCATTTTATTACTTGCTGCTGTATTCAAAAATATTAACTGGCATATTCTGTGTAGGTGGAGCCACGTGCTGGCTGCTGTTCAGTACGCTCTTTCTGAATTGGTATTTGTGAATATATTTGTGGATATATTTGATTGTATCAAGTGCAGTGTGATGGATGCCCATATCCTGATGGATGCCTGTGGATATCAACATGGTTTTCATATCTTAGGTCTTCCCTAAGTCCTTGACAACTTGCAATAATGTTGACTCAGTGCAAATACCTCTAAGGGAGATGCTTCACTAGTACAAGCTCATTTTACCCTAGTGCTTTGTATATGTGGGATTATGTTACCATAGCTTTCATAGCATCACTGCAATCCTACAAGTAAAAAAAAGAGAGAGAGAGAGAAACAGGTAAAATGGAGTGAAGGGAAGGTGGAGAACAAGACTGGAAGACAGTACCTGGTATGTAATGGGCACTTCCTGTAATTTCCCAAATAATTGAGGCAGCAATAGCTGCCCTGTTCTTGATATTAAGGGGTGGCCTTAGCCAAAGTAAAACCCTAGGGTTTTTACTAGAAAAGGCAAAGAAAGTAGTTGTTATCTGCTTATACTATGCCAGAATCCCAGTTTTACCCACTCTGAGGGAAACATTTACCAACTCAGATGATAAAACTTTTTTTTTAAACTTGGTGTGTTTTTACATGGATAACATCACAGTATGCATGACGATATTAATTCTGATCCGTGTTTTCTCTCAACCTACTTTAATTTCTCTTCCAGCAACAAGGGGCTGCAATCATTTAGTCCATCTCCAAGACTCATGAGATCAGATTTGTATATAGCACAAATATTTCTATATAGCACAAATATGGTATGTGGTGCTTCATTCTATTCAGACAGGATGTACTGCAGCTCTGTTTGGTACAATCAGTCACTCTGGTTTGTAATCTGTGATAAAAACAGCTTGATCTTACAGTTGAATACAGTGGGCCTGATGTGCTCTGCCTTGGTCCCTCCGTGCGGTCCAGCCCCTCAGTAGAAAATGGGATAGGAGGTGATTACTAGGGCTGCAGTAACTGAGGAGCTCTGATATTTTCTTGTATTTTAGAATTGGCACAGGTATCAGGTGGTTGCCTAAAGTCAAGATTTGTGGCTTATGCAGCTGAATGTCACAAAATGAATTTGATAATGGAATTGATTATGGGCCAATGGAATTGATTCAAGCCTCTGTTTGAGGTGTGTGATTGCTTTGCTCAGTGTGAGTAACACATAGCGTTTGGATATATATTCTGATAGGTAATAAAATGGAATTGGGAGAATTTACAAAAAACACAGCTATTAAGTATCCTGGGAAAAAATCTTCAATAACTGCAGTGACTGATACATGTTTATTATGTCACTAACTAATGAAATGACAATTAACAGGCTGAAGAATAAATTAATTTAAGACTATTAAGTTGTCTATGGATGGATTCTGGTATCTTCTCTGTTATGGTAAGAGTAGTAGAAATGTCTTTACACTGTGGGTGAAGTGGCAAGTTTGCAAATGGTGCATGGGGATTACGGAGCGCGAGTAGTACCACTGCAGGTACACTGTGTACGGACGATGGTTCCTTGTCAAGCCTCAGGGACATGCAGAGTATGTGCTTAAAAGGTATGCTTGGCTTTTCTGAAAATGCCTGGGTAACTCCCAGTGCTGCTAGTAAAGAACAACTCTGTTATGGCAGTGGTGGAGGACACATGAGCTCTTAATTTGGAGTTCAGTTCAGGTGAGCAACTTCAGTTCCTTCCAGCTTGTCTCCTGGACTGCAGAGGGGCAGTGCAATTCCATGGTTCTACCTAGGCTGAAACATCAGGAAAGCGGGGGGGAAATATAACCCAAAAAATTGTTAGTTCTTCTGTAGCAAAGGTGCTCAGCTTGGCTGAATCTCTGTAGGTCCATTTGCATAGCAAACAACATTTAAAAATAATTGTTTTAAAAATTGATGAGCATTTAGAAGTACAGTTATTGTAGTTTAAATTATAGATTGGGAACATAGAAGAAATTAATTTTATATCTCTGGCGTTTCAAAGATTGATACCTTATCGTATACTTTTTCTTCTGCCACCAGTATTAGCTTAGAAGCTAAATAAAAATGAGCCAACACCTCTCAGGTTTTGAAGTTATTTAGACCAGATTTTGACTAGCAAAAATGTCTGATATTTTGTGGGTACAGAATTAAACAAGTGCAACTTGTGTGCACCTCTAGAAAGGCTTAAGTGAAATAACTTAAAATATTCAACTTCAGGAAAGATTACACCATTTTTCCCTGGATAAAATTGTATGAAGAGTGGTAGAGTTGTGTTAGTTTTTACATCCATAGGAAGTAGCATGTAGCTTCACATGGAGTTCTCTTATGTCAAGTTGCAGTCACTTCCTGGAATGCCTTCCAAAGCAGGGAATTTTCTGGCAGAAGAAAAAAAAAACTATTCCCTTCTAATTCATAAAAGAGGTTATCTGAGGCCTTGCATATTAAGACAACTTAAAAATTTAGTGAAGACAGGTGTGCATTTTGTGTTCTCTTTGCATGCCCAAGAGCCCTGTGCTCTGGAATTCCTGATGGAGAACATGTCTGTATGTCTGTACATCTGTCATTTGCACACAGTTGCAATGCTGTCGTGACGCTCTTTCTTTCATAAGAAATTCAGAGTTTAGATTCCTTTGCAGGCCTGTTTTTAAGTATGCCCAGGATTCAGAGGGACCTATTTTTGATGGGGGCTAATCAAAACAATTACCCTGTGAAATAATTTCCCTAAAGAGCAGCTTGTTTCAGCTGTCAGTCTTTCCTCCCTTCATAGCTGTTCATTTATCATTTGCCAAGACATGTGGGGGTGATTTTTTCAAGCAACCTGTTTGCTTAAACTTACTGATGAAAGCTTCTTTCAAAGAGTTACCAAGGGATTTACTTCACCTTGTCAGCATTCTGTACTAATTATTTCATGTATCCTTAGATCTTCTAAAATGAAGACTTGAGTCCTGAGCTCAACAAAAGAAAATAATTTATCAAATTATCTTAAAATGATGAGTGATACATTATTATAATAAAATATATAATAATGTTCTATGTTGAGCCATTTACCCATGTCTGACCCGGTAAGGTATTTTCGAAATCATTCAACATGCTGGATTGTCATAAGGAGTTAGTAGAAAGACAGTGGTTTCCCACATAATTATTCTAAAGTAGAGGTGCCACAGTTGTGCCGCAGCTATTAGTAAGGTTTCTTTAAGAGAGCTCTGCTTATCAGCCTTGGCTAATTTTCCAAGTCTCTCTGCCTACCTAGACTTTGGAAAGGTTTTTGTTCAGAGTATTGCCACTAACAGGGCTGTGCTGAAACAGATTCTTTAGTGGTTAATATAAAGAACTCTCTGATCAATGGGAAGTCTCTTAACCTCTGCTTCCTGAGCAGAATAAATTCGTTCAGTGTCTAGAAGATGCTTCAGTGGTCTGGAGACTTTAAAAAAAAAAAAAAAAATTATCAGGATGTTACCTATTAAAGCAACAGAACAGGAAGTTAAATCAATTAAATAGTAATGCCGAATACTAAGAAAACAATATGCAGAGGAAGCACTATTTAAAAAAGATAGTCATCGGATTACAATAGTGTGCACAGAATTATTTCACTGTGCATTAAGCTGGAGGGAGGGTTGTGATGGGAGGTGAGCTGTCAGGTAGTATCTGCGACAGTTCTGCAACACTGAGGTCCAGGTGATGAAAACCTAGTGAATATGTACACCTGCTTTACACCTCTGTCCGCTATCGCTTTTGAAAATCCATCAGACTTGGATGGGATTCCTGTCGTCATCTCTGTGGCTGTGCTTAGCTCTGTTCTCTGTATTCAATTAGCCACAAATACTTGTATGGTTTTAACATATACTTGTGGGTATGATGATCCCAGTTTGCACAGAAATCTCACAGGTTTAATAAGAGTTTTAATGAATTTTTTGTGCAGTTTGGACTTTTTAGGGTGAAACGGTAAGGAACCCCCAAATGCAGCTGATCCATGTACTTGGTTGTTCTCTGGTAATTGTCAACTTTTCAGCTGCTGATCAAGACAGACTCTTGAAATATTTCAAGTAGTAAAACTGTTTCCCATTGGAATAACTTTGTGCTCTTTACACATTAGGACAATATTGTGCCTTGGGGTTTGGCCAGACAAAAACCTTTCCTCCTGTTAATTGACTGCCAATTAGCCTGAGAGCAAACTAGCAGTTATGTAAATGTCCATCAAGATACTTCAGTTGTAAAAGTGCAATTTGTAAGTGCTAGCAAGGGTTCAGAGTTACAACCCAGCTCCTGTGTGGCCCCTGAGATATTGCAGTGCGTTCAGAGCTGCAGTCTCTTGAAAAGCATTGATTCCTGGCTTTTCTTCAACTTCTCAGCATCTATAAACTCTTCCTGCAGTTTTTATGTCTTTCATAAGTGCATTGGTTGAGAAAACAGAAATGGATAAAGTAATACAGCTCCCATGTGTAGATGTAGTTAGATACGCGTGTGTAACTAGATCTACACTGGCAGTTAGGATGGCTTCATTATCGGTGTTCCTGTACTAATGTAGTACGATATGAAAAATGTTTAGCTAAGAAGAAATGTAGAGACAGCACTTCATATAGCAAAACTGTTCTGCAATTAGCTGAAATCCTTGGTAATTACTTAAAAACCAGCTTGGGTGTCTCTAGACTGCAGAGATGTAGTCTATGTATGTATACATGTACAATATAAGTAGACATATCCACAGAGTATATTAAAGATACTGTTTCTGTCAAAGTTCTGGTGGTGATAGCACTCTTATAAATTAAAATAATTCGTATTGCTTTGTTCTGTTCATAAGTGGTCATGAAATACAGAATCTGGAACCATTCTTGCGCATCTGGTGTCCTCCAGTGCTGTCCACAGCAGGGATATTGGGCTGCTCACATCTAATTTTACAGAATGTGGCCAGAAGTGAGTCTTGAAAGATAAAAGCTATTCAGGATTCAGTTTCAGAGTGTAACATGCATTGACCTGCCTGCTAGCAGCATCTGTATTACTTAGTGCTTTTTTGAAGCTTTATTCAGCTTACAGATGATCAAGTTAACTAGATTTTGTATTGCTTTGTTCTGTTCATAAGTGCTCATGAAATACAGAATCTGGAACCATTCTTGCACGTCTGGTGTCCTCCAGTACTGTCCACAGCAGGGATATTGATAGATTTTATATGGATGATGCTTTCATACTTACCTCTTTATTTGAAGCACGCAGTTTTGACATGTTTGCTGACCAGGTCCTTAGTTACCATATGTGGAATTCTGTCTGTCCCCCAAGCGTGACAGTCGCCTTACCTGCTGCTCTTCAGTCTCTATTATGGGCCTTTTTTATTGTTTTAAGGTTAGAGTCAGCAGTTACTGGTCAGTCTTTCTCATCTTCAGCATGTCTAGAGTTGCTCTACGGTCTGTTTTACTTCCATCTTTAGCAATGTAATTAATTATACTTCGCTGCATTATTTTCTGCCAATTCTTTCCCTTTATATAGAATTAAAATAACCAGGTATTTTACAGTGCTTTATCTCAAAGTGGTTTACAGAAAAAGGTTAATAATATCCCTTTTGCAAATGAAATACTTAAGGGGAACAGGGACTTGTAACGCAGCTCCTTCAAGATCACCTATTAATGAGGAATAAAAATAAGAATTAATATGGTGCTGCAGTCACTGAATATTGCTGTCTCCTTGATATTAGTGTCCAGAAATAGCTAGATCAACACTGATTTTGAAATAGTGTTATTTTAATTTTAATCTTTTAATATCTTTTTCTTTGGAAGTTTGTTCTATGAAAGCCAGAGAGTTGACTCTCAGCTCAGTTATTTTTCTAACTTCACTCAGTTTCTCCTAGTTAACTTGTTTTTATGTACTCAGTTTTATGTTTCACTATAAGAATTCCAGAAGAAACACTAGATCTTAAATTCAAGATTCAAATGATGCGTTGTGTATCCATTCAAATCAGTGGCAAAGCCTCAGTTACTGCAAACTACTTTAGTAAAAATGACTGACACGTAAGATTACTAAATGTTATCTTTCTTCCGTTGAGAACATTTTTTTTGATTAGTCATTAGGAAAAAAGTTCTGATTGGGCAGAATGAGATACTATTGAATGTGAAGCAAACTATTTAAATTGGTTCTAAGCTAAGCATAATTTATCATTATCTACGATGAATGTAAATGCCTTCCTTGGAGAGGGATTTAATTGGAGCAGATGGATTAGACAAGGCTGTCCAGTCTCTGACTTGCTTATCAAAATACTACTGTCTCAAGTCAGTGAAGATGGATGAATGGATCAGTGACAGGGGAAAAAAAGAAGAGTTCAATAAACAGGTCATGGGTTTGGTGTTGGTTGGTTTGTGGTGGTAGTGGTGTATGTGTTTTTTGTTTGTGTTTTTTTTTTAAACAAACACCTCTCATTCAAAATTCTGAGTTTGAAGTTGTGTATTAAAGCACAGTGCCATGCCTGTTTTTAGAAGATTGGCTAACTGGGGTGAACAGGATAATTCTTGAGAGGAGAAACATCTGAGTTGTGTATCTACCTCTACAAATCTCCTTTCTAAATTATTAAGAACAAAAATAGGTGATTTTCATGTCTGTTTTCCAAAGTACACAAGCACGTTCTCAATCAAAAATAGCACACATTAGAGAAATGTATATAGAGATAAGCAGACATAGATACAAATGTGAAGTCCTCGTGTAGGTAACATTATACAATCAGCAGCTTCTACAGACGGGAAGACTATATACAGCGTTAGCAGTAAATTATTAGGCTGGATACATACTTATGCAATACAATTTTTCCTCATTCAACTTCTTGCCAGAAGAGCTCGTGTTGTGTTTCCAAAGTTACTGAGATACAGAATGTACTTACCCTAAAGAAGAGTTACGCAGAGTGTCTTTCTAGTAATAGTGCTGTAGTAGCTAAATCTAACGTAGCTTTGCCATACGTAGGCAGCACTTCCATTCTGCCACTGCCCACCTCAGCCATCATGGCACTTACCTCAGGTACTTGGAGCACAGGTTTAGTGCCTTCAACTGCCAACACATACTTCAGAAATTTATATAATTTTGCTATTATAATAAAAACAAGTTGCAAGTCATCCCTGAATTTAGTGATGACAGCCAAGCCTAGTGTTCCGTTTGAGACCAGTACATCATAGCTTTCCATTACAGGCTGATGCTGTCTAGAGGGCTGTTAGTATTTCTACTCACTTGTTGCCTAAGTTAGCAGACAGCATCCCAGTGATTTGGTCTGAACTCCAGTGTCACAAAACAATATGAAATTGAGAGAAATCACTGCATAGCTACACACTGTAAGTGCAGAATTCGATGAGCTGTTGCAAATATCTTGTCATCTATGCAAAAGTGAACTTGAAATTTTGCTTGAAGTAGTCCCATGCTTGGCTGTGTGAGACTTTGGGCTGTCAGGTTGGTGGAGGAGCACAAAATCAAACTGTGTGGGGGTCTGTCTATCCCCCAGCTGAAGGATAATGTGCTGGAACAGAGATACTGTATTAGTATGGTGCCCAAACAAAAACTGGGGGTTCCTGTGTTAGCCTGGATGGGAGGAGGGAAAAGTAAAAAAGTTTCCTAGTTCCTATGATTAAAATCCACATTTTTCAGGGAATTTCTGTGCAAGCTGTGTCTGAGCCATTGGCCGTTCAGGACATTCCACTTTGGAACAAGTGAAATACATTTCCCTCTAGAAAAACAGTTTAAGAAATACCTCAGATCTAGAGGCTTTGGGGATTTGTTCCATCTCTAGCACGGTCTAGCTGAGAATTCTCCTCCGTTGGCTCACCCTTCCAAGACCTGTCGTTCAGCCTTGTTCCTGTGTTTTTTCAGTCTGGGAGAACAAACCAAAATGGAAGACTTGCTTCTTTATCTCAAAGACCACACTTCCACCAGCATTGTATATTTTGGGGATGCCCCCAATACAGCAAACTTTAATCTTATTCTTTGCCATGGAAATTTTATCTTAATTTCTTATTTTTATCTCTAAGCACTACAGAGTGGGTGTAATGGAACATATTTACAGACCAGGTACCTATATGTACAGACCAGGTACCTGTACCTCCTTTCCTGGAGCCCTAGAGAAAAATTGTCTGATCAGCCTCTCTAGCTGCCTAAACTTGTGCTAGGATTGCATCACTGTTGGACAATGTCATGTTGTAGGTACACTAGACACAGACCTCTCCTTGTCCTTCAGGTCTAGTGTTCAAGCTGGTGAACAGTGTTTTTTTTTTTTTTTGTGGTCTTTTTTTTTTTTTTTTTTTCTTTTTTTTTTTTTTTGAGTCTGTTTTCCTAAAAGAAAAATCAGTCAGACCTGGGGTCGGGAGCTGAGGGACTATTTCTTCTCCCAACACTATGTTAGAAAGATCCTGGTGTGAAAATGTAGCTGGATACATGGTTCTCTTGCTTTATTTGTTGTTCTGTGAGTAAAACTTCTGACTACATGCCTAGGATATGCAGGGTAGTTGACCAAGAGTTTTCCTCCCAGTCTCTATTAGTGCAAGCTCACAGTGTATATGCTAGACCTCGTGGTAAAGCTGGTGCAGTGAGTTTCTCTATTTCACCTCCTACAGTGAGAAGTAATAGAGTGGAAGCTGTGTAGATGGGTACATGACCCATCTGACTTCTGACTCAAAGCACCCTCTGAACTTTTTGTGACGCAGCTTCTTTGAAATGCAGCCACACAGGTTTCATACCTGTTTTCCATCCCAAGAATCAGAAACACTTGAATTGGAATTATTGAAGATAGAAATGCTATGTACATTTTCTTTTTCAGCTGAATGAAAAACTGCTTGTCCTATGAATCGTCAGAAAATGAACCTCAAATTGAGGTCTGTGTGTTTTGGTGAGTCCAGAATGAGTCTTAGCTAACTAAAAGGTTGATGTAGCTTGATTTCAATATTGGTGGTTTCCAGCTGGCCAAGAGCCTGGGTGGATCTTGTTCATATTTGTCCCCAGGTCTGCTCAGGCATAGTGTGGTGGGTAATTACAGGTATCCCGCCTATTAACTGTAGCTGCTGGGGGCACTAATTGATTTGGATGAACTGGATTTTTTGAATGCACAAGTGTTGAGGATATATGTCTTGAATGAGTGCTGTGCAGAGAGTGCATTCTTTTTTCTAAGAAGTAAATATTGCTGATTCATTTTATTTTTAAAAAATTAATGTCCTTAAGAATACTCAAAACAAGTGAGAACATGAGAGGTTAATGTAACCGGGATGATGAGGAGTAAATGCTCATTTTGAATGCCATAAGGCAAGCATTAGAGGTAGTGGTCCTTTCTTAAGACACTAGGGGAGATTTTAGATTTTCTAATATTCCTACATCTAAAATCCAGACCAAATATACTAATTTTTAACTTTGACATTTGCCCTTCTGTGACTACTAATACCACAACTGTGTTGTTCTGTCATCATGCATCATGTATCATTTGGACACAAAACAGGCTTCCAAATCCTCTTTCCTGTGAGGGAATTGACCTTCTCATTAGTTGGAAATAACACTATGATAGGTAATCAATATTTAGTTGAAATACCAGCATCTCATCTTAAACATTACTCATCCTTACTTCTGGAAAGCGTTCAGACTAAAAGCAAAATGTTTAGACTCAGCTGTGTATGGCAAATCTGCCCTTATACATACAAATCGTGTATCCAAGTGTTATTTTTGAAGGTACAAATTGCAGATTTGCATCTCTGAAGCTCATTGTGCGTCAGCCTGACCTTACACTCAAGACCCTGTATCAGAACGTAAAGCAGTTGCCCTGCGTGCTGCCAGGTTTCCCTCCTGACAGGGACTTACTTAGAATTGCTGCTGGGACTTTTATGAAAGAATTCAATCGCTATTTTATTTTTAAGCTGCTGTAGAGCCTTGGTAGAAAATGGCTGTTTTTCTCCTCACACTTTAAAAAACGTGTCAGGTAAAAATTGATGTAGGTATCGATTGGCATTCGGAATTGTGAAATCAATTCAGCTGAGGCATTTTAAAAGAAAATGCACCTTCACCTACCCATTTTTGGTAAAGTTGAAGGAAGAACCAAGTAACTATCTGAAAATGTGGCTTCAGTTTTTAATGGAAGTGTGCCCTGCTCAGGTCTGCTTGAGCTGTAATCAGACTAAAGGTTTTGTGAATATGAAAGCCTCTTTCTCACTTATCTCTAATAAGGCTGTGTAAATTCTATGCCAACATATGTACGTTTCCAGGCAAACTGAAGGCCCTTCCTTACAACATTGCTTACACTCTCTGGAGACTGGATTCTCTTTAGATTTATTGATTTATTTGCTATCACGTCTAGTTTTACATTTCTTTGCCTTTTTTTTTTAAGTTTAATAGAGACACAGATAAATACTACAGTTAATACAGGAGGACTTTAAAGGAGTGTTTCTTCTATCCTGTCTGCAGAAACGAACGGGTCAAGATAGCTGCTGAAATTCATTTCTTTTTACCACACCTTGGTTCGGGTATCTCCTCTATTCACAGCCCAATACTGAGAGCAGCATAATCAAATCTTTGTCTAGGACTGCTTATGAAAAGCAGAATAATCAGAGCAGCCTGGATATTTAACAGCTGTGATTAAATGAGGTGAAACGCTTGAAACAAAAATCACCTCTAGTCTCCCTTAGCTTAGACTTGCCGTACGTATATCAGGAATGCTGTAGGTCGTAGCATCAAATTAGCTTTTTGCTTTTGCATTGGCCTTTTGATTTCTTAATGAGTATAGCAGAGTAAAAGTATATGTAGATTTGAGTCCTACTCTGGTACCAGTGAAGAAGTCGTTTGCAGATAGAAACCCAAACCCTGCAATTGCTGTTATTTGTTATGGATGACTGTTCTCTCATGGAAATTGTGGTTACTGCAGTTCTCGTGGTGTTCAAGGTTACATCCTCAACCTGCCTAGTGTCAGGATTGGACCTTAATATACCACAAAGGCAGAAGAATCCAGGCCTTAATGTGGCATATCAAAACCGTAAGGTATGCTTTGCTTTTGTTCTGGCAATGACAGTAGTAGGTGGAGGAAAAGAAAGTAGCAGTCATGTGTTTTTTCTCAAGAAAAATGTTGAGGTCAGGTTAAAAATAAGTTTTGGAGAATAATCTGTACTGGAATAGTTAAGCATGAAATAGTTTTAGAGGTTAGTAATAGGAATTTCATTGGCAGAACTGAGAGAAGCTATTCCAAAATGGGTCTCTTGTAGCCCAGACGCTGGCTGCTTTCTCGGTCAGTATTACCCCATCAGAGCAAGCCCAGCTGGGCACTAATGAGACTAAATGGAGGATGAAGCAGTAGGCATGCTTTATGCCCATTCTGACTAAATATAACATATACGTGTAAAATTCTTTTAGAATAAGGATCAAGCTATGTATCTTAAGGTTAGTGCTACTTAAAAGACAGGGCTTTTTTTCTCTCTTACCATTCACCTTTAATTCTCTAAACAAAGTGAAGGGTATCTAAGCATGTGGGAAAAATACATAGCTGATAGCATTTGATTCAGGTGATCAACCATAAACCGTACATAAGGACTATTGCATCTTCTAAGTTTAGATTTCCTTCAAATTCTGTGAGAATTGATCAAATTAAAGAAGAAATTATGCTTCATTTTGTTTGCTCTTTTGACACAGAATTTCCAATGGTTTGAGGGGATAAGAAACTCTAAACAAGCACAGACACCTAAGGAGCTGCAGACTGCATTTTTGTTCCTCAGTAGCGGTTTTATGAGTTTTGAAATGGAGTTTGGACACTTTATTTCCAGGCATGTCTTTTTGCACAATGTGATAGTGTCAACGTTTTAGTGAGTGATACCTGGTTACCTAATGCAGTAATGGTTCCAGATGCACTCCTTTTTATATTCTGCAGTTGTTTCAGTCAAGAGAAGCACACGTTATTGTAAAAAGGCTTTCCGGGAATCACTGCTTTTTTTTGTTCATCCACCAGTGGAAGCCTGTGATAAGGCTGAGTTTATAGAACAGTAATACAGGATTTATGATACCTAGAAAAAAGAATGTCTTATTAAGGCCAATAGCAGCAGAAACAGACTGATTAGTATTCTCAAAACAGTTTTGAGTTTTGAAGTGTAAATGACTACTGAAGTAACACAAAGATTGGAAACAACCCTTTAAAAGTTTGAGGTTTAGCATTAAGTTAAGATGCGGCTTTTATCTGTATAAAGTTGGACCTTGCACAAATTTAATTCTGCAAGATGCTGATGGCTTAAAATCAAGTAAAAACAAAAACCACTTGCCTGCCTGTTCAATGCTTCATTGCTCTTACAGGTGAAGGACATGTAGCTGCTTGGTGGGAAATACTGGAATTACTGTAACAGATTGGATCGGTGACTTGGCTAAACTAGACTGTTCAATCAGGAATCACGATCTGGATATCCTGACTTCACCAGATTGCCAAGAAACAGATAACCTAGGGTTGTTTTCTGAGGTGAATCATTTCCCAGTGTGTGTTGCTGCAGCTTTAGTCTTCAAAATGTGGCTGAGGCACACAGTTCTACGGTAGGGCTGATTTTGCTGCCCATCTACTTGTTCAAAGCCCTCTCAGCTTTTACCTGCATTTGATCCTCAGGTGGTAATACCATTTTATTCTTCTGCTGGAAGTACTTTTGACTGCTAGGCTATTGCTGCTTGTTTCCTTTAAATTGGAGAATTTTATTTTAGGGAAACTATTGCGAGCAAAATAGCTCTACCAACAACTTGTCCTTTTTTCAACAACTCTTTCTTGTTCTACCAACAACCTTTCAGACGGATCTGTTTAACTGAATTTCAGATGTGACAAGAAATCTGAAAAGAAACTCTCCATGTATAAGACAATTTTGGCTACGTATATTTTTTTAAGTAGTCCAATTTTTAATTGTTCATTAATGATTATAAGATATCTGCTCGTCAGTGATCAATTGTGCCTGTGTGTTTTTATTATTAAATAAAAATAGATATTGTAAGTGTGGACTGCTGCTTTCAAATAGGTGGCCTTTTGTTTTAGATTAAACTTGCCCAATTAGTCTATCAGCAATTTTATAGAGCAGAGAAATATGCACATTATTCTCAATGCCCGGAAGAGCAAAGGAAGCGTAATATAAAACACTAATCTACATAGGTGATGGATGATGTTGCTTCTTGTAGTGACTTATTCTCACCATTTGAGTGCAGATTTTGCAGAAACTGAATATGACCTCTATTTTGCCAGAAGTATTAAGCTTATCTCTTTCTTTTGAACATATTTTTCTGGTGGGGAGAGGGAGAATGCTCAAGCTGCTGTACAAGCCTAACTGAAAGCTTCTTAACAAAGTATAGGTATCATAGTAAAAAATTTAAATACAGATTTATGTGTTACAAAGGTGTTGCATGTTCTTGTGGTAGGCTGAATATAATGGATTTTTTGTTAATCTGTCTCACATGTTAACTGACTAATGTAATAACGTTACTCTCAAGACATCTTAGCTATTGGGTATGAAAATACCTATTTACAGTGTTACAATAATTTCTGCACAACTGTTTAATACGGGTTCATAATGGAAAGTGCTTTGTCAATAATTCAGGAACCATGCTTAGCTGGTATGGTAAGTGCAAGGACAGGTATGGAAAAAATACTATTAGAGGGGGCCAATAAAAGAGTAAGAAAATCCTGGAATATAAGTATAATCATGTGTATTCTAAAAAGCAGCCAGCACTCAATTTGATATGCAGTGGATGTCATCTTTGCAAATGAAACACTGGAAGCTTCTTTAGCAATGAATATAAAAATGTGAAGATCAGTTATGCAGAAAAAGGAAATTAAAAAGTAACTTTTATACATAGGTGTGATTGAAACTGTAGAATAGTTTTTAATCCTTTTGTGACAGGTATCCTGATGTGTCGTTTACTGGCGATAGACTTTGCCCTTAGGATTCACTCCAGGCTTCAAGGAATTATAGTTCATACAGTGAATTATTTTTTGTTGAAACTTACCGACAAGCAGCATGAAGTGTAACCCTCTTGGGGTCAGAGTGGCTGGGGACTGGGAGGAGAAGAAAAGAATGACTTTCATTTGCAGCTAACATTGCAGTGCCATAAAGGGCCCTAAGTATATCACGCTGGAATAGATTTTCGGGGAATTTGGGTATATTGCAGCAAAGAGGAGCTACAATACTGGTAGAATAGACTACTTCATCTTACAGCTTCAGATGCAACCCAACAGAAGATATTCCCAGCACTTGTAATGGATGCTTGCTGCACAGCAAGTAATTCTAGGCAGAGAATAGATCTGAAGGTTGCTCCAGCTAAACCACTAGCTGAGCTTTAAATGGTAGAATAGCTTATGTTGGGGTGCCGTAAACTTATTCTCTCACACTCTGTAATCCCGTGTCCTACGGCAGGTCCTTTCTGGGGAAGACTGACTTGAAGTTGCAACCATTTTGAATTTCTAAATTGTTTCATGTGAGCATCCCTTCCTCTGCACTAAGACATTGGAAGAATAAAGGAGTCCTATGACGTGCTTAACAGCTGCCTTTGTGGAGTTTTAGGTTGAACTATGGTATAGAACCGTGCCTTGTTACTGAATGTCAAAGGTGTTCTTAGATGCATCTACACAGATCTCCTCCTCCTTAGGACAGTTGTGTTTTTACATGGAGACATGGTATTTAAGAAGCTTGGAGACTGACTGCCTTCTCATTTGGCAGGAGTGATAAAGGGAATTAGACCTCTGGTAACCTAGTTTGTAACCCAGTATTACTTGTAAGTACATAAGACAGGCAAGCATTAATTTCAGTACTTGTATTCATGCTAAGACGGGAGAGGAGAGCTTTCTGACTCATATGTCAGACACACTAGGAGTGGGAGGCAGGAAAAAACCATTAGAGCACAGCTATTGCTCAGAAACCATTTTCTGATGGCGATTGTTAACATCACAGGGATTAGGTAGTTGGCTATTTTTAGATGCCTATAACTTTTAGAGGCAATTTGAAGCAGTAGATATCACCTAGGGCATGTTCTTGAGCTGCCAGAACAGCACCTTGAGATAAGCAGGACTCCTCTCGGTTTGGAATCCTTAATTTCCTTCAGGACTGAGACTGTATAAATTCAGACTTACACGTTACAACCTCTCTGTCAAACAGCTTGTGAAACGCTCACTGAGAAGGAGGGCCAGCTGGGCACTTAGGTGAGTGGTAAAAAGGGAAGAATTGGCATCAATCTTAGCAGCAGCAAGGAGACACGCTCACAGATGTTCATTTACTTTCTCTCTCCTGCAGGGCTGATATGGAAAGCAATAAAGGTTAGACCCAACAGAGGAATACACATTTTTAATTAAAACAAAGATGCGGGGTGTGTCAGGAAATATTTTAAATTTAAAAGTAAGGCGTGGGGGGATCAAGTTAATTGATCAATTCTGGCTTCCTTATGCTACTCCTACCTAAAATGACGATGAAATTGGGTTGAGTATATAGTAGCAGGACCTGGCCCCTCCTTAGATGCTCTCATTCTTAAGATGTATCAACATGTGCTAGTTGTAGGCAAGAGAAATTCAGAGAATAGATACTCTGCCCTGCTCTCTGAGCAGTGTAATACAAACAAATCACAGAAACGGTACTCCTCGGATTTATCTTGTCATGAATGGAAGAAGAATTTGGTCCCTGTTGTATAGTAAGAAATACCACTTTAGTGACAACTGCATTTGTAGTGTGTGTTTGGCACTGCAGATGCCACCTAGCTGCAAGCAGGCAAACTGGCTTGTGCATCTCAATGTTGAATTTGGGGACCTCTTACCTGTGACATACAGAGTTATTTGTAAATAAATCAGGGTTTGACTAACAGAGTCAAGTTGGGATTAGGGTCTCCAAAGTTCTCCTTTTCATTTCAGCCACACCTGCTTTATTTTGGACTAATTTGAATTATCAAAGCAGCACATAGTAATTTAATTGTATCAGGAAAAATCCTGTTTTGATAAAACCTGGCCTTTAGGCTGTCACAGTCAAGCATTAAGGAAGTTGATCTGGCTTTGATCGCTATGTGACTTGGTCAGAATAGTTTATTCAGGCACCAGAATGAATCTGGCTTGACCTTCAAATGTTAAGTGCAGTTTTCTTTTAGAAAACACAGCTTATTACTTGTGAGATAAGCAAACTTGATATGAAGCTGTAGAGACAGGCTGAATAAGGAAACCACTAGAGCTCTTATTACATTTTTGCTGAAGTTGCCGTGGTTCAAATTAGATCACTTAAGCCAGAAGCATATTGCTTTCTTTTCCTTAGACTCCTAAGTCTGTAGTCTGAAATGGAGTTTAAAAACCTGTCATCCAGGAGTTCTAGCAAAGTGGAGAGGTGAATTCAGGTCCTGCAAGCCTTGGTACAGTGTCATAACCAACAGACAACCTTTATCAGAATATGCACTTCTAGAAGTGTAAGAAATGCTTCGCTTTGCCTGAGTGTCTGTGGGAACAGCACACAGCCAAAGGTCAGAGATTTTTAAAATTTTAAAGGGCAAGAGATAACACTGTTTTACAGAACTTCTCTGAAAATTCGTCATCTGATTTGCTGAAATTCTTTCAGAATAGCCAGATTACTAGATTTTATTTTCTGACATTTTATATTGTCATCCTTTCATTTCTGTTTTAGTGGTGTTTTTTTCTTTTGGCAAGGCTGTGTGTTTTTTCCCTTGAAAAACCAAAGCAACAAAACCCCCACAAAAGCCTGCAACAACAAAAAGCCACTAAATCAGAGATACGGGAAAGTAATTGCAGGAGTTACAGGATTTGGTTTTCTGAATATGACTTGCTTTCAACATCCCCAACAGAATTTGAGAGTTAAATACGCTTGAACATCACTTGGCACTTGTTGTTATATTAATGATAATTGATTCTCAAACACACACAAATCTATACTATGGTGCAAGCTCTGTGACATCCCAAAATGCTTTGCTTAAATTGCAATACCTGAAGTATTCCAGGGTTTAAATCAAAATGTAATTATTTTGTTCCTCATAAATCAGCATCCTTGAAGATAATACCAGCTTGTATAAGAACCCAATGGCTGTGTAGCCATTCATCTTCTGAAGAGCCAGAGTGTTTGTAATAGTCATATGAGCAGTTAGTGACTCCTCGGACTTGGAGACTACTAGTTTTGTGCAGAGCAATGGTGTACTTTTAATGTCGTAAAGGTACATACCCAAAAGTTGGACAGACATCTAAAGCGTACAACACCTGATTCTAAAAGATTAAGTACTTCATCTCTCTGCAGATGTAACTGTCTTCCTCCTTCACCTGTGAAACATGAAAAGCTGTTTTCTCTTTATGCTCCGAGAGCATGGCTGTGAAATGCCCAGATACTACACCAAGAGCCCAAGAAGTATATAAAATAAAATACTTTGGCGTTACCATTCTCATGCTCAGCATTCTCTGTTCAGTTCTCCCAGTGTTGGTAGGGGTTAATTGTGTTTCTTTGTTACAAAATGTTGGCATACACTGCAAGTAATGAATTTGGGGTTTTAAGGCATCTCAATATATTGAACAAAACTCTCTCTTGTTCTGGTCACTGACACCCTATTAGCATATAGATTTCAAAAACCTGATCTGTTGGCTAAAGCAAAGAGTCTTTTCTAAACCTCTTGTGTGTTTGGTGTTGTGAGGGTGACTTCAGTGAGTTGTCATTGACAATCAAAACAGAGCTTAACTCTGTGTGTGAATGCTCTTTTAGATTGCAGTACGAATTTGCCAAGGATGTACAGACGTTAATCGTGTTCCATACCAGAAATATTAAAAGCCTATTTTATTTTTTTAAGGTAACAAAGTCTTAAAGCAGACCCCATGAAGGTTGTTCTAAAGCTTCATGCTTTGAAATGTGTTCCATGTCGTAATTAGCTTTGTGCATGCCCACGTAGCATATGCTTTTAATTAGTGGGATCCATATGGATTTTTACATACACTCAAGCTAACACAAGACACATGGTCTTGAGGAGGGTGAATTTTTAGGCTTGGGTTGCAGGAAAGACTAAGCCCAAAGGTACAACAAATCAAGACTTGTTTAACATGATTACCATGTGACCTGGCTTTAGCTAACAACTCTGGTTTGAAGCAAACATGAAATGCAGTTTTTAAGTCCGAATGGAAACCAGTGATAGTAACATGAGAATTCTTGTGCAGTGAGGTAACTGGGGTTGTCTCTGCTGCTCCGTTCATATGCTTCTGCTTCTTTCCTAAGATTATCATAAATAAAAGAAAAATACCTGGAGGCTCTAAGCATCTCTCCCAGGGAAGTGCATGCATCTGCAAAAGTAAGTTAGTATTGCCACGACACTCTCTGGCTGAACCGTGTCTCTTCATAGTCGTGGACTTGGAATTGTGTTCTGACCCTGGCAAAACCAGGGGGTTCTGTAAGCCCGGACTTCACGCTGTGATTCCGGGAGCATTTTGGCTGATGCTCTCCAATGAAACTGGTGCTGGAAGCATATACCTCTTAACAAAATGCGGCTATTGCCAGCACAGCACAAGTAGCTCTTTAGTGGATTAAGTTGCATCTGGGTGTGCTCGTGGACTGAAAAATAAATTCTCTATGGAAACAACTTTCATCAGGCTTGAACTTCAAATTTGCATATATGATTCTGGCTTTGATTTCAACAGGGAGGAGGACACAAGTGAAAAGCTGGTGCTGTACTTGCTTTGCTCTGTCTCAGGCCCTGCATCCATGCCATCAGTCTTGTGTGGCTTGCTAGTTTTTCATTCCTCCATTTCCTCTGACTGTGGTGCAGGTGTCCCTGAAGGCTGCTAATGTTACTTCAGAAGCTGCGGTCCCTTCTCTCACTGACCACATCCTTTTGTTACTTTTAAACTAAGACTTTTGCCAGCTGCTCTTAAGCAGCTGGAATGTTTTGCTTTCCGTACCCTTTGATATTTAGTAGTGAGGCCCTGACAGAAACCCACCAGTGCTGGTGACATTTAGTCGGGTCCTGTCTGGGATGAGACACAACTGCTGTCAGTTCAGCCATCTGCTTTACAGGTTTTGTAGGAAATACCGCGTCCACAGATGAACATTATCAAGGGTGCAAAGAGCAATGCTTGGAAGAGTTGAAGTGTGCTTCCTACCTTCATCTAGTTGCATCTTCTGCTTATAAATGTTACTCCTATCCAGAGGACTGCTTGTCTTGCTTCATTTAAGCCTCGCCGTGATATGTCTGGTACTATGCTTTATATATTGCATGCTATTCACACCTTGTTCTGAGTAGAGAAGTATTGATTTCCTTATGGGCTCTCCTGTGGTACTCCTCATTTTGAGAGGAGTGTTTCATAAATACTAATTGATCCTCAACTTGTCCATTAGGTGACAGGATGGTGGGTGTTCTCATTCTCCAGATGAAGGGCTGAGACTCAGATTAAGCCAAAAAAAAAAAGGCAGCTCATTTCTGTTTGCCTAATTTGATGTGACACTGCCGTGGCTTCTCATAGCACTCCAGATTGTGTAACAATTCGATGTTGACAGCCTGCAGTCCTGTGACCCCAGCTGCAGCTGTGAGCACTTAGGGCTCCTGCCTTTCCGACCCTGGAGTCTGAGAATACCCAAAAATGAGCAACGTGATTAGTGGCTCCTGCGGGAAATTTGGTGAAAACTATGCGTTTGGTCTGTAGGAACTCCTAGAGTGGCAATAATAATCGGTGTCCCTGGGACAAGAGGGCCTGCCTTAACCGTGAGAAGTCCTTTCTCTCATTGCTCCCCACTCTTTGCAGCTCCAGTTAGCCCCTGATATCCCACAGCCATATCCTGCCAATCCATACAAAATGCCTAATTTCAGGAGCAAGGTATTTACTGGGGGTTTTTTTTCGTTCTGGTGAACTTAATTTGCATAGCCTTTTTATTAATATGTTCATACTTTAAACAGGTAATAAAAATGAGACTGTAAATAAGGTATTCCCTGTAAGAAGGAAGCCAGCGCAGCCCTTACAATCCAACCAACCTTATACAGAACAGCTATTTTTGCGGGCAGTTGCTGCATTCACCCCTTGTAGTGGGATATTGTCACGGAAAGGTGCTGCACGTCTGTTTAAAAATGCCCTCCCCGTTACTTTGACAAAGGAGCAGGTTTGCTGGTCTCATCCCCCTCGCCATTTGTGCTCATGAAACTACTGTGCAGTTTGCTGCAAATGGCAAGCTGTGCTGAAAATAGCAGGGGTTGCTGCAGATAAGGATTTTAAGGTGCGTTGGTGGCAGGAGGGCAGTGTGAAGAGGCTTGCTGCTTCCCTTGCTTGTTATAACTAGCTTTTGCTAAAGTCTGTTTGTTCCTGTATTTCTTGAGCATTTACTTCAAGATTAATCGAGAAGCGTCATCTGAGACTTCAGACGTATCATGCCTGCTTAGATGAAATCAAAACAAAACTTTTCTTGGATTTATAGAGTTGCGCTCTTTTCCCCCTAACTACAAAGCCCTAGGTCTGGCATCTTTTGATATGAAGAAAGGGTAAATAGAGAAGCCTTTGTTTAGCAACTGCAGTTTGCAGAATTCCTGACATTAAAAATAGGTAGTTGTTATCAATGGAGGCAGCTTTCTTGCTTTCAAAAAAAAAAAAGACTGCGCTCTGCATGTGTGTCACAGCAGGAAAGAGGTCAACTCTACTGGTAGCTTTTAATTGCTATGGCATACCATAATGCCCTTCCTTTTCCTTCCTTGTGTGCATTTTTCAGCTGTGCAGCAATTGTGGACAGTAGAGTGAGTATAGTAAAGAAAAAAATAAATGAGAGACTTTTGGTGCAGCCTGTCACTTCTCTGATATTTTGGGACAAGGATATTTGCTTCTTTATTTGGGAGAACTATAAATTGGCCATCTGCTACAAGACCAAGGGCCAAAGCTGCACACTCGTATCTGTGGAAACGGGAATCTGTTGCTTCTGGCCAGCTACGATCTGCAGCCGGGTGGGAGTCCCTGGGGTCTGTGGGGTCCCTGGACAGGTCTCCTACCTCTTCTGGGGAGTGTGATCTGAGGGCTGGGAGGAGGTGGGTGGGTGCAGCGCTGCCAGGCTTCTCACAGGGGCTGAAGCTGTGTCACGTCATGGAATGTGTCAAGGGCAGCTTGAGGGGGTGATCTTCTTGTTATTTTGGTTTTTCTTACAGGCTCAGTGGGAAGCAAATATCTTTGTCACTAGAACAGTATGCGAGTTCTTCCCACCTCTGTGGGGTGCTGGTTAGTGCTGTCCATGTAACTGATGCAAAACCCTGTACTCAGAGAGACATGTACAATTTTTAAAAAGACGTTTCATATTGCAACCTTGCCCTCACCAGAGAGGCACTGGTGGTGGGCGGGAGCCAGTCTGGTTACAGCAGAGAGCTGATATTATTCAGACCTGAGGCTTTGAGGGTAGAGAAACATTTCCTTGCTGTGACTGTATCTAGCTGTAGGTACCTGATGGGAGTTCTTCGTACTGTTTCAGTACATGTAAGTGTTTCTTGGAGCATCTGCAGCATATGAAGTTCCTCAACATTACATCGAAGAATCCCAGTGCTTTCCCACAGCATCATACTCTGGTTTGTGTTAGTTTTCCCATAATGTTGCCTGCCCTTCCATGCAAATACCAAGAAAGGGGGTGGGAAAAGGTTGGGATTTTCCAGATGGGTTATTAGAGGAGAGCTTAAAATGCTGTAGGAAGTTACATTCTCTCAAAGCCACAAGGGAAGGTTCAGCACGAGGTCACAGCGAGCTCTATAGCACTCCACGTAAAACTGTGTGACCCAACTGTGTGTAAGCGCTGCCATTACCCACAGGCCGGCTCTGCGCTGGGGTCCCGGGCGAGCTGTGGCTGCGCTGACACGGGGTGTGCATCGGCTGCAGCAGCGCGGAGCTGGGGTGCTCAGCCTGCCCTGGCAGCTGCAGGCCAGTCTGTGACAAGTGTTCCTCCGCCCTCCCCCTCATTAGTCCATTTATTGATACATTTATTTTTATTTGGTGCAGTTTTTTAAAGTTTCATCAGATCAACGGCAGCATTACAGCGTGTGGGGGTTTTGGGTTTGTTCCTATTTTTTTTCATGAGAGCAGTTTTTGTAAGAAGCTCTGAGATGTCTTTGCAGAAGACATATATTAGGTTTGGATGAGGAGCTGCTTTTTTTCTTTTTTCCCTTGCTTTCCAGGCAATTTGCAGCCTCTTTTCTTCATATAATTCAGCCCTAGGCACAGCATGTGAGCAATTTTCATCCGTGGACTTTGTTAGCTTTGCTTCTCCAGCTTTCAGTCTGCTTTTTTTTTTTCTGTGACCTGCTGTTCTGTTTGGCAGCTTTGGGTCAACATTTTAAGAGTGATTCCAGTCACCTGGACTGTAGAAGTGCTCGTAAGTGAATGCCTTAAGTGAACACTGTTTTGAATGTATTTTCTTGTTGCTCCCAGGCTAGTGAACTGCCGCTGCTGCCAGCTTATAGCCACCCCAGGGTGACACATGCATGTCGCGCCCAAACTTTGGATGAGAACAGAGCGACAGAAAGTAAGATTTATTTTTTTTCCCTCACAGTATTAGAAATCATGGGTTTGATTTCGATAACTCTTCTTTTTCAAAAATTAAAAAAAAACACAGATGTATTCAAAGGCTTACAGGGTTTATTTCATTTTCTGTACTGCTATAAGGACAAAGTGGGGAAGGAGAACATGAAAAGAGTGTTAAGAAGGAAAAGGTTTGCTCTTCCTTTTATCCTTTCAGTCTTTTTCAGCTGTCTTTATATTTCCAATACATTTCTTTTTTTAGAGGTCTTTTTTTCTGAAGCTTAGGAAGAAAAACTTCCCCCATCCTTTCCATTGAGAGGATCTCCCAGTGTGGAACTGCTATTTGAAAGCACTGTCCTTCCATTTTAACAGCCAGTAGTGAAATGCAGAACAGGGCTGTAGGCAAACTCTATTCACTTTGCTCTTTTTTCCAGGAGGCAATACACAAGCTGTCGGTGTGAGGAAGATAGCTGCCGTATTGCGTTCTCTTCATTTTGTCAATCTGCATAGGATTTACCCTGTGTAACTTTAGCAATCTAAACTTAGATTTTTAGCCTTGGTTCCCAGCAAGAAGAGGGCCATGTTTAAAAGCTGATTTATCCTCTCTTAAAACAGATAAACAGATGTTTGGATGAGTTGATATCACCCTTAGAAAAAACTTGTCTTTCCCCACTGACTGTAAAGGCAACAGTAGAAGGAATAGCTCTGGCTGTCTTCCAAAAACATATATCTTGCCTAATTTCAGATACTTGTCTCAGATTTAGTAACTCTTCCAAGTTGTTGTCAGTGTATCAAGAATACCTCTGAGAGAACACTGGTGATGTTCATTTGCACCTCTGGTTACAGGATGAGAGGAAAAAGAAATACCTTTTCGTGGTCTTCTCTGGGTGAGGTTTCTTCCTGGTTTTGTACTCTCACTAGTACAAGTACTGCTATGGGTTTCCTCATGTCTCTCCTCCACCCAAAGCTCAACACATGCATTTCTGAGTTAACAGGTTTTTTTCCTCTTCAGTTTTAGATAAGTAAGAAACAAACAGAGAATTTCAAAACACACCAAAAAAAAAAAAAAAAGGACTTAGACAAGCTTTTCTCCCTGTTCTCCTGCATACTTTGCAAAACTTCTCCAGCGTCGGAAAAGTTAGGAACAAAAGAAAAATGAAATGCCGTCTTCTGCCACTAACTTACTGAAGTTGGCAAAGCTTTGAATATGGAAATGGTGAGGCATAAGGAGGAGAACAGGAAGGAGGATGTGAAAGAAACACATTTTTTGCAGAATTTTTATTGCACTGAGACAAAGAAGGAGAAAATGCAGGAGGAAACATGTCAAAACTCAATTCGTAGTTTTTAAAAAACAAGTAGAAATGTCATTCCTTTTCTTTTTCTGAAGTGGTTTTACAAAAAAGTTCTTAGTAGAAGAAATAGTCAATAAAATAATTTTATCTTTTTTCTACCTAGTTGTGACTGCTGTCGTGTTAACAACATAACATGGCAGCAGCTATATTTGTATGCTGCTGCAGGTAAGATGTATGTATTGTTAACGATTTTGGCACCTTCCTCTACTGCATCTCAAGTCATGTTACTGAGCCTGGTTGTTTTAGAACACAATGACTTAGCCAGACAAAGAAGAAATCCATCCTTTTATGTGGCCCAGTGGGGAGTGCTGCCATACTCAATATTATTCATCTCTCTTGTGAGTTTTTCTGTGTGTTAGATACCTTGACAAATACCGTCCTAGTCTAGAGGGAACTAACAGCATCCACACTTCAACAAAAGTAATTTCTAATTCAGTCTGACTGGCATACTGGGCAAAAATAACTTGAATAATTGAGGGAATCATAATGCGGGCACTGCAGTTGTCTGGATGAATTCTATGGTGATAACATTCAACCAACTATTTTAAAGCATGCCCCTGGTATTGGCAACTATATTCACATGAATTTGTACATCAAGCAATGCAGTTCAAGGGTGAAGAACATTTTCATCCTATTTTTAGGGTAACAATGCTGGACTTTTTATTTCCTAACTACAAGTTTGGAATTTGCATCTTGTAGAGTCTGGATGGACTACCATGTCTTACCGCTGTCTTCTCTTGCCCTGTACAGCTACCTTTGCCCTCTGCTCCGCTGTCTTTCCCAAAAGACTGCAAACACTGAAAGAATGCTTTGTGTATTAGGACACCTTTCAAAAAAAAAAAAAATTTCATTTACTGCAGGATCATAGTAAAGAGAGAGGGTAAAATAATACAGATAAATAGATACTGTTTTGCATAAAGACACCTTTTCTCTGTCAGTTTGTGAGGTCTGCTTGACCCATGTACTGTCTAGCATTTTGCCTGTAAGAAAAACTGTATTTCTGGAATGTTTCCCCCTCTAACAGGCTAATCTTAGTCTATGTGTGCGTATTATTGTAGCTTTTTTCTTAAGTCCCGGGATGATCTATATCCAGTTTTCTTTTTCCTTTGAGTTCCAAAACACAGAATTCTACATTTTTCAAATCAAAGTTTATATAATTCAGTAGCTAAAAAATAAGAACAATGCTTATAGTTGCATTTGCCATCTTGTTTTAGTTTTGATAGAAGAGAACAATGGTAAGCCACAGGATCTGTAAAATTAAATATAGGGCCAATGTTTTTCAGGGTAATGAGACTCTAACTCAACATGCTAATTTTAATAGGCTATCCTGAATAACTTAAAGTCATTACACATACCTGTCTGAGTTCAGGTTTTTGAATATAAACTTGGGTGGATTTTTGAAAAATGTTGGCCAGTGTAAACAAAATCCAGCTGTAATACAAGAAGACCGCAAGTTATAAATGTGTACATTGCTTCTATTGCCTGGATCACTCTGGAAAACAGTATAATGCTATTGGCAATCAATTGTATTGCTATCATCTTTCTGTGTTCTGAATTTTTTATTACTTCATATTTCTCCATGGTCAGAATAAAAATGTATTAATTTAACAACCCAAGAGCCTAAATAGCCTATTCTTTCAGGGTAGAAGATAGAGTATACTAGTCTATAATGATCTACTGCAACTGAGGATTACTATTCAATTGTTTTCCTTTTAAAGAGAACAAAAATATCAGCAATGTCAATTTTGATTTTCTTTGAATGAGTTCTGTTTAAAATGTGACTCATCATTGAAACAGAAGGAGCTTCCTCAATTCAGAGTCCCTAAACAGTGTCACAGGGGATACAAAACAAGAATATTTCTGAAATCTTGAAAATTCTTCTGAAAGGAGTTGTTTTTCTTGCATACTGTAAGCATGCAAGAGAAGCATGAGTTTTTTATCTGATAAATGATGTTTTTGTAATAATAATATTGTGGCAAAACAGAACCTCTACTATTGGAAATAATTTTGCTGATGATCTGCCTCTAGACCAGGTGTCATCGTGCCTTTGCTGAAAGTATCACTTTTTGCAAATACTTCCCAAGCATTTGTACCAAACCAACCTCAAAACCTTTACTGAGTGTCGTAAGAATAAGCACACTTAAGTGAATTTCTATTTTCTTTGAACAGTACAAGCAACTACTCTGATTCTTTTTGACATCTACTTGTACTCATATTAATTTGATTCTGTAAGCCTTCCCTATAATTAGAAATCCTTTCTGTGTGTAGAGGAAGTAACCGCATGCACATTTTAATCCTTTAGGGGATGCCATGTCTGGCAAAAATCTTGGAAGATTTTCTGAAGTGTGTGTATCTAAAGCATTAGAGATGTGTCCTTTCCAGAGAGTCTCAAACACTTCTAGGTCTGGGGAGCTTAGACCTGAGTTGTTTTTTCATTTCCTTTTCTTGAGTAAAGGATCTGTCCTCGTCTGTCTTTTGGGACTATAACCATATTTCTGGTAGACAGATAATTGTAGGTGTTACGTCAGATTGTATTCAGTGGCCAACTCCCAGTAGGTTATGTTGAAGCAATGTTATCCCTAACACAAAAACTTCAGTTGTTCTCTGGCTAGCTTGTCTTCAGGATTAAAAGAGGCTGCCCTTGTTAGGGGCTGATGTGAAAAGATAACTGATAGTCTTTGACATCATGCTCTGTGGCAGTTTATAAATATCTGGCAAGAATACCACAACATCTATGCTTCTGTCTCAAACTTCAGGAGAAGGGATTAATTCAGCCAAAAAAACTTCAAATGATGGTTCTCTTTTATGAGTAAATTTAAGCTTTTGTACAGTGGAGCAGCTTATTTGTCAAAGCAATTGGACTGGCATGTCTGAGATCTCGATTATTTTCTCTGATACATTGCAAGTTTTTAAAATGATTTTGTGGTGGGTTGACCCTGGCTGGAAGCCGGGTGCCCACCAAAGCCGCTCAGTCACTGCCCTCCTCAGCCGTGCAGGGGAGAGGAAATGTAACGAAAGGCTCATTGGCCAAGATAAGGGCAGGGAGAGATCATTCAGCAACTACTGTCACAGGCTCGTTACAGACTCAACTTGGGGAAATTAGTTTAATTTATTACCCATCAAGTCAGAGTAGGGTAATGAGAAATAAAACCAAGTCTTAAAAACAGCTTCCCGCCACCCCTCCCTTTTTCCCAGGCTCAACTTCACTCCCAAATTCTCTGCCTCCTCCCTGCTGAGCAGTGCAGGGGGACGGGGAATGGGGGCTGTGGTCAGTTCATCACACCTTGTCCCTGCCACTCCTTCCTCCTCAGGGGGAGGCTCCTCACACTCTGTCCCTGCTCCAGCCTGGGTCCCCCCACGGGTGCCGTCCTTCAGGAACAGGCTGCTCCAGCCTGGGTCCCCCCACGGGTGCCGTCCTTCAGGAAAGGCTGCTCCAGCCTGGCCCCCGCGGGGTCCCAGGTCCTGCCAGCAAACCTGCTCCAGCCGGGGCTCCTCTCTCTCCCCATGGGCCCACAGGCCCTGCCAGGAGCCGGCCCCAGCGCGGGCTGCCCACGGGGTCACGGCCTCCTTCGGGCATCCCCCTGCTCCGGCGTGGGGCCCTCCCTGGGTGCAGGTGGGGATCTGCTCCCCTGTGGAGCTCCATGGCCACAGGGGCACAGCCGGCCTCCCCATGGGCTTCCCCGGGGGCTGCCGGGGACCCTCTGCCCCAGCACCTGGAGCCCCTCCTGCCTCCTTCTGCTCTGAGCTGGGGGTCTGCAGAGCTGTTCCTCTCATATTCTCACTCCTCTCTCTGGCTTCAGTTGTGCAGGTTTTTTCCCCTTCTTAAGTCTGTTACCCCGGAGGCGCTGGCACTATCACTGATGGGCTCGGCCGTGGCAAGGTGAGTCTGTCTCAGAGCCGGCTGGCGTTGGGTCTATCGGACACAGGGGAAGCTTCCGGCAGCTTCTCACAGAAGCCACCCCTGCAGCCGCCCTGCTACCAAAACCTTGCCACACAAACCTAATACAATGATGCTGAGGGAGATCACCTCTTATTTCCATCCATAAACCAGTGGCAATACTTGTTTTCTGTTACTGCTTGCTGCTTGCAAGACAAGGTTTTCAGAATTATGATTTGTTGGGCTATTCCTGTACCTACTACCATATCAATGGCAGGTTTCTCTTTAATAAGTGATAGAGGAGATAGGTCAGTGCTAAATGCTCTTGTATTTAAATATTAAATATTACAGTAGGAGAAATTTCTGTGAAATTCCTGTACTTACAAACATTTAGTGTTTCATAAAATGGGTCCCTGATTTTGGTTGTGCACTGAGAAGCCTTCTTTATAATACCACAGTAATAAACCCACATTTTGCAATAACAGAGCTAGTAAAGGAGCATCTTTGTCCATGGACAAATTTTGTAAATCTTAATAATACTTTCCTCTGAAGGGTTGCTGTAGGAACTTCATTCCTATGAATGAAGTAGGAAGTGGGTCATTGCTTAAGGCAATGGGCACCAAAAATTGGTGCTGTCATGTTCAGATGTATTTAAATTCTTACTGAACAACTTGGGCATCTTAAAGAGAAAATAAAAATAAGTATCAGTATCCACTTGTGTTTTAATCTTTCTTCCCCTTCTTGCATCTAACTTTTTAAAAATGAGCTATGTACTTAGGCAAATTCCTTTTTCACCCTTCATAAGCAACGGATGGCTCTTTCTGCTAGTGATTCATAGCTTCTTTATTGAAATGGCAGCCTAATCACAGGACTGAGAGCCAACTCTTTGGTGTTGCAGAGTGAAATGATCGGTTGAACAGTGATGTTTAAAATGAGAAGTATCACTATGGTAGCTTGAAGTTCAGCTGCTGCAGAAGACAAGGGGAATGGTTGATTCCTATCTGTTTTCTTCCCTCTGCTACTTCCCGCTCCCTCGCTGACACACGCAGAATCGAGTTGTGCAGCAACCTAATGTTATACCAGATCTTTCATTTCACTCCTTGCCATTATTTAGGATCTAGTTGCAGCTGCATTGTGTATGCTTAACATATAAAAGCTTTCAGAGAACATCATTCAATTCCCACCTCCTGCTAAGGGTTTTCGAAGTGTAATACATCACAGAATCAAAATGACTTTCACTAAAAGTTCATGCTGTTTAAATCACACCAAATGTTATATTGAGCTGTAGCATACATAATTCATGTATCATTAACAGCTTCTACAAGTCTTTGGCTGCACAGCATACCAATGAATCAGAATATGTGGGTATTTTTTGATACCTGCCTTTACTTAAATTGTATTTAGAAGCAACAGCATGTAATTGTGCTAACTTGGAAAATCAAACAGGCACGTAATAAATTATGGTGTGTGATTGACATGGTAAAGTAGGTCTCTTTCCTTCCCTGATTTTGAGTAAGCACGCTATTTTAAATGGGAAAGATTCAATAGATTTTTGTGCTATTATTAGTATTATTAATAAAAATCCATTTTCATTGTTTATAATGTGGGAGTTCTGCAGTCACTTAATTCATTACCTGGCTGATGAAGCATCAGTGTCCTTTAGTAAGAAAGGCATGTCTGTTCGGTCAGTTTGAATCTATTTCATAAGATGCTAGCTGGGACAAGTGAACATGGTCAGGAAGATGGCCATAGGATTACTGATGTGTTAGCCTGTTACTTATGTCCCTAAGAGAGGTTTGGCTTCTAATAACGCTCACAGTTCTGTGATTGCATACGTCTGTCATTCCTACCATTGTCCTCCTTCTGTCACACAAGTGTCAAAGGCTTTGATTCAAGAGATCTGTTAGTGCCAGCTGAAGCACTCTGAAGCTGTTAAAATCCCCACCTCAGATTTAGGAGCAGACTGCAGCACCTGACTGGGTCAGAACCTTAGCTCTACCTGTGTGTAGGGATTGTAATTCTGCTTAAGCATCTCTAAGGCAGTGAAATACCCTGTATTGTTCAGTACAGGAGGATGTTAATCTGATTGCAGTAATAGTGCTGGAGAACTCACGAACAGTGGAACTACCTTGTGATTCAGGGTTGCCAAAAAAAAGAAACTTTTTGTCAAAACCATGGAAGACTGTGCCTTGCAATCAGCTGTAACGTGAAGGATTCGCAGACCTTCCTGCCGTTCTGATTTCTCATTACGGTAGCTATGAAACAAGCAGCCCTGATCTCAGCATTACCTCACTTGTTACCTTGTTTTGGTGGCATTGGGTTTGTTGCTTTGGTTTTCCTCCTAGATTTTCTCCAGTCAGTTTGATTACCTTTGTGACCGAGTTTGGCTATGAGAACTAGCACGTATCTAACTATAGCCACGGCACATGGAGATTTGTGGGGGCTGCGTCATCTTGCGGGATACTCTGGCTGTTGATGATTAGTCACCACCTTGTGACAAAGGGAATGTCTGAGGCAAAGTTGCACAGAACTGTAAAGAATGTTATCTTGAGTGGGCAGGTTGGTGAGTTAGGAAAGCCAAGTCTAGCTCACAGGAAGCAAATGTTGTGCCTGGTGCATGCAAACCAGTAATTACGTACCTGTGTGATCCTCTGGGCATAGAGCATAAGGTGACAGTGCCATAAAACCTCCAATGGTTCTGGTATTTAAATGACTTCTGTGAAATAGTCACACCTAGAAAAAATAAATGGTTAAAAAAGTTAGTACCTTCTAATACAGGAAATGCTCATGACAGTTTCTTTTTCCCCGCAATCTTCATGCTTTTAAAGAGTAACTGAGTGAGCATCATGTTGAGTCTGGGCAGAACAGAGCAGCTGTGCTCTGTCCTTTCACTGCAGGGTATTTGCTCCTGCTTTCCACTGAACTGTGGTTAAATGAGCTACAGCAAATTATGCTCACCCTAGCAAGAAATCTGGGGGAAAAAATTATCTTATTAAAAATTGTTTTAATTAAACATCAGGACTTACCAAATATTTTTACCAGGTGTCTGTGGTATAACATGAAAAAATGGAGAATGTTTTTGTGAAAAATGGTACAGTTTTAATATCTCTAACAATGAATGTGACAAATAGTCATGTTAGCATTTAATTTACCTTTTTCAAAAAATTGTGACTTAATTTTTCTTCTATTTCTTATTTATCATTGTTTATAACCGTGAAAAGTAAAACAGTGAAATAAGGGCTAGTAAGATACCAGGAGGTGAATCTGGACAAACATATGAATCATGCCTAAAAAGCAGCATGTTCAAGTTGTTGGCATTTCTAGCCCAGCTGTTGTGTTACTCTGCAAATAGGTAGCCCTCTTGGGCACTGAACTGTTTATTCAAGTTCTGAGGTTCTGACTTTTCTCTGTATGATTCAAACTGTACTTAAGTCATGTCTGCTTAAAGCTGCAATGAGGTGTAACTGATCTTGCGGTCTGTAAAAGCGGATCTACTCAACTCCACCGCTGGGTTCTAGAGAGCCAGAGAACAGGTACTGCACTGGCCAGCGTGCTGGTACGCTAACGCAGAGGGCAGCACCGGCGGCACGGCAGCGGGGCGATGGCTAAAGGGTTAGCAGAAGGCAGAGGCTGCATCTGAAAACACTATTATCCTCTCCCTAGTAAGTTTTGCTTTATCTCCACCTGTTTGACTTCCAGTTGTTATGCTGTAAGCAAACAGCCCACATGGTAATGAGTTCTTTGTCTGGTTGGTTACTGCTGAGATGTGTGATTACCAGTTCAGACACATCATCTCGGAATTTAAATGAAACTTTAACTGTAGGAAAGTACAGTACGCATCTGCATACAGGTGTGTACAAATATAAAAGCAGCTCCTAATGATACGGCACTGTCAGCCACAGACTGCAGCATCACCTGCTTTAGTTGGGCATGAATTAACATGGTATATCCCTAGCATAAAACGTCCTTAGTATTTGGGAAAAATTAAATTTACTAATAATCACTACCAAATTGTCTATAGTTTTTGCATAGAATTTCTGCTTTTTCTTGCTGGGAGCTATGAGTGCCTACATCTTAAAGATTGAGAGGTGCTGACTAGGGATTTGTACTGCAAGATTAGCTACATCTGTGTGCTGAGGTGGCTCCTGCCCTGAGGACACACAGTTTAAAAGATACGGGGAGTTGGGGCGGAAGAAAGGAAGCATTTATGTTCATTGTGTAGTTTGTGTCTTCATCAGCTCTGGATTTGGTTGCATGCATGAGAATAGAACTAGGATTTTGTGTGTTTTGGAAAGGTCAGCCTTCCTCTTCAAGCCCTGATATTTGGGCAAGCTTGCTTGCATGCTTGAGCACGGAATTATTTTCAGCCCAGTTTCTCTTTTTTGTTGGTGTTTGAGAAACTTGCTCCAGCTGCAAAAAAACTTAATGGTGAGAGAAATGGAGACGTTTTCACCTACGCAGGCAAGTCCTCTCTGATTATTTTCTACAATACCTTGCCTCTGTGTGTGCACAGGTGTGTGTGTTGTGTTTGGGGAAGAGTGTGTGTCAGGAAATCAAAAATTTGCCAGGGAAGTAATGCAGGTGTCTGGGAAGTGAATGTAAGTGTCAGGCAGTCCTGAGTTTCCTCACATACCTTTTGCAGTCCTTTGGGCTTTTTGGACCATAGTTTGAAAATCACAGGTACTGTGAGCCCCACTAATGAGAATTCTCATTTCCAACAAGAAGTACTCTGAATCCTTGAATCTTAGGCAGAAGAAAATCAGTGGTAGGCATGTCTTTACTGTGAAGGGGCTCAGCCTCTAAAGCTGTTTGAGTTTGGATCCAGTGCTGTCGTCGTATGCGGCAGTAGGCTGACCCTCGTCTTAAATCCATGGCTTTGGGCTAGATGTGTGTTGTTATTAGCGTATGTTATTAATAAAATACATTATTCTTGAGGGGTAGTGCGCTCCTGCCCATGAGTGTGGCACGCACTTCGCACCAAGTGGTGGGGCCACGCGGCCATTTGGCTCCTGTCCCACCTGCGTGGGACACTGGCCGCTGCTGGAGCAGCTCCCTGGGGGCATAGGGGCACAGGCCGGCTGGCTGGCGGGAGCAGCACCCCGGGAGGGAGCTTTGGTGCTCCTGGTCGCTCAGCCCGCTGACAGAGCTCCTATAGTGCTTGTTACTGTGGTTGGTGCTACGAGGTGTACTTGTACGAGGTGTCGCTGGCTGGTTTGAGCCAGTGGCCAGGCCAACCTACATATTCCCCAGGGAAAGATGATGATGCCTATTTACTGAAGCTTTCTGCTTCAAAGTTACGCTCACTCTGCTCCTGTGTGCCTCTCCCCCGGTGTCATTCCTCATGCAAAGAAAATGCCTCTTGCGTGACTCTGAGCGGGTAGCGTTGCATCGGTGGTGGTTGATGGGATTTGAAGTTGTTGAGGACAGCTGCTGCTGGGTTTTCTGTGCAGTGGAAGCAGAGGTGACAATCTGACCCACAGACCGGGATGGTAATTCCTCAAAATGCCAGCCTTCAGCCAGCTTGATGACAGAACATTTGGGGTTTTGATGGAGCAGGAGGTTAAAGCAGACAACCAAGGAATGGCTTTGGAAGCATAACTCCATGGTTGTGATCTGAGAAATTCATGAATGTCACCAATACAGTCTGCTGAAGTGATAGCTATAAAATGAAAGATTTAAAGGAGGCAATCATAATGGTTAACAGCGGTATGAAAAAGCTTAAACATGTTCATAAATTTCAATAACTGCTGAGCAATATACTAGATTCATCTAGGAGAGATTTAATTTGAAAAATGCTAAATAGGAGATACAAAGACTGGAAACACAGGCATTTCTCCTGAAGATGGAGTCTTTTGGTGAGAAATTTACATTGCACTTCAACTGAAGTGATATTAAATGCAAGTACAATGTGGTAGAAAGAGAATTATAAAATAAATTATAGAAAGGGTTTTTAGGTTTGCACATTAAGGAAAAAAGCTTTATTTTGTATTCTCACTTCAGATGGTATTTGTATTTAGATCTATAAATGACCATGCATGCTGAAGGAAAGGAGATAAAAAATTTTGATGTCAATTATATAGATATTTAATAGAAAATAAAAATGACTGAAGTCTTAACACAGGGAAGTATAGGCATATATACTTGTGTGCAAGTATCCAGAATATATACATCATTTAAATAGATGCTTATTATTTACAATACAAATACTTCAGATGAATTTTAAATTTTCAGTGTTTAAAATTAATTGTATTCTGAGGCAGAACCTTTCATTGCAGATGGTTTTAGCCGGATGCATCAGTGCACTAAGATTTTTGAAGTGGTGAATACCTTCTTTGTGTTGCTAATTGCAGCTGTGCAGTCTGCAAATAAAGGATATCCAGCATCTTACTTCCAATTTCAATCATTTTATTCCTGTTGATAAACAGCCCTTATCTTCTTCCCACACACCAGATAGATTTTACATTATTTTATAAATGAGAATTTTCCATTGTGCTGCGGCATATTGTTAGCAAGCTTGAGCTTTATTAAAAAGAAATAGAAACATAGGATTTGGAGACTTTCTCCTCGTTCAAGTGACTTATTTTTAGATGTACTGATGCTGCTTGCAGTAATGATTAAATTAATGAAGGTTGTATGGTCTGAAGGGACAATACTAGTCATTACCGTGCTCTGTTCTGATCTAAACCCTGCTGCACTCTTATCTCAGCCAGAACACTAGCCCGCTTCAGATGGGTGTGGAAATGATCACAGCTCCAACTGCGCTGTGGTTCTTCTGAACTGGGGGCCTGAATTTAAGAAGAACCGAGCACCAACTACCCCAATTCAAAATCCTGCTTGGCAGGTATGTTGAACATCCCAAACCCTGGCGTTCTCGTTTCTTCTGTTACGAGCACAGTGAGGTGGTGAATACTTACAAGCAATCAGCTTGATCTGGGTCGCTGCCTGTGATGGAGGTATGTTCTGCTGTGTGTATCCAGACCCCTCCAAGAAGCAGCACAGCCCTGTAGAATGGTGTGTTGCTTATGGAAATACCACCTCAGAGGTGTTTTAGGAGCAGAATCTGTCTTTTGAAGTCATGTGGGACCTGTCTTACAACATTTGGGGGAACATCTGAATAGGCATCCCTGGAACAACTAGTAGATTTGAAACACTGAGGAGCTTTCTTTAAAGCAAAGAGGTTGTGTTTTCATCTTGTCTGTCTCTGTAAAGTTACACAGCTATTTTCTGAGTTTGGGCTAAATTTCACTCTCTGTCCTTGCTAGTTTTATGTATCTCCCTGGTCCTATAGCAGTATTTATTTTAAAAGAAGACAAAAATACACACAACAATGTACGTTTTTAGCAGAGAGTGGAAACCGGAATGGATAAAGTTACAAGGAAGGCACTATTGGGACCAGCACAGGGAGAGTGAAGCAAATGGAATTTCCCTTTCTGTGGTCACCAAAAGCCACTCCTAAATACTGGAAGTCATGTGCCCCTCAACTGAAACAGAATGAATTCTCCACGTTTGATTATTGAAAGAAGATGATAGCAAGAACATATGTTAAGAGAGTTTGGAAGAAGAAATGCAGCTACTGGCAGAAGAGTGATTAACCTAGTAAGGAACTCAATACCAATGTTTAATTCTCAAGATCTGTTACATTTTTGCCATGACACTTTATATTCTGAATGGCTTTACTGGTGCAATTCCATTTGCTTCACAAACCACTCAAAATACAAGGAGATTTCTAGAGAGTGAGAATAATGATTTCCAATAACAGAATGAAATATTTTAGCTGACAAGTTCAGTGACATGGCTCTGTGAATCCTCCTACATTCCCTGCCAAATACCACATCAATTTTGTTTGACTTCATGCAAATCTGGACGGAGAGGAGGGGCCCTTATCTCTCTGTGTACTTACATATACTCTCTATCTGTGCATAAATATTCCCAAACATGTTTGTGTAGGTGTCTCAGCAAAGCATATGGAATTTCACATTGATTTGTGAACTCTATAAAACACTAATGGAGCTGCTGCTTTAGCTTTCAGTCAGTTGGGAAAGACTCAGTGATGGGAAGCTGCAGGCAAATTCTCCCTTTGCTGGTCCCAATAGCACCTTCCTTGTAACTTTAGCCATTCTGGTTTCCACAGTCCTCAGATTAATTTCTCTCATTTGGGAAGCCACGCAAACTCATCCATGATACAACTTGGAGATGAGTTCTATCTCCCTACATCTGATACACTTTATTTATTTCTAAGCACAGCTCTCTAGAAGGGAAAACAAGCCACACAATTCCATGCACAATGTGTGCACCTACAGTGCTGTAAAATGCTTCATCAGGAAGAGATGAGGAACATCGCTCTTCTCTCCTTTTTATTGTGAAATGAATTGTACTGCTTTCGACAGCCTACACATGCAGATTTGTTCTCTCTGTGCTCTGCTGAAAATGATTCTGCATTACATATGTTTTCTGTGTGCCAGTGGGTACATGAGTGATACCTTACACTGCCGTTTAGGGCACAGCCTCAGGACACCTTGATATTCAGAATGAAGTTCTATTATAATAAGGTCATCTGCTTCTAAAGAGCTTTTCATTGCCATCTACTTTTTACAAACTGTTTTGGTATATCATTAGTCCAGTCACTGCTGGAGCAGTTGTTTTTGTGGTAAATTGATGTTATTTCACAGCACAGTTGCCTGATTGTCACAGGCAGCAACTAAAGGATAAAATTAAACGAGCAGAAACCTAGCTGGAATGTTGATAGTGATCAGAATTACTGACCTTGACCTCATTTGTGAGAAGCCATGAGATCTCTAATGGCAAATTTTATCTTTCTCACTCAGTACCAAATTATTTTTTAAAAAACCCAATACCCTACATAGGCAGTAACATGATTCCCTCACCTGCTGCACAAAGGTATTTGTGCCGTAGCGAATTCAGGGTATGTGCTGCCAATTGAAACATCATCTGCTTCTCTGAACACACAGAAGGCTGCTTTTCCCTCCAGAAGCCGGCGGAGGCAGTAAGATGGTTTGTCAGGGTTTGGGGTTTTTTTTGAGGAGGTGACGATAGAAAACAAACTGAGGCCATGCAGCACTGAACAGGGACCAGTGCGGGGGCTGTAGTTACTGAGGCCTCGGGGACAGTGCGCTTAGTGCTGGACTGCGTGCAGGGCTCTGCACAGTAACTATCTGGCTTCAGGGGTTTGGCCTGATGCTGTCAGCAAAGGTCATGGATAATGGTATTAGCCACTGGATCTAGTCTGACTTCTTCCCAAGTGGCCTTAATGCTAAGGATGCACTCCATGGACTTGTGGTTTCTAAAGTTAGAGCCAGGCTTTTGACACTGTTTCAGTAACTGCTAGAAGCAGTGTTTTCTGTTGTCTAGAAGCGAAGTATCCGTGTGCAGGACACTGTTAAATTAAAGGGGTGTAGTCTGGGTGGAATCCAGGCTGCTCTCCTCTGTACAGACTGAAGTCTATGTGTTGGGATATTTTCTTGCTATCCCCTGTGAGCTCGTGGAGGGGAAGGGTGGCACACAGAGATGAAAGGGACAGTCTGACTTCTCCCATAGCTGCACTTCATCTTTTTTCTACCTCTAATCACTTTTGTTCATTTTGGTCATTTGTTTTACCCTGGACATAGTCCCCTGTGGGAACCTTTATCAGCTGAGGGTACTGCTGCACACATTTCATTAATGCATAAATGAGCAGGCTGAGAGCATTGCATCGATCAGCAGATGCCTCGTTATCTGTGGTACCCTTGCTGTGATGCCCTGGGGGACAGGGGGACTTTCTACTGTGAATATATAGACTATTATTTCCTTTCCTTTCTTTTCTTATTGTATGTGCACAAATATTTAAATAAATGTCATTATAATTTAGTGTTTTCATACTATAATCTCTCTTCTTCTCCCTTCGTCCCAGTAGAATAATACATTTCAGATTCTCAGTCTCACCTTTGAGGCTATGTGAAGGCTTCTGATTTTGTTTTGCACTCTTACTCTTTGCACAAGCAAGCCTGGTTCTAGTAATGATGGGATTTGTGCAGTCAACCTGGAGAACTGGCACTGCATTTAATATGCTGAGAATTTAGAGGCACAGTCCAGAGTCTTCAGAAGCCAGCTGGACATTCATTGCTTCCAGGTAAAGAAGATTTAAAAAAAAAAAAAAATATATATATATATGTTCTGTCTCTCTTGCCAGTCCCTTGTGCTTGTTGCAAGACCCAAATACTTGCTGGGGAAGAAATATCAAACCTGAAACTCTACTGATCATTGTCACCAGGAAAAATACCCTTTTCAAAGTAAAAGGTGGACATGTAAAAGCACCAGTTCTGTTGAAATCATTGCTTGGTTTAGTCTCCGTGACCTTTTCCCAAAGGTACAGTGGCTTTGAATGTTCTTGAAAATTCTCCTCTAACATCTTGAATCTTCAATGATAAAACTTTAGGCATTAAAAGCCTCTATCTTTCTTTGCCGCTATCTGTTTTCCTGATGCACTCATCTGCTATGGGCTTGCTGGTGCCTGTATGGGATAAGCCTGATGGGATCTTTGCAGCTGATAACACTTACTAGAACTATACTTCTCTGGAGGCACAACTTGATGTAAAACAAAGAGTGCAGAAGTGGACCCAATTCTTACCAATCTCTCCCTTTGAAAAGGGAAATCCTCATGATGGTGCCTGCTTGCCCTGCCGCTGTCATGGGGAGACACTGGATCTCCTACATGCAGCACTGTTTGCTTTTTCACAGTACTGTAAGCCATGTAAAAATCACACTAATTGTATTTGATTCATGTTTTCAAGCTTTTCTGATTTGCAAGAGCTAGTGCCTATAACGTTAAAAATGCCAGCATGTGACTCCAGTGGTTGGTATTTCATTTTCCCTTAAACTTTCTAGTCTTGATTTGCCTTACTCTGAGTAGTTATGTTACAGATGTACTCAAAGCCTTGACTTGTGCTTTTCAATTAAGCTAACTTAAAATCAAATTTTATATCATAGATAATAATGGTAGCAATGACTGTGAGAATTCATTGTAGTCTGTTGCTTTTAGCAACTTTTTAACAAAGTAGTGAAGTGAATATGTAAGAAATATATTTACAATATAAATGGAGAAAGCTAATACCCAAGCCATATATCCAGCTTCCCAAAATTCGGCTTGAAACCTTTAGCTCCAGAGTCGCATATTTAGAAAATCAGCTTTCTTTCCAAATCACTTTTCCTTTCCTTTCCTTTCCTTTCCTTTCCTTTCCTTTCCTTTCCTTTCCTTTCCTTTCCTTCCTTTCCTTTCCTTTCCTTTCCTTTCCTTTCCTTTCCTTTCCTTTCCTTTCCTTTCCTTTCCTTTCCTTTCCTTTCCTTTCCTTTCCTTTCCTTTCCTTTTCCTTTCCTTTCCTTTCCTTTCCTTTCCTTTCCTTTCCTTTCCTTTCCTTTCCTTTCCTTTCCTTTCCTTTCCTTTCCTTTCCTTTCCTTTCCTTTCCTTTCCTTTCCTTTCCTTTCCTTTCCTTTTCCTTTCCTTTCCTTTCCTTTCCTTTCCTTTCCTTTCCTTTCCCCTTTCCTTTCCTTTCCTTCCCTTTCCCCTTCCCTTTCCCCTTCCCTTTCCCCTTCCCTTTCCCCTTCCCTTTCCCCTTCCCTTTCCCCTTCCCTTTCCCCTTCCCTTTCCCCTTCCCTTTCCCCTTCCCTTTCCCCTTCCCTTTCCCCTTCCCTTTCCCCCCCTTTCCCTTTCCCTTTCCTTTCCTCTTTCCCTTCCTCTTTCCTTTCCTTTTTCCTCCCCTTTTTCCTCCCCTCCCTTCCCCTACCCCTCCCCTCCAAAAAAGCAAGGGGACAATCCACAGTGCCAGTGTATGGTACAAGTGTGAGCACAGTATTTCAGTTTATAACATTGTTGTAAAATCTCTTGGTATGTACACATCAACTTTCTAGGAGCTGTCAAAATAAGGTTTCCAAGTGTAGTAATTGTATACATTTGACAAGTATACATTAATTTGTTTTGATTTTAAGTTCACTGAGAGGTGAATTTTTCAATGGGCCTGCTGGTGAACGGCCTTTTCAGTTTGTGTCATTCGTCTATCTACACATCACTAAAATATGTCTGTCTTTGACTGGGTTGTACAAATAGAAAATAGTAAATTGAAAGTTTGCCTTGTGAACCAGAATTAAAGTTAGCAAAACATACACACTGAAATGGTATGCTTTGCTGTTAAGTCAAGGTATAAAGTGAAAGGTTAATAGAGTATATTAATAAGTTATATTTAAAGAGCATGTTTACCTAAGACTGCAGTTAGGGAGTATAAAAACTTAGAGCACAGTCCTTTCCTCAAAAGCCTCCAGCCTGAATGGACAAGGCAAGTGCGAGGAATGAGGAGAAACAGAGCTCAAAGAGCTTTTGTCTGGCTGCTGATTGCAGTAAGAATGGGGCCAGTGCTCTGGAAGACTTGTCCTTGGGTTCTGTGTGAGCAAACAGTTTCAGCAGGCAGAGGCATGAGAGGTAAAAAAGTCTGTAACACACTGGGGGGCAGATTTATCCCCGTGGGGTCCAAATTATTGAATGCTGGGCAGAAATACCTTTTAATAACTGGTGATTCTATAGATGACCTATACGGTGGTTCTCATGCTTGGTTGGATGGGCTATCTTGTAAATCTGTGCTGCAAATCCATCTGGTTAGATTCATTTTTTTCATAGGTTTTTATGTAGCATTAAGGTGACTTTTTTTAAGGGACACAGACAAACTAGCTTTAGAACTGGAAATTAAACCCAGACTGATGCCTAGTCTAGAGCTTTAGCAATTAGACTACTATCACAAGATTTTTCTTCAATTAATGCTGTAATCTTCTATATCTTTTATTTTAAGTTTTCATTTCCTGTCAAGTTGTGTTTCCACAAAATTTGCCCTGGATACTTTGTAGTTGAGTTCTGGTAGCTGCAGCTGTCTGTTTTCAGAGTGATAGTGACGAACTTGCTTTTGCAGCTGATCTTTCCATGCATAGGCTGCTGGAGATAGCCTAGGGGTACTCCTGGCTGAAATGAAACCATATGCACAGCATTGGGTGCTTCATTGCTACTTTAATGTTTCTTCTGCTGAAATTTTCCAATACACTGCACACAGGAGGGAAAGATTTTGGGGATATACATAGATATACCTCACTGTTCCAACATATCTACGCATTGCGTGAGGTAACACAGGTGAGGGTTTTTTAAATGTCATCTATGTGATAAGCTCAGTTTTCAATATCTAATCTTTTTCCTCTATGTTGGGTGTCACAGAAGCTGTAAAAACCTCTGATGAGAGAAGTGGACAACATGGAAGGGCATATAACCTACGGCAGTAGGGTTACAAGATGCGAGGCAGTGTTATGGGTCAAGATGCAAGAAAGCCCTATTTTATATGCCAGATTCAATGATCTTCTCTGCCTTTGACTTTCCATACAAGGTAGGTGGTAAATGCAAATCCTGATCATGTCTCACGGCTCTGTTTACAAGCACCCAATTTGTGAGTCAGAACATGAATTTATTCCATGCTAACTTTGCACACTGACACATTTAAGAAGGCCTAAGAGTGACTTTGTGCTAAGTAGCTTATTCCATTCTGAAAATAGAGCAAGGTATCCAGTATGTTAGCATCTCAATGCTTCATGCTGGTTTTTACAGTTAGCTTTAATGATCTGGCATTGACACTGAAAGTGGCTGAACCATGGCAGCCCATGGCTTTGTGTGAACTCGCCTGTTTTGCCAGGAAGCAGCACACAAGCCTGGAATCTGCTCTCTGCTCCCAGGCAACCCGGGTGTCTGATGCTGTGTTGTAATGGAGGAGCAGCTCCCAAGGCTGGGTCTGGTCCACACTGACTTCCGAGCTGGGCAGTCCTGAGCTGTTCTTCAACCTGCTAGTTTAAAGATAAACTTCTAAAGGAGCAGCAGCCCCTGCTCTCTGTGTGGGATGTTCATGACAGGTGACTGCTGTCCAGAATGACCCTTGGGATGACTGCACGTGCTCATTTTCTTGTAGGGTTGGCTATGGATCATGTGACCATTCTATAAAGGGATGCAAACCTGTAAAGAAGCCACATGGTTTAGATTCTTAACTTTTTAACGAGACAATGGTAAAGAAGCCCCAAGTATTTTGTGTTCAGAAATTTAGCTGGGTATCTCTTAGGGATTTCCTTCCAGTTCACCTTTTTCCTGTAGTCTGACAGTGATAACTCTTTTAAAGCATTCTGTAATAATGGTCTTCCAAACCTCTAGTTAATAACATCACTGAGAGAAACCACTTGTCAGAATAGAAATGCCATACTGTGTTTCAGACTTGCAATCACTTCTTGATTTCGCCACAGAAGGATGTTGGGAGAGGGGAACTTTCAGTCTGATATTCTGATAAGGTTCTGTATTCTCAAGGGTATAGTGTTTACAAAGAAAAGCTAGAAGCTGCTTTTTGTTTGATTTGAACCAGCCACTGGAAACAGGGGACAATATGGTAACGTTTGAGCAAGAATGGGCAAGATTTATAGAACCACAGCGTACATCTTGAGCTTTGGGAAGTTCTTCCCCAGCCCATAGCTAATGTTTTCTCAGATGGTCTCTTGACTGATTTGTGGAAACATAATTCCAAAATGAGCAGGAGAAAGTCATGATGTTCAAGCAAAAATTGGTTGCATGTGTTTAACAATAATCACTGTTTTCAAACAATCCTTTCTACCCCTCTCAGGTAGAGACTTTGCATTCCTGAATCAGAATTAACAGGAAAGAAAAAAGTAAAAGAAAGCATCTGCTTGAACATACTAACAGCTGACCTATGTTAACTTGTACGTGTTTCTTCGTTGGTAAGGAAAGACTTGATATCTATTCCTCACTTGTGAATTATCTCCTACTTCAGAGATGAACTCTCCACTATACTTTATCTTGCCTCCCATCGCACAAACTGTAGATTGTATTTGGATATCCATTCTGTGTGTTATGTGCACACAGAACTTTGGTTGAAGGGTAAATGGGAAAACTTATAGCTAGTGTTTTAATATGCTTGACAAAGCAGCAGGACACTCTAATTAAAATAACACAGTGAGGCACAGAATGGGATAGGTTCCCATAATGAACAGCTTAAAATGCTGATGATAAGTGCTCATCTATCACTGTTACAGCATACCAAACAATTGGCTACACAAACAAGCACTTGTTTAGCAGCAGGTGCTGTGCCAGTGACAAAATTGAAAAAAACTTGTGATCTTGTGATTTCACCCTTGAAAGCTTCCTTCTTCGAAACTGCAAACCTGCATTGTGGTTTTCTCTTCTAATTCAGACATAAGTATTTAATGCCTTCTATGCAACTACATGCCTCTAAACAAAGCAGGCCTGTGTCTGCCCTGGAAATCTATATATGGATCTGCTCTGTGTCACACTGAGCTTGCAGTCAATCACTAGGTCATCTGGTTTAGACTCCTCAGACTTCTCTGTCAGTCACAACCAGTGGTGAGTGGGTGCCTTATATGATGAGGTACTTCTTGTTTTAAAGGAGAGTATGAGAGACAGCTATAGACCTCTGATGGACTTGTGGATGTGAAGAAAGCTTTGTGGAGTATTCCTATCCCTCTGTAAATATGCTTTAATAAAAAAGTGTGCTCAGCCTTAAATTATTGTTAAGCACTCAGCTTAGCTTGGCATAAATAATGGTATCATCACTATTTAAAGATACTGCACCATTCAACATAGTCACATTTAACTGATTTTGGAGCCTATGTCAAGTTTTTTTAAGGTGTTTGGGAATTTCAGTCTGCTTTCGAAGTGTCTAATTAATTGGGAATTTCAGTGCTGAGTGTAATAGTGGCTCAACACCTTTAAGAAAACGGTCTAAAGCTTTACACTTCTTAATTTCTTACTATGAACTGCAATCAGGGAATATGCAACACAGGCACACAGAAAAACGTCTGAGCCTTTTACTGCAGAAAGAAATGCTCCATTTCTATGGCACATCTGTTGTGCTGGTCAGTCTGAAAAGCATAACTGAAAAGCAAGAAATCATTTCAGTTTTTTGCAGGCAGAAAACTGACTCTCTGTAGCCACTGTGTAGTTTTAGATCCTCCTGAGGCTGTCAATTCTCAATTCCTATTTTGAGGATTCGCAGTTCAAACCCAGTTCCAGGCTACACTTGTGCAGGGAAAAAAAGTCTGTATTTTCCCTTCTTCAAAAAAATCTGAATGTTTTTGGAATCTGTGAAAGTCTCCATGTGAGTAGAGTTCTCTGTGTGCTAGTGTTGGCAGTGCTGGATCTTGTCTAAGTGGACATACCTATGTAGACAGACTCATACATGCATACATATGTACATAGACTTATATGTGGGGGAGAAAGAAACTTTCTATGCTATAGCAAGCTGATGGGGAAAGGAATGACTATAACCTAACTGAATCAAGTAATTCAGACCGTTAATTTCTGGTAGTAAATGTGAATGCACTTTAAGTACTACTTTAGCAGTGAAGAGCTGTTAAAGTAAAAGTATCAGTCTGTCAGTGAGAATTACACGTTCCGTCCTTTCCACATTAATCCTGCCACCTTTTCCCTCTTTGTCTCTTTCTCACTTCTGTCAGTGACTCTTGCCACATTTCCAGGACTCATTCACAGAGAGGTCAGCAGCCGTGCTAAAGGATGGCAAATAGATTACAAATAGATCATTTTACATGATTGTCACATTAAAAAACAAGCAAACAAGGAAGCTTACAACCAAGACTTGGGTATGAATTCGCAACAGTAACAGAAAACTTATGGAAAGGAATTTCAAAAACAAAATAAACCAACTCTTCTGAAGAGCAATGCAAGAGTGGCATTAAACATGCATGGCCAATGCATTATTGCCTGTTCTTGTCTCTACTTGCATTGAAGCAGAAGTGGTTTGGCCAATGGCTGCTGCATTCCCGGGATTCTGGAAACATGTTTAGCTCTCCGTGTCGGTCAGTAAAAAACAATCTTACATTCTTTACAATTACAGCATCAGCTTTGTGGCTGTGACTATAATGTCCTATAACAGAAATAGGCCTTATAATCCAGTTTGATTAAATAGCAGAGTATTACAACATACATTTACCATGACAATAGACTTACCTGTGCGCCCTAGGGAAGTATTGTGACAGGATACAACTGTGTAGTTTTATATATTTTATATATAGTGTCATTTCCTTTGAAAGAAAGAAATCAGTGTTTTGCGTTATGTTTGAAAGTGAGATTCGTTAACAACTTGCAGGGAGCCATCGGAGTTGACTATCCAAGTCGCCTTCATGCCTTTGAAAAGGTTTGTCTTGTTCGTAGAACCTGGTTCCTTATTCCACAGCTCTGATGCGGGAAGCTCGTCTGGGACAGGTTAGCTTGCCATGGGGTGGTGAGGCTGCAAAGACCACCTGGGCCTGAATGATTGATTTCTTGAAGGCGGAAAAAAAACCTCCTGAAGAATCAGTGTGTATCTGGCTGGCACGCGTTGCGGCGGGTGCTGAAGTCAGAGCAGGCATCCCCTGTACCCTGTGGATCCGCCGGGTCTGTTGGGAAGTTGCGTGGTGGTGCGCAGGGCCGCAGATTTAGCAGCCCAGCAGCTCCAGCTAACACAACCAGTAAGGAGGCCATGCTGGTGCACTGGTTGTGGCAGTGGGAGGGAGGCAGGGGCCCTGGGCGGGCGGGAGGAGCAGGGGCTGCAGCCGCTTGGAGAGGAGGCAGTCTGAGGTAGCAGTACGGCTGTGGTCCTGTATGTTATAAACGTAAAATATGCCTGTTTGGAGGGGTAATTTTGGTGAAATCTGGTGCAAATGAGCCTTCTCAGTAGCTCTTGAAAGGCTCACTCATCCTGTACATGAACTCGTGCTTAAAACTGCTTGGAGTGGGGTAGCTTTGTGTGGCAGCCGCCATTTTGTTGAGGGGTAATGGTACTCTGTGGGCTTCACAGGGACAAAGTTTGTAGAAGGCTCATGCTGAGCTCTTGGAGGTGTTTGAAAACATCCTGAAAAATTATATGATAGCGTTTGAAAACTGGTGTGTGCTGGTTTATCTTTGAGGGTCTGCACGCAGGCTGGATCCATTTTCCTGAGGAGAGGCCTTTCCCTCAGGGGCAGCGCCATGAGGCAGCTGAGGCCTTGGCTCCCTTCTGGAACCCGAGAGGCCTTTCCCTGAGTGGCCGGTGGAGGTCACATCCACTGAGCTGCTGGCCATTGCTCTTCAAGACACAACAGAAAACTTGGCTTTTCAGGTTTGCCTTGAGGGTGAAACTTGCTGAGGAGATTTTAAAGCAGGAGGTTTGTCTTATGTAATTTTGGATGAATGGTGGGGAGGGCAGGGAGGAATTGTGTAAGAGCCAAAAGACTAGTGACAGTTTTACCTCAGATTTAGCAGCTTGATGATCAGTAGAAAGTTAAGAGGTCTTATTATTTTGGTTACATGCTCCAGCTTTTCAGACTTTTGTCTAATGCTATTAAACTAAATTAGTTTGAACCTTCTAGACAACTAAATTTGCTCTTTACTTTTTCAAAGCATTGACTTTTCTCTACTGCTGCCAGTTCATTTGGGTTGAAAATGAGAACTGTCTCCGTGCCAGGAATTAGGGCACATTGTGTAGTTGATTTTTTGGTGGGGAGGTAAGAGACTGATGTGGGGTTGCCTCTCCTGGCTTCTGACGTAGCAGCATGCTGCCCCACATGGTAGTACTTCTCTGGGGAAAAAATGAGGTAAATACACAGCACCCTTACTCCTCTCCACCTGCATCCTTGACAGATGCTTCAGAAAGGTGGACCAACAGTTCACCCAGCAGGGCAGGATAGTGCTTGTCAGGACGCTGAGACTATTTTGCTTACTTGGGGGGCGTGAGATATATTACCTATAGATCCAAATCCTTTGGTTTTCTCTGCTTGAGCAATTTCAGGTGAGGAGAGAAAAATGTTCCTTTCATGAAATGTGTTAACTTAGTCAAAACCAGTTTGACAGGAAAAAGAATGGGCTTACCTCTGCTCATCATGGTTTTCATAGCTCTAAGTGCACAATGCAGTTCTGTTGAATCCACACTTGATCCTCAAAATATTGGGTTCATAAAATTATAAGATCAGTTATATAAACCATGACTTCACTAAATGAATTTTCTCATTTATGGTGTTGAACACCAGAAGAGGCTCTTTTACATAGTACATTTTCTAGTCATGATGAGACCGTATGATCTGTTTCTCCTCTGTCCCGCTTCCAGGCTCATGATGAGAAGACATGAATCAGGTGAGGTTTTCCATCTTCTTTCGTCCTTTTTTGTTTTCAGTAGTTAATTACCCTCAGTGCTGAAGGAGAGTTTGAATTTGTCAGGCATAACTTCCTGCTGCAGTTTCTTGTTATGCAGCCTTTAAGCAAATTAAAGAGTTCATCAGTACTAGATATTTTTCTCCCCCAAGCTGATCTATCTCCCTATCTTTTAAAAATTACTTTTGTCTCCAAAGACTTTAACCCATCTTTGAATGAAGTTTTCTTCTCTGAAATCTTTTCACGTATTTAAAAAGTCTGTGTTGAAAATGTGGGCATGAGAAGTGGATGTAATATTTTGATAGCTGTTCCAGCTCTGCTGTATATGAGCCTAAAAATATGTCAGTTCTTCTCTGCTGCTGTTTTGTATCATACTAGTCCTCTAGCAGCATTTAGGGGCAGTAACATTCAACTGCTGTTCACTCTTAGGGCTGTATTACTTTTAGAATCAACTTAACAGCTCTCTAGTGCATGGATTCCCTTCTAAGTATGTCCTGTATTGTTAAATACAAAGTAGGGCTAAAATACAGTTTAAGGCTAAAATGCTTTTTTTTTAAATTAATATCTTTAATTGGACCTATCAGACTAAATAAGCCAAAGTGCTCTGGAAAACTACCCAGAATTTTATTCACATCTTCTTATTCATCTATCGCTTGCAAACCTTTCTTTTGGTGGATTAAGATGGAATAAAATACATTGATTAGCATCAGTTGGTCATTAGGGCTCTCACATTCCAATATGATTTCTCACTGAAAAGGAATTTTTTCATTCTTTTAATTACCTGTAATCCATTTTATGTTGGTATTGTATAGGGTTAGTGTAGTCAAAATGTTAAGTGGCATTCAAGTATGTTACCAAAATCTGAGATTACAGGCTTTTACCATTTTCAGCTAAATTGGTATGTGTACATCATTTTACTATTTGGAATGTGAATGAAATAGTTGTTAAATATTTTATCTTAAACATGTAATTAAATAGAGGTGATAAAACCATAAGTAACAACCTTATGTTCCTATTAGGATTTATCTTGTTTCTGTTTTCTTTGACAAGAAAAAATTTAGTGAATATGATCTAACCAGAATTCTTGCAAAACTTAACAAAGTCTCTTGCAGTTCATTTTAGATTTCAACATGACTCTTGCATTAACTGATTTTTCTGTCCTCAGCAAATAAGATCTCTAAGGTTGATTTTTTTAAGGAGTAGTTGAGATAATTCAATATACTTTTGTGAGTGATTAATAATAATAGTTTAAATAATTTAACAATAATAATAACAATACCAATAACAATAATATACACAACCTGCAGTCCTGAACATTCGGTGCCCTTGTAGGGAGCACTTCCTGCAGGCTTTGTGCCTCATCAAGTGACAGTCATTTAGATTTGGAGTGCCTTTTGAGCTCTGTACCTTAAGCAGCTGTTCTGTGCCACCTTTGAAACAAAAATAAAATGATCGGAGAGAGTCAAATGGGAATGCATTATCCGCTGTATCAGAAAGAGAGGTTTTCAAGCCTATTTAGCCACAGTGGGTAGATAATCTGGCATTCTGATACCCAATAACATATTCAAAATCAAAATTACATATATGAGAACTGCAGTCAATGTGAAGATGTCATCTGGATTGTCACTAAAGGCTATTTAATCCCCTCACTGTGACTATGCATTTGGTATATCTCAAGAGGCATACACCCTGCACATTGCAAAGAGAAAGGGTTAAATTTGCAACACTTTATTTCCATTAGAGTTTTTACCAAAGGTTTCTTTGTCCCACTTTCTCTTCGTTGTCATGAGAACAAGACAACATCATTTATATCCCCGGTGTAGTCAGTAGCAAAACTACAAACTTTTAATGCACTTATAATCATATACTTTAACCTTTTTAATATTCACTGTTTTCATTGGTTGGCCTTTCACCTTTCCATCATGGGTTATTGAGGCAATAGACAAGGGAGTGGGGGAATAACTGGTGACTTAAACTTCAGAACACTGAAAATGTCACTGACATATATTTTACAACTTTTCTTTGGTACATATGGCACATGGAAATGCCAGTACAATGGGCTCAGTTCAGACTGATTAAATCCCTTTTTGCTGCTGCAGATCAAACCCAAAATCTCCTTTCTGACCCTCCAGGGGGACCTGTGGCTGCTTGACACCAGAGTAACCAGCCAGGCATTACCTCCTGCAGGTCCCTTTCCTCAGCGTAGGAGTGGTTGTGGAGGGGCTGGAAAGTGGCATTCTTGGCTGTTTGCTGTTGCTGTAGCCTCAGCATACTCTGGGCTGAAGTGCATGCCAATACCTGTGTTTGAACACAAACTTGCTCTTGATACAAATGGTTTGGCTACAGGCCTAACTTGGTGTTTGTATTGGACGAGCTCAGAAGCATAGCAGGAGTGAGAGGGCTGCAATCTCTTGAGAGGCACCTCTGCTTGTCGTGGATGCTTGTCTGGAGTCCGCCATACATCCCACTGTGGCTTGCTGAGACAGCACAGTGGTGGCATGTGGCAGACAAATCAGTCTTGTCTTCTTCCTAGACAATCCTAAAGTCATGTGTAGCAGCATGTTTATCATGGGGTCCCCATACTATGGGATAAGAATGCAACTGAATACAGGATACAGAACATGTTCAGCTTTTGATTTTCTACTTGGGGTGTTGTTGGTGCTTGGCTCAGTAGTGTGGACAGAGGTACTTGCCATAAGCCTAGTTGGCAGCAATTCAGCTGTGAGGGTGCTTTGGGAGTGGGTCTTCCCCTTAAGAGTCACTGAATCTGCTAATGCCTTGAAGTTGCTGTTAACCCTGTCCTTACTGAGTGCATGTCACATGTCAAGTGCAGTGGTGGGGTAGTACATGGGGAGAGAACCATTGCTATTTCATGTGTGTGTAGTGAGGTGGCTTTAGATGGCAAAGATGAATAGGCTGAGCTATATTGACTGCAAAGTAGGTACTTGGATTTTTCTGGCTGAGAATCATGCTTATACCTTGGCCTTAAAGACAATACAAAATGAGACCGCTAGAATGTTTCAGCTGATACAAGAGGTGACGTGTTTAGTTTACTCAGCTTAGAACAAGCTATAAATCAAAGAAGCCAGTTTTTTTTTATATTTTAATGGGGACAGCTGCTAGAAGCCAGATTGAAGCCCAAAGCTGCAGTAACCAAGACAACACAAAGGTTTTAACAAAATTGAACATCGATAAGGAAGGAAGAAACCCTGCCCTGTGGCATTATCTTTAAATTTGAATAGCTTAAGGACTGGCAGAAGGTTTCTTTATAATTGTTTGATTTGCATGAAACACTTGACCTTTTCTGATGAGTTACCAAATATCAGAAGGGGGTTTATTTTTACTTTTGGTAAAAAGCATTTGATCCACTTCATCGATTTTTAATTTTTTAGAAGCATGACAGCATGCAATCGTTCATTTAAAGTCAGGAATTTCACAGTCCAAATAGTTGGACCAAAATAAGAGCTCATGGTTTTTACTGCAGCTTTTGTGACTTGAGTATTCTTACTGTCCTGACGCCCCTCAGCATTACAAATAGCAAATTGGTCCTTAAAAATGTTTACATTTGTTTTGCATTAACAATGGAGTTTCAGGTTTTCTTTGGAATGTTTCTTTCTGTTTACATATGACATGCTGTACTGAATGCCACCAACTACAAAGTATATGAAATCTTATAGCTCATGCATTTCATAGGAAATGTAAGGTCTGTAACACTACTTATGCCTGAGTTGCTGGTACTGTTGGTGAACAATGGAGAGAAAAGAGGATACTTTTTTTTTTAAAAAAAAGCGTGTCACAAGGTCTTGGAACTAGTTTTGTGGCCACAGCAGACTGGCAACAGGCTAACAAGGCATAGAAAGTCCTAAAGCCAAACAATCCTTAATCTTGCAAATGATCCCATTCCCACTGATGTTGACTATTTGCCTGCAGCAAGTTACAGATACTTCTTTTGAGAAAGGGTATTTAACTTTCCTTCTTGCTGTGTGTCAGACTCACTGAAAGAAAGACGGAATTTAACTTTCCTCTAAGCTTTCTGTTCACATTTACCTTCTTTTCTGTTTTCTTATCTCTCCAGACTGTCAGACTGAAATATGGAATAGTAAACTGCAAACAAAACCCCTTGTTATTTCTCCAAATCTTTCAGCACTGTCTGCTATTAAAACTTTTACCGTATTGAAGACCAATGATTTAATATTACTGCAATGCTGTGTTTTCTCTGGGTATACTTTTTATGGAATAAAAGGAATACTACATAAATGATCATAAAGTTGCCTGGTGGTAAAGGTAGCCTACTTGTTAGTTGAATTGCTCCAGGTAAGCTGGCTTATTGATCCAGCCTGCAGCTGGACCTAATTAAATACTTGTCTAGAGCATGTAAATGCTTTGGTAAGTGCAGAGTTAAAAGCAGCAAAGTGTTAAAAGCAGTGTGGGAACCTGGCTTTAGAAGGTCATCTGGGATAGCCCTTTCAGAGCCAGTTTGGCTAGAAAGAGCACAGAATGGATGAAGCAGGTTCTAGCATATTCATAGGCCTCAGAGACTCATATATGTATTCCTTCCAAGAGGAAATATATATATATTTTATCAGTAGTCTAAGTTCAGAGTATCTTTAGATAGCTGCACAAGCTAAGCATCTCCTGTTCAAGGAGATTCATTCTGTCTTCTTTGTGGTAGGTACAAATGGCAGTATACATGTGACATCCCTGCGCCCCCGCGTCTGACCCTCTGTCATACTGGCGTGGAGAGAGTTGGACAGAACGGCAAAGTTAAATTAGACACTGAGACTGCTCTTGGTTGTGCAAGGCACATTTTGAATTCTCAAAAGCACCTTTTCTGTCTGGACTGCGGTATTTCCCTGAGGGTGACTGCAACAAACATCAAGCTTGTTTTGATGAAAGCCCACTGAGAGTTGAGAGTTACAGAATGGCTGCTGTTGGCAACATGCTGTGGAACTGCTCGAAAGCTGGTGTTGGTACTGGAGTGGTGCTGGTAAGCACTCAGTCTGCATTCACAATCTGTGTTCACCTGAGTGACTTTTTTAGTATGACTTTAGCATGCAGTTTGTTTGAATCTACAGCTTCCATTAAAAACTAGCACAAATAATCAAAGAATACAGAGACTGATGCTGTTTCCATTAATCAGTTCAACTGCTCCAGGTCTCAGTGCATTCCCTGTCTCTGGATACTGTGATTGCTCAAGTGAGAAAGTTTTAGTGTCCAGCAGGATTGGAGAGTCAGGCGTACATTTTGTCCAGAGAATCTCTGTTTTGCCCAAAGTGGGACAATTTCTAGCATAGTTCTCACAGAATCGCAGAATCACAGAATCACTAGATTGGAAAGGACCTTCAAGACCATCAAGTCCAACCATTAATCCAGCGCCACCATGTCCCCTAAAGCATGTCCTGAAGCGCCACATCCACACGTTTTTTGAACACTTCCAGAGATGGCGACTCCACCACCTCCCTGGGCAGCCTGTTCCAATGCCTGACCACTCTCTCAGTGAAAAAATTTTTCCTAATATCCAATCTAAACCTCCCCTGGCGCAACTTGAGGCCATTTCCTCTTGTCCTATCACTAGTTACTTGGGAGAAGAGACCAACACCCTCATCGCCACAACCCCCTTTCAGGTAGTTGTAGAGAGTGATGAGGTCTCCCCTCAGCCTCCTCTTCTCCAGACTAAACAACCCCAGTTCCTTCCACCATTCCCCATAAGACTTGTGCTCCAGACCCCTCACCATCTTCGTTGCCCTTCTCTGGACACACTCCAGCACCTCAACATCCTTCTTGTAGTGAGGGGCCCAAAACTGAACACAGTATTTGAGATGCAGCCTCACCAGTGCCGAGTACAGGGGCATGATCACTTCCCTACTCCTGCTGGCCGCACTATTCCTGATACAGGCCAGGACGCTGTTGGCCTTCTTGGCCACCTGGGCACACTGCTGGCTCATGTTCAGCCGGCTGTCAACCAGCACCCCCAGGTCCCTTTCCGCCGGGCTGCTCTCTAGCCGCTCCTCCCCAAGCCTGTAGCGTTTCATGGGGTTGTTGTGGCTGAAGTGCAGGACCCTGCACTTGGCCTTATTAAACCTCATACAGTTGGCCTCTGCCCATCGATCCAGCCTGTCCAGATCCCTCTGCAGAGCCCTCCTACCCTCCAGGAGATCAACACTCCCACCCAGCTTGGTGTCATCTGCAAACTTACTGAGGGAGCACTCGATTCCCTCATCCAGATCATCAATAAAGATATTGAACAAGACCGGCCCCAGAACCGAGCCCTGGGGAACACCACTCGTGACCGGCCGCCAGCCGGATTTAATGCCGTTCACCACAACTCTCTGGGCTCGGCCTTCCAGCCAGTTCCTCACCCAGCGAAGAGTAAACCCGTCTAAGCCACGAGCCACTAGTTTCTCCAGGAGAATGCTGTGGGAGACGCTGTCAAAGGCTTTACTAAAGTCCAGGTAGACAACGTCCACAGCCTTTCCCTCATCCACTAGGCGGGTCACCTGGTCATAGAAGGAGATCAGATTGGTCAAGCAGGACCTGCCTTTCATGAACCCATGCTGGCTGGGCCTGATCCCTTGGTTGTCCTGCAGATGCCCTGCGAGCACTCTCAAGACCAACCACTCCATAATCTTCCCTGGTACAGAGGTCAGGCTGACAGGCCTGTAGTTCCCAGGATCCTCCTTCCGGCCTTTCTTGTAGATGGGTGTCACATTGGCAAGCCTCCAGTCTTCTGGGACCTCCCTTGTTAACCAGGACTGCTGATAAATGATGGAGAGTGGCTTGGCAAGCTCCTCTGCCAGCTCTCTCAGTACTCTCAGGTGGATCCCATCAGGCCCCATAGACTAGTGGGTGTCCAGGTGGCTTAGCATGTCCTTGACTGCTTCCTCCTGGATTATGAGGAGTACATTGTGCTCTCCATCCCCATCTTCCAGCTCAGGGGGCTGAATACCCTGTGGATACCTGGACTGGCTATTAAAGACTGAGGCAAAGAAGGCATTAAGTACCTCAGCCTTGTCCTCGTCCTTGGAGACAATGTTCCCCGCCATATCCAGTAGGGGATGGAGATTCTCCTTGCCTCTCTTTTTGTTGTTAATATATTTGTAAAAACATTTTTTATTATCCTTTACGACTGTGGCCAGACTGAGCTCTAGCTGGGCTTTTGCCTTTCTAATTTTGTCCCTGCTTGACCTAACGAGATCCTTGTACTCTTCGTGAGTTGCCTGCCCCTTCTTCCAGAGATGCTAAACTCTCCTCTTTTCCCTGAGTCCCAGCAAAATCTCCCTGTTCAGCCAGGCCGGTTGCCTTCCCCGCCAGCTCTTCTTACGGCACGTGGGGACCGCCTGCTCCCGCGCCTTTAAGATTTCCTTCTTGAAGACTGTCCAGCCTTCCTGGACCCCTTTGTCCTTCAGGACTGTCTCCCAAGGGACTCTCTCAACCAGTGACCTGAACAGGCCAAAGTCTGCCCTCCGGAAGTCCATGATAGCAGTTTTGCTGACCCCTCTCCTTACTTCACTCATAACTGAGAATTCTATCATGTCGTGGTTGCTAAGCCCCAGACAGCGTCCGACCACCACATCTCTCACCAGTCCTTCTCTGTTTGTAAACAGCAGGTCCAGTAAGGCACCTCCCCTGGTGGGCTCACTCACGAGCTGCGTCAGGAAGTTATCTTCCACACATGTTAACCTTTTACTCATGGTGATATGCCTCCTTGGAAATATAAGAAGTGTCTGTGACTTCCAAATTTTAGGACAGTGCCCTAACTCATATTTTGTTTGTATAAAAAGGGTTGAGACACCTAGCTCTATAGCCACATATTCTTCTTCTTTGCTTGTATTTTACTAAAGTAAAAAATATTGGCTGCTGCAACATTTATGCCAAGTCCACTGCTCTAATTTATGTTAGACATTCACTGGGTCTCTAAGAACTTGCATGGATATATATCTGTCCTGTGGGATCTGATTAGGTTTGGGTGGCTCTAGAGAGATACCAATGCACAATTTGGCATTTGGGGTATATTTTGCTAGTAGACTTTCTCTGGACTTTGTATGTGATTTTGAGAATTGCACCATAAATGAAACACAGAAGTCTCTGCCTCAGGTTCCTTTTAGACAATCAAGTTCTTCTGAAAATCTGGATTGACATGACTTGCTGTCAGCTGCCACGTGTCATAGTTGATTAGTGGCAAAGCTGAGACAAGTCACATCTGATTTGAAGCCTATTAAGAAAGTTCTTAAGACTGAAATCTCCATGGTCTTTGTTTGACTTGGGTTTAATTCGGACCCAGATTTGCTCTTTAGTTACAAGACTGTCCTCACTTATCTTTACTGAGATTTCCACTGTACCTTCAGTTGACATGAATGCCAGATTAAGTGCTGAATGGGAATGTTACAAAGTGTGTGGACCGGAAAGGCAAGCAATATTTTTAGAAAACTTGTATCTTGAATGTGCTGTTTACTGTGATGTGAAATATTGCATATTCTGTCCAAATGTTGAATCTTTTCTTCATAAAATTCTGCTGAATAATTGGTATATCTGGGTAAATATAAAATTACCAACAAACCTAAAGTAATATGGGTCTTAACCCATATAATTATGAACAATTTTTTAAATTTTCTTCATTATTGATCGAAAGCTTACCAAAGGGGCCATATACATTATATGCAGCTCTAGGTGATACACTCGGGTGAAAAAGTCTTAACAGATTGTTGAGCCACATTTTCAGCCTGTCTGTGCCCGGCAGCTGCTGTAGGTTGAAAGCAAGCGTGGGCTGCTACAGTTTTCTCCTGGCAAGAAGATGAAGGAACAGTGCTTTTCAGCCCCTTTCAATTGGTGGTATGTCCTCTGTGTATATACTGGCCCATGCCAAGCTGTAAGTGTCACTCTAGTGTCTTTAGTAGAGCTCTGCTGTTCTGTACTAACAGAGGACCCAGTCCTTTGTGGCTGTATACCAAGCATGTGAGCACACCAGGTTAATAGCCAAAATTAGGCAAAAATGGGATAAAGTATTTCCAGGCATTCTTAAAATGACTGCAGCCTCTGTCATTTTCCCTCTGTGCTGCTGTCATGTTCAGATAACATAAATCTCTTCATATCTTGTCCGTAGATCATGAAAGTGCTTGGAACTCCCATTAGAAATAAGCACGCACTGCGTTTGGCCATCATATCTGTTAAATAAAGAGTTGGTGATTTCATAGGAAATAATTTTTGCAATTGAAATTACTCTGTTAAATTCTGTCCTTATATTGTCATTTGTTGTTTAATGGGAATATATTTGTTTTCACGCTTGCCATAGAGTCTGGAGGAGAGAGCAAGCTGATGATTTCATTTAATGGCAAGCAGTGTGATCCAGCTGAAATCCCTTTACTGTATCAGAGTTTTCTCATTAATCTGGCAAGGTTTTCTGCTATGATAGATCTTTACACATTTCCCTCTCAGAGGATTTTTTAAACTTTGAAGAATTCTCTTACAGGGTTTTGTGTATAAAGGCTAATATTTCTTAAAATCCTGAACTTAGGAAATTGAAGCAGTGGTCTCCCCCAGCACTGAGACCATGACTTCCAGGGGCCATGGAGTTGCTCTGGCCTAGCCTGAAGATCAGTATTGGGGTGGGGCTGGCAGAATTTCTGTTTTCTTTCCACGTCTGCACTGAGGGATTGTGTGACCTTGACAAATGCCTTTACCTCTCTGTGGTTATTTCTCTTCCTATCTGTTGCCTCATCTTTCCAGCTTGCAAACTTCCCAAGGCTTGGATTATCTGTGCATATACCATCACAAAAGGCATTCTGGTGTGGGAATCAAGATACAGACTTTAAGGGACTTCGCATAAATCACAGGGCAATGGAATCAACTGATTGTATCAATTTTACACTGGTCCTCCTTATCAAAAATATCCAGTTGTCATGACACAGCAAAACTAAAGAATGTGACCTAAGTGCAGTTGTGATCAATGCCCTAGACTGCAGGCTTTCTTGGCTGTTGGTAGGCTGCTCCAGGCTCATAGGAACAGCAGCACAGGTGGAAAAAAGGACTCCCTAACTGCCCCAGGGGAAACAGAAGCTTAATCCCTCTAGCTCCAGTTGAGGAATTTCTCTGGTGACCTTACAGCAAGGTAACTTATAGCTCATCATTGTAATAATCCTTCCCACATCTTAAATCATGTTAGTCAACAGGGGTAGAATGAAGTCTTGATCTCATTGAAATCAGCAGCAAAAGTGCCAGCTGACTGTATTAGAAATTCATACCTGGTCTAAAGGATTGCCAAGTACTGGAGGTCAAACTGTCATTGCACACACTGGGAAACCGTGCTGCTTTTATGGCATGTCATGCCTTTAAAGAATAAATGCTAGTTAAGAGGATAAGTAGAAATGATACATACTCCCCAAAAGCTGCCAAATTTCTGTTTTCTTAGTTATGTCATTAAGGATTTACAGGTGTTCACTGCCTAAGATTTGCATCTAGTGCTTGATAAGTATATCAAGGCTGGATACAGGACAAGATCCAGCAGTGAAGAAAAAAGGAACAAAATATGTCTTAAATATACATTTGAACAGAAATGTGTCGCAATTCACAGAAAGTTGAAATAGTGGTCACTGCAGAAAAGGGGTGAGTTGTTGGGCAGGGTGGGACTGTCTCAGTTGGAAGTTGTGCTTTGCATATTTTACAAACAATATCAAACCTTGTGGGGAGTTGATCAAAGTTTAAGTGTAAATTAATGCAGTATGTTTTCTGGGGGAGCATGTATGAATAATAGATGTTAGCGTACGAAGAGCCAGCCATTTATTAGCTGCCATAATTTGCAGCTAGAAAGGGAAATTAAAACACATGTGGGTCTACTTCTTTGTCATTTGATCTTTTTAATAATGTTATTAATTCACTTTATATTAAACTGTCACCAAAGATGAGGTGAGTGGCTAGACCTTAAATTAGTGGACTATTTTTCTGTCCGTAAAACCTGCTTAACACTAAGCACCAAGCCCAAAAGATTTTAAAGAACTACAACTCCTTGGTTCTGCACAATATCACTTTAAAATAGAGTTAATCTAAGTCATGATGTGCATCTATAGGTTTTATAAGAGCCTATAAATTTCAGGAAATTAACTTCCTCATAATCACATGTTCAAGCTAGTCTTTTTGCACAGGTGTTTTATTTTTAGGTTAATCACTGCTGAATTTTTTTTTTTTTTTTTTTTTTTTTGAGAAATCTGTTCATGTTCAGTCCCTTGAAAGGGAGAAGAAATTTGCTTTTATATTACTTGGCAGTGTTAGGTTTATGGTTGGACTCAATGATCTTAAAGGTCTTTTCCAACCTAAACGATTCTATGATTCTATTTAACAAATTGGGATTTCTTTCAATCACTTGTATCAGGAAATGTTCCCTGATAACAAACATACAGGCATACATCACTGGATATCTGCTTTCATGCTAATTAGCTGATTATTCAATTACTATGCATATCAAAGAATTTGTCATGGTTTATTTTGAAAAACAGAGGGACAAATTTTGAGGTAAGGTGAACCAAACATAATACTATTGATTTCATTTAGTGTTGGGCAACTTTCAGTTGAAGGTCTGGCCTAAAAATCATAATGCAATCATATGAGGTCATCCTGCAGATGCTTTTAGAAGGTCTCAGTTCATTCTCTTCATCAATACTTCTCCTTTGTGCACTGCCTGACCTTCTTGAGTTGACTTCTGAAAGTTGAAACAAATATAAACTCGATATCAAGCCAGTGGCATTATGACGTTGTCTCTGACACTTTTATAAACATGCACAATTCTAATTTCCAGTAAGCATCAGATTTGTCACCTCAGTTGTTATCTACATCTTAAGTCAAGATCACTTCAACAGCCGTTGCTTTCTGCTGCTTAATACTTACTTGCGTGGTCTTGTCAGTACTTGAAACCCAGAAGGCACCAAAACAAAGTTCAGTTTCTGTAATCGTAGAGGATAATGCACCATTCTGAAGTTATTGCAGCAATTTTACAGAAAAATATTAATACAATTTGCATAAATCAAGCAGTGACCTTATATATGTCTTTCTGACAGTTTGTGCAAATTATAAAACAGTCTTTAAAAAAAAAAAAAAAGATAATTATGAACTCTTCCCTGCAGTCTCAGAGGCCTGACTGGTTTGAAACAAACATCTTTCAATCTTTTTGAGAATGGAAAAGGTAGTTTTAAGTGCGGAATTGGAATATAGTATGCTTTAGCAGGAAACATGGACACTGGGATCATTCAACACAAAGGAAAAGGCAACTTGCAACTCACAGCCCTACATGAGTTTCTTTTTTAGCAAACACCTTTCTTTATTCCATTGACAGCAAAGCCAATCCTTTTTTGTATACCCACGTGGAGTGGATTTGCTGAAAAGCTTCTACAGATAAAATGTTCTTCATTATCTGTCAAATAAATGAAAGCAGAAGTTTTGTCACCTCATTGCTGGGGCACATTACCCTCTTTCTCCATTACCTCCAGTTATTTAGTGAATTGAGGTATTTGCTGTCTGTTTTCTGTCTGAATCTGGGGCTTCTTGCGTCAGATCCTCTCACTGCAAAATAAGTTTGAATCTAGCGTTTCATAGGGTCTGGTTTTTGTGGTATTCCCTTCCATCTCACCACCAGATAAGCTACTTCCCTTTGGTGAAAAAAAGGTTTATGACCCCTTTAACCAAGTGTTGGTTAAAAAAAGAGTGGAATATTTTAGTGACTAGCTGTGTTCTACTGCTACTTTCGCATTACAAGGTGGCATATTCAATGCAAGAAACTCTTAACTGACTGAAATAGCAGTCTCCTGGGCGTAAAGGAAGCATAAGCTGATGAGAATTGGCTCAGGAAAGGCAGCATTCATTCATAGTTCATTTCTTTCTTTGTGTGACTAAGCTAATAAGGAGAATAGCTGAGACCCACAGACTGCTTCCTTTCCTATTGTCCCCCAGAGTGTAGCTTGTGGGACTGGAAGACTGAAAATTAAATTACCTTCTCATGCTTCAGATGAGTTGGATACCAAGGGATGCTTGAATAAAGTTCTAATCAACAGACAGTTTTCTGTGTCTAGTCAGAGAGGAGGAAAAAAATGTGAATGCACGATAATTATAAAGTCAGTCTTTGGCACAACAATTATTGTAAAAGGGAAGTCAAAAAACAACCTACTCCTTTGAGGCATTAAAAGATGGTGTTGTGAAGGTATACCAACTGCTGACCTAGTTTTCTCTGTGTGCCATTGTGAGCAGGTGGCAGGGAATGTGGCTTTTGTGTGTCCTTTCAGTCCCAGAAATCTGGGAGGTTTATGTCACCCTTTATTTTGCAATAAACATTAAACCTTCCCTGTTATTTCTTCCCAGTATCTCTTTTTCCTTATTGACCTGGCTTTGTCCTTGCTTAAATATATATCTGTCAGGTGAAAGACCACATCTATGTGTTTTTAATTGTGTAATAAAGCTTTACACAATTAAAACTGGAGTGGCCAGAGCGGGACTGAGACATGACCATCTGCTTATACCCTTGCAAATTTTCTGTAACCTGTAATTATCTGGGCATAAGCTAACTACTTTAGGTGTCTGAGTTCTTTGGTTGTAGGTGCAATTGAGTGCCTTACTATCTCTAAATGACCAACTATTTCTTAAAAACTTAAATTGAAAAAAATGGAGATTTTAGGATGAGCTGGAAATTGGACCCAGGTATTACAGTTTTACTGTTTCTGATTCTTGGCTTGAGCCATCAGAAGGGATTGTTTAATGTGATCGAATATGAAATAAATTGTTATTAAAAATTAGTAGTGTATTTTGAGTCACTTCTGCTCTAGCAGTACAAATTGCAGCCTTTGGAAAAATAGTATGCGTGGAAGTAGAAGTACACAACTCCTCTTAAGAGTGACTTTAATGAAGCAGAGAGAACTTTCCACACATGCACAAATGGTGACTCCTGCATGTCCTGTAGCTTAGTAAACCTTAGCTGGATTTGTCTGGGTCTCACAGAGGGTTCTTCAATATCTTCAACAGGAGCAACTTACCAGTCCCTGAGGTTCATAGTTCAGGCTTCTGAACTGCTCTTTATGCAACCGCTTTTGAATATATACAGTTGAAAGTACGGTGGGCTCTTAATTATCCGTAAGGGGTTGGGACCATATCACTTCTGTGTTATTGAATGTTCACATTTCCAAAGTATGTTTGTTGCTTGTACAAACATGACTTCTTCAGATATGCTGCTGGGGTGTTTCCCTGAAGATGAGTGCATTGACTTTAGACAAAGTGCAAGAAAATGTGTGCACTAAATGTGATAAATACATGGAGATAAAAACCATAAGCACAATTGCAAAAGGAAAAGCAGAGGCAAACAGCAAGTTGTCCAAGTCAGTGAGTAGAAAACAGTAAGATTCTGCTATACTTGGGTTTTAACTATTTATATGCTGCAAGTCTTTAATGCCCATCACAAAGAAAATCAACTGAAATACTCACCTGAAAGGCAGGCAGAAATTGAATCATGTTTAACTGTATGAAGATAAAGGGTTATATTGGAATGTTTTGGACAATGTTATTAGAAGATTGCAGAATTAACAGTCCGGATAGTTTAAATATATGTGAGGGAGGCTTTTCAGACTCAAAGTCACTGGACCTTTGCAAGCAGATCAGTGTAGTCCATCCACTAAGGCAGCAAGCTGGTGACTTCTCAATGCTGTTTCCCTCTTTACAATTTTTCTGGAAAGTCCCAGAAAAGATTGCCTGTTAAACCTGGTGGAAATAAATGATCGTTCTTTCTTGTGATGGCTGCAGGAGGGTACTCTCCACTTAACTGTGCCAAACTTTGGCAAATCCTTCTATGCGCTTAATAAGAAAGCATAGCAAAAGGGATTTAAAAACAAACCATACATGCCAAGACATAAAGCTTTATTTTATAAAAATATGCATAAAATGAATGATGGGTCTGGTGCATGTTAGGAAAAGGGTTGCAGTATTAATCATTTTGAAGCTGACCCACACTAGGACACCAATCAAAGTTAATGAGCTGAGTGTACATTAAAAGGACAATATAGAACACATCTGCTTTAATGGCATTTCTTCTCTGCTTTTGACTGCACCTTTAGGTAATGTAGAAATGATGAATGAGGCACTTAGATTAAAAACCTTGTGGATTATCATTAACTGAGTTCAAATCAGAAAGACTAACATTGCTTATCATAGAAGTGGACTTATGGCAGATATGACAGCCCTCACCCAAGCATTTCGATTTACCAACAGAAGGGGTTTTTTTAATAAGTATTTATTTAACCAGTGTATATTGTATCTCTTCTCCTCTGGCTGCCAGTCTGAAAGACATTGATCAATGCATCTTTCTTGCTATATGCTTGGTGTCTGAATTTTAAGCTTTTTCAAAGACAGTAAGAAATAATAGAACCTACTTGTTGACATGGAAGCAAAACAAAGCAGTAAACATTCTGGAGTTTTGGGGTTTTTTGTTGTTGGGTTTTTTTAGATAGAATTGTGCAGCCATATGGGTGAGTAGTGTTACATGCAAGAAATTTCATGGAAGTGATTCCAGGGACTGTATTTTTTGTCAAGAGTGGGGATGTGAATATATTGTCTCTTTCTTGTGCTTCTTTCATTTAGTCCAAGAAAGACAGAAGAAGCTGGACTCGCTGCCATTATTCAGTTCTGTTACACCCAGGCCTGGTGACTACCAGTGGGATGGAGCTCCTACAATGTTGGGTGCTGCACAGATGCGTGGTAAGAATAGGGATTTACCTTTTGGAACCTCTAAATGAATGCAACAGACAAATTACAAGAGAGGCTGCTTAAAACTTGTAGGTCATTCTGTGTTGTTTGTGAGTTCTTGTTCAGTTTTGCTGCTCTCTTCATGCAAAAGTGCATCAGGGTTTTTTTAAACTATTGATTTTCTTTTTATTTTTCATTTTTCCCTTTTAGTTTTCTGTCTGTCTTTTCTGTATTGAAACAACTGTTCAAGGGTCTTTGTGTTCCTAATGCCTCAGGAAGTCCAGAAAGGCCCCTCAAATAGTTACTCCAGTATTTCTCCATTTAGAGTTTATTTCCTTAGGATTTGTTCCTGTACCTTTAAAGCCAAGAAGAACTTTATGCAGAGGCTTCTGCCAGTGAATGCCATATAAATTATGTAGCGTAGTCTGAGAGCCTTTATTAAACTTGAGCTGGAGATCTGAAATTGGGTATTAATGGCTTTTTAGAGTTTGGATCATTGTATTTTTTCCTGAGGGCAGAAATTATATGGCTAGATTCATCCTATGTTTTCTCCTGCCTTCGGCAGTATAACCATAGGCCATTCTGTGAGGAGATATCTTGAAAGAAAACTAGTATTACAAGGATCCCTGCCTGGGAGACATGTAGCTGAATAGCTGATGCCCATTCACACTGCTTTCTAAGAGGCATATGCTTTAAACAACAGCAGGAAACACTGCAGTGGCAAAGAACTGTACTCAATATCTACTACTTCCAGAGAAATTGCCGCGATGCCATTGAGTTGGACAACGCTTAATGGCATATAGTGGCTGCTTAACATTTAGTCTTTTTAACTGGAATTAAGCAGGACCATGAGATTTTAGACATAACAATATAATTCTTGTTTAAATTTTAACCTGCAGCTACTGATAGTATATATAGTTAAAAACAAATGAGAACATATGTTCTTCTAAAACTTTCATTTGTAGTCAGGGTTTTCCAAAATACTGAAAGCAGTATCTGCATTTTTAAAGGCTATCAAGACTTTGTCCAGAAAACAAAGGAAACTGCTCGTGCGTTCTACTACAGAGTTTCATCTGGCTGAGTGAAAGGTTTGGACTGCAGCTCAGCAACCTGCTTAAACTTAACCTGAAATCTGGACAGACTCTGCCTTGTACTGCAGCTCCTCTGACTGATGAGAGGCTGCACTGGTGCTAGTTCTCTTCCAGGTGGAAAGCTGCAATGGTAGAAAGGCTCTATAGTAAAATTTGGAAAGCACGCTCCTAACTGCATTCTTTCTCCTGAAAAGGGGAGTGTTGTGAGAGCTAGGACCTGACCATGACCTTTGCTTTGGTTGCTCCCTATGAGGCCTAGTGACAGAAAAGAACTGCTGTGTCTGTGAATTGCAGCCCAGGGCAGGGAAGGGGAAGGAATCCCTCTGTCCAGGAGTTAGTATGCTGGCTGCAAGACTAGCCTGCAGTGTGGAGGGACATTGCTGGAGGGTGAATGGGGCAAGGGGATAGCAGAGTAGACCTGAATGTGGTTTATGCTAAATAAAGACCTCAAAGGACAATCAAGTGCCCTGGAGAATTGCCACGAATGGATGAAAGTGCTTCAGCTTTAGCATCCTGGAGTAGTGTCTGACCTGAGAGAGGAGCTGTTGTCCTGCCAGCTGGACAAAGGGCCTAATGTGGAGTGTTAATAGGAGGGCTGGGAAGTTCATGAGTTTGGTTAAAGGGCAGTTAGGGCATAAGGTCACCTCTGAAATCACAATGGCTTAGTGGTAAGGAAAGGTGCTAAGGAAACTCTGAGTTTGGCTCTACAAGGGAATGATTCAGCCATGGGAAAGTCAGTATCAGTTTGAGAAAAATAGTCAGAATGACATTTTTTGGGCTAGCCTTAGTGTTTCTTGTGCAGGTGAGAAGACTTGTCACATTACCAATTTTTTTTACTGAATGACTTACGAAGTGAGAACATATGGAACAGCAAGTTACCATCAAGTCTAACAAGTCACAGAGACTTTTATTCTGCATTGTAAAGTCAGTCTGTGTATACAGAGTAGAGTCAGATGCATGCCGTGGTCAATTTTTAATGGCATGAAAGATTTAAGGGAGTTGTTCTTAGCATTTCCAGCATTATAATACGAAAGCACAGGAAGGATCTTGGTATTTAAATAGGGCTGTGTGTAGGCATAGCACCCTTTACTGCACACCATTAACTGAGGATTAAAGGAGATGTAAGACTCTGCCAGTAATGAGAGATTTCATAGAAGCCTTATGGTTTTCCTGTTCATCTTGTCAGTAAAAATAACCAAGACTTGCTAGGGCCCACTGGTGGTATCTGTTACCATGGAGACTGGGGTTCAAGTTATTTTTAGGGCACAGAAAACTGGTGATTGTGGACCCATATCAAACCTTTCTCCTTTAAAGAAAATATTATGTGTAGGCACAGTTAAAGTCTCTAATTTGCAGAAGTGCCCATGCTGTAAGAAGCAGGAATGTTAAGGATCAGGCCAAAGGTCACTGGGAGCTCAGTTCTTCCACTGATGGGGAAGCTAAGCAATAAAAAGTTGCTCTTGATGAAGTGCCTTAGAAGGTTGTAATTACTGATGTCTAAGGAAAAGCAGTGCTTAACAAAAGCAAAACTTGAAAGAACTATTGCTCTGCAGATGATATTATGGACTAAAGCATAATGGAGTAAACATAATAACGGACTAAAAGCAAGAGGGAGCCAGAACGTCTTAGTGTGGCCTACAGAATTATTGTGCCAGATTTTAGTGTCTTGGGGCACTTCATAAGAAGAAAGCTCCTTGGACTGGATTTTTAGCATCGGCTGTTCGTACACAGAGTACATAGCACAGTCTCCCCATCTGCTATCCTCTTATATGAATGAGCTAGGTGCATTACAGGTGTCCTACTCATGTATGATGCAATTTTTGTAAGAACTTACTGCTAACTACAGTAACCTTAACTTGAACCTGCTCTCTCTTGTGGCAAGAGGAAGTTTTCTTACTGACTTCTAGCACCTTGCTGAAGAGATGAAGAATAACGTTGATATTGCGCAACTTTTGACTCCATAGTTTTAAAGTGATGTGTTAAACTCTCAGATACACATAGTATTCTGTCCAATTTGTCCAGTGCTCTTAGGTTATAGCGGCTGTGTTCCTGTCCTATCACAGCATGTAGTTTTAGGGTGGTTGACAGAAATGTGCATGCATTATAATTTAATTTCTTATTTCTTAGTTTAAACCACCTCATCAGAAGTGCCCAATGTATAGTGTTATCATCTGCAAGCTGATAAAATGTAGCAGTGTATTCTAATGAAACTGATCATGTAAATTAGGAAGTTTCTGAGGCTAGCATCCAGTTGACTTTCAGTTAGCAATCGTGAGTACAATTTTTGGAAATCTATGCAGGGAATGATCAAGAAGAACATCTGTTTTTGAAAATGGCAATTTAAATTTCAAAGAAACTATTTACATTTTAATAGCCCTATTCTCTGAAAGTTCCTGGGGTTTGATACTTGTGATTACAAAAATGATCTCTGGACCCACATTTTGTATTTGGTATTCATTACAGTAACAGCCCTAATGAAATTATCTTGTATTAATGTGGATGCATGTAATGTGCAATTACAGAAGAATTCCATTGTCATTTAGCAATGAATTGTCATAGCATTCCTTTAAAGTCTGGGATTTCACCAAAAGGCGTGGAAAACAGCATCTAAAATAATTCTCAAAGGATCAAACTGAAAAGTATTTCAGTCACTTCTTTTAATCAGGAGAAGCTCTTTTTTGTTTTGAGCTTCTTTGCCAATATAAGTTGCTAAAAGGCTGACTGATGTAGGGATAGCCTTTCGAGCAGCCTTTTTCTATTTAAAATTTAGGCTCCTTGGTGACTTGGATATTTTTAAATACTCGCTCATTTGTGGCTATTACTCAGTGCCACAATATTTAATAAGTCTTTTCAGTATGCAAAGACATTAATATTGTTCTTGATCTTCTGGAGGGCTTAAGAGTTACTGTAAGTCACATGTGTGTGTCTACATAAAATTCATGCTGATACTTCAGCGTGGGGCTTACTGTAGGACAACTAACGACATTGCCTAACAACGTTGCCAGATACTTCCCCATGATAAGGTCTTACTGTCCGTGATCTCTAACTTTAATTGTCAGGAGACTGAAATTTTCAGTGTGAGGTATTTGCTAAAGACTGATTGTTTGGGGGGTTGGATTTTTTTCTGGGGCACAGGGGTGATTTTTTTGTGGCACAGAGCCAGGAAAGCTTCTCCATTGTCAAGAATGAAGCTGGCACAAAACACAGTCACCTCTGCTAAAATTCTGGTGACTTTTCCTTTGAAGAGGCCTAATGCCTTGACTCTTTGAGGCAGGAAATTGAAATCTGATAGGGATTAACCATTGGGTCAGGGATGTGCCTTTTGATTTCCTCCTGAAATTGAAATTAAGCCGGTCTGTTTTGAGATTTTTTTAATCATTGTGGTCTGCGATGTGCCAACTGAGTAACGATGTTTTTTGTTAGCTTCTGTCGTATCCTTCCTCCCAAAATCGCTGCACAAACAGGGAGATACAGAGAGCATGATCGTCTGTGACTTCCTTCTGATTTTTCCTCTACAGTAAATTTTGTAATCCCCATGAAGGACTCCCTCCTGCTACCTTGCAAAGATAATCCTAGCTTTTGTCTTCTAAGATGATACTCCTTCCCTTTCTCATCAAATTAAGTTCTTTGGCATTCTCATGGGCTTAACATGTGGCATCCTTTTCTTTAGAAACTTTTAAACAGCTCTCATCAAGAGTTTTATATATCATGACAAGTTTATAACTTAACCAGAAGTTTTCAGACATGCTTAAGGAATGTGGTGGTTCTCATCTCTGATGACAAACCTTCAGGAGGTTTTCAAAATATCAGGCTAGATTATTAGGAAACACCAATGTGTAAAGACAAATTACATGCCTAAGCGAAGGCCAGATGAGAGATCTGTGAAACCTCTTCATAAAGTTCAGTGGGTTAAAGAATTTATACAGGGTTAGAGTTCAAATAAAGATTGCCAGCTTGGCAGTTAGGTTGTGGTGGGCAGTTGTTTATCACATCACCTAAAGTTTTGTCGTCAGATCATCACAGTTGCCGTTTTCTATTTAAGAAATTCATGCCTGGAGCATCTGATGTGAAGTGTATTGGAAGAGATATGTGCAGTGGATCTGTCTGTACTGAGACAGTTACGAGTCCATGCTGTCAATCTAATCACTTTCAGAAACCCTAAAAAAATACAATGTAGTTTTAGAGAAGCATTGATGTTTGTGAGATGCTCAAATACTGCATTTATGAGAGCCAAATGCCCAAGCAGTTAGGCAGATATATAGCCACTATTTTATAAAGGCAGAGAATCAGAACAAAGTACAATAAACATTTAATCATTTGTTTAATTCAGGTCTTTCTATTTATTCACTATTACAATGCCTGAGAAACTGAAAAGTAGTGGCTTTTTTTCTTTGTTACAGAGTCATAGGCACATTCCCACCTTATGGGGACAGAACAGAAGCCAAAATGTCCCCTATAAAACTTATTTCAATCTAATAGAGGAACTCTGTCCAACTTCAGTGGACTTTGGATCCCACCCTGGGAGATTTTATGCATTGCTCAGAAACAATTATGCAATCTGTGCAGGAGCCAGAAGGAAATGAAGTCCTAATACACCTTAGTTCAATGCCATTTTCTCAGCCACTCTTAAAATTGTGTTGATCTATATCTAGTGGGAGAGAAAGCTAACTCAAGAGCACTTCCACTGCCAGGACTGAAGTCACTCCAGATGTCATGCCAGTCTAACAGATGACCAAATCCTGCTGGGCATGTCTGTGCGGCGCAGTGGAGCTTGATGCCCCAGTCCCTGAGCTAATGTCAGTCCTGCCAGTCAGTCCATTCGGTGTAGCGCAGTATAGACTAGCTGAGGTCCAGGATTGCAGTGTTGGGCACAAGCTGTTGAGCTCTGCCAGGATGCCTTGCTGGTACCGCTTCCCTGGGAAATGCCTGCTGTGGGATGTAGGCCAGGGCAAAAGGAAGCATTGGCAAATAATATGTAATCCTCCTTTCTGTGAAGGATATGGAATGGCAGCTGAGTGGGGAGGGGAATGAAGCTAACCTAAGATGTTGGAAATGCTACTCTGCACTGTCCCCAGTGGACTGACAATGCCTGATCCTGGTTTCATTTATACCACTTTAATGGAATTGCTCTTCTTATAGCCTACAGGAAATGAGATGGGCATCAGGTTCAAGACATGTGGCAAATACAAGTAATATTTGTATTTGTATACAACTTACATAATTTTGAACCAAGAAATATTTTTTGTCCCTACAGTGCTGGGTGTACTGGTAATAAGCTGTGTTTGTGTCATTACTGCAGTGAATAGCACCATCTAGGGATCAGCATGGTTTTAAAGTCATCTTTTTAAATTGTGCATGGCAAGAATGGCTTGAACGTCAGATGTACAATGCACACATGCTGTCCATACAGCCATACTTTTTTATACTTATACTATTTCAGGTGCACATATAATATTTTCCTTAGTTTTTATATACATGCATAGTATTTCACACATATAATATTGCCCTCACTTTTATATACATATAAAATATGTATACACTGTACATATGCTGTACCAACAGTACAAAGCTTTAAATGAAGAGTGTATCCATATTAAGAAACACAAAGCTTATAGATATATCCTTCACATTTACAGAATTCTTCAGTGCTGTGGTTGTCAGCTGGTGTTAATGCAGCAACTAGTCTCTCCTATGCTGTAACAGGCTTTTCCAGATATTTGTGCCAAAAAAGTAGCAATTTACTCTATGGTGTGTGATACATTGCACTGCAGAGAAAACTGGAATTACCACCTATCCTGCTTTAAAATCTCTGCCTATCTTGACTCTGCAAAATGGGGAAGATAAAGGTAATAGTACTAATTTTTATTATAGTGAAGCTGGGTGACTTCAGGAGAGATCAAAGCTGCTGTTTCAAGAAAAATGTGCATGTACAATAAAGCCATTTCTTTCCTGGCATTTAATGAGCGTGTCTTGGCCAGAGCTGGGATTATAATCTTCTTCATTAAAAGCTTTTTGGATTTCTTGATTCAGACCAATACTCTGAAAACTGTCTCTTGCTCAATAGATTGATAAATAAATACATTTGGAGACAAAAGCAAATAAAATAGACTAGAATCACAACTGAAGCCACTGTGATAACAAACCTGGATTTCATAAAATGATCTTTTAAGAGTACAAAACTTATTGCACCCAATTCAGTTTGTTTGCTTTAAATTTAAATGTTTATCTTTTGTATGCTATTGAGAATTCTGGCCTCCACGTGGGCTGTGTTCAGGCCTGTTATCAAAAGGAGGTCCAGGTTCCCTGGCAGCATGGAACTGACTTAATTTCAACTTGAATGACCTGCAGAGGCAGAAGGGCCTCTTAAGAAGGCAGGAAGGTCATCAGACACTGTTGCTACAGACTCTGCTGTGTTTCACAGAGTTTGGGTGTTTGGACCTGGATAGATTTGGAGTACTCTCTCTGCTGTCATAAACTGCTTAAAGGCACACTGCCAGTCTGGGTGCACTGATAGGTCCCAGGTAATAACAGTCAGTGAATGCATAGAGTAGGTGTGATTTTTCCTACAGCCATTGTCAGACTAGTTCAGCTTGTTTACTTATGCCCATGAATATATCAAAGTTTCAGCAGAAACCCAGTGCATGCAGATTAAGCTAGCCATTGAAGTAATACTTACTCTCTGTGAATTTATATTTTAATTTAAGAAGAACGTGTAAACTCCAAATATTTTTTCAGTGAAGTAGCTGTTTTGCTGATGCACCTAATTTTTGTTGAGCTATTTGCAGTGGTAAATATGAAAGTTTGACTGTATTTGTAAAATTATATTCATTAATGCAAATTGCATGCGGTCTTTAGTATACTTACATAAACAGCGTTCATATACCATGTTCTTATCATGAATGCATCTGAAACTTAATGCAGCTCATGTTGCTATTTGAGCGCTTTTCTGGGGGGAAGAAATTAAGGCTATCGCTTGAATATGATGCCTTTGGTTATTTTCTTTGAGGGTCCTGGTCTTGAAGAAATAGCACTGGGTCAGTTTTCCATAAAATTCTAGCTGTCCATGACAGCCTTCTGTTTAAATCAGTGGTACAACCCAAGCTGAGTTAAGATGCCAAGTGAAATTTTTCTTTGAGCTTTTTTCTACGCTTTCATCTCAATAAATTGTGATGTAAAAAATTCTAACATTATATATGAACAACCAGTTTTATGGTTTTACATTACTATTAAGGCACTAGTTTACCACTTCGATACTACTGTACTATGTACTTCATTTTGTATTTCTATGTTTTTGTGTCACATGTAGGAATCACTGATGGAGTAAAAATACTGGCTTTCCAGTCATTCTGCAAATAATAAGACTTTTTTTTGCAGACTTGACCTGGAATATTATTGCTATTTAATTTTTTTACATCTGCAATGTGTTAGACACCGACTATTCAAGAAGCATGTTCCCATCCAAACAATACTCTTTAAGTACAGCGCCAGAACTGTCGTGAGTTCACTCCTCATTATAGTTGCCTATAATTTCCCTGTGTTGCAGAATCATGGAGCTGGAAGAAATCTTTTCCATTTTTCTGTAAGATGCCTGTGTTCGAGTAACCTCTACCTGATACTGGGAGATTAGGGTCAGAGAAACTGAGGTGTTTGCTTGAATGCAGGGACTCCATTTCTAAGCTGGTCTTAAAAACCTCCATTACTGGAAACTGTACAGCCCTTTCAAGCAGTCTATTAAGAAACGACATATTAATTTTGAAAAAGCTGCTACTGACTCATACTAAACTTAGAAGCAAAGTTGTTTCTAAGTGTACCATGTTTCTTCTTTTTCCTAGGTAATAACCAGAACCTGACCATGGTCCTGCAGTGAGTTCCTCTTTGATAAAGCTGCACAGTTCCAGGATTTCCAAGGGCACCCTTATTCTAATAAAAGGAAGCGATCCTATTTCATTTTAGTGGAGGTCAGCATCTTAACTGTTCCCGCTGTCTGTCATCTGAATGGTGGTTGGTGCCTTCAGGTGAGTTAATGTTTACCCGTTTGCTAAAATAAGCTTGTCTAATCTTGGTATCTAATCTTGCCAGATAAGCATTGTCTAGTCTTGGGACTAAACTTATATGTGTGTGAACGCAATGTTGCCTTCTGGCATCACTGGCCTCTTACTCACAGGCAAAACACTGATCTTCTGAGAATTGCTGAGGAAAAAAAATTACCTTCCTTGAATGTTTTAGAAGTGTATAGACCTCCAATTGCTGGTGATAGACTGTACAATTGAAGCATGGCTCCTCTGGAATCACACCGTTCTGTAGTGGGGTGGCATGACCCTCCTAGGAGAGCTTCCCTTCTCTCGTTTGGAGCTAAGCGGGGAACAGATATTCCCCGCTCCCCTTTCTGGAATGAATTGTGCCCCCAAATGTGTGTTACTGCTGCTCTGCAGGTCAGTCTGAGCATAAGCTCTCTCCTCTCAGCTGTCTGCCAGGAGTGGTTTGATATTAGGACATTAGAGAAGTTGAGGTGTTTGTTTGAATGCAAGAACTACCATGCTTGGTTCCTTTTACAACATGAGTATTAGAGGGTTGAATACAGTAGAGTTAGAGCTCAGAGTAGTGCAGAGACCTCATCAGAAGCATGGAACACGGTATGTTTGAGGAGAGGCTATATAGACAGAGACAGCTGAAGAAGTGTGGGGATTAGGTTAGTACAGAGGTCTCCATTGTCACAAGTGCTGTGGAGGAGAAGGTGAATGGGAAGATTATGCTTCTTGAGTACAGAAATCAGAAAGTGCCTCTGATGCAGTAATATGAGCATGTTTGAAACAAACCAGGAGGAGGTATTTTTTCATACATTGCATAGTAATAGTTTTGGAATGTTTCCAGAGGCTATAGAGGAGCCTGGAAATGCATTTAGGAAAATAACTGACAAGTTCAGGGATGAGAGTTCTCATCAGTGACAAGAAGCCTGCGGGTCTAGATACAGCTTCTAGAAATCCCTCAGCTGCTGATTCCTGGAGTGTATAGCAGGGAAATAAACATCCTGTAAGGAGTTTTCCATCACGAAAGAGTAAGTAAAAAGTTGCTATTAGCCACTGAAAAGTAAAGCTTACAAGGTCAGATAAATCCATGGTCAGACCATGAGTATCTGTTCTTGTGTTTGCTGCATCCTTTGTATTCCTGCAATGGGCTTATAGCAGGACAAAGCTTAACTAGCTACATTTATTTCCATTTGTTTTGAATTCCTGGTAGTGTTACTTAACATAATGACTGCATACTAACTTAGGTTATCGTATTAAACACAGCTACAATGGTTTCAAAGGTACTCCATGATACTTGTTTCTTTAGATTGCCTCTTCACATAAAAGCCGACTGACCGTTGGAGAATGGACAGCAATATTCTGCCAAATGTGGCTGCCACACTTTGGTCTATATCATTACGCTTTACAAGGGATTACTGTGCCTTTCTTTGCCAGAGAAAAGCTTGGAGCATAGTAGGCATGTTGCATTCGTGTCACAGGGCTGATATTCCTGCAGCAGACACAAGAGAAATTCAAGGGTTGCTTGCAAAATTACTACTTTTTCATTGCTTCCACAAGCTCTTTTCTCTGTTTCTTATGAGCTTCCCCACTGAAGGACAGGGCTGACAACAAGTGATTGTAGTTCTGCTGTTCCTCACTGGCCAGCTAAAGGGGGCTGCCATGAAACAGAGTAAGTCCTCTTGATTCAAATCACGGAGCACTGGGATGATATTTGTGCAGTGTGGAACAGGGAGTTGGAGAATGTGTACCTCTGAGATGCACTGCCTCTGCAGTGACCCCTCCTTAGCAATGGAACATAAAAAACATTACTTAGCCCTCATCAACACCATTTCACTAGACTGACAAACTCTTGTCAGGAACTCTGATTTGGCTGTTAAAAGTAGAACTAAAAGATAGGTCTGAAATTGATCTAGATCTACTATAATAAGAGTCAGAATTTTCTGCCTTTTTTGTGGGTCAGAGTGGAGCTTGGTCATTAACTGATTCCTTCAGTCTTTGAGAAACGTGACAGCTGGCTATGAGATCTCCTTCTATCATTCCATCTTTTCTGTAGAAGCATGTTAACAGCTCTATTTTCAAAGCAGTACGCAGGTATTCAACCACATGACTTGTGCTAGTAACAGCGGAAAATGCACAACTAAATCTCCACCTACTCCTTTAAGAGCTTGCCTTTTGCTATCCCAGGGGTATCTTTTGGAAAATGACACTTATTTTTAAGTGTTCAAATTTCTTTCTTTAAACTACAGCTGCTTCATCAAGAAAAGGGTAAGCCTGCTCTCTTTGTATGCCTCTGCTTGGATGAGCAATGCCAGTTTTAAAACTCGCATCACAGAATCACAGAATCACTAAGGTTGGAAAGGACCTTCAAGATCATCAAGTCCAACCATTAATCCAGTGCCACCATGTCCCCTAAAGCATGTCCTGAAGTGCCACATCCACACGTTTTTTGAACACTTCCAGAGATGGCGACTCCACCACCTCCCCGGGCAGCCTGTTCCAATGCCTGACCACCCTCTCAGTGAAGAAATTTTTCCTAATATCCAATCTAAACCTCCCCTGGCGCAACTTGAGGCCATTTCCTCTTGTCCTATCGCTAGTTATTTGGGAGAAGAGGCCAACACCCTCATCGCCACAACCCCCTTTCAGGTAGTTGTAGAGAGTGATGAGGTCTCCCCTCAGCCTCCTCTTCTCCAGACTAAACAACCCCAGTTCCTTCCACCATTCCCCATAAGACTTGTGCTCCAGACCCCTCACCAGCTTCGTTGCCCTTCTCTGGACACGCTCCAGCACCTCAACATCCTTCTTGTAGTGAGGGGCCCAAAACTGAACACAGTATTTGAGATGCAGCCTCACCAGTGCCGAGTACAGGGGCACGATCACTTCCCTACTCCTGCTGGCCACACTATTTCTGATGCAGGCCAGGACGCTGTTGGCCTTCTTGACCACCTGGGCACACTGCCGGCTCATATTCAGCCGGCATCCTTGCATTAACTAGATGTTCTTGGCTGAACGTGTCTTATTATAGTTATTAACAGGCTGAAGAAAATAGATAATTGGGAAATGAAAGATTGCTATGCCTTCTTTGTATAAACAAGCAAAGTTAAGAAAGGTGGCTTTATAGACACAGTTACAAAACCTCATGCAAAGAGAGGAGAGGAGTGGCTGTGAAAGAGCCTTATATAACGGTTTTTACTGCTTTAGGGTTTTTTTGATTGGTTTAAGGTTTTTATTGGTTAGGATTTGTAAATTATTTGGAAATGTCCTTGGCCAGGAACTGTTGGATATGTACCTTGTACAGTGAGGCTTTAACTGCGCAACGGCAGAGGGGAAGACATACAGGAGGGAAGAGTAAGGAATAGAGCATTAGGTTTGTTCAGCAGGGCTACTCAGGGTAAAGATATAGGTGGCTGTGCGAGGTTGGGCCAAAGTCTGTCTCACCCAATACTTTATTTCTGGCTATGGGTACTGGTTGAAGTCTGTAAGATAATGTGAAAACATGCCAGTGATGCACTGTTCAGACTTTCACCGAATAGTCTCTCGGCCTTCAGCAGTTTCAAGCTCAGGATCTTCCTGAAGCAGAGATTATATCTCTCATTTTTATAATCCACATTAGATTGCTTTTCTATTGATACACTCAGTTAGTTTTGAACCCCTGTAAGCTTTATGGCATTTGCAGTGTCCTGTAGCAGGGAATTCCATACCTGACAGTGTTCAAGGAGGGAAGCCTGGTTTGTTTGGTTTTGAGTTCATTTTTTGCTAATTTAATCTGATTACTCAAAGGTACTAAGAGGTGGTAGTGACTCTGAGTCCTTAATCATGTATGTAAAGTTAGGATTGTTTTCTGCCATGTGTATGACGTTTCATTACATATAATTTAATTTCCTAATTGTTTTCATATTTGTTCAGTCTTGGAAAGTCCTTTTGTAACATTTGGTCTTTATCTTTAATATCCCACATAGCTTTGTATCATCACCAGATTTCACCATTATTCACTTTGTTTCCAAATCACTTATGAGTATGCTGAACGGTGTGCACCAAGGTTGACAGCACACTGTATGCTGAAGAGAACCAGGCAGTGGAAAGAAACGGACACCAAATTGCTGTTGCAATCAAGGGGGACTCGATGGGAGCGAAGCAGGATAGTAAAACATCGAGCTTGGGTGCTTGTGACATGGGACCTTGTAGGTGCCACCAACTCTAATGGTTGGATAGAGATGGCCATGGGAATGGCTCAACACAGTGACTTCATGGCCCTGCACCTCTCTTCCAAACCAGCAGCAAATGCCAAGCACGTCCTTTGTCTCAAGTACCTTAAAACAACAGTTCCCAAACTAGAGGCTGCAACCTTAATGAGATATGTATGTTCTGAGGTGTTGGTGATGATATTGAAAGACCTTTTTTTGCAATTTAATTGTCTGCTTTCAAGGTAAGAATTGTAGCTTTTCTTTTGCTTGGAGCATTGCCTTTACTCCTAGATACGTGACAGGTATGTTGGGGCAGTACCTCTCCTCTCTTATCCTGAGAGGAGAGCTGCCTGTGCTGATAGTGGAGGTGGGCACCATCTGAGTTAGCTGTATCATTGCTCCCTCTTTCAGAGCTGCTGCTTGACAACTTTCTCCCCTCTATCCCCACCCATACAGAACAGCTTTTTACAATGTGTGCTGCAAATTAGGGAACTGAGAGGTGAGCAGGTGTGAAAGCTCAGGGCTGGTGAATCTCTGAACAATCTGTGTTCATTTGTCATGTGTGGATGTTGTAGTAAAGACAAGGACAATGAGATTTATTACCAGAAGTAATAGAAATTTCAGAAGCACAACCCAAAGTTGTTCACAATATACTTCCAGATTAGATACAATCAGAATTGGAATGCAGCCTGTGTCAATATGTCATTTTGTGAGTAAGAAAAAAATGCTGCATACAAATGCTGCTTATGGATCAACTGTTACCATGCACAACTAGACTTTAGAAGCAGATTATCTGGAGCTTCAGCAATTTATGGTTTGTGTACTTACTAAAATCTTCCTTAAATGTGAGTGACAGAAGATAGATGTTCATACACAGCAGCTCTTTTTCCCTAAATTCCCTTTCACACAGTTTGACTGAGTAAGTCAAAATGTATTCTCCTTTAACCTTCAATTGCAGGACACTATTGTGTAACAGATGTTGCTCTCTGGTTAGAGTAGAAGAAAGTCATGTCCTTTTCCAGGGGAGCTTCTGCAGGGGAATAGCTAACCATTGCATGTGTCCAGTGCTGTTGATTGTTCACTTTACAGTACGTCATTGTCTTCTGGGAGGTCTCCAAACCACATCAGGTTGGATAGCTTGTTGAATAGCACTTGACTGTAACACCAGAATGTGTTCTGGGGACAAATACTTAGATTCTGCTTTTCTTGTGATTGAAACAGTATGCCTACAGATACCTAAATAAAGATAGCTTTCTTTGTACCTGTCTCTCTCTTGCTCAAAAATGACAGTGTTCTTTACTGGGTGTTAGTCTGTGTTTTTGTCAATTTTGTTTTAAATTATGAACTTGCCCGAAATACACAGCTATAAATATGTCTCTTCTCTGGGTTATTGATAAAATATGTCACACAAGTATGAGTTCCTGCTCCTAAATCTAGCAATAGTGGCTTGTTACTAATTTCGGAGATCAGCAGTAGAATCTGCAGGGGACTATTGCATAAACATCTTGCCGAATCAGTACACCTTACGTAAATTTGCCAAATCTAAATAAACAGAAATACACTTTTTGCATTTGTTATGGCCACATTTGTATGTATCTGCTTGTGTTGCAGCTATTTGAACATTTATATGATAATTATGCATGTATAATAATGAATGTTAATCATCTGTGTCACAAATTAAAGCCTTTCAACAATGCTAGTCAACCATTCTACTCTGCAGCTGCAGTCAGAGGTTGTAGCTGATAGCAGAATTTGGATTGTGTCAGTTACCACTGAGACGTGCCTGTGACTTTATGTCTTATTGCATCATATTCATGCACTTCTGGAACTGTGCTGGAGAAAATAGTGAAGTTACTTATTAGTAGGATTTTTCAAGGCATTAAAATACAGTCCAGAGATTGTTATGTGAGTCTCCATGATAATCACAGAGTGTTTATATATGCCATCTAAAGTTCTTTTGCAGTAAGGATTTAAGTTAACAGAAGACAGAAATATGTGAAATTGGCTGGATAGCAGAATGAGAAATCAAACATATGCCCAGTTTTTGAAGATGCTTGTAAACAACCTGAGTATGCTAGCTTGAAGGAATGACAGACAATTAGTGTCCAGCAAAAAGGAGCTGGTGTATTAAGAGTAGCTTTGCTGTTAAGCTAGAAAGATCACACATTGATCATGCCGTGTTCATTAATTTTCCAGTTTCCCCTTACAGGGCAATACTCAGTTTTTAAAGTAAAACAGGATATGAAAGTGATTGAGAGAGACAAGTTTCTGGGAGGGAAAAGAGTCTTTTTCAGTGTGTATAGTAATAGGGTGGTTCTCTATTGTAGGCATTCTTTAAATGTGACCAGGTAGCCTGACTCACTGCTGCCTCACATTTCCCTCATCTGCTTGGGAAAGGTACAGTAATTGGCAAAGTTACTTTCAAAAAAGTGTTTGGTGTAGTTATTACTTCTAGTGCTTAGCAATAGCTGGAAAACAGGGATTGCGATCATCAGATGGACAAAAGCTTTTGGGCCCTGCACTGACGTCTACCTGCTTCATGGTTGTGCTGTTTGAGCTAAGGTACTAAGAGGAGGTACTCACAGCAGGGGGGATGTTTACAACAGGTGATATTTCATTTGAAATATCTTTTTGCTCAGTTTCATTTGTAGTTTCTTGTTGTTTGGCTGCCACCCCATTGTAAATTTGCCTTTCCTACCTTCTGACTCAGGACAGTGACAACTGTTCCTGTGGTTTCCTGCAAAGCTTCTGGTTCCTGCCTTGCTTCTTTTAACTGGGAATATCTTCTAGAACTTTCTGGCAGGATAGGCGGCGGAAAGAAGCTGCTGCTGAGGAAGCAACAGTGCCACTGTGAAGGACAGAGATATAAGACTTCGCAACAGAGTGCAAATTTAACTCTTTCCCTGCTTTGCACTGATGTCTGATGGAGTACCACAGATATACTGATGGCCATTTGAGGGAAAAACCTTGTAGCTTCATCTTTTTTTGTGCATTATTGGAAATGTGACTCTTTGAAAGACCCTCTTGAGAAACATAATTTTTGTGAGAGTCCCAGGAAAGCAACAGTCAGCTAATCCTATTCACCATATTTCAAACACAAACAATGCATTGCAAGATACCACAGCAGGATTCATGTTGTATTAGTTATTCATTAGTTAGGATTTAGAAATGATAAGGAACTGTGCCCTGGAATGAGTCCATTTCAGTCATTCATGGGATCTGGATTTATATTCTTGTGTCAGGATAGGACTGCCATAATTTGGATGCACTGGTTTTTATCTCAATGTACAGCAGTATCCTACTCTCCTGCAGTTCTCTATTGGAAAGGACTGGTGGGAGCAGAAAACTGCAAGTTGCACCAATTGCTGTTGAAAGCATAGTGGTATGTAACTACCTGTTGGGAATCCACAGGAAAGGAAGATAAAGTGCAACAGCATTCTGGCTTCTCTTCTCCTCTCTTCTGCTCTCTCCCTCGCGCTCTCCCTCGCGCTCTCCCTCGCGCTCTCCCTCGCGCTCTCCCTCGCGCTCTCCCTCGCGCTCTCCCTCGCGCTCCCTCTCTTTCTCTCTTTCTTTCTCTCTTTTTCTCTTTCTCTCCCCTCTCCCCTCTCCCCTCTGTCCCTTTTCTTTCTTTTTTTCTCCTCCCCTCCTTGGCAGCTATTTAGCATCTGTATTGCTATATCATTCTGTAGCCAGGCCTTTGGTTAGGGATCCAAGTATGAAAGAGCGTTAACAGTGCTCAGACAAGCAGTAATTTGTATATACACTTCACACAAGAATTGCTGTGGGATTTCACCTGACCAAGTTCAACATATCCTATTGTGAGTATGGGCAATACTGCACTGTGGGAGTAGGATTGTTTCAAAGTAGGAGTGGGTCTTGCAGCACTGCTAATTTTTCACCTTTGTGCACTCAGTCAAATTGTACTAGCAGTGTGTGCCATTTACATTAGTGTAAGGCATATTGGAGTGGACAAGGTACCAGGAAACACTAGTTGCTTTCAAATAATTCATGATAATACAGTGCAAGGGAAGACTTCTAGAAACTTAGATATATGTTCTACCAATGCAGCTTCAAAGTCCCTAAACCTTTCTCCAAAAAAATTCAGAGTACAGCACAGTATAAGGACATTGTCAGTTCTTCATATTCATTGTAGGGAGTTTCTGCATTGTCTCAAAGATATAAAAGATCTTATCGGCTTCTTAGGACAGCTGTGCATAATGTGACATTTAAGTGTCTTTTTATGGAGATGTGATGCAATTTTCCTCCAAGTTCTCATTCTTGTGCAGGACTTCTAAATACTAAATTCAAAAGATCCACCCATACTAATTTTTTTAAATGCAGAGTTGGAGTACTCAGATCTCCTAAACTCTGTTATTTCAGTAGTCCCCATCTACTAAAGTCTGAATTCCAGTTACTTAGTGCTTGTGATCTTCTATCAAAAAGTACTTTTTGTCCCCTTCTTCCTTCCTCCTTTCCTCTGTCTCTCCTTCCAGTGCAGCGGAAACCTGTGACCACATTACCATTAAAAACCTTAAGAAATTGCATTATAAAAGAGAGCATTTCAACGTGAAATACTGTACAGTAAAACACTTTTTATCAGTTCCTACTGTGAAGTAATGTCCACTTCTAAATAATCGGGGAAAAAATAGCAGTAATTCTAAACTCTCTTAATTTTTAATTATGCCTAGATTACAGTAAGGTTTAATTGGGAGAAGCATGACACATCTGAGTCCCATTACATTTGGGAGTAATTTGTTCTAAATATCAGAGCCTATTTTCAGTTTGATGCAAAAATGATTTGTTCTATAAAATCTTGATACCCTTGTGGGTTGATACCTTCAGAACAAATAAGGACATCCTTTATTCTTGGCATGGGGAAAAAGCCAAATCTCCCTCAAATTACAGTTCGTTTTTGTTTTTTAGGCTTGCAAGCAGCAATTCAGCATTTAATATTTTCACATGGAGGTATCTAGGAAGGAGGTGGATGTCAGAATCCCACTCCTTCTGAGGTTTCTTAGTAAAACCAGAGGCTTGGAGACTTGGTCTGTAACTTTTTTCTTCCTTTTTTTTTTTTTTTTTTTTAAATTTTTGTGAGAGAATCTCAGCTGAGAGGTCCCTTCCATTCTCTGTGAAACTCATCAGTGATGTGATGATATAAAGCCGTGGTGCTACCACACAGTGTGTCACATTGGTTCAGCACATGTGAGTCAACTTGTACCAACATAGTGCATAATTGTCATGTGTTCCAGTAATTAATTGCTACTGGAAACACCGTTCTTGCTACTAGGTAGGGAGCCCTTTCCAATGGAAGAGGAGGAAAGGCATCTGTTGCTTCCCTGTTATACAGGAGAGCAAACTCTTTGCTCCTGGCTGGATGGCTCATGCCAGTTACCAGTCATGAGAGTGGCAGTCTGTATCCTTTCATGAAAAACTCTTACAGTTTTCTTCCAGGAGAGAAGGTACAATGTACTAACAGATTGTCAGTAGATTCCAATTGATCAGTACTTCACGCTGAGCATGGCCTTTGTAACTGTAATGCATCACACTTTTATCTTTGGCACAATGTCCATCACACACCACTTTGAATATTGCAGCTGATCCTCTTGAAAACAAGACTTAAGCCAGGATATTCTGTGAGATCAAGAAACTTATTTCCAAGAAAATCTGCCTAGCTATTACCTCAGAGAGATTATTGAGTAGGAAACTGTTGAAGAAGTTAGACAGTGGGTTTTTTTCCCCCCTTTTTTTTCCTGGAAGTGGAATTCCTCTGATTGTCTCTTTCACCCCCACAATTGACTCAGCTGACTTTTTCGTCAGCTCAGTGGATGGGGAGATGGCACAAGAAGATGGATTTGCTCATTTGTTACACCTTCTCTGCCCCTGGATATAGCAGAGCTGTCAGAAGATAGTAGTTCTGAGTTTCTTGCTTTGAGTGGTGACAATGTAACATATCAGGCCAGGCATAGCTTCTCCAGGTTGTTGCTCTTTTGCTGATCCTCCTACCATGTTTTGACTGTTGTATTTATTTGTTAATATTTTTATGAAATTGTTCTTATATGGCATTCTCCTGTGGCTATGGATTCATCTACCAGAGCCTATCAACTCTATTCCTGTACAGTCTCCATTTGACAGAACGTAGCCCTTTTCAGGTGAGAAGATGCTTTAAATTAAACCCCTATTTTTGTGCCTGGTAAAGGTAATGATGCAATTTGCTGTGAGGTTCAGGGAGAGGTTGAGCAGAAGGTGGGGAGATTTGATGACATCTCTAACCTCTCCCATGATGTTCTGTGCAACACGAGTCTGCCAGAGTAGAGGACTGAGAAAGTGCCAAGCCATCATCTAGGCAATAGGTAGACCCAGCCAATACGGCAGTTCCTCACCTACCAAAGTATCTCCATGTGTCTGGACCCATGAAAGATCATGCGAAATACAGCCCCATGTAATCCTCCTTCATCTGTACCTGTGGGACTACGCTTTTGAAAATACTTCTGCAGTATTTTTGATATACATCTAAATATATATGTACATATTTGAAAGTATTTAGGCAACTGGGCTGATTCAGGAGAGAAAATAATGCCAAAGAATAGAGCTAAATTGTTCTCTGCCATCACCTCTTTTTTCCTTCATTTGATCAGGGTAGCAGACTGTAAGAGTTCCCTTCTTCATAAGAAGAATTAGCCAGTTTGGGGAGATGAAGCACATTATATTGGAATATATCCCTAAAGACAGTAACAACAAATTGAAATAATTGGGAAGTGTTCTACTGCTTTTTGCAGTGGAGAAGGTTTCACTGTCGTATTTTCTTAACATCAGTTTTTTCAGCCATCTTAAAAAGAAAATAAAAAAGTATAATCTAAATGGAATGGATGGAATTGGAGTATGGATGGAGATTCAAGAAAGGCACACTGCAGGATCATTTTAAAAATTCCTATTCCCTGTTGCAGTCTGAGGATGGGGGAGAGTGAAATCAAATTTCCATTGCATTGCCTTTTCTAAGATGATTAATCAACATGCTTTCCCATGAGAACATCCAGCCTGTTAGTAGCCAGGCATTGAAAGGCTGTTATAATAATAGCTGTGCTTTCAGGAATTGATCCTAAGGCAGCCCCAGTCCTGGTCAGTAACTATACCTCCAATAACGTCTTAAGGAAAGTAGTATTAGGTATACTTCCAAGAATCAATCATGCTCCTCAGAAGGATTACAGCAGTAATGAATAACATACCAGAAAGGAAAATCTGTTTCAATATTGTATGTGGCTTTAGAATTAACTAACTTGGATTTGTGTTATTGTGGGACCTCACCTGTAATGACAGTGGTTACCTCTGCACTGATGCTCGTGGGAGGTGCTTTTAATTGTTGGGTTTTTTCTTTTTTTTGTATCATTAAGAGTGTAGCTGAAAAGAGCCTCTTGATGGGAAGAGTGCTGTGCAGTTCTGCTCTTCACGAGTTTTAGTTCTTAATTGTGCACAAATGTTGGAGATGCCAAGCTCTTACACATCACTTTTCATCAGTTCTTAAAACACTTAACCAAGACAATGAATATCCCATCATTGTACACAGACATGAAACTCAGACTGCAGCAACTTGCTTTAGATGTTTTAGCAGTACTTGCAGAGCTGGGTGCAGAGCTCTGGCTCTGTCCTGGTCCGGTGCCCTGTGTAAGGGATGACTTAAGACAGAAGTGGGATTCTGTGACTGGTCACAAGTGCTGTAAGAGGGATAAAAATCCCTTTGTGCAAACAACAGAAATTTTAAAGGCGGCTTAGGAATGAACCAAACTCTTTGAAGTTTAGAGTTATTGCCTCTGCTCAAAGAAGAGATCTGTTAGTTGTCAGTATGTGGGATTTGGCCAGCAGACTTCCCAGCTGAGGAATGAAATTGGTAGTAGGGCGAAGCACACACAAGAGTATTCAGTCGCAGGGCAACGGCCGTAGCAGAAATGTGACTTGGTGCATTGCAGTTCTTTCTCTTTCTGGGCCCTGCTTTATTTATCCAAAACGGAGTTTTCTGGGCTTACCTTCCCTCTTGTGTGGTTTGCCTTGCTACTTTGCATTACTAGGCACCTATGTTTAAATCCATCAGGGAATATTTTGAATATACTTTGCCCAGTGCCATCTTTCAAAGAAACCACACCAATTAATCTTTGCCACAAAGGCCATTCATATGGATTATATGCTAACACTAACTTGAGTTTTGACAGAAACACTTGTCAAAGCATTTCTACTAAGGCCCTAAAATTACCAGTTTCTCTGCTTTCACCAAATAGAGCAGATGACTGCTTTCAGCATTAAAAGCAATGTAGGAATAAGCTGGTACTTTTTCCACCTAGAAAAGCAAATGGATTTCAAATTTCACTCTGCTTACAATGATGGCTAAGATAGCCAACTTGGGGAGGATTCAATAGTTTTTGTACTAACCTGTCAGACTGTATCCTCAGGACTCTGGTAATAAATTGTCCGGAGAATTATGTGTGAGATTATGTAAGGCACTTCTAAAAGGCGAACCTGGATCTTTCAACCAGCAGGAATGAGGAAAATAGGATGATATGAAACCATTGTTGTGTTATCCCAATAATGAGCTTGTTCTCTGATGTCTTTAGACCTTGAGGATATATTTTTTTCATGGCTGCCTGGCATAGCCATTGTGATTTCTCCTATCTGAGTATAACTCTGATACATTAATGGCTTAGAATGGAGTCTTTGAAAACAGACTTGGGCCTGTCTTCCCCTAAGGCTGTGCCAAAGTTGCATTTTGTAAAGAAGCTAGATGGCACATGGACTTCTTACATTAAATAGTGAAGAAAATTTAGTTTTCATTTCTCCAAAATGAGGAGAAGGATGCCAGAATTGAGATGAGAGACGCCTTCTTAATCTTTCTTTACTTGTTTAAACTACTGCTGCAGGAGGTCTGTTTTCTATGGAAACTATGCAAGTCCCTACTCTGGGGTCTTCAGGAACTGTACCCTCCATTATTCTAGATCTTGGATTCTTTCTTAAATTTGATATGGTGAATTTTTCTGGCTTCCCTGTATGTGTAGCATTAGATGTCAGAGTGACCTTTCTGAAATGCAAAACTGGCCCAACATGCGCTGAATTCACTGGGAGTCCTTGCTGGATACTAATGTTGTTCGTAGGTTATCTGAAATAGCTAATTCAATCTACTTTAATAAACTGTTCCTCTGTTCCAAACAGTCTTGCATTTTCTCAGCCAAATATCTTGGTCTTAAATATTTCATTTCCATAAATATCTCTGATGTACATTTGATAGTTGTTATGTTATTCATGTCATGTATTAATGCTGTAAGTGCTGTGCAGTCCTCTCTCTCTCAGGTCTTCAGTAGCCAAAACAGGTGTCTGAAAATGTTATGGACATGTTTTTCCAGAAGGTTTCAAGAACTTTGTCTATTTTGTCCATTTTTTAGTTAAAGATTAAAGTCTTGAATGAATCATGCACAGCATGACAGCTCTGACAATTCAATTCACACCATGTAGTCTTAGATTGTTCTTTCTCTGGACCTTTCCTTTTACCACACCACCTTTGCCCCTAAGTACTCTTCCCTTTGGAGATGTTGATGACCACCACTGTAGCTGCTGGTAGTTCTCTGAAATGCATTTACACATCAGTCATTTCAAAGGTCCAGTACTAAAGCTGTCTGTAATGATTGCAGTTTCTCCCCTTAAATGACTGCAGCAGAACTACTGTTGTTATAAGCAGTCACAGCAAAACTAGAGGTGTGACTGCTTGTGGCAAGAACTGTTCTCACTAGGTTCAGAAAAAGGCACTCTAAAACCAACAGAAATACCGTTGACATTGATGCCAACTATTTAGCTTCTGTCTGGCAATCTTAGCCTCCTGCTTTGAAAGGAGATGTCTGCTTTTTACCCTGTGGTTTTAGTGTTGCAAAGAGTCATGCTGTCAACTCAACCTTTTCCGAGACTGTTTATTTCTAGCTTCATGTAGTTGGGCCAGGGAAGTTCCCAAAGTGTTTGCCTGTTTGACATGACAGAAGTTGAGCTGGGAGTCAAAGTGCAAATATTAACTTCAGTCATCAACTATAGGAAAGAAAGACAATAGTTATAGCTACTACATCATGTTGGATGACAACAGTAATTTCTTATTGTAGGTAAGTTGGTGTAACTGTAGACTTTTTATTAGATTTGTGTTGCTCTGACTGGAGAAGAATTTTTTTAAATTGTTTTTCAATTAATTTCCTGCTGTTAACCATCTGATTTATTAAATAAAAGATTTTCTGGCAGCCACTTCCTATTCATCCAAGGAATCAATTTTCAACATATTCTAGAGCAAGGTTTTATGAAGGGCCAAGTCCTATATGCCTGTATGTGTATAGGTAGATTCATGGCTTTTCCAAAAATGGAAGTGGAGGGTTAAGACATAGATGTAGCTGTTCACCTTTTTCATGAGAAGCTCTGTTGTTATTAAAGCAGTGGCTATATGAGGGGTCCATTCTATTAGTGTGTCTCAACGGATTTTCTCAGAGTGGACTCAGAAGGAGCAGAAATAGGAAAAGGCAAGGAAGGGTAAGTGCCACAGAAACTAAAATGTGCAGACAACATAGCCTCTTAGAAACTGAACAAGGCACCAGCAGGGCAGCCTGCTTTCAAATTCAGTTTGGCAGAGTGATTTGAGCAATTTTTCTGCTGAAGCGTTTGCTTGGCGCTCAGAAGAAATGGCTAGTCATTTCCAGGTTACAATTTACCGAGAATAGAAAAGTAAACTGATCTGCAGGGCTTCTGCTTCAGTACCAGCAGCAGAGCACTAAATAGTCTGAGGCTGTTTTCTCTAGACTGGAATGATGTGAGCAGGCCTGAAACCTGGAGCAACAGAGATCTGGTATAGAAATATAAACATTTTAATTCCAGAAGCTCAGGGAAGGATAGTGCAGGGAAGATTTCCTACTCACTAGCTTGTGGTCTGCATGTCCCAATGTCCTCCAATATATGCACAATGTATATATTGCAATTTGTGCTGTCATGTTACCCTTGTGTTTTGGAAATAAATGTAAGTGTCTGAACTCTCAAACTTTTTGCTGTTCTGAACTACCAACATGTTGGTGGTTTTAAAGGTACTCGGTAGACGGTTAATTGGATTTGTGAATGAGTAATTTCTAAATCTAAATGAGAAAGTAGGATCTATGAGAAAAGAATAAATTAACTTGGCTTGTCTAAAAACTAAGGGGAAATCTAACAGAAACATGAATGAAGTTGTTTAAAAAAAAAAAACAAAAAAAAAGTTGTTTTCGGTGTTCATTGGATGTAGAAAGAAATTAAAGAAATTGGAAGAAAAAGCAGTTTTTAATGATAAATACATTTAAGCAGTGGTATATAAAGTGGACTCAAAATCACCATATGTTACTAAGGACAGGTTAGGCACATTGTTTAGGGATGGTGTAAGATGGCTGAACTTTATCTGTAGCACAAGAGGCAGGATATGGTGCCCTTTCAACTAAATTTTCTCTTGTTTCCTGCTGTGCATGACTTTCTTTTGGAAAGTCATGAATGGCTTTACTATTCTGACATATGAACAGAGAGGAAAAAGTGTGGAAGCTGAACTGATATATCCTCTGAAGAGATGGAGACTTTCTAGAGCCACAAATATTTATGGACAGCAGTTAAGAGAAATGGGAAAATGAGTTGAAGGAGTTTTTCTATTCTAGGAAGCTGGGGAGCAAGCACTTACTCAAACATAGACTTTAGTGAACTGGAAATTCTGATGTACTTTGCTTTTTATTTATTCTACTCTGCTTTCTATTAATTTTTATTTAAACATATATAAACATGTTGAAAGTTGCCTCCTGTGAGTAACTTATTCCAGTAAAACTCACTAAAAACTCTTGGGCAACAGTTTTTAAACTGAATGTTTATTTTAATCTTCACCCCTTCACCCACGATGATTTTGCCACATACAAGGAAACTCCATCTCTTTGCTCAGCTGCAGCAAAGATCTTTTCCATTCTGGTGATGAAGCTGTCTCTGTCCACACCTGATCTGGGAGATTAGCAGCAGTAAGTATGGACCATCTCTGCCCTCTTACAGTCTTTCTTCAAAATGAAAGCCTGTTTTAAGGTCTCTGCTGAGGGTCAGACCTCCTCTCGTTGTCTCATAGGAAAGAGCTATCAGGTACAGAGTTAATCTGGTAGCCAGCCTCCTGAAAGGTCTGGTTGTCTCATGAAGCATGGCTATAAAAATCTATACCCAAATCAGGAGAAAGAAGAGCAAAGCTTGTTTAACGTAGAGGGACTCTTAAAGAAAAGGGATTTCCCACTTAGACTGTGATAGGCAGTTTTGGTTTCAAGTGGCTGGGAGCCTGTGAAGAGGTAGGTGAAGGAGGACTCAGAACTGGCCTCTGTGATGGGGAAACAGTAGTAGGGAAGGGAGTGATGTGTTAAAAGCCCATGGCTCATTAGGGGCAAAAACTGACCCTGATCAGTGGGAGGACTAACTGTTCCCTGTGCCTTGTGGCAATCAGTGGTAGGCTCACTTTCTGTCCTTGCTCTATTATCTGACTTGAGTGCATGAAACACTAAGAAAGAAGATTCAAATTATGCATGCAAAATATGAGCATGCCAATAGCTATCTGCATGCAGAAAATGTATGCTCAGAAAACCTTGTCTGTACTTGTACAAACAGATGTGGGGTTTTGTCTGATCTGTGGGGATCAAGTGAGTGAGCTGCAAGCAGGTAGTTGTAAATGAAAGAGAGCAGGTAGATGTCATCCAACCTCACACCTGAGGTCTCTTGCTGGAGCTGCAAGTTTAGTTTGTGCCTGTGTTGATGTTGTAGGCCATAAAGGGCAATGTTGTTTTTCTATACTGTGTCAATATATTACTCTGATACCATGTTTTATTTCCTCATCAATGCTAAAGATCAAATCCTATCTATGAAGTGTTTTGCTTCCTGAGAGCTGGGCAGCTGTTTTGGGAGTGGGTCTGTAAAAAGGAAGGGGGAGAGAGAGCGAGAAGGACACAGCTACACACAGTAGTTCTGAAGCTGGAGCCCTATACCAATAAGGCGAAAAAAATTTACTACTACAAGTGTTGTGCAAAGCTAAAGATTCATGTAGTTTGTTCTAAGTAAACAGGAGCCCCCCAGGGAAGTAGTGGTGTACTTGAACAGTCCTACACATAACTCGGTACTAAGTAATCCTTCTGTAACAACACAAAAACCTCCTGTAGCTTTGCAGTGATGGGCTTAACACTTGCTGATTAGACCTTTCTCCCTTCCCCTTGTGTGCATACACATGCATTCTTTCGTCCATATGCTCCTTAAAGGTGTCATTTCTTTTTTTCCCCTGAAGTTTGCTGCAGCAGTATTTCTTCCTTTTCTGTTCCTTGGAGTGCGTATATAAGGAGGAAGGCAAGTTCATAGCCGGAAACTATAAAATTCACACCTGAATAATCGTATATGGCTATTCAAGTTGCACCATGAGGAAATTTCTTCTTGGGGAAGAAAAATTGTTCCTGCTGACTCTGAGTCAATTCCTGTTAGTACATTCAGCAACTTTAGTGTCAGGTTAGCTGTTGATACTGCCTGAATGAACATCATCCTTTATTTTCCCCCAAACTCTGTAAGTGCTGAATTGCAATCACGATAAACTCTGGCTGTGCCAAAAAAATTATCTGTGTTTAAGTTTTTTCTACATAGTCTAATAACTTCCATCACTAAGTTGGACTGCTGTCAAATATACGCTGTCTATCAAACTACAAAAATCCTAAAGATTCTGCAGCAATGCTGATAAGAGAAAGGTTTCTGAGATTTTTAAGCTTTAACATCTATAAAGATTCCACAGAAAACATGAGATGAAAACAGACTTCTAATTTTTCTTGGCAAAATGCTTTTTTCTTTTACTTTTTCACTTTTATTTCCGCACTCAGCCAGGTAAAGTGGAGAAAATACTTACCGCTGTGCCATGTGCAGCTGTTAAAACTCTGTGCTAGATCCTTCAGGGTCTGGGCTGTAAAAGGAGATACAGGTGGCCCAAACAGCAAAGGCTGACTGTCACAGTTTTTCTTTAGCCTCCTGCTTAAGGAGATAGAGCAGGCACAAAGAGGGAGGGAGAAACCTTCTCCATTGCTGGGACAAAGGCAGGACTTAACCCAGCTCAGAGAGAGCAATGTCATTGCTAAAAATAAAACTGCAGGACAGGCATGCTCAACCTCATGTCTGATTATCACACCTGCTTTATTCTTCTCCCTTCCCTAGACTAGGTGAGTGCAGAGGAGGCCTGTAATCTGCAATTCTTGGGTTTAAAAAGGAATATCTGGCTGGTCTACAGGAAGACAGAGAAGTGCAGACAATAAGCAATAGAAATAAGTATGTGAGCAGGCGTTGCTGTCTGTTCTTCAGCTGAAGTTCAGGACCGTGACAACAAACCTGTACTTCAGTTTGCCCTGGAAGTAAGTGTAAATTGGGTCCATTCTGGCTGTGGCTTGAAGTTGTTTTTTTCCTGGGAAACTTGCTCCATTCCTGCAAGCACTTGCCCACATGTTTCTCTTTAACGGAAACTCATCTGTTGACATGGATTGGACCTGTTACATGTTTAAGATGGAAGCATGTGTGCAGATGTGTGCAGGATTGGATTCTGTGTGGGTGAGTGACATTTGTAAACTTCTTGGGCATATTTCTTAGGGCACTCTAATAAATCTTATTTTAACTGTACCATTCTTTTTGTAATTTCAATATGTAACCAGTTTCTTGGAGAATGAAAAGGTAAGGAAATGTAAGAAAGCGTTTTAAACAATTTTCAGAGTTTAACAAGTTACCAACTATTTATAAAGTGCAAATGCAGCCAGAGTTACATTATTCTCTGATTATATGAACTTTTAATTAATTTGATGAAATTCATATCCCAAACAATTTATCTCTGGAAGAAAGACAATCCGTAAATTTTATCTTAAAAAAAACCCCACAAAACACCCACACCACAATTAAATGAATGCCAGTGTAACTTTGAGACCATTTTTTATGTAGGGAATCTATTTTAACTTCTGTCTAATGAGTCTGTTTCTCCATGGATCTACCAAAGCTCAGACCTACTCCGACAATGGCCACTTCCCATGATAGGGCTTCCCTTGAGTCCTGATCCCCCAGCTTTCTGAACAGTGACGACCGTGGCGTGGCTTGGGCTGCTTAATTATACCCCCTTCAAAGTGTGCATCTGTGCTATGTGTTTATTCTCCTTGGCTGCAGAAGTTAAGTATCAATCTAGAAAAAAAATATATCTCTGCTTGTTGAAGCTCTGACTTAACAAAGGAAAGAGTGGCTTTCCTGAGTGGAGGGATCTTCAACTTGTACAATCCTCACAGTTAACTTCAGCAGTCTCTGACATCACTCTGAAATTCCCAGTTCTTTCTGATCTTTCTGATCACTCTCTTTCCTTCTCTGGCCAGGTCTTTTTGAATTGTGTTACACTCTATACTTCTCATGTTGGTGTTACTTTTTGAATACAAATACAATTGAACTTAGGCTGGTTATGGGGAAGTACCAGGTACAAAACTCTGAAGGATTTCCAGTTTTGATTTTAGCTTCCATTCACAAGTCTTTGGAAGAGTGTTGGATGCTGGGCTTTAAGTGCGTAAAAAAGAAAATGTCTAAAATGGGAGCTACAAGTAGGTGGTTACACTATTTGAAAGAACATCCTGTCTCGAAACTACTAGAGAATGACATGTCCTCAAACTGATACCGGAATGACTCAATTGATCTGCATAGTTTCACCAGCTAGAGGTGGGTGAGAGAGCACTCTGTGCTCCAGCGGGGCAGAGATTTCCTCTAACAGGGTTTTGTGAGCTGTATGCCATGGCAAACAAGCACTTGTCTGCCAAACAGGAAGTGCGAGAAGGAATTTGTGCTCCAGGCAGAACGTTGCCTTCTGGCACCTCTACAGCTCTTCCTACACAAATCTTTTGGCAAAGCCACAAACCTAGCTGACAAATGGGAATTTACAGTTAGCTGAATGCATGATTTATAATAACAATCATCTTCTTTCATGCTATTTTATGAATGAGTGATTTTATGGGATGGAATTTGATATTAGGATATGTTCTTCTAACTGACCTTTTCAATGATCTCAGCATTAGGCTGCAAAATTTGGTAGTGAGCTGAACAATGTTGCTAAAATAAATACCAGCACAGAGGAGAGGAAAGCATGCTAGTCCCAAACTGGACAGGGAACCTGCTTTATCTTGTGTACATCTCCAAACAGTTTTTATGGCTTCTTTAATAAATAAACCAGCTGTGTCACCCACAGCCTGGAGAAAGGGCCACAAACTCTGCATTATGTTAATATTGAAAGCAGTAAAGACTTTGCAATACAACTTTGATGTTAGCCAGTTTGCAACTGAGGTCTAAGAGGCCTCTGAGTACCAGCAATGACAACGTACCAGCAGGCCCATCTGAGACGTTGTTGTGTCTGTCCAAGACTGTGGTTCTGCCTGTGATTTATACCCATGTTTGGCTGGCTCTTGACTTCTTACCAGAAACCTTTCAGGCTTCTACTTCCCCTGCTTGCTCATTCCCTCCAACCAGATCCTACCATAACTAACCCAGCTCTGTTTAGTAATCTCTGCTGCTAGCAAAATGGAATGAAGACTGCATGGAGAGGCTGACCATGTTTTCAGGGAATCTGATGGCTTTTCTGGTTCATTTTGGAAGGCACAGCTGCCCCCATTTTTTGCATGATTCTACGGTTTGATCTAATTTTGCCCAACTTTGATTGGCAGTTTCTCCAGGGCCCAAGATTTCTCTGTAATATCAGGACTGGTTCTACAAATCCGTCCCCTGTTAATTGTAGGTCCCTGCTGTCATAACAGCAAGCCTAACTTGTAGATAATGTGTCTCATTGCCACAGTCCTCGTCAAAGGTCAGTTAGCAGTTTTGCACTGAGGAACAAATCTGCCATTTTTTGTTACAGTGTATATATGTTATCATATACCAGTTGGTCACAAGTTCACATCTTCTGCAAGTCCTTCTTGGTGCATTTAGGTGCCACAGTAAAGCAAATGTAAAAATACAGTGGCTCGTGCTGCCTAAGGGAGCAGTCCCAGTCCTCCCTTCCCCCTTGTGTGTTCATAGCCACAAGTTCGAACGTGCTCTGCTGCTGCTTTGCACCATGGAATGATTCACCTTGCTGGTCCTGCAGAAGCTATTCACTGCTCTTCTTGGCTGCCTGACCAGCATGTTGGCTTTGCTCACCTGAAGTCACGTGAAATGTACATTGCAGGATGGCAGGACTGTAGTGTCCTTCAGGAGGTTAGGTCAGCCAAAGGGTGTGATTGTATGCTACACCTCAGAGCAGGGATCTCGGCCTTCCCTGTCCACCTGCCACCTCTAGGAACATAAAGCAGAGAGACCTCACTGAGCCTTCCTTCAGATATGCTTGGGAGAGAAGGCAGGAAAAGCCAGGGCCCAGCCCTTCGCATGTCCCTTATTCCGTTGCTCTGTATAGCCTGTACAGCATCTTTTAACCCACACAGCTCCTTCAAAGCATCTTTGCTTTTGTTTCATTCACAGACGATCTAGAATAAAACGTCTCGTTGTGGTGCTGTTGTTGGATCCAAGAGCAAGAAGCACAAACGATAGACCCTTTAGCACTTCGATCTTTCCTACAGAAACTCTGATCTTTCCTACAGGAATCTCTTCATTTTATCTTTAATTCTTCATTCCACCCTTTGAAATCTTTTTCACAGAATTTATTTTTACAACCTTTTCTACATGGCCTTTGCTGAGAGATGGTTATTCCATTCTGAGAGGAAAATATGGTAGATAAAATTTCTTCCTTGTAGCTGCACCAATCACAGTGCATTAGTTAAGAGTCTGATGCTGTTTTTGTTATAAACCTCTGGTTTCAAGGATTTCTATAATATCCTGAAAAAGCTTGGCTTAAAAATAGTCATTTGGAAGAAATGTGTGTATGTACTTAACTTTCTAAAATCAGTGGTGTGTTTTGCAAGTCTGTGGGATGCAAAAAAAAGTGTCAGCTTTTCATATGCCTTTTTATTTGCTCCTAATAGCTCTAAATTGTTAGAAATGTTTATGCTAAAGACCCGTGTACTTACGCATCTTGATACCAATGCTGAAATACATAATCTTGTTTAACAAATAACCCTTCTGTCTTTAGTTCAGTACTCCCTTCCCAACTGTAAGTAGTATCACAGAGATCTGTGTCCCCAAAGGCACATCCACATTTGTTCTTTGTTTATAGTGTTTCCTTTCTTTTGACATGTCTTTCAGCTTCATTCTACTTGTTTACAGTGTAACCACTGGCAGATAAAAATTGATGGCAATCAAAGGATTAAATCATTGTAGAAAGAAATGCAACATAACGGCATATTATTTTCTTCAGTGTCATGCTGATGATGGCATGTATTTTAACAAAACTCTGCATTTAAATCTTGTAGAAACTTCAATGTACTCTAAGCATGGACTGCTTAGATGGTCAGATCTTTATGCATTTGCAAGCATCAAACCTACCACCTTTCAGAATTGAAAACATTTTTTTCTTTAAGCTGCATACCACTGGGAAAACCAGTAAGGATAACTTAAGAAATGTGGTGAGAGCTCTGTGAGGGAATTTTTGAAGTGTGGCCTTAACTGCTTTGGACTGGTTGTCATGTCCTACATACTTACATGTGAAACAATGCTGCTTTTTCAACCCCTGTAGTGTTAGAAAATGGGGCAAAGCTTTTCTTCACAGCAGCTGAGCAGCAGAGCTAGTGCTGATATGGGTATCACTTACTGCACCAAACTTTGGCTGTTACATGTAGATCTGAACTGATTTGAGTTCGAAGAGTTTGAATTGAATTCTAAGATTTTTAAGATGTATTATGCCAAAAATGGATTCTTGATTTTGAAGTAGTAACAGAGAAACTAAAGAAGAGAAAAATAAATTAAAGGTAGATTAAAAGCAGTGGTAATACGTAAGGTCAGTTTCTGGTTCACCAACATTCCTGCACATCATCCTCTAGTCACCATTTTCGGATTGGACTTGTTTAATTTCTGTCTGTTCTTTAGGCCAAATCCCTGTTGCTGAGAAAATATTTCTGTTATTTTAGAACAATTTTGTAGCAGGTCCCTCCAAATGTTTGGGTTTGAAAGTATAAGCTCCATGCATATATTAAGTCTTATTCGGGTCACTCCAGTAAATACACTGACCTGTATGTTCTAAACCTGAGACTAGAGAAGTGTTTTCAAAAGAACTCCATGACATAAATTCGATCTCTTTGTTTTGAACAGAAAAGATAAATGAAAGAGATAATTCAGAGCCTGATTTCAAAATATAAAATGGAAGAAGAAAGAAAACCTTCCTTAGTAAAAATTCAGGCTGTAAAAATGTGACTGCATTTAGGGAAAGGTTCATATACATGTGCTCTTTTTGGATCTTGGTATTGTTACCAACTAGTGCTTCTTGTGAATTAAATAGTACTTCCCACTCCAAGGGAATTTAGATTTTTAGCTCATTCAGGAAAGCAGTGATGGATTTGATGGCTGAAAATTTTTGATAGAAATGAAACCAAATCTGAATAGATTCATTTTTAAAAGTCATACCTAGAAAACACAAGCTCAGTTTAGTTCCATATGTCCCTGTAGAAAACTACCATATTGCTACCAGGATGATAAATAGCCTTAATGTCTCTTATAGAGCTGGGGAAAAAAATCTTCCAAGTTTCTATCATAAATAGAATTGCAGGGATTCCTTTGGCACCCTATTTAATTGTGTTCTAATTACTACTCAACAAATATAACTACATGTGATGTAGCTTTTAAGATGAGATATTTATGAACCATGTGTTCTCTCTGCAAAATTAATTTAGGGTCTTTTGTCGTTGTTGTTCCTGTCTATACACAAATTCTGCAACATTTTCTTAAATGATTTTGATCTTTAAGTTCAGGACATCTGATAAGGCTGCAGGTGTACGCTAGATGTTGGTTACCCCTGTAATGCCTTTTTGCAGGTAGGATAGAGGCTGTTCGTTCCAGCACTGGTACTCTCATCTAACTTTTCTGCGTGGCTGTATATGTATGAGCTAAACTGATCCAAGTTCTCAGAGCCCACTGGTAATTAGGTTCACAGCAAAAAAACACACCTTAAAAATAAACAGATTAAATGAATAAATGAACCAAGTGGATAATGGATGTTACAAGATTTATATAATGCTTAAAATCAATGTATTAATAATTAATGGAGAGTGGTAGCCCTGTGCAAGAAGTATATTTTAGTATTTCTGAATTCCATTGGTGAGTGCTTGTAGGTTCTTTGAATGGTGGACTTGGTCTGAAAAGGTCGTGTGAAATTGCCTCTATTGTTGGTTAGTTACATGTGCCTTCTTACCAGAAAAGAGACATAAGATGATACAGACGGTATAAAAAAAAACATTGGAGGCCAGTGGTATCGGGAAGTTGAGCTAGAAATGTTGTTAATAATTACCTTGTTTAACTTTGAGTTTGAACCTGCTGTGTTTAGGGCTGCATTTGGGAAATCATCTGTGTTGCTTATGGGATTAAATTACATTATTTTCAGTGTTTCATGAGCCCTTATGGACCTCTTTTTCCTCTTTTGTGATAATTCACAAAGTCTGGCTGAGTGACACTTTGGTAATATAGATGTGCTTGCATTTAATAAGTAATTTAGAGCCAAGGTTGGTGGGATGTCCTTCCTTATTCCTACTGTTGTGTGAGAGTAAAGGCACTTCAGAACTGCACTTAAAAATATGTTTAAATTTAGCATGTCTACGTTTGCTTTCTTTGAATTGGAGTCCAAATGTACAAATCTGTTTGCTGGTACCAATTAAGCCCTGCTAGACAGTAAATGTATGAGTTTTATTTTTAAACATGCAACAATGCTGGAAATACAGAGCTGCTTCATCTGTAATAGTGAGACAGTTTTTAGCACAGGAGCAGCAGATACTTCTGGTTTTTTTTCAAGGCAGCAAGCTTGACATTCTGGTGTTAAAGCATTATTTTCAATTCCATGTTAGGCTGAGCATTAAATCTAATGGTTTAAGAGTATTCTTTTTCCCAGATGCATGCTATGTGTGAGACTGCAATCAGAGTTTAAAGTCAGGGCTAGACTCCTTCCTTTGGCCTGTTTCTCACCTGCTGTGTGTCAGAGAAATGTCAGTTCTGTTTCATCAGACTACTCTCACTAAAGAAATGATTAAAATTGTGTGATTTTTTTGCTAATTTGGCCCAACAAAGGTGAGGGCTGGAACTTTGTCCAAATCGCCTGGATGTGGTGGCTAAACAACCCAGCCCAGCACACATCAGAGTCTCACAAATGTTAGGTATGTGAAAAATCAGAACAAATAAATCTTCTTGAGGGTCGGGAAATGGTGCAAGTTGTGATCTGTGCCAGGCTTTTATATCCACTGAGATTTTTCTGTGTGTGTGCACTTTTCAGTAAACTAACCAGGAGTGGAATACATGGGGCTGTAGTATCTCTTTCTGTTTTGCAAATCCAAAGCAGAAGTACATTTATTCCCTTTGGAGTTCTTAGAAGTGTAGCAAACCCATGACGTTAGTATTGTATCAGAAAGGAAAGTTTATGTGTGATACTAAATCTGGAATTGTCAAACTCAAATATAGTAAGTAAATTACATCATATAAATAATTCAGTAGTCTGCCAGAGTTCATAGAATTAAAATATATTTTATATCAACTCTTAAACTATCTCATCAGTATGCACACCAGAGACTAAAAAATACAGTGTATCATATATAACAATCCTTGCACTTGTACAACAAATTGAAATCTTCAGACAGATACTCCAGAAATGTTTTTCTTTCAGGAAAGAATCCAGTGACTATATTGTCAGTGCTGAGTTTTTCACTTGGTCTTTCTCTTATAACCTGGAGTGTCTGGGTCAATGATTTAAGCAAAACAATTGCATTGTGTTTTATTATTAGGTAACTACAAAGAAATAAAAATAAAATCAAATGCTTACCGTACATTTATTTATGAAGGGGCTCACAAAAGGGATTTTATAGTCAGAATTTACAAACTTTCTTCCTTTTCAAAATGTTCTGAATAATGTAATATTTTTCACCCTAAGAAAGGGTAAGAATGATCTTAAGTATTATAAATTACTCAGTGAAAAAAGAAGTACTTCATTCTTTTATACTTCTAGGCAGTACATTTTATTCCCCTCCTAACACCAGTCCTAAATACTGTTTTAAACTCTCTTACTTTAAGATTCGTATCATACATAGTCAGCAAAAAACAAGTTTATAGTTGTGCAATGATGGGTTAAAAGACATAGAAGACCAGGATACTGCATTAAAGCTGCCAATTTTCCAAGGTAATGATTTCCCCCCCGCCCCGGCTCCGAGTTCTTTATGAATTTTTGCCTCCATGCGGGATTGTGTGATACTGTACAGATGGCACGCAGAATTTTTTTTCTTTGTCTTGGTCGTTCCAGTGCTGGCTAATGTCATTAAAAGGAACATTTTACTGCAAGCAGTGCCCAGTGTATCTGTGCAGAGGACTGGGTCTCACCGTAATAATGTGCTGTGCTAGGGAGCGTAGCAGCTCAGGGCACTGACTTCTTGAAGGGTTAAAATGGAGTGTGCTGTTATCTTTTGGAACATATAATTAACAGATTTTAAAAGCCTTCTCCAAAGTCTGCATTCTGGGGGAAAGACAGTACTAGTTATGGACATTAGTTAGTGCTCAGAGCACCTATCACTTCAAAGTTGCGTATCTTGTGTGCTTGTTCTAGTTTAGGATTCAAATTCAGCTCAGAAGCTTGTATTAGGAGTTTACTATTTTCTTAGGAACTGATAGTTGAGCAGTTTAATTAAGTTCAAAGGTTGCTGTAAAAAGAAAAGGATGCCTGTTCTACTTACAAAGGAATGACCATTTATGAGGAAGCTGCTCCTGGAATCTGGCAATACAGATTCTCGTGGGAGTTTACGTGATCGACTCTCTGCATCTCTAATGCATGTTTGACTCTATTCTCTTTTACTGCCCTTATGAGTGTTACAGTTCACAGTCCCTGACCAGATCGTGACGCATCCTCTTTGGAGCGGAGAAGGGTGTCTGACACTATGGGGAAGGAATGTGATGCTGGTATGGGAAGAGTACTGCAGACCACGGTTGCTTGCTGTGGAAATGATGCATAAAACCACAATCTGGCCAGAGGTCCCACAGCCCCATTGGTCTGAACTACCCATCACCATACAATAAAAGCCACAGGGTAGAAAGGGTAGAGTACCAAATCACACAAGAGGGAGCAGCATGCAAAGAGAATATGTTCTGCTGAAATAGGTGACTTGCAGTGCATGGTAGCAATCATCAAAATGACATTTTGATTATAAAACGTGACATAAAATGGATTAAGTTGCATTCTGTCTCTGCTCAACTGGTATCTCAGTTTGTGGCTATTGTCCTTGATTTTAGTGAGTCTATTTGCAGTCAAAGGATTAAAAAAAATGGTAGTCTTGCATCTTTTCTGTCTCTGCATGACGGCTGTTCTGCATCCGCTGGAGATATCTGTGGTTCTTCCTCCTCCATAGGCCAGGGCAGCTGGAACAGTGTCCTGGGTAAAGTAGACTGTGCCCTTAGGAAGCTGGGACAAGTATCTTCCCTGGCCTGGGGTGGGAAGGGCAGTGGATTAGAAGGTAAATAGTGATGTTTTGCCTCACTATTTAGTTTTCTGTTTGCTCCCAGGTTGGAACAATATTGCATTGTCCTTTTCCTGGGGTTCTGCAGTAAATAAATAGCTGAGTGCAAAGCCCTTAAACCCTGTGTATTTTGGAAAGATGACACAAGAGTGCAAAGAAGGTGAATCAAAATTCCATGCACAGACAAAGAAAAGTTAAATGAAAAATGAAGGCAATTTTTTATTATGATTAAAACTAAAAAAGTAAACATGACTTCAAAGATCCTCGATATTAACAGAAAATAGTGCTTGCTATAGAACACACCAGCAGGTGGGTTTTTTTCTATTTCCTCAAGTAAATGGGTTGAGCCAAACTGTGTTCTTGGCAGAGGGGACAATAAACCACTGAAGATGAAAGCACTGGAATTGAATATCATTGTATTCTGCCATTGAGGCTATTATTTGAGTCAAGCATAGGAAATTAACTTCTGGTTTCCATGTGTGTGAACAGCAGCTTGGATGTTAATTGGAAAGTACTGGAGTAGTGGGAAAACCTGGTTGGAATTGTGTTTCTGGTATTTTCTTCTGTTTACTTTCTGAACAAGCCCTGGTAATTTTACAAGCTATTGAATTGCCAGACAGATAAGATATTTTAAGAGTGTGCTATAATTCTGTATTTAAAGGTTTTTCCTCCAGAGTGCGTAAGGTTGGAGAAAAGGAGAGATACTTTACCAGTAATGTCTTTTTTTTTTTTTTTTTTTTTCCTTAAGTTGATTTAAATTTTATCCTTTTCAGCCAGGTCAAATCTTCAATGGACGCAAAACGGCAAAGTTCCATTGAAGCCAGAGTGTTCTGTGGTTTTACAGCAGTTGAGGATTTCTTTCAAGAAACATACAGTGAATAAAGATAGAGGAAACAGTCAGCTGGCCTAATAGTGAATCAGAAACCTTAACAACAAACCTCTTTTTGAAAGACCCTGAAGATTGTAAAGAAAATGTTGCTTAGGTGACAGAAGGTGGCTTCCCATCACAGACAAGACGCTGGCTCAAGGAAGGCCAAGCAGAGTTGCTGGTACAAAGAAAACTGCTTGGCTCAAGATGAAAGGCTTGTCCCGTGAGTTGCTGGGTACCTTTGTCTCTTGGTGGAAGTAAGTGAAAGCTGCAGGTGTCAGATGGCATAATGCTCATATTGGTGTTCTGAGCCTGGAAAAATGGTTAATGCATGTGTCTATCCTTTTCTATATCATTAAAGCAATCTTTTGTAAAATAGAATGAAGCAGAAATATGAGTGCAGATTTTTTCTTAGCGGAGAATCTGGCCTGCCGTTATCTAATGAATTCCTGGAAAGTGTTGATGTGATTTCAGCTACAATAGCATCAGCAGAATTGATGAATAGAGTCCAGTAAAAGAGAAATCAAATGGGCTGAGAAGCATAACTGTTCATAGTTTTTTACTCATTTTTCAAGGAGTTAGAAAGGAGGCCATTATTAGGGATATAACAGGAACTAAATTTGCTTATATGCTCAGCTGATGAGGCCTGGAATTTTTACATGTAATATCCCATATGCTTGGGAAGGAAGAATAGCCCCTGTAGCACAGATTCTAGACAGTCAATGAATGGTGTTGCTCCTGAATTGGAGTTTTTTGACTCTGTATAGTATGGTCAGCAGTTCCTGTAGTGAGCCTTGCATGAGGTGATATGTTTTATGGCAGAAATAGCTGGGAAGCTTTTTGTGTTTCTGGCAAGGATCCAGGAGATGACAATATGAAAATGATAAATAAGCAAAGATTTTCAAGAAGTGGCAACAATGTGTTCATAAATAGAGCTTGCATGCAACTTGAACTGTCTTTATAGTAAGCAAAACTTTTTCTTATGCAATTGAACAAAACTTGGAGAGTTGGTGAAGTTGCTTTCTCTTACTGTGGCAAAGCCCATACGTTCATGATTTCACATTTGAATGCAGAAAGGTAAGAGTCTGGTCTATGAAAAATGAGCAGCCAAAAACATGACAAACAGATGAATCACACCACAATCGCTCTGTTTCCAATTTTGTTGAACTGTGGAGTCTCTCATCTTGACTATATGGTCACTGTTGAGCAGCGTTTTACACTTTAAAGCAGAGATTAACCATCTCCGTTGTAAGTAGGTCGGTTCTGTGACTGCATCTTCCAGGTCAAGGGTTACAGGTTTTATCAAGTGTATATGGCAAGTTTTGTTTTCCAGTCAACACTGGTAATAAATCCCACAGTAAACTACATAGAATAATAGTACAAAAAGCACCAGAAGACATAACAGTGGAGTCACAATTGCATCAGAATTCTGTGATGGGACCTTAAAATACCAGCAAAGTCCTCCTGGAGATAGGGATATTGCAGGAATCGCAATGAGGCATTTCAGCCTCATTATCATAGTGTTCATTGCCAGGGTCCCCTTGGAACGTTCAAGAATGACACCGTGACAGGCTGCTGCCTATCACTTCTTAAACTGGAATCATTATTTCCATGGCAACAGCAAGTGTAGAACGTACCCAAGGCCTTAGGGCACTTTGGCATATCTGATGGTTATGTAATATTGTGTCTAGTCACAACTAAATTTCACTTAGTAGATAAAAAGCAAGAGGTAATTTATGGCCCCAGTTTTTGATTCTTTGATCAATGAACAACCTTTCCAAGTTATGGTTGTGTAGTGACTCAGTAAGTATTTTGATGCCGCGATGGCTCATGCTCCTTTGAAGTTTACAGTAAGCACTGATGAAATACTTGCATTTGTTCTGGTAACCCTTTGCTCTGCTCCTGGGGTGGTTGGGTGCCTTGTAAGGCAAACCCCTTATGGGTGAGGCAGGAGGAACTTCCCTAAGAAGTTAATTAAGTTTTCTTCCCCATAGCTGGCTACTTCTGTCTTTGCAGAGATTTCTTTCTATGGGCTTTACTTATTCAATAAAACAGTCTGACATGTTAGACTTTTCCTATAATATCTTTATGCTTCTGCATTTTGTGATTTCTACCAGGATCCCTCTGAACAACAGTGATTCTGCTTTGCCAAAGTCAAATGAGAAACAATGCTCATCCTACTGATAGTTTCTACCTGGAGGGGATGGTTTCAGTTAGCATTTAAGATAGAGGTTTTCTTTTTTCTTCTAAGGTACAAAAAAAGATTTTTTTCTTTGGTTTAATATTAGCAAAGTAAATTGCTTTCCCAGTTTCTCAGCTTAACTTACTGTGTTACATTTAAACAAGAAGGCTAAGAAGGGGGGAAAAAAAAAATCTGTGGAGATTTCTGCAGTTCCATAAATCATGGAAGTGAAGGTGGTGTGTTTGAATGAAATCGAAGCAAGCAACAGCTTTCTGGTAATGTATAATGTGATTACCTGCAAGCTCAGAGCTTAATTTTATTTCTCTTAAGCACTCATCTGGGCAGGTGACAGTTTTGAATTAGTATCTGTGGAGCAGTTCTGGATTTTCTGGTGCTGAAATAATTTTCCTTCCCACTACAACAAGTTCACTGAAATATAGCTATGATTGCAGCTCATCTGCCTTCAAGGCAGGGTCAGATAGGAACATATAATAAAAGCTGTGGTTCGCTTGTCCTTTCTCTTAGAGTCTGTCAGACTGGTCTGTATCGGATATTTCAGAGGCAGCTGAGAGCACATCCTCACGTCCCTCAGCTGCAAGGGCATGGCTAGACTGGGGGAGATCCAAGTTCCACTTCAGGGCTTTTAGATGTACCTAAGTTGTGAAGTATTAAAGAATGGTATTTTTAATTTCTTTCTTTTTCCTTTTGGCCTTTCATCTATGAGGGGTCCTTATTTAATTAAATTCTGATCTCTGAACAAAAAAAACCCATTGTTTTAAAGGAGGGGAAGGAAGCAGTTAATGAAGAACAACTTTTATTTTCTAGCATAAAACAATACAACTCATAGTAAGTTGACAGTATTTGCTGCTCTAATCTCTGTGTGGCAGTATTTCAGTTCTACATTAAATGCAACTTGAAATGCCACAATAAAAAGCAAATTACAGGTGTTGCAGATGCCATATTTTACAGCTGTCCACTGTGCTCGTTGTAGAGGAGATTTGATGCCGCTTTGGCAAAAGTCACCAAGTGTATGTTGCAGATAGTCTTAAAAATATCTTTTTGTGTATGAGTATGCAATCTTGAAGGAGATACTACTACACTGTTCATTAATATCGTGTTAATTTTGGTTGTGGTGGAGTTCTGTTCTTTCCTGTGCATTTATTTTGTGTATGTAGGGAAAAACCATGAGAAATATATTCTAAAACCTCCAATACATGCAGGTCTGTGGCACCATTCAAATATGTTGTCATATGGCTGGTTTGGTCTTCTCAAGCTCAGGTGAAATAAGAGTTCATTCAGGTAGGACGTAGGCAACCTCTATCAGTCATTAGGGCAGCTGGCTAGAAATTTGTGGTAACATTCATTAAATGTAGGTCTTTGCAACAGTATTTAGGTTGCACACCCAACAATCATTATCGTAGTGTGCTTTAAGTATGAACTCAGGACTATCCAATAGCTATTAAGAAATTCCAAAGAATTTGAAATTTGATAAAGCAGTGGTGGTTTGAGCTTGCACTGCTCTCTGGCTGCTGCTGGGTAATACTAGGATTCAGTAGTGGTGGTAAGCGATAGTATTTTGCCTTTGGTGCTCTGAGACAGTAGGGGAAAAAGCTGTAGAAGCAGGTATGTGCACTGAGGGGCTTGGGAGCACCCAAAAAGCACAGGTAAAATCTTCCTTCTAATCTTCCCTACAAGCAACTGGACTGTGTCTATCAAAAGCATTTCAGAGAAGCCTGGTACTGTACGGTTCTGCATTTGTTCTGTTCTCATGGCTAGTGAAGAGTGGTTGAGAGTGGGTTTGAGGGGGGGATGGTTTGGGGGTTTTTAATATACCATTCAACACCAATACGTTTTTTTTTTTTTTTCCCCTGAAGAAGGGTCTGGGGTTACTCCTACAGTGCCTTGCCTCTCTTCTGTACCTGTTTGTATCCTTCTGGGGACCAAGGATTGCTTGCTGTAAAATCCATTTGACACTTGGATATCAAGTCAGAAGTTCCTGAGTGGGTCACCAGTTCAAAGTGTAAATGCAGGAATATTTCACTTGTTACTGTTAAAATCTCACTCGATAAATTTTTATGACTTCTCCTGTTGAAGGACAGGTTAGATATCACATAGGTCCCTTTTTGGATTTCAAATCTGTTCAATTTATCATCCTTATGGTATTACCTAGGACTTCTGGGATTCCTGAGCCACAAAATCTTGCCTTGTTCTCTGTGTCTGTATTCAGTTCTGGTTTTTGCAGATGGGAATTCTCTTAGTTTTTCCATCCCCAGTGCAACTGCAAAGTATAAGCCTGGCAATTTGTCTTACCCTATCACTGTAACTGTTGCACTTGCAGGTATTTTATTCTGCATTTTAGATCGATTTCTTACCTGAACTAGAATTCCAGGAGGTTTATTCCTTGTACCTGGTGTTTTCCAAGCTCTCCATGTTGACTTAAATGGAAGCAGAATTACATCAGCAACTGCCTTTTGGGAGCACAGAGTCAAACCCGTGCTAAGCACGCTGAGGTGCCTGCTTGAACGTGTTCTGGAAGCAGTTGAGCGTTTTAACTCTTCTGCCTGAGAAAACAACATCACCTGCAGGGTGGAAAGGTCTGCACAGAGAATCTGTTCTTCTAGCAGCTCATTCATACATCCTTTTGTTGATCGTGTCATCTTGGCAACATTCCTCAAACTTGCTCATATGTATTTGTGGACATTTCTAAGATATTAAAGATTCCAGTTAATCACCACTAGTGGACTAAGATTATGTGCTATGCAGTATCCACACTGTAAAAGTCCATTAAAATGGCTTTTCCTATAGCATCTTGAAGTGTATAAAACACTCAGTACTGGTAAGGTTCCTGTGGTTTTTTTCTACATTAGAATTTACCAGGTATGATAGCTTGAGAAGCAGTCATGGCTATAGGTATATCACTGCAATACCTGTTGACCACATGTGTTTTCTATGTAAATGACAGCTACTTATGGTTAGCTGCCTGTAGTCACTTAATAACAAAGAGGATTTATTACATCTGTCAGATGTAGTGATGTGGTATCAAGAACATGGATCACAAAATGTTGCCGTCAGAATCCTTTTCAGACTGAAGATGACTTTCACATTTTCATAATACGTGCCATTACTCTTCTCCAGATGGTGCTTCTACCGTTAGTGTCACCAGCTTCCCATCACAGATTAATGGAGCACACTAACCTTTCTGGTCTCGTAAATTGAAACCTGACTCCTCCATATTTCTTGTGCATAGTACATTGTCATTAACATCAGCACCATTAACACCAAGAAGCAGCCACCCTTCATGTCTCTCTGCTCTGAGTACCTGCGTGTCCTGCTGAAAGAGCCATTTGTTACGCTGAGGAAGGGCCATGTGATGATTTCTGTGTAGTTTGTGAGGCCTACGGGGAACCAACATGTAACAGGCTGGTTAAATACCAAATAGATTTTGTTGGATAATTGCTTTGCTGTTTTTGTGAACAGGGTGATTTTTTAAAATTTAAATTTACATTCCATAACTTCTCATTTTGACTCTATTGCTCCTTATCCTCTATGGACATTCTGACTGCAGGAAACTTTCATTAAAAAAAGCCAACAGATTCCTAACATGAAAAATAGGAAGGAATTATATTGTATTTCTTTTTAAACATAATAATTGCTATGCTAATATTTTGTAGTATACTAATAGTGCATACTAGAATGTTTTAAAATATTCTTTACAGAGAAAAAGATTTTTTAAGAGAGAAAACTTAGCTGCTGCTTCTAAAGTCTGATACACGAATTCGCTGAGAAGAAAGTCCTATTGACTTCAAGGGCTTTGGATCAGACCCACATGAATAAATTCAGCAAAGCATGTGAAGTACATGATTAACCTTCAGAATGTGCTCAAATCACTCTCCTCAACAAAGCACGTAAGCACTTGCTTACATTTGAGTCTTTGATTAGCTGCCTGAAGTATTCGCTGAAGAAAGACCAAAGCACTGCCACTTTTAGCTAATGTTACCTGCCTAATGCTGACTCCTCAATTGCATCCACATGTGAATCTGTTTTGTGCAAAATGCCAAAATGTCAGTTTTTACTTTCAGTCTTCATGGTGCTTCTAAGGCAGTGACAATTTAAAAGAGCAGGGGGTCACAAAAATGAATACATTTTGATCAAAGCTATTCATTTTGAATTTGATTTCTAACAATTTTTTTGTTTAGAATGGAAAAAAAATTGAAAAGTAAGCTTGAGTCAAAATACTGAAATTGAATTTAAAAAGTTAATTTTATCAGAACTCTAAATTTTATTAAAAAGCAAATCCCAATTACAACACAAAGTCAAAATAAATTTATTTCTTTGGAAAATTTATACTCATTGAAACATTTTTCAGCTGGAGAAGTGCTTTACTGGGAAATGTCTACTTGACTCTAATGCTGATACATCACAAAACTGTTTTGAAATGAGAGCAGGCAATTATTGTTATTCTGACTCACTGTATTAAAATCAGAACAAAGCAATTGCATTTAGTGTTGCTTGTGACATTTGGGCTTTCCCTTTGTAGAGGTTTAAACATTTCTAGTTAAGAAATGTTTACAGTAAGAAGGTGGCAAATATAATGAAGTATTTTTCCCCTTGCTTTTTAAAAGCATCAGTATTCATTTAGAGCTTTGGAAATTACTCTGTGACTGTAAATAGTGAAAAGAATGACAGTTTATGCTTGAAAGAGACCTCCCAGATCAGTGTGACACGATTTGAACTAAGCTGCCTGTAGTGAGCAGCTTTAACCCAATCCAGAATAAATCTGATCTCTCAGCCCATAATTTACATCTTAGTGTGTTCATCAAGGCAGCACTTCTGGCGATAATATTTGAGATGGGCTCAGACACCAACCTGCAGGTTGATGTGGAGCAGTATAGTTTCACCTTTGTGTTACCCTAGTGAACAAACAGGAGGAAAAAACCTGTACATGGATGTGGACTTGTTAAAGAAGAAAAAGTCACTTGCGTCCTAACTCTTCCACCTCCTTGTAGTGCCTGCAGTTATATCCATGCACGCTGCTTCTGCATGATGCTCCCCGCTGTCCTGCAGCAAAGATCTAACTTTCATGAGTGAAAGCAAGGCATGTGTGCTATTTTGCTGGCGGAGAAGGCAGCCAAGCAGCACTACATTTGTTCACCATAGGTATCCTCTCCAGCACTTTATTTGCATTTGCCTGCTCTAGACAGAATTTGCATCTGTTCCAGAGGCTCCATGCTGTGTATAAAGTATTCAACAGACAGATGTTTGTAATAATTAGCAGATTTTGACTGCTATCTGTTAGGCACACAGCAGGTGAGGTATCTAACACTGATGTTCAATAGCCCACTAAGCTGGCTCTAATGGCCCCTGCTGAGGAAACTTATATAGTCTGTTGTCAGGTAAAACAGGACAGCAGTCCTACAGCCAGTGCTTTACTGGCAGCAATCGTATGGAAGTCTGTGTCCCTTGATTGCAAAGAACCAGGCAGAGACTGGTTCTGAGCTGTCCTTTCCCTGATCCCTGTGAGCCAGTCTCTCTTCTCGTTGCTGATATCAGTGCATGCAAAGGCTGTTACGGATGTTGCACCTTAGTGGGTTTGGGTGGGAAAGCTGCACCTGGGAGTTGGGAGTCCCTGAGCTCAGTCCACTGAACGCAGCAATGTGCTCATACTTCTGGAGAGGAGCATGCCTGGCCATGAGTCTGGGTGCTGGGTCCGTAGGTTTTCTATTGTTGGGCATTGCTGTGAAGCTAGGACCAAGTGACATGAAGGGCATATTGACCTGATTCCTGGCAGCATCTGAAGTCATTTGTTGTATATTGCAGCATGGCTTTTAATCACAGAATCACAGAATCACTAGGTTGGAAAGGACCTTCAAGATCATCAAGTCCAACCATTAATCCAGCGCCAACATGTTCCCTAAACCATGTCCTGAAGTGCCACATCCACACGTTTTTTGAACACTTCCAGAGATGGCGACTCCACCACCTCCCTGGGCAGCCTGTTCCAATGCCTGACCACCCTCTCAGTGAAGAAATTTTTCCTAATATCCAATCTAAACCTCCCCCGGCGCAACTTGAGGCCATTTCCTCTTGTCCTATCGCTAGTTACTTGGGAGAAGAGGCCAACACCCTCGTCGCCACAACCCCCTTTCAAGTAGTTGTAGAGAGCAATAAGGTCTCCCCTCAGCCTCCTCTTCTTCAGACTAAACAACCCCAGTTCCTTCAGCCACTCCTCATAAGACTTGTGCTCCAGCCCTCTCACCAGCTTCGTTGCCAGTCTCTGGACACGCTCCAGCACCTCAGCATCCTTCTTGTAGTGAGGGGCCCAAAACTGAACACAGTATTTGAGATGCAGCCTCACCAGTGCCGAGTACAGGGGCACGATCACTTCCCTACTCCTGCTGGCCACACTATTTCTGATACAGGCCAGGACGCTGTTGGCCTTCTTGGCCACCTGGGCACACTGCCGGCTCATGTTCAGCCGGCTGTCAACCAGCACCCCCAGGTCCCTTTCCGCCAGGCAGCTCTCCAGCTCTCCTCCCCAAGCCTGTAGCGTTGCATGGGGTTGTTGTGGCCAAAGTGCAGGACCCTGCACTTGGCCTTATTAAACCTCATACAGTTGGCCTCTGCCCATCGATCCAGCCTGTCCAGATCCCTCTGCAGAGCCCTCCTACCCTCCAGGAGATCAACACTCCCACCCAACTTGGTGTCATCTGCAAACTTACTGAGGGAGCACTCGATTCCCTCATCTAGATCTTCTATAAAGATATTGAACAAGACCGGCCCCAGAACCGAGCTCTGGTGAACACTGCTTGTGACCGGCCGCCAGCCGGATTTAACGCCATTCACCACAACTCTCTGGGCTCGGCCATCCAGCCAGTTCCTCACCCAGCGAAGAGTAAACCTGTCTAAGCCACGAGCCACCAGTTTCTCCAGGAGAATGCTGTGGGAGACGCAGCTTTACTAAAGTCCAGGTAGACAACGTCCACAGCCTTTCCCTCATCCACTAGGCGGGTCACCTGGTCATAGAAGGAGATCAGATTGGTCAAGCAGGACCTGCCTTTCATGAACCCATGCTGGCTGGGCCTGATCCCTTGGTTGTCCTGCAGATGCCCTGCGAGCACTCTCAAGACCAACCGCTCCATAATCTTCCCTGGTACAGAGGTCAGGCTGACAGGCCTGTAGTTCCCAGGATCCTCCTTCCGGCCTTTCTTGTAGATGGGTGTCACATTGGCAAGCCTCCAGTCTTCTGGGACCTCCCCTGTTAACCAGGACTGCTGATAAATGATGGAGAGTGGCTTGGCAAGCTCCTTTGCCAGCTCTCTCAGTACTCTCGGGTGGATCCCATCAGGCCCCATAGACTTGTGGGTGTCCAGGTGGTTTAACATGTCCTTGACTGCTTCCTCCTGGATTATGAGGAGTACATTGTGCTCTCCATCCCCATCTTCCAGCTCAGGGGGCTGAATATCCTGTGGATACCTGGACTGGCTGTTAAAGACTGAGGCAAAGAAGGCATTAAGTACCTCAGCCTTGTCCTCGTCCTTGGAGACAACGTTCCCCGCCATATCCAGTAGGGGATGGAGATTCTCCTTGCCTCTCTTTTTGTTGTTAATATATTTGTAAAAACATTTTTTATTATCCTTTACGACTGTGGCCAGACTGAGCTCTAGCTGGGCTTTTGCCTTTCTAATTTTGTCCCTGCTTGACCTAACGAGATCCTTGTACTCTTCGTGAGTTGCCTGCCCCTTCTTCCAGAGGTGATAAACTCTCCTCTTTTCCCTGAGTCCCAGCAAAATCTCCCTGTTCAGCCAGGCCGGTCGCCTTCCCCGCCAGCTCTTCTTACGGCACATGGGGACCGCCTGCTCCCGCGCCTTTAAGATTTCCTTCTTGAAGACTGTCCAGCCTTCCTGGACCCTTTTGTCCTTCAGGACTGTCTCCCAAGGGACTCTCTCAACCAGTGACCTGAACAGGCCAAAGTCTGCCCTCCGGAAGTCCATGATAGCAGTTTTGCTGACCCCTCTCCTTACTTCACTCATGACTGAGAATTCTATCATGTCGTGGTTGCTAAGCCCAAGACGGCATCCGACCACCACATCTCTCACCAGTCCTTCTCTGTTTGTAAACAGCAGGTCCAGTAAGGCACCTCCCCTGGTGGGCTCACTCATGAGCTGTGTCAGGAAGTTATCCTCCACACACTCCAGGAACCTCCCAGATTGTTTCCTCTCTGCCGTGTTATACTTCCAGCAGATGTCTGGTAGGTTGAAGTCCCCCACAAGAACAAGGGCCAGCAATACCCTGGTGTGATTCAGGGATGTGAGAGATTAGGCAATCAGGCCCTTATACTCTAACAGAAGCAGTTAAAAAAATCACAGGTAACAAATTTGTTGTTCCTCTAGCTTGATCTTCTCCGTTCTCACTCTCAACTTGTCCTACTGGCATGGAAACCACATTTTTACTTTTGTTGCCTGCCTCTCTCTTCCCTCCTGCTCTTATTAATAATTTCCTAGCTGTTTAATCTAATGTTCCTGGTAAATGTTGCAGACAGTATGACTTGTTGCAACCCCAGCCACCCGGAAACCCTATCTTTCCTGTGTCTTCTGAAAGAGAACATTTGCTTCCCTCATTCCAAGGCAAATTCAATGCAGTATGACAATATAAATTGCGATTCTCTATCTCAGTAAATGGAAAAGCCTCAGTTTTGGACCATTTGAAATGGATGTAACTTGGTCCCACTAGTGAAGATACTGGGTTGCACAGAATAAGTCACTGATGTACTGATACATACGATAAAAGGGCTTGTCTGGTACTGAATGGAAAGCTTCAGCTATGCAGTTTCAGTGGTTTATCACCTTTGATATATAACATGCATAATATACATGTTTTTATAAAAGGCATGAGGAGCTGTAATTGTTTCTCAGCAACTTCTACCCACCCCCTCTTGTGGAAAATCAAGTTTAAAGAATTATGTATTAATCTATTTTGACTATCCAACTTCAGTTCTCTCAGAGGGGAAATCTTTCAGGATCAGCAGCTTATGCAGTACAATAGTCCTGAAAATTTTGTACAAGTTTGTAGATATTTCTACAGCTGTCTGTAGGTAAAAAAGAGAGCAAATCTGATCCCCAGAACATTATGATTACTCTCCTCCTTTTGCTCTATTATGATTCGCATAAGAATTTATCAGCTATTAAATCATATATTGCTAGGTTGAAAGGCTGTTACATAAGTTCAGTGTCTTAGTGTTTCAGATGCTCCAAAATACTGGTGTCTATCATTCACAGATATTAAGAGAACACCCACTATGCTTATAGCTGGCCAGAGGAACATCTGTATGCCTAATATCCAGATGTTTTAAGGTCCTCTCTATTGTCACTTGCTAATGCAGAATTATATTTTCTGTGCTTTTAAATGCATGGAAATTAGAGAGATCCCTGAGGCTCTTTATCAAGGATGCAAATTGGCAAATGAGTATCTTTTGGTGCAGAAACTCTTGTGAACCCTTTTGTCTTTTGGACCTGAAATTAAATAAAAGTCTGAAAAACTGCTGATATTGCTACATTAATTTCAGTTGTTTATCTGTGAGACCAGCCTGGAGGAGAGAGGAGGGAAAAATGACTTTGTAAAAAGTTTGATAAAACAAATTTAAATATGGCTTCTTGTTTGGTTGGATGTTGGGTTTTTTCCTAGAAGATTTTTTTCTGTTGCCTTTAATTACATCTCCATGGGTTCATTTCCTTGGCAAGCTCTGAAAGAGAATGAGTGAGGAGAGCTTTCATGCCAAGATGGTTTCTCCCAAGTTCTTACTAATCCATGCTTCATAGTAGCTTTATCAGTAATTGGTTTGGGTATGTTGGCAGTGCTTGATAGCTTTCAGCTGGGTTTGTACAAACACATTTTCATAATCTACAGAATATTGTTCTCTTAGATCTTGTTTGTTCTTCTTTTCCAAAGTAACTTTTTTTTTTCCAAACATTGCAATGTCTGATGTTTGCTGTCCCATTGTAATAAAATTTATGGCGTAGCTTAGGCCATGTTTAGGAGAGTAAACCCCATGCATGTACTGTGCTTCTTACTAATTACAGAAGGCTCAACTCAGTACTTCTGGGACAAAACAGAAGAATGTAATTAAGAAAGGTGAAATCATCATGAAGACAGTCTGTGCTTATGAATATTATCCTTATAAACTGACATTTGATGAATATATTTCTGGATCCAAAACCCAGTGTAATGTCAATGACCCACATCATCAGACTTATTTCATCCTCGTTGCTGGTAAGGTGTTTAGCCAGAAGGTCTAAAAAGTGCTGTGACACACAGCAGTAAATGAATTTTAGGGTAATTTCCCATAATCTACATGTGTCAGCCCCTTTCAGTACTCTGAAAATTCTGCAGCTCAGCAGTAGGAAGTGGCAAAATGCCGTTTGCCTCTGCTGAACTTGATGATATGATGATTTGGGAGTGGATATTTCTCTCTTTTGCAGATCAGGCTGTGACCATGAAAATTTTTTGGATAGAGCCAACAATGCAAAGATGCTATGAGCTGATGAGGGTAGATTTAAGATGTGAAAATCCAGGAAAGGTAAAACTGAAGGAAGCCACTAATTTTTGTGTATGTAAAGATTCTGTATACAAAAGATAAATAAGCTGCCCTGCATATTGACGGTGCTAGTCATAAAATGTCCTAGGCTTAGGGCAGGGGAGAGCTAGGACAAAGCATTGAGCAGGAGAGTTGTGCGCTGAAATAGATTGCATAGGAAAGCAGTGGAGTCTTCAGTCAACAGAGATTTGTAAGAACAGGCTGGACGTGAGGTTTTCAATCCTCTTTGCTGACGGAAGGAGGAGATTACAGGTTCTGGTGGCAGCAACAAAAGTACCAGGCTATGTGCTGATTTTCTAATGTTTCTTAAGTCCCTTGAGCTCCTCTCTATAAAACCATAATTTCAGTCTTTCTGTGGGATGAAAATTTTACAGAAGGCATGTTGGTGAGAGGCGGTGGCTCTCTTCCTGAGGGCCTGTGAATCTGCACAGGACAATATAATCCCCTGGGTGATGTACAGCCATCACTGCCCAGCTGCCCAACCATTCGCTGGCAGTGCTGTTCCCCAGGTACCACTGTGCTGGTAATGCCACCAAGGTGTGTTGGATGGGTCATTACCACCAGGGACTCTGGTGCGGAGTGCAGTGCTAAGCACCAAGTTCAATGTCCCCAAGTTTCCTGGGATATGCCACAAACATGATGGGACTGGTGAACACAGCACACTAACAAAGCCTGGGGTGGGCCAGGAGGCAGAGGTCATTGTGAAACGGACTGAACTTCCTAAAGAACCAGCAGCCATGATTTCTGGTTGCCTCTGTTGGATACCAGAGCCCCTACACCCTCGTAAAGATATTCAGAGGCTCAAGGCTGGATTGGCGAGAAATTCAGAAGTATGGGAAGGCCTGGCTCTGAGCTGCTCCCTGCCATTAGCTCAGGCCAGAGCTGTACCCCCAAGTTGTCAGTTACATGAGAGGGGAGAAACATGCACACCCTGGGAAAAAAATACTTTCAGCTGCCTTTGCAGTCACAGAACAAAGCCTATTTTTCTTCCTAGTTTTGTCATTCCTCTTTAAATGTGACCATTACTATGAATAATGTAAATGAGCATTTGCCACCTGGGGTAAGGCTAACTAAAATGTTAAATGTGACTTTAAATGGCCTGTCTACCACCACTTTGTCATGTTACATATTACAGCCATCGCTTGTTTAACTGAAAGACTGCTTCCTGCTGCTTCACAGCCATTGGGGTAGCACAGACAGAGCTGTATGTGCTGGGATGTGAGCTGCACACCACAGTTAGCAGGGATTAATGGATGCAGTTATAAATAAGTGTGTACATGTGTATAGTAATCTTTGAAGAAATTATAAACAGCAATGTCAAAGTGCAAAATCTAACACTGGGACACCTCTGAAGAGGTAGCAACCCCCTTGGATCCTTTCACTGTCATTCTTTCGTATTGTCAGCTTCTGCTACTTCGTTGCAATCCATAGCCGCATATAAACGCATTCGTTTATATGAAAATGATGCTCAGTGGGAGCGGCTCTAAAATGGTGCTTAGTGCTTGTGTGGAGAGAAAGATTCATGTCTCTTCAAAGGGAATTGTGAAAATGTGTTTGGCAATATACGTGAAGTAAATGAAGAAGCAGATCTGTTGCCCGTGGAATGAGAATATGGTTCCCTTCTGATACAGGCTTTATCAATGTTGTGCCTCTGTGTGTGACTTTTTTTTCCCTGCCATAAGAGCAGCACAGTTATAGCAGTACCCCTGCAGACTCTGAGTGCAAGCATAGGGTGCTGAAGGGGACCAGCTGTGGGGAGGGCTTCCTGTTGTGGAGACTTTGCACAGTCCCCTGAGTATTCTGCCCTGTTCTTGCCATCCCTCCTCCATTCCCCATCTCACTTTTAATCTTATAGCCATGCGCACACACAAATCAATTCACAGTTGTGCATGGCAGACATCAACTGAGACAAGAAAGGGTCTGACTGGATGTAAGGAGACACATTTCCCCCACGAGGCCGGTCAGGCACTGGGACCTGTTGTCCAGAGACAGTGTACCATTTCCATTTTTGGAGGTTCTCAAGCCTTGTTTGGGTAAAGCACTGAGCAACCTCATCTGATCTCATTGTGGAACTTGCTTTGAAGCAGGAGGTTCTTCCCACCTGGATTACTGTGTGACTCTCAATCCCTCCCTGCCTCAGAGGCTCCAGGGACTCTTAGGAGGGGTTAGGCTGGAGGTTTCTGTTTCTCAAAGGGACTATACATGGTCATTCTGTTCACAGCTGTAAAGATTTGACTGTAGAGTATGAAACCAAAGGTAACCAGCAAAAGAAGTGCAACATAACATAGCATGGGGAATCCCATTGGAAGGGTACTGGATATGGAGTTTCTCCACTAGGAACTATGTTAACAGCCCAAGGAACCCACCCCTTGTCTGTCAGCCTTGTGTTTGCCTGAGAACTGAGCAGGTCTTCCTGATTCTGCACGCGTGCTGAGCAAACCCTGCTGTAACGTGCAGAGGAAGCACAGGCTTGCTATGGGAACACCTGCTACAATGCACTCCCTGTCCCTCTGTAAATCTGCCCAGCCCGTTTGTGGCATGGAAACATCACCACCAGAATGGAGGAAGGCTGCCAAGACAGATCCAGGTCTCCCACCTTCAACCAGACTGCAAAATTAATGATGTTCACAGAGGAGAGCGTTGATCTGCACCCTAAAAACATGGTCAGTGCAGTGGGACCAGGAGGAGTCCCTGTCATGGATCGGGGCTTGCAGGCCGCTGGCACTGTGGGGGAAGCAAGCATACCTGTGCAGCCTTTCTGCCCGCTCTGCTGTTGGAGTAGAGTTTTCCTTCTTTATTGCACACACCCCTGTAGGAGCAGATACTGTGCTCCTTCACTCTGCAATAAACTGGAGACTTTGAAGAAAGACTGAGTGCCTTGGGCACCCCACGTAATTGAATTGGGTTCCTTTGGGCTTCTTGAAAATTTCCTATTGCTCAAGCCTCCATTTAATACAACTGCTTAGCTGATATATACTTGAATTCCTGGCTGTGCAGCGACATGCAGGCAGTAATGCAGTACACAAGATGGCTGCTGAGGCTCCCATACTTTTTCTGTTTAGAAAGGACTTAATGGGCAAAAGGAAAGGAGGAGCAGTGCTCAATATGGAAATTACCCACCCTGTTAGTGAGTCATCAAGACCTCAGAAGAAATTATCATGAATGCTGGTAAATCAATGTCCTAACAGAGGGAGCAGAAGATGGAGTACTAGTTAAAGGCTGCTACAGCCCACCCACTGGCATTAGACAACAAGCAGTCCAGCTCCTCAAGCAGCCATCTGTCATTTCAGTGGTGAAAAAGACACTGTAGTCCTAGCAGACTTCAGTGTAAGTGGTGCTCATGCTGCTGGTGCTAAGACACTTTTGCTACCTCTGACTATTCTCACTGACAGAATAAAAATCAGAAAGTCTGGCATTCAGTAGGGAGACACTTGTAAAAATGAGGTGACAGTAAAACAGATACTTTCAGTGTATGTAACTCTGATTGGATCATGCTGCTTATCTGCAAGTCTGAAACCAGAGGATATTCACTGGGCGGTTTAATATTGCCTGTTTCATGGCATTGAAGATAATTTTAAGGCATAGTGGTAAAGAGCTGGAAGTAAAATTGCAGAGCACATAAGGGGTTTGGAATTGGTTTAGCTCTTCTTATGAGGTCCCCAAAATGTCACAGTCCAAAAGAGGGCCACTGTCACTGAGAAACCAGGAGACTGGTTCAGGGGGAATTTAAGGCAACTAGAAAGGAAAAAAGTTTTAAAGTGTCTGACATAACAAATGCAAGAAAGGGGAAGATGGTGGATCGTAAAGCAGTAACTGGAAATGCAGGGAGAGGAGGAGTAACAAAAGTGGAAATCTAAGTCATCAGAAAGACAATTGGAAGATTGGGGAGGAGACTGAACGTATATTAAAACACAAGAAGTATGTAGCAGTTGCAACACTCTGTTCCTAGCAAATGGTAACACTGCCAGTGAAAGCACAGAAGAGGCAATTTTCAGTAGATGTTTCTATCTTCTAGTTGAGGAAAGGCAAGATGATGTATCCTTTTCATATGAGAATGTGACATTTTCATCTCTCACAATGAAGAGTGTGTTAAACCTCAGGTACAGAAGTTAAACTTGAGTTTGGCAAACGTACATTAACTTGCATCGTGTAGTTGTAAAAAAGCTGGCCAAAGACTGATGTTACGGGGTTTTTGTGGGGTTTTTGTTGTTGTCATTTTGTTTTTCAAAACTCCTAGAACCCTGTGAGAGTTTCAAGGCACTGAAGGAACACTAATGTTTCAGAAGTTGAAAAGCAGAAATGGATTGATTGATGTAAATAAAATTCAGTTAAATGTAAGTCAACTTGATATCAGACTTGGACAAAACAAAATACATGAATCTTTTAATAAACAGTTAAAATATGTAAGTTCTTTAATACTGCTTGGTATTGGCTTATGGAAAAATGGATCCTGTTAGACTAGCTTTTTTATAGTATTATCAACTTATTTGATTAAATTAGTATTAAATTAGTAGTGTTTGTATGATGTACTTTTGCTTGGTACCTTGGAATATTTTGACTGATAAACAATACAAGGTGACCTTCGTTCCTATTAAGCTTTATTTCTGGCTGACAGATGTTGAACTCTAAGACCAGCTAAGTCATTACCGTGCTGGTGTGCTTGTAGTGAGATCCTGCAATATTTTTTCAGTGACCTGATAGACAACCTGAAGGTACTGAACAAAGCTTGCAGATGTCATGGCAGCTCTGGAGTCCTAAATAATTAAAAGACCAGATCACTGTTGCAGGTGTAAGAGTTAGAGACACACTGTAACATAGCGAAATCTAAATTTCTATGCTTAGGAGAAGGGAAGGCAGCATACCAATTTGAACGTGGAGAGAGGCTTTCTGCTTGTTCCCCTCCTCCTACCCCAAATTTAAAAGTTAAACGTAATTACTTAATATTTGTGAATCCTACTCCCAATAAAAAGTTTTCTTCCCTGTTCAAGTCCCAGGAGCTTCCTTGGCTGGCTGGAGCAGTGCCAGCCCTCTGCTGGGCTGTGGGCCTGTGCAGGCAGGACAGGCTGTGCACAGCCCTTAGGACTTCCATCAGGAAGAGTCTGGACTGGGGGTGAATCCAGAGTGTTGGGCTGACATAGCTCTGGGGGAGGAACACCAAATGTGGGCCCTATGTCAAGTGGGTCAGAGTCACAGTGATGCTTCTGGGTGCGTTGGATGCCTCACCTCTCTCAGGCCAATGCCACCTCCTGCTCACCATCGTGGCATTTGCAGCCACTGTTCCACAGGGGCAGCTGCAATGAGCAGGGCTCACTGCTGCCTCCAGGGCTTTGTTCTGGCAGGGAAAGGTAGGATGGGGCAGGCAGCGTGGAAATGTCACTGAAAGGACTGGAAATCATGCCATCATGCTGTGGCTCTAGAAACTGGAGCTTTTGAATGAAAGGAGGAAAAGAAGGACGATGTCCCTTTGTGAGTAGCTATGTCTTGTTAACAGACTTCATTTCAACCAGCGAATGTATGAGAAGATCCAAGATTGAGTGGACGTAGCTGGACATGTTAAAAATTTTGAAGTGTGGCTGACAAATATCTAGCAGTAGGGATAATTAATACCCAGAAAAATCTTTCTAAAAGTGTGCTTGGACTCTTCACTGCTGGCATTTTGAAGACTAAAGCTGACTGTTGTAGTCCAAGGTATGAACTGCTCCAGACAAGAATTGAGCAAACATTAAGGCCTGTGTTATGCAGGAGAACATCTCAGTGATTGCAGCAGTCCAGTCCTTGGCTGCACAATTGGTGATGCGAAGGGTGGTGTGAAGCCAGGCAGATGCAGTAGTAAATGAGCTGATCATCTGAATGAATCCCCTTTACCCACTTGAATTATGAGGATAGGATGCTCTCCACTGTAATGACACTCAAGCCTGGCTCACCCTCATCAGTGTGTCTGGTGTACTGTATGCCTATTTGCAGAATCTCAGGGGGTGCTAATCAAGTTGTCTTTTCGTCTCCTAGCTAGCAGCACTTTTAAGGAGGCACTAAGGCAATACTCCAACATGTGATTTCTCTTCATTTTTTGGGGAGGTGATGTAGGACACTTTAAGTGACCAGCAGCAGATCTTAAAGACAGTTGTATTCCCTCTTCCAGTAAAAGTAGTAGTAGAATACCAACTCCTGTGGGAGCTAACTGAAAATTAAGTAAAAAATTCACCCTTTTCTTAATTCTCAGAAAATTAAATTAGGAAAAACTGAATCAAATGTCTCCTGAGCAAATGACTTAGTCATTGCTTATTGTCTAGAGATCCAATATAGTAAGGCAATACTCCCCCTGCAATCAGTATTCTCAGCCATTACCAACCTACTTGTGTTTCTTGGGTAAATCCTTAGCAAGGTAAATATCTAACTCCCAATTTTTACCAGCTATGACTACCACTATTTTGCAAGTCAAGGTTGGCTTCTTCAGTGCATTATTTCAATGCAGCACTGGATTCAGCTCCCCCCCGGCCCCGGACCTCCCCACCGGTGGATTCAGTGGTCGGTGTCTGTCATACAGATTTGTCAGAACTGATCATTAGATTCACTCCTCAGACTCACAGGCCCCACTTCTGCAAATTCAGTGGGCTTGGTCTTAAGGCTGGTTTTGCAGCAGTAGGGTGAGGCCCGTAGGAAAAGCTGAGCATATGTGTGACTTTTTGCAATGTTGAAGGAACCCAGAGAGCGCCTCAGCAGCACAGCCTCAGATATGCTGATGCTGCATTTTAGGCCCTGCTTCCGTAAATTGCATTATAAGTTGTTATAATTTGATCCCATGGCCAAATGATAGGGCATCATCAAAATAACCTTGAAGGATCAGAAAAGGTCACAGTGGCTACTTCTGTACATGTCAGATCTGCTGGGAGAGGCTTCTTCCTGAGTGCTCTAGGACGCTGTGCCGAGTATCAGGTAGGTACTGTTATGTCTAAGGGATAAGGAGCTCCCCACCAGTGTGCTTAGCATTTCACAGCACTGCTTGCTCTCTTCCAGTTTCTTTCTCTGTTAGACACCATGCAAAGAGACATGAGCTCATCTAGACCTGGGAACCACGGGACAAAAGCTTTGGGCGCTGTCTGTCAGATACGGCACCTGCCGTATCTTTGCTCTGTACATCATCCCATCCCTCCACTAGGAAGGGAGGGCTGGGAAGAGGGGAGTGTCAATAGCTGAGCTTCCATGCACACTGCCAGATGCAATATATTGAGAGCGCACACCAGATTAACATTTTGCAATGATGGCAAAGTGGGTAGAACAGTATTAGAACCCTTTAATTTGCCCTTCCAAGAAAATAGAGGTTGCAAAACTGAAAACTCAGCTTTCCATCAAACTTCTTTATTCAACAAGGGTGCACAACTGAAGGCAAAAACATAGGTCGTTCATTCAGCAGAGTCAGACAATACAGGAAGAGAAGACATTCCTTTGCTTCCCTGTAACACTCATCCACAAGGGTGAGAGGGGAAGAAAGAAAATTGGCCCGAGTCCATTACTTTCTTGTCAGAGAAGTGGACAGCGAAGTGCCAAGAAGAAGGCAAGCGGGAGACAAGCATCTTAACTCTTGTACCATCCCTCTCAGCCCACACAGGTTGGGAAGTAACTCTCTGTTCGGCAGGCACCAACTGCTGCTGCTTCTCCTTCTGGGGCAGGCAGAAACCACAACAGCTGAGTCACCGGTCAGGAGTGCAGCAGCGTAGTACTCTGCTATGGGCCCTGGCTGGATCCTTAAGCTTGCCATTAAATCTTAACACTGCGTCAGCTTTTCTTTTTAATTTTTGTGTCATGGTATTTTCTGGGCTTTTCCTCTAGTAAGTTCACATAACTTCCAGAGGGGTTTTTGGACCGCATCCTGCTGCCTTCTGAATTTGGATGAAGCGGCTTAGTTTCAGTGCAGGTTACCATGTGTAACGTGGAATGAGGGGAGCCTTTAAACCTTCTGAATTGCACCATTTTTCTTAGCAGCATTGTGTGGTGTAGCCAGCCATTAATCGCTCCCAATTCTTAAATTATGAATCGTTAATGAGAGTACAGAAGCAACAGAATACAAATGAAAAGTGGATTTCATTATTAAAGCAATTTTAACTTCATCTCTGAAGATAAGAAAATAAAGTCCAATTGTCTATAATAGAAAATAATTGTGAATCTTAATCATTAACCTGAAATTATAAATATACATACATCGTTCTCACAAAGAGCAAAAAATATTCAAGGTTTGCTATTCTCCTTATGTTATATTTTAAGCACAAGAAAAAGCAATGCAAGCATTTTCAGAAATTGATCAGTGAGCCAAAATTTGATGGGCCTACTGACCTGAAGTAGCAATTTATTCTTTGAGTAGTCTCCATGATATCAGTGGAGGTTTTTTTCCTGGAAGGCTACTCCTTGATATGTATAAAAGTACCAGACTTCAAATATAAATGACTTGATGCACTTGAAATAGTTTAGGTGGTGCTGTGAGTTCCCTTTTGGCCACGTATGAGAATAGGTCCCAGCATATTCCTTAGATGCTTTGTATGAGTAATCACACTGTAGAAGACCAACCAACCTTCTTTCAGAGCATGATTAAACTTCTGTACAGAGTACACTACTTCTTAAAGCTTTTAAAACATTTTCCTTCTCACAGTGATAAAGGATTTGTTATGATCACAGCAGTAGTTTCAGTGTTTGCAACTGGACGGAAACCAACCCAGAAAATACGTGCTTCCATTGCGCTGCACGAGCACTCACATGTGTGGAGGTCACATCCGTCACAGCAGGTGTTCCTGCACTTCCGGGAGCCTGCGGAAAAAGAGAAGATTCAATGGGAAAGGAGGAGTAATAGCAACGCGTGAGCCTGGAGTAGGTCTACGGTAAAAACAGATTAAGCAGACTTGGCTGCTCTAATAAAGAGAACTGGAAAAGAAAAATAAAAGTGATGGAAAAAGATAAAGGGAGCTTATAATAGACCTGCAGGATGGAAAGTGAGGGCAGAGCACCCAGTGTTTTTGCAGGTTCATAAAGAGCCTAGCACAGTTGTCATGGGAGGGTTTTAACAATCCTATTGACTAGAATAAGAATTACAGAATGACTGGGGAAGGATGAATGCTTCTGGTGGTTATTTCAGTTCTGTTTTCTTGCTGCTTTTTCTTAAGCAATCAATAAGATCAAAAGCTGTAGTGGTTGGAAAATGAACACTAAGTGACAAAAGATAGAGCTTTCATGTGAAGGAAAATGGTCATTATACCACTGGATTTGTGTGAGGTTCAAAAGGCAGCAGCACAGAAATATTGGATTTTTAAAAGGTAGATGTAAGGGAATGTGAAAAGGCTGAGATGAAAGTGATTGAAAGAACTATTGTCCAAAAATTCTGCTCTGGAGCAGTCAGATCTAGGACCTGTGAAGAGGAATCTCTTCGTTATAGAAGTCCTTTTACTGTTAATGGTGGCAAAGGAAACCACCTTTGTTGAGCAGGAAAATTACTGTTTAATCTGGTGCCAGGTTAGAAGGGTAGAAATTGAGTGAAGAGAGTGAGAGAGGTTATTTCACCACAAAATATCATCAGGGACACTGAGAGTGGTCCTTGTCCATTCTCATGGGAAAAAGAAGTGATTTCAGCCTACATGGGTCCTCCAGCAAATACGTAAACTCTGGAGTATCTACAAGAAACCAGGATCGCTAATGCTAATCTGCTGCTCCCTGTGGCTCTACTCTGAGGACTTCAACTGCTACCACCTACTCCCCAAATCCCCACTGAGTGGAGATTTTGTAGTCTGCAAGGCACAGCCTTGGACTTTATTGCCTTTTTAGCGGACTCTCGCCCTTGCCTGAAGCCCTCTGCCTGCCTTTTCCAGCTGTCTCCCAACACAGACCTCTGGGACCAGCTGTTTTCTCTCCACGAGGAGAGCAGTGAGGAAGAACAATTCCCTCAGCGAGTGCCGTCCCTAATGTACTGTGCTATATCCTGCTTTGCTCCGCTGCACAGGAAGGAAGAGGGATACAGCTGAACATTTCTCAATGGGCAAAAGAAATGAGGCAAAATATATAATGTCTCTTTTATTAAAATAAGTGGTGATTAAAAAAGCAAAGTGAAAATGAAGCTTGCAGACTTATGAATAAGTACAGAGTTCCTTTTTATAGAAGATTTCCATTTATAACAAGTTAATAAATGAGAAAGAAATGTCTAATGTTTTTATAACATGACTAGTGTGTGCTTATATGTTATGAGATGAGCAGGAAAAAGAGTTCTAGACGGTTACCTGCTGAGGTTATGATCAAGCTGTGTGACTCTTAACAGCTGATCATTTTTCAACCATCTATTTCTTTTCTGAATCCTTTATTAAGCCTGTGCAGAACCTTCACATTGAAATAAGACAAAATACTGAGCGAGGTACAGATGTGCCGCTTGCTGCTGGTTCTTGCACGCTGCAGCCTGCCATGCCCCTGTTCGCTGCCAAGTGGAGCTGCCGCTGGAGGCGGAGTGGGGATGGGGCAGTTTTTGCTTTGCAGTAGCAGTGTGGGGATTTGGTGTGCTGCAGGGGAAAGAGGGACAAGAGTAAGCTGTGTTTGCAACTTACACCTTGAGGGGCTGTCAGAATGCCTGAGGACTGATTGTGCTCATCTGGGCACACTGCAGCTTCTCCACCACTGTTCCTACTAGCACTTTTCTGTCAAACAGAGGAAATAATGCAAAAGGGTTTACATGGATAAAACTCACTTTCTAATTATCTTTCTGGCTCCCAAAGGAGCTGGTAGAGGAAAGGAGATTGCTTCTCCTCCTTTTCAGGACCAAAACACTTCATGCTGGTGTCACTGACTTCCACCAGCATGTTTTCTCTTTTGTCTTCCTGAGCTGTGTCCATATCAGGCCCCACGCTCTCTTCATAGCTGTCTTAATGTTTTGTCAGCGCCACAAACTCTCCCCACCCCCAGAGCCTCTAATCAAGGCCAGCTCTGATGTGGTGCAGCCATAACCTGGGATCAGGCTGCTGGGGCAGAGCTGCGTGAGGCTGAGCTGGGACTCAGGGACTCAGTGGGGCTCAGGAGCTGCATTTTAGCTCAGGCCAGGTCCTTGCCTGTGCTTAGCCTCTAATCCCAGTTTTTTCTTACTAGATTGATTTCCTGGCTTGACCTTGGACCTGCCTCCTCCCTGCAGGCTGACTGATACTGCTGGGCCTACTCTGCTCCCTTCAGTGCTGCAGGACTGTTCCCTGTGCTGCAGCAGATACTGCCCTGTGCCTGCCTTGTCGTCATTGTCCTTGACTTATCTCTCCTTGCTGAGCAGCCCACTCATTGTGCTCCTGGAGATGCTTCAGGTAGGAAAAACTCATCTGAGTGTTCATCTTTTCTCATCTCCATAATTTGGAGTGCTTTCTTTGGTTTGTGATAAGGTACTGGGAAATGGAGAGGGTTACCCATGTATTTTCTTGATTGTATTTTGTGGCGCTTTTGTGGTGTGGGATGACTTTTCTTCTTTTTTGCATCTTTAGTGATTCTCTTTCTTAAAAAAGTATGCCAGTTGCAGACTGAGTCTCTCTAATTGTTCTGCATTTCTTTTCCTTCTTTCCCAAAAGAGAAGAACTGAGGTATTTTTGGAACGGTCTTTTAGAACAGTCTTTTGTGCACCAGCAGACAGTCCCACCATCTGTCAAGCAATTAGCTGTTCTCACTTAAGCGCCACTGCTCTGTGCTCTCCAGGAAGAGACTCAGGAGTCTGCCCTTCACTCCCTCTTGGGCAGGAGATGTTTCTCCCTTGGTCCTTAGTTGGTTGATAGCAAGTGTGTGTGCAGCCAATTGTAATAAAGGCAACTGGTTGTGAAATGTGTGGTCATTGCTTGAAATCCCTGCTTCTCTGGCTCGACCTTGCTCTCTGGGTTGGCGTTCCTCAGCTGGATGCCAGTTCAATGCAGTGCTTGCCAGGCTGGGCACCAGGCTCTACCCCAGAGAAAATCCACCAGGTAAAGAGAGGTGAGCAACAGCCAGTGCATCCCAAAGAGGCTCAGACCCAGCTGGAGACACTTATAATGGTGATAGAAGGAAAAGGCAGAGGCAGGTTTGCAGCCTCTTTTCTTTTTCACAGCAGGCAACACATATGCAATGAGGAGAAACTACTGGTGGGTGGAGTGTCAACTCCATCTGTCCTTGGCCTTCATCCTCTACCTCAGTAAGTCTGCAGTGAGTCTCTTACAGGGCATAGGTTTTTGCCTGCTGCCTCCTCTCATCTGCCAGTCTCTGCAGTCTGGCCAGCTTTCCGCTTGGAAGGTTCAGTGGCGGGGGCTGTGTTTTGTGGCTGGTATTACATGGAAACAAGTCAAGCACCATTTTTAAGTACAGATGCTGTTTTGGTCAGTGACTTAATTGTTAAGCACTTTTTCAGGAAAGAGATCTCTCCAAATCAGCTCATGTGATTTAGACTCAAGAGTGATTGTAGGCAGGTAGCTAATCCTTGGCCATAGAGAGTTGTGGGGTTTGGTTTTTTTGTTGGTGTGTTTGTTTTAACATGTAAAATGAAACTGTAGCTTGGCAAAGTAAATCCCTACAAAATGCTAACCTTCTATTTATGTAGTCCTTCCTTTGGGTGTTTCCCTGTTTTGGGTTTTTGTTTGTTTGTTTGTTTGTTTTTTATGATATGGTGTGGAAACTGAGTGGCTTCATACAAATAATGGTCTTTTAACCCCCATAATCTCATATGGTAAATCTCTTTTTGTCTCTAAATATTTCCCTGAGACCAGTTCTATGCTTAATGTACCAAAGATTTTTAAAATAATAATAGTGGATAAGGGCATCTTGTGCAGATTTAGGATAGCAGGGAATATTGGTTTTGAACGTAGCTGTTTTGTACCCATACCACAGCATTTTATAAAACCACATTTTTGATGAAGAATGGTGTAAACAGGAAAGCCGTAATGGTTATCTGAACAGACCTTTGGCTTATTTAACCAAGAGGAGGAAGCCTTACCTGGAAACTACCAACTCTTGTGCTCCTCAGAACGGAGGGATAAGTTTTCAAGTGGCAGAAGTCAGTATGGCATCATGGAAGTCAGTTTGCACAGTCCAGCTCCTATTTTCCACCTGTTTGGGCACATAGATGGGTAACTGGCTTTGAAAAATCTCACTTGAAAATTTGCTCTTTGTTTCACTGTGATGTTGTCACAGGATATGAGCCTCTGTCCCAGTGTGGGAAGTGAACTGGCTTACGAACAAAAATGCTTCCCAAAAGAATCTGGACAAAATTGCTGAGCATGATTTAATGCAAGAAAGAGGGCAGGCACTGAAAGGTCAGTATGATGACAGATGATATTTCACTCAGCTTAGAGTTCTGCAGCTGTTCGCTGTTGCAGGAGGGTGATGAGGGGAAGGACAAATCCCAATAGTAGTATATCAAGAGACCGTGTCCATATGTCACGTGGAAGTGCTTGCTTATGGGGTTGTCCAGCTGGCACCTAGTGATGCCCGCAGGAATGCTTCCACTGGCTCTGCAACCCTGGGGAAATCAATGGATTTATGCTTTCCCAAGCTGCAGGTACTGTAGTGTGGATTTATGGAGAGACGGAGAAGCCAAAAGCAGGTTAAAAGCCCTCTTCCTCCCTCCTTTACTGTTGTTCAAAATGATTCCCACGCCATATGATGGAGAAGACACCGTGCACCCCTTTATTGCAACTGTAGCTGTATGGTGTAAGAGGTACAAGGCATACAGAGCTGGCTGATAGGGGGAGTAATTGGGTGCTCCCTTCCAGGAGCTTACACGAGGGGAAAGAGCCCCAGATTTACCTGTTAACAACCAGCTTTCTTATTTCAGGGAGGCAAGAAGCAAGCATACCGTCTTCTACACCATGTCTTTATATTTGGTCCAAGGTTTAGGAAGGCATGAAAAGGATGGGGCCAGGAGGGAGGGGGCTCTTAATTCCTCTCTGTGTCCCAGGGAGGTCTCTTACAGACTTGTCCTGAGCTCTGCCGTGCTTTAGAAGAAATTATTGTCATTGTTCCTCAGGGTTCACTGAACCACGCCAGCCTACAGTGACCCAGCGTGATGCACAGGGGTTGCAGAGGACTGTTAATGGAAGAAGCTTGTGCTTGACAGTGGCTCTGTTCCACAGTTTTATACACAGCTTGCTTGACATATGTTTTCTTAGCAAAGAACAGATAACTGTGCATTTGGGTGAGGCTGCGCAAGTGATTCTTTTTGCAATTATCAGTGTCTGTCTGAGTCTGCAAAATCTGGTGATTATCATATTCATCAAAACAAATGACATCTTTTTCGGACAGATTAATTAAGGGGAAGAGCGTAAGTTGGTGTTGTAAATCACTCTTACAAAAAATGTGACTTTCCTGGAATTATACCTTAGTAAAATCTATATGCTGCTCTGACTTATGCAGCTTTTATCATTATCATAGTTGAAAATGCAGAAGACATTAACCCTTCAATACCCTCGGAAGTTATTAAGCAAAAAGGACACAAATTATTCAAAATTCCCCTGATTCCTATTATGCACAGTTTTGGCCTTTCTTTCTTTGGAATGAAAATAGAATGGAAAATACGCTACAGATAACCAAAAAATATATTGTGAATTACTTCATTTCAGTAGGGAAAAGAAAAGTCCCTGTCAGTGGTTGAATATCTAATCCTGCTCCAATGTTTTTACTAAGTAACTCTAAAAGTGTGTGACTTGTGGAAGGGGAGCTCTGGAGGCTTCTCTTGAGATTCTGGGTTTATTCTTCATAGTTGTCTTAGTGCTTGTGGTCTTACACACAAGCAACATCTTAGTGTAGGGGAAGCAAGCATCTTTATGTTTAAAGGTGGTTTTCCCTCTTCAGTTGGTGTAGTTGTATTTGGCTGCCATGGTACAAGAGCTAGGGCATGTCCCTGACTGGGGAGCAAAAGGAAGTTTGCTGACAAAGAGTAACTTGATGTGTGAAATACAGAGAGCTCAGACTGGCACACGGAATACAGACTTTGAGCTGTTGGTATGGTCACCCACCTGCCTGTCTAGTGAAGACATCTGCATATCATATGACCTCATGTTGTCAGGTAGGAGTTGAAAGGCACATAGGGCTGTGTGGTGTCCTGGGATGGGGCTATTTCACTTCTCTCTTGTGAAGCTCTTCTATATGATGCCGTTACATCTTCTTTGGGCTGTAGGAAAGGCCAAGACAGCAACTGCCACTATAGTCTAGCGTTGGGATGCTCACCTGAGATTTGGGGTGCGAAGGTTCCCCATGCCCCTTCTCCTCTGTTTGGTGTGGGAAATGACAGGCTGAACCCACAAGTTTGCAGGGTGAGGTGTCTCATCCCCTGAGAAGAGTGGGCCTGACATCTCTCCTGAGCAGCTCCCATCAGGTAACGTAGCTCGCTCTGTTTGAGGCTGCAAAAACTGGTCCTCATCTTCTGCTTGTGTTTAGACGTGGTTGGTGTAACTGCTTTCTGTGTCTCCGTGTGTGGGTGAGAACCTCTCCACCAGGGCTGCTGTCACAGGAGCAAAGGGCAGGAGGTGCCAACTCTCCATCTGACAGGTCACAGGCCAAATGCCAAACCACCTGGGCTATCAAGACAGAACAGGCAACTGGACGCAACCAAAGCAAAAACTGTTTAGTGTTTTAGGGGGCTTTAGGGAAAAGCCAAAGTCTTAAACATATGCAGACATATCCAGGGTGTAACAAAGGCTCTCAGAATTGCACTTTTGGATGGGAGTTAAATGTAGGTGCCACACGTGCCTCTCACTTTTTCCTTTTTTAACAGTCTCCAATTCTTTTTCCTGGATGTAGTCTTTGACCTTTCCTGATTATTTTCTCTTGCTCTCCGCTAGGTTGGCGTCTCCATTTAGAAAGGCACATTCCTGCATACTGGCATGTGTGTTGCTCTAAGGAAAGTACCGTCACAACAGTTGCATATATTTTTTTCACTCAGATATATTTGTGCATATAGGACCGCTTAAAAACTATAGCTCAAAGTGCTGAGACGCACCTTCCTGCATGTATCGGTGATCCTAAATAAGTAATGAAGCAAATGTAGTTAAGATGCAAATGTAAAGTATCTTATTTTCAGCTTGGCTTGCATTAAGCTGTTAATTTCCATTAGCGTTAATGAGAAAATACACCCAAAGGTTTTCCCCAGGCAAGAGTTCTGATCTTCCTAACAATAATTTCCCTTTTACAGTGCCTTTCAATCAAGGATATTTGTATTTTGCAAACTTAATTAAGAATTAATTAATTAACAATATCCCTGGAAGGAACAGCAAATGGCATTTTCCCCATTTTACCAGAGAGTGAATGGAGGTTGTGCAGTGGGATGTGGAACTCCTGGCTTTGATGCTGAAATCTGAACCACCTGTGTCACCATTTTCAACTTACTGGGGATTTTCACAAGCTTATGTCCAATGTATATCCATATTTATAATTTACTATATTGCCTCTTTGATACTTGTTTACTATGTTGGTATATGAGAAAGCTGTCCTTAGCCGAGCTTTTACTTGTCATTATAAAAGAATCTCACTTGCATGTAGCAGTTCTCTCTCTCATTTTTTATGATTGCCATTTCTGTTAAATACCAGTCAGATCTGTTAAGACTTTTGTATCTCCATTTGTAGAAATGGCAGACAATTTTAATAGCTATCTGCAGAAACAAATTACATTTTGGCTGTAAACTCTGACTGATACTATGAAACAGCACACCGGGATATCTACCCTATGATTTCCTACCGGATATTCTCTAGCCATATGAACAGCCTTAGTGTTGTGCTTAGTGGCTAACTAATTTCTACATATTCATTTTATGTAATATTTATTCCTATCACTCAATCAGATTTGTAAACCAAATTCACAAATGATGAGGAGTGTGTTGTTCTTTGCAATTAGGATGATTCACTAGTGGCATAACTAATAGGAGAACAGGAAACTGAGAAATTATACCCTTCTGCTTGAGACTGGGAGTGGAGCTTGGGAACGGAGATGGTAGGAAACAGAAAGACAGAATGAGAAAGAGGTGGAGAGGATCAAAATACTGAAAAGAGGCAAGGAGATGGAGAGATGAGAGACAGTACATTGGAACAAGAGACGTGATTACAGCACACGAGAGCTGGGGAAGCTGCTTTCCATAGACAGGCAACATAATAAGGAAATAAGTAAGAAAAGTATTTTTTGTTCCACAGAGGGAAAGAATGAAAAATGTATTAGGACAGTTTGATTCTGAGGGCTACAGAAAGTAATAGAAGCTGGAGAGGGCTAGCAGAGTTGGGTACATCTGTGTGGTCCAGGTGAGGACCTGTGTGTGGAAAAATTATTTTGGTACCACTTGGGAAGAAGGGAAGTCCAGTCTGAGCCCTGGTGGGTATGCAGAAGTCAAAATTCACAGAATGGATGAACACAATACATTGAAATACTACTGCTGCAGTATATTGCGATCATTCATCTGGCTTGCTTACTAGGGCGTATTACAGGCTGACTCTGCAAGTTTCCTGTTGGTAGGCTCCCCACAGAAAAACCCAAAATGCTGCAAATGCCTTAAAAGGCTATTCCCATGTAGTGAATCTGCATTGTCACCCCCAAAGGCAACAGGGAGAGCTGGTGTGTTAGGAAACTACTGTGATCCACCTCTCTTGTAATTAAGTCTAGACATAATAGCTGAGGCTTATTTGTGCACTTCTTGATGTTAATAGCTATTCTTTTAGTCTTGCAGAAGGTTAAAAAAAGGCTATGGACACCTCCTGTTTTGAAATGAAAGCTCTATGGAGACTAACTTTTTTTTTTTTTCCTTCAAACCACTTGTCACAGGACAATATTTGTGTGCAGAAGCAACCGCCTGTTCAAAGTCATCTTACTCTTCTGAGATTTCTTACCTTGTGCATTGACTGCAGGTATATCTGAAAAATGGGCTCTGGAAGTTATTCCAGATTGCTGAAAGTTGCTGTTGGATTTTTCTCTTTTTCCCCAGTATCAGTTATTGAGTGTCCAACATAACCTCCTGGCTGTTACTGATTAATGCCTGTTATCTCAGGGGTATTAGCACTGGATAAAGGAGTTCCAAGGACAGAAGTCTGAGAAGAAAAGAACTTAGCTGGTAAAAGTGGTCCTAGAGATATGTGACAAGCTGAGGTCCTTAAGCAGATAATCAATATATGTGGTTTTGTTTGAAAATGACAATGCAGAGTTGAGAGCAAAGCAAGTTGTCTTTTATTTTAAATCCAGAGAGAGAAACAAATCCTATTTTTCCTAGTCATAGCAAGGTCAAAAGTGTTCTCCATATGGTTTGTTACTGTCTGTGATCACTTCATAGGTTGATTCCTGTATGTTGGACAATATCGTCACTTCAGTTGCGTTTTTGATCACTTTTTCCTTAAGAGTCCCCATTCACAGAACTATATGGTCACATGAGTCTCAGCTTTCATTTTAAAGAGTCTAGCTGGCATTGCCTGGTTGGAAACTTGAAAAGTGGACCCTAAGGACTTAAACCTGAAAGGATAAGAAAAAATAATTGAAATTTGTTTCTTTTTCAGTTGTTCAACATAAATAATTGTATCATCCTGTATTAAGACAATCTTGTGTCTTTTGTGAGATCTTACCCTTTCTATAGCTCTGAATTAACATTATTAAGTATCTTAATATGCATCTTAACTTTGCATCTTAAAAATAGTAGAAAAAATAAAATCTTCTCCCTTTTCTATCTGTACCTCTCTTTATTCAACTAATTTGAATTTTAAAATCTTACTTGGAGAAGAAACAATTCCAAACTGTAATAAACATGTTTCTGTGTAGTTTTGTGCTGATTGTAAGTCACTAATCCTTTTATGTCATCCGTTATGAGGATGATCCTTGCCTAGTCCCATATATTGATTAAAATTAAGCATTACACAAAACCTTCATAATTTCAAAGGATTATCCTTTTATGCTTTTGTCTCCACTTTCTTTTTTGAATTAATTAACTGTTTGTACCCCAGCTGATCTACTAGCTGTCTCTTTTTTTTTTTTTCTCCTTTAACAAAAATGTTGCACAATTAATTGATTTCTTATTTTGCTTATATTCAGCTTTTATGAAACATGCCAACGGACACATCCAGGGCACGGTATTGTGAATAAGTGCAACAATGGACATCTCTAGCTATGTCATGTATAGCTGTAGGATAGGGAGCCTAAGTCCATTTATGCATATATTGTTGAATAGGGATGATCACAAAGAATATTTAAATTGTTTCTGTGCCAAACCATTTGTTGTCTTGTGTTGGTTTATAACACCTATGTGGCTTTGCTAGCTTGGGTAATTGTCCTCATACACAGCCATGATGAGTAATCTGTGTTTGGGGATGTGGGGTTTTTTGCTTGTTTTGTTTTTGCATTGTTGAAGACACAAATTGATTAACTGCATAATTTTTGAAGAATCATGCTGAGTAGAGCAGGATCTAAGTCATATTTGAATTTGGTCTGTCTGGCCAAAGCTGTATGTAATTTATATTGTTTCCATTTAGGACTGGGACATTAAGTGCCACCTGCAAAACTGCAGCTCCTAAAAATGATGAGTTGATAGAGGCAGCCCCAGAGCATATAATTTCTAAAACAAATTCCAATGAACTGTCTGGACACATTTCTTCTCCTAACTCACCAGCTCCTGCAACCCTGGGTCTTGCTTGTAATTCTAAGAGAGTGCTTACCTGATACCTACTGACCCCTAAAAGCTAGTGTGCTGCACTAACCTTAAATTTACACCAAACAGTTCTTCCTTCTTGTAGACCTAGTTCCAACTGGTGTGCGTTAGTCCTTCTAGATTGACCCTGCACCATGTTTAAAACTTAGAGAAAGGCAATCAAGCCCAAAATAAAAACAGCAATCCAGCCCTGAGAGTAACATGTCTGACCATGGTTCTGTGTAGGTACAGCCGAGTCATCCAGCTGCTCTGAACCCTAACGCTAAATCTGATCCAAGTTGTGGTGAAGAGCATGAAGATTTGGAAGTGGATCCTGACAGACCACTAACAGGACATGAGATAATTTCTATGCCAGGTTGGGCAAGGAGCTGTATTTGGCAGGTGGAAGCCAGCACCTATCCTGAAAAAGAGCAGTCTGTGGCAAATTCTGAAAAGTCACAGCAACCAAACAAAATGTTTCAGAAAGGCAAAGAAGCAAAAGTATACTACAGGGACTGTTTGTTATCTATGAGCTTGTTGACTACTGTGTTCTAAATAGAGATCTGTTTGTAAGGAAACAATGACAACAAGTGGGAAGATGGGAATCCACCTGCCTGTCAGTGACTCATCATCGCAGGGCAGAACGTGATGATTGGAATAGGCAGGCTGTGTCATGTAGTTAGTAAGACATTTGTTCAAGATGTCCTTTGTAGCCTAGAGAGTCGCTCCTACCCCCTTCTCTGGGGTTTTTAGACTGGACATTTGTCAGACGTGTGCATTTGCATAGTGTCTTATCTTGGCTAGAGTCTCAAGGTGCTTCCATAGCATAAATAATACAATAGTGCATTCACTGCCATGCATAGCAATTGTGCCACACAGATAGTCAACATAAACAAGTTGGCAAAACATCTCAAGAAAATTATGACAAGTTTAATCATCTGTTTAAATATTAAGTTCCTGCTTTGCCTTAGCAGGATGCTGCTAAGGGACTCCTAAGCTACCACTTAATTACAATTACTGTGGTTACAAGGTTAAGCAATAAACCCTCATTTGGTCTTTCAGCAGGTCAAATTATTCATTAACAACCTCTGGGCAAAGCCTAGCTAGCTCATGTGCTTAAAAACCAATTTGAATTATCCCTGGTTTTACTAAGTCTCTCTTTGGTCTTGAAGGTTCAGCAGCAAAGTTGGAAGGAATTAGATCTGCAGTCAGTCCTTCGGGGCTATGCATTTCCTTTCTTCTTTCTTCAGAGTTAATGCAGGATTCCTTCTAATATAGGTTCAACTCATTAGATTCTTCGGTATGGTTTGTCTTTCTGTAATTAAGCATCCACTGACAAAACAGTCTTCAAAATGGCTGCTAATAGCTTTTTAACAATGCTTTTTCTTCTGGTGTCTCCTATGAAGTTGTTTTAGGTTTTTCACTGAAAATCCAAACTGTGAAACTTGAGTTCTCTCTTCTGTCTCTTCCTTCCTACTTCTTGGTAGCAAAAATGGTAAAAGGTTATGCATTTATGAGCACTGTTCTATTTTAATTTATAAGTCAAAAGTTTATAAGCCAACTTTTCCATCAAAAGTTTTCATTTAAAAAAAAAAAATTCTTCTCATCTGAGTCTTAGACTTCCCCTTCCTTTTGCACAAGCAAAATATTGGGGGACATAAATAAACCCTGATTCTTTTCAGGACGTCATACACAAACATTTGATGGGGTTTTTTTCCTTTACATATGACTTTTGGCAGATGTAAGTGCATTGCTAGCAGAACAGTCATCCCTGATACTCTGGATCCAGTGTTCTGATGGGTAAGTCCCAGGGCTTCCAGGTTACTAACCGTGAGTCCAGCATTCTCCCTTCTCCTTGAAGAGCTATTTACTATTGATTTACATTGTTATTTCTGTAATGTAGGTCTCCAGTTAAATGGTTTTTCTTTATGTGAATTTTTCCATCTGAATAGAATTTATAAAATATACAAAACCATCCAATGCTAAAATAGTAATACTGCTGTGCCACCATGTAGAAGCAGCCTTGAGCTTGTCAGGATTGTCTCTTGAAGAGTCTGCAGGTAGCAGTAGCTATGACATATCCCACGACTCTGGGAATCAAATAATTTTGTAAGGAAACTAAAAATAAAATTACATTTTGTGGTTTTACAAACAAACTGACATTTTAAAGTAATTTTAATATAATAATGTAATGCAAAATGGCAGCTAATTCCCTAAAGCAATGTAGCAACTTCAGATTATGCAGGCTGTTCAACTTCAGTGTGACAAACAATGCTGCTGTAAAAAACTAGATGGTGAGATATTAGATGTGCATCCCATAAGCTAGGATTGCAAATCCCTCTCAACAGGAGCAGGAAACAACATTAAATTGGCCCTGCTCTACCTTAGGTCAATAATGCGGTGTGGAGCTTTTCATATTCCGGTTGTGAAACACTAGTGAAACAGGGAAACGAAAAAGCTCATTTTAAAGGGCTGCTGGCTGCCTCTATAGGAACAGTCTGTAGATTGTAACAGTGAGAGCTTGGACTTAGAAAGCTTTTGCTTGTGCTATAGAGTGTAGATAAAATAGAGCGTGTATTGGTTTGTTTTTTTCTGACAATAAGTGCAAAGTAAAGTGGAGCAGTCTAGCATTTAACTCCATTTCTAGATAAAATTAAATGGAAGGGACAAGGAGGAGAACAGGATTCCTGACAATGCATGCCGAAGCATCTGCTCAGCACTGTGCAGTCTGAAAGGAACCTTTTTAATTCCCCTAGAAAGAAATCCCTTCCTGACTGCACTTTTGTCCATTTATGCTTCAAACACTGTGTGTTTTTTCATTCCCATTTGGGGAATGGGAATGCATCAGAGCATCAGAGCTCTGTCTTGTTTCCTAAACTGGTGCGTTCTGTTCGCCTTGTGCTTCCCAAAGCAAACCTGTCATGTTGGCTGGCAGACTCGGAGGCAGAACCAACTCCTTTGCGCTTTCTCTGGATGACAGAGTTGAACCCAGAAACTATTTTGCTGTGTCTTGTGTCATAAAGGCTCCTTCCACGTCTTTCAGGTGTTCCCTCACTGGTGTTATTGACAGAAGGCACAGTTAGACTGCTTGTGCCCTGAGGGACCCCTGACCTCTCCTCTGTGACTGGCTCTGCATCAGCAAGCGGTGCAGCGCAGGAGCGGATCTGTACAGGGAAGCTGCTGAAACTGAGAAGCAACCATCCACATTTGTTCTGGGGATGGGGGAAGTTACTGCCCATTTTCTCAGAGAGTTTTTATGGGCTGAATGCTCGCTGGAGGTTGGAGCACATTAAAAGCACAGCTGGAGCACAACTTAAAGTTTACTGTCACCTGAAGTGCTCCCCTTGGCCCAGTCTGAGGCAGCTGCGTGGTGCAAACCAACGCAGAGTAAGCACGGATCTGGAGAGATTTGCTTCAAAGCCACTCTCCTCATCCAAACTGAAATGCTAATGTAGATGTACCCCTTCAGCTCCTCTGCAGAGCTAAGTTAGCTAAACTAACTCTTCCCTTCCTGTCCCTTTGCAGTTAGTACTGCATTTCAACTCGTAGGGGTGGGACAGACAGGCTTGTGTGGAGGTTGGCTAAGTAAGTTCATGGCAGTTATGGAGAGAAGGGCTTTGGAGGAGGCACTAGAATATTTAACTTTGATGCAGTTGCAACACTCCTTAAATAGTTCTTCTAGTAAAGGCAGATGTAAAAATACTTCCCATGGTTATCAAAATGAAATATCGAAGATAGATAGTAGACAGGAAAGTATTTAGATCTCTTATCAGCTGCATGTTGTAAGTGGAACCCGAGGAGATTTTTTGGTCATTTCTTGCTATGACAGGCAGCATGCGGGAGGAATTCTGGCTTCTTGGAGTCAGAACATGAAACTTTTCCATAAAGCAAAAATTCTGGCAAGATTCTGTTCACAAATCTAGAAAGACTTCATTTGATTTGTCTAAACAACATGTTTCCATTTTACTAAAGTAGTTAGAGTCAAGCTATACACTTCGACAATTCCCTGAAGAAAACACGACCGGCATTCCGTATTCATGCAAAACAATTTGATTCTATCTAAACTATATTTTATGATAGGAAAAATTTACCCTTTGATTCATTCCAGCCAGATCTGGCCATACATCCTGATGTGATATGCCTTAGCTATCACACTGGCGATGATACAGAAGCTCAAGGCAGGCAAGCAAGACTGAGCAACCCCGCTGTCCCTGTGAGTAAGCTGCAAGGCTTACCACAGCTTGCAGCTGAATTTTGTTGGACCTTTTGCTTTGTCCACAATGTGAGTGCTAAGTGAAGAAGATCACTTCCTGACTAAACAGTGTAGGTCTTGCTCTCTTCTGCAGGAAAGCTCTTCTTGTAAAAACGCCTTTATGGATGGGACTTCTTTGGAGCATTTAGATTTAGGCTTTCAAGACCGTGTTGAATGTATAAAAAGATGCGATGGAAAAGCAGCTTCACTGTGGGTATCTTCCCTAAGGAAAAGCTCATCACTGTTTTGATCCCTGACTCTCCTACAGGCCTTACCTTCATAGCTTCTCAGGACAAATGAGCCTGAAGGATGCAGGAGGAAATGCTCTTACTTCCTTTTCTGTTCTTACTGGCTATCTTCACAGAATTTGTGGTGCTGTGACTTCAACTTGCCTCTTACTCTCTTTAACAGCACACTTGTGCTTTTAATATTCCGGATTTACACCATTTGCTGGTGCGAGTTACAAGCCCGTTTGCCACTGCTGTTGTATTAAATAGGCTTTTAGCTGCCTCGTGTGTGTGAGTTTCTTTGCAGTAAATCAGACATCTGTTGTATAGTGATTCAAAGAAATTCAAACTTAAGACATTTAAACTCAATAACATCAAAGTGTTATTAAGCAGACATCTTTATTGCAGCGCTGGACGCATGGGGGATATCTCCTCCTAACATGCGTGCGCTGAAACAGAAGTTCATCCTTTATATACCTTAAAGACATGAATATTCACACATTTTGCAAGAAATCACCGCCTCCTTGCTTATCTACTACATTTACATAATGCTGGCATTGCAAAACTACACTACGCATGTGCGGGGGTCTCGGGGGGTCGTTTGGGGAGTCAGCCCCCTACTCCTTTTTCCCTTTTATGGCCACGGGTCTCTTGAGGATAATTTCTTCTCCTTGGATGTTTGCCCCTTCTGTTGTCCAGCCAAGCAGTTCCTTCTCATCATCCTTGTTAGAGCATTCCTGCCAGTCTGTCCCTACACTCAAGGTGAAGATGTCTTCTCTGTTCTCTTTAATCTCTCAGTCCTTGCTCTTAACTCTTCTTTGTTTTAATTTTCATGAGGCCTGCTTTCCTTGTGATTAACCGTTTACACATAGTCACAATGTTAGCATTGAGAAGTACAACCTAAGGACTATGAGAGTAGGCCGTTAAACATAATCACATAGTTATTAGGCTAAAGAATTCTATACTGAAATCAAACTAATCATGTAATCAATAACCTTCCATATATTAAGAAATTTGCAAAACTTAGAGTTGATTAGTGACACATGCTGAAACCTTACAATTGTTTTAGATCCTTGTTTCAATAGCGTAATGCATGGGAGGCTGTAATTACCCTATGGTTTGTGTATTCAGCCATAAGTCAGGGATGAAGCCTTGAGGTCAAAAGGCCCAGTTCTGTCATGTCCACAGCATTTTAAAGTGATGGCTTTAATAAGGCTGGCAAGATAGAGGAGAAAAAGTTGCTGCAGGACAGTCAACTGTCCAGGAGCTGACAGTTCCCCACTAGTGATGGCAGAAAAGTGCATCTGTGTTCAGAGTGACAGACCTGACGGGCTCCCTGTGCTTATGGAACTGGCACATATTTTGATTCTGCAAACATGATTCCTGCACAAACAGAAGTAAACACCTTACAGAAAAGGGCCTGTGACATTACTTATTTCACCTTAATTTTTGCTGTCAGTGTTCAGTGTCTTTGCTTTGTTGGCATGTGAGCACCATGGTGCTCGTCTCTGGTGCTTTACAGCAACAGCCAGAGACTGAGGGGTTTGAAACCACCGTTAATTTAGGAAGGACTGTCCTGGTTGTGGTATCATTGGTACACATTTGCTGAGTTAATTTCGACAGTTCAGTGTGAGGAAATGCACATGGGGATGGAGAGCAGGGAAAGGTCCAGGTAGACTCTTCTCTGCAAATAGTACTTACAAGTCAGGGAGAAGAGAGAGTGAAGAAGATTAAAAACACTGAAGTGTATTTTAGCAACTTTTAAGAACGCTTAAGAACATTTGAAGGTGTGAATTACTTCAGTGCGTTTCTTTTAATTGCATCTCACATTGGTGCTTACCAAAGGCAGAACCCAAAATCGTACAATAGCTTCTGTAAGACAGTTTTACCCTCTGCACCAAAGACTTTCTGAGGGCCTGAAGAAACCTTGTGCGTATATTATAATAAACAAGTTAGGGGGACTTCTGGTAACACGCATTAAATGCGCATTGCATGACATGTAAAGTGAACACGGCTGAAGCACAGAAAAGGCAAACTGTCAATGCCCGGGCAGGCGGGAGAAGCTTCTCAAGTACTCTGGGGTAAGTCTGGAGTCTGGGACTTGGGGAAGCACTTCTGTAAAGGTTTGCAGCAGGTATCTGACTGCTGATTGCTTCAGAAGCACAATTAGGCAATTGAGTGAAGTGCTGCTGCTGCTAACTTTTAGAGGATGCAGGCAAGGAGTTGGAAGCTGAAATCATGTAGTGCAATAACAGCTTAAAACTAAAGCCAAAAAAAAAAAAAAAATTAGGAGGACTCTTCCCAGCTGGACTCCTGCACTGGTTTGACCCCAGTAGTATTTTGAAAATATCTGAAAGACACAACTATGACTTTCTGCACTGTTAGTTGAAAAAAAACTCATTTGGAAATTAAGTATTGCTCTTAATGCTTATCATTTTGATATGTTGGTTTACAGAAGGGAGGCATATATTAAAAATAATGAAGTAGCACTGGCATTTCAATGCTGCTCAATTACAGCATGTGTCTCTCTTGAGGATGACAGTTATTAGACTGCAGGTGTGATTATAACCGGCATTTCTCCGGAGATGACTTTTTTTGTTCGTCTTTGAAAAAATATCATAAACCTTGTTGCCTTTGTCTTCCATTTTTTAGCTCTTAGTTTTATGTGAGGGAGGAGGACAAGGGAAAAGGGGGCAGGGGGAGGATGAAGGGAAGACAATAAGTGACGAGATGAGTGATGTTTGCTATTCCAAGAAGGTAAAGAAAAAAGAAGGCTATTACTGGCAGCATCCCAAGGAAGTGCCACTCAGCTGTGGCTGATTCTCCTGGGGAGAGTTGCTTCCCTTCTAAAGTACTCCCAGAAGACTGCTTTGAGAACTTGCATTCACAAGTTATTTCAAGGATGTTCCTTATCCAAGATGTAATCAGGGTTGCACATCACAAACTATATAAATTGTCACTGTCATTAGGGCCCATGAATAGCTACAGTTTGTCTCTTAATAGGGATTTTTTCAGGTGACTCTTTAAATATAAATGCAGCCATCCCACCTGGTAACAGGGGTCTCCACCACAGAAAGCAAAGGAAAGAAGTGGACAATTGAAAGGGAACTCTTTTGCAGACCAGCCCTGAAAGGTGGGCACTTTTTTTTTCTCTCCAAATAAAACTTGTTACTTGTGCATTTTTATGCCCTGTATTGAGTCAGTAAAACCAAAACCTTTGTGTTTTATGCAGCTTAAGTAAAATTATTTCCCCAGTTCCAGAGAAATCCTTTCTCAACAGTGATCACAGTGCTTGTTTTGATGCTGTATTACCCCTAAAAGGAAAAACAGTCCTTCAGGAACAAAGGACATATATAAGAGCAGGGCCAAAATTCTGGTGCCTACTGGGCAGAAAACACAACAATCAGAAGTTCATCACTGTCATATTTTGGATTTGCATCCCTTTCTGCTGGCCCATTCATGTTAGCATGCTGCCGTGCTTCCACATGTAGCAGCAGCCAAAGCTTGAACTGCTGCAAGGCTCTGAAAAAGAACCTGTTTCCTTGGCATGTGTTTGTCTGGTTACACAAAAAATAAGAGACTTTTTATTTGGATGTTGCAGAAGAGATGCCACAACCAGGGCTGGGCAGAACTGTAGAGCAAGGAGGAAGGAACCAAGGCAGTCCTATCAGAAAGCTTGTGGGAGGCTGCCATGGTAAGTCTGCCTCACTACCAGGGGAGTTGCACCGTGAAAAGGGCTCATGTGCAAGAATGCAGTTGCCTGAGGCAGCATGTGCTCTACAGAATTTAAATTTGTCTGTTTTCTGGTTAGTTATTGAGCAGTTGTTGTTGCAGGCTTTCAAAAGTGAATGCAGAGCTCACTTTGAATAAACTAAATTCATTGGGTTGTTGGGCTGAAGGCACAGCTTGAGCTAAGGTGAAAGTTGCACCAAAATTAGCTGTGTTGGTTATTAACTACCAGGTGAGGTAAATAAGACATAAATGCTGTCATGTGCTTCTGCTAGAGACATGCTTTCCAACTGGTAAGTATTTTGAAACCAATTCTGGTCATAAATACTTGGCTGTTTTTTCCAGGGGTTTCAGGGTTGCATTTACCAGGCTGCCCCTGGGATGCAGGTCTCTTCTTCACTGTCCTCACTGAGCAACTTTATGACATTGAACAACATTTATTGCAAAGGCTTGGTGCAAAGCCCGCTAGTCTCTCTACTGCCTTCAGTGGATTTTAGTTTGTACACCTCAGTTCAGGCTTCAGGATTCCCTTATTCTGTTTGAACCTCTAAAAATCATTTTAAGCTCACTGACAATTGGCACAGCTGTTCTTTGAGTCTGTTGAAGACTATTAGAAACAGCCCTCCATGGATCTGAAAACCATAGATTAAGAACCACTCAACTAAATACAGTTCAAATAATGCCTCAAGCGCTAATAGATACTTTTATTTGGTTCTCCCTCTCCAACTCTGATCAAATCCAGCCTTTTCTGTTTTACCTTAAGGGGTAGAAAGCTGTTCAAGCAGTGCACTGACAAATGGATCACTACAGGAAAACACAACTGCTTTGAGGATGTTGCCCTTCACATGAGCCATTTAAGGGGAAAAAATAAAATTGCTTCACATAAAATTGTATAAACTCCATGGTTTATTGCCTAATCTAGGAAAGGGTAGTAAAATAGTACCAAGATGGAAATTTTTTAATTAAAACCCATGCTTGTTGACTTAAAGTTTGTTTATAAATTCGAGCAAAGATTAATGTACAATAGCAAACCAAACAATTTATTATTGCAGAGTTTGTTGTCATGTAATTTGTAGAACTGAGTGAAAGAGAGAGTATTACATTCAAACAAATTTATTGTTCTGTAGCTCGGGGATTTTCTCTTGGATCTTTTGGTTGCTGGGTTTTGGCTCTTGTTTCATAAAGTAAGAGTAAATAAATTAAAGGACTGAAGCTACTCTTGGAATTTCCCCAGAGGAGTGGGATACTCGCACACACTTCAGACTAGCAGCTCTGGACTCTATTGATCAAGGCAGGAGGCTTGGGTTTCCTCAAAACCATAGTTGTCTTTTGTTATAGATGTAGAATAAAAGTGGATAAATCATTGATCTAATCTTTAAAATAGCCTGTTGTATTAAGGGAGAGATCCAGCATATGAAATTTTATGAGAACATGTACCTTTATATCGGTCTTGGGTTCTCAAAACCTTATGGAAGAGGGTCAGCTACAGAACTGCTCATAGGAAATAGTATTGTCAGAAAAGTGCAGAATCCTTATTGCCGACTTCATTTTCTCTAATGAATTAGCTACAACCACTTCATTAAGGAGACTGTTCTTGATCAAACTTTTCTGTCAGTTTTCTTAATGACCAAATTGAATTTAACCTCTCTCAACTTGAGAACTATTACTCTTCACCTTAATGACAAGACTCGATTTAAACTATTCCTTTTCATTCACTACATTATTACAGTAAGTATTAAATGTTAAAAAGAAGCCATCCCAAAACTTCACTATACTGAAATGGAAATCTTAATTTCACAAAAATTAAATTACTCTCAAATTCTCAGGGTGTGGCTGGATGAACAACCTCTCACCTCGACTCAAAGTCATTTATGTGTTTCCTCCAGTCATTTGTTCCTGACCCCTCATGACATTAATTCAGGATCCCCTCAGTTGTGGAGGAGGTGTGCAGGGCGGGACTTCACTCTGAGCCCCAAAGTCATCACTGTGGCACAACAGAGCGGGCAGTTAAGAGCAGGAGACAGGGATGGGGAGGAATGGGAGCAGGATGAAGAACCTCTTACCCTAGCATTTGCACAGCTATACGTTGTCATGGTGCTGCACACAAGGAATGCTCTTACAGTGCGTGATGTTTTCCCTCGTCTTCTGTGGCCTTGCTGCAGGAAGTGCTGAATGCAATGTGCCGAGTGCCGTACAGCAATTGGACACGGTTTTTAGGCTACGAGCAGGATTTTACCCTTAATGCTTCTACATCATAACTTGATGATCGTGAATGATGACTAACTCTTTGGATGTCCTGAGAGAGAGGACATCTGGGGAATGATTTTTACCATTCTCATAAAGCGTTGGGCAAGGCACTCTGAATTTGGATGTCCCTATGGAGAAGTTAGGCTGACACTGGCTGTGGGATCTTTTAGAGCTGTAACACGTTTATTTCACTCAATTGAATCTTTGCACATTTTAATCTTCCTTTTTATTGTGGCCTTTCCTCTCTGAAGGGGAAGAACAAAAGGAAAAATCTGAAGTCACCCTGAGAGCTTTCCCTTTGAAAAGTAGAGGCCACCCTCAGCAAAGCAGCAGTTCTTGGTCTGAGTGCTGCTATTGAAATCTCAAATTTTGGACATTCAGAACTCTCTTCAAAATATTTATTCTGCAAAATCCTGCCTTTATTGGGACATGATAAAAATTGGAACATCAGAAAGAGGATTTCATGAGGCTATTAATATTATAATCTTTTGTTTGTATTAAGGTTTATTGTTTCTTCCTCTCTTTCTCATAAAGCAGGAGTAATGTTCTTGGCATTGGAAGACACATGCACAATAAACAGCTTGGTGATTCTCAAACCCTCAACTTTGCTTTGGTACTTAATCACCCAGAGAAAATGTTTATTGCTATGCTCACTCCTCTGCTGTGAAACATAACCCTTTTAATTATAAAACACTGCACTATATAAGACATACAGCACACTATACGGAATAAAATCTGGTATCTGTTTCTCAGGCAGGAAGAAATCCATGGTGGGATCCTTGTCCCTTCGGTCTGTTTATCTTGACTTGATATAATATGGATCTAACCTATGTTCTCTGACTCCAGTGAGCTTTGGGCTGGCACCCTCTTCTCCCTTTGGGGTCAAGCCCTGAAAGAGCAGATTCTCAAGGGCCAAATTTTAGTGTCTTTATTCAGTGAAGAAAAGGGAATGTTTGCAAAGTAAAGTAAGTGGCAGTACAAAGGAAAAGTCTGACAATTGGATTTTGTCACTACTATGGCTAACGATAACCCTTGCTTAAAACCTTCCTTTTCTTCGACTTGCTGAATAGCACTGTCTTGTTTAACGGTTACCTTTTTATGTTGGAAAAAAGTCAGGAAGTTAAGGAGCAAATTTTACTTAGAAGGATGTGTTAAGTATTTTTATAGATTCTCTGTACCATGGGGGAAAAAACCTACTGTGTCTTTCCCCCCTTGCACTGATGCACAGCAGAGGCGTAACAGGGACACAGCAGGCGGCTCAGGGAGGGGCTGTGCAGGGGGCCTGTGGCTGCCCAGCCACCCAGTCCGTCTCACCGCCAGCTTCCTGGGAGAAAGCAGCTGCAGCCTGACTCACGTACATCCCTCTCTGCAGTAGTTTATCTCCTTTGTCACAGACGATGCACAGAGGAAAACAGCATGTGAAAGTAGCTCAGCACTTCCCTCTTGCCTCCCCTTTCCAGGACCCACTCCCAAGTGTGAAGGTACATCTGTATAAGCTGGACTATATCTTGTACCTACCCAGGCCCACAGACACCAGCACAGTACAACCCCCAGCTGGCTGATCCTCTCACAGTCAAGCCTAGAGCAGAGATGACATTGTGCAATTACAGAGATCTGATCACACAAGACATAACCATAGCCCAGAGGGGCTTCTTCAGCTACCTATATTTTAAAGAAAACGTGAGCATCTGCTGTCGTTCTGTCCCTATACAGATCCCAGAGCAGTATACCAAAACCCTGCATCACATATTCCTACCTGCTGTGGTGTGAGTGCAAAAATGTGGAGTGCCACGTATTTTATTTAACCCCTTCTGTGCCACCTTGGGTTGTGAGACATGGAGTGAGTGGTGGGAGGTTGCAGCTGATGTAAGGTCCTTTGCTGTTCAGCCCCTTAAGCCACAGGCTTTTGTGGCTCCCCTGGCAGGGTGTAAAGCCCTGGCCATATCCCAGGGCTCATACGCCAGACAGCTCTGCTGGGAGCTCCTGGGCCCTCTAGCAGGGGAGAGTCTGTGGCAGCTGGCAGCGTGGTGACAATCCTTAAGATGCAGGAGTTGTGCTGGACAACAGTTGTTGTCCCCAGTTCCACATGTAAGCAGGGAGAGCTGGCAGCTTTCCAAAGAGTCAGAAGAGCCTTCAGCTGCTGTTTGGACCTTTTCTGCATTCCTTCTTTTGCTCTCCCCTCCTGCAAAGGGGCAAAAGGGATTTATCCATAGCCATGTCTCCTTTGCTGGAAGACCTTCCTTCCATTATTTCTCAAGTCCTGAATCTGAGCCAGTGCTGTTTCTCCTTCTTGCACCTATCCTACATCCCCTTGGTCTAGGGCACTCTCTTTGAAACGATTAGATGTCACCTCCACTTTGTCTCTCTAGCTCTTTTTCAGAAAGCCAGTGGAGTAATAAGACCTCAAAATTTTCTTTTGAAGAGTTTTCATCTAAAATTCCAGCACCCCCGGATTCCTCCCTCCTTTCAGTTGTTATACTAGAGGAGAGAGTTTTTTTACATAATGTTGTAGATTCTGAAGCTCAAACAAGAGACATTGGTAGGGGATAAGGAACAATGAATCCATAGGAGTGGAACAGCACTTCATTGTGCATCCAAAAGCATACTAGATGCTACGTAAGAAAATAGTTATGTTTCAAATTACTATTGTCCTTTAGCAGCTAGGAGTCAGACTTACTGCTGTCATTTCATTATAGCTCTTCTGGAAGGCACCCAGCATGCCTTACCCAGTAATGTAACTTTGTCTGATGTGCCTCTTTTATGTAAAGGTAGTAGAACATCTACAGACACCTTTTTATATTTAGCAGCAGGTTTATAAGGATGAAGAAGAATGCCTGCATACCTGTATTGTTCCCATGGCACTTGAGCACTTAAATGTCTTTTTTTGTTTGACATCCTTTGTATTTTAATAACACACAGAGGCATCAACAGAGATTGGAACTCTGTTATGTGAGGCACTAAATGAAGATGGAGAATGGCAGCACCTGCCCCGAGTAGCTGACTGTCTAAAATAGACAAAACAGGCACTGAAAGTCCTATTATCTCCATTTAGAGGTATGGCCACAGGATAAATTAAGACTCCTTTGGTTAGACACAGTCTATAATAATTGTAGTTGTTGAACCCCTGTCTCTAGAGTCCTAGATTAGTGTTTTTAAACAGAACAACTGGTGCTTTCTTGGAAACAATTTAACTCCGTTAATAAAGAAGATGTAAAATGAAGTAATGCAGGTATTGAGACAGAAAGGTAATATCTTCAGATACTATTTCATGGGGATGTTGCCATTTTATTTCCATACAAACAGACCATTAAGATGTAAATTGAGACTTTTTAAACAGGTAAAAAAGTGCAACATAAAACTAAAATAGGAAGAGCCTCAATTGTCCTTTCACCAGTTTCATGCTTCTGGTGTTCCCTGGCTTGACTGGAGTTGCTTCAGTTTTAAACTACACCAAAGGAAAGAAGCATATTGCCCTGACAGTCCACCCCAGAGACTCATTCATTTCCAGATAAGACCTCAGTTCACTGCTGGATTGCCTGGTACCCAGCAGCAGCTTTCCCAGCTTTAAAATAAATCCTCCAGTTTTTAAGTGTATTTACATTTAGGTGCAGTAGTCAAAATACAGAAGGAGAAAATGCAGTTAGTCTCTCTCTCTCATACATCTTAAAATGCTAAAGCTGATAAGCCCACTATTTCTTCAGGAAAGTGAGAGTCTTTTTAGATGATCAGAACCTCTGCCCATTATTTTTTTAAGTCAGATCTGCAGCTCTGACACTGTATGTTCTGCAGTGGATGAGTAACTGCATGTGGCAGGTTTACAGAAAAAGAATTCCTCACCTTCAGTGGTACTTAAGGAGAGCATTGGTACCATCTGCACTGATCCCATTACAGCCAGCTTACAGGCAGCTGGGATGTCTAGGCATCCACTCTCCTCATTAATCCCCCATTCCACTACGATAAACTTCTGCAGAGATGGCAACACATTGCAGATGGAATTAATCCACCATGGCAGGAGCTAATTAAGAGAACAAATCTGAAGCAGTGCCTTATGGCTTTAATTCCCTTTTTATACCTGCAGGGCAAGGACTGTTAAAAATGAAAAGAAGTTAAGCATAAGCTGATGCTGGCATTAACCATGTCTGCAATCTCAAATAGTATTGCTCCTGCTCATTTCAGCAAAGCCTTGGATCAGACTTTAAAAAAAAATATATATATTTTTTAAAAAAATTAATGAACTATGAGGAGAACAGAGGCAAAAAAAAAAGCAATTTGCATTAGGAATGTTCAAAATTTAACCTGACCACTCTTTTAAGATAGCATGTATTTCTAGGAAACAGTATTCAGACAGATACAAAAGGTCTCTTCAGGAGCAGGTAGAATTATAAATTATCTGAGATTTTATCACCTATAAGAAGAAATAGTCCTCTAAAAGGTGTTGATATGTCAGGGTAAAAGCAACCATCTGTGCTTGCATTTTCCAAAGGGGAACTCTCTTTTCCTAGGTTTTGGAACTTCAACCGTATTAAAAAAAAAAATCCTGAAGCCTTTTGTTATCCACCAGTTCAACTCTCTGAGCCCCCTGTCTAAAGCCCAGAATGGGGGATGATGAAATCGAAAACCTCTGCACATGATTTTGCAACATAGGAGTGCCAGCATATAGGTGACCAATAGCAGAGGAAATGAATGAAATGTGCACAGAAGCATATGGGAAGTGTTAGAGCTACTGGTGATCTGTGCAGGATTTACGCGCAAAACCTTGAAATATGTTTTCTGGATCAGGGCTTTACAAAACGTGTTATTTCAAACTTAAATAGCTCTATCTGTAGTGCACTGAAGCATGTGCTTGGCTTTCAGGGTATGTTTAAGACCCTTCTCCGCTTGTCAAAGCACTTTGGGCTAAATATACAAAAGATATAGGCCTGGTTATTAGTATTATATGATCTGCCTTAAGGACCCTTGCTGTCACAGAGGAATCCTCAGTCCTGACTTTAGGCTCTCTAGGCAGTGAAGTTGCTGGTGCCACAGAAACAAGGGAGGAGTTGATAAAGCCAGTCATAGAAAATGTTGAGTAATTGCCTTTTTTTTCCCAGGAACTGAGGCATCTCCTCCTGCAGAAAAAGTTACAGACTTGTGACTTTCCCTGGAATTAATATCTTATGCCCTTACTTATGAAACTAGAGTGGTGAAAAAATAGGTGAGAGCTTGCTTTCATTCATGACAGCACTGGAACTTCCACTCCATCCTGGATCGGTGGTCCGAACACAGCAGGTGAAATAAAAGTAGCTCTAGACCTACAGGGCCCTCTTAATTGCCTTGCAGCATCATCCAGAGACATGTCTGCACTGCTGATATTTAGGAGAGAGATGTTGTTAGCCCAGGAGTCAGCTGCAACTCAGTAGCTTTTTTTAAAGACTCTAGTTCTGGCTTGAACATCCGCCAGTACATGAGGGTCAGTCATCATTGTCCTCTTGTGGATCTGGGCAGTGGTTCCCACCAGCAAGGACTATGAGCCTGAACAGGGTCACGGCGCTAGCAAGTGGCATCAGAAGTTCACTGCAGAAATTGGACTTAGAAAAAGAATTGTGAGCCCAAAAGTGGACAACCAGGAGGGAAGCTGGGGAATTGCACCACCATTGAGCAAAGCACTGTGCACATGGATCCCCACTAGAAGCACCTGAGATGGAAGCACAGCTCTGCATTCATCTCTTAATAGGCTTTGTGGGCTCTGGGATACTTCTGTGCTTTATGTTGCTACAGCTTTCCTGTCTGTTGAAATCAGTGGGAATTTTGTATCCCCTCCGAGTTCAAGGTTGCTTTTAAGCACGGACATTAATGGGGTTAGTAGCAAGTCCTTTGAGTTAGGATCGCACAGACGCTATGATCACCCACGCGCAGAGCATCTCATTAAAAGAATGTGTCTGATACCAGAAAAATAATAGTTTGTGAGCAGAACATAATACGTGCTTTTGGTAGTGGTGTTTGTCACTTGCTGTGTGTCTGTTACTTGCAATAAATTAAGATGATGTATTCCTAAATCCAACTGATAGCTGGTTCTGGACAATTAAGATTGATTTTATGTATGGATCCTTGGAGCCTAATAACTTACGTAGGAACAGATACCTTAGGTAGTAAGAGGCCTCATTATTTTCTAAACTGTGCAAATGTCTTAAATTTTACTGCTAGATTATTAATGTACTTTTGTTTGCATATGAAGAGACAGAGTCTGGATACATTTTTTAAAATGTGCCTCTGAGCATTGATGCTACAAAAACATCAAAGTTACTTCAAAACCTTCAGTCAGACAGGGCTCCTAGAGGTTTTGATTGTCTCAAAGTGAGCAATTAAGCTTGAACTGCTAGATTGAATTTTTAGAAGAATTGCTATGGGGAAGAGGAAAAAAAAAAGTAACACAGTTTTTGGCCTGTGCTCTTGGTTGTAGCTCAAGGAAGACTGTATGTATTACTGACTAGGGTTTTCAGTTTCAAATTACGAATAAAGATTGAAGACTTAATTTTACTCATGGCAGGCAAGTGTCAACCCCATGCTCCTGTAACTGTGTGTGCTCAGGCAGGCTGCTGGGCCAGGCACAGCTTCGTTCCCCTCCTTTGGACTCAACAAGAAGAAATTGCAGAATGCTATCTCAAAAGATTAGATTTGAAAAAGCACCAAATGTTTGAATACTTACTGAAACTTTACTAAGAGGAAAGGACATGTTGCCCATGTTGTAGAATTAGGTTCTTTTTCTAGACTGACAAAGTTCCTTCTTTCCTTCATACACACCAGATTTTTGCTGGGTTTGTATTTTGAAACTGTGAGCTCTGGAGGTGCATGCAGGTGAGATACAGGAGGGTGAAGGGAACTATCCAAGCTCTTTCAAATCACAGGGATTCAAGTCAGACTTAGTTTTGATTTGGGGTGAAGTTTTCATTCTTAGATTGGCCCATCCAAGCCATGAGCAGCTTCTCCAGGAGAATGCTGTGGGAAACACTGTAAAAAGCGTTACTAAAGTCTAGACAGACAACATCCACAGCCTTTCCCTCATCCACCAAGTGGGTCAACCGAAAGGATATCAGGTTAGCCAAGCAGGACCTGCCTTTCATAAACCCACACTGACTAGACCTGATCACTTGGCTGTGCTGTACGTGCCACGTGATAGCGCTCGGGATGATCTGCTCCATTACCTTCCCTGGCACCAAGGTCGGACTGACAGGACTGTAGTTCCCTGGATCCTCCTTCCAGCCCTTCTTGTAGATGGGAGTCACATTTGCTCACTTCCAGTCAACTGGGACCTCCCCAGCTAGCCAGGACTGCTGATCAATGCTGGAAAGTGGCTCGGGGAGCACTTCCACCAGCTCCCTCAGTACCCTTGGGTGGATCCCATCTGCCCCATAGACATGTGGGTGTCGAAGTGATGTAGCAGGTCACTAAGCATTTCCCCATGGATTCTGGGGGCTTCATTCTGCTCCGCATCGCTGTCTTCCAGCTCAGGGGCTGGGCACCCAGAGAACAACTGGTCTTACTATTAAAGACTGTGGCGAAGACGGCATTAAGTACCTCATCCTTTTCCTCATCCTTTGTCACTATGTTCCCCCTGCCCCGCATCCAGTAAAGGATGGAGATTCTCCTTAGCCCTCCTTTTGTGGGTAATGTATTTCTAGAAACATTTTTGTATTGTCTTTTATGGCAGTAGCCAGCTTAAGTTCTAGTTGGGCTTTGGCCCTTCTAATTTTCTCCCTGCAAAACCTCACGACATCCTTGTAGTCCTGAGGTGCCGGCCCCTTCTCCCAAAGGTCATAAATTCTCCTTTTATTCCTGAGTTCCAGCCAAAGCTCTCTGTTGAGCCAGACTGGTCTTCTTCCCTGCCGGCTTGTCTTTTGGCACATGGGGACAGCTGCTCCCGTGCCTTTAAGATTTCCTTCTTGAGGTATGTCCAGCCTTCCTGGACTCCTTTGCCTTTCAGGACTGCTCCAAAGGGACTCTGTCAACCAGACCCCCTAAACAGGCCAAAGTCTGCCCTCCAGAATTATTTAAACAAATAATTGTTTTTATGGCTTTTAATAAAATAAAACAAATAACACAAATTTACATTATTTGTGTAAATAGTTCGTTGGTTTATATGAGCATCTTTGAATGAGTAAGAGATTCAAATCAAGGGACACTTTGTTCAGACCTCTGTTCAGACCTTTTCAGCTTTTTTAAAAACAGACCCCTCTGTCACAGAGAGTTACCGATTCCTTTTTCACTGACGGACAGTAAGGGCGAACAGCACTCAGAGGTGGCAATTGTGTGGAAACCCAAAAGTGACAATCATCTGCCTAGAAAAGTTGTGTGTCCTATTAGATCTTCCTAGACCAACTTCTGGTTGACAGCATATGTACAAGGCTGATGCAAGTGGCATCAGAAACATGTGATTCCCACCAAGAAGCAGAGCCAAGCAGCAAATAATTCCTGCTAATTTCAGAGAAGTTGTTTGGTTTATAGACAGGAGGAGCTCACTCAGTTCTTCTGAGTAGGCAGCTCCTGTGTTGAAGAGATAGGAGTCTTCGAAGACATCCTTTAGGCAGAAGATACCCATATTTATTTGTTCTGTAAGTGAAAAAGAATATTTCTTTGTCGTTTTGCAATTCATGCAAAGGCTTTCAACTTAATTCTTCTCTGATGCTTTTTTCCCTGCTAGTTCAGATGGCAGGTTACTCTTTCATGTTTCCCAGACCGGTACATCTTCAGATCAAATACTTACAAAAAATAGTTTGGTAAAATAACCCTGACCCTCTTCAGAGAGTCATGGCAAGTGTCAGAATAATTTTGGTTTTCAGAATCTGATGTTTATAAATCATTATATATATTCACTTGGTGACCTTGGCAGTATTATGTTTTTTAAATGAAAATACATTTTTGTAACTGAGCAGAGCAAGTATGGACTATTTGTGGTGTTGTGGATAGATGGCAAACCTGATTTAAAACAATACAGTGGAGTCATGGGGAGGTGGACAGGAAGGATAGAGGGGACTCAGGTGCCCTTTTACCTGCTGATGAGAGAGGAAAATTGGGAAGGGACGTGTTTATCTTCCTTTTTGCACTCAAGTATTCTGCCTGGTCTGTGCCTCCGTGCCCCCATCAGAAGTGACCATCCCCTGTAAAACATGAGGAAGTCTCTGGGACTGTTTCTGCTCCCTCGAGGTGGAGGGCGATGGCAGGAGCTGGAGCAGAGGTCCTGGGAGCACTGGTGGGCAGGTGGGGGGTGCCGGGTCCATGTTGGTGGCTGCTCGCTCTGTCTGCCTGGCCTGGAGACTTGGTGTCCTGAGAGTCCTGGGGGCAGGCATTCGTCCCAGACACCACCACACCTGGCTACAACTCTGACAGAATAAACTTCAGAAACAGCAGAGGCTCGGAACAGACAGGAGTGAAGCTATCCATCAAAAACCTCTAAGAAGCACCCTGGGGAGTTGAGCTTATACTAGAATTGGGGGAGGGGACAGTTTCTAGTTGATTCTTTCTTTTGATGTATCAAGAATAAGGTTTAAGAAGTTAAACACTTTCTTAAATAATGCCTTTAGTTGTGTGGGTGGAAGTAACAAATTTTTCAGCTCATAAAACTGATGCTTCGTATAATTTCCTGATGTTCACTTACCTTGGCTGTTAATGGAAACTTGCATTCCACCATGAACTCTAATCATCCTACTGAAAGCAGCAGAAAAGATTTGTCCCTGGTGACAGCCATGGGCCATTAATGCACTACACGCAGTGGATGTATTCTCCCCTTCTGTTCACGCGCTTCAAAGCTGTCACGAGCGGAACAGTGCTAACTGTTGAGAGCCGTACAGCGGGGCTGGAGCAGCGTGCTCCTACCCATGGAGAGAGGTGAGCCCATCTCTGAGTTAAAACAGGGAAACTGCCTTGGAGGCCACGCCTGCTCCTGGGGTATTCACTTACATTTGTATTCCAAAACATACTGAAACGTGCTGGTAGAGTTCAGCATAAAGGGCTGCCTGCCACCCTTCGCTGCTGAGCTCACCACTGCTGAGGGCTGCCATGCGTACAGATTTTCCAAGATTCCGTCTTTCCGTGCACCTCTGAGGTGAGTCTTCTTGACTGTATGTGTGCTGTACAGCTGGTCTGTGCTGGCACCATGGCTGCTTCGCTCCAAAACCTACTGCGTGCGCTCCAAGCTGATCTTTGGCTAGATTTTTGGTATGAAAGTCAATGCTCTGATTATAGGGCTTATTCTATACTGAACATTTCACTTGTGGAAGTCTTGTAACACCAAGGACTAGCCAAGGTAGTGGAGTTGGCCACACCCTTTGAAGCGAGGGCATGAGCAGAGGAGAGCTGGGCACGCACTGAGAAACCAGGCTGCAGAGAAAGTTGAGAGACACATAAACGATAGTGCGGGAGTACAGCGGTGTGTGCCAGGAGAAAAGCTAGTCTTCAATCAGCTCTTGGGAAGGCCAAAGGGAAGTGTTAATTAAAGAATCTCGGAAGCTCTGAAGTTTATCTGTCCGGGTCAGGGTAGAGCTACACCAATTAGTTAATACAGAGGAACTTGTCAGGATTTCTATTGCAGCTGTAACATCTGGTGGGAAGGGGAGGCGGGAGTGCAAATGTGTGTGAGTATACATATATATGCTTAAATCCAATGCAGAGTTTGTGCACAGCAAGCCAAAATTTAACTTTTTGGCATGGTTGCTAATTGTACTATGTTGGCGTAAGTCCCCATATTCTTACTGTAAACTGCTGCCAGGAATGAAACATTGTTCTTATTTTCTATTTCCTTTCTTGGAGGCAGTAAATTAAAAGAAAGATCAGAGTCACTGAACGCCTAATTTGCGAGAGAGGGCTTAACTGCTTGTTCCCGGGATTTAAAATGTATTTTGCAAACTTTTATCCTTCTCAGATTGAATTTAACTGATTGGAAGTGATGTGGGCAGTCTTGCTCCCTACCAGAACAGTGCAGTAAAGCAGGTGGCTGGCTGAGGCACTGTTCCATTATTAAAGAGATCAGCGAGGAGCCTAGAAAGAAGCACACTTACAGCCTTTATATCTCACAAAGCCATATATTTTCTCTAAGATGAGTGAAAATTAATATGGCCTCTTTATTGGATGGAAAAGGCTTTTCAATTTAACCTTGAGCTATTTCCTTTTACAAAGAAATTGCATAAAAGCAACAATGAAAAATTTTAATCTCCTTACACGATAATAGAAGAGAGATCATCTGGAGTTTATAAAGCATCTTAGTTAATGGATTCATTTTAATAATGACATGTTTATCCACCCACATTGGCAAATCTTGATTTTTTTTTTTTTTTTTTTTTTTTGAGTGCATGCATCCAGATTACTTGTCTTAAAGCACAGAAAGGAAGTGTCATACTAAGAATAATACAAGCATTCTCCTGTCTCTCCTTTGGTACTCAACATGGGAAAGTCCCAGCATTCTCCCTGACACTTGGGTCCATGATTTGGGCACTGTCTCTGACCACCTTTTCTCTAAATCTTAATATCTATGCTACAGCTGATTCATACTCCAGCCTAAAGTGTAGCTGCTTTCCACTACACCTCTGACTCTCATCAGGGCTTCACCAACTGAATTGCTACAGCGTTGTCTTCTGTGACTTTAACAGAGGTTGCTACTAGCAGCTAGCTAAAGTGCCGTTTGCCAGCTGTGTCAGCTGTGTAACCTCCCTCTGTGTGTCCTTCTGCTGGTTCCTTTGTTGTTTTTTTTACCACCACCAGCATTAACTGCTTGCCTTTACTTTGAAGGCCCAGCCTGATCTCTTCGTGTCGCCATTATCACTTTTCTTACACTGACAAGACAGTGTCTCCCTTTTCCACGCAGCCAGGGATGCAGCCGTGCTTGCTCAACCTTAAACACATATCTGTGTGCTCTGTAGCTATGAGGCTGGAAGGACCCTCCTGCAGGCCGTGCCATTCTCATTTCTGCCATTCCCCGCTTAAACCTTGTTTTGCTAAAATGTTTATGAAACTTCTGACTGCTGCTAACATCACTGCTGTGTTATCTCCTCATTTCCTTGGCTGCCTTTTTGCCTTCAGGCACCAGTGTCCTGTTGGTGTGTAAGTACGGAGGGGAAGAGCTTGTCTCTGCTCTGTCTGCACAGCACACAGCTCTGTGTGTTCTGGTCTATCACCATGGCTCCTGGGCCCTACAGTAATACAAATAATTAATAGCAGTTCTTTTCACCATCATCTGGAAATGCTTGTCAGCTTTTTGAAAGGTCCTGCTTGACCAACCTGATCTTCTATGACCAGGTGACCCGCCTAGTGGATGAGGGGATGGCTGTGGATGTTGTCTACGTGGACTATAGTAAAGCCTTTGACAGCGTCTCCCGCAGCATTCTCCTGGAGAAACTGGTGGCTCATGGCTTAGACAGGTTTACTCTGCGCTGGGTGAGGAACTGGCTGGATGGCCAAGCCCAGAGAGTTGTGGTGAGTGGCGTTAAATCCGGCTGGCAGCCGATCACAAGCGGTGTTCCCCAGGGCTCGGTTCTGGGGCCGGTCTTGTTCAATATCTTTATAGAAGATCTAGATGAGGGAATCGAGTGCTCCCTCAGTGTTTGCAGATGACACCAAGTTGGATGGGAGTGTTGATCTGCTGGAGGGTAGGAGCGCTCTGCAGAGGGATCTGGACAGGCTGGATCGATGGGCAGAGGTCAACTGTATGAGGTTTAATAAGGCCAAGTGCAGGGTCCTGCACTTCAGCCACAACAACCCCATGCAATGCTACAGGCTTGGGGAGGAGTGGCTGGAGAGCAGCCCGGCAGAAAAGGACTTGGGGGTGCTGGTTGACAGCCGGCTGAACATGAGCCGGCAGTGTGCCCAGGTGGCCAAGAAGGCCAACAGTGTCATGGCCTGTATCAGAAATAGTGCGGCCAGCAGGAGTAGGGAAGTGATTGTACCCCTGTACTCAGCACTGGTGAGGCCGCACCTTGAATACTGTGTTCAGTTTTGGGCCCCTCACTACAAGGGCACTGAGTTTCTGGAGCATGTCCAGAGAAGGGCAACGAAGCTGGTGAGGGCTCTGGAGCACAAGTCTTATGATGAGCGGCTGAGGGAACTGGGGTCGTTTAGTCTGGAGAAGAGGAGGCTGAGGGGAGACCTTATCGCTCTCTACAACTACCTGAAAGGAGGTTGTAGTGAGGTGGGTGTTGGTCTCTTCTCCCAAGTAACTAGTGATAGGGTGAGAGGAAATGGCCTCAAGTTGCACCAGGGGAGGTTCAAATTGGATATTAGGAAAATTTTCTTTACGGAGAGAGTGGTCAAGCATTGGAACAGGCTGCCCAGGGAGGTGGTGGAGTCACCACCTCTGGAAGTATTCAAAAAACATGTGGACGTGGCACTTTGGGACATGGTTTAGGGGGCATGGTGGTGTTGGGTTAACGGTTGGACTTGATGATCTTGAAGGTCTTTTTCAACCTTAGTGATTCAGTGATTCTGTGATTTCTTGTAAAAGTTTAGCAAACTTTGTGAAGCAAATCTTGCAATTGGGGAAGAAAATTGAGTTTATTACCAGTCTAGGAATAATACAACACTGTCCTATGTTGAGTGTTCATTTATTTTTCACTTGCTGAATACATTAGAATTCTTTAAGAAGGGCCTAACTTTGCCTCAGCAGATAGCTTATGTTGTGAAATTCCTCACTCTCTCGGATGCAGGTGTTTCCCAAAGCTGTTGGAATCTCTGCTGCTCTGCTCCTTGCTTTCCCTAATCAACAGGCATCCTAAGATGCTTGCTAGATTAATTGAAAAGTTGCCACTGGGAAGCAAGTCTGTCCTTGTCTCTCATCGTTTGGTGGGAGCTAATGTGAAAAAGAAAAAAAAAAAATCATCTTCTTTCTGTTTTGGGAAAACTCCCTGCAAGTGCTTTCTGAAGGCTCAAGTTCAATGAGGTTCCTTTGCTGAACAGCACCTGGGTGGATATTGGGAGATTTATGGAAAGATCCCCAATGCCTCCTTCGGGACATTAGGAACCTTATTACTTCACAACAGGATAAGCCCTAAGCAAAAAAACTTGTAAATGTTATGTGTACTGCAAGTGGTCACAGAGGCTTCTCTCCCGTGCATTTTATTTTTTTCCCCTTCTTAGCAGTGCCATTAGTGTTAAAGCCAGAGCATTTCTGGGGGATTCTACCAGTGCACATCGTGCAAACAGCCCTATACCCACCACCCCATAGCCTTAACTTTCCCCCGCGGTCTGAGAAGGCAGAGGTGCTGGACACTGCTCCAGGTCTGCCTGGGCTGCTCTTCTAACCCTGCAGGTCTGGAGCAAATAGGAGATTGGCTGAAAGAGCAACTGAGTTGCTAAATTAAATTTCTGATCATGTTCCCAAACCTCCTATAATGCAAATTTCTCAGGAGCAAATGCTCACTTTGAAAAAACTGCAACCAGTAATTCCAATGGAGTGAAATAAGGGTTTTGAAGGTGATTCCTGTGCTGGGAATAATGCTCTAAACTAACAAGCCCAGGAGTGAAGAGCTAAATTTGCTACTCTTATTTTCACTTTTGTTTTGCCTCAGTTTCTCCATTTCCCCTGCACTGTCTGAATCAAGGAATTCTTCTTAATAGCCTTGATTTCGTCTCTTTCCAAAACTACTCAGGGAACATAATGTAAGAAAAGTGGGAACAATCTTTGCAATACTAAAGACTTGTTTAATTTACTGGTCTACTTACTAATGTTATCTTGATCCATCATTACCAAGCTGTATCTTCCAAACCTGCAGAGTAGAAGGAGGAAATCTTAACCCTGTTTTCTTCCTCCTGGGAAGTTCAAATCAGCTAATTTTGAAAGAACCATCCTCTCTTATGTGACGAACTAGCAAGATTTTGGAGTATAAATGGATGGGTTATACGTGGTTTTGTAACAGTTCCAGATGCCCCTGAATCTGATATAGGCAGCACGAGAATTGGTGCTATTAAATCCCAGATGGGGATTTGGAAACTTAAAATGTCTTCAGGGATCCTGTGGTGCCCACTTATTCAAAGCAGTAGCTGCATTTTCAACAGTCTCCATCCCACAGGTCTGGCCATTTGCACACAGCTTCAAACCCATGTACAAAAAGGTGGCGAGCCCTAGATGTGGAGACTGCTGTGACTTTATTCTCTGCTGATAAATCACTTCCAGTTCCAAGGAAGTTCACTTTATTATGGATGAAATAGCACATTCCTCTCCACCCATTTCACGAGCCACGTTGTTGCTCATTTGCATATAAGCTCAAATACTCGTGTGCTCATGTACCAAACCCTACAGTGGAGACACCAATAAGCTCCTTCATTTTGTGAGTACTCTCCTTCCTTGAAGGCAAAAACAGATCTCAAAGAGTCCCAGGTCAGAAACACAAAGAATGAGAAGCCTCTTTCCCCTGTGATTATTTAATCAGTCTCGTCTGGAGGGTTATCCATAAATGTCAGCTTTTTAATATACGCTAAAGAAACTTCTTCATTACCAACTGATGTCAGACTACATTGGATTTCATGTGCTAAAACACTCAGTCAAGAACCAAATTTCATTCTCTGGAGGTTGGAAAGACTCATCACTGCATCCAGAATGTGGCTTGTGGCACCCTGCAACTACCTGACCAAAGAAGTCATTCTGTATTTGTTTTCAGGGTGAGATATTAAGATAAAGACTGTCATTCTGCCCTTTTAAATAACAACACTCTGCACTAAGGAGCTAAGACCAATTCTGTGGGCCAGGGGCTCAGGCTGGAGGAGCTGTCAGGCTGATGTAAAGAAGCTGTTCTAAGTCATGTACTGTTATTAAATATCCACTGGTCTGGAGACTGCAGCATGAATATCCCAGGTGACTGAACCCAAGGTTACAACAGAACCATTCTTGCTTTCTCTTCTTTTCTCATCCAGTGAATTTACAGTTACTCCATATTAGAGGAAATACCATCAGTAAGAGAGATGATGAACTCTACCGTGGGTATTCTGTGGCCCAACGATTAGGACTTCCTTCTCAATATGGAAGAAGGTGCAGAATTCGCATCATTCTCCATGTCCCCAGGCAGTTCTCTGACTGCCAAACTGCTCACTGACAGGCAAGGCTGTGCTTTGGGAGCCCCTTGTATCCATTGCTTTGGGAAAAATATCCAACCCAGGCGGGTGGGAACTGCTGCTGGATCATCAGTATTTTCATTTTGGTTCAGCTGACAAATTTGCTCACCTGTGAGCTTTTTGGAGGGATGTGTGTTTCTGCCACCAAACTGATAATTTCTGCATGCTGTTCTGTTTCTTCTTACTTCTCTGGCAGTTTTAATTCGTGTAGAGAAAGGAGGGGAAAAAAAAGCTTAAGATATGTAAACTAAATAGCGTTCATTTTTTCTCAAATGTATTCATTAGTCAAAATTAGTCACTGAATAATTTACATGGATGATTCTTAGTTCACCAGTTGTCTGTGAGCAGTTCATTACCCATACTCAAATTGCAGATGTTTTGATTAGGTACATGAAATGCATCACAGCTGTGATCTTTCTTTCAGGGTAGTTTCTCTGATGTCAGCAGAAGCTCTCCCCATTTATACCAGCAGTAGACCTGAATTAAGCACAATACATATCTCTTTTGATTACAAAACTTAAGTAAAGCTTCCTGAAATCAATGCGATCTTTGTGTTCATGACTGTCAGCCTTGGACTGCGAGTGGTTTTTCAGCCATTTCGGGGAAAACACTGGGGGTTCGCAAACCCAAACAGAGATGCCAAATCCTGCGCAGCAAGTATGAGCGGCCAGGCTTGCTTTTCTGCGTGACCTTTCATAGGTTCTTGATCAGTAACCCATAGAGCCTTGGCAGATCCCGAGCTGAAAATCACGGGATTAAACCGTTAATTAGGTGTCTCAGAGCTGGGCTCTGAATGTGAAAGCTGACTGCTCTGAATTGGCTTTGCTCAGGGCTGTCAATGTCATTGTGGATAGACTTTTTTTAGAACATGTTTTACAGTTCTTTAGTCTTTCCTTTCTGAAAAAAAGCTACTCTTGCAACCTTTGATTTCCACAACAGCCTCTGGTTCATTTATAAAGGACTGTACATCTGGGGGCAGCTTCACCTCTTGGGACACTGTCTTAGTTCACCATTGCCGTGGACAAACATAGCATTCTTATTGCATTTATTAAGCCAAGAAAAAGGTGAAAGAATTATCGTTAGTCTACAAACAAGAGTTAAATACCTATCATCAAATGTAAAAAGGAGTAAATATGGTATAAATTATTCTAATAGGTTTGCACAAAAAAGAGCAATTAAACTAATGCAGTTTGACGACTTTTCAATTAATAATGTACCAAATAATTTCTACATTGTTTGGAAAGACTATGTGCAGATAATATTGTCTTATGGCCTAATTTTTTTCACACAATTAGTTGCATACATTTGCTGACAGGCTAATTTATGAGCAATTGCTCTAAAAGCAGAACTATTTTGCATTTAATTACATTGGGTTGTAATCCATCTGTTGACAAATTTGTGTATTTTGCTATTTATTTGCTAATGCGTTCCACTACTCCAACATGATCAGTCATACAAGTTGAATTTTTTTTTATTATATAAATACCATAGGGTAATTAAGGGCCAGATGTATGGCTGGTGGGAATGACTAGTTGTGGTATTTCTACCTCCCTAGTTGAACCTTCTATTATTGCTCTGTGGAGAGTGAACAAAACTATGATTAAAATTGGAATTCTGTGGCTGCTGTTTCTCAGCAGCTGCAGCAGGGGAAGGTGGGGAGAAGTTTATCTATCTGATGGGGCCCTGCGACGCTTTGTGCCCAGGACCTGCTAGCTGTTTGCTTGTGCCCAGGTTACCTCTAAAATGCCGTGTTCGTGAGCGAATTGACACTCTTGTAGTGGGAAGCAGGGGGCAGCCTGGGAAATCAGGCCAAGGTTTCTGAATTCACTGTTTTTACTACTCACTGTGAGGAGGAGGAAAAGCGAGCTGGGTGGGATGGCCCCTCGGGTGAGGTGCCTTTGGATGGCAAGTGCTTGGATGTGGAAAGCAGGAGCATTTTCTTTGAGTCCGGTTTCTTGCTGAATTGATTGGCAGTGGATGCCCAAACTGTGGGTGCAGCATGGAGAATGGCAGTTGTTGAGAGAATGTTGTTCCTTTTGGCAACTACTACTGAAGAGTGGTGGTGTTTGGGTGTAAGAATTTTTTTTTTTCCTAGTATCCTTGAGAGAAAAGAGAGGTATTAAGCTGAGGGGTTTCAAGACAGGTATGGTACTTGGATTTTGTTTCATCCTTGGGGGAAGAAACAGGAAGGCTCAGAAAAATGTGGATCAGGTAAGGGATAGGTGTGCAGTGGCCTGTGGAGGAGGAGCTTGCTTGCTGTTTTTCCTTTACTGGGTAGTTCCTTCAAGACCAGTTGACTTTAGATTGCTGTCACAAAAAGGACAGCAGCAATGGATAAATCTTATCCAAAGTCTTGGAAAAGTCAGTTGCAATTGGACAGCCCATAGCACTTGACAAAGCCTTCTTTCTTCTTGCAGCAACAGCCGCAGGGTGCAGCACTGGATTCCCTCTGTAGACAAAGCACTGTCATTCTTTCCCATATGGACTAATACGTTACCCCCTAAGAAACCCCGTTTTGCTTTCATGATAGTTTGAGGTGAGCTGTACTATCCAGGAAAGCAAAGGGCAGCAAAATCTGGCTCTTGGTAGAGCTTCTAAGACTATTTAGTTCAAGGGCCGTCAAAGTAGCTCTGGAGAGTGCCATGCAAAAGCGACAGTAGGAGTGACAGCTCCTTCTGTATCAAAAGCAAAGATTGAATAACGTGCACTGAAGCCTTTTATAGTGACAGTGCCTGTATAGATGTGCATGAGCATACATATGCTCTGGCTGGTGCATTTGCACTATTGTGATCAAGTACTGGCTATTGGATTCTTTTTTCCAAAATAAAGGTCGTTATAAGGCTTGTGAAGGTAGGTGTTTGTACACTGGGTTTGTCTGTACTTAGCTTAGGTTTAGATACACATCAGCTTCCTCAGCCTCTGAGTGGGATTGAATTGAATCTTGCAATTACCACATTTTCAGGCAAACAGTTTCTGACTTTGGATTAAAGACAAAGGTCAAGTTAGAATTCTCTTTGTATGCTTTGCATGTTGGTTTTTTTGTTTTGTTTCTTTGTAACCTTAAATAACTGAATTTCTATTTCTCCTGAGTATTAACAGCTGGCATCTGGACAGATTATGAGAGTTCAGGCATCTATAAAAAATATCAGTTCCTTTTGAAGTGCTTTAAAGCATAAATTATAGTTAGATAATATCCTCAGATGGCAATATCAGTCTGTGAAAAAGGATTTTCTTTCCCCACCTCCTTCTGCTTTTAATCTAGAAATTAAAGACAATAGGGACTGCAATTATCAAAGATGCCAAAAAATATTCCCTCTTGGGGGTTTCACCTAGAAGTTCTAGTTTCTGCTCAGTGTACTTTGGGAAGCTCAGTTTGTTGTTAATATGCTTTTGTAGAGCTGTCTAACAGTCCCCATAAAGCATGGTGAAAATAGAGCTTAAAGGAATGGGTGGACACTTTGTTAGAGTCAGACAAATAAATTACATGCTTTTTATTCTCCAAAGCACAGATGACTAGAATTGTAACTGACTGAATAATTCGCAGTGATTAATTTGAAGAGATTTTCCTCGTTCTCAGTGTTCTTTGAAAATCTGTACATTTAAGCAGAAGTATGGTTTATTTAAACATATTTCAGTGTAATTGTTTGGTCTTGAGACTGCTAGCAGGCAATTGTCATTTGAAATATTCAGAAAAATTCCACAAATTCTGTGATATTTTTCCCTTACATGATAGGGAGTTACATGGAGATGGTTTTATTGCTTAAATTGCAAGTCGCATGTTTGTTGATAATATTTGCCATTCTTGCCATTTTGGCTAACCATACTAGACAGTCAGGGAGAGAAGATGATACCATATAATTCATATAAGTAGCAGGCTGAAATGTGGATTTTGCAATTGGATTTATTTATTATTGCTATTATTATGGCAGTGGTTCCTAGTTACTCTTATGAACAGGGCAAATGACTATGTGGGTGTTCCAGGCAACTGACATCCTAAAAGGCTTCTCTGCACTACCTCAAATCATACTTTTCCTGCCATTATCACCTTAACTTCTCTTTAGGAGCAATTTTCTCATTGCAATTAATAATTGTTTTAGATACTGCTTTGTCCTTGTAAGCTGAGATGATTATGGAGAAGAGCAAGACAACGGGTTGTAAGAGAACATGAACCCTACCCTGTGCTCCTGAGAAAAGTCACTGATGAGCAGAAGCCATGGGGGAGAAATCAGCAACCTGCTCATGTCGCTGCATTCTCTAGGTTTATTTGGGAACAAGAGCTGAACTAACATACTGTGAAGGGGAAAGCAGTACAGAGGGAGCAGCTCTGAGGTTCAGCACATCAGCCCATGTCTGTACTCTTGCTATGCCAGCTGAGGGTGTAGGGCTTTTTAAGTATTCCACACATTGCCGTTTCATATTGCATATTCAGTTTCATAACTGAAGATAAGCATTTTCTCCTGAGATCTCTCTGCTGGTTTCCCAGCTGAAGAGGTCCAGAGAGAGTTAGTAAAAGTGGAAGTAGGGGAATTCTGAAGCGTGATGAGGCTCATCTGAAACTTAATCACTGTTGGCCCTGTTTTTATATTCAAAATCCAAATAGCTGCAAAAATGAGTGTGGGAAACAGCAGTGATCCTATCCCGTATCTTTCATCATGAGATCGTAGTGCCCCCCAGAGTCTGACTAATAAAATCACTGAGACCAAGATCCAGCAAATGGGCTGTCTTCCCTGAAACAGATGGAAATATTTCATGGCATGGAGCTTGGACTTTCCCAGTTGTCCTATTAGCTGTCCAAAGTAATTCAGTTCAGATGACCAAGATATGGACATTGCAAACTCTTCCTGAGTAGAAAAAAGAACTCATTGGCTGAACGAGGGCAGGAATTAATTGGTGAAGGACAAAGGTGTAGATCTGCAGAATTGTGAGGAGTGAGGAAGTGATTGCGTTGCAACTGCCTTGTTATTTGCTACAGCAGCGTAATTTAGGCTGCTCAGGGTAGGAGCAAGATGAAGAGGCTGTTTATACCATTAGCTTTAGTATAGTTTGGTGCAATTACAGTTAGCAGTAGATGTTCCCTCTGGAGTCGATGGGAGGTCGGGCACTACGTGAGAGCCATTCAGATCACAGAAGATCACCTTCTGCATTCCTTTTCATGGTTCTTCATTCACTCAGTTCCCATCTACTCCTTTCTTCAGACTCACTTCACAGTCGCAGCTCGTGTGCCGGAGGCAGCTTCACTGGGCACTTAGAGCAGGCAGAGGCAGCACTTGGGCATGACGTGCCATGTTTGCGCTTGGTAAGCGGCCCCTTGCTACCCACTTGCTCTGCGCTTGCCCCTGTGTACTCCTGGCATTAATGAGCAGCACCGCAGGCTGAGATCATAACCCCAGGCCTGCTGCACAACCCAAGGGGCTACGTAGCAAAGAGATTGCTTCTTGGCCTCCCTGAATCCTGAGGCTGTATTCCAGTGCACTTGCTTCCCCTCAGTTGCTGTGGCACTACCTGCCCAGCAGCAATTTAACCAGGAAGGTAGCCTGCTGTTCTGAACATTTTTTTTATGAGCATGAGGACACTTCCTCTGCTACATCCAGCTAAATTTCTCATTAGACTTTATAGCAATCATTAATGCCTAGAAAAAAAAGCAGATTTTATCTGCTCCCAAGATAGAACATAAAACAAACATCCAAGGCTCTGAAATGCCAAGATGTTTTTAGGATGCTTTTCAGAAAATGTACTTGACTTCAGTCATTCCAAATCTATTTTGTAATTTCAAAGACATTTTATGTTCTTTTGAAACTGACTGTAAAGCTATTCCACAACCATACTGAAAAATCTTACGTACAGAATTTACGCAAACATTTATTTCAGTCTTGTCTGGGGTTTTTTGGTTTTTTTTTACTGTGTTGATAATCTTTACAATAGAAAAAGGGGTCTTTGCAGAACCTGAGGTACTCTTGAACATCTCACCATGACCTCTATAACAGCCTACTTTAAGGAGTTCCATTCATGTGGGCAGTGTTAGTCCAAAAATAGGAGGAGGAAACCCACCCAAGGCAAAGTTTTAAGGCCAGATGGAGTCCTTAACATTTAGGTTCAACTTCCCTTGTGGCACAGGCCATACTGCTTCACCAAGGATTCCTTTGTCAAGGTGAGCAGCAGAGGTTTACTAGACGATGATGTTTATTACTGGCTCTGAGGTTTCATCAGCTGGCTGCAGGGCATGACAGGCTGGTTGGCTTGCTGAGTAGGAGAAAGATCTATTCTCTTTTGTCATATGGTGATAATACTAAAGACAAGATTGAAAACCACTAAATAGGCCACACACTTTAAGAATACCAGTGAGGTTTAGATCAGCACGCTTGCCTATTATTATTATATCACTTTCTCCTTGACAATGCTGTGTGAGGAACATGATCAGATTTATAAAACCATTCACTGTCCAGTTGTGTGTAACCCTGATACTAAGTAGGTTTGACTACAAAATAGCATTGGCAAAGCATAGATCATCTACCTATCTCAAGCAAACCAAGCTTTAATTAGAAGCAGCAATGTTGAAGCACAAATCCATCACCAATGTGTAGGGCTAGGAACTGAATGATGCACGTTTAGAGAGCAACCTAGTCATAGCCTATATTATATAATGCCAAGTAAGAAAAGCGAGTAGCAGAGGGGAAGGTGGAGATCTGCTTCTGCAAGTGTGTGCTACATTCACAGTGCAAGAGCATATGCACCGAGTTAAAATATGTAATGAATTATCAAGTGTTATTATGTAAAGTAGTCGGAAATAAAACTGACATCCCATGAAAAGTGATGTGATACTGCTACAGTAATCACTCTAAAAGCAGAGAAAGGGATTGTAAACCAATGTGATCTGGTACTGATTTGAAATTGGTGGAATTTACGTCCCCTGAGCATATTTTTTGGTCCACAAGGAAATGAGCAGGTTTCCCACTCTCTGTGTTTACAGGAGAAGCAGCTGCATAGCAGTTCTCTCAGCCCAGTCCCATCGATACTGGCTTTCATGTTATTAGTTCTCAAGATTGCTCTCACAATGATTCAGCCTTTAAGATGTGGTTATTGTGCTTTTTGTAAGTGAATGGAAAAAACCACAAAGGTTAGCTATATTTCTTCTCAGTGAATTCCTTAGCAGAAGGAAACATTCAGTGATAGCCCTTTCTGTGAATGTGGTCTGACAGATCAATGCATATTCTGGGTTCCGTTACCCTGCTGAGAATTTATAACAGATTTTGAAGCCAGACCACAACTTTCCTTCTAGCCAAGGATAAGTTAATTAGGTAAACACGACCACACAGTCTCACAAACTTTCGGAATCGTCAGTCTGTGCAGGGAGAGGGGCGTGTTGTCCCCTGTCCCACAGCAGAATCAATGAAAGTCACAGCATGTCTGTGCGTGGAGGTGCTGTCTGCTTTTGGGCCTTTTCCCCAGTTTGGAAGTACTTTCTGTGCTGGGGGGAGGCTGTAAGCCATCTACCCCCTGCACAAGAGGGACACAAAAATGTCAAAGTGAATAGTCGCGAATGATAAATGGATATATTTCTTTATTTTATTTTTAATACTAATCTATTCTCTGGGGGGTTTTTGTTTCTTTTATACCAAAGGAAGGTATGATTTTGTTGATGATTTCTGCCTACTGACAGAACTAATTACTTAATCAAGGGCTTCTGCCTTCTCTTTTGAGATAACTGAGATATTAAGAGATCACATTAATGCCCGTAGAAACACAGCAAGACTTGAGAAATCTATAAAGATATATTTAGTGGTAAAAATTATTCCATGATAATTTGTCAATTACAGTGCTCTATCAGATATCAAATGCTCGAGATGAAATCTGCTCCAGCTGGGGGAAGGATCCATCTTCTGTGCTTTCAGACGTGTCTGGAAAGAAAATGCCTTTACTTAATTTTTCTCACATTTGCTGGGCTTATAGGGTTTGGGTTACATTCAGTATCAGGGTAGTTTTGTACAGGGCTGGCAGATGGTTGATAGGTGTTGCCAGCACAATATAGGCATAAATTGGTGTTTTCTGAATTGGTAAATGATGCCATAGCGAATACTTATAAGTAAACTTCCAATACTGGTTCGGAGAGTCATGGAATAACTTAGGCTGGAGGTCATCTGATCCACCTGCCCCCAAAAGCAGGGCTAAATGATGTTAAAACTTTATAAACAGAACCATAACAGAAAGTGACTTACAAGACCCTCACAGTTTTACTCAATGTTTCATTTCCATGTCACTTCTGTGTACTTTAATGCTCTTTTTCGTTGAGGAAAACTGCACAGATGAAAATGTTCTAATTTTTTCCAGCCATTGAGATACTGGATTTTTTCCACCATTATTACTATTTCAGGAGAAGCAGCATCTGACCTTTGACAGAGGGGTATTTGCCTTTGGTCAGAGCACACAGGTTTAATAGCATTTTGCTGGTTCCTGCAGCTGAGTATCAGATTCTTCATTTCTTGTGTAACTGCACCCTCGGACACACGCACAGTCCATCACTCGCATCCACGGGAAAGAGAGATCAGCTCCTTCTCCTGTAACAATTTTGCGACAGGCGGGCCGCCCCTCCGGGTGGGAACCCACGGTGCTGTCCCCACAGCCGCAAGGTGGGCCTCCTCTTTTTAAGACCTCCACAGAGAGCAGCTGGTAGAATAGGCTACAAAGCCACCATGAGCATCTGTTATACATGAAGCCCTTCCTCTGCTGTGTATAATATGTGCATACAGGGTAATATGTTGATTTGCTTTATTATCATTTCTGTCATTTTATCATATCTTACCAGTTAGCGATACAAAGCCATAGTTTCAGTAGCAGAGAGCCCCACACTCTGCCTTGTCTCTTGTTTCAACAGGAAAGCTTACTGAAGGAAGACTAATGAAAATTATAGCTATTTATCCACCAAAGCTATGAAATGATACATTATGATTCCCAAAGTGCTGGGTTACTGTACTGTGACAAATAGAATAGTTTCCTAAGTACCCTTGAGTGAGAACAAGCGTACAAAAAGGAAACTAATATTGGAGATTTATTTCTTTCAATCACTTAGTTGCCAATAGAAGGAGTTATAAGTAAAGTTTATATTTCTTAAATATTTGTCTGGTGGAGCAGGTTGAAAAGCTGATAAAGCAGGGGGTGCTTAGAGCCTATTGTGTTTGAAGTGGGAGGAGGAATAAATGAGATTTCCACACAATGAATGGGGTTTTTTAAAGAATTATTTCTACAGCTGCTCATCTGGGCTTTGCACAGCCGCTGAGCCCTGGGGCAGGACATGTGCTGGGCACCCGTCACAACCTGCCCGTCACTTGTGTCACTCGTCTTCCAGGTGATTTTTTGTTCATCTGCTTTTTGTGCCTGTAGCAAACACCCGACCTTTAATGGGATCACACCAGCCAAGTCCGGGCTATCACACTCTCGTGCTAGGGGTGGGCAGCAGTGGCAGCACGCGTGTCAGCGCAAGCCTGGTGCCACAGCATGTGGAGAGGTTGCTGAATCAGAAAAAAATCCATTCTTTGTTCTGCATAAGTAACATTTAGACGTAGGGCGTTCTCTAAAAGGAACAGGAGTGAAAAGCTGGATTTGTGAAATACCTGCCCCTCCTCCTTTCCCTAGTGCAAGCAGACCACGTGAAAGAATGACTGCTGCTGTTGCCAGCAAGGTGGTTCCAGACAGGGTGCTCTTTTCAGCATCCTGCTCAGTGGCTGAAAGATGGATAATATACGGCTCCCTGAAGGCAGCTCTGTCCAGTATGGGCTATAAGACTGAAACATCCTGTGTCTTGTATCTAGAACATGCACATGCTGAGGGCAGAAGCCGGGGCAGGGGCAAATGAGAGGTCCTGTCTGAGGTCCTTCACATCAGAAAGAGAGAGCATCTGGCTTGACTTTGTCAAAGACTTGCTCTGTTGTCTTGGGCAAATTATTTTGCTCCAGTTTCAGTGCAGAATTTATGCTTTTCCCTCCCACTGACACTCCTGATTCTCCTTGTTTTCTGAGATTTACCTAAAGGGGGTAAGATGGCTGGGTTCGGGGCCACTATCTGCAGAGCTGTTGGCAGCTGCGCGAGAGTTCCCAAGTACCTGTGTCTCAGGACAGTTAGGGGCAGGTCTTGTGCACAGCCGCCCGCAGTGCGCACTCCTGTTCCCGCTGCAGAGCCGGCCGGTCTGCCCTGGGCTGGAGGCAGTGGGAACCACCACGTACCCGCTGCAGGGATCCCGGCAGGAGGGGGGAGTCCGTGTGTGCAGCACGTCTCGGTCTGCACAGGGCACGGAGGCAGAGTGGAAAGGGCTCTCCCCAGTGCAGACCCCCGCAGAGGGGCTGCGCCCTGATGGCGCGCTCCTTGCCGTAGGTCAGGGACAGTGCAAGGCCAGTTGTGCATTTTGGGTGCTACAGGTTCCTCAGAAGAAAGGCAGTGTAATAGCTGCTCTACATTCATAACTATTAATTGTGTCAAGTTAACTGTCTCAGCAAATTAATCTGTGAGCTGATCATTAATAACTCGGTTCCTAAATGGATGAGGAAGTAATTCATGATTAATATTCCGTAGACCTTGTAGTTCAGCTGTGATGCAAATCCAAAACTGATGCATGGAGTGAGCCTTTGGTTGCATTTCACCAAATTAGCTATAGAGAACAAGATGATGTCTTTTGGTTTATCTAACAAATTGTCTACTTTGAGTTATCAAAATCTATATGCTTTTACACCACCTGGGGCTAAAATCAGGGCAGCTGAAATGAAGAAGAGCTTTCTCATTATTTTCAAAATACCTTAAAACTTCATGAGGATGTAGAGAGGAACCCCATTCTGTCTAGTCCAGTCTAGTCCCAGTTATCCTAATCCACCCTGCTTTGCAGTCAGACTCTGGTACCTTGCCCTCAAGGCACTTCCAAACTTTCCATCATGTGAATAGACATTCAGAGTTGCGGCTGGGCAGTTAAGTTACATGAAGTGCGTGGTGACCATTTTGACTGTTGCATCTTGATTATTTTTTATGTGCTTCATATGTTCTTATGAATGCCACTGCTCACTGAGTGCATTGCTGAACAGGGCACCTAGCTTGTTTTCCTGAGCCATTACCACTGTTTTTAGGACATGTTAGTGTTCTCGTGTAGTTCACGTTGTTCTTTTCAGCCTGTACTTTGTTGCAAAGGTGATCATCAAAATTAGGAAAGGGGCAATCTGTGAACAAAGGTACTAACAACAGTAACAACACTGAACTTGTATTTGTTACAGTTCTCAAATCTTACCTCTCTTACAATGCCTACAAAATGCTTGAAGTCTAAGCAGCTGATGAGCTGTGACTCCTGCTCATCTTTCATTTTCTGGTCTGATTGTTTCTTGCTGTCACCACTGTTTCCCCCTGTATAAGTGGATTGAAAGCCTGCTGAGGTACAGATCTTTTTCTAGCATATTTGGTGCTCACACTGGGTGAGTCACACTAAAAGCAGTATTAAAAAACAGTGATTTTAGGATTACAGTGTTTTAAGAAATGTTAAGCAGTACCCTCCACTCTCCTCTGCAGAGGACTTTCAAACAAACTTTCCAGTGAGACCTTCAAGGACATCAGTCTTTGTAGGGGGGTAACAAAGAGTCCTCGGTCAGAAATCTAATGCGTAGGTACTTGCCAGCTTCCTGCCTTTAAGCCTACCTTGGCAAGTGACAAAGTCCAGTAGCTGGAAATGAAAGTGAAGTGAGAGAAAGTACATGCACCACTTGCACAATGAGAGAAATTAGTGATTTATTTAGGGATTAAATAAGTACTCCAGTCACTTCAGATCACAATGAGATGTCTAGCTGAAAAACACGTTGTAGTTCAATCACAAATGGATAGGCCTGATACAGAAATGACATGGTGAAGTTCTTTGTCTCATATATAGCATGTCAGAGGAGTGCCCCTTCTTGACCTTAACATCTAAAGAAATATCCTTTCTCGTTCACCCAGTGGATCTGTGAAGCATTCAACCAGACAAGGAGAGACAAAAAGCCTGGGAACGAGGTCTTTAACAAGTGAAATCTCCTTTCCTTACCTTTCACCTGCAGGTAACTTTGTTGATTAGTGACTCTGACATGGGGCCTGGGGCTTTTTTCTTAGTAATGAAGAAAAAAAAAATCAGGCATCCGTTCCTGATTATGATTGTTGTGCAGAGTTTTGAAATAAAACCAATGGTATGTGGCTGAACCTGCCTGATAAGAAGTTATTAAAAAAAAGTAATCATGTCTTTGTCACAGCAATGAGGAGATAAATTATATGTTAAATGGCAAAGCACGGCACTGCATATTTCATGCTCTGTAATGGCTTAAGAGTTCATCATGATAAATGTTATTAAAATAAGCACCAAAGGAATTAAATGTGATGCTCTGCTACCTGTGCTGAGATCTCTTCCACTCACTTAATTCTTGCTGCATTGCCTTTTGCATAGCCACTATTCAATATCACTTTTAAAGAACATGAAAAGGCAAAAAAGTAAATCCTTTATGATGAAAGGTTGCACAATTAACAAAGGGAAAAGGGAGTTGTCTTGAAGCTTTCCCACTGCCTGTAAAATAAGAGCTTTAGGTATTACGCAGGTGGCATTATTTTTAAATGTCAGATCTGGGTTTTGTTCCCCCCTTTAATATAAATGTCAGTGGCATTTTGTCAGGAAATCTTTTTGTTTCACCTTCTGCTTTGATAAATTCAGCCTGGCTTTCCATCTTGCTATCTACCTTTGTATATTAATACTGTTGGCCAAAGTTCTGCATCAGTTTTTTTCCAGAAGCCATGAATAAAACACAAGCAGTGGACTGGGCTTATTCCAGAAGATCAGCAACAAGGTTTAGCATGAAGTGGCCAAGTTGGTGGGGAAATAAAATACCATGAACCTCCACAGTCATAACCAAGACAGAGAGCTTCATTAGCACTTGGGCCACTGGTTGATTTTATGAAGAAAGTGTGTATTCCTTGCTGGGGAGGGAAAACAGAATCAACAGCACTTTTGTCCAGAGTGGGTAAAGAAGGCATGGGTAATGGAATACCACAAGGAGAAGAAATAATCAGAAACTGCTTAATAGCACCCTACTCTGCTCTTAAGTGAGCTATATAAGCTTTGAAGGAAAACATGTTGGTGTCAGAAGACTACTGTTTGGCACCTGAATTACCTGTACTTCCAGATCAGTTGGAAGGTGCTGCTGAAGTATCACTGAGGGGGAAGAAAACACTTAATCCATCACAGGTGCATTAATCCTGGCCTTGCTTTCTAAGACAATTCAGTGCCCTAGTACCTTCAGATGCTTTCATAGCTGCCATTCATACAGGATAACACACCAGTGGGAAGGCAGGAGTGGGCTATTGGCAATGTTATTGCTCACTTGGACTGGAAGGTTGGAGGAAATGCTGGGAAAAGTATCCCCATCTGCTGTCATTTGCCTTAGTGTCTGCCCAGGGTACTGGGCTAGGGAGGCCTTTGGTCTCGTTCGGTAATGACATCTTTACTCTGTAGGCCCTTAAGAGCTGCGATTACCCCTTTCGTTTGTATGTATTTGACAATTTTTATTAAAAATAGTACCCCAATTTTCTGTGTGGGTTTTTCCCACCCAAAAATATAGTTTATAATAGCCTAATCTGAAATGGCAACAACTGTCTGTCTTTATGAAATAAAGCAGAAGTTGGCAAAAACTCCGCTTACCATGGCAGATTTCTGCCCTATCTTGCTAATGCCAACTACTTAACTTCCAAACCCCTCTAAGGTTCACGGTATCATTTGTGTCATCTCTAAATGATACTAAAGTGGCCAAGAGTTCACCTATCTCATTATTCTTTGAGTAATTGACTGCTAGCATCTCAAGACTGAAATATATTTCTGTAAAACCTTTTTAAGGTGTCTGTAATGATGCATAAACTGAGAAGTAACGTTCTAAGGATTTGCATGAAAACCCACTGTGTTCATGGTACATTGTCTCTGAGTTACAAGGTTTTATAGCAGATTTTTAGTGTATTCAGGTGCTCAAAGGTCTTCAACTATATTCTCTCAGAACTTCTCGGACATGTTAAAACTCTACTTTTTCACCTCTTAAACTCCTGTGGATCTGTCACTCCTGAGAAGCCAGCTTGAAACCAGCTCTTTTTAAAGAGACTGCAAGAGCCTGTGCAGCTGCTCGTGCTGCTTTACATCATGAGCAGAACAGCCCTGACCCGCACACCTTCATTCTGGTACATGGATGCAAGTGCACGTGGTAGTCTCAGTCCTGTGGCATCAAGTATCTCTGGTACAAAAATCACTACTGGCGAGGATTGGGTCATCAAGCAAGAGACAATGAAGTATGTGTTGTTGTTTTTTTTCTACTGGCTGCATTAATGTTCCTTTAGAAACTTCTAATGCACCTAATTGTTCAGTGTCCAACTTCAGCCCAAAAGGCTCTGTTGGCATGTTCCTCATCCTGATGTTATGTTTATTGCAGTTTCACCTCCTTGAAGATAAAACAAAGACTTTACGCTCCTTTTGGGAGATGGGAAATGAAGGCAGACTGCCAGTGCTTGCTGAACAAAGTGTGCCTGAGATGGCAGCCTTGGCTCTGAGGCTACAGCCGCGTTGCCTTTCGGGCAGGCCTACATGCATGAACAAACGAAAATCCATCTCTTGTCCTCACTGAGTAGAAATACGCATGTGCTAATGCAAGTGAAAGGAGACTCAAGTCTGTGACACAATGGTAATGCAGATTAAGTAGACTAACAGCTCGCTCTACTATCCTATCTCATCCTATGCATATCCTTTCTGTCTTGGTGGCAGCATCATGTTAGGCCAACAAGTCAACCATGCATTTTTTCTGGAAAGTTTGCTAGGTATCAAAACAACTAGGATTTGTAGGTAGCAAAGCTCAGGCTTCCCTCTTGCACCTTGGATTCCCAGAACTGAGTCAAGACATGCACCAGGTTTGGTTTTCAGCCTGCCCTCTGGCTTGGTCTGCTAAAGAAAGGATGTATGTACAGCGAGTAATGTTGCCACTGTGATTTGAATCAGGACAGAGTTGGCAACAAAAAACATGCTGTCACCTCAGGCGTGCTCCTTAATCCAGCTCCTGAAGGCCTCTGGACAAACTGTGTTGCACCAGAATACCTCGTTGTGTGGTATTGTGTATGTCCACCCGAAGTGGACATCAGGTGCCACTGAGTTTAATGAGCTACGCTGAACTTTACAGAGGAGGGTGAAGACTGGAGAGTTGACAAGCAAAGATACATCCCACAAAGCTGATTGACACACGTGGTCATTTGTGCAGATGTATAAGGCTAAGAATGGAGGAAAGGAGTACGGATCTAATATTCTAAGCATGAAACCTCAATTTTCAGTGAAGCGATGGAGACATGAGAATAACTCATGGCATCTGGGTTTTAAAGTACAATTTATGAAAATAAAGGCGGTTGAGCGAACAGCGACAGTTACAATTTGTATGTCATGGAGTGCTGTTGTTTGATTTAGGACCAGATGCTGATACTTACATTAAGTAAAAGAACTCAGGGAGATGTCCAATGTGGGATTCAGTGGGATACTTTTGTATTAAGGTACGAACAAACAAGAGTGACGAAGTCTGTCGGTTAAGATAGAATTCTTGATCAGAAAGACTGGTGTTTGCTGATAAAGGGTAGTTAAACTCATAAGCTTTTGCAGTAGTGATAAAAGCTAAAATATAACATCACAAGGAGTGATTCTGTTCTCAGATTCTTGTAATATGGCTAGCTGCCAAGCTCCTTGCAAAAGTGGTGCTGGCAAGGTGTGTTCTCTTTTGCAAAGCAAAGCCCAGGTCTGAGCTGGCAAATGCCTGATTCACATACAGTCTTTGAATGTATTGAACAAAAAGCAGCTATAAGAAGTTGCTTGCTGTAATCCAAACTCAGCTGAAAGGCTGCTCTGATGGAAATTTGACTACTTCCCATAGCCAGTTTTTGAAAGTGTCTTTTACTGTTAATTCGTTGTCTTTATTTAACAACTTTCTTCATTGCCTTGGAAAAAATCTTTGATCTCATGAGTTGAAAATATAACTGGTAATATAAAAATAGAAAAAAATTATGATGTTTTTATTAATATAAGTTTACTCAATAACTTTGAAGGCTGCTCTTCCAGTCTGGGAAGGAAATATGATGCCAGGGCAGCTGCATCTCATTTTTCTCCACTGGTGTTTTTTCGTCCTCTATAGAAGTTGCGGGAAGCTAGAATTCCTGCTTGTCCCAATTCTCTCTCCTCTTCTTGCATCTTCCAGCAGCTACCACACATACCACATCATCCTACCGCCACCTTTCAATGGATTTCTCTCATATCTCCTCCTTTTTCATTGCATCAAACTTAAATTTCTCATCTGCATTTCTTATTTTCTCTTTCTGTTCTCTTACTCTATTGCATTCCCTCCATTCTGCCCATGGTGGCAGCCTCAGTGCCCTCTTTTTCTGATTCCTTTCTTCTTATACCAGATGCTACCCAGAAGCACCCCTTCTCATGTTCTCTGTGGTGATATAAAAAAACTTTACTAGCAAATGGAAACTCCTCCTTAATAAATAGATGAGGGAAAAATGGCATTTTTTGGCTGGCCTCTAAAGCATTGTGAGCTCAAATTGTGCTTTTGACTAAGCAAGCCACCTTGCTCTCCCAAATGCCTTTGTTGTTGCCAGTATTCCCAGTGCACAGGCTGGCTTCACCTGTGAAAACAGGAGCAGAGTGAAGGGATGAAGGGAGACAGCCCTGCAAAGCGGATGTGCTCCGTGAATTGCCACTGGCTCCGTGCCTGTCTGCCTGAACTATGCGTAACTTAAACACTGACTCGCCGTTTCAAGAGCACCTGAAGAATCTTGGCACCCAGACCCTTCTAAATCCCCAAAGTACTGACAGCCTAACTCCTTTGGCAATTAGGATTAACCATTCTGGTTGTTAATATCTGTAGAGGACGGAACGAGTTTGCAAGATGCTTGGAGCATTTAACTCTTACTCGCCTAAGTGGGAGGTTGGGCCAGTCTCGACTCTGAGTCCTCCACAAGTGGACCACAGCCGGTGTCGTTCCAGGCGGACACTCCCCATTTCCGGGCCGAGTGTTGCTGCGGTGGGCGTGAGTGAGCAGAGATCGCTGCAGCCCTGGGCCAGGGTTTGCGATTCGGTGCGGTGCCGCTCAGAGCTGTTTCTCCGTTCAGGATCAGGGCTGCTGCTGCAGCCGGTCTGACAAGTGCCACAGGAAGTCACTTCATTAGATAAGATGTGTGAGCATAAGGTTGGTAAGGGAACTTCTGGTAAAGGTTAAAAGAGAGAGAGGGAGAGATACAGAGGTGCAGAAACAGGAGGAAGGTGTCGAACAGACTTGAGCCCGGGATGTATATGGGGAAGCCCAAACAGCGAGTTGGAAATGAATGTTAGACACTGCCAAAACCTCACTCCCCTCCAGCACAGCGGTGATGGGGATACGAGAATGTGCAGCAGAAGTGGGCCGTGCCTCTGCTGCAGATCCACCTACACAGGCGCCTGCCCATTGAGAGCCAGCAAGACCTCAGGTAGCCTAAAAGCTCCTTCACCTTGGTGGGGAGTTGATCCGTTTATTGGCTCTGAGATTTGCTGTAGAGGACAAAAGTGGTGGGGAAACCCCTATTCCCTCTCCCACCAACGTTTCCTAAACACAGGTCCTTTCCCCTCAGGGACCAGGGCCTGTTTCTTGCAAGGTGGGAAGGGAGGTCTGTGACCTGCCAGCTGGGAGCAGAGAGGGCACAGAGGACTCATGTTTCAGCCATCCTCCTGATGAATTAAAAAAAAAAAAAAAAAAAAAATCCAAGAAAGGTGGTGTTACAACCCAGGGAGGAAACTATTCTAACAAAGCAAGCCTTGAGCGGGGAAATGCTCACGCATTCTGAGGTTGCAAGTCACCTGGCCTATGTAGAATAAAATATTAGATTCTGCTCACAGGATCTGGGCTGAGAAACTAGTGGGGCTGGAAACATTAGAAACAGGTAATAAAGATACAAATTAAAAGGAAGAGTCCAAAGAGAAGAAACTTCTTCCTATTCACCCCCCTTCCAGACACAGGAGCCACATGGACCCTGTCCTGGAAAAGGGACAGGGACTGAGTGTGTGCGGGGTGTGGGCAAGGCATTGCATGACAGGCTGCAAACTCCCCGCTTAGGACTACTGCGGCTGCGTGTCGCTGCCTGCTGTGCTCCGGAGTTCATCTAAGCGTATTTAGATCTGGGTGTCCTAAAGTACAGTTAGCCTTCCGTTTCTCTGTGGCTTTCCTTTTGAAAGGGGGAAGGAGAGGGGCAGAAAAAGCGGAACTTTACTTGAAAGGATCTTCCGTGCTAAGGCTAACTATTTTAACAAAATTTAACTTTCTGGCCTGTTTTCTGGGAGCCAGAATGAATCACAACTAGCTCTGCTGCAGGCTAAGGGGGCTGAAGCTGAGTCATGACAGACCAAAGGGAGTGATACATCAGGAGAAAATCAATGCTGGTCAGCCTTGAGTGCTACAGCAGAGGAGCACCATTAAACAGCTGCCAAGGACCATTCACTTTCTGTGACGCTCTTCCATTTTGCTACATTAGTTATGGTTTCCAGCAATGACCTCTCTTGACTCACGCAATTTTTTTTTTTTTTAAGAGAAATTTCTCTATTTAAATTTCATGCATTGTAAGTCTACTCAGATTCTGTCAGAGGTTAGTTCTACATTTGACTGACTTGCTTTAGACAAAAATTGTCCTGGAAAATTAACCCCTTCTTTGCTAATCCTCCATCTTGTAAGTGGTAACTAATGCTAGGAAGGGAATGAAGCCTTCCATGGAAGCCATGGTGCCGGGAGAAAGCAGTCCTCACTTTTCAGGGCTCACACAGGTGGTGCAAAAAAGTGGTAACAGCTGTAATTAAAAAGGCTAATCAATTGTTGGGAAAACTGGGGATGTCTTAATGCATACCATATTTAATTTGCTTAAACAAATGGTTTTCCCACACAGTAGTCAAGACTGGTGGATGATCTGGATGCGAGGCATTTACCAAACCAGAGACTGTAAGAGTTCAGAAACATGTTAGAAATGAAGTAGCAATTGGTGTTGGTGGATCTGCTGTAGATGCACATGAATGTGTTTCTGTGCTTATTTCTGGTATATGCTTCCCTGTTCCTGGAGTTAGAGATTTCTGTAGCATGTTGGCTTTTGTGGAGCCCAGTCAAAGGTGCTTATTAACTTCAATAAACTGCAGTTTTAGTCTTCCAAAGAATCTTGCACACGTTTCTGCTATCCCACGGCTATGAGAACAAGAGCTCTGATTTCCTTATGTTCTACTTCAATAATTTGGCAAGAATTGATCTTACATTAACGTCTGACGGTTTTGTATCACTTGAGGACACAAAGAAGAGGCCAAAAATTGGTGGTGATGCATGCAATCCACTCCTCTGTTGGTTCAATGAGCAGGTTTTTTGCTTGGTTTTGTTTGCTCCTACATCTGACAGACTGAAATTACTGTCTCACTGTTGATAGGGCAAATGAAGAGCTTAATACTGTTTGGGTGTGTTGAAATATCTGCACTACAAAAGGCGACTGGGTTTTCAAGAGCTTCCCATGGAAATATCTGTGAAGTAGTTTATACATCTCTCATAATTGCATATTTTCCTTTCCTTTGGTTTTATGCGCAGACAGGAAAGAGGAGCTTGTTTCTTGCATCTCTGCTACCTGTAAATGCCAGAGCCATTGTGTCACCCTGGCTGAAAAAAGATGCTGTCACATTAATTGACTTGTGTTTTTAAAAAGCAATTATGTTTAAAAAGAAAACAAAACTTTATGTTCATACAATTGCGGTGGTTGTTTTTTTCCCCAGAATTCCCAAGCCTGCCTGCTGCAATTCAATTAATTTCCACCATGAATGCCACCAGAAGGCTGAAATAAGGAAAGTACTCACCATGCTCAGAAGCAGCATCTGAAGGCCTTTACTGCCCTGCTGTCATGTTGCAAATACACACTGAGTGCATCACCAGGCTCTGCATCCTCTTCCCCTGCCCTGAGTCTTGTCTCCTTGTCTGTGAGATCAGCTGTGATATGGTGCCAGGTGACTTTGGACCTACCTCATCACATGGACTTCTCTGATGCTCATGAGAGTCTTGGCTGACCCTTGTCACCAGCACCCAACCCACTCTGCCCTTCTTGCTTGGGCACAACAGGACTGCGCCAGGTTGGGGAGCACACTGCCCTGCTGCTTTGTTGATGCCTGCGGCTCCCAGCTCATCTTTCAGATCAGCCCTCTGACACGTGGTAAGGTTGTGTAATTATACTCAAATAGGCTAATATTTTCTCAAGAAATTCTTCAATATTAAAAAAAAAATTGCTCTGTGCATTAAATCCATATCTGAAAGAAGTGGTAAGTCAAGTATTTCAACCTACAAAGGAGCTTTTTTCTACAGTGCAGGTGCTAATGCATGTATGCAAGGGTAGTCAGCTGCAGACTGCACTGCTGCTTACTGTTTTCTGCCTATGAAGTTTTCTCATGTGGTCTCAAAGCCAAATGTGCAGGCTGCTATCTTTAGGGAGCACAGTGAATCCTACCTGACTTACAGCTGGCTCCAAGATCTGCTGAAATAATTAGAAATGTCTTGTGTATTGTCTATGAGCAGTCCTACAGACTGCATTTATGTACTGTGTCGTGCTCTTGAACCAAGACAGTATTTCAGTGCCTACTGCTCCAGGGGAGTCCTTTGGTTGACTTCAGTTCCTCCGTCAAACCCTTACCAAACAGGTTAGTGTAGACATATTAGGGAGGCTTTCGATCAAATGCGACAAGAAATCTGTTGTGCTTCTTGTCTGTACTTGCTTACTGTGTGTACTTGCATGGAGCATCCAAGGTAATCAAGCTTTGCTTTAGCCCTTCACATTACTGAACAGCAGAAAATATCCACACTAAGGTAAGTGACGTTCAGAGTTAGGGCTCTGTCTGAATAGCTTTTAAAAGTCAGTGTTCTAATCTTGTGATCCAAATAAATAATCAAAGTAAAAATCCTCTTTCTGTAATTGCTAATCTGAATTACTCAGCCAAAACCCTCTTCTATCAACTTCAGCAAGGGGTTAGATGGTCTTCAAAGCTGTTTCAATTTTTTACATCAAGGTGGATTTGGTTTTGCTTTTGAGTTGGTGGGGAAGGGTTGTTGTTTTGGTTTGGTTTACAATACTTAGTCAGATCTTTGCATAAGGTAAATTTGCAGCTACTAACAGAAAAGTCAAAGACTTTGTTAGAGCAGGAAATAGTCCTTTTAGTTCCACATGCAAAGGCACCTTCTAATGTGACTGCTGAATTGGATTCATCAGAAGTAAAGGCTAATCCTCCCCTTGACATTTACGGAGTTGGTTGATTACTTCTTTTCCGAACCATCCATGTAGAGCATTGCAGGTTTTTATAAAGTCTTTCCTGGAAATGCTTAATATTAACAGGTTTTTCCGATTCCTAATTTAAGCTCTGCACATTAATAATTGAAAGCTTACAAGGTAAAGCAAAAAAAATGACAGCTCAAACCTGGCAGAGCACGCTGGGAGACAAAAATATCACCGAGACAAAAACATTTCAACTGCAGTGGCCAGAATTCTGTTGACCATCATAAAACCACTTCCTGACATTAGCTGAAGGCTAATGTGGCGGGAGGGTGAGCCAGAGGCCAGTGCAGCAGCTGGTATTCATGCAGGGCTATGTGCTGACACTATTACAATACTTACACTACACATAGAGGTGGAACCGAACACGAGAACCTACCATGTATTCTCTGATCAAGAAAAACCTTTTCATTTCTTCTACAACTTACACAGTTTATTTAAATTTACTCTTTAATTGTTTTGGAAGTACTCTGTCCCTGTGAGTACCTATGAAAGGGAAATAGTATATATAGTTAAATGCATGTGCATATATATATATATATATGTTCTGTATTAGAATAAGAATAGTAGCAAACATGAGAGGTCAGAGTCTCACCATGTGTAGACTCTAGATTGAATAGGAATTAGTCACAGAGTTCACAGAGTTGACAACTCTATGAAGACAGACAAAAGAATCATTTCTGTCCATATTTTTATGGAAATTAATGCAAAACAAACATAAGGACTCAGATTTCTGTATGGTGCAGATCTTTATAGGCCTTGAAAACAGATCAGATTATTAAATTCATTCTCTCCTTTTGAAAATCTGGGCATAGGTGTTATACTGCAGGTACTAGATTCAAAGGTTTTCTTTAAATCCCCATGACAGCCAGGCTCACTGTAGAAAAACAAAAAAGTAAACTCCCATCCCAGAGCTTACACCTCTAAAACGTCTCTAGTGGTACAGCTGCGAGCCAGAAACAGGCATCTACAGTGGACCTTCTAGGTCATCATGTCTAGCCCTCTGCTACTGCCATCAATCCCCTCTAATCCCATCTATAAGCTTATCAGGCCTCATCTTAAACCTAAATAGGTTCCTAGAGGCAAAGCGGTTACCATTTTCTCCTCCTTCTGTTATCTCAGGGGAGGTGGTTGAAGAAAAATCTAGTTTCAAGCTTGAATTTATCTGTGGTTTATTCATACTTGTTTATTCTTTGTCCTTTAGCATAGATAGCTCTTCTCCTTCCCTTATGTTTACCCTCCTTCTTTCCCAGACCCTATGTTGAATTTACTGGCAGCAAGTTCAGTCTTGGCTTTGCAAGGTTCCATGAGCCTTATTTGTGTACTCTCATCAGCTAACCTCTCCACAGCCCATGTTATTCTATGAGCCCTTCTCCACATCTGTTGCAGATTGAGTAAGTCTTTCCCCAGTTGGGCTGATCAGGCCCAGAAATGGTGTTTCAGATGACTTGTTATCCAGGCACTCCCTTCAGAAGTGAGAGTTCCAAGTTCAGTTCCCTTCTCTGAGTGAATGAATCTGAACAGTTATTTCACATAAGCTAGAGACCAAACCATAAGGTATTCTGACCTGGTTATATTTTCAATCACCTGTAGATACTATTTTATTACTAGAAGAAATTAAATGTTAAAATGGAGCGGCACTATCCCATAGCACTGCTGAGAGCCTTAAGCATTAGGCTAGAAAGTCATGCTCTTTCCTTTCCTGTGTCAGTACTATCATAACTGAGGAGAGCCTTACCTCCACGAGACATAAATCCTGAAACCGTCTGGAGAGCTTCCTGGTAGCTATGTCCTCCTTCTCCCTCAAGCAGAGGCAGGAACTTAACCCAGCTCTCCCTATTCCAAGGAAAAGACTGATGCCACATCAAAATAAAGACCTTTTTCTAGGCTTAATGGCATCAAGAATAACTGAAATCTGAAAGCTTCAGATCACTCTGCTCTGGTTTTTGTTTACCTTCAGTGAGGCTGGATGCACTGGCGGAAAAAAAAGGTGGGAAAAAGAAGAATGACCAGTGCTTCTTCCCTAGCAGTTTGCTCCCTAACAGCCACAGGGGAAGACTGACTTTTTGCTCACTTGCAGGCTGCTTGATCCCATTAAGTGCAGATAAATGGGTGTGAACAAAGATGAAACACAGCTTCAACACTCAGACAGTGGAACAGTGAAGCCCTTTGTTAAGAGGGCTTGTAGCTGGTTAAACACAAATGGCTGCACTCAGCTCTTGCGGTTCATATTCTGTTATTACACAGCCTTACCGCAGTAGGCACAACTTACTGTTTTCACACCAATTGAGTCCATGATGACGAACTAGAGATATTGTTCACTCTGATCAGTGAGAAGGCCAGAAGATTTTGAAATGGTATTTGGGTTTTTTTAGGTTTTGTAAGTAATACATTTCCCTACGAAGTTAGCACCAGAGAAGTAATAGCATGAGGTTGGAGTTAAACTTGTTATATGAAAATTACACTTGGTAATGATCTGAACTTTAAAAAATATCTGTTTCCCATTTCAGAAATGAGACAGCTCAAATTCCTTCCTACATTTCATTTGTTTTAAGGCAGAGAATGGAAATGGTATCAATTTTTCTGCCAGCATATTATAACACGTTTTTATTAACAAGTAATTGCATTGAGTATTGGAAAGCATTAGCAGCAGCAGCAGAAAATACTTCTGGAAAGCTGAAAAATGTATTTCAGATTCCTTTGAATAAAAATGTAAAACTGCTCCAGCAAGGTATTTCCCTTCCCTGAGCATAAGATGGGAGAATTTTATATAGGTTCTACAGCTAAGAGCTATTTTAAATCTCATTTTGAACTCAAGTAGTCTGTGAAGTGAATGCTCATCTGGGTGAAAAGACATCCTGTACTTTTTTTTGAGACAAAACAAGTGCAAAATACCTGAAAGCTTAAAAAATTCAAGTGAAATTCAGAAGTCCACATTTGAGCTGTATGTGGAATCATTTTATTTCCAGTTTTAGACCAGTATGGATCAGCAGGGAAGGGAGAGGTTGATCTTCCCTATAGTAATTTTGCCAGGATAGTCTGCTATGTGCATGTGGTTATAACCGTGTAAAGGTACCAGTGGATTAGAAAAAAAGTCACCGGTACGTAAAACTTCAATATGATGTGATTAAATGAAGTGATCATATAGCTTGTCAAAAAGAAAATTGAGAAGAGACTTTATGACACCACATAAACACAGTGAAATGAGGGAGAATAGCATGTGCTGATGAACTCATTGGTCTTGTAAAGGAGGATAAAACAAAAATAATAGTTGGAAGATAAAAGTCAGATAAAAATCCATTAGAAATGTTTTCTCGTGTGAGAATGACTGGGACAATCTACCAAGGGATGCGGTGGATTCTGCATCTCTGATGTAGGCTGCATCTCTGAGTTGTGGTTGCCTTCATGAAAGACACAAGGTCCTGAGCTTGGAACAGGGTGAGTGTAATAGCCTGAAAATAAACAGGATACTGACTGGACATGAGACAGTCCCTCTTGGTCTTAAACACTTAAAGGGTTACATCTTAAGTTTAATCAAGCACATAGCTGCCACTCCTGCAGCTATGAGTTCAATAAGCTGTTGCAGCAAATGTGTTAGGAGAGTGCAGTGACAGCGTTATGGCTGTAAGCAGCTGGAGGGCGGTTCTTTGGAGAAGGTGTTAAAAATAATGGCTGGGATTTCCAGGAGGCCCATTTGGATCATGTGGCCGAATATCTAGCAATATTCAGAAGACTTTCCTGGGGATAGGGGACTCCCCAGATTGCCTTGGGGAGCCAAAAAAATAAAGGAGGCTGACTTGCAGTAATGGTGTCGGTGAACAGCGCTGAAAGTTCTCTTCAGCGAAACTGAAGGGCAGGGATAGGGATGGAGGCAGGGGTTTGTGTGCAGGGGTGGTCAAGGAGACCGTACCTTCCACCTAAGTTTACCAATCAAGCAACTTGGTAAAGCCCAAGTCATTTGGAGGCATGATTTCAAGCCAGAAGCCAGCGTGGAGTGCCTGTGAAGGGAACCTGAACGGGACAGTGCTCTGAAGCCTGTCCTCTTTGCTGCCATTCATATTGCTGTTGAGACTGTAGGCACCGTGCAAGCTTCTTCCCAGTGCCTTGGGAATGTTTTAAAGCCTCAGTGGAGGGGGGAAAAAACCCAAACCACCTGTCCTTTCATTTTTCTTTTTTCAGTCAAACTTCATGTAGTGATCTCATTGAAAAGATCTAGTGACTGGCTGAGTCCAAGCTCCTCTGAATCCTAATGGTAAATCACTCACTGACGTTGGCAAAACCAGGATTTCATCCTTGTTTTTTAAAAGAAAAGAACGATGTCCCAGCCTAAAGAAAACATTCAATAACTGTTTAAGGCCAAAATATCCCATGGAAACAGTTTTCTTCTTTATCTCCTCCTTCTCCATCCAAAGGTACATTTTCCTTTTAAAAAGCCTCTGCTGGCTGCTGCAGCAATTTTGTAATTTGAGGCAAGAAGGAAGCTGGGGCTTTTTAAAGGAATGAAGAAGCAGTTTGATTAGAACATGGCAAACCTCCCAACAGCTCTTAAAATAGGTCTTTTGGGAAGCGTTTATATCACCTGATGGCACAGCTGGGACCGTGCAGGTCTGGACGACCATCCATTCATCCTTAGGTTTCCTTAAATCATCCTGATAACAGTAAAAAAGTTGATAACATTGGAAGCCAGGACTCAAACCTTTCAGACTCCAAGTCTTTTTTCACATGTTCTTGCAATGAAGTACATTCACATTAAGGCTAATACAGGAAAGTAAGCACATGATGAAAATATACCTTAACTCTGGATTTTGTGGTGGTGGAATTTAATGAACTTTCATCCACAGTCTGACTGAATGTGGGTCCCTCAGTCTCATCGCTCGGCTGGAGCACCTGGATTTGGCAAATGGGAGGATCGGTTCTGAACAGACTGTGTCATTTAAAGAATAAACTGATCTTTGTGTCCTTCTGGACTGGCGCAACATGTGTTCCTTGGCCACCAAATGCTAGCAGGAAAGCTGTGAAGGATACAAAGTAAGGAGGGTGGAAGGAAAAAAGATGCCACTTCAAACAGACAGATGGAATATTTCATATATTGAAAAAAGATGTTTGTTTTGTAGAAAACAGGCTGTTAAGTATGTTTGCTATTTTTAGCCAATAATGCACTTGATGAAAGAGTGTTCTTGATAAGGAACAGCCTCTGATGGGAGGGAGGGAGACAGGACCACGGCAGGTAATTATTAAGACCAGTTTGGTTGGCAGCTGTAAACGTAAATAGTAGTGCTGCTCTTCCTTAACAAGTAGCAAATGGGAGGATTGAACAAACTTTCAGATCATTAAACAAATGGAAAGTTCACTCAACATCAAAATGTGGTTTGGTGTTTAATTTGTACTTTAAAAAAAAAAGAAGAGCTGGGACTGATTATTTCTGCAGGTCTTGTGCAGTCTCCATGAGACTTGCCTGGGAGCAAGACTGGTTCCATAGAGAGGAAGGTTTTGTTTAACTCCTCATTTGTGTGGGTAGGTCTGCCATGACATCTGTCTCCTCCGACATTTCTCCACCCAGGTTCCACCTTTCTGTAAAGCCCTGTCATTCAGGGAGCTGGGGACATGGATCTATTGCTCGGGCAAAGGGCTACAGCCATTGGATTACTTCAAAAGCATGCCTCAGTCAGGCATCACGCCCCCATATCCAGCCTATTTCCATTAGAAGACAATGCAAGGATCGCTGCCAGTCACATTGCCTAGTTAGTGTATTATTTGAAACAGGATGATGTTGATAGAAAATACAGGAAATCTTTAAAAATCAAAGGTTGAACAAATTTGCAACTCACATAGGGTAGTTTGTGTCTTCTGTGTGTTTTGGATGTCACCCATAACCCTAAACTTAGGCTCACGTGGGCTAAGTGTGTTTGTCTCCGCTGCCCAGGGATGCATTTGAGTCTGTAGTCTTCACATTTACCCATTCTAAGTATGAACAGAAATTCTGTAACATTCTCTTTATTGCAATCTAAAATAGAAGAAAGCTCATTATTTACATACAGGGAGTGTCAGACTCCCCCTGGATGTTATACAGACATCTTCGTGCTCTTTCACTTGGACTAAAATCTACTTAACTGAGCTCTCACCCGCTAGTTCAACTAGAGACTAACTCAACAGAGACTAACAAGGGGAGAAAATTAACGGTAAAGATGTTGTGTAACTTAGAGAAAGACTGCTGGAAAAAAGATTGTTATAAAGATGCTCTAGTACTTTGAGGAAAAGTAATTTCTTTTTTTTAATAGCTTTTTGTAATGTAAATATTCTGTAGCAAAGCCTGTGGAACCTTATGTTATTAATCACCCTGAGTATGCAAACTGTCTTTTTTAAGACTGGGTCTTTTAGCTATTTGGAAAAAAAACATAAATATGTGATTTAAAGGCCACGGAGGAACCACTGGTATACAACAAAGGAAAAAAGCCCTACAATTTAAAAAGAAAAAGAAAGGAAAAGACATTTGATTTCCCCTCACTGATCACACCTGTACTGAAAGATAGCCATCTGATTACTTAGTGCTTTGAGATGGTTAGATGAGCCTGTGCTGGGTTTTTTTCTTTATTGTTATTACCTTTTTCTTTCCTCTTCTCTCTCCTGTCTCTTGCCCATAACAGAGATAAAGGAAATCATTCGAATAGAAATCCTAGCACTAGTAATAATCAAAGAACTATTCTGTTCTTATTTCAGAATCAAGTAAAAAAATGAGTTCTTTTTTCCCCTGCTCTTAATGTAGTGCATGATGGCCACCTCTTACGTTCTTGTTCATTTTGGGGTAGATCATGATTTAGGTGGTTGATTGCGGGGGGAGCAGGAGTTCCCCCTTCTGCTCTCAGTGGATGCACACGGGAGTCTCACAGCCAGTTTAAGCCAGCAGCAGAGAATCGCTGCGGGACTATCACAAGGTTGCTCTGCTGGGCTTGGCTGGGTTGTTGCTACCTGCCAAGGTCGCGCTCTGCTTTATTGTGCCTCATGTTCCTCAGCTGACTCTTTTTTGCCTGTCTTCTGTCCCACTTCTCACACCCAAAATCACACTGCTTTGTGATTTTTAATGGGAATGTCACACCTCATTTAGGTTTTCTTTGCAGGATAATTTAAAGTATATGTGACTTTCTGTGATAAACAGAAGCCAAGTAGGAGAATGGACTCTAGGTGTCTGCTCATGTCATCAGCATACAGGCTTAAGTCTTACTTCCCATATTCTACCTTCCCCAAATATTGGGGAGAACCTCAGGGCAGTATGATTCAGGTGAGCCCCTAAAATACAGGTGTTACTTAACCATTTGCAAACTTCACCTTCCCTGCTTTGTTTCCCTCTTGTTTTCTTCACAGCCTCTAATTTTCCAAACTCATCCACTCCAGTCCACGTGTCCCAAAGGTCCTTTATGCTTCCCACCGCACTCCGGTGCAGCAGATGTACCTTTCCGCTCCCCAAGCCCTGGTGTGTCTGTGCTCTCAAGAGTCCCACCATTCCCAGCGCTGCTGTGCTGCCTGGCTACCCCTGCTCCATGGGTCAGAGCCAGGTTTGTCCCAAAACACTCGTGCTCTGAGGTGGGGCTGTGAGTCCAGCTGCCTCACATATTACCTATTTTATGACAGATGAATCTATGAATAAATCCCATTGCACTTTCCCCAAGATGGGCAGCAGCTCTCTCGGGGCACCTGGGCAGCGGAAATAAGAATGCGGCCCAGGCCAGGAGGGAGCATCCCCCGGCTGCACCCCACTCCTCGCCTCTGGGGACGGGGCTTGGCCCAGCCTCTGATCGGGCATTCGCAAGCTCTCACAGGAAGCACAGGGCACTGGGTCAGGCTGGAGCTCTTGTAGAAGAGGGTGGGTATGGACATGGGTCCAGGTCCTCTGTGGGAGAGGCCAAGACATGTGTGTGTACCTGTAGGAGTTTGGCCAGGTGGGGAGCCGGGGAGGGGGCCAGGAGGAAGCGGGGAAGTAAGGCATAATCTGTGGAGTGAGGGGACCAGGCATGCTAAGGAAGGGAATGAGATGTGCAGAGCAGAAGGCATCTCTGTGGCTGTTTGGCCTCCTCTGCCTCTTCCTGCAGGGGTGAGAGAGCCCACCCTGAGCCACAGAGACTATCCTCTTGCACTCCCTGCGCCGAGCAGGGCAGTTCATTTTGCTCTAGCATGCAGGTATTTGCCCTGAGTTTGTTAGCTACCATTTTTCCTATTCATTTACCAGTTGTGGTTACAAGCCAAAAGGAGTACCGTTGCATCTGAGCGAGGCCCACAATTCGTAGATACGAGAGCAGCAGGTCCAGGAGATTCTGCTGAAATAATTATGCCCCAACATTTCCTACAGGATAGATTTGAGGAAGATGGTGGCAGCTGCTATGGTTTTCAAGGACATTGAAAAGCTATTTGTGAAATTCTTGGGGCTAAATTTAATGTTAGGGCTGGTTTTGAGGCCACTGCTTCCCAATCCCATTCCCATTTCTAGTTCAGGACTGTGTTTATTATCTTTCAGCAACTGCACAGCAGTCAGCCCTGAGGACTGAACAGAATAATCATTGTGTTTTGATCTTTAGCTCCTTTTCAGAGCTAATACGTAAGGTAGCTGCTGGTTTATATAACAGTTTGGAAGCCCACACCATTTAAAGGTGTATTTCATTGGCATTAGTAATTAGCAAACATTATACCAGCACTATAATTTGCTGTTTGTTTTCCCTCTGAAGCAAATAGATATAAATTGTTTAAAAGGGCAAACCTGCACACGAGAAAAGCATCCAGGCACCCAAACACCAGCTCCTAGCAATTAAGGAGATATTACTGGCAACAGAATTATTGTCATTTTTAAACTACGCAGCTGCTTGTGATTACAGTGCTCTCCTGGAAAGGCAGCTGATCACCAGCATGCCGGGCCAGCCGGCTCTGGGGCGGGCTGGGAATTGCCCACTGCGATGCTGAGATTATTTATCTTCAAGGTCTCGGACTGGGTTTATCTCTTAGTGCCTCATTATTGCTGCTGGTATTTTCAAGTTAGCCTGTATGCCTTGAGCTGAAATTGAAGCCTGCCTCCCTGCATGTTGCAGTGGGTATGGCCAGATGGGAATTGTTCGATTAAACAGCTTTTTAACTAGAAAGTGTCCGTTTGTCAGAACTGAAATTGTTTTGTAGGAATGCATCCCTTTCAGTGAATTTCTAGGAGGCTACGCAGCTTGTGACAGACTCTTTATGATCCCCACACACCAGCTTGACACCCGGCCCTGGGACCCCTGGGACCTGGTGCTCCTCAAGGCTGTAGCACTCCTGACCCCAGAGCAGGACTGCCCTGGCTCCTCTGCCTGAACTTGTAGGGTCGCACCACAATGGCTGGGCATGGTGCTGCACTGGGAGAAGCAGACGGACAGAGGCCAAACCTCTGAAATCCCAGGCCCAGCCTTGGGTTGTCTAACCTCCATTAAGCACCGGAGCGCCTGTTTTACTGGGCTTGTCTCAGATTTTGACATCCAGAAACCAGGACTCAGATAAGTTTTAGGATATGCTTTCATTTTCAAAATTGAAAAAAGAAGGAAGTGGTTTGTATGTGAAATTTATTGGGTTTTCTCTGCTGTGGGAGACATCAAAGCTCCTGTTTTTTCTGAAAGAGAATAATTTTTCTACTTCTAGAGCAGTTTTGGACTCCACATTGAACAGACATTCCTGCTTTCAGCCAGCTGGCTCTTACTTTCTGGAGCTGTCGTGGGGTCACTGCCCCCCGCTCCGACGCTGCCCCACATTTCCGCTCACCGGTATAGAGGGGCAGAGCTCCTTTGCTGCAGCAGCAGAGCTACCCATGTGAGGGACTGTCATGAATGTTTACGCAGTTTGAGCTGAACTGAGAAAGAGACAATAAAACAGTCTCCAGTCTCATAATTACCCAGTAGGAAGGAAATTAAAATGACAGTATTTAAGTTTTCATTCTCTCCTGGTGACATTTAGACATGGGGTCACACTTTGCAAAGGCAGAGTAATCAGCCACATACAAAACCTCATACAGCCCCATTTCTTGTTGCAAAGAGTTGCCAGCGGGCCATTCAGTCCCTCTTCTCCTTTATACAGGTATGCCATTCATTTTATTAGTCCCTTGTGAGTTCTGTTGCAGACAATGACATAATTGAATTTACACAAACTAACTAGACTCTCCTATGGTCTAGTGAACATTTATGTCACTCAAGCACCAGGAGACCTGTGGAGGGGTTTGGGGTTTTATTCTTTTTTTTTCTTTCCTTAAATACTTCCAAAAAATCACATGTCAATGACTTTTTCTGGAATAAGTAGTTCTAATGGAGCTGCACAGAGATTTGGGTGGTCATAGGCTTTTTGTGTGCGACAAAGAAACAGGATTAGTTTTATCTGAAAGGCAGAGACACAAAGGTCCCCACAGGCATTTCGGGAAATGCTAATTCTTCCTGACTCAGGTGGATAAAAGATTACGGCAGAAATGGTTACATTTAAAGGAAATACTTCTTCCCCAGAGGGTAATTTTTTTTTCTTACCTATAATGTGATACTAACAGATTAACAATCTCTTACTTAGATTGGGAGGTCTGTATCTATTTCATGTTCTGTGTTGCTCAGGTAATTGGGAAGGGAGAGCAGGGGATGCTCTGGCTTTCACCTGTTGTGTGGAAAATTGCCTAAGCTGCTAGTGAAGTAGGGCCAGATTCTTGGCTGCATAAGCCTGTGTGGTTACAATTTACAGCAGGAGAAATATGGCTGCGTTTAATTGGCCTTGAGTTGAACTTTGATTTGAACAATCATTTTATGGAATGTAAATGGTGAGGAGCTCGTTCTGATGGGGTTTCTCGTCCACAGGCAGTTCTCATTGCCATCTGCAGTACCCAAAGGGCTTCTTATCCCCAGTTGCACGAAGGCTAAAATGAGTGTGCTCAGTGGCTGACGTTGACCCTGAGCATGGAGAATCAATCCCAGACTGACTTCATCTTAGAGCTGAAGCAGCCAGAGGTATAAACAACCTGTATGCCCTGTGACCTTGGCCTCTTGGTAATTGTGGGATTCTTTCTAGAGAGTGCTTAAGCTTGTACCAAAACCCCACTGTAGGCAGGCACTAAACTATAGCAGGCTCCAAGGAGATGTTACAGTTTATTTCCTGTCTAGATTGTTAGAAGAATTAGCATTTAAGAAGGTCTTGTGCTTTTTTCTTCCTTTTCTTTCTGTCTTTCTGTCTTTCTTTCTTTCTGTCTTTCTGTCTGTTTCTGTCTTTCTGTCTTTCTTTCTGTCTTTTCCACTGCAATAACCATGGTGAGGTGGCTAAAACCAGCCATTGAGAATTACCTCTCCATATGGTTCCGTTAGCTGAGGCCTTCTCCCTCCACATTAAACATTCATGGTAGAGTAAATGTTGCATGCGTTGTTCTGTTGAAATAAAAAGGAAACTTCCTTAGTGAAGTAATCAGGATGTGGGTCACAGGTTTTTATATAACAAGTCAAACATTATTTAACTTCGCAGAAATCCTGCGCTAGGCCTTTTATCAAGAAAGTCCACTTGTTTTTAAAAACCCTTAATCAATAAATCTTAATTAAAATAATATGTCAGATAACTAGTAGTCCTTAAGATTTTGGGTTTATACCCAGGAGGGTCCTAGCTTACTGATGACATAAGTGTATTTATTTACCGAGTAGATCAATAGTCTGCTCAATAATTGTTTTTTACCAAGGTTACAGGCATTTGGCTGGAAATAATTAGAACTGTTTGTGATGATGGATTTTTTGGAAACTTGCTGTAATACCTGAAGAAACTCCTGCCTCAGAAAGCTGTGTTTATTTCCATGCGCAGCACAGTCCTCCTAGCCCTGTCTAATAAATAGATTCTGTTTAATTTGCTGTGACCTGGCTTCCAAATCTTGCCATTCACAGGGCCACAGTATGTGCCCTACAGCTGATATGTAGAATCATATCACATTTACATTTCCAGTTTTGTATTTGGTGATATTAATCTGCAGTGCTCTGTGGGAAATACTGAGGTTTGATAGTGGCCTTTGATCCCAGAAACTTTGGAGCTTCTGGCTTACGGGTGAGCTCTGGATGGGGTTATATGACTTTGCAAGGATTTTAGCAGGGATAAAGACCTCCTCCTTCTTTCATTTATAATATTTCTTAGGTTCCCTGTGTGGGTCTTAATAAGAGGTGATTATACTGTTCCCTGGAGCCAACATACAGAAGATGGCAAAAGTGATTAAAAAGTAAGTACTGCTTCCAAGTACCATATACTTTCGTCAGCAAGTATCAGCGTGAATAGTGAGGAAGGCTGGTAAATCCCTGCAGTGCTGTCAGAATAAGGCCAGCAGCAGCAGAGGTCTCAACTCTCCAAGGCCTCTGTAGGGAGTGTCAGACTGGCTATGAGAAGCAAAGAATCTGGGGAAAATGGAAAATCTAAATAGCAGTTAGTCTTTATTTTATGTTAAAGAGGCTCTAATAAAGATTAGATGCTTTTCTGAATTGTAGTTCCAAAAACCTCTTCAAACCAGCAAAGTGACTAAGAACACACTTGGTTTAACCTTAAACACATGAGTACTTCCATTTATTTTTTCGGGCTGACTGGATCATCACTGGATTTAGTGCACTGGATCTTTTTTTTCCTGGGTGAGGTTCCTTTGTTGTTAATTCCAGAGTACTTTGTCACTCAGTGAGGCTCAGGCTTGAGACGTCCTTCTATTGTCCTTGCAATATACTGGGTCAGTGAGGTCTCCTTTCTCTTCAGTGATTGCTGTGCAATGAATCTCCACTAGTCAGAGGTTGTTATGCTAGCACACACCTTCGTCGTGTTGCATAGCTCAGTAATAAATACATCTGACTTCTGCATCCCATCCTTTTCCCAGGGTGTCTGTTTGCCTTTGTGCACAGAAGCTAGCCATACATATTTATGACTGGGATGGAACAATAATTGGGAATTTTTTCATTTGAATTCTGCTTTTTACACTGTTGTTTGGCGTTGTGCACAAATGTATTGGGAAGTACACACAACTTGATTGCAATGACAAAAACCGAGAAGAAATATCTCCCTTCAGTAGGAATATAGTCTTAAAACTGATTATAGTGATAGCTTTTATCATGCTCTTTCTTCATCCCTTTTCCCGTAGGTTAAGACTCGAGTCATTGATGCAATATCCCAGAAATAACATTTCAGTTTATTCCCAGACGGCATCCTCAGCTGTGTGTTTGGAGCCACTTGCACATAAATTACAGGGAAAGCTTATAGGAGCGTAAAGTATTTTCAGTAAAACCTAAAACCTTTGACTTTTAAGCTTGCTCATGACAAACTTCCCAACTATGTAAAAACTAGAGGACATCCTCAGAGAACAGAATCTTTCAGTCTTCATAATCATTTAAAAAGAGAAAGATATCACAGACGGGATGGTTAGAAATGAGCATCCTCCTGAATATGAGTGTATCATGGCATCCAAGCGAGTAGTTGACTTTCACAGATTTAACCCTGCCTTTTAGTGTGTCCTTAATTAAAATCGGAAGGTAAAGCATAGTTTTTATGCTTAAAACATATAAATATATATATATGCACACATATATTTATTCACACATTTATCTAAAGGTATTTACATGGAAATCTGTTTCCCAAAGGAACTGTAGTATCTTCAACAGGAAAAGCCATCAGGTTCTTGAATCATCTTTCCCTGACAATATCATAAACCTAAAGAACTACTTAGACTAAGTGCTTGCTTTTAGATGGCTAAATTTAGGTAGGATGATTCACTCTTAATTTAAGAGTGAGATTTGCATAACAAGACAATGGCAGTTAAGCGTCTAAATGCCTAGAGCAGATTTTCCAGCTTCCTTACGTCGCAAAGTTGTCACTGATCTCACTGCCACGTGAATTCTAGGAAATCAAACTCCATTTGTGGATACAAAGCATATAGCAAAGACATGGCCTTAAAGTTTAGTTTAAATCATAAGGACAACCATGTGGCATCCGATTGGTATTCCAAGTCTGAAAATGGAGAATAGCATTTCCTTAGGGAAAGAGTGTAAGAAGCAATGGAAATGGTATGGTCCTTCCCATGGCATAGCCTCCTAGCTCACTGCGGTCAGCTGTTCAGGGATTTTTTTGTACTCAAGGCTGCACCTAGATGATTTTATGCTTAGTAGCTACTGATGAGTCTGTCTTCCAAGAATTTTTGAGCCCATTTGTGAACCCTTCTCATTTTGAACCCATTTGCACTTTTGATTTCTCATATACTGTGGTGATGATTTCCACTGTATAGTTAATAAATGCCCTCCTCAATATAAGAGCCTGACAAAGGTCTTATAAGGTCTTATAAAGGTGGAAGACACATGATGGGAATATAGTTAATACAACCACGCTGGAATTAGATTGCCACAAAAGCATACTAGGGAATCTTTAGCTAGGGTCATTCTAAAATATATAAGGCAAAAGCAATGCAAATCATTTTTCTTGAAGAAAAGTGAAGTAGAGTAGAAATTGAACTTTATGTGCTTTGAATGTGTGGCTGGTGTAGAGCGCGACAGTCTTTCACCAATTTGAGTTAAAAATAAATATTTTCTTTGAAGTGTTGCTTGGCATGTCTCAAGTTACAAGATTCTTTCATAAAAGCTAATGCAGTCAAACTATGCATGCACTGCCTGATGCTCCTTGCTTTCAAAGAGTCTTGGGCATCCTCATGGGAGCATGCCTAGTAAAAGCGACACTTTCTCCAGTTAACCAGAAAATAGAAAACCAAGGACAACCCTTCCAAAACCAGCATCAATTTCACAGGATGACAACTTATGTATTTGGAAGGCATTATTTTTTTGCGGGTCTGTAGGACTGACAAAGTCAAACTAATAAATAATCATAAATCAGCTTATGAATGGTTTTTCATCTTTGCATTCTCTGTAACTATTGGTGGCATACAACTGAGCTTTTGATGGAGTTGTGAGACTGGGCGCTTTTCAGCTCTCCAGGGAACTGGTCAATGTGCAGGCGCTCTTGTTCTTGAAGTCTTCAGGTTTATTCTTTGAATTCAGTCAGTCAATCTGGCAAAACTTTTCAGAAGCTGGCTCCTTTCCCTCTTAAGGTGTTAGCCTATCTTCAGATAATGTGTTCAAGAATTCATCGTTTTTAAGACAATAGGCCACAGTCTGATCGTAACATATCTAAACCGTTCCCTCTGTATTTTAAGCAATGCAAGAGCTATGCGTGAGTCCTTGTCTCGGTTTCCTCCTTATTCAGATGCATCAGGAATTGATCCTCATCCTCTAAGTAGACCAGGATACGTCCTCTCCTCTCCATCTTTTTCTGTGCAGCTTTGGGTTTGGGTTCAGGTTTCCATAATAGTAGTAGACCCTTTTGTAGACAGTTGATCTGCTCTGTCAAAAGACTGCTCTCACTTTTTACTCTCGGGCTAGCAATTAAGTTTCCTGTCAAGAGATTAGTTGCTCACTTGCCCACCTGAGATTTGCTCTGATCAGTAGCCAGCATTTTGAACAAAAATGTTTCCTTCTGACCATAAGCTTCTCAAGGCTTTACAGCCCTCCACTGTGAGCCTTGTGCAAAGGAGGGGGGTTTCTCCTGGCACTGCCAGGGATCTCTGGCCAAAGAGGTTTCCAGAGGATCTGGTGGAGACATGGGATAGTTTTTGCACTCAAGGATGACTGGGCACAGGGCAAAGCGCGGAACACAGTAGCGTAGTACATGGGGAACAATGCATACATATGCATAAATGTATAGTCAGTGTTCACACTTCCACTGGCGTTCATCTCTTAAAAAAGATGTTTATTAAATTAAAATAATTAAATTTTTTAATTTAATTAATTAAAAAATTGCTGTTTCATAGCAGCAATTTTCTGTGATAACACTGCCGAGCATTTTTGTGCCAACTTATTTTTCAAAACTTAACCCTGCATCATCCCATTAAATGGACTGGGGCAGTTCCTGTGAGCTCTAACGTAGGCTGGCCTAGAGTGAAGGTGTGGAGGGAAACAGCAAAAGGGAGTACACAGCATGTACAACAACAAATGAATTCACTTCCTAGCAAAAAGTAAAATGTAAAGAACTTTTATTCAGCAGGTGTAAGAAAGCATTTAGTACTTGGGGCTTTTGAAGTCCAGATGAAAAATACTATAAACATCCAACTTCATGTCATTGTGGTCCAGCATCTGTTTCTTTGGCAGAGAAGTTGGATTTTCCCCTGAAATCTGTTCTTGTTACTGGATTAGATCCTTTCCCAAGAAATATGTAGATGAGAGCACTAAAACTGTATGGATTTGTACCTGTCACAGAATATGTGTCATCCCAGTGAATTATCATTTATGGGTACTGGAAAGATCTGAATAAACCTTAAGTCTCAGAAATAATAAGGGATATGCAGCCTGTGTCCTTTGTAACCTACTGTAGTGAGCTGAACTACTGCTTCTTAATACTGAATATTCATGAAGTCATTAAATGAATAATTGGGACACATTTACACTTTATTACTGTTATGGGATAGCCTGGACACCTTAATAAGATGCTGATGATTCATTTTGGCATGACAGGAAGAGGGTGCAGAGGGAATTTGTCAGTATGACTTGCTAATGCAAAAATAATTGTTCCATTTTCCAACTTTAATGTCAAGAAAGACACTGATGTTTAAGAGTGAATCTGCCTAATAGTCCCTTTCGCTATGTGTTAGAGATTTGTACAGAGCCAGTGCTCGGCAGCTTGCTGTTTCTATTTCTGCAGTAAATGAAGAACTGAGGAAGAGAAGGCAGAAATAACACAGCCCCCCACCCAGAAACTCAGAAATGACTAAGAGCTCCTGTATGTTGCAGATCAATTCTGATGCACTTGATAAATGAGGAGGATTAGATAAGTAATCTGATTAGAATGTAATAGCGATGGAAGGAGCTTTCCATTACACTGAGACCTTGACTCTCGAAATATAATGAAGCTTTTATGGGTCAGTTTAATTATATTTGAGCTATACAAATATTTACCATGGCTACATATTGAAAAGTTACATTCCTCTACTATAAGTCACCTCCATGAATATATCTGCTATAAAGATATAAGAAGATTTATAAATGTAGTAAGAATGAAAATTTAAATGAAAACTAGGTTTAAAACCTGTGTTGAGTCAATCCAGTGTGCTTACTTTTGTGATTTTTAATCATGGTCATCTCTCACATGGTGTCTTCCTGTTTACTAACATTGATGTCCGTGTTGCCGTGAGGTGTGCTGGCTGGCATCACGGAGCTTGCATTGTGCAGTGTATTGAACCTGGGGCTGACCCGTCCTCCTGTACAGGACCTGTGTTTCCCTCCAGAAGCTCGTGGTGGGTCTGTGTCTCATCCCATGGGATCAGACTGTGTCTTGATTGTAGAGGGGACGATAGATGCCACTTGGAAGATGTATGTGAGGAGCTTCCCCAAGATCTGATGGTTGTCAGGAAGAGGTAAACATAACAGACATAACACAGAGATAAAGGCAGATGCAAGCCTTCAGGCAGCTCATATTCAAGAATTTCCAGACCATGTACTCTACATCTGGCAGACGGTTCACATTATACATCTTTGATAAATAGTGCTTATTAAAGAGTTAGAAATTTCTCCTTCCCCAGAGAAGCTGTTTCATACATTTTTCAATCTTTAAGCAAAATGAAAAAGTTTAATGAAAAAGCCCCCATTCAGCCTCCCCCAATGAGCCTCCAGTCAAGATTTTCCTGAAGTATATAAATTCTTAATTTGCTGTAGATAATGTCTACCAGATGATAGTACCAGGAGCACAAGTGGAAATTAAAGAACAGCAGACTTGGAACAGACGTTATTAAGCACTTTTTCATGAAGAGAAACTTTAGTGTGTTGACTTAAGGCAGGGCTGTCAAGGCAAGAGAAGCCAGCTGAGGTCATATAGAAAGGCTTTAGATGGCTGCCTTCTGGAGCAGGTCGGTCCTGCAGATGTGTGTGGGATAATGTACAAAGCTCCCTGTTGCTGGGTCCCAATGTGAAGTGTAGTAAAATACCCTCTTAAGAATGAAAGCACATGTTGCATTGTATCACATCTACAAAGCAATGTCGCTCCTCAGAAAGGGATGGATAGCCAGTCTTGGTTCCCCGTGGGTGACAGGAATACCTGGTTCACCTGAAGCACTGTGTGAGTTTCTTATGTGAAGATTTTCAGGGATACACAGTATGATCTGTACATTGAATTTGTCTAGTTCGTGATGTTGAAAGCCTAAAATACAGGTTCTTTTCATCTTCCCTTCTCCACTGTTGATGGCACTTACGTGTGAAACAGCAGTGGTGGTATATCATGTAGATCCAAGATTTCTGAAGGAGTTTTTAATCTCTGTGGTTTTGGAGAGAGGATCTGTACAGCTTTTCCAGAACATGAAAAAATGGCCTAGAATGTGATGTGTTTTAGTGAATGACTAAAACAATACATAAGAAAATAATAAACCCCTTCTTGTCGTATAGTGAGGCTCATCAACAGCACTTATACGGCTTTGCACAAGGATTTATCACGACATCCTGCTTTCATAGATGAAGAAACAGAGGCTTACAAGAAGGCGGCAACTTGCCAAGTTCAAATAATGAATCAGTGGATGAACTGATAGAGTGTAGGTCTTGATTCAGAACTCCATCCAGGAGGCCTCAGGCCAGAACAAGAGAGTTGGAAATTAGCATTTTAGCAATTAGAACACATTAGGGTTTTTTTCTGATATATACTTAAGGAAAGGCCTAATTATTTTCAGATTAATTTATAAGGGGACCTTATAAATGTCTATAAATATCTGAAAGATGGCTGTCAGGAGGATGGAGCCAGTCTCTTTTCAGTAGTGCCCAGTGATAGGATGAGGGGCAATGGGCACAAACAGCAGCACACTAAGTTCCACCTCAACATGAGGAAAAACTTCTTTACTGTGAGGGTGACAGAGCACTGGAATAGGCTGCCCAGAGAGGTTGTGGAGTCTCCGTCTCTGGAGACCTTCAAAATCCGACTTGGACGCGTTCCTGTGCAACCTGCCCTCGGTGATCCTGCCTTGGCAGGGGGGTTGGACCAGATGATCTTCAGAGGTCCCTTCCAACCCCTAGCATTCTGTGATTCTGTGATTTTTCATTATTCTTTTTCCTATGATATGAACATTTCTATAGGCGAACAAGCAAAATATTCATTATGAAATACTTGATTTGAAACAAAACATCACATTTGCTTTGTTTGGGCATTTACTGAAACAGCAGACTGAAATGAAAACTGGAATTTCTAACCTGCTTTGAAAAGAGATGTTCCACCTTTTAGGCAACTTGTAGCATTTTGAGTCTAGCTTCCTGAGGAGGAAGATCTTTTGCTATATGCTGAAAAATGGCTGATTATGTGTGTTCCCACCTGTACATGAGCCTGTCTGTCTTCAATCACTTTCGAACTGTGCATCTTTCAGTTGAGAAAATTTGACTGATCTACCTATAGTAGATCAGTCAAGTGGGGAAATGTGTTCCTTGTTTTTAGATTTGGCAAAATAATGGCCGGCGCTGAATCCTATGACTGCTTGTTCCAACAGCCTCTTTATACTGCAGCTGAAATTAATCTTAAGGCAATCTCTCCTATTTCCAAATGAAAAGAAAATCTTCATATTCTGCAAAATGCGGCTATTGATCTGGCTCTAGCCAGAGAAATCCTTTTGAAATGAATTCCCAATAAAGCAATAAAACTTAACTGCTTTAATAAGTTTACAGTGCACGACTTATTTGACAACGCAATAAAATATTATCTCAGTCATGGAACAGATTCGAGGGTACTTGTTAAATGAGGCAGTGTTTCCTTTCTCCAGAAACTTTCCAGTGACAATTTAGATGCAAGCTTGTTCAAAAAATACAGTTTTGGTGCAAGGTTATCCTTGTGAGAAGTTTCCAGCAGGGACTATAGATGCAATTATTCTTTCTGGGCTATCAGTAATTTCTACTGTAATTTCTCAGGATGGCAGAAAGCTTCAGTACTGGAAAAATTCGTGGATGGACTGAGATTTAATTTGGTTTTAAAATGTATATTAGTAACGTTGAAGTGTTTTTTTCTGAAAAAATTAGGTTTGTCAACAATATGCTTACATGTTAAAGAGAAACATCCTGGCATTAGAAAACTTATTAACATCATCTGGATTTTTTAAATAAAATATTCATAAAGGCAGATCTGAATTTCAGAAAGAAAAATAGCCTTTAAATTCTGCAGTAATATATTCTTCCATCTCATTAAAAAGCAGAAATATATCTTGGATCTTATATGCTCTTCCTCATTACAAGACTATTTATATAACAGTCTGATAGACATCAGCTCTTCTTGGGCTTACAGCCCTTGAAAATCATATAAAATACTTTCCTCGCTGTTTTAGCCTATATATCTAATTTTTCATTATTTATGACATACAACAGCTCGACTCTCAAGGTCGCACTCCAAAGAAGTCAAAGCACATTTCTTTTTAGGTTTTGTTTTATCTCAGAATTCCAGTCAGCTGAAAGAAAAAAACACCACAGAAAATACAGTGAAGGCAATCAAGAACATAATACGGTTTCAGTAAATGCTTTTCAAGGGTGGAGAGTTACTGAGGAGCTTTTTAGCTAATGCTTTACTTTAATGGTACATTTAACTAATACCAAATTGCAATGGGGCTCGAGTGAAAGTCTGTGTGATGTGCATGTAACTACCCAAGAAATTCATTCTGACAGTTCTTTTTGCAAAAATACTCTTAAAGACAAAAGGAGACCTTGGAGCTCTCCCTGCTTTGTATTCTGAATCTTGCTTTCCCGAGTAGCGTGCCCAGGCGTTAATCCCAGGAAAGGTTCCATCTCAGTGCGTTATTCCAGGAGAGCGGAGCAAAGCTGCTGGTGAGGCAGGCCAGACCTATAACTGCAGTCAGTTATCAAATGCTTGCCACAGTGCTCCAAATTTTAACCCTGCTGGCAGTTTGAATGTGCTGGCGATCGCATACGTTTCTGTGACAGGTGGAGGAGGACAGGGGACATGAAATCCTGTGTATGGTAAGGGCTGGCTTTTTAGGAACAGCTCTACATTTTCCACTCACTCTCTATATTCTCTTAATGGCAGAATTAAATAGAAAAAGAACTACAAAACTTTCTGTGGAGTTTTGGAAATTTGTATCCGAGTAAGTATCCGTAAGTTGGCTTGCACGTGAGGTAGGTTTTGCTCTTGTTTTGTTTAGCCAAGGTGGAGCTGGGGCATTTCAGAACATAATCGCATCAGCAGCCGTCACTTGGCCTGTTCAATGCAGAGGGTGCTACAGTCTCCCTGGAACATTTTCCAGACTTCATGCGTTTCCTTGTAAACCAGACCAAAGCACATTCCACTGCACATCAGGAACAGGCATTTGTTTCTTCTGCGTGACCTCTCAGAACAGGAGGGTGGCACCCCTTCTCCCCAGGCCCTCTGACCCTGTTACTGCTGGCCAGACGTACAGGCTTCGATTCAGAGCAGGTTTTGCATTATGTTCATACAATGAAGTCAACCATAGTGACTGATGGTCTAAGTGCTGCCACAATGCAAATCTTAAAGGAAAAAAAAAGATAATTGGAAGGGCCAAGCATCACACTTGCATTCAGCACTCTCCAAAGAACAGGAACCAGGTAGACATTGGACATTCTTCTATGGCTAAAGCCATAGAGCGATGATGCTGGTAGCAATGTGCCAGAAAAAAGTCATCCTAATTCCTAGTCATTAGAGATTGGTTTGACCCTTAGGCATGGCCCATGGTGTAATTTCTAAAATAGACAGACAGACAGACAGACAGATAGATAGATAGATGAAATTGGTGGTTGTTATCATCCATATAAATACCCCATTTCCTCTCTTTGTGTTAAAATTTTATGCTAGCCTAAGAATGTGTTGTGGACTGCTTGCAAAAATGCTAAATATTCAAAATTACCTGATCATATATTTATGGCTTAGAACACTGCATGATTTATGCCGTCTACTATCCACTTAAAGGCTTCATCATTTATTTTTTTGTCTCTTTTACATTCTAGTCTCAGAAAGGCACAGGAATGGTACCATGGTAAAGGGGGATGCCATTCCTTCATCTTAGAGGATTGTATGGCCTAAGCCGTGTCTGCAGAGCTGAGCCAGATTCTTCCCTTGCTGAACGTAGGCCTGCAGCTCTTCTAATGACTTGCATCACGGGTACCCAGTGGAAATTAGATGAGAATTTGGCCATTGCATCCAAGTGTTTCACATCTATCTTTTCTGATAATGTTATTACTCTAATACAAGGGGTATATCGCAGTTCAACACCTTATCTTCAGAAAGAGTCCCACAGCACTTCACGGCATAGTTATGCAGTGCTGCTGCCCATAATTCACTAGCGTCCTACTAAAGACCTGCTAATGGGATTGCTTTGGATTTAAATTCGAAACAGGTCCTTTGCTTCTGCTACTCGTCAGTAATGGCCCATGCTTATGGGAAAGAAACCAAATACATCTTATGTGAGAAAAACAAAGCATATGGTGCTAGGACAACTTTATAGGGCCATCAAGCTCGGTGACTCTTCAGCAATTCATTCCTCTATCTGCCTCAAAATCTGTTTTCACTGTATTTCATGCATATCTCAAGTGTATGAGAGCACTCTTGTGAGTTCCTCCCAAGCCTGTAGCTCCCATGCTATGTGCTATATATGCTTGTTCTAGTTAGAACAATATGGCAGTTTTGTACCTCACTACAGGATGTCTAGTTCTGATTAAATGAGATTCTCTGCATTTTGCATGTTTTTTGTCTAGAAGCATCACTTTTTTGCCATAGGCCAAATTCTGACCTCGTTGGGCATCCTTTATGTTTGCAACAGCCAAGTCTTGTGTGTCTTCCTTTAAAACAAACATTACCTCTTCCTTCAGCTTCATCCTTGCTGTGTGTACAAGTCCTGCTGACCAGGTGGTTACTGATTTCACCATTGGAACAGTTTCTTGATAGCCTTCATTTTCCCCTTCCTATAACATACATGGCAAGAGGTCCTGAGTTTGCAAAGCCAGCTGCTGCCAGCTTTGTATTATATGCGCAGCACTTGTACAGATGCCATCAGCCAAAGCCCTGTTTGTCATCTTCAGCCTTGCACAGGGATTGGGGAACTGGCAGCCTCAAAAGCCTTGTTTCTTGTTCATCTCTTTTCCCACCTCTTGCTCTGAAACATCCCACAGAGGTTCAACAGGGTCCCTGTTGTGTAGCCCCACATCTTCTGCTTGTGAGAGTTTTAACAACACTTCCTAACAGTCACGAGGTCTCTGCAGACTCATAATGTGCAATCCCAGACCAAAAGACCATTTCAAGTAAGGCTGCTGTGGGTCTCTGATGTCAGATCAACAGCTGGAGAAGAGACCTCCATATGAAGAGCAGGGATAGAAATAGCTCCCAGTAACGGTGTGTGGGCAGAGCGCACATTTCAGTCTAGGGGAGAGGGGTAGGATGCTGGGACATGTTGTGACAGGTCCTTGTTTGGCAGTATTATACCATCTGCACACCGTAACTAATGAAATACCATTCAGAGCATGGAACAAGAATCTGGTTGCCCCAGTCTGTGGGAAGCTGTCCAGGTGACAGAGGGGAGCTCAGCAGAGAAAACTAGGATGGTCACTTATGACAGTAAAATGACTACGTTGGGGATTGTTCACAACCTGTTTATGCAACGCATCTTCCTAAAAATTAATGTAACCCTGGGCACTCATTGGCTGCGTGAACATCTACCCTATGGGTGGGGTCAGCACAGAATCCCCGATCCGGAAAGCAGAACAGACTCTGTTCTACTCATTGAAAACCGCTGTTCCCATCACCTGGCTAGCTCCCACTTGCAAGAGTCTGAAGGACTTCTCAGCTCAAGTGTGGTGCTACAAGGTGACTTGTGAAATGCCTGCTAACACCATTTAAAGCTCAGGCTGAATGGGTGATCTCTGCAGTATAATTGTCAGCTTTCCTTACCACACGGATCAAAGATGCTGCGTTCTGGGAGGTCAGAAAGTCAGATTCAATGTGGCCAACTGTGATTTTAAACTGGCAGCTTTTGCAAACAAGGGAGTAGTGAGATGCAGTCCATGGCCATGCATGTGCGGTATCTCTGGCAATGCGCTTACCATGACGAGACCAGCCTTCTCCTCTGTGCGAGTAAAGTTTTTGTTGACCAGACATTGTACGTCCACTTCGAGCTGATAGTGGTTGAGTCCCAACGCAACTTGGAAGGGAAATAAATGGAAACATGAGACCCTTAGTTAAAATAACATTTGAAAAAGGAAAAGAGAGTTTCAGTGATTTGTATTGAGAATTGTGACAGGGAAGAAGAGAGGTCACCCTGAAAAATTTAAGGACTTCTAAGCAGGCTTTAATTTGTACAAAAGAATCTGCAGTGCACCTTGAAGCAATGGAGCCATAAATCATGCCTTTCCAGGGCTCATTTATCACTACAATTCACTCCAGGATTTGGAAAAGGAGGTAGAAGCATCCCAGCTGTTTTGTGCAGCGAAGTGTCATTGATAAACGCAAGTCTCCAAAGTAAACAATAAAATATCAATTATAAGTAAGACATTTGCAAGGAGGCTGCATAGAATTAGGTTTCCTGTGCACTGCAGAGTTGTCTAGATAGTCTCGCCTTCCTTACTGGTGACATTGATTCCTCCATACTGGAGCAGTTCTTGCATCTGAAAACAGGCTACCCAGACTTCACACCCACTTTCTTATCAGTAGCAGGTGGGCAAAGCAAGGCTCAAGCGAGGAACCAGTCACGCCGTCCTTCTGTCCTTGTCACGCGCCTGGCAGTGCAGCTGAAGCCAACATTAACACTTGTAGTCATTTGCCATCGCAGAGGTCTCTCTCTTTTGAACCCTAACATTTTCTCAACAACTCTGCACCCCCTTCCCAGGGAGGGAATGATAATGCAATTAATTCAAAACATATACACGCAAATAAAGCCACGGATAAGCCAAGTACCTTCTGGCCACTTGGGTAAGCCAGAGCTGATTTTGCTGCCCTTGCAGGCGCCAGCCCAGGCAGAGGTGTACCGGCCGCGTGGTGTGCTGGTGGCGAGCTGGGACCCACCCCGCTGTAGCAGCAGTGGGCTTGGGGAGCTCCGCAGGGCTGGACGAGCTGGGGGTGATGGTGCTACCAGGTGTGCCCGTGAGCCTCCTGCTCCCTCTGACCGCGGTGCGTGACAGTCAGCCATCAATCGCTTGCAGAGCTGCTGCTGACTGCAGTCATGGAGAGAGCAAAGGGGCATTTTGAATTCACTTTGCGGCATACTACACTTTACGTGAGGGGAGGGGGATACCGCACTCTGTTGATTTTCCAAAGTAATGTACAGGAATGTAGCTGCATAATGAATATCAAAGATTTTAATAACCTCTTGTGTGACTAAATCACACCAAAATGCCTCGGAGTTCCACATGTCCATACATTGGTGCAGCACCCGGCACAGTGAACTCCCACTTCTTGTATCTCAGCAACAATAATAAACTGAGAGTATAAACTCAGTCAGAGTAGCTTGTGACATGTTCTTCAGCAAAGGCTTTTTTTGTTTATCCGAGGTGTTAGTTGCCATTGCATGCTAAAAACTCATGTAAATTCCCTGCAATTCATTTAATTTGTAACACTATGTAAACACGCTGGGTAAGAGAAAATGCACGGTGCGGTGGAAAGGTTTCACGGGTGCGAGGCTGCCGCAGCGCCTGTAGGAAGTTAAGGTGTTGCCAGGGGTTAGTGCCCAGAGGCCGGCGTTAAGCAGAGCCCCGCAGCAGAGCGTGCTGCAGGCGACCCAAGCCAGAATCCCTGCACGCTAGCACTGGGCCTGGAAAAGGACTTACCCTCGGCAGTTTCTGGCTGCATCGGGCAAAAGAGCGCGCTGCTGGGCCTGCGGCACTGCCGTGGTGAGCACCAGCTCAGGGATCGCTGTGTGGTGCTGCACAGAGCCTGCCGGGTGCCCAGCTCCCAAGTGTCTACAGGTCAAGTGTGCCTCAGGGCTCTTCCCTGGCCGCTCTGGTTGCGGGGGACTTGACTGCACACTCACTGACAACTGGGATGTGTTAAGGCTTCCTGTGGTTTTTGGTGTGGGGTGGTGTGGGGTATCCTAAGCTCAGTCCCTCGCCAGACCCGTGCTTGCATGGAGAAACACTGTTCTAGGCACTTAAAGAGGAAGGAGGAGTGTGCCGGGCTTTGCTGCGGCGGCTCGGTGTCCTGCTGGAAGCTGCAAGAGCGAGCAGCCCTCCAGGGACACCTTCCCCCCCTGAAGCTTCTCCTAAAGACAACCTGTTTGGCACCACTCTGTGTCAAACATGCAGGTACAACCTGTCCCTCATGGTTGAATGAAATCTATAAATAAGATTCAGCCCAGCAAATCAGCAGTGACCCAGCCCCAGAGGGCCTCACGCTGCCCGTTTAAGAGGCAATAATGTCTCTAACCAAGAACAAATTTTCTTAGGCATCCCCTCTGAAAAAAGAGGTTTGCCTTATGCTGCTCTGCTGCTGTGAGTGCTATAAACCCAGTGCAATACCACAGCGACGGTTCTCAATTGATGCTGGTGCAACAGAGCAGGTTGTAAATGCAAAGAAATACCCAATGTCGGTTTAGAAGAAAAAGAGCAAGTTATTTATCATCAATAGATAATAAGAATCCTATGGACTTGCTTTAGTATCTATTTGCTCTGGGGGAATTCAGGCTGCAAATTATGGATGATTTCTTAATTGCAAAGATTTATAATAAAAAAAATTACAGCAGTTTCTTTTTAATTGCTTGCAAAAATTCATGAATATTATTAAGCAGCATAATTTTTCAAAATGCTTTTGTCCGTTATTTTTATTAGGTATTATTGTATTGTAGGACTATTTATGTTTTGCCAGCAATCTAGTTACTGCATTATTATTTAAGCTCATTAGCCTAAGTGGCTGAAGGAAGACTTGTGTGCTACAGAAAGCTCCTCTGTCTCTGCAAGCTAACCAGCTTGTTGCAGTCCAGTTTGTCTTGGATGCCTTCTGCTGGCCAAACAAATCCAGCCCATTTTCAAGACACCATTGTTTTATGGTGGTACAGAAAACCATAGGAAAATAGCAGGAATTATTGTTGGTTTTCTTCTTAAAATTTTCACTGTTAGGTGGATAGAGAAGTTGTGTTTGATTCTGTGTTTTTCTACCATTGTAGCTCCAGCCAAGCTCAGATGAGGTCAGGGCTGCTTTGTGCCAGGCGCTCACCTGCACTGCTTAAGACTGTGCTGTTTAAATAAACGTTTTGGAGACGGATTGAACTCCCTGCGTGTACAGGAGAGGGAGAAGCTGCAAGGTAATCACTTGGGCAGGAGGCCGGTAAGGCAAGCCATGCTCCCAGCTGCTCTTGTGACTGCTATTTATGGCTGTAAACAGCCGCTGGTTCGTAGATGGTGGGTGGCCTGGGCGCACCCTTCAGTGCTGGCCTGTGCAGCTGTCTGAAATAAAATGTGAATGACATCCAGGTGCTCACCGTTCACAGTGGTGTCTCAGAGATGTTGAGGTTCACGTTCAGGTCTTCACATCTGGGCCACCCTGTGGCAACTGACTGCAGAATCTTTAATATAGCTCTATTTCTGCCACCAAATTTGTTTGACAAGGACCCTTAGTCCTGACAGGGCAGCTTTTCACCTACCGTAAGGGGCTGGAATACCTTCAACGCAGTAAAACTCTGCCCCACTAGTTGCATCACTTCATTACAAACAGCTGCTGCAGTTCAAACTGATCAAGTATGAAACATGTATGTGTTTAAATCTGAGGACAAGTACATTTGTTGGTATTTTATTAATTTATCAGCATCTTGTGAATATCCCTTGTTTTCTGTAGCAGCCATCGGTCCCTCTCCTAGAAAGCACAAGATGCATAACCACACCATGTAGCTAACCTGAGTAAATAATAAACAAACATAGCAGAATTCAATAATTTAAAACACTATACTCAGAAAGGATTAGGTAATTTCAGGGAAATCAGCCTGGTTAAATGTGGCTAATGCACGAGGGCTAAGCGCCTTGATGACTTCGATCTGTTTCGCAAGACAGAAAGGTCTCCAGGCTCCGAGCTCCCCGTGGGCAGGCGCAGATGGACCATGGCCAGGGGGAGGCCAGGGCTCCATTAGCTTCCCCCAAACACCAGCCGGGCTCGTGGCTGCTCGCCACTGCACACCCTTCTCTGTTTAGGTCAGGGCTGCTGGTCACAGCCTTATTTTATTTTAACGAGCCTGCATGTTTTTTTTTTTTTTAACTTAGTCCCTGATGAAATGTTTTCCTTTCTGTGTTGCCCCTAGTTTTTTGTTTGTGGGGTTTTTTTTAAGGAAAATTCATTCCAACAGTTGTTGTCTGGTGTATCAACTAATCAGGGTCTCATTTGGTTTATAGTTGGACAGTCCCAGTCAGTAGGCCAGGTTCAGCCCTTCTGTGAACCTTGAGGCAAGGTCATAAATATCACTTCTTCTGTGTCTATGCCGTCAAATCACTTCTGCTTGAGTTGTAGGGCCTCAGTATCTCACAGAATTTGGCTGGGAGGTTATACGGGCTGTTAGTCAGTATAGAATTTTAGATAAGATACTGAAAGTAATTGTTTTCCAACTTACTCTATGATTTAGGAGACAAAATGGAAAACAAACCACCCCAACTTTCCCCTGCCCTCCTCGTTAAACAGTGTCTTCAGTATCGCCTCCAAAACCAACCTGAGACTGTATCCTCCCAGCATTAGTTCCTAGCAGACATGTGAACACCTAACAGGGCAGGAGTTAGAGACAGTGTTGTGGTAGCCTTCTTCACTTGCTTGTTAAAGAGAGCTGAACTAATTTATTCAGCAAAGGTGGAAGCCCAGACAGCCCCAACTGAGCCAAGGTGAAAATGGGATCATTGTGGCTGATGATGAGGCTGCGTAAATTGTCTGTTTTTTCCAGATGGATCCCCCTGTGTTGGGGCTTCCTACCCTACAGTTCTCATCTGGGATGTAATTTGTCCTTTACGAAAGGCTCACACTGTCTTAATTCCTGGACAGGACTGGATTTGAGCCTGGGTGAACCCTAATCACTACTTAATGCTCCAGATCTGGGGATTTTTCTGACCAGACTGAAAGCTGTGCTGAGCCGTGCACTGGTGATTTTCTCTGTCTCAGGAAACTCCCCCCAAATGTTTCCTGACTTGCCAATGAGCCCTAGTTTTCCAAAGGCAAAAGGCCAGTACATCCTTATCCCAGCAAGTTAGTCGACCTCCTGCAGGTCCTGATGCTCTGCTACAATCTGTTATCTTCATTGTTTCCCTCTTCCCATCACTCTCAGGGTGTAAGTTATTGATTATTCTGCCGGGGGTTGCTAAACCAGAAAATTTTGCTATCTCAAATGAAAGTGCGTATCACAGCTTATTTGCTGACCTGCAGCCAGATTATCCAAAACATTTTTCCCTTATATGTGAGCAAGATTGACTGCCATCAGGCATGACAACAAATTGTGAAAAATAATCGTAGCGTGCTTCTTTATCTCATCTCAGATAGAGGGTATGGCCAGATTAAACCTGACCTTCATTACTAGCGAGGACTTGGAGCAGTCTGTTCCAGTTCTGTCCTATGTGATTCCGTAATTTTTCAGTTCTGGTTCGTAGCCACATTACAAGAAGGTGGTTGTTTCACTGAAGTACCAGCGCCCATTCGCACAGAGATGCCCAGCTGTATCCCTCCTGCTGCCTTTACTGCCCTGTGCAATGCAAAGCACAGTCATTGCTCAAGAGTCCAGAGCACATCTGCAGGATCCCAAGGGGATCTGGGGAATGGTGTGTGGAGCATCTTGTGAACACCAGACTCCAAGCATGGCAAGTCAAATTTTGGCACTTCTGATGCAGCCCAAAGTTGCTTTTGAAAAACTCCTATGATAGAACGTGATCAACAGATTTGTTGTAGTGGGAAAAGTTGGAAAAGTGGCTTTCGTGCTGCCTCTTCGCTGACTTCCCCTGGCTTTCTTGACTGGGACAGCAGGAGCTGTCAGTGCCAGCCTGGCCTTGGCTCTTGGTTTGAAGCAGTGACTATGCTTTATGGATTTGTCTGAAGATGTATTAAGTCCTACTCTCTAGTTTCCCAGCTGCATTCTCTACAATCAGCAGCACACATTAAGTGCAATTCCAAAGCAAAAAGAGCGCTGTGTTAAAAGTAACAGTGCTGGGTTTGGGGGCAAAGCAGCACCTTGTGCATTTGCTTTAAAAACATAAAAATAAGTTTTAAAATCTTGACTCATTTTAAGTGGTGAATTTCGGAATATATTCCACAAATCAGAGCAGAGATCTTGGATATTTTACAAATAATTCCAAGATTAATACAGATATATATCCCTGAGTGCAAGGACTTTAATATCAATCCCTAATCTCCCAGAGAAGCAGTTTGACTTTACCTGACAGCACTGTGAAAGATGATCTGCTTCTATGTGACTAGTATAGAAATAGCAAAAGCCATTTCTTCTTTTTTTTTTTTAATTCAGTTTTTAGTATAGCTAGCCCACAGCTGCTCAAAGCCACATTCAGAGCCTTCTGTTGAATACAGGAGGCTTTGGATCAAGCCATTGGAAACTTTCCCACTAGTAAATTAGACCTAATGAAGTGAGCGACAGCCCTCCATGTCGGTGGGTCCTGAAATTCAGGCACTTCAACATAAGACTGAAAATGCACCTGAAAACGAGGGAGAGCCGGCAGAGAACAGGGAGCTGGGAACCGATAGCCGTGGGAGATCTCCACTCTCAAGTAGTTTGTTTTTCCTCGCTCCGCAGAGGATCGCTGCCCCGTTCTTTCATTCTCCCCAAGTCATTTACGGCCCATTTAATTGGCTGCCAGTGGCTCTCGCTTTTATACGTACAGGCTAAAGCAAGACAAACTGTTTTTGTACAGCCTGTTTATGCATCGTCCAAAAGAGATTTACAGCCAAACCAACCCAAACCCTTACCGGACTAGACCAGAGAACATGTGTATACGCCGAGTAACACTGCGCAGCCCGAGACCCGCAGGTCCACCCAGGAGCAGGCACCCTTGCTGAGGGCCGTGGGGTTGCTGCAGAGTTTTCGGGGCTTGCTCTTGCCGTAGCGTGTACCAGCGTGGGCCCTGACCGCTCCGGCGGGCTGGCTGTGCTCTTGACCAGGCAGCGCAGCAGAAGGTGATGGATTGCCTCTGAGTCTTCTCCACGGCGTTGCTTTGCCACTGGGCTAACCCAAGGCAAACTGCTTGCTTTACTAGCTAGCTAATTAAAATGAGAGACCATAACATATCCTTCTGTACAAAAATAACAACAAAAATGTAACAGTTAGGCAGCTCTGTGAGCAGAGGTTGTTTAAAACTCCAGCATATTCTGCCTGATGAGCTTCATTAATAACACACCAAGAGACCGAACATATCCTCTGACGAGACATACCGTGATGACTAAAAATTTAACAAAATATTAATACAAATTCTATATATTGGCTCATTGATACATTCTTATATAAGGGTATATGTTATTTATTAGCTATTTTATTAATATATTAATAAAGGCTTTTTGCAATAGCACTATAGAGGATCTGAGAAAACAGCTGCTTATAAACATTTTCACTCTGGTTTGGATTGTGAAACTTAAGATATGCCCACAGCAAAACAGACTGACTGAATGGATCCATATACTTACGTTCTGATCATGCAACATCCAAGGTATATATGTAACTTCACCTGCTATGCACACTTCTCTTGAAACCAATGGGATGATTCACTGTCTATAAATTAAGCCTAGAGTGATATAACAGCATTGTGAATGCTTACTCTAACCATTTGTTATGATCATGGCTACATGCTAGCTGAGAACATGGTGCTGTTGTGCTTAGCATTGTACATGATTGAGAGATTCCTGAAAGAAATTTATCATTTAAATAGAGAAGATAAGGGTAACCAGACTTAAAAGCAGGAAAAAAACAAAGCAAAACTTAGAGAAGATAAGGGGCAGCATCAACTGAGTCAGTCATGTTGTAGGGACAATTCCTTTGCACCAGGGCACGTGGTATTTGATTGCCAGGTGCTGCTGCAAGAAATACAGAAGTAGTAAAAGCTGCCCGTACCCTGAGAAGGAGCCTGGTCTTTTATTTGAAGAATCCTTGTATGTGCCATTTCTATGGGGTTACCCACATAAACCTAAGTCTGAATTTCAAAACCCCATTTTGCTGAAGTGGGCTTCTGAATTCAAAAGCTAGCATATAGCAGTTAAAAGAACATGGATAGATCCATTTTAGCATCCCAATTTGTATGGAAACAGGTGTATAATATTATAGAACAGTTATATTAGCAGATATATTTTCTGTAAATTTAAATGTCCAGATTCAGGTCTGAGAGGAAACAAGGGGCAGTTACTCCCTTGAGAAACCTGTAAGTGACTGAACACAGGGTTTTCCAACAGAAGTGCCAGGCTCCCCAGTGTAATTACAGCCTTGCCACTGTGCCAGGGGAATGCTTTGCGGCAAACCTCACATTACGCATGCATATTTCCAGCAGATTGGGAATTTGCATAACCCTTCCATAAACGACCAAAAATCTAATAAGGAATCGAACCTAGTGTCGGCTATGGCCACTATATCACGGTATCCGAAAATACAGCTGTGCTGTGCCTTGACCTTTTCTGTTTGGAATTCGGATTTTCCAGCCCCTCTTCCATCTGTTTACAGAACCAGCCCCTCTGGGAAACATAAATAAATAAATCTTATCCCCTGTGCATGCTCATGACATCAAATGATGTAATAAAATGAAATCTCTCTCCTTCTTTCTCCCCTTTCAATATTTATTCTGGGGATTTATTGTTTTCCCTCCTTTTCAGGCTTCAAGGTTTTCCTCTGATAGATCACCTCACTGTGGAGCATTTCTCATACTCTCTGTGCAGTACCTCTCAAGCTATTATTTTAAAATGTAGTTGGAGCTGCTTTAGGCTGAAGACAGTGCAGAGTTTTTCATTTTTCTTTCTAGCTATACTGGAGCTGCTTCGTGAAAATTTCAACTCCATTTTTAATCAAAATATTGTTAACATTTAATAGTGATTTCAGGAAACACCTGGAGACCAAAACACTTCCGTATGCTTATATGTGGGTCCTGTTCCCAGGGTTCTGTTACTGTCATAAACATTTATGCCATCCTGAATTCTCAACTGGCATGAATGGGAATTTGTTTTGGGATAGAGATGGACTGATTTAGATCCTGTGAGTATCTAGGATTGTGATGAAAAATCATAAAGTGGAGTGCACAAGCATTCAAGAGGAAGAGCTTTTATTTTACTTTCTGTGCTGTGAAGAGTTCCACAAAGATGCTTAAAGCTATTACACAATTCAGGACATGCATGGGTCAATACAGGGTGATATTAAGGCTAAAAATCAAGGAATACACTAAAAAGTGCCCTAGCAGAAAATGGCTCAGATCATCTCACGGGTCTTTTCTACTTATAAACTTGTCCTAGAGTTTTCTGAAATTAGAATACAATATTTTTCCAATCAAGGTATTTTCCCAGCGATTTGCAGTAACTATGCCCCTGGCTGGCAGGGGTTGTGAGTAGCAGAGGCTGACGGGATTACTGCACAGGAGCGAGGAGGTAGAGGCTTACACCAGAGAAAGTTGCTCCAGAGAATGTGGCACCTAAAAGGACATATCACTGAAAGGTCGTTTAATGATGCCATTTGTCCACCTTTGAGCCATCAAGTCTCCAACTGAGGAAGGAAGCCCCAATGCTGCGGGCTGGCTTCTTGTCTCCATCTCCTCATTCTCCTTACTCTGTAAAATACAAGGTTGCCTCTCCCTGGGTAGGACAATGACTTTTTAGAAGGCAAAGGCAGACCACAGACAATTAGATTTCTCATCTGCATCATAACTGCAGCAGCAGTTCAGGGTATTCAGGCTTTGGTCAGCACCCCCACCTCAGAGGGCGGAGGCGGGCGGGGGCCTCTGGGCCGCTGGAACGGCCGCGGGGCTGGCGGGGGCGGTTTGGGCACAACCAGGAGTCGTCGCACCTGGCCGGTCTCCGGTGTTCATGTGCTTTGCGGGAATGCCAAAATGGGATTATTGCTGGCGTAATATTGAAGCTTGTGTGTACATGCTCGCTTTCAACGTCACAGTTGCTTAATTTCAAGGGAGGATTAAACAGCAAAAATGTAAAGTAACTTAGGTCTAGATTTGATCCACACAGGGGTTTAATACACTGAATCCAAAGCACAGGAGCAAAGAAGCTACCTGAGGCAGGGTTTCTGTAATGTTTAAGCATCAGCATTGCCATCCAGACCCCCCCCGAGCGTCGGTTGCCTGACTCCTGAGGGCATCTCGTTTCCCTTGCCCAGCCCACGTACAGGTAGGTCTGCCTGGCAGCGCCCAAGGCAGCTACCGGTGCTGTCTGGCGAGCGCTGCGGGGGGCTTGCCTGGGCAGGGAAGCCCTGCTCTCGTCTGGCTTTCCTGCGGCTGGGGAGCCTCGGAGAGTCTGGAGCGGCTTTCCGCCCTGCGGGGCCTGGGCTGGGCTCTGGGCACAGCCAGGGCACATCGCTGTGGCCCTTCGCTGGAGTCAGACGTTGGAGCCTTCCCGTACGGCTCGGGGAGGAAGGGTGCCAACTGTTTGTATTTAGTGCAGAGATTTTGGGGTTTCTTTTTTCCTTTTTCCTTTTGTGTATTCACTGAATTTCTCAGTGAAAGTGCCTATTTCTTGGTGTTGCCTTTTTTTTTTTTTTTTTTTTTTTTGCCTGTTGAAGATAGGATTGCTTCTCACAGTGCACTCTGATGCCAAGGAGCGCACGTAGGAAAGAGGAGAGAAACCTGGCTTCCCGTCTCTGCCCGAGAGGTTTCCCATAAAACAGTAACTATTTGTGTTCTTTTTCTAAATGCAGTCAAGGGAGTTTAAGGGTGCCCTGTGCCCTCTTAACACTGACTAACTTTTTTTTTCATAAGAAAACTAGAAAATACTTTTATCCCATGAATTAATTGTTTAGCTGTATCAAAGCTTTAAGCTTTCAACAACAGGCCCATTGTTGAGTTCGCGTTTTCCGAATAATCCCCTGCAATAAAAGCCACTGTCTTTCCCTGGGAGCTTCAAGGCAATGCAACAGCAGTTGCTTGACAAAGGAATAATTTCGCTACGATCTAATTAGCAGCTCATAAAAGATACAATCTTCTTGAAAAGAGTATATACCATGGGTGGTAATAAGAATTTAAAGCAGTGACATATACACAGAGCTCATTCAGAAATTGAAGCGTATTGCCTTTAATTTGTAGAACAACTTATAAAAGTAATACATGTGTTACTGCTGCATTATCACCGTGAATACATTGCAGATGAGCTGTGCAAATAAGCAAGAGTTTACAGTAACTTTATTTACACCGTTTTTTACACAAACTTTGTTATCACTCAGAGGGTGTCCTTGTGGGCTGCTGGAGAGTACTGAATATGAAATGTTGCAATTCTGCATATTCAGGTAGAAATAGGATTCTGAGAATCTGTTTAGCCAGCTAAGGTACGAACAAGTACAGGGACCTCGCTGTCTTCTCAGAGCTACTCCTGTGCTGGGATGTGAGCAAGCAGCAGACCGAAACCCTGTTTGCTCAATAAGTTCTAATGACAAGTTAAAAACAGTCAGAGGTCCTTTGCAGATGAGTCATTAGAAATGAAACAGGAGACATTTCTTAGGTGCACAGAACTGTTAGCCTGCTCCAGCTGGTGTCACCTCCTCATTCAGAGCTGACACTGGCTGAACTGTGTATGACTGAAGGACAGATATGCTTGTTTTAAGATGCCTGGCTGAAGATTACATCTGTTCTTCTAAAATAAATATATTCTCTTATATTATCAGATCTTGAACTTTCCATGTATTGAAATCAGCAATGAAGAACCTTGGAAACCTGTCCTTTCTGATAGCGGCTTGCAAACTGAGCTGGTCATCAACACGTGGCCAAAGCTTCTATTTCTGGCTTGCCAAGAAAGCATAAATCCACATACTGCCTGGTCATGTGGGTAGACCTCCCTCTAGCCCATATTTCAGCAAAAATCACCGGTGCGTGGCCATCTAGATAGCTCCTGACATTTCACAGTATTTCTGATCTATAATACTTGCCTGCGGAGGTTGGCTTACAAATATGATTGTAAGCTCTGAGCCCACTGTCACAGTAGTTGCTCATTCTATAATATCACCTTCTCCTGAGAGTGCATAGCTCTACTAGTTTAATTCACACATGCACTTAGATAACACCATGACATGTGAGACAAAATACAGAGACAGGAATAATTTGTTTCGACTGTATTTCTAGGTCTAGTGGTTTTCACTGATGTTAAGCAATCTTCTGTCATCAAGGGATTTTTTTTTCCCTGACTTTCTTGGTGCTGTCAGGAAAGCTCGCCTAGCCACTTACAGTCTAGCTCACAGATATAATAAAGGGCCAGCTTCACCCCTGTAATAAATTGGTATTGCTTTGTCTGGATCAATAGAGCTGTACTGATACACTCCAACTGCAGACTGCCCACTGGTGCAAAGCATAGACCAAGGAGCAAGTTTTAAAACTAAGTAGAAGAGATTAAAAAACTGTACTCATTTTTCCGCTCTGTACCCTAATCTTTCAAAAGAAACATTACGCACCAGAGCCACAATTAGAGACATTGATTAGGAAAATGTGGCAAGAGCAGGGAAGTATGTGTTTGATAATTAGGATCAATTTCTGTGTCAGGGCACTCCTATTTTAACTGAAAACCTGGAAAATATCCAGATCCTGGTGCAATGTTCTCTGCCAAGGCATTCATGCTTATGCTGGACTTGGGTTATTTTGTTGTTTTATCACAAATTTCATCTCTGTTTTCTCTGAGTGTTTGTGTTTCAGTATGTTCAGTATATTTTAAACAGTTTTACTGAATGTGAGGGCAACCAGTGACACATTGGACATCAGCTGTGTTTTGTTAAAGATCATTGAAATTAATGAAAGTTAACTGTTATTTGTAATATCAGATAGCTTTGATCTCTGACCTTGATTTATGTACTTTTGCCATTGGTGCTGAATACGTGATTTCTGGGATGAGACACATAGCAATTCCATCAGCGTTATGTGCCAGGAAAACTCCTGGATTGCAACAAGGCTAAAGTGTTGCTAAATACAGTTTTTTATCATTTAGTGAAATGGAGAAAGATGAGAGAAAGGTCAAGGGGAAGAGCATGTTAACCGGAGCCGTAGGGGATGACCCCAAAGTCCATGAAGGTTAATAAAGTTTTTCAAATGGTTTCAGACAACTTTGGGGAGAAATGCAAAAGCCTTGTGTCCAGACACTGCTTTGTAGGATTGCACTGGTACGTGCTGACGAGGCAACATCAGCATGGATGAGGTCGCAGTGGAATAAAACAGAAGTGTGCTCCCACCTTTTTTTCAAACCATTTTATCATCTGTGTGAAGATGGAGTTCAATGTGAGCCTTGTATTCATATCCTGGAGATTATTCCTCACCTCGGTGAATATGATTTAACATAATGGAGGACATGTACCTGTAGTTGTAGTTTCTAACCTTATAGGTTATTTCACAGGGCATCAGATGAACGGGATAAAAAATGAGAGATGCAGTTCTAAAATAAAGTGTCAGTTCTAGAAATGCAGTCAGCATGACTTAACTCTCCTTGCATCGGAAGTACAGTGGGAGCAGAATCCGGCCACGTCTGAGAGCTCCTGAAAATCTCGTTATGTGTGTCCTTTTTATTGTTTACATCTTTTACATATATCATGTAGCACCAGGCTAATAGCAGTAGATAAGAATTACTTCTTTTTTTACACAGATCCTTTAATTTAGGGACACCCAGCAGTATTCTAGTGTTCAGGTTCTTTCCTCCACTATTTGTAAATCAAAGTCTTAAGCTGTAGTGCTTTATTGAATACAGTGACAAATAGGGATGAACTGCATTCTCCCCTATAGTCATAAAATTGATTTAATATTTCAATTAATCTTTGCTACACTTTCTCCAAAAATTTATGTGAATACATTCTGAGTAAGTCATCTTCAGGACTTAAATAAATACTAACATAAATATCACTTAATTTATTTGTTCTCTATAAAATTTCTTTATATCACTCTTGCAGTCAAATGTAAGTATTGGTTCCACCAACCATAACACAGAAGTATCAGACGAGATTGCTTTAACAAAGGGATTTTCACATTTTCATTAAATACTTTTGCATTCATCGTCTGGTTTTGATATCCAATGAAATGGTTCTTCACAGCTTTGCAGAGGATGGAAATTATATCGTAATTTATGCTTTAGCATCAAATTAAAAAAAATAAATTAAAATAAGTGAAATTTTTCCAAAGAAGAGAAATGGGAAGGCTCTCATCATTAGGGCTTTTCTTATTTTCCCTCTGATACAAGATTGCAGAGGAGCTGACAATATTTCATGAAGCATTCTTATGTATGGGCATTTTTTGATGTGAAGTGCTATGGTTCATATTTTTTCTGTAATGATCCTTCATGGTCATAATTGGGTGAAAAGGAAACATATCGCTCCTACTAGACTGTGCTGAGGTAGTCCAGAAGTTGCAAGATGGGTTGGTATGTGGATGGATGTGTTGTTAACATAAGATTTCTGAAATCTGATGCTTTTTGCATAAGTACTTTTCCTCTAAACCAGAATCTTAAATTCACTAAATGTAGCGAGCAATTAACTGTGCATTAGCAAGCTATTTGTGGAAGCACACGGTATGAATCCTCCCTCCCAAGCTCACCAAACGCCTCACCCTGCAGTCGTTGCAGTCCTTGGCAAGGGATTTACTGACTTCACTAGAGTTTAGATCATTCCGTACTAGTCTCCTACTATGAACGATAGAGAGTTGGATTGAAAGTTAGGGTTTGGGTGTTTTGTAAAATGTAACATACTGTCCTGAAAAGTAGTCTCTAATGAAAATAAATTAAAAAATAGTATATACAGGAAAGGGCTTCTTTCTCTCTTCCTGGGTCTGCCCTTCTGGATATTCTTTCGGTACTAGTTTGTGATCTAGTGATGGCTTTGAACTCTAATGCTATTAGAGATACTAAGTAAGGCCTCCATCGGGTAGGAACCACAAGGTCCTGAGCAAAGCCCTTGCTCAGGACCTCCACACCCAGTTGCAGACACAGTGCAAGGTTCATTTCTTCATATTTTTCAGAGGGAGTAAATTAGAAAGCTGGTTTTGTTCTAAATGCAGAAATGATCCTATTTGTAAGAGTCCTAGGGAAATACTCTGGTGGTACAGAGTTATATTAACAAAAAAGAGGGTGAGCTCCCCTATTGCAGACCACGAACTGAGAAGCGGTCAGGCTGCCCAGGGAAGGATGATGGCACTTCCCTACGCTTACTCGGAGCAGCAGTGACTGGTTTTCCGTACTACATTTCATATGACTTGTAAATGATACTTCCTTGTGCACATGACTGCAACAGATAGTTAGACATATTTACAATACTTGAAAGAAAAAGTACCCAGTACACAGGGTTGAAAGAATTGTTGAAATACAGATTTCTTTTTCTCTTCTGTTTCCTCACAGTCTTCCCATTTTGCGAACTTTACAGTTTAAGAAATTGCGTTAAGGGCCTTAACCTACGTTGCAGTTCAGCTCGTTGAGCTCAGCTGCAATTGAAAAAGCAGGCTGCTCACTCCGGCCGATGGGGGAAGGAGAAGATTCTCTTTGAAGTGGACCTGTTGGGGCGGGGAACTAGTAAACTGGAGAGGCTGCTGGGAGTAGTGGCAGAGATTGTCATCTTGGTAAGAGCAAGCACACTTAGTGCTTATTATCCCACTTTACAACGTAGAGACATATTAGGCTCTAAAATATTTGTGGAAACAGCAGGTACAGCTAAGATAGTTCTTTCATCTATCGCTAATGAAATATGTACAAAAATGTTGAGGGGCAGCACTGTTAGCTGTGCATTTGATGCTTTTAGAGTCATTAGGCAATTATATGGCTCCTAACAAGGAGTCTAACTTGGGACCACCATCCGTAAACTTCAGCTAATGCACAGTGTATCTGTCCATTTATTAAGTGGTGCTTTTACACTTGGGCTCGCTGGTCTCTGCTTTCCTGCTGCTGGTCGCCAGATGGAATTTAAGTCTTGCTTCATTAAGCCCTAAACGGCTTGGGCCATGTTTGACTTTCTTGCCTTGTGGTACTGTCATGCATCCAGCAGAGGCACACGAGACATCGGTGCCATGCTCCAAAAGTTACTGAGACCTTTGCAGTAAATGTGCTGCGAGGAGTAATAGGTTCTTTCCCCCTCTCAAAGCAGAATCTCAGTGTCTTGACCCTCAGCTGAAGAAAACACTCTTCCCTTCTTGCACATATCCAAAGAAGGGGTGGGGTGAGCTAGCTCAAGGCTGCATGGAGGTGAATCTTACCTTAGAGGGACAGCTAACCAAAGCTGATGGGGAGACTAGTCTGGTGAAGAGCTGTGAGGAGGGCAGGGGGAACCTGTAGTACTTTTAAGTTGTGTGTGGCATATCTGAACTTGAAGGAAATGTGAAAGGAAATGAAAAGAAAGGTAAATGCTGATATTCTGATACTCAGTAAACATTCAACTATGTTGAAAGCATGGATCAAATATGATATTGGCATAACATTAGCCTCATGAAGCTGATGATAATTCTGTCCTAATGCTGCTACCAAGTTCTGTGCACAATTATAGAGGTCCAGTACAATTAGTGTCAGCTAAATTAGGTTAAAAATAATCAATAGAGACTGTCATTTTGTGTGTCCGTTTAGATCACACAGGGGCTTTTTATAAATCTCAGTGGGAAGAAAAATAGTCGGTTCTTTTCCATTTTGGTTCACACAGTGAGGGCACAGATGTCTGGCGTTTTTCAGTTGCGTTTTTGCAAGTGGCACCATGTTGCCACGGGGTGCAGTGCCAAGCTGGCATCCTCGCACTCCTCTCTCTCAGCTCAGGGGGAAGTCCTCACTTGTTCCTCCTCTCACCTGCCAGCATGGGCTGTCAGTGAGCAAACATGGAACAGACCTATTTAAAAACAGAACATTGCTCTTTTCATGCTTTCTTCTCTGAATCAATCCACAATATGTGCTGGGACTACACTCCTTTTAAACACAGCAGCGAGCCCCAGCAGCTTCAGGAGGCTGTAAGGCTGAGCACGAATTTGGTCTCCTGCACCCACATAACCTGGGCAGGAAGTCTGACGCCTCAGCGGAGGCTCTGGCAGCTTCCTCTGGGTGTGCTTGCTGCAGCGGGCAGGACGGGATCCACCCTGGAGCTGGGCAGGTAACGAAAGGTCCCCAGCAAGCCCTACCTGAGGTGGAAGTACCGGTGTGGCATGCACAGGGAAGGCATGGGCCTGAGATGTGCAGGATGCTCTGCATGCGAGAGCCTCTCTCACTTGAGGCTAACTAGTCTTCAGGGCTGAAAAAAGGGATGGCATGTACCTGCATGTACCACTTAGCTTCTCTCTGTACCTCCTGCAGTCTTGAAAAACTTTCAGCTTCCTTCCTGCGCTCTGGCTGGGCCTGGTGCCTCCTCCCTGCTTGGCTTCCTGGGCAGGGGCATAACAGAGCTTTACATTTTGGAAACACAGGAGGGAAATCCCAGAAGAAAGGTAGCCAAGGAGAGAAGCCAAGTAGTGAATGTGAGGGGAGTGGTACCCACGGCTGCAGCTCTTGTCCCAAGTTTTGCCCAGTTTACCAGTTGCTTTGTGTCTTCCCCCACACACTCCACTCTCCATCTGCACTGGACTGAGCCAGTCAAATCCCTTGCTGCTGATGCCAGCAGCTTTTCCTCTTCTGTATTAGTTTTGTTTTCCAGCATTTTTTTTCATGTTCTGTCATATTAACAAAGATCTCCTTGGACACACGCTGCCTGCCGCCTTCTGCCACGTAAGTATCTCTGAGAGAGGCGGAAACTTTGCCGCTGCCAGAGTAGGGCAGGGGACCCACTCTCCAAGCACCTCTCCAGCTCTGCGCTCCCTGCAGAAACGCCAGTGAGCCGCTGGCCACGTGCACCGCTGGTGAGCCCAGGCCTGTCCCTGGGCACCAGCTGTGACCACCAGCTCATCTCTGGGCAGATCCTGAGGATCTGTCACAAGGCAAAATCACTGTAGATGATGAGAAGCAGCATTATGGTTGCTTTTTGTGTGTGCCCTCCTTTCTAAAGTCCTCTGCCAGCAAAACCACTCTGAATTCATGGTTGTGCAGTCAGACTGCAGAAGGGCAGAAAAGTTCATTCATGGATTAGCTTGTCAGTCATTTGCATGTTAAGGGTTAAATGTGGCACAAAAAGCCTGTTTAAATGTCCTTTAAGCATCCCTTAAACTTCCTGCTTTCCCCTCTTCTTGGTGCATAGCCAGGGCTTTGCCCTGCTGTGAGGCCAGAAGCCTGTGTGAAGCTGCCAGGTCTGCCTACAGCACAGGGCAGAGCAGGAGGGACGGAGCATGCGGCTGCCTGCTGACAGCCCGCAGCTGCCATGGCCTGACTTTGGCACGCTGCCCGCGGCGGGCACGGCAGCCAGGCCGGGGCACGGTCACACTGCTCTGACTTGCCTTTGCAATTCTCACCCATCCAGCGAGAGCAGTGAGGATCCTGTGTATCCCAGGTGGATCTTGGCAGGAGTGGGGATGTTGTATTACATCGTGGGCTGTCCGGGTGGCCAGTGCCGCGGGGCTGCTGGAGAGCAGACTTTGTGACCTCTCATGGTTCACCCGCTGAAACAAAGCAAACCAGTGGCATATAGACACTGACATGGGTGAGCAATGCTAGCGATCAGTATGTTGCAGTGTATAGTTAAAGCACATACAGCGGCCTGGTATTTTCTTCAGAAATGTATCTGCCTCTGGAAGGGCCCCCTGGCACTGGGAGTCCTCGTCTGGCCATGACGGTGCTTTGCCTGGGCTCGGTGCTAATCCTGTTCTTGGAAAGGGGATCCACAGGGAGGGCAATACCAGCTGTAGCTTATGCTAAGCTAGAGAGGTACCTAAGCTCAATGTCAGCCTGCAAACTACTGGGGGCACCTGCTGGGTTGTGGTCTTTTTTTTTTAAGTAGCTATTACAAGAGCTGAGCATCTGATTCCCTTTGAATCTGGAACGCTTCAGATGGAGATCAGCTCTGGCCAGCACATTGGTGTTAATCCATTGTTTTGGTTGTGCATTACTTGTACAGCAGAAAAGAGACAGACCCACCTTTCCAAAAAAACCCAGCTTTGTATTTCCCGTACTGCGGCATGCAGGCTTCCACATTGATTCTGAGATCTTTCCCAAGCACCTGAAGTAGTGGAAGCAAATAGTTCCTTATTTTATTGACGTGGGAGAAAAATCAGTATCTCCATGCAAATCGGATCTTTTTTCCTTTTGATTAAATGATATTGCATCCACAAAAGTCATTAGAATTCCAAATACTTTGCAATTAATCATGAAGAGAGTAAATGAATCATTGATTTAACATTAAGAGAGATTTTTTTTTTTTTTGGCAGTGTATTCTCCTGCCAACTTACGTTACCAGTAACTATTCAATAAAGAATAAAATTATAAATTTGGTCTGTTTTAGCATGTGCTTCAAACTTCATAAATATCAATACAGATACAGCCAAGCAAATCTTCTTGCTGATTGTGAGCTCTAGCTGACAATATACCTAGCAATACAGGTTTTCAACAAAAAGTAGTGATGGATATAGCTTTCTGATTTGTCTGTTGATACAGTTTGGGCAGTTTTATATATATTTGCATGGTTTAGGGGTAGCTCTTTGGGCGAGAAAGGGTATGCGTGGAGGTGGCAGGGGGATATTATCTGGCCTACACCAAAAGACCCACTGGCTTTTTGTCGGTAGTGCATGTGTGTGCGGGTGTGTGAAAAACTGCTTATCAGCATATGCCCGAAAATCCACAGAGGTATTGGTGCTGTTGACTGAGTATGTATTTGTGTCCATATGGAAACTACCTTCATTGGAAGGGAAATCCAGAGAGCTTTACAAATACTGCACATGTACATAAAAGGTGAAGGTTATGAACTTAAGCACTCAAAAATTAGGAATTGTGCTCAGTGCTGTATAACTGACCTATAGATTTTACTTTTGTGTATTAGGCAGTGCGACTTCTGGACGACGGTGTCCCTGCTGTTGGGGCGTTTGCCATTCGTTATATTGAGTCAAATGTAGGTGAAGAAGGCTGCAGCAGGCGAGGGTGGAAGAGAGGTTTGAGCCTCCCACTCCATGCTCTACATCTGCCATGTCCAGTAGTTGTGTGACGATATGCAGCTGGATCAGCTTGCCGATCTGGAAGAAAATGTCATTTTTATTTTGGTGAGTTACTTTTCTATGAGCTCAGTGAGCTGGATCCATGCAGTGAGCTGGATCCATGCACTGCACAGTTGCACAACCTCAGGCAAGAGAAGCTGCCAAAGCATATGGCAGGAACAGGAGAGAAGGGAGAACAGGACCACTTTTTTCAACAAGAACCCGCAGCTAGACTGGATGTAACGAAATTCAAAGCCGTAGCCTTAAAAGGGAATATCGCTCATGTGTCTAATGGAGCATGCAGTCATGCGGCAGCCTTTTCTTCATTAACGTGGTCCCCAGCCAATTCTCTGTCCTCGATTTACAGAAACGTCATTGTACTGAGATTTTTACTCATCTGTGAAATACAGTCTTTGGCCACTGGTTCACAATGGGTTAGTTCCTGTGCAGGTGCATGTACAAACACAGAGACTGTGCACTGGGAACCAGGCTGTTGAACCAGGGATGGTTCATTTCCTCCCTTTTCCTTGCAAACAAGACATTACATATAATCACTGGATAAGATAAAGAAACAGATCAGAGAAAATACTAGAAATAATGGAAAAGGCACTCTCAATTTAGGACAGAAGAGTGAATATTTGGAAATCTGATGTGTATTTATATCAGAGAAAACTGTTAAAAGGCTAGAGGTTTATCTAGCATAAGAAAAAAGTGCATTAGTCTATAATGTGCTCTAGTAAGATCCTATAACTTTATGCACATGAATATTTACCACTGAAGATAATGATACTGCTTTTGAAGTTAGGTACTTGATTTTAGGTACCTTGCTCAATCAGAGCCCATTGTATCAACTTCTCTTAATGACTGTTGCTTGGATTTGGTCATAGAAAGTTTTTATGGGGCTCCAAGGTTAATCTACCAGTATCTTTCTTTTCTCCCATCCCCAAAGTGCCATAATAACGTCAAGCTTCCTTTGTACCTTGTTTTATGTTTTTGTCAGGTCTGTCGGTCCTTGAGCTTAAAAATATTCTCCATGCTTATAATACATGATGGGGGGGAGGGAAGGCAGTTGGGGCCAGAGTATAATTACCCTCTTCTGTAGCTTTTGGTGCATTTCAAGTCCCACTATCACCTACAGGTGAACTAAAATGTCAGGCTTATAAAAATACAAAAAATGTTAAAATATGTATATATCCATAAATCTATTTAAGCAGAATCAGTGATGGATGAGTGCGTTTAAATTTTAGAATCATATTTCTGCTAACTTACTGGAAGAGGAATCCTATAATTCACTGGAGAGTCTCATTCCTGTGAATTATTGTCTTCATCATTTAAGGAATATTTAATCTCCTGAAGATGATCTCCAGCCACTGTAACCTGTATTTGGCTTTCAGCTATATTTCTTTATCTTCCTTAATGTATGTGATCTTGTGCAGTTCAGTCCGGAAAATTGGAGTCCCTGCTTTCTAGTTTCTGGAACTTGTTTATTCAAGAGTACTGTTTAAGTAAACAGAGTACAGCAGTAGGACCAGCTTCTATTTTCTCCCTCCTTCCTTGTGATCATCACTTTTTTACTTCACCAGCATTACCTGCGGCTCCTGAGCAGCACTGTATGTATCTTACTTCTAAAGGAGCTGACCTGGGAGTGCCTCAAGCACACAGAATGTGCAAAAAAGGAAGCCGTTTAGTATGCCTAAATGTCCAGTCATTAAACTAGTGACAAATGGTTTGGTCTAACGGTTAAAACACTGGGCGTGGTGACAGGATTAACAGCTGAATTCCTGGCCCTTCCACACCTTGGGCATGTTACTCACCGTTCTGTGACCTCACGTCGCAAAGTGCAGGATAATGTCTTCTACCCTTTGCCTGTTTGCATTAGCGACTGTAAGGTGCTGTAGGCTGTGTAATTACATCTGCTGTGCCTGCCAAAGAGACCCTAATCTTAGCTGGGCTTCTAAGTGCTGAGTAAAGTTCGTCTCGGAGGGACTCATTTAGAGAGGATCCACAGTCTTTGTGACGCAGATATTTAATATTTTGTTCCTTATTTTGAAATGCAATAGCGCTGGTAAATGCTACAGTTGGCAGGAAAGAGCTTTAAAGAGCAGTGCGGTGGACGTAAGGAGGGGCCATTGGACCAGGCAGGAGGCTGGGCTGTAACCACAGCGTTCAGTCCAGGGCCCCAGGAAGGAGGGAGTCCCCAAGCTGGCTTGGAGGATGTGATTCCCAACATAAATCCTCCTGGGAAGAAGCCCTGTGCTCTCAAGTCGTGTCTTCCCATCCTTGCTCTGGAAAATAAGGATAATAATAGTTGAGCTATCTTCTCTGAGTGTTGCTTAATACTTGAATACTGCTTTGATCCCATGGAGTGTTGAGGATTATTGCTCTGTATAATCCCTATAATTCTATTATTCCATGAGTGAAATGATTCAAATAAAATTGGAAGCATCTTTTATGCAGACCCAGAGCCAAAGTAGAACTGAAATTTTATATCTGTAGGTAGTGGAAGAAATTAAGCTCAACCACAAAAACTTTGTTTTATATGAGTCATTCAAAGTCTGTGGGAGTCTGTCTTCATGCCAGGGGGCTTTGGATGGGAGCAGTAGAGGCAGGTAAACCAGCCAAAATGGAGAAAGAGTCGCTCTGATACTACTTCCAGTTCTCCTACATGGTGTTCACTATGCCCTAGATCTCTTTGAAGCTTCTTGCTATTTTTTGTGTTTGACAATCTCCATGGACATAAGAAAGGAATAAAGTAATGTCCACAAAATTACTGAGGCTACCCTCTGAGCCAGGCTTCAAATCTCAGGTCTGTGTCAGCTCCAGTTTCACCTCAGATCACCCTTCGATAGGCTATGAAGATCTCTCTAGGAAGTTTTCATTTGGGTTCTTTCCCTGCACTTCTTTTTTACCAAATGTGCCTTTCTGAAACTTCTCAGAAATGTTTGTGTCTGGTGAGAAGTGGAGCCATTGGAGATGGGTTAGTGGGCAGAGCAAGGATATTTAACGTGGATGATAGATGAACGCCATTACAAAGCTATTACCATCACACAACGTGTAGCTTAAATATCTTGAGGATACGCATGGTTTTGCTAGTAAAGAAATGACTATGTGAGTAGAAGACATTAGTACGGGAATGATTATGCTAATGGCACTGTGCCAGGCTTATGAGCAAGGAGCAGGGGAAGCTGAGGTCCCTGGAAACCTCTGCACCCTGCAACTCAGCCTCACCATTTGTGGTGGATATAAAGAGTATCGTGTCTTCTTTCAGGCTTGATTTCTAATTGCGAATCAAATACTGTGGCTGAGATTTTATTATTGCTTCAGAAAGTGCCACAGGGTCGTGTAAAAATCCTATCATCAAACGTTTGCCCCTGTGTGGTAGGGTATGTGCCTGGGATTTCCTGGGTGGCTAGGTTCGAGCACTGGCGGTCCTGGCGGTGGCTGGTACAAAGGTTGGTGTGAGGCAGCAGGTGAGGTCTGTTCCTTCTTTGCTCATGCCTGACTAAAATCTGTGAGATACTTTTTAGAAAGGATGAGCACCTTGTTGGGTTGAAGCCATAGGAAGCTTCTAGGGCCAACAAGCACTGGATGTGCAGGGCCCCCTCTGAATAGCAAAGAAGCAATTTCCAGTTTAGCTCTCTTCTTGCTCCGCCACCCGACGACTCTGCCTGCCATCCCGCAGCCCTCGGTGCCGCTGAGTAATAACACAGTGTTTTGCTTCTTAGTAAATATCTTTTAAACCGATGAATTCAAAAAGCACTTTAGATGACATTTAAAATTTAGAACCAAATGACTGAGCCGTGAATAATGAATCTCGCACAGTAGATGGATGGCACGTTACCGTGCAATTCTCTCCCTCTCAGTCATTGTCAGCTGAAGCATTTTTCTCTTCCGCTTGGTTTGCCTCCTTCCTTCCCTCCCTCGCCCCCAGTATACACAAGGCCTATTTGGAAATACTTTATTTTGAAGAGCATGTGCAGAGGGAAACTTTCAAACCAGTCAGACCTAATCACAGATCCATTTTTCTCCTTCTTTTCAGTCCTCACCTGAGGGTGTTGTTTCTGATGCCCATCTTTAAACCGGGACTTTCTCCACGTACCAGCCCGGCCTCACCCGCACATTTGCCAGCAATGTCTCTCAGGTGCACAGTGGGGCAACGCACCGCCCGTGCCCCTCCACCCCCTTGGACACACTGCCTCTGTCACATGGCGGAAGACAGTGAACAGGCAGGCCCCTGCTATACCATAGCTTGTCCGGACAAATTGGAGGTGCCACCTTCAATGCCCAGCAGCAGCTTATGTTTTGGGGCAGCACAAGGTTGCCGTGGCCTGTCTGCAGCTCGGCCGGACAGGTGACGGCTACAGCATGCCTGTCCCAGCTGCCATGTCCCTGGCCATGGCAGCTCATGTCATGCCGTCCCCTGGCCTTGGATGTGTCTCCTGCCGCTCATCACTCTGCCAGACCCACCGCTGCTGATCGACACTGCAAAGAAGTGTTTGTTTCCTGGATGGCCCCTGCTTAGCTCCCTCACTCCTTTACCTGGCTTAACTATGTCCCTTGCTGCAAACCTTCAACCCTCCGCAGGCAGGGCAGGCAGTACTCACAGCACCCCCTCCAGCTCCCCGCTGCGCCCAGGCCTCTGCACCACGGTAGGCAACATTCAGCTGAACCCCCAAGTTAGGCTGTGAAACGTCGGGTCATGCACCCTCCCCCCGGCAGCCAGGAGCCCCTTCATTGCCAGCAGGACAGGGAGCAGAGCAAGGAGAGAGGGGGCGATTAGGGGAGGGCTGCTCAGGCTCTAGCAAGCAGGCCAGTAACAGCATCCCCCGCACAGACAGCGCTGAACCTGAATTCTGCCATCTCGAATTGAGCTGGGTCACGGGGGCAAAGGAACAGATCCTTTGTGTTGCCAGGCCCCACAACTGAGGCAAAGGGAGATAATGAACTGAGCAGGAGGCTCCATCAGATGGGAGCAGGTCTTCAGGCTTGAGTTCCCCGATTGCCTTCAGCTGGGAGTCAGTTGTGTAAGGGCTGTATTTCCACCCCAGAAAGGCTGGGGGTTGTCAGCTTTGCTTGCTTGCTGTGTGTGCTGTCCCACTGTCTGGGTAGGGTAGGGCAGAATTCTTGCAGCATGTAAGAAGTCATGCTAAAAAAGGTAAAAATCTCTCTGTATTTATTATGGTATCAGTTCCTTTTTGCATTCTCCTTTTTCATTGATTGAATGTTTCTATTTGGAGGGGTTTTCAATACCGTATTGTGTGTTATCTTCCAGTGCTATTGCCTTGTTCCAGAAGGAAGCTGTGGAAAGTGCAGATTTTGATATTACTCTTATTTTTTTGAGGTAGAAGAAATTTTAGTGGAGGACGATCAGGCTGGGTGGGCTACTGTGAACATCGGCCCCTGGACTGACCAGTCAGACTGGAGGAAATGCAAGGCTGGATGTGAGCCCTGGGGCCCTGCTACTGTATTGCTTTTAGGTGCCTGGCAGCTCCTGTGCCTCCTCTGGCAGTTTTAATGCTGCTGTGGTAGTGTTTGAATGCTAAAGCCAGTAAATTCCACCCAAGGATAGAAGTAGCAGCCGGTCAAGCTGGCTCACACATAACTCAAAGCAGGAAAGGTTGTGTTTGTTCCTATTCTGCTGGTTGCTCTGCTAAAAGTAATTTCTCTGAGGTAAAAAACACCTTCTTCTATGCCTGAAGTCTACTGCTTTGCTTGTGCTCCTTGTCTTATCTTCCTTGAGACTTTTTTAATGATTAAATTAGAAACGTTAGTGAGGAAATAACATATTTTAGGACTAACTTTCAAATTGACTCCCTTGGTTGCTCTGTAGGTTCTTAAAATATTTTTTTTCTCTTTTAGGGTTTCCTATTGTTTCAACACCCAGATTAGAGCCTCTTTCATGTGGGAAATGCTTTTCTTCTATGAAGACCTGCAGAATATTTGCCCAGAGTGGATGTGAAAGAAGTGCCCTTGTGTGGTAAGTACCCTCTTGGAGGCTAGTGCTCTGTAGTAGGATGAACTTCCAGCTCTGTGTGGCATCAAGTAGCAATCAATGGCTATTTTGCTCTGTATTTATGAGGAAGGTAAATGAATGTTGCAAACTATTGGTTACAAACCCTGCTTTCACATTAAGGAGCAAGAAAAAAAGGGGATTTTTTTTTTTTTTTTTAGTATATGTTAGCTGTCAAAGCTGCCTCTTCCTAACTTATGTATGCAAAATAACAATGCAGAGCCAGACTAGAAGATGGAAAATTGTCTTTTGAGACAGTTATTTGAAGCAATAGCAAAGTAGCACTAACTGTATCTGAACCTCAACCCATTCAACCCTGCAAACCTTAACAAATAATTAGTCTCTGCAGAGTTACGTGAAAAGCAATAAAGCTTATTTTTGTAAGCAGGGAGGAAAAAAACCTGGAGAGCTAGACCCTGCTTTCAATGTCTAGGTATTCTAGTGTGGTTACAACTTCCAGCTGGACTTTGAGATAGTCAGAGGAGAGATTTCCCCTTGAGTATGGTATAGCTGAACCAACATAAGAAAGGGTGACTGGAAAAGGGCCTGCAATTGGAAATCCACCGATAAAGATGAGGGAGAGGCAGTGTTGCAAATCCCAGGGTTGTTACAAATAAAATAAGATTTCCCAGTTTTCATTAAAAATAAAAACTTAGCTGAGAATTTTAAGTCAGGAAATGGCTTAGTGGTATTGGACTGCTAGTGAGCTGTGAACTTGACTGAACCAAATATATTGATTAGGGTAATAATTTCTTAACACTTATTTACCCTTCATTAAATTTAAGAAAAAGTACTGCCGAAGATAATGCACTTAGGACTCGAGGTAGCTACAACTTCCTACTGGTCAACTCACTTTGTGCTCAAACTAAGTAAAAATAGATAACATGGTGCAGTTAGGTATATAAGGCAAGCTGGTATCGTGAAGTGGGAAGAGCCTCAGGTGTTGAACTATACACTGGAGTTACGTTCAAGTAAATCTGTATTCTGTGCACATACCACAGGGTATTGCATCACGTTACTGAAATGAAGTTTATTGCCGTGGCATGTAGAATAGGTAGTGCTTTTATATCCCAAACATTGCTGGCTGCAATAGCAAGCGTAAATGGGATGACTGTAGTTACCAGGGCCTCTAATAGTGTTGGAGCATGATGTGGGAATTGTATTGTATTCAACAGCTATTTGTTAAGGTCTCGGAAGTATAAATAAGTAAATGGTTTCCAAAGGCTAAATAGGCTATTCTGCTGAATTGGTCTTAACCAGCAATGTTGACAGAGCATACAAGCCCATGTGCTAGTCCTTGGATAGCTATTCAAGCTGCTCTATGAAATCAGGAATCTTTCTGTAGGTTGTGGGGGTTTTTTTATCCAGTCTGTGCTGGAAATGCTCAGAGTGACAGTCTCCTAGTGTTAACATAGTATTTTTACTTTTTCTGTATTTTAGACGGGTTTAAAAGCAAAGGAAGAAACACAGACATTAACCAAAGATCATTTCCAGGGTACTGATTTAACTCTTAGGACTACAGTGCTTTTAGACAAATTGACTCCTATTTGCAGCTCTCTTGGGTTTTTTCTTTGCTTTTTTCTTTTCTTTTTTTTTCTTCCTTCCCCTCAAAGATGCTTCTTCCCTGGCTGTAAAGGTTTCCCTAATTCCTTACCTCACACCTCAAAGGAGGAAAAAGGGGGAATAATCAGTGTCTGTATGTGCTCAGAATGGATGATCTTTTACAAAAGACATTGTACGTCATAGCAATAGATGCTGAGAATGTGACCTTTGTGTTTAGAGAGTGATTAGAGAACATGAGCCTTGGTTCAGCACAGCACTTAAGAGTTTACTTAAATTAAGGAACTGCCTTTGGTGGCTTATTTGCAGTCTGTGCTACGTCAGGGCTTAACACTCACAACTGGATAAGATGTTTTGAAATATTAGTTGATTTATTTTACAGAAGTTTTTTCTTTACACTTGGAAAGTGTTCACAACAAAATGTTTTATTGCAACATCAAATGTTTTAGAAACGTGATTAATAAAGAGCTTGCAGGAATTGAATTAGCAGGCAAGAAATTGCTTGTATTGATTTACTCCATGTATATGCAAAAACTCTTATTGTGACATGAGCTGCTTCTCCTCTCGCCACAATTCCTGGCACAAGGAGAAAGCAGGTTTCTAGCAGATGGTATGGGGGCAGTTCAAACTCTGTGCTATGTATGTGATGGCAAAGGCGTGGGGCTGTAAGACAGAAGGCCTCGCTGAAAAAAGCCAGTGTATTGCACACTATGGCTAGGACCCAGGAACTGACTCTTCGTTGGGCTGTTATTGACACTGGAAATACTAAAAACAGTTTTGGAGCATATTCTGTTGTGAGCAGGTGTGTAACGGCAGTACAGCTTCAAATCCATGAGTGTAATGGACACGGAGATTTTTTTTCCTGAAATCCTTTACAGGTAAAACTGTGACCAGAAGAGAAAGTTTTCTGTTACTTACTTCCCTTCCCTGGGAGTATATGTGGGTTTCTAGTTATGCCGTGAATAGCATAGTGTGAACAGTTGAAAAGCTACTGAGCAGCACAGGTGGGTAGCTTGCCAAACCCAGGGTGGACCAACTCGAGCTTCCCCTTCTTTGGGGGAATGCAGCTGACACAGCTGATCTCAGCCTGATGGTGAGAACTCCTGCAAGCGAAGGAGAATGCTTGCTGTGCATTTTTGCATAACCAATCCTGTGAATGATTTTCTACTTCATTTATTTCATAGCAGAGCTTGCAGTGTCTGAGCTTGGACTAAACACACAGGACTGTTTTGGACGTGCCTGAATTTCTGCTGAGTATTTGTATGCGTGCAGTCCTGGGTGCTGATTTAAACTTCATGTGGCAAATGTAATGGAGGGCGTAAATCTTCATCTTCTCATCCAAACCATAAAAATTACATAATCCTGTAGCTCATGCTCAAATGAGTCTATATATGTATGTGTTTATATAGGGGGTCATTACTGAAGTTCCTGCTGTTAATAGGTTCCTACACAATCCCTTCCAAGAGAAGTAAGCCAAATAGCTTTGCTCTCTCACCATTCCTACAGAGGCAACCATTGGGTCCCAGCAGGGATGTTAGCACCAACCAGTCTGTGTTTTGAGTGAGACACCAGGAAGCACAGCTTTCTGCGCCAGTATTTCAAGAAAACATATGGCAGTATCCGATGCTCATGAAAGGCAATCGTGTAGTCAAATACTGAATCAGGACTTTCCCACTGCACAGACTTAGAGGAATCCAGTTTTCCCACACCACTGGATTCTAGTGCAAAGCTATTTTGCATTTTCTACTGTAGGCCTAATATAAACTTTCTTTGCAGCTAACCCGTGTAGAGTTTGAACTCCCTATCATCAGCATTGAAGTCTTGAGGCTAACAAAGCCCAAGTCCATTAGCTAGCCACAGGAATAGATAAGTGAGCTTCTTACACAAAGAAACCACTGAAGACTGTCTTCTGTTGTAAGCTGTATTTTAATTTCTGTGTTTTAACACGTATCATGTTAAATGGAATTACTACAGGGCAAACACTGTTGTTCCTAATATCCCATTAGGATGATGAATGGGCTAGCACTTCAGAGCAAATCTGGGGGAAAGGATGCTTACCACTGCTGTACCTTTACTGTTTGAACTTGCATTGAAACTCACTTTGGTCTGCCGCCCTGAACTTTTGAAATTTCTGCCTCATTGCTATTGTGCTGCCCACATTGAGCTTTTTTTATAATTCAGTGTTGAAATAGAGTTGTTGCAAGTGGGCCTCTAGACTTATGGAATAAGTTTAAATATATATTAGTTGCCTTATTCTGTAACACAGTCATGTTCTGACAGCTCTTCTTAACAGGATAAATAACTTTGTCTTATGAGAATCTCTTGATTATATTCCTTTGCTAAAGAGCACTTTCACAACTAGCATTAATGACTTGGTTTCTAGTGATAGAGTATTCCAACTTCTTTGAGATCCCTAGCAGTTTGAGCATCAGGTGACTGCAGGACAGCAGGAACTTTACTTTTAAGCACCTACTGTAGTGTTACCTGGCCTAGTAATTTTTCTGTCCTTCAGGGCTCGGCAGTAGAGTAGATTTTGCTTCAATGTAGAATGACTTTGTTATGCAAGGTAATTATTTTCTTCCTTTAATTTTGAATGATGTTTGGGTTTTTTCCAGCCTGTAACCAAAGTATCAGCACAGCGTCAGCTGTAGATGGGATTATAAGCAAGAATTGCCAAAGCGTGTATGGATATTAACGGAGTCAGATGTTGCATGGGGGTTGTCTTCATTAAAGTACTGTATTAGTAGCTTCCATTATGTTGCTCTCCTGTGGTGCAAGCATTCTGGATCAGAAGAGACTTGCCATTTCACATGCACTCCAGCTGTTCCTTTTGCCCACCACACTCAAGCCTAGTATTTTCTTATTTTTAATGAGTTACGTGTGTGGAAAGCCAAAAAAAAAAAAAAAAAAAGCAGAGGGAGATTGTTAGATTGTTTCCAGCATGAAGAAGTTGGGTGAGATCACAGAAGGGCTCAAGAAAGTTTTTTCACAGCCGTGTGAAATACAGAGCTGCCAGGCTGACTCATTTCCTTGGCAGCTCATGGTGACAGACCAGCAACAGGGTGGTTGCCTTTGTCCCTGATGCTTTTGTTTTTGAGAGCACTGATGATTTCTGTCCTATTTTCTAGTCTCCTTTTGTTCTTTCTCTTCTGTTTTCTGGGTTCTTTATTATTCTGTTTTGATTTTGGTTTTGCCATCCTTCAGGAATGTTTCCCATCTCCTTATGTCTCATCTTAAAACTACACGTGGTTTAGGGCTCTGACTGATGGTCCCAGGATGCCTGGTTGTGGCTTTGATGCATGTTGTAGTCAAGCGAGCTGAAATCCCAACACAAACCAGTGCCCAATCTAACACAACTATTAGGTTTGTCATGCAGGGAGGAAAAGCTGTGCCCAGTGGAGCCAAAGCAAAAATGAAAGTAGTGTCCCTTTGTAAGGACTGGTCTAAGCAAAGTACCCCAGCCACGACAGCACACATACTGCATGCGTGTGCCCTGACTGCCTTTGGTGGCTCTGGGGGCCCCTTTATCTGTCCTCAGTGGCTCACTTGCACTGGAGCACTGTGCTTTGGTACCTTGTCTTCTGCCAGCATCGTGCCTCCTTCACCCAGCAGAGCCCTCCCAAAACAGGGACAGATCAATCGGAATGTCCTGACAGTGGCGATGTGTGGGTATTGCACTGATGTTCAGAAGTTCTTACCTGGTGGGGTTTGGATCCTCTCAACCATGCCGTATTTGAGGCAGGGGCTTGCAGAGCAGGACTATTGCTGTTTTGAAAGCCTGCTTCATCTTACAAAGAACCAGCATAATCATGACTGCAAACCTGAATGCCAAGCTGTTCCTTGTGCTTCACATCTCTTGCAACTTTGACTAGTTGCACAGCAATCTGCAGAAAGCTTGCTGACAGTAACACAAACACTTGCTGGCTTGTGCATGGGAGTATTCCAACGCCGGGCATGCAACCAACAGAGCATGTAAGCTTCTGTTTCTCTTTCTTTGAAATATCTTTCTGCTTCATATAATCTTCAGAGAAAAGGATTCAAAACCTCCATATTAAAGTCCTCTACCCAGTGGTCATGAAGGACTGCAGAATAGACAAGATGTCTCTGGTAGCAGGGCCAAGGGGAGTGGATGCTGTTGCTGTCATGTTGCTTGTCACACTCTTAGAATGGAGTAGGGCTTGAGAAAGTGGCACTGAGCTGACACAGGTCAAGCAAAGTGGTATTTTTAAGGTCCCTACCCTCTAGCTATGCCTGATCAGGCTTTAAAACATCAGTTGCTTCTGTACTGCTTCAGACTCTGCTGTAAGGGAGTAATCTAGCCCCTGCAGTATCATTTGGAAAGAAGGTTGGGTTAAAGCTCTGGAGGTTTGATAGCGGACCACCAGTACTTGAAATCTGAGAACTCTGTATAGTCTGGAGGCCTTTATAGCTGTGCTGAATTACCACTGGCCTAAAATACTGCCAGAATTCATTACTTGCCTCTGGAAACCATTTGTTTGCATTCACTGCACAAAGCAAAGCAGGCCCAGGGTTACAAACAGCTTGGTCTGTGCCAGGGCTGTAATTCTGTTGCACTGGTAAATGCCATCGTCCTTTGCAAGTGCCATCGCTCCTGACGTACACAAGCAGCTCAGCTAGCTTCACTAGCTTGGTAGCAGAGCTTAGGTCCTTGGGCCTTATGGAAAGGGATGTTTAGACTTAGCTTGGCAGAGGATTTCAGGAAGGGATGTGGGGGTGGTTCTTGTGACAGGCCTTGGAGGGAGGAGGTAGGGAAGAGCTGCAGAGAGGCTTCCTGTGCCTTGGAGCATGCATCTGGGCACTGCCTGTCTCTTGTGTTTGAGTACTCTGTTCACAGACCAAACCTGTTATTGGAAGGAAGAGACATAGTGTGTATGGTGAGCAAATGAGCAGTAAACACAACTATGAAGTATGTATCCACAACAGGTCGCTTCTCTTTAGCAGCCCAGTCCTGCTCTGGTGTAAGGGTCAGATGTTACACCTAGCAATTTGCTGGGATGCTCGGCATCACTAGTACCGCTAGCTGAGAAGCTTAGTGTCTTCATTTTAAATTGTGCTGTAAAGCTAAAAAAAGGGGGATAATAGATCTGTTTTACAGAAGGGGAGACTTAAACTAAGAAGAGCTTATATAACTGTCCTTGTGGAAACTTTTTTAAAAAGCAGAGTGTAAGCAAGTGAATGGTTAACCAGTCCCAGTGTGCACTGGATGAATACAATCACTTAATGGGTAGGATCTGTACCTCAATTCTGTCTCTTATGGAGAATTTAATTCCTAACAACCAGAGTAGTCCCCATTGTGCTGAAGAGAGCTTTTGGAGCAAGGAAGATTATATCCTTGGTAGAGGAGGGTGAAGCTAGAATACATTTAAATGAACTGGACAGATGCAAGTCCCTGGGACCTGATGGGGATGTACCCATGAGTGCTGAGGAAGCTGGTCCATGTCATTGCGAGGCCACTCTTGATCTTTGACAAGTCACCGCAATTGGGGGAGGTTCCTGAGGGATGGAAGAAATCAAATGTCACACTTATCTTCAAGAAAGGCAATAAAGAGGGTCTAGGGCAATAAATGTCAGTCAGCCTCACCTCAATCCCTGGGAAGCTGATAGAGTGAATAATAATGGAAGCCGTTCCCAACATACTAGTTAACAGGAACATGTCTGGGAAAAGTCAGCATGGATTTACAAAAGGGAAATTATGTCTGACCAACTTGATGGCCTGCTACGATGAGATGACTAGTTTGGTGGACAAAGGGAGAACAATGGATGTTGTTTATCTTGACCTTAGTAAAGCTCTTGACACTGTCTCCCACAACATCTTCATAGACAAAGTGATGAAGCATGGGTTTAAAAACTGGGCAATGAAGTGGACTGAAAACTGGCTGAACTGCCAAGCTCAGAGCTGGAGGCCTGTCACTAGTGACCTATCCCAAGGGTTGGTACTGGGGTCAGTACTGTCTCATGTTTTTGTTAATGATGTGGCTGATAGGACAGAGTGCACCCTCAGCAAGGTTGCAAATTATGTCAAACTGGGAGGAGTGGTTGATATACCAGAGGGTTGTGCTGCTATTAACAGGGACCTTGCTGGGCTGGAGCAGTGGGACAATAGGGACTTCATGGTGTTAAGCAAAGGAAAATGCTAAGTCCTACCCTGAGGAGGAATGATTCCACCTACCTGTACATTCTGGGGGGTGAGGGGCTGGAAAGTAGCTCTGCAGAAAAGGACCTGGGTGTCTTGGTGGACACCAAGTTGAGCAGGAGCCATCAGCGTACCCAAGTGGCAAAGGCAGCCAACAGTATCATGAGCTGCTTTAGGAGGAGTGATGCCAGCAGGCTAAGGGAGTTGATCCTTTCCCTCTACTCAGCACTGGTGAGGCCACATCTGGAATACTGGGCTTCCCAGTACAAGAAAGACATGGACTTACAGGAGCAAGTTCAGCAGAGTGACACAAAGATGGTTAAGGGCTTGGAGCATCTCTCATAAGAAGAGGCTGATAGAGCTCAGATTGTTCAGCTTATGAAAAAAAAGGCTCAGGAAAGGTTGTATCAATGTGTTTAAACCCCTGATGGGCAGAGTGAAGAAGATTGAGCCAGATGTTTCTCAGTTGTTCCCAGTGAAAGGGTAAGAGGTAATGGGCACAAACTGGAATTTGGAAAATTCTATTTAAATGTAAGAAAACTTTTACTGTGAGGGTGGTCAAATCCTGGAACAGGTTGCCCAGAGAGATTGTGGAGTCTCCACCCTCAGGGAGATTCAAAACCTGACTGGCCACAGTCTTGAGGAACCTGCTGTAGGTGACCCTGCTTTGAGCAGGGCATTGGACTAGATCTCCAGAGGTGCCTTCCAACCTCAGCCCGTCTGTGATTCCCTGAAAGGGCAGTGGTTCAGTGCAGACACAGTGGTTAGAGCACTATCTTTAACATAACTCAATGCTCTGCTCTTATTCCAAGAGGCCTATCAGCAATCTAACTTGGAAATCTGCATTTCCTGGCGTATGAGATCACCCACCCATGGAGGTAGAGTCTCATTTCCTGAAATAAGAGCCCAACAGATTGAGCAAGCTCTTGCCCTTTGCTTATCTGTTAGTTATATAACCACATAAATATAACAGTCACTTTTCTTAGCATCAGGTACTTACTCTGTAATTGGTATCACTTAATGTAATGTGTTGTTCTCCCCTTCTCAGTTTTAATGGTTGATGTAATTGCAGTTTTGCAAACAGTGGTAGCATACCAATGCAGTCGCTTCTGCATCAAGTACTTGGTGCTATTCAGGATACGCTAGTGTAAGACTCGGATGATCACAGAAATAGGACCAAATTGTGGATGTAGATGACTTGTTTGGTATCATGAAAGGAATAATACTAAGACAGTCCTTCAGAAAGAAATCCACAATACTTAAAAGATGATTACTTTATATATTTTTTCCTACATTTTTCCCATGAACTTTTCCTATTTTTTCCATGAATTGTGGTTTTTATTTCAGTTAGAGAAATTGCTGCAGTATTAACCCAACTACCTGAATTTTCATATGGGATAGGCAGAAGATGCCACTGTAAAGAGAAACTCTGCAGACAGTGGGATGCAGAAAAATTACAAAAATGTATTAAATAATTTGAAAATTCACAACTGCTGTAAGGGGTGTATGTCAGGTGTTTGAGCCAGCACTTTGGTTACAGTTGCAGAGCTTGTGGGGAGTATCTGGTTTCACTGAACATGCTCACCTGTGTCTGACATGAGCTCCACCAGGCTTTGGAGCTGCTCCTGTCTCTGCTTCATTCAGGGTGGAAAATGAGCTACTTGATATCAATAGTGATTGGATTAATACTGACCCTGCTAGAGAATTAAAATTGCTCCCTCTTCTCTAGTCCGGGCTGTAGTGCCTAGCTGGTGGCAGTGCCATTTGCTGTTTCATATATGTGCCCGCCACATCGAATACAGTTAGCCTTAGCAGGTCACTCACTAGGGGACTTTTGGATATAAATGACATGATCAAAAGCTCAGTCTGAAGCTGTGTTCAAATGGCTCGCACCTGCTGCACTGAGGACAACTGCTTAATTAGAGGAATATCATAGCAAAGAAGAGGAGATCTAGGATGGAAATGAAGGTTTGCATTCAACCTTGCCCCAGGAGTTGATCAAACTCGCATGTTACTTACTTTTTCATTTTATTGTGTCCTGTGAGAACCCCTGCCTGCCACCTGGCCTCCCACTGCGCAGAGATGAGCAGAATTGAAGATGTGCTGGAGGCACCAGACATGACAGCGGCAGAGGGAACTAAGGCCTGTGGATTTGCCACTCTGTTAAAGTTACAGCCTAAGCTGTGAAGCAAAAAGCTTGCTGGATAATGGGAAAGGAACCTTAGCTGGGGGAGCAAGGATCATCTCAAACATCTCAAGCATGTCTGAATAATGCTTTCAGAAGAATAGGAGCTTTTGTGCAAGAAATAAAATCTAATCTTTGTCTACTTTGTACTGGACACTGATATTACCAGTTTTGAGCTGGGGAAGAGGAAAGAAATTGCTATACTTCATTGTAAATCATCAGCAGAAGAGTGAAATCTTGGAAAGGCAGGCAAGGTCCTAATGAGAGCTGTCCTTTGAAAACTTTCCACAGAAAAGAGTAGGGATTAGCTCTGGTCTGAATATTAACTCGGTTTTAGTAAACAAAGTGTGCTTTCATCTGCAGTGAGGTCCCAACTAAAATGCACTTGCAGTTGTTTATACCAGTGGTATTTAGGACCTCAGTTCAGTGCGGGGACAGGACACTTCCCTGGAATTGCCTCACCATGTCTCATTAACTCAGGTTTACTGGGATTTGATCAAAACCATAATCTCACCTCCCTGCCCACAGTGCCTTATTGTCTTTAACAGAAACAATCAAACACAGCGCCAAGCTGCTAATTTTCCCCATGTGCTGTTAAAATACAGTGCAGTGTCTGCAACATCTGTAGGTGATTCCATGCATGAAGGAGTATATTGATGCCTCTGCACAATACTAGGCTGGGGTCACTTCTGAAGCATTTGGTAATACTTCTGTTGAGGGAAGAAGCAGACTGTTTTGTTGATAGCACAGGCACTTCCTTTACTTAAAATGGATCTGAGAGCCTTCATTAACTGTAAAACCAGGGTGCAAGCTGGCATGTGGGTTCATTAGTGTTCTGCTCGTTTACCCTGGTGCAGATTTTGGCCTGTTTTCTTGCACTATGTATAGACAAATCCAGCAAGTTTGGAGGGTCCCCCCACTTTCCCACTGAATAACTACGATGTTCTTGGGAGCTTTGTTTTTACAAAACTTTCAGCCTATCCAGCAACACAAGTGTGTGAAGATGTACAGTGTGCATGCCGTTAGAGTCAAAGCAGTTATTTCCATGCCTAAAGTTAAGCACACTGACTGCTTAGAGCTGGCAGAGCTGGAATAATGGAAATATTTCTGGATTTCTTTTTTGTGGTGAGGACAAAGCAAGCGCCAAAAAAATGTTTGTTCTGCTAAATTGACATATACCTGTCCCGGAAAGTAGCTGTGCTTTGCATGGGTTGAATTTATGTGAGGTTTTCTATTGCAATTACATAAGGAAAACTCATCCTAGCCTGACAGATCATAGGTGCATAACTTTAATAGCAATTAGTTCCACTGATTAGGTTATCTGAATGGCTGCCAGAGATATCGATCAGGAAGAAAGCTGCTTGGAATAGCGACATCTGAAAGAATTGGTTTTAAAACAGTCAGAAATATAGCTATTGATTGAGTGAAGGGGATTCTTCTGGCCTGTAAGAAAGCAAAATCGTACACTTAACTCAGCAGGATGCTGTGGTGTGAGCTTTGAGAATAATCTTTAAAGAATGTTTAAAAAAAAGCAGCAGGGGCAACTGAACATCTTTCAAAGAAAATTATGAAGGAGTATAGGAAGCCAGGGTCATTTTCCTGTTTTTTTTTCTCAGCCATCCAAATTGGAGATTAAAAACATTACCTAGATTTATTTGGGAAGATGTAAAAGGGAGCATTGTTCAGAATCTGTCAGAAAAGTCCATATCCACATCAATTTCAGGGGAATAGGAACTTTCCTGGGACGGGGAGATGGCTAAGTCATATTTGCAAACTGAGGAATATGGAAATTAAAAGTGCCTTGTGGTGTTGAGCAGCTAATTGAGAAGTCAGTACTAGGATTTGTTCTAGAACTAGGCAAACAGTCCTCTGCTGGTGGGAGGGATTTTACCTGGATGTGTTTTCTTCAGGCCTCTGATTATCTGCCTTAATTCATGCCCGCACAGAGGGATGGCACATGGCATTATATTGAACCTCCACCAGGAGGAATTTCAGGTAGTAAAATGGTTCACTCCAGTATTGCCCAGAGCAGTTAAAGAAAAAAAAAATGTCTGTTTTCCCCATTCTTTCTTAGGTAGTCATGGCAAAAGCAAACAAATTTAAAATACAATCTGTAAAAACTCATGATCCATACATTTGATGCATGTACTCAGAGTCTGTCTGTTATCAGCCATGGTCTGATATGCACGACAGTTGCATACGTGAACTAAGCAGTTGTTTGAAAGATGGTAACAAAAGTTATGTGTTGATGATGCTTATGTTGCTGTGAATTGAGCATAGACAGTCTCTAAACTGATCTCTCCTGTCTATATAGCTAGAATGAGCTTGAAATGGAAAAATTGAAATTTAACGTGGGCTTTTAAAAAACTCTGTCCAAAGAGAATTGTGTTTCTTTCCCTTTCCTTCCCGCATGCTGGAGTAGCGTGCAGTCTTTGCCCTGGATGCCCGCATCAAGCAGAGGTTGCATACCATGGGTCTCCCTAGAGCTGGGGCCTCTGGGACGGCTGGGTTTGCTGCGTGTGGGCAAGGCAGTTGGGCTGAGCCTGCTTTGGAAAGGGAGGGTTAAAATATCTTCCAGCTGTTTTGTCCTATACTCTGTGTGTAAAGAAACACTGTGCTGGTCTTGAATTACCAGCCCTTACCCTCTGTGTTCTAGGCTGGTTCTTATTTAAACACTGTTAATTGTTGTTGTTTATGAACACATCAAAGGTCTCTGAAAACGTCAGCCAGGACTGATACCCCTGCCTCCTCAGTGCATGCATGGAGTGGAACAGCTTACTGCTTTTCATGAACTTGTCGGCTCTTTTCATGTCACCATCTCTCTTTTGGGAATGGGAGAAGCAAGATGTGACAACGTAAAGTGGCTTTTTCCAACATCATGCAAACTGCCTATGACAGAGCTGGGAAAACTGACCCAGAACATCCCAGTCCCAGGCCAGGGCTCCTGGCCCATCCTCCCACGTTAAAGTGCAGGCGGGGGAAAACGCAGATCCCAGAGCCCCGCTAAGCATGTCGCCAGCTCTCATTTCTCGTGCGCTCGGCCAGCAGCCCCTGCAAGGCTGTGTAAGGCTGCCAGTCTCTTTCCGGCACAGGAGGAACACCCTTGTTGGGGGGCTGAACTTTTCTGAGCGTGGTAGCTGCTCAAGAGTTAAGACTTTGGTTAGTGCTAGTTCATCTGCTGGCTTGGCAGAATGAGGCGGGGAGTCAAAATACCCCCTCCACTTCAGCAAAAGAAAAATCCTGTGACTTTAGCATAAACAGCTCCTCAGCTGAAGCAGCTAGGGATTTGAGCATGAAAATTTGGCATGGAAATAGCCTTTCATTAGAATCATGTCTCTGAGCATTCCTGTGAAAAACTGCTTTTGATCAGCAGCAGAGGTGGAAAGTACTGCCTGGCAGAGACTGCACCCCGGCCTGCAAACTGCAAACCTGCAGGTGCATTCACTACCCGTGAATATGATCGTTACCCCAGGCTGTTGTTGGCAGGGCAGGATTCGCTGCTCCTGAGAGGGCTGAGGCAACACGGATACACCCATTTATAAACGGGGACGAGAAATGCCGCTGCTTCTCTGCAGGGCTGTGCTGCTGCGGTGGGGGCGTGAGGGGGCCGTCCGGGTCCTGCCGGTACCGGCTGCGTGGGGCCGCGTCCCCGCGCGGGAGGCTGTGGGCCGGTCTCCCCCCTCCATCGGCCGCGGCCGCTAGCGGCGTTCCCCGGGCCCGCCGGGAACGCTTGCTAACCGGAAGAAGCGGGCCGTGCTCGCGCGGGGCCGGCGGCAGTTCCCGCCACCGCCGGTGCCGGGCCGCCATCTAGCGGGCGGCGGCGGGGCGGTGCCCGGCCGGGCGGGCGCGAGAGCGACCGTGGGGCGCGAGGGCAGCCGTTGGTTTCAAACGGCGAGTGCCCGCTGGGCGCTAGGAAGGGGGTGGCGGGAGCCGCTCCGCGCGGGCGGGCGGTTCAGTTCCAGAACACCCCGCTGTGCCTGGAAGCCAGGCGGCGGCCGCCGCCGTCCCGGCCGGGAGAGCCCGGCGCGGCCGGTCGATTTGCAGCGAGCGCCGAGGTGCTGTGCGGCCTGCTGCTCAGGGAGCGCCCTGGCAAGGTAAGCTCTTCTCGGCCCCCGCGTGTGCAGGCGCCTGAAAGCTTTGGGTGCTTGCCGGCGATCATTTTGGGTCACTCTCTTCTTGACTTTATCTGTTGTAGCTAAAGACCTACTACTTTTCAAAATGCATAGTTAATTTTGGTACCTAAAGTATCTGGAGAATTAGGCGGTATCAGTATTGCATCTACCATATTCAGTCAGATTAAGCCTAGTACTGTCAGTCTGAAACTTTCATAACCTGCTACTTAAAAATCATCATCAAATGGATCTTAAGGTTTAGATTATTAATGCCGATACATTTGGAGTTTTTATTTGCCCTGTGAGTCTTGGAGCCTTCTAGAGGTGCCTCGAAAACTCTGAAACCTAATAAGATAACCTGTGGTAATCAGAAGACTCCCAAACCCAGTGCACTAGCATCAGTGTGTTGTTACAAGCTCTTGTTTGTAATTAGTAAGTGCTCACAACATACTGGGAGAAACTTCCAGCTCCACTGAAAGGCAGGGAACAGCAAATGCTCCATGCTCATTTCAATGCGTTGTAGCCAAACTGCAACAGGACAGAGGGACAAATAAAGCCACTTTTAGGATTACAACCCAAGTTAATTACTGTGGTCGCACTTAGTGACTGCCAACAGGACAGGGAATGCAGTAGGAGAAGGGAAAGCACTAATAGAGGCAAAGCCCATTCTCTAAGCTGTTGCCAGTTCAGGAAGGTATGAAGCTAACTTGTTCTGGCGCAGAAATTTCAGTAAATGTGGGCTCTCTGGTGGGCAGGGTTAAGTGTACATAATGGTCTGCTTAGCCTAATAAATCCATCATACAGAACTGATGATTGATAAAATAAGCACAGCCAGCATAGCATGCTGGGGAGAAGACTGACATGTACTCCTACATTAACTGATTGGTTGAAATAGCAGTTTTGTTTTCATTCCTCCCCCAGATTAGTGGCTAAAAAAAACACCACCCCTCAACAGTAAAAACAAAATGTGCATAAAGCAAGGATAATGGTTTACAAAACGTACTGTGGTCCTTCTGACAAATAGCTTAATTCCCAGCAAACGTACAAGATAGTTTGCCTTTAGGTGGTGGAGCTAGTTGTGGTCATTTAGTGTCTTTGTCTAAGCAAACTTAGTGATTGTACCCCACTCCACTGAAGCAATTCATAAACAGGAAATACCAATACAGCAACCAGTAGCATTTTGCCCAGAGCAACATCTGTGCTCCAAGCTGCTTACCGTAATACTAAACGGTACAAATCTGTTGATTTGATAACACAAAGACAAATGGTAAATCTGGATCAGCATTGCATATATCCAAGATTAAGCATTTCTGAGTCAAAGCCTTCAACTCCATTAAAAAAGAAATAGGCCTTAATTCTAATCTTGGTATAGTGGTGTTAGTGTGGAGTTACTTTGCTGATTCCACAGACATTACATCATCTTCATTAAACGTTAACTGAGATGATTTGAGGTATGTCAGTCTGAGCTCTAACTCCACCAGCCACAGTTGTCTTAGTTCATTTTTCTACCAAGTAAAGTCAGCCTTGTAGTTGTTTAGGAAAGACTGGAGGTGCACGGAATTCATCATGGCACTGTTTCCTTGCAAAGGAAGCCTCCTGTAAGCTGACTACATGTTTGAAAAACATATACCTGTCTACACACTAACCAAATGAGAGATGTCAAAAAAAAGCTAATAAACATGTCAAGACAAAACAATTACACTTAAATATGAATTTTATTGCTAAGGGTATTTTGCTATAAATTAATAATGAGGACATGTAGTAAAACAGCAGTTAAGATAGGGAATGCACAAGAACATGAAGGATCTCAGGGGGGAAACATTTGCTGCATGCTACCCTCCATGACTTACACATATCTTAGTCATATCATGAAGAGGGAAAGCCACAAATACATTTGAGGAACACTGGTGTGAACCTTCTCCTCTACTCAGCTTGCTTAGCTGGTTCCCTCCCCTGTTGAATCTCTCCTGAAGAAGAAACACAATGAAGCCAGTGTTGTGTGACATCAACGGTAGCTCCATCTAGATGCAGCACAGAATGTGCTTCAGCACTAGAAAAGATGCGTCTTTGCCAAAAGTCAGCGCAGTTGCTCTGTACATAAACACTTTCCACTCCCTCCTCTCCAGTTTGTAAGCCTTTATCCACTCACTAGAACAGACTGGCTCCCTAGCCCCCCATGTTGTAGCAAAGGCAGCCAACAGCTGTTTTCACATGGAACTAAGAATTTGGGAGGGGGCCCTGGTTCACCTCTTCAGTGTGGTTGGACTTAACCAGAAGGCTGAGCATTTGCCCCCCACTTTCAGGAAGCCTGGCTCTGTCCAGCTGTCTATAACTGAGAATCCACAGGTAACTAGTCACGGATGAGCATAGAGACTCGAGACCTCTGTAAGCACTGCCATTTTGATTCCAAACGGGCTGTAATTGATATACAACAGATTTAGTCATCCTTAACCCATATGTGTACACTGCAAAAAAGAGTGGCACTGTAGTGGGAGGCCAAGTATTGGGGCCCAGGCAGGACAGCATATGCTTGGGTGCTGTGCAGGTGTAACTGGAATCAGAGCATCATGAATAGCACTATTCAGAAACAAACACCTTTGTAGGACTATCATTTCAATCTGTTTTGAAAATTATCTTCATGCACCCACTGCCTCTTCCCATCACTGTGGTGTCACCTATCTCCAGAAGCTGGCAGTCCCTCTAAGCCCTGAAATCCACTCTGGCCCTGTTCCTTCAGCTCAAGCCAGCATCTACACAAACGGCAGACAGAGGAAGTAGTGAACTAGGCAGAGAAAGGCTAGTGAGTCATGACTATGTATCCAGCAGGGTATGATTATAAATGTGACCAAACCTCCATTCTGTTCCTGAGCAACAGGAGCTATGGCCGTGTCTTCAGGAAGCAAGTTTATGAGCTTTAACCACCCGTGAATTCAAGTGGCTATCCCTGTGCTGCTGCTTTGTGCACCAAGATGTTTCCACTTCTGTTTCTTCAGTGAGATCAGAAAGGCTACAAGCACCTGCAGTAAGATAACTACTCTCTTGATTTTATGCTCTAGCACAGTTTTGTACATTTGCTTTCTAACTTCTAAATGCATATGGTACTGGCATAGAAAAGTAGCTCATGATTTTAGTATAAAAGAAGTCTATTCTTACCAAGATGGAACTAGAATCTTCAGCTTCAATTTTTCTTTCCCTTGAGAAGGGGTAAGGTTATTGTTTTAATGGAGACTTACTTCAATTTGAATTAAAAAGATCATTTCTTGCTTTGAATTCAACCCAGAAATGTTTTGCAATCAACAAAGTCGTTATCTTACACACTTCACTTGAAGAAACTGGGGACCTAGATACAGTTATCTCCTGAAAGCACAAAAGACGTTCTCCTGCTGTGATCAACAGCTCTTGCAAAAAAAAAAATCAAAAAACCCACCAAAACAAGAAGAACACCCAACAAAAAAAACACAATAAAACTCTGAACTTAAAATAAATTATTAGCTGATTCACTTTGTGCTGCTCTTTCACAATCATTATGAAATTCAAAAGAAATTACAATGATGTTCAATTGTTTTATTCTCCCCCACCCCTTACAAGCAAAGTATCACACAGGGAGAAGAGGAGATGGAGGTATTCTGCAGAACTAGTTATATTGTGAAGCGCAAACTAAACAGCAGTGTAGACCTGTAATCAGCTTCAAGGTTATTATCTCAAGGCTTAAAAAGGATAGAAATGTTTGTTCACTTAAGTTCCAGACAGTCACCATCTCCTCCTGAGCTCAAGGGTACCAGGCTTCTAGGAGAACTTCAGTAAGGTAGTCCAATTTCTTTTGGTTTGGACTAGCTATAGGAAACTTCTGCTTTAGTCCTCTTTTGAACCTCCAACAAGCCCTTTCAGTCCATACCACTGGCAGACCTTATGCAGCTCGTATTAATCTGTGAAAGGACATGCATGCACATTGGTTTCGGCTCTGAGCCAAAGTTTCTTGGAAGAAGTTTACATTCCCTGGATTAAGCCCACTCTTAGTAATGTATCCAAGATTACATCTGTGTGTTTCCTTCTGATGATTTTGGTTTGTTGAGTTGGACTTAAGAGTCATGAAAGCTTAGTGCTTCCCCCAGCTGCTATCCAAACTCTTGTCCAAGACATTGGACATTGCTTAAATATATAGAACAGAGCCAAGACAGCTTTAGGATGAAATAAAAAAAGTTGGGGCTTGATCTAAATTTATATGGGTGCAAATTCTCATTCTTTTTCTTCTTTCCTGACATACCTGAAACCCTGTGAACCTTAAGGAAATTAATCTACTTTTGAATGAAAGCATAAGAAAGACTTAACATATTAAAACAGTATGAATACAGGAAGCTGAAAGTGGAAGTATAAAAATAAGTCTTCTTACTATAAAGCATTCAACTTGGGCACCCTGCCTCTTTCACCTGAATAAGAAAGCATGTGCATTTCTTTAGAGCTTGCTTTCCCCTGCCAAGCACAGCTCAGTACAGATTATAACAGGATAAGGTAACAGGCCACATAACACATGTAAGAGTTGCACTCCAGGTTACAGTCCATAGCACAGCAGCCAGCAGGAGCACACTGTGTAAGGAACCAGTCATACAAGCAAAGCCAGCCAGGTTCCTTGGGAGTGTTTTCCTTAACAAGTCATGGAGGGAAGAAGAGACCTGCTGAATGTGAGGGGGAAGTGTACATAGAACAAAGGGAGGCTCAGCTGTGCTCAAAACTAGATGCAAATAATGAACCTGGTTCAGGAAACCTTGGATGCTGAGAGGCAGACATTATATCCTAGCCATGGCAAGGCAGCTGACATCCAAGTGCCTGTGTGCAAGGTCTACTTGTGCTGTTTGTCTCTCCCCTCCTGACTATTACTGCCTGCAGGTGGGTTCTGGTAGGCCCAGTGGGACAAGGGTTGTTCAAGTTAGTTCTCCTCCTGCAGACTTTGCAGAGCGATAGCAGTAATAAGCAGAGACATTAGACAGTGGCCTCATCCTCAGCAATGCAGTCAGTACAGTGTCTGAGGAGACTGTTCTATAGACAAGGAAGACCCCTTGCAAAGCTAAACATCCATTACTTCCATCTGACCAGAGAAGAGTGATTCAGGATAAAGAGAGAGGTGAAACAACAAACATTGATCTTCCTTGCCACTGGTCATTCACATTTCTGGGAGAATAGAAGAACTGAGGAGTGCTACTGCTTCTTAGCGGTTTGCTTACACATCTTCAAAGACAACCTCACTTGGATGGTGTGAAACAGGTATAGGACCCCATTTAAGAAAATACACTACCATCTGCAGGCAAGTTTGAAAACAAAAAAATCCTCAAGCATAGCAGATTACTAATGCCAAAGAGTTTCTGCTGAGCTGTGTGTTTGTACAGGGAATGTTTAGAAGCCAGTAGTACATATATACTAATGCAGGGCCCCTGTAAACCTCCTATTTGGACCAGATTTTAGACCCTCAAAAAAATCTATTTTTTCCACAGTTTTTACAGTGCCAGTCTATTTATAAAGCTAGTGACTGCTACAATGTTACATTGGTGCTCATGTTGGTCCTTATCAGTACAAATCCTTGTAACTCCAAACATCAGAACAGAATTCAAGAGCAGCACATGCCATCTCCAACCACGTAACTAAATGGTGCCTTTAAACTCTCCTTAGGACAGTTAAGAATCAGGTATTAAGATGTCACTACCGAAAAATAACTATTGCGTTTCTTAAAGTTTAACAGTAAACAACATTGCCAATATATTATTGCACACAATAAAGGTTTTTGGAACTACAAAGATAAGGAACGGGTAATCTAGAAGACCCAGAATAATGATCCCAGAGCCATTCCAGTCGCTGCTCCAGCAAGCATGCCCACTGCAAGATCTCCATCGCTGTCACGGTAACGCTCTCGAATGATGACATGGTTTGCAGGGGGTTGGCCATAAGGTCCTAGGTAATAAAAGATTGTTAGGATGAGGAAAAAAGAAATCTGTATCTTAATGCTGTGCATTGCAATTTCAAAATGTGCCCGTTCTTTCACCCTCTTCGTTCTACTGAACACTAAGATTATGTCAGCTACAAAGGTAGAATACATCTCTGCTTTGGATTCAGCTTCCACATTTATTAAATAAATCCAGAGACCTAGCAACACTTCTAGCCTCCTAAGAGTTTAGTATCTGGGAGAAAAGCTCATCACAAATGTAAAACTGAACATTGTTCTGCATTTATATTAGCAAAGAACCTATGAATTACTTGTATCATTCTATCAAATGCTTAGTGGATTTAATGCAAGAAGTGGGTCTAAAAACTGATTCCACCTTGAAGTTAAGGCAAATAGTGTAGTTCACCCCACAAAAAAAATCTTTGGCAGCTCTTAAGACAGTGGTTTGTCAGAAACTGTGTATCAGTTATTTACAATTACTGCCTACTACTTCAACTCAGCCTTCACATCCTGTTGTGTGGCGACAGCTGCTACGTTTCTTTTCAGATGAAGATTGGCCCACTAGTAAGGAATTAACCTAAGACTCAAGAAACTACCAATTGACCCAACAGACTTGTGCAAGCTCCACCTGTCATGTTTTGTGACTTAGCTCCTACCTCCAAAGCAACCATAATAGTATTGCTTTCCCCTCCAGACATTTCAGGAAGATTAAGTATTCTTGAAGATATTGCATTGTTTTTTGTAACAGATACTGAAGTAATTCAACTAATACAACTGGAGAAGGCTCACACTGACTGTCAACAATGCATGACTGGGAACTTCATGAGAAGGATTATGTCAATTCAGAGAATGAGCAACGAAGCTGAACGTACACGGGTTATGTTAGTTGATGGGGGTAAACTTGACCCCTAAGATTTACTTGCGGTACCCCTAGTGAAGGAAAACATTGGGGCTTAGTTACTATGCCCAACCTCTAACTAGTATCTTAACCCACTGGACTTGCAAACTTTAGGAGAGTTACTATTTAATGCTGCATTTTTACCGTACAGGTTTCTGAGGCTTGATTTTCAAGGCCTGATGGTAGTTTTTAAAAATGGTTTTTGGGACTTTCAACAAGCTGCTGCTTTTCTGAGAACCAGCAGAACACCCCTTCCTCTGTGTTTGCATATATATATGTATAGCTTAGGACTTCGCTAACTTAGATGGGGAAAGCATCAAAAGCTTCAGGCTGATGCACCTCCCTTGTAACAAAAAACAGAAAAGGCAAATGAAATAATCTGACAAATGTCAAATGAAAAAAAAAGAATCTCCCTCAAAACTGAAAAAGATTCTGAACAGAGATTCTTGTTTGCAGAGCCAGGACATCTTACAGTTAGTAAGTTAAATCTTCTGATTTATTATTACCCATACTACTCTAAAGCCCTGATTCTGTAGGATTTGAGCTCTCTATGCAGAGCTAATACTAAATTAAGGTGACTAAGCTTAAAAGCACACCCTAAAATTTTAGTCTCTTTCCTCTTATTGGGATTGAAAGCTATACAAACCTGAACAGAGAAATAGAAGACTTCACAAGGCTGAATGTACTGCCTTACAGCAATTTCAGCATGTGGGGAACGAACCAGTTACCACCCTGCTTGGGGAGCGGATTTATCTCTGAAACTTGCATTTAATTCTGAGGTCATAGCTGAACATCAGTGTTGAAATAATTAAGCTAGGTATAAGAGCAACAGATGAATCAAAAGCTCCATCAATGCCCAGTATGGAGTACTGAATAAATCTCGTTCTGGCTCTTCTATCTTTCCTTAGAAAACATGCTGCCTACTGTAGTTAGAGAGTTCTGTGTGCTTGAGGCAGAGAGTTTATGAAGTAATGTAAATACGTTGGGATCACATTGGGAAGGTTAGATCACTTAATATAAATCTCACTGCACTTGCTTTGTTGTGAAAGCATAAGGGTTCCAGTTACAAGTCAGGTCAGGTTTCTTTCTACCACTCTGTTCTGCAAGAGTGGTGGGTGATAAAGGATGGTGATTAATAGAATTAAAGCCAGAAAGACTGACTCAAATAGCTTCTACGGGAAGGTGAAGGATATGATTGATACCGATTACCTTGGTACGGATACTGATAGGGAACAGCATAAGCTTGTCCGTTGGAGGCATAGAAGACTTGAGGACCAGTAGGGGCATACGCACCATTGTACTGATCATAGCCGTAGCCATAAACCTGGTGAAATTAAAAATACCCATTACAAAAGTCATCTTTGTTATGTATCCGATTATGCACTTTGTTCAATTGTTCATTTCTAATGCAGTTAAAGTTTCACTAAAGTATCCAGTCTGTTCTGGTAGAACCTATCTACTCCCTGGAAAGGATTTAGAACAGCTGCTTGAAAAAATAAGTGCCTCTAAGCAGCATTCACTCTTCACCCCTCCTGGATGGTAAATTTTAGAGGCAGGGCCTGGATCATCAGGCAGAGTCACAGCAGCCTTACCAGCTTCTCCTCTCTGCCCTCATGCCAACAACAGCTCTCTGGAGAGCTCACAAGTGCCAGGTAGGCAGCAGCTGATCCCAAGAAACTCCAACCAACTTTCCTCTAGCACACTGCAAGTAAATATCAAATTCAGGACAAATACTCTGTAGCTGTATGTTTTGGAAGCAATTTTGTTCTCCAAAAGAGGAGGCCTGCTGCTAGTCCTGCTACAGCTCCCAGTACCACATCTAGTTCTTAACAACTATTTTTAACAGTGCGGGGCTGGAGCAGAGCACCTATAGTGCAACAAGTAATACTACCCTAAACTATCCCTTTGTGTATCACTGCACCTGGGTCAGAACATCCAGAAATCCCCAATATATACTGATTCAGCCCTGATGCTGCTCCTTCTCCACTGTAGAAGAACTGTGCATCCAGAAGCTAGAGTTCCTGTGTTGCTATGACATGTTGGATACAACAAAATCCTTATGTGTCAGAAGTGACAGCTCCAGTCATTAAGTCCTATTTTTAAAACTTCTGATTTTATATCCTCCCAGTGCCTACACAGTGTGAAAAGTGTAGTCACACCTCCTTATGTTAAAAGCTGCATGGCCAATATTTTTCAAGATTAACTAAATAACTTCTGCCCTGTCTTTAAGAAGCTTAATTTTCCAAGTTCACTGAGCAGCCATCCCTTTATATAACTCCAACCAGCTCTGCCTCATCCCTTTCCAAGGAAATCCGTAGGAGTGACAGTAGATTATTAGTGCCTTACTCTCACTCTCCTTTTGTACAAACCTTAAATCTGGCTCTAACTGTGAAACACTGCGCTTTGGGAGTAGTTTGGGTGCTTGAAGGATGGCCACTTTTGCAACCTCACTTATTTTAATGCTTCCCGACTGCAGCTCTTACCTCTGGTGATGGTGTGGCATAAGCTGTATAGGGAGGAGGGGCTGAGGAAATGGCTGTCTCATCATACATCACGTCAGATCCCATGTAGCCCTAAACACCATGGAAAGGTAGCAGTTATCACCTGTTCCTACAGGCAGCCAGTGAGAGCAGTGCAAGTATTAAAACTCAGTGACCCTAAGGAAAGAGTAACCTTTAGACATGCTGCATGTTAAGAAAGCAGTGAGTGCCTTATAAAGCGCTGCAAAAAGAAACTACCTGGAGAGCAGACCTGGGAGAACACAAATGCCTATCAACCAGAGGAAGCAGCCATAAGTTCTTACCTCTGTGTGTGTGCACACACACGTGCATACATGTGCATGAAAGCACACCAACTCCTTCCCTCATTTCATAGCCTCAGTTTTAGAAATTACCCTCTTCTTCATCCTCCGTTTTCAGATAAAAAAGCCTTCACAACTAACCTATCTGCTTTCTGGCACCCTGGAGTGATATCACCAAGAGCAGATAAAGGAAGCGAATGCAGTAGCCAAAAGTGATACCTGAACATTTTAGCAGAACACTGTCACAGTTCTTAGCCACCTCTCACTTTCTGGCTGTGAGGAGACTTTAAAAAAATGCAGTAACAGCGGTTTAAATGTAGGGATTTGAGGGGCTTGGTTGTTTTTAGGGAATTACTTTGCAAATGCCACCTATAGTTCTGTTCCTTTTTGAAGGCAGCCATGAGGCAAAGGTGATAACTTACTTGAATCCATCAACAAGTTGCTCTCAAAGATAATTAAGGTTTGTTACAGTAGCCTTGTATTCTTGCCCTTAATACCAGGAATCTACAGTGGTGCTCTTAGTCAGTGCCCTATCACAAGAAAAAAGGATTTATTTTTTTTTTAATTTACCAGTGAACGCTTTAATAGCTTGATAGAGAATGTTCTTACTGCCTTTTGTACCTGGACTGTAGAAAGACTTTTGAGGGCATACTATGGCCGTATCCCCGGTCAAATTTGTGGTGGAGATTCTAAGGATCACTTGAAACACACTGTTGAAAGCACTGTATGAAGAGGCAGGTATTTCTACCACCTGAGAAAAAGTCCAGCAAATGCTTACATCTTAGCAATAAATTTATTCTGTTCTGCTACAGGGAATTCTGTGCAGAATTATGACATTCTATGCAGAATTATATGACACAAGTCTGCAAACGTCTAAATGACAGAGTTCTCAAAGCTAGGGTGATCATCCTGCTATTCCAGTAATGTTATGAGGCACTGCTGGATGCTCGGTGGTTTTGAAAGCTGTGTCAGACACCTACAGATGGACTCAAACCCAGTTACCCCGTTAGCTCAAGTCCTTGTTGGAGACCTTAAATAGCTTTGGAAGGTGCTAATTCATGATATTACTTGTGCAGAGGGCTACCTTCCCTACTTTCAATAGCAGCCTTGGCTGACAAAGGTGGTGCACTGCCAAGTTTTGCATGCCATCTAGCAGGGCTGGCAGCTGAGTGTGAGACATGAAAAGCAGCAGCTCCTGTCTCCTGAAACCAGGAGTCAGTGTCTCACACGTAAGCCAGATAAAGCCCCTAAAACTAGAGCAGACAGACCATGAGTGTTGTGTCCTCTGCGTGAGGACAATTCCTTCACTTCTCATTTAACACCATGGAGCAGCATCGCATGGCTGCAGTCAGAGTCAACTGTGTCCAGAGTAGTTTTGATACAACAAGTGCTTGCTTTGGGTATCTACATATCTAAGTTATATCATATGACTGATGCCTCAATACAGTGGCAATGTTAATGTGACCCATGAAAAACTGAGGTAAGCTTCTACAAAACCCAGCATTTCCCCATGAAACAAACATCTCAGGTTGGTTTAGTCTAGCCATGTAAGGAAAGCTAGTGCTGAAAGAGTACTCTGGAAGGCAGTCTGGAGGAAAAAAAAATTGATGATACCCACAAGGGGATGGGTGTGGTTCTTTAGAGAACTCCCATAGAGGCTTTTACGATTCCTGACCTCTTCACTCTCCACAGCAAGCATGCTGATGCAGAGGTAATACGCTCCTTCTTGGCATGCCTGCATTCCCCTCCAAGCACCTCTAGCTCCTCCCCTAGTCTCTGCCAAGAAGCATTCCACAATGTAATGGATCTGCATTAACAAACAGCTTCTTTGCAGTAAGCTTCCTTTAGCACTGTGCCTGGTAGGCAACAAACACTAGGAGTGGAAAGTGCATTTTTACTGGTTGCAGAAGATTTACTTTTGCCCGCAGCCTCAGTGCCCACTTCCTTTACAGACCAGTTTCCCAAACATTCACTTCCACCCAGAGAAATCATTCCCTGAAATTATTTACTTTCACCCACCATGTATTTGCCTGGACTTGGCTGCAAAGTGACAAGTCTTTGTCAAAATGACTGCAAAATGACAAGTGCATGTGATCCAGAGGGTCGTTCTTCTCCCCACCCACAAGCCTTATCATCATGCTCATGACCCTCTTTGTCTCTAGCAGAGAATGATGGAACAGGATTTCAGAAGTAAACTGCTGGACCACACAACACTGATGTGTTGCTTCTCTACTAGTCTTAGGTAGTACACTTACTGTGTTTGTTCTGGCATCCTGGAGAGCAATCTTCCATGCCCTGCAAAAAAAAAACCCCATTATTTAGTGGAACACTGATAAAAATTAATGCCAGTTTTCTTTTTAGGACTATGAAAAAACCAAGGTTAGCAGCCAAAAGTACTCCAGGAGCAGAGTTTAATCAAAGCCTAATGATACACTAAAATGAATGCACAAAGGTGTTACACCAAGACTGAGAAATAATTACTTTCTTTGCAGAGCTGAGAAGGAATGAGGAGGAACACAAGAAAGAACAGATGCAGTTTTGGAGGTCCTCACTGCAAACACAACAGCCAGGTAATACGCAGCTATGCTTAGGATAAGGAAAAGGGAAGAGATACACCAAGAAAGTTGTATCTCCTGCCTGAACAGTTGCATCTGTGCTAACTAGAGGGTGTGGGTCTTGATGCTATTACAGTTTGAACAGAAGGTACATACACTTCACACAGATACTCCAATGCCATATGTCTGGGAGCGTGCTCGATGCACCACGCATTCTTGGCAAACATTCATGATAGAAGTTATCTAACTATACACAGCCAGGCCCAGATGAGAGTTCACAATAATGGAATATTATTCCTTTCGCTACTGGTTGGAATGTCCTTGGGCTATGCAGGGTCACATACAACTTGAGGAATGGGAAAAGTGAAAAAAAAAATCTGTTTAGCAAGTCTTGCATTAACCGTATTAATAAGATTCTTTTACTCCTCCTCACCCTTTGGTGTTTTCAGTGACTTAACTTGCAGTTAGTTTTTTATGAGCTAGGCAACTTCTTACAGGAAAGCTATATTTTTTGTCACTGAAAGCCTGCTTTTACTTGCTTGAAAACCTTCTTAAAACGTGCCTCTGAAAGTCCAAAGGAAGGAAAAAAATTAGGGGGAGAGAGAAAAAGAAAGATAAAAGAGAAAGAGGCAGCAAAAACAATATTCTCTGGCAGACTTACAGGCAGTCATCTGCACTCTCTGCACAGAGGTTGACTGTCTTCCCATCACGGCAAACAATCTGCAGTAAACAGTCTCTCTGCTTCCCCTCTGGAGGCTGGAAATCTGAGTCAGAAAAAAGAGATGAGTTATGAAATATCTGTAACCAGAATTCCATGATCACATTTACAAGAAGGGAGGCAGTTCATGCAAAAGTCTGGACAAAATAAACTAGGGCCAGTTGTAGCTGCTTTCCATGGCATCAGAACAAATTAGAGAAGGAAATAACCTGTTCTCACTCTTTAGTGTCCTGAAAGTAAGGAATGATGTTCAGAGCTACTAAGAAATGCAGGTGTCTTAACAGCAGAACCAATCCATACTTAGCAAGAAGTACTCTCCAACACTTGTGTCACATCAACTGGAGTACTAACAAATGCTAGAAGTGAACTTAGCAATACTCAAAAAAAATCTGGTTTCCCATTTCTAGTCCTGCCTCTCACTCCAGCCAGCACTATAATTACACCAGTAACACTCTATCATCAGACACTGAAGTCTACTGTGAACATCCCATTCTCATGTGCGTGCCTGCCACCTGCATATATGGTACACTGTCCTCACTGAGTTTTAAAAGGAAGTGTCGAATCCTAACCTAATCTATCCCATGGTGATAGCACGCCCTGGGTATCTATAAGAGAATTTAGTAGTTGGGGGAGGGGGGTGCAGTAGCGTTGTAAATGGTATGCTGGGCAGGCCCTGAAGTTGTAAAGAATCTCTGAATACACAAATCCTGCAGGTTTCATTATTACCTCGACATTCATTCCCCACTCTGAGGTTGATGCAATGGATTCGCATGTGGATTTTATCTTCTGTATCATGGCGATTTTGATCATCATAGAATATTAAGCGGCCATCAGACCACAGGTCAAACCAGTTCTTCTTCCAACGCCGTAAAATAGTACCTTAAAAATCAGACAGTCACTTTTGAGGGCACATATTGTGAAGTATTTATGTCCTAGGGTTATTAAAAAATAATCCAAGAAATACTTCACAGTTGCCCCAGACATTCTGAGGTGCCAAGCAAAATGCTGTACTACAACACCTCCACTTCAGAACATTACAGAATTGGGTTCCATATTTTATCTAGTATTCAAAGTCACAACTAAGTTTATTTTAAATGCATAACCTGGCACTTTAGTTCTAAATTGCTGCAAGAACAAGCAGAGGGCATGAATAATTGAAGACATTAAGTTAAGGTGTCAGCTAAAGTTTCGAAGTCTCCCCTTATACAGCACTAATTACAGAGCAGCATCTGAAGCTGAATGCCAGTCAGACATCTCAGATACGGTATATCCTGTTTCCCACTGGTATATCCAAAAGGTCACAGGGAAATGCTGTCATGACAGGTTGTTTTGTGAAGTGTCGTAAAAAAACCCAAAAACCAAACCCCAACAAAAAACAACCCACAGAGCTAGAGACTTGTTTTAAGAAAGACCTGGGAATTACTAAGTTGCTCTGATGTTTTCTGAAGTTAGACACAGTGGGTAGAAAAGAAGGTAAAAGGCCCATGACTTACTTTGCCGGAGCAGCCATCCGCTCTTCACAAATGCCATTGTTGCTTAATCTAGTGGACAGAAGAGGAAGGTGAGGGGAAGAAAAGCAGTCTTCAGTATTTCACGGTACTACATTAGAAAGAGCAAGAGGCATCTAAAGGTATAATATCATATATTATAGCTGCACGTACCCAGATAGTATTGCAGAGAGACAAGGTAGATCTCAGTTGAAGATATTCAGTAAGGCACAACTAGTATTCTAGGACTCAACAAATGGAAAAAATGTGCTATTGGAGCAATCTAATGTGACTATCAGAGACCACTTTTAAGTTTAACTGGAAAAAGCACAAGCTTACAGCTCCCACTCTTGCAACATGGGGAAGAGACAGACTGGAGTGACTGTTTCCTGACTCACCACCAGTTCCTTACAAAGTTGTGTTCTTGACATACGTGTGCTTCCTGTATTCTGCAGTCTCAAGTTACTAAGTACCCTCACTTCTTCTCTACCTCCCTTTTTCTGTAGTTCCTCTTCTGGTTTTTTCATTCACTGGCTCAAAGTCCAGCCAAAACAGAAGCTGAAACAGTTTAATCTTAAACAGGAAGGAGAAAGCTGTTTTTATTACTTGTATTTCTTCCAAATCGTCACTAGCTCCCTCCAAGATGAACTGAAAGAAGTTCAGCCCATAAAGTGAAGATTCTCATTTCTCTTCAACTTATAAATGAAGCCTGAAATGGCATGGGAAGGACCCTGCATTAAATTCAAGTTATCACACATGACATTGGCCACTACACTCTGGTTTATGAGCATACTAAAGAAAAGAGATGAAGCATCGGACATATTGGAGGATGAGGTTTTATTTTATAGCATAATGGTGTTCTGACTATTGTTCTAAAATGGATTAATAAAAACACAGCTATCTGGATGCAACTGAACTAGAAAAGCAAGAACAGAAGCATTTTAAGCCTTCCTTAAAGAAGGCTGCGTTTTTTAGAAATTATCTGCGGGACTTGTAAGCCAATATGAGAGACAGATACTTAAACCTACCAGATAACATTCTACTTGTAGCAGCATAAGAAGAGGGGAGGGAAGGTAGCATAGCAGATTTGATAGAGAAGCTCCTCCCAGACAAGAAATGTGTTTAAAGCTGGGGGAGGAGGGAGGGGAGGAAACAAAGAGAGTTTTGTTATCTTCTAGTAAAACAAAGTTTGTAAGCATCCACTTATTTTCTGATAGATGTACATAATGCCATCTATTGGCTATTACTTGTAGCTGTGTCCTCTTCACAGTACTGGGCAAATACTTTAACACACAAATAAAGACTATAGCCAGCAGGATTTCATATATGAAGGAATGCCACATCCACCACAGGCTCAGGTGTGATAGTGAGAACTGCCTGCAGGTAAACTTTAAACTCCCAAGATAAACGTCTTACTCTTGGCTTTTGTACCAGCTGACTGGGAAAACAAACATTTAGCTGACAACCCATTGAAAGGGAGTGTCAAACTCCTATCCTGCTTTAATCCTGGTCATCAGGTCCTGCTCTGAGGTCTAAGCATGCTGTTGTTACCTGTCTGCAGAGGGAGAGCTTCAAAACTAGAGGCCAATTTATTCTTCCAAAGTAACACAGCAGTACAAAGGACCTGAGCCTCATTCTCCCACCACCCCAGTATATGCTCCTCTGCCCCTAGATTCTCCTTTACAAGGAAATAGTCTCCTTGCTCTTCATTTTCACAGAAATGTGTCTCTCCAATGGTCCTTCCATGTCTTCCCGTTTGCCCACTAAGGTGAAATCACTGTGTATTTCCAGAGGCCTTTCAATAGTCTAAGAGCCAATAAAGAACTTGCATGAACTTCAGTTCTGTTCCAAGTGCTAGATTAGGCCATTTAATGTTTGTTGCTGCTTTTAAACGTACTCTGTTACACAATAGCATAATTAGAATTAACTTAGACACATAAAGGGGAAAAAATGAGCAAGAAAACATTTCTCTTGACAAATTAAGCTTGCTTGTCATTACAGACTGCCTCACAATCAGAGTCTCACATTACAAAATGTATCACAGCTACCTAGGGCTGCAACGGCAAAAGAGGCTTCAGCAGCTGTACCGCACCCAGCATGTCATCTCAGACGCAACAGCTACATTTTCCCAACACGGAATTTAAGTGCCCAAAACTTCAGCTCTGGATAGAGAGCAAGGAATCACACGGAACAATCTGTCAGCACTGAAGCAGGAGGTGCAAAAACAATTAGATATTCTTGTCTGGCCCTTGTTAAGGACAAGCACTCACAGGAATCCCTATACAGTATTCACAATCAACCCACATTACGTTTAAAGGAGTATCTGCAGAACTAGAAGATAGCCTGGCAAGATCAGTTGCAACTGCGTATTGTTTGCTTGTTAAAGTTGCTCAGTGCAAACCAACATGGAAAATGGGATTTAAACAAAGATAAATCAATTTATCACCAACCTCTATAGAAGTTCCTTGCTGACTGAAATCTAAAACTAGTAGCATCCTGAACTGAATACAAGAGTAAATGCAGGAAAGGGGTAGGGCTATTCCTTCCTGCTCCCTAGAATAGCAGTTTTCCTTTTCTGCACAGAATATAACGTGGAATATCCAATAGTCTATTCCAGTTCACTGCTTGTTCTCAAACCCAGCTGGCTGGTGCGAAAAGCAAACTTAAAAACAAATCAAGTGTTTCTACCTGTAGCTTGCAATTACTAGAGCAATTTTGATGAATGCAGTCAAAGTAGGAATGGACACGATTCTGCAATCCATGTAGATGGGAGAGGCACAGCCATACAGACCCGCTGCAGAGCCGAGGCCCAGGCAAGCAGCTGTGCCCACCACAGCTCGCTCTTACTTTCTTCCCAAGACTTCAGGTAGAGGTGTGTTCACATGTAACCCTATTTGCCCCCCTCCCCCTTAAAACAAAGCCAGTTTTCTATATTTGGAACTCTGTGACTGCAACTAGCTACATGCAGGCCTAATTTTCCATGAAGTTGTGCTTATTTGAGGCAATGCCCGAGAGACGCGGCGCTTGGTTCATTGGCCGTTCGGTGCTGAGGCGCAGACGGTTTGGAGGCACCGTCCCACCTCCTCCCTCTCCCACTGGGGCCGGCTCCCCCCGCGACAGGCCTCCTGCGGCAAGCTGGCCCGGGCCCGGGCCGGCTCCCGGCTCTCCTGCCCCGCCGTGACGGCCGGCAGCTCGCCCAAAGCTCCGCGGCCGAGGCACAGCGGCAGCTCGGCTCCCCGCGCCCCCTCCGGCCGTTCGCACGCCCCAGCCCCGTCACCCGCCGCCGGGCCCTCCCCCGAAAGCTCCATCTCGCCCTCCGCGCACCCGCTAGCCGGGCCGACGGCAGGGGCCCTGCCAGCGCTGCCCCGGGGCGGGCCTGCCGACCGCGGCCTGCTCCGCGGCCTCACTGGCCTTCGCGCGGCCGCCGGGCCAGGCCGCCGCGCAGAGCCGGACCCCCTCGCCGTGCCCCGCCGCTGGCGAGGCGCCGCCGCACCCACCTGCCGCCGCCGGCCCCGCTCCGCCAGCGGGCAGCGCCCGCGCGCCCTGACGTCAGCCCTCCGCGCTGCGCCGCCCCGGCCCCGGGCTCCCCCCGCCGCCGGAGCCAGGGCCTTGCGGGGGGTGCCGTGCGTTCCTTGCGAGTCCGCGGCGCTCGGTGGGAACGCGTCTGTCCCCGCTCGGATCCCTCCGCGGGGGCAGGCGGTGCGGGACAGCGACCCAACGGCGGTTACCGTCTTCTTTCCCCAAGACGCGAAGCTCCTCAGCATCTTAAATGCACCCCCTTCTGCAAAGGTTAGCACTTGGCACAGGGTCAGCCCCACCACACTGAGACAGTTGGGCTTTCCTCTTTTCCTCCTATCTTATTTATGATGATGAAAAAGACATTTTCTGATCTCATGGTATGGAGTTGCAACTGAGAGTGACAGAGCCACTTTGTTCAAGCAGGCACACAAGTATTCAAGGACCGAAAAGGCCTGCTAGTCTGTGACCTCTTATACAAAACAGCCAGAAACTGCATCTCGGTGATTCTTGCATGACTGCTTTAAACTCTGTTTGGGTTAGTGCTGCCTACCGACTGCAAAATCTGAACTGATAGGAGAATGCACTGTGTCACTAGTTAATTATCCTCACAATTCAAATTGTGTTTTCCATTTCTAACCCAAAATATATCACATAGTTACAGTTTAAAATGAGAAAATCCTCTTAGGGAGATGTAATATTTCCCCTGGACAATGGCACTTCCTATTAGAACTTTTCACAGGCTCATCCTGATAACACAGGAGGGAGCATGACTCCTATCATCACAGTTACTAAAAAGAAGAAAAAAAAAATCATTAATTGGTTGGCTTCAGCCAATCTATTTTTGTTTAAGACTGGACAATATAGGAATAGTATTCATCATAGTTAAAATTTCACTTTCACATCTGTCAACAAGCTCCTAGATTTCATCTATTCTCTTATCTTGGACACAACAGCAATTCTAACTGGAAATTACCTAGAAAGCCTGTGATAGTGTCATTCACGGCAGTAGTGTAGTGAATGCTTTGATGCATCTTTGAAGTGCCATAAAAGTGGTGAAGACAGAACAAGAGGGGTAAAGAGATCATCTATTTGTGAGTAGAACTGCACATTTCAGAAACAACCAGTAAATGCGATTTGTGTAGATCAAATTCTACAGCAAAGTAATTCCTGTTTATGTAGGGGTCCTTTCTCTGAGGCTAAAACTGTTCACTTTTTGTTGATGAAAAATTATTTTCAGAAACATGGATGTACTGGGTTAGAGGTGGAAGATAAGACAAACTTTAAACTGGTGGAAGGAGCAGTTTTCATCTGGAACAAAAAATACTCCTCTTGAGGATTTGGGAGCCTCAGCAGATCCTATCCTTGGTGAGCAGTCACTAGGGGACAGCTGCCTTTTTGGCATTTGTTCAGTGTTGGCTCTCTGGGTTCGTATAAAACTTCAGTTTGCAGATTAAGTTTAAAACCATTGTAGAATTCATTGAGAAACTGTCATGGTGTTTCCTGAATTAATTACCTCCATGGGCACAAGATTTTGTTTAGTGGCTGTTTGGGACCATGTCCTATACAATGTTGACCTTAGAAACTCAGTTAGGGCTGTGAACCCAGAGTCAGGGCCAATGTCACCGAAGTTCTGTGCCACACAGGTCCTATCTGAAGGTGCACTACAGAGGCACAGATCCAGGAAACACCAGATCTTTAGTTTGCCAGAAACTCAGGTTCAGTTCGCTGGAAACCCATGCAAATATATATTAGGCTTATAATGTCATTACATTCTGAACTGGTTTGAAATAAATATATTGGGCTCTGCATTTGCTCATGAAACTTTCATCAGGAAGTTTCTAACTAACTGTGCTGCAGAGCTGAAGGCCTGAGTCTTAGTAACCTGAGCAAAAAACCTAAAATATTTAGATGAATACTATTACAAATGTGGATTGTTTTCAAATTGTTTGCCAGTGAAGCATGGAAGTGAAGGCTTTTGTTGAAATTTCAAGCCTATTCATAACTGCACCTTCAGTTTGGTCACGTTCAAAGCATGGTGTAAGATTCATCCCTCACTAAAACTTCCAAAAAATGTTCGAAATGTTACCACCCCCACCCCCCTTTTTACTACAATTCTTGTCCTGAATCGGAGAAAACAAGGCTGAAGTTCAACTTGCCAGTTGTAGTTAGAACAAACCAGTTAAAATTCAGTTGGAAAATTAAATTTCTAAATGCCTATGAAATTTCTATTTGGAAAAATGTATTTGGAAAAATTGAGCCATATGGTGACTTCTAATTCTTTGTCATAACGCAGCTGACAAAATGTATCTTTTCAATGCATGCTAAATTTTGACTGTCACCAACGTAAGCATTTGAATTTTCACCGTCATTTGAGGGTCTTCATAGATTCTTTATACGCTGCTGAAATTTAAATTTCAAATTTCCTACTTTGGTTCATAAAATATAATTCGACTCTAAACCAAGCAGAATAAACATTTTCATTAAGGATAAACAAATTATTTTAAAGAAAATGCATGCCAGCATTATTAAGTACTGTAATTAATGCTGTTAGTACTACTACAGCTAATACAGTACTCAACCAGGCTAAAAAAATCATATTAAGAATCATCGTTGCGTGCAAGTTAATGAAATGAAAAATATTAAAATCAAGAAAGATATTAATAAACTGAACAAACATCCATGGTTGCAACGGAAAGATCAGGCGAGCTGCTGCTGGAGAACACCTGAGTAAGAAATTAAAAGAAGTAGGACTCCAAATTTGTTATATGGTTATTACTGTATTTATTAGTTTTTTCAAAGCCTAAATATGAAGTTTATGGGCAAACTGAAAGTATTTAGGCATGAGGTGAGAATAGCAGAGCAGAAGATAGGTCCAAATATAAAGCAAGCTTGATTAAGTGTTTGTGAAACTAAGCAACTCTGTAATAGTTTGTACATAGCTTATAAAGTTTCCCTGATGAGAGGGAGATGGAAAAGAACATACTTCTAGTTTTCCAGAAGGTTGTATTGTCTTAGCCATGTATATAATAGTCCCAGACAGAAAAGTAAATCATAGACTTGGACAAAAATCTTTATCCAGACTGCCTTAACATACTTCCTTTTCTCCAGTGGAAAAGACTCCTAGTTAAGGAGGAGCTCTTAGCTCTTACCATTCCTGTGGTTCAAAAATTCCTTGGTACATTTTACCTGCAGAAATGAATCTGTGTGATCAGCTTTTGTCACATTGTTCAGATGTGAGATGAGTGTCTATTTAGCAACAGAAGGGGGTTCTTGTGGTGTCATACAGAGGTCCTGAAGACGACTGCAGTATGCAGGTAGTGCAGGACAGCATTCCCTCTGAAGAACTACAATCCAGTCAGGTCTCCTAATAGGAGTATTGTCTTACATGTGAGGAGCTGAAGTGAAGGGCCCAGATCTTTAAATTGCTTTGGGTTTTGTTCCACTCAAATTTGCAAAACATAATGTATCCATATAGCAAAATATAACATGTAATTGCAAAACATAGCATATCTGTATACCATATCTGGAGGACCAAGTTGGCTTGCAGACTGCAGAAACATTCTGCTCCAGCTGAATGTAGCTAGCAGCAAGACCCCAGCAGTGCAGACTGTAGCACTTGCTAGCAGCCAGGCTCCCAGGGATGGTGGAGGCATATTATAATTGCAGACTCACAGGAAGGGCTGTGCCACTTGCCTTCCCAGCTCTCGTCAGCCTTGAGAGCTGGGTTTTGCTAAAGGTGGTATGGGCAACAATCGACTGTGTTGACAGAACAGATAAGCGTTTTTGGAGCAATTCAAAACTTAGACATCTGTGTCTTAGGAAAATCTGTGGCCCAAAGCTTCAGAGAAAAGCCTAAATTGATTTTGACAATGGGACTTGCCTTTAAGCAGAACTATGCCTGAATAGCTCCAGCATACCAACAGCAAGACTGAGAGTTGCCCAAGTGCATGAGAAGGCTGTGGAGAGGTGGAGGATGCTTCTTCTTGACCTATAACTGAAACCGTGCTTCCTCTCACTTGCCTCCTTCTGGCCTGTGGTTTGTAGAGCACTCCAGATGCCTCAGTATGCTTCTACAATGAAATGATCTCTTCAGACACTTAGTCCGGAGAAAAGAGCATGGGGAGTTACATGCAAATAAGATGCTGTCTGCAGCTTCCTGGTGCAAGGCCAGAGTAGCCCTCCAGGCAGCAGATTGCAGAGTACACTCAGAACACCAGACAAACAGAAAGTCCAACCAAAGGCTGAGGAATTTTCTGGGTGAGACACTGGGATTTCATTGTCAGCTTCTATTGTTCGGATCTGATTAAAAACAAACTGGCAGGAGAAAGACCACGTGCTTATCAGACATCCCTGCAGGTCACGCCACTAGAAAGCCATTTCACTGTTTGTGATGTGGCTTGTTTGGCAGGAGCCAAGTTTTGGATTTCACTTTTATTTGTAGGCAGTTTTGAAAAGCACAGGATTATGAGGGATGGGCTAGGTCCTTTGCAACTTGCAGAAAAGTCCCTGTCTCATCACAGCCATTCTGAAGAGGAAGAGGAAAAAACCCTTGTACGACATACCTCTGTTTTCCACTAATAACTGTGTTTGGGCCTGACAGCCAGCCATCATCAGTGGGGTGTTTCCTCTGACTTATCTGGGCTCTGACTCTCACCTTTACTTTACATTGGCTGTACTATTCCATTAGTATTTAAAGACAGTACTACATGCACAAAGGAGAGGATTTGCACTCATAGCCAAAAGAAAGACATGGCAAATTGAGAGGGAGAGGTCAAAAGAGGAGTTACGCTCCATTTTTATTGAAGGGACTAAAGCACAGGTACAGTAAGATTTAGACACAGTCACTTAGAAAATCTGTGCCAATGTGGTGAAATAGGTCTACACCTCCTATTGCCAAGCCACCACGTATTTGCGTTCTCTCATCAGACTGCTATAGCCCGGTGGCCACCACTATACTTGCTCCTGATCTATATTTTAGTCTATCACTATATTTGAACCTAGGTAAGAAAGCTTCGGTTACATGCTGCTTGTTAGTGAAGATTTGGACTTAGGGCAGGAGTTGGCTTTGGAAGAACTGTGATGAGAGGGCATCTGTTTTGCCTAATTTCTTTCTTGAAGCTCATTGGAACTGCTAACTTAAAAGTCAATTCCCTTATCTTGCTCTGAGGACCCAGCTCTGTATTGTCTTCAAATGCATATTGAGCCTGCCCTCTTAAACCCAGCCTGATAAACACTGGAAATCATCATATCTTCAGAAGGTTTTGCATTAGGCCCCATATTTTTTCCTTTCTCTTCCAGCCGTCAGACATTAAAACACCTTGTGACAAAGTGGAGGGTGACTACCCGTTTTCTCCTGGGAGTTGCTGTGCTGTGTACTAGATGCATTGAAATGTGTAGGAAGTGTTTGTATTTGATTCCTGCTTTTTATAGGGACAGACTCAATATCTGCATCTCCCAGAAGCCTCTGCATGCCTTTTGATTAAGCAGCAGGAGCTCTGGCTAAGGATAGAGCTTCTTGAATAACAGTGTTTTATTTCTACAGCTGAGCTCTGCTATACAGTCCTGAGGCGTTCTGGTTTTCTCCAAGTGAAAATAGAAAATCTGACAGCTACTTTTCAGAAACAGTCCTGAAAGAAGGCCAGCACATTTTGCACATCCAAACCCAGGTACTCTGAATTCTTTGCTAAGAATAATTTCTGCCAAACTATGTATTCCCACTGAGACCCTCTGACCAAGTTGCAGTACTAGGGCCACCACACAGCATAGGGCCATTTGTTGTTGCTAAGACAAGCCAGAAGCAAATTATCTCCCATCAGAACAACGAAAAGGTGAGCGTGGAAGTGTGCCTCAGAAGTGTCTCTCTTTGTATGTAGGTATCCTAAATGACCATTCTCAGTTAATTCTCCTGCTTTTCAAACTTCCACTCTATTACTTCTGGGACTGGATGTTTATCTTGCACATACACAGACATTGAAGCAGAAACGTTTTAGGCCTGTGGGTTGCAAGAGGAAGAACAGAGAATGCAGCACCTAGCATCAACATTCAACTTGCAGAGTTAGTAGAAAGAGGTGGGCACCCAAAGAAATATACAGGAAAATCTACTCTGTCTAAGCAAAACTATAGATTGCATATCAAGCTGAAATGTTCCAGATATGAATCTGACTGGCATGCAGAGTAGTTCCCTTCCAGCCTGCACCTAGGTTTCCCTCTTGTAGAAAGGCTGCAAAGGATGGAAGTACATGCCTAGGTTGAACTAAGAAACATCCCTTCTCTCCTTCGCCACTAAAATGATAGCACAACAGTGCTACAGGGTCTGGCAGCCTAAACTTTGCTAAGATTTGAGTCAAACTGGATTTGAGTCAGAGAAGAAATGTTATCTCCTTTTGTTTCCTTGCTGTGTCAGGTCTGGAAGCGCTTGCAGGTTTCTATAAAATGCCATCAAAATGAAAATTGTAAAGATTTCTATTTGAAGCACTGAAGGTATTTCCCCTATGTTAATGTGTTGGGCCAGCACTGGAAGAGACAGCCCTTAGTTACAATGTAGTGAAAAATACTATTGCTGCATGTTTGTGCAACAAATGCCTATTTGTGCAGTAGCTGATAAATCTAGAGAGGATAGTGCTCTCCATATTGTACATTCTTTGCATATACAAAAGCATAAGAGACAATTACTTGACAATTTCTATGTACCCTGCAGAAAGCATTCACCAGAAACCAGTGAAGGGAACAATCAAGCTCCAGGCATGGAGCCAATATGGAACTGATTTTTACAGTGCGTGGATCGATTTCTGAAAACCTCATCTATATGAAAAAGGCTTCTGAGCACACACTAAAAGCTCTTTACATGATTTGACCCATGATCTAACAACAACCAGTTCTGTTACTGTTTGTATCACAGTAATTACAGAGGCTTGGGCGTCTCTGTGCTCTGTATGCAGACAAAGAGGCAGCCCTTCCTCCAGTGATTTATCATTTAACAGATATGGTACAAAAACAGTTGATACAACCCATCTCTGAGACCAACTCACCAGATAAGGTGCCATTTACTTATTTTGACCAGGTTGGTAAATGGGCTTCAAAGCAGAAAACTGTTTTCCAAAACCATTCAAGCAAGAAAAACAGAGAGAGTAATTTCAGGGATTGAAATCCTGAAATTAACTGCTTGTGCTCACTGGTCATTCTTTAAATCCAGAGTGGGACAGCTTTCTGGAAGATATGCAGTAAAGGTGAAGGAAAACATGCTGCATACATGGATGAACACGTAGTGGGCTCAGTGTGTGCAAGTTAGATTAACTGAATGTGCTTTTGGCTTCAAACTCAGTCAATGAAGATAACTGCAAATCTGGAGACACTTCATTTCTGAGTCCCTTCATGATACCCTTTTTTGTTGCCAGCCACTGAGCCACTGTAATATGATAATTCCACTGCTGACAGAGCCTAAATGAAGCCAGCCAAGTTATAATCCAAGTTAAGATTTCCTGGGAGCTTCCTCAGGCTGTCCCCATTTGTATAGGTAGAAGTCCAGATTTGCCAATTTTTAGGTGCCTAAAGAAGCAGTTAGGAATCAATTTTATAAATAATCTAAGGAGGTGCATCATCTTGCTTCCTAACTTTCTGAGGCACTTTTCAAATGCTTTCTATGGTACCAATTCATCTCATCAAACTTTGGACACTTCATTTAGTTACTGGGACAGTGATGTAGTTGCTTTAGATTCCCTCTATAATCTCCAGAAGACAGAAGGGCCTCTCCAGGGAGTGCTTCCACCCATTTTGATTTCAGTCACTTCTTAAGGGTGCCGTTCTCTCTCCACTGAATAAACAGAAATCCTAGAGTGATCCTTCTCCTAATTTAGGTGTATCAGGGGCCTACCACTAAGTAGAAGAAAACCTGGATCTAGGGTTCCTCACTGTATCTTGAAGTGTTTTGAAAACATGGTCCAAGACAACTTCTTTCTTGAGAAGCACAGAGCACGGGGGTTCATGCACTCATTTTGACTCAAAGAGAACATTGTCTTCAACTTAAGTAGTGGCTCTAACACTCACTGTTGCTTACCTGAGGTGGTTAGTGCAACAGTGTAATCATTTCTCCAAAGCCTGCATAAGAATCTGTTAGCTCTTTCCTTGGGGAAGAGGGAAGGGCTTAGAATTATATTTAGTACTCTCATTAATACTGCATTGCCCTGCAACAGCACTGAGCTCCACCCCATACCTAAATAATGCTTGTCGCGTTAAAAAGCATAGGTAAATTTTAAAAATGCTGGAAGGCATTAATATTTACATTACCCTTAAAATGCACATACGCAGGTGATGACAGCAAGTTCTCTTTCTTTGTATGAGTCTAGTACACGTTCCTTTTACCAAGTTGAAATACCTAGCGCTTGTGCACTGTAATAATCATTCTTGGAAACTTCTGTCTTCGGGGGCTGGCTGCTGTCATTGCCACGTTGTGCTGCTAATTGACTTGCATGCTTCCTCTTTGTTTTATCCGTTCAATCCCTGTATGTCATTAATGGTCTTACGCCCGGCCTTTGTGCTTTCAATTCAAGATGATGACAGAAAGAGCTGTAAACTAGATGACCTACAGCAGTGCCCTTTCCTTATGAGACAGTAAAAAGCCTCCCCAACAGTTTACTTAGGAACTTGTCAATTTTCTTTTATACTTCATTCATGGAGCATGTGTGAGAATAAACCACATCATCTCCACATCTAATACAACCATAACAGAAATACAACATGGAATTCAGGCTTTGCAAGTGGATTTTTTTCCATTTACCTCCATGCACTTGCCCTCATCAAAACTTCCCTTGACCTCCTGGGAGCCCTTTGCTTTCACACAAAATGGAGGCAAAAATCATGCCAAGTTTAAATAGGACTCCCATTTTGTACTTGTCTCAAAAGACTGCCAGCTAGGGAAGAAGAGGATATCTGGTTCCTGTTGTCACTCTTTATACCATGAAGCTGAAGAAAAAATCATCACTGCTGGAGTCATCTCTGCCAGCCTCAGCTGAGAGGACTGGCAAGGAGTGAGGTACACACTGAAGGGATGGAGACAGTAGCCTAATTATTTTCATGTCAGTGACACACTGAGTGCCCTCAGTTTACCAGGGTATAAACAGAGCTTTCAAGGGGCTGAGGAGAATACTCTTTTGATTTACATCTTCCAGCACTCTTGTCACATGCATAAGTTCTATGAAAGCAGCATGTATATGGAGGATGCTTATTGCAGCTGAGAAGACATTACTAGTTTCTTTAAAAACTCAATTTCACAGGAAGAATAGATCCAGTGTAATGAAGCCCATCATGACTGACTTGCACAGAGAAAGGTTCTCACTCTAGGAGCTGTTATTATGGTGAGATACAGTTGTTATAAGCCAGCAATACTGCAAAAATGTCTGACTGCCTATCTAAACAGAAAACTTGTGGAAATATAACCCTCAGAGGATATACTGTCTACCAATATGTGCTTATATACCGTCTACCAATATGTGCTTATCAGCAGCTTGTTCGTATTTGCTTTGGACTTGTTTGAAAGTAATTGAATAGGGGAATAATTGACTATTTTGTTTCCATATTTTGATTCACTTTAAAACCTTAAAAACCTTTTAACCTTAAAAACCTTAAAACTTTAAACCCTAAAAGCCGCTTTAGGCTCTGGTTCATCAAAGCCCAGCAAGGCGCCCTGTGTCTGTAACATCAGGGTAGTTTGCATTCCCTCTTTGTCCTTCACCCCTCGGTGTCTACATCAGTTTGTACCCTGGCTGTAGTCTGCAGAGAGCCAGCTGGATTTCAGGGTGTGCAGATGCAGGCACGGGTAGTGGGAGTGCAGCTGGCTGCTGTCATGGGACTCCAGAACAGGAGCTGAATTGAAGCATCAACAAGAACAGTGTGGCTGCAGCCACTGTGCCTGTCATGAGGATCTCGCGTTTGAGGGTTTTGTTTTGTTCTTAATCTTTGTTGATGAAAGCTTCTGCAGCAGCAGAGAAAAAATCCGTGACTCTGAGGTCAGCCAGCTGAATTGGGAGGAAAGTGCAGGGGCAATTCCATGGAACTGATCAGACTTGTGCCACAAGGTCATGTACCAAGAGGTTGTTTAGATAGGGTGTATTTGGTTGATATACAAGCCTTCTTGTTGCGAGTTGCAGACTTGACACGGTAGTTATTCACATGAAGCCTCTGGAAAAGCAGTAATGTTCTGTTCTTATCTTGAAAATGTGACATATTTTACTTGGTAGAATGAATTGTATTCTAGGTACTCCTTAGATGCACAGCTTAGGAAGAGTTTCTGCTTGAGATTTTTAACATATACGCTAGCAGATTCAGAAATTGAAATGTAAAATCCAAGGCACTGTGAAGATTTGAAATAGTCTTAATTTTATGTGGTAGTTTAACATCAAGTATGAGAGAATGCAGTTGAAAACACTGCTTATATCAAGATAAACAATAGAGTATTTTTATTTAAGTAATAACTTACAGATAAGTCTCAGTAAAGTCTCACTCTTTGCTTGTTCACTAAACAGAGTCACAATGCGACATCAACTGAGAACTGTATTTTTCTGTGGTAGAGGGCTATGAAACATGAGCTATTTCATTAAAAGTAGCCTAATTTTATCATAAAAATGTTTTCTGAACCTGAACAAATATTTGTTTAATGAGGGACTTAGTCACAATAGGATTTCACAATTTGCAGCATCAGAATAATGAAAAATATCCCTATTGAATGGAGTTTCAGGATACAGTACTTCCCTGGATATTACTCAACAGTAAGAAAAAAGCAATGCAGAATGTGATATGGGGGGAATATGTTTACCTGATAAAGGTTGTGTCTAGATCAGATAGCATGAGATTGGTAATTAAACATGAGGGGGAGGCCACCAATTTTGTGGGTCAGGCTTTCCACTGAGAAGTGAAATGTATTCAATATTGTCCAAACCAGACAGAGCTGAAGTCCATTTCCCTGTGCTTACTCACAGCTTCACTGCTGTGGTCAGCCTTGTGGCTAATGTCTAATTAACAATTAAATAAGTGACTCTTGCTGTTGGGATTGGTGTTACAAGAACAGAGGCTTGTTATAAGCAGGGTTTATCACAGGCAGTCTGTGCATGCCATGAGACCTGCCAGTATAGCGGACTAAAGAAGGTTTTAGGTACAGGCTTGATAGAGAGTGAACACAAGGAAGAACTATTTAATAATTTTTAGTGAATATCAAGTTCTCCTAATTCTAATAAAGTTCTGACAGTAGTTCTTGAAGAAACCAGTTCTCTGTGGGACCTTATTATTATCACATAAGTGTCAGCATTTGGCTGGATTACTTGAACTTCCGAAGAAGAATATATCAATAGGCAAACGGTGAGCATTATCACAGAGGAGGTGCAAAGAGCACTGAATGTTCACTGTTTCTTTAAAATGTCATGGAAATGTCTGGCAGATAATTATAATTTGCTTTTCTACAATAACGATTCAAGGCTGTCATCTCTGCCATTATAAGTCCTTGGACTAGGAACTGTCAAGCTGAGTTTATTAATCTTAGTGGATGTTTCTGCTTTAAAGTGCTTCAAATGTGTGTTTGAGTAAGACAGGTATCTATCAGAGCAGAAGTGTAGAATCATTACCATCTGGAAGTGTCTCAGTGCAGTGTCTCACTGTCGTTAATTTTAATAATGTGGAATAACTTCAAAAACACTGTGAAAAGTGACAAAGCCGAAGGGCATTCAGCTGGCAAATAGCACAGCTTTTGGAAAGGAGTTTGCCCCCCAAAAGAAGAAAAATAACAAGTTCAGGAGTTTTGCAACTGGTATTTCTTTCCAGATAGCAATAACACTTCTTCCCCATGAAATAAGTAAGAATTGCAGCTGATGTAAATTGGACTCTGTCTCTATAAAATGAACTACTGGCTTGTAACCTGCTGTATATAACAAAAGGAACGAACTTACTATATAAAAAAAGAAAAAGTAATATCAAAGAAATTTAAGGACTCAAAGTTTCAGTGTACATCCACATGCCTGCAGGTCTTGACCTGCTGCCCTTCTTTGAATGAAAGACTTTTTTGAATGTGGGACAAGTGGAGCTGGTCATCAACTTTCACCCCCTGAGATGGGGACAGGGATTGCAGTCAAACAGGTGCAAATTTTACTGCATTCAAACTCAGGCTGGTTTCAGGATTTTAATCACATCTTTAAAGGAACTTCCAACCTGTGGGAACAAGACCTTTCACTCACTGATTGTCTAGTCTTGGCACATTGAATATGCCAGCTCCATTTGTGTACAGATACCTGGTGAACACTGGGGATCCAACACAACATTGCCAGGAGCAGCATGTGTGTCTGTTAGCAAACACTTCTGTGGCTCTGAGCATCTGTCTCAGAAGGGTTTTTTTAGTACCGGAATGATTCCCAGAAGACAGACAAGATGGTACCATCTGTGTAGTCTTCTGATTTCCAGCCTTAGTGCTTGCTGCAATCTCACTGGGTATATCTTTTATGTAGGAATAACTTGCTCAGTTTATGCTACCAACTGATTCACGTTTAGAATCGTCCTAAAAATTTCCAGGGCCAGTGGTCATCTCCCTGCCTCTTTTGTCATTCTCCGGAAGCTTGTTTTGATGGAAATGAGTCATATCCTTAGAGCACGCTTTACTCATTATATTGTCAGAGCAGAAACACAGATAAGGAAAAAATGTACTCGGGGAGAATTACCAGGCCATGTACTTAGATGTGACACAAAATCCCTTGAAGAAGACTTAGAAGAGAAAATGTTTAATAGTTACCATTTCAGTAAATAGCATAGGAAAAATAATAAATCATACTGTGCTGTGATTCTTAACAACAGATGTATCTATTATCCTAGCCTTATCTTCATTTGGTTGCAGTTTTAAAACTTTGCATAGTAGCTAAAAATATGGAGAAACATATTGTACATTCTTTAAGAGGGGCAATTAGTCTCCTACTGGAGGAATGTCAGGTACTGTTTTCCTCCCAATCAGGGCAGTTTCAAGATGAAGCTAAACTGGCTTTTTATTTTCCATCCCAAGTTTCCATGGTAACGGCATGTAATCACCATATTTGTAAATAGCAACTACCCATTTAACTTCACAGCCACTTTGAACGTTTTTTGCCACAATTTTAACATCCTTGAAATGTCCAACACTGTCTTCTTACAATTTTACTGCCAGTATATATAATTATTTGTGGATATTTCTGTTTATGAAAGCTTCAGTGATGTAGTAGCACTGTAATATGTATGTGTATAAGTGTGTGTTGTGTGTGTGTGTACAGGCATACGTGCACGGACACATATTTATGATGAACATTGTCTGGTGATAGCACATTGCATTATACATCTTTATTTTTCAACTTCTTATAACTTTGCCCAGTTGAGGCCACTCAGGTTGAATGCCATGCAGCCCGATTTACATTCCAGAGATTTCTTTTGTGCTGATAATGTGACATTTCAGCTAACCTTTTCCGATTTTAGCTCAGAATGTGGCTATGGAAGAAAACGACATTTTGCCTTCATGGGGAAGATTCTTACAGCTTTTTCAGCAAGCCCTGGCACAGGTTTGTAGAATACAGGGATGATGCCTTGCTGTCACAGACAGAGCTTTTTGCTGTCCTCCTAAGAATTAACCCACATTTGGCCAAGTTTTACTCCTCTGAAAAATTTAATCTCTCATATACGCAATCTTGCCTTCCTAAAATTCATAGCTTGAATTTGCTAACGTTTCTATCTGCATAAAGCACTATTTAGTCCCTGAGAACTCCTACGTGCTGACTGGCTGCACGTGCGCCATCCCCGATGGACTGAGTGCGCACCAGTCTACTGCTCCAGGGCTGAATGACACTCCATCTCTAGCTGCCTGTGCTGGGGCTCAGTGTAGACACGGGACAAGAAGTGAAAGCCGGAACAGAGAGAAAGGGAGAAGGGCTCTTCTGTGAGACCTGCACATATGGTTAACATTAAACAGGTATTTAAAGGCTTTGCAGAGTAAGGATGCAGTGCATGTTTTTAACAAAGCCGTTTCCCTGAATGTCTCAAATCACATCCCTTGCAAACTTCTTAGTCTCTTTCCCATTTCCACCCCATCCACCTTACATCCCCAGAACACCGCTTCATGTGGAATTATAAAACAAAATTATAGCTTTTCGTTTTGACCTAAGTGGTCTGTATTGGAATCTTGTCAGATTTTTTCTGTTTTCCATTAGGAGAAACTGGGAATGAAGTAGGGTACATTCTTTGATGTAGCCCTTTTTCTTCCCCAATACAAAGGTCCATTTCCTTGGGCACAAGAGGAATTAAGCAAATACAGTTTCTCTACTCATAGTATATAGTCTCTTCCAGTTAGCAGCTGGCAAGACAAGTTCATTCTGGCCATGATCCTAAAGCTAGTCCTTACTGCCACTTTAGCTTTCTCTGGCTCCTCTGGTGTTGCCACTGTCCTGGACACAATGCTGTCGAACTGCATCAGCCTGCCTACTGCTGCACTTGCATGCAGCTGTCGGTGAAATCACTTTTCCCACCCAGCTTGGGTTGCTGAGTGCTCTAGTATACAGTCTGTATATTGGGTGGCGACACGTAACGTTTATGTGGTCTACTGCATAAAGAAATGTAGGTTTCCTACATTTATCCTGCATAAAAGACAACTGTTTATACCCATAAATGCCAGAACATAGCCCTCATTCACAACAGAAAATTATTTTTAAGAAAAAGAAAAAATACCAACAGAAAAATCCTTGCAGGTACACCGAAGTTAAACGATTACACGGTGCAAAAATGCATTCATGTACTGTTAACAAGAATTACCAGCGCCGGATACATTTGAAATGTGCTTCAAACTTGGGAATACCAGAAAAATACTCATGTTTTCTCTTTTCTTACTTCCAGGTTCTAAAAAATAATCCAGATTTTTGCAGACAGACTTTTGTACTGAAGCAAATACCTTTTGGCATTTCTGCACTAGTACTGTTACCTAGTTTCCAGTAGGTTGGAACATGGGCAATACAAGCTTTTGTCTGTCTCCAAAAGACTCTGGAGACTTAAGCTCCTAACTTCTTGCTGCTTGATTTAAGTCATTCTTTGTTGTAGTGTCTGGAAAAATAAACAGAATCAGGAACTGATGACCCTAATAATAAATAAGATCAAATATACTCCTTCACTTTAGGAAAGAACAAATGAAAAAGAGTGCCAAAATTAATAGATATTTTTGTTCAATATATCAAAATGATAACATTCTTTGTCTTTCCTTCTTCACAACACTGAATTCACCCTATTTCTCTTTCTTCTACAAAACAAATAAAAAGCAACAGGTTAGTGACAGTGCTATTATTCTTACTCTTGATTCTGACAAATATAGGACAAAATTGAATATAGTATTCCATAACGCTCTCTGGGAATTGTAAAATATTCTACTGATACCAGTCTGAATTATAGTAAACATTTATCTGTAGGAGTTTACTTATCTTGAAATTGGGGGAGGTCTAACTAGTTCTATGCAGAATTTTTATTCTTAAATTCTAACAAAAGAATTTGTTGGTTCTATTTGTAGAGGGTCATGGCGACTTACAGCGCTATAAAAGCAGAGCAGGCGTTCACTCTGCCAGAACAACTGCTAATGGCCTATAGTTCTGGGAAGTCTCTCTCCTCTGCTTTTGAAACCAAAAGAGATTATTACAGTGCTTTCAACAGTGTTTTACAAAACGGTAGCTGATGATTTGTATCTTTAAAATAAGTCACAACAGTAATGAACATTTGTAAAGGCCCACTAAATGCCACAATGGTCCATGTTGTAAGCTCTTACTAATAGAAACATAGGAAATATGTGTTTCCTTATTATTTGCTCTACCCTTGAGCAACTATATACCTAGTCTACAAAAGCTGTCCATGTGTTTATCAATAGGACACAGTGGCTTAAAATCTGCCTTCATTTAATGGAAGAGAAATCTAACCAGTAGGTTAAGGATTTTACCTCATAGTTTTATATTTATCTGTGTAATAACAGAGTACAGTTGAGATGATTCATGAGACCTTGATATTTACATACATTCCAAATTCTGTTTAATATCATGTCTGTCTTTAATTTTGTAATTCCTTGCTTTCAGATGTTTGGGACCGTCTTATCATGTTTTCTGTTACACATTTTCAATCCCCACTATGATGCAGATAGTATTTTGTCTAGTTATTTAACTATATATATTAATTACTTCCATCACATTGTGCTTTGGAATTAAGAGCCAACTTGACTGCCTGTGAAAAAACCCATGTATATCATGGAGAAGGATGTGCTGTGGCATAGCATACTTTCCTTCTGTTAGCTATGCATAAAGTAGGTATGCACGCAGTGAAAATACTTCTGATGCCCATAAAACAGAATCAAAAGAAATGGTTCTACTGAATAATATATCTTTCATGTCTGAATTTGAGTTAGATCAGTGCTACAGCTGGTGTCCATATGGACTATTTTTCTCAGAGACTTTTGTGTACCTGAAGATATACTGTTATGGACTTGTCATTGTAGAAAAGCAAGTGTCCCATACATAAATCTTCAAGGAATTAAACTCATATAAAAGGGAACGTGTCCACTACTGAGGAAGGGAAAGAGTCAGGGAAAATAGCATTCTGAGATATTTTCATACGGTTGATATGTCAGCAGGGTTCTGGCATATGTCCTCAGAAAATCAGAACACATTTGCACATTTCTTCATCCGCGTAACACCTTTTGAATTGTGTTTGTCACCCAAAGCGTTTGATCAAAAAATATACTTTTTAAAAATTTTAATGATGGAGAGAGTGATAAGGCCTACAGAGATGGCATTTTGATCTTGTGGAAAAAAATAAGAATGAGAAGCATGAGGAGAGGTTCTGGATGGTGAAGAAAGGGGTAGGAATAGGAGAAGCCAAAAACGAGAAGTGCTTGTTTTTTATAGCATTTACCAGTCTTATTGAGGGCAATGAAAACTGCCTACATCTACTTTTCAATCAAGATACCAACTCTTAGGGGTATTTTTTAATTACACGCTAAATTGAGACTACTGAACAATGTAGACAAGCTATTAAAATTTATCCTGAATTAACATGACCCTCCACACACCTCCATTGCATGCTTTTACTTGCATGCCAGTAAGTTTTGCTTCCTTTAGAATGTGTATTATGGGTTTGAAATAAATATACAGACAACACAGTTCAAAACCACCAAAAACCACCAAACAAAGTATTAAGAAGACAGTAAATGACTATCCATTAGTTTATATACAAAACTGGAAAACAGCTACCCAGATAAAAATAATTGTCACGCTACTGCAATAGCTTCTAATTGCCACTGGGTGGTGGCTATCCAAGTCAGTAGGTAGGTATTACAGATGCACAGATTTCCAGAACAGTGCAAGCAATTCCAAATGAGACAGATGATAACAGAGGACATTCTCAGCAGTGCAGAATAGTGGGGGTTGGGGTGTTGGGTGTTTCAAATAGTGTGGAATATTCCGCAAAACATAATAATTCATTTTGGAGCAAGTATCATCTCACTGTAGGTGGTATCCTTCGCTGTACTGCCTTTATCATCACTTTACTAAAAATTGAGTGCCCTCCAAGAGATATATTGAAGTGTCTAAGATGACATCTTCTCAAGCAATTTTTTTGTATCATTAGTGTGATTACAGCAGTTATGACCTCTGATCCCCCAGACAGGTCTCTCTCCTCTTACCCAAACAAACCCCATTCAGAGGAGAACTATTGCATTGTAGTACTGGAGACAGTATTTCTGAGTCACCATTATACTCATTCCTGTCTAGATATTAACGGTAACATTCTTTTTGTATTGTAGCTAGAGTCAATGCACTAGCTCTCCTTTTATTGTAGTATTCCTCTGTGACTGACCAGCATGATTGATGAATGTCAGTTCACATTTCTGGAAAGTGTATTACAATAAGATGGAAACATCTGAGAATAATTAGAAAAGAGCAAGCTGTCCTACCTGTCATAAATGTCAGTAAGCTGTGAATCAATTTGCAATCCTGCTACAGAGAACATTATCACTTCTACATTTTGCTACTGAAACTATGACATTGTACAAGAGAAATATCAGGTGGTCTTCAGTTTTATTAGTTTTTAAAAACAATGTCCATGTTTTTGTAATTTTTTTCCAGCCACATTTCTATGTTTGTATTTTGCTGGTTGACAAGGGTTGTGCACCATAATACCAATTTATAGTTAATATAGGAGACTAATAATTGCACAAACCAGACAGCAACTGGCTTATATATGTGCTGCCAGTGTGTAACAGTTCAGATTGTTGCTTTGTCATCTCTTTGTTCTTACATTTTTGGTTTGGCTTGAATATTTTCCACTGTGGTATATAGTATTACACCATGAGACAAGTTTCAACTTACAATTTAGGCATAGTTTGCAGAATGCTATCTAGCGTAAATAGGAATACCCCTACGGTTTTTAATAATAATGCATGGTGGGATAACAGAAAAGGGTGTTAGTAGCATTGCATATCCCCAAGCAAGGGAAATTTAAGTGAAACTAGTAACCCAAGTTCAGTAGGTTTCTGAGGTGCCCTGTAATGTCAGGTAAGCCTACGGACGCCAGGCCCATCTGTGTGGGCTGCATATGGGCCAGGGCTCAACCTGTTGTACTGGAGACCTTCTTTAAGAAAAAGCTTATCTGGTATCTTTTATTGTCATCCCTTTTGGGGTTTAAGGAGTTGTTGGTTTATCCATAACATTCGTCTATCCAGACTGGCAGTTTGTAACAGTATAAAATACTATATTCTGCTCAAATACCCCTGCGGTGCGCAATCGCCAGTTCTCACCAGAGGTATGACGCTTGGCCGTTTGCCTCCTACCTGTCGCGGTTTTGATGCCAGTATCATGCTCTCCGGCAGCACGCAGGGTTACATATTCGTGCACTACTTTACTTAGGATCAATTAATAATGTATTTGCTGTCACGCTGGCAGTCCACTCATTGGTAGTATTAGTCATGGTGCCTGTCAAGAACAGCTCTGAACTAATGGCACCGTTTGTACAGACTTTTCTGGACAAATTCTCTCTGTTCAGGCTGCCTCCAGATGCTCACAAAGTTATGTTTCCTTAACAGTTGTTGAACAGTGCCAAGTGTTGTCTTGGCTTGGGCGTTTAGCACAAGTGTGTGCAGCTTCATGTGCCATTTTTTTAAGGACTGGCAATATGAATCTGCGTGGCTGTCACTTTGGTCTCTTTTGCTGCATATTCAATAACATCCACAGTCTCTGAGCAAAATTCATCTACCCTGCATTGCTACCTTGTCCCATCCTCAGCAGATACTTAGTGCTTATCAAAAGGTTAATTCTAGATCTTTTAAGATGAGAAGTCTGAGTCAGAATCAAATCATGACTTTGGCAGTTCTGGTTAGGTGTAAGAGTTGCAAGGTTGGCTTCCATCAATGAGTTGGAGGATGGCGAATTCGTTAGAAAGCTCCCTGACCTAAAATCATAAAATCTGTTTAAGCTGGCCTTGTTCCTCTGTTTCAGTTTTGTACCAAGTTCAGATTTCTAGAAAAGCTTCATAGGTTTGCCTGCTCTGAGCAAACAAAAACCACTGAAAGTAAAAAAATTCATGAAGAGTTACTGCATTCACAGAACTACGGTCCAGGTGCCTTACTTAGCTACTGGCATCCTTGGAGGGGCTATTTAAACCATTTATCTTTTTCCTCCCAAGTTTTAGCTTAGGCAGATCTTCACCTTCTCCATTCTGCCACTCGTTTTGCCGGTGCGGCTCCGCAGGCGTGCCGGGCAGCCTGACAGAGGTTGCCTTTATTCATTGTCTGAGCTCAGCATGTGACGTGACCTTTCTCACTGCACAGGAACTGTTCGGCACGACCTTGGCCCAGGTCCCCACACCACCAGCGCACAGCAGCAACTGTCATGCCTGGTACACGCCATCCTTTTCCCGGCCGCCCAGGTAGACCCAACAGCCATTAGTTCTCGACACTGTTCTGTGGGCAGAGCGAGCTGTGTGGCTTGAATGTGGCCCAACCCCAGGGCACACCTGTTCCAAGCAGGAACCGGGGCTTTGCGGGTGCTCAGCCAGGCCCTTCCACCAGTTGTGCTGTGCTGTGCCGGACCCCGAGCCGCCGGGAGGGCTGGCACAGGCAAAGCCCCTTCCGCAGGGGAAAGTGCTCGGCGCTGCCGGCAGGAAGAGTACTGCTGCAGCTGGCAGGCGCTCGGCGCTCCATCCTCTGGGCCGGGACCACAGCGCCCGGAGGAAACGAGTGCCCCGTGGCAGCCCTGGCCGGGGGCTCCCCCCGCCAGGAGGGGGGCGAGACCCGCGGTAACTCCCTCGGCCCTTCCGTGACTCCCGCCGCTGCCTAACGCTAACCCTAACGGTATCTCGAACGCTGACGCGGCCCAGGTGCAGCGCGAGCCCCTCGCGCCTCTCGCGCTGCGCCATTGCCAATGGCGGCGGCAGGGAGGCGGTGTCACGTGCTGGGGGGGAGCAGCCCCCGACGGCTTCCGCGCACGTGACAGCGGCTTCCTGCCCGCCCCTTGGCTAGGTGCGCGCGGCCCCTCCCCCGCGGAAGTGACGTCGGCCGCTGGGTTGGTGCGCAGTTGTGCGGTGCGGCCGGGCGCGGAGGAGCCGGAGTCACCCGGCGCCCACTGCCCCCCGCCCCGTCCCCCGCAGGCAGCGCCCGCCTGGCTCCGCCCGCCGCCCCGCCCCGCTGACGCCTCCCGCACCCGCGTACGTACGTACGCACGCACGCACGCACGCACGCACGCACACACGCACGCAGCGAGACAGCTAGCGACGGCCGGGCCGCCACCACGAAGCGCCGCAGCCCGGTGAGTGTGAGGCGCCGAGGCCCGCCGCGGGTGGCGCCGGCTTCCGGAGCTGCTTCCTCCCCGCCGCGCCGGGCCCGTTATGTAAGGGAGCCCGGGCCCGGCGCCACCTCCGCGGCCTGCGCCGCCAGCCTCTTGGGCGGGCCGCGCCGCTTCGCGGCTCTCCTTCAGCCATCCGGGCGACCCCTTCTCCGGCGGCGGGGCCATCCCGGGGCCCGGCACAGGGAGGAGCCCTGGCACCGCCGCGGGTGATGCCGCGGAGAGCGCTGCGGCCCGGCGCGCCGCTCTCCGCCAGGCGGGGCAGCGAGTAACCTTCAGCGTCGCTCGGGGCCTTGGAGCGCTTTCCGTAACAGGTGTCTGGAATGGCCTTTAAACGGTGGCAGGTGATGGGCTAATGGAGCAGGGAGCCAGTTACCGGCCGCCTCGCGGCACCGGGGTGGGCAGGGCCCGCGGCCGCCCCGGGTCTCGTCCCCTTGTTGCTTTCTGCTGCTGCCGGGAGCTCGGGTTACCTCGGCGGAGTAGGTGGTTTCTGAATGCATGGGGCGGCCCTAATGCTGGTTTACTGCTGTGGGCTGAAGACTGTCCGGTTGATAACTTAATAAAAACTAAGTATAGCTTCATGAGAGGATCAGCCGGTTGGATTTTCAAATACATACTATCAGCAAGCTTCAGCTGTGTGTGAAAGGCTGTGTGTGGCTTGCATGCTGTATCTGCCCTGTTACCTTTATATCCGTGAGCTGGAGGAAGGAATAAAATTTTAGTTGTCAGTAGCTTCTAGGAAGAGTTGTGAGACAAAAAGAAAAAAAGGCCTGGTGCAAACTGTGCTTTTAGTGCTTTTTTAGAACAGAACTATAAGCACTGTCCAAATGATGAAATATCTGTTCTGAGAAAGTTAAAAACTTAGGTTTTAAGTAAGGGGTGGTATGCGTCTTTCAGCATGAGAAGAGCTTGATTTAATTTGTTCTTAAATGTTCAGTAGTAGTGTACATGTTCCCTAATTTGACTAGACTTTCTGTCTGCTCTAATGTGATTTTACTGTAAGATGTATAACTTTTACTGTCACAAAACTTCCATGCATGTATAAGGCACGCTTCCCAACTTATACTTTTTGTGGTAGTAATTACGCACTTTAACTTTCAGGTTAAAAAGCAGGAGGAATTAAGAGGCCTTTGGAAATTTTATCTCAATTTGGAACTTGTGACAGTTTCATCTTATTTCAAAAAGGAATGTGGAATAAACTGAAAAAAAAATTCATGAAAAAATGCTTGGTAGGATAAAAATTTACCAAGCAGTATTGCTTCAGGATTTAACCAGAAAGTTGAGAATATGATTCCTTTGTGTAGTGATGTCTTATCCTTCCAGGTTTTTTTTTCTCTTTCTCATAGTTAATTAACTTCCCCTAAATTTGGTAATTTGGCTTGTAAGATTCTTACTGTGAGAAATTGTTAATTTTGCTGCACTACTCTGCTTCTTTGAAATGAGAGTATAAACTATCTCAAAGTTATGCAGCAGATGCAAGGATTTGAGCTGACAACTTTTGTCCCCTTGTGCAGTAGCAACAACGGAAATTGTAAACTTCAAGAAATGCTGGACTGTTTGTTTAATCTATCCATAGGTAGTGGGGTTTTTGAAGAAAAAAGGTTTTGGTAATGTTCTGGGTTTTTCTGAAGAATAGAACAATGTCACTAACGTGCAAATGAAGTTGGTTCACAAGCAGGATCTTAGTATTAAATTTTTGGTATGGGTTTTGTTTTTGTGAATGACATATAGAACGAATTCTGTTGAGTCTCTGATATATAATCGTATTGTCTCTGTCCTTACTGATACTGGGTACAAGTAGTATTGGTGTTACTGTATATGTATTTAAAATCTGCTATTATTAAAAAAAAAAAAGGTAACAACAAACCGTTAGTAGAATAGGCTTACAGACAAGAACTGTATTCATTAGAAAGGATTAGAAAGTCTAAACTGCTCTATTCTTTATAGTCTTAAAAAAAAAATTGCACCCACACAAAACATAGAAGGGTGATTGCAGGTGTCTTGTTCTTTCTGTTTTTTGACAAGAACATCTGCTAACTTGAGCAGGGGAGGAAGACTTGTATGTGAATAATGTTTCCAGCTTTGTATTTTACTTTACGTGTGAGCTTTGCCCAAAGTTGTCAAGTGTCCTTTTCCAGGCTGCGGTCTACAGCCTTGGTCTGTACTGCCACTGACTAGTCCTGCTCCCCTCCTTGCATTGGAACTGGTCCTGTCTTAGCCTTTTGGTGGTGTGTGTCTGCTCTCTCACGCTTGGTAGGAAGAAAACGTAGCAACCCTCTGCCCAAAAAACTCTAGCAAAACCCAGAATTCTGCCAACTGACTTAGCTGATGTAACTTACTGAGGGGTTAGAGTGCCAGTGCTGTCACAGCGCAAGGAGTGGGATTGCTTCCCAGAAGAATGGCAGTTCTGTGTAAGCATTGATTCCAGCTGGCTTCAGTCATGGACTACCATAAACCCATGCCCTCTTTTGAACAGGAGTAGTACTTGCTTCCTGGTAAAATTCAGTGACCTTTTATGAGGTCTTGGATGAATGGAAGAAATGAAGCATACGCTACCTGCAAATATCAATGCAGTGTGGCAAATGTTGTTTTAGACTTCATGAAATCTTGAATGCCCGCTGATATAAGCCCCCTTGTTTTTTAAAGTAAGTGTGACAAAAGTGTCTGTTACTTGGCCTAGGATTTGCATCAAATGGCCTATTTTGGTGGCTGAAATCTTAGCAGAACATAATGCAACTGAGACTTTAATCATTGTCAGATTTGAAGAGCAGAAGTATCTTGAACTATTTTCTTTGTTACTTAGCAGTGGAAATTATTTTATTTTTTTTTACATTACAAGCTACGAGACTTTTAGGAATTGCATCTTACTTCTGTTAAGCTTTGACTGGAAATCAAATGGGTAAAACGTAGAACATTATTAAGATGGTAATGAATAGTTAAGGAATTGTATGTAAGTGGAAACTGGGTCGTTTGTACAGTTTCATAGCAAACAGCATTCTAAAAGTATTCCAGGATGGATAGACGTTAAATACTGTAATGACTTAATGTGAATCTGCCTAAGTTCCAAGAATGAAAACATTAGTGGACCACGATAGTGTGCTTTAGGCAAGGTACTTAGACGTTCTTCCTCAACTCTTGTGATAGAATTGTCGTAAAATGAGCACAAAGTGGCATTCAGTAGATCTTGTTCTGATAGTGTTTCTGCACAACTTTGAAAATAAATAGTAAGAAAATATATCTGTTACAAAGGAATGTGCAGTTTGTTTTACAGTATTTGCATTGATCTGTGGGGTTTTATTGCATGTATCTCCATAAAATGATATATAAAGCAGAATTTCATAGAAACGTGCTCATTTTGAGTGCAGCAGGAAAAGCTATGTGCAAAAGCATATCTAATTCAGAGTGCTAGAGCTTCAGCATTAGCAGTGGTTGGCCTTTGTGCTCAGCTTCCTGAAATGTGGATTTAAGAGGAGGATGATTGTCCTGGTATCTGTCCCAAGATGAGATTTAACAGGCTTGATCAAAATTGAGTTTGATTGTTTGGCTTTGGCAAGAATGGAGGGTGAAGCATTTGCGCTTCCCAAGCATGCTTGCGTGGTCTTTAATTGGAGCATCTTTAAGTATGATTACCTTCATTTCAACTAAAAGAATTAGTTGGCTGTAATACAGTTGACTCTCTGTAATTTATATACAGATGATGCACGGTAGGCACTTATTTACATATACATTAACATGAGAATGCTTTGGAGGGGATGCCAACAAAAAGGTTGAAAGCCACGATTCTTTGGGTTCACTTTATCCTAGTTTCCCTAGCGTTTGATGTGGACTTCAAGCATTACAGGGAAGTGGACTGCAAGGTTCCGTATTTCAATGCAACAGATATCCTTCCAAGTAAAATTACGGTAAGAGTGGGATGATTGCAACCACTGGGTAATACTATATAATTATACTTACACATGTTGCGTCCTTCAGAAAAGACATGAAAATAATTATTTTTAATTAGAAGTGATCTGAAGTTTTGTCTGCATTAGGAATACTCTAAGCACTCTTTGTAAGCTGGTGGATCTCCACTTGTATTTCAGTGGTGAAAGCTAGACTGTGAAGGCAGATGTGGTGAAAGTGCATACCTGTTCAACCAAAGCTGAATTAATATGTGTAGAGACACATAAATTTCAAGGTGTGGATGTATTTGAAGTGGAAGTTGACATTGTTTCCAGTAAGAGGCAGCTTGCAGGCACCCAGTGCCACAGGTTGTTTTTCCCCTTACTTAAGTGGAATTCCTTTCTCTTAATCTCCACTTCCTTTGAGATCAAGTCTGAGTTGTCTGACCTTTTCTATTCATTTTCTGTACCTTTTCAGCTTTGTGTGGCTTCTGTTTAAGTCATCCCCCAGAACGTATGTCCCTGTGTTCTTCTGCATTCATTGACTACTAATATTTCTAACTTTTTAAAATTTATTTTTCACCCAAATATTTGCAGAATGCTCTTGCTGGTTTTCTAGTCCTCTCTCTTTATTGTCATTGCCATTCAGAATGGCAAGAGCATTACAGGCTCTTTTTTCCTCCTAAGTGCTATAGAGACTGCAGGGAGGAGCAGCATATTTCTAGGAATATGGGGGTGTGGGAGAGTGCTGTTTAGACTTGAGTGGAAGGGTATATCCACCTCCCTCGAGACTTTTACCCCACAACTTGGAAATGCTGAGACTGAAGTGAAGCTTGAACCTCTTGCAGGTTTTCTAAGTTTAGAGACAAAATGTGACAAAACCAACATTGAAAGAGGCGTAGAGATGCAAATGAGAAGGAAATGCAGGGAGATAGTAAGGCAACAGACTGAAAGTTTTCAAGTATCCTGCTTACTTAGAAAGAAGGATACACAGAAGAAAGTATGGGGAAAAAAGAAGTCTTGCTTCTTCCAAGTGAAATACTAGTCCAGCAAAAGATGTCTGATAGTTATGGTACAGCAGAGTTAATGCTATTGAAACTCCACGGGGCTTCAGTGGAATATAATGCCTTATACTTGAAGAGGACACATTTGCTGTAGAACATTTCCAAAGAGGTTTGTGTTAAACTTCTTTTTTGATTTGGTCAGGTGATTTAAAACATGCTGCTCTGGGGAACTTTCTTTATACTAAACTGGGTAAATGGCAGGTTGGCTGTTTTTTAACTCATTCTTAATGGATTCTCTTGTCTTGATATGTAATCAAGTATGAAGCTGGAAAAAAAATATAAGCTATTCTGTTTAAGTTAGTATTATTGTTAAGCGGGGGGGAAGTCCAAGAAACTGGTCTATCTTGTAATTCTCTTACATTGAGTTTCATTGTTTTGTGAACCTGATGATAAGCTTTCTGGCAGCATTTACTTTCTGATTTCCTAATTTTGCACATGTTTCTTTTACTTCTGTTGTGTTCTAGGTGCTGCTAAAACTCCTGGCAAACAGATGTTTTTTAGTGTTACAAGTTTTTTAGTGTTAAGCAAACTACTTAGGCTTTATACAGTCACTTAACATGGGTTTATCAGTGCAGGTATAGTAATAAACTTAACTGATTCCTGCCATGATGTATTCTGGAACTTAAGTAGTACATGCATAATTCTGACTCTTTCTTGCTTCGTAAACTTTATTTAGAAAATTCTGTTAAGCTGTGTTAAACTTCTTAATACACTCTTTGTTTAAGTAAGACAGCATCTCAAGATGTAGAAGAGGAAGTGACTCAAGTACCAGATATTAGCAGTTAGCAAGAAAGTCTGGTTTCATAGTGTGACCTGTCTTGCAGTTGGAGGCTATTTGTGGTGAAAAATGGGCACTTGCAGGAGGAAGAGTGGTGAATCTGTAAATATATACAGAACATCAGATTGTTGAAGGTATTTGGGTTAAAATATGTTTGGGGTTTTTTTCTAAAATATTAGAAAAGTAGTTGGGAATGGTACTCTCTTGAGAGGCACATGGTGGCCTTGCTTGTGAGCTGTGCTGCAGTGATTTATATTCCTAGAAGTATGTAGGCATACTAGAAAAAATTGAGAAACATCTTCAATGCCATTTTATTTTCCTTGGCGTTTATGTACAAGATCCTTTTTAAAACTGGCAATTTGGTTTTATTCCTGCCAGTGATGCTACCTATAGGTGCCTTTTTGGTGTGTGAATACGTAATGCAGAAATGACTGGACCCGACTGTCTCTGAAGACTTTAGCAGCAAGTAAACAAATAAATGTGAGCTAGCTGTCTAACACAGAAAGTCTTTTGCTGCTTAGTGCTGTGACACTTGGGCTGGTGACAGTGGATGAATTTAGTGCTGGTAAAGGACTGGAATCCCAGGCTTGAACTGCCAGTAGCAATAGACCATAAGTATTTGCATCCCTTGGGCAGCTGCTTCACGAAAGAAATGGGAAGAAACCAAGGTTGATAGATGGTAGATAGATGACAAGTGACTGATAGATGACATGGGGGGAGAAGTCCAACACATTTGAACTCCTGCAGCGGGTTATGAATTTGCGCACCATGGGGGAGCAATATTGGAAATATTTTGAAAGTATGCTCCGCAACAGGGAATGTTTCATTCCTGAGACATTTCTCTAGCGATTGATGCTTTGGAACTTCTGCAGTTTGTAGCTACAGTTCTAATGTTGATGAGTAGTGGAATTGCTGCTTTTTCCTCTGTTACTTATTTTCTTCCAGTATGCTTCCCCCATTTCCATTTCCATTTTAGTTGCTGATATTTCAAGCTTTCCCTATGCTTGAGTAAATACTTTTTTCTCTTTTTTTTGCCCCCTAATTCAGTTACTGAAATCATGAATCCTGTGTATAGCCCTGGATCTTCTGGGGTTCCCTATGCAAATGCCAAAGGAATTGGTTACCCAGGTAAGTAACTCTGTTTTTTAATAAGTTTCAGTTACACTGATCTTTCTTTGTAATCAAGAAGAAATAGTCACTTATAAATGGCTTCATGTGTGGTAATGTGTTTTGGGATTTGGGTGGTGGTTTTTTTTCAATGTAAAAAGTGACATTTCAAGAGTCATGTTAGTTGTTCTGATGCATTTCTAACTTCAGTATCTCTTCCAAAGCAGATTATTTTAGGAGCTCTAATAATTACACACTGTGAGGAGAAGAGTCGTCAGTCTATTTCTGCTGCTAGTTGGCTGACACTGTTAACCTTTCTGTCCTCTGATTCTTGTTCATGCTATCTGTTTTATGACTGCCTGAAGCATAGCATCAAAGGTGGGATCAAGAAAATGTCAAAAAAAGTTTTAAAAACAGAATTTAAATGTGTTTCTTGCTTTCTCTGCTTCTCATTTTGCTTCAAGCTTCTTGCCAGGGTTTTTTCCCTTCCTCTCCTAACGTGTGTGTGAGCAGGCTTCATTTCTGATGTCTCTGTAGTTCAGAAGTTGGATAAGGCAATGATTAGATTTGGACAGAACTTTCCAGGCCAAAGAGAAAGTCTGTGTGTCTCTGTGAGGCATTTCAAGCGGTATGTCTTGATGTGGTCTTTTTTTCTGATATCTGTGGGGCAAGGGAATTATTCCATCCTGGGAGAGGCTGGAGGGTCATTCAGCTCAGATGTCATGCATTGTAACCAATTAAACTTTTGTAGCTTTTACAGGGAGGCTGTTTTGTGATTTAGCTGGTGTCTGTGTTGGGAGCTAGAAATCATTCTGTGCTGTTACTGTCTATATTCTTTGCAGCTGTACTGTATTTTCCGACTGGTAATTACAGTGCTTAGATTTGGTTTTCAGCTTAGGTAGTGTACTGGAGTTCCTAGTTTCCTGTTCCACTTTTTGCTGTTCCTTCTTCTAAATACTGGTGCATAAACACATTTTCTTTACTGTTGATTGTCTCAAAAACCTTTTCATGTTTATTTTTGCTTTTCAGCTGCTTTCAATTTTTTTCCTCAAAGTAGTGTTTCTTGATTTCTACAGTATTAATAAGGGGAAGACACAAACCACGTTGCAATGTTAAGTCTATCAAGTGACTGAAATGGTGCAGTAATAAATTGTAAAGCTGGTGCTGTGTAACTGTAAGCCCTGCAGGACGGTTTTATTCTCTGTAACTGTCTTAGCTATATGGACTACAGTAATTTTAGAATAAGGCAAGCAGCAGTGGTTTACTAATTAATATCAGTTACAGTACAGTTATTTCCATATGCGTAGTAGAGGGCTTTTTCAAGGCTTTCTTTTGCTTTAGATAAAGATTATTATGAATTATTTAAATATGACTTTGTATTTTTATCTCCATTCTCTAAACACAGATTTATATTAACCACGGTTCCATTTGTAGTTACAATCATTTACACATTGCATTGGAGCTTGTTTATACTAATCTAAGTGGTACTTCTATTTACTTAGGAAAATGTACTATTGTAGATTCATAAACAGCAGTTTAAACAACATTACAACTTCTAATCTTTTATTCTACTGTTGTACGTATTGGAGTACATACTGAATTATGTAAGTGCTGTATGTTTGCCAGTCTTCACTCTGTTGTAAATTAGCATAACTAAAATATATGGAATTGAAGTAGAATTGTTACGGGAGTGCCTTAAATGTCATGCTACAAGTTGATCACTCAGAATTCTTCCTTACAGCAGGCAGTTTACACAACCCTTAAATTAAGCTGAGGCAATAAGGTCTACAGTGTTAACACTGTTACAGATAGTTTGCTGAGCTGCCTGGTTCAGGCTTAAAGATTGTGGGATAAATACAAAACACTGTAAAAAATGAAAAGTAAATTTGTGTGTTAGGATTTTTTTTTTTTTGAACTGTTGCATGACTAAGTGTCCCTTCTTTGCCGCTCCTAATTTAAAAGCTTGGGGTTGTCCATTCAGAATAATTGACTTTTCATGGGTCACATAGTAATAGAAAATAACATATCACTAGGTGGAACATATTATTTAGAAGCACTGTGTTTCTAAAGCTGTTGCATATTTAAGAGCTGCTTATATCATACTACACCTATTTGAGGTTGTTGGATGGGTTTACAGTGGCAAAGGACTCAATATCCAGATGTTCTCACATGGATGAAAGTTCTGTGTAGAAGGTAGAACTGCTGCTTGTCATATTTACATTTTTCACAAATGACTTGTTTCTTGAGCAGCTCAGAATGCTCTACTGTGGTGCTAAACCTGTGAAGAAAGAATAGAGGACTGAAAATGTATACAACATAAGTAATGTTGCAGATATGTAGAGTGTGAGTAAGGTGTAAAGCTATACTAAAGCTTTTCACTAGCAGCTTGTGAATTTGAAAACTTAAGAGCTATTTACACTCTGAAAAGTTGTTGTGAATTGCATATGTTATTTTTACCTTTGATTTTTAAGCCTAATGCTTTTCTTAGGTGGTCAGCATGGATAAGACTAATAGTAGTGCCAAGTGTATGTCACTTGATTAGTTTACAGAGTGCTTTACAAAACGAGGTTAGCGTATATAGTCCTGAGACAAGAAATTTTTATTGTTAGGAGTAATTGCTAAGGACTGTGGGACTTACAGCAAAATAGAAACCTTGGAAATTTGAATAGGAGCTTAAAACTAGCAGCTTTAAGCCTGACAGTGAAAATGCAAATAGTAATTGCCTTTTACCTGGAGAAGTTGAAATTCTTGTATGTTGATAACAAAATGTGGTAGTAACTCTGTCTAAATACAGACATTACTCAGTTTTACAGTTTGGAATAATGTAAATGATTTCTTGGGAAAATTAATAGCTATGATTAATTCATAAGTTTCAGTTATTACAATCTAAACAAACTTTGTATCTTTCAAGTAACTGTAGCTTTTGCTAATGCTGTTTTTCACCTTATGTTGCAGGCTGGTATATCGTGACATTTGTTCAGCCATAGTGGTTCTTGTGTTCTGGTGTAGAAGTGTTTACCTATCACTTTGCCAATACCTCAGTGAATCACTTGTTACTATTACCCATCATAGTACCTGCCTGAAACTGGGGAGCTTTTTTGATACCCAAGTGTAGTAACAAATCTGTGTCAAATGCAACAAGCATTTTGGACTAGCCAAGGTTGCTTTGTACTCTCTTCATGGGGTATCTCTGATCAGGAGAGTCAGTCACTCAAACTTCTAGGGATTTATTTCTGTGAAAAAGTGCCTTCAGATAAATATTTTATGTACATCAGGTCTTAAAACTTGGCAGGGGAGGAGGGTTGGATAGTTGCACAAAACTTTGTTGTCCAACTTGGGAGATTTGCTGAAACAGGTATGTAAGAGAGAATGGTGCTTGTGACTTCTTCGCTGTTCCTTTCATCTAGCATTCAGCTTCAGGTGGCTTGGGAGAAGAGGAGCCCGGTGTTCTAGTTGAGGAGGAGTGATTGAAGGCCAACTGTTTGTTTATCTCAAAAGTTGTACAGCGAGAACCTTTGAGAGTAAAGTCTGGTTAGACTGTGCAGTCAGTCTAGAAAATAACTTTGACATACTCTTTCTTCTAGCTGGCTTCCCGATGGGCTATGCAGCGGCTGCTCCTGCCTATTCCCCTAATATGTATCCTGGAGCAAATCCTACCTTCCAAACAGGTATGTGTAATAGGTATGTCAAAGCAATAACCTGAAGTTTGGAAGTTGTTAGAAACAAGAATGAGGAAAAGCTGTAGGGGCTTACAATAACATACTGTGGGATAAGTTTTACATTACTTTGATGATGACTCATAAGGATTCATCTGATAAATTAAAATGAGTATAATCTTGTCTTAAGTCATACTACTTTCACCTTCAGAGAAGGGAAAAGCTGAGTTTTTAGCTGCTGTTTCTCTATTTCAGGCTGATGCTTGAGGATTGCATCGCACTTCCCTTCACTGCTTCCTTTGTGATTCTGCTTGCTTTGCATCCTACTGGTTGTTTCCAGATTCCTGTTTTTTCTTCTGTCTTCAAAATTCTTCTTTTTCATCCTTTTCTTAAATCATACCTTTGCAAGTTCAGCTCGCTGCCTTCTTTCTGCCTTTAAAATTGTCTTGCACAAACTAAGTGTCTAGAAAGCCTGGTTGCTGGGTAAAACTGTTTTGTCCGTAGCAGATACTGTGGGAGGTTTTAGGTAACTGCACTTGCATGCTTGTCATTTAAGAGAAAGGGAATGTGGTGAGCCTAGGAAAAGGGAGATAGGAAAACAGACACAAGAGAAACGAAAAGCACTCACTTAAGTTGCTTTCATGTAGTTCTGCTTTCACTAATAGAAGATAATAACAAAATGGCAGCTGGTGGCATTTAATTTCCACTTAAACCAGGAACATAAATCTGATAGAACAGTACTCTCCATGTGGTTATTTTGCATATTAAGGAATTCCTTACATTGCTTTGTTCATGTAGATTCATGCCATCTTCAGGAGCTCTTTCCCTTGCTAGTTTTTCAGATGTACATGTGGCACATAACCACATTTGTCCCTGAGTACCCTCCTGTAACTTTCGGGGATAGGAAAGGATGGTGCTTGAAATTGGAAAGTTTACGTTATGGAAGCCTGCTTGCAGTATTGAAGTTCAATGTTGGTAATGTATGGCATTTCATTAACTGCCAGGAGACTCTTAAAAGGGCGTGGCAGCAATTAGTGCAGCAAGAGAGAGAAAGTCATCTAAAACGTTTGCCTGCAGAACCTGTTAAAAGTGTGTAGCTGTGCAGGTTTCCTTGGAACTGTGGAGTATTTCTGGTTGGTACAACCGGTGTCTCTGTTCAGTTTGCTGCTTAGAGACATAGTGAGGACAGAACTGATTTTGGCTTGTCTTTGGTCTTGAACTTAAGGTGGGGAAATGGATGGATATGATAAGTTCCAGTAATTTAAAAAAAAAAAAAATCTATCCTTTAGACAGGGGGTTGCTTCTGTGCAAGTGTCATATCTAGGGGTACCAGCTTGCATTTGCACTGGATTGCTTAAGAACTCTTTTGAGAGTGATGTTCAAGGGAGAGCAGTTCCCATCAGTGATATAGCTCTAAGCATGGGAATCGAAACCCTATGTGGGCTTGTTTTTATCTGGTTAATTGGGTTTTTTCCTCTGTGTCAGTTATGGATGTTGTAGTAGAAGTTTATGGTTTCTGGGGAAGATTCTTGACTTGTTAGACTTAATTGTGTTGTAAGATTAGTTTGCATTGACTGATCTCATGCTGTACAACAAAGTTAAAGTAAGAAATTTTTCATTTTTGTGTGAAAAAGGAGTAAAGACATATATAGAAGCTGTATATCATCTTTGAATGTCCTTAATTTTTTTTAAAGCTAGTGCTATTCAAGTCTTTATTGCTGTTGAATAGAAAATAAACTTTTATTTCAGAACTAAGAATAGCTTTAATTTTAAGTTACTCTTAAGTTATGAACTAAAGTTCTAAATGTCCAGATCTTCTAATTCAGGCAGATAACAACTTGAAGTACTTTGTCCTAACAGCTGGGATTTATTCTTTTTAATGTTTCTGATGTAACCGCTTGTTTGTAGATTCAAAGCTTTTGTAAATTCACATCATGCAGCAGTGTTTGAATATGCTATGACACTGCTGTTCAGAAAGTGTACCTTTTTACAGGTATCTTTCTTAAATTTCTGTGTTTTTTGAATAACCATGTGGTGTACTTTTAAGGTCTTTGTTCTCTGTAAGGGAGGAAAAAAAATAAGTGGGAAGGCAGAATACCTCCTGTACAGATGTACCACTTCACAAGAATGAAAGTTAAATTGCCTGTGCAGCTGTATCAGCGCATTTTGAGAATGAGAGGGCTTGATTGAGTACATAGTAGCAGTTCAGTAGTGATGCTTCATGCTCAGCGTTTTGTAGCTGAGTTTTTCAACACAAATAGCTCCCCATAGTAGAAATAGAAGTTACTTCCTCAGCATGCTCTATTCGTCAAATACTTAGGATCTCTAAAATCAAGAGTTCCACATAAGTGCTGTGGTAGCTTTCTTTGTGTCTCTAAAGGTGATAGATTCTATTCAAAATAAAACCATAGTAAACCTATTTCTTCATTAACATAGCAATTTTCAGTTTGAAGGGTGGAATGAAATTGGAAAGAAACTCATACTTCTGCAAAAAGAATAAGGGTCATCAGTCATCGTGCTGTCTGCACAGACTGATTTTTTTTCCCAGCACAAATGCCAGTGTTCTCTCTGCTATATGGCTTCAAATCTGTTCTCTGTATTGAAGTCAACATGTTCTAGACAGCTTTTAAAGTCAACCTAATCTCTATTCTGGTAGTCTAATTTTTTTCTATAATTACCAAGTGTGTTTTCTTCCTGTGTTGCACCAGTACTAGTTTGTACAATTCCCACTAAATAGAAATCTTATCTGTGGATGTTTCGCCTCCCTAGTGTGGTGGACCTGCATGAGACCCAAGATCTTTCCAGCATAGCATGGGCTAGGGCCTTTAATGCTTTCTCCAGAATAGGTCATGCCTGTTGTTTACTCCCTAAATGCCATTACTGGTGGATGCTGCTGCTAAGGTATTTGTATTCCCACTCTGGCCATTAAGCCATAGTATAATTGTGGGAGTGTAGCAGCAGCAATGGTGCTTTTCATAGATCTCCTCCATGCCTTGTCAAGCCCTTGTTCTGTTATCCTGAGAGCTTGTCTGATGAGGGCTGGAGGAATTACAGGAGTACTGTCTTTAGACAGGGTCTGAGCCAGCAGTTGCTACTTATCCCTGTAAAAATTGAACGGTTCCCACCATTTAGAAGGCAGACTGATGTGGGGGGCCTTGTAATAGGAATGCAAAATTCTTTCTGATGGCATCTGAAGTCTCATGTAATGTATTGAAGTAATGTGTAAAAATAATTCTTAAGTGATCATTAAGGGTATGCCTATGCATGTAATACACTAAAAGGAGATTTAAAGATACAAAAGTGCCTTTAAAGCCTAATTTGCAGTTGCAATGAACTCTGCAGTGCTTGTGTTTTAAAGGTATGGCCTTTCATATTTATTTTGACCAGTTCAGAAAATGCCAGAAAACAAACGTGAATAAACGTAAGTTGAAGTAAAGGTTGCAGATTGTGTCTCTTTGTTCTCTGAAAATCCATCTTGAGCACTTTACATGAATCTGAGTTTTGAAATTGGTTTTCTTGTGCTGTATCATCTTCTACAGAAGGTAGCGGGCAGGTTAATTAACGGTTACTATGTTTGCCAGTACAGTTTGGGATGCATTGAGAACTGGACTGATACTAACATGTGCCAAATCTTCCTAGGTAGGAATGCTGCCTAATACGCTGAGTCCAAGTATTTAATGATAACCACTACAAAAATCCAAATCCACTTTTTTATCCCATATCCATAGATTTGAAAAGTAAGTTGTACAAAAATACAGTTAATTTTTCATGCTCAGTTGGAGCAGTCGAGTGTTATGTCCAGGCTGTTATAAGCATTATGTAAATGATAGAACTTCTACTTGGGTAAAAATTGTTACCACTGACTTTAGGAGGCAGTGTACTGACAGCTGTTTTTCATGTTTTTAATGCAGATTTACCTTTGTTTCAGGTTATACACCAGGCACCCCATATAAAGTATCTTGTTCACCCACCAGTGGAGCAGTGCCACCGTATTCCTCATCACCGAATCCCTATCAGACTGCTGTGTACCCAGTTCGAAGTGCCTATCCACAGCAGAATCCATATGCACAGGTAAATAAACAAAACCAAAAAACCGTCTCCTTGGGTAGTATTTTGTTTACCTTGCAATACCTGCTTGAACTCTTAACTTTACATCACATTTATTTCTTTATGGATGCAGAGAATTTCTAGCTGCCTGCAGTAGGAATTCTTAAAACAGTGATTTACAGAGTGTGTGTGTGTGCACTTTTCTTTCTTGTGTGACAGTTACTCTGCACTTACTGATGTGTTCAGTCTTTGAAGGAGACACTAGATCACTAGGTTGAGTAGTTCTAAAAATGTGTGCTGGATGCTATAACTACCACATCCCGATTTCATTTTGTCAAAAATTGTCATAAACCTGCAATAATTTTATTTTTTAGGAAGCTTCTGTTGCGATTCAGGGAGTTACAAAGTCTCATATGAGGCAAACAGTTAAAAACTATTAGAAAGGAAAGAATTAAGACACTCCGGTAAACATATTTTGGGAAAAAGTTGGCCCTCTTTTTGTATAAAGGAAACTTGCCTGGCATGCAGTAGTTGAAGTGGTATGCAGTAGTTGAAGGAAGTTCATAAGCATGTAACAAGGTTTATGCAGTCCGCTTTGTGTATTTGGATTTGTCAAAAACCTTCGGTTTTTCAACTAAAAGCAGCTGATTAAAGTTGTGATGCAATGAGAGAAGTTCTGTCATGGATTAATATATGAAAAGATACGAAACGAAGGGAGTGAATGACAAATGAGCCCTTATTGAAGGTACAGTCAGCATTGGAGTTCTACAAAAATAGAATGTTATCCCAAATGCCTTAAGAAGGGGTTAAATGTTAAAAAGTTTGCAAGTGAAACACTAATAGGATGTTTTGGCTTCTGCTCTGTAAATACACTGCATCTTTAGAGTAATGCTTTTACTTTACAACACACTTGTGAAAGAAGACGTCATTTATCTTCCCCACCAGATATACTATAATTACTTAATTTACTTTTTTTTCCTCTCACAGCAAGGCACTTATTACACACAGCCTTTATATGCAGCACCACCCCACGTAATTCACCACACCACAGTTGTGCAGCCCAATGGCATGCCAGCAACTATGTATCCTGCTCCAATTCCGCCACCAAGAGGAAACGGTGTGACTATGGGGATGGTGGCTGGGACTACTATGGCAATGTCAGCAGGTATGTGAACTTACTCTTACGTTTGCTTGATGAATCTCTCCAGTCGAGATGGAACACAGCTGCATTACAAAAATGTGATGCTAGAGGTGTACTTGGCAGAATCATAAAATTGTTTAGATTAGAAGGAACATTCTTCACAGTGGGCCCAGTTAGATCAGGTTGTGTACTTGTTTAGTGATTGTTTTGGTCATCTCTTAAGGATTGGAGATACCACATCCTCTTTTTAGATACCAGTATTATGGTAAAATAGTTCTTGTAAAATATTACGGTAAAATAGTATCTGTATGGCATTTCACTTACTGTTACATCCTTTGCTTCTCAACTTACCAGTGCCAAGAGTCTGACTTGCTCTTCTCAATACATTTCTCTATGCCTAGTTGAAAACACCAACCTCTTAAGGCTGAGGAAAATGCAGTGTTTTCAGCCCACCCCTCATATCTCTGACCATCTTTGTATGTTGAGATGTAACACTTCATGTGTTTGCAGTACCTGCAGCCTTTCTGTCCATTGGGCAATGGTTAGGGATATCTGTTTCCTAATGCCACACTCTTTTAGTGGTAGTGTTTTGGAGAAAAATGTTGTTTAACCAATATCTAGGCCCATCTGTGAGTGTTTACTGAGGGGGTGTCATGCTTTGTTACTCAGTGGGTGTTAACTCATGAAGAAATGTCCACATTTACTCAAAGGACGCTCAATTCACTAATCTAAAAACAGAGCGCCATGAGCTTGTTTTCAGATTCTGAGTTTTATGTTGTCACATTTATAATTTAATTGAGGAATCTCAAAACTAGAGAAGTTACATCACAAACTGAGCTAACGTTGGAGTTTCGTAGGTGGGCAAGCTTATCCCAGGTGTTATTACTGTTTCTACAAAATGCTATAGAGTAGGACTGTTAAGATCCTGCTATTTCAGCCTATTTGTTTCTGAAGCCCCTTAGTCTGTAAAAACCTATCTGGAATAATGCAAACAAGAACTAATTTGTTCCGATTTATCAGTCATCTCCACTATCAAATATTCTTATGGCATGTAAAGCCTGCTGTGGGAAAAGGTTTTGCAGTGAATAACGCTTATGTTGCAGGGTTGCTGCTAGAGCTGTTTTTGAGTAATTGAGTATCTGTGTGTGTACTGGACTAAACATCAAAATGATTCTCTTGCATAAATGTTTGAAGGAAGATTGGGACTGGCGTGCAAAATGATACTGGTAACTTCAAGTAGGAAGATGAGCAAGCTGTAATTGTTTTTTAAATCAACTTTTCTCCTTTTTTTTTTTTTTCTTTTTCTGTACTAGAATTTCTGTTTACTGAAAAAATGTTCTTTTCATCCTAGGTACTTTGTTGACAACTCATTCCCCAACTCCAGTAGCCCCTCATCCAGTTACTATGCCCACATACCGGGCTCCAGGAACACCAACCTATAGTTATGTGCCCCCACAGTGGTGATCATCCTGGCAGTCAGTGTAAGTTACCAATTCAGATGAAAAGCAATTAATCTTTCTTACAAATGACAGCGTTGCAGGTTCTTTCAGGGTGGTATTTCAGAAGGTAAGCAGTCTGGGCTACTTCTACGGTATTCTATTTGACTAAGAGTACACAGAAATTATTGCTTATCTAATAGCTGTTAGCTGCAGAGGAGGGAAGCCTAGTGGGATTTCTTCAGCGGTCTGTATCTTCAGCAGTCGCGAACCAGGTATGTGGTTCATGATTGTCAGATATGAAAGAAAGAGCCTCAAGTTTGCCTTATTGAAATACATCTGGGGCTAAATGTATACGGTGTTTTGCATTCATTGGTAATTGTTAAATTCAGCAGTGCTGTGATTCCTGAGTGAAGCAATGTGTGTAACTTTGTAGTCGTATTTTTGATGGGTTAAATATGTAGGCACGGTAAGTGTTGTTGCCTTGCTCTGAGGCTGAATCTTTCTCATGAGCTGCTGAAACAAATACACAACCTTGAGTTAATTTCATGTATTCACTGTTTCAAGGAAGTCTCAGTTCATACTTCTTGCAGTCAGCATGGAAAGATCATTTCTATGGTGGACTCAAATTTAGATCATGGGTTTTGAGAAAAGGAGTTTAATTTTGAAATCTGCTATAAGGTGGGATGGATTTTGGGGGCATAATATGTGTCAAACTGACACAAAGCCTAATGTTTTGGGGATCCTCACTTTGCATGAATTGAGAACTGCTTTATTTGAAATAAGGGCTTGCCAGGCCAACTGCATTAGGAACTTTCACTTTTAGTCTGTTTATGAGAAAGTTAAACCAAAGTTAACTTTCTTTGGATTTCTGTTTCAGCACTTAAGAGTCCAGAGTTCTGTGATTACAGATGACTCTATTCCCTTTGAGTTAGTAATGCAACAGCCATTTCTCGCTTTGCTGTGATGCTACATACCAGCCTGCAGATCTGAAATGTTTCACATACAATACTTTGTCCAAGAATGACATATTATTACATAAGTGAGAGTTTTGCTGTGACTAAACTCATCGCAGCTGATAATCAAATTTAGCATAAAATACCTTTTAATATTGCACCTTTTTACATAAGACGAAACAGCTAGTGATGACCGAAAGCTGGAATGGACATGACAGGAGAGAACCTATGTAGTGAATTCTTACCCCAGAAGTAGGTTTCGCGTGACTGGATAAGTGCTAGGGTAGCATAATACAAAACTTAACGTTTGTTGTGTGTGCATATCAGTGGTGCATGCAGTGTTAGAATGCTCTGCCACACTCAAATAGTGTTTCATATAATTGAGAAATTTTCCTGCTTTTTCCCCCTCCCTCTTAACATAGGTTTGAAGATGGGAGATATGCAATCAAGAAATTGAGGTTTAAAAGTTGGTGCTGAAGCCCTCATGCCTCCAACCAGGACTTTTCTTCTGAATGCTTTCAACACTTGGCTAAACACTACTAATTCCTGATCACTGAAGATTTTCCAGTGCTGCATATCTTACATCTTGGAACTCCAGCAGTTAGTCTTAAAGCAAATCCTGTTTTGTGGACTGTCTTGCAATTTTTTTAGATAATTATAATGATAAAAAGGGAGTATAAATTTATTCTGATCCATATCTAGTTGAATGCATGTTAAAACACAAAAACAAAGCTTGCTCAATCTACCTGCAGTGACTGATGCAAAAACCATCATATGCAAATCCAAAGGAACCGAAAAGTATTTTACAACTTGTATCACTAATGCACTGTTGTGATGTATGCAGGGTCTTAAAAGGTAGAATCATGAAAATGAGTTTCTTTATAGAATACCATAATATACAGTAGATAAGTGCTTCAGCCTTTTTCAGGTTGATGGAGCTGCCAGTTTAAAGGGGGCATATTTTTATTTAAGTGATGTATTCTTTTCAAATTCAACTACTAAATTGGAGTGACTGGAAAATGAGTCAGACAAGCTGTAGAAATCCTGCACACAATTAGTTTACTTCATACCTTTTCATTTTCATTATATGGGTTCAGTGTTATACAGATGTTCTTAAGGATCAGAATGGAATGACAAAGGTACTGTGTGTGCCAGTAATTAAAGCAAACTTCCTTGAGGCAAAACTGGCTCTTCGGAATAGTAGGAGGTGACATCACCTGCATAATGAGTTGCGTGTCCTGGGGAGATATATATCCAGTACTATCTTTCATATGACGCAAGATGTGTCAAAAGTGAGACTGCCACACAGACTGATAGAAAAACACATTCTTTTAGTTCTCAGTTCAGGAAGTCCGTGCTGTTTTTCCTAAAGAATGTTTTAGTCAGTTGAAAATGTATGTGCAGTTGATCCAGCTTGCTTTCCTGAAACTTAAGAAATGCTCGGGCTTTCTACAACAAACAGGAGGAGTTCAGCTGCGTGTTATTCTGAGGAAAGCTTGTGCGCCTGATGAGTATGTTAAAGGGGAACAAATCATTTTAACACAATTTCCTTATTAGCTACTTGCAGTATGGACTATGGATATGCTGTAGTAGGGCTGCCAGAATATAGAGGTTTCAAATAGCTGTTCTTTTTTTTTTTTCCCTGAAAATATTTGTAATTGAAGTAGGAGCCATTTGTTGATTACAGCATTTTGATGTGTTTTCTTAGTAATTTCTTTTTTTTACCTCCTAAATTGCACTTGGAAGCACGTAAAATAAGACCGACTGCAGATTAGCATTTCATTGCAGTGAGTCATTTCTGATATTCTTTCTTGCAACTTCAATTTCTAAAAAGTACCTCAAAGCAAATGCTGTGGGGATAAAGGGCTAGCCTTAGAACCCATCTGTATACCAAAATTGTTATGGGGGAGATTTTAAATTTTTTAATTTGAATATTGCACATAAACCCAAGGTTTTTCTTAAACCTGCTTGACTTGCAATTCCAGAAAGATGCAATTTTGGTTTTTTGGATACATTCTGCCTGCAATAAATTATGCAGTAAATGGTTATAAAATGTTGTTCCCTTTTAAGCGTTTACACAGAGGTATATCAGGCTGTATTATTCTTGTAGGTTAACTTCTGTTCAGAAGTACATTTTTTGAAGTTGTATGTCTAGTTATGCTTTGTTTTGGGGTGTTCTGCTCCTATACAGATTTGGCAGCTGCTTCAGGGTAGCATCAGTGCTGATTTAACGCTGCCATTCCAGTACTCTGGTGGGAGGCTTACGTACCTTCATAACCAGTTGGTGGTTAGAGCCTTCAGTAACTTTATTTTTTTACAGTGAGCACTCTCCATATTTTGTACTTCCTTTTTTGTTTTGTTTTGTTTAATAAAGTTTAGGTTTATTTTGCATGAATCACTGTCAGTGGATGGCCCCCTTATTTCTAATGCCTTGAACATAACTATGTTGTTGGAATAAGTACTTTAAACCTTACTCATGAGCACTTACTGCAGCTTAGGGATTTCCTTATGTTTTCATGTGGAGCAGAAAACTACCCCAGACGAACTTATTTGAATCTGTACTGCTTTGTTCCAAGTCTGCTTAACAATTCCATTTCTGTAGTAAATTTGCAGCTTTGATTATTCAGGTGTGCCAGGGTACTGTGAACATTAATACAGGCCATTTGTCCATTTTAGCTAGAAGAGAGTGATGTTTTGCTGTCTTAGCATGATTTTAACAAAGAGCTGAGGTATGAAACAGTGCTATATTGAGAAGCTATAAAGAACAAGCTCAAAGCTTTGCTGTTTCCTGTCTCATCATACCATAAACTGAAGCTTTGAAAAATCATAGGAGAGAACTTTAATGAATGCTGCAATAGATAAGTAGTTAAGGAATAAGTATAACTTCCTGTATGTTAGCTCTAACTTCAGATTCCTAAATGTCATCTTGGAATCTGTCTCCGTATAATATTCCGTAATGTTTAGGCAGTCTCACTTGAGCACTTTTTTTTTTCTAAGTTGCATTATGGGGTTCATCCACGAGGGGGAAACCGTACCTTTTTGAAAAGGTACTACACCTTCCAGTTTTGATCAGTTATAATCTACTGGGAGGGTGGAGCATGTCTCCAGTAGTTGATACAGAAAGTAACCAAAAGCACAGCGCAGGGGGACGGGGGGAATAAGTGTGTATATATAACTATCTTAATGGTATTTTGTTGCAAATAGTAGAAAGCATGGATATAAACTGCGGCGGGGGAAATTGTACATCATTAAATAGGTGTTTACACAGTGAGGGTCTTATGAAACATTCTCTCCTGCTTTTTATATAACATTCCCTATTTAGAATTCCTGTATAAATAAATACGCAGTATGTGTTTGCACTAGAACTCCTCAGCAAATGAAAAGAGCTAGTGCAGTAGAGACATTTCAGATCAAGCTTCTCTTTAAAAAAACAAAACAAAACAAAAAAAAAAAAACTTTTATGGCAGCTTTATATGATTAAAAAAAAAAGTACTACTTTAAACCTGGAACTGAAAATAACTGTTGCAGCAATAACAGAGAAGTCCAAGAAAGATTTTTTTTTTTTTTTTTAAATTCAAATTTCAGGTGTTGAGTTTCGATAAAAGTATTTTTAAAAAACAGAGGTATTCCCTATGTCAGTAAGAACTGATGAAAATGTCTTTTAAATGTAGCAGCAGCAAAAGAAAAATGGCTAATAATTGGCACCAAAAATGTGTAGCCCTAGTCAATGGTGTGGTGGTTATTGATGAAACACTAGGAAGGAGAACAGAGAACTTACTACAAGATCTTGCTTATGCTTGTTGTAACCATCTCCTGTTTGAAGTTTCTAGGAGACGTGCAGGAATGCTGTTCAAGAAGCTTCTTTTTGAGTGTGCTGTGCAAGTTAAACGCTTAGATGCAGTGGTAGATGAAAAAAATCCTTTATTGTAGTTGAAGTCCTTCCTTGTATTGCTTCATCTGCTGAAAAAAAAAAAAAACACAAAACACCACCACCACCCGTAAGTACCACCGTGTCTTAGTGTTGTCTGAGAATAGTTCATGGTACAGAGTTGTATACCAGGGTACTCAACACCGACTACTCTTCATGGAGCATTCTGGCTTCACTGCTACTTGAGTAGTAAGGCCGCTTAAGGTATCTGAGCAAGAGATGGTCAGAATTGACTTGTAATCACTCCCCAGTGCTTAAGCACAGTATTATACATCCATTTGGGTTTAGAACGTATTTTTGCTCGAATAGGTAAGCACAGCGATCTAATACCACCACTTAACTCCAGGCTTAAATGCATGCCAGATTAGTAAATGCTGTGTATGTGAAACCTCCCATCGTAGGAACATGAACAGTACTGATGCTTCAGCTGGATCTTGCGGGAAAGAGGACGGATGCTGTGGGGTGGAATGGCAACTGGCAGTTGCCCAGGGGTGGTTTGTGCAGCAGGAAATAGGGATGATCCATGTCCAGCCTTCTCCATCAGGTGTCGCTGGCTGACCTCAGCATGTGCCGAGGGCCAGCAGCAGCCCCCTAATCCTAAAGTTGAAGTCTTTGTGAACACCTGTTCAACAGACATAAAGATGTAAGATCTTTCAGATTGTTCTCATTAATGTGTCAGCTTTCTAATCCTGTATTTTATCAACTCTAAGCTTCCTGCAGAGACCCTCAGGTTTGACGGGGTAGAATGCCAATTAACAGGAACAACTGCAGCAAAGTTAGGGTAGCTTTGTGCATCCAGCCTTGCCAAGAATCGAGTTCATTCTGAGATCTCCTCTGAAGTAGTGAGGACTCTTGGAGCAGGCTGTGTACACCTCTGGGGGGATGTCGAGAGAAACTAAGGTGTGTTTTACAGACAGAAGAGAGGGAAGAGGAACAGTACTTATCTGGGGACAAGGAAACGTTTTCTTGTGTGGGTTGAATATAACACTGAAACATCTGAATTCCACAGGTAGTAAGGGTCCATTTGTGATTTTAAAAAAGTATTTGAAACAATTTATGGGCTCTGAAGTTTCAACATCAAGAAAGTGAATGTGACTTTTCTAAACTGTTGTGACTTTTGGGCACTTAGCAGGCAAACTGGGAAAGCTTTTTTTTAGCTGGCTGCTGTACAGACTTGTTTTAAGTAGAATGGATTTGTTAGTGGGGTTTTTTTTATTGTAACGCTATTATTGGCTGCCCTCATGTCTAAGATTTGAAAAAGTGAGTGCATGCAATGGAAGTACAAGAGGCCCCAGTAATAGTTCTCCATGTTTGTTATGAAATAGACACAGGTTTCCTTTTTATGACTTTTCTTAAAACTGTCTTATGAGCAGTTGTATTGGTACTTTTTTTAAGTTTAGGTCAATGTTGTCTTCCAGAATAAGTTTTAAGGCATCACTCGCTCCTGCATTGAACTATTGCATCAACACAAAGAGTGGAGATTCCATTCTGAGCCAGTTCAATTGTGAAAATTCATACTTTTTTATTTTTTATGCAATTCAATGAGTAGATGAGCTCAGATTTAAATTCTTAAAAGCACGTTTATTGTAACAAGAATTGTTATGTATTAATACTTCAGTTTTCAATAAAGATTGACTTGTGTTGCTTATTGTGGTTTTTTTCCTACTGTCTTTGGTGACACCCTTTTAGGAAAGATTCTGTTGCTGGAGAGCCATACGGTATGGTTAAACTCTTGAAGCTAATGAAACCTGGTAATTGGTCAAAGCAAAGCAAAACGTTGAAATGGTTAAGTGACTTTCCTCAGTAAGGTTTCTCAATGGCTTATGAAACACAGAAGTAAAGGCTTCCCAGTGGGGAATAAGCTGCCCTAAGTTGCCCTGCCTGAGAGTATGGTAAAGATGGTGCAGCCCTGCCTCATTCCCTTTTGAAGCGTTTCCTGGGGTTTGAGTTTTTTATTACTTTATAGCTTAAAGAAAGTAGAATAAATGTAAAATTTCACAATGCTGTAGCATTTACTTGATACCAAATCAATGCTGTTTCAGAGGTGACAGGCCTTGAGCAGAAAGCTGTTCTAAATCGGTGTCCTGAGTGTTCCCCAGGAGGAAAAGAATTGAGTAGGTGTGAGGTGTGGGTAATTATCCTGTTTCTTTAGAGTGTGGGTGGATGTAATACGGCACTAATCTTAAAATGCAAGTTTGTATATTTGTGGGGGCGACAGGACTACACTACTTGAACTAACCGGCTATTTTCATTTATTGTAGGTCTCCAAAAATAACAATAACTTACCTGGTAATGTTCCTGTGAAAAGCAGCGCATGTGGAAGAGGAAGGTATAACGTCAATAACTGCATTGATCCATGGAAACAGAGTTTGATTTTTGAGATTATTGCTACAGGTGGTTTTTGTTGTTCAGTCAAGTAGTTCAGCTTCTAAAATAGTAGCCAAGCACCAGGAATCCCATGGACTTTTTTTTTTTTCCCCAAGCGTGTTTTACCTCAAGCTAATTGCTAGTCAGTTATCCTGGCATCATTTTTATTTTACAGGGAGATAAGTTTGGGGTATTTTTCTGCAGATTATTGGAGATGATGAAAATTCATAATCCCTAACCAGTGGGTTGCTGGAATCTGGGAGGATATAAAGGGGAAATACTGTTCTTCAGATCATTGATTATGATGATTCTTGAGTTAGAAGGATTCTGGTTCTTCTTGTGGTGCTTTGTTGTTATGAAGAATTACTTTGTGCTGTATCTGACACTCATAAGAACGCGGTACTGAACCTTTAAGTCTGTACGTGGGGTTTCTTGCTTGTTTGTTTCAAACGTATCTATAGAACTACCAAAATGGTGGGTCAGTAATGGACTGATTTCCTTGTCGTCTGTCGTGTGTCCGTGTGTCGTCCCCCCCCCCAGCTGATTTTGCAATGACATTGTGTTGCATGTTACTCTCTTGCTTGGTGAGGAGTAGCTGTCAGTTACTTGCTGTGATGGTTAGATGTATTATAAGAACTTCCCTCACTTTGGAGGCAGCTTTGAACCCTTGGAACAGCCAGAGCCCCTTTCAGAAAAGTAACTGCTCAGTGATTGTGAGAAAGAAGGCAAGAAGGTTTGAGTTTCTAGTTTTCCTGTAACTAATGATGGACAAAAAGAAAGTTTGCTTTTTCTAACATCTTGCTTTAGATTCTAAACTCCATGGCTCACTGTAGACAAATTGAGGTAACAGAAATAGTTTTGTTGGTGAGCTCCCCTGGAATCGGGAGTGATGTACCAATGATTATTTAGCCAGCAATTTTCCTTTGTAGGAAATGTCAGTCAGTGCTGGGATAGGTGGTGTTGCTGCATTGCATGGACAAGATGTATGACTTGTGTGTAGGAAGCTAAATGCTCTCCTAGATTTTATTTCAAAATCCATCAGGCTATCCTGTCTTATTCATACAGAATAGAATGAGGTCTGTGTGACTACTTGGAAAAAAATTTTTTTTAAATTGTGCAGCAGTAAGAGGTCTTTGGTAGTAACGGGAGCTTGTATTGTCTGTGTTACAGAAAGAACAGCAGACCTACAGGGAAGCCTGTTGAGCCTTGTGGGTAGAAGTAACCCATAGCTATAGGCCATGGTGGACTAAGAGAAACTTCAAACACAAAATTCACAGAGAAAACCTGGCACCGAGCAGCCCAAGGGTCAGCTTAAATTAGTGCAGCTGGACCTTCATTTTTGGGCTAATCTATTTTGTAGCATTTTGCAAAAGCTTGTTTCTTTCTGGGCAAGAAAGGTAAAATACATGGACAAATCGATGGTTCAGAAAGGGAGGGGAACACACCTCTCCACAATTTTGCTTTTACTGGCCTTATTGTAAGAATTGTGACAATGTGAACCTCACAGCTGAGATCAAATGCTGTACCTTCTTGCAGTGCGTGAATGCTAAGATGGCTGAACCTGGAGGTAAGGTTTTTCTTGATGGTGTGATTTAGTTAGCAAATGTTATTGTTTCAGGCTGCTAGAGGTTAAAGAAATAAAAAAAATATTATCAAGCCTAGGTAGTGGATGTGCAGGCAGGCTGCTGCTTCTAAGAAAAGAGGGGAGAAGCAGGTGTGGAAAGATAGAAGGAACTCTTAAGCAGAATACTGTTGCATAGCTACATTTGACTATGGCAGATACAAAGGCTTATTGTGTATACTCAGTAGTTAATGTTTTATGGGAGGATTACAGAATTAGGCAAGAGTAAAGTTGAATGCTTGTTTATTTCCATCTCACAAATGTGTATGTAAACAGTCACACACAAAGGTACACAAGTCTGGGTTAAGTACCAAAGGTGTTTCATTTGCACAGGCTGTAAAACAGGGAGCTGCTTTGGTGGCAAAGTTGTGCAAAAGAAAAGCTCACTACGTGTGGAGAAGAGAGGCGTAGTTGCAGGGGGGAAAATGACGGGAGTGTTATGCAAAAAGAACAAGCAGCCTGCGCCATGGGCTTTTAGTAATGTAGCTTGTTACGGAAGCCTGTGGGAGACGTGGTGAGAGCTGAAGTGTGGTGTGAAGTGTTGCCCCCAAGGCAGGGCAAGGGGCAATCGCTGCGTGGCCGGGAAGGAGTGCCCTTTGGCCTCTCCTGAGCCTGCAGCGCTGCGGCTGTGAATACAAAGGCGAGCGAGATCCAGGTTGCCGCTGTTCCTGAGCGCGACGTAGGCTCGCCTGTGATACCCCACCCCGATCTGTGCAGCGCTCAGCAGAACGATGCAAGGGTGCGTTCTGGCTCTGACCTGCCGTATTTTTGACTGCCTTCTTACACTAGCCTAGCTCTGAAATGACTTGTGTTTATTTGTGTCTGCTGCTTCGAGGATCAATTCCCTCCCCTGTGCTATCAAACTAAATGACCAACACTGCACCTTCAGGGGGGTAAAATCATCTGAAAACACTTCAAATTTTTTCAGTTAATTTCTATCTGTTACCAAAGCTGTTATTCTTTAACCCATTACTTACCTGAAGAACTGATCTTACAGCTTTGCTTAGGCTGGGAGCTCTGGGGGCAGGGACTTTCTACTGGTAGGCTGGGACAGGACATTGTAGTTGTGACCTTATGATTGTACCGTGTGGTACTGCTACTTGTCAATAGTAGTGGCAAGTCCTGCTAGTTCTAGTAGAAGACTTGAGTAGCAGCAGGTACAGGCTGAGGCTCCAGCAGTTCAATGAAGTGTGAACAGCTCCATTCTTAAAGCTTTAGGAATTGCTGTACTACCATATTCGCTCCCCAAGGTGGTATTGCAATGCTGTAACCCTCATTAGAAGGCGCAAGGCGAAACTTGACGTGAGAACTGAAAGCAGTTGGAGTAAAATAAGAAATTAGCGCTTGCTGGAAGCTGTGCCACCTCACATGCTGACAAAGTTCTTGCGCAGTCTGTGTAGCAGGTGGGACAATACTTGTCCGAAAGACTGATATTCAAAAATCAGTGGCAAGATTGACATACCTAATTCTGCTGTTACACAAAGATACGCTTCCACTACCGTAAATCTGGAGGAGCACAGCCTGATAGTTTGACTTAATATTGCAAAAGATGAAAGGCCTTTTTACTAAGAAAAGCTAATTTCTGTCATTCTGGCATCCCAAGAAATGTAGCATTTTCAGTCTGAAGCTGAGAATCTCTTGGAATGTCTGTTACTCGTAGATGCCTCAACTTCCAGTTGTTCCGATCCCTGACAGGGAGGCCTGACGCTCTGATGTTTTCAGGAAGCTGTTTTGGCACCCAGGTGCAGGCAGCCTGCACGTCGTGGGCTTCTGGGGGACACACTGACGTGCTGGTTCTGCGGAGCAGCGTCCTGGACAGCTGGAATTACCTGCAGTGTGTAGCGGTGAGGCAAGGAACTCGGCCAGACAGAAACAGGGCTCCTGCCCACCCTACACCCAGCCGTTCTTCAGGTAACGGATGAGGGACGATCTTAAAGGCTGCTTCATGGGAACTCTTCTCTCCATGGGAATAGATCTGTTTGTTATTTTGATTTAGTACAAAGACAGTTTGTACTGCTTTTGATGCTATCAAAACTTGAAGCAGAGGCATTTTTCTAGTGTATACACCCACCTTTTCTGACTTGTTTATTCCAAACTAATAGTTCAAAATAGAGATTTTTTTTTTTTTAATTTTTCTTTTGTCAGAGCAGAAACTAGATTATTTAGCAGCCACTAGTTCTCTTTATTTTACTGGTAACTTCAGCAGATCATTCTTCTGATTGGTTCACATGATGTACATAAAATTTGGGCATATTTTACTCCCTAAGAAACACAGCTGTTTTTCACAAGAAGCTTCCTAAATGGGTAGCTACGGAAGGAGGGTAACAGGTAGAGTCAAAACCTCTAAAAAAAACAAAACCCCAAACCACCCCTGGACCAAGTTGTCTTGTCCTCTTTATGTAACTCAATGCAGGAGTATTTTCAAAGTAGTTAGGTAGGTTCTGCCGTGAAATCCAGAATGACTGGTGCTGTTCGGACTCGTGTCATCAGGAGCTTCAGTTTGTTTTGCATGAAAATCTGCATTTCTGGCCATGTAGAGGGCTCATCTCAAGAGGAGTGGGTACTGAAGTCTCACGTCTCTGATGCTTCGTGCTTCAAATGGACTCTTCTTGTGAATCTGGTAACATCATGTTGTCCGTTAAGCTCAGAAAGCTTGACAGAAGCTGTACTTGACCTGTTGTTCCTATGCCAGAAACCTCCTTTTTACGAGTTCAGATGACGACCTTGTGAATCTACGTAATGTGTACACAGACGCTTTTTCCTATGTGTGCGTTCTCCCTGATGCTTTTAACTGACAGTACAATGCGAGTAACTCCATTCAAAATCCAGATGCCAGGGGGGAGAGGAGGGAAATTCAGTGTTGGTTAGTCTGTTACCACTGTCTAACACACGCACATTTTACTATTTAATCAGTAATTTAGGAGATGAGATGACTTTTGAGTGTCTAATCATTTAAAACCAATGGAGGTTACACATGATCTAATGCACAGTTTGTTCAGGAAATAATAGGTTTTGTGGTTAGCAAATCAGGAAGTAGTGCTGGGTAGAAAATAAAGGATGGGGTTTCTTGATGAAATCCTCTTCAGATTTACAAAGTGGTCTACTCATGTGCTGGTGCGTGGGTAGGTATGTTGAGCAGGGTGAGTTTGATCCTTACCTGTTCATCAGTGTCCCTGCTGTAACTCCACCTACTGTGCATGCTACAGGGTTTCCACCTCTTTCAGTGTCATCAGTTTTTACACCCGATTTCAGCCTTGCACAGGGGGACCAGATCCTAGCTCCTGATGTTTCTTGCAAGACTAGAATCCCACCTGAAGACACTGTTTAGGAAGAGTACTGATACGCGGTCAAGTAGCAAATGTATTTCTCTCTACCAGAAGTAAGTACCTCTTCATTGACTGGTATACTGTTTGGCCAGAGAAATCTGTTTTGGCACTTAGAAAGATTTCTATAAAAAGTTTCTCTCCATAAATCATTTGTGTGCACTGGTCAGATGCAAAGTAAGTTCTGGAAGTTCTGGTAAATAATCTGATAATTTAAACAACTCAGTGCATGTTTACTGTTAGAGTATTGCTACACAGATAATTAATAGTAGCTAATACTTATGTGTGTTTTAGCGGGAGGAGAGTGGGGCATTTTCTTTTGCCCCTCAAAGCTGCCACGCTTTAGGGTGCTGTGCCGCTGTCGTCCCCTTTCATTCAGCAGAGTAGGTCAGGATTTGTATTGGCGCGTGACGTCAGTGTAGATGTAAAGCTGAATGTATAAAGCAGCATAGAAATTAAAAATGGATCTGAAGTTACAGCAAGGGAAACTAAATAGAGGTAAGAACTTTTTTTCATAATGGGGACAGTGAGGTATTGAACAGGGACCCAGAGAGGTTTTTGGGGAACCTCCATCCTTGAGCACACTCAGGTAGCAACTGGACAAAACCATGAGCAACCTGATGCAACTTCACAGTTGGGCTTGTTTTGCGGTGGAGTGTGTGTTGGGGGGGGTGGAATTGCCCCATGGTCCCTTCCAGCCTAGGTTCACTGGTCCAGCCCAGCTTTCCTCCCCTGCTTACTTACTTCAAGGTTGATAAGCTCAGAAAATTGATTACTTCTGTGCCAACAGATTGTCTTCCTGGCCAATCAAAACAAACATGGATAAGGAAAGGAGGGTGCAGACACTTAGGGTAAACACAAAAGTGACAACTGGTGCTGGCTGTGGCAATGCAGCAAATGCAATTCAGCCCCGTGGATGCTGTGATGTCCCCCTGGAGTGTTGCCCTGCTGAGGATGAGTGCAGCAGCACTTCTTGGGCTTAAGCTAATGTCTGAGAGTTAGGCTGCAAGCAGTGGGTTGTTGCCTTGTAAGGTGTGTGCGTGTGCAAAGGCTTAAGTGTCTTGGAGCGGGTGAATGGTATTGCAAAAGGGCATTTACGCTAATGCTGGTGCGGCTGTGGGAACGGGGCTGCAGGTGAAGCTCCTCGCGTTGAGGAACACTATCTGCCGTGTCTGGGGTAGCTCAGTAGAGCTTTTGACCTGTGCCCCTGCCAGGATGTGGGGGCAGACTGCGTGTCTGCAGCCTGCGGAGTTTAGCAGAGGCTGTGCTGTGGACAAACAGCTCTTACTCGCATTTAGATCTGGGTTGAAAAATGTCCAAACCAGGTAATGCTTATGGCATGCAGAGCACTGGGGAACTTGGCATGGGTCCAGGAGGTGTCACTGTAAATTTTGGTACATGACAAGTAGTAGTGGGGTCTGAGCTTGGTTGGCTTCTTACAGAGGCTGATTTAAAAAAAAAAAAATTTAAAACCCCCCCCCCCCCCCCCCCCGGGTATTGACAGACTGTCCTCTCAAGTGTAGTGAACAAGTGTTCTGTATCTTAGTTCAGGTTGAGACCCAACTGTCAGAAGATCGTCATGTTGGCTGCTAAAGCTTAGGCTGCCACTAGGCTCTGGCCCGTGAGGGGAGCTTAGCGAGGACTCATGGAGGTGTGTGGGTAGGTGAGGGTGGTGGGTGTAATGTGCAAATGAGGGCTGATTTGGGGTTATTTGTTATTCTTGGTTGGTTGTCTCCCCCTCCCTCCACACCCCCACCCTGGTTTTAGTGAACCACACCTGTTTGTGCAGGGTTTGAAGGTCATTCCTGCAAGGTCCCTCTGACTTGTTTTCCCAACTAACTGCTGCATGCCATTAGAGAAGCATTTTTGACAAAAGACAGACCAGACCTGTAACTGTGCTGGTGCAGGTCACCATGAGGCAGTCAGCAGCCAGCCTCTCAAGGCTTTGCTTCCAGTCTGGTAAGCCCTGTTTTCCTTCTGTTGTTTGGGGTGAGCTGGGGGGGAGGGGGGGTCTAAACCTTCTTGTGCTTCTGTATGAGAGGGGAGTTTGGGGGTGTTTTTTTGTTGGTTTTTGGTGACTAGTCTCTGTAGGACTGTATTGAATGGGAATGTCTCATCTGGTTCTGCCTAGGAGAAGAGCATGGAGTTGGGTGTTTTCCCAGGAAGAAGGGCCAGGGAGTGGGCTGTGCAGGTCCCAGGAGGAGAAGCTGGCTTGTCTTTCAAGTATGTTTCTTACTTCTTGGCACTTGCTGTTCCTCTTTTAATTCCACATTGCTCAAAGTGTGTTTGCATATCCCCCTGCAGCTTTTCTTATGTTTCCTAGATGTGTTTTCCATTTAAGTAACTAGCAGCAATTTGGAAGCTGGTGACTTGCTAACCTTGATCAGTGTTCTAAGTGACCAGCACATCTCTGGTGTGATGGCTGCTTTGAGGGTAACCTTCTAGCGATTAGCGGTCACTTTTTAAGCTGCAAGAGCAGAATCTCCACAGTGACTTTGAAAAGAAACAAGTTCACACGGATAGACATGTTGGAGACAAACACAGGCTGAGAGTCACTTTTAGAAGTTTCTTTATGAAATTAAATGTTGCCCCTGGTCTGGGGGAAAGAGATAGTGCAAGAATGACTTTGTACATGCTACTGAATTCAGATATCCCTGGATGACCAGACTTTGGTCAGCTACAGCATCAACAAACACTGGATTTCTGAGCTCTGCAGACAATTAGTGCTCACTCACACACTAGCCTCATGTTGGAATGAGCAGGTGTCTTCCTTCCAATGTCACAGGATGTCTCCTAAGCTAGGGAATTCAGTCAGTATGGCTTCTAACTCTCACTATGGTAAGGCAAGTCTTTCCTTTTTGCTAACCAAGGTTTAAATGAATTCTTTTTGGGTACAGTTTGGGTAGTTAAAGTGAGGCTCTTGATGCCAATTTTAGGCCTTTTTAAAGGGGCTTTCCATTTTATAAAGATGTCAAAAACCTGTAGTAATACCTCTTGAATTGAGGGTCTGTGAGAATTTGCATAACAATAATGGTTTTAGTCTTTCAGAGTTGAACTGTAGACTCATGACTTCTGGGAGCTAGGTTTGCAAATATTGACCTTTCTTTAAAAAAAAACCAAACAGACAAAACAGGCATCAAGTTAACAACATCTGACAAGAACAATTACAGACTTACAAAATACACAGTTCTGATTTTTACCATAAATAAACACATTACAAACAATGAGCATTTTCATTGGCCAGGAAAGATGGCAGAATGATGGAGAGACGAGAATCTAAGGAGTTGAATATGGTATTAATTAGGCACATTTTTCTCTAACTTGTGTAACTCGAAACCCACTAGAGCGATTCTTGAACTTTTACTCATGCTGCAGGTTGATTGGCACAGTTTAATGTACTCTATAGTTCATCAGTGGTGGTGAACTAACGGGAAGGAGCAGTGCAGTACTCACTGTTGTCTTGTCTGAGCGCCTGCAAAGGCTCACTGAATTAGATGTGTGTAGGAGGATCAGGGGCAGTGGGGGTGAGCAGAAGGGTTTATCCCTCCATGGAAAACATATCATGTCAGTGGACACGGAGCCGGCAGGTGTATCAGTCAGCTGCCATCCCCTCTCTGGCAGCTGCCAGGCAGCAGTAGTATTCACAGCACAGAGGAGGGAGTCAAAGTACAGCTGATAAGCAAAATCTTTTCAGATGAAACATGTCAGGCTCCCTCCTGTGATCTCTTCCTGTAAATTTGCCTCTTGGGCGCTGTGCAAGGCTGGCTCCATGGGACTGGCACAAATGCACATGTGTGTGCAAGCACACACGCGGTGTCTCACCTCAGAGCCAGTGTGGTCAGTCAGTCTGCAAAATAAATAGGGAAGGCAGGAGCACATGTGCCATCCTCTGTAAACACAGGATCAGAAGAACCTGGGCTCCACCTCCCAGGACTGATGGATAAAGTGCTTTCTCAGAAGGGGTTCAGGCACAAACACGGGGCTGCCCTTATTTCCGGAAGGGCGTCAGCCTGCTGATGTTCTGCCAGAAGTTCGAGGGCTTGCGCTTGGGCTCTGCCAGCATGAAGACTTGCTGCTGAGGGAGTGTAGTAGGCAGGGTGGGATGCTTCTGACGCATCAGAAAGTCATAGTATGGCCTAGTGACGGCTGCAGTGAGGAGGAGATGGGAAGCATGTTAGTTGAGCACAGCTCCCTTCCCTGCCCAGTCCCTGGTAAAGCTACAGGGGAGCAAATTGAGTTTGTCTTAGTATTACCCTTACTTTCAGCACCGCTTTTTAGGATTAGAGTTGATGCTGTGCAAGTCCCAGAAACATGAAGCATAACTGACACGTGTTCTGTCAACACAACAGCAGGGCTAAAAAACTCATCATTAGTGACAAACCTAACTGGTGCCTTTGGTTGTTTTGGGAGAAGCAGCTGATGTGCATGTGCCTCTGTTGCCTGTTAAAACTTCCTGCACTGGGGCCAGTGCCTAGCCTGTAGACAGGGCTGGCTTGTGGGGTCTCTTCTACTGCTTTGCTCTGTCTGTTAGAGAGGGCTGCCCTCCTTCCAAATTACCCTCTGTTGTTTGCAGCCAAATCTTTCTTCTCACTTGCTTACTTATTTTGAAATTTAGCCAAACTTTCTTACTGGAGACTTAGCTGGGATTTACCTGCTGGCTGCTACCACCAAGAGGAAGTGGTTGCCTCGCTGTGCATCCAGAAGAAGGCATGTGACATCTCTTCCTCTGGATATAAAGAGGGATGGTGGCATCACAGAATGGGATAGCAGGAATCTTCAGCTGACAGTGCTGTGGGCACAGGAACTTTCCTTTCTGTTGCTTGAGTTCAGAGTCCTCTGGCTGCTGCTAAATGTTCCTTGTCTCTTTACTGAACAGCTCTGGCAATGAGCGTGGTACCTACTGTCAAAGCATCTTCCCCAGGCACAACTGCCCAAGCTGGAATAGTCCCTGTTGCAGTGACTTTTCTGACCCTCTTTGCATCAGAGGGATTACTACAAAACTTAATTTTGTCTTTTCACAAAGGCAGGACCATGCTGCTTGGAGAGCCTGGTTTCTAGGGCGAGGCCGTGAACTAGCCTTTGAACAGAAGCTGACGGCTTCTGCGTAACCAGCTTCTGGCACAGCGTTCAGCAGTTAGGTGCAAAGCAGCTCTCCTGTAGTTAGGAATAGTTACCTGACTCCAGCTATCTGAATCTGCCAGGAACTACACTGCAGATTGTCTGGCCTTTCTGAGGAGTTTGTTAATGCCACTTCATTGAAACTATTCCCATACAGACCCACCCCCGTTCAAGCAGCATTTATATGTGACTCACCCTTAGGCTTCCCAGTATGGTGCTGCTTGCTGGCATTCACCATTGCCTGCTTTTTCTGCACCTCTGTGATTGAAAAACCTGGAAGATAAAGTAGACTTTGGCAGCAGCAGGTCATCATTTTGTACCAGGGGAAAGCATGGCATAGACAGTAGGGGAAATACAGGGGTAGGAAGATGCCTGAGGTGAGAGGTCCCAAGCCGAAATTACTCCCAAAGCTGGAAGGGGCACATACTGCTCCCCCCAGCCCCAGCAGCACAACTCTTCCCTACCTCTCATGCAAGGTTTACTGCCTGCCCTCTCCCTGCAGTGCTTTGCTGGGTGAAGAAGCCAGTCCAGACCACTTGTGGTTCAAATCTCATTACGAACATTCCAGGTCAGGTTGGATGGGGCTCTGAGCAACCTGCTCTAGTTGAAGATGTCCCTGCTCGTTGCAGGGGGGGGTGGACTAGATGGCCTTGAAAGGTCCCTTCCAGCCCAAACCATTCTGTGATTCTATGATTATATGATTAAAGACATATTGGCCTCCCTAAGGACTGCTCGTGGTGGTGTGTTTTGGTTTTTTTTTTTCCATCGCACAAATTCTTTCAGAATGTGCAGTTCAGCAGCCCAGAGCTGCACTGGAGCATGGATTGGCTTCCCCACCCTTTCACTCCTAGGCAGTGGCTGGTGGTTAGAAGAAAAAAAACCCCACAACAAAAAAACACTGTCTCACAGCATTGCTCTTTCCATACCAGTCTCCTGGTCGAGCTGAACCTGTCTCCTTTCATTCTCAAACGCCTTCAGCCAGCGCTGTTTCAGCTCAGGCTTTTTTGCACAGAATAAGTGGACTTCCTCAGCATCTCGGCAGTGCAACTTAAATGCATTTTTCACACTGATATTGAAGTCCTTGTCCTTCCCGTCTTCTACATCCAGTATTTCCATATCATCCATGTTGATCCGACTCTTATAATACAAGATGTCCCGGCGCAGAAGGTCCTGTAAGAGACATCACACAAACCCATACAGACATTACTGTTTCCTGTCCTGTCCCTTCCTTAAACATTCATTTTCTTTGGTATGATGGAGTATGCAATCCACTTGGCAGTCATTACAGTCCTGTAAGAAAAGTTGATACTGGATTTGAATCTCTGGAAGTGCAGAGTGCTGAGCCTGTTGACACGGTTGGCAGTGAGGTTTCTTCTAGTGGTGGGGTCAGGATAGGCTGGCATCTGCTGTTGTGGGATATCAGCTGCCCTGCAGAGCTCTGAATGAGAAGCAAGCCCATGGTATTACACATGATCCCAAATCCTCATTAAGCCCGTGGCAGAAAATAGTGTTTGAATCCTACAAGTCCCAGTTAGAAAGCCAAAAAAAATCCTAATTGGCTTTTGGCTTTTGTGTTGGAAAGTAAATTTGGGAGCAGTTATAAAACAGTGAGGGTCTCTCTCTTGCCTAAGTTACCTTGAGGTACCTGTATGCCATGGATTATGAAAAAGAAAAAAAAAAAAAGAAATTTGGCATGTTCAGTTCTGAAATTCTATGGAAGATCCTTTCATCTGCTCTAGGAAGGACGATTGTTTTTTTTTTTTAAATACTTATGAGAAGTAGCATGGGCTGTACTTGCAGACTTACATATGACGTTAATATGGTTTTATTAATGCGTCAAGGCCCACAGCTCTTCATCAGAGCTGCAGTTACCTTCTGAATATGATACTAATCTCACATGGAAATGCGTATAAACACCCTCCCCCCCATATTTAAAAGAAAATGGGTGACAATACTCGTATTTGAGTTGTATGACATGAAATAAAGCCATATGCTAACCCTAGAAGCACTGCAATGCTTTTCTTTCTTGCTGAAAGAACTAGGCAAATAGTTAGTTCCTGCGGCTTATTGCTGTGGTCAGGTGCACAGCGCACACCAGGATGTCTGAGAAATGCACATAAAAATATCTGTGCCAGAAGCACATATGATGCCAGTAAGTATTAAGGAAACAACGGGGTAGAGAGGAAGTTCACTCAAATTCTTTAGCATTGTAATAGGTAGCATTTGTGCCTGGCTAGTGAGGTTACCTTCTTGCAGCAGACAAGCTGGTGATCAAAGAGGAAGAACATCCTCTGTTGGCTCTTGGCTTGAGGGTGGGAGATTTTGGTTAATTCCCCAGAATAGATGAGTTCTGAGCTTCTGACTAGGACATCTTCACCCTGAGAACAGCACAAAGAACAGGTTGGTCTCAACCATCCAAAAACAGGGGAGAAGAAATAAGCCCATAGTCTCATAGGAGAACCTCAGCTTGGCAGAGGGGCCTGTGTGGCTGTGGGGCCTGAATTCCTTCTGACAAAACTTTCTGCTCGGAATTTAAGTTTTGGAGGACAGTCCTTGTCACATCGAGGTGACTTGGCACCCAGGGAATGGGAACTGAATTTGATAAGAACAATAGTGTGTTAAATGAAAAAAGTCTCCTTTTCTAGGGAGTTTGCTCAGGGCAGGTGGTCCATCCCTGACGTTAAAGGGACATAAGCAGAGAGCTGAGAATTTAGCCTGACATCCTTGGGGAGGAAGACAGTTTGGTTTTACTGAGTCTAGGATTTGGAAAATAAGTACTTTTGTTTTGTTTATTTAGCAGATTTTTTTTAAAAGTTTACAGGGAACCTTGGCTTCCTTTGTCACTATATGAGAGCTTGCCTTTCTGTGAGAATAACGTGGCTTATTAAGCATTAAGGGGCAGTTCTGCTCATCTTGAGAGTTTGAAGTCACTCAAGATAAGATGGGGGGCAAGGGGAAAATAATAGGATTTCATTAACCTACATGGTAATTTTATTCTACAAGGAAAATGGGGAAGTAAAAATCCTAGGGAACATGCAAAGGCAGCTGGTCTAGCTGGGTTATGTGCTAGACCTTTTCAGTTGTACTAAAAGATCACATCTGTTGAAATAAAAACAACAAAAAAAACACATAGAGAGGCTTAGCAGAACTGAGGTAGGGCTAGCCAGTAATCCCTATGAAGATCTTGCTGTAGGCAGAAGCTGTTGGAGGGGGAGAAGAACGGCAACACAAAACATTGAATTCATGGGGAAAGTAGTCTCCTACCTCCCAGTCTTCTATCGAACTCTGCCACTGCGCAATTTTGTCAATGTTCTCCAGCCGCCGCTTTCTCTCATTGATGAGCTGAGCAACGTTCTTCATGGCATCTAAGGCAGCTTCGACATCTTTAAAATCCCTAGGGCAGGGCAGGGCAGAGGTGTTAGGCATGACAAAATGACATATGCGTATTGTAGCTACACTCCAAAGGAGTGCAGTCTAGCATGGCCTAGGGCTGGAGAGCAGAAGCAGGAGTCCCACTTGCAGTTCTGTCCCAGCTGTTTCATACTGGAAGTCGGAGGTACATGTTTCGGTGGGCAGCTTTTCAGAGGCGTGCTGGATTTGAGGCACAGATTATAGTCTCGTAACAAATCCAGGCCCAATTTGTAGAAGGAAAGGGTATAAGCAAACAAATCCAGCCACAGAGGTGTAAGTACAAGTTGCTGGAAGAATCTCCAGGGCTTTCCATGCCTTGTTTTTTTTCTGCAACATAATACAATATATTCATAATGCCATTGTTTTCATACGGGGGCTGGCTCTGCCATGGATGGGTAAGGCAGCTCAGCAATAACTGGCTTTATTTCAAATAGGAGCTGATGGTTTATCTGGAGGGCAGGACAGAAGCTGATCTACCCTTCCCCACGCACCTTCTGCTGCCACAAGCTACTTCTGCCGAGTTCAGAGTAGCTGGGAAGGAGCTGTTTGCACAACTTGACTCTAATGCAATTTTCAAAACATCTGTGTACCGCTTTAAAAAGCTTTCCGTTAAGAGGTCAGCTTCAGAACAACATGCTTATAGATCTAATAAAGACATGCTTAGAACCATTCTGAGAAATACCAGTGCTGTAATTAGGAGGGTGAAATTAAGTCAAGTCATAGTGGACCAATATCGCCACTTTCCTTTAATACAGATTTTTCATATTTTATTTCTGTTGCTAATTATTTTAGATGCTTGATTAAGTGACATAGTTATTTGAGCTGAGGGCAGTGCCTTCACCCTGAAACTGAGCAATGGATTTGGAGGCATCTGAGCTAGTGCTAAAGGGGAACCGAGTGTGCGTGGCTTGACTGCTCTAGGCCACGACTTCCCACTGGAGAAGCACTGGGCAAAATTCATGACTACCACTCAGCCTTGACATGCTATGGTATAGTTACATGGACCTTTTTGGGTATATTCAACCAGTGGTTTTGGAGGTAAATTTTTCAACACCACCACTGGAAACATTTAACTCTGAAGTACGTACGTGCTGGTATCACAGATATATGGGTCAAATAAAATAGAAAAGTACCATTATAAGGAGGGCCTTGCAACTCCAGAGCTGTAACATACAGGAACACCTAGTGCTACTGTCATGGAAAATGATGTATTTGATAGCAAAATACTTTTTTTTTCCCTTGGTTTCTACAAGGTAACACAGAAGAATCATGGTATCGACTGCTCTTGACAAAGCTGCCTTCAATACATGATTCTGCATTAGTCCATTTCTTTGAGACCAGTCTCGTTCCTCCCCACCATGCTGACCTACCTGTGTTGGGGGTTGGTGTATTTGAGCAGTTCAGCCAGCTGCAGTGGATATTTGCAGATTTTCTGCACAGGAGTCAGCAGAAACCCATCCAGAGAGATGTCGATCATCTTCTGCAGCAGGCGGCAGGCTTCGAAGAAGTAGACGTACTTGTTAACTTTGGTGAGGCGGGACAGCTCCATGCAGGCGTTGGGGTGGTTGTTGCAGTATTCAGAGTATATCTGAAACTCTGTTTGCTACAAGGGAAATGAAGGGAGTTACTGTCCCTCCTCTTCAGGTGATGGCCTGGCTCAAACTGCTGCGTGTGCGTTCCCTGTGTAGGTCCTGCTGCTCTATCACATGGGGCTCTGTGGTAATTTGTATCCTCCGCAGACTTTGAAGCCCAGAGATCTAAAGCTGGGGATGGGCAGCGTATATTACAGGTTACAGCACATGCAGCCTATCTGAGAGACTGAGACATTGCCATGTATTCTGGCCTGTGCTCAGCTAAATGTTTTTAATGACCGGATCGGCCGTTGCTGACCCTGCAATGATCTGAAAATATCAAAGCTGTAAGCTCAGGTCCAGCTCGAGATTTTGGAATCTTCCTACATTTTTGCCTAAAGTAGCATGGTCTGGCAGGGAGTACAGTGCTCCAAAGCTGAGGCGCTTTGCAAGTGTTCTTTCCATAGCCACAAGAGCTAGAGGATGTTTCACTGGGAGGTGGGTAGAGGTTGAATGGGGCAGGGGGTGGGGTGATGGCATTTAATTGGTTGAGTGGGGTTTTTTAAACACAGGTTCAGTTCTGTCTAACTGTCGATTTCTAAATCCTCTGGCTTAATCCATGCTCAGCTACCCCTTTCTCATGAAGTCAAATTTACTTACGTATTCCAAGAAGCAGGAGCCAACCTCACTCAAATGTGGGTGGTCTTTGTTGAATTTTTTCTCCAGTGCTTTAACAAATTTCTTCTGGCACCTGTAGATGTCCTCAATATTCCCAAAGATTGTCTTCAGCTGTTCTTCTGTAAACATGTCAGCTCTTTTGCGGCACTGCTTAATGTAACCCTAGGACAAAACCAAATTGGAAGGCTTCTTGGGCGTTTGCTCTGTGGCCTCTAGTTATCAACAGGAAACCCCATGGACTGTAGCCAGTTGTACACCAGGTTCCTGCACCCCCTTCTTGCATCGGTGCATCCATGTTTTAGCTATTATTTCCTCCTCTAATACCACCCCGAGTAGAAAGAGAAACCAAGCCACAGTTACATCACTGCCTTAAATGGTACAGTAATCCACACTTGGAGGAGTCCCAGAGCTGCTTTCTCTCATGTTAAAAACAGATTTACCTGTCTGCAGGCTGTGGGGTGTTCTGACCCCATCACCGATCCACTGATAGATTTCAGCCAATTAAATCCAGTTGTAGATCTGGTTTGGATGCTTGTGTTAGGAAATGCCTGGTTGACTCAAGGGAGGAGGAGTGCGCAAAGGGACACTACAGAAGGAGAGGCTGGTTTGGTAAGTGTGTGCTGCCTTGCCCCAGCTGGCTCTCCTGGAAGGCACTACTTTTTTGTGTCATTTCGGTGAAGAACTATGATTCCTGCAAAACTCTTACCAATTACCTTCATTTACCCCAGTGCATATGACAGCGTGTCTCCTTTAGAAGAGGTGTTGTTGCAATATTCAGCGTATTTGCAAGCGAAAGACCTAATTGGCTGAACATCCCCTAGTTGTTCGATCTGAGCATGACTTGCCTGAAGGCTGGAGTTGCTGATTATATTACCTCAGAACATACATTAAAGAGGACAGCAATGCTAGACGTTTACTTTTCTCTGGCTTGGGAAATTCAATTAATTCCATTTAATCAGAGCCCAACTGGGTGCTCCAAATAGAAAAGCATTTGGGGTATTGCTGTAATGAATTGTCTTCTGTTTTCTGGGCACACAACACCATTTAGCAGAGCAGGCTCTGATGGAAGTACAGTCTCATTTTCAGAAAAGTAAAGTTCCCTGCTTAGAGTCACACTCTGGGCAAGGATGAGACATACTCTGTTATCCTTCAAACACGTTCTTACATTCACGTCCCCCTTTGTCCCGTTACCTCACAAATGTCCTTCAGATGCTTGATGTAGTCTCTCTCTGTGCTTATGATCTCATTGATGACATTGGTCCTCATTTGGTCTTTGGTGGTCTGCCCCATCCCAAAGCGGCGGGTGCCACTGCTGGAGTCGTCCTCTTTGCCACCCTCTACTTTCAGGGGATAATCTTCCATGGGTTCATCCTGGTTTACTCGCAGCTGTGCCAGACACACAAGATGTTCACCATTTGTATTGCTAAACACAGCTGTTCCAAGGAAAAGAACTTTGGGACGGTTGACTGAATGGCAGACAAAGACTGAGCTAGGGTAAGGGAAGGATGGGGAAACTAAGGCCAGATAGTCAGTTTTGGGAGGGCACTTTACAGGCACATAACAGCTGCTCCCACTGTGTGACATGGGTGGCTTTAAGCAGGCCTCTCTTGTGGACAGAAGTCACAGAGTCCTCCAGGAAGAATACATAGAAAATCAGGACACGAATGGTTTATCAAGTGAAATCTGCCTAGGTACTTGTGAGGGGGTGCTCAGGGAGGGAGGGGGGAAACCAGCAAATAGCTGCTTTCTTATATAGCATCACTGTTGTTCTGATACTGTAAATAACACGTGGCCCGCTTCCCCTGTATCTGCTTCCCCAAGATTACTTAAAGAGAATTTATTGTTAATATAAAAGCAGATACAGACGCCAGTGGGAATACATAGTGTGGTAAGGAGTGGGATTACGTTACAGGGCTGTGTGGGAAACTCGCGGTTCCGCCATAGTGCCCATCAGATGGCAGCACAGCATGAGCACAGAACACCACCAGCCTTTTGTAGGCACACCGTCCTACAGAGCGTGTATTGTCAACAATAGCCAAGTACCTTGTACCTTAGTTAATAGCAGGCAACTATTGGAGCATTTCACTTAGGGGCTTTCTTTTATGTACTAGTGCTGTAGCTCTCAGAGTGCCCATGGAAGTATTTTGTGCAACTCGAATGATCAATCCCAGCACAGAAGAAGTGAAGAACACTGAAGCAGGAACATACATAACTGTAGGCATTTTTAGTACAATGACACAAAACTGCTTTAAGCTTTTAATGTAGTTTCTTCTAGGCAGGATTACTTGCCACTTGATACAGAGAGATCTACATACAAAAAATAGTGCATACCCATCCCTTGTCAGCATAAGCACAGATTACATTTACTCACTGTTTCCAGCTGCTGAAGCCCTCAAGATGTGCACTCCTGATTTTCCTTCACCATGAGCAGAACAACATTGGCTACTCTTAAACTCAGACCTTGGCCTGAAGCTTGTGTGGAGTAACTTGAGACACCTGCAGATTTATCCCAAGTGCCCAAACATACCAGCCTTCCCAGCAGTAAGCTTCAGACCCAGTGACAATTAGCAGGAAATCTTCACTCAGATGTTTGAAGAAGTGTTGTGATTACTCTGCTAAAAGAACTTGTTACTGTGCATCCCTAATGGGCTAGAACTAGTCTACTTTCCCCTGAAATTTTATCACGGATTTTTGCCAACCAGGACAACAATTCCACTCATCAGTAACATGAACAGAAAAAAGGCCTGTGTTTTGATTGTGAAAAAAGCAGTTCCATCCCCACCAGTGCTCGGAGTGTGGTCCTAGTAATCTTACTTGCAATAACATCCACTGTTGGTAATAGTTATCCAGCTGAGACTGCCTCCTGCAATCTATAACAAATCATTTCAAAACTTTTAGAGCACTATCTGCCCCACTTCTCCAAGGACTTTTGCTACAGACACCAGACCACCATGTATCACCTCCTTTCATGCTTCACCTGGTTTTGGGTCACTTGTGATCTGAAGTGACCCAGATAAAGAGCTAAAGGGCTGAGGATCTCTGCCCGTAGGCACCTCATGGCCTTTAGAGCACTGAGGAGCCTGCCCTGAAGTGGTGAAAGCAGTTGGGTATCCACACCAGCAGCCGCAGCCCACAGAAAGGCAAAGTGCCTTTCTCCTCACAGCAGGGAAGGAGTTGCACAGACGTTACCAGACTCTTGTTTTACACCTCACTCGCACAGAGAACTCGGATGCGTTTCAGAATGCTCTGTTGGAAGTTAATCCGACCTCTGCAGTATACAGCCGGGACTGTCTGGGATGTTCTGCATAGCTATTTCTATACCGTCTTTATAGCTGGCACCGAGGGAAAGCCTTGACCCACAAGCATCAAGTGTTTCATATCTCCCCTCATCAGCTGTCCCACATAATCTCCAAGACATTTTTTGTGGCTTTCTCCTCCATTTTTTTAAATGCCTGGAATACAGTGTTGTGTGGTGGGCCAGTAGTCTGCTGTTTTGAAGACTCCAGGGCTAAGAGAAGGTGGATGCATGAGTCAGGTGGCTGCATACTTTGAGACGCAGCATTGCACTGGACCCAGCACCAGATGGAGAAGGCTAAATTTGGTGCCATGCTTATCCATTGTCCAAGGTGGACACTAGAATGAAGACCTCTACCAGCTGCATCTGGGATTCCTCTAAGAGAGTGTTTGTTGATTGCTCCTGAAGGGGATGCTGTGTGCTTGGGCACAAACCAGCTGATACACATACAGGTAAGCAGGAGCCCTGGCGCAGCTCAGCTTAGCTCCAGATTCTGGTACTGAACCACCCTTGCCCTGATTTACTCATGTGAAGAGGGACTTCTCCACACTGGTGGCAGCTCAGCTAGGGGGGCCCAATGTATGTAGAGGAATAGTAACAAGATGTGTTGAACCAACTGCCTCTAGCAGTGAAAGTGCTGAGGAGTCGCTACAGAACACTAAACGTGGGGAAAAAGAACAAACACTTGGTGCTAATGGAGAGGCATAAAGAAACATCAAGCTCCTACCCGTACAAAGCTGGCTGGAAACCAGCCTTCGCTGTCCAGAATCCTCCCCCACCACCACTCCTTGTTGGTAGCATCCATTACTTCAATGACATCGCCGGCCTTGAATCCCAGCTCTTGGTCATCCATCGTGACGTGGTCCCAGAGGGCTTCTGCGTACACCACGCTGCCATCACTGATGAGCTGTGGACAGAACAAGACAAACTGTCGGCTCCCTCCAAGAAAGCAGTGCAGTCTGCCAACATGGCTGCAGCTTTGGCACCATTGCTGCTGAGCCAAACAAGTGTTGATAACGCTTCTTCCCCATGAGCAATGTGAAAAGGAGTTGGTGCTAGTCCGGCAGTTGCTTCAACTGACCTTGCTCTCAATAGCATTTATTTAGAATCGCTTGGTCACAGTATGTTTACTACCATAAAGAACATAAATTTGATGCTCTGGAATTTCTTACTGGTGACTTTGCCTCAGCCAGCCAAGAGAGGCTCAGGGGTACGTTGTTGATGGAGGATTCTCTTGTGCTGCCAGTGCAGCTCTGCTTTGGAAAGCCTTGAAATAAAACCTTGAGCATCAATGTTTAGAGACATACTTCAGAGCAGGAAGTACTGTGAGGCCTCCGACCTACTGTAGCATGGATAGAGCCTTCAGTCTTTAAGGTGGTTAAACTTAGCACCTAAGCTGCTTAAAATAAGTCTCCTGGTTAAAGTAATTATACTGAGGGACAACAGTTATTTACCACATGTCCCATAGAGGGCCTACTCTAGGAAAAAAAGGACCCCCAACAATAAAAAAAAACAAACCAAACAAACAAAAAAATCCCAACCCACATGGCTGGAGTCTGTGAGGGGGCTCTTGAACACAGTGACGATTGTGTCTGTACGTGCGTGATGCCATTCTCAACCATTCACACCTTAGCTAAGGCATAGCTAAGTAACACTTGGGCCCTGTTGCAGTGGTATATTTGTAAGCTCGTCCTGCTGGCCCCTACAACAGGGGTGCCTGCCTGATGCCCACAGGTTTATCATGTCAGTCTGTCCTTTGAATTGCAGCAACTGCAGAGTACACGCACAGACTTGTTGGGGCCTGAGCATGACTGTGAGTGTCTGAACACCAAGGATTTCCCCAACAAGGCAGAGTGTATACTGGAGTCCTACTGAAAAGGACTTTACTCAGCCATTCTGGAGTGGCAGTGAAGCCCTATTTTTCTCCAGGAAAATGGTGCAATGGTAAATTCTGGGAAGACAACAGAAAGAGCAGCCTATGAGGCACAAGAGAGAGAGAAAGAGAAAACCTGTATAAAACCCACTGTCCATGGTATATCTCACAACATTGCAGCAGGATCACCACAGCCACATAATGCTCGTGTCATCCATATGGGGCACCTTAGATTGCTCGGTCACACAGTTAGTTATCTACTACTCCACGTTACTATTTTTGCCTCTTCCCAAAGAATAAAGATGCATGTTGTAAAGGAACGTCAGGATAATTGTGCATACAGTAAATCAGGAGAGATTTAACAAAGCATTTGAAGGAAAATACAACTACAGTCTGCTTTTGGATACCACATGCCCCTTCACTGAACCAGAAACAGCTTAATGCAGTGTTTCCACTCTGACAAAAGTAACAGGATGTCGGGGAAGGAGAGGATGAGAGGTTCCCGCTTATCTACATAGCCATCGTGTTGGCACTCCCTACACTAGCTTTTCTCGGCTGCCCTCTGCTACACCACCACGGGGCTGGGCACATCCTTACTGGAGGTTTCTGATCTTCACAGGGGTGAGCTGTCACTGTGGTGAGGCCCAGCAAGCAGGGAACGTAAGGGACATGCTGCTGTCATACAGCCAGCCAGTGGCATAACAGGAAAATAATCCAAGGGTCTTAAACCATGTCTCACTAGTCTAAGCTCCTATAGCAAGGAGAGCCTTTGATCACAAGGCAAGTAGAGAAGTAGTACCATTAGTCTCAGAAAACCAAACTTCAAGAGATATTGATGAATGCACCATACAGGAGAGGCAGCTACACCCAGTCAAATGGCAGATATTTGTCCAAATGAGCTGTGGAGGAAAAGGGTATTTGAGCTTAAAATTAATGCATACAGCTGTTAGAGCTATGTGTGATGCAGTGAGGTGATGCTACATGTGTCTCAGTGGAGGGAGGGGATGAAGAGTCACGCAACAGCAAAGATGCAGGGGTTATGAATGTGTTAGAAACCACAGAAGCACCTGAGACTGGTCACACAGGAATTAGAGCTTCTCCCTGAAAAAAGGGAGAGCCCAACTGAAGTGTATCTACACCAATCAGTGCATGCAGCATGGGCAACCAACAGGAGGAGCTGGAAGCCATCATGCAGCAGGAATAAGGATAATAGTTGCCATCACAGAAATGCGGTGGGATGACTTGCACAACTAGAGCACTGCAATGGATGGCTCTAAACTCTTTAGAAGGGATAGGCAAGGAAGGAGAGGAGGTGGGGTAGCCCCTGGATGTTAGGGAGAGTTTTGACTGTCTAGAGCGTGACAATGGTGACGATCGGGTTAAGTGTTTATGGGTGGGAATCAGGAGGAACGCCAACAAGGCAGGTATCATGGTGGGAGTCTCTTACAGGCTGCCCAACCAGGATGAAGAGGCAGACAAAATATTCTATAAGCAGCTGGGAGAAGTCTCGTAATTGCTAGCCCTTGCTCTTGTGGAGGACTTCAGCGTACCAGACGTCTGCTGGAAATACAATACAGCGAAGAGGAAGCAGTCCAGAAGGTTCCTGGAGTGTGTGGAAGAGAACTTCCTGACACAGCTGTTGAGGGAGCCAACTAGGGAAGGCACACCACTGGACCTGTTGTTTGTGAACAGAGAAGGACTTGTGGGTGATGTGATGGCTGGAGGCTGTCTTGGGCACAGCGATCACAAAATTACGGAGTTTTTGATTCTTGAAGAAGTGAGGAGGCGGGGTTAGCAGAACTGCTGCCTTGGAGTTCCGGAGGGCAGACGTCAGCGTGTTCAGGGGTCTGGTTGACAGAGTCCCTTTGGAGCAGTCCTGAAGGGCAAAGGAGTCCAGGAAGGCTGGACATACCTCAAGAAGGAAATCTTAAAGGCACGGGAGCAGCTGTCCCCATGTGCCAAAAGACAAGCCGGCAGGGAAGAAGACCAGTCTGGCTCAACAGAGAGCTTTGGCTGGAACTCAGGAATAAAAGGAGAATTTATGACCTTTGGGAGAAGGGGCCGGCAACTCAGGACTACAAGGATGTCGTGAGGTTTTGCAGGGAGAAAATTAGAAGGGCCAAAGCCCAACTAGAACTTAAGCTGGCTACTGCCATAAAAGACAATACAAAAACGTTTCTAGAAATACATTACCCACAAAAGGAGGGCTAAGGAGAATCTCCATCCTTTACTGGATGCGGGGCAGGGGGAACATAGTGACAAAGGATGAGGAAAAGGCTGAGGTACTTAATGCCATCTTTGCCGCAGTCTTTAATAGTAAGACCAGTTGTTCTCTGCGTGCCCAGCCCCTGAGCTGGAAGACAGCGATGCGGAGCAGAATGAAGCCCCCAGAATCCATGGGGAAATGCTTAGTGACCTGCTACATCACTTCGACACCCACATGTCTATGGGGCAGATGGGATCCACCCAAGGGTACTGAGGGAGCTGGTGGAAGTGCTCCCCGAGCCACTTTCCAGCATTGATCAGCAGTCCTGGCTAGCTGGGGAGGTCCCAGTTGACTGGAAGTGAGCAAATGTGACGCTCATCTACAAGAAGGGCTGGAAGGAGGATCCAGGGAACTACAGTCCTGTCAGTCTGACCTTGGTGCCAGGGAAGGTAATGGAGCAGATCATCCTGAGTGCCATCACGTGGCACATACAGCACAGCCAGGTGATCAGGCCTAGTCACTGTGCGTTTATGAAAGGCAGGTCCTGCTTAGCTAACCTGATCTCCTATGATGGTGTCCCACTTGGTGGATGAGGGAAAGGCTGTGGATGTTGTCTGTCTAGACTTTAGTAAAGTTTTTACGCTGTTTCCCACAGCATTCTCTTGGAGAAACTGGCTGCTCATGGCATGGATGGGTGTACGCTTTCCTGGGTAAAAAACTGGCTGACTGGCGCAGGCCCAAAGAGTTGTGCTGAATGGGTTTAAATCCATCTGACAGCTGGTCACAAGCGCTGTTCCCCAGCGCTCAGCACGGGGGCCAGTTCTGTTCATTATTTTTATCAATGATCTGGATGAGTGGATCAAGTCCACCCTCAGTTAAGTTTGCAGATGACACCAAGTTGGGTGGGAGTGTTGTTCTGCTAGGAGGTAGGAGGGCGCTGTGGAGGGATCTGGACAGGCTGGATCGATGGGCTGAGGCCAACTGTATGAGGTTTAACAAGGCCAAGTGCCAGGTCCTGCACTTCAGTCACAACAACCCCATGCAACGCTACAGGCTTGGGGAGGAGCGGCTAGAAAGCTACCCGGTGGAAAAGGACCATCATTAAAAATGACGGTTGGCTGAACATGAGCCGGCAGTGTGCCCAGGTGGCCAAGAAGGCCAACAGTGTCCTGGCCCATATCAGAAATAGTGTGGCCAGCAGGAGTAGGGAAGTGACTGTACGCCTGTACTCGGCCCTGGTGAGGCTGCATCTCAAATACTGTGTTCAGTTTTGGGCCCCTCAGTACAAGAAGGATGCTGAGGTGCTGGAGCGTGTCCAGAGAAGGGCAACGAAGCTGGTGAGGGGGCTGGAGCACAAGTCTTATGATGAGCAGCTGAGGGAACTGGGGTCATTTAGCCTGGAGAAGAGGAGGCTGAGGGGAGACCTTATCACTCTCTACAACTACCTGAAAGGAGGTTGTAGTGAGGTGGGTGTTGGTCTCTTCTGCCAAGTAACTAGCGATAGGACAAGAGGAAATGGCCTCAAGTTGCACCAGGGGAGGCTTAGACTGGATATTAGGAAAAATTTCTTTCAACCGAAAGGGTTGTCAGGCATTGGAACAAGCTGCCCAGGGAAGTGGCAGAATCACCATCCCTGGAGGGATTGAAAAGACATGTAGATGTGCTGCTTAGAGGCATGGTTTAGTGGTGGACTTGGCAGTGCTAGGTTAATGGTTGGACTCAATGATTTTAAAGGTCTTTCCCAACCTAAACTATTCTATGCTTTTTACACATCACTTAGCAGGCATATTGCATATAGTTTGACAAGCTTGAAGCATACTCAGCGTTATGAATAAACCCTTTATTCGTATTTTTGAAATGTGTAGGTCTTGTCAGGCTTCTAGAAAGTTAGAGGTTTTAGCTTTCTAACATAAAATACTTCCCAGAGTAGGGAAGAGAGTGGATATAAAAGTGTATATTTTTCCAAAATCAGCTATCAGACTTCAGTTACAGAACAACAGCTGGGCTGTGGATGATGGTGGGTACTAGCTACTGTCAGAAAAGAGCTCTGCTGCTGCTTTGAGCAATCCACCTGTGCACAACCCATCCATTTCGCAGATGGTTTAGCAGTCCGACTTCAGTGACTAGTGACTGTGTGGAACTAGTGTCTTCTCTGCAGGAAGAGCAGAGCAGTAACAGGGTGATGGGGTGGCTGGAGCTGAGCATCTGGCCACCCCTATGAGAGGAGCCGATTAAATACACTGATCTCACACAGAGTGCTGGGGAGTTGCCTGCACTTAGGTAAGCCCTACTACCAGGTCACGCCAGAGCTGCTGCCATACAACGCTGAGTTATGTATCCCTGTGGGTAAGGGATGGCTGTGTCTGAGGAAACAGGCATATGCTAATAAATCTTTGGGAAGGCTGGCATTCAGCAGGCTTTCCAACATATAAATTGTGACCAGCACATAAAGAGCATGGTTCTTTCTGAGATAAAATACCTTTGCTGTGTGTTTAAATATGCCACTCTGGATCAGTGCCCCGAGTATGATATGGTAGCTCACGCACACGCCAGAACTGTGACCAGAGAGAGAATAAATGGACTTCTCTGTAGCATTTTGATGATGACACAAGCAGAGCACTGATGATGTGAAGGCATTTACACCTTACAGTACCAAGCTCTCAGATCTCAGTATCTTGATGAGAAGACGAGAGACCAAGCCTGACCTAGTGTTAACAGCATGTTAGGGTTGATACACTCAGCTCACAAGGCGACAGAGCCACATGGTTCTTCTCAGAGTCACTGAAAGCCATGGGGCTGACTATTGAACTCTCATTTTAATCCATCCACTAATACTAATATCTTAAATTTGCTCTATCCAACAACAGCCATACTGTGAATATGAGTTGCCAAATATAGGAGGTCACAACTGACCAATCACCAGCCTGGCCAAATAGGCACAGGCAAGCAGACAAGACACTACTACAGACAGTTCTCGTACAGAGGAGTGACTACTAAAAATACACCTGAAATACAGGCCAGGATTGATTAACTGACACCAAACACCATGCTTGTAGGGAGCAATGATCAATATGGAATAAAGCAAGAAATAAAGGGTGAAAAAAATACTTTATATACACTTTGGATTGTCTCAGTTAATTTAGTACAGCAGCACTTGAAACACCTCCATCACTGCAGGCTGACAGGCTCTGCCTGGTCTCCGCGCTGCACCGCTTCAGTCTGTGCTCGTATGCTGGGGGTGGGCAGGAAGGCAGACACACACGCTGGGACGTGTTCAGTGATCACCATGCTCAGTGCCCAATTGTCTGTTAGCCCTCAGTCTGTACCAGTCTGTACCTTGTACTACTTTTTTTCAGTTGTAGCTAGTCCAATTCCTAGGCTGATAAAGAAATACCAAATACACCCAGTCTAACAGTCCCTTTCCCAGAGCAAATACTCTGAGCCAGGACTGACGTTTCCATGGCACAGAAGCACTACGGTACTGCATGTCGCAGCAGCAAGCAGAGCTGCTCCAGCTGGGGCAGAGCGCGCTGCAGCATCCTCTCCGAGGAGCACGCCGTTACTGGGGGAAAAAGGGTTGGGACTCTCACTCCCTATCCCAGGAAGGATAAAACACTCCAGCAGGTAAAAAGGTTTTCTGCAAATTGAGCATCGCACAATCAACCGGCTATATCATGAGAGCTGCTTATCTTCCAGAGTAGCATGTATTAAAGGGAATGCTTACCATTTCCAAGCATGGCAGCTCCTCGGCTCAAGAGGCTCATCTCGCCACAGGTTTTGATCTTTGCAATTAAAGCAAGGTTTGAAAAACACCTATTAACTTCCATATGAAACAACATCTGTGTGCTGGCTTTGCAATGTCAAGGACAACCCAGTACACGTTCTTGAAGAGCCCCAAACCAGTCTCTAGAAGAGACACATTAGAAGACAGAGAACGCAAACCCAGCCACCCTACAGCTGCTTTAGCTACTGCAGCTGGCAGCTGTGAAAACAAACAAAAATTGGCTATTTTTCTTTGTTTATAACAACATTTAAGTTTGTAGACAGCAGTGTTTGCAACCCAAAGGCAGCACTAATCCTGATGGTTTGAAACTCAAAACCAACTGCAGCTCTAATACTGTGTTGGCCTTTCTGTGCACCTGCAGCCACTTTCCCTACTGCCCGTGCAGCTACGGCCTCGCTGCTCATTTACAAAGAACGTCAGATTGCTAAGGGAAGGCGCCGGTAGAGCAATGCTTGTGCAGGTTGCGCAGCGTGTCACAGAAAGATGGAGGGAGGAGAATTGCTGCATTACTCCTCCAAGCAATATCTATGCACAGGCTGCCAAAGAGGAGACACAGCCAGGGCTATTGCACGTAGCTGCCCCAAATGAAGTCCATTACAGTGGGCAAACAGCTGGCATGCCAAGGCCCGTGTCTGTCCGCTTGTTTGCATTCCAGCTATTCGGTCTCGCTCAGGCTGGACACCTTGACATAATTACCTCATATGTCCTGGTCTTGTTCTGACAGAAGCTCCAGGCAATATTAACAGAGATAGATGATCTCAACAACTTAGGAGGGATGAAGATGCCCTTAGGAAATATTTGTCTTTGAGCTACTCGGTTCTATTTGAGTAAAATTTGAATAGCTTTCTCTTGATAATGCCAAGCACACTGGATCATAGAACGCTAAAAAACGAGCCTAGGAGCATCAGAAGGTACTGCGAACAGAGCAGTTCAGGGAGAAGGTGCCAATAAAATGGAATTTACTTTTCAGCTCTGTGACTCTAATACAGACACCTTCAATGAAGACCACCCAAACCCAAGCCCTTCCTGGTGAACTAAAATGGTTGCTGTGAAGCCTGTGTTCATTGCTTTCCCCCCGCCCCGAACTTGTGTGTTACAGACTGCAGCTGAACTGGGTCAGCACATCAAACATTTAAACACTGCAGCAGTCCTGACCCTAGAGGCGAAGCCCCCCCCAGCTCCAGTTCCTTCACTCGTCACTTTGCTTCCAGAGCTTCTCTTCTGCCTTCTCTCATACAAAGTGCAGCAGAGGAGTTAGAGAAAACTCTTGCCCCAAAGTAGTGCTTCATTCTCACAAATACTTATTTTTTCTGAACGTGTGTAGAAGCCAGCTAGCCTCTCCCTTGGACTGAACCCACAGGATGGTTTTCAAATTGTCCTGACAACTTGCTCTTGCTTCCTCTCAAAACTTCTAGCTTTACCATTTAATGATGGACAACAGAGCTTAAATTTAGCTTGTAGAGCTTCCGTCATCTGAACAGCAGGCATTTAGTCTGAACGAGTTATCCTGATTGTCTTTACAGAGCATCTCTGCCTTTGTGGAGAGACACAGGCACCCCCGGGAAGGGTTCATCTAAGGCATCTATCTTAGCATGATGAATTAACCAAGCCCCCAGGGATCCCGTCTCACTTCGCTGCCAGGGAGGACTATGGGCTAGCTAGGACTTGCTGCCTGGTGCCAGAACCACTGTTTGCCACAGCCACAGCAAACACTTCACTGCTGCTTGCAGTTCCTCTGTCTACATGTTTCAGGGTAACACAAGCCCTCCTTGCCACAGCATTACACCAGACACGTGTCCCTGTGTGGGTGGGTGGCATTCATTGCTTCAGAAGCACAGACCTACACACCATGCCCCCAGTCAAGCCATGCCCTCGGCATTTGTTGCCCTCCTGCCTACTGTGTCAGCTGCATATTTTTTCAGCACAAATTTCAGAGCACCGATTAAGGACAGTGGAGGACTCTCAGGCATTTACCAAACAGTGCAGATCTCCATTCAAAATATTTTAATTTGACAAGTGATTCTCTGTAACAAGTCTGAGATGTCAGACTGCCAAGATCTTAATCCAGTTAAGTGTGCTACACTGATATTCTATAGTGCTGCTTTTTTAATCAGTGCCTGTAGTCAAAATCCTCATGTGACATCTAGTACAGCTGCCTCCATTTACCAAACTTTCAAAATTTGTCATCACATTTATTTGGTAAGAACTATTTTCCACAAAACCATTTTGACTGGCGTTAATTACATTACTCCCTCTTATTTATATCATCTGAGTCCTTGATTGCCCCTCAAAAGTGGTTTAAACAGATGGGAAGAAGAGGAGGGTCCCCCCGCAGCAGGCAAAGAAAGGCTCTGAAAGCTCCCTTTAAAGCAACCCTTGTAGGAAGCAGAGGAGGCAGAGCTGTGCTCCATGTTACTTCAATCTACGTGTGACGAGCACAGTGTGAGAAAGCATGCCAGGTACGAGTCCATCTGAGTCCAGTTAAATGTGATTTTTCAAACTCCAGAGTGATGCAGGTCATTCTCAGTTCCTCACCTACGATATGGGAACTGGTTATTATAATGCAAAACAAATTGACTGAAACTGCTTTAGATTATTTTACTTCTGGCTGAAATAGGAAATAGGGCAGAAAAGTTCTTATGAAAGAGAGGGGATAGCTCACCTGTAGCTGAGGACACCTGCTCATCTAGATCCTGTCAGTGCCCTCAGCACCCCAACCATCACTCTCCTATGACCTGTACATCAAGGGAGTCTGCTCATTTTGGGAGCTAACATCCTTAAGCTCTTGCATAAGGAAACAAGAGCAAAGCCCTTCTCAAACCTGTCGGCACTCTACAAAAGGGTGTCTTTATATCACATTTTATAGTTAAATGTTGCAGTTTCTGTTAGTGATTACAGTAAGTAAAGCTGTAAAACAGTTTCCATTTTAAGGTTCCATACAAGTTTGCAGAGGATACTTACTCAAACTTATGTCTATAAGACATTTATTTTCTGGTGTAAGTGAAATATATTTTCAAACTCTTTCCAAACAAGCAGATACAATGCTGAGTGACAGGGTGACAAAATGGCAAAGGAAATTCTATGCTGACGAATGTAACACAAGCAATATCCAACAAAAATTACTAACTAAATGAGCTGCTCCTCAGGAATGTCTCTGCAGACAGATTTAAGAAAACATCAGCCTTCTCCATCGGGGTTAGAAAGTCTGAATGCCAGGAATGACTCGGAAAGAGAGAAGGAAGAAGAGAACTAGGCAAGGCACAAAGAGCACAACAAATCAAAGGTGGAAGGGTTTCTAAGCCAGTACAAGCTAAACAGACCTTGAAGCTGCAATAGAGAAAGGTGGATGGAGGATGACCACGAGATGAAGGCTTACAAAACGGTTATTCATAATGCAAGGCTGGTCGGTGCCCAGTGAAATTGCCAGGCAAGCAATTTAGTACAAAAGCAGTAATTTTTCCCTGTGGTGCATAATTAAGTTGTGCCACACGATGCCACAGAGCCAAACATATAGATGATTTAAAAAGCAGTTAAACAAATGTATGTCCTTCAAGGCCATTTAAACACGTCGTATCTAGATAACAGCACACAAGGGAAACCCCGGCCACACTTGCATCTCCTCCTGAGCAGTTACCCCAAGTCACAGCTAAAAGTGTTACTGGCGGGCCCTACAGAGCTGGTCTTAGGGCTTTAGGGTAGCGAAAAACACAGAAGAAAAGAAATGTTGACTATTCGTATTACCCACAAATACCTCTTGAAAATGGCAAGCCCTGAAAATGTTAACTTGACAGGGACAGATATGTTCCCTGAAGTACAGCAACACTCTCATTCAGGTGGAAAATTAGCAATTGCCAATACAGTAATTACAAGGACTTTAGGATGTCCTGTGGGGTAGGGCTGTCACCCTCCTGGCTGAGACTTCTCAGGCAGAGGTAAGTGCAGCACTTCCACACGGCTTCGACATAACATCCCACACGCTCTTTATCCTACCTGCACAACACTCACCAAGTGTGTGGAAGAAGGTCAGTCCACGCACCTGGAGCAGCCATTTGCCCCTACCACATGGATGTCCAACCCCTGGCCTTCCCCCAACACCCCCCCCCCCAAAAAAAAAAAAAAAGGGAGGATAGAAGTGTACCCAGAGAAACTTGGCTGTTCAGACCCTGGCTGGGAGGCATTTGGGGAGGAGTCCCTGAGCGCAGGTTACAGAAGCGGGTATGTGCCACATCCCCGCTCAAAATGTTCAGAAAGGCCTTTACAAGTAGGAGCTCAAAGGACCTCAAAACCTCCTCAAGCACTCAAAGCCAGAGAACTTAAGTCATTCCAAAGCTTTAAATCAGCTTAAACTCAACTAAGGCCTTAAAGTGTTTTAAGCATTTTAAACCCATCTAAAGCCTTAAAGTGGCTTAAGGAGCTTAAAATACTCTAAGGCTTAAAAGTGGTTTAAGTATCTTTAACTTTTGGCTAACCCCACTCCTCGTACCTCTCCCAACTGCGTGTCACCCATCACACCGGGTTAAGGTAGGATCCCATTTACCCCAAACAGCCCAGATCTCTGACAGAATTGTGCTCTTTTTAGCCTCCCTCCCCTTCCAGCTATTCTGGGGTGCTTTGGGGAGCACGGAGCCCTTCTCTCCTGGCTCAGCACAGGCCCCACATCTTGCGGCCGACAGCTCTGACTGCAGAGCGGCTGGAGATGGGTGCACACAAGTACTCAGGGGTTTGTAACAGGGTTTGCTGGGCTGGTGCCGTAACAGCACCTGGAAATCAGCCACACACTTGTATTTTCTTTGGTTTCAAAGACTGGTCAGGAGTGAGGCCTGGGGTTGAACTCTCCGGTTTGAGCAAGACTTTGATCTAGGGCTCACACATCTACAAAGTTTCTAGTTTCTGGTTCCAGTTTGGCTGTAGATGAAAACCGTGTCAGACTGCCTCCCCTCTTCACCTCACCAACAGTTTAAGTCTACATTTACTGCAGAATATGAAACATACCTGGTTAATACGAGTTTTAAATTTTCTGATGCCCTGATTTTAATCGTACAACCTGGGAATGGAAATAGTCCAGGACGTTTCTGTTTGACTGTTCTCACACTTAAGAGTGACTGCTGATGCATCTTTTTTGCACTACCATTTCTTAGGTACCAAAACAGAAACTATTTTCTTTAGAAAATTGTACTTAATGTTATATTAACACATGTTTCTGTCACTGATGCTGCAAACTTGCCCCATTCTCCTCCATACCCTTGCTCTGTGCACTCCCACCAGCACATCCCCTTGGGACGTTTCCCATCCTTGCCCCTCCCTGCAGGACAGCTCCCGATTCTACTGCCTCTCCCATGACTTAAATTAAGATTTTTCCTTTCTGCGTCCTTTTTTGCTTCCTCTTTCACCATTATTTCTTTGGACAAGTGAGGAAATATACATACAGATCCCCCAGGACAACGTATCCAAAACAGTTCAGCTGCGGCTCATCTGACACAGGGATTTATTGAGGATAAATGTTGCATCCTGGCTCTTTGAGGAAGAAAAGGAAAGGGAACCCTGCAGTACCCAGAGCTATCCGCCCACTGATGACTGTTGCTATTCCCTTCCCCCAAAAGAAACAGTAAGTTACAGAATCAGTTATAGCTTGAAGGCAAATTAATCTAAATTTGTTTTACAAATAAGGTTAAAGAAAACATTTTAAAGCAGATACAAACTGCATTGCTAGCAAACCACTCTGAATCATCGAAAGGTCAGCATCTCTTTGGGCTCACAGTGGGCTGTAAGCCAGAAACACAGCACACTGCTTTCCTCTTCATGTGTGTGCATGATTTAATTTTAATGGAACACACTGCAAAGAACATGCTGAAATGTTTTTTATTGCTCCTATGTCCTGTGAAAACATCTCCCTTAGATTAACAGCACTGTGCCAAAGTCTGTACAACACTGGTAGGTGCTGGCGGATGTGCAGGGCCGACAGAGATTGATTAGCAATTTCCATGATCTGGCTCTCAAAGATGGACTCCCTGCCTCAAAAGAACCATGCACAGTTTAGTATCTGTTTCCTTTCTTCACCTTCTCCTGAGACAGAAACCCTGCAGGTTTTTGGTAACCCAAAACTTCGATTTTTGCCCCCCCACACCTTTCTTGTGATCTCTCTCCCAGTGCACAGACACTTTTCTTCACCGAACTAAGAATTGCTGTCCGCCCTTTTCTTTGAAAATGGGGCAGAGGAAAAAAAAAACCTTGTTAATGTCTCACTGTCAGGCAAAGGAGGCTGCCTAGCCTTTGTGTTTGGTTAGTATCTGTAAATATAAAAATAAGTCATATCTTTTGTAGTCCCTACAGAAAGTTCTTCAAGCTAAGTACACTCAAAAAAAAACCCAAACAAAAAACCACTAACCTTTTCATATTGTAAGTGTCCTGTGCTGGGTAAAGAAGATTGTTTCAAGAAGCAGCAAGTTCCTGGGATCTTCTGAGACTCTGTACTGTTATGCTTTTGAACATACCCATTTTATTCATTTGTCTCAAGTCCATGACATCTGGATGAAGATACCTAATGGCCTAAACAAAGCTAAAGCCTCAAACCAGAACCACATTCCTGTTTCCAAGACCGCATTGCAAACAAGCCTTTTAACTACAGGATACTGAAGCACCTGCTGTTCCTCCTGCAGAACATGGCTTCTTTTGTCCAAATAGGAAAAGATTAACATATCTCCTGTTCCCCACAGGTTCTCATTTTAGTCGCCTTGGCTCCCTGCACAACCCTCCCAGAGTGGCCACAGGTTTTTCAGTATGACAGAGTAGTTTTGCAAAAGCAGCTCAGTGCAGAGCACATTCTGGTAAATCAGGCAGCAACAGGATACTGCAGTTCCTGGCTCTCCTCTCTTGGCGTCTACTGCAAATCTTCTCACTACATAATTAGATAGTACTTAGTATAACAAGTCCTGGCTCCTGGGTGCTACAGGTGTGAATTGGGATACTAAAAATACTAAGCCATGACTCCTTAGCAGCCTGTCTTTTCTTAATCTCCTGCTGCAACTATTTCATTTGGTGACCTGAGGAAAGTTGCGTTAGGCTGCTGCTCGGAGATCCTTAGATCTCTGTGTAGCTCTTTAGATTCACGTGATGCCTATGCACAATATTTCTATTTCCATACAAAGCTTGCCACAACTCTGCAGACACACAACATACCACGACTGGGCAAGATCATGATTCAAAAGAACCACAAGGAATCAAATCCAGCTCTACTATGCTGTTCTGAGCCACATTACCACAAAGGCTATAGACACTGGGCCCATAAATAACATTCATATACTGCCCCTGCACAGGGGTCACTACAAACCAGCACCGCTTAGTAGAAGACAATTATACTAATTCCATTCTTGCGTGGATGCAACACCAAACAAGCACAAAATTTTCAAGTGTGGCTGTTATGGTGGTTTGCTCCATGCCCTGTGTCACCCTGGCTTTGCCCAGCAGCCTGCTCTGGATAGGAGCTGCTGCAGGAAGGCAGGCGGGGGGTGAAGGCAGCCCCTGTTCCCCCAAGCCGGTGGAGGCTCTACCTGCTCTGCTACCAAGGGACAGCGGAGGTTCAGGTGCTCACTGTGAAACTGGTGCTCTCTGGAGGGAAAACCATGCTGGCAGGGACTGCGCTAGGGTGTCCCCTCCCTGGAGGGAGAAGGGAAAGATGTGGGACCTCGCTGCTGCAGTAGGTGCGTGGGACCAGAGGCCTGCCCCAGGTTCCAGAGGGGCCAGAGCAGCTGGTCAACTGCAAGGAGAGCAAGCTCCCAAGTTTCCCTCTCCACAGTCCTTCACACCTGTCTCCTCTGCTGAAAGGTTCAACAACGTCCTCTTGGTACCTGGGAAGACATTTTTCTTTTAGCATTACCAGCATAGCTGAGCTGACTATCATGCTCAGCAATTATGAACGCAGAAGGCTTGCATGCGTGCAACAGGATAGAAAAAGCCACCATGGGCCTTTAACAGGTCCACGCTTCTGCTTCGAGTCACAGTTCCACCGCTGCCCAGTGCAGGGTGGGTGCACTATATGTGACAACCACCATCATGCCTGGAGTAAACCCAGCCAAAGAACAGATACAAAGACTCAAATAAGACATAATTTTATTCCAGAGCTTCCAGCACATTCTGTACTTAACAAGCCCAGTGACATGGCATAAATAACAAGTACTGCCCCTCTTAAAATCTTTCTAAAGAAAGATTATTACCTGCATAATGGGACTTCTTTGGTTGTTTTTTCTTTCTTCAAATCAAAACAGTGGAAGCATTAATTAAAAGTAATTGTTGATGGTATCATCCTAAATGCTTACTGTGTTTCTTATCTGGCCAGCTCATGCCTTAGATTCCAAGAATAAATCACAAAGACAGCAGATACCACATATCACCACAGAAATGAATTTAGCCTGGGAGAACAAATTAAGAAAAGATACAATCTAAAGCCCAGATCTCCCTTTGGAAACGATGACTTGGTCTCACTCCTGTTGACTTGCAAAGCTCAAAGTAAAGCAGTAGCAGAGCAAAGCTCTTGCCTGTTAAATGTTCTAGTGAACTTGCCCCACGCAGGGGCAACACAAGCCACCCGTGCAGGGCTCGGGGAAGCAGTGCCCTGCCCCATCGCTGCAGGCTGCTTTGCCACGCAGCTGCAGTACACCGGCACCGCAGTGCCAGCGGGGAAAAGCCGAGGCACAGCTGGGGAGGAGGAGGAGACCAGCAGCCACAAAAGGGCCCGGCTGAGGTGACCTGGTCCGCAGCAGGAGCAGAGAGCACAGTAGGCAGCAGGCACCCCAAGCGCTTTGCAGAGGGGCAGAGACTGCATGGTTCCCCCTTCCCTGGCCATGCTGCTCCCTCCCCTGCGGCCCAAATGCCACGGCAGAGCCTGACGTTCAGATGACTGCAGGGAAAGCAATCACAGCCTTCCTGCAGAGCACCCATCTCTTGTGTCAAGTAAGTGCACTGAGAGCAAAGAAAAAAGCCAGCTTTGTTGACTGAAATGCCAAAAGCTTCTCCTCCCCACCGTCCTTCTATCACCATCTACAGCTCCTGCACATGATTCAGGGATCCTTCACCAGCTTTATTTCTCCTGGGCTTTATCGGCCATCACAGCTTCTTCAGCCAAGATCTGAGGCAGGCTTGAATGAGTCACAACTAAGATCAGACTGATTAATGCTTATATGTCAACCGCAGCTTCCAGCTGAATGTATACGGCCATAGGTGAAGTTGAGGAAGGAGAAAAACACTGGGTTCCCCATAACAAAACTCAACACAGATACTTCAGGATTAGTCAGGTATCAAACACCTAGATAAGTAGTGGAAAGAGAAAATTCACCTAACATTAAATATTAAGAGGAAAATTGTTCCCAGGCTTTTAGCAACCATCCTTAACACCTGCAGCAGGCAGCATTATAGTACATATCTCCATTGAGTACTCTGTAATCTTGCAATTTGTGTTATCAGAATTTTTAAATGCAAGAAAAATTCTACTACTTTTGCTCCCAACCATTCTGGTACCAATAATCTGGTGAAATTGCCCTATGCAGAGGTAACGCAAATTACCCCATACAGGGAAGAGGGAGGCAATTTCAGCAGGGGTTGCATTACCTTTTTCTATAACATACTTTTCTCCCAAGTTGTCCCTCACTGTCCTGGACTCCCCAGCCCTTGAAGAAAATAATTCTTTGCTTTCTTTCTCCAGCAGCAGGCTGGTCTTCTCCCACGGGGGAAGACCCACGTCCTTTGCGTCAACGACTGCAACATCTGTCAGAGAGGAGAGCTGCCTGCAGGAAGCAATGTGGCAGCTCTGGACCTCAGAAGCATTAACTGTCCAAACTCATGTTATTCCCGAGACCTACGTTTTCTCTCTAGTATCAGCAGTGAGCATTCTGGGGCGTGGGATCAGCTGTCAGCAAGACGGTCCCACCTCCCATTACATGCATTGGCTGCTTCTGCACAAGCTTTGATGTGTCGAAGAAGCAAAGGCAAATGGCTCTGGCTCCCACAGACACAGATGCTGTTAGCAGGGCAAAGGGAACTTTTTGGAAGTAAGGATGCCGTACCAGGCATGGTGTAGATATAGTAAAAGCAAGCCAGAGACAGAAGGGAAGGAGGAGGTTGCAGTGTTGCGGGAGCACTTGCCTGCTCACAGCAGGGCTGTGCCTGCCCCGGGAGCCCTCCATCGCCAGGTTTGGCATTCGATCCCTTCCAAACCCAGCAGAGTCCTTTAGCGAGCAGCGGAAATAGGGAGTCCGCAAGCAGAGCAAGCAGCAGCTAGCAGAGGGTGAATTACTTCATCACCACAAGACCAGCTCCAGCTACCTAGTAAATTTTGCGGGACACTAAATAAAAAGAAGTTCCTGGAAGACATCCTTGAAGCACCTTCCTAGGCAGAGTGTAACAGGCAGCTACAGTTTCCAGTTCAGTGACAAAAGCCACCCAAGGAGCATTTCAGTGACCTGGCACCAAGATAAACGAGAGCACGAGTCACTTCATGAACCTAGGATCAGTCTTGGCTAGCAGACGTTTGTGCTCAGCTTACCACTCCACATGGCTTCTATGTGTTGAGCCAAAACATTTGGATTATGAACGGAGTTGATCTACCGGATATTCTCCAGAGCTACATGTGTACGTGCAGGCCCTGTGAATAACCACAGTTCTCATTTAACATCAGATGTGTTTTTCACTATTTCAAGATACAGAGCAGGCGAGAGAGCAATAGCTGACAGTTTGAACACGTTGCAGGGGCTGCCATGATGCTGAGGCCTGTCACGGCTCCCACTGCTATCGAGAGCAAAAGAGTCACCCACTAGATGAGGGGTGAAAGCACTCAAGCACTTTCAGAGCCTGCTCAAAGCTTGTGCATGATCTGCCCTAACAAGCAGCTGCCAAAAGCTTTCTGTCACAGACACCTATGACCCCAACGCCATACTTTGGTCCCCCGTCTGTCATTTGAAGACTGAGCTATGCGTTCACATCTTTCACTTGTCCTTTCCTATAAACAATCTTTTTTCCACCTTACACCATAAAGTTCTGATTCCAGCTGTAACTAGGACCACAGGTAAGTTTAGAGTGGAAAGAAAACAGATTTGTTTGAAAGCCAATGTTGTATGCTGAGGTTTGGGATTTTTTTTTAAATGGTAACTTCAGAAAACAACATATACTGGATGGTTCCAGTGGCTGTTTATCCCAACGTCTAGCTAATAAGAGTTAATAGCCTAGTTTGAGATTTTTAATAATTCAAAACTGTTCATGTACATAAGAGATTCCCATAAAAGTGCAGAGAGCTGGGGCTTGCTGCTGCCCCACACCCAGCACTGCAGAAGACTCTCCTCTCTCAGGAAAAAGGATGTTCCATACTCACACGTAACAGAAAGGAGCTCAGCAAGTACAAATTTCATTTCTTTGTGTGCTAAAGTGACATGGTTTTGTACAACACTAATGTATTACACACAATCACATAAATAACTGTTACAGAGTACATCACTCATGATGACAGAGACAACATCACCATCCGGCCTTTCTCAACATCAGATCACACTCCAGGAGCCATAAGCATTCAGGTCTGAAAGGACTGCAGTAACTTCAACCATTAGTGCCAGAAAACGCGCTGCCCTCATGGAAAGCTGTACTTAAAGTGCAGATTACCTAACACACGAAATGAAGGAGCCTGCTGAATTTTAAGGGCTTGGATATTTTGCACAGTCTCCAGCACAAATGCAAGCAGCATCATTAAGAACAGTTGCACCGTGGCTTCCTTTCCAGTCTGTCTTCCTCCAGGAATCAGTCTCCTTCAATGCCATCAAGTAGAGGGTTGCTCCATTGAGGTCAACGCCCAAGCCTGGAAGTGCTGCGATGTACAGGGCTGCCTGAGGTGAACAGGCCTGGAGCGAGCATGCTGCTTTGCTGCCCTTCCCTCCTAGTGGGTCTACGAGAGTGCTCCTTGAATCGCTTCCCCGCTGTGCATGGCTACCACTGGCCAGCAAGAAACTTGTGGCCTGCAAGCAGCGTCCTGTGCTGTTGTTCTGCCAGCCATTTTAATACACGTAGCAGATAAGCATTGAGATTTAATAAAGGAAACAGGATAAAAGCCAACTAAACACTCCTTCCACACTGCTGCAGTGTTTATTCAGCCCAAATTCCTGATGCACGCTATTGATCGATTGATCTTTGGCTAATTGGGCATTACTCACACCACCGCACAGTGCAATGTTCACAGCCCTCCCGATCACAACGGCAGAGCAACAGAGGCATTACAGGGTTCCGCGTTTTACAGCAGGTGTTTACATGTAGCAGGTCCTTGTGTAAGGGCTCATTATAGGATGACTGTCCCTCTGCAAACCAAGCGGCAGCACTTCGGGCTCCTCCAGGGCTGGGAAGTGCTACATATAGGCACAGTATCATCATCGTTAGGAATCGAGGCTGATTAGTGCCACAGAAAGCGGTTACGATTAAGCAGGTTGGCTCCGTTACCTCTGTCCCTTTCTCTGGTTTAACAGTGATCCAAACCGCAAGGCACAGGTGATGACAGGAGGAGGGTGAGGGGAGCAGGGTGGGGAAGGAAGTGATGGTTAAAAAACAAAGGAGGGATACTCCGAGACACACAGTTACCGTAACGGCAGACAGGCAGACCAGAGGCAGACAACGACATGCTGACCTGCTGATTTGTCGCCCAGTCCTGGAAACCCCCATCCACCACACCACTACCAGCAGTCCTCCTTCAGTGGAACGCCAAAAGAAACATCAGCACCACGTTGACGATGATGAGGAAGAGCAGGATGACAAAGACCACTACCCGCTGGGTCTCCGGGTTCATGTTGCAGCGGAGGAAAGTGTGAAGCGCACTCCATTTGTGCCTGCTTCGGTCGGGGACCTTTGCCATGGCTTCAGCCCCCGGACAAAAAGAAACAAAGCAGCGGGCTTCTTAAAGTGACTGCTGTACAGCCCACAGCAGGGGCACGGATGGGGGCAGAGGGCTGTGAACAAAAGCTGTTTTGCAGCGCTCAGAAGCAGAAGTCTAAATGGTTCGACACAGCCATTGCTGGTCCCACGCGGCACGTGTGCCAAAATGCCCCCTCCCCACACCCTTATCTCAGGGGGATGCTTATCAGCACATCCGTGGGGCTCCACATCTTCTTTGCCGAAGGAACTGCCGCCATCGGTTTGGAAGAAGGAAGACACGGAATTCCTTCTTGCAGAAAGCCCGAGCGTGCCGGAGCACTGCAATCCGGGCTGCGATACTGGCTTTCCAGAGAGCGGCTCAGCTATTTGCTGGGCGCCGTCTCCAGGATACATGCAGGCCTTAGCAACGCGGCAAGTGCCAGCCCGACGTGGCGGTGTGCAGGGGAGGCTTTTAAGGAGGGTCAGGAGTGGATTAGGCGGCTGCTTTTTTAAATCCTTCCACCCCGCACTAAGAGCGCGCCAGCAATAGAGACAAGTGCTGCCAGAAGGCAAATCCCACCGCTCTGAGCGGGGCTGGGGAAAGCTTTCCGAGCGACAGCGTAAGGGCACAGCGAGGGCACGCAGGGCTTCTGCACACCTGGGTGTGCAACAAGCTGCTGTGTGTCTGCAGCGGGACGGGGGGAGACGCAGGCCTCTGACTGGGGGTCCAGAAGCGGCTCCTGTTGGACTCTGCCATCCACCTCCTGGCAGGACCCTGGAGCCAGAAATGTCTAAAGGACTTGGCTACCTCTGCCAATGCCTCCGTGGGACCGAGGCACTTAAAACCCAAATCTCTGCAACCAGAAAACATCTAGTCAGCTCTGCAGAGCCCTAAAAGTGCTTTTGTGAACTTATGTTTTGCGGCTGCACCATGGAGTTCACCAAGCATCAAGCTGGCCAGGGTACACTGACAGATGTCCAGCCTAAGCGTAGCTCCCGCCACTGTCTGATCAGGATCAGGATGACAAGGCACTCCTCCTTGGAAAGGTCAGACATGGTTCTCGGAGGGCACCCATCACAGACAGGCTCTTTGACTACAGCTGCAGCCTTTTTCTTTCCTCTAGCCAGCAAAGCGGGGCCCACCTTCCACTCAAGAGCCGGCAGTAATAGCACTCCCCAGGAAAGGAAGAGCAGGACCCAGTATTCAGGACCTGCATTGACGGGAGGTGACTCCACATCTTCCAGTTCACACGCGCCCACCCACACAGGCCCCGGGGTGAAACTGAGAAATATGACTCCAGCAATCCAGCCCCTGGAGCTAGGGCTAGGTGGATACGGTAGCTAGTGCATGGAGCTGGGCGCAAAGAGGGTGACACTGCACTTTACCCAACAGTTTCAAACATGAAAAAAAAAAAAAATCTCCAAACCTGATGTACGTATATGTATTCTACATACACATTCCTAGGAGCAGGAACCAGAAGTCACAGCTCCCCCCTTAAACGTACTAACTGCTAAACACCTATGGTAGCATCCATCTCTGGGAAGGGCAATGAGGGAGCAGCCACGTGATGTGGGTATGAACAGAACGCAGTTAGCTGCTCTCACAATTGAGAGAATGTACATAAAAAAAGCTGTCTTTTTTTCAGGTGTTTGCACGTCAATGCCCATAATGTTTTTTGAAGATCTGTGTAGCTCTTGTATGTATCCTGGAACACAGCAGGTGAGAGATTTAAAAGGGAAAAGGTTTAAGAATTACAGTCTGGCTGAGTACTTCTCTTTCATTTTGTTTTTTCCCAAATTGTGCTAAGCTCAGTAGGGTTTTTATCAAAAGTGCTAAGCAGTCAAACAATTTCCACTGGCTCCTTATGCTTCTGTAACACTTAAGATATCGGTCTTTTTTAGGCATTATAAAATCAAGTCCAGAATTATTTCAGTTTGCTCCGTATGTGAAGTTCTGCTTATCAGGTCTGGAAGCTGCACTGAGAACATAAGCCCTTGTCCTACGCGTTATTCTCCTTGTTCTATATTTAGGTTGGAGACAAGAAGATTTGCAGGATCTTTAAGTTCAGAAACCAGCAAACTACTGGGATCCACAGCCCAAGCTCCCAAGTGTTTTTGAGTTTTTGGCCGGTATTCGCTTAATGGCTTTGAAAAAACAATTATCCCTGTCATATGCACTACAGCATAATACTTAGACCCCTAAGCTTGCAGACTTCAGTTTAACAAAAGTTCTTCAAGTCCACAGTTGACTCACATCATTGCATTGCTCAGCTCCTAGGCATTCTGCAAATCTTGTCTGGTTTTAAAGGCTTTTCATGAACAGATTGAGTTTGGGCATAAGCCACCAAACAGTATTTGGGAGGGATGTGGATCTTCAGGAGAAGCTAATCATGGTGAATGGGAAGCATGATCACACATGCTTTTTTGAAACCTGCACAACAAGTACCATCTTCTCTAATCACTTAGTTGGGCAGAAAAGAAATAGATAAACTCCAGTGACCCACCAAGACACACACTGATGAGTCACGCTGGCAGAGGTATGCTGTTGGTGCCACAGGATACTGGGCAATTTCTAAAATCCCTGAAGATGTAAACTCTCCAGTAATCTCCTGAAATCTTTGCCACTCATGAATCTGCTTGAGCATTTGAAGGTGAAAGTACAAAAAGTTTGACTGAATATCTATAAAGACATCTTAAAGGTGAAAGTAGTTTACTTGGACACTACTCTGAGACAGCCAGGAAGGGTAAGTTGGGTGGAAACTGATACCGAGATTAAAATGCAGAAAAAAGATGCAAAATTGTAATGGTGGGTACATTTTCACCTAACTTCATTGGAGCTGGCTCTAAGAAACATCCTAAGCCACAGCTACATTCCTTTGCTTTTCTGATGTACAGACCTAAGTGCCCTCCTGCACTACATTGCCTGGGCACATATAACATGTTTACCTTGTGTTCATCAATTAATGCTAAGTTGGAGCCGCCCTTCCAACCCCACAGCAAATAAGCAAGCAAGAGCAGAAACTGGTCTTGACAAGCACAAAAACTGCAGAGTGACTCTAGCTGTGACCTGGCTTTTGTTTTCACCCCCACACAGCAAATCCCGTCACACAGTCCTTTGCAGAGTTTGAGCACGGGGGAGTTACTTCCATGGTAACTCAAAGTGTTTGTAGTCGGGCGGGCCTTTCCAGCTCCTGCCGCGCGCTGCTGAACACCATTTTTCTATGAAAAATAAATAAATAAAATTTTAAAAAATAAAAATAAATTTTTTAAAAAATAAAAAAATAAATTTTTCTATGAAAAATAAAGCATTCTTATTCCTCACTGATCAGACGTGCTTCTGTGGTAGGCGGCATCACCAAGAGATGAAACAGCTGAAGGTTTTACCTTGTGGCTTGTAGTAGAGTGGGGTTTAGTTTGTGTAACTATCACTGAGGGAGCATATTTCAAGTAAGTGTTGCACAATCTTCACTGGAATCTAATTTGCAATTGTAATAATTGACTTCCAATCCTACCTCTAAGAGCCATCCTCAGCCAGGACTGCACCAAGGGAATAACGCTGCCACTCAAGCGGTGCAAGTGGTGAGCGCAGAGCGGCCTCGAAGGCCTGATCGCACACAAAGCCGTGCTGCACTCTCAGAAGTTGGTCAATGACCAAGCCTCCAGGAAGAAAATTATTCAGGAATGCCCAGTCTAACATTAGATAAAGCAGAAACAGAAAGACACCCCTTTACAAAGCAAAGAGTGCGTGCCCCAGGGTGAGGCCCCGAGGGCAGCCGTACAGAGGGGACCAGCCCCACCACCAGCACTTCCCCCTCGCTCGCAAGAGAAGAGACTTGCAAAGCAAGGCTCTGAGTAGGATCTGCTTGCTACAAGTACACACAACGCAATTCAACTCCTCTTCAAACCCAAGGACACATTAGTATTGTAGGCGCAAATTAACTGCTCTAAAGATCGCTAGAGGAAAAAAGAACGCTCTTACTGGTTCATTTATCAACACCCTCTCTCCAGTGAGGTGAAAAATGTGTCAAAATATTAACAAAGACAGGAGAAGTGCTAGAATTGAGCCTGTATGAGGCCCACCTGATACAGACGCACGCTTTCTGCCCCAACTGCACTGCCTCATTCCCGGCACCGGGCACAGAGCATGGACAAACCGGACAGTCAGCTCCACCGTGCGTTTGCCAGCTCTGTTCAATAGAGCTTCGCATGCCATGCAAACACAGCACTGAATATGCAAATGCTCAGTCTTTACAAGTTTTTCTAAGATGTTTCTAACTAGAGTGTCTTCTGAGATCGCATTACTCTTTTTGCACCGATGAAGCCAAAGACACAACTGTGAACTTCCCAGACCCTCCAGCTGGCATCATTGGCTGTTGGGATGCTGTGTATACAGAACTACAGAGGAAGAGAACATGTTCAGCACAGGCAGAAACCTTCAAAAGTTCAACAGCCAAAGTAACAAATTTCACCTGGATCTATATGCCTGGGTTCCCCACCACCACCACCTCTGCCCCCCCACCTTTAACCTTTCTTTGACATTAAAACTCAGCAAATTATTACTGCCCCTTTTCATATCACAGAGCTGTTGAAGGCCTTCTTGGGGAAGAAGCTTCTATTTTTTTAATTGGGTGATGAAAATATTTCCACCTAATAACCTTTCATAAAGAATCCAGGCTCTGAGTGAATGTTCAACGGACAAATTCCTACCCAGCTTTCAGTTCAGAAACTGGAAACAAGGACCAAGAATTAAATTGTGAGAGTGGAAAACATTGCTACCTGCAAATCAATCCATTAAAACCAAGTTTCCTTAACTCTCAAATATCCCACTATCACACTTCGCCCAGCATCCAAACTAAGCAACTATCAACCCTGTTATGCATTGAATTAACCCTCAGTAACAACTGCAGCTAATGCCTCCCAAAAGGATGTCATTCACTCCTGAGCCATGGCCAGAAAACACCAGAACAAGTACAGCTTCTTAAATTGCATATGATCATGTATTTCTAAAATGGAAACCAGTCTGCCAAGGGCCCACAATTTGCTCTGAATTTTACAGTGTGTAACACTGTGTTACTAGAGCACAGTTACTCCCACTGCATGTTTCTCTAGTTAGTACTGCATGGTTTAAGCCCACACAGCTTTTACAGCCAGTACTTCCCTGGACAGTTTACTCGTGTGATGTGCCAAAACGTTACAAATTGTTCTCTTGCTTGAGTACTAAGATTCACAAGGTAAGGAAAGAAAACTGGCCTGACAGTTTCTTTGTGTAGTGCACAGATTAAGGCATGGCCACACTGGTTCACTGCAAGAAAAGCAGCCGTTCAGATGGGCCACCTCTAACAACAATTAAAAAAAAAAAAAAAGACAGAATCTGCTTAGCAACCAGTCTTTTTGCTTTCAGACTCTACAAAAGCTAGAAAATCTCCCAAGTTCTCCTAAAGCAAGTTTTATTTTTAAGAACAACAACAATAACTATTAACATATTTGAAGCATCTGGGAATTATTGTCATGGCCTAGAGCTCTGGTGTCAGAGGAACTGTGTTGCTGCTGTGAGCCACGTACCGACACAACACATCCCACACACTTCTGTGAGCTGAGGCAAGGTAGCTTCCAGCATCACACACAGAAGATGACACATTTCCAGGGTGGGTTGGGCTAGTGCTGGGCATGCATTTGGGTTTGACTAAAGGTGGAAAATTCTCTCTCAGTATTGAATGATGGATGACAGGCAAGGGGTACAGACAGCAACAGCTTGGGAAAAAAAAAGCAAGCATGTTATGATAGATGTGGTGGAGCAAGGAACAAGCAGAGAGAAGCAAAGACAAGCTGGTACTGTCAATGCAATAGCCTAGGAAAACAGATCTTTTAAATACAAGATTGGACAGAGGCAGAACAAAGGATGCGGTATTAATGATGCTCTGAAATAAAGACAGGCTGAATGAGCTACATCATAAGCCAGATTGGATAGGAAAGGATATGCTGCATCATAGAGACCTAGCAAGGTTAACAGCTTGAATACAACAGCTAGAAAAGGGTCTGAATAGAAGATGACACTCTTGTTGCAGAACTGAGGAACAGGCAGGATGGCAACGGCATCCTTAGTGACCAAGGGAAGATGTGTTCAAGAGGTCCTAGAAATTATTTTAATGCTTTTTTTTTTTTTTGCTATCCTATTTTTGACATGAAAATTTGACAGCCATGGATAACACAGAAAGCTAAGAAATGGTCTTCATTTGGGCACTACATGGGCTGGAACAGAGAAATAAGGGAGAAACAGAGGCAGAAAAATGCTCTGAGAGAAAGAACAGGCATGAGTTGAGTTGTGGGACCTGAAGCAGGTAAGGTCAGAAGAAGCTGCAATGAAACCAGTGAAGACAAATAAAGTGAGTGAGAAGGAGGGGATGAATAGCAGTGCAAGTGACAAGATGAATGTGGTGACTAAAATGCGGTAGAGGAAGATGCATAATGTACAGAGCCCAAAAAAACAGTAAAAGGTAATCACTGTAAGAGTTTTTAAGAGAGGTGGAGGGAACAGGGGCAAGGTTTTTTTCTGGTAGTTTCTAGACCATAAGACTCCTTTCTTTCTGACTATACAGGAGTTTTCAAGAAAGCCATGTAGTTTTGAGCTGTCTGGCATATTCTGTTGAGCCCACACGTTATAAAATATGAGCATAGGGTTCCTTTAGCTGTCATCTTTAAAAAAATGCCTTTGATTACAGAGCAGTGTTATGACATTTCTCTGACTGCTCAGCCTCCTCACCTCTTGCAGAATATACCAATTTTGTGGATGTAGAAAACAGCTTCCAAGTAACAGTTCTATAAAGTTCTTCCAAGCTGGCGTGTAATAATGTCAATTTGAGAATCCTCCTTCATTGCCTTCTGATGCAATTAAAGAAGCCATAGGAGGGCTAGGGAGAACAACAAGCTCCATGGAGTATGAGAATGAGAAAAGCTATGAGAAGGTAAAAGACATATATGAACTGTGTATAAGAAACAGGCTAGACATTTTTATGTCCTACACAACAGAAAAGCACCACAGAAATTTTACAAGGTCAAGCAGTCTTCTAAGACCATCTTTTCCCAATGCCTCTGTTTTAGCCAGCAGGCCAGAAAAAATGCAGATAAACACACCCTGAAGAAGAAGTCTTGATGCCTCATCAACCAAAAAATTAGCAACAATCTAAAATACAGCTCAGAAGCAAACTTGGTAAGTGGCCTTCAAGTTGTTCAACAAGGCAAGGATGGGAAATTGATAGCCCCAACAGTAAATGAACAAGGTACCCCTCTGCTTTACTTAGCAAAGCATCCATTAGGGATAGAGGAATGTGGAAAAACAGGACATTCAGTCCATATTAGATAGCTCAAGTAACTTGCTTTCTTTTTACAAAACCTGTTGACATGAAGACTTGCCGGTGGCAAGTAAGTGGAATAGCCAGAAGCAAGATCCTCTCTAAAGATTATAGATAAAACCAGCTAGAAGTAGGATTGAAAAAAAATAACCCCCATCAACACCTTCCTAGGTCACTGTTCCCTACAACTGCATCTGCCTGTCAACCCAAAACTTCAAGGAAGGTTACACTTGATGTTCAACTGCTGTAAAGCAGCACAGCTCTACTGCTGTTTTCTGAGGCCATGATCACGCTCCACAACTCCACGCAAATCTGCCTGACAAATATGTGCCACATGGAGGTGTGCCAGTCAGTCAACAGACAAAGGCTGTTCTGTTTGCCTGCCTATGGAGTGCGCGTGTGTTCAAACGTGGGAGTAGTGAGGTTAATGCAAGTAACATTTCCTCAATTCTGCTGCAAGGAGCAGGCGTATGACTGACCTGCACTGAAACAGTGGCTCTCCCAAGGCATGCCGAGGGCACCAAGCCAAGGGCTGGCCCCAAGTGCCCCAAAGGGAGAAGGAATCTTTCCATAAACCTCAGGAAAAGAGGGCTGGCACTTAAGCAACTTGGTTGTTATCGCTGATCTTCCCCCTGCTTTTGTCAGAGCGGTAATATAAAACTGCAAGGAATATGCCAATGCCTTCACCGCATTAAAGCATGGCTGAACTTGCTGTTAACTCTGCCCCTGGTTTACTGAGTGTAGGACAAGGGGCCTTGGTCGCAGGACAGGGCTGAAGCTGACAGAGAAGATTTTTTGAGGGATTAACAGTGCTCTCCGAAGGGCCAGAAGAGGCCAGATTTCCACCCCCCCCCAGGGATCAAATGTCTCCTGGAGATTAGGAAAAAGAAAACTTTGCAGAGAGGAGCTGCTATAAAACAGGATTTGGAGAGAGGACAACAAATCCAAGAAATGTTCTGATATCAAAACCATGCTGAGAGGAACCTGAGGCACAAGTATGGTACAAATCCAGATATATTCACTCCTCTGTTTCTATGCAAACATTTAAATCTGGAATAACCTCTACATTAACCTTTACCCAGCAGCTTTCCTACTCTGTCACATTCCTTCTTCATCCCTTTCTCACAGTAAATCTTTGGACTCCAACATCTACTTTGTTATTGTGCTGTTATTCATCACAGGTGTTTCTTGAACTAGCGAACTGGGGCATGGACATCCCAAAAAATATTTTTAAAACAAAGACATTGTCAGAGCATTGTAACAGCACGATTGTGCAAAACACCCTTGTCTTTGCACACCATTAGGTTACCATTTCAAGGATTTTTTTTTCATTTCAGAATAACTGCAGTTTAATTTATGCCGCACTTCTGAAATCAAATCTTAGGAGGGGTGCAAATATTGCAGTGTTCCTAATGCTCTTCCTCCCATAGAACAGTGGTGGAGAGTTAGGTACCAAACCAAGGATCCCTGAATGCCAAACAAGGAGCTCCCAAGGATAGCTAGTGAGATACACCAAGGACAGGGGCAAGTTCCTTCTCTGTATCGAACAGAGGGTAGGTTTGAAAGCAAGGCTCCCACTTCACACGAATGATGAAATCACTCATCTTCACCTGCTCGCAGGTTATCCTTGGCTGTCGTTGCACAGGGCCTGATCGAGTGTGTGCACTCCACAGTCAGGTCCTGCAGGCAACACTGAAGGATGGCAGATTAGAAAGCCTGTGATTAGGTGCATGTGAGAGCCCTCAGCAGGTAGGGACCATCACGACCTCAGAGGGTTAGCGCCTGCCTGCCACACTAACTCAAGTGCAGCAGAGCAAGGATTTGAAGATCTCAGTGGCACCACGGTAGATGGCCCTTGTGCTAGAAGCAGCAGGCAGGAAGCCAAGACCTTCTGCAAATGTAACCCTTAGCCCTACAGGATACAATGCTACTGGCACAGATTAAAAGAGCTCTTTTAACGGGGTACCAAAGTACTGGACGCCGGTTGCAGCCTTCACCATAAAGAGACCACCACCTCTTGTGATTAGCATCAGTAGACATGCCATGTTTTCTTTAAGCGGTGGGGAGCATCAGGCAGAGTTCTAGGAACCCATGGATACACTGGATAAAACACAGGCAGTCTTGAAGATGATTTGACACAATTAACTTCAGGAGTTAAAACACTGTTGGATCATTTTTTTCTCCAAGGGGAAAACTGTTTGTGGAGCCAAGCCTCTCTCTACACCCCAGTAAGTGGGTACACAGTTAATGCCGGCAAACAACAGACAATAACACCCCCTAATACTCACAGATATCATTAACAAGCGTTAACAGAAGCTGTTAGAACCTTTACAGTTTAACAGCTGGCAGGACTGATGTAAGAACTCCAAAGCCATCATGCTGTCTCCAGTTACTTCCTTTGAGTGACGTATTCAGGTCTGTTTTACAGCCACAGATGAAAGATTGGACAGTACCTTCCCCTCTTTAAACACGTCTGCATGTGTGTGGGGACATGCCCATGCCCACAAAGAGGTGAAACACAGAGACTACCTTTCCTGTTCTGCTTCTTCAGTTTGGCTCCTGGAAGGAGGAGTTAGGTCCATTCAGAGACCAACCCCATAAGCCAGTCATTGCCCTATACATGTGCAGGGCCCCTTCCACTGTAACACCTCAGCATTACTGTTTAAGAGTTAAAACTGTGACTGACCGTCATGTGCTATTCTCGCCCCAAGACTAAGCTAAGCCCTTTGCTTTGTTTGTGTGTCTGTCCCTAATGAATATCACATTAATAGGGCTATATTTAGAGAGAGCATGGGTCTAGCAAAAAATTAGATTTTTTACAGAAACGCTTCTATGTGGATTGGACTCCTGCTGGTGGTCTGTGTGTACGCTACAGACCACAGCATTCATGGTATGGGAGCTACCTACCCACACCTCACACGTATGTGTGGGAACAAGCATTCGAATTGCTAAGGGCTCACTGCATGACAGCAAGCGTGAAAGCTTATCCCATTTCTCCCACCTTTCCAAAAAAACCCAACATCCACTTGCAAAATAATCTCTTATCAGATGAGGATAACGCACAGTGCTTAGTGAGCTACACTGGCTGCCATCACCCTTGCTTCATCTTCAGCCTGCTGGGGGAGATCCCTTGCGCAGGGGATGACCAAGTCCTAATGCTGACGAGGGCACGAGAAAGCGGCTCAGGACAGCTGCCCATGGTAGAAAGCAGAAATACGGCTCTGGGGACCCTTGGGACCACTTAGGTCCTGATCTGATGATCAGACATAATTGCTAGAGAGTATTTGAAGATACTGATTTGCTTTCAATCCATTGCAAAAAAAGACTCTCAAGCAACTGTATAAGTTTGCAGACCTGAGAACTGCAAAAAACAAATCCATCAGGCAGTAAAAGAAGTTACAATTCTGACTCCATACTCTGAACATTCACATCTGAGCCCCACAGAAAGTTACGCAAACACTTGGGACCAAAATCTTGGATCTGGTAAAGATTTATGTCTGTCAGGGAACATTATTTCTTGTCCTTGACAGCACCGAACCTTATACAGTACTCTGCAAATAAACCATAATTGCTGCTTCTGGACAACAGTTGTCAACCTTGGTTGCAGAAATACGCAAGACACAAAAGTGGGAATTGAGCCCTCAAAAAAAAAAAAAAAAAAAAAGGGTGGGGGTGGGTATTTGTTAACTGGTTTCTATTTGTTTTAGTATCAGTTGGGACAGCAATACACTCACATTAAGAGATGAAAGTGGTAATAAATCTCCTCTCCCAGATTACGCAGGAATGTTATGTATTACTTCCATATGATCCATAATTCTAATTCTGTTTTCACTGTGGAAATCTGTTGCGACCATAGCTTTTTCAACCTATTCTGTACTCTTTTTTTTTTTAGAAAAAAAGGGGTATCATCATTTTGGGGCACTATAAGTTTTTCCTGTCTTTTGAAATTTGTCCTCATATAGTACACAGGCGATTTCTATTAACTGGAATATAGATAGATAATGTGAAAAATGCTAGGAAGGATATTATTCACGTTTAACAAAATTAAAATATGTTGTTCTCATTTAATCTGCATTAACATTTTATGAGTTTTGGGGTTTGGTTTTTAAACAAAACACAACGGTTTACATGTCTGTCTTTTTTAAAATTGGCTGTGCTTGGAGGAGTGCTGGGTGAGCCTAGAACAACTTCCCAGTGAGTGAGCAAAGAGTTTAGCACAAGAATAATGCTTTGGAGACTCAACAGCCCCAGCTGTACACTGCTCAGTAAGACAAAGAGAGGACTGCTACAATACCTGCTGCCTTTGGTACGTGGCAGATGTATTGTTTGCACCACTTCCTGAACATTTTTCTGTACGAATTACTTTGTTAAATCAGGAACATATATGTTGGAACCAATTAGGTTAATTGCACCTTGTCAACAAGCACTGGCTAGCACAGACATCTATAACATACTGCAATATTGTCACTTTAAAACATAAGGCAATGGTGTTACATGTCTTAGATAAAATCCTGGCCTGGTGAAGCCAATGAGTCGTGCATTTCCTCAGGAACAAGACTTCACATACCAAATTCCAAACTTAACAAACACAGAGCCATAAGAGATAAGGAAAAAAATGGAATACTTTCCATTATATTCCAAACATTTAGTACTTTGCTTTCACAAGATGGGCATGGTACTGTTCATCTAGAGCTGCAAGGGACTAAACACGGCACATGTTGAACTGCAATAGCATTTCTTTGAAAGCACAGAGCCAATATGGATCCTTCGCACAGCAGGACAGAACAAACCCTTTGTACACATCAGTTATTTCCAAGCACACAGGCCTAAGCCTACTTGTCAAGGCCGATTACTTGATAAGCAGTATAGTTTTCCCCATTATCACCATGATCGCCCAAGAGCTGGGCAGGCAGGCTTTTTATATGCTTAATGCCTCACGTTCTCTACTTCAGCCTACATATGACACATTTCATGAAGCTTGAAGCTATGTCTGCCCTATACATAGTATTTCTGCACTGGAGGGACAGAACCACAATGCATTTGCAGTATAGATTTTTCTCCTGCTGCATTTTACCTGATTGCACTGTGGAAGCAAAAAGATACAAGGATAGGATCTTTATCTGGAACAAACAACAAAGTAAACTCCACCAAGTACAATCTAAACACAAAAAATCTCTTCATGAGCATCAAGAATGCATTTGAAAGAATGTCAGATGCCCCAAAGAAAATTACTTCCCCTGCCTCTCTTCTCAACCTAAACCCTTATTATTACTTTTTGATTGATTTTTCTTGGCTCTTACACACTCTTATGCTGATCTTCTTAGGTGGGCTCTATACAACCTTCCCAGCTTTCTTTTATCCTTCTAGTCTTCTTGCCAGTAAATTATTCTAGTTTTATGAAAGGTTTCTTTTTTATTTCATAACCATTTTCTCTTGATCCAAAATGAGCTAAAACTCAGTGGTTGGGTGTTTTGTTTTTTAATGCAACACTTGGTCTGCCAAATGCCTTAAAAATGTATTTCAACCTTCTCTGTTTATTCAAAAGCTGCTCCTTCCAAGAAGGCTAGGAATACTGCAGTTACCATAGTTTCCTTACCCACGACCAATAAAAAGCTATTTGGAATAAAATAAGACAAAGGCAAGACTTACTCACAAAACGTGACTAAATGATTGGACATTGATATCTTTACCTTACATCACTTCTAACACTACTATGGAAAATACTCAGGACTAATCAATACACAGCTTTTGGTCCAGCAGGGAAGATGAAGATAAGCCTTTCTGATTGCCAGCTGTTTGAGATATTTCATTTTCAACACTTAAGATGTCTATTATTGTAAAATCCCTATCTCACAGATTTAGTATTTCACCTCAGAGATTTTGTATTTCACTGTACTCTCTTGTTCCAGGAAGTGATTGTGTAGGAAAGCACTTCGCTAGGGCTCAGTGAAGATAAGTGATGGATTAATTACCCGTAGGAACCGGTTGACAAAGTAAATAATGTACTGCCTGTTCATACAGTTTTGTTGGCCCCTGAACAGGCAAGCTTCTAGGGAACAAGCCAAAAATAATCTTTTTTCTTCCAGTCAACTGGCCAACAAAACCCAACCCCACATACACTTCAAAGACCATACAAATTACACCTGCTTTGGACACATCCATTTGGTTTCCTGATTAGAAGTTAAATGACTGAATTTTACTCTAATAAAATGAAGTTTTAAGAAAAGAAAGAAAAACAATTGTTCTCAATACTAATGAATGACGAAAGAGAAAAATCACAGCATGCATGATGGATATACAGACCCACTGCCAAGTTAATTTTTTCCCTGATTTTGAAGATTTGTAAAGATTGCCTTTAAAAAAGTAAAATATTTTACTTTTTCCTTTAAAAAAAGGAAACAAAAATCCAGAGGATGTGATGTTTGATGAGACACACTAAGAAGACTTTACCAAGGCGATCACCTGAATGGGAGGGAAGCAAAATCCTCCTCCCACACTCTCAGTGCACACTATGGGACTGACTTCTGTGGTACCTGGGACTCTCTCACAAACACACCAGGTAAATGTGGGAGAACACGACGCAAGATTTTCTGGTGTTCTACCAAGATTTGCTTGCCAGTGACAACAGCTGAGGTTAATTCAAAAAGCTCTGGACATGGTTTGATAACCCATGGATGTAAGCAACAGGGAAAGAAAATACAGCAAGTCTCTCCCTTACCCCAAGCACCCCAGGCTGTCATCAGGGATTCTGAGCACTAGGATAGAAGAGCATTTTGCTGCTGTTGTTTTTGAAGAAAACAGTTATCCTCACTGTGCAGCTTTCTGAAGTTTTTGCAGGCCCCAGAAGCACCATTACTGTATATATCAAACAGGCGTACAGCCCCAGTCAACATAGTGTCAGTTATAGCTTAGCCACCAGAAAATATAATATAACTTTTATCCTTGCCTTCTCATCTTGTGAAGGTCACATAAAGGTTACAGAGTATAAGGAAGAGAGAAAGAAAGTGTAAGAGTGCAAGAGATCACTCATATGGTGAGCATGCTCCACTATTCCAGTGAAAAAGCTTATTACTTCACCCCATCAAAAAAGCATTTTGTGCATAACAGGATGCCAGTTCTAACGCATTAGACAAAGCCGTTGTATCTTTGCAGAAGAGACACCTTAAATCCTGTTAGAATGTTGCTCATCACATCAGTTAAACTACGTAGTACATTTTTAAATTGCTGACCTCAAGTTAATCAGTGTCAGCACTATAAAAGAAAATAGCTGAAAGCAGTGACTAAAAAGGCATGTCTTTCACATTCCTAGAGTGAATTTACTGGGGAACAGGAAGAACCAGTGAAGACGAAGCCTATGTTAAACTTCGCACCCTTCTCATCTACCAGTAAAGAAGTATGTAGACCAGGGTTTTTTTCAACATTTTCTTTATGCCTTCAGTACACCACATTTCAAGTCTCACACCAGCCCTGACCAGGCTGCTCGTTAATGGTTTTAAACTTCCTGTCCAAAAACACACAAGAGGAGAGTTACCTGCTCAGGACCTGTGGCTGTGCATTACCTTACATTGTTGTCCTCTACTGTTAGGGACAGCGCCCTGATGGAAGGCCCAGAACCCTGTCCTTACCCACTTGTAAGTGGTACCAAGAGTAAATGACATTTGAAGCCCCATCCACTTTGCCATTATTCATTCGGTTGTTGACCTCTCTTATGGTTCACAACAAGAACCAGCACCCTTCCTTATCCCGTCTGTCAGAAACCAACCAGTGCAATACCTCATTGATGGCAAGCTGCTCTCCACCTCCCCCAGGGTGGCCATAGCGGTGGTTGGAGCTCCGGAAGTCCTCATACAGGTCCTCCTCGCTTCCCACATCATCTGTTAAAGCTGTCTTATCCAGTGCCCCATCAGCGATCACTGCAACAACAAAAAGAACAAATTAGTATAGACCACAAGATCCTCAGCAGCACTGCATCTATTAGGGGTGAGGGACACTATAACACAGCATAAAGGAAAAAAAAAAGATAAGGAAACTATATAGGCAATGTCAAGGCACAGTTGCAGCCTGGTGTATGCCCATTTTTCACAGATTTTTTTCTCCATTCGTATTTTGTTACCATAATTTATTGTGTCTTTTTCTAGACTAGAAAGTAGGGTTTAAAAAAAAAAAAAATCAACTGCTGCATGTTGCAAAGAAAAGATCAAGTAAGAATAAGAAAACAGGCTCTGAAAAAAGGCACAGGGCAGAGATGATGCAAACATGATTTCATTATGACATTGCCACGTTGACAGGAAACTTGACTAGGTAACAAGCTCATGTCTGCCAATTCATACCTTGATGATTACGATCTACCAAATCCCATCAGACCAAGGAAATTCTCAGCCTTTGGGAAAAACATTCACCTTCCTCTTTGTCACCACATTTATTTAATTTGAGAACCCTTTTTGTTGCCTAAAAGGGTGTTTGCTACAGAAGTACCCATTATTAACACAGGAGGGCCATTCTGCTCAGCACAGCCCAGACAAGCTGCAGATAATGGAGGGTTAGTGATCTGTAGCTAGAACAAGCACTGAAGTCTCAAGATATAAGCATAAGCCCTAGAGAAATAAAAAATTGGCATTTATACTCCTTGCACAGAAGAAAATGGCACTTCATCTGTTTCACAGGCAGGAAGCTTTTCCTAAGGTCTCCTCAAGGTATTAGCAAATACCCTTCAGTGGCATGTTGACTGATCATTCATTCATTCCATACCTGTATAGGCTACTGAGCATAAACTTTCTGTTCCCACGATATGTGAAAAGTGTCAATGATTAAAGAAAACATTTGCTGACATATTCATCTGGATTATTAACTGCTAGGACAACAGTTTCTATGGCGAAGCGGTGGGCTTCACAAAGATTTCTATGCATGAAGTAAGTAGCTAACACAAACACGATGCAGAGAACAACAGCTGACATAACCAGCAATTTTAGTTTAACAGACTTGACATGGCCACAGTAGTAGAACTGAATGAAGTGAAACACAGATATTGCTATCAGCACTCCTGGTGACAGTCTTGGCTGTCCAAGTTACACATGATTTCACACTCAAAATTTTTGCAGAACAGCTGAAAAAAACCCCTTTGAGCTTGATCTTGTACAGCTTAGATACGAAAAGCACCAGTCAGAGTCTGGGGACACATAAGCCTGTTCTTGAGCCCTTATTTCATTCCATAATGCAAGTGCATCTTATGAACCTAATTGTGTCAATGGGCCAAGAAAAAGTGCCTAAGCATTCATTAGCTTATGAAACCCTGGAGTGTTCAAGGCCAGGCTGGATGGGGCTTTGAGCAACCTGATCTAGGGGAAGGTGTCCGTGCCAATGGCAGGGGGGTTGGAACTAGGTGATCTTTCAGGTCCCTTCCAACCCAAACCATTTTATGAATACAAGCCAGTAGTATAGATTGCATATAAAGCAGTTCTGGGGCTAAGACCTAGCCCTTAATATAAAACTAAAAAACAGCTGGAATGCCCTGATATTATCATTTTACGCAGAATTACTATGGTTTGCACTTAAATTTAAAGGGCATTAAAACATCACTTTTTGCTCATACACTGTCTGAAAAACGTTAGTTTGATAGTAATGAACAACTTCCAGTCTATTAGTACAGAAACAAAAACAAATTAGAACTTTTTTTAAAGAAGAAATAAAAATAAATCACTTATAAGAAGGGACTTGGCAGTCATTTATTCCAAAACTTTCGTTGCATTCCTCTGATCTTATTCTTTTCCCTTATTTTATGCATGGCTTCATTGCTTTTGCCTTATGCATCTTCTGCTATTTTCACTGCTAAAAGTAATTTTCAGCCTGAAAAATGTTCATTGACATCTTTAAAGCTTTTGTTCCCTCCCCCTTCTCCTATTTGTCCTCTGATCTGTGCTTTGATGAAAAAAGGAAAATCTCCAGGGAGATATTTATCTGTATTACTTAAAATGCTCTATACCTCTGCTAAGTGCCATGAAAGCTGTGTTTGCTTTTACTAGAGATGTGTTTTTCTCCTCTGATCTTACCAAGCTCATCAATTTTCCGCATACTCAAAATCTGCTCCTGCATTTTGGTTTAGTTTTCCTGGCAGAAAAGTCCTCATGGACATATTTCACCAAAAAATGCAGTTCATACTCATACAAAAGTTCCCAATCCTTGAGGAAGAATGGCCCAAGATAGCCATTATACATTTTCCCAAATGAACTAATATTCCAGGGAAGAATAAAACTAATGATAAATAAGAATTTACTCTGAAGCAGCTTACATGGGAGACATGATTACAAATAAATAAATAAAACAGTAGTCTGAAGTGGTGACCCAATGCACTAGAAATCCATCAAGGAAGTAGGAGAATGAAGGCTTTTAACGTAGGTAGTGACTCAACATGCACAACATAAACTAGGTCAAGTAGAAGAGAAGCAAGCACTATACAAAAATCTTTAAGGACAAGTTAGCAGAGACTGCTGAAATAGTCCATCCTCACAGCACAGTACTAGTCAGGCAACTATTAAGCTGCATGGTAGTTGACTCAGATGCCTCATTCCCACCCACTCAGAGGCTCATCTCCGTTTAACACTGAACTCCACTGGTACAGTCACAGCTGGCTTTTTCGTGTCTCTCAAACCACTGATCTGACCTGTCGCTGGCAATCAGGCAACATCAAGAAGCAATGTTCTGTCAAAAAATAACACCAAGCATCCAATTAGCTCAAGCAGATTTCTTCCATATTTTATATGTCTGTCCTGATAAATTTCACTAAATACAGCAATAAATTGCATACATAGGAACACAGGGAGGGGTTGTCACCAACATTTAGTACTACAACCTTCTGTGCAAGTATTAAAACTCAACTTTATACTGCTAGTCCAAGCCCAAGCTTGGGATTTATGTCATTAAAGTACAAAAGCAGATCGATAATCTAGCAATAGTAGCTCATGAAAGAATGCCGCACAAACCCTTTTTTATGCACCTGAATAGAGAATAAGGTGTCAGGAGCCTGGCTCCACGAAGAAGTATCTTGAGGATATGAAGCAGCAAAATTCACACAAAAAATGGCACTGAAAACAGTGACTGGCACAGGTGGTCTGCATGCAAGTGCCTGGGCAGACAGCACTGAGACAGGCTACATTCAAGGACAGTCACAAAACCAAAAGGGAATAGTTCTATAAAAATCAAATAAAGCTTGATCAAAATGGTCCAGAGGAAGAAGGTATATGGGTCCACCGTTACACCTTCCTATGGGCTTTGGGATGCAAGCATAAGCAGTCAGCAGTGGGAAGGGTCCTGACTGGGCTCCACTTGTGCCCCCACCTTGCTGAAAGAGAGCGTGTAAAAGGTTGAACACCAAGCAACCCCGAGAGGTACGCATAGAAACACGATCTGTTATTTTTTCTCTCTGGTTTCATACAGAAGAGCATTCTGTGCCCACAGTGAGACAAGTCGCACGATGGCCGCAGTATAAACCACAGCTGTACAACTCGGCCACCTCAGCCAGTGGCCTGCCAGCTGCATCCTGCTTACAGGTAAGTTTGGATAATTTGAAATGCATACAGGCAGCTGCCTGTACGGTAGGATGTTTACTCTTGGAAGCCATGATCAAGCCTATCTGACACTGGAGAACAAAACAGCTGGGCTACATTGGGACAGCCTCCATCTTAGTAACCAACAGAAGATGACGGGGAGGGAAAAAATAAGAGAAGCCTTGTGTTGTTCATCTAACTGGTGGGAAACCAAAGGAAGTTGACATTAGATGATCTACTGACGGTCACAGACTGAAAATTAATATTAACCATAGTCCAGAGTTCAGCTAAGACTAGTGTCACCTAGTACAGGTGACACTGTTTGCCGTGTCTGAGCTTCTCTCTCCTCTCAAAGGACAGACCTGCTTCATACATTCCAAGTGCCAGGAATTAGTGAACACAAGTTGTTGTTGGCCAAAAAACCCCAAACCAAACCAAAAAATACCACCACAAAAAAAAAAAAAAATCCCATTGTCTCACTGAAGAGACACAGAATAAATTTCTAGAACAGTTTCCTCTGAGTAGCTGGGCACTGCAGCCACAAATCTAGTACAGCCTTTTAACAGAGATCTCGCAAAGTCACCCAGGTTTATGTCTCAGATGGAATAAACCCCAGTAGCTCCTCATTGGCCCATGTCAGGAGCCTGAACAATGACCCAGGACTGATCAAAAATGGGCTAGAGGCAGTTTCCCAAAAATTTTGGTTATCTGTTTTCACTTGATTTACAGCCTACAGCTTTTAGGGGTAAGGCTGGGACAGGGTTCCATGATGATTACAGACAGCTTGGAAATCCAAGAGCATCCATAGTTTATTAAACACATTATATTAATGACAAAGGGAAAAAACTTCTGTGTATTTCAAGTATCTCTCAAGTGTGCTTTTTCAGTATCACATCTACACATTTAATTTGTCTCTGTAGCATTTACATTTAAAATAATTCACCGAAATAACAGTAGGAGCCTGATTTACACTCACAGAGCAAATTAATTCAGAGCTAACAACATCATTCCCTCTGCCTCACTGAGCAGACATGGCTGTGGTTCTGTGCAGTGGCCACAGGAAGGTGCCTTACAGTTGGTGGAGGGAGATGATAAACAAATCAAAGGGTTGCGTGAGGTGGAGAAACCAAACCCAGACTACATTGCCCAGGTGAAAAGAGCCCCTCCACCCTCCTCTTTGCCCACTCTGAATTGCTAAACCCTCATCTCCCTAAGAAATAGCTGCCACAGTGGTGCTGCAGCCTCCATCAGTCCTCTTCTGAATTACATGCTTCATTTATCAGCTGCTTGATATATGGAGGTCCCTATGCAGCTGCCACAGTAAAATCCATCAGAGTGATGTCATCCCACTTCTGCCCCAGCAGTGCAATTCTCCAGCTCTTTACTGTGCTGATGGACCCTCTCACATCATTCTGCTTATGGTTGTGGGCCAGTTTAACAGGAAGAGGGAAGTCTGGTGGGGAATTGGCAACAAGGGAACAATGACCAGTTAGTATGAGCTTCACAAGAGGGGGAAGAAAACCAAGGACATGGGCCTACAAAGCCAAGACTTATAGAGCTAAGGTCTTCATGATGACGTTTCTGAGCAGGTAATAAAACTGCGTTCAGTGAATCTTTGAGGAAAAAAAGAACACAGGATGGGGAGGAGAGGCAGAAAATATTTAAGTGGAGAAAGCAAGCTTCATCACCTCCATTTTAAAGAAACATTAAGGGAAAGGATTCAACATATCAAAATTATATTAGCATTTTGGTATAATGGCACAAATGGAATTGCTGTTGTGAATGAAACCAGTTCCTAATTAGCTGAGGCAAACAGCAAATCCGCACTCACAAATAAAAAGGACACAGTTCTTCAATGGAAAGCTGAGCGCAGGTCCTCTGCGGGTCTGCTGGGCGCATCACCCAGGGTAACATTCATCAGCAATAATGCACTGAGCCACCCACTCAGGTTTCAAGAGTTTTTAAATCCCAATTAGAATCTAAATGACTTGCAGGGAGACTTAAGGGAGTTCTCAGCTCTCTCGGGTAGCGGAGATAATTATGGGGAAGAGAGATGTAGATTATGAATGGCTCTGCAGCTCTGACTCCCACGTTTCCACTTGCTACACACTTGCAGCTTGGTTGGCTTTGCCTTAGCAGACATGCGGCAGGGAGCTGCCCCCAGTCCCTTCCTTGCTTGTTGAGTGATGTTACGAGTGGGAGAGAAGAGGGGGAGCAGATTAACTAGATTCGAAGAAGAGTGGAAATGATTGGAAAAACAGATAGGAATTCACATAAATGTACTTTCTTGATCCAAAGCTGATCCTTTGTTGAAAAGCCCCTCCCTTGTACTGCATACAAACTATTAATTCACTAGTCGCATTCCTATCACAGCTACCGACTTGGAAAAAAGCAGGCACGTACTCCTACTCTACGTATTTGTTGTTTATTTGCTCAGGTCTGATTACTCATGTATACTGACCTGTTTGTTCTCATTTTTCAGATGGAAATGCTATTTACTTTATGTCTGGACAATGTTGAACATGATGGGGCCAATTCTAGTTCAGTCCTTTAAGCCCTATCACAATCCAAACATTTAATCAATTGTAGCCATCAAAACTAGCAGACAAATCCCTTCTAGTATCCAGGCACATTCTTTCACGTATCTTCAGTAGGATGTACTGGTTTGAATGTCTGGTATGTCATTTACTGCCCCAACAACAAATCTTATTCATTGGCGGGTTGGGGAGAAGTGTAGATAAAATCATCCATCATAATTTTTTGAAAGTTTCCTTTGTGGAAGACTAAAATGGTTGGTTTTTGTTGTTTCTAACAGGTAACAAACACTGATATTCCAAACTCATGCTGAATTTTTACCTGTCCATTTAACTCTGCTTAGCCCTGTGCCTACTATGCCTTGAAGTAAAAATCAAACCCAGATCAGACCAAACTCCTCTCCCTTGAAGTAACAACAACAACGCTGCCCCTTCATCAGACAACTTGCCTCCCAAAATACTGTCAGGCTGCTGGTTGGGAAACAACCTATCTGACACTGTCTAGTAGAGCACAATCAGAGTCAATTCGGATCAGCAGTAACCTCGGATGAGCTTTCAGCTCACCTGCAAAGATGAAAATACCATGTCCATGTCTCCACGTGCACCCATTCTTACCCAAAAGTGTAACAACAACTGAGGAAATTCAAGGAAATGAGCCAGGAAATCAGAACAATAGTTATTTACAGTGGACAACACCTACTTCAACAAACACAGAAGGTAAAAGCAACATCAGAGAGTGTTAGTGCAGCTGACAAGCCTGACAAACATGAATTTGAAAGGGCTTTCTTGAGTAACATTTCAGGATTATTATTTTTTTTAATTTATTTTTAGGAAAGCATCTGTTCCAGCTTTTCAAACCTTACAGGCACATCCCACAAGTTGGAAGATCAGCTATCTGTCAAAAAAAGACACACCATTTTCTTAAAAGATTATTTCCAGATTCCCCTATATGATCTCAACACTTACCACTACTTCAGTGCATGGTTACATGTGGTGTCACTCCTAAAGGTCACCTTTGGGCTTCTCTCATCTTATGCGTGCACAAGTGTATGAAACTTGCCTGTGGGATCATGCAGAAGCAGCAGTCACACTATCTTACTGCTACTGAGTCTTTCTGCTTACTTAAATCTGACTTCATCTGAATCAAAGCCCTGGTTCATACTCAAATGTATTAAAAATCTGTGTTTTAATCTTTTTTTTTCTTCCTCCTCCAGAAAGCAAACAAAAAAGCCTAAAACAATACGGACAGAATCAAGGCTTCTAGTCATCTCCAGTCCTCAAATGAAGACCTTGGATAGAAAATGTTCCCCCATATTGTCTCGGGCATTGTTATTCCTCCTACCTCTGCAGCTACTTTCCAGGGACTTAACTGGCGTTTTCTTAACACAAGTGCTGTTATTTCCCAAATCTCATGCTCCCCTTGTCTGTTTTAATTATATTGATTTAGCTGTGATGTTTGTTTCACCTCTAAAACAACTTCCTAAGAGCACTCACAGGACAATGTTAGAACCCAAGCGATCATAGGTTCTCATAATGCCTCCTTTCTTGTACCTGTTACTTTAACAAAGAAAGGAAAGAATGTAAATATACTGTAGGAAATGATGGTTGATTTATATTTCCAAAGATTCTGTGCTTATGTTATATCTGTACATCCAAGTACACCCTCAGAAGGCCAAGAGCTTGGAAGCCAAGTCTTTGCTAAAGATTTTGTTGACAAAAAGGATATAGTTTTCTTCAGTCTTAAGTCACAGTCTAGAAACAAGAAAATTCCACTCTACACTAAGATTTAACTACTGGCCTGGAAAAGACCATGCTGTAAAGAATGGTTAAGGTCATTTTAATGAAGCATTGTCACTAGGAAGTAAAACAATTCATATCACAAAAGCCTGTAAATTGTTGCACCCAGACATGCCAACTTTGCATAGAAATATCAACTTCCTTTCGCTATTTTCACAAGTCAAACCTAGAGCAGGAAAAAAAAAAAGACACAGGTCTTTCTTATAATGGCGTAATGCTTGAGTAATAACTTGAACGATTTAGAATGAAGAACTGTCTTGACAATAATTTAAAACCTTTGACAATGCAGCCACCTTTGCTTAAGACAAAATTATTTAACACCAGAACCTGAAATGAGGCCTGCAAGCCTATAGCTAGCTAACTCATATGATGAATAACACAGATGCGCAGGGCACATGCTATTTCCAGCAAAGTCAGCACAAAGAGCCACTGCTTGGCACTTCTGAAAAGCAGGCTGTTTATGTAAGTGTCTGAAGATGGATTTAAGAGGCTAACTTTGAACACTTAAATTTGAAAAATGTGACCTTTGTTTTTTCCCAGAATTCTGCATAATGCTATAAATCTCGTCTTTATCTTTGTGAAGCTATCCAGGCTGACAAGTGGCTTATATCTATGACCTTGTACCACAGAAGTAATTAAAAATGAATGCCATGAGAAGACTTTCAATTGCTCTTGTGCATTATCAATTATAAGTCTCAAGGGGCAGCAAGACTGTTTTGTTGACATTACTTTGAATGACCAGTCTTCATGTAACACACAACAGATCTTCTGGTTTCATACTGGGGCTACAGTCTTTTCATTAAAAGCACTGGTAAAACTGCTTTACCTTTAGGACATACATCTGTCCCTATTTTTTTTTTTTAATCTGAGTTCTAAGAAAATCCCCAAGATCAAGCTACCAAATATTTCTGAAGGGAAAACAGGAAATCAAGGATTAATATTATTTAACTGCAACTGCCATGATAGCTAAGGGATCAGGCTCTTTGCAGCATACATGTTTGAATCACACAACACTACACAACGGAGGCAAAGTCAGGCTCTGAGTTAATCAGGGTGATTCTTTGGTGTTATTCAGAACAGATTTGGGAGATCAGCTCTGAGCAAGCTACAGGAGAGATGCTGAACATGGCCAAGTGTAATCCAGTCTTTATATTCTGAGTAAACGAAGACACAAGAGTACCTCCACTGGAAGATGGGTGCAGAATGGGAGGGTGCCACATTAGCTCAGTTTAGAGGAATCTCATGGACAGAGGTAAGGTGGAAATTTCAAAACACACTCAGACGTTGCATATTTACAGTTCTGTGAGTGTAAACTTCGCTGCCAGAGTCTAGGACTGACTGGTTTTAATACTCAGTACTGCTACGTCCCCCGTGTTGAAGACCAGCTCTACAAACTGATGGAAGAAGGTTGGAGCACAGAGGTGACCTGCATGAGATCCTCTGGATGAGATGGTGCAGTCTCTTGCCCTCATTGCATGGCTGGGAGTGTACTTCACACCAGCTCCAACAGTAGGCTCCACACCAATCAGTCCTCATTACCTCTCCTCCCCAGGGCCTCCAGACTTCCCTGCCAGCGATATATATGAAAGACTCTGCACCAAAATAATTTCAAACTGTACATGGACAGCAACATTCTTATGAAATATATTTAAAAACCCAAGGACAGGCCTTACAGCCTTATAGATTTGATACTCTTCATTCTGTAGTAGGAACAGAGCTGCCCACTGTGCAGTGTTTGCTCTCTGGGAATTTGAGGCTGCAGATATGATACGTTACTGCAAATCAAATTTAAAGAATTAAGCTTGAGATACTGAACCTGTTGATTGATGCACGTCAATAAATTTTAAAATATCACAGGGAAAAAAAAAGAGACTTCACATTCAATAATTTTAAGTTTCCTAGGATACTGGTGTGAGAAGGTAGCTTATGTCAGAGTGTTTTCACAACATTCAGCCTCAGGTACAAATTATAGCCGAACATGCCAGATGCAATCCCACCCTACAGCAAGAAAACTCTTCCAAGGAAAAACATTATTCCTCTTGGAATACATCACATATTCCATTCAAAGCCATTATTAATCATCCCTTTAAAAGGATAAAGCATTCTGGCAAGGTCACATTGGTCAGGGTGCCTTTAATAGTTAAATTCATTACTTAGGATGTTTACTGCGGCCTTCAACAAGGAAATAATAATAGCAGAATTGGTAAGATCAGCATTTCAGCAAATCATGAGCCTGAGATGCTAAGTGTGCATTCTGAACGATTAATTTAAAATGACACATTACCATTTACAGATCATTGGATGCAACACAGAATATTTTGGAAGCTTTGGAGACTGATTTATAAGTTGAACCTATCCCCAGCTAGAGATGGTAAAATTAAGTGGCAAAAGTATATTAACACAGGCAGCATCGTAATCTCAATACTAGCTGATGAAAGAGCACTGATGATTAGCAGTGATGAAGCTGAACAAGGTCTCTTAAAAAGGTAAAGGAAGATGAAGCCTTTTCAGAAGTCACATATACCTAAAGCAAGTCTATCCTTCTTTTGACCAGTACATACAGCCTCCAAATGCAGCTCTACCTAACGCACATGCCTGAAAAGGGACATTGTTCTAGAGAAACACTCATTGTTCTGAAACACTCAAAATAATCTTTGCAAATTTGACACTAGTGGTGTAACTTGCAAAGTCAAAAAACAGGCTAAACCAAGGACAGTGCCTTCCAGAGCAGCTCTGTTCACACGTTCTAGTGTACAGCACTGGTCAACAAACCTGCAATTCTTTATCAGTTGTTTGAACTTATAAAACAAAAATAATAATCCTTTCACTTAAAGGCAGATATATCAAATTTGACCTTTCCTGTGATTAGCCAAAATTTAAAACATTTAATTCCACAGTGTCACTGTTACTGTTTCCATTTATGAATTGAATCTTATTTAGAGCCCATATACCACTAACGAAAATAGGAAAATGCTTTGTTTCTGAACAGAAACTACATTTACTCTTTCTCAACTCTTTTCCAAAGCAGCTGAAAAAAAAATACAAATCACTCGCTCCAGACTCTGCTGCACACTCCACACTCACAATTCCAGAAACATGTTCTAGTTTTCCAAACACCTCTTCAGCTACATTATATCAACTGAGGGCCAGCAGAAAAGAAGCAACAAACCCAAACCCCATGGCACCTAGCTTTCAAAAGTGCTTAATGTATAAAATTAACTTTATCCTCAAATATACTGAAGGATGTGCTGTGATTTAGTCATTGATTTGGTCTTTCAGTATCTAAAAATCACTGTTCCTCAGAACTAAAGCAAATGGCAAAGGAATTTTTTCCAGTAACAACTTGCCAATTTAGAAGCGAAATTTAAATTAACCTTATTTTCCAAAGGTCTTATACCTGATGCATGTTCACTTAGGAATCTAAGTGTCCAGTTTCTCTTTTCCCTGACAATTTAACCACGCTGATTTCTCTATCTTTGCAGCCCACTTTTTACCTATGAGCTTTACTCTCATATATCAAAATCTGATCTTTTGAATAAAGTAACAGAAATTCTCCAGGCTCAAATCCTATAGGCTGGTAGTCTTACTACCCTTATTTCATTTTCAAATGAAGTTCCAAGGAAAACAAAAACAATCCCCCCATATTTACGAACAGATTATTTGCCCCAAAGAGAAACCTGTTACAGAGCAGGATGTGGTTGAGGTATATTAAAAAAAATTATGCAGCGAAAAGGCTACTTGTAAGTATCTGTGTATTTTAAGTTGGCTGATGACATAGCCTGAATGAAGTATAAGCACAAAATCTGTCAGTTTAGATTATATTTCTGTGAAACCGAGCTGCTGTGTTATTTTCATATTCATCATGAATGGTTCTGTGCAGTAGCATCTTCTGTTAAGTTAAGGCATAGCTGTTGTCTCTGTCTTCTAGATTTAAATAATTATTTTTATTTTCAGCTTTGGCGGTATTCCCCTGCACCAGAAGCCCAACTTCATCATTTCTGAGTGACAGACTATGCAATGCAGGATTATTACATCAAAGGATAACAATGAAATATCGATAAAGAAATCCTCCTGGGGGAGGCACTGTCAAAAGATATAAATTTCTTCCTCCAAAATGAAAAAAAACCCCAAACAACCAAAACAAACAAAAAAAGCCAACCTCTAAAATAAATTCCAAGAAGATGTCCATCCAGCCTGGAAAGCCATCTATCTTTGCTTTGATGTTGACCGGTGCTCTCAGCACCAAAAACATGTTTTATTTGACAAGTACAAAGAGTCACCTGAAGAGACCAAGAGGAGGAAACCACCAGCAGGGCAAGGCACATACTGCATGGTGCACTGCCGTACACACCACGGCAGGTCTGAGGTGGCTCTCCTTAACATTCACTTAACTTCTCCAGATTTTTCCTCAGAAGCAATCATGGGAGATACTGGTCTACTGCTTCTCAGTTTCTGTAAGATCCAGAGTTCAGGGACAGAATAGCAAGAGTATTGCTGATATATTCTAAAGGAGCTTTAAAAGAGGATTATTCTAGTGATTAAAACCAGTGAGTGAGGCACGTAGCATGTACCGGGGATCATGGAAGGTTAGTGTGCTGTAAAATTAATGAAAAAATTTAAGATGCATTTTAAGTCCACAAGGCCATGTGGGTGCAGGAATGACAGATACCCCACACGCATACATTTGGTATGTGGCATACTGCATTCAGAGCGTGTGGCTAAACTGCAGCACACCGTATCAGCTTGACTTAGGGGGCAATGCCGCAATGCAGCACCTTTGTGATAGCCTAGAAAAACAAAATGATTAACAGACCTCATCCCTTACTCTTGCTGAAGATAGCCAGCACTGCTGGCAACTGCAGTCCTATACAGGACAATGGCAGACAAATGCAAAGCAGATACTCTTTAGCCATTCAGGTATTCCCCTTCTACTCACAAACCAGCCCAAAGTAAACTCACAAATCTTTACAAATTAATTTTTGTTTATATCGACAAACTCTGTTGACCCTTGGTTCTCCCCTTCTTTATCCCAGGTCTGCAGTGATCAGAACAAAACCAAAGGATGAGGGAAATGGGGACCCACATCACCCTGTGGCAATCTCCCCACCTTCACCTGCCTCAGCCTTGTAGAGCTCTAAATTCCACCATGTTAGACAGCAGCAACTTCATAGAGGCTGTCAGGCAGCTGACAGAGCCCTTAGACATGCAGATGATGTACATAAATCTCTTTACAATCCTGTTTCCTCACACCTTGATTAACTACATTTCTGTCTGCCTTCTTTCCTTTCAAACACAAACGCAAAGGACAGGCTCCGAAAATGGGACTTTTTTTTCCTCTTGAGTCCCTTTCTGAACTCAGCAGGTGCAATTCTACTGAAGGCAGGAAACTACCATTTCTAGACTATGTTCCTGGCATCTGCTTATCTTTCCTGCTGAAAACGTAGTGGATGTCATCAAAGTGTATCAGAACTTAAACAATCCCCTTGACTCCAGTATCCCTTTGCTGTAAATACAGTCTGAGCTTGTTTGAACTGGAAATTGTTTTTCTTGGGAATAATTGCTTTGTACACAACACTGTCTCAAATCGATTCCAGGACACATTTTCTGAGCTGTATGAGTTTTCATTTTTAACCTCACAGTAACCTTAAAGTCTTGAGCTCATTTTCTTCACCAAACTGTATAGCTCCCCAGTTGCATAATCTCAAAAATGTCAACAGCAAAACAATCAAAGCAGGCACAACTGTGTTTGCCTTTCAATACAGCATGGCATTTCCAGTCAGATAAAGATGAGAAAGTTCTCTCAGAGGTAAAAGAAAAATGCTCTCCATGTACACATACCTCTTCTAACGGTGAAGAGAAGCTAGAGGGGAGGGACAAAAAGATGAATTCACAACTAAACAAGGTATTAGTAGAGAGATTATGAAAAGTATTAGTACTTTTCATAATTAGTAGTCCCAGTCCAAAGCAACAAAATGGCATCCTTTGATGTTAGCCTTCCCAGATTTTGGCTGAGGTGAAAGCGATATTGTAGGCACAATATGTGAATTTTTCACTTGTACCCATCATTTCTCATCACATTCTGCAGCGGTTGGGATCACCAAAGGTATGAGTTGTCACTTAGGAGTGGGCTTGGTCACTGACAACTGAAATGCAGGAACGTTTGGCACTCAGATACTATGGTCATGAATCATCACAGTTCCAACAACTCCACTACTAAATCTACAACCTCACTTTTCAGCTAACTCCAGTTTAATCTAGCTTTTTAGCAGGCAGAGAAGCTTGTTATCAGGATGTTACTCTTCTGAGCAATGGGTTCTGGGACTGATAACAAAGACTGGGGTTGAATATGGAATTGGTGGGCTTCCTCTGTTCCAAAAGATGACAGCTGAAGAACTGACCTGGAATTGTGAGGAGAAGGCTTCTACAGCCCCAGTGACAATGCTGCGGTCATGGCTGCCTACAAAATAGATTTGATTGTCCTGGCCCTAGCTATTGCTAGAATACGTGAAAAGCTGACCTGTGAAATCAGTCAAACCCAAGTGAGAGCTGAGTTTGGTCTGTGTGAGGCTGGCTTCTTGACTTGACTACTATTTTCCTCTCCCTTTTGGGGAACAAAAATTGCGTGAACCCCATTTCACCATAACTTAGGCTACTTCCTCAATTGAGCATCCACCTTGTTGCTTTAGGATAATCACAGTTAGATTTCCCTTTTGAAAACAAACTGAAATACAACTGCAGGAAGAGAAGTAGTTTACTGTGGTTTTGTTTTGTTTTGTTTGTTTGTTTTTTTACAGTTGCATCTAATTCATCCTCCTGCCAATATTTTCCTAGACATAAAAAGCAACATCTTCAACATGGTCACAGAACTAATTACCTGGAAATAGGAGGTTTAGGCAGAAAAATTTCTCACATTAAAATTCCAGATATTTCCACAGTTGAGAAGGCAACAAAACCCAAAATTCTAAAATGTGCAAAGAGACTCCAGAGCAGACGCTATCCCTAAGCCACCATAAAGGCAAGATCACACCAGGAGTTAGTGGCAAGAGAAGTAAGCATACAGGACTGCTCAGTGGACTCACAGCTGACCACCTTGTCTTCCATTGGAAAGCAAGCAGCAGCAGCTTTATCTAATATTAGCAAGAAAAGGGAAAGAAGCGTGCAGGCTGCACCATACTGTGAACACATCTACCCGCCCCAAAAGGACCCATGATGCAAAATATTTTTCTCCCCCCAGTTATTAACATATTTCCAACATCAGCGAGTGAGGCTATTATACACATACTCAAGTAAATTCTCGCTTTGTGTGATGTCGAAAAAGCAAAGCAAGACCAAGAATGCTGCTGAATAGGAAGACAAGCAAACAGAGTCCTGAGCATCACAGTACTGTTTTACTCCAAATCACTACAATTACATATTTTTCCTTTCCCACACTAAGGCACACCTACAAACAGAAAATTCTCTTCTGCTTTTAAGAAAGGAACTTTAAAATTTGTACTCAGCCTATACTCCTCTCAACCCGTGGTCCTGTCTCCATAATACACCTATGATTCAAAGGTCTTTTTCCCCTGATGAGGAAGAATCCACCTCCCGACATACTGGCAGGGCAGAATACTTTCCGAATACATCATAAGTGCAGTGCAGCTACGGTATAAATCTGTAAGAGTATGCCACTCCTTTTTCTATTGCATTTATTCCATTTATTAAGAAAAAAACCACAATCCCTAAAACTACAAATACTATATCTGAACTTGGGATGTTCTGGAATTCCTGCTAATGCACCAGCTTGCTTTCTTGGAATCACTAGGTAAACACTGCAGGGAAGAGAGAATCTTTGACCAGATCAACATACTCTTCACCCTTGCATCATCCATAGGCTTTTACAAGGTCATGCTAGCAAGATACTCCGCTTGTTTTCCTACCCTCACCCCAGGGAGGGGAGCGTGTGCCCCAGCCCCATAGCCACAATTTGTATTCTGTAGAAGGGCCAGATTCCCTCTTGCTACCACTCAACCTAATACAATTACTATCAATCTCCAATGTAGCAATAAAAGAGTATTTGGGCTTTGGAAACAACATACAAAGCCACATAAATTTGTTCCCAAAACCAGTTTGAAACAATTCAATTACTGGAACAAGTCCCTTCAATCTCTGACTAATGGATTGCATTTATCCAGTGAGAAGTAACAGGCAAATTTTGCCTTGAGAGAACAACTTGTAAATTGTATTCCCAGGCCCCATGAACAGCTTATGGAGAGTTCTAATGAGAAAGATGTTGAGAGTCTGCTTCAATTTTCTCTTGGTCCAGCAGTTGATTTATATCTCCTTTAATCCTTCCCCACTTATCTCCCTGCTGTAAGATGACCAAGTCTGCAGCTGAATTCAGCTACTTAGAGATAATATTCAACAACATAGAGATGGCCCCAGAGGCATCACAGCAGAATCTGGAACCCTCCCTCCCAGTGGGTATACAATACCATTTTTAGTAGTTGCTGACCCATGTTAGAGAAAGAATGGGGTCAGGAAGGTAAGAAAACGCAGATGTAGCACAGCATTGCTGGAAGACAGTGTGCGAGACAACCCACCAAAAATCGCATGTACCATTAACTGCTTTGCTGCTGAAAACATTCCCTGATAACGTTTGGTGTCTGGATTCTGTCTCCCACACACCGGGAACTGATGATGTCAATAAAAAGGTTAAATGCTATCATATCTAAATTAGCCACGAGTGATGTTTTTTGTTCATTTTTGGAACAGAATGAAGACTCACCACAGATAAATTCTCCAAGATGGTGTACTAGGCTACCTAGAACCCCAATGTAGTACTTCCACCCTACATGTCTCAGGTAGTTTGAATTACCTATGGGACCATTCAAATACCCTACTGAGTTCTATGATAGTCATGACTCAAATGTCTACATAATATGCCACTGAATGCAGAAAGAGGACCCTGTAAAGTCATCTTCACCCTTTACAAACACATAAAATGCTCTCAAATACATAACAAGTTCGCAGGAAATATCTTGAAACCATAGCTGTGCTCCTAACTGTGCAGAAAGGATTTAATCCAACTCTTTGCAGAGTTAAGAATGTTGGAATGGAATCAAAGTTATTTACTGTGCAGTAATAAAACAAAAAGATCAATGAAGCCCATTACTTGAATAGCACCTCAAAGCATAGGTGGTGGCCCAGCGTTCATTCTGACCTTGTCTACAAATGACAAGACTTGAAGGGAAAAAAAAAAATCACAGTCTCCTTGCCAGTTCATCTGCTCCAAAGCTGACAACAGCCATAGTAGCTTTTGAGAAAGGTTTCCCCAACCTCCTTCTCAACATCTTCACCAATTGAGACTTCATAGTCTCTACAGATAATCTTTTCCCAAGGCTTCTCTTAGCATCCAACCCGAGCCTGCTTTGCTACAGTTTTCCTTGCCCCTTCTACCCCTACCTCATGAATAAGAAACAAATTATTCCCTTCACAACAGCACTTTTAGGTATTTCAAGATTCATTTCTTCCCCCATTCTTGTCTGCTGCACATCCCTAAAATAATCCAAACTTCTCCTGTAGATCACGTTCCACAGATTACTCTCATTACTTTCTTCTGGATCCTCTCCAACTCATCCTACAGCATTCTTATTGTGGTGCCCAAAAATATGCACTATATATCCTTTAAACTACACAAACACTTAACAAGTCAGCCTACACACTGTTTCATACTTAAAACTAAGAATATTCAAATTATAATGTTACGAGTTCAAGTCAGCTTTATTTTAAATTATAGAGAAGATCGATGTAGCACATTTTAGATCAGACTGGCCAACAAGAATATATTTGCCATGAACTCACTCAAAATTTAGTTGAATTAAGGGCACTATATTTCTGGCCGCCAGTAGGCACTGCTCTCTTCACGGAAGTTCAGCGCTATTCCTTGGTAAAAGTTCCAGGCAGTCACACACCTGCTCTAGAAACCCAGTGCAACATGTTCTAGCACAACCCTGCTCTGTAATTTGGAAGTTCTCTTATTCACTGTGCCTCTCTTGATGTGCATTGAGCACACAAAGCACAGTCACTGGTATCCACTTTGGCCTGAACTTTCCACACACTCCTTCGGAGAGCTCTGCTGAACCTGGATGTCTGTCATTTTCTCTTATTTACCGCAGCTCGGTCAGATCCTGGAAAGAGACCTGACAGTTCTTGTTGTGTACAGCTCAGTGACCTTCAGGAGATGCTCTTACTGCCGAGCATTTTTTTTAGTAAAGAACTGAGGAAAAAAGCACAGAGCCAGGTCCCTGTCTTGCAAAGTCACACAGCTTGCTGCTCTGCTCTCCCTAATGCAAAAGGGCAGAGAGAGTATTCCCTTCCCTTTTTTTCTACCCAGTTAGCTTGACTATAAATGTGGTTGCATGGATAAACATTCACAGCAAGAGATCATTTGCCCAAACTAATTAACTGCTGCCACCAAATCACCATGCAATATTTTCACTAGAAAAGTGCAGGCTATGCTACTGTGTGACATTTAGCTTTTAATTGTACTCAGTCACCGGCAAAAAAAAATTTCAGATATTGTTATTTGTGTTGGTTAAAGTTCTCCCTCTAGACAAAACATGGACCCTGTCAAATGCTATTGTAGGAGCACTAGTGCACTGGGTTAAGAAGCTGCTACTTGACTCCTGCTGCAGCAGAGGCTGAGGTCAAGGGGAGCTGCCCAAGCAGTCCGCAGGCCTTAGCTGGGCTGCACTCACACCAAGGGCACGGTACACGCGGGCTCCCCCAGCTCCCAAAGGGAAGAGGACATGGGAAGCAGGAGATTAGGACAATCTGATGCACCACAGGAGATCGAGCAGCCACTGGGGCACAGTGGGGAGGGAGGAATGCTTAGGGCCGGAATTCATGCTAAGCAGAGTACTCCCACTCAGCCTCATCTTCAGCCAAGGGGAACTTGGAGCCGCTCAGTCAGACGGCGCAGAACACCACTCTCTCAGCCTACAGCTCTCACTGGATTTTGCAAGATTTTGACCACCAAGGTTTGCTCTGAGTGATATTCACCTGTGCAAACGATGACAGAACAGCTGCACTGGATAATGCTGTCTTGCTCCAATTAGCTCGTGGCTGCTCACTAGCCAACTGTCCCAAGAACAGCAGTTTGCAGTTGGAACATGACTTCTAGCCTCACTTCAAGCACCATTAAGAAATTGCTCTGGCCGAGTTGCAGTTTGCATTTTATTCTCTCAATAAATCTGCCTGTTGATTGTGCTCTGATGCAGCACCATGTCTATGCTGTGGTGTGGAGACCAGAGAATCCAAGGGCCTGAAGCCATTCTGTAATACAAGACACTTAGCTGTTGCTGATAGTTGAGACCAACAAAGAGTTAAGTTAGGCTTGCACCAAAATTTTACCGCTCTCCTTGATCCTAGGATGGGCTGTGTACCACGGCAGCAACCACAATAGCTTTTTGGGTTGTATCATGTGTAGTATATTGTGGCCACCAAAGCAGCAAAGCTGTGCCAGGGTCAGGAATGAAGCTATTAATTAAAGGGAGTGTCTCAGCTTACAGTCACAGCACCCGCATCAGGAAGGACAAGGTGATTTTGAAGTTTTAATTCAAGACTGGAAAGATCAATACCCAAGTTAGCCTGCGATGACCTAAGCTCCAGAAGGAGCGCAGATACATCAATTCATTGTTTCAGCCACATTGATTAGGCAGGCTGTTAATCACTGTCCCTGTTGCAACCTGGCTACCAAGATCTAACCCACACAGACATATCTGTTCATGCATAACTACCCTGGAAGTCTTTAACGATGCTGCGTTTTGACAGTTGGAACCTAACCTTCAAGCTTTCTATCCATAGATCTCTCCAGGAAAGAAATACCAAATTCTACTTAAAGTTCTGGTAAAACAGGGCCCAGAACAAACAAAAATTGAATGTCACAGGCTAAGCCATGAATCCTTTGTCACCTTAGTATACAAATCCTCTCTGCTGTTGTGCCTTGTAAGCGGATCCCCGTTCACACTGTTCTGCAGCACAGTCTGGAGCAGAAACCAGCCTGCGTCCCAGCCCCAGGTCCTGGAAACATGACCTCAGCTGCCCTCTTATCTTTTGCCTTCTGTCTTGAACTCTATTCCTGTTTTTCAATAAAGCCTTGTAATCAAGCACAGAAAGTGGGGACTGTGAGCTCGAGAGATGTGGTAGTTTACTTAAGCAAGCAGTGTTTTGAAAAAACTGGGAGTTACATGCCAGAAAAGGGTACTCAAGCTGCAAACTCATTTTTAAAATAATTGAGAAAGACGTTCCTCTATTTGTTCGTATGATTTAGGCCATAACTGCAGCCTGCCTCTCTTCCACGTAGTCTTTAGTGAGGAGAAAGACAAGCGATACCAGCACAAGTACCTGGACACTTCCTGGAATTGTTGGGCTTTTAATGCAAATGCATAAAATCCAGGCGCCGCAGGGGTTTTTACAATATAATCCCAAAGCTGCTTACAGGCCAACTCAAAATAAAATTATTGTTGTGCCTGGCTGGTTACAATGAACATGCAATAACCTCTCAGATGCTGGTGCCAAAGAATATGAATTTACTTCAATGTATGTGTTTTATATACCACAATAAGTTGTCATTAAAATAAAGCTCCACAGAAGTCACATCTTAGTCATGGTCTGTAGTTTCCCCTTTGAAACCATTTTGCTGCCCATTTACTCCAAGAATACAATTACTTTTTGCTGCACAAGTTGCTCGGTATGAGCACGTTCCAAAAATGCAACAGGAGTTTTTAAAAAAAGAAAAAAAAAAAAAGAAAAGCTTTGCATAGCTCCTTGTGTTACTAGCGTGCAAAGAAACTTCAGAATGGATCACAACCTCACTCTGCTAAGAAATTTAAGGAGAGATTCTCTGCTAGGTGGGAGTACAAAGGGGGACAAACTGTGATAGAAGGCTCACAGGAGAAAGCAGACAGACAAAGCAATTTGCTGGTAACAGTACTGAACCTGAAGCAAGATCTGCTCATTCTTACTTTTGTAGCTTTTGCTGCACCACTAGCTCACGTATGTCATTACCCGCAATCACACTCAGACAGGACTCAATATTAATTTCTGTAAACTCCCCTGCTGCACTCCCCAGTAGAGTAGCTCCTGGAGCTCTTACCACTGGGAGAAAGACTCACAAAACACTGGAGCAGGCTTCCTAGAGAGGTGGTCAATGCCCCGAACCTGTCAGTGTTAAAAGAGGCATTTGGACAATGCCCTTAACAACATGCTTTAACCTGGTCAGCCCTGAATTGCTCAGGCCATTGGACTAGATGATCGTTGTAGGTCCCTTCCAACTGAAATAGTCTATTCTATTCTATATCATGGCTTTTGTAAACAGGCCTGAAAGCTCACTTGGTTTTGTAATCATCTTATACAACTGCTATCAGCCATGGCAGCATCCTTTCAGATTATGATGTCCCAAGACATGCAGATAGGAAAAGACTTGCCTAAGGCTACTCTTCTACCACTTGGAAAAATATTAATAAAAATACCTAAGCAAGGGCTTGATTTTATTGCTATAGATTAAAAGAAAAGGCAACTTTGCAAGAAGTTGTCCACAAGGATTACATTTTTATTCATCTGGTTATTGTCTGATCAGGTCAGTAGCAAGACTTACATTCATGCTACGAAGCCCAACCACTTAGAGAAGATTTGCCATCCTAAGGCAGACTCGCCTCCACAGTCTGCTTGTGGCACACAGAGTGGAATGAGGCTGTGGATTGGCAGGACGCCACTGCTACTGCAATACAACATTTGCAATTGCCTAAAACTTGCTATTTTGGCTGCACTTTTTCAAGCTACAGAAGGAAGCCCAGATGGGGAAATGGCCACATATGTGGTTTGCCCGAAGGAAAAAGTGCAGCAAATCCTTTGAAAAAAGGAAGCAAAAGTTGGGTTTGCAGCATTTGGTGGTCCTTCCATTGCTGTGCATACCTCAAGTTGAGGCATGCAAAGTTTGCTTTCTTAGGCAGCAGCAGACACCCAGAACGCCTGCCTACTCCACTATATGCACAGACAATAGGCATGACACCAAAGCCAGTAAGCTGGGTCACATACCCAGCAGTAATTACAACGGAGGAAGAAAATAGCAAGGGAAAAGACAATACCCAGAATCAAGTGGTGGGATGCCAGAACCACACACTTTTGTGCTTCAAAATGCCCACAGAATCAGCTCTCTGTAATTCAGTCTGCACCATATCCCTTCAGTCCATACTCATGCCAGGATACTCCTCTGATTTTGCTTGGGAATACAAGTGCCTTGCAAACAGTCACGTTCGGGATGTACATCACAAGCTTCCTAATGCACACAAGCATGCTGTTTCGCTAGCAGCAGGTCAGGATGTTATTTTTCTCATGGACTCATGCTGGCAAGAAGTCTCCCCTCCACCCAAATCCACAAAAAAACCTCTCAAAGTTAAAATCTCATAATTACCAGTTTTCAAATCCCTCCATCCTAGACACATCACAAGCTGAACATGCTGAACAAGCGTCAGACTTGCACCAACTGCAACATGGCACTCCACGGCCTGGTGGTCCTGTGCTTAGCTACATCTTGCTTATGTTGGAACTCAAAATGCTTTTAGTGTGCCTGGGTTTATGCTGCCCCTGTTCCCCACTATTTAGGCAACTTTGGATGAAAAAGGAAAACAAAACACAGAAGAGAAAAAAATAATTCTGAAGAAGCCCTTTCTAGGCTGATGGTAAATACACAATCAAGAAACTGTGGAAACTTTCAAGTTGGGAATAACAGAGAAGCATGGAAGTTTTAGGTTAAAATACTTCATTATACTCATCCAAACGAAATAGTTTAACACAGATTGTAAGTCTCACCTATGGCTTTTTGGGAAGGGGGGCGGGGGGGAGGGCAAGAAAAGAAACCCACAATTTATCTTTGAAAGCCTGGTCTTAAAACTGCTTTGCTGTAGATGTGCAAGGATTTGGGCTCACAACTGAAGCGTCCAAGACAACTTAACAAAACATTTCTCCTGTGGCAACCCTTGGTGTATATAAAACACAAACCCTATACCTGTTCTGGGTATATCTCTTTATTGCATACACTAAGAGGCACCACTCTGTCTTTGCTACTGCAAGGATGAGCGCCTCTCCTACAAACCAAGGGTCCAGGAAAGAGCCTTTAAAACAGGTAGAGAAGAGATTGTGTGGCAGATAGCTCCAGGCTGAGGCCATTACTGAGGTGAAGATGATTCTTAGCCCGTGCTTTCTATTTTTCTGAGATTGCTTCAGATGTTCAATATCCCAGCTATAAAAACGTTCCTCTTAGGAGTAGCATGGGCGCAAGAAGAGAGAGGTCTCCTTCAGTAGCATACACGCAATAAGGAAATCCAAAGCAAAGGAGCTCAAACTCTATTATATTATAGAGCCTATAACATTTATGCCACAGTTAATGTCATGTTATCTTGGCAGATGCAAAAGACTTGTTTTACATTTCAGGTGAACATGAAATACGGCTAAAAATTCAAGTTGATTAGTAAACTGTAAGACACAGTTTGTGTCTCAACCACAGAACCTGTGACACTATAACCTGGCTGGTATAGGATATGAATGCAAACGTATCGGGCAACGATTAGCCCAACCTCCCATTCTTGCTAATGGAGATTTCTTGCTTAAAACACAATACACAAATGCATTCTACGATTTTTAGGAAATCAAAGCAAAAATTATATCCAAGTGTTCAAAGAAATTACCTAAAGATGATGGCTGACAGAACAATCACTAAAATCATGAACATTGAGGAAGAATTACTCTTTTTAAATTGACTCCTTAGACAAGGTTAGTCCCATGCTGGTCTTAGCACAAGTAAAAGACATGCTAGGAAGGCTGTAATTCAGTTGTCTCCCTGCACAGCTTAAGCTAACATATAGTCTATTCCATCATCCAATCTGTTTAGCCTCCATAGACATAAACAAATCTCAAGGAATGTAAAGAATTAGACGGGGCTATTAATACAGGGCCTAGAAGCTCCAAATCTTCGATTTGACATTAGTGGTAATTGTCAGAAAAGCATGCAAGATAGAGGCAGCCAGATGCTTTAGCACAAACATATTGTTTGTTCACAGTGTTTCTGGAAAAAATTTGCCCTTGTGATGCAAATGCAATGGTAAGAGTCTCTTCAGTGCAAAAGAACCACTAAATTATGTTAGTTTTAATTATTGCTTGACTTTGACACCCCCAAATCCCTGGCACTCAAGCCTTTTTCGCTCAGAAACATCTGGCTCATTGGTTACCTGAGCATTCTCTTTGCTACATGATCACAAAAGCTAACAAGTCTGAAAATTCCCACATGGGGGATTTTTATTTAAGAAGGACATATTATGTGAGAAGAACTTCCACAGGTCAGAAGAAGCTGAGGTTTTTTTCAACTGTTGGCATAAAATTCACAAAGCACAAAGTATCCTTGTTTGAGGAAATAACCTTTAATGCCAAAGCCCAGTTCTCCTGGCACAGAGAAGGCCCCCTGTGACAAGCAAAGCAATAGGGGCTTCTCGGAAGAGAAATGCCTACGTAACTTGAGGGTGGGGAGGGAGAAGCTATTCAACTAGAAGGACAACCCTGGCACAAGGACAAATGTGTACAAACTCACTGTAAGAAAGTTTAAGACTGGGAAGACATTTTAGTTGCAGAAGACTTGTAACTCCCCGAGCAGTAAGGTCATGCAACAGCCTCCTAAACAGCAGTGATGAAGGCAGGACAATCTAATTGATTTAGAGACACTGATGGAAAATAAGTTATAGAGGTGTCCCAGAACAGAGCTGGTTGCAAGAGAAAAAGAACTATTCTTACTTAGACAGTGACTCAGCAAGTCCCTGATGGTCCTGTATTTTCTTTTAAAAATAAAGATGACAAATTAAGGAACAGTCACCACTGAAAAAAAAATAAACAAAACAAAACAACCTCATAAACAAAGCACCCAAGCTGGACACTTGTGCCAAACACTATTGCCTGTAAGGAGATTGATTCTACTCTGCGGCATGTCACAAACCATTCCATATACCAGTCAGGATGCTAACTCCACACACATAGGAAGAAGTATAGGGGAGCCAAGTGTATAGGCAGGGGAGTCCAAGAATACTCTATCAAGCATTCTGACTGCATAGAAGACATTCAAATCCCTGTCTTAGCACCCTCAAATAACAAGCACATAAAATCCCTTATCAAACAAGTATTATTGGACAATGTACAAGAAAGTGTCATTAAACTGTAAGGGAATCTGGATATTTCAATATGCCAGGGTATGTCTCCAGCTTCTTTAAAAGTAGTATTTTTAACTACTTTGCATACAATGCTTGAATCAATAAAATGTTATGATCACATAAGTCTTGTAAGGAAATGTATGCTAAAATTTAATAAAGATGAAAGAAATAAGATCCTCTTGTCATTTTATTTCTCTAGTCTAAATTGACTTGATCAAATTTCCTTTCTGCAGACCTCTTCACCTATCCAAGGAGAAATTACAGGAAGGTCTGTAACTCTTGCCTGTACAACTTTATCCTTTAACACGCCTCAGGGTGCAATATTTCTGGCTGACTAGGGGATAAAAGACTCGAATCTTTTTCAGCCTTTCATGCAAGTCTGAGGCGCTGCCTGCACTACAGAATTTTGTTCAGTAAGATTTTGCCACAGCCATTTCCTGGTTTGATTCAAACCGAGGAGTTCTTTCTTGCTTCCTTCAAAGAAACTGATGAGTTCCACCTTGTAAAGGATGAGGGCATGAGGGGAAAGACTTCCATTCTTCTATTAATCTCTTTCTGTCCTTCTCCCATTGCCTTATCCTTCATGTGAGGCTTTTCCAGCTCTCCCTGAATACTACTGGTTGAGGACTCCTCTTTCTTGTAGGTGGTCTTTCACTGTAAGAATCCTGGCTGAAGATCAGAGTTTACCCTAGTGAGCAGAGCAGAAAGCAGAAAAAGAGACTTTTCACAAACCAAAGAGGCATGACTTGTTTGTTTGCCGCCTCTTCAAACTCTGGGTGGGAGGCACTGGCAAACAGAAGCGCACTTGGGCTGCTGCAGCACTCCCACTTGTGGGCTGGAGCAATGCTATGCAAGAAGACAAAAAAAGGGAGTCTTAATTACTGCAGCTGCACAACCGAAACAAGGACTGGAGTTTGAGCACATGACTGATAAGCAGCTAGATAACAGACCGGTTAGTCTGTCATCTGTAGTCTGTCAAAGAGGTAGCCAAGGTCTGTACCAAACACGCCCAACATACTACGTGCAGGCTGAAAAGTGTCCAAATATGGTATTCAAAAACATACAACACAAACAGAACAGTCACAGCTAAAGACCGGAGCTTCACATACACGTGAAGTAACCAGAAGTGCACAGCAGAAGGTGATAGCTTGAAGGAAGACATAAAGAAACACTAGATAATGAACTGACAATACACATACAATAGAAGTCAAGGCTTAGGTTTGGGCCACTGAACTGAGGGGTTTTGCCTCATCTGGCCCAGAGCACAGTGTTATCTTTCTATCCACCATGCTACCTTGAACAGGAAGCCTGTATTACACTGAGCTTTGGAGGTGCACAAAGCTAAATTATCCAGGATCCCCAGGACTTTAAAGGAGCCAACTACAGCCAGTAGGCGATACACACCACTCTGCCATTTCAACAACAAACAGAGGAGTAAGCAGGAGAGCCAGATGCACAAAAAAGTGGCCACTACAGGTTTAATGTCTGTAGCCTAATGTCACCTTTCTCCCCCCACCTAGTGTGAAAGCAGTAGGCAGTGAGATGAGAGAGTTGTGAAAAAAAATTAATCTCTATTCAGAATTTCCCCTGTTGCAATTGAACCTACAAACTTACGCAGATATTGTTAGGAAACATAGGTGAAGACATCATCTTTCCGCACCATCAATACGTATGATAAACAGCTCAGCTCTGGTACCAGAGGAAAAATCCCTCTGAGTATCTTTAGGTTAGTCCTGTGAAACAGCTTCTTGCTTCTCTTCCCATCTCAGAAGAATCACTACCTGTTTGCCAGGATTATCCTTTTATACTCATGAATGGACTCACAATGTGGAACAAGGCTGGTGAGAACATGTTTTGCAAAAACTTCTCATGCATAGGAACTGTAAAGAGCTCTGTGAGGTTAGAATCCTTTCTGTAGAACAAAGCATCCGAGATAGCTTCGTGATAAAGATTGGACGGGAAACACTAACCTATTTTTCAATGGAGCTGAGATTTCCCTATTTGAATAGGGTAAGCATCTACTGAATTCTCCACAGGAGTTAATGGAAGACAATTATTTCAAAAATATTTGAAACTTGCTTGTAAAAACTATTACTATGCATTACTTCTTTAGGTATGTTATATGGCTAACCTTGTGATCTCAGTGCGATCAACTCAGTGAAGGCATGCAGGTCTCTAAACACAACTATGCAGTCCTCTTGCACTAAGTATTTTAAGATTTTTTTTTTTTAACAGGGGATTTTAATTCACACTATTTTTAATCCACACTGCATTTAGTTTCAATAGCCCATTGTAGTCACTTTCACATCACAGTAAATCTTGTAACAGGAATACACAAACCAGTGTTGTGACCATGGCATTTTATACTATGAAGAATTCCAATGTTTGATTAGCTGTTTATAACAATCTCAGTTATGTATTTCAGTCTGGCAAGGAAAGATACCAATACATCTCAGAAACTGAAAACCAAACAAGAAAAATCCAACAGAAAACCCCAATGTTTTCCCAAGTTAAAAGAAAAATATTACAAGAAAACACAAATAAGGAATTTGGGACAGAAAAGATGGAATTAAATTTAATCTTGCTTTTTAACAAAACCCAGTATCAATATATATGCTTCTTGTATACTGATGGTAAATATGATGCAAATGTAATGGTGGTAACAGGGTAGGCCACCGATCTATGAGAATCCTTTTATACTAACCAAATTCCAAATCCCTCTGATCTGCTTTCAATTGTAACTTGGACTAGGAGGTTACATGCACACAGTGCCCTGATATTGTTCAGCTGTAAAATCCTACTCACAAAACTTGCTAGGCGAGCTTTAAATTTCCAGGAAGAACAGATTTAGATCTTTAGATCACAAGAGAACATGAAAAGTTACGGGATTTTTTTTTTTTCTTTTTTTTTTTTTTTTGTAGAAAAGATTACTATCTCCAAGATAACACATCAGCTCTTTAGGTAAAACTGTGCATGCAAAGGTAGATTTTGATCAATATTTGAACAGCATAGCTAGCAAAAAATGTAATGGTGTTGCAGCTTCTGTTCAACAGGGATTTGGAATTCAACACTCAGAAGGTGGGAAATGAAAGTTAACTCACTGCTTACTATGACATTGCATATCTTCTCACTTCTCCAAAACAGTCTTCCACTGGTGCTCAGAAGGAGGGTATAGCAGCCATATAGCACATAACAAGAGCCTTACCCTCTTTGGGAAAAATAGGTGTGTCTCTGGTTCAAGCAATCTCTTTTGTACAGAGAATAGATTGAAAAAGCAGTGGTATACAAATGTCATGCTATAGCTTTCCAGCAAGAGGTCAGCAAGGAATATGGAAGGGACTTCCCAGCTGAAAGATATCCAGCTACAAAGAGCTGTACAAGAGGATGCAAGCCATAGCCCACTATGCATCAGCCAGCAGTTAGTAGCTTACTTCACAGGGATGACACAAAACTGCACTTCTGGCACTATCTTTTCCTTCAGTATCCTTTTGTCATCAAAAAAATTACAGAGTGAAATTACAGAACAAAACTCTGTCTCCATCATCACATTACTTTAGCTAAGAGCAGACAACAAATCAGGTGATATGATGAAGTAAACCATTACTTCTCCCCACTGAAGTCAGAGAAATCAGGCTGGGTATGGAGAGAGTGAAACACTGTTTTTAAGGCACCTGTAGCTTAAGTAAGTTTCACAAGAGGAAAAACATCAGAGTTCAGCAGATTTATAGAACTGGGACAGTATTTATGATTGTAGAGATGATACTACTAGTAACTTCTTGTCCTTGCCTTCAGTTTCCACATTACAGCCAACACTGCCTTCAGGATAGAATTGAATCACATAGTTGACTGATTAAGAGCAGAGTCAAAAAGGCACTGTCGGGCTGAACTCTCGCCTTGAAAAAGAATGAGATAAACAATTCTAAAATTAAAAGAAAAGAAGGGAGAGACTCACTGTAACAGACAGGTAGTCGAATGAAATGTGACACATCATCCCTAGAGGAAAGGAAATTGGCAGCCTGGCTGGCTTTTCCTCACGACAACCCCAGGATATATGACTGACTATCTTAGTAGAGATTAGAAAGAGGTACTATACTTGTCCATATCACTGCAGACCAATTTAATTAGCAGTCTGATAAAGAGCTAAGTTTCCTAATTAATAGTGATGCAAGAAGGCCAACAGCACAACAGAAAAGAACTTGCAGTGTTCTTCCAGAACTAGCTGACTAATCCATTTTGCGGATCATTTTAATGAACATTTCCAGTGAACATTTCTGACTTCCAAACAGTTTCGAAAAATATGGGAGGCAGCAAGGGAAATATTTGGTATTCATTTCTGCCTGCTGACCAACCTGCTCTTTCAGTTTGTTTGCCAACCTCCTATCAGATCAGGCATCTTATTTGCACAAAATGTTCACGTCCATTACAGACAAACTACTAAATTGTTCCCTCTGGACATCTTGGATAACACCATCTAGGAGAAGAGGAAATAAGTTTGATTCATAAATATTTCACAGTGGCAAGCATTTATCTCCCCACTAGCTATTGCGCTGATACGCTATGTTGGGTACTGTCCTACTCTTGCCGAAACCAACAGATTTTTGACTGGATCCATAATTCAGGAAACCAAGGTATGCTGGTGTCAAAACAGTAAACCAAGGTCTAACTTCCTCATATAGCATAAAGATCCTTGATTAGCTGAGGAAGCAGTGTAATCCAGCTGCCCAGGGGCAGACCATGTCCGGCTTCCCTTTTCAGATTATGAATTCCAGGGTGTCTGAATTTAGCTGACAGAGGGCTTGTCTTCACATTATGATTTGCCTTTCAACTACTAACTACCAATACCTCAAATAAAGTTTCCTCTTCCTCTTCTTTTTTTTGAAGTTCAAATCGACACAGGAAAAAAGCTCGAGAGTCCCGATCTTCATAACTGTTTTCATGGGGCAAGACTTCACATTGCCTTGTGGAGTTTGACATCATCTCTTGTTTTAATGCCTCCTTCCCCCCTCCCCCCTTTTTTTTTTTCCTTTCTTTTTTAAGATAACAGGTGCTCAAATTGGGCTGAAAGATTGTTAACAGGTTTTCAGATTTATGTCAGGACAATTGTTAGTTCCCTAAAATAATACAATCAGCACAGAGGTATTCTGACACAGAAGAGGGATACTTCTCCCCGCAGCCCCATCAACTGTTGTATAGTCTTTCAAAGAGATTCTGGATTATATACTGCTGGAGTGGCACAAAGAAATGTCATAAAGCCAGCATAAGCACTGATGCAGAACTTATTCTAATTGCCAGTTATTCATACACACACATCACCTGGCAAAAGAGATCAACCTGGAATAGCATTTCACTTTATGAAAGTGCAGAATTTCACCAGTTACTGAAGATGTCTGTTGGTGTGATGCAGTCAAAAGTCTGGGAGAACAGCCACAAGAATACTTAAATGAAAAAGTTTAAATTAACTTTTAACCTCAAAGGCAGTCCAAAACTGAATTTTTGTACTAAGGTCAGCACAGCAAACTACAAAATCATGGCCAATGCGTGGGAAAGAGCTAGTGAAGTTGGTCTATTCTCTAGTGGAAAGAAAGAGTCAGTTTTGACTTCAGACCCTTCCCAGCTTTTAGCCTGTACAGACAACAGAACATTTCCCATTCCCACCTTCAGACTTATTAACATGCGATGGGTCAGACACCACTTTCAAAAAAGTGCATTTTTTTGAAGTAGAGTAGAGGCATTGTTGCTAACACTGTCACAGCAGTCATTTGCACAAGCATGACTTCTCTTTATTAACACTACTACAAAATGGAAAAGCTGTTCTTTTCCAGAGAAACAAAACAAACCAAAAAGTCAGCCTAGTTCAAAAGTCTTTTTCTGAGCAGTTCCCCTCAGACTTCCCTTTTCTGCAGTACTAATTAGCACATTCAGCCTGAAGGTCTGTCCCAAAGGAAGCTCATACTTCATAAATTCCCCGTAGCGTCTGACAAGCAAACAAGAGGTGTGCAGTCAGCTTCTGGAACCACATTATTAGTCATGTGTGCAGGAAAAACACTTGACATACTGGCTTAGGCTGATTCTGCTGGGGATCGAGAGAAGGATACCAAAAGCAGCACTAAATCTGCCTGTTCAGAATCCAGCATCCAACTGGAATTGCTTGTGGTGTTCATGACAACTGTGAGCGGAAGTGCTTATACCACTAGAAGGATGACCTTGCTGAAAGATGGATACCATTCCCAAGCTTGGTTCTGCAGAGTAGCCCCTCTGGAAAACTGTATGTGCTACTTCAATAGTCACTAAAAAACCCACTACTCAAAGTTCACAAGTATCTGGACAGACCTGAAAGTTATTCCCCAGTAATCTCTCTTCCAAGTCAAACCAGAGTGATTTTAGCCCCAGTGTTTCTAAGAAATGCTTCAGCTGAAAGTCAGCATTGGTTTGAATAGCCTAAAATAACCACCCAAAATCTCACCCTGTTTCGTGAGACCTCTCTCACTATTTTATTTACCGTTGACAATCTGTTGTGTGTATCAAGCTCTCTTTCTTTCTACTAAGAGAGAATTTGCAAGGAAGGACATTGTCCTTGCTTTACCAGAGGCTATGATATTAATGGATACTTGGCCAAGACTTGGTGATGAAGTGGTATGTCTGTGAAATTGGTTTAAATTATTCCAACTCAAAAACACTTCACTGATTAACAGCCTAATCAATTTGACTAGATCTGCAGTCAGAAGCGCACATTACTTCTGACTAAAAACAGTAGGAGTGCTCATAGGTAAGGGATAGGAGCTATAAAACTCATGCATCACGTTAATAGACTTTTGATAAATTAAAGTCAACAATGCCATTTAGCAAAAAGTCTCATTCACCAAGACAGAAACAAACCACTGGAAAACTACACAAACACTCCAAAATTCCACACACACCCCTTTTTTTTTTTTTTTTTTTGCAAGAGATAAATATATACTTAAGAAAATAAATCTCTTCAGCCACCTTTACCACTGGATTTCCTAGTCTGTGTTGTCCTCCTTTTGAGCAAAAAGACATCAGCATCATGTAAAAGATGTCTGTGCATCTTTCTAGCCTGTGCTCTGTGGAACAGAGCTGTCATCTCCGCATTTTATAACACTTGGCAGCAAACCCACATTCCTTGTGCATCACAGACTTCCCCTAAGGCCATCAAGTGTGTTGGACACGGACAGCACAGGGTTAGGGCTTCCAATTATAAACACAGATCTACTCACACTTTCTGCAGATGAGAGATGCAGATCCCATGATAGGCATGTATCCTAAAGGCGTACAGGCTATATCAGTTCTGCATACCTACAGTATCAGGGGACCCTCACCGTTTCAGTAAGATTTTTGACCCATTTTTCCCTGTGAAATTATGACCTACATTCTATGTGTAATTTCTAGAGTAATAAAAATACCTTAAAACCCCAATCTAAATCTTTCTGAGATCTAATTCTGTACCCTACAGAGTCACCTCATCTGGTAAATCTGAAGGAAAGCATGCTAAGCAACAGTATAAATTTGTACTGGACTTGCTTACCAGCTTGGAGCAAAAGGCACAGAAGGTGCCTGGGTTTAGACGTGCAGTGTTGAACTGGGGTTCAAATGCGCTTCTCTCAAGAAACTTTCTAGAAGAACCAGCACATCCAGAACAGGATGAAAACATGCTGGCTGCAGATCAACATTGTAGATTGAAACTGTCAAAGAGAAGAGCCTAAGGCATACATTCTAAAAAAATAAAGTAGTGACTCAAGAGGCAAATTATAATCTCATGGAAAATATTATAGTAAAATGTTGCTCCCCAGATTTAATGGCACCATTACATAACATGCCTACTAAGCAAAGACTGATTAGACAATGTATTTTTCTTCAGCACATCTGAAACATACCAATGGATTGGTCTTGGCAAATGGGCTCAAACATGATCAACAAATCAGTTTTCCATAGGAAAAAAGCTGGTTATTCTAGGCACAAAGCAACATAATTAAACATTTACAGAATGCTCAGAAAATAAGATACGGCTGTAAATAAAATATTCTCCCTCCTCCCTGTTTCTTTGCTTCATGAAAAATCAAGGCAGCAGGTGGGAAACAGTAGCAGAGAAGGGGTCACAACATAGCTTTATCATCATCTTCTCCCTCATTATTTAAAGAGATGGGGTATGATTCTTGAAGGCTTCAGGAGTTAGCAGAGGAATCAGAATCCAACTTAAAATGGCTGGTTGTTTTCTTTCTGAAACACACATTCTACTGCATCTACAGATATTAAAATACAAATTCTGATTCTACTCCAGAACTGCAGTAGAATTGCCAGAAATCTGAGAATATCTTGGTTATACTATCGCCAACACTGCTTCCACTCTCTGCGTATTACCTGGGATATGGGAATGGATTTTGGCAGTTTCAGACCATAAGCAGGTATACGTCATCATCTGGCTCCAGTGAGCCTGAGATTAGTTTGAAATGCACCCTCTTACTCTCAAGTTCCCCAGATAACTTTCTCCCAGCACTAATCCAAAAATAGCAAGTGGTTTCTAGGTGGCCAGAGAATGAAAGGGACAAAGAACTGTGAGAATTTCAGATAGAGCTTGTCTCTGGCTATTAGACAGTGAGGAGCCAAAAAGAGGTCAGCTAAAAAAAAAAAAAAAGGAGGTATTCCTCACTCCATTATGCAAACTGAATTTATTCATGTAGAAAAATCTCTGGGGAAAAAAAAAAAAAAACACTTTGCTAGCGGGATTGCTATTGCTTGTTGCTACAGCCAATTCCTCTGTGTCTGAACTCTGACCACTGGGAACTTCATTCTGCCTTACAATAAAACCATGAATAGTTTGTGCCACTGAATAGTCTGTTCTTCTGCAATATGCTAGACAATACTTCACTTTTTCTTTCTCTCCTTTCTTAAAAGAATGGTCATGCCTACCTCCTTCATCAGAGGTTCCTTTATTTCTCTTTCAGAAATCAAATCCTAAATATCTAAAAATGAAAGAGGGTGAATCTGGATGAAAAGGAAAAAGACAAGACAGGAAATAGAGCCAGCAATCTGCTGCCTAGCTGTGGATGCAGGGAAGTCATACAGAACACTAAGAAGTAAAAGGAATTAGTTCATGTTCCTGCTGTGATCACTTCATTACAGGTTAGCAAGGGCATGTTCCCAAATAGCACCTTCATCTCTGATGGGAAGTAAGCACTTGCGAAACATTAGTAGCCTGCCAAACCCTTTAAAGTGTTCATCATCTGTTTGGAGAGCCAGTGGAGCAAAGGCAGAGGCCTTCTCAGCTGTCTACAGGAGCTCACAGTTCTTTAGTCTTATTTAGGAAGGAACTACTTTGGAGGAATCGACAAACCTACTCCAGAGCCTGACAAGAAGAAACCCCCGTTCGTGTTTATCATGATGTGGACACTTGTTCCTGAGGATAGGGCTGAGACAGTGAGCATGCACTACACAGCTTGGCTAAATAAAGATTTCTTATCTACCTGAAAAGCTGACCCAGCTGAGCTCTTCCATAAATGGTACCAGACCTAACTCTGTCACTCTACAGTACTCACAGAGAATAAAAAAACTCTGCTCTTGCTCTTCCTGTGAGTAAGAGCTGCATCCTTGTAGCTCAATTATTTAAAGCCTTGACCTGTATTTTTAAATTAAGAGTGGAAGTATGATCTTAAAGTAGGAATCATTCTTACTGAAAGGTCTGGTAAGCACATTTGATCACACCTATCTTTTTTAATGAAAAGATAATACTCTTCTTTCCTGTTAATTTTACAGACCTAACACAACCATGGGAAGGTGATATTGGCCAAGACTTGGTCATATCATATTATACACCAAGAAATCCACTAATGTCTTCAACTGATGATCATATTCCAAATCTTTATTGCCACCTCAAACATTGGAGGTATGTTTTTTTAATCACGTTTTGCAACCTTACTGCAAAACCACAGTTACAAGCACTGAATTCCCCCAATCTTAATTCAGGTCAGGTTTCTGTTAATTTTGGTCGGTGGTCTTGTTATAGTGCCCCGATATATCATAAGTTTCACAGTTACACTCTGTGATTGTAAAATGCAAGCTACTAAGATTAACCTAAAAATCGAGCGTAGTGCTTTCTTCTTCCAGTTAGCTGTCATTTTCAGGAATAAAAACTAGGTGGTCACTGACCCAAGACAGTGAGACATTGTCCTCTATCCTGCAAAATGGCACTAAGATGTTTGAAGCACAAAGTTAGAGACTCTTGGGTAAAATACAAACAGGAGAATCTTGTCTTTTTATTGAAAGACATTTGAGTTTAGAACCAACCTTCAACTTACTGTGGTGATGTGTTCTGCACAAGTGGAATCTAACTGCACATTTCACGGCTCCCAGTGAGGTTGACTAGAGCCAAGAACAGATGGGAGCAGGGCAGAACTTGGAACAATTTTTGAGCAATCCAAGCAAACCTACCAAATAACCAAAACCAAAAATGCAGAAGTAGTTTACACAGCTTGTCCAATTTCTAAATTTAAAGTAACTCCCTCTGCGATGTACAAACTGGGTCCTGAATTTCTCATGTTCCTGTGCCCTTACTCTTCACAGGTCACAGTACAACAACATATAATAAAAAATTCAGTGCTTTCCTAGTGAACGGTCTCTTCAAAGGAGTGGGGAAAGCAGAAGTAGTATTTGTCACCTTGGGTTACACGGGTTTTTTATGCAGTAATAAAATTTTCTCAAAGAGCAAACCTTGGATTTATAATAACACACCTCATGAAATCTTTGAACAATGCATTTGTTCTGCAGTATTTTCTCAGTATTCATGTAGTTCCAGCTTTGAGCTAGCTGATTAATTTCTACTTCATTATAGTTATTTCTTCCCAAATATACTTTGCATAAAGATTCCCAGGCTCCTCATTTTTCAGAGCCAAATAGTAAATTAGCTTCACAGGTGCCAAAGTGATTAACTCTGTTTTCTGCAACTTTTGCAGCCAAAGTTCTGGAGTTCCGTCTGCCATAACATCTGGACAAAAAGAGCCAAATAGTTTCCTTCTATTACTGAAAACTGGAGTGATAAGATATCCCACTAGGTTTCCTCCTTCCATAAATTATGCCTGTCTCTAGGATCAACCCTCTGTACTTTTCTTTCATTGTTAGTATAACCAAATTCCATAGCACTAAGGAAAATAGTATGGCTGAACTCAGAACATAAATTAATCTCAGAAAATGAACAAACTGAGCGAGTACATCTTCATTTCTAAAGTAAACATTAATAAAATAAAGCTGTCACACTGGCTTAGGAGGCTAATGCTTTCAGCTTCTTTCATCTCTGCTATGGGTTTAGGAATGATAGCCCTTTTCTGTATTCCGTTTTAGGTGTCAAGCTAAGATTTTAGAAATGCTCTAAATTCGGTTCCTCAGCCAAGAGTCATTATCATTAAACATCATTCCTATTCCAATGAAAGCAAAAGTGCACAGAATTATTCAAGAGTTCAGCTGGCATCTGCAAAAGCAGGCACCAAAGATTGTTGTTCTTGGTTAGACAAAAATCCCATTCGCAACAAAAGTTCTGGTGCCCATTTAAGGATGACAGTGCCCTTTACAGGCACTTTCAATCTGTCCCTCTCTCATCCCCGGTCTAAGCCTAGGCAGCCCATCAGATCAAACAAAGTAAGAGTGTGAACACAAATGAGTGTTCCTTTTTCTCCCAGAAAAGATGTCTATATATGGTAAGTATACTCAGAAGGCAAAGCATTCCATATGTTCTCAATCAAAGATGAAATAGATTTCCCTCAAAACATGGGATCCACTAAGCAATTACAGTCCTACTTCTGTTCATGGTTAAGTGTCACAGGAAAGGTTACACAAACTTAGGTGAGTATACATGTCCTGCCAACCAAGGTCACACAACACAGCCAGCAAGAGTGATGGAACTTCCTTCCACAGCAGAATGAACCCAACACAGAGATCCACCACCCTACTAAGAGAATCTGAAGTCTTTTGGTTATAGGTCTCCAAATAGCACAGAACTTCTGGAAGCCCATGCATGGAAAATAATAGTGTCTTCAATCTCTTTCAGCATTAATGACCAAGACCTCAGCCTTAGCATGTACAGTAACTAATACTGCTAAACCACAGATGAGAACACTGAGGTAAACAGGGATTAGGGCCCAGATTCATCCAACTGAATTCCGCTCAAGTTCCCATGCTCCAAGTTTCTAAGCTATCTACCTCAAAGCCTTCATGAACGGCCAGCTGCCAGGAAATACCAGCGGATTTTCCATGGTAAGTGGTGGTCTGTTGTGATCTAGCTAAAGTGCATGCGAGACATCAATCCACTGGCTCGTGGCTCCAGGGGCTGAACTACGTCCTTCCTCCGGCAAGTGTTCCAACAAGAAAAGCTAACAAATCAAGGTATTAGGTACTCGTAAGGGCTAATTGAAAATCTTGAGGAAATTACATTAAACACAACATTAAAAGCCTTCACTATTAAGACACAGAAAAGCCCCCAAATAAAACACAGTATTTTTCACTATCTCACAGTGTCTGCTGCTGCTGGAGAGAGAATGCATAAAACCTGGAAGTCCAGCACAGGACTATAAGACGTGAGCACAGCTGAATTACAGGAGCACCAATCTATCTCCTGCTATCACTAATAAACCTCCAATAATTCCACCCATAAATAGATGCTTCATTTTAGAAATTAATTACAGTCTTTGTCTGACATCAAAAACCAGCATCAATATAAACAAAGCACAGTTCTCCTCAGGAACTTACAGCTTTGTATGCTAGCTTCTGTATTTATTGCCTCATCAAGTGTGAAATGGATACCGACCACTCCTTGAATTCCTTTCTGCATGAGCAATGCCAGAGGTTAAATGCCTCTGCCTGTGAGTCTGTAGGAGGGAATACAACCAGCTATGCCAGCCTGACAGTGAGCATGTCCATTCTTAACCTGAGGCACAAGATATTCACCAGAAAGGTGCACTGATAGAGAGATATTCCAATCTTGGTCACAAAACCCATGCTGTATTACACAAATCTCATGCTTGTCTTGTTTCGTCCTTACTTTATCCAGTCTCCCAAGCAACAACTGTCACAAAGCAGAGGTAACATTATTTTAAGTCATAAATTAGTGTTAACTGCAAATAAGCGGACTGACCATCAAGTCTATGTATTACAAAGTTTTTCACTGGATGCAGACCAAAACTATGCTACAGGCATAGTCGAATTAATATTGCAGAGCCCTTTTCTCTCTAGTGCTAAGTGCTCTACTTGCAACTTTCCTTCTGCATGCTTACCTCTTTTCTTACGTACCAATTAAGAGCTTCCTCTACCTCCAACCAGTTAACTCATGCCCATTTGCATTCTAATAACAGTGAGAAGTTGCCCACTGTAAACCACTGGTATTTCCTGTTGATTCCACAGAAAATCTTCACTTCTGTGGGCTCAAATGTGGCTAATTAATTTTTCTGATACCTCATGCTAATTACTTATTCACAGAGTAAGTCACCAATTTCAAATGTATTTCCTTGCAGGCCACAATAGGAGATCCATACATCAGACAACTAAATGGATTAAAAGTAGATTAAAAATAGAATGTCAAGGACTAGCAAGAATAGTTTTATGCAAAGTATTATTGCATAGAGAAGAAAGTGAGTACAGGTAAAAAAGATTCTCCCAACTTATGTCATATGTATCACAATTGCTATTTATCTACAACTGTGTTCAGCTGCTGAAGGAGGAAAACTAATTTAAGCAGTCATAAGAAGAGCTAATCACAGAATCACCTTCCAGAGCATGAGGATCTCAGAATGCAACTGAGACACCTGATGGGGAAAATCACTACTTTAAATAGTTTTAAGAGTTGAGCAGAGCCAGATTTAGTGAGTCAGAGCTAACTTCGCAGCAAATTAGCTTTAATTTTCCATGTCACTTTTGTATTATACAACTCTTTTGGAAACATTCTCTTTCCTTAAGATAGCATCTTCTCACCCGCATACTTTTCTTTCTTTCAGGAGGTGATACCAGTTCACAGCAATACAAGCAGATTAAGACCCACTTGAAAGCCTAAATTTTAATTCCGGGCATACTTCTAAGGTTTACTTTTGGAAAAGTAAAAGCTAATTAAAGTCAGTTAACAATAGTTACAGGTTACTCTGAAAGTTGTAAAACACAAGGATTGGATCCACTTTAAGCACACAACACTTCTGTACTGACAAAGGTCTGATGCCCTCCAGACACAAACCTCAATTCTACCCTCTTGATAGTTTATCTAGACCTGAAACTGAAGAAGCTACACACATGACAGCAGAGGATACAACCTAATGCTGTTTACAGCAGTAGAGGCCAGCGGTACAGCATTGAAAGGTGAGCAGAGTCACTCCTGCAGTAAAGCCACAGGTTTATTACAGGATGACTGATAAAGAGTTTAAGGTGCCTCCAACAGAGGTGGAGGTGTCTGGAGAACAGAGAGAATAGATCTGTGTGTCAAAAGTTTTCATGGAGCCCAAATAAAATTCAAGGGTCTCTTCCCACATACTCTTAACTAATCAAACTGGAATGACAGGCTATATTAGGAGCACATGAGATTGGTGTTCAGCAATGGGAAAGCGATAATGGAGAAAGTTTGGGAGGGGAAGACTGCTGATTAAAGCTGGTCGTATATGGATGACAGGAAGAGGAAATCAGTATGTCTGAGAAGAACTGAAGACAGATCCACAGTAACTGTAGCAACCTGTGAATTCTCAGTAGGCAGACTGGGAATGAGTGACTGTGCAAGCAGAAAATGTAGGAGCATAAATGAAGAAGTAGACCCTATGGATACTCTAGGGGAGAACATCACACTGACAGAGATCCAGGACATGTTACTCACAAATGCTAAGGACAGCCAAGAGGTCACCCACCTGAAAACATCAATACATTCCGTATTTCTATTACCATCTTCTGCACATTTAACTCCTCAATCAGAAGTACCCAACCAGCCACCCAATCCCATTTCCTCACTGATGTCACAAAAGTCACAGGCTCCACAGAATATATCAATTAGTTACTCAGAGGCCAGGGGGCAGGGAGGTGACAACAAAACAAGACAGTAAAATGCTTGGCTGTTTTAACCATAATTAGTTGCCTATGCGAATCTGATTACAAAGCTTTATATTGCTCCTCCTGAATAGACCTCCCAGCCCTTAAATTCTGGCTGATAAAAGAATTTCTGAACAACTCAAGATGCCTACCATAACCGCAGCCATCAAACACATGCAAACTGGATACACCAGATAACACGGTGAAAACACTGTCTCTGTGAAACTGGTGAGAGTTGCAATGTGTAACCGAGCAGGTTTGGGCCGGGCGAAGTAGCTTGTGTGTCAAATGCCTCATGCAATAATAGAGAAGAATTCCTGTATTAGCCAAGCTGGCATCCTACAATCAGGATGACGACATTTTTGCATTTGGCATTTTCTGCTTCTGCACTATATCAACTTTTCCACTGCAGCGTCAGGAGAGATTTCTACCTACTTCTGCTGAAAGAAGCCACGTAAGGACAGCGGTTCTATACCTTTGTCAACTTTATAAAAAGGTTAGTTTGCAAACTGCCTTCATTTTCTACCAAAGCCAATGTACAGCTCAACAGAACAAATATCCAAGTTCACAGTGATTTCTTCACCTTTCCTGCTATGCTACCAAAATGGTGAGCATACTTAGAATAGTCGCTTGACATTTGCCTCAGAGGTGGTCCCAATCAAAAAAAGAAAACAGAAGTGTTCTATATTGCCATTGTGAAAAAAATGAAAAAGTTAGTTTTCAAAAGTTCAAAAAAGAAAAAGTTCAGCAGAGAGATGAGCTGAAAGCAGCCAATTGGCCCTCCATCCCTGGGTGAGGTCCCTTGATCTGGAAGGATTACTTCATAAGGTTAGGAATACCTGCAAAAGTGCCTTTGCTCCAAGAAAATGTATATGAAAATGGCTTTTTAAAGGAAAATATTTCTTCTTAAGGTTTTCCCCAATTTCTAACATGAAAAGCTGCCTGGGAACTTGTTCTGATTATACTTCATATTTTGTTTACTACATTCTTCAAACATAATCACATCCTGCAGACAAAAGCCATGCAGGGCCCTCATCAGCTGTGCCCAGGGCAGCAATATAGATGTGCTATCACTAATCAAGAGAACTATCTTCCTAGAAAGGAGGAGAAATTAAGATGCACTTTATTTAATAAATGGTATCTAATAATAAATAGATGATGGCATCTAATAATAAATATTGACCATGTTTCATTTCACTTGTCATGACAATTGAAGGCCAACTTCACAGAATATTTTTCAGTATTTGGGTTTATCAAAGATAAACACAAAGTTCCAGGTTGCTGCTGTTGATGCTTCTTTTTTGAACACCAACAATAGAATGGGTTCCATAACCCTAATCTGACAGTATTTACAGGGTGACCAGTTTGTGCTAGGGCCACAGAACCCTGAAGGAAGCAGAAGCTTTCTCGGGCAGAACAGCTGGCACAGATAAGCAGCTAAAAAACTATGAAGATCTTAATCTTGCAAATTTCTACACAAACAGAAAAATCCTTCTAATCTGGTTCCCTTCAATACACACACAATAAAAGCACCAGGAAGCAGACTATTGCATCAAAACCTTAAGCAAAACAGTAAAAAAAATTTTTAATCAAATATGCAACGCAAGATTTGAAAAGTTAGATTTTGGGAAGCTCTAATTATAAATACCTTTCACCACCCTAATATGGATTGCTCATATATGACAAAATCTGGAAAGCTGATTAACAAATAAACATTCTGAAAAGAAGAAATCCATTAAAGCACTTAAAAGTGGTTGGGAGCACAGCAAGTGTGGATTCTGTGTAAGTCCTGCCCTACCTTCTTAGAGGAGGGTCTGGAATGCATGGGACAGTTGTCATGCCGGGGCAGGAACTGCCTTTACTTGCATTCTGTCCAATCTGCAGGGGCCATTGTAATAAGTGGAAAATTTTTGACATGGAACCAGAAAAGGCCATCCTCATCTACAGTCTGACTGTATTCATTTTTGGATCATGATGGATACATATCAGACTGCATTAGAAACAGCATGGCTTTTACTAAGTATGTACCAGCCTCTATTTGCATGTTTAACAGAGAAAAAAAGACCCTAAATATCTGATTAAAAGCACTGAAACATGATCCCACCATGTTCAAGATGCACAGGAAGGGGGAGGAACTCCTCCCACAGATCCAGGCACTAGAGGAAAGAACCCCGCAGAGCTCAGTTTTGAGTCACAGGATGCAGCTTCCCTCACTGCTTCTGAAGTTTCTTCTGACTCTTCTTGGTGTGAAGCTGAGAAGTTCCCTGTAGCAACAGACTGTGAAAATACTCTGACAGGAGGCAAACAGAACCAACGTTCATTCTTCTATTCCTTCTGCTTCTCACAGATGATGACCTGTCTTGGGCAAAGTGCAGGGTGGCCTGGCAGCAGCAGAAAGCACACTAGGCATGAAATCTGCCAAAATTACTAACTGCTACCCTCTAAGTTCACCTTCATTAACTCTTCAATATTACTCTTTTCCATGTGTTCAGGAGGAAATATCTGGCTATAGCCCCTGAAGTTTCCAGCTACAATGTTCAAATGGAGAGCACAGAGGATAAGAAGTGGTTTTTCCTACTATTCTGAAAATGGTAGGTGCATTTTCTCTTTGTAGAAACATGCAAGATCTCACACGAACTAGAAACAGAGGGTAAAAAGGATTGAGCAGAGATGTTACTGCTCTACAATGGTACTAATCAGTAGCACAATAGCTATGTAGGAGGCAACTATTGTAACTGGGGATCCTGTCTTGGGTGATGTTCAGTAATGCTCTGTGTTAAAGTCCAGTTAATGTTGGGTATTGTTCTACATAATTACTTCAATACTGACTTAAAACAACTAATCCAACAGCTGTAGGCCTTCCAACTGGAGCTAAGAAGCTGAAGAACAAAGATGATGAACGCCTGAATGCTGAGAACAGGCCTCTTCCTTTCTCACCCATTGTCCTTCTGATCCTTCTATACAGAACAAAGCTGCTCTGCTATGGGTGTGTCAATATAACCATTTCCATGACAACAGCCTAGGATGTGCCAAATATAGATATTTGACTTCAACAAACAGAGAAGGAAGAGACACATGATGAGAGGGCGTTCCCGCTGCACTGCATATAAACCCAGTTCCTTCCGTATGTCTGTGGGCAAAGTCAGAGAAGAATTAATGGTGGCACTTTGAGATACCAGCGCTCTCAGTTGCCAACCACTACATTTCTGCCAACCATGCTCTCTCCTGCTGCAGAGGGGAGGGAAACAACTGCCTAGCTTCACCCTAAGTTCTCCAGTATGGAGTCAAACAGCTGAGCATTAAATGCTGACAAAAGAAGGTTTAAATTTATTTTCCCACCCTCATTTTGAAAGAGTTGAGGCTTATACACTTGTTTCATTTCACTAGCTCTTCTTTGAAGGTAGAAGACTCTGGCAGAAGGAAAGAACAAACAAATTCTTAAGTACGTCAGGAGGACTCACCAGCATTTTCCTCCTCATAGCCAAGTGAGGTTCACACAGCAGAGTACCGCAAAGACCATCACCCACTGAAGAAACCCCATTACAGTGCAGGACCTTACCTGAGGTCCTTATTGCCAGCTGCTGCCTTAGCATAATACACTGCATGTTATCAGACAAAACGTAAACGCCTTGCTCTTCTTGCTGTACTGCAGGCCCCTAAGTAGTAAATGCCATTCCTGCACAACTAGAGCTACACAATGTGTGACTTGCTTGGGCTTTTGACATCAATCCATTTAAAACAGTGAATGGGTACATACAGCTACTGTTCAATGTTGAAAATCTGCTAAGACACGCCCAGTCAATGTGGCTCCGACATCCTTGATCAATGCAATGCAGAGAGCCAGGAAATTCCAACCTGCAGCAGAGTCAGAACTCTTTCAACGGCCCTTGTAGGGTACTTGAAACATGTTTTTGGTCTATGGCCCAGCTCTGTTTTCCTTTTGATTATCTTACAGACAGTGCTTGGCAACCCACACAAGCTTGTCTCTTGTATTTAGGCTTTGTAGGAGAGGAAAACAGAGCAGGAATGAAGCTAATGTGCCTGCCTGCCACAGAGAACACAGTTAGTAATTGCCAAAACCCCTTTTTCCCCCCAGTATTCCTGTCTACTTCAAGTCTCTCCTGAGAACCTCCCAAAATCTGGCCACCTCAGGTGCTCTGACAAGAAGCAAGTACCCTGGATCAGTGTTTACAGGAGAAAGACCTGCTTTAAATCTAATGCTTTAAATTGTGTAAGAACAATTGCTAGATTGACACCCTTTCTGCACAACAGGCTGGGTGACAAGGGAAGACATTCACAACTGAGGGATGCTGTGTTTAAACCGAGTTATCCATGGAATTTACTCACAAGTGCTCATTCTAACAAGCACACTGGCCTCTCACATAGGTTTCTGGGATTAATAACTACAGTACTGCAGCAGTGAAACAGTAGGCTGTTGTGTCCAATACCGTAGGTCCCTTCTGTGCCACGACTTGTTACTTATTAAGTGCTATAAATAGAGAGGCTGAATGAATCTCAGTGTATATATTACAGAAATCACATACAAGGCTTGACCGAAGAGCGCATAGCCTCAGTGCTTTCTAGAGATACTTCAGACAAGTCTTTACCTTTGCATAAACTACTTGTGCAACCAGATCCCTTTCACATGCACACCAAGGTCTGGCCTGACATATGCCTGAGGCCAGACCTTACAGCTAATATCTGCCATTACTCTCAGAAAAGCAAAACCAGCACCAACCAGATGTTAGCTCTCCCACTTCCCACTAGCTTTCTTAGCAAGTACAAAAATGTGCATCAGGAGGCCACAAAAAAAACCCCACAAAAAACCAACCAAACAAAAATTGTATTTTGTATGAATTGCCCACATCAGGCAATTCATAGTCTAGAAATATCAAACACTATTTCAGAGCTTTAGGCATCAAACACTGTCTATACAGGCACGTCACCAATGAACCATCAACTACAAGATCTGCTTCAATTAAGCAACTCCAACCTGTCTTGTCTCCACAAAGCTTCCTCTCCAACTATGTGCTCACCTGATCAAAAGGAAGCAACTTGTGAGACCTGCAGTGATCAAAGACTGGGCGAACCCTGGCCCTCAGGATCAAGGCAGGAAAGATTTGCTTCTGCTTTGTGTTTTCAGAAAATTTCATCTACCTACCTCCTTTGCCAAAGAAAGCACTTGCCAGATAAAGCTTCAGATGTGATACCAGTTGCTCTGCTACCCACAGGGAGAAGGATGACCATTAAAGTGGGTAGGACTCAAAAAACCCCAGCATATTAAACTCAGCCATGACTCAGGTGACAACCAATGCAAATGAGACTGCAAGGAAAATACGGTTGTACTGGAGTGGGTCCAGCAAAAGGCTGGTTAAGGCATTGGAGCACCTGGCATACATGGAGAGGCTGAGCAAGCTGGGATTGTTTAGCCTGGAGAAGGAAGGCTCAGAGGGATCTTAATGTGTATACATACCTGATGGGAATGGGTATAGAAGACAGAGCCAGACGCTGCTCAGTGGTGGCTGATAAAAGGACAAGAAGAAATGGATACGAACTGAAATACAGTAAATTCTATTCAAGCATAAAAAGTTTTTTACTTGTAAGGGTGGTCACAGCCTGGAACAGGTTGCGCAGAGAGGTTATAAAGTCTCCATTCCTGGAGATATTAAGAACTCAACTGACCACACACTCTAAGTGACCCTGTTTTGAGCAGGGGGATTGGACCAGACAGTCTCCAGAAGTGACTAAACCTTTCTGAGGTTCAGCGTGGGAGGAACACCTGTTTAAGAAGCCCTGAAAAACTAGAACTTTCTGCAGTAGGCAAAATTCTCAGGAGCAGTCCACTGCATAGGATGCTTCTGTTCTCCAGGACTCTGGAAACAAGAGCATGATTAAAGAAAATTAGTATCAATCATACAAGTTAGCCTCCTTGCCAAGTACTGTGGTGCAGGGGGGAAGCTCCCATCCCCACCTGCTGCTTGACCAGAGAAGAGGATCAATACTCCAGCCAGCAGAGTGAACCACACAAGTCAAGGTGCTATTAAAAACCTTTTTCATATGTAAAGGCTGGGAAATAACTGGAAGAAGTTACTTTTGCCTTCATCTGCATACAGTTTGCACTTAGCCAGGACTAATTTTCCTCTGAGCACTGAGAACATGCTGAACTACCCCTTCTTGGCTCAGTATAATAAAGGAACTGGGTCACAGTCAGCTGCAAAGTTAAAGCGCTGGTGCCACTGCACATCAGTGAGTGCCCTAATAGAAGTGTAAAGCATAAGAATAGGTGACAAGTCCTCTGACAAGTGGACAGAATGATCCCCCTCTTCCCTGTATTTGCACTATATTCCCATAAAAACAGAAGTCATCCTCACCTTTTATTTTTATTGCACTGGAAAAAAATCTTTACAATCAAGAGGCCTTTCTGAAAAATGAAAGCTGAGAAAAGGAGAGGCAGTGCCTGAGAGGAAGGCAGAATGCCAGGCTGGAGATTCCATCTTTATTCAGAAAAAAACCCTTGTATTTGGCCAAACAGTCTTTTAGGAATTGACCTAGCAGTGCTCACACTCATCTACTTTTATGATTTCAGAGACATTAAGAATGATTAAGATGAGTCAGAACTAATGACCTGGCCATTATTAATTCAGTGGATTTTTAAATAATTCTGTTCAAGTGTCAAGTCACAGGCTTGAAAAGCTGTAATATTTCTTTATCTTATTCTTGAAAGTGAATTGTTTTTCTTCAGAAAGCTAAGTTCTCCAGATCAGAGGAGCTACCTAGAGCACACCATTGCAAGTGGCTGCCTAAAAGATGCATAAGCTGTCTTACATACAATCACTTTGGAGACCTTCCTCCAGTGGCTTAGAGATGATGGTCCAGTGGTACTTGGGGGCCAAACGGAAGCCCCAGGTGCCTAGTGCATGCTCTCATGTGAGCGAGAAAAAGCAGCAGCATGAACACAGGTGGGCATTACACCACCAACTGTGACCATAGATGCATAGGAGAAAGGTTGACCAAATCCCCAGAATTCAGCCTATGGAGAGTACTTACATGAAGCCAGCATGAAACAGGACTGCCAGGCCCTAGATTTACAGCACTGTAGAGATTGTGGTGAAGCTCAGAATTGGGGCCAAAAATAGCCCAAAAGAAATGATTTTGCTATCTCTAAAGAGAGCTGACAGATCCAATCAACAAGTTTCAGTACAGATGGTTTCTGTGTATTTTTAATTTATTCAGGCTTTTAAGGCTGGTAAGAATGTCACATTTCAAATTGATCCAAATCCACTGTTTTCAGGGTATTAGTAACGCTGTGTTTTCATAATAAACTCTCTTAAAAGGTTTATTGTCAAAGCTTCTTTCAGACATGCAGGGTAGGTTTTTGCCTTGAGCAGGATGTACCATCAGTGACCTCAAGATGACATGCAGCTCAACTCAGGGAGAATGCCCTCCTGCCAGAGCACCAGTCAAGTCAGCAGGAGCTGAGCCAACAGAGAAACTACTCAGTGCTTCAAACAAAAGCTCCAGAATTCATGCTATTATTTTCCTTTCCAGGTCACTCTATCATCAGAAATTGAAACACACTGAATATATCCATACAACAAAATCTGCACCAGAACCACTTGAGCAGTTTTGCCTGCTGTAGGACTGCAAAACAACCCAGGCCTGGAGCTGAGTGCTTTACTCTTGGACCATGCTCCTGCCTTCAGCATCCTGCTGTAATCTTCCAACTTACAGCTGAAACCGAGGTCAGGTCTGAACACCACAGACATATTTTTCAGATGAACTCTGAACTGACCACTTCAGCACACAGCACTGAACAGCATTTCTGACTTGTGTGATTCTCTTAAGCCGCGCTGTGTCCCGAACTATACCATATAACAGAATACAACGGTAAGTTACCTGAGAAACAGCAACAAAAGTCACACAACAGAAGAAGTTCCAGCAGCTCTGACTAATTCTCACTGCATGCTGCGCCTTATTGCTACAGCTGAACTTGTAGTTTCCACACAGCTTTTTTTTTTTTTTATTCAATAAGTATGTAGACAGCTTTTCATCCTCCAAACTTGTATATGCTTTGATTTTTCTAAAGATCACTGCAAGGAAGAACCTCAATGACAGCTCCAATAGCAGGCAGCCATGTCCAATGTGCATACACGCTGTTTGTACTCTTCTTCTTAAAAGAATCTATGAACTGCAGTTTCTGAATGCCAAGTATGTCTTTCTGCATGTGCATTTGAGTAGTGATCTTGGTTTACGCTTAGCTGAAGGCTTTTAACAGCTAGCATGGAAAGATTTCATTGGCAGAGGGACAGCATAATCCTACCCATTAAAACAGATCATTCGGTGTTAACTGGGCCTCCTAGCACATCATCTTTTTGCTTACCTTTGTAAGGACAGGCTTCAATAAAAAAAGAGACTAATTCAAAACTACCTCATGGAAACTATTTCCACTATCCAAAAGGGAAACTTGCTATTTCACTCCCATGTAGAAATACATCTCTGCCAGCTGTTATGAAAACATAGCCAGCGTTTATTTATTCTCAACATGAAACATTACATTGATGTTATAATGATTAAAAACAAATTAAAATAATATCAAAGCTCTACATTTGCCTGATGTTCCTAAAACAAAAACTTTTTTCAAGTTATTTTATAAATACTCATACGTAATTTACCTTCCAATACAACAGGATGGTGCCAAATATCTTAACAGTACATTTAAAACGTATTTCAAATTATTATTTAGGCGTTTATTAGATCCCTTAATAATTGTTTTGAAAGAACCCGTATCCATCGGTAGATAAACAAATTTAGAGCCCAAATCTAGAAATACTTGTTTTCAAGAAATCTCCCAGGCAGTTTTGATAATAAGCGTGTGGAATACTCTAAAGCTTAACCAGTGAACGACTGTATATATACACACATTCAAATACGAGATAAAAAGAGAATTCAGAGTAAGAACAAGAAGGACATTCAAAACACTGATAGGGATTTTACTTTTTGTGTACTCAATTGCCTTTGACACATGAATTGTCTCCTGTTACACTACCTACATCATGCTTAGAGGCCACAGAATCCAGAAATCCACCTGCACGTGGGGCTGATGCACCAGAGCTTCCATGAGTGCTCCTTGGGATACAGCACAACTTGGAAATGGCTCAATTACACTAGCAAAGCAATTACTTACTCTTTGTCAGTACTCGATGGGAAAAACAAACAAACAAAAAAAAGTAAAAGGTTACTTGGTTAGTTGAGCTTTTATGAGCCAGCATCATAGTCCAGGTAATCTCTTGCTCCTTGATCAGAAGGGATTGAGAATAACAACAGCAAAGGTCTCTACCTGTTTAGGCAAATATACCCAGAGGTATATTTGTAGTGACAGCTGCCAACAATTGTATGTTCACACAATGTAATTCAAGAGAGTTAACCAGGTGCAAACTATGATCCTACCAGTTTACGCTCAAGGTAATGTCTTGCTTTCATGTGCATACACGCAGCTTTTAAGAACGGCACAGCCACCGAAGGCATTCAGTACTCACAAATACAGCTCACCTTCAGACTTTGGGGTTGCTCAGAAGAACAGTATCCCATGCAGTCTAGCGCACCCAGCTTGTCCTTAGCACTTTTAAGCAAACCACTGAACTAGTTAGTTGGTTTAATAAACCTCAGACTATGAAGAATTTTGAGATGAGGCAGGATTCTAATTAAAATAGAAACTTCCACACATAATTACTGACCCTCAGAAGAGGGCTGTATTTCTCTAATCCTTCAAAGATACTTCTTGTGATGCAGATGAATTGGAGAACAAGACCTTAATAGGGAATAAGTAAGTTAAAGTCCCCATGGCAAAGAAAAGGCGTGATTGTTACCCATATTGTTTAACCTAACTAACTGCTAAGCAGTAATAGTGAAGCTTCATCAAGTGTAGGCAACAAATATACACTTTTTTTCATGATCACTGGGCATATACACTATTTGCCAGCACATGCTATAACCCATTTTTTTTCACTGCTTTTTTTTAACCTACATGAAGTAGGTCCAGATAATTCAAATGAACAGGCACATTCAACAGTTACTCCAAGCCTTTGCATGTCTACCCAAAGGTAGAGAAAGGAAGGGTCAGGTAGGCTTCACAGTACCACCTTATTCCCCCTTCCATTTACTCTATTGGGCCATGCAAGTTTCCTTCTGCAGGAGCTGTGATGCTGGTAGTATCAAAATCAGGTGGCTTAAAGCTGTTTCATTTCCATCTGGAAAGATAACCACAATCGAGGCATGGATATACCCAAAAGAAGTGTTGGTCTGAAAGGCTACTTTAAAGGTCACTGAATCTTTTAGGAAATACAGTCTTAGAAGAGGTCATACTCCTTAGCAAAGGGAATAGTACTCACAACCTAAGTGTTCTTCATGGGAGTTCTTTTAACAGCAGAGAAGGAAAACAATGAAGATGGTGTACCTGAACAGGGTGTACACCTGGGGAAGTCTCACAGGCAGCACTCCCAAAGATTTACCTTTTTCCCCCCTGCAAACACAGCTTTGGCAAAGATGGGAATGTTTACCTCTTGGTAGGCACAGGTGGTAATCTGTGCCTCATGGTTTTTGTCCTGATGAGAATAAGCATTTACTCCTTTTAAAACAAAACAAAAAAAATCTCAAGGGAAAGTCAACTAACACCACATCCCCCCAACACATTAAAATGTAGTTAGAACTACAAAATAGTTGAACTTACAAAAACTGGTTCTGCTGCAAACAGAGGTATAGAAACATGATTAGACTTTTCTACCTACTTTAACACTATTTCCTATTCCTTTTTATGGAAAAGCATGATGCTAGATGATATTTTCCACTGAAAAGGCATTTATTTAAGTGTACGAAATGTGTTAGGTGGCTAAGTTTACACACGCTTAGCATTTACTGAGATTGCATTCACTAGAATGAACTCAATCATTAATGTAGATACCCTCACTATTTGTGTATGATGCCAAATCACAGTTCAGCAACACTCAACACATTATTCGGAAGACATATTTTCAAATAAGAATTCTTTACTTAAGCTTTAGGGCAGCTCATTAGTTCAGTCAAGAGATGTTAATCTTGTAATTCTTCCTCAAAAGTTCAGGATCTCCCTTAGGTTTACCTAACTGTATCAGTCACTATTACAAATTAATCCAAATAGAGAGAAAAATCAAAGTTAATTTAGTATGGATTGTTGTATCTTTTTAAAACTTATTTTTAATTCATTGCTTAATTGTTCAGAAGACAAGTGGAAGTTATTCTGGCACGTGACACAGGAAATGGAGGTGAGGGGGAAACTTAAAGGACATGCTACAATGCCATCAATGAATCCGGCTGAAACATCCTAGCTCACATTTGCCAAGTCAAGGGTGAAACATAACATCAACATGCTTTGAGGCACTAACTTTTTTTTTTCCCCTGCTCTCCTTTGGAAGCATTCTGAAACACTTTGAACTTTAAATCAATCTCCTGTTGTGTGACCTCTTTAACTCCTGCTGACTATGTGACCCTAGAGAAAGAAGGGTCAGTGGAATTATGCACTGCAGTTCGTGAACACAGCTGCAGACATCAGTACCAAAAAGGCAGGGCTAGGGAAAGAAAAAGGAAAAAGAAAGAGCTTGGAAGAAAATCTCTCGTCAAACAAGAGGCAAACCATTTGCCACAGCTCTATTACCAGGTCCCTCATCAGCCACAATAATGAAATGAATGACTTGAAAAAACTTTCTTTTTTTCCCCCTAGGGTATGAATGAAAAAAACCCACTCCCTACCCATACTCCATGTTTTCTTGTTTGTTTAAAGACCATATTCCCAAGGCTAGTAGATGAGCATATCTGCATATCAGGAGCCACAAAACTGTGCAGAGGTGCACTGAAGTGTAGTCTGTACAATTAAATTGCTACATTTGCACAAATACACAGAGGATCTCTTTGGGAAACTATGGCAACCACTAGTCCAAGTTGCGATTCCCCCTTTGTCCCCTACTTTTCTTTGCTCTTCTAGTCCTTCGCGACTTGGACAACAAAAAGAATAAACAACTATTAAAGAGGTTGGGATTGGACCTGCAACAAAGGAGATGGAAAAGCAGAGAGACCTACTCACAAGCTTGAACCTGGAAATATTCTAAAGGAAACAAACTTTTCAGTAGAGCTGTGCAACAGTGATGAATGGGATAAAGGCAGCATGAGCCTAGGATACAAAGTCTTGCCTAGGAAACCGGTATTAGAGTGCCTATAGTGCCACTGAATCACTTGCTGGAGTACTGTCACAATTGACCTTTAATTTGGATGCCTCATCTCTTTTTGTCCAGCTGAGATACTTAAGGCCTGATTTTCAGAACTGCTGAGCAACCCCAGCTCCCAGTCATTTTCTCACTGGTCTACTGCATCAGCAAAACACTTGCAAATTGCTTGTAAGTATTTAAAAATAGCAAGGCTACTATCCAAGTATCAAACAATATGTACCTCTCTTTCTATCCTAAACCAAACTTTGAAAGCCTCTCAGGCCTTCTGTGAGGATTATTGATGCTTATGAAGTCCTCTGGCATCCTCAAATGGAGAGCCTGGTAGAACTGCAAAGCATTCCCTCTTCTCATGTTTATATTTGGCCTCATGGAGAAGGGCCTCCTCATGTAACATAATGTATAATGACATTTAGACCAAAAATGCCATGGACTGATATTAGAAAACAGTAGAATTTTTCACTTCATAAAAGTCTGAACTATTTTTTTGCATAGTTTTTTCAAATGGCATTTGCACAGAAGTTTGTGCTGTAACAATGGGTCTTTTCTCTTTCAATTCTGTATCACATTTAACTTCCCCTCTTGATCAATATATTACAAGAAAGTCAACTCCAGAACAAAAGGAATCGTACTTCACTACTGGTTGCAGAAGAAGACTATTATCCAAAGACAGTTTTTTCCCCTTGTGAGCCTGGGAAAACACTACCTGTCTTTTCTCTATAGGGGATGTCAGTATATATTTCTGAAATCACACGCTGTCAAATACATACACATGTAAACATACATACATTTCTGTCTCTTCACTCTCTTGCAACCTAAATTATGTAAAAGAGAAACTCAAATGGCTGCATTCCAATTGTACTGAAAGTCTCTCACCTTCACTTTTCAGTCACTTAAATCTGGTTTCCTTCTCATCTTCTCTGAAGTTTTAGACAGCAACAGACTCAGTATGAAGATCCCTATAGACAAGTTTATGTCGCACTGGGAGAAGAAAAGCAAAACTCTGTCTGACAAGTCCACCTATCCAGCCTTAAGGCCACTACTGGAAATGCAGAATCCTTTTAAACAGAGAAAGAGACTGACTCATCTTCCAGCCATTTTTTAATGCAGCAGCAGGCAGTTCATAGTGTTTACACACAGTTCATACTTTTTTTTCCCCTTGACTTCTTGACATGACACGTGCCAAGATGCTGGAGACCCCCTGCTCCTCCAAGGTGAGGGCATTGCCATGCATTCTAGTTACCACTACTCTCATGCACCTACAGCTGCTATTGCTCCTGGGTTTTTTTATTTGTTTAACCAGAGTATTAAATTTGACCATTCAAAAATGTTATTTACCACATGCTTTAAAGAAATCCTGCCTCACTTCTCCGACAGCCAATTGGCGTTTATGGAGAGGAGCATTCTCCCACCACAGCTTCCTTGGTTTAATCCAAAGAAGAATACTGATAGAGCAGAATCAAAGCAAAATAAATTATTTTGGCAGACACATTGCTCCCAAGGTTTAGTCCCAATGCTGACTTGAATTTTGTTAGTAGTTAGAGGCAAACTACTCAGAAATCTTTTGCACATGAGAAGACACTTACCAACCATAGTATTTTGAGGCAGCAAGGAGCTGGAAATGCAGTGATCTGCTTTTATTATTGTATTGATATATCAATACTGTAATTATGAAACCTAATTTGGTTTCTCCCTGTCTTCAGTCTGTCTCTATACCATTTTTTATTATTTTCTATTTCCTCGCATCTCTGCACTTCCTGCTAAATGCATGCAGCATCCACAAAATGACACCATGCCTCACAGCCTCTGGAACAAGAATATTGTGGAAATGAAAGAGCATCTACAAAAAGAGACTTCAAAGCTTGCTTTTGCTATCAATCTTATTTCTTTTATACCACTGTATGCCACTTGTATCAACTGACCTGATTAAGCCCAAAAATGCATCCACGGAGGACAGCTGACAGCAAATCCTCTAAGATAGTGGGGACCAAACTACCACTACTGCCCTGTGTGCAACTAAGTCGTAGTTTGAAAAAAGGATCCTTTACTTAACTTCCAGGGTTACTTTATGTCAATGTCAGAGCTATGCTGGGGATTATTTGCATTACTAGTTACAGGAGAACATGAGCCAGCAGACACTGCTGAAATGCAGCCCAGATCTTTCCCCAAAAGAGAGCACCAACGGCCTGATCTCATCCTGAGTCTTTTTTCCTGCCCCTGGACTCTCAGGACACACTGACAGTGTTTAGTGTTTCTTGACCACCTGGAAGGTCTGGTGTGTTTGGGTTGGACAGTCAGATAGGCTGGCCACCCTGCTCTAGTCCTTCCCCGAATGATAGTGCAGTTACTCTCACTTCAGCAGAGGACTCCAGAGCAGTAACAGAGATTTTTATTAAACAGCCCCAAATCTACAGTAGTAGATGGAACTATAAGACCTTTCAATAATTAAAAGTATATGTGACTAAAGCAGACTACAAAGAACTACACCTAAAATTCTTCCCAAGCCTTGCCTCTAGCTGGTAGCAGAGTATTTTCACGAAGGAAATGGCAGTCACTGGTGGCCTTGAAGGCACTTGTCTGAATTTATCTAAGAGAAGAACTAATTTGCTGCAGCTCTACTAAAAATCTCTCTAAACAGCAACAGTCAAGAAACAAACCGAAGAGCTCAGCAATCGCTGGCCATTAAAATCATTGCCAGGCTCCTTTGCTAGTATCAGTTGGGAATGAGAAATCTTCTTTCCCATGCTTGCAGTTCAAACATCCAAACCCTAAATAGGGACATCAGTGATGAAAAACTAGAATGCCAGATCCAGGCAGGCTGAGCCAGAACAGATCCAGAACATGTCTCCAAAATCTCTGGTTCAAAAAGGAATTAAACCAAGGATGGGAAAACAGAAACCTAACTTGAGCAGCTGGCTCAGGGAACTGCCTCTCCCTCTTTCAGTACACAGCAGTGCAAACCTACCTAGCGCTCATCTGCTGCACAGCACCTCGCTTGGACATTTTCTAAAGGCAGCAATACTCTACACAGAGAAATGCCAGCTCCATATAATTAGAGCTGAAATAAGAAATGCTATTCCAAAAGGAAAGGACAGCTTTAATCAGGTAGAAGCCTAAGCATTGTTTCCAAAGCCACTAAGAACCCATTTCTTGCCTTTTGACTTAAGAAGTATATTAAGGGTCTATGTCATTTTGGTCTAGCTGTAAGTGTGCAAGGGGGACAACTAGCAAACACTGAATATTTTGGTCATTCCTCATGACTAAGAGGCTGCATTTCCAAATGAAATACTTTTTCCAGAAGGTTTGATTTGGTTTCTCAAGGTCAGTGCAATATCACAGAGCAGGGTTTTTTTGAGTTTTGTTTTTTTTAAAAAAGGAGGTCCCTTACCTGTGGCAGAGTGAAGACTCTCCAAGCTCCAGTATCTGGATAGGACGCCTCTCATCCCACCACCGCCACACACCACCCCACTGCTGTCCGAATCCGAACCCGGTGAGAGCCCAGAGCTTCCACTGCTACTGCAGTTTTCTCCACTGTGTGCCCCGCTGGACTCACTGGGGCACTGCTGGGTCCTCATGCAGGCAGGTAAGAGGGAGAGCCAGGGGCTCTGCTCTGCTGGGGGAGGAAGCGGGCAAAGCGCGCTGTGGCAGCTCCCAGGGCAGCGGTACCTGGCAGTGCAGGCTGAGGACTGAGCTGGATTCCTACCCTCCTCTCTGCTTGTCTCGATGCATCCTGACATCATAGGGGTCCACTAAGGAGGCTCCCTCTGTGGCAGCTCAACTGCTCTCAGCTGCAGCTTCTAGCAGCTGATTTTTATTAAAGCCGATTTCAAGGCATTAAAAAAGCAAGGGTGGGACAGAGATCTTTCTCCTAATTTAGCAGAACTGTCAGATTAAAAATAACTAAGTGGGAATAGTAGAATTTCATGCATTTTAAAAATGCCCAAGTGAGAGAGACCTTGTGTTATCTGCTTCCCCCAAGAACTCAGAAAGGACTTAACATATAAACTAATCATGTTTAGAACTGGCTGCGGCTGCCGCTATTAAAAAACTATTTTTGTAAGTCCTCAGAAAAAGAATTCAAATTTAAATCAAAGCCAGAAAAACAGATTGAGATTTTGGGAGGTTGCAGCTGGGAGCTTTGAAAAATCATTTAGCATCCACTCCCAGCCTGTAGACCTGGGATGGTCCTTATTTCAGTGTGTGATCTTTGTAAGAGACCTCAGTCCCAAGTGAAACAGCATCACTAAGTACTTTCTAATTAGAAAGGCTTATATTCTCATTACCTAACATGTGATTCAGTGTGTCCCTATAAAAAGAATTCTGAAAGAAAAATTCTGAAAGTTTCCTGAGAATGCAGAAATACTTGTACTGTTTAACAGCAGCTTTGAGACACTACAGAGGTTTTATGATAAAGGACATTTCTGGACTGCCACTCTGCTAAAACACCTGCCTTATAATGGCAGATTTGTCAAACTATCAAAATAATTTAAGAGTAGCCACGTGGTTTCGTACCATATGCAGCAGAAAACATTATAAAACTTCTTATGCTAGTTACCAGAATAAGTGTAAGACCAGAACTAGATTGCTTCAGTGTGAGAATATCCAGGTCAGCTCAAATTTAGCCAGGTGAGATTCTGCAAGTAGGTTTTCGGACTGAAGTGCAAGAGGCACTCAGCTCCACTAGCACAGCTGGGAGGGCGACAGCCGCCCACGGGTGGGACATGGGAGCATGCTGGCCAATATCAAACTGCTCCTACAAAATGAACACGTGCCTAGGCACCCAAATCGAAAACTAGGGAGCCTAACTTCACACAAGAATGCTTGTTTTACTATTTCTGTGTAAGGTAATTCTGTCCAAAGTAAATAAAGCCACATTACATGGCCATCACAGCCTGCTCTGACGGAGAGACCCCTGTGACTTTGCCTCATTATCTGTGCAATAGCAGGGTTATTTTATTTCAGGAAGACTTCTGTTTTATTGAGTATTTCCTAAAAGAAAAAACCTTTGCCCTCCATCACTGCAGGTTACTACAAAGCATACAACAATGCTGAACCAGCTTTTGAGCCATTAAATACTTTAGCTATTCTTTACAAGACAGGTCTCTGCTGTAGTAGCAAAAATAACATTTTTAGTGGCCCGTAACAAAAAAAAAAATCCTTCCGTTATCTTCTGAATGTAATCATTTAGATCAAAATATCTTCCTTTAATGCCTCCCAATACAGAAATGGAAATGTGTTCTCAATTTGACTGCAGCAGAACCACTCTTCTGCATTGCTCTGGTCCTTCCAGGGCCTCCTAGAACTGCCTGCATTAAAGTACAAATGGAGGGAAACTCTTCTTGATCTTAATAATGGGGGAGAAGGCACATTAAGCATTAACAAGAGAGATGAATGCAGCTGTTCTGTGGATGTGGAGCACAGGGTGTTGAGAAGAGGAAGGAACAGCACAGCTCTTCAGACACAAAAGGTGCTAAGGGCTAAGGAGAGGCTACAATTCAGTCCTAGTTATCCTACCCCTGCTCCTTGAAATCCATGCTTGGTACGTGAGAAGTAAGGAAACTCCACGAACCTGTGTTTCTCCTTGACTGAACTACTAAACCAGACATTATTTACAGAGGCTCTGTAGCAACTGCCCTTGCCTGGGAGATCTCTGCCCTCAACCTGCTTAAATCACTCCATCTGTTCCTCTGCTAAACCTCCCACTCTCTGGACTGAATGCTCTTGGAAAATACCAAAAGATGTTTATTCAGTGCCAGAGACAATAGTGCTGTAATCCCAGCTGAAGGTGCCACAGAGGTATGCATATTGTATGTATGTACTGCATAGGCATTTTCTAATAGAATGGAAAGATGAGGAAAAATACTACAAAGCCAGGTTGTGGAAAGCACAATTTTGTATCAGAGTTCAAAACTGCAACCCATCACAGAGGGCTTCCACCTGACTACAGATTTTTTTTTTTTCATTTTTTAATTTTTGTTAAACCCACATAGAGATTTTCTTCTGTGACTCTAGAGAGAGAAGTTAGCTAAAGTTGCTCAGCAGCAACTGACTACAATAAGGATCTCACTGCACAGCGATCAAGGTAGTCAAGCTAGTCTAAGCCTTGGACAGCCTAATCCTAAATATCTGCTGGGTTCCTGTAGTGTCATAGCTTTGAACAGTGATTGCCAGAATCATTCCGGATTTGCTAGGATCTTCTTTTTCACTCTTTGCCCCATGAAAAGTTTTTAGTGGTATACTAAATCTTTCACCTCAGTAGCCAATATACCCAATCCCACTCAACCTGCTAAGGCAAACTTTCAGGAACTCAGCCATCACTTGGCCCAGCTTTTAATGTTGGGTGAAAATCTTTGAGTGAGCACATGTTATCAGAGACCTCACAGAGTGCAAATATTTGTGGTTGTGGTTAAACAGAACCAGGATTGACATAGCAGGTCTAATCTTTCTGTGATTCAGAGACAGAGTGACAAATACAGTAAGCAACATAATTACTTTTTAGCCACTTAAATTTAATGGTACTTCCATGGGTTAATGAGGATGGAATGGACATTTCATGCTACAGCTACAATGATACACTTCTGAGGACTTGCATACCACTTTTTTCTGGGTCCCTTCAAGAACTAAAATGACAAATATGGAGTAAATAGCTCAGCTTGTTATTTTGCTGAACTACAGGACTGACAAATATTTATAAGACATAATGAAGTCTTGCTATTAAGTTAATATTTTCCCTCTTGAATAGACTTCTCCAGTGGCTGTCAAACATCTTCACATTAACCGTTGCCAAGTGTGAGCTTAACAGCCCATCTATAGCTGGGAAAAGAAGACGAAAGCTGGCCACATGATTTTGAGTAAACAAGCAGTCCCTTTGCCTCTGAGAAATACTTTCCAATATACCAGTGAGGCCAGAGGCCAGCTCAGTATTGCTAAGTGGTCACTGTTTTCCAGACTATCCACAAAAGATTCAGACTTTGAGAACTTGGCTTGCCTATTCTTATTGCTTATGCAAGGTTTCCAAGGCCACCAGTAAGTTCATTGTCAGTACACATCAGTCAGAATGAACTCATGCCTCTTTGGTTGGCATAACCAGCATCAGCACTGTGGTGGAACACCTGGGCATCTCTTGCAAATATCTGACAGCAGGAAGTTTAAAGATCTTAGGCTGTTTAAATATGAAAAGGCACAAGGAAAATTGAAAAAAAAAAAAAATCAGCCTGTACTTAAATGACAATTTTAAATAATACAGGTTTAAGATCTGTTATAACACAACTACAAACCTGATCTTGTAATACACTAGGTACAAGTTTCTCCCTCTATGAGGATACGACAAACCTTGAAGATTTATGGTCATATGGATGGTCCTATCAAAAAGTTTCACAAATTCTCTGAGAGGTAGCACGGGGGGAAATATGTGGGAGAAGGTAACGAGGGTAGGCACAAGAACAGAAAAGTCTCTCACTGAGAAGCACAGAAAGCAGCAAGAGCAGGGACTTCAAGGAAGTACACGTCTAATTCTCAGACACTTACCAGTGTCTGTCTGTCACTGTCTCACCTTGTGATTGTCTCCTGCTGAAAAGCCCCTATGGAAAAGCTCAGAGACAGCAGCACCTCCCCAGAAAGCTCCCTCTGCTCTAGACCTGTGGGATAGTAGCTCCCACACCCAGAACTGCTCATCTCCTAGCTTCAGCCCAGTTGTAGCTACATTCTCACAGCTGCATCCACTGTTCATCAAACAGCTTCCCAGCAACATCCTCAATTTTAGGCAATGTCTTCAGGTTACAAATAAACAGATATCAGACTCAGGAGAGAGATGGGGAAGGAGAGGATAAGTAAGATAGCCTAAAGACAAACATGCTGGTCTACTGCTTTAACCCAAAGCCTTGTTACCCTACCACTGCTCTCTCTAGTACATTTTGGGCCCTTTCCTCTCACCCCTTTCCAGGGGTGACTCCTGGGTCAAATGGTCTCTCACGATCTTCAGAGGCTGCCAAAAAGCAGAAAAGCCTTCCCATATTTACATTAGGAAGTGGCTTGTTTCCTACACTGGTCTTTCACTCTAGCTCGCCTATTCAAACCAGGCAGTCAGGAACGGTTACATACTGCAAGGTACAAATGAAGACATGGGCATAACCAGACAACTCAAGGGGGAAGGCACTTGATATTCATCAATACTACCTGCCAAAGTGCATGGTGCAGCCAAGAAGGTCCTTCCAAAGTGTTCAAACATTCCTAATATTTGAACACAACAGTTAACTTTGCTAATCTCGGGGTGCGTGTGAGCGTGCGTGCATGTGTGTGAGTGTGCGTGCGTGTGTTGATGGGGGTGTTCAACCTCTATACTTCTCTGGAGTAGGGTCAAGACTCATTCAACCTTCGCTGAATATAGAGATTAGCACCACCTCAGCTGCTCTTTATTTTGCAGATGTTAGAGCCATCTACTGGTTCCTTACAGTTTTCTCAAGTGGCTGCTCTGGGCAGGAGAGGTGACAGGAAGGCAGTCTGCAAAACTTGATCAGCGACCAAGAGCACCACAGTATGCCTGATCCCAACTGCTGGGATATCCAAATGACAGGTTTGAGCCTGCCTCATTTCTCCCAGCATGACATAAAGGCAGAGAGAACAATATCTCAGTGCTCTAGTGCCAGTGACTGGTCAGAGGAAGCTAACGAGCACAGCAGATACAGCATTAAGACTAAGCTCTTCTCCCAGCACTTCTGGGATGTTCTAGCTGGTATCAGGCAGCCTCACCTAAAATCATAAGTTTGTGCCCAGCTAAGCTCTTGTCCTCATGTAATGGGTAGGTGCATGACAGAAGTCTCTTAGCTGTGCATGGCACCTTTTGGCCTGGGATCATGACAACCATCTTTTCATACACGAAGAACTAGAAAGGGCTCCAAAATACCCCATCATCTACAGTCTGCAGCATTCCCTGCAGAAGGTGACCAGGTGCAGACTTTGAGAGTGAGAGCTTTATCTATATTTTCAACATGGAAGTATATAGTATATTTCACCGTACTTTCATATCCAGTGTCTTTTATGACTAAAGCATATGCTAGGATCATTAATACAAGGAGTTGCAATTTTAGAGTTAGGAACCTTAAAATTAGACTAAATGGATTAATAATTTATATTTATCTTAAATGACCTGCAGCTCTGTCAAAAGCAACAGGTATCACAACAAAGCTGTGTGGTAACAAGAATCAAAGAGGGCATTCTGCTGTACTACTGCTGCCTCAGGGACATTCCCAATCCTAAAGCTGATCGAACAACTTAGAGTATTGCTTCAGTAATTTGCAGTTTTCTTCCTAGCCACATCCTACCACAGGAAGGACACGTGCACACGCTCGTTACCCCCAAAATGCTTCACATGAAGCCCGCAAGCAGTTAATAGAGGTGGCTGAGGTAGAAGCATTACAGCACTTTCTCTGTTCATCAGTTCTCTCCCCCACTAGCATGTTTTTGGGGGTGGAAAAAGGGTTCTGCTGCATTTCATTTGTTTTGCTGCACTTACACAGAAATTCTTGAGGTCCAGGCTTAAGTCATAAAATGGAATTCTCTTGTACCTACCTCAGGAATATTGTGTGAATCATAGATGATTTGGATTTCATGCCCCTTTTCTAGATAGCATATCAACACCTAGAGCTTTACCAACTGGTCAATCTACATTTACTCTCCCTATTCACCCTCCAAAATTCATATATGTTTTTAAGTCCCTCAGGTTCCAGTTGGGAGCTATCATGAAATTTGTATCAGCTGTGACTCAGAACTTACTTCTATGACAGTGGCACTTTGGGATTTCAGCTAATGTCAGAGATGCATAGACAACTTGACAATGATGGGTTTCCATCTGGGATTTCCAAGGGGTAAAGCTGCAGCTTTTTTAATTCAGCCAGGGAGCTGAATTAAAAGGTCCTAATTGTTGGGGCAACACCAGATGCTTGTGACAGCAAGTGATCAAAGCCCTTGGTGCTGAGACAGCAGAGGCAGGGCTCCTGACACCATGATAATAAGTAGTTTGTTTTCTTATTTCCAGATGAAAGCTCATGGCTCTGTGCATGAGTTGTACAAAGTGTCAGAAAGCAAACCAGTTTTGCATGACAAAATATTATGACCATATAACTCTGACGTAATTAGCACAATGCTATGGTCCCTTAATTAGGTAATTCCAGCAGTGTTTAAATGATAGTAGAAAAAGACATTCTGAGGCAGAAATGGCAGCTTGGTACCCAACCGGTTGGCTTTTCCTGGCTAGATTCCTAACCGCCAAACAACTCCTCTGCAGTCTGCTTTTCTTATCCCACCCCAAAGTGCTACATTAGAGATATCTGCAGTGTTTGGGCAGGCACTGTCAGATGGAGAATTTAAAAACCTGGCAAAGATACAGGTTTCACTGTTTAATAATCTGTGTGACTTACATTTTAATTCTGAAAAAGTGTCAGTCATTGGAAATGAAGCAGACATGATATTTCATGCACATTCCTCATTAAAATACAGCATGCTTGTTCTTTAAGATTATTATTTTGAAGTGCAGGAAACTTCTACCTCTAGAGGCTCATTTAGTTGCTTTAGCGCCTAATTAGCAACTTGAGAGGAACCTCACCATACCTACTGTAGTGCTCTCCAGCAAAGAGAAAAGCAGGGTCTGTTTCATCTGCAGAAACCTAATTCAAGAGTGTGATATATATGACATCATCCTAGGTGAGACAAAGTTCTCATGAGAAAACACAATGTTTCTACATCAAGCACACTATCATTGCTATTAGTGATCTTTTCTTCACTAAAAAGCCTTTAAACAGCATGCTGGTTATTCGCTCAGGGACAAAACAAACCAGAATATGAAAAGCACGTGAAAGAATTAACTCTAAAGCAGATTTCTGCTCAGACATGGATGCAGCATTCAACATAAATAGGTTAGAATGCTTATCACTTAGTTTCCATACTCAATAAAACAGAGCTTAATTCTCTCATACTTCACATCCAACTAAGACTAGTGTACGCACCAGGAGAGGAGATGCGCCGTTTCCAGCCCACGCAGTCTAAGCCTGTTGGAGTGCTCTGGGAAAATGGATGTAGTTTCAGCGGTAGGATGTCAAAGGCAACACCAGACATGATGGATGGACTTACTACAGCCTGCAGCAAGAGAGGGAAAACAAAGACAACAAACATTAAACTTAGATGCCCTGTAAGACAAAATACAGCGTTCAACACATTTCCACCTCTGATGCCTGCTCATGTAAGTAAGTAGTATTAGTAGATACATGTAGATGATTATGGCTACGGAGATTAGAAAAGAGCGAGGAGGCAGGAAAACTGCAAGGTAGTAAGAGCAGATAGTGGACTCATACTTCACATACTGCCACACATACCTACATTCACAGGCAGTTTCACTCCTTCCTGTGAAGTCTATCTAGTGGGAGGGGAAAGCATATCACTCCAACAAGTCATCCCCTCAGCTACAGAACTGTTTCCTACAATTTTATGACTAATAATCCCTGTTCTGGTATTTAATGTGCAAATAAAGCTTTTCCCTTCAAAGATTTACTGGTGCCGGCCCCCAACCATGTAGGATGTGGATAACACATTATTCCCTTCAGTTAAAGGTACATTGCTCTCTCTTCTACCTAGCTGATTGATTTTACAAAGCTTACAGAACTTCATGAAACTTTGAAGACTCCATACCATTGCCAGATCTCATTGAATTAATAACTTTGGCTTGCCTAAGTGGGAAAAATGCATAAATACATACACACAGCTCATGACCTCTAATGCCTCACTAAGTCAAGCTTAAAATAAACAAAAATACAATATTTGATTGTTTGGTTTAAGAAGTCACACAATCATACAAACCACTGCCCTAAAGATACTCCAGCCACTCACAAGCTAACCCACTCTGTCACACAGACATTCAATTAAAGTTGAAAAAAAACCCCAAACCAAACAAAGAACGATCAACAAAATCCAAAATGTAAACAAGGTTGTTCTCCTTTTCTGTGTCAAAACCAGTATTTCCTGCCAATTTTGCCACACCAAAACACTTTCGGTGTTTTCTGTCTCCTCTCACCCACCCTGAAACAGAAATAATGTCTTCTTGATACAGGGAAATGAGACTAACATTCCCCTGCTACTTCATCAGGGAATCACAATATACTGGGAAAGATCCTACAAGAATATATAGATCATCTGACAATGAGCAATACAAATTGTAGTCAAAGTCACTGAAACCTGTACTACTTAATGCATAATGCAGATATGCTTTTATTACTTTTTACTTCACTCTCTTTTCTCCATCCCATAACTCCTATGGCTGGCGCCCACAGAAAATACCAGTAACTGCAGGTGACCGGGAGATCAGCTGGTCAGTAAGCACTTGTCCCACGGGCGTAAGCATTTTTCATCTCTGTATTGCTACTGCCCCTTCCTTTTGCTTCTGTGACATATCCATCCCTCACTGAACCAAGAGTTTGGGATACTGAGGTCCAGTAGAGTAGCAGTTGAGATCTAGGATCTTTCCTTATCACTACCAGCTCACACTATGTCCCATCAGCATAAAGTGTGATGACTAGCCTTGATGCTGAAGCCTCTTCTTGAGAAGATGGCAATTAGTCAAAACATCCTTCCAAAACTAAACAGCAATCTAAGCCCTCTGAATAGCCTCAGACTGCCCAAGCAGCTGAAAGTGCTGCTGCTCTGCCTGGTTTGCTTTATTCTTCCTGGACTTACTTACCTAAAACAAAGAGAGTACAGCCAATACTTTGGCACAAATCACCATCTCCTGAGGGATAGCATAAACCCTGTTCAAATTAACCTGAGCAGTGCCTGTTTGTCTAGAAAAGTCACGGCAAAGCCCCAGTGGGAGCACATGCTATTCCAGTGACAATGAAACCAAGCAAAACAGGCAACTTACTGGGCGACAGCTCTGAAAATGCCAAGGGTAAAGTCTAGGTTATTTACATGAAAAGTGATAGAACGCATTATTGTTCTAAGACTAGGGAGGAGAATACTGCCTTAGGGCTGTTACAATAAAAACTGCAGGCTTCATTCTTATTAATCCCCAGGACACCAGAGCAAATTTCAGGTACAGGCATCATTTGATTTCTATAGCAGGGGAGCCAGGCCTCTACAAACCAAAGTCAGGAGAAGAAGCATTTTCAGAGATTTTAGTAATATGTGGGCAGGGTTTTCCCCAGCCTACAAGGGAGGGGAAATGAGGGACTAGAGCATAGTAAAGACCCTCTATTCCACATTTTCTACTATAGGTTCAAGGGGGCTATTTCTATGCTCTTACGCACAGCAGTTCAGTCCCTGGGAGAGGCATTTACCCCTGTGTGTGTCTGTGCCTTGTCAGGTGCACACCAGGGGGAGATATGTCATTCAAACCCCTCTCCAAAGTGTGTTCATTACCCTCTTGAAGTGTATCCGAGTGCCCACAACCATGGTGGCGCATAGCAAAACTTAATTTTTGCTTGTTTCAGACGGGGTAAAATCAGATTTCCAGGAGTCATATTCAGGACAATAAGCTAAAGATCTATTTTTCACTGCTTCTCATTTCTCTTTTTCTGCACTACACCCCCTGCGGCCCCCCAGATGGGCCTTTTAGGAATCTCTCTAATTTGGCTCTAACGAATGCATGTAGAAGTCATGTCTGTGCTTCTGTTGCTGTGCACTAGAGAGGCATGAAGCTTAACAGTCAGGTTTTAACTTTCTGTCACAATAGGAAAGAACAGGATGGGAGCAGACAGGCTGTTCAGAGACACCACTAAAACAAATTTTGCAAAAATAATTCCCAAACAGAGCCCATTGCCATTACAGCATTACATGTATCAGTGGTTTGGGGCATTGTCTCTGTTCCAGCTACAGAATTTATATTGCATTAAAAATAAGTAAGACGACCCCAGGATAAACCATGAAACCCATCACCATGTGAAGGGCAAAACCTACAGCCAAGCAAAAGAAAATAAATTCATCCACAGCCATGTGAGTTTCTTTTCTTCCACTTCAGGGGGTGCTACCTTCAAAGGCTCGCCACAACCAGTTAAATGTTAAGACTTTAAGATACACGATCAGGAGCTGCTCAGCTTGTTACTGGTACCATTTCATTATAAGGGACAGCTGGGTCAAGCTTAGAGTCTGACTCTAGGGATTACCACAGACAGTTTCCATTTAAAGCAGATGAGCAGCTTACTGAACCTAAGCAAAACAAAGACCAGTATATAGAATTGTTTAGGGCTGATATTTCAAGTGTTTATTTTTTTAGTTTAAAGGTAGTTTCTTGACTGTTTGTCCATCTCCCCCTGAATCCCAGCTACCAGCTTTCAGAATAGCTTCTTGTTACCACTATACTCATTTGTGTATATTGATCTGAACGGTAAGAGTAGTATCCAAAACCAGCACTTGAAAAATCAAGAATTTGTTTTTTATTCCTCCCTGGTCTGACCCATTAAGTTGTTTCCCCAATATTGCATCATTACATCACCTTGTATGCTGACCTGATCTTGACTTAACACAGTATGACTTGTCATAACTGAAGCCACACATCCCAAGGCAGCTATGTGTCAGAAAACATCAGACTTGCAATTTTATATCTCCAAAGCCCCATACAGTTGCCTTGTTCCATTCACAAAACCACAACAGACAATGAACATCCTACAAAGCTTCTTTTGTGATAATTTATTTCTCCTCACAAAAAGGAATTTAGCATCCTCCTAAAACTGCCCTCAAACATTGCAGCTTGTGACGGTACTCCCACCACACTTGGGAGTATGAATAAGCCAGCATTATTACAGGAATAGAGCATTGCAAAGACAGAACAAAACACAACAGGAAAAAGAAACTATGTGATGACCATTATAAATGAACAATACGGGCCAAGAAATGCAGTTATACTGAAAACAGCCCTTGAAACCCAACAGGTCTCTCAATAAAACTTAACATTGTGCTCTCTGGACCTGCCCACAGAGTTAAAAAGTGTCAATAACCTACATAACACACTTAAATCAACAGAAACAGTAAAAACCAAATTTACCTATATGCTACTAAATATCTTCTACTCACCTCTACTACCCAAAGAAGAATGAAGCAGAAAAATAACTCGAGCCTGTAAGCCCCACGGGCAGGTGAGGGGGTAAGTGGGAGGGCCGCAACAGGCACAAGGGGCAGCTGCAAGTCATTACACAGCTGACCACAATTTAGAGGTAAGTTTGCACCAGAAAATAAGAGTGGAAATGCTTAAAGGGGAAGATGTTTTCTGGCAGCATCAAAATGTGTAGTCAATCACCAAAACAGACAGCATTCAAGCTGAGTAATCTGATGGCTCTAGGGGAAGCTCTTGAGGTAACTGGTCACTCCTCTTAAGAAGCACTAATGTTCTCAGTGCTGGCCAACATATCCTGCAGCATGGGCTAGATTTCCATCACTATCCATGCTTATCAAAGAAATGTAAGAAATATTTTTAGCATGTTTTACTGACTTCTGTTTATCACTGAGCCACTTTGTCTAACATTGCATGCCTGTACAGCACTAAGCACTCAGAATTCTGAACAAGGTAGAAAAGTAACACAGTTAATGTCTTTTTGGTTTTTTTTAAATCTTAACACGCACATGCATGAGGACCATCACTCATTGCCTTCAACACATAGGTAGCAGTGGGGTTCAGCCAGGAAAGCATCCTTACTGAACTGAGAGTAGGCAACATATCACAGAATCGTACCCAGCACTCATCCAAGCATCAACTGGCAACGTTTTGTTTTGAAGAGCCCTAAAAATACAAAATAGCACAGATTTTTAGCCCCTTTTCTTGAGGAGGGGGAACAGTGGGCAGTTTTTCAGAAACCCGGTTTCTGGAATTGGCCTGGCTTTCTATCCTGGGTGTCCATCAGCTTCGACAGGAGGCTCTCCCAAGGCAGACAGATATGAGGCAGCAGTTTACACCTAGCAAGCAATAGTGGACAAGCTGAGCTGTATCAGGTGAATGTTTCCCCCTACCATCCGCAGAACTATTTGTGTGCATAAGCTCAAGCATGTGCTGAAGTGGTGACAGGACTGGGGCCTCAGCTCCCCTCAAATATTGTCATTTTGATGCAAGACCAACCAGAAACAGACAATCAGGACAACAGAAAGGGAACCAAATGCAAGTAACAGACCAAAACCCTGAGGAAAGTTTTTATTTTAGTATCTGCTACTTGTTTTCAGGCTTGCTCAGAAGCTTTCTCCATATTATCATCAGACACTGCATGGAGTGTCCCTCTATCTCATGACCTTTTTCCCCAGAAGTTCTTTTTTATGTATGAAGGCTAAATTTGGCTCTTGGATTCAGATTCATGGCTCTCCCTGAAGGGAACAGACCTTAGCTCTGGATCCAAAAGTAACAGATGCCATCAGTGTGAGTCACAACAGCCACAAAGTTTGTCACAAGCCATCATAACACTGATCTAAAAGTCTCCCCTGATGGAGAGGAGAATACTAATAGCTAAAACTCCAATGGCAATGTTCACTCAAGCATTTCACAGCAGGAATTTGCCTCAGTAGGAAGTGTGGAGTTGGCCTCAGATACAAGGGAAATCTAATTTAGAAGTCCCTTTTGAAAGTGAATACAGCAATGCCACAGGGCACAGAATGAGATTCATCAGTTTAACTTACATTGATTCAAGGCAGTTTTGATTTCCTCCCTGCCCTTCCTATCTTTCAGCTCACAGAGCAAACTGACGCTCCACATCCTATTGCCTAACACAGCACAGGGCAGGAACTGCTCACTTAGAGCAACTAAAAACTGACCACCTTTAGAGACCATCACTTATGGACCAGTTTAGTGTTTAATCAGTCTCCACAGACTACCGGGCCCAAAGAAAGCAGATAGAACTGGTACCAGACAAAGTGCAAGGACAGAAATACGACGACAGTAGAAAGAAGCAGTTGGAGCAGAGAGGAAGGCAGTGCCAGAGCATGAGGAGGATGATGTACGGTTTCTTACTTTTAACTGGTCTTCTGGGAGATGTTGCAATTGATTCCCTCTCTCTGGCTGTGTCTTCTTCTCTAGCTTCCTTTTTTGGTTCTTCTCCATCCAAACATCATCGAAGCTGAAGCATTTATAGAGGGGTTTAGGTCTCATCCTCCTCCTCTCTGGAATCTCCTTGGCTTTTTCATCTGGAGCAAGGAAGGAAAGCCTCCAGGCTTTGCTCTCAAGGGTGGAGATAGGGCGTGGGGATGGTGGAACCTGGGGGGGCCTTCTTTTGCGATGGGGAAGCCATTTCTCATTTGGCCTCTTTTCAGATGGTATTTGACAGTGCTGTTTAGACTCCTGTTTTACAAACAGCAGGTGAAAATACAGGGTTTGTTGGCTGGAAATTTTGTTTGCTTCAAATCAGGTTGAACAGAAGATGGTACAGCTCCGTTATCTAGACCAAGAACCATTCAGAAGAAAATGCTTTCCCAAGACTGGCTGGCCAAAATCAGCCTGTCTACTCATTCAGCCTTCTCCACAGGCTTAGGGGATAGTCCACTTTGAAGCAGAAGCTCTGCTACCCTTTGAGAGTGTAATATACACTCCCTCTGCACAGGACAATGCCCTTTTCACCCCCATTCTAGATGGCATATTACAGTAACGTAACTACTGGGATTTAGGTCACTCTGTCTGTACAATATTATTTACAAAGACAGACAGTGTCTCTGAAAATAGAATAATGAGCAGTCTTGTCTGTCTGTGCTTTTCCAACTGTATTTCAGTTATACAATGTGAAAAGGCTTCCTAGATGCCTGCAGGCCTGATATACTAAGTCCTGTGCTTCCTGATGTGCTCTTTGTGCTATCCATTTTATTTGCTTGACGTTGGGCCAAGAGCGAGGAATTGCACAGCTTTGCACTTCACTCTCATTTGCTTTTAATAAGTGGCCACACAAAATTACAGCTTTTATACTGGAACAACTTGAAAACAAGCATGTCCTGAGGCATCTAACTACCGCTCCAGGTAGAGTCAGTGTTAGAATCAATAATATTTAAGGTGGGAGATAACAACATTGAGGAATGAACTAGGAGTCTCTTTTTCATGCCAAGAAAATGTTGTGTCCTGACAATAGTATCTCTCCAGTTTCTCACAGTTCATTTGAAGAACCCAAATATAACAAACCCTTAAACCACTGCAGACACTTCCTATCTGCTCTCAGTTAACCAACAATCCCAGATCAATTCTTCTTTGCCACTGGCAAGAGATGCCACAGTCTAGAAACACTCCTTATCTACTAGATGCTATGCAAAAAGGAAAGTGTATCCTGCTGGTATTCTGTGCCTAACCCCATCATATTGGAGATCAGCAAGGAGGAGAACTTACAAACATGGGATATATTAGGACAGTTTGCTCTTGCCTGCTGGGTAACACAATCATGTAAGTAAAATCATGCCACAAACAGTCAGATTAATTAAATATGTAATGAAGGCCCTGCCACATCAGCAAACTGGTAATTGTTTTGTCTTGCTGTTTTCGGCATAAAATCTTCGTCCTGGATATAACTTGGAGAATGTTAACCATTAGCAGGTAACATGAGGGGGGCTGGTCTGTGCTCCATCAGGCTATGAAGGGTTACTTACCAGTGTGGTAGCCAGAGGTGTCAGGGGCAAGCTCATCCATTGCAGTTTGGTACAGCACTATAACACAGACAAAGCTGATACCACTGGAAAAACACCTGGCTGGGGGCTTGGGGAGTATACACATATCCCCATAATGGAGAGCCCACTGGTAAGTGAGCTCAAGGAACTTCACAATTATGCATTTGTTTTCCAATAATGTCTTTACTGATGTGGAACAGAAAAGGACTTTTCTTCAAATCCACTCTTAAACTTAATTTTATGACTCCTTTACTTAGCAACATATATAAGGAAGACCATCCTTAATGTTTAGATGATAATTATATTGGAAAGACTTAACACGGCACATATACTTTGCCCAATATCTATGCTGTATTTTCAGAGCGCCCTGAAAAAACAACTTCACTTACAAAACCCGGGGTGCAGTTCTACTACATTTCACAATGTCACAAAAACGGAAATTAAAAAAAAACCTATCTGTTTTAATAAATTAGATGATACGTCCTGAAAGCTGGGACATTTACATTAAGTTCTAGGCTCCAGCTACTCTGCAGCCTCCAGAAGAATCAGGAAAATTAAACTGGTTTTATATAGCTTAGATACCATTTAAGTTTTTAATGGTTTTCTTTAAATTATTTAATGTAGCAATCAATTTAAGTATTTATGTATTTGCTCCTAATGCTTACATTATATGATATGGGCTTGCCTATTCAAGGATTTACACATGCCTTATCTCTCCACTCTTTTCTAGATGCTCTTTTGGGTTATCATTTACATGTCAATGATTTTATTCATCCTCTGAGAGGCTTCATCTGTTGACAGTGTGTATAGTACAAGTATCTTGCATTTTCCCAGGCTGGTGTAAGACTTCAGTCTCTTGTTTGGAATGTGGTGTCCAGTATTAAGTTTGTAAGTTAAGTTGATGCCTATGAAAATGATTTTCAAGTAAAGCAAAAGGCAGAAGGGAATAAAGCAAATTCTCTTCCCCTTCTGCCCACAGCGATCCCAGTACTACAGCCCTCACTTCTCAAACTGCCACCCACATGCTTCCTTAGATCCCAGACAGCATTAGCTAAAAAACCCAAACCAATCAATCAAAAAACTTCCATTAGGAATATATGAGGAGAAGTTGAAGGAACTGGGCTTATTCAAGCTGGTAAGAAGGCACTGAAGGCAATATAAGAGCAATCTGCAGCAATTTTGTAGTTTCATGGATGATGGAGCCAAACTCTTTTCAGTAGTGCCAGAAAATGCCGCAACACAATGGCCAGAAATTGTAGCTTGGAAAGTTCTGGTTAGACATTAGGAAAAAAATTTTCCTTGGGAACTTATTTCCCAGAGAGGTGGTGAAATCTCCAGTAATGCGGGTTTTCAAGACTTGGTTAGACAAAGTCATGGTTTTGCCTATCTGGTGTTGCCGCTACTCCTGTCTGAAGAAGGAGGTGGGATTAGATGACCTCCCAAGAACTGTTCCAACCAACCTTTTTGTGTTTCTATACAAAAATTAGGGAGTTTCTATTAAAAAAATAAAGAGAATAGGTACTATACACCAGTCACAAGGCTCAGTTCTGCGTTCTCTTAAGAGGGGTAAAATCCAGCTAAGAACTAGAGTTGAACACAACGTGGCATCTATGTAGCCTGTCTGAGGCATATTATGCACTAGTGCTGTTATGATGACTCCACTCCTTCAGATTTTTGTGGTAAATCCTCCCTTAAAGAGTGCATGAATTCATATAGTCTTGTACTGAACAGAAAGATTAAGTAGTGCTACCTATCTTAGACAAAAAGGAATATTTATGCACCCATCTAACCCACGTGTTCACTCAGCCATTACAGAGTTTCACTTGAATTCCCTAAATCACATTAAAACAAAAGAGTCCACAAACAAAACCACCACCTGATCATTCCCAGAAAACAACTCACCTCATCTCGGAGCATGTCACTAATGGAAGAAGCTGTGTTTAAGCTGATCTGGGATTGACTGCTTATGCCACTGTCATCCCTCTGGTATTCATTGTCCAATGAGTGTACAGAAAGTAAGAGACTACCTCTGGGTTTCAGTGTCTTTGGTCTCTCAGGAGCCTCCAAACTGCTTTCAAGTGCAGAGCTGTTCCCAAGAGAGATCATCGAAGTGGCACATATTCTTCCAGGATAACGGAAGCTCTTGTGTTGAGAAGTGGATCGTGGACTCTGCGGTTTAGGACTCATGGGCCTACAAGGCATGTCTTTACCATCAGAATTTGAGAGCTGGGGACATGATGGACTTGGCTGACTAAATGGCAGCTGTAAGTCAGTGGGGCTAAAAGGAGATTTCATCCAGTATTCCTCTAGAGAAGTATGTAAACTGTTGCTCAGACCCTCTTGTTCATCACAGTCTGAACTCTGTGAGTATCTGATGCCCAAGTCATGGGACTGTATTCGTTTTCTCCACATACCTGCAGGTGAAGAGACATCAACAGGCTCCACAGAGGTGTCAAAATAGTTGGTGTCTGTTGAGGAGCCATTAGCTGTTTCTGTTTTAAAAAACGTGTGTCCGTTGGAACTATCCTGTCGCTCTACTGACGTTCTCATTACGTTGCCTCTAGCTGCATTAAGACTCTCCTGTGTTGGTGATAAACTTGCTAAGACAGGCCTTTTTAGTCCATCTGCCTCTTTGCTTTTTAGAAAAGCTTTCCAAGTGCTCTGGCGAAGTTTGGCTTTCTCCTTTTCATTTTTCAGTGAAACTCTCGAGCTTTGATCAGTATTTTCCTTTTCTGGAGATTTGGATTCAAATAAGCTTGAGAGGGATTTGTGTGCCAAGGCCAACCTTGTCCTGAACTTCTTACCTTCAGTGTTTTTGTTCCTTCTGTATTCATTTTCAGGGAATGCTTTTCTAATCTCAGAGTATTCCACAGGTTCACTGTCATTGCTTTCAGATGAACCTGAAACTTGTCGATCTGCATATTTAACAGCAGCTAGTGTGGGAGAAGTTGAATTTGTATCTACATCTTCCATCAGTATCCGACCAGAGCCAGAAGCCTTCCTCAGGCTCATTCTGTTGAATAATCCTGCAGGTCTCTCATAGAATAAATCATCATCGTCAGAGTACTCAGAGGCATAGCTTTCCTTCCTGTGGAAGGCTGAACCAGATGAAGAACTTTTGAAAGACTGTAAACTTTCAGTGTCTTCATCCTCTTTCCCAGCATCCAGTTCTTCCATCTTTGCTTTACTGCCAAAGAAGCTGCTACTTCCCCGATTTTCTGCTATGACAGGCTTAGTTTTCCTGAAAGATGTCATTTTTGAGAATACTAAAAACCTGGAAGCTTTCCCACTATTCCCATTCTTTGTTGGCTTTTGCATAGCTTTATAGAGACTGCTGTTACTTCCCAGGATGTGGAATGAGTTATCATCCATTTCCTCACTGTTAGTGCTGCAGGTACTGATATTATCTAGGCCCAGCATGCAAGTGTTATGGGTCTCCCTTTTCACAGAATAGTTAAAGACATCAGACACATCCAGATTCGGTGTACTAGGGCTAGGGCTAGCTGTGTCTTCTGCAGAAAAGCCCCCCTTTCCTTCGCTAGGAGAAGGTTCTTCACAAATACCTATTTGATCCTTTGAACTATTACAGCCTTCAGTTCCTTGCCTGCATACTGCTTGTTCAGAGACGAAGCTGGGCCCTTGAAGGTCAACATCAGCACCATCTCCCTGACACAGATTGCTTACACTGCACATTTCCAGTGTTACTGCACTAGTTATATATAAGCCTTCCTCTCTGCCTTGATGTGCTTTGAATTCCTCTTCCTTAGACACCTGGTCATCTCTTGTTTCAGTCCATGACTGTCTGAACTGTTCTGTCTCTAATTCAAAACCAGTCTTTGTTTTGCAGAGCTCTGTCTCAGAGATCATAACACCACTTCTGCTACGTGATTTTAAGAGCACTTCTTCACATTGATCTGCCCCACTTCCTCCGATAAGTGTATCATTGCCCAGTGGTACAGCAACACTCCTGAATTCCATTTTTGCACTTGTAACCATGGAATTACTACAGATGAACCCTAAGGATGAAACTGCATCTGTTTTCTCTCTTTGCTCTTGTGAATCTTCTGGTTTTTCTTCAGCTTTAACCCTACTAGGGAGTTCCTCTGCACTACCAGGAATGGAGTGGGTGGCCAGAATTTGTTCTTCACAGCTACAGCTTTCACTCAGAACTCTCTCTGGCTCATCGTGAGCTTTGCTGACAGTATGAGAAGACATTAAATCCTTGCTCCCTACACTTCCCAATGTTCCAGTTACCACTTCAGTAGGAAGGTTACCATTCAGTGTCTCGGAATGTAATCCTTGCTGCTCTACAGATACTATAATTAGGGTAGGCTTTAACTCTGGAAGAGTCATTAAATGCCTTCCCTGGCTTACATAATCTGATCTGGGAGTCATTTCAACAGCAAACACACTGTCTTCCTCCTTTCCTTTATGAGTAGGATGTTCATTTGTTACTAGCTCAGAGTGACTCCTTAAGGCACCAGTTTTACAACTTGTACTTCGCTGCGTTGACTCTTTGTGCTCTGCCTCAGCGTTACTGCCACCTGGATGCAATGTGGTTTCCAGGACTTTCCAGTCGAAGTCAAGGTTAGAAGAATCATCTACCCATCTTTCCTCTACCACAGTCTCCACATCTGACAATTCAGATTCAAGGACATTTTCCTTCAAACTTTTCTGCTGTATTCTACCAGTGGAAACACAGTTTACAGAACAATCACAATCTCTGTTTTCCACAACAGCAAGAAAACCTACATGACAAGCTGCTAGGTTCTCAGTGTCACCAATGCCAGATTCAAAATCAACATCACAAGGGAATCTGTCTGCTTCCAGATCTCTTTCAGCTTTGTACTGGTCACTTTTTATAAGTTCTTCAGCATTTATGATCACTGGCTCACAGTCCAGGGCAGATGAAGTCTCCTTTTGTTTCAGATTGCACTCAGAAGCCTCAATCTGTGTAGAAAATAAGCTATCAGCATATGTACCTACTGCTTCTGGGCTAAGGCCACACATCTCTGGTTTAGAGTACAAATAACAATCAGCAGGAGAGCCTGCTTGTTGAGAAAGCTGACACTCATTTGAGTCTATGTCAGTATTAAGAAGAAATCTTTTTATGCCAAATTTGCCCTCTATTTTTATTGCCTTTTCAGGGCTAACAGGTACCCTTCCTAAGTTTTTCCAAGTATATTCAAAATCCAGCCCTTCAAGATGTATTCTGGAACATGACCATCTAAATTTGTCCGTCAGATGAACACAGCTCCCCAGATACTCTGTCCTGCTTTGAGCACTGATATTTTCAGGTACACTGTGCCATGTTTTACTTTCTGTAATCTCTGACCTTGTAAGTGGTGGCTGAGATTTTGGTTTGAAGCAATGCTGGTAAAAGAATGAATCTGATGTCAACACGGTCTCTGTACTTCCATGTTTTAGCCTTTTACCTGTAGTTTTCTCACTGTCAACTGAGTTCCTCCTGCTGCATTTTATACTGGACATAGAATCTAATTCACACTTATAGTCAGATGTCTTAGTATAACTTTCACGGATAGATCCATTTGTTTCAAAATGAAGATTAGGCAAACTACAGCTTGATGCTGCATCTGACCGGAAGGAAAATTGCTGTACCTTAGGAAAAATCAAACAACTTTCTGAGCTTGCTTTGAAACAAGCAATGGCTAATACTGCAGGACGTTCTTTCTGTCTTGTAACATCATCTTCTGTAGGTACTGAGTTGGTACAGGATTGCACTTTACTGCTTTCAAACTCTGCTTTATTTTGCAATACTGCTACAAACTTTCTATGTGTCTGTGATATAATGCCCTCTTCACTGACTTGGTTCTCTGTGTTGGAAATATCACCAGCTAGTGTTAGCAATTCGTCACCCAGTTCTTCACTTTCTGACTTCACAGATTGTATGCAAAATTCAGTTTTGCTTGGTGCTGCTTTTATTTTGGAAGACACTGGTAAGTGCACTTGCTGGGTAAATTCTGGTTGCCTTGAGCGCTTAAGTTCATGGAGGGTTGTTTCTGCCTTTGCTTTAGGAAGACTACAGCACAGATTTTTTTTTTCGGTAAAAAGGCAGTTTGAATCCAAGCAAGTTTCCCCAGTTACATCACTGGAAACAGATTCTGTGTCTGATGCACTCTCATAAGGGTCAGTTTTTACATCTGACAAAGATCCACTTTGATGTGACAGCGTCTCAAAATAATCTTCATCTGTTTCTTGGCTGGATCCACGTATCTCCAGCTCTATCGTGCTCGGGGTAGAAGAACTCAGATCATCTTCAAACTCTCCTTCGCTGATGTAGTTTTCCACTGGCTCTGGGGTCTATGAATAAACAGAAAAGAATGATTTAGCAAAGTTTCCCACAGCAGCAAGGTAGCATGAATTATTATTAGAAAAGGGACTTAGGAACACAATTAATACATACTGATGTCTTTTGAAGTTACACGTGGTATTTTACTTAATGATGGACCTGAGGTCTTTCTATTTCTTACTTTTTGTTTCTTAGTGTTTCTTAATTAATATTTTTTAAATTTTGATATGTAATTATGCAGAGGCCAAAATTTGACTTTTGGCCATACCTTTCATAGCCAAATACCAAGACACATTTCACATTCAAATAAGTCAAATGGAAATCATTCCTTGCCGGTAGATCTAAAAACTCTAACAAATCCATCTTCAAATCTGAGAAGGAGATGCCATAAACCTGAGAAGTAATTGTTACTGTCCAAATTACAGAAATGTGACATGAATATATACAGAACAATTGTGCACTTGAATAACTGGATACTACCCATACCAAAGCCTGAACCAAAGGTGAAAGAAATCTTTTATTTCATTTTGCAGAAGGCTTATACCAGGAGCACTACATATATCAGTTATGAGAGCATATCCAAATCAGTGGCTGAGAGCACAAAGATCAAAACCACACTGTCAATATTAGGAAATGTCTTTGTCCCAGACAGCTACCCTGGGTTAGAGTCTCAGTCTTCTTTTCTTTAACCATCAGAAAGAAGTCTGGATATTTCTTGAGTTCAAAGTAGAAAAGGAAATCACAGAAGCTTTCCTGAGGTACTTGCTGTCTGTCAGCTTCAGGTACAGCTATTGTCAGAATTGCTAAAAATGTACCCAACAATGACATTTAGCCGATTCCAGCCAAAGTCCATTAACATCTAGAATGAGAAGATATATAAATATAAATGGCAGCCTTTAACCCTAGTGCTGCATATCTCTTTAACCAGATTGTTTTGATAACAATCATCACAAGAATGATCATCACATTTCAAAACCTGAAAACTGAGATCATAAACAATAAAAGACATTTCTAAAAAAAAAACAACCCACAAGCGAATGGCAGCCATCAAACTAGAACACAAGGTCCTTCAGCCTGAGTTGTATGTCGACTTCACCGGGGTGCTTTGTCACAGAGGAAGCGTGAGTCCTCATATGGGAAGCCAAATTCCAAATCACATCAAAGGATATGTCACAGAGTTTCTGACTCTAAACTTCAAAACATAGAGAGTAAATTGGAAAGGGGAAGCCACTACGGTTATTTCCAAAAGGGGGTCTCAATAAGAAGATCGGTATTTTCTCTCGACAAAAGAAGGAAAATATAAACTGAATGGAAGAAGGAGGGGGAGGATTCAGTGCTTCAAACCAAGCCCAAAAATCACTTTCACACCATTAAACCTGACCAAATTGCACTATAACGGCAACATGAGTCACACAACCAGCAGAGCAACGTGTCCTTTAACTGCATGCAATCAGTGATACATGTAATTGAGGTCCTTTAATAACGTCAAATCCCACTATCACCAGGACAGAAATGACCAGCATTAAAGCAGCACAGACTAGCATTTCACATAATGATCGAGCAGCATAAACCGTGAGCAGTTGGCTCATGCAGCAGTGAGTACAGCAGCGGCTGTTCAGCAGTACCAGCACTGCCTCTTCAACAGTGTTCTGAACACAAATTTACAGATGGCAATAAACTAAGATAAAAACTGTTGAGGCAAGTAGGAACAAAGTAATGAAGATGCTCAACTGTCCCCAAGGATAATTATGAATTAAAATGACAAAAAAAATCAAGGCAGAAATCCCTTACAGTCCATCTATCCTTCCAAATATAGCTATGTCCGGATATTCATACTGTGACCCCTCAAACTCATTATTTGTATTTGTATAATGGGTATTATACAAAATTATGCAATTAAAGTAGAAGCAGAGACCCCACAATTGCCTCCGCACCTTGTGGGAAATGAGGAAACAAGTTCTAGGTATGAAGGGCACCAACTAGTGCCAATTCCTGGACTGGGCCCAGAACTGAACACATGCCCCCAGTGCTGCTAAGGTGAAGAGCCAGCATCAGGATCGGCCTGGTGGAGCCTACTCTACCAGATGTACTCTGGGACGGAGTTCCCCTGAGGAGGGAGAGGACACAGAAGTTTCAGTTCTTGCTATGTCTATCAAAGCCCGCTGCCTAACAGACAAGGGAGGCCTAGAGCTGACCTCTAGTAAACCTGAAATTCATGAGCCCACTGAACTTCCCATGGTGACCACAGAAGGCGTCCTAACAGGGCAAACAACATGCAGATGGTGCCACTTAAACCTTCTTCTATGGGTCTTTGACTTCTTAGTGCCTCTGGTTCTATAGGTCTTTGATTTCTCAGTGCCTTCCCAGGCCTTTACTCTGACCAACTGTCATATATAGTTTAATTTCCTCCCAACCTGTAGTTTGTGTATTTTGTTAGGATTTGTGGGACTACTCTTTGTACTTTACTGGTTTTTTTCCTGTAAAATTTGAGTCTAAAGGACTCGGAGCAGAACGGGGGAAGTTTATAGCAGGCAGGTCCTTTGATATAGCTCTGTCCTCCCAACACAGACAATCACAGGTTTGAGAACTGAGTAGATATGTGGCAGTGATCCTCAACTAGGCTGCTGATCAGACAACAGTCCTCATGTCTTTAATTTCTATGAGATTACACTGAGAATTTAAAAAGTCAAATTACGTCTCTTTCCTGGGAAGGGTTCTTGAGAAAACCCTCAGCACCCATGGACAGAGTTGTGTGTTTATACATCTCTTCAATCTCAAAGCAGATAAACAGTTGGAAGACAAGAGTCTGGAATAAATACGAAAGAAACTACTTCTGAAATAAGGCTTTTGCACCTCACAGACAATAGACAAAGCAAAGCAAAGCTCCACCTGCCTGCTTTCCTCTTGTGTCTCTTTCACTGTCTCTGAAATGTGCCAAGAAAACAGGATGAAATTGAAGTTACTGAATCTGTCTTGCTATGACTGGGTGCAGCCATATATAATCCTGTCAACCTAAAGTCACCAGAAAAATAAAACTTCTGATTTTCATGTGTGAATTAAAGACTTCTATCTCCATAACATAAGATGTTTTCCATCCAAGTTGCCCTCTAACTGAGGACTGAAAATGCTTGTATGTGACATCTGCTCCCTTGGGCCCAGCCACTCCTGTCTTGTGAAAACTTTTTATTTGGTGGGAAAGTCGTGTATCATTTTGTCTCTAGATCAGATTCTGTATTTGCATCATTTTCTCACACTTACAAGATTATATTGCAACAATTGTGAACTTCTTAGATATTGTATTTCCCTAATTTTCTCTGCCTAATAATTGGTAAGATAGGCTAAACAGACAATTGTATTACTTCAGCTAGTCTTTCAATGAAGGATTTTATTTTTAAATCTCACAACCACCAAAAAGCAGCTGACTGTTTACATGCTCTTTGCTTTTACTTTGAATGCAAGTTCCCTAAGCAAGCCTGACTTGTGCTGGGTTTATCTACATGTTCTCTCTCCATTACTGTCTTTGAGAAGGGTAACGCTAATATAGCCACTTAAAAAAGGGGAGAAGAGAGAGAAAGATAGACAAAACTAGTAGATGAAACTGGACACTTTACTGGCAATATAGGATTGTTAATACGGCTGCTTCAGACTTCAGCTGTGATGTCACCTAGGGTTACTTTTATTGGTTTAACTTGTGTCCTGTGTATTTAAATAATAAGCTGAATGGAATTTCTGAAAAGATTGTGAGTCTCTGGAACTCCTCCTTGGCTTCCCGGGGATAGTGACTGGGTATGAAATTCTTAAATTTCATGATAGCTAAATGGTAAATATTTGAGGCACCCTAACATGGTAGCATGATAGTCATCCACCCTCTGTGTAATGAGAGCTGTGAAAAGCTGAGCTTTTTCTACATCCAAGTAGGTTTGAAAAATGCTGATCACAGAACTGTTATAGTGATTATGCATATCCTGAACTGAGGGCACAGAGTAAAAGCCAAAGGTATGTTCAGTCACAGGACAGAAACAGCATTTGAAATGCCCAGCTTCTCCCTCCACACTTTTCATACACCTCTGCTCTGAAAGGGACAACCTTAGAGAGAGGGGGTGGGGGGGGGCGTCCAGCCTCAAGGTCCTACTAAGCCTTGATCTCTCCAAATGGGCTGGCTAAGGTTGCCTAAGGTAATGGTACTTCTAGAAACTTGGATGTTTGCTGGGTTGCAAATGCCTGAGAAGATCTAAGACCACCAAGTCTTTCCAGAAGAACAGTCATAGAAATGTTTTTTCATGAGATAAATTATGTTCTTGGGTTTAAGGTAAACACAGCACAAAAAGTGTTCCCTTCACAAGAAGTTCTGTCACAGTTCAAAAGTGGTTCATGGCAACGATGGAGCACAGCTGCCATCCTGGGGAACCATCACACTACCTCAGTCACCACCGAGCTACAAAGAAAAAGCCCTTCAAACACGTTTGTGGAAAAGATACAGACTCAGAATTAATGGTTTCAACTTAGCTACCCTCTTACATACTTAAATAAATACAAAGCATGTCCAGAAATCCTTAAAGCATGTCAGTCAGAGGTTGGATTATATATGATATAAAGAGTCATAGGCCTAGCTCAGGGGAACTTTGTGTGGCAAATTAATTCACATGTAAAATTCTATTATCTGAAGGGAAAATGTACAATTGTTTGGGAGAGCCCTCCCACATGTCCAGAGTTGTGTTTTTCAGGGTTCGCATAATACAGAAGCACAGACCTTGGCTAAGGCTCTTAAATTAATGCTGACACAACCAGCCCCCCCAGAAGCTACCATTGGGAAAGGACTTCAGACAGGAGGTGGTAGTGTAGAGTACAGAGCAGTAGCTGCAACGTACCCAGAACCCCTCTGCACTGATCTACTGGGGCTTGAAAAATGACCCAGCAGAGATTCAGATTAGAAAATATAAAGAAAACATAATGTAAGATAGACACATAATGTCCCCAAGGCCTCAAATTATCTTCCTGATCAAATCCAGCTATCCACACACTTTTCTTAAATTGTCTTCATCATAAATATTGGAAAGAAGGGAATGAAAAAGGAAAAGAGGACACACTGGCAAAGCCTTCATTTTCTATTACTTCCTTGTGAAAGCAAACCTTGTTACACTTAATGAGTAAGAAGTAGATTTAGAGACATCAACTTGAGACAGAACTTTGGTTTCTCAGTCAGCAGAAAAACACTTTTTCTGAACTATCTGTCATTTCAGTGGATATTATATACGCTACAGATGTTTTTGAAGAGCAAAACAGTGTGAATAAGAGCAGATGCAGCACTGCACCTTGGTAAGGATTGCTGAGAAGCGACACTGTTGTCAGCAGTGGTTCTGAACCTTCAGACTGATTCTGCTCTGTGCAGAAATGGCCATTCGACAGGCAGTCTGAAAGACACTAGAAATGACACTCGGCAGGTAGTGAGGAAAGTGCTCTATAGCCATCAAATGATAACATTTTACTTGCAAAACATACTCAGTTTTTGATGCAGGGCACAAAAATTTGCATCTTAACTGCACAAGAGGAAACAAAAAAAGATGGAGGTGAAAAGCAGAACTTCCCCAAGAGGTTCTTGCTTCAGTCAGTGCAGATGTGCACAGGCATCCAAAAGTAACTTTGGCACTAAGTTGTTTAGCAATTTGGCAACAGAATTTTTTCACTAATCATCTATACACAGCAACTTTGCAGGGCACTCAAAGCCTGTTCTATTGATTTATGAGAACTTGCATTACACTAACAACTAGTGGCATGAGGAAATAACATGAAGACATTCTCTGCATAAGTGTCTTGCTCTAGTTGTATTTAGTGCCTTTACTGGAAAGCCTCCAAATGGTTAACCAATTCCACAATCAGCAAGACTACATCAGCAATTGCATAAGGCTCTGGCAGCTACCATCACTCGAGGTGGTAGTGCCAGATGAAGGCAAGAGGGAGAAGGAGTTGGAACCGATGGCAGAACAATGCACAGAACCAGTGTAATATCTAAACATCATAGCAGCATCATAACTACCAAAACCTCTGCGCCTTTTGTCCTCCTGCCAGCTTGAGTGACCATGTTCTGTTTCTGTTCAGTGACTGCTTTGACATTACAGCCCAGAGGTAAATCTGGGCTCCCACCATGGTGTTGTCTCATACTTGGTAAGTACAGGACTGCTTCAGCAGAAAAATGCCACAAGCAGGGGGCCTTGCGGCACTCCACACAGCTTCTCCGATTCCTTTCAACAAGTCAATTCCAACATGAAAACACTTGTATAGCCCAAAGCCAAAAACATTATCTCCCTCCTTTGACATTAACACTCCTACTACCACATACAGCTTAGCAGAAATGCTGGCCAAGATAAAACGTTGGCCAAGGTGTAGTAGTTTCTAGTAACAATGCGTAATCTGGGTGCCATCTAGAGGTTACGATGAGCTGCCTGTTCAGGCTGTGCTTGCGCAGAGAAATACGTACTCCTTCTAATAAATACAAGCTGCATTCCAGTCTCTTACTGTGCTGCAGGTCAAGCATCTCTTCAACAAATTCAGTACTGCTTTAGCTCCAGCCAGATAAGGACTGCCCAGCAGATGAAGAGGTGAGGCAGTGAAGAAGCATAAAGATTTATTGTGTTAAGTAGAAGACAAATATGCAAGGTATGTCATTTGTACAATATGATTGCTCAAAACTGAAAAGTTCATGGCTCCCTGTATCTTGTATTTGTGGTTGATTTCTTCCATTAAGTTTTACAAAATGCAGTTTGCATCAGAAATACATTTTTATCAGTGCAGCAATATCAGACACAACTATTATGAAAATATTTGTAGATTTATTCTCACAAGTACATTAAAAACTGACAGCTTATTTGTACCAAAAAAAAATCCTACATTTTAGCCGAGGGACTAACTATGTAGGCTCACTCTTGAAATGTAAAGTTTAAACAGTATCAATAATTAATATTGTTACTGTTCTTAAATATAAAAAGATAATATTTGGTCAACACAACTGTATAATATGTCAAATAAAACTTGGAATGTGAACAGCTAAAAATCAGACTCAAGCAACTTCCCTGCTCTTTGAAACTGTCTGCATTCATTGCATTACAATACTCCCTCTACTGGCAAATTTAAAAGGGAATATATTGCTGCATTGCACTTCTGCACATGCAAGGCTTACATTGTTATATTTCTGATTATCTTTTCATGAAAACATGAATATGTTTTGCTTGCCTTATAATTGCCAAGTCAACACTCTTCCTCCCTCCCTCACATCCTTCCTCTATTTTTTAACAGAGAAAAGCTCTGGACTGCCCCAGAAGAAAAAAATCATAAGTTACTGTGTTCATGCTGAAGATACAGTGTAAAAGATATGAGCAGGTAACATCACTGCTCCCATGAAACAGGGAACTAAGCCTCAGTGAAAACACTTTTTGTGCTAAAATGGAAATTCAACTTGCTTGGCCACAGAGAAGCTCTTGCCTCAGAGTCATGGACACAAATGTACATCTGCCTCGGTCTAAATTTTGCCACTAATCTTTCTCTAAGGCAGATGCACTTACGCGAAGCTGTCTAGCAGAAGCAACATTCAGCTCTGCACAGTCCAAAAATCCTACCCAGAAACTATGTGAATCTTTCTCCAAAGACATGGCCCATGCTGAACTCTTGTGCTGTGCAGCTAGGTGGCTTCTAGTACTAATGTCCTTCTACCAGTGGAAGTTTGTATACTCTCTAAAAGATAATTTTGGCCTGCTACTCTCTGCTAAATGAACATAACAGAGTTAGTTTCCCTTCAGAATGCTGAAGGACATGCTTGAACACTTTTCTGAGTGGGAACCTTTAGGATTCCTGGTAAAAGAAGTGGAGACTTCCACTCTAGAAGGTCAGGCAGAGTCTGCTGTGATGGTTTGTCCTTCCACTGTAAACTTGCTTCAATCACTTTTTTGTGAGTACACTTTAGCATAGACATATTTACCTTTTTTAAACTCAATTCTTTTTTCCAGAGAGCATTCTGTTTTCTTGCATGCCATTGAGAAACTATAGAAGGAATGCCAAATTGGAGGAGTAGAAAGACAGCAAATACTTTAAAGACAGGGAAAACTCCTCTGAAGAAGAAAGCTTCTGGAAGAAAGACTACATTAAAGACAAAGAGTGGTCCAAGAAATCCTAAGTTTATGTGTACACATGTAGCCACAAGACATCTACTGATGTTCCCTGAGTGACCAGCAATTCAGGGCTCAAGTGTGGGACTGCAATGAAGTTGGAATTCAAGTGCAAAGTCATGAGAGATATGGCTGTTTGTCTTATAATCTAATCACTCAGCCCATTTTTAGAACCATAGGCTTTCTTTGTTTAATCAAGAAAATCAGTCTGCAGACAGTTATAAGTCAGACTGTTAATTAAAAGAGCACTTTGAAGGAAAGGGCCTACATTAAGCCTGGGAGACACAGGTAGTGACTGATACAAAATCCTGACTTTCTTGACCTCCTCCTACCATTGCTGGAAACATCATCACAAATTGCCCAATACACTCAGCCACTGCATCTCCCTCTTGATTATGTTGTTTGCTTTTGAACTAATATTTCTGTTGCAGCCCTGTTGCAATATTATTACACTAAACATCCTTCCTCTGGCACATCATACCACTGAGTTCCTAGATGCTACAAAGCCCATGACCTAATTGTGCTAAGTGCTGGATAAACATCGTGAGAGTGTCTGCTTCATAGTGTTTATAGTCTAATTATATAAGATAAAGGGAGGGAAACAGAGAGAGGAAGTACTGTCTTAATTTTACAGATTCAGAGTAAATTACTCGCTCAAGTCATACCAAAGCACCTGCAGCGGAGCCAGGAATTCAACCACCTCAGCCCCTGCTCATTATTTTTATCTTTTCATTTCTCTGTTGAGTCTAATGCCTCTCTGAGGGTTGAGGTCTCCTCATGCAGACTACTATGTAAACAGAGCAGAAAACCTCAAGGGCAGTAAGGAAAGAGACATGACTAAAAGGTATGTATATACATTAGCTGGCAACTCACAGGGCTGACAGCATAGAAATGCACCTAACATTCGTAGACTCCTTCTTACTGCATTTAAGGAGGAATGGCCTCAAGGAAAAGGCAGTAGTGAGATGGGCATCAAGGGGAAGAAAACAAGTAGGAAGAAAGATCAAATGTGTAAGACAAGTATAGTACTTTATTTTGTACCATTCCAATGAGTTTAATGGGGCTCAGTGAGACATTCAGTTAAACATGCAACCCTATCATGAGATATGAATAATAAAAGTATTATTTATGTCTCAGTCTGACTTTTCATTACTAACTGCATGTTCTTGATAGCTTTAAGTAAGAGCTTTGCTAACAAAGCCAGCCTGACCTTGGATAGTCAGACAAGTTTTTTTCCTCCTTTTCTTGTCATTGCCCTTCATCTTCAGGTTAACTCCTGGTCCGTATCACTCCATGTGCGTAAAATACATGAGGACTTCCTTTCCCCAGCTGCCCCTACTGACCTTTAGTAGTTGCTTCTTACACAGTTGCCCTGAAGGGTATAGCCTGGCCTCTGGACTCTTGCTAATGTTACACAAACAGAAACTCAGCTGAGAGGCTTTGCAGACAAAGGCAGCTCTTACAAGCAGGCTGCATCAGATCTGGAGTCAGCAGTAAAATGAGGAACATGGGAAGGATGATTTTCAGACATGGGACAGGCTAGGTCTTGCTCACAAAGTTCAGGAAGTGAACTGAATCCAGCACAACTTTGCATCCTCACACCTTATTTGAGTTTCGCCTAGCTCGGTGACATGAGATATTCCACTGCCAACAGTCTGCTAACTCTCTTCCTCCTCTCTCCACAATGGTTGGTTGACAAATCTTCTCGATGAGCTTTTAAAAGCAGAAGAGATCAAATAACATGCCAATTTGTATAAAACAACTTTCAAGAAAAACTTAGCTAGCAGTGCTGTTGCAAAGCATGGATTCAGCTGCATGAAGTTGTACCATTTGCACAGACCTTTTTTGCTCTTCCCACATAACAGAAAGTAGAAGGGCTATTTACAGGTATTTTAATGCGTTCACTATAGGCATAAGAACTGCATCAGCAGTAGGCCTGATCTATAGCTGAAACATCTGTGATCAGGGTGCACTGCTCCTATTCAAGCTCAACCCCCTTCTATGTCCACATTGCACACTAAGAGGAGGAGCAAGTCTTTCTTGTTGAGTATCTGCCAGGGTTTCAGACCTGGATTGAAGCTGAAGTGTACTGCATACTATTACACATGGGCACAAGCCATCCAGCTGCTGGCGCTTAGGAAGTGACTCAGGTGCCTTTTTTTGGTGTAGCTACTCAGCATCCAGCTTAATGCCTCACTTCTCCTTTGACCTTGGATACCTGATTTCACCCATGTTCCTCCTCTACAAAAAATAGGAACACCTCCCGACCACAGAGCTGCACTGTAAATACAAGATGCAGTGACTAGGCACAGGGGAATGGAATCTCCTGACTCATGAGATGAATTGAGGTCACATAAGCCTTGTCTTACATTTCAAGATCCACAAGGGTTGTATGAATCTGTGACCAAAATGGCCCTTTCTCTCTCTGGAATCTTTTATCCCAGTGATGACTTCATTTGATGTCACTTGATTTGATTTTGATTACATATACTAACTCACTACATGGGTGAGTTAGTATAACTCAACTGTGCTTTTGCCACGAGACTCCAGCCCCATTCATGTAAAGGGCTTACAGGGATTTTCTGACACTCCCAACAGTACACATGGCTAAAACAATAGATACAGTAGTTACAGTGGCATGGGGAACCCGAGCTTAGCACAGGTAAGGTCTCAGCTGGAACCTTCAAGAAAGCTTGATGTGTATTCTACATGGAGGAAGTGGCAGTAGTCAGAAGACAAGAAAGAATGATCTAGGGTGAATAAGCTATGGGGAAAGACTGAAAGTACAGTTGTGAATGTGAAAACAATATGAAAACAGTCTCTAACTACTGCTACAAGGTAGTAATCTTCTCTATAAATGTATGACAGACAAGAAAAGACTTAAGGGATTTAAATTGAAGCAGAGACACCTGCTTCAATTTCAAACCTGAAAGTTAGAGAAAAGCAAAAAAACACCAACAGTACTGAAAATGAAAAACTGGGACAGATTGCCTAGGGTATAGCATAAAGTCACCATCCCTTTCTGTCTTTAAGTACAGATTAGATACACATCTGACAGGAATGACACAGGTAATGCTGATCTCCAGTGGAAGGACAGATGAGAAGGCCTTTTTTAGCTCTTTGTAGCCCTCTAATTCAGTAATTATTAACTTGTAGGTGCTCATTCAATTTTACCACAATACACAGGCCCAGGCGTATATACCAGTATAACACTGAGGTGACATAGAAGAGCAGTCATAAGCAAAGAACTCCTGTAGCAATCCAGATCTACAAGCAGCCTATGTTTCTCTTTGCAACTACAGGCAACCACGTATTAGGTGCAGAGCTCAGAAAGGGCCCAAGAATGTCCACTGAAGAGATGAGAGGACTAGAAAGCATGACATAGAACAGACTGAAAGAACCAGACCCATTGCTTAGCCTAGAAAAGACCTCACACTGCAAAATGGTACCACCCAGTCCTTATAACGTAAGTTTTTTTTTATTTCAAACCTCAAAACTGCAATATAATAAAGAAGACAGCAAAAGGGACAGAAGTTGTCCATATCCTAGGTCCTTTGGCACAATCCATCTAGGCACAAATGCCCTACAATCTGAGTTGCACCTCTGTCTCATGGGAAAATGGACAGTAGGTGAAGATTCTTCCACTGGCAGAGAGCATTATATATCCCTAACGAGGATCACAAATTATATCCATTTAGTTCTTCAGATGGAGGAACTGCTCCTTGTTCTGTCATACCTATTTAATACTAAGGGGGATTCAAGGATTGCTGCTGAAGTGTTCATTTTGGCTTCCCTAAACTCTAGCAATGAAGCAGTAATTTATTTTTTTAAAACAGAAGAAGCAGAAACTTCTGCCCCAAAAAAGTGTTAACTTCAAAAGCATGTCACTAATTAGATCAGTGGGAAGGATCTGGCGTTCCGTATTGTAAGGTTAGGGAGACGGCTGGAGAAGGTGAGAGAAGTTGCGATACATCGTCACAGACAATTTCTCCAACTTGGCATTGTGCAGAAAGGAGGAAAAGGTCTTGCAGAAGAAAATCCAGGGCAGCAGGACTGTGAGCAGGAGGCAGGAATGAGTGTGATTATATCAAGTCATTCATTCCTCAACTGTTCCCAGGCTTCCAAACTGCCCTGTGTATCTGCCTAGGTATTAGCAAATACCCACTCCATGTGGTAGGGAATACAGAGTCAGAGGTGAGCAAGATTCAATCACTCGATTCATACCACAATTCCTCACCTAGCCAGTGCTAACTTGAATACACAGAAAGATTTGGAAGCTTATCAGTTCAAACTGAGAGATGTGCATTTTAAGCCAAAATCCAGCTTTCAGCACTGTAAAATCAGGAATACAGTAACTATAGTCTCCTACCTAGTGATTTTGCTTGGCACAGCACTGACTTAGAACTGTCATCAGATCAAACAAGATCTTGCAAAAGTTGTGTTTCATATGATACCATCTTAAGGTCAGTTCAAGAAAAATGGCACACAGACCTGCATGAACATACAAAAAGCTGTAAACTTGAGTTAACAAAACAGACCTCAACTTTGCTCTTAACCACAAAGACCAAGTGACATTTAAAAGTAAACAAAGAGATGCAAATCATACATTTTCAAGTCTTTGAAGATCCTGCTGGCACTGCTCCAGGTCAGAGTACTTCTCAGTACAGTTAATTTCTCTTTAGTCAGCCTTTTCACTTGCTTCAGTGATGAGTACACAAAGAGCACCAGACATTTTTAACCTCAATAATTTTTTCATTACCTGTCAGGAATAGCACTAACAACAGGCATTAGAGGAACAATATTCAATTGTTCAGGACAGCCTAAACATTTAATTACATTACAGTAGCTAATCACAAATAATTGCCTTAGGGAGGATAGGCCAGCTGCGAGGGGATGCAGCTTGCCTGTTTTGTTTATGGCACAGAATTCAGCAAGGGCAATGCAAGTAGCACAGGGAGAAACATCTTAAAACCACGCACAAACCCTATTTCCTCTTATTCTTTTAGACTCAGACTCTCTTTTAGAGAGAGACTACTTGAGCTTGCTTCTGTGCAGCCCAATGATGATCACTTTGTTTGAAAAGAGCCTAGTTCCACATAAACTGTGCTTTGGGTTGTCTTATTTTATTATCACTTCTGCTAACAACTGTCCTTTTCTTGGATCTGTCTCCATCAAGTTTCCTTATAATTGTTTCCTTTCTTCCCAGCCCTGTTACTATCTTACAGAAATGGCTAGTGCCACTGATCTGCCAGAGAGAAATCAAGTAGAGGGTGACTGTCAGAATCAGACATGTTGAAATCATATGTCTTTTAATGAAAAAGAAAAAAATAAAACTAACTAACCAAACACACACAAAAAAAGAAATAAGAAGAGAGGAACTGATCCTCCTTTCTTCTGCCACTATATTAAAGTAGGAAGTTTAGACTCAAATAGAGCAGAATACTGTGGACAGAGATGTTACAGCAGAACTTCTATCACTCAATCTTATTTCACAGGTACCTCAGATATGGACTCAAATCTGCGATGCCCATTGGCCTGTCCCCTCCTTATATGTTATTATTTATGATCTTTTATACAGACATCTATATAAATCTGGTGCTTTATCACACAACCATTCTATTCCAGAGCACAATGGCTATGGAGTGATGGAGGTTTCCACAAATCCTGGCTCTTACAAAAATGAGTTCTGTTCCTGTGAGTTACAAAGGGTTAAGAAGATTTTCTTCAGGCAGTAGACAGCCTCTTCTACTACCAAGTTCAAAACTCCATTAATAACATTATTTCTCTGCCAGCTCTTTTAGTAGAAGCCTCAAGCTAATACATCAGTACACCAGAACCAGTGCAGACACTGCTTTCACAATTGTTAAATCCTCACAAAAAGCTTTCATGCCAGATTTAAGTATTGCAAAAGATTAAAAGCAAAAGTGATAGTACATAACACCATGCAGCCAATACCTTCATTACAGAGAGGAAAGGATTTTATTTAAGTGTTCAAGTAGTGCAGTATAACCTGGAGGATTGCAACTTAGTCTAGAGTTAGGATTCCGCATAAGCAACAGACCCACAGTTTGAATGGTCTAGTCCCAGGTGCCCTTGTTTAGTTTCCTGACACTCTTTCCCAGTCACTTTGCAATCAGCAGCCTACCTGGAAGTTCCTGACTCTCCCGTGTTTTGTACTTGAAGTGGCAGGACACCTCAGTTGCCAGCCCAAGTGCTGCCCCCCCATAGCTGGTGAGGATGACACTGGGTTGTGACAAGATGGGATGAATTGATTTTGCTTCTCTTGGTGATATTTTGTTGTGAGGGCTGGGGATTTTTTCAGTCCCCGGCAGTACCAGATATTACAGCAATTATAATTTCTTATCTTCCAGATTTCACTACTGCCGCTCCAGTTCTCCCACTGCTTTGTCAGTACTGAAATAAACCCAGGGCAAGTTTTCTGCAACAATCTCTCCATCTGCGACCCCAGCTCCACTGCCTGGGTCAGAGTCAAGGTATCAAGTTCCATCAAGAGCTTCTCCCGAATTCGCCAGTCTGCTGCTTTGTCAATTAGCTGATCCAGGATCAGCTCTTCCTGCCAACAGCCAAAAGCACAGGCTGATGCCAATTCTTGCAGTGCCAAAGCAAAGGCTGCAAAGGTTTCACCTGGCAGTTGTGCCCGCTGCCTGAACTGGAACCTCTGCAATACCACGCTCTGTCTGGGCTTAATGTGCCCTGAAAGCTTCTTCATTGTTTCTTCAAAGGAGGCAGCTGAAACCAGGGTTGTAAAAATCCTCTGATCTTTCACATCCAAAGACTGGAGAACAGTCCTCAGGGAGTCTTCAGGTTTCACTCACCTATATCAGCCAAATCTCACAATCAGCCACTGACACCAGGGGCCTAAGAGATTTCACAGTTCCAGCAATATATAGGACATAAACCAGCAGCAAGATGCAACTGGAACTGCCAGTCTTCACTGCCACTGCTGCGTAGGTCCACTGGTATTCCCACTACCTCTGAGCAAGAGCATAGAGGCACATGACAAATGCTTTGCCTCTTGTCACAGGAAGATATTTCTTGTCACCTAAAAGACTCCTTCCTTCCAGCCCAGGTTGTCTGGCTGGGCAGGAAATACAGTGCTCCTCCCATGCAGGCAGTGAGGGTGGGGGCATGTGAGCCTGAGAGGAGAAAACAGAATGGGAAGGAAACAAGAAAATGAGATGGAAAGACTCTCTCCCCTGCTCGGAAGCTTTTGTTGCATGCCCTAACATCCTAAAATAAAGCTTGTTAAATGGGAATCAAATGCAAAATCAGGTTTAATGGTTTTACACACATTGCTCACAACAATTAACAGCACAATCTTCACCAGCAGAACAACTCTCACATGCCACAAAGGCATATGTAGAAAGTGAGCAGAACTTCAGCGGCAATGAGATGGTGCTAAAAGTCACGGCTGTCCTATGTTTGCCTTCACAGATGCAGGCTGTCAGCTCTTTATTCTTTGATACCTAACAATCACGCCTAAGAATATCATCCTCCTGTGCCAGAGCCTGATCTGTTCAAAAGTGGCACTATCTCACTGTCAGTTTACAGAGAGCAGTCCCACAGGCATGTAAAAGCAGCAGAACTGTAGAAAGATCTTTGTATGGGCCATTTTTCTTCTTGGGACTGGAGTCTGCCTCCATTTTGCAGTGTTTTTCAGCCATCACATAGCATGTCCAACTGGAAACATAGCACCTCAACAGTGTCTGTTGTAGAAAAGATAGTAAGAAAGAAGGAGGAGATGTCTTGCTTGCCGTGCACATTTGTGAACTAAGAAACAATTTTTAGCCATTTTTCATATTTTGGTGGCTGTGTTCTGTAACCCATCCGAACGGACCAGAGGAGTCTCTGCATCCCATCCTGTAATCACGGAAGGTTTAGTGGTTCTCTGCAGCAAATCTCTATATAGGCCAAGACAATGGCAGTTTTAAGGTACCCCTTCTCAATGAACTAGCCAACTCCATTAGTTCAGGAGCACTGATCAATTTTTAAATAACAGTAACATAAAACACTTTCTTTGTCTAAAAATAAAATCCTGAAAAACACTGGAGAAGTTCACAGATTTACCTATACCTGTCCACTGCTTTACCATTTCTCTTTCACAGGAACATACTGTTTCACTAAAGTCTTGGTCACCAACAAGCTTAGGTGGAGGTGGTATGGTGAATTACTCAACAGCTTTTGCATTTTTCAAAGATTTGAACTCTAAGAGGTTTATAAAGTATTGACCTAACAATATAATAAAGGAGGATTTAGGTTAAAATTAATCTGGAGAGTCTCAGCCCCATTTTTAGCAATAAGATTTACTGTACACAGAATAATGACACAGATTTTTGTTATTTTTATAAGAAAACCCTAAACTTTACCCCATGGGCATCATTTTTATGCCACTCAAAATTATCAGTGTCCACTATTTTTAGAAGATTGTCAATTTATTTACAGGGTCAGCTGACTTGAAGGTAGTAAGCTAAGTGAAAAAAAGGAGATGAAGGTGAACTTCCCCCCAAAATATGCAAAATTTTAAATACCAGAATGCCTTGAACTGCTTTGCTCAGAACACTGCAGTGTACAGTTGGGTTGTAGTCACCAAACATAAAGCACAGAAAATGGATGGAGAAGAGCAGGGAACTCTATCCAGTGGAGGCAAAACAGGCATCTCAAGTGCTGTACCTGTCTTTGCCTTGCAGGGGTGCTTGCCACAGAAGACATTGAGCAAAGATGCAAGGGATTACTCTTCTGTAGCACAACAGTTTAGGAAAGCCACTGAGGCTAGAACTAACCTGCTAGGATGTGGGTCTAACACACTTGAACATGGGTTTAAATTATTCATCAGTAGTCTGTGTGCTGGTTTACTTCCTTACTTCCATTTAATTAATGGAGCTTTAATTAAAAAGTGGATGTTGCCAAAAGCTGGCAAACAAAAAAGACATGGGAAGACTTGGGCTGTAGTTAACATACACAAAAACAATGACAATCACTTCATTAAGTGCATGGATGGGCAAAAAGAGAATAAATATAATCACAAAGCCTTTTGTCTGAATTCCTGTGAAGTAAAATTCTTAATAGCTCTTTATTAGAGCTGGACAAAACTATCAGTGAAATACACTGATAATATCCGATAATATTAATAGGTTGTGAAGTTTAAGCAGCATAACTAATTTTTAAAGTATTTTCCTTAAGTGGAAACTACTACTCATGCACATTGGAGGAATAAGAAGAAATGTTCCTTTTCCTAAAAGATTAGACGACCTAGAAGAATAATAGTGCAGAAGGGAGGCAGAGGTGATGGACTCTCGATCCTACTGTTACAAATCTATTTCTGGACCAAATGAGACATCCTTTAACATATCAAGCATCTTCACACCATGCTTCATGCCATCCCTAGGTCAGTACTCCCCATATCACATAGAGAAAGGGAGCTCAGAGACACTGTGTGACTTGCTCTTGACAATAAATGAGACAAAGCCAGGATAAGGAGTTAGAGCATCAGTATCATATGCCCCTTTCTTCAGCAGCTCATTAACCCTATAGCCCCACTGCAGCCCTACTTCTGGAAATGAACATACTAGTCAAAGGATAGTCAAAAGCTATTGCCACTCCATCTCTTGATAACCAGCCCTATATTGAACAACAACTCAATTTAAAAGACTTCTCTGACTGAAGAAGAGCCTGAGCTACAAATTGTTGGCAGTTGACAGAAAGGTCAGGAGAAGCCTCACTACGTTTCCTGTATTTTTATACTTTTTCCTGGACATCTTATTTTGATCACTTACAGAGACAGGATATTGAGCTAAATGGAACAGACTTCAGATCCGTCTGGCCACTGTGGCCGTTCTTATCTTCTCACTTCCCACAGAAGGAAACAAGTTCAAATAGGATGCCAAAAAGCGACCACCTTCATGAAGTTCCAAGATTAATTTTTAAACATAGAGACCTGAATCTTGATGCCTCCTTTGGAAAACTTGCCTATAAAAATCAGTATTCAAAGCCTTCTGCTGTGAACCATGGAAAGTCAAATGAAGCAACCAGGTTAGGTTAAGAGTAAATACACTGCAGAGTGACCTTGAGTATTTAAATTAGAACTACAACAGCTCTTCAAATCAAGAGCTCTTACCCTCTACAATGTAGTGGGTCAAACACGTCATCTGACGTGGGTCTAATGACTACAAATAATTGGACATACTGGGGATGTCCAGAAAGACTGTCCTGTACACACAGAGTGTGTTGTGCTCCTTAACCATGGCTAAGTGACTCCTCAAGAGATCATGCCAGTAATGTGTCATTTGACTCATAATCTTGATTAACAGCATTAATTTGGCCATCTCCATCCACTCTCTTTCCTCAGAGCTGGAGAAGCTGCTCTTGCAAGAGTGGTTTACTCCCAGCCACCAACTTTCCCAGGAGCCATCAGCATATCACCTGACAAAGTAGTGCCAGAAAACCTGCCCAGAAACAGAGTGGTCATAGCAGACAGCTGTTGGGACAACTGGGAGTGGACAGATTAACTGACCTGTCATGCCAGACACACCCTCCAACTGTACTCAGACACCCCTCATTTAAACAGCCAATGCTTTGCTTTGTTTCTTGGCTTTAATTATGAAATATTTCCAACTTAAAGCACTTATGTGGATTAGCTATAAGGGGTTCATGTTCTTCTCATGAAGCCACTCAAAATGCTTGGTAGAACATTTCATTACTACTTAGCTGTTAGGAAGTTTGCTTGTTTTCAAGGTCTTAATTATCTTTCTGGGAGTTCTGCATTCAAAGTCCGCAGGAATGTCAGTGTATTTGCTGAGGAAAAGCAGAGCACCCCACCTGCTATCTAACTTAGGAGGAAATAGATGTTATATGTGCTCATGGCTTGTTTAGAGATGGGAGTTCAGTGAAGAGAAACGGTTGACTAAATGGGAGGAGACACTTCTATGAGCCTCAAAACAGCGGCTGCCCTGGTGATTTACAGGGGAAAAGGAGAAAGGGAAAGAAGACACATTTCTTCCGAACTACAGAGAGCTCCTTCAGAAAAACATTCTTCTAAGACTTATGCCTATGAGGCAAGCAAGATATGTCAATAAGGCATAGTCACTGACTGTGCTGGTTCTGCTCCATGTCACAGAGCAAATGAGTGGCGGCAGCGAGGAAAGCGCTGGGTGTGCTCGGTGTTCCCTTGTGTGGGCAGGATGCCACTTATACAGGAAACTGTTAATCCTATTGATACAATGGATAATACTCCCCACAATTCACATAGGCATATCATTGCCAGCAACACTTCAGTGTTAAGAGCAACATTGTGAGTCAAGAGAAATGGCGTTAGCATTCAGGATGCTTATCTAGGCTCTACTCATTAACAGTACAACAAAGACAAAGTATAAAGAGCTGGCTACACCCTAAGCTTCCATTTACTCTGGCTTCACTGCTAAGACATGACTAAACCTCGAACACTGTGTTCAATTTTGGGCCCCTTGCTAGAAGAAGGACATTGAGTTGCTGAAGCATGTCCAGAGAAGGGCAACGATGCTGGTAAAGGGTCTGGAGAGCAAGTCTTATGAGGAGCAGCTGAGGCAATTGGGATTGTTTAGTCTGGAGAAGAGGAAGCTGAGGGAATACCTCATTGCTCTCTACAGTTGCCTGAAAAGGGGTTGTGGTGAGGTGGGTGTTGGTCTCCTCTCCCAAGTAACTAGAAATAGGATGAGAGGAAATGGCCTCAAGTTGCACCAGGGAAGGTTTAGACTAGATACTAGGAAAAATTTCTTTATGGAGAGAGTGGTCAAGCATTGGAACAGGCTGCCCTGGGAGGTGGTGGAGTCACCATCCCTGGAAGTATTCAAAAAGTGTGTGGATGTGGCACTTCGGGACATGGTTTAGTGGGCATGGTGGCGTTGGATTGACAGTTGGACTTGATGATCTTAGAGGTCATTTCCAACCTTAATGATTCTATAATTCTATGATTCTATGGTTCTAAACCACATCATGCCGCATCATGATAAAAAGCCTGGTGGGACAGAATTATGTGAAAAAACTTTGGGTAAGATTAAAAATAATGCACAAATAGCATTCTGAAACTTCTCGTCTACAAACCGTGATATCACAAGACAAACCTGAGTAGGCAGATCAAGTGTTCCTGCTTTCCATCACACTCCAAACTCCACTGACTTGGGAATATAAACAACCCCATTATATTGCAAAGAAGAAAACAAACCAGACAAGAACTTTAGCCAAGTTCTTCCTTTCTGTAACTATTACTTTGCTCCATGTTGGTGTGACTGAACATGAATTATCAACACTAATTACAGCTGCCTTGCATAAGAGGCGTTTTCTCTGTCATTGCCCACCCACTTCTCAAAGATTGCATGTGTTACTGTTCAGAGGAGTGACTGCACACTTGCTCATGTACCAGGACACATCACACTTGAACTAGAAATACCGGAAACACAAAAAGTGCATTACTTGTAATACTTGCTGTCACTGATTAAAGCCAAGAACACTGCTGTTTCTTTGCCCTCGCTGTAAATAAGGCACTAGGATTTTATAAGTTTGTGATAAAAAATTGAAGAACAAATCCTTTTCTTTAAAGGATTTCAGATTCTATGGTGACTGCCCATATTAAACAAGGCTCATAACATGATCAGGCCAGGGTAAGAGATATAGATTGTCTCTGGATGTCCTATTGGCTGAAAAAAACATACTACAGGACTTTGTTGGGAACATGGAAATTTTCACATGGATATGTTTATCACTGTACATTTCACTAATAAACCTGCACTTTTTTAATTAATGTAATCTCTCCTCTTTCATCCTCTTCATTTCAGCTGCTTTCTCCATTTCAGCAAATTCATTTTGGGGGGTGGATTTAAATGCCATTTGGAGTTTGTCACAGATTGTATCCTCAGTCCCTGTGGTTGTAAACTGCACATTTCCACAGGCTGGCCTTAGTGTGAGCAGCATTTCTCCAGTTCTGCCCCAGTACTCCCAGGTATATTATGCAGTCTCACCACTATGGAAGTCTGTCCTTCATGCAGGTTGGCTGTGGAGCATGCTCTTCACTTTGACAACTATTGAAGGACATTTGTATCTCAATGGCTTAGCAATACACCACTGAAATAATCTTGACCACATCTCCTGGCCTTTTGTCTTCTGCAGGACAGCACTGAGGTACCAAAGTTTCTGAGACTTCGCCCATCTTAGCTTGCTGCATTAACTACTCAATTACAAAAGCCAGTATATCTGTTATGTGTCAGCTAAGCCTGTTATTTTAAAAGAAATGTCTGTGTACCTTTGCACTCAGTGTTGGGTAGCCTCAGGGAAGATGGATTCAGTACCAAATGCCATCGCATCTAGCCAACACCTCTATATGTTTCAGAGCAATGGAGAACAAGATCACGCTTTTCTGTCAGTTTTTGTTCCAGGGCACAGTGCAAGAGTAGTATTTGCAGGTCATTGCCTTTAGGATCCCTTCCCAACCAACACTGTTAATGCTACGTATGCCTGCTCAGGCATTAAAAAGATCATCACTGTAAACAGTGTCAGGATTCCTTGTGACCGAGGTTTCCCGGTCAAGAAGTCTCAGACAGCAATAATTAAGAGTCTGATTTGCTGTGAGGCCAAATTCCCCCTCTACTGGACATTAGCTGAAAGAATTACCACCCTGCAGCTTATTGTGGCTTCCAGTAATGTTCCAGATGGCAGACAGCTGGGCAGCCCATTGTATCAGTTTATACCAGGATCTAAAATTAGACAAACTTTTTCTGTTGGTGTTTGAGGTCAGTTATACTTTGTAAGTACCAAACAAAAAGTTCTGTACAGCCAGAATTTTGTTTCTATATTGATTACTTTCAAAGCTTGACAAACATCTCCCTCTGTTAGTGGAATGCAGAAGAACACATGAGGCATCTCTTGCCATACCAAAATTATTACAAATGTTCCAGATTTAAGCCTTCAGAAACAGAGCTGTGGGTTTTCAGAGATGCTCATTTCAAAGTTCTCAACAAGCAGATTTGTCCTTCCAAAGTAGTTAATTCTCTGAGAAGTGCTGCAAGCTCTCTGGTGAAAGAATTATACAGCATCTACAGACTAATATCAAGATTTTCCTCACTTTAAATAGTAAATTGACTCAAAAAACATCTCTGAGGTATGTAATTCCTCTGCTCATGGCTCAATGGTTGGTTTTCCCATTCATTGCTTGGCTGAACTCAACAGCCAAGAAGTGAAGTCCTTGCCATATTTTGAGAATGCAACATTTATGCAGTCCCTTCAGGTTTAATTGGGAGCAGAGGTATCTGGGTTACCTGAGCCAGCCATGACACAGATCTACCTGCAGTTCTCCTTAGGAAAGACAGACACCCAAGTGGCTGTGAACTGTGAAACCTCAGTGGTATTGGAATATAAACCAGGAAAAACAATGACATAAAGCAGAGAAAACTCAGATCAACCAGACAAAATGGACAAAACCAAAAGGTTTGTAGATTGTTTCCCATGCCCAGTGTCCTTGAAGGACAAGTCCTTTTTTTCAGGGCTTCTTAGTCCAGCAGCATGCAACAGCTGGTTATAATAAACCCACACAAAGGTTTTTCTAGGAACCACTGAGTATTTTCTGTCATCTCTTAGGTACAGTGGTTTGTCTGCTAATTGCTCTCCCAGTCGTTGTCATGCTGTAGGCTTCTACTGGCTGTATCTCTGTCATTGCATTCTCCATCCCTCCCCTCAGCTGCACACATGCAGGCACTTCCCTATGCTCTTCACTCCAGCTGTCTACCTAACCTGAATTGTAGAGCTCCTCTCCCGCCGCTCAGCCACAGACTTTCCAGGGAAGAGAGGAGGACATACAACACACTACAAACAAACAAATGAATAAACTAGCTGTCAGAGAGCCCTTTTAGATAAACTAAACAGAAGGTTGTTGCAACCCTGAGTTCACATGTTAACAACATGAATCTGGCCAGACATGGACATTGGAAAACATGACATGAACATCTTATAGCACAGCATTATGACATCCAACCTTCCCATCACATATGAGAGAAGAAGCCGCGCGGCCATAAATCAGAATTTGAGATAAGAATGTGACGCTACTGTACACCCTGCTGAGCTCAGCAATGTACTTCTTGATCCAGAATAGAATTTAAAGACTTAGGAAACAAAAAACCACTCCTCTTTCCCAGATTTGCCTTAGTATCTGCAACTTTACAAGGACTACTTACATGATAGGTCTCCAAAACAGGACCCCCAATTTCACATGGCAAAAATGTGTCCATTGAAAGAAAACACCGGAGCAGGGAGGCTGCCTCTGCCACAGCACTACCCCTACTACAGCTGAGGTGCCTGTCTCACTGAAGAAACAACATTGAGGTTTTGAAAAAGGAGAGGATGTCTGGATTAAACAGAAGAGGAAGACATCTGGGGCCCTATGGAGCAGGAAATTAGTATCTGCAAGTATTCAGTAAATAAAAGGAACCAGGTGCTTCAAGAATTTCTTCACAGGTTTCCTCCAATGCGAATTGTCCAGCCTGGCCAGAAAGCCTAAACTTTGCCTTTCAGAGTGCTGTATGGGAAGATAGATTCTGACATCATTTCATTCAGTTCATTTAAGTGAATATCACAAAGCAGCTTGATTTGTCCTCTCAGCACATTCACCATGTGATCAAGTGAAGGAAGGTGATGTCGCTAACACCCTACAGCACTGAAACAGGTCCTATAGGATGAACTGAAAAGGGCTTTTTCTAATCACATACCTCACTGAGCATCAACATAAGGGGAAAATTGCAGGTGGCATTTTCTACAGCACAGGGAAACATACCATTAAAGCTTCTACTGCAGAATCACATGTCAATATTCATGTATAAAATAAAGATAATGAGATTAAAAATAAATTTAGGTTTGTATAAAATTAACAAGAGGAGAAGGCTGGCATTGTATCCAGACCTCAGTAAACACTGGGAGCTGCAATAATACCTGTCAAACTCATAGATACTGACTCTCCAGTTTGCATTTCACAAATCCCTTGCACTGGTGACTACAGCTCACTAGGGGCAATGTTCAGCTCCTACTGAAAGCAGTGGTATTTAAAGAAGGAGGCACTGGCAGGATCTACAGTGATATACATATCTATAGAGAGAGTAATATATATATATATGTTTCTGATTTAAAAACATAAATTGTGCATCTTAGCAAAGCTATGAACCCTAGGGTTACAGGACAGACAGGATGATTGTGATATTCACTAGAGAAGCAGTAACACTAAGAAGAACATGACACCACAGGGTGATGCTTTTCTGCAGTCCCACAAGGCTCTTCATAGAAGATGTCAAAGCATTTAATATGAATGACCTAACCCTCCTGGAAGCAATGATTCCCACATTGACAGCATAAGAGGTCAGTTCTGTTCATTATAGTTCAGAAACTCCTACATTACTATAAATCCAGGAGCTTGCTACATGACCAGATCAATTCAATAGTCTGAACTGAAAATCTGCATCAGCTATTTTACAGTTGCATGCATTCCATCAGTTTCAAGACTGTAAATATATGAGGCTGGCTCTCAGGAGTGTTATATTGCCATGAAGACCTGTATCCATTAAATTGCTTATACACTTAATGAAGTTACTCAGTATGGTATCACTGCCTCAAACAAAGGTGGAATCTGCCTTTCTCTCGTTCCTTAATACGAGCAAGCAACTAATGGATCAGGCCCAGGGACTATAAGAGCTCATTCCAGTAACTACTGCTGAGGAAGAGTTGTATTAATTCAATTCTCACCTACCTCTGTAGATAAAGACTATTGTTCCAGTTCTTCTTCAGTGGCTGCTGGACCTACTGTGCCAAGTGATCATTAAACACCTCAGAGATACAGACAGTATGGCAAGCTTGATGCAAATGACTGCTCTAGCAAAACAGTACTTTTTTCACCAGCTGTGTTTCATTGAGCTATCACAATAAACACACTGCTCACTAGAAAGGCTCTCTGATGAGGCACGCAGATTGTGGCTCCAGCAGTCTTACCTAGAAGCCTTCAAAAAATCCCGTTCATTACTCATCAGGCACTTCACAGTTTCTGAAGTACTTCTTATGAAAAGTGTGAATCAGCAGTACTAGGGATAGCTGAAAGACCTCCTGGGTAGGGAGAAACCCCTTCTTTTACTTCTCTAAAATTAAAAAAGACTCATGACATAATTGCTTGGGGCCTCTTTTTACCAGTGAACCCTGCGCAATTTTACGGAGATGTCCAATTGAAATGTATATGGTGTTAGGAATAGGATCATTTATCTTCAGGTCAGGCAAATATTCAGATTTGTTACCATACAGTGGAATTTGTATATCTGTATAAAGTTTGCAGCACTGAACTAGGTACAAGTGAAGTCTTGCATGCTGAAATGAGAGGAACATTTTCCTGTGTCCTAATTGCCACTTTTACCCTTGCCCTCTTTTGTTTTCATTAGGCACTGGAATATATGGCTTCTTTCCAAAGCAGAATGCTCTGTCTGCTTCACTGCTCAACTCTGTGTACCAAGTTGAGATAAACAGTGTTCTGATTTAACCTCTCCTCTGGGACCCAACACAATTTAAAGAACTCAAATTCAGTTGGACTTGGCCAGATCTCCAGTATTACCTTGGCTTACTACATGTTATGCCATAATGCTTCTATCTGCAACATGAACAAAGGGTGAGTGTGAATCCACTGGTATTCGCTGTCATTTGACATAATAGGATAAAAGAGATAGAATAGGTTTATTTAAAAGACCTAAACATCGCTGGATATGCTGCCAGGATATCCTGGATATCCTTGCCTCTTTTCTTCATTGTACCTATGTACTTGGTTCTCCCATATCACTTCAAGTGTTGAAAAGCTGAGGAAAAAATCTGACCATGAAGCAATGGCAGTGCCACCCTCATAGCAGTTGCCATATGACTATAATATTGAAATATTAAGTGATAACATTGTAATATTCAAATGGCAAAAGCTGCCCATAGAAAGAAACATCTAAGATGTGCTTGTGCTGGTATTTTAATGAATGACAATTGTTTGGGGGAAAACCTGAGGTTCTTCTTGGTTTTTTTTCATGAGGTGAAATAAAGATAGAAGGGCTTCCTTTTTCAGCCTTAATGGGTATCCCATTATTGAAAAGCAAAGACAGATAAACCAATATTGCTTTCACACCCTACAGTCTAACAACGTATTTCAGGTTTTCCCAGTAAAAAAACTGGAGTGTCAAAAGAGAAAGAAAGAAAAGAAGAAAGAAAAAGAAAGAGAAGGAGAAAGAGAAAAAAAGGTAAAAAAAGAAAAAAAGGAGAAAAGGAGAAAAGGGAGAGGGAAAGGTAGATAGCTATGTGATATTCTCCAGGTTATAGTGTGAGAGACAGCAGTTAAACTCAAAAAATAATGATATTCATACCAAGATTAATATCAAGATTATCAAGATCAATACCAAGATTAACGTATCTGACCACAGTTGGCCACTAGTGCAAGACCAGTTCTGATATCAGCATGATCAAGTGTACGTTTAGCTCCCACCTGAAGTCTAAGATATAGGTGCAGAATTTGTGCTGCCAACTTCATCTGCTATGGTGTAAAACAAGTATGGGGAATTAAGATAAAACTGAAAGCTTGAAAATGTTAATTTCCACAGATGTTGGATTTTTGAACAAGGCCTTGGCTATAAGGTCCTTCCTAAGAAAGGACATTTCTAGAGGTCCCAGAAGGTGATGAGACGTGTGGAATGTATGCTGCAACATTTCATTTCAAAGCTCTAGTATCCGAAGTTTCATATAACTGAAATGTATGGGTTTATTCCTTTCATTTGAGAAAAAAATCTTAACTGTGCACCAAACCAGCTGTTGGAGAGATGAAACACATTTCCTGCAGTACAACAAATCCAAATACATTCCTTTTATTCCCAATACAGCAAGAGTTGGAGGCCAAAGGCAATCATCAGGCTTGGAAAAGGCAATGATTGATGTGTACATGGGGATTTGTGTCTCCAAAGTGATCAGAGACCAATACCTTTCTTTTCCATCTTCATGACAAAGAATACCATTGTGCAATAGTGATGGGAGCAAGGCTCACTCTTTCAACAACGGCACATAAGGAGCTAGTTAATTTCTTTGGCTGGGGCAAGACTAGAAACGCTTCAAGATCATTTCTATTTCCAGAGTATTGAGAAGCCTAAGGTCAAGACTGTGTTTTGCAGAAAACTTTAGTGGGTCCACTGGTAAGTGCCTGAATGCTTGCTGCTGCTGGGGAGGGAATGGTTCAGGAAGAGGAGAGAATTGGACCCTCACATGCTGTGAGCTGAAGGAAGCTACCTTTCTCAAGCAATCTTGAAAGCTCCACCAAATTAAGTATTGCGAGACAGCACTGAGCTTTAAGCTGTGACTGCTTGGGAAAAAAGCTCTTGAGAATCAAGAGTGTGAAAGCCTTCCCACCCCTATGAGTAACTGTGTAACTATTATTTTTTTTGTCTCCTATAAAAGAAAAAACCCTGGCACCACATTATAAAGATAGACTGAAAACATGTGCTGACTTGGCATCTAGTTGTGTCATACAAATTTTAAGCCACAACAATGCAAACACAGGAAAAATTTGGATACTACTCGGCAATAACAGGGAGCATTGCCAAATCAATTATGCCCTCACAATAATTAATCAGGACAGCTCACTGAGGGAAGCACACCTTTTTTATGGAACCCTTGTATAATAATCCAACATGAGTTACCATACTGAATCCATAACACTAACCAAATACAACATGAACTTTATAAATCATGTTACACTATACATTTAGACACATATACTTGTATAAATTTACTTAAATCAATGTATATATTTACTTAAGAATTGGTTTACAGGAATATTATTTTTTGGCACTGCACAGTTACTCCTCAATCTCTCTCAAAAGCATTGTATCCCAAGGTGGATGCTAACATTTAAATCCCTGTCAAAAAAGGAAACGGAAATACTTTTTCCTTTTCAAAGGTCACTTGATGAGATTCTGTTAGCTCTCCTTGGATTTTTTCATGTAAAGTCCTTGTACTTCAGCCTTCTTCGGACAAAGTCTGTGATGCAGAATGCAGCTTCCTATTTTGACAGCATCCCTGAACAATGAGCCTTGAGTGCATTTATTGCATCTTGGTTTCTCTTCTACTAGAATAGTGACTTACACTTACTGCACAAGACACTAGTTTTTTTAAGACCTTCAGAGACAATATCGAGTTGTGAAACAGAAATGTGTTTCAAGAAATGTCAGATACAAAATCTGATCCTTAGCACAAATGTGGAAGACCTGCAGTGCATCAGTTTAGCAAACAATATTACACTTTAAAAGTGCCTCTACATTCTTGCTGCCACTGCTTCAGATAAAGGCACATTAGGCCATATTTTTTTGCTGCTACAAATTACCACAGCGTCTGTGAAACTCTGAATATCTAAAGCTGGAGTGTGCCCTGCCCATTCCCTTTAAGCAGTTTTATCCCCATTGCATATGCAAACCCACCCATTTCTTACAAACAACAGACAGTGCCCACAAACTCTTTCCCCAAAGTCTCTGCCTCTAAATCACTCATGCAAGTAGCCCTGAATCATGGGAAGTGCCCTTCACGAGTTTCAGCATGCAATTTTCAGTCAAAAACTACAGATCCTCTGCACCAGGGATTCATCATAGGAGGACTTATGATTAATGGAAGATTTTATGCTGAAAGAGAAAATCCTACATACATCATGTTTACATGCAGGGGGGTTGCCCCATAGTAATGTTAAACCTCATACAAGATTCACTGGGCGTGGTATTTCAGTGAGCAGCACTATGTTATCAGCACTAGGAAATTAAGAGAGTCCCTCACAAGTGAACCCTTCAGAGAAGGCAAGGAGGAAAGTGATATGGGTGGGTAAAGGAGAGAAACTAGCAGCTAGTTTGCTAGTTGCTGGAAGATGAACAGCAGCAGCTCAAAAGGGAAAGCAAAACAACATTCTACTCTTCAAATTGAGCTTTCTATATGAAGGACTATCTTTAGCCTATAACAAAAAGCAGTGATGAATCAGAGGAAACTGCTTAGACACAGTCTCATCACTTGGCACCACGAAGGAGGTGACATGCTCTGAACCCACCCCTAGCTTGCACCGCAAAGCCTGTCAGTGTGCTGACACCCTTAGCGACTGCACATGGGATCTTCCCACTCCCCATCACCGCAGAATGAGGTCTGCCAGAAACTATTCACTGTCCTGGCGAGCTGTAGCCACAGACCAGATCTACATTAATCCAACTCAACAAGTAAGGTAAACATTCATGCACAGTTTGATTTACTCACACTTAATACAAATACACAACCTCAAGAAACAGAAGAGTAATCTACTACTTAAAGTAGCAGTTTCCACGGAAAGCTTGTCTCCAAATGGGGCTTTTGTAAGTTCTCAAGGCTAGCAAAAAGAAGGGCACTGTCCTCTCCACATTTAAGAAGAGTATTTTGTTTGTTATTCTTTGCCCTTGGCCACCTTTGTGTTCAGAACTAGAAACGGAACAAAAGCAAAGTGCAGCTGACTGGTATCTAGAAGCCATCCTTCATCTCTCATCCTCCAGCCCCTGAGAGATGCTCAGCTCTCTCTGAGGTACTGCAGTTGTAGTTTTACTTTTGAGTTGAGGTGAAGGTATGTACCCAAAGACATTTGTCTAGTTCTTTGCAAGCCTCAAAAGTTTGAGATTATATGCCAATGCAACAACAACTTGTCATTTCTGCAGTTAATAAACTCCCAACATGGTTTTTTTGCAAAGCTGCTGTTTGCATAACTTTTTTGTGCAAAGCAAGATTTCTAAAAGTTAGGTTTCCTTAGGTGACGGAATTACACTGGCAAGGGCTCAAAATTAATAGAAATACAGTTTTGCTGGTTGAAAGGACAAAAAAGCAATCCCAGCTCCAACTATGGTTTGTTTAAAAATAATAATAATGAATCGCCCATAGTCATTTACTCAGGGAACAAAACCAAATTGTCAAGCCACTTGAATTTGAAATATTTTATCAGTCTGGAAAGTATAAAATGAATGGTATTGGTCAAAGTTGAGAAATGGAAATGCAAGATGAGTGCAGCAGGAAAGAAAACTGAATTCCTTTCGTTGTGCAATTGTTTGATAAGATGCACCACCATTCCCAGCAGGGTACTATGGTTCTCAGGCTGGGCCAGAGTCCCCTTTTCACTTGGGAAGGAGGACAAGGGATAAGACTACCTGTCTCAATGCAGAAAGACTTAAGGAGATAATGGGAAGGTCTAAAGAGCATACGCTGAACCATCAGAAAAGTAAAGAGAGAAAGGAAAATTCTCAACACAGAATAAAACTTAGGTGTGGGAGTGATCAGCTTCACACAGAGAACCACCATCCCAAGACCCTCCTCAGCTCCCCTGGAAGTTTCCACTGTGGTACCTGGCCACTGCAGAGACAGGCTCTGGAAAGCCTGCATCCAGCTCTGGAAAGACATGGACCTGTTGGGGCGGGTCCAGAGGAGGCCACAAAAATACTCAGAGGGATGGAACACCTCTGCTGTGAGGACAGGCTGAGAGAGTTGGGTTTGTTCAGCCTGGAGAAGAGAAGGCTCCGGGGAGACCTTATTGCAGCCTGACAGTGCTTAAAGGGGGCTTATAAGAAAGATGGGGACAGACTTTTTAGCAGGGCCTGTAGCGATAGGACAAGGGGTCATGGTTTTAAACTATAAGAGGGTAGATTCAGACTAGATATAAGGAATACATTTTTCACAGTGAGAATGGTGAAATACTGGCCCAGGTTGCCCAGAGAGGTGGTAGACGTTCCATCCCTGGAAATATTCAAGGTCAGGTTCGATGGGACACTGAGCAGCCTGATCTAGTTGAAGATGTCCCTGCTCATTACAAGGGGATTGCACTAGATGACCTTCAATGGTCCCTTCCCACCCAACCTATTCTATGATTCTATGATTCTAAAGCACTGTGACAGCATAGGTGACAGAGGAAAAGCCCTTTAAACTAGGAACAAGCAGCTCATACTTTAGAAAGCAAAAAACATAAAAAGGGACTGGGAGCACACAGTGGTAAGAGAACAAGAACATTTATGGTTTCCCATTATACCTCTCAAATCCTAATTCTCAACATTGGAATGTGTTATTCAGCTGCCACAAAAGACCAGGAGAAAAGGACACTCACTCTTCTTAATGATCAGAAGTCAACTCCATTGATAGACATGTCCTGTCTTTCCCTATTTAGATTTCTTCTATTTACTCTGTTTCTGGGGGGCATTCCTCTTTGAAAACAGTATTTGGGGATGTTTAACGTGTTAGGTTTTCTTTTGTTAAGAGCTGGATTCAAAGCCAAGTCCGTCTCAAAGAAAAATAAGCGTGGGCAACTCATCCTGTTCACCAGTAGCCACCAAAAAAGCAACCCAGAACTGCACTGAAGCAGAAATTTCTGCCCAAACAAGTCCTAGAACTGGAAAAACAAGTGTGGATGCCTTGAAAATGTTTCAGTCCTGAGCAGTATGTGGGCAGTCCAGCCAGCACCTGACTGTGATGTATACAGCACAGTCTGCTACCATTAAGTGCTCTGCTTATGACTGAAAGCAAAATGTAGCATAATAAAGAAAACTGAATGAGGGAAGGGGAGAATTAACTGCTTATGCTGCCACTTTGTGGTTTGAAACAGCATTTATTGCTCAGTTTACACAGCCTCCAGACTCTCATAATCCAGCCTCAGTCCTGACACCCTACTCAGAGACAGCAAGAAAACAAAGAATTGGTAAGAAACAAAAAGGGAAACTCCATTACATGTGACGAGGCACAAAGCCTAAACTGTAATGCAAGCTGCAAATGCCTGCTCATCAAGTTGCCTAAAAATGTATTCAATGTGTCAGTATTAGTGAACATTTAAGGACAGTTTTACTTTTTGTCAAAATCACACTAGGACGAGAATTATGATTTTTTCCTCGTTTGCCTCCTTTGCTGTGTTTATATAGCACCAAGTTTACTACGAGCACTTCTGAAGAAAACTTATTTAACTACAGCAGTATTAAGACCGAAGTTATTTAACAGCGCTAAGAAAAGGCACTGACTGATGCTGCGAAATATACAGAACTCAGCTTTGTTAATCTTTCCATGCTCACTGGGAGAATCCCCAAAGATTTCATCCAGATGACTAACCATTAACAACTAAAGCTCAGGCAGTTTCCAGGAGCAGATACTGTACTACGTACAAATCTTATTAATACATAGAGGTCACAACTGATCTGTAGAATCTGCTGCACATTTACATCAACTGCACAAGAGAAAACCCTAAAACAAATTAAATTTACAGCTTGGGGACAGGAAGGACACAATTTTCCTTTCTGTCATTATTTCTAATTTTTGGACAAGAGAGCAGTTACAAACAAGGGTGCGATCACCGCCCGCTGGCCTTTCCGCACAGGCTCTACCAACGGCAGCGGCTGGCGCCAGCAGCCCGGTGCAGAGGGGCCCAGTCAGCAGCAGGTGGAGCCCGGCCATAAAGTTCTCCCGTTCAGGAACTTGCTCTCTTTCGTCCGCACTCCCTGATGGTTCTTGTAGCTGATTTTGACAAGCAGAAGTTGAGGAATGGATTATTCTGACACACAAAAAAATTATACTTACTTGTCCTAGAACTGCGTAGTACAGAGACAAACTCTCCCCAATATTAAAGCACCTACATTCATAATGTTTTCAAAAATCCTTTCCCAGATGATGTGAAGGAAACCAGGGAAGTATGTACTGAGCGCAGTTTCCAGAGACACATGGCTCCTCACTTCGGTATAGCTAGTCAAAGACATACCAGAAATCTTACGTCCAACATGTTCAACAATTTTGCAAGGACTCCAGCCCAACATTTTATACATAAGAGGTTCAGACTGCTTGGATAAGCAATTCCCAGCATCTGGATATACATCTGGAATTTATAGGACTGGGATCTAAATCTCTGGAGAACCTTTCAGGCCTACCATCATGCATGTTGCATTTCCCTCCTGAGAGACTTTCTCATGCCTACCTGAGCTCTGCAACCAAAAAGGAAAGGGAAGCCAACATTCTATATGAAAAGAACTTGTACCTCCCATGCACAGCTCAGCCCAAGCCTGACCTTTACAGCTGACAGCCTCTTGCTGTTTGAGAATACCTCCAGTGAATCTGATGGTCCCTCCTCTACTAGCACTGTCTGTCCAGAAAGTTGGCAAAACTGACGAAGGCAGAGTAAGTATTGTCTGGAGCATGAAGAGCAATACTAAGGAGTCGAACTACGTTAATTATTGTTAAATTACTGGGGCTCATCAGGAGTTTGATGTTGCTGGCTCTTTGTTTTCCCCCAACACTGCACAGCTGAGTCCAGTGACTCTTTGCTTGTCTGTCAGAGAGAAGATGACTCTTGTTCTGGAGCCTCTTCCATCATGCTGGAGATGAGAATTGTAGTCCAAAGTGCAAAAAAACCTGAGCAACTGAACAAGAGTTCAGTTAGATCAGGCAGGTCTCTTGGGTGCAGCCAGTGAGCGTCCCCACCTATCTGAGAAGCCAGATGTGCCCAGGCTGGGGTCTCTACCGAAGCTGCAGCACTGGACTGCTCTTCCACCTAACAAAGCATGCTGACGTGTGGAAAAGCTCAAAAGCCAGTCCTACCTTAGCCTACCCTGACTCCAGGTGAAGCTGAGCTTCAACCTCCAGACTGGAAAGCCTGTTTTCTGAGGCTATTAAGTGTAATTCAACCTGCTATTTTCTCCCTTCCCAGGCGAAAGAACAAGCTTTCTAAAACAAATCATCCACCGACAGAGACAGCAGATCTCCACAGTATGTGAAGATAGTCAGAAGGAAACGGGCGCTTTCCAGCACATCAGTCACTCAACCCTTTCTTTATCCTCCTCTCCCCACAGCTTCCTTTTAGCCTTGCAGCTAGTCTAGGCTCTCTGGACCTAGCCTCACCTCTCCATCCTCCAATGCCCCTATTTTCTTTATCCTTGGCCGGTCTTATACTAGGCCATCTCAGGCTTCCTTGATGCCCTTCTGCAGAGAAGGAAATTACTTTTTGGACCATGCTCAGCTGCCTTTCCTAGGAACAACAGCTCCCTTTCCAGGCTACTATTCTCCTAGCTTTGTTCACACTGAGGAGTGTCAGGTTTGCATCACACTTGGAAGCCCTGGAAGGCTCTTACAGAGACATTAGGGCTCCCGGCCTGCAGAGAAGTTAGGTACTTGAAATTACTCTATTCTACATTTTGCTTCACCTATTTAGACTTAGGTTTTGTTACTGTTATAATAGTACCAATCAGCAGTACAAATCCATACACAGAACAAACTAATGTGAAAGCCCTGGCCAAAGCCAAGTTTTTTTTTTAAGAAGCTCACACTAGATTCCAGAAGGCAAAACCAGAAGCATAGTTCCCCCAGTATCTGGGCAGGTAGGATCTTCCTGTACGCACAGAAAGGCTCACACTGTAAGTGCGGGATGAGATCAGCCCAGTGGGGAAAGAGAACGATTGTCCCCAGTGGCAAAATTCTCTCAGTTCAGGTGGCCAAGGAGACTAGGTGGAGGAATCATAGGATGGTTTGGGTTGGAAGGGTCCTTTAGAGATCATCTAGTTCCAACACCCCTGCTGTGGGCATGGACATCTTCCACTACACCAGGTTGCTCAAAGCCCCATCCAACCTGACTTTTAACACTCCCAGGGATGGGACATCTACAGTTTCCCTGAGCAACCTGTTCCAGTGTCTCACCACCCACATAGAAGGAAGACAGTAACTTCATAATATTTCACGTGTCTGCTGACAAATCTATAAACATTACAAAACAGGACGGTAATACCCTCCATTCCTACAAAAGAAGAGTCAAAAAAGGTCCCTGGTCAAGCTCTCCACAGGGAATGTCTGACCCATATGGTATGACATCAGATTAGAAAGCCCTGAGCAGGCTACTGTACCTGCACTGTAACATTGAGATACTAACTCAGACCCCAAGAAGTGTGTTAGCTCCAAGCTACACCACATTAGAGCTGCCTCCTAGCAGAGGTGATGAGCATGTACAGCTTCAGAAGCCAGCTTGCCCAGAACAGCTGCTGCACAGCTTTCCTTTCTGGGCATAGCCTCAGAGTCCCACTGCTCTCAAATTCCACTGCATATTATTCCATCTTGGGGAATAGAGAGATGCCGAAGGAAGGTGGGCAGCCAGACTTCCTCAGTCAGACCTGACAGCGGGGCTGGGTATCTGCTTTTCTCCCCAAATACACCAGCTGTTTTAACAAAAGATAGTAACTCTCCCTCTGAACCTTGGCTTATAGCAAAAGTAAAAAGATCAGGTTTTCTGACATATTAGAAGGCACAGGAGGGGGCTTGGCAGGAGCAAAACAGCTTTGGACTGGATCTGTGCAAGTCACAAGTGGTTTGGCAGAATTTCACTTGCTCAAACATTCAACTCCAGGTGAAGTGCATTGGGCATGAAGCTGAAATTCAACACGGGGTAATAATCCTCTAAAGCACAGTGTAAATCAAAATACAGCGTGTAAAAACATGCAAGATTATGCAACAGTACTCCAGAAAACAGTTCCTCAATTTCTTTGATAGATTCAGTTCTTTTGTGGGTCTCCAAAGTAGGAGTTGTCCACAAAGTCCTTAGTTTCCAGACATTTGTCAGCAGAAGGAGTATCCTTCCCTATTGTTAGAGAAAAATCCACACCAAAAATGAGTTCATGGGAAAATGCAGCCTTGTTCTTTTCTTGCACTAGGTCCATTGTACCAGCTGTGTGGCTGTGGGGGGCAGGAGTATGTCATAAAGTAACAGAAACACTTCCTTGGGCATCCTGAGGGAATTAGGAGCTCCAAGGCAAACCACACACTCAGTGGCTGGGTTTGCAGGGCTCCATCACAACCCAAGGAACAACTCTGCAGCCAAAGCCAGCTCAGCACCACTTCTGCCACTCCAGCTTCTTTTGTCAGTCATCATTATTCTTGCACAGGTAGTCTAAAGTTCAAACACAACTCTCAAACCCTTTTCTCAGAAATGGGCTCACAAGCACTTCTAAAACCACTGCTACTTCTTTCACAAGGGAGGCACTGTAACAGTAACCCTTCCTCTGGATTCAACCCAGAGCAGCTAGAGCCGATGCCTCCTCTCTCTCGCTGCTCCCCTGGATCACCTCCAAACGAATCTCTTTTTTCCTTTTTCACAGCTTCTTTAAGCTCCAAGACCAAACACAAAGTTTTAGCCTACTGGTCCAAAAAAGCCTATTGCTCTGTTTCAAATCAGCTGCTTGATCACCATCATGGTGATAATTAGATATTTGATTAACCATGTCTGGACAGCTGCCATGTAGGACACTATTCCATCAGGATTTCAGGCAGGATTTCTGTCTATGGCATTGACTGGCAGAAATGGGCATGTCCATGAAGTTTATCAGCTGGTGGCTTTGCTATGCAGAAATGAGACCTAGAAATACAGCTATGCCAGCATGGTATTATTGCATTCATACTGCTATATCTGTTTTTACAGTATTTACCAAAGTAGAAAGGCAGTAGCTGCCTCTCTTCTCTATTGTGTTCTTAAAAGAAAAGGCTAAAAAAAACAACCGATAGGATTATACTTGGACTCCAGTCTGTCCTTCCTCAAAAGGTCAGACACTTCCACAACCTCATGAACACTTCTGTTTTCCTGCATACATCTGTGATGCTGTTTCACTGGCTGTCTGCTCCTTCTCCAAGCAGGGAACATTATGCTTCAATGGTTGCAGTCTGTAAATGACTCCAATATAACCCTGCAACTTTAAGTAATCCAAGCATCATGGGAGCAGCTCTTCAGAACAACATCAAGACTCACTCCCCATCCAATAGTTACTACCATGCCAACACTGAAATTGCTAAATTCAGTTGTGATCAATCAGCTCACCACCATCTAAAACCCCATTATACTGGGTCATGGGCCCACTCTTCCATCCTCATCCCCCCGCCAACTTCACATACCACACAGAACGGACATATGGAGCTGTCTGTAACTGCAGGAGCAACGTTGAGAACATCTCGCTGTGAAGCTCCCATATCCTGTGCTAAAAGACCTCCACAATACCCCTGACATCAAGAATAGAGCAAGGAAGATGACTGCAAAAGGACAAAACTAACAATTCTACCCAAAGGACACAGTCAGCTGATACACTCATACATGGGCTACCACCACCCACTGAAGGTTTCCCTCTGGTAGCCAGGCTGCTACTGCCTTGTTTTTGACTGTAAAACCCAAATGGTTCAAGGACTAATCAAAAAATGAAAATCCAAACATCACATTATTCCACTGCTGTCTTTAACATCAAAGTGGAGGGAAGAGAGATTTTCAGACACAAGTCTTTTTATCAGTGCTTCCTGTTACCTTACATTTCTGGAATTAAACTTTGTAGGAAAGTTAGTTCATATTCATATGTGTGGGTGCCAGCAGTTGTGCATCATTCATCTGTGTTACAAGTCAGGACATACTAGTTCAGACTCAGCTTTATGGTGAAGATTCTCTGGTGGAAATGGGTCACATGCTTCCAGCTCAGAGATACAGAAAACTGAGCACAGGGTTGGCCGTACAACTCTGAATAACATAATCAAGACATCCAAACTGGCATATCAAACTCCAGCACATGTGCATGGTGTCCTCAAAGGACCTGTCTCTAAGTTATTTGTATTAGGAACCATCAATATAATACACTGTTCTTGGAAGAAGTAACTGAGGCTCCAAAAGTCAGAGGAGGAACCCAACACATTTTTTCAAGAGAACAAAAGGCACTGACAGCATATTGGAGCTTCTCAGTTTGGGCAATGATCTAGACATAAAACAAATACAACTACGGCATTTCAAGCAGAATCCTTTTAGCAGCCCTGCTATGTTTTAAGCCACAGGGACTTAAAACATAGATGAAACGCTTTACTGGCATCTCCTGCAGGGATATGCTTAATAACAAGCAGCATGCAAAAGGTGTCTTTGATATAAATCTGTGTTTGCCTATGCAGCAAGAAGAGAAGGAAGTTCTAAAAACCAGGCACCCAAAGAGCATGATCTGCTATTGAAACATCCAGTTTATGTTATTATCTGTGGTCAGAGCCTTCTTCATATTATCCAGAGACAAGAAGTAGATTCAGTGTCCCCTTCTGCTCAAAATGTGAGAGACTATTTCACATTTATACTATTTAGAATCATTTTGGTAATCACTAAGAGTCAAAACTAGCACAGTGGTTTCTATCCGTGCCTGAAAAAGCTGGCTGAAGTGTCAAGGCCTGTGCCATGATTCAGCAAGAACAGAGAGGGCAGACTCATTCCAAAATCTTCACTGGCAGGAGTACACACAGAGGTAGAGTAGCTCTGTTTGTAAAGGCATTCCCAACATCTTTTCTCCATTTGGAGTTGCCAAGGAGACAGAGCTGTTCAAGGAAGGTGAACTCATTCAGTTCATGTTTGCAAGCATAAACTGAAGATCCCGAAGGGGTAAAGTACCAACATCACAGTTTACTTTCTCTATCAAGGCAACTTCTGCCTCAGGGAAAGACAGACACCAATAAACCTGATAACAAAGCGGTACAACATACACACAAAACCCTGCACAGGGAAACTCACCGTTCTGTCTAGTTGTAAGCAGTTAAACACAATTTTCAAGTTCTTCACAAAGACCATTACAGTTTTGAATTTTCCCTTTCCAGGGTCTGGGGACTTTTTCTCCAAGAGCGTGGTAGAAGTAACTCCCCTGGCATCAGCTTAAAATTTACAATGTACACGTTGTGCAATGTGTAAGTTGTATGACAAGTCCTAAACATTTAGGAATAATTTTAAAATAATGTTATATCTCTGTATCAAAGACTGAGAGTGACTGAGAGCAAGATCTGAAAAGGTTCATTTATTTCCAAGGCTGAATTCTTGCTTCAGTGGGGTTTAATAGTATCCCACTTGCAAGAATACAGCTTTGTGTTCTGTTCCCCTTACTATTGGGGCAAAAAAAGGTCCCTATTGATTCAGAAGTAAAAGTCTTATTTCTTCTTTCTTGAAAGCCTCATTTATGAGAATGACTGGAATAGGATGAATGCTGTTCTCAGAGAGCAAAGGTTATTCTACTTCCACAATTAAAGGTTTCTTTCAGAAAAAAACAGTGAGACAGAGAAATTTTGTTGTCTATGTCAAACTTTTCCACAGATATTACCTGTGAAAACCTGCAAACATCTTGTCATTTTAAAGATGATAAATACATATTTAAACATCAATAAAAACATCACTTAGATTTAGCAGTGCTATGCAAGTGTGGATAAGAAGAGGTGGATTTACTCAGAAGACCTTTTGCCCAATAGCCCCTGCTCCAGATCCCCGTATTCTCCGCTCCCAGGCCTTAGTTGCTCCCTTTGCTCGGGAACACCACTGCCTACTGACAAAGGCCTCTGCCTCGCAGTCCTCCCTGTGCTCGCGGAGGAGGGTGTCACCTGAGGATTCAGGATACCTGAGGACTTGTTTTCAAGCACAAGTTATTTTGAAGGGTGACATAGTATCTGAGGTGCCAGACGTATGCATGACAATAATTCATGCTGATACCAAACGTTCAGCATTTTTTATACTTTCTATTGTGTCACAGTTAATGTCATAGTTTTTGAAGTTGAAAAAATTTCTAGATTGTTCATAAATTCAAGCTGAGAATGAACTGAGCATAGAAATGAAGCCTCTTAACTCCCCCCTGCTGAAAATAGTCTCTTTTGAAAATCACATGTAAATTGCCTAAATATGTCACCAGGAGAAACTGTTCATTCTTAACACATTTGGGGCCAAATTTCATACCAGCATATTAATCTCTCCAGAAAGTGACTAGTGGCTACAAATGCTTTATTTACTTCAACCTAGCATTAGTCCCTCGTGCCCAAATCTGTGTCTTTACTCTTGTTTGAGAAACTGATCTGATTGACGAAAGACCCCTGTAAAAAGAAGCAGGGCACATGCCAACAGGCTAAAAATTCTTGAAGGTGGAGGAGTTATCTATCTACCACCATAAGAAAAGGCAGAATAAGTATCATCGACAAAATGAAGAAAAGTATCTTTTCCAAATAATCTGACATAGAACCTCTAACCCCGTAAAATTTTCAGTACAAAATACTGGTGATGATCTCTACAGTCCAGTATCGGAAATAATCTTGTCAACAAAAACACTTGCTGCATGTGTTTCTTACTTGGGAAGTCAGCTGCATTTACATTAATCTCTGCATTTGCAGAGAGATCCCAGCTCACACGGTTCTTTGCATGAAGCAGTAGTGTCATGCCTGTTGAAACACCGAACTCCTGGAGTTAAAAACACGTGGAAAATTTGCTCTTAGAACAGCAGAGATGTGTCAAAATAGAAACAGAAAATATGAGAGGGAGGAACAGGAGGTTGACAGTCACATGCACTGTGAAGCAAAAGCAGAATTCATACATTTTCAAGCGACACCTTACAAAGTATCAGTCCAGATCCAGCGCCATAAACCCAGAACAAATACAATTCACTGACAGAGACCCATATGCTGCTAATTGCAGTGGAGTTCCACAAATGTAGGTTAAGATAAATGAGGGGTTAAATTCTCTCTAGGATAACTGTGTCCTACACTGACATCTAACTCTCCTGGCAAGACATGTAAATATTTAGCATGCTAGTTAGGGATTTTAGAGGTATTGCTTAGGCAACAAGAGCACAACAGGAATGAGACAGGCTTTGGACCACAGCTTATCCAAGTTGCAGTTGGGAAGCGAAAGTGCCTTTGCTGTCGCCCTGCCCTGGGGTTGGTACAGGTTTGGGTGTAAATTATCCCCGCTCTCTCACTCGTATAACCTTGTTCTTCACAGCATCCTCTCTGCTGGCTCCGAGACACCAAGATGAAATCCCACTAGAATCAGGTCCCTCTCTGTGGCTGGCATAGGGAATAGAGCCCCGTGCTAGGGAGCTTCTCCACTGCTGGCCCTGTAGGGCACAATCCAGCTGTGTACATCTGCAGAAAGGCAACTCAGGCTATTCCTCAGTTGCTCTCTGGTTGACTCTTAAATACTGAGGCAAAGAAGTAGTGACTAAGTTTTATGTATTGAATAACAGATACTGAGAATTTGTCAAGAGCCAGACCTTTGCACTACAGTTAATGACATGATTCTCCACAGCTTTCTTGGCAGTCGCATTCCTTATTGCCTTTCAGGCCAGCTTCCACATTATCACCATTCTGCCCAATGCACTCTGCTATGATGCTATATGCTGCATCAGTTAATTTTCTGTTTGCAAATGCACGTTTCCTCCTAAATGTGGGTGGTCTTGGCTTATGTCTCAGCTTTCAAGAGCATGGTCCTCATTCCCAGGGCACCAAAAAGTACTTGGCACAGTTCATGCAAATGGGATGCAGCACTGAATGGCTACAGATACAGAGAGACCTTGTAGAAAATTGTTTTGTCAGTCAAGCCTTGCTTATTGCATGCAAGCCTAGTGAGAGAACCTGCTTTACTAAAGGAAGGACAAAATAAATCTATTCAGGAGATATTTTTTCAGTTTTTTTAAGACTTTTTTTGTCAAAAGGTTTATGATAGATAAAATGGAGCTCGGTCTATTCACAACGCATCAGAAAGCATCTGGAACCTGATGGCTAGCTGAAAGGGGCACCCAAACCAGTAAGTTTATAACTAAATGTCACCAGTAAAAAGGATTTCACTTGCAAAAATGCTGTGCACAATAGGAAGGTACAAAAGTCAAGGCAAAACAAAGCATTTTGCTGAAGTGTAATTCTTAAGCAGTCACTAGAGTACTACCACTTTTACGCAGCTCTACACCGTTACTGCTGGGAGAATTTTCTCATAACTTAACATGGGGCTGATGTAACCTCGAGACCTGCCAAGTAGTACCTTACTGATTCAAATAGGTAAGGCACAGATAGAGAGAGAGATCGAAAACAAAACTTAAGATAGACTACCATTCCTGTTTTTTCTGTTTTTTGATACAGAAAGACAGCAAATGCATGGATGTAAGGATTATATTCTCATATTACAGAAAGCCACCATCTTTGATATAATCTAAAACACTTCTCTTCTAAAACCCTTTGTTTTAGTAAACAAAATGAGTTTCAGGTTGGTCAGATATCCAAGTAAAAGCAAGTGTAAACCATCAGATTTTCCCTGGCTTGCACTTACAAAAAAAACACATAGGCTCCCATTCAGGCAAGTATCACCCCAATGTGTTTGAAACCTACAGCAGATGTTGCCCAAGTACAGCTTATCATAAAAGTCCTTAAGAATAAAGGAGCTTTGACGCCTGTCTTCCCTTTTCCCATGCATAGAAAATAACAGCATTGCTAGCAACTTCACAGTTGAGAAAAGGTTAAGTATGAAATAAAATATTTTTTTATTAGTACAGAAAGTAATTTGGCAGGCAAAATCCAGATTGTTTTGGAAGTCCCAGGGATACTTCTTAGTGATATAAGCGGTACGTTACATAGTATAAGAATTATGTTAAGATAAGAATTATGTTATATTGTGTTATGATACCTCTTAGATTATTAGCAATATAATATCACGCATTTCACCGAAATGCCTTTGTTTTAACACCGTTTAGCTCTCTGTGGACCTAGGTTGTTCTTCAGCTAATTTTAAAGGTACCAAAAGATAAGGAGGGTGGTTTCCTTCTATGTCCTTCAAACCAAAAGTTGCTGCGAAATTCTCACCTACTAAGGACAGGTAAACAAACGACAAATGTAAGAACTGGGAAAATAAAAGCTGTCAGAAAGATTTCACCCCTAATGGGCTTCCAGGTCTGGCTATAAATGAGAAGAGATTGCCTGTGGCATCTCTCTGACAAGACCCAGTCTCCAAAACCAGACCAAGAGATTATCTACATCACAACACAAGATGTAATTGAGTCTTATGCTCCATAAGAAAAGCTAATCTTTATTAATTAGTTTTCATGGAAACTCTCATCCTTGGGAAGGCTATGAATGGTGTACCAATTGGTATATAAATTGGTTTTAGTAAATGCCTTCATCATGATTTGGATAAACAAACAGTAAATAAGGCAAAAGTTGGCCTATCTCAGAAGTCTTGCAGGGACACAAATGCCACAGGGGTTCAAAAAGAAAAAAAAAATTAGAAAAAGTTTAAGATATTGCAAATAACAATTATTCCAGTTCTTTCAGGCTTTCTGGCAAAGACCTGTGATATTAGCTAATGGTGCCTGAATGATGAACAACTGAAAATATCAAACCAGCAATAGCAAGTATGAAACAGCACTCCAGAAACAGGGTGTGAAGGCCCATGCTCTTACCGCCTGCGGGATGATGCATTTAACAGGGAGAGGCCAGGTGTGATGGTAGAAGGCCAAGGATCTTAGCAAGAGTCTTAAATTATTTCTTCACAGAACATAAGACTTCTGGGAGTACACTATTCAAGCTGACTTTGGCTTCTTTTCCTCTTTTCAGAACTGTCTGTGTAGAACATACTTTTCCAGGAGTTTAAACCTCACACCCAAGAGAAAAAAAAGATACACAAGACTGATCTCCCCCAGCACTGAGACACAGCACCTCATCCGCAGAATAAAGCTGAACAAAACAGAGCGACAGCACAGAGACTGCAGTATCCAGCTGAACCTGCCGAGCAGGCAGAATGCAATGGGCAGAGCTGAGCTCTCACAGACATGATAAAAAAAAGCTGAGGAAGCAGATCATCTTATTTCTATGTAAGGCTGGTTTGTCTATTTTCTGTTGCATTTGGGGGGCGAGTGAAGGAAGGAGAAGAGGGAAAGACACAAAAATTTTTAGGCTTCTGGTTGATTCTTCTAACATGGTGTTATCAGCTATGTTATACTGGGAGTAAATTCAGAAACAAAAAACCCCGTGGAGCACGCTATGACCATAACTGCACACCTCTGCAGTAACAGTTCTCTGCTCTGGTACTGCAACACCACATCTCTGGCTTTCACTACAGATATAATTTGGAATGTCCGTTGAACTTTCTCTTGTTTAAATAGTGGATTACAGCAACGTCGGATGTATGTTATGCATATTATGTATATACATACATGACTATATATATAGTTATAGCAGCACAGAATGGCTAGCTTTGCTATGAATTTTTAAATTAAACTTTACAGGTGAGTTCCATTTTCATTCAGGAAGCACATGACATTACCTGTAGGATTATTAAATGTTTTATTCTGGATCAGAAAACTACTTAATTTTATAAATAAATGAAGGGCAATCAAATAGTTTGATTCTTCTGAAGATGGTCTAAATTGGAATAAGGTAGCATTTACATGTCTTCTCAACTAAATCAGCTAGCTGTTCCAAAATAAAATAAAATAAAATAAAATAAAATAAAATAAAATAAAATAAAATAAACACCCCTACAGCTAACTTGGCAGATGTTAATTTCAAAATTCAGACCAGCTTTTGTTGCAACAGTTGCAGACACGAGCCAACAGAGGAGTTGGCAGCAGGGTGAGAGTGCAGGCATGGCAGCAGTAGCTCACACAAGCTCATGGTTCACTTGTTTACCCAGATACTGAAACAGATTTTGCTGTGACATCAATCCCTATGTTGTCCCATGTTACTTCACTGTCAGCAAGCAAGCTAGCTGAGGTGTTACTGCAGGATCTGCAACTTCTGAATAGACGTTCCCTCTGAAGAAATAATTGTCTTCATTATAATTGGTGACAAATATTTAAAGCCATCTGTTTCAAAACAGTCTCCTGAAGCTGGAATGAATCTTTTCATCAGTGGATGTTATGCTAAGATTCAAGTGCCCGGGCTTTATGGCACTTGTTTAACTGAAATCTAGAATAAGAAAAAATGTATTATGTTTGTTGATGGGGGGGTTACCTGATTGTGAGTGGAGCAGAAGGAACTTATGCATTATCTTCACGCACACTTAGAGCAACTGTGATCACCTACAGCATGCACTACAGACAAACTTTGTGTGATAAAAAAATGTAATCATTAATACTGATATGGTATCTGATACCAGTTGAAACGCTGTAGTAGCCATGAGTGCTCTAGAATAACTTTGTGCCTGATTAAAGAACAGTATGAAATATACAGGTCTTATCCATTTGGTCATGATTATTTCAGCCTGCTGATGATTTCGAGTGCATTCCAGTTCTTTTCACTGCTTGAAAGTTACCTGCACACTAAATGTCTGCAGTAACTACCCCAAGCAATCAATCTAGCAGACAAGCTCTGAGATAAATCTACAAAAGGGAGAGTGTCAATTAAAGACAGAGGGATCACATTTATTAGACAGTGTTAAGGCTGACTTATCCCAATCATGAATTGCCTTTCCATCATTTTTTATAATTTCTGTTACAGAGGTCCCTAAGACTTTCAACTCATGGAATGTAATTCCCAGGAAAAATATAAAAAGAATATCCCAAATATCATTTAGTAACATATCTTTGCCATTTAAATGTCAAAGTAAAAACTGGAATATACATAAGCTAGCATTTGAGTTAGCAGACAAGAATTCACCCCTTATGTAAATTGCAGAAGCTTATGTCCATTAATAGGGATACACTGTGAACTGAAAAACTTTTTTCCCTTCCCAGAACTGCAGAAATACCCATTTTTTATCAAATCTCCATTTGTTAATTTTTGAATGCTCATCTGATAATGCATCAAATTGTTGCTGCTGTTGTTACTTTTCAAAGGACGTTCATTAAATCTTTGGTTTCTTCATACAACTGGTTATTTGCTTCTTAAATTATTATACTTGACCTCTTTAATAAACACAGGGAATACACAGGGCTTGATGCTCACCTCCTATAAACAGATTTGTTGAAGTTGTACTTAAAACTGGAAAGGTCACGTTGCAAGCTTGATCAGAAAGCTGTCTGTTGAAAATGTTAAATCTCAGCCAGGTGAGAGCGCCAAGCTCTGCAAACAAGGCTTATCCGAGGTCCTCCACAACCACAACATCGTTTTTGAAAGGAGAATTTTTTAGTACCAGAGAAGCAAAGATGCTTGTGAGACCCCACTGAAGAGGAAAAGACCTTGTTTTTTTCAGAAAGGTCACATGTATGATCAGGTAGCATTTCACTCAAATTTAAATGCTGTCCTCAACTTGCCACGTGCAGGCATTGAGTGAATGTCTGTGGCAAGCCTACCATGGGAGATTTCAGAGTAACAGATTGTTCATTAGCCCCCACCTATTTAGCATCATTGTAGAAAATTGGTCAGGAGAGGGGCTTTGAGACAGAGAAGTGTTATGATCAGAAGAAGGAAGAATCATCATCCATTGCTGGAGCAACTGTTGCCTGAATTTCCACCTTTAATCTTGGCAAGACCTGTCCTCTGAAGAGCACATCAGTATTTCACCTTCATTTTTATGTGTGTGATCTGAAAGACACTGTTTCAGCTGTGAAGCATTTCAGCTAATTGTTTAAAATGCCTCCATAGGCTCCAGTCCCTGTTGGTTGCGGTGCCTGGAACAATGCTGTCCTATTCAAGGAGCGCTTGTGTGTTGCAAGGAACTGTTCATTATTTTAATCTTCTTCTTGCATTTTGCATAAAACCACAAAAACACTGTCATTGACAATTAATCTGATGCAAATTCTTGTCTTGTCTCGTGGGGTTTTTATTCAGGCAATAATTCTTGCGGGGTCAAAAGTTGAACCTAAGGCTATATATAGGTCCCGGTAATTTTTAACTTTGTGGTTTAATCATACGGGTTTTCATTCTTCATTTATAGGTTGTGTTCAGGGTGAAATCCTTTTCTTAAGGAACACTGTTTAAGTGCTACTAGATTGCAATCATGTTAATTGAAATTCTGCTTATCTAAGTAATTATATACTCATCTGTATGACCTCAATAATGTTACTGGAAGTTTCTCAGCAGCAAGCCCTATTCTAGCTGTGCAGGATTCCATCTCTGAAGGCAAAAGAAAACTGTGACTCCCAAGGAGCTTGAATTCTTTGGATTGTAGCCAACAATGTCACAATTCGGGTGATTTGGGAAACCGTTGACTAGGTACCAGTGGTCACTTTGCAGAAGATCTTGATCTCAACATAATGTGAGCTTTGATTACACAAAAGCTGACCAAGACCTTCAGGACTTTTCCCACACTTTCACCTGTAAGCAAACCGCTCTTCACCATTGGATGTCACTTTTCACATGTATTCTCTTAATGGGCCAAGTTTTCTTTTCTAAAACATAAGATGCTACTTTTATTGGAACATCTAGAGCCTACAAACAATTTATGTTGCCACATACTGAGATGCAATTTGTAAATAATCCTAGTGGCCAAGAAGTCAAAGTGATTCCATCAAATATAATCTCACTTACTACCTCCTCTCACGTAAAAGTCTGAGCAAATGGATATATTTGTTAATTCCTGTCAATGGATGCGTTATAATTGTACCCATTGTTACACTCCTATTTAGTGGACATTCTCTGCAAATATAAGTCATGCATCAGCCTGTCCTGCCTTAAAAGTGAAAGGCATTACTCTATACTGAAATAAGTATTAATCACAATGTTAATTATTTGGATGCAGGATTTGCTTCCACCCTTCTAGACTGATAATAGCACTCGCGTATTGAAGACGAAGACAACTTAACTCCTGCACCAGTATTCCAGATGGAGTTAAGTGTGTGTGCATTGCCCCTTTTAATTTACATACATACAGGCAGGTTAATCAGGAATTACCTGGCTGCCAATAATTCCAGTTTCCATTACTGTCAAAGACTCATTAACGCTTCAGAGATTTTGTCTTTTAATTATTCAGATACTTTGCATACTAAGCAGTTCTACCTTTCCCTTTATATCTCCTTAAGCCTCTTCCAGGCAAAATACATTTCCTCCTTAAAAATAGTGAGAGTTCATCTGACATTTAGTTTCCTTACTAATGTATCTTCACTGACACAATAGCTATGAATGATCCAAACCTCATTCTATTTTTCTGTTAATAGTGTTTTCAGGCTAATTCTAATCTTCTGATATGTGAACGAGCTCTTAATTTAATCCCACCAATTTATTTGCTTTTGATACAGAAATGGATAGCTCCTGTACTCTCATATGGTATCATCTTCCTTCCTGTATTGCAGTATTTTTTTTCTCGATGAAAACTACCCATTGCCATGTGCTATGCAGCATTTTTGGTTTAAGAAGGTACCAGACAACTGTCTGGGATAAGAAATTCCCAATCCTGATGATTTGTCATGCATTCTGAAGCTTAATTCAGTATCAGAAAACAACTTAATGCTTTTTATATGGAAACCATTGCAGGAATAAAATATATGAATTTCCATCCTTCCTTAGTATCCAAGCTATTATTAGAAAATTTAACTCTGGTCATGATACTCCTTGTGTCAGTGGAAAACGTAGTTCAACCGAAGCATTTTACTTTCTGTGGAAAAAATTAAGAGTATGTGGTTACCTCAGTTGAAATGTATTAATCTACAGCTACTTCATTTCCCCCGAAAGCAAGATCTTCACAGAGGCATTTTATATGTGAATTTATGCTCCTAAAGCAGCTGTGTTTTTAAAGCCATTTAAAACCTCAACTAAATTTTTTTACTATTTTTGCAAGAACAAATATTCACAACATTGACTACAATACTAATTCTGAAGTTAAAGACATGTATATATAACCCAGGGGTTCTTACAGTCATATGTGCAATCATACAAATTTGTTGTTTTGCATATTAAATGAGACATTAGCAGCCCTCTTTAACTTTTTAATGAAGAGGTGTGTATTCTGGTATTACTTGCAGAGTTGTTACTCAGGTAGTATGAGTTGCTATAGACATTACTATAAGATCTAAGCTGACATTGTAGGATTGTCATTTTAGTTCCAACTCAATATCGGCTTGGTTTAATTTATGCTACAAGAAGTTCATTAGCTAAACACTGACAGTCTTCTTCAGCCAGTTTTGCAAGAAAGCAGTTCCCACCCAACACTGAAATGTTCTGCTTGACTGTTCTTTATACTTTTTATTGCTATTTAGAATGCTGCAGCATCAGTGCACAGAAATCCCACTGCACAGGATGACCTTGATATCTAGAAGATTGAAACGTGAGATTCCACACACTCACAGGGTGCCAAAGGTCAATACACTGTTAAGATACCTGCACCATATCTGCTTGCCTGACAGTTGAGCGTGCTTAAAGATCACATTAGTACACTACATCGTCTAGATTACATGATGAACAACTGATAAACACATTTTTAAAACAGCTGCATGTTACAGCCATTCCTTAGTTTTAGGCAAAGCCCGTAAAATCCACAGCTATTACTCAGCTAAATATGGTACATTCAAGACATGGCCCCATGCAATAGCGTTTTTACAGTTGTATACAACAGGACCAATGCTTCTGCAGATAACAAGGTACATTTTCAATGAGACAACATTCTGAGTTTTCCAAGGGAATGTCCACTCAGCAGGGTACTTGCCTCTGTGTAAATGTCTGGCACAGGTCCACCTGAAATCACAACTTTTTTTAGAAATCGCTGCTATAGTTTTGCTAGAAGGAAACAGGAGCTGATCCTCAGAGCAGAATAACCAGACATTATTTTAGTACTCATTTCACAGGTATCTTAGAGATGTCAAGACTGAGACTAATAAAGGTTAGCCCAGCTAAAGGACTGATGGTCCTAAAAAAGGAACTAAAGCACAAAGTTTAGGAGTGAAACCTAACTTTTCAGAATAGGTAAATATCTAGTGAAAAAGATGCAAGACCTAAAACTACTACAAATGTGATGTTTGATTTCTTAAATCAGAACAAAAATCCTTCAGAGAAACACATATATTGAGAAGAAATTCTTCAGTCCGATTCATGCAAATGCAAGCTTGGCATATTGTTCAAAGGGAAAACCAGCAAAGTTAGGTTCAGATCCAAAGTCTAAGCTGGACGGGCTGCAAAAACTGACCAAGTAGATGACACAGATTTCTGAGCAGAATTAAATTAAAGTTGTGGCCAATGAGGGAGAGAAATGTACGTCACTGTGAACACTCAACCTGATACGAATTTAGGATGTTCTACAGCTGTGCAATACTGTTTTCTATGACAGCAGCAGCAGGGCTCCCAAAAGCTCTGCCCCCAACTGGGGACTGCGGCAAGCACTGCTCAGGCATACACTGGCCTTTTAAAGTGGCCAGGAATTGTTTAGCTGGTATTAGTGGCCTGGAGCTTTGGTTTAAAGAGAACAATAGGCGTACTATTTTAGAGGCATTAAAGGTATTAGTGGCAAATCTGCATCCGTGCCTTGTTTACTGCTGTACCAGTGGTATTAGACAGGAATTGAAAATGACTGCAACAGGCTGCTTGTTTTGAAATGCTCCATGCTGTAAGTGAAAACATTATTCTTATTATGGCCATTGTGATAAAAGACAGCAGTGTTAATCGGCATTTTCTGGTTTTGAAGCTAAAGAAAACAGTAATATACTTCCATAAACTTCACTGTTGCACTTCTCAAACACTGGCCAATTATGGCTCATCTAAGCCATTTATATGATTTTTCATTCAGTAAGGAGTTACACAGATTTCTGCATGTTTTGTGTGAAAACCAAGTATTTTCACACCAAGTCAAGGGAACAGACATACAGAATATTTTAATTAGAGAATTATTTACACGAATGAGAAAAAATCAGCAGCTAAAACCAATGCAGTTGTGCATCTATAACAACCTCAATATCTCTTTCCATTTCTCTTGGCAGAACCAAAGATAAACATGCTAAGCCTTTAAATGGATTTTTATGGGAGATAAAAGTCGTGATTGGCCAAGATGTAACAGGGTATCTCTGCTGACACATCCTCACAAGATCATGTGAAGATGATGTGCAAGCAATTTTGTGTCTACTTTGAACGTGCAGTGAAAAGAACTGTGATACCGTGGCACAGTTACGCATCGAAACTCACAGCTCTGTGCTAGGAAAGCCTTCCAGCCAGAAGCAAATGAGGGCAGGCAGAGGGTCCCAAGCTCCTCCCTACCGACCCTGCCCCACGGCCCTGCCCCCAGCTCTAGCTCCCTCCTAGAGATGCAGGGACAGGTTTATGCTCTCCCTTCTTCCTCCTGATCCTCCCATCAGCAGCGACATTTGATGCAGCTTCCAGATGAAGACAAGAGGCACCACGGTAACTCCCCCATAGGGTCTGCAGCATTTATCCCAAAGCCAAGGGCAGGTTTATTAGCTGTTTGGCCCAGGCTACTTTTTCTTTCCAGTCAGGTGAGGGTGATACTTTTAAAGTTCCCAGCCCTGGATATGGGGATCTTAGGAGCTAAAATCCTATTGAGAAACATGGCTAAGACCTCATACTGCATTTCAAGCTATTTGGGTCATTCTAGCATGACCCAAATCACAAGAGTATCACAGCGCAGCATGGTGCACAGGACCTGTAAAAACACAGCTCTAGATATACTGTGTTTCGGCCAGCTTTCAATTAAGAGCATTCTATTTCAAGAAAACGTCACAGAATACAATGAAGAAACGGTAACTAAAATAGCCTTAATTTTACCCGTATTTTGGACAGTCTCTGACCCACTTAGCTGACTGTTAGATTTAAGTCAATGAATGCAAAATGAAGCCTGTAGACATAAACTGACCCTTGCCAATCTCTCAAACTGAAAACAACAGAGATGGCACAAGGCTGTTAAAAAAAAAATTATCATCTTTAGAATGGGTTCAGTGATCACCATAATACAGATGACAGATGCCAGTTTTCAAACACTAGTGTCTTAACGCTATTTTAGACGTCTGATCCTTAAGTAAAAAAAAATACTTTCAAGTACTAAGTATATACTCTCCCATCTTAAAGATAGATATTTACATACAATTTAGCTGCATGTCTTACGCTAAAATTTTTCAGAGTCAAGGCTTGTCATGTGATAAAACAGTGATGCAAGCATGATGGGTCAATAGCCATATCCCAGTAACGGAGAAAAACCTTCCTATTGTACTTTTCCCGTCCCTTACTTTTACCTCCCGAAGAATGCAGTGTTTAGAGTAACAAAGTAATTCAGAAAAATCTAGGTAGACATTTTCAACCCAAATGTATGCAATTTTCAAGACCAGCTCCACACAATCTCCCTAAGGAAGATTGCCAAAAATGAGGCCCACCTTCTACTTAGAAGTGCTGCTGGTTTTCTATGAACCATCGGGTGGTTGCAGGTGCTAACTGTAGCTACATGTTTTAGGACCAAAATTAAACCTTTTCTCACATTTATTTCAAACAGCAGTTGGTCTCCACAGAGCAACTCTGGGCTGAGATTTACTGCTGACTTTACACTACAGCTGCATACTTTACCAAGAAGTAGTTTGGCATGAAAATGTATAAATGACAACATAATGGGAAGCTGGAATTCAGCTGATTACAGTTATTCTATTCCTTAAGTATTTTTCTTCTAAGTTAGCATAATTCTCTACTGTGCTTCAAATTCTAACATTTTAGATCACAGAATAATCCAATATTCACTAGTCTGATTAAACTTTCATTTCCTTTGACCCACACTTCTCCAAATCATCTATGCATTTCACAGTGCACGCTTCTAACGAAACCTGCAGCACATGCTCCAGTTGCAACACTACTGTGCCGTAATTCTGAGCAGGATGAAAGCCACAGCTGGGACTCAGATCTTAAACAACTGTTTCAGTCCAACAGCAGACAGTAGCAGGACCTCAGTCATAAAACTGTAGAATTAGATTCACAGAAAATGAAACTGTTCCCAGAAAGTTACACACCCATCACTGAAGATTAGATTCTTGGTCTGGTTGTTTTAATAATATGGAATATAAATTTATACTTACTGTCAATGTTTCATAATTTATTTTGTATCTAAAGCGTTTTCAATTATGGTAGTGTTCAATTGCTCGGTTTGGTGTGTTTAAAATACAACAAACACTTCAGGAAAACATAATTAAAATGAGTTATAATTTGGTTTTGCCTCATAAATGCATCTGTCACTGCTAACAACTCCGTGTTGATGAATGTGGCTTACACCATAAATTTTATGGTTTTCATCGTATAAGGATCTCTCAACATAAATCTACAACAAGTGTTTCCTTTTTATCGTAGCAGAAAATAACCACTTTCTACAAATCAAATGTTAAAAAAGCAAGTTGCAAACCTGGTCAGTGCACGCACTTACTGGGCATCAGTTCTCAAGAAACTACTTTCTACATTCCTGTACAAAGAGTTCAAATCTAAGTTTGTCTCTTGCCAAAACAAAACTAAACCAAACAAACTCCCACACTCAGGAAAAGTTTGAAATTGCTTACCTTGAAGAAGCTCCGAAGAAAATACATTATGCTTAGCATTTTGGAAGGTTTAAAATGAGGAATTGTTCAGTCTTTAGAACATCCAAGGCCTGGGTGAATTCCTACACTCCTGCTGTGTCTTTAGTTACATGCTTTCTTGTTGCTATTTTGGACGGTCTTAGTACAAGGGAAGCATATGAGCCATGCCAGGAGCTTATGCTAAGGAGTTGCATAACAATTAGGGCTTATCTGTGCTGCGCTGTACAGTACAGCACAGCAATGCAAACAGGTTTGTTCACAGTTTACTAGACCCAGAACACTTCTACTAGGCATGCCCAGAATGATGCCATTGTATTTGCTAAAGAAACTAAAGCTATTTGTGAGTGCTTCTAAAAGAACTGGAACTACAAAGGACAGCACATGTTCCCTTACTTCCCCCCCAGCTTTTGCTTTTGCCAACTGCAAGTTCAATCAGTGCATATTACGCTCGCTGCAGCATTTAAAAGCAAAGGCTCCCACACCATGAGCTTTCTAGTTACTGTCTTTAAAGGTAAGGAAAAATTGCAATCTTTTGAAATGCAGAACAGCAAATGCAGTTTCAGTTTCTTCTTCTTTCTCACTTAACATTAAAGTCCCTTAAAGATTATCTGCGCTTCAGTAACATTCAGCAACACAGAAATGCAATTTATGCCAAGTATTAAAGAACCTATCAACATTTAGTGGCCAGGACTGAGAGTTACAGGTAGCCTGCTCACAGTGCACTTACTTACTTAGAATTAAAGACAGCAACTAGAGTGCAACAAGTTCTCAAAGAGGGATCACTGCATTACAGCAACTGTCAGACACAGCCTGATACTGCATGCTTTAATTTATTTTTTAACCTAACTATGGCTTATATTTGAACTATTCAAACCACCCGCTATTAAAATCTTTACACTGGGAAGAGGTGTTTTAGGGAGATGCTCCAGAGTAGCTTCTGATGCTCCATGCTGCTGGCCACAGGGGAGAAAAAGAGACAGATAAGCAGTGCACCCACCGCAGCAAGCTGGGAGAAGGACACAATCCCCCACCATGGCTGATGCCCCAGCACTCGCACAAAACTAACACCAACTCTTAGCATCAAACATACTCTTTGGCTCGTTCTGCGCAATAGGGGATCTCTGTCATCACCTACCACTACGCACATCCCCCACCTGCCTTGGATTTGCAATACTGCAAACCCCTCTATAGCTGCCAGCGGCCATTCTTCTTGTTATTCTCTTCCAAATAGAAATATTATTGTTTTGGTAGTACATGTAAATAAGACATTTACGCATAAATCAAATACTTTAGAGCAGGAAGCCATATTGTACCATGTACACAATTATTCTGCCATTGTGGGAACTGCATACAGTACACACAGTCATAAGGAAGGGCGCACCTAACTTATTAGAAACCAGGCCAATAATTTCTAAATTGCAACATAAGGCATAAATGCAATATAGTCTGTGGTTTGATTTGCCAAACAACAATACTGCTTCAATGAAGTTTGATCCTGCCACCTCTCATTATTTCATTTTTCCCTTAAATATTAGTTCTGAAAGACATACATATGTCAATATTATATACATACAGCAATTTTTTAAAGTAAACCTTTGGTCCACAATTTGGGAGGAAAATTGCAAATAAAAATTCTAAAAAGTCTCAAAACAATTAAAAATGCAATGTTAGTTTTAAAAAAATCTCCTTGGAGGGAAATGGGCCTCACCCATGAGTTTTCAATGCTTTTATTTGTCAGTTTTTAAGTTAAAATTATTTTGATGGATTACTTTTCATGATTTATTCTGAAATCACTGTCATTCTTTTACACCTTGCTTATTCAAGAAATTGCAGGCAGACTTACATTTCCTGCATGCCTCTCCTGGTATTGACTCAGTGGGCTCCGCTCACAAGGTTCAGCTGAAGCGTTCTTTGCCTGAGTCCTGACGTCAGACTCTGAGCAGAAGGAAATGCCCACTAAGACCAGTCCGGCTCTGCAGTGCCTTGGCATTTATTTTTCACAAAATTAAAAGGAAAATAAAGCTTTCTTCACATATGAATTAAGGGGTTTTAAATAAGAAGTGACCTATGCATGTGAAAAGGCAAACTGTTGCTGCCTGACTTTTATCTGAAAGTATTTCTAATTTCTACAGAACTGCCCTTGTTGCAAACAGCATGCCAGAAGCAGGTCATTGCCACTGGCCGGGGGGGTTGCCCCAGGAACCTGACTCCCTTTTCATTTGCTTATCTTTTCTGAAGTTAAGGTTAAAGCTCAACTGCCCATCACCCATCCTATTCCAGCATGCTTTACTTGTTATTGGGCTGGAAATAAGGATGTTCCTTTTCTGTAAATCAGCAGAGATCTTTCCCTCAGACTGGTACATTTCTTGGACTGATTTACTTCACCACATAGGATGTGCAAATTGCACAGTATTCCCTTAATCCTGCAATGCCTTAAAGACAGCACTACTATTACTGGAACTCTGCTGTTCAAAACTTCCAAAAAATTGCAAGAAGCTTTCTAGAAACCAGGCTTTCGTGAGTGTGCATCTTAACATACCATTACAGAGCTTCCTAAGTCCTTTTACCTTCCTGAAAAATACAGCTCGTACGAGGTGCCTGTGCCCAGGCAGTGGCAGCGGGGCTGTGGGGTCTCTGTGAGGAGAGGCGGGGGCTGCCCCGTGCCAGACACAGCCGGTTCCAGCCGGTTCCAGCCGCCCAGGGCCAGGCGGCGCTGGGCCAATCAGAGGAGCCGGTGGCGCCCCTGTGGCAGAGAGCTTAAGAAAGGGGGAGATGCCGGCGGCGAGGGACGAGGCGTGAGCACCAGCCCTGCGGGCAGCTGGAGGTGCTGCCATGGCCTGGGCAGAGACTCCCAGCAGCTCCTGGGGAACCCACGCCGGAGCAGAGGGATATGTCTGGAAGGAACTGCAGCCCTTGGAGAGCCCATGCTGGAGCAGGTTTATCCTGAAGGAACCACAACCTGTGGGAAGAACACACACTGGGCCAGGGAGGAGGAGTGTGAAGAGGAAGGAACAGCAGAGAGGGACTGTTACGGACTGACCGCAACTCCCCATTCCCACTTCCCTTCCACCAGTCAGGGGAGAGGTAGTGGAGGAATGAAGGAGTGAAGTTCAACCTTGGGGGGAAAAGAGGCAGGGTGGGGGAAGGCGTTTCAGTTCGTGTCTTTGTTTCTCACCATTCAACTCTATTTTAATTGGCAATAGATTAAATTAATTTTCCTAAAGTTGAGTCTGGTTTGCCCATGACGTTAGTTGGTAAGTGTCTTTATCTCAACCCATGAGCTTTTTGATCTTATTTTCTCCCCCAGTCCTGTTGAGGAGGGGGAGTGAGACAGTGGCTGGGTGGGCATATGGTAGCTGGCCAACATCAACCCACCACACAGGTGCACTATGACTACAGGCTTAACGACATTAAAGAGAATCTGCAACCTGAATTAATTTGTGTTACGATATATGCAGATGGCTAAAAGATCTCTCCCCTTTATCCTATGTCTAATGAAGAAGTCCCCGATAGTTACTTTGATTTGTAAATCTATAAAAAAAACCTTCCTGATGTCCAAAATTATATAATTTCTAGAACATCAGCCTACTGTCAATAGACTGGGTTTTTTTCATAACTAACCTTTCACAGTTTTTTTCCCTCCCTTAAAAGCAAACAATAGGTTCCCAGGAGTTCACTACTGCCAAGTCCATTTTCAGAGTGTGGAGTTTATCCCTTAACATAAACTTCACTTGCAAAACCGTGGTGGTCATTTTTTCAGTGTATGATTCCAAGGTTTCATTTGGTCAATGAGGATTTATTCCCTTTGGTACAGGCACAGAGCTGTTAATCCTCAAGTGCTCAAGGCCAGCCACTGTTGACATTTTTCTTACTGATACACTAAATCTAAATCTACATGCCTTTTCTGATTTTTAAAGAAAAAAAAGCAGCTGAAAACTGTCACTGACTCATAGAACAAAATATCCATTTTGCCTTTTGCCACCAGTCAAAAAATACTGTTTAAACTGACACTGCCTTCAGCAGATCAGGCACTATGGGGTGCCTGAACCAAAAACATCTGTCTAAAGTTAGGTATTAAAACCTTGCAGAGCATCCTGCATTTTTTTTTTTTAATTTAAATTTTTTTAAGAGCATTAAAGGATTCTTTAAAGGCAGACAAGTGGAACTGAAACTCCACTATGGTACTAGTGGAAGGCTTTTCTTCCCATGGTTTCAAACTATTTGACTACTTCATGTACCAGTCACTTGGGTTAGTTTAACATAGTTTGGTATTATGCAGATTGTATCATGTTGGCTTCCAAACCAACTAAATGTTAGAAAATATGCTGATGTCATTCCAGCTTTATGGCTGCAAAAGTTGAACATGAGAAGCCTTGTGTGCATAGTGCATAGCTTAAAGTGAGGATGGGGACTGGACCTGCCTTCTTGCCTCTTCTGAGAGCATCATATGCTTCTGTAAGATTCCTCCAGGTTACCATTTTGCCTTATGTTGTCTTCCCCTTAGAGTACAAAGCCTAGTGATTTCATTGTTTTCATGTCAGGAAAAACATAACCATCCTCTATTTAAAGAGGCATTGAATATGGCTCAGTGGAAACTTACTTTATATCCCCAGACTCATATTTTGAAATACTGCAATTTGAAACAAAAAGCTCCAACAATGAAGACTTTAAGTTGTCACCCTGACCTGGGCAGTAAGGGACATGCTGCAGGCAGCCATCACTAACTGCCTGAGCAAGATGACTTAAGTGACCAAACAGGTATTCTAATTTCTGAATGATCATGTCAGACACTTTCATCTCTGGTATAATTGCTTATTTGCCCTTAGGCAGTTAATTTGATTACCATTATCATAAAAATATACCTCTTGATGCAGCCTAACATGTTGGTTCGAGTACTTTTCAAATCCTTCTGAATTTCCCTCCTGTAATCAAAGCATTCAAGTTTTCTGTCTTCACAGAAGGTAAGAGATTCTGGGCTTATAATGGGAAACTGCACCTTTGGGAGCTGAGATAAGTATTTCTGTGCTTTACCACAGGCTCAGCTCTCAGCCAGGTAAACATTTGTGCTGCTAAGCCAGAAATCTCTGTGCACCAACACTGGCCACCATTGCCCAACAAAATCCCATTACTTCTGGACATCAGCAAACAGCAACTAAGCTAGAACTTGTCAGGCTATGCTTTACATGACAGGACAGTTTAAGAGTTGGTTTTCATTATGAGTTTCTAAGGAAAAAATAATGAAGGAAATCTGAGCAGCAACAGCCATGGATCCAATCCTGAGAGCAATTCCATCAGTAAAGGCACCAGCATTGATTTCTGTCAAAGCATGCATGGAGAGTTGCTGGTGCTGCCACAGGGAGCAGAAATGTCACTGCTGTCACCACATGCTCAGTCCCATACCCACAGGTAGATGAAGGTATTTTTACTCTCGTTGACACCTCCATTCAAGACTGAGTCCAGACTGTGAGACACAGCAGCCTTGCTATGAATCTTGCAAGGTTAATTCAGAGCTGGTTAGATCTCCAAAGTTCTCTTCTAAACTAGAGGCAGAGGTAACACAGAATTAGACGACTGGTAACCTAGCCCAATAGGGAGCTATTGCTATGGTTTTAGAAAATATCTTATTCATGTTCATCCAAAAATCCCTTGCAGTAAAGAGCTAAAAACAACTGAGTAGTAGTTGCCTTTGACCCTAACAAAGCCAATGAAATGAATTACAAACAGAATTTCTAGAAAGAATTTACTGGGTCCAGAGAAAGTCCAGAGAGGGAGTACTGAGGTCCTAAACTACAATTCTGCCCTCAAATACACTCAGCAGAACTCAAGCAAATGGAAACTTGAATGCAGTGCAGAAGAAGGCTTCTGTGATATTTTCCTGTGCCTGGAGAGAAGTCCTGCTGGTAGTAAGCTAGTTAGAAGCAGCGTGACTGGTTTCTCCACCTACTATTTTCCAAAATCTCAAGGCCAGGTGGATGGCAGAGGGGTGCTACCACATGCAGATGATGAAAATGACAGGACATAATGAAGTAGAGGAGTTCTACTATTTTTATTTTTGACGTTATTCAGAAACTCACGACAATTGTCTCAAAGTTATAACCATTATCTCAGATTCAAGTCTGCCATTAAAACCTCCACCTGGTTGAAAATATTACTGTGGTGCAAATAAGAATCCAATCCATCACTCTCAATGTACCCTACACTGGACATAAAATTCATTTTCATGTCTTTGCATCAGCCCCAGATACACGGAAAATGCTGGCACCCACAGTAAGGTGAGATGCAGTGATACCAGAAGAAGGGCTAATTCTGTAGTGTCAAGCCTTTAGGTATATGGACAGAAAGAGACATAAACCAGCACTAGGTATTATCAAGGTGGTGGAGGACTGAAAAGTAAAACAGCCAATATCAAGGCTATTAAAAGATTGCTTTCAGGTCAGAGTCCTTGTCCCACTTTGAGGCCTGGAACCAATCAAAGCAGGCTTCTGGGGAGAGCCGATAAGACAGGGAATAAGACAATGCTCTTTAATTAGGTGATAGATTCTGGTTAGGACAATGGTACTATTTCAAGGGCTTCAAATTTCACATTCAAATTTCACATTCAAATTTCTAATCCAGAAAGTTTAATGTGTGTGGCAGAGGCAGAGTACTTTATGAAGAGGTTTGTCTGTAGGAAAAGCTCTTTGGAAACCACTCCAGGAATAGACACAACAGAGCAATTCCCACAAACTACTGTCTCCCTCTCTGATGAGATCCCACAGCTGATCGCTCAGGAGTAAGAAAGTCTAGAGCTTTCTTCCCAAGCAGGTGACATCATGAGGTTAGTTATTTGAGATGGGGCCAGTTCTTCAGTAAAGGACTACTTCAAAACTGAGAAAAAAACAAAGTACTTGTACCCTTGGTACAATTATTCCTTTGATTAACATATAAATGCTGTTCTTGTTAACCAATATGTTTTCAACCAAGGTGTTGTTAGCAATTCACTTTCACTTGTAGCACAAGTAATTAGATTGTGCATACATAGACAACAGCTACACAATACACAATAGATTGTATAGCCATAGACAAAGTATGCCATTATTGTCATATATTGTTACACTTTACAGTGGAAAATATCAAATGCAGATCAAGCCTTTGAGCCTGTAGCACACAGTCCAAATAACTGTGTATATAGGCATAAGAAACAACATTCCTCTGCATTTTTAATACAGAATGATGACCAATGATTTCCTGCTTCCTGCTTTGTTGGTCTGGCAGCACTCCTTCTTCCAGGAAATCACAGCATACATTTCTTATAGCATCTTCAACATCCATTCACTGTGTCTGCCCTCTTGCATGTAGTTTTCCCGCAGTATTGTATCATCTATATGATTTCCCGGGTTTTCTGGTTTTCACTTCTCCATGTTAGATTTGGCCCCTTTGAATAGGACATTTTTTTGACAAATACCTTTAAAATCTTGTCTTGCAATCAGATTGTTCTACAGGATGGAACTCAACAGTTTATTCTATTGACAGAGAATCCAAATCATATGTGTTCAAGTCCCCTGCTTCTAGGTTCCACCCTTCTACAGAACTAGCTCCATGTCTAAGAACTGGACATACTCCACCCCTTAGCTGCATACTTGTTGGTTGGCGTTGGTACTCACCCACCACTGGAAAACCCAGGTGTGGCTCAGCCTCTACCAATAGCTCTTTTCTGGGAAACTCCCCAGACTCAAATGGTCCAATAAAGATGGGAGAAAGTATCAGGTTAAAATAAGAAAGTATGCAGCTCGTTCCTAGCATGGCACGGAACTTGGCAAGATTTAAACACACATAGTTGCTAGCATTAATTCCACCTGGCAACTTACTACCAATTGTTATGCAAGCTATGACCCGGTATTTGCGTCATACTATATGTGGCAAATAGCAACACCTCCATGGGCAGGTGTCAAAAGCCCCCACAATCATGTTAACTCAAATATTTTGGAATCCTGAACTCCGTCAGGCAGGAGAACAGTCTCAAGCAACGCTCATTAGTTCACGTCTGTAATGCACCCTGCTCAGTGCAAATGACTGAGACAGGAGAAAGGAAGATTACAACTGGAATAACAGAAGCTGCTGCAGGCTTGAACTGCAATGTGCAGCAAGAAGGGAGGGTGAAGTTCACAGACTACCAGCCTCCTCTGTTCTGTATTCAAGATCAAATTAATGCATTTGTGAAACAAAAATAAAGTTCTGTTAGTGGATTAAGCTGAACAAATGCTGTTACAGCTGCAGGATGGATACTGCACTAGACCATCTGTTGGGATCTCTGGCTTCGGCACCAAAACCTCATGCTATTTATCTTTGAGCTGTTCCAAGTCATCATCATATATTTAATATGTGTTCCAAGGATTAACTGTGTGTATTGACTCTGCAGCTGGCATCTATTAATTCATTCTTATTCTAAGAATTCAACCTCAGCCACTGCTCAGTACCACAAGTCTTGTAATGTGTTTCTTAATGGGGGACATAACTGGTATTGGAGGTGCATCTCAGCTGCTGATTTTCAGCTTGTTGTGCCCTAAAGCATTTGTGCATCCAATGGTATGATATGGTTGGGGACTGCAGAAGTCCATGTTGCACTTGGAGTATTAACAAGCAATGGATATGTGGAATGGAAAGAGACTAACCGTAACCATACAAGTGCTGCTAATCCTTCATCCCACCAGGAATTTTACTCTTCCTCAGTTTCCTCTCTGGGACATGTTCACGTTAGATCAATCTTAAAAAACTGAGCACATCTGTTAAAAAGATATCAAATCAAACACTCAGGCCCCCACTCAGCCTTTATAATATTGGCCTGCTTTATATGCCAGTAGAGGCTATATTGATACTGCAATAATACTAAAATTGAGACTACATGCACTTCAGCACAACCTGCACAAGTTCGCTGGGAAGCTCAGGATGACATCAGACATCTGCACTTTCATGGCTATTATTTATTCCAGGTAGGATAAAGCTACCCTATATAGGCAGCCTCTGTTGTAGCTGCAATGCATACAGGCCCTTTGAATGATGTCTGCAAAAGGCACAGCTCGGGGATATGGATCTGGTTCTACACAGCTCTAGTTTTCGAGGTGATTAAGTAAAAGCCAGGACATGTGCAAATCAAAACAAGCTGAGAGTTGTTGCTATGTGACAGCTAGCCCTGTGGAACGAACAGACACATACAGTTGCCAACTTCTGCCCAGGTGCAAAGACCGTTAGCCCGGTCCCCATACTATAAGAAGCAAAATATGGTTTCAATGTAGTCATTTTCCTAATTTTATCTTTCAGCCTTTCTCCACTCTGGACAACAGTAAGGAACAGAAATGTTTTCCCAAGTAAATAAAAGTTCTTCACATAATCCTAGTTCAAATGGGTATGGCTTTAAGAGCTAATATAAGTCCTGCAATGTCTTGTGATACTTCACAGCTCTCCATACCTTAGAAGGTTCAGCATGTGCTGCTTTCCAGAGGCGTCAAGAGTCACCCGTAGCCACTCCCTCCTCATGCAGGTCATGCTCTGTGACGACAGGCAAGGCTTTATCAAGGAGTCCCTGTGAGCTCAGCAAAGGGCTGCTTCCTGCCTGCTGCTAGACCCAGGAATTAATATGGAAAGATGTGCGCTGACCATGTAATGCTTCCAGGTACGTTATGAACTACAAGCTAATGGAAGCATCTCTGCATGTTTATGGATAGAACTTGGACAAGCAGAGTCACCTGAAAACAGATACATCCATTCCTGCTCAGATTTCAGAACAGCACGTTCATCACAGTGCCAAAACTATCACACAATCCTAAACTACTAAGCTGCACGCTGCGTATGCAGTTGCCCCAGAACATCTTTCATACAATGTCTCCATATACTCAGCTTTTGCAGTGTAGGAATTTTGTCTTCTTTTATTGTCACTTGCATTTTACTCAGATCGCAACACCTTGTCAATTCTACCTGATGAAGTCCAACAAATATTCGCACTTCTTGAATGCCAAGCACAAAGCAATAGACAAAATGACATTCCTGACCTGCAGCCGGTATTCACTGCCTTTCCAGTTATTTGTATTGTTGAGTTTTACACAGATTATTTTCAGGTAAAATATTGTTAAGTTTGGGTGAACAGAAACAGTTTGGGTGATCACGAGAACTCGCTACCTTTCTTTGTCTCTTCACAGATGAGATATTTTGGATAGTAATTCTTCACATACACCATGGGTCAAGTGACATCCTAGTCACTGTCCAAATACCCAGGCTTGTCACACCAACTTTGAGAGAGGGATAAAATCTTGCCCAAGGCCGCTGCAATTGTCAGAAAAGAGAATGTTCAGTGATGGAGGTATACAGCTACAAAATTGGCTACTTAAAATTCTAACCTCCTCCCCAAAATTTGAAAGTTTCTAAAGCTTTCCTCACCACCCTGAATGGAGACAATTATTACACCTAGAGGGACAGAAAGATTGTTTTTTTCTTCTGGATACTACAGGACTCCAACTATTTGCTCACTCTTTAATGGCGAGGCAGAGTAAGATATGATTCGTGTTCACTGTTATGTTCTGCTATCAGCACGTTGAACAACCTGTCCAGAAGAGCCCAAATGGCAGGATGGCCAGACAAGCAGTGAGGGAGAATTGAAAAGGGATACCATAATTGGGTAACTACCATTCTTGTTCTTTGAGGTAAGCAGTTCTACAGTAACAGCTGATTTCAGCATAGCAGGGGAGAAAAAACAACACAGTAACATGCTAAGTTTACTAACTGATTATTCTCACTGAGATGCACATACCACAGAATTCCATTTACAGTGTTGTAACTTTTCTAAACAGATTAATTGTGCTTGAAGAACTCAGGAATAACTCAGGAAAAAGGTTTGGAACACTAAAAACTAAAAATCTGAGATCTACGCAGAGCAACCTTCCACGACAAGAAATGGAAAATCTGAAAAAAGCTGACAGCGAGATAAAAGTAAAATAGTTACGACATCTCCAGAGAGGAAAACTGGATCTGGATGATCTAAGCAACGGAGAAAGTCAGAGACACAGAGTATTATACATTTGAATGAACTCACATGTGCCAAGTTGTTTTGGTCTGCACAGCCCAACACCAATGCCAGTAAAAAAACATGGGTGATGAGACTCTCTGGCTAAACACCCTGAACAGCAGCACTTTCTTGGAAAAAAGCTGAAGATCTGGCAAATCTATGTTCTAAAATGGGCTAAGTGTAGATGATTCATTGCATTTTATTTTTGCCAAATATTGCTATCGAATGTTTTAGATCCCCGCAAGAGCTCAAGGCATAAAGAAAAGAAATTCAGCCATGTTATCCAATGAAGAATAGTTTTAAAATATTTTTACAGTAATGGGCCAAATTTTACACAGTGCGTGTATAAGACAATGTGAATATTTTGGCTTGTATTTGCTTATGCACTAACACAGTGCTATGTATTGACAAGTTCAAGCTTGCACACACCCATCTGTATGTACTAAGCCTGCTTTGATCATTACTTCTGCTCCTGTCCACTGCACTGGGCCGCCTATCTTGCAGAAATAACCTGCAAAAATCACTTTTTAATCAGCAGTAAAAGCAGAAAAGATAGAGGTAAGGGAGAATGCTGTCCCAAAAGGTGCAGTTCAGGCAAGAAATGGAAACGTTTCAAACTGGGAAGATTTCACTGCATCCTGATCTTTATGTTGTGTGTGTATGCCTGGCATTAGCAATTGGACTGAAAGCCAGCTTGACTGTCTATGATTTAGCAGTAAATCAAGGCAGGACACAACGCTTTCTTCTGTGTCATTAAGGGTTAGCTACTAGTTTAATAGTCTGCCAGATGCTCCCTTTGGCTCTCCACAAAACCAGTTCTTTCCTACACAGTACGATACAGACAAAAAAGGTTCCACGAAAACACTTATGCCCTTGCAAAAGGTATCAAATTAGAGGAGCTGGTTTTCTCAGACTGTCAGCTAGATACCTAACCATGCTGGAAACAGCACTCCACTAATTTACAGGGTATGTCATTCCTCATGCCCTTTCAGTCCGTGCTGTTTAACCACTGGGCTTCAAATCACACGTACTAAAGCTCAGGTGAGTCACCAACATCAAGAAAAACAAGATTAAGCCTGTCATATCCCATCTGCTCCATGCATACAAAACCAGTTGCACAGCTCCAGGACAGTGAAAGCCATAGAGTGTCATGGAAAGAAGCCAACATCCTGTTTGCTGTGTTCACCATTTGCCATCTTTCCTTCAGTGCAAATTAATACTAATAGTATTTTCTTGCTTTTTTTCTCACCTGAGCTATGTGCTGTTTTTTAGAAAAATCCCACCCCAACAATCTTTTCTACAAATAGAAGTTCACTTTAGTTTACACTTCCTAGAACAGTGTTGATACATCAGGAAAGTAGCATGCTGCTTCATGTCTTGACAATACTATGCCAGCTATTAAAATAATACTACTTAAAACTCTTCTACCAACCATTGTGCTGAACTAATGTACAGTAGAAAATAAAGGCTTTCATATATTTGATCTAAGTCATTCAGGATGAAATGAATTCTAGACACTTCAATTTCAAACTGGAAAAACTGATTCTGATTTGCAAATTGACCAAGGTCATACATCCAACTAGAAAAACATATGTGTCCTCTTAACTATCTCATTAAATTAAATACCTTCCCATCATCTAATGCTAGGACCCCTTCCTCAAGTAAAGAAAACCATTTCAGTTGCCGACAACCCTTTCCTTGCTCTAAATCTGCTATTTTGTTTGAAATCTTCAAGCAACTACATTTCTACTTAGATGGTATCTCCAAGTAAGCAACTCAGTATACCTATTTTCTAATGAAAGCAACATTAGAGGAGCAGTAAAGCTCACATTTTAATACTCTAATCATTTTTATGTCAGCAACCACTGCACAACTTTTTATAAAGCTTTTTATTTTCCTGTCAGTTCACACATATTTTAACTCCATGCAAGCCTTATCTTAAGTAATAAGTGCTTCTACTTCCTGGGATCCCAGGTTTAGCCACCTGAAAAACAATGAGGGAAATGAGGATTGAAAAACAATCTAATTTCCTCCACAACCTTCTCTATTTCACATAAGCATATGCGGCACATCTCATCTTCGACAGGAGCTATTGCTGAAGCCCATGCCTTCCATTTCCTGCAAATCAATGGAAAGGATATGAGGATATCAGATATGGTTTCAGCAAACATAAATTTTCATATAAGGTTCCACTGATAATCAGCATTACCCCAGGAAAATTTGCTTGCTTAGGGAGCCTTAAGTATAAATGAAAGCATAGTTTCCATATGAATCCTAACTTGGGTAAACCATAAATATCCATGATGGGTTTGGATTAATACCTAATTTCTTTTTGCAAGGAGAGGAATCTGTAGAGACTGTAAGTATCAGCCAAGATTTTCAAACAGGAGTACTAAAGAGAAGCTCTTAAATCTGCACTAAGCAGCTGATCATCTCAACTGCCATTTCACAGTTCGCTTTTAGGACCCCTATGTTCAAACAGGACTCGTAAAATGTTTAGGTTTTTAAATATGATGTGCAGCTCTCACCAGGAACAGTCTCCTACTCCATTCTTGAGATGTCAGAAATGTAAAATATTCCTTTGGAGCTCAAGGGATTCTCAATGAGGTTTGCAAGATCTGAACTTGCTTATAAGTCAGCACCTTCCTGATCAGGTAAAGGAAGTGAGCTGAAGATGCTCAGCTTCTGAAACACTGAGGTCCTCATCGTCCCAAACACTTGCTATACCTTTCCAACAGGAAAGGTTCATCAGTTGCCATGTTAAAAGCAAACAGAACTTCATTATGTGAAAAATCCCACAGTTTTAAGACTGTTTATAAGAAGGCAACTCACTTTCAGCTGGAAGCCTTCTATAACTGGTTTCACATGCACACAAGCTTGTTTTACTACTTAATTTCCCAGGGAGCAAGCAGAAACATTTAACATCCAGGATGTTAAGAACGGTATTCTCTCAGACAGAAACTCTATGAAACCAGTTTTACCGTTCTGTCTTTTCAAAGGTAAGCATGTACAGGGTGTTGTCTGATATTCTTGTTCTTGTTAGGAGAAAACAGGGAAGGGGATACATTTATGCATCTGCAGCACGAAATTCCAGAGTTTGGCAGAACATTTCACATGTATTAAACTGACAGAGAAAATTACATGCTGTTTAAATTTAACTCAAATTAGGAGACTGCATATTAATCACTTTAAATTAGTGCTTGCCAGAAAAGGACATAAGCTGGCAAACAGGCCACTGACAGCACCAGCTAGCAAGCTTTCCTCTTAACCTTACTTGGAATTAAGTGAATAGGTTTATTTTTCATTTTTAGTTGTGTTATAAATTAGGCTTCTTCTCAACTTAAGCCTCCCCCCAGGACTCCCACACAGAACCACACACAAGTATAGATACAGTCCTTTGATTTGCTCCTGTCTAAACAGAGCAATTTGCCTTATGTGATGAGTCAGTTTTAGCTACAGAGGAAACATTTGCAACAAGTGATGTGTGAACTCCTCCACGGGCAGGCTTGGGAAGGGAGGGAACCTGGCAGAAAGGAGCTTCACTGGCCAGATGCGTTTATGGTCCCACTTGCATCACCACGTTCATTGCCGTTTTGTTTCCTGTAAAGTTCATTTATTCCGTATTAGAAAAATAATACATAAGATGTTCTTGTAAGTCTCTTTTATAGCTAGGAAGCTTGGCTCCATGCTGCACTTTTGGCAGCAGATAGACAAAAGCCAGATTAGAGCAAGCAGGGAAGATACACATATGGAAACTGAGGTACTTTATGACTTCGGGAAGAATAAAAAACAGAGAAGCAGCAAAATGGGAGACACTAGACCAAGCTTTTAAGCAGAGCAGTTATGTGAAAAGACAGAGCAGAGACAAGCCGTATCGTAGCTGTTGCACCTCCCTTCCACCTCCACAGTACCAACAACTAAAGAGTAATGTTCTCTCTTGATCTTTTGCATTTCAGCTGATCCTTTATTTATTATACCGTGTAGAATAGAACAGTTTCAATGGGAACATTCCTACCACAAAACAGTTCAACACATGGTTAAGCTATGAGGGGGGAGAATACTTTTCCAAAGAGTGAGAAACGTGGGTTTTAACCCCTGCATGGAGAAAAGAAATGAAAGGTAAGTCTCCTGAGTCCTGACTGAGTGTTCTAACTACTGAGCTATTGTACAGAAAGTGAAACCACCATCGCCTGACAGATCCTTCACTGTATGCAAAGCCCAAAGCTATAAAAATATTGACCATATAAAGCAGCTGAGGTACGATGAACAGAAGAATGCCTAGTTTACAAATTTCACTATATACTTGGGGAACCTACTGAGCAGCCCCAGCTGCACAGTAACTGAGCAGAAGTTCTGAGAATTTATATCTGGGACTCAGGTATTTATTTCTACTTAAGACTTCTCTGGATATAGCATTTGACTCCTACACTTCATCAGCTTTTACCCAAGGATAATTGTGACTCCCTGCATTGCTATAATGGAACAGCAAACACAAAGAATGCAAGGTACTCACTTCCTATGACAGTGGAGGGACATGAATTATATAGAAAGGTGTGAGGGCTCTGAGAGCGTTATTAACCTTCATAAAACAGTTCTACATAATACCAGGAAAATTAATGAGATGAACTAGTAAAACTAGCATCTAACAGGGCTCCAGGTACAAAGTCTGAGACATTGACTTATCCAAGATCAACTCTGTTTAATATGAAAAAAGGATTCAGTTCTGGAAACTCCCAGTTTGACAGAATCAAATAATAGTTAACTCCCCGTAGCTCATGATTATGCAAAAAAAAATTTTACACTGCTGCTTTGAGTTTTTGAGCTGTAGTTATTGTACATACGTTGGGGACAATCCTGGGAAGGGATGAACACCTTTAGGTTGCATTGTCTTCAGATGAATCATTAAATTACATTCTGTTATACTGTATATGATATTTAGTGTACAGTCATATAACTAAAAATCTATCATAATTCAATATTATAATACATAAGAGGAATGATTGAACTTACAATTGTATACTTAGTATTGTCAGAGCTTGATAGAATGATTATGCTACAAAATTAGCTTTCCATTACAGGATGTTCCTGCAATATCTTTAAAGACAGCTCTAAGGACTACAAGCTGGCACCTGCTATGGACCATGTTGAAATAGATTTTTTTCTGCACATTTCCTTGTGATGCTCAAATATTCCCACTTAAAGAAGCCAGAATTTTTTTAAAACTGGTAGAACACAGATGATTAGTTCCAGCCTGCAGATACAAAGAGCCCTTCTGACCACACCGTGAATGAAAACATGTTCCTAAGTCAAATAGGAGAAATGAGTCTGCACCTGGATGTGGAGTTGCCTCTTCTCAGAATTACTCTCTTCTGTTTCTCCAGCAGTCCTTCCTACAGCACTTCCTTGGCACTCCTGTGCAGAGATATAGGAAGGAAGAAAAAAAAAAATTAAATTTGACCTTTAGGGAACAAGGAACTATCAGTACTGTTGCTTTCAGTTCGCCTGCCCATGGGAAACAAAAAAGCTCTCTTGGGTAAAGTAAAAAATATGCATATAAAATAGGGCTAAAAGAACATTACTCTGGCTGCAAAATCAAGGTCTCAGGCGTTAAGAATCACCGGAATTAAGATTACTTGTGTGACACTAAAGCAGTTGCCTTATGTATTCGAGTACAGTCTTTAATTGTATAATACAAAGGGTTTTTCACAAGTTCCATGCTTCCACTCAACCCAGGAATGGACAATACTCACTTGATACTTGGCTTTATCATCATTGTTCAGGGTAAAAAGAAGATGGAAGAAGCAAGTGCATTAGGCATCAAAATGCCTCTATAGCCTTGTGTGCTGTGAAGAGCTGAGGGGATGCTGGTGGGGAAGAAGAGCACAGCCCATGCTCCCTTGCCAGCAGCCGGCCATTGCATAAGCTGTGGTACCACTATGGATCTCCAGGGGGACAGAAGTTTCTGCTCTTTATAGCTCTGGCAACTCACAGGAACTCGCTTCCCTCACTGATGCAGGCATTCCTCTGCATGCCTTACAGGTTAACTGGCCCTTCTCTTACTTTCTTATCCCTCCACTCTTCCCGTACCCTATCTGTCCTCAACCTGTAGTCATCTGGAGATAATGTTGCTGCCCACTGTCTCCCATGTTTGCCCTGATCATCAGACACCAGCCACACAAACCAAGAGGGATCAGGGGTACGTAAATGTGAAGTTCCCAGTCAAAACCTGAAAAAGAAGGCAACAAGTGGCAGAATGCCTTCAGCTCTGAGAGTACATACCCTCTCTCAGTTCAATGCAAGTCTTAATTAAAACTTTGGAAATGACGACAAACATTCAGGTTTAACACGGGTGACATCTATGGAGGGAGAGGAACTGGTCCTAAGCAAGGTTTGGCTATCTTTGTGGGAGATGAATACAGTGGGTGGAGTTTCTTCATCATCTGGCCAAAGAAGAAAGTCTCAGTATCTGGTCTATCATGGAAAATTACTTCTGTGAGCATCTGATGAGGGTGAAGGTCATGCATGTGCGTTCCCATTCTCCAGGCTTGTACACTCCACTTGAGTGGAGGTGTCTCACTTGGTTTGTTTATGCAATATGATTGTTTACAACATCAAACATGAAAACCTTAAAATAATATTTCAATTGCAAGCATCATCAAGTTCCAATTCCTCTGAAGTCCCGTTTATTTCCACAGGAAAGATTGCTGTTAGTGCAGTAAAGACCTCACTGACTTCAACTGAATACAGCCTCAAGATAAGATAGAGGAGCAAATCTCTCTCCCCAGAGAATACAACAGTATACATAAAAGGGAAAGTAAGTGAAAGAAACCATGAAAGAGAAAAGATGAAAAGCCAGAAGGACAATTAGACTGAGCTTAGTCATTATGGGGTGGTCAGAGCTGCTACTTGTCTTTATTTGAAAAACACTAAATCCCCTGTCTCAGTCTTCAGTGATAATCTGAAACTTATAACAGTAAAAGCACACGGCATGACACAGGGAGTGTGGGATACACTAGCACAGATGGATCCCAAGTCTGGTAGCTGATTTCCTACTGCACTCTTCTTTTATCACAAGGAAAGGCAAAATAAGTACTTAGCACAAGTTGTTTTTCTTAATTCTCTATTCTTCATGTACAACTACACCAGGAAGCAGCTGTTACTTATTTTTACTTGTGATCCTACAATAGTTTTTCACCATAGGCTTTTTATGTCTAGATGCCAGTCTGTTTCCATACCATTCATAAAGGGAGGAGATGCAGTCCTGTAAATAGCTGCTGACTTCTGCTCTTCCCACCTTAGACTGCAGAAAGTGCATATCAGAAAGCCATATCTGCAACAAACGGAGCTCCAGGATAAACTAATTGCAAACACAACTTTCTGATGCATTATTGGATTTTTAAAGCTTAGTCTTTTGCTAATTCAGGAACACAAATAACTAATTGTACTGCGTCTAGCTCAGATTATGGCTGAGGATGGATCTTGCGGGCAACTGGGAAAGAGCACTGCCTTTGCTTTTATTGTGGGAAGCATTCCCTACGCGGAATGCCATTGGGGATGCCTGAAGGGGATTGCATTTGGTTAGGGAGAAAATTATAACCATAATAATTAGCATCAAATTAGCTGCTGTCTCATCTTGAGCCAGGCAAGCCCATCACTTTCTTTTTACCAGCTGCCCTCTGGTGGAAGAAGGCTCTGCAGAACAGGCCCGGGCAGGAAAGCCCTGGTACTGTGCACAGGCAGGTGAAGGCCACAGGTGCCTTCCACATTTCCGCTTCACTTCACTGGAAAGTCAGGGTTTGGTTATGGATGGGCCACTTGTGAGTTCAGCCAGGAGGGACCAAATTAGGAGGAACAAACCCTGAGCAGACGTCCTCTGCCCAGGGGCATGAGAGCTTTGCTAGGCCAAGCTAGAGTGGTTGACACCCCTTTAGCACAGCACCTTTCTTTATGTGGTCACCTAGTTCCTGACAAGTGGGTAGACAGCACTTTTGCTGTATTTATGTCCAAGACTTCCCAAACTTTTTATAAAAATCATGTTTGCAAAGCTTTAAAGGTCTCCATGTTAATCAGAAAGGGGTTCTCTAGTTGCAATTATTATATTGTAATAATAATTATTATAATCAAATTTAATTCTTCTTACTGCCTTCTCTCTGAATTTGGCTACATGCTGGTACTATTTAATCTTCAGAGACACCAATGAAATCTTTAATTGTGCAGCTCCATGCTTGGTGCTCCAAGCTCGAGTCACTCACCAGTCCATCCCCATCCTCTCTGCACACGTGAGAGTTGTGGGGTTGTGTCTCAGGAAGACAACAGAAGCTCGATCCAGAGCAGAGGAAGTGACAAATCACAGAATGGAAACCCTGCCCAGGGCATGCCAGGTCTGCAGGTAAAAGCACAGCCATGCAAGGCAAAGGGAGAAGTGTTCAGGACAGAGAGAGGACAGGTAACAAGCAATAGGCTTAAACTTAGCACAGAAACATTTGAGGCAACGTATCAGGAAAAATTTCCTAGCTATAAGGTCAATTAGACCATGGAATAATCTTGCCTGGGAAGTGCTGGAATCACCATTGCTGGTGTGGTTTGTGCTTGGTCTAGACAAATCACCTGGGATGTTTGAAGGGAATGGCTTGGCATTGGCAGAGGGGCAGGGCTGGATGGGGCTATAGGTCGTTTTCCATCTCTGCATTTTATGGTTCTACAAATTTTTGCTCCATTTGAAACATGAGAGGGGAAAAAAAAAAAAAAGCAAAGCCAAGCAAGACGGAGCTAAAAAAATCCAGCAGCAAGGGGTCAGCTCAAATGGCACTCAGCATGGCAGGAGGAATCACAGATTCACTGTGGTGGGAAAGGATCCTTGAGTCCAGCTCTCTGCTCCAAGCAGGGCTGGCTGGAGCAGGCTGCCCAGCATCACGTCCTGCTGGAACCAGCACCCTCCCAGGGTGCACCCAGCCAGAGCAGCACTTTGGCAGGGTCAGTCCTGCTCCTCCAGCTCTCTGGAGGCCCACATCCACCATGAGCTCCCCCTCTGAGGAAACACCCAAGAGGCTGGTGGGATTTAGGTGCCTTGTTTTTACTGCTGCAAAGCAGAGCGAAAAAAATGTGTCACTTTCTGTTGTCCTGTCTCAGCATATGGCTCCAGTCTTGGTTATCTAACTGCTGTAGATGGGAGAGCAATGGATGCCTCTGGGTGTGAGAACGGTCTCAGGGTGCTCAGTGGGGCACTGTCACCTCAGTATCCCACCATGGTGCCAGAGGTGCTGTGCTCCTGGAGAAGCTGCTGGGACTGAGATCTGGAGCAGATTTTGGTGCCTGGGGGGCACACTTGGCTTTGCAGCAGCAGAGGAAGAGACTTGGGCCGGACTTTTACCCAGGGAATGAGATTTGTGTCTGTCAAAATGATCCCACATCCAGTTTTCTTCCTTCTTAGACAAGCCACAGGCTGTTGGAGGAATATAGTACGTCTTCCACCCTAGGTGCATCTTAGGAATGGGGAGTTATGTTGTACATGTTTATTGGCGGACAGAAGGGCTACCAGAATAACGAGGCAGGTGAGTGTTTAGTTTGGGAGATGGGGGACCCAGTTTGCACTGATGCCACCAGTCACCAGCAGTGCCACAGCTCCTGTCCTGTGTCCTGGTGGTGCCATGTCCCCCTGCACCACCACAAAGCCCTAAACTGTTTTGGGAACTGGTGTCCTATGTCCACTGAGATATCTATACCACAAAGATATAAAAGTAGCACTGCATCTCCTCCCTTTATGAATGGTATGGAGCCACTTTGGCGTCTAGACATAAAAAGCCCATGGTGAAAAACTATTGTAGGATCATAAGTAAAAAAGTAATGCAGTCCCCCTGTGTGTTCCCACACTCCCATACAACTGGACGGGCAGAACCACATAAAGCCAAGAGGTCAGGCAGCGCTTGGGGAGTGGGAGTGCAAGATACGGGTTGCAGTAACCTCTGTATTCTTGGCCATTCTCCAGCCACTTCCCACCACACACATTTATGTGCATGATTAGTGTTCTTGCAGTCTTTGAATGGAGGCCAGACAATGAGTTCCAAACTCTTCATTAGAAGATAATCTCTTCCTTGACTCCCTCAATCACACACACACACATTCCTGGGCTACCTTATTGCCCTTCCTGCCCAGACAGAGCTAATAACACTCTTCCAGAGCCGATTCCCGCTTACGTCACATATGTGCTCGGGATCAGTAGGGACACTCTCTGCACTTGGCCTAATTAGCTATAACAGAAGGGGAGAGCAAAATCCAAACCACATGCTTGGGACCTCTTCTGAATTTAATACGAGCAGTTTCACACTGACCTGCTGGCCCCTCCACCCAAAAGTACTAGTGCTTAACAGTCTCTGGATCTTTAACAGTTGCCTGGGTCCTTCCACACGCCTCTCCCCAAACACAGGAAGCCTGGTTGGGAGTGTGGGTAGGGCTTTGTTTTCTTTCCTGACAGTTTTACAGGGCTGCCTTTCTTTGCTCCCCTGCATTTGGAGGCACTGGGCATCCCTGGGGTTGTGAGTGGCTTAGGAGTTTCAGTGAGAGAGATTTATTGTAGATATAAAAGAATCCTGTTTGACATCACAGAGTCTGGTGATGATTTTCAGCAGTATTTCTTCATGATTTAAGTTGTACTAGAACACTTTTCACAGGGAATGGATTCCTAGTATATTAATTTCATAAAGAATTTCAGTAAATCTCACTTGAGATGTAAAACACATATGGAAGTTTATCAGTGAAGTAATAAATCCTATACTTGTCTGCCATGCCTTCTACCTGATCAGAGGTGGGATGACGATGTTCAGATTTGGCTCTTTCAAGAGCTTTACAACTACACTATGAAGTGAAAAAGTCACTTAATGGTTTGTATAATTTCAGTTTTTCATGTTGGTATTATATGGAAATTTTCCAAGTAAGCTGTCCCCATGCATTGATACAACACTTTTTAAATCTACACATGTAATTCTATAACATATCAACAAAATTCCCTGCTACATAAAGCTTTAGACTGCAAACATGGCAAGAGTACTAGGAAAGAAAAGCGTATTTTTCACCACACGTTTTCAGCAGAACCAAAGGCCATGACTCAGTTTCCCTTCAGTCCTCGGGAACACAAAGAAGCCTGGCTTGCAATCTGAGCAATAAAATGGACTCAAGTCCCACACTCACAGCACCACCACAATGAGCCCTTCATTAGCCGGCACTTCCCGTCAGACTGTTAAAGGGGACACAGGTTTACCAAACAGCTAATCCTTGATAATGAAAGGTTTCCAACAAAGCCAGCTTTCCAGGGAGTCTGGGCACTTTCACATTAGTGAGAAGTGAATAGACAAAGTGGTTCAGGAAACCTGCCAAACAGTAGCTCATGCATTGAAACACAAAGACCTGCAGTCTTCGGGGAGCTAAAGAAAAAATACAGTAGTGGGTTGAGTTGTTTCTTATCATTACAGTTAATTTCTTCTTCACTTTCTGTCATATTATTTCATGAATGGTCTTCAAACTATAAAATATATCCACATTTGTCTCTTAAATTTCACTTGCAAATGCAATCAGTCTCTGCACTGCCTTATCCCACTCTTCATGTGTGACAGAGGTTTCCTCTCTTTGCTGTGGGCCTCTTCTGGACATATGCCACTTTTCTTACTATCAGTCCCTGAGCAACTGTAACATGATTGACTGCTACCCCTTCATTTCCTCAGGGTTTTGTTTTATTTTGGTATTTAACAGGCTGACAATTGGATCTTTTCCTTTTGGGGTCTATTTTAAGAAGGCTTTGTTTAATCAGATGCAATTAAGCATTTAAGATCCAAGATAAGTATTTTTCCTTTAGCATTGTAAAAGCAATGCATATTATTTAGATTTGGCTAAAGAATGCCAGGATTAACATCAAAACATGAAATATAAGCGTTATGGAAATAGCTTTTCTTTTTGACAGAAGGAACAAATTCAGAGTGTCTGAAGAACCAATTCACAAGGACAGAGAAGCTGTAGGGTGGACAAGTTTGAGCGTGGAAGCAGATAACCCTCACTGCACCGTGGAGCTCTGGGAGGGACGGTGCCACCCTTGTTCACCTTCCCTGCAACCGCTGAAGGGAGCAGGAGCAGAGCACACGATGTGTGCGTTGTACCTTCTCGTAGAAGAGGGCAAAACACTTAAGCATGCACAAAGCAGTTCCAGCCATTCCGGACATCCACCTATCCCTTTATTTTTTCTCTCCAAGGGAATATGAAGGTACTGTGGACTTCACTGGGAGCACCTGTCCCTCAGTCTTCTGTGTATGGCAGGGGGAGCTTGTTGGGAGGAAGATAACTGGTATAACCCAGCACTGAAACCCCTTGAGACAGAACTAGGCTGACACCTGATGGTTCAAGTTCAAGTTTGAGGACGATTATGCTGCTGCTCATGCTGGTTGTAAATAGACAACTCCATTTCCTATAGCAGCCACTTCAAAGAAGGAGCTTTTATGTCGACACCCATTTGGGTCTAATCAGTTTCTATTCCAGCAGAATTAGCCAGATCACGAGTTCCGCTCAGAAGGTCACTGGCCATGGCTTTCTGGCGGAGGGTTCCCTCGGCAGCGGACCTCCCGGTGCCGGCAGCCACCAGAGGGCAAGCTGCCCCCGCTCCAGCCCCGGCCCCGGCAGCCCTCTCCCGACACCGCTTCACGCTTCCCATTTTCTTCGAATAGAGCTGAGCAAACACATTTTTGGACTGAGATGGGGCTGGGGGAAAGGCAGTAACCCACCAGTGCTGCCTGGGGGGGGAGAGAAAGATGAACCAAACATCAAGAGTCCCTGCAAATCAGGCTCCTGGAACAACCCTATTTCAACCCACGTAGTCCATTACATTTCTAAAAAACATCTTGGGAGACAAAGGTTGCAAACCTTCCCATTTTTAATTTTTCTAAACAAAGTTGCTACGACTTGCAGTGAAGGGGCAACAATCAGATCTGCTTGAAGGCTTAGGTACTGAAGGTCTGTGATCTCTGTATGATGCACAAGAGTTTTTTGTGCTGCGCAACCAGCTGTAACGTGGTGCTGGTGGTGACATGAAGCTTTGCCAGGAATCACAGCTACTTTGCCAAGAAAGCTCCAGCTTGTGAAGGAAGGTCACATATGTGACAGTCTACTTTTGCAGCAGTCTGTTGTCCTCTGGGCTGAATCTGATCTGTCATCTTGCTGAATAGTTCCTAGCACGCCTGTGGGTGTACAGGCACAGTCTTCAAGCTTGCTGCTCTATCCTCACAGCAAGAGGGGACTGCCACCTCTTGTCAACAGAGAACAGCCAGGAGAGTGCTCTACAATGGCATCCAGCCTGCTGCTTTGGAGGCGGCTCAACTAGAGCGCTCCAGCTGTTTTGTACCATGTCCATCACTGACAGGATCAACCTGAACACCACCAACAAGGGCATGCCTGCTTCCCCTCTAGCCTGCCCATCTTTTTCCCAGAGCCTTTCTGACACCTCAGGTGAGTCTCACAAACTCAGCTGAAGTGCAGAGGAGTGCTGGACCCTTTCCTTGTGGCCTCTTTCTGCAAAGTGCCTGGGACTATACGCTAGAAACCAGCCAGTACGTTTCAGCTCCACATGCCCCACATCGCTTCCCTCCCACCCATGGGTACAGACCATCAGTTTGCAGACAAATACCTGAAATGTCTCTACTTCATGACAGAGATGTACAAAACTGCACTAGTGCTTTGACTAAACTTAATACAGCAGAGATTAAATCAGGTAGCTCAGGCTGGTTGAGAACAACCCACAGTCCAACCAAGATGATTGTCTCCTTGCCTTAAAAGTCCAAGACAAATAAGTGAGACTTGGGTCTCAATTTTTCTACAAGGTTCTCTACGTAGGGAAAAAACCCAAAAGCATATAAATCACTTTGAAGATCTAGAGACCATGTCCGGGTAAAGACTGTAAAATAAGGCTTACCATCAGAGCAGTGTGATTTCTGCAGCCTTTAAAGGTATGTGAAGTTGAACATTTGCCATTTTGGGGTCCTCTCCTTCTTGTTTATTTGTCACAATAAACTAACTGAACCAAAGAAATTATATCATTTTCTCTTTTGGACTAAATGAATGGATAATCCTCATTTACATTTGGCAGGCTAGCACAGACCATTCTCCAGTCTTGACAGATATTGCATATAATGGTCTCTTCTTTGTTCAGCTCCACTGTCCAAATGTTGAAAGAGTCTTTGCACATTATACTCTGTTACTAAAGGACAAAAGCTAAACTGTAACTGAGGTTTTGCATCTCTTGCTCTGCTAAACAGCTTGCTCCCCAAGAGGCAGAACTGATGAAGCCTGGTTTTCTACAGATTTTTGTCCCCTAATACACCCTTTACTCACCACATTAACTCTGTTCCTACCTGTACTCCTTACATATTGCCCTGTCAATACATAAATGCTGTCTGGCCAGATGAGGCTTGTCAATAAAAGCACACATTAGAAGAATTCCCTTGATAAGAGCTCTAATTGGATGTTCCTTGTTTACTCAACTGCCAGTGCTCATGAAATTTGCAGGAAGCTTTGATACCTCCACCTCTACTGTCAGTAGATTCCAAAGTTACATGCAGGGAGACAGACAGACACAGATCTCTCAGTTGCTTCATTCCCTTAAGAATGAATCTAAAAACTTACTAAAAAATGATTCTTTCAGTTCTTCAGGGCTGTAAAAGATGATCCTTTGCCATTTCAGAAGTTAGAGTGTTCATTCTGATACTGGGTACAATTGCATTCCATCATTGCCCATTTTGGGATAGTTAGGACGCCCAATAACCCACTCCTTTCACAGATGCGATGGCAGCAGAGGTTAAGCTTCCGTGAATCAGTATATACATAAGGACAGAAACACATCCATAGCCTCCAGGGATGCAGATTTTGATAAAAAGTATTCCAACCCCACATGGAAAAAAATGCTACTAAACTCTGAACACGCAAACACGTTCAACGAGTGTCAAGAAATGATTGGGAAGTTTGAAGGAGCAGAAAGTGGTGTATAGAGATCTGTAAAGTGTGTGCTGTGCTTGGTATGTGAGTTAGAAAGGCTGGGCAGTGGCCATTTCAGGTACATAATACCTTAAACTAGGTGTTGAAGGGAGAGAGCACTGGATTCTTAGGAATTCTCATTGTCAAATGATCCAGGGAGTTAACTTTATAAACCTTTACATATCTGCTCATAAGTATCTGTTGCAATAGCATAGTCTGAATTTGTTACACAGATATGCTGCAGACATCAGCATGTAATGAATAAACAAAAACAAGGTATAAAAACTGTGAGTATGGCTTACCACATACAGGTTTATTGCAGCAGAATCTTCCAGGTCAATACTGCAAAGTGGTGATATCAATTTTCTAATGAAATATCTCAACAATGAAATAGATCTAGGACTTCTCAATTACTTCTATCCTTCAGGATGTTTTCATCTGGATGGTGATGATTAAGACTGGTTTCCTGATATATCTCATGCTATACACTACACCAGAAGTGTTTGCTGGACTGTAAATCTGTGTTTGGAAAGCAAATTCCCTATTCTCTTTACAACGTAGACAGCGTGAATAATTACATACTTGCTACAAACAAGCAAATATGATATGAAATGTAGGCTTTAGCACTTCATCTTCCAAGATGTGAGCTCAGTTTTTCCTTATTGTAATTTGAAGTACCTCACATACTTTCACAAAGTCCAAAGTCCAAAGTCTCACAAAATGTTTCTCCAAGAAAACCTGGTGAAAATAACAGTTGAATAGCTTCATGTATTTGACTTAAAAAGCAATATATCCTGCAGAATATGCATCTTAATTATGATCCTGAATCTGCCCTAAGAGTCCCCCAGTGGGAACTAAGAGTAGATACAAAATGATTCATCAATTTCACCTAACCAAGAAATTTCCAATATTCCATTCCTTACTGTTTCTGCTTCCCTGAATGCAAACCATAGACCAATTTTAGTTTTATTTTAAAAGGAGACGAAGCTGATAATCTTGAGTCACTGGAGCAACAGGTAGAAATTGTAGGATCCAGATACAGTGCAGTCATACTCCTCAGCAGCTTGACTTGCAGTGGATGCTGCCACCTAAATCCAAAGCTAGTGGACAAATTCTGATTTGAAATCATACTGGATCAGGTAAAGCACCTGATGAGAGCACAGCTTCCCCAGTAACCTGTTCACTTGGTCACCTGAAAGAAGACAGGAACTGAGTTCAGGCAAGAAGCATTAAAAGACTTTGGACTCCCAAGCTAGCACAGCATTGAGGGGATGTGGGATGTCTTTAAGCCATGCACTATGCCCGCACTGAGGCACACTGAGACGGGAAGATGAACAAGGTGGGCCTCCATACTGTTGAATAACTGAGTCTTGCTACAAACTCTAGAGAGTGAGAAAACCACTACCAGAAGCAGGCATCTACCATGAAGGAAGTACCTTTACAAGCATCCCAGTGCTCTTCATATAGCGCGTAGCACAGGCACAAATGGAGATGTCAACACTAAACTAAAACGGAGATGCTGAAATGCACTTTACCCCCATGAGGAGCTAGGACAGGTTCACCCTGAAGAGGAGTTACTGTTTGCATAACCTGCAACAAAGGCAAACATTTCATAAATGACTGAAGAAAGCCAGAGCAACAATATGTAAAGGAAGCAGCTCTGTGGTCCCGTCAGGCTCACTCCTTGTCCTCACTGACCGTGAGCCAAGGGATTTACAAGCCAGTTTCTATAGGAAGAGACTCTCTGCACCAGGCAGGCAAAGACTGCGCAGAAATGGTTTTAACAAAAAAAGAGGCTACAGTGTTGGAAGCTCAAGTGTCATGCTGTAAACAGGGGCCTACTGTTGAATACATCTGCTTTATATCTACTATTTTGAATGGATGCCAAGGAAAAGCCTGGGTTTGAGTCAATCTATCTGAACTGAAAATAGTTATAGGAAATAATACTGTGAGATGCTTTCAATCTTTGGGATTCATTCATTCCTAAAATAAAGAAGGATAGATGTTATTTGAGTGTTAGGTTATCTGCATTCAGTTCCTTGCTCTGAATCAGACTTTCTGAATGACCTTGAGCAAATAACTCACTCTATCCACTGCTCAGTCTCCTTTTGCTATATCACAAAAGATACTGGAAGACTGAATGCATGGAGAAGGCATTCAGACACCATGGTGATAAGTTCTACACAAAAAAAAGTTCTATGCAAAAAAAGTACAGGCATATTTAAAGGAAAAGATAATGCTGTCCTGACTCTCTATAAACTATGTGTTCTCCTGAAAGGTGTCCTCCTCCAAGCTCTTTTGGTTTTTGTTCTTTACCATAAAAAATGCTTAGCATTTGCAAAGTAATAAATTATTTTTATTATTCTCTTTTCCTTCTTTGCAAAGGACATAGTCATCTTCTAAGCACTACTTTACATTAAAAGTTAACACAAGTTATCAGAAAGTTAATGGTGAATTTATTACATACCAATACCATCTTTAAATCATTTGGCCAATGACACAAACTCACTCACTTGACTGCAGAGCAGGTATCTGAGAAATATAACTGTTGCATGCAACAATTTTACCTTTCATGTACTAGCACACACATATCACCAGTGTACTCTTTCTACAACAGCCTTTGAAGCACCAGAATGAAAGCAAGTTCTAACTGCAGACAAATGAATCCAGATTTTATCTTTGCTTTCAGAGCTTGTACTGACAGCAAACAGAGAATAACCAACATTACGCTTCATCAGTTCAGGAGAAAATACTTGGCATAACTCCAACATGGAAGGCAATAGAGATCCGTAGCACTTTTGTAATCATAATTCAGGTAACAAACACACAAGACAAATTATGTGGTGGGCCTTTTTACTGGTATTTAATCAAAGACAAAAAAACCCCAGAAGACAGTATTTGATGATGCAGGGTAAGAGCTTACCTCTATCCAAAAGAAATACATTTCGTTTGTAATATGAAATGCTGACTTTTGCACAAATGGTTCACAATAGCTGTCTGCCTGGGGGCAAGGATTACTGAAAATACTTTTCTGGACAGTCATTTTAAGGATAAGTACACAGCAATGTCTGAACTGGCATACCTGCTACTAAAGTCTGCATGGCCTCCCATACAATTCTGGATGCTGGAGTTTTATTACTTCCAGACAGTAGTATATTAAGTTTTTTTAATGGAGTCCTCTAACAAGATGCAGTCCATATGGATTCAGTAACCATAGCTATCTCCAATATGTACAGACTCACTGGTTCAGACCCACATTAAAGTAGCCTGAAAAGTCTGTAGACTGTTAGCCACATGACATACAGTTGCTATGAAAATCTGCATAGCCCAAAATATCAGCCATTACTTCACACCTATGTTCCTTAAGGGAGGGATTTTCAAAAATACAAAAGTAACATTGTCACCAAAGTCTTCTTGATCTTCCAAAATTTTATTCCATACTCATGAATTCCAAAGGATTTAATTTGCTACACTGCAAATATAAGAACCCATACGCTGAGTGGCTCTGCACCTGCCACTTGCGGAGGTCAGTTCTACAGGTATTTTGACTGCATGACCACACTGACATGAGATTTTACAGTCTTTACACAGTAAAGACTCTGAGTACCTCCTTCTGTGTTTACTGCCAAGACAGAAATATACTCTTTCTGCACTAAAAAACACCCTTAGAACAAATGCAGGCTTCTCATACTCAATGTAATACATACTTAGGACGTCATTATTTACATGAGATCTTTCTTTTCTATTGCTTTAAATGTCATTGTGCAGCTAGAAGACATAATCTGCATAATTAAAATCCAGAAGGAAAAATGCGAACATATTCTGTGGTAAAATTTCATTTGCCAACCACATAAGATGGCTTCAGAAGCATTTCATGTCTCTTTGAAGGTTTTTCATGCAGTGTTTCACAAAGAGGTCACTGCTCTTTAACCCACTGGCTGTCACTGCACCCCTGAGAGGACTCTGCTTCCCTAAGAATAAGGTCTATGTCCCCAATCACAAGTGGTATGAACAACAAGAAAAGGACATACAGAGGACAGACATTTGTGCTGCACCAGATAGATTTGCTGGTGATCAGTGTGAGCTAACTTACTTTACTCCATCTGCTGCAATAGCTAGAAACACATTCAATTCAGTATTTCCCCCTGGGACTGCAATGATTACTACAGGGTAATGTCAATATAAATGGGACAGGAAGAGTTTTCCCTAAGAGAGGAATGGGAACAGTATGCTCCCTGTTAAGAATCCCTTTATAAAATCATTATCATTTATACAATACAATCTTTATCATTTATACAATGATAATATTCTCTGACCAAGGCATAACATTAGTCCTTCACCTTATCCTTTAAATACAACTTCAGTGTGTTAAAGGCAGCTGAAAGCCAAACTGCATGTAAACGACGTCTGTTCTGAGCTTATTACAAAACCATCTCTCAGGCATCTCTCTCCCTTGAGTAGCAACACAGCCTTTTTGAAGAAAATAGCCAAAACTCTAATTAATGCCAGTGGGCTGATAACTGGGCTCAAAAAGGAAGTTCTTCCTGACAAACAGGATGGTATGTGGAGTCACTCTTCTCCCATGCCTGGGACATCTCCCTCTGTCAGCTGAGGAACTCTCTCTCCATTGTCCACTTTAACTGATTTACGCTTCACCAAACTTTCTCTGGCAGTCAGACAGATCCATTGTGTCACATGCCTCCATCAGGAAGACAGGGAGCTGACAGGAAACCCCCTTGGCTAAACAAACCCCAGTTAATGCCAGCTTGCCATTTTTCACATCCCTGTCATCATCTCTCTGGTATGCACTAATGACTGGACAAGATCAAATTGCTGGCAATGGTCACAGAGCTGGCTTCTGAACTAGCCCTTGGAGATCTGGGCTAAATCATCAGCACCTGACAAACCACAGACCACTCTGTGAGACGAACCAAGACACAGCAATGCAAGGTGCTAACCAGGCAAGGTCTATGTTTTGTTCCATCAACAGCGAATGCTGCCATCCACTACAGGACTTCCACAGCAGTAATGCTTTCTCTTGACTTTCCACTCCCTAGTAGTAATATAGCAATTTGTATAAAATCAGAAGCAGACAGCAGATCTGCTCTCCATGCAGCAGCAGCTCCTCCTTCAGTGCTAAGGGCAGGAGAAGAAATGATGCTCACCTCCACTGAATTAATAACTTCTGCTGTGCTTTGACTGGCATTGTTGACTCTACTCCCATTCAGACAGAAGCACCTAGCTTGAATTTAGTGATGACTAAAATCCAAGCCAAGAAGAGACAAGCAGGATAAAGCTTGAGAGCTATTGACTTTCAATCCCCTTATTACAAACAGAAAGTTGGACACTGAATTACTGCCCATCAACTGCAAGTTCAATTCTGCTGCTAATGGAGTCACTCTGCAAGGTAGATAGTCACAGCACAGTGCAGTTTCTGCTTTTTGGAGAGGCCACTAACTTGAACTGAGTAGTGTAATGGAGCTAAGTATTGTCTTCTCTGCCAACTGCCTTTCTTTTACCCATCTGTCTCTTAGCTCCAGTTGCCTTCTCCCCTCCTTTAAGACCTCAGACATTGCCTTTTTTGACCTGTAATCTCTGCACTGATTGTTAATGCTATATTTACAATCAAAGTAATGAAATCAAATTAAATAAAAGAATTGCTTTAGTAAGTCTTTTATATCAGTCTATATACCTGCCATCTACTCTATCACTCCTAATAAATTGGAGTGTTTAGGCTTGCATATTTATCTCACAGTTCTTTACTGCTGTGTTATGACTGAATACACTCTTAAGTGGACAATTCACATTTAAAAGAGAGACATCGTTATGATTTTTGCCAAACTGACTTCAGGATAATGGGCAGGTATTGTCCCACAGAAACGTCACTGCCCTCCCCTCTTGCATTAGAGAAAAGGAATTGACTGCGTACTGTACGTGGGTATATTCTGAGCAAAGCATGCTAGCAGACAAGGCCTTGCACCATGTTTTTACTTCTCCATGAACCTCCCTGTTCATTTGCTTGTGAATAGCATGGAATATGAAACCATGGCTCTCCCCTTCTGTGCAAGAGGTCAGACAGGTCAGCTACAGCTGTGTAAAAGAGGTGGGTTTTTTTCTTCAGTCACAGGAGACCAAGGCTCAGTGTAACTAATGCAACCTGCCTAAGTCAAATACAACAAACACTTCAAGTGCCATAGATTGCAATCATTAGAAATATCCCAGAAATTAAAAGTACAGACCTGGTATAAACAAAAATCTGGCAGCGGGGAAATCACTTTCTTTCCAAAGACTGTTTTGACATCTGACAACAAACTATTCAGAGCCTGAAAGGGAACATCATTTCCACCCGAGTACTCTGTCCTCTTGAGAGCCTGGGATGGGGGGGTGGAGGGGTGGTAAAGGGAAGAGACTGAGAAATGACACACACAGGGGGAGTAACCTTCGAGATAATCAATGGCTTCATAATGAGCAGCCGACTCTACTGAATATTGATTAGCTACTGCTGGGAAGGCTCTGCTCTGGGGAGGTCAGCACTCCTGCCAGCTGCCTTGTGTGAACACAAAGGAGGCCTCAGCAAAAGGCAAATTGTAAATGGCAGGTTTTATGAGAGGCACCATTCAGTAGTGTCCTCAGCAGAGGAAAAAAACCCAAAAAGTATGGCCGCAGCGCTAGCAAGCATAAAGCATCAGCAGCCCTGCTAACTTTTGTTATTACACTATGCTATGAAGCGCAATCCCACGTTTGCCCTTATAAACTTGTTTTAAAGATTATCACTTGCAAATATGCATGATACTATGAATTGCCACAGGGTAATCTCCCCTAAAGATTTCAGAGATGTGAAATGGGGTGCTTTCACAGACACCTGCCCTCAGAAGCTTTGTCCAATGCCACACCTCAGTACATGCAGGGTATGTGTATACATTTCGAGGTGATATCTAGGCCAGCTCTAAGCATGCATCACACGCTTGAAGCAGCACAGCTGTGTGTTAGTACTCCATCCCTCTCACAGTACTCCATATTCTTACTGTCCCATGCAATAAATACAAGTTTAGGTTTTTAGTATCTTTTTTTCTTCAAATAGTTAGGTATTAATTTTATGATTACAGGCATTGGTAGATACACACAGAACTTATACTGCTGAGGAAATTAGCTATTAGTGACTAAAAGGTTATCCTACCTTTTTAGAAGCAGAGAGTCTTTTCTCATAGGCTTTCTGTGGAAAGAGGAATTGTGACAGTCAGGGAAAAGAGATCTGGAAACTGTGTTCTTTAAAAAACGAAAAAGGAATAAGAAGAAAAGAAGAAAGTTCCAGTTCCTGCCTGGTGTAACTCATCTGACTTCAGTGGGGCTGTCCCAGGGTAGATTCGTCCCTCTGTCTTTGCCAAAAAGAGAACAACAGGAGCCAGCCAAAGGCATCTGCTTTTGCATTTCCTCAGTGAATCCGTTCATTATACTTTCATGATAGAGAAGCTGTAAACAAAGCCACTTCATGATGTTGCATTGTGCTATCCATAATTACATTGTATGTGCTTCATCAGTATACATGCTTCAGGGCACACTGCAAAAGCTTTTTATGTATTCAGGACTTTTTCTGAGAGGCTGGGTTAAATGAAGAGAGGGAGAAGCTAACAGTTAAAACAGAAAAGGAAAATCTAACAGTTACTTAGAGAGGAGTTCAACATAAGAGGGAGAGGAGGAGGCTTTATATACACACTCTGCAAAAAAAAAGACGCTAGTAAAAATTGCTGCCTAGCAGTTTCCCAGTTAGTTTGTATACTTTAATACTTTCACTTATGCTTTCTCTTTAAGATCACAAGCCCTCTAAAACAGTAATCATGTTTATACAGTGCTACCACATGAAAACCTCAGCCTGGATGGGGACTCAGAAAAATTTTTGTAAAACAAAAAGTTCAGTTTTGGAAGCTCTCTGAGGCTAACTTTATACAAATGGCCCAACTGTGCTCTGACTTCGGAGTCATATGTCAGGTGTAACTTCCTTACTTGGGAGCATTAGATGGAGTTTCAAAGTTGTCCAATTCAGTGTAACAAAGAGGAAAGGATACTCAATGTAGTAAAATAATAATATACTACTACTTCGCAGCAAAACATAGTTACTCCGTAACAGCCTTTGTAAAAGTCTTCACAGCATTTATAACAATAAATAGTTATATTCATAATTATTAATAACATCTTACCTAGCTGTTCAACTCCACGGATGTCAAAGTCTGTAACAAAGAAAGGACCATTCTGTGCTCATTTGGGATTATCTAAGGTTTGACACTGCCATCGTGGCAGGTAGCCGCAGTGCGACTACTGGCACAAAGAAATCCATGAGGGCTGCAGGAACCAACGTGGGGCTTCTGCAAGGAATTTTCCCCAGACCTTGCACTACACAGAACAGAGAAATCTTTTAGACTTATGTGAAGGAATCTACTTCTGCAGATGACAAAGTCTTTAAGGATTTTTTTTTAATTCTTTTGGACTAATTAAACCAGGAGTAATGCTTAGGAAGGGTGCCAGTGTGCACCCTTTGGAGTTATTTCACCTTTCTCCAGAGCCTTAGTGTAGCCCCAGGAGTGAGTTTGTTCTGAACAAAATGAACTGTGGAAAACTGGATGAGACACACATGTTGCCTCATCAACTTTGAAGTTTAGATATATGGATGTGTCTATAATGACCATCTAGCTGAACTGGAACCTAAGTCATCCACCCAAGACAAATATTCAATGTTCACCATTTCTGTGCACTAAGATGCCACAGCTAGACATACCCTGCAAGTACTAAATCAGTGAAAAGTACAGCAGGCTCCATTCACAGGCCTTTAAGCAAAAGCTTCATGCTGGGTGAGTCTAGGTCTGGGCTGCAGTGAAGGCTGAAGTACAAAGTTGCATGCAGCTAAAAGTGCTGTATTTCAAGTGGCTTGGGATCAAACCCAACCTGATTTGCACCCAAACCATATACCATTTCAGGCTTGCATGAAACTTAGCCAACTGTTGCTGAAGGGTTCACAAACTTTAGTGAACTTGTTCTGAACTTTGCATTGGAAATGAAAAAGTAAAATAAAACTTTCAAGCTGAAAGTTCTGCCACAAGACGTTTTGCCCATGTCTGACACTGATGCCTTATAAAGTAATAATTGGTTTTCTGTTTTACACAGTGATCCCAAACCCTATTCCTCGTACTGGAGATATGAGGATTTCCTTTCTATATGTCTTTCCCCGATTTCTTTTTCTATATGTCATCAGCTTCACAGGAACTGTGATCTTTAAGATGAGGAAGAAGATCCCCAGCTACCGAAACACCTTAGGCTATGCATAATTCTTTCACTCACAGGAGTAAAATTCCTCCATCCCAAGAAGCTTGCTTAAGTAATGATAACAACAATTTTGAAAAATTGGTCCTGCCAGTGGTAGTAATTCCAAGTTTAGATTCACAGATTCCATTATGTGCCTGCCTTTATTAGTCTGCTATATATTTAGTGCTTTGCTATTCACTATAAGTTATGGCAGCTTTGAATCTTCCCAGCAGCAAGTACCCCACTGTTTCTCTGGATGAGTGCATGTTCTTCTCAATGAGGTACCTCCCCTCAGTTTTAGCACCCATCTTTAACACACTCACTTAAAATCTCTGTCTTAGAGCAAGCACTGCAGGCCTGGGGAGCTTTAAGATAAACTGCAAAGCAGTTTGTAAAGATGAAAAGAAGGGAGAGTGAACCATCTGTTTCCATGTTCAACTCTTGAAGCTCCAACTGTTGAAATAAATAGGATTTAATTTAAAGCAAAATCAGTTTATCCCTGAACAATTAATTATACTGAAACTTGTTCTAGAATAGCCTTCAACACTATCCACCTTTCTCCATGCTCATTTTCAACCTGTTCCAATTGTCAGCTGCTTTTTTTATGTAACTCCCTATTTTTTACAAAAAATTACCATTTTTGTAGTGGCAATATTAAAAGAATTGCAAAAATTAGCTTACACAAACCTCAGTGATATTCTGAAAGTAGAAAACAAACAAAAAAATTCCACTACTAACTTCTTCTAAACTATTTCACATCATCATTCACATTGCATATTTAAAAACAAATTAAGTTACCAGATTCCTGAAATATACATTTTTTATTCCGCACATTTCTATTTCTATAAGCCATTGCATGGTCACTTCTTGAGTTTCACACTTAACCTGAAGACCTGGCAAGTAGTTCCTGTCTCTAATTTTCTTTTTCATCTGATGATAATCCACTCCTGTTGCTCAAGGGAAGAGTAAAGTGATAGCAGGATCAAACACAACATGTAAATAACCATGAGTCACTGAGGTTTCTCCTCTGATCTATTTAAACAATGATTTCTCTCTGACAATTTAACAGAATCTTCCCTCAATCTTTTGATATTTGGTGTATATTTTACAACACATATCCTGACCTTGTCTAGGTAGGTTTGGTTTTCTCGGAAAGACTTTCTCACAGCTAATGAGAATGTGGTAGAGTGCAGTCCCATATTCTTGTGGCAATGAAAATGTAAGGAAATCCCAGCTGATCAACATCCATGCCTGTTTCCACGCTGCTTCTGGCAGTGTGCTGTGAAACATGGCACTTCCATGGAAGTGAAAATTACCTGGAGCAAGTGGGAGAGAGATTAGGTTTTCAGATACGTCCACTCCTTGACTTGTTTCATTGTGCATCCCACTATGCACAATGTGTTGCTACAAGTGTGCGTGTGGAAGAAATGGATTAATAAACAAGCAGTCAGGGGTTGGAATTGCTAAAGGCATGAGTGCGACCAAAAAAAGGACTTAAAAGCCAAAAACAGTCATGAAAGCTTCTCAGCAAAGTCCTACCACTTTTTATTACACAGCTCTAAAACAAATCTCAAAACACTCAAATGTTCCATTAATTTTAGATGCTTTTTAACTTACAAATTGCAGATGTCCTTCAAATTTCAGTTCTCCTCTCCTGCTAACAAGTAGGCCTTCTCCTCTTCCACCTGCTATTTGTCAGTAATGCAGTGATAGCTACAGGCCACTTCCCAAACTGGAGACTTGCTATACAAGGCACATAATCACATACTTTCTCCCAAAGAGCTGTGTAATTCCTGTTGGGGACAAGCAAATATTCCCTTAAGATGAAGAACTGATGCAACGATGAAGCTGTTTATTCAAGGCCCTGTTGGGAGCCTCAGGCAGAAACAGGAGTGAACCCAGATCTTCAGTGTCTTCACACAGGATTGTACACTTTTCTCAATCTGGAAAGGATGAAATCTACTATATTGGAAGTGTAGAGCTGGTTTGAGTACACACAGTAAGACAGTGTCATTGGGATGTATGTCGACCCACAGCGCAGGTTTCTGGAGACGAGGGTTTGCACAAACATTGGCTCCAGCCAGGCTGCTGTTCCCCTGGGGATCCATGTTAGTGATCTCCAACACAAACACCACTCCCGCACAGGATTTCTGAACCTAAGTCAATGAAGCCAGAGGTGCCATTCTCTTCGGGCTGACAGACATTTGGAAGTAAACAGGATGAAAAAGAGCACGTGTCCATGAAAACAAAGATGTATGCAGAGCTCTAGTTTCAGTGAGATTGGAAATCAGATTGGAAATTGAGATCACACTGAGATCCTGGTTTGTTTTTTTTATTGTTGCTATCATGTGTTGCCATCCTCACCTCTCTAACAAAGAGGTACTCCAGCTAAGACACTTTCTAAAGTGCACTGATGCGCTGCAAGAAACAACGGCAATTCAACAGGCAGTTGTCTTCTCAGGAGAGGGGCAAACCCAGGTTTTCTGGACAGTGTGAAACATTCCACCATTTATGATCACTTAAGTTCCCAGGACGTCTTTTATGCAGATTTGCTCAGGGAGCCTTTGCCTGTTTCCAGCAGCTTAAATGCAATTTTTTTCTTTTTTTTTCTTCCTTTTTTTTTTTAAGGAGGTTTTCTCCTGGTTGCAATTTGTATTGCTGATGTCAGTCCCTCTGCACCCTCTCTCTGCTGGGCATCTGGGCTGGTTATTTACGTGGGATGTGAAATGAAAGCCTGCACTTTTCAGATGAACACTGCTATACTCATGCCATTTAGAATTTTTATTTGGACTAAGCAAAAAGCAAAAGTCAATCCAGCAGCTATTATAATAAGCATCTTTTACAAGTTGGTCCAAGCTCTAAAACACTTGCAAGATGACTGACACTTCCAAGGGTGAAAGATTAATTGTTTGAGACCTTTCCATTGCAAACTGATATTTCAGTTTTCCTGTGCAGTTAAAGCACCTGAGAACTTTTTTTTTTTTTAAATCAGACCCTCGTGCAGTCACTTGCCTCCAGGAGCTGGGACTTTGAGGTGGAAAAAATTCCAATTTGAAAACTTTAATTGCCAACATTATGAAAGCTATTTTCTCCTGAGTATTAATGTTAATATTTCTTCCACATTCTATTTTATCACCCACGCGCTTCTCACCACACCTTAAGGGCCCAGTCTCTCTTTCAGTAGGTTGAGATAGGCTACCAAACTGTACTAGGGTTGTCCATTTTGCTAATAGGATTATAACAAATAATTAAAAAAAACCCCCGCTTATTCATATGGAAACAGCATTAATACCTTCTGCCTGCCCCACCCCATAACTTTCTGTCTGAGCACAAAAGCTGTCTGTCTGCTTTGGCGGCAGAGAAACATTTAAAAAATGCTTCCGAATACTAGGAGGGCTTTTTTTCCCCCCTTTCTTTTCAGTTTCGCTCTGCAGGAACACACAGACAAAAAGTAGAAACAAACACTATGACATTCTCTGTCATGTAATTAACACAGGGCATTTACATTGCTTTCCGGGCACTAACATCAAATATAATTACCAGGAAAAAGTGAATAAAATACAGAAGAAGCTATAAATAAAGTTGTACCTTCTATGCTGTTAATTTTGTGTCTCAATACAATGACACCATAGTGTCTTACTAATCAGTGTATAAGATTTTAGTAACTAACTTTGCAAGACAACTTACTAGCCCAGTTTTCCAGATGATGTCCAAAGGAAAGATTCTTATCACCTGTACAATATAAGTGGATGTAATATTGACCTTGTCTGACTTAGTGGGTCTCACTTATATTAATGAGAAGAGTCAGCTAGAATGGGTAAAGAAAACAGCAATGCTGACTTCAGTTTATGTTAGCACATCTAGACATTAAAAATAGTGCTGGCAGATTCACATCCTATTGTGCTACCTCTGTGGTAGAAGCAGTATCTGCTGGCAGATTCACATCCTATTGTGCTACCTCTGTGGTAGAAGCAGTATCTGCTGGCAGAGCGTGGATAGGAGAATTTGGAGTAATAATCCTGGACAGACATTTCTTGAAAATCTGCCTGTGAACTTCTGTCTGTGCACCTTGAACTATGGTATATAATTCTGTCTTGATTCCTCTATTACTTGTAAGTTCTCCAAACCCCAACGCTACAATCTCATCTATTGCATAAGGACACAAAAGGAGAGCTATCAAGGCTCATCCTGCCATTTTATTTTGCTAGAATTAAAATGATGGTCCACATACAATGACCATAATCAAATTTATACTGTTTTCTCTACTCTACATATAAATCCACTGTTTCTGTCCAAAAGCAAAGCTGAGAATTAAAGAACAAAATGTGCTTTTGACTAAGGAAAAAATGCAATGTACCTATTAAAACTCAAAGCAAAGGGGTAGTTTGCTTTCTTTTTTTTGTTTGTTTTTAATTATCCATATTATTCTACATCACTTTTACAGGATATAAAAGTGGTAGTATGGGGTAGTATGATTGAAGATCAACGGCCCTACAAAGAATAGCCTTTTTCAGACTGAGACATACTCTTCCTCACTGCAAATGCAAGTTTCCAATAAATCAGTCAAGTGTGTGGAGAGAATAAATTTATTGATATTTGGAAGTTCAAATTTTATTTTGCTCCTTGTTCCTGAATGTGGTTATTTATATATTGTGCTACCTGGCAACATCTTAGTCAAGGCTTGTTTTCATTATGCACCTGTAACACCACAAATTCTTCAATATTTGCCAATTTTCATCCAGTTTTGTAAATAATCACACTTGGAGTGCCATACTTGAAGCATTGAGACGTCTTATTTCTGTCCAATACCAGCTCTGCTTTTTTCCCCAACAGAAAATACCAGGACTAAAAAAAATACAGCACCTTCTTAGATGTCTGTAACAATGAGAAACGTTCTAGGAAGAGCATCAAATATTCCAGCATGCACAAGAGGAAGTAATTTGCTCTCAGTCATCTATTCACAGGTTCTTAATCTACCCTGTGTACTCTACTAGTCATGCAGGATTTCAGTCCTTAACCTAATCATAAAGTCACAATTCAGCAAGAAAGTTCTGCCCTGATTCATGAGTGCTCCAGTGCTGTGGGAGTCTGCAGGTGCATCGCAGGAGCTGGGCTTAAATTAATAACATAAAGAAAATAATATAGCTTTGGTAGCATTTTTTGAGAACTGTGATAGCTGAGAAAGACAGTTTCACAGAAAAGTAGCTCCTGAACACAAACATACATTCCCCTGCACTAGTAAAGGTGTGGTAATTTTAAGTGAATGAGGTTGTAAAAATGGGATGCGGCTGGCTTTTCCAGCGATCGTTCCCTGGGCTTTATAAAGAATGTTTCAGAATTGTTCCACGTATCAGTCTTTCACAGCCTGCGCTCTCTGAACACACCGCTTGTAGCTCAGAGTTAGATCCAGGAGATGGCTAAATGCATACTAAACACACTGGAAAAATTTCAAGTCTTGGCTTTTTGGAGTAGGAAAGGAGGAAGTCAAACTCCCCAGCACATGCTGAATGATTTACACTGCCCATAAAGAACTGAATCTCTGCCCAGAGTGCGAAACCAATTGGAACCAAGCTTGCTGTCAGGTTCAATGCATTCCAATTTTCCCTCCACTGTTTTCCATTTCCATTGCTTTGTCTCTCAACAGCATTGGGTACTAGCCAGCACTGTAAGTACTAATCCAATATAAAACAGGCTGCTTCAACATTTCTGGCCCAAATGGATCCAGAAAGTTTGGGCATAAATTAAAGGAAAACTGCATCAGAAATATTTCCCCTGAACAAAATAAGCCCCATAGAACAGCTAATGATGTTTTAGGAGTTAAGAGTGTCATCTAATCTGATTGTTCACCCTAGCAGCTTGACCCTAAATAAGGTATTAGCAGTTTTGACCAAATAAGTGAAAGGAGATTGAGCATTCTGGCTGACACATCTGAAACAGCTTAAAAAATCAGCATACCAAGGGGAGGGAATGTTTAGGGCTTCCTGAAAAACATCCCTCTTCAGTTGTCTCAAGTTGCATTTCTTAAAAATCTTGGCTTTTACTCTGCGGACTGAAGGCTAACAGTAAGCTTCGGTGGAGTTCCATTAACAGCCAAATAAAAACCACGCTACTGAGAAAACATGCATTTCTGCAAGCAGCTGAACCAACACAGTCCTGTTTCCTACAGATCTGCAGTTCTCCAGTGTGGAAATTGAAACATAAGGGATAAATTTATGCAGGAGCCTTTCCCTCAGGAGCGGCATTAGCTAAGCCTCTATTTCCACTCCCAACTACCTACTTCTGCCTCCTTGATGTGAAGTCTGTAACTATCTCACTGAAATTTTGCCGAGACTGGCCAGAGTGTTCAAAAGCTATTAAGGAGGAGTTATAGACACAGTAAGAATCATGTAACACCCTTGTAATTTCCAGGAAACACTTAGGTTAAGGTAGCTGAAAAATAACTGTGAAGGGAGCCAGCCAGTTCCCATTGCAGTATTCTTCTGTTTTGATCCAACTGCCACCTACCAGGACAGGACAGAAAGGATGATCCACTGGTTAAGCCCCCGTTTCACACTCTGCATATCCAGGTTCAGCTCCCTCCTCAGCCAAAAATCTTTCTGTGACCATAGTAAGTTAAGTTTGGGAACAAACTAAAAAAAAAAAGAGACAGGAACCTCAAATTGGGTTTTCCAGAGACAACTTTCTGGTGCTTAAAACTTGTAATAGTTAAAGTGTTCTCAGCAGAGTACATGGAGAGTGTTAAAAACAGAGTAACAGCATGTTTGGCAGGCAAAAATTGTATCTAACCACTATAAAACAGTGGCAACAAGATGTACCCGAAACTCCCTTCCCCCTTCACTAGACAGCTTTCTTAGGGGTTGTCATTCGGAACTCAAAGAGAGATCCCTCTCCTGAAGGAATTACCAATTCATTAGCTTCCAACCTGTTGTCTGTAGATCCTGGGATGACAAATAAGGTATGGAATACGTAAGTGGCATCCCCAAAAGGTGCCACATTTTCACTGAAGATCTTTTAGAAGTCAGCAAATAAGAAAAGGCTAAAAATTTGACTCTGCATCCTTTTTTTCCTCAAACAGATGGCAAAAGAAGGCAGGCAGTGCCTCTACACTTCCTTGTGATCAGAGCCTAATGGCTAGAAAATTAATTCACAGTATAGGAAAACCAGGCTCTTCTGAATCCCTCCTTGGAAGGGATTTATCCCATACTGTTGAACAGGCTGCCCTTACCACTGTCACATATGTACAGAAAGATAATCCAGCCCCACAATGTTTATAATCAGAAGTAAAACTCAAAATTTATATTAAAAAAAAAAAAGAAATTTGTTATCCCCTTTACAGGCAATGAGCTGAGCCAAGGACAATAAGATTATGAATACAGAGTAATAAATCAATTTCATAGCTGAGAATTAAGCCCCTATGCCCTAAACCATAGGGTAGTGATTTAAGTACTCTTATCTTTCATTTGGGATCCATTCTGGTAGGTTTATGTAGCACGTACTAGTTCATAGTGTTCAACTTGTTATGCAGCAACAGCAGCTGGAAGCTCCATAGAACCTAGTACTCAAAAGTATGCACACAGACAAGAAATTAGATTACAGATCTGCCTCACTATTATTTTGCCTTTTGTCTGGATTTTAGACTGTTCAAAGAATGTCAGATGAGCTGACAGAAAATGCTCAAGGTATAGTAAGTAACAGGTATAGTAAGTAACAGGCAAACCACATGCATTAAGCAACTGTTTTTGATGCTCAGAGCTACTGGATATTACTGAGGTATTGTAAATTATTGAAACAGAGAATCAATTCAACTAAATTTATGTTAAATCTGAATTAAAGCCTGCTTTTATTTTGAGGGTTTTGTTGTTGTTATTTATTCTTTCTCACAAGCTTAACATATTAACTATTGTCTGTTTTGAAAAGTTAGTATGACCTGAAATCAGTATGGAACATGATGTCCATCACCCTTTGTGAGTACCTTCTGTTTCAAAGTGTTTCAGAACTCTTTAAATATTTTATTTAAGCTAGAAAGGAATCAGCTTATTTAAATCCATATAAACCATTCCTACACATAAAAAAGGGATTGCTCACAGGAGACTGTGCTATTTTAATCATTTATTTCTAAAATTTTTCTAAAGTTTATAAAGCTGTTTGCTTCTTTGTGAGCAAATGTCTTTGGACATGATGCAGGTAAGCAGCCACGAACTGGAAAATGAAGAGATGATTTATGATGGGAAGGACTAACACTAACAGAATGAGGAGAGACTGTGTTTAGCATCTGAGAAACCAGACACCAATTTGTGTGTACCCTCATGCGGTTTGGCATGAAGTTTACTTATCAAATATTCAAATTCCACCTGTGTTGCAATAGCAACATGTGAAATAAAAATGTCAGGGAAGTGCTGCCCAAGTCTGAGATGTGGCAGCAGACCTGCCCTCACAAAGTTTGCAAAGATCCAAGGGGTTTCATTATGAGTAAGGGCTACAGGGTGCAAAACGTGTTAGCCCAAGAGGAGAAAGTCACCATTTCATCAGACAGCTTGAGAACAACTAACTTTGGTAATATATGGAAGATTGAAAAGCCTCATCTACAGATAAGCTGTAATGTTTAGCCAAATGCCTCTTTGTACAGGAGCAAAAAGCTTAACTTGTTCACAGGCATCCACAAATGAGTGCCTAACCATCCTTCCTTTGCAACTGCTCAATGTTCATAAATGGGGTTCAAAAAGGAGAACTGGCTGAAAGGACAACCTTTGTGGCACATGGAACTTTAGAAAGATTCAAAGTCTTTTCTCTCATCCCCACAAGTTTTGGTGACTGCTAAAGCCTGAAGCCTACCTTGGGGACACGTGAGCGAGATGTTTCCCAGATGGTTGTCTACAGAAGACTGGGTGGGCTACATGGCTCTCTCCACACCACTTACAGAAAGGACACACAGCTCTATTTCCCGTTTCGAGTAGCACTGATAAGGAGTTATAGGGCGGCCCCGATATTTTCCCAGTCATAAGCACCTGGAGCCCTATCTGTAGCCAAGACCTGGAATAATTTTTATGCATAGGGATGTACACAGGCTGTTACAAAGGTCCCACTGTAACACAATAGCACCATTTCAATGCTGCTGGCCTTCCCTCCCCTCCCACTAGAGCAGGCTTGCTAGGTTCTGCCAAGCTGCAGAACCTGAGAAAAAGCAAGTGTGCTGCTTTTGTTCTTGCAAGGGGGAAGGAGAAAAAAAATTAGCACTTTCTGAACGGATTAAGAGAAGATTAGGAGGAGATTTCCATTAGGAAGTCACGGAAGAGTGTCAGGAAATAAGAAAATGGAGTCTCAAATCTGAACAGCCTTTAAGAAAGATCAGCAAGAAAGAAGCATTAATAAATTAAGAGGTTTAGTTATCCTCTCAGCTTAGCCAGGGCATTGTAAGGTTCTCAGAAAGCTTTCTGAAAATATTTGTGATTTTAATAGAAGCTATGTTACCTCTCTTCACTCCATTTTCATGCACTATGAATTGTTCCTGACTCAAAGGACTTACATGCACTGTGCAAATATAATGCTATACGCAAGCAGATACAATCACACACAGAAACTACTCTCCTAGCTTATGTATTTTAATAACTCTTCCTGTCATTTAAGAAATAATATTGATATAGAAATGAAGTAACCAGAGCCTACTCCAGACATAAGCATCTAAACAAAGTATTGAACTATACTGTGCAATTTACAGTTTAGCCTATATGGAGCCCACATAGGTATGAGCTTACTTGTAGAAGGAGCTGAGCGAGCATTAGGTCTCCTCTGTTAAACACTGCCAGTTCCCACTTCACTGGGCAGTGGTGTCATTTCATGTTTTTCCTTGCATGAAGCCCTAGCTTCTTCGTAACAGCCCAATCCCACATATTGTGTTCGCCATTTGTCAGGTTTAAAAACAACCATTTATCATAAAAGGTCATGTGTGCACAAAAGCATTGTGTGCCTGCCACTCAATGTTTCGTGCACACATCATGATTAACACATCGTCAGTGAGTCCAAGGTATTGAAGTTGCTGCACACACCCAGACGGACTATTAGATGTACGCCTACCACCTCTGGCTCATTCTGTAACACAGGTCTGCCTCTTAAAACCTACAAATTCAATGGTTGCAAATAGGTCAAACCACAACAAACTCAATCAACCAATTACAAACCAAACAAGGTGCAATCATCCCCACCCTGGATCAGCACTCTGCAAAACCATCACGAAGTGTGTGTTGCCCCAGCACGCTGCCTCACATGATGTCTCCGACATCTGCCCTAGGGCTATTTACTCCCCCCACATAGCTGTATGGATTCCTACCCCTTTCAATCAACCTCCCAGAAAATCCCTGCAGTAAGCAAGCAGCAAAATTACAAGGAAAAGTCCTATGACAGAAAGTGTCTTTATTTGCCCCCTGATGCAAGGAATTAGCACCACATGGTAAATCCTACCCATAGACGAGAGCAAAGGCACTACAAATATGGAATATATATGGAAACAAAGCTATCTAGCAATCTAACAACAAAACTGTTAGCACTGTTCAGTTTACATTTTTATGTTACAGTTTTCCATAGCTATGCTGGCAAAAAGACAATGTAGCTACTGCCGCAAAACTGCCACACCATGCAGAGGTGCCTGTAGTAGAGGGCTTGTTGCTGCTGAGGCACCACCTGGCCCCACACCTGTGATCTCCACATCATCATCATCATCATGTAATAATCATGTAGTTCCTAACTGTCACATACTTCAGGAGAAAAAAACAGTCCGCAAATGCTGCTTTGATATTTGTTTTGATCTGTCTGGTGATGTGCCCATCTTCTAAATGCCTACAAGAGTAAGACTTGAATGCCATAATACAAAGGAAGACATATTACACATTCTAAATTTACTAATATAGCATTGTTATGCATAAAAACACCAGCATTCTAAGCTCAAATGTCTCAGTGCTTCTCTGCTTAAATCTAAAACCTTAAAGCTATAATTTTTGCAAGAATGAATGTTTCCTTACTTGGATCTGAATATTAAAGCAGCTTTCCGCAAGCTGAATTGGAATGAACTATAGCATTTATACCTGGTCCAATGCTTCGTTTCTTCCCTATCCAGTAACACATTAGGCAAAGGTAATTTACTTAGATGTGCCCAAATCACATTTAAAATAAGAACCACCACAGCTTCAAAACTGGTTCCACATTGTATTTGACAAAAATGTTCCAGACCCCCCAATTCTTTACTTTTATAACGTTCAAATTTTCAGTACTAAAATACATTATGTTGCTCATCCAACATGAGACAAATGTAAACCAGTTAAGAGCACTACAAGAAATTTCACCTAGAAATTAATCTAAAATAATCTCAAATCCCTTGCAACTACGTAACACTATATGGAGATAAACTGGCTAGCAATTATCATTGTATTGCTTTGTATAGTACTCCATTAGTAGCCCCTACAAGTTTTCCCTTGTTGGATCACCTGTTTCTGGGCACAGTGTCAATATTTACAATGCTCCCTTTAGTAATAAACCATGAAGGTAACTGTATAGTACGTATTAATGAATTATCAAATGCTTCAGCAGAGACTTTGAACAATTTGTCTTTTAAGCACATAGGAAGTTAACTAAAAATCTCACATATTTGTACTAAAATTTCTTACCTTGCAGAGTTTCAGCAACAGCCAGCATGTCAGGTATGCTGTCAGCGTGACTTTTGCTTTCATATATCTTTCAGCCAAGCAGGTAAGGTACATTTGTACCAAGTCCAGCTCTTCATGGACAACACTACTGCCAGAATTATTAATATCATCTCCCCCACCCTCTTGTCTTCCTTTTTCCTCTTCTGCTGATGCCCCCAAATATCTATTGAACTCCATTTTAAAAGTGTTTTTTCCCCCTTCTCCACAAAGCCCTGATCTTTCCAGAGACAACTCAGGAAAGTTTTTATTTCATATCAGTAATGATACTCCCTGATCCTCCAGAAGTATGTAGCCGCATCTTTAACCCAACCCAAAAAGTTAAGACTCTGGTAGAACAAACTTTTTTTAAACTGCATTGGCTCTTTGCCTTTCTCTTATTGAACGACCTCTTGCAAATGTGTGTACAGCTACAAGATAAATATAGCACCAGCTAGCCTTGTCATACAGCACAAGAATACTCCTGCCGTTGCCAAGAGAGAAGAGAAAGATTCCATTTATTTAAAGAGCAAGTCCTCAGCATCAGTACTCCCTTGTTCATTGGGGGGGGGGGGGAAGATGAAAAATCTGTTATCTTTTAAAACCTTTTTTTTTTTTTGCCAACTGTGCTTCCTCAGAACAAATCCCAACTCTGTAAAAAAAAAATTATGTTCTTATGGGGGAGGGTTTTTTTTAATTCCAGAGACTTCTAGGCACAGTAATTCATTGTTTGTGATATCGCAGATGCCAAGCTTGTGAAGGCTACAAATTTCAAAAGAATAAATGAGGTCTTGCAGATGGACTAGAGCCAAGACATTTTGAAATAACAAATAGCTGTTCCATAGGCCAAAATATGGGAGAAAATATGGAGAAAATATGCAAAAGATTAAATAATTTTTATCTAAACATTAAGCAGCTCATCTGTGCCTTGTGATAGCTCAAATTTGTATGTTAAGAATAATTTTAAAGACCTTTAGCCTACTCCTAGTGACAGTTAGAAAAGACCTAAAGGTTTAGGTTAAATTGTATCAATTATGAGAATTCAACAGCATCAACAACTGAAATACGTAATTTTAATCAATAGGATTAGCTTTACTGGTAACTTCATGCAGAAAATTATGCTTTCTTCAAACTATTTCCGCCACCACAGTGGGGATATTCAAGTAAAGGAAGAGACCACTGTGGTTTGCTGAAAAAATAATCAAGAGCTCCAATCTTGAAACATTGCCCTTTTTAACATATGGAGGATCTAAAACCCAAAGATTCCATCGTCTTGGACTACTCTTAAGCATCAGACATGGCAGTTATTCATCAAATGCTTAACATCCAATTTTATGATCTTTAATCATATTAAATACCACCTTGACCTAATCTCGATGATTTTCATAGGACTACCTGTGAGTTATGTATTATATTATTAGAATGGGTATTTCAGAAGATAAAAGGTAAAAACAAAGCTGCTATACACCCATATACAGTCTGTCCATAAGAAATGGCAAATGAAATGCAGAAAGCCTAACACATTTCTTTTGTCTGATATATTTTGCAAGGTGTCTGGCTCACCTGGTTCCTCTGATGGGTAGAGCTGCCACTATTACCTTCTCATGTTCACACAAATCTGAGAAAGAGAAAATACAGTGAATTACAGAGCCAAACCTTCCTGTGATAGCTTGCTGTAACAATACAGAATATTTCTATTCCTGCAGGCAATCCTGAGTACAGATGTTGAAGGCAAGCTGGCTCTAGAACTACAAAGGAGCTGGATAGCATCCCAGTGTTCACTCCTCCTAGCCATATCCCTCTGCTGCCAGTAACATGTGCCTGCAATTCCCACATGACGCTTACTCTGACATAACACAACCTTTGAGTAATCCTCACCAGGAAAAGGTCCCTACCTTTTCCCACCTGCAGCTGATTAGGATACCGCTTATGGAGCTTCGAACATCAGCAGGCAGCTACCATAGCCTTTGTGTGGTAGTCACTTCTTCTCTGGGGCAAGCTTGCACTCCTCGCTCCTGAGCATGAAAGCAAACTGGTTCACGTGGAGGAAAGTTTCACAGCTCTTGCCTGTTCTCTTGTCCCTAGAGGTAAGTAGCTTACTATCTTTGAAAGCAACTGTGGCCATGCCAAAAGCCTGTATCACCACTGCTGCCAGTTTTAAACACAGTTAAAGAACACTTGAAGTCAAACCAAAGAAATGTCAAGAAGCAAATAATTGAGCTAGCTTAATAAACTTGTAGAACATTGTCAGCTGAGCTTAAAATTACAAGGGTGGATGCAGATGAAAACTGCATATATTACAAAGGTACTATCTCTTCGCCGTTTCCAGGAGGACATGACGTTGTCATACACTGGCAAAGTCGTATTATTTTCATTTTTCTGTTGCTTCCCAATTCTTTCACTCTGACCAATAAGGAGTTTCTATATGAGATATTTTTACCCCTAATATTTCTTCTCTAATCCTTGCCATTTATATTCTGGCAGTAACAACATATATGAACATATGAATAATAACATATGCACCAACAAAGACAAGTCTGCCCAAGCTATTTTCTGGCCCTGGTAAATGCAAATGAAATGGTAGTTAAAATAAGATCCACGCACACCCTTCAGATAGCCAACATTCCCCACATTTCTATCCTGAGCAGAAGCCATGACAGCAGGTCTCAGCAATTTTAGGAAAACAAGTCATATAGACTTGGACCGAGCCTTAAAGTTCCTTGATCTGGAGTTCTTACACTTTGCTGTAGTTAATATGGTAATTTTCAGCTTGTCCAGAGAAGCGCTATGTGGATGCCTTGCGATTTCCATCAAAAGAATCTAGCCCTGCAGTATCATATTGTAAACACAAATCTTCAGCTTTAAAATCTTCCTGCAGGTAAAGGTGTATTTCTGTGTTCCCTCATATCTGATTAGATGTCTTCTCTTACTTTTCCAGGAAGAGAGTTTTTATGACTAAGTTGTAGGAGTGCCTATTTTGGAATTTAAAAAAGCAACCTTAGGCCACTAGGGTTCTCTTGAATATGCACGCTACAAACTGAAAACTACCTAAAATCTTTAAATAGTTGTAAGTCCTGAATTGCTCCCAAATTTTCATGAACCTTTTAAAAGTATAAAATCCCTTTAATCCTCATAATAATTTCCTGTTTACTCTAACAGTGATAGTATCACTTCTGTAGTCTCACTTTCTATCCCTGAGCAGGCCAGTTCTTTTACCTGCATCACCTTTTCAGGAACTTGCAACATGGAACAAAATCACAATGACTTGTATAAAGTGAATTAAAAAGCAGTCTGCATGCAGTGCCCAGATACTGGTTTTGCTTGTCTTCATAGAGTCCAGTACCTGAAATGGCTTGAAAGTCTTAAGATAAAACAAATTTCCCAATAGTAGCTTTTTGTTATAACTTGATGAGAAATCAATGCAATTATGAAGAATTAATTTTAACGCCCCACTGTGACAGCTAATATTCCATCCACAGCCTGTAGTCACAAGTCCAATTTTTGTTTTGTGTTGGACTATTGATTCATACTGGAGACAGCTTTTCTTGCCAGATATGATTACTGTGCAGCACCCCCCCCACCTTCTTTAGCACAAAGTGCACTGTAGAAGAACGGGTCCAGGTTTTTCGCTTTGCTATTTTAAATGAAAAATTACTCATAGCAGAAGCATGATGTTACGCTCCAGAGAAGTGCGTGTAAGCTCCTGACAGGTCATACCCAGTTCCCTACTCCGTTCTGCCCAGCTTGAAGAACAGCTGCTTACAAGAGCTCTAGATAGGACTATGCTGCCCCATCCCAAGATTTAAAACCAACAAACCCTCCCCCTAAAAAAACAACCAAAAAAACCCAAACCACTCTACAGTTTTTATTTCTACTATCCTCACCTCCACCTCATTTTCACAAGTTTCTGAGCATATTATAAGGCGGCTTTCTGCAAACTGGGCTCAGAAAGTAACTTTGATTCAAGCCAGCCAACTTTGATTTCAAGCCAGTGTTTTTGCTGCCATTCTTGGGCAATCTATCCCTGACCTGTTAATACATTCAGTATTACTTTAGCATTCAGTAGCTACAGTCTGAGGTATTTAAGAGATCAAACATGTTTGACAACAAAATTGTCACAATTTTGTATTAACAAGAAACTAGAAGCTGTATAGAGGAAGCCAAGAAATTTTGGAGGAATGGGATTTTTGAAGGGCAAGCTGCTAACAGCTAATGAATTGAAATGCGAGGTAACAAACAGAGAATTTGCAGACACAAGGTAACATGACGTAATGCACCTGAGAAGCTGTTCCATTTATGAAGGACAAATCGGTAACAGTACTGGGATGACTTCTTAAGTTAGGCGACGAGATAAACTGACATCACACGAGTGAATTGAGTTGTTTAAATCTTACACTTTGCTTGCCAGATTCTATAGTGATACCTTTATGAAGTGGGGAAGAGAACACTCAGCATTGACACTACATTTCCCACCTCCAACGGCTCAGGCACTTTTAATTAAGTAAATCTTAGAGCCCTAGGAACGCAGTTAACCTTGACTTTACCCAGAAGACTGCTTAACCCTGATGTTCTCCAGAGGGCCCAGATAGCTTAAATGGTTATCTTGTGGTTGTGTATCATATTAAAGCTCCAGTTCAGAATGGTTTATAGTAAATATCTAGTTGCATATAGAGTACAATTTGAGTTTATATATATATACTCTATATATATTTACACTACTTACCATATCTATGTAGCTGATATAAGCAGGTTTTAGATGAGTAATTGATGGTCACAGACTATTAATGTACAGTCAAAAGGCTCACTGAAATGGCAACAAAGAGCATTTTAAAATCCTATAAACTATTTAGAATCTATATCAACAAAATCTTCAAATGGGGTATAGCCCATTTCAGTTCTATCATGACTGATTATGCCTTTTATCAGACTTACCTCTAGCAACAGTTGTAGCAATCAGACACTTTTAAACTGGCACTAATATTAATGGTACCTAGAATGTTTGCAAAAAGTAACTATTTAAATCATGCCACATCTCACTGCAAGTTACTCTACTATTAGCTCGATGCGGTGCTAATACAGCACAATTTTTCTACTTTTTTGCATTTTTTTTTTACCTGGAAGAACCTTTTACTTTCACTGTTATAGTATAGGTGCAGGGGAAAGACTGGAATAAATTCTTACAGGATGAGACACCTCAGGACCTGAAACAGAATGTGAACCTGCCCCTTCCTGATGGAGACTTCACTTCTTTACTAAGCACCAGAATATTGCCCTTTCCCGTTCACAGTCAGTGACCAGCCCCGAGTACCCAGTGACCAGAAGTCAAGCTTCAGCATTGTGAGAGTAACGCTTCCCCACCCACCACCAGAAGTTTCTTGAATCTGTATTTCAGAGCGTTTTATGTTTGCTCCCATGATTTCCTCCAGGACTGTGATTAGAAATCTGTTTAAAATGAGAGCCCTGGCTCCTTATAAATTCCTTGACTATGGGTAGGGAGACATTAAGACAGATGTTTGGAGATAGTTTTATCATGAGTGAAGAGCACTGGTCCTCCATACTCCTCCCAGTATTTCTGCAGCTTAGGGAGTACTGTCTCATGACACTCTCTTGAGATTCCAGGACCTGCCATCCTCCAGTCTTGCCCTAGCCCCATCTCCCCTTTCATTAAGGAAACTTAACATGCCTTAAGGAAATGGGATGGAGTTAACCCACTGGAAAGCTGCTGTCTTCCTTGCCCTTCTCACTGCCTTTTGCTAAAAGATCACAGCTTTGCTTTTTTGCATTTCTCTTACTCAAAACTCTGGTGCTTCTAGCCCTACAAACAGCATCTTGGCTACCAGAAATCCTAAAAGGAGCTACAGGGCCCTGAGCAGAATTCTTCAACTGTCTGAGCAATCCTCCAAAATAGGCCAGGACACATGACACTTATTGTTTTGAACCTGCTGGCAATCCTGCATTAGTGCTTAGAGATTTATTCATCATGTAAGAAGACAGAAAAATCTCCCTAATCTGCACAGCGATCAGGGGATGCACTGTAACCAAGTGGGTTTCTTGCGGTATTTGATGGACTATTTCTGTCTGGCCAGACTATTTCTCAGCATACTGCTCTGAGCTTTGTAACACTTCCTACTTATTTGCAAATGCACTGCAGTATTTAGAGCCATTTCTTACACGAGTTAGTCGCTACTGGACAGCAATTTATTAAAACCTCCACTGGGATATAAACAGCAGACAGATGTCTGCACTGGAACTGAAGGTGTGACTACAGCACGTGTAAACACACCCAACCTACTGCTAGTTAACTAGCTTGTGTGCCAGCAGCAGTAAAGCTATGGACTTCAGCTTAGGCTGTACAAAAAACACTGAGGAGCTTTGAAATCAATCTGGTAGCGAATGTGCATGCAGAGACGTCACCGATATCAGCGAGAGAGAAGCCAGGATGGGCAGATCCCTACACACCATGTGCTGGGGACTATGCAGAGTTTGTGCGCGTTGAAGCAACATTTTGCCTCATATTAAGGGAAGAAACCGGATCACAGGAAAAATACGAGGCTTTCTCACGTGAAGGCCTAAATGTGAAAGGATTCAGAACTTTGGTTTAGCTAAATGTAGATGACAAAAATGTAGCATTTATGTAAACCACATGAGCCTCCAAAAAGACCCAAAACAGGGAATATTTTGACAGAAAGCAACCTTTTTTTAGTGTACTCTCTGATACATGCTGCTTGGGATTGGGTCAGCACTGTCCCAAGAATAGGAGCTCACTGTATTCTCGTACATCTGGTTCTTGTCCCAGCAAGTTTAGAGAGGTGTGAAAATGAAAACTGGCTGTGCTTAAAGTTAACCGGGCTCCTCTGATCAAGGAAGTTCAGCTCAGGTTTCAACCAGCAGCTTGTGGTTTGGTATGAAAGCAACTATTCTGGTTCACAGCCGGATGTAAACACCCTGCGCGAGCATTACTCTTCGCTGGGAGACCTCTGGCCACCTGCTCGAGCATTCATCCCCGCTGCTGGCTTCTGGGAAGTGCCCTGGGATTCGGTGAGGAGGAGCGGCAGTAAATACACTGTTTTGTTCTCTGTTTCAGCTGGCCTTGTGATCTTTGCTATATCCCCCAGGAGAGAGGGGGAAAGCGAGCAGGTTGTCACAGGCGTTGCTGAGGCTCTGCCCCAGAGCCTCGCCCCGTTTTACCTCAGGGCGTCCCAGCCTGCTCCACCCGAGCTGCACCACACGGTCCTCGCGCCCCAGTCCTGGGCACGCTGGAGCGGGCTGCTGAAGTTTGCTGGCAGCTCCCCAGGGCTCTCCAACAAAAACCGCACCCCCACAGATGCCGCCTGCACCCCGGGAGCCTTACCCCAGCTCAGCGCTGCGCCCCTCACGGGGCCTTCCAGAACAATCTCCTCCGCCTTCCTGGCGGGTTCCCGCGCAGCCTGCAGGGGGGTCTGTGAGGGGAGCTGCGCGGGGAAGAGCCCGCTCCTCTCCCTCCACCCCCGCTGGGCCGCGCTGGCCCGGGGCCTGCTTCTCCACAGCGAGGCGGGAGGACGGACCGCTAAGCTGCCGCTGCGGCAGCCGCCGCCATCTCGGGGCGGCATCCTGCCTCGACGGCCGGGCGGGAAAGGCAGGTCAGTCCTCCCAGGCCCGCTCTCGAGCCTTACCAGTCAAGGAGACGCGATCCCCTTTCACCGGGCCGCCACGCCGCCGTGGGGCTCGCCGGCTTTCCTCTCGGAGGAGCCGCACCGCTCCCGTTCCGCCGAGGGTGCTGAGGAGACGCTGCCGTAGCCCTGCGCCTCCCTCCCCCGGCGCCATTCCCGCGGGGCGGGGGTGCGGGCGGCTGGCAGGGCAAATTCCCCTCAGCAGCCCGCTTCGCGGCCGCAGCCTTGGGGACTTCGCGGGGGGTGAGGGCGGGCGGCCGCCCGGCGCAGGCGAATCGCAAGGAGTGGAAAGGCCCCGCGTTATTTGGTGCAAGGCTGAGACTGGGAGACCCGAAGAGCTGATGGTTGCCTCAGAGGAGCATCCCCGCGGCACAGCTGCCTGCAGCAGTGTAGCAAGCTGTCAGGGCCTGGCATTGCTCTCCATAGCTTTGCAAAGCCCATCACTGTGTTTAAATCACGCAAGGGCGAGGCCTGGGCTTGCTGCTTGCTAGCACTTCCTAGTTAATCCGTGCAGTGATAGAAGCCGAAATCAGAGGCGTAACATGCTGAGAGTAATTGAGGCTGTTTGTTTGTAACAGCGTGTGCTGGGGATTGAAGCTGTTTGTGTAAAACAGGTGAGTACTCCGTGGGCTTAACTCGTGTGAGGACCCCCAGGAACCTGCACGTCTGGTGAGCACATCAGCACTCGGCTTCTGCTCAGCCCCTTGTCCCGGTCTGCCTGCGCCCTGCTGCCGTTAATACCTGTAGTCACACAGAAAGTACGTAAGACCATTATCTGGCACGTCCCTGGTGTATCACCACACGCGCCTTTCCTGGTGTTCTGCTTATTTCTGTAATTGCAGCGATATGCCTGCCTTTGTTCCATATGGTATTAACAAAGGTGCTCCTTTTTAATGGATTGTCAACTGAATTGTGTCCTTCCCATTTGTGTTATCATGACTGTCATTACCTGCCTTATTTTTCAAGATGATGAGGGTTCTCAGCTCCTGCTGAGAACTTATAGGAATAACTTCCTGCCAACTTATAGGAATGTGTCGTTTGGTACGTACTTCCATTTAAGCGATTACTATTGCATTTCAGGTTGTATAAGCTTTCAACGTATTGGTGTTGCAACAAGGAAAGATTTGCCTTCTTCCTTCACTTTCTGCAATTTTCTTCTTAAAAATATCAATGCATGGATACAATTACATTAACATTGAGCAAATCGTTGCTTTAAAAAGCCCTTGTAATTGAGTGGCAGATGCTTAAGACTGAATCCATTTAAATACTCAATATAAGACTAGAGTTACTATTCAGGGACCTGCTTAGCATCCTGAGTAGTCATTGACTTTCAAGTGAAAATGCTGTGTAGATCAGCACCACACAGAGTCAGTTTGGAGTTCTCAGGTTAGAAAATATACTATAATGCTATAGAAGTTCAGGTGGCACTTGCACTGTATGTCTGGATGTAAATGAATCTGAAGCTGTGGTAGAATATGGATTAACAATAGTTTTGTAGTAGTGTAGCAATTTTCTTTTAAATAGTTCTTTTGTGGTAACAATGGAAGGAACTGTTCTGCTCCTATTGCATTGTATGAAAGTATTAATAAAGCTATGAGAGCTGTATAGATCTATTCAAAACATGGCTACAGAAAACAAAATTGAGAAGTGTGTTTCTTCAACTTCAAAAATCATGTATCTTTATCTTGCTGTAGTTTTGAAGTATTTGTAAATACCCTTTTACTTAAACAGTTTCCTACGGTTAGAAAGACAAGGCAAATATAATGTGCATATATACTTAGCGTTAAGCTTCAAACTCTAGTCTGGCCTCTCTTATGCCAGATTTAATTCTTAATTTATTTTCTTTATTTCTTCAGACAGTTAAGACTTAGGAAGATGGGACATTTTAAGATACGACTGGAAATTTGTACTTTCTTCAAGGAGTCAACCAGCTAATTTATAAAGCATGTTGTAAAAGGTAGGGATGAGCTCTTGTTAATTAGTTAGATCAGGACTAATTCCTCAGAGAGGCCAGAACTTCCCTTCTTCTTAAACATGGCACTTCTCAAAGCAGTAGGTGTCTATGTTTAGAAACTAATCCACTTTCCAAATGACATACGCTTGATAATCTACTAACTTCCTCAGGATAAAATTGCAGTAGGTAGTATTTTGATCTCAGTATTCTGGTTCTCTTAGTGTTGATTGACTGATAAGCCAGGTCCTCCTACACAGAGGAGAAGAATTAGAGAAATCGTGAACTTTGCCTCTTTAAGCCTCAGATATAGGCTGGGGATTTAAAAAAAAAAAAAAAAAAAATTCCTTCATAAGCAGTAGGGGTTTTTTTCTGAATAGCAAATTTGCAGTGCTGGAAAATAGTGATTCATTAATGTTACGTAAAACAATAAAGTGATGTTGATTTAGAGAACAAACATAACATAGAATCCAAGTGACTTTAATATGTAATGTAGAATATGGTAACTAAAATATAATACATAAAGCATATGTACATCAAATATGACATATATGAAAAATAGTTAACAAAATATGTTAAAGAGCATATAAATGCATGTATCTTCATTACATAATAAATCATATATGTACTGAAAATTTTATTAATCTGCTACTTGGATTGTTAAATGGTACTTTCTTCAGATTTCTTCCCTATTCTCAAACTTAGCAAGTTTGCACAAAACCTCTATTTAAGTGTGTATACTCACTCATTATACATGTATATGTATATGTACTGTGCACATACATTGTCCATCCAAGAGTACCGCTGGTCTGTATCCTTTTCATTAAGTAGAAGCTGGAATATGTAACATTGTTCTCTCTTAAATATTCCTGTGTTTACCTGCAACTTTATTGTGCAGCCTGTGCATTTGCTGCAAAGCATAAGCATTTACAATATCTTGCCACCAAACACTCCAACATACTTAGAACAATGAAATATTGTAAGTGAAGAAAAATATTACTCTAGGACTTGTTGCTAAATTCGCATCACGTACATTTGACTGGAATATCTGAATGCCATTTTAATACTTTGCTTTTGGAAAGAACACTTACCTGACAGTTCACGTAGGTCTGACATTTCTTCCTACATTTTTTCCAGACATTTTTACTAGTACGAGTTTTACACTCCAGTTCTGTAAAGTGGTGAGTGCTCTCTCCATTCAAAGCAATAAGTGGGGTTTTATTAGGGGTACTCAGATCAATGTCCTGGGAGTTTCTAAAACACCTCTGAAACTCCAGTGAACTCTGCATTAAAAGAAGGAATGTCAAGGATTGATGTCTTTAGCAGAATACAGCTTTTTAAAAATGATTTTTCCAGAACATTTTTCTACATTTTAGTGAGCCATGAGAAGGAAAAAAAAACCTTGTTTCTTCTCTGGAGGTTGTCTTTAGCACAAAGGTGTTGTTCTTCTTTTACTTATTATTCTGATCTTAATGTGTGGATGGAACTGGTCACCGCTTCCATTCTTGTAAAAACAGGACAGGAAATACGTGAGCAGTTTCGTAGAAGCTGATCTGAAATTTTGTAGCCACAAAAGTCTGTGCAATGTTTTTCATATTCTATCTTAATTTTATGTATTATCCATTTAAAAGTCAAAATGCCATCTAACACCAAAGGGAAATTACAGTGTTCGACTGAAAGCAGGCTGAAAGAACCTGTTCTCACAGCTACACACTGCATGAGAAATTGAATATTCACATGTATTGGCTCATTTCACCAGCATGTCTTAATTTCCTAAGGAGACGTTGCTCATGTAATATAACAAGTTTAATTTGAAGATTTTCTTCCAAACTAGTTTACAACCAATCTTGCTACACCTTATTCAATATGGTCTTGAAGAGGTAGATTTTCTGTTCATTCTTCAAATGGAGAATGATTAAGCTCTGAAGATTTCTGAGCTTCCTACAACATTGCACTAGCAGTCATGGAACTCCACGGGGAGAACTAGAATAGGCTACCCAAAGGCATTTTTTCCGTGGTTTTTGTCTCTGTTGCTGGTATGTTAAGCCCTATGTTTGTTATTATTTGATTAGCCCAAATCTAATGTGTCATTTAGTATTTCAGGAAAGAATGCCTGTATGATGAACTGCTTGGCATTTCAAGCTTTTATAGGTTAAATGGCAAATTCTTAGCAGTCTTCAGAGACATAGTTTTATTCCATGGAAGAGGGCCTTGGGCACCTATAATCTATATTTTAAGAAGATAGTTGTGGTAAACTGGCTGCATTCTGAAAGTTTACTTGTATTGCCAGTCTTGGGGTGTTGGAGAGACAAACTCTCTCTTCTTGGTAATCGCAGAGTAATACTGAGAAAGTGCATACCATATCTAAGGGACATGATTTCATCTTATAGCATCATAGTCTTGATGCATTATGCTTTTTTATAATCCAGATTCTTGCAAAATTTAAGCATCATTTAAATACTGTGCTTATATATTCCTGCCGTTATAAATTATTTAAGGTGGAAATCATCTTAAGTTTAGACATCAAAATTCAGGCATCTAATCTAAGGTGTTTGTCTGTGAGCCTTATATGGTCAGTACAGATAGTGGAATATTTCCAGAGAGTCTTCCATCAACCTCTGTAGTTATTCATCATCTTCTGTTTACTATAGACAAAGTACAGACAGTTACCTTGATGAATAAAGCTTCATGAGATTAATTCCTTGCCACTTCAGTGAATTTTAGGGATAAAGTTACACCTTCTGTACCAAGATGTAAGCTCACTTGAGTCAGGAAGGAATTATTTTTCCCTTAGTTAGTCCCCAGCCTCATAGGTCCTCCTTCCACTTTTCCCTGAGACAGCAAATCTCAGGGCAAAGATACTGTCTCTAAATACTGTCTGAGGAAGGACACTAGATGAGGAGATTGTTAAGAACTGTCCAAACATACCATGGCCAGCGGGGACCATTTGATCATCTGGTGCCATTGACAAAGCACACGGGTTTTTTTCAATTCATTCTGAGTACAAGACAGCCAAGACCGTATTCAAACTGGGGTATGAAAATAATGACTGTTCTGTTAAACTGACTACAAGGATGCCACAAAAAAATGGAAACTGGGTTAACAATGTGTCCTACCTAGCACTTTGACACTGGTTTTTAAATTGGAAAAAGGAGACTTTGTATAAGATTAAATAACAGCCATTATCATGGATATAAACAGCATATTTTCTGTCCTTTAGAACAGAATCAAATAAGTTCTCTTTTTGATGGCCATTTTCAAGTATACATCTTTATTCTCTTCACCATTTCTGCTACATGATAAATAGATGTCTTTGGACAATATAGGGCATACTATATTATGCTTCCTGATGTTTTTATTTGTATGTTTACAAAATACCGTTCCCCAGGCAGTAAATCTTGCCATACTAATGTAATCTGCAGTCTAGAACCTTGTTGCTTTAAGATGGTTAAACAGTTGCCATAAAATATATAAAGCATTTCTATAAAATTGAAGAAAAATTAGTACAATGGAAAAGAATTTTACCTCTTTATAACAACTGCGCAAGTGAATGCTCATTCTGCACATACCTGTGTTTTAAAAGTACAGTGATATTTTCAGTTGTTGTGTGGCACAATGTGACAGAAATATGCTGTCTCTTTTTCTTAAACCTTCTTGTCATGGCATGACTTTTTTTCAAAATCCTACTGAAAGTTTTTTTGTTGTTGTTTTTTTAAAGAGTATTAGTTACCACCCATCTCCAAACATGGCCTCAGGGGTGTGTGGTTGTCAGGAATTCTGAACTATATTAGTCAGTTAGACAGACTAGCATGATTTTCTGCTGTAACACCTCTAGTGGGATCTCTAGAGAGAAATCTTCATTGATTCTGACATCAATATAACGTCATGGAACTATGTCATGCTACATTACACATGGAGAGGGCAGCATCCATATCTACAATCTATCTTCAGCGTTGCACCTGCAATATAAGCAAAAACAGCTTAAGTGTTCATGTATTTATTTTGGGATTTTATTTAACAATATATGGTTGAAAGATTGAACGAAGGAAGATACCTAAAACCAGAAACAGAAACTGGCTACCACCGGAGTGCAACCAGGGCCAGATTAGCAATGACATAAGAATTTCCTGTTTTGTTGATCCAAAGTAAATACTGTTTCAGTCAGAGAGTACTGCAGTGCTTAGCATCAAAATCCATCTCTTCCTGGAACTCCAGTAAATCTGTTACTTAATGGGCATCAAGATACCTACTGCCATAACACACATTGAGAATACTGTTAGGGAGCAGAGGGTGCAAATGCTGTGAACAATGTCATTGCCTTAAGTTGTGGCACAAGAAATTAAAGGAGTCCCCCCCCCGCCTCAGCCAGATGCCAGCTCTTACTCTTGTTTTGTCCTGTTCTCAAAGTTCAAGTCAGAAGTCTCAACATAGTTGCTCTGCGCACTCCGAAGCTACATGTGGTGACTCTTTGTAGAATAGGAAATACACGTTCCATGCTGTTGAGGACAAACAAGTCTAGAGTAACTAGTCAACTTTGTACCATATGTGATCTGCATCTACCTGCAAGTGCCTTTTAGCAGGAGTTTTGTCATTAAGCTTCTGAATTTTCATGAAATAAGTAAAGCACTCCCCCGAGTCCTTACCACTCCTAAAAATGTGGTTATATTTTTCTTCATGATTCTTCCCAGTGATGCAGCTCAGTGGTTTCCTAGACTTTTTGCAGAGCCATCTAACCTTGAGGAACTGAAGGTGGAGATCAGTGATCAGTTCTGTTTGGCTTTAGTATTCTCCTACCAGCTGCGGCTTTCCCATCATCCCTCCTACCCAGCCCACACCTCTCAGCTTTCCCTTTCTTTGATGCTCTCCTGTTCTCTTCCTGTGACGTCTCTGTCCCTGTTGCTGGCTCAGACAGCAGTGACACTAAAACTGAACAGATAGATTTGGACAGATCAAAGTATTTTTCTCTGGTGCCATTCACATGTGCTCTTCCAGGCCTGGTGGAGTCCTTTTCCAGAGCTCATCTAAGTGATTTGCTTTGTGGGTTGGAAGGCACTAATTTAAAGAAGTCCAGGGTTAGATGTTGAATGAGTCAACAGAGGAAAGAATGTGCTTCCTCTTCCCCCAGACAGTTCTTGCTAAGCACCTGCCTTAGGTATTCCTGAAAAATAATGGCAAATCAGCTGGGATGGACCTCTCTGGAGTATTGAGACTTACAAGCTCTTGTGGGTGTAATTCAGAGTATGGCTATTGCTGCACTCTCAATTCCCTTGTGCCAGCTGCTAACCTCTGCCCACTGTGGGGAGGAGGCAGCAGAAATGTGGCCATGCAGGCAGAGGAGGGCAGCCTGCCTGAAGAACAGGGCAGGGCATTCCCATGAGGGGACATGTTCACCAAAGTCATCTCTGTATCATCAGGAGCTCACTCTTAACATGTTCTCAGTGCAAGCTCTTAAGTAAAAAAAGTTATTGCCCTCATACTATCTTTATTTCAGTTTATATAAAAGGAAGACACCTCTGTGCTCCTTCAATACTTAAGTGGTTATTCTTACTCATAAACTCATGCTTGGGGTCTCCTGTATGCAACGTCTGTCAGCTTCCCTAGGCAATAGCAGAAATGGCTCCCCACTTTGTACCCATGTTCAAAGTGGCTGGGAATAGCTGCATTCCTGCCCGCTCCACTGACCCAGGCATGCTTCCCAAGCAGGGAGGAGGCCTAATCCTTTGAGAATCCCAAACGCAGATACTGCAGTGGTATTTGGCAGGCCAGCACAGACATTTGTGATATTCAGAAAGTTACCACAGTTTATTTTCCTTGATCTGGAGGCTATTTTTCCATGGGTTAAAAGTGACTGAAGAACCAATTTGCCCCCTTTAGCACTGTGCAGTATAGCCTGGAAGCTGATGGAGTGTGTCCAGCTCCTGGTGCTGTGATGCAGGATTCCCTGCGGGAAGCGAAGTGGCAGGACTGCCAGTGGAGCTCTGACACCTCGTGGCTGATCTCTGGCTTCCAGGCACTGGGTATGTTACCTCTGTGTGTCTCTGCTATTGCAGCCTCAGCCAGTGAGGTCCTTGCTGCAATATTTTTACATAATAGACATATTTCTGTGGTTGGGCTTTGTATGCCAGGATTATGAGGCCAGGTTGACTGCAGTAAGGAGTTTATCAGGTAGACTCCCAAGTTGTGTTGTTCCTAAGATTTTTTGCTAACAAGCAGCTTTTTTGCCATGCCCCAAGTCATTCAAGATACTTGCCAAAATTGAGAGTTTTGGCACCTGAAAATCCCCACGTAACCTGAACATTGGCGGTCTCTGAAAAAAACAAAGAGGTTTAGCATGTGCCTGGAAAAATGATACAAGAAGCTGCTAAGTGCAAAGGCTTTCTTGAGCTGTTTGGATTGCTGTGACTTCCTTCTGTTGAATGTACTCTGCTAAACTCCCAGTGTGCCCTGTCTTCAGAGCGGTGTTTCTGTCACCTCTAAAGTGATGTAGTTTGCAGACCTCTAAAGTCCCATCTGCTGTGAAAAATCACACCAAAGCCCTGTCACCCTGGTGAAATAAATATCATATCCATTTTACAGTGAGGTAAGTAAGAGACTCAGGGTGGTGATTTGCTTGTTCAAAATACAACATCAGCATCAGAGTTGGTAACAGGATAGGGAAGTTCTTAATGTGTATCCCCAGCTCTGAGCCCTGGGACATGCTTCTTGACAGCCCAGAGGACAAGGACAAGAGACAATACAATGGCTCTGGCAGCAATTGTAAGAAATGTCCACATGTCCAGTTGTGAGAAATGAGGTCTTAACTGATGATCTGAATTTCTATGAACTCAAAACTCTGCCTTGTTATCACTGAAAAATTGGAAAATACCTGTGAGCATCTTGGCCTTCACAAGGATACAGAAAGGATTTTGATAGTACAGCATTCCAGTATTCATGTGTCGTGTTTATAGCTATGTCACCTGGTAGACACCGCCGTGTACATTATTAAGGTCTCAGAAAGTTTAAGCCAGAATGATTTTAATGATTACATTCCGTGTGCAGTTAACTCCTTTGATGAAGCAGTGTGATGTCAGCTGGCGAGCACAAGGTGGCACAGCAGAGCAGGAGTACCGGTCGGTTGAACAGGAAAGGGGTGGTAGGTCTGGTAGCTGGCTTTTCGGGTCCTGACAGTGTGCCTGGCAGTGCGGGAGGGCTCTGCTGCCTGTAATTTCCGAAGTTGCCCTCCTTACTGCTAAGTCCAGTTCTCTGGCAGAATATCTGACTTTTTAGCAGCACAGCCATTTCATCTGCAAATTCTCTAGAATTTATGGGCAAATATCATCTCAGCCTTTACTGGCATTATTTAATTGCTTTTATGATGCAGTTTTCATGGCATCTCAGCTGTACCTGCAAATTAAAACTGTGGGATAGTCTCAGTGATGTCTTGACTCTCAGTTCCTTCCTTCTACAAGCACATTTGATCTTGTTTCTGGTGTGACTTTTATCAGTTGAATTTCTAAGCCTTGTTATACACGCTTTGAATTTTCCAGTTATTCTTCTTTTTGCATCATACAGTTCTCTAGAAGTTACCTAAGGAACATATTCTAGTCTTTTATTCACTGCAGCAGAACGCTGGCTCTTTAAGGCCAGAAGGGATGTTTTGCAAGGTAAGTTGCTCATGTGCCTAAGGAAAACTGTTTAAAAATATTTGATGTAGCCTTTGCTAGAGAGAAGAGTGTCTTGGGAGCTATTAATGTCAGGGCCAAATTCGAATGTAGGGCCACTGGACCCTTAAGGACCTGGGATGAAGAATCTTGTAGTATGGCATTATAAGGTTTCTCCTCTCATCTGGGACAAAGATATGTCTGTGTTATCAGCCTCAGAACTGAGAGTGATTAGATGAGTGAAGTTAACCATGTTTCTGAAGGAAGATTGGGCTAATATGGATAGGAGATAAGACTCCCCAAGATAGGAGAAAAGCCTGCTGATTGCAGTGGTAGGGGAACAGAAGGAGGAGATTCTAAATCAAGGAAGTCAGGACTGGAAGCCTAATAATAGCATCAGTTAAGAGTTAATAGAGACCCCAATGCTCCCTCCCGCCCCCTGCAAAGAAAAATAAAGCAAGCCGATGAATTTAATTTAAGTAGACAATGGGAAAGGGAAAGTGAGGCAGGATCTTTGCAGGAGCAGTTTCTACCATGAGGGAATGCCCCGAGGCATTCTTTGTCTAGCCTGGCCATTGAATTGCTGTAACCTTGATACCAAGGTTATTTAATAGCTCTGCTTTAGCATTATCACGCAGAGCTAATTGCTCCAGCTGGTTGTGTAGATTAGAAGTTAGCTGGGAATCTTCTGACAGAATGATTTTCATATGGGGAATACACTACTTTTGAAAAGTTTAAATATTCTTTGTGAAAATTCAGTTTTGCTGGAACAAAATAATCCTTTCAGGAAAATAAGAAAAATGCCTCACTGCCTAGAAGATTTGCCTATTAGTAGAACAGAATTGATCATAAGCAGCATGCACAAAACACACAGATGATCTACCTCAGTGGTCTGCCATGGAGATATCCAGAAACTCCCTTTCCATGAAGAATATGATTTTAAAATACTGTAATCATGAATTAGCCGCTTTTTTTTTTTGAACAAAATATTTTGCAGGAAGGGCTTTCATTTCCCAGTCACGTCAGTTTCTCAGGGCATGTATAATTTCTGAATAGTGCCTTGAGCACACTATTGCACACTAACAAAAAAAAGTGCTATGATTTCTATCCAGAAGCACATTTTGTAGGAAACTTGCAATACTACTGGCAATACTAGGTTGGATTTCAGTCCTGCTGAAGACTGACCACCCACATAGAAAGAGTGCTGCTGTGCTGGTGCCCCATGAGTTAAGAGGAACTCTGTGCAAGGGCCAAAGGATCTTGATGTTGTAAATTGGTCCTTTATGTAATATTATGTCTCTGGACACTGTGCATTTTTGCCTTGTTTGTGGAACTCAACTCAGCCTGAGTCAGAATGAGCTTTAGAGCGGGAAGAAATCCAGTGCACACTCCCTGTCCTTCTCCAGCCTTTATATGCCACTCTAGATGTCTTAAGAATCCAAAGCAGTGTTTTCTAGGTAGAGCAGAGGTTCCTCCATAGCTCAAAGGCCAGGACTGTACTACAGATTTTGCTATGATGCAGTTACGCACAGATCAGCACACTGGTGTGTGACCTGACAAACAGTAATTTTGCCAGAAGCCACCTGTGTAATAAAAATGAGTTGTCACTCCCTGGGAATCAAGAAGTTGTGCTGTAAAAACTTTTTTTGCTGCATCTGCAGTTATAAGCTGCATCTGCCTTAGAATCCTGTGGCAGCATAATATACTGCATAATATTATAATACGTAACACCTGTGCTGACAAAGTATTCTGAGTGTGGACCTAGCCTAACCTGCTATCCCCTCCTTTCCCCAAGCTACACAACAGAAAAGGCACAGGAACAAAAAAAAAGACAGAGCCTCTTGAACTGTTTCTTGCTGGAGAAACATAGTCATGTAGTAGTAATGTGGTCCCTGGTTGTTCTGCAGTTTTGAACAAACTGTTGAGATCAGTTTGTCCCCATAATTCAGTGACGAACTGCAAATGTTAGGCAGCCATTCTTCCCTGCCTTTCTTAACTGCACCATTAATAGTTTAGCAGAGACCAGTGTTTTTCTCTACCTTCATGACTACATTCTTTCTTTGATTCTTTTCATGTCTGCAGACCCATCCTAAAAAAATTCCAGACCAGAAGATTAATTAGTGGAAGTATTTCATGAGCATGTGAACAAATGGATTATCACAATGTGATAGAATAACTGATATATTGTATAAAAATTTATCTTCCTTTTTTTTCTTTTTTCATCACAAGTGACTTGAATAACATTCTTCTAAAATTTTATCTCTGAGAGAAATAGTGTCTGAGCTCTGTTGTGCTTTTGTAAGTACCCAACTGTCCCTGCAAATTAAAATATCATCACATGCTTAGTGCACTTCATTATGGGGGCAGGCAGTCAGAATTTGTCTGTAATCTATGATTCCAAACAAAGTTTGCAGTTTTGCTGTCTGCAGCTTGTTCCCATCCTCATTGTCTGCTTCACAGCTCACGTTCAGCCTTTGAGTCAAGGTCACAGACAGACTGAAAATCAATTTTGTATGCCTCCATTACACCTTCCTCAACCTTATTTCTTTTCTTATCTCTCTTTATGAAAGAGCTGCCTGCACAGACTTATGTCTCATGCATGGGACAAGTTCATATGTGCAAAATCTTTGCCAAATAGGAAGCCTATAATACAAGTCTATAAATACTCTCTTCCCCAAGCTATCTTCAGCCTTTCTGATTATGTATATTGGATAGTCATTTGAATCTTGTCACTGCTGCATTGTGCTGCTGTTGATTGAAATGATAATGAATGCCATACAGTCTCTCAAATTCTTCAGTTTTAAAAAAAGATATCATTTACAGGCAGTTAACAGTGTTACAGTTGCATCTGTCTGTGTCTGCAGGGCATAGTCAGTCTGGATTGCAGTGAAACCTGTGTCATCTTTGTGTTGCACATCTGTGCTATATTTGCTGACTTGCTAAACTTAGGGTCAGCAAACAAGACCCTAGCAATCATTAGTAAGTACCAAACTGGTCTAAGTATGTTTGCAATTAATTTTCCTGAGCCAACTCCTTTTCTTTTGCTGGATACCGCCCACTATCCTGCAAGTCACTGCAGTGCTCTGACTCAGAATTCTCTCTCTGTTCTCACATCCAGCCTCTGTCTGCATCTTGTCTATTCTGTGCGTAAAATCCTTTTATCCGTATGACTAAGGCTCTAATTCATGTTCTGTTCATTTTGCTTCCAAGGTATCAAAATTTCCCTTTCCTCTAGCCTTGATAAGCACAGTCTTGCCTGTTCATATCCACTTAGAATGTTGTCACAAGGGTGGTATTTTTCTGCCTGGTTATACTAACCCAAATACCTGTTGCTTTGACTATTTCCCCTCATTTCTTTTATTTTATAACATCCATTATTTGGTGGTTGACCTCCCTTCCAAGGCCTCTGAAGGCCAATCTCTATCCTATATACAGTTGTATCTTAGTCTACCTAAATATTGATTCTTGTTTATGATTAGTCAACCATGCCAGTCTGCATTGTCTCCTTGTTACATTTCCAAAGAAGAAATGTTTTGTCCTGTGAGTTTTCTTGTGTTTGGAAGTCCAGCCCTAAAAGTATGATAACACTAGATAACACTTTTTCTGATGGACCAACTGATAGTCTCTCAAACAAGAGTACTTGTTTCCTTGTACTCTACCATTTGTCTGTATCCATCTGTGGGCGTTTGCTTTGCATTGTCATTTCTAGATATAATTTCTAACTCCTTGGAGTACAGTCCCAAAAACTGATCTTTGTTTATAGAGCACTTAACATGAGGGGAGGAGGAGGGTAAAGGGGAAGTCAGTCAGGTATCTGGGTCTGGAATATGTGGGCATGGCAGCAACAGAAATTATTACATGATCTTTATTCTTTGATTTTGCAAAACTGAAATTGAAATTGACTCTTGCCTGGATATTCTTTACGGTCAACCAACCTTGATGCTATAGCTTACAAAGTGCTGCTCATTTTTACCTCTTTAGTGTATTACAAGGGAAATTGTTGTGGTACTGTTTTGGCCGTGAGCAACCATTATATAGATCTATGTAAGTTTTTGCTAAGCTTCACTGGAATGGAAATCTACATGAAGCAGTGAAGTGACACACAGAGGAACAAGCCTAATTTTCCATCTGGAACAATTCCAGATTTAAAGTGATTGATAACACTCTCAGGAACAAATGAATTTCACTTCCTCTTATTGAAGAAGGCCAGACAGCAAGAAATAGCGCTAGAGAGAAATTGCCAAGTGTTACATACAATTTTATTGGCTTCATTTTGAGCTATGATGAAATAAGGCAAATCCTTCCCTTTTTCTGTCATAAAAAGTGTTGGGTCATGTAGAGTTTGCAAAGAGGTAAAAATAAAATGGAACCATTTCCAGTACAGAACTTCAGCTAATTTGTCAACCCTTCAGCAGAGGAATGAGACTGACTGGAGCAGCCTCTCATACTGAGGGAGGAATATTTTATTCCCGGAACATGTGGGAAGAGTCCTGTCTCTGTACCAGGACCCTTCCATCCAACAGAACAGGAAGGCATGCAAAGACAATAGCAGCTCTTTGATGCCAGGCTTACATGCACTGCTTCATGGGAGATGTCTAAAAGTTCATAGGTGTCTCTAGTGTCAACTCAGAGGAGTTTTCTGTGCCACCCTTGAGAGGAGATGGCACCTGTCTAAGCTCAGAGGTTGTGGAGCCCTCATGAAAAGACTTTTTGACATGCTAATCTTTTCCAAAGTAGGTAACTGTACTATTAGAGAAAGTTGCACTCTGAAGTGATGTTACTAGCAGATGAAAAAGCCTTGCTAAGAAAGTTCTTGCTTTTCTTGCAAGTCCCTATTCACACGTTGCAGGAAAGGCAGACTGAGAAAGCCATCTATACTTCAGGGGCTTGAAAAACTGCTGTGGTGTTTAAATTCTCTAAAAATGCCTCTCTGGAAGTAAAGCTAAAGAGGCCAGGTAGATTTGTTAGGTGCTGAGATCTGATCCAGGCAGTCCAGGTTTGAATTTTAGTGACAGGTATCCAAATTACAGTACCATTTAAACTAGTAAAAATTTGGCTGTGAGGGAAACACTGCTGTTGTCAGATGCTTGACCTTTGTCTACGGTGCTCTGGAGAGAGTGTCTGTCCCAGCATCTGAATTTGGATCCAGATAGACTAACAGTAACGGCAGGAGAGGCTCAATTAGGACATGTGCTGTATTGCATCATCAGACAAAGCAGGCTGAAGTTGCTTCACTGCAACTGCCGAGAGCATCCAGGTTCTTTACCAGCCAGGGCTGTCAGGGCAGCGTTGGCAGTTGGACTTTATTTTTCTGGTCTTCAGCAAAGTCAGGCATTGAGGACCCTACTGTGCAGTTTTCCTTTACAGTCCTGCCAGTCTAATTTGTTTTGTTGGCAATAGGTATATTTTCTTTAGTTGACCTTCCCACGCCTGGTAACTGTGTTTCTAACCACAATTCACACATTTGACCTCCTAACAAAGAGCCTAAGCATTAAAAATGTATGAGACCCTGATAAGGGGGACAGCTGAATGGCTGCATTAGCACTGAAGCTGAATTATTGATAGAAAGGGTGATTTTTATTTCCTTTTTGCTGTTGAATAATAGATTAAAAGCTGCACAATAAGATTAGTTTCATTACTCACATGAATGACTTGTTCAGTTAAAAAGTGAGGAGAGCAAATGAAAAGTGCCCTATGGTGGCAAATACGAGAGACTTAAAATTTTTGTATTCTAGAGTATTTATTTATTTGGGACATATTTTCCAATGTTTTTTTATTTAAGAGAAGTAATAAGGAATGTACTTCACTTTATCTGAATGTAACTATGATACTATCAGTGAAATTTATCACTAGAGAACAACTGATGTGTTCTGTGTTAGTTGGTGCCCATGCTAACCCAAATAAAAAGTGTTATTTAACAGTTGAAATTACCAGACTCATATCTGATCTTTATAATTATTATGTTATTGAATCCTTCAGTCTTCCTAGGTGCAGTATGCCACACTAAGATGTCACCATCTGTCTAGCCCTAGAGAAATAAGAAGTTTGTTTGATTTTTCTTTTCCTATTTAGTTTGGTTGTGGTAAAAATAATGCCTATTAAATCTTTTCAGGGATTAATAATCTGTTTGTCTTTCTACACTGCCTTTGGCTATCAGATCTCCTGGCAGGTTATTAATGTACCCAGCAAGAATCCTGTTGCAGATTTCTGTTAATCAGTCAACAGCATTCTTATTGTAGGTATTAGATGTCATGGTTGCCCTAAATTTTGAATAGATGGTTGCTTTTGCATTTCCCCTTGTGCTACTCTCCTGCAGGGCTGGATGATGTTGACTTTGAACTGGACAGCTCCTTTTCTATCAGCTTTGAAATTTTTTGAGCACAGACTCAGCAAGTATCTGGTAGGCTGACTGGGCAGCTTTCTACTTATATCCCTTTGGCAACAATTTGAAAAAGAGGAAGAAAGAGCAAATTTCCTTTAACTGAAATTATTCAAATTCATTTGTTACAGCCTCTACGGAAAAGTGGGACTTCCAAAATAGTGCATTTCCATTCTTCTGTTGGTATTTTCTTAGTAAAGAACAAGAAGTAACACAGCTATCAATAATGATTCATATAAGCGTCTCAAAATGTTATGTTTCAGTTAAGTTAGGTATTGATATAGAACCCACTCAAATCTCTGGAAAAAATCTCCCTGGATTTGCAACAGTCTCTGCAATATCTATTGATAGGAGGCATTCCATTTAATACAGCAAATCAGGATTAGATTTATGCAGAATTGTTCCTTTTAGCAGCCACACAGGCTTATTTCCTTGCACACTCCTAGCTGATACAGAATAAGCAATATCAATGCACTTCTTGACGCAACCTTCCTGGATGATAGCTTTCAACTATCCATCTTCAATCCCCGTGCATTTTCAGATCACGAGTTCTCAACAGGGATGTGAGGATTTGGTATATTTTTGCATGCTGAAGGCTGTCTGGTAAGAAGAGGAAAGAGCCACTCGGAGTTTACTGTGAGTAGGCTGCCGAGTGACTATGCAAGGGTAAAATAGAGATATGTACCACTGACCTACTTAGTGTCGAAAGTCTCCATATTCCATTATTGATGAGCTGATCTACTTAATGCCCTCCTTGTTGCCTGCAGTTAGTTCAATGGCAGAATGGTTTCAATTATTCCTTCATTTCTGGACTAATGTAATTAGAATTTCCCTGTTTTATAGCCTGGTATTCTGACCCAATGGAATATGTACAACTGAAATATATAGGCTGAGTCAGAATTTCGCATCTGCTTTTGAAATCTAAATTTAGGCACACAAGACTTTAAATTTTAATCTGTATGGTCTATAAGATCTATAAGGGAAAAGCACTGATGGTGCTAAAGTCTTGTGTTTTGAGCTTGCAGTTCAGAACTGATCCATTTTGGTAAGCTGTTTTTTAAAAGACAGTTTCTTCAGGATTCTAAAGTGTTGGCATTGTGGTTTTGTTTTTTATATTGTTAGACAAACTCCAGCAATAGATCATGCTTTTCATTGTTAAAGAAACTCAATTTCCTCTGACAAGCTAAAAAACCAAAGAGTGATCCCAATAAAACTAAGATTTTATTCTAAGAATTTGAATTTTTTTAGTGTATTTTAAATAGAGATAATAATTTTACCTAGAGAGATGGAATACAGAGTTACATCTTAACCAGTGTAAGTGACTCTGTTCACATTGCTGACAGAGGTTATTTTAATTTTGGAAGCTAACTTCTTTTTTTAACTGTCAGGGCTGGGAATCAGATAAATGTAGCTGTCAGCCATGTATGGGGTGGGGAGGAGCAGAGAGGGAAGTCTTCCTGTGCTATTTTTAACAGTGTTCATGATGTAAAACCAGCAATTGATCTGGACTGTAGTAAGTTCTTTAAGTTTTACAACCCTGTTATTTAGAACTGCCTGTATGGCTGCACGGGTTTAACTTAATAGCAGCCTTTTAAAAAAACAGGAAGGAAAAACAGTGAGTCAGTGTAGGACATGCCTTGGTAAACACCTCAGGGTAGGCAAAGGGCAAATGCCCAAATTATTTCCTTTGGGCTTCATAACTTCTAGGTTACTGCCCAGTTGAATAGCTTGTATTGACAAAGATGTGGTATAACATAGCCCAAGGGCTATGAACTGTGGAGCAGATTTTATGTCGATAGATGAGCTCATTTCCCTTCCTGTTGAAGGGAAATGAGTGTCTCCTACAGATTCTTGTAGAGTGTTAAAGAAGTTAAGCCATCCTTGGCTTTTCTGCTAGGTGAAAACCTCATGTTAAGTTAGATATTCTGCAAACCCTTCTGTGGTTTAACATACTTCTTTTCAGACACTATGCTTTTTTTCTAACAGTAAATGTTGAACACACCATCTCTGTGTGAAGACTGGCAGGTCTTTCTGTTAACAGTTATTACCAGGAGCCTGGTAGAGTGAGCCACAGATGTTAAAACCAGGCAGATCTGCTTGGATAATGATGGAAAACATGCAAGGTACTACTAGTGTTACTGCACCTGCTCTAAAAGCAGGCTCAACCCAGAGGTGAATGAAAAGATGGAAGCACAAATGCAGCTGAGTTTTCTGCAGTAACACTCAAGCTGTGCCCACCACTGTACTGAATAGAGAAGACAGTATTTCTGTATCATCTTTCCATTCCTCTGTTTCAGTCACTGATGTAGGCTGCTCTGATGCTCTCTTGTTTCAGATCCTATAGAGTTGCTTTCCCAACTGGAAATTGGCCAAGATGAATGTGTGACCCAGAAATGTTGACGATTTTTGATAATACTGTTGAATGCTTTTTCTTAGCCATCCAGGTATTCCCTTTACAGACAGGCAGTCTTTGGAGAAAGGATCCACTGGATTTATAGTCCTTAATCAAACCTAAGAATCTGTCCTGTGATTTACCATCATCTTGACTACCCATTAAGGTTGCTCACCCAGCACTTTTTCAGCAAATGTCAAATCACTGACCTGTTTTCATCTCATAACCACAGCACAGACTGTTTTGTTACCCTTTACCGCCACGTCCAAAAATTAGGACACAGTCTATTGTAATCTTGCATGTCCATTAAATGATGTGAATGTAGAATGGGTTGGAATATCTGGGAAATTAAGTCCAAGGGTGCCCAACTGCAACACGATCAGCTGAACATGGCATTCTTGCTCCTTACCTTCTGGGGAAAGGAAACTCTACTTGATAAAGGCAGATGACTAACACAGTCACAATTTGTGTTTAGTAAGCATTTGTATTCTTGCAGATGAATCAGTTAAAAGGCCACTACATTGTAACAGCAGATCTACGCAGGCTGTGGACACCCTGTTTTATTGAAAAGATGAAAAGTGGCTACTTACATGTCATAACTGAATAATTTGTTGCATTTCCAAGTTTCCATTTGCATCCTGTTCAGAAAGTGACTTAGAAGGTTAGAAGGACACAGTGAGCAGAATTAAGTTTTCTACATTTTGTGGCTAAAATTTCTAATTTTAGAAGCTGTAAGTTCAGCCTTGTGAAATAGTGTGAAGAAATTCCAGAATCTTGTAATTTCTGTTAAATTTTTTTGTTACAGATTGAATCTAAGCCTTCATGCCTTGCTATTCCGTAAAACCCTTTGAAGTGAACCTCATTGATACCATAGATGACATGAGCAGAGGTATTCCAAATTGGGAATTTTGATAAAAACACAAAGATTTTTTTAATGTTTTCAGTTAGCTGCCATCGCATAAAATGCACAAGACTTCCAGAAATCAGTGAAGAACACCATTCAGTGTGCTTTATACTCAGGTATTTATGTTCATGGGGGTGCAGTTGAGGAATAATACCAAGTTATAAATTAATTCAGAGTTGCCACTTTGGACAGTGGTGTACAAAACAGAAGGAAGTCAGTCCCACTGGTGATCCCTTCCCATCTTAAGAGACTGTGTTTGAAGAAAGGCCTGAGCCCTTTAAGCAAAATCAGATCTGTTGTTAGCTGGCATTGGTTCGTTTATGCTTTTCTCTAACATTGCATTGATCTTCAGCATTGTTCGGCAGAAGGGAGTTTAGCTCATTACCAGTAACAACTTTAAATGTGGAAACCTGCATGAAGAGAGATCAAATAGTGGTCACAGGAAAGTGGAACTGAGTTGTCTTGAAGAAGCAGATGTAACGCCACTGCCCAGTAAATAAGCCACTTGAGAAATCTCTAATTTTCAGTTAAAGTTGGGGAAATTGCGAATTTTGCCAGTTAATGGAAGGGAAATTTGAAAGCGTACCTGAAAAAAATTGTCAAAGTGTTCTAATAATGAGATTTTACCTGTTATCTTCCAAATACTGTAATATGGGAACTGCACAGGTAGAAAAGTGAAGAAAAAAATTAAAGTTACAGCAGTGAAGTTTTCTGATTTTTTGCATGAAGGCACACATTTTTATTCTCACTGAGATGGAATTTTTAGGTATGCCCCAAACCCACGAAGAAATATACTGTGTGTCAATTAATAACTTAGTAGAAATTTTTTCAATTGATTATGCTGCTTTGGGTATTTATGTTACTGTAGACCTACGTCTAAGGAACTAAGAAACTAGTTGCTGTAAGAAGTCAGGAATCTCCTGTCTGAAAGCATAGTAAAGCAATGTTTTCAATGCTCATGTCGCTTAACTTGATAATAGTTAGGCCCTTAATTAACTTAAGGATTTTCTTCCTGGGTTCTAGAGAAAGCTCTCTTTATGATAGGATTTTTTTCTACTGTGAAATGGTTTGTATTGGGCCATTATTCATATTGTATTGTGCTCACTTTAGATTGTTATGCCTTTAATTATAACACTAAGTGGATTGCTCTTTGATACGAGTGATAAATTACTGTTAGGGGAAGTTTATTGATTTATATGCTGTGGATGATTGCCATATGACACTCTTATTAGATAACAGAATACTTTCTATAGATTTCCTGATCTGATTAAATAAAATGAAGACTGAGACAACACCACAATGCCTGAAGATCAGGTTAAGGGTGAGGTGCTGTCTCTGCTTTGAAGCAAAGAGACATGTAGTTAAGAGGAGTGCAGGTGCACCAGTAGCAGCAAAAGAGGGTCTGGAGGTCCCTTCCTGGAAGTCTGTGGCTTTGTGTCCCAACAACATACAAGAAAAGACAGAGGGAGGAGAATAAAGAACCGTTCTCGCTGTAACCTCTTTCCTGGGGGCAGCACATAAAGTTAATGCTGCTTCTAGCAATGTTATCTTCAGGCCTGCATCAATTCCCCTCCTGCAGAAAGGAATCAGTCCCAAGAAAGGTGAAAGAGGCAGCAGAAGCAGGGCAGTATCACAGAATTGTGAAGAGGTTCAGTCTGATGATTAGAAGTAAGAAAATTTGGTACCACATCCTAATGGAGAGTGCTCAGGGTCTATGGTTGCCAAAAGGCAGTTTTCTTTAAACAGACTGCTTTTGCTGAACTTATTTGTTACAGACCAATGGGGAAGCCAGTGTAAGACATATTTAGGAATCCTGTCTTTTTTTTTCCTGAACAATAGTTTGGTGCCACAGAGTTGCCGATAAACTCATCTATTCTAAATACATACTGTCCCAATTTCTGTTAATTTAAAATATCTTTTTCATAGCATTTTTCAAAAGCTTCATGAGTAGTTAAAAAAATAATAAAAGAAGGTCAGTGGTAGTTTACTAAGCCACTAATTCTTGTAACTCAACATTAGGAGGTGGCAGTTCATTGCTAACAATGATACTGTTGTCTGAGTCCTTCTAGGCAAAGAACCAGAAAACATTTCCAAGCTAATTGGAAGCTACTTGAAGCATTCATTCTTTTAACACATGTAGCATCCCATCAGAAATCACAGTGATTAACAGTGCATTTATTAATAGAACTGGCCTCAAAGAGTAAACAATTTGGCTGATTGGAGCACTGCAATTCTTGGGCCAAAGTTTGTGCCCCCTCTATCCCACAGATATGCTAGCGTGAAGAAACTATGAGATGGCTGGGCAGTGAAGCAGATTGTGAAAAGGGGATGTGAAAGGATGGTGCCTGGCCTGTGCACTGTAGGGAACAGCGCTTTTCAGCAAATCGCCACATGGAGTCAGAGGTGACCAGTGGATTTGCAATTACAGTTAATGCTCCATGATCCGTGGGCAGTTACACAGATTGTGGATTAAGTGGACTGTGCACACAGGGCTAGCTAAGGTGCCTCATAATGTAAATGCATGGGAACAGGCTCGCTCTGTTTTTGTGGTCTCCCCGAATGTAGGTTTGTCTGGGTTTCTTAGATGCAGGCTAGGCCAGATGGAAGCTGTTCCATGCAAAAAACTTTTGGTCCTACTGCAGTGCCCTCCCGAGAGCCCATACTATCTATGTTTTTTCCACTATCCAGGTCTTGCCAGCCCACTGAAAAGCCCAAATAATGGGGAGCTGTCAGCACTTGAAGAAACCTATGCCTCATAGGAACGCAGAAACAGATGTTGTGTTGACTGGGGAGGACCAACTGTCTTGCACACTGCCTGTGTATCATAGAATCATAGAATGGTTTGCCTTGGAAGGGACTTGAAAGATCATCTAGTTCCAAACCCCTTTCCAAGGGCAGGGACACCTTCCACTAGATCAGGTTGCTGAAAGCCCCATTCAGCCTGGCCTTGAACACTTCCAGGGATGGGACATCCACAACTTCTCTGGGCAACCTGCTCCAGTGCCTCACCACCCTCATAGTGAAGAATTTCTTCCTTATATCTAATCTAAATTTACCCTTTTTCAGTTTAAAACCATTACCCCTTTTCCTGTCGCAACAAGTCCTGCTAAAAAGTCTGTCCCCATCTTTCTTCTAAGCCCCCTTCAAGTACTGGCAGGCTGCAATAAGGTCTCCCGAGAGCCACCTTTTCTCCAGGCTGAACAACTCCAATTCTCTCAGCCTGTCTTCATAGGAGAGGTGCTCCAGCCCTCTGATCATCTTTGTGGCCCTCCTCTGGATTTACTCCAACAGGCCCATGCCTTACACAGGTCGGAGGCCCCAGAGCTGGATGCAGTATTCCAGCTGGGTCTCACCTCCCTCGGCCTGCTGGTCATGCTTGTTTTGATGCAGCTCAGGATGCAGTTGGCTTTCTGGGCTGCAAGCGCACATTGCCTGGTCATGTTGAGCTTCTCATCAACTAACACCCCCAAGTCCTTCTCCTCAGGGCTGCTCTGAATCCATTCTCTGCTCAGCCTGTAATTGTGCTTAGGATTGTCCTGACCCATGTGCAGGACCTTGCACTGGTCCTTGTTGAACTTCATGAGGTCACCCAGGTCTACCCGTCAAGCCTGTCAAGGTACCTCTGGATGGCATCCCTTCCCTCCAGCCTGCTGACCGCACCACACAGCTTGGTGTCGTCAGCAAAGTTGCTGAGGGTGCACTCAATCCCACTGTCCATGGCACTGATAAAGGTGTTAAACAGTGATAGTCCCAATACTAACCCCTGAGGAATGTCACTTGTCAAAATTTCTTAAATATTTTTACCTCTTCCTGCCAGGCCATCTCACTCAAGGAAGACTTCACACATTCCTTCTCCTGCTCAATAGTCTCCTTAGAGTAGTATAGTATCCTGGGCATGTGCAGGAAAGAGGTATGTGATCTTGAGAAGTATAACAAGAGAAATGCCTATAGGATAGGTAGATTGTGCTGCTTAGGTTTTTGCCAATGTTTTTCAGTCGTAGGTTTCCTAGATGCCAGTACTTCATAAAAATGTTCACTGCCCTTTTTAAGATTATACAGGTTGCAACGTTCCTTTAACTTCCTTCCTCAGTGTCAGCTCAGCTACAGTAACTGTAGCCCAGTGCAGGAGGTCTGGCTACCACCTCTATTTTGGAATCGTATCAGTGGCTTCTTCCATTGCCAAAAGGGCCATCTGGTATACAACATTCAACATGCCCAAGCCAAGTGGTGTTGGCTTGCAGGGGACTCTGTTCCTCCCTTTGCTGATTGCTCATTGTTGGCTTGCTTGGTTCTCAGTACAGGTGAAGAGTAACCCAGCTGTTCTGTTATGGTTGTCTCTTGCTCTTACCCCCAGGACTTTTCTGTAGTGAAGTACAGAATTTTAGAGCGCATTCCTACAGAAGACTGCTTGTACCTTGCAAGAATTTATCTCTAAAGCTTTAAGTATATAACCAGAGTAAATGTAATGATTTATTATTTACTGTTGACTTTCAGCATAAAGATGTTTATGTTTTCTAGATGAAAAATCATAATTACGGTCTATATCCAGCCAGGTGATTTATGTACATTCATTTGAATTGCCTCATTTTCCATTCCTTTTGGTAGACTATAAGGTATAATGTTAGATAAAGAAATGGAGAAACTGGTTGGGTTTTTGGTGGGTTTTTTTGCCAGCACTGACTGATAGTGTGGGCGACTTGAAAGTTCAATCATCTATCTGTAGAGAAGCCAAAATACAGCTGAGGTTACTCTGCTACTCAGGATTAGGCCAATAATAGTATCCAGTAACAGTTACTGCAATAACAGGCTTTTTCATTTTTTCTCTAGCAAATAAAGGAAGATAGCATGCCTCCTGACACAGCTCACATTTCAGCTCAGGGAAGAATCCTACCCTGCTTATCTAGGGAGACAGAACACAGCTCAGTGCAGCACGGTTGACATGAGCATACATATGATGGGGATTAGTGAAATTGATTTCTGAGGAAATCCCACAGGTATTAAGAGCAGTATCGTATCAGTTTAAATCAATCAAAATTCCTGCTGATGTTTACTGGATGTTAGGCTGAAAATTAACTACAGGCTTTGGCCTTGTAAAAATACAGCTTCCCTAAAACACAATTAAGGCACAGAGAGGAACAGCAGAATGGGAGCACTGTTACAGTAGACGACAGTGATTGATAAGCGGTAGAACCAAGTTAGAAAGAAGAAGCTTTTATTGGAATGTGACTAGAAAGGTGGAACCTTCCTTTTCTGATCATGAAATCTAGGATTTTGGGGGGGGCTCAGAAGCACACTGCAGAACAGCAGTTTGCAGTTTGGAGTTCTGGAGTTATTACTGGTGTATAAAACATTAGAACATGGCTAGTAAAACAATTGAGAAAATAAAGAGAAAAAACATAGATTTTTCCAAGAAAACAAACAAAAAGTAGGAAAATGGAAGTAAAGTATGAAAAATCAATATTTAGACTAAATTTTATTGAGTTAAATGAAAGTTGCCTAGTCTTTACACTTCTTTTAAAAACCTGCTTCATCTTTGGATTTTTTTAATACTTCAAAGACTAAATGGCCCTTTAATTAACTAAGTTTGAAACATGCTGCAACAGAGACTAGTCTTACTTGGGAAACAATAAGCTATTTGATTGAACCACTGTGAGTCAACGGCATTACTATTTCTATATACACTAATGAGTATATTATCTTTAATGATATAAAATGTTCAGAGGTCAAGGGAGCAACAGAGAGAATTCTTCCTTTTAAATATCTGTACATATGTTTATCTCTATAAAATCTCATAACATAAAGCCTTCATGTTTCTATCATCTGCATCATACAGACCTCAATCGGCAACAAATGTAATTTTTAAATTAACCTCATCCATTCTTAATTTGTGTTTCAAGGATTGCACTGAATCATACAGTCTAGCTGTCATCTCCTTTAATAAACACTGAAGGGAAACATACCTTTCTCTAACAGAAAAATTATTTATTAGTTTTATTATGTGATTTTTAAGTTAAAGAGCTTTTGAATTGGGAAAAAAAGTTAAGGGCATTTTAAATTTTTAAGTATGATTCATTAGGTGTACCAAAATTTTACAAATTATAGTTGAAGAGTACTTCTGAGATCTGAGATTATTCAAGCACTGTCTTGTTATTGATTGAAGCTTTAAGAAATCTAGCAAAAAAAGCCTTAAATTGCAACCCTGCTGTTTCCTAGCATCTTTTTGCTATCTCAGTAGCAAACTACTTCCAAATACCTAATCACTCTTGCAAACTAACCTAACCAACCTTGCCCTGATCAGATAGACTCACTGTAAAAATATTCTGTTGTTTCTCGGAAGCTGTAAACTTGGGATTTTTGCAAGATGTATTTTGTAGGTGGTTAGACCACCATCTTAATTATAAATGGGTTCCAGGGAGTTGGTTGCTATAGCAACAGTCTACTTAGTGCTTGTTTCAGAGCAAAACCTAACTTGCCTGTACGTTCAAGGGTAGGCAGAATGGATAAGGAAGGGAGATTGAGCTTGTATTTCTCCAAGAGCCACAAAGTGCAGCATCCACTATTTAAAGTACTCATATGGGAGAGCTGCTCCATTTACTCAGTGTTTTTCCTTCTGCTGACAAACCCCATTTGATGTTTGTGTAAAATACAACCTTCCCTTGCTTCAGAAATGTGACTGCACCAGGGTTAATTAAGGCTAACACCTAATAGAGTATTTCCTAAAAGTGCAGCTCAAAACAGAGGGCACAATCTCTCTTGAAAAGCTGGAGCTGTGAAAATTTCTGATGCAGTGTTTTGTCTAAGGTCTCCTGCTGTAAATAAGGCTACCTCTCCTTCCTTACTGAAGTCAGATAGAATTTGCTTTGCCATTGATTTCTCTGCAAAAGTCTCCCTGGTTGTGTATCATAGCCCAGAAGCCACCTTGGCTTGTTTTTCTTCCCCTCTGTTGGCTGTGAGATTGAAAAAAAATAACAAAGGGGTTGGGGAGGGACAAAACCCCTTAATCCTTCCTAATCTTGGGTTGTGATTGTCCCATCTCTGTGTTCTTCAGTCACCGACTGCACCTCTGTTAATGTTACCAAAGGACAGAACCCAAGGCTATGTTCTGTGGCTGCGGTTGGAGTTAAACAGAGCTTGACTGGCTTTTGTGGGCATGGCATGGTGGGTGCTGTGCAAGCCTGTCTGTTCTCATAGTGTGCTGAGCATTCGATTTTCATTTTGTGCATAATAATTTACAACATGCTGCAGGTTGGGATTCTGTAGAGTCAGCACATTTCCTTTGCACAACAAAACAGGGAGGAGGAGAGGAGCCCGTGATCGTAAAGGGCCAGTTCTGAATTATGGCTTTGCTTCCTTTGTGTGAAATTCCTTTCCCAGCTGTTCTCCACTGCTTCAGACTCAGACAGTGAGGTGGGGATGCAGGGATATTATGAGTCTGGGGAGGAGGCTGCCTGCCTGAAGAGGGGTTTCCAGGCTCTTGAGGGTGGGGAGAATTGTCTAGAAGGGGTACTGAGATGCAAGGAGGTGTCAGGTGGAAGGGGAAAGGGCTTTTGAAGTAGCTTTGGTTGCCAAGAGGGAGCAGAAGGAATGTACAGCATATGAGAAAGAAAGAGTTGAGCCTGTTTGGGGTAAGTTAGACAGAAAGTTGTCATGAAGGGAGAGAGAGGTAGATTTGGAAAGGAAAAGATCACAGTTAGAGAAGACTAGTAAAGAGATGGGACAATACAATCTGCATTTTCCTACCTTGTTCTCTGTTGTGAAATTAGAATCGTTCAATCAGAAATAAGGAAAAAGAGGACCTTTTTCTTGGATTTCCAGTAATATTCCCTATATCTTGACCTGCAGACTGACACTTCCCCTTGGATGATATCATCACCTCAAAGGAGAGGATAGCTAATTGTGGGAAGAGAGAAACTTGCTGGCTGCAATATCATGGTATCATTTCTTCAGTTGTAATCACTGGCTGCCACTATCATTAAGTGCCACAGGATCTTTTAAGCTGTACCTGAATAGGCTTGCCACAGTGCACGTAGAGAGTGGCTTAGATTTAATGCCTTACTCCAACAGGAAAAATCTAACGTACAGCACTTTTTTTTGCTTCTCTCTATCCTGATCTGTATTGCTGTCCAAACTGCAAACATCTTTCTCACCTTCAAATGTTGTAAATGAGATGCAGTCCCCATGATTTGAATGGCATAAGAAACTTGCCACATCAGATGTATACAGTCTAGCCTTTCTTGAAAACCTGACAAGGAGAGTTCGCTTAAAACAGAACAGCCTTCCATAAGATCTGATGGGGAACTGTGTTCCTTTTGGACATTTCCTTAAAAGTGTGCAAGCTCCCCGTGCTGCTGTTCATGAACACTGGCTCATGACAACAGTGCTTCATGCCTTTCACTGTGATGGTCCAATTCTTTGCTCTTGCTTTAGTCAGATGTTTCGGCATTTGTTTGGGTTTCGGGGTTGGGTGGGGTTTTTTTTTGTTTTTGAGGAAAATGCGGAAAACCTACTGGTGCTGAGGATTTCTCTGCTTTCTATCTCCCTGAACTATCAGTCTTTGTTTACGCAGAGACCCCAGATTTACATACTGAAGCATGGCCTCTGCCCTGAATATACAATCACAATAGTGACCATAATCTCAAAGTGCTGCCACGCCACAAAAGGAACAGTGCCTGTTTTAGGGAAAAATAGATGTCAGGAAAGGAGGAAATTCAAAAGGAATATTTTGGAAATATTACAAAGCAAAATTGATACGTACAGCACAATAGACATAAGATTTTAAGAGGTGCATAAAAGACACATACTAAACAAACTAAAGGTTCATAACACAAATTCGAAGGCTTTGAAGTTTATATGCTTATGTGAGTGCTAAACCCAGACATCCAGGAGGAGCCACTGCCTAGCTCAGAGGATGCTCGTTGCCAGAAGATGGGAGGTTGGTTATTTCAGGTTTCAAAATTCTCCCTTTGCCCTGTTTCTGACACCCCTTTTCCAAGCACCTACTGCAGCCCATTGGCAGAGGTAGGATGCAGTGTTGTTTGGAGGACTCTGGTTCTGCTCCTCTCTACATGTTCTGACGGGAAGAACAGAACTAGAGGTTTTAAACTTGAGGTCCAAAAAGCTGAGGTGACCAGGCTCTTCCTGCTACTTTTTTATGCTTGCTGGCTGGTGAGTATAAATGCCATCAGATTTGTACAGAGCGTTCTCAAGCTGAGGATCTGCTTTGCATTCAGTGTCTCCATGACTGTACTCCAGATGGGACAAGATTCTCTCCTGTTTGAATGAAGAAGCCTGCTCTGTAACTGGATACTAGTCTCTCACTTAGCCCTTGTTCCCACCCTTATGCCTTCCTGGCCATCACAGCAAAACAGAAGGGAAGCAGGTTTTCTTCAGAATGGTAACAACTGATTCATCCCTTCATTTAAACAAATGGGGTGATATTTGGCCCAGTCCCATGCAGGTAATTATAAGATCTTCTATAGCCAAACTTATCTAGCCAAAACCTGACTTGTATTTTTGCAGCTAAGTGTCAGGCACGACACTAAGCCTCTGAATAAGCCATTAATTTTTTTGCATTCTGCCTTGACTTCTCACACAAAGGCACTGTGTTTGTTTCATATGTCCCATCCCTCAGCCAGTGCTGCTGTCTACAGAAACTGTTTTCCTTTTCTTTTTTCCCTCCATCGCCATCCCCCTGAAAATCTCAAATTCAAGGCTGAAGGAGACTGGGAGCCAACTTCTGCTCTCAGGGTTAAATCTGGGAATCGTTCCCCTGGCTTCATATTTATGCTGGTGCAGTGAAGATGAGAATTTATCTTTCTGTACTGTTGTCAACAGGGGGAAAATAGAGTCCCTATAAGACTGTATCCATGGAAACCATCCTACTGCAATAGCGGGTAAAGCAGCAAATCAATTTCTTTAGTTTTAAAATGAAACACATTTAACAGCATTGTACTGCATCTGCCATTTAAGAGATCATCTGTGCTGATAACAGTTGAAAAATGCTTCTCTAGCAAATAAGCTGTCAAGAACATCTTTTCCTCCTGATAGAATTCTAATTTTGGGTAGAGTTAAGCATTGATGACGAAGTCCCATGAAGACAGTACAGTGAGACAGAGCCAAGTCCAGAAGCAACAGTGTTTAATGAAGGAGAAAATTGTTTAATTTAGCATTTAGCCCAAGTATGTATTAAAAGAGGCAGTGGCTTATTACCTCTGTCTCCCTGCTCTTTGCTTCTGTGGTACCATATGTGACAAACAGTGCATTTTGTACTTTGTGATGCCTTTGTCTGAAGAGGAGTGTGTCTGTATGTGCTTGCGTGTGTGGCTGGTGGACTGTCAGATGAGATTTCACTATCTGTTTCAGTGCAAGATGATCTGGGCAACTCGCATTATAAAGGTGTAGGTTTCAGAGCCAGAGGCATTTCCTCTCTGCATTTTATTATTTTTACATTTCATCATGTGAGACTTGAGAGAAGACCTCTTTGCTGTGTCATGGAGGGAGCATGGAAATATGTAGATTTATTACCCCAGGCTTTGAATGTTTTACCGTACTCTTTCCCTGCTGTGTGCAGAGGGATTCTGCCTTTATTATTTCACCTATTAAGGCATCTCTGTGACCATTTCAAGAAATAATACCATAGTTCGTCAAACAATTGCATATATGCAGACAAGGCTCTGCTTTACCTTTTTATCAAACCCAAATACTTCAGTCTGCCTTTTCTATGCCTGGCAGATAGAGAAATATCTGTCTGGGAGAAATTCAACCTTCTTTAAGACAGAGGGAATAAAGTTGAACCAGGGGAGAATAAAAAGCATTACAGAAATTGCCTAGACTGCAAGTAGCCCTTCTGTTGGTGAGGATCAGATACACATTCATCTGTCACTTTGCAGTGTCTAGGCTGTATTTTATCTGCTTCTGAATCTCAGTTCCTTGATAACAGCAATCACGTATGCCGTACTGTCTTCTTTTATCTACAGCTGCCCTGTCTATTATGGCAATCCCTCTTTGATTGACAGTTATCTATTTTTTCCGAACCTCAGGGCAAGCTTATTGCAATGCACTCCTTTTATCACTGAAACACATCCAAAAGCTTCAAATGGTGCATAATGTGGCGGTTCAGCATTTGCATGAAGTGAGCACATACTGTTGGGAGCACACGTGTTTTTTGTTGCTCTACCATGTCTACCAGTTAATGGAAGACACAGTTCAACCCACATTAAGTGGTAGAAACGTCCCAGTGGTCTAAAACGCTGTTGTTTGCAGAGAGTGCTTTGTTCTACCTCTGACCAGTTGCTATGACATGCACTGTTGTCTGCCTTTTCAGTCAGTTCCAGAGATTTCAACAGTCAAGAAAAGACATCCCAATGCACTGTGCTAGGACAGTGTTCCCTTGGTGAGGATGAAGAGTTTCCTGCTGGAAGACATCTGGTCGAAAAGCACAAACTTCTGCAGCTTGGTTTCTATGGTCCATGAGTATAAAAATCTAGGAATCCTCCCCATATTCAGGTGGAGGCCTGCATTCACTTCCAAAGTCCTAGCCTCTCAGTCTTGAAGAATGAAAATCATGCCTTTCATTGCACTTCCTACTGGTGATTTCCACCTGCTACATAACCCTTCTATATCCCCATGTAAGGATGCCATTTGCCACTGGGGTTCCTTTACAATCAGGGTTCAAGTTCTTGGTGAGCTCAGATATGAGGCGTTTGCAAATTTCTCTCTGAAATGGCAGAGAAGGGAGAAACAGAAGAGGAGCTGAGACTGGCACTTCTTGTACCATTCTTCATCACAGTTGTGCATCTATGTTCAGCAGGATAGAGAAGGCCCAGAGACCAGGCATGGCTCAGGGGAACCCTGCACACTAGTTGGAGCAGAGACTTGGGCTCATTTGTTACTGTGGGTACTAGAGATGGGGTGACAAAACCTGGAGATTGTAATGGCTTTTGATACCAGCTTTTCTTCTGTCCCATGATAAATGGCAAGAAAGTTGACCTTCTCCTTCCCAGCTCCTCCAGGTCAGGCCTGGGAGTCCATGGGAGGAGCAGGGGCTGTATTGGAGCTGCTTATGCAGGATTTGTTCTGAGGGATAAAGCAGGAGCCACCTCTGGCTCTGTCACTTCTCTCACAGCTACTGAGTGTGGCATTTTAAAAGTGAACCGTGGAGTATTTGTTGTGTATAAGCTCTTGGGGTTTGCACAGTCATGTCCAGCATAGGTGTGTTTCTCAATGATGTCTGTCTCCATGGATTCAGAGGTGACACCATGTTTGTATGTTGCCTCTCTTACACTACCACCCCCGTGATTAAGGCAAAGATCCTGAGTCACCTTCCCAACAAATTAGAATTTCTCACAAACCTGTAAACCATCTGTTAATGTGGGCAGGCAAGAAGATACTGCATAGGAAAACTCAGTCACATGGCAGTGTTTATATCTATCACACCAGCCATTTCTTTTAATCATGTTAAATGCCATTTTAATTACTGTCTAAATTCTTTTTCTGTAAGAAATTTGTAACGAACAGCAAGCCTATAGTGAAATGAGACCATTCCTCACTTTATGAATATGTGAATCCCCTCTATATTTTAAAATGCCATTCATTTTACGGTTAGAGAAACCTCTATCAAAAATCAGCAGATGCATTTTGGAAAAAAATTGAATTCTTGTTTCTCTGAGACTCAGGTGGTAGCACAGGAACTACGGCACATTCCTGACACTGCAGGTACCGGTGCTGACACATGGTGGCATATAGCAGCTGCCATTTGATACCATGCAGTAGAAAGTGCCCCGAGTCCAGTAATGTCTACTTGTGATACGTCTTGTACACTGTGAAGATACAGTCTGATGCCACTCTGACAGTCACAGCAGTGATGACTCCCTTCTCTGTTTCTACCGGAAAGCAAGTGATTCCTCAAAATCAGAATCCCTTTTTTGCGTTCCTAGCCTGCAAAGGCAGGGATATTCTTAGCTGTACCCTGTAGACTGACATTCACAACAAACTAAAAATATCAGGCCAATGCATACATTGATCTGCTGTTCTAACCGTAAAAAGCTGTGCCTAGCACTGGTTTCTTACCAATACTAGCAGTGCCACAAACCTTTCCTTGCCAGTACTCAATTTTTCATTTCAGAAATAATCTAGTAGAAGCAAGTAGTTCTAAGGACTATGGTGTGTGCTTGAATGGCAAGTTCTGCCCAAAAATCTGGTGACACAAGAAAGTGCTAGTCAGCATTGTTTGCAACAAAAATGGAAAAAAAACCAAAATCACTTCTTTCACTCGAGGATGACCTAGTTCACTGATGAACAGGTTATAACTAGGTGATGTGTTAGTAACGGGTATTGACAGCTGACTGTCTCTGGCCCTTGACTTCATGCAGACCCCTGAAAAATATCCCTCCCTGCAATGGGAGACTTGTTAGTGGTGAAGGGCACTTTCACAAAGATGTAAATAGCAAAGCAGGTGACTGACTCTCCCAAGACTTGAAAATGTGGGGATGTTTTAGCCTCATGCAGAGAGCAACACTGTCCTTTTTAGTTTGTGGTGCTTGGGAAGCCTTTAGAGATGACCAGAAAGCAGTCACACTGCTGTGAGCAACAAGATCCAGAGAAGGGTTGTGTTCCCTGGGTCCCTCAGTTCAACAATGAGCTGTTCCTTAATTCTCTGTCCTGGCCCTTGCTGCAGCCTCCTCTCCTTCCTCCACCACCTCCAAAGGCTCCTTCTCAGAGTGCCAGGGCTGGGCAGGGTCCACCTAATCGGTCAGATTTGTCAGGGCACATGATAGAAAATTTACACAGGTTTTATACTTCTAGGAGAGAGTCCTCCAGCAACTGGAGGATGGCAGATTTTTCAGCTAGCATAGAGTTGGAGCAGTATGTACGGATGGTATCTGCTCTGGCCTAAAGCCTTTATGACAGTCAAATCTGAACCAGCACAATGGCCATGTACTTGAGCAGCTCTTTCTGTTGTACAGCAGAGGTGTTTCTTACCCCATGTCAGAGATCAAATTCTGGATCTCCCTATACCATATGAGTGTGGCTCAAGGATTTTCAAAAGCTTGAGGTGCAGCACAGACCCTGTAATCCCTCTCTTGAGAAGTTTGTCAAGCCTTGCTTGTGTAGCATGCCTTGGCTTCAGCTCTTGCTCTGCCACAGCGCTGTGGCATCTGCTGGAGAGAGAGACTTGAGGCTTGCAACACTGTTGGGGAGAATATCGTTTTGGTACACTTAGCAGCAGCAGCATACTATTGTGGGCTTTGCCTCCTGCTTGAGGGCACACGTATGTATGCAACAGCAGGACAGGGTATGTCTGTCTGCCTTGTGACCTAACATTGCAGATCTCTAGCTTTTTCATGTGACCCCCTGCATAGCAGCTCACACATCAGGACTCCAGTAGAGAGTTCTGTTTAATAGCTGGTTATCACTACAGCAGGGAAGCAGGCATAATTTTTATGCTGTCATTATGTGACAAGAGGATTTCATGACCTGGTACTGAGGAATCTGAGCTGAATGCTGCCTACAGTCTGTGGCCAGGCACCCATATCCACAGTGTTGTTCCAAACATGGCAGATCCTTCAGTGGAAGAAGGAAAAAATTTCCCTGCTTTAGCTGGTGTGAAAACTTCCACCTGGGTGGAAGATGGGGCTTCAACCTTTGGATGGGCCTTGTAAGACTCAGTGAATGTGATACCTGCTATATGTGGTCCCTGGTTTGGGCAATTGTGTAATTATTAACTACCACACTGAAATGAAGGTTAAGAACAATGAAACTAGAAAAACTGAGAAACCCTGAGTATGCATCAGACTCTGCTGCCATGAGTGTCCTTCTGTGAAAAGGGAACAGATGTTACTTATTTCACATTTAATTTCAGACTTCCCGTAAGCACTCACCTTCTCAATGCAGGTGTGTTACTGGGGGTTCTTCCCTGTCACTACTGCGTCTGGGGTTGCTGCCTCTGGGTGAGGGGACGGAGCGCTTCCTCCAGCCAGGCCCTTGCTGGGGGTCTCTGCATAACTCCATGGCCTTGGGCTGCACTGCTTGGCCTCCTTAGGCTGCAGCGAGTCGGCTAGAGAGATGGTGGTGCTGTATGAAGCTTGTGAAAAAGTGGTGGGTATATCTGAGCAGACAGGGTTAAAGAGAGGTAAAAATGTTGGTCTACTAAGAGTTGTAGCAGGGCCAGAGTCACCTGGGCTGAGATCAAATGTAAAGTCTTTCAAATAGGAGAGTGCTTGGTTATTTAGCTGGGCATATTCAAAATTTATCTTGCTCCTAGTGACCTCATTTAGGATTTTTGCTCTACTTTTCTGATCTTCAGAGCAAATTTGCTCCCCATTGTGCTTCAAATGATACAGACTGCTGGATTGGAAACTTGTGTCATAGTTGTATTGGTTTGTGCTGGGAATACTGGAGTATTCTGGATTTTGGGTAATGCAGTTACATTCATTTTGCAACAATAACTTATTTTTGTACTGAGACATCTTACGAATGATGTTGTTCATTTCATTCCCAATGCATTTATCTTCCAGGTGCTTGTTTTCATAGCTGATTTTTAATGATGCCACTTGTGTTACACAGTGCTCTAAGAGCTGCACTATGTTAGTGCTGCTCTCCATTGGTGTGGGGCTAATGTAGCTCTGGAAGCGTCTGAGAGTAAGAGGCTGCAGAGGTTTGTCACAGGAAATAGAGAGGGAGTGATACACTGGTTTATTTCTGTCGTCCCTCTCGAGGGGACACAGCAGTGAGGTCGCAGCAGTCTTGTAGGAATAACATGATTCTACTTCATGATTATCATCTAATGAAGGGTTTTCAGAGCTCTGGGAGCCACTGTCTCTGTTCAGCTTTTCTGGCAGTGGGTTTTTATCTGCGAATGTCTCACATTCTGCTGAAATTGTTGCCTTCTCATTCTCAGTTGAAGATGTCTGCAGATTGTCTCCATTAGTTTGTGATTGTGGTTCATAACCTGATGCTCTGGTGGTTTCCACAGTTCCAGGCACTGTTGATGAATCTTTGTGATGACTCCCTTCCCTTCCTTGGAAACTCAAATTAGAGGTGTTAGGGCAAGCATCCAGGCTGTGGTGTCTTTCAGCAACACTTACTGAAGAGGCCTGGGTTGCATCTTTGCTTTCATCCAAAGACACCTGTAGGTTAAATGTATTAGATTCTTCCTTACTTTGTTTCTCCTGCTGAGCTTCAGTGCTCACTTTCTGCTCTGGACTGGGGCGGGGTGGGATCGATGACTCATTAGAATTTTCTGGCTGTGATTGAGGACTCTGAAGAGAGTCAGGGGAGGAAATGAGTCCCGAGTGTTTTCGTAGCCAGTTTATTATCCCCATGGTCAGTGAAAGCTCGGTATCACAGAGCTTTAGCAAACATTCTTTGCCTTTCCATGTGCTATGGAAAAAACCCTGGCTGATAACATCTAGAGCTGGTTGGGAAGCCATGTTCTCCTCAGCTCCAACATGAAAGCTGTAAATGGACAAAGGGATTTCAATGGCTTGTTCTGAAATGCTTTCAGATGTGCACAAGTCATCATCTAGGACTGGGTTTATTTTGACTTCGTTTGGGTCGTAGAAGAGCTCATAAAGAGCATCTCCGCTGTAGCTGTCTCTTGGAAATCTACCTGGCACCTGAGGGGTCTGAGCTTCCTTCATTTCATCATCTTGTCCAGGAGAGAATGAATCATAGTAGCCTTCATCACTTGTGGATGTGGATTCCTGGTTGTCACTTTTAGGTGTTTCTGTTTCTGTGGAGCTCTCTTTGGGATTGTCACCATCTTTATCAGGTGACAGTTGGGAGTCTGTTACAGATGCAGCAGCCGGGCTTCTAGCCTTTTCCACGTCAGGACCAGGTATCTTCAGTACCTTCTTATCAAACAGGGCACTCTGATGTAGCCTCACTGATTTGTTGATGTTGTCCCAAAACTTCGCAAATTCAACAGTCTCATTCTGGCCAGGAGAGGCCAGCTGCTCGACACCCCCTTGGAAAGAGCCCATGACGGGGCTGTCTTTGTGTTTGCTTCGTCTCAGCAGAACTTCTTTGCTGTTCTCCAGCTCCAGGTGAGCAGAGCTCTCATCAGCAAAGATTTCCCCACAGCCAGTCAGGGAGTCAAAGCTCTTCAGCGAGGCGACATCTTCACACAGGGTGTTGCAACAGTCATAGGAAGAGTCAGACTGCAGTTCGCTGTCTGAGCAGTCTTGTGACAAGCAGTCAGCTGCAAATGCTTCTCCAGTTTTGAAAAGATACTTTGCCAGACGCCCAGACAATTCACTCTTGCAGCCTGGAGAGGACAGATGCTTGTCTTTCTCAACCAGTAATGTGAGGCTCTCTGGTTTATTTTTTTTTATGTGAAATATATCTCTGAGCCCTTTTTTAGATCTCTTGAGGGAAATCCTCTTCCTGGGAATGGTTTTTGCGACAGCTGGTACAAAAGGCATTTGTGGCACAAAGTTCCTGTAATCGATCATCTGACTGCTGCATGCAGACTGGCTGGGGCTGACCACACACTCTTTCTTAATGCTGGAGCTGGACATCCCCGAAAAGCTGATGCTATTGACAAGTCGCCCTTTACCCTTTCCAGAAAAACCTTCCTCACAAGCCCTGCTGCTGAGGCTGCACTGCTCTGTTTTGTCTGCTTCAGTCACACAGTCATGGGTTTTGCTCTTCCTTACAAGTTTGTAGGAGGACCCAGATGACTTTTCTAGGCTGTTGTCACCAGCTCCATTCCTTGCTGCTCTGGTAGAAAATCTGTAGTTCTTGTGTGTGGCTAAACATGCAAGCTGGACTTCAGCTACACTTTGATTTCCCTCCAGAGCTGCCTTTTTGTCTTTCCCCATATCATCTTTGTTGATAGGAACTGTGTGCACTGGTGGCACTTTCTCATGTTGCACACTGGATTTTATGAAGGTCTTTCCTCTCTTGAGCTCCATACTGCTTCCTCACATCTGTTTCTGTAAAGAAAACAGCAGAATAAAAATATTGTGGTGTTGGTGGCTAGCACTTGTAAATTTTGAAAACAACTGGAGAACAAAGGGATCGATATTAAGCATTATACAATTAGTTTTGTTTGTCACCAGAAATTTCCATCACTGAGTCATGGTATTGCATGAGAAACAGATCAAGTGAAACTGAAGGTATGTTGGCAATGGCTGGAAGATCCAGCGAGGAGAAGACAGCACACATTATGGGTTGGTAGCTGAGGCTCAGAGAACATATTGTCTGTTAGAAATGAGGGGGTTTGGATTTAGGTTTATCTTTTAACAAGATAGAGGTCCTATTCCGAAAGTAGAAGAGGCATCAATGAAAAGCAATGCCTGAGGAACTTCAACATGCAAGTGTGTGCATCAGGGACACAACAGTTCGTGAATCTGTTCCTTTGAGGAGGATGAAGAACTCAAGGTGGGAAATCTCCTGAGAAAATGGATCAAACATTTGACACATGATGCTCACTTTATATTAAAATAATCCTTACCTGTGAATAGAAACTCCATAAACCTTGGGACTACCCTGGGAAGCATGCTGAAACTGAATTACTGGTTTTGTTTCCTCCTGAACATAATGTATAATTTTCTGGACTACTACTTTTGTTGTAAAAAGTAAAAAATTCCACATTGAAAATCACTGTTAATTATGACAGAAGTGTTGCTTCCAATTTACAAAGACCAGTGTAGTATGCTGAGGCATTGCCACACTGAATCTGCATTGTGCATGGGTTAGTTATTTCTAAAAATACTCTATTACCTGCATCAACGCCAATTTTGGTCTCTGCCTATGTGGTTTAGTATTGAAGCTGTTTTATGTTTTCATACATCTAATTAGTCGTTAATTATTTTAGCCATGACACTTTAAGTTTTCCAGCGTTTATTTCACGGACACCTCTGAGCCTTTCCTGCCTTATATCAACTTGAATATTAAGTCAATGGACTTACATAAAGGTAGGTCAGGGAAGAAGAAAGCACTTCCTAAAAGCTGTTGGAGAAACCAGATTTTTACTGGATGGGAAGCAGGACAAAACCTCCAAGTCCTGCTCCTGAAGAATGTGCTTGCATCTTTCCTTAATGAGACCTCAGTTAATGATTTATCTTGTTTTGAATTGTTTAGATGTAACTACAACCACTTAGAGCCACTGAACTCTGCAACACGCACAAATACCACAGTGCTATCTCTAGCACTCCTTGACAAACCATGTGTAACAGCTCTGATAAAATGAAAAATTATCAATACTCCCTTGAGAACACTCTTAGATCAGGTCCGTGGATGCAGACCTGCACCCAGTACGAAGACAGCCAGCGAGATTTTTAAATTCAGCACCAAGTTTAGCCTTTGTACACTCTTGAAGTACAATGTAAAGCAGTCTTTAGTCTACTTGGAACTGTAACAGCTGACTGTAGCCTGTGGAAGCTTTCTAGTTGCCAGGGCTTGCTGAGACCAGCAACAGTCTGACCAACACCTGACAAAATACAGGTCTGTGTATCTGGGAGTTCTGTCACCTGCAGCACTTCTCTAGCAGGCAGATCAGTGACGGCCTGTTTCTCATAGAAGCTGCAAAGTGTCTGGTGATTAGCAGTATTTACAACTAAATGTAGGTCAGTGACAAAAAAGTGGAAAATGTAAGGGTAAGGTGTGAATATTTGACACCAAGAGTTTGGATAATATGGAAAACATGGTGGGTAGTGATAGATCAGTAAGATTGAGGTGCTGGCACATTTATTAGCACTTGGTGCTGCATGTGAGTATTGCAGAGCATTCTTAATGAAAGCCAGTAAACATTTTACTACACTGACAGGTATCTGGAGTTCACTGATGCTGCAGGAAACTTGTTTTGCATATTTAGAAATAGGTCACTGGGACATTATTACACTCCTTTTCTGAAAAGCAAGGTGCAATTGAGAAGAAATTCAGCGCACAGAACTCCAGCAGAGTTGTGAAAACCATCAGAAACAGCTCACGCAAGACCAATTACTAATATCCCCAAAATAAAGTGTCTGACATTTCAGTCCTTTGCAATTGTAGAAGTAGGTACTATGTCCCTGTGGGGAGTCCTGCTGCTAAGAAGCTCCTTAGAGGTCTGTGATGTGGCACATGCTAGCATTATAACAATGTTATGTACGACTCTTTTTGAAGTCTGTGCCCATTCTGAGTATTAAGCAAAGGTCATTTTCGTAGGAAATTGCATACTTGGGAATTTTTTCTGTAGATGCATTAAAAAGGCTTGTAGAGGTGGATTTGTTTTATTGTCAAGTATGACAAACTTATTAAAGCTAAGAATTCAGAATGTCATTAGATAATCTTTGGAATAAAGAAATCTTTTATCTGAATTGTATCTTCTTGATAAGAAAGGCAGAGGACTATCAGTTTGATAACTGGGTCTAGAAACTTCAAGGCTTATTCTTCTTTCTTTTCTTTTTTATAGATTAGATGAACTGTTTTAACATGAAAGCCCAAATGGTCTGAATAACGTCTGTGCTGAGAACATATGTAGTATAATAATGTAAGATACACTGATGATAGCCTATGCTACCTTTTCAGTTTCCTCTGATGAGGAAAAAAATAAGTTAGGTGCTGATTTGGGTTTTTTTAAGGATCTACTATACATATAATCACAACTCTGTACTCTAATTGTTTAATGTCCCATATATTCTTTTTCTCACTTTCCCATGGGTTTCATGCCAGACTAGTTAGTACCTAGTTCATTGTGGCATCCTGCTTATCCTGTTTTAACACTGGCACAGTTTCAGGAATCTTCCACATTAAAAATGTTATTAAAAATGAACACAAAGAAAGGGTCAATCTCCTCAGTCAACTCTTTGAGGGCTTTTAAAGGCAGACTACCAGAGTCTGCAGATTTTTTTAAATATCCATCTCAGATGCTGTTTTGTAACTTCATATACTATTATTTCCTCTTCATCCTCACATGATATAAATTATCAATGAGCTTCTTTTGAAATATAGAACAGAAATATTTATGCGATGCTGCTCTCTTTCTATATCTATTAATACTTTTAGCACTTTTGGTTGTAATGGACTATACCATGATACCTTTTTTTTCCCCCCCTCTCTGCAGGGACACAAATTGTATCTCTAAACCCAGAAGCTGTACCAGTGAAGTTAGAAACAGATTAAAGTGCTGTAAGGGGAAGTTACCCTCCAGTGCATACGTAAAGCTAATCAAAACTCTGTGAGAAATTATTCTAGGCATTTAAAAAATGGTACATCTTCTCTGGGATTTCTTGACCCATGCAATCAGCTACACTACTGCCTGTCTCTGCTCCTTTTTAATTATTCTCCTCTTGGACTTAACTTGCAGTATATCTCTTCTTCCATGGGGATAAAGGGTATATGAGGGACTGATTTCCACCTTTGCAAAGGAAATACATGTTGCAATTAAAAATCACTGTAAAGAACAGAAACCTGTGGAAACTAGCAGTCTACCAAGGTTAGGTTGTTCTGTTTTCAACAGGCTCTGAATGTTTTCTTTGTTAATGTTACTTGACCTTTTTTTTTTAATATCTATGAAATTACTTATGGAACACATGTTTAAATAGAGGACCTCCTTGAATCTTATACTGGGCTACAGTTTTATTTTCACTTACAGTGATCTAGGTGCAGCAACATTGAGACTTCACATCTACAGTAAGCAGTACTTTTATCTGTCTTGATCATACCAACTGCTCACTTTTAGGATTTCACAAACGTCTAAGCAGTTAATTAGATCCAGATTTTGGGCTTATACTGTAACAGAAATAAGGTTTTGGTTTAAATTTGGATAATACTGCTCATAAAATGCAGAGATACTTCATGCTCAAACATACACCATCTGTGCAAGGGTGTCTTGACAGCCTTTTCATAAAACCAGAAGGTTTTACTGTGTCTGTGATTCATCTAAAAGTAAATTAAAGTTTTAGAATGGGAAGATGAACACATTCCTGTGGGCTGAGGAGACTTGGGTTTAGGACAGTCAAAGCAATTGCTTTTAGCCTTGGGTTATAAGGACTTGAACAAAACTGCGTTAGGTAACTGTTTCTGGTTAATAAGAGCCATCTTCAGATGGCCTAAATTCTACCTAAGTCCAAGTCAACAGACAAGGAGGCCAAAGAGGGGTGCAGTGGAGCTGGACTGGATATTCATTAGGAAGCAGGAGGAAGATGGGTAGAGGCAGGATTCAAACTGCCTCTGTCATGTGGGTGAGAGAACAGAGGGGTCACACTTGCCTCTGCCCATGGCCCCCAAAGCTTTTTGCCAGGCTGAGCTGTCTGCAGTTTTCCCTCTTCGAAGGAACAGGGGAAGACTTGCTTTGGTTTTTGGGCTGTTGTCAAAGTTATTATCTTATGTCTTACTAGCTTATCTCACAGGTTTGTTTAGGTTTTCTGCAAAGAAAAGGTAAAATAGATCATGCTTTAATGTGTCAGTAGCTAAAATAGCAGTCCTCTTGGATGTAATTCTAGGAAGATCATCCTACTGGGAAGGTAGAAGTATCTGATTCAGTGAGCCTGGATAGAAATAATGGTATTAAGAGGAGGAAATTTAGATGAACTCTGGCTTTGGCAAGTTTGGCTCAAAATTATTTTTGCTTAAGTAGGAAAAAATATAATTAAGATTAATTTATTCAAAAATCAGCTGTCTGGCTTGGACACTCTTATTTGCTTGTTTGATGTGTAATTTATATATAATTGTCTCTCTTGGAGATAGAAATAAGCAAAATTCAGAATACAGTTGGAGTTTTGCAGGGGAGATAGGAGTGTTCTTTCTGCTTCTTTACATTTAGGTCATTCTTAAAATTGGCAGGTTGTGGAGATGGTACCTTGCTGTCTTGCTAAGCAGAATTCTGCATGCCACTTGAAGTCTTAATTTTACCTCCCTCCAAGTATTTTCCTTTTATTAAAAGAAGATAAACACTGCATACTTTTTTAGCTTTTTTAATGTAAAAAGAAGGAAAAAACTATTTGGACTGCTTTTATGTTTTAGGATATACGTCTGGAATGAGTCCAAAATCCCTTTTCCACAAGTGGCTTTGTATCAATCACACTTAGGATCCTGAGTATCAGAATTACCTTTGAAAAATGTTACCCCTGCTTTCCTAATAAAAATGGTAGCATAATTAAATTTCCTGAAAACATACATCTGGTTTGGGCATTTGGACACGTATTATGCTTAAAATGGATGCACGTTAAGATGAAATGTTTTTTTAAATATTTCTTGAGAAATTGTATAATGGGAAAAGGAAGAAGAACAGAGCACTCCGGGATGCTCTCCCTTCCTATGCCTAGTTAACCTCAGGGGGATTTTTTGCTGGGCACCAGTTGGAAGTCCTAAAATGAAAAACAAGCAAGCATGAGGAGGAGAGAGCCACAGCTACTTTTAAAGTCAGTGGACAATACTAATTTTTAATGCTTAGCATCTAATCCATTAGCAATGCATAAAGAACAGCTGGTGCTCCCAGTAAAGTGTGGGGGAGTTATTTTTGGAATAAGACTGTTTCTTTATGGTCAAAAACCTTATCTCTCTCTCTCAGAAGATAAAAGTTAATAATGGAAATACTAATAATCATAAGTATATGTTCCATTCTGTTAATTTTATTTTTAATTACAAAGCAATAAAATGCTTCCTTGCTAGAGGGTAGTGATACCCTGGCTACAGTTCCTGTCACAGTTTCTAGTAAGCAAATAAACATAACAGTTCTTATGGTGAAAACCAAAGAGGATTTTAAAGCAGGGCTCATCTTCTCACTTAAACTGATTACCCTGCTAGTATCTCATCTCCATTAGAAGACAGAAAAGAACAGGGTGGAGAGGATGGAGGATGTAATCGGGGACAGTGATGATTCAGGAAACAGAAGAATCTTTATTTTTAAAGATGCCTGGGTGACACACAAACCTGCATTGAGATCGTGCATCTTGTTAGGAGTGTACTCCTCTCATCCTCGTTAGTGGCTGTATCTCATCATTCCCCTTAATCATTTGTCTCTCTTTGGTAACCCAGGATGCCTAATTATTTGCATATACATTTAGGTCAGGCAATGGCTTTCTCACGGGCAACCAGCAAAAAGCACATTGGTGTGTTTTCCTTCAACCTTAATTCCACCAAGCACACAAAGTAAAAGCTCTTACTCCCTGGCAGAATACTAGAAGGATGTGTAGTTAAATGCTTAATCTTATTAGCAATGTGCTATAGGGAAGCCTGAACCTTCTTTTAAGCCCTGTCAACTGTTCCGTGGAGCTCAGGATTTTTCATAGTAAAATAACCACGTTTCTACTCGCAGCATACTGTCCTGCTGTGTGCTGACAGGAAGGATCCCTGGAGGACCAGCAGCACCCACTGCTTCCCCCAGCCCCTCATGGAGTGTGCAGCAGGAGGCTGAGACCATGACAAAAGGAGTCTCCTTCTCTGACAAAACCTCTGCACCCCTCACTCAGATTTCTTCTATACCTGAGGCTGAAAGAAACATAACTAACTGCTTGAAATGTTCCAATTGCACCAGGTGAAAGGGCAGCATAAACTCCTGCACAGGGAGCTCTCGAATCATCACTCTATGGCCAGGAGAAGGCAGGTGAGCAGAAATTTCAGCTGTGTACCTGGGAGGGAAACAGGGCGGTTTTTACTTGCCCTGACCAGCAGCCTGTTGGTACCAGACAGCAAAGTGTTAATGCTGTCAGGTTTGGCTGTTTTCAGTAATGCAGATAGGACATGCATGTATATAAATACAGGCACACGCTGGTCAGATGTATGGAAAAATAAGTAAAAAACAATGCTTCAAAAACGAGCAGTCATCCCAAAATAACTCCCTCAGAATTGCTGTGAGTGTCAGAGCAAAGGAAATGCCATTGCAGTAAAGCAAACAATAAGGCAGATGACAAAAATCCTACTCACCATGTTTTATCACTGAGCAGAAATCCTCTATCTCCTAGCCTTGCTACCGAGGCTGGTCTTTATCCAGAGGCTCCTGTGATGCTTTTGATTCTGAGGGGCTGGACCACTGCTGCTCTCCAGTGTTACTCTCCACCCCCTGTCTTTTCCTCCTCCTTCTTCCTTCATCCCCACCCCCTCATTCCTCCTGCTTGTAGCTTTTTCATACCTTACATAGATTCTAGGCTTCCACATGTAGCTTAATTTAGGAAAGATGCTTCTTTCAGCCATCTGCTTGGTGCCATGGAAATGCCTCCATTGCTAAGGAATAAAAGCCCAGAAGGTAGGCTCAGGAGACCTGAGCCAGCATTTTGATTCCTCTCTATATGACTGCTTATTAAATAGGGAAGAACATATCCTAATTAACTTGATTTCTCACATGTTTGTTTTTTGTTTCTGAGTAGGATTCAGGAAAAGTGATCCTAACATGTTCTTAGGTTAGGGAGATGCTTCACTGTGCAACGTATGCAGATTATTGGACTGTACCACACTTTGTAGGGTTTTTGTTAATGCTGAAGTTAGAGGGGATTTCATGTGGCAGCAAAGTGGTGTAAGGGGAGAGAGTGAATATTTCTGCTGCCCAAAGCTAGAGTGCTTGGTATTAGCTTCATATTGCCTTCAACAAACATGATTTATCGAATTCTCCTTACAGTCAGTCTAACTTCTGCTTCAGTGTGCAGTGAAGTTATGTTCGCTGCATCTGATGTTACAACATCATTCGTTGTTATATAGATGAGTTTATTACCATCACAAACACCAGAGCTCTAATTTCAGAAAAGTGTAAAGCTGGCATCCTTGCCTCAGTCCTCTCCCTGTGAAGGGCTTCCAACGTGAGCGTATCTTAGTTGTCCCTCCCCATTAACTCTATTCCAAGTCCTTCACATCAGTCTCTCAAACCCCCTGCCTTCTCCTTCCTGCTTGTTAAAACACCTCTGTTGGGGGCGTGATAGCAAGCCTCTTAAAAACAAAAGTGTATGCCATGAAGCCATGGCTTAATCCACTTCAGGAGCTCTCCTGTGAGCAGCAGTTTAGAGCTGTACTCTAGGATAATGCAGTAGTTTGTGTACAGACTGGGCAGTTTACCCTCCTGGTGTAGGGACTAACATCCCGGTTAATCTAAGGTAGTGAGCAGGCAGCTCTCAGATGACTGAGACAGAGCAAGTTCAGAGGTCCAATCCGTACAGGTATTTAGAAAATCCTCTCTCTCTGTATGAACTGAAGATGAGCGTTCCCTCACAACTGGAGTGGGTGCATCAGTCAGAGAGATGATCTCTTCTGTCCCCACATGACAGCAGAAAGGGGACAAAAGCCTTAACCAGCTACCTGTTCTCATCTTCCTCTTCAGTGTGCTTTAGGTGAACCCTGGAGATGAGGGAGGGAAAGAGATTAAATTTTTGTGCTAAGCTTCTAAAGCTGAAAGATCAGCCAGTTAACCTTAAGAGAGGCAGAACAGAGCGCTCCTGCTCTGAGTGCAGGCCGGTGAGCCACTCAGGTGTCCCCGATGGTAGAGGCTGGAAAGTTACATCTTGGAAAACACCCAGGGTTCAGTCCAACCTGCAACAAGTAGAACGCCCTTGTGTAACTTCACCTAAAGACTGGTGGGAGGAAAGAACAAGCTGTGGATGAATCCAAGTAGCTCTGGCAAGAAGATGAAGACCAATCATGAGAGAAAATGCGTTATTTAGAAATAGACTTTATGGTTTTTATTCTGCATTAAATATTTGTATTAATATAGGAGGAAGCCTTTCTTCATACTGGGTATATGAAGCCACCAAATTTTCAGGTAGTACATCCTTGCTCTGTAGTGATGTTGCTTTTGAGAGCCTCCGCTTTGTGCACTCTGTTTTGGAAAGAGGGAACCTTTAAAACTTTTATGTCCTTTTTTGTTCAAAGTAACACCAAGTCTTGTTAGAAATGCTGATAGACATGAGAGTCAATCAGAGGTCATTTCTGGTGCTCATTCAAGGCTGATGGCTGGTGTTGGTATCATCTGAGCAAACCTAGCAAAACTAGGGGTCTAGATTTTTTATTCAAAAATTATTCATGCTCCCAGTTTCTGAGCTGAGTTTCTAAACTCTGAAGTGCAGGCATTAAAGATAAAGATACATGACAAAGAGGTACCCAAATATGCCATGTGGAGAAGGAAATAGACAACAGGGAGCACTTAAGATTGCATTTGAAGCCTACTTCATGTTCAACTCAAGCTCAATAAGACAAGACATCCTCAAAGATTTGGAGACGAGAACCTGGCCAGGGAGGAGCTCTTAGCTCCAGTAGTGTTTCAAGTAGTTCCCATACCTGCTGTCTCTAGGACAGTCTGTTGCTGCTCCTCAGGAGCTGGGAAAGCTCTCATATAGATGCCCCTGTTTTTAACAAATGGCACCTGTTGTCCTTTTGCTGGAGGAGCTAGAGGAGGTTACTCTAGACTTGGATGAGATACCCAAATCTGTTCATGGTGACTCAGGTAAAGCAGCTCCTGTGATGAGAGAACTCCAGGTTTTAGGATGTTTACTTTATGGACAAGCATTTCCATCTTTAGGGCCTTTTATTTCCATTCATCAGGGGAAATCCATTGGCCATCCATAGCCATAGCTATGTGTAGCCATCCATGGCCATAGCCAGCCATAGCCATAGCCTGCATTGACCTAAATCAAAATCTCATTGCATGCACTGGTAAATGCACAGTACGTTGAATAGCATGGTACCCATGGTAGCCTTTATGTATTGCAATAGAGGGTTTTTTTCTTCCTCAATAGTTCTCAACTTGTAGTTCCCTTTTCTTCTGTCACTTCATTTCAGGCTATTTCACTGTGGCTATTGATCAGTATGGTTCAAAAGGTTGGTTCTTGGGGAATCTAATCATCCTCTCTGGTTAATTCTGATTAATTCACTCTGTCCAGAATTGTTTTGGGCATCAGTGGGCATAAAAGGGAAGGGAAATCAGGAAACTGTAAATGAGGGACACATGGAACAGCTGCCATCTGTTTAGCAGAAGCACACAGCCCTTGGCATGGGGAGTCAGAAGAGGGCCCTTGAGACAAGAGCGACTGAGGAACATACGATCCCTGGTGTGGAAATGGTAGGGCAGCAGGGATCCTTGGTATCCAATGAGGAGGACTGAGGAAAGGAGGAGGAAAATCCACATAAAGGGCTATTTGGAAACACAGAGAGGGAGTTTTTAGATGGAGCAGGCCCAGCCTGCTGGAACGTGGAAGCCTGCATCTCCCCAGTGTGGGTAGCAATTGTTTGCATCAAGTGATTGAAGACAACTATTAGCATGAGCAACTCACAAAAAGCAAACTGCCATTTTTTAATTTTCTGTCATGGAAGAATGTAGCAGATTCTTTAACTGTGAGACTCGGAAAAAAAACGTTTGCTGAGATAACTCTGCTTGTTTCCAAGGAATTACTTACAGAATGAATTTGACCCAGGCTATTTCCTGCCAGTGAACTAATAGAGAGTCTAACATTCCCAACCTAGTTGAGTGTTCTGCTAACATCAGATTAAACTTAATTATTCATGGATTCTTATCAGTATTTCTTGGTTTTGTATGTCATAGAGAATTGGTAACGGGATATGGAGCTCTTTCTCTCCAGATTGCTAGCAGAAGACTGCCCTAGGTTGAAGGGAGCAATCTTTGCTACTTATCTGACTGCTTCCCAGGTCTTACATTAAGGTAGTTGCTACTGTCTTCTCAGTTACTGGGTGAGCTAGTGCCTGCTGCAAAATTTAGGATTGTGAATTGCTGTTAATAACATCAGTACTTAGCAAAGGAACAGAGGGATTTTTATCCACAGATTTCTGTAAGCGCATTCCACCTCAACATCTCCTGCTTGTCTTCCCTGTGAGGCACTGTTGTTGCCATATTTCCTGCCAAGGGGATGAGGTGGAGAAGGTAGGGTTGCAATAGCCCCTTTCATTACTGGTATTAAAAAGCTTGGCTGTCCTGCCTGCCAGACGGTCCTCGAAGCGTCAATAATGATGCCCTTGAGGGCAGGAAGGAGTGACAAGTGCCTCCAGGATGGGACTGATCACCTTCTCAGTATTGCTATTCTGGGGACTATGGATGACTGATTGTGAACTGCTTGTTGCCTCAAAGGAGAATGAAAAGGGATTTTGAGAAAAAAAGAAAGTGGTGAGGACATTTCTCCAGCTACTCATGTTAGAATAGTGGCTGCCCTTAAACTTTCTGCTTTAAACAAAAAGCTCTCAGGTAATAAATGCTTACTTATAAAATCAATATGGGAAAAATGAGCTGCATTAAATGCTATAAAGAACTACTCCTGAAGAATTGTTTCACCAAATCATGAAGAACTCCAGGGCTCTAGAGACAACACCTGGGAGGGACGTGAAACTTCAGGGACCTGACTACAGAAATGTTTAAATACAAGGCATGTTCTCAGAGGTTTTTCCATTCCAGGTATGCCTGTGTGTCATAGACATCTGTCCAGATGAGGCAAGAATACCTGCAGTTTATTGAACCGTTACTCCCATTAACAGATGCTCCCTGTCTCAAAGGCAAAAGAACCATTCAGCATAAAGCATGGGAGATGGCAAAATGTGCTGTTCCCACAGACATCCCACTGCAACCTATAAGCAAATTTTCTCAGCTTCTGCTCAGAAAGATGCTATTGTGATTACTTGAGGGAAGGTTATAGGAAATTTTTAATTACTATTTTGTATGACTTGGTTTCCCTGCTTAATTTTATGTTGCGCTCTGCCTGAATACATACAATTACGTGTTCTGAAGGCTTTGTTAAAGTCTCAGTCAGAAAAAACGAAAAATGAGATGTAGGTGTAAGTAACCATAGACACACAGCTTCAAATAACAGAGACAGACCGTCAGTGAGGGAGAAACTATTTCAGTGGCCCTATTGGGATAGTCTTTTGAATGCTAAAGCTGGGATCAAAGGAGGGCTAAAACCAAAAAGGCCTAGATAAGAGTCAAGTGAGTAATTAGATAAAGTTAGTGAGGGTGAGCGCTCGTAGCATAGCAGGTTCAGATCTACATGCACAGACAGGGGGATACTGAGCTGTGGGGAGGACAGGCTGCTGCTCCCGCTTCTGCCTTTCACTGTTTGTATGCTTTTATTTCATATCCCAGTGAAAAAATAAATCGTGTTGCACAGAGACACTGGCTTGGACACACTGCAGAAGGTATACTTGTCACATGATCTTGCAAAGGAGTCCTCATGGGCAGATGGAGGCCAGGAACCAAATCACAAATCCTATTCTGAGGGAAGAAACCTCTTGGCTGAGTGTGTAGTTGGTGGGACCTGAAGGGAAAAAAGCACTACAGCCAGTTTGCTAACTGTGACAAGTAGCCCCTTGATGTACGTAAAATCCCACTTGTCTACCGGTCAGTATTTAAATACAGGCAAACAAAAGAACATTTGGAAGATGGATGATAAATGAAACCTTTGAAATCACCAGCAGTGCAGTTGGTAACAACGAGGTTAGAAATGCTTATGGTGGAACATAGATTTTGGAAACAAATCTGTGTGTTGGATTTCTATATTTAGTGGCAATGTTGCAGCCAGATTTCATTTTAAAGCAGCAAGTTGTACATCTTAGAAGAGAATACAATATACACTTCTAAATGCAGTTCGCTAGCAAACCTAGAGATAATGTTTGGTGGTGTTTGTTTCTCTTGTTCTCCTGCCTCCTGTGTGCTAGGTGGTTAGTGGCTAACTCCAGAAGCTTGCTGCCTGCTGCTGCCTTAACTGGCATCGCAGCTGGAAGGTGAATCCTCTGACAGTGTTCCTTGAAGTCATTAAACGATGTTTGTGGCGGGAGTATGGCATTACAAGCAAGGCTCTTATGGTGGTGAAATATGACCATTAATATATTTTTGTGGTTACAGTAAATAAAGCAGTAAAACTGCAAGAACTCGGCTTCTGACAAAGTGCTCCATTAATGTATCATGAGTATTGACAATGCCAAGGTCATAATTTGGTTTGCAGCTACACTAATTATCAGCAGGTTTTAAAATACAGTATTTTATGGGTCTTCTAGCTGACAGGCTATTTAGAGAGGGGTGATTTGTTGAGCACTATTCTTTAGGCTTTATCCTTTCGTGACTTTGGCTGTTAACCATAGCTCTGCAACAAAACAATCTCTCCCAACTGTTCGGTTTTTCACAGAGGGGTTATTAACGTTTCCAAGCCAGCTGATAAACTTAGGCAGTGCTGATGCATATTAAACTGTTCCATATTTCTCTTACGAATGTGCCGTAGCCATCTTCCAACCAGTAGCTGAGTGCCAGTGCAAGCCAGGGTGGTGGGGTGGCTGGGAGACAGGAACAGTGTGTTCAGGGCCAGCAAGCTGGGAGCCAAGCTCAGCTGGGGCCGTGCAACTGTCACTGTGTTACGGTATAGGGGGGATGCTCTGTTCCTTATGGCTGTGTGTTGAGGGGGCTGGTAAGCCTATGAAATAGGACACCTTCATTTGGGAAAAGAGATTCAGAAGTTATTCTTGGGCTTTAATACAGAGATGGCAATCTCTCGCCCTGCAAACGCACTGCTACGACTTGCACTTCTGAAAAGGGCTAGTGTTTTTTTAATACCTCTGTCTCTAGGCACCTGGTTTGAAACACCTTACAGGGACTCTAACTCTTCTTGAAAACCACACACCTTAAGGTGCTTCAAAGCCCTTTATGTGTTGGGATTTTACTGTGGAAAAAAAAAAAGCAGCAGGAGACTGATGAGTTTACAAAGCTTGAGTGGAAGGTGTATGAAAGAGTATGAAGTGGGGAGTGTTGCTGACTGCATGGCCATAGCTACATGGTCTGCATGGTCATAGCTACATAGTTGTTTGGTGCTTGACAGTGTTTCAAAGAGCCTAGTCCCTTCAGAGCTAACAGAGTGTCCCAAAATGGACAGAAGCCAGCCACAAAATGAGTTCACTTCTTCCTCAGCTCATTAAATGAGTCTCCCAGTTAAGAATGAAGCCTGGATTCACACGTAGGTACGTGTGTTGTCACAGAAATGGTATGAGAATGACAGAGGGATGGGGACCTTGATTTCCTCATTTGTTGCGTTAACCTGAAGTCTTCTGTACAAGAAACGTTGCTGCATCTCCTCAGACTGTGTAGGGCAGAGGGTCTGTGGTGGACACCCTGCAAATCAGTCACAGGAGTGCCAGTGCTGCTGGTTGGAGCTGGAGGAGGCAGACTTCTCCGCCTTTGGCTCTTTCCTGTTACAGATGTTTTCCCTAATGCCAGCATGTATAGGTTAGTCTGCTCCAGATTTGAAAGCATTGCCCCAGTAATTAGAAATTACCTAAAATAACAAGGTGCTGCAATACCTAGGTAGTGGAAGAGCCCAGGTAATAAGGTAATATGCAGAGAAACATGAGTCAGGGAGGAGGCTAGCTCTTAACTGCTGTGGTCCTCTTCCCACAAGTGCTGCTGCCCGTGGCGGTGAGGAGAGGAGTGGGCAGCCAGGTGGGCAGGAATCGCCTGCTTTCCCAGCAGCAGTTCCCAGGTGAGTGTGTGTGCCCGGTGTCTGGCACAGTGCTCCAAAGACACCCTGATCAGGGCTCCTAGAGTCTCTGATAATAATATTATTTTCCCTGTCCCATAAAGATATTTGAAGTTGCAAATTTTTTTTGCCTGATCTACCTGATGTGTGCTGCTATTTCTACCTGAAATGTCTGACATATTTCTGGTTATTAAGGTGCTAGCCTGTCACATCTCTTCAGTGCTCAAGGGTGTGGGATGAGTAGATAGGCCGTGTGTGTTTTATTTCAGAGTTCTCAGCTTTGGATGTTCATAGGAGGACAGAAGCCGCCTGTGGAGATGATATCCCTGTCAGGCTATGGCAATCATGAGCACTTCCTGTGAGGAGAGGGAGACCAGATGCACTGCTGAAGCAAACAAGGCGTAATGACACTGCATTTTAGCACCCCAGCAATAGATCAGTGTCTCTGCTGCAGCACCCCCACTCAGAGCTGTGGGTGACGCGCTGGTGACAGCCCAGCTGTGGGTGACGTGGCCGAGGACAGGAGGCAGGGGAAGGGGAGCACAGCTGCTGCGTCTACAGCTGGGGCCTCCTGGTGTGCAGGAGCTGCCCGGGGTTGCTGCTGCAGCAAGAGGGGTGCAAAAAGCCACAGAGCAGCTCTGGGGTCTCTTTTGGACTTCTCCCTGGTTTGTGGGCAGTGTCTATACAGTGCACTCGTGCAATAAAAGAAGTGGAGTCAAAAGGAGCCAGGAAGAATAGCTGTCGTTTAATAAGCATTTGAAATATTTCTACACAGAAAAGAGATTTAGAAAAATGTGAGGATTTATTGTTCCTATGAATTCTTTGGGCTTTTTCCTTTTGCTGGTTGAATTAGGCATAATTTGTATTAACATATTAATTATTGTCCTTATAAGAGAGATGCTGGTTGGCTAGAGAACAGTCCAAACTGCACTCTCAGATACTGCATATTCTTATTTAATATATTTAATATAACTGTGGTTTAATTTGCTTTATAATAAAGAAGAAATAAATATCCAAAGTCAGCTTTCATGGAATGAAATAATTGGTTGCACACTCTTAAAGCATTTGTAACGGGAAAATTTATGACAATATCTTAACTTCTTTTTAGCTTAATTTCCAGATCAGCAAGATTTATGAAGTCTTGTTGTTTGTACCTGCCTACTTGTCCTTGTCTTTGAATAACTTCTACACCTATTAGTCAGGTTTATTCTAACTTGACATAGTGAGAGAGCTCTCAAAAAATATTGCCTTTGTTTTAAAGGTTTCATGAAACTACATGGCAAGCTGGCAGAGATGGGCCATGTAAGTACCTCCACTGAGGAAAAAAGGCTGGAAAACAAACTCTGCTTTTATTAGACATCAAAAAGGCAGCATTGCAGGCAGGTAAACATCTTAGATACCAGTAGTAGTTACTCAACAATAGTTTGAGTAACTACTCAACAAAGATCCTGGAAAAGCAGGCTTTGTAACAGTACTTGAACTATTTACTTTATATGTAAATCAGTGGAGGAAAAAACCCTCTGTTAAGCAGCAGTTGTTCAATAAACTTTAATGCAGTAGTAAATAAAATATGAAAACATGGTAAAAAACTAAATATGAGAGACTTTTCCATGCTTTTGGAGATCCTCGTTTTCCAGATTCGCAGTGGGTTTTATAGGTAACCCTACAACTTCTGTAAAACCCACTTCTCGTCCTCCTCACTGCACAGGTGGGTAGCTGGGTGAATTAACCTGAACAACTCTGAAGTGACTCTGGTATTTTCTGGGTTATCACAGTCATTTGACCAGAGAATCTCACTCAGAACACTCGATATTGCTGCGAAAAAATACTGAGTATCAGCCAGCACAGTTGTCCAATTAATTCTGTCAAATACCAGTGTTACATGTACTAATGCTTTTCTGTACCATCACAGTATGCTGCCTGATAGTGTCACTGAGTCTTTTTTGAACTTGTATTAATGAGAAAAAAACCTGAACCTGGGGGTTAGGGGTGGGGTTTTGTGTGGGCGTTTTTTTGTTTGTTTGTTTTTGAGGAACGCTTCCTGAAGTCATTAGTCGAAATTAATTTTAGGAAATGCACAATGTGTTGCAAAGGATCCTGTGCAGCGAGACAGGCTTGATTTCTCGTTCCAAAGGCTCTCCTGCGGATGCTGTAGTGTCTCAGCAGTGAAGTCTTCCATCTGAAAAGAAAAGCTTGTAAAATTTTTGATGTGTTAACAGGCAAAGATGCCTTTGTTCAGGCAGTTGCAAAATACTACGTGTATTTGGGCTGTTGTTGCAAACAAAGAGACTTTCCACTAGATGGCCCTCCACATCAAACATTGAATATGTTTACATGGCAACATGGAAACAATTTCTTGGCTTTGAATTTCACTTCAAGCTTTGTCAACAAACTTTCTATCCCATGATTCACATAGGCCAAACTCAAACCTTCTGCAATCCTAAAACCAGGGAGCCTTATTTCTGCAACCCAATAACTACATTAAAATACCTGTCTTTTTTTTTGCTGTCAACCTGTACTCAGAATACATATGCTTAAAATTCTGCCTCCTTTTATATCGGAGCTAAATAAGAGGCTGTTAAATGTTCTTTTTATCCATGTATAACAAATTGAGATCTGGGACTTAAGGTTGTGAGGCTGTCATGCACATTCATGAACAAAAGAGAAAGCAATGATATTACAGCCTTGTCATTTGTCTTGTTGCACCTGTTCTGCTTAAAATTTTTACATCTGGCAGGGCTTCCTAAGGGGGAAAAAAACACAGAACTAAAATTTCAGAGGATGTAAACTGGCATTATTCTATTAACATTTAAAGAATTGTATTAATCAACCTCAGCTTTGGTTGAGGAATTTTGGGAGAGATTCCTTCTGATTATTCTGCCTATGACAAGCCAGGAGGCGGCCATTTTTGGAGGTCTCTTCCTTGTATTTGTTCCTCCAGGTCACTGCTGTTTGTCCAAATCACACCTTCCTGTGCTTCTTGCATTTTGCTGATGCTGCACAGTGTTAAATTGCTGGATGCTTGACACAAGTCTCATCTTCCTGCCATGAGCTCTGTGTAGGTAAACTCCTTTCACACACACCTCTTTCCAGTGCTAGTTATTCCCAGAGGACGACTCACACACCATTAGTGGTACACAGCCACTCCAGAGCTTTATAAGTGAGCCTGATGGTGGATGCGTAGCAGAGACTGTGTTTAATTCTGCTGGTGTACAGGTGCTTACAAGGGGAGTTTCACCAAGCAGCTGACCAGGAGTTAATGCAAAACAGGTACCTAGTGCTAATCTGATGCTTTGTGCACAAATGGCAACTCACAGCACCTGCAGGAACCACACAACAATTTAAGAGATGGAAACAGGCCTGAAGAAGACTGAGGGTAAGGTGTTGTTGAGGCTGGGTGTATTTTAGGTTGTGGTAAGGAAGGGGTTGGGGACTGCAATAAAAGGATGGTGTAGGAGAATTTTGTGTCCTGCTTCAGTGCAGTGCATATAGCCCATTGCAGAGCTGGGTGTTATTTGCTGTCCTCTCAGTTACTGCTGCTAATAATGGTATCCCAGCTAAGCAGGTTTGGAAATGTCTGTACTGAAACAAAGGCAAAAGTCTTCCTTCTCAGTTTGTGAAGTGACCCATGGGCTTTGGGTCTTAAACTGCTGCAAAATATGAAACAGGCTGAGGACAATCTGAAGTAATGAGTTGCTTGGCAGGAGAAGAGGCAAACAATGGCGCAGGGTACTAACAACTAATGCTGGTAATAAGTAAACCAAGACTGTCACTAATAAGGTATCTGGGAGCATTCATCAAGCAATGCACAGAGGGGTTAAAAAGTTGAAATTAAGTGATCATGACCATTAAAAAACAAAATAAGAAAACATATCCTAAAGTGTGCTTTTGTGAGTAGGCAAGAACTGGTGCATTCACTGGGAAAGAAATACAGCAGGTTAACAAGGATGTGACTGAATATTGCTGTGGGCCCTGGTTGCCTTCAAGGGGCTGGAATCAGTTTTCCTTGCTGAGAAGGGTGGTGTTGCTAAATGGTATTATGATAACATAATGAGAAATCATAGCAGCTAAGTCTTGACAAGGCATCCAGCTCGAGTTAATTAAAATGGAGAAATCATACCATGGTGCCAAGGGACATAGTAAAAGCACAGATGGGGAGATTTGATTGCTTACTGAGGATTAGTGGGGCTAGTGCAGAGGTCTTAAAAGGACAAAGGAACAATCTGGACAACCTCAAGGCTGGAACCAGAAGCTGAGAAGAGACGTGGGCATGTGGATTGCAGATAAAACAATTTTAAGTGTCAGTACTAGTGTGGATTTGTGAAGGACAAAGCAAGCTTTAGGGTTAACCCAGCTTTTTTATAGTTATGAGTGTTGGGCCTGGGAAAAAGGGTGCCTCTACACGGTTATATCTTTTCATAATAAATGTAATTGTGCTCATACTGTAGTAGAGCCAAGCCCAGGCCAGATCTGTTATCCCGAGCCAAGCTGTTCCCAGTCCAAACCAGGCCCACCCTTTTTGATGTTACAAGGCAGATGTGGTTCAAAGTGCACCTCAACATGCCAAGTGAGTCTTGGAGGTGCCAGCCACAACTCTGCTGGGGTCTTGCTAACAGCAAGAACCTTTCTGCTCTGGCCTGGAGGGGGAAAAATTGATTTGGCATGGGATGAGGTGTTCGTGGGTTTTTTGTGCTGCTCACAGCAGCCATAATCCCGTAATGTCCAGTCCCCACAAAAGATAATAGTGCAGAAATGTAAGTAGATCAGATGGAGGTGTCTTCCATGTTCTCTTTGGCCTAAGAGCCCAGAGCACACTGAATTAGATGGCCATAATCTCTTCTGCTCTGCACATCCTCTCATATTGGGCTTAATTCCTGCATGGATTCAGAGGCATGGTACATTGCATTGCTTATTGCATTTGTTGCTGTCTTTACTGGGACTGGGAGCAGGCCTGGGCTGATCAGCTCCTAGGACAGGATGGTAGAGAAAAGCCCTTCACTCCACCACACCCCCCCCAAAAAACTCCCACCCAACCAAGTAAACGAGGGCAGGCGTGATATTTCCCTGAGAAGAGGAAAGGGATTGTCTGGAGGCAGAAGAAGGAAATTCCAGAGCAGATGAAAATGGAAAAATTTTTCCAGGTTAGAAGGGGTCCTTAGAAGAATAAAAGGTGCACGAGTGTAGGAGTATGTTTGTTCCCACTCTTCAGCAGACTAGATGCTGCCTAACCTCTGATCGGCTCTGTCATGTTAGAGATCTTGTGCCTAAACAACGAACACAGGCTGCTTGTTCCTAAGGCTACTATATTAACTGAAAACAAAAACAGTAAATTACTTAGCAGTTCAGAGCTGCTTTTGTTGAGTCTCTTGCTGGAAATAAGTCCTGATTATGCATAAATTGTCAGAGAAGCTGGTCATTTATAGCATGCTAAAACCAGAAAGGACTGTATGAAGGGTGGGTAGGAGGAGCTGACCCTCCTCCAGTTCATTTACAAAACCAAATAGCTTTTTATAATCCTGTATCCCTGCAGACACCCTGTGAGGCTCCAAGGGCCCTATCTTGAGTCTAACAAAGAGGGAGTTAACCCACTGCAAGCTGTTCTCCAACAGGTTGAAAGGCTTTGCTTGGTGGGGGGAAAGTCCCCAAGCCGGCGTTTATTGATGGCTAATCACAGGACAGACCTCTCTATTTTGGGAACAGGAAGGGTGGGCCTGGGAATCTCGCCAGTAAGCAGCTTAGCTCGTAGCCTCAAGGGCCCTTGCCTTTCTCTGGCCTGTCCTTGCATGCCATTTCTCTCACTTCAGGGCTGAGGTCATTGCTTCTGTAATGTTTTTAGCAAAGTGTCAAGGTGAGACACGTGCTGTGAAACTGAATGTAGGCCACGTGGCAGGCAGCAAGAGTTCGAGAGCATTTGGTTTATGTGAAAAGCCTGTAGTACTGGTGGTGCAGATGTGAGGCTATGGGAGCAGAGGGGCTGCCCCTTAACGCTCACAACAGCTTCTCAGGCTGCCAACACCAGAAATAGCCTTACATGCATGTTTGCTTTGACTAAAAGTCAGGCTCAGTGGTGCATATCAGAAACTACCTCACAGAGGGTGTTGACAGGAGCTGAAGTGGGTCACAAATAGTGTAGGAGACTTTCAGGACAGATAGCTGTGGATGAAAAGCGTCATTGTGCGTCTCATTTTCATCATCGCTTCAATCTCCAGTAGCAGGCAGGAGAGAGAAGTAAGTAGAGAGACTGTCTCAGCTCAGAAATTGATGCGGAAGAAATTGGCACCACGCTTGGCAGGAAATGAAGAGACACAAGTGGCAGGGGTTGCGTGGTGTCCTGGGGGATGGCACACATAATTCCACAGCTGCTGTGCTAGAGCTGCAGCTGGCACTGATGTAAGAGTGCTGGTTTGAATATAGCTTGGGCAAGATCCAAAACCAAGAGAATATTGTGGGCTTCCCAGGGAAGCCAAGTGTTTGAAAGGGAAGAGAGTCATGGGGCAGCTAGTATTGGGGTGACCACCAGAACATCCGATGGTGACAGTGCTTCCAGGAGTGGGAGCTGCACAGGGGTGTGTGCCCCTGAACTGCCTCGGAGCATCGCTGGGGGACTTCAGTGAGAGCCTGGTGCAGTTCTGATCTGGTTCAACTCACAGCTTGTTAAAATGGCTCATTAAAATGGGTCGCTCATTCATTTAAGTTTTCTTCCTGCATATGTTGTCTTGCAGCTTTTGTGATCTGTAGCAGTTTTTTGCATCTTTATATTCCTCTTAGTTGCTATCCGTTGGGCTGGGCTGGTACTGAAATATTTTCTTTGGAGCAAGAAACTGCTGCTTCATGGGAGGAAAAAGCAGCTCAATTAAAAAGACCTAGGAATTCCTGAGAAAATGTTGAGAATGGGTTAGAAAAATTTTTTGGTTTCTAGTTACCCCTGGTAGCTGTGAATATAATGAACTCTTACAGGATGGGCATTTGCCTGTGAATAGCCGAGTATATCTGAGCTAGCTGGAGACAGTTTGGAGCTGGCTACCATGGTAGAAGGTAGCAATATTTACAAAAGCATAGCGAGACTGAAAAGAGAGTGCAACATTTTGGCCCTGAACCAAGACTCAGGAAATGAAATTCTAATTTCTAGCTCTGCCACTGCTTTTCAGGATGATTTGTGTTAAATTGCTGAAAATGTATCTGGCCTCAGTTCTTCATCAGGTATCACTGTACCTTTGTTCACAGAGTCTTTGTTGGCTCTAAGTGCAGCTGAGGACAATAGCAAAGGAAAAGAGCACGTATCTTCTCTGGAGATCTCCTCATGCACATCCCTTAATAAGCTGGAACTTGGACTGGAGAAGAAACAAATAATTAAACTAGAAATAAAATTGACTGTATTTAGTGAAGATAGCAGCTTGTTGGCTGCCTTCAGCAACGTTCTCTGTGTGCCTCGATCTCTCCCTGTTGTGAGCTGTAACTCTGCCAGTTTGGTGAGAAGTTGTGGGCAGAGCGTGATACGTCCTCTGCCTTGTGCCTGTCAACAGGTCACTAGCAGAGCGGGACTGATGTGGGCTTACATAATCTGTAGTTACACTACAAAACACTGGTAGTTTTGCCTAAAAAAACCCCAAAAAACTCTCTACTAAGTTCAGAGCATTTGTGTTCCTCCTCCCTCCCTAACATTGCTTTCCTGCCATGAAGTCTGAATCTCCTGTGTGAGGGGACAGGGTATTGCTATGGAAATGAGTGGGAGCAGTACAAAGCCACTGTTATGAGGACAAGGCAGAGCGAGGCCTCATGTGGAGAAAATCTAATTTTTAAGCACCTGTGCTGGATAAGTAACAAAGGAGCTGCTGGGAAGGGACAACAGAGCTTGTGAATGGCACTGTGTATGTGACCCACGGCATATCCTCCGCTTGGCTAATAAGAGATTGTGACTCTTACACAGCACATGCTGGCAGTTAATCTCTCTGCCATATGGCAGCTGTGCCTGGCACCTGCTTCATCGGTGTGAGATAAGGTCAGCATCTCCCTGCGGGCAGAGGTATTTCAGAGAATCGGTGTTGCTTCAGTGTCTTTGCCACCCGGGAACCGCTGCCATTCCCAGGTACAGCACTGGGAACTGGGAAGGAGCATCTTAACTTTGGCAGTGAGGCTCCTTCCGCTCCAGCACGGTGCTGTGCCTTGTGCCAGTCGGTGCCATGTACAGATTGTATCCGTTCATTCACAGTTTGTCCTCAAAAGGCATGAACAGGAAGAGATAACATGTATTTTCTTTCACGCTGTGTTTTTCCTCCCTTTTCTCTTTCTACTCCACTTCTAGCATGTTTCCTTCCATCTTGATTCCTATATTGTCTTTGCTCCCCGGCTTGTACAGTGCAGGCGGACGCTTCCCAGCTGTCAGGGAGGAACTGTGACAGTGTACAGCTGTGGCTGGGGTCCTCCTGGCTGCTGCATCACCACTAAAGGCCCTGCCTGTCTGCCTGTATATGCCAACCTGTCTCTTCCACCCTTTTTTCCTTCCATCTCTCTTCTGGTATTTCATTCATCTTGCACTTCACACTCTCCAACCATCTGTCCCCCTTCTCATCGAATCATCCTTCAAGGAAATGCCATGCTAAACCTCTCCTGTACTGCCTGGCTTTTTATATGAGACGAAGCATGTTAAGACAGGGAAGCAGCTAAATAACTTCTGCTTTTGCCTGTCTGCAGCAGCCCTTCCTAGGTGATGTTGGAGATCATTGCTGGTGAGACAGGACAGAAACATAAAGTTTTCAGTGCCAGCCACAACTGGAAAGACAGACAGCCTGAGACAGAAGGATGCTCTTAGGAGATTGGTGGATGTATATAGCTCCCCTATTTGAGAAGCTTTCTCTCAGGAGAAGGAGCTTACTCCCTGACTTAAAGGAGGAGTCAAGGAGACACAAATTCAGACATATATTTCTAGTTCTGCTCATGACACTGTGTGATACTGAATATGGGTTTAATCCTTCTGATAGAAGGATTCATCCTTATCTGCTAAATCCTCAGATAAGAGTGATATGTTACTGTTCTTTACCTAAAGGCCTTAGATTTCTGCAGGTAACTCCTTTTAGTGCCAATGTTGTATAGTGTTTGAAATTTTAGAAAGGTTCCTCCTTACAAATTAAACTGCTTTAGAAAAGAAGACTGATATTTAAAAAAATCGGACTTATTTAGTAGGCTGTTTCTCTGGTTTCACAAATGCGTTGTTATGAAAAGTAGGTAGGCAGGAGAGAGCATTAAATCTAAGAAACGGTCTAGGATTGCTTCTTTTGGTGTCCCACTAATCTATCTGTAAATGACCATGTAAACTAGCAGTTGTTTGCTATAAATCCCTGGTCATAGCTGCAGCTTGTCACGTGAAAACATGTTACTGGATGAATTATGTAGGTCCTTTCAGCATGAAAGAGGGATTGTGGCAGAGGAGGAAAACCTGTCTTGCTTTGCCTTGCCAGGCTCAGGAAATGAAAATGGGTGAGTTCTGCTAGCTGCAGCTACCAACAGCCAGGGCCAAGCAGTGACTAGCAGGAAAGTAGGTGGTGTCTGGGACTTACAGGCACTTTTTTTTCTCAGGTTGTGTTGCTTCTCTTAACTTTCTGTTGAAATATTTGTTAAATATTCCAAAATTATATTCTTCTGACATCCAGCTTAATTTTCAATATTGCATCTGCAAGGCAGATTTGGTATAAAAAGTGATTCAGCGATTTAATGCTGTCTTCCTGGTCTCTCTCTCAATGTTCTCTCTCTTGTTTGGGATCCTCATCAAAATATCTTCAAACCAGCACTTTCTAATCCCCGTTTTCTTTTGTTTCATTTGTTTCATTTTCATTTTAAAGGTTTAATTTGACCTTTAAAATTGTTGTAATCTGAGCTTAGTTTTCACACCCGTTTCTTCACTTCCTTAACTTTAATAATTGCTATGCCTGATTTGTGAACTTTGTACAGTTACAAAGGCAATGCATATATCTCTTACCTATAGCAAATAACAACCAAGGCGCTGAACAATAGTTCTGGACCCAAGTGGAGACAGAGAGCTGAGGCGTGGAGACTAGGACAATAAGGCTGGGACAGTAAAGCTGTACCTCTCCCCTGAGGGTCCTGTCCCTGGAGAGGCTTGCAGAGAAGTTTAGAGGAAATCAAAGGTTTAGAAAAAAGTTGCCTTTTAATTGACTTTCTATTTAAAGGAGGAAAAAAGGGAAAGCTCAACCAGAAAAACAGTACAGTTAAACTGTTCTGGTTACTTGTTTTTTCACTGACAGCAGCTCATTTGCCCAGAGCGAGAATATTGTTACAGGCGGGAAATAATTACAGCTGGTTCTCTGCCCTGCTGAGAGGAGCTGACCTGCTCATGGGCACTTGGCTATTCATGGCTGGGAGAGCTTCACAAGCGAGTGAGATGGCTTCTGGACCTAGATAATCTTGGAAGGGGGGTATTCTTGGAAGGAAGTTGAAGAAACTACATGAGCACATGAAGGCTCCTGAGTTCAAGGCTCTGTTACTACACATGGCTGGAAATATCCCCATGAAACAACATTCCAGTGAAAATATTGATTTGTTGGACCCAGCTGTCTCATCCAAAACACTTCTGTTGAAGGAGCTGTGGTGGACTCTGAGGCAGCCTTTCTACACTGCCCTCCCTGGGCTCCTGGCCAGGCAGATCAGTCTCTGGGGCAGACCCAAAGTACAGTATCATGTTCTAGGCTAGGACCTGATGCATGATGCTGGAACAGGTGGCCACGTCAAAGACTCCATGCTCATACTAAGACAGTGATGCGATAGCATCCAGGGAACCTCAGAGGTGAATGTGAACGTGCAATTTAGTCACATGCTTCCTCTGAATATCCCCTCCTAACACAATCTCTTGGGAGAAAGAGCTGGGGAAATCTTAGCATTATTCTGGTTGGCTTCCCTTTCTTGTATGGTGCTTCCCCATCATAGCAGCAGTGACTCGTTAACTAGTTGAATCAGTTAGACCAAACTCTTTGTGAAATAGGGTGCTTACCTATGTGTGTACACAGTTAAGTCTACACCAACTACTGTAAGACAGTAATGTTTCTGACCTTTGCTGTTCAATTTAACAATGCCTGTTTATAGTCAGTAACAGAATACAATGTAGTACAGTCTTTGCTGGATTTAGTGTTGAGTATGGCTGAATGCATGCTTTCTTACATCTCCCAAACTCAACAGATAACTAAGCTTTCAGTGGGATGTTGATTGAAGCAGAAATGAGTAAAGTAATCAGCAGTGTGTGATTCAGTTTGAAAATCAATACAGACTGTACTGAGCCATAATAAGAGCCAGAAGAGGGGCTGGTAATACAGTAGGTCTGAATCAGCAAGATATGTAAAAAGTGCATCCACCTAACATAAATTTACCAAAGAGCATTTTAAAAAAATCAATAACTAGACCATTAAGTCCAGGTTTACAGGAAATTGCAGGAGAATCATTCAGGTTGGCACCACAAAATATTGAACACTGAGGCGCAGTGGCAAGGAGCTAAGTTCAGTATCCTCAGGAGTGGTGTTCAGAGCTGACAGCCCCTTGCAGATGGTCCAGATGTGGAAATACCTCCTAAGCTCAAGAAAATGAAAAGAGACAACAGCCAGATCTTCTCCAGAGCCACCTGTTCTGGGTGTATATCAGTGTGCCAAGACACCAACCTTTTAAATTTTTAAATCTAGCAGAAATATACTGAACAGTTATAAGCCCCTGCAGAAATCTGAGGGGAGTGGCTTTGGCTGGACTTGCCCGGGTCCAATGAAGTTGAATCTGTCTTCCAGTTATTTTCTCTTTTCATTTTTGTAGAACTAAAGCCTGCCTGCATTCCTAAGACTTTTACAGTAGCACAATTAAAGCTGAAAAAGCTCATACCATAGGGCTTACTCTGCCGTCCGTAGGCTGTAGCAGATGAATAGCTGAGGACAGGATGAGCAAGGCTGTGAACTTGTGATGTCTCATGGGCTCTGTGGTACTCTTTGCATGCGGGCTAAATGAGAGAGTCCTGAGCTACTTTGCATTTTTTCGTGAGGATCTCAGCTGAGAATGAACCTACAATCAGCTACTGTGGAATAATTGGCAAGTTCGTACCTTTGCTTACCTTTCACATTATTTACCTTACGTTATTCACATTTACACCTTTATGGCCATAGAAGTGGATTTTTAAAGGATGGTTCAGTGGAAGGCTGCTAGAGTTACCACTTTTGCTTTGTACTTTTCAGTAGCGAGGATGTCAGTGTTTGTTACCCTCCCAGATGTAGCTGGGACTTCTAGCTCATGATAACTAGCTCTTTTATCCAAGAGGAGGAATAATTCTGCTATAAGGATGTTTTCAGGCATCAGGACAAAAATTATTAGACTGAGAAAATAAGAACTATTTGTTAATTGCACAACTATATATAAACAACAAGCCCTTGAGATATATATTTGCAAAGCAGCAGTACTGTATAACATCACTCTGTGAAATACTTGGCTACGTTAGACACTCCTATAAATGCCAGCAGATCATTGTATATTGTATTTGCATTTATTTTTCTATCAGCCAAAAGTGTGCAGCTGAGATGACAATGAACTCTTTTGTTTGTTCACATTTAATCCTAACCAACTAGTGGAAAATACAGTTGTGATTTTACATGGAAATGACAGAATCTGCCCATTAATAGGACATCCTTGGAATGCCATGAGCTGGGAGGCAGGAAACACTTCCACCATTAACAGAGGTCTGAAATTATAGTTGGAGGCAATTTGCATACCCTTGAGTTTTCATTGCTTCCCTTCCTTTTTGCAATAATAGTACAATTCAAAAGTTTGTATGTTTGAGTGCTACTGTCTACTTAAGGTATTAACTGTCTTGTGACTCATTGATAGATGTGGGGCATGATCCTGAAGCCAAACGTATAATTGCATAAATATCGTTCACACACTTTTCAGTGGATGCAGGATTGAGTGAGCAAAAATAACCACCTTCTGTTTTGCCTACCCAGGCACCATAGCAACTGAAATGCTGTGCTTAAAATTGTCATTGGTTTTTCTCCTATCCCTTTGTTCCATATGGTGCAGGCTGTCAAACTCTCTTAACGTACAGTTCCGTGGATGCCAACTATCAGTGTGTAAGGAAATTAAATGCGCACAAAATTTGATGACTGATGCTGAGTTTCACAAGCTGTCTGCTTCGTTACTTGGCATGCCCTGAGACAGCATGTCCATGGCACAGCACGACTTTCTGCGAGGTGAGACTATGCACTGTCTCCCAGAGAGGGAAGCATGCTGCATTTTTATATGCTGGTGGTGCGGGGGAAATAAGAAGTACAATAATGCCATGTTAAGTAAGAAGCCGTGTTCCCTCCGCTCTTGTAGCATCAGTAGTAGAATCTGTATTACTTGAGAGGAGAAGGTAGATCATACTTGAAACAATAGTTAAAGATTTGATCATGCCGGGAGGTCCTAGTAGACTTTGAGGACTGCCAAAAATGTTGTCTGAACTTACACTTTTTTATTTTTAGGCACATAAATAAATAATATAACTTCAAAACAGCTGAGCAGCCACCAGATTTCAATGACTACTTATTTTGACTATTTTATTAGACCTTTGGCTTGGGCAAACGCTATTTTTCAAATACTGGGAGTAATCTTTTGATGTTAACCATTACTTCAAATGCTTCAGGATACCCCTGCACCACCAGTGAGAAGAGCAACTAGAGCTGGGAGTTGACAAAGCTGCATATTCTGCAGATCTCTTGTCTTTCCTACGTATGCCCTGTGTAAACAGCAAAGTAGTGTGATGTTGTAGCAGACGTGCGCTGCTTTGTGCGGTGTACACAGGGGTAAGCAACTGCAGGACGCGTAGACCATGAAATAAAAGTTGCTATGCCCACTTTGCATCACACAAGATGATGAACAACTGCATCAATATAGTCTTTCTGATTAAAACTAAAGTTTGATTAGCCAGTGTTGAGCCTATGAAAAAATTAGCTTTTCTTCTGATTAGACCATGCCTGGAAAAACTTGAAGAATTCCTTCTTCACAATCCAGATCCTTCACAATTATCTCATTGCACTCCCAGCTCTGATACTGAGATCTGATCTTAAAAGCAGTGCAGTGCAGCAGCAGCATGCTGGCCAGCAAGCCAAGAATTAGTCTCCACGTGAGCATTGGAAATGCCAAGTCTGCTGCAGGGTATGCTGGTACATGTGTGTCACTCATCCCAGACAAGTCACAGATTGACTGTAAGCCTGCAATAGAAGAGAATTCAGTATTTGTATATCATGCATTAAAAAAGGCAGGGGAAGGTTTATGATCTATAAACAACATGATTTGATGGACTGAAGCAAAAATGTTTGTCATCCGTAAATAAGATAATTTTATTCACTAGAGCCATTGTGAGGCAGTTTTACAACAGGACTGAGAGCCGTTTTTATTGATCACTTCAAATCAATTATGTTGTGCATACAAATTGGTACAAAACGTCACCCAATCACATTTATGACTCTCCTACATCAATACAGATGGAATGTTGTTCTGTATCATTGCATATTTGGTCAATCAAGCTAATATTTCACCTGCCTCGTCGGAGTGATAATGTGATGAGAACAACCTCAAATTACTGAAAATGATCAACCCATTCATTTCTGATCAAAGAGCTAGCTGACAGATTTAGACTTTTTTTAAAGCACACAAAGATTCATTCTCTTTTCTAAACATTAGATTTTACAGAAAGAAAAGAAAATCTCCACTTTAGGCAAAAACATCCTTTGGCACCACAGACTTCACTTACAAGTTTCAACTTTCTGTCCTTGTGAAGAGCTGGTAGAGTTGGCTACAGAAATCACTTTGCTTCCATGGGCTTTTTACATCCTCTGCTCCATTTACCTTCCTAAGGACTCTGTGTAGAAGATCTTGCTTTCTCCAAGTCGGACAATCATCCCAAAATCCTAAGAAAATGGACTTCTCTGGCTGTGCTTTAGTAAAGAGGGTGAATGCAACTGCATACCACCACAGGGAGACAGAGTTCAACAGTTCCTCAAATTTGGATGACGCTTCTTTGTACTATTTGCTGGAAGAATGGGCACTCAACCCATCAGGCACAAACATGAAGATGTTTTTAATCCCTCCAGTTGTCTGCCTCATGGCAGGTGTCCTCATCATTCCTACAATCTTGTTTGTGATCTTCTCTAGATTTAGCATCCGTCAGGAAACAAGGTACATGCTGCTGGGAAATGCTCTGCTTTCTGATCTGATATACCTGTTGTTCTACACCCTGTCAGCTGCCCTCAATGCAGCACATGTACATCTCCCAAAGGAAGCTTGTGTCCTCCTATTATTTTTGCTGGCAGTGGCTTACTGTGGAGGATTGTTCACAGCTGCTGCAATAGTCGTGGACACATACATAGCTGTTCTGTTTCCTTTGCGCTACATTGCTATTTGGCCGCCTTCACGAACTAAAAAAATTGTTGTATTGCTATGGATGTGTTCTGGGGCTTTCCCTGGGATTTTCTTCTTGGTGCTGTCGAGCACTCACAGCTTTGTGTCCTGTGTCCTGGAAACGTGCTCGGTTCCAGTAATACTGATACTAACTCTGAATGGGACTGATGCTGTGAAACTGTGTTTCTGGCTTTCCACCACAGTTATCTTTCTCTGCCTGTCTCTAATATTTTGTTGCTATGCTCTTCTGTATTTTAAAACAAAACAATCAGGTATATGGGAGAGCATCTGCTCCAGAGCCAGTGTAACATTCTTAATGCACAACACCGTATTATTTTTTTACTTCTTTCCACTCTTGGCCCTTTTTGTAGAATCATTCTTGTGCATTAATGTTGTCATCAGACTGCAGACAGGAATCTGGGTCTCCCTGACAGTCTGCAATATCCTGATGATCCTGCCTAAAGTTTTGTTCCCTTTCCTGTATGGGCTTCGATACAGAGAGATCTCGGCATCTCTCAAATCCATTGTCAGAAAGAAGCATCTTCACCTGGTGTTACCTGCTTCGTCACCATCCTGAGCCAACGCAGAGCACAACCACAGCAGAGGAGTTGTCCTTACCTTGTTAGCATGCAAACCTGATGGAAATCACTCCGCTTCTGAAGAAGTGATCTGAAGAAGTGATCAACCCATGTTAGAGAAGATGTGCGTTGATCACTGTCTCCTTGGTGCCAGAAGGACACAGATCTTTCCTTGCATCACAGCTGGGAATACAGCAGATGCTGTCCGGGACAAAGTTCTAAGCTTTGTTCTGATGTGGGAGGGCAGTATCTTTTGGAGAAGATACTGAATCAAGATCATTTTCACCCAGCTGTGGCAGATGCCTTTCTGGAAAAGTTAAAACGGATAGTGCAAAGCAAAGGGGATAACCACAGGGCTCTTGACAGCATCACCTGCATCAGAGAGGATCCTTAACCTAATGTGTTGTGACTATAACAGCTATTTCTTTCACTCACAGTGCATGCTTGCAAAGTTGGTAACCAGTATCCTATTCTTTAGAACATGCACTGGCAGGTGCTTCTGGAAATTGGTGAAACTCTGTACTTCATCTTGTGCAGTGTGCTAGCATATCAGCTGCCTTATGGATTCTGTCCGACAATGCGCAAAACACTGAATTTTTAAAAAATCTCAGTCTGATGGGAAATCATCTTTGATTGATCTGTTGAGCAGCCCAACACATGATGCTGTCAGGGAGTAACAGAGATGGGCTGTTTGGTGGGGGAAAACAATCTGGGAGCAGCGGGTGGCAGTGCCTCCCTGCAGGGTGCCGTCCCGCTGTGCCCCTGCCCGCTGAGCTGAGTGGGTGGCCGCAGGGAGCTCAGGTCAGCCCAGAGCCCTGATTCCCTGCGGGGTCTGTACTGACGCGACCAGGCCAAGGCTGAGCCGGCAGCTGGGCCAGGGCAACGAGGTGCGAGGCTGGGCACAGGTATACCCATAGCATGGCTCAGACATGACCCAGGATGAGAGACTAAGCATAAACACTGTTCCTGAGTCCCTGCCGAGGCATTTCCCAGGTCTGTGTCTCACATAGATCTTACACAGCAGCCTGATCCCAGGTTATGGATGCACCATATCAGAGCTGGTGTTGGGCACCTGCCGCCAAACCCCTAGGAAGGTCAGGAGGAGGGGCTGCAGAGCCTGTTGATGTACTCAGGGGCAAGAAAGATGATATCTTGTAAAAGTATTTTAGGTTTTCCAGATCAGACACCTACCTACAGAAGATGAGTGAAACATATTTCTGATCTTTAAAGAAACCAAAATTTCATTAGACATAAATGTCAGTGTGGAGAACTTAAATTGCAGTGCTGCTCCTTGGACTTGAGAAAAGAACTTTTGTCTTTCTAAAGATAATATTTTTAGAATTTGTTACTTTTTATACAAAAATACATTGGACTTAAAAAAAAAAAAGGCATTAGAAAATTGCCCTTGATTTCACTCTGTGCAATACTTTGCTTGTATACAGACTCTCTCCACCTTCTGTTTGCTTAAAGCAATACACAGAAAGTGCTGAATGTGGCTTTGGGGAGTTTCACACTCATCTGAAGAATTCCACTATAAGTGTGAGCCAGGAGGAGATGGGTGTCTGGTTGCCTGAGATGGTTTTTGGCAATGAAGCCTATTTGAGACATTCCTACTTATCTCTTTCTCTCCTCATTCCCAAGCTGCTTGTTAACTCTCCTCACATTGCAGTGTCTGCTCTCTCCAGTTTGCTGATACAACTGCTTCTAGGGTTGCAGGTTAAAAATATCCCTCTAGGGAGAAGTGGTGGTATTTTCATTTTCAACTGAGATTATCCCGGCGATCTGTTTTATAGCATGTTCTGCAAACATAACTGAGGGGGTTACAAATTCCAGTTCAGAAATGGGAATGAGCAGGAACATCTTAGAGGCTTTGCTGCAAAGGGAACACTTCTTGAGTAAGAGCATCTTTAAGCTAACGTTGTTGCAGGTGAATAGACTGTATTATTGCATATTTGCTCTAACCATGGTTCTGTGCTTCCCCCATTTTGATCTAAAAGAACATCAAAATAATGAGTAATTGCGGTGTTTCCCAGAGAAAATAAAATTTCTCCTAAGTCCTCTTCAATAAAAACAATAGGACCTAAAAGTTGCATTTTACTGGCTGCTCTTATTTTTCTCCAAGATGAATGTACTGTAGATATTTGTTGTACAAGCTATGTTTGTATGAAGACTTTATATTCAGCCTATAACAGGGCTCTTCCATAACACTGGGGAGGGGGAAATGTCTGTCTGCTAGATCAGGTGCTTTCTGCTAAATCTCTTTAGCATGCGGTATGATGAAGAATGGAAGAGGTACTGGTAACTCCCCAGGCCACTCATATCCTAGGCCAAATCTTTATGCCAATGCCCATGGGCAAAGGTGCTGATAACTTACAGGTTGTTTTGTCCGTGTAAGATTCTTTCAGGTTTTGTCACCTGAAGTTTACGTATATTGTAAATTTTCATGCTGAGTAGTAAAGATAACTGTGTAAATAGTATAAAGTAAGGTAGTTCTATATACAGCCATAGGTGACTTTGAATAGCTGCAGGTTAATAGAATTTGATCTTCCTGCTAACCTCAGTCAGTTATGAAGTTAATCTCCAGGACAGACTTGGATTACATTGCCAATTCTGTAACTCTTTCTTACATCCACAGCCCCTGGATATACTTAGACACAACTAGAAGTTTGGTAACAGAAAGAAGGACACTGAAAGAAGAAGGGAGTGAGTTGGTGATCATGGCAAGTTTATGTATGTATGTATGATATCTGTCCATAGTGATATCATAAGGACCAGGCAAACAAAACACTGCTTTGTGGCAATGATCTTCTAAGAAACATGAATAAAATAGTCTTATTCATGTCTTTGAAATCGTTCTCTAAAATGGGTGTTTGCCTAAGAAAGATTTTAGTTGAACTGAAGTTAGTTAAGTTGAACAGAATTCTTAAAAGGTCATCCGCATTGCGAGCTGATGAGATTTTATTAATCCACTTTAAGGTGATTTAACATTAGATAGGTAAGTTTTGCTTAAATGACTGCTTGTAGACAACTTCTTGTGCTGTTTGGTAGAAAAGTAGTATGTTGCAGCACGCATAGAAGAAACACATCACGATCCTGAATCGTTTTCCTTTTAGGATTTCCCGAATCTATCTGAATAGGACTAAAGAAGTCACCAGGGAAGCATCACAAGCACTAGGTTCCTATAACTCTTTTCATAAACATCTTGAGTTTCATCTTAAAGATCGCTAGACTGCTTTATTTGCCAGAACGTCATGGCTGTAGTGATTAGCAGCCTTGTAAGGATGTCTCCAGACAGGCTCTGGAAATTCAAACTGAGACTATTTACCAGAGCCCAGCTATCAACCTCTCTGAGGTCACAGAAGTGAACTTCTTGAATGTCACTGTGCCTGCCCTGCATTTTAATTTAAAGTGAAATGGAGAGCAGTTGACTTTAACATGTGATTTGGCAGCTGGGGCAGTAATCCTTTAGCAAATTGCAATAGCATGAATCACTAAAGGTATTCTAATTTATAGGCTAAATATATTCCTGGTCACTTTTTCCCCTGATAATGTTTTGCCAACGTTATCACTTCGCTTACGACTGCACTCTTCCCTCTCTCAATTGGATTGACAGTGCACTTGACTGCTGTATGTAACCCGCAGACTGAAGGGAGTCAGACCTCATTCCAGGGGCTGGGTCTGTGCCGTACCGCACTGGAGAAATAAATAAGTCTGCAGTTAGAACTGTGCCTCAAACGAGATCAGTGTCACGAGGTGCAGAGAATCTCCAGCAGGTAAACAAGCACGCAGCTTTGGATTTGGGGTTTAGTTCATTTGCAATGATTTGAGTAATTATTCAGTAAAACCGATTAACCTCCTGCAGTCTTAGTAATTAATATTAGAGTGTCTACTTCTGCTCTATCAGCTGGCTGTGTCATTTTCTAAGGAAAGTTTAAAATAGTAATAGGTCAGAAGGAAACGCATTTGCCTAGTTGCACTCAAGGCAGCCCCGAGAACCCTGGGGCTGCGTCCCAGTGCCAGGAAACAGCACCCGCTGCCCGAGACAGGTCACGCAGCTCCCGCAGGGAGTCATCTGCTCTTTGCTTTGCTACGTGCTGGTTTTGTACACCGAGATACTGTCTGTCCTTTGGACAGAAACTGTGATTGTGGCCGTTCCCTGTGGGAGGTGGGTACGTATGGGAGATGAGAGAGCGCCTGTGATAGGAAAAGGAAATCACAAGTTTCCCTGAAACTTGATTTCTCTTGTCTCCTGTCCCCACCCCCACCTTGCTGCTGGTAACTGAGGGCACAGCACTGCTAGTTCTTGCCATTTTTTCACAAGCCTCATGATTTTTGGCATCTTCATAAAGCTACTCATCCTGAATGTTTTTGTTTTTCAATATGCTTCTAGTCCTTCAAATTGCAACATGAATCTGAAAGGTACAAAGAGCAGGGAGGCAAATAAAAACAACTCTTCATGAACTGCTATTAAAACGTCAGAATTTTGGAGAGACTGTCATGAGTTAGGAGAGGGAAAGGAGCCAAGCTGTGGTTCTGCTGTCTCGTGTTTGTCAGTGAGGGATGGTCTCCCTTATTCTTGCCCCAGGTCTGCAGATGTGGCTGGGGAACTGCCACAGGAGAGACAAGCGGCTGTTTCCTGTCTCTGATACGTAGAGTTAAGAATTTGTATTTGGAAGTTTATTTGGACAGCTTTTTTCCAACTGAGTGGATTATTTTTCTCAAGGAAAAAAGTACAAGTTTTGCTACGGACATTGTGGGGAGAAAATCAGCAACCAGCTCCTGAGGGCTACTGGTTTTTAGCATGATTCCCAGTAGGAAGAACTGGTTAGCTTCAGCAGCTGCTATCATTAGTTTAGGCAACCGGGGAAGATACAGAAATGCAGCTCCTCAAAGGGAAAGGGAGACCCCCCCATTCATCCACCTTCCCTGTCCCTGTAGACCAGCCAGTACTGCTAGCCAAGTCAAAGGTGGTAACTGTTCTTCACAAAAACCTTTTGAAATAAAATACTCTTTTTAGAAGGCATTTCTTCATGCCCTTTGAAAAGTAGAGTGGGATGGGACAATCTGGGCCAGCATGGGAGTGTGGGAAGTGCTGCACCCTGCAGAATGACAGGAACGTAAAGAAGGAAGAGGACCAATTTAAAAAAATAATTGAAAATGGAAGGACTGCGAGAAAATTAGAATAAGAAAATACGGGGATTGGCTGGAATTACAGAAGTGAGTTTCAAGGCATGGGGCAAATTGCAGAAGAGATGGGATTTGTTGCAGTCTTCCTGAGGGAAGGACACAGTGGAGACCTGTTGGGGGGCATGCACCTACCCCATGGGCTGCATCTGCCCTGCTCAGCCTGCACGGCAAACTCACCAGCACAGTCTGCGGGTGCTGCCGTACCGCTGAGCACTGTGGCATTAATGTGCTGAAAATCAGGAACCCACATTTTTTCTCAGCCCAGCATGAGAGAAATGTTATTTTTAATACTGTATAAGGCAAAAGAACACATCACAGAGAGGGAGAAAATCTGGAAAGGAGTCACTGCTCTCTGCTTGGACAGATTTGTTTTGCACAGTGTTTTCTGTCCTGATTTCATGGTGAGTTGGCTCTTTCCAGCAACTAGGCAGGGGAGGAGGGACAGGAATATGTTCCCAGCCTTTGGCCAAGAGTGTCCCAGAGCGTCCCGGGTGTGACCTCTGCAATGTTTATTTTTCTTTCTCTACAACTGACCCAGATACTGGGACTTGTGACTCGGGCCCTCCTGGCCTGTTGAACGTTTGCTCCTTCTGGTACAGCATGTGATGGTCCCAGGAATCAGGCTGGGAACAGTACCTGGAACTGTTTTTCTCTCCAGCAGACTGTTCTGTCCGTTTGCATTCCAGGAAATTAAAACCCGTGAGAAAAATCCTGGGAGAGCACTGCCACCCAGTGGGGATAGAGGCAGGGATGCAAGCAGTGGGGACACCCATGTGTACAGCAACAGTGAGAGGAAAAAGCCCTTCAGGCTTTCAGGCTTTCAGTAAACCACCCCAGAACAGAACAAAAGGGAAACTAGGTTTTGGTCTGCTTTATTAGAAAACAGCTACAATGAATGTTCAGTGGAACCAGATTAGCGTTCATTTATATTTGCAGCCTATGCAGTCTCTTTCTTGGGAATGACAGCAAGGTTTGCAAACTGAGAGGGATATTTTTGGTCACGCAGAACTGAAAAACCAACAAAGTGTCTTCAAGCAAACAAACACACAAACAAATAAAACAGTTTTAACTTAATCTAATGTGCCAACCACTGGAAAAAAAGCACAGCTTTGGAGGAAACGACGTTACGTTTCACCAAAGTTACAAATCTTTCATTCCAAAAAGCAGTGCTGCAAATCCAACTTAACACAATAAATAGCACAGCTTTGGAGGAAACAACGTTACATATCACCAAAGTTACAAATCTTTCATTCCAAAAAACAGTGCTGCAAATCCAACTTAACACAATAAATAGTTGAACAAACTTCAGGACCGGGCTGAGCCAGTTCAAGCATGTTTCAGGGCAGATATAGCTGGGAAGTAAATTTCCCACCTACACATCTCTTCATTTCTTTGCCTGATCGGAGGTATTGTGTTGGCAGGAGTAAACTACAGCTGGTCCCTTTGTTTTTCTGTGGAGGGAAGGAATTAAGATAATTTAAGGATATACTGTACAGGGGAAATGCAAGGGCTGAGGGTATATACAGATACTCCCCAGAGGACCCTAGTGGCAGTATTTCCATCCATTGCTACCAGCAGATAAAAAATGTGCCGCAGGGGCATGGAGGTATTGGGTTTCTTTGCAGTTCTCCTACAGTCAGACAGAAACTGCCCCGGGCACAATCCTGCGGATGTGAGTGTAAGACTTCCTGAGGGTAACGCTCCCGTGATGAGACACCCCCCGAGGCAGGACACACTCTTCTGTCAGCTTCTGAGTTTCGGGGTCCCAGCACAGCACTGTTGCAATGACTTCGTTCTTTTCATCTCGGCCCCCGGTGATAAACAGCTTGTTGTTGCAAGGAGAAATCCCACAACTGGCTCTCTCATGGGTGAACTGAGTCACCAGGCACCATGTGTCTTCCTCAGGGCTGTAGGAGTAGAGTGCTTTCATTGCCCCACCTGGAGAGGAAATGGATATCAGTTTGCACAGAACATTCCTGTATGAGATTTTAACTAAACCACCCACTTCAACAAGACTCCATTCCTGACATTCGTAAGAATGATTTATGCCCCAAAGCTAAGAAAAAACAAGTCACAGGATACTTTATTGTTTTGAAAGCCAGATCCGCAGAAGGCCACTCATTGTTCCTAAGACTGTGGAATTTAAGGCCAGAACAAACTGCTGTGGTCATGCAGTGTCACCACAGTGTATCCAGCAATAGACCTTTCTCATACCTGCTCCTCCAGCTAAGGACACAACTTTAGAAAAAGCCATGTTGTTTAGAAGAGCTTAAATCATGAAGGACTAGGTGTGGTAAGCTGTCACTATTAGAAATGGGTACATGATGTCTTCACTGACTCCTCTAACTTCAATGTCCATTTACCCATCAAACCTTCTTCTGCCTGGAGCTGGCTATTTTCAAAAGCCCATTCCTCATCTAGGGGTTTGTTAGACTGAACTCGTAATCTTCTTACGGATAAGCTAAACAGAGAGTGACCTTCAGTTTCCCCATGTTTCCCAAACCTGCAGTGATTCTTCAAACTTTCTGTGCACTTCTTCCAATTTTGCAGGGTGCTTTTCTTTTGAAAAATGGTCAATACCCAAGAAAGGCTATGGAAATATATTCCCTCCTGAGAGTACCAACACCTGATTGCTTCTTATTCTGAAATTTGCAGGGACTGGGTCTGCCTTCAAGTGTATAGAATAGGGCTGGGGAAACCTTGAAGCCATGTCTTATTGATGAGTTGCAACAACGCCTGGGATCCTACCTGCTGGCAAAGTGAGCATTTATCCAATGTAGTTATAATAAATATTGGTTTTGATGATCCAGTACTACTCCAGTACTTCAGGGGTGATCAAGTCACTGTGAGGTGTCTTAAACAAGTTTTATTTCCCAATTGGAGCAGACTGAAAACATACACGTTAGTTACCGTGATTCATCTGGCAGTTGGTAGTTCGTCGGTCTGGGTAATTTGATTGCTTTCGATGCAGCAACCAAATGCTCTTTTATCTTTTAAACCTCAGGTGGGGCTGATTTCTATCCAGATTGAACTAGATTTGTTTCTCAGATAGGGAAACAGTAGGTTTATTGGTGAAACTTGCTGAATAAACTGGAGTAACTGGAGTATGGCGTCAAATTTTATCGGGAGTTGTATCAGCTAGCCCGTAAGTTATGCCTTCTCTTTCTGTCTTTCATCTTGTACGAAGAGGGTGATGTCAATCCCTGTGCTGAGGAGAAGCACAAGGTATTTACATACACACAAGGTGCATGCATACATATATATACATGTGCACACACACGGGCATTATAAATCTCCCTTCAGAACACCATTTACTATTTGGTGATACCCTGGCTCTATGCCAGCCCTCAGCACCACATTGATTATACTGCAAATGAGAAACTTTCTGTGCCAGGGCTGTGGGGCCGGTAGTCTTCAGAGCTCCTGTTCTGGAAGCAAATGTTCCTCTTTCCTTCTTTTGGTTTTTCCAGCACCATCTGGAAGGCTCCTTAATCCCTCCACAGTTCAGCTCACCACCATTAAACTCTTGTTCTTCCATCTTTGCTTCCAGTTCTGGCAATTGACTGAATTAACCCCAAGCACAACCTAGTGAAGAGGTCTGGGTCTTTGGGTATCAGTGGCTCTGCTCCCATGACCTGCTCCAAGTCACTCATATTCCTACCTAAATCTTGTACATAGTGGGCTGTGTAACACCCCCAGAGAGGAGAGGGGACATGATGTAGATGTGAGGTCATGGCCTTGACACTGGGAACTCACCTTTGGAGGCTTTAAGTTGTCTCTGGGCTAGCTCCAGCTTTCCAAAATACCTACCACGCTAACAGGGAGTTTGATTTGGTGACTCTTCACTACTGTCTGTGAATGTGCTGGATTCCCATCCCTCACTAAGCTGAATAGGAAGAGCCATCTGACCATTTGATTGCACTCCATAGAGTTTGTGGGTAAAACTAACACACAGAAACAAGCCCTGCTGTATCTAGACAAGAAGGAACATTAATGCTTCACCTACCCACAACATAAATGTGATCACGGAAACTTGCAGCATTGATGCATTTGGCTTCCACTGGCATGGCAGCTTTCAGGCTCCAGGTGTTGGTTGCAGGATCGTAGCACTGAGTCTTGTCCGTTGCCAGCTTCCCGTTGGGTCCTCCCCCGATCACATAGAGTTTCTTCTTGTAGCTCGCTGCTGCAAAGGAGCTTACATTGACCATAAGGGGGGCAGCCTGTGTGACCATAAAAATCATTAGTAACCATTTTGATTTCAAGTAGTCAGAATGATGCCTACAGGGTGGGAGTCCGTGGGTTAAGTCAGACAACCCTTTTAAGATGATCAGTGGGGTTCAGAAGATGATGTTTCTAGGGATAAGGGAGAAGTATGTTTCAGCTTTTTCTTAAGACTGTAAACCTCTTAATAAAAATATGCTCTGTTCAAATGCTGTTACTAAAATTACATTGTCAACAATTCAAAATGTAGGAAATGTCAGAAATGCCCCAAATCTCCTTTGTATACTTATGTACATTGAAAAAACACAAGAAACTTGTTCATACTCATCTTTCTACTTGCAGATTCCTTTGCATTGCTTTGTATCATCTAAAAACTAGGGTTTGTATCTGCCATTATGATGCCTAATCTCATTAATTTCATGGGTTAATTGGCTGCCTAATACTCTCCTCATTGCTTGAAGTACAGTTAGTAGAACTGTTTTTTTTTTCTATTCTCTTTACCTTGAAACCTGTACTTTCAACTTAACTGTATAACACATACAGTAAATAATGCACAGGTTGATAAACACATTATATATATTATGTATCATAGCAGTAGTTTTCAGCCTGTGGTCTGGTTCTTGTATACTATATTCTTACTCACTGATTCATGGACTACTAGCTTTAAAAGCCAACTAAGAAAAGGAAAGTTAGGCATTAGATGTCTCACAGGCAATGATTGGCAGGCAATCCTTGATTTTCACTTTCTGAAGGATACATATTTCTATAGAAAAATATTTAGAGTTTTTAAAGACCAGAAATACTTAAAATAATTATACTAGATCCTGTCTGGTTCTTTTTTATGATTCAAAGCCCAAACATTTTCTGATTAAAATGTTCCAAATGAGTAAAATGTTATGTGATACAGTATCTTACCTCTGACCAGCAGTTATGAAAGGGATCATATGCTTCCATGCTGTTGATTCTCTGCATGCCATCGAACCCTCCAATGACATATACTTTGCCACCCAACACAGCCATTTTATGCCTCCATCGCCCAATATTTAGATACTCGATTTGTATCCATTTGTTGATGGAAGCGTTGTATTTCCAGACATCGTGCTTTGTTTCTTTGCCACCTGCAGTGTACATGACACATGTAAATATGATAGCATAGCTTGTATTTACTTAAAATCTCCAATATGTTTAAATTTAAAAATGTTCTCTCACAACTGAAAATAAATTATTGGTCCTTATCATTAGCGTCTTAATTACCTACACCAATGGCCTGGCCCTGTTATACAAGAAGAAAATTTCTGCATTTAGGTTACTTAATAGTGAAGGAAACTCTGAACAATTTCCACAGACAAATATTCAATAAACTGTCCCCCACTTTACCAGACCACAACCGCTTTCACTGTAATACTGAATGAATGACCAACTACACGCAGCATGGTGATACGCAGGCAATTTTTGTGCACCACCAGAGCTTTGCAGGATGCTGGGAAGTGACAAATAAACAAATGTGATTTAAAGAAAGTAGCAGAGGATGCTGCTGTTGCTAGTGCCAAATCCCTCGAAGACGAGCCTGCACTGGGAACCTGCCAGTTTGCGCAGGGTAGATCCAGTCAGCTAGCCTAGCGGTTTACATCATAAAATAGAAGACCTGACTCTGAACTCCTGATGGATAGTAGTCCTGCATGACGTTAGACATTTTACTATTCAGCCTTGAGATCATATGGCTGGGATCTCATTTTTGTACCTCTCCTTCTGATCTCTTTCTCTACTGACTCGGATTTGCTTCATATTTATAGATTGAAGAACAGAATTGGACCCTGCAAACTCATTCTAGAGCTGACTTTCAAGTGAATCTTTACTCATGCTAAAGCGGAGAGCAGTGTTTTAAACAAGCACTTTTGTTTGCATATAATTTTTGATGTAACTGCAATACAAATGGAACTAGTTAAGCCTGAAATCACATTTACAGAATGAGTAGATTATTCCATCATCTGCAACCTGATTAAACATTTGCTTCACTGGTGAATATACTGAAAAGAGAATTCATATTCCATTGAGAAAGTGCCTGCCTTCATTGGTATTCTGTACTGCAGCCAGATCACTGCAAAGTGATGGAGCTCATCTCTGGGCCAAATAGCAGATTGAATAGGAGATAATTAGCATGCTAGAAAGAGTAGTTTGTAACACTTTTGTCTCAGTATTTTTCACATGTATGCGTTGAATTTTATTTGCACTCAAATAGCTGAAGTGGCTGAAGGGCCTGAATGCGGCATTCATGGCTACAATGGGGCTGAGGGACTGCAGGTGTTCCCCTTACCCTCCCTTGAAGTTTCCCTTTTCCATGAGCTTGTTCTTTCCTGCACAGGCTGAAACTCTGTTAAGAGCCTGAACTGGACCGAGTGGGTGAATTTGCCCCACATCAGGGGTCAGGGAGAGATTTTTGAGAGAACTGGAGGTTTAGTTTGTTTCTGTTCTTTCTCTAAACCCCAGTTCTTTCTAATCTGAGGAAGAATTGTAACTGAATTAGTAAAAGTAACAGAATGGTGAGTGATAAATCATGTTATTTGTAGTTACTACTACTACTACAAATGTAGTGTTTCAGTCCATCCAGTCAAAGCATTTAAACTGTTCAGGGAAATGGTGATCTAAAAGTAGTCATAATTTTGTGCAAAGAATTTTCCTGTTGTTCAAATGCTACAAGAGCAGGGAAGACTCCAAACTGTACCCAGATGCCAAGGGAAATGAGCATGTGAGAGGGGAGGTCAAATTAGGAAAGTCACAGGAGCTAAAAGAAGGAAAACGAGTGGAAGGACAAACAGGAGGAGGCAGATGTTTAATTGGGATTAAGCCACTAATGATTTGGTTTAGCTGGAAAGAAACTACTGACTTTGGTCCACTCGACCCTTTATTTGGGTGGGAAGGGTGAAAAGCAGATAGGAGAAAGGTTAAGAGGGAATTGAAGGAGGGAGTCAAAGATATGAAATGAAGCAGAGAAGGAAGAAAGAGGTCCTGTGAGAACAGCAGCCCTGTGAGAATAGCAGCAAGAGGAAAGCCAGCTTAGACTCACCGTAGCAGGGGAGATAGATAGCCTGAATAGAGCATAAAAGAAAAGCGGAGAAGAGACACTGGAAAAGATGTCAAGAATAAGAGGAAGCGAAAAGCCTATGACCTTGAAAAAGAGGAAAGGGTAAGAGAATAAAGGCAATTATAAAAGAGACCTCTCAACTCAAGGGTGTGAAGGTGTGAGTGATGTTCCCTAGCCGGGAAGTTTGACATAGGTTCCCCTCTACAGCTAACTTTTAATAGAGGGTCTGTCACCAGGGTAAAAAGAAACTCCGTATGGTGGACTGAAAGGAAAAACCTCCTTTATTTCTAACTAGGGAAGGAATAATTTAATTCTTATCCCAGGATAAAGATTTAATGAACTTTAAATTGGAATGAGGTGATAAAAATATGTCTATTCCCAAAAGGGAGAATGCAATGGAAGATATTGGAATAAAGGCAATGGACCACTATTCATACTTACGAAAAGCATTCACACTTTAGCCCTCCCTCCTTTTTTCTACTGTTCTGTTTTAAGCAAACATTGAATTTGGTGGATAATTTTGTGGGAGAAAGTGTCCTACCCGTGGAGGCACTGCTCTGTATCATGGTCTGTAAGGCAACAGTGATTATCAGCTTGCTATCACTTTTCCTTTGGAAAACAGAACGAGATCATCAAACTTGTTTTTGACAGGCCATCAAAACCAGCTGTCAAACTGACTAGCAAGCTTGAGTTTAACCTTTTTGGTCATCAAAGTAAAAACTCTGCAGCTCCAGGATCAAACCCCTATATGGAGCTCAACTGTATTTGTGTGGGAAGTTAAAAGTGCATCCTGAAGCTTGCAGGATGACGGCCTGCAAATGTTACGTTCAAACCCATGCTGTGTGTCTGGACCATTGGGTTACATCTTTGACAGTTAATATTGCTGTTAGCAAGTGGGCCCTTCCAGCATCCTGTCTGATCCACTGTTGAAGTGCTCCTGAATGTAGTTTTCAGGTAGCAGCCAAACAGCGGTGACTGTTCCCTGCAGGTTCTTGACTGATCCTTCCAGAATGAGTCAGACTCTGGCAGGATTTTGCTTATGCATTTGGAGCTGCAAATGGACTTGTTACAAGAAGACGCTGGAGCAATTATTCTTCATTTTATGTTTGATAAACTGTTTTCAGGGGCCCTTCCATGACCACAGTCACTAAATGTTTTAGGGTGCTGCACAGAAGTAGCCATGCATATAGATTAATATCGTCTGAAAAGGAATTCTGTGCTAAAACCAGGGCTAGGCTGTGTCCTGTGCTTCTCTGGAGCCTGTTCGAAGCCAAAGCATTAGGAATACCTGTAGTGCTTAATTCTCCTAAAGCTGCCTCGAGCATGCTCTTGATAAAAGCTGGAAACAATTGTGAGAAACCTCTGCTCCCCTCTTCCATTCCCAATGTCTCGTTCCTTACCCGATATGTAGACTTCATTTTTTAGCGTAATGCATGCAAACTCCACCCATTTTTTGTTCTCATTCTCCGTCTCCTGCTCTGTGATTGGTAATTTTGCTACTTCCAGACGGCTTCGCCTCAAAGGATCCAGGCAAGTCACTTCTGCTACAAACTTCTCATCTTTTGTACAGCCCCCTATGATCATAAACACCTCAGACTGGAACTCGTGCATCCTGGGCTTGGTTCTTTCCGTAATAATCTAAATGCAAGCAAGACAGAGTGAGTACACAGGGCACTTACACCTACAATTACAGAAAGGTCTAGTGACCTTTTTTCTGATTACCTGTTTTGCAGATCACAACTGGCTTACATCAGCTGATCCAATTATCAAGTGCTCTCTAAGTTGAAAGCCTGGAAAGCATCCTAGAAGCATTCAGTAGAGGTTGCTGTATCCCTCTTTCATCAGGACTTCTCCAAAACTAGACTTAGTTGCTTTTGCCTACCTGCTAGGATCCTTTCAGGTCCTCTTGAATTCCCAGGGTGCCACCAAGAGCTATGAAGGTGAGCACTAGTGACAAGGCTGGGTGAATGTGAGGCAGCTGAGAAGGACAGGTTTTATTTGGGCTGACAGAGTGAGGGCAAGGAAGGAGGGCCCCAAGGTTTGCGTATGCCCTGGGGAGATTGGAGAGAGCAAGACTGCAGTTAGTGCTAGCAGAAAATAAGTGCTCTCATGATTTGTCCTGAAGAGATATGTTAAAGTGTCAAAGCAATAACAATTCTTAACTGGGGTGTTTTTTTTATTTCTTTCTTTGTTTACAAGCCTTAATTTTACGCCAAAATTAGAAGATTTACTTAAAGTCAGCACCAGGCTCTGAAACGTGGTTAGCTCTAATTTACTGCCTGTTGGCTCAGTTTATTGACCAGGTCTTTGTTTCAGGGACACTGGAAAAAGTCACTTCCCGGGTAGATGGTTCCCCAGGAGTAAAGAATGCAGGGTGTGCTTGGAAGCTTGTGTTCTGCTTGGAGGAAATACTTGCAAGCAAGTGGAAATGAGTGCATTAGTGTCCTGAGGTATGCTGGCTCTATGCTGAAGGACAGAAGAAATAACCTTCTTTATCTTCTGCTAAGCCCCACTTTTTCATACTGGAAGAAATGCAGTGTAAAAAGCATGGGGAGCACATAAAGTTGTTTCTTGGCTTACGCTGTATCACAGGGCATTTGCCAATTTGCAGACCCTCAAAGTCTGCTGGGAGAGGTCTGCACTCCTCTGCAGTAATTGCAGTTGTTACCTTCTGCATACCCCAGAGAAGCAGTCCGTGGACCCACAGGTTAAATGCTGTGACAGTAGGCAGCTTGCTTACAGTTTTACTTCTCTTTCTACTTTTAACATGTTTCTATAAATTGGCATAATTTAGCTATATTAAAAAATACTACTTAGACATAAATCTTGTACTTACCCTATGTTTAGCAAATTATTAGGCAATTTTTTTTAACATCTGTCCCGGAACTTGTCAGCTTTCAGAATTCTGTTTTTAACCCGTCTGTCACCATTGCCAGGCATTAGCCCCGGGCAGGATAGCTGGCAGGGCTGGCTCTGACGGCTGCCCCTTTGAAGATGAGTGTAATGAGTGTTCAGCCCTGAGCAACACTCCTTTTATCTATCCTGCATGGACCCGACAGCACTGCTGAGTGGGGCAAGGCTTCCTCAAGGAGTTCCCACCAGACTGGCCAGCACTGCCCTGGGTTGCCATGTACTGTCTTACGCAGTCACCGGCACAAAGAGCCCTTGGTCTCTCCCCCTCTGCCAGTGACACATGCACTGTTAGCGATGGATCCACAAGTGATCCTGAGGCCTCCTACCTTCCTCTGACTCTGACTGAGGAGGCACACACGTTTACTCACACGCTCACGTACCTTTGCTCCTGTTGTGAAATCTGACCTCTGGTTGCTCTCCCCTCTACCCCATATTTCAGGCCAGGAGATGTGACGGATACCTAACTTTCCAAAGAGGACAGGCAATTGAAAAACTGGAGTTCCACCACAGCCTACCTTCACCAGGCAGAACAGGACTCGACTGAATCTCAGGATGAACCTGTCTCTTTGCCTGCAGGGAACTCTGCAAAGGAGGAAGATAGGCAGACCTCTCCTCTGGGAAGAGACTGCCTTCTTCATGGAAGGTTCCCTCTCTCTGAAACGTTTCCCCCCATAAGTAACAGATGGAGATATTACATATTCAGATTTTAAAGAGTAAAAAACAGGCTGTGACACGGTTTAGTGGGAAAATTATTCTTCCTTTCTTAGGCTTGAAATAATAGCTAAAAGAGTGAGGTGTCAGGAGTAACACCATTTGCCTTTTTACTAGGAAAGTCACCTGGGGTCTTTGTTTAGCTGCACAAGTGTGTGTATGAAGGGTTGAGCTCAGATGTTCATAAACAGGAAGCTGTATACTTTGTTTTAAAACAACCTACCACAAGCTTCTAAACTCACTAAATCAGCAGGATAACTTGTGAGGCCCACCTTGACTTTTCAGTAGCACCACTTAGTGAAACTTCAGTGTGAGCACCTTTTTCTGCCTCATGGTACTCCTTCCGATGGGATTTTTGAACAGAAGCATGAGACATCTAGAAAGAGCAGCAAATACCTTCCTTTTTTACTCACCTCATTGCCTGACAGATGGTACATTCTTGCTTCCTGGAGCAAAGGAAAGACATCTGGGCACTGTCTAATGAGTTGATCAGCTTCAACAGTCTCTACAAAATACCAGGGGTCCAAGAGGGGCAACCGGACATTTTCCAGCACATACGGCAGGAGAGGAAACCTTTCCGACTCCTTGTAACGAACCCAGTTCATTACAGTTTCGAACACCTGTGCCTCTTCCGTGACATAGAGGTCATCACTCTTCAGCGTGCTGCAGAGAATGTCGGCCGGCAGCTCCAGGAACTCCTCATAGTTCAGGACTTGGGTGAAGTTCTGGATAATGTAGTTCTGCACTTGTTGTTTCAGGCTGTGCAGGGAGTGGGCATCAGCCAGCCTCAGGATGCCAACGCAGTTCTCCGGCTGGAGGGCTTCAGTGAGAAAACTGGCACAAGCATCTACCATGCGAAGGAACTGTGGACAGAAAACGCATGTATAAGCACAGACTGGTTACTTGTATGACCGTATCACAGGAAAGCTATGGAACTTTGGGGCTGGGCCCCAACCGTCCGTGCGCAGTACAGCAAAGAGCTGGGGGAGACAAGAAATCAGTCATATGAGGGCAGGTATCTCCCAGAACCTGCAGTCTGAAATGAAAATTTCTTCCTCCCACTGTTTTTTCTCACTCTGCATCCATATTGCTCGTTTTCCCTCTTGCGGGACACAGAAGACCTGTGACATATTTTATTTGTTTCACAAAGGTAAAGGGTTTTCTACCATTCCCCTTGCCTCCATGAGATCTCAAAGCACTAGCAACCATGGAGGTACAAAGCACAGATAAAGTCCCCAGGCTTCAGATGTGTTTACCCTGCTTCATTTTGCATGTCAGCTCAGATCAACTAGAAGGGAGTCTGGTTTTGGAGTGCAAGGTGACTCCACTGTCTGCATTTATGCTCCCACCATCCAAACTCTGAACGTGTCTGAGGCCTTGCAAGGCTGGTGGAAAATCAGTGCTGAGGTCTGGGAGGTTTGGGCCAAAGTGTAGCCCTCCGAGAGTGTATGGGCATGCTGTCCTGTACTGGAGTACATGGCAGGAAGAGATTTGAGTTGCCTGACAGCCAGGGTTGTCTGGCAAGTGTCTGTTGTGGGGGAGGCCTTCGGCATTTTAGTGACCTTTGTTTTCCTTGTCATCACCGTTGGTTCAAAAGAACGAAGATGTGCATTTTACACACAGAGTCTGCTTAATCAAAGAACTTCCCATGTTTTCATTCAACAGGGCATCACAACTACTCTCATTAATTTCCTTTGCACGATAGACCCACATGAGGGTCCCAAATATGCAGATCCTGGACCACAGATGTCTGCGGGGCATTTGCCATGAATTACGATGTCAGCTCGGTTGCTGATGATTATTCATGAATTGTGAACCAGTTTTGGGTAGAACTGATAAATCACAGTGCTTCATCCTGGGCTTTCTGTCACCTCTGTGATTTCACATGGGGACAGGGCATCAGTATTTCGTGTTGGTTTTGCCACTGAGCGGTGCAAACAGCGACATACATAAAGACGGGTCAGAACTGATGCTGTGCATTTCCGTCTGTGCTTTTTGGGTCCTTTTTCCTTCCAGCATCAGCAAGCAAGCCATTTTAACTCATTCTGTCCCACTGGGGAAAGTTGCACAACAGTAATTTAGGGGCAAAGAGGAAGCGAAACATTTTTAAACACTGTAGTATGTAGATTTGTTTCAGTAATTAGTGTGGAACCTTCCAGACCCAGCGCTGTCGTGTTGACAGATTTAGACTGTTTACCAGAGCTGAGCGATCGCAGACACTGCATACAGACTACCTGGTTCCTGTTTTACATTTAGATGTGGTCAAGAGTTTAGAGAAACGCAACCGACTGATGAACAAGGGTACACGAGATCTCAGAATATGTTGCTGCTGTTGTGATACAAATATGTTAGCAGCACGCTGTGGCACTGCAACAGAGCACGGTGGCCCCTTGGTGCCTGCCACGCTCGCGTGGCGTGTTCTCTGGGCTAACACAAGGCTAACACTTCGAACTCAGCAGTGCATTTCCCTGAGGCTCTGAAAGGATCCAACACCAGGTAGTCCTCAGACCTGAAGCAGGTTAAGCATTAGCCCTTTAAAAGTTGGCAGTAATGAGATGCAAAAAAACAAGTTTGGGATTTTCCAGGGACACTCAGCAAGTCATCCACAAGTCTGGGAAAAGACCCCAAAATGACATCCTCACCAGCCTACAGCCCAACCACTGTAGAGTGCTCTAATTATTTATACATGGCTTGTTAAGAGTGATACTCACGAGATGACACCAGAGGGTTTTCTCCCCGGCAGTGCAGATTGGTCTAACGGCCACGCAGGCACCACTAATCACGCTGGGTAGCTGTGTTTGTGGCCAGGCAAATGAGGAACTGCGAGGTGTGGCTGTGAGAAACAGTTCCCACCGAAGTCTTAACCAGAGATGTCGGACCACTCAGGAGCATATCAAGGCAGGACTTTCCCTCGCTGCTGCTCCTAGTCTCAGTGCTGTGCTGTCTCCTCACCAACTCCTTCATTTAGAGACAAAACTCTCCCCAAAACTCCCCCCAAACTTGGTGGGCGTACTTTAGTCAGTCCCATGAGAGCAGGTGACTCAGGAGAACACCCAGGAGGAAAACACCCCTGAGCCTCTGCTTCATCTACTCCAATTATTCTTGCAGAGCTCTAAATTTTCTTCTTTCCCTGTGGCGTGTACCCCTCCTAATGCCATCCCAGGCATTTTAAAAACCCTGTTCCCTAGGAACAGATTCTTCAGTAACTCTGTCCTTCTAAGACCCCTTTGAATCCAGGTTTTTACTTGCTAGAGATATCCCATATGCTTACTTGGGATACTTGGCTTCTCTCTGAATAACATTTATTCTCCCCATTTAAGTCCTTGGTTGTCCCAGCTTTGATTCAGCTGTCTAGTGTAAGCAGTGCCAGCAGCCCTGCCTCCTGCTATAACCCCCAGAAAGGGAAGGGAACAGTGGCTGAAAGAGCTCTTATTCATAATCCCTCTCTGTATGCAGCACGCTTCGGGGTCAGATCCTGCACCCTGCAGCTGCGCTGCCCTCGGCCACCCGGCCTGCCTGTGGCTGCAGGGGCAGCAGGTCCCGGCCCAGCAGTAACACCTGCGTCCCAAGGGAGCCTGCCCACAGGGAGCCAGCCAGGCAGTGAAGGGGCACAGTGACCCTTGCAGGGTGGCTCTCTGGGGAGCTCAGCTTTCTGAGCCTGCGAACACATCTTCAACCTGGAGCTGCCCAGAAGCCCTTCATTAGCAAATCATGGCTTCTTGGCTGGCACGGCTGGCACTGCACAGTGGCTGTGGTGTAACTACCGTCATCCTGCAACAGCCACCCTGACAGGTCACTGCTAAGTGGCTACAGGATGGCTTTCAGACAATTGGCAAGGTATTTTCCTTATGGTGTCTTGTTCATGAAAAGTGGATTAACATACAGGTGAGAGGTGCTTTGGGAGGCAGTAAGGCCGTCGGGCTGGTGGTGCTTCAGCCGTGCCCTGGGGGCAGAGCAGCCCTGCTCTGCTCAGAGCAGTCAGAGTGAGGCAGCTCGGGGCATCCCCCGCTGTTCCCACTAGAGCGGGCATTTCCATGGCAGTGGTCATCACAGCCCTTCGCGACAATACTGCTTCTTTTACATCTGCTCAGGAGCTTGCTTCCCTCCCGCTATGCCTGCTTCCACCAAAGCAGCTGACATGGACCCTCACCCAAGCCATGCTGAGAGAGTGGAGTAATACAGAGGTTCCCGGGGGCAGGAGGAGTGTAGACAGGTCTGAAGGTTGTTGTTGAATTACCACAGGGGAAGCAGAGCTTTCTGCCTGAGCCTTGAGAAGCAGCTGAGATCTTGGTCCTACGAAGAGGTGAAAGGATGAGCTGCTCCACAAGCAGTGCAGGTGGCAGAGGCTGCTGGGCTGGATCCTGGGTGGGCACCAGCCTTGCAAGCATGATAGCTGGGCAGCCACTGGCCCAGACAGAGGACGTGACTATTGAACTCATGTTGCAACTGTGCTCTACACGGAAAAAAATTGTCTGGGTCACTTCAGGGTAAGGCTTAGCTGTTCAGCAGCTCCCTGTTCCAAACCCTTCACCTGCTTCCCCCAAGAGGAAACCTCTGTACGCAAAGCACACTGCAGCAGGGACTTTGCTCTCTCTGAATAGCCTTCCACCTCTTCCTGCTGTCTGTATTGGCTGCATTTGGTCAAAACTTACTGGAAGGGACTAAAAGAAGGCATAATTACGTAAAGCTTTTTCAAAAACAGTTTCTAGAGGAAAATGGAGTATCTATATTGGGATATCTAGAACTGTGCAAGTTACTTCTCTTTGGATTCTTTGTCAAGTCTGAGATATTGAAAAGAGGTACTGCCAAAAATTGTTGCTAGACAGATAAAAAAGTTCTATTTGGAATTTGGTTTTCTCACATGTCATTAATTGGAAAGGAAAGAAGTTCCCAAACAAAAATGTTACAATAAATTGCAGAATTAATCTTTTCAGCTGATGATATTTGTCTCTTTCAACTGTTTCTGTTTGTTCTTCAGCATAAATAGCAGAGACAAGCTGGCAGAATGCTAGTAGCTACTAAATCTTTTTTACACAAAACACATTTTCAGCCAAAAACCTCACCCGTGTATAATGTGAGGCTTTAAGGCCTTATAAATCATGATAGTATCCAAGACCATTGCAGTAAGACTTGGGATCACTGCTTTTAGTTGAACATTCCTGTTCTTCTAGGTTTTTGTAGTTCACCATTCTTGCTTACGGCACTGTCACTATTTTATCATTACTCTAACAGCGTTTGATAGTTTTCTTAAAGCACCAGCCTTGGGAATCAAATTTAATCTTAATTTTAATGAAAAATAGGGGAGAGAAAGGAAAAAACATAAGTATATACTTTTGATGGTTTCAGAAAAAAAACCTGAGGAATGATCCTAAGGAAAAAAGGTTCAGAAGAAAACAAAAAGAACACAGAAAAATGTCCTGAAAATGAACCAAAAGTAACCTTTGAGTGCTACCAGTTTGCAGTATTGGTCTGCTGAAAATGTCAGTAAGTTACTGCCACAGTCCCAGGTGACATTAAAGCTACACCACCTTTTCTGAGTTAGCTTGGGAAGCACTTTGTGATAACTTTCCCTTCTCTCCCCACAGCAAGTACCAGCTCCCATTGCCCCAAAGGCCACAGGTTCATTTCAGAGCAAAACCTCCCATGTAAGATTTGAGAATCTGGAGTTCATAATGAACCATGATGATGATGGAGTCAGGTGTTTCTTTGCCTTCCTTAATGAAAAGACTGGACACACATACACACATTGGCACTTGGCAGGTTATGCTGGTTGCAATTTGTTAGCAATTTCCAGCTTGGTACCAGGGACTGCAATTTGGTAGACCTCACAGGTGATTTACCAGACACACGAATACCTCACGGACCACAGGCTGAGTAACGCTGCTCAAGTCTGACTTCCCACAAGTCCCAGGTCATGACTAAAACCCTTTATATCGAGTCCTACAAAGGAGGATGCTAACTTTGGCTGATGAGCCTCCATCTCAAAACAACAGAAAGGGAGAGACAAAGTTAGCTTCCTTCTCTGGCCAGCCATGCCAGCCACTGCCCGCTAACTCTTTTGGATCGGAGGGTGACCAGCCTTCACAGGCTGTCCCAAACCTTGGGGAGCACTGTCCCAGCAACACCACCCTGCTGCCTGGCAGGCGGCACTTGGGAGCAGCTCCTGCAGGCAGAGCCTGGCTGTTTGCCTGTTTGCACAGCAGCATTCCAGTACGTGGCTGCACCTGCCATCTTTTTACCACGATGTAAAGTAAATATGAAGCAAAATGCTTCCACAACCCGTGAAATCAGAGAGGTTTGCAGTGTATTAACCAGGGTAAGGCATGGTGTTGCCAGAGCAACAAGACTGGATCAGTGCATTTGAGTTATCTGTACCTGAAAGAGGCTGGCAGCTTCCAAGACTTTCTGTACATTTTGCTTCGTGATGAGCATCTTGCTGGTGTAGGTGTAGTCCAAGAGTATATTCATGGTTTCTGCGTCAACTCCTTTAAGTATGATCTTCTCTTCATATTTCTCTCTTAAATCATTGCAGAACATGGCCCTGAAAAGAAAGACGTTTATCTTTTACTGCATCCCAGCCAGGATGAGGCATTCTGAAAACATTTGGCTATATAGATTTCAACACAGAATACTCCAATTGCTTCATATTTTATGCAATTAGTCCTGTAGCAAAGTAACAAGGAAAATCCTTTTGTTGCTTTCATACCTCCTTTACTCATGAGTTTGATAAGGCAAATATGATGGATACCGCAGAGCTGGACTCTACAGTGGACCTGGACCTCCCTGACAGCAAACGGCAGCTGGGACCTTGCCTGAGTAGGTGTCTGGACTGATGCTGCAGAGCAGCTGTGATGTCTCACCTGCTGGCCTCTTACAGGCTCTTATTCTTTCTGTTTCTAGTACAGGCCCAGCTCATTAAGCTCAAACCTCCAAGCCGCTGGCATTCTCCATACTTTGTTAACACTTAGCACATGTACTTTATAACCCTTGGCAAGGTCAATACGCCTGTGCTTCCAAGCTGCAGAATACTGCTTAGCCTGGTCCCTGAGGGCCAGACCAGATCCACATGTCTGATAGCCTCACCTTTAAGCTTCTCAACGTATCCTCGACCCCAGTGATACCAGGGATGGGCCAGGAGAGAATGGCTTATGGATTTTCTCCTAATTAAGAGGCTGGCTTTTCTCTGCTAAATTTTGGGAGCTTCTGGTAGGATTGTAGAGTTGATACCTCTTGGCTAGAGAAGTACTTGAATAATCATGAATTGGAACTACTGTTAGCCAGAAAGCGCAATGATTTCATTCATGTTGATACCACCTCTTCTGTGGTGGATAATACCACAGTTGAAAGGCAACTGCCGTACACACCTTTGGCACTAGTCAGATATTTCATCAGAAATCAGAAATTTCTCTAAGAGCTATTTAAATCCACTTTGCACTGTGATAGCTGCAAGGCAAACACACGCGTCTTCATCTGCATATTCAATTCATAGTTTTAACTATTTCTTCCAATGCTTTTCCTTTTATTTAGAAGATTGATCAGTCCCATCTTGCATGAATGCATTCAGACAGCGAGATTTCACATCATTTGGAATGTGGCTCAACAGATTAGAAGTATGTGAGTCCACTTGTAACTGTGTTGGTGAAAAACATGTGCAGATCTAAAGTGTAATTAGAAGCACTCTTTACCCTGCATACCAAGCCCTCTATTAGTCATGTACAATGTTGACAGGACAGTGCAACCTGGGAAGTGGATAGAAGTCCAAAGTCTTAGGCCATGCTTTTCTTGTAAAAGCAAGTGTCAGAATAAAGCTGCCTGATTGACACATCTTACTGGAACCAAGATGTAAACAGTTTTTATTGCAAAGCAGTTAGGCATGGTGAATGGCAAATGGATGGAAGACACCAGCTGCTCATTGCTCTGAGAGCTACCTGTTACTTCCTCAGCAGAGATTTTATAGCAAAAGAGAGCTGCTATTAGTTATCTCAGTGTATAAAACTGTCTTTTGGATAAAGAGACCTAACTTTTGAGCAGGAAACTTGGGCAGAGATGTTACTTGTCAGAAAAGACATTCAGCCAAAATTCTCATTTTCCCTTCACTCGTCTCAGCTCGTTAGAGGTCTTTGATTCACTGCTCTGCTCCATGGTCCAGTTTCTGCTGCTACTGAAATCAGAGTACTTGAAAGGCATTAAGACAAATTGCTCCTTAACTTCAGTGAACACAAGTGTAGGATTCTCCTTAGCTTCTCTCCCTTTTGGCAGTGTCGAATGTCGTACGTCCGGGGCGTGCAGGCAGGTGGCCGTTTGGAAACAACCGTCCTCAGTACCAACTTCTCCCTGGGAATGGGATTTCAGCCGGAGAGGGAGGTTTGTACAACACAGCGATTTCAGTTGCACAGGATTGATAGGTGCTGAATGCTTCATCCGAATGAGAAATAGGCCCTTGTAGGATGCAGGTGTTGTCTGCTTTTGTTCCTTTTATCTCTTAAACTGGTGACTCCAGTCTTGTATTTAACCATCCCTGTCGGGGAGGTGAGAGCTCTCACTTCCGTCCCCGCAAAGCCAGAGTGTTTGATGGAGGTCAGTTAGCAATACTCAGCGTTACACCACTGCAAGGCTGCTCAGAAACCAGCCTCGGGATTCTGGTGGAGACTTTGCACAGGGATCTTGTCAAAGTTCTTTCACCTGTCTGTCTCCTAATCTGTGAAATTGCCTTAGAGCTGCCATCCACTCCGGATCTCGTAGGGTACAGATTCATGTAACATGGCTGCAACCTGCAGAAATCACACATCTAAAGCACCGTGCTCTCCTACTAGTACTCCTCTCTAAAAGGTGGCAGGGAAGAACAGGTCAGTACTGTCCAGGAGGGCTGACTCCCGTAGTGGCCTTCCTTCTGCTCAGATGGAGTGGACCTCATTCCCACCCTGTGTGCCAGCCGGAGGGAACACCCTGACACCACTCAGGACTGATCAGGCTGAGCTTCTCTCCTAGGGATTAAAACACCATTTCTGAACCTTTGGCCCGGGGTCAAATTTAGATACTTTTAAAAAGGGTAAATTTAGAAAAAGCAGGGAGAAATCTCAATGAAATAAATGAGGGGTTGCAGTTTGTGAAGCACTTTTTAAGCACCCACCCATACTGGAGTGCTTGTGCCTGGAATTACGAACCTGACTTCAAACAACCGTGCTGGAGTTTGAGGATGCTCTGGAAAATATTGCTTCAACCTCTCCCAGCCCCATTCTCCCACTACCTTGGGCAGTGCAGGAATAAAGAACTACTGTTCCACCTTGGTCAGCTTGTATTTTTCTTCTCTGCTTTGTTACCTTCACCTGGGTAAATGGTGAGTTAATGCTTCTATGTCTATAGATGCAGGACATGTCAGATGTACTAGTCTATCTACTCTCAAGCAGTGCTGAAGAAAGGACTAGAAGTTGTTAACTTCGTTTAGTTGTGTTTAAGTAAGTCAGCTGCTACGGACTGCTTGCATTGTGGCACCCAGTGTTCAGGAGGGAGTTGTGTAACGTGCTGTTGCAGGGGAATGAAGCCCATGACTCACAGGGTCCCTTTGCTTTGTCCCTGTGTACGGATGTTAGAGGCCCTGCAATAGCATGGAAAGTACTCACAGGAATAGTGTGATTTAAGAATTTCTTCTTTCCTTGGGCCCATGCAGCTTCTAGTGAGTTATGGCAAGATGAGACAAGCCACCTTGTGAGTAGTAGAACTAGTGAAGCTCCGTTCCCTGCAGACACGTGTCCTCCTTTCCCTCTTCACAGTAACCTCAGCTTCCCCTTCCTGAGCCCTCCATTCTCGCTCGTTATTCCTCTCACACATTTCGCCATCCCTCTCAGGACACTCAGCTCTGTGCTTGCTGCCTGTGTCAGGCCGAGCAAGGGCAGCGTGTGCTTTGGCTGGGTCTGGGTGCTGCGTATGTTGGAGGGCCAGGACGTGGTGCGCGTTACCCAGCTGAGCACCGTGGGCTCCCAGTCCCAGCATCTCTCCCCTGCCTGGCTACTGATTTCCATCAAACTTGCGGGAACTTCAGTTTTGAGATTTCCACGCTCTGCCAAACTTGACTGAAACTAACCCAAAGAGTCGTGACAAGAGGCACTGACAGACAGGCAGACAGTGTGATATAATAAATCTCAACTCCGTGGGAAGCCAGGCCAAACACAAGCACCCGGGGGCAGACGCTATACACGTGTGCAGTTGCCTTGGGATGAGATGCGCTCCAGCCAGGTATCCCCCTTCCTTCCAAGGGGCCAGTGCAGCTCAGGGCTCACTGGAAAAGTGGCCAATAGTAGTTGTCAGAAAACTATCTTGCCTGGCTTTAATTGTTGAGGTCCCTTCTGATTGCAGCACCTTTCCCCATAGTGATAAAGGAATTGCTGTTTTCAAAGTAACATTATGGTAATTCTTATTTTAATTTGTGCATCTGCTGTCCTTGCTGCACACAATGCTGGTAAGGGGCATCTCTGCTTTTAGTTGTATATTTTCACATACGTGAGCTAGATGACAGTCTATCTGTAGAAATAAACTTATCTCTGTATACTCACGGCCACAATCTATTACAAGTTCTTCTAGGCAAAGCTTACTAGACTCCCTTAAAATTAGCTTTCTGCTTATGTCACAAGTGGTCACAGGTTCTTTTTTCTGATGTTTCCTCTGTAGCTATTCAGTCATCTGACAACTTTAGCAGTAAAAAAAGAAAAAAAAATCCCAGCCATGCAAATGTGATTGTCTAAATGATAATGGAAAATCTGTGTTAAAACAGATACTGAGTTCCTCTGTGTGTCTAAAACTTGTTCTTGCTGGCCAGTAGTCTCAGCTAGACTATCTATCATAGTATTAAAAAAATGAAAAATTTAAGAGGACGAGAAGGAAGGGGTGAAATGGTAAAATTGCTTTCAAGCAGTTATTTCCCATCGCAATTGATTTTCAGTAACCCTAGGAATGATGGAAAATTCCTTCTCTTTCCTCCTCAACAATTTTATGTAACATATATTTTTACCATAGAATGGTAATGGGAAAAATCATCAAGTTCCACAAACCCACTCCTATCTCAGTAAAAATACTGCGTGATCTGCATGAACACTCTTCATTGCCTGAATCCCAAAGGGACAATGCAAGGGCTACAGATACTTGGTTAAAACATCATTTTCTCACCCACTTGTCCGCCAGCCATCATCCATTTTTTTGCATGCCTCCAGCAGACTTGCTGAGTGCTGATATCAGAACTCCGGCAAATCCACAACTTGGCACCTGCCTCATTTAAGTCTCCAGCTTTAAAAGAAGAGCTGAAAGGTGTCAGGAATTACAGCAAATTTGCAGAGTTTAGCACCCAGTTTACGCTCCTTGGAGATCTGCAGTTCAACGCTAAGCAGCAAAGTAAGTTTCTTGGTTTTGTTTCTTAAATGCCTTACCTGAAATAATTGCTTGCTGCAGCAAGGACCACTCGGTGACAGGAGAATTCCCTGCTGTCCACGCACAGGATGACATCTGTAAGGGAATTTTCAAGCCGAAGGTTCTCTAGGCCATTCTGGAGCACCAGAGAGAGTCCCGTATCATCAAACTTGACCTTTTCACTACTCGAGACTTCCACCAGGTCCCCCATTTTCGTCGAACACTCATTGTCCAAAGGGATCTCGGGCTCCTCAGAGCTCTTCTCCAGCATGTCCCCCATTTTCTGGCCAGCACCGTCTCATTCTGTTGGTGCTTCAGTCTAAAAAGAGCTCCTAAGCTTCAGACGAGTCACACTGCAGAAGTTGGGCGGATTTCCTGTCCAGAGGTCTCTGCTAATCTATAGCTGTCACACACACATAACAGGAAGCCTTGCACTTTCTCATCCTGTTAACACAAACAAAGGCTGTTTTTTTCGGTGAATTTCAGGCAGTATCAACGTGTTTAGAAAGGACTTAAGATGCCTCTGGATGTGAGAAGATTACAAGTGACAGGGAAGGCCTGCTTCCCACCCTCAAATCAGTCCTTCGCTGTTATCCGGATCTGGTCGTTGTAGTGATAGGTACACCATATGGCTATCGAGTCACTCCTGGCAGAGTGGGCTGCTAAGGGGAAGAGGGTGTTATTTTAAATTTATTTTTCCAGGTATGTGATTATTAATCACTGAGCTGATTTTGGTTTTTAATAATGTGCTCACACATTCAGAAAGACCTCCAAGTGGCTGTTTCTGTCCCTCATGACATGTTAGCTGACAAACATTGGATGGCTTTTCTTTAAGTCTAAATTGGCGTAACTTTCTCCAGAACATGGAGCAGCATCAAAGATCTCACAGCTGATGGTCTTCAGGCCACGCTGCTGGGCACAGTGATGTCCCTCACGGGTCCGTGCAGCCAGTGTCATGTCACCAACTCTGGCTAATGGTGGAAGCTAAAGAAGAGCACCTCAGGACCAGTGTACGTGTGCTCGTCCCTACTGCTGGAGGTAGCTTGAGTCACGTCTACATCTAACTTGCAGTCCCCAAGATAAAGATGGATGGTGATGGGACTGTGGGCTGAGCAGCGGGGATGCTGCAGGGGAGCACTGGGGCTGACCCTCCAGCACCACAGGAGCACACAGAGCTGAAAGTTCCCCTTTCACCTAAGACTGAATTGGATCTACTTGGACCTTGCCTAGACGAGAAGCTGACCCAAGCTGACTGAAATAATAAGCCACACAGCCTGTTGAAAGTAACAGGGTAAATCCCCTAGCTCGCTTAGGAAACTCTCACGCTGTGGAGTTAGAATCACCCTCCCTCTCTCTCCACCCAAGAGGAATGCAGGGCTAACCTTGGTAGCTTGAGTGCTAACTGACGTTGCCTTTGTGATACTTATTTCTAGGAATCCTGCTTTGGTCAATCCTTATGTTTTTATTGTGTATTTGATTTCCTCTTTTGTCTCCAGTTTGTGTAGCTGAACTCACAGCATTAAGGGAAGTTTGGCTTAGAAGAGGGAGGTGAAAGCGGTGTTCAGAGAGGGCCAGATTTAAAGGGTTTGTGTATAGAATAGGACAGTCAAGAGGAAGGAAAGCAAAAAATCTTCCCCCTGCTTTCCGCTACCTCCTTGTAATGGGTTTTTCTTCACTTTGTGTAGTCTGTGCAGAACTTTGGCTTTTTCCTTTCCCAGCTGATGTCAATGTGTTCCTGCTGCCTTTTGTGCTAACTTTTGGTAATGAATGCTTCCTTTTTTAAAGCCAGTCCTATACTTCCACCAAGTACTCCTTCAGGAATATGGTCAGAAAATGAAGGAGACCCCTTAAAAATATCAGGTGTGCTTTTAAAATCACAGTATTTTAACCCTACCTTGGGTTAGGTTCTCTTTGTTTATCGTCATGACTTTTGACCTTAGGGAATTCATCTTATCAGGCTTTTCTGATGGTGAGAAGCTTCATATTTTCTTTATCTGTGTAAGTGAAAGCTGAGATTCAGCAGCGATCACTTGATTCCAGTTGCTGAAGCTTTAAACAAAGCATTAATAGTTGCGAAAGTTGAAGTAAGATTATACTGGCTGTGAGTGCTGGGAACGGAAACCCCGCAGTAACTAGGTCGGTTGATAGCTGTGATATTGTCAGCGTGCTACCCGTTAACTGCACTGCAGAAAGGACCTTAACAGCTCAAGCAAGTGTTGACTAGTAGTAGCAGTGATTACTATCTGCAGTCTGTCTCTTCCTGTGCTATTGCCAACCCGTGTGATGTATTTTTAACCCTTAAAATTATTTTTTCTGCCAAGCACCTCCCCTTCTTTCTTCTGTCAGTTTGTTTTTATAGGGTTGCCTAATATTTACAGAATCCCTTGGTCAGGGATTAATCCGCAAATGTAGTAGCTAGTTTCATTATTTGGACAAGCACCAGGGCAGCACTGAGGTGAATGTTGTATCTTTGCAAGTACAAGGGAACAAATCCAACAAAAGGAAGCTGCTTGCCTGAGCTGCTCTGTCGCCCAAGACTGCAGCAGCAACATGTTATTTAATCCTGGGGAAAATCCGGCTTGTTACTTTATGGTAGCAGCTTCCAAACACATTCTTCTTTTTGGCCTTCAGAAACTTGTTCTGGCTGCACTCCTGCTGTTTTCATTAAAGAATTACCTGCTAGCTAAATGAACCACTGCATTCGGTAAGAGCTGAAAGCTCTTTAGCTTACACATAGTGAATTGACCTATGTCAATTCTGTCCCAGCTTCAGATAACGGGCTGGAATTACTGGCTAAATAATGTATATCCACCACTTCTACCACATACTTAAGTTTACAGAGCTGTGCAACATCACTGACCACTGCTGGTACGTACATATCTCTGTTTCGTACATGTTTAGTGAGCTCAGTTCAGAGGCTGCCTTGCATCTTCCCTCATCTCCTTACCTCTGTGTCCTCTGTTACCTATTGATCATGCTCCCTGCTTAAATGTTGATCTGTAGCCAACATCAGGCCATTTTCAACTGTCTGTTCCTGAAACCAGCATCTCATCACTGTGGCATTTCAGTACTGTAAAGCTTGACCATGCCAGGTGCATCTGCCCAGAATGGCCAGGGGTCCTGGTTCCCATCTTGGAGAGTGAAAGATTTAGGCAGTCCCTGGAAAGAGTCACGGACATGGGGCAGTGACTAAGAGGAGGGCCAGAAGAAATCACACCTGGGACACTCACCAACAGTGGACTGAGAGGAAGGAGCTGAGGCATTCTTAAAACAAAGGCAGAAACATAGAGACCTATTTCTGACAGTTCTTGTTACTTGTTTTGCTTCCCACAGTCCTGGCACTTTAGCTAACAGAGCTGTTATGAACCTACTGAGTCTGAGAGGGACCAGGAAAGAAACATGGGAGCATAAGGCTACCTCAAGGAAGAGGCCAGATGAAGACTGGCAGGAGCTTTTCTGGACTGAGAAAGAAGGTGCTGAGCCATCTTGGCATCTCATTGGGATCCGGAAACTTCCTACTCTAGGTAGTGAGCAGGTTGCTGAACTTGCAGATGGCAACGACTTCATATTTCTGACCTGGAAAGGAGCTCTCCTGTAAGTGTCCAGTCACTGCAAATCTCCTACAAAGCGCATCCATGCTGTTTGTCTTCTTCCTCTTCTTCCAGACCATGTCCATTTCATGACCATCAGTGTTGCTCCAGGTATGTGTGACCCATGACCGAGTGGCTGCTGTTGGCTATTCCATCTGATACTTCCCCCAATGCTGCAAAAATCATCACCAGAGCTGCCTAGGAGCAAGCAGATAACTTGCAAAGCTGAAGCCACGATGATGCAGGGGACCCTGCTGGGCAGCACACAGCTGACTGCTTGATGCAGAGACAGTGCCTTTGTGTGGAAGCAGAGATGGGGACTGCACCTGGCCAGCTGGAGACACGTATCAGGGCTCATCTAACCATGAGCTGTTTTCTCGCCCAATGCAAAGTAAGATAGCTGAGGCCTGAGATAATCTTGCCAACCCTGGAAAGTTGCTGGGTTTTTTCTCTGCGTTTTCAGTACATTGGGATAATGTTCACTAGCTTAAAATAGCATGTTCTTATTTTATCTATGGGGAAACAAATGTGATTTTTGTTTTTGAAAATGCATCCAGAATTCGAGGATCAGATCTTCTGTAAACTGCCAAGTTGGCATCTTTGTTTCATCACAGTCGTACTCCCTCTTCTGAACCAGCACCAGCTTCCATTTCAAAACCTGCTCCTTGAGCCTGCTCATATCCCTCCCCCGGGCAGCTGCAGTTGTTCAAAGTCAGCAAACAACCATGATTTTGTGAGGTTGGCCTGTCTCATCCCCTCACTCTTGAAAAGCACCTCCTATTTGGAGAGTATCGCAATGTTACTCTGCTAGTGCTGCATTTATTATGTTCCCAACTTTTGCTCTCAGACTGTTTTTGCTTGTAATTTAAGTCACTGGGATGTTTCCAGAATAACTGCTGCTTCTGTGTATTGTTTTCTTAGGGGTAGTGGGATAGTCAGGCATTGTGCTAACAATCCAGATGAGTGACTCCAAACTGTTCTTTCACCTTGTACAATAGAGAGGTCCCTGCTGACCAAACTGTAAATGCCAGATTATTTGGGTTCAGTATTCAAAGTCTGTTTGTTATCCTAATCATATTACTCCCATGTGTGTTATTGGCTATAGAGGTCAGTAAGCCTTAACCCTGACGTGTGGATGGGCCAGTTGAGCTTGAGAAATCTTTGATCCCCTGCTCATAGGCTTTTGAGGGAGTGGCAGAGGAAGACTACTATTTAAGTAAGTGTTTATTCTATTTGAAGAAGCTGAATTGCAGTCTGGGGGTGCAGTAGGGTCACTCCCAAAGCTGCAGGCAGAATAAGCTGAGACATCACTTAGCGCTGTATTTTAAGACTTTATAGCCCAAGATGAAATGCACCCAAATGAAACTGGAAGGACTGAAGCCTAGAGATGGGGCTGAAGGTAAGATACATAAGAAATGCAGTAGGTGCAGGCCATGGTGGTTGATGAGCGCTGTAACCAGCTTTCGCCATTCAGAATAGTGTTTTCCTTCTCCCTGGAAGAAGAATGTTCTTTCCTCAACACCTTACACTACTGCTGGTTTTTCACGAGAACAGGTAAGTTCTTCCCTTTTCCCCCCCTCAAGTTAATCAGTTTTTGAAACAAAACAGCAGCAGTTATTTCTATTCCCTGTTGTACGCAAACAGGGAAAGAAATGTGATTCTTAAAGTTAGTTTCTGCTAGGAGACGTGCCCCATTTTCTTTTAACTTAGTCCTGAATTGCTCTCTAAAAGATTTTGCCAGTGTTACTCACAAAGAGTTTTGTCATTAGCATCAGACTCCCTCCTGCTTCAGTTTATGTAAGTAACAAGATGCTTGGGTCACTTGTCTAGTGCTGGCTGCTGTGCCACCCATATGAATTTAAAAGCATCTTCTCTGTATTATTAGTTAATGGCTGTTTATGCACAAATAATTCTTCCTCTAAGTAAATTATACCTTTGATCTCCGGAAGTGGACACAAGGAACTAGACCCATGCTAGAAGAAGTAGAGGCCTGTTGTCCCCAGTGATATTTTGATCTTGTGTTTTTTGTGCACTTCCATGTTCTGCTGCAGCCAGGCTCTGGCATCCAGCATGCCAAGGTAAGAAACGCAGCCTCGGTAAGAAGTAACAGTACTATAGTTCAGGTACTTGTTCCACAGCTTGATAAAACATGACCACCAAAGTAGTTCTTGAAATGAAGGAGAACTGTTCTGCTTGGCAAGAGCTGGGAAATGGAGGAAACTGCCATTTATAGTGGATTATGTGAAGGTCTGTTTTAGTGCGTACTTGATGTTAACGAATGGTAGGGACATCAGTTGGACTGAAACTTCACTTCTTGAGTCTATTCATAGAATATGCTAAGTGGCCCTGTGAAATGCTGACGGTGTGACCCCAAACCATGGGAAATAAACCTAGTCTCAGATGTTATTGAAATCTAAAGCAACGCTGACTTCTATTTTTCATTAAGGCTTGTTGATCTCCACCAGTACTGTGCACACATACCTAACTGATGAGTTCATACTCTGAGTGACACTCTAAAGTTGTGACTGAATTTTGCTTTGCTTTTTGCGCTGCTTGAAGCTTAGAAATGCTGCCTCCAGAATCAGGGTGGTCCTTGCATTCCTTGTGATGGACTTTTGCTAGTTTGCAACACAGATTTCTTTGTCAGGTTGTAAAGACTCTCAACCTGTTACTTGGGAAGACCATAAGAGGAAAAGCCAACGTGATGATCCATGTGTTCTGTAGGCACAGAGAACTGCAGCCTGGCCTCCACACCACTTGCTGACTAGCCTCAAGTTCCTTTGTTTCCTCCTCTGCAGGACTAAGTCTATCAGGCTAGAAACCTGCATGGACCCAAAGCAAAAGAAAATGTTCAAGTGAAGCCCCATCTAAACAGGCTGAAGCCAAATGAGATTTTTTTGCCACAGACAGTAACAGAGGAAGGGAGCAGGACACTTTACAAGAGGGAGCAGACATTTTGTGTGGTGCACACAGCAACTCACAGTCATTTCTTTTGACCACCATACGAGATAGTTCCCGCTGCTGGCTGATGTAGGGTCATTTACCAGCTTGTCTAATTAGCCAAAAAATAAGGATACCATTGGCAAATACTGCTACTCTTGGAAGGTGAGTTTTTCACTGGAAACCCAAAATTTATGTAACTAATTCTTAACGTCTCCTTTTCTGACACAGTGAAGAGCAGAATCAGTTGGCTCCCTGGCAGCCGATGGCTGAAAGCTCAGCCTTGCTCTGTCTGGGGGAAAGAAACAAACTGGAAAGAAGCAGAACTTTACATATTTTCAGTAAGTAAATACATAACTTTTGTTCAAAGTACAATTTTCCTTAATACACCTCTACACATACGCTCTCCTGTACAAAGCCAGTATATACGTCTGTCTCATTTCCAGTTGTGGTTTTTTTTCCTCCGGAGCTGTTTTGTTTAGTTCACAGCTAATCTTCACACTTTCGGTTTGATGGTGAGAAGAATGGTGAATGTCTGATGCACCTGAAAATTAGTTTAAAAAAAAAATATTATAGTGCTCAGCTAGTTCCGCATCATGGTTACAGCAGCTGAAGTTTCAGCAAGTTTTAAAATACTGTTAAAAAATTGAGCTTTTGCAATTTTTCAGCAGGATGTCTTAATTGTCTCTTTTGCAAGAAATTTAAACTTGTGTGAAACTGGTCTTTAGGTGGCATCGTTAGACAGCTTTCAAGACAATCTGACATCAGTTATATACAGAAAAAGTCTTTAACCTGAACTCGGTATGGTGTGAGCCAGGTTGCTCAGGAACGTGAGAGCCCTACTTCTCAGCTTCCAGCTACCTGCAGCCTGTGGAGGAATTAAATTGGCAGATTGCTAGCTAAGTAGCTGAGCAGGTGGAAAAATATTAATCTGAGCAGAGATTATGCTGTAGTTACCAGCAGTAAAAATTGTTACTGCATTTTACGTAACTGAATTATGAATGACCTAAAGTTAGAAACGGTGTACGTGAGTTGTTAATATCCTTATGCAAATAAAGATACTGCGTGAAGTGCAGTGATTTAAAGTACAGAAAGAGGAACTGCTGAAAAAGTTGTAGTATTTCCTGGTGAAGAAGGGAAATTATCTGAATATGCTTTAACTGCCCTTGTACCACATATGAAGGTTTTATGCTGTTAGGAGCCTGTGCCTTTGCTAGTTTGCTTTTTAAGCTGATCAGAGTAATCTTCGCCCAGCACAGCTATGAATACAGCAGATTCCCAGCAGCTGTGGCCAGAAAAGAACAGTATGATTTTCTAGACCAAGCCCTCCTTCTCCTGTGCAACGTAGGCCAGGCATTCCCACGCTCCACAAGAATACGTGCCCCAGGCTCTGCTCTCCCCACGCTGCTGGGGAGCGAGGGCTCTAGCCCACTCTCCAGGCCAGTTCTGCTGCAGCCTCCGGCGCTGCGTGGGCTCCCACTGACCACCCTGAGGGTGGGCACCCGAGCGTGGCTGATGGCTCCTCAGCTGGACGCACCAAGACTCGCGTACGCTTTAGCTTCACTCACCGGCCCGCAGCCCAGAGAGCCTGGGGGGCCAGCGCTGGCCGTGCCCCGCGGCCGGGAAGCTGTGGTGTACCTAGGACAGGAGCGTGCAGGGGAAGCGCGCAGGGCACGGGGCGAGACGTGCTTACACAAGCTCGCAGGCTCTGGTTCACTTGCAGTATTGACATACCCCAGGGGTCTAAAGCGTCACTGCTGCAGACCTTGGCGGCTGGCGGGAGCGATGAGCCGGGGAGGTGCTGTGAAAGCTCCTCGGTAGCTGTCGGGTCTGGGGCTGTGCAATCAAGCAGGGAAGCTGTCTGGAATGTAGGGCATGGGGACAGCTGCAGCAAGCCAGGCGAAGAGCTCGGGAACGCCGCAACGCTTTGAATTTGGAAACCGTGACATACTTGTGCTGGCTGGTATCAGGGCCAGGAGGTGGAGCCCAGCTCGCCGCTCTGTTAAGTGTTACCGAGCGTCGGGGAAGGAGTCGTGGTGCATCTGACTACGTGCGAAATTTTGGAGGTGTGACATTGGAGAAAGAGGGGACCAAAGTCATCTTAGACTTCAGAAAGCAGGTAACTTTTGAAAGCTTGTCACTCCTAATTTTAGATTCTTAACTTTAGAAATGCTACTTTATTTTTCCTGCCAGTCAATATTGATTTAAAACAACTTAATTTTCCTATTAAAAAGAGAGTGGAGAATTATTATATTTCAGTGCAGTTTCCATTTCCATGATATCTGCCTCAGGGAAAGACTGACGAGCTTCAGAATTTCATACTCTTGTTAATGACCTTCTGTGTTAGAAAAAGGATGGGTATGAGAAAAAGGATGGGCATTATTAGGTTTATTTAATCTTAGGAAAAAATATAAATCACATACATATAACAAACATCTAAAGAAATGAACCATGTATTCGCCTTTTTATTGCTTCCTGCTTACAGTAATGTCCTGTTTCTCATTTCAGTTCTCCTCCCCTTTTAAAATTACAAAATACTGTATCCTATATCTTAAAATGTTAATATAAAAGGCTAACAAAGCCTATCATACCATATGTAATATTTTTTCTTTGAGGTTCAGTACTATATTTATGTATGCCAGAAAAGTCTAGCAGCTGGCCGTGATATGACAAAACAATCTGTTTATTATCAGAAGCTCACCAACTAACCAATCTTATTTTTACAATCATTTCTGTCTAATGATGCTGCTTATGAATAGATGGGTAGGGAAGGCTTAGGATCAAAGAGTAAACCACAGATTTCACAATGTTTTCTTGGCAAAACAGCATGTTGATTTAGCTGCTGCACTGGAATCTGCAAACCTTCTTTAAATGTGTTTTTCCTGGGATTGCTTTGGCTACCATTTTCTTTCCTCTCTTTGCATGACAAATCTTTGTCCAGGACCGGTGATCTGAAGTTACTTTAGTCTGGCTTAGCATCTCTTCCTTAGAGAAGCATGCAGCTCCCTTCCATAGGAGTATGTCAGGCACAGAAACAGTCCCATTTTAGGCATCAGAGCAGGTGCTCAAAAGCTTGTTTACCAAGGAGCGGGTGACCGGGGTGTTGATCTGGGCTGGGATTTTGGGTGCTGCTCCAAAGCAGCTATATCCCCACGGCAGCTGTATCCACATCCCCCCCATCCGCCCATGCCCAAGGCAGCCACCGCCTTCCAACAAGGCAGCAGCATTCAGGCTGGGAATGCCAGGCTGGTGAGACCCACCAGAGATTTTAGGGTAGTAGGGAGCTTTTTTCCATGCTGCTTTGCTGGGTGCAGGAAGCCTGGGATCTGAGGACAAACTTGCCAATTGTCCTTCTGGTACCCCATGATTCCTCCAACTTTTCAGAGCCAAGTCCTGCCAGTCAGCTTGGAGAGAAATGGCTTTGCACTACAGTGCCAGTGGGAGAGAAGCAGCTGCACGCGTCTCAGGAAGCAGGTGCTGTGCCATTCAGCATGTCTGGCTGCAAGCGGAGGAGGAAGAAATCATGGAGCCCCTGGTGAACTAACTCTTCTGGGTTAACTTTACCTGACGAAGCTTTGTTGATGACTGAAGTGAAGGGGTAGCCAAAATTATAAGAGGGCAAAAGTCATCTAGAGATTTGCCCAAGCACCAGCCCAAAGGCACAGCAGCAGCAGGCCAGTGTGAGGACCTCCTCAGCATGCAGGATGGCTGGTCCAGCTGGAAGCTTGCTGGCCCACAGTCACTGTTAGGGGTGGCAAGGGTATTGGTCCAAGCTAACCCATTTATAAACTTAGGATCTATTCCTCAGCCTGTTGCTGGAGGGGTGTGTACTGCACCAGAAGTAGCTGGTGGCATGGATCTGCAAGCATGAGAGGTCACTGGCAGCTTTGCAAGTCTGAGATTCCTACATCTGGGATAGTGGCACACACATGCCAGTTCAAAATAATGTTTATTTGAAACCGGCCTTGTATTTTGCTTCACTGGCAGACAAAGCGTTTCACGGTCGCTTGGGTTGGAGAAAGGATTTGTTTAACTTGTGAAACGCCTGAAGGTCTCGGAGGTGAAGAGGTGCAATGCTCCTGCCTATTAATTGGTCCTGGCATTGGCAAACAGTTTGAGGAGAGGGCTGTTAAGTGTGGCTGAAGGGCAGAGCTGGAGTTCTGCAGTAGGGTGCTCTGCGGCGGCATGGCGTAAAGGGAAGGCCTGTGGTGTAGGGATGTGTGAAAAAAATAATTCCTGTGAGAAAATGCTTAATGCGAACGATTGTGGGGCTGTGGTTGGGCTGGAGGTTACGGGGCTGGGTGGGAACGTTGCGATAACACCACATCAGCTCGGGCAACTGTTTTTGCAGGTACCTACCTCACTCTTTTGCTAGGTTAGTGATTATATGTGTCGTCTGTCTGCTGTTCCGCAAGAACAACTCCCTTCAAGTCTTTGCCTGTGTGGCCAACAAGAGCTCAAACAACTTTTATTTTTTGCCTCTTATTTGTCCCTAAGAGAAGAACCAGACAAACACCAGCAGACTCTGTCCCATCTCACCTGGTTAGGCATGTTTTCATGGTGTCTCGGTACTGTAAGTGCTGTAAAAAAAGAAATAGTCCGGTGTTTATAGCAGCAGTGATGCAATGTTCATTCTTTTCAGCTCTGCAATTCCACTCCCGTAGTTGTCTCCCAGGCTTGGGAGATGGGAGATACTGGGCAGAAAAATTAGTTTCTTTCTGCACAGGAGCGCTGTTGGCATGGGCCCTGTTTTGAGGCGCTTGGAGCAGTGGATGGCTACTGGGATGAGCGGGAAGGGAGGGGATTTGCTTGGGCTGGGAGCGTGGCTGGCCAAGTGAGGACCAGAGTGCGCAGGGGGGATATGCAACACTAATTGCAGGGCTGAATTAGTAAACTTGTTCTTGGTGTTTTGCCAGGTGGCTTTTGTGCTTAACTACACACTCTGTAACCCTGGTGTCTCCCCGGCTGAGCAGGAGCGAGCACTGAGCATGCAGGCGGTGGGACGGTACCACAGCCCTGGCCTCGGGCGTGCGGGGACGAGCGCGCCGTTCGGCTACAGAGGATGCCCCATTTCACTGCCTGTGACAGGGCCTGCGCTCATCCTGCCGCCTTCACCCTGGACACCCAGGGAAGCACTGCTGCCCGGAGCAAAGGGTTAGGATGTGCAGCATGCGGGGCCAGAGGAGAGGGGGACCTAGAGTCAGCCGGGAGGCAGTGAAAATGGAAAAGATGAGTAAGAGGTGTCTGGGGAAAGCGAGGACTGGTTTGCCAGAGCCCTTCGCTATTCAAGCACCAGCGCAGCAATCTGCGTTGCAGATGACATTTCCCGGTGCAGCTGCCATTTCAAACAGGTGATGGGAAGCGGAGAGGCTGAAAGCGAGCGGTCCTGGAAAAGTGCCTTCCACCCGAAACGCTTATACCTGCTGATTATCCACAGCAGACCAGCTCAAGTCAATGTGACCCCCAGGGCTTTTGGCAGGATGATGGTGAAAGTGTGTTCAAAGTCAAGGGAAGGATTTTAGCAAGTTTTGGTGTGTTCTCTGTATTTCTTTGAGAGGTTTTTTTATCACGTGAAAAGACTTTGCTGTACTTTCATCTTCATCTGAATCCAGACTCTTCTTTTTAATGCTGTTTCCATACTCCTCTTCCTCTTCACTTAATGCACCTTAGCGCTTTTTCCTGGCATGCTCAAAAAGTAAATCCCTCAATAGTTACTGAACTCACTCTTCTGCTCTTCCTCACAAATTGCTATTAACGTCACCTTTCCTTTTGCTCAGTACTGACTGTTGTTTGTAATCCTGCTGAATGGCTTCTGTCACTACGTTTTGTGCCTACTTGCATCAGGATCTGCAATGATGTCGTCACTTAACATCACCTCTTTCTTTTTGAAGCCTTCCATCCACCAGAACTTCCTGGCGACGTCAGAATCTGCTCTCCCTCTTTGTGCTGAGCAGTATTTGTTTCACCTCTGCTCCATTTGTTTCACAGCTCTTCGTAACATTCTTTATATTGCTTATTCATTGTCAGTCATTAACCTGCACTTGTCCTCCATCTTTAATTAAATGTCTAAATTCTCTTTTTTATCCGGTGATACAATCCCCATATTGCATTCAGGGTTTTTAATGGTGTTCACTGTTTAATGTTGCTCTCTTCTCTCTGATCAGCGATCAGGGTAAGGGATGTGGTGCTTAGACTGTCATGTCCCTTCGTATTCTTCAGCTTGCTGCTCTCGGTTGCTGCAGCTCACCTTCATCTCTGCCTTCATTCAGCTCCGAGCCCTTCCCCAGACTGGTTAGGATAAGTGTCCATTAGCAGTAAATAACTACTAAAAGAAATCATGGATTTTCTTTGGTTTCATTTTCTGTACATTTGAACTAATTGAAAAACATCTGGGTTTTGCTTAATTTTAGAAAAATCCGGTTAGGAGTTACAGTGCTCCCCACAGCAGAGGAAAATTCTCAGGAGCATAGTGGCACACGACTTCCCAAAATAGTTAATGTCTTTATTTGGAGGAATGCACTGACCCATTTAGGTGGCACACCACGTCGTTGAAATGCATGTGAAAAGTGCCCGACGGTGGTGGTATTCAAATTCAACACCACTAGAAAAACACATGAACATTGGTGGATGCATGCCAAAATTTTCATGCAGCGTTCTAATTTTAGGTCTTAACCTTTCCAGTGCCCTGAAGATGCCTTCAAAATCTCCAAAATCACTGACCTCTTCAGAAAATATTGGCCTAAATGCTTTACAAGTACTTTACATTGTTAAAAAAGTATTAACGAAGCTTTATAGAGATGAGTAATCTTTAATAATGGCCTTCGGCTTCTCAGGCAGCGTGCAACTGCTTATTTTGAGAGAAATGCTCAGCACAGCTTGAGAAAGAACAGCCAATCTCGCTGCTAGCAGAGGAATGAAAACCAATAGGATGTAGTAGCAACTCAACTATCCTTAATTTCAGACATCCTAGGTGACATTCCTTTCAGCACTGGAAGTGCCTGGATGTGACTGCATGCATACATGTGCACATTATGAAACAATTGATTGCTCAATGAGTATTTTTAATTAGTATTTTCCTTTTAAATGCTCCATTTACCCTCTTCACACAAGGTATTTTTGCCACGTGCTTTTTTTATTGGAGTAAACACACTCCTTTCAGATTGCTCCTTCAAGCCAATTCAGAGATATCTTGACCCTCTTGTAATGTTTTACCTTCCTATGACTCATTCCTTTAATCCCGCTTATGTTTTCTATAGTGAACTCTACATAGTCGTATTGACCCCAAGAGTTACAGACTCAAAGGACTGGGGCAGATGAGAGGCTATATCAGATAAGAGATCTATTTTAAGCAAAACATTTTTCTTAGGTCATATACTTTTTAATGTTTTTGTAGCAAGTAACACTTCAGGTTATTAATCTTTTTTATATTCAGTGGGTGAAATAAGTTATTGCAACACAACTGTACTATACAAAGTGAACTGTCTGTTGATTTTCTCTTTGCTGTTTATGTTCTATGGGGTTCTTCCTGCTTTTCCAGCCAGAAGATGAAAAATGGCTTGAGCAGTCTCACTTCTAATTAAATCTGTCAAGCAGGTGTGAGTTTTAGCTCAGCAGGAAAATGGCTGAAGGTTTCAATTTATTAAGATCTGCATGAAAACAATTTACATACCAAAATCAATTGACATTTTCAGTCTGTTTTCAGAAACTTAGCCTTTTAGTTAGTAATTCTAACTGTTTTGCAAAGCTGGAATTTACCTGACCCAGGGGAATAGCAGAGTTTGTTTAGCCTATGAAAATCTGAGACTGGTTTGCTCCAGAGAGGATCAATCCTGGAGTCCTGAGCACATGCGGCTTTTCTAATAGTTTCAGTGAAGGAGCACCACCAGCTACTGCAGAGAGCACAAGGCTGTGTAGGCTTCCCAGGGAGGGCTAGGGAGGCAAAAGGAGGAATATCCTGAGGTCAGGTCATGCAGGTTCACTAAAAGGTAAAGATATATTATGCCTGGGATTGATATCTAACATTTAGGAGAGCAAAGTAGGTGGCAGCTCATAGAAGAATCGGTATTTCTTCCTTTCCCTTGGCGGTAAGGGGCAAGAGGGAGAGGTCGTCCTTCTAGGAAGGAGAATGCAGCCAGTTACCTGCCTGCATCAGCTCCACGGCATTGCATAAGGCCTCATTTAGTACGTGGTAATGAACTTAATTTAAGCATGCATGTCCCTGGCCTTGCCTCATTACTCTGCATTATGGACTTGCAAGTCTGCTTATGCTAAAGGGCAGAACAAAAATAAATTTCTATACTCCCAGGCATGTTCCATCAGCCTGTGTTGGAGCATGGGCCGGTGTCCAAATAGTTTGGATATGAAGTGAATTTGGGCTCCAGGACAGGCTCAGACCTGCTCTTGAAATCGCATGGCGATGACACCAGGGTCCTGCTTTTATACGTGCAGTTGACTGGCTGCCACCGCTGTGACCTCCAGCTGCGACAGCAGTTCTCTTCGCATCCCAGCTTAAAACCAACCTTGCCTTTCTCCGGTTAGCAGGGGAAGGGACACCACGTTTTGTGTTACTGTTGACCAGGACCTGGAAAAAAGCTGTGTCAGTCAGAAATTCAGTATAAATGAGGTGAAGCTGTAGCTCAGGTAGACAAAGATCCTCTGTCAACTGAGGTTTTTTGTGTACACTCAGGGTTTCTAGCTTGGTCGTGCAGACTGCAGCGCTACACAAGGACCTGCTGTTTCAGTCTCCAGACCTTCACTCTGGGAGACGGCCCTTGCTGAGGGGTTTGGGCTGGGCTCCCCACAGCGGGTGCAAAGGCGCGTGACTGTGGAAGGTGCCATCGCCGCGCACGGCCTCCTCCGCACCTGCTGACGGCCAGGCTCCAGGCAGGAATACCGGGTGGGTGGGTGTATTCCCGGGGGTCCCAGCACAGGGAAGGGGGCTCACGGTGACAAAAGCTGCTGGCTGGCAGCTCTCGCCATTCCCGGTTCCTCCCGGGACGCTGCCGCAGACAAAATCCGGCGCCGGCCTTGCCTTTTCAGCCGCCCCCGGGACGCTCCCCCGCCGCCCGGCGGCAGGACCGGAGTCTCCAGGCGGGGCGGCGGGACTACAGTTCCCAGGGCCGCGCGGAGCCGCCGTGACATCATGTGCGGTGGCTCCGAGGTCACATGCCCCGCCGGCCCCTTTGTTTTGAGCGGCGCTGGCAGCGTGACCGGCTGCGGCGGCGGAGAGGCCCGAGAGCACCGCACCGCACCGGATCGCGCCGCTCCGCTCCCCACCCGAACCCTCCGGGGCAGCGGCTCCCGCGTGGCGCAGCGCGGCAGGGCCCGTTCCCGGCTGTGAGTGCAGGGCAGCGCGGCAGCTCGAGGGCGCGGGCGGCGGCGGGGCCCCCGCGGCGGGCCGGTGGCCCCCGGGAGGGCACGGGGCTCGGCCGAGGCGCGGCTGTCGCGGAGGCGGAGGCAGGCCGCGGGACCGGCGGGGACCGTTAGCCGCCGCGGCGGGAGTAGCGCGTCCCCGGCCCTGCCGGACACCGCGGGGCGGCCACTGCGACGGTGCCACAGCGGGGAAAGGCCATCGGCAGTGCCGGTGCCCCGGGACCCGTCGGATCTGTGTGTGTGTGTGTGTCCCGGCCCCCCCCGCGTGCGGGAAGCGGGGCCAGGCGGGCGGTGCGGGGCGCCCGGCCCGGCGAGCGGAGCGGAGCTGGAGGGTGCCCGTAGCCCCCGGCCTGTCTGCGGCTGTTTGGTAACGGGGGTCCCCTCCTTGCCCCCCGGGCGGTGGCGGGGGGCTCCGCGGCTCCGGATTGGGCGGGCAAGCGGGGGGAGGCGGGGCCGCGGCGCGAGGCCGCCTGTGGATTGGGCGGGGGAGGGGGGCTGTCGCTAAGGCGGCTCGGGGTGAAGGTGAGCTGGAGGGCGCGCGTGCGCGCGGCAGCACGGGACCGGGAGGTGGCGGCGTTGCGTGTGCGCGTCGTGTCGACGGGGGGAGGGACGGGGACGGGGACGGGGACGGGGACGGGGACGGGGACGGGGGGGGACGGCGGGCTCCCGGCGGCCGTTGCCTCGGAGGGAAGGAGCGGGTCCCGTCATGCGGGGGCTGTCCCAGAGTGGTATCTGCGGCCCGGAGGCGGTGGGTGCCGACCGCGGCCGTCTCTGGGGCTCTGGCCCGCGGGTGCAGGGCCCCCGGGTTGCCCCGGCGGCTCTGGGGCGGCCCTGCTGCAGCACCGGGGTTAAAGCCACGCTCTCGCCGGTAGCCGCGGCGGGCGGTGATGCCCGTGTGTTTTGCCGTGCTTGGTACGGATGAGTTCCTCGGCTAGGAGCCGCGTCCGCCCCGCCGGCCGCTGCCATTTTGTGCTGCTGCAGCCGCCTCCGGCCCCGCGAGTAAACAAGCAGGGAGCGGGCGCGCGGGCGGCCACCCTGACCGGCCCTGTCCTCAAGCCGTTTGTGTCGCTGGGTTGTTTGGGTTTTTTTTTTTTCCCCTTGTTTGTTTGGATGACGCTTTGTTCCCTCGTATAGCAAAAAGGGGCAGCAACAACCTTGGAATGTTTTAGGACGAAACCGTGCGTGTCAGCCCCCGGGGCGCGAGTGCAGGTCGGGCCCGGTGGCAGGGAGCGGGGCCGGGGCGCGGCGGGCCGGCGCTGCGCGGTGCGGGCGGCTGTCGGCATTGCATCCCCCGCCTGCCGTTGCCGGGGCTGGTTTTGTGTGTTTTGCGTCTCTTGCTCTGGAGGATCCGTGTCACGCAGGCCGTTTCAGATACGTTTATGTGTTAGTCCCATTTTCACATTGTTACGTACTCCCGAGTTTCGTGAGGTAAAAGCAGTCCCGATGGGTTGATACCGGCCGGACTGTTGCTGCGCTGTGTGATTGCTGCGGCTTGTTTATTTATTTCAAATTTACAAGCAGTTGGCTGAACCCGCTGGAAGTCCTTGAAACACATAATCAGGATGTGTGCGATGGCTGGGGCTTTTGTTCTGTTGGGTTTTGGTTTTCTTTTTTTAACACAAAACCTGAATATGTGTAAAAATCGTAGTGAAACCAAGGGGGAAGAGCGGTGACTTTTTCACAGTCTCTTCCCCATCAATTAAGATAGTATGCAGTGCCTTTTTTTTTTCTTAAATCCCCTCCAGTGGGTGCATGCCCTTTAGGTGACCTTTTCACTTCCAAAAAGGTTACCTAAAAGGACTTCTGCACAGTTTCAAGGTGTTCCTTTTTGCTGCTTGTTTTGTTTTACTTAACCATGAGTCTCAGGTCTGAATCAGTTCCTGTTTTTGCTGGGCAATTTTTGAGGGCACTTAGGGCTTTTTAGGTGTGTCATTACCATGATTATTATTGAATCTTGGCATTCAGAGTATAGTTTTTTTTAATCAAAATAGTGTCTTGCATTAAAATAAGACATCTGCAGCGCAACTAACTCCTCACCATGTCAGTCAGCTTGTTCACTTTGAATTCTTGTTTACTAGTAATTCGGTATTCTTAAACACTTCATCTTAAAGGCATTCAAATCCTAAATTTCTAGTGTAAAAGAAGAATTATTAAAAAAAAAAAAGTCCTTTAAAACCAACAACTTTTTTGTCCTTTTTTTCATATTGCAAAGAAAGAAGAAGGAAAAACAGAGTTGTGTTTGTTTTTTGGTGGATGGAAAGGTTATGTTTTGGAGTTTTTTCCTCTTTCTTCTTTTAAAAGAAAAAAAACTAGAGCACGTGTTGTGGGTTAGTCAGTGTGTTGCAGTAGATACAACTGGGAGTTTGTTTTTTCAGACTCTTGTGGTAACCAGACATCGGAGATGAAGCACATCTGCAGATCACATTGTCTGAATTCACAAATAAAATAGCTAGAATTGGCCAAACCTGAGTTACAGTTCCCATGCTTCAGAACAAAAATACTACTTGTTTTATTAATTTTGGTTGCGTTACCGCGGGGGGTGCTGTTACTAATATCATACCAGGTAATAGCAGATGTGACTCACGCGCAAGCTCTGGCTACGCAGGCGGTGTGCACTGTGTCGTGAGTGTGCGGGAAGCTTCTGCCCTTCCCCGGGGCAGCTGCCCGTTTCCAGCGTCTCCTTTTCTCCCTTTGCAGACGGTCATTGCTCCGGCCGTGCCACGCAAGTGCTGGTGCTGATGTGACGTGGCGCTGGGCACGGGCGCAGGGTGGAAGCTGCCTCCGCTGGCAGCAGCAGAAGCCCAGCGCAGCTTCAGGTGCTCTCGAAACTACACCCTGAGGGTGAGCTTTGAAGGTAGAGCTCAGGCACACCTGATGACTAGGTGTTACCGAAGGGCCTCGCCCCGACCCTGGCTGCCGGTTTCTTCTGCTGCTTTCCGTCAGTTCTGCTAACGGACCAAAGGAGTTCTGTGACACAGAAGTGACAGAAAAAGAGCTCTACCAGAAAGTTGCTAGCTGTTGCCAGAGCTGCGGATGAAGGGAGAGGGGTAGACATCCACGAGGTTGTTGCAGTGGAGGAAGGAGTAGTTTAGTGCAATGTAAAAGTAATTTGCATAGGAAGATTTACTGATAGAAGGTGTCAGGGCAGACATTTTACAGACCTCATTTGGTGGCCTCCGAATTGGGCTCTGAGATTATTTCTGAGGAATGCCTTGGTAGACAAGCCTACAGACAATATAGACTAAGGAAATAGAGGAACCTGATCTTCTGGTGAACCCAGCTTAAAGCTGTGCAGGTAGCATCCCTGTTGAAGCCGTATCTGTATTTGTAAAGCAACTTGCTCTAGTTGAAGATATCTCTGCTCATTGCGGATGGTTGGACTAGATGACCTTAAAAGGTCCCTTCCAACCCAAAGATTCTATGATTTTTTAAAACTTCTTTCTATAAAGTGTGGTTTGTTTTTCCTTGCCAGTTTTTTGAATGGGTAGACTCTCTCTGATTTGCTTAAGATCTGTCCTTGCTGACCCTTGCTCAGGCAAGCAGTTCAATGCATTTTTGTATTTTTTTTTGATACAATAATTTCCAATAGTTGCCTTTGGGCAAAATTTTCCTTTGTTTTGCTTTGTTTAAACTTACTGAAGATAACTTGGCGTTAAATTATCTAAATTATTAGTGCTTTATCGTGCAGAGTCTCTAGGCATGTGTAAGTACTTTTATATACATGGAAGGTGCAGACAGGTATATCCTCTTGTGTTTCCCTCCTTTGCGCACTAAACAGCTCGGCTTCAGGCACGGATTCCCCTCTGCCTTTCCAGCTTTGGGGCTGAAACATGGGGCAGGCAGCTGGAAGCGGTGACACTTTAGAACTGCCAGAGCAAGATTTGCCAAGAAGGCCATATGCGTGTCTGATAGAGCTGAATACGGGATAGTGTTACTGATGGTCTTGCAAAATTACTTTTTTTAAGCAAACCTACAGAAGTAATTTAACCGGGTAGAAACTGAAGCATAGTATATTCAAAAGCAGTAGTTTCTGCAATGGAGTGTAATTCTTTTTCCTATTATTTGTGAATTTGCAGTATTTATCGCCTTGGATTAGTTTTTTCTCCATGGATTAGTGTTTTTTTTAGTCTCCCATTTCTTTAAACCATTGGGACGTTTTAAAAAAAATTATTTGCTGACCACTATTTTGTGTTGTTCCAAGCATAAAGACGACATTGCTTCCTTCAGTGAACAGCCTTAACCCAGAGCCTTTATTTTCATTTATTAGTGATTGCATAATACAGTGTCTTCTAGTCTCCACTTCTCACATAATGAGAAAGATTTAATCTTGAAGCTTTTTTTACTTGGTTGCCATGTTTTTCCCTTTTGTGTAAAAGGCCAATGTCTTGTTTCTGATCTCAGGCTAATTTTGCTTTGGAAAAGCTCTATTAGCTTTAGTGAAATTCTTCTGATTTAAATCTGTGACACTGGAATCAAAACTTAAGGGTTTATATTTATATTTTGTCGTTGTTACATTTGCCTTTTCTACTGCTGATGCTTCATTTCTGCCCACTTTCTCATGCTGAGTAGTGTGGAATGAACTGCAGATAAAGTTCAATGTAAGGGTTAGGGTGTTAGCAACAGAGCTGGTGAGGTGGTGGTGGTGGTTGTTGTTTTTTATCCAGCCTGCGTCATTACAGGGTAAAATGGTTGTGAAATATATTGGATAGAATATCAGCTACAGATTAGACTGTCCATTTATGCCTCGTTAAAATCTCTCTGAAGCAATCAGTTATTAGATAGGCTCATTGCAACAGTGTTTTTCAGGCATCAAAGTGACCACTGTTCCTATTTTAATTAAATATTTTGTAAGGTAGATGAACTATACCAAGAATCTACCTTGTAAACGTGTAAAAAAAGACTTATATGGAAAACGGTTTTAAAACCTCTTTTCTCAATGAATAATTGTACAATGTGTACAGCACACATTCTTTTCTTGCTCTTTGTTGAGATGGTGCCTTTTAAAGGTGCTGTGTAAAAAAAGCCTGTTTAAAAAAAAAAAGTGTGTTCATTGTGTTCTATATTAAGCTATGATGTAGCCAGACTTGGATTGGGTAATTGCAGCTCTGAAGATGCTAGCACGTCAGGAAATAAAATTGCTGTGAGGAGCTGACGTTTACTCACTCTGTAAGTGGGGAATGGGGGAAACTGAATATAACCTCTTGGAAGCACGAAAAAAATTTCCATAAACTTTAAAATAATTCTGTGCATGTCCTTCTAGACATACAAAGAAATAGTACATGCATTTGGAATGCTACCGATGTAAGGCCCAAGAGGGCTTTTTGCCCAGCTCTTGCTGCCTCAGTATATTTTGGTGGACATTCACCCAGTTCATTTTCAAGTTCGGGAGAGGCAGAAAGCTCTGTTCCTGCTAGACTGGTTGATCACATCACCTCCAATAGGCACTATCTGCATTTTCTTCACGTACGAACTTTAATATTGGCATATGCTAACATTTGAGTACTTGATTTTTGCAGCTTCGGCGTTCTGATGATGTGTGTATTTGCGTGCTGGGGGAAACGTCGTATGCTATGTATTTGAAACCGGAAAGTGTTTAAGCAAAAGGTTTTACTAATAATTACTTGCTAGTAGTACTTCGGAAAACAGAAAATCTCCCTTTCCTCACTTGTTCTTGGTTCTTACTTTCAGTAGTTTTACACGAACAAATGTAATTCTTTCCTCATTCTGTTTTGTGCGCTAGCAGTTTACATTCATTTTAAATTAAATAAATCTTAGATTATCAGTGAACTAATTTTTAGGTGCTAGGAACGAACGGTGAAAGCTTATGGTCAAGGTTACTCATTGAGATAACTGAATGTTATTAAACACTAGTATTATAAGACTTTGTTTTGTAATAAAAATGGAGTGAGTTCTTAACTGAATTTTTATTTTGAAAATGTCTTTTTTTTTTCCCCCTTTTTGACTAGTGCTGTTGTGGTAGTACTTGGAGGCTCCAGCTGAAATGAGGATTACACTGAAAAATGAGAAAAGCCCAAGCTCTGGATCTTTATCCAGGAAATCTTTGGCTTCTGTCAGTCAGGTGATTTGCTGGAGCCGAGATCTCATTTTTTTTAGTATTGAACACTAATGCAGTGGCAGTAGTGCTGGGACATTCAGAACTTGCCATCCATGACACCTGTTCTGTGGGTATATTTTGTATTTAATGTGTATCCGATAACGCTGCGTTGCCCTGTGCAAGGTGCATGGTAATTTGCTCTGTAATACTGTGTCACTTTTAGTAAATGTCAAAAATTGCACCAGTTCTTAGAGGGACTGAACAAGTATCTTGTCTAATTCTCATGATGAAGTTAAGAATATACCAGACTGAATACTGAAGTGTTTTACTTTTTCAGACCGTAGCACTGCGAAGGAGAAACTCTGCAAACTTTTCTCAATGACTCTATAGCCAATTGATGTAACAATGGTACTAATACTGGGACGCAGACTGAATAGAGAGGATAGTGGGATACGAGATTCCCCTGCAACCAAGCGGAAAGTTTTTGAAATGGACCCAAAATCGTTGTCAGGCCCTGAGTTTTTCGACTTCTCCTCAGGATCATCCCATGCTGAAAGCATTCTCCAGATCTTCAATGAATTTCGAGACAGCCGGTTGTTCACAGATGTTATTATCTGTGTGGAAGGAAGGGAGTTCCCCTGCCATCGAGCGGTTCTCTCGGCCTGCAGCAGCTACTTCAGAGCTATGTTTTGCAACGATCATAGAGAAAGCAGAGAGATGCTAGTGGAGATCAATGGCATTTTTGCTGAAGCTATGGATTGCTTCTTACAGTACGTATACACTGGCAAGGTGAAAATCACTACAGAGAACGTGCAGTATCTCTTTGAAACGTCAAGTCTCTTTCAGATCAGTGTTTTGCGTGATGCCTGTGCCAAGTTCCTGGAAGAACAGCTGGATCCTTGCAATTGCCTGGGAATCCAGCGCTTTGCAGATACGCACTCGCTCAAGACGCTGTTCACCAAGTGCAGGAATTTTGCGCTGCAGACATTTGAGGATGTGTCCCAGCATGAAGAATTCCTCGAACTGGGGAAGGATGAGCTTATTGATTACATTTGCAGTGATGAACTGGTAATCAGTAAGGAAGAGATGGTGTTTGAAGCTGTCATGCGCTGGGTGTACCGGGCAGTTGAGTTGCGAAGACCAGTGTTGCATGAACTTCTGACGCATGTCAGGCTCCCGTTGCTACACCCAAACTACTTTGTTCAGACTGTGGAAGTGGACCAGCTGATTCAGAATTCCCCAGAGTGCTATCAGCTGCTGCATGAAGCCAGGCGATACCATATCCTTGGAAATGAGATGATGTCTCCCAGAACTAGGCCACGCAGGTGAGGAAACTTTCTCCCCCCAACACACCCGCATCCCACCCCCACCACCTTATTTCTGTAGAAGGACATAGCTCAGTGTACAGATACTTGATATACATGTGCCCAGAAAAAAAAATCTGCAGATTATTTTATTTTGCCCTCTGGAGCCACTGCAGTTACACTTCTGTACTTCCCCACAACATGTGAAGCTCACACATGTCTTGATGTACATAAGTAAGTCTTTTTGCACAGATCACTTCATTGCTGCGAAATAAAGGACTGTTCAGGTAAGTGAAGTTACATTACCTTGCAAATAAAGTATTTTCTAAAGGTTATGTTTGCTAAGTGAGATCTTAAGTTATTTCGTACAGTAACAGTGTCTTGAAAAGAACTTACTGTGCTAAACCACTCAATTTCCCAACCTTCTTTCTTTTTATAAAAAAGTCATTTAAGTGTACAGCGTACTACAGAGGATGTGGATGGGGATGTATATTCAGAGCACTCAGCACTCACTTGCTACATGACAAATACTTTACAGATGGAATAGTACATAGATTTGTAATAGACAATAGACCAAAGAACAACAGGTTCTTAACTATAAAAAAACCTAAATCTTGCATTTTTAAAGAATTATGAAACAGTTCCTGAAGTATTTCATGCTTATTCTATGACATTTTAATAATTCAGAATTGTTGCTACTTAATAATGCGTTACACAAATAGGTGACTGAAGTTGCAAGAAGAAATGAGGAAGAGTCGATTAGTGGCATTTATGAGCAATGGTGGTTATGATTTTGTTTTTTTCCTGAAAAAAATTTTCACAGTAAGAGCCTTACCTCCACATGACAGTTGACATGATAGTTTATTGTTAACTCCAGCTGATTGAGGCTGTAGTTACAAAATCATGTGTTATATTAAGGTGATGCAATGATCAGGTCTGGACAAACAGATGGTGTTAGGAGTTACTCTTCTTTGTTTATTCTTAGTCATATGTGGTTGCTGTACAGTAACTGTGTGGGGAATCTTTTTGGTTTTTTCCATGTGTTAAAGGCTTGCTTATGGGGGGAAAAAAAATACTTGGCAAGCATTTACCCCATTAGTGGCTTTCCAGTCTTCAAGCCTGCCATGAGAGAAGAAATTCTTCTTAAACTCCTTGCAGCCCTGCTGCCAGGTTTTCTAAGCTGTACACTGCCACGGAGGGTCTTTGGAAACTTCTGGTTCATGGCAGTTTGGAAATGGGTGCAGTCGTAGTTTCTGAGGCATTTCATATCCTGAGTTTGGGCCTGAGGGAGGGACCATGGATTTCAGACCAAAGACCTCCTTGTTTCATGAGCAGTTGAAGGAGGCCTGTATCTTGTGGTATTTGGTGCGGTGTTTGTTATACATTTATTATTCAATTTGATAAAGCAAGCAAATACAGTCAGACTTAACAGTTTTGTCAAAGTGCACAGAGTGTATGTAATGGAGAATCTGAATAGCCTCAGTGTCGCATTCCAGTTTGTAAATGAAGTACCTTGTCCAATACAGGTGACTTCTGAAGCTGGGGGAGGGTGTTGGCTTGGGATTTGGTGTGTTTTGTTGGTTTTACTGCTGGGCTTATTAAACTGCGCTGTGAACTCCAGTACGCAGGAACAAGAGAAATAATTTACAAAGAGGAAAAACTGGCTGGCCTCCCAGCAGGAGTTTTTTCCCCTCTTCTATATTGCATTCATGGAATAGTTCTTTGTAATTTGTTTCTGTTGCCTATAGCAAAAAGAGATCATGTTTTAAAACAGTTACCAGGTCCTCCTTCCCCCCTGCCATGTTTTCATCACACCTTTTCTGTCCGTTTCTGGGGTGTTTGGGGAGGAGAAGGTGCTGGAGAGCCCTCTTCCTTCTTTCTTGCCTTCCTCCAATTTCTTTTGAATATAAACTGTTTCTGAAAGGAGACAGGCTGCAGGATCAGAAATTCCCATGCCAGTGTTTTTACTGAAACTTCTGGAAATTAATTGTGATTCCTTGTATGGGTATTTATGCACCTACAGATGAAGTGGGTTCTACCCATTTTTTTTTAAAAGAACAGTGTAGATTGCAATTCACAGTTGATTTCCCCCCCTCCCCCCTTTTTGGAGCTACTGAAGAGCTACCTGAAGTAAATAAGTTTACAGTTGCCTGCTTGTTCTTTTGTCTCTAGGCATCGTGACGTGTGCAGAAGGTCTTTTTGAAAGAGCTTTGCAGTTATGTACTTGCAATGACATAGTGACATCTTGAGGCTGTCTCTCATGTTACTTTTAAGTCTCTTTTGTCCCCTGCTGGTTGTGTTGCACAGCGAGTCTCTAAGCTGAGATGAAGCAGTGAGCAATAATACGTTTCCATATACAAAACAAAACAGGCTCTTCCTACTGCATGCTTTGAATTATCTTCAGATTTTCATATACCTGTGAATTTTTCAGTCACACAGTTCCTGTTAAGCTGTCAGACAACAATATATGAGTGTCCTCTTTAATTACTTAGAAGTTGTTATACTTACATGTTCCAACACATCCTTTCTGGTTGCCTTTAGAAAGCTTTAATGCAGTCCCTTATGTTTACCCCAAGGAGTTGAGTTTTTATTTCACTTCACATTTCTGTTATCCCATTTGCTACCCAAAAGTGAATTAGCAAAAAAACCCAAAAAAGTAGTGACTTACCAGAATCCTGGTAATTTGTCTCCCAAACATAAAATGTTTTTGAATGTAATCTCTATGAACTACTGAAAGTTATCCTGTCCAGCTGATGCTGTGCTGGTTGGCATTCTTACCTTGTCTAGAGGTCTGCCTGTAACTTGGGGCCCCTTGGAAGCCTGCTCTTGGGAATGCATGGGATTATATGATGGTTTGTCAGTTGTCTTCCACTCCCCCTTTTCTATTCTGTGCATCTTTTCCTAACAAGAGGGTGTCTCCTGGAATCTCTCTAATGCTTTTTTTAGCTTACCTCTGTGATTTTGCTCACACCCTTTCTTCTGAGGGATACAAGGAGGACTTTCTGTACTGCTGATTGAGACCACAGCTTTTTCTTAATCTCCACTCAAATATATCCTTAGTTCTTCTCTAGAATTAACCTTTGCCTCTATGTTCTTTTTGTGTACTCCCACATTTTTAATTTTTTTTTAACTGATGTGCCCTCCATCATTTGCAAAAGATCTTTTGCAGCTAACCTTAAAAACCTATACAGTGCAAGACTCCTTCAAGAAAATGTCATGGAGAAAATGTTTCTTAACTGAAGAAAGGATATGGTTATATAGGTGCTGAAATGTTGGGAAAATTTTTTGTTTTCTGTGTATTTGAAACACTGTACTAAATTACTACTTTCTTTAAAGAGCAAAACTCAATCATAGCAATTCATAAAGAGCTCTCTCCAATCAAAGATTTTTGATTCATTTAGTTTTAAAATAAAGATTGATAATCCAGTACAGTAAGCTTTTCAATAAGTAAGTGGAGACCTTGATTCTATTCTAGAAAGTAATCAACAGACAAACCTCTTTCGTACATACAGTTAGCTGATGTATTTGGGCTTGCTTCTAAGTCAAATTATGAGATGAGTATCTTGCTTTTAAGGAAATTCTCTTTCTGGGTAATGCTTTGCTGGCACAGGAACTTCCCCTCTCTTATCCTTTGAGAGATTCTTTTCAGAGTTGTTCCTCAAAAAAGCAAAAAAACAGTAACAGTAAATACATAGACACCAGGAACGAGCATGACTTCAAAGCTGAGGAGCTGAAGAGGGTGTTTCTTCTGACTAGTTCAGGTGCGTAAGTATGCTTCCTCAGATACGTGTCTTCATTATATAATCTTACAGTACGTTATCATTTAGCATTGCCTTTGCCTACTTAAAATACTCTGAGCAGAAATATATATGGTATATTTAAATTATGATGTATGGTGATAAGGGGGTAGTAGAGGTAACTAGTTTTATACCTGATGTTTCAAATCATCGGGGAAAACTTCATCAGGATATATAAGTTAATATGTGCATAAGTTCACATGTTAAGAAATTTGGGGACAGATCATGCAACTTTTCTCTCAAATGCAGTCATAAGTAATTTTTTATTTTTTTTTTAGAGAAAGGACTGCACTACTCAACAATGGTATGAAAATTGGGATCAAAGTTAAAGCACAACACAACAGAAAAGCTTACCAAAAATAAAATCAGTCCTGCATTAAGTTTTCCTTAATTAATAGACAGCAGTCCTTGAAATAACTATATCAGTGCAAAATCCTTTTATCTAAAAATGCACTGAAAAGAAAGGATTTTGACAAATGCTTATGAGAAATTATAAGTTTGAAAGGAGGAATAAAAGTTGGTCATAGTTTGATTTGCACATTGGTGGTGGTTGGTTGATTCTCCACGTTCAAATGTGGATTAACATGCAACGATTTTTGTTATTGCTGTGAATGCAGAATGTGTATAATGCAGACATGAGGTTAAGTAGAAGGAGAATGAGAGTGTGGAATAGAATTTAAAGGCTTATTTGTGTACATTGCAGACTGTCTAACGCTTTATTTTTTCATGCTGAGTTTTAGTTTTTGGCTTGAATTTTTATTTTGGTGTTTCCTGATGTTTCATTCTATCATTACACTTTTTTTTCACTTTTTTAACTATGCACTTGCTCCAATGTCTCTTTCTTTTCTTTTCCTTTATTTTGGTGACTATATGCCTTCAGCTTTTTCCTTCAGGAAATAACCTAAAACATTTAAAACTTTTTGAATATTTAAGCACTGTAAAGTACTATGAGTTTTGTAAAATTGGGGGGGGGACTGGTTTCAGTGTGAAATAGATTGCTCATCTCATTGTCTCAGGCCTCGCTTGAACTCTCTTTCTGATATCTCTATGTACACAGTCAAAGTATTACTGGTGTAAGGGCTTTCTGTATTTTTTAATTATTTGATTTTTAGATAGAATGTTGTGCAGTGGAACTCTACCACTTTCACAGAACACCTGTTGGTGTGGTAACCTGCTGTGTAATGGGCCATCTGGAAACAGTGAAAACCTCTAACTGTACTAAATGACTCTCAGCTTTTTTTCTTTGCTGTAGAAGTTAATGCTAAATAGTAAATGTTCCAATTTTCGCACAGTTTTGAAAACAATGTTTCTTGGCCTCTGTGTACTGATAAGAATCTTCTACATTTTAGTTTTTTGTGTTCACTTTTTTAGATCAACTGGTTATTCTGAGGTGATAGTTGTTGTTGGAGGCTGTGAACGAGTTGGAGGGTTTAATTTGCCATATACTGAGTGCTACGATCCTGTAACAGGAGAGTGGAAGTCACTGGCTAAACTTCCAGAGTTTACCAAGTCTGAGTATGCAGTGTGTGCTCTACGGAACGATATTCTTGTCTCAGGTGAATAATCCTAAAAAATTTAAGACTTCTTTTCTTTGTTTAAAGTAGCGTGACAGATCTTTGTACTGTGAACTTCCAGAAGCTCAACTGAAAGTTACTTTGTGATGTGAATGGTGAACTCCAGCCCCAAAACAATCTTATTGTAAACAAAAGTGTTTTCTAGGATTTTGTTTGGTATTAATCGGCAGTTTTTTACAGCTGATTCCAGGATATCAATTCTATTTAAAGAGACTAGTTTATGCTCATTAGTATGTTGCTCTAAAATCTAGTAGTGGCCTGCTTGCAGCAACAGTTGGAAAAATTGCAAGCAAAAAATCCCAAGCAGTCTTTTCCCAGCAGCATTTTCTCTGCTACAAAATGTGCTGTGTGCTGGTTAAAAACACCACTTGCCTAGGAGCATTCCAGCACCGGTATGTTGCTGGTGACTTGTTTCTATCATATGGCTGCCTAGACTCCCAAAGAAAAACAGTTAAAGCTTCTTCTCATTGTGGGAATGTAGAATGGAAACAAATTCCTTTTAGCACCTCAGTTGGGGATCCGTTTATACCAGCCTTTTACAGTGAAATGAGCACTGCAATGAGCATTTAAAATGTTTTTAAACACCTCTTACTCATTTTTTTTTAGCAAGCATAAATTACAGGCTACAGCTGATGGTTTAGACACCAAAGCCCCATGTGTTAGTTTAACCAAAGAAAATGTCTTCTCAGATCGGTAGTGCCTGTGGCATTTGAACAAGATGTAAACTGAAGGAGTTCTGTGCACGAACTAAACAGGGGAACAGCTAGTGTTAGGGTTGTGCCGTGAGGCACATAAATGGTTAAGATTTCAAGTGTCTCATCCAGGTAGTGACACTAAAGAAATCTGAAGAGCATGGGCAAAAGCCATTAAAATGCATTCCAATCTGAAGAAATAAGCTAATGTGATCTCGGCATGTTACTGGAAAAGGCACAGGTAAGTAAAACAACTTAGTGCATGTTTTCACGTTTGAAATCCACTGAAACTGACTTTTTTGGTGTAACACATAAATACAGATAGATCTTTATTTCACCTAAAAAGAATATAAAGTTTTCATTGCCCACTGTAAAGGGGCATGATAATAGTTAACATTTCTCATTCAATAATGAATTTATTCAAATTGGAATATTTTTGTTTTTAAAGGTGGAAGAATCAATAGCCGGGATGTTTGGATTTACAATTCTCAACTTAACATTTGGATTAGAGTTGCTTCTTTAAATAAAGGCAGATGGCGTCATAAAATGGCTGTTCTTCTTGGTAAAGTAAGAGAAGTATATTTATAACTTTCTTTTATAGTGGGGATGTTGCTGTATATAAGAAAACAGTGGCAAAAACATGTACATATTAAGTATTCATATTTCCTATACATTTAAAAAATTCCTATTTTCAAATAAAAACCTATGTTAAACAATTAGGCTCTTTGAGTCAGACGCTATCTGTGGATGCAAAAATCATGTTACCCCTTGTTTTTTGGAGGGTTTTATGTAGTTTTTTTTATCACAGAAGTGTGTTATCCCCAAGAAATCTTTTGGGACGCAAAGAATCATCTGGATTTTCCTGTGCTTCAGAAGTGTTGTCAAAAGTTTAGTAGTTTATGCAGTTACTAACAGAAACTGGTACTGCTCTGAATGTCAGCTCTGTGCTCTTTCATTTAATGTTTTATATTGAAATTAACCAAATGTATGCTGTGGAGAAATGGGAGGTTTTGCTATTTTGAAGGCATACATGCCTTAACATAAAAACAGTAGTTGGGATCCTGCCTGTGTGGATTCCATTAATGAAAGTTAGGGAAGATGTGCATGTGGTGTCCCTTGGAGTAAGTAACTTCTTGGAGATGAGACTTGCAGCTGGAGCAAACGGGGAAGAAGTTAGACACAAATAATGAGCTCTGCCTCTTGAATATGAAAGAAGCAGTAGGAAAGTAAAGAAAATTTTACAACTGAGAAGAAGAAATATTTTTGCAAGCAAGTAGGAAAACAGTAAAACACAGAAAAGCAAAGGTAGATTCAGATGGACTTTGCTGCTGCTGTTGCTGAATGTCATCTGTGAAAAGAGAAATGCAGAGAAGTGCCTTTTTTAACAAATGCCATTAGAATAGGAAGTTTCTATCTCGGTATTAGTAATACTCTGCTTTGGATGTGTGTGTGCAGTGTCATTCCACATGTGACTGAATGGAACTCTCCAGAGAGTCTTTACCTATCATTTTTAGACCATATTCTTCTCCTCCTGTGTATAAATTAAAAATGTGAGGGAATTATCCCTTCACAAACCTAGCAAATTAGGATTCTTGCAGCTTTAAATTAATTTAATTTCATCTTTAAATGTAGTAACTACTCTAAAAATGAAATAATGATAGTTTTCACCACTTTGCATAGGTATATGTTGTTGGAGGATACGATGGGCAAAACCGTCTCAGCAGCGTAGAGTGTTACGATTCGTTTTCCAATCGATGGACAGAAGTGGCTCCCCTTAAAGAAGCTGTGAGCTCTCCAGCAGTCACAAGCTGTGTTGGCAAACTGTTTGTGATCGGGGGTGGTCCTGATGACAACACATGTTCTGACAAGGTCCGTTAATTGTATTTGATTGCATCTTCTATCCATGGTAAACAGTATTGCTGGGTTAAAAATAGATCATGCAGAGATGGTTTGCTGAATGGAGTATGGAATTTTTATAATACAAAAAATACAGAGTAGAAAATATTAACTTGGTAACATACTGTTACTGTGGTCTTTCTCATGGATACTTGGCTTCACAAGTTCTGTGAATTATTAAACCTGAGTGTTAGGAAAACAATGTTAAATGTAGTCCATATATAGATGTTATTGATATACGGACCTATATTTGTATTAACATCATTTTCTTGGTGAGATATTGCCCACCAGGTATTGCTGCTTTGGCTCTCCTTGTATAACCTGTGTGGGTATGCCACGTTATTATTTCAATTAGGCTTCTAATCTGAAATGCATGTATTTGTTTTCAGGTTCAGTCTTACGATCCCGATACTAATTCATGGTTGCTCCGTGCAACTATCCCTATCGCAAAAAGATGTATTACAGCTGTGTCTTTAAACAATCTGATCTATGTTGCTGGTGGACTTACCAAAGCGATATACTGCTATGATCCAGTTGAGGACTACTGGATGCATGTACAGAATACATTCAGCAGACAGGTAATTAACACTAAATGGCCTTATAGACATTTGAAAAGTATTTTTTTACATTAATATCTTGGTATGTAATGAGTACACACTTACTTAACCCTGTTAAAATTGCATCTCTGATTCTATTCTTGCTTTACTTCTTCATCCATATAATTCTAAACATGACTTGAGGAGGAAGTTTTCTAAACCAGTAGCTTTTCAGCTGGGTGTCACTGTTAGCAAGTCCAGTCTTTGTTTGAGAGCAGTTACTGTTGGAGAACAGTGTAACAGTATAACAAATGACGTTTTAATTGTCTAGAAAATGATCTCTGTCAAGTTCTGCTACATGTTTTAGTTTAGACTGAAGATAGTAATTTCCTTATAATTGATTAAAGGCTTTCAATGTAACAAAAAGTATTGAAGGCTGTTCTTATAGCGTGGGGAAAAAACCCCCACTGTATAGCACAGAAAAGTGCCTGACTTCAGCAGCGAGAGCTGTATTAATTCCATGTATGGAACACTGAGCAGAATTTAAAAATGCATCCCCTCGGTAGTAAAGTGTGTGTGTGTGTATTAGTTAATTTTCCCTATGTTTTTAAAACATCAAGCACATACTTTACAGTATCTACCTTAACAGAAATTTGTTCTTTTTTCCTGGCCTTCCCTCTGCTCCTCTGTTTTGTTCTGTGTTCTCTATTGATTGAATTTTTTTTCCATGCCTGCTTTTAAGGAAGAAAAAAAATGCTCTCTCTCTTTGCTTCAAGTAAGACCATAGCGCTGTCTTTTTCTTATGCACCCTTTTCTTAGAGGGTTTCTTCTTTTCCCTTTCTTCTAGAGGCTTTTTTGCCTCTCCCCTGTTTACATCCCTCTTCATTATCTGTTACTTCTCTAAGGTGCTTCTCCTTGTTCCCATTTTTTTGCATTAATAGTTCCTACTTCTGAAAAAAACAGTCCCACTTCTGAAAAAACAGTCCCTCTTCTGAAAACCTTTGTTCTCTCTTCCTTTCCTTATCTCAGATGTTTTAAATAGTGTTCAGCTGTGTTCCATTGTATCTCTCATCTGAGCTATGTGTAGTGAAGGCCTAGACCTGAAATAGTTTTTTTTGGTAGGATTGTGCTGCTGCTTTCCCCAACTATTGTGCTTTCTGCATTGGTCCTCTCAGGAGGGAATAGTATAGGCCAGTCTGTTAACAAACAGTGGTCACAGTGCTGTTGCTCTGCACTCGGGTAGGCATGCAGGGACTGAGGTCTTGTTTTTTAAGTAATTGTGTATTCCTTTTTGTATTTTGAAACAGGAGAATTGTGGCATGTCTGTGTGTAATGGAAAAATCTATATCCTTGGCGGAAGACGAGAAAATGGTGAAGCCACAGACACTATTCTTTGTTATGACCCTGCAACGGGCATTATCACAGGAGTGGCAGCCATGCCCAGGCCAGTATCATATCACGGCTGTGTGACGATTCATAGATATAATGAAAAAGGCTTTAAACTCTAATTTTTTTTCTTGAAAAAAGAAGATGGCATGAATGAATCCAGTGGTCTGCTGCAAGACAGGCTTTTTAAAGATTCCTGAAATGGGAAGATGCCCTTTCCCTACCTAAGGGTCATATGAAAATTGTATCCTGTGCCGTTAGAAAAAGGGTTAATTTAACTTACAAAACAAGTCTACAAATCTATCTGGTAACCAGAGTTCAGTTATATATGGGCTCTGATAGGAGAGCAGTAATAGTACGTTGTACTAGTGTTCAAAAGGTTGCCCTATGTGTGATTAGTAATTAAAATCTTGGAAGCTTTGTGGAGAAAGTGCCTTCACAAGCATTTGTGCCTGTGTCCTAAGAAGTGATATCTGTAAGGTGTTTGAGGTTCTGCTAATTGGAAAAACAAATAGGTGAGTAAATTCCAAAGAATCATCTAGGATAATTACCTACAATTAAAAAAAGATTATATAATTGTAATCCATATGCACAGCATTCTTACAATCAGATTACTCGGCTTACAAGCAGACTTTGTCAGATCATGCATGGTTTGGAATTTAAAAAAAAACCAAACAACAAAACAAGCTACATGGGACAAATATTAGAATCTTTGCTTTTTTTTCTGAAGGAGAAACTGTGTTTTTTCAGTGAGCCACTGCAACATAACTGCAGTGACAATTGTGTACCTTAATACTATGGACCTTATTCATAGTGCTGCTAAATGTTCATCAGAAGTACAAGGCTACATGACATGGGAAACTAGTGACTGCTGGGGTGTAGGCATGCATTTGTGAAGCAAATTTTGAGTCCCAGTTCTTAACTTTTTGAGTAGTATAGCTGAAGTCTGAAAGTTACTGGGTTCACTCTTTGCTCACAGAGAAGTATCTCTTAACTATTCAAGGAATAAAGGATGATGAACTCTGGATTCTTCCACTTTTCTGAATCACATCTAAATTACCTGATAATAGAGGTAGGGATTCGGGTTGCACCCTACATCTTATAAATTGGTCTTTCAGATATATCATCTGCAGAGATGGCAGAGTACCTGCCAAGTATTTCTTGGCCGTTCTTCAGACAATCACTTCAGCGCAGTTAAACTACTGTATAAGCTGCTTGGCCACAGATAGAGAAGTTCTGGAAAGCTCCCTCTTGTCACCAGAAGACAATCTGTGGACCTGTCCACATAGCCATATGAGGTAACTCCCACATAACATGTTTTGGCTAATTTTTGAAGCCTAGGAAGCACCTGTATTTTGACACACACACCCCCTTTTTTTTAAAGTCTTCCCTAGATTTCTGTACTAGGTTGCTTTATTTCCAGTACACAGTTGTATATAGTTGAGGCATAAGTTCATAAAAACCTAAATAGCACTTGGGAGTTGGAAAACGAATAGGATTGTCTGTGTACCAATTTTCTGTTAATCACCAAAAACCTCAGGAACTGCCTTTCAAAGGAATTCTGAGGACAGCAGCCAGTAGGGAAGTTGGTCAGTGCCAGGGCAGAAAAAAAACAACATAAGGCCCCTGCAGAGACAGCCCTGCCCTTGGGGTTCTGGTCTCCGTGCTTGCTCAGGGGGGTGAAAATAAGCACCATCTCTGGAACGTTGTTTGTTCCACAGGACTTTCTTCATGTGTTTTCCCAGAGTATTTCTTCATGAGATGGAAATTATGACCCTCAGTGAAGCCATGCCAAACTGGGAGTCATCATTTTCAGTAACATATGTTCATGACTTTTGAAGAGCACTGGGAGCTGCATGTTGTGATGCATTAACTTGTAACCTCAGGAAAGGACACAAATTCCAGTTTCTGGCTGAATACCAAACACTGCTTTGTATATCTTAAGAATACTGATAAAATATAAATCTCTGCATATCAGTGATGTAATTAGGAAGTTAGTGCCTGAGCATGTACTTTCACATTGCCCTAAAAAGAAAGTCCCTCAGTAATGCAAGACAAATTAATCAGATAAATTAATCCTCTTCTAAGTTTCTTGTGTTTCTGCTTGCCAAGTGTTAATTTGAAAAGGTAATTTCAGTACCTGTGAATAAGGTCCATTGATAGCAATGGTAATTGCGCAGTAACTGATATTACGTGCTAACACTGTGTATAACTTGTGCCATCATTGTAAATGAAAATGTAAAAATTTATAGGAGCACTTCATGAGAGATGCAGTTTGAAAAAATATTATCCTTTCCTTTGGTTTCTTTCTTGTTTGTATTAAGGTTTGTAATGTTGATTGTCATGCTAACTGTTTTTAAACATTCTTTATTCTGTAGATGTAGAACAATGTCATTTATGTATATCTTTTAATCTGTGTTTATAATACTGCACTACTCTGTAAATAACAAAATACTGCTTTCTATGGTTTTAAAGATTCATTTTATAATTTAGTTGTCTTTTCTTAACAATTTATGCACTGTTACGGTTACCTATTATTTTGAAAATGACAGTGTCTAATGAACCAGTAAATGCAGAAAAGTAGATGTGGAAGAAAACTTCTGCTTACAGTTCTTGAAAACCTGTATTCAATGATGAGCAGTTACATGTGTGGAGCATTGCTAAAATGGCAGTTATTCATGCAATGATTTCCTTAAAACAAGCAGTGATTTTTTTCTTTTTTGCTTGTTAACTCTGTAAATAATTTGCACTTACGGCCTGTTCTGTTAGAACAATTATTTTTAGATGTACTAGAAAATAACAATTCAACTTTGGTTTAATGAAAACATATTATTTCCGGAAGGATGCATTAATTTGGAAGTCTAATTCCTGAGCCACCTTTTCTCCAGTGCATTTCACTTAGGTATAGATGAATTAGAAGATTTAAACTCTCACTATTATGCATATCTAGCTGCATGCAGTTTATGGGCTTGAGCAGCAAGTTGGGTTTTTTTTTGTCTCAGCTAGGAGAGAAAATTACTAATAACGTTTAGTATAATCAAAAGATTTCCATCATAAATGGTGATAGGTTTGGCAGCTCCAAAGTAGACACACCTGCACAAAGATGTAACTTCAGTCTAACCACTCATGGAAAGAGGGCTCAAGTATCTCTTAAAGTCATACCTAAAAAATAAATTCTAAGAGTTGTCTAATATTTCACTCCACTAAACAGATAATTTTAAAAGTATTCTAAAGTGTTTAAGTCTTTAAAAAAGTCTTTGAAGTATTTCAGTCTTAAAAAGAAGTGAGAGTAAATGTTCCCCTTCTCCATGTAATTTTATGAGGTATCCTTCTGTTCTCAGCAATATGATGTTACCTGAAAAGAAAGTTGATGCTTCCTTGCAGCCTGGCTTCAAGAAGGTTCTGAAAAAATAACTTCAGTACTGCATTATAGTGCAGCCTATAGCCTTCTGCTTTCAGATAGAACATGCATTCCCTCATTTTCCAGCCATCAAGCATGTAACATTGCCTGGTAATCATTTAGCTTTACCTGTAGACTCCATTCTTGGTAATGCTTATGTAGGCATAATTTGTGGAATCTCCTGCATTTGTACCATCAGGTGGTTCACTTGATACTATGTGCCTGGTATGCATGTGAGGCTTAGGCACTGTGCTGTCAACTTTAGCACCAAGGGTCCAGAGTTGTACTGTTACTTTTTCATTTTAATTAGCACTAATGCAGTTCTCATCGAAGACTATTTTGTTTCTACTCTCTGAAGCACAGATATATTTAATGCAGATTATGTTGATATGGATCCTTATGATAATTTACTCAAGCTTTTTAAATGGTATTTTTAACACTGCAAATTTTTGAGAGAGGCTGACTATGTAGGAGGAGGAGGTTCTCACCTTGACAGAGGTCCACAGAGGAAGCTTTGGTCACTTGTGCCTGAGAGCTCCAGCTTCTTCCTCAAAACAGTTGAGTTCACCGTGTTATCTTAGATAATTGCTCAATTTATCCTGCTTTTGTTTTATTTGAGCTATAAGGACAAAACCCGAAGCAGTGCCACTCCCTGTGCCTTCAGGTTTCCCCGTGCCCAAGGCAGGGTGATGTGCTGGAGCTGTCACTCTCGGTGGGTAGGCGGAGCTGTGAACTTAGTCCAGCTCCAAAGAGAGAGACAAGAGGGAAACTCACAGGGGTATGAGAGATGGCAGGAGGAAATGCAGTGCATTTGGGGTTTGTGCATTTGGCTGGGCATGCTGAAACCAAGGCGTTCTGGATGCTCATAAGTTTGTAATTCCAGATGCTGAAACTCAGGTGGTAAAAATATTTCACATTTGTCAACTCACTGAACTTAGTTGAAGCGATAAAGGTGCATATACGGTCACGGTCTTCTAGTGGCAATCTTCAGGAAAGCCAAAGTTTCATTTTTCCTAATTGCCCAAAACTGGGCAAGTATGTGTCTTGGGGTTCTTTTTCCTGCCACTGAAGATGGCAAAAGCCAGTTCAAGAGCATTAAGAAGGTCACACAACTTGATCACTGTGAGGAAAAGTGAATCTTTTCGTCTGCATGTAGTGTTGTGCACACAAGAAAGTACAAATTAAATGTTGTGCCTAGTTAAAAAAATCTGAGCAATATATACTCAGAAAAGGAGTCTACAAGGTAAGATGAGATTTCTAAGCAGAAATTTGCTATCTGGTTGGGGGCCAAGCAGTGATTTTTAAATTTTTTTAGTATGTCTAGCACACAAGTTTTCTTAGTGTTGAATTACTTCAAGTGGCATTACCAAAAATGGATCTCACTGTTAGTTTATCATGGTTGTGTCAGTAATAGGAGCATTGCCACAAAACAGCAAGCAGCCTCCTACCAACCCCAAACCAGATGTGTGAATCACCTGTTCTCTGCATGCTGGCCTGGTGTCAGCTGTCTTCTGTAACTAATGTTACACATAAATTCATGTTACTCAAAGTATATAGCCCTGATAACACTGCTAAGAACCCTATTTAGAGGAACATTTCTTTTTTTTTCTACTGTAGTGCTCTGGTCTATGCTCATATGTTCATGTGTGCACAAGTGCGTGAATAATTTTGTGATCATTTTCTGATAATGTTGTTATAAGTAATGCACATAAAAGCTCCTGTGTACAGCTTGTTGATAATGTAATTATGGCTTACTTTGTATTATTAGTTCCAAAGAAAACAATGTGTGTTAATTTTGAAAATACCTGTGCCTTGAATTCACCTATATTTTTATCTAATGTGGAAAAGAGCTTGGATTACTTCTCCCAGTTTGTTATCTTTATTAGGATCGGACTTACTGTCCAGACTGTTGATGTCCTTCTAAAAGAAATACATCTTGCCATTCATTAACAAGAATAGTAAAACCTCTTGTTTAGAATATGCCTAGAATGCTTCCATTATTGACAGTGCTATGGCAGATTTAATCTAGGGAAATCTGTATTTGGTTTTTCCTATTTTTTTGTTCCCAGCACTCCTCAGTGACAAAGGATTTGAGTTTAGTCTTTGACTTCCTGTCCTTAGCATTTTCTGTTAACTGTTTCTAAAAGTTTCTTGTTTTAGTCAATGGCCTCTATGGTATTTCTGAGCGCTCCGACTTGTCAGTTATGAACCTCTTGTTCAATATATACAATATGAAGCAATAATATGGTGCATCATGGCAATAAGCAAAATCAAGAGACTTGAATGTAATGTACTATTACTAATTTCATCTGTGTAAATGCTGGACCTATGACTCATTCTCCTTTTGGAACTTACCAGTTCCTTTATTTACTGAAACAAAAAAGGCGTAGTTCTGCGAAGAGCTGATCTTGTCTTCAAGAACAACCTGGTGCAGCACAAATGACATTTGAACAAAAAACATGCAGACCACTTACTGTGTGCCAGAGTCAATGTAATGTTATCTTGCATATAACATTAAGGTCTTCAGATTGTGCCAACAGTAGAGAAGTGATTTTGTAATGTAGCGCAATTGCAATAACACCTCTTATATTTAAATATATTTCTTGCATAATTCTTTGAAAGTTTTTTAAAGTTCAGTGTACCTAATAAACATTTGCCTTTTGAATAGTTCACTGTTTTATTTAGGTTATGAGATGTTCCAGGGTGGGGCTTGGTGGTGCAAAGAAGAAACTCCTTCCTTTTTTTTTTCCTGGGACATTTAACTTGTTGGATTCTGTCCCTTTGCAGTGTCTATATCCATCCATCGAGCCACTCTTCTGTCTCCCAGTCTAGGTGTTTTCTCTGCTCGTCTTTCTGTCATGGAACTTACTGTTGACATGAATAAAGGCAAGCTGGAGGCTATGTAGAAGACTAAACTTAGAAAGAAAACTGGAAAAATGATAAAGCAGGGTGTGGCATTTGAAATACGGGTTAGTCCTGGGTATTATGACAGAAGAAGGATGTGAATGGACTTGGAAGACAAAATCAGCATGGGAAATCAGGAAAAGGTAACATACTGCTAGGAAGGTGACTGCCAACAATACAGGGTGGGAAGAACCCTATAGAAAGTGTATTCTCCTAAAATTAGCTACTTGGCCATCTTGAGGTCTCACTTGCAGATGGCAGGGTAAGGGTTTAGGCTGTGATGGGGTGTTGAACCGATACGAAGACAGTATTTGGTTTAATATCCCATTTTTTACAGATTACATCCATGTTTCGCGTATTTTCTAGTGTAATACTAGCTGTACTCCTGGCTGCTTCTTCCCTGTAGTGTACATTCTGGATCTCAGACTCCGAACATGCCCTTCATGTAGTCCTAGTCTTGCCTTCTTCCCAAAAACATTTATTTTATCGTAACAATCAAATACAGCTTCGATAGCTTTGCCCTGTAGCCCACTGGGATCTAATCTGCATCACAAATCTATTCTCTGTGTGGTGAGTTCAGATGTGGGGTGTTCTGGCTATAGCAAAACAGAGCCCAAGGCCCCAATATTCAGTATACTTGGTGTCTCTCTGACACAGAGAAGTAAGTGTAAAGAGAAGCTCTTTGTATAGAAATGGTGCCTGACGTTCTGCATTTTAATATAACTTACTTAAATGGACATGATACTGCTGCAGCTTTGAGGTACAGAAAACTGAAAGAACTGCACTAGTTTCAACAGTTTTGAACGAACACCAACAGAGATGAGAGAGCATATGTTGTGCTATTGAGATAAGTAGTGGTTTTTCAAATACCTTCTAACATGAAATAAAACTTGGCAAGCCAACAGTGTCTGCTGCAGTTCTACAGTGTGGCCAAGGTTGTTTACAGCAACCAAGTGGCTCTTGCTGTGGTGCCAAAAGTAAGTTACAACCAAGTTCAATGCTTGCAGAAGTTTACTTTCCTGAAAGAACCATCATTGCCTGAAACGGAATCCACAGACTGCAATGCCGTGGAAATATTTTTGAGGGCTAGAAGCCCATCTTAAGATATTTTAAGTCTTAAAAATAGTTAAGTGGTGGCAATATTTTAACTACGGCCTCTTCTTCCTCTTTCCATTAAGCAGGAAAAAGGAAGAAAATAAAATTGAACTACATTACATATGTACCTTTCCTGATGAGCATGATACAAATTCACATGTAAGAACAGTCTCTATTTGCCATAATCCACGTTTGTTGCTTGGCAAGAAGTCAGAAAGCCATTGTAGTAGTGATCCTGAAATCAGAAAAAAAAGAGGACTGCGAGGGCTAAGCCTTGAACATTCAGCATGTGCTCGCTAATTAGCGGCCTCATAAGTAAGTTTGCAAATACATGTATGAGCAGGACATTAATTTATGCCAGTTAGCAGCTCCCTGCATGGGACTACCACACACCGAAGGACTGTTTGCCATCAGCCATGCCTGACATAGATACTACAATCTAGCCAAAACCCAAACACAAACTGTGGTATTAGCTACACCAACTGGGACATTTTTATCCCTGATTTGAGTAACTATGAAATATGGTGAGTAGTAAGCATGGTGTAAGATTTTTATGAAGCCTATCCGTAACAGGATCAGTGTGTACAACAGGCAAGGGCAGGCCGGGGCCGCCAGCCCCGTCGTGTGAGGTGACGCTGCACTTGTGGTGGGCTTTCGGTGGCTTGCGCCTCAGGCAGGCCGTGCCTCGTTTCTTGGCATTTTTTTTTTCTAATCATCCTCCTTTCACTATATTAAAATATCTTCTTTAAATTTTATTACTTCATAAAACAAGATTGCTTCAGCCAGTAAGTCAGGATTAGGCCAATACACGCACATATCTAACCACAAACCTTACAGCGTCGCTCACCCCGCGTTGTTTCTGGTGTGGAGGGTTCACTGGCGCCCACAAACCGCCCGTTACCTCCGCACCCAGCGCTGGGGGGAGGCGCGGCCGCAGCGACCGCCGCGCGGCCGCCTTCCCCGCTGCTCCGCTCGGCGGCCGGCCCGGCCCCGCGCTGCCGCGGGGCTGGCGCGCGAGGCCCGGCTCCGCGCCTCCCGGCGAGGCGGCACCTGCCCGCGGCGGCAGGTGCGGGCCCACCCGGCAGGCGGTCGCGGGCGCCGCCCCGCCCCTTCGCTGCTGTCCGCCTGCGCGGGCCCCGCCCCCGCCGCTGACGGGCAGCCAGGCGCACAGCCCTACGCTCATGGCGGCGGCGGCGCGGCTGGCGGCGGCGGCGGCGCGGGGCGGTGGGGGCCGGCGCTGAGCGCCTCGGGGCGGCGGGCGGGGGCGGCCGGTGCTAGGCGGCGACGCGCGACGGTGAGCGGGCGGGGCGGGCGGGGGGGGGGGAGGAGGAGGCGCACGCGCGGCGGCGGCGGCTTTGTGTGCGCGGGCGGGGGGAGGGGAGCGGCGCTGGCCGCGCACGTGGTCCCGGCCGCGCGGGCACTGCCCCGGCACCGGCGCCGGCCGGGCCGGGCCTGCTCTGCTGCCGCGCGGCCTCGGCGTCGCCTCAGGCCTCCGGGCTGCCCTGCGGTGGGGCGCGCCGGGCGCTGGGGCCGCCGTCCCTCCTGGGCCGGGCCGTGCTGTGCTGCGCGCGGGGCCGCCCGCCTCGGCGGGGCCGCGCGGGCGGTGGGGAGAGGCTGCCCCGCCCCGCTCGGGGGAAGCCGCTTTCGGAGCGTGGCGGTATCCCGCCGCGGGGAGCCCAGCGGCCCCGCCAGGGAGCGGGATAGCGCCGAGGCACCGGTGCGGGCTCGGCTCCGCAGGCGAGGGCGCGGTGTCTCCGTGTCTCCCCGCGTACTTGGGGTGCGGGGCGCCGGAGCTGCCGCTTCCGAGCGTCGGGGCGGTGGTGCCCGTGCTGAGGGAAACCCGGCCCTGTTGGAGCCACCCCCGCCAGAGCGCAGCGGGTGCCCGCTCGCACCCGGGCCAGGCCTCGCTGGCACTGGGCACGGCGGCAGTTCACTTCGGCGGGCCGGGCTTCGCCGGGGCCGTCCACACACGGGCTGTGTGGACGCTGAGCTGCAGCGATCGGGAGGCAGCTTGAAGCTCCTGGAGCGCACGGAGCGGGACCGGCTCCGAGCTTTGTGGGTTAATCTGTAGCAACGGGGGAGGGAGGTGTCGCAGCTCTTTTGGGAGGCGTGCCGCAGGCCTCCCCGCGGTGGGAGGTTGAAGCCTGCCCGGGAGGTCGCTGTGGGTGATGTTAATGCTTTTATTTTTCCTCTCGGTGGGGTAGCGGAGAGAACATGTCCGGGATCAAGAGGGTGATCGCAGAGAAGGACCCCGACTATGAGGAGATCACTGTCACGCATCCCAACAAGCGTCATAAAGCAGCCGAACAGTCAGGTAGGAGCTGTCTGATCTGAAGGGATCTCCCAGGTGGCATTAGAAATGCCACGGATGTGCATGGTCCCTGCAGGCAGGTCAGGAAAGGGCTGGGGTAGGAGCTAAGGGGTCAAAGGGCAGACATTTGGTAAGGGAGCTGGTGATACCTCTGTAGTCCAATGAAGACGTGATTGCCGTACATGGAGCCGTTCCTGCCTGCTGGCTGAACTGGGCTTCAGTAAGGGCAATGGTAAAGCATGGGGTTGCAGATTTTGGTGCATGACAGCACCTAGAGCACGAGCTCTCCAGGGCCCCAGCTGTCTACTTTGGTTCCCGATGCTTGCTGAAGTATTTGCTGGAGCATCTTCCATCAGTTACCCATGCTGAGATGTGCTTCAACCTGTGCGTTTGTTTTGCAGTTGAAGTCTGCTTCCAGAAAGATTGGCAGTTTGTTTGCATTTTGGGGGTATACAGGTCACAGTGCAGCGTGGCGGGGGCAGAAATCCATGACCCTGCAGTAGGCTGGCTCTTGGAGGATGACATGTTTGCAAGAGTAGGCAGATAAAGTGAAATGGAGCAGTGTAGGAGGGGTAAGTCAGGGAAAAGGAAGGGGCTTTGAAAGATGCAAGGGAGGAGGAGAAGCAGCTCTCCGGCTGAAGGAAAAGTGGTTAAAGAAGTGTAGTGGAGAGAGTAGCAGGGTGAGTAGGTTTGCATTTGGCACGCTCAGGTATGCTTGCTTTGGGAACCAGCCTGTTGGCAGGATGCCTGGGACAGGTTGCAGTCATCTCTGGGCAAATGAGAGTAGAGTTTCTTGCCCTTGGGACAGGGAGTAGGCTAGTGAATTTTGGCATAGCACAGCTAGTGAGAGGATCGTGATGGGAGGAGCCGACAAACAGGGAGATGAGAAAGCCAAAGCTGGCCGGGGGATCTGAAGAAGATCCAGTAACAGAGCAGGATGCTGGAATTGCCTGTTGGAGGGGAACAGGTGATGGCTTTGCAGATGATGTTTTGGAGGGCAGCATACAGCTGGACAAGTCTGAGGAGGCTGAACTCTGGGCTGAATGTGCCTGCTGGGCAGGTCCTGCCTGCCAGGCCCCATTTAGCGGCCCTGACTGTGTCTGGCTGTGGCAGAAGAGCGTTGTCACTCCCACCTGGCTGCCAGAAGTCGCCACCCTCTGTGGTGGAGTACCCTGGTGACTGCAGACAGGTTTTTAATCCGCTTCTGAAGCAACTTTTCAGAAGGTGTTAAGAGTGAGCAAAGTCTCAGGGCCTCAGAAAACTGTCCTTGCCAAAGTGAACTTTCTGTTCAGTTCTTTCCTCCAAATTGGCTTCTTTCTTCTTCTCGTGGAAGATCTCCAACTTCTGATACAAAAGTTCCTTAAGTACACCAATTTCACTAACACAATGTTAATTAGGGACTGTGATTGATGCTAAGCTGGGAAAAATATGAAAATAAAGTGTTCTTAAAAGCCTCTTACTTAAAAGTAATATAACCACAAATCCTAAAGTGCTTTAATTGTCATAATGCTGGTGTTGCATGGCATCAGTCTTGGGAAGAGATGCAGTTGTCCCTATCTGAACTGCTCATCTCATACCTTAATCTGTTTTAAGTTTATTTTAAGCGTAGCCTTACATGTGAGTTTCCTAGGCATGGTGTTCATGGTTTGAGGAAAATTATATCCCTCTGGTTTTTAATTTTGCATTACTCGTACGGATTCAACCATAACTCTGTTTTAATGGAGGCTTGAACTATTTCTGGTCCTAGAATATATATATGCATGTCTGGAAATAAGTAAATATATTTAGGATGCCCCTGTTGCAAATGGAAGCATCAATTGCCTTATTCCTTATTGTCGATGCTAGACAGTAAAATTCTGTGTGCTAGCTGGAACACACCAGCAAAGTTTTGACTCGCTTTTGATTTCTTTCCTCTTTCTATTGGGATATTAGAAACCTCTTCAAACAGATATGCACCCTTTAGACAAACAAATGCTTCCTCTGAAGCTCAGAACAAAGTCGTGGTGCTGTTGCCTCCTATTCCACGTAGAAACAATGTTGTAAGATTTTTTTCAGAGGAACCCAGACTGTTTCTCTGATCTGCTTTGTACTGGGGTCACTATTTCTGACTCAGGCTGGAGGACGTTTTCCAGGCTTTCTTATAGAAGTACAATTCCCGCTTTTCCAACTTCTTGCTTAAAACTTGAGAAAAACAGATGTTGTTTGAACCTCCTGATATAATGGAGTTGACTTAAAGGATGGGCAATATTTCAAGCCTATGGTAGATGAAGAGCAAAAAGAATTGTTCTCCCTATGTTTATCCATGTTCTAGGAAAACACAGTAAGATGCCAATTTAGTTCTTAGCCGCTAATTTGCAGTAAGGTATTTGCACAGTTTGAAATATTAAACTACATGCTTTCCACCAAGGTCAATGAACTCCTGCTGAAAGGCTAAAATTTTTTGACTGCTGTGCTGGAAGATGGTTTTGTAAGAGGTAGTCCAGCTTGTGATAATGTAGTTTCCTTTGTGGGTAATAAAAGGTTTGTAGGCGCTCCAGAGCAGGCTGCACTTCATGCCAGTGCTAAACATGAAAAGTATTAGTTTGCCTTATTATTGCTGCATGATGTGGTGTAAATTTCCTGGATATGAATCGGGCCAAAGAGAGCAGAAAAATGTACGTAGTGTTCCAGCATACTCCTGCACAGTCGCAGCGGTAACTGCACTTGGCCAAAGCACATTTGAGTTTTCCTTTTACTTGTTTACAGCTTTACTGAGACAGAAGTAAACAAACTGGTCCTGTTCTTCCCATCTTCTGTTATTTGTCATCTGTGACCTAAAAAGGAAAAAATAGCCCTCCACATAAAATAGCTTTTAAAGATACATGTGGTTTTTGTTAAGACAAATTACTTTCTTTTGCAGAAAAATGATCCTTCCCATTTTTTTGTGTGTGCTGAACTTACCATCCTTTCACTTCTCAGTCCATAATAATTTCTGATCTTTATTTTTTCAAAAGAAGCCTCAAAAGTAGAAATGTAAATAGTTCTTTATTTTCCATGTGTGGTCTTATACAGCTCGAGATGTTGCTGTGCAGAAGATTGAGACAATTATAAAAGAACAATTTGCCGTCGAAATGAAGAGTAAAGAACATGAAATTGAAGTTATAGATCAGGTATAAAGGTTTTGTTCTTAAAAATAGCTAAGATCCTGGTGTACTGGAGGTTTGGGGGGATTGCTGCAGTGGTTATTCATTACTATATGTTACCTCTTGTTTTTGTAGCGCCTGATTGAAGCAAGAAGGATGATGGATAAGCTGCGTGCCTGTATTGTGGCTAACTATTATGCGTCTGCTGGTCTCCTTAAAGCTGGAGAGGTAAAAATTACTTTGGGAATAATAAGACTTTAGGGAATATTTGCTAAGAAGGATGTGTAGTTCACTGGCTATTCAGCTGATGTTTGGTTTTGATATGCGGTTTTCTGAAATGGTAGAATATGAACTGCAAACGGGGTGGCAGTGGCCTCTGGCACTCTGCAAGGATGAGTCGTCTTTGAGCAGTTGAGAAGTCTTTCAGCAGCACTTGGTTCTGGTTTCTGAAATACTTGGAATTTTTTATCAGTTCTTGAATGAGAGCACCTTGCTTCTCACACACTGCACAGTTTGTCCTTGCAAAGCCCTGAGATGTGGGGAACATGTTTTCCCATTTCACAGGAGGAGAGTGGAAGCAGATGGGTTTTTGTAACTTCTCAAGATAAAAATAGAAAAATCAAGATTTCTTGAGTCCTGGGCAGTGCCATGAAACCATCCTCCCTTTACCCTGGAAGCCAGTCTGTTAATGGTTTGGTAAACAGACTGATAGCAGCACTAAAGCAGGAGGTGAATGGAGGAGATGTCAAAGAGAGATTAAAAATTCACAAGGAGATCCAAAAAACCCCAAACCCTACTAGTTAAACCCCAGTTCTGAGCACTCTGTCCCCAATGGGCTGGTAATGGCAGGGTGTTCATGACTCATGTAGACTCCCAATTGACATGCAGTTCACTACCAGTTTAGGTATTTTAGTTATCTATTCCATTCAGGGAGTTGATCTAATTTCCAGTAAAGATCTGAGCTGATTTTTGAAAACTGTAGATGGGTGCTGCAAACCTGGGCTTTACTGTAGTACCAAGAGAATTTCTCTTCCAAGCAATGGCTTGCACTGCTACTGCTGCTTTCCTGTTTGTGATTTCCAGAAGTCTTGGAGGGGGTAAAAACAAAAAGGTCCAGATTGTTTTTCCTTCACTGAACTTGAGTTGAGCAGCTGGAGTTGATAAAGATTATGGTAGTGTTGGGAGGCTTGGAGATCCCTTTTGCCCCCGTGATTTTTATGTAGGCGACTGAAGAATGTGAGCTGGTTTCTGCTTCACTTTGAAAGTACTTTTATCCAGTGTAATCACGTGTCAGCAAGAGCTGTACTGTCCCCTGTTCTCTACTTGTTCTGCTACGCAGGGTGTTTTTTTTTCCTTGCCATTTTTCACACTTGCCAGAAATAATAACTGTTGTAATTGTTTCAAAGTATTCACAAAACTTACTGGTGCATCCTTGCTTTGTTTAGTTTTCCTGTAGTTTTTAGCTAGCTAGCTACACTAGCCATAAGCTCTATCTTCAATGACATTGTAAATTTTTTTTTAAAGTCCTGATGTGCATGCAGGCTAAATCAGTTCTCTTTTTATTTTGAAATTGTTACTGGTTTCAGTTTTCTTTGTTTTTAATGCGTGGTTAATGTATGTTTGACTCTGTTGGCAGTGAATGATTGTCTTTTTTCTGCTTCTGATAGAATAAACTTTGTAGTTTAATTCAGAGCTTCTAGGAAAACGATTTGCAAATTCCTAACCTCTTCTCATAAATACAAGCAGTTCTTCAACCCAGTGCTGCTGGGTTTTGAGGCTTGTGATTCTAGTCGATTCCATTTCCCCACAAGTTAGTGGACAAGGTGTTGGTCAGTTTACTTGGCTAGAGGTTAAAAAAAAGGGGGGTGATGATGGTTTGGTTTGTGTTTGGGGTTTTTTGGTCATGTGTGCCCACACTGTTGGATATGTGGATATAACTCTCTTAAGTGCTCTTGAGCAGGTAATTGGCAGTTGGTAATTGCTTTGCTCATGTACCTAATGGACAATTGGAAAGAAGGCTCTCAAAAGAACCTTTTAAGTCCAAGGTGTTTAACTTTGCTTCTGCTACCACCTCTCAAGGGCAGTTCTGCTATTCTGTAATGGTGCTGGTATCTGTCCCCATGCCACCCCCTCCATCACATTGACAGAATTTTGGATCAGGGAGCTTAATGCGGATTAAAAATAACCCTGCAAAGGGGGGGAAAAAAAAAAAAAAACAACAAAGAAACCAAACAAAAACCAACTAAACAAATCAGTTCCTTGATTTGTTTTCCTTTGCCCCCTCCCCCTGAGTAATTGTGCCAGCCTGGCTGATCTGGGTGGTTTGGGCAGGGAAGAAGAAAGCCTCTTTCAGCCTGATACTGCCTGCAAGAAAAGCTGTCAGTGCAACTCGAGGCTAAGTCTGTGGCTTCAGGAGCTGGAGTGTGGTTATCTGTCAGCGCTCTGCTGCTGGCAGAGGTGTGTTTCTGCTGCCTTCAGTTGATTCATCATCCAACCAAGGTGACAGGGAGGACTGATGGCTAGGAGAAGGGGCCGAGGGACACTTGCTTTCAGTGATGGGTGTTTTCCTTGCTACTTCTGAGGTTAAAAGCAAATGCAGGAAAAAATATATTGGGCCTTTGTCACAGTATTGGAAAAAACCAAAAGATATTTAAACACAAACACGCACACACACGCCATGTCCTCCCCTTTGCAGCTTTAGGAGGATCTAAGATTAGCTCTAAGATGTCCATTTTGAGGAAGGTTTGCAAGCATGCCTAAGCACATTATTCTTTACCCTCTGTTAAGCTTTAGGAGCAGACCGGGTGCTAAAACATGTAGCTCGCCTCATAGGCATTGGCAAGACTGCCAGCCAGTATCAAAACTAGAGAGCCTGATGCATTACCTACCCTGCTTGCCTGCAGGAATCGGGCAGCTGTGGTCTTTCTGTGTATGGTATAAGACTGTAGGTGTGTACACAGGAAGGGAAGCCGTTGTTTTCAAAGGGACAGTAGGTTGCAGTCCTCCTTCCCAAAACCAGGTGGATTTCTGAGATCAAAAGGTCTAAAGGAACAGATTCAATTTGGGGTCCTGTTTCTGTAGAACCGTTGTACGCTTTTATCCTCTGTGGCATATGTTTTTCCTGCAAGGCAGCTGATTAAATATTTGCTCTTTCTTCATACATTGGCTTTTTGCTCTGCTTCTGGCGCAGCTTTGTTTTTATCTGGGCTGCAGGGAAATAGTGATGGATCTGCCTGACCTCTTTGTTGCAGGGGACCAGGTCATGTGATGCGACAATTCTTAATCACCCTTCAATCAAGAAATTCTTGGAATCACCCTCCAGATCGTCGTCTCCAGCTAACCAGGGCTCAGACACTCCATCTGCCAACCACTCCGAGAGTGACTCGCTCTCTCAGCACAATGACTTTCTCCTGGACAAAGACAATGGCAACTTGGATGCAGACGAGCGGCTGACAAACAGCCTGGACCAGAGACAGAGCAGAAATACTGGCCGGGTAAAGTAAAACTCGAGTGGTCAAGTTGTTGGAGGTGTGTACTCTGTCTGGACTCAGTGCTGGCACCAGGAGTTCTTCATGTTTTCACCCACCTTGCTGAAGATCTGTTTCTTGCCCTCTCCAACTGCTTGCTCCCACTCTCTCAGCCTGGTTTTGCTGTAAGGCTAACTGAAGTGTGTGACTTGGGTAACTCCTCTTAACTCAGTCTTGCTCAACAGAGAGGTCAGCCAGGCAGCGGTGATAGTGTTTGTGTTAGCCCAGCTATCTGCTGCTGCCTTGGTTGGTAGCCTCTGGGGAAGACGGTGTTTCACAGCTTGAGCAAAGGGCTTTGCTGGAAGCCAGGTCAGGAAGGGTAGAGCCTGGAGAGAAGAGCAAGATGTGTCATTTCCAGCAGTGTTTTTAAGAAGTATTGCTGCTGCCTGGCCCTGGTTGCCCATGGGGACTACATTGCTTAGAGTGGTTGTACCGCTGGAGTTTGGGGTTTGGCCTCCTCAGCAGCCTGTGGAGAAGACATAGTGACGCTGGTAAATTAGCTCACCCTGGGAGTGTGAGCTGGTGGGGCCTGGGTGTGTAATTGGAGTGTTTTTCTCTTGGTGGTGCTGCTTGCTGTTGCGCTAATACTGCTGTTTGCTTAACTGAACCAGACTGACCCAGGTTAAAAATACCTTCTTTCGTTGTTCCCCCATACTTTTTTCTGGGTTATTTTTGACCTGGGACCGTTCCCTTTATGGTTTGCTGTGCAGCTACAGAAGTGCTTCACCTGTTGGCTACAGTTAGCTCCGCCGCGGAGGCTCGCTCCCTGGCTGCAGGTGAAATGCACCTTACTAGGTGAGATGAACTCCGGATTCCTTTCGGCGCCTTTCAGCTGTCAGGCCTGCCTGAGGAGTACAGCCTCTAACCCAAACCAGGGCTGGGCATATCTCATTGCATATGGCTACATTCTGCAGTTGAACATGTTGCAATAATATGTGGCAGAAACAACAATGATTCTGCATCCCGTGAGCAGCGTGACACCCTTGATAAAAGGGACGCAGTTTGCTGAAACCCTGCCTGGGGTCTGTAGCAGAAGCCAGAGATACAGTAGATAATGTGGACCCACCTATGTTGTGAACCACCAGATCAGTATACCTTGTTTCTGCACTGGGGGCATCGATGGAGCAGTTGTGTTGCTTGAGAGTAGCATGTTGGTACATCTTCGACCAGCGCAGCCTGTGGCCCAGAGGTGGCGGAGAGAGCGATGAGGAGCAAGAGCCATCACAGCCTTCTGTGGCTTCTTGCTCCGGTTTGGGGCATCGCTGACTTAACAGGGGAGGTGTAGTGGTTCCTAGTGAATCCACTGCTCCCCACGCTGACCCTCGTCTGAGGCATGCTCAGTGGAGTGCACTCCAGGGAGCTGCAGCACCAACTCTGTTGTTGACGAGGGGGTGGCAGTCCCTTATCCTCTGGACAGCCTATCCAACAGAGTGGTAGAAAAGCCTCTGATTCCCATGCAAACAACAGTGCAGAGTGCGCTGGCACTGTGGGCGGTCATGGCATCGCTTCACCAGGGAGTCTTGGCCACTGCTTAGTAGCTGAGGTTGTGTTACAAGGTTGCTTAGGCTGGATTTATTATGCCCAAGTATTGCAGCGCATTTGTAGGCGTATCTAGATGTCTAGACGTATTACGGCTGACTGCTATCTCTGTTGAGTTGGAGCTGAACTCTTGCGTCAAGCCCAGCCTCAATCCTTCACTGTGAAGCAACACTGGAGTCCCTCAAAGCAGCAGAGGCTGGGAATGAGAAAAACTTAGATTTTCAGAAGCCACTCATGGGAGATTTAGCTTTGTTTCTGATAAGTGACCAACATGGTGCTACTCTAGCAGTGCTTGATTTTTTTCCAGATAGTCCAGTGGCAGTGCTTTTGAAACCCCAGCTGAAATCATGGCTCAGGTCCATGGTATGTCGCATAACGTACACTCAGTTAAGCCATACAGTGTACACTTGGCTAGGTAGTGTATCATTGTTGTGTGCCTGAGTTGCTTAAACTGCCTAGATAGCAATTTAAGTATTTTTAGGGATGATTCATTGTTGGTGTCACCTTTAACTATGCAGGTTTACTTTTTTTAACACCACCTTAATTTTCTAGCACCAAACAAAATGATGTTTAAGAGGTTTGGTTTTTTGTGTGCCTTTTTTTTTTTTCTTCCCCTACCCTCAGGACAGTTCGGGTGTTTCAAGCTCTCAAAAACCAGGACAACGAAATGTCGGACTGTCAAATGATGAAACTTCACGGCTTTATGTGAAGAAAACGATTGTGGTTGGCAACGTCTCCAAGTTAGTATCCAGAGTCTGAGGGATGGTTCTTTGTTTCAGGATTAAAGGGCATCAGAGGTTAAAATGAGGACATAAATAAAATTGCTAAGTCGTCACAAGATGAGGTATTGCCCTTGAATAATCACTGTACCAAAGGCTGCCCTCCTCGAGTGTCTGCATGAGGTTTTTTGTGGAACAGGTGTTTCAGTAGTTGCTTTTATATATATGGAGGTTTTAAGATCTACTTCTCTCAAGGGGAATCTTTCAGCCTTTTCTGACCAGTTAGAAATCCCAAGTTTTTCCATGAAAATTTGGAAACGCAAGTTGTCCTAATGGCTAATTCAGCATGTCTGTAGGGACAATGTGGTTTGTTTTTTTTATTTCAAACAAACAAACAACCCCAAAAAACAAACCACCAGAATGAAGAAAATTGTGAAAGTCCAGCATGGCCTGAAGAAATTAATTTGTACAGTTTTTATTTATATGTTTTTCCCCCAAAAATTTGAAGACAGCTAAATAAACATAATTTTGAACGTGGAGGAAGTTAGTGGAGAAAAACATTCATGTTAGGAAACTATGCACAAGACCAGGTTTTAACTCTCCAGCCTCGCACTACTCACGTCAGTCTTTGCTACTTTCTATGCAAGAGGAAAACATTTGCTGACGAGACTTAAGGTGTTAGAATTGCGTCTTGAAAGTCTGCCTAAGCCTGGACCCAGAACCAAGTATTGACTACGAAGTTTCTTAAAAATTTGTAAGAAGAATTGTTATTTTTTTGTATTTATGGTAGCAGAGTTGCTGATGATCTGGTGCGGTTTTGCTTCCTGATATATCCAAATAAGTTGGGGAAAAGGATTTGACAGTGGTAGAACGTTAAAATTAAGTCTTCCTAATTAAGAGCCAAATGTTTAAATGGATGCATTTCATTTAGCAGTTGTGCACAAGTAGAGGAAGTGTGTTGGAAGCACAGAGTAGATTATGGGACCTGTATTTGTTTCTGGATGAACTGTCAGAGTAAGGAATAACAAGCAGAACTATAAAGGGGGCAGGGTTCACAGACGCATTTTACCATCCCTGATTTTTTGCCTAATCTTTCCTGAAATACTTTTTGTGGTATTTATCTATCTGGGATTTTTATCTTGTGTTTGTTTTTTAATTTCTTTGTCAGGTACATTCCCCCTGACAAGAGAGAAGAAAATGATCAGTCAACCCATAAATGGATGGTGTATGTCCGAGGGTCCCGGAGAGAACCCAGCATAAATCATTTTGTCAAGAAAGTTTGGTTCTTCCTCCATCCCAGTTACAAACCTAATGACCTGGTAGAAGTGAGGTAATAAGGAATTATTCCAGTCTTTATGCTTGCCAGACTTACAGTGCCAAGTTTCTTAGAAAGTTAGCAACTTCTTTTCCTGGTTTAGCATTCCGTGTCTGTCTTTAACCTTTGGCTTGGCTTGACTTACTCCAAAATAATAGTAAAAAGAAATGAGTTTTTATTTATCAATATTTATCAAATGTGTCAAACAATTTTGGTTGTTTTGTTGTTTTTTTTTCTTAATTTCCTGCTGAGAAAAAGCATTCAGTCGTTGCATTTCATTATATTCATGCAAGTTTGTGCATCTCCTGTATGTGTTACACTGTCTGCTGCACAGGTTAGACTTCTGTTGCTAGAAGATGTGTTTTCTACCTCCCATCCATGTGGAAAAGAAAGAGGAGACTCAGAAAGCTGTTTTGCCGATAGTTTTAATGATACATATGCGTTTGGGCAAGAAATTGTATCCCTTTCCCAGATATTTCTCCAGTGGCATTGGCTATATGCTTTGAGGAATTTCCCATCAGTGCAATAGTGCTGGTGCTAGAGAAATAAGGCAGCTACTCTGTCCTCTCCCAAACCTGTGTTTAAAGCTGTGACCCTAATGAGATGAGTGGGGTCAGTTCTCTGTTGACTGCTGCAGGGAAACGCCCTGTCAATCTTTCTTTCTTGCTCCTTTGGACAAGGGAGTGGGAGGATGCCTTCAAAATACTTTGCGTCTTCCTAAAGAAATTATTCTCCAGAGGATGTTCAGCTGCCTCCTGGAGGAACGTGGGGACACTGCCTAGGTACACAATGGCAACTTAATTCTGGCAAAATTAGACTACTGAAAGGCAACTCCAGAAAGACTTACCTGAGATAAGAAGTGTTGGCTCATTAATGTTTCTGAGAAGGCAACCCTGAGCAGGACGAAAGCAAACTCCTTTGTATTTCTTGCATAACATACTAAATTACACTTGACTGCTGTCTTTCTGTGCCTTTCTCATCCAGTATCTGATATCAGTGCTGTTTGTCTTCTGTTTTAATCCCATCTGGGTAATTGATTTCTTGTCGCACAGCCCCAGTCATTGCAGTGAACCTTAATGTTCTGGACTGGAAGTTTCATTGCAAAACTACATTTGGGATTTACAGTAACAACAAGCTGAAATACAAAGTAATGGTAAATGTTAGAGACAAATATGCCCTTCTTTTTCAGCTTGGAGAATGACAGTGGTTGAGTTAGCTTTTCCTTGTCTGTGTTCTCTTAGTGTTATATGAAGTGTGTGCCTTCTTGCTACTAGATAGGGAGTAGCAGAAAGTGATTGCAAAATGCTGCATTGAAAACTCACCTTGCAGCTGTGTCCTAGGAGCTGACTTTGGGTTTTCTGAAACAAGTATTTTTCACTTGGCATTACGCAGCTTTTTTTTTTTTTAAAAGATGCTTGTTCCCCGTTTTCTCTTATCCAACAGTGTTTTACCATTTTCTTCTCTGTCCAAAGCCATAAAATTCTAATTTCTGTGATTGCATTCTCTCTGTGGTGAATAGCAGGCCTGAAGACAGCTTTAGTTGTCAACTAGAAAAGCAGTCTTAGGCTTTCTGAGAAAGGGGTAGGTGAAAGCTATGCCACTTCTACATCCAAAATGTGAATCACCATTTGTTTCCAGAGAACCTCCGTTTCACCTGACCAGGAGAGGCTGGGGAGAATTTCCTGTGAGAGTTCAGATACACTTCAAGGATAGCCAGAACAAAAGGATCGATATCATACACAATTTAAAGGTATTTTGAACAAAATATTTGAGAGAGAGGCAGTTAAATGAGCTCTCCTGCATAATCTAAAGAGGCTCTGCTTGTGCATGTGCTTCTGCCTCTCCCTGTGTGTATGTCCTGCTGGTTATTTGCATGTGAATAGGTGAGCTGGAGAATCAAAAAAGATCCAGGAAAGCTGCTTACCTTGGCTATATTGGAGTCAACACAGTAGCCAAGGAACCCAGAGTTGCAGAAGCTGGAACCGGTTCTGCTCAGAGCAGCAAAGCATTTACCTGTTTTCCTACAATCTGAGATTCTTATCGTGCTCTCACTGGCTTTAACTTGACAGGGTGCTGCAGGGCAATCTTTCTGTTGGTAAAGTGATTGCTGTATGTGTTCTGTTCCTTCAGCACTTGTACGTATTGGCTAGAGATTATCTCTGTTGGTAGAGGGGGCAGGGAGGGGCTGAGATTCCCTGTATGTTCCCTCTTTTGAAGAGAGCCTTCTTTTTCAACTCATTCACCTGTCCTGCGACACTCAGTAGGATTTCTGGTATGCACCAGTCCTGGAAAACTAGGCCATTGCTCTTGTTTTCCTTTTAATTAACAGTCCCTAGTGTTAGTGGAATTAAGCCCTGAGCTGGTTTAGTTTCCTGTTTCTTTGAGCAGCATGATTAAGTTTATTTAAACCCTGCCTGCATTAATGAACTTCCTGCTAATGTAGATACCTCATTGCAGCCCCAAATATAGACAGTAGAGAAGGTTGGAAATGTTCTCCTGGAACTTGCGGACATTTAATGCAGAGAGGAGTAAAATATATTTGGAGAGAGATAACTTGGGGATAAATTGGTAACAGTATGATGGACGTTGTGCAGGAAGCCCAGCCTACAGGAGAAAACCGAGCCAGTCCATGGCACATAAGAACTTGAATCAGCAAATCTTTGCTGTTCACGTACTGAACCTGTGGCTGCTGTGAGGTGATGTGAGTGAGCTGAGTCCTCCTCCGTCGCTGGCACCCTGTCTGCCCGTGAGCTCTGGGCACCAGAAGCCTGTCAAACCCAGCTTCGCTCTACAGGTATCTTAATAGATGCCTCTGGGATTTTCTGCCTCTTCATCAGCTGTGTGATATTTAATCAAATTTATAGTACAAACATAGCCTTTGTGTTGGTTACTTTTAAATCTCTGTGATTTTTTTCCTCATTATTATTTCCTTATATTGACATCAGGAATAAAAAAAGGACACTCCTTGAAGGCTCCTCTTAGATTGAAATAATAATTGCCCCATCCCTGGAAACATTTCAAGGTCAGGTTGGATGGGGCTCTGAGCAACCTGCTCTAGTTGCAGATGTCCCTGCTCACTGCAAGGGGGTTGGGCTATGCGACCTTTGAAGGTCACTTCCAACCCAAACTATTCTATGAATCTATCTCTCCAACAATCTAATTTTCTTCAGCTTCTTTGCTCCTTTCTGCTTTAGTGTGGGCTTTGGGTTGTGGTTGGCTTTTTTGCAGAAGAGAGGGTACTAAACAGAGCACACAGATTTCTGACCCTGTGGCCTCAAAATATTTATGTGCTGCTGCTCATCTGACGTAGTTTCAACCCCTTTCAAACAAATTGTATTGTAAATTTTGGCTAATATATGGCTTTTGCCTGGTTAATATAATTATATTGTATTGTTTTACCCAGTTGGACAGGACCTACACAGGCCTGCAGACACTTGGTGCAGAAACGGTGAGTCAGCAGGTCATGGGATGGATGTTGTACTTTGATCTTCTTAAGGACGTTCAAAAAGAAAAAGATACACAGGACTAAGTACAGAGTCAGACCCATTTGAATTCACAATTTCTGCAATGTAGATTTTGTTCTCTTGTTAAATGAAATGATTATGACACGGTGTCATATTCATGACAACCATCATTTTTTCCCCTTTCTAGTTCAAGGGAGGCTGTTTCCAGCTCTTGTTTCATAAAAGAACTTAACTTGTACTACAGTTTTAATTTTTCTTTCTTTGTGGAGCTTCTGGTACCAAATGTCTTGATTTGGATTCTGATGTGCTGCAAAAGAATTTAAGTTAAAGGGATCACCCAACTATCCTGCTGAAATTTTGCAGTATATTAAGTACTTCTAAATTTCTGCCTCTGTCAAGATTCAGTATCTTCATGGAAAATGAACTCTTAAAATAAATGAATGAATAGCTCTTAGTTTGCTATATCCCTAAAGGTTTTTTGGTATTATTTTCCCCTTGTGCTGTAGTGAATGGAATTTTATGGTGAAATTGCATTATTTCAGCTTTTCAGTCTGTGGAGAAAACATTAATGTGAGATGTCTACTGTGATTAAAGAATGCTTTTGAGGAATAGATAATGTGTGTTTCTCAAAGCCTTATCAAAAAAGCAGAAAAGGCAAGCTGCAGTTTTGTGCCTGTCCCTAAGGGGGTATGCAGCCCTTTTCTTAGTGGGATGCTTGGAGCTGGACTCTCTATTCCTTACAGCATTCACTATTCAGTTTTCCCCATGGACAGTGAAATTTGCTGTTTTACCGTGGTGGGTAAATGTTGCAAGATTTTTGTCTTAGCTCAGGTGCTGCTGGACCTCTGGGAAGTCTCCCTGAAATGAATGGGAGTTTTACGCAGAAGCGGGGGAAGGAGAGGGAGGAGTTTCCAGATGTTAAAATAAAAATAAAGGGCGTAGTTGTTTTCACTTTTTGTGTCTTTACCTAGCCACCAAATACTAATGTCATCCTTTCGCCTATTTCTGCAAGGTAGTGGATGTGGAGCTACATAGGCATTCCCTTGGTGAGGAGTATCTCTTCTCCCAGTCTTCAGAGTCTGACCTTTCTGATGTTCCTACATCTTTACCACTCCCATTGAGCATCCCAGCACCAGTCAAAGCTTCTTCACCAATTAAACAGTTGCGGGAATCCAGCCCAGATGCTTCTGTGGACAAAGGTAAAGCGAATGGATATTGGTGAAATTTGAGTTCTTGGAACTCTTCTGGATACCTCCTCTTAATTGCTCTTTTGGCTTAAAGGTTGCCAGTGCCACCTTCTCACCTCAGATTGTTTCCTCTATGTACTCTGAAATGCAATTCAGAAATTGTTACGGTTTATTTGTTTGTTGGGGGTTTGCTTTTTCTTTTTCAAATCTGGAGTTTGTGAGTGAATATGGAGCTTTATGCAGTGGATGTAGTTGGAAAAAAGGTTGTTGACTAGCACTTGTAGTTTTGTTCCTGGCAGACTGCTTTCAGAGCGTTTTTTAGGTTTCTAAGTGTTTTGGGGACTCTGTATAGATTTAAGGAATTTGTCTAGTGGGGTGTTCAGTTATATACGTTGGTGCCTAACATGAGTTGACTGTGGGAGAGAAAAAAAAAAGACTACGTAACTGTGGTGTTGAAAATAGAAAGTGAAAAAGATCTAGTGTACGTTTGTCGGAGGGATGGCATCTGTGCATGTCGTGGTCTCATTCCCACCTTCGCCTGTAAGATCAGGAAATGCAGCACCCGTTGCAATGCGCCAGCAGTTGATGCCATGGGGTCGTTTCAGTTGCTTGAAACAAGCTTGTGCTGGCCACTTGGGCACACTGTTATGATTTTTAGTTTGGGTGAAGTAGGAGAAACTGTGCCTCTTGTTAGCATTTAGCTTTATCTTCTGAAATACACTGTGTCAAGGCTTACATGACAGACCTTGGTTAACTGGGCTGAGGATCAAGGGTGTCTTATGGTTTGCACATCTTAGTGTTTTTCTCGTGAAACTTGCTGGAAACAGCAACTTTATATTTCAAAATACGTTTGCATGCAACATGGTTTGGTGCCTTTCTTGATTTATCCTGACACTTCTGTGTCCAAGGAATGGCTGTAATGCTGGTGTCATGCATGGTGCCCTTCCTGGTAGGTGCCAAAATGCCACTGGCAGGGTCCTGGCTCAGTGAGAAGAATGTCCACTGTTTAAGTGCAGTGCTTTTTGTGGCCAAAAAAGGAGAAACACAACCAAATTTTAAGTGCACAGACTTTTATTCAAACAGGAAGATAACGCAGCACCTTTAGGTGAGCAGTTCTACAGCCAACAGGAAGGAAATAAACTTGCCTCTTTCTTACACTGACAGGCAGCAGCTTCTCTCATCAGCTCCAGGTTGATTGATCTCCTACATCAAATAAGGTGGACTGCCTAACCCAGGTCAAAAGGCAGTAGGTGGTCTCCTTGTGCTCTTACTCAAAAAAAATGCACTGCGAGATTCTCTGTGAAGGAGATCCAGCCTTAGTCCTGTGGAGCCCTGGCTGAGGACACTTGAAACTACCAGCAGCTTTTGGTTAATGGAAAGGTTGTTCCAAGAAAATGCATAAGAAGTGGCTGATCACCTGCCACAGCTGAACAGGCTGCGCATGGTAGCATTTTTAATTCTGTTCAGAGACAAGTCCAACAGACCTGCACAGGAGGACCCCCCTACCCCACTTTCTCCCTGTTCAGCGCTTCCCACCAGCTGCTTTTCCTTCCTTTGAGAGCATGTTTGTCATACCCGAGTTTTGTTTGTGTGGAGAAGCACAGTAAGGAAGTAGATGTCTCAGCCTAAGAACTATTTCTCTTCTTTTCCCTGTTTTAATCAGGATTCCCTGGGAATGCTGAAACCGAAAGACATGCCACGTTTTATTCCCTGCCATCTTCGATAGAACGGACTCCCACCAAGTTAGCCACACAGAAAGTTGCCTTTGGCTCTCATGGAAATTCAGCCTTTCAACCCATTGCAGCTAGCTGTAAAATAGTGCCTCAAGGTCAGAGTCCAAGCCCTGCAGAGTCTCCAGGAAAATCCTTCCAGCCTATCACCATGAGTTGCAAGATTGTATCAGGTGAATGTTAGTTTGCCTATCCCAGTGCTTCACCCTGGAAAACGAGTGAACCAGTTGGACTTGTTTTGTGTCCTTCCCCTGATTTTCCTGCCAATGTTTGAACATCAGGCAGTGGGAAACTCTAGAACAAGGAGCTAAACACACATCTTGATGTTCAAGGAAAAAAAATGCAAGTATGAAATGCTTCATATCAGATCAAAAGCAGGATGAGAGCTTATTCTCTCCCTGTTCTTGAATGCTTTTAAGTATAAAAATGATAAGTCTTTAACTGGACTGCTACCCACACAAAGGCCCAGGCAAGGACACATCTTCCGTGGGGTATTTGTATGTAGGAAGAAGCCGTTCTCCCTCCCACTTTCAGACAGCTGGGATGGATTAAGATGAACACTTTTTTCTGATTATTGGGCAAATAATTAGGTTCAACCTTGTAGACTCAAATGGTCCCTCTTGCACTTGGGTTATCTCCTCAGATGGAACAGCTTTGGTCTTCCTCTTCCAAAAGTCCACCCTCTGTTGGGATTAAATTGTCAGCTGGCTGCAGCAAGCAATATGATACACTTTTGATAGCTTCTGAACCAAATACGGTCAAGGTGCTGTTTACTCATTTCACTTACAGTCCCTTCCCTGCTCGGGCATGATGCCATCCACTGGATGATGTTTTACATCAGAAAGTTTTAATGTGCAGCTCATCATATCACATGTTGTGAAGCCGAAAGATGAGCTGTTACATCCCTTCGTTTTCTGATGTTCAGAGTAGAGACGGTGAAGCACCAGCCATCAGTATGTGTGATTTTTGATGATCTGCTCCCAAATAATTTTCCTCAAGTTTGTCTGGTTTGTTTTTTTATTAAATTTCAATATTTTTCCTTGACATCTTAAAACTGTACTCAGGCTGATTTACATTTGAACCTATGCCAAGTACTCTCTTCTTTCTTAATAAGCTTTTCTCTTAATCTTTTCCCAACGCTTCCCAGAAAGCAAGAATTACAGGGGCAATCCTATCTTTTCTTAAAATCCTTGAACTATTCTCTGTTGATCTTTGCTATTTAAATGTTTCCCTGGTAAACATTTTTCCAGAGTTCTGCTGTCTGCTCAGAAGTGTCACCCCTTTCAGGTTTCAAAAGCAATTTGTAGAACATAGGGGTTTTATTTGATCTGCATTTGTGTTCCATTTTAATTGTCAATCACTGCCAAGCAAGCAGATTAACAGGCAGTTGAAGCTTAGTATGCTTGCTGCCATCTCTTTTCTCTGATCACTTCCTTGCCTGTCTTTTTCTCTGCAATTCTTGTTTACCCCCTCATGCAGCTTGTTTCTTCTCTAGTTTTTTCTCTCTCCCTCCTGGTCCTCTTACCCAGAAGTTGCATGTTTTAGAGTTTGCTTTCAAGGGCTTCTGCTGTATTGAGAGCAGTGAAGAGACAAGAGCATCCATGCCTGTGTGATGGCTGCTGTATTGCACAGCTTTTTTACATGAACTGCTCGGTTCCTGGCTCTGAACGCTTGTACTGTTGTGGACTCCACAAGGGAAAGAGAGCGCCTGTCAAGGAGCTCAGCTCTCTTTCTTCATCTCCTTGGGTGGACTGGTCTTGGCAGTGAGAATGATTTAGATAACATCCCTCAGGATTCAGGGATGGACTAGATGGCTTCTCACAGTCCCTTTGAACTCTGCTTGTCCTGATAGGCAGAGAATGTCCAGGGTACGTATGAGCCATAGTGCTTGACATGCCTTTTCCTTTCCTTCTGCCTCCTCTTTCCTTCTCCAAGTCCTGTGATCTCGCTCAGGCTGGGAGTTGTATCCGCAAAAAATGTTCCTTCTCTAAGCCATTTAAATAAGTACTACTATTGCTGTGTTTTTATGTTCTCACAACATTTACAAGATAGAAGCATTGGACTTTTTTTCTTAAGGTTCTCCAATATCGACCCCTAGTCCATCTCCGCTACCTCGTACCCCAACCTCCACTCCGGTGCACATGAAGCAAGGCTCTGCTAGTTCAGTCATTAATAATCCGTATATTATTGTGGACAAGCCTGGACAGATGGTTGGAGCAGCAGCCACAAGCACAGGTGTGTAGTGTGATCACAGAAGGCAGTGGCTTAGTCTTACTCATTCAAGTTTATTCTCCCTTTAAAATGATTAGTATAATAACACTATTTCAGCTTGCGAAGATGGAAAAGTACTCTGCAAAGAAAGAGGGAGGTATTATTGCCTTGTACAGCTGGCTAGTGTGTAACATGGTGAAGGGTATCTCTGACTTGTAACATAACTTCCTTTAGTAAACAGCACATAGCGTAAGGCCAACTTGAATTCACAGATGCCTCTTCCAAGACAGCCTGTTTGCAGACAAAAAGGGAAGAGGAGAAAGTAATGTGGACTGGTGCACAGAGATTTAAACAGAAACACGTGTTTGGTTGAGGGCTGTATTGTGGAGATAGGCAAAAAGCACGGAGAGCTTGCAGTGACTTGCAGATCAGTCTTAAGTTCCAGTGTACAGTGCTCTAGATGTGTTGAAGTGGTTGAGGAGACCTGGATTATCAGGGTAACAGCCATGTTAGTTTCTGTTACTGCTCTCAACTTCTAGCTGGTCTGATTCCAGCCAATTTGGATTCCTCTAACAGGCATCCCTCAGTCCTTCAGCGGTGACGTAAGCCTGGGCTCAGGGGGGAGGACTGAACTGCAGAAGATGGGTGATGGGTATGGGAGTCAGTTGGTGATCTTTGCGTCGAGGCTGGAGGAAAGGTCACTGGAAAGTAATGTATTTGTGATTTGTGGCCAAGAACTACTGTCTGCTTAAAACCACACTCGTTTGTTAATGTGTGTGTGCTTGCCAGCATCTCAGAATAATGCTTGGAGCCATGTGGTGAACTGCAGAATCCATGTAACACACAAACCATTCACTGGGTGTGGTTGCAAAGCGCAATAATTCTTCTCTTAGTAACGCTTCCTCCTTTTATCTGAGGGAGCATAGCTGTCATGTTCATTTTAACTTCATCACAGAGGGAATTAGTAAGGGGACCATAGTCATAGCTGAATTTTTTTTGAAGTATGTTCTGGGGCTTTCTTGGTAACAGTGAAACTGTTTCATCAATATGGTTTTGTTGTTGTTTGGGGATTTTCTGCCTTTTTTCTTTCCTGTTTCTTCTTTACCTCCAGCCTGACTGTCTACTCTGCATATGTGGTTTATCATGGTTTGGGTAACTTCCATATTCTTCTAGTAGAGATTTGTAGATGGAGGATAGGATCTGTAGGTGCACCAGATGGTTTGGATGCACAAGTCTTAATGCCACTAAAGGTGCAGTTTCCTACCACGTTAGTTTGATGTAAGTACAGACTGGCCTGGAAGAAACTGCCTGCTGCTTCCCCTGTATCCTGCACGAGTCAGATCAGATCAGTGGCAGAGCAGAAGATTAATACCATCCCTTCCCCAAACTGAGTTTTGTCAGATAGCCTCATCACCAGACCCCCCTGTATGAGGGGGCAAGAGAGAATGTGGAACTGGCTTTTTGGTAACAGCAGCCAGGCTGGATTGAGTGTAATGTGATATTAAAGACAAAGTCAAAGGTCATATTTAAAAAGCGGGGTGAGATCTGAAACTTCATCCTCTGTGAAAACCAGCCTTCACAAACCACATTATTGTGAGAAATGGCTGCTCGTTTACTGTAAAATTTAAGTGCAGATTATAGTACAACTGTATGAGAGAGTACTTCTGTGTTTTCATGTGTGTAATCCATGGCTCTGGCATTTTAAACAAAACTAACCAAACCAAGAGCAGTAACAAAACTGCTGCTGAGCAAGTGTTGTTTACGCACTCTGAAAACGCAGAGTAGGTTTACCACTGAACCCCCATCCATCTCGGGGGATCAGGAGGGTGCTGTGGCACACGTCTCCGTATGATGATTGTGCAAGAGCAGTCTTCTGCAGACAGAGGAGCGTATGTCTTCATTCCCTATTTCTGTTTCTTCCTTTTCCCTACCTCAGTCTGTCCCTTCCTCTTGTTACTCCTTCCTTTGTCTCCCTCCTTTTCTGGCCTTTTCCCTTGCACACCAGCCTCCTTCAAGCCTTCCCCTGTGCCAGTGTCCAAGGCTAGTGTAGGTTCAGAGGGCGTCTGGGCAATGGAGGATGTTACATCTGCAGCAGCAGTTTCTGACTGGCAGCTTATTTACTGTCCTAATTTCACATAGTCACACCTGTAGCTGATATCCTCAGTGTCCCAGGAAGGTGCCTGACCTTTTGCTTGCAACAAACAGAGCTCTGAGTGGAAGAGTACCTTCTCCAGGGCATGGATTCCACAGATGGAAGTTTGGTAGTGGATTTGTGTTGTGCCCATGCCAACTCCCACTGACATACCTCAGAGAGAATACAGAATCAAAATGAAATGTCGTGTTTCTTGTTAGAGGAGGTTTCATGTGTTCAGCGGCACCGCTCCCCGTCCCTCACCTGACATCTGCTTTATTTCCCGGTACGCAGGGAGCCCAACCAGCAAGCTGACCAGTGTTTGTCAGGCCTCTCATGGAACTGGATCTCCTGTATCAAAGACCCATGGGAGCAGTTTTGTCACCTCAGTTGTCAAGGTAATGTTCTCATTTGGTGCGTACTTTCAGTTGAAAATCCGGATTCCTATTAAGTAGGGCTTTTTAGTGTTATAAAATTTGCATTTCAGGTGAGTTCTGGTTGTCATTTAATATGAAGTTTTACTGTGTCTAACAGATGGAGCTGTATGAGAACATGGTGGTTATACAAGATGATAGTGTCACTTTGCGCAGCTCTAATTAGACTTGCCTTCACCTCTGTTAAAGGCACTGCTTTCTTGCTTTTCTACAAGGAAATCCATGGAGGGCATAGCTCTCAAAGTGTCTTATCTTTCAGAAAAGCTCTTCTGTAGCTGACTTTGATCTTCCTCACTTTGTTAGCAACAGTATGTGATTAAACCAGAGGTGCCTATCTCAAAACCTTCACTCTGTTCATTATTTTTGTACAGCAGCTGCTCCTAGCAGCCTGAATATAGCTTGTTTAGTGGTTTTACAACTGCCTACATTTAGAAAAATGTTTGTGTAAACAGTGGAGTAACCAAATGTGTAAACAAACAGTGATAAATAGGGTTCATACTTCTGATCTGCAATGCCCAAAAGGTATGGAGCTGAACTGTCTCACATAAAATCTCTCCCACATCTTGTGCTAGGAAGGATATTTCTGGCAGGCAAAAGTGGCGTCAGTGAGGCTCTTTCTGAAAGCAGCTGGTGGGTGTGATGCTGAGAACAGGAGTGTTTCCCTGTCTCCAAGTCACAAGAATATTAATTCTGGATATGGTTGCGGGGGGAAGGTTTGGAGTCAGCCTGCAGAGAGCAAATCACTTTACATTGGGAACTGAAATGCTTCCTATGCCTGTTGGGGAAAAAGTGTTGAAGATTGCTGTCTGAAGCAGTTAGTTTCTAGTAGCATTTTAAGTGTCAGGTGTGCAGCTAGCTATTCAGCTTTTAAGAGCCTGTCTGCTCAGATGGATTTCACTTAACTATGTTGAAAACCATTTATTAGTCTTTATTTTTCACTGATTTGGGACAGTTCTTTCTGCAAGGTTTTCAGTGAGTCAAAGTAGGCACATGTCACTAGTAACAACTGAATTCTGTATTTAGAGGGCGAAGTTAAAAAAATGAAGATTTAAAAAAAAATCATAGCTATTTAAACAGAAATATGTTTTGAATTATGTCTTCTGGTTGGTGGAAAAGCTGTAATTTTGTGGTTTCTTTAAAGAGGAGGGTGTGTCTGATAGTTCAGTGTGATGTTACAGATTGTGCTTAACTCACTGCTTTTCATCTCTTCACTATGTGCTAGTTTTCTCTAAATTTTTTTTTTTTATGACTTAAGGCTGTGCTTCTTCAGCCACTTCAAAATGACTGATATGCAGGCTGCTGTTAAGAGGACTGGTTATGCCTCTATCCTCGTCTTCACACCTCCCTCTGTTTGCTACTGGTTGTGTAGTGATGTGGTGAACCACAGCGGACAACCAGTTTGGTTGAAAATGAATCTTTTCTCTGCCATATGTGTCAGTACATGGAAGACAGCAGGAGTATTAGGTTAGAGTCTCAGCGCTTGCTTGCTGGTCATGATCCAGCCCAAGGATGGGCCAAGTGATTGTGAAACCATGGCTTTGGAGTTTACATTGATTGCAAAAGGGTACAATTATTTTACTTAAACAAAACAGAACCATAAGATGCATTTGACTTCTCTACCAGCTTCAGATCCAGGAATGCCAGGTGCATGATTTTGCAGGTGTGGAAATGTTTTTTACTCTATTTTAAGTTAGGTAGCCTCCCTGTTTCTGCCAAATGCTGAGTTCTCTCTGGAAAGACTGTGTGCCATCAGGTCTTTCTAGTTACACCTGAGAGAATTTTGCTTGCAGACTTACCTTGAACATTTTTTCCTCTCTGTAACTTGTTTCTTCATAGATCTTCTTCTCTATCTAGGATTGTGTATAGAATCACAGAGTGGTTGACGTTGGCAGGGACCTTTGGAGATCATCTGGTCCAAATCGCCTGCTCAAAGCAGGGTGAACTAGAGCAGGTTGCTCAGGAATGTGTCCAGTTGGATTTTGAGCATCTCCAAGGCTGGAGGGTCCACAACCTCTCTGGGCAACCTGTTCCATTAAGCTTAAAAAAAATAATAATTCTTATATTTAAACAGAACTTCCTGTGTTTCAATTTGTGCCCATTGACTCTTGTCCTTTCATTGGATACTATTGAGTGTTGTCTAGCTCGATCTTCTTTACACCTTCTTTACACCTTTACACACTTCCCATAAAATGAGTATTTATACACACTGATAAAATCCACCCTCAGCCTACTTGAATTTTACAGCTCTGAAATGCTTTGTGTAAAAAGCTGGTGGGGTAACACCAGTCAATTTCTTTCGTCTATGTATGATAGGGCAAGAAACCCGTACTGCTGTTGGAGATGTAACTTTCCAAATAAAACTTTCTTTATAGGTTGTATTAAGTATGTTACACTCCTTTTACTTAAGTGTTGACTGATTTTTGGAAATGGCTTATTTGTACAAGTAATTTGGGACTGCCCGGATGGTCCATGCTACCCTTTATTAGCAGTCACTTGTTTTATTTCTTGTATTGTATTTCTTGTATTTCTTTGTATTCTTGTATTCCACCAATTTTTGCGCCATGTCATTCTATTTGCAGCAGGAGGATTCTCTGTTTGCTACCATGCCACCCCTCTGTCCCATCGGGAGTCATTCCAAGGCACAAAGCCCCAAATCGGTCACTGGAGGACTTGGAGCTTTTACAAAGGTATTTCTCTCGGCTTTTGTGCTGGGACAAGGAGCTGTGACAATGGCCAGTAATGCCATTTCATGCTGACTTGTGCCGCAAATTGTGTAACTTCCAGTGCATGTAAAACTGTTACTGGAACCAATAAGTCTTGCTGGCAAGGGCTCTCTAGTACCTCTCAAAAAGTGTGTCTTGTTTTCTTTTCTTTTCCTGTGGCTCTGCTGTTCCTGTGATCTTTTTATCTTCTCTTTCATCCTTTCTTGTTTTTGTTTGAGTCACTGTCGTACTGAGGCTGATCTTTTTAAAGCTATTTTTTAGTGGCATACGGTAAAAGTAAACTGCAATAGATTGATCAGGAGCTTCTTAAAAATGTTATAGTGATTTCTGAATGTCAGATGTTGCCACATGTGAAAACATGTCCTTAAAGGTTACCATCCGGAATTTAAAGTTGTTTCTGGCAATATTAGGTCATCAAAGTAAAAGGTGGAAGAACATCTCCTACCAGTTACAGTACCTACAGCAACCTAATGCAAAAAAACCCCACCCTTTCTTGAGTCATGGATCTTGGGGATTAGATTTAGGGCCTGCTGCAGAGAAACGTAAAACCTATACACAAGAGAATAATGTCAGTTATAATAATTGACACTATCTATAGCTATAATACTGGTTGCAGGATAGAAAAAAAAAAAAGATGTTTAGAACATGTTCTGAGCAAGAAGGACCTTTGAAATTTGAAACTTTAAAGTGTTCTGGCTCCTTTCTGAGATGCAGGGCCTGAAGTCAGGTCTGACCAAGTCCATCGTTAGTATGAATAATAGTTGAAATATTACTAGTAATTTCTGTGATTCTGTAATTTTTCTGAGCACTGCTCAAATCTGGAACGCTTTGTAAATACAGACACTCTGCTTACACACTTCTGTGTTGGGAGTAGCTGTCATCTTGGAGCTGAGTTAGAGCATCCACATGGTGGTCTGCAAGAACTACGTCTGAATTTACTGACTATTGCCTGACCCTTCTTTCAGACAAGGTGTTCCAGAGATGATCCCTGGTGATTTCAGGTATTTGCTTTTCTTATTATTTATTATTTCTTCCTATTTAAAAGGTAATAATAAAGCAGGAGCCAGGAGAGCTGCCCCAGCAACCCCAGCTACCAGCAACAGGGACAACCACACAGACTTCTGTGCAGCAGTATGTCACTGTAAAAGGGAGCCACATGTTAGCCTTGTCACCGCAGAAGCCGGTTGTGAGCACAGGCGAGGGGACGGTGCAGTCTAAGGTATGAGGCACTGGGGCATCTTCGGTGTGGGGTAAGCTGGCTTTCTTGTAGTTTCATTGCAACACCTCATGCTTCTCTCAAGGGTGCAGAGTTGTTTCTGTCCCAGACATGGGCAGCAGCACCATGGGTAGCTAGTTTCCCCATGTGCAGAGTGGCTCATACCATGCTTACCTGTAGTCCCTTGGAAGGGAGCAGGGTGAGCAGGTGCTATTGCATTTCATTGTGTACAGGGAACATCTCCCACTTCTGTCTATCGAGCCCATTGCCATAGTGGGGTAGGGGTGGTTTTGAACTGGAGCCTGTCAACCCAGAGAGTTGGCTGTCATCATCAGCTCTTGCTGAAACTCATCCAAGTCTTTCTGTAAGAGGAGGCAAATTCTTTCTTTAGACTGCAGGCCTGCAACGAAAAAGAATAGGACAAATAGGGAGTGGGGTGGAGGCTGAGCCAGAACTAGCATGAGGTGTAAGCAGTCCTACTTGGGTGGCAACTCAAGTGTTTTATTGTAGGAGTCTATGCCAATGCAGTGCTGCGATGGCAGGAGTGACGCAGCTTCTGAGAAGGCACAGTAACTGTGCAGTGACAAGATGACAGAATATGTCAGAAATAGTCTCCGTTCTTGCTGTTTTCCGTTGTGGATAGAGTCAAATCATGTGCCAAGCACAAGAGACTACAGAGGGAGCTTTCACTTTTGCATAAGTAAATATACATTTGCATTTGCAACAGTTCATTGTTGTTTTTACTGCCTTACTTGCCTGTTTGAGCAGGTATGCAAACTCATGTTTGCTTGCAGTTATTGTCAACTCATAGAATTGAAGTACTTCATGGATTCTGCTTTGAGGCCATAGTTTTCCCAAGGAGTCTGTTGAAACTAAATTTCTGGATCTGTGTGCTTTGCCAAGCCAAGCTTTATCTTCAGCTGGAATTAAGCCATTGCTTGTACATCAGTGGCTTATGGAAAAAAAACGGAAGTGCCCTGTAATTTGAATGTACTTAATCTTTTGTGGACGCTCTGAAATCACAGTTGTATTTAACAGTTTATCTTTTTACTTGGGATTGGCCTCTTGCCCATTTAATTTTGTTGCCGAATGAATAGCTTTTATACGTGACTAGACATGTATAAAGTGTCCTGAAATGTCTAGAGATGGAGGAAGCGTACCAGCTAGAATTCACATGACTGTTCTTGCCAGCAGCATATCACCCACTGTTTATTTGTTATAGGTTGTTGGTGTTCCAGTTGGTTCTGCTTTACAGTCGACAGTGAAACAAGCGGTGGCTATCAGTGGTGGCCAGATACTTGTGGCAAAATCTAGCTCTTCAGTAGCAAAGGCTGTTGGTCCGAAGCAGGTTGTGACTCAAGGTGTAGCCAAAGCCATCGTGAGTGGAGGTGGAGGGACAATTGTTGCTCAGCCTGTGCAGACTATAACAAAGGCGCAAGTTTCTTCCACAGGTGCTCAGAAGAGTACATCTCAAGGCTCAGGTAGAGTAATTTTACACCTTAATAGCTCATGATGGGTAGACTTTGGGGCTCTATAATGATTTCTTCAACTGCAGAATAACTGTTTGTGATTGAAAAACTTCAAAATGCGCAGAGAGGTCTGTAGGGAAATTTAGGCTGACTGAGATTAGTAATAAAGTGTTTGCTGTCTCATTAAGGGGGAAGAGGGAGCACAAGTACTTTTAAACATGCAGTCTTCTGTGAGTGGATATCAGACAGATATGCTGGGGAATGTGCTAGAGACCTTGTAGACTTTCCTGGAGCCAGGTCTCACATTTTTGCCTAGCGTTGTGGTTCTTAGATGCTCAGTGGGCTCCACATAAATCCAGCCCACAAGAGCCAAACTGTCCTTATTGCATCTTCATATTCTTCCCCAGTGATTACAGTGACGGGAGTGTGGGCAGAGGCACCCTGCCTGCTTCTGCACACAGCTGGCTTTATCTGAGCACGTTAGCTCAAGCTCTGGACTGTTTGAAAGGTGGTGTGTGGCCTCTGGGCTGGAGTAATAAGCCTGCAGACCCCATGGCTGTGGTGTTTTGGCATGTAGCCATAAGTGGTACTGCATGCAGAGAGAATTTTTTTTTTTTTTTTTCTCCTTCTCCCAGACCTACTTAAAAAAGTGTCAGTGCATCACTGGTGGAGTCAATCTGTGGTTAGGTCAGCTAAGTATGGATTTCAAAGGCTAGCTGCATGTCACTCCTAATACTTTCATCCTGTGCAGATTTCAATGCATGCTACCTTCTGCAAACAGTAATTTTATTTCTTTTTATTCTTTCTTTCTTTCTTTCTAGTGATGGCCACACTGCAGTTACCAGCCACCAACTTGGCAAACTTGGCAAACTTACCACCAGGCACCAAACTGTACCTCACTACCAATAGCAAGAATCCTTCTGGGAAAGGAAAACTGCTTCTGATACCCCAAGGAGCCATACTACGAGCCACAAATAATGCTAGTTAGTCTTGCAGGGAAATCTAATGAGTTAAATAATGTAATCACTGCATAATTAATACATTTGGCATTTTTGCTATAAAGCATCCTAGTACTGTGGAAGTCAGTAATAGGATGGGGTTTCTTTGTTCACAAGAAGACAGTATGTGGTGCTTTTTAAGACTCCTCACAAGTGTCTTCTGTTTTAGATGAAACTGCTTTTTATGCAGTGTTCTCAGTGTCTCATTGGTGAAAGCAGACAGTGTGATTTTCCTCAGAATTCAGTGAGGGGTTGTCTGTAACCCTTCGTTGTGATCTGTACGAAGAGACAACTGCATTTTCATGATGTAGAACTGAGATGGATTTGAATGCAATTGTGAAAGCTATTAATAAGTAATGGCATTACACCCTGGAGAAACTAGAAACATAAGAAACTAACTTTGAAAAGAACAAGATACTGTATCTGGAATGAGGGGAAATAATTCATTTTGAATATTGATATAAGGTTTGTCCCCAAGCTTGTTGAGACCAGCAGAAACAGTTTGATGTTAATGGACTTATGAATCAAACTTGCTGTGAAATAGCTGGAGAATAACACTGCTAAAACAGTTCTGATGGGCGATACTTTGTTTGTAATGTGCTATTGCTGTACGGAGCGAATACTGTAGGTTTTGGACTGTGTAGATGACATTTTGTTATGAGCCTTCACCAGAATGCTGCTTTTGAGTCTGAGGGTTGGGATGGATTGGGTGTAAACTTTTTGCCTCCAGTTTTGATACTGGCAGTGTGGAAGAGGTATTACTCAGTTTAATAGAAAAAGCTGTAAATACCAGCAGCATGGCAATAGAGTACGTGTCACTTAAAAAGTAGATACTTTTGTTGAAGGTATTTTTGGGCTGTAGAACTTGTGATGGGAGCCCTATTGCTTGAGATTTAGAGAGGCAACTGGGACAGTCCAACCTTGACAAGGAAATAATCTCACAGGCTTAGAGGAAGAGCAAATACTTGCTCTTTATGATTTTTATGACAAAGCCATAAGTATTCTTTTTACCCTTGTTTCTTAATGAGAGACTGCCAAAAAGTCTGTGTCCAGGTTGTGCTTTCTGGAGGCAGAGCAATATCAAAGTGTCGCTGCAAATTACCATGCTTGGCATCCATGATCTACTACTCTGTTAAGAAAATTGCATTGGAACAGCCAACAAAAGTAAAATTAAGAAGCCAGTGGGATTCAGAGTGTTTCTAGGACTCTTGCCACAGGTTCATAATCTGCGAAAGACTGATGAAAAGCCTGTTCACCTGTTGGACAGCATCATCTTCTGATAGAAAATTCAAAACAGCCTGAAATGAGCTTTGATTGCCCACCAGTCCTCCTTATCTCCCTCATAGCCCGTTTCATTCATGGCATTTGCTGAGCTATAAGAGAGCACAGCAGCACATCTGAACTGTGCTGTACTAGGTAATAATATTATTCAGCTGCAAAACAAGTGGCAGCAAGCATCTTGCAAAGTGTTTTCACTTACTTGTGTATACAGGGATGCTTTAGCAGCTGACAGTGTCTGGTTACCAAAGGGTCAAACCTTTTCTTCTGGTTACAGGTCTTCAATCTGGTTCTTCTACAACTAGTGGAGGAGGAGGAACCCAGAGCACAAGCAGTAACTTGTCACAGCACCTCACCTATACATCTTACATCCTGAAGCAGACACCCCAGGTCAGTGGTGTAAGCCTCTTAACTGAAGCAGGTTGACATTGCAGGCTGCAGTGGTAATATGTGGATATCCTGTGGTTCTGTAGTACATGAAACCTTCTCAGACTGTGGGATCTAGATCCTCTCTAACAACCCTTGCCTCTCTCCCCTCTGCCAGGCACCTGCTTTACCAGTTGCTGTTGCTATTGGCACATCTCTGCCCTTCAGCTCCCCTTACAGGGTGGTACCCTCATGGCTCCTTGTGGGCTGAGAAAGAAGCATTGAGTAAGACCAGGACAAGCAGTAGGTGGAGAAGGGACAGGGTCTCCAAAACAGGAGAAGCGATATGACAGAGATGAAGTTATCTTACACAGTAGGATATGTAAGAGTTGGAGGAAGGCAGTAGATATAGGGGAGTGAAGGAAGAGGGGGGTAGCAAGAATGTTATGAAATTCAACAAAGACAAATGTAAGGTCTTGCACCTGGGAAAACATATTCCAGGAGTGCAACACAGGCTGAGATCTTCCTGGCTGGGGGAAGGGACCTGGGTGTCCTGGTGGACAACAAGCTCAATAGGAGTGAACAGGGTGCTGCTGCAGAAAGCAAGCCAGCAGGATGCTGGGTTGCATCAACAAGGCCATCACCAGCCGATATAAAGAAGTCACTATCCCACTCTACTCAGCGCTGGTCAGGCCACACCTGGAATACTGTGTTCAGTTTTGGTCCCGACTATGCAAAAAAGATCTGGACAGGCTGGAGAGGGTCCAGAGAAGGACCACAACGATGATCAAAGGCCTGAGAAGCCTGCAGTGTGAGGAAAGGCTGAGAACTGGGTTTGTTCAGCCTTGAGAAAAGAAGGCTGAGGGGAGACCTTATCACCACATTCCAGTATTTAAAAGGTGGCTACAAAGAAGATGAAGACTCCCTTTTTACAAGGAGTCATATGGAAAAGACATGGGGTAATGGGTAGAAGCTACTCCTGGGGAGATTCTGACTGAATGCAAGAGGAAAATTTTTCACAATGAGACTAACCAGCCATTGGAATAATCTCCCCAGGAAGTGGTGGATTCCCCAACATTGGACACACTTAAGATTCAGCTGGCCAGGGTGCTGGGCCGTTTTGTCCAGACCATGCTTTTGCCAAGAAAAGTTAGACCAGACGATCCTTGAGGTCCCTTCCAACCTGGTATTCTGTGGTTCTATGATTATTGGAGAGAAGTGGCAAGGCTGAGTAAGGAAGAAAAATGAGAAAACAGAAGATTGTGTGAAGGGGCCCATATGTGTTAGTGGGTGAATGAAGCCTCTGAAAGGTAGCAACTGAACACTGATGAGAAGCAGGAACAGTGGCAAGGTCTCAGGTGGTAGGTTATTAGAGTGCACACCTTCAGTCATTGCTGTGATTTCTGTATGCTGAGCTCTGAACATAAAGCCTTTGTGGAGGGGGACTAAATACATTTTGAAGTGAGGTGACGGAATGTCTCGATTTCTTTTGTTTTGGTGGTTTCTTTTTGCCTAGCCCAGCAGTAGTGTCTCTGATCTTTCATGCTAAGCAGTGTTTGCAAGAAAGAATTAACTTAAACAGCATAAAGTGTGTTGAATTGTAGTGGATGCCTCTGACAAGACAGGAAACTGATTGTGGCTTTTTCATCCCTTCCCTTGCATCAGAAAGTGGTGTTCTGCGCCGAGAAGGCTGTGTCCGGTTCTTAGTGCAGAAGCATCCACTGTAAATAGAAGTGTCTTGTAGAAAATTAAATGTTGTTGTTGCAGTACAGCTATAGGTTTGTCTTCTCTATTGACAGAATAGATTTCTGTTGACTTTTAACTGTATTTCAAAGTGGTAACCTCCCTAACTTATTTCTGGAGCAGGGCACCTTTCTGGTCGGCCAGCCTTCTCCTCAGAGTTCTGGGAAGCAGCTGACTCCAGCTTCAGTTGTTCAGGGCAATGCAGGAGTTGGAGCATCTTCCACACAAGGACAAGCACTAAAAGTGATAACCGGACAGAAGACAGCTCTATTCACACAGGTAATGTGCAAATGATGTGTTTCTTTCTCACCAGTCAGCATTTTGTCAGATAAAGTGTAGGAACCGCAGCCACACATTGTGAAAGCTTTTCCTTTTGTAGTTGTTTGGTTTGTTTTATTTTATGTATAATTTTGGTGCTGGCTGTACTATGATAAGGAAAGCACATGAAGGCCTATGTTCATGTGCAGATATTGGACCATAGTTTTCCAGCTTTATTTCTATTCTCAGAGTGGGTCATGTGTAAGTTTGGGTTGATAGTTTGTAAATGTGTTCTGGGATCTCTTGGTGAGATGGGCTTACAGAGGTGAAATACAGTCAGGTGCGAAAATGTGCTTAAATATTTGAATCTTAGAAATGGGTCATCTGCTAAAGCTCTTAAAAAAAAAAAAAAAAAAAAAGTTGATTTTGGTATTCCTCAAAGGCCGTTCTTTTAAAAACTACCAAGTGGTCCCTATGAAATTCACACTCCTTAAGAGTACTTGTAATTGATTGTCCAAAATTCAAGATGGATAAGCATATTTTTGCAAAGTCAACACTTTGATAAAGTTGATATCTGAGGTGATAATATTGCTCTAGCTATTATTGCCACAATTTGACTTTTTCAAAAGACTTTTGAAAATATTTTTAAGTAATATAAAAAGTGTTTGTCTTGTTTTGTTTGTGTTGTCTGGGGTTTTTTTAAAAGTCATTTAAAACAAAATCCAAACAAATACACGTTTTTCCTTATGCTGAATTCTTTTTCAAAGGCTGCACCCAGTGGACAGACATCGCTGATGAAAATATCAGATGGGTCTATAAAATCAGTGCCTGCCTCATCCCAGCTCTCCAAACCTGGCACCACTGTGCTGAGAGTATCAGGAGGTGTTATCACCACAGCTGCTGCTCCTGCCATGGCCCTTCCCACAAATGGGGTGGCCCAGGTGAGAAACAACTTTGACAATATTCTGTAATATAATTTTTGCACTCTAGCCGGTATAATCACCAGGAAAGGACTTCCACTGCTTTTTTCCTCTCTTGGTATTTCTCTTTTCAGTTAGCTTTGCTGGTGAGTCTGCTCTTCTTTGTGTTTCAGTGCACTACACTGTTGGCTTGTTTGCTGTTTGGCACAAAGTAATATCTGTGAAGAAACAAGGGGAGAAGAGAAACTAAAACTTGCCCTTTCTTGCTTTTAATGTTAAAATTCAGGTAGGCAGGAAAGGCTTTATCTGAAACAGCTTTTGCAGTCATACAGCTCAGATTTTTGGGCTACATAGCCTTTAAGCACCAAATCTGTCGCTGGCACAAAAATTTGCAGAACTTCAAATGCCTGAAGCTCTGTATCCAGCAGGCCAGTGAAAACCAGCAGTAACTAGCCTGTAGGTCTCTTCTCTGAGATCACAGCCTCTCCGTGGTGCTTAGTGCCCAATCTGCCATCGACAGATTTCAGAGGCTGGCAGTGGCCAGGGTTTGTGGTCCTTCAGTCCTGATCATGATCAAAGGATGTCACTCCTCTCTACCTTGGGGAGGTCATAACAGCAAAGCCTTGGAACGAGTTGCTTCAGCACAGAGTGAGGCTGGAAGTAAAACATTTGCGTTCCTAGAGTGAACACTCTTGTGCATGGATGCAGCCATGTATCCAGTTGATGCAGGTTTTCCACCTGGAGTGGACTTACAGTTCACAGTGTGGGGAGGAGGCAGCAAAAAGGACAGTGTATAGTTCACTGGGAGGGTTCCCCCAGCCTTGCTGCTTTTGCCTGTGGAGAGGCAAAGATTAAACAAGCAGTGAGTTGACACCATGCTGCCCTCAGAGGGCTGAACGCTGGCATATGCAGCATATATATATATATATGTGAAGATGCTAAAATTTGCGTTAAATGCTACTCACTGTTTTTACAGCTGTCAGTGAAGCTGCAGAGATACAAATTTTCCTTATGACCTCTTTATCCCAAATTTTTTGCTGATACCTCTGCTGATACCTCTGGACTTTCGAGCAGCAGCGAAACATGAAACATTCCTGGGTCAAATTTGTCATCTGGAGGCTTAGCTGCTTGCTGAAGTTAAGGGACCCGGCTCTAGATGCTGTTGTGGTAGCAGTTCCTATGTGCACAGTTTCACTTTGCTTGAAACAGCCTCCCTTCTATATGTACCATCGCTGTATATGGGTTTTTGGATATGTGCTTGAGAACTTCTTGCTTCTTAATGATAGATAAATAGACATTTGGTTTTGCTACTTGCAGATATTCCCTTTTCTGACATGAAAAGGAATTTGTTATCCCTCTCTGCCTCTCTTCTGCAGCAAATAGATAATGCAGGTTCCAGCTCATCATCTTCTGGAGCTCCTACAGCAAAGACATCTGGACAACAACACCAAATCTGTATAAGCCAGAGCCAGCCTACTTCATCGGTAGTAAATAAGACTGCTACTTCTACTGTTGTAAGTGTTGCTTCTCTGATGACTACACCAACACCTGTGACTGGAAAAGCTGCAGTATCAGGTATTAAAATCCCTTCATGCCTTTCCTGCAGAAAGTTAGAATCAAAGTGTGAGTTCTTTAGATGTCTTCACTGTAAATGGAAGGATGTAGAGTCACCTGTATCTGTGAATGTATAAAAAGTCATGCTTTGTAAAGCATACCTTATTAGCATAACTTTTGGCTTAGCCAAAGAGATGTGTAGACAATTTGGCATCCTGTCACATCAGTGCGTTGACTGTATCTGTTACAAATAACAGTGTGAGTTGCCCATTGGTATTGGAGAGGGATTTTAGTTTTCATGCCAGCTTCTCATTAGAAGATGCATTCTGCCTGTTCAAGAGCACAGTGTGACACTGAATGCTGAAACTGTCAAGGTACCAGTGATACTACAGACTTGATTAGTTTGTGAAAGTGAAACTCCACTGAAGTCAGAGAAGCTGAATGAGCAGAATTTGGCTTTGAGGCTTTGCATCTGCTCTCTTTGGCTTGGAAAGCAGAGAGATGTTGATCACGGGAAACTGAAGGCTTTTAAGTCAGTGAGGTAGATGTAATAAAGATGGACTGCCCTTATGTAGAGGGGTGTTTTCCTTATTTAGTTTTATTGTCCTCCAGTATCTTTTGTATCATGGAGAGCAAATATAGCAGGTTTAATTTGAGTATTATGGGTTAAAATTTTCATTTTGACTCCTAATTTACCTGCTGGGATGTTCTCTTCATTTGAAGTGACTTCTTACTAAGTGGAAACAGAGTACAAATACAGAAAAGAGAAAGTAAGTGACACTGAGCCCATCTGACAGTGTCTTTTTAAAGCAGCTCTTCTAGTTTCCAACATAGTCTTCCGAACTCCTCCTTTCTCATCGCTCTGTTTCAAAGAGCTTGAAAGTAAGTAACAGAGTCTGTTAAGACTGCCACGATCCTTCAATAAACACTTGACTATTTTCCTCTTTGCAAACAAAGAAGCAAGGGTTTTTTTTGTAGGAAATATGCCATTCTAAATAACTTTCAGATTAACACTGCTGTTTAGGTATGAGAGTATCATATAGATTTTTTTTTTTTTGGTAACCTGTGGCACTGACTTCATCACAAATCCCAAAAGAAGCAGTGATTTTGATATTTAAAAAAAAAAAAAAAACCACAAAACAAACAAACAACCCCTGACCCCCTAATCAAAAAACCCCACCCCTTGTTAAGATTCTCTAGATTCATATATTTAAAGGCAACTTTTCAAAAAGAATCTCAAAATTTCCCATTGTTTTGCAATGAGCAGTGTCTCCCACCCATCAGGCTTAATAGGGTCAGTTGAAAATGTCCCTTATTCTTCGCCTTGCTGTTTGGGTCTCTTGCTGTGCTATCCTGACACATCTGTGCATCACACATGTGGGACATCCCCCAGGGCACACTTTTAAATGATGCAGTTTCTCAAAGTGTGGTAAACTGTTCTGGGAAGAGACTTGCAAAGCCACGAGCATTTAATTGCTTGCTGGAGGATGGCTCTGTGCCAGAAGAGACCTTTGGTTCGCCATTTAACATCCTCGAAGAACTGCTGGGGATCAGTGTGTCAAAGGGAGCCAGCCACCACCACGGAGCTTGGCCATCCTGGGGCTGTGTGTTTGAGGAGGCTGAAGGTGGAAGAAAAGGTTTTGCCAAGATGTGTGGCAGACAGATTTTTAATTCTAAAAATGCGGGCTTTTATTTAAATGAGTCTTGAATAGACTAAAATGTTTAAAAAATGATTTGGTAATACTAGGTTAGCCTTCTCGCCTTTTGGTGAAAGCCTAACTGATCAGTGCTATGCATCTTGCAAACCAAGAGATATCTTCACCAGATCATGCATGTCTAGTACTTGAAAGGCAGTTATGGTTTTTACACAAGAATAATAAATTATGAGGGAAATAGAAACTTTATCCTGAAACAAATCGTGAGTATAAAATTAACCGTCATGAAACTAAGAAATGTACTGTTGGCAATGTTTTGAAAGAGAAGCCTATTAAATTTCCACAGTCTGAATAAAAGCTAGCTATAAATTGAATACAATTATATTGGAAGTAGCCAGTTTAGCAGTAGGAGGGGTGGACATAGGCCCAAAGGACAGTGTTAGAGTGCTGGCTGTGGTGGCTTGAAGTGTTGTCGCTGTGGAGGAGAGAGCTGGTGGACAGGTGATGAGTGATGCTCGCCCATGGCACTGTGGCACAGCTTGGAGCCGTACTGGTTTCCACCCAAGTCACTGGGTGCTGCCATTGATAATGCTGTTGATACCTGAATAGCCTTGACTAAAATCAGTGATTTCATTCAGTCCCCCCCACTTCAACAGGCTTCATAGCTTGATTACCCATCCTTGTGGATGTATTCAGTTCATGTTACAGAAAGACACAGGACAGTCCTTTGAAGTGTGTCCTTCATCAGAGTTGCTGCGCAGCTTTGGGCTTATCAGTTAAAACGCGGTTGATTGTGCTCCGCTGACTGCAGCGGATGCTGCTAAGCTGAATTGCAGAGGTGTGTGCGGCACTTGGGTACCTCAGTGAGAGTGGCTGTGTAAGTACAACAGAGCTGTCGGTCACTGGCTTACCAGACCCTTGAGCACAAGGTCTTGTTCTGACAGGAGTGTTTTACTCTGTGTTCAGCCTGCTTCAGCTGAAAGGTTTGTGTGACATCAACTTTTATTTAAGGTTACTTACGTGATTAGGAAACCTACCTCACAAATGTCAGAGCGCTGTGCAGCATGTAATACTGCACACACGTTGGTGCAGCACCCCAGTATTTTAGCAATCATTTCTGTCAGTAAAATCTTGTCTGACAGTTCTGTCTGAACTGTGGCTAGTTAAGAGGGTGGCAGTGCTAGCTTACATGCAATCCTGGTTCAGGCAGAAAAGGAGAGAAGTAGCTGGAGGTAAACAAAATGGTGTGTTTTATTTAACATTTTGTCTTCCGTTCTTCTTGCAGGGTTGCTAAAAATCCACTCAAATCAGTCTAGTCCACAGCAGGCTGTTCTGACAGTTCCCAGCCAGCTTAAACAGCTCGGTGTAAACACAGCTTCTGGAGGTGTTCAGACAATACTCATGCCTATGAACAAAGGTAAAGGGCAGAGGAGGATGACAGATGGTGTTTGAAAATCCCCTTTGACACAGGGTAGCTCTTGGTCACTGTTGGCATACATGGTCCAAAGTTAGAGGTAGAAGAAAATGTAGCAAGGAACTTCATCCCTAAACTTTGTGCTGCAAACACTGTGTTGCTTCTCAACATGGTTATTTGTCACTGTATGAAATTTGATTTTTTTTTTTCTTTTTCTTTTCTTTGTTGTGGCTTTGTTTTCTTTTTGGGGTTTTTTGTTTGTTTGTTTGTTTGTTTTGTTTTTCTTTCTGTTGTCTGCAGTGATACAATCACTTTCTGCCAGCAAAGTTTCAGCTGTTACAGCTGTCACAGCAGCAAGTATGGTTGTCCCTAGTCCCTCTACAACATCCGTCACTAAAGGTAACAAGGAATTTCTCCGTAAGATAAGTAGTAGAAGTGAGCTGGTGTAGCTTTATGCAAGTGGCCTGACTACAAAAGTAGACTTGTGACTGTGGGTTCCTTTATTTCCATTGTTAGTAAGGTTTAAATCAAGTAAAAATGGCATCTAGGGACTAGGAAATTAACAGTGACTTCCCCCTCAACAAACCCCAAAGCATAGGCAAGTACAGAGAGAAATAAGGATGTTCCAGAAAGTTACCATGAGTACCTTAAACATTCCTTGTTTCAGTCTGTCATTGCAGAAGTGTATAGAGCAGCACGTATTTAACCACCGCTACTGCTGTCCTCAGAATAGTGACTATGGTGAAATGTACTGGAGAATGCTTTCCAGCCGAACTAGGTGTAGACAGCACTTGTGTGTACGTGCACGCACGCACAGGGGAAAGATGTACATAAAGTACTTCCCAGAATAATGCACAGGCCAGAGCCGAGATACTCAAAGTCCAGTCCTTGCTGAACCATCATGCGTCGCTCCCATCCCAGATGAATGACCAGACTGCCTGGCTATTCTGGGTTGGGAACGTCTCTCTCTCTCCTCCTGTCTCGACAGAGTTCTGTCCTAGATGTGAGAAAGTTCACTGATGTCAAAATCAGTGATGTCTTCAAAAAAGTTCTCACTTTGAAATGTCACTTCTTGCTAAAACTGTTAGTAGTTTTCTGTACAGCTCTTTGTTTACAGAAGGCCAACGTTTGCAGCAGGTCAATTTAGATCAGGCAGTAATATGTAAAACATCAGCAAATTATTATACAAATGCAAATTTTCTAAAAAGGGTGCTATGTGAGCATGTTGAGGTTTAGTGGTGGTGGGCGGCACACATTCTGGTGGGTTGCTTTCAGCAGACTTGAAGGCCAGATTTGTTCATGCTTAACAACCAGAATGCAAACAACAAACGAAGTGATGTTACGTAAGACCCTTAGTCTTACTGGAGTCTCACAAGACATTCTTTTATCAAGCTGACCGGTACTTTTTGTCTCTTAAAATGTGCTCTGTTTCTTTGAAGTTAAGATGGAGCCTGATTCAACAGGACAAACCTGCAGTTCTGTCGGTACCCAAGAAGGCCAAGCAGCAGTAAAAACAGAAGAGAGCTCCGAACTTGGGAATTACGTTATCAAGTAATTGTTCATTTCTGTATAAGGATTTCTGATTTTTTAAATACCAGGGGGAAAAGAGGAGGTTCTAGGGATACATGCAGTAGTGTTAAGTTTGACCTAGAAATACATTATAAAAATCTTCTGTCCCATATGCTGCTGTATCAGTAGTAAGCCTGTTGGCTGGCATTTGTTTCAGACAGTGTTACTTTCTTTGTAAGTGAATTTTTATGCAGGGCTCATGAATTGGGAAAAAAAAAGTATTTGAAGATTTGCAGTTGTTTTGGGGTTTGCTAAAATCTCAAGCTCTCAAAACCTCTTTATCATCCACTGCTTGTATAATGCCCATTGCTGTTTTGTGTCCTTACTGAAGTCAAACTGTCCAGTGAAATGCTGGTTGCAAAAGGGGCATCTGAAATAAGTCTGTCTCTCTTCTTGCCTCTCTAGTCTTGAAAGGCTCGTATACTTCGGTAATTACTTAGCATGAGGGTTGTGTTGGTTCAGAATTGTAACTAAATAATGAAGATCACTAGAGTATTTGTTCACTAGATGCTGTGAAATCCAGTGCCTTGTTTGTGATGCTCTTGCAAGTATTAGTGTTTTTTTCTCCAGAACTCAGTTTGCAGACTTTTCTCTGCATATTTCTTTTAATGTGTAGGATGTTTCTTCTGCTCTTGATTCTTCCAGTGGCTGACTTTCATGTCTCCATGTTTTGAAAAGCTTTGTTATTCCAATATATCCCTGCAGACATTACCCTGATGGAGAGTATGTGTAGGAGACAGGAAGAAATCTTAAGTCACTACACACTGGAAATGATCTTAGTTATAAAGTAACTAATGGAATATACAGTTCTTGCCAGTTAAATACAGTATATCTGGTTAAGCAAAATTTACCTAAATTCCTGTAAGTACAAAGCTTCCCATGCAGTATCCCATGTTCCTACTGGGACAGCCTGCGCTAATAGGTGTATCTTACTCCTCAAAGTAGTGTTGCAGGTTGTGAGATGATGCAGGGATTTCTTCCAAGCCTGCCCAAAACAGCCTGTCTTCAGTTTCATCATGACAAATGCAGCTTCAGTTGTGGACACTTTGGCAAACAGAAGGGCTGTTTTGAAATACCTTCTCCAGATTGGGGCATAATGATTTATCCTCATACTGGTATTGCTATAATGCCCTGGGGCCAGGGACTTTAAACCATGCAGTGATTTTGAAACCTTTTGTATCTGATTCATTGCTTCCAACAGGATTCTTCATTGTGATTCTTTTTATCCCTTGCAGCATAGAATATTTGGAGAATATCCAGCAGCTTTTAACAGCAATAGCGAAGAAGGTTCCATTAATTGCTGAAAAAAGTAAGCAGTAAATGAAAAGGCTTTGCTTTCTATTTTCAATGTATCAACAGAATGCCTTGCATACTCTGTAGCCACAAGAATTATTAGAAGATTGAATGAAATGAAGCCATTCTCCTAGAGAGCTTACTGCAGGGGTTATTCTAAAGATGCTTAGATGCTTAGAATCGGGTTCTTCCAATAAAGCCAAGTATGTTGTCAGCAGTTGTAACTTTCACCTGTTTTTTAGTTAGAAATAGGTTGTATTTCCACACATAATGGCTGCAAGTAGGTCTTCTTTTCCTTGGTTTGTCCTTAATCGGTGTGTGGGGTTTTTTTGTGTTTTGTTTTTTGTTTTTAATTTAACGCCAAGGTTTCAGAAATGCTTGCAAACATGATAACATAGCTCAGCATTGGAATGTGTTTGTTGTTGGGATGTTTTGCTTTTTTTTAAACAAAAGGTGGTAGTTTGCAGAGAAGCATTTTAACCTTTTATGGTACTTTATAATTGCATACATCCTACTCGTGTACATAGCTGAAAATGTATCAGCTTTCTCTGGTAACTAATGCACTTTGAACAAGTGATCCTGGAGACTGGGTAGGGCAGACTCTCAAGATAAGCACAGTGAGCAAAGTAGGAGTGGGCGGCACAGTAAAGCCTTAATACATTTGGCTCTCTGGCCTACAGTAGCATTTATGAATCTGTTGCTTAGAATTCATATCCCCTCCTGATGTTTTTTTCATTGTTATATTTTTATATTGCGATTTGTTGGCAAAAAAAACATCTTTTCCGAAGAAAGAGACTTTGACAAGTAAGACGGGACTTACAGGTGTATATCATTACAGTTTTGGGGAGAGAAGAGGCTTAAAACAGCCCATAGGCATAGACGTCTCTATATCCTCACCAAGAGGGATGCTGATTTTGCATTCAAAAACCAAAGTGTCTGCTGCACTTACCTGTGCTGTGCTCAGAGAGAGGACAGCATTTGTAAGAGTTACAGTCCTTGATCCTGTGAGCATGAAATACATTTCCCTCCTTCTCCCCTAAGTAACATCAAAACCAGAATTTATCTTGCTTCACCTATTAAAATTTAATACTGTTTTTGGCTTTGTGTTCTCTAGGTGAAGATGCAAGCTCTTTTTGTGCCAGTTCAGTGGAACAGTATTACAGCTGGAATATTGGGAAGAGGAGGGCAGCTGAGGTAATCCTCTCCTGTGTTTCATAAGCAGTCATTAGGGACACAAGAAGGATTTCTGAATTATGGAACCTTCCTTGTTGTTGGCTGATTTGTTTTCTGAAGCAGTCTGTTGCATTTTAAATAGAGGCATACCTTACTGCAGGACGTACTGATTTGTGTCCAGGTAGTGATCCAGTCTATGGTTCACAGATGTCTTCAAGCAGAAGGGATTCTAAAGGTCATTTTTTGGTTGGTTCAAAGTAATATGTTTTTGAAGCATTTTCAAAATCAGAATTTTCGCTAACTGTCCTGTTAGGACTTTATCCTCATCACTCCTGGGAATTTTACCCAACATACTTTGTCCATCTTTTCATGGGGTTGTGTCTGCTCTCTGTAGGAATAGAATTGAGGGATCTGACATGAGCAATGCTAGTGCTGAAATAGATTGTCAGTTCACTAAATATAAATATTTCTGTTAATGTAGACCTTTTTGTATTGTGGTTATGTTCCCTCCTATTTCTTCAACAAGTTTTGTCAGCTTGCTGTGGAGTTCTATGGGAAACATGCTAAAACTGTTTAGACCCTTTGCTGTTGCCAACTTAAATGATTGAAGAGTTTAACCAAAATTTTGAGCCGCATGTTTCACTGTAGTTGATTTCCTGCACTATGCCATCTTAGGTGTTACTTGGGAGATGAGACAGTTCAAGTCAAGAGAAACGTGTCTGGCCCCTGTAAATGTGTATCCCTTTTTCCTGAGGTTTTGTTTGGATGAGAAGGCAGAGTTTAAATGACCTGCCTACAGCTGCCTAATACTGGGATTAAGACCATCTTCCACATTTGTTTTTCCTTGCCATTCTGACTTCTGAGAAAATTGTGTTCCTTTTGTTTTCCTTGCGACCTGGATTATTGTTCTGGGCTGTGGTCTAGCCTTAAATGTTTTGGCCAGTGTGGTGAGCTTTCTCTTTCGTTTGTCATAGTGGCAGCGAGCAATGACAGTGAGAAAGATCTTACAAGAAATCATAGAGAAGCACCCCAGGTTTCACAACATTACACCCCTAAAAACAAAGCACGTGGTACACTGGTGTCGATGCCATGGCTACACTCCACCTGACCCGGAGACCTTGCGGAATGATGAGGACTCGATTGAAGATGTGCTGACGCAGATAGACAGCGAGCCAGGTGCGTATGGAGGGACAGAAGTCTCCTTTTTGTCAAAGACACTGTTTGTTAAATGGCTCAAGACTTTGTGTATGCACACACATGCACTGCTGCTTCAGGAGAAGGGGATTCTTTCTTACTTTGTTTTTTTAACTTGATTCACTCTGGAATAACAGAAGTTGGAGATCTTAAGACCAAGCCTAGAAGTGAGGCTGCCCCTTGTCCCTACCGGTCCTGATGTTCTCTGGGGCCTCTTCTGGGTTTATTGTGCTTTGGGGCCTTTGGAGGACCAGTGTAGATAGAACTTATGAGAGAGGATTCTTGCCCCACAGTGTAATCATTTATGAATGGGGCACACAAACAAAGCATAGGGAGTAATGACAGTTCTGCCCTTGGCTAAGCTTAGCCTCTGTTAAAAGACTTAGAGTGCAAACAGTGTGAATGAGTTTAGGTACCAAACCCCCCCCCCAAAACTGTCAGCAGCAGCATGGAGCTCAGTGGAGGTTAATTTACCTCCAAAAGTGAAGTGAATTGGCCCGTGTGAAGCTTCATCTTATGTTAATACAGCTGCTATGTTACTGTACTAGGCATAGCTCTGGGATCTCCACAGTCCATTTTAGTATGTATTAAACATACATCTTCAATTTCCTCCATTCTTCACAGTTAAGCTTCCTTGTTTCGCCTTCAGACAATCGCTTTCCCAAAGTTCTTCATTTAAGGTATTTCACAGAAGTGTATGGATTCGATTATTCTTTGCCAGGTCTGGTTCTGCATTGCAGTTGTTGAAGGTAGAAAGGAAGCCTACATCCACCTTCTAATATTTGTACCTAAATAACTAGATTTGTGTTTGTCTATGAAGAAAAGAATATGTTTATTGTGTAGCTTTCAACTGAAGGTTTTACTGACTCGTGTCAAGCATGTCGGAGAAAAGATTACCCTTTTGTAATTCCACTGTGAATGTCTTCTGATTTTTCTTAAAAAGCATGGTAATACTTGTCACAATGTAAAAGATTATTTAGTGCTACATGGTGCCATTTCTCCAAGCAAGTTGAAGAGCATCAGACTGCTTTGCCAGTTGTTAAAAAGCTTTGGTGAGAAAGTTCAGGAGACTAGTATTAGCCTGGTTTCGTCTGAAATGCAGCTTTCTTGATTCGTGTGGCAGCAGATGAGGGAGAGGACCATGAGTGTCATGAAGATATAATTAGAAGGCTCTCAATGACAGTTTGTGTTTCTGTCCATCCTTATGTTTGGTAGGAACTATAAAAATAACTTCTAATTACCTTGATTTCTTACCATATTTTGAGTGTGCATCTGCTTATAAACAGCTTTCCATAACCTATCATGTGTTTAATTGATTGCGTCTTTTTCAGAATGCCCTTCATCTTACAGCAGTGGTGAGGAGCTATGCCGAAAACTAGAGGAACTACAGCAATTTCTGAAACGAGAACCAGAACACGAAGAGGAAGTAGATATTCTCAACTTCAGCGAGCCATTAAAAGTAAACATTAAGAAAGAACAGGAGGAGAAACAAGAGGAAATGAAGTTCTACTTGGCTTCCTTGCCTGCATCAGAGTTTGTGAGGGACACTGCAGAGAAGGTAATAAGTGAATCATAAAGCTAAGAAGAACTGATGTTAAGCTAGTTGTGGTCTTACATTTATTTAGTTGCCTTTCTTTCATCTATATGGGCCTCTGGAGGCTTTATGGAATTTTTATATATGCCCTGGAAAAATAGGACCTTCTGACTCATGACACTCAGCTGGCCAGTGCTGGCAGGAGCAAATGAAGCATGCCAGCCAGGAAGTCGTTCCAGAGCAGCTGTGTTGCAGGGCTTAGCACCAGAAAAATCATCCTGGAAGGCTAGAAGCAAGGGGAAATGAGGGAAGAGGAGCATAGCACTGAATTCTTCCTGTTCCATCATGTGAGTTTCGGGCTCATTGCGTGGAGCAGTGCTGATTAGTAGCAGTTCCTGAAAAGGAGTTGCGGTAAAGCTAAGACCACAGCAAACTTCTCTACTGCTTGGGTTTCTTCACCCTATTCAAATTAGCATAAAAGAAAGGGAGAGGGAAGGTCTTCTCTCACAGCAGCAGGAAGGAAAGAAAGGAAACTAACTCAGCTTGTAGGAAAGAGTGCTTGCCGTTGTACCAGCAATGAGACGGGAGCTGTGGGACAGGTTTGCACGCAGAAGTTGTTGGAGAAAGAAAGGATCTGTCTCCACCTCAGATGCCATCAAGGTGCAAGGTTCTGCAGTGTATCTAGTCTTTTGCTACATAGGTGGCAAGGGCACAAGCATGATGAGAGTGTGACTGGGGTATGAGACACTGTCTTGATGGAGAACTTCTGTGCCAGGAGTACTATTTAAAGTGGTTTCAGTTGCCATAGTTAGGTGCAAGGAAGAGATGAATAGGTGGATTGAATAAATGTACAGTTTTAAAATGGAGCTTTCATTCTCAATCCAAAGATACCCAATGCAGCCTGTTTTTTCTGTGGACTTCCTGAAACAAAAATTAAAACCTGCTTTCGTTTCTTCTGTGTTTTAGAGGCTTTTCTGCAGGCTGTTCTAATCGTAAAACTTCATTTTCTCCAGATTTTTTTTTTTAATTAAGCTTGAGATTATACTGCTTGAAAGTTCTGCAGTGTCTGCTTGCTTGTTTTTAATTACCCTTTGCAAATACATTGTTTCTGTTATCTTATTCTCCTCTCATCTGTAGTAAAATGTGGTTTGTGTTATTTGGTGTATTAATTTTTTTTCTCTTGTATTTTATAGATAGGGATTTCTTTTCAGCCTGCTGAGGTACAAAAGAATGTTTATGCGTCAGTAATAGAAGATATGATTTTAAAGGTAAGAAATTTTTTCACATTAAGAACTTTTCTGTAACTATTAATCCAGTAATGTAGAAAAAAAGATTGCATATCCTTATTAATATGCATTTATCAAATCAGGAGATGTGGAATCTGATGTCTATCGCTGTGCAAGATACATAGCTGACCAAAGAGTGTCATATACTTCTGTGTGGGTTTCCAGCTTTCTAACCGATTTTTTGGCTTGGATACAGACCAGTGATTTGCAGATTCTCACTTCCAGCAAGATACTGACTCATTCTGTAATTTTGAAAGTACCTCTTACTCTATCCTACTCTTCAGAACTGGAGGGGGGAATCTGCCAGAGTTCTGAAAGACTTGATTATTTTATAAGAGGTTAGTGATTTCTTTCTAAATACTGTTCAGTTCCTTTTTGCCTGGATTGGCTCTACTGGGAGTCTGATGGATTCCTGCAGACAGCAGCAGTTCTGCCTTGTAGGAGAAACCATTTATCTATCATAATCAGTTTTGGAAAAACAGAGACTGTTTCTTACCAAAGCTTTGAACAGCATGGAATTGAAGTTCTTTGGTTTGGACTGAAGGCTGACACAGATTATTTTCAGCAGTACTGTGCCGTATTTCAAGCTAAAGACAATTTTTGGGGTTGTTTATACAGACTGCTGCTTATCAGAAGATCAGTTTTACAAAAGCTAATTCCAGGTCACACATGCACATGCCTGCACACTTGTGCTGTGCTCTCTGTTACTTATCATAGCTGAACTCAGATACAGATAAATCCATTTGTAGATGTGGAGCAATCTGATAGTTACAATCTGTTATAATTGTAGAGTTATGCCAGCTTTCCTGACTGAACATCCCAAAAACCTCTGCTCTAGTCTTGATACAGGCACAGAAAGCCAAGAGCCTTAATTAGCTTTTGATTGAACCTTGATTAAGCCAAGTGTGTAGGACATATGGCTGCTGTCTGCTTGCTGTCCAGGCTGGGAGGTTTTTGTAAAAGCATCTTGACATAAGTCTGGCGACCACAGGGACTGACTAACAAGCCTATACCAGCTCCCAGGAGAGTATCTGGAATCTGCCGCGTACAAAACAAGCTCTGGTGTGTGGGAGGCAGGGCCCTAAAATGCTCTTTGAAGCACTGGCTTTGGAACATTGGATCCACCTTGCCATGTACATAGTGCTCTGCAGGCTCAGAGAGAAACCAGACTGGGCAGTTGCAAGTATTAGCTCTGTGCACCTGTAGGTCTTTTTCTTTCTGTTAAATACTCAGTTCTTACTACTGTGCCAGTAAAACTCACTTGGGCATCTTGAACTGTCCCCTGCTGATCGAGTACAGGATCGAAGTGAGCCAGGATGTCAGCTGCCCTTACACTGATACACGAGCAAATAGCATGTTCCTTTCCTCTTTTCATAATGCTGTCTCCTAATGTTGTCTTTTGCCACAGGCCACTGAGCAGCTTATGAGTGATATCCTGCGGCAGGCACTGGCTGTGGCATACCAGACAGCTCCTCACAACAGGTACAGCAGCTTGTTTCCTCTTAGACCACTTATGCCAGCACTAAGGGCTGAACTGCTTGAGGAGTGTGGCCAGATTAGCTCAGACCATGTGAGTGAAGGACTTTATGAACTATATTCTGGAAAGATCCAAGTTCTATGAGGGGGTTTGTCATCTCTTAGCTTCATAGTGGTAACATAGACAACATTAAAAACCAAGGCAGGATTCTCTGGTGTTGCCACGCTCAAAGGCAGGTGACCTGTTTCTACTGAGCCGTGTTAGAAGAACCTTCTCACTCTTGTCCATCTTGGGTTACCATGGAGACAACTTTCTCATGACCACATAGAACTTAATCTAAATCATCTCTTCTTTATTTTACTGGTACACTCTTTTCTGGCTCAGGTACTGAGTGAATTTTACGGTAACATTTAGGCCACATTTTGATTTCTGTTCAGCACTGGGATTTGGGATAGCTTGAAATTGGAAAAAAACCCAAACCCCACACTATGAGAAAATGCTTAGTTTAAATATTTACTGGTATGCGATATATAAATATTTATATAATATATGTATATGTTATATATAGAAATATGTACATGTAGTCTGTGCTATAGAAATTCAAGAATTAATACTTCAGCACTTGATTTTCCTGACCCAGTGCCCAAGATGTTTCCTCAAGTCATCTGAGTGGCTTTTTGTGTGCTGTGACATTTTAATGTTTTTCCTGTGTTGCTCTAGCACCTGCTCTTTTATCCTTTTTTTTTTTTTTATTGATCTTTTTTCTTCCCTCGCCCCATAAATTTATTGACTTGATGCTTTATGGACACATGTCTCTTTATGTATTATAATAGCATCTCTGATGCATTCCCTGCAGGACTCCAAGAGAGATCACAGTGATGAATATTCACAAAGCCATCTGTAATATTCCCTTTCTTGACTTCCTCACAAACAAACATATGAAGATACTAAATGAGGAACAATGAAATAGAGCAGAGAAGATGCTACAGGAAAGGTGGATTTATGACTGAAGTTGGGTTGACAAATCCATTATTTCTGTAGGACACTATTATATACATTTATAACATTGGGCTACTAGATTGTTACCTCCAATTAAAGATGCACCTTAATGCAACAAAATGATGCTCTTTTCCAAATCAAGTTGTTAAATGTCAGTGTTTACTTGGTAAGTGTATGTTCAGTGGCTGAACAAACATTGTCAGTCTGCATCAAGTTGCTATCTGTGAGAGACTCCACAGGCCTGGTCCCTCTGAGACAGCTGTATTGATGAGATTGAACATTTTTTTTAAGAAAAGAAATTGCTCTTTTTGGTGCAGTCTACATAAGAGTTGAGTTCCCCATGCAGTGGACAGAACAATTGCTTTGGCACTCTGAAAACAAAAAAGTCAGAGGCAGCTTTTAAGGGTGGGCTATTTGAGTAGGTGGGTGGGTTGGTTAGGTTTGGGTGTGGGGGAGCAGAAGGCTGATGCCTGTAACACATTCTGGCAGTCCTGTTTGAGTGTGAGGTATGTGACTGAGAACACAGCTGGGTAGGCTTATCATGAGCTTACTCAGCTGTCACCTAACCAGATTCCTTGCCTCTCTGGAAGGTGAGGAGGTGTCAGATGTCACCTTTCTTAGTCACCTCAGAAAGGGTAGACTGGCACATGCTCAGTCAAGATGAACAAACCATGGTCAGGCCTGGTAAGATTTGACTGACCACTTGTCCTGCATGGGAAAGGAGAGGAGAAAGGACAGATATTCCCAGATATTTGTGGGCTTGGACTGGCTGAAACCCTTTGCTTGCCCAGTGAGTCCTCCCCAGGCTGCCAGAAGGTTTTGGAGTGTGCTGGAGGGCAGGTGACCAGCTGTGTTGTGTAAGTCTTGATGTTTTGACAGCATTCACTAATGATCAGCTTGGATTGCAAAGTGCTGTGGGAGCTGCACCACTTTGGCTTAAGTTCTGCTCAACACAGAGAGGCCTGATAGGATCAGAAAATCAGAGATTTGCTGCTTGTGGGGAGCTCCTCTGGTGTCTTGACTGCAGGAAGAAGTTCTGCTACTAACCCCAGCACTTACCTGTCTCAGGAACATCACTGGTGTAGGAGACGTGTCTGCAGCCTGGCTATCAACACCTTGCTGAAGAAGGCTTCGCTGACAACACCTGACCACCCGACATCCACCACCCTTTTGTCCTCTCCCATGGGTGCTTGCCAGTAGTGTGAATAAGCCATTGTAAAGTTGGTGGGACTCCTGTTGGACTGTCATGCTTTCAGGGTGCTTGTTTTGTGAGGTAGTGCTGTCATGTGGGTGGAGCATGGGTCAAACAGCCAGAACCTCCAATGTGCTGATCTCAGCTGGGTCTCTGATCTGCTGCATGGCCTTTGATTTTATCACTCTGTGCCTCAGTTTCCCCATCTCTGAGCATGGGGAACAGGATACCTACCTCACAGGGGTGTACTGAGGCCTTGCTCTTGTTGGTGCCGTGCTTTGACAATACAAAGCCTTTTATAAACATAAACTACAAGTTATCTCTCCTGGCCTGGGGTAGGAACAGAAATTTCAACAACCAAATTGTTATCTTTTGGTGCTTTTTTTGGGCTAGAAGACAGGTGATGGTAACTCCAGTAGTGTGCAGGAACTGTGGAAGAGGGTTCAGTTAGAGGGTGGCTTCAGGCTTCCAAGGAGAGTAGCATAGGTTTGATGCAGTCCCTAAACTGAAGAAGGTACTGTGTACTTCAGATGAGATGCTGCCTGTCTTCTCCACCTTAAATAAAACTAGGGTCTGCAGATAAGCCCCCCTCAGTCCATCAGAGCTAACAGGGAGTTACAGTTTGCTTGAATAAGAGTGGCAGAACTGGCCCTTGAATCTAGGAAATGGGACCAATGGATGAAATCCAAACAAGCATTTAGAGAAGGACTTAAATGCCCCCTAGAAAGGGCGTTTCGGATGCTCTGGATTCAAAAGATAATCCTGGCTTGTTGAGTGAGCTGAGTGCAGGATTGCCTGCACAAGTAAAGTGCACAGCTTAGCCCTGACATTAGTTTTTCAGCTGAGGTCAGAGTGAAGGAGTCAAGCAGCGGTGATTATGTTTGAGCTCAGTGTCGAGAGTCGGGAGGAATCCAGGTAGCTGGGGAACTGCAGGCCCCACACTTTTTGTAGGCTGTAGTGAACTCAAAGTCCATACTGCTTTCATGCACCCCTGTATGCAGCTTTTACAAAAGAGAAGGGCATTCTCAAGATATCTGTCACTATTGCTACAACAGCCTGCAGGTTGTGTGGTAACAGCCTTTTGGGCAAACTCAGTCATGCTATGATGTCCTGCAATGATACATGCATTTCCAGCCCCCGTCTCTTGTGGGCTTAGTTTCTGGGATTTTGATATGCCCAGAGTGGCTCTTGAGGATACAGGAGCTCATCTTTGGGCATCTGTCTGCAAATTGTGGCTTCTGTGTCCTGCTTTTCTGTGAGGAATGGAGTTTCAGAATGAGTCCTGAAGCAGGCAGGTAAATGCTCCTTGTTCTTAATGACTTTCTTGCAGTGTAGACCTATTGCTACATTTCTGAGCAGCCACAGGTTATTCTTCTAGGAGACGCTATAATAATAATATATTAGGTTTGCTGAAGAAAAATAAAATCTGTTAAAAGCAGATAGAAAATAACACGTTTGTTTAGTCCTTCAGACATAGGAAATGTTTGCAACAAGTTCTTTAAATTTTTAACAGTGGTGGGAGAAAAATTTGTTAGTGAGGAGTTCCTGTGGGAATTGCTTGGAGATAAGTTAGAGGTTGTGGAATTTCATGCACCCGTTCAGGTGTGTGGAATGCTACAGATGATACGGTGTGTTGAAATGTTACGGTATATTTCTCTGGCTTTCTAAAGAGTCTTGATACAAGTTAAAGATCTCTTTACAAATATTGCACCTATTTGTAATGCTAAGTGTTTAAATCCTTCATGTTATCTGTATTATACTGTATAATTGTGTAAGATACGTATGTTTACAATAAATTCTTTTATTAGCTGTGATAGGATTGTCTCGGCTGTCACCTGTCACTCAAAGAAGTTTCTCAAAATCCACAGACTTTTGTGTGCTGTCTGTATTCAGAATGTTTGTTAGTTTTGGATAAAAACTGATAGCTGTGGAATTGATCTGAGGAAAAGGTCCTTCCCCCCCGCCCGCCGCTAGTAAAACCAAGAGCTTTTCAGGTTTTTGGAGGCTGGGGGAAGGGAAGCCAGGAGCTCAGCAAGCTTAGCTCCTCCAACTTTTCCAGAGCAGCCTGTTCAAACAGTCAGTAATGGGTTTGTGTGGAAGGTTGAGAAGCATGGTGGGCTGACGTTGGCCAGCAGCCAGATGCCTGCCCGGCTGCTTGCTCATTCCCCTTCATCAGAACAGGAGGAGAAAAATAAGATGAAAAAGCTGGTGGGTCAAGAGAAAAACAGGGACATCACATACCGGTCACCATCATAGGCAAAACTTGGGGGGAAAATTAGTTGAACTCCTTGCCATGTAGAATAGAGTTGGATGGTGAGAAACAAAGACCAAAAAAAACCCCACCTTTCCCACCACACACCCTTTTTTCCTAAGACTCTGCGTCAGTCCTCCATTCCTGACTCCTGCCTCCGCCCTGGCTTAAGCGTGTGGCCGCAGCCCCTCTGCGGGCCTCGAGCTCTCTGCTGCCCTGGGGCAGCTGGAACCGGCTGGAACCGGCCAAGTCTGGCAGGGGGCAGCCCCCGCCTCTCCTCACAGAGACCCCACAGCTCCACTGCCACTGCCCGGGCACAGGCACCCAATACACAAGGAATGGAAAAAAGTAAGAAAAACTAACTTCCCTGTTTTCCCCAGGCTGTGGGGAGGAATCGTAGGTGTCTCTGAGCAGGCTTCGTGCTCCGTTGTCTTTCACAATACTGCAGAACTCGTTGGTACTGAATCCCGTACAAGTGCCTCTTCTAAATGAGCACACGCTGCATTGCCTTTAGATCCATACAAATGATGACGTGGCTGAGGAAGGCTGGCTGTGTCCTGTGGGCCCTTGACGCTAAGCCCCTGATGCCTCCCCTCCTGCCTGCCGCAGCCCTGCCCTCGTGTTCGTGAACACATCTCCGGGACGTGGTGGTCAGGTGCAGCATGCCCAGAAGGTGCTAGACCATCCGCTTTAGAAATTAAGTTATTTGCACACAGAGCTGGCACAGAAGCAAGCAATTGGGATCCCAGGGTGCAGTCTTGGTGATACCAAAGCCTGTGCCACCAGGAACAAGGGATCATCCATCCCTTCTGTGCCACCTCTGCCCTGAAGGCAGCCTCTCTGGGCTACATGGCACCGACATCCATCTGTAAACCAGGTTGGTCCTTAGGATCATATGTTACTGCAGTGGCCAAGATAGAGAAAACTGGTATGAATAAGGTACAGGTGATAGGTTCATATCTGATTGTTCACCCTCCAAGAAAGTAGTGCAATGCAAAGAGAAAGGTCCAGTTTATGAAAGCAGGTAACTCATTAATGTGGTGCTTGTGAACTTTTCAAACTCAGGTAGGGAGAAGTGTTGTGAGTAATGGAGTATTTCCCACACCAGCACTTCACCTGAGCATGTGAAAGTGCAGATGTTCACAGCTCCCTGGCATAGTGGATACAGCTGCCACAGAACACTCTCGGCATCCCAACAGGCCAGGTATCAGCAAAATGGAACGAAACAAGCACATTCAGTGTCACCCTGTAGGTAGTAAATTATAAAGCTTCAGGTGTAAAACCTTCCTTTTAAAGGACATTTCTTTGTGTATCAAATAACCCTTATTTGCAGTGTGATTCACAGTCAGAAAGCCTTGATGGACTTGGACATGAACCCAGAGCAATTGGGAAGACAAACACTAGCGTGAGAGCCCCACTGGAAGCAGTCCTGGCATCGTGACTCCCTGGAGCCTGCAAAACCTGCGTAGATTTGCCCTCTTCAGAGGAACCTGGTGTGACACCTTTCAGTCTGACTGAGGCAGGCACTTACTGTGCAAAATCAGGTATGTTGCAGACAAAAGCGGCCATCTGCATCGCCCTGTCCCTTGCAGTGGTAAGTACCTGCTTGGTTTTCCTTCCATTTGTCCCTCCTGTAGCTGGAGCCAGGCAACAGCTCATGAGCCTTTGCTTATCTACTGGAAGTCTTCTGAGGGATAGCTAGAAGAGCTGCCATCGCACTATCTGGGGAAGCTGGTTGTACCTTCCGCACCTTTATTCACTAAAATGTTCTTGGAAGCAACTGTAAAGCCATGGTCTCTGTTAAAATTCAAAGCTAGCACTGTTTTCCCATGGTCTGTGAGAGATGGCAGAGTGAAACTGAGGTGAAACACAATTTGCTTGTCCCTTACTGTTAACAGGGCACATTGTGGGCATGCCTGAAAGGGAGTGTTGAGAGCATGGCACCTGCATCAGAGTAGATCTAGCCTCTGTCTGTCCGATAGCGAATGCAGCAAATTGGTATCATTGGTTCATCCCCCTTTCCCCTTCACGTTGAAGGACTGCTTGCTGAACAGTTTGCTTTCCCTTTGAAAATGGGAAAAATCCTGTACGTGAAAGCAGTTTTGCTTTCAAAGCAGTAGTTGGGCCACAGCTTGAAATGTGCCTTGGAAGCCATTCTTGCTGGGGGTCTGTGCCTGCACATAAACTTGAGGAGTAAGAAATTACTGTTGATAGCTGTGAATGCAGTTGGGCACCTCCACAACACCTTGCTTGGTGTCCTGCGTTCTGTGCTGTCCTGCACGTGCAGATGTGTGAGAGAAATGCAGTGACAAATTGTCCTGCAAGGTTGAATACCCAAGGGTTATGTTTTACCAAAAAAAAAAATTTGGGAAAGAACCAATAGCCAAAATACTTTTTAATTTATTAAATTAAATCCAGTCCATTTGATAAAATACAAGCTTATTATATTACCAGTTTGTTTAGAACTGGGTTGATTTTTTGTTTTTAAGAAATACAGTGAATTAAGAAGGAGACTGAATAGACAGTTTATCCTTTTTTCTTTTTTTTTCCCCCCCAGGATTGAAATGAACTTAAATTGTTTGAACAAAACTGTTAAAAACATTATAAAGAGATTAAACAAGCAGATTGAATTCTTAGAAACATCTAACATGCAAAACCTTTAGTACAGTTTGAATGTTTCAAATAAATTTCCTGAAAAATGAATCTCCTAAAAAATTATTTTGGCAAGCACTGGTATTACTGCATGTTTCTCTGGGTCCAAGGATGAGTGTGGGAAGTGCCATCCCTTGTCCCAACCAAACACAGCTTACTGCAGATGTTACCTATTCTCGTGGTTGTGTTCAGTCCCGCTAGTGTAATGGACAGAGGTGGCACCCTTAAATTCTCACAAATGTAGTGAGAAGATGCTGTCTGCGTGTATTCCAAATACAATCCACATGCCAACAGTTCAAAAATTGTTCTTACGGGAATTATCAGCAATGCATACATGTTTGCAGGGTCCCCAAAGTTCATTAAATTTGCCTTTGACTTCAGCTAGTAGGAAGGTTAAGAAAAAAAATCATCCTGTGTTAAAGTCCATGTCATTACAAATGAATGAATATCTGATCACTGTTCAAGTCTGAGGATAGTTTCCTTTCATTCTAGCCAACACATTTGTGTGTTTCAAACACAGAAAGTAAAAGTTTTTGTTTGTTTTTTTCCCAGAATAATTAGCAAAACCATTAAATAAGCAGTAGACTAATTATATTGCATCAGTCATTGAGATAGAAACTGTAAACCCACTACAGTCTTGATGAAAAAAGGCTAAAAAATGGCTTCTTAAAACACATGTATCTCAGCAACAGTTAAATGCACACCAATCTAAAAAAATCAACTTTAGAATAATGACACTTAAAATGGCCTACCTTAAAAATTAAGGATGTCTTACATTCTATGTTATGTTTTTCTTTAAGAAGAGTTTATAAGTAACATTCACTTCTGGTTGTTCCTAGCATTAACATTACAAAATTACAGGCAATAATTTAGGAATTTCAAGGCAATATTTTCCACCTTGCATATGCAAAGAGTTAATATTTATTAAAAGTATAAGCATGTCCTTTTCATTAAAGGATCACAAATTGCTTTAAGTAAAATCCATATACAATATTTACACTTATCCTAACAGCTGTTCAGATTACATAAATATTTTAGGTTCTCTGGAGTCTGATCGGTGCCTAGCTGACTCTGTCCATGCAATCCTCTCTGAACCAGGCTGGTGTGTTACTGTCAAGGTTGTCTCCCCGAAGTTCAGTCCCCTCTTGCTCAGCCCACCAATTTTGGAAATATCCAGCCTTCCAGCCTTAAAGCCTCAAGACACTGCATGTGCCAGTTTTATTTTAGAGTTCAATGATGCTGGCTTCTTCCAGCTTCTAAAACAACCCTGGAATTTCAGACCAGCCCCTTCAATGCTGTGACTTCTGGCGATGCCATTTGAGGTCCTATTTCCAAAACCCCTAAAGAAGCTCAGAAGTCAGCCAGACACTCCCTGTCTTTCACTGGCCTACTTAGAGGGTGCTGCTAAATAAAACTCTTTTTGGTTTTAATTATCCATCCCGCTTGTGATTATTTTCCCTCCCACCCTGGGTAGTTAAGCGTAGGGATGTTGCGTGCAATACTGCCTTTGCTGCCCAAAGTCAATCTCCCAATGTGACGCCAGCTGGCATAGTAATGAACCTGCTCCTGTGAAAAACTAGGTCACTCCTCGCCAGCGTGCTTTGCCAGTTCTGAACTGAGCGCTTTGCGGTTTGTTGTGTTAACGCAAAGTGTGTGTGCATATCATTAATCACTGGAGCTGTTTTTGATAGTACTGGTTCTTTGATCTTAACACTCCTCATGAAAATTGCATAGTGATACATCTTAACAGAAACGCCGCGTTTAAGCTGCCTAGGTGTGAGGAGGGTCCCAGGTTCACACGTTGAGGATCCGTGATGGCGCCTGGAAAACAGCAGAAGGGTTGGGGGAGAACCTGGTCTTCACATCTGGGATCTAGTGGGGTGAGGGGGGAGAGAAATGTTAGTGTGACACAGGGTGCGACTGTCTGGAGAGTTTGAGGGGTCTGGAGCGTTGTGATAACCTATCTGCTCTCCGCTGTAACATGTCACTACCTGACAAGCGTTAGCTTTTGGCTGGGTGTTGATGAGACTGGCCTCGGCGTACAGGATGATTCAAGGGCAGGTGTGATGCTGTGCCACCGAGGAGGGGTTTTGTTGTAACCCAGCCCTTGGACCTTGAGGTGTGTGGTGTGGTGGGGGATAACCGTGGCTGGGCAGGAGTCAGCCTCCACAAAAGAAAGAGCTGCCCTCTTCACAAAGCCCCACTGGCACACGGTCTACAAACATCGCAACAAATTCACCACTCGACTGGTTCTGGATTTAAATGAGAGGAATTCCTGTGGTGTGTGTCTGGTCCTTAACCTTTTGGACAGTGCCACCCAGACTCCATCAGAACACTCCACTATAGTGCTTTATGGGGCCGCACGTTATGTGTGCTGTGAACAGAGGCACGGACCTGGCATATGTGAAAGAGAAAAGTTGGTTACTGGCCATGCCAGGCTGTGAAACTGCAAGGACTTTGATAAGGATGTGAACTCCTCAGGCCTGAAGGAAAGGTGGAAATAACAGAGGTTGCTCTCTCTGATGTCTGTGGAGTCAGAATTTCACCCAATATGTAGCTGTTGTGATTGTACTGAAGCATGAAGGACACCTGGATGCTTGTGTCTTCCCTAATGCTTAAGACCCAAAGGATTTGAAACAGGCCTGGCCTTAGTTGTGCATCCAAGCCCAGGACTGTGGCTGAACCTGGCCATAAAATATGAAAGGGTGGAAAGCTTTTCTGGGTGCTGAGTATTCTGATGGCACCATCTGAATAGAGAAAGAAGAGCAAAACCACAGGCAAAGAGAGTAAAGGGAAAGCTATCGATCCGTTTGTGGTTGTTGCATTGTTCTGATTTTTCCATTCCTCTGGGGATGCATCTGACACACTAAGGAATGAGAGGAGTGTCACAAACAGCCCGTGCACAGCTCAGCAGCTGGGGAGAACCAGCAGTTCGAGTCCTACATGCAGGCTGTCAGGACACAACGTAAACCTGACTCCCATGTGCCCAGCAAAGCCGTGGGCTTCAGGTGAGAGGGAAAGTCCAAATGGCCAAGTGCGAACCAGGGAGAGTCTGACTTCTGTTTGAACTGGTGGCTCCTCAGCACCATCTTTGTTCCAGATTACACCTTTCCCACACTGTCTGCAAGAGAGGCCACGGTGGCACCCTGCGGCCCCAGGAAATGGGACCTTTGCTTATATGGTCCAGAGTGTGGTGTCCTTGGCAGCTTATGTTTGTGTCTGGGATTCCAGTTTTCTCTTTCCCTTCCTCGAGAACCGGGACAGGGACTCTGAGGGCTTCATCTAGGACCCTCTCCTTTGCACCCTATCTGTCAAATAGGAAGACACTGTATTTTGCCCCTCCAGGGTCAAAATACAAGGTTTACGGGTTAAATACCCTCTGTCCTCATTGCTGCACCTCAGTAAGCAGCCCAGACTATTCAGAGCAAGGAGGAAGTTTTGGTGATGTTTGCAAATTCTGTTTTGCCTGAGGTCACTGTCCCATTTTCAGTAGGGCTGGATATACCCATCGTGTGCCTTGTCACAGCAGCGTGCCAGCAATCCTCTGCGGAGGAGGCACTTGACTGTCTGCTGATTAAACACTTCTTCCTTGTCTCCTCCAAGGCAAAGATTTATTTTTTACATGTGGCCCTGGAGTAGCTGCTATTACCTCTAACAGCATGGCATGCTGTGGCTGGGGAATTCAACCCCAGCCCCGTCTTTGCTTTCCGAGTCACTCGGTGCAGCCTGTGAACAGTTTTTGCAGTTGGTCGTGAAGCGCCGTTCCCTTTGGTGGTTTAATGCAAAAAGCAGCTAAACCAGAGCCCCGTCAGTGTGCGCTTTCCTTCCTCATAGGGACAGGGAGTGTGTGGGGCCCCGCCAGGGAGAACGCTGAGTACAGAGGGAACGTTGCCTTGTGGGATTTTAAATAACGCTTAGATATATTTCGCCAACAAGAAAATGATCTTCTGCTGGAATAGAGGGTTGTAGAAAATCACAGGAAAATCCCAAGGAAGACTCAGAGGCCCAAGAGCTGTGCAGCTCAGCTGCTCGCCACAGCTATGTTGTGTTGGTAGCAGGGGCAGCTTCTGCCCTTACCAGCACGGGGGAGTTTTGGGCTGTTTGGCTGGGTGCTGTTCCTTAGGCAGCTATCTGCAACTGTTCTCATGCAAATCCCTGTGTCCATGGTTGATTTTAGCACCAGAGGTTGAATCTCCCGCTACAACTCTAACGCTAGTGCACGCTGACCGCTCTGAGGGTGTGCAGAGGGTGTTAAATGCACCTTAAGCAGAGAATGACCCACACCTTGTGCATAAGGTATCCAGCTGAGGCAATGGCAAATCTTGAACTTCTTGACTATCATGCAGTTTAAAATCTTGGTCTCAGGTTGAATTGTGGTAAGTTACAGTATGACATTCTCTAGCATGTGTCTCTGAAAGCAAGGGATGGTCACATTACCTACTGGGCAGTGATTAAAGAGTGGTCAATGAAGACATGGCTTTATTCTACATGCACCACACCGATAACAAATGAGGAGTTCCTGATGCATACTTTGGGCTTTACTCACATTGACTTTGGGATTTTAAAAAATGTTAATTACCTTAAAATCTGCTTTGTAGCTTGTCTCTTGAACAAAATGGTCTTCTGGGATAATGAAGCCTTGCTTTGTCTTTATAGGCTTGGATGGTTTTGCTCCAGTCCATGGGCGATACTCTTGCCTGAAATGAGATTGTCAAGACAGAAGAACCCATAAAACACAACATACTCTCAGGGTACTTCTGCTCACAGTGGTTGCAAAGCCAGAAGGCAAGGCTGAATACAATCAGCTTGTAAGATTAAACTTGTCTAAGGCATACTGAAAATAAAAGAAGAACTGAGCCTAGAGGCCTGCCTCTCTCAGAAAGCCCAGGCTGAAAGATGCAACAGGGCATAGGCTGGGCTAACTGGCTGCCCTGACTTAACTCTTCTTTTATTCCTGGCAAAACGTGCTCTCTCCTGGAGGTGCTTGGTGCTTACCTCCCAGATGAGAAAAAGTCAGGGTGACTTTTTGCTTGATAGCTCATTGATGACTTACAACATAAAACATTGTCTGGCTCATTGGCCACTTACAATGTAAAATATGTTGGTCTGGGGCTGCGAGCGCCTAGCCCTCACGTGTGTGGAAGAAGGCTCAGGCACTGTGCTCAGGCTGAAGGACAGCAGGCACGTTTGCCAATGTTGCTGCACCTCTGTGGCAACTCAGTCTGAAATGCATACAAAGGGAGACACCATCTCAGCTGGCAGATGCTGCTGCTGCTGATTCTCCTTCAGATGGGGGCAAGTGCTTTGACTTTGCATGATGATGTCTGAGAAGGCACTTGGCTGACTTATTCTTGGAGCAGTGACATCTGAGAAATGGGTGCAGAGACTGCACTGAGGCAGGGGCAGCACGTGGTTCAAGAGCACTGAGGAACAGCATGGCAGGGTCTGGCTTAGCTTGGCTGCCAGCTCCATCCTGCAGCTTTCCCTCTCCTTCTCTGTACCTCTTGTCACAAACAGGCTTCACTAATGCCCTCTCCGTTAGGACTTTCTGGATGTTGCAGTAGCAGCCAACCGAGCCGGCTTGTTTGCTCTCAGGAGAAGACAGAAGTCGGCTCTGTTTGTGTACGTATCTCTGGCAACCAATTCAAACAGCTTCTGTAGCAAAAGGAGAGGTGACTAACCAAGATGTGACAATTTTATGCTCATGCCCTGGCACACTTAAATAATAACCGCATTTTACTAGCTGCTTATACACAGGATCAAGGGATAAGACTGAGTCCTGAGCCATGTCCAGGCTAGGGAAATAGGCTGTGTGTTAATGTGCCAAGCTTAGCTTTGATCACAGCCTTTCTGATTTTCACTTTTCCCAAGCATGCTATTTGCTCTTTTGATAGTAGCTGCAAATTCCTCTTTTAAAAATCTTATTTAAAGTGTATAAGCCTAGAGTATTATTTTAGAATGTGTAGTTTGGTCTTGATCCTTTTAGTATATTACCAAAATATCCACTGCCTGGTTTATGCTTGATTTCTAAACATAGACTCAGACTTAAAATGCTGCCGCTTTTCTTGATTGATTTGTAGATACAGGGTACAACCCTGGACTGCAGGTGCAGGCACGAGGAAATGGGCAGGAGCCTGCAGCCAGGGCTGACAGCAGTTTGTCAGCTTGAGTGGAGGTGCAGTGAGTTCTTAAATTCGCTCAGTAACAGATATTGCTCTACAGAAAAGCTTGCTGCCCATCAGGAAGGAAAACCAGGCCCCTGTCAGGGCTATCTATGTGCACTGCAAATCTTGTCTGTAATTGGTTTGCTCTTGCTGTTTTGAGCCGCCGCTTTCTACCTTCCCTGCATCCTGCTGTTCAGGCTTGCTCAGGCAGCAGGTAAGTGCCTGCGCAGCTCTCCCAGCATTGGTGGTGCGGTTCCTGCTGCTTTAGCACCTCAGGATAAGGAAGCACCTTTGCAGAAAGGTGATTTTGGCCAAGTGATGTCCCAAGAAGGCAACCTTTCAGATGTGTGTGAATGCTGAGTTAAATCTGAGCTCTGCTCTGCTGCGCAGCCAGAGGGAGGACACGGAGCTACTGAGAAAAATACCAGCAAAATCATACAAAGCCATCAACTGTATGTTGCAGCAGTTTCCAGGAACGGGAACCTGCTGCCACACATGAAGCCAGATTGCCTCAAGGATGTTGAGTGGCATCGATTTCTAACCATTCATCCTCGTGCTGGCTGGTCTACCCCCTGCATTACGCTGCAATGGAGTATGTCCCCAGCCTTCAATGAATGACTGCGCTGCCTGTCTCTGCAGCCAGCTCTGTCTCGCTGCTTTGTAGCAGATCATTTGCTGATTTGGCAGGCCCCCAAACACAGCCCTTTTGGATCTCAGGACCCTCTCTTTGGCTGGAAGCCAAACCGTTCTCCTCTCAGCCTGGATAGCCAAAACTATTTTCAAGGCACCTACGTGCAATGAGGAAATGCTCTGCCTTCACCCACGGAAACAGCAATGTGAGGGCAGATACAGTCACGGCTCAGATCCACAGTAGCATTTCTTATTTGGACCCAGCATTTCCTCCTGGGGGACCGTAGGAGTCTGGGCCACAGGAAGGGGCTGGGTGAAACAGAGATGATTTATCCCCTTTGGGAGATAGGGTACTTGAAACAAAACAAGCAATGAAAATTATAACCTTTGGTCCAGAAAGTACAGCTAATTAAATTCACTCTGCCTTTCAGCTTGCAGGACACCCGAGCCCATCTACACCTGTACAGCCAAGAGTCAGAAGGAACACAAGCCCAAATACCAGTTTGTTGACTTGTCTAAAAATCAGTCAGGGAGTCATGAGTTGAGTCAAAATGCATCAACTATGCAGAGCCTGGGGAAGAGGAATCACCTCTTTTTAATGTTACTTAGTTGAAAATGCCAAGCGTCAAGATTTAGTGACGTTCTCCCTCCTTGTACTCCCTGGTGCAACATTTGCTTCTTGTGCTTGAGAAAGCCAATGCATCAGGTCAAGTTCATCACCTCGCCCTCCCTTCCCCGCGTCCGACACGGCGGGTGGTGTCTCATCCAAGATCACACAAGTAGCAGTTATTAGCAAGAGAACAGCATGGTGGGAGAGGAATTTACAGAAGTGGCATGGTGTGACTTGCAGCTGCTGCTGGGGATGAACACAAGAGACATTGACTGTTGCTGCTGGAGATGGTCATCTTTGTCCTTCCTGCCTCCCCCCTCCTCTTGTCCCTAGACAGCAGCAGTTTTCAGGTTACTTGGGGGCTGCAAGCACCTGAAATGGAGGGGGAATAGCCTCAGGCCTATAATTCAGTGTCCATGCTCTCTTTAGGTTCTGGTTTGTTCTCCGTTGTTACAACCTAGAGGTCAGATTTTTGATCTCCGTAAATAGAAATGACCCAGTGGAACTTACAAGGAGTAAGGCACTGGGGTTGTGAAAGAAAAAGACCTCCTGAGCTGTAGGGAGGCTTTAAAATAGTAGAGATCAAAAGGGAAGGGCTGCTTTCTGTGTACTGCTGTTTCTTTACCTCTGACTCACTCTAGGAAGGAGTAAGAAGGAGCTTTTTGCAGGTGGTTGCCCCGTTGCTCTGTGGAACTGCTTTGATCACATAAATCACTGGTTTGCCGATCATTTGCTCTTTCTTGTAATTGGTTAATAGAGCCTGGGGAAAAGCGTTTCTTTTGTAATGTGTCAGGATGAGTTGTCTGGAGGGGAAGGTTTGGATCAATGCAGTGTGGAGAGCAGGAGGCTAGTGGCCTGCTGGGATGGTTTAACCCCCCAGCAGTGATGGGAAATGGAGCAAGTGGGAGTACAGCTAACATGTACACTTGGACACAAAAAAATCCATTGGACTATAATTACCAGAGGGTTACTATGAAGCCCAGCTTTGAAGAGAGCTGTTTCAGTGAGCTGGTGGCTGTGTGCCATCTCCCTCCTTGGGTGAGCACGACCACCCGTACCAGGGCTGTCGAACAGCCTAGACAGAGGGTCAGGTGGGGGGGGATGCTCCCACCAACTCTCGCCACAATTCATCATGTGGCTTCACAGAATTCAGGGCATGATTTGGGAACGATGGATTCAGGATTGGTCCTTCGGTTCCTTCCAAACACAGCGTGTCACTCCTGCCAGCTCTGCCTGCTCCAGCTCAGGCTGCTGGGTGCTGTAAGCCACAGGGCTGCTGGCCCGTGTACTGCCTCTAGCTCTTTCCCTGTTCCGTGTGCTCCACAAATGTTTTCTGGCCTTGCAGAGAAAGCTGCCTGTGAAATCTTTTTGACTTGAAATCGAATCTTTTTGATTTCACTGACCTGGTGAAAATCTAACCTAGAAAGCTTTTTTGATTTCACTGAGATGAAGGGCATTTCTGCTGGCCGTGGGGAGGAAGACAGTGGAAATCAAATACCAACCATGCTGTTTACAATGCTGGGGCTGCCATTTCCAGCCAGATTTACCTTCAGTATTTATGGTATTCTTTTGCCTTGTAGTATGCCACCAATGCCATCACAGTTGGCACTTTAGTATCTCATCTTTATGTCATGGTTTGCTTCACATGATTAATTATCAGTGGTGTCTGGAGCCACTACAATACAATCCTGTTTCTCACTTAAGAAATAGGGAAAAAGGCTTATCTTGTATAGCTGAACATAACTGAGCTACACTGCCTGAGCTAGTCTGCATTTATTCTTCCACTGCCCTCTTCCCTACCATACCCATCACACCAGTGAGAATTAAGCAGCATAATGAGCATTTGTACCATTTTCCCTTCAGAAGAAAAGCTGTGTGCACAGTTTGGGAGTCTCCATTATTTTATTTTCAAAGCATGTGCTACTCTAGATGTCTGTTGGGGAAGCCAGACTGGTGTTTGAGGGGTTTGGGCAGAAGGTGGTGGGGTATGAAATAGCACCCCGTTTGCAGTGCAGCTCCTCGCAGGCGTTCAGGCAGGTTCCTGGTGCAGCCGCCCCTTCAGGTGGGACAGTTTTGTTTTGCCCAGGCAGAGCTGGGCAGCCAGTGGTGCTCTCCCAGAGGACAAGGCTCTATCTGCTTATGGCAAAGACCTGTGCAGATCAGGGCGCTGTGACATCTCCTGGTCAACAGAGGATTGCAAATGCCATGAGTGCTGGATGCAGCCGTGAGAGCTCTATGGGATGGACAAAGCCAGGAGCCCTCTTGGATAGCGGAGCCATGAAACTGTCAGACACTGGTGGGGTGCTGGAGGCCCTTCCAAGCCTGGGACACAGGAGCAGATTGTGCCCATTTTCCTACCCAGCCAAGGAGCACAGCACAAGGACAGAAATGAGGGAAAGGAAAGGCTGAAGGAGAGGAAAGAGCTTGAGGGGTAGTGACCAGCACGCAGGAATTACAGAGGAGGAAGGCAGAAGACACCTGGCAGCTCCCTGTCTCAGCTCTCACCTGTAGCAAGGTCAGGCAGTACTTGGAGCTGCTCATAACTCATAGCAAAAGACTGGATCAAAATGCCAGGAAAAAATCCTTAAGCCTAAAACTGTTGTCTTAAGAGGAGTTTGGGGGCTCGCTCTGCTCACAGACAGATCCCCAAGGAAGGAGCACTTAGAGTGGTATAATAGGGCAGGCAGCTGCTTCCCTCTTACCAGTGCCCTGTGAATGGGGGTTTGTGGGTAGGTCTTGACTTCAGTCATTATCCCATTCCCCATTCTTTTCCCTTTGCCTCTAATGTAAGTTTGGGTGTACTTTGAGTGGAGGAAATTCCTCCTACCTTTATGGAACAGCTTTGAATCTTCCTGATTTCAGTTCTGCAGCATATTTTGCAGAACAGACATCCTCTCTAGAGCCACTGTTTCCAGCCCCCCGTGCTCTCTCCTCCCACAGCTCTGTTCCCCTCCAAGCCCTCCCTTCCCCCAGCCAGGCTATGCAGTACACAGCAAGTCTCTCTGGATCCAACCCAATGCCTGCACCAAAGCAAGCTTACTTCTTAAATAGCATAAAAATCAGAGGCTTCAGTATTAATTTCCCCAAGCAGCAAGATACTTAAGAATGTAAAGATAATTGTAAGCCTTGATTATAAAAGCCTTATTCCTATTATTAGGGATGTGTTTAAGTATCTTGCTGGATCAAGGATGGAGCTCCTCATACACAGTGCTATTAACCCTGTCCGCTCAGGTGTGTGCTGTGATCCCATACTCTGCTGAGCATGAGTGCAGGTACTTTCTCTTTTTTCTTCTGCACAGCTGAAATAAGATCCTTTTCAATGTGAAGCAGTCACCACAGTTCCCCATGCCCTTCTGCACAAGCACTATTTAAGGGTGGGTGGATAGTATAGATAGCCAAATAACATGCTCTTTGACTACATCTATAGATACGGGGAAAAGTGTCACTCCTCTTCATTCTGCGGTATCACCCCTGGTGGGGAGGATGCCTCTGCTCCATGGTCACAGTGCGACGACTGAAACATGCTGAATACTCGCACAAGATGGTGGGTATTCAGTCTGCGGCGAGATCTTCTACCCTGCTATTCCTAAAAGCATTTGCAATGGCACATCAGGCCCTTTCTCTTTAATGACCCCAGTGCTTCCTGTGTTTTCTTTTCATCAAAGCAACAAATCCAAATTGCTCGCTCTGGGTGAGCAGGAGACCCTGCTGATCAAGGCCCTCCGTTTGGTCTGCTTTACTGCTGTGCCTCCCACCTGCAAACCAGTCGGGTGCTGTTGACTCTCATGCCCGCTCAGAACACCTACGGTGCATAAACACCCACTGCAGAGATTAGGCTCTGCTCAGGGTTGGCGCTGTGCATGTGAGCAGAAATTCACAGTCATCCTCCCCCTTTCCCCGAGTGCTAATACAAGCAAAGCTGATGGGCGGGGGAAGAAAGGGCAAAACAGAAAAAGCGCTCACAGCTCCAATGCAACGTTTTCTCTTACACATTTGAAGTGCTTTCCAGAAACTGGCAGATTTCCACAGGGGAAACTGAGCTCTGAAGTGACCTAAAGAAATACCGCTGAGCCTCGAACAGGGCTGTCCTGCCAGCAATACCACCCCCAGCAGAGAGGTGGTGGCCTCAACCCCTTGCCTTCTAACAAGGTAAGAAGATGATATCCAGAGAACAGTCAGCTGGAGATACCTGCTGACAGCACCAGCTTCTCTCAGTAAAGCACTCATCTACTTCTAAAATGTCTGCTAAATACAATGAAGACCTACGATTAGTTGTGTGCAAATCTCGGCTGTGTCAGAAGTACACAGCACCTGCAACTAACTGCTGAAAGGGAGAAGGCACTTCCATGACCCCAAAGGACAAACCCTAAGGGAGGTGCAGAGAGGGTGACCCAGTGCTTCCTTCTGCCTCTCCCAGCATCAGCAAGGCATAATCTACTGCAACCCTTTGCAGCAGTCCCTGGGATCTTTCCACAACTGCAGCACATCCCATTTCAGCCTTTCAAGTGCAGCCTGTATTGATCTACCTCGGCCTGTGTGCCTGAGCTCCCCCCATGTAGCCCAGCTGGGGTTTGACTTCCTTCAGATCCTGCAGAACACCAGCCGAAATCCCCGGAACGGAGACAGGAGCTGCCCAAATATCTGGGGACATGGGGCAGTAGCGTGCAGGGCAGGCAGCTGTGCTGTCCTTCCACCCTTTATACAGACTTATTCTTTCAAAATTAAAAATATCTTTGCCTCCTCAGAGGTACAGGTATTCTCCAACACTTCCCTCCACCTTTATCTTTCTTCTGGCCATAAAAAGGCTCCCCCAGAAGTCACTAGGAATGGTACTGGTCTTGCTCACTGATTGCAGGGTTTTATTTTGTTTGGGGAAATGCCAGGTCAGGCTGACTGGCTGCACCGTTACAGCCAGTTTTGTATGCAGCTGAGTTTTCTTCTGAGCTTAAAGAAGAGTGGAGAAAGACGTAGCGGGAACTTGCAGAATGAAGTCTCGCAGGAGCAGTGCACTGATGCACAAAAGCATATCAAACAGTGCTGATCATTACAGGGGACTCGCCCACTACACTTGGGTGTTCCACAGAAACAAATACACAATAGGCTGTTGTAGAACCATGCGGTGAAAAATCCCTGGATTAAAAAGAAACAAACAAACCACAACACCTTACGGAATTAAGCAAGAAAACCACTGCTGCCATTAAAAGCTTGGAGTGGACCATGTATCAATGCCAACTTTTCTGCACTGTCCTGTTCAAGCCAGTCTTTCCCTCCCTTCAAGATCTTTAACATTAAGCAAGCCCAGGCAGCTGCGGAGACCTGACAAAGCCACGAAACGTGGCTGGAGGCTGCTGACTGGCAGTGTCCGCACTGCAGGAGCCGATCCTACCGGCAAGAGCATCGTGGTGCATGCCTGAGCCGGCTTGGTGCAGAGCCTGCTGAAGCACCTGCAGCCCACGGGACTCAAATGACCCATTTCTTGTGGGGGTGGACACAGCTCCCCATGCGTGGAAGCCAGTCCTCAGGGCCACCCTACTTGCTCGCAGGGCTGAGCCATAGGGAAGGGATGATACTCCTGCAACAGCAGAAAAGGGGGAATCCCCCCAAGGTTCACTTTAGAAAGGAAATGAGAGTGTCTAACCAAAAATGTGTTTTCCACAACTTTGCTCCTCTAACCTTCTACCTGCAGTGGTCCCTGCCTGCATGCCTCTGCGTAGGACAGCCCCTCTCTCTTCTCAGCTGCCCAAAGCTGTTATGTAGTTCACACCCAAGCTCCTCCTCAGGACCCAACACCCCCCAGCTGCCCCTGGTAACAGAAACCCCCCTTACTCTGCCTCTACCACAGCTGACCTGCCTTTCCTGCTTGCCCAGCTGCCTCCTCACCTGCAGGTGGGCACAGCCTACAAGAAGCAGGGCAGGTGCCTGCTGCCAAAGAGTAGGGGAGCTGTGGCCACCAAGGGACAGCTTAACTCCCAAGCAGGGGCCTTCTGGTCTTTGTTAGGAAGATGAAGGACACCAACATTTAATGGTGCTGTTGGCTACTGCCTGAAGATGAGATGTGTTTGCCCACTGCAGTGCTGCCTTTGGAAAATAAGGTAAGAGGAAAGGAGGTCTGAACTGCAGTAGTGTTAGTGGAAATCTCCTTGTGGTTATGGGTGCTTACCTTGAAAAGGGGGTGTGTGCTGGGGATTGCCCCTTCCCTGTCTCAGACAAGTGAGGGGACTCTGGGGTGACTGATGCTACCAAATACAAACCTGCTGCCCCAAATCTGACTGAAAATGAGTGTGAGTAACTCTGCCGAGTGCCAACCACTTCGCTCCTGCTTAGCCTTTCTTTTTTTTTTTAAAAAAAGGCAACAAATACAAACCAAAATAGACCCTTCCAGCTTGCAAAGCTATTGTGGACTTTTCTCCTGCTGCTTGTTGTAACTCATGTGACTTTTCTAGGGTGCACTCAGTGGTATGGGGATTTCTTAAATTTGCAATGTTGTACTGGGTAATGATACAACAAAACTGGGGGAATTACTGGAATAAGACCAAGGTGGCTTGACTTGTATAGCCCTGTCTGCATGAGTTGTACTGTGTAGTCTTCAAAGAGCTTAAAGGTGTTATGTGAGAACTCTGTCCTGGTGTGGCTACCCCAGTTTGTGCCTCTATCCTGGTCCTGCACTGTTCCTCCCAACAGCTGTGAGGAGTTCCCCAACTACCTGTAAGTCTTACTTTTTGTAAAATTTGGGGTGATTTGCTTGTTGGTATCTCGGTTCGGCTAGTATTTGTCCTGTGACCTGCAAATGTCTTGCTCTTTCATGGCAGTAGTTGTGTGCCCTGTGTAAGAGTAAGCAAGTCAGAGGGAAGACAGGTGAGAGAAGTGACTCTTTGCGGAGTGTTAGAGCCACAGCTGTTGTAATGCAGACAAATGTGCCCTTCCTCTGGGGTCAGGCTGAAGAAGTGGGGGAGGCTTCGACAACAACATGGAGATGGATGTGCTTCTGAAAAGTGAACCTTGCTATTCTTGTTCTAGGCAGGTTTCTCTGTTGAAGTAACTGCTGTGCTGCTTGGAAATTTAGAAGTGCTTTACTTCAAAAATAATCACTACCCTGTGATAGTCCTGGGAAGTGTGGCAAAGACTGCAATAGCACACAAATTCAAACACTGCACTGATCCCTTCTGGAGTCCGTATGTTAACTGCGCTGGTACCAGGGCAGCTGCCCATGTGGGGAGTGGTGGGATAAGCAATACACTTTCCTGTGCAGGACTGTAATCCTGCCCAGGGCCTCCAGTGTGTTTGTCTTAAAAGCACTGTGATAAATAATCTAATGAACTGCAATTATGAAGAGAAATGTCTCCTAGGTACATAATGGATAATAAGTGTCTAAATACCTGGAATTCTATTGGAATAATTGCTCTACTAACAGACCTCATAGGTATATTAAAATGTGCCAAACATAATTATTAGGGAGCGTGTGGTAACAACGTAAAACTGGTCCAGTATTCAGCAAGCAGCCTTGTAGGAGCTGAAATCCCCTCTCTTCCCATGGTGGATATCCATGAGAACAGGGGCTGAATTCAGATGTGTCCCTCCTGATTGCTTGTTCCAGAAAACAAGTGACTGTAGTCAGTTATACTGATCACAGGGAAAGGAAGGTATCAATAACAGAACAGCCACTGAACCGTTTTTAAAAGCCCTTTCGGAAAGGTGGTTTGTGACCATTTTCCCCATTACCCCTTAGATGGCGTATTGGGGGGGGGGGGGAACAGTGTATATCCCCTATGTCTTCGCGTCTGACTAATCTTTGAGGCAGTAATTTGGCTCAACTTGAAGGTGGTATTCCAGGAGTTGTAGAAGGAAAAAGACGATGGCGCTGGCAGATTCGGGGAGCGCAGCCAGCGCGGCTGTCGGGGCCGGGCAGCTCCTGGGCAGCCCGGACAGCCGCCCAGGGCACAAGCGACGCCTTTAAGGACCGCGCTTCCAAAAGCAAGCGCGGCTTTGGCGACAGGTTGAGCCCGACGGCGAGGCGGCAGCCCCCGTGCTCCCCCCGCCCCCGCCGCGGTCCCTTGCCGACATCCCCGCCCCGTGCTGCGGCGGAGCATCCCTCGCCCGCGGCAGGCGCCGCTGGCGGGGCTCGGGGCGGTCACCCGGGCTCGGTTACCTGTAGGAGGTGGTGTGGCCGCCGTCCGCCTGCGAGCGCGGCCGGAGCTGCTCGGGGCCGCCGCAGCCGTCCGCCGCCGGCCTCCCGCCGCCGCCGGGCAGGGCGCAGGCGGCGCGGCCCGGGGCGGGCTGGGGGGCGGCCCCGTCCCTCCCGCCGCTGCTGCTGGCGCTGACCCAGGGGAAGGCGTCCCTCCTCGGGAGGGGCCACGCTCTGAAGTCCCGCCGGTACTGGGTCTCCGCCGCGAAGGGCTCTCCGGCGGCGGCCGTCCGGCCCTTCCTGCGGCCGCCCGGCTTCCCGGCGGCGGAGTCCCGCGGGCGGGGGCCCGGGGCGGGCGGGCGGCTGCTGCCCCGCGGGGGGGGCCCGCCGCGCTGGGGCGCCCCGTCCTCCTGCTCCTCGATGTCCGAGTAGTTGTGGATGGTGAGCGGCACGGAGAGGTCGGACTTGTCCAGCTGGCTCCAGAAGCGGGCCAGGCAGCACACCCGGCTGATGCAGGGCCAGGCCATGGCCACGGCCGCAGCCCCCGCCTCGCCCGCAGCGGCGCCCGCGGCTCCGGCACCCACAGCCGGCCGCGCACCCGGCTTCAGCCCTCATCGGCGGCAGCCCCTCCTCCCACCGCCCCCCTTCCTCCGGTAACGACACCCCCTCGCCGGGATTACGGCCCGCACACGTGACCCGGCGGGAGCTCCGTGCAGCTGCCGGGGCTGGCGGCCATGCAGGGAGAGGCCACCGAGAGCGGGCCCTCGCCCGTGGGCTGCTCCCGAGGGCCGTGCCGACGGGGCTGGCGGGCCCTCCCGAGGTAGCGGCTCTCTCTCTGCGTGCGTCTTCGAGCCCGGGTATCCATCCCTGCGCGTCAGGATCCTCTCTGCTGCCAGGAAGCTCCGTAGCGCAGCAGGCACCGGCCAAGCAAGGAATACTGCTCTGCTCTAGCTAGGTCTTACTGCCTTTTAATTATAAAAAGTTAGCCGTAACCACCTATGGTTACAGAAAGCATTTGTGTATGAATCCTGACACCTATAAAATAGGTGATCTGGATGGGAAATAGCAGCTTTGCCGTGTTAGTTTCCCATAGCTGTGTACAAAAAAAACCCCTACCCTCACTTAACACCCCCCTCCTCCGTTTACATTAACAGTTTAACTACTTCACTTTTAAAATGCTACCTACTGACAAAAATCCAAATGATCCACATAATGTACTGTTTGCCAGAGACTGGAAACCACAGCTTGTCTTTACGCATTCATGTTGGAAACCGAACAGTCCTGGTGCAAACCACTGAAGCTGACAGAATTACATCAGCGATAAGCCTGGCTTTTGAAATTTGACTTCTTATGTAATAAGTGGCTACAGGCCATAATGCTCCTCCACAATTCCCCATTCAGTGGTTTGTTACAGAAGAAGCTGAATCTCCCAATAGGTCACCAAACTATGAAATTCAAGGCTATGAAAGTGAAGAATGCAGATAAGCTGAGATGCTACCTATTAGAAAATCATCTATTTAAAGGCTAACTAGACAGGTACTTCATTTTAGAATGTAATAATCCAGTTACAGATGCTTATCTGATAAGATCTAATAAGAAATAAATTATGCAGTAGAACTCGAAAAGCTAAGTTTTACTGGATTATTTCAGCTGAGCAGTTTGTATCTGTAGCTTGTTAGCATCTCAGTCCAGATTTGTACCTGCTTCTGGTGTGGAGGAGAGCTAGAAATCTGGATATGGGCTGGGGCAGAGCATCTCCTTCAGTGTTTGGCCTTTCTTTGAAACACAGTTATTGAGGGATAGAAATAAATTCCTTTGCAGATGATCCTGTTGTCCTAAATATCTGATATGGTACTTGTTGGTACTGTTAGCAGTTTTGATTTCACACACCCCACCCCACCCCTGTGTGCCAGGGCAAGGAGACTCAGAAATTTCAGGTAACAATGTTTTGGTCCCATGCAGAAGCCTTGACGCAGTAACGTAGGATATTGGATGCTGTGTTTCATTTGTTGCCTGAAAAACCTGCAGACATAATTTTACTTTTAGAAATAGGCAGGGAGACATTTCTTAATTTTCTGCTGCTCTCTCTTTTCTTTTTTTTCCTCCTAGAACTACTCTGCTCTATGTAGTAACTTTAAAAAATAAATCATATTTGGGTGAAACGTACAACAGTTTACCCTGGTAAACAGAAATGGATTTTACAGTCATGGGAGAAAACAGGACATCTGCTTTATCATCTGTTATCACTGGCACAGTACAAATGATGTTCTGATCCTTGTTCCTAGGCCTGACTTAGCAAAATACATTGGAGAATAAATCGGATGTCTCAGCTCTCTGTGCCTGCCGCTTCCTAGTACTGAGTTCAGCTCTGGCACTGCGTGTCTCGGAGCCCACCTACAGCATCAGGGAGTGCTTTGAGCAGCTGCTTGTCGTAGCTTGTAGGATGACAGGATGAAACTGGCACAAAGGCTATCTCAGATAGGGAAACCAGAAGAAACTGGATGAGATTAAAAAGTTGTCTGCATTTAGAGGAGATTTATCATGATTAAAATGCGGGGGGGGGGGAATGTAATACTGCAACAGTAAGACAAAGGCAAGCTGTCAAATCAGAAAGCAAACCAGCTGTTGCTGCCAGGAATGGGGGCTGAAAGCTCAGACAGTTTATTCTAATACTAAAATGAAATTTTAATAGAGCAGATGACTACACTGAAGCAAAACATTCCTTAAAACACGTTAAGGCCATAACAGACTTTCTGAAAGCCATTGAAAAGGGGTAAAGGATCGTATCTCTGTGTGATTAACCATGACTTTATACTTATTGCAGTTTTCCTACACAAGCACTAGCTGCTGTCTCTGCCAAGCATCTGCATAATTACCACATTGTATTTTTATTGACAATAATCAGCTCTTTGAGAAGGGGGGGGGAAAAGTCTTTCGATGTGGTTATTCTTTTTTTTTTTTGGTGGTTTTTTCTTCCTGTTGTTTTTTCTGGGTTTGGTGTTTTTTTTATTCTTCTGATTTTTTTGCCATTCACACTTTGCCATTTAGTGTGACTAAATACTGAGCTACTAGCATATACTAATGCCAGGTTTTGCAAGAAGGACATTTTCTTGCCAAAAAGGTTTCTTTCTTACTCTAGTGAGCTGTCACAACTCCAGGCCATTCCATGTCTGACTGACTTAAGTATCAACTTTCTTATTGTAGTTTGTAAGCTGTTTTGGACCAGAAAAGATAGTTTACCTTTGGCAGAAAATGCTGCACGAAAGCTCAGGTGCAAAATGACATGAAACCTGCTGCTTGGCCACGTGAATGTTTTTGTACAGCCTTACATATGTTAACTACCTCTAGGATCTCTATAATGAGGAAGATTCAGGTATTGAACAGCCTTTACAAGGGCGAGTGCTGTTAGGCTTAAAGTTAAGGTAAAGCTTAGGCATGAGACCCTCAAACCACAGCCACTGACTGAAAAGACAGTGACTTCCAAACATCTCTGGCAGTTCCAGGCTGTTTTTTCAGGAGCTTTGAGGCCCTGCAACTCTGAGAATACAGCAGAAGTACAGGAATTGCCTCTGAAGGGTGAGCCTGAAAATGTGGTGGTGCTCACCTTCACCCTTCCTGCAAGCTGGAAGGGTACAGCAATACCACGCTGCCTTAGGACTGACAGACCACAGGTGGGACTCCAGTCTCTGCAAGCAATACAGGGGCATGACTTTCAAACTTTGAGGTAGGCACTGGCTACTATGGTGAAGAGCTTAACTGCAGCCTTTGGCTTATCCTTTTAGACCTGTAAGATGTAATGTCCTTCAGGGTTTATACACTGTATTCCTGCAATATTACTCCCCACTGTTTTCAGCCGGGATCCCTTGAAAAACACTCAGCAAATACAGAAGTGTTGAAGAGACTAGATAAGTTGTTGAGTGGACATGAGTTAATGCAATGAAGAGAAGGGGGCGGGGGAAGGAAGTGGACAAAGACAACAGGTAAGTGGTAAATTGGTGTAAAACCAGTATGTGAAATATCTTCTGATGTTGCTGGCAGCAGTGTGCCTTGCTGCATGTTCAGCTGTCCTCTGCTGCAGTCACGGCTGCACTGTGGCTGATGGCATCCTTCTCCCAAGTGTCAGAGAAGGAAGTAGGAAAGGAGGAGTGACAGATTAGAAAGGAAAAGCCAAAAAAGCTTCTGGAGTGGAGCAAAGGAGTATTAGACACTCCAGCTCTTTCATTTAAGTGTTTAAGTTGACAGGCACTTAAAGGAACAAATCCTCAAGGGTCTCATTTTCCAAGAGAGAAAAGTATCTTAAGCCTGCAGTAGTAAGGGAGTTCACAATTTTGTACTCCATTTATTACAAGTGGTGCCATTTAGCATTATGTATTGTTTATCCCTACAGGAAACATACTTTACAACAGCGCATTGCAGAAAATAAAAAGGCACAAGCTGCTTCTTACCGATGCAACATTCTTTGCCAAGTCAGTCTATCCAGAATGACTAATTCAGCCTACAGGGAAGAGTTAAGGGTTTGAAGCCACCAGCTGCTACCTGGGCAGACTCAGCCCCTTGCAAGGGGTTTGGTAGTCATCCTTGCTGGACAGGCACAGAATAGCAGCATATCCAAACCCCAATTTTTGTTTTTATTTGTGTAACATTGGTCATGGTACTACCCTCAGGTTTACTTTAGTAGGCTTACTTCTGGTTACAGTGTTGCTGATCTCTGGCACCTCATCTATTTTTGCTGAAGCTGCTTATTTTTCTAGAACTGGCACATTCTGAACCAAATGTTACTGTTTTAGAATTCTTAGAAAAACCTTAAAGAAAGCTAGCAATACAGTGCAACTTAAAAAAAAAAAAACCGCAAACAAACAACAAAACCCTGCAAAAACTCCCTAATGCAGTTCAAGAATATAGAAAGCAGTATAACTCACAGTAAAATATCCAAAATGACAGTATAAGTCATTCTTCTGCTGCACACAATTATTAAAGAGAAAAAGGTATCATTGTAGGAAATTCTAACAAGATGTGACAACATCTTGCAAGTGGATAGAAATTAAAACAAGTTGAATAAGCCACAGTTTACAAATAAAGCTGGACCATTAACCAGTATGTAAGCTTTGGCAAACAATCTAGTATTGCTTCATGTATTTCAAGTTTAAGATTGAAAGAGACCATTGGCTTATCTGATCCAATATTTTCAACAACAGAGACCACTGAACTTCATCACATTAGCCTTATGTTGAGTCCAAGTCCTAAAGTGTGCCTTCTAGGAAAGCACCTAGTGTTGTTTGGCAGACGTTAGGGGATGCATGATCCATTAACTCCCTCAGTTTTAAAAATGTTTATCTTAAGTATTAACCAGTTGTACCCCATTTTGAAGTTGGTTTTTAGACAGAGCTTTTAGTCGCTTTATTGGAAAGCTTTTTTTATTCCACCTTTAAAAAAAAATATAATGCAGATTGTTACCTCAGAGCAACAGGATAAAAACCTTTATTGTTCCACCTTTCTCAGAGTTCATTTTCTACTGATATGCGTTTTTGTAACTAGTTCACATTAGAAACCTCAGCTTCTTAGAGGCTTAATGTGGAGTAGCAAAAAAACCCCTTCAAAACCAATTCAATCCCCTGTCTTCAAGTAATATACCCCTTGGGCACAAGGAATCTCTGGGATTAGAATCAGTTAGATCTTCCACCTCCTTTTCCTGTGTTCTTTGTCCTCATTTCATGCCAAGCTTTCACCAGTGGTTCTCTGTTCTTCCATATGAGCTCATGGCCGTAGGTCACATACCACCTGAGGAAGAAAAGAGTAGTTGAAAACCAACTGCAACTTCCCTCTGTATCTGAGGAACAGGCTGATCACTGATCAAGTAACTCAAATGCTTAGTATAGGAGACAGAATAAACTGACACAGATCAACATTCTTGGAAAGTGGCAGTGGCAGGTAAGCCACTTGTTTTTAACTCCTAATAGACAACCTCCTAGTGTTCTTGCTTGTCTGAGAATGAATGGTTTTCAAGCCTTTAATTTCATGCTGTCATGATTTTTACTTAAAAGAGAAGCAAAAAACTATTTCCATTTAAGAGACTGTTAAAACGCTATTGTTGCTTGTGCTAATCCTTACTGACAACACCAAGTGAAAGTATTTTTCTCATCTGTAAATACAACTGCCCCCCAATGAACAGCCACATTGCATTCAAAGTGAATCTTCTTCTATAAACATCTAAATGAAGATTTAATCTATCAAAGTGTTCTAGCTTAATTTATATTCATAGAGAACAATATATGCTGATACACGAATATCAACATAAGTGATTAAGCAAGGGAAGTTATGGTGGAGAGGTGGGAGGGGAAGCAACTGCATGAAATTAGGCTGAGTCCTGAATAACAAAAGCACTGTTATGAGCTATCAGCCAGTGCTAGGTAAATTGGCCATTCCACTAAATCATACAGCTTCTTTCTCAAGCAGACAATTGTCTGTGAGGCAACGTATAGAAAATACTTTGTCCATTCAACATAGGGCCTCTATTTAGGACATGTTTTAGGATGAAGTGACCAAAATGATCACAGGGTAAAACATATAGGTAGAACATATGTAGGTGAGGAAGGAAAGACTTGTCAGCTCAAGACAATTTTTACTGCAACTGCTATCCTGTTTTAATAATATGTGAATCTGTCTTATAATTAACAAGCTGATATAGATACATCATGGCAGAAAGTAGTTATGAATTAGCAAGACTACATCAAAGGCATTTGTGATGCCAGAGAAAGGGAGAAAAGGAGACTGTGCAGCACAGAACTTACTGGCACGAAAACCAAGAAATAGCAAAGGCAAACCAGTTCATAGACCAAAATAAGCGTCCTCCACCTGTTCTTTGTCTGGTTTGGTTAAATGTCAGGTAGGCTTTTAAAATGCCTACATAAAATGTTTAAAAATGCTCTTGGCAGTAAGTGCAAATTGAGACAACACTGCAATTGGGTAAAGGGAAAAAACCTCATTAGGTAATGTAGTTCAAACATGGAACAATGCAGAACTGTTTCCTACAAACTGGTTTCTAGTAGTTCTTCCCAATTAGGAAGGCTCCACACAAAGACAACGGAGCAACACTGAGAAACAGCAGTAGAGGCTGCTCAAAGGGATTTGGTCTGAGCTTATACTACTGCTGTAGCTCTCACCAAATTGGTGATTAGAGGAGAAACACTGAGACAAAGGAATTTTCTTAGCTGTTTAATTCTAAAGTGATTTTAATTTGTCCATGCTGTGTTTTGTGAGAAGCTTTTCTGCCTTCTGACTCTCTTCAATGTGCTGGGGAGGGGAGCACAGCGAAAGCCAGCCCAGGTTATGACGACAGGACAATTCAGTCCAGACAGTTCAGCTCAATTTCTTTCAGTTCTAAGCATCTGTTAACAGTATTTTCCACACAATTTTATACCATAAGGTAACAGTGAGTTGTCTTCAATGCTACTTAAGACAACTTTCCAAAAAATCCCCACATTCCAGAGATCAGAGGAAGTAAAGAAGAAAAAATATAGGATGAATTTAAACATGAAACAAACATAAGTTACTAAACACAGACTTACATTCCAAAGAGAGCTCCCCCAAGATGTGCAGCATGGTCAAAAAGTCTCCATCCTAGAGTAAGCCCTGCAGTGTCAAATGCAATTATGGCTTTTAAAGCCTGGAAAGGAACAGAACATAAAATGGACAGGATCAGTCACAGCATAGAACAGCCACTGATAATAAAGTTTCATATTCTGGTACAGAGCAAAAATTTGGTATTAAAAAAATAATCCCATAAACTTTACATCAAAGCTATCACTGTAAAAAAAAAAAAAGTTTTAAAACAACAGACTTGGTCCTTAGCTGTACTGTGCTACCAAAATACAGATATGAGCAGCTACAGAGTAACGCAGGGTAGGAGTGTGTCCTTTTCAAATACTCTGTCTCTTCCAATCTTAATTTCTAAAGCTACACATACATTCCAAATACAGGTCAAAAAGAAGAGGCAGTTACTTGAAAGAGTACACACTATAGAAAACACCAAAAAACATGGAATTGCAACATTCTCATTCACTAATCCTGACATAGTTTAGATTTATGTGCATCTGTCTTCCCAAACACAGCCCTCTAGTGGATGGAACATGAGGGGCAGCATCCCTGTCACTTGATGTAAACTGAGCATCACACTCTCCTAAATGACACATCTGTTAGGAGGTAGAAAATCAGGATGATAGCAAACAACTCCATGGCCAGAAACAGTATGAGCAACAGTATACTGTCCTCAGGAGCTACAAACCACCCTAACTGTAAATATGCAAAATTGTAATAAATACCTCATTCCAAAAAGACTAACAGATTTAATGTTAGGATGAAATGTTACTTTTAAGTAGGATTTCCTTCCTTAAGCATATGCGTTAGAATAGCAGCTATATTGCTACATTGGCCTGTTTTTTTAAGAAGCAGATTACACTATATGTAAGGAGTATGTAAAGCTTAGAAATACAATTACATACTAGAGGTTCCTACTTGGGGCTAAAATTATTCCAATGTTGCTCTTGTTTTAGTGTTGCAATGAGTACTTCCTCATGGCAATACTTTCTGTGTCTCTGCCAAGATTTCTACCCTGGCCATCTTTTTTAGGAGAGGTGCAGTTAAAGGGTAGCATACTGAAAAAACCCATGTCCACTCAAGCAGAAGTGCAAGAAAAACATGAAGGCTACATCTAAGAACAGTTGTTCAAATCTGCAAGCTTCACTTACAAAAAATATTAAATCTCATGATCCTGAAATCACAAAGCTTAACTGCTTTAAGTAGTAGACCAAAGATGATTAACTTAAAGCAAGTCAAGATATATGAGAAGCTTTTCTTAAATAGTGGATGTGCTTAAAAGCATTTAATGAAAAAAAGAATCCTACTGTTACACACGAGGAAAAGCCTCAGTAGTTTATTTCTAATCCTAACAGTATTCTTAAAAGTAGTGGAAAGTAGTAACCAAATGAAGAGGCAGGTACTCCTCCAGGGCTGGAATGTTACTTCCCTTGAGAAGTGAAATTCTGTTTTTTCCCCATTTTGATACTCTTTTTGAAGAAAAATTTATCAGTAATAAGTGCTGCTGTAAAAAATATCACCCATCAGGAAGAACAGCATGTGTATGCATGTTTCCTCAGACAGGTGAACCTAAGTCCCTCCCAGCTTCTTTCACCTCTTGGTATCGATCTGAAACAGACCCGCAGTGGATGGAATTTAAGATATTTCTAAATTTACTACACACTCATGTAATGACCATGCTAGGCTGCAACAGTTCAGAACCAGTTTCCAGGACTTCCATGACCTGTATTCTCTTTCAAAAGAATTGTAACAGCTTAGAAACAAATGAAGAGGACACATGCTCACATGCTGGAGAGGTATGAGGAAAATGTTTTGAGTGGGATGTCTTTGAAGTTCAAAGGCACTTACGTTTCCTGCTGTAAATGTGAACATTGGAAGAAATATGATGGCTAGTTTTGCTTCTGGCATCTTTGTACATACAGCTGCAAGGACAGTCATTATAGCTCCTGACTGTAAATACATTAAAATATGTGAAAGTAAGATGAGATGTTACTTAAGGGAAAATTTATTTTTCTGCATGTGATCCCGTTTTCCTTTTTGGCTTTCACTTTCAAATGCAGCTCTGTGATAGACCTCAAAGTACAAAGCACCACAGCAAAGTTCAGAATAAAAATAAAACAAGACATAATTTAATTTCCGTATCTGAAGTTATAAATACTGCGAAAAATCCCTCAGGTGCTCCTATATAATTAAGAAATAATCCCCCTGATTTTTACGATAACAAATTCCATTAATGTGCTTTTTTCCCCAGTAAGCCCTAGAATTCTAACATATATTAATCAAACACAGACATCTTAGATGAAAGGAATCATTCTGAAGCTTGTACCAAAAGAAGCAAAATAACAGATGGACAGGGACAAGAAATCTTTTGTCAATGAAACAAGCAATTCCCTGGTCTGTACTAAATTGACCATGGGCTTTTGTATCCATGAAATATCTCAATGGAAAGGCTGTGAATACAGTAAAGTAATGGCAGTTACTTTACATAATAAAAAAAAGCGTGGCAATTTCAGTAAGTTCAGATCAATAACACTAATGGAAAGTAACTTGCTCCAGATGTTGTTTATTCATAAGATAAAGGGACAATAGACAGCACTACCAAAAATTCTAACTTCAGGACAGCTCAACAGACTTTTTTCATTCCAATTGAAAAACAAGCATCTGACATTTGGCTTTTATCAAAATTATTTAGTAAAGTTAAGAAGCCTTTAAAACTTGGCAAATGGCTAGATTCACCTCAAGCTTATAGCATGTTAAGTGTTTTAAAATGTTCTACTACTAAAAATACTTCTAAAGAACAGACAACCACAATACCTCCTCAGCCTGCTTCGTATCTTTCATACTGTGAGACTTTTGGCAAGTGCTACCCTTTCTGCACAGCGTTCCCTACAGCATCCCCTAGCATCTCATGATGATTCTGATTGTCCGATTACATTATGTCTTTCTAAAGTATTCTATTTTCAATTACAGAAGACTGTGATACACAATTATGCAATAACATTTATGAAGTAAGTTATAGAACTGAACTATCTGCTCAGTGACAAGAGGTCCTGCCGATAAGTACTCATTTACAAGCCATTAGCATTAAGTGGCATTAGTTCTGGGCTGCCACTGCAAGACAATTAACATATTTGAAGAATAGGCAAGTTCTTACACAGGAATCACTGCCTGGTTACTTGGTTTTGGTAAACCCTCCTAGTTTCCACTATCCCAAGTATACTCCTGGCTTTTAAGGAGGTTAAAGAATCCAGCAGGCTTTGAAAATGGCTTCAGAGATCATTATAAGGTCTCACATATTCCAAGATACTTACAGCTCCAAGGGATGGCTCAAACCTTCCAGTGGCCATTTTAGCAACATAACTGACAAAAGTGGAGATAACCCCTAGAAAGTAAAAATGGCTATTGGAAACAATGCCAGCAATGCATATAAATGCAAGAAAGTCCAACAACAATATTATGTGAACACCTTCCTAGAGAAGCTAGTGTAGGTGCTGTGGTTTTTTCGGTTTTTGTCTGATTGCTTGTTTTGGTTTCTCTGTGCGGGTTTGGTTGTTTTTTTTTTTTTGGCGGGGAGGGGGTGTGTGTGTGTGTTTTATTAATTTTACTTAACTTATCTTTTCCCACAAAACTCCTATGAGTCTGTATTAAGACCTGTTTTATTTTGGTAGCTAAGCATGAATTAAAACTAAATGCTTGTTTTGTCATGACATTTTGACACCCAATATCCCAAGCCCATCAAAATTCTGTATGACAGCGAATAAGTACTGCAGTTAGTATAAAGCAATGTGCGGGACTGAACAATGGCCATCTGTCATCATACTTCTATTAACGATGCACACGCTTTACTTGCATGAATACATATTTATATTTTTTAAGTGTTGTAAATATATATATTTAACATTACCAGCAGAAAGATACACTGCAATGAACTGCTCACATCCCAGAAGAGAGACAATGCTGCTAGAAAAACTCCATAAAACATACATATTTGCTGCCATGTGGAATAGAGAGAAGTGACTAAATGTAGATAGCAGCATGGGAGAACACAGGGCTCCTACAAAAGAGAAAAAACAATTAATGGATAAAAAAAAGTTAGTGTTTTAATTTGCTTCAACTTACATGTCATGCAGACTAGAAATTTATCAAGACATACTATAGGCTAATTATGCTTAGAATTCTCAAATACAAGCTATGTAGTAAACCCAGAAATGTAACCAATTTCAAATTCCATACAGTACCTTTTGAAAGGTAGAACATATACCCCAGAGATATGGAAGCTGTAAAAACAGCTACTTTAGAAAGTCTTAATTACCTACTGGGGAATGTTTCGTAAAAACCATTCATCTTATGACATGACTCCTATGCTTTGGAAAGGAAAAAAGTTATTTAGATGTGTGTATTGTGAAAGATTTTTAATATATTAGCATCTATAGAAAATCATTTTGCTACAGAGATGGACTCATAAAGAAAAACTAGTTTAGTTTTCAAAAAAGCACCAGTGTTGTGTTTGTTTTAGAAAAAAACAGATCCATTACTTCTACCTTTTTTCACCTCAAACTATTTCCTGCCTAGGCAGTAATGGGCATGACTGAGATAGCTTACTTGTAGCTCCATCACCCACAAGCAATGTGCCATCCCAAGCTTCTGCAGTATGATCAGAGGTTCTATTACATCCCAATGTAGAAAAGTCACCCAAATTACTATTCACTTACTGGAGGATGGATCTGAGGTGAAATATGTAAACATAATCCGTCGCATGCCAGGCAGCCTCCATAAACAGAATACAAAGACATTTGCAGCTATAATACCTATTAAGAGGGGGAAAAAAAATTTGTATAAAAGCAAATTATGAATGTAACACACCATAATGCTTACTGTAAACAAGCATTCAAAAGTAAGCTTACAAAGTTCATACTTCTTCACTATTCCATTAAAAGCAGTATCTACTTCTTCATACAGTTTAGAAAAAGCTAAGAAAAATACTAGAAGCTATATTTATATAGAGGAAGTCTGTCAGAAATACGACATTTAATTGCAACTGTTTTAACATACAGTACAATGAATTCAACAGTCCAGAAAATTTGTACTGAAGCTATTCAGACTTCTATGCCACTGTATAACCAATGAAATGAGCCAGCTTAAGAGGTCCCATTTTATGCCTCTCTAGCTGCGCACTCCTAAATGCCACAGTTGCATTTAACTGTGCATGGAGGGGTGAAACTAGGGGAACCATACAAACACGCAATACACATCCTGGCCTTTTTTTCCAGGAACTTTGGTTTTGAGGGAACTGTAAAGGTACTGCTTAGACATCAAGCGTAAAAAGTTGAGTTGGCATTGCAACAGTATAGTCACCTTTGGGAGACAGCAAATGTGCAGCTTTTTACTTTACAGATGTTTATTGCAATCTTACTTAGAAGGCAAATTACTAGAAACATAATGATGCAAATTTATTGTTTCTTGTTTAAAGTACCTTCTCTATTTCTATCCAAGCATTTAGGTATTTAAAATGTTTTGTAATAACTAGAAACATTAAAAGGGAAAATAATCATGCTTGGTTTACATAATAGTAAATGTCACATAATTACTCTCTAGTAGAAGTTTGCAACAAAATGTAAGAACTGGGAAAAACTATGATATATAAATCCTAGAATCAGAATTTCAATAGATCTGTTCTTTTGACACTCCACCCTATTCCGCCATGCTCTTTTATCAGAGGAAATATTTTCCCTGCATGCTAAACCAGTTACAGAACTGTCAACAATTTCAGTACAGTAAGCCCAACCTTGTTATGGCAATCAACAGTGACTATCCAAATGTCTCAGGGTCTACCAACCAGAATTTGTATTGCTCAATAGATTAACTAGATGTTGAGGGATGCTCTAGAGACTACAGAATATGAATCTTCACATACCTCCTCCCCAATACAATATTTGTATCTGTATCACGAGCTGGCTTGCATGTTGAAGAGTAATTCAAAGCATTGTACAAGACTTATTGAGTGGCCTGAGATTATTTTTGCCCCAAACATTCAGTACTTGTATAGTCTATTCTTATACTGGGAGTCAACACTTCAAAGAGTTAGTAAGTTGGTTGAAATTTTTTTTCTAAATGTTTCTGTAGAAAAGTAAATGACATAGAAATAGCATTTAAGTAACCTTCTGCTAACAACCTGCTAATAGAGATTTAGTAAATACTTAATGTTGAATATATAACAGTGGCTATGGCTCAGCTATTTTATTTGAATCAAGTTCTCATCAATTTCTCTCCACACGTTACATTTATCTTGGGGATTTCAAGTGACGTTAGGCTAACCAAGCAAAACTATATCATAACCAAAGGAAAGCTTACATGATAATTTTTTTGCTATTTTACATACATCATGTTGCAAAAAAAAGCTACTATTAGGGAATTTTATTTCCATGTACCAGCAGAATATATACACCTACTCCTTCTAAAAGCATTTGCTGTTTTTCATGGTTCCTGAGAAAAATGTTGCTGGGAGAAGATTCTAATCCTCCATACTCTCTCACAGAGATGCATAGGAATTTTTTGAATGCATACAAAAAAGTTTGTGAGAAGGAAGCACAGCGGAAATGGTGTACGTGCAGGTGTAAGTTTACACATACTTTGTGCCCAACAACCTAAACGTGGTATGAAAGCCATCTGTTTTAACATACTGTACCTGTTTGCCATATTTGTCTTCCCGTGAATGTCTAATACTTGTAAGCTAACACAAACCTGTCACAGTCCGCTGACCCTCAGTCAGGTTATTCCACCAGCTGTTAACCTGAAACAGAATTGTTTACATCAGTGCTCCCATAGAGTATTTGCAACTTCAAAGACAGTCATGTAAGGTTCTACCTTTTTAAGAACAGAAAGCATTTGCTTGAAATCTGTTAAGTAAATTGGTTTTGTACCTTTTTTTATTTCTGACTGGTTTAGCTTTTCAAGTTGGCATTTCCTTGCTCAACAATAGTTATCTACTCTCCTTTTCATAAAATATCACAACGTAGATGAAGAGCTTCTTCCAAAAGAATGGGGTTATAACCTTTTACACAAATCCATGGGTTTACCTCTGCTTGTACTAAACAAGGATCTAGCCTATAATGCTTACTTTAGCAGATTAGCCAAAGTTAGCACAAACTCTGCCTCGACTAAGCCTCACCCTAATGCTGTCTAACATCACACCACCCACCTTTGAGAGATTCCACTTTTGTGCCAGGGTCACTTTTGCAGAGGTGGCGCACAAGATGTGGAATCCATTCCCCCTTGCGTCCAGCTCACCCAGCCCTCCTCCAAGCTTAAAACCCCTGAAAAAGTTTGAGCGCAGTCAGCCCACAGACAAATTCCACCCCTCCTTCCCTTCCTCGGCTTTCAGAATCATTTTGGACAACTATTTTATAGCTCAATGGCTTTCCAACCATACTGATGGGAACAATGTCATTAAAAATGATCTGCAGGTTGGAGGTGGGGGGAAATAATGCTGTATGAAACAAACCATTCAGTATTTGATATTAAAGTAACAACTTCATTGCATTTTTTGTTTAATTCTCTGGCACGGGATACACATACTGGTATTTCCTACAAAGTCTTCCAGTATAAAAACACTGCTTCTTGTAGAAAAATCACATTTGTTCAGATGCCCTCAGAAGCTATTGGGGGATTCGGAACTTTTAAAAATAGAACTTACCAGTTGAAGATGGGGATTGGGAGTTTAAGCCTATTAATAACAGGGTAGGTTTTTTTTATTTTTTAGATAGCTAATCATCAGACTTCCTCCTTCAGATTTTGAAGGAAAACAAAAGCATAAAACCAAAATTATTTAAAATATTGAGTGGTAATCATAATCTTACCTGAAGTTCATATACACCAAGCAAGAAAGCATGCTGTACTGGGCCTGGCTAGTATAGAGTTAATTTTCTTTATAGCACCTCATACATGGCACTGTGTTTTAGATTTTTGACTAAAACAGGACTGATAACACACTAATGTTCTAGCTTTTGCCAAACAGCGTTTGCATAGTATCAAGATCTTGCTCATTTCTCACTCTGCCCCTGCAGACTGGGAGGGGACTGAGCCAGGCAGATGACCCAGACTAACCAAAGAGATATTCCCTACCACATAATGCCAGGTGCAGCAATAAAAGGGAAAAGAAGGGACTGTAGGAGGTTTAGCCATGTTTTGCTCATGAACAGGCTGGGCATTAGTCTACCCACAGGAGATAGTGAGCGATTGCCTTTGCATCACTCGTTTTGTTTTCTTCTCTCTTCTCCCACTTATCCTTCACTTACTAATGAATCTTTGGGTTCTTGTTGTATCTTTACCCCCAGGTTTTCTTGCTTTTCTTCTTCCTTTCCTCTTCCCCTATCCAGCTGGGGGTTTGTGGGAGAAGTGAGCGAGCAGCTGTGTGGTGCTTAGCTGCCCACCACGGTTAACCCACAACACACACCCATTTCAAAAGTACCACAGCATGCACAATACATATTACAAAAACAGCTCCTCTGTGTCCTACCCAGGACTCCGTGCTTCCTCAGCTCCACATTCAGCCCTACTTCCCTTCAACAAACAGATCTGAAAGAATAATCAAGCCTGGTCTATCACAAGCCACAGTAGTATCCTTGAAACAAATGTAAAACATAAATGCGTGTTTAGTTTCAAATACACTTAATTGAAAACTAAGTGACTGAGAATTTCAGGATGTCAGCTAAATTTCTGACAAGTCTTGCAGTATTTACGTTGTTCTTACAGCCGAAAGTCTTTGATGGAAATGTCAGCTCTCATAAAGAAAAAAGCCCTTTAAGCCCTCATATTTGTGAAGTAAAGATTGAAAATAGGAAATGCATTTCAGAATTTTGTGCTTAAGGTTCAGAATTTAAGCTAGCTGTGTCCTCTTTGGGAGTTCATATTGACTTTTGAGAACACCTAGACATAGCAAGAATGGAATTTTTTTATAGTGAAAAAGTAAAAGGTACCTAGTTTAGATATACAAACTACTACTGACCTGTCTTCCCTGCATTTCAGGGTGAAGATGGTAGTGATATTGAGAGTTACAGTTTTCTAGAACGAATTCTATCAGTTTTTCTTGTAAGGAAATGGATCTACTGTAATCTGCTGAGAACCTATTATTATTTCTCCAAGTTAAAAATCAGGACAAACAGGACAAGCATCCTTGTACAAATGGTGCACCACATGAAAGACGCTGTCGTGTTTTACGCTTCTGCAGGGACCCACCCGTGTGTGAACAGGCTGGGCCTGGCTCCGTGTACCTGCTTTCTGAAGTCCCCCCTCTTCTGCGGCCGTATTTTATCCAGCCAGTCTGCTCGGGCTTCCTCAAAATAGGTCTGGACCCGCGACTTGAGCGACTCGTATTGCCAGATGGCGGCGGATCCGAAGGCAGAGCCTGTGAACTGGGCAGTATGGGATAAAGTCAAAACGAACGCACTGTCCCGCGGCTTCGGCCGAGGAAGCCAGGCTCACCCTGCCTTACGTAACGCGCCATTCCCGGCTGCTCAGCGCTGCGGGCACGGTAACGGCAATTAAGACGGGGACCCCGCCACCGAGCCGCCCGCCGGGGCTCGCTGCCCACCCCTCGGCCAGGCACGGCGAACCCCGCCCCGCGAGAGCCGCTCACCCCCACCGCGAACAGGAGCGGCTTGACCAGGCGTCGCGGCGACGGGCGGCCGGCGTGGGACGGCGGCGGGGGCGGACAGAGGCTGCGGCGCTGGGGTGGCGGGCCGGGCCGCGCCTCGGCGGCGGCGGCAGGGGGCTCCTCGGGCCGCGGCCGCGCCCGGCGGAAACCCTGTCGCTGCTCCAGCAGCACCGTCAGTCTGCGGGGGAGAGAGGCAGACTGTCAGCGCCGCCGCCAACCCCGCCCGCCCCGCCGCCCTCTCCCTGGCCCGGCGGTACCTTTGCGGCCGCGGGCCCCACGCGCGGGCCCAGCACCGCCACGCCATGTTGGGTGCCCTCCCCGCCCGCCGAGCGCTTCCGGGGCAGCCGGGCGCCATCTTGCGGGCGCGGCGTTGGCCGCCCGGCGGTGGGGCCAGGGGAGGGGCTCCATGCGCCCACAGCGCACTGGGCGGGGGGCGGCGCGGAGGGACCCCGGCGCCACCGGACTGCTCCGCACAGTGGGGGCCCGCGGGGCCCCCGGCGCCGTTCCGTGGGGGGCATTTCCGGCAGCGCCGCGGCTTCCTGCCGGCCACCAGGTTGGATCCGCCCACGTCTCGCCCCGGCCGCCATGTCGAGAGGGTCGTCCCGGCTCTGCTCCGCCATAGTGAGAGTGGCGCTGCGGAGTGTGCGGCACTCTTGGCCGCCATGATGAGTGTGGCAGCTCCTTTACCTCCTGGGCCCCCTTGGTGAGTAGTGCTGGCGCCGTGTTAATTACATGGCTTCCATGGTTTTAATGTATTCTTTCCTCTAGAAGCATTCTGGAATAGACAGAACCTGTCTCCTCCTAGCCTAGAGAGCCTGCAGCAGCTCAGGAGGCTGGGGCTGCTGCCTCAGCCTTGCCTTCTCTGCCATGAGGCTCTTCTCCACCTCATCACCCTTCCTCACCTCAGTCCTCCACCCTGCTGCACCTCAGCTTACCTCACTGTCAAGCTGCTCCAGCGAAGGGCTATGCATGCTGACCAGGCATGAGGCAGCCAACCCGCCCCACAGCCTCCACTCAGGCCTCTTCACCATGCTCTCCCAGGTCAGGTGCCCCCAGGTGTCCTGTGGTCCCCTTGCTGCTGGGCAGGGCTCCCAGCCTCTGGCACCGTGCTGCTCTTCCCAGCACGTTCTCCATGCCAGTGGTGCAGCCAGAAGGTTCCCTGCAGGGCTGGTGAGACATTGTGGTGGCAAAGAGCAGTCCCCACCCAGCTGGTGCTGTGAACACTGACACCCTCCTGAAACTAAATGGAAAAAGAAAACAGGTGTGTTTGCTTTGGCAATAACTTGTAACTGCTAAGTTTCTGGAAGCTGCATGCACCTTTCTGGTTATCTGTGTTGCCATGGAGAGACTAAAGGGACAGCCAAGCGGCCTACAGGACAGTCATGCCTGGCCTCCTGAGATCAGAATGCAGAGCTGCCAAAATCAGCTGAATAAACTGGTTTATTCCTGGAGGTGCGTGGATGGAGGATGAGAGGCAGCAGCTGTGTGTTGCAGCAGGAAAAGTTCTGCGTGGGCATGAGGAACACGCTCCATAGGAGAGTGGTTGTGTCCTCTGCAGCCCTAGAGGCCACGCTGTTGTGACTGGATGAGGGTTGGGTGACCTGACCCAACATTGAAGCTGTGCTTTAGTGGGAGGGTGGAGTCAGTGAGGTCCCTTCCAGCCTAGATTATTCTGTAGTTCATTGCATGAAAGGAAAGTTATAGAAAGATGAGAATGACCTGTGTATTGTAACTGCAAGTGGCTGTAAGCCTGATTAGACTATTAATAAGTTACAGAAACTTCAGGAGTGCAGTTACAAAATCAAATCTTTCGAAGTAGAGAGGAAATGAATTAACATTGTTCCTCTTTTTTTTCTTTTTTTTTTTTAAAGAACTAGTGAAATAGTTTGCCTTCTCAACTTAAGGCCAGACTCTGACCTGAGGAAACCTCTGTAAGCTTGTGGTGGGAGACTGCTCTAAGTGGTTTAGTACTGCATTTAAAACTGCATTTTTATCTCTTTCCGCTTGCACTGGTGTCCATGAGTCAGCCTCAGACTTTGCTTGAACTAAGGAATGATTAGCAGGTTCAAAGCCATATATTGCCGATGTTAAAATGTATATATACATATGTAAATGAAACCAGTGTTGTAATCAATTCTCTGTCTCTGTTCTTCTATGTAACAAAATGAAAAAGAAGTAAAAGAGTATTAGGGTTTAACCTGGCAGGCAGCTAAACACCACACAGCCATTGGCCCACTCCCCCACAGTGGGATGGGGGAGAGAATAGGAAAAAGGCAAAACTCGTGGGTTGAGATAAAGACAATTTAATAGGACACAAAAGGATGGGAAAATAATAATAATGATCAAAGAATATACAAAACAAGGAATGAGCAATGTGATTGCTCATCACCTGCTGACTGATGACCCCCTGGCCAACTCCCCCCAGTTTTATTTTCATCAGGACATTGTATGGTATGGAATATCCATTTGGCCAATTTGTGTCAGCTGTCCTGGCTGCATCCCCTTCCAGCTTCTTGTCCCCCGCCAGCCTCCTTGCTGGCAGGGCTGTATTAGAAGCTGAAAAGTTCTTGGCTTAGTGTAAGCACTGCTCAGCAACAACTAAAACATCAGTGTGTTATCAACATTATTGTCATGCTAAAGCCAAAACACAGCGCTATACCAGCTACTAGGAAGAAAATTAACTCTATCCCAGCTGAAACCAAGACAAAGGGTTTTAACTTTCCAGCTTAGACACTTTTATCACTTGTTTTTACTTCCAGAGACCTTATCAGGTTTGTTTAAGTGACTTAAATATTTTTGTTAACTCTTCCTGTCCTGTATTCAAACCACGTGCATTTTGACTGTGCTATTTCTAATGTTAAGGTGATCTTTCTGCTCCCCCCCAGGGCTTGTTTTTATCACATGACAGCTCTCAGGTGTATATAGCCTATGTGTGCAGTTTGCAAGAGATGATGCTGGAGGCTTTATGTATTTATTTGGTTTTGGTTTATGGTCAGTTTCCTTGGGACAGTTGCAAAGCACATTTGCTATTAGTGATGCCATCATCTCAAATCTATAAACAGTGACAGTGCGTGGCAGCTAGTACAATCAAGTCCCGAAGGGTAGGGTAAAGGTGTATGTGGTACCAGTTCAAAGAGGAGGACTTATGTGGTCCCAGCTGAAATAAAAAGCTGTATGCATTTGAAAGCTTCTCGCTTGCAGGTGGTTTCTATTAGTGAACTCCTACCCCGTTAAAGCAATGGTTTTTGCTGGCATTACTTCTATCGTTAAAACTACAAGAGTGGTGAGAAATCAGCACTGCCATCACGTGGGGACTGCAGTCTTGTGCATGACTGGTGGCCCAGCGGGAATAAGGTGTTGTCTGGACTGTCCTGTAGGTTTTGCGTGGTAGCAGCAGTGTCGGGAAGGGCTGAGTGAGAGTGGCTCCTTGGGGCAGAGGAAGGTGAAGAGAGGAAGAACAGCAGCTGCAAAGAGGTTGCAGAGTGGTCCTGGGCTGTTGGACCTCCCTCAGCTGTGAGGCAGGGAGGTCTGTCCTGCCTCAGGGCATGTCTGAAGTCACAAACCACACCTTTGCAGTTAATGTGATCCCCTGGATGGGTGTCTATGCACTGACTGCAGGGTTTGAATGCTGGCAGGGAAATATAAAGAATATAAAGAAGATGGATTTGTTTAGACAAACCAATAGGCCCCCTCCCCTTATTTTTCACTGGCCCTTGTTTTACCCACTGGAGACGTGCATTTCAAGAGAGGCTCTAGGGCTCTGCTCCTGGCTTGTGTGGTTAACTGATATAAGACCCATCATCAGGCTCCCAATCCTCACTGAGACACCAGACCCACTCCCTGGCCCCTAAGGATTCAAATACCAGCACTGCATGCTTTGCTTTCTAAATAGCAGAGGTTTTCTTTGCATGCTTGTCTTAAGATGATCTGGAAAAAAAACCACCGTCCAGTTGTTCCCTTGTGCACCATGCCACTGGAGCTGCTGCTTCTTGCCACTTTACATTTCCCTGCATATGGAATTGAAATGGAACCATTACATTCAGACCACATGTGCACCATTCTGTTGAGGAGTACTCACCCACAGTGAGGAGCTCATGGATGTTGTATCACTTCTAACAGATGCATTAATATGGGACAGTAATTTTAAAGGTGTGAGAAGGGCTCTTATGGTGGTGTTTGTAGTTCTACTATAACATCGTTGAATTTTGGTGGGTCTGGAGGAAGGTTGTTAATTTGTTTTTTCATGGAATCTAATTTCCACTTTGAAAGCTATGATATTTAAAATTATTGTATTTTGATGAGAATTTTGTGTTTATAGCTTTGACATAAGTCTTACCCATAGTGATGGTGCAGAGCATGTAGTTTTATTTTCTTTTCCTTACTGCCAGGATTGAATTGTGATTGCATGGGTCATACCTATGTAGCAGGTGGAAACATTCATTTGAATTATTTGCCTGCCCATGTGGTGTGAAATCTGCTTGCATTTGTTGCTTAAATTAAATTTATCGTTTATTTCAGATAGTCTCTGTTGACAGTTACGTATGTTTTGAAGAGGTTACACAATCACTCGAGAGAAAAGTGCTCCCTTCTCAATGCAAGATTAAACTTTCATAGTGGAACATATACCTTTTTAAGAGTGGAATAAACTTAATCCTTCTTTCCTTATGTAAACAGATTCCCAGTGTGTTGCAGTCATTTACAATGAATGATTATGGGAGGAGGCTTGGATTCTTTTTTTTTTAAAAAGCTGAAAACTTGCATATTCCTTTGCAGTGTGGACTACATCCTAAAACAAATCCTGTCTTCAGTTGTTTGCCTGTCTTACATGATCACAGGCCTCCTTTCATGAAAACAGTGTCTTGGTGATAAGTGCAACAATGTAAAATCAAGTAAAATGGTCATGAAAATTGTAGTAATATTTTTCTGTATTGCTTTGGAGTCTGATGGTGCATGGGCAGCTCAGTGGCACTGACAACGCTAATTATATGCCATTGGTTTCCAGGTTAATCTGAGCATCTTTAGTACTAACTTACATGATTTTGTTGTAATTTTCTTATCTGAGTCGTCCATTTCACTGGAACTTTGCTATAGTGAAAGGCCATGCCTGAGCCTTTTGTGCAACAGTCAGGCAGAGCTTTGGCCCCACGTCCTTGATTTTTAGAATGAGGGGAAAGGTCCTAAAGCATATGAAACTTTCACTTGTTTGATCAAACTGGTCCTCACAAAGTGCTGACGTTAGTGTCTAGCAGGAAGGTAGATGAAACGGGTTAGAAGCATACCGTAAACGTGAGTATCAAAATTTATTTTGTTTGAGATTTATATCAGTAGGCATTATAATCAGGAGCTGAATAATTTATTAAAACATTTGATAGTTTTAATTTTAAAAGAATTTTGAATTGTCTAACAAGTAAGAAACAGATGAAACATTGCAAATTCAAATTAGGGAAATCCTCAGCTGGGTCTTCTGGTTTTGCTCTGTTGGTATTTTTTGTGGTAAACATGTATGGTAATAAAAGTGTTCCTAAGAAAATACTCAGATGTCATAGAACATTTAAGTGTTCCAGTTGTTTCATGAGATTCAGATTCCAGTTCTGCAGTTTTCTTATGTGATAAATTATTTTGTAGGTAGGCATCTTTTTGATGTTGTTGTGAAACTCAGGCTCGTGTAAAGATAACTCCATATATTGTATGTGTATAAACTGTTTCAACAGGTTTCTAATATCAGAAATTTTGGGAGGCTTCTTTGAAAACAACCTGTCAGAAGAATGGCATCGTCTTCTCTACAAATTTGTGCATTGCTGCTGGCTTTAGCGGGTTTCACCATTTTACTTGTTACTACCATGTCTAATAGATGGAAAATTTCGGACACTGCAACAGTGCTAGTTACTGCAGACTGGATTTCTGAAGGTCTTTGGATGGACTGTGCGGTGCCTGCTTTTGGATCAATACAGTGCAGGAAATTTCTCTACATGTTGAGTTCAGACAGTAAGTGCACATGGCATGTGTATATCAAATCCAGGGATGTAATTTTCGTCCTTCTTTCTGCACAGCATGTTAGCACAGTTGGACAGCATAGACTGTGGTTGTCAGAGAGGGTCTAGTATGGACAGGATTTGTCCTGCAGTACTTGCAGGCAGGTTAAAGAGCCCCAGTGAAACCCATATGCTTCACCCTGCCATTCAACTTAGTAATTGCTGTGGCTTTATTGCCATCTCTGTTGTGTTGGCATAGAGGTATGGGTGATATACAGTGAATCTAAGATTTTTTTTTTATTTATTGTTATGGAAGAAATAGTATCTTTTTACTCGACCTAATTCTTAACTACAAGCAGATCATAGATCAATGAGCGCTGGTGCTTGTTTGTGCTTTGATGTGAGACAGGGGCTTCGTAGATATTCCAGCACTTGTTTGATACTTTGTGCTAAATCTGTTTATTTGTTCTGGAGGTGGCCAGCTTAAAATGTGTCTGTGTGACTGATGCTTTTGTGTTTTCTGAGGTAGACCATGCTAGCAGGGTAGTTTATCTGCAAATAGAAAGAGAAGAATTGGCTTTGTAGGGACCGAAAAGTATTTGTTTGGATTATTGTGGATTTTTAAAAATATCTTAATGTAAGCACCTTTTTACAGTAAAGGACTAGGAAGGACCAACGTTTAAGTGCTTTCCTCAGAAAACTGAGTGTAGAAAAAGTAACAGTACAGATTTTGAAAACTGGTATTTTGTTAAGCTTTCTGTCTTAAACAGAACTTTGCATTTATTCTTTTACAACTTTTGGTATTGTGCAGTTACTTTATGAGTTATATCAGGGAATAATTTCAAGCCTTCCCTGCTTTATAGATCCTTGATTACTGTCGTAGCTGTTTGTCTGGACTCTTTCCAGCTGATTTATTCCTGATGCGCAATGCTCAAAACCTACAAATACCACATCTCATAAACCATGAACACTTGCTTTTCTTGACACAGACATGGACTCCACTGAAGTCAGAGCTGCCTATTTGTAAGGCAGATCTCTAAAATGTGAGAGTTTAACTCTCAAGAGTTAACTCTCAAGTTAACTCTCTATTTGTGGTTCTTCCTCAGGGCCCTGATTTTGGTGGCCTCAGCTGCTTTCATAACAATGGTGCCAATTTAAGAATAAGTATCAGCATGCTGTAATGATGCCAGAGTTTGTAGCCTCAAAAGGAGGCTAATCATCCTTCCAAAGATTTTAAAAACTACTCATTGCATCAATATCAACTTTGCATACTGTTCTGGTACCCAGTATGAGAATGCTCTTCTCCAAGACTTCCTCTATATAGATACCTGGATGCCTAGCTTTCATCTAGAAGCTTAGATATGATTTCTGAAAATTAGAGTGATGAGATGGGGCCAACAATCCTTCAGTTCTCATACGTGGTAGCAAGATGGCACAGATGCTTATGGTGGTGTGGCACCTCTGCCTCGCCTCATGTATCAGGGAGAAACAGGTGTTTCAGCCCTGTTATGGAGACAAGCAGCGTCAACCTGGGACAGCCTCCTTTTTTGAAAATGCAGTTTCATTACACCCAACACGGAAAGAAAATATTCCCTAGGAACAGAAGAGTTCCTGGTGAACTGAAGCAGTTGCCTCCCAGTGGTTCTCTTTCTTCCCTTCCTGTGGCCCTCATAATTGGAAGAGAGGACCCCTGGTTGGCAGGGCTTGGTGGATCATCTTCAGCTGTTCAAAGAACTGCATGTCCCCTAAAATCAGCATGGGGTTCCTCAAGCCAACTGATGGGCACAACATGTAGCTGCCTGCAGAGTAATTGCTGTGTGTCGCAGGGCTGTTTCTCTTTCTACAGCACTCAGTCAGCATTCCTGGGTCTTGAAAGAAATCTACAGAAGTGATAAAAAATGTACAGTTCATGTTGATCAAATATTTAAGATGTTAATATTTTGAGTATTTTTTTCCCAACTGTATTGGCTGATCTGATTTTAAAATATACTATTTCTGCCTGTAAACCCTCTCTCAACCATATTACACACAAATTTGCTCTGTTTTGAGAGTATCAGAGAGGTTAGGAGCAATTTTTCTCTATGGTCATATATGGTCACGTCTTGACATGTCTATGTTAGCATTTTACTTGCATCAGGAGTACATTTTTGTAATGAATTTTCCAGTTATTCCCATTTCCTGCACTTGGTTTGCATTGCGGAGTGGTCTTGGACTGTGCAAATTGGTTTCCTCATGGATGAAGGAAAGTGGGGAAATGTGCTCCAGGAACACACCTCCTGACTTCCAGCCATTGACAGGCAGTTAGTTCACCTGACCGCGTTAGAGCAAGTCTGAAGGAAAAACCCCATCATGAATGGTATTGATATGAAGATACCAACACCAGCTCTTTTACTCTGCTGATGCAGAGCCTCCTGCAAAGCAGCGTTTGCTGTTATGTCCATCACTTACCAAACCATAGTTTACAAAATTTAGTGAATAACTCTATGTTCTTCAACACCATTGAAGAGTGATTTCCTTAAGGGAATGATTAAAATGCCTAGTGCCACACAGGAAAAATTCATGTATTCCTGGTCTGCAGTTTAATCTTTTCTGTTTATATGTGTGCTTTATGACAGCCTGTTGAAATAGCTTTCTTAATTAGGAAGAGATTTTTTTCAGAATGAAATTATTAATTTTTGTTTTATCCTTGTCAGCAATATAAAATCTGGGGACATTCGATTCAAGTTCCCAAATAAACTCGACTTTTTTAAGTGCTCTCAGCCGAAGTGATCGCTGAGGTCACTAGAGTAGCACCTGCATATGGATAAATTAATTTGAAAGTCTTTGAAGGACTTTCAATGAGATATAGACATTCTAGTATACTGGTACAGTGTGTTCATTTTACTATGCCATAATTTTCAAATTGCAGTGACTTAGCAGGAGGAGGGGATTCTGTAAAAGTCACCCGAGAAGATAAATTCTTACCACACACCATCTAGTTTCTTTAGAAGATTGCAAATACAGAGCTGCACAGGATCGCACTGGCTGTGCTGCCAAATCTGTTCTTATTTAAATCAATGGCAAAGATCCTCCTGGCTGCCAAGGGAGCAAAAATGTGGTGGCACTGTAGTATCCTTTTGCAGCTGAACTTACCAACCTACAGCATCAGCTCAAAAAGACTAGTGAATTTTGAAAAAAAACCCCACATACCTGTTACGGGCAAGTTGTGACTCTCTCAGTGGCTAATCCTTCCAGTAGTCTTTATGTAAATGCTATGAATCTGTTACCATGTTGCGTCACAGCAGGATTATTTTATGAAGAAACTCTGACTCCATTTCCTGGAGATAAGAACGGGTTATCACTGCAAGAGATGGTTAACCCCATTTGGATAAACAAGCAGTTTAAGGTATTAACATTAGTGGGTGATGTGAATTGAATCTATGATTTTGTCTAGTCAAGAGCAGAGGCAAGTAAACCAAGTTTAACATACCAGTACTTTGCCTAGAATATATATATTTTTTTAATACTAAGATCTTCTGACAAACAGATGCAATCAGCTGATATGTATTATTTTTCCTTTTGAGATAGGTCTGTCAAACTGGCTTCATTGCCTTACATTTCATTTCCATGAAACATACATTATCACAGTTGTATTCCAGTGTAAGTGGGACTATATTAAGACGGCATGAGTTTAACTATAGATCAATAGACTGTAAAATATTAATGGAAACCACTCATCCACAGACTTAACCTTCCTGAAGGAAGCTGGCAGTACAGTTGCTATGGATTACTTATGACCATAACTCCAAAAAATGTGCTAAATTTTCTAGCAACAGAACAAAGTTCCTATTCTCAAACCTTCTTATGCTTGAGTCCTCAAGAAAATAACACAGTAAAGCTTTTGATTTGAGATCAATAATAAAATTACAAACAATTTTAATCATGTGTAAACCTTAGTTGACTTCAGAGGAGAGACAGAGATAAAATATTTGCCAATATTATCACTCCTACAAAATAATTTGCAGGAATACTGACTGGATCTTCTAGGCTGAGGCTAAGAATACGCTCATTTTGTCACTTCTCATTAGAAAAAGAATTAATATTGCCATTTTTTTTTTAAATGTTAGTATCTTTATCATGAACTGCTCCCACTTCTTATTGTCATGCACTGTAAGCCTTATCTCTGGGGTTGAGCAAAGAGCAAAGGTAGCCTCATTTTGGAGTGAAACCCAGAGATAAAACAGCAAGGAGGCTTCTGAAAGGCTTCACTTGATTGTAATCTAATTATAGGGATATTTAACTGTTACTACTCACAAGTATGTCCGCTGCATTGGAAATTGTTGGCTTTCTTTTGTGCTTGGGTGGGTGGGCAATAATTGGAGGTACTTTGCCGAATAATTACTGGAAAGTCTCCACTGTACATGGTAGTGTGATCACAACGTCCACGTTGTTTGAAAACCTGTGGAAGAGCTGTGCAGAAGACAGCACTGGAGTATCCAACTGCAGAGAATTTGACTCTATGCTTGCACTGCCTGGTATGTGACTTTGCGCAGCCTTGTTTATATTGCTTAAAAATTTGTTGGAAAAAAATTAGTAAGGCTTTTGTTTTCGTAATCTGGTAGTACTGGAAAATAACTGGCCAAGAAGCACTTTATGGGATGAAGTAATAAAAATCTCTTAAGCAGTAGAATGTGTCAAGCACATTAGGAAAGGCTATAAAATCGGGCAAATGAAGTCGCTTGATCAAACATTTATTTTAATAGGCATTTTAAATATGGTGTAATCTCTTTTCTAGCATCTTGTGAGAAGAATTAGTAGGAAATAATTTTTAACACATCTTATGACAGTTCCATGTTTATTTGGCATTATGGTATTTGCCTTCTTTTGCAATACTTGATAGCCAATGTACTGTAGCTGGAGTTTTTTCACATAATAGGTAAGAAATACTGCATATAGCTAAGAAGTGGTAGTGGGTTTTGCGTGTCGAGACTGATAATCATACATAATGCAAGAAATACAATGAGTATATATGCTACATATTATAACATGTTATACAATGAGTGTATGCTATAAATTAATATACTTGTCAGGACTTGTTAACTAATGTCTTGTTGGATGTGGTTCTAGATACCAGGAAATTAAGTTCTGCTGGCTCCTGTACTCTGTATTGGTGTTCAGCAGAATTGTGGATTGTCCTCAAATGCTCAACTAAGGCAATATTCTGTGGATAGTAAGCATGTTTATAGACAGTAAAGCTAGTTTTTATTAATCTTGAATAGTTCAGTATGTAGATACTTATCGCAGAATAAAAATGCCTGCCTGCTTAGTTGAATCTACACTGGGAGGGGGCTAAACTAAATAGGTAGGAGGATAATCCTAATCTGAAGAATGTGCAATATAGGATTAGAGGGAATGAGGTATTAAATTCACTTTCTCTTTCATTCTGAAATAAACTGATGTTATTGACCAGCTCTGACACTAGTGTAGCAATTCTCTGGAACTGTCTGTGTCCGGTATTTAGGGAATAGTCTGTTCTTTCCACCCATCGGTGTAATCTAACAATTGGTTTTAAAATGTATGTGTGTATTAAGAGCAACATAACCCTATAGAAACTTCTTAGACTCAGCAATAGCAGGATCATGTCCATTGCACATTATCCTCTGCAGAGCGCTTATGTGAGCGTGGGTTTGGTTCATGGCAGAAGTCTTAATCTGCTGGAGGGTAGAAAGGTCCTACAGAGGGATCTGGCCAGGCTGGATTGGTGGGCCAAGGCCAATTGTATGAGGTTTAACAAAGCCAAGTGCTGGGTCCTGCAATTCGGTCACAACAACTCCATGCAACGCTCCAGGCTTGGGGAAGACCGTCTGGAGAGTTGCCCGGCGGAAAAGGACCTGGGGGTGTTCATCGACAGCCGGCTGAACATGAGCCAGCAGTGTGCCCAGGTGGCCAAGAAGGCCAACAGTGTCCTGGCCTGTATCAGAAATAGTGTGGCCAGCAGGAGTAAGTAGGGAAGCGATTGTACCCCTGTACTCGGCACTGGTGAGGCCGCACCTCAAATACTGTGTTCAGTTTTGGGTCTCTCACTACAAGAAGGACATTGAGGTGCTGGAACGCATCTGGAGAAGGGCAACAAATCTGGTGAAAGGTCTTCAACACAAGTCTTATGAGGAACAGCTGAAGGAACTGGGGTTGTTTAGCCTGGAGTAGGCTCAGGGGAGACCTTATCGCCCTCTACAGCTACCTGAAAGGAGGTTGTGGTGAGGTGGGTGTTGGTCTCTTCTCCGAAGTAACAGACGATAGGACAAGAGGAAATGGGCTCAAGTTGCACTAGGGGAGGTTTAGGTTGGGTATTAGGAAAAATTTGTTTTGTGTTGTCAGGCATTGGAACAGGCTGCCCAGGGAAGTGGTGGAGGCACCATCCCTGGAGGTATTTAAAAGATGTGTTGATACACTTAAGGAGAAGATAGTTTAGTGGTGGACTTAGCAGTGCTAGGGTAAGGGTTGGACTTGATGATCCTAACGGTCTTTTCCAACCTAAATGGTTCTATGATTCTAAGGGCTGCCACGGACTCTATGTAGCATCTTGTCACTGATGTATTTACACGGGGTGTTTCTTCTGAGAGTGTCGTAGAGCTCCCATATGTGCAGATGTGGGCAATGGGCCACATCAAGTTAGCATCTTGCAGCTGCTGAGAGAAAAGTGGGTTTCAAAGAAATTGAAAATTGGTATGCAAAAAGAGCATCATGAGTGGATGTGCTAAAGCAAAAGAAAAAGGCAGGCAAGCAACAGCAAGGCTCCTGGAGAATTGCAGAGACAGCAGGGAGGAAAAATGGGGACAGACAGAAAGTAAATGAATAGGCCAGGCTCTGAAAGTGAATTTGTCAAGATAGATTTGATCCATTGAAGAGGAGCTCAGTTACTCTGTTGAGAAGATGGCAGTATGTTTGAGGGGTATTGGCAGGGGGAAGGGGAAGGGAAAAGCAGCTTGAAGAATTGTAGAGAAAAAAAGGCTTTAGGAAGGAGAACTGAAAAACAAACAAGTTAGAAGACACTGAATTGTAGAAGTCATTGAGAGGACAGTTGGGCAAACCAGGAAAAAGGAATAAAGTAGGGTTTGTAGCATCGAGGGCTGAGCAAATAGTGATTTTCTGGGAAGGTTTCCTTACTGGCAGCTGAGCTATGTGGTATTTTTACCCATTTATTTAATGGGTATTGTTTTGTGCATGGGAAATATCAGACTCAGTTTTCTTAAACAGATTTAAAGCTTTTGAATTCGTCAAGCTATTAGCCCAAATCACGAACATTTGAACTTGAACTGAGGATCTTTTTTAAAGCAATATTGCATAATATTAAAACCATGACTGACTACTATGTCTAGCTAGCACTTTCTATCTAGTCACAACTAGATCAAACTTTTGATATAAAGCACTTCGCTGCCAAATGCTTCTGAACTCCCCCCCTTTCTTTTTAAGGTTCCATATGTGTTTCTTCCAATGACAGGATTTTGGGTTCATATCTTACAATTAGTATTGATTAATAAAATTAACTGACTTTGTATATTGTTCAATAAACTCATTTTTAAGATGAAGACAACAGAGAGTCGCGCTTTCTAGACTGTGAAGTAAGCTTCTCAGTTAAGGCTGTAGAGGTTATTGTACTGTGGTACAAAGAGGATATGCTATGACATCTCTCTGTCAAAATAATACAGCCATTGGCTTGCAAGCAGTTAGCCTGACGGTATGCTTGTGTGTTCTGGAAAGATATGGGGCTTCGCATCTAATACTGCTGGAGTCCTAAAGACCTGAAATATAAGTTGTTGGATCCCTGCTGTGGGTAATTCCTGCTGCCATGGTGTAAGGTCCCAAACTAGGTATCAGCAGCGGAGTTGAGTGCAAAAACCTTAAACTGTTAATGGTACTTTGAGAGGTCTTTCCACTTTTATTACTGTCTGTATTTTTCTCCCAGAAAATTTTAAAACCGATACTTATCAAAACATTAATTCCTCAAACAATGTTATTGTTTAATGCTTCTGTGTATTTATCTCAGGACTGCTTATTAGTGTCTTTGACAAGTCTCAAGCTTGCAGGACCAATAATCTTAAGCCATATAAAGCCATACAGCCCACTGAGTCTGAGTGTGAATCCATCACTTCACCTCCTGTTTCTGTGACCGATTTTTGTTGTCTGGAGAGTTACGGGCTCACTCCACTACAGAGCTAGGAGAGCAGTTTACCATGCAGGACATGGAGGTTATCAGGGAGCGTGAGCTTGAACGCTAGCATCAACTATGTGACTGTCCAGATGCAGCCCAGTTCAGACCCTTTTGTGGTATGGTTGGCAGCCAAGACCCGTCAGATTGGTCATGACATGTTTGTCTCATACAGCAAAGGTGCCAAAGTGCCATTTGACCTGGAACCTGCCAAATCTAGGGTGCCATTTTAAAGGATCCCAAAGTCCCTCTTTGACTTTCCTTCTTAGGCGGGTTAATAATCTGGTCCCAGTTTTTGTGCGATCAATACCTAAGTGTGAAGACCAGGAGCTTACGTAATGCAGAATTGTCAGCATAACCAGAGAAAGAGCTTTGGGAATATTGCAGTAGCTGGTGACAAATTCCCTAACACTCCCACACCAGCTGTAACCTCTCCACAGGAGTATGTCTTAGGTAGAAGAGGGGGGCTGCAGCTCTCGCATCTGCTCATCTCCCATTCATTACCTCAACTCAAAGTTTAAAGTGCACTGCTAACTCGAGCACTTTCTTTCCCATCTCTCACCGACAGTAGCAAAACCAGGACATTTTTCTGATTTCTGTGTAGTTCCAGAGCTCCACATACCTTGGGTAGGACCAAGGAGTTCAGAGGTGTCCTGTGCGCTGAGCTGTACAGGTATAAGGAAGGCACCAGGACTTGCGAGTAGGAGACATGCATCTGCTCCTATAAATGACCATGTATACCGCTAGGCGTTTTCACAGGACTTAAAGGTGTAAGCTATGGAGGGCTTGCTATAATTTTTCAGGGTTTACTAAAGGCCCAAGAGGATTTACTGAGCTTATAAAGTGTAATTGTAGTTCAACTCTGAAATCTGATTGACTTGAAGGCTAAACATTGTAGGGTTGGTGTGCTTCTCTGAACCAAGTAACAAAGTTGGACAAGATTCATTACTGCTCCTGTTAATTTTTTCACTTCCTCCAATAACTTTTATTTTTTCCAGCACAAGATTAATTTAATTTCTGTAGAGATCCTGATTTGTTTTCTCTTTTTCTGTCTTTTAGCGCATATTCAGGCATGCCGAGCCTTGATGATTATTTCCATCCTTTTGGGATTCATAGCTACAGTACTCTCATTGCTTGGTTTGAAGTGCACAAACGTTGGGTTGAGCGATGAAGATGGGAAAATGAAGTTTGCTGCCACGGGAGGATTTCTCTTTATTTTAGGAGGTAATATCAAGGCTGAAATGAGAATGCTATCAGTACTTTGTATTGCTTTCACAGCTAGAATGAAATGAACACTTGTTCTTGGTTTAAAGTTGTTACCACCATTAATCATTCACCTGTGTGCTTTTTAAACTTTTTCTGGTAGGTCTGTGCTCCATGGTGGCTGTTTCTTGGTACGCTGCAATGGTTACTGCTCAGTTTTTTGACCTACTGTATGCTGGAACCAAGTAAGTTAATAGATCTGCCATACCAAACTCTATTATGTGTTACAGACAGCTGCACAAACCTCAGCTGCTCCAGAGTTTCAGAACCTGGACGGATCCTGTTATCCAGTCCTACAGGAGGAAAAATTTGTCTTCAGGGGGTCTTTTCACCTCAGAGGTGTTGTTGGGGAGGGAGGAGCGTTCTCTAGTGGAAGGTTTAGTAAGCATGTGGGGAATATCAACTCCACAGCTGAAGGGTTTCTGTACTGTGTTTACATTTTCTTGTGAGACTCAATTAAGCGCACATCTCAATGCTATGAAGAAGAAAAGGTCAAAGTCTTAATTTTCTTCAGCATTTAGACCAAAAGAGGTACAAAATTCTAGCTATGGCTAGAATACAATGCCTCAGATGTACAAGCAAATGAAAAAACGTACGGACACCAGCTTGAACTGCGTACCAGTGACCTGCAGATAGCTCAGAAATGTCATTGAAGTGTGCTGCTTGTCTTAAAGAAAAGAAGTAAAAAAATATCTTTCCTATATAACAGCTCAACGTTTGTTTGCCTTATGAGGCAAAGTTTGTGGGACTATCAGCTCATACAGCTGCACACAAACAAGTTTCAAGGTATAAAAGCTCTTGTTCTTGTCTGATATAAAAGCAACAGTCTTCAAACCCAAATGCCCGCTTATGGCACCTTATCTAGGTCAACAGATTTAGCAATGAGGAACAAGGGTGGAGGTGACCGGGCCTCTCCTTCAGAGAGGAGGAAAAAGGGAGGGGGAAACACAATGTATTGTCTGTGGAACATGAGAGAGCTGGTTTGAGAAAAAGGGGCACTTACTTACTTATAATTTGCCAGTATCTCTACCAAATATGTAATTTTTAAATCAGTAAACTGTAAATCTTTAGTTGCTGGGATCGTATTTGGAGTGTTTTGTAAGTTTCTTCCTGTCAATCAGTTCAGGGAAGTCAGAGGTGAAGTGGCTTGTTATGACTCAAAGTACTTTAAGCAATTGCTTTGGATGTTTGTCCGTTTTCCTTGTGTTTTCAAACAAGCACTTACAAAGAAATTGCACTTGTGAATACTTTTTGTTGTTTTATATCCCCTTGAGAGAATTATATGAAGGGTAATAAAGACGTTAGAGGACTGAAACAACTGTTGATAAGAAATTTCAGTTAGTGGGATAGTTAGTGAGTTTTGTAGTTATCTGGTATAGCTTTGGGCTTCAACATCAATGCATGTTAATCAGTTACTGGAGTGTTTGCATTCAGTAGCTAAAGAAATTTTTTTTTTTTAATATCTAAACTTCATGTTTAAGACTATCGATTAACTATGCAGTTCGTTCTTAGTGAATTAACTTTGATCATTGGTAAAGCTAGGCATGCTCTTGAGGAAGTTTTTGCTCCTTGGACTCTGTGAGGCAGGTTTAAATTCAATTGCAGGCCAGTACTGATCTTCACTCTTAAAGAGACTGGAAAATCTGGTTTTTCAGACTGCATTTTTTTGGCCTGACTTCAGCAAATTAGTAAAGTTAGGTTAACCTCTACTAATTCTTGGAGTTCTCATACAAGCTAAATTGTCCTGCAGATCCCTCCCATACACTTCCCTTTGGTATGACGTCTACAGCATTCCTGCCTGTAGGTGACTAGCAAGCAGCGATGATTGCATGCACTGGGCAACACTCTCTGATTGCTCCTCCAGCAACTTGCACTCCTGTTTTTCTAAGATAAGATAATGATTGTCTCCTTGTTCCGTGTTTGGAAGGCACCTGAAAGAGGGGAGACCAACGTGTGATGAGAACATGGAGAGCAGTGAACCTGTGTAAACCTCTGAAACCTTCCTGTTAGCAATTAATTCTGGAGTCAGAAACGTCAACATTTTAAAATAATGATTTTGCGTGTGCAAGTGGAAAGAAAACACTGGTTTCAGTACACCTTCTACAGAGTCCATGACACTTAATTTTGCTCTTATGTTAATTATCTCATCTCAGACCAGAGACGTACAGCCATATTGTGAATATAGTCATTGTCTGAATATAAACACTTGTTTGCCTCTTTTTGTGAAACTCCTGCCAGACTTTCCCAGGCTCAGTTGTGTCTAGTCTTTGGGTCAAATTCATTATCAGTGAATTTCTTGGGCTGGACTAGGGGCTTTTCTGAAGGGTGTAGTTTTGTACTGTAAAATGGGGAACTATTCTTTTTCAACTTGGGACTAATTCATAAATGTATTATTTCAGCCATATAACCACAGAGTGCGCTGAATATTCTTTTGGATATGTAAGTTTGAAAACTAGCCCTATACATATAGCTACTTCTAGGTGAGATGTAGTGTCGTGTCCATAGAAAACTGATTTCTATGGTTAGCCTTTTCTCGTGACACAGGCAGTAAGGTCCAAATCATTCAGTTCACAAAATGACTTCAGTGGCACAGCCAATACAAGGGCAAAATAAGTGTTGTGGACTGCACAGACGGTATAGTATTATCATTTATTATCAACAATTTATTAAATACATGCAAGTATTTATTGCTACTTATCTTTGTAAGAACTTTCTGTCACTAATTTGGCAGAACACTTACTTAAATGCACATGTAAGAGTTTTACTGAACAAAGACATATCTTTTTTCCTCTGTTATCTGTTGAAGTACCTTTCAGTTAGCTGATTTCTATGCAAGTAAAATTTGTTTGTTTCCATGATTTGTGCACCTTGTGCTTAGTCTACAATAATGGCTTTATGATCCTGTTATATGCAGTTTCCATAAAATTTTTCATGTTTCAGGTATGAACTAGGAGATGCTCTGTACTTAGGCTGGGCTGGATCTGTTCTTTGTATGCTTGGTGGGATCTTACTGACCTGTTCATGCAAAGGGAAGAAAAAACAGGATTACAGGTAATCTTGGATTTATCAGTTGAAACAGTAGCTGTCACTTATATACCATTTTCCATCTGTATACTACTCTCTCTCCCTCACCCCCTGGTTATAAATCTGTAGCCATATAAAGTACAAACAGGAAATTGTATCTATTAGGTCAGTGCTATGGCATGGCACAGACTTGTAATGGCAGGGGATGCTATACCAAATACTTGCACCTCCCAGATAGTGTACTTGTTGATTCTTTGCCATCAGTGGTGACCTCTAACTAGTATTTGGTAATTCTGGGTACTGCTGATGGTTCCAAGATCTACGTGATGAAAATGCGCAGTGAAAGAGCGACCTATCTGTTGCCAAAAGAAAAGCATATCAAAGTATGTTGTGTATTATAATCAAGTTTTTCTGCAATACTCACTACTATTAAAATATTCAAATGCCATTTAATGTGCAGAAAGCGGAACGATGTTTCCCTCCCAAAGCGTATCCCATTGATCATTAGACACACATGGTTTTAAACTAAAAGCGGGGAGATTCAGACTAGGTATAAGGAAGAAATTTTTCACAATGAGGGTGGTGAAGCACTGGCACAGGTTGCCCAGCAAGGTGGTGGATGCCCCATCCCTGGCAACATTCCAGGTCAGGTTGGACGGGGCTCTGAGCAACCTGATCTCATTGAAGGTGTCCCTGCTCACTGCAGGGGGGTTGCACTAGATGACCTTAAAAGGCCCCTTCCAACCCAAAGATTCTATGATTTTTTAAATTTTTCTTATGGAAATGCGTTGTTGTGCATGAAATCAGGAAAGTTGAGATTTCTGGCCTCAATATTTAATCTTGCATGGATTTTTTTTCAATCTTAAATTATTCACACATACAGAAGGTCCCTTTCTGAAGGAGAAGGATGAAATAATTGTCAGAAATAGCAGACGTTTGTCTAGTCTGTCTACCTAGAGGAACCCAAATGTACTGGCTAAGCTTGAGAGGATGTAACATGGAAGGAAGAAGCATGTTCACTGCTGCTATATTTAATCTTAGGAATGTTATGTCAAAACACGTAATAAGTAAGTGAGAGCATTCCTCTGATATTCCATTGCCTAATCTAAAGCCATTTAAGTTTTACAGTAGTATTTCATCAGCTATATTGGACTTTCGATCTTGCTCGCCATACTTTGATACAGAGTACCAAATACCCTGAAGTATCTTGAAAATCAGGTAAAACCGATGTATGAAATACAAGTTCAACATGGCAAATGACAGATGAAGAGGTTGGCTGAAGATACCTCTGTTTTCCTTTGACTCAAAGACTGCAGCTTGCTCCAAGGCATTAAGGTCCAGGTTCTCTTCTGCTTTAGGGACTTGACTAAAATGCCTCAAGGAAGAGCACACACCAGTTAGTGTGTTTCTGGTTACGAGAGAGATGGCTGTGCTGCCTGTCAAAGAGCCCATCTCTTTTCCCTTAAAGTTCTCACTGTAAGACTGGTGAGAACAATAGGCCTCTAATTGGGTCGGATACAGACCTAAATGCATAACTTCCTAAGCATCTGAAACTTCGGTTGTGTACATAATACCTATTATATTGTATCTTTTTTTTTTTTTTCTTAATTTACAGTTGCAACAAATACACATATTCAGCAGGCCAGGCAGCTCATCAGCAGCGCATTTACACCAAAAACTCTGAGACAATCATAAGCAACAAGGAGTATGTCTAAACTTGCCTTTTACATCACTTGTAACTCAAATAAAGAAGTGAACTACTTCCAGAGTTCCAGTTCCAAGTTGCAATCTTTCCTCTTGATTTGGAGCAGTACAAGGAGGTATGGTTTTCAGTGTAAATAGGAATGTTTTTCCAGGAATGGTTTTCCACTGCAAATAGGTTTCTACAGAAAATGCCGTGACGTAAAATCCTGTGGCATGACGGTTTTCTGCATGCTGAGAAGCCTGGTAAAATTTAACCACAGAGTGCAGTGGATCCTGACAATCAAGAGCAACTGTATCTATTTCAGCTGACTCAAAACTGCGGAACTGATATGCTGTAGCTGACTGCAAATTAATATGTCTCACAGTTAAAAATGTATTGTGTTTTCATTAATGTTTAGCTTCCTACTTTTGTTAGCAGCTTTAGCTTCTGACAGGAAATAAACTTTATTCCACAGACTGACTGAAACAGATTTTTTGATGAGTGGTATCCTGGCCATTAATAAGGATACAGTCAATATACTGTGGGCTTTAAGTCTCACATTATACTGAAATTCATATTATGTAAGACAGTCAAGATTTATAAAAGCTACAAAAAATTCCCTAACAACCACTCACCTCCAAATCTGCAGATGCAACAAATTTCTTGTTGGTTGTAATGCAGTTACCAAAGATAAACGATACAGAACGAACCAAACACAGCTGGGAGTAGAGAAAGCATCTGGTGTGAAAATGCCTTGTGATAACTAAAGATGATAGCCCCAATTTTTTATTTTTATTTCTGTGTTTCTAGCTTTTAAAATAATCCTATTTTAACTTTGAGCAATCTTTTAACTTTAGAAACTTCTACTGCAGCTGATTTGTCTAATTCATGCAATGCCCCAGTGGCTTTATTCTCTGTCATTGTTCCACCATTAGAATTTCTGCCTTAAACTACTCCACTGCTAGGAGCGTATGTTTGCCTTCTGTAAGCACGCAGCTTCTGATGAGCTAACTTTTTACTTCGTATTGATGCTTTGAGCATCGTGGAATGGAATTGCACACTGTGGGTTCACAGGTTTCATAACTTGTCCCTTTTAAATTACAAATGTATTAATACAGTTCGACAAAATACCCTGTTGTTTCCCTCTACTTTTAACGTCTTACAAAAAACATAATCATCATCTGATTTAGAAGTTTCACGCTGCTTCCTTATATCACAGATATAAGGAAGATATCCCAGATATCCCAATAGATAACTTCACAGGGCAACCTGCAAGCAGTCTTAGCAGAAACTATTTAGCCATGTCGCTTGCATGCAGATACAGCTGACTTGTAAACTGACACGTTAGGGCATGATAGATCTTGCTAGGCTTAGTAAGGAGAGCTAAAAGGAGTGAGGATTACTTTTAGATTGCCAGTGTCATCTTCTTCCCTCCACTATCAACTACTCTTTTAAAAATCATCCCTTTAGTCTTTTGGAGAATAATTTCAAAAGACGAAAAGGCAGTTAGCTTGCAGGGTGGGAGCTGAACTCCTTACCATCACCTGTATATTCTGCTCTCTGGGCTTTTAGGTAATTTTGTGATGGTGTTTTGGTCTAGTTGGATGTAAGGAAAATGCAGAGCTCAGCAATGACTAAGCAGTTCCAGTGTCTGTTTCCCACCAAAGGCTGTGTCAGGTCATGAACATGAATTATGATCCAATAGGGGAGAGCCAAGTTCAGAACCTCCTCGGTCTGGCATCAGATCTTCTAGTGACATCACTGGGAAGTTTAATTAAAAAACAAGAGTAAAATCCCTATGTAGTAACTAGCTCAACTCATTCATTTGTTCAATACATTGTTTTTATATTCAGCATCATTCAGGGAAAAATTAAGTGCTGAAGATACCATGCCTTTCCCTGGTTTGTTTACAGTCCTTCCAACCATTTTCTGTTCCTGCTGTTTCTCCCCACTTGTCTGCCCCTTCCCATGCACCTTCAATGGTAACGCTCTGAACGAATTTGATGAACCATCAACTCAGTTTGGGGAGTAAGGCATTTTATGTATAGGCGATATATGGAAGAGCTTTATTTATTTTATTTTTTTTTTTAATCTGTAGCAAGCCACTTAACTCTCATTAAAACAGCTTCACACATTGCTACTTTTAAATCCTTTGCTCAGCTGCTTTGGTACCTGCAAATCTTCTTCATATCGCTGGAGCTGAGACCAAAATCCTGCATTCGGTTCTGCTACTGGCCTGGCAGCCTTCACAGTCTAGAAAAAAGGAGAGACATTATAGAAGCAAGGGAAGGTATCGTGCAAACAGCTTTCTTCCTCTTTGACTTTTGAGTAGATGTACTTTACTTTGGTTTTGATTTTGCTATGGAATAATAAACAGATATTTTGGAGAGCTGACCTCACCCTCTGCTTGCTAAAACCTCCTGGAATGTGGTCCATGTTACAGAATGGATTCATGGGCAAGACACAAAAAGGAGCTGTTGAATTTGCTGGAAATGTGAACGTCTCTCACAAAGTGGGAGCACGGTCTCTCACAATGTTCATCTTTAAGATAGAGTGAAACTTGGTCATGTATCTGCACGCCTATGTCTCGTACTGAGCAAAACACTTGTCTAGATTAGAGACTTTAGGGTTACATCTACCAAATGGGTGATGGCTGAAAGATTGCAGGGCACCAGTCCTACATATTGGATGGGCTTCCTAATGAAGATGATGCTCTTACTCATAGCTAGATAGTCCCTGTTCAGCAGGCCTAATAGGTGATGTTTCTTTGCTGCGTTGAGCCGTCACACAAGTGATAAGAGCTAATCCTGCAAAACAAGTTCTGCACGGATTTGCTTCCTTTTCACTCATTTGCTTTACGTCTCTGTCTTTTTAACTTCACATCATGACCAAGCAAACAATAGGGGAAAACATTCACAAAACAACTAATTTTGCTACCAGTGCTTAAAAGCCTATTTGCATTTGTAGTTGTATCTCTCCTAGAAACCTCACATGGAAAGCTTATTTGTTGGGGGTGAAAAAACTTCCAGTGGCATTTCTATTCAAATGTTGAATACCTATATAACTGCTAATAAACACGTGAGAGCACCAAAATAATTCTATGAGAAATCATTACTCATTATAAGCATTGCATTTCTTGCCCAAAAGATGTCTAAATATAAATCTGGGTAGAAGTACAATACCTCAAAGGCATCCTTGAGTGGGAGCTTTCTGTGTCTCATCAGATAAGCAGTGCAAATGGCAGCTGATCGGCTGCGGCCATTTTTACAGTAAACTAAACACTTCCCACCGCTCTTCACAGCCTCTTCTATAGCATCACTGCACTGTTCAAAATACCGATACAGGTCTTCAGCCGGATCATCGAACACAGGCACGCGTATGCCCCGGACCTGCTGGAGGCCGGGGAACGGCTGCTGCCTGGTGACATTCACGCAGAAGGTGACCCCTTCTCGCATGAGCAGATCCTCGTTGCATGCTGCCTTGGCGTTGCTGATGAGCAGTGAGGCGGTGACCTTGCAGAGTTGGACCATCGGCAGCCAAGGCCGCGGTGTCACTGGCACCACCGCCCCGCTGCAGAGCTCCCGGACCGCCTCCTCCACACTGCATTCAAGCCGCAGCGCAGCCCTGGTGCAGCGGGACGCTGCGGATATCGGGGTGCCGGTGGCTCCTGCCAGCAGCCTGTACGGCTGTGCTGCCCTGCTGCCAGCGGGGCTGTGCTATATTTATCCCCACTGAACAGTCTTGGACGTAAGGGCTTTGGCAGGTCCTAGTGCCTGCTGGAGCCCGAGAGCTGCGTTTAAACCGCCAAAAGCAATTTCAGAGCCTACAGATCATTTGTAAAACAACTGGATTTGTACAGTCCCTATCCCTACAGCAGCTTCTTACAAAGAACTAAACCCCCCTGTCTTCCTCACAGGAAAGCTGATGCTGGGGTCAGCACTGATGCAATATTGGTGCAATGATGCAGTATTGATCTGATCACCTCCAGCTCACCATTGAGCTCATCTAGTTGCCCCTCACCTACAACAAAAGTGTGAGTACCCAGAAAATGATTTACTAGGCTAGTTAGATATGGTAGAGCTAATCTTTCTGGACTTCAGTAAAATTGCTGAGGTGGTGCCAGGGCAGAGAGTATCTTACATGTGAGTGTGCAAACATGCGTTTGAGCTGTGAAGGACGAGCAGGGATGGACAAGGGCCTATTCAGGGGAACGTCACATCAGACGGTGCCAGGCAGGTTCTGCAGGGCTGGACATGGGTACCAGCCGCTTCCTGGCAGATAAGCAGGTGGCTGAGCCTCTTGCACTCTTTTCTTTCTGGTCATGACACAAAAAGGAGCCTGTGACCGATATTTGCTGCTGGCACAAAGATGAACCTGGACTACCACAGTGGCAGGGCATTGACTAATAGGACTGGTGTGAAATGCAATGCCAGCCACTAAGGAATCGGCCATGAGGGACAAGGATGAGCTTCTGTTCCATCATGGAGGGAGGGGAAGGCGACCTGCTGCACACCTACCATCACTCCTATCAGTAACAGCCTGCCAGAGAGAGGCCAGCTCCAGGGCCAAGGGAGATGGCTCCCTCACACAAGAGCACCGCGTCCCCTCCTGCTGTTGTCACATGCCTCACCTGCCTGCGGGCTCGCTCCTCTGCCCCGTCGCTTCCTTCACCCAGGGCTCAGGGCATCTGGCTGGACAAAGGCCCCATCAGGCTGGGTCCCTGGAGCTGTAAAGGAGAAAGCCCAGGAGAGCATTGCCCTGACACCTCTCCTGCGGCCATGACTTCTGGGATTTTTGGGCCCTCCCTGGCACTGGTGGTCATCCAGCACAGGATTTCCATGGCGCACCCTTATTCCCAGGCCATGACGCTGCAGATCAGACAAAGAGCCTTTCTGAGATCACTGCCAGGGATTTTCCTAATTGGATGGGCACATGTTAGTTCCCTATCCTGTGGAAAAGAGCCAGCTGTTGCCTTACCTTCCTCCTCCTGCCTGGGAGGTAGCAATGGCTTGTCTTTCTTCTGCCTGCCCTCACTGGAGGGCTTTCTGGGGCCCTTTGTAGAGGTCCCTGGGTGGTGGTTTATGGACATGCACCTGTTCAAACCTGGGTGGAAGGAGAAGACACCAGCATGACTCATGTGCCTGACCAGGCATGAACTTTCCACCAATCCCTATGGGCAGCAGCAGCCCAGCAGACTGCTCTGGGATTTGCCAGCCATAACTGGTGTGACTTACTGGGGTGAGACTGGCTTACCAGTTCCCCACAGCTCTCCACTGCAAGTTCTTAGCTGTGAATTTGCAAACGTACAGTGTTCAGTGGCATAACAAACCAATGAAATGTCTGCAAACAGCTTTAATACACACACAGCTATAAGTGGCCATATTTAAGATCATAATTACACACAGAGGAGGCAAAGGAGGTGACTGGTCTGCAAACAACTCCTCCTAGCAGGAAACCAACATTTCTATACCTTATGTATATAAATTTGTGCACATGGTGCAAATAGCTGTAACTGCAGGACAGGAAACCAAAGAAATACCTACACTCTTGAGGGTATCACTCAATAATAAATGTAAGTGATATTTGCTTCCAGGCAGACAGATGCACTTTCAGTAGTTTCCAGTTATCAAGTCTCTCTTAGACACCTCATGAGCAGCTTTCGACGCATTACCTTGGCTCCCGCATTCACCCACTTCTGGAAGCGGACAGGGCAGAGCTGAAGCACAACCTTCCTGCTGCACCAGGTCAGTCCCAGGCACGCGCTCGAGATCAAATATCCACGTCACTGCGATGGCCCAGTGGTCTGCTTCGCTTGCTGTAAACCCTGCCAAGAGCTGCACTAATACAAGGCCATGGTAAATAATTAGCACAACACTTCGTAATGACAAATACCAAGGGTATTTCTGATTCCTCGTACTATTATGCCATGACTTTTTGTGCATCTATATGAGGAAGAGAACATTTAGCATACTTGCTTCAATGAATCCAGTCAGGCTCACCTTGGTTCCACACACCTCTCACCCACACAACCCTGGCAGTTGTTCCTCCAGGTTACCCAGGGCTGGATGCAGGCAAATCCTTACTGCCAACCTTGGCACCAGCCCATCACAAACCTTGTGGCTGAAAGCATGGTTTCACTCCTCGGGAATTCTGTCCTGGCCTTTATCTGTGCCTTAACAAGGAAAAAGAAAGAAAACTCCAAACTCGTCTTAAATGGAGAAGAAATAAAACTGCCCTGTAAATACAGATTTAAGTCTCCAGCCTTTTTATTTATACAAGGATTCAAAGAACATATTTCAACTTTAGATAAACAGTGCAAGAGAGTTACAAGTACCTTGGTAACAGAAAGAAATAGATAACTGTCCAGCTATGCCAATAAGTGAAATAATTCTTACTCCTGCAGATAGAAATGCATCTGTTTAAAGCAAAGGTGGACTTTAGATATTTTCTACACCTTAGCCCCTACCAAGCCCACCGGAAAACAACAGGCAGTTTGTCATTTGTAAATGATAAGTAGCTGTGCTCTCAAAGCCTTTTGAGACCCTCACCCTTAGTGAAAACATACACGTTATGGCACAAAAGAGCAGGCTGAAAGACAGAGACACTTGGAAATCCACTGTTTCTGGTTCTCCCCTTTCCAGGGACACGAGTCCTTAATATTTTTTCCTAGCCCACTACCTGCCTCCACATCCCTGTGAAGTACGAGGCCTTTTCAAACCGAACAAACACCATGACTCACCATCTTGATAACAGCGAAGCAAACGTTCCTCTCCAGCCACTCCCACTCCCCAGCGCTCCCCATTCACGTAACCAACCCATGGCAGCCGCCAGCCCCCAGCCCACCACCGCCACAGGGCTGGGGAGGTTTGTCACAACACTTTTGAGCAGGCGAAAGCCCAGGAAACGTCATTTGTAAGCACTGAAACGGCCACAGGCTCTGTGCCACTCCGAGCGCAGGCTCAGGGCTTGTCTGGACCTGGGCCGACTTCAGCTTGTTGAGCCGTGCCAGCGGTTGTCGAGCCGTCAGGAACTATGGTTTGCCTTAGGTTTCCTTTAGTTTAGAGTGATACCAAGTTGGTACCTTGGGGGGACTTGGCCGTTTTGGCCCCCCAGCAGAAGGTGGCAAGGCCAAGCGCAGCCCTGGGCCACCAAATTGCAGCAGGTTGGGGAAACCGCTTCAGAGTAATGAAGAGAACAGAAAAACTGAATATCCAGGAACCGACAAAAAGCAGCAGAGTAGGCAGACTGTGTGAAAAGGTACACAAAATAAACCAAGCAGACCCAGGACCGAGGACGGACGAAGCGTCAACACCAACAACATGTGCCTCCTGGCAAGGAGCGGGAAGAGCCCCTGGCACCACCCTCGCCTGCCCCACACAGACCTCAGGCTGCCGACGCTGGGACAGAAGCAGTTGCCTTTGGGGCCCAGAGGGACACTGAAGTGTCAGCTCAACCCCAGCCAAAGGGGGAAGGTGTATCAGGAAGGGTTTTTCCTGCACAACAGTTTTTACTGTATCCTTGAGGCTTTGCTTATTAATTTGGACTACTGGGTTTTATTATCATAACAGGATCAATAATTTGGGCCATTAAATTGTTAAAATACTAACTGGACAGTCAGTAGATCCTTGTCTTCACATTTAAGGTCTGTTTCCCCTGGGACCTGTAGGAAGCATTTGAGGGTAACAGGCTGACAGCAAACGCTAACTGCACAGAAATGGAAATGACAAGGACTTCTCTCCCTATCTCCCATTCTGCAAAGCAAAACACTGACCTCAGCAGTCATGTGTTAAAACTCCAATTCAACCCAACCGTTTTTTGAAGAGGGTGCAATGTTTTAATGCCCCTCTTCCCCCCCCCGCCCCCCTGCTTTTTTTTTTTGCTTTGGATGTAAAGTTTCTGCAGGATTGGTTGTGGGGTTTTCTGTAACTAAGGCTAAATTTGTATTGGCAATTCTGGCAAAAAAGAAAAAAAAGATGGGAACTCTTTAGAGCAGGAAAAGTAAAACGTGGAACTTGCCGTATTTCTAGAAGTAAATACATCTGTATAAATCCATGACTTGTATTTATCCACTCCTGGGTTTTGATGGGTCTAGTGGCGTTGTCTGTCCTTTAGCCAACGGCCAGCACCCTGGCTTTCATTTCTGAAACCCTACCAGATCGGATCAGAAGCTGTTGAGTACAAGGCAGGAAGGATACCAAGTCCATAACATCAATAACTGTGACTTGCAGTAGCCAGTCAAAGCTGGCCTAAAATCTCTGCCTAGTTTGACGAATCATAAGCGTCGTTACCTGGCCCCAGGACGAGGTGAGCAGAAGCCGACACTGCCTCCCAGTGCCTGGTGGGACCCCTGCCCCAGGGAGGGCAGACAAGCTCCCTCCGTGCCCGCCTGTGCCAGCTTTCAGCATTACCTCGCTCATGTTCTCATTTTCCCTTTAATTGCACATTCTAGAAACTGCTAATGCTAAAAATGTTTGGGGATTCCCCCTCCCCCCCTTAGAAAACAGCCAAACCCCAATCCCAAAAACATTTGCTCAGCCCAGAGACACTTCTCCTCTGGCAAGACAGAGGAGAAATTCTCAAACATGTGCTGTGCAGACCAGCAAAGTAGTAGATACCCTTCTGCCCTCCCTCTCGCCCACAGTACAAACACATTTGAAACTCAAACCCAACCCCACAAGAATGAAGCCCAAGCCCTGGGCGTGCTCTTGGCCCAACCAGTCACAGTGACTCCATTGTACCTATAACATCTGCTAAACCTACATCTCCAGCCGACGCCTGCCGTACCCGTTAGGTACAGAAGCCTTCTGGAAGCCCCGAAGCACACAGCCCCACAAGCACAGACACTCCTACAGCTACGTGCGGATATTTATGTCTTTCACTGACCACCCGCAGTCTCAAAACCCGGCACGAAGGCCACCCCAGCAAGCATTCTGGGCTTGGAGCAGCCGCCGGTGTGACCCAGAGGCTGGTGTGTGGTGGGATGGGGCGGCAGAGGGTGAGCCTGGCCCTTCCCTGAGCCAAAACAAAGCTCCTGGCAGGTGTCTGACCTGCTCTCTCACCCCGTCCCTGTGGCCGTTAGGGAAGGTGCGTGGGAGGATGGGGAAGGGACAGGGAAAGCAGAGATTCACTTAAAAACCTACAATGCAACAGGAAAAAACACCAAAAGAAAAAAAAATGTCCCAAACAAAACATGTCCCATCCCCGCATCCTCCCCAGCAAGTGCTACCTCGAGTCAGGCTCCTGGACAGGGTCACTGCCCAGGGCTAATCGCTACCAGCCCCCCTCTGCCCTAAGGCAGCTGCCCGGGGTGTCACTCCCGCATGTGCTTGGTGTGAGCACTCCAGTTAGTAAAAAGTCCCTGGTCTTTCTTACTGCCAAAAAAAAAAAAAAAAAAAAAAAAAAAAAAAAAAGATTCCCATCCACAGCTGGGGCTGGAGGAAGAGGAGGCAGCACAACTGTCTGTCAAGTGGGGAATCCCACCATGCATATTTTCATCTCTCTGTTACCTGTGACGGTACTGCACTGCAGGTAGAAATTGGACCATTATTACTTGGGTAAAAAATGGCTTTCCAACTAGCATGCAAAGAAAAAATACCCCAAACCCCAACCCCTAACACTCATTCCCAGTCACTTAGATGTAGGAGACCTACATTTCAAATTGTCGTCAGCTACGAGCTCTAGTCAAGAAACCCACTTGTGACCCTTCCAAAGGAAAAGGAAGTTCTGCGTTTTTGGTTCCAACAGCCACTGCCAAATGGTTTCAGTTCAACCCACCAAACCTGCTCATGCTCCTACATACGCTGCTGGAAGCGAAGGGCCATCTCTGCCTGCCTAGGAAGTAGAGAGGAAAAACCCGAAAGAGCCCCTGAATGCAGCACTTGAGCAGCGCTGATGATCTCAGTCTCTCTGCGTTACGAAGTGGCGCTGCTCTCGGCCCCATCGCGCTTTTGGCAGCAGTATGGCAAGCAGCGCTCTGGCCAGCGGCTGGGTAACAAGATCAGGGCAATTGCATATTCCACTGGAGGCAGCAGAAGAGCTGCCCTCGGAGGGGCTGGCCGGGTTCCCCCCAGAGGCCTCTCTGCAAAGGCTTGTTTCAGCCCCGAGAGCCAGCTTGTGGCAGTAAGAAAAGTAAAACAATGAGGTACGGAAAGAAGGGCCCAGCACTGGGGAAGAGACCAAAAAAGAAGAAAACAGCGCGAGCACTGCCAGAAATAGCAAACAACTGAAACCTTTTTCTCCTCCCCCCATTTTTCCCGCCCCCCCAAGGTGAATTAAATATGTCCTTTTGTTGGTTGGTTGGTTTTGGCAAAGTGAAGCTCTCGGCCGCAGTCTCTTTCCTGGCTGTGCTAGTGAGTTACCGCCACAAGTGTTGTGCGGCAAAGAAAGCCACCGAAAGGAGGAGGAGGAAGGCAGAAGGCAAAGATCTGCTGCTGGCCTCATTGATGCCGTGTCCAGACTGTTTAGGAATAGCGTGCGTTTCTGGCTGCCTGGTGCTGGGGCTCTTAGAAAGTCTTTTGCCACATACGTCATCAGGACAGCTGTCACCGCTCCCAGAGCCGCTCATGTCATCACCTGCGCAGAGACAACCATGGGGTGAGACCCGACTGCCTTAAGAGTGGGTGACATCCTGCCTTCCTCTTGCTGCAACCCCTGGGAACTCTGGCCACCAGCCGTGCTCCGACCACCTCCTCCTCTCTGCATCCCGCACGATGGGATGCAAGCCCGTACCTCATCTCCAGCTGACTTTAACTACCTGCTGCTGCAGCAGCTGGAAGCCTCCAGAGCAGATGGGAGCAGTGGCCCCCTCAGCAGGGCTGGACTGGGACTGGGGAGAGCACAGTCTCCAGCCACCCCGCAGCAAGTCGGCTGCACTCGAACAGACCCTCTGCAGACACGAGCCAAAAGCCAGGTCACCACAACCTCTCTCTGCCATCAGGGCCCAGCTGTGGCGTCTGCATAGAGGCCCACGCAGGCTGCCAGGACCGACTGCTCAGCCCCTCTTGCCTGGTGTGGACCTCTCCAGTTCTGCAAAACTCACTTGCGTCTTGGAAATCCACATCATTCCCGATGTTAGCATTGCCCAGACGGTTTGTCATGATCTTTAGCTGCATGATTTGCTGGCGAATGGTCATATCTGGCTTGGTGATGTCCACCTCCACCTCTGGGTTGTTAATCTGATTAGCTAAGCCGTCCCCCATCACTTCGGGCAGGTAACTGCAAAGGAAGGAGACAGGTTTAGATATCTCCCCGCAGCTAAGCTCACCTCTTGATAATCCAGCCTCTTTGAACCCCAGAGAAGCTGCAGTCAGTGGCGTTGGCTTGTCAAACAGCCTCCATATGCTGGTGTTTGCTGCGAGGCAGCCAGCTCTAGGGCTGGCCGAGCCTTGCTGCCGTGGCCAGACCCCATCAGAGCCTGTGGCTCACCCTAAGGTCACCTCAGCTTGCTGGAGGTGGGTAGTGGCCTTGCAGCATCACTGTCCTGGCATGGGGAAGGGTTTCCTGCAGGAAAGGCTGTGCGTGGGGCTGAGGGGTTACTCTCAGGCTGGTACCTGTGGAGCCACAGTGACACTCCCCTATGGAAAAGCTCTGTCCATCTGGGAGGCTGAGGAGCACCTTCATCCCTGCCCCTGTTAAGTCGTGTGGGGACTGACACCCTGGGACGACTGAATGCCCCCAGCCCGGTACAACCAGACAAACCCTCAGGCAACCTTCAGTTAACTGGGAGCTGTCAACCCGCAGACAGAGCTGCGCAGTGTCCCGGCCCCTCTGCTCCTGCAGATCTGCAGCACGGCTGGCAATGACGTGCAATATGAAAGAACCGAAGGCGCCAGCTCTAGGCTGGCAGTGACCAAGCCAGCAGGTCAGCAGAGAGAAGCAGAAAAAGGTGCGCGTCCAGCAGCTGCCCCTCCCCTCTCACGGCCATCCTTTAACTGTCAGCCATGGGGTGGGAGGTGTTTCTGCAGCTGTTTGATGTCACCCAGGTGCCTCCTCTCATGACGGAACAGCACTTCAGAGCAGGTGTGGATAGAAAGATGTGTATGCAATTCTCAGCAGCAGCTCTGGGGTTTGTGAGGTAAATCCAGCCCTTCCTCCTTCTGAGTGCACGTGGAATTGCAAAACTGCTTCCTTAGTACAAATCTACACAGTTATTTCAGAGAGAATGCATTTCAATGCATAACCCTCCAGCACACTGCAAAATGACAACAGGCTTGTCATTCCCAGGTACCAGTTTTTCAGGAAACGCAGCATTTCTGTGGACAGGGACAGAAGTTTTGGCTCAATCTGAACAAGTGGGGCTGGCTGAGATGATGTACGAGTGCCTTTTATTCAAACCCTCTCTCTCTCACCCCAGAATGGTGCTATCCTGGCACCTTGACCCTCTCCATACCTGCCCTTAGTCATCCCATTCCAACACTTGTCGTCCGTCACTGAGCTGGCCATTACTTTTTTGCTGCACAGGCTGCCGGGCAGAGTGATCCAGTATGTCTTGAGAGCTGTCAGATTCCCTTTGGCATCTAAAACCTGTAAACAGAGGATGCTCAGGGCCAGGAGAGAGGTGGGGCACCCCAGAGCTGTTGGAAAGGACACGGATCCTGGGTATTTTTTTTGTTTTACCATCAAGTCTGTTTTTATGCACACAAGGATGTGTCACCAACCATCTTCTAAAGACCCAAGCAGCCAAAGCTGAAGGCTACACGCTAAGGACTGTTCTGGTGCCGTAAGATTAACTAAAAGATCATCTTCTGGTTAATCTAACTCACGAAGAGTACAAGGATCTCGTTAGGTCAAGCAGGGACAAAATTAGAAAGGCAAAAGCCCAGCTAGAGCTCAGTCTGGCCACAGTTGTAAAGGATAATAAAAAATGTTTTTACAAATATATTAACAACAAAAAGAGAGGCAAGGAGAATCTCCATCCCCTACTGGATATGGCGGGGAACATTGTCTCCAAGGACGAGGACAAGGCTGAGGTACTTAATGCCTTCTTTGCCTCAGTCTTTAATCGCCAGACCAGGTATCCACAGGATATTCAGCCCCTTGAGCTGGAAGATGGGGATGGAGAGCACAATGTACTCCTCATAATCCAGGAGGAAGCAGTCAAGGACATGTTAAACCACCTGGACACCCACAAGTCTATGGGGCCTGATGGGATCCACCCGAGAGTATTGAGAGAGCTGGCGGAGGAGCTTGCCAAGCCACTCTCCATCATTTATCAGCAGTCCTGGTTAACAGGGGAGGTCCCAGAAGACTGGAGGCTTGCCAATGTGACGCCCATCTACAAGAAAGGCCGGAAGGAGGATCCTGGGAACTACAGGCCTGTCAGCCTGACCTCTGTACCGGGGAAGATTATGGAGCAGTTGGTCTTGAGAGTGCTCGCAGGGCACCTGCAGGACAACCAAGGGATCAGGCCCAGCCAGCATGGGTTCATGAAAGGCAGGTCCTGCTTGACCAACCTGATCTCCTTCTATGACCAGGTGACCCGCCTAGTGGATGAGGGAAAGGCTGTGGACGTTGTCTACCTGGACTTTAGTAAAGCCTTTGACAGCGTCTCCCACAGCATTCTCCTGGAGAAACTGGCGGCTCGTGGCTTAGACAGGTTTACTCTTCGCTGGGTAGAGAACTGGCTGGATGGCCGAGCCCAGAGAGTTGCGGTGAACGGCGTTAAATCCGGCTGGCGGCCGGTCACGAGTGGTGTTCCCCAGGGCTTGGTTCTGGGGCCGGTCTTGTTCAGTATCTTTATTGATGATCTAGATGAGGGAATCGAGTGCTCCCTCAGTAAGTTTGCAGATGACACCAAGCTGGGTGGGAGTGTTGATCTGCTGGAGGGTAGGAGGGCTCTGCAGAGGGATCTGGACAGGCTGGATCGATGGGCAGAGGCCAACTGTATGAGGTTTAATAAGGCCAAGTGCAGGGTCCTGCACTTTGGCCACAACAACCCCATGCAATGCTACAGGCTTGGGGAGGAGTGGCTGGAGAGCAGCCCGGCGGAAAGGGACCTGGGGGTGCTGGTTGACAGCCGGCTGAACATGAGCCGGCAGTGTGCCCAGGTGGCCAAGAAGGCCAACAGCATCCTGGCCTGTATCAGGAATAGTGTGGCCAGCAGGAGTAGGGAAGTGATTGCGCCCCTGTACTCGGCACTGGTGAGGCCGCACCTTGAATACTGTGTTCAGTTTTGGGCCCCTCACTACAAGAAGGATGTTGAGGTGCTGGAGCGTGTCCAGAGAAGGGCAACGAAGATGGTGAGGTGTCTGGAGCACAAGTCTTATGAGGAGCGTCTGAGGGAACTGGGGTTGTTTAGTCTGAAGAAGAGGAGGCTGAGAGGAGACCTTATCGCTCTCTACAACTACCTGAAAGGGGGTTGTGGCGACGAGGGTGTTGGTCTCTTCTCCCAGCTAACTAGTGATAGGACAAGAGGAAATGGCCTCAAGTTGCGCCAGGGGAGGTTTAGATTGGATATTAGGAAAAATTTCTTCACCGAGAGAGTGGTCAGGCATTGGAACAGGCTGCCCAGGGAGGTGGTGGAGTCGCCATCTCTGGAAGTGTTCAAAAAACGTGTGGATGTGGCGCTTCAGGACATGGTTTAGGGGACATGGTGGCGCTGGATTAATGGTTGGACTTGATGATCTTGATGGTCCTTTCCAACCTAGTGATTCTGTGATTCTGGGCCATGAGGACAATGCTGAGAACCAGCCTTGGTGGGAGCCAGCAGTGCTCTGCCAGGGTTGAGACAGGCAGATGTCTGAGAGTGAGGAGCCTCTGAAATGTGGGACCATGGCAGATCCCACAGCTCACTGTCCACAGAACCTGAAATCTCCATGGAGGAGGACCTCTGGCCCCAGAACCCAGGCTGGACTGCCCGAGGCTGAACGACACCAACGGCAAGGAGCCTTTTCAGATAAGTTTGGCACCAAATCCCCAAGAAATTGGTTATCAGCAACCCAGACCCAACCCTTTACCCAGGCAAGATGAGATCTGCTTAGGTCACACCAGCAGTTGCCAATCTGATCTTCTTCAGACTTGCCAGCAGAGGCGATTCAGCAGCCTGGGGGGGTCTGACCCGACCCATAGGCTGCAGCGCTGCGCTGGCTGGGCTCCCAGGGTTGGCAGTGCACCAGCACGCCGGTGGGGAGGGAGCCTCGGAGACAAACTCACCAGCATCTCCAGTGCTTGTGCAGAGGATTTTGCTTCCAACGTGACCTTCCCCCGCCTTTTCTTGTCCTCGCTGCTGGAGCCTTTTGTGCTGATTTTGGGATTTCCACAGCCTTGGAAAACCTGAAAAACAAACCAAACTCTCTATCCCATGTTTTGGTACTATTTCTTTAATTAATTAGCACTCCACAGTTATGTGGTTTATTTTTTTTTTTTTTTTTCTTCTTAAGTTTGTTTACCTTTCCTACCTGCAAGATCTCTGAGATTCTGGCTTAGTTTGTGGTCAGGTTACTCTTGTGCCAGGATGTGTTTTCAGCACACTGTAACTGGCTTTGGTTACTGCTATCAAGCAAAATGTTCAGCTCTAACACAAAATTAGCACATGTTTTTGGATGAGTCATCAATGTTGATATTAAATTACTTCTAGCAATTTCATCTGTTCCTATTATGATTGAAAAATAAAATTCTGGAAAGAACAAGATGGGAGTTGCTCATCAGTGGTGTGGGCTTCAAGACTGCAGAGCATGTGAACTTCATTGATTTGGACAACAGATTGAGGTGGGACTACCCTGACTCTTGCAATCAGCACTCAGCAAATGGATGCCCCCTCGGACCAGGGGACTGCTAAGACAGTAGATGTGTCATAATCTGTCAGGTTGGATGTTTCGGGGGCAAATGAGTAAGCTGAACTGACTTGTTAACTTTGGGTACCTCCCATCATCCCAACTACATGCCCAGACAGCCTTTATAGCCAAAGCAGAGCAGAAGCACTTTGGAGGTACAAATCCCAGGCACTCCCAGTCTCTGCATAACCAGTCCAGACAGCAACACCTCCGCTGCGGATAGCCAGTGCTCAGGGAACTGAGCCTCACCGTGGCTGGTGGAGGGAGTGCTCGAAAAGCCAGATTTAATAAAGTGTCAAAGGTCAGAAGGGCCTTTGCACTGTCAGTTTGATTCAGGAAACACCAGCCTTTACAAAGAAAGCCATCTGATTTGAAAAGATGGCCTCAAGCTTGTTGCGGTTACCAGGGTGCTGTCAGAAGCTATCGATAAATCCAACTTTGCACAGTGAAATCCAGGCAGGAGCATCGCTAACACAGCTTGTGCCAGCTGCTGAATGCTTTTGCTAGTGAACCCTGACAGCCACCACTGAAGACCTCATCTTGACACAAGTCCCTTTGGTGACAGTGCGTCTCATCGGTGTGTCCAAGGGACATTCAGCCTGGAAAGCCCCCTCCTGGGATGCCCTGTCCTGCTGACCAGATGGGTCCCATCAGCACCAAAGCAGATCGTTCACCTGTCTCCTTTGCTCAGTGCAAAAAGCCTCACCTTTGAAAATTGCATGTAGAGCATTTTCAGTGTGGTTCTACCAAAATAAAACCCATTTGGTTTAACTTCTGTATCTTTCTCGTTGGCCTATTACTGTTGTTATCAGGAGACAACTCTTTCAGGAGGTAAAAGCCCTGGGAAGTCTGCAGGAGAGTGCCTCTGGTAGCAGCTCCAGCACAGTATGGTACCAGGGTGATTCTCTTGCCAGTCCAAGGGCTTTAGGTGAGCAATGCCCATTTGTAATGGAGAGAACACATTTCCTGCAGACTGAGGTGATTAATAGTCTCCTGCATAATGACAGCAAATAGGTGTTTGCAGCCTCTGATAGCTCCTGCTGCCTGAAATCCATCAGAGAGCCACAGGGAGTGAGGAGGAGTGCGAGGAAGCAGGATAGAGTGCTCCACGGTGCAGGGAACACAGGGCTCTGTACCACAAATGTTTCCTTCCAGTTTTTCCCCACATCCCAGGAGACCTCATGACTGGGGGTGTTACTGGTTCCAAGGGCCACTTTTGGCTCTTCTCACAAATGGCAAACTATGCCCTGGCTCTAGGTGGGTGACGTTGAAAGCCCTCAGCTGCAGCCCGAGCCTGCTGCCCTCGGCCCTGAGACAGAAAACTCCCAGGGCCGGCCTGAGCCAGTCCCGAGCTCATCTGACAACCATATCCTTTCCTCATCACTTTGCCGTGCTCAAAACCAGAGCTTACGGCTGCAGCAATACGCAGCTCCTGAGCTCTGCTACCAGTGCCACCAGCAAAGACTGCCACATTCACCTGGCCACCAGATCGTACCGAGAAGCTTATCAAACGTGACTGGTTGCTCCAGTCAAACACCAATTAGACTATTTACTCCTTTCTGATTTTACCCGATTTACTACATGACCCTCAGAAACACCTCTCTTGGCAGATGATCCCATGTTTTCCAACATCATGGGCTTGCTTTTACGTGGACAACCTCAGCCTCACCTAACAAGGGAAGAAAGAATATGGCCTATCATGTCAGAAAAGAAACCTACATGAGTACGTGGATGCATGCTCCTGTTAGTGCTGTGACTTGTGCCAGTGAATTCCTGCTCAGCTAAGCAATATTTCTGGCCCTTCCCTTCTCCAAGACCCAGTTAGGACCTGCCCTGCACCTTTCATCTGCATTTCTGCCCTAACTGTGGGATAGCTGCGGGACTTGGGGAATGTCTGGGCAAAAAGCAGAAGCCCTGGAGGGCTGTTTTTGTTCCCAAAGCTTCTCTCACCTGCAGCTATAGAGGTGATGGTGGTTAACTGGATAAATATACTAAAAATAGAAGATCAACAGAAGACAGCTTAATGATACGCTTCTTGAAAGACAGGTGAGCGTCAGGAGAGCCTGTTTTAGACTCTCCAGATGGACTACCAGATTGCCATAGATAGAGCCTGATAGCCTGGGGTTTCCACTGAACGTCACCCCAGGGCAAGTTAAAGCAGCTGCCTTCCGTCACTAGGGACTGTGCACTTTCTGTAAATGCCTCAGCTTAGCCAAAACACTTCAGGGCTCTTCAGACACGGAGGCACCTGACTGCAAATGGCACCATGCCCCCCAGAGTCACTGCATACGCAGTCCACCTTGAGTGTCTGTACCTGAAGGAGGCTGGCTGGCTGGGGCAGGGAGGAGTATTTGGAAACACTTTGAGAGGGTTTTTGCTTGTGTAAGATGGTGGTTTCCCATCATTAAAGGAGTGGGCATTTGATCTTTTTCATCCTTCATCTCCTTTAGTTCAGTTGAACAGTGAGCACAAAAACCATTTGGTCCTGGCAGTTACACATGGTGTATCGTTGGCCAGGCCCAGGCTCATGCTCTTACCTTGGTTGTGATCGAATCTTTGTTTTCTTGCAAGTTAGAAATAGCTTCAGCGATCCTCATGTGAATAGTCCCTATTACAGTGTCTACATTGTATGGTCCGTCGATCCGATCAGCCACTATGACCAGGGAATCTGGTAAACAAGATAGAGACATCCTCTCATCAGACTCTGTATGAACCGAGTTAAAGCTCACGCTCACATCGGCTGGGATAAGCTGTTGGCCCCTTGGCAGGCTTGTTGGGAGACATCTCTCCATTTTCATTACGGCCCAAGCACATGCTCCTTTTCCTCTGGCATGGGGCAGCTGTCTCCTCCTGGCACACAGGCAAAGCCACCCTCAGTGGCAGAGGAACAGAGGTCACCTCCTGCAAATGGTAAATGAAACCTGTATTCACAACATTGGCCAACGTTTCCTGGGGTGCTACAGAAAGGAAAAATAGAAAATCGGTGCAGAAATATTAAGTAATGCACAGCAATACTTGGCCCTAACCCTCTTAACTCATTGCACATCTTCAGCAAAGCACTGCAGCCAGCAGAAAGTGGGAGGATTTGGGTCAGCTAAGTACCAGGGGTACTGGATGTGGGCAACAGCTTCTGTGGCAGTGAAGGAGCAAGGAAAGGAGTATTTCTCACCATCACCTCCAGAAAGACAACACATAACCAGCCAGGGAAATATCAGGCTATAAAGGCAGAGAAGCAGACCAAAATGCCCACACATAAACTGGTAAACAGGACAGGGAATGACTGAGGCGTTCCTCTGCTCTCAGCTCCTCTTATCTTGGAAAGCTCTCCTGCCCAAGTGCTCCTGCCTGGACGGCTGCTTTGGGACCGTGCTTGGCTTACGAAGAAACACCCAACCTCTGCCTACCTCCAGAGACGCTTCTCAGCACTCCATCTGGGTTTGAGGCAAGGACAACTCTGCTCACAGGGCTTGGGGCACTGAGGAATGCCACTGCAGAGGAAGGCTGACATCCTTGGTGTCCAGAAAAATTTAAATAGGATCTCAGGGCAGGGCCAAAAATGGGTGTAGACATCTACAATGGGGTCTTAACCAGGTCTGACTTTGTCAGTCAAAAATTGTAGTTCTGAAAGTCACTGCTACACTGCTGCTGCTTCAGTTTCCTACCACTTGTGCTTTAGTAGCCCAGAGGCCAGGCCATGCATAAGATTCATCAGCATTTAGGAACTTGGCATTCAGTTATGTGTGAGCTCAGGTGGCTGTAGTGTGATCTGTGTCCCCCAGGGCACACCAAAAACCTCCTGGCAGAGCACTGGGGTGGCCTGCACTCAGCTGGGACAGAAAGTGCTTCATGTTTCTGTGGCCTCGCCACACACAAGAAAACAACCACGATGGCTTCGTCTTGGTTCTTCTCTAGACAAAGAGGGTCAGATCCCGGGGTCTAGGTTGGCGAACTGTACCATTTGTAATTGGAGTGATTCATTAGGAGTGATTAATTCTTCTGTCCTAAATCCTGATAGTTCAACCATCAGCCTGGCAGGAGACCGTCGCAGCAGATGGTGTGATGTTGCAGAAAAGCTTATTCAGCATGAGTTTGTACTGCTGACATTATTCATGAGCAATGAAGCCACCAGGTGAATTATACCCAGCAGTTCAACAGAGTATCAGTAAAACATGTCCTTCAACCCACAGTGCATCTGTGCCACCCATGATACTGCTTTAAAGGACTGACGCTTACCTTTGAGCCGCACAGCAAATTTCCTGCAAGCAGGATTCCAGCTAGCTGGGGCACAGCCACGGACCACTGCCATTTCAAACCTGCTAGGAAACTGTTGTCTCTTGCCTGGGCAAGCCAGCAGGACTCAGCAGAAAGACCCCAGATGACTTCCACAAGGTCTAGGTGAGGCTTGTGCAGGAACACTAGGTCCACAGAGGAGGTATTATGTTAATAAACAAGGCCTGATCCTAAGCCCACTGTTGTCAATTTAACAGCACGCTCAACCCTCACAAGTATGTTCTCTCTGTTCACGTACAGACCCTGTCAGCTCTCAGAGAATGACCAAGCCGGGCGAAGACTGGATGAGGGACCCACAGAAGATACCAGATCATGCCCACAGGGCTCACAGTCCAAAAGCAGGTCCAGCTGGTGGGGAGCAAGGGCAACAGTCAATCAGGAAAAAAACCAGAAAAACAACTGGGAGGGCTCAAACCTCAGCCAGTCTGGAGCGTGGATCACAAAATACTCTTTGCTCAGGTTTACAATACAGGATTTAACAACATGTGAAGTCGCAGCTTGGAAACATTATGTACTTACTTTCCGCACTTAAAAAAAAGAAAAAAGGTTTTGCTGGCTAGCTTGAGCAAGAATGGAAACAAGGGCTACAGTTTCCGAGTTAATGTGCTCTCTTTTCCTGCAACACAGTCCTATGGCAGCACTGATTTCTAAAGCTAAACATGCTGTACAGGGGGGTAATGTTTTTTGGTGTTCTGGGAAACTACATCTCCTGCAACATTAAAGAGCTTGCAGTTTAACTTTGCTGCCACTCAGGGGTTGCGGTGTCATGTTCAAGACTCTATTTTCCAGGCAATTTTAGCTTGCAAAGGCACTAATGTTGAGATACAGACATTAAATCAAAGGCTGCACCCCCAAATTAGTGGTAAATTATGTTTGTACCACTTCCTATAAAATCTCCCTTAATTTGACCTGCCCTAATTTGTCAAATTGAAAGAGTAACTCTGTGTCTAGCGTAACAAAATCCTCTCCAGCTACACAGAAGGGCCTGGAGAAGGGTGAAGAATGGACAAGGCCAGTGAACCTTTGGCTCCACGTCTTGCTCCAGCCCTTGATCAAATTGTGACTTCTGACACTAAAATGTACAACTGCAATTTGAAAGAAGCTCCAATTTCCTCGTAGTCATCACCCCTTGACAAGAACGGTGTCTCTTGGGGAAAAGGAAGCCAGAATAAGTGCCAAATGCACTTGGAATTGCCTCCCTGTCAATCAAGGAGAGCTGTATGTTGACCTTTCAGGAGATGGGCAGTCATCCTGCCAGGAGAGCAGTGACAGGTAACAGTCGGCTTGCTCTAGTCAGAGAGGCCAAAGCGCCATCAAAGTCCTGGTGCAAAGCCTAGGGGAAGGGAATATTCCTCCCCCTCTTTTACAGCAGCCTCCCAAGCCGCTCTCACGAGGAGCGCTTCCAATTAGCTTCAGTAAGATGCCAGTTGGTTCGTTAGCCCCCAGCGCGAGGTGGGCAGCTGGCCAACACACCTCACCGAGCAAGTACCCTGACCTCTGTGCGCAGCAGTTCGACATTTATTTTGCAGTGTCCCTTGAGAGGCAGATGACACTCCTTGAACTTCAGCGGGATTTTTATTGTTAACACCACCACACATCAACCCTGAGCCAGCCTGTTGGGCTGCGGCTGGCCAGTGAGCTGGTAGCCTTTCTGGCCAGGCAGCAGGTGCCCGGGCAAGCAAAAAGGCCAAGCCTGAAGCTCATCTCCCCTGGTGCCTGCCTTCTATGAGCCCAGACAAACACCAAGACTCCCCCAGGTCTCAGATCGCTCCAGGTCTACATGTACAACCTGGGAGAGAAAGAGGAGCTTGCTGGATGATGTTTACCATGAGAGCAAACAACATCCCCTGATGGACTGCGACTACAACACAACTGCCGTAACACAAACACACATTTTTCTAAACACAGACCCTCACCAGCCTTAAACCACATCCATCAGCTGCACAAGCCACTCTCAGTAGTTCACATTTAAACCAGGAGCCACAGGCTCTGGAAAAGCAGCTGAGTGACACAAGGTCGTCTTAAAAAGAGATACTCAGGACTGATCAGGCAATGCAGAATCTCCTGCAGAAATGCCTGGTTGAAGCTCACCAGCCTGATTTGCACAGGAGATCAGACCACACCATCAGTGATATTTCTGGCTTTAAACTCAATAAAATGGACATCTCTATACATATACAACCCACTTTAAAGGACCCATCATCTTAGCTGAATAATAAAACAAAAAGTAAACGAGCTCTTTTCTTATTTAAAATACAAGTCTAATCTTCCCATTCCTGGCAATGCCCGTGACTTCTCCCTCCGCCTGTATTTTTTTAAGACACCTCTTTCCATTTAGAAGTATATGACTCTGATCCCTTTGCTCTCCATCCACGGAAACAGTTTATGGCCTCACGTTTCTAGACTACCTCCCAAGGAGGGCAGCAAGTGCTTCTCCTGTGCTCTCACAAGTGCTCCCGTGTGGATGAGGCGGCAGCTCTGACAGTGTACAGGTGGCAGGAACTGTCCCCGAGCTTCAACATTTGGGAGGGAAGGAAGAATTACTTGAATGCAAAGTGTGGGCAATCCCAAATGAGCACAGGCAAGATGAAAACTCTCGAAGCCCTTGTTAGCCAGCCAGCAGTGTCCTTTCTAATGGTATTAAAGCCCAGCCAAATGTTCTGCAACAGCTTCTAGGCATCAAATCATGGACAGAGAAACTGTAGTGTAAAAAAGCCTCCAACTGTTCCTTTCTTTACTTTCCAAACACTGCCTCAGAGAGTTCAAAAGGTGCTGTGAGAGGCAGCTGTGCTGCAGCAGAGTAAGCCCATCTTACCCATCAAGTACTTCCACTCAGTGTTCAGGTCCGCTTGGTTGGCCAGGCAGCCCTTCACGACGTTCAAGCAGTAGTTGTTGCACGGCTTCACGCTGGACATGCCCCGGCAGTGCGGGCAGTACATCAGCTTCATGATGGCGCGAGTGCACTCGTGGCTGAGAGACACCTGGGGGAGACAGATCAGAGTCAGGCACGCTGGCAGATGAGGGGGGCCTGGCCCTGTGGGCAAACTGTCCCCGCTCCCTGGGGTGAAGGAGCTCGGCGTGATCTGAAAGGCAGCACAGCTCCCCAGGAGCGTGGCCCCGGGAAAGCCGCTTCCCATTTCACTGCCTCTCCTTCCCCCCACCCTCCCTCGGGTGCCACCCCTGCTGTGGGGACAGGACCTCCGAGGCAGCTACTATTTCCTTGGGCTGTGTCTGAAGCCGGGGGCCTGGGGAAAACCTGTATGTCAGCACCACTCCTCTTCCAGCCAGGTCTGCCTGGGCAGGATCTACAGGGGGTGGCCGCAAGGACAGCCGGGGCAGTCCACAGGCTGTCACCGTGTGATGCCAACACGTGTCACGCGTGTGCCCCTGGAGCCTCTGCCACCAGTGCCGCCACTGTGCCCCTTCTGCAGGAGAGGTTAGCTGTCACCGCCCGGCAGACACAGCCGTCCTGCCACAAACTGCATCTCTGGCTTCCTGGGGGGACACACAGTGGGGGCCTGGACATGGAAAGTTCTCAGCTGGCATCTTTGGAAAGGAGGACGGTGCTGGGGGAAGACTCGAACAATTCCAAAAACACAGGCAATTGAGAGCACTCAATTCGGGGAAGTGATTGCTCTCCGAAAGCACTTCAGAAGCCACAGGCAGCCGGCAAAGCGGGACAACACACGCCGTGCCAACGGCCTGCAGGCACCGCACGTGCAGCTGACGCTTTGCAGTGGCAACTCTGGAAGTGGCTTTGCCACCTTTAATTAAACCACCCTGGTCCCACAAGCACAGTGCCAGCACGGGTGCAGAGCCCGGAGAGCGCGGTGGCAGCCTCTGCAGCACGTCGGTCCCCCCCGACCGTCAGCCATGGGACAATCGTCCCTCTCCAACTGCCACAGGCATGGGGCTGCCTGTGTAAGCTGAGGGATGAGTAACAACTTGGCAGACCCAGCAGAGATGCTGGCAGAGCTCAGCGTTCCCCTGTCTTACCGCTAAAGTGTTTTCTCCTTTGTGGTTTTTTTCTATCTTTTCTCAGATCCATTTGCAATTCCCTTGCCATTCTTTTAAAACGATTTACAAACATAAATGTAAGTGTCTGCGCGCAAGTCTCCCTTGGTACCAGGTACTCGGCACTCACGAGGAGCCCAAAGGCGGAAAAGTGATGGAAGGGGCGAATCTCAACATGGAAAAATCCCCGAGCCTCGAGCTCAGCTGCAATGCTGAGAACTGCCCTTGAGCTCTTTATTACTTGTGAAAATAATTGGAACGTGGTCTTTTAAATTTCTTCTGGGGAACTCCAGAAAGATTCAGTTCTGAGGTGCCCTTAGGAGAGCAGGAACATGCTGAGCCCACTATTAGAGGCTAAGAGAGAAAAACCCCTAAGCTTCCCCCCTCCTTAAACTGTCTGCACAGCAGCACCTCCCTTCTAGTCAGCCTTGGAAAAGAGATGTTGGATGGTGCTGGGACTTCATCAGGCAGAAATGCATTAAAATAACCTCATGAGGACCTTCTTCAGGACCACGACAAAAATCTCTCTGTCTCAGAGAGAGAACCCAAACAGAGACCACCTTCCAGCCTCAGCCACCAGAACAAGCCCTGAGTTGCCTGGGGATAAATAAGTGCTGTGCTCCACTGTGGCCGGAGGGGCTGAGCCTTGCAAGGAGACACCACGCAAGCCAAGGCTTCGCTCTGCTTCCTTGGCGAGCTTTCTGCCTCCTTTCTGGGACAACTCCTGCAGACAGAAACCAGAGCCCGGCTGCCATGTGGTTCTGCCGCCAGGAGATGGAGGCTTTGTCCCGCCGCACCGCACGGATGCCACACGCTTCATCCCTCCTGGGAGAAGCCGGTGAAGGCACCACCACGTCCTGTTTCAGTGATCTGAGAGGGGACGCAACAGAGCGGAGGGACAGGCAAACAAAAGAATAGTTTATTTTTCATACCAGAGTTTCAATAACCATGACTGAATGGTAACTGAAAAGACAACAGATAAGAACATGTTGAACACTAACACAGGCTGTCGCTGAAGACCTTCTGAAACCAGAGCATTTACACAGAAACCATCAGAGCATTTACACAGAAACCAGGAGCTGCACCTAGGAAAGGAGCTGCGACCCCTCCTTCCCCAGACAGAGCATTCATGAACACGGATCGTACCGTGAAGCTCCAACCAGAGCACGCAACCTGTGCAGGCAATCAGGTCCCGAACACAACCTTGTCACCGTGTTTTACCGGCACGCCCTGTCACTGCTCATCCCAGCTTGTCCAGCTGTGGACCCGGAGCACGGTAACCCCGCGCAGCACAAACCACGCTGCAAACACCCTGGGGGCTGCAGCACAAATGAGTCACATAGCTGGGCCCTGAAACGTGGGACTTCCCACAGTACTGATGAGAACCAGGGAGCAGCCGGACGGTTTGCCTGCACCCCCATATATCCGGGGTTGCCCCGTGCAGCCCTTTGGAGTGGAGGGAGCTGAACCGCTTTGGCTGGAAAGCGGGAGCGCAGTGTCGCCCGCTGCCTGCGCAGAACACCCCCGGGGCAGTGCAGGCCAGCCATCCAGCAACAGAGGAAAGCCACCAGCAGCTAGAGAACAAAGCTATTTGGTGCCCTGCCAGAGCCCCTGGGGGACACGGAGAGAGGCAAGTGACAGACCGTGGCTCGGAAAAGCATTTCCAAAAGGCCTAACTTTAAAAGCATGGTGTAAACCCAGCAACTGTACTGGAGCAACCTGCGTGAATACAGAGAACCCGTACTCAAACGAAGCTTGCGATGGGCCCAGTGGGCATTTCACAAGTATTTCTGCCGGCAGAATTCATCCTGGTCTCTGCATTTATTTTTGCGCGTTGTCTTCTCCCGAAAAACAGAAAGGACCTTCACTCCCTGAGCACAGCATTTCCTCACCCACTGGAGAGTAATTGTGCAGGGCCACCCGTGTCCTGGCACCACGCAGAGCTGCCGAAGAGGAGCGGTGGCGGGGCCCTGCTCACCGGTGCCCACCTACTCCATCTGCCTTCTGGTACAACCGGTGGCCGCGGGCAGCTGCCAAGGCTCCCCGTGATGCAGGCAGCTGCCTGCCGTCCTGCAACCCACCTCCCTCCAACCCCCCCGCAGCTGCCAGCCCGCCAAAACCGCCCGTCCCCAGCTACACCGCCTGCATCCACGGAGCAGCCACCTCCTGCCCACGCAGCTCATGCAGGCTGTTGCCACCTGCCTTGGGGCAGCGGGTGCAGGGAGAGCACCAGGTGACAACGGCCCCTGAGGTTCAGGCTCAGCTCCTGAGGGTCTGGGGGGAAAAGAGTGGCTTTCGCACCTCAGCAAGGATCATTTCTGGATGTCAGAGCAGAGCTGTGTGTGCAGCGCCAGCCTGTCACTCTCGCAAGGTGGCTTTGTCTCCTGGAGGACAGCGGAGTGCCACGCTGCCCCAGGCGCGGGGGCCCTGCAGCACCCCTCACCCCTGCTCCCCTGTCCCAGAGCCTCTCCTCTGAAGACGAGCAGGTGCCACATCCACCACCAGCTGTTGCTCCGCTGAATCTGGCGGGTGCCAAGTGTTCAACTTAATCTCTTGGCAGAAAGGGTAAGAATTTTTGCAGGTGGAAGAGGCCAGGCTCCACTCCCTTTCCCCAAAGAACAACTCAAACCTCTCCTGTTGGCAGCAGCACTCCTTTTTCACAGGCAGGCTGCAGAGGTGAGCTGAGAACAGAGGGATGAGAGGACAGGAAGAGGAATTTCAGAGAGTATCTTCCGCATGTTTTGCTTGGCCAGAGCGCAGCTCCTCGTTGTTCCACCCAGCCCACAGACTTCTGCTCCACACAGGGCAGAGTGAGGGCTTGGGGCTCCCAGAGCCCCTCCTGGCCCTGATCCTGCACCATGCCTTCAGGGGACTTGCAGCATGTTAAGGAATGGAGCCCTTCAAACATCTCTTAATCCTTGTGGATTAATCTGCTGAAGCAAGCTTCCAGGTTTTTTTTCAGGTATACTGTATCCACACAGGGGATTTTCAGCCCCAGTTAGGAGGGTCTGAGATCCCCCTGTATGGATACAGCAACACCGCCAGGACAGTGCTGCAGCTCTCCTGCCTGCCCAGCTCTCGGTGCAGCCAGCTCCAGTGGTAGCACTGGGGAGAATTGCTCCTCAGGCTGGAGCCGTGGGACCATGTGCCCTCCATGGCAGCTGATTCCAGATAAACACCCCCACGGGGAGAACGAATTGGTTTCACCAGGGTGGTAAAATCAAGACCGACCTCCACCTGCACATTGAGACATCTTTACCTCCTTGTTCTGCTTCCACCCCTCAACCTTTACAAAGCCCTGAAACATTATGACCTAGCCCCTGCCCAACAGCTAAGACCCGATGGAAAGCCCCTCTGGTTTTCCAGCGCAGATGTGCAGTAAGTGACAGATCAATAAGCAACGTCCTCTATTCATCACAGGTGGCCTGAAAGCAGGAGCATGCAAACTCCTGCAGATGGAGTGAAAGCTAACATCATCACTTCGTCTTTAAATGACCTGGCACAGCATGAAGGCAGTACGTGACGGCAATTGAGTTCTCTAAGTACCATCAACCTGGCCCAGCTTGTGGCTGGTTCTCCTTTAACTTTAGCAGCACCTATAGTCCTTTCTTAGCTCAGTGACCTAGAAACTGCATTAGGAAGTCAAAAGAACATGCCCAATATGTTGGAGAAGCCATTTCTCAAGGATCTGAACCGCCCGCCGCCCCCGATTACTGAGAGATTCGGTTTGGAGCCAGGGCACTCCTCATTCAGTTATCAGAGGTGTAAATAAATACGCTATACAAAGCTAAAATCCAGATACTCTATTCTGATCCCAGTGACATCAGTGGGTACAGGCCCTTAAAGTGTAAGCCCAGTGATGAAGTGCTAATGAAAAAAATATTAATTTCTAAGACGTACCCCAGATAGGGGACAAGTCAGTTTTGAGCAATAAACCATTTTAATTAAAGCTACTTTACAGCTGGGGATACAGCAGTTGATTCGAGTAGCAATGAGGTAATGCAATGAGAACAGGTGGCTGCCTCGTAAAAAGCCCCACCGCACCATAAGCGCTGACATTTCAAGGAGGTTGCCATCAGGTATTATCCCGTGACCACGGCTTGTAGCAAGAGCCGAGCTCTGGGCTTTTCCATGGCCACTTTCCAAAGCCTGGTGTGCCCGTGCTTTGCTGACGGAGCCACCCGACCCGATGTGAATTGCTGGAAGCAAGCGCTTTGCAGAGCAAAAGATCTTTGCAGACTCTCGTGTCACGTCTCGGACAGAGCTGGCGCTTGCGGGTTTGCACGGCTCATGGCACAGCCGCCCAGCGGGACCACGGAGCTGGGGCTCACCATGCAACTATTCAGCAGCGGCGTTTGCACAGCAGCCAGCAGAGAATGGGCACGTGTGGAGACAATACGACATAAAATTGAGAACACATAATTCTCAGCATTTGGAATGGCATTTGTTTCCCTCATTTTTCCTCCTCCTGAGAAATTCTTAAATCAATTACGGTAAAATTAATGCCTTTCGCAAGTAATTTGCTGAGAGGATGGGCTGGGGGATTAGTCGCTAGCTGGGTTCCTTGCCACCCCCAGCCAATTTAGAAAACATTCATTTGAAAGGCTTCTAACAAAATAAAAAAGCTCCTGCCATGTATTTTTATTAATATGCTTTCTAAGCAGAGAATCACAGAAACACAGTAGGCTCAGGGATAACAAGCAGTGACCTACTCTGTCTCCCTGCATTGAGACACATTTGAGGAGATCTAAGTTATCCTTCATATTACCTAAAATTAAGTTCAAAACAGTTATAAACTTTCTGAAGTGAAGACCCGGGAGAGGTGAAACTACCTGTAGAAGGGGAAAGCACTCAGCTCCAACAGGTGAGACACCCCTCCATTGACACTCGAGGGACTGAAGGCACCTGGGTGCAGACACCTCTTGAGACAGCCAGGGCTTTAGGCTCTGTAGGACATCCAGCAGCAGGGTAGCACTCTGGTCAAAATGGGCTAGATTTTTCCAGAACAAAGGAAAAAGCCTTCTCAACCTTCCTCTGTGCCTTTAAAGAACAAATCAAACTCGTGATTTGCACGTTCAGCCCAAGTTACTCATCTCTGCAGAGATACACACACTCACAGATAACAAAAGCACGTCTTAGCCCCACGGCACTTCTCTCTCAGCCCCACCATTATCTATGTTCCTTCTCCCACTAAAGCACCTACCTGGGTTATATGTTGATTTTCCAAACACACCCCACTGATTTGTAGACCTTTTTTCAGCGGAAGGTTTGGTGTGATTCACAAGGGATGCAAAAGAGGGGTGCAATTCCTCCTGGCCTGACCCTGGACCTCTCTGAATCTACAGCACTGGGAGGTTTTTTACCCTTCTGAACTGGGACCTCATTTGACAGGTCACACAGAAGAACAGAGAGGTGCAAAGAGGAGGTATGTTTTCTGCCGTTACCCTAATGCCTACTGCTTGGAAAATATTCAAGAGCCTCCAAAATACCCTGAGTAGCATCAGGGCACAGAGAAGACCATAGAAGTGATGATATGAGTCTCGTATGTCACTGAGTTTCCGCATGTGCTCTGTCTCTTTTCGCTTAAAGCTGCTACACCCTCCTCACTCCAAAAAGCTTTTCTTTATCCAAGCCAATTATTTCCTGAAAAGGTGTTGGAAAGACCAAAGAACAAAGTGTGGGATGCAGAGAGCAAGGCCCTGGGGAACAGCAACCAAAGAGGCACTAGGGCCGGGACAAGCTCCGTAAGTCACATCTAGCAGTTACAGGGTCTTCTTGATTGAGCGATGACCCTCCCTTCCCCTCCCAGCTTCCTGAGCGGTGGAGAAAGGTTGAGCTTTAGGAAGCCACAGGCATCTGGAAAATCATTTTAACAGTGGCAGTACCAAGCCAGCTCTCGGGCACTGCACGCCTGGCTCCGGCTGGCTGCGAGGGGCGAGCCCAGCCCCACTCCTCCTGCGCCCATCAGGAGGGGGCCAGCTCCTCTGGCACCCAGAACCTGCAGCCAAGCTGCAGATGCTGCTTTTGAAGTGCTGCCTTCAAACAACAAAAAGAAAAAAGAAAACCCCCCCACCCCAAGCCCAAATCCTTTCTCCTTTTGAAGCCTAGCTTAAAAGCAAATGGGAACCTGCAGCCTAGCTGCAATGTGATGGGACTCCTCGGCCTTCAGGGGCCTTTAAGTACATCTGAAAGGCATTTAACACCAATAAAATAAGCTGAGCCCTTGCTGGTATTCTTCCTACCCCCTCTCCCCTCGCACATTCACCCCCAGGCTGCTGTGAGCCATCTGTGCCTTGCTTCCCAGGGGAACGAGGGTTAGGTAGAGGGGAGAGATTTGGGGACGGACAAAGAGGTCTGAGTGAAAAATAAGGGCTGCTGGCAGTGCTGTCATGGGGACATAGGTGGGTCGGCTGATCAAGGGAGAAGACAGAGCTTGTCCCTAATGCTGTCAGTGGAGGTGTCGTTCTGTGGACTTTGTCCCCTCTAAAAATTTTGCCGAAGGGAGTATGCGGTTGGCCCGCAGGGAGCTCTCTGCAGCGTGCTGTTGGTGTTCACTGAGCTGGACCATGTTCCTGCCGCACGGCTGCCCTCCCGGTCCCTTCCTGGCCGCAGCCTCTGAGGAGCACTGCAGACCCAAGGTGGGCACGGGGGCCTGCAGCACCTGGCTGTGGTTTTGGTGTGACGCAGGGATGGTTGCAGTGAACACGAAATACCTCCAGACATGTCAGATACATGTCAAAATGTGCCGGCACTAACTCCCAGGTATATTTTTCCAAGTAGAAGGACTTACTGACCGAATGGCCTTTAGAACCTCCAGAAGCACCAGTTAAACCCAGCGATATCAGGCAACTTAGGTTTCCAAACCAAGGGATGCTTTGAAGCCAGCAGATAGCGGGCAGCCTTCTAGAGGCAGGCACGTATGCTGGGCAGCTAGAGGCAGAAAGCACCTATAGCTACAGACCTCCACAGGTCTGGGGGCTGAACACAGCTACACAGGTGGCTACAGCCGAGGCATTCAGAGCACCCTTGCTTACCTCCTCATGCACATTTTAAAGGCAGGCGATAGAAGTAAGGGAAGCTTTTTCCGCCGGCTGAGCAAAACCCATTCTGGGATAGTGTTTAAGGGAAAATGGGTCAGCTCTTCAAGTCACAGATCAGGGCATGTGCACTGGGAAATGCAGGTGGGTGTTCAGAGCCACTCCAATTACCCCAAATCCCTCAGTTGGAACTGTACAGTTGGGATAAAGTTGCCAGTGTGAAAAACAGCAGCTACAAAAAAAGGCCAAGCAGGGGAGCAGATCCTGCTGGGCCGGCGGTGAGGAGTACTGCTGAGCTGCCCGCAGGACGATTGACAGCCCAGGAACAGACTCAGAAAGCCAACCTTGCTCTCTCTTTTATAACAAGACCGGCACTGGGAGGACAGGTTTGCGTTTCACCAGCTCCATGACCACGGCTAAACGCAACACGGCAACTTCACATTGGGAAACATTTCATTTTTACAGTCTCCCCATGAAGGACCCTGAAATACTGTGACCAAAAACCCCAGGGCTGTGCTGTTATTTGCACCTCCACGTGTGCAAGCCGGAAATCAGGGCCACGGCTGCCCCGTGCACTGGGCCATCAGCACCCAATTTCCCTGGTGAAAGGCGCGGGAGCTGCAGGTGCTGCCAGGCCTCCACAGGCGCAGGGAGCAGACCCCGCTCTCTCCACCACCTGGTCAGCAGCTGCCTTGTGCATGTTTATGCCAGCCCTGATGTAATTAGCACCTTGACGTGTGTTAAATGAACCAAGCCTTCCAATCTTTCAGAATAAAACTTTCAAAGAAACAGCTGCAGGGCTGACAGAAATATGATTCTTTCGAAGTCTAATGAATTGTATAATCACTTCAGTCATTATTTTGCATCTTCCTTCCACAGCCACGAGTCCTTGAGCACGGCGAGTTTTAAGCCTCGGCTAGGCCATCATTCAAGATACGAAACGAAACATCAAGCATGTTTCTGAACCCCTGTGAGGGATCAGAAAGCGAGCGGGCGCAGGCACAACGTGCTGGCTGTGCTGGGGTCCGGTGGCAGGGGTAGGGCACAGGTGACCCCGCCGTTTGGTGACCCTCTTGCTTTCACCTCGGCACAGGGCGAGGGACAGAGAGGATGGAGGATGATGCCAAGTCATCGCGCTCCAGCAAGCCGGACCTGGTGTTAAGCCCGAAGCCAGCCAGACTGCCTGCATCCATCGCTACCAGCCCAGCAGCCAAATGGCCATTTTGCAGACTCAGAAAAAAAAAAAAAAATTAAAAAAAAGGCAGCTAGGGTAATCCAGCCAAACTGAGGCAGCGAAACAGAGCGCAGCGTCAGCCCCGGCTCCCTCTGCAGCCAGCAATGACGATGGCTCCAGAAGGCAGTACAGCCTGCGAGGGATGCCAGACCCGAGGGCAGGACCCACAGCTAAGTGAGAGGACCTGTGCCTTTGGATTCCTGTCTAGTGCCTAACTGCCTTCAGATATTAAAATGAGAAAGATTCATGTGGATAGAGACTGCTGTCATGCTCCTCTCCCTCCAGAGGAAAACACAGCAAGCCACCACCTGCCTATTCAACACACTCCCTGCCCTGTTCATCTGATGCAGTTATTTCCAGCTGGTACAATTTTCAATCCTTTGAAAACTAGATTCAATTGACTTTTAACCACCAGGTAAATATGGGAGACATATATCTACTTGCCTTCATTATTTCTATTATATTCAGAACACCTATGGGCTTTTATCCATGAAGGGTTGTGATTTAAACATAATAACAGATAGAAATACTGGAAAGTAATCTCTGAAATACATAAGGATGTGTTCAACACTGCATGCTCCCCATCCAGCTCGATTTGAACCTGTCCAAACAAATTCCAACTTTATTGCAAAACTCTCTCCCTAGCTTTACATGCAGCGCTGCGGGAACGCCTCTGCGCCCGCAGGCCCCATGCTGCACCCAGCAGCGGGGCTGGTCTCGGCGGCTGTGCGCAAGCAGGAGGGAGCGAGTGCAGGAGCCGCTGCCAAAACTAGCCCCTGAAGGTGCAAGAGCTTATTTCAGCCTCTAGTCTAAGCCGGTGTTCACAGGCAGAGGTGTCTGAAGTGTCATAAGCTTCTCAGCAACTAGGACTTGGGAATACAGCCAGACCAGCACTTTTTCACCCTATGAATCGCTGCTGGGCCTGCAGCAGCAGCGACTTTTAGCACAGGCACTGACCAGTTCATTTTCAGAAAGCTCTGTCAGTGATTTGCAATGGCAGTAGGGGAAAAAAAAGAAAACCAGCAAGCTCCAGCCAAACGGCTCACCAGTTGCCATTTGTACCTGGCTGTGGTGAGCTGCATCCCACCCCCATCCCCACTGGCGATGCCAGCACCCGTGGGACCTGCTGCTCCCCACTGCTTGCGTCCCACACGGAGATCCTGCAGGGCTCCGTCCCACATTACCTCCCTGCCTTTTTTTATGGGAGAGGCCAGACCTGCGGCTGAACTCCTGGCTGAACGGTGTCTTACCAAGACCTGCAGAGCCGTCTGCAGGTACAGGTGACTGCGGTCTAAACATGGGAGCCTTATTAAATCCCACGTGAGCAAACAGATGATCTCCCTGAAGGAAAATGCTACCTCCCTTGGCGGGAGCAGGTCCCAGATGAGAGCTTCTCCCAGATGGAGAGAGAATTTACTGTGGCACCTTACGGCTCCTCGGGGCAAAGCTGGTCTCTGCACAACGGCGTCCTCCCATCGAGTCACTGTCATAACACAAGAACACGCATCTCTGCCATAAAAAAACCGAGCAGCTCCAAAGCGAGAGGTGGGGTAACAGCCCGTGAAAAGGAAATAAACGTGGCGATACGAGGGTATTGCCACTTGCCAGTGCCATGGGACAACATTCTCATAACATCCATTTGCAAACACTAATGTTGTCTTTTCAGGATCAAGGGGAGGCCAATTTAGATAAATGCTTAATTTTGTTACCAAAGTTAAATCCTTTAAATGAAATAAAATGTTATTTATGGTTTTATGTACTTGCTGCTCATGTTCTGAATAAAGAATCCACGGAAAGGATGGAGTTGTGTCACCGAGCACATGGGACAGGAATTCACTGCACTCAAGCTGTTTTAGCACAGTGGTTTCATAAGTGTGTGAAAAGAGACTATGTTCTTCATTTTATTCAGTCAGATCAATTTTATGCCTAGTTCACCCAAAAAGCAACTGGAAGCTGAAGACAGAAGTCAACTATGTCATTCCAAGCTACGGAGAAGAGCAGGGTATGAGAGATGACTACAATCTTGAAGGACACGAGGACCAGGAATGACCATATTGTCTTTGTTATAGTATTAACTTGTTGAAAATGTAAAGCATGTTTAGATAAACACGGTTTTCCATATGTATCCAGCACATTCATTTAACTGTTAAAAACACTTATAAAAATTCTATTTTTGGGCCTTTTTAATTGGAATTCCGTTTCCATCCAAATGCAGCTTGACCCACCATGTGTTTAAGAATTACTCATATGGTAAATAGGAAAGCTGCCACTTACCTTATACTAACATAAAAGTTTAAAAAATAAGGCTGAAATGTATTGTGAGACACAGTACTGCTTACATAAAAATGTACCGATAGACAAATTTCATAGGTAAAATGAAATACAGGGTTTAGTGAAAAAGCTTATAATTAGTAAAGAAAATCATCATATTTTGTTTCAAACTCAAATGAGAATCAGCCTTAAGAACATCTACTGAGTAAAGGAAAGGCAAACAACTATGAAAATTGATTATTTAAGTAAGTGTTTCTTGCTTATGTAGCTGGTGTTGTTCACATCAATCCTCACTGCCACGGGGAAACATAAAATTCAAGAGCAAGAAGCAATGAAGACCCAGCAAAGGAAAGATTGGCCTAATAACTCACTTTCTGACTGACGAGCAAAATTCATTTTAAAACACCTCCTCTCCCTGCCTTGTGAAGTGAAACATTAGTTTTTTACTTTTTCCATGCTCTCACCCGAGATTCACAAGTTGTCCAGGTGTCCAAGGGGAATTTGAGGACTCTGGACATTTTTTGATATGCAGCTCTCCTGCCTGCCCGTCAGTGCAGCACGGGCATGGTGCTGAGACGCAGGAGGCCAGCAAGGACCTGCACGCAGTCTGGCTGCCCTTTTTGGGTGCGCTGGCGCAGACAGGATCACCTCTGCTACCCGTCCCCACAGCACTTGTGCAATAGTCCTGACCTAAGACTTAGATGCATGAGCAGTATCGCAGTGTGAGTAATAAATAACGAAACCAGCCAGGATATTCCTGCTTATCATGCTGCATCTCTCTGAGGATTTTCTGCTTTTGTTTTATAAGGGATTATCTCTCAGCCCTTGCCATTTTTACCATCTCAGTTTTGCTTCCCCTCCCCTGTCCCTGTGGGTATTTGAATTCACCTACACCACCTATTTCAAGGAACACGTTCTTGCTCTGATGGCTGAGCACAGCAATTTCTTACACCAAGCATGGACCTCCGAGCAGCAGCTGGCAGGCAGCAAGTCTCCCAGCACAAGGCCTTCACCTGTTCACATGAAGCTTGCAGTTGCAGCAAAAGTTATTTTTGGGCAGCTGCCAACCTCACAACTAAAGAAAAGGATCCTAAACAAACCCGAGATATTTCTCCTCTCTTGCCCTGGCACGCAGCAGGAGGTGTGCATCACTGGGACCTCCTTCCCGGTGTGCACTTCACTAGGGATTTTGTGGCTGCTGCTGTTTTGGTAGCTGCTACTTTACGCAGATGATGAAAAATGCACTTGGCATTGTGCAACTTCAGGGAAAACCTGCCATTTGTGCTGGAAGAATAGCTACAGAAACACGCAACCCGAATGTGAACACAGAGATGCTGCCCCAACGCGCCCACCCACACGTGGCACATCAATAACCCCATGCCCTGTACCGGGAGCCGACCTGCACATCCCTCCCCAGCCCTGCCGCTCCGCCCGGGCTGCGAAGAGCCGCGCCAGCCGCGCGTGTCCCGGGCCCCCTCCCACAGCCACCATGCAGACGGCAGTGCTTCCGCCACAGTCAGCAAGGGGCCAGGTTGGTGGCAGGAACCGCGGCATTAAAAGCTTTAGATCTTGGTGTTAGAGCCTGCAGTTTGTCAGGGTGATTTTGCCTTAAAAGCTTGGACAGCAGTAAAGACGAAAAACAGTTTTGTCATTTTCTCCCCAGCTGCCCTCAAACTATTTAACCCCAGCAGGACGCTGAGCGCCTGCTCCCAGCACACCGCTCCCGCTCCTAACCCTGCGCACCGACCGGCCGCCGGCCACGGGCTGCCTGGAGCGACGGCTTCCTCGGAGATAGGGCAGCTGGAGGCTGGGGAAGAAATGCCCCTCGGGCACAGCGGAGAGGCAGCAGGGATTAAAGAAATCTCATGAAATCCCTGCCTGTAGCTCAGTCAGGGCAGGCTCTTCCCCATTTTAAGACAGCCAGAAAATCTGGCAACCACCACCAGTCTTTCTCTAGAATGTCCAGTAATGCAGACTCTGCCCAAGGACCTAAAACAGTGATAGGATACAGGTGACAAACACTGAACTGGAAGTGTCTAAGAAGCCAAAACCAGGAGGGTTTTAATAGAAATCAGTAGTTTTTCTGGGATTTGCAAACAAATAAAACTGAAGTAATCTAATTTTTCAAAAGCTCAAAGTTAGGTAATTTATTTCTAAGTGTCCATTTAAACAGGCTTTCTCAGACTTCCTGACCAAAACACTCACCGCTGCTCCGTACGAAATTTCAGCTCAAAGAGTTATTTTTAAAGACTGCAGCTACCAGCTGACAGGAAAGTCAAATCCCAGTCTTACATGATCTTAATAAAAGTCTTACACACTTTCTCCTAACATGGCTAAGTATAAAGCAACATGAAAAATTACTAAAACCAAAGCACCAGTTGCAGACCGAGTTCAGCACTTCACATCTGTTTGGCACTAGTGTAAATCCACATCTGGTAAAGGAAGGTGGGTAAACCAGGCCTTTTATTTTAGGTATAGCTGAGGGCTACCAGGGCAGCCATAAAATGGATTTCCCACCTCAGCATTCTCAACCCCTCTTGCCTAAAGTATTAAACCCACTCCTGAAGACAGGGGAAATAGGCCAGTTTTGGCCTTTGTTGCAAAACCAGCTCTCAGGGAGGCTTTGCTGACGTTTCCCAACTCAGTCCATACAGATTGTGCTACGACAGCAACATGCCAGGTTAATGGCAACCCCAGGGAGGGCTCCTGTGAGAGAGGAGAATGGCTGGGACCCTCCTGGAAGATGCTCCATCCTGGAGGAATGGGTTGAGGCGAGGCAGAAGGAAGAAGAGGATCTGTGACTGGTCCTGTACCCCATCGCTTATCCTGTTTGATAAGTGAAGCCAAGAGAGGGAAGAGAATTCAGAAAGGGGGCACTGGAATCAAAATCCAACAGGACAGGAGCATATATGAAGGTTGGGGAAAAATATGCTGCATGTCTGTATCTCGGGTCCTTCCCTTCCGCTGATACCATTGACTGCAGTTGCCCTGCCTGCCTGCTTTACCCACCAAACTTGGCTGCGGGCAGAATCACACACATTGAGCTGGAAATCTCTGCCATTCAGAGGATTTATGAGAAATATTTTACTTTGTTCCCTCTGAAATTACATCATTCTCCTCTTTTATCTGTCTTAAGTGTCAGGAGAGTGTGATGTTAATGAGATGTACAAAGGCTTTTGGGTAGCTGAACAGTTTTACAGTCCCACATTGATAAATTAAAGCATTTGTCACTGTTACCACATTAATGTTTCTTCCTGAGATCAAAGTCTGGATTTGCTGCATCAGAGAGTACCGTCCTTTGCTACGCATTACCACACGTTACCTTCTGAGGAAATTAATTGCAATACTGTATCCCGATTCTCATACCTGCCGATTGCCATCTCCACATGCAGTATGCAAGTCATTTTTTAAGTATGGATTTTCTCCTCGCTACCTGTGTGAAAAGCCTGAATATCTTGTTTCAGGACAATCACCGTCTTCTGACTCTGAAAGGCTGCTCCTGCAGTAAAGAATACTGACAATTTCCTACCTCCTGAAACCCTGGATTCAGTCATGTTAATTTACATTTATATAGCACCTTTCATCCCTGAAGATCCCAATGCACTTTACAAACTCTCACTCTCTGTATACAGAAGCTGTACAAATATACATGGCTACATAAACAGACACAGCAATCCCATCACCAACTGATGAAACGCATCTCTCCGCGTGTATTCCCAGCACACTCATGGCAAGTCAGCTCTGCACACCCTACGTTATATTGCCATCAAGGAGGAAAATAAGGCAGTGTGATTTAGAGGCATGCCATTTCCCTGTCAGGGAAGCGTGAGGAATCTAGGCAAGCAACAGAACAACTTTACAGCCCAGGCGACTGACATCTCCTTGGCACTCTGCTGCATAGGTTAAAATGAGGTAAGACTGATTTGTGGTGAGCTATACCTCGCCGCTTCTGCACTGTCAGTGCCTGTAGAAGTCCAGGCTTGCTGCTCCCTTCCACTGATGGGTGATGCTCAAGCAGTTTGTTTTATAAAACTGAAAAATACCCGTTTGCTTTGTAATGAAAACACAAGGGGAAATAAACCTTCCTGTCCCCAACAGTAGTAAGTGACTGGCTCCAGCCAATCTGATGATGGAGGACAAGGAAGAAGCCAAACATACCTGAGACACCTTTTTGACCACGTCGCTGCCCACAAGAAAGCCCTGTGCGTAGGAGCGTGCTGCGATGAAGGCTCGGGTTGCCTTCACCTTCAGGTCCCTGGGAACTTCCCCGAAGGGCCTGTGCTGCTCCGCGTGTTTCACCATGCAGTCCAGGTACTCATCTGTGATATGGTACTGGGGATTCATCAGCTTGAAGAGCCGCTCCAGCAAGCGTGTCCAGAACTCATTGAGGGCCTCTTCCAAGTTGATATTGGAGCCCCGGTAATAGCGGCGTAGCTCGCTGTACAAGTCCTTGAAGACCTTCATGTTTTGAGTGTACAGTTCTCCGTACATGCTTGGAAAAGCATCATAAAGGGCCTTTTCTGACTTGTTCAACAAATCCTGGAAATAACCTGAAGAGAGAAGAAAAAGGAGATGGTGATGCATCATTCGGACAAGGAGGGATCAACAGGCTGTGCCATCCGGCAGCACAACCGAATGCCCTGAGAAAAGAGAAGGGCCCTAACAGAGCTTTTCCTTCAACCAACCTTACCCACACTCTCAATCTTGAGCCTTAGCTGAGAAGGCTGAAGGAGGAAATCCCCAGTGCCAGAGAACTGGGTCTCTCCACCTCTTCTGGCAACCTCACCTACAACCAAAATTGAGGCTCTTCTCTAAGTATGTAAGGTGCCATAGTGTTACTCATTGGTTTTCTTTACAGAACACATCAACTGGCATTGCTTATGTGTCTGAAGCACAGAGCACAGCGGTCTAAGACAAGGTCCTTGTAGGCACAAGCTCTTCTTTAGGGCAGCACGTTTACTTGAAGAGGACGTGGCTTTACTCTTGACTAGCTGTTGTCTCCACCGACACAAAACCACAATGATTTGGAGAGATCACTGTAACTTGTTAGAGCAGCCTTTCTTTCCGGCCTCACTGCTTATTTTCTGACGTGTTATTTCCAAAGCCCTGGTGAGATGGAGCAGGGCTGCCACCAGCGATGGCGCCAACCCTTCACAGAGATGCCCCCATCAGCCCTAGTCATCGCAGCCAGGCTGGCTCTGAGGCACAGCCTGTGAAGTTTGGTCCAGAGTCCTAAGCACTGCGACAGGAACAGGCACATCTTACTATGTATTTGAAGACAGGGTTGTACGCAAGTGTTTTTGAACTGAGGCCAACATTATCATGTTCAAGGTTCTCATCCCATTTCCTTATTTGGATTTGCATCCTGCTTTTGTTTAGGTATAAAGAACTAACTGGTTTTACACCCGATGTGTAGAAGTGTACACTACACCTGTAGTGGTTGTAGAAGTGACAGAAGTGCGACTCTCTTGCTACATATGGCACGGTAAAGATGACAGATTCAACTCCTTCCTTACCAACGTTTTTAGGTATTTCCATCCTCTCAATGGCCAGCTACCTTCAGGCTCTCTGAGACTGCACAGTGGGGAACTCATAGCAGAACTAGCTTGATCCAATTTATTGATTAACATAAGCAACTTTAATCATCACTGAAGTCAGCGAGAGGAAAAATGATTTAAATAAATTCATTTCAATTACATCTGTACTTTTTAGGGACTTTTTGAAGCAAACCTGATAATACTATTCTTTAAATCTAAATTACTATTACTTTTTTTTTTTTTTTTGAGATGTATGATAAACTCTAGTTGCAGGGAAACTGTTATTCAATTAAAATCAAGCAGCATGTATTTAGGTATATAAATTAACTTCACTGTGCTAGGCATATAAGAAAAGAAAGCAAAACTTCTGAAAAATGCATTTTGCATGTATAAAGCTTTATTTAAAGTATTTTTGGAGGGAATGGCATTGACTACAATTAAAGATCTCTCAAACTTTAGAACTAGTAAAGCTCATTTCCATGGGTCTTGTTTATATTCACAGACTGGAAGGGCCATAGAAGCTTAATAATTATTAATATAATTAATAAATATTAATTATATTAATAAACATTAATAATCTCTCACTGGCTTCTCAGATTTGAATGAAGCTAAAACTCAACAAGCAAATCAGGCTAGTGAGAACACCCTCTGCATCCACACCACAGGCTGCTAATACTGGAACTTCTTGCAGTATTTTAACAAACCGATACCACGCATTAGTAGCCTGGCTTCCTCCAGCCACAATCACGTACTGCTTAATAGTTTAAAATTTGATTTAAGTGCTTTTAGAAGATTGTGAGGAAACTGGGTCTTAAGCAGAAGCTCAGTTTAATCACTTATTCAGAAAATAAAAATATGTTACCTAAAATGTTGAATAAAACCTGTGGTTTTCAAGTATGCTTTCGGAAGAAATTTATTCTTCCTCAGCCTGACCTGGTTGGCAGTTTGTATCTTCAAATATTTGTCCTGCGATCCCTCCATGTCTCCAATGACTGATCTGCACGTGTTTCTCCACCTTCTCTATTAAAACCGGCTTTCTTCCTACAGACACCAGGCGTGAGCATGCTGCCAGCGGGCTGGCTGGGCACCGGGCCACCTATAAAATTACCTTGTAACGAGGGGTTCCCAATATGAACAAAGTCAAAAGCTGATCCCATCAACAAGTACTTTGCCTGCAGCACGTGCTGTCCTAGCACAGCTTATCAAAGCCGCTCCTGTGGAAGCTCAAGACAAGGGCGATTCGAGCCCTGCCCTCTCCCCGGGTCTCAACTCCTACTCCCCTGCCCCAGCTGCCAGAGAGGAGCTCTCTCCCAAGGCAGGACAAGCTTTCTGCAAGGCCTGGGGCCTCTCATCCCAGCCCGAGGGACTCCTTTGGGTCTGCGTCTCCCCCCGCTCGAACAGTTCAGCCATTGCTAGTCCCAAAGACAGCGGCACGTGGCAGTTTTTTCTTGTGACAAAATCATGGCTATGGAAGGCAGTGAGAGCTCTCTTTTTACCAAAAGGCCTCATCTGCCCTGAATGATTGTACAATATATAATTAAAACTTGGCAAGTGTTACTAGCACATACATAGCACCCATCCTGGTAACCCCCATTCATCGGTCTCTACACAGACCGCTCTGCTTCTGTGAAATGCTTGCGTATCCCCTCAAAGCCACGGCTCTGTGCCCAGCGTAGCGGTTGTGCGCACCCACTTCTAGGAAGTTTTGGCTACTCCACCAACAGGTGAGAGGCTGCAAAAGGATGATTCACCATTTGAGAGCTTCTCATCCAGCATTTCTCTCCTGCCCTGGCGTCGCATGTGGACCCGGGCTAAGGAGATCACAGCAGGGCAAGAGGGCAAGCCCACGGCAGGGCTGCCGCAGCCCCGAGCCCGCCCGCTCTGGCACCGCTGCGAGCCGACTTGGGGCTGATCCCGCTGCAGCGTCATCGCTTCTTGTTGCGCAGTCACCTTCCACTGCAGCATCTCCTGGAGGGGCTCGCTCCTCGGCTCACAGGCCAAGCAGGTAACTGCCAGGCAGACGATCTGTCCTGGCAGGACACTTTTTCCATGTCTGATTAATCTGAGGTGGCTTCATTTTTCTGTTGCCACGGCCTTCCTACCTGTACAATGAACAGAAATGGCATTCACCTACAACAGACGCAAAATACAAAGTTCCTCTGATGCTGATGAGATACCTAAAAGCCGCTCTGTATCTTAATGTATCACTCCAAGTGCTGCTGGTTACCCATTCACAGTTTAATTAAACTGAGCTAAAACTCTCTTTCGTGTACAATCAGCGCTCTTCTCCCTGTGACACTAACTGAATAAATTGCTCAGCAATGCAGGTCCGACATGCAGCTTGGCACTCACTATCAGGAGGAAGAAAACACAAACAAACGCGGCCCGATTTGTCAATTCAAGGTAAAATGACTTTCTTTGTATTGCTAGAGGAGAAACAAGATGTGTATCTTTCTGACAAAAAAATGGAAATTGCTCTCAAAAAAATCCAAGCTAATTAAGAGTTGATGAACTGTTACTTCTCACCTAAATGAGAGAACACCAATTACAGTCAACTCATTTGTGGCTGGTTCTCAGAAAGTTCTTCTAGATTTCACACACTGATGAAAAAAAAAATTCTACATTATCTAGGGAAAATTAATTAGCGATTAAGCCTCAATGTGTTTGTGATGAATAGCCAACCTGGCAGAGAATTTAAATGCCCATTTTGTAGCATTAGAAAAAGCACTATGAAGTGGGGTTTGTCAAGAGGGACGCACAGAAGCTTGCGCTAACTGCCCCGGTCCTCATGACCACAGCCTGCACCGCTTTTACATTTAGCACCGGTATCTCCAATTAACACTGCTTCGTCTTCCTGTTGCTCCCTGCCCACTAATAACGAACCTTTTAACGTATTTAGACATGTGTCATAGATTAAGGATGTGCAGGGCCTTGGGATGAAACAACTTGCTGAACCAACTGATTTCAGGAAGAAGCAATTATTTATTTTAGGGAAGCACCTGTAGTCATGGTGGGTGGGGGACCCTTAGGTAACCTGGGTGGCTGGAAACCTCTAGTAATACAGCTGTCCCACTATTTCTGTAAGAAGTTAAAAAAAAAACCCCAGTGGGTCCATTTTGGATTTATTAACTCTCCCTTGGTCTACCACTGCCAGGTCTGCCCGAGCTCCCAACAGACCACTAGGGAGATTAGCTCAGGCAGGGCTCGAGCAACGGGAGGCAGCTCCATCCAGGTCACATCCTGAAGGCCCCTGAGCTCTGCCAACACCACGTTCTCCAGGACGGCAGCAACAGGCTCAACCTATGTCTGCATTCGTGCACTGTAGCATGCGGCTTTGCTAGCCTTGGAAATGGTAGGGGTGGAGGGAAAGGGCTCATGAGGAGCCAGTGCTGGAGCTCTAAAGCCCTCACTTGCTCTGGGAGTCACTGCTGCGGTCCCACCCCTGGGAGCAGGTACACAAACACCTGAGCTGGCTCTGCACAGGGCCAGCTTCCCTCTGAAATGATGTATTTGTTTCCACTCTGAGTCACAAGAAAGCAGTTATGTATTTTCTGGACCCATGCTGGAAAACCACAGATTCCTAGCTTCTGCCAGCCCCAGAAATTTTACAGTGGAGGTGTACTAGCCAGAGACACCATCCTGCAAGTCACCTGCTAAATCCACAACTGGGTTTCCCCTCTTCCGAAAACTTTTCTCAAAGAGCCATCGAACAGTTGAGTCCTTGTGCACTGCTGCTGGCTAAGGGCTTCGCAACACTGCAGAGCCCAGCAGGTGGTCTTCCAACACCAGTAATTCCGTCACATCAAGCTCAGTTTCCCTGCGCCAATGAAAGGCACAGCTCCTCAGTCAAAGCTGTTGCTACATGAAACATCACCTTTTCACACTCTCCCTGCAAAAGTATTCCAAAGGAAAAAAAAAAAGAAATGGGAGCCTGGTTGTTGTTGTTATTATTGCCTCTCACTTCCAGGCTCAGAACGAGACGACTGGCTTTGCTCAAATGAAATTTGCCTTTTGGCAGAGGTCAGGTCTGAAAAACTTCTGCCTCATATACAAAAATGCGAGAAAGTTTTTTACAAACAAGACTATTCCATAACCTTGGCTGCTGTTTCTCTTGCTGTTGTAGTGACAAAAAGTTACATATCAGAGAATTAAGTTTTCAGCCAGAATCTATAACCTTTGCATTCAAGAGAGATTGCAAATCCCCACCCACTCCCCTGCTTCACAGCTTCCCAGTGTTCGCAGCTCATATTTTCACAGTTTCCACATTTTCACAACTCTGGATTCAAATTGGGAAGCTGTGATCAGCAAGGCAGGGACCGGCAGTTTCTCTCTGAAGAGAGAAAGTTTTGAGTTCCCCCTTCCCCACCGCCCCCCAGCGCCGAGTACTTTATCCAAACTCTTTGATACCATTTGATGATTCAACATCTGGAACACACTGATGCTTCTTCAGCTAATACAATAATGGAGTGGGAATGGATGCAGGGGGGAATGAAGAGGTCACTGAAGGAAGAGCATCCAAATGCTTTGGGCATGCAGCAGATCTGGTTTTCTTCAAAAGCCATCAAATTTTAGAGGCATAATAGAAGAAATACGAGAATCGGAGAAAGTTGACTGAATTACTTCTGATCTGAATATTATTAAAGCCTTAAGCAGAAAACTGCAGTACAAAAAGTCTGAAGCACAACTGGAAAGAGAGTAGTACCCGATCAGAGGAGATGAAGAAGGAAAACGCATTGCTCAGATTATGCCATTAATTCCAAAATCAGATTTTAAGAAATCTGTTCCTAAAGGCACGTTTAGCATTGAATGATTGGATTTGGTGAAGACTCCAGGCAGTCACCTCTGCCTACATCTGGAAGTCAGACATAAAAGGAGGGGAAAAGCATCAGGGTGCAGGGCTCCAGGAGGAAAGAAGCCCATGGCAGGCAATACCTCCAACCCATCGCTTCCCCTTGGAGCAGCAGAAGCAGCACCCAGGGCTTCACCTTCCAGCTCCAAGCTCCCTCCTACTTCTTGCATTCTTAATACAAGAGCAGACTGCTCCACCCTGGGACAGCAAAATTCAATTTTGCTTATCCTTCTGAAAAGCCTGGAGCAGTCTCTGCAGGAACTCCTAATGACTTCTACTGCAGCCATGGAGCGCAGCAGTGCTCTACACCTACAGAAGTGTTGTGCTTGTGCAAATGCTGAAAGAGTTTTTCAGCACTGGGGCAAGATGAAAATCCTGCTGCTGGCAGGACCGCTTTGCACAGCGAGCTAGGCCTGCGGTCAAGGGGCCTGGCAGTGCAGCCATAAACTGCCAGGACAGCTGGAGGCAAAAATGTGAGGAGGAAGAAATATCACAATTTCTCAAGTTTGAGCAAGCACATGAGCCTGTGGTGGAATTCACGCAGGGCCAGAGCCATGGAGCGTCTCTGCAGCTCTGAAGGGAGGCCGAGTGAAATATGCTCACTGATAGCATTGCTATCGTGTTGCAAGACTGGACTAAGAACAGGAGAGAAAAATAAGCTGCCTCTGTGGTGTCCTGTACAGCAGTAAAAGCAAGGAAAGAAATAGCATGGGTACGTCTACTAGAGCAGAGCTCCCTCTCGGGGCCAGCCCCGCCGGTCCGAGGCACAGCATTTTCCTGGGCTGAGTGCCCATTTAATACACTGCTGCACATCCCAGTACCAATTTGCTTCTCCAGTTGGTTTTAATGCTGTCCTTGCAGTCAAACCACTATTAGAAGAGAATAATTCAGCAAAAGATTTAAGCCATTAAAATCCAAATCTAATGCCTTCATGTCTATTTTATTCACTTCAGCAAGTATATTTTATTCATAAAATTGTTATTACTCATTACTAATTTAAGTACTACCCAAGCCTGTGCTGAAGAGCTGGTATCAATACAATAGCAGTGATATGCTCTGATTTGTACCTTAGCTGGGTGCTGCCAAAGGAAATAGTCAAGGCACGTGGCTTAGGCTCCATGTGCAAATAGCCCTGCACGTAGCAATCCCAATAGCATTTTCCTTGGGAGATACCTCTAACCTCACAGTTTCACGCTCCTGTGAAACAGCTGCTCTTGTGCAGCCGTTTCCTCAGTCCCGATCCACCCTGGAGAGTGCAGTCCCTCCCTGCGTATTCCGGATCACTCTCCTCTACAATGTCTGTCCCACATTACCCATTGCCCCTGTTTGGTGGCTGTGCCCTAAGAGGCATCACTTAGGTCTCATCACCACAAGAGTCAGATTGCAAAAAGGCCCAAACAAGTGGAGTTAAAATTAGTTTCTACCTAGAAGCCAAAGGATGAACAGTGCGAACAAATGTGCCAGGATGCAAGAATTACGATGCTTTTAGGTAGTGCAACATCCAAACTTTTAGGATTTTCTCCAAAGAGCCACTTCACGTTTAATGGGGTGCCAAATACTTTTATCTGATTTCTGCTCTGCACACTGTGTCCAGGAGAGGGGCTGAGAGCCGTGTAGGAACACAGGACTGAAGAGATGCTGTGGGTCAATGAGACAAGTGCCAGACCTGCCATGCAATCATCTCCTAAACCTGCTCAGTGCCTGGCCCGAAGGCAGTTAGGAGATTTTGCCCTCCCTGCTCCTACTGGAAGGATGGTCCAGAACTTACCCTTCAATGGGTGGACTCCTTTTCTTAATTTTCTGCTCTAAGTTCATCCTTTATGTGCTTGGTCTTTGACAATGCGATCCTCTAGTTTCAATAGTTGTTTTTGTTTCCTGGTGTCCACTCTGAGACATTTATACACAGAGTCCCCTATTTTCTCAGCATCCATGCCGCCTTGCTACACAAGCGCAGGTACTTTCCCCTCTCCACACCTGACAGATTCTCCAGTCCTCTGATCATACCACTAACTCATCTCTTCTGGTTTGCATTAACTTTTCTTAACTGTGGGTGGTCAGAACTACAAAGAACATCTCCTTTTCTTCACTGGAAATAACACCGTGAGTACTGCAAGGACTGCACTTACCTTTTTTAGGAATGCATCACATTAGCATTTCACAGACTTTCCGCCACCAACGGACCTCCTCCCAGCCCAGGAGCTCTCCTTTCAACACAATGTATTGCTGCCTCCACTTTAGCAAGTTCTTCACCCGATTATTCCTTTACTAATTTCCATCTTCTTCATCTTAATTAACTACTTAAGGCACAGATGTAAGTGCCTTTGAATTCTCCAGAGATGAGATTAGGTGATAGAACAGACACACTATGAGGAAGAGTGAAAGCAAGGAGCTATGTAGGATTTGACCTAATCTCTACAATAGCTGGGTCTGGGTAAAGGCAAAAGATGGCCTACTTAAACTGGTTTTAGAACTGGGATATACAGCAGACAGCTTGTTTTTTTTGTTGGGGGGGGGGGGGGGGGGAAAGAGCTTGTTGAGAAAGCAAAAACTTTTTTTCCTGCAGATGAAAGTTACTGTTGTGTGAAAAAACATTTTGGAACAGGGCTCTGCTAGTGAGAGGCCCAGGAATCACCTCCAGTCACTCCTAAGAAATAAAGTATACTTTTTCAGCCAGGTCTTGGATAATATTTTCATACTTTATAATGCAAGCTTTGTGCCCATTTGACAGTGTTTTGAATGGAGGTCAGAGAGATGTAATTATTTGCATCTATTTTTTATCCTCCATATCCCCCTCCTCTGTTTCTATGATTAGCCAAGATAGTTTGTTTTTATCTAAGGCAAGCAGGAGTGAATCCATCTATCAAAATAAGGGAGTGGAGAACATTCCCTGGCTGGAAAGTTCCCCACAGGGAAAAAGAAGATCCTCTCTTGAGGAACAGCAAGAAGGTGGATACTCTACTTGTCCTACTGGCAACCACCATACAACTACTTGGCACACAAGGAAAGCCAGCCAAGGTGACAGCAACAAGCCTGGCTGTCATGAGCACAGCCACTGACACCCTCCCCAGCCCCAGCATCAGGTCTCTCCAAAACACAGCTAGTGAAAAAAACACTTTAGACTTTGATGATCCTGATGAGCTCAGCATTACCGTCCTAATGGCCCTTGGAAACCGATGTGTGCAAACCTTAAGACAGCCCTGAATTCCAGTTCATATCAGAACTTTGCAAAGACAAGAGTCACTTGGGGAGGGGGGGCAAAGACCAAAGACGTCTGAATTTTCTGACTGGCAGGACATATAAACAAAGCCTGTGCCTACGCTACAGCATTAACAGCAGCCAGCATGCCCCCGCTGGAGCGCCTGAGCCCACTGCGGTATTCCCTTCTGCCTGGCGGAAAAATAGCAAGGAGGGGGCTGGAGCAAGTGGCACGCACCTGCTCGGAAAGTGATTCCAGGCAGCACACAACACCCTCGCAGACCCCGGGATATTAAATGCCACGAAACGTAACGCAGCTGACATCCAAGCCATTTGCCTGGATAGCTCCTCTGTTGTTTAGGCTTGAAATTTCCATGGTAGGAAGCTTGCTGCGGCGCAATGCCCAGGGCGGGAGGAGGGCTGCTTGGGGCCAGGGCGGCTCGGCGGCTGCTCGGGGCTGCACATGTGGAAGCGCACGCGTGCGGCGCCTGCGGCCGTGCTCCAAAGGTTGAAATAATTGAGCAGGAGTCAGCTGCTCAGGTGTACCGAGGTTTGTGTGCACAGCTGCAAGGTCAGACAGCCTCCAGTGGTGCAAACCAGCAGACGGCCCTTTGCACACGCATGGCTGGAAATACTCAAAAGTTGTATGTGACTGTGGCTCCGTGTCCACATATGAGACTGGAAGACAAGCTGCACGTACACTAGATTTTTCACATTGTTTCCTCAGACTTGGGCCTCCATTAAATTTCTACCCTGTTCTTTGTACGCCTCTCAACACCTTCTTTTGATTGAAGCCTATAACCCAGTATGGTGCAACACGGCACAGAAATGCGTGTCTCGTCTGGGTACTCTAAATATTTACATATGAAGCTACACTGGATCACACCAGGGCTACACAGACTGGAGCTGCAGGCATGCATGCAGCCATGAGGCAAGGCGATACCGCGTACTTAGGAAAGGCATTGACAACAGGACAAGGAGTGACCTTACCCCTCATTCACCCACTGAACGGTTTCCTGGCCAAACCCCTCTGTTTAAGAGTCACTGCTGGTCACCAGCTTCCGTGGACTTGTCAGGCCCATTTTGAGTTGAGCTACACTGCTGGGGTCTTGCCATGGGCCCCACACTTAGTTACCTTTGCTGGGGAAAAGTACTTCCCTCCACTGCTTTTAAATCTCTTCAGTACAACAGACAAACCATTAACCTTCTAGTGTAAGAAATACAGTGTATTAACTCCTTATTTGCCATCTCTAAGTGTTTCACAGACCTTTATCATACCTACATATCTTCGCTAAGCGGAAGAGTCTTATCTATAAAAAGTAACCTAATTCTTTCATTTTCTTTGCCCTTATGCTTTTCTTCCTCAGCACAGGCTCCTTTTGCCAGTGTATCAAGCTCAGAAAACTCTTCTGGTCCAAAGTCCTACATGCTGAGAGGCCTTGTGCTCCAGCCTGCCTGGCGGAGAACAAAGACCTGTGCTGCAAGGTCCTGCTGCGAGGAAACCTGCTGTAGGCTGAAAGCCCTTGCAGAAGGGATTTCATCTGTTTGCAGCCAGGGTGGGATGAGCAAATACAAGAGATGTGAATCTTAAGATTATTTTCCTGAGACCAGAGGTGGCAAGAGATTTTAATCACGGCTCCTTCTAACTATATCTGTGCTACGACTACAGACTCACGGCAAATGGTGAAGTTCCCCAGTGAAGTATTGCCCCAGTAGGCTCTTATCAACAGATTTCACAGCAGCCTCAGCCTCTCTGCGAGGTAAGGACTGGGAAGGCACCTGGGTGGGATTCATCAAACGGGAGTCAAACCTGATCTGGTGGCTTAGTCCCTACTAAGGAAGGAAAGGCACCTCCCACTCACTGAGGCACTCACTTCAGCACGCGTCTTCAGAGCCGCTCATCTCTCTCTCTGGACTGTAGTAGGAGCTGGGATAATGAAGCTAGAGAGCACGCTGCACTTTTGCATAAATGGAATTTTTCAAGATGAATTCCACTCTTATTTTTTGCCTCTAAGAAAGCCTGCATTTAAAGGCAAACCAACAAGCATCATAGCTATCACTGACAGGAACATGAAAGGTGGTAGAAGTAATTGCCAATAGCGCCTGTTCCTTTCTGGGTTTATTCAGTAAGACCCGAAGGGCTCTATTACTTTAACAGTAAAATAAACTCAGAAGTATCTTACAATATTGAGGCTTGCTGGCAGTTTTAAAAGGTGCGATATACACCCTGGATAAATGCACAGCACATATACCCATACAGCAGAGGTATTTTTCACTCCAGAAAGAAGAGCGTTGCTTTCCTCCTGCTGAAATAAACAACTGGTTATGCGGAAACACGCTCTCCCAGCTGCAGATACAAGGGTCACTGCCAAGGTAACCTCCCGACGCCCCGGCTGTGTGCCCATGTACCAGGCTGGCAACAAACTGCAGAGACATGGCATGAATGACAGAAGCAAGGAATCCGTTCAGGAGATGCTGTTCAGGTTGCCACGTTTCCAACAAGACCTTCCCGATCAGCCTCACTGAGGTTGAGTTTGACTTTCCGCCCCTTTCAGCAAGCGTCAGGCAGCTGCCACTTCAACCCTTCACCTGCCAGAGCACATCTCAGCCTCCTTCCCTCACTTCGAATATACACTGCTGAAGGTTAAAAATAATTAAGCCTTTATAGCTTTCAATACGCATCTTCTAACTTCTTCCTTACTTATAAATTATACCATTATCATGAACCAATTTGTCACTAAGTCAGGCTCCTTGCAGTAATATTTTAATTGAGAAAAACACCAGTGAATGATTCTCTTTTTAAAATTAGATGCATTTCATTGTCTGAGAAAAAGCAGAGGAAAAAACCCCACGGTTTGTGCCTATCTGACACTTTACATGTTCAAAGAGGGACTTACGCACTCAAGCATCCTCACTGCGTATTTTTCAAGATCAAAACTCCTTGCTTAAGTTTTGAAAAGCTGTAGGCTTCATACTGTGGCAGTGGGACAGAACTGACTTTGGCTTTTTATCTTTTTCATTAGCGTTGCCCTCTGCTCAAAACGGCCTCTAGACAAACTATTTATTGTTGGGTTAATTAGGTCATTTGAATCTATGCTTGCCACTGCATTTTTGCAGTATAGAGTATCTAAGACACATGGTCCTCGGATATCTAAGTATCTTGAGTATCTGACATGTGGGCTTTCCCAAAGGAACAAGAAGGACAAAAATTACCAGCTGTGGGGATAATATTCTAGACAGGCGGAGTTCCCATGTTATTATTGCAGGAGTTTATCTAAGTCTGTATAAAGCTCTTAATCTCTAGTTTTCTCTCTTTCAATGCCATCAGAAAAGAACTTGTCTCTTTGTAAAAATAATTTGCTTACGACATTCCTACCCATTGAACCAGTATGAAAAGGAGAAATAGGTAAAGATGAGAGAAAACAGCTACTGTTAGCAGGCAATCCAGAGCATGCAATATGTATGTGTATCTGGCAGCTGAAGTGAAAAGGATGTACACATATACAATAACATGCATGTCTGTTATTTGAATAACAGGCAAATTAATATCAATTGTTATTATAATAGAGCTGAAATACGGATATACATATATATTATACACAGCTACCCTAAAATAATATTAAGACATAACAACACACTTTCAGAAATTAGGAAAAGTCAGAAGGATGGTGGGTAACACAGCACTCCCTCAACCCTTCAGTGCATGGGGATTATACCAGGTATAACCACATGGGACTGCTTTCCCCAGAGGAGAGGGAAGTGTGTCCTCTTCCCAAATTTTAGGTGCCTGCTTCAAAAGAAGCACATTTTATCAATTGTTAAGGAAAAGCAATTCAGGTTCCCTGCCAGATATTACAACAGTAAATCCAGTAGCAAATTTTAGTTCCCCTGCCACTAGATGGCACCTGTTTTGTTAAACACTGCTAACATTTCACCTTGTCCAATGATAAAAACTTAGATATAGCTTGATGTTCAAAAATCCCGAGCATCATTCAACTACTTCTATTTTAAAACAGAGTCACACTTTTAAAGCAGTCCTAAAAAGAGATTTAAGCTTAGCTTACCTAGCCTATTTTTTTTAAAGGTTGCTAAGTGTATCCTGACCTATAGACACGCTGGGATAAAACCACTGGATTCTCTGTCTGCACTCGGGAGCCTCGCTTGGCTGGAGCCCACCTGCGACCCCCAGGTAGCGCTGGCTCTAGCCAAGGAGATGTGGTTTATCACTCAGTGAACATTAGATCACAGAAAACCAAACAAGTAGACAGACTTAATTCAGCCTTCATTCACTCATCCTCTTCTGAATGGATGGATGAAAATGTGGCACCAGACCAGGAGGTGCAATAGCTGAAGTGTCCTAAGCCTTGACTTGGTGTTGAAAGCCGTATGAAGAAGATCAGTGCATATCTAGAACGAGTCAAAATACTGAGATACCACAAGCTATGGACACCTATTTTATAGCCGTACTACTACTGAATTACTACTGGCTGATTTCACTGCATTTCATTGAGATTCACAAAAATAAAATACCTTGTCCAGTATTTAGACGTTTTTCAATTATGTGTGAATATATTTTCTAATGGGCATAAACATATTTTTGTTTGTGGACTATACACGTTATATATTACTGGTTTGATTTACTACTTGTGTATAGGTCTTTAAAGTAAAATCGCATCGTGACTGTGACCAGCATGGAAAATCTGCCACAAAATCTATTTGCTTTGGAAAATTGTATGATGGAGGATGCTGCTGTTCAATTCTAACTATGGCTTGAAAAAACCCCATCCCTCAGCTGTTCACCAACACTGTTTTCAGATGAGACACGGTAACTAAGTGAATGTTCCTAGTCCAACAATTCAGCTAAATCCCTGTGGATAGCCACATAGGCTACACCTGACAGTGGTGCATAATGCAGCAGCAATCTATAAATACGTGGCTGGTGGTCACTTCTGCACCCTCCTCCTTGGCTCTCTGTGAACAGGACAGACAGAGGGCATGACCATCTTCCCCTGCCCATGTGGCATCTTCACTTCGTGCAAGCACTGCAAACCTGCACTACCACGAACACAATATAGTCCTTATTTAGGGGCCAAAGTAAAGCACAGCAGAAACTAATTTTGGCTTGGGATGTTCCACCCCTCCCAATCATTCTTTCCTCAGCCAGGCCTGACTTACAGACCACCAGTCACCTCCACAGTATTTGTAGAGATTTAAACCTCATCTGGAGGAAATACAATTTTGAAGGCTCGGGAAAGAGTCTGCAAGAAGTTGAGAAATGCCTCGTCTCCCATCCTAATTCCATTTTGAGATGTACATATAATACACGTATTTATAATTTATGAATCAAACATAAATCACCTTAGAATTTGCAAGCACTAAAAAAATCTTGGAAGACAAGCTGCTTGGGTGCCTTCTGCCTCTCAGGACTATCAGCTGGATACATCAATGACTGAAAACATCTGCATCCGCCATGGGCTGTCATCATGCTTACAGAATTGAGATCAAAAATGCGTGTTTTAAAGAAAATACTAGCTGAGAACCGGAATGCTAACCACATTCTGACTGCACCTATGCTTAGAAAAAAAAGAGAGGAAACTACAAGTGCTCCTTCTTTTTAAAAATTCATTTAAAACAACTAAAAAAAGGCTTTGGTTAGCCTGGACGCTGGCACTCTCCTCCTGCCCAAGTTGGGGTTTCTGCTGCTTTTGAAGCGTTTCTGGCTCAGGTCCAAGTTTGAAGGATGGGAGAAACAGATATTAAAAGCATGTGCTTGTTCCCCTTCACCCAACTTAAAACTTGCCTTTTTCTTCTGTCAGATTTTATCCCAAGTACATTGCACCAGTGAACTGGACATGAGTAATAAATTCTGAGCTCTTTTAAATGTCCTCCCATGAATTTAGGTTGAAATTCTCATTAAACAGCAGAATAATTTAAGGCATTTAGTATGCATTTATGAGGATGCACAGAGATGTTGACAAACAGCTGTCATTCATGCTTTTCTCTTTATCACAAACACTTGGGGACAATCCGAGAAATTTCAGATCAGGCAGAACATTTAGAACAGACAAAAGGAAACAGTATTTCAAACAGACAAGTTATGGAAAACCCCACCCCTGTTACAAAATGTCCTGGATGCTGAAGACTAAAATAGACTCCAAAGGGAGGTCCATTTGGGGGACGTGACAAAAAATGAACAAGACATCGAGGGAAGCAGAGGAACTGCAAAACATTCACGGGGCAGAAGGCACACAAGATAACTTTGGTGCTTCCTCTGTAAGCAAGGGTGCACCTTATTAATTGCCATTACCTTAATTACCCTGGGATGCTGTCAAGATTCAGGTAAGAATCAAAGTGAATTTTATTCTCTGGGAAAAGAAAGTTAAGAAACCAGTTGCTAGACTCAGAACACAGACCGACCGAACCGCAGCAAAGCCGCACCGTCCTAGCCACGGACTGCTCCCCAGAGCCACCTCTGGGTCCTGCTCAGCTCACCGGGAGCGAGGCACCCTGCAGCCTGCTACAACCAGCACCCGGGGCTTGGACAAGCTCTTCTTTCTGGCACTGTCCCCCTAAACCAGAACCTTCTTCCTGACGCATATCCCGCTCTGTGACCTTGTTGTACCTGAATGTATTCCCAGGGACCTTCCATAAAGTAGAAGCTCAGTGATTAACTTAATTAGGATAGCAACTTACATATCTCCTGTTAATGAAAAGCAGACCATGCTATCACCTAACTCGTTAATAGACAGCTCATCCAGATGACACAGATACAGCCTTTTCTTCACAAACATATCGGTGAGTGGAACCTGGAAGTCTCCTCTGCATGTACATAAATCTAAGTAAACCCACAAAGATGTCTTGTACTAGCACTGCAACAATAATAATAAATGCAGCTTACTGTCAGCCCTGGGCAGAGGCTGTAGATAAAAACACAGCCTGAGCAGTACCCTCATTAGGGCTGTCTCGTAAGAGGAACCTATCCTACATATTGACTTTTCCATGCCTGTTGCGGTGGGGGGTAATTTGACAATTTGCCTTTGATTCCCTTAGGATGCTCCATCTGGGTTCAGATCAATGGCCCACCCACCTGCTTCAGCGGAAGTCTGCTTTTAACTTGCCAACTATAAAACACTCATACAAATTTATGGTTTGCTCATGAAAAAATACTAGTGGCCAAGTGATGTACCTTCCCCAGAGAATTTCACCTGAGTAAGCCAATTTGTGTCTGAAGGAACCAATTTTGGGTTACGCCAGCTTTTCAAAAGGACGTAAGTACTTTTTTGTGCAGTTCAGACAGGACAAAGCAAACTGAAGTCCTTTCCCAATGTTTGAGGGAGCTGAAGAGCTGCTCCCAGCCCTAAAACACCGTGGAGGCGGAAGCTGCCAGCCGGAGGGGCCCTGGAGGATGACCAACTGCCCGACTGGGGCACGCTCTCACAGTACCTTTTCTGAAATCCCTGTTTATGCCATTTAACTGCCGCACATAACCAACAACTTACGTAGCTGATTTCCTACACTTTTGATTCCCATTTCAACTACATGCTTGGCAACTTTCTGTTTATGCTGCTCCAGTCTCTTTAAAGAGGGAAAAGCAGGCAAACTCCTTGTTAATGAGGTAAAGGGCAATTTTACTTCATTTAGAGCTCCCCTGTGTCCGTCTGATACATGCCGTGGCTCACGGCACTGGATTCTTCACGCAGAAAAGAATAAGGACTATAAAGAAGGGGTGGCATTTGTGTCCCACTATCATTAAGTCAAAGACAAGACACTCCCCATTTCACACGATGGATAACCAAGCCTTCAGCCTTCGAAGCATTTGACATTGCTGTCTTGATCTTTTGCCGTTATTGCTCTCTCACATAACAAAGGGAGGAATTGATCTGCATGATCTCCATCTGCCCAAGTCCTCCTTTAACAGCTAATGGTAGTTCTGCTGGTAACGCAGAGATGTCTCTTTTTGCTGACTCGTAGGCAGTTGCTTAGATTAGATACCTGGAGGCCTCAGCTGAGGTGAGATGAAACTCACCTCAAGTCTTCAGTCTCCCATTCGATTAATTAAATTAACATGCTATGCTCCTGGGACCCCCTCCCTGGCCTTCATTATAAATGCTTGGGAAAGGAAACCCTGGCAACTGCACACTTGCTCCTGCTTCAATTCCTTTAATCGGTGTCCTACAGCAATACAAACCACCGCTGCTTTGTGGTGCTGACTACAGGGAAGAAGTCATTTAAGGTCTTTGCAGCTGTTCAATTTGTGACACAGGCCTTGGTGCTCCTTGGGAAGGGTTTTGTGTGCAGCCTCACATCGCTGGCAGTGTGCAATGTGTCTGCAGTGTCTCTCAAACGAGACGAAGCGTCACAGAAGCCCGTATGTGCACATGGAAATCTGTGCAAGTGGATGGAACAAGTGAAAAAGAGGAGGCAAAAAAACCCCAAACAGGGTTTCCTATCTATACTGGTCTGTCCTCTAGGATGGAGTTGGAACATGCTGGTGGATTCAAACCAACAATAGCAGAGAGAGGGAACGAGATGGATGGTAAACACAGCTCCTACCAGTCTTGTGACATGAGGAAGAGCAGGTCAGGAAGAGCAGAGGGACCCTCAGCAGGCTGTGTGCATGAGAAAGGCTTTGTGAGCCTTCGGCTTACTGACTCCTAGAGAACGCACACAGGAGACAGACAATAAATGTACCCAGTTCAGCAAAAGCTTCAGTGGGATCTTACACCTTCTTTGACATCAAAGTCAATTGTGCATGACATACAAAGTCCTAGAAAAACAGACTTCATTAGTTCTAGGGCTCATGGAGTGACTTGCACAATACGTTAAAAAATAATAATAGAAAAAAACAGTCATAAAATATTGGCAGAAGGGAGCTGCATGTCCAGAAGCGAAAATGAGTCAGAACAAGAAAGAGAAGCCAAATAGCTGCAACTTATTTATTAGAGATCTATTGAATAAATGGCCCTGGGAACTACGGTACCAATTCATCCTCAACAAATGAGAAAGCAAAAGCTGTTTCCTTAAATAACTGCCTTGGAATGAAATAATCTCTAGCAATATTAAAGCAGACTGTATTTGTGATTTTTTTTTTTTTTTTTAAATTATGCAGTACTACTTTTTCAAGTCTAACAGCTAACCTTGGAGACTGGGCAGGACCTGTTGCACTCTTACAGACTTCTTTCTAATTCAGCAAATTGCATGGGAAAGCACCTTGAATGCAAGTGGCTGGGAACAGGTCACCTGCATTTGCCTGGAAATACAACAGCAGAGGTGTGGAGTGAAGCTGCTCTGCACCTCAGCACGGGGCAATCGTTCTCTGGCGGGTTCATGGCCACTAAAACCAACAGCACAAATCCTGGTGATCCGCTGGGAACCCTTCTCTGCTAAAGCAGCTGGAGCCCAGTACAAGCCTAACTAGTGTTAGACTTCCCTGCTGACCATGGAAGGGGAAGGAACATCTGCTGGATTTTCAACTTTGTTCAGCCACAGCAACAGTCTATGCTTTAGCATAAGGGTGGGAGAGAGAAACATGGATTCAGTTTTAACCAGAGAAAGCCATGCCCTTCCTCCCTGCTCCTCCGCCTCCAGATGTGAGGGGTGTACGACAGATAGCGAGGTGAGACCACTTGGAGGATACACATGCTATCAAAAGCAGAGAGTGCGCTTTGTAACTAACTTTAGTTGTGTTAGGGAAAGCTTTAACTAAGTCTAATGAATGTTTTTGGCCCTTGGCATTTCTATCACTCGGTTGGATCTAATAGCACTCTGTTTTCTAATCCTCTTAAAATAGGCTGTTTTAAAGGTTTATTCAAGCTGACACTTAGAGCATGATGCTAAAGTATTGTTATTATGAGCAAAGCTATTTGGCATTCATTAGCAGGATGACAATTAGCTGAAAAACAAGTGTAGCTTGAATCACAGGACTCATGCCTCCTTACTAATTTTATCTGAAGCTCCTACGGACAGACACAAAGCCACAGAGTGCTAATGGAGGAGCAAGAGAGGCTCCTCGGCTCCCCGTGGCAGCCAGGAGGGCAGAATCCTGCACAGATCCCCAAAGCCACGCAAGTGCCCTGCCCACCTGGGAGTTTCACTTGAAGAACCACAGCCATTTTCATTATTAGCTTTTACGGAAATTTCTCCCTCCAAATGCTTTCCTTCCCCCTTGCCCCACCCTTTTTTTTCCCCTATGTGGCTTTGAAAGGATATGAAGGACTTCTGCTGTCCGACATTAAACAGATACCACACAACAGGACTCTCTAAAACACTGACTTATCACTACCGATTTATTTTTGTCTCTTTGTGCCACATGAGGTTGGAATGGGTTTCTGAAATATCACTGTGGTAAACTTTGGGGATAACGATACCGATTTTGGTCTTCAACCAGCTGCCTTCTCAAATATAATCTAACTACTGTATTCTTTCCTCTCCCCACAGAAAGCACAGTGAGTTTATATTTGAACTTTTCCGTCTTTGAGAACATGTTTACCACTGCCTCCTTGAAGGACATTGGATTTCATTTACTTGGACTTCCTCTGTTCCGCTCTTGTTGTGAAGAAAAGCCCTTTATGTTGACGTGACACTATAAAAATCCATAACCATAAAGTTAAAAATAAAACGCGTGCTAGAATAAGATCAGCTGAATACACTGAATTGCTTTCTAAAGTAGTATTTCATTCTGTCCTGTATTTTCATGTTTGACTTCAATTAAATTAGTTTTCTTCAGCAATTAAGAGGCCTTTAAGCAACTGTATGTCACTGAATATGAAAATCTTGGTGTATTTATCACATAAATAAGTGTGCACACCACCACAGGTTGTCTCACTTCGAAGGTCTTATTCCAACACAAACCTGCTTTTTACCACTCAGAAATTGCCAAGGACCCATAAAACTCCAGCGCCTGCCGCTCCTGCCTGCAAGAGCAATCCGGGGGCGGGAGGCAGCGCTGGGAAACCTTCAGCTGGCACGCTTCACGCTTTTACTGGAGGTGCTGCACTGGGGAGGGCTGCGGCTGAGCACCGTACCTCCGTGTATGCTATCACCTCAGCGTACTGTATTGCAGCCCGCAGATCCCACCTTCTGCTAAACCAGAAACTACTTTGCTGCCGAGATCGTGCTTTGGGCCAGGCTGACTGCAGAATCCTCTTCACGCTGCGTAACCCCCCAACCAACTCGCTATACTTGCGGTCACGACAAATAGCGGCCAGTGCCGCCTGGCTGTGTAAAACCTCAGCTTTACAACCAGAACCACAGAAAACCAAACCCTTTGACACTGGCAGAAGGAAATGCCGTTTGGCACGACACTTATCCCTAACCATGACAGTACGCACCGTTACCAGATGCTGAGGAAGGCAGCAGGGTTCATCGGTTCCAGCAATATCAACCAGCACCATCCTAAAGTCCCCTGCTGCAGCAGGCACTGCAGGGTGAGGCATCATTGCTCTCTGCACCGTTTTCTGCCTTTTTTCTAGAAAACCCGCTGATCCTGAAGAAGCATTTGGCAGGTAAGAGGAAGGAATGAACACGTAGTGGAATTCTTCATCCAAAGTATTTATTGCAATCTTGAGTCATTTGCTGCGGTGGAGGATTTGATTCTCTAATAATTTCACACTACATAAAAATTGAATCTGTGATAATTTAGGTACGCTATCAAGTACTGCTGATCTCGACCACAAACAAAGCAAAACCAGTAATTCCTTTTACTGAAAAATTATGAGTTTTTTAGGGTTTTAACACTGGGCTATCCCAGAGGAAGGAGAAGGAGATTAGAAAGCGTTAGTTTCAACAAACACGAAATTGCACAAGAAATAGCAAAAATTAGATGACACTGAATTCCCACATATAAAAGCAGATAAAAATTCTGTAATAATGGCTTCTTCAATTTAATCCAACCAGCCTTTAGGATTTCCATTTGTTTTGATATGAAAAATATCAATTAATCACAATAGTGAATGTTCCAGTTACTTCGTTGTGATTCTATTAATAAGAAAAAGCCATTGGTTTAAACCATGTATACACAACCATGACTACTCAAACCAGCATTCATATTTTTCTTAAAGGTTTTTCTTTTGGTAAGCTATTAATTATTAGAATTCAACAGCATAATAGCAACAAAACATACCCAAAGGGCTAAATCTCACAGCCCTTGCTCTGTCCCAAGGGCCACAGAGGGCATATGCAGAGTCCACGTGTGGTGGACGAGGATCACAACCCACCAAGCGATGTGAACGCTTGAAGTGCAGCCCCTGACAAACACAGCGTTTATGGCCAAATTTTCTGCGAGGGAGGAAAAAATGATTCATGGCTACGACAAAAGCTTTCCAGCCCTGTGGCTCACAAGCTGCTGGGCAGCTCCTTGGCGATGCAAAGCTTGCAGTCATAGTTTTGCAAAATTTAGCGTTAAGGCTCATGGACCTCTGCGACTTCAGGAGTCAACACGATCCCCAGTTGAGGTTAGGAAGGCATGAAGAGGGTTCTAAAACCACTGGATTTAAAGACCTTAAATATTTTTAAAATTTAAAATGTGGAACTTCTCTTCCTATACTGCCAGAGTTTTGCCCCTTCCTCTTTGTTGTTCCGCAGTCTTACAAGGCTAAATTGGGTGCCATTGATTTCTGAAAGAATTTCAGGGTTATCACATAGGCTTTCTACTTTTACATTTAAAATATTCCTGTAAGCTGCAAAAGGCAAATCTAGGGCTTGATGATGCAAAAAACCCTCCTACTAAAATTACAAAAGTGATAGTCATGGCAATATTGACAGACTGAGCATCTTCAAGGCAAGAGGCGGGAAGGCTGTAACTCATCCGTGCTGCCGCGGAGCCTCCACTCTGCACACGAGGAGCTCACCTTGAGTCTCACTCCAGTTTAGACTATGAAGTACCCATTTTCCTCGCTTGCTGCATATATAGCTTTTCTTAAATTAACACAGATGCCACTTCCTATTATAAATAATTTGTTCCACAAATAGACACTTTCAGGAACAACATCTGTGCCTGTGCTTAATTTGCAGCGTGCTGGCTGTCTTTGAGGAGTCAATGGGAGAGTTAAACCCACCAGTTTAACTAGTGGGATCTGACCTTTGTGGGATGGGGGTCTTCATTTGTATTTTGCTTTTGTTCTGTCTTTGCTTGCCATGGTTTTTGTGATATTTCAGTGACATGACTCTGGAGGATATTGGATATGCCAGCCTTCGTATTTCAGCTATCGGTTTTAACATGAAAGGGAATTGTAAACGTTTTCCAAATAATTTCAGAAAGCCTTGGAGGCAGTTTTTTAAAAGGTAGTCTTTAGTAGCATTGACTAACCGTTCCATGCTGCTGACAGGGCCCTTGCACACGGGTCTCCAAGCTGGTGTAGTAAGAAGCGGAAAAACAGGGGCCAGGCCATGTCCCTAACACAGGCAGGCGGCAAGCTTTGCAGTCACAGGCAACGCTGTGCGTGAGGGCTTCGCGGTTCTGCTCGTGCCTGCAACACAACTTAGAGCTGCCGCGGAACAAACAAGCCCCGAGACACGAAGTGCCCGTGCCGTCTGCTGTACCCTCGTGTTAGCAAAGAGCACCTCAAAGCTGCTGGCTGGAGACTGTGCCCAGGGAAGAAGGGCATGTCCATCAGGGGTGGTCTCCAGTGGCTGTGTTGCCGGCAGATACTGCCAGCAGCCCCCAGGCTGCGGGGTACAAGCAGGGATCCCCCAGGAGCCCTGCACACCCCCTCATATGCTGCCCCTCATCTTCTACTACCCCGGACCAGTCTCCAAAGCTGACACCAAACTCATCTCTCTCCCGGCAATTACCTGGCAGGGTGAAACTGCCCTGGGGTTGGGAACTCCCGGTGGCGGGGCAGGGACGCCCGGAATCACCGCAGCTACGTTCATCAGGGCTCATGCTGCTGCACCTCCGCGTCCCTCCACCCAGAGGCCGACACGAACTAGCCCGCTGTTTAGTGCGGTTATGTGCGGTGCGGCTTTGTACGTCAAACCTGAGCAACACAGGGAAAAGCTCTCCAGTGGCGAGCACGAAAGATAAGGTGTCTCCGGTGGCTCAAAGGGTATATAGCTGCTCCCGTACAGCAAATAATAGATACCAAACTGCCCCCAAGAAAATTTGTTATATGTGCAAGATCAGGAGATTTTACAAATCATTCCTTCCTCCTTTTCCAATTTTCTCCACACCTACAACCTATGATTTCACGTCTAGTACAGACCTGATAGATTGCAGCCCTGTTGATGTACTGCAATAACAAGCAAACAGTTATTATTAATGGGACTATAAATCACATGATCACCCCCCGTGCCAGCTAATTGCAGTCATTTACATTCCACCTGCAACACTGCCGCTGCCATTGTGGCTGAACATGGCGCTGCGTCGTGCCCAGCCATAAAACCACGGGTGTGTGGAGTCCCACGGCTACTCCGTCCACCCCACCGGTGGCCACTCCTCCAGGCATAAATGAAGGGAAACTTTCTGCAGCATGATGGCTGTGTGACAGAGGAACCTGATATAAAAATGAATGTATTCAGGATTTTATCTCTGGTTAATTTACTGTGAATATATGGAACACTGAATGCTAATTGAGCTGGTATATCTGGGCATTCATTTTTCTTATCGGCACAAAGGAATGGGCAGTAAGTTTTCACACCACTCCAAGGGATGACATTGCAGCAGAGCTCCATCATTCAGCCAAAATACAATTTGCAGCTCCTCAGATATAAAACTCAGCAGCTCGGCACGTAGCCACAGGCTGCCAGATTCCAGTGATGATCAGCCGCTGAGATTAATCATTTCATCTTGATGTTGTGAAACCCTTCCATGCATTCCTTCGGTATTATCTACTGTTGTGTTGGGTTTTAGCTCAGGCAGCTCCCTTGGGATCTCAAAAAACAGTAGGGTGGTTGTTTTTATGCGGGTTTGCCGAATGGGTGAGGCAGACTCCAAAGGCCCGTGAACTCTGTTTTTTTTTTTAAATAAAAAAGCCCAGAATCCCCTATTGCTAGCTCTGGGGACGTGGTTAATAAAGTCCTTGTGCCACTCTGCTCGCAGGGATGGGCAGACTGAATGGCTGGTACGACTGAGGCACCAGCTCGGGATGGCGCTCAGTTACGCATTTCAGCGATGCGAGGACACAGGTGCTGTCCCGAACAAGTGCTTTGTTTCAGGTTTGTCCTGTTCCTGCTAAGGGGAAAGCGGACCACATTTCCCCAGTGGCATCTCCCTGGTTCTTCTGCCCTCCGTTAATCAGAAGACTGGTGAAAGGAGCAGCTGAAGGACGCCAGGTAATGCCCACTGGCAGGAACGTTTTATTTCTTGGTTCTATGGCAGGAGGCCGCGTGTTAGGCCATAAGCCTTGTTACAACAGAGCGCTGCTCAGAGGTCGGTGTCCTCTGCAACACTGCAGGATGTAAGAGTTCCCCTTTTCTTTGTGAGCTGGTGCAAAAAGCCAGTGTGCTGGTGCCTGTCCTTCCGCAAGGCCACAGCTGCGCGGTGACACATCTGCTGGCCCGTCACCACCTTACGGCAGCATTTGCATAGGATGAAAATACCAAGCGCATTTAATTGGTAGGAGGGTGCTGAATGGTATGCAGGTGGGAAAAGGCCTGCACTCATAATGAGAAACAAAAATGCTCACTTCCAAACTTTCTCTCACCAAAAATCAGCCCATAATAAGCACTTGTCAGCAGGAGAGGAAAAAGTGTTTCAACACCAGCTTTCAGGAAAGTGGGAAGGGAGCAGAGCAGTAGCAGAAGATGTGTCATCTCATTGTTCCTTCCAGGCTCTCTGCCCCAAGGTTAGAAATTCTTCCAAGACTCCCTTCCGGAATAAAATTTCCCCCCCGAGAGGCTGTTCCTCCCGATCTTTAATGTGTTTTCATTGCTGAAAGAAAAGAATGTATCTACTACCAAATTTGCTGTTGACTTCTGGCGGGGCTCAGCTACCCTCTCTTGGTTTGAAAACATGCTGAATTAATTTGGGCTGAGCAAATATAGACAATAAAACAGACTTATAACGTGAGAACTTATTCTGTATTATTTTATATAAAAGAAAACTCTCTGCCACTTGAAGACATCTCCCTTCCCCAGAGGAGGTTTTTCAAACAGCCCAAAATATGGGAAGTGTCCAGGTCAAACATCAGGTCTTTAATCCCATCAGAAATGCGCACACACACAGACTTGCCCATTCCACAACCCAGCCTCCTCCACCCAGAGGCATAAGGTGCAGCTTCTATCACTGCCAGATTCATTATCTTTTCTCCAGTGGATACTGGAGAGGCACCAGTCTACCCAGTGCCTCTCGCCATGCTGGATAATGCCCTGCAGAGCTAAGCCAAGAGGGCTGTTGAAACCCCAGCTGATTCCTGCAGCACTGCTCGCCTCTCACAGCCTCTCGCCCCAGGGCCACGGCGATCCTGCCCACCGACCCGCACAGCTCCTCGTCCTCCCCCTACCCTCTGGGGCAGCAGAAAATGGGGCAGTGGAAAGAGGTTTTCTCAGAGGTGGAGAAAGTAGGAGCAGGAGGTTGGCAGGAGACCGGGCAGGCAGAAAGGAGGATGAGGAGATGCACTGAAGGCAGAGATAGGCTGAAGCGAAAAGACTGTGACAAAGCAGGATGTACACACTTGGGCTGAGAGCTGCAGTAAGAGCAGAAAAATATGAGACAGAAAAATATAAGCTAAAGGAAGAAGTTGCCAGAACCATGACGGGTCTTTTCTCCTGAGTGGACATGCACCAGGCAGCTCCTGTGGGTTCACTTATCCGGAACAACTGCACTGAGCCCACCGTTACATTAGCATAGAAGGAAATAACAAAATGCAATTTAAAATATTTAAAGAAAGGGTTAACCAGTATCACTCTGCCTGAGCAGCACATTCCTCTGGCAGCAATCTCTTCTATTTTTAAGGGATTAAAAACTAAGAAAGTACAGCGGCGTCTGGCCCCTAATTTGCAGAAATAACAAATCAAATGCCTTAAAATTGTTAATTTGGTAGATTAAATTATCAAAGCCTAGTCTGTTGGCGTCCACATCTGATAGTGCTTTGATCTTGTTTATATCTCTGAAATTGTTTCATGGACTAACTTTGTTGATTATCTTCAAACTGTGACAGGTTTTATTCCATCCGCAACTCAGTCGCCTTCCCAGCAACAGCCTGCTCTTTAAAGTGTAAATTAAGAACCAGGGAAGAGAAGAAAGGATGGAGTTGTTTGAAGGAGCTGCTGGATGTCAACAGAGGTCAGCACTTTGGTTTTTATTTCTTAACTTATATATGTACAAATGACCTAACACAATCTAAAATTAAAAGCTACGACCAAGAGAGGAGGAACAGCCAACTACAGTTGTTGCAGCATCTGGCCAGATGATGGATCTGGCCACATCAGCCCCAGCCACTGGGACAGTTTTGGGGATGAAATGATAGAGGCCATGGCAGATTCCTTCCTGGAAAGCCTACACCAGCGGGGTCTCCAAGTGAGCCGGAAGAGACACCAGCCTATTCTTTTGCTGGAATACAGAATAGCAGGTGCAACTGGGGAAACGCTAAGCAGAACAGGGCTTTTAAAAGTGGCAGTGCATTGCCCATTCAGATACCAAATGAGCTGGCCATAACCCAGGAAAAAAATGCAGCTTATTCCACCTTCAGTTTTTCTGGGAGCACACCAGGTCGGGAGAGGTGGCTACCAGCTGGCGACTGCTGCAGCTGGCGCTATTTCCCTGGGAGCTGCCGCCGCACAAACCACCCTGCTAGTCCTGCAAGAGAGACGGGCTCTCTTCAAGGCTCTCCACCTGCTCGTGGCACTGCCGGCAAGGCTTGCCCACCGGCCACGGCTGCCTGGGGCAGCTGCCTGCCACAGGCTCTGCACGGCAGGGCTGTGGGGTGCCGGCGCTTGCCCACTCCCCAAAAGCGAACCTGTCTAAATTAATGTGCTCTAACTGTGACAAGCAGCCAGCATTAGCCTGGCTTGTTGAACTAGCCCCAACACCGCAGAAAGATTACATCTTTATTTTAACAACATTATTATGGTTTCCTAGGCAATCCAATGCATACAAACAATGGAACTAACAAAACATTGGATAAAGACGTATCACTTCAATTCCCACATACTGCAAAGTATTACTTGCCCTGGGGGAACTCTGTGGGAAAAACAAGAATGTTTCAAGAAATTTACCCCTGAAGAAATGAGCTGGAAACTTCAAGTCTGACCAGTGTGAACATGTTAGAAACAGTGCAGCTGACATACAAACTCCAACCTTACCGAGTAAGATACTGTACCTCTGAGCCAAGGTTTTGCCCAAACTGCGTGAAAACTTGCTTATAGACATAGAACGAGACAATTTACATAGTACACCTCTGTCTTAAGACACATGATTCTGCACCGAGGGCCTGTGATAGGATTTTTAAAGAAGCTTGACATTAACTTTATTGTTGTTGTTATTTGCATTGCTGTGCTTCAACTCAGCAATAGCTAGAGACAGCTTCAAACGATTAATCAAATAAACATATGCAGAGGTCCCAAGGGCACGATGCCAAAAGCCAGCAGGCAGTTCAAAAAAGGAGGATGAATTTGTCCAGAGCTGAAATTCAAATGAGGTTTACTCTTTCAGAAAACCCAAACAGTTCCTCCATTCCAGACTTTGCATGAACTGAGTAAAAAAATATGACTTCTACGCCAAAACTGACAAGTCTCCTCTATGCTTGACACTCCTCATCCTCTACTCAATCTGCAGCCAGTGTTCCCGGGGGGACCTACAAACCAGCCTCACAGCCTGATAAACCAACCCTTCTGCTGCTCAGAGGGGTTTCCCCCTCTGCAAAGCACCCAGCAAAGCATGGTTTGCAGCATTCAATAAGCTGCTTCCACACAAATACTCAAGACAATTTCAGCACAGTCCACTACGGCAGAAAAACTCTCAGTAACATCATTAACCACCTAGCACCTATTGGGAACTTTGGTCGCACCTAACATTCAAGAAGCACAAAGAGATTCAGTTCAGTCACACCCTGAGACTCCCTGTCCCACCTAATAAAAATGGCAGAGGCACACACTTGCAAGGAAAACCAGGGAGCTCCTCTTCTATAGAAGTGAAATCTGCCAGCCCCATTAGAGAAAATGGCCTGACTCGTGGGATTCAGCTTTGCTTTACCAGCTCCATCCTGTGCAGCTTCCCGCTCCTACTAAAAAACAGTGATGCCCAGAGTGTGGTATCTGCTAAGGCATGCGGTATGCCGACTCTTCACGTTGCAGTACAATATAACTGGTCATTACGCCAGGAAAATGAGAATTGCCTTCTTGGGGGTTTGATTGGGTCCACTCAATGCGCTCATCATACTTAGTGCTGCTGTCTTGTACAGGAGCTAACCACAAGCTGCTGATAAAGAATTTACATAGCTTTGGTAGAGTAGATTGCTCATCAATTTAATAGCTCCACTCAATTTTCTTAATAAACCTCAGGAGACATCTTCTGCATTCCCTAGCTGACCTAATCTGTGGGGCCCCACACAGAACAATCCTGTGTTTTTTTTTTCCTTCAAAACCTGATGGCAGTAATAAATTGCATTTCCGCAGATGAAATCAAAGCATCACAGAAACATTGCAATGCTGCTCAAAGAAGAAAAGCTTCAAAGAACACCAGCTCATATAAACCAAACCCCTCAGGGCTCAGTAGCTGTTGGAAAGGAGAAGCACCTATTTCTCTGCTAAGTGGGTTTGCCTCCATGTATCTCCCGCATGTAGAAGCTGACATGGTAAATATTGGCAATCATGTAGCACATTTCATAAAGAACAAGGACCTCTTGGATCAGGCTTGCAACCAGTCCTCTCTGCTGTATTGATAAGGTGGGTTTGAATGCTCAAGGTTGTGCAGAAACTGAAACCATTACACTTTCCTCCAAAGATACAGTCACCAAGATCTTTCAGAGCATTACATTACCCTCATCCTGCGACACAAGCCCCTTAGACCCAGCCTGTCTCAGGGACTAATCTGGATTCTAGAAAGTAAGGCATCTCTGAGAAGCTGTTAACAACAAAGCACATGTCCCCACTTGCACGATGCTTCCACAGCTGGAGAGACCCTGATCCAAAAGTGCCTGTGGGTCATTTAGGCTGACCAAGACTTTTTCATGTCAGAGACAGCTAAATTTCATCAGTTGCATCACAAGAAGCGCCGTAACTTGCATTTTGGTAATGCCTACCCTCCAGAAGACTATATAAAAAGTAGACTCCATTGCTCCTCTCAGAAATATGTTCCAACAGCTAATCTCCCTCGGTGCAGGAACATGCATCTTTGTTTACATTGAACTGGTTTTAGCACTGAGCTTGCCTGCTAGCAAACTGTGAGTGCGACACGACTAGGAGCCTTAGGAGCTGAACCTCTCAACAAAGCTCCTTGAAAGATTGCGTAGGAGCAGCTCTAGTGGAGAAAGTGTTTGTCCAGGAGCTTAGCAGAAAGCAGAGTTTCTCTCTCTTTGGGGTACAGTGGAGTATTTCAGACACCAGCAGCAAAGGTGAGGGTCACGACTGTACTCTGAAGCAATCCTATCTGAAGCACTTGGGCATCCAGGATGATCTGATGGAAAGCGCGCTTTGCATGGGCACCCACGTAATTCCTCTCATGCATGGAATAAGCTCTTTGTAAATCGTACAAATCCCACAAAAATATCAGTGATGCTGCAATCGCTCCCTGTCTTTCAGATGAGCGTTGCCACTAGGGCCTTTAGGGCTGAGGAGTGTCTCTTCATCCCGTATTTATACAGCATCTACCAACTTTAAACTGAAGCTTCCATAGGTGCTGTATCTGTTTCTCTCTGTATAGGAACTTCTTCAGTCCTCTTGTTACAGAGTCTCTCAGCAATGGAATGAATGTTTACTCAATTGTATTTGTCTTCTCTGGAATAATATTTCATGTTGTTGGTTTGTTTGTGTGGTTGGTTTTTTGGTTTTTTTTTTAAACCATGTGCTTGTAGTTTCTTGGCAAATGGTGCCAAGGAATGGCAGAAATGCATTTTTTCATCCTACACCTCTTCAACAGTTCTTTGGCCTCCCAATAAAAACCCCCTTTCTCTCTAAGACCTGAGAGCACTGGTGCCCAATGGTCATTACAGAACTATTCGCAGTGCTGCAGCCTGCCACAGCTGATGACAGCTCTATAACCTAGGTGCAATTGGATATGTTGCCATGCTTAAGTCAGCTGGTTTGTGTCGGAGGTCTCAGTGTGGCACGCCTTCGAACTGATGTAATCCTCCAAGTTTTGTCTGAAAAGCATGGCTTTTTGTCAAGTTCCTCTGGAGCCCAGTGAAAGAAACCTGTATTTTTCAGGCCCTCCTTGGCCACAGCAACAGTTGGTGGGAGGCTGCCACATGTAATTCAGAAACTTGGGCTCATCCCTGGGCAGCACACAGAGCGCTTGCGAACAGAAAGCCGACTTTCAGCTGAAACCAACCCAAATTACTGCCAGTCTTAAAAAACCCAAGGGATTCAGCCATTCAGAAGCAACAGAGATTTGCCAACCCAAACTAAGACCCTCCAACAAATTAACTCCCATTTGTTTATTACCAAGTATTTACCACCTTGCAGCAACACGAAAAGCTGAAACATATTCCACTTGGGGAAACTGCCAGGGGCTGTTTCGCCGAGAAAGGCCAACACGCACGCTCCAGTCTTGCAGATGCCACGGGGGCCATCCCTTCCAATCTGTGCCCTTTTCTGTAACGCCAAACCCCTCAAACGCTATCAGTCTTTTGTATCTGCAGCCGCTGGCTGCACACCGTCCTCACCCTGCCAGGCTCCATGGTTTCCTCTGACATTACTGCATTTTCAATGCCATTTTGTCAGCAGGCATAGAGAGAAGCTAATGCTTTGTGTCTTCTCCCCAGTGACCAGGTACAAGATCCACTACATTAACTCTGATTTTAACTGGCTGCGCCCAACACTGCTGTGAGCAGCAGAGGCAAGTTGGTAAGCTCTGCTTGCCCACTCCAAAGGATAAAGGCTTTATAAAGGAGTGGTGCTGGGCTAGTTTCAGAAGACACCACAGCAATGTGATCCTGTGAGAGGGTATTGCAAACCAGCGATTTTTCAGTTTCTGTTTAGGGGGAAAATGGGCTTTTATATAACATTTGTACACTCCAAGTATTGGTGGCTTAGGGACCAGCCCATGGCTACCCAGAGTGGAAAATGAAGGGCCATTCCCCTTTGAAATCTCATAAAGGACAGCAAATCAAAATAAGAACATCCTTGTCTCCTCTCGTTACAGGCAGCCTGAACAAAATAGTAGGCTTCTCTGTAATTAATTGCTACTGTATCCAAAACAGCAATCAACCTTTTTCATCTGCTACCTATGTGTGTTTCTGTCAAGGGAAATGTAAATTCAGAGCTGGATGAGAATGACTTCCGAGGACTGTGTGACAGTGCTGGAAATTATTTATTCCTTTACCCTACTTTTTAAAGGTACCTTTATTCAATTTTAACACTCAGCTACAATTTTTCCACATAACATTAGATAAGTCATGCAAATTACCCCCTTACTGATATGGCATTACTAGCAATCAACTCATAAATCACAAAGGCTTGGCTTTTTCTTACTAGGTCACTACTACAGAAAGGCTGTTTCAGAAGGAAAGCAGTGGACTAACCTGTGCAAAAAGCTTTTTTAGGGCTGACTTTAAGACCCGGCAAACAAAAGCAGAGATGTCAGTAGCTAGAGGCAGGCAGCAAACTTCCTGTGTATCTTTTTCACTTCAGGCAGATTACTGAATATACAATACATAATATAACCCTATAACGGAGCCACTCAAAAATCTTGGCTAATAACACTACAAATGCTTCCCCACCGCTGCCCTTTCATACCTACTCACACTGCCTTTCACAATCTAGCAAGGTATGTAAGTTGAAAAAAAGAGCAACTGAAAGTCACCTTTGAAAATAGCAAAATGTTGATTTCAGCTATTGTTTTATGTATCTGCAATAATTTATCCGTGACCTGATATAGCTTCCTTGAGATCTTCAGCCTGTTTGTGACCATGCATGTGTGATGTACCACTGTCACCAGCACTCCTCCTTTACCCGTTTCCGTATAACACAGCTTGATGCTTTTGACAGGTCTACCCTAACCATCTATGCAAAGAAAAAAAACGGTGAGCCTGGAATAACAGCTCCTTGTTGAAGGGGAAGAAGAGAACGACAGAATCTACTCAGACACCCCTTACATACAAGGCTGCAAGTGTAGGTTGGCCGAGGTGAGTCTTATGGCAGGGGGGCAGCGGTGAAATTACAGTCCCAGAGCTAGCCCTGTCGGTAATGAGTAACGGCAATGAGCTCAATGAGTTTTGTGCAAATACAGAAAGATTCAGACATCTCAATATTTGAGTCATATTTCCCAATACAGTATATGCCTTTTTGGTGGTGTTTCTTCTTTTTTAAACTTCCTATACAGCATGCTGCTTGGCTTACTTACCTGTATACATGCGCATACATACAAAGAGATAAGCAATCAAAGTAGTTGGGCTTTAATAGTCAGGATCTGGGGCTGCTTTCTTTATAATATATATGTCACATAAAAAGCCATGACTAAAGCTTTGTGGTAACCTTCAGAAGAGCCTCCAGGTGAGGCTGCGTAACTAAGGACTTGCTAAGCCTAAAGCAACCGAGAAAAGCAAATTAGAGTAAACACCAAACCAAGCCCCTGTTATACTTAAATCTAGTATTAGACACCTGTTGTGGAGGACTTACAAAATGCCCTTAAAGCAAGCGATTCACAAGCCATAGGCAAGTGACAGACAGATAAGGAATAGAACAAAACAAGCTGGCATGAAGCCTGGTGGTGTGCTGGTAAGCCTCACACAAAGTACCAGTCCTGCTACCCTGACACACCCTCCACGTTCCTTAAAAATGGCATGACTCAAAAATGAAACCACAAAAACATGTTTCATAAGAAATAATGTGCGATGGCAAGTTGCCTACAGTAACATTCAGTATTTTTTCTTCTGTCAGCAGGAAATCTGGAATTTGCTCCCTTGCCAGATGAACACTGTCCACACTGAAAGCCAAGGGCATGCAGGGCTGCGTAGTAGGGAATAACACTTCTTGGTTGCTTTCATTAAAATTACTTACTTCTCACAGTATTTAATATAATTCAGCTTGTGCATCAGACTTCTCTTCAGAACTCATCCCTCGTACCCAGTTGAGAAAACTAATTATATCTAAACATTTAAAAAAGCTTCCTGGGAATGTAACAGATGATCAGTGAGGACTAAACCTCAGGAACACTTCTGTGCATGTGAGTCTTTCCATGTCAACTCAGATCTTTTAATTTTTCGGAGGTGTTCTGGGATTTGAGCCTTTACTTAAGCCAACATTTTCCATTCTCAACCATTCAAAACAGTTTTTTTATAATTAAACCCAAGTGATGCCACAGTGGGAACCATTTGGATGATGAGCTGCTATACAAGTCAGTCTGTCAAGACGAATCAGCTTGTTATATATCAACTCAGAAAAATAAAGTCTGTATTCATGGTAGAATCCATTTAAGTTAACAGGAGATTATGGATACTTCCCTCAGCACGACACGCACCCTCGAGATAAGGTTATTTTTTTCAGCAAAATCTGATTTATAATTGCTGCACAGAAAAAAAATGCCAAAGAAAAATGTTCAACCTGCCCTTAGAAATAAGCAAAACCCACATGCAAAGCCAAACGCTGCTGCACACGTGTACTCTGCTGAATACACTCTAATTGTGTTCGCACTGCACACACTGTCTCACACAAAGGTAGTGGAAGGAAACATTAACCAAATCGCCATGAAGGTCCTTTATGCACATCAAGGAAGGAAAGAAATGTAACAGATATAGAAGAAAGTACAGTACGTTGAATGAAACAAGCCACAGTTAGCTACTTCTTTGTGAAAAGGCAGACAATATTTGCAGCTAGGAGTCTAATTGAAAGTCCTCTAAAAGAAGTGTTCCTGCTGACTTCAGAGGGATTTTGGATCACATTCAGAGGATCCTGAATGCTGTCCGATATCATACTATGGTGAAAATATAGCATCATTAATATTCAAAATGTCACCTTTTAAAAGCTTTATAAACAGACAAATATAGAGGAGAGAGTAAAAAAGGAGATATGCAAGAAGAACTGCTGAAGGAAAAATCAAGGTTAAAAAAAGGAAAAAACCAAATCATTAATGCTCTTAAGACTGATCATCTAATTTGGTGATGGGGAACACATCTCAGAGGCAGATGAAAGACTGAGCTGTGGCTTCAGGTTCTCACACCCTCAGACACTAAAATTCAACCACAAGCTTCCTAGTTTGCACAGAAATCTATTCAAAAGTTTGGGTTGAGAGAAACAGATGGGGGGGGGGGAAATCACTGCTTGTTGCCCGTTTATCCAAACATCGTCCACATCGCTTTCCTTATGTTGTTTCTTTCTTCTTCCTACTTGCTCTTCTGAGATCTCTGTGTCTCCGCACTCAGATGCGGTGCTGTAAGACAAGCTAACGCAAGAGCCATACGAGTGTTATCCCATCTCTAACTCTCAAAACTTGCTTGTGTTTAGTTCGATTAGGAACTGGGGATGGATTCTTATTTTGTTTAAATTGTTTTTCCTTCTTCTTTCTTGACGTTTTCTCTTGACATTGTACACAGTGTTCTAGGCAGGCAGGTAATTAAATGCTCATTAAAATAACTAATTAGCGTGGCACCGAAAATATGAGATTTTTATCCATGCCTTAAGGGCTAGGGTCGTCAGAGGGGAAAATGTTGATTTGAACCAGAGAACTGACAGAAAACCAGGGTCTCCAAGAGTCTCGCTAAGCTGCGATTGACGTACCAGAATTCTAACATCTTCTGTGGTCACCAGCAGATGTTATTGCAAAACTTCAAAGCTAAACACTAAGTACAGAAGAAAATAAATATTCTTCTGTACTAGGAAAGGGATTAGCACATCACAGCAAAGTCTGCAAAATAAGTATCTGACTTTTAATTGTAGCTCTCAGCATCCTAATTACTTATTTGCCCACCACACACATACACACACCCCTTTGCTGAAAACTTCAGGATGGGTCTGGGCCCACCGAGCTGTTGCACATTAAGTCGTACAATCCTGTTACATGTGCACCGATTACAGCTCCCAGCAAGAGAACCGTGCTGCGGAGACGCCGTTTACAGAGCCAGTTCAGTTCTTGTCACAGCCAGGCAGAAAGGGCAGACTCACAAGCTCCCGTTACTCAAAAATTTAAAAAGAATGCAGAGCTTTGCCCTTCATGTATAAGACGAGACTTATTCTATCAGACAGTTTCAACATCGTTTGTGAATAAATGCTTTTATAAAACTGCAGAGACTGCATTTATGATCTGATAGAAAAATCAACAGATGACTGTTAAGTTATTATAATGAAGAACTTGTTCGATGGGATTACATTCATTACTCTAAGTGATTTACATCCTATAAATCACTTCTTTGGGGATTTACTTTAATTTTCCTTTGGCTGGCAGTGCTACTCATTCTGTTCCCGCTATTTTGGAGATGAAAGTTTGGAACATCTCACATATGTAAAATGCATAAATATTATGAGACAGGCCGAGAAAAGCTGTCCTGTTGTCAAGTGCCTTTGGCTAAAGGAAATTTTGAGCTTCTTGTACCATCCGTGTCCATATCCACATGCACTCACTACGTTCAACCCTGCTCACGCAGTGCCAGCCTCAGAGTCAGGTCCCCCAGCCGGGTGCAGCTCGGCAGATCTCGGCAGATTCCTGTCAGGTGAGAATCTCCTGTCTTACCACAGGAATATTTCTGTAACTTTTTTCGGATGATGCAACACTGGAAGAAGAATCACAGTGACCTGAAAAAAATCTACTACTTTGTCAATGGAGAAGAAGAAACACACTAAAAATGCAGCAGCCTGGAACAGAGCAAGGACAGGTTTCTCGTGTCCTGAGCCTCCTGCCTGCAGTGCCAGAGATGAGGAATCTGAGCTAGGCTGGGGCTAAAGTCATAGGAAAGCATTACAAGCAGGAACATCATGTTTGATTTGCAATCAAGCTAAATCAAAGGGGAAAGGTACCTGTAAAGTCTGGATTAGAAAGATTTGATGCGGTGCAAAACATGGAATCAAAATCAAAGGGAAAATGCGGCGGCATCCAGAGACCTGGAAATGGGGAGTATGTCCATCACAGTCCTAAAGGCATCAGGTACCTCTCTGTAATTAAAGCTTATCTCCAGCTGACATCATCTTTAGTCTACAGAATGTAATGGGGAGATACAAATAAATAAAAACTATTTAATGTGTGAAAGGTTGCAAGACTGAGTCCTAACTCCTGAGCTCTGCCCCCAGTAACTCCTAGATAATCATGTTGCTCAGCAACTCCATGTGCTCCAGCCTCCTTATCAGGAACACAAGAGGCAAGCCAGTTGACTTTGAAGTTTGGATGATCACTGCAAGCTTTGTCTTGCACTCACCCCTTTCACTGTCTCTTGGATTTCAGTACAAACTTCACATATCCAGATGCAAAGGCAGAATTTTGAGTGGTATCTATTCTGCCTCTGGAGCCTCTGGGGATGGAGGTCCTGTTTGCAGAAGGTGCAGAGAATGATACCAAACAACAAAGTGTTACACAGTTATATCACACTATGTATCCAAGCTGGCTATCAGCATCGTATGGTAGAAAGGATATGATCATACTTTGAAGTGAAAGCCTTTAAAAGTGAAGACTAGAGGGGTAAAAACTGGTATCAAACTCTGAGGAAGTTTCACCTTGAAATTAGCCCTTTGGGAACTGTAAGGATGAAACACAGGATGGAGTTGAAGGGGAACCGCACTATCTTGGCAAACCAACCATGACCAAATCACTTTGGATGAGCGAGGGAGGGTTGCAGATGCCTGCTGGACCCCACATGCCATGCTGGATCTCTGATGGGAAGTCAAAACAACAGAAAACGTTCTAGATAAAATCCCTAACTCCTCCTCAGAAAGGCTGAATCCTACTGGCTTCTCCACACCAGAAATCACACCATGGAAAAGACGAGCAGCATCTAGGAAAGTTCTCTAGAACGTCACAGTTTCCCCATTTGAGTTTTTTTTTCCCCTAAAAGCAGCTGGAATACAGAATAACCCAGAAGAGCCAGCAAAAATACTGTGCCTCCAAAAATACCCTCTCAGCTGGAGTTGGGCAGACAGGCACACTTTCCGAAGGGCCACAAGCCATGCATCCAAGTTGAGAGACCAGCCTTGCCATGCAGCGAGGCCTCTCAGCTTCTGGTGACACCGGCGGGAGCCGCGGCTGCGGGCAGCCGAGCAGCTCCGGGAAGCCCAAGCGTCTCGCGTGTCTGCAGCTGAACAGCTGCGCTGCGGCGGCTCCTGGGTAATCGCTCCCATTCCTCCCCTGGTCCCAGGGGGGTTGGCCACTGCTCCCTCGCCTCCATCTGGAGGAGCAGCTGGACATGACACGCCAAAGGGAAAAATTCCAGCGGGGCAAAAAAAAAAAATCTCTCAGCAAGACAATTTTTATGCTAGGAAATGTCACCAACCCAAATCCCATAGAGTCTCACAAACTAGTAATTTAATTATTCAAATCCCTTTCCAAAGGCACAGTTTTTCCCCTCTGAAGAACAGGCTGGTGACCTGCAGCCCTGTAGGGAAAGGAATGTCTATGTGGTTTTTACATTCCTCTCCCTTCCCTTCCCCTCCCAATTAAAACAACTTTCCTTTGCTCCATGAGCACTTATTTTGCCCCTCAGATCTCCTTTGTGCCACCTATGGCAAACTGCAGCAATCTGTCCTGTGCACTAATATCCGAAAACACCCTCCACGATGGAAAGGAACAGTCAGTCACCAAAAATAACCAGGTCTTTAGCCACAAGGCTGACAAGACCCATTCTTGTTTCAGGAGGCTCCACTGCCGCCTTCTTTAAAACCTGGAGTCAACTCACTGAAGTCAAGGGTCCTTTGGGGAGGTTATTAGGCTTTTAAATATGTGGCTTACTTTCTAAGAAAATGAACAAACACGTCAGCTCTATATTTCTCCTGGAAATATGAATGTTATCTTTAGCAAAAGATATTATTTTTATTTTCAGGAAAAAGCTCCAGGGAACAGTGCTTATAATCAAAAACTATGTTATTTCTCAAATAGCCAAGAATGGCTGCCTTCATCGGGGCTGGTCTTGAAATGAAGACTTTCCCCAAAACGACCCACCATCTTTACAGAGCGATAGATAGAAGTGCCAAGAAAAGCCCTCTAAGGAATTAAAGTGGAAAAAGAACACTTGGCTAAATTACACGGACCCCAGCAAGCGTGCAGCCCCTCGCAAGCAGTCCCCGCAGGAGCTGCCTGGAGCCCTGCAGTGAGCCAGCTCCCCTGCCAACAGCCCTGTCCTGGGGGGCCGTAGGAGCCCCCGTGTTACTGAGGTAGGTCAGTCGTACACCTGGTTCCCAGCGCAGCACAGGCTTCAAACGCTGCAGACATGAGAAAGCATGTTGCCAGATCAAATTAACAAAACATACTGTGCAAGCCATCAGCTTTCCTCTCCTCCCTCTGACTTTACAGGATACTTGAGCAAGAAAACTGGCTTTAAGTTAGAAGGTAACGTAAAAACGTGATGTTTAAAGACAACAAAGAAATTACAAATACAACTTCAAGCAGAGCCTTAACATGTCCAACCATTATACACAGGTATATGAACAGGGACAACAGCAAAGTAAAAGCTCATGGCAGCTCTTCCCCCGATGGACTGGTCCTTCCATGCATGGCGGGAAGCATTTCCACAGTCTCTCTAACACATCTATGCTTTTAGCCCCACAGAACCAGCTTTCAATGAAAATAAGGTTAGCAAACCACTCTGACTTGTATCAAAACTCTCTCAATATTTTACCTATGTAGACGCTACCCAATGTGCAAATTCAATGCTATCTGTACACAGTGGTTAGGACTACACCTTTCATTTCTGATGCTCAACCTTCGGTCTTCATATACACTGTACCTGTTTTTAGACAGACCTTTCTCTTCTCCAAATCTACCACTTCATGCTTCAACAGTCAAGCACAGAGGAATCCTGTACAGTCACCTGGTGATGCCACCTCACCCATGCAAGCTCCAACAGGGAGCAGAACTGGGAACACACTTAGTGACCATGCTTAGGCTACTGTAGGATTTCCCTTCTCCTTTACAAGGGGAAAGTTGCCTCTGTGGTATAAACCTCCTTCCATCAAAGTGAGACTCACCAGAACACAGTGCAAGCTTTTGCAAATTGTTTTTTTCTGGATGTGTTGCTTTCATTTGTAGAAACATCCGTGCTCCATCTGCTCAGCTTCAGGCACATTATTAATGCAGTGGCAACCTGAAAAGCCTCCACTCCCTGCACAAAGTGCAACATGACCTCAATGACGAGGTTTCTGAAAGGAGCTGGTGCCAGTAGAAGAAACAGGGCTGTGGTGTGGGCTGAAGAATAGACTTAGGGGTGACATGACGACAAGGACTCACCAAAGTGGAAAAGGAGGCTTCCCAGAGCATATGAGGTTTGGCAGCAGCAGTCATTAATACTGGTGGTGTTTTGCAAACTTAAGTCCTGAAAGTGTCAATGAAAGTAGGGCTACGAATACAAAAAGTTACACGGACAAATGCCTTGATAAACTTGGGAACCTGGAACTAGAGTTAAGGATGAAGTGTATTTCCCAAACCAAATGCTTATATCACAATTGTTCATAACATGCCCATAAAAATTTAGGAGCAGAGAGAGAGCGCGAGGACCTTAGCTAGTATACGTAAGTATGCACAAGCCCATCTTGGGTCAAACTGCCTGGCAGCTGCCATGGTTTGCAAGCCCTAGCTAGACCATGCTGACACCAATGGTCACGATGGGAATGATCCCAATTTCCCGCTGATCCTCTGAGAGGCCAGCCACTGAGGCTGGGCCCATGGGAGTGCACAGAGTGAGAGAAACATTGTCCCTCTCTCCCTCCTGAGAAAATGGTATCTCTGGGAAAGGAGACCTCAGAGGACTTCTTTCATGCCAGCTTCTCACCTCTCTGTGCTTGCCAAGCGGTACAAGTAATGCGGCTGCCTGCTTTGAGCAGCATGACAAAGGCAGAAGGCACACGCGCAGCTTTTTCACAAAGGGCAGCACAGGTTAATTCCCCTCTCCGAATGTCCGTGCAACAGCAAAGGCTCTTCAGAGACTACGAGAGAGACAAAACAGGGAATGCGCCCAAGGTACTTCTGGTTGACCAAGCCTTCCTGCCTTGCTTTGTTTTTGCTTCATCATTCAACCTTCTGTTTTTGGAAAGTTGGAGCAAAATCAATGCAGCTGGTATTCAGCTGGACAAGCCTAAAAATATGCCTTGTCCCCATATGCGTGGAGCAGAAATTTTTGCAGCTGTATGGAACTGCTTAGACCAGAGGGTCAATCTTCAGCTTAGCTTTGCTGATGTCCAGTACCTTTGCCAACCTACACCAGCTAAAGAGTCAATAGAAGACATGTGCCATGTGTTTCAATAGTCTGACAAGTGTTCAGTAACATTCTATGAAATCAAAAGCAAATGCACCAAAACAAACAAATCTAATAAAAATATTATATATTGTTTTTTTCCTTTCATGTGCATTAAAAGTAAACCAACAATTCCTCTAGATGACTCATGTAGTGCATTTTTAAAGAGGTTGCAATCAAGGACAATTGATTAAAAGGCCTGAATGCTGAATGTGCCCAAACACTTCCACCATCTAGAAAGACGTGGTTTGGAAAGAGAACTAATCTCCTTTATTAGGCCAGCCTCATGATAAGATCACAACCTTCCTTTTTGTGGAAGTTCAAGCCTATATAGGGTCATGCTATTAAAAACCCAGTCAAATTCCAGCATCAAAACAAGCACATCTGAACCAAATTACAACCTCTTATAACTGAAATAGATAAGCACAAAAATAAAGCATTTAGAAAACAGATAATTTTAGAGTTTTATGGTGGTTTTTTTTTTTCTCTACTCCCACTTTTATTGTTAAATACCCATGTTTGACATTTCTTTTATTTATTATTTTTTTCTCCTGGATTCCAGATGATGACACTGCAAGTAAGCCCAAAATAATGGCAAATATGTATTTTCAGAAGCAGTAGATAAGGAAAGAGCTTGAAGCCCAAGTGACTGGACAGAATATAAACTTAGAAATACAAAACTTAAGCCTGGTTGTTGTATCCAACAGTTTGAACACTGTGATGGAAGAGGATTATTGACAGTTGCCTCAGCCAGACAATCGCCAAAGAGAAATCAGATAAACCAGAATTATATCACGTCCTTGGGTTGAAAGCAGATGGGGTGGGGGGGTGACAAGCACTTAGAAAGGTTAGGAGAGGGGAAGAGATAAAGACGATTAAGCCAGAAAGAAAACAAACTGGAGGGTAAGGGAAGCAGAATTGTTGACAGCACTGATATAGAAGCAGATGACAGGGAAGACAAGGAAGACAGTTCGTGGTGAAAGGTAGGATTTATGTGTCACATTTCTGGCACCATTCCTGAACATTTCTGAGGGTACAACCTCCAAAAAGAACTAAATTTAATGTAGAGTATATTCAAAATGCTTGTGCCCCTCTAGCTGCCTCAGCTGCTGTCTCTAAGGTTTCCTCTTCCTCAGCTCAGCTCTCTTGTTTGTTTGACCCTAGCTGGGCTCTCATCACAAATTAACAGGCTTGCTAGTTACAGCACAAGATGATGAACACTCTGAATGCCTTCAGCCAGTGCAGAAGCTCTCATCTACTTGGAGAAACTGGCTCATTTCTTATGGGAGTCACTTAGCGCTGAATGCCAACCTTTCCATTCCCACAGCTCCACTGACACTGAAATGCATGGCAAATCTCTTCATAGTTTTCAGAATGGTTTGTGCAATAAATCTTAACAGCCTGCTAAAACATGACCAGTTGCTGAAGTCCTAGCGGATTCACGGGAAAATTGGTCCCCCCTTCTAACTGCCACTAAAGAAAGAAAAATTATACCCCCCCCCCCAGACATGCAAACTGCATAGAGAGAAACCCCTTAGAACAGCAGCCTCGAACATCAGAGAAGCATTATTATGGTCTTCTGGGCTATTAGGATAGAACAGCTCTTCTTTGTTAAGGCAAATGTCAGAGGCAGACACTGAACACTTCCCTCAGACCTGAGCTGTTCAATGTACAACAGTCTACAGTGAACAGCTTTGCCCACTTCACGTCATTGGAACATGAGCTCCAGGGTGCTTCAAATGCTAGAAGCAGCTGCCAGCCAAAATTCAAGCACAAAACAAATGATTGTTAAAAAAAGAAATAAATAATCATTTTGTTATCTACAGGTACCATTGAATCATCACTTCTGAAAACCTTCCCAGAATTCTGAGCATCCAATGTGCAGAACAGCCCACAGGGAAGAGCTTCATGAGCTGGAGCACTGTCACTCATTCAGCAGCTTTGGCTTCCACCATCCCAGCTATTTTTCTGTAAATATTGAATCAGTTGCTAAGGGATTTCACTGGACAATATGATATCACTCTGTTATTGCACCAGTGACTATATATCATCCCTTGAAAACAGAACAGTGTTGTTTAAACCCAAACTTAATTTCTTGTCAATACAGCTGTGGTGGGAAAGTCTCAAGAATCCACTTGGTGAGCCAGCTCCCTTCAGCTGCCAAGCCTGCCGGTGGTGCTTTCTCCAACGTGAAATGCAATATCCCCCCATTACAATGGGAAATCCTAGAACAGTTAGGACAGAGCTTAGGATAAAGCATATCTTCAACAGCAAATACAATCTCTCCACTCTAAGCAAATATACAGAAGTTGATAGCAAAGGGCATGTTGTAATAATACATCGCCTCCCAAGAACAGAAGCATATTCATGAGAAAAGCTAAACAATGGAATTTATTCCTTTAGAAAATCTGGTTTGGGTTAGTAATTTGTCATATGGGATGTATATGCACGTTATAGACAAGAAAACACTAGACAATTTTTAAATTAATGATCCTTCTTAGATACTGTCCTTTTATTTGAAGGTACCTAATGATTTTCATGGGCTCTTTTTGCTTCATGAGTGTTATCACAAACTGTTTGCAAAGAATAACTATTGCTTCGTATGATAAGCTCCAAGGAGTGCCAGCCTCTCCAGCCCCAGCAGGGAGTTTCAGTTCCCCAAGCTGGATGAGAGGGTCTGAGAAAGCTTTGGAGCTTTTCAGTAGCTCCAAAGTAGTGAAAGATGGTGGAACAGCAGCTCTCCTTTCAGGGCCGGCTACATTGGCACAGGCACATTTCCAAGGGAAAGGGGATGAGGGGCAAGAGCTTGGATTTAGACTCTATTTCAGGCTTCTGCACGATACCCACAGCTTGAGCTGCGAGAGGGTGGGGAATGCTGGTCTCACGCCGCTGCTAAGCAGCGTCCCGTCCCATGCAAATGTGCCACTGATGCCCCATCTCCTTGTCACAGAGAACATGGGTGGCCCTGCCTGCGCACAGTGCTGTTGGATGCTTCTCTCAACCACGTAACTGCCCAATGCTGGGGCTCCTCAGCAGTTCTTTGTCAAGCAGTACCTCTTGATTTAGAGAGAAATGCTAACACTAATACAAACGCTTAACTGGGGCCACTTAAAATTCTCTTCTCCATCACCCCGTTGAAAATAACCCCCTCTTTCCCAGCTGTGCGAAGGAATGACAGAAGAGAAAACGGCTGAAGTATAATGATTTCAAAACACAGCCACTCTGGGATATCACTTTAGTGATATTCACGGTGGGCTGAGGCACATCTGTGCACATTTCTCAGGGTTTTACAGGGCCAAAGTATGTGAAAATTTGCAGAATTTCTTGTTAGGACTGGAGCTTCCCCCCAGCTCTCCCAGCGGAGCTGGATTCCTCTGGCAAACATTCCCGCTCCCACCCAGAGGCTGGGCTGCCCCAGCCACTGCCCCCTTCCTCCTCCTCCTCCTCCTCGCCAGGGCCTGGTTGCCTTGCAGGAAAGGCAGCCCACGTACCTACAGGTAGGAGCCTGGCTTGTTTAGAGAGTCAGCTTGGATGAGGGTATATATGGCAAGTCACAGGTGAAGGGTACATAATTGGTGATAAATAACTTCCTAATATGACCAGCACATTTGTTCTTAATTTGCCTCTACACATTAAATGAATTTATGTTACTGCTGTTATTAAAAATCTTTGCCGAGGACAATCAATATAAAGTTACGACAGTGGAATGCTAACAGGCGATGCGTCATATACATGGATGCATTTTGAAAATGTCCATGCAGTGTGAAGATGACCTTCCAATTGTAGGAAATCAATATCTGCATTTCCAATAGTCTTTCTTCCTAGCAAAATGGATTTTACTGTACTTTCAGGCAGATCTCTTCCCAGTTCCCCTCCCTCTAAAACATTCAGTGTGATGGAGATTGTTAGTATCACTAACCTGCTCAAGTAACTACGCATTTTTCTGACATCATTCTCCAGGGATAGAAAACAAACCATCACCACCAACAAAAAACCCAACCCAGCAGCTGACCCTGTGTTGGAAGGGTCTGGACTCATGCCGTGTGAGGCATGCAGCTAAGGGAGATGTGCAGCTCTGATTTCTGCAAAATGCAAGGTGTGACCCTATTACCATTAAAGCCTTTTTGTTCGTTTCTGTGCTGAAGCAAAGCAGAGAGTTTTGCTGGGTGGGGATGAAAAAAAGCCATCAGGAAATTCTTGCTATTGAGTCATGACCTAATGAAAAAACATAACTTAGCTATTTCACATGCTTGGAAAGAAAATAATTTCAGCCAGTGGAGACAAATAGGGATTATCTAAATCAAACACAGGGAAACATCTGACGACTCCTGGTATTTCTTGTGTTTAAGTATGCAGTACTGTGATGGGTCACTCCTGCAAAATGTTCTACACTTGATCCAGCTTCTGTGGGTCTGGATTTCAGCACCTCAGCCACAAGGTATGTTTGTAACAGTAACGGTTATTTTTCCTCCTCCAAAAAGCTTGACCATCACTTATTTTAATCATTATCTTCCAAAATGGTAGTTCTTTCTACCGAGATGAATGCTGGCTGGTGTTTCAAATCCTTTCCTAGCATGGACCAAACCGTCCTGGAGGATACACACCAAGGGCCACCCACTGCCACCCATGATCACACAGATGGCCCCGTCCCCTCCCATGATGCAGCACCACCACAGAGGAGCATACAGAAAAAAAAGAAACACCTACTCTGTTGCGTGTTAGAAAGGGGACAGGGAAAGAACAGGACACAACGTCTGTCTTCCACAGATTAACGGCGTTAGGTGAATCCTGCTGTATAAAACACCATCTATTTTAGATCCCAAATTAGCATACCTTCAAGAGTATTAAACAAAGATGAATAACTTCTTGAGAGACCAAGTAAATTAAATACATATCAACCTTTCTGACACATCAAGGGCAGTACAGCAGGATATAGGTGAGCAATGAGGAGTAACATACATAAACTGACTTAAAAAAAAAAAATCAATAAAAACTTAATCACAGAAGAATATAAGCGACATATATCTAATCCACCGAGACATTCACAGGGGAATTTCAGTTTCAGCAATAAACCAAATTCATTTCAAGTTAAACTAATATGGACATCTTGAATTTATTAGTGAAAATGAAAGCAATGTGAACTTTAAGTTTTCAAAAGCAAAAAGACATTTAATAAAATTTCTCTCTTTTTGCCATAGGACTAAGGGAAAAATCCAATAACGTATTATCTCTGCAGTTCTGGTAAGTTATGGACCCTCATTTACAACACGTTTTAGCTTGATTTTATCTTAATATTCCGTAATGATTTGCTGTCATAATTGAAACTTGCCCTATTGTTAATCATTATCACAATGAAGAAAAAATATTTACTTTATAACTAAGAAAACATAACTATCGCTATTAAAGACAGTCTGTGGGTACATTGCCCGGGGCTGGTGCGACCATTACCCTCTGTTAAATAACAAGTATGGATTACTTTAATTGGCAACTTGTTTTGAAATAAAAAGGGATGGTAAACATTTTCTACAGAAACTTGTATTGCTGGAAAAACACTGTTGAGAAAAGCATTTTGCCAAAAGTGTAATTTTCCAAGGAAGGACCCAAACCTGAGGTATTTCCGTTCGGACAGCCTGTGAGAGGGACCCATAGCGCAGTTCCCTCATGTCCACCATCCCGTCTGTGGGTTTTTCGGTCAAAGCTCATCCTGGGGATGCTCCTTGCTCGCAGCCCCGGCAGGGAGCCCAGCCACCAAAAATAGACACAACCCACAACTCCTGGCACCACTTCCAAATAACAACATTCTGGGTTTTGGCCCAAGTGTTTAATTTGCAATTAGATTTATAATGTTCAATTTGCTGCTGAAAAGACAAATATGTTTACAGAAAACTGATACAGTTTTTTCCCACGTTCACTGAAATATTCCATAAATTCATGCCTGTTGTCAAATGGCCCCCAGAAAGCAGTGCTTAATAAACTTCAACCTGCTTACTTTCCAAGCGGGCAGCCCTTTCCTTGGCACACCCTTCTGACAAACAAGCCCCGTGCTGTACCTGCCGGGTGCTCACCGCATGCCGAGGGGCTGCGGACTGCTGCGCCAGGCTTGTCCCATCCAGCCCTGTGCCAGGAAAGGTTCCTCAGACCTACCTGTCTGATGTCTCACAGAACTAGGAGTCAAAAATCAGTGTCTCATTTCCAGCTATTAATCATTTTTTTCAGCTCCAAGAATATGTATAATATTGGGATTTCTTCTTCAAAAGATGAATGACATGAACAGGGAACGTGATCAGAACAGCAAATAAAGATGAAGAATCTCCCTGACAATGAAACTCTAATACTCAGTGACAGCAAACGCTCCCCAGTCCACGGAGTTCAGTTCTGAAACAAAGCTGACACAGCTGACGTGAGAACTTCCTACATTTAAACTTTCTTTTTTCTCAATTCTTTTTGATAACTAGCTCTAAATTGTGGAGTATATTTATAGCACACCCCCCCAGGAGAAGTCCTGCCCACTGACAGCACTCGCACAGGACGCCTGAGAAAATGCAGGCTATGTGCCTGGCACACAGCGAGCTTTTACAAACACACCACGGCACGAGGATCAAGTCCAGAAATTATTTGGACTTCTAAACCCCACCAGCTATATCGTGACACCACACTTGTTTGCTTTGAGACGCAGCACGTCCCCAGGATGGGGCCAGGATGGTGCACACAGGCATCCAGAGATGCTGGAGATGCATGGCTGCAGAGCCCAGCGCTGCACCCAAGCGCAGCGTCACTGCGCAGCCGTGCTGGGGGTGGCACTGAGCTCTGCGGCCGCGTCCCCGCGGTGGCTCGCCGCACGGGCAGGGTGCTGCACCCGGCTGTCCTGGCCTCTCCACGCAGGCACCGGGCCGCCTGCAGCACCCACAGTGCCTGCCTGGTTCAGGGCCAGCCTGCGTTTGTCTCGGCAAGCCTGTGCTGCTGTAAAGAGACATCCGCCATCCCAGAGGCCCAGCCTTTCCGGGCCCATGCTCCCAAGTCATTTGCTCAGCCCTACTTAGATGGCGCATTTATCCTTTCTGTGAAGATAACGAGAAACCTTAAAAAGAAGGCATGAAAAAAGCCTTTTTCTTGACTGCCAGAAGAGCCCCGTGCGACTAGATCCACCAGGCGTGTAAACAGTGGGCTGCGCACCCAGTGTTTGTTTTTCATCTCAAACAAGGAGAGTGTGCTTAGTGATGAAGGAGGCCGCACGGAGACTTTTATCCAACCACTTCTGATCTCCCAATTTCTCTTGCACATACTGAACCGCCTGAAGGCAACTTAGAAAACTCCACAAAAGGCATAAAGCACATAATCCTCAAAGCAATGTTTGTTCCGCTCGCGGTTGTCCCGTGCTTTCTTCCCCCACTGTTCCCTCCCTCTGCCCCCTTCTCCTCCCTCTCCCTTGCTCTGCGATTTATTTTGTTTCTTCAAAAACGTATTCTCTACTGTGTACGTGTCTACATGATGCTCCTAGTGAGCTACCAGGTTATCTGACATATATTCGCTTATTGTACCTCTTGCATCCACCCTGTCTTCCCGTACTGTTGTGGCACACCCTTCCAGAGAAGGCGCTGTGAAATGCCTGGCACATGTCTGCGTACTGTGAGAAATAAGGACTTTTAAACACTACGTAGCCACAAGACAAGCTTATACTCCACAGTTGCTCATATTCTTATTCAAAAGGTCCCAGCGCTTCAAGTCAAACACTTGCCACAGGCCACGGGACTACCTGCGCTCACCAGCACCAACCCACCCAACTTCTCACATTAAGCAGCACTGAGCTTCACCACAGAATTGGTATTTATAGCCATATTCTCTCAAGTTCTGTGGCCATTTAGTCCTGGAAGCTCCAGTCTTTACTTCTGACACCAGAAGAACAGTAAAACCTTGTTTAATGTATGCCTTAAGAGCGAACGGGCATCTCCCTTCTTCCTGCTCAAGCACCGGCGGCTTTCCGCAGGGCACAGGCAGCCCTTCCCTCCTGCCACGCGGGAGGGCTGCCTCGGGGACCTGCCTTTTGGAGGAGCTTTCAAGGAGCGTCACGCACAGCGAGCAATGAAATCTCGCAGCATCACATTTCTGCGCTCCAGAACGGAAAACCTCTGACAGAATGGAGTTCAAAGGTAGTGTTTAAAATGCAATAGTACCTCAGGGTAAGAGAGACCTTAGAAACCCATCTTCTCCAGATCTCCTCAAAGCTGTTAGTGAGAAATTTCCTTACTTGTCTCTTATATGTGGCTGCTTAGTAAAAATAATAATTACCATGGACTTCCTGTGGAAGAAAGAGAGCATGACCTGAATAAAACAGATGATCCGAAGTGGTCTTTCTACAGACCCTCTGAAGAATACTTTTTGTGCTCTTCATAGCCCAGACAGGTCCATGCTCCAGTGCGAGGAGGAGAACCTATAGCCAGAAGCAAAAGGGACAGGGAGAAGGATTTTAAGAAAACACTGAAGGATCCTGAAAAGAACCTTCACAATTATATGGAGCTATTTCTGTGCAGGATTCGCAGACTTGCCAAGGATAAGACAAAGGGGAGAGTAATTGTATTTGCTCACTATTTAGAAAAAATTCAGATGAATGCAGTGCTATCACCGAGTATTTCTCATTCCAGCAGTAAGGGTAAAACAGTAACAACTGAAACAGCACATTAAAAAACCCCAAAACATTCATCCACAGAGTATCTGTGAGTGCTAGAAGTGCTGTAGCTTTTAGAGTTACTTTTAGTAACCCATAAAACACTGGACAAATTTCAGAAGAAGAAAACTGTGAATGTTGTACAAATTCTTAAGAAGGTAAAAGAACAGCTACAGCTCTGCCAGCCTGATGCCAGTGCCCTGCCTGACATGGGCTTTGACTTGTACGGAATTAAAGGAAGATGATAACTTGTGTGCAGCCTGTCAAACCAACTTAACACAGGGAATTGTCTACAAACAGCTCCTCTGCCAGGAAAAAAGTGGTGACAACAGCCAGTGACTAGAAGGTAAAGAGGATTAAGCCACACATTAATTGTGTGTGTGGGGTAAAAACCACCTGAGTTGCTCTACAAGCTACAACGGAAAGCCCCATCACAGGAAGGGTGAACCCAGCCCAGACATGCCAGCAGGAGCAGGATTTTGCAGGTGAAAGCGCAAAAAACCCCTCTCCCTTGCCTCTTAGTCTGGTCATCAGTCATGCCTGGAGCAATGGGGTCTGGACCACATCTCAAAAAAACACACACCTTGCTGCAGAAAAGAGCTAACAACACCGAAACATTTGTGGGCTGGGAGAATGCTGGAGGGAGGATCCTTTGGCTTTTTAAACCCTCTTTAGTTTCCTAAGCTTCTTCTGAAATGCCATTTCTTTGTCCTAATATTCTCATGCATTTGCATTCTCTTCCTTATTCTTCTAAGTTTAAATTTACCACCCTGTTTTGGTCTTTCAGTGGACCTGTTGAGAAATCGGTTGTGATATTCCCACTTACAGTACTGCAAACCGGTGCGCTACAGCCTACCCTACACTCTGCTTCCCTTCCTACACCTTGATTTCACCATAAGAAAATCACTTCTACCCTTCTGCAGACCACAGTCAGCCAAGTCCTCACTATCGCCAGAGGTGAATGACACTGCTAATGTGGATGTATTACATATAAGCAGAAATTGATGCTGTCTGCTATATATCTGGATCAATATAATGAAATAAAAATGGATTCTGGACGTATGAATAAAAAAATATATATGACAAAAAAGAAACCAGAAAATCTTTAAAGAAACCCATAAAATGAAAGGCAGAAATAAAGCAGCAATTCCACCACATAAATACCTGAATTTATTTGCAGTGCAACTATTTTTAGATACCCCATTTTAGTCACTAACCTGCATTTATTCTAACGTGGGTTTTAGTGGTTTTTCTTTTAACTGTCTGTGGAAGCTTTTTGGTCAGATATAGTAACAAGCACTCACCACAGTAATTTTAATTAACAAGCTCTAATAAATTTGCACATGTTGCAATATACAGCTCTAAAAATACACGTGTGCATCCCCAAGACCGCGGCCAGATTGCTCTGCAGTGAGGCTCCCCAGGAGCCATAGGCTGCTCTTTGAAGATTAAATCCAACCGCGACGCCAGCACCACTGCCCGCGCAGCCGGGCGATGCCCTCCCACCCGAAAGCTGCCTCCGGCTGCTGCCCAGCCCTGCCGCTCGTGCTCCGTTTCACCCACTACATCCAGAGGCTCCCGCAGGCCTGATGCTGTACCCAACTCTGCACAGATGACAAATATCGCTCCCTTTTTTGGGTTAGTCTCAGTCATTTTGGCTAGAGCCAGCCTGTCAGTCAGAGGCCAGACTTGGCAGCTGGCAGAACCACAGTTAGGCAGCCGTGCCAAAGAAGGGGAAACTATAAATCTCACTCTTGTCAAAACCCTCCAATTCCCACTGAAATCATTCAGTGCATTGATGCTTGCCCCCATTTTTTTAGCCTGTAAAAGACTGTTCACTCTCAGTGTGGGACACTGAGCAAGAACAGAGGGAACAGCTACGTTTTTCCCCAACTCCGATAGTCCCCTGCCCCAGACCTGACTCCCTTTCCTATGGGAACGTCGCACACTTCAGTCAAGGGCATAAAACTCAATGTGGACACAAACCCCACCCGCTCACCCCATCCCACGCCCCGTTCCTAGATCTGGTCCCAATCTCCTGGGGCTGAAGTGGTCCCACTGACATCAAAGAGACCAGGAACAGAAGGTTAATAGGATTAGTTTCATATTTTCAAGCAAACCATAGCACAAAGACAAAAAGCTAGGCAGATAGCAGCTTTCCCGGGGACAGCCTTTCCAGCCTGGGCTTTTTGCAGCTGCCCCAGGGCCCCGCCAGCACTGCCACTTCGCTGCGTGCTCCGGAAACCCACACAGCTAGCGTAGGCACGAGAACCATCTGCATGAAGCTGCCGTGGATCAGGCAGCGCTCCTGAGAAACGCAGTGCCAGAGCTGGGCCGGGGAGCAAATCGCGCAGCGGGGCCGCAGCTGACAGCCGGGTGTGCAGCCGTCCGCAGTGGGAGCACGAGTGCCACCCGGGGAACAGATATTACCGAGATATAAAAAAAATTCTTTAATAGCACCCTTGCAAAATAAAACTGCCTGGGATATGCAGATGGTCAGTGGAGATTGGACAACGGTAACGTGGATGATCTCTGCCGCATGGGGTGTGCACACAGCTAGTCAGCACGATAGCCACTGGGACTTACGTTCTTCAAAGAGGAGGAGAAATGGTTTTAGGTGGATATTATTGCTTATACACCCATCTTTCCCATCACAGATACTCTAGAGGTAGTATTGGTCAATTATCTTTTCTCCCACAGTAATTTTTTTCTCATTTCAAGGGAAGCACGCAGAAAAGGGTGCACTGTACTTATCAGACACCAGCAATGGCCAGCCATATCACCACGTTTAAATATTTAAAAGAACTAAATGAGAGAGTATCAACATGTGCTGAACAGAAACAGGATAGCTGCTGCTAGGTTTTGTGATCCTTTCCACAGTTTGGAGAACTTCAGAGCATTATACCCCACATACACAGCAACAAGTTCACAACAGCTTTTTCTGTGCTGTACGTTGTGCTGGCATATGGGAATATTATACTGATGCTATTAGCCAAGACTCTTTTGACATGATGTAAAGCATCTAATAATTATACAGCAAATATGACGAGATGAAATTGAACCTGATCTCAATTAGCAACCAGAAGTATCCTTCCAACTGAGATTAATATTGATTAAACTGTAACAAGACTAGTACTTGCCAATAAGAGCTCTATAAAATCAAGGAAAGGTGAGGCCAACCTCTAAGTTGGGAGCACTCTGTCATGAGCTGTAAAGACAAGTGATTCTCCTATGGCCTAATTTGTCCTTTTCAAAACTGGACGTTTGGCTCTGTATAATTCAGGAAATTACCGTCATTTCAGTGGACAGTTAGACATGCCAGGAGTCCAGAGCAGAGATCAACAGCCTTCGTGAGACAGATCAGTTTTCCTTTCAACTTTCCCTATCCCTGGTATGGTATTAATCACACCAAACCCCACTCCTCTCTCCCTTCCCCCCTCTCAGAAATACAAGCTAAGACGTGGTTCCCACTACTGGCGTACTGTACTTCAAAATATAGGCTTGTGTTTTTTAATTTCCCCCCCTTGCACCAAATTAAGGTGGATATTTCGGAGTTGAACAAATATATTGGATTTATTGGCTCTTCCCCCAAGTGAGGTATAATAGTTCCACCTGTCCAATCCTGCATTTCCTTTACATGGAAATGATTGGATTTATTATTTGCCATTTTTACATCATATTAAGTCAAACCATAACAACTAAGCACCCTTCAGGGTTTACTGCAGATTATAAAATGCTGCTTGAAAAACAGGCATGCAAGGGTATGAGAGGCAACAATACAAAGCTTACAACAAATCTCATTTTCGAGATTCTTGATCCTATTTAAGTAATGTTTTAAAATGTTCAGGCTAACTTCAGAGAGCTGTTATACAGCTCATGAAACACTGAGTGCTAATATTCTTCAAATGTAAAAATATATACAAACAGAACATTAATTGCAAGTACCTGTTAAAGCAAACTTCCTTTAATAAGTTTTTGTTAATAGTTTTCTGATAAAGAACTACTTGCAAAGAACAAAGACCAATGTGACAGTTATTAATTACCTTAAAATGAGGGTAGGAGGCAAACAAAGCCTGGGAACCTCTACACGCTAACAAATCCTGGCTTTGGAAACAACTTATGCCAATGTTCCTAGGCTGCCCAAAACAGAAATATTTCCCTAAAAAGGGGCTTCTTGTGTGCTTTCCGACACAGTATCCACATGGCCCTGGCCAGGTAGCACAGCTGCAGCATTACATTAACATGAGCTGCTCTAAGACCTTCTCCACAGAATGCCCTGAAAGCCAGGCCTTGTCTGTCCTGGTGAGGAGATGTCTATTGTCCTGGTTTCAGCCAGGATCGAGCTGGTTTTCTTCACAGAAGCTAGTGTGAGACTGTGTTTTGGATTTGGGATGAGAAACTGTTGATAATGTGCTGATGTTTTGGGTTGTTGCTGAGCAGTCAAGGACAGTCCAGCTTCTTGTGCTGGCTTGCCAGCAAGGAGGCTGGGGATGCACGGGGAGCTGGGAGGGGACACAGCCAGGACAGCTGACCCAGACTGGCCAAAGAGATATTCCCTACCATACGACGTCATGCCCAGTACATAAACTGGAGTTGGCCGGGGGGCGGGAATCGCTGCTCGGGGATGGGCTGTCGATCACTGGGTGGTGAGCAATTGCTGTATTGGGCATCACTTGTTCTTGTACATTCCTTTGTTGGTATTATCATTGTTGTTTCCTTCTTTCTTTCTGTCCTATTAAACCGTGTTTATCTCAACCCGCGAGTTTTTTTTTCCCCAATTCTCTCCCCCGTCCCACTGCGGGAGGGGGAGTGAGTGAGCGGCTGCGTGGCGCTTAGTTGCTGGCTGGGGCTAAACCACGACACTATCAATCATTAGTTGAATAGAAAAACGGCACCGAGAGTCCAGGAGAAAGAGGTCACAACTTTTCCAGGCTAATACTGGAGAGATAAACTCTAAAAGGAACTTAATAAATATTACTGCAAAGGTGTAGCAGGCCAGCGAGTTACAGGCACAGCCAATGAGTACTATCTCGTCGAGCAACTTTTCTAGCCATTTGAAATTTCACCTGTGCACAAAACAGCAATCCTTCACATTCAACAGCAGGCAAAAATGAGCCTAACATGGTGGGGGTAAGAAAATGTAATACAGAAGCTTATTAGGAAACAAACAAGTCTGTCTCCAGCAGGCCATGACAGGAGAGCATCAGGAAGCCAAGAACCATCAAGATGCTTTTTTTCATTGGGTGCAGCCAGTGAGACTTCTGCAGCTTACTTGGGACAATGGCATAATACCAGCACGGTGACATTCAAGTGCAACAGAGTTGTAAGAGAGCAGTAGCTACCCAAGGATGCACTCATGCTTGCTAAGCCTCTAATCCCAGCTTTGATTCCTTTTTCCCCTCCGTAATCAGTTCAAGCACAACTAGAACTAATCACTGTTTGCAAATTTAAAGGTTGCTCTTCTTCTCTCTGCTTGTGATCTGCCTTAGGTCACACAGAGGGCTAGCATGGGTAAAGACATGGGCCAAACCCCCTCCAGAGTCTGGCATTCCCCACAGTAACACCCGTAGCAATACTACTACTCATACTACTACTACTAACACCATGGTGATAAAAACGGCAGCACCTACTTACTCAGCAGTGGCTCTGACTCAGGGGCCACTCTCCCCCATTTCCTAGATCGATCTCTGAACAGACCTTTACACCCCCATCTACAACATGCCTGGCTCGGGTCTAGCCCAGCTCTCTAGTCTGTTCTCACTCACCTCCTCGCTCTTCTGGGACACTGTTCCCCCATCCACTCTATTCTTCCTTTGGTGTCAGACGCATTGAGGAGAAGCCCTGGCCAGCCAGCCACAGGCTGGGCAGGAGAGTACCTTCTCTTGAATGCTGGCCAAGCTGATACTCATTCACATTAACGATCCTTGTACCTTGCTCTGGAGTTCAAATGGGCATTTTGGCCAGCACAACTGCAACTGACCTCCAATTCAGGTCACCTTCACATCAAAATGATGATCAGGCTTCAGTCGTTAGGTCCACCAGCATTAATGATCCCTTTGTAACTCCTCTAGATGTTATTACATTGCACACTGCTTTGCTTGGATTATCTCAAAAGCATCCCATTTCTTGTTATTATAGAAAGTCAAGAAACATAACATGAGCAGGGCTCCTAAAAATGAGATTTATGCCTAGCTGCACTGAGCAAACAGACTTACAGTGCAGAGAAAATTACAAGCAATAAATAAATGTGTATAGAGGATGTCTTTTAATACGTATCTGCAAAACATTCTTTGGAATACTTAATGAGAAACCTATTTCTGGTCCTCTAAAACCATTTTCTTAAGACTTAGTGGGCTCTGTACTTAACAAGGGTTAGTGGGCCAGCAAACACAGTATTTTTCATTTCCATTTCAAACAATTACAGCAGAGGCAGATATTTTCAAACATTCAATTTGCAAAATACTGCTGCTATTAAACCTGTAAGACAAACTAATTGTGTCACACACCACAGAAAATCTCAGTGTCCTTTGGTATGCCACTGGACATGCAGAGGGATGGTGGGCATCCCTCCAAAGTATAGGTTACACCCATAAATCCTCTTTCACTCACTCCATGAGCTTCTTTATTTGATTCTCTGTGATCATGTAACACTTCCGGAGCTTACTTTCAAAAAATGGACATAGCCAGGAGTCTACAATAAAGTTTTTTCATCTTCACCTTCCATGGTCTTACAAAGCAGGGTCATGTAGATAGATTGGGCTAATTCAATAGAACTGCCTACTGAAATAACAGCTGATACTCAAAGATGATCTAAAAAATACCATCCAGCAATGTTCATTCCCCACTGCTGCTCCCTCTTGCCCAGAAACTGCTTGGAATTAATGTGCATCTCTTCCTCTCGCCGCTCTCAGCTCAGGCATGTCCCCAACCCCAGTCACACACCTCCTGCCTCCAGAACAGGTTGCTATTACTGTGGCAGGACATCCTAGCACCCAAGATGGACAAAGACCAGAATAATCATGTGCCTTCATTGCTCATGCACCTGCAAACAGCAAGGAAAGCACTGCTACCTCTTCCGTGGTGTATCTGTCACACAAGAATGTCACAGCATGTTTCACAGTTAGCAAAAGTCTAAACATACTCACTTAAGTCAATACACAGGTCAGAAGTACACACTGCAGTCAATAAAGAAGGTGTAGATGTGGAGCATGCACACAGATGACAGACAATAAGCACAAGGAAGTAAAAGATGAGCATGCAACATCCCACCAATTTCACAACAAAGAGGAGGTGGGTTTTATGAAAGCTCAAACAAGCAACTAATAACAACTGACATATTTAAGTTGAAGATATTATCATGAGAAACCTAAAGACTCCCCATGCATCAAGAAAATGAGCCTGAAAAAGCAATGACTGGTTGCGCCAGTAATTTACAATCTCTCAGCTGCTGAGATTGCGAACAGTGGCACTTTGTAATCTTATAGGGAAAGCAGCTCTAATGCCATCTGGTCATATATTTCTGGCCAAGATCATTTAGTGAAGTCTGTAATGAAAAAAGTTGCACATCCTCCTAAAAATCCGAATTATGCCAGCTGTGCCACAGTGTCACTTGTGTTTTCAAGGAGAAGGACAGCTGTCATTCTCTGAAGACAGGAAGCAGACCACCTTGCTTGAGAGACCTATTTTTTCTATCACCCTAAATTATCTTACCTGTCACTAGGAAAAGAAAGAGTGAAGTCCCCGTTAACATCTGTTGTTTGATTTTTGCTGACATATATACAGCACTCCGTTTCTATACCCACCTTGCTGAGCTACTGTGAAGAAGGTGATATTTGGACCTTAACTCTAATCTGAACTGACGCCAGCACAAAGAGAGCATGGGCTCTACAAATGTCAGCAGACCTGCCTTGGCATAAAACCAGTTTGAGAGAGTGCAGTTAAGCTCATCATCTTCACCTCTCCTAACGAATGAGACATTTCATATTTTAGATATTACCTCAGCAACTTACTGCCAGTTTTAAATTGCTCTGTCGTCTCAGATTAGCACTCATCATTCATGCTAATGTAAACTAAATGGTACCTCTCCTGAAATATGTGAAAAAATAAATGGGATTACAATGAGGGTTGTAGGGCATGAAATTTCTAATCTGCGAGCAACTAATTGTTGTAAGTACTTCACGTCCACCGAGCCATCAACTCGAACCTGTATATTTGCTGTTATGTTATTTTAAGGTCAAACCTTGTTTGCCTTAAGCACATAACCCACTGGCTCTAAGGGGCTATTTACAGAAGCAAAGATATACAACCTCAAATGAGCAGCAAAAGAGATACCACCACCAAACTGTCTATAGCAAATCTATACACTTCCAGGACACAAGGGCTAAGAGTGCACCTTCAAAACCACGGCCCATCCAGACTCCTCCACCCGCTCACAAAGAAAAGCGGCAGCAGGGAGAATTATAGCCCAATACGCAGTGTGACAGGAAGGAAATAGCATCGGGAAATGCTTATTTTAATGACAGAAAAATATTTGCCAGGCTTGGGTGCAGCAGCAGTAGAAATGTTATTACTTTCCAAGCTGGAAGACGAAATATTTCAAGGGCTATTTTTTGACACCTTCACTGTGGCTTGATTTCTGCATCTATTAAGGAAAAGTTTATACAGCCTGTGCCGTGGATGCTTTGCAAATCTTTGCATACAACTCCATTTTATAAGGCTATAGTGTGATAGAATTGTATATAGTTTACATCAGGCTAAACAGCTACCAAAAGTGAATGTATATGAAAATATTAAAGTCCCTGTGGTTTTGTTTCCAGTATTAATGCTAAATTCAATGTCTTCTCCATTTTATTATTTCTCAGACTATACAGAAGCAGGAGAAGTGTCCCATGAAGCACTCCTGTGTCAAGAGGCCTGGCTGTATATGTTTTCCTTCCTAATGCATAAGTTTGTCAGCCTTTTAATCCAGAATAGCCTTAAAATGTTAAGAATATAGAAAGCTATATTTCATAGCGATTTGCAGTTTCATCTTACCAGCATGCGTATGTTGAGTGAAATCAATTTACAAATACCATCATTGCAAGCACTTCAAAGTCTAGGAGATGCCTTTTAATTGTAATTGCTATGCCTGTCTTGGGCCATCCTGAGCCTCCCTTCAAACACCCACTGATTTTGGTGGGACTGCAGAGTACTGAGCAATGGTGCCGGTGAGTACTTTACCTCTGTTATGCTGCTCTGAAATTAGACAGAGAAGAACCAGTATTTCTGTGCTGTAAAGTTCCCGGAACCCAGACAATCATGGGAAGTACAGTAAGCGAACGGCTTTGAAGGATGAACATTTACAAATGTGGGACCATCTAGCTCTGCAAATTACCTCTTGGAGTTATGATGATGCACTTTAGCTTCTCCCTCATTATGTGCAGACAAGTTTTTAGTCTAATTTCTGGGTTCAGGGCTTTCTGAAAAGAGTCACTCATTTCATTTTGGAATAAAACGAAATGAGAGAAAAGAAAAATGAGGCAAAGACATGTCTATAAAAATGCTTCTTAATATGGATTTCTCCTGGCTACTGCTTATTTCTCAACTGCTCCTCTTTAATAGAGCCAATCTCCGTTTTTTAACACACAGTGTTATCTTTCCTCTATCCTACTTCTTCCATGCATAATAAAGTGCATTTAAGGTACTTAAAACAGCTGTTGTTACTAAACGATGTGTGCACCTCTTTAGTCTATCTATCTTCATAATACCTGTGGGAGCTGGGAAAGTCCTATTACAGTCTCAGGCTCAGAACATCAGAGATATTTAGGGGCCTGCCACTGAGATAAATGGGATTAGCTGCCCCATGGCTTTTCTGGCTCAGAGCCTCCGCTATGTCCCTAAAATCACAAAGGACATCTTAAATGAAGCAGGGAACCACTCTTAAGAGTCTCGCTGCCTAGGCTGGGGGCCTCATTTCTGGACCAGCTCTTCCTTTTTGATTCAGTCTTATGTTGCTAAAGGATGAAGATATTAGATAACGTAAAAATCATGTCCTTAACCTCTTCCGTCTATGCATACCTTAAAAGCTTTCTACTGTTGGCGTGCACTGGCTACAAGCACTTTGGTGTACTCTGCTTTTATCCAGAGCCTTTTGAGAGAAAACCGAGCTGGAGTAAAGTCCGCAAATAACTACCAAATCTCTTACTTAGCTCAACACTCCTGATTTCTTTCCCTACAGAGCAGCAAATAGACTTTTATTGCCCTTTGCACCTGGCTTTGTTCTGCAGAAGCACCGGTGAGCAGTTGCTTCTGCAAAGCTGAGCGTGCTCAGGTGAGGGCTGGGCAGCTGGGCAGTGCCTGTACGCACACGCCCTTACCAGCATGCACAGCTTAGAAAGGAAATTTCCATCTTTCCTGGGGGGCTCCACCAGTTCCCTGCCCAATTCTGAGCAACAGACGTACAAAACACACAAGCCACCTACCCACACAGCACAACGGGAGCAGTGTAGCTCCTGTCCTCCACGCTTGGGAATTTGTCTAAACATACTTTGCTTACGAAGATGGACATCTATTCCAAATGTCAAACTTCCCAAAAGCAAACAGTGAACAAGTCTGACACAAGGTAGCAGTACACAATTTTTATGAAGAAACAAAACCTCAGTGTCTCAAAACTGGGGCTTTATACAGGGCACCTTCAGGTGGTCAAACAAGTGGCCACCCTGAACCTCTTGCCTTGGGTGGGTTACCACAAGCACCCTGGCCTCAGGAGGCCAAAAATTAGTGGCCAAATATTCATCAGGACAGCATGGGTGGAATATTTTTTCTTACTGCAACCACAGGAAGACATGATTTTTTTCCTCCATGGTCACTAAGGAGCCCAGAGTAACCCAAAATACTGTTCCATCCTAACTGCCACACGCACATGCCTTTGAATAAAGAGACGGTATTTTCCACTTCCTCAAAGCAATTACTTCTTAAGATATGTGTTAGTTCAATCTTTCCAGGATTTAAATTAAGCCAAGTATTAAAACATCCCAAGCTAACTACCTGAACATTTTCAACATCTTTCAACATCTTAAAAACAGACAGTCTTTGATGCTTGTTACTTGAAAGCCACAGAATTTTGTCTGGAAATTGACCATTTAAATTCCCTAAAGTGGAAGTTGGGGGGGGGGGAAATAATCTATTTCCAGACTCAATATTTTAATATTTAGCCCATATGTGGCAAGTATCTTGAGCCTGTTAGGTGGATTTTTAGATTAACTTGAGGTACTCTAGGATGTTAAAAACAGGGGGTTGGTATTAGGCTTACAAACACAACCACCACATTTGCACGTCTGCTGGGAGTAGGAGGGGTGAAGATGAGAACTCCCTCTATATAGGATTATATAAGGTTTTTGGACTTGCACTGTTCACTTGGTCTAAGATGTTAAGATGCTAGCATGGTGACGATGGTAGTCCCTCAGAGCATGAACACAGGTCTCGTTCGTCAGATCAGCAATTCTTGTAAATAAGATATTACAAATTGTTCCTTGGATATTAGTTTTGCTAATTTGACAGTGTTGAAACATAATTTTATTCCTAATCAGAGTTCAAAGTGTGACTGCTTCCTTGCCCACATTGCCTGTTTGCAGCAATCTGAAAGGGAAGGATTTTATCAGCTTAGCTTGACACAGCAAATTTCTATTATCGGAACAAAAAGAACTTCCAGTACCTGATTTTAGGTTCCAAATTGTTTCAGTTCATTGTGAATCTCTGGAAGTATGGAGAAAGTGTACTCAATTTCCAGTTTAACACTGCTACGAAATACCCTAAATCTGCAACCCTACAGATAAATGCCTGGGTCTACATACGAAGAGGACAAAACTCTAGTGAAATAATTAGCAAGATTTACTGTAGCGCTGTGACTGCAGAAGAGACCTGAGAAGATTTAAATGTGCTACTGGTGGCTACTTGCTTTCTGGGTTGCTTGGGAAGCTTCTGGTGCAGAACACAACAAGTATCAAACAGCCCAATTACCGTGATGAAAGTACTCAGTCAACACACTGTGACCCGTCACTTGCGTCTGGCAGGGAAGCATTTTATCCATATTGCGGTTTGTGGTTTGCGCAGATATCGCCCGCTATCTCAAATGCTTGGCCTTTTAAAATGTATTGCACAATAGGGACCTGCAAGTTTTACGATAGCACAGATTCCAATCTTTCTAGTCCTTTTAATGAAATTTAATCACCATACTTTTTTTAACAGAAAAAGACCAAACCTAAACTGTGCCTGCTGACAGAATTCTGTGTATCGTTCCTAATTCCTTTAAATGTGCTTTTCATGTCTGCAAGAAATACCCCTTTTCTCTCTTTGCCTGTATACCCCAATCTATCCCCTAGATGCCCAAACACGACTGCCGCTCATCAGGCTATGTCCTCCTGACTGCTGCCTGCCGACATCTCCCTTCTGTGTACTCAGCAATATGCCTCTAAAGGGCTTGAATGGAGGGTGTGCAAGTGTTACTGGTTACAGGTCATTTATATATTCTCCTAGTGTTAAACTAACCCCATCTTTAAAGCAGAGTCACTTCTCATAGAGAATCCTTCCGATCTGCAAACGTGGAGCACACAAAGCAGCAAAATTCTCAGCCCTGATGCCCAGGAGGGACAGCCTGTTAAAGCTCAGTCGTTCCAGCTTCTTCACACCTAAGCCTCAAGGTGGTTTTTCACCATGTCCACAGAACGTCCACTTCAGCGGTCATGGAAGCACCCCTCCAGCAATTTCAACAGCCTCTGTATCAGATCCTTGCCATGTGTCATGTTATTTAAACAGAAGGGAGGCTTTACACTCCATGAAAAGAGCCATGGGACTAGGAGCGTGTCTACTTATTTAGGAATGAAGAGCAGAGATACCAGGGAAAGAGCTGTTGCGAGGACAGGCCAGCTTGTTTCAGTAGCCTTTTTCTGGTGGTGCTAATCTCTGCCTGTTGCAGGGGGCAGTCAAAGATCCCCCAACAGGGATGCCTGGCCGTGCCCTTCAGTGCAGGCAGAGGCATGCGCTTCCTCCCCATCCCCGTGCCCCACCAGCTCCCATGACAGCTCCCATGCCAAAACAAGACCAGTGGCTACAGGATTACTGCCCTCTGGCACTGCAGTCACTTAATGGCTTCACACGTATCCCTTCTTGCCACAATGCTTACCCCTGGTCTAATAAAGACATTCCCACAGCTATATTTCTGCTGTTCACTCAGCAGTTGGATTTGATGAGATGATTTCTCGGGGTGATTCATATTCGACCCTTGGTTCACCTGGGCACACTCCAGAGGCTGCTGTTATCTGGGCAGCAAGTGTAGGTTTACAGCACGTATTTCACATTTCATGCTGGCTACCTCCTCCCTGCCCTCTGCAGATGCATGAGGCAGGTGCCTATTGACCCTCTACCGCAAAAACCTCCAGCAAAAGTGTCCCAAACTGCTGCTGTGGACACTTCCAGCTCCTCCAGGAGCATTACTGATCTCAGCATCGCTGACCAAAACTCTCCCAGCTCTGAGGCTGCACAGGCAGCCCCACCAGCCCTCAGAATGAGTCAAGAAAACAGCCCCAAGGAGCTCAGAGCGAGCTGCGGTGTGCAGCTGTCGTAAGGAGAGGGCTGCGAGCCCTGCAGGCTCGCTCCCTGAGCTCAGCAACTGCAGACTCAAGTAACAGACCATCAGACCTTGTAAAATCATTTCCGTTAGCTCCACTGACCAATGGCTCCTTTCCCTGTTTTACACACAGCAGACAAGGGCTTGTTCTATTTAATTTGGCCCCCGAGAGATAAAATCTTATATTTGTTACTGTGTATTTAATTTTCTGGGTTTCTTGCAGAATGATATATTCTGTCACAGCTTTATTCCCCAGTGCAAACCTGAAAATCATTGGGCCATGTCCTAACCCAGTTACATCAACTTATTCAGTGTCAAAACTTGGCTCAGTTTTACACAACAGGCTCTTCAGTGAGTCAGCTTCCCAGTAAATCTTCAGGGAAGTTAATCCATGGGCGGATCCTACTCCAGTATGATACACGTATGGTATTTTCCTTGGCTGGGAATAAAACAACTGCTTCAGACACATTGTGCTTCAGCTGTATAAAATGTCTCGATTAGCATTTCTTGTTTTGTTTTCAGAAATAAAAGGAAATAACAATAGACTTCAAATCTCTGTCTCGTTCATAGCCAAAGCTGGCCCACATAATTAAAGGTAATTGTTAGCTTCTTAATAGCCTGGCATTTTCCACTGCACCTTCTAAGGGAAAAATTCAGATGGAAGAACTATTGAATTGTGAATGTTCATTCAGCATCCTCAGTAGGCATTTTCCTCTTGTATTTAAGCCAAAACAGTAAGTAATGTAGGCAGGAAGCACTGAGAGCAATTGCTTACTGGTGACCAAAGGTAAGAAAGGTCAAACGTTTATTTCCGATGTTGCTCTTATGCATGCAGTGCCCAGAATCTTTTAATTATATTTCATGGTACTCTGAACTTGTACAGGGACATAAAATATATTTATAGCTCACTTAAACTCTTGGTAATGAAACAGCCATCCTATGTAGGACCTCTGCTAATCAACTGAAGACTTTCTGTGCATTAACTTTAAAAATGCAAAAAAGCACTTGTTCGTTCTCCAACAAAAACGTTTATCACAGTTTAAAGGAAACAACAAAGAAGTGGTTTTTTTCCCCTTAGGTAACAGTTTGAACCTGTATCAGTTCACCTGTGATGCCTGAAGTACAAAAATACAATTTCACTGGCAATGCACATTTATTATAACTGTTATTATAGCGCTGGAAACTCTCAACCACACTGTGGCAAACGCCAAAGAAACATATAATAAAAAGATCACCCCTCTCTAAAGTTTTTCCTGTCTAAATATGTCATATTGTCTCTTTTAGACAACAACAAAAAATGGGTAATCAGATAAAAAGGTCTTTAAAGATTTCACTTAACTAATCATACTCAATGCAAATTTCTGATAAGCAGACTGAACAGCTCCTGGACTACTCTATGCCTGTAGTTATACACCTCGCAGCAAACTTACCTTGCACATCTTACACAAATCTCCCATGCTGGGCATCTGCTTTAAGATGAATTTTGGGGAAGATGATCAGCTAAACATGTTAACTGTTTCTAAGGCCGAGATTAAGGAAAGGAGTTGGTGCTTTACAACAGGACCAGCTCGCTGCCCTTGCCTTTCCTTCGCCCCCCAGCTGCTGTCGGGCTGCGGCACGCTGGAGCGGGCGGTGACCACGGGGAGGGAGGCAGGCTGGCCCTCGGCTGGGGGCTGCGGCACCCACCCAGCCACCCCGCAAAGCGGGGAAGGGGGCTGCCGGAACGCTGGGCTCCCAAACTGGCTGCTGCTGATTTGATGCCACAAACCAGAATATCTGGGGTGAAAGGGGGGCCTTTATGGTAGATTTGTAAAGACTACAGTCAAGTCTGTCTTACAGTTGCAAAGCCAAACATCCCCATACTTAGGGAAACGGAAAAATTCAAGTTGCTGGGGAAACCTTAATTCCGCTCCCAGATGAGTGTGCATTATGATACAATCTTTAATTAGCCTATGAGGAAATTAATAATTATGTACTGAGTGCAGGATTTGGCTGCTGTACAGTAAATAATGCATCACACTACCCAAGGAATGATGATGACTCAGCAGACATCATCCATCATGCGCCCTGCAAGAGGCAAGGGGCCTGTGGGAAAAAAAATAGTCTAGGATCACATCATGAAAGAGTGAATATCAACAGTTTATTTGTGCCAGAGCGGGAGGCACACATTAAGACTGCACAAGAAATCTCAGTTCTAGTCTTTCACCTTCTTGCTTTTTTGTGAAGGACTTCGCAAATGTGAAAATATTTATTGTTTCTTACCCGTTTCATACAGGAGACATGATCAAGCAGAAGCTGAACCATGTACCAGTTCAGGGACCTCATGGTGACAGGTCAGGCACTACCAGGAAGGCAAACGTGCTACTGGGCTAGGCTTCACCGCGACCTGCTGGGAGCTCGACATGGCGAGGGGACGAGAGGAAAGCTCGCCTGGCTTAGCTCAACCATGTCTTCTCCAACCTGACTAAAAACTGCTGCGACAGACACAAAAAGCAGAGGATGCCAAATCCCGCAGAAACAAGAACAATTATATTCCTCTCAAAGAGCTCCTCAAGCTGGAGAAAATTCAGGTTTGAAACAGCCATGATTTTTCTGAGCTGCAGCAAATGCATGCCTGACTTTTAAAATACTGTCTGTTTTTGTCATGGGTACAGTCAACGGCACAGCCTTCCTATTCATTTGGAGGTGTGCAGGAGGAGGATCAGTCAGTGCTCCTGGGCTCTTGATGCCAGCCAAAGCGGTGAGCGTTGGAGGAGGAGAGCTACCTCTCCCCTGTTATTAATTGGGAGCCAAAATTGGAGAGCAAAGATACAGACAAGTCCTTGATTTACAGTAAACCAAGACAAACAGGATGCTCTACTTCTGCCCTCAGATGGCACAAATAAAGCACAAAGCAAACCAGCTACGGCTATATATTGTTCTTGGATATTTCCACCTAAGCCCTTGCTTTTCCTAACGGCCAGGAGAGCAGGAGCAGAGCCACAGGCGTGGACGGGGGTACCAGAAGAGACCTGAAATCCTGCTCTTAGGGAACTAACTTCCAGCCATTTCCCATATGACAAGTTTACTACATGCTGCCACGCAACACTTTTATTGGCATTCATTAGTCCTTGAGGACCAATTTATTCATTTTTAGCAGCATTAGAACAGAGGTTGCATTTTACAGGTGAATTGCTATACTGCTGGGGCCATAGGAAGCCACTCAATTATCTCCAGTGTGTTAAAAGCTGAATCCAGACTTGATACTAATCCTAAATTGTAACAAACATTATTTCCCTGAGCCTTGATTAACTGAGTCTGATTCCCAGTTTGCAGCTGTCTCGGCCTTTTGGGGAGGGAGGTTGGGGGTTTGTTTGTTTATTTATTTTTATCATTTCCATGCAGCTTGGGAACCCGCAGAGCAGAGACAGTCACCACTGGGGTGCTCAGAAGTGCATTACTTGCAAAACACTCCTGGAAATGAAAACCGTAAGATTGAAGCCCCCAGTATTCATGGTGAAGCTGCTCCTCTTCTTGTATCTGATTTCTCCTTCATTTGGAGCTTCTTTTCTGTTTAAGAGCAGCTGGAGACCACAATTTATCATTCACATTTAACTAGATATTTGTGGCATTCCCAAGTTGAATTAGCAAGCTTGCTGCATCTTGACATGTAAATATACTATAATACTCATTCCCAGTAACACCTATAAAGAATACAGCAATTCCTGAGATTGGGACTTGCCCCATTTCAACTGAAATACTACATATGCACATACATACATATATTTCTTTATATATTTGATCCTCTCCCTTAATCAGCATCTCCAAGCCATTGAGCTTCAATGAATTCCTGTGCTTAACTGTACCGCCTTGAAAAATATCACAGCCCTCATTCTTCCTGTAAGAATGAAAATCCAAGCAATTTTCATGGCTTGCTTTATGGTAATTTTTCCTATTTTGTTTAATTTTGTTTCAGACTATCATTTGGCAGCTCTCACAGGTTGAGCCAGGGAAAGAGATTATGGTGGTTGTTTTAAGCAGCAGGTGTAGCAATCAACGTGGAAATGTATGTATCCCTCTTGTAGATGTAGCTACAACAACTGGAGACAAGAGTTCCAGCATTACATGCAAAAATAAAGCTAGGTAATCAATGAAAAGGTGCTTTGGAGGGAAAAAAAAAAAATCCTTTTTTCTTTTCTCTGCTAATGAATGCAGCCTCACTGTTTTTCTACCAGGGCTCTTGTAGGGGCTGCTTTCATGCATGCTACTCCCTTGGTCAGCAGGAATCATGGCTGGGCAACGTGGAACAACTTTCTGCAAAAGACAGGTCTTGCTGGGATAGCAGCAGATTAGAAGGAGTATTACTATAGAGAAAACTTTAACGGCCCTCGATGAAACTACCATTTTTACATTTCCTTTCCTAAAAATGGCAAACTAGCCAAAGTAAAATATGTAGTGTATCCCATTCCTGGCTTCACTGACTCAAAGCACCTGATGCTGGACTCACGTTTTCCAGAATCAGGTCCTACAGAAGCTGAGTTTTCTGATTTCTATTTCTCTTTACAGTGAAACAAACCCAGCTCACTGGTGCCTTGGCCAAATCTGCAGGTTTGATGAGAATGACTTAACACTACGCAGTTTCCTCAGAAGGAGCTATGAACTGCTGGGTAAAATGAGGGTTTTCTTCCTCTCTAACCTGGCTAACTTCAGAAAATACAAGAAATAGAACCAAAATACCCAAACATAGCCTGGAAGGCAAGTGAGGCACTGGAAGATGCTCTGGACCTATTACACGATGTTAACTGTGCTTTTAAATGCAAGAAGCTGTGTTGGTCTGAAGGGAGGAAATTAAACGAGAATAGGAAAGGGGGCAGAGAAGAGAAGCATCCTTTTGCAGCCATAGCAAATACAAAGGTGAACTGTTAGCCAGTGAAGGCATTCAGCCTCTTTCTGCCACAAAGAGCGATTATCTTTAACTCTCCCTGTAGATAGATCAATTCTCAGCCAAGTTTTCATAGGCACAGAACATCTTCAAGCTCCCATTGGTACCACTGGTACTCATGCTACACTCTAAAAATCAGCCCAACTCCCCCAATTACACAGGTTACCAGATGTCAAAAACCTCTGTTATACCCTTGCCCCCAATTAATACAAGCTGTCTGCAGCCCTACCTCATGATTTTAATCATTATTTCCACTTTGGAAGGGGCCTTACACAAAAACCCACTCGTACCAATCACCCATGGAGCATTCAGAGCCAGTGCCTATTTGTTCTTAGGTAGGGGTGCTCAGAACGAATGTATGGAAAGGTCTTGGCTGATAAATCCCTGTAAGACATGGAATGACATGATGTCTTTTGCTGTCTTACCAGAAGAGGATCACTGTGTGATATATGAACTAGAGGGACTTCTGGTACTCCTGCACCTAACCCAAAGCCAACGGACTTGAGCTCTGTTCCCACCTCTAACACAAACCTATTGTATGACTTTGCACTCATCTCTTCCCTCCGTAGTCCACTCACCCCAACCTGGTTTGTGTTTGTTTGGTTTGGGTTTTTTTTTTGTTGTTTTTAAACAAAGTCCTTGGACCACAGGTTGAGTCGCAGGCAGAATGCCCTGCAGTGCATGACAGTAACAAGAAGCTTCTTGGCTCTATGGACATGGTACTTCAATGCCAAAAACTAATAAAGCAGAATCAACAGTTTGCTGCGAGCATTTCTGGTGAGAAAGAACAAAGTACTTCTAATAATCTCAAATAAGAACAGGTATCTTGAAGTACTCAAAATAACACATCTTCTATGTCAAGGCATGCCACATATTTCAGTAGCGTGTTTTCAAGCTTACTGTCTGTGTACATCAATTTGTAAGCGGGGACAGCACCTTGCCGCTGGAGCCCTTGATGCTCCCAAATTACGACAGCACCTGGCTAGGAACAGAAATGGGATTCTTGGCAAATGCCAAGCTCGGGGGGGATCACCAACTCAAGAGTTGATTCAGAGCACCTATGTTTCTTTGCAATAAGAATAGCCCAGGAAATCCTAGTATTTTCCTCTTATGAGAAACACTGAGCATCAGAGAGCTGAAGGATGAAAAACTGCTTCATGTGGAAACTAATAAACCAGCTGGAAAATGGCTGAGCGTAAACCGGTTCAAGACACAGGCTCTTCTGCAGAGCCATACAGAAAACCCTCAGCTGTTCATCTCCCGTCTCACTGCTCTGACCTCCATCCGGCCATCTGGGTGTAATGCTTCTTCAGTCACTGAAGGCAACATCCAGTGCTTGTAATAAAAGTTTGGCTGCTTGGCTGGCTGCTTACTCTGTGAAATTAGAGGTTTTCAAAGAGATCCGTGCATTGATTCCTAAATGTTAAACTCTGCCGACGCTTTCTTCTGAAATGACTATCTGGATATCACTAATTTCTTGCAAAATATGCCTGTGTCATCCAGTATCTTGGAAGAGCAGGTGCTTTCTTTTATGTCCCCAAGCAGATGCACATTTCACTGTTCTCTGAGCGCTCGGAGGCAGCTTTTTTTGAGTCTGTGACAAAACAGTGACAGCTGCCAAAACGGAGATGCCTGATCTACCTTCTCTATCTAATTTAATTTCTGCAGGGATGAAGCAGCTCATCTCTTGGGGTGTGCAGGCCCTTGCGGGAGGCACCCCAGTGCAGTGCTCTCATGCCAGTCACTGCCACTGCTTTTTTTTGTTCTCTTTTCTTTCTATAAGAGAATATTGTGCCTATGCCATCTGTTAAGCAAAGTGCTGCACGTACATTGCAATATACCCTGCAGCACACAACGGAGCCTTGCAGATTAAATGTGAAGAGAAGCAGCTGTAAGGGGAGAGAAAACTCCAGGTGCTGGAGGTGTTACAGGTGAGCCTAAGCTTTTGCCTCCCGGAGGCAGCTACCTGTCAGGATTAATCTTGCCGAGCCCAGGAATGCGCCTCGGTAGACACCGCACCCCATTCCAGGAAACTATAAATACCAGATGAGATGCTCAGCACCACACATGAAAGCATCTTCTTTTCTGCGGAGCACGATTGTGGGGGAGTGACAGCCGGACTAGCATCAATCGTGCTGGGGTTTTCTTAAGGTGGTTCTTTGGGGGAAACAAAGAAGGAGGTGAGCGTGGGTGCTTGCTGCCTTCCTCCTAAGGAGGAAGGAGGCCTCCAAGAAAACCCCCTTACTTGTTTCTTTGTCCTGGATCCACCTGGGACGCTACTTTTTTATTTTCAGGTTCCAGGACATTCTCTCTCTTTCCATCTTGTCCCAAAACCAACCCTAAGGGAATAAAGTCCAGGGGAGCCAAAGGAATCATCTTTGATAGCCCCTCTTGTAAATACTTTTGATGATGTGTCCCAGAGGCAAAGCTGGGGGACAACTGGGTTTCTTCTGAGTGATGCTGCCGAGTGCCGTGCAGGAGGGGGCACAAAACAATTAATGGTGCTTTGAGCAGCTCAATTTTGCCAAACAGGGTACCCCCGGCCTTATCAGAGAAATGAAGTGTAGGGATAAACACTTACCCAGCAAAAGCAATTGACTCCCAGGTTTCTTCTCCCTCTGTTTCTTTGCACCTCACTAGGAAAAAAGATCATTTAAGGATGCCCCAGAGGTCAGTGTTCTCCCACAGAGCTGAGCCCATGGCCAAGGCCACCAACTGAGGCCACACACCACAATTTCAGAGGCAGAACCCATGCAGGGGGAATTACCACAAAAAAGAGCATTCCTAGCTAATTAGGAGCTTCTGAATCAAAAGCAGTACATTTAAAAGTCCAAACTCAAACGCTTGGCCCTAGGGAGCAGCCAGTGCCGATGCCAGGCGGGAGGCAGCCAGCTCACCAAGCACAGGCTGGGACTGCCAGAGGGATGCTGCTGACTCCAGAAGTGCTCCTTTCCACCACCTTTGAAACAAAGGAGTTCATTTCAAAACACAGCAGCATTTCCATATTTTGAGGCATAACCAGCCCCTGGAAGATTTCTTTCCTGTTTTTCTGCATAAGCACAGTATTTTTTAGACAGCACCTCACCAAACCCAAACCACGTAACACCTCCAGGAAACACCCACAGTCCAGAGCGGTGGCAGCAGGACACTGGAAGTGTGGAGCATTCGTTTTAGGCAATGCATCTGGGGACATGGGCACTGAGTCCCCATGGCGCAGATAATCATCGCTTCGGTCTTGTGTCAATCATTTTCTGCACAGAGTAGTCCCACATCTCTCAGAACACATCTTTCGGTGCGTGGGCCACCAAACTTGGACACCTTCAAATTTCAGGCTGGCAGGGCTTGGTTCATGTTGTCATCATCTGAGAAAATACCTGCAAAATTCAGATTCAGGTCTGGTTTTTGTAGTCCAGGTTTAAAGTCAGTGAGGTAGGACAGAGCTCTGCCTGCTGGGCTTACTCCACAGCCCCCTGATCAGCTTCCTTAAGTATCCACAGTATATGTAAATTAATATATACGTATATATGCCTCTCTCCCACACCTTTTAGGGGCTGAAACCCTAGGTATTGTACGTTAAGTAAGTCAGTTCCTCTGACAAAGTCACGTTTGGTTGAATTTTAAACCAGGGACCTTTAGAAATCTCTAAAATTTTAACCATCAGTGTGTAACAGCTTCTAGGACATTTCCCCACCTTGTAACATTTAAAACAATGATTCATCTTCATAAGAAATATGTAACTGTCTAAAACCAACTTTCAAATAATGTTAATTATCTGCATGGTCTGTGTTTCAGCATATGCAATTTCCAGCTACCAACATTGGACATTATGAAAGCTTTTACATGACATCAGCTTTCCAATGAGCAGCCACCTATAAAATACATAATTTTTCATCTGCATTTGATTGCCACAGCTTAAAAATCCAAGAATTTATGAGAGCTACAAATCGTTTTTAGTCTGTGCAGTGTGGAATTAAAGCCAGGGTTTTTGATTCGGCTTGTTGATATTTCCTGAAAACACGAAACAATTCTGAAAGGACAGATTTCCTGGCTCACAGCTAAAGGTCAGCAGTCACACAGGGAGCGCTTGCTAAGTGTACCAAAATGATTGGGAAGGAAAGATTGGCACAACATTGCAGTGTTATTAAAAAGCGATTTAAGTGGGGGAAAAGGGAGAAAAAGAGACAGACAAGGATTAGACTCTCAACAAGTGAGCTTTCATCAAGACTAGAAAAACAGCCTTGTTCCTTGCTGCTTGCAGCCCCTCACTGTCACTCTCAAGCACCACTTGCTCCCTCTTTCCGCCCTGTTACCAGCCGTGCAGCCCAAACGCCGGCTGCCGTCCCAGGCTGCACCGGCTCTGAACGCGACTGCTCCGACCAGGCACCACAAATCACTCCTTTGGCATTTCCTTGCATGGCCCAGAGGTTTTTCCAGGCTCACTTCTGTAATGGATTATGGAGGCACAGGTTTCACTGGGAAGGATAGGAGTTTGAAAGTCCTGTGACTCTGTGCAACACTGACGTAGAGCTGTGTGATATGCAAACCCCCCCTCATTTTCCCAAGGAATCTCCCCCAAACCTGACCAAAGTTTGTAACTTGCTCTCAGCGCAATTCAAGATCCAAAGCCCTTTACTGGCTAACTCCTGTTCTGCAGCCGGCAGAGGGGGCAACAGGCATCACTCTCTGTTTCTTGAAACCATCTGCTCCAACAAAGCTGCTTGTCAAAGTATTTTGTTTTATAATAACAGATACCAAAAATTTCCCATCCACTGAGGTGATACCAGTTTGAAAACAAGCACATTCTGAAATGACAATCTCTGAGGCACATATAACATTGGTAGCATCTTTAAAACAATATTTAGTACCAGTCTCAACACAGACTGTCCCAGCTCCCTCTCCAAGAATCACAATCTTGTTTTCATTTTTATTATTCACATTTTCCTTTTAAAGTGTGGGGTATCCAAAATTCTCCAGGCAAATAAACTCTGACCAAAACCAACCTAGCAGCCTCCAGCAGGTCCCCACCCCAGGCTGTGCGCCCGGGTAACTAACACCCTGCTCCCTGCCTGTCCAAGAGGCCTGGGGCATCAGAATTAACAAAGAATTTGTGCGTATAATCCTGCTAATGAAATACCACTACTCTGACCTCAGCGTCCTCCCTCACACTGACTTATCAGAAGCATATGCTCCCATCACTCATGATCTGTGCTTTTTTAAAATTAAAACCAATCAGTTGTAGAGCAAAATACTACCTTTTCAGCTAAAAGGTTAACAGCAAGCCAGTGACCACATCTGTAGCTCAAATCTGATGCCCCCAAATCCTGCTAACTACAGTAAACTGAAGCAAAACAACAAATGCACTAGTAAGCAGCCAAGCAATACCGTAGGCTGTTAAACTTTAAATTTAGCCCTGGCAGATCCTGGAGGGAGGACATCCCAGAAGGCATGTGTCCTCTGCTATGCAGAGAGAGCATTCAAACCATAGGATCTTATTCCACATACATCACTTTTGAATATATGTCTATACCTATTGTATGTCAGCTGTATTTCATATGTATATTTTCTCTAGAAATATTTTGTATGATATAAAGGACACACTGCTCTTGGCCACAACATGCTTGTCCCAAAAGCAGCCAGTGAGGCTGACCACAGATTATAATTCCGTGCACCTGGACAAAGCCGTAGCTCAGAGTAGAGGCGCTCTGACAATTTAGAGCTTTACAGACCACAACCTACAAGGATGAATTATTCTCCAAAGCAAAATGTTGAACACTAGCATGGAGAATATTACTTCAGAGGCAGATTGCTGTAGCCTTGCTATTTTCTAACTGGAGCTTCAGGGCAATTTACAAGTAGAGACTATTGCCACGATCAGCAGTGAGATTACAGAAGCAAGATTTGCTGTGATGTGTTTAAAAAAGACAGCTCCAGGCCTAAATTTCAATGTGCCACACCTGCTAGCAGAGAATATATGAATAATCTCATCTCCAGGCTGCAAATAGTATGAGAAAGGGTTGGACATCCCCATCCAGCAGAGCCTCCCCCACTACGTCCTCCTAAGGCCAAATGAAATCACTAGTACGAAGACACGCTGTGCATCGATACCTCTGCAAGCCCAACACCTGCACTCTTAGCTGCTGCTAAGGAAATCCAGCAAAACCAGGCATCGGTGCCAGAAAGACTAGAACTCATCAATCTGACATTAGAAAACTCTTTTATTGAGGAGCTCTAAACAGCACTACCTGCAAAAAGTCTTGTTAACTGTGAGATTAATAACATTAACTGGAGGACAGGGTGGTTTCTACGGCATTGTTACAGTAGCTGAGGTGATTACATCGCCCCATCACCAGAACTCCCTCAATTTTAAACCACCTATGCAGTAACTAAAGAAAAAAATAACACTGCTTATAGGAAAAGTGATGTTTGAAACTCAGACACAATATGATGATTTTTTTAAATCATGTCTTGCATAAATTATGAACTTTATATTGATTACAAGGGTAGTTAAGCAAACTAAAAAGGTATAATGAGAGCAGGAGACATCTTCCTGGCCTTGTGGGCTCAGCTAAGGTTATTTCCACTCCAAAATACCAATGATGTGTGCATTATGGTCTGTTAAAGTAATACTTGGCTTATTGAACAGTTACTTTGTTTGATGCTTAAAAGAAACTTGGGTATGCACCACAGAAATAAAGCTCTATTTTTGTAAAACACTGGGGAACAAAAACAAAAAAAACCAACAACAACAAAAAAAAGAAAGCCCTTACAGCTCTAATTGACATCTCCACACAAGCATCCCCCTTTCATATGCTTGCTTTTGCTTACTATTATTCTTATTGCTGTTATTATTATTAATTCACCAAAACATCACATTCACACTAAACCAGTTCTTCACTAGGCAATTTCTGCTCATCAATACAATCCTCAAAGCTTCCATCAAATTTTGCACTCTCTTACAGCACAGATATAGAACTCTGTTCTTTTGAGTGTCTGTGGTAAAAATAAAGAGCAGATACACCAGACAATGCTGCAATAGGCAGTGGAAGGAAAGGATGCCAACGCTGGGGGATCTTCTGCATTAACCCTTGCGAAAGGCTGGATTTTAGACATCTGCAAGTGTGCTCAGCAGCAGCTACATCAGGTCCCATTCAGACATTAGTCTGAGCAACCAGCATTGTAAAGCTCTTTTGAAAATCCTCCTTATCACTTTTTAAGGCAGGTGTAAATCAATTAATTTTGAGCTTTTAAAGGAATGCCTTTGCTGTGGTCAACCCTGGCCTCACAGTTACAATGCATTTTGCAGAGATGCACTGCCTTTTCTTTCTATTTAGTGTAAAAGCACTTAATCTTGGTTATCAGCTCCCTGAAGGTCAGGCTTATTTCTTTAGATCTATTATTTACTGCTTGAAATTTCCAGTTCCACCTTTCTGGCTATTATAGCTTCCTTCCCAAACTCCCATTCTTTTCACAATAACTCCATATGATGACTGTTGATAAAGTTAGGAGGACCGTGGTTCTAAATGTCTGACCTTCTTCAAAATCTGATAATGGATACAGTTTCTGAATCATAGGTCATCTCAATTTCGCCAATAAACCATTTATTTCCAGTGGCCTTCAGACCTTGAGGCTTACTGTGCACTGCAAAATGGATTCTTCAGGGAACAATAAAAGTAAGAGAGACATCCTTAGTCTTTGCTTAGCACGTTAGGAGGGGTACTGCACTTTGGAGAGTATGTTTGTCCACAACATCTTATGCACCACAGTCTCTAAGACCTTCACTGTTGTTTATTTTCTGATGTTTGTATGAAGCTGAAAGTTATAAGCATTTAACGTGAACCAATCTCCTTTTCATTTGCAATCTATATGGAAAGGACAAGAAAAATCCATGCCTCCCTAAACCGCTGCCCCCCCGCCCCGCCAAGGACTATCCAGTCACCTTTACCAATTTCTTCAACTTACAGCTCAAGGCATAGTGCCAAATTTTACATCACTACCTCAAATGTTATGCTGCTGTGGTAAGACCCGATTACGCCATGCTTGTAAAAGCTTTGTTGGTGCCAAGGTACACAATTTGTTGGTACGAGTGCCTGCCAGCCCCCTTCAATGGCTTCACTGAAATGGAGTTCTCAAAATGACTTGGTCTGCAAAAACACTGCCAGAGGTACAATACTTATTGAAGGTCAACGTTTCACGCAAACTACTGAGCAAGATGCAGAGGAAGGCGTGTCGAACACAAACCCTTGGCTCCAACAGCGCTTGGAAAGTTAAGCAGGGACTGGATCCTGAGCAGGGGGAACCGAGCAGGTTTTACTTACTGTCAAAGCTTCTGTGCTGTGCTGTTAGGGTCGTCTGCACAGAGCGACCGGCCTCTTTCATCATGGCTTCAAATTCACTTCGGCTTTTGTTTGCGAAGTTCTCCTCCATCTCGCTGGTGCAGCAGGTATAGCCTTGTGGGCAGATTCGCAGGTGCTCCCCTAAAATGAGAGAAAATGTAGTTGAATGGCCAGGTCTGGAAAAGGAAGGATTTCACCCCAGACAACCTCAGCATAAAAAAAAATATTCCAGCTCCCTAGTAACCTGGACCTGCATCAGGCTTTACATGTTTACCCCCAGATTTGAGTTATCCTGCATTAGCATAGTGGCTGGTGTGAATGCAGGTACAAACATTCTCACTGCTGACTGTGAGGGAAGGAAAAGCGAAGGATATAAAAGTCACACATGAGAGAAGGGAAATTCAAGTGTCTCCTGCTCAAAGTCTGCCCTAGAATCCAGCTCTGCTTACAGTCTCAGAACACGTGGAAGTCTCTGATTAAATGACACATTAGTCACCCTCATTAGACTTAACATGTATATTAGAACAACTGTTTGAAACTACTTTGTCAAGAAAAAAACCAAACTCCAATGCGCTTCCCAGAATCACAAAATCATTAAGGTTGGAAAAGACCTCTAAGATCATCAAGTCCAACCGTCAACCCAACACCACCATACACACTAGACCATGTCCCAAAGTGCCATATCTACACATTTTTTGAACACTTCCAGAGATGGTGACTCCACCACCTCCCTGGGCAGCCTGTTCCAATGTTTGACCACTCTCTCCGTAAAGAAATTTTTCCTAGTATCCAATCTAAAACTCCCCTGGCGCAACTTGAGGCCATTTGCCTTCGTCCTATGGCTAGTTACCTGGGAGAAGAGACCAACACCCACCTCACCACAACCCCCTTTCAGGTAGTTGTAGAGAGCAATAAGGTCTCCCCCCAGTCTCCTCTTCTCCAGACTGAACAACCCCAGTTCCCTCAGCTGCTCCTCAGAAGACTTGTTCTCCAGACCCCTCACCAGCTTCATTGCTCTTCTCTGGACACACTCCCCCCTCAAAGCAACCCCCCCCAACCTTCCTTGAGAAGACATTTCCATAACCATAGAGATGACACTAGTGAGGAGTCTTCAAAAGACAGAGACGTACTGAATGCCAGTAGAATTTGGGTGACTAATTCCCCTCCACACATTTTGAAATCTGCCCATTTACTATTTTTTCAATGAAAAATTTATCTTCCAGAAAGAGACAAGACCACCCAAAAAAGGGTTGCTGTGACACTGATTGAATATACCCTTTGCTATAGGGAAGGATAGGAAGGGTAAGAGGACTTGGCAGTCAAATTGAAAAATTCTTCTGTATGGAAGTTCCTCTTGCCCTCTGCAGTCTCTTTATTGTGGAGAAGCAAGTGTTTGCATAGGCAGAGTCAGCAACATTTTAAAAATATTGCTTAAGTTCTTATGAGTCCTTACAAAGACACATCCACCTGCAAACACACCCTATGTTTCTCCTTACCCAGCAATAAGAATTCATTTGCATGAAATAAAACATCAGGGTTATTTTTTTTTTTAAAGAATAAAAAAACCCCTTTGTTCCAAGCATGCACTGAGATAAACCAATTACAAAGAAGTTACTATGCTTAACGTAATTTGACTGGGATTGCCAATGATTTTGTTGGCAGTTTTAGAGGACTGCTGTCTTAACGTCACAGCTGAGCTGAAACACATATTTAAAATTGTGTTTTATCTTGTGTGTCTCAACACCTTCAAATCCTGAACCTGCACAGTCCTCCAGAATTTCCCATTAAAGTCCTTAGCTATTTCCAGCACAGAGGCCTTATTAAATGGGTGCCTTAGGGTAAAGGGTCTTTGAAGCTGGGCATGTGTCCTATCCTGTGTATGCCACGTCATTAGTAGCCTGACTAAGAGCATTTTTGATAGAAACACTCTCTAGTTGATGTATTTTAGGCAGAAGCCATTCAGGATGAGTTTGCATTTTGCTGGCCCTCGGGTCCCTGCTCACAACCGGCTCTGGAGCAACCTCTGCAGGTCACTGGGGTGAGCCTGCCCTTGGAAAACAGGTTATCATGTGCATCTGCACCGACAGAGCAGCCGTCCTGCCTATGTGACGGGAATGGCTGCTCACCAGCTTTTGTAGGAGAGTAACTCCCATCATCAGGCTTGTGTTGTTGCTCCCAGCTGAGAGGAGCGTCAGGGAGGGCAGCATGGCCCGTGGGCTCCCGTCTCCCATGGGACCTCCTCCCTGTCCCCACGAGTACTCAGGCACCACTGTTCCATGCCGTCAAAGCAACAGGAAAAGCAGCAGCTTGCTTCAGTATAAAAACTACGAGTCACATATAAACATCACGTGGCCCAATGCTTGCCATACCTAATGCAATTTAAGTTACAGTGCTTTCCTAAGCCTTTCCTTCCTTCAGAAACTAGATTGTGGCAATTCGTTCCCTGAGCTCATTCCTGTAAAGCCGCATTTGTGCAATAAAGTCGTCGCGAGGATTGCTGACATGTGACAGGCAGAAAAAGGGAGCTGTAATTTTTTGACAAGACACAGCTTTGTTTCCTGTCACAGCAAATTAAAAACTTCCTTCTTGTCCAGCCTCTTCCATCTGATTTCTGCTGCCACAGGATTTCTGATGAGGATGGAAGTCTTGTTGAGAGTTGTTTGCCTGTGGTATGCAGCCTTCCACACTGCCCTTGCCACCCTCAGGGCAAAGTGAGGCTGTTTCAGTGGCCGACCTCTCTGAAAGGCCTATAAACAAGGAAATGGATCCCGAAGGATCCTAATGGTTCCCAAAGACTGCCTTTACTGTGACCCGCTCAGTCGCTGATAAATTTTGCAGATGAGGTCCTCCTGGTCCTCCAAGCCCTTGCCCCCGAGAACACCCAAAAGCACGAGCACTCCTGGCACTTCTCCGTGTGCCATTACCTACCAGGGCCTGCAGGTTTGGCCTAAGCCACGAACAACCCTTTACAAATCGCCTGTTTTGGTAAACCAAGATTAAGCAGTGGGAACCAACTGCCTGGGGAACTCCCATCTCCTGGCCTGCTGCCAGTAAGCAGGGCCTGGCTGCGCAATGATCTCCTGCCCCCTCGGGCAGGATTTGGGCAGGAGACTTGCCTGAAACTAGGGAGAACAAACATGGCTGCCCCAGCCGGGAGACACCTACACGTTCATCAAAGCTGCCGGTCAGGCGGGTTCCCCCTCACAGGCTCCAGCAACCAAACAAGGGGGAAATGCGGGGCCTGCCTCTGGGGAAGAACAGGGCCTGTCCCCAGGAGGAAGACGGGCGGCGAGGAAGAGCCCTGTGCTGCACCCGAGCTCCCTGATGAACAGTGAGGAGCAGCGGCAGCGTGAGGAGCGCTAATTAAAACGTGACAGGACGAGACAAAACCCCCACGCTCCCGCCCCAGGCAGAGCGGAGAGCGTGTTCCAGCAGCATGGCGCCAGTCCAACACCTTGCTGTGCTAGCAGAGCTTCAAACAACCCCCAGCCAGCCGGCACCACCCAACAGAGGGGGAAAGAGACGCAGGGAAAAAAGACAGAAAGCAAGGGAAAAGTCACACCCGCAGCTAAAAGTGCTTAATTTTACACAACTTCACAAATTGAACATAGAATTTTTTTTATGCTTTAACTCAAGAGCAGTTTCAATCCCTTCTAAGCAACATTTATCTCAGCTTTCTGCAGGAATTTGTATGGTACTCGGCACCACAGCACTTTATCTCAGTGGGAAGCAAAGTTTTTATAATTTGTTTTTGTAATTCAAACTTGGTGTGCAGTAAACAGTCTCACAGCACTACGAAAATGCTTTGCGTTCTTTGCTTTTTAACCTGACCCGCTCTGTAAACATTCACTATTATTATTTAACCTTTTTTTATTGACTGCAAAATAAACTCACTCTTAGACCGTATTTTTGTTCTCCTTATATTTCAAAGTTCATTTGTTTGCTAACTTGCCGTTATGTCAGTACTGAAGCTGCACTATAAATATCTCCGGGTTCACTTGGCAGATATCTATGGAGAGCTAGAGGTGTTTTACAAGGAGTAAATCTGCAAGATACACCGTGCGTTATCCTCTCCGCTGCTGTGTCAGAGAAATTTCCCCTTGTATACAGCTGACATGTTGCTAGCCGCTTGCTCGAGAGCGCGTGCTCCACGTCCCTGGAAGGGCTTTACAGAAAGCAAGCGAGCACGGCAGAAGCCAAACAGGGAGCAAGCAGAGGGCTGCTCCAAATCTCCTTGAAGATAACAGATATGCTCCCAGTGACCCAGGCCAACTCTGGGTCAGGCCCAAAGAGAGTTACACCGTCCCTTATAGAGTCTGTAACTGAAACCCAGCCCTTGACTGCAACCCCCCAGGTCTGGCAGTGGAGCATGGAGGCACCCAGGGTACGTTCCATGGCTCAACAAATACCAGCTCTGCGCTGCCCTAAGCACTCTGCATTTAAGACACAGTTGTAAGCAAGAGAAGATGCACTTTAGGATGCTTGGCTTCCCTTCAGAAAACTATCGGCTTGCCCAAGCCTTCAGCAGCCAAAATGCGTGGTTCAATCTGGGTGTCCCTGGAAGAGCCGCCTCTCCCGCAAAGGCTGCCGAACTCGGGGTGGGATGTAACCCACTGACTTCACGGTCTCTTGGAAACAGAGACAGGGCAGAGCATGCATGAAAACAGCATCAAACAAATATCTCATTTATGATTAACTGCCCTGCAGTGGAAAGGAATAGGCAGGAGGCTGATGACAAGAAAATATCACACTGCCTAGCTATGGGCTCAGATCGTCCTTCAAATACCCTCTCAGCTGGCTGGGTTAGCAGATCATTTTGGCTATCAAATTCATTACTGCATTTGAGAGTGCTGAATATTAAATCACTTGACCACTTTTGGGGACGGAGCCAGGCTGCTCTGTGGCAGGGTCCCCGCAGGGGGAATAGCCCTGCCCGTATCCATCACCGACACGAGCTGAGACAGGGCTCAGCTCCCTCCTGCTTCCCCCATTGTGCTCCCGGCCTCCCGGTCCTGGCCCATGCAGGCTCCCCTCGGCCGTGGGCCTGCCTGCCACGGGCTGTGCCAGAAGCTGCTGCGGCCCCGGAGTGTAGTGTAACACCCCGGGGTGGCATGGCTTCAGGTAACTGAGTTCAGAAAAGCTCTCTAGCTGTTCACTGCTGCTGCGTTTCACCCCACCACAAGGCTCCGTAGCCATAAAAACAAGAAGGCAGGACAGTCCCAGGGGTGTAAAATGCAATACTGAGAGAAGAGTCCTTGGCTCCTTTAACCATGTAAATGTGCTATTTCTATCCCTCTCACAGGATGTTGGAGATTGAATTCATTAGAACATTTGCAGAGGGTTTGAGGTTATTTGGATGTGTCAGAGTATCTAAATGCAAATTATTACAAAATCATTCCTCCCAGAGGTTAATTTATTTCAGGCTGTGATAAATCTGTCATGATTCTTCCCTCATATTTGTAATCCTCCTCCCACTCACTCTCCAAACTGCTCCAAAACCTCATCTCATGCTCCCAGACCAAAACTGCCCCCCGGCTGCCTCAGTCCAGCCCCCCATGCCAGGGCACGTACAGCCCAAGCCCCTCCTCAGGGGTTTCTGGGTGGACACGTCTCAGGCAATCAGGCTTGCTGAAGTCCCACACTGCTGAGACCCCCCTGCCAGGCATGGCAGGGATGCCAGGACGCAGTGCCCGGGGGTGTACAGCCAGCGAGGGTGAGAGCACCGGGCAGCCGAGGAGCTCCAGTCCTCTCCTGCTGTCCCTGGTAGGCACCACCGTCTGTTGGCCTCTCTCCCTCTTCACACCTAAGGCTAATGAGCATCACAGCCAGGAACTGAGGAAAAAACAGTGTCATTCAGACCATTGCACTTCCTTACCCCCCTTCTGTTTTTTTTAACCATGTCAGAGTGTCTACAGCTGATGCAAAATGAGCCTGGAGGTGGTACAGATGTTAAAAATACCTTGCAAAGAGGTAGTGCAATGAAAGTAAATCCCCTTCCTTGTGCCTCCCAGCTTTTCCTGCTTCAGGTGTTCCTATCCCCATCTCTCTTGAAGTACGTATCTTTAAGGAGAACATGATTTAGCACATGCTGATAAGCAACTGACAGCACAGCCTCTGAGAGTAGGACCACAATGCTACCTTGAAACCCAGTCTTGTCACAGACAGCTCCTGGAGGAAGCAGGGCTACCCAAAAAACATCTGGACTAGGAGACAGTCCTGGCTGACTGCCCTAGGAAGAGCTCTTCGTGCCCTTTTCATTCTAGGTGCACTGAGAAACATCAGCTGGCAAGCCACTTCCAAACACCCACGCCCCATAATATCTCTGTAAGGTATCTGGGCATACAGCTAGTCTCTCATAGTAGCTGCTAACATCAAACTGAACTGGCTACCAAACTGCTCTATTAAGGAGAGTGCAAATCAGGAATTTCCCCATATTGCAAAGGCAGGTGTTAGCTAAGCTCTGTGCAGCCTTGGTTTTTTTCATTTGCAGTCAGCTGTCGGCAAAATATGGTATCTTCTATTTTCTGATTATGTATTAAGAATGTCATCTTTTTTGGCTTCGGTTTGCACACAATGTCAGGGGAGTCATAGCAGGTCTGAATATTAAGTATTGCATGGCAACCTTCATACTTTGATCAAAATGCACTGAACTCTGTTCTCCCCAATATTAGCGATACCATGGGTTGAGGATATGCACGGTGGGGCAGGGCTATGGGCTGTACAGAAATCAGGGGCAGAATATGGGTCATGAGGAAAAACTGTGCTCATGTGAACTCATGATTTGCCTACACTTTCATACTAAGAAGTACTCTCAGAATGAGAAGCAGAGGTGGCAGGGTGTAGCTGGGAAGCAGCCGTGGACTTGGTGGGCATCTTGGATGAGCCAGACTGGGAGCTAACGCAGTCAGGGGGAGAGGAGAGACAGAGAGAAGCTGCCTGCTTCACCAGCACCCTGCAGAAACCCCTCATGGCCCGCAGCGCGTTCTACATAGCAAGACCTGGGTTAACCTCAGCCAGCCCGAGGTCACCGCAGAGCAGTGTCACAGCTCACATGCTGAGGACTGCGGGGAGGAGGCAGGAACCATCTCACCTACTGCGTCCCCACCGGCCTCCCCACGCACACCGCTGCTGCCTCCTGGCCTCAGGAAGGCGAGAGGGATTTGGCTCTAGCACAACCAACTCCTGTTTCCCTTTGCCGCTGCCGAGGGAGTAGCTGGGTATCTCGAGGGACTGATAACAAGGGCATGAAGTCTTTTCAAGCTGCACGCCACAGGTCTGAATTTGTCCTGTGTCAGCAGCTTTTATAGTGCCTTGCCATCTGACGGCTGATCAAATAGCTTGTGCTATCTGAGATGAACGAATGTTTTCATTCCAGCTAAAGAAAACAAGCACTACGTTCCACATCAGTGATAAAAACAGCAAACTGGAAAAAATAGCTAGAGAACATGCTTATTCTGTTAAAGCAGCGCACATGTTTAAGATGAGACAATAGCAAAACATTAAATGCTTGTTCCCACTGCTCATCATTCAGACCAGGATTACACCAACAGAAGTGAACAACGAAGAGCAGATAATCCATAAGATTTGCTCTTTCCACTCCTTACCTTTCTGCTCCTACCAGGATTTAATAAACTATCAAAACATTGTTAACCAAGTAAGACAACTTAATCTGGCTGCTGCGTGGAGTTGGCTCCCTACCAGGTTAGCACTGTTCTGTAATTGCATGACGGTGAAACCCCGACGCAGTGAACAGATACAGGTATTTCTGAGAAATATCAAAACTGGCATCCTTGGAGCAGAAAACCACTGATGGGCGCAAGGGCTTTGGGACTGCCCTGTTTCCTACCAACCCAGGCCGTTCAAGTCGGGGACCTGGCTCCCAGGGAGCTGTGCGGGAAGGTGCGGGGGAGGCTGAATGGGAATTTCCTCTCTATTTGCTCTGCTCCTGTGTCAAAATACTTCAGGCTCCAAGGCTGTCAGCTCAGTGTCATGCTCACACGCTGGAACTGTGGTATCAATTTGTTTAATCCTAGACCCTGATGTCAGAGGAATTTATAAGGCAGGCAAACATGGGCAAAAAAAAAGTTAATTAACAGAGGAGAAAGAGCCACCTCCGTGTCCTGGAAAAATATTAAGAACAGAGTAGATAAGAGTGCCTTCAGAAACGACAGTCTGAAAATCCTAATGTCATCTGTGTATCTTACAGTAGCAAACTGCCCAAAGGAAGGGAACAGAGAAAATGTCACAAACGCTGACAACAGACTTGATTCTTACTGAAAAGATCTGCACGAAAGCACTTCACCCACACATTGCTCCTTTGGGTTTTGGAAGCATTTCCATGGCCAAATTCATGGCATTTTCCGAATGAAAACAGAACACCCCTTCCCATCACTCTGTTCCCCCAGTTTCTCATCCAGGACCTGGATCTGCCCTTAGCTGTTCTGCATACACAGCAGGAATCAGCACAGGGTGCAACGATCCAAGCCTTTGTTTAAGGACGAAGTAGGAAAAGCTTTGTAATTTGCAGTAGAAAATGTCTTTTTCAGTGGTTTGAGAGAGGAATGAACGCATGAGGGCCAAATCCACAAGCAATGACAGACCTCTGCCTAGCAGAACTGACTGAACACACCAAAACCCAATGCTCCTCAGATCCTCGTCTAGGCACTGGACCCACTGCCGGGGAGCTCCTGAGCAGGTCTCTGCTCTCGGAAAGGAGACGATTCATTATGAAAGGCTTCAAAGGGGAGCCAGGACGTGATCTACAATTAGCACTCTCCACATAAATCAATCTTGAAAGAAGCCTTCGGTTCAGACTAGACCAGTTGCAAGGATCATGGAGAAACACACAGGGAGTTCACTGTTACACTCTTTCCTCTCCCCTTTCTCTGAAAAATAGAAAACTCTTTTTAAGAGTCTTAGACAAGGGAAGAATTATCTTGTCTCTTCACATAAAACTTGTGGGGATGTATTGAAGTTGTGTGTTGTAATCCATCACTATCAACCTCATTCAGAGTTGTCCTGAGCACATCAGCTTCACACCAGATGTTTTGTTTTTTGGGTTTTTTTTTTTTTCATTATTATTCTTGGAACAAAGAGTCTTTCTATCCTCAGTTTGCTGCAATCTAAAATAAGATCAAACTGGAAACCTATCACTCTTATCAGATGCAGCTTCATAACAACATAAATATGTTATTACATAAGAGGCAAAGCAATTCATTAAGCAGAATCTTTTTTCCCAATTTCTTCTCAGAAAAATATCTGCTGGAGAAACTGTCAGCTCTTCCCTGTGCCCTGGCAGCTTGCTGCCAGAAGGATCAGTCTGGAAAAGGAATCTCGGTAGTAAATTGAGGATTAAAGATGTGGTTCCCACTAAGAGGTTTAAGAGGTGAAGGCTTTTGGTTTATTCTCCGTTAAAAAAAAAAACAAAACAAAACACCAAAGCTTTGGGGCACTAACTCATATAATCCATGACAGGAACTTGAGGAAGGGTTTGGTCAAAACCAAAATGCTTTTCTAGTCCCCCTGCTGAAGCCCTGCAAAGAAAATGGTGATACTGCACTTGGGGCTATTTTGGGATAAAGAGGCTAAGGAGCTTCAGCAAGCTTGTAAGATTGTTGCTCAAGACTGGGGAGTGCTCCAGGCTAACCCCAATCATATTAGTGCAAAGAAAAAAACCTGGATTAACCTCTCATGGACAAGTCAGCATTTAGAGAACATTTCCTTCTAACCCCAGCAAAGCTGCTCAAGCTTTAAATGCTGGTGTAAAAACCATGAAAATCATATTTTTGGGCTTCAGACACATGCTCAACATCAGGATCCTGCAAGGCGTCCCCTATTTCTTATCCCTCTGCCACCCCTGCTGTGATGAGCAGGACCTACCACACCAGAGGAGGCTGGGCATGATGCACAAGTGGGCTGCCACGGCTGTCCACCTTGCTGAGCCACACTCCCGCTGCTAGCTTGCCCAGGTGAGGACTGCACGCTGCCTCCTCCTGCTGAGCAGACACTGTTGGTAGCACTGGGGACTGTGGGGTGGCTCATTCCCTTACTGCAGGAGAACGTGTGCATCCAAGAAGGATCTTGCCTTCTAGCAACAAAAAACTCCCAAGGGAAAATAAACAAACTAAAAAACCTCAACCACTCTGTCTGCTGGTAAGAATGAAAATGACTCCTGAGTTTGCAAAAAAACTTGTCTTTAAATATTTATTAAACAAGCTAAGTTCTTGGATCTGAATCTGAGAGTTCACAAAAACAAAATGCCTATGCCTAAAAATTTAAGAAATTAGGTTTAATGACAGTCATTAATCTTAAATTCCATAAATGTGTGTATGCTTTTCAAAATTAAAAAGATGCATGTAATGAATTGTCTGAACGTCACAAATTCAACATCATCCTTTTTTAGATTTTTGCAAAAATTTAAGAGACTTTACCTATGCAGAGTTGTTGGCTTGTGCCATAAATTAGGACTGCTTGTGCCTCCGCTAAAACTCTTTGCTGTATGTGTTGGCAGGGATGTGGGAAGGTGCAGGATTGAAGGGGCAAGTTCTGGTTGCTTTGGGCTTTTTCACTTCGCAGCTTGAAGCTTCTGTCAGCCCCAGAAATGCTTGGTTCTTCCTCAGCTATTGTTTTGCTTTGTCTCATGAATGTTTTGGCCGTCAGCAAAAGTGCTGAACAACTGTGGAGCCCTTTCCTACAATTTGAGCCACCATGAAAGGAAACGGCAAGTATGGGGTCATCTTGTGGGAACATGAAATTGCAGGCTTCCAGTTCGACAAAACAGATGCAGCTGATGCAGAACTTGGATGGACGAGTACCAGCATCAAGGCTGGAGTCTGCAGAAGCCCTGGCCACTGCGTGCGAGAGAACCGTAGCAGAAGGAATTCAATATGCTGCCTTTCATTTCTGGTTGCAGAAGCACATAGGTGAAACCTGTGCCATCGCTCTTCTTTTTATGCATTCATTTGATCTTCCAAAAGCAGATTACAGAAAGCTGCCAGTAAACCCAAAGATGCAATATCTTTGGGTTATATCTATAAAAGATCCATAAGGAGCTCCTCTTCTATCCTTAAAATTAATCCAGGAGTATAAAGAGATGAGGGCACCAGTCGGTCCCGCCACAACCGTTTCATGAACAGATTTCTGTTTCCACAAGAGTCAAACCATCACCTTTCACCCCCGCACAGAGGGGTGACCCAGAGGACCAGATTTGAACTGGGATGAACGTTTAAAACTCCAACACCCGGCTAGATCTCAGCGTGGCTCATAGTGCATATGCCCACAATTTTACCAGAGAAATTTATTTTAGGCAACTTCTGTTTGAAAACTTAATGGGAGTGTAGCTGTTCTCCCCTGAGCGTCAGGAACAGATGACTAAGAAATGTTGCCAGTATCTGTCTTTCAGCGAGATTAGTGTTGGGTTTGTGTGGTATCCTATTTATAACTTTGACAAACAGCTCACCCAATCATTTCATACTTAATCATAGCTGTCTGCCCAGCTCCCTTCAGAGAAAAGCTTTTCAGAAAGTATGTGCCAACATAATACGAACAAAAGGAAGCAAACCACAGTCAAGAAAAAAAGAGACCTTGCTCCCAAAACCAGCAACCAGCAAAAGCTCACGAGCTATACAGAAACCAGGTCTTGGTAAGTCATAAGGCATAATTAGAGCATCATTATTCATGGGACTGCATAGCTATAGTTAGTCACTGTTTCCACTGTAAACCCCTATTTTCATAGAGGTTTGCAGCTCAGCTGCAAGGAATTAGTCTGTGAATAAGTGTAGCAGCAGAAATTTTAGAGCAAGGATTATTTTTTTAAAAAACCATTTAAAGATTCTCCCCCTCCTTTTCAATTCCCCTCTTCGGGGGCTGTAGCAGTACTCAGAAACAAAGAACACTTCTCTGTGCTCTTTGATGTTTGGTTTCTGTGCATGTCTCTGTGTGGTTAATGGGACCAAAAATACCCATTTAGCAGGGATTTTCAAATACAGAAGTCTTAAAAAATTGAAGTTGTGATTCCCACAATTACAACTCAAATTTCCTTTGGACATATTCATAACTATTACTATCTATGGTGTTAATTGCTATGCATTAAGTAAGGCCCTTTACATTCAGAGTAACCCCCGCATATTCATCTAGTGCTGAAGACGGGTTTACATTTCATGGCATAGCGCTGTTAGATTTCTTTACACCTCTCTCTCTTTGAAACAACATTTTCCAGGGATTTTAAGAGAGTAGTTTCTGCTGGACTCACTCCGAAGCCCTATGTTTGCCTGGCTGCTTCCTCCCCGCCTACCTGACTCTTCCATTAGGGCTCACATTTCAGCACGTACACAGGCATGGTTGGGACCACTAAGAGGAAGCATGAGGAAGGGAAAGGGACAGGAGAAACATTTCAGTGGGACATTTTATCCCAGACAATTATTAAACAGAGCCTTTCACAACATTTTCAACCACTCAAGAGAAACAGACTGCTGTTTGCATGCGTAAGAACACCAGAAGAATGCATTTGCTCTTTTCCAACTAGATCTGGCTGAAGCATCCTAAAGATTCAGCATCCCTGGATACGAATGAGATTTACTTTTGCACATATGGACCACACGATAGCAAGGTACAGCAGTCTCTGTAGTCTCTGTGGTTGTCAGTGCATGCCACAAGCAGCACACATCAGAAGGTAACTGCTTCAAGTGCAGTCCCAGCCCAGAGTGGTGGAACAGTTACCCTGCTTGAAAAAAACAGTGTAAAACTGTGAGCTTGAAGACTTACAAGCCTCAGTCTGGAACTGGATCACTGTAAGTGTTCTGAGTGTTCATACCAGTATCTTTGGTGCACACGTTTCTAAAGAACAGACTAGTTTATCCAGGAAATTTGATTTTCAAGTGAAACAGATGCCACTATGCAACACTACCCATCCTTCAAAGCCTGTATTCCTGGACCTTGATGTCAGCATATGCGAAACTGGGCCACCTCTGAGCTTCTAACACATTGCAATGTTCATGCCTTCCTTGGAGCTCCCCACCCCAGCACTAATGAGCTTCCCCTCGGACAGCTTGGCAGAGGTGACAAAGGTGAGAGTGCTTGCAAGGTACCACGCAGCATTCCCCGGGGCAGCTGCCACCAAGCTCCCTGCAATGCCAATGCTCTCTTCAGAGGACTAGAACACCAGCACCACCTCTTCTGACTGGGAGGAAGGCAGATACACCACCACCTTGACCACTACGATTTGTGAAAACCATAAAAGAAAAGTCCTCCTTTTGGATTGAAAATACTTATCCCTGCTACAAATTGTAGTAACCACAGCATTTACGTTGCAGTGAGAATCTGAACTCCTGCCATGTCTTAAAAACAGTACAAAGGAGAATTCCTAGATATACTGCTTGAATCCTCCTTTCAAGGTGGTAGTTAGAAATTAGAAGGCAAATGAACTCAGTAAGATCATTCATGTATCTTCAATCATTTACAGGAATATTAGCAAGATCTTGGCTTCAGAGGGATGCATCACACTTTCCCACTGCAACCATTATTAACCTGACATAACATGTTCATAGAGCAAGAGATAACGATGCTGTAACTGGTCTCCATAGAATATGGTTATGATTTAGGGAATATCTTAGAGAAACCGTCATTCATTAAGCACTCAGCTAAATGCATAAAGATGGGTGAAGGAAAAACTCTGCAGTTTCAAAAATTTATAACTTGAAAAAGGTCTGGTCTTCACATTTTGGTTATTGGGTCTTTTTCACTTCATTGTTGCCAAGAAGTCACAGATTCAGTTTAAATGCAAACTGCACAATTTTTCTCTTCACCTCTTTCCCCCTGAATGTAACTGTTCACTCTTGGGCAGCCACCTTAAAAGACATCATGGGTCAGTCAGCAAAAGATCAACTTTTAAAACCTGAATTTAGTCCTCCCAATACTGTGTATCCAAGTAGGTATGTTATTCCCACTGTGAAAATCTGTAGTGCTTCAAAGTGCATTTCATACACCAGGTCCCGGGTACTTAACTAGGTCTAAACCCAGGATCCCAGTCAAAGTGGCAACCTCTCCTTTTGATCCCTCTGTTCTCTGCGCTCGCTGAGATGCTTTTGCTCTTGAATAATCACGTTCTTTGTGCATCACAGCACAATACCGTAAACCTAATTTTGCTTTGTTGTCTTGGCGAGAAAGAAGGGACCAAGCTCAGGATTCAGAAAGCAGTTTTATCAAGTCTGCAAGTCAACTCCACTTCCAGAACTTGTTAAGCCAGTGAGAAATGCTCTTGCCACTCTTAAACGATGCAATTTACTACCTCCACACATGCACCAGTCTGGCTGCTATTAGCATAAGTTATGAATGTAATTCAAAAGCAATATCTCTTTTTGCAAGATCTTAGGAAAAATGTAATACCAGTCTGACCAGTAAGTGAATGACACTATGACTACCACCACGATCAATGTGTTTCTCAGCAATGCCTTGCAGCATTCTCTCCCCTGGCCCTGTCCACCTCTCAGCTTGTTTCTGAGCTAATGACATAAAAATCAAGTATCCACAGAGAAGCAAAGGCTCCCAGAGCAGAAGACTCTTGTTCTGCAGAGCAATCATACTTGCATGCAGGTTGCTTACCTCCCACTAGCTAACTATGCAGCCTTTGTGATAGGAAAATAGAGAGGATTTGCTCCTCTGAGCACACATGGAAGTAAACACCTTGCAATTGTCTTGGTTTTGGTGTTTATAAGCAAGTCATGTTCCAGCCTTCAGGTTTCCCCAGGGTACCACTGAGGGACTGCTCCTCTCCTACCATATGTGCTCACACAGCTTGAATGCCACTCACAGAGAGCCTCAGTGAACCTGTACTGGAGAAAATCCAAGTGGAAATCTCACGGGAACAGGTGTTGTCACTGGGGATGGTTAGAAACAGGCTGCACAAACAGCTCTAAATATACTCTATTGAGCAACTCTTATTTGCTGTATCTGCTAAGACCACATGGTCTCAGAGGACTTTTTCATCCTCCATTTCCCAAGATGTCCATCTCCCTGGCTGGGGTGCCAGGCAATGGTAGAGATCGTAGGCGAGGTTCTTGTACCTCATCCGGAAATCAAGACAAAACATCCATCAGGATGTGAGAGTGACAGTCAATTATACTTGCCCAGCATTAGAAATAAGAGATTGCAACAAGATCTGTACCTTTAATTGCATCCTCATTCCCTGTGACAGCTGAAAACCCCTTAATTAATACACTTCACACACTGTCTATTTTTGATCTAGTTCAAATTCCAACCATCAGCAGAGTATGTTTGTCCCATTCCTGCTGAGAGCCCCCCTGGGATTTGTGATGCCCATCACTCAGCCTCGCTCGAGCAGGAAGACAGCAGAGGATACCTCTCCCCCACTGTGAAATACTCCCCTCTTTTCTGAGTATGACTGGCTCCCTCTGCACTCCAGATCACCCTCCTTCCCTTGGCATACAGAACTTAACCCTTTAATAAAACAAACTCCTTGTCTTCCACCTGTCTTTCAGCCCCTGTCTCTGAAATTCGACCATGAGACTTCTGTTGCATTTACAAAAGGTGCGTGACTGGTCTCCCTGTAATGAACAGATTCTACATGTCCTTGCACACATACGGCTCATCAGCTGTGGACCACACTGCATTACTGCACAAAGGAGAAGACTGCGTGGCTGACCAGCTTCCCAGGCTCTTCTCATCGATGCAGGTTACTCACTTGCTCCCTTTTCTTCTTCCTCTTCTTTGACCCCTTTCACGCTGATCTTGTCGTTCCCCACATTTGTGCCGAGTAAGTGAGCAGAGCTGGAGCGGCAGCGCAGCAGCTACGCTCTGAACTCCACAGCTCCTGTGAGCCAAAATATTTTATTTCCTCAAGGTGCCCATTTCCCTCGCAGCACGCTGCAATCACCTGGCTTACTGGGGACACAGGGGAAACATCCCTGCTTCTATCCCAGCACAACCTTCCACTGACAACCGGCTCCTCCCTCTGCTTACAGAGTTCTGCATCTGCCTTAATAAGGTATTTATTAAGGTGCACAAATAACAAAACCTGCACTTTGATCAGCGGTTGCCTCAAGCCGGCAGAGACACTGAACTATGGACTTCTGAGGCAGCATCTGACAAGGGGAACAAATGGGAATGGATCAGATCTCCTTGCAAAGGAGCTGCTATTAGAAATCCAGCTCCTTTTCAACATGACGCAAAGCACTTGCTGAAACTTCAGGTTGTTGCCCACCCGAGGCCTGAAGCTGCTCCCACTGAAGTCGATGGCAAAACTCCTGCTGACTTCAAAGGCAGAGGGACTGGACCCCCGGTGCTTTCAGCTCTTTTAACCCACCTGTGTGTTTAACAGCAGGTTAGCCAAACTGGGAAAGGGTTTCATATCCATCAACCCTCTTCTGAGCAGCAGAGAGAGGTTTGTCCAAACACAGGCAAAGCCTTTTGCTCAATTACTTGAATCACAACCACTATGCAGCGATTGGCCTGATGTCAGGAGCTTGAACAGAGTGCCATTTTTCAGAAGTGAAGCATGCTGCAAGTAAGATACTTTATAGACACTACTGGCCTGAACCAACAGCTCCTCCAAGGTGGACTTTGTATACTCTGTGCCAAATGGCCAACTAGTTCCTAGCTATGACCCTTCAGACTCTGTAGTTGAAGATACTGGCAAAGACGAGCTTCCTTCACAAGTCTCAAAGTATTCTGATTTCATGCCTGCACCTGCCAGAATATGTGGACTTCTAGATGGATTTTAGGGTTTGTTTTTCTCCAGCCTGAACCATATTTCAATAAGGGGATCCAAGGGTCACAGAACCTTAGCGTATACTTCCTCAGGCAGTTCAAAGATTTCACATGAAAACAAAAACAGTACAACAGCTTCAGGACAGGAAAATGATCTCAAAGCCCTATCACACTCTAACATGGGCAATTTTCAATGTGTCCCTTATTCAGATTATCTGCTTTAGTTCCTAGAAAATTCCACTTTCATTGCTGATTTGTATTCAGAGAAGCCAAATGGAGCAGCCTGCAATGCAGCGGAAGTACTGTACTTCTCAGAACTGTTGTCATTTTGGAATATCTTACTCCTTCCCTTTTCCCTGGATGCTTCACAAAAAAACCCCACAAAAAACCAACAAACCCACAACACTATTCCAATTCTGATGGATCTCTGTTGTCTTTGGAAAAAACTCTCTACTATGCTCATATATTCATCTGACCAAACGGAGAGTGGGAAAGAAATTTAGATATATTGCGGTTTTAGAGAAAACATCTCAGGAAGTGCTGGGCCAGGCTGCTCCTGAGCACAGTGAGTAGACAGACCAAGCCCAAGGCGCGCTTGCCTATTTGATCTCTGTAACCCAGCACCGAACCCAGCCCCGGCCCCCCTCTCCATACGCCGCCTTAGCTCCTCCAAGCAACCCCTCGGTCTGCTCACGGCAGCGGGTCGCAGCTCCCTTTCCCGCAGGAGTCCTCTCCCGTCTCGGCTGTGTGGGGCTGAGATGGGCTGTCAAAGGGGAGGCTTTGCCCTAAGAAGTTCTTAATGCATAGTGATCCTGTGGTGTGGGTTATGCAGGAGGGCACTCCAGAAGATCACAGTCCTTTGTAGCTTTACCACCTACCAGTTAAAATCTTGAGACCTGTTGCTGCTGGGAAACCTGATTACAGCGACCCGTGCCATTCAGCCAGCCTTTCCTCTTCTCAACAGTCTGCTCTTCTCCCACATCTCTTCCCCTGACTTCACCCATTCAAACTTCTTTCCATCATCTGTCCTTTTTCCTCATCTCATAGATAGGCAGCTTCACAAAGGCACACTAGGAATTTTAACTACCTGAATGCAATGCTGAGGTGGCTTGCTTAGTAGGAAGAAATGAACCCCATCAGCTGCAGTGCCATGGATGCATTGTCTCTGCAAGGCAGAACGGGCATCCCTGTGGTGTTTCTTTTTAAAACAAAACAAACTTCTCATAGGAAAGCTCTCAGTATCTCAGAAAAAGAAACATTTAGTGAAGTCGCTTTATTAGAACTGTGTGTGTTGCACTAAGGCTTACAATCTAGTGGTTTGTAATAATAAATTGTACTTATCTTCACAAAACCGCCAAAGCAAAGGCACCGTTTCTCTCACTTTGAGCTGGAGACCGAAGGCTCAGCAGTGCTACATACTCTCAGGCCCAGACTGGCTCCGAGAAGCTGCCAAAGTGTACTGCTACCTGCTGGCACCTGGACCACAGACCACCATCTTCTAAGGTGAGATGAATTATGCCGGTAAAGGACTTTAGCACTGTGTCCATCTTGTACATGCACAGCAAAATGGCTTGCAAAGATGGTCAAGGACCAGGGTGAGAAAAAACCCCACTATGTCCCCGAAACAGCTCATTCATAGAAATGTACCACTGTGTTGGGCTGGGCGTCAGCACACCCACCCATCCACATGCAACGCAATTCTGCACAAACACATGCACATCCCATAGCCTCGTGCTGTGAGTCCCCCTGCACCGGAGAAGCAGAAACAAACCCAGCAACTCAGATGCAAATGTCAAATCTGTGTGTGGAGGGAGCATGGGGAGGGGGGGAATGCGGAGCAGGCACAATCCACAGCGCTCCTGCATAACAAGCAACAAGTCTTTCCATAACCGAAGTGAAAATATCACTTCCCTGAGGAATGGGGTATTAATTATAAGCCTACGCAGTTTTAGCAATGCCTGCTATGTTTATTTTGATCCTTACTACCACATGCATAGGAGTGGCAATACCATCTTTCCTTGGAAGTATTACAAACCTCGTTTAAGAAAACAGATTTTGCCAGCAGGCTGCCAGAAAGATAAGAAATAACCTGACTACACGCTAGGCCATAATTGTTTCAGGATTTAGCCATTGAAAATACACCTTTTGTAGCCTGCTAGGGTTGGGAGATAGCATCTTTTTTAATCACCTTTGCTCAAGCCCTTCAGATACTGCTTAACAGCTCTATTCAGACCTAGAAAGCACAATTCTGGGCTGTCTGTCATTCCTGCTTGCAATCACTATTTGTTTCCTGCACAGTAAAGGGTTGCTGTCAGCTAGACTGTATTTTTTCTTTACCCTAACTGATGAAACTAAGATTGTGGGAGGCCCTTGCAAGAGCTTATAACCCTTGTCTTTCCCAGCAGCACAGACACTGTTTTTGCTTTTGGTTCAGCTCCCAGACCATGAACCTCTGTGCCAGTAAATTTAGCGGTATCTAGTGTTTGTATCTCCCACTGGTCACTGATATTTTTTTCCCCCAGGGCCTGACTAACACTCAGCCTTTTCAACTTGTGTGCTTATCCCTCGTGTTTTTCAGTCACTGCAGATTTGGTTTAGTGTCAGCTAAAGGAGGATCTATAGCCAAAAGCTGGACCCAGACCAACCTTTGCTCACGTTCACGTGCCGAGGCCTGGGACGGGAACACACCGCAGGGAGACCCACCTTGTCTCCTCTTTGCTTTGCCCAAAGTTTCTTGCATCTCCTGTGGGAGACATGTGCCGCACTGTGAAGCGGCAGCTGCTGCCCCTTTGCTTCCAGAGCACGCTCAAGACTCTGAAGCTGGATCCGTGAAAACTTGTACTGTTTGCATTCAGCACACTACCACAGTTACTGCTACAAACCAGCAGCTGAGTGGCCCTGAAACATCGCAGTCCATAAGCATGTCTCTCGAGGTCAGGGCAGGTGACTCTTAAGGGAAGGCCTTAGTCTGGATATCTTCCTGTCCACTCTGGCCATTACTGCCCAGGATGTTGCATTATTAAGATAATCCGATTAATACTTTCAAAGATGTTTTGTTAGTTTGAGTGACTAACTCCAGGCATCCTAAGGAGGCCTAGTTTTCAAAAAGTGCTGAAACTTGCCTTCCAAAAATTCAGAGCCTCTCTTGTTGCAGCAAGCCGAACAAGTTAAGGCAACGGAAGTAACTGTGAAAACCTGGTTGTAAATGATTAAAATGGAGAGCACGTGCTAGTCAAGAGCAGCCATCTTTCTGTACCTTTTTCCATGTTTCCGGTGTTACAAATCCAGCTGTATTCCTTTTAAAATTCTCTTTCTGTTGAGAATAATGAGGTACCCAAGGGGGGAAAAAACGCTGACTATCTAAGCCTCTCTTCATGCCAGCTGTAGGCCCTGCAGCAGAGCGAGCGTTGGGCTCCCACCCTGTCGCCTCTCGAGTTCGTGACATGACGCATCAGCAGGTGAAGCACCTCTGCCCTGTGGAGAGCCCCTGCCTGAGCAGCTGCCTCCTCCCTTTGCAGCAGAGCGGAGCCGCTCGCTCGGGGCTGCGGGCAGGAGGCTGAGAGGCAGCGCACGACCGGGCCGAAACAAAGCGGGGCGAGCCCCGGGGAGCAGGCGCAGGCAAGGCCATGGTGGAGCTTCTGCCAGGGCTGCTTCCAACACGCTGGCCGGGCAACAGCAGCACTGACTCACCCACAGTGAGGAGCTCATGGATGTTGTATCACTTCTAACAGATGCATTGTAGGGAAGTGATTGTGCCCCTGTACTCGGCACTGGTGAGGCCGCACCTTGAATACTGTGTTCAGTTTTGGGCCCCTCACTACAAGAAGGATGTTGAGGTGCTGGAGCATGTCCAGAGAAGGGCAACGAAGATGGTGAGGGGTCTGGAGCACATGTCTTATGAGGAGCGGCTGCGGGAACTGGGGTTGTTTAGTGTGGAGAAGAGGAGGCTGAGGGGAGACCTTATCGCTCTCTACAACTACCTGAAAGGGGGTTGTGGCGATGAGGGTGTTGGTCTCTTCTCCCAAGTAACTAGTGATAGGACGAGAGGAAATGGCCTCAAGTTGCGCCAGGGGAAGGTTTAGATTGGATATTAGGAAAAATTTCTTCACTGAGAGGGTGGTCAGGCATTGGAACAGGCTGCCCAGGGAGGTGGTGGAGTCGCCATCCCTGGAAGCGTTCAAAAAACGTGTGGATGTGGCGCTTCAGGACATGGTTTAGGGGACATGGTGGCACTGGATTAATGGTTGGACTTGATGATCTTAAAGGTCCTTTCCAACCTAGTGATTCTGTGATTCTGACACCGAGAGCCACCTGCAGCAGGACAAAGCAGCGTGGCAGCTCACGGCTTACTTGGGGCTCCAGCCCTCCCCAGCAAGCGCCTCCAGTTTGTCTCTTCAAAATCCCAGTAGATGCAAGTTCCTTGCAGGGAGCACCTTCCTCCCTCACATCAGAGCAAGGCAGTGAGCAGCTATGCTGAAAGAGCAAAACTGAGGTCCCTCAGATGAGGTAAAAATACATCTTCATTGAGCATGAAGGGGGCTGCAATACGCTTCAAACTTCGCCTCCCAGCCAGGACACACCAGGACAGGCTGTGCCCCAGAGAGGCATTTGGGGAGGGGGGGACAGAGCCGGCGCTGGGAGCTGCACAGCTCTGCCTTGCAGGGGTGCCACAGCTCCTGGGATGAGTGAGGGCTGTGGTTTTGTACTGATTCAGAATGGCAGAGGTTGATCTGAGATGGAAGCAAAACCACCATGTGAAGTCCTTCTGAAAACACCGGGAAGCTAAGTGGTGTCTTTAAGGACAGCAGCAGGTTTATAAGGATGCTGCTGTGCCCAAATCACATGGCGATGAGCCGAGCAGCTACGGTTGCTCAGGGGGAGCTAACGCCAATCTGCAGGATCAAATGAAGCCATCACCTGCCACATGGAACCAAATCCAGCCAGCCAAAAGCGTGCTTCCCTCCTCATCCACCCCTCCTGCTCCCCAATTCCACCCTGAGTGGATGCTGCAAACCCCAGTGGCTTTTCTGCGTCATTTGGATGAGCTTGAAACTTTCCTCAAACAACTGCCAGGTCTCTGCAGTGCATCTCCCTGTCCTCTTATCTGCTGGGCTGCTGACAGCGTGCGGGAGATGAGCGAGCAACCGGCGCTCTGCGAGTCGCGGCACGCCATCTCCCAGTAACAAGGCTGTGTTTGATCTCCCCCTGACAAGGAGCGGCTGACGGTTTTATCTTTGTCTGCCATGCTATCACAGCCGTGCAAGGGGGAAAGGAAGAAGAGATGGAGATGGAGAGCAGCCTGGTCCAGCAGAGCCAGCAGGCAGTGCTTGGAGAGCCATGACGGCGCTGCCAGCCCAGGTAGGGAGAGCCCAGCCACAGAAGGAATGACTCCCCGAGTGCCCGGCACCGAGCCTGCTGCCCTCCTCGGCCCCAGAGCCAGCCCCTGGCCTGCAGTGAAGCCACAGAGCCACCGGCAAGTGTCCTCTAGTGCAAACTTGGCTGCTACTCTCCCGGCAGAGAGAGGTCCGCTCCCCAGTGGTTTCACTTTCATACACTGGCTCACCTCCAAACGAGATGCCCCTGATTCCCTGGGGTATGAGGAGCCCTCAGCTCTTTGGGCTTCTACTGTCTGGGACAAAATCCATCAGGACATTCTGGTACCTAACTGCTTACGGGTCTTAGCTGTGTGCTGAGCTGAGAAGCACCAGTGGACTTGGCCTCAGCGACCTGAGTGCAGCTCTCACAGCAGAGCAAGTGCACTGTGCAAGCTAACAGCCATAACCAAAGAGGATCGGGGCAACAGCTTCCCAGTAAAGTGTCCCTGACACCAGCATTTTCTACCTGAATTCCTAAATTCAGCTGAAATGGGTTTTCTGATTTAAGAAGCATTTCCCAAACATATTTCTTTAGGATTTTTCATAAGGTCTTAATTGAGTGTGAATGGCATAGGAGGGAAAGATGTGAAGTCCAGATATGTTGGGTATTAATTTTATGCTATTGTTTAGTATTTTAATATACAACAGACAATCACAAGTTACAGTAGGTATTACAACATGTTGCAAAGATAGAGCACACGCAGTACAATGGCTCCCAGCTAGAACAAGCTTGGTTTAAGCAGTCATAAAACCAGTATTCTTGGCATTACAGTAGCAGGCTGTTTCCTGAGCCCAGGCTGTTTTTAAGATATCATCTACCATTAGCAGTAAAAGGTATTCAAGGTTCCTTCTAAATTACTTTTTGAGTAAATGTGTAATAGGATGCAGAAGGGATAGTTTGCTATTTGAGGACCAGCTCTGAGAGCATACATCCACTGGACAGGGGTTCTTGTGTGTGACTCGCTGCACTGCATATCTAAATGTTTTTATCAGTTCTTTGCTTTGGCTGTATGTAAAGCAAGGAATTTACTTTACATGTAGAGGGAGCATTTAAGTCAGTAAGTGGACTTTTAACACACTTGCAGCTTCAACAATTCAAGAACAAGAGTGAAGAAATGTCTGAAAAGCCCTGTCTAAAACACCTAATGCACCTCAGACTACAACATAGGCTTCCTTTCACATCACCCCTCTGCAGAAGCCACAGTACTCAAAATACAGTCTTTTGACTCACTTCATTTCTGTGGTCTAGTTCTCCCCTCAAGACTCCTTGGCGTGTGCCAACGATAACTGGAATTTCTTTTCCGTCTCCCATCCAAGCTCTGGATAGGGCTTTGCTTGCAAGATTAGACACAATCCTATGCATTCAGCCCAGGACAGATACTGCAGTTCAAACACGCCACTTGTTTCCAAAGACGTTGCCTCACCCACCATCTTCTTCGCAGAGACTCTTTTCACTGGGTTATCGATGAGAATAAATTCTGCTCAGATGGTCTGCCTGGCAGTTCTCTTCCAGCAGCACGCGCAGCCATGCCCGAGAGTACCTGCCAGGAACCTTTTCAAAACATCTTTTCAATTCACTGCAATGGCAACTAAGGAAGTTCAGGAACCAACACTTCATCCTCCTCCTCTCTGCTTTCAGCCTCTCCTCATCTCCCCTGCTGACCACTGCGAGAGCAATCGCACAGCCCCCGTTCCGCTGAAAAGGCACGCTGTGGGGTTAAGCCTGCGTGCCTTCATGTTTCATCCAAACCACTCAAGTGGCAAGGAGCGAGACAGCCTGCCTGCTGAATTCTCAGTCCCCAAACGCTCCCCCGGCACCAGGAAAGCTGTCATTTGCATTCTCCAATTTCCATTTGTTGAACAGAGTTCATCCGTGCTGAATACATCTCTGTCCTTGCCTCCCTTACCTGCTGTTTTACCTGCAATGCACTGCCGTTTGCAGCCCTATGCTTATTGTCTTCCAGTGATTTCTGCTTCACGTGCGCAGCAGCTGAAAAGCAATTAGGGGCCAAGTCTCCTTCCCATTGATTCCAGTTGTTGTAGCCTTACTACTGCAGTGGGCTCGGGGGAAGATACCTGTATATACATATGTGCACATGTATGTATGCAGGCATGTAGTGGACGGTTACATTCTTTCCCTAACTGGTCACCTTGCAAATTCAGCCTGGATCTGGAGAAGCCAGGGAGACAGTTTGGAGGGCGTCTTCTCCTTGGTACCTCCAATATGCACTAATTATTAAACAAAAAATTCAGCTGGCTTAGTGCAGTTGCACCATTTCCTGACTGGAACTGGGTAAAGCTTTTGTTGAAGATGCAAGAAAAAGCAATGAAAGCGGCTCATTCTCACAGCTGCAATGATCTCAACACACACAGTGCATTAACAGCAATGTTTGCTTATCTTGGCTGTAACTTCAGTAAGCCAGACTCTTAATGCAGCCTACCTGCACATCTATTGCGCACAGTCATTTCTCAGAGCAGAACTGCGTTCCTCAGGATCGACTGTTTCAATGAACCACAACTTACAAATGGTTTTTGTTTAAAATAAATCACAGAAGAGTCCCCACAAAACGGCAGTGCATCCAGGCAGTCACTTAAAGGCTGTTACTCATTTGATGTTTCAACTCCACCAGGGTCCCAGTACTGGTGTCACTAAAAGATCTCCATGAATGTGCAAGAAAGCCTAGTTCTTCTGAGTTTTCCAGAGGGAAAAATCCTTGTCAAACACCATTACCACCCAACGGCAGAGAAAGCGCAGCAGGTGGTCTGGTAGCACAGGCTTGGAGATAGACAGCTGAATGTCTCCAACCTAAATTCAGCCGTTATGAGCACCACATCCTGCTGCTGTTTGCAACCAGCAATCCTGGGAGCCCAGATTGAAATCCGTGACTGTCCTACAGCCCACAAACACTGATGGCAAAGTTGAATCCTTGTTACACTGCTTTTCCTTGTGAATTTTTCATTCTTCTTTCAATACAGACAATGCCATTCTGAGGGACTGCAAGCTACCGACATCTTAGTATATCATCTCAGTTTGGACAGGGCACACATCCCTGCTAAACTGCAGGTCTTGTGTTCCATATTTACCTCTCCAAAAGAGGACAACAGCTGATAGATAATTGTGATTACTCCTCACCATTAAATACTTCACTGAAACCACTGTGTGCTTCATGATTTTGAAAACAACATCTGAGAAGTGGATTATTTACTTTTCAAAACTACTGGTTAACGTAAAATGAAACGTAACACATTGTGTTGGGAAATGTCAAGGTTTGCAGTCCCAAGGAAAGATTGGTGTCTTTCTCCCTTCGGCAACTTCTGCACCTTACTTCTCCTGCATGAAGCACACAAAGTTCTTCAAACAAGACTTGACTCCCTGTCAAGCACTCTTTCCTTTGCACCTTCCACTTAGAAGCAGCAGATCACCAGCTGGCATACCAATTACACTAGGGCAAAACCCCCAACTTACTCCTAAGAAAAGCCCGAGCTCTGCCATGGACTCGCATCCTGTGCCCTTCTTTCTATTCATTACTGGTAAGCAGACTCCCAAGCCCCGGTTTCCATCATGCCTTTCCTGTCCTACGCCTGTCTGCTCTGCTCCTGTGAGCTGACAGATTACTGAAGGCTACAAGAGCACAATTCTTGTACATATCAATAACCTGCCTGTTCTGGAGAATAAGCAGGCTGACCTAGCGGACATCATGTGTGTGTCTCGGCTGAGAAATAAGGTCAGCAGAGAGTCACTGGATATGGGAAATGTGTCCCCATCAGCAGTGTGTGTTTGCTGTTGCTTTAGAAATTCATTCCTGTACTTGCTTCAAGAAACACCTGGATTGATAAGATTTTTAATTTTTTTTTTTTTTAGTAACAGTGATAGTCAAAGATAGTGAGTTGGGCTGCACGTGACGCCCAAATCCAACCTTCTGTTACAGTAGTAAAAGCAACAGCCTATTATTAATGGACGTAGTTCTGATACAGTGAATTGGCTCATGCAAGCCAGAGCAATTCAGCTGGCCCTCATTTGCTAATAGCATCCATTAATTATCCTTATTGCAAAGGAGTATATGTAAGGGCTGCTCAAACACAAAGAGACTGCACTGCATCATTTTCTGCTGTCACAGGCTTCCGCACAAGGGCTAATCCTGAGCAAGTCCTCTCCACACTACTGCCAAGGAGGAGCTTTTGTTGTCCTTCCACTTGGGCATGTATTGGAGAGACAAGGGATAGATGAGAGATGGTTTGGAAAGAGCTGGGCTACTGCCTGGTACTTGCAAGACTTGCTCCAAGGGTGTCTATGGGCAGATCCTGGGAGGGAAGGCAGATGGGGAAGTGCTCACGCCTCATTAACAGTTGTTTCACTACTGCCAGCAGCCATCAACCTAATCTGGGTTCTGGCTGCATCCTTGTATTGCTGTACAGTGGTGCCTTCGTAGCCCTGGAAAAGGTCTTTCCACATACCAAAGAATTTACAGCCTAACTGGACATTACAGGAAGGGGCGGGCGAAGGAAGCTCTGTGCAGAAGGGGGACTGCCTTGCTCAAGTTTATGCAGCAGATCTGCAGCAGAGTTAGAAACCATAGCTACAACTCCTGCATCTCATATTTGCCCTTTAACCACCAGGCTGTTGTTCTTCGTGAGTCTTTGCGCTGTGACTGACGGGCGTGTAAAAAGAAGGGCCATCTGCACAGGCCAGGAAAATGCAGTATATCCAGCTCCAAAATCTCAAAACTTCATCTTTATTACAGAAGTTTTGTGATAGAAAAAGGTTCTGTGAATGTCAGCATTTCCATATTATCACCGTCTGTACACAGATTGCCACGGCAGTGAGAATTTGGAAGATAAAAAAATGCAATTTAAAGATAAAAACCAGTTTAAAGTTGACAGTCTTGAGCAGTTTCAGTCCCTTGCATCTCTCATCAGTTTTCATTCATCTAATGTTTTCTTTTAAACACACTCAAACTCAGATGCTTGGGGGAAAAAATGGCACGAACAGCACAGGGGAGGGTTGTCTCCTGCATCCAGTGTTTGCTGCACTGTACTGCAAACCATAATCTCTGTTTAACCTCTCACATCCACAACACCCGCCCAGCCACAGCAGCTTTAACAGACGCAAAGCCGACACCACCGAAGTGCCAGAGCGTGTCAGCTGCTGGCAGAGTGTGTTTCTACTGAAGGAGCACAACACCCAGGGCAAGCACAGAGATATTCTCAAGCATAGGGTATTCTGGACTCAGAAAAGAAGATATAAACATGGTATCATGAAAAATGAGACAGTGCCTCAGAACCCTGCCTACATAACCCACTTTATTGCCATTTCGTGGATTCAACCACGAGCAGCTTTTTTAGTCTTTCATTAGCCAGCTACCAAAAGACAAAAGGCCAGGAATACAGCCAAGCAAGTAAAATGATCATAGTAGTTATGGCAATAGCCACCTTCATAAAACCATCTTACACTACTTCATGATAAGATAAAGAAACAGAAATTTGAAATCAGTGACTGACTGATACTGTCCTTTGTCCAAGGAAAACACTGACTCCTGCTATTTGGAAACATGAGACAAGCAGACTCACTGGAAGTCTAGCTCTTGAGACAGAAACCATCCTGTAAATTCAACATGGCTCTCGTGGCACGAGCCAAGGTATTTCTTCATTTCACTTCCACAGCTAAACACTTAACTAAGGAGCAAACAAAATGTAAGCAAAGGGCAGCCAGCACCAATATGCCCACTGAAATGGTCTTTGCTGTTGCAAAACACACTGCTGGGCCAAAGAGGGGACCGGGAATGGGAGATGAAGTCTCTCACTCATGGGCCATTAATCTCAGCCTGGACAGGACAGTAGTTGTCACCACTTCAAGCTGTTCTAGGCTCTGCGCAGACTTCACTGGTGGTTTTAGTCCAGCTGAGGCCAAACAAGCATCTTTGCTCACACATGCAATCCTGCCAGCAGATACAGAACTTACCAGCTTTTTAGGGAGCTCTGCTTGCTCAAGAACTGCAGGATCAGAAGCAAAAAAACCAAAAATCCCTTGCTGGCAGCATCAGTCTCACAGTTCAGGAGTACCTCTTGTTCCCAGAATTGCTTCTACAGACCAGAGAACAGAGGAGGACTGTGCTGTACTTTGAGCTGGAAGAGTGATACTCTCTTCCTTTACAAGCGGTCTCACGTTTGCCAGCAGCACTGTCAGTTTTTGCTCTAAGATATTTTGGGGCTTGTTCATACCTGAGACAAACTGTTTCTTACATGCTTTCCCGTGTGTTTTCAGGTGACACAGAATATTTGAGAGGTGTTTAATTTGAGAAAATAAGTAGCTGTATTTTCAGATTTTGTCTCTGCCTCTGACAGTCCACTTCCTGAACTCCTCCTTCATTTCAGGGAATAAAATTAATGCCTCCTTGCCCTCCCACTGTGCACCTTTGGCCTTTTGATGAGAAGCCAAGAGACAAAACATCTCCATTTATCCAGCCAGTGCAAGAGAAGTGATGAGGAAAATTTGTTGTCTCTGCTGCAGTGTCCACAAGTTGACATGCAAACCCAGCCTCATGCCAATCAAACACACATGCCCTGCAGGCTGTGAAGTCCAGGAGTAGGAAAATGAAGCATTTTTCATGGCTCATTCCAGCACTGAAAGAGTCATCTCTCCCATACAACCACCTCTTACACTGGGGGAAACCTCAGTGAAATCCAGGTGTTGCAACGAGATGGGTAATCTACTGTATGGATCTTGACCTAATCCTGTTTGCACTGTTCAGTTTTGGGAGGGAAAGGGCAGGTTACATTAGTGTTGAACATATTTCAGAAGAAGAGAGCACAAATATTGTATCAGGCTGTTCTCTTTATTAAGTCGTATGCCATGTTTCTGAGCATATACCATCCATTAGCAAGAGCGAGTGGAAAGCTCACATCCCCAGTATAAAGGATACCACAAGCCAGACCTTCATGTGCTGTGTATCAGCACAGAGACCCACTGCTATACCACTTTAAACTCTCCAAAGAGCCTGTGTTCCTGACTCCAAGTGGTAGACGAATAGCAAGTACCATATCCATATTCCTAATGATCAGAAATAAAGTGGTACAGATAAGGAGAAATTGTAAAACAGCAACGTAAGTAGTGGGGGGAAAAAAGGGAAAAATTGCTCATCATTTGCACCCCAATCTGCCTTGAAAGGCAACGGTGTTTTATTTCCTTTGGTACAGGAGGGTTTGCATAAAACATAAGCAAGGTTGTACACACCCTTGGGGTTTAATCTGATTCTAGTTTATCTTTTGATCAGCACATCAAACAATTGTGCACCATTTTCTCCTCCAGCCTCCCCTCCCAAATTTCTAAAAGCTGTGTGAAATACCTGTGTGCTGTCTCTCATCACGGCAGTGCAGAGCCTTCAAGGTAATGCCACTATATTTAAAGGGAAGTCTCTGGCAGAACACCCCAACACAGGGACAGACCTAATGCCTGCAAAGGGTTTTAAACAGCGGATTAAACATGCCTTTCAGTTTTTTGAGCCTTTCTTTACTGGTGAGGTTATTATTGAATGGAGAAGGGGGCGGAGAAGGCAAAATTATTATCCATCACAGCAATTGCAAGAGGCCAACCTTCTGCCATCTACACCACCAGGGACCCATCACAGCTAAACAGCAATCCAGCTGTAAACGTCTGTGACCTGTCCCCACTGCCCACAGACCAAATCACTGGTGGAGTCTCATTCTGCTCACACCCTGCATTGCAGTCAACATTATTTTAGTGGCTACTTTAAAGTAGCAAAGTTTTTGTCCTCTCAGTACAAGCAGAAGTACCGGCTGTGCCATTTGTGATAGGAGGCAAGTCCAGAAGGAAACTATCCTGTGCCACCATGGACTAAGCCCCTCCGGGGTAAGTGCCATCCCAGTTCATGCAAAATAGTTTGCCTGGTTCATTACATGCATGTCTGGACATACCTCATAGCTTGCAAGAAAATAATGATGTAATAAGAAAAGAGGATTACATTTTCTTACCCAGCCTATACGCTGTACAGAACAAACACCAAGCTTTTCAAAAGACTCACAGGAGAAAAAAGCCAGGAAATCTGAGTGACTGGGGACAGTGTGCCTCAGCTCAGGGTGGTGGGAGATGTATCTGGTCAGTCCTTACTATAGCTGGGAGCTAACAACAATCTGGCGCATGCAGTTTCGGATCTTTTTGTTGCTAAATCATATTTGGTTTAAATTACTCCGGTGACTTCTCTTTCTGTCACTTATGTTGACCATTCAGCCTCACAGAGCCACACACGCACACCACTATGAACACACTTCACCTTTACCAAATATTTCCTCAAAAATGCAATTATTCTTTAAACCTAATGCGACTCTATGCCCTGTAAAAGGCTTTATGTTACCAGCCTTGTAAACCAAAGCCCCCTGTTACTTACAAAGTGTAAGTGGACCCAGTGAGCAGGATGAACCGTAAGACTCCTTACCTCCATGTGCGGCAGCGGCCCTAACCCGTGACTGACTCCCACTGTCTCTTAAGAAGTCCTGCACTCACCTGTATCTCATCTAAGAAGGATGCTGAGGTGCTGGAGCGTGTCCAGAGAAGGGCAACGAAGCTGGTGAGGGGGCTGGAGCACAAGTCTTATGGGGAGCGGCTGAGGGAACTGGGGTTGTTCAGTCTGGAGAAGAGGAGGCTGAGGAGACCTTATCACTCTCTACAACTACCTGAAAGGGGGTTGTGGCGAGGTGGGTGTTGGCCTCTTCTCCCAAGTAACCAGCGATAGGACGAGAGGAAATGGCCTCAGGTTGCGCCAGGGGAGGTTTAGATTGGATATTAGGAAAAATTTCTTCACCGAGAGGGTGGTCAAGCATTGGAACAGGCTGCCCAGGGAGGTGGAAGTGTTCAAAAAAAAATGTGAAATGTGGATGTGGCGCTTCGGGACATGGTTTAGGGGCCATGGTGGTGTTGGGTTAACGGTTGGACTTGATGATCTTGAAGGTCCTTTCCAACCTAGTGATTCTCTAATAAAAGCTAATGGGAGTCCTCCTGCTTTTGACAGTGTCCTCAATGCTCTGAGCACTTTGCAGCAGTCCCCACCAGGAAAAGAGGCACATGATGGCAGTTTCTAGGACGAGGTGCCCACAGCTCGCTGGCACACACAGCCCTGGGGACCGCGGCAAGCCATGGGAGCCGCAGGGCAAGTCCCGCTCTCCTGGGCATGTAACACCCTGCTGCACAGAGAGCATTTTGCTGGCAACACCATGCCAGAGTCAAACAACAAAGGTAACGAGCTTTCCCTGCAGTGGAGGAGGTTTCCTAATCTCCTGGGTTTACCAGGCTCTCACGGCACCTCGTACAGGCATAGATACGTACATACAGTACAGAGTATGGCAGTGTCACAGAACGTCAGAGCGATACAGCAAGCAGAAGCCCCTGCAACGTGTAAAGCAGATTGCCACGCTTTCTATTCTATTCAGGCCTGACAATATATTAAACTGATTTAGCTCCACTGTGCTGGACACTGGCTTATTTTAGACATGCTTTGTTTCCTGTTTTCATTCTCTTCATACCTCTCATAATCTGGTATAAAACTCTGGGTTTGCTTTCAGGGTTTGCTACCTTCTGTAGCTTGATTCAAAGGCTAACAAAGAGCTCAGTGCATATTTTACATTTGAGGATAATGGGAAAAAAAGCCTACATTTTTATGACCAGAAGGGGGCCACTGGATCATTTAATGTGGCCACTTGTAAAGTACTATTTCCCCCTGCTGAGACCAGTAACTGCCTTCGACTTAATTAGAGCTTGAAGCATTGACAGTTCTGGCGCTCCATATAAAGACCAAGCACAATATAAAACAACTTTAGAATAATAAAAAAAGTTCTGAGCGCCTCCTGGGTGTTCCTCACGTATCATAAGGAACTTAAAAATCCCTTAACAGTCCTTGCAATGTTTTTTTAATGCCCCAGTCACAGTCTCTCTGAATAAAAGCAGACATTCTTCATTGACCCAAATAAGCCACAGTAATCATAAAAAACTGATCATCCTTGTGGGGCTTGCTGCTCCTGATATTTAAGGGATTTTCTTTGTGCAAGTAATTTTAAAAACCTCTCCATGCTTGGCTACATAAACATTCACATCCTCCTGAGTTCTTAAACAAAAGCTCAGAGAAACAACAAGGATGGTAAATTAAACTGAGGAGTTATGAAAACAGAATCAGGACACTTATCACTGCACTTAAGTTCTGATGATAAACCCTCTGCAGAGGCCACCTCTACCTCCCTTGTATTAGTTTCCTTGTCCTTGGTCAAGAAAGAGGAAAAAAAAAAACCCCAAAACCCACACAAATCAGCTCTACAAAATAAGCGTGTTGATGCGTGCACCAAGCTGCATTACATTTCTTCCCTTGCTCACAGCATTTAAGCTGCTCTACCGTCTCACGGCTTGGCGCAGGCCCTGGAGGAGACCGCTCTGAGGAATCTGCTGGAACTTGCCCAAGCCCCCTCCTCAGCCCAGGCAAGGCAGAACAACCTATTTTTTCCCCTGCATTAGAGGAATTCCAGTGCAGGGAACCCCCCTCTCACAAACTCCTGGATCTGTGCACCAGAAGGGCGACTGAGCTATACTCCATTCATTTCAGCAAGCTTTATGCCTGGAATACTACTAGGCTACCTTGATGAATGAAGAAGAAAGAGGTTATTCTTCACCTCCTTACAATTCTCATTGGACCTGCTGAGATCGCCCCAATGCCTCCGAAGAGCAAATGAAGGCACCATCCTGCACGGACAACGCTCTCCATAGCATGTATCATCACTGTGACCAACCCCTCCAAATGTCATGTATTTTAAAGGCCTTATTGGGGTACCAAAGATTCAAGCCAGATGTATACGTATTGCTCAGCAAAGCCCTTTTTCTTGTTTAGAGCCACCAGGATGCCCAGAATTATTTTCCTTCTAAAAATCATGTTACCACAGGAAGCTTGTATCATAAACTCTCCTACCACGACTAAAACATGACAACGTTCTGTGCTTGAGACCATACCATAAAAAGCAGCGGTCACCTCTGACCCTGCAATCATTTGGAAGAGTTAAACTTCTTTATAAATCCTAATTTATATGCCAAGTGAGTACAGCCATGGAGCAAGGGATCAGATCTAGCACTCAGAAGTAGAAGCCCATAAAAGAGGGGAAATGTGTCATTAACATTTACTCCACAAACAGGCAGACTGGAAAAAAAAAGCATTTCTCATTTCTACGACACAGCTTGCAAAATTGGAGAATGATACCAAGGCTCACACATCGTTCTGGAAATCAAAATCTCTGTTCAGATGCACGATGCGAATTCAGCTCTGCCTTGCTGAAGTAAATTAAAGGTCAAATATAGATTCGAAATCTTGTTTAAGCTTCTTACTGCTTTAATAGCAAGCACTGAATTACTTGAGGGTTTTCTTAACACTGAACGTGTTTTAAACATATTTCAGCCAAAGATACTATTTCCACTATCTTGTTACATCAGTTCCTAACCAAGAGGTAAATTTGCCTGTCATGACCATGAGTGTAAAATTAAAACGTATTCCACAGAGAAGGGTTCACAGTGCCCCCTTGGTAGCCGGTCAGAGTTAATGAACTGAAGGAAATTAACTTACTGGGAAAAACTTTTCAGACTGTAGTCAACCACACTTTTAATTTGCTTACTGTTACCGGAAATGCGAATGCGTATTGTTCTCCCTAACAGTCAGAAACGGCACCCCTTGCCTGCAGATAAACACTGAGGAGTATTTCAGTTGATACCTTGATTAAATTGTTTAATTAAGCCCTAAGAACAATAAGTGTGCATCCCTCAGACATTCATCCACCCATAGGTGCAATATTTGTCACTAGGGCAAGCCTTGCCCCAGCCTAGGAAAGAAGAGATTCACACGGACCTTGAAAAGCAGCTACAGCGCGGCGCGCGGAGGCAGCTGGGCTGCGCGGGGCACGGCCAGCGCCCGGCGTCACTGCCCGGGACCCAGGCGACCGCCTGCAACCGGAGGGGAAGGGCAGGAGGAAGCTCTGTACTCACGGCACAGCCCACGCTCTGGTCAGCAAACAGAAATGCAGCTCTGCAACATCCCCGAGTTCAAATATCTGCCATCTGGGGAAACGTAAGCAGCTTCTCCCCCATCCGCTACCCCACGCCGAGTCCTCCGCACAGGGAGCGGGAAGCGAGAGCCGAGGGCAGCGCCCAGGCACCAGCCTCACTCACATGGGGGGAGAGGTGCAGAGAAGCCTGTAATTCATTGTGGAGTCCAACGACAGGAAGAGCAGGCCAGGTTTAAAGATAAAGGTTGTTAGAAGAAATTGTTCTGCTCGCTGCTGGCAGAGTAGATTGCGACTCACGGGCAGCCTGCGTGACAAACTCCACTTCCACACAACCGCAGAAATTGTCTGGGGCAAAGTCAGATATGGATCTGATCAGATACTCAAGGTAGGAAGTACCGTACAAGAGTAGCCAGGGGTGTCTGTGTGATCCTCCGGGTAACAGCAACATTGCATGCCAACTGCTTTCCACAGGTGGTTCAAAAGCAGAGAGAGCATTTGAAGAACTAGATTTATTTTCCTCTTGACTCGTCCCCTGCCATGCAGAAGGTGCTTTGAGATTCCAGTGGTGATTGAACTGGATGGGACATTGACATAGCTCTAGGCCCTTATAACCTCAGAGGGTCAAGGAACACTTTGTTCTCCTTATGTCATTGGATTGTAATGACTTTTGGCAGGGGAAATGGTGGCATTATCTGGCTCATAGCAATATAAATGGGAGGTCTATCTGCTGAATCCTGAGTCCAGGATCATACGCATTCTTACTTTTGTCTAGACTACCACCTAGGAGGAGATCCTGTTGCATAAGAATAACTGGGTGTAAAAAAACCCCAAAAAAACCAATTCCAGAAAGTCATGAGTGATACAAATGTCTACGGAGATAAGCACTGGACATGAGCAACGGACCCAGTGCTTGGGAAGCATCAGCTCATCTCTGAGGCCAAGCCACAACCTCAGCAGCCTAAAGCAGCAGCCTCTCGTGCTGCAGTAATAAAGCCTCAGCGCCAGCTCTAGGGAGGCTGCGGCGATGCCTCAGCCCGCACACAACGCCCGGCGCTAGGCCAAAGCAAGAGCTGGTGCCGGTGCTACCGGCATCGCTCCTTCCTGCCGTACACCGCCTGCTTTGGAAGTACCCGACCTACCCTTTCTATCGAAGTGGGGCGTGACTTGATGCCTACCAAAGGTCTCTAAGGAGATATGAATGCATGTTTGTTTGTTTTTCTAGCTTTATTTGGTCAGTCAGCTCTACCTTTTAATTACGTCTGTCCTTTACTACACTGACAAATGGCTGGATGCTCAGCCACACTTATTGTTCCATAAATAAAATAAACCCTGCTTGATACCAACAAAACATAAACAGAGTTTATTAGAGTGAGGAGGAATTGTCCGTTGTATTAATTAGTTTCATTTCTCATTTAAAGCTGTGTTTTAATAGTGGATAAAATTAAGTAAATTTTCTCAATTATATAAAGTGCATATGGTGAGCTGAATTGTGTATCGTACAATTACACATAGCTTTGGGATTCAGAGACTAGCTCTGTACCACAAAATTCTCAACAGTGAGAAGCCTGGGGCTAATATTAGTGAAATTACTTATATAACTTGCTCTTTTATTAACGTGAAAACAGACTATGATTAAAAGCTGGAAGCAGGAGAAAGGAACTATCTGGACCAGCTTACTAGACTAATGCTGCTTACTAAATTCCAAAAATACTCTAGGACATAGAGGTTAAAAAAGGAGAGTTTTTAGAAAATTTAGATGCAGTATTTCTCTACGGCAGTTGGCTAGGTTGCACGACCCGACCTGCACTTGGTATGCGCTGTTCATGTTATCCGTCCATTTCAGTACAAATAATAGCTGGCTTTACTGCTATATTCTCAGAAAATTAAGCAATCAAAGAGCAAGTACAACCATTAAAAGGTTGAACGAGGACTGGTGATTCAACTGTGCAGCAAACCAGAAAGCGAAGGGCACGTGCCTACACAAACCAGAGAGATGCATGGGACTAAGCTCTGGCCGTAGCTTCACAAACAGCCTTTCAGAGCCGCTCCACCACCATCCGCACGCATGCACAACTGGGCACCTTGGCTTCACTTGGAGCACGTGTGAGGGCGGGTGTCTGTCTTTATAAATTAGACATTTCTGATCTACATACAGTTTAACCAAATTATTTTCTTCTGGAAGATGCATGTGCTTAATAGACTAGTTTTCAGTCCATTTACATCTGTGGCAGCTGGAATTTTCCAGCTAACAGCTCACCATAGCAAAAATGAGAGGAGGACGCGTTCCTGGGAACCTCAACTCCCTTCCTCCTTAGTCTGCAATTAATTTCCTTTAGCTTATACTGAAAGGTCTGCTTGTTTTCTTCTCAGGCTTTCCCCATGGAATGGAAAGAGAATTTAACAGGGTTTTTGGAACAGATGTTTGTGGAATCTGGTATTTAGTCTACGACAACTGCTTTGTAAAACCATTCCTTACTTTTGCATAAGCCACTTCATAAACCCAAATAAATAAAACTGTTCCAAAGTTGCCCTCATTGACTCTATTAGCATTATCACTGCTGCACTAAGCACTGCAACCTGAGCTCGTTTTAAGCCAAAAACTGAGCTTTCCACAATGTTACAAAGTGGCACCTTATAATTAGATCAGAAATATATCCACTGTGATATTTGTCATCTTGTTAGAAGGACACTGTTGACGGAGAAAGATGGTACGAGACCAACACCCATTCTTTTTGCAAAAAAAGAAAATCTCATACTGGCAGTGAGCTACCAACAAGCACCAGTACATTTGCTCACTCTGTATCTTACCAAGCATGCGATCTGCAAAATGATGCAAAACTTAGGGGGAAATCTGTCTGAGGAAGCACTCCGGTTTCTCCAAAACTGGCTCTAGCACTGTTCATCTGAATAAGGAAATTTACTTCAACAGTGTGAATTAAACATTAACGCCATTCATAACTCTGAACGTGTTTCAGGGGACTCTACCCAAGGGCCGCAGGAAGGGCCGTTGCCGTGGCAGCTTTGCCATGATGGAAAGTGCTCTCTAGCTCAGGAGATTTTGGAAATCCAGGCACTGAAATGGGGCTCCAGTGCAAGCACGTGATACTGTGCACATAGAAAAGGTAGGCAAAAGCCCATTGCGAAGTGGTTAACACAAAGTTAATTCCCGCAGTCTTCTGTAGGGTCCTCGGAGCTTTAGAAATGAACAATGAAGATTTTTGAGTGCAAAACTCTACAATCAGTGTCATACCAAGGAGCATACAGATTTTTGGACCTGTTGAGCAGTCTGCCCTTCTGAAATTGAGAGAAATAGTTAAATTTGAGATAAATGAGCCAAATTTGGGTTCTTCTGTTTGAAGAGCTGTATCTACACACTCCCTATGTAAAGGCTACTGCAAGCTCTTCCAGTGCACTGCTAAAAGAGGATACAGGTCATACTGGAACAGGACTTTCAAACATCTGACTTCACTCATCTCCCAGGCTCCAACACTGGCCTCCCTCTGCTTGTGCCAGAAGCAGAGGTGACACTCTAAATCACCCCTCTGGGAAAACAATACTGAAGATATCAGAAAACCAGCAATTAAAAAAATCAAGATTTTCAAGACTTCATCTAAGGCTGAAACCTGCTTTGACTGTTTTATGACAGTATCAGTAAGACGACATGGGGATTCTGATAGGATGTTTTGAATAAAGAAAACGTCCATCAGTCCTTTTGGAGAGCATTCACCTGGCTCAGCACTATGTCAGCCCCAGTCAGCATCACTCCCACCCTCAGTGCCTCAACCCGCCACGCCTTCAGTTCTAAAAGTCAGTCTCACAAAACCGGGAATAGGAAAGAAAATAAGGTAACGATGCTAGGGCTGCGCCTGTGGTGGCTACCTGGCAGGAAGAAGAGTAAAGTACTGCTCATTAAAACCAGGTTCCATGGACAAGCCCAACTTTGGACTTTCTGAAATTTCACTGAAACATGAATGATTTAACCAGCCCTAAAAACGAGCAATACTTCAGGTATGAACTTAATACACCTTACCTCATTAAAAAACAGGCATCCACTCGGTTTCTCCCACCTCCTATTTCTTTCTCTTATGGAAAGGCATGTTAGCCACCCAGACTAACTAACCTTACAACACACAGGCGACCACAACCTCTGGTGAAAGCTTTACCTCCTAGGCACTGCCAGGAGGGAAATCAAAGCAGCCAGGGAGGCATTCAAGAGCAGAGATCCAAGCACCAAGAGCTGGCACGTGTGCAGAGCTCTGTGCCTGGCAGCTCCCCGTAGCCAGGAAAGGTGGAGAAACAGCAGCTTTATTTTCTTATCTTCTGTTGTGCTTTTCAATTAACACCTCTAAATGCAATGGCTCTTTTTACCTTGTACAGAGACAAGCTTGGATTGTAATATCACAACCTACGACCAGTCATTGAGATCACACTCTTTAATAAGACTATTGTGATATTTGAGCGATTTTTTTCCCCAGTATGCCAGATATATTTATTTTCCACTTAAAAGTGACTTCAATCACATCTGGCAGAACAAGGAAATTCATTAAAACATATTCTGATCTTGCTTAATGTTTTAACCAAGTCTCCTACCACCCACTCTGCCTTTTAATATCATGTAAGCCGGTTTAACAAATTGCTAAGAACCACTGATGAGCATCCTGTAAAAAGGAACGCCATTAAAACAAAACTTGAACAGGTTCTAGGGAACAGGGACACCCCCTCGAAGCCACAGGGTCACAGCATAAGGTAGAGGCTTTCTAAGAGGTTTTCTAACCACTTACCAGCTCTGTCCAAAGCTAACAGCTATTCCCAAACTGACAACTGCTTCATGGGATATATCTTGCAGTAGGAAAGCATAGCGCGTCTGCACAAAAACTGAGATAAAGGCAGCAACACAGTGGTTGACTGTGTTTTCACTGCTGGGAGGGAAAAAAAAAAAAAAAAGAGAACAAACAGTTCACTTAGTCTCACACTACTGTCAAAGACGGAAGGACCTCTAATCTTCTGGGGAACGGAGCCAGAGGCGTGCTGGGGCAGTCTGAATGCTGCAGAAGCAAGGCTTTGTGGAAAACTGTGCAAATGCTGTTTTCATGTGAAACACAGCGATGAAAATACACACAGCTAAGGAGAAGAAGCCTGCCCTTTCTCCCAATGCCAGCCCTACCCTTCAGCTGTGTCCACTGTTCTTCAGCTACCGAGCTGCTGATGCGTAACCGCGATGAGCCTGTCCCTCGTACATCTGCCAGCACATCCTCACCTCTTAAAACCACTTTTATTGCTAGCAAAAGGAATCTGTAAGAAAACTGGAAAGCTAACCACCTGGGTAACAGAGAGGTAGAGTACATTCGGCAGTCCCATGGGGAGGCAGCCAGGCAGCAATGGGGCCAGGCTGATCCAACATTTCCAGTCACTCCCCAAAAAACTGCTATGAGTCCACGAACACTTCTGCAGGCAGGACATGCAGGCCTGCCCACACTGCCATCGGGACCCATGGCCACAGACTCTCCCCCTCTGGCACCGAGGGTTCCGTCTCTCTCACCCACCATCGCAACAGCCTCCTCCTGAGAACGTGCTGATGGGCAGGACCTTGGCAGTCCTGCAGTTTCTCCCTGGAGTGAACACCGTGATTTGCTCACTGCAGCAGGGAGCACTCGGATCTGCTCCTTCGCACCCCTTGTGCCCACATTTCCACCAGCCCCTTGGAGCCCCATGCTCCCCACCTTGGTTGGCCACACAATTCCTCGATTCCCTTTGTCTCCAAGGAATCTGTGGTATATTTGCCCAAGACTTCTTATGACCCGTCTCCACGCAAGTCTTTGCTCCGGTCCATATCACGGCACAGCAATAATGAGCATACAAGACATCTTTTCCTTGGGATTTAAATCATTACGGCAAAGTCTTTTGGAAACCTGAGGCCAGTGCACAGTAAGAGCAACGAAGGAGTACGTACACCATGTTTCCCAACCCAGTACATAAAAGCACGTTTTGCCTTGGAAATAAGTTGCACCACAAAGGCACGCCGAGTAGAAATCAGGCACAACGGAGTGATGTGGTTTCCCCTGACCACTCGCAGCCGAGCGCCCTGCGTGCTCCTGCGGGGGACAGAGTCTTCCATTGCCGAAACGAGCACCCCGCCAACGTTACACTTCAGACGTCGGTCATGTCCGGCTCACTTCTCTGCAGGCTGGGATATGGCGGCTGCAGGTCATAGTTACAAGCACAGGCAGAAACGACCCAAAGAAGTAGGGGGGCTCCTCAGAGCTTGGCAAGGAGCCTGCTGCTTCCTCCAGAAGAACACCAAGGGCCTTCCAGTGGGGTTTGTTTCATAGCAAAGGGCTCTGTTACAAAGCTGTGTGGGAGGAGGAAGGAATAAACACCCCCAAGGCTGTTATGAAGAGCACACTTCAGAGCAGCTGCTCTCTCTGTTATCTAATCTTAATTTTAATTGAGGTTTTTTCTTGTTTTGCCTGGGGTACCTAGATCCCTCTGCGCATGCTCCTCCCAGGGCAGCCAGCCACAACCTGCCCACACATGCCGGCATCCGCTGTGGCCATCGCTGGCCCCTGCGCTTCCCGGTCGCAGGCTCGGGCTGCTCCCAAGGCAGAACCAAGACTAGGCCTTACAGGCACTTTGTGCGAGCTCCCCTCTGAGACAGTCCCTTTAATACCACCTCCTCATCTGTTAAATGGTCCCCAAACTGCCAAATCCCTCAGGGATTCTCAATATTAAAGGAAACGGGTTATTAAAATACATCCAGCAATAGAAACCGGGGTAAGGCTGACAGTCATGGATAGACCTGAACCAGAGTTAATTAATACATGCTTACTCAGATCTTTTTTCTTCCTGTTTTGATAAAGGGCAATTTATAGTTGGCATGACTGTCACAACACCCCACGACCCTCAGTCTAATTATAAAATATAATGTGGAACTGCAAATGCAAAATCCGAGGGAAGAAAAACCCGGGCTTCTGCAGCATTTACTTTTCCCATTCCAGCTGTCTTTTCCCAGGGCATAACTGTGGCTCCAAGTGCATGACAAGCACAGAACATTAACGTGTGTTTATTTAGACACACTTCTAATGTGTTTGCGTTGTGTGTTTCTAGAGCTACAGACCAAAACAGGCAAGGTAACAGCTAACCAACTGCAGAGCAAATTCCCAGTGGGGAAGACAAGAAGGGGTAGTTGCTGAATGCGTCTTAGTCAGGAGAGAAGCTGGAGCCGTTTTAATTGTTCATCAATCAATTAACGGCACTCTCAAATGTCTAATTAAGCAGACAACTGGAATTAAGCAAAGGGCATCTCTGAAATGCCAGCCCTCTTAAGGAAGGCACTTCTTACATTCAAGTGAGTACTTGATTAAGGTGTGCTTGTGTGGAGAGGTGTGCAGAAAAATCCTCAACCAAACGATTAGTATGTCTCCCTGGTAAGCCCATGAAAGATCAATCCTTTGGTAATGCAACTTAACCTTTACATCCAAGCGAGCACTTAAGCTAGGCGGCAAAACGCAAAACAAATTAAGCTTATTTAGCGCGCGGGACTGTGGTGCAAATGCCGAGATTCCCTTAGTCAGAGCCCAGCATGCTGGGCTCAATGAGGAAAAAGGTAACGGGGACAAGGTTCATGTCCATGGCGATGGAGACCTTGAGGATGCCACTGACAGCACCGCAGCCCAGAGGATTGAGGCAGCACTCCTGCAGCTGGCTCAGACAGCAGCAGCAAGCTCCTGAGAGCTTGCTCTCCTTCCATGGGCAAAGCCAAGGCAGGCAGTGACCTCTGCAGACAGGGCAGCAACGTCAGAGCCACGCCATCAGTTTTCAGGATACATCTGCCCAGCACTCGCTTGGGAGAGGATGTACATCCCTCGGCAGCTGAAATGTTGCTGCGGGCACGCCAGCAAAGAATCATCCTGTGGAGGGGAACGAGACCGTTATCTCGATGGAAGCGGGATGACACCGAAATGCTTGTGATCACTGGAAACGGATGGCTGCTCAGCTCCTCGGGATTCATTGCAAAGACAAGCAAGGGAGTATTGAAGATGCTGCCACCATCAACTACCCATACATCAGGGACACCACAGACCCTGAGCGAAACCACGCGATAAAAGCAGAGCAGCAGCAGATTTAGCATGTATCAGAGAGATTCAAAACTGATCCTGTTTTTCTTTAGTGCTCACAGGGATTGAGAATTTTCCACAAAAGCTCCTCAGCTGGTTGCACACATTGCATTACACAGCTGAGGGTCTGTGCCCCACCTGTTTAATATGATCACTTCCACAGCTGTGTCCAAATACCTTTAAAAAAAAAAATCAAGAGAGAAGAAAAAAATTTCCAGGATTTCCCTGAAAATCTTCTACCAAGGAGTGAGGCTGTTCCTGTTCACTGAAGTTACCCACAAAGCAGCCTGACCAAGGAAAAAAACCACCCAAAGTTGTGCTTCGAAAAGAGGATCAAAAGCAACAGAGCTTCATTGGCCTTGTCTGGCACATTTATATACACAAGGAACTCCTGAGCCTCTCTCTGTTGGGGTTAGAAGGACCCTAAAAAGAACCCAGTGAAAACTGATAGAGCTATCCTAAAAATCTCTCTCGTGGGCTTAGTCCTGAAGTGTGATACTTTGATACCGACTTTGGCCTTAAGCCGAGCTTACTAGTACCTACCAGTCTAAGGAGATCAGTTTTCTTTCATCTTTATCGGCTTTTTTCCGCCCTGGCAGATACTGTCTCCTCCTCTGCTTTTCTAGTTGCTCCAACATCACAAATTACCATCAAAACTTTGCATACTCACTTTCCAAACATGTAAGCTGATAGAATAACAACTGCTAGGTTGGCTTTACTTCGCAGCAAAGGAGCTGTGACATTAGGATTTATATTTCTAAACAGATTCTGTTGCTTAAGAAAGAAAAGAAAAAAAACACACAAGAAAGAATAAAAAAAGCAGGCAACAGAAACCCCTCCCTTGCCACCAGGTGCTCTTGCAATGGGCATCTAAGGGAAGAACAAATGCTGCAAACTTACAATAGTAGAAACTATTTTAATACAACAGTTTTCTCACATATACAATCAAGGTAGAAAGGTCTGAAGTGTGACACATTTCTTGTTTTCCTTAAATTTTCTGAAAATCACAGTAATTACTTATGCTGTTGCTTCTGTAAATACTCTTACAAATTAAAAAAAACAAACAGAAAAAAAAACCAGTCATGACAGGAGCTCCAGCACTTCCTTGGAGCTCGGCTTCAGCAAAATTATACTGGCATATTGCAATATTGGTAAATTTTTGAATATATTTTTTAAAAATTCTACATTTCAAACTCTTTTTATATAAAGAAGCCTGGATGGTACAAAATCGTACCTGAATAAAAAGAAATCAAGCAAGCTCTTCCACAAAGGAAATTACTATCAAAATTGATGCTTCCTGCCATGTTAAAATTCCAATAAGCATTTATCTCAGCAAATCCTCGGCAGCCTCTGACATTTCTATTATTGGGGCTGACTGGGTTCATCCTGCCCTTATGAGAATAGATAGTGGAACATAACAGGGGAAGGGAGCTGCTGCAATAATATGCACATCAGTCATCAATTTAAAGCCCCTCTTCAGCAAGTGAGAAAGTTGGCTTTTGCTAGACGTGATGCCAAAGGGAACAGGGCGGAGAGGACAGATTCAGCAGCTAGATCTCCCCTGGTATCTAGGGAGGTTGTGGTGGGGGTGCCTCGTAGCAGTGCAGCGTGGTGGGTTTTCAGGCCTCCAGGACCCATGGTTAAGGAAGGTGGCCAAGAGCAAGAGCTAGCTTGCTCCTGCCAGGGGCCACTGCCCGTTGCCCAGCCCACCTCCGGCTGATCCAGCAGGTAAGGAGGCCTGCCGGCAGAAAACTTGGCCAGGAATGGCCCCGAAGACCATTGGGATGGATCACACCCACGCCAAATATGATCTGGAGCTCACCTCTGTGCCTGGTGCTGCTCAGCATTGCTTCAGATTACAGGGGAGGCTGGGTGAAAGCGGACAAGAACACAATGGGGCTAAGAGGGAAGGCAAAAACCCAAAGCGCAAAAGAAAGGAAGCCAGCATGGGTGTCTCAAGAGAAAGAAGGCCCCTCAGTGAAGTTCACGGTAGGTAAGCTGCTCTAGAAGAGCAATTCAGGGATATGCACTTATCTAGTGGCTGTCCTCATCGTTACAAGGAGGCAAATTACTGCCATGCTGAGCCCAGTGCCAACATGAAGGCTAATTCCCCACAGCCACATTAAGCCGCTTGCCAGGAATGGCATGAGGGAGCCCTGCAGCTCTCCCTCGCTCCTCCCTTCACGCAGCTCACGCACGGGTTAGCTTCCTACCGCTGTTAACAGCTACAGGACAATATGCCGCCTGTCGCTGCTAAATGAGAAGCACCAGTGCCAAAACCTGAGTGCCTTTCCCTGGCTGAGAACCAAATTCTTCATTTAAATGCTATTTCTATGACTCCTTCCTTGCAGATCTACAGCCAATCTTAATTCTTTTGGGAAACCATGAGAAACTGTCCTGCAGCCTTTCATTATACATTTGCTCTTTCAGAAACAGACATCCTTATTCTTTTATCCTTCCCTTTGTTTGTCTGTGGGTTTTTTTAGTTTGGTTTTTTTAATTAAAACTCTTTCAGTTCCTAAAATTAGCAGTCAGTTTGTCCTTAGAGCCCACAGCAGTACTGCCAGTCAATTCAGAGGAAATAAAGATGCAAAGGGAGGATGCAAAAACGACAGAACTAGGCTCTTTCCAGCTGTGCCCAGGGACAGCACCAGAGATAAAGGGCACAAACCAAAACACAGGAGGTGCTGCCTGAACATCAGGAAATACTTTTTTTTTTTTTTTTTTACACCATGAGGGTGACCGAGCACAGCACAGGCTGCCCAGAGAGGTTGTGGAGTCTCCATCCTTGGAGATACTCAAAAGTCATCTGTCTGTGGTCCTGGGCAGCCTGCTCTAGGTGATCCCGCTTGAGCAGTGGGGCTGGACAAGGTGACCTCCAGAGATTCCTTCCAACTCCAACAATCCTGTGATTCTGTGAAACTACTAATCATACATCACAGCTTAAAAGCAGCCTGGCAAAGGCAAAGCTTTTCTGATGAGCACTGATGGCCTGTTTACACAGCAAGGAAATACAGGTCCCAAGGCAGAGCTACAACAGGAAAAGCACAGAAATCACTCTGCTGACCAGAGTTAGCTTTGGTCTCAGGAAAGCCTACAACTGCTTCATTCTTTCTGAAATGTAAAGCCAAGCACATTTTTTCACTGTTCTGAGTAATAGGGAGAAAAGTTAAAGGGGTTCCTTTTAAAATATTTGTATGCTTTATAAACTAAGGGTAGAGTTAGGAAACAGCTCCAGTAAGTTCAGAGAGCTGCTCACTCTGGAAAACCACGCTTGGTGGCAGAACATGAGCTCCAGCTGTACTGGCAGCTGGGCAAGTGTCCAGCAATGGGGATCAGCATCCAGGAATGATGAGCAGAGCTGTCATCAGGGAGAGCACCTTAATCTGCTGTCTCTCCACTTTGCTGCTTTGCTTCCAGTTTTGTAAGCCAGGTACAAACCTTTTACTCTGCTGAAGTGCTTTTTGACAAGGTTTATTTTTAAGTTCTTCTGGCACTAGGAGTAAACTCGGAGTAACCTGGCAGGCACTGCACTCTGTTCCTCAAAAAGCAGCAGATCTGCCAGTAGTAGGATGCAGATATCTTCTCTTGCTACCCCTGCTTTGGGAGAAGGGATGGTTCATTTTTCTCACTAAGCTGCAGCAATAAGGAATTTCTCTTTGAAAATTTACCTAGTACACCTTTAACCTTCAGTTTTGAGGACACATGTTCAGACATCTGCTCTGCAACATTTATTCAAAATTGGTATTTTTCTCCTATCACAAAATCTTAGCAAAAGTGAAAAATGTGTTCTTGTAACAGTCTGGCTTTACTTCCACATATCCCCTAAGATCCAAAACCTCCAGGCTTCCCGTATCTGTTTGAAGATGGCTGCAGAACTCAACAAGTCTGTACCCTTCTATTTTCACATTCATTTTTCTTCCACGCTGATACCACAAAGCAATCTCTAATTCATAATCACATCCGTGTCAGGTTCCCAATCTTAAGAGAAGCACTTGGCACTTTAATCTTCAAGCAGATTACACATTTCCTGTTAGGACTTGAAATCTAACTCTGTACGTGTGTGTGGGTGCCTGCATGTTTCTTAAGATTTGCTTAAAAAAAAAAAAAAAGAAAGAAAGAGAAGAACGAACAAATGGTTGATACTTCTCTATCAGGGGTCTGGAATTACGACAAAAAAAATGAAGTGGAAGCGGCTGCTTTTCCTCCACTCTGCCTGTGTGGCATCATGGACACTTTCTGTACTAAGCCTCCCTGCACTAAAAGATAGTCCCTTGTCCCCCCAACTCCTTATGGCACGGAGTGCTGGAAGCACAAGCCCCGACTGCTCAGGAGACACTGCAGCACTGTAATTACAAGACAGAGCAGGGCCACTTGTGATATGCATGTTTGGAAAATAAGGCTGGCTACACAACACGGAAAAGCTAACCATAGAAGAATTTACAGAAGGAGGGAAAGTCAAAACACCACATTTTTGACTATGAAATACTCTACTGCTGAGAGACTGATACAATAAATCTAGCTTCAGCAGTCTCTCTCCTGGAATGAGCTGGCATTCAAGAAACTGCTACAGAGCCGCTAATGTCCAGCCAAAGGGGGAACATAAAACACTATCTGGGGTGTAGGAAGGACCTTGAGATGAGAATTTGACTCAGGTTACTGAAGGCTGGTGCAAGCTCTGCTAGAGAAGAGTGCAGAAGCGATTAATGATATCAGGCATACAATAAAGGTTTAGAATAGTGAAATTTGATGTTAGTCATCGTCTTTAAGAATATCTTCCCCTTAAATCTGTACTGGCAGGACATTAACTGCAAAGTTACCAATATCTAGGACACGTACATCATAGGCAGCGTTACATCAAAACTCTCCGCACTGCTCCCCTTTAACCTTGATCCTAAGGGACCGCTTCTGATGCCCAGGAGCCCCTGAGTCTCCAGGTTCATCCATTCCCTGGCTTCTCCTCCAAGACTACCAGTAACACTGCCAGCTGGGCACTGCTGTGACGTAGAGGCTGTCTGCTCAAAACTGGAGTTGGATCGATAACTCAGAGCTCATACGGGATGCAGATGAGCAGCCCTTGTACTACAAAACTTATGGCCACCAGCAGTCTGGTTCTGATTCAAACCAGAGACTGTACTTCTTGAGCGCAAGCAGAACTTTTATATTCAAGTGATGGAATGAACAACTTCTTTCATGTCAGACCAGAATTTGGTAGATTTTAGCTAGGGAAGAAAGTACCTTACTTTGGTATTTTGAGCATCTATATATTTATACACCCGTACAAAAGAGCGGGATAAACATCTCCCTCCCTTTTGATGCATTTTGCCAGGAACTAAGTACAGTTCCTAGAGTTTCAGCTGTGTTGTGGACTTGCCACTCCTGAGCATGACAGAGGGATTGTGCTGACGGCTGAAGAATATTCCCTCTTTCAGGGACGGAGCAGAGAGCTGTCAAGGCAGGAAGGCTTTGGCTAAAGCTGTGCCTGCCAGTGAGTTTGATGAGAAAAACATGGTGGTACCTAAAAGCTAGCAGTTACGGGATGTAGCACTCCCTCACACACTCATTTTCAGAACTATTATAATCAAAGTGTGCTCTTAGCAGTTTGCTTTGCTCTATATAAATGGGCGGCCGGAGGCCAGCAGAGTGTTTTGCAGTTAATCATACAGCACAATACGAAATAGCTGTCAGTGAACTGCCCCCTGTACTATTTATTAAAGTAGCAAATGCAGCAAGAGTGGTAGCACGTAGCTTCACTAGCTCATCCCTGCTCAGGGTGGCATCTTGTGCCCGTAATGCCACTGAACCAGAGCAGCTTCTTGTTAGGTTTCCAGCCCCGGTGCCACAACCCACCAAACCGATGCTGAAATAGCGATCGATGAAATGCAGGCAGCAGCCTTCTTACGGGACATCCCAGATGGCAAATGGGCTGGCTCACAGGGAGGGAAGACAGCTCACAAGGAACATCAGGTCTTATAAGGAAGTAAAGTATCATGAAAACAACTAGCAGAAGTAAATTTACTAGCAGAAGTAAATTTAGACGGAGTATCAGGGCAATGTAGTGCTGAGATGTGTCAGAAAACACAACAGTGTCCCTAAAGTACTGCTAATAGACAGCGACTTAGAACTGGGATGGAGAAAAGCTAAAAAGACAGCGCAGTCTCGCTCCAAATCAGTATGGCCTGCAGGTCTTACTATGTCCTTCCTGGCTCTGAAGCCTATGAGATACGTAATCACCTTGCCTGTTTGCTCCCTGACCCCTCCATAAAGGGGGTCACTATAAAGGCCAATTAGCGCAAGGTGAGGTGGGTTTTCCACTGCTTTACATCTCCTCCTTGCTTGGAGATGACCCTGGTTCTCCATGCCATTCCCCAAACACAGGAGAGCGTTTGTAAGAGAAGAGCGGGGCTCAGAAAACTGCAAACAAATAGTGTGGAGGTGTTTTTCCTGCATACACACATGCACGCACACAGGGACACTCTGTACTTGGCATGAACAGCCAAATCTGATCCAAACCACTGGATAAGCAAACACCTCAAAGCCAGAAGAGGTTAACAAGACTCCAGAGAAGGGCCCTTTGGGAGGAAATGGGACACGGAGCTTGAGAGGGCAGTTTTAAACTGACTCTTACCACCAACACACTGGGAACCCAGGAAGCCCATACCCAACATGCACGGGAGATCTGCTGCCCCGCACGATTACAGAGCTAGTCAGGCAGCTGGGTGCAGTCATTACACCTCTCGGTCTGCGAGAGATTTATTCAGGCCCATCAGAAAGAAATGAGACAGGACTGTGTGACCTGACTTGCAATAAGCTTCAAAAAGAAAGTCATGACCAGCACAGGAAATTAATTTGGCAGAGTCCAGGACTCTTAACACAAACCCAACACACAATATTGGCCCTTAGCCTCTTGTTCATATTATTAAAAAAAAAAAAGTGTAAAAATAATAGCAGTGATCTTTAAGGACTACAAACCCAGTTGAACTGGAGAAACTCTCAAAATGAAGACTCTTAAATAACAGGGAATGTAATTGCCTCTGATCCCTGGCTCCACACCCACAGAAATAAAAATAAACCCTTGTTCCAAAGAATTTTTACACAATAGTGTTATTTGTTGGTTTGTTTTCAAACATTTGTTTCTTTTCAAACACTCCTCTCTTAAGATAAGCCTATGTCAAATTGAAGAGTGGGGGAGCTGGCAAGGAATCTGGAGATGTTTGAGGGTAGCTGTACACAAATCCATTTCCAAACTATTGGTCAGGAGCTCTAGAAGTATGTGGCCCCCACACCCTTTACTTGGGGAAAAAAATAATTCCTGTAAGGCCTATGTGGCTGGGACCTTTATATGCTGCCGCATTACAAATATGAAGAAAGTAATTTTCCAAAGACCTAGATACCACTTTTAGGCCAGCTTCCCTTACCTGACTAAGCTGGTATTAATCAAAGGTTGAATTCTTTCTTTACTTTTGGTTTTGTTGGGTTTGAGTGACACAGAGAGTGACCTTTGGCGAGAAACGAACTCGTGCAGCCTGCAATAATGCATGCACATACGCGGCTGCTAAATGTCTACCAGCTTGAAAAGAGCTAACTTTTGGACTGGATATTTCAGATCTACCAAGAGAGGTTCTCATCCACACTTGAACCTTCCAAGCCTGTACCTGCATGCTGAATCACTGGGCTGTGGGCAAGTGCAGAGACTATTTACACTACATGTTACTCAGTCATATCCGATGCTCTGTGTTCAGCACTGAGCATAAACGTACCTCTTCCTAAAGCAGGTCCTTCATCCTGCAATGGAGAAAATCCACTGTCCTGCATTAATGCAGTGGTTTAAGTACCAAGCAGTGTAACAACTCAGCACACTCGGCGTCCTAAAGGCTCTGTCCCATATTTATAGAGGTATGTAAATGAACCTAAATCCAATACCTGCAGACTCAATTCCAATTGCTTTATCCAAATGAGTTATGGAAAACAGCAGGTCTCTAACAGGCATTTCAGCGTGTGTCTATGCTAAAGCTGCAGTCTGTAGACAAGCATGCTTCAGACAGACTCTCCCCATCATCCCCACTTGCCGTGCGTTGGCTCACGCGGTTATGGCAGTCACACAGTACGGGAAGCGGATTCCTTTTGGCCAAAACTAAACTGAGAGACATGCACAGCAGCACACCAGAAATTCACCCGTGGCTGGCAGGCATTCTGTTTACAGGCCAAAATATCCTGTGGTACAAGCCCTCAAAATGCATACAGCGGTCCTCAGCACCATCTTGTTCTGCTATGTGTGCTGTCCTACTCCGACACACCACCTTACCTGCTGAGGCAGCCTCAAGGGTCTGGCCCATGGGCACTATGGTCACCCAGTGCACACCAGCAGGAAAACACGATTTGCCCGTCTGCAAGACTTTGTTATACACGTTATTTGTACAGCACCACACAGAAGGCACACAGCACACGTGGCACTGAGGTCTCTGCCCATCTCGCCACTTTGTTTTCTATAGCTTTACACTTTCCTGTTCACATTTCTTCTTTCCTACTTTTGCTTTTTACTCACCTCTCTGTTCTTTTTAATTCTGCTCTCATTTTCTCTTCATCTCTTTTCCTGTTCTCCCCTGCACTCCCCTAGTGCACAGACCCCCTTTCAGTTCTTGGTCTTTGCCTTTTTTCCTCATTGACTTTTATTCCTTTTGGTTTTCATGAAGTCCTCTACGCTATTTCAGTTCTTTAAGAGAAAGGCAGTGACGGGTCGGGTCTGTAGTGCTCAGTAGCGTACTAAGAAGGAGCATTCAGCTCGTTCCTCTATAAGGATTTTACAATTTGAGCTTAGCACTTCTCTGCCTCTGTGCAATTACTCCTGTTTGCAGTGTGCTCTCAAAAGAAGCCACACAATGACACTCATGTTTAAGCAGGGGACTGAGGTTTCCTACCACAGCTGAGTGGGGAATGGGGAGTCTTTATGTGAAGCAGGTTTTGTATCCAAAGACAAGCCAGACACCTATGCATATTGAGGTTAGCCCTCTCTTTCAACCTTTAACACTAAGCACATTAAATAGGCATAATAGTCCAGTATTTCCATAGGTACCCAAAGGCACTGGACTTACAGGAAGGAGCAGCATATTACTACTGCCTCCTGAGAGAACAGGTGTTTGCTCTCCACATTTATTTTAATTCCTTCAACTTTGCTGCAATTCATGAGACTAAACCAAAATTTATTACCAGAGCTGTATGAGAGTTTTACTGTTTCTGCTTTACCACAGAGAGGAGGGGCAGTGCAAATAAGATGGAAAAAATAAAAAATAATAAATCAAAGAAAAAAAAAACAAAAAACAACTAACCTGGTGGGAAAGCTTAGCAAGCATCGTGGTTAGAAGATTTATAAAGGTGTGTAAGAGCATACTGACCAAGACTATTGCAGTAGCCTCACCAGAGACATTCTGAGAACAACTGATGCCTCCTTGAAAGAAACCAGGTATTAAAAAGTGCCTTATTCCCCTGTATTTCTTATTATTTCCCAATAACCATATAACACTCCTGTGGTAAAATAGTAACATTGAACTTATACTGACCTTTGATATTTGAACTCGGACCGAAAGAGAATAGGAAACGCAGAGTCCACGAGAGGCCAGAAGTGAATGGAGCTATTCATAACTGCATGCTGTGGGGAGGCTCACTAGTGGTGGCAGCCCCCTAAACCATGCATTTATACCGCATTCAACGCCTCACTCCTCCTTGTAGGACAGGAATGGCCAGTGCTTACTGGACTACAAAAGCCACCATCATTGTCACCTTCTTCAATACAGACATCCATGATGACTACAGATGATGCTACTCCCTTCCCCAGAGGCCAGGTTGCATGTTTGCATTAAGGAGCCACATAATTCAGGTTGGATGGGCCTTGGTCTCGACACGGTGCCAATGCAGCCTTTGGCTGGATAGCGTGTGGGTGCCAGTATCACCACCGGTTAGTTCATTCAAAGGGCACTTGTGATGGCAGCCAGAGAAAAGCATTAACTTCAAAGGCGAAGCACACGAGGCAATTTTGATCCTGCATTCCACCCCCAAAAGAAAGTTAAAAATCACAGTGACATATGATATGTCTACTAACCTTAGGTTCCCAACCACCAAGCTAATTCTTCCTCCTGCAGGTACCTCATCTGAACATGCTAGAGAAACTCTTCAAAGGATTCTTTGGAGGACAACTTGTCTCATTTGAACTGAATTAAGTGGATCTCAAGAGGAGAAGTCAGTCAAATTCAGTTTTACATCTGATCACACTTATAAGTCCCAACAAGAGCCTTTGCTACAAATGCATTTGAAGTTTTAAGGATGCTGCCAACTTCCTAAGGGCTTAACATAAAAGGTAGCCAGGGGAGATGCCCCAAGAGAAAGGTAACTGCAGAGGGAAATTAAGAAAGATCTTCTGAATATAGACCACAGAATGTGAACTGTGCCAAAACATGCTTAGAAGTTTCCTTCATAACTTTGTAAAATACTGGAGAAAGTCAGGATTGAGACAATTCCTCTGTTTAAGAGGGAAATGTATTCCATTGTAATTCAAAATGCAAGTCCCTTTAAATTTATAGACATCACATTTTACCCAGTTGTAAAATTCCTGCCCCTATTTTCCAGATCTTGTCCAAGACCTTAGCCTACGTCTGCAGAAGTGCAGCGGTGCTGGCACTACGCTGTGCTGCCAGCGGCGAGCTGCGGACAGATGGACATTGCAGGAGATGAGCAACACAACCTGGCTCCATCTTACCCCACCGCATGAGAAAACAATGGGTCAAACCTATTTTTCAGCTTCCCCTTTGACAACTTACCCCACCAAAAAATGGGGCTTTTCAGGCAAATCAATTCTCATGTAATCCTACCAGTTACAGTGCTGGCAGAGGGGAAGGGGAACATGCAGTGCGGGCTTAAAAGGTTGGTGGTTCCCCTTCTGTTTGCTGGCAGAGAAAAGCTGAGGTAGACTACAGCTCTGTAGCCAACTCAAGCTCGTTTCAAACAAAATTTGGATTACTTAGGGGCAAAGCTTCCCTAGGGAGCATGGTTTGGGAGCATGGTTTTGCAAGATGGACTGCTCTGGATGTTTAGTTCTGTGACCTCAAAGTCAATTCTTTTCCCCAGAGCCCATGGGAGTCTGGCACTATGGTACAGTGTCTAAAGGCATCTGCAAAGTTTCCAGAGCACTTGCATTACAGGTCAATCTTCCTGAGCTGCTAAGCAACATCAGAGGCCTTTAACGACAGTGCCAGAGACAGAGATGCTCTGACCCTACACATTCGTCTAACAGCATTATCATACACTTTACTAAAACTCTCAGAGCGTTACATCAAATATAAAGGCAAGATGAAAAAATATGCATGTTAAAAAGAAACCGAGATGATCATCAAAACTGCTGTTCTTACAAGCCTAGAAAGTGGGTTTTCTGTTGCTTAATTAAGTTCAAAGAACAATGTTCAATGAAATCTATTCATCTCAATAGTAAGTGCTGCAACTACAGGTAGGTAAACACTATTCTTTGAATCATGCTGCCAGTCAAAAACTCTTATCAAAGCTGTTCATTTAAGTCTGTTCATGCTGAAGAAGCCACGACACTCCGTCTTTCTCCAGACTAATACCGCTGTCTCTTTATAACCAACTTCCTAAGACGCATCTTTCTTCTATTTTATTAAATGCTGGAATTATTTTGCTGCTTGTTGAAGGTGACACATGCTTAGGGTGGACAAATAAAGCTCATGCACCTCATTCGTGATCTGAGTATTTCTTTGCAGATAATTCAGTTTTCCAGTCAATCTAATTATAGTCTGAAGTTATTGCAGCAAAGACTTTCAAGTACAAAGCAAAGAAAATCCAGTAGGAGCGAAAGCCGTTCATTAATCCTGGCTGGCATTGGTAGGAGTGGCTTGTGCCCTCAGGCTATTCTCCCCACCTTAGCATTCAATCTTTATTTTACTTATTATATGAATCAGATAGTAAATATTTTACTTTCTCTAAACTATGGTAACCCTTATGGCGATGGCAGAGACAGTTTGTTTTGGAAGACAGAAATTCGTATAACAATCTAAAACATTCCTGAGCAAGATCCCCAAACAGCAGTAACTGACACTGTGGCAATGATTTATTGAGAGAATGGGAATAAGAATCATAGAATGGTTTGGGTTGGAGGGGACCTTAAAGATCATCTAGTTCCAACCCCCCTCTTACAGGCAGGGACACCTTCCACTAGATCAGGTTGCTCAAAGCCCCATCCAGCCTGGCCTTGAATACTTCCAGGGGTGGGGCATCCACAACTTCTCTGGGCAACCTGCTCCAGTCCCTTACCATCTTCTCAGTGAAGAATTTTTTCCTAGTATCTAATCTAAACCTACCCTTTTTCAAGTTTAAAGCCATTACCCCTTGTCCTATCGCTACATGCCCTTGTAAAAAGGCCCTATCCAGCCTTCTTGCAGGCCCTCTTCAAGTACTGGAAGGCTGCTGTAAGGTCTCCCCAGAGCCTTCTCTTCTCCAGGCTGAACAAAAGCCTGTTCATGAGAAGAATTTCTTCTTCCATAATACCTTTAATAAAAACAATAATCTATTCATCCCTCTTTACTTTTCATCATCTCCCTCTTATTTGAAGAGACTACATCTGCCACATCAATTGCTGCTGGAATTTAATTTTTAAAACTTGAAGTCATTAAGATCACAAGGTAATTTTAGCCCGGCAGATGCAGAACCTCACCACTTCAGGGCATGATTTGTTACAAGAAGGGGGGGAAGAAACCCCAACCCAACACCCAAACCCTGCAGGTACAAATTCTGCCTTTTCCTTTTGATTTTGCAGGGCAGACAGTTTGTCTTCTAAGACGCAGCCTGCCCCTTGGGAGGGAAGAGGTGAACCTGCCTGGGCCAGTGAGGTCCCTGCGTGAGCAGCCCACTTGGGAAGGATGCCTGTCTGCCACACACTTAACTTTGTTCTCTCTGAACAAACCCAAAGCGCTTTGAGGGTTTCCCATTCAATACTGCAGCCAAAGGCTATTCCAGAAAACACTTCACCTTTCCTGGCACGGTTATAATATGCGGCCATCTGCAATTTTGCACCCACAAAACAGCTTATAAATCACAGCAGAGCTGGTGGAGCATTAATAGGTCTCCTGAAGTGCTGATACGCCAGTGTTTGTCTGAGGGCAAGCACAGGAGGCTTGCAAGCCCTCGCACCCCGGGCTGGGCAGTGCTCCTGGAGGCTGACCAGGGGCAGCCGGGGATGCAGCTCCTGTCATCAAGTTGCATTTGTCCATCCAACAAAAGGAGCACAAAACCCTTTTTCTCCCTTCGCGCCTCCCCCAGAGGAGGGGACCTTTTTCTGACAAACCCGTGCAATGAGGACATGTCGGCTGGCTTTGAGGGGAAGCACAAGGGAGTATGTATTGAATCTGGTGCTCAATAGGTGAGGCACAAGAACCAGGCAGTGCCTTAGCTCCGCTCCTGGTATCTCACCAGTGCCAGAGCAGGGCCATGAACAGGGCCATGAGGATCCCAGCTCTCTGGTGGGGCTGGGTCAGGGCCAGCGAGGAGACCCCAGCCTCCCCTGCCACCCACAACCACCATAACAGCAGTGATCATGAGCATGCTGTATTCCACATACCAGCTGTGTCAACCTTTTCTCAATGGTCAAAAGCAAAATTAAACTTGTGGGGTTGTAGCATGATGTTCTGACTAAGCCATGACAGCAACACCTTAAGTCACAAAATACTGTTCTCTTGAAACAGAGGTCAGCACCCATTACAAGTACGCTGCTCCGATGCACACTCTGAGCTGCGTGTGCCAGTGGGGCCACCACTACTCTCCCCATCTGCTCTCATTTCCAAACACAGCAGTCTCGGGGATGGTTGAGATTATCTAACAAGCCAGTGGTTCCCAGTTTGCCAAGAGACCCATCATGGACTAACACCCATTATGATTCATGGCCTTTCAACAGCCTGCCTGGTGCTCACAGTTGATGGTATTACAAGAGGCCTTTGCAGCCTGGCACACCAGTCCCAGGGAGTTCCCTGTGCCCAGAGGCAGCTGGGCAAAGGCTGTGGCACCACCAGTGTCAGAACAGGTCTTCCTGCAGGACCTCGCCAAGGGCAAGCTTGAGAACAAACCGGTTGCTGGGAGCAGAGTTTGCCCTGGACTGGTGGTAGGAGGTACCTGCAGTCCCTCTGGCAGGAGGGAGGCACTGGCCCAGCCCTGGGACCAGCCAGGCTGCAGGGGAAGACGGCAGGTGAGGCAGGTGGCCAGCACTCAAATATTTATTCTGGCCTGCAGCCTGCTCCCTCTCCTCATTTAGAGAGATTGTCCTCCTTCCCAAAGTGTGACCAACTCCGCAGTAGAGCACATGCACCTCAGCAACCAGCAGTGGTTTAAAATCCACCACTATCACAGCAGTGTCCTATCGGTGCCAGGTGCCAAGGGCAGGAGTCAACCTGAAGTACAGCACTTTGAAAAAGCCGCCATTGCATCTCTGTTCAGCATTGGTAATTTGTGCTCCTGCTCTCCCCACTTCCAGGCTCTTACGCAGCCCCCAACACTGCACTACTAACTGCCCGGAGGTTTTTTTCCCCCTCTTTAGCTTTCCTAGCAGCAACGGCAGTGGCCTCGGCCATCTGCATGCTGCACACACACTTCCAAATCCCACTCAGAGCTGGAGGAACTCTTCAGCTGCAGACAGAAGCGTTTGCTGCTCTTGACCAAAGTTCTTATTTCAAAGGTGTTGTAATTGAGTGTAAAACATGAGAGGAGACAGAGAAACCTGATACGGCATTTGTTACCCGGTGAGCAGAGGTCTGCACTAATGTTGCTCGAGGTAGTTTGTTTAATGTCTGTACATTTATTTATCATCCTGTGCTTGCAGGGGAGAACCTTTCCTCCAGGAACCCTGTCTGGGTTGTACTCCAACGTGAGCCAGGCAGAGTTCACTTCTGGGAGCTGTGGGAGAGTAGGAGACTGACATCTGCTATCCAAAAGGGAAAGGGTTCCCCTGCTCCCCAGACAAATTCAGATATAGGAGTGGATGGATGCTGACACTGCCTTCGGCACTGAAACTGCAATATCCTTCCTCTCTGTGGGCAGATCCCAGTTCAGCAGTGATCACGGTAAGATCACACAGTCACAAAAGGAAGCCTGAATGAAGGGAGAATGTCACGTCTAGGCACATAATCAAAAAGTCCAACTCAATTTCTGTATAGGCTTTTATATGAAATTCTTGCTTACTTCATATGCCTGATGAAGATTTTTAGTTAAAGCTGTGTCGGAGTTCTGAAAGACAGAACCACAGAATACCAGGTCGAAAGGGACCTCAGGAATCAATCTGGTCCAACCTCCCTTGACAAAAACACGGTCTAGCCAAGACGGCCCAGCACCCTGGACAGCCGAATCTTAAGTGTGTCCAATGTTGGGGAATCCACCACTTCCTGGGTAGATTATTCCAATGGCTGGTTAGTCTCATTGTGAAAAATTTTCCTCTTGCATCCTATTGGAATATCCCCAGGAGTAGCTTATACCCATTACCCCTTGTCCTTTCCATGTGACTCCTTGTAAAAAGGGAGTCTTTATCTCCTCTGTAGCCACCTTTTAAATACTGGAGTGTGGTGATAAGGTCTCCCCTAAGCCTTCTTTTCTCAAGGCTGAACAAACCCAGTTCTCTCAGCCTTTCCTCACACTGCAGGCTTCTCAGGCCTCTGATCATCGTTGTGGTCCTTCTCTAGACCCTCTTCAGCCTGTCCAGATCTTTTTTGCATAGTCGGGACCAAAACTGAACACAGTATTCCAGGTGTGGCCTGACCAGCGCTGAGTAGAGTGGGATAGTGACTTCTTTATCTCTGCTGGTGATGGCCTTGTTGATGCAACCCAGCATCCTGCTGGCTTGCTTTCTGCAGCAGCACCCTGTTCACTCATATTGAACAAAGGACTCCCAGGTCCCTTTCCACAGAGCTGCTCCCCAGGCAGATAGATCCCAGCCCGTGCTGCACTCCTGGATTATGTTTTCCCAGGTGCAAGACCTTACACTTGTCCTTGTCGAACTTCATAAGGTTCTTGTTAGCCCACTCTTCCAGCCTACCCAGGTCTTCCTGCAGGGTGGCTCTCCCTTCCAAAGTGAAGTGTCCACTTCCCCACTCAGTTTCGTATCATCAGCAAACTTCAAGAGGATACACTTCATCCCATCATCCAGACCACTTATGAAGATACTAAGCAGTGTTGGGCCCAATATCAATCCCGGGGAACCCTACTTGTGACAGGCTGCCAGTTTGAAAAGGAGCTATTTACCAGCACCCTCTAGGTGCAACCTGTCAGCCAGTTCCCCACCCACCGCACAGACCGCTTGTCCACACCATGATGCATCAGTTTCTCTAGGAGGAGGCTGTGGGAAACCATATTGAAAGCCTTGGAGAAATCCAGATAGACAATAGCCATCACTCACTCCATATCAACCAAGCAGGTTACTTTGTTGTGGAATGTGATCAGGTTTGTCAAGCACGATTTCCCCTTGGTGAATCTGTGCTGGCTTTTCCCAATCATGTGCTTCATTTGACTTGTGACAGTCACCAGGAGGAGTTGCTCCATAACTTTCCCAGGGACTGAAGTAAGACTGATGGGCCTATAATTTCCTAGATCCTCCTTTAAGCCCTTCTTGTAGATGGGGGTGACATTAGCCTTCTTCCAGCCTTCTGGGACATCCCCTGATCACCACGATTTCTCCAAGATTATGGAGAGCAGCCTCACAATGACATCAGCCAGCTCACTTAACACCCTCGGGCGAATATTGCCAGGGCCCATCAATTTGTAGGGGTCAAGCTGCTGTAATAGTTCACATACCAACTCTTCCCTCACTGACGGTGGGTCTGTGTTTACATCAGCCTGGATTTTTGTTCCCAAAGGCTGGGGCCCAACAGTGCTGGTAAAGACAGAGGTGAATAAAGTGCTGAACACATCTCCCTTTTCAACATTGTTGGTGACTAATTCACCTCTCCTGCTTAGCAGCGGGCCAGTATTTTTATTCTGTTTGTGATTGTTGTTTACGTACCTGAAGAACCCTTTCTTGTAGTTTTTGACATCTCTGAATAGCTGAATAGCATTCATTTACTTAGTTCCTGAATCCATTTTTTTTTCAAAAATCTTTCTCTACTACCACCCATTATTCCCAGCTAGTAGCCTCTCGTTACTTATTCAGCAGTGTGTAACACTGCTCTTTCTTTTTAAGATTACCCCCACTTGATTGCAGTGATCAAAACCGAAGTAATATAATGAAAATATCTCTCTAGTCAGTAAATATGGACAATCAGCACGATATGCCATAGGGGAGCATTGTTGGCTGATTCTTCAAAAGGACACCAAACTGCCCTGTTTCAGAGTTGGTCTTGCAGAGGAATCGGGCAGGACTCACAGCGATCAGTACAAACAGCACAGAGCATCTGCTTGCCACGCTGCTGGATGGGTTTCTGTGAAGGCAAGATGATGGCCAGGTGCCTACGTAGTTTGATGGCCACGGTAACACATTGCTGTTCTCAGGGACAGTGTGCCCATCACACTGCCTGTCACCTCAGCTGCTACAGCATCAACGACTGACATACTGCGCTTCATAACCACCTCTGGTATGGGAGGCAAAGGGCAGCTGAACCAAAGTCTCAATCCATCAGCTTGAACCCTGTCCTCCTGCTTCGCTCTATTCATTCCTCAATTGTTTTTCTGGAAGGAAAATTAGTCCAGTGGAGACCACCAAGATGTGTCTTTACATAGACAGGTATTTCAGAAAGGCTGATCCAAAGTAGTTAAAAAAACCTTCTTCAAGACCCTGAAAACAATTAGAGTACCCCAACTACAAGATTTCAAGAAATTGCGGGGGGGGGGGGGGGGGAGTGTAAGAAAGCACTGCGTGGTTTGTACATTCCTTTTGTATGTGCCTTCCAGAATTTAAAGCTTGGCGTTGTATCTTTTATCTCTTTATCATGAAGAGGTTATGTTTTCTATTGTGTGAGGTTTTTTTTTTTTTTTTTTTTTAACGGGAGTCAAACTCCTTACAAAACCCCACTCTTGACAACCAAACATTCCCCATCATCAGACTTGTGAGGAAACCTCATGAGTTACCAGTGCTGGGATCTATGTGTAACAGCAGAGAGCAAAAATTCCCCATTCAGATCCCAACCACAGCATGGCTGTGACAAGGCTGTCAGTCGCCCAGTTAATCACACATATAAATCTGGACTGCTCTCCTGCCTTGCGCTCTGCCAGCCTCCAGGCACATGGATATTGCTGCTTTATGTAAACCCCAACAACTTTTCATGACTGCTCTTTACTCTGACAGGGAGGGCCTCCCTAACAAGGCACCTGCAACATGAGTTTTGCCTAATAACAGTATTGCCACATTAGGAAATAGCATTTTATGACCTCTCCAAAATAAAACATGTTCCAACTAAATCTGAGGTTATATCTTTTGATATCACCTAGGCCAAAAATCTGAACCAAAAGGGAGAAAAAATAAATTATTGAACTAAAGTACATACTCTTGATCACAACCTTTGGAAAAATAAAAAAGACAAACTCCTTTGGCATATCCATAGACAACACTGCTAAACTGATCTGAATTCCAGCTTACACATTGCAAAGCAAAGCATATCTTACATAGAAGACGCCTGGTTTCGAGCCATTAAAACACAGTGACTGGAGAGAAAGCAATCCAGGATACAGTGACTGAATGACTTGATGTGAAACACACAGCTTCGGTAGCACGCCCGCACGTGTCCCTTCGCACAGCTAACAGCACTGATGGGACCGGGGGAACTGGTGCCAGGAGTCCCCGAGGAGGTGCTGCGCGTTGCTCCCGAGCCTGCAACACTTTTTATGTCAGTGCTGGTCTCCCAGGTACGCAGACTATTAATCAATTGCTCTTCTCCCTCCTGCGCTTTCATTCGCACAGCAAGTGTTTCTCAGCGCTTTTCTAGGCTGTGCAGAGAGGGACTTTTGCATTGTATGTGAAGCCACTACAGTACCCACACTAGCAAACTCTCCCAGACCCCAGGAGAGACACAAGCAGTACAAGCCACAGCTCCAGGGAGGGGATTTCCACCTAATAGCAGCAAGGCATTTGAGATTTTCAAAACATAACTTGATCTGTGTAGAGACAGGAGGAGCTAAGTCGTAACTATTTAATTATAAAACCTTCCCCTACAGAATCTTGTCTGTGCCTCATTTCTGAAAAGTGAGTGAAGAGCATTTCTCCACCCGACAGCTCAGTTTTCAGTTAAATTCTGTGTCAGTAAGTGATGGGCTCAGAGAAGTACTCCAGCAGAGTTATATCTAGTGGCCATTCAGATAGAGTGCTGCAAATCTGGACCCCTCTATGTGACTAAGCATCAGCTGTCATCTTCAGGGCTTTTACCTCATGACCCTGATCTAGTTCACAAACAAGAAGGAAAGTCACTGTGACTGATTGAAATTCAGCATCTTCCTGATGCTGCTCCTGGAGCACCCTGTGAATAAGCACCAAACACACACTGGAACTAAGCTGCCTCTAGAGAAACCCTGCAGTCTGTTTACACAGCTACACAGTCCAGAGAAAACATTCACAGCTTTGCATCATAACCAAGGCCTAAATTGGCTCCCCATCACTGCACTGCATTTGGCCATCATCATCAGTGTTGTCCTTCTCTGCTTCTACGCACCAGTTTCTCATTAAATCACCTCCTCCTTCCTTCAGTGACACCAAGCAAATCCTTGAGTAAGAGCCTTGCCTAAAGACCTCCATGCTTTCCTCCCCAGCACCCTGCACACCCGTGCTGCTCCCCCGGGCACCTTTCTGTCCCTGCAGCCCTCCACAGAGCTGCCTGCCCTGCCGGCAGCTGGCAGCAACCAGCCGATTCACAGGGACTGACTGAAGGGCAAGTTGGGGGAAAGTGCCACATCCTTCCTCAGTAAGTAACAGATGCACAAATGACTCCAGTACTTTGACAGAAGAACTGTCAGGGACTTCACTCTGTACCAAGGGTTACGCTCAATTGGTGCAAGAACAACCACAGAGAGCCAACAGCTCACTGATCTTTAAATTAACAAGTTGCAAGCCACCCGTCCTGGTTTCAGCTAGGATAGGGTTCATTTGCTTCCCAATAGCTGGTACAGTGCTGTGTTTTGGATTTGGGATGCAAATAATGTTGAGAACATAGTCATGTTTTTAGTTGTTGCTAAGTAGTCAAGGACTGTCCAGCTTCTCATGCTCTGGCCTGCCAGCCAGAAGGGGAAGCTGGGGGGGACACAGCCAGGACAGCTGACCCAGGCTGGCCAAAGGGCTATTCCATACCATCCTACACCGTGCTCAGTATATAAACTGGGGGAGTTGGCCAGGGAGGTGCCATGGCTCGGGAACTGGCTGGGCATCAGTCGGTGGGTGGTGAGCAATTGTGCCGTGCATCACTTGTTTTCTATTTTCTTTTATCATTATTATTACTCCCCCCCCTCTCCAACTGTCTTTATCTCAACCCATGAGTTCTACCTTTTGTTTTCTGGTTCTCTCCCCCATCCTGCTGCGGGGGTAGGTGAGCGAATGGCTGTGTAGTTGTTTTAGCTACCTGCTGGGTTAAACCACAACACTACCATAATGCAACGGCAAATGAAGAAGGTTGAGCGACCTAGACCCGCTCAAGATCTCTCCCTCAGAGACATCTGATTACAAGTGTGTTTAACGCAGAGTCAAGACTGGCACAGTTCCTGTAATCTTCTATTTCAAGCTGAGTATCAATGAGGCAGCAAACTTTATCAGGAAGAGATTATTTTCTCCTGATACCATCCATCCTGACACTACAATGTAAGCAGTTACAACTCCAAACTCCGCAATCTCTACTATAAAAGCTTGGGGAAAACACTGTTCACTGGGCTGGGGAGAGTATGCGCATATTTGTTTGTAAAAGCTCTAACCACTGAACTTTGAAAGCTGTTGGACTGTTGTAAGTAAGACAACATAAGCATGCAGCTGAACTGAGAGACATGCACAGGATCACAACATAGCTTCTCTTTCCAAGTATTTTCAAGCAGTCAGTTGAAGCTGGTGTTACAGCGCTATTTACAAAACGAGGGAAGTACAATTCTATTAAATTTGACAAACAGGATAGGCAGCCTCAGAAGTCCTTCAAAGATAAAATTCATAGTTGGATTCATCTCAAACCGTAATAAGCCTTCACAGTAATACGCAGTTTTACATATCATGAATGCTGTATAATGAAAGCATCTCAGCAAATTGGCTATGGGGTGGTACAAAGTTTGGGAGCTGAATTTGAAAGCTGTCAAGAACCCACTACCTGTTCTTGAAGATAAGAGGGGTTGTGGGCATTTGGCATGCCTCTGGATTAAGCCTTAGGAACAGTGACTGTCCAAACATACAGCAAAGATTAACATCATTGAGGCAACTGGTCAAATTTTACTGGCTTAAATGGCCACATCTATAGCTCATTAAAAATGAGAAATTAAAAAAAGCTTAACTAGCAAAATATATCCAAACCAGTTTGATCCCCAAGGACCAGAGAAGAAATTAAATGAGACATATGCTAGTCATATTGCTTAACACGTAGTTGGAAGGTATTCAGAAACAACAGTAACAGCAGTATCAAAACCTGAACAGAACAAAAGAGACAACTGAACATCTCCAGGGAGCATTACAGCATGGCCTATACCCAACGTCAAAATAAATAAATAATAACTGACTACATGTATCAGAAATTCAACAAAAGATCAATTCTGCTTTCAAACAATAAAACTAGGAAATCCCTTAATTCTGAACCCAGTGCCTTAGGTGTTGACATTTATATAATATACTGATTTCCTTGCACACATTGCCCTCATAAATGCCAGGGTTTGAACTCTTGATCACTTGAGCTACTTCAGGATTTCAGAAAGCCATAACCAACGGTTACAGTCAGGGTAGTGGTTGTCACTTGGGATCTCCACACTAATGTCAGCTCCCAGTGTTTCACTATACGAACCTTCCATTCTCAGAAAGCATGAGTTATATCAACAGCTACTGCTTTAGCAGCTAAGGGCGCCAGCAAGAAATGCAGAAGCAGCTGGGTCAAAAGGAGACAACCAAACAACAGTCGCTGCTCAGTTGAGATGTCTGAGAAGATTCCTGATATAATCTGCAAAGAAAAAACAACTGGACTTGCCTATTTGGCTTTACGGGAACCTTGAAGCAAACCTCATACCCTGGGACCTCACTTGCTGGGACTTGCAACTCTTTGATGTTCACAAAAAGATGGAAGGTAATGACTGTTCTCACTGCGATGAAATCTTCACCAGATGCAACGTCAGCCTGCTTTGGCTACAAAAATCCGACAGAAGGAATCTCAGAGGCAAGGAGATAGAGGGATGACATTACTGTCAGGGTATTGCTGGTCTGCAAAAAGAAATCTAAAATACTTCAGCAAACAAATCACAGAAGCTTGTATGAAAGCCAAGGAGAAGTGCATAAAGAAAAGCCATTGCATTGATCATAGGGGTTTAATTGCTAAATGACTGATTAGATATCCAGGCAAAGCAACACAAAAGGCCCTAATTTTTCAAGCATCTCAGTCCACAACACCGTGCCGAAAACACAGTTGAACGCATAGGCCAGATGGCAGATCAAAGTTGCAGCCTGACGAACAGGACTGAGGTTCAGCCATGTCCAACAGAACTAACATTCTTATAAAGGAAACAGGAGGCGGGGAACAAAAATACCAAGAAACACCAATCATCTCCCCTTTGCAAAAGACAACTTGCAAAACACTTTAAAGAATTCTGACTGCTTAAAAGGGAAGAAATAAAGCATAGAGAAATCATAATGCTGGCACTAAAGGAAATATAACTAAATGGAGGAATACACCATAGGGAGAGGTATCGTTATTAGACTGATGGAAAATTATGAACTTCATGGTCGCAGGTCTTCCTTAAAGTCTAAAACTGAGGCAATAAATTAAGCTAAGTACAGATTAAGAAAACTACTTACTCTGATCTAGTTTAAGAGAAAAGTGCTTGTAGAACAGGAGGGGGAGGAGGGAGGCCAGCTATTACTGTCTGCATCTGGGATGAATGAAGAAAATGGGGAGCGCAGAGAAAAAAAATCCTACTGTGACATAAACCCCATCATCTTTACTACAACTAAAAATCAGAGATTTAGTGAAGTTATAAATTTTCATTTACAGATTTGTTTCGTTGCTTTCCTGTGAGGTTTATTACTGAGAGGAGTAAGATGGTGTGGATGCTCGGTGAACAATGTTGTCCCATTAGCAAATAGGTATTTCCATCCTTTACAAGTGAGTTCTTCAGTTGTTCGCTTTCATCCACATCAGTCTCACAAAACTATCTGGTATAATGAATAAAATACGCTGCAGTACAGGACACGTCTGAATTCAGTGAATTTGATCGTTCTACTGAAATCAGGAGGTTTTGTTAGCAATTGCCATATGTTTTGCAAATCTTGCATTTGTTGATTTGGCATAGTTTGCTAATGCTTAAGCTTCTGTTGGTCTGCAGGAAAACTGCTTACAGTAGTAACTGTAATAAGACCGAGGGTGTTGACTGACATGTACGAGGAGCTCCCACTTTATATCCAAGGAAAGGGTTAGGAGCTATATTGTCTTAACTTATCAGCTGGTTTTAACAGGAGGGATTATCTTCCCTGCCAACCTAGCCCTGCTGATGGTCTTTGGCTGGCATACTCAGAAAGAACACAGAAGACTGCAAAGATCAATAAAGTTGGGAGAAAGGATACCATAAAACTTGGGAGATTTTGGTTGGAGATACCATAAAACTCTTTAAGTCCAAAATATGTCTGTCTGTATGATGGCAGAACAGTGCCAGTAGAAACATTGCTACAAGCGAGACAGACGGAGGTCTGTCCCCAATGGTAAGAGCCAGGCCCAAAGGCTGCTGCCTCCACAGAGCCGTTTCCCTGTCTTCTGCAGGCGTTACTGGAGACCCTTAAGGTCATTTGCAAAGGGGACACAAATTTGTCTTCCAGAGGGAGTGAATGAGAATAGCAAACTGGAGGCAGAGGTTAAAGAACACATTTGTTAATGGCACTTCTTACAAATGACAATTCTGCCTGTTTTAACACACTGCACATGCGCTGAAAGACAGCTCACTGGGTGGGAGCTGCCGGGGGCGGCAAGAGCTTGTTCACCAGGCTTTTTAGGAAGCATCGTGGGCCCCATAAAAATGAATCCAAGTGCCAGTGCAGGTGACTGCCGAGCTCTCTGTCCTCTGCAGCGTATCCTGGCCCCCGCTCCCCTGCGCATCAGCCAAGGCGTCCATTACCATCCTGTGAGGAAAGAGCAAGGCAGCAGCTATTTTTCTCTTGAGATGGAAACATCTACTAACACATCCCAAGCTCTTTCATGCAAAAGAGCAGACTACTCCACAGCAGTGATGGACCACAGATTAGCCCTTATACATAATATGGGGGGAAAGGTTGTTCCACTCTCCAGTATCAGATTCTTCTTATTAATTTGTACTTGAGAAGTGCACAGAAACCCTGAGCAACCCATGGGAGGGTTTTGCTCAACGGGACATTTTACACATACATTGTACGAGTCAATCTTTGAAGGCATAACGGGGAGATAAAATGAGTAATCACTGTGTCCGGTTTGCAGTTGCAGGCACAGGCATTCCCATGCCAGCTTGTGAACGAGCAGCCATTTTGTCACAGCACAGTGACAGGCAAGGCCACGCAGCCCCTTACGGCAGGGCACTAGCACAGCTAAAGAGCCTCCAGCACTCGAGTGAGCATCTCTGCACGGCTCCGAGCAGGGACAGAAATAAATGCCACGTTCCTGGGTGCTGGCTACACAACCTGTAGCACGATGCTGCACAGAGCAGCACCTGTGTGGCCCAGAGGACATGTTTAAGGTCACAAAATTGAGCCAAAGTTGCTCTGAAATTTTCTAAGTCCTACCTTTGGAAATGTGAAATGTCCTACAAGGGAGGAAAAAGAATACGGGGAGGGGATGTGGAGAGAGGCAGGACCATCCCTTGCAGCAGCTTCCTGCAGCAAAATTACGTTAAGTGGAATGTGAGCCCGCACTGCCATTGGGAGTCCTCCATCGAGGAGTTCTGTGGCTGTGTGAAGCACACACCGTCAGGTAAAAGAGAACAGGAACGACAGCTAGAAAGAAAAATGAAGAATGATAAGAGAAGCTAACAGCAGCTCTAGCAACTGCCTGAAGACACACTGAGAAATTTAACGTATTAAAATAACACTTTCAAATAATGGTCTTGTTAATTGATGCTAAATTACAGCTGAATTCCTGTAGAAGTACTTATGACATCTGCACTAATACCCTTACAGTTCATCAGGATTAATATTATTCTAATACATGCCAAAGGAATTAGTAAGTATTGGTACTTTAAAGCCTTTAAAGTGATGTTTTGAAATAGTTTAGCTTTCTTATCCTCCTTCTCCTTCCTCTCAGCCCTCATGAGAGCTCATTTGCAAAACTTATCAAAAATAGAGGTGTTTTCACAAATCTCATCCACTTGAATTATATCATTCTTATTATGCTACTTTCTACACCTGAAGACTGGAGGAACACTTCAGCTCTTGCAACCAGCAGGAGAAGAGGCAGGCCTGGCATAGAAATAGCATCCTGTGAAGAAAATAGGCCCAAAAAGGAAAAGAAGGTATGATCATGCCTCTCCACTCCCCATAAACAAGAACAAAACCTGAAATACTACCTATTGGCCAAGCTATGATTACAGTAATAAAAAAAAAAAGCAACACCCAAAGCTTCACTCTCCCGGTCACGTACAACTAGGGTTCAAATGCCTCCTTCCCACTCTGCTCAAGGGCATCTGGGAAACAGAGGGCTGGAAGAGAGGGGTGTGTGGGGAAGGACCGTGACTCTCGCAGCCCTCCCCTTCTCGTGGCGACAGGCCCCACACGCCGCGTAAGCTCACGTAGCTCAGAGGCAGCAAAAGCAACTGCACAGCAGTTTTGATTGCTCGGCCAAAGGAATTGCCTCCCACCACTCCTGACCAAAGCGCCTTCCAGAGCGGCCAATATTTCAGCTCCGAAAGCCACATGCTGGGTTGCAGGTGTTAACTCGCAGGCTCTCTGCTGTTATCAGTCTCAAGCGTTGTTTTTCAAGCAGTGACACACAAGGAGTTGTATCCAAAATCTCATTAAAATTTAACAGGATTTGGCACCCTTAGCTTTCTGCTTCAGAATTGAAGTCTCCAGCTCAGATAGTCAATGTTTTTATTTTCATATATCACATTGCTTCTCTCACAGTACCACATGCTAGCAGAATAATTCAGTAGCCGAAAATCAGCCGTTTACACCTTCCACCATTCATCACCTCTCACGTTCTTCCTTTTGCTAATTGCTAAAGATGGTTTCTTTTTCCATTTTGTGTTTATTTTTATGTCAGGGATACCCTGTCCTCAGAGCCCATCTTCTCCGGTTATCTTTCCAATATCAAAGCAATAGCGGAGGAAGAACAGGAAGAAGAGGACAAACCATTAATGAATGGAAAGTCTCGACCTACAAGGGAATATTTAAGGTCAATCTGGCATTTCTTAAAATTACCGTATTTAGGAGAGCTGCACAAGCAGGAACATTCAGGAATAGACAGTATCAAACTCATTACAGCCAAGACCAAGAGTCCTGTTGAGTTTGACTGTCTTGGGGTTAGATACAGAATGACCTTCTCAGGGGTTCAGGGTTTGAGTAAGCAACAGCTAAAGGGAGCATTAGTATGTAAAAGAGTATTTGCTGGATATAAAAAACCCAACAAAAAAGAAAAAAAAAATACCATGCCAACCACAAAACCACCTCCCCATGCCCAAACTCAGTCCCTAACTTGGATGTACCCTCTTTAGGTGTCCCTTATGCCAGCCACTGTGATACGGCAAGTACAGATACAGTTGTCAGAAAAGTGGAAAATGAGAAAAGGCTAGGACGTGTTCAGTGATGTCAAGACTGAGATTTAAAGGCTATTCCATAGCCTGATACAAGGCAGAAATTATAATCTTCTTTAAGCCAGAAAAGATGCAAACCAACAGTAATATTGGAGTCCCACCAAGACCTTTGATTCTCGGTGAATGTGGTCCATCAGCTAGGGTCTTCCTTTATAACTGAGGGACAGCAGTCCAAACTTCAGCTGTGCCACCAGGCAAATAAGTGATCCGGGCAAGTCCCCCTCACCCATCTGTAACTCTCCTTCCACTGTGCTCCAACATAATTAATAGAAACACTAATGCTTGCCCAGTAAATAACATGCCTGCTACTGCAGTGTAGGAGGCCAGAGGCAGATATTAAAAGCCGGTGACAAATTATGTCACCAAATAGATGTGGCATAAACACAAACCTGATGGCATGACGCACTGTCACATTTGGCCAGTTTTACTGCAGTGGGGCAACATTCACTCAGCAGTGGCTGTCGTGCTTGTGAGCAACATGCTACTGTCAAACCCATGGCAATAAACACCCTCCCTTCCTAACACCCATCGTCATCGCGTTCCCTTTCTCCCCTGCCTTGTTCTTCCTATAGGCAGATATATTTTACCATCGTGGAACAGAGTGGTTAAAAACAGTTCATGAGAAACTAATAAATAAAAGTGGGCTTGAAAGATACCTCAAATGAGACTGACAGTGTAATGAAGCACACAAAGCATTTGTGCCACGGAGTGATGAAAGGCAGGCAGGCACCCAAGTGTTGTGTTAAGGTTTAAGACCCAAAAGCAGTATTGCGACCACCAGCACGCAGAACCACCCGCACATGCTCAAGGCTGGTACGCCCTTCCAAGCAGGGCAAGACACCCTCCCTTCAACGGCAGCGTGTCAGGGAGGGGGATGTGGCCACCCATCCTACTACCCCACTGAGCTACTGCAAGAGTTCAAAAGAAAAATTTATCTGTATTTAAAAAAAATTAAAAAGAATAAAAATGTAAAAAATCCAGTTCCGGAGCTTTGAGCTTCAGTTCATTCTTTGTATAATGCTGTTCCAGTCAGATTTAGACCTCTAAATATTATGACGAAATACATTTAACTAGGAACAAGACAGTGCATCAAAGCTTTCAAAACTTTTCCTCTCTCAGACCATTTTGCTTCCTTTTTCCTGTGGAGATTATTTAGCCACTGTAATGCACTTCCGTGACACATATGCACGAAAACTGAGTCGCTTCCACTTTCATCAGTGTAAAAAAGTCATGAATATTAGCTAAGCAATGCATTGGAAGCAGGATCCTAAAACCCAGCTGTCAGCAGGCTGATACAGTGCACCTTAAAACACTGTAGTTGCTTTGCTGGCAGCAAACGTGCAGCCAGCAGGATGCACGTACAGGTACCCGGGCTCAGGCTCCGCAGCCTCAGTGACAGCACTTCCACAGAAACCGCAATGGATGCGCCTTAACACCAGGAAAAGCTGGGGCAGCATCAAACATGGAGATCATACAAACGCAGCGGCATGCCATATTCATTCACACATATTCATGGTGTTTTCAAATCCTGTTGTTTCTCAGCAGGCCCAAAAGCTGAGCTCCGGGGCTAAATGCAAGAAGTTAATACAGAAGCAAGAAGTTAATACAGAAGATTGAGTGTTATGCAGGCAGGAGTATAACCCATGTCAGTCTATCTATCCTGTGAGCTAAATGCAGATCAAAGGAAAGAAAAACAAATACTCTTTCTAGCAAAATCCCAAGTTGATCAAGGACTTTGAGACAAAGCATTAGAAAGCACTCCGTCCTTTCACACAAACACAGCAAGCTGTGATAGATGTGCTTGCCCCAGATCATTTTTTTGTGGTTGCACCAAAGTGGCAGAAATGTCAGGGTGTGGTGGGCTGCAGTTCCCCAAAGCCCTGCACAGGGTACACCGTTGTCCTGAAGTCTGAAGGATGTGGATGAAAAGTTCAAAAATCTCAAACGCAGAGTGGAATTGCTTTGTGATTAAAGGAAAGATTAAATGCTGAATCTGGGGCAATCGATAGCCCTGCTAATGCTTAGTGCAAGATTTCCTGCTCCAGCCAAGCCCCCTTTTCTTTGCTTTGAGACCATTGTCCTTAACAGTGGAAAGATGATCCTTTGAAGCTAACATCTGTCTTTGTTTCTCCACACACACCACTCCTCAGCACTGCTGCACTACAGCATAGTGCCAGCAACGCGACTGCCAGCCAGGCGACAAACCCTGCAGGATGCTCATTTTACCCTCTTGTCCCTGTGCCTTATCACTTATCAAAAATCCCAAAAATAACAATAAAAGACACCTCCACCCCACCTTCCCCCAAATGCCACCCTGCAAAAACCCATACACCCTTAAAAAGCCCAAAGGCATCAACTGGCTCCTAAAAATGGAGGGTAGGGAGTGTGTGTGTGGGGGGGGGGGGTGTGTGTGCGTGCGCCACTGGCCTGGGTTCAACTTTCTTCTCCCACAGACTGGCCTGCATCTATGCAGCATGTTTACAGACAGTGCAGTGGGATGTGGCTAGCCCCACTATTATTTTTAACTTACAGAATCCATAACAGTAATTAGCCCCCATGAACCAAAAGATCTGCATGCTTGCACTTCACAGCAACAGATTTTACTTCTTCTCTTGCAATGAAGTATTTTTATTAGCCAGATGGATCATGAAATTATTACAAAAACTGGGATGTAAATTCTCTAAAAGCACCTGAAGTAATTAATACTGATTTATAAACATTCAGGATTAAAGTACAAATACTTAATTCTCCCCTAATCCCTCAGTCAGCACTGCTTTGTGTTCAACATACAGGAATATAGATTAACAGGGCTGAAGTTAATAGCATTTGAAGGACAGAGCCGATCAGTCATGCACAGGACCATGATATGCAACATCCTTCCACCACTGATTTACTGTTACCTATGGGATCAGGGCAAATTCAAGAGACTGCCACTTTCCTGTTCTGTTTCCAGCCTCCCCCCTAAACCCATAGACACTGAGATTAAAGACACCAAACCTTTAAAGAGGATCAAACTGGACACCTTATAACCCTATAAACCAGTGCACTACACTGGGATTAAGTGCCAAAACTGGTATCACCTACATATTACTTCCGTTGAGTTTTATGAGAACTGATTTTTTTATTCCCAGCCCTGCCAATGACTTGCTTTATGACTTGGGACAAGTCACATCTTCGCATTTCTGTGTCCCTCGTCATCCTTCGCCCACCTCCTCTGCTCAGCAGATCAGGCCTGGACTGCCTCTTCTGCTGCAGCAAAACTGCATGCAGCGCCGCTCACTTTGAACAATGCTACCAAGTGCTGTTGTAATACAAACAATTAATGATACTAATACAAGCCAACATCTGGTACTATTAACCTCTGTTTCAAGCTATGTGTCAGCATGAAGTACACTGCTTTAAGTGTTAGAAGGAAATTAATGCAATTTTCTGAAAAGCTCCTACATACAACTCAACTCACTGAGCCAAGAAATTTTTATCTTCTCGCCCAGCCAGTGGTGCCCTTCTGTTCCTGCCCATTATATGACAGCTTTAAAAACAAAACCTCTTCTGTGTAAAGGAAAGCCTTATTTGCTTCAGTGCTGGGTTTTTTTCTATTTAAAGATGCCGTTGAGAAGAAAAAGAATCTACCTAAAACCTGATTCCAGGCAAAGCACAGAAGAACTGCCACCCTGTTGCATTATCACACAAGTACGGAGTGATTACCATGAGCAGGAATATGGCTAAGGCCAGCTAGGCAAACCCAGCAGAAGGCAGGCTCATCAGGTCGCCCAAGACAGGAGTTCACCAACGTGTTACACCCATCTGCAAAGCACCAGGAGGGGAGGAAAGGAAAAGTTATGCAAAGACAACAAACGCACTGCACTCTTACCTGTCGGACACGCCGACTCATCTAAGCATTGGATGAAGCAGAGTCTCAGAAGGGAAAAAAACCTCAATCAAATACTGCTGTCCTCTGCAGGGAGCAAACTTCCTGGAACAGCTGTGCACCAGCATCATCAAGAGTTAGCGCTTCATTTAGCACGCTCACCAGTTCAAGGGTTTCACGTGTTTACAGCATGACCTTTGCCCACAGTACTAACTCCAAGGTCTCCTGCATCTACTCTTTTCCTTTAGGAAGTCCACTTTGCCCTCAGGTGAGCATCAGGACCACTTTTCACAGCATCTTCCCCAAAACAATCAGATCTTCCACTTATGTGGCAATTCAAGTTTCAAAAATCATCTCGATGTTTTAGGAATTTAACAAGATAAAATACACATTCTTTTTCTGGGTCACTTCATCCAACTGAGGTACAGGCAGCTCAGGGATGAAATACTACTGCAGTTTAATAGTTCACTACAAGTTTTATAGCAGCAAGAAAATACCATCGTGTGCACCAGACTTTTCATACTCGAAACTGGGAGTTAACCACGCATAGGGGAAAGGAAAATAAAAAACAACCCACAACTCACTTGTTTTGTGCCTGACACGTAGCTTTTTTCACTCAGTGCTCCCTAACTCATATACTGGAAGAGAAAGAACAAGTTGTTTGCTTTATCCTTCCTGCCAGACTTTGAACTTGATCTCAATATTACTTTGTATATGCTTACATGTATGTGCTACTATCACAGCTGCATACTAATTGCACAGCTGTCAACCAATTACCAGCAGTAAAACTACCTTTAAACAGAGCTTATCACTAGAGGACCTTTGAAAGGCCACCAACTCTTCTCCATCCACACCAATCAGTTTTAGCAATGCAGAAAAATGTTGTAAGTATCAGAGTTATGTGTTTTGTAAAGTGTTTTCAATGCAAAACATGTTTCTCATTCTCCCAGCTCACCTCACTACTCTCTATGCTGTCCCTTCAGATTACTTTAACATTATTCATAAAAAAGCATCCCCCATCAGCTATCTCTGCAGCCTGGAACAGCCCTCTTACCTGTCAGCCACATCCATCTTCCAACTGCTTCCACACTGTCTTCAAAACCCTCTCTCTTGTCACCCCTTAGCTCTCCTGCTTTCTTTATTTCCCTGTGATTTTGATGTGGTCATTCAACTCAATGGAAATTTCCCCCGGAAAACCGGGTATGTGCCACCAGTTACCTTTTTCACATGTATTTGTAGACATCTGATCAAACGAATGGAGTTGCATACAATATAAAGCTACTTTATTTATGAGCTGCAAGCAGTAATTCCCAACATTTGTTCCAAGAACTCAAAGTGAAACACCTCTGTACTACTTTCTGTAGTTGCCATTAATGCTAGTGGATGTAACATACAACCAGTGAGGGCAGATTCCTCTTGGTTGCAAAGAGTGAGCTCCTTTGGGCAGATGTTTTAGAGCAAGACAGCCAGTCTATTTAACTCCAAGTCTGTTTAGTGGCTCAAGGCACTAGAGTACTCAGCAAACGGAGTACCCCTGTGCAGTTTCAGGCAACTTGGGATGGATGCTGAAGCTCTACTCCTTTACCACAGTGACTAAGTTTCTTTATGGAAGATGGAATAGGGGTCTTCAGAGGTCAGACTGGAGGTAAATATCAGAAACCTTTTTATATACTGCTACATGGAGCCTTTGGATAAGTACCTCAAGGAACCTTCTCCAAACCAAGGGGGTTAGATTGCTCTATGTGGGTAGAGATGCAGCAATTTCAGGACTTCAAAAGCCAATACGCCTGGGAGACCAAATTTATACTTGCATTTAAATTACTGTGCAAGCCACATTACACACAACATACACGGGAACCTAATGAAGAAGATTTCTGTGTTACTCTTCGTTCTCACGGTAAGAAAGTAAGTCAAAGTGAAAGCATTACTGATGAAGTACAGGATGAAGACAGAGTACCATCACTTGCATAATATTTACCCTGACAAATTTCAAGCCTCTTTTGGAAGGCTAATCTTCTTATGTAAGCAATGGAGACAGATCAGAACCTGGAAAGCAAGACTACCCAAACATAGGCTGACTTGTGTAAAAGACCTGAAGCTGGCCTTGGGAATACCTCTCTGTGTACTGTATGACATTTCACAGCAACTGCATTAAGTCCCATCAGCTCCACATCAGCTTTCCAAAGTCCCACTCTGACTGCCAGGACCATCCTGCAGTTTCACTTTCTCTGATAAGGCAGAAATTGCACATGCAGAAGCATAGTTTGGCCACCCACCTCCAGAATTACTGCAAAAGGAAATGAACTAACATACTTGCTCAGTATTTCAAGTATTCCCTATACAGGATGTATCATCATTTTGTTAAAGACTAAAAATGTTCAAAGTTCAACTTGTGTAGGTGGAAGGGGCGGATGTATCACTTACTAGTCCTCTTCAACTCCCAAACCTTCTGCAGAAGCCTGGAAATGCAGCCATTTGCTCTCAGATTCAGCCCAGATATTTGACAGGAAGGCCCCACTGACTTGGTATTTGCCTCACAGGCAATAGCCTGTAAAGCTTCCTGAATGGCAGGGGAAATTCCCATGCCCATTCAGGCCCTCCCATCTTCAGGTGAGTGACTTCCTTCTAGCTGGCAATGAAGATGATGGCAACAACTCCTGAAAGTACCTAAGAAACAAAACTGCTGAAAATTTGGGAAACACAAACTTGTGGATTCTGCTTAATCAGCAAGGATATTTACTGCATAAGTCCGCAGCATACAAGGCAATGGAAAACCAGAGCCCAAATGTGCCAGGCACAGAACCCTGCATACAAGTAATTCACTGTCACAGACCATGGCTAGGCCTAACTGATAGATAAAAAGGAGACGGGATGAGGGACAAGATAGCAACGAATGCTGGTATCTGTATAAGAGTATGCTCTGAGGCATCACAGTCGTCAGCAGTAGTTGCTTACAATTAAAATGAACAGAAACATCTCCCACACTGCAGCATCACTGCCTTAGTGCGCTCCCTTCGGCTAGGTGCCTGGTTTCAAAGGAGGGCCATGAAGAAGGCAAAAAGGGGTGTCCGTGTGGTGTACCACCGTGCATCTGTATTGGCATCCTGGTGCAGTTACCATCAGCCTCTGGAGCTGAAGCTGGATGTTTGCTGCACACTTTCATACTGGTCATGAACTTGATGAGTGGTATTTGTTGCAAAGCACCCTGTTATGTTCTAATGAAGGATGCCAGGAAAAAATAAATATGATAGAGAAGTAACAGTGCCTCCTAAAATGAAAATCTGGAAAGAGTCCAGAGAGATCTATGCAAATTGTATATTTTAACCACAGGGTTTCTGCAACACATTTCTATCAACCATCAATCACCGGTTTTAAGTCTAGTCTACCTTCGTTATAAACCAGAAACAGAAATGACTGCAGCTGCCATCCACACTAAATATATTACACCCTTACGCTGCAATTTACCTTCCTCTTTAAATAATGCTATTTGTCCCTATGCTTTATATAAAGAATACTGCAGAGACAGCAATACTGTTGTTTATTTGCAAGGCGAATGGAAAGGTTAAAGGCGAACCCTATGTAAACAGTTATTATTTATAGACCACAATAGTGTGCTTTCTACAGTAGAGAAACAGAAGATACTGTCTATTTCCTAGAGAAATTTCATTTTAACTGAAGCAGAAACAATACTGAACAGTCATAAATGGCAGGTACAGTGGAGGAACACATTTTGAGCTGCCCTTATTTCTACACAGTTACGACAGTGATTATGTCTAGACTTATAACCTCTCATATTTTCTATCTATGTCTGTGTACAGCGCTTTAAAGTTCAGCACCTTGTGGAAGAAGCACATTTTAAAAGGAAAGCTTTAAGCAACTCGGTACTGCCAACCTGAATTTAATTAGGTGTTGTTTTTCAGGTGAAAGGCACTAGCAAAGTCTAACACCCGATTTAAGAACTCTTTCAAATTCCGTAGTTATAAAAACAAGGAAGGCATGTAAAAAGGTTCAAGTGCATTAGGAGGCTGCAGGAGTTAATGCCTTAAAAATCTGCACACTCAGGCCAGATTCTAAGAGCCACATACCAACCAGGGCCAGGAGCATCAGTGCAGGAAAACAAGTGCACTTCAGCTTCTTCAGTCTTGAAGGTATGCATACCGAATAAAACAGCTAATTCAATATCTAATGACCTAAGACCAGGATTTTCTTAGGTGTCTTTGGATGTTAGGTGCCAAAATCCCACTCCAAGTTATTGGGTTGAAACTAGGGGGATGAAGTGTGGAACCACTGGCATTTGTGCAGCTATTCCTCTAAGTTTTACAGGTAAGCCTTCAAGTGCACCACAGTTAACAGCTGTAGCAAATAGCTGCAACAGAATATTTTCACAGCACAAACATCTCTTCTGGTTTTGTCTTCGACTTAAAGCAGCTTCAGATGACTTCCTACATTATAAAAATGCAAAATAAGCAATCTCACACAGTTTCTGCTGGGTAGTCTTGTTGAGATATAGAGGTTTTACCACGGCTTTTCTTGGTATTTTTCTGTGATTTAGGATGCGTCCAAGCCTAAAATAAAGACCACCACGGTTGGTGCTGATACAGTTCCATGAGCAATGAAAGGCACTAAAAAGAGACAAACCTCAGGAGTAATAAGCCAAAAATATGTCCAAAGACGGCACAGGACACAGTTACAAGAAGCACAGTTTGGATCTCAGCTCCTTGCTTACAATGACTTAGCTACCGCCTCTGAAAACCAAGGCAATTCTGCAAATGCAAAAAGGTAAAAATAATATCCTCCTTTGAGTATCATTGCTGAGGCACTGGACTGTTGCCACTTGTTTCAGTAGCTGAAAGAGAAATGGAGCTTCACTGACCTTTTCTCTTTGTTGGTACAGAACATTCACATCCAGAACTACAAGAAGACCTCTGGAAAATCTCCAAACCCAAGCAACTTAAAGAAAAAATAATAGGCTGATCTCGTGCAGCATTTCTGAATGCGCGGATTCTAAAGGTGGTATAGGATTGCTGGGCTCTGCTGTCCCAAAGATAAATGGGATTAGCACGAGGAACAGAAAAGCATCAGCCTGGTGGAGCTCCATATGCATCGCTGTGTATGGTACGTTTGAAAAATAACTCAACGCTCACCCATTGCCACCTTGTAGGCAGGCACTTGAGTATCACAAGAAACCCTGCAGCTTCTCTAAGCCACAGCACCAGCCACACAGTGCTTGCTGGCCTGGGGGGAAATTCTTTTCTTCCTCACAACCCCCCCCCGCTCACTTTGTCTGCACAGCACTCAGCTATTTGTGCTGCATGCAACCCCCCTATAGGACTGGGAGCGTATGGAGTACCACCAAGAAGGATTCGGTTTATTATTATTACTGGCCTAAAATCTAGGAGCTCCAGTATAAACCTGAATGCCACTGCACATAAGCCAGAGGCGCACAAGACAGACATGGCTCCCTGCCCCAAGGACGTTGCTCGTGGCCCGCAGTGGCTCCTGTTACAGCCAAGTTCTGCTGTGTTACGTGATTCGGAGACCTGGGCATAGCTTCAAAGCTACAGCAGTAATGAGTCATGACACCAGTTACTCATATCTTGCTGCAATATTTAGGAAAGCGATCAGAAGTATTTAGATGTCCAATATACAGAAATTGCCACCTCCTCCACACTGGGCTAAAGCTACAGCTGCTTCTTGCCTGAAGTAGACAAAATATAAAAAGACTGGAAGGCTGAACAGAAGTGGAGGAAGCGACCAAAGAACACGACCTAGCTCCTGTGTGTGCCAGGACTGTCCTCAGGTACCGCGAAGGTGGAGGGATTTAAAACAGTAAGAAAAAGAAAATCCAACACTGCAATTCTCTACTCAGATCTTCAACTCTGGGCTGACTTCTGCAGTCAGAAGGCTTAGATAAGTATTATGAGGAATCAGTTTGTACATTGCCAAATACATCTGTTTTCAAAGAGACTGAAAATAAACATACAGTGGGTTTCATGACCTCCCTATGCATTTGGCATGAGGACAACCCCACCAAAGAAAACAGTATTTCCAAGGTAGGAGACCATTAGCTCATGATGTGAGACCATGTGAAGAGTAACTGGGTCAAGCAACTTTCCTAAGGCCTGACCACACAATTCATCTCTAACAAGTATTTTTTGTTTCTATACTCAATACCCATATCATGCCACCGACTAACCTCTGTTTAACTGAGCATGTTGGAAGTCTGATTCTCCCCAGCTATCACGTGTTCATCTTTTCCCAAGCATAACAATGTACATCAGCACCAAACAAAAACAAACAAAAAAACCCAAACAAACAAACAAAATGCTGTGCAAATGGAAACAAGCATTGGGTTGAAGGCTGTGCAGAACCAGCCCTTTATTCTTCTCTTTCCTGTCATTCACACTCATAACTATTAGTTAAACCCCACACATGCCTCCTCTCCAAACCATGAGATTTCCTCATGTGCATGGATTTTAGTCAGAAAGCAGACAGATAAAAATGCCACACCAAACAAATTCACCGGCAGCAGCAATGTTCTGGTGCCGCCTCTTGCAGAGAGCTTTCATCTATCCAAAGTTTAAATTAACTTTCTGAGAGGGCACAAAAGCCAGACCTCAGGTAATTACATACTCATCTCTCCCTTGGGCTCAATATTTATTTATTTTAGGACGTCTAACAGCTCTCTTGGGCTTGCTCTACAACTCAGGAAAAATGATTACTTAGTCCCTGAACCTATAAACTCTATTCTCTGTAAATTTTACACCCGGAGCTATGTAGGGCGATTAAAAAAGGCAGAGTTTATCAAACTTTCTGAAAGCTTGATTTGCTTCATGGCTCATCTGTCTTCATAAAACCCACTGAAGGCTGAAACAATGGGCAAAATTTCACGATCAGCACTTAAGTAAGAAAGAGAACGTGTATGAGACCACTTAACTTTATTGATTTTGATTTTGATCTTGTTTTCTTTTCATAATAATTGGTAATGGTTATTTGTTTTGCTTTTTTAAACAAACCCCTTATGAGGCTATTAATAATAATTCACAGCCCACTATACTTTGAATCTTTTTGCAACTCTCAAAGGGGACACAATCCACAGTTTGAAATAGGGACAATCTTCCTGTCCTTAAAATCTATTATCTCTTACACTGATGTTTCAGTTTACACACCCAAGTCATTCCCCCAAAACACCCAGCAGCTTGTCTCTTTTGGGCTTTAGAGCTTCCCTCATTATCAGGAGGACCTTCTACCCCACATATTTTACACGGCTATCACCTTGAGAGCTCCATGTGTAAAAGCAGATGTTTTCCCATCAAGGTGCTACCCTGAAGGTCCATTTAAAAAAACCTTTTAATGGATATATGAACATATATGGAAACATGCAGTTATGTGGGTTTTTTTTTTTTTAAAGGGTATTTCATAAAGTACTGGTTCAGCAGCTGGAACCAACTCAGTGACTAGGCTACACAGAAGGGGATATCCCATTAAGATACATGACAAATTGAGCATTTGTGTTGATATAAGAGCTGCTTTTCTCACGCTCTAGGAAAATGTGGTGTATTATCTCTGTCTGCAATTTAAGGGTAACTGAAATGAGGATTATGTGAGGCTGACAAAGACCTTTGTCCTCCTCCTTTCTTTACAGGCTGCACATGCAGTTTTTACCACCCTTCACAACACTTTTCTCCACTGCAGGTGGAAAGCAGCAAGCCTTGTACAAAGCCACCTTTCTGGGAGTAGCAGGGAGACATAATTTGCCTTTAGTTCAGGCAGTAGATCACCAGGAGGCTGGCAACCAAGCTTCAGACTGCAGCCTTCATGTGTGCCACGCACAGTACAGTATCAATGGGAAACATGGTCCTTTACCTGCAGCCTTCCTTTCCCACCCACCGGCCCGACTTCTTCCCTCGCAACAACAACGCGAAGCAACGGGAGACACCGTAGCTACACGGCACCTTTGGAAGGTACAGTTTGGCACTCTGCAACCCCTCCACCACTTTGCTATGCTGGAGACTTGCTAAAGGTCATCTGCACAACTTACCTCCCAAAGGCATTCCATGAGAGCAGCAAACGCCCAGCACAGCCGAGAGATGCGCTTGCTGTTTAGCCAAGCCACAGCTACAGCCGCCTGCCCCAGAGAGCTGGTGACGCCCGAGCTGAGCAGCCGTGCCTGGCTCAGGCTCTCATGCTGTCTTTGCTACTTCCAGCCCAGAAAGGGCTTTACTGACAAAATGCTCACGCTCTGCTGGTGTCCTAACCCTGGCCAGCAACACAACCTAGATTCTGATTATATTGCCAGCAAAAAATCATTGTATCTATTCGTGCTCTGCACTAAGGACTAAAAAGATAAATTTCATGCTAAACAACAAATCACATAGAACCCAGTTCTCACTGCACATTAATTAGCACCACCATAACTATTACAATTTGAGTTATTTCCCACTCCAGCATGCTCATTTGTAGCGCAGGTTTTGTCTGGCATTCCTGAACGCTTCGCCCAGGCTGGCCCAGTCAGATCCTTCTGGGTCTCCAGCTTGGGAACAGCTGGATGCCGTCAGCAAACCTTTCCTTTGTGGTGCAGGGGGACACGGCTGGCATGAGTCATGCTGCTGTCCTGAGACCAAGATTAAAAGCTAGCCTAAAGCTGCACTGGTGCAAGACGTAAAAGAAATCACTCTTTTGTGGTGTCTATTTAACAGATACAGTCTCATTTTATTGAGGTCTCTGACCATCCTCTGTCACTTGATTTTATCTGTAGAAACTTGCAAAACCTGAGAACACAATAAAGAGTGAAACCGTATTAATGAAAATCAAGGAAATTAGGTAACATAATTCTCAACACTGAGCTCTCAAAGCAACCTGGAGCAAATCATTACACGTCATACCAACTTGATTTCCCCAGCCACAAAACAGGATAGCAAACACTTTGCTGTTACTTTATTTGAGTGGCCGTTTTGAAGCCTCTTAGGATATACTTCGCAGATGGAAAAGCTGTTGAGGAGACATATATAATGCATATATAAAATATCCATATGCCCCAACATGCTGAGCTTCCAACACGGCAAAGAAGCAATGGCAATGACAGAGTGAAAAAATATCATTTAATGCATGATGGTAGCTTTGAAAGTATAAAACTTGAGTTCACAGAATCACAGAATCACTAAGGTTGGAAAGGACCTTCAAGATCATCAAGTCCAACCATTAATCCAGAACCACCATGTCCCCTAAACCATGTCCTGAAGCGCCACATCCACACGTTTTTTGAACACTTCCAGAGATGGTGACTCCACCACCTCCCTGGGCAGCCTGTTCCAATGCCTGACCAACCTCTCGGTGAAGAAATTTTTCCAAATATCCAATCTAAACCTCCCCTGGCGCAACTTGAGGCCATTTCCTCTCGTCCTATCGCTGGTTACTTGGGAGAAGAGACCAACACCCACCTCGCCACAACCCCCTTTCAGGTAGTTGTAGAGAGCGATAAGGTCTCCCCTCAGCCTCCTCTTCTCCAGACTGAACAACCCCAGTTCCCTCAGCCGCTCCCCAAAAGACTTGTGCTCCAGACCCCTCACCAGCTTTGTTGCCCTTCTTTGGAAATGCTCCAGCAAGCTCCAGGAGTGCCTTCCTTCCAGTAAAAAACACGAGTTCCTTCCTTCCATAGATCCAATTACATTCCATAGCATGCCTAGGTAAGTGAGGCAGGATCTTATTTTACCGCTATGACAAGGTCACCCTTATTGCTGGTCACTAGCAACACCCCTTGCTCTGTTTTAGGACCTGGAGGAATAGGAGAAAACAAATACCTTATCAAGGCAGAAGACAGCAGATATTTTTATGACCTGTTGGGAACAGAGGTCCTAATAAGTCCTAATGAGTAAAATAGTTAGCTCTGGATGGTGCACATTTCCTAAATGCTTAATTTTGAAATTACCTCCCAGTAGAGTTTCTCCATGTTTTGCTGAACTATTAAAAGTAGGCAGCCCAGATCCATGTATGAACTTCCAACAAGGAAATATTTAGTCAATTCAACTGCATAACGATGACAGATTTTGAAAGTTATATGTGTGGCGACTGCTGAGGGCCAGAAAGTAAAAACAGCATCAGCATGGGGCAAGTCTTTACCAGGCTTTCCAGGGGTGTCTGAAGGACCAAGTCACCAACCTGCCACAGTAGCTGTGCCAGTCAGGACAGCGAGCAGGAGGGATGTTTCTCACTCAGGTCCATACGGACATGTCTACGTGGCCAAACAGCGAGTGCGCTCCCATGGGCTGCTCGCACCACACAGGGCACAACCAGCTTTCATCTCGGAGCCTGGCAGGTTCCTACGGGAATGTTTTAGGCAGGCCAGAAAATTGGAACTGTTAATAGAAATCAAAAAGTTTAGACTTAAAAACAAAAAAAGCAATACTTTGGGATTGCTTTATAATGCAGACATAAAATAGATGATAACTATTTAAAATACTTAGTAAAAGTACTGAAAGTAAGCATCTCCTAGAGGCACAGCTCTAACAAATCGCCCAGTCTACACGCATTTATGGTTGTGGCTGTCCAGGGATCACTTAGAACTAAATTAGCAATGGAAGTCATTAGACAAGGAATAATTCCAAGAAACTGGAGTCTCAACAGCAGAAAGTGAATGAAGAAAACATAATTGCAGGCAGTGGGGCAAAGTGACAGCGTACCAGACAATTTCCTCAATGAAAGAAATGTGAAATGTAATAAAGTTGCACAGTCAGCATGTGGCAAAGGTGCCCTGAAGAGACTATCATTATTACCCCCTTTAGGCTGCAGAAGGCCATTTAACACTTTCCATTTAAGAAGGAAGGCACATGATGAGGTCCCCTAAAAGCCATGAACACAGACTCTCCTGAGCCGAGAATTGCTTCTGCCAGATGCAATTGCACCGCCCCAGCCCCGTCAGGCTGCGGGTAGCCAGCACCCACCCCGCAGCACTCACTGTACAGAAATAGCCGAGCTTTTCTGCAACAAATTTTATCTCTTGGAAGGAATGAAATTCAAGGAGACCTGAAATTGAAGAAGAGCACGCAAACTACACTGCTATTTCCTGCATCCAGCTTGAAAAAATGGGATCTGATATGTTAGAGGGGCAGACCTCCACATCTGTGACAGGATCAAAGAATTTGTGCAGGAAATCACCTGCTATGTTTCCCTATCCCAATGTAGTAAAGCAAAGGTGCTTGAAACTCCCTTAATACACTATGTGCTATTCATTTCAGTGTCAATAAGAGAAAGTCCAAAAAGGCTGTTGAACCTTACGATACCTGAAGCCACAGATCTCTCAAGTCTGGGAGAGCATTGTAGGACAAATGATCACAATATTCTCACCCTGTTCCTTCATTCTTCCTCAAGCACCTGCATTTGGTGCCCATCAGAATCAGGGATTGCCAAGCCACAGAGATGTTTGCTCTGATGGGTTATCCCTTCTCTTCGGCTCTCTTCCTCCCATCGCTGATGTCTGGCTCCATACATGCACCATGAAGGTGGCACCAAGCCCAGCTTCAGCCCAATTTTCCGCCTGCTGTCCCTACAGCAGGGCAGGCGTATGCCACAGAGCCAAGGAGCGCAGGAAGGAGTGACCAGCAGCCCTAGTGTGGCTCTCCCAAGTGCAAGAGAAATTCCTGGTGATGGCTCCATCCCGTCCAGGAGAGGAGCAGCTTGTGCAGCTGCTGAGTGCTGCAAACGATACAGGCTTGAGCACATGGAGGCTGTTACTGGCAGACGTGTACTGAACTGGGACAGCTTTTTTTTTTTCCCTCTCCCCTCTGTCGCTGATGAACAGGGCAGAGGAAACGTACTCCAGATACACACACGGACCCAAACCACAGACAGTCTGCTCTGGTAAGAGTTCAGTACTAATAACAGCCAGGTCTCTGTTGCTGGAAGCCTCCGGGCCATGTTTCTCAGCCTTGTCAGAGTGACAAAGTTCCACTGCACGACAGGCAGCTGCTGCTGGAGCAGGCGTGGGAGCAGCCCTGCCTGCACGCACATGTACGGCAAACCTACGCCCCTCTCCCAAGGCACAGGCCCCAACACACGGACTGCCTTCCTCCTCCGTGCACCAGGGCACCGTCTCTGGCAGTGTGGTTGGTAAAGATCAGTTTTCATTCGGTCAAGATTTCACACTCCCTCCCTTTCCCCAGCCCTCTACTGCTCGCTTCCCCTTCCACAAGCAAGGAATCACATCCCAGCTCGTTCCACCACATGTCTGCATCAGAGACAGAAGCCCTGAGCGTGGGCAGATCCTGCACTCCTGATCCCCCTCAGGAGCTGCGTCACAAGACACATGCCTCCCCACCTGACTGAGCAAAGGCACTACCCCAAACCCTGTGAAGCCAGGCTGCGCTGCTGGCGAGACACACTCCGGCAGCCCACGCTGAATCCAACATTGGCCATACAGAAAACTTGGGCTTAAAATTTTTTGTCTGTGTGAAGTAGTGTACGTATTTGTTAACAGCATCTGGTGATTCCTATATATTGCTGACAAGATGCTTCACTAGCAGAGTCAGACACATGTGATAGATTCGCAGGTTCCTGTACGTGCATTGTGTCTCTCGGGAAGTGGGTGCAGGGCTGGGCTTGCAGAGTGTAGCTCTGGATTTGCTACAGACAGGTCACAAAAACTTACTTACATGTAACCGACACACACAGCCCCAGCCTTGGTTTTAAGGAACAGCAGCTTTTCAAAGGACAGAATGAGGCAAGATGAGTCAGTGGGCTACGAGTTAGGCCCAAGGGAATGGCCACAGGTATCTGTTGGACCGGGACTGTAAAAGCACTCGCTCCCAACGGTTTCCAGGGAAGTCAAAAGGAGCTTCAAAGCAAACAGTTCAGTCAACACAGGTGGTTTTGAAAATTCTACTCTTAAAATCCTGCTGCAGCTTGGCCAACTGAGAAGGCCTGAGGCTTCAGCCCAGTTGCTCTTCCCCATTTGTTCTGAGCACTGAAGTTCCCACCTGGCCTGAGCCTCGGTTGCTGACAGAGGTATGTGTAAGAGGATGCAACAGAAGCATGAAGACTGAGGTTGTGCTCTGCTCAGCATTACCAGGGAAGCTGTAAACCTCTGGCTGTATGTGTCTGTTGCAGAGAGAAGATTTCTTCTGCTATCATGGACTTCCGGAGGGCAGACTTTGGCCTGTTCAGGTCACTGGTTGAGAGAGTCCCTTGGGAGACAGTCCTGAAGGACAAAGGGGTCCAGGAAGGCTGGACAGTCTTCAAGAAGGAAATCTTAAAGGCCCAGGAGCAGGCGGTCCCCATGTGCTGTAAGAAGAGCTGGCGGGGAAGGCGACCGGCCTGGCTGAACAGGGAGATTTTGCTGGGACTCAGGGAAAAGAGGAGAGTTTATCACCTCTGGAAGAAGGGACAGGCAACTCATGAAGAGTACAAAGATCTCGTTAGGTCAAGCAGGGACAAAATTAGAAAGGCAAAAGCCCAGCTAGAGCTCAGTCTGGCCACAGTCGTAAAGGATAATAAAAAATGTTTTTACAAATATATTAACAACAAGAAGAGAGGCAAGGAGAATCTCCATCCCCTACTGGATATGGCGGGGAACATTGTCTCCAAGGACGAGGACAAGGCTGAGGTACTTAATGCCTTCTTCGCCTCAGTCTTTAATAGCCACTCCAGGTATCCACAGGATATTCAGCCCCCTGAGCTGGAAGACGGGGATGGAGAGCACAATGTACTCCTCATAATCCAGGAGGAAGCAGTCAAGGACATGCTAAGCCACCTGGACATCCACAAGTCTATGGGGCCTGATGGGATCCACCCGAGAGTACTGAGAGAGCTGGCGGAGGAGCTTGCCAAGCCACTCTCCATCGTTTAGCAGCAGTCCTGGTTAACAGGGGAGATCCCAGAAGACTGGAGGCTTGCCAATGTGACACCCGTCTACAAGAAAGGCCGGAAGGAGGATCCTGGGAACTACAGGCCTGTCAGCCTGACCTCTGTTCCAGGGAAGATTATGGAGCGGTTGGTTTTGAGAGTGCTCACAGGGCATCTGCAGAACAGCCAAAGGATCAGGCCCAGCCAGCATGGGTTCATGAAAGGCAGGTCCTGCTTGACCAACCTGATCTCCTTCTGTGACCAGGTGACCCGCCTAGTGGATGAGGGAAAGGCTGTGGACGTTGTCTACCTGGACTTTAGTAAAGCCTTTGACAGCGTCTCCCACAGCATTCTCCTGGAGAAACTGGCGGCTCGAGGCTTAGACGGGTTTACTCTTCGCTGGGTGAGGAACTGGCTGGATGGCCGAGCCCAGAGAGTTGTGGTGAATGGCGTTAAATCCGGCTGGCGGCCGGTCACGAGTGGTGTTCCCCAGGGCTCGGTTCTGGGACCAGTCTTGTTCAATATCTTTATAGATGATCTGGATGAGGGAATCGAGTGCTCCCTCAGTAAGTTTGCAGATGACACCAAGCTGAGTGGGAGTGTTGATCTGCTGGAGGGTAGGAGGGCTCTGCAGAGGGATCTGGACAGGCTGGATCGATGGGCAGAGGCCAACTGTATGAGGTTTAATAAGGCCAAGTGCAGGGTCCTGCACTTTGGCCACAACAACCCCATGCAATGCTACAGGCTTGGGGAGGAGTGGCTGGAGAGCAGCCCGGCGGAAAGGGACCTGGGGGTGCTGGTTGACAGCCGGCTGAATATGAGCCGGCAGTGTGCCCAGGTGGCCAAGAAGGCCAACAGCGTCCTGGCCTGTATCAGGAATAGTGTGGCCAGCAGGAGCAGGGAAGTGATTGTGCCCCTGTACTCGGCACTGGTGAGGCCGCACCTTGAATCCTGTGTTCAGTTTTGGGCCCCTCACTACAAGAAGGATGTTGAGGTGCTGGAGCGTGTCCAGAGAAGGGCAACGAAGCTGGTGAGGGGTCTGGAGCACATGTCTTATGAGGAGCGGCTGAGGGAATTGGGGTTGTTTAGTCTGGAGAAGAGGAGGCTGAGGGGAGACCTTATCGCTCTCTACAACTACCTGAAAGGGGGTTGTGGCGATGAGGGTGTTGGTCTCTTCTCCCAAGTAACTAGTGATAGGACAAGAGGAAATGGCCTCAAGTTGCGCCAGGGGAGGTTTAGATTGGATATTAGGAAAAATTTCTTCACTGAGAGGGTGGTCAGGCATTGGAACAGGCTGCCCAGGGAGGTGGTGGAGTCGCCATCCCTGGAAGTGTTCAAAAAACGTGTGGATGTGGCGCTTCAGGACATGGTTTAGGGGACATGGTGGTTCTGGATTAATGGTTGGACTTGATGATCTTAAAGGTCCTTTCCAACCTAGTGATTCTGTGTGATTCTGTGATTCTGTGATTCTGACTCCAGAGCCACTAGTGCATGTCCCTTCCTCAAGAAATAAATTCAATAAAACTCAGAACCCTGACGTCCGCATGTGACAAGTCAGATTTTCACCTTGTCAATCCTGACAAAAGGTCTTTACAGGCTGTCCTTGTGCACCGTGGGCAGCCCTCGTGGAGCCTAACCAAATGCTGCAGAACTACCACTGAAAAGAGAGGAACGCAGCCAGATGGCTGGTTTGGGAAGCCCTGTGAGCTGTGATCTGGACATGCCAGGAAGCAGCTCCAATTTGTCTAGACTTCTGGTTTCTTTGCAAGAGGCTGGTATTTACGCAAACAAAGTGGAAGCAGAGGCTCCAGGGGTGACAGACAGCCTAGAGAGCTTCAACAGAGGTTAGGACCTAGGATCAGGTTGCATCTCGGAAGCGCTTTTTAAAAGGTACCGTTAACTCCTGGATTGGATGAAGTGGAGAGTTTTCCCTTATGCATTATAGATAAGCCCTCTGATGTAGCAAATGCCAGATATCCTGATGCGCCGTTAAATGCAAGGGAGGAGGGGAAAAAAAAACCATGCAGAGACACCTGATTCTCCAATCTGGTGTGAGTTTATAATCAAAGATTTTTAGAGGCTAAGGGCCAGACTTTCAAAAGTACTCCCATAAGGATCTAAACAAGTGGTTAGATCTTCAAAGAGCTCAGCTCTAATTCAGGCACATAAATGAAGTGGACAGATTAAAACAAAACAAAGCAAAGCAAAACCCACGCTGAGACAACAGCAGCTGTCTGTGTCCACAAGCAGCTGAGAACGACAGCTGAGAGAAACGTGGGCCGCGGAGGAAAGCTTCGGCGATGGCGCTTCGGTCAGAGTCACCCGGCCCCGTCGCTCCTGTTTCTGTAGCCTCACCCAGCAATGCCGCTGGGAGCCACTGGGAGAGTCCCACTCCTCCTGCAAGGTGCTGCGTGCCAAGTCTTTGCAAAATCTGACCCTGGGAACCAAGAAGGCAGCATGGGCAAGCCATCGGAAAATGTTGCATGCCATCAGGGGATGATACAGACTCAGAGACAAAGAAATGACCTCAGAAAGTATCCTCTCGTTCGGTAGAGAGGATCACGGGTCCTATGGGATTTGGTAATTCAAACATTTACATTACTGCAAACAAACACTCCAGCTTTTGCAGATGTCTGTGAAGGACTGTCACGCAGCTGTGGAAAAGGAATACGAGGAAATTGCCCATAAGAAAATGGTTAATTCAGACGAAAAAGGCAGGAGCGAGAGAGCTTGGCAGATCTTCTGAGGGTAAAGCTACCCTTACTGAAAGTCAGGATACTAGGAAATTCAATCTGAGAGAGGTAAAAGACACTATTTTGGCCTGCCAGAGCCCTGAACCAGCCAAGTTCAGCCCAGCTGCTGCTGTTCACAGCTACAGCAGCACCTCTGAGTAGTGAGCTCCTAGAGAAACATGGCTTTCCCAGCACATCAGGGACCTCTGAGCAATGCCAGATAATTGTACACCACCAGTTTAGAAAAAAAAAAAAAATATATTTACTTAAAAATAATTACATATTGGAAAAAGTCCTCTTTTTTAATTTAAATTATGAGTGTTGAAAAAGGTGAAGGTAAGGCATTTTTAAACGATTTCATCAAATTAGCAGGTGGTGGTGGTGGGTTCCTTTTGTCTCCCACCAGCCCCTTGCACTACCATGTCAGAGTTGGCTGCAGAAGTGAGAAGTATTATTTTTGAGGAGACATCCAAGTTTTCTATTAACAGTTTTAATAGTTGGTTTCCTTTTGTCAGTGCTACACTTGGCCCTCTTGTCCTCCACGCCAAGCTATTTGTACCAGCTCTCGTTATTAGTTAGACAGCTTCAGGACCCGGCAGACATGGATACTTCTGACAGACAAAAGTCTGGAAACAGCTGACTATTTTACTAAGGCTCAGAGGCACCAAGAATCCTTTAATTCCCCTACCCTTACCTGACTCCCACAGCACCAAGGATCCACTGCAGACGGCCTGTCCTGACCTGAATGGGATAACTTGTACCTGCACGTTTCCTGGGTGGATTACAATGAGAAGCCCAAGGTCAGAGTGGAAGCAGGTGGCTGCACCGGGACAGCCCCAGGCCCCAGGGATGCCGTCTGGTGTGCGTGATGAGGGGGTGTCAGCGTGCTGCACTCCAGGAAGAGATCTGCCTCCAGGATGGCAGGTACTATTTGCAAAAAACAGTAGCAGCACCATTACTGCACAAGACAAGTGATAAAACCTCACTTAGTTCATACCAACATATACTTCTGCTCCATGGAGTGGCAGAGATGGGCCGTTAGCAGAACAGTGAAGTTGCTGTCTCATGAACGAAGATAAAAAGCTCGGGGACAATTTCTTTACTGTTTCTTTTCTAACATGTACTGGGACACCAGTGATGCTTTTGACCCTGCATGCCATCTCCTCATTATTGGCTTTCGCAGCATTTCATGGCTCGTGATGTCTGGGGGCACACGGAAGTGGTTCAGCAGACCTTCACGCATTGGGCTGCATGAGATATTAGAGGATCGGTTTTCATGACCCAGCTGTCCTTTCCAACTCCATATTCCTATGAACTAACCTGTCAGATTGTTACTCCTTCTTGCTGAAGGAGGAATGAATTCAGATAACTCAATTATCAACAAAGGAATCAACTACACAAGTGTAAAAACCAGAAATTCAGGATAGGCATGACTGCATGGATAGTCTGTTTCTTGGTATATTAAACTCATCGAGACATCCCACTGCTCTGCCTTTTTTCCAGATGAATTTTACAAAACGTTTATCTGAGCTGCTGCAATTGTGTTTCTTTACTAAGCAGCATCCTTTCTTGTTTCCTCAAAACTAAAGTCTGCTCTATACAGAGTCCTGAAAATAAGAGATAGGCCCTGAGTATGTGTCACTTGAGAGGTTAGCTTAGATTGTTTTTAAATAGTTTGTGGCACTCATAACTGAGTTTTAAACTGACAGGGGAAAGCGATAAAAAGAGTAAGATCTGTGTTTCTGAGCTCACATCAAAGAAGAGCTTTAAAGAATGAGTAAAAAGGCTGTCAAAAAAAAGGAAGGCTTTACCTAACAAAACAAGCTTTAAAAAAACCCCAAGAAATAGTGTCCCAAAATAAATTAACCAAACTGTGAAAATGTTAGTTGAAAAGTAAATATCTAACAGGGTCCATATCTGCCAAGAGAAAGACAAAAAAAAAAAAAGGGAAAAACACCTGATCACAAGAGAGATGTTTTTGCTGCAGAAAGAAAAGATGGCCATAGGATTTGGAAGTACTTACAGTTCTTTTCTGCACTACTGGCTACGTTAAAGTCATCAGCCTGAGATTGGCTCTCCATTACGCTGCACAGTCTTCAGATTATTCACTCCCTGACATAAATTTCTCTTACAAGGCTTCTTTAAATTTCCCTTCGTACCCCCAGCTTTTTAACAGCCATCACGAACCTTCAAGATTTAACCCTGGGAGACAAAGCAGCAGTCTCCTGATGCAAAGATTAATGCCACTCCACAAAGAAGTGCAGACACATGAATAAACCACAGGTCTTCCACTCTGACAAAGCCTTTTGCCCAAAGCAGTTTGCAAGGCAGGTACATGCACACACCCCACCGTTGCAGCGCAGCCGCCTCTAGGGTGAAGGGCAGCAGCCGGCAGTTTTCCCTTGTTTGCTTCCCTCTGGATCTGCAATGCACAGAGCCATAGCAGTTTCTAGAGCTTTTCCTCCTCTGTGCTGAGCCATCCCAGAGCAGATGGTGTTCGGTGCTTATACCTGGAGCGGTGCTTAGCAATCCCAGAAATGCTTTCTGACACATACTTCCCCTAAGTTGTCTTTGCCATTTCCTAGACTAGAACTCAGCCTCATGGATAAGTAGCTCCTCAGTCACCAGGTTGAGGGAGCTCATCATCCAATTCAGGCAAGCGCTATTCAGTATGGAAGCAAAAAGAGGATTTGGTACTCCTGTTGGTGCTCCTTCCACTCCTGTTGCCAACCAGGATCTCCCAGGCCCTCAAAGTTGCTCAAAGCAGCTCAATTTCCTTTCTAAAGCTGTACCACTACAACCATCTGATATTGTCCCCTTCCCCTGGCATCCTGTGGGGAAAAGATGGTGTGACCATTTCCCCAAACTTTGAATTGTCTTCTGAATACAAACACCTCCGTAACATTTGGGCTTATTAATAAAAGCCCTTTTATGGATTCAGCTGGCCAGATGATCTGAGTGAAGAAGAACCATGCAAGCTCAAGCACTTTGGCAGTTTAAAACAGACAAAACAAAGTCCTTCGTTACATAGTGGTGGTGAACTTGCTGCTATGGGAGCTGGTGGAGGCAGACAACATCCAGCAGGTTTGAAAAGAAATTAGAGTTTCATGGACAAAAGTCTGTAAAGGACTGGGCAGGGATGTACTCCCTTGATATCCCCTCTTCAGAAACTGTGGGTTTTGGGGAGTACAAAGTCAGAGACTTCAGAAAGGTGCCACAGCCACACTCTGTCCCTAAATATCACCTTCTGCTAGCACTATCAGACACAGCTTGCAGGGCTAGGGCGATCACAGTGTGACCTAGTCAGACGTTTCTTATGTTCCTACAAAGCAACTGCAGGGCACCAAAGCCCCTGACACACCACTCCTAGGGCTGGCTGTGAGAGCGAGCACCAGCCGTCCTGTGAAAGACAACCAGATGCCACATATGGATACATGAAACCCTCAGAAGCCCTACAGCCCTTCTTCTGCACCCTCATCAGGCAAAACCTACAGCCTAAAGCACTGGCTGTAGGACACTACAAAGAAAGCCTAAGTTAGAGTCATCTTCACCTCACTTGAGTTCTTTCTGCACATGTTAAAATCTAAAGCCTCATCTCAGCCTGGTGAGTGCAGCCCAGCAGTGAGTCCAGGGAATCTGGGTGTACAGAGGATGGTCTTGTGAGCACATTCATACACAACAAGGGGAAGAAAACAAATGGCCCAACACATACAGATTTTCATACCCAACTTGATGTGTTGCATGTGTGATTACTACAGAAATCAATGTAGGTAATTACAGCCATCTGCAGTCATTACTATCATTTGCATGTGTATTCATAGTAACTGCATGTTAGTTAGGCATGCCACTGCACACACATAGTAAACAGCTAATTAATTAAAAAACCCCAGACCTCCTCTGGCTAGGAGGAGCCCATCACACACCAATCACAAGAATACATTTTCTCCATCTGTTCAATTATTTGCCCCCCTCCCCAAGGTCACCAAGGAAGACGCAACTGGCCTGCAGTCTCGATAAGGCTGAGGTGGTGACACTTCCTTTGTGTAGCAAGGCTTAAGACCATGGCTGCTTCTGAAAACATGAACATGGCACTTCCACAGAACAGCACAGGGTTCTGGATTACCTCAAGTGACCTTTGGATTAGACACCAGCCATCTTTCCACCACTCCCAGTTTGCCAAGCACAGAAGAGACTAATTGCATGGCCCTTAACAGGGCAGCATACCAGCAGCCCAGACGCGCACCCCGTACAACGCCGCTTGTCACGCTGGTTTCTCTTCTGGCTCCTGTTTCTACAGCAAACTCCTAATGCAACAGTAGATTATAAATACACAGAGGATGCCTGTGCCCCAGTGCTTCACTGACATATGGTTCTGTCTTCAGTCAGAACCTATGGATTTAAATTTAGGGATGGAGCAGGAGGTTAGGTTTCAAAATTCCAAGATAAATCCTCCCAGAGGAGGAAACAAAACCAGAATTTTGTCCCTCCGGGACAGCCTTAAAGCAGATGGGAACATGGAGTCAGTGCTGTTGAGCAAACCATGCTGCCTGTTCAGTCCTGAAACGCTGCGCCCAGCTTTTCAGCTGTTCAAAGACTGCTTTAGCTACGGATCTTTGTACCAGCTGCTGCTCCATGGGCACCAGAGCGGTCAGGACATCCAAACTTTTGCGGGGGGGGAGGGAAATCGCTCCGGCTATTATAATAATAATTCCTTATATTACAGCAAAGGCTAGCAATACTCTGACTCAGGTTGAATCAACACTTTCATTAGCTTCCCATCCTTTTCAAAACAAGTGTTCGTGTGAAGGGTTGTAAGCTACAGGCATAGCAGCTTTGGCCATTTTTCATTTGCAATGAAAAAAAGGAACAAAGATGTTTCAAATCATTGTGAAATATTTGTGAAACAAACCAAACCCCTCCTTCCTGCACACATGAAATGCAGTGCTGAAGAAGCCACTACAATCCAATAAAGTGCCAAATGCATTCATCATCTGGCACTGTAAATGCTTTTGAAGCTTATATACCCTAGCTATGGAGTAGCTCAAGACAACTCTACAGATCTTACTTTGGTCCTCCTAGGACTACAGAGACAATACTGTCTATATGCTTTAAAACAAAACAAACCAAACAAAAAAACCCAACCAAAATGCAAAATGATTTCTATTGCTCCAGATGCTGGCAGACAGGCTGCAGCTGATGATGCTTTGTCAAAAGGGACCTGTGAAAATACTGTACTTGGATGACCCGTCATTGACCAGCCAGTCTGATGGCTTTATACTTGCTAAGAATCTTCTGACATTCCCTGCCCAACCCTCAAATTCCTAGAGCTCCAAAGGTTTCTTAAGTCCTGTACGGCTGAAAAAGGCAGAATACTACGCTGTAGCTCCTGCCTGCAGCTACTCTCAACTGCTACGAAAGATTCAGGGCAGGACTGAGGGCTAGATCAAGGAACCACGACTTGTGGGCACTTTGAACATTTCTGTATGATTCTGCTGCAAGACCATGCCGATGTTGCTGTACAGGTACATGTTTTACACACAGACACACTTTCCTTACACTCTTCTCCAAGTACAGCATATTCACCATTGTGCAAAGCACAAAATTATGCCGAATGGATCCACAGTTTGGTCCAGTACCTTCTCAACTATGGAAAAACCTCTCAAAGAAACTGCATTCAGATGTGGCCTGAGCAATGCTGTCTTCCCCCTCTCCTCTGTCTCCCTCCCCTGTGCCCGCAGGAGGCACAGACCCAGGGGAAGCCTTTCGGGAGAGCCTGTGGCCTCCAGCGCTCCCCGCCTGCCTGTCCCAGCCAGGAGACTGCTCCACCGGCAGAGTCCTCCTCTGGGCATTCTGCTCTCCTTGTGCCCCTTGACCACTTAGCTTTGCTGAATCAAAGAAGTCATCTAAAGAAAACCTGCTGTCCTCAAGTCTCTCAATCATATGAGAAGCAGCAAACATGCTGAGTTAAGTGCAAGGTAAGCAGTATTTTTGTTTGGTTAATTAGAATTGCTCATCAAATGAAAACAAAGAAGTGATTTACTGCAGAACTGGTACAGGTAGTTGTTACACAAGTACATTCCTGCATATCTGGCTACTTTAGGAATATTTTTTAATTAACAGTTTTTCCTCAGCTAAAGCAAACCATAGAAAATAAGGAAAGAGAAGTTTCACACAAGGACACTGCTGAATCCCTCAACTGCCAGCTATTTTTTTTTTTTTCTTCAGGGAGGATTTTAAATTAAAAGCAGATTGCCTTCATTAGCGTTACCAGAAGCCATGTAACTGCCAAAGCTGACAGAAACACAACTGTGATCTGCAAATTTGGCAAGTGTTATTTTCTCTTTCTACAACTGTGGGTAATGTCATTCATATTAAGAGGGCTTTTGTGGGGGACTCTGTGCAAAGAACAACATCTTCCCCAGGAGTGGTAAAGTATCTCCAGAGCAGCAGCTTAGCATTCTAGGGAACCCAGGATCTCCTTGTTTGTTTTGCAAGAAAGTGCACTGCATTAAATTTGTGCTGAGAATGGTCACACAGTAAGAGTGCTATGAACTGTCTTCTCCTGATGACTGAGCAGAATACAGTAGCAAGCCCATAAAAAATACTTTCAACACTGATCCTTCACATATAGACATACTCAACCTTTCTGTGACATGCTGCCATCATGAAGCCATTCAGCAGGATTTCTCACCAAAATCTCTATTCTCTTTACTCCATCCTAGCTGAAAAAGCTGATAGGAAAATTACATTTCTATCAAGGGCAACTGTGTTTGCAGGCTTCCCATGGTCTGCTCCAGAGTCTCAGCCTTGGTGATAAAGGTGAAGGCTTGGTAGCACTTTTACTCTCTTTCAAATCCCTGTGTGAATAGCTGCAGAACTGAGGGAGGCATCCATGAAGCCAGCCTGCCAGGATGTAAGGGCAAACAGCAACGGATGAACAATCTGCTGTTCATTTTTAAAGCAACTCCACGTGTCCTGCTCCCCTTCCTGGCACATTAGTCCCCTCTAACTTCTGGTGTCTAGCTTTGCTAGGAAGAAAGCTTGACATACAACCAACGTGTTTAAAAATATACTGGTGCATTTTAGTTTCCGTTCTATGCCACACAGTGGATCTCAGCTTCAGGGGCTGAACAGAGTTGCTGACATGAAAGCGCAGCAAGGGGGGTGACCCTGACCTGTGGGTACTCTCTTGGGTTGGTGACAGCCTCCTCAGTGCTGCCACTGCCCCAGAAGCTGCCACTGGCACAACGTGGTGGCACAGCCAACGCCTGCTGTGTAAGGTTCTGTGTGTCTTCTGTGATGAAAAGACGACAAAAATTACAGGATGAAGATACGAGAGAAGTGGGTAATCTCCAAACAGAACCCACACACTCAGCAGCATGGCACTACTGATCCCAGCATCCCTGAGCAAATGAAGTATTTATTCCCCTGGCTGTAGCTGAAATGGGAAGGGCTGAACACACTATTAAACCGTGCAGGAAGCGGTTTAACACAGTAAGTATCACCACAGTCACAAATGTAAAGTATGTCTGTAATAATTAGGATTCTACTACTACCTATGATTTTATTAGGCACTGTCTTATAAAATCAATACAAAAATAGCTGTCTACATAGTAGTCACCAGTTTCTTAACCGTCTAAAAATAAAGCAACAAATGTAATGCAATGCCAGGCATGGAACGAACCAAAATAATATTAACCTATATTCAAGCCTGCAAAGGTAACAGTGGTACGCCTACTGGTAACCTTCAATCTAACCCAGAGTTAGAAGAGTTCAGTGACTCTGCAGTTTTGTATCTTCAAAAGAACTGGAGAATCCAGTTCTCTCTCTGTAGTCCAACGCTTCCACTGCACAGTAAACAGAGTTCATTATCCATTGAACTAAACACTAAGTAATGAGTTAACAATAATTAAACTGAAAGAGATACAGATTAAAGGAATTTATTATTCCCTGATCTGCCAAGCAAATTGTTTAGATACCTGCAATCAATGAGTAATGATGAAACAAAATAAAACCCAACAAACCAAAAGAGCCAACAGGCTCATAAAAATCTGTTGGGTAAGGCCCATGTATCTTCGTTAGGTTGAACGGCACAGCATTTTAATCAACAAACCCTCCTATCTTTATATATCATAGGAACAGAGGCAGAATTTGGCCCTAAATTATGCTGTTACTGTTTATTATTCATTTATCACAGGACTGATGAAGATTTATGGTCCCATTGTGCTAAGTACTGTATAGTGAAATATAGAGAAATAGCAAGACTTAGTACTCCAACACTTTATAATTTAAAGACAAATTACAAAAACAAGATAATATAATTTAAAGGCAGTAACGCACAGATGGGGATTGGAGATACAGACAGATTAAGCAACTTGCCCAAGGTCATGCCAGACACATGTGCTGGAATAGAAAATTGAACTCCCATCTCTGGAGTAGCAGCACAGGTTTTTACTCATGTAGGAGAACATTGTTTCTCCTCTTTGATTTCACTAGATGTCATGTTTCATAAACTAATAAATAAATTCAAAAAATAGAAACATTACCGGGCAGTACCAGAAGGATTTCCTGTCACCCCTCCTCCTCCAAAGGCCTTCATTAACGAAGGAGATTTACCTACATACAGCCCTGATTTGTCTGTGTATGGCACAATTGCAGCATTTACACAGAATCACAGAATAATTTAAGCCAAAACGTCTTCTGGAGCCATCCAGTCTAACCTCTCACTCAAACCAGGGCCAACTAGAGCAGGTGCCCCAGGGCCTCATCCACTCAAAAATCTGAATATCTTCAAGGATGGGGGATTGAAATCCCATCACCTTCCTGGGCTCCTGTTCCAGTGCTCAACCACTGCTCCGCCTATCAAATGAGCATCTCCCCAGTTCCAACTTGTGTCCACCACCTCCCACCCTGCCCCCAAGTCGACCGTCATTTTCTCTATTTCCACAGATTATGTAGTTGGAGGTCCCATTGTGATCTACACTAGCCTTCTTTCTTCTAGATTTTACTTCTCAATGCTGAACAAACCCAGATTTCACAGCTTCCCCTTGTACATCACATACGCTAGCACCCTAATCGTGTTGGTGGCCTGTGCCAGACTTACTCCAGTATAGCCGTACCTTTCCTTTCCAAGGCAGCCTGAAATAGGACATTCTGCTCCAGATGCAGTCTCACAAGCACTCCACACTCCCCCCCCCCAAGCATGCAAATAGTTAATTTTCTTTAATCAGTTATTGCATTTTTGTGCATTTTAACTTCACAAACACTGCATCCCTCAGCTTACAAACCACAGGAACATTGCTTTTTGCATACCACTTCTGGAAGTTTGCTGTTGCAGGGGTCTGAGCACATGCAAGCACACTAGGCTCCGAGAGCAACTGCTGCTCCCATAAAGGATACTGGAAATAGGCATTTCACATGTCCCTTTCTCTAGCTGACAAAAAGGATAGCCAGGTCAGCCTGAGTGATGTAACATGCTCAAAATATATCAGTGGTAGCAGGCTAACACAAGACATCATGTTGCTGGATACACATACATCAGCAGATATATTTAGGAATGTAAGTCCTAAACCCTGTCAGAGAGTGTATTGGTAACAGTGAAAAATACTGGATTTACAACTGTGACAGGAGATTGCTTCAGTGCAACACAAACAGTAGCAGCAGTGTTACTTATTAAAACAAAACTCAGCTGCTCCAGGATAATGGGAGAAATGATACTGCATTTAAACACAGTGGCTTTCTTTCCTGGTTTACAGTTGAAATGTGCCCAGTATCACAAGGTATTTGCTCTCTGTTTATTTTAACAAGAGCAAAGTCACAGTTTAAGCTTTGCTTATTTATACTTGCTAGCACCTGTGAAGATTTACCAATGAAAATTTCGTTTTAATTAGTCCCGCAAGCATGCTGTCAACATTTGTTTTAGGTTTTCCCTGAAAGTACTGTCCTACAGAGCAGCAAAATCAGTCCGCACAGAGACAGGCAGCCATCCTGATATGAAGGGCATCTGTGTGGCACGGAGACACGTGGGCTTCAAGTGATCCAACAACTGAACAGAGCAGTACCTGTGGCCAAGGCAAAACAAACTGTGCTCCACGCTGCTGTCCAGGATGGGACAACCAGTTACGTGTCAGAAACAAGCATGGCTCTGCGTGTAACTGCTCACCTTCAACTTGGGAGGTGGCTACACATCTGAGCTCAGGCAGGGAAGACTCGTCCCACAGGGGACGTGGGAGCAGCCCCTCTGCAGCTGGGACTGAACCAGCAGCACCAGGAAGCAGCCTAAAACAAACCACATCCCTTCCTCCCACCAAACCTGAAAGCGGTCCAGTCTACACCTCCCAGAGCACAGGCTCAGGAGCTGCTTGTCAAAATTCCCTTTCCAGAGCTACCGCCCCACATATGGGCACACATGCACATATATATAAAAAAAAATATATTTTATATATAAATATATAAAACCCGTGAGTTGCTTGCAGTTTCTCGGCAATAAACTGTAACCTCTCTCACAGCGTTATTTCATACAGCACCAGCAGTGAGCTTTTCAAAAAGGCATAGCTCCATCCCTTTCAAACACAAAATTCTTCTGGATGCCACTGGCACCTTTATACCAAGACTGAAAGTGAAGCAATGGAGCCCCAGCTTTGGACTGGGATGAGTCATTGACCCATTTACGGATACATTTAAAGCCATACCAGTGATTCCTTACGCACTGCGAGAGCAAAACGTGCACGCTACATCAAATCGTAGCTATTGCATCATACCCAATAGAGAACTCACCCAGTTGCATGACAGGTGCGTGTGCTGGTGAACCCAGGGCACATGGACAGATAGTGCTCTCATCTACCACAGGCTCAGCAGAGATCCACCGTGCACCTGCAAAAGCCTGTATTTTGGGCACAGAACAGACCTGCTACAGGTCAACACGGCAAGGAGCGGCTATGAAACTTCATGGAGAGAGAAGCAAAGAGGAGGACACCAGCGCACCGCATGCCTGGGGCTGGACACTGGTTACATAAACAAGTCCTTTTCTAGCATGATTTAGCTCACTTCTCATACTCCGCAACTAGTCAAGTAAAGCACTTACCAGGTAAACCTAATGGAAAGAGCAATTTACAGCACTCCGCTTTGCTCTCCCACATCTAATTCCAACCCTCCACATCTAACATTTTTGACCACCTTGCATTAATTTGTCTAATAAGTGGTAACATATTATCACCCTATATAAATTCTGGCACACAGAATAATTTAAGCCACACTTTGCACATCCACGTCGATGTGTAGCAGGGAGAATTAAATTAATAGTAAACAATAGCTGATCAAATAAAATCAAATACAACTTCCCAAGACACAGCGAGTCCAACAGACGCTGTTCTAAATCAACTTAATGCAAAGACTAGGAAGAGGACAAACACGCAAACTCACCTGGGAAGACATAAGGTAGTATCTGATTGCCGACCCGAGGACAGTCCCTCCATGGCAGCACTGAGGAACAAGGGGGCTTCCCTACTCTTGCACTCCATGCAAGGACTGCACCACCTGATGCGTTACAGAGATTCATGCACGTATTTATGTAACATCACATCACTTTTTGCTTATCCGGGCTTAAATTCATTAAGGGAACACGCTAGCGGCAGACGAAAGGCAAAAGGCAAACTGGAACATGGAACACTTCTCTGACCTCCCCAGGCACTTCCCAAGCCCTCCTCCACACCAACCCCCCAAAGCACAAGCAGTCGGGGCGTTGCTACATCCTACCACCATCCGACAGGATGGGGCGCAGGCCCCAGGGAGCCTGCGGCTGAGTCAATGCAACTTCTACCCACGGGTTCCCACTATTGTGCAGCCGTTCCTCAAATTCACAGCAGATGAGTCTCCAGCTACGGTTTGGCCTTCGAGAGCCTCTCTAATAAAAATACCAGTCTCCTTCTCCCTCAACATGGAAGCCTCTGTGAGACCTCCCACAAACGAAAGGGGAGTGAGAGGGTGGTGGTTGTGTTTTTGTTTTTGGTTTTTTTTTTTTTGCAGGGCTTGTTTGGCATTCTGTCACAAAGCCAAACAGATGTTTGTAAAATCTAAACTGGTTATACAACTGTTTTAAACTCGTGCAGCTGTGCACAGCGAGCAATTGCATTGGGGAGAAGAGACCACTGCTCTCTTTTAAGGCACTCTTACATCTAGGGAGTAGGGTTTAATAAAGCAAACTTCCCATGAGTTATTCAAGCACTCTCATTCCAATTTAGTGCTTATGGTAGAGGAAACTGCTGAAAAGAGCAAAGTGAAGTGGCTTTTCCAGCTTCATGGTGAAAAATCTGCAGCCAGATGGGGACTGAGACCCAGACCTCTCTCCTGCCAGACCCACGTGATAACTACAGCACCCAATTTCCACCATTCAGCTTATCTGGGGAGACCGCAGGAACAGACAATAGCTGCTCATACAGCAGCCCTGCTCTGCCACTCATACGAGATTCACTATACTAAGCTTGGCCCTCACTTCAGAATCAATTATACAATCAAATCACTGCAAACTTTATTGCAACAACATGGACTGAGAGCAGAAGAGTCTTCAGTAGCCTCATTTTATCTGTATTTTTAAAAATGTAAAATTAATCTTAATATCTGACCATGCTTTTATTATCTTTTTATTTATGAGCAAAATTTACAACTAAAAGAAAGTCTAAAATACTTGTATTTTAGAAATATGCCTGTCTGCTCCAGCTAAAAGGCATGAGATGGGTAAAACTAGTGGAAACACTCCAACTAAATTATACAGCATCATTTTACAATCCTATAAAATACCAATTTTTTGCAAGCCAAAACTATTTGTCATAGAGTATTTGCATTTTAGTCATATAAAAGATTGACTGTCTGCGTAAGTACTATCATGTTGCTCCCTGAAACCACAGTAAAACTTTTTTGTTGTTGTTTTCTGTTTTTAATACTTCAGAAGAATGCATAGCAATTTAAAAAATTGTTTTACTCATGTTGCTAGCATAGGAGTTCATAACAGCTGGTTAATTCCGTACTTTTGATTCATGCCGCACTGTATATGAAAAGGCACAAAAAATTACATTAGTTTTATAATCTCTGTACAGTCAACACAATTGTGATTAATGTATTTTCTAAAATTCAGAGCTGTAGCGTTGTGAATAACTGTCACAGCACAGTCTGCTTACTCAAACTGTAAGAAAGAAAAAGAAAGTTTTCCATATCTGAAGAATTCCAAGTAAAACAGGAACATGTTACTGGGCAGAAGCGACTGACCCAGCTCACAGCACTGTCCCGTATAGACAAGCATTTTAAGTGTCTACAGTCTAAAGCTCCTTTATGTTTTGCAGAATGATCTGGCAACAGAGGTAACCCGATTCCCTGGGAAGCAAGTGTTGCTTAAAGACAGGTTTCACCTGTCACAGATAGAACGTATTCTGAGGAACAAAGTGTCAGGGTATACAGGCGTCACCGGAGAGGGCAGCCTGACCTTCAGGGGTAAGAAAGTAAAAAAGGAAATTTTCTGCTTTCACAGAGTTTTGAATTTTATTTATTTTTGATAACTTTGGGTGGAAATGTCCTAATGCAATGGCAGCTACAGCAACTTTGTACAAACACACTACAAACCAGGATGGAATAATCTTCAAGCCAACTGCTACGAGGGTTCCTGCAAGCTTTAGGGTCTCCCTTCCCTAGATCTCTCCCCACCACGACAGGGCAGTTATCCTCACAACTGTCAGGAAGACACTGCCAGTGCTCATTCCACAGACAGGAAAGCAAGAATGTGACTTTTTCCAGGGAGATTTAAAGATGAAGAGACTCTACACAAGCCTGTCACATGTCTGCTCCCACCAAGCTGCTCATAGAACCTCTCCTTCCTTCTCACAACTCTGCCTCGTAGTAAGTATTTGGAGAAGCATTGAAAAAGATGTCCCAACTCTGACCTAACTTGTCCAGCTGCAAACATGGAGGGACTTGCTTAGGGTTTTCAGAAAGACCCAGTCTATGCAGAAAGTTCAGAAAGGGCACATGAAAGTCAGTGTCAAGTGCCCTCCCCAGCTTTACTGTCATGCAACCAGAGGTGGCACTTCCAGCCCCCTTCCGAATTAACACTCGACTAAGGAGATGCTCTTCCACGGAAAAAGCCAAAAAGGTGACTCTACACGTTTGCCACATGCCTGCTGCAGCACAGCACATTCAAGGGGATACGGGAGGACCTTTGCATGTACCAAAGGCAGCTAGAGCCAAGCCCTGCTGTTGCAGGCAGCAGCTGTGCAGCAGGCCGGCGCGGGGAGCCGGTTGCCTTTCCGGCAGGAGACACCCTGCCACTGCGGGACAGGATGCCTCATTGAAGACGAGTCTCTGCGGGGGCTTTTGTTACTGCTTCTCCGAGCGGGAGCAACACGTGCCCATACCATCTTGGAAGCTGCTTGCTGATCTCCTGCTTGTGGGAAAGCAGACGATCACATTTGGAGGTAATGGACGCCCTGTTACAAAAGCTAAGTAGAGCTGGCAAGGCCAAGCGTACGCCAGAGCAGCATGCTGTCTTGACACGACCCCCTCTGCAAGGCTACCCGCCTGCTAGACGTACACAAAAGCACCTCAGGGGACAAAGAAAGAAACCCAATATATAGAAATATGTTGCACTCAGCAGGGACCGGGGCAGCAAACAGAAATTAAAGCTGTTTCCCCCAAGGAAGCCTGAGGATTTCCACAGAATTGGAGATGTCTATTTCCCTGGTTTTCCCCTGAGATTCCCAGCCAGAATTTCCAGCTGAACACTGAAAGCAGATACAAAAGTTGTCCCCATACCAGTGGCACCTGCCAATTGCCCTCCCACCTGCCCCGCTCCTCACTTCCTCCATCCCGCAAAACAAGCGGCAGGAACACCCGGGCTGCTGCCAGGAGACCAAACCCGCAGCACTGGCCGCAGCCACACGGTGCGGAGACTACTGCAGACAGCAGGGTCAGGATCACTGCTCAGACCAACAGCCCTCTGAGGCTGGGGCCATCCTTTTATCCTGCCTTCACTTTCCACACTGCGCCTAATGCAATTCGATGCTGCAATAAAAATAGATGATACTTAACTCCCCCTCCCTAGTCCGACGGGCAGCGGCAGTAGGGTGCAGAGGCTGGGCTCAGTTGGTGCTGATGGGCAGGTGCTCCATGCCCTCTGTTTGCAGTTATCATTGTGACCACTGTGGAAAAGAAAACCTCTGGGTCTAAATATAAATTTTTGATAATCAAGATAGTGGGTCCCTCCCTACCTTCGGTTAAGTCAAAGCATACTTAATTACTGAAATTACCCAGAGGAATATATCTATCTGGTCCCCTCAATGTGAGACAATTGTACTGAAAGCAATGGAACGTTAAACCAACTGTTTTACAATCCCTGCCAAAAGCCACACATCTCCTATCAAACTCATCCGGTGTATCCCAAGATTGACTGTCATGTGTTCTTAAACAAAACAGGGCACTTAGAGGGCAAGAACAGAAAAAGGAGAGATGAAGTGAGCTCTGCAGTTTCACACGGCGGTGGTGGTGGGTGCCTCCAGCTATACATGCATGCAAATTTTTTTTAAAAGAAAATATCAGGCTTTTGCTTCACCAACAAAAGAAGCTGTTGAAATAGTTTTGTCAGACACAGCTGATAAGGATAATTATGCGGTGAGAGCTTAGTCATCCATATCACAGCGACAGAAAGGCAAATTCTCTTACAAACAATGTCAACACCACAAAACTCTAAAGAATATCCAAGCATCAAGCTTTCCAGATTTCAGCCACAGCTCAGGCGAGCTCTGGGTCGGCCAAGACCCGGGCTCCTCCGAGACTCCCCACTAGGGGGAGCCCATTTTTCTCCATAAACCGCATTTTCCCAAGCAGTTTGTAGGCACCCGGCCTGCAGTCCCAGCTTAGCAAACCAATCACCAAGTGTAAAATATGCACATTTCTATGGATCTTTTAAGTTAAGCAGAAATGGAGATACACAGTCCAGGCACGGCCTCCTCGAGCATTCGTACCAATACACTTGCCAGATGGAGGAAAAGGTGCAATTCCCTGTGTTACGCCTCGTCAGAAATAGCACTCTCAACCAAGCAGGCTGCAAAGGCCATTCCAATTTGCCCTTAACAAATTCATTAGCATAAATGGGTTGATATTGCATTCGGGAGTTCACCATATAGCAGCTAACCTTGAGAAATCCCATCTGCCTTGAGTAACTACAAACCAAATATAACAACCACCTCAAAGTGCTGGAGCAACACAATGCCCCCTTTCAGTTAAGCAGTAAAGATCTTTCCTTGGGAGTAGAGGAACCCCAGATTTTATTTTTCACACCACAGATGCAGGTTTGCCCATCTGTGCATTCATGCCTTTTGTACTGCAGCTGCCAGAAGTTAAAATGCCCTCCAACAGCAGGTTTCGTTAACTCTCTTCATACTCAGAGAGCCTCATCAAGTCCCACCCTGTAGCCAGACCTGTTCTCTACTTAGAGCCATTTGGAGGAGTCTTAGCTAACACATGCACTTGACAATGTCTTCCTTACAAAACCAAATTATGCCGTCTGAAAGGACTAAAAGATTAAAAAAAAAAGTTCTGACTCCTTTCAGATGAGGAACCACGGAAGCATACTCATGAGATATGCAACTGGATGAGCAGCAATATGGCCTGGCGAAGTCCAGCTGCCTTTATTCTGTGCCGTCCTCTTCTGTCACTGTGTTACACTCATTGCCCATGTCAACAAGTTCAATCTAGGAGTGAGACAAGTCTAGGAAGGATTTATCTCGGGAATAAACAAAACAAAGCAAAAGCCTAGCCCAAACAGTGAGCAAGGGCCAGGCACATCCACATCCAATCACAGCTCTCAAGTCTTCTCCAGCATGAGAGAACTCTCTCTGCTCGAGCCACTGGGGAATAGTCACCCATCTAACACCAGTAATCCTAAGCCACTCCATCAAGTCAGAAAAGAAGGCTGGATGTCCTCCCAGAAGTGCAGTATCTTCTGCTGTAGGCTTGCTCTCTTCCATCACAAACCATGCTGCGAGCCCAAGAAGACAGTCCGTTAGCACAGGCACCAAGAAGTACACCTACAGCAGGACACCTCTCTCCCTCTAGTCACCAGAATAGGGGACCCACGATGGGCTAATTGTTTCTGGGTAGCAAGAATGTGGAAAAGTAGGAACTGAGGCTTGCTACCTCCAGAAGACTCAAGAGGAAACAGAAGAACTAGAAGCTCTCTAGCCGTTTGCCCATATTTTGTAGCCATCACAGAAAGGGGCTGCAGGTCAGCCAGCCAGTGAGAAGGAACACTCTCCAACACACACGAAAACTTTGCTCAAGTTAGTACGTCTTAGGAAACAAGTGGCGTAACTTTCCCAAACCCAAGCAGTAGGGAGTGTTTCCCCCAGCATTACAAACCTTCTCCTAGGCAGATCTTCACTGGAGACTCTGGGTGCACATCTGTGTCAGGATTACTAATACAGCAGAGGCTTCTTTCATGTTTGGGAGTTTTGCCATTGACTTCAAAGTAGCGACATGTAACACCTTGTGTATTCCCTGAACACATTTAATAATAGTACCTGACACATGTCAAGTGCTTAGCCACGTTAAAGGCATTGTACAACATTAGCAAAAACCCAGGAACCTCTGCCTAGGTGGTTCACGAGAAATCTGGTAAGCCCAGAGTCTATCCCTGAATCAGATGCTTATCTATTAGCCAGCTAATAACTGTGCAACTGCTTCTCTAGCTGATCTGTACAGTCATAAGCAGGGACTACCTTCTGCTGAGCTGTGGAGACTTTACATTACTCATAATCCTCTTAAATCATAACACAGAATACAGATTAGAAGGTGTAAAGCGTGTAATAAGTGTTCTAAAACCAACACAAACACAGCCACCTCAGCCTGAGTCAGAACCTGCACCATGGGAGCTTACTGAACTCCTTTTGAAGTCAAGTTCTGGGGGTGCAAGCAGCATGTGGTTTGGCTCCTGGTGCTGGGCTGGTGTGCCGGCAACACACACCAAGCAGCGCCTGGAGCCAGTTCAAAGCAGAGAAGTGTAAGGTGAGCCCAGTGTGGCAGCTCCGCCCCAGGGACAAGGCCGTGGGGCTAAGAAATGAATTTTCCCTTTTGCTTCAGGGCAAGCAATGGAAAGAGAAGGAAGAGCAAGATCCCCTCGGAAATGGAGAAAGTGAAGGGCTTTTGTCTCCAGAAGGCTCAGAAAGAAGACAAAAACATGGTTCTTGGGGTAGCTCTTGAATCCCTCTGACAACATGGAGAAGGTTGCCACCAGGAAACCTCAGCACAGGTCCAGCTGGAGCCACCACTGACCCATCTTCACCAGCATTGTTTAACTTAGCCAAAAGTTGTTTGTTGACACCCGTAAAGGCCTACACGTCAGTCAGGTGTAACCTGACAAGACCCTCCACCTACCAATTACAACCCCCATGGTCAGCAAGCTGAACTAAAGCTGTTGAAACCAGCCTTAAGCAATGATTGAATGTTTCCGCAAAACATGGAGTTATAAACTGCATAATCCTGTACTTATTACATGTGGGAATACTGCAGGAAGGTCTCAAGATTCTTCCTGTTGAAGACCACAAACTGGCATGAACTTCTGCACTAACCTGCACAACTGCTCAAGAGCGTACACAATACCCAACACTATTAGGAACGTTTCTAAGCTTAGTATTAACGTACAGCAATGTTTTAAGTTACTGTACAGCAACAGGAAAGGGCATTCCTGAATATGTATCAGTCAGAAGGCATGCACAATAATCACCAGTGAAAATCATTAAGTCCGTTAGCTGTTTTAAATACCAGGCTAATAATATCAGCAGCAGGTTTATGTGTGGAACCTTCTTCCCCCAAGCACTTCTTATTGCTTTCCATGCGGTATTCCTCAAGTTTTTGTAGCATTTATCTACAGTCTCCCTGTTTACAGTAACAGCCAGAGATGCCCTGTTTGATACTACAATTTTAACTGCTGTTGCTTAAGAATGCCAGTGTACATGCTTGTAGTGACAACCAGCAGGAAACAAAACTCCCGGTTCTTAGAAACCTTCCGTGTCCTCTGTCACTTTTTGAATCTCAACGATTTGTAGGCACAAGACGCTTTATTCGCTGCTAACCTGCGATACGTGATACTTGTAACCGCAGTTCAGGCGATCCTGAATGACTGCCCCTGTAGTACTATTCCTGCTTACAATGCTGTAGCCATCTCCACGAGTATTTGTAAACATTTAGCCTTCCAAGAACTTTCCACTTGAAACATGACTGCTAATGTATTCACATTTGTAATAATTAGATGCAAATTTACAAAAAGCCACTCTCTTGCTCAACTGAATTACTATTCTATTAATAGTGATGGTCAAACCATTTTGAAATTCCCCGCTGTTTAACTTCAAGGATTGCTCATTTTATTTTGGAAATTTACCCTTGGTTGCAACTTGACAAAGAAAGTATTAATTTGTTCACACTTACGAGACATTTATATGGTTCAGCCTTTTCCATTCATGGGTCAGATAATGAAGTGGTTTCCCTGGAAAACTACACAATGAAATATTCAACATACGGCATTCTGTAGCTCAGATGTGAACTACAAACTGCAATTTTACTGGGATGTCCCTGTAGGTTGGCTTTGGCACGTACGCCTGCATGTTTTATGCTTTGTCTGAAGGAGGAAGCTCCCACAAGCAAAGAGAAAGCTCTCACATATGGATCACAAGTTGGTGTATCAAAACTTAGATGAGAATTTAAAAAAAAATACAATACCTCAGCATATTTTCCCCTAGCTTTCAGGGAGGAAAAAAACCCACAACAAACACAAAACAAAAAAGCCAACCCAGCATAAACCAGATCTTGAACATTCTTTGGTATTTCAGTGGTTTTCTGCAAAGAGGAGGAAATCAAGCAAGATTTGTCCAAAACCAGAATGAAGGCAAGAGGAGACATTCTGATGTAGGTTGCTCAGGTTTCCTCTATGCTTTACATGCTTGACACAGGGTCATTTTACTCCTGCTTCATTTCTAACAAATGACAAATGCCACTTACAGGTTTGTTTCCTATCCAAAAGGAGAGTAAGAAAAACCCCAGATCTTCTCTCTCGTAACCTTGTGGCATTTTCCAGCTCCGACACCAAAATGCATTACCGTCTGATTACCCCCATTTCTGAACCAAACCCCTGAAACCGCTTCAATTGTACTCCAAACAGAAGAAACGAGACAATGAAAAAAGGAAACCACCACCGAGCACTTGGTGCGATCACCCACTCTCTCGCAGCTTCGTTCGCATCCCCGCCGATGGAGGGAGACCCTCTCCAGCCGGGCAGCGGCTAGGAGGGGTGCTGCACGGGGAGACGGGGTGCCCGGCCCTGGGGGGAACCTCTCAGGTCCGACTTCTCGCCGCCCATGACCCGAGACAAACTCCAGCGGCGGGTCGCGGGCGCACCCCCGCCCCGTGGCACCCCCGAAGCGAGCCGGGCCCAGGGACCCCCAGATGGGTGCGTGCTCCGGCCCGGGGGAGACCGCACTTTCGGACGCCGCCCCACCGCCCCGCGCGGGACTCACCGGAGATCTCGGCCTGGGGCACGCCGCTGAGGCTGAAGCCCTTGGCCCCATACAGCTGCCGGACCTCGGCGCAGCTCCTCGCCTTGCTGCTGCTGTCACCGCGAGCCGGGGCGGAGGCGACACACAGCAGCCAAAATCCCCACGGGAAGCAACGCATCCTTCTCCGCTGGCCCCGCCACCTGCCGTGCGAAGGGCAAAGCCAAGGTCCCGAGGCGGGGAGGCGGCCGGGATCCCCGGGGCGGCGCGGTGCCGGGCGGCGCGGGGTCCGGGGCGCGGCCCCCCTCCCCGGACAGTCCCGGCGGGACGGCGCGCAGCGGACGAGGGCGGTGGGATCCCGGTTCTCAAGCGCTGCCCGCGGGGAAGGCGCCAGGGAGTTCAGTCCGGACGCCGCGGCGGCTCGGCAGCGGAGACGGGGACCGAGGTCCAAGTTTGGCCGGGCCGCGTTAAAGCCCCGGAGCGTGACCGCGCAGAGGGCTTTTGTTCTTAGCGCGGCTGCATCCCCGGGCAGTCCCGCCGCGATGCTGCCGGCTGCGGCGCCGCCGGGCCGGGCCGGGCGGGGCGGGGCGGGGCGCGGGGCGGGCGGCGGGGCCGCTCCCGCGGCGGGGCTGGGCGGGGTCCGCGCGAGCGCCGGCACCGCTCCACCTGCGCGCCGGGGCGGGCGGCGGGGCAAGCTCGCGGCGAGGCCGGGCTTCCCCCGCCGGACGTGGCATCACGCCGCCCGGCGCCAATCCCGCGCAGGGCGCAGCCCCCCGCCCCGCGCCCCGGCTCCGCCCCCGCCGCCGGCCCGGCCCGGTCTCCTCGCGGGGCGGCTCGGGCGGAGGGAGCGGCCGGAGGGCGCCGCCTCCCCGCCTCTGTGGCGGCAGGTCCCGGCGGCGGCGCGGCCAGCCCCCTCCCGGGCAGGCTTCAAACCAGCCTGGGAGCACGGACGGCTGGGGCAGGCGGGGGCCGCGCCCCGTCCTTCGGGGTGGAAGCGGCGAAAGGGGCACCAGACCCTTTGGCGGCGGCCTGCGCCAGGCGTTTACCCTGAAAAGCCCCAGTTCCCCCGGATTTGGTGGGAAAACGACCGCAGGGAAGACTTAACTTAGACAAAACACCTAGTAAAAAGCACCTTAACTGGCAGCCTGGGAGTCCCACCGAGGTCCTGGAGAGGCTAAAAGCGCCCCTCTAAGAGCAGATGTGGGAAGAGGCGATTTTCCACTACAGATTCTCAGCTTCGGAGAGCAGCCTGCCAGCTCCTGAAAGTGCTGCTCGGCGCCTCTGCCAGCCGAGTTTTAGACCACTTCCCACAGAACTGAGGCATCTGTGGTCACCTGGGTGTCAAGGCAATGCCCGTCTGTTTCCCCCCAAATGAACTCTCAGGCTGCTGGCCAGTATCTAACACATTTCACAACGGATAGAGTACCCAGCGATCGCTCCTCTGAGCCTTCTGAAAGCAGTTGTTTTCTACGAAAAAAGGAGAGGGAATCTGCCCGTGCCTCAGCTGAAGCACTTACACCTTACACCCATCAGAAAACCCACACAGAAACCCCACCACGGCCACGGTCCCCCCCCAGAACCCAGCAACATTCAGAGATTGCACCTTTTGGACTAGTCAGTCACTCGACATGCAAAAATACATGGGAAAGTTGAAAAATACATGGGAAAGTTGGGTTGTCCATCTTGCTTTTTCAGAACTGCTGAGGAATGAGCAAGGAAGAAGTCAGTGACAGCAAAGTAATAGCCCCAGGGATGGGAAGGATGGCAGCGGGGAAGAGAAAAGTTATTGCCTTCCTATGAAACCGCCTAACCATTTCGGATGAAATCTTCCTAATTAAATTCATCTATGAGATACGACAGAGCAGATTAAGAGGATCTAACTACAAAGGGAGAATTTTGTAATGAAGACCATGACCAAGGTGACACATCATCGTCACCAAAAGTTAAAAACTACAAGTCAGATACACCCTGTACGCCCCAAATCTTAATTCTTTTACAGATGACATTGTGCCTTTTGGTCTCTTGCTGCATCTCTCAGTGATGCACAGTTTAGAAACCCACGGCTTGCAGATTCCCCCAAAACTTGGTACACCTCAGCTTGGAGCCTGCTTTGTGGGCTTTCTGGAGCATGGAAATGGTTCTTCTTCCTGGAAAGAAATCTGCCACGGATGATGTAAAGTCTGACTCACCCTGTTTTTTAAGAGGATCGCTTTTGTAAATGCAACAGTACCGCACACGTAACAGGTTCCCAAGTACATTACGTTGCACAAGATTATTTCAGCCCTTACTCCTGGGTATTTCTTCTACTTTTATAGCCATAACCCTCTCCTCACCCCAGGCTTTGAACACATCACTTGGAGACCTATGTCAGAGATCTCATCTAATTAATCCAACTACAGTAATACCAGAACACAAGCACCAGAGGAATCCAATCCATACATATATTGCCAGGACTACAAGAACACCGGGATCTCGGTTCCTCCTCCTGGAAAATCAAAGAGGAAAAAGCAAATACTTAGAGACACACAGTTAACAACGCTCTCACTTGGGTCTGTTGAAGAATGAACTCCAGGAATGCAAACTCCAAAGAGACAAAGTACTTGATAGAGAAGAAAGGCAGAGTCATAAACCTCTTATCTGGTCTGGCTGCTACAGAATGACTGGGGATGACACAGGGGACCGAAGTAGTACCTGATTTTCTCTTTTTCTTCTCAAAGCCTGGGGTTGGATACTTGCTGCTGTTGTATATTGAGGGCTTGCTTCCAGCTCTGCCTGAAGCGACCTTGGGGAAGCTATCTGTGAGCTACGGCTGCACTCCAAGGTTGCAGCACAAAGCCCTCTGCAATCATACAGCTGCTGAAGTGCACGGAAATATTAACTGCTGACGGGGGAAGAACTGGGACCGAAACCCTTGGGTTTTGGCCTTGTGAACCATCCCCTGAGCTGTAGATTATTTCACAGACAGAAGTATTTCCCTTCTTCATATACATCTCACTTCCCCGAGCTGGGTGACACCAATGCCTCCGGCAGGGACTAAAGTCATGTCATTCCCGATAAAATCCTGAGAGACCGTGGCACACATTCTGCTTATTCACCTGCTCTCTGTGAAACACTGGGCTACCAACTGCCAGCACAGATCACACTGCTAGCTCCCAAGCCCATTTCAGGAGCTAAAACTGGAAGTACAAGCTCTGCCACAAACCTCCCTGATTAAGTGACCATCATCAGGCCACTTACCTCCTAAACAGGGATAAGAGCACTTCTTATCTGACCACCTGCCTGTGAGATACTCACATACTACCACAGTGAGAAGCTTATAGGTAGACAAATTAAAAAAAACCCCAAGCTCTTTGACAGAGAAGCTATCTGCAAGCCTACACAGGATCCAATCCTGAGCAAACAAATAACAAATCATGAGGCACGTCTATTCGCTTTGCTGATAAAGTTTGTATGCACACACAGGATTTGGGCTAGGGACATTTTAAGCAAATTGAAATAAACACCTTCAAAGCGCATGATGAAAACGTATTTTTGGCATGCATTATACATTTGATGTCTTCTGTGTGTATTTAAGGACCAGATGCACTTTGTGAACATTCTCAGTTAAAAGAATGGAGCTTGGCAAAAAGTGAACAAAAGATTGTCCAACAGCAGGCAGAAAGAGCTAGAACTGGGGAAAATAAGAAAAAGCACAGTAAAACACAAAGATGAGTAGACAAAATGCAGAGGAGGAGAAAAGCACACAGCCAGCCAGCAAGATAGTCAGAGGAAGACAGAAAATCCATCCTGCTGTGGAGATCACCTCTTGACAGTCCTGACAAAAAGCACTGCCCACTGAAAAGCTGATCCAAGCATTATGAAGAAACAAGAATGATGAGGAAGAGCCAAATCACTTGGCGCAAGTGGGGAAAGCCACCCTTTAAAAAAAATAAGTGAACAGAGGCTTTGTACAACCTCGACTCTCACAGGGATGTCTTCTGTTTCTCTAGCGCTTTCCAAAAGTTTTGCAATGCAGTGGACATGCTTCTCTTTTTTCATATTGATGCCAATCAAGAATTGTACGGGCAGCAACACAATTACACCCACCAGGCCTCCAGCTGCTTCCAAAATGGACCTATGCTGAGTTCCAGCAACCTGGAGTCTGACAGCAAAACCAGAGCAGCAAAACCCCAGATAACCTTACCAAATTGCATTGTATGCCACATAAAAAAAATAGAGCATTCCCACTTGAATTCAGCGGTGTTTCTACCTTTTTCACTATGCATCAAGTACAGAGCTCACACAGAATGGGGTGTGGGGAGGGAAAGGAGATGGGCAAAACCTAAGTGGGCTACAACTTCCTCCCTCTCACCAACGTCACGTAATGAAACCCTCAGCACCTTTCCCTTAGCCAGTTTTACGCTACTTCTGATTCTGTGGAAACATCAGAAAATCTGGCACCTTTAGATTAAAAATCTTCATCAAAGTAGGAGTACCTCAGTACCTTTTCTGCTGGTTTCTTTTAATCTCTGCTCTATCTGTCTCCTGCAGGATTCATGAAAGCTCTCTCCCTGCTCCCTGCCCCCCAACATTAGCTGGTGTTCAGCAGAAGCTGGATGTGTTTTGCTGAATCAAATCTAAGTTATTCAGAGGATTTACTAGATTACACCTTGCTATCTACAGCTGCTTACTTCTTCACTGGTTCTTCCTTCAATAGAAATCAGGCAGCTCCTCCTCCCCTCTGTGCACATTCCCCTGCAAAGCTTTTCTGACATGTGCAGGAAGCACGTGTCTGGTTGTTTTGGTCACCAGAAATATCAGCTCAGTACCTTTGAATTGCTGGGACATCTACGTACAACTGACAAATCCAGCTTGATCTCAATGGACTTTGTAAGAAGCCATTTGCCTTACAGAAATGCTAAGACTTGTTGAGATTCGTGTGTCCAGATTAAATTCATCAAGAATATTGCTCAATAGGCGTACAGAGTTGGGGAACCTTCCCAGGTCTTGAGAGCACCAGATTCATCCCAGGGCAAGGACGGTCACAATTCTGGCTGCTGAGGAAAAGAGGAAGGGGGGCTGCACCAAGGACAAGTGCAGCAGTGTACGCCAAGGTTTGGCCAGCCTGCTGTTCAACCCTTCAGTAGAACAGACCGGTTCCCCTTAAAAGCAATGCTTAATTCCCCAGTGTGTGGCTAGTACTCTGCAGAGGGAGATTATGAACAATTAAATAATTTCAGACAGAGAATCTGGCTAATGCAGGTAATTGCCACTCTGTGCTGTATTTTGAATTGAACAACCCAATTTTACAGCAGCAACTTCAAGGAGCGTATTGCTTTAATGACCTGTTACAAATGACTCCACCCTGCAGGACTGTACTTTTATTATATATGAGTCAGAGATTTCCCAGTAGAAAGAAGTCTAAAAGGCCAAAAAATAAAGAAATGACATAAACTCATTAGAGAAACTGCTGCTAATTGGGTCTGCCCCAGGAAGTACGTTTCATCCTTTCTGGACACAACTATCAATAAAGCTCTTCCCACTCCCAGCTCCCCAAAATTTATGCAACAGTGAAAAAAGAATATGGACACGGCACTGAATCTGTTTTATGTTTGATAAGCAGTGCTTAACTCGATAGTAAGAAAGGGCTCAAAATTGGCCGCAAAATTACTAGGTTAGAAATGTGTCATTTCAGCATGCCACTGCAGCGGTATGTAGAAGATTTCTCGAACTTCCTGCAAAAGCCGCGATCAGATGACTTCCTCTTATCATTCAAGAGGTTATATCCAGTATTTGACTGGTTTTGAAAGGGATTTTTCAAGTATAAATCTCCCTTCATTCTGTCATCAGTTTCTGGGCATTGGCTTAAGGAAAATGCCTGTAGGAACATACTCTGTTCCTATGAACGCAAGCTCAACAGCGCGTTCCTGAGCATTGGTCCAAGGCACGTGGAACTGGGATGGACATCTCACAGACTTCTGTGAGAAAAAAACAACTTACAGCCATGAAGAAAGAAACATGTGGAGTCGCAATACAGGCATCTGGCAATGCCAATGGAACTTCTCAGCTGACGCTTTATCTTCCGCTCTTGTTACATTAAACACTACAGACTACAGCACTTAGGTGAATTAATACAATTATCATGCGTTCTGCTCAAGTGTTTATTTTTTCCCTCACACGCAGTTAGATACAACATAACCTGTTTTTCTAGAGTAACTGACTATGAGGAAACACTGACAACTTCGTACTGAAAAGCACTGAACCCCTTCAGTTGCGAGCAGAGGCTCTTACGCGCCAGGCTTTGCCTGCGCTAAAGAAAACACCCAGTGCTGAGTGGCTGTCAGCCAGAGGTGCAGGCAAACCAGGGTTAAACACGAGCTAGCTGGCAGGACAGCTAACAGCAAATGTTCAACAACTTTCACACTCAGAGGAGAAAACCTGACTTAGAGTTTGGAAATGCGTCCTTCCCATGTCTCTTTCTCTGCGTTGTTAGTAAGATAATTACTAGGTGACACACATTTTTTGATGTGTGCCAGCTTCACTTCTGATGTAACTGTACACACCAGTAGAGTTACAGCTGGAACGGGTTTGGGCCAATGTGTTTTTCATTTTAAGATCTATGCATTTTGCAACGCAAAGACAGTGCATGAATCCACTACGGCTACGTAACTTTAGAGGTGCTTAGCGACCAAGCCCTCAGAAGATAGTGGGATGCCCGTGAAGGTACAGCAGTTTATGCTGGCTGAGGACTCAGCACTCTTATAGTCCAACATCCTCGTGTAACGTTACTGTCTCTCTGGGTGCTGTTTCTCTGGTCAGGACCACATAAACATCCAGTGTTGGATTTTTCAAGATGCCAGACAACACAAATCCATCTTCTTAAGATTAAAAATAAAGCTCTTAATCTGATTTCATTTCCTCAACCTGCTAGGAACCAGAGAGCCTGAATACAAGGAGGTGCAGAGACTCTGAGTGTTAGAAATGGTAGAACTCACCAGGACACTTCTTTCTTAAAGAGTTTTCTGTTTGTGTGTTGGTTTTTTTGTTTGTTTGTTTGTTTGTTTTACAGTGCTACTTTTCAGCATATCCTTGAAAATAAATTGTTTGTAATAGCCATGTATTTTTATATCACATACATAATTTTGCCTTAGGCAGGACTTTTCTTCTGTGGATAAAGGAGAAAAGCTTAGTTCCTCTGCCTCTGCTGCAGTAGATGTCAGGGACACTGCTTTTTAAAGCATTTTAAATAGAAGTTGGTGGACTGGGGGACCCTGGATCACACTTTCAAATCTTCCTTGCTGCCTTACAAAAGCTAAGCAGTTAGGTGCAGTGACTCACTCACATTGACATTTTTGGGAGAGAATGATGCCTTTTATAACAACATTGATATTCTCCCATTGATGTCTCAACACTGGCTAATTTAGAAAAGAAACATGTAGTGCAAGGTTGAAAGGTCACAGGCCAGCCAAAGAACTCATGAGATCATGGGACCATGAAAGAGGCTCCGGCTTTAAAATAAAACAGCCTTTTCTCTTTTTGTTTCTTTTTTTAAGAAACAGACAAACTTTTCTGAAAGTCCAGGAATTTAATCTGAGCTCTTCTTTCACATACTGTACAAATAAAAACTACTGCAGAACTACTTGGGGGTGGGGGTGGGTGGTTCAGTAGAGTTTATCTCCAGAGGTCACTTTAATCTATATTGAGTAGAGAAAGAGAGGGAGAAGGAAGGACACACGTTCACTTCTAGAAAGCTGCCAGACCTCTTTAAGTTCTGATGTTACCACTGTCAAGCCAACACCCCTCTTAGATTATTCTCTCCACAGTCTGCAATGCCTCTGCAGTCTAGTGAGTGTGAAATTAAATTATGAAATATCAGATTATTTGTGGCTCTTGTGTTCTGCTCTATCCATGCTATTCTTTTCCTTTTCCCAGTCTTTTGATTTTCCCCTGTCAGAGCTAACAGGAAAGATTAAAAAAAAAAGCTTACAATATAATAAATTTACTTCCACGCTGTTCTCTAGACTGATGTTTGCACCCTCAACAGATTTTAACACAGGTTCAGGTTTGAGCCTAAAACGAGGGCCACATTTTCTGTCTTTGAGTCCTTTCAATGACTGCTAACCCACAAAATATTCTTTTTTTTTCTCCAAAGGAGGACTCTGTTAGTTTCTTCCCTATATTAGGTGTATATAAAAATAACTACAGTCTGATAGAGACTATCTTTCAGATTTCAAATGAAACAGAGCATCCTTTGTTTTATAAAGGAACCTGTAGATGTTAATGTTGGATTTAGAAATGGATTTGCAAAAACACAAGAGGCCTAATGTGCTGTGTTCCCTCATCCCTCCAGTGCAGCAGCTGAAAAATATTATTTGTTGATGCAATATATATAAACCATATATCTTTAGTATGAGAATTTGTTATTAAACCAAAGCAATTAGGCACCGAGTGCCTTCGTAACTATAGCTGCTCAAACTGAAAAAGACAAAGTCGTTTCCTAATGGAACATGCAATTGATAAGAGAAGAAATTATTCTTTCATAGCTCATTTCTTCAGAACTTAAGAAAATAAAGACTAGCTCCTACAATGAAACATTGTCCTTTAGCCTTGCTGTCCTCCCAAATTTTCACTTCTGTGCTTTCTGTCATGTTAACAAGGTTCATAAACTCTAAGGTAACCAAGTGTAAGGCATCTGTAAAGCTTACTGCCCAGTGAGAAGAATTTACTTTTGAGGCATATTCAAAAACACCATTAGAAACTGCATGCATTTGCTTAACCAAGTGAGGACTTATACTGGATACCAGTGTATCCATAGAGTTCTCTCCTTAGAAAAGAGACTGACCCAGTGTCGAGAGAGCTATTTGCAATCTCTGACTGCCCGTCCTTCCTAACCCCAGCCTGGTAGAAACAGGAGACTCTCTCCAGACTCTCTTGACATACAAACACACAAATATCTCAATTAAGAAGCTCATAAAGTACTTGCCTATAAAAAATTGCAACTTGCCTTCCACTGTGACATCCTGTTCCAGGTTAACCCCGGGAGGCAGCTAAGTACCACACTGCTGCAAAACCAGTTCACAGCCATTAATTACTCACTCCTTTTTTCAGGGAGAATGCTGTAATCCATTTCTTTGAAAGTCAGAATAGAGTTCAGGGCTCTTTTAGCATGTCCTTCTCACAGTGGCCCCCCACATTTCAAGGTTATTTCATTTAGTTACTTACATGAAGAGTTTGGCAAAAAAATTAACCCCAAACCATTCCAGTCCATGCAGCACCCATTATGAAAATAATTCTAAGATCTCCGTTTTCACTCCTGTGGTCCTCTACTACGTGAATGAGTGCGCTGATGACCCTGCAGTGAGCCTGTAAGTCCTCGTACATTCTACGGGCTCTATTAGCGAGCCTGTGTCGCTAACATCCATGTCACAGCATCAGCCTGATAGGTCAAGTTCAATTACAAAAGCTAGTATCAGAATTTACAGTTGTTCACTTAACAGCTGCCGTTGCTCCCATGTCCTCAAGGCAGACAGAAGTTGACCCACCTATGGCTGCCATTGGCTTGATGGGTCACAAGGTGAAAACACCATGCAGTGTGTCCACAATGGCCTTCTTGGCTATCGAAGCACAGCAGTGTCTGTAAGTCCTTATAAATTATACCAGTATACCATCTAACCTTCTTACCTAGGCTTAGACAATTTCTTCCCTCCTCCTGCTGCTCATTTTCCACAACTCACAAATGTCTGTTTCACACAAACAAGAAAAATGAGCTGGCAAACAGCCTGCCCATAACTCAATTTTAAGGCAGAGAAATACAATTTTCCCCAAATCTTTCCTTCCTAATGTTTTGTGAAATGAACTGTTCAAAACTATCTATTGAGAAAAAGCTGAAAATCCTTCTCTCCAAAAAGTAGCATAATAAATGTACTCTTCACTCTTCAAGAGATGCAGCATAGCCCACAAGAGAAAGTCCTCTTTTTCTCCATTTATGGGTTTTGATTAAGTGTTCTGTTCATATGGGTTTAGAATTTTTGATGTCATCCTTTTAACTGTTGGCTTCTGTATATGGAAAGCAAAACTGGAGACAGACACATGCAGAGAAAAACTGCAAAATTATCTTTGTTAGCTCAGTAGGGATGGCTGGAATCTCTTTTCTCAGACATACTCCCCTTAACATCAATGGGAGTTTTACATAGCTATTAAGCACAGGTATCACTCTTGGTTGGAGAGATCCTGAGGCACAGGCTGCTGGAAGCTCAGAGGGTGTCAGTGTGGAACCACTGCTATATGCTCTTCCCTATAAATCCACTAGTGGCCATTGCCAGAGACAGCCCTTTGGTCTGACCCGTTCTCATGTACACTTTACAGAGTCTCAGTTTACTTAATCTGGTTATCTGAAACCATTTAAAGTTACAGTTACACAAACAACAGCATTAAGAACTTGGGTGACTCCCAGTGAGGCTCTTTGTGCACTTCGGTGCCTCAGCAGCAGCACATGGTTTCCCAGGATCAAGCAGTAGCTCTGGGGAGCCTGCACGCATGGGGTGGTGATGCTGAGGACAGACTTCTACCCCTTTGTCCTGTCCTGCAGTGTGCAAGGAGCCTCCCATGAACAGCTGGGCAATCTCGGCTCTCATGGCAGTTCGGAGGAGAGAAGTGTGCTTGTGTGATGAGATACTTCGGAATACATTTGGGGCAGCAGTGATACAAAAAAAATCTCTGAGGTATCTTAATGTCTTTGGTGTGGTTCCCCTTCCCAAACTGGTATTTGTTTGTATGACATACATATAATGATGCCAGCAAAGAACACAAGTTACAGACATCCAAGGAAGTTCATAAGAACACTTAATTCAGACATCATGATGGTACCCCTTAGCATGTCTGGACAAACCCTCCAGTAACACTGTATATTATCTTTCTCTTCTCCCATATTCCATGAATCCCCCTGCTTTTCCTGCCTGATGGTTTTCTTCTTTACTCTTACTCAGCTAGAGGGACTGCTCTTAGAATGCTCTTTCTCCTGTTTAGGCAGATAGCTTTGCCTTTCTAATGCTCCTCCTGACCCTGCCAGTCCAGGGAACATGAGGCTCAGAAGAGGAAGTGAACTCACATCTTCCTAAGAGCAATCACAAATACGGAGGTGGATGAGCTTTCACTTGCCCTATTTTGTATTCACTCAGCAGTGACCCACAGCCTTGAAGAGGTTTTGTTTGTGTGCAATAATCAAGCAAGTCAGGAACTCACCTCAGAACTTGCTATGCAGGACTGCTTGTAGCCATAGCTCTGACTCAATGATTCATCAATTCATTTGATTGATAGGGTTGATAGAAGGTCTTAAGGGCCCTCCTGAGAATCAAAATCAAAAGAAAATAAATCCAGTTACGAAGGTGCCCTGTATCTTTCTAAAGTTTCTCTTAGTTGGGAACTAAGCTCATCTACTTCTAATTTCATATAATGAGAAAGTATGGACTTACCTTAGTAAGAACATGGCAAATAATAATTAAGTACTAGAAACTAAAATGAATGACAATAGCTACCAGGGAGGATAAGTCTGAGAGTTTGGGGATTAGACTGTATGAGGCTGAAAAAATAATAATAACCAGAAAGCATGGAAATTAAAAGCAGTACTTGTTAATTAGAGACTGTTGAAAGCAACAGGATAATGAGAAATGTCCACTTTTCACCTGTGACAATGGAGACAGCTCCTTCCTGGAATTAAATCTCTGGTCTTTCTGTACATGGTCCTGTTAGAGTGGGGTACTAACCACATCACTATGTTAGATCACTTAGCTTATTAAATCCAAGCATTGGATTGTGCCTTAGCGTACTGAGGGTTCTCCTCTAAACCGTGTGGTGGTTTTAAAGCTGACCTCATGGAGCTGCAATACCCATTTGTAAGAAACTCTCTCTTGGAAAAAGTTGAAATTCTATCATCATTGTTCCTACACTGGCAGAATTTCAGTGGGGACACCCGACTGACTGTATCTGTGGCTTGCCTTCCAGCTGAGCTAAAGCAGTTAACAGCAACTGAGGATTGGCATCACGCTTCTGGTTTCAGGCAGAAACCTATTTTATTAGGAGGACAGAGACAAACAAACTATAAATAAAACTGCATAGGGGCTTTACAAATCCATGTTTTAAAAACTTAACTTTTCATCAATCTATCTGTTGCTCTGCTCTCTGTGATGCCACTCTATCTCAGCAGAGACACAGGCAGCCTGTATTCTTTTAACCTCAGCAGGCTGTCACTGGTCTTTGATATAGCAGCTGTCTCATAGCTACCACTAGATTTCAATTAAACCAGGCTATATTTAGGGTGAAAATAGGGCTATTTTAAACTGACATACCTGCCAACTTTTATTCACTCTCAGCAGTAGTTATTTTATTTGATGCTCCTGGTTTTAAGCTGTGCCATTGATAAAATTAAAAAGATACCAGAAACTGTGATATATTTTACATTCACATCACAAAAAATCTATCATTAAAAGCATCACTTCTCCAGAGAAGAACATGCTTAAAGACGATAAATAATAGAATGCTTTCTACTCATAGCCAGGGTTGCTAGCACAGACTTGCCATGGTGGGGCAATACAAATGATTCTCCAGTGCTAAGGAGAATTAAACTCAATACATTTTTCACTTGATTGCAGGGGTCTATTGCTAACACTGCTAGTGTTTCCACAGAAAGAAGTGGTATGTGGGATGTCAGCGTAACACTTTCGTGTTGTTCAACATAACACACTTATCTTAGGGACAGATTATGTGATTTGGGGTAAAATAGGTCTCCTTGCATTTTCACTTCAGACGGTCATCCCTTTCTTCCTTCTCTATCAATATTGCATCGTTCATATTTCATCAGCAGCTAAGGCGTGAAAGCCCCATTAACGGACGGACTGCAACCCCCATTCCCCTCCATTATGGTGGGGCACACTTTCCAAAATACTGTAATGCTCAACCTGTGGTCAGTGTGGTCCACTGTCATAAAAATTCTGTTACCTGTACAGCCATATGTAAATGCATGCATGCACACACACGCTGTGATGCTAACCTCGCATTAAGAGCACATCTCTGTTCTACAACGTGTGAAGAACCCATACTTCTAGATAATGCAATTACCTGCATGAAAATGATGGTGCACATCTTTACGTGAAGAAGAAAATCTTATTTGAGTCATATAAAATTTAATAGGCTACGAACATCGCTAAAGCAAAAGATAACTCCCTCATGCAAAAGCCTGTTCTTGAACAGTTTATAATTACACTTCTTGCCTTTTGGTTGAAAGCATGGACTTTATTAAGTGCAAGAGCTGTTTTTCTGCAAGAAAGCTTATTGGAGAGTGAATTAAAACAAGCATGATCACATCCTGACATGCATAAAATGCTGATTGGCTCACTTGCCTTATGTGCCAAGTGCTTACTCTTGCAAGGTATTTGGAGCTGTCAACGCCAGCTGAACTCAGCGAGACAGAGAGGTGCTCAGCACATCTTAAAAAACCCTTGGCATCAGGAGCAGGCCTCAGACACACTCGATGTTTGCCAATAAAATGTACCACGGGAACGATGGCAATTACAGAGCAACCATTTGTGTGAGCATTACTGGAACTCCATACCATCCTTCAGAGAAAAGACGCTGGCAAGATGGAGAGGGGTTGCAAAAGAGCTACAGCTGTGGCTCGAGGACTGCAAACCTACCTGACACTGAGGGACTAAATGAAGTGTACCTGTTTGGCTCATGATGTGCAAGATACAACCTGAGAACAACACTGTTTAAAGGGTCAAATGGGGACACTCAAAAATAAGAATGCCAGAATGGTTACACGTATAACCTCTGCAGTATGTTCTGCCATAGCCTTTAGGTATGTATGTTTGGGTGTATTAATCATTGTTTCAGCTGGGGCATAAAATGGACAGTGCATACACACTGGGCAATTATTCAACGTTTTGGTTTAGCCCTGCTCTTGTCAGCAAGGCCCCAGACTTTGCCTTGTTTGCTGTACTTTAACGAGGCCCAGCTTTGAAGGCAGAACAATTCATTTTTATTATTGTTTTTTTTAAATGGCAAGATGGTATCAGAGCACTTCAAAACATCATGGAATTTATTTCCACAACAAAGATACACCTTTCCAAACACTGTCAAGGCTGCTTTTTTTTTTAACCATTAAAAACAAACAAACAAACCAAAAGATGTGCTTCCCTCTGCTCATTCTTGCACATGTCTGAATCATTTTGGCTGAAACTTACCAAAAACCCCAAACAAATAAACCCCTAAGCAGTCATCTAGCTTGGAAAATAACCCTGACTGGAAAATCAACCTAACTGGTTCCAGTTTGGCAAAATGATGAGCAATTGGGAAGAATCCTACAGTGAGAAGCATCAGGCAACCATGATACATCCCCAAGACTGTTAAAGAGTGAGTTTAGGTCTAAGTGTGTATGTGGAAAGGGAATTTCTCAAAGCAAAGATCCTCATTACCTGGGAGATAAAGGCATAACAAAAACCTTTGAATGGGAGCAATTCAGATGAGATGAGATACTTCTTTTTTTAACCACCAGGGAAGTAGATATGAGAGCAGCCCATTCAGGGATGTGTTACAATTTCCATTTTTTGAAGTCTTAAAATCCCTAGCAGACATATATCTAAAAATACGTTTGTTCTAACAGATGCTGGGAGATCAATGCCAGAATCTTCCAGCGCAGTGGCCAGAGCTGTGTAGGATGGTGGGCTACAGAATCCCTTCTGCCCCCAAATGCTACTCTTTCCACAGTGAACACATTGAATAACCACTGCTGTCTCTTCAAGTGGATGAGATTTTTTCTGAAACGTATGGCTACTGGTTTTTGAGTAGTCAGAGATCTTCTAACTTTTCCCTTTTTAATATATACACCAAGCCTCTCTTTCTACTAGAAGCAATGCCATAACTGCAGCTGATCCACACAAGAAATGGGTGCAACAGAAGATAGCTTACCGAGGTTTCAGAAGAATTGTGCCGATATGAGCTTAGTACAGGCTTAAACTATATACTCAGAACTCACCCCCTGCTTTCCAGAATTTTGTCCATCTCTCTGCAATCACAGACACACAGCAGTTATTCTGCAAAACCTCATGGCTTCCCACAGCCCCTGCTCTAGTATTAACCGGTACAGCTAACTGAAAACTTGTAAACTGTTTTTCAGTTTGATTACCATTATTTCTGCCTCTTCCTGCTTCCTTTTGCTGGAATTTAGGACCATCTCTGATCTTTTACCTTCAGCAATATTCAGAGATTCTTCCCCTTTTGTTATAATTGAGAACCATTCCTGATGTCTCAGAGCTTGTGCAGTTTTTAACTGCACGTCTAAAATATATCTTTAATTTCTTGTTGGGTTTTCAGTGCTCTTGAGCTCCAAGGCCTTCATGTTTCTCCAATCGCTCCTTCTCAATTTATTCCACCTCTGATCCTCGTGTGCCGGTTGCCAATTTTCTCCCTTGCTCTTTATTGTGAAGCTGACAAGGAGAGCAGCAAAACTGACACGGCGAGGCACAGAAATCCTGCGGGAATGGCTAAAAATTGACAAGTGACGGTAGAACAAGTGGCAGCGACCAGGTTCTGACCCTGAGATCCGATTTCACATTTAATGTTCCTTGAGACAATGTAGGAATAAACAGGTATTTCAGTTTTACTCCTTTTTGTGATGTGTTATAGAAATATGACCGTTTAGACCTGTTGCTCAGAGGAATCTTAGTTTTGCTGGGATTATTTGATAGACCCTAGGCTCACTCTTATTTCCTAGACCCAGATCCATAGACAGATCTATGAGGGGTGGGACTTTGAAGAAGGCCAGTGGGCCTGAGAAAATCTGACTTTATGTGATGGTAATGAGAGATCAGGCAGAGACAGCAGAAGATCAATTTTGCTGGCCTGTTGGAGGCTCGTTAGTGTGCTGGAAGCAGTTTGAGGCTTTGGCACCAAGTCCCCAGTGCCTGCCCCATTAGCACACTAGGCTGTCAGAGAGACGGGGCTGGGGGCTTGCTGGGTCAGCTCCTCAGTGCAGAGGAATCTGACTATAGAGACATCTCAGGGCCTAGGCTCCTTGTGCTCTACCTGCCTGGGGACACGTGGACAAATACAGAGAGGACCTATTTTTGTCACTGTATATAAATATTAGCCACCCACTGTATGCATCTTCTTTGTTCTTCTGTACCCCAGCCCAACACGTAACACTTCCACAGCAGTCTGACCTTAAATCTCAATTCACTCCCAAAACCCAAGGGAGAGGGAGCTCTGTGAGGACTCTGGGAGATGGGTCATGAAATTAGCATTTTTGTCTCATTAACTTCTGAAAGCAGCAGTTACAGCATAAGGGACTTGGTCCTGTGATGTACCTACATATGCACAGCATACTTCTACTAAACCCATTAGAGCACCACATCTGCCTAGAGTACGTTTTTCTGGCCAGAACCCATAATATTAATCTCTGCTGTGTCCTAAATTCAAAATCTGATTTTACACCTACTGTTCTAGGAGATGCTGCATGAATAAAGGGTATGTCATTCTTGCCTCCTTTTGCACATGGAGCCACTCTGGGCTCCACTCCAGTGCTGCAGGACCCACAGGGGAGTTTGGGGATGACGTGGGGACCGAGGGGACAGCAGAAACCCAAGAGCGCTGGTGGGGGTAAGGATGGATAGGCAGCGAGACAAAAGGATCGCAGAAGGCAACAGCAGAAGTTTTGGGGTGAGGAAGATGAATGGGGGTGCTACCTAGAAGGGTAGAGTAATGAAGGTCAGCTATGAGAAGTCTGATTGTTACCACACCGAGCTGCACACATACATGTACAAGTGTGTGTTCAGAAGTCTCTTCTTAGCCGTGGCTGCACTCACTTTCATGAACGGCATACGTGGACATGGAGACCGATGCAAAGAGATAATACTGCAAACTGTGCTTGCATTAGGGCTAAAAGTTTAAGCACAAGCTCCCAAAATGAACGTGCAGTTTATAAAACTCTTTCATCTGGATGTTAATTTGGCAATAACCACTACAGAGAAAAGAGATTTTATGTCAGCTTGTAAAGCTATCGTTGCCACTGCTAGCCGGTATGAATGGCAGCATGCTGCAACTGGACTCACCAAGTAGGCATAAATATTGTGGATACCTTCACTGCTATTGTCACGGCGTATTGAACTTGCTTAACTGTGCAGGCCACCCTTATTTTGCGAGGAGATCACTCCCTCCAGATTCTCTGACCTGCAACGTCAGAAGGAAAGCTGATAGCTAACGTCCCTAATGTAGGCCCTGCTTTCCACAGAAGGTTGGAGCAGATGAGGTCCCTTCCAACCTAGTCTTTTCTGTGATTGTGTAAGAAAGAGAAGGATTAAGATTTCATTTCTGGGAAAGTGTGTAGAAAAAAATGTGCAGAATATACAGTTTTGGATAAATCCGGTGAAAAAAAGACCAAACTACCTTGTTCTGCTAATGCTGAAGTTTCTAAACAGTTACAAAATTTGATTAACACGTCTAATAGGACAGACAGTACCTAACAGCTGCCAGTAATTATTTAGCCTCTGGCTGGCTTGCTTATCCTGAAATGATTAAAGAAGCTGCAAATGTACTTCACAGTGGAGACAAGAAACTAAATAAGATTATTAGCCTTTATGAGAATGAACACTTCAGCAATAAAAATGACATGGGAGAGCTCAACTCTATTTCTTGAACAAAAAGAAGTCACTATTCTTTATAAACTTAATATTTCACAAATGCCAAGATTATGTATCTTGGGAAGAACTGTGGGATCTAGTTAGCATCACTGAAACTGTTCTGCCCAGACATAGTCATAGATGCTGACTGTGATCCAATATATGAGAACTGGGCATGAATGTGCATGTTTTGCCAGGAGATGGAGAAATACCATTCATAGGAGCTGTCTATGCTTAACAGTTTCTTAAATCACAGTACAGAGAACAGAAAATATTCTCAGGAACCAGCTTGCATTGTTTTGCATAGTGGATATCTGTCATTAATCTGATGGCAACTTTCAGGGCTGTCTATCTTACTGCTACTCTGATTGGTAGGAGTAAGATTGCCCTTAGCGCAAACTTACTTCTAAGGGTTGGTGTATGCTGAATCCCATACTCTGAGGAAGATTTATGCCAAGATTTTGGGCCAGACAGTGAGAAATACGGTATTCCCCCTACAGCCAGGAGAAGCCAGAGCAGAGAGATGGCAATGGATGGAAAACAGTCACCAGGGAATCGAAATGATTAATGGATAGATGGCTCTGCCAAGCAGTACCATATTAAAGGTTAAGCCTGGTTTTAAATGAGAGACTACACATTTAAAGCACCTCCCTCTCCTTAGAGCTTATTACAGAGATCTACAAAGTCAGTGGATTGCCTTTTGATTACATCTAGGAGACTGCAAACATCCTAGAGACAAGGTCTTTCCTCTTCTAAGTATTTGCACAGCATGTAGGACCAGAAGAACTATCTTTGTTGGGAACTAGGACTATAATGAAATACAAACATCAGTTACCAGGAGGTAGCTGCTCAGCGCCACTGTTACCTTAGGCAAGCATAATGTTTTGTATTAACTGAAGAGAAAGGTGATGTTGAAAACAGCTGAATTAACCCATTATTAAAGGTGTGTATTCCATACCACACTGTGCTTCAAGAAATTTGTGAGCTAAACACGTTTCTTGGTTACGTACTCACGAAATTTTGATGTCAGAGTACAACAGCATTAAATATTAACTGATCCCCCAGAGGTCTTGAGATTATTTCTTTCCAAATAGGCTAAAAACTCTACAGTTAAAAATTATCACTGAAATTTTAAAACTCACCAAGTAACTTCAAGTTACAGTGAATAACTGGAGGACCAGAGCTGATGGGAAATTGTCTTCCCTGACTTCTTGTTATCCTCTCTTTCATTGTTTCCCTCTTAGTAATACAATGAATGGTGGGTGACTGTTGGTATTCAGGTGGATATAATGAGTAGTACTTTAGGAACTGTAATTGAGCATTAATTTGCATCCACTTCAGATAAAGTTAATGGCCAAGATAGTTGTCCATTAAACAAATGAAACTCGAAATTAGAGTTTAATTGTCAAAGGAAGTGTCTAAAGAGTACCTGACACTTTTAATTTTTCCCCCTTAATTCAGATTAAAATTTAAATCAACATCCAGATACAGCACAAGTTTTGGGGTTTTTTTTAATCTTTCACTTAAAAGTTAAATAGACTGATTTTAAATTTAAATCTCACAGGGAAATAAGCGCTAGCTGGGCTTAGCAAAACGATGCCATATTTGTGGAATACTAATTAAGAAGCCCCAACGCAAAACAATTCTCCCCTCTGTTTAAAGAGAAGGTTGGTGCATATCGAACTCTGTCATCAGCTATTACTCAGATTGAAATAGGTCAGGTCCCTGAACACCTGTAAATTAGCCTGGAAATTCCCTCAATTAATGAAACCTTGTCTGCCTGAATTTATCCTGCCTTCCCCATAACACTTGGACAATCATAGCTGTAGCATGTAAAATTAATCGCATTCTGTTACTTTCTGTGGAAGGGCATTTTGATTGCGCTCTGACCCCTGAGAAAAAGGTTAATACTTCTTCATTCTTCTTCACATTTTGCTCAGCAGATGTCCAACTCCTGCAGTCCAAACCGGCAGGCTTACTTCAGTCAACAGTCACAGGGCCCAGAGAACTGAACTGCATGGCTAAGACCGGAATTTGCAGTTCCCTGCAATGCATGTCCTTAAAGCAAGATGCTTACGCTGGTTTAAAGAGAAACTAGTGTAAACCAGTATCTTATTTTCTTACTGCCTCTGTATTGACACAGAAAGTTTCATATTTAACTTACTTTGAAAAATTATTTTTTCAAAAAGTACTTCAGCTACTGAAAACTATCAGTTGTTCTGTCCCCTTCTTCCCTGTCTAATGGCTTGTGCATAAGGCTTTTCTGGAGCACCACACCGTGCTGCAGGGTGCCATCACCCCTGGGGTTTATAGGCAATTGCAACAAAGCAGATGTTTACCTTTTCCAGGTTTTCGTAATGTTTAACTTTGCTGCTCTGGGCATGAGGAGTTGGGCCACTCCTGCCCTGGGAAGGGAATAACAGGGGGATGGAGCAGAGCAGGAAGAGGCATGGAGGCCCTGGAGACCCGGGCACTGCAGAGGGGCCGAGGGCGGTGCGGCCAGGGGCTGCTGGGCTGGCTTCCGCCATGCGCCGCCCGCGGCTCCCTCTCCCTGCCTCTTGAGTTACTGAGTTACTATCAGTGGAGCTCTAAGCCAGGAGCACAGATGAGTGTTTACTCCTCTCTGGCACTGCTCTAGACTTGATCTCAGCCCAGTCCATTAGTGGAGCAGAACCTTTACCACCCTCACTTACTGTGCAGGTCTAGTCAGAATGACAGAAAAGTAATTTCTGTTGTTGTTGCTATGCTTTCATATAAACTATGTCAGTGGCAATCACTGAACAGCTTTGCAAAAGTAAAAGTAGGTGACGTCTTTCTATCTGTGAGTATGGCAAAAGCACCACAAAGCTCTTCGGTACCTGCTCTGTCCTAAATGCGCTCCCATCAGAACCTGAGTAATGAAAAGAAATAAGCAAGACTATTTTCCAGTGTTTAATGTTTTTCCTCATAGAGTACAGGCTTACTACTGATTTTAATGCAGAGTATATTGTTATTACACTCACTATCAACGACGCTATTTGTAACTTCTTCTTACACCATCAGAGATATGCACTGTAGAAACAAAATTAATTAAGTGAATGCTCGATTAAATAAAATGTTATTATTCGAAGCTGACAACCTAAGTGACATAGTGATTAAAAACAAAAAAAAAAGGTAGCAAGTAGCTGAGGTTTAGGGCCGGGTTAAGTAAAGGGCATAAGTAACACCAACTTGTCTGGTATTGTTTTTGACTGGGTGGTCTTCAGCTGCATGGAAGAAGGTGCTCATTTGCACTTAGTGCCAATGTTCAAATCCCATAGCCAGGATAAAATAAAGTCATATTTAAAAAAAATGTACAGGGACAGGAAAGGACTTTGTTGAAATACTGGGCTAGGACCAGCAAAATCATCTTACTCTCAGCCTGTACAGAGCGCCATTTCCCACCAGACAGGCAAGATAAGCACCTCACCGCCTGCAGCCTCCCTCACCCATACCAGGGTTGCATTGGCCCCAGCCTGGCTCTGCCACAGACTTTAAAAGGGACCTTGGCCAAGGCTTTTTGTTTGCCATTCAGTCTCTAGTCATGAACACCACTATGACCCCCCTTCTCCCAACCTTACCCCTTCAGTTCCCAAGTTCTTACATGGCAGGTACTGTCTCTGACTTTGTGCTGGCAGACTGCTTCTTCCAACACACTCCTAAAATGGATTTTGTACCCTCAGGCCCTAATTCAATCACGTTCTGCCAAAATCTGGTGTTGAAGATAACTGCTGCAGAAAATTATCAAAGTGCTCAGTCTTCAAGGAAGACTCAGTTCTCCTCACAAAAAAGACACTTACCCTTTCCCTTCCTTTCTGAATATTTGAAATGTTTTATCTAAGTGAGCCTCGATTAAAAATCAGTTTATATATAGAGATGGATATATACACACATATAGATATAATGGTCTTAAGGGAGCCATCAAACATGAGCTGAGAACAAACCTGGAATGATTTAAGATGTTTCTGCTGGTCAGGACCTAGCTGAAACAGATGAAGTGTACTCACGTGATGTGAAACAAGTTAGATTTAAGTCACCTTCACTGACCGGAGGTGCCCCTAAATCTCTTTAATTGGGTAGTCAGATATGCAATGAAGTTAAAAGAGCATGTCTAATTTACATGCATAATTATTTCAACCATATATGCAGATTAAGCCCTGAGGGACAGCCCTTAAAAAGGCAGAAGCAAAAAGAAGCTGATGTAGGGCTTGAGAGTAACAGGCAGTTTCACACTCAGGCGAGCACAGAGCTCAGCCTTGTGGCCAAGCAGAGCCCCTTATTTTGAAAACAAAGCCCGGTTATGGCGCATTTGAACTCAGGCTCTAATCTTGCAGGCTACAGGGACTCCCTGGGCTCATACAGAACATCACTGACTCAGCCCACACCTACCAGCGGGTTATGGAAAGAGCCACAGGCGACCGGGCTGCGCTGCACCGTGCAGGCAGAGCGCTCACGCTGACCTTAACTGCAAAAGTGCTCCTTCTCTGCAACACAGCCAACTGCCACAAGGAGAATTTATCCCAGGCGGGGTTACTTCCAGACAGGCTGTGTCAGAATAGCAAAAATCCAAGACTTTAAGAAATGTAGAGGAACTGCCACTCACTTCAGCTTCACCCTGCCCCGTTCAGCTGCTGTTCCCATCTGTACCCTCCTTTTGGTTTTTTGTTCGTGTTCTGAAACTGAATTGGTAAGCAGAAAACTGTAGTTACTGAATAAACTACTGCCAAAAATCTCTAAAGGATACAACGAAGAGCAATGAGGTTGCTGCGTGATAGGCAAAGAGCAACTTCCAGTCCAGAGAAACTCAGTACGGTTTCCCACTGGTGTCGTTCGAAGGGAAGTCCTCCACAGTTCCCCGGGGAAGCTGTAACCCATGGCTCGTGGGGTCACACACCCCCACACACTCCCCATGGCTGTTCTAAGGGTGCAATTAATTTCATTTTGCACTTAGTGGTTTCCACTCCTTCCACCTGCTGTAGTTCTTGCTCTGGGTCTAGCAATCACCAATTAGGTCTGGTTTACATCCAAAATTTTGCCCTTGAATGCAGCATATCCTTAGGAAACTCTTGATCTGAAGACACAAACACCAATGTCCTTAGCAATGTTTCTCAGTGGTGAACTGCTTCCACTTGCATGCTTAATTTCTAATTTAAATTTGTCTACCATTACCTTCCAGCAGTAGGTTTTCTTTATGTCCTTATTTGCTGGTCTAAAGAAATCTTCACTAGATGGTTTCCCCCCTCCATGAAGACACTACCCATTAAACAACTCTCCCTCTCCTCTTTTTGATAAGCTAAATACACTGAATTCTAATCTACACACTCTTATCTCTAATTGCTGTCTTCACTGCAGAACCAAGAAAACCTTGAATCTAAAATTATAATCTTCCTTCGCTGTAGCTTTCTAAAAGGCTCTTCTCATACAACTTCCAGTTGCTATTTAGGTTTTTTTATTTGAGTGCTGTCCTCTTAATTTTATTTATTTGGAAGAAAGCCCTTCTGACCATCATTTCTGGGTGAGACTGCCATGTATTTGTTCGTGAGCTCTAGCATCTACATACTAGCTTCAGTTCTTGGGTTCAAGTGATGGCTTGCTTTCATAGCAAGGTCTAGACAGGTCCATCCTGTGTGATGCTTCTTGTGTTAGAAAAACAGTTAACTGTAATTGTTGTGTGGTGTAAGTTACAATGTCTCGTCTGCGTATGTCACTGCAGGATGCTCACACTCCCAAATACCAAAGTTTTAGTTGGGTTTCCTATAGCCATGTTTCCATAAACACCTCGTACCAAGTTTTGCTCGTATCCGCCAAGTCTCACGAGCTCACGTTTCATACCCAGTGGATGTACTGAAGAAACTCAGAGACGACTGCAGATGAGAGCATGAGAGCAACCTTGGTGTATAATCTGGAGTTCTGTAGGTCTTAGGACCTTTTTCCTGCATGAGATGGAGTGCAACACAGAGATTCCTGAGTCAGCAAAAGGTCACAGCAAGAGAGAAACTCATTGTGAAGTTCTCTGGCGGCTCCCCAGCCTTTGTTTAACTGCATCGCCCTTGGGCTATGTGGGAATGACTCAGCTCATTCTCTTAGCAGATCTTATCCCCTCTACAACACTGCCTAACCCACACCCAGGTCCAGGCGTGAGCTTGCTCACACCAAGCCACCAACACAGGCACCTCTTGTCTTTTCATCCAGCACAGCAAGCTTAGATCTGATCTCTCTGCGGGCATAGAGAGACTCTGAGCATCACGGTCCGTTAGGTCCCGCACTTGTCCAACAGGTGCAGCTCCTATCCAGAAATTACATCAGCTTGTGCCATTCTGATGAACCACCTCTTAGTGACTGATGGGATCTGCTGCCCAAGGGTCTCTGCTACACGGCTCCCACACCTGCAGCACCTGGCACTGAGAGACAGGCCAGTTGTGGGTACACAAAGGGCCAACATCATCAATATTAAATGAGTGCTAAAAAAGGCACTTTGTGTAGAAAGGGTTCTGAAAGGGCAGGATTTCTTAGGGCTGAGACTCTCACTTCAGGCTGTGTTTTCACTTATTTCACTGTGATACCTGAAATTTGGCTATTAGGAGCATTCAGCTTATCAGTTAAATGGATTTTTGAGTAGCTCTTCATCATCTCCCTTCAATACTGTCAGGTTTTGAAGGAAGATGTTTATAAGCCATTATATAGAGATATCTTTTATGTGTGCTAAAGAGCTCTTTCTCCAAGATCTTTATACTCACACTCCAATGTATAATCAGCTTTTACAGCTATAGTAACGTCTTCAGAATAGGTGGTTGGCTTTTTACAGTGGAAATCCCTGGTATATCCTTAACTACAGTATTGCTCAATACAAGAGTATAGAAATCCATTTAATATAACACATACAACATTTTATCATGAAAACTGCAATTACTTTCAACAGAACAACAGCTTCCAACCAGAAAAGCTGACCTGACTGTTCCTCTCTCAGCAAATGCTGAAACCAGCACTTAACACATTGCAAAATAGAAGAGAATCTCTCCTCTGACAGGGCAAATTATAAAAAAGTAATGCTTATATTATAAATAGCTTTAAATGCCATATAACATGGGTGTAAATTAGGGTACCATTACAGCTATACTCATTTACGCCAGGCCTCTAACTAGCCTATAACCCTGTGTAATTCTAGTATTAATTACTGGTGCTTTTTTAGTGAATGGTCTATTGTTAATTCTCTCAGCAGGCGTTCTATGTTACCGCATGGATTGCCCTATGTTCACCTGATATGCTGAGAGTTATGGCATATCCTGTAACTTCCCAGCAAAGGAAACCATAAATTCCTTATGATATCTCAAAATATATTTCCTTTATGTTTGTGGAAAAAGAAGGAAGAATGACAGTAGTTTAATAATACAGAGCCGTTTACTAATCTTTGCAATCAGATCTTTGCGACTTTTGCTGCCATCGCACAGTGCAGTCACTTGCTACAAGTGAGAAACCAGCACAGGGTATCCTGATAAAGTTCAGTACACAAATCAGCCGAGACTGGGCATGCTACATCAGTCTTTCTGGTTGGTACTTTATTTTTGTAACTACTGCATTTGTGTCCTTTCAGGTAATATTCATCTAATGCTAACATATTAGATCTAATTTGAGTCAAATTTAACACATTTAAACCTATAGCTAAACTCCGTATTTTGTGTGTGTTCTGCCAGTATTAACATAACTGAATGCTGTGAGGCATATTAATGACTCTCACGTGCAACTTGCTACTTGTTTTAAAAGAACTTTGTTGTAGAAGTTCTGCAGCCAATTCACTACATGTGTGAAGTCAGCAGAACAACTCATTTCCTACTATAATAAGACTCTACTCTCTGGTTGGGATGGTTGATTGCCAGAAGAAATGGCTTTCTTAAGAATGGAAGCACACAATTGCCTTTCTTAGCTGGTCTATTATTCACTGTCAATCCCATGACCTTGCCATTTGTTTTTTAAGTGTTGATTTTGAGTTTTCTTTTTTGTTGAAAAGGACACATCGCCTTCTCTTCTCCCTCCCCTCAGATAATTGTTTCTTTAAATTATGTAACTACTAATTTTCACCGTAGCTTCTTAACTCGCACTTGTACCTTCCCCTTATTTCTCTCGTGTATTTGTGTATTGGCAGCTCCTCAACCAGCGCTACTACGCTGACCTCAGTCCATCAACTCTGACAAACCCACTCCAAATTGTGTCAATCAAAGTTTAGTATATGTTCCCCCAAATTATGAGATATCCATCTTCTGGAAGTCAGCTCTTTTCAAGGCCCTGAATCTTAGAACATGAAAAAAAAAATCATCCAAAGCTGCTGTGCATACATTAATAGTAATTAGGAAGGTTCGTGCAGTAACAACCAACATGGTCTTGTCAGAAAGACATGCATCTTCCAATAGTCCAAAACATGTACTTGTAAAGAACTTGTAGGTGGTCTTATTTACTCCAGATCTCTTCCTTTTCCGCACAGCTATATTACTTAGTCTAATAAAAAGATTTCAAGTGTCTCTGCCAATTTTTCCCATAATTAATAATTGTGAGCTAATTGATATTATTCTTCCACATTCTGGTGAGACTTAGGACATAAAGCCATAAATTATATCACCTGTCCTCAGTAGACTGTCCATTTCTTTTCTGTATTTTTATTGCGCTTCTACAAATACCCTTAGTACAGAGAAGGAAGAAAAATAATCTCATACTCAGAACTTAAGGTTCAGGTTAAAAAAAAGGAGAGGGGATAAAGGAATATTCGAGCATTTTATGCATCTGTGCTTTCTGGGGCACCCATCAGTGAGAGGATTCCCTGATCTGTGTTTATTTTCCAGGACATCAATTTAATTTCTCTGTTTGAGTCCACTGTGTTTTCACCTATGGTTCTTTCTCTTCTTTTGGGGTTAACTGAAGTGGTGTTTTTCTACAGCTTAGGAATATATAATAGACTAACGCATACTGCACCTAGTAATATCATCATGTGACCACAGACTACATTTTCTCCTTCAACATGCTCAAACAACTCCAAGAATATGGCAAGGTACTAGAGCTTGTTATGAACTCATTCATACCGAGCCTTCATTTCTTTCATTCTTCAGCCTCATTGGGACAATATAGGATTGTTTCTCCTGCTTTACTCAAAGTTTTAGCTCTTTTTATAGTTTTTAATTTTAATTTAAGAAGGATGCCTCTCGCTAAATACATCTTCCTTTGACTTGCTGTCCATGTGGAGGAAATGCAGCCGAGTTTGTTGAAATGAATCAACTAAGTATCATGAATACACGCTCACCTCTACCCCCTCACACACACAGAAGCAGCATCATCACTAGCTACTGAGACACATAATGGAAAATGCTGTTTCACAAATAATGTTTTTCCTGACCCACATGAACTTGTTACGCCTGCTCTAAGTGTACTGAACTTGCTCAAGAGTCTTCCCAGTGGTGTCTCTAGAGCCAAGCCAGTGTGGGTATACACAGTTTGAGAGATAATGAATGGAGAAGTGACAATTAACTCCGCTTTAAAATATGCATTACAAAAGCAAGCATTTCTCTAACTCTGCCAAACAAAGTCTCTGAGATAGCACTAACTAAATTCCCTCTCCATAAGAAGTTTGACTCAAGTGCTTCAGTGTAACTCACAAGTACTGACACAAGAGACTTTGGTTTACTATTGTTAAGAATGAATTCGAATAAACTGTGCATCCCAAAGCTCCACTTAAGAGAAGCAAAAAGAGAAAATTGGCAGGTAGCAGTTAGACAGTGGGATGAATGACTGCCATTGACAATGCCCATAAACAGATTTTTCAAAAACAAACACATTTTATTGCATACAAACATAATGCATTTTTCCACTTTGGGCTAGTAAGAGATTCTAATTTTTTTGAGAAACGTGGAGAACAGCCACTTCACAAGTTTGTCAGAAGAGCAGATTCAGTCACTGCATTTTTATTCAATATCCCATATGCCTCTCATGCCAGTTTGTGTTTGATGCAGAGCAACACGCTACTGATGTGCAGTTCTAACTTCACCTTAGACATGCATACCACAAAACTAGTTTATGAGCACTTTTAAAAGTAAATCTTAAATGTCTCGTGTTAAGTAGAATCTGAGCGTGAAATCCCTATCCCTATAGGTCATTTAGCGCAACTCCTGTATAATGCTCACTCTCCAACTTGGCTTTGGCAAAAGCAGCAGCCATCACTGCAGGAGGTGCCTGAAAACAGCCGTTAAGTAGCGCTCTGGATGTCCTTAGTCATTAAGGCACCAGAATAGCAGGACAGCTGTAAAACACTGAAGTGGGATTTTCAAAACCACTTGGCATTTGTCAAACTTCTTTCCAGTGAGGTCAACGGTAGTTTTACCATTGCTCCTAGTAAAAAGCATAATGAGAGCAGTACTAACGTGCTTTCAAATGCCTAATGATGTCCACACACAACCATTAATATAGACGCAAAATGAAGACCGCCTATCCAGACACCAACAACTGCCAACTGCAGTTTATATTTAACTCAGATTTGGGCACCTCGGCTCATGAAGCATCACAGGGAAGGACGGAAAAGGGTGTAATGTTGTCTCTGTGAAAGTCCAAACCAACCAACCCACTGGAGTGGATTTATAGTATTTCCCTCACTAAAGCAGCCTGAGATCCAACTACACTTCGTGTTGTGCCTTACACTTGAATTATTCCTGCCAGCTTAAGTGGGTTAGTACAAAAGTAAAATGCTAGCTGGAACAGAATACAGCTTCTGGTAAATTGTGCTCACTGTGTAGGATGTGTATCCACCATTATGGGGCATATAAGAACCTGGTCTGCTGATATCTTACTGGAAGATGTTCTCTCAAAAAATACTATCTTCAGGACAGAAGGTGCCTTGGAAGAGAAACTTGATGGAGGTATAGGAGACTTAGGCAAAGATAACAGAGAGATGAAAAGTGCAATTGCAGGTGGAAAAGAAGAAACAAAGATGTACTATTAAAAAAAATTAAAAGGGGGAAAGCAGGACTGGCATGCAGCACAAAGCAAGGATGTGAAGCAGAAAGAAGCACGTCTCTTCAGCAACCCTTTTGTTGGTGCTGGTTTGCAAACAAATATATTGATTTAGTGAGCTTCGGAGGAGGGTTTTTTTTGTTAATTTTTACCTTTCAGAAATAAATAGCTGTCAGCCTTAAAGTCTGAGCTAAATTCAAAGGCTTCAGAACACAAGCAATAAAAAATTACACAGAGCAAAGAAAAGAATATTGTGTTGTAATGCTAAATACACCATGCAGACATATGATATAATTACTCAAGTTTCAATATATGACCAGTCTCAGAACAGAATGCATGTCACTGAACAAATCCTGTAGTTACACTTCTGCACCCAGCAAAGCTAGAAACCAAAGGGTCAGATGCTTTCGTTTGGAAGTGATGTTGTGAGCCAGCCACGTCTGCCTTCTCCTTTGCTGTACTGAGGCAAATGATTGTAAGAAATCTAGGCAATGCATCAAGTTTCCATCAAACCACAATTCAGGCAATAATCCTGTAGGTCTCCATTACAAAATGGACTCTTAGGATTAATGTTTTTGGAGGTCACTTTGTTTAAATACTATTTTGCTTCAGTGTGAGCTCATGTTGTTCCAGTGGTGGGAATGATGACTACACCGAATGCTTTTAGATGAAAGCCACAATGAAGTGCCAAAAACCACCTACAGTAAGATGTGGCTAGCCATCTGAACTTGGGGTAGAAGCAAGAAAGGCTGGCTACTTACTTTTAATCTGAATGGCTGACTTCAATCCATTTGTCTTTGACTCAATGAAATTGCTGTTCTGAAGCCCTTTGGAATCAAAATCTCCATGAAACTATACTCAGGTTTGGATCAGACTCTGGAGGTTTTTTTTCCTTCTTAGCAAGCCACAGCATGGCTAGTTAGAGACACCTCGCTTGATCCGGCTGCTTATTAGAGAATCTACATTCAGAATCTACAAAAAAGCTATGAGCAGCTCTACCCCTTGTCTCCCGGGAAATCACTTTTCATTTTAGGTATGTTGATGGATCATAGGGCAACAGCCGTGGCACACAGTAATGAGCTATTAGTGAGTTTGTCCCATAAGTTATCTGCACTTGAGATAGAGAGAAAAAAGTTTCATTTGCCTTAAAGGCAGAAATGTTCCACCAAAGTGGAATGATTGACTGACCTTGCAGCTCTAAGGCTGATCATTTGGCACTAGTGTAAATGAAAAATTCATCATTACTGATGATTTTTGACTTCCCTAGAAAAACCAAATATTAATATGGTTTAATACAGCACAATTGAAAATCCAGAATGCAATAAAACTTTCATATCATGCTAGCACAGGGATTTCTTTGTGTTATTCATTCAAAGAGTAGGATATTCTCCCTCTCTATTTCAAGTCATTTTTTCTGGAGCTGAAATAATATGGTATTTCATTTGAGTACCCTTCACCACACTTGCAATATATGGGCTCACAGGTATTCTCAGTTTTTCATAAATGATAAAACTTTTGTGTGCAGCTTACCACAAATTCTGAGTCCTTGGATTATTTCCCCAAGAACTACTTGGATACATGCTGTGTAAGTGTAACGGCCTGTGAGGTACTTTGGCACTAGGAAACCCCGCTCTGGAGTAAAAGCTGAGAGAGATAGAAAAAGGGATTCTTTACTGAGACAGGTGATGGTGACCTTTAGAGGCTTACAGCTGATAAACAGCCCAAGTCTATGACATACAATCTCTATACACGAGACCCTCAAAGGTCACGAGTCAAAGACAAGATTTCATGTTTTTCCTAACCTGAAATTGGGATGCAACTTGCAGAAAAGAAATAATAATTTACCTTGGAATACTATAAAATATGAATTAGCCACAGGGAATTCACATTTTCTAAATAAATGCCGATTAAAATAAATTAAGAAGCTATAGCAGTCCTGCACTAATGAGGGAAGTCATATTATTACCTCTGCATTAAGTACTGTATCATCCAGTAATTCCATTTAATCACAGTGAGATTTTTTTGTTAATACAAGGACCTAAACTAATATTGCAGTAGATTTGAACAATGAATTATACAGGTTCAGTGTTTCCCAGCCAAAATTACACATTTTCCTGTATACTACACATGGTGGTGACTCTAAATGCAATCTTGTGAAAATTATAAGAGGTGTCACCTCCATTTTTTAATTCTTTCATGTTTCAATAGTGTTTTTGAACTCTACAGATGTCTAGTAGTAAATTTCACTTGTCCTGTTAAAATGCAGATAGAATTACAAACTGTTGTGATACAAGATTTATAAAACCTTGCTACTATGTCTTAAGGCTCCAGTAACGAACAAGAAAAAGCACAAAGATGAAGTCAATACGTAACCTAGCAAGAGACTAGAAATAGGTATATTAATCAAAATGTCAGGGGAGGAGACAAAAGGACCTAAACATCTTCACAGCCGTATGATGTCCTAACTTTCCAAACACAAGAATCATGAACAGGCAAGAAAACAAAGCTAGCTCTTTCAATTTGATTTATAGAAAAGAGCAAATCATCTTGTGGTCCAGGTAGCACAGACCCAACTTCAAACAAGAGTAGGAAAGACATTCTATCAAGAATTCTCCAGGACACCTTAGCCCTGGACTAGGTTCAAATAGCTAATTAGCCTCATGATAAGCAACTGAAAGGCTGCAGAAGTTAAAGAGGATGTTTCTTTGCTAACATGCTTTGTTGTTGTTTTGCTTTGTCACTTGTCCCCATTGTTGCAAATCTACATTCCCTTAGCAAGTGATGAAGCTGATTCTCTAGTAACCTACAAATAAGCATAGCATCACCCCACTCCTTCAGGCAAAGGGAAATTTGTTACTCAAGGAGGCACTGGCAAATCCCTGGTGTGGGATAATCCCCTGGATATGGGGCTGGGAGGTTTCTGAATGCCTGGAGGAGCCTGTACCTGAGCTGCACAAGTTTGTTGGTAGGAGTTTAACACACCTTACCCATTTGTGGAGAGGATGGTCTTGAGTCTCGTCACCAATGGGAAGAGTAAGGTGAGGACCTGAAACTCAGAGCTCAGGTTTTGCATTTCCCTTGTTGGTTTGTTTCTGGTATCTGATTTGTAACAGTTCCCTGTTGGATCCACCTGCACAAAACTTATCTGGCTTGTTGAAGCAGCTATGCACCAGGTGTGTTAGTGATTTCTTAGGCAATGGAGTTTGCAAATAATGCAGAGCCTTGCATAGCCAGGGCACTTATTAAAGAGGCATTTACTAGTGCATCTATCAGACCTGAATTATAAGCTTCTCACTCTTACCAGCCACTAAACATAAATGTGTCTTAAAATGCTTTATAGTGATTATAGTGCTAGACTGAATGGTGCTACCAATTTATTCATGGTTACTGATATGATCATTTTTAATGTGATTTCCATACTTCACTAAGCTTTTTCCCCCCCCCCCTAAAGTACAGTCTCTCTGAAAGACATGCTTCTTTGCTCTGTAATTACACAGAAAGCTGGAACAAAAGAATATCTATGCCTATGTTTAGAAACCTTATTGAAACAAGAGTGGGAAAGGGAACGAACATTGTCTTCCAGACTGGCACTGCTTATCACGCTGGTACTTGACAGAGAACAGGTATGATCGCTGTGCTTCGGCAAAGCATTCACGAACTTGGGTCCTGCCATAGTGGATCCAACCCAGGTGGTCTCACAGTCCGTCTCTCAAGGGTGCCCAGCACAAGCCATTCATGCAGAGACACGAGGAACTGCATAGGAAGGTAGGAGAAACTAAGTGCTTCTATTGATCACTATTTTAGAACATGAAGTCATCAGCGAAAGCCAGTGCTTCTGGCAGGTGAAGAAATACGACACTTTATCCCCAATTTAAATGGAGCGTGGTGACACAGAGAGGATAAACAACTCATCCAATGATTTGTGGTGACTCAGGGAACTGAGCATGGGATAAATCTGGTACTATGACTCTCACCACCTTACCGGTATTGTATGACTCTGGATGTATTTTTTTCAGAATACTTAGTCCTTCGTGAATATTGCTGAAGTCTTTACCCTGGAAGGCCAGGCCCTGCTGTGGACACCAAACAGAAGTCCACCAGCCCATAAGGGCTGTAATCCCACACACCCTGGAAATGGAGGCATGGACACTGCAGTGATCCATGTGGTTTACAGAATGAGAAAAATCAGAGCGTGAAAGAGAGGACCATTAATGAGCAAAGTAATAATCTGTAAAACGTGTTTAAAATAGTTTTTAGTGTTTACCTGTATCTCATCCTTGGGAAACTTATAGCCCCTCCAAAAGCTTTGACTAGAATCACCAAGCTCCCAGCCTGGGCAATTCAAATACTTTCTGTTCAATGACAGGAAACTAATCCACCTGAGTTCTCCTCGTTTTGGGATAAGCCTTTATGCCTGAATGAATACGAAAACCTGAAGAGGGATTGGTAATACAACATGCTACTGACAGAAACAACACTGAACAGTGTACGTTGTCAAAAAAATTTCCATGTTGGCTTTTTATTAAAAAACTTGCTAACCCTTGCTAGGACTGACAGAGAGAAGGAAATGTCTTGCAGCAGTCAAGGCTCATAGGGCAACTGTTGCAGTTTAAAGCTCATCATCTTCCCTCTTTTTATTATTCTTCAGCCTGCTGTGGCTGACACTATGCATAACCAGCTCACAATCACTTCCTTCTCGCATTTGATTTCCCATGTTTCACCCTGTGGATTTTATCTTGCTAATGAAACCTACGCTATTTGTCCTCAGGTATTCACATGGTCCCCATTGCTAGAGAGCCTGAAGACCTGAACATCTTAATGGAGCTTTACAAATTCCACTGGCTGCTTCTGAACCACCCGAGATGAAAATAAAGACTTTAAGTCATTCAGGCTGGGTCACTGGTGTTGTGTATCAATTATGCAGATTCCCTCAAATGGATTCTGAAAGCATCTGTCACACATGAAAGAAAAGCTCTGTGAGCCTTTGCTAACAAAAATGTCTTTTGTTCCCTGACAACTTTGTACATAAAGGTGTGAAACAAGATGGTTTAAACAGGCTTTCCTACTACATCGAGCAAGCAAATCCTGTTGCAGGGATGTGAGGATGATAGCTTTTCATATATTCTGAGCACTGGACGGGTGAGGTGGGGGCTGGCTGCCCAGGACTCGCCCTGGGGCAGTTCTCACTGGGGGAACAGCATAAAGGGAATTCTGTTCCCTCCCTGTGCACACAGGAACTCTCCGAGAGGAAATGCGCACAAGCACAAGGCTATGAAAGTTTCAAAGACTGTATAATGAGAGTGATATGCTGATAATCAGCTTAATTCCCATTTCAAACACCTAAGTCCCTTTGTGAATCTGGCCCTATAGACTTAATCCTGCATACAGCTTAATTAGCTTAATTGTTGACCAGGTCTGGTAAAGAGAGGGTGGGCAGGACAGTGTGCTCTAGGGAAACTGTCCACACCCAGCAGGTCAAAGAAAAGCTTATGGTGGATGGGGCTTGGAGAGCTCTAAATGGAAATGGCTTTGTTTTCAGAAACAAGAAGCCTGGGAAGAGGCTGCAGAAGTTTGTGTTCAGATAGGCAGAAGTAACTGGGACTGAATGTAGAGGAACCTTTTAAAGCTTTTCAGGACCAGAATGATCCCATGCCCAGGGCACCGAGGATCGCTTTTACATTCTTGTCTCCAGACAAATGTCTAATTTCACTATTTATGACTAAGGAAGTGAGCATGCAAGAATATTGTAGCTTATTTCTGTTTGCTCTGAAAGAGCCATAACTCAGGTTTGGCTCTATTTCCTCCATGTGTCAGTTTTCTTCATACTTTCACTGGGACCATGTTCTTTTCACTGGTCCATGTTCTTGCTCTTCCCTTGTAGCTTCAGACATCTTGTAGGATCAAGATCATACTGCTTAGCACGCTGCTTCTTGACATGCAGGAAGAATTTGAGGCTGTGACTGAGGTCCACATGTGGAGAAGACTCTGAGAGCCATGATAAGGGCTCTGGGACCAGGCCCACTGCTGATGCCTTTGCAGGGACAAAGGCTGCCACAGGCGCCTCTGGCACCACAGATGACCTTTAATCACTCCACAGTTCAGGTGCCTGAAGTCACATTTGCCACTGTAAATCGCTAATAACCTGGCAAAAGCAGCACTTGAGTATCTGTCTTTCTGTAAGAGCAGTAAGATAGAAGTTGGCTTGTCTGGGGAACTTCTGGGAAAGTATTTTCTGTTGCATACAGGAAGCGTGCAGTTTTACTTTATGCAGCAAAAGTCAGGTGTGTAATTAAATTAGTATCTACCTAAGACTAAGTATGCATATAAACCTTTAATTAGGTGATTGAGAATGCCAGAACTGAAGTTGATTTTGGCATTTTTTTTGTTTACGCTGGTATACATGGTTAAATGAGGAGAAAGTTGGGTCTACCAAGCTGTCTCAGTTTGTAGAAGGCTCATTAAAAGATAAAATAAGCTATCCTTCTACAGTGAAGAAACCATTAAATATAACTCCTATAAATATTTACTCATGTGAAGAAATTCTCAATCCAAAGAGTTTGAGAAACATAGTCTTGTTTTACTTGTCCTACTATAAAAAGAATCCAAGCCTGCCCAACCTGATCAAACTGCCTTTCTAATATTGCAAACATGCGTATGGAATTGGTTTCTACATTTTCCCACGTTGTCCCAAAGGACAGCATCATATTACATTATACACCAAAGCCACAAGCATTTAAAAAGACATAAAGTTCATCCTGGCTATTAGTAGTTATTCAGTCATTCAGGCGAGGCAATTAAACTGGAGTCAGAGTAAAGAACAAGTAGCAGGAATTTCAGTGAAAAGAACCTGTCAAGAGCTAGAAGTCATCTGCAATCTAAGATCTTCATAGTACAAACTTACCAGACTCACCGATACATTTAGAGGATCAGAAAAGGAGAAGCAATATCCCTAAAGTCCTCTCCCTGTCGCCCCTAGCAGCGCTGTCAGCATGGTTTGTGTAGCAGATCATCAATGCTTCCTTGGCAGTGGAGAGCTGGCTGGAGCTTGCACTTCCTCCGGCCTGGCACAGCTCCTGTTGGAGGCAGGTCTCTACACCAGCTCAGCAAGGCTGCTCAGCTCCCAACCAGGCACTCTTTACTTCTCAGCACATGGACTAAAAAGTAAATCTCCTGCTTTGGGGCTGTATTCCTGAATGTAACGTGAGTATAGGCCAGCTTGAGATAGTCACTGTACCCATCAAGAGAGACTGGGGCCTTCCAAACACCCAGAGCCACCTGCTTTAATGGTTTGAACCAAAGCCTGAAGACGAGATCCCAAAATACAGGATTTTGTAAGACTTCATGGCAGGACCGGCATCCTTGAGTGATCATGTAGTCGCTGATGTGCCTTTGCAGTATGGGCAACTGCTGCCCTGTGAGGCAGCCCTCTGAGTGCAGTGGCACTCTCTGTGTAAAGCTCTCATTTCACTGTCTGTCTCTGCTAAGCTGAACAAAATAGCTGTCAAATATTCCACTGTCTCTCCCCCAGTTACTTCACTTCCCTGTTATTTCGGCTCCTCACACCATAACCTTTGTTTAAAGTAGTAAGTATTAACAAGCCTTTTTTTTTTGCCAGTGCTTTACAATCTGTTCTGCCACTTCAGACAGGTGGTCTTTTTTACTAGACCATGCATCTCATCATCTTCTCTGTCCTGACAGTCTTTGACCCTCTGTACACACTTTTCACGCTTCTAGTCAAATGGGCATCTGTTTTCTCCTCCTTCCTCCTTATGGGAAAGTTTCAGCTAAGTGCTTACCAGACTCTCATGTAACTAAGTCATGCAGTAACTCAACAAATAAGAATTTTTTACAGGAGTTTTGTTTGACAGTTCATACAAAAGCCTCCTTTCCTCTTGAACACACTCATTCAAGCTTATTTTGCACTCTTACTTATTCCTGTAAAAGTAAACATGCACAAATGTTCCTTCATTTAAGGCATAACTATATTATTCTATTAATTAAAAACATCCTCATGTACTTTTCCATGACAAGACTGTGGTCCTGATTTGCAATAAACACTTGTTACAGCAAGCTTAATTGATGCTTTAACACTGGAGCCTATTATCATTCAGTGTTTGCTAATATAGTCAGTGGCTAGAGTTTATATTCCTCTCAGAAGTAGTGTTTAATTTTCTCCCAGTGCTACCTACCATTAGCAGATTTAGCTTATCGGAAAATGCAGCAAAAACATACACAGCTCCCAGCCTCTGACAGTATTTTTCAGTTGGAATAAAAAGAAGTGAAGGCAGCTTTTTGAAAGGCCCAAAAGCTTACTTTTTTCTGATTTTTTTTTTTTTAAATAAAAACAAACAGTAATGAAAATCTATTTGGCACAAATAGTTTCTAGGACATGGCAGCCGAAACATTACTGACTCTAGCTTCTTTCACTCCCATAAAGCCACCTGCTATGCCCTCAGGTTGCAGTTGCTTTTTTGCTGCACCTTTCTGTTGCTGATTGCATGAAAGATTAATAGGGGTAAGGGTTACTTGGCTTGAGAGGTTCCATGGGATTGTACGTCCGTTTGGGTTATTTCACACAGAAATGATGCAAACACTGTTTGCCCTTTTGCACTATCCCTCATACAGGAAGGGGTTGCCTAAAGCCATCTAGGGCTTGAGAAAAAATATTATTTATTTCAATTAACATTGACAAACAGTCACTTAGACCCCCTCAGCATTCAGAAGAAAACTACAACTGAAGATGGAGAAGCTTCACGCAGCCATGGCTAGGTTTTCAGAATAAAGTTTAGATGAGGACACACAAATGTGCATGGAAAGCTTTGTGTGTTTGTACCTGTAAAACAAAAAAGCACACTGAGATTATACCTTGTCTCTCATGCTTTCTGGATCATCGGTATTTGTGTGAGGTCACCGCTTCATTTAGCTTTTCTGTAAATATAGTGGAACATTTAAGATGCCTAGGAAAGATGGTTTTCTAAACATCTTGTGAGATAATTTTGGCAGAGTGTATCTTTCTTAGAACCTGCCAGTATTACAGAATAAATATGCAGAGAAATATATTCTAATTTTATTTTTTAAATATTTTACACAGGCAAACACATTGCACAGTGTGGATATCTCCACATACTCTCCACACAAGATGCAGGTATAATTTCATGTACATATGCCTACATGTAAACTGTATATAAAACATGTACTTGGGATTAATTTAGAATATAGACACCTACAGATAGGAACTTAATAAAGTATGCAGATGTATTAAATAGGACTGTAGTCTAGTTGTTTGGCTTATTTCATAAAAACAACACAGGATTAAGTTGGAGCACTCGGGAAATAAATAGATACAATGAAGTCTACTGTATTTCAAGGTATAAGGCACCAATCTAACCAAGAGGAGGACACAGGCGTTCAAAAGGCTGTAAAAACCTGTCAAAAATCTGTTAAAGCAGAACAACAATTTAGAGTGCTGTTTCCTACAGGGCTGATCTACAGAGTTCTAGAGTGGGGATTGAAAGAACGATTCTGTGACACAGGATCCCAAGGCTGTGATTAATCCCAGTGTGCAAACCCCATGCTGCTAAGGGCTGGGATGTCTCAGTGCTGCAGACTGCAGTATAGTGTAAATACACCCGAGCCATCTGAAATAACCTAGAGTGGGAACCAGGAGCAGCTTTGCGACAGTAGCAGAAAGCACAGTGCCAGCTTAGATGCAGCATAGACCCCTTCTTACCAAAGAAGAGTGCTGCTGTAACTTGTCTGAGTCTAGTATCTCTGTACCGTACAGCAGTCCACTTCTAAGGAATGTCTTAAGTCAGAGCATGTAGTTGAACACCAAAGCACACAAGGCACAGGATGGTGTTTACTGTTGGGCTCCTCAAACAGAAACCCAACACTCCCTGCTTCTCCTTCTCGTGGGAAAGCTAAGACAGCATTCTGCCCCATGTGCTGCATGTTACAGCATGTTACTGTTGATACCTGAGTTCATACTCATGCCTTCAGTTCCTGAATATATTTTTTTTTAAACTGACTTGAGTTATCTAGACTTCAGCTACTTTTTTTTTTTTTTTTTTTTCTCTGCAGAGAAGTACAGAAGCAGCATAAAACTCATTCTGAGACTCTGTGTGGGGAATCTAGCGAGAGACCCAATCGTTTTTGAAGAGGATTATCCATGTCCCCATTCCCCTCTGCAGGGACAACAATAGAAGCTACTGCCATCAGACCGTCCCCACTGCTCCGTCAAATCCAACAGGCAAGTTCCCCACTGACACAACCCCATTAAACCAATGGACTTTCATCATTGGAGATTATAGCCCTAAAACTGTTTGCAAAGATTTCCCCAGAGAAAGAGCACAGATTGACCTTGAAAAGAAATTAAAGGCTCTGCCAGTGATTGCCAATAGTTGAAATTCAACAACTGTAAGCGCAGGCGGGATCAACATCCGGAAAAAGTTCTACATATCCTCTGGATAAAAATCATGACTAAACAAAACAAGCACACATGTTCTTATGCCTAGTCCCCAGCAACAGTAATGTCAGATGTAATGTTTAGGTATACACATACCTGTATTGTTTCTAAGGTCTTACACTAACTTGAGAGCCCATGGCAGACAATGATATGGGTGCTCAGTTGATTAGATAAACTACATTAAGCATGCTGCCTAAACACTAAAAAAAAAAGAAAAAAGAACTGAAATGTCACAACACTAATTTTAGGTAACTTCACATCCAAAGCATTTGAAGTAATTCACATTAGAAATTAATGTGGATTAACTTCCTTAGTATCTCTGCATACACATGCCCTAAGCACACAGTGAGAGGAATTCAAAACTAGACCACCTTCTTCCTTCGCAGCTTCCTCCTCCTGCTGTAGTTTCCAATGAAGTCACCACTGTTTGTAGCTCAGCGCAGTTGTCACTAAGTTCAATGAAGCTGTCACAGTTGCATCAGGGATTTATTTGGAACCTTATGTTGACTTTAACATGGGAACATGTGGAACCAGACATGTGTAAGAGTAAAAGGCTACTCAAATTAAACATCTGGGGAAAAATGAAGGAGACAGGGGAGCTCAGTGCTTTGCACACATCTTAGGCTGCTAACAGCTAGATTTGCAGTTATGGTGGGTAGGCTGCAGAAGGGTTAGCTGGAATCCATCCCTGGGAATTTTTCCGAGTGCTGTCAACAGCATGCCTGGGCTGGATCTTATTTTAGCCATCCAGCTTAACCATCGTCTGTCTAAAGCCAGAAATTATGCACTCTCCTCTCCTTCCATCACGGTTCCCTCCTGAGATCAAGAGACAGAAAACCATCCCCGTGTCTGTCACTGATTACGACGACAGTCCCATCCATGGGCGAGCGGGAAGGATAAACAACATGTGGGGAGCTGTGCGCAGTGACCAGGAAATTTACTGCACAGTGGAAGAACTAGGGGCTCACGTGCTCACGTTACACAAGCGCGTTGTCTTTGTTGTGTACCAACAAACAACCTGGCTAGCTGTCATTTTGGATTTCTGAATGTTTGCTGATTTTAGTCTCTTTGTTTTAAATGCTGTTAACAATGTCAGACATTGAGGACTTGGCATGATTTACTAAATGGATACACTTACCTTGCAAGATAAGCAACAGAAATACTTCCCCCCATGGAAAACTATATTTCTGAGACACAGCAGACCATGCTGAATCCCCTCAGTCCTCTCCCAGTCGCTGCCTCCTTGTCCACACATGGGAGATGTGGAAGAGACCTTCCTGCCGACTGACAATGTGTAACTCCAGTGAGCTTGTTCACATTAATAACTAAGACTTTTCTGAAAGACAAGGTAAAGAAATTTGGTATTCTGAGGGGTTTCTGGTTGGTTGTTTGAAGCCTTAGACTGGGTGGTTACCGATTAAGCATAAACAAAACTTGTATTTGTTTAAAAAAATAAGAAGCTTTGGTAAAATAAGAACTAGTGTATTTTTGTATCTTGGCCCATGCAATGATGAGTATTTTACAGCTAAAAAAAAGCAAGAAGAGATAGAAGAACAACTCTTTAGGCAAAAATATGGCATATTCTTTGCAATTACTTTTAAAAGTAATTTTGACCAAAAAAATCCCCAAAACCCAAAGAAAAATGTTTGCTTTCAAAATGTTCCCTTCCTTTTCAGTACCACAGAGAAAGGAAAAGAAAGGGAATGGAAAAAAAATTTCCACCCCATTTTTTTCAAGACTTTGGATCACTTGGAATACAAAGTAATAGAAAAATTGGGCAGTTCACTTTCAGAAAGGATGAGCGTTTGCAACTGCCCATGACAGCAGCCTGCAGAAGCCACTGTGTGCAGTGGGTCTGAAACACATGCAGTGCTGTGGGAAGGGACTCAGGTCAGCAGTGGTCATCTGGCCTGCATCTCTGCCCACAGCAAGGTCATTTAGTGAAGTCATTTACAGCAGACAATATGCCCGAACCATGCTCTTCAGCACTGTCATCAGCCTTTTATGCTTTTTCATTACCTATTTAGGCACTGGCTGGGATAAGAACCTAAGCCTATGTCTAGGTTCTTTGGTGTATTTTCACTCTGAGCTGGAAATGTGTTTTCTGCAAGCTAGCTCAAACATGAAAAGATTTGCAGTCACTCAGCAAGGGTGTATTTTTTAATGCCTTTAGAAAAGGCCTTCAAGTGGCTTTCTGGTTTTCTCTGGCTTTTACAGAATTAGGTGTCTCATCTGCTTTGGTTCCTCTGTAGATCCCACTGACCACCTGTGATAACCCTGTCAACATGGTAAGAAACATGTTCCGCCTCAGCTTCACCTTTGTAAATTTGGGAAAAAAACCTCCTTAGCATTTATCCGACGAAAGAAACCTCTGCAACCACAACTGTTCTCTGCTGAATACTTGAATTTCACAGAATAGTGAGTTAATCAATAATCAAGACAACAGTTTTGAATGCATACAAATCATGCAGGTCCACTTCACAGCAACTATAAGCTGTAGTTTATTTTTGAGCTGATAAACATTTTCCAACAGATTGTATGTTAATGACAGTGCTGCTGGCAAAACAAGCTACCTTCACCCTGAGCTGCTTCCAGATGCTGAACAAAGCCTTAATACACCCAGACTAACCTTAAAGGTAACTATCGCTATACATGTATGAATGATTTAGCACACAGTGCTGTACATGGAGCATCATTGGTATATAAGATATTACCTCTGAATATGCAACGAAAGTTCTTGATCAAAGCATAAACAGAATGAGAGATTAACAGCTTCCATGGGGTTTTGCAGCTGGGTTTATTTAGTAGTTGCAGAGATTGTGTAGGAGTTTTCACTTTTTCCAAGATAACCACTTCAGAATGTATTCTCTCTCTATATGGAAGATTTCGTCCAGGTTATTTATTTGTTTCACACCTATGCACCTGCCACAATGTATTGAACGAAAATAAATTCTAGGAGAGTCTTGCTGTTGGAAAAATACAGTCATCTCAAAAGAGAGATGTCTAGTCTTTGTTGTTTTGCTGTATAGATACTATAGCCATAATTTCTTTGATGAAGCCACAGAAACATGCCAAATCAGATTACAGCTTTGCAGACTTCTTAATTTGTAAATAAATAAATAAATAAAACCCACTGCATTCTCTTCCACAGACAAACATCTATATTGGTAGAAATAAAGCAACTTGTAAGCTAATGCAAAGAAACAAGCACAACCCTGGTTAATTCACCAACTAATACTACGTGGAAGGGATTGGGATCTGGAAAGGTGTTAGTAACTCAGGACTGGAGTGATTCCATAATTTAGAAAAAAAGGTAAAATGGAAAAAAATGTGCTCAGGGAAGCAAAGAAAAGCATTGCTACAAAAGCAAAACAAATCAAACACTGATCAATATCACTGTGGTCACCCGTTAACAAAGACTCGTGATGCATTTTGAATGCAGTTTGTATTGAAGCCATATTTTCCCGTTTCCCTGATGCCTTATGGTAATGAAACACATATGAAATAATTTCTGGAAGAAGGATAGCCCTCCTCCTCCTATTTTCCTTTCATACATCCTTTGTGGTGGTGCCTAAATTGCAGATGAGGGTTGGAAAATAGTGCTTACAGCTAGGTCTTACTTAAGGTGATAGAAAGCCATACCGATGATAGATCTGAAGGACTTCAAAATAGGATTCAAACAGAGTCAGTTCACTCACATTTGGGAGCCATTACTGTCTTTGTTTTGAGCAGCTTCTGTGCCTCCCTCTCCATTCCTACAGAGCCTGGGAGGCAGGGAGCTGGGCGGAGACTATTTTGACTTTCCTGACTATAGAAGACTATAATGAAAGAATTTTCTTTCAAATATAAGGACCTGAATTTTAAGATCTCTGGCAAGCTGTTTCATTTACAAGAACTATTGACAACCTAGTAAACCCTGCATTTGTTCATCCCATTGCCAGATACATGCAGTTTCTCAGGGCTGCGAAGTTCCTAAGCACTGCTAAGATGCTGATGCTGCTGCCTACCCGACACCCTTTAAGGGGCAACAGCTATACATTAGCACAGCTTTTGGGAATTGGCACTACCATGCACCAAGTTGCTGCTCAGTGCTGCTCCTGCTCACGCACAACCTGACAGCAGCACAGCTACAGCCACGCAGCACCTGTAGGCACGCAGACCAGTTGGCCCAAACACAGGACTGTGCGGGGATAGCGACTGTGCTTTCAGGAGCTGACACACCCAACATGGCACTGACCTGCACAGGAGACATCCCCGTGCAGCACAGTCATCTCTGCTACTCTGGCACCTGCAAACACCAGCAAAGCAGGAGGTGCCATTTTGCTTGATTCTGTAACTACCAAAAAAAACAGAACAGCTTCTGACATATCTTAGAAAGAGGTGACAGGACACTGGGTTACAACAGGAATCAAGCAGATGATGAAAAAGAAAAACAAAACAACCCAAAAAACCCCACACTGAAAAACACAGTCCCACTGATTTCCCACTGTTGTAACAGGAGTCACAGCTGCTGTTGAGCAGTCCACCAGCATGACTAACAACAGATTTAACTGCAGGTTGAACCTCTGCTCCATTAGTTCAGGGAAAGATCTAGGAAGGCATGTTCTGCCTAGCCTGTACTTGCAGGACACCAACTGAAAGCATCTCTCTGTTTCAGGGGAATACAGCTACACGCAAGACCCTTCTCAAGGCATCTCTACACAGAACAGCACCGTCTTGGCTCAAGTATGAATGCAAGACATGCCATTTTCTGCAGCACAGGGTAATGAATGAAAACTTAATGGTAATCAAATCAGACTTAAGTATTTTACAGAAAAACACATTTTTTTTTGTTATCTTTGAAATCTTTGAGCAGCAGCAGCCTCTCTCCCTCACCTTTAGAGGAGGGAGAAGCAGCAGAGGCAACACGCACGGCTGGGTTCCATCCCGACAACTTGACAAGGGTGGGTATGTGTTTTTGTCTAAGGACTACACTAGTCTCCCTGGGACAGATAAATACATGGAAAAAAAAGGAAACTTGTACTGTCACCACACCCCATTTCCACGGAAAGCTAAGCTGCCAAGCAAAGCTCTGTTAGAAGCAGCTTTGCATAGAGAATACAAAAGGAAAAAAATCAGTATGTTTTCCTGATTGCAATGACTTAATACAAATATGCCATATTATATAGGGTACTACTTCGTTCAATGTCTCATCTTTAAAAAATAAAATAAAATCCATGGCTAATTTTGGAAACCACGCATATTTTCTTCAGATAAGGCATACAGTCTGGGGTTTCCAACTGGAAATATTCTGACAAGAATGTGATTTTCAGGATATGTTTTTGTTCCTTTCAGAGAGTCTCTGTAAGGTGCCTCAGATGGGAATTTTAGGGCTGTCCATGGAGTGGAGAGCTGTCGCCAGTGAAGGTTTGAACTATAAGGGGAAAAAGATTATAATCCATACCTGTGTAATAGCGACTGTGCTGGCACCAACAGAGAGAACAGAGTGGAACAGAGCCCCATGCCCTATGCCATGGCACAAGCCACCTCCCCGTCACTATTCTCGTGCTCAAGAATCACCCATGAAGACTTGTCTCCACATAATTTTCCTATGTTTTACTTGAAGTATTTAATTGTGTAACTTGAAGAGGCAGTTTCTAGCTTTGACCACAGTTGGCCTACGTGTTAGAACACTGTCAGAGAGGAAAGTCAGCATGAGCGTGCTGCTTCTGCTGGAGACAGCTGAAGACAACCCTGCCATCCACCAACCTTTGATGTTAAAACTCAAACACAAAAAATCCACGTTTTTCTAGTGGTCACCCTTTTCTGATTAGACTCTGAGATTTCACTCCATCCCCACTGCAGCATCTCCCCTTCTTCACAGGCTCCAAAGAAAGTTCACGGGAGCTTTTCCACCACCTAATACAACTGGTACCCTTCCAACCCCTGTGACACCAGCTGCCACACTCACAGATCAAGATGACAAACTTCCACCTTCTGCAGAGAACTGTCTTTTGGGATGGCACTGCAAAGACAAGAGACACAAGGACAACCTATGGCATCATTTAGCAACAAGATAATGCTGGCTTTGGCCTACTTGCATATACCATGAAATAACTTATGTTCACAGCTATTTTGTTATCTTTAGGTAGGATCTTTATGAAGCAAAGTTTGCAGAAAACAGTAGTATCGCTGATTGGGGAAAAAACCAAACAAGTCTTCAAGCACATAAAGCTTTCCTCATGCTTGAACTAGGTAAAAGTACACAGATAAGTTTAGGATAAGCCTGAGCCCAGGTCAGCCATAGAAGGAAGGGATATGCATAGATGACTATTTAGGTTGTTTTTCTTTCTGCGCTCACATAAAAAGGAACCTCAGTCCAAAGTTTTCACAGGGACAAGTGAAAATCATAACAAGCCCTCTGGAAGCAAAATTCCATGAGCTCCAGGGTTATTGCAACTCTCTCCTACTTTTTTGGAGGACTAAAGCACACCATATCACCTGCCAAACTTTCTGTTGTTCACAGTAGAAGGTCAAAGTACTTAATAAGAAAAGATCTAACAGATGTATTTTGGATAAAATTGCATTTTTGATCTGGCCACTGGCTTTATGAATGCCATTCTAATTACTTTATAAAATTTCACTAACTTTTAACCCTTCTTGTGATTTACAAGTGACTTACTTTCAGCAATGTTTTAATTACTTAGAGATGTAAAAAACACCCTTAAAAAGCCCCCTTCAGACAACAAAACACCTTCAGAATACAGTGCATACTTTGCCACAAAAATCTCCATGATGCTTGCTCTTATAAGTCATGTCTCTCTGAGGTAGACAGGGACAGATTGCAGAAAAACCTCACCCTGAATTCCTGGGAAGCCAGAACCACAGCCTCACACCTCACCTTCATCTTCTAGCTATAGAAAAATTCACACCAGAATTTTCAGGTGTGACCCAGTCTCCTTATTGCCAGACAAAACCCTTTCCTGCTCCAGGTGCACTCTATCATGCAGCAGTAAGAACAAACCCTCAGAAGGCAAATAGTCTTGCCAGTCCTACCCAGCTGATTGCAGTTGCCTTAGCAAGCCCAACAAGTCTTTTTCCCCCCACCAATTTCAGGACAATTCCTGATTTCCAGTGAGTTACAACGCCCATGTTCTGGTTCACCTTGTTTCAGGGACTCATTTACCTATTAGGTATCATTTCTGATTTATCACTCGGCAATGTCTGAAATTCTTTTCCATTAATGACAGCAGCAACCACCTTGACTCTCCAGAACTTTGACACATAGCAAATTAAAATTGTGGGGTAGTGGCTCTTTCCCTGATCCCAACAACATACTAGCTAGCAAAGAGCCTACTATGCTTATGCCTAAGAGGAAGAATCAAGTATTCCCTTCTTATAGATTCATGTTTATAAGCAGGGATTTTCAGAAGCAGTACAGAAACTCTACTGGCAAAAGATTATTTTTAACTGTAAAGATGTAGCTGTTAGCTTGCAGAGGTACAGTTTTAACAAGCAACATGGAGAGGAAGGTTCTTGGTCCCCTGGATCTGCATGGGGGACACAGGCAGTGGTAAACTGTTCCCAAGGTAGAGTGGAACAGTCAGGCCCAGAAATTTTGGAAAGTTCATATCGAGAAAACCTGCCTGCATATGACACACCAGTTGAAATCTGCTCTCTCAAACTCTCCTTTTGTTTTCAGCAAGTCCCAACATGCAGTGGTGCAAATTAAGAGAGAGCACCGGTAAATAACAGAATATGAGATGTTGAATGAAGAGGGAATAAGGGCTGGGAGGGGACTTTTTTTTCCAGCAGTATACTCAAGCTCTGATCCAAAGTGCACTGGTGGCCTTCGTCACCACCTTTTCAGATGTTTACCATCCAAGTCCTGCTCTTCCACTTGTGCCAGTCCACTGAACATCAAATGTATGTTTGGTGTGTCAGAAGAGCTCTGCTAAAAGCCTGCTCCTTTTCTTTACCACGCAGTACAGCATGGAAGGAAAAGCATATGTTCCTTGGTTTGCAACAGGGAAGTTTCTTTCCCTTTAGAGATGGCTGTCTGGCAGCCAGTCTCTCTTTTCAGATGCAGCTTTTCTGGAGGCGATAATTTCTGATTATCCCAGAAGTATCTGATGCTGCAGTTTAGTATGAATGCTCAGTTTATTCTCTGAATAGGCTATGACTCTCCTTAGTTTAAGTAGGTGGGATTTCATGATATTCTGCATTCTTTACTTTCAAATCCTTGCCTCACATAAAGAATATTGGTTTGCTTGCTGCCACCACTAAATAAACAGTAAACAGAGAGAGCTCTGAAGTTAATCATCCTAGAGGGTTCAGAAGCTTTTCAAAAACTGCAATGTAAATGTTGTATGAATATATCCATATCATGGCAACTAATACTCTATGGGTCTTGAATGCTTTTTAAAAAGCAGCCTGGAGTCACTAAGTCATACTGACATGTTACTGATTTTGGCCCTAATTGATGATCTGTCTGAAAAGAACAAAGCTGCTACTTTGGTTTTGGTTTTGAAAGTGACCACAAATGTTCATGTCCCAAGCCTGCTGGATTTTATTTGACTGCATTTAGTAACAGAAATACTTTTATTACAGCAGTGCCAAGAAGCCAGACCGAAACCATACGATGTTCAAGATGCTGCACAAAGACAAGAGTACAAATAGCCAGAAAAAGGGAAAGAGATGAAGAGAACTCGCAATAGGTAAAGCAACTAGTAAAAGAGCACATGCCTGGTCAGCAGAAGCACTTAAAGCACTAACTTTTCCCTTAATGGGCTTGTTCTCCACCAGAGCCATTTGTGGAGTGACGTTGCTCTGAGCCTTACATAACTTAACAAGCTGCCTTCCTTACTTTCCTGCCTCCTTGGGAAGAACAGACAAGATTTCTATAGGACGCAGGAAGCTAAGAAAAGGTTTTAACTAGGACTGTGGAGAAGAGAAAGGGACCAAGTCCATTTACCTAAGAGGGGAACAGACAAAAAGAGACTAGAAAGGCCCATATGCTTTCCCCTCCCCTCTCCTGTGGCTCCATCTGTCCCACATCCTCCCTTTTGCAGAGAAGACGCCATTCAACTGTCATTCTCAGCCTGGAGCAGGACAGATCCCTGGAGTTGCACAAGAGCAGGGAGACACTAAACAATGCTATGGGGAGTGTGAGCAGGGATATATGACGCAGGAATTCTGGATTTGGGGAAATGGAGAAAATGAAAATGGAAAAACCAGGCAGCTTTTCAGATAAACCTGTGTAAGATGACCTTCTCTGAGTTCACTTGGGGAAATTCTGGCAGCATAGCCCAAATCAATTTAAGCTTTACATTTCAGAGAGCTGACAATAGGAACAGCCTTGCAGCATGTGTGTGTGGCCATTTCAAAAGTCAAGCTGCCAGCTCAAACCAGAGCTCATGGCTTTTGGGCCCATCATCGTCTCAGCGTGGGAGATCTGACGGAGGACTCTGAAGTGCTGGGTGTGGTACCAGCTTGCCTTTTGGAGCACCCAATTGTATGGTCAGTCTCTGAGCCCATATGCTACATCCAGATTGCACATAAAGAGCCAAATTTGCTTGGACACTGGGAGCAGCACAGCTGCATTGGCATCGCTTCCTGACCAAACACAGCACTGTTTCAGGGAGGTAGCTTGGGTACCTCTACTTGGCATAGTACTGGATGTAATCTCAGAGTTAGGGCACCAGAAAAGACACAATATGCTCTTATTCTTTATGTAAGACTTTAAAAAAAAATCAATTTGAGCAACAAGGCAGATTTGATAAAAGTTTGATGAAACTATTTTTCCCAGGCCTGCACAGCCCTCCACAACAATCAGCATGGGGTACTCCTGCACATACCTGCTGCTTTGGACAATGCTGGGTAGATAATCTTTCCAGCAGTTTCCCACACAGCACCCTTGCATCCACAGGGGATGAGCATCAGTAGCAGCCAACAAACCAGGGAGAAGATCTGAAGGAGATCAGCAGGACACTGCAGAATTACATTAATGCCAGCCCACTCATTCAGCTGAATACATGTTAAATTCAGCAGCTGGCTTGTGGCCAGCCTTCTATTTCTCCTCAAGCCTCAATAGCCACCAGTGGGTTTGCAAACAATTGCCCCTGCACCAGACAGGCTGGCTGGTACTGTCTCTGCAGGCTGCTGGGGTTTTCTCTGCATTGCACACAGCCTTTGCCTGAATTATGGCATCTGTTAAAGAGCAGTCTTAGCAGTTCCCGCGGAGACTACTCCTGCTCTCCCCCACATGAAAACCAGAGACTCGCTTCCAACTCTATCAGAGGGAGGATCAGGCCCCCTCGCAGAACAAGCGCCTACCAATTAGTGACACTTACTGATTCTATCTGTAGAGAATCATTATGAAAAATGCAAAGCATTATGCAGCCACTATTAATCTTCTGCTTTTGTTGCATTTACTCATGGTTTATGGCCCTCCGAGGAGGATAAATGATCAAGGCATGTACTCACATTGTTATTTGTCTATTTGTCTGTGCAACAATACACGTGCTCAGCACTAAGTAGAAGTTATTTTTCATGGGGAATGCAGCTTTAAGGCTTTTCAAGGTCAGAAGGCTTTCTGAGGGAAAAAACCCTGCAAGGGACTCTGGCTCATTTGCTGCCAGCTCTTCCTTTTAAAGTTACAACCCACACAAGACCATAAGCAAGCTAAGACTCCAGAAGGAATGGCCACAGAAGTGCTCTTGTATTTTTGTCTTTTGCTTGGGTACAGTCTGGCACACAGGTGTGTAAGTATGACAGATAAGGTCATTGTTGCCAAATGACAATTCCTGTTCCAAGGTAGTTAACACTTGTGTATTTAACACTTTGCGTTTTGCACTAGTGATACTGAAATCTCTCCTCTCTTCCCTGCTCTCCTCACTGGCTTATAGCTCATTGTGAGCAAGAATGTTTTGGTCCAGTTTTGTTTATGGTAGCAGGGATATATTTCTGGAAGTTTAGTTTAGCAAATTCAGGCTATCGTATGTCTGCAGTGGTGCTTAGCTAGCTGGCAGACACTAACAAATAGCACTAAGAAATGTTCTTTGGCACTGTATAGCTCTTTGCAAGAACGACCATCTCCAATATGAACACAGAGTACTTAAAACAGTATTATTAGTCCAAAAGTGGGAATGCAAAGGCAATACAAATATTTTAGTAGCTGGTACAGAAATTACATTCTAGTTAAATTATCAGATTTCCATGTTTACTTTGAAAACATACACACGTAAGTGCAAACTTTTTATAAGTTTTTAGTCTTAGTATAGAAATGTGGTATTATGGTAGGGATGGCACTCTGCAATTTGAAAGATGATAAAGATGAGAAGCAGTATTTTTAATCAAATAGTCACACGGCAGAGCACAACATTTGTCGCTTACTTGGAGAAACAGGGAGACTGAACCTGGTCCAAAGCCAGCTGTGTCAATGCAAGCCTTCCCGTTTTTTCTGAAGTTTTTGGATCTGGCCTGCTATCCCCAAAAGACTATAAATACAAAACATGGCTTCAGCACCATGTCACACAAAACAGGAAAGTAAAACTTGCTGCCAAAGTAGATATCAGGTGAGGCCAAACATCTGCAGCCTGATTCCCTCAAACAAAGCTCCATTCAGGCAGAGAGTAATATCAAATATTTATAAAACATAGTCACAGAGGAACTCGGTTTCACACCTCCTGGTTATCTTTTGTTCTTGTATGTCTTCCTCTCTGTTTCAAGCCAACCAAAAATAGCAGGAGAAATCTGAGAAGATGACTCTTCCCAAGACACTTGCTAAATGTATTCTTTAAAATAGTTTTTGTTTCCAGAAAACTGTTCAGTGTTTACATTTGCATATATCAGATCCACTCAGTCATTTCCATTGGTGGATCTAGCAGTGATTAAGTTAAAGCAATCTAATTTCAGTAACTCAAGATGTGCAAAGAGCAAAGCTAGTGAAGTATTTGACAATAAATATTCAGACATCTTAGAGGACTATAAACAATATTTTCAAACTATTTAATGAGATATAATTCAATGCATCTTTCCAGGTGATAAATGGCCCCTGTTCAAACAGCAGGTAGTTTGCAGGACATTATCAATGCCATGCCACGAATATTGTATTGCTAACAATAAATGTTTTGACACGTAACAATATATTTATATAGAAATCAATCAGACACTACACTCTCAATTATCCATACTCTTAATTGTTCAATCTTTTTAACTGTTGTGAATGGTATCTTCATCAAGGGTTCTGTCTGTTATAAATCAGAGTGGTTCACTGCTTGGGAAAATTAATTTGCCTTAGTGGAAGAGTAGAGATGTGAAGAGAGTAGAGTTTGGACAATAATTTTTGGAAATGATGGATTTCTCTTAACCTAAAGTGTTGTCTCCTCCCAGCTTCATTTACAGCAGATGCTGGCAACTGATACCATGGCTTGTTAGAGACTCCATGGATATGTACAAGCTCCAAACTTTATCTTGCTAATTACAAAGGTGTAGGGCAGGAGAATCTACTAAACAGTTCTCCTTACTATCTGAAAGTTAGTGCTAAAGCCACATAGCATTTTACTATCTTTTTTCTTCAACTATAAAAATATATTTCTATCCCATTAATTGTTGTTCCTGTCTTTGGCATTATTCTGAGTTGCCTACACTTTCTCCTATTAACATTCCTATAGCTACTGTTCTTCCTCCTGGACATTCATGGAGAAAGTCTGTTGCCTCCGTACTCTGATGACATGTCATCTGTGCTTCCAGAGCTGACAATTGCCTCGACCTTTCTAGCTGCCACTTTGCATTGCACTACAAGTTCACTTGCTGTTCACTACCATTTTTGGACTGCAGATCTATCTCCCTCCATGCCACTGCATCTCTGGGTCTGGAGTTATTTCTCCTCCTAGATGCCCTCTGTGGCTTTTATCCAAGCAGATTCTTATTCGGTGGCATTTAGGTCATATTTCTAGTAGCTATACTAGAGGTATCTTTCCTTCATCTTGAATAGCATTCATACAAAGTTCACTCAGCATCATACATGCTTTCACATGCCACCAAGTGCTCTTTCAGATTCATAGAAAACATGTTAGGCAAGAACCGATCTCATGTGAGTGTGGTAATATCCACTAGACATCATCTTCATCAACCCCCTGCTTTTATTTCTAATTGTTCCTTTCCCTTCTGCCAGTTAGCAGCCAAAAGACACTTAGAAATTCCAAAACATTTCAACATTAAATTTTACGAGCAAGACTTCACCAGAAAAAATACCAATATCAAGCCAAATCTTCTTTCATTCACAACAATCCAGTTTTCAAGCCAGGTTTCATTATTATAGTCCAATATAAAGCACAGTTTATGATTCTGCAATGGGTGATGTACTTCAGGATACCTGTGCAATCTCATAGGGAAACCTCTGCTATTTGAAAAGGAGAGATCACTACCCCTTTTCCAACAGCAGCCTGCAACAGCAGGAGAGCGTGTAACAGAAAAGGAGAAGCAGGTGTCACTATGTAGGGACACTTCAGTACATTCCCTGTGAACACTGGCTATATGTTTGCGGTTTCCAGGTATGGCTGGAGTAGGAGCAGCAACTCAGTAAGAGCTGTCTGGATTGCACAAACAGTTGCCAAACAAGAGCCACGTGCCCTTGCATATATGTAGAGTCCTCTCCTGGGACTCACTGAACTGCCATGAATGTGTTGAGCATGTACTCAGATTATAGTAAAGTAAATCCTACACGATAACTGTTCAAAAAGTGTCAGACCTACTACACATCTGCTGGACACCTTGCAGCGGGTCTGTACATGCTTTTGTTATCATTTGGGAAACCCCAAAAGCAGTATGTCAGCCCTCCCTGTACAAGAGCTTTTCTGAACAGAACTTTGTACCAACCCGTCTCTGTCCCTGAAGGTTTCTTAGCAGAGCATGTGTTTGTCTCTGTTACTGCAGAAAGGATGGGGTGCCTATGTTGGTAGCAGGCCAAAGGAAAATATAAAAACAAAGAGGAGGCTGCTGGATCTCAGACCTCCACCTGTTTTTGGCAGACCTGTAATGGTCAGCTGCGGCTGACCTTTCCCATCATCTCTGCACTGCTGCTTCACTTTAAAAAAGAGCATCAGCCTGCTCCCAGTGCTGCCTTCTGGGCTGATCTACAGTGTCTTTCCATAGTCTTACTAGAGCTTGAAATTAGATCTACCAGACAGGAACTGCCAGGCTTTTTGAATTCTGGTATTTCTAAGACATTCACAAATGCTAGACATGTCTCCTACCCACTTTATACATCCTAGAGGTAGAAGGAAACCTCAGGAAAGCATGACAATTCAGAATCCAGAAATAAAAGCTGTCAGACAGTGGAATTTTATTACAGTAATGAAAGTTATCTGACAAGAATGAACGAAAACCTAACATCATTCTTATGTACACACACACTTAGAAAAATAACCAGCAGAGGGAAAAGAGCAACAAAAATCCTTTCTCAAAGGCTGCTGTTATATCTTCACTTTTATAACTTAAAAGCTGTACTAGAGAGCATGACAGTTGGTGGTCCTGCACTGTAGCCAGCAGGGCTGCCAGCATGGACTTTGTTTTCAGCTCCTTCTTACCTTGCAAGCACACAAGCGGTCTGCTGCCCCTGCGTCCTACAGAGTCCCTCACATAGGAGGCCTCTGGTGAAAGCGAGTGGCAAGTGCAAATGTGGCCTGTGATGTAGAAAAGAGCTCCTTCCCAAGGCTTACCTTCCAAGCAAACTGTCCCTGGCTCTGTCACCGAGAGGATGGTAAAGATCCTGTCACTGCAAGGTTCAGGTCCCCCTTCTACCTCAGTATACCATGGAAATACACAGCGAGCCTTTACCCATCCTGTCCCAACCACCTGTCTTTCTACAGCCTGCTCCCCTCTGAGCTTTCCATTACATTGTATTCACCCAAAAGCACTGGCACTGGCTTTGAATTGAGAAGACTGTTCCTCTGAGAGGGGTTTTGCACCTATGGCTCTGCATACAGCAAGTTTCAGCACGTTGTACATACGATGCATTCCCAGGTAACAATTAGCAATGCCTGCTGTGTGGGTCCTAAATTCTGCATGTCATGCACTCAATACCAACCCCAAAATTTAGAGGCCCAGATGATCCTTTGTGTTATGCTCACCTGGAATCACATGAACAAGGGACCAGGTAGATACAGTAGGATGTTGCTTGTCAAGTCCTCTCCCCTTTCATACCCACTGCCCCGTCTCTGTGTCCCTCTGCTTGGTCCTGTGCATGGTATCAGCCTGTTTTCTGCCTGGACTCCATCTCTCATCCATATCTAAATAAGGGCCTGGATCCACAGACTTCATTACTCAGGTCTGCTTTTCTCTGCACCATCATTACTGGCATCACCTACAGAAACTAAAAGCTGATGTATATTCTTTCTCATGTGGATAAAACATGTAAGTCTTTCCATGTGCTAAACCATCTCATTTAGTTTGCCTCTAACTCTTCAGCATTATATTTCACACAGCAATTAATTCATCCTCTATTTCTCACTACACTGAAAGCTGTACCATATTGAAGTCTGTATCCAAGCAGAGCCAGTAATTCATCACAACTCCAATATCTCTATGTACAATGTGCTCATTTTGCTATAATGGGCTTTTTTAATCTTGCTGACAATTGAAATGTTGATATTGTTAAGGTTAATGACCCACTGATAAACACCAGAAAACACTTTTACCCACAAATAGTTTTTAATCATGGCTGTTGCAAAATGTGACAAGAATGCTTTGTGCCTAAATGGGCTTTAGGAGCAGTATCTGAAGCCCCCTTTTGCTACCAAAGTGGTTTCTCTGGCAGTTACTGGGTTTGCTTTTGTGCCAGGTTCCTAGGTTTATTATACTGAGTTTGTATATGAACTGGCTTGCTTTTCTTTCACACTTCTTAATGGTCTGCACTGTGTGTTAGATGTGCTGAGATGCGTTCGATCTGTGCCTTACAAGTAATGAAATCAATTCAATCAGTAAGCCAGCTAATGGAAAGAACCGAAAGCCTGTGAGAGTTTTTATTGGGGTACAGTCACCTAAAAGGTACTCTCTCTCATAAAGTACATTCAGCTATGGTGACAGGGTCTTAAGAAGGCAAGATTAACACTGATTTTTCACATTTTAACTGTGCACATTTTAACACCAAGTTGCTTGTGGGGAGATGTTTGCATTGTACTAAGAAAAATGCATGCCCCGTTAATTCATGTAATCACTAAACCAGCACGCAGAGAGTGCTGGAGAAGTAGTTTCCATTTTTAATTCACATTGTTTCTTGCTGGATTTCTTCCAAGCATTGACCCAGCAAAAGAACTATGAAGCACTTTACACTGTGTTCTCAGAGATACTGCCCCAGCTCTCTTTAGCCAAAGACCGTCAATATAGCTTCACTGGAGCCTGAGCAGCACCTGTCTGTCAGCTGATGATCTGGCCCCAAAGAGAGATTTTGGACTGCATAAGCTCTGTGAAAAAGACGGCAGAGATGGATATCACAGCATGCACAGTATGAAGCAATGGGAATGCAAAAAGAAAATTCCCATTCAAAGCAAGCAGTATTTTGCAAGCACTGAAGGGATTCAAATGGGGAAATAAAATCCAAGATGTTCAAGTCTCATAAATTACATGTCTATCTACATGAAGGGAAAAAAGCCTTTTGCTTTGGCATTTACTGTCTTTGATTTGTCCTGTTAATTCCAAAAAAGGTGGCTGTAGAAATAGCTAGCATTGCAAAGACTTTCAGATGAACTGAGTGTTTCAGAGCATGTTAGCCAAATGCCACTCAGATCCATTCTCACCACAATGAAGCCAAGCAACTGAGCCAAAGGACAGTCCTGGGGAAGGACAATGAACTAATGGAAATGGCTAGAGATATATTACCTCTGAAAGTAAGAGGCTCGGTGAGAAATGATTCTTGTTATTTGCATTATGAAGTATAGCTTCTTTGGAAAAGTCAAGGTAACCATTTTCCCTACAGAGTCTAGCCAATATGTCTTAGCTCTGTTCTGAAATAGCCTGTGCTACTTGTGCTAGCAAGAGGGCTCCAGAAAGAGTCCACTTCTGATTGCACATTTGACAAGGACTGGACCTCTAGAGCCAAGGCTGACCTTGATAACCTGCACTGCTCAAGTGCAAGTTACATGAATAACATGAGGATGTAGGAACTGCCTCCCAGGTCAGACCGATGGTTCATCCAGCCCGAGATCCTGACTCAGTGGCAACAGGATAAAGTATTTAGAGAGAGCATGTCTCCCTAGTCACTCTCTGCTCTCCATTTACTTTTTACTCCCCCAAAGCTGTTGTATCAAGGATGTTATAGGGTATATTGCTCAGTCTTCTTCGTATCCATTTATGGATTCTTGGTCCGTGGATGTCTAACCCATTCTTGAACCTGCTCGTACTGTCTGCCTCTACAAACTCCTGTGGCAGCAAGCTTCAAAAGTTCACAACCCACTACATAAAGCAGCACTTTCTTTTATCTGTTTTAAAATTTCTCCTACCAGCTTAACTGAGGTTTGTGAACACTTGAAGCGATTCAAACAGTAACCCTTGCTGCATCACAAGACAACAATAAAAATACATATGTGGTCCCTATTCCAGACACAAGAGTTCCAGATTCCTTCAGGACAGCTTGTAAGTCTCCAGGAACAAAGAAATGATCACACTTTCAGATTGATTTAGTACTAAAGTACACTAGTAACATTATGTTGGTTTAGCCCACATAGCAGCACTCAATGCAAAGGGAAAATAAAAAAAGCTCATTTTATATATACATACACACACACCCCCCAGATGTTCTATATTTTTAGCTTGTCTGCAGGTGTGTGTAAAAGCAGTTTTGGGACTCATTGATTGTGGAGTTCTGCTAACTGTCTTAAGCTTGTACCATTCCAAAAGAGATATAGTCCTAAGAGCCTTCCTGCTAACAAGCTAAGCACTTTACAGGAGCTGGCTTTTGGTTTGGCTACATTTATTTCAAACTGTGTTATTCCCCACTAATTAAACTTTTGAAAAGGAACATAGCCGACAAGAAGTTCTGAGCTATTTGCTCAGTCTTTGACATTAGTCAGGAAGTCTCAAAGCAGAGGCCACAGAAGTACAAGAATACTAACCTCCAAGAGAAAAAACAACAGTCCTTAATTAGAGTCTTACCTCAGATGTTGTTGTGAGGGGTGAGCCGAACATATCAAAGATATCCAAAACACAGATGATTCTGGTGGTAAGCAATCAGTTCAGACACACTGTGGCTGGTGGATCCCTAGAGGCAAAAAGAAATGGAAGAAAGTCTGAGTATAGCTTGGAGACACAGATGCAGAGACTTGGCATTTGCCCTGTGGAATTCTTGGATGCACTTGAAAGGTTCCTCTCAAGGATGAAAGTGCAGTCTCTGTTTGTTTTGTGCCTGGAATGAACTGACACCATCATATTATGTCAGACTCATTGGCAAATGGTCTCTTCCAATGGCTGCAACTGTTACTAGATTACAAAATATGCAAAACGACAGATGGCTGCTAAATTAATTGCCAAATGATTAACTGCATGTTAATGATGCAGGAGTTTAAGAACAAAATTTAAGGGAAGAGTCAGGTATGAAGGAAACCTGAAAACTGCTCCCATTTTCATGCTAACAGTGGCTAGGTTCTATCATATTAGAGTTTAGCCAAGGAAACACTTTTTTTTTAAGTCATGAACAGCACATAAATTTTCTCTACTCAGAGCAAGAATTAATAATTCAGGGACACCTCACCCTATCCCCAAGCTTCACTGGAAGTCTTTGAACCCATTCTTTAAGTAACAAGACTTACTCCCTTCCCTCACTCCAACTAAAACTACCCTCCAGTAGAAACTGTCTAATGCAGTGTTTGTGGAGAATTGGAGACAGCTATACGTTTTTTACCAAATGTTGTGTACACAGATTAGTGCTGCTGACGTCTACAGCAACTCTGGACTGTGTAAGTAAATGACAGTAAATCCACTAAAAGACATACAGAAACACCCCCCCCCCCCAACATAAGCCATAGATTTAGGCACACCCCAGTAGTAAGATGGGAAGTACAGGACATAGACTTAAAGAAAAATAGAAGGTCAGTAGCACTGTCATATTGGTAGTATGAAAAAAGGCTTAATTTAACATCTCAGAAGCAACAATGACAGCCAAAAAGCCCATTACACAAGTCAGACTCAAACTACCGCCTGGTGTTGCAGCTCCCAGGCATCCAAGCTACGGGAGTCCGTAGGACCAGTCCCCATGGCCTCTCAACTCCCCTTCACTGTTGGCCAAAGACCTGCACCATGTCCTTGCTGCCCAGTTTCAGTGGGAGGCTGCAGGGCTGCTCCCGCACTACAGCAGGCAGACGCACTCCCCAGGCCATCACTGGAAATGAAAAGCCGCTGATAAGCAAACCTGGTCTGTGATGAAAATACCACCAAATCTCCATTGCCTCCCATTTCCTACAGGTAGGTGATAGATAAAGCCAAAGACACTTGAAGGAGGAAAGGCAAAGCACTGCCTGTAATGGCAGTCTCCATTTTTCTTTGGCTTGATATACTACTATATACAGCTATATATCTTCAGTTTCCTGGCGCAGGCCAGAGCTGTCGGCAGCTCTCTGCTCACCATCGGTGCTCTAGACACTCTCAGAGTCAGCTCAGTCTTGCAGTTCCCACTGACTCTGCTTCACGCCTAAATGTAGTTGAGCTTCAGCTAGAGACACCCAGATGTGTCCCAGCTACAGCACATTCCCTGGCACCCCCCGCTAGGACCTGCACACTGGCCCTATGTGCAGAGACATCAGAGCCAGGCAGCAAGGGTTGCTGCCCCAGGCTCCTGCAGGTCGGTCGTCCCAACCAAAAGTAGCTATATTGCTTCACAAACCAGGCTGGACCATGACAACAGGGATCATGTTCCTTTCTTCCACATAGAGTTAATTTGTATAAAACCAGCACTGACGTTTATTTAGCTCTGCATAATGCTTTCTGAGAGGTTCTGGAAAAGCAGGCCTTTGCCTGTGATTCTGCGCTGTGTCAGGCCTAAGCACAGGCGGCAGAGGGGCAGGCTGGAGGCATACAGAGCAGTGGCCAATGTCTCCAGCCCCATTACACAAATTTTCAACGTAGGGATTACTTTCAACTTTCTCCATATGATTCCTTGTAGTTCTGACCTAGGTCACTGTCATTATGTACCAGCACTCATATGACTAACAGTAACCACATGAAAACATCACAGCAGATGATTGAGAACTACCAGAACACAAAGTATATTCAGTTAGTCAGTCAGACCCAGAACGGCCATTTGCTTGCTCCTATTAATTTTGCTGACAATTTTAACTTTCATAGATGTAAAGGTACATATAACAGTTTTTGGGGATACAGCAGCAGAAGTGTAACATTCTTACATCTCACAGTTAGCACGTACCACTGAGTATTCCTCTTCCAAGCTGCCTGGCTGCTAGCACTTAGAAAAATATCAGTGTCCAAAACTCTGTTAAGACTTCCTTATTAGCCCCACCGACCCACCTCAAATCCAAAACTTTCTACAACGATCTCAAACCTTCACCAAAAAAAAATACACTTCTTTCAATTCTTCTGTTCTCTCGAGTTTCTGCCAAGCCACGCAGTTAGCCTTCCCGTATGTGACGGGGAGTCTTGCTCTAGCTATTGGCCTGGACTACACAGAAGAAAAACCTGGTTTGAATCCCACTCTCACTTGGCTTTAGAGAATTTGGTTAAGTTTGTTTTGGGAGATGTCACTATGGCCTTTTTCCTTTTAGTTACCATGGCTGCCCAAGAGAGACATGATGTGACAGAACATCTGCAGCGCATGCAGCTCTCCTCCTCAAGCACCAGACCAAGAAAAACAGCCCGGCAATGAAGTCAGCTAACTACAAAGTAGCATACGACAATTTGTGTGCTTTTGGCTGCTCTTAAAGTAAAGGAGTTCGGAATCCTGTGGACACCCCTACTCTTTTTGGTGTGGGGTCCTACATATTTGTAGAAGTGCTCCATCAGATGGCCTCTACCTCTGCATTCACAGATGTATCATCTTTCTTCTGCTCTGTTTCCACTGCTGCGTTTTGGAGAACCCAGCTGACTGCAGTTATGGGATGGAAAGAAAATACGTAAGGGATGCATATAAGGAAGATGGACGTCAAATTTCTGGCTGGGAAGGAGTGAGAATGACCCCCCAGCAGACATTAGCTACCATCCTATTTTTCAAGAGCTTGAAAAACCAAGGAAAGAAAAAAAAAATTACACAGGAGAAAGTCTGTACTTCCAACCTTAATTATGGTAATGGATCACAAGTGGCTTCTGGCACTTGATTGAACATGTCACCTTGTCAAAGACCAGTGAGACGAAAAACCAACTTTCAGCCATACGCCAGACCAAGACAGGCTAGAGGCTGTGAAGCAAAGAGGAAGCATTCAGGAAATCGAAAGTAGGAGAGTCCAGCAATTTCACAACTCCAAGCACAAGCAGCCGGATACCTGTTAAAAAGTCATCATACACTGTGGATTCGTCACACTGCTCTTTAAATGCATCTTTCTGCATCAAATGGCACTTGTAGTTAGGCTGTATCATTTCACATTGCATTAGCCTATGTCATTTCGTATCATTTGGCAGTAAAATGATATGCCATGACATACACATAATCTGGGGCATGTCACACCCTATATTTACAGTATTTAGTATATTTGATTTAAATATATGACCATCTTGTCCATCTTCTTCATACCTTCCTCTTACTGAAGCTGATGGGAGAAGCATATGAACAACTGACAGGATAATCAGGATCCAGAAGCAGGAGGAGAGGATGAGTGACAGTCTAGCTCCAGTGGCTTATTACTAGCAGCATCGTTTCAGTTAACCTTGCATACTTCTAATTCCCCTTTCTGTCTGTGGAGCATCCCCTGTTGTCATAATGTCAGTGAATGCCATTAAGCCTGGATAGTCACTTGCAAAGCCCTGAATAAACCAAAGAAATAATACTGAATTTTATTAAAGCTGTTCAGCTTCTTCATTTGGTCTCTTGCTTTCTCAAGGATATCTTGAGGAATTCAACTGCTTTCTTCTTGACAGATGAGATCTCTTCTTTCATGGACTAGATTAAAGTCTGTATGGTGGCTTTTATTGATTAGCCACAACCAATTACGACAACAGAATATATAATATATTACCTATACCTATAAATATGGTATTTATGGTATCAGTAACTGGAAAGAAACTGGTCTGGAGCAAGACATGAGGATACAAATTTGTTATGATGCTGATGAGCCTTCAAGTAGAAGCATGCTGCCAACATGGAGATGAGAAGAGACACGGAAGAGTTCAGACAGTAAAGCACCATTTCCCAATCTCCTAAAATTCAAGTGCTTCACTTCCAGCACACTTGTTCTTCAAAACTAATCTGCTCTTGGATGAATTCTTACACAGAATTAAAATAAAAAAAAAAATCCAGATCACTCCGAGTCACAATCACACAGTCACAATCAATCACAATGGACAACCAATAAATGCAATATATGGTATCTTCAGTAGAAGACAGAGTAAAATTAATGAAGATGCCCAGACCTGGCACCTATATATGATCATAAAAATGTAGACAACCTCTCTTGATAAAAAACAAACTCTGTATAAAATTGTATATTGCTGTGCACAGGCATTTTCTGGGCTGTTTCTGTGTTACAGTACAGCTATAATTTAACTGCACACAGCGGCCCTGCCTAGAAGTTTATGGAGAATCTATAAGGGAGCACAATATCCAAATAACATGCTGGGGGGATATAGACACGCACAGTACTGTAACTGGAATTGGATTTGGGACGCTCTCACAGCCTCACTCACAATCAATTACAAGGTCCTTTGGAATTACACATGATCAAAATCTTCATTCCCACCTCCCCAACAAACTGCTCTCAGGTACACACCTCAGGAGTGGCTGGGGATAACAGTCACGTTCCCCTCTCTCATTTTACCTGCTCAGAGCATCCCCAGGGACCCGGGGATAGAAAGCGCACTGTGGGCTGTGCTGGAGGGTGGTGTCAGCGGCCACAGCTGAGTGCCACATTTCTCCAAGGGGGATGTGTGCAGGTAAGGTGACCACCTGGGTTCTCAAGCTTGGTTAGGTATGATACCCATTTATGCTCTTTCTTTTTAAGAACTCAGTAACAGAACAGTTCTTAACTTCAGATAAAGCCTTTGACTCTATTTCTCTAAGTGACCTTTTCATGTACAGATGAACACTGTTTATGTTATCTTCTCTTCTGTCCCCAATTTAACAGGCGATGCTCAGAGGTTGAAATGACCTCCATAAGATCTTTTGCCATTTAAGAATTAGAAAACAGGAAATGACTCACATTAGAGCGCATGAAGCATTATCTGTATGTCAAACACGTGGTTCATTTGTGTCAAAGAAAGACGAACATGTACGATTTCTGATTTCTTCAGCCCATTTCTCAAATTCATTTCAAAGAGCGTATCAGCAAATACTTAATAAGCATGGGAAGAAACAAAACACAAAACAGCGCAGCTGAAAAATGTGCTGAAGGAGCTCCTATAGCCAAAAGAGTTGAGTGACCCCCTTTTTTTTCTGGACCCATAAAATGTGCTAACTCACTCACTCTTCTACCCTATCTTTGGGATAGGTAGCCATCACTCAAGCCCACTTCTTCTTCTAGTTTTCCCTGCAGCTGGGTTTATTTCTGAACATTCCCAACTGCTTTCAGGGACGGTTTTGTCTTTTGGGGTGTGGGACCCCCAAACCAACAACACTCCTTGTTGGGGCATAGTGAATGTAGGACAATGGGATGGGAGGTACTGACAGAGTCAGCTTCAGGTTACCTAGGTGTTATTCAGAGCCTAATTCCCCAGTACGGTCAGTGGTCCATAGGCGGCAGTGGTGGGAAGGGGAAGAGAGGGGGTGATTCCCAGCACTGAAGTAAGACCCCAGCCTCAGCAGTGGCACCACGTAGTCACGGGGATGGTCTCGGTAGATTCCTTGGGGAAAGCGTCTCAGCCAGAGACGTACCACTCAGCACTGAACGGAAAACATATGCTAACTTGGTTTTGCCTTTCTTTAACATTTCACATTATGTACTTCAAGTCACTCACTTCTTGGGGATTTTTTTCCAGTGGACATTTTATTCATCATCATTTATTGCCTGATGCTCACAGGAGAATTTCTCATTGAAGATTCACTAGATTAAAAACGGGAACATTTTCTGACCCAAGTGGAGCTTACCGGCTTAATTAACATCCATGTCAAAATGTTACAGCATCTTGCATCAACAGTACAGTTTTGTGCCTACTACTGCTTAGTTCAGAGTTAAAGAGAAACTTGGAAGGTTAATGAGTAACATGAAGCAATTCATTAAAGTTTTTCACGGAGATTTCACTTCATAATAAATTTTACATCCCAAAGGAAGAACGACACCGTGTAAAAATGTGCGCCTAAGGTAAGAGACTTCTCAGCCAGGAGGACTTCTCAGCACTGTCCAAGAATTTTGGCAGCTTTGGCACTGTTTATGGAGTTCAGGTCTTTATTCAGAAGTACTTATTAATTGAATTGCTTTCTTAAATGTGGCTTTTTTGATAAAATATTTCATAAAAATTTTGATGTCTTCCCTTTTACAATTCAGTTCCATATGGTAACACCCTCAGAACATCTGCAGGTAAGTTACACGTAATTTACTCTGTACCTTGAGAATTAGATCTTTTTTTTTAACGAAGTATAGCACACGTATTTTCTGACATATACAGTGTTAGTTCCTCTTGGAGACAAGATGCCAGACTGGACAGACATAGCATCTGGTCTACTGAGGTGGTTTCTACAGTACCAACAAACACGAAGGAATTCCTGCAAAGCCTTGTAGCCTGCAGTGGGCTCGACAATGAGTCCAAATGGTTTTGCTGTCCTTTTAAAATCAAAACTCTAGAGTCTAAATTAACTTCCCAAACAGAAAAATCCAGAGATTTGTCTTTTTAGCCTAACAAGGATTATCAACTAGAACATTAAAATTTTGGCTTCTACTTTCTTCATATCCCTACTTCCCAGAGCTGCTCAGAAAACAAAAAGCCCCTCCTTCTTAACCAGTGAACAATAGCAAAGGTATGAACATGACAAGAAAATGTGATAGATGACAGCTCTTGCAATAGCAGTCAAAAGCTAAGGCCCCCAGCACAATTCTACTGAATATGCGACATTACTATAGTTACAGATTAGAACGACGAATGTATGTATTTATGCAGTGATTACTGTGCATTTTAACACATTGGTAACTGGCATTTAACTTCTAGAATAACAGCTTAAATCCAGCCATTACATTCATTTTAATTAAATGTCTGTGAATGCTTTTTGCTATTATATACTACACAGCTACCGCTAATGACCTGCTCCATCTAGTCTCTGTGTAGCATTATTCCCTGCAGGAGCCCCTCACTGCTTTGCCTGCCCTGTTTTGGGGAGGGTGTTGGTTTTAGTCTTTATGCACAGGGCCTGATTTTTCTGCTGCTGCAGGAAGACATCTCATTCCTCAGACTGTCACTGTTCATCATGCAACACTGCAAAGGGTCGCAATCACGTACTCCAGGGAGACAACGCATGGGAGGACGGCGCATAGTTTGCTGCGCTCACTGCTGTAGTACTCAGTGTTTCTCTTCTGCAATTCTTTCCCCTAAAGATATTTCTTGCTTTGTGATAGGCTTGAACAGAGCTTCTGGGAGTTTACATAAACTTAAAGGATACAACTGATTTCCAGAGGGCTTGGATTTTACTTTCAAAAAAGCTACTGGCACACTTAATGTTAGTCATACCTGTTGTCTTCCCAGACAAGCCCAAATGCACACACAGGAATCCACAATAGTAACTGTAATCAGAGTCACCTTTTCTCCTCACCACCCTCCCCATAACAGTTAAGCACGTAAGCCAGTTAAGGAATATGGATTTTAGAGGCTGTTGTCATAGTACCTCTCCATTGACAGAGACTTCGCAGAACAGAACTGTATTATCACTGAGCATCACCATATCTAGCCCACTTCTGCAGACAACCACATCATATAATATCGTTGATGAAGTGATCGCTTTCTACCTGACAATTAGGGCCCCCCTCATTAATCCTACTGGGAGCTGCCCCAAACCTCACTACATTTATGGTGAAAATGTCCTTCTACTCTCTAGAATTTATATTTGGTGAACCCCATTTGTTTCTATCCCTTAGGCACGAAAAGTTTAGGTTTAAACAGTTGAGGAGAACTTCCTAACATTTCCTTGCCTACGTGACCTCTGGTACTATATAATTGTGCTTCAGGTCAGATATATACTAGTAGTTAATCTTTTTCTCTACAGGAATAAGACAGCTGTATCACAGAAAAAAGTGATTAAGAAAATATTTTTATCTACAGTGTACTTGGTGTTAGTAGGTGGAAGGGTAAAATACCAGCAAGGGTGCTTGGGGAGAAAGAACACTATGAGTGATAAGCAAATCCTAACTTCTTCACTGGATCCAGTTAAAGAAGATTTTGGAAGCAGTGTCACAGCATCTGACTTGGTTAAGCTTTCCATAAACTTGAAAAATAAAATTCCATCAAAATCAATTGAGAAATACTATTTTCACACACTTAAAGCACTAATCTCTGGAACAGAGGGACTATTAGTGGGACAGTCATTTGTCTGCAGCTGCCAGAAAAGCCAGGAAGTGGGAGAAATGGTATTCTCTGCTACTAATGGATGGGAAAGATTTGTCTTGGTTCGTGGAAGAATGGAAGGAAGATTAACTCTTTGCCTGCAGAAATAAGCAACTACAGCAACAGCAATCATAACTCGCTGGAGAAAGCACAAGAAACATGTCTACAGCTCACAGGAGCTCAGAATTCCCACTGCATTAAAAAAGACACACAGGCACAACGTCACTGGGAAAAAAGTTAATTTTCCTATTTAAATAATCCTTAAATTTTACCACAGAAAGAGATTTGAACTGATGAAAACTCCAAACATATCATTGACTAGCACACTGAGGAGGGTTTTCCAAAGTCATGCCTTGGCAACAGTTTTCAAGATCCCAGTCTTGCAGCCAGGAGTGGGGAAACCCTGGGAACACCAGCCAGACTCACCAAGGCCTGTGGCCACTGCTGTAAGTGCTTCTGTCTGCTTCGAGATGTCCTCTGCCAGGCTGCCAGTCCAGCAGTAGCCTGCTGGGAAGGCAGGTGAATTGACAAAAAACTGTTCCCATTAGAAATCGTGAATAGAAACCACCAATGCATTCCTACAGGCTACCTTTATTCCACTGCATGCCTTTATTTTCTGACTGAGGAGCAGTCCACTGGAAGATTTACACCGTGCTCGGTGTAGGATTATTGTCCGTATACTGATCAGCTGAATCAGAAGTTCCTAAATTGATGAGCACTTCAAACACATTCAAGGAGAATGAAAAGGATTTCAGACAAGCATTTCAAAACTAGGTCCTGAGATGCTATTCCACGAAGAGAGATACATCACTTGATTTTCCAGACCACTTATCCCACAGCTCCCACTGCGATGAGTAAGAATTTCTGGATGCTCAGCACTTTTGAAGAGCAGGATGCCTGATTAGGGAACAGATGAATGGTGCCAGCATGAACGTGGTGGCTCAGCAGAAGGCATGCAATACTGGGAAGGTGGCAAAATGCTCACCCGCTCCCACTCAGGAGGCAGCCTCTGTTCAGCAAATGCTCCTGGATTTGGCATTTCCTATGGCTACATTCACAGCAGACTTCTCCGAATCCAGGTGTGATACCCTGCAGAAGAAGAGGTTGCATGACTTGCTCACTGGCCAACTATATCAGTTTATTTGGTACAAGGTAGTCCCTTGCCGACAAACCCTGCTGCCCAGCATCTTTCCATGCATTGCACAAGGAGCACAGGCACACAGTTTGCATGCCGCTGCACACAGATTTGTGGGGTTTAAATCCTGTGTAGATTCAGCCCTTAGCATCACAAATATAGTACTGAGGCACTGAGTTGTGAAGACGTTGGCCTTGACCTCCCACTTTAAAGAGGAATATTTCACATGAGCAAATGGAAAAGAACGATTTCAGCCACTATTGATTCGGCACATTACTTCCTTCCAAAACTTGCTGACACAGAAGTTACATCCTGGGGGGGGAAGACAGGGATTTTAGCTGATTCAGTTCCACATCCGATGTGATGAAGAATCCAAGGTCCATCTTCCGGAAATCCAGAAATTTTTTTTTTGAAAGCTGAAAGGACCTAAAGAAGATGGGAGATGGACTGAAGCTTTTACCAGCCTTTAAAGCAGCTATGACTTATGAAATTTTTTGTTTCAAGCTTTTCAGAATAGGAAGCCTGAAGGGCTGACTTTAATTCCTTTGCAATTTCTTGCAATAATCTAATTTAGATGTCAGACAAAGTTCTGGGTTATTACTTTTCAGACAAATGACAATGTAATTGTTATTGTTTTCTTCTATAATTATTCTGATGGAGTTAACAAAGGATATTTTTAATAAGCTTTGCTTATCTGAGAGATAACATTTGAACTAACGTAATATAAACAGAATTTAGCCTTTATTCAATGCTGTAATATTTTCTGTATTCACAGTAACATTAGAATTTTCCTAAGAGAAACCTGTTTTTGTGTTGATTTTGCATCTGGCTATACTCATATACCAGTGGTACGAAGTGGACAACAAAACTGTTGCACCAATAACAAGTTTGTAATACTTTTTTTAGAAGTGCGTATCTTACGCAAAATACTATCACTCTTTTTTGGAATATGTCAACATATTCCCATGTACTTTAATGAAGATTACAAGATACATCTGCACAGATATTACTGTCTGTCAAGGCATTTATTTAATGATTTCACTGGCTTTAAAGAGATTGTGCTAGCCACTGTTTTCACAATGAATATCAAATATCAAATTTGACAAATACACTTTGTAGATGTGATTGCACCTGGAAGCATGGGCTACAACATTAAAAGTGTGCATTTTGTGGGAAAATCACAATACTTTAGCATAAACAGAAGTTTCCAGTCTTGTTTTCATACCTCAAAGCTTGGAAAGCAATTATGCATCATAAAGTTTAATTTTTAGGGTCTCAATTTAAAATTTCAGATTTTAGCACTGCTCTCCGCTTTTTTTTTCGGCAGCCAGCATTTTGATGTCCCGATTTGCACAGAAGTCAATGGCTGAGCATGCATGCGTGTACACTATCATCCATACATCCATGTTAGCTGCAAACCATCCAGTGAGCTTTCTCATGGGGTTTCGTAACTGTCTTCCCCTAGTTGGATGCAACTGTATGGATAATCTCACTCTTTTAAGTTTTTCACCTCTGTGGATGGGGACTGTCCTCTGGAAAAAGTCCTAGTAAGGGCAATGTCAGATCTACAACATACAGCAATATTTTCACAGACTTAAATCATGGGAATTCCCATGACGTAGTGACCTATGTTTTTAGAGCTGAAGATTGTGAGCTATATATTTTATTATATGACTGTCTGAAAACCATACTGTAGTAAGTACTCTGCATTGTCATGAATCAGTGTGAGAATCGCTGAGAAAATGTATAGACTTCTCTCCTTCAGGGTCAAGAATACATTCCTCTGTGACCCTTCATTTTACCATGAGGCAAGGATGTAAAATGCCAAAGACTCTTTTTTCACAAATTTGAGTGGAAATGGTCCAGAGTTTATTAAACAGCAAATAATTCCACTATCAATCTGGCATCTTAAAACTGGAAACCACCTACAGAGAACAGGTAAGTATTAGCCAACATTAAAATGTAGATACATACACATGCACAGTCTGCTATTCAAAGAGAGTGGTTTTAATAAAGCTCTTTTTCTGGAACATATTCCTTCTGTTGCCCGAATGACTGTGGTCTTTTTTACTTTAACTACCCTGCCCACTGAATTAAGGCAATGTAAATTATTCAGGTATGTCTTGTTGTGAAACTTTAATGAAGAACCTCTGTATCAAAAGGAAAAAAAAAAAAAGATGGACATGTGATTTTGTCCATCTGCAAAGGCCTTCCCTAATTCTATTAAAATAAAGTACATTTTATTAAAGAGAGAAATCATAAAATTAACATCTCATTTGATTCTAGTCTGTACATTTCTCAAATACTAAGAATAACTTGTACTAAGCATGACTTTTACTGTCAGATTTTTATAATGAGAAAGCTGAAGTGCATCATACATTCACAGAATGCTCAAAAAAGCCTAGAAATTGTGTAAGAACACCAGTTAATTTTTAAGAGTGAGTAACAAGATCCCCTCCCTTTCAAGGATCACAGGTTTTCAATTTAAAAACACAGGCAGACATTGTAGCATCTAATTTCACGAACAAAAACTTTATCTACTTTCATCTACTGTAAGCATCTTAAGATAACTAGAGGAGTTATGTTTTTATATACTTCATTTGAGTTAAAAGTATTCTTCAGTGAAGAGTTAATTGATACTATGCTTTTAGAGCAAACCAGTGAATATAAATGCTTTGGAGATAGAAAGATATTGAAAGTTAAAAAAATTAATGTTTAATAACTACATTTTATGAAATGTTTAAAATAATTTATTATTTAACATTGCTGGTTCAATTATTTAAACTATGAAAAAAAGCCCTGTTAGCTGGTCAGTCCCACAGTAGGGTGTTTGGGAGCTCCGTACAGAGCCAGTTGCTCTTTCACACCCTGAATTCAGATCACGCAGTGCGTGCCCAGAGCCCCTATTCCTGCTACGAAGGCAGTGTCATTTTGTCCTATACGACATTGCAATAGCAGGGGTACGAAGCACTGCAGGAGTGCTGGCTGTGTCTGCCTGGGGGACCTCGCCTCTGTAAAGCTACAGCTTGTGCTTGCAACTTGCAAGGAATCAAACGTATGCGCTCAACAGGCATGTGGTTTAACAGTAATAAACCTGAACATTGCAACTACCTGTGCCGGCTCACGCTGCTTCATCACAGGCACGCAGGAGACAAGACAGAAGGCATTCACATGCAATACGAACTCCTCCAAACAAAGCTCCAGAGACAGCTGTGGTGCTACACCAGGACAAGGGGCTCCTGTGTGTTTTGTGGCTTCTGGATTAAGCTCTACCAATGCCTGGCACAAGCATACATACACCTTGGAAAGTCTACCTTAATCCATCAGACAGCTACTTATGCTAGCAGGAAATGTAGGCTTGAATCTTGTAAGAAAATATAATTTTTTTATTTGTTGAAGTTTATGAAAGAAAAGGTTTGTCTGGAAATATAAGTGCGTCCAAACAAGGCTTCTAGAAATAGCAGTCCTCTTGTTTCAAACTAGGTAACTAAGGCAGTGATTTATAGCAACTCACTGTATTTTCTTGAAAAAGCTCCAAAGTGAATCATCTTCTGTAGCATCAGACTGAGCTGAACTTTGTTCTCCGATTCTTCAAAGTCAGCTGAAAGGTGTAGGGTGGTTTTGGCTTGTTTGTTTGTTTGTTTTTAATAGGGCTCTAAGTTTCAATGCGTATGTCCTTATATTTGGATATCCAAATAAGGTGGATTGGTCCTCAAAAGGGCTTACCATACCGAAGTTTAAGCAGCCAACATATAAATGTTTTTAAAAAAACTAAAAAAATATAACATGCTTAAATATAGCTTTATGCTTCAAGTTGTAAAACATGATTTTCTTCTCCTCGAGTGGCCTAGTTGCCAGGCTATAAAAACTCATTTACTCTCTCAGTCTGGCCCAATTAATATTTAATTATGTCAGGCAAAGTGGAACAGCTTGAGTAGAAGGATTTGAGGGTCCTCACACAGCCTGGGGTAGCCCAAACCTACAAATTCATGTGGCACCACAAAAGCAATAACTGAATCCAGCTCTTCTGCATCCTAAGCAAGTGACCTGACTGCTGAATTGCTGGATAGCAGGTAACAAACAGTATTACCGCTTTTGTCAGCTGTATTTGGTGCTGAGACCAAACCACTAGATTTGCTCTGAGGCTCAAGATCCTTTGAGAAAAAGAAGACAGACTCTCAGTCTGTGAAGACTGGTAAGGATTAAATGCCAGAGAAGTGCCTACCTACTCCAAATTACCAAAACAATGCATGCCCGCAAGTGCTGAGAGACAGTTTCAGCACCCAGTCACAGCAACCTTCATTTTGGATTTCAGCAGCTCAGTGGCAGTCAGGCACCTAAGTTCCTCTCTGATCTAACCTCTGATCTGGGTCCAGATTTTGACTCAACAGTCTAAAGTGACAGGAAAGAAAAATGAATTTATTTTTCTGCAAATCTTGTCTTCTAGCTGCTATTCAATGTTTCATGTCAGGTGTTTTATAGTCAGGATGTTACAAAAATAATTGCTTTGTGTTTTCTTTAAGTCTAAAAAAGATTTTCTTTTAACATTTGCTTTTGTCTCCCTCAATGCAAAATACATGGTTCCTGGACTGAAAAAACATGTTTTCCCACTGTTATGAGAGAAAGCTCTACCAGTTTCCACCACTGTTTTGTAGATTAAGCTTGCAATTCCTAGTAAAAGTAAAGCTCTATTTATGCTGTGATTTTACACTGTACCTGAAGGCTTTAGGCAGCCAAGGGCTAAGGTGAATTAACTCAGTTTTCTCTGTTGTTCAGAGAAAACAAAATGTGCACGTAAAGGACTACATATTAGCCTGATGGGCCTATGTATAAGAATAGCCCCTGAAGTTGAGTAAAAGCCTGAATGTTGAAATAGCACAATTCTAACCTAAAGGCAAACTCCGGGGCTTGAGTTCACACACCCTGACCATGTGGCAACATGGGGAGTGGGGGGCGGTGACAACAGCGACAACTGTGCCTGCTCCCAAGACAGCATCCCCATTAAAGACGCCCAGACGGAGCTAATTTGTGACACCTACAACTCTCATGTCCCACAATGCTTCACTACCCACAGCACCCAGACCTCTCCCACTGAGGGCTCATCTCCCAGGCCTTGCAGCTCCTCCGCTCTCCCAGTGCGAAACTCCCGTTCCCCAACCTCTTGACCCAAGTGTACTCCAGCATGAGTCCACCTCCCTGCTTTTTGTCAATAATTCCAAAGACTTTCAGTTGTCTACCACAAAGCCTCCCATATCCTGCACACTTGAGCCCCTCGTTGCTTCTGTCCCACATCTCCCACTCCCCCCTCGCCCAAACACCTTCCCATCTGGCTTCATATCCACCATAATGCCCCTGCACTTTAACTTCTTCACTCTTTACGGATGCATTTCTGCCCAGCCAGACTCCCCACTGCCTACCTCAGGGCCACAAGCTGGGGTCCCAGCTGTTCTACTTATGCTGACATGACTACTGATTTTGTGGCCTCTGCTGTCCCTCATCTGAGCTCTGACTTCCCACCAGCATTCACTGCCATCTTCTAACTTCCCACCCCAGGCCAACCAAGCTCACATCTTCCAGGGACTTTACATGCAGAAGGTTGTTCTGTCTTCTGCTTCTGGTAAACATTTTCAAAACCAGAACACAGGCTACATTTGCCCAAAACCTGCCTGGCTTGGCTCTGAAGAAATTAAAAATAAGCCACATCCAAGAATAGTAGGATAGATGGCAGCTATAAAGATCTGCTAGTGTGAATTGGCTGCTAGGTCCCCAAAATGGGCAACTACAAGTCTAATTTCCCTGCATGCATATGTAAAACCAGGTTTTATTTCTACAGTGCATCCAGTTTTATCTGAAAATGATTGGATGAAGCTGTAGAGGTATATGTATTGTAAACAATGTGAAGACCCTTGGTGCTTTACAATATGATATAAATACAATAAGCCATCATTATAGTGCTAAGCCATAAGTAATACACATGGACTTACTGTGGTCACAGCTTAGTTCCTGGGAATGAACACTTAATACACATTAAAGAACTCCTTTTCACCTCAGAAGTAGCAGATTACAGAGTATTTTTTTAACTTCTTTTATCACGTGTTGCACATTTCTCAAAGCTCAGGCCTGAAAATGAATTATCTGTAGCAGCAGGACGTTCAACCAGCCCTGACATCCAACCAAGTGTGACAGGATTTGTGTGGACATCAATACTGAACAGGCTGACCACTCTCAGATCTCACCTGCTGATGAATCCCAAGTATCAAGAGTACAAATTACAGAATACATTTTGCAAGTGCAAGGTGGTTTCCAATGCTCGCAATGTCAGTTGTCAGTCTGATGGCACAGACCAGAAACAGCTTAAGAGATTGTCTTGTAAGGATAATCATATCAGTACTTAGTCAGCAGTTGAGGATGTCTCACATCCTGCTGATGTTCTCCAGTTTGGGAGTTTCTCTGCATTTGGCAAACCACGAAAATACCTGAAGAGTTTAGCGATGTAACTACTGGCTTTGTGGCTTCTTCTAAATATTGTTAGTACCAGTACGAGAATATTATGTCTTGGTTTTAACGGATCTCAACTCCAGTCCTTCTTTCCAGAATTTTATTCATTGTAAGAATTTTAATCATTACTTTTCCCTTTTTTCCTAGCATTTATAATTTCTATTAAGATGATGAAAATAAGTATTTGGTGATATTTTTAATTTAGACAGGCATGTACTCAGATTGCTATCAGTATTACTGTTCTCTGTTCAGTTAGGTTAACCTGTTACTCAATATTTACAGTAGACAGTAGATCACATTTATTCTTTTTCCAGTATGCAGAATACAGACACCTCAGCATTAAAAAAAGGAAAGAAAAAAGGGTAGCATGTACTTCATCATCATGGAGAATGCAAGGTATATAAATGTTTTTCATGTGTTTACCCATTTTTTTGAGAAAAGGGACACTTCAAATGTCTGCATATTTAGAAACTTGCTACTGACCTGAGCCATTAAACACATTCATAAAAGTTTTGCTACTTCTCAGAATACTGTCCTTACAAAATATGAGTATCACATAGTAACTTTGCAACTGTTCTATGAAGTATCTGTGGATGTCAAGGCAAATTTTCCAATATTCAGCCCACAAAGCTGGACAGGCATTTTAAACAGGCTCAACGCTCACGCAAGTACCTACTTGAAACGGTCTGAGTTTTAGAACAGCTCATCACCCAGCAGCTGCTACTGTGGAGTGCTGAACAACCTTCCGCAGCTCACTCTTCATGTTCAGATCTTGTCCAGTATCTACCATAGTTTTCCTCAAAATAGAGTTTTAAGCTGTAACTGGGATCTTTATAGCAGTTTTATATAGTAATTTAGTAAAGAACTGAATCAATAGAGAATTTTTACAAGATTCATAAGGCCTGCATGTATTAAAGCAGTAAATATTTAATTTTCTTTATAAATGTTAACAGGAATAAAGTGCAGCAAGATGCAAGATGACTCAAGTATACAGTACTTGGTTGGAGACATACACTGTTCTGTCACGTTTGCAGAAGTCGGGACAGTCGGTGAAGTAGCAGAGCCAGAAACGAAGCTGAGCTTCTGCTCTGACTTCAAACATGACTCTCCCAAAGGAAATCCACATCAGACTCTGTCCCACTGCATCCTGTGACCTCCTCCCACCACCGTTGTATCATCAACCACTTTTCCCTCGCCTGAGCCAGCTCCTCCTGCTCCCACTTTCCCCTCTGCCCAAGGGGAGCTGTGGGAAGGCTGGTGGGAAGAAGGGAGGCCAGCTGTGGTGGGGACTGCTTCCCCAGCTGGTCAACTACAAAGGCAGCTTCAGCCCATGAATTACTGTGAGTACGAATGAGAGTCTGGGAATGCCTCAGAAATCATCTTCCCTGTATCTATAGCATGGCAGGGACATTTTCCCCATGTTCTCTATAAATGCTCAGAGAAGGAACTTATGCTGGCACAAGCATCATGTCGCTCAAGAATAATTCTATCAGATTTATTACATCTAAGCGCTTCAGTAAATATTTAAAGAATCTGATCACAGCATATAGGGTTCTAAGAGATTAAAAAGAAATAAATTACCTTACATTAGCATATAATATTATTTACCCAAGATAATTAAATCAACTCAGTTAATCACTAAATCAACTAAATTTTCATTACCATGACATGCTTAAGGAGCACAGGTGACGTTTGGTCAGAAATGTTAAAGTAGTAACAACGGTTGGTTGAGCTAAAGTGAAGTAGTATTAACTCACATGAAGTATCATTGACATTATCTTACACAAAAGTCAAATTTGCACTGTTGGAGGGGAAAATACTCACTCAGATGTGAAAAGTATAGTTTAAAAATATTTACCACTTCACCCTCTACAATTATTAAACACATATCACAGTGCCCTTAACCACCTCACGGGTGGGAAATCAATGCACTGTGGCACGCACCTTCCAAAGCAACTAATGACTTTCATGAAGCCTAATGTTTTGACATTTCAGTTGATACTTCACAGGGACCCCTTCATTTGAGTGCCTTCAGCTATTTAATTGCTCCCTGTCAGTGATCCTGTTCAGGATACTCAAAGGTGATTATTACAGAAAAGGTGGCTAGTCAGAATCATTTTACTGCCAAAAAACTGGAAGGCATGTTCTTAGCGAGGACGAGCTAAATAATAGAGGGCATTGAAGTGAATGAAGAAAGAAAGAGAAGGAGCAGGCTACGACAGGAGGAACAGAACACCAAGGGCAGGTGTGGGAAGGATGTGGTACACAGGCTGATAGCCAGAGAAGAATGATCAGAGGAATCAAGTCTGAGAAGAGATGGACCACTATCATTAGCAGTAGCAAAAAAATAGCTTTTTTTTTTCAGATGAAACAGTGCCGTTGTATGGCTCTATTCGTATTTTGTTTGCTCTCTGTGTATCTGACAACATCTGGATGCTGCTCTACTTGCACGGATACTCCTTCATCGGGAGAAAAATCTGGCAATCCCTGTAACTGCACACAACAGCAATACACCCAAGGAGCCACAGCCTCCCATCACTGCTCCAGGCAGCTGAGCCAGAGCTTTTCCCCGGGAAAAGCTGAACTTCTGCAATTTTACTGTTCCTTTGAAGAGGTAACTTCTGATTAAAACTTCCTTCAATCAAAGGCATTCACTGGCAATACTAAAACTGTTGCTCCTCAGCAACATCTCTGTAGCAACCAATTACAATGAAGAGAGCTTGTTCAGTTAGCAGACATAATATTACAAACTGTAGTGTCCCAATCTCATTACTTGCATATGGAAAGTAATCCACTTTTTACTGCTGACCACAAAAACATATTAAAATTAAACTTTCAGAATATTTTATTTTATGGTTACTAATAAAATGAATTAATAGCTTTTTTTAAAGATTTGAGTACTCTGCACTTTTTCTTTCCACATACAGTATCAAGATCTTTTTTTTTTTTTCTTTTAACATCTCCATAACACCCGTATTTGTCTGTATTCTTCCACTTACAGGCCTGGGAAACAGAAATAAAGTAATTCCATGAAAGGCAATGGAAAAAGTAGTACAGAGGGAAGTAGGAGCATATATTCATGTAAAATCATGATTTATTTATGCAATCTACTGGTCACTGCCTATTAGGAACCTTCCTTCCCCTGTGCTGATCCATCGGGACTGTTAATGTCTTGTAATTGTCAGCTTGAGAACCATCCTCTCTCACACATATGCAAAAGCCTTGTATTTTTAGCCTAGATGTGTTGATCCAGGTGGCATTCCTTAAATTTCCATTTACTGGGAGTCCATCCAAGAGGAGATGGAAACCTTCTTGGCCAACTGCATTGCAGGAAATGGGCCATGAGTGAAAAACCATGGCTGAGCATCAGTGAACAGCAGATAGTGGAGCTCCTGTGAGACTGTAATGCAAAAGGTAGGTGGGAGGGAGGACTTGTGAGCGCTGGAGACTTATCAGGACAGCAAAGGGCTCTACACCAGATATGGAAAGCAGAACGTTTGTGCTTGCCCTGTGTTTATTTACGGTCAGTGTTCTCACTTATAATGCAAAGTCTCACCCCAGTTATTTGTAAAACAGTAGATTGTGTGATCAGATGAACCGGGGGATAGCTACATTTCAAATACTTAACACCTGCAAGTTTAGGTTCACCTTTCATGGCTCATCTTTGTCAGCACTTTCCTATTTTCTGTTCTAGTATATAATGTACAGTTTCTATTCCTTTATTCTTAATCACCTTTACTGTGTAATTTTCCTAGGTACTTATCTACCTTTTAATCTCCCTGCTTTGCCTAATTACCTGTCCCTTTCCTTCAGATGGTTCTTTTATTCCCTTCTTGCTTTTCAGAATCATTAGCATCACATTATTATTCTTAACAGCAGCACATTTATGTTTATTATGCAGTGTTTGCAAATAAATAGAGAACTGAACTTCTGGCTGTATTCACCTACAGCTAAAGGAGAAAATGCGATGCAGGTTGAATTCTCATTTCATTTACTTGCTTATTTTTGGAAGGAAGAATTTTTAATGACTTTAAAGACCTCTGCTTCGCATTCAGTACTTTTTATAGATTTGGTGTTTCAAGGAATGTTGGAAATGTTTATCAATATCATTTATAATATCATTTGAGTACCAAAAAAATACTAATATTGAATAAAATTTTCTTCCTTCTTGGGTACTGCACTTTCCCTTAAGGAAAATATTTACAATTAAATCAGATAACTAAAATGATCCTGACTAAACTCTGACATAATGCCCTGTGAGGCACTTGCTAGTCCATGTTTGGCTCTATAAACTTCATAAAAGGATAAATCTACCAACCTGATGTTTTACTGCTGTAACCAGTTGGGTTGTTCGGTTGGGGTTTTTTTTGTTCTGTCTCTTTGTTTCTTCCTGGCTCTGTGGCTACACTGCCATTGGGTAAAACGACTAAAGTAATGCCTGGTCCTCCTCCCATTCAAGTGAAGGACAAACACTCCTACAGACCACAGTGAAAGCAAAGTTAGTCACCCAGCTCCCCAACCAGGCAAGCGTGGTGTTGTGTTAAAAGGCCTATTGAGTGCACAAATTTCAGCACAGGCATCACTACCTGATCAAGGCCCAGTATGCCTGCTGATCATACATCCACAGATTCATCTGGTTTTCCTTTTGTAGAAGCAGCAGGAAGGTGGAAGCTGTTGGGAGTATACTATTGCTTTGTTTGAGCTTCTTAGTTAAAACTAGCTCATGCCATTGTGGTTTTGTATAAGCTAGTCTTGCTTCCTGCCAGTCTAAGCACTAACTGCCATAGTCACCACAGGCTCTCAGCCAGACTCTATTCAAAAAATAGACACAGAGAAACTCAGCCTTTGAAGAAAGAAAAAGACATTCTCTCTTCCTTCGGGTTTGGGAGCAGTGCTTTTAATTAGTCCAGGGAAATGGGGAACTTCTTCCACTAGGGAAGGTCCCAGTTGCCAAGGTCTTTGTGAATCAGTCACTCCATGATTCCATTTCTCTTTGCTGGTCTCTATTTAAAACCATCAGCTGTGACTTGTGCCCCTTGGCTGCTCTCATCCACTCAGCTGCCATACCTCATCATAATATGGGATCTGCTGACAGCCCAAGTCCTTAGGTCCTTTCTACTACTTACGTTCCTATGAAAAAAATAACTTGTTAAACACTAAATGCTAGGCATGAAGTGACCCCAACATCTCAGTGTTAATCCAAAGGTAATTTGATTTGTTACACACATTCTTCTCCTTTCGTCAGCAGTACATAACTACTTGAATTCTAATGGGAATTATGGGCCTTGCCCATTAAATGGTGAAATGCTGTCTGTGACCTCCAGGACCAGACTGTGCTGTGAGATGGGTGGTTTTATGAATACAGGATGCTGGGCGGTAGCCACTGCCTGGCCTTCCTCACACAAGAACACAAGCCCAGGCTGCAGCTGGGTTCACAGAACTAGTATGCATCTGGCTGCCAAAGCAGCAGGCACTATTAGTGCACGGGATCACATCTCACTGGGCATAGGCTGAAATACTGGTGTGGCAATTACTGCTTGTAAGACAGTACTGCTGCCTAAGAGACAGCACTAAGCTCAAAGCTGCTGCTTCTATAATTTCTTATGTTTTCCTTGTTTTATTCTTCATGTCAGAGACATTACCAGTCAGTGAATGCATTAAATCATATAGCACTTACACATCAATCTTTCCCTGAGAAGCTACAGTTGTGTTTTATTAACAGAAACATTTCAGCTTCATAAATACTTAATGAAGTGACGGCCTATAGCAGAAAGTCACTTCAGAGCTAATTGTTGCTGTGGTCAAACCACCAAGCTGCTTAGTATTTGCTTGCAGCGTCAGGTTGCAATGAACACAGCTGACAAACTGGTTATTAAAGTATTGGAAACATCTCAAAACAGTGATTGTTTAGTTAGAACAGGTCAGTTGCATTACCTCTGGAATGACGCAGAGCAAGAGTCCATTGAAATACTGCATGAAAAAGTAATGAATAGATTTTATACAGTAAAACTAGAGACTACAGACTCTATGGCAAAATGTCAGTAATAATTAATTTGTATCCATTTATTTCCATGAAAGTAGCAAAAACTTCAAGTTACCCTGCTGGCTTATACTGGTAGAGCAGTGAGCTACAAACCAGAAGGTGCGAGAGAAAGAAACACAAAGGGACCCTGCTGCTCTCCGGAGATGTCCGAGCAATATCCGAAGGCATACCATGAAACGCTCTGGCAGTGCCAACAGGAGCGGTACCAAGTGGCCACTCATCCAAAAGAAGTCAAGGCAGTGGTGTCTGCTCAGCTCTTCTGAAATTAGGTAACACAGAAAGATTGCTGCAAGATTAAAGTAGATAAAGTGCTTGCACAACTAAGATACCAAAGAAGGAAAATAGTAAAACAGCTTCTAGATGAGACAAAAACATCAGCATATGAAGCCTTATGGTCAGAAACTGATTTGGACAGATAGCAAGGGATTTCTCTCATTGAAGATAAAATAAATTTGTTATGAGAGTTATCTTTGTAGGATTCTGAGACACATTGACACAATGAATTGTACATAATTTTCTCCAAGATAATCCTTGCCATGTATGTGTTCTCATACCTAACAGGAGGGCACTAACACCTAAATGGGAAGTAGTGTTTACTTCCTTCTTTTATCCCTTTTATTCCCTATGAACTGGGCTGCACTGTTCATTTTGGTTTGCCCATGGGGTAAAGCGTGACTGATGGCCTGAGAGAACAACGGTGTGTGGCAGAAGCTAAAGGAGAGCCTTTTGCTTCAGCAATCCTGGGTTTTATACAGCAGTCCCAAAGTGACCTCCTCACCTGCCATAACAGTGCAGGACAAGAACAAGTCCCCATGTCCACTGAAAAGGAGTTACAAAAGATGTCTTGACCACATTCAGGTTCAGAGCCTAGAGCAGTCTGGCCATACTGAAACCCCCATTCATAAAAGCCAGGAGAGAAAATAAGTAGCAGATACTGACCTGCTGGCACCCAGGACTTACAAACATTATCATCTGTTGGTCTCTCTGTGGGATGGGTGAACTCCAGATGCTCTGAATCACCATACAGGGCCTTTGGTATGACTGCTAGAGATTTTTTGCTATTTCTATCATTACTTTTCCCTGCTACACTACAGTGAGTCAGAATTCATGATAAAACAAGCGGTGAGTCATACCATGAGACACTCTCCCAAAATCTAAGGAAGTTTATTTATTTATTTTCCTTTTCGCAGACCATCCACTGCTGTTGCAAGGTACGTAAGTCAGCAGACTGACAGTGTTGTTCCAAATATTGATCCAAAAAAATACATATGCTGAATCAAGCAATGGAAAAACAGAGCAGACATGCAGAGACCTCAGCACTGAGATGTGATTTAAAAAGAAGCAGAAGTTGCAGAGAAAAAGCGCCATGTCACATTGAAGTCTGGCGAGCAGTGAGGCTGCAGCTAGCATTCGCAAATGGATGTGTACAACAGGCAGTGCTTGAAGACTGGATTTCATCTCCAGATATAACAGATATTAATACAAAGAAAATAGGAAGTGGCATCAAAAGACTCTCCTGAAGGAAAAAAGCACATGGTTGATTGAAGGAAAATTTAGTCGGTGATTATGGCAGGCAGCACGTTACCTACATACAGATACTTAAAATAAGAGCATGTGATACTCTATATTTTGCCTTCATGTTGTTCCATTCCCTTATTTGTCACATTTGTATCTCTCAACCAGTGAGTTCCTTTTTAATTTTTCAAACATAGCTAATGTCTTGCTGTGGAGTTACCCATGGAAGAATACTGTTGAATGCATGGGCACTAAGAAATATATGATTCTTGTTTGTATTGGGAAATTTCCTTGTGCAAGAGCGCTGTGGCTTCCTGCCTACTGCTGTGTAACACATACCAACAAGCATTCAGTACAGTTATGGAGAAAGACTGCTGTGAGGTCAACTCACTGGAAGGACAACAGCTTACCTGATGCTTTGCTTTATTTTTTTACTGTTGAAATTGAGACTTATGCTCTATAATGGGGAAGCTGGCTAGGAAATACTTAAACAAGCAGGACATACAAGTCCATGGGACCTCATGGGATGCACTATAAAGCACTGAGGGAGCTGGCCAACATCACTGAGAAGCCACTCTCAATTACCTTTGAAAGGTCATAGTGATCAGGGGAGTCTTCTGAGGACTCTAAGAAAGCAAATTTTCCTCTTATCTGGAAGAGGATCCAGGGATCTACAGGCCAGTCAACCTCGCCTTGATCCCAGGGAAGGAATGAGTCCAGGAAAGGGCCACAAAGCTGACTGAGAGACTGGAGCATCTCTCATGAGGAGAGCCTGAGAGACCCGAGATCGTTCATCCTGGAGAAAAGAAGCCTCAGGGGGATTTTATCTGTGTGTATAAATACCTGATGGAAGAGTATAAAGATAAGTCAGATGCTTCTCAGTGGTGCCCAGTGAAAGGACAAGCCCCAATGGACAAAAATTGAATACATGAAATTCCATTAAATATGAGATAAGAACCCAAACACTTCTTTTACTATAAGGATGGTCAAACCCTGGAAAAAGTTGCTCAGAGACATTGTAGAATCTCCATCCTCTAAAATATTCAAGACCCAATCAGACCTTTTTCTGAACAATCTACTCTGCAGAGGTCCCTTCCAACCTCCACAATTCTGTGATTTTCTGTGATTCTGGTTTTGTGTTAAACCTGGACACTTTAGGTCGGACTAGATTCTCATGGGTTTATTTTTCTAGAAAACTTCCTGAAGATTTGAAAGTTCTTTTTAAATCTATGATCGTCAAATCTGAAGACCTTAGATTTGAAAGGTCTGCATTATGGACTGTATCATACTAAAGTTTACCTTTTTCCAAAATATTTTTTCATGAGCATAAGGTATGCATAATTGCAAGTAAGAAGTTAGATGTGATCTATGCGGTCTGTCCCTTCCCCACGTTGTTTATTGTTTTCTTCTCTAGACATCTGTGATGCTGTGATTCTTGCCAAAGGTCTCCTAGAGCAAGTAAGAAAACTTAAAATCCCAGACTCCTAAAGGTTTTCAGGTGGTCTCAAAGTTCTATTATGACAGGTTGATAGGTCTTTTTTTTTTTTTTTTAATGTATACTCTTTACTATAATCCTCCAGATAGCACACGGAAACCCAGCTATATTCTTTTCTCTGACTTAATATAAAATTCATTAATTCCCATTACTTTAAACTACGGGGCTCTTGGAAATCAGCATAACTCCACTGAAATCAGAGGAATTATACCAACTGACTTTAGAAGATGATCTGACTATTAATCTCAGCGCAATAGAATTTTAGGTTAAGATCTGAGCATGCAAGTCTTTGGTGACAGCCAAAAGCAATCTGAATAAAAGCAATTCTGACTTCACTCCAAAGCACAGAACTTTATTTCAAAGACTTCTCATGAACCTAAGGGCTTACAGGACTACCTGACTAACCTCAGTAGTTTCAAATAATTTAAGAAAAAATCCCATGAGCTTCCCTTGGCCTTTACTAATATCAAGATTGGAAGTATGGGCTATAGCATCTGACCCCATTACAAAATCTTTTCATAAACTGATCAGGCTTTCTCTCATTTACAGTTTTTCATATCGCTATGCCTACAATTAGTACTACTTCCAGATTTTTCTTCTACGTTCTAGACATCAGTCATCAGATCCTGCTTATTTGTTTTTATGGAACTGGTTCTACACCCAGTCTCTGATGTTACTCTCTAAGTATACTCTGTGGGGTAACTATTTTACCAAAGTAAACCAGCTAAATCTGCTTAGTCTCCACTTACAAGACAAGTTTTCCACCCCCCTAGTGTCCTAGTAGCCTTTTTTTGTACTTTTTCCAGTGTGAATTAAAACCTTCTGAAAATAAATGACTAGAATTATTCACACTGTTTAAGTTAACTCAGGCCATCTTGCGCACAGCACTATCTCTATGGAAAAATATTGCCTGACATTTTTGGTTCATATTCATCTCGCTTACAGTGACAAGTCATTCTCTGATCAATGAATATATTTATGCCTTGCTTCTCCTTTTTCTTTTTCAAATGTAGAGCTCCAACAGTATATAAGTTGTTATTGTTATCATTATTATTATTAGTCCCTAACAGCACAGACCTGTCCTGTGCATTGTGGAATCTCTGCTCACTTTGTTAGTTCAGTCGTTAGAGTTCTCTTGTTTTCCCTGGATATCTTGATCTTCCAAGTTTTGGATCATTTTTCTACATGTACTCCCACCTACCCATGCCATTAATAAAAACATTAAACAAGATCAGTCCATCTGTAAATCTCCTCTAGCCTTTACTCCCCGCTTCAGCATAACCTACTGTTGTCTCATATTCAGCCCACTTACCAATTCTTGCCCTGTCTGTATCTTCATCATCTTGACTATTAAGTTCCCATCTGGCAAGGCCACATGGGTTGCACACTTGCTGATGCACAAAATACATGTGTGCAATCAAGGAATGAAAAATGACTGCCAAAGACAACAGAATGAAGGAAAGGCTCCTTTTATGTGTCTTATCAGTCATTATTACTTTTTGGATGTTTTAAGGGTGAATATCTGAAGATGCAAACACCTGACCATTGATTTTGAAATTACGTATATCACAAAGTTGACTTTATACCAACTCAGTTTCAGCTTTAACTAGATTTATGTCAGGAGTGCCTTTTGCTCACACACCTAGAGATGAAGGCTGAAGAGAAACCACCAAGCACACAAATGGGACCTGGGAGACATAGCTTCCAGTGCTATTTGTGTCAATTTGATTTCCTTTCCATCTATATCCAGCCCTGTAAATTGGCAATAGCGCCTGTTAATATCTCATTTGTTCAATATTCCCAGAACTATGAATGCTGAGTGATCTGTAGAAAGGACTATATTCTTAAGTGTCTGCTTTTCCTACTTGATCTATGGAAAAACATTTCCTTTCCATATAGACTTTGCCTCACTTACAACCATATGACTGCAACAGTGTTACTACCACAACCTGGAAAACAGCGTAAAGCTTTCAAGACAGCAAATACACAACATGAAGAAAAGTGAAGTTAAATTCTATGTACTTCCCAAGTTAAAAACACACCAATAAAAACCCACACCTTTGGGGTTCATTATCCATATCTAATTTGACTACCAAATGCAATGACAAATACCACATGAAATGAAGAGTGCTTGTGCCTGTTTTGTTTACCCCATCTGATGGCATGTAATACAATATGCTGTAAGCTTGCTAAAAACTAAGTATGATGTATCAATTATCGCAACAGCAGAGAGGATCTCCTTCAAGGAAGTTCTTCCTTGCCTCTGCTCCAATACTGTGGTATTGGATATCATCATCTCTTCAATACTGTGCTGTTTCCCCTACACTGTGCAAGACAAACTTTGTGTGCTGATCGCTGCCTCTAAGGAACCAGAGATTGATACTAGAGGATAAATGGGAAGAAAACAAACTGCTCGTGCTGCCACAGCTGCCCATTTCCCTTTCAGAGTACATCTGGAGCAACCTGATGGCAAGGAAAGGAGAAAAGAAAGCCTATCCTTGTCAGTAAGTTCTTCATACTTATCCATGAAACACCAACTATGGATTCTATTATATTAGTAATAACAGAAAATAATGACTTAGCAAGCTTATTACAGGAGCAGCAGCAGACTGAAAACCTGTATTATATTTGTACAGTTTATAATAAACAGAATGCTAAAGACCTGAACCTGGAAGAACTTTTTTCAGGTATTCATAAGTTACTTTTCGTTTTTAGCCTCTTCCTAACAAACCTTTCAAGAAGTGTGAACCAATCCGCTAGTCACCATTGTTCCAGTATACTGTGTTCCTATAGCAGGTTTTACAGCCTATGTTACCAGCTTCTTTAATAAGCACTACTGTTAAATTGTCCCATGAACATTTAAGGATGGCATGTCTCAGAGACAAATTATGCAAAAGATTATGATCTCTCTATAGAATATTCAAGACCTACAGCCATTTAGTACCGCAGCTCAAAGGCCCACAAGGTTGGGCCCCTGGAGCAGCGGTGAGCGAGCCCAGCCGACCAGCGAGGCTTGCAGGAGGGTAGCTCGCTCTCAGCGCCTCTGCCAAGCACAGAAGGAGGTACAGCCATGCAGACAGCACCTAGGAAATACAGCCCTCTGTCACATTGAATCCTGAGACACTAACAACGGACCTGGCCTTCCGAAGTATGCTTATTAAAAACCCTCATTCTCTCATATACAGTGCTGAATCATTTGTTAAGCCCCCCACAACACACACAAAAGACAAAAGGGAAATAACCACAGGGCAAACACCCACCTGCTGGTTTTGAGATGGACGAAAATGAAGTACCTTTGTATATTAAGACTTTTATGTTCCATGAAATAACACACTTGTTCTACTTAAACAAGCCACACCTTGCAAGAGCTCATTTCCATGGTTCCCAATGCTTCAGAGGGTTCACAGAGTAGAGAAAAAACTGCACTGCTAATGCTTCATTTCATCCCCCTCTGATGCATGTTGTGAATGACTAGAAGTCAAACACACCCCTACGGGGTTTAAAAATGATAAATTATTACAATCCTCCTACTGGTGAGCAGAATGGTTAGCAAGAGTATCAATGAAAGGCTAGTACTTTAGCACAGCAAGCAATTGCAAACAGAAGAAGGATGGAGGGTCGTGGGGACGCAGTTATGCAGGAAAATGTGCCATGATTGATAGCCATGCTGGGAAGAAAGAATTAAGAAGTCACATGCCACCTGGAAGAAGTGTTTGCATTTTTAAGGACTTGGAGAGCAATGCATGCTTCTCTATCAGTAAAATTTGCAAAGCAAGAAGAGGAAAGCAGCCTGTAAGTTAGTTATAAGCAAGTGATGCATCATGTGATCACACAACTTCAGTGGAGGTTTAGGCTGGATATTAGGAAAAATTTATTTACGGAGAAAGTGGTCAAGCATTGGAACAGGCTGCCCAGGGAGGCGGTGGAGTCACCATCACCGAAGTGTTCAAAACACATGTCGACATGGCACTTCGGGACATGGTTTAGTGGGCATGGTAGTGTTGGGTTGATGGTTGGACTTGATGATCTTAAAGGTCTTTTCCAACCTTAATGATTTTGTGATTCTGTGAACTTTTTAAGAATTGCAGTATTTTTCTTATTTTACTTCTTTTCTGCTCCTGACACACAATAGACGTGTTTTGTCTACATATGACATTTTACTAATGCCAGAGTATTCTCCCAGCTCCCTATGCTCAATGAATTGTTGTAAATCTCCACTCTAAATGTTATTCATAGTAATTAGAAATTACTTCCCAGTTTTCTCTGGGAGAGGTGGGGGTCACACATCCACCCTTGCGCAGCCTCTAACCATTCTTGATCTGAAGAGCACACCTTCTGTCAGAGAGCACTGTGCTCCCGACCTTGTCAGTTTTTCCTAAATCAGTTCTGGAGCCTGCACTGAATAGGCAGATATGCCACACTTCTTAAGCATGGTTACTTTACAGAGTATCAGCAAAACCACAGGGTCATTTGGCCTGTTACTGGAGAGATACTTCCCTCCCGCGTCCAGAGGAGAAGCCTGGAAAGGGACTGGGCTGGCAACACCAAGCCTTCTGGGTCCAGCTGCTGCTAAGGGCGCAGTACAAACCCCATGTGTGTTGCCAAGGGAAAAAAGAACAGCTCATGCTCTTGGTTGCCCCTGTAGAGTGCTTCTTCAAAATAAACCTGCACAAGTGGCTACTGAAACCTTTCTGCTCATTTTGCTGCTGAACCAAGGCAGATTTAGAACCCCGTTTGTATGCTGTCAAGCAGTTGCCAAGATTCATGCTCAGAAGGGTTTCTTTGCACTGGATGAAAAGTTAGCTGTTCCACTTAGATGAAAGTTTAGCCTCTGGAGAAGTGGATGGCAGCAATAGAAAACTATTCCCAGAAAAATACTGTGCTGGCAGCCACCTCAGTTTTTCCAGGGCAGAAGGATTTTGCAAGCCTGCCAGAAATGAACTCTGCTTACTACCTGACTTCCAGGTTCACGTTTTGAAGTCTGTTACACTCTGCTGAGTATGTCTGACACTGATGCGTTAGAGCTATTAGTAGAGCTTATCAGCATCTATTTTGGTGTTTTTCGCTTTGCTGAGCATGGATCCTGTACCAGTTTTTGTGTGTGTCTGCCCTGAATCCATCGGAAGGTATAAATGCATGATCTGGTTCTGATGTGCTAGATGGCCCCAGCTTATCTGAAAGCCAACATTCCTCAGTGCCATCTCCTCCCGCCTCGGGTAATAAACCAAACCAGCCAAACCTATTTCTAGTTATGCTGTTCATTGTACCCAGCAGGAATCAGGGTAGTTGCTTGTTCTCGCTCATGTCAAGAATTTGTCCATCAGAGAGAAACTCCCCTGTGATAGCAGCACTGCCGAGGAGATGCCTAGGTTTGCTCCCTGTGCAAACCCACATTTTGCTGTGGTCCCTAAATAGGAGTTGGAGCCCAATGGGTTTGGTTGAACAGTTTCATTCATTTTTGCAGAGGTCTAAATCAGAAAGATGCTTTCAGTCTTCAACTGGAAAACTTTTACATAAGGATGACCTTATTTTTCAGCACTAAAACTTCAACTACAAGCTAAATGTATGTTTGATGAACAAATTTTGCTTCTGTGGCTGTCTTTTCCTCTGGATTACATGGATCATCAGTCCTTGAAACAGTTTATCAGATAAGACTTCAAAGTAGATGAATTGTAATCATCCGTAATTTCAGACACCTTATACACAGCAGTATCATCAATTCCCATAAACAGGTCTCCTTAGATACAACATAAGTTGTATTCACTATGTACCTTTTAAGATTAACCAGCCAAGTCAAAGCAAGGCAGTAACATTTCAAAACATTAGAATATTCTGTTGCACAAAGTATATGTAGTTTGGAAAACTGATATTGTTGGTCTTGATAATAAAAGTTGAGAAATCTGTTTGATTTTAAAATTTTAAAATTTAGTGAGGCAATAAGTAATTTAAGTGGACAGGGCAGTTTCCTCTTCTCTCCTTTTTCCCAAATGTCATCCCTGTTTAGCAGCCATTCCTGTGACAAAGAATACTGTGGATCCTGCATAAATAATGCAGTCCAGATCCGTGCAGACGAGGCAAAACAGAGAGAAAATATCTTGCAGAGACAGAGGAGACAACTGCTCAGTTTCATTGTAGAAGAAATCCTACTCAGTGCCTTACATGTAACAGCCTTAGCTAAAGGTTTGCTGTCAGCTCAGCCCAGAACAACATTTAAAATCATTAAATACTAGACTTGGCAGGCAATGGGAAATCAGCTAGACAGGGTCTAATGCAATGAAAGGATTTAGCGTGTGTTCTGCATTTTAATTTTTTCCTGTACAATCCCTAATTCTAGAAATACTTTAATACTAAAAAATAATGGAGAGAAATATGAGACATCCTTATGATGGAATAATGAAGTCAAATGAGGCTAGCACATGCATCAAGAAATACATATGAAATGGTTAACAGGATGCAGTTATAATGAGTGCTTCAGTGTGCTCTGTGAGAGAGTAAGTAAAAGCAGGGACACTGCTGTTTCTAATTCATTTCACCAGTGGATCCAGAAATGGTTCTTAAAAAGCAAAGGCCCAGTCAGTGGCCTGCTGAAGCCTTATTATCTCCTTTGCAAGCACCATCTCCATAGGGACCAAACTCAAAGACATTGTACATAGACTGGAAAAACTCAGGATTTCTTTCCTATGGGAAATTCTGATGTTTTGTGAAAGACTTTGTTCTGAATTAGAACAACAAGAAGAAATTTAGAAATATCCAGAACTAAGGACATTGTGGAAGAAGGAAAAAAAAACCAACCACCAACTAATAGAGAAGCCAAAACTTTTTTTTTCCCCCCTGAATGAAACAGAACAGTTCATTACTCCCAGCAATGGAGGATTTTCTACATGTTTTCTTACTCTGAGGGACTTCACAAGAAGTCCATGAAAGTCATCAGTGGGATCCTACATAGAGGGGAAGGACAAAGCCTTGAACAAGGGCCTTCAAGACTCTGCCAAGGAGACTGAAGCCATCTCACACTGAAGCTGAGAGGCCCAGAGCTTCATATTTCTAGACCTTGTATCAGAGAGCCCAGAAGGCTTAAGGTCCCAAACCTCTCAACAGCCCACACACAGAGCCTGCACTTGAACTGCAAGTTCTTCAGCTCCCCAGCATCAACAAGGCAGCAAGAAATCAGACAGCTCTCTATTAGAAACTCACAAATGTGTCAGCAATAGGTTGTCAAACAGCCAGGTTTCCTCAAACATTTTGGTTCTGACATAACTGACATTTGCCAACAAACCCCCTTCTCCTAGGAGGAAAAAAGTGTTCTTGGAAAGCTCCCATCCAACTGTACTTGCGATTTACACCTACAAAAATAGCACTACATTTAAAGCCCTTTCAAGCTTAATTTATATGAACCCTACAAAAAAAGGAGTACAGTCATATGTGATGACTGCCTAATAGTATACAATATCCTCCTGTGAAAAAGCATCTCTAAGAGATTAGAGTGCATCTACGTAACATTCATGTATTGCAATCTGTACGTGTCTGGCTCTTAGTCACTGAAATAACACCTTGGTATTTCATTCTTGTGACTGCTAATTAGAGCATACTACCTTCCTTTGTGGTAACAATCTCATGCACAGCTTGATATTACAGTGCACACAGATTGCCCAGAGAAATGCAAGCTTTTCCTTTTTTTGGTGTGATAATTGATCCGAACTTGCCTGCATTCATTTCCCTCAAGATGCTTCAGATTAAATGAATGAATCTCATGGCTGCAGAAGAGCTGAGTATTAGAATGATTATGCTCACAAGAGACCCAGTACTCCCACATCTACAATCACTTTTGTACACCTGCTCTTCAAAATATGAAGTCTCCTCACTAAATGTCAGCAAGTTGTGGAGTTCTGCTGCATTTAGAGGTAGAGATGCACTGACATATTTTGCTCAGGCAGACTGCATACCAAGAAGTACTGTTAAGGTTAATGATCTAACAATTAACAGCAGAAGACACCTTTGCAGGCAGATGAAGTTCACTAACAGAATTACTAAAATGACAATGAACTTTGCTCTGTTCCAGTTTTATATTTTACTGCATCCTGGGAAGGTGCAATCTCCTCCCAGAATCACGACTAGTCATTTAGCAGTAGTGTTTTTAAATCTAATGAAGGCTAGACAACCTTTTGTCATTTTTAAGAGGTGGAATCAGTGTGTTAGTAACACTGAAATGATTTCTAAAAATATAGGAAGGAACTAGCAATTACATCCACTGAAAAAAAGGTCATGAAACACCAATTTCTACAGGTCAGCAGTATAGTAGATTTTGCCAGCATTTGAGCAGAGGAGATGCTGGCAATGGATTAAAGTGAAGTCACCAGCAGCAGGTACAACATGCTCAAGTTCTCATCTTGGGAGTTACATAATCAGAATTATGCTCTTTGCAACGGATGTCCCTCCCTGCTTGAATGGACCCTTGGGGAGCAGACCAGTCTTGCAGTCCTCCCGGTCTAATGGCCTCTGCTCTTTTATCCCCCTCGCCTGCCAATACCTGATACAGGCACCATTTCCCTCACTCACCAGGATCCCACTTTCTAGATCCTGCCCAGATCTCACAGAATAGTTTAGCAGATCATCCTCTCTAGCTCCCTAGTCAAAGCACCTGGTTGTGCTCAGGGCCTTCTCCAGTTAAGTACTGAATGTCCCAAACCTCTCAACAGCCCACACACAGAGCCTGTACTTGAACTGTGGGTCCTTAAGTTCCCCAGCATCAACAAGGCAGCAAGAAACCAGGTGCTTACTTTCCATTAGGATACAAACAACCTCTTTTTATCCTGGGAGGTGTCCTCCAGAATGTGAATTTTAAGTTTTCAGATTTTGTATTCATATCAGAAGGCCTTCCTATTAACTGGGGTGGGACACTGTGGAGGGACAAGGTCCCAAAGCCCCTTGCCAGAAATGAGGCAGAGAAACAAATAAAATAGAGTTATAATAAAGATTGTGCCACACTCTTCACTGCTTAAACTACCCATGAACCAGACAGTTTGTGTTGGGCTACACCAGAGACCAAAAGCTAGACCAGTAAATTGATGGGTCCATCAAATGAGAGACAACAGAGAAATACCTAGTCACTGCTTTAAATATATGCATTAGATTGTATTTTATAGAGCAGAAGAAAGTGTTTCCATTTTTTCCTCACTAGAAGGAAAGGAGCAATCAAATCAGCAGAAATTACAGGCACCCAGGCATTCTTATGATGACTTTCCCTGTTTGTATGCCAGAAATATGAGGAAAAAAAATTTTTAATTTTCACATATGACCCCCCCGCCTACATCTCCAACCAAAGGAAAAGTCATCCTGTAACCACATTTTCCTGGGAGCGATGACTCAGATATGTTATCCCATCCTTCCTACACACACAAAAACCCAAAATCACCAAAACTCCCCGGTTGTGGCCACTGAATGATGCAATCTTTATGCTTACAGCATCCAGTTCACCACAGGACCACTCAGATCTCGCGGTGCATACTTCTTTCCACAGGGGAGTCACTGATTCCACAAGCCACCAAAACACAGCTATCTCACGCAGGAAGGCAGCACCTTTTTCACAGTATATGGCAAGTCTGCACAACACGCAGGACTGGTCTCTAGCACCACCAGATCCCACTGAAACCACAGGGGCACCACTGTAGTGGGTTGATCTTGGCACAGCAAAAAATATGACCAGAACATGGAGCCAGTATACACGCTTTTGCTAAGAGGGCTATCAGATCAGTATTTGCCTCAGTTCTTAGAAACCCAGCATCACACCTGTAATGCAAAGCTCGCTCTAAGCAGGAGATATGAAATGAACACATAGGAGATAATGAGAAGAGGGGATTGACAAAGGCTAGGTAGTACCCCAGAGTGCTTTAAGATTTATTGCCTATGTTTTACTAAATAACCCTTTCTAAAGGGGAATCACTATGTCCACTAAATCAACACCTGCGTGTGTGGGTCGGGGGGGAAGTTTAAGTGAGAGAAACAGATCACTCTAAAGCTCTTTTACATAACACAGCTGCAGAATCCCTCAACAGCTCTTAAAAACACTTCAACCAGAAAAACACACTAGATGGCTGAACAGCACAGGGGGAACAAAGCACAGCTTTATTCCCAACCTGATGTCTGTGAAACTTTTTAGATAGGAGTAGTATGGGAATCTCTCTCACTTGTGCTGTTCATCAAATTTATCATCAGATTCTGTGAGAAGCACTCCATGAAAGGAACCAAAAGTATCTAACACCTAGCTGTCCTCCAGCAAGTGTGGGCCAGGATTGACGGTATGCAGAAGATGCGAGAGTGGGCACCTGTGAAAATGTTGGGGGTTTTTTTGGTTGTTTGGGTTTGTTGTTGTTGTTGAGGGGTTGACACAAGCAGTGACTGTTAGGACATACTAGCATTAAAAAACCAAACACCGGGCCATGTTGACATAACAAGGTAATGTTGAGCTATTTTTTCAAGGCTTTTTTTCTTTTTTTAAACATGTATCGGATGCACTGGGAAAAAATTAATGCTTTGGCAGCCAAAAGCTGGCATGAAAAGGCTACTTATTTTTTTTTCCTCTTTGTTTTCAAGAAAAGTTTGAACACTTAATAGAAAAATGGGATGTCAGTTTAATCAGTTTTTCCAGAAAGCCACTTAACTAGCTCTTAAGTAAATACCCTCTGCTTGTAATGGAGCTCTCCCCTGTGGTTCCTTGCCCACCAATCCCAGAACTAAGCAAATTCACCCGTAGGTCACCTCTTGCAAGGATGCAATTGTCCACGGTCTTAAAACATGCTAGAGCTGCTATCCATTCATTTCTCTGTAAAGTACAGGATTTCCCACTCTCTTCTGCTCTTTCAGGACAGGCTCCCTACCAGTACTAAGTTCAAACTGTTGGCTAAGTAGAGAGCAGGGTTAGAAAAACAAAGAACAGGGCTGGAAAAACCCATTTCAAGGAATGGAAAACAGGCCGTTTTACCATGTCAGAACAAGATTAAAATTTGAATTTAATTTGAATTTGAATACAATTTAGCTCTAAGAGTACCCACGTAAATGTCAATAAAAGCACTCCAATATGATTTCACACTTTGTGTCAATGCATTACTATTCTTGCTGAAGGTGAGCTAGAAACAGAAAATTATTGCCATCACACACTGACAAACATGGAACTCCGGTGAACTGTGACAGTGTGTTAGCCTTGGAAAAATTCGGCATCTAGAACCTGGGAACTGACACATTCCCCAAAAAACACCCACCCCATGTCTGTTCGCTGTCCAAGCAGATGAAAAGGCCTCTTCTCCACAGTTAAGAGCTGCACACTACCAGAGACCTTTGATTGGTGGGAGCACAGGATCGGTTTACGCAGGCGGGACAGGCACTCTTGTACCATTTCAGGAAGGAACTGGCACATTCATTAGTTGCTCTTTTGGGAGTTGCAGATGGCATCCCTCCAGTGTAACATGGTTTTCAAGTACTGACATGAAAACCCCTGAGACAAAACATACATACAGCATAATCCTAATATCAATAGCTCTGTCTGGGCTGGCTCCCATGTACCTCCTTCCAGGAACAGACACCAATCCCCACAGGGCACCACATCGGGCACAAAACTAGGTCACTATACCTTTGCAACAAAAATAAAGGCATAGATATAGACAAGCAGAAAAAAATCCCACTGTGACAAAACAGGTCATTATTTTTCATTTAGTAACAAAATACTTTGCAAATGGTGCCGTCATCATCTGTGCAGAAATGGAGCAAATAGTTCTTCTTACTGTGAACCCATCACCATTGGATGATTAGGAACTTTGCTTTATCAAAACACACCACCTGCTCTGGCCCCACCTCTAACACTTTAAATTGTGTGTCTATGCTGTAGGGACATCAATAGAGTCAACATACTGGGGAGGAGACAAGAGATATCTGGGGCAGCATGGTTCTCACTTAAACACCAAGCACCTTGCTCACTACCAAGCGAAAAAGATGGGTCATTTAGCTGTTTTAGCTGGGTCATTTGGCTGTTATTTAACTTAGTCTTCGTGTGAGAGGATTGCAAGAAATATACTCTATAAATGCAGCTTGACCTTCGATCTTGCAATACTCAAGACACAACAAGTGTATTAAGGCTAGAAAGACAGACCTAAATTTTTGACTTTTCAAGATGCTAAACCAAGCATTTTCAAAGAACTGCCTAGAATTAAAGTTGCAATCTCTTGTGAGACTGTACACAAGAGTCTCACTTGTGTACAGGACAACACTGGGCTGAATGTTACTTAAGCTTCATTTCTTTTCTCTCTCCAGTTTTTCAATTCACCTTAGTGGTTTCTCAAGCCAACTCAGTAATTCAGGCGACACAACAGGAGCTTTTGCTAGTGATTCAGATAACTTAGAGTTGGAAGACTCACTAAAGCCATTTTAATGCTGCTGCTTTGATGCCAGGAGATGTGATCAGTTTAGATCAGATGATTTAAACAACACAGGACTTGAGGGGATCCCTGTTCCCACTGCGTAGCAAAACACATGGGGATCAACCTGCCTTTCCATAGCTGTTATCCCAGACTTAGGCACAACAGAGTTGCCACCTCTAGTGCAGGATCTACAGCCAGAATTGGGGGCCAAAGGGGGAGAACAAGTGGGAGGGCTATGCTCTCACATCACTGGGTAAAAGGAGACAGAACAGAGTAATAAACCATTAGTCCTAAACCTTGAGTTTCGGGGACCCTCCTCCCTTTCCCCACTTGTTGCCTTTTTTTTCTCATGAGCTGTGGCCAAACACCCCTCCTTCTGCACCAAACTGTTCAACTCTGCTCACCCAGTTAGTGCCTGTCATCCCCCAGGCAAGCAAGCCGCTCCCATCTACCTCTTGCACAAGCAGCCTGTTCTCCAAGATTGTTATGCAAGCAGCCACCATCCTCTAGTATCCACCCCAAAGAAGCAAGCTGTTGACAAGGAGAGAGGCACAGAGTCCTGGGCCGGGCAGGCTGCAGCTGCCTGATCCAGAGGTTTAGCTGCTGCTGAAGGGAGACAAAAGGCAGTTACATCTAGCAGGATCTTGCAGATCCCGGCTACTGCATCCACTGCCGTACCTTTATCAGAGGCATTGTCAGCTTTACAGTTTTACCAAGCTGTGGTAGGTTCCTGGCTGTTCCTGCTGCACTGAGTGCTTGAGCAAAGCCTTCTCTCTCCTACAGGGAAAGTGTGACAGACCACCTGGAAGCATCCCACAGGCCAGGCTGAGGCCAGCCACCAAAAATCAGTGCATCACCACTTAGGGTCCATCAGCAGGAGTTTGGAGGTAACGACACAGTGGAGGTCACTCCTTTGTGAAGGCAGCACTACAACTAGATCCGATTCCTCCATTCCTTTAGGAACTATACAATGCGTGGGAAGTTCTGTGTGTTTAGAGTTTGGGGTGGAAAGGGAGAGCAATTTTGCTTTGTAAAGGACACAGATTAGTTTACTCTGCAGGTTTGACCTAGCAATTGGAGAAGTGTGATTGAGGTCCAACATCTTAATGTAATGGTATAGCTATTACTTCTTTTCTACATGCAGAGTTTAGGTAGCAAGAAAATTGCTATTTTGCAATTTTCAGACAAACCCCCTCAGACTACAGCAAACAGGGTTAGTGAGAACTAGCTTGCAACACTGGGACATTCTCTAAAAACAATCTACAAAGGAAAAGCTTGTTTTCTTGGCAGAGATTGAACAGGACAGAGACTGGATATGGCATACAAAACAGGTCTAGGGTTGGTCTAGAAGTGGAAGGAAAGACTGAAGAAAAAACCAAATAGATTCAACTAGTTATGCAGCATAAATGAAGACACTTCATACAGACCTCTGGTAAAACAGGTAACAAAAGGCAGGCAACAAAAACGCTCCTCATGGATAACAGCATGGCTTACGCGGTCTTCAGAAATATGAGTGTGTGAATGAAATAAATTGTCCAATATGTTGGCAATTGTAAATGAAAAGCCTTGGATCAAGAAATACACTTTAATGTTGCAACAGTGTAGAATATATTGTCCTCCAGGCAAAACAAAAGCCAGAATATTTTTCTATGTTTCTGCTTTAATTACTTCTTAGGAAAGAAACGGCCACATCAAACTAGGTCAAGATGAAAAATCACAGTAAATAAAGCCTGCCTTGTTGGTTCATCAAAGTTAGGCTCTGCAACATGTTCTTGGTTTAATTAGGATTCCACAGTAACTGGTGAACCTGGCTGGGCAGTCCATGTTAACCCATAGGAACAGGGCACGAAAAACAGTTCATCACACTGAGGTTTTAGAAGCTGCAGTGGTGCCTGCAGAACAAGTCAATTGTCAATACAAATTTAGTATTCTCATTTCAGGGGAGAAGTATTTCCATAGACCAAACTGAAGTGTCATTAACACTGAACAAAAGTACAATAGTACTCTTGAGTAGGAAAGAGTGATTTCACAGCACTTGCAGATGAAAGACAACATGCTCCATAAAACAGTATAAAAATATCCCCAAGTCTCCTACTTTACAAAGTGATTCAATGAAGAACAATAAATAAGCAGGAGAGTCAGATGTTACAGTGGGAGAAGCTGGTGACTTAATGACACATTAAGCTGAGCTGGATAGTTAAGAATCAGTGGGTATGTTCACATAGCAGTAAGATAAATAAGCAAATAAAAAAAATACATAAGGCTTTCAGTGGCTCCTGACAAGTAGAGGTAAACAGAGAAAAGATTTTTTTTCTATATACACTGATGAGATTATACAAATGTGACCAGATGTCTTCTATGCTTCATAATACCCTATGAACCTTCAAGACATCTGCAGAAAATGCTTTGAGGATATCATTTTGATATGCTGCCTTCTGCTTCCCTTCACTAATATTGTTTCCCTTAACAGTGGACACAGAGATTGACTTCAAGCAGCTGTTCAACCCAAAGCAATCCGATTCTGTTCATTTTAACAGGATAAAGAGGCTACAATAAGTGTATTAACTTGAAGGCCCTAGAGGAACAGTTTCTTGCTTAAACAGTACTTGAACTGACAAACAGAATCAATATAAAATTAAAGACGTAAAACCTGCCCCTACTATACCATGTTTGTATTGCCAGGTTCAAAAACTTATCTTTCAACATTTATGGTTAGTGGCAGGACTTAACCGTAAACATAAGATAAAAATTATCTTATTTTATAATCCCTATGAAGGTAGCAAAAAAAGCCATGGATGATTTAACGATTGGCTCAATGTGCAATGTCTGATCCACTTGAACCAACTGCTCATGAGCCACTGGAGCTAAGATCAGGAGCAACTGGACCACTCATTACTCGAACAAGGGCTGTGAAAACTGCTATTTGCATTGGTCTGCCCACTGACTATTTCCTGGTTTAATAAAGCTGTTTTATTTTTAATTTCAGATTGCTACAAAGAGTTTTTGTTTTATTTTCCAAGGAAGCCAAAAGTATTGGAACAAAACATCAAAACATGTCCAATCTATAATAAAAAAGAATGTATAAAAGCATGTTTCAAAGGTAGAAAGGGACATACTCAACTTTTTTTTTATTCTTTTAATGACTGAAACAAAACAAGTTCATACTGAACTCACAAAATTATCTGGTGGACTCACCCTTTTTTTTTTTTAAACAAAGTTCTGATGAAAAAAATTTAATGTAGCTTTTCTCAGAGCCAAGTAATGCCTGTGGTACCCAGAGAGATAAATTCTTGCAATGACCCTTGTCTGAAGGCAGTATCAGATTGAGTAGGTCTGACACATTCATATTTCCCTATAGTTGCTTATATAAATTAACCACATGCATATCCTTAATAATCATGATGCATGTTTCTATCCCAAAACACTGCTAAAAGGAGATATGAGGTCACCTAATCAACCTGAAGAGATCGTCCACACCATGTTTGGTTTTTTGCCTAGTTCTTTGTTCCAGCTCTGTCTCCTTCAGACAGATTTACAGCCCTGCCAGAGAGACAGCAGCACTGGTTCCACTGAACCAAAACTAGTGCTGCATGTTTGACTCGAAGACAAGCACCAGGGATTTTACTCTAGTACAGTGGCCCAAGGGTCCATGGACAACTTCAGCAAGAGCCACCCTGCATCTCTTTTTGCATCAACTTTTCAAAGACCCAACTACGGAAAGGCATTTGGCATTTCATGTCTCAGACAGATGGATGGGAGGAGTAGTACTTGGAATGTCGAATAGTGTGAATGAGGCATTTGGGGATGGATTTAAAACATTATATAGCAAGAATGGTGTACTGACAAAGATCACTGGAGCTAGGGAATCTGGTTATGCTTTAAACAGAGCAGCCAATTAGTTAAGATTTTATTCTGGTTTTGGCTCTAGGTTTGCCTCTGTAGCCTTTCACTAGACATCATTCCTACTAAAAAAGCCAGTCATATTTATACCACAGTTGAAAGATGCATTGGCGAGTTGCTAAGACTAATTTTAAAAAGAACTGACAAAGTAAGTTTTAATGAAGAGACAGGAGACCAGAGAATGAACGTTACTTACATAGATGTGGAGGAGTAAATCTGCATTTAACTCTCAAAAAGTCAAGATAATCTTGCAGCTCAGTATTAATACAAATTCTCCAATTAATCTTCTTTTCGGTATACATCTGCATGAGGAGGAGAGAAACGGGAGATGGAAACAGGGAGACCTGTAAATAAGAGACAGCATGGAGAATGCTGTAGTTCCACATTGTTAGTGGCGTATCTGAAATAATTTTACTTTCAGTCTCTTGTCTTGCTGAGATTCAAATCAACAACCACGGGGTGAAGATAGCTCAAAATGCGTATTCTGCAAATTGCCATAAACAGGAGTTTTACTTGGGACTTTGTGGACTCATACTTAGTTGTTCCCTCTTGTTTGTTGTCTGGACTACTAAATGCAGCTCTAGCTTTCATTAAGGTCTCTTAAAAGTCTGCCTTGATTGAAAGCTTCCTTGTATATTGCATGCTTGTACATTGCCATTGGTCATCACTCTCCAAACTCTTACACTTTTTGACCATTAGTTCAAAAATATGCTGATATGCACAGCCCTGAGCATCTTTTTTTTTTCCTTTATTTTTGACAATAACTGCATAGTCCAAGTAGCACTTCCCTAAAACTTTTATTTCTGAAAAATCATTTGACTTACATCAGAGAACTCTTCCAGCCTGTGAAACCAGATCTAGATGAAGACTCTACATCACTGACATCCACTCTGGACTTGCTGCTGTCTCATCACTGCCAGTGATGTATGGATCAAAGTGGAAAACAGTGGAGTTTCCATTTGTTTTTTTCTTTTTTTTTAAAACAGACAATTATTTTGCCAATGACCTCTGCATGACCTTGCACAATCTGCTTTCTCTCTCTTTTACTTCCCTTCTACCCAGGATTTATCATCTTTAGGGAAGGAACAGCCTGTAAATAGGCACAGCACATACCACTGTGGAGCCCTCATTTCAAAGCGGTAAGTACCGACACCAAACGATGACAAAGGTCTCACAAATTAGAGACAGAAGATGTAGTATATAAAGTATGAGAGAGATGTAGTATTGCCCCTTTTGATTCATGAGACTTTTCCTTACGCTAGGTTTAGAGCTGGAACAACACATATCCAACTGTGTTTTTACAACTCATCTATTCACAGGATAGTATTTTACATTTATTCATGCTTCAGTTTCACCCAAGTTTAAGTAATGAGTCTGTGGTGAAAAGTGCGGGGAAAAAACCTTAGTACCGCCCAACAGTAAATCTCAGCCCATGGGATGGAGGGAGCCATTTTCGCCAGCAATACTTTTCGAGGCAAATGGGAAACTGGAGGTTAAAATGGCAGGCGAGTGCCGCGGCGCTCCCCAGTCTCCCCCCTCTCTCAGTCATCTTTCTGCCCTCCAGGACAGCAGAACAAGCACAACAGCCTTTTTTAAGTACAATTATTTCCCAGTTGAAGAAACAGTAGAGTGCAATTAATAGGAGCAAAAATATATGTATCCGTCCCACTTAACAGCTAGGTGAGGACTCCTCTCAGCCGGACACAGGCAGCCCACATCATGCCCTATGTGACTGCTGCCAGGAAGGTAGAGCAGAGCAGAGAGAGACACAGCTGGAGACTATTAACCTGCTAAGTTGAGCACAAAGAAACGCGGTTACCCCCATACTCGTATTTCTGAGCCCCAGCGAACGACACAATACAGTATGTGCCAAGTTTAACTACGGCCTCATTACAGCAGGTAACAAGCGGCGCGGGCAAAACCCCTCCGGTCAGAAGCAGCCATGGAGTGACGGAACACAGAAACCAGCCGGCTGTAAGGTGAGCGGTGAGGGAAGGGAGTTCTTCCGCTCCAAAATAAAGCCCTCACAGCCGCTGCCGGCGGGAGGCGCGGGAAGCCCAGCCCTGCCCTGAGGCCGCACCTCCTGCCGCACCCCGCGAAGCCAGGCGCTGACAGCCATCGTGATGAGGAGGGGGGAAAACAACTCAAACCAAAACTAGCCAACAAGAACCCCCCCCACCCCGAGCGTGCAGAAAGACCTAACCAGAGGGAGGAGCAGCGCAGCTCCCCCACCACCCCTTTCCTCAACCCCCAGGTACTGAGCAGGCGGCCCCCCGAGCCCAGCCGGGCCGCCCTTCCCGCACCCGCTCACGTTCTGTTGTCCGTGTGGGGCAGCTTCATCGCTCCCTCTCAGGAAGACGAGGCTGAGGAGGTCTCCAGGGCGCAGCTCCCGAGGGAGAAAGGTGAGGTGAGGCGAGCTCCCCGCCGCCCCCTCAGCTCTGCTTTTCCCGCCACGGCCTGAAGCGAATTCCGGCCCCCCCCAGCAGAGCGAGCGAGCAAGCGTGCCCCCCTCGCCCGCGCCACACCGCTACCAGCGGGCCCCAAGGCCCCCCCACTCACTCATCCACACCCCCCCCCCGTGCCTGAGGAACAGTGAGGGGAGCAGCCGCCATTTACCTAGCGAGCCCCAGGTGAGCTCTAGTTAGTAAGGGGGCAGCTGCAGGTGAGGCAATGAGCTCCAGGTGCCTGGCAGCCCTGAGGCCGTTCGCTCCCTCCCTAACCCCACGAGGGTGGCATACAGGGCTGTGTCCCGCGCCACCCTCCTGTCACGGACACGGGTGCCTCACGCAGGGTGCGTTCCAGGGCAGTTGTACTTGTAGCCATGATCTGGCCCCCTAAGCTCCGCAGCCCAGTCTGCCCCCTGAGGTAGCAACATGGCCGCCCCACCGAGGCCTTCGCCCTGCTCCTCCTGAGGGGGCCAGAGAGCCCTGGGGCCACGTACCTGGGCTGTGTCCGGCCCCACGTCACGGCCCTTGTCCCTTGGGGATAGCCGCCACATAGCGACAGCGCTCGCCGTGGCCGTCACCGCCACATCTGGGCCGGATCCGGGTTTTGGAGGGAAAGCGTTCCCCTCCCGAACCCACGGGAGGCGGGTGGAAATGCCCGGCCCGAAGCATGCACAGGACTGGTGTCCTGAAAGGGGCGTGCAACTGACTTTCAGATACCTTTAATTTATAGAACATAATACTTCAAGAAGCCACGAAAGTTAAGGTGTACCTTTCATGAGTACTCTTGGGGAGGAGGAAATTCCTTGCCCTGAAATCTCTTCAGTACTATGGGAGGGAAAACTTAACCTGCTTTTTTTGTTTGTTTGTTTTGCTTTGTTTTTTTAACATCAAGAGTATTTTTTCCTCTTTTTCTGTGATCTCTCTTAATTTCTTCCGTGTTTGCTTTTCTGTTGGCTCTTGTGTACACACATTTTCTTTTAACTGAATTCCTTTTCCATTGCACTTGTATTGTCTGTAGTAGCTATGAGAGAGGTCCAGCTTTGCAAGGAAATTTTCATGTAAGGTCCAAACTGGGCACCTGTACGTTAGGGACAGGCAGCCTTTTTGGAGGGTGGGACAAAGCCAGTCTGTGTTTCCTAATCTACATTTTAGCCCCAAACTGTTATTAAACACAACCATTTTCTTCTCCAGTTGACAGTCACTCAAATGAGAGGACCACAGGAGACCATTCTAAGGTAGGCCAAACTTTCTAAACGTATTTTTTATACATAGCAGCCTTAAACTATTTCTGTTAAGCATCAATAGCATCTGCACACTTGCATTTGCTGGCCCTTGTTCTTGTGGGGGACTTCAACCTACCGGACATCTGCTGGAAGTATAACACGGCAGAGAGGAAACAGTCTAGGAGGTTCCTGGAGTGTGTGGAGGATAACTTCCTGATGCAGCTGGTGAGTGAGCCCACCAGGGGAGGTGCCTTGCTGGACCTGCTGTTTACAAACAGAGAAGGACTGGTGAGAGATGTGGTGGTCGGAGGCCATCTTGGGCTTAGCGACCATGACATGATAGAATTCTCAGTTGTGAGTGAAGTAAGGAGACGACTCAGCAAAACTGCTATCATGGACTTCCGGAGGGCAGACTTTGGCCTGTTCAGGTCACTGGTTGAGAGAGTCCCTTGGGAGACAGTCCTGAAGGACAAAGGGGTCCAGGAAGGCTGGACAGTCTTCAAGAAGGAAATCTTAAAGGCGCAGGAGCAGGCGGTCCCCATGTGCTGTAAGAAGAGCTGGCGGGGAAGGCGACCGGCCTGGCTGAACAGGGAGATTTTGCTGGGACTCAGGGAAAAGAGGAGAGTTTATCACCTCTGGAAGAAGGGGAAGGCAACTCATGAAGAGTACAAAGATCTCGTTAGGTCAAGCAGGGACAAAATTAGAAAGGCAAAAGCCCAGCTAGAGCTCAGTCTGGCCACAGTCGTAAAGGATAATAAAAAATGTTTTTACAAATATATTAACAACAAAAAGAGAGGCAAGGAGAATCTCCATCCCCTACTGGATATGGCGGGGAACATTGTCTCCAAGGACGAGGACAAGGCTGAGGTACTTAATGCCTTCTTCGCCTCAGTCTTTAATAGCCACTCCAGGTATCCACAGGATATTCAGCCCCCTGAGCTGGAAGACGGGGATGGAGAGCACAATGTACTCCTCATAATCCAGGAGGAAGCAGTCAAGGACATGCTAAGCCACCTGGACACCCACAAGTCTATGGGGCCTGATGGGATCCACCCGAGAGTACTGAGAGAGCTGGCGGAGGAGCTTGCCAAGCCACTCTCCATCGTTTATCAGCAGTCCTGGTTAACAGGGGAGGTCCCAGAAGACTGGAGGCTTGCCAATGTGATGCCTGTCTACAAGAAAGGCCGGAAGGAGGATCCTGGGAACTACAGGCCTGTCAGCCTGACCTCTGTTCCAGGGAAGTTTATGGAGCGGTTGGTTTTGAGAGTGCTCACAGGGCATCTGCAGAACAGCCAAAGGATCAGGCCCAGCCAGCATGGGTTCATGAAAGGCAGGTCCTGCTTGACCAACCTGATCTCCTTCTATGACCAGGTGACCCGCCTAGTGGATGAGGGAAAGGCTGTGGACGTTGTCTACCTGGACTTTAGTAAAGCCTTTGACAGCGTCTCCCACAGCATTCTCCTGGAGAAACTGGCGGCTCGTGGCTTAGACGGGTTTACTCTTCGCTGGGTGAGGAACTGGCTGGATGGCCGAGCCCAGAGAGTTGTGGTGAATGGCGTTAAATCCGGCTGGCGGCCGGTCACGAGTGGTGTTCCCCAGGGCTCAGTTCTGGGACCAGTCTTGTTCAATATCTTTATAGATGATCTGGATGAGGGAATTGAGTGCTCCCTCAGTAAGTTTGCAGATGACACCAAGCTGAGTGGGAGTGTTGATCTGCTGGAGGGTAGGAGGGCTCTGCAGAGGGATCTGGACAGGCTGGATCGATGGGCAGAGGCCAACTGTATGAGGTTTAATAAGGCCAAGTGCAGGGTCCTGCACTTTGGCCACAACAACCCCATGCAATGCTACAGGCTTGGGGAGGAGTGGCTGGAGAGCAGCCCGGCGAAAAGGGACCTGGGGGTGCTGGTTGACAGCCGGCTGAATATGAGCCGGCAGTGTGCCCAGGTGGCCAAGAAGGCCAACAGCGTCCTGGCCTGTATCAGGAATAGTGTGGCCAGCAGGAGTAGGGAAGTGATTGTGCCCCTGTACTCGGCACTGGTGAGGCCGCACCTTGAATACTGTGTTCAGTTTTGGGCCCCTCACTACAAGAAGGATGTTGAGGTGCTGGAGCGTGTCCAGAGAAGGGCAACGAAGCTGGTGAGGGGTCTGGAGCACATGTCTTATGAGGAGCGGCTGAGGGAATTGGGGTTGTTTAGTCTGGAGAAGAGGAGGCTGAGGGGAGACCTTATCGCTCTCTACAACTACCTGAAAGGGGGTTGTGGCGATGAGGGTGTTGGTCTCTTCTCCCAAGTAACTAGTGATAGGACAAGAGGAAATGGCCTCAAGTTGCGCCAGGGGAGGTTTAGATTGGATATTAGGAAAAATTTCTTCACTGAGAGGGTGGTCAGGCATTGGAACAGGCTGCCCAGGGAGGTGGTGGAGTCGCCATCCCTGGAAGTGTTCAAAAAACGTTTGGATGTGGCACTTCAGGACATGGTTTAGGGGACATGGTGGTTCTGGATTAATGGTTGGACTTGATGATCTTAAAGGTCCTTTCCAACCTAGTGATTCTGTGATTCTGTGATTCTGTGATTCTATTTAAGTTCCTTTTAATTATTCCAGTCTGTATTGATGTTTTTGTGAGATTTTGTGTGAAAAGAGCTCAGCAATCCTAGTCCTGGAAATTGGAGAGTTTATGAGGTATTTTTCCACTATCATTTTTCACTCCTGTTTCCTCAGCTAACCTTCCTTTCCCCTGTATTTGTTCTTCACTTTGTCTAGTCCTCTAGCCATTGCTCTCTGTCCTGGATCTCTCTCTCTCTCTCTCTCTGTATTCATCATCGCCTGTCTTGTGCTCTCAGAAGAAAGAAAATGCCACATGATGCAAGTGTCCAATAAGTTACTTCCAAATAAATTATTTCATTCCTATCTGGGAATAAATCAACTGAACAGTTGCTGGTTTTTTTGACCTCTTTACCGGGGTTATCTCTGCCTTCTGGTAGCAAACGAAAGGGTTTATTGCTGAAGGAGCAAAGGATAAACCAGTAATATTTAGTTTTCATGTTTCTAATGACTGTTCATTAGTGCATCTGGAGAAGGATGAGAAACAAGATTAAAGGGGTTTGTGTACATGCATCTGTGTTAATATGGAAGTGAGCTTGGTTCAGCTATCTGGTATTAGAGTAACTCCCATTATAACTTGCTTGAATTGTCAGGTGTGGACACTTGCACGTAGTAAGGCTGCTTAAAATGGGAAATGTCTGAGAGAAGCCATAAGGGAGAGAAAGAGAAGCTGAAACACTCTAAGGAAGGTTAAAGCTCACTAAAGAAAACCTGATAAAATAAATCCCCCCATGTTCTCCCCTGCTGCACACACAGATGTTTGCCAACCCCAGTGGAGCATGACAGATTACAAAGGAATTTCTTCTAGAGGATATCTTCAAAGGATGTGCACAGATGTATTTTAAAATAAATAGGGTGGGTATTGAATTCACATCATTATACTCTATATACTGCTCATTTCTTCCTTAGTGGATGACTCTTGGGGATCCTTCTCTCATTAGGTCCCAGACAGGAAAAAACCCACTTATTCATTAACTGGGGGACTGTGTAATCTGTTTATTTCATTGATCAATTAGTCACCATCCACAAAGGCCATAAGCTCCAACAGGCCCCACTTTTCAGTTTCCCATGGATAGGCTCTCTTTGGTGAAAGCACAGTAATTTTCAAGTGTTCTTTATACAATAAAACATGGGTTAAAGAAAAACTTAAGCTTCCACCTCAGTTGATGAGTTCCGTGTACTCTCAAATCCCTCTGGGTGGAATAATAAATTTGTTCCTCTGTATAATTTGTACTGCAAAGAAGGTAAGAAAGAAAAGGTAAAGCCTACACAGGACCAAACCCAATCTCAGTAGTCTTAAGAGAAAATATTTACACTTCAGTAACATAGAAAAAAAATTTCAATTCATATTTTTCTGAGTAGCATGAATTTTCCTGAGAGGTTGTGAATTTTCCTTCATATGTAATAATATAAGGTGGCAATTACAGGAGTAGAACATGAGAATGTTTTTGCACTGTAACTGTGACTCTTCTCTGGTGTCAGAGTATAACCTCCATTTTGCTCCATAAACGACATTTTACAACTTGCTGCTCAATTTAATCAGTCCAAACCTATTTTTTTCCCTGTCCAGGACAAACAAACAAATGAATAAAGATGACTTTGTGTAGCTTGATTGTTTTCTTCTATTATGATCCGCTCTTCTTTCTAATTTTTTTCCCTTCTACACCCCTCTGAGATAGTTAGAGAGGCTGAGGCTGGGGCAAAGAATATGTGGAATTTGGTGTAGATGAAATTAAGTTAGAGCTTGAAACTGGGGGAAAAAACCCACCTCTTTTATTCTGTTGCTTAGTGGTAGGCATATTTCACCTGCCTTACACTTGCTGTGCATACACTGTAGGACCTTGCTTAAGAGCCTGGATGAAGACTGCTATCAAAAGTTGGTAGCGCTCTCCCTCCTGGACAGCATTGTTCCTTTCTAGACCTCCCATTAGGATGGAAAAGAAAAGGTAGAACAGATACCAGAGTTCAAAGACAGGTGCTAAATATTGATGAGACAGGAGGGAAACTCCTCTTAGTAGAGAACTCAAAAAAGATCTAGATTGATTCTTTTAATGAGAGGCTATTATAAAGATACAATGATTAGTAAGTAGCATGCAAAAGGTTAATGATTATCTGCTGTTATTCTAACTCTCAATGCAAGAATAAAAATAAATTATTTTCTGGAAGACGCCTTGGATCTAGGAGCACGATTCAGAATGGCCAGGTAGTTCAATATGATAAATGGAAATGTAAATGTTTACAAAGCAAAAAGGGTATCAAAACCAGGTTGGGATCTCACAATGGTTCAGGGAAAAGTTGTGAACTCTCAACGGAATGTGCACTGCACAGGGTGGTACAAGGATGTATATTGATTTGGAAGACCCCAGATCCGTTGTCACAGCAAATTCAGAGCATAAAGTTAAAGCCTGGAGGCAGATGAAATGTACCCAATGCATGACTGATTCCATTATTCTCCTTTATGGGTTTGTGTTTTTTTTGTACTTTCCTCATATCCTTCATCTTTTTTATTTTCTTTTTTGGGGTAGGTCATTTTATACTTAGAAGGGCCACCAGTCCACGCAGGAATTGTAATGCTTAACTCTTCTCTCATGGAACAAATGGATAATTCTGAATAATGTGCTTTATTTTTATTTTAGCTCTTTATTTTTTTTGCATCTATTTAATTATCATTCCTTCCATTTACTGATTTGCCTTGTTTCTAAACGTTATGCTTATTGATTTTTGAAGATAACCATTAAAGACATGTACTCATTTCCATGTACCATGAAGTCATTTGGGAGTTCTCAAAAGATCATTTGCCCAAGTAATGAAGACTGACAGTTCACTGACCTTTGCTCATGTGACAACACAAAGTACCATCTTATACCATCATTAAAATGAAGCACCTTAAAGTCATTTATTAAATCACTGCCTTGCATTGTTCCCAATAAGCAATGAATTAAGCCTGCTTAGATCTAACCCAGAGCCTGTAACTCAGCCACTATTGACTGGCTGAGTGTCTGCAGGCTTGTGTCCCAGTCTGGCTCCCCAGAAATGCTAGCAGAAATATTCTTTATTTTCCCATAGAGTAAGTCCTAGATAGGTTGGGCACTACAAGTTTAGGTGTCCACAGGGGAGTGTCTGTTGTAGCTGGCCAGTGTTCCACAGCAGTTTGCTCTTTTAGCTGTTTAAATCGTGGCCACAAGTTACTTCTGGGTCCTTTTTCAGGAGAACAAAACCTAACATGGCAACAGCAAGCACTTCTGTCTCTTGCCTTACACTCTGTGGGAATCCACAGCCTTCTACTGACCAAGGAGCAAGAGGTGTGCCCAGAAATGTGTACCAAGGCACTGCCTAAGCAATGGGAGGCTGAGGTGTGTCTTAAGCTCTTTCACTGGGAGACAGATCCGTATTTTTTTAGTGGCAAGGAAATATGTTCTTCCCTTTTGAATTTGCTGTGTGAACCATCCCTTTAGAGTCTGTTAGATGAACCAGCTTTTCCCATAAAACCTTTAAGGACCTGAAGAAACTTGCTGACACACACAGATGTTTGCATAGCTAGGTGTCTATATATGGAAAGATAAATAGGTAATAGTGTAAGGCTCCTGCTGCACTGATCTGTGCATATGCAAGACAAGCCTTATTTCTGCGGCAGAGCTGAGCACTGACTAATAGGAGGGCTGTAGATGGTTCCTGGCTGCCAGCATGGAAGAAGGGCAAAGGAAGGATGACCCTACAGCTGTGCCACGCATCATCCTGGGGCCACCTTTTACTCCAGTATTAGTTAAATAGTTTTGGGGATCACAGTTTTGTATGTAGCTGCTTCCTAGGACAAAGCAGGCGGCACTTCCATAGCTAGGTTTTCAGTCAATATAGGTTTGGATCTGGCTATTGTTGCACGTGCTGCTGTGTCTTTCTGTCTGAATGAAGCATATTCCTCGGTTCTGCTTTGCCCAAGGGTGAGTGATCAGGAGTTAGCAGGCAGCATCAAACAGGAGGAATCATTCCCATTAGCTCATTAGCTTTGTGCAAATATCAGTCTTGTGCCTTCGACTTTCTGTTCAGCCAAAATAAGCTGCTACTCTTAGTTGTTTGCATACCTGTGGGTATGAACATAATCTTGTGAGTAACATTAGAAAGTCAGTATTTACCAGTGCGTTTACTTCTGAGAATTCCTATTCTGCCTGTAAGAAAAGGTCCAGGGTAGTTACCACTGTGTAGTAAGTTAGCACATGTTAATGTTCTTAATTTGTGTTAATTTTTTTACAGATTTCACCCATGGTAAGTATAATATCTTCTTTGCAAGGAGAAAAAAAAATAAGGCTCTGGGAGGTTAATGAACTTGTTTGTTCACACTGTTCTAATAGATTACATGCCAGAGTAGGAGCCAAAAACAGGAGTACTGATTGTGGTTCTGACGTGCACTTGCAATGTAACAGTACCATTCCCTAAGGTTCATTTTCCCAGACAGACAATGAACTATGGGTCTCTTCATCTAAGGTTAATTGGAGTCTCTGTACCTTTCCTTAAATTAAAGAAATGCCCTGAGGAAATTGATGCACTAAATGTGTCTCAAGAAGTTTATGTCCAATTTAAGGTGGAACTGAGAAAGGAAAGACAAGTGATAGGTAGTGACCGCAAGCTGAATGCATCAGAGAAACACAGCAGTGCATACCAGGTGCGCAGGGAAAAGCAAAACCACTGCCACTCTTAGCAGTTTCTAGTTCCTGAAAGATCTGGGGAAATCCACATTTTGGACCCAATAGGACTAGGATACTTCCTAGTTCCGCAGGCCAAGTTACTCTGTAATGAAAAATATCGATTTTGCAGCTAGAAAAGTCTGCTCACTTTTGCTGAGAAAACAGAGGGCAGACACCATAACAGTTTGTGCAATACGATTAAGGGAGCACACTCCTGTGGGCCCAGCACTTGCCTGAATCAACAAATAATGGGTCATATGAAAAAAGGACTTTTTTTGGAAGGATAGCTTTGAAACTGAAGGGTTGTTTCAGGCCTGTTTCAACCTCTTTTGCTTCCTGGGTGGAGGAATATCAGCGTAATCTTCTCTCCCTTCCTTCACGTCCTGTGGGCTACCTGGGGGGCATTCGTAACATCTGCACGTACCTTGAAAAAGGGAATGGCAGCATGCTGCAGGATCCACTGTGAGCCCTGGGGGAAAACATGGGTCCCCGTGCCTGATGAAGCACACTGCGCCCTTTCCCCCTGGGGATAAGAAAAAATAATGCCTGTGGAATGATGGGAGGTAAGCACATAAGGAATGAGTCTTCGGTCTTCTCTGTGGGGGTTTTCAAGTTCTAGGTGTTACCTAGCACCAGTGACTGCGGAGCCAAAAGTCCGTAAGGAAGTACTGAGTAGCCACTGTGAGTGAATAGGGCTCACACATCTGGTGTAGTCTCCTCATGCTTGCTCTGGCAAATTCCTTTCATCCATATGCTGTTTTCTTGAAAACATGCAAGGTAGGAAAGTAGTAATCTGTGGTTATACAGATGTACAGGACATGAACCTGTAGGTGTGGGACATGGATTTCTATTGCTTTTGGAATTCCTCCTTTCTTCTACCTCTGAATCTCCTTGAGGATATCATAAATGCAAATAAAACCTGTCTTTTTCTTATACAACCAGGAGTATTTTCAGTTTGCTCTTTTAGGATAGTGGTAGTTAATGTTGGGTTCCTGAGTTAATGATTTCACAAGCATTCTTTCCAAAAAAAGACTGTTTATTTTCAGATGTAAAGCTGAAGTGTAGGAAGACTTCCTACACTAAAGTCAGACTGCCTCTATCAGTATCATGAGGCAAGCCATCATTCTGATAAGTCAGTGGTTGTATTTGGAGCTGCACCATATTGGAACTCCTGGGACAAGCTAGGCTAAATCCTACACTCTTTTTTTCATGGTTTGGGTATGACAAATTCTGGACACGTTTCAGAGCCAAAGTGACATATTGCTTAAAACCAAAATTAAACCACCAACAAAAAAATGCATGAGGAAAGATTTGGATTTCTGATGGGAGAAGCATCAAATGGATCATATACGGTTGCAACCACTTCTGTCATTGGGCTAGCAAGAAGGCTAGTTACTCAATGTAATTAAAGATCTTCAGACAAAGATATGAACTCCAGCACCGCTATTATGGAACATCCTTGAGGCATCTCATCAGATCTGATGTATTCTGTGTATTTTTGGAAAATGAGTACTGAATTGGGTGAGAGGCAAAGCCTTTAAATAACCCTACAGATTTGAACTGTCAAAGCAGCACTTTTTAAAACATCTTTGGGAAAAGAAACAACATCCTTTGAAGTGGAGGCAGGTTGGATTTCAGAATGAAGCAGCTTCACAGATTTAGACACCTGCTTAATTAGAGAATGAATGTGAAATCCTTAAACTTAAAAGGCTTTTATGAGGCAGCACTTCAGAGAATAAGCATTCCTCTAGCATCGACAGAGAAGAGCTGTTGGCTATTATCTTTGGAGCTGGGTCAAAAATGAATATATTAGGGAAAAGGACTCTCCATAGATGGTAAGATGAGCTGTATGTAATTCCCAGATCTCAAATAGGAAGCATTCTGAAAGAATTGTGGAAAGCTGGAATCATGGATGCTTTAGGAGGCGACACTCAAATCATCATGCAATCAGACAACAAAATGAGTAAGAAGAAACTAGATAGGTAGGTAGCAGGTATGCAGTCACTGAAACACAATAAAGGAACGCTTTGTTCATGATACTATTGTGGTTCAGTTGTCTGTCCTATAGTTTTCATTGAATCCATTCAGGAATACTACAAGAGGAGCTCCTAAATACTACCAAAACAGGAAATAAAAGAGAGAAAACATCTTTTTCAGCAACTTTTAAGCAGGAAAAAAGCAGCTGTTTTGACAGAGAAGTGAAGCTCATGAAAAGTAGCTTTAATAAATGCTTATAAGAGGAAAGGTCTCTGCTGTGTCACTTTAGGAAACAGCAGAGACACAACCACAATAATCAGCATCTGACAGAAAAATACCGGATTAGGGTTTTTTCCCCTCAAAAGGCGAGAAAGTGCAAAGTTTGTAACTGACAAGTGATGAAAATGCTAAGCTAACAGCAGGGAGTTTCCTTTTTCTAGTACACCAGCCTCTATGAAGAGAGAAAAGTAATGCGATCCTAATCAAAACCAAGGGCAAGGCTTTTAATACGGCACACAGTTACTGCAAGACCTCGGTCAGTGGAGAATCGGATCCGATTGTTTATGTAGGAATGGAAGTTTGATGAAAGAAGTCCTTCCTGTTGTGTGGAGGTATGCTGGCATTTACCCAGGAGACTGCTGCAAGTATTGTGTCTCTTCAATAATATTAAGAGCTCCCAGAAGAGCAGGCAGGCACCTTTACATCTCACTGTATTTATTGCAAGAAAGAAAAGAAGAAAAAGAAAGTATTTATGTGCTGAAGAAACGAACCTTTCTTTGCCAGACTATGACCAAAATAGTAAGAGTTCCTCAGCAGTTCTTAAGGTCTGCACCCTTTATTCAAAGCATCATCTGAACAGATTAAAATATTTTTATTTAAGGTTTTATCAGCTTTGTAATTTACAACAAAGATGATGAAAAATAATCAGAAAAAATTACAAAAAATCTAATAGACAACAACAATTTCCTGCTATGGATTATTTATTTTTATTCCCCTTCATAGTTCACTGTCCTTTACAAGACACACTGTTCACTTTAACTTTTGAAAGTAGCCTTGTTCTTCTTTTAAGACATTGCTTTCAGACTGTATTTTTAAATTGCCTTTATCATATGCAATGCTGAAAATAAACTGAAGAAAATTGACAAATTTATTCAATAAAAATATAAGCAGATACACTGCAAATAAAACACGTGCTTGGGAAATAGAAATAATTATTAGAGCTTGAATACAGCTTAGGGCAAAACCAATCTATTTTGGAACTTAAAATACCCATGATGCAACTAATGTAAAATACAAATGTAAGCAGCCTATTAGTTCCTGTAAAATAAAACAAACTAAAAAAGACTAGGAGGCTATAAACTAATTATTTTAAAAGCTAAATGACAAAGCACATATTTTACTAGAATTTCTACCCAGTGTACTGTAAACATTCATACTGTATTAGTTCTGATATCAAAGTACAGTAAGTGGTTGTATTATGTAAGGTTTAGCGTACTGGCTTCCATTTTTATTGACACTGCCCCATACAATAAGTGGGAGACAATAAACATTTTATATAGTATTGCTGCTACATTAGCCTGCTCCCATATACAACTGCAGTGTTTTAAGAGTAGGTTTCAATTCTGTTGTTCATCCCTAATGCAAAAGCTCAAATATTTAAAATTATTTTTCTCCTTTTTCAATACCACCACATATCTTATGGCTTTCTTCACGGCTTTGTGGACTTGTCTACAACTTTAGCCTATAAAGTATTTGTCATCTTTGAGCCATAAACTGTAGCTTTTCTTATGCCCCAAAAAAGAGCCAGAGGGTGGACATCCTCTTTCATGACAAGTGGACAGACTCTGACACCATTATCACTACGTGCACCAAGAACAACACGACTCGGGGAAATCTATGTCTTTGTGAGGCCCAACGTCCTGTTTTGGTTTCCTTCCAAGTTGGATGTTTATATGTATATAAAATAAAAATAGAGCCTTTTTTTTGTTTCTGCTCAGGAGGAAATTTAATTTCTGCTCCATAGAAGAACGTCAGGCTACAGTAACTCACAAGTTTATCACCGCTAATCTGGAAATTCACAGGTAATTTTATCTGAAACTGAATGCAAGGATACACAAGCTTCAGCTAAAGCAGAATATGGCTGCTTGCCTTCTCTGCTGCTTAAGCTTCTCTGAAAACATCAAAGCCATGATCAGTTCTCTCCACTGAGTCTCAATTAGTTTCTGAGGCCAGTTAAAGACCTGGATCCTACGTTTTAACATGAAAAGAAAAATCAAACTTGATCTGCCTCAAGGCCTGATCTGTATCAGCAAACCTTCTCTGAGAAAGATTTCCCACCCCAGGAGATACTCACAGTACAAATATCTCCTTGTAGCCTCAAATCATACCAGCTGCTTCTGGAAAAGACCCCTGCCATGCCCCTGGAAAGGGAAAATGCTAGAAGACTTAGGGCATCCCATGTGTTACAGATTTTCTTTTCAGACATGAAGATACGATCTGATGAGTGGCCCAGGCAATGTAAAACTGTTATGCAAATTTTGTAATCACTGCAGCTACTCTTGATTTTCTGCACCTGCAAAAAGATAGGAAGGAATTCACATTCTTGGGCTAGATACTATGCTGGGATAAATTTACATGTTAAGCTGAAATCAAAGGAGCTATACTGATTTACAGGAGCTGAGGGTCTGCTGCAGCATTTCATATCCACAGGAAAAATCTCAAACCCCTTTTTGATTTCCCGATTTTGTATGTGTGGAGGTGGTAAACACTTGATATTGGCATTCTTCTTGGAAAGTTTTTTTCAGATCTGCTTTTTAGAAAGATCAAATGATCTTCCTCAATGTACTGTGCATTTAAATAGAAAATTACTATTTATCTAGAAGCTTACTTATGAGATTGCTTCAATCTCATACTTTAACATAGTATCCTTGACACTCCAGCATAGCAATGCTTTTGATAGTCTCTGATTAGTAAAACTTCCTAACTCTATATGCATATACACAAATGTGAAAGTTACACTAGGATTTATATTCTCGATGTCTTACTGCTTTCTTTTTTCATTACTGAATAAACCAGGCTACAAATCTGGGATACTGTACTTAATTATGGGAAAGAAGTATCTGACTATTTCCATTTTAACTGCATTAAAAATGTCAGTACCTACTCTAGGTGCAATAGCCTAAAAGCCTAGCCTAGCTCATAAACCCAGAAGACATATGAAAACATGTTTTTGTATTCCCCTGAAAAGTAACTTTTACAACTGTGTATTTGCAAGGAGTTCACAAAACTAGCAATGATTTTTCAAATGAAATGTCCGTAACCTGTAGAATAATTCAAACAGGTGCTAATTAGGTGTGCAGAAAGGCCACTGAGGATAATTTATATATCCCCCTGCAACAGAAAAAAAAAACCACGAGGAAATGTTAATTGCATATATTATGCAACAAATGATTTTTAGGATGGCACTAAATTAGCTGCAAATATTATAATTACAAAGTACTGGGTAATTTACTAAAGATTAATGGAAATGATTAAGTGCAAACTGCATAATTTTGCAAGGTAGTATTAATGCTTTCTGCACAGAAATTAAAAAAAGACCCCCGTGATTGATTGATACTGGCTATTTAATGAAGTACCCCATGAAAGCATCAGTGGCCTCTCTTTTACATACCCTTCTCTTGAAAGGGTATTGCATGATTTTCATGGGGGGAATCATTGTAGTGTTGGTAATAACCAGAATGTCTAAACCAGTCTATTTCAAGGACAAAGTCTGGTATCAGTGACATGGGACCAACACAAAAATATTGCTCTATGGTCTGTGTCCAGCAGCCTTTTCTAAAAGCTGCAGCAACTGTGGCTATTTCCTGAGTAAGAACTTAAGCATTTGCACATGCAGTTTGAACACATTCCTCATAACCAGCAAAAGGAGGCCCACTTCAAGCAAGATACTTGGAAGTATCACTACGCAGCAATAGTTTTAATTCACTTTCCTGAATTCAGTGCACCAGCCTCCTGCATGCAGGCTTCATATTATGCTGTATGGAGGTGGAAGGGGATGGTGATGAATCTGGAGAGGGGAGAAGGACTTTAAAAATTGTTCTAGTCCAGGAGGGATTTCTTACCTAGGAGTATACTCTACTTTAAATGCAGGATACTTTTCTGAGTTTATTATCTCTCTATTTATTACAGTCTCTTAGCCAGTATTTATTTTTTGGTGGCTTAGTATCTAACACAATTCAAATGTAGTTATTTAGAGAGTGACAGTGGAAACCAGAAGAGAATTCAGTATTGGGAGTAATTCTGGACTTCCAAGGCAATGGGGAGAAGACATTATCATATTCTTTTCGACTAACGCATGTCACAGCTGTGACTACATTGACTGTAAGATGTTTCACTTTTCATTAACACCTTTGCTGTATATCATTACAAGAAGCACTGCGAGTAGTGAAATGCTATAAATGAAAATAAATGTCTTGTGCTTTTGGGTGGTTGTAACATTAAGCAATTATGATGCTGTGATGCTTAATGTACAGGATACATTTTAGGGGATGTCTCCTATTTCTACAGACCTAAATTTACCCATGTGCAGAGACATGAGGAAAGCATGTGTATCAATTAATTCCCACTTAAAAAATGGGTAGACTCTTTATCAAATTTCAATACAAGGCTGAAATCCCCTTCATGCTGTAATTTCAGTTAAACCTTAAAATGTGTTTAATGTGGAGAGTCCAATTCAAGAACATAAGGACTTTCTGGATTTTTATCCTACTCAGTATCTCACTTTAATGTGTGTTTGAGCTCCTTTCACTTGAACAGATCTTGCTTAAACATAATCATGTGCAATATTGAATAAGAATGGCTCAGTAAATCTAGGCAAAAAGGCTCATCTAACATTAAAATGAAGTCTGTGCATAACATCCATGAGGACAATATTGAGAAGACCCATATTGGATTAGAGAGACAAATTTAAAATTATGATGCACGTTGCAGTCTCAGTAACAAAAGGAAATAGGAATATATTAAATACAGATCTGATTTAAGAGATCAGAGAGATGTGAATCTCATAGCCAGATCGCCATACACAGAGCCTCTGAAGGCAACGCAGCTGGACATCATTATTTGTGTTGCCCTTATCAAGCTCTGACAGATATTTGTACCTCAAAAGGTCCATTACTGAGTGAGAGATCAGAATCACCATTCCTTATGCAGTGACAAAGTACCTGGCACACTAGAAGACAGGGCATAACACTGGCAATATGCAAGCCAGAAAAAAAATGCAAGGTTGAAAATGAGAGGCCAGATTATGTAGAACATCTAAATTGCAAAGAAAGTGCAATTTATAGCAGGTGTCTGAAGTTGCCTGAAAATGCAGCCTCTAGATTCTCTGCTGCTCTTTGCCTGGCCAGTCTCCATGCGTTGATTTGGAGAGGTGTAAAAGCTGCTTGAAAATTAGCTGAGAACACTTGGCTCAGGGTCTGAGAAAAGACAGCTGGAGGTTGCCATGCACTGGCACATTGCAGCCACACATGCTTTTGTCCACCACGTTCACTCTTCTCCCTGATGCTTTCATACCCAGAAGGGGACCAGTGACACAAGAACCTCTTTAACTTCTTCCATGAACCTGGTGACATGGAGCCCAAACAGCAGTGAAACGCTAAGAACTGACTCTGTGCCCACGACAATTTTGTCTTATTTGGTAAGAAGCCTGCATCACTGTCAAGAGAAAAATATAGATTGATTTTACTCACAAATATATGACAGCAGTTACTTCCCAACGCTGGCATTCACAAATGCTGGCACAGCAAAATATTAAAAGAAAGTCATAGCAAAACAATAAACATTCAAAAAGCAGGGGCTAAATACAATTCATAACTGTTAGGCAAAGCTACCACAATGCTCTTAGAGGTGCCTTATTTTACACTGAGATTACACAGACAAGTTCAAAAGTATTTTGAATTTAGACCTTCGTAACTACTTTGTAATTACAGTGTCCTGGATAACAACATAAGATTTTATAAAATAGGTACCTTATTCATCTGAAAAGAAATACTTCCTTTATCTGACACAGACAGTTGCTTTTGCCTTTACTGGCATAGATTTGTTGTTTGATGGCAAATACTCTTTTTTTAATATGTAAATACAACTGATCCTGAGGAAAAAAAAAAATCATAAACCATCAGTAAAAATATACTGCATTGCCCTTTAAAGCTGCACCATTTCTGATGCACATTACGAACACATTTCATACTGGTTTGACCAGTATTCTTCAAATTTTATTCTTCTAATTGTGTATATTAGTGTGAAATGCATTAATAGGCGTGGAGTGCTCTGCAGTCTCTTCCCTTGTTCCATAACAATTTGTGTCTATTAAAATAGTGGTTGAACCCAATGAAATGAGTTTAATCTGTCTCACTCCACCATTTGAACTTGTTCTAGTTTTGTTACAGAAACTTTAAAAGGGTTGTCTTGTTTAGCTTGAGAGGAATGCTACATCATACAAATATTTGCTGACCAAACCCACAATTCAAACACTTGATTTTTTTAGAGGTTTTTGTTTAGCAAGATTATGACATTTAGCAACAAGAAAAAAATCCTCTGGGTGAGTTATTCCATACTCCAAACTCCATATTCCAAACTCCAAGCTGCAACAGCTGATATTTCTGGTAGCATCAGAGCCCAGCCCTGAAACCCTAGCTCTATCCATAGGAATCTGGGAGGAGACTTAAGTGTGCAAACGCAGATGCATTTGCCTGAATGATGATGGAGCATCTTAAGTGTGAGAATACTAAATTAAGGGTCAGGTTCACAAGCAACAGGAATAGGAATTGCTTCAGTGAAGCCACAGCAATTGGTATTACCCAAGGAGCTGGTGGTGTCAGCACCTGCTGTAAGTTTCTGTTGTGTGCACAGAGACCAACCTGTCTAACAGCAGTCATTCCAACTGAGCCTGTAAGACTGCAATGAATTAGTGTCCTTTCACTGTACAAATTACATGACTTGCACATCTCCTCAGGTAAAAGTGCGCTCTTCCAAAGGGCAGTGAAAATGAATACAAGAAGTGGCATTTTTAATTATGATTCAATAGATCGGTGCAGCTCACAAACCCTGGAAAACACAGGACAGCCATTTTTGTACTTCTGAGAAAACTGATTTTCACTGTTATGATTGGAAAGCACTACTTAGTGATATTAATATCCTTACCATTTTGAAAAATCAGAATTCAAATACAAAATATTTCATGCTAGTATAAGTATCTTTTCCATTTTATCTCCTGATTTCAACATTAAAATTGAATTCTGTTTTAGAAAACTTTGCTGCTGCCATCTTAGAGACACATCCTTTGTAGCTGGGTGTGTCGGTTCTGATTATACCTTCATGTCTGTAAATATGATCTAAGAGCCCAAATTAAAAACAAAACTCAAGCCCCACCTCTGCAAACATAATTAGACAAGTTCACTAATACTATCCGAAAACAAACTCGTGAGTCTTTGTTCACTTACTGTTCTGTATTACTGCCACTTTCTAGATAAGGACGTCCAGCAGTAATACTGGAACATGGCACCTTCTCTTAGTCAGGCTGTCTTCTATAATCAAAGTTGTCAATAAAATGCGTGAAGTTGATTAGTAAGACACAGGGTTGTTCTTTTGAGTTATGTCAGTGGCTGTGTAACTCTTAAGTATCAAAGAGATGTTTTACAAAAAACCAAAGACAACTGTTTTACATTAAATCTTATAAAACTGTACATAATAATAGTCTACAACATTAAAATGACCATTAAACTTTTGTAATAGTTATGAAATCTAGTAAATATAACAATTCTAATGTTTCATATATTTATCATATTAATCACTGTATTCATACAGTTGTGTTTGTATATATATTCAATGGCACTGTAAACAGTTGTTGGAAAACACACATTAATTCTTAACCCATTAGAAGTTATTATAGTACTTTTTCATCCAAAAAGTTAAAATGCATTAAAAAAGAAATAGCCTTGTAATATAATGCACATTTTGACATTTTCTAGGGTAGCAATCAAGATGATGCATAACAGAGAATGTTCTAGATTTCACGTTGCTTTACATTTACACCTACCATGATACAAAATTTTAAACATTAAATGTAATTAAATAATACACAGTTTATGAAACAGTCGATTTCAGAGATCCACGATGCACAAAATCTAGTTACTGTCTAATGGGAGTTCCCAATAATTTATATTTCCGGGACCTTTATAGAAAATTTAAGTTGGTTTCTCTTTAACATCACATAAGCAAAGTATGTTTGAACTGAATTATCTTTTGTCCTCTGTACAGAGCTTCATTCAACTGGATAAAACATTTATTATGTTTATTTATGTTTCCCATTGCTGGACATTCATCCAATAAGCCTTGAGCATATGCTTAAGCATCTGGTAATGGCATTTTGTGGGGCAGGGAAACTCATGTTCTATATTCCTCAGTAAACAAAGTGTTTCTAATTTTTTCCGTAGTTAAGGCAACTATACTGATATATTAGCCACACCACATGCTTTAATGTTGCTTCCTACAATCTAAACAGTAGGAGTGAAAAGAAGCTTCAAACATGCTTTGATCTTCTTGACCACTTAGGAATTTCATCAAGCTGGTAGAAAGTACTTCACTTTAACATGGTTTACAACTGTAGACCTAGCTTGTTAGCTGTTCACTAGAAGAATAAAGTATGTATTGGCTTGCATTTGAAGACTGACCATTCATATAATCTATCAGAAAAATTAAACAAACAAAACCAGCCAGTCAGATTCCAGTGAACGAAACTGAGAAAAACAATCACAAACATGCAAAACCATTTCTGTGTTTTCAATTATTTCTACCCCATAACTTAAGCTACTCAGATCCTTGCCATTATTCCGTCTGTATCTTGGGTGGGCTTTGTCAAAGGCTATCTTCAGACACTGTAAGTGATGACACTTGGTATCTGCCAACTCCAGCATATTGTTTAATATTTATTCTAACATATCACATAAACTAGAGCGCCATTTAAATTTGTTTTCTGTTGGGTAAGGCTGTAGGTATAAATGACAGAAACGCTTGTGTAGTGGCTGCAAGGCAATGCAGCTACAGCGGACAACGCCACAGAACTGCTAGTGCTATTAAAATAACGAGTGAGGAACTCGGGGCTGGATTGCTCCCACTTCCAGTTACACTGTGTTTAGAGGATGACTTGACAGTGCTTGTGGTGGTTGTGGTGTCAATCTTTTTCACAGTTGGTTTTGGTTCATTTCTGTTTTCTGGATGGGTTTTCTTGTCCGTGAGTATATCTGAAAACATGAAAGTAAATGTAAGATTAATCACACATCTTTTAAATCAGGGAATCATAGAATCTTTGGGTTGGAAGACCTTTAAAGGTCATCTAGATAGTGGCTTTAAATTCTGTCTGTGGCGGGAGCATGGTGTACACTAGTCTGAATAACTGAACTATGTATGGAGAGTGATGGGGCACTTGTACAGATGTTTTGGTTAGCACCCACTGTTCTGCTCAATGAGTCTTCTCACTGGCCTGCTCTTCTTGTCTGCTTGTAGACACAGCTTGAGCAGAATAATAGGAATTCTACATTGCAGTGGTTGGTCTCAGAATCTCGTTTTCTCTCACAAAACGTACCTTCAGTTTCACCTGGGATGAGAAGTGGCTTATGCTTTAAAACATGATGTTAGGATTGAGTGGGTTTGTAACATGCCCCAGTGAAACACCCGTCAAGTTGCCGAGTTGCTGCAGGAAGGAGACTGGAGAACATACTGACTTAATGTAACTTCCTGGCTTCCTTTTGCTTTGCCACTACCCTTGACTTTAAAGCAACATGAGACCCTTGATACGGTAAGGCAACCTGGCAAGAAAGATTGCTGACATGAGGAAATACATAGGTGTCTCATATGCCTTGTTCATCAACATAGCCAAAGAAGTGGCTACGAGGAGAAAATGCTTCAAGATTTGTTTCATTGTTTTTCCTAGCAAGTACAAGGATTTTTTGTTTTTAAAGTACCGAACAGTATCGCTGGCTTTTTTTCCCTCCTTCAAGATGCATTTTGGGGCAATTTGGGGCATCTTTAAAATAAAGAACTAGATTCACATGGAAGAAGTAGTAGTAGTCGTCATAATAGCCCTTTATCGCAAAACCATGGATTTTTTAAAATGAATAAATTATAAGGGTCTCCAGTTATCTTGATGTTCCCAAGCTATTTACAAGTATTACTGAGATCATATTGTCATCGAGGGGAAAAAAATAAATCTCTACTTCATCTGATGATGGGATTATGATTTTACAGCCAATCTGTAAAATCATACCCAAGTACCTGGTAAAAACCAAATTACCACCTGGAAGAATTTATAAATTAACAATAATTGTTCAGGTCCAATCTTAAAGGATTTGTGATGCTAATGAATGCAGTGCACATACACAAGAAAGCAAAAGGCATAGATTTGTAATGCCTATTAAACAACAGTCCAATCTTAAAATAAAAACTCTGAATCATGGAAGCAAGTTCCTGGCAGAAAATGGAAAGATGGAAAGTATTCCAGAAATGTAAATGCAATCTGAGATCATTGTCTGCATGTCAGTAGTTCTGAACAACCATCAATAAATTCACTCGATAATAAAAATGAGCTATTGTATTGGGAAAGCACACATTGTTCTTTTGCCAGTATAAACTATAAAAGAAATGCAATGAATTGCTTCATTTTATCATAATATCAACATTAATCCCAGAGGAACCTGCGATTCCCAGACCTGACTCAAGGCTGACTGCAGAGAAGGGACGCTGGCTGGCGAGGTGTACAGTGGGAAAGGAGTAGTCTGCCACTGCCCCAAAAATTCATTATGGCAAAATGCGGACATAGCTCCTCTTCAATTCCAACTTGCAATGGAGCTAACAGAAAGGAGGGGGAGAAAAAGCGTGCTTTAAATGTTTCAAATTATCAGTATTTTGCGGACACTTAAAGAAAAATGGACAACCTTCAGACTGTCATTAAAGTAAATTAAGAATAAATCATGGAAATAGGTGTGTTCTGACACTGCCTAGACTCCTTTCCATCACTGTCATTCTCCTTTTCGACTGCGGTAAAGGCACTATTTCTCTGCTGCCTCTTATATCATCCCAGCCTGCTGACTTCAGCTCTCTGGGGCCAGCTGATTAAATTAAGACCTCACTCAGGTAAATCTATTCCCCTCTTTCAGTTGGCCATGTCCAGCATTGTAACTTGATTGGCCTCTATAAATCGGGCAGACTGAAATGTATTAATTCATTTATTTTCTTAATATTGACTTAACCAAAAATCTAAGGTAAGATTTAATGCTATCAGAGAGGCTGTTGGTTTTTAAAAGCTTTCCTCTCAGTGACTGCTTAATGCACTACATAACAAGCGTTAAATAATACATTAGAAAATTCTGCCTTTATCCTTTCCACGGGAAGGACTACATTCTGAATCCTCTATCTGTCTTTACAGCGAGTATCTTCTGATGCTTTTCATGGCCAATTCTAATTTGCGATTTAATTGTGCAAAATTGGCATTTTATTTAAAATGCTCTGTTTTCTCTCCTATTAAATGAAAATAGCCTCAGTCCTGATTCGGTTAAAAATCTTTTTCAATCCTATATTTTTTTAAGGCACAGATTTCAGCAGCGTAAAGATTTCATGTTTTATTCCAGTTTCCTCAGAGCTCCCGTTGCTCACTCCAGGGTTTTGGCTGAGAGACTCTAAGTTAAATGAGTTTTTCCTCTTAAATCTTTTTCTCAGAGTCAGAGACGGTCATATGTTCAGTCTACTACCAACATTCAAAAGGCAAAAAAATAGTGAGCGTGCTAAAAAACCAGAAAAGCATCAGCATGAAGACTAGCGCAGAAATGAAACTCCAGTCTCACAAAGCAAACCCCAGATGTTCAATACCCATGAGTCAAGCCCCCAGATCATGACTTCATAAAACGAACCAACCAAACCCCACAACTTTGGTTTGTTCTGGTATTTACCTTCTGCATTCTAAAGGCTTTATGCTTCCCAATTAAAAGCTTTCTCCACCACTAGAAACTTTCTTCCCATCACCTGTCCTTCCCTCCTTTCCAGAAACGGAGTAGTTAAAGTCTTTGAAGGCTTCAGCTAATTTCAGGCTAACTCATGTGATGGCCTTCTAGATGCTGGCATATGAGTATTATTCTACACTGTTTATTTATCACTGCATCATGATAGTGATACAGCCAGTGTAGTAGCTTCCTTGTCAAGTCTCCCAATGTGAATATTCAAACCCTACCAAAAGGGGTACTTAGTGGAGGCAGCTGACTGCCAAAGCAGCCTTTGTGAACAGCCTTTCGGGACTCCTGCCGAGGACGAGGTCTGTTGGGGTCGGTGAAGATGGCTCAGAGTCCCTCTAGGCCCTCTGATTACTGTGAGTGCAGAGAACAACTCAGTCCAGGGGATTGAGTCCGCTTCCTTAGCTGAACTTTCATCCGTGTTAGCTGCTGTTAAATTCACATCTTGACAACATAAACAAAGCACATAATGAAAATTACTTGACCTCAATGTTTAGAGCATTTAGGATTAACTTTACCTACAAGATCTAACCACAGATTGCTACCCAGTAATGCATGTGTCACTCAGATGGCACTGAACTTCTCATAAATACTTATATGGATCAATACTATTCCTCGGAGAGAATAGCTAGGATAAAAGGGAAAGTCAAAAATGTCACTGTCATCAAATTTAGGAACAGGAAACTTCCCCTATAGTGAGTGCTGAGCATGCCTTTCAAACATTTGGTGTCACACATTGAATCATAGAATAGTTTGGGTTGGAAGGGATCTTTTAAGGTCATCTAGTGCAACCCCCCTGCAGTGAGCAGGGACATCTTAAAACGAGATCAGGTTGCTCAGAGCCCTGTCCAACCTGACTTGGAATGTTGCCAGGGATGGGGCATCCACCACCTCTCTGGGCAACTTGTGCCAGTGCTTCACCACCCTCATTGTGAAAAATTTCTTCCTTATACCTAGTCTGCTAGTTTAAAACCATTACACCTTGTCCTATTGCTACAGGCCCTGCTGAAATGTCTGTCCCCATCTTTCTTATAAGCTCCCCTTAAGTACTGGAAGGCTGCAATAAGGTCTCCCCAGAGCCCTCTCTTCTCCAGGCTGAACAACCCCAACTCTCTCAGCCTGTCCTCACAGCAGAGGTGTTCCATCCCTCTGAGCGTTTTTGTGTCCTCCTGTGAACCCACTCCAACAGGTCCATGTTTTTCCTGTGCTGAGGGTTCCAGAGCTGGACACAGCACTGCAGGTAGGGTCTCACCAGAGCAGAGGGGCAGAATCCCCTCCCGTGACCTGCTGGCCACACTGCTTTGGATGCAGCCCAGGACACAGTTGGCCTTCTGAGCTGCCAGCGCACGTTGCTGGCTCATGTCCAGAATGTCAGACATAGCCAGTAATGATAGACAGGAAAAACAATGTGATTTTTTTTTGTTTAGGTTATTACCAGGTTATCTGACACAAGTTCAATCCATATTGGCACCCCAGCTGTTCATTCCCCCTCCCTAGCCTAAATGATTTGCAGTTTGCTACTGGTAGGGATTATCAAAGATGTAAATATTTATTGGTGTACTTGCATGCTATTGCTCTCTAATGAACAACATCAGCAAGGTCTACTTAAACATCTGTTGAGGTTTGTTATTGTCCCGCCAAGGGATGAACAAGCTCATCTACTTAACAGAATCCCCTTTACATTTTTGTCCCCATCTTGATGTGACTTGAGCTCAGTCCTTTCTCTGTGATTGCAAATGATCAGTGTGAATGGGAGTCTTTCCCTGCAAAGATTTGCCAGTGCCACTGAACCCTCCTCATCTCCTGCCTGAATCACACTCGACACTGTCGCCACTGAGCTGAAGGGTAAATGCAAAGACTCCCTAGACAGGCTGCTGCTGCCAACGGAGAGGAAGAGAAAGTATTTCTGGAGCAAAGGAAAAAGGCAGGAAGGGAAGGACAGTTGAATGGGCTGATCTCATGTGGGGGGAAGCTGCATTAGTTTTGGGGAGACTTGTGTTTGAGCTGCCCCAGCATCTTTCAGAGCCAGCCCTCATTGCCCTTCACCTCTCAGAGCAGAGAGGGACACTGGCAGGCTCAGCTTTGCACACCAGTGCCAATGCTAAGGCACTAGAGCTTGTGAAAACAATGTGCTTGTGCCTCAGGACCTCAGGCAGTATACTTGTGATTAACCAACAGCCATGGTGCCTGCATGCATCTAAGCCTATGGATCATCACACCAGGCAAGTGAACAACTCCTGTGAGGGAATTCTGAACAAAAACAAAACGGAGAGATTTGCCAGACTAGTCCTCTAAATGTTAATTGTATCAGCCTGGTTTCTAATGGAGTGGGCACTGACAGCAGAGAATCAATGCTCATCAGTTCACCATGCCCACAACAAAGTAGAGATTTTGAACACATTTCCATCGCTTTACACTGTGAGCTGCTAGGGAGAACTTTCAACCCAGCTTTTGGCGGGGGGGCGGGGGGTGAGAAGGGGACATTGTTTATTTCTGCTTTCCCACATTAATTACATGAAGTCAGATCTGTCCATTTCTTCCTAGACTTTCATGCGAACACTGTGCTTTGAAAAGACAGAATGTCACCATCTACGATAGCAAATTAATGCCTTGATCTTGAATGCCTCATCATGGTTGTAAAGATACTCATAATGCAGGTCTAAAGTGAACTGGTCAGTACCTGCATTTACTCTCCACGCTGTAGCTCAGTTGCTTGATAAATTTCACTTCAATCACAGGCTTGGTTTTGGCTGACAGCTTCATAAGAAAATTAAAGCTAGGTGCAACTTGGTGGAACAGGCTCTTAAATTACAGTAGATGCTGCAGTGTTATTATTAGCTTTTTATCACCTCTGGTAGCAAAGGCTGAAATTACTTTTACGTATTCAAAGGAAGGAGCTCTGAAATTGCAAAACAATGCTGTTGCCATAAAATGTACCAACAATTTCCAAATAATCTATTATCCTGATGTTAAGACCAGCACTAATTATTTCCAGTTACAGCTGCAGCAGACAAATGGAAACAGGACTGCTGTGCAAATGGGAATGTGAGAACTCACAAAGTGTGACGAACTCGTGATGCAATTCTCCAAATTCTGGAGTCCGTTATTGTCCACTGTATAATACTAGTCAGTAAAAGGCAGGTGTAACACACCCCTTTTGGAGCCAGAAGGAGGGAGTAATTAACAGCTCTGCAGCCTGCCAGGTACATACTGTTCTACCCCTTTCTATTTCAGCCTGAGAATATGGTGTCCATATAAGCCTTTTTCCCACACACCTTCTTATGAAAACTTGGCCTCAGGAGGAAAAAAATCTTTAACCAGTGTCCTGGTTTCAGCTGGGATAGAGTTAATTTTCTTCACAGTAGCTAGTATGGGGCTGTGTTTTGGATTTGTGCTGTTGCTAACACAGGGATGTTTTAGATACTGCTGAGCAGTGCTTACACAGTCAAGGCCTTTTCTGCCTCTCACCCTACCCCAGCCCACCAGCAAGGGGACTGGAGGCGGGGGGGCATAAGAAGCTGGGAGGGGACACAGCCAGGACAGCTGACCCCAGCTGCCCAAAGGGACATTCCGTACCATATGACCTCGTGCTCAGCATATAAAGCTGGGGAAGAAGGAAGGGGGGATGTTTGGGGTGATGGCATTTGTCTTCCCCTGTAACTGTTACGTGGGATGCAGCCCTGCTTTCCTGGAGATGGCTGAACCCCTGCCTGCCTGTGGGAACCGGTGAATGAATTCCTTGTTTTGCTTTGCCTGTGCACGCGACTTCTGCTTTCCCTTATTAAACAGTCTTTATCTCAGCCCATGAGTTTCTTCACTTTTGCCCTTCTGATTCCCTCCCCCATCCTGCTGGGGGCGAGTGAGCAAGCGGTGGCATGGGGCTTAGTTGCCGGCTGCGGTTAAACCATGACAACCAGAAATGGGATGAAGAGAAGGGTTATAACCAAATAGGTCTCTCTCCTCACTTAACTACTGAGTTAAGTCCAGAAGACTCGCGGGACAAGATTACGAGGGTTAATCAATGGGTTCCATTCTGGTTCTGTGATCTTTCCATTTCTTTTTTAAGGAGTGTGTGACTGAAGAGAAGTTGGACTTGGTGGGGATAGTCATGAATTGGGATTAAGATTATCTATGTCCAGTTTTTAATTCTGCATTAAGCTCTGTGTGGTATTCGGCTGATCACTTCTCCCTGTAGGCCAGTGATAGAACTACTTTATTTCCTACTCATTTTGCACATTCCATATGTAAATTCTTCAGGGGGAGAAGAACCATGCCCACTCTTCTCAAGAAATAACATTGGCTGGAACTTTCAGGAACTACTGTTATAAAAAAAGTCAAATGCAAGAAAGAAAAAAATGCAATAAAGAAAAGTCAGGGACAACCGTGAGACCATCTGAGATGTCAGGTGCCTAGAAGCCATATGTACATGAAACGGCAACTCCTTCCCCCATTCACAAATGATCTTTTGTCTATATACATTTAAATGCAATATATGCATATGTAGAAAGAATAGGACATTATTTCAGCCATACTGCTGTAAGGAAACCTGCCACTGTATGTGTTTGGCTTTTGATATACAGCTGCCATAGCAAACCCTGCATGATTTTCAGGAGCCACAACAAAATTGTATTAGTTCTGAGGGCTAAAAGGTAAACCCACATGTATAACTGCCTCAGCTCCTGCCATGTTAAATGTCAAGATGGAACAATCCATCTTTTCCTTGGGAAGAAAGAACCTAACCTAACAAGCCTTGTGTGAGTCAGCAATAGTTACATTAATCAGTCAGTCATTTGCAAGAAAAGGCTTTGTCATTTTGTTTATATTAATACGGGACTTATTCAAATGCAGCCAAGCTGAAAGTATAAGCTTAAAACATGCCAAACATCTTTTACATTTCCTGGAAACATCTGTTTTTAGTCTAGTCCTAGACATATGTTTCTGGTTGCATGTTGAAGCTTGTTTAGTTTGCCAGATACCTCATACATACTGCAGCACAGCTGACATGATATCCTGAAACACAGCATGGAAGTATCTGTAAAACATGATGTTCCCAGTAAATCTGTTGAACTTTTGTTGTAACTTTCTTGTAATGAAAGAAACAACTAAAAAGCTCTGTGACAGCCTTCTGCCATCACTGTATGGTGCAATTAATTAGTTAAGTTTAGAAATTCTGTACATACCTCAGTGGTAATATCCAGAAGACCGAGAGCGATCCTGATCCCACATGCCTCACATGCTCAAAACTCCTATTAAACTTAATGTGAGTTTGGGGGGATGCGAGGAATGCAGGATTGACCTTTATGGTTAAAGATGAATGTGTGCTCTAGACTTCAAAGATTAGGTGCCCCTGCCAGTCTGGAGTGTGCAAGTGATCAGCATGCCAAGTGCCGAAGGCATCTGCTAAATATCACACCACAGCTCAAAGCTGTAATTAAGAAAAATATAAACTGGCTGAAGGAAGAAAAATATTAGTAATAATTGAAAATGCTTTGGCTGTTGCTTTTGTCCTGATGATCTCATTAGTTTTGGTTACAGAAACAGTTCTCACACTGGCTGACGTGGGGCATGCTTTGTTTGTGCTCTCATTCTACCCACATCTTTCCCAGTTAACTTTTATTGCTCAATACAAAGGTCAAATTGAAGGCTTAATTAAATTGTATATGGGGAAACTATAAACTTATTTTGGAAGGGCATGCAAAAACATTTTAAACCATCCCAACTCCTCTCCCCCAGACACTCCTTAATTTCTCGAGAAGAAAAAGAGCATGTGTTGTTGGCACTCTTTCCCTTAAGGGGAAACTGCACCTTTTCTTGCTTGAAAATTTACATGTTTTAAGTATCCAGCCTTTTCATAAACTGCTAATTGCATTTGCAGTTGACATTTGTAACCAGGATTTTAATTTAGCTCTGCAGCTCTGAAGAGACAAAGCTATTTTGCAAAAAGACTAGATATGATCTTGTGTTAGCAGCAATGTGAGTTCAACTAATAGCAGGATTTGAACTTCATCTACTTAACTTTAAACAGAGATTGTACCACCAAAATAAATACTATTGCCCACCTGCTTGAAGTTAAGCATATGTCTCTCAGCCCTGAAGCCTAAAACTGAAAAGCAGCATCTCTCTCAGCTGAAAACACTCACAGGTCATATATAAGCACCATCTACAGTTTCTCTGTGCCATAAGAAGAAAATCACATAGCTTGAGAGGAAGGTCAGGTTTGAGCGTGCTACAATCTATGCACCAGCAAGCAACACCAATCCACGAGAAAGTTTGTGACAAGTTAGCTGCGAGAGTCGAGTGTTTTTGCACCACTCAGATTCTCTCCCGTTCAGCTGTTGTCTAGCCCTAGGGACATAACAATTCTCTAGATTCTTCAGTTTCCATCTCCAAAAGCCCTACAACATTTACGTTTCTGCAGCTGACTGTGCACACAAACGCCAGGGAGCTGTGAGCTCCACAGCCCTTGGGGCACTGTGATGGAGGTGGAGGTTGGACTGTCGGGCTCCTCTCCTCTGCCAGACCTCATCAGCATAGGCTTGCAGGATGACACCAAACAAGAGAGCAGACAGCATCTGCTAGCTAAGGCAGTAGTTAAAATGGGCACCAATGATAGACAATATCTAGGTTCAAATCCCTCCTGTGGCTGATTTAGAAGGGGTGCTTGAACCCAGGTCTCTTGTGCCCTATCCAGTCAGAAAAGGTACGCAGAGATGGGCGTCTCCGACTGAAGCAGGCTCTGCAATGCTGGTACACGCTCTAACTGCCTGGGTCTACCCTGAGAGCAAACTGTCCCAAGATACACTGGAAAGAACAGCTCAGCTTAAGTAACAAGGTGTCAGCAAAAAGAGAAGAGACAATAGAAACTGTTGCACGCCACTGAGTGAGGTCTTTTCACGCGCCCACAAGGAAATGCCAGCAAGGGGCAGGAAGATGGACTGCTCTCTGCTTAGGAAGCCATACTCTCTAATTTTAGCATAAGCAGATGTCATATCCGTAAGGAGTCGGCAGGAGAAATAAACCACAGAATTGCTCCTCTCCCACCGAAGAGCTCTGAGTCGGCAGAGCCCTTTCAGCTCACGGTTGCCTGTGCGAGGCAGGCTGCATTCAACACATACACTTCAAGCAACCCGACTAAATCCCTGAATATAATAACCACAAACAAGGCATCGACTTCCAGCATGGCAGACACAGAAAAACAATCTCAAGCATCACAGAAACATCTGAAAGGTTCTTTTCACCCTGAAAACATGCTGCTTTCATCATTCCTCCTTCTTTAAAAGCCAGTCAAATTCTTTCAGTTATTCCCATTGGTCCATAAGAAACTTGGGCAGACGTGATTCCTGCTGCAAGATTTTGAAGTCACTAGATCCCGATTTTGTTCAAACTAATGATGGTAGCAGTGAGGATTTAAAATGTTTCCTCTATTTCCATCATTTTTTGAGCACAGATAGAATTTTATACTAAAAATCTTTTAAAGAGGTTCTAATAGGATATAATCATAATTGATGTTTAATTATAGAATAAACACTGAAATCACTTCAATCCACTCCACATATCATCTGATTTCTTTCAATCTAGATGACAAAAAGGATTAGTTACAATGCCAAAGGATAGCTCTGGTCCTTAGATCAATCAGTAGGAAACAGTTGTTTATTGAATCTTTCCAGCATTTCATTTCAGCCAGAACTGAAATCAAAAGAAACGGTGTAAAGCTGTTACCCGGGGTTAATAATTTTAGATTTAATATCAAGAGCAGTAAAGGAAAACATCACAACATAGGCTCACTTTAGCTCTGGTATGGGAAGTTTAAATTAGTCTTTTCTCCTGCTCTAGTTTGGCAACTATTCAGCATGCATATCCTCTATTTCACATTGCTAGGTTTATCCGTTTATCTGGCCAACCAGAACCCCAGCTCCATCACAGCTGACAGTTATTGACGACGAAGATGATTAGAGCCGTCACTCCACTGAATATCTGTAGCAAGAAGAACATGTTTCATGTGAAAATACCAACTGGCTTAAAAGCATTATCTTATTAGTAGCATGCAGTGAAACTGATGAACCCTTATGACATTCAGCAGGATGACAAACACTCAAATCAACACAAACAGCAAGAAGATATACAAACCAGGAGTAAAAAAATCTTCTCTAATAAAATGCCTTACAAAATGAAGGACCATCCATTAGCATATGCAGAAGACTATGCTCAGTCAGTGTTCGGGCTGTGGAGCAAATTAAAGGAAGGAAATTCCTGTTCGGAGGTGGCCATGATCCCATTTCCCAGTTCTGTTCTGGGAGGGTGTGAACCGCTCCTTCCAGTTTTCATGGGAGACATCTACACCAAAGGCACCAGGACTGAATTTAGCTAGTCTGCTAACATTGTGGTATAAAACAGACTGAGGGCTATAAATCACACAGAATCACAGAATCACTAGGTTGGAAAGGACCTTCAAGATCATCAAGTCCAACCATTAATCCAGCACCACCATGTTCCCTAAACCATGTCCTGAAGCGCCACATCCACACGTTTTTTGAACACTTCCAGAGATGGTGACTCCACCACCTCCCTGGGCAGCCTGTTCCAATGCTTGACCACCCTCTCAGTGAAGAAATTTTTCCTAATATCCAATCTAAGCCTCCCCTGGTGCAACTTGAGGCCACTTCCTCTTGTCCTATCGCTAGTTACTTGGGAGAAGAGGCCAACACCCTCGTTGCCACAACCCCCTTTCAGGTAATTGTAGAGAGCGATAAGGTCTCCCCTCAGCCTCCTCTTCTCCACACTAAACAACCCCAGGTCCCTCAGCTGCTCCTCATAAGACATGTGCTCCAGACCCCTCACCATCTTCGTTGCCCTTCTCTGGACACGCTCCAGCACCTCAGCATCCTTCTTGTAGGGAGGGGCCCAAAACTGAACACAGTATTCAAGCTGCGGCCTCACCAGTGCCGAGTACAAGGGCACAATCACTTCCCTACTCCTGCTGGCCACACTATTTCTGATACAGGCCAGGATGCTGTTGGCCCTCTTGGCCACCTGGGCACACTGCCGGCTCATGTTCAACCGGCCGTCAACCAGCATCCCCAGGTCCCTTTCCACCAGGCAGCTCTCCAGCCACTCCTCCCCAAGCCTGTAGCGTTGCATGGGGTTGTTGTGGCCGAAGTGCAGGACCCGGCACTTGGCCTTATTAAACCCCATACAGTTGACCTCGGCCCATTGATCCAGCCTGTCCAGATCCCTCTGCAAAGCCCTCCTACCCTCCAGCAGATCAACACTCCCACCCAATCTTCTGCCTTTTTCAGGGTAACAACACTGCTAAACTTTACATTGGTCAGGGTTCTCCCACTTAGCCACGTAGAAAAAAACACTTCTGTCCATAGCCCACGCATCAGAGAAAAACCCCGTGAGGTATTAAGTCCATTGTGACAATGTTTTTGTCTTCATTTTGAGAGTGATGAACGTTGCATTGGAACCCAAAGGTCTGCAACTTTCAACTGGCTTCTGTCTACACTGATGCGCTCAAGCTTGACTGCCCAGGTGAGACCAGTGACGAAGCCAGCGTGGCTCCCAAAGCCCTTCTCCAGGCACCTGCAGCACCTCTCCAGCGGATCGTGCTGAGGGTAGCGATGAGAAAATGTATTAGTTTTTAAGGAGGAAGAACATGCAGAGCATGAAAGCAGCAGGGTGTTGCTGCAAGTAAGTGGAAAGCAATGGGAGACTCAGATCAGGAACTGAATGAACTTGAATGAATACATAAAGGACTGTTTGTGCTTGTTTCTGTGCACACAATGGGCATGGACATATGCAGAGCGCTTCTTAGGTGACTGAGCATGTGGTTTGATTTCTGCGTGCTTCCACCCAGCCGCAGAAGCTTTGACAAGCACTCAGTCCACTTTGTCTTTGAGGTTTATCAGTTATTGCCAATTTCCTTCTGTCATAAGAGCTCCAGTAAAGGGAAGAACCCACTGGATGTTCATGAGAGCTGACACCATGTGCTGCGATGGATCTGTTGGCACTGCTGCGGTCTATTATGCAAATATGCATCAGTGGACTTTGTAAAACATAAATTATGTAAATGCCCATTTAGAGACTCTTCAAAATGCAGATTACTTGCCTGATGTTTGGAGACAATTAACATCTCTGACATGAACCTGCACTCGGGGACTGCTACACTACAGCCTGTAGATGTCTAGGCCTAGCAAACCTTATTTTGCATGCAGATTCAATCTTGGTATGACGGACTTCTGCTGTAAAAGTCAACTGTGTCATGATCTACTTAAGCCGCATATCACTGACACCATAGGTTTTAAGAGGCCCTTCAATTTGCTATTGTAGCAGTGCTCCAGAAGATCTGATCTGGAATTCAGGTATGCAGTTGTTTCATTTAGGATTATGAAGGGGCTTTCTTTTTAATCAAGACTTTGTATTTTAATTGACGCATGCCAAATGTCTACATGTCTGCATGAAGCCATGTGGCTCATTCTCCTGTGGGGGCAAGGGTTCGAGTCCTGGTTCTCCATCTCTGCAGTCCTGTTCTTGGCCCTGGGTCAGACTGAGTCAAAGCCAAAATGTAAACCGCAGACACAAACAGGGATTTGGGCTTGACTATGAGCTCAGGCTGCAAGTGTGACACAATAGGTATGGGGCGATTGCTCAGTACTCATTAGGAAGGCTGGGCTCCCAATCAGGAATTAAATCAAGCAGTTAGCTTTATTTATTTATTTATTTAAAGACCATACTAAGCATCTTGTATTGTTCTCAGTAGGCTCATTCCTGGCATCTTAGATTTTACAAAAAACAAGGCCAAGCAATATATCCTTTGCTAGAAAAGAAAACATCATAGACTATCTACTTGGGTAAAGAATTTGGAGAAAGTGGGTTTTCAGGAGTAGTAAACTCAGCATCTGTTGGACTTCATTAAATTCTTGTTTCACTTGAGTTGAGACGGGTGAAATTAACCTTTGTACCTCAACAGTGCTCTTCCTATTTGAAGCAATTGAATCAAAGTAGCTTACCAAGGGCATCTTTCTACTTTGTAACTTCAAAGAACATTTATTCAGAGATAGCTGTGAGGATCACATAATTGGAACCAGCTGATGGACAAAGGGCTGCATACTGAGCTAGCTGAGAAAAATATACCTAATTTAAGGATAGATTAGAGATCTGAAGCAAAGTTCATAAAGACTGGTGTGTTACAAAGCAGAGGTAATAGCTTCCCAGACTGGCAGAGACAGTGCAAGGTGAATGGAAGAGTCTTTATAATCACTGTTGGCTGAGTAGTATTCCCTGAGTAACAAACCAGTTCCTATAAAAAACAAGGAGCTCAGAAGACAATTTACAACCACTCAGTTTTCTTTATTAGCCTGTTTAGGCTCCTTAGGACATGACAATGATTTCTATGTATCTATAGATAGCTAAGCATCATAGGGTCATGATCTTGATTGAGGCATTCATGTACTACTGTCAAATCAATAATGGGAAGACATATACTTTGGTAATTAAAGGACAATGAAGAACAACTGTAGACAATTTTGATTTAATTGAAACCCAACATTTGCTGGTATCCAGAACAGTTACCAAGTTAACAGCTATTTCACAAGGTTGCAGTCAAACCTTATGCTAGAGACCCCACAAATTTGTAGCCATCTAGTCACACATTCAGATTAAAAGCGTTCAAACTAACTATAAAAGACAGGACTATTCATTTCACTGAACCTTCTCCAACTGATATGTGTTGGGATATGCACTAAACAACATCCTGCTATCACTGACTTGGTACACTCAAGCAGTGCAGGCTAATGACATCTTCAAAGTTTAATGCAAGTCAAGACAGGCTGTTGTAACAGGAAATAGAGATACTCCTGTGATAGGTTACCAAGCCATAAGAACCTGTAAGTTCTGACATAAGCTATTCCATAAAGCAGAAGATACTGTGAAATGAGAGCTAGCAACATCCAAACCATTTATTTCTAGCTATGGTGTGGGAGAAGAGGTGATCTTGTATCTCTTTGCAGAAAATTGTTGCACCTCACTGACTGTTGGTCATGCAGGTTGGCAACGACGAGATTGCGCTAAGAAGCCCGAAGGCAGTCAAAAAGGACTTGAGAGCACTGGGGCGACTGGTCAATGGAGCGGGAGCACAGGTAGTGTTTTCGTCAATCCCTTCAGTGATGGGGAAGAACGCTGAAAGGAACAGGAAAGCACACCTGATCAACACATGGCTCAGGGGCTGGTGCCGTCGTCAGAATTTTGGGTTTTTTGACCACGGGGCGGTTTACACGGCACCAGGTCTCCTTGCAAATGATGGAGTGCAACTGACGCCGAGGGGAAAAAGGATTCTTGCTCATGAGCTGGCAGGCCTCATTGAGAGGGCTTTAAACTAGAATTGGAGGGGGGAGGGGCTAAAACCGGGCTCACTAGAGTTGAACCTAGGGGTAGGTTCAACGTGCCAGAGTTGAAATCTATAGCCCGACTCAGGTGCATCTACACCAATGCACGCAGCATGGGCACCAAACAGGAGGAGCTGGAAGCCATTGTGCAGCGCGACAGCTATGACGTAGTTGCCATCACAGAAACATGGTGGGATGCTTCTCATGACTGGAGTGCTGCAATGGATGGCTATAAGCTCTTCCGAAGGGATAGAATGGGAAGGAGAGGCGGTGGGGTGGCTCTGTATGTTAGGGAGTGTTTTGATTGCATAGAAATCGAAGATTGTGAAGACCAAGTAGAGTGCTTGTGGGTAAGGATGAGGGGGAAGGCCAATGAGGCAGACATCCTGCTGGGAGTCTGTTACAGGCCACCCAACCAGGATGAAGAGACGGATGAGACATTCTATAAGCGACTGGCGGAGGTCTCGCATTCGCTGGCCCTTGTTCTTGTGGGGGACTTCAACCTACCGGACATCTGCTGGAAGTATAACACGGCAGAGAGGAAACAGTCTAGGAGGTTCCTGGAGTGTGTGGAGGATAACTTCCTGATGCAGCTGGTGAGTGAGCCCACCAGGGGAGGTGCCTTGCTGGACCTGCTGTTTACAAACAGAGAAGGACTGGTGAGAGATGTGGTGGTCGGAGGCCATCTTGGGCTTAGCGACCATGACATGATAGAATTCTCAGTTGTGAGTGAAGTAAGGAGACGACTCAGCAAAACTGCTATCATGGACTTCCGGAGGGCAGACTTTGGCCTGTTCAGGTCACTGGTTGAGAGAGTCCCTTGGGAGACAGTCCTGAAGGACAAAGGGGTCCAGGAAGGCTGGACAGTCTTCAAGAAGGAAATCTTAAAGGCGCAGGAGCAGGCGGTCCCCATGTGCTGTAAGAAGAGCTGGCGGGGAAGGCGACCGGCCTGGCTGAACAGGGAGATTTTGCTGGGACTCAGGGAAAAGAGGAGAGTTTATCACCTCTGGAAGAAGGGGAAGGCAACTCATGAAGAGTACAAAGATCTCGTTAGGTCAAGCAGGGACAAAATTAGAAAGGCAAAAGCCCAGCTAGAGCTCAGTCTGGCCACAGTCGTAAAGGATAATAAAAAATGTTTTTACAAATATATTAACAACAAAAAGAGAGGCAAGGAGAATCTCCATCCCCTACTGGATATGGCGGGGAACATTGTCTCCAAGGACGAGGACAAGGCTGAGGTACTTAATGCCTTCTTCGCCTCAGTCTTTAATAGCCACTCCAGGTATCCACAGGATATTCAGCCCCCTGAGCTGGAAGACGGGGATGGAGAGCACAATGTACTCCTCATAATCCAGGAGGAAGCAGTCAAGGACATGCTAAGCCACCTGGACACCCACAAGTCTATGGGGCCTGATGGGATCCACCCGAGAGTACTGAGAGAGCTGGCGGAGGAGCTTGCCAAGCCACTCTCCATCGTTTATCAGCAGTCCTGGTTAACAGGGGAGGTCCCAGAAGACTGGAGGCTTGCCAATGTGATGCCTGTCTACAAGAAAGGCCGGAAGGAGGATCCTGGGAACTACAGGCCTGTCAGCCTGACCTCTGTTCCAGGGAAGTTTATGGAGCGGTTGGTTTTGAGAGTGCTCACAGGGCATCTGCAGAACAGCCAAAGGATCAGGCCCAGCCAGCATGGGTTCATGAAAGGCAGGTCCTGCTTGACCAACCTGATCTCCTTCTATGACCAGGTGACCCGCCTAGTGGATGAGGGAAAGGCTGTGGACGTTGTCTACCTGGACTTTAGTAAAGCCTTTGACAGCGTCTCCCACAGCATTCTCCTGGAGAAACTGGCGGCTCGTGGCTTAGACGGGTTTACTCTTCGCTGGGTGAGGAACTGGCTGGATGGCCGAGCCCAGAGAGTTGTGGTGAATGGCGTTAAATCCGGCTGGCGGCCGGTCACGAGTGGTGTTCCCCAGGGCTCGGTTCTGGGACCAGTCTTGTTCAATATCTTTATAGATGATCTGGATGACGGAATTGAGTGCTCCCTCAGTAAGTTTGCTGATGACACCAAGCTGGGTGGGAGTGTTGATCTGCTGGAGGGTAGGAGGGCTCTGCAGAGGGATCTGGACAGGCTGGATCGATGGGCAGAGGCCAACTGTATGAGGTTTAATAAGGCCAAGTGCAGGGTCCTGCACTTCGGCCACAACAACCCCATGCAACGCTACAGGCTTGGGGAGGAGTGGCTGGAGAGCTGCCCGGTGGAAAGGGACCTGGGGGTGCTGGTTGACAGCTGGCTGAATATGAGCCGGCAGTGTGCCCAGGTGGCCAAGAAGGCCAACAGCGTCCTGGCCTGTATCAGGAATAGTGTGGCCAGCAGGAGTAGGGAAGTGATTGTGCCCCTGTACTCGGCACTGGTGAGGCCGCACCTTGAATACTGTGTTCAGTTTTGGGCCCCTCACTACAAGAAGGATGTTGAGGTGCTGGAGCGTGTCCAGAGAAGGGCAACGAAGCTGGTGAGGGGTATGGAGCACATGTCTTATGAGGAGCGGCTGAGGGACCTGGGGTTGTTTAGTCTGGAGAAGAGGAGGCTGAGGGGAGACCTTATCGCTCTCTACAACTACCTGAAAGGGGGTTGTGGCGATGAGGGTGTCGGTCTCTTCTCCCAAGTAACTAGTGATAGGACAAGAGGAAATGGCCTCAAGTTGCGCCAGGGGAGGTTTAGATTGGATATTAGGAAAAATTTCTTCACTGAGAGGGTGGTCAGGCATTGGAACAGGCTGCCCAGGGAGGTGGTGGAGTCGCCATCCCTGGAAGCATTCAAAAAACGTGTGGATGTGGCGCTTCAGGACATGGTTTAGGGGACATGGTGGTTCTGGATTAATGGTTGGACTTGATGATCTTAAAGGTCCTTTCCAACCTAGTGATTCTGTGATTCTGTGAATCTCAAAAGGCAGTTTAGTTCTGCCATTGATAGTAAATGAAAACAATTCCTGTGGGATGGCAGTTGATAATGCAACTCTAAAAACATAGTTTTCTTGTAAAATACCAAGGGACAGAAATCTTCTTTGTGTAAGGATTATTGTAGTATCATCCCTTAAGAGAAAAAAAGTCCCTTGTGCATGGGCCGATGCTCAATCCCTCACCCCATTTCCATCAGTTTCCATAAAAAAAAATAGAAGCAAATTGCTTAAATGATAAATTATAATCCTTACACCAAGGTGAGTTTGAAACTGAACTGGGAGAAGCATTTGAAGCTTGCTTTGGACTTTACTGTTACTAACCAGGGACACAGGGATGGTTGTTGGCAATAGGTTTTGCTTAAAACTGAGCATCTGTCAGAGCATCTGAAAAATAGAAATAATTTTAACAAATCATCTCCAATTAGAGAATTAGAGCATGTCAGAGCACGAGCATGCAGGAGAAGAGGTGGCCACACACAGCTCTGCCAGGCACCCCCTGTTTAGCCAGACAGGGAAAAAAAAAAGGTACAGGATGGTGGGATGGGGCACACGGTGACAACCAAGACATCAAAATCTCCATCTGCATTGAAACTGTAAGGGATGTGAAGGGCCAAAAGACAGGCTTATCCCCAGTGAAAGGGAGACTAAGAAAAACATGTACTCACTGGTGAATGAGAGTGACAGAGGACACAGAAAAACCTGAGGTATTAGAAGCCTTCTCTGCCTTGGTTTCACTGACAAGATCATTGGTTAGGCTCCTGTGGCCAAGTCTGGGGAGTAAAATATTACCCGTGGTAGAAGAAAATCAAGTTAGGGAGTGCATGTTGGTGCTGGGATGAGGACCAGCATTAGGGCAGAGCAAGCAGCTGGCTATGGTAAGCTGCAACAAGCCTCTCACTGAAGGTATTAAGAACCAGACTAAGCACACAGGAATGGTTTTGGTAGAGCTGACTCTGGCTTGGAGCACATAATATACACTAGAGAAGCTTCTACATCTCTGTTTTCAATCTTCTGATGATCTATTCATTTTGGTGAATCTATTCCATGTGAAAAACAAATGAAAATGAACTATTCAATCAGTTTGTAGCTAAATTTGTAACTATCTATAAAAACTGAGGGTGAACATCTTGTAAAAGGAATATACATTGGCAGCTATTGCTGATGAAGTGCTATCAATAGGCATTAAAGCTGCAAATGGCAAGGTGTTGGCAAAGTGAGAGGAATTGCTGCAGAAAGTAAAAAGCCAATCTGTATGATGAACAGAGTGTACATAAAGTAGAGCAAATTACCAGACACACAGACATGAGAGTACAGAGGCATAGGAGCCGATTAAGAAGTCCCTGTGAAGAAATCTTGAAGGCTGGCCAGTTCCTCCTAATTCTCTGGCATTCGTTCCAGCCGCTCAGCTAGTGAAAAGAGCACTGTCTGTGATGTGAGTGTACACGTGGTCATGTATTACAGGGAGACGATGGATGTGCAGTAGCATTGCCAATGGCTCCTTGGAGCTGCCATCCCCCTTTCGGAACAATTCTGCTTTTCAAAGCCTCAGTAATCTTGGATAAATGCCAAAGAGGGAGACTAGAAAGGCCCAGCTCCTGAATTCCTCAGTGAGGAATAAACTGGGCGTGTGGCTGGATGTACTGTGTGTCACTGGCACCTTGAATGTGCAACGTTCGGAGGCGCTGCTGCTGGGGTTTTACTTTCTGAATGCCTTATCCTGTACATTTGTAACCTGAGAGGTGATAGCTGTGGACCTCACAAGCCCATCAACTGCTGTTTTTCCTTAAAACCAGAAGCCTGATTTTTATTTATTTTTCACTTCCTGGGTTTTCTCAAGACATGCTTTTTTGCCCCCTATTTCTTTCTAATTAAATACAATGGAGCCCTGCTCTTTAATCTGCTAACTAGAGAAAAAATAAATAACTTTCTGAACAAGAATATGCATTATGGACCTCTACTAGTTCAGATGGTGGAAACCTGCAGCACCTAAGCACCCTCAGGTGTTTTTGGTTTTTTTCCATTAGAGAAAATATGGGTCATTTGAGGTTTGTCTCCAATATTGTTAATAATGGCTTGTGCTAGGGAAAAATTAATTGTAACTGGACTGAATTTGATATAACTGAAAGTTGAGCTTGACTTACAGTCATGAAGGGACTGATTAAGTTCAGGGTTTGTATTGGAAGATTATCCTCTGCTTCACCTGCTACCCAGGAAAATTTCAAGACAGGAAAATTGCAAACATCACCAAAAGTCTGATTTATATGCTCATTTGAAAATTATTGTGCTTTAATTCTTCCCTTTTATGAGATAGTCTGCTGTAAAAAAGGTAAGCTGAGTAGACAGAGGTAGCTTGTTAAAAATTCATTACTGTCTTTTTGCCTACATATTGAAAACAAAAGCCCCCCCCAGTTACAAACATGACTGCTTTAATTGGGGTTTCTGGGTGCTGCAGCAATGGAAATAATAAAGCATGCATGAGATTTTGAACTTTCATCAATTCACTTTCTTCACTGCTCTACAGGAGAAAGAACAGGAAATAGACAATTGCAAACATCAGCCAAATGCTTTTCCAAGGGTGCGCTTAAGTAAATTGTCTTGTTTTCAGATAAAACAAGGATCTGTAACTCCCACTAAAATCAAGACCTTGAAAAGCATCTGAAAGAAAATCCAACTGCAGTGCTGTAGCGGGAGCACGGCTTGTCAGCTTTCTCTGCGGTACACCTGCAAAGCAAGGGACCAGCTACACTTGTGCCCTGCAGCGTTTCCAAGTAGTCTTCCGCTGTGTCTTCTAATAGCGCACTCTACAGTGGCCGATACAGAAGTGACTGAACACAATTTGTTTTACCAAGGTCGGTATCTGGGACAGCTTTTCTTGGTGCATACTAGGGAGAAACCATCCTGCCCCCAGCAGACGTCATTGCATATGCATTGTCGCTGCCAGAGTATGAAGGCACAGATTAGCATTAGCACTCAACAATGGATGTGAACGGCAGCATTTTTGCTCTTTGTGTGTGGAGCAAGGGAAGAAGGGGAGATTGTTAAAGACAGTGTGGGCATAGCATCAGGACGGGAGGAAAAGGTAGAGCTGCTTTCTGCAGCTTCCCGGTATGACCTGTATTTTGGTTTAAAACAGCACAGCACACCGAGTTTCATTTTTCTTTTAAAAAATGTCTGGCTCTCGAAATGGAAAGCTCACTGCATATGCCACCATGGGGCCCTTTTCCACCTCTTTGCACCATACTGTAGTTACATTTGCCAGCTTGATGTAAAACACTGCTTACCACTGTAAGTACAAGGAGAATCGCATCTGCCCTTGCAGAGCCCTGAATGACTACCTTAAGGTCAAGGCACTGGTGAAGCAAGTCTGAATAATTTTCCCCTAACTTCAACTGTTATATGCTTCCCTTCGGTTTGGATAGCAAGATACAGAGGGAAACCACACCTTCAGCGCTGCATAATGCACCCGGCTCAGTATACTGCTGCTTTGCAGTGCCGGCTGGGTGGTGTAGCTCAAAAACATAACCCCAACACAAGTAGGGAGACAGAAAGCCAGCAGACAGACTAGCAGATACACAAACATTTATAGGTATAAAATACTTTTGACTCAGGTGTTATTGTACCCTTATTTAGCCTTTAAGCCCACAAAGTTAAAAACATACTTTTTCAATAGCTCTGAAGGTATACCGCTGGTGTATTGCATAACTTCTAAAAGATCTGCCTGTAAAATATGACTGAAAAATGAATGCAACAAAACCCAAACAACAGCCTCACTCCCAGAAACACCACATCCTTTAAATCCTGGAATTCTTCAGTGGTTAAAGTAATACTTCAGTTGAATTCCCAGTGTTTGGGTAAAATTTATGATACAGCAGCCAAGTAATTTATATTCTTATTTGGAAGGAGCTTTCTAAATTCTGCTTTACTACAGATGCCAGCCTCTACACTATAGTCTATCATTAGAGATGCCACCTCTATCACTATATTTGCCGGTGAAAGTTTTTCTTTAGAGTTAAGACATTCAGATGAATCAGGTTTTCTTTGCATCTTTTTTTAAATGAAAGGTTTCCTTGTCTCTGGAATTCCCACTCCCCACCCTCCAGTTTCTGTTGCTTTCACTATACAGAGCCAGACTGTGATATTTATTCCCTTACTTAACAATGAATAGTACAACATATCAGTGAAAGCCCTTCCGAAATCAATGAGACTTTTTATGGAGTATGGTACTACTCGTTGTGAGCAGGGGTGTTTCAGTCTGGCCTGAAGAAAGATCCAAGATGACATAAATTGAAATGAATAGTTACCCACCACTATAATACACGTGTTAAAAAGAAGAGACCTGTGCAGACTGAAAACCATTTCAGTAGCTGCCAAATATTTTGGCCCCCTAAAGCAGGTAACAAGGGACCCAGGGAGTTCTTAAATCAAAGCATTACAGTCTTGACACTAATTCCAGCAAAATCAATGGAAGAAATAACTTTTTAGAAATGTAAAAAGTCTTTTGTTCCCGAGTCCTAACAGCTGTTACAAACAGTAAATGTGGCAGCACTCCTAGGAAGTATTATTCCCATTTTTCAGGTGAGATAATGGAGACATGAAGAGGCTAAAATGACCCGGGTGGTGGTCATGGAAGAAACCTGCAGTTACCTTCAGAGTCAGCAATGCATTTGCATCTGTCAGTCCAGAAAATGATGCAAACAAGTATCAGGCATTTACTAAAAGGTAATTTACCATATTTCCAAATCAAAATCAAACTGCATAAGTAATGAGATGCTGGGTTTCAAGCTTGTAGCTCATATGTAGCTCATGATTCTTAGCCCACAATATTCGATGAGGATTGTCTTTGTTCTGTTTGTACAGCTCCAAGCACAATAGTCTCCTGAGCTAACACTGGGACTCCTGGATTAGTAAAAACCAGGAATATTTGGAGCAGGATTAATCTTTTACTGTATTTACCTAGGGCGTATTATAACTGAATACCTGATCTTGCTAAGAACAGGCATCAAAAATGGAAAATGTAGAACGATGTTACGGTTCTTAAAAAAAAAAAATATCAGATGTGATGATACAAGTACACAACAGCTTCTGCTTTCGCGAGGTGCAGTAAATTACAAGTTGGAAGTATCAAAAGGCAGTGTTATAATGGGGAAGGCTGTCAGCAAACAGACGTGGAACAGTGAAAGATGAAATAGCCTTCCCCAAATTATGCAGCCTCCTAGAAGTTTCACATCTGATGTGATACAGGTTACAGTGAAGGTCTGGTGAGGGGGGTGTGGGGGTTGAGGGTGTCTGGTGCTGCGTTTTTTTTAAATACTTCCTACAATGGAAACAAATGGTACCAGGTTCCTGAAGCACTACTTGACAGGCTTATTACAAACAGCTATTTAATTCAGAAATTCTCAGCTTCTATAAGAAGTCACAAAACCACCCAACCTGCCTCTAAAAAATTGTTACCCAATGGCAACATATGCCTCAGCATCTGGATATTACCATGCAACATGCACATCAAACCTTATTTGCAAAGGCTGAGAGAAGCAGTAGCTTGCTTTTTGGCCCACCTGCTACACTGATAGATTATTATCCTTGAAATATACTGAATGATTATGTAGACATAACTTTATGCTTGACCAATTAACATTTTAAAGCCATTTGGTACATGTCTGATCTTGCTGCAGTCTTCATATTTTTCCCTGTTCCCATATTTACTGATACTCATTTATTTGTTTTTCCTCAGCCTATACTAAGCTATGAAATCTCTCCTTTCCAGTCAGCATAAATCAACAGCCAGCTCAGTGGCAGGTAGCAGGCTGAGTGGTACACAGTGAAGGGTGGGCTAGACTTAGTTGTAAATATCACTATGAAATGGAAACATCATCCATAAACATTTATCACATATTAATAATTGTAGACCTGACTCTGTGAGACAGAATGGAGAGATTTGGACCTAACACTCTCCCCAAAGGGCTCTGTGCTCAGCACAGCTGGAATGTTCTCATCTGATCTCACACACTTGACACAGCCAGAAGCACACCTGAACTTCCACATAAGACACTGGTTAGTATTGTGCAAGATAAAGGAAGAACTAAAGATGACAGCTCGTGCTCAGAGCTGAAGGGGGTGCTTTGATTGCAGCAACAAAGGGATAGTGACAGTGCTGATGTTTGTGCAGCCAAAACATGCAGAAAGGGCTTCTCCTGTTGCCACACATGGCACAGACCCAGTTTAGCTGTCAACCTTTGGCTTTGCTTCTCTCCCAGTATCTGTCTTCATATCTCAGCTGCTCTGCCTTTTGCCTGTGTGAAATCATGGATACTTTCCAAGAGAGATACTGAGGGCATAAAACACTCATCACCTCCAAGTTTCTGGAAGGAAAATGAAGATTCTTTCCTCAGGTATCGCTAAGCTTTTTCTTCTGACGTTTCTGCTTTTCCGCACATCCCAATTGCTTCCCCTAATCAAAGTGCTATTTCTCCTGTTTGCTCCAAACATGTTTGGGTGCCCTATGTGCTAAGGGGAACAGCACAAGTTCTCCGAGAGGTAAGGTACAGCCTGACACTAATTCAGAGTAACACCTCTGTAGTAACAGAGCTCAACCTTTACCTGGGGTGGGTGGTATTTGCTTAGAGAGCCCTGCTAGTGTGCAGGGTCCTAGCACAAAGAGACCTTAATGGACTACTTTTGCACTTTTCTTGCATCCAAAACAAGAGAGAACATATGGTCTGACTCCGATTAATGCACAAAAATGTTAAGTATCATCTGTTTTAAAAGAGAAACGGTGGTTAAGATTTACAGGGAAGCTGGGTAACCCCTCATCAATATCCCCCTCTCTTTGGAAGTGGATGGAATGGGGTTCCCCATATACATGCACTACAGGAGGGACTGCCACCCTGCGCAGCCACAGGCGCTTTATGGCAGCAATTGGCTAGTGGAAGTGAGGGAATTCATTTGTACACGTATAAATGCAGCATTAGGAATGTGCAGTAGCATGCAGAGCAGTCATTTCCATTTCACTTGTTTATGTACCTCTTGTAAAAATAATCATTTACAGTCATTATAAACCTGTTCTAATGTAAATCAAATTAACAAATCAGTATATTATTGCTGTCTCCTTTGGTCTGGTTTATTCAGCAGCTGGGTTTGTTAGCACTGTCAGGAACCAAGGTTGTCAGTCACCGCACAACTAAAAAGGGCATTAAAAAGAGGTGAATGCAACACTGAGGTTAAATACTTAAAACAAGTGGTTGCTCATCCCTCTATGTGCAGGAGACAAAAAAGGAGGCCAAGTGTAGGGCTGTTTGTATACACAGGTGCAGGCACCCAAACCTGCGAGGGCCACTGCTGGTGGGAGAGCGAGGCTTGCTGTCTGGCCTCCCTCCCCTCGCGTCCAGCTAGCAAGCGGTTGGGGGGATGCCCGTATCCCACTCAGTTCCTCCTGGGCTGGAGTAGCAGCTGTATACCCCCCACTCCATGTCTGATGAAGAGCCCTCAAGCCCTCAAGACATGTCAGACAAAGAGGAAATACACCCCATGGCAAGCAGTGGTTGGCCTGCATCACAGCAGAGATAAGGATTTGGATGGCTGCACACTGTACAGAACAGTTAGGCACTTTTTCCCACTCCAAAAGCAAAGGAATTACAGAAGTTTGCATGATACCCAAACTCCATCCCCTGACAGCCTTCTGCTTACTTCCTCCTAGGTGGCTGGGATGGGAAAGACTTCTTTTGGTGACAAAGTGGTGAACCAAAGAGAGGTGTAAAATGTAGGGAGCAATGGCTAAATCAGAAGGCTTGATGAAAAAAATCTTTCCCTAGATACTTCTAACATCTCTGAATATGAATTACTTACTCTTATTTATACTGGAGAGGTGCCTGGAATAACCTGGGGAGAAATAAGGGCCTCTGACTTGCTCAAAGTTAAAAGCATTGTTGAGAGGAAAGCTGAAGGCACTTTTTCCTTGTACCCAGCAACTTCTGTATGCAGTCTGATGGGTATCACATTGTGTTATGCATGAGCACAAAAGAGAGCACAGAGGAGCCCAGTCCTTTAATAGAACCTCAAAAATAAAAGAGTTTTGAAAGGAGATTTTTTTTTTCCCCCTCTTGAAATAGTCGCTGTATCTTGCTCAAAAGGGTCCCTATGGGGAAACAAACCTTCAGAACCCTCCAGTGAAAAGCTCCATCGCGTTTAATCCTTCTTGAAATATAACCTGGGGTGCCAAGCATGAAAAGAATGGGGACAATGGAGAGAAGTGCACTTACCAAAAAACTCCGACAACAACCCTGGTCTATGCCCCAGCATGACAAGTTGTCCCACAGATGAAACCTGGGTGGGTTTCAGTTTTCTGTGGGAATGTGCCAACAGGCAGAAAAACCTCAAACTAACCATATTTAGAATCTCTACTGGTACCTGCTTATTAACCTCTCTCAGACATACAATTCACACCTGAAATCCTTCTGTCTTGGTCCAGCCCAGAAATGAACACATTTGTAAGAACAGACTGAGTACCTCTCATTTTTATCACCTCTTAGAAAAGACATTATGAGATCCTGCTGTTCTCTGTATTCCCTAGGCAACATTCTGCACAGTGACATTTCCTACTCAGCACCTAGCTCAAAATGAATAGACACAGATATTTGCTCTCATAATTACCATTTGATCATAGGGATTATATTCTGTCCTGAATCTGCCATCTCCCTCTAGAGCAAACTTGGTTGGATGACTAGTAGCGTTCATTAGAAATGAACTTATCAGTATTTTGACTTGACATCAGTTGTTTCCCCCTGGTATTTCATATATACCTTTCTATTTGATAGGATACAGTAACTCACAATGGCATTTGAAATAATAGTGTCACCAAACCTCAGAGATGAACGGGATGCAATTTGTAATGCCGCAGAACGCAACGCACCCATCGCTAACTGCTGATGAGTGTAACGTTACATGCTTGACCCCCAAGCAGGAAATGGTACCCTACACAATATCATACCACACAGGAGCAGTGAGAGCTAAGGATGAAACAGGTAAGAGGGCTGCAGGTGCAGGCGACAAGCCTCACTGCTCCTTTCCTTGCTTATTACTATTACTGCTAGGATTTGACTGTAATTTCCCTTGAAGGGGAACACTCTTGTCTTCCTCTCTTTGAGTCTTTGGGCCAGGAGGTGGTGGGAAAAGAAGTCCTGTAAGTTTGGATAGCAGCATCTCTGGGCAATGCCTTTTTCAATGCCATCGGGGAATCGCAGAACAGCTAGAGTGTGAAGGATCTCCTAATGGGTGCTGTGCAATAGACCAGCTTACAAGAATGATGCCTCTGATAGAAGGAAGCTATCACCCAGCACGGTCATATTGCCAAAGCCATACAACACTTGTAAAAGGACTGCGAACCTGCTGTCCCTAGAAACACTTCTTGTCCCCCCAGACACTCCTCTAGAAAAATCAGACTTCAAAGCAAAACACAGCACTTCCCCCAAAGAAATTACCTCCCTAACAAGCATCTCCTGTATAGCCACTGCTATTTCAAACCAAGTGTCAAACACCTGAAGGCACATTTGAGGGAACCCTCCTCCCTGGGCCCTCCAGGGAAGAAGGTACTGAGACAGGGATTTTGGTGGCCTGGATGGACCCGACTGCTGTGACCCACTAATCAGCTGCTCTGCTTTACTAAATGACTAAACAGCATCAGTGAAATAAGTCAGAACTCTTCCAACTGATGTGGTGAACATTTCCATTAAGACTACAGGAGACATGCTGTATCTCGCTAGTGTCTAACAGTGACCCACAGGTAGTTTTTATGCCTGTGGATTGTGGGGGGCAAGACGAATACCACAGAGCCTCCGGCTCAGCCACAGGTAGCTCCCGGAGTCACAGACACAGTCTGGCAAATCTAATCTCCTCTGAGTCCCACTTCCAGTACTGTGAAAGGGAAATTACCTTCTTCACAAGATTGCAGAGAGAATAAAATCACTTTGTAATTGATAGATGCACGTATACTACAGTGACAAGTCTATACAGTTCTGCAAGAATGTCCTACATCCTTTCCATAGGAAAGGAGATTAATCCCGAGGTACTGTCACTGAAAGGCTTCTATGAACAAATCTAAGAAGTGTTCCTTTTCCTCCTTAAAAAAATAAAACTGAAAAAGCACAGGAGAGATTCTTAGTGTTCGGTGATGACTGACTACGGCCTTACTAAATCTCCCCGCAAGTTTTTTGGGTTACCATTTGATCAAAGGGCTAGTTTTCTCAACTAATAGGGGATAAAATCTGTATCTTTTCTGTTAAAGGTAATACCATTTGTAGGGAGATGTAAGGAGAGATCCTTTAACACCTACGTCAGACTTGTGAGAGAAATTTCCTATTTAGCAATTTCATAAGCTTCAAGGAAATATGGAAAGTGTGGTACCTTACAACTTTTTTTTAAAAAAAAATGTAGTTAGCCTCATATTACACAGGAAAATGTTGCAGTATATTTACTATATGTAAGTAGACCTGCTAGCTGAAAATTCTTCTCTCTGGAGTAATTACTTTCTAACTGAAAGCAAATATTCATCAATATGCCAAAGATCTCATGAATTTGATTCTTTGTTGTAAAAGACATCAAAGTAATGATAAACTTGAATAAATTAACTGAGGCAACAGCAAACTCTTCCAAAATTGGTTTTTCAGAGATTTGATAGTGTATTGAAAACAAGAAAATAAATTAAGGGTCGCATCTGCATTAAAATCAAAGAAGATTCCACCACATATTTACACATACTGAGGGAAACCTTTCTTTACAGAAGTTGTCCAAGAGTTTGATTTTATCTAAGCCACATTACTGAAGAAAGCATATTTTAATTAAAATCCTTACTGCACCAAACTTCTCAAACATCCTATTAATGTCAAAGAGATGCACTTCAATGCTCTGCCAAATAGGGGTGGTCTGCTGATGTTAGGACATACCTGCAATGTATCAGCTTCTACCAAGTCAATTGAAACCTCCTGACAGCTGGCCACAGTATTTGAGAGCCATTCAGAAATACGAGGCTACCCACCTGCAGCTGTACTGGTGGAGAGGTCTCCACACCCAGTCACACCATGAGCGACTCGGAGCTTTGTCCCACACGTCCTTCTCTCATTGGAAGTCATTCGAAAGAGCAACCACTACACAACCAGTCTCCCACATGCCACCGTACTGTGATTGCCTAACTCCTGGTAAGGAAATAAATGGACAGATAGCCTCTCCGTGGCTTTCAAGGGTGGAGACAGCCTATAGTGACACAAGTGACACAGCCCATGCTCCAGTGAGGGCTACCCTCCTCTTTGAGACAGGGCCGCATTAGCCACCTTTTAGCACTGGCTTTCACAGCTGGTTTGCAACTAGACAGTTCCTCTGGGCGATGGCTGCACCTTTTGATCTCTTGCATGGTGACATGAATGGCCATCAAGACTGCTTGAAAGGGTGGTGTGAGGAGAAAGGTGCTCAGCACATGAGAGACTATTTCACCTAGAGTTACGAGGTTGGGGAGTGAAAACTGGTGTCTTAATTTCCTGATGCAGAAGAAACTTGGCCATGCCTCTGCATGGGAGCTGGGGAAAGGATCCAAGGGATCCGGTCTAGGAAGGAAATCATATAGGGCAACTGACCATTAGTGCCTGGATTTCCTTCACACCGTTGGCATAAGCAACATCAGCAGAAACGAGGTCCTCGGGGAGAGCCAGGGCAGAGAACAGCTTGCTGTGGGCTCAGATACCCACCTTTGAGTGCTAGAGACACTTGTATAAGTGAAAAGGGACTGCTTCATTGGATAGGGGATATTTACTTAAATCAAAGCACCTCCCCCCCCCAAAAAAAACCCAAAACCAAAACAAAACTGTCTCAGACATGTTTACTTTTGTTTTGTTGCTGACAGAAGACACTGGCAGACACTAGCTCTTTCTAATGTCATCATTAGAAAGCTAATGGATGAGTCTGGAAGTCTCAGTAAGCTCTCCTTAATGAAACAAAAGAATTAAAGAAAAAATGGGGATGCACAAAGAAAGTTTAAATTCCACTGAAAAGGCAAAACAAGTAGTAATAAAATGTTTGTCACAACTGTTTGCATGCAGAAGATTAACTGCTACACAGAAATAAAAAGCATTTAATTGAACCCCCTTCAAATGTTAGTGCCTATTTTGTATGAGGAAAGGAAAAGAATTGGACAGTTTTAGGCTGAATCACCTATTATTTGTTTCAACCCAGTTTTAAATACTCACTGGGTTCAGTGGAAAGACTCTTACCACTTAGCTTTGATTCAAAGATTTTATGATTCTCTTAGATGTGAATATACCATTCCTAGGATTTCAGCATGCTTTCTTTTCAGACAGCCAACCTTTCTCTCCCTTGTTACCAACCAAATAGCTGTTTTCTGCCATTCTGTGAGTTCAGGCGCTGGTGCGTGCACATGCACAATGGTTTGAACATGACTGTGGTGGCACCAAAACCTCAGAGTAGCACAGTACTTGCTCAAAGTGGCTGAACGGCATAGACCTAGTACGCCTGATGCTTTCACACATCCAGAAATCCTGTCCAGGATATGTGGGGTAGAACCAAAGCAGCCTATCCTTAGAGGCATTGGCCCCGTGGCCAGTAGGACTAGCAGAGTCTCAGCATCTGTCAGGATTGGTCCAATATGTTTTTGAAACGTGGCACACCAACAAAACGTCTCTAACGCTAATCACTCTTCATTGCTGGTCTCTAGTGACCTAGAAAGCAGTACATCAGAGTTCAGACACAAGTCTGGCAGAAAAGCAGTAGCTGACTCAACAAGCTGCCTTGGGAAACAGTGCCCTTTTGCAAGCCCATGCTGGCAGTTTTTGAGGTGAAGAAACTGTATGGCTCAGACAGTGCAACTATTGTTGTTTACTTTTATCATCACAGATAGAGAGAAATACAACTTCAGTTGAAGAATCTGCTGAAAACATTCACCACCAGTTTCATACCGTTTACTTGAACTTAAAATGGACCCTTTTCCACTTCACAGCACTGCAATGTGAAACAATAGTCTGTGGCTGTGGAAGCCTTCAGGTAAGCAAGAGCTCTCTCAAGTTGATAGCAATGTCCTCATATTGGTGTGCTCCAAAAGTCTATTTTGTGTATCTCTTACTCTGGTAAAAAGTTTGGAAGAACAGTTTAGTAAATTAATCAATTTTTTCTTGACATGGAATTCTTCACTGAGTGTATTTTTCCCATCATTTTGTCTTGCAAAGATGACTGTACTCCAATAAACAGACTGGCTTTGTATAATTCATCAGGAGTTTCAACAAACATAGTTCAGACTTCTAATTCCTTCTTCTTAACCCCTGTAGTCCATTCAAACCAGTGACTCCCGAGCTATGGAAATCCAAGACCAGATTTTGATTCACTAAGCTCTAATAACATCTCTCTGTACAACATTTATATACAAATCCTAAAACAGACACAAAGTACGTGATTTTAATGGTCTGAGGTCATATTACTGTAGGTGCATAGCTCACAGCTTACATGATCTGCTGGCTGGCTCTTTTGTTGAAATATGTGATACTGGCTAATTTTGTTTTATATGTCTGAGTTGGCTGGGGTGAAGGTCAGCTGCAGAAGACAGCCTGGGGCTAGGGATGCAGTTATGGTGGCAGTTAGTAAGTGGGGATGGACAGACAGAAAGCAGCAGGCCTGCAGAGATACACCCTATGCCTTGGGAACAGGGGCAAAGGAAAAACTGAACGGAGAGCACAAATGTGACATATGGGTGAAGGCACAGGAAGCCCAAAGCCCGGACATGGAGAGAGATGCTTTCCAAACTCATCTCCAGCAGCAGGAACCATGGCAGAGAGAGGCCCAGGCAAGAAACAAGTGGCAGAGGCAGAAGAAAGAACTGAGAAAGAAAACCCTGGGAAAGCACGTGGGGCAGCACTGGGGTGAGAGGAAAAGACCCAGAAGACAAAGGGAGGGGACAAAACTGGAGAGAGGCAAAAAAGGGGGATGAGAGAGTTGCCAACAATAGGGCAACTGTTATCAAAGAGCGGTAGCTGCAACAGAAACGTCAGTCTTTTGATCCAGTTAATGACATTTAGAGACTTGCCTTATGCAAACCTGCCACGTGTCCTCACTGGGAACGGCAGCTGGCTGTTGGGAAGAAGGCTTGTAGCTTCCACCACACACAGTCGCTGTGCTGGGCTGCATTTCACCTTAATGCCAAGCTAACTCCCAAGATGATGTGATGCTCAGCACCTCTGAAATTAATGTTGTCTGAAATGCCAAGGGGACAGATTTTTCTTTATGGTTTCATTCTATTTTCTTCAGTTGCTGGAAGGGGTCTGCTGCAGATTTGCTTGGGTACTCTTTTAAATCTTATCTGCAGCTATAAATCCCTTTTGAAAATTTGTCCCAAAATGCAGATTGGCACGCTTGCATTCTGGCCTCAAAGTTTGAAAATGCCAACAAAGTTCCTCAGGATTGCGTTGGGAGACTGAGAATGCTGGCTTAATTACAGTATGAACTTTTCCAGCCAGGATTTAAAAAAAAAAAAACCAACCCCAAAGCCAATAAAAAATTACCTCCAGCTCCCTGTATAATATATGTTGAGGTACTTTGTGCTGAAAGCTCTTCCAGAGTAATTCTGAAATGGACAATCCAGTGCAATGATATACCACATGGCACTACCACTTCCCAGACTACTATTAGGCTATGTGCAAACTGGCCTGCACCATATAAACTCAAAGTAAGAGGAAAAGGTAATAAATTAGACAAAAATTACATCCTTATGCATTTATCTGCAGAGAAGCAGGTAATGAAATTTTGTGTGTTTCCTATAAAAGAATTTTAGTAAGATTCATTTAAGGCAATCTTTAAGACAATACAGAAAGCATGGCAAAGAATTACATATCCAATACTGTAAAATTTTTGTGTGCTCACACAAATACTTGAGTACCCACACACAAAGAAATCAATGTTTATCTTCAACAGCTACAAGTTAACAGATCCCTGAGAGGTAGAAGACTTGGACTCAGCAAGTGGATACTCTGGGTTTGCCTTTTAATACCTGTAAAGATTTGCTACAGAATCCCTTTTTTCTTTCAAAAAATCTTCATGCAAAGCACATTCAAGCCACCCATTTAAAAAGAAACTGTCTACTTGAGATAAGCTGCTCCCTACACATTTCTGCATTTATCAAATATGACTTAACCGAGAAAACAAAATGAAAATCTATTAGCTGCAATTCAGAGTTGTGACTGCAGTGTAATGGCTTCATTATGAGCACGATGATAAACATTCCCAATCGCAGGCTCTGTTTCAGAAGCAGCTACCAAACAGAAGCCTACACTTCAGCAGCAGCTCTCCTCTTTCTTCTGTTTTTTACTCTCAGTGACAAAGCACACAGCGCCCAGCTATAAGGCAGGGACCCCAGGCTGGAATTCCCAGGAGGTAGATTCCCTCCCCTGGCCCTGAAATATTTCCCTGTAGCCTTGAGAAAATGAACCATTTTCTCTGTCGCTCTGTTCCCAGCTCGAGTATGGGAGCACAGATACTCTGGGAGAATAAATGCAGAGGATGACTACAAGGTCCTCTTTTATTAGAGCAGTAGGCCATACAAACATCTTCAGATTGCAAGGATTTATACCATAATATAACAGCAATCCTTGTTTTCTAAGACTTTTCATTACACACACCCCCCCCAAGGGGTCTGAACAGATATTGCCATGGGTAGGGGAAGTGGAGCCGTTTACTGTGGACACTTTCTGTTGAGAAATTAGAGGGCTACGCTTCATTAGACTGTGATATGGCCCAGTGCAGAGAGGATCAAAATCCATCCCTTCATGCCCAGGCCCATGGCACTTTGTTCCCTCCTGGTCTGACACAGGCAAACACCACGTAGAGCGCCAGAGCTCAGTTTGTTTGGGTAATGCACTCCTCTGATTTCGAAAGAAGCAGCTGAAAAGACAGCCCTCGTTTGAAGAATATGTATAGAGCGAGGTGCAAAAATACATGTAGTGTTTAGCTGCCTTTACATGTACTCAGTTTGTGTTTGACTTGAATTAATTGCTTAAAAATCCAACTATGAATTTACTAACGTATTTGCCTGTAAATTACAAGCTTTCACAGCAAACATGGGCAAGTTATTTACTACCCACACAGAGCTCAAAGCAGACCTTTAATAGTAGCTAGAAGGCCAAGTCCTGGGCCAAAACACCATCAAGCTTACGTGCTTTACAAATACAGAGTAAAAAAACCTGCTCCTAATCTGAAGAACAAATAGGGGATTTATTCAGAGAATGCTAGAGGGGCTGTGGTAATGCCAGCAGACGTCTGCAGCCATCCTTGTGGAAGGTGATGAAAGCTCAGACTTGGTACACTAAAGCTTTTAGCCTAACTGAGGACAAAGAGAAGACAAGAAAAAAAGGAAGAAGCTGCAGAAGGAACTTTAACCTGCACGGTTAGAACGGACCAGAATAGATCAGGCTGCTTTAGGTAAGCGTGGCATAGAAAAAAGCCAAGTTCAGACACAGTCTGCCCAAAAACTCAGTGACAAATTAAGTAAAACCGCATTCCCTTTTTGTAATCCTATTGCTTTGTGTTGTTCATTAGATAGTAAACTGGTTCTGCCCTAGAGCAGTGCTCCCCTGGCACTGAACTCATGCTTATGCTCACGTTCCCACCTACAGATGCAGACACCCTTCCTTTCTTACAGCATAAGATCTGAAGTACAGGGCAAGGCGTGGTGCTGCAGGGCTGGCCTCTCAGTAATGTTTCTTAGCATCTCAGAAATTATAGGAATCTCAGTAAAAAATTTCTTTTCTTTCTTAGATTTAAAAAAACCCCAAACACTTCTTACTTATTTCTTGTATGCAAAATATGTATTATTTATATTCATTTGCTTTACTCTATGCTTTCCATGACTGATATTTTTTGAATATTCCGTTTTTTTCTAGAATTAATTCCTCCAGCTCCCTCTGTTCCTCATTGCCATATGGGGTCAGTAACATTAGCCTGACATGTACACATTGGTTAGCCATGCCTGTACAGTGGGGTTACCTTTCTCAAAATTCCTAGTTCCTGTCACCCTGTGACCTGGAAAGCCCAGCCCGGCGTGCTTGGTGAGGATGAACACGGCATGTCCCACTATCTAAGTAAAACTGATGTTTCACCCTTGTAATTAACTGCATGCAGTGATGCAACTGAAGATTGAGAAATCAAGCATTCAGAGATCAGGAAATATACAGCTAGAAGCTGGGAAACTTAATGTCCAGTCTGCAATTTAGGCTTTTGCCATACATTATGATTTCTGTCCAAGAGTGGCCAAACAGGGGAAAAAAAAATTAAAATAAAATCTTTCAACAATACAGAAGCAGCAAATGGCTAAGGATGTCCCCAGGATATAGACTGCTGGAAACTCTGAGAATACACTGAGGGACTTGTCAAGTGTACGCTTGCAAGGTTTTTGTCAGAGACAGAATAGAGAGACAGATCTCCGAAAAAATTAAACTACCCTTATATCCCTATATTCAGATTCTAAATTTTGACATAAATTTCTATATTTACCTTAAAATAAAAAATAAAAGTGGGGAAAAAAAAAAAAGACTCCTACACAAGTTTGTTTCTTGAACTTGAAAAATTTGGGTCAGTTCTCCCTGAATTAAGGCCACCAAACTTTAGCTGCCTACTTCATAGAGGCCACCTGAATGCCCTGGAGAACATAGACCTTAAAAATTTAGTTGGCACTTTCAGGTAGTACAAAATCGGCTCTCAGAATTTCAGTTCTATTAAACACCTCTTAACTACTTGGCACTAGCAGAATTTGTTCCCATTAAATGTAATTTATGCTAATTAAGTACTGCTTATTACCATTCTCTATCATTAGGCAAAATCAGTTTTCTGGGAAAAGTCATAATCAAGAGGCAACTTCATCTCAGAGTATTCCAATTTTGAATAGCATTCTGTAATAAAGTTCATTTATAGAGCAACTCACTAGAAATTATTTTACAAATGTTCTGTGTAGCAGCACTGGAAACCCCGCGTGTGCAGCAAAGGGCAGTGGCCAGCCTGCCTGCAGAGCGCTCCGGAAAGACAGGGGGAAGAGAGAATGGGGCGGTTCTTTTTTAAGGACCATTAGACACCAGGGACAATGAGCTTGTCCGTGCCGGAAAAAGGATAAATGGCATACTTGTTATCGACGCACAGCTCCCCCGCTTCAAGGTATATCACAATAAGGACTTTTAAGGAGAGAAAATAACGAAGTGCAAGTTGTCTCCAGCATGAAGAGCAACAGGGGAGACAGTCTGAAGACGCAGGTTTGCAGATGTGAAAGGTCAGGAGCTGCCACGTTGCTAGTGGATGAAAGTCAACAGGCAGGGCCCCAATGGGCCAGCGAGCCTGCAAGACTGAGCCTTAGCTTGGACCTTATGAACCATCTCAAAGGCGACTCCCATGCTTTTGGCAAAGGTACGAGACAACAGGCCGATGCGGAACGAAAAGATAGATGTGGGAACTGGGAAATAGGAGGTTTTGGAGAGAAAGCCTCAGAGTGAGTTTGGCTATGCTGGGCTCAATGAGGAGACTGAGAACTCCCAGTCAGCTACTGGTTTGGACTGCAGAGGAAGATTTGTGGGTTGCCAGCACAAGGACAGCACTTGCGTTTGCCTGCGTGGGCGAGATTACCGCTGCTCTTAGTGGGAGCTCAACTAAGTCAAAACTGACTGCCCTGGGAAATCCTATCCATGCTGTTTTAGACCACCAGCACAGGACACTGCACTAATTATTTCTCTGTTTAAAATAGTAGTTCCCTGTGGAGTAGCTGTGGTGCTCTTTAGAGTAGAATTCTGCCTTTCCATAAGTGACTTAGAAGTCCTTTAAGAGATTTTATTCTATATATGCTTAATAACTGGTACCTGTAACTTAAAAATACATGTGTCTCAGCAGCCGAATTGTCCCCAACCTTACTTTTCCATATAAGCTTACAGTCATCTCAATGATCCAGAGCATGCAGGAATACAGAATTCCAACTCATCGTCCAGTCAATAAAGTGAAAAAATGCCATTCCTGTTTTAGCAGATGGCAGCAGAAATGCAATACAAGGAGCAAGAACACTAATATAGAAATCAATATCTATTACAGTTTAAATCACATTGCAGTCCTGAAACGATAATAGCAATCCTTTAAAAGCTAATGCTGATCCTGTTTGTATCAGAAATCTGTTCGATGTGTTTCAGGTTTTAATTCTGTTACAAAAATAATTACCTTTTAACCTAGACCCTTCAACCCCAGGCCCCTCCTCCTTCCCCTGACCCTGTTCCCACAAAGGAAAACAAACCAACCAGCAAAATAAAACCACCAACCAAACAAACCAACCTAACCTCTTCCTTCCTCTCTCTACGGCCAAGAATATGGGTAAGGGATTTTTATAACAGAGATGGCTGGGAATTCCCACGGCACACGTGGCATGGTAAGCGCAGAGGGATTATTCCATCTAGTGCTGTGCAAAGCGTTTCTGGACAGCTACAAAATAACATGAAGAAGAAAGAAAATGAGTCTTTAGAAACTGCTGACAGAACAAATGCTTGCTTCCTTGAGTAAAAGTTAAGCCTTTTTATGCTAGAAAACTATCTTTTTTCATATAATCAGAAGATCTATGTGCACGGCAACGTTGGTACGCCCAGACTCTGTTAATTGTCCACATGCAGGCAGTGATTAGCATGAAGTGAAAATTGTTTGATGAATCGTTTGTATGATAAATAGCAAGAGTAAACACCAGGGAAAAACCCCACCCATCTCTGTGTGTGCTGGATGACCTGATACTCCTGATAGCAGGTAAGCAGAGCAAGTCATATGCATGCCAGGAGAAAGCCCACAGCCTGACTGGAGCATCCTGGCTGATCGCGACCTGAGCAGGAGCTTGTGAAGTAGCTTTGTGGCTACAAGGACTGGAGTGCTTTGGGCATATAGTGGGGGAAAACGGGAAGAATTATATTACCACTACATTTATTGCCACCACTGCCAGCAAAATACTACATTCAGCATTGGTGTTCACACATCAAGGGAGAGCTTCATATATTGGATATGGCTGTAGGTCACAAGATTGATTAAGGGATGGCAAAACACATCTTACAGTGACAGTCTCAAGGAGTTCCATTTATTTAGCTTATCAAAGAGAAGGTTAAGGCATGTCTGATCACTAAATAAATACTTACCTGGGGAAAGGGAAAATGCTAAGAGGAGGCTTTTCATCCTAGCAAAGGTGCAACAGTCCCACAGGCAGGACATGAAACCAGACAAATTTAGGCTGGCAAAAGCCACACGTTTTTAACAACAGAGGAATGAACCATTGGAGGAATTGCTGATCATTTTAAAATTATATAAATGGATGTTTCTTCAAAAGATATGCTATACCACAAAGTAAAATCCAGGCCAGCTCCCAAAGTTGAGAAAAAGCCTAGAACAAAGGATAGTTTTTGATCAGCTTTTTGATTTTTCATTTCCTCTGCTTCTCAGCGTTCAACAAAAGTGCATATAATGATGACCTGCAATCAAGGATGCAATAAAAAAACCCCTCAATGTCATATATGCTGCTTCTAGCTCATTTTGCCTCTCCAAAACCCATTCCTTTCTACTTCTGAGTACAAAACAGTAGGTCTTTATTTGCAAGAATTTGTCTTAGTGCCCTTAATGGTACATATATTACTATACATGCTCACATCTCTATCAACACCTGCTCCCACTTTGTGTTTGCTTGAGCACTCCTTTACTCATCCCATTGAACAGCAACTCTGGAGCTCAGTTTGCCCAGGTCCCATTTGGTCCTGGGTCACAGCATAGGTCACTCCTACTCCAGCCTTGATTATATCTCCGCTCACCTACACACTTTCACTGTTTTCTTTTTAACTGCCCCCTCAGACCTGGAGGGGCAGAGCTTCAGGTTCCCCCATTGCCCTTTCAGGCCTGGGGAAGAAAGTTCCTGTCAACTTTCACCTGGGTTAGCCCAGGGCTAGAGGCAAAGAAAGAAGAAAGGGGAAGCGAGAGGGAGGAAAACAGGAAGAAAAAAAAACCCTCTACATTTTCCTCCTCAGGAAAGGCAATAGGAGATGCCCCGGGAGCTGGGCACTCCCACACCCCTCCACTTGTCCCCCAAAATGCTGTGGCGACGTGACAGCCTTTCACAGCAGGGTGGCTCCAAGTCAGGCCCCTCTCATGGCATATGCCTTTCAATGCTATCTTGTCCTTTATCAGGATTTCCAGTTCCCCAAGAAGTTCTCGCTCATTTTTGATGACTTCCAGCCTTTTCCAATGAACAGAGGTGCAGGCTTACCCCTGGCTTCCCCCTTGCTCACAGGCTGGGGAACGGTAACTTTGTGCTTCTCTTCAGCTTCAGTCCTTGCTTTAACTGCACTGACCCCCAGGGGTGGCTGCGGGGGTCCTGCCACCTCCCCGGGGGCTCCCAGAAAGATCTAATGCCCTGGCCCAGTCATTTGTTCCCTTACACTTGCCAAAAGCCACAGTCTTTTTTGCACGTCTTCACCCAGACTGTGGCTAGCAGAGCCCAGGACCTCTCCCTCTTGACTGCCCTAGGCTTATCCTTCTGTCTCCTTTCCTCCTCATCTCACCCAGCTCCATCCCACACCACCCGCTGACCCAGGGAAGCACTCCGATTCCTCACTACACCTCCTTTTCAAGAATGAACCTTCAAAGAACAAACCTTCAAGACCAGCCACTCAACCACATGGGCAAGCAGTGCCTGAATCCCTGTCCCTTGGAGAAGCTCCTCCACCTGTGAAAAGCCACTATTTGTAAGCAGTTGGGAGCAGTGAGCAAAGAAGAGAAGGGCTTGTCAAACACCATCCAACAAAAGCTTTTTATAAGAAAAATCCAAGTCAACAGAATGCGTAGATACCAGTGAAACCCTCTAAGCAAGGCTTCAGCTAGGTAGATGAGCTGCTGAGCTGCTGCCAGCCAGCCTGGGTTTGTGCCGATCCCAGCGAGGCAGCAAACAAGCTGTGCTACTCACTGCACTCCTCGGGCTGCCTCGTGCCCAGGCGGCACCAGCCGCCGAGCCTCCCTCTTGGCAATCGGATTCGGGACCTTTCAGAAGCACTGAAATGTTTCCACCGTCTGGTGTTTGTAAAATATTTTGGAACTGCAAACCAATTAAAGTGTTCTGTTTGCCCTACTTGGGATGGTAAGAGCATCAAGAACATTATCATCACTCCTGCTGTTTTGCCCACCAAGAATCCCCCCTCCCGACCACGCTCGCTACACTAGGCAGGCTGGCAACCAAGTCCTGTCTTGGCTCTTTTAACCATTTCTGTGACCCAGGGAATGACTCTGTGTTTATCGATGTGAGATGCAACATATTTATTCAATCTACCCACTGATTTATTTTTAATTGAATGACCAGTTTTTATTTGCCAAAATAATTCCCTTGGAACAAAACCGCTGGCCCAGGAGGCCGCCTCTTGCCCAGGGCACAGCTGAGCCCCAAACACCTCATGAACAAGAGCATGGGTTCATATCACTGCCAAGAGTGCTGGTGCCATGTGCAAGACCTCGTCCTCTGCCTCTCCTGCTGCCAGAACTTTTTGCTGGAATGGGAGTTACTACAGTTGAGTAAACCTGTTTTTTGGGGCAGGGACCAGTTTTTCACTCTGTTTGTCTGGTGCAGTGATCCATGATGTGCTGGTTTTGGCTGGGATGGAGTTAATTTTCTTCACAGTAGCTAGTATGGGGCTGTGTTTTGGATTTGTGCTGTTGCTAACACAGGGATGTTTTAGTTACTGCTGAGCAGTGCTTACACAGTCAAGGCCTTTTCTGCCTCTCACCCCACCCCAGCCCACCAGCAAGGGGACTGGAGGCGGGGGGGCACAAGAAGCTGGGAGGGGACACAGCCAGGACAGCTGACCCCAGCTGCCCAAAGGGACATTCCGTACCATATGACCTCGTGCTCAGCATATAAAGCTGGGGAAGAAGGAAGGGGGGATGTTTGGGGTGATGGCGTTTGTCTTCCCCTGTAACTGTTACATGGGATGCAGCCCTGCTTTCCTGGAGATGGCTGAACCCCTGCCTGCCTGTGGGAACCGGTGAATGAATTCCTTGTTTTGCTTTGCCTGTGCACGCGACTTCTGCTTTCCCTTATTAAACAGTCTTTATCTCAGCCCATGAGTTTCTTCACTTTTGCCCTTCTGATTCTCTCCCCCATCCTGCTGGGGGCGAGTGAGCAAGCGGTGGCATGGGGCTTAGTTGCCAGCTGGGGTTAAGCCATGCCAGTCCTACATTTTGCAGTGACTACAGCTCCTGTGTTTTGCAGAGACAGTAATGACAATACAGCCACTAGTCCAAACTGCTTTGTCCACAATATACTTCAGAGCAGAGATCTGAGAAACAAGTAGCCCCTAGTATGTATAATATTATGTGCATACTAGGGCTTTTATATTTATTAATTAAAAACAACCACACCAAAAAACTATCAGTGTCATTATTAAGAAAATCCAAACTTATTTCCTGCAATCTTAGCCTCACTGAAGTCTGTGGTGGGAATTCCGGGTTTAACTTCCTATTTTCTTTTACCGTGAGTTTCATATGGGAGCAGCTGAGATCAGTCAGCTACAAAACTAACATAACAATTTATACATCAGCTTTAGTAGCCTTTGGATCAGGACCATAAGTAATGGCTTTTAAGAAAACTTGACAAGTACTGTACAACTAAAACAAACAAAATGGCTAATAGGTTACATACATCACTTAGTATAATAAACCTCTGCTGATTTATTATGTTTTTAATTCTTGCAATATGCAAAAAGGTTACATTAATCATTTCTGTAGAGGCATAATAATATTGGGCTCCAATGACATATCTCTGCAGTGCAGTTTGCCTGGAGGACTAATAAAAACTGATCATTAAAACAACTGGATTTGGCTTTGATTAGAATCACCATAGGATAAAGGGAATAAAATGAATTACAAAGAAGAATGGGTAAAGTAAATGAAATAGACAGATACTAGTGAATACTGTACATTAATATTTACTAAGGAATTGGAGATGATAAAAACTTTTAATATGGTCAGCAATGAGGTGTGAAATACACCATATTAACAGGTTACTCACTGCTGCGCCAGAATATAAAACAGGGTAAGGTGCAATCAGAGGCCATTTCCATCCTTCTGCACTTAATTACATTCTACCCCATTTGGAAACCAAACAAAGCTTTTAAACAGAACCACACAAAACAATTACATACATATGAAAAAAAAATACTTTGTTAATCACACGATCCTAAAGATCAAGTTTCACCACTGGCTCCCACCATGACTGCTCCTATCACATTCTTCTGTACATACCATTTCACAGGCAAATCTGGCTTTCCTCTGCAAAGTGGCAAACTTGTACTTGAAAATTTACCAGCTGTTTCTCTCACAAGTGGCAAAATATTTAACAAAAGATCAAACACTGATTGCTCTTTTTTATTTCATTTAAATTAGCAGTTCCCCCTTCTCCCTTTCAAATTGGTCCCACTAATATCTAGAGGCAGAGAATATTGCTATTCACACTTAATAGCTTTTTTACAAACGACTTGTTTCTGGTTTGCATATGCCATCCTGTCTTAATTTAATACTAGAGAGTGGAAAACCACCTGCTTTGCTAAGGTAACCTGTCCTGTTAACTCCCTGCAATGAATTGGCTCTACAGTTCCTCACGCAAATCTGAGACCTGATTTTGTAATCTCCAGAAGTCGTAACTTACAAAATAAGCATCAGCTTCAATGATTCCAGTGTAGCTAAACTTTGGAAGAGGGGATACTTGCACCCTGAAATATTTACAGTATTAGGGGGTCAGGGATGCACTGAGAGGTTAGTTTTCTTAGGTGCCTTGTATAACTCTGAAGGTGCCTCCAGAAGGTAATTCGAAGCTAGGACCTAACGCAGGAGCTCTGAATTACTTTGGGGAATGGAGGTTGTCCCACTGTTCATTGTCTACCCAGGATGTCTAGGGAGAGATGCTTTCCCGAGATGGGCAGCGAGAAAAAGTCTTTAATGTATCAATATGAAAAATAAGGGATTTCACATATGACTATATGCTAATAAATCTCTTAATGTTTTGGGGACCTTTCACACGAACATCCCACTGCCTGAACACCGCCCTTGTGAAAAAGCAGCTGGCTCACGCTCTGAAGACAGAGTTACTTCTTTTTAGACTTCTTGAGCCCTGAAGTTGTACATGTGCTACATTAAGCTTCTGAAACACAAGTGTAACTTTGCTTGACTCTGGATCTAGGACAGAAGGAAAAAAAAAAGGACAAATGCCTCTTCCCTGAGGCAGGTGATCTTCACCAGGCATTGGCCAAAAGCATAAGATGCGGCACTGGTAGCTGGGATGGAGCTGGAGCTTGTGCGCAGTAGTAGCAGTATTACCTCCTTCCCATCACCATTGCTACCAGTGCACTCATAAAAGTAGCAATAAGTTGTTTTATACACGCTTCTCCTGCCAAGATACCCGAAACAGCTCATCAAGGAAAAAAATCAAAAGTAGCAGTGGTCAACATTTCAGGAAAAAAACCCATCCAAAATCAATGTAGTAAGCATAACTCCTATTGTCAGTGCTACTGAATCCACATCGATCAGGTCCTAGCTGTTTTAGCCATTTGGGCATACAGCTGAGCTGCACAGTATGACCCAAAGGTTAGTGATCTGCAACCACTTAAGGCTAGGATTGGAGGTAACTGTCAACCAAAGTACCACCTATCGATTCGTAAACGAAGGAAAACGCACTTGAGAGCCTGTTTTCAGAAGGTCCCTTAAGATATATTGAAACCAGTATCTACATATATACTAGTATCTATATATAGAGACACACATATACTGCTACTCAATATGCAGCCTTGAAGCCCACGCCCAAAACCTTCTCAACAAAAGGCACCACCACACAGCTCCAGCAGTGGCTTCCCAGAAGCCGAAGTCTCTTGGGTGAAGGCAACAGGTTTGGAAGCATTTGCTCCCGGGGGCAGCGCCAGTCTAAGCGACCCCGGCACCATGCGCTTGCATTGCATCCCACACGGACAATCCTCGCTCGTGCCATTATGCTAAGCAGGACCGGAGAACTGAGGAGTTTTCCCTCTAGATCAGTTCTTCAAACTCCATGGCATGTGTGCGCACAGCGTTACGTGGAAGTAATGGAAGGGGAGCAACGGGACAGGAATAAATGGGGAGGCACTAGCACAGACTGCCTCTTCAAAACCCTTTTACCCTTCATGCCTCACTCCTGTTAGGAAAACAAAGAGCTCTTTGGTTCTGGAAACATACCCAAGTCACTACGTGGTTTATTGGAGTGCAGATTCCCAAAACTCAGTTACATCTCCAGAGTAGCAGGGCTGAGACAAAGGAAACCTTCATCAAGGCAGGGCCCGCGAAGGGCAGAACGACACACCTCATCCGGTCCAGGAAGAGACAGCACACAGGAGCAGCTGACCCCGCGCCCGCGACAGGTACAATGAGATATGTAGAATGTATTTGACAATATTTAATTGCTTAAGGTACGAGTGTCAGATAGTTTTTCCACTGTTCTTATATATTGTTTCTACTTTCACATGTACCACATTTACTGAAAAAGACAATGCGCAGTAAGAGATGCTACCGATTCTATAGCAACCAAAGAAGAAATAAGAGATTATGAGAGGAAAACAGAAAGCATACACTGAGTTTCAGCGAGGGATCTCTTTCTTTCTATGGTAATGGCAGATAAGATGAAACATTTGTATTTTCCACAGCAAAATAAAGACTCGATTTGACAATAATAATCTACGTAGCATATTCTTCTTACAGCACAGCACGGTGTCAGCTCAGACACCAAATTAGATCACAAGGACAAACGTTACTCTTACACTGCAAACAACCTACAAGATTGCTCGCAATGCATCTGATGAAGCTGTAAAGTAGATAAATACAGTTAATGTCAGCTAATATTTTTATGGAAAATAAGTCTTGCCAAAAACAGAACAAGAAGCAAAAGGAAACCCCCTGGTTTCACTCCATAACAAGACCATGTTTGATTGATAACGATCATTTAATCATTGTGATGGGTTTAAGTTTTTCTATGGGGTTTGATTTAGTGTAGCATAATACTCTGGTTAAAAACACATTAATAACAAGTCAACTGAAAAAATTAAAGTGTTAGCTTGCCAAAAGGGAGAATCATTAAAAGATGTTTCTAATGGGGTTTTCTAATTAATTGTTACTAGCCCCCTTATATTTTTTTCAACAATTTCATCCACGCTCCAAATGCAAACAAATTATTACTGCTACTGTGGGTAGTAGTAAAACCTGTGGGTAACATAGGTAAATAAGGAAGAAAAAAGGGTGGTTATACAGAGGAGTCCAGATCACCCACCTCATTCAAAGAAAATAGACTTAACAGAACCAAATGTGATCTTATAAACATGTTTGAACATGTTACTCAATTGTTGACTGCAGTTCACTACCTCGTCTGGCCTTCAAACAGGACTAGAAACATGGCAGCTACTTGAAGGAGAGGCCAAATAAAGGAAAGTTTATGTCTGACTTTTAAAGCTTTTTTTTTATTCCAACGTTAAGCACACAGACCCACAGAGATATGCAATTCCCAATGCCAAAGGAATTGTCACTGAAAGCAACAGACAGGTTATGAAAAATATTATTGCACATTTTGTACTGTACATTGTAGCGCACATGGCAAACGGCCACAGCGATGCCTACCGAAGGAAATACTTCTTCTCTGCCTCTCGTCATATGTTTGTGCCTTCTCCTCTTTCACGTTACTGCCAGTAGTGAACTGTTACCATCTGCGCTTGCTGCCCCACGGGAGCGTATTCGTGTACCCCTCTGCAATTCAATATGCAACTTGAAGATGCCTCCTTCCCGCTCCCTTAATTGTTCTAACCCTCTAGCTACACGAGTTGGCATTGTAAGAGTTCATCAGTTGTTCTCTGTTGTCTGAAACTAGTATAAATCAGAGTAGCACGTGGCCTGACTTGTTTGGGGATCTGGCTGCTGTAGAAATTGTGAAACACAGTAAGATTTTGATCCTATTGCTTCCTTTCCTCCGCTAAACCATATCTCAAACTTCTCCTAATCCATCCTCCTCATCCATTATCTTGTACTTCCCCCTGTTGTACCCTCAGAACAGCTTCATTGAATTTTCTGTTGTACATTTTACTTCTGAAAAAAGCCATGCACACACAAGCACGTGAACAATAAATCATAAACACAGCTCAATCACATAAGCTGGGCTTAGCCAATAGCCAGGTCTCGGGGGTGAATATACACAAGCACATTTCCCTGATTTTACGAGCTCATTTGCTCCCCTGGAAAACGTTAAGCACAAGGAATTATGCAGACCACAAAATGCTGTGTGAATGGAGGTCTGAGCAGGGAAAGCTTGTGTTTTCTTAATGAGCACCTGCTGTAAGAGATGCTGCCAATATCCTGTGCAGATGACACCAGCAAGAGAAAGTCATGTATTGATTGGTGCCTCCAGGGTGCGGGAGGAATTGCTAAGGGTCTCCTGAAAGCACAACTCTCAGTAGTTCCTTGGAGATGGGAGAGTTGCCGGTAATAACATTATCCCTGCAGCCCCAGCTACCCAGATCTGCAGTGTCATGGAGCAGAACCGGCAAGAGGCTTTCCAGAAACAGAGATGCAAACGAGCATCCCATTTACCAACCCTGTCACTTTAAAGGAGCTGTAAGTCCAACTCGCTGTTCCCGAGTAGGCAGATTGTTGTGGGTAAGACACTTCCTACTGTGTTGACTTCTTAAATCTACCAGTGCCTGCTCAAAAAGAGCTGAAACTGATTATACTCAATGTGCTAAATGTCACTTAGTCATGATATGTGAGGTTTCTTCCTGCCTCCCATGGATTGGAAGAAAACAGACTGAGCTATTAATTCCGTACCAGTGAGAGAAAGTTCAGTCACCAAAGGGCCAAGGAAACATTGCCAAGCTGGTGAGGATGGCAGGAGGTGGAAAGAATGGGGAAATTATACATACTTGAACTGGTGTGAAAGCTTTAAGGAACTACATTTAAAAAACTAGGGAGATATTTTAGGGAGATAAAACACTTGCTAATGTGACGCTTATATTAAAATTGTAGCCAGATTGAATAGTGGTATAAAACATGTCACTGGAACCAGCATTTCCATATTGTATGTTGTGAATTTTGCCTTGAGGGCAGAAGAAGCAGCAAATGAAACAGGAGATTTCCACTCCCCCACCCCAGCTGAGTTTCATGTAGTTATATCAGCAGGCTTACATATCAGAGGGCATACTGGAAAAGGAGTATTTTTAACTGACTATCAGAATCAGACAATTCAGCATTTTTTTGACTCTTCAACGATAAGATCTTAACCTGGGGTATGTATTTTTAATTACAGTTGAGTCCTGTTTAATTTTGGCAAAATATTGTGATATGAAGCACTGCAAATAGCTCACCTGCAAAATGACAGTAGTATTGTATTAATATTTATTGCAATACAGGCCCCTAGGACACAGCCTTGGTGCTGCCACAGCTTCACACTATTTGTGTGTGGAGGACGTGCAAAAAGCTGGATCATGCAATAAGGCAGATGATGCACATCTGTCACACAACTGCTGCGTGTCAGGCCACAAAACAGAGAAAGGCTATTGTGCAAGATGGCAGAATTTGTCCTGGGGGACAGCCTGGCCAGTCACTTGGGCACCACCACCTCCTGGCACCTGGGCACACAAAATTTCTCTCCTCCCCAATTTAGGAGCATGACAGCAGATCATGGAAAGATACCAGAGTTAGCTGCAAAATGGCTCAGGGAGGCGGCAGCAATCGTCCCAGCACAGCAGAACAGGCTTCACAAACTCGCCAAGCCGCCCGGGGAGTGGCATTCAGAGCCAGTGGTGCTGCCATGGAAGCTGAGCTCAGCGCATATATGCTAGACCAGGTATCTTCACAGGGGTTTGCAATCTTACCTTGGGATGACAACACTAGCATATACTTAGGAGCTCTTAATCTCATCCAAACACAACCAAGTCAAGACTTGACATTTTTGCTCATGTCAGAAGAAATATCACTCTTCAACAAATGCATGCTCAAGATTAGGATTTCCTGTTTAACCCCGGTCGAGTCCTAAGAACTCATTAAGAGAAGCACATAGTTATCTTTAATAACCTTTTGCGTTGCTCAATCCTAAATTCAGATCCTTTTCACTTTCTTTCAAAAGATATTTATCATGGTAGATTTCTCAATTTTACATCTCATCCCTTTAAAGGTCAGGGTACAATGCTGTATTTATAGAAAAATCATAGTTATCAACAGCTAACATATGGGATGTACTGAATAGCAGGAGTCACGGTATTTATATCATATTTACTGAAAATGTGTTTGCAGCCTCATTCCTCTTATACTGCTGGTGATGCACTAACTTACAAATTAAACATTAACAGTGATGGCAACTGATTTACTAAATAGAAATTATAATGATTCACTAAATTACAGCAGCACCTACTGTTATGTATCAGCATTTATGAGACCTATATTGACTGATTTTAACACTACAGTGTGTTAGAGATACCAACTAATAAGTTCTACACTCAAATCAATATAGCTCATGAAAATCGGTAATAATTATTCTGCCGTCTAATAGGGAGGCTTTCCACTGGTTGCAACATTTGCCTTCATGTTCAAGGTTGCATAGTTACGCCTACTAAATTCAGATCAAGAGAGGCAGAAGGACAATCTAAATAAATTCTCCTGTGAAAGCAAAGCTCAGCAGTGAAGTCAATATTCCACCATGACTTACACTTTCTGCAATGTCTCTAACTCATTCCCATCTTCCACTGACTGGACAGGAGAGCAACTGTGAACCCCAAACCACTCTTACATTTAATTTGCGGTAGTAAAGCTGCCTCTGCTGCAGCCTGTCCTTTATCGGTTGGCATTCTGATGGGAAACATTAGGCTTCTAAAACTGAACTGGCTCTTTGGCAAGTGATTTATTTCCTGAGATGCAAGTGCAGCTACTCTGCTAGCCTAATGCAAGCAGACTGACCTCCCAATCTGCACTGCTGCTCAGGTAAGCCAGCTTCTGTCTGAAAACGTGCTACTTCATAAATTACAAGGAGGAAAACACATGAGACCCCAAAATAAACAGTTGTGGTGTTTGTTTTTTTTTTTTAAAGCTTGGCTTTTTCCCAAGAAAAATAAAAACCTCATTTTGGGGTCAGGGTTACATTGTGAGAGAGAGTTTCTCCCTTTTGCCCTGTCACCTGTGCTCTGTGAACCATCTTAGGAAAAACAGGAAACACTTGAGTGAGTGTCAACACAACGTTGACATCGGGGCACCCTTCACCTCTAATCTGATCTACACATTTGGCCTAGATATCAAATATCTAACATGTGCTGCTGGCTGGTGGTTCTGCAGTGCCTCTAACAAATAGATTGGTACTCAAACCCCAAATACCTCTATTAGGAGAGAAAATACTCGTCTGCCTGAAGGCCAACAACTGCTTTTTCCTCTTCTTTAATGGAAGATCACCTAGCTCAGAGGAAAGGTTTGCTGGTGACAGTGTGAGAACTCAGTGTTTCTGAGGATATAATCAGTGCAGCTCTTCCTCCGATTTCATGGGGTTTCTTTTGATCAGCCTATGTCAATCTGCCAACTTTCAGACACTGAGAATCAGATGTGAACATGCTCAGCACTTACAGGATTGGTTCTTAATTCTTATGCACCGGTCTTCTAATCTATTAAAAATCTGAACAAAGGAGAGATAAAGCTACTTAGTTTACAACCCCTGAAAATATACGTTTGAAACCCAGTAAGGCTATATAATGTGAAGCAGCTGCCTAACATGTACAGACAGACAACACAGCTTTCTATAGTGTACTGGGAAGCAAACGACACAGTTCTCCCTGCAAAACTGACAGTCATCAGATGGGAATCTCATTTCAAATCCTCTGTGCTGCCTCCCTCCAAACATGCCAGCCAATGCTGTTAGAAATGCTCAAGATTGCAAGCCTACCAAGAAGACTCATAATGATCACCTTATTAAACTATCATCTGTCATCATAATTTAATTATTTGGTGCCTAGACCATTTCTACTCAGGATTGTTTTTCAACACCTGTGGTAGTGGATCATTTACCTAGATGGCATTTTATTTCATTTTTACAATTCTAATCTAATCTGCGAGCTAACAGAATTGTTTTAGCTGTCATGAATTCAGAGACACACAGAGAGCTTCATTAGAAACCAGCCTCTTCACTTTGCTGACGCTTTATGAAAACTTGACCAAAACTGAGCGTTCCTCTCACTTCATTATAAATTCTCTGATTCTTTGTGTTAGGACTGACTGAAACGTCTAGTGCTCCATTATCACAGTACATTTAAAATACGTATTAAACGCAAAACTATGCATAATCTTGTCTTATGCCAATGTAAAACCAGATCTATATCAACCTTTGGGATCGTAGATGGTTTCTTAAATTACTTGGGGTTTTTGTGTTTGAATTAAAGAAAACTAATCTTTTCATCTGAGGTACCTGATCACACAAATGATATGTGCCAAGCCCTGCCAGACCCCCTTACACGTCACGCCCCGGTGGGGACCTTGCCTTTCACCCTCAAACGCCTGCCCTCCGTCCACTGCTGCTCCCACCACAGGGGTTCCAGAAACACCCCAAGTCTTCTTAAAGGCTTCATTCCCCTGGGTGTCTGTGGTGACCCAGGGTAGCCTTTTTTAAAAGACGACCTCTTTTATTAATCAAGCAGAACACAGTGATTTAAAGCCTTTCTACCCAAAGGGAAAGGGTACACACCAGCGTGTGGATGCTGGCAGCCATGCCAAAATCAAAACTCTGACCTAAAAATGCCTGGCACCTCCTCCAGCACCCATCCTGGGCTTGCACTTCTTAATTCCTAGCAAAGTTTTCAGACAATTTTGTGACTGTGCTTCTCTTCCCAAGCTCTGGCCATGCTTCTTTCCATTTTCTGGCCTCTCTCAGCTGCTCAAGGTAATAATTCAATGTCCTCCCCCTGCTCCACAAGGCATCCCCATGCCAGGCTCCCTGGCCAGACCGGCTGGACAAACACCCCCTCACCGCTCACCGGCAAGCTCCTCTCTTCTGTCAAGGTGTGCCATGGCGTTGAAGTAAATGCAGTAAGCCGAGTCACTTCTGCTTTTCCGAAACAAGAGATAGGGATTCCCACCACCCCTACAGTGGGCCATTCCCTATAGTTTGCCTTTAAAGCTCCACACAGCCTCCTCTCTAAAAAAGCCAGGGGCCACGTGTCTTCTGCTCAACAAAAAGGGCCCGGAGGGGATGTGCTGCGAGACACCTCACTGAGTGATGTTCGTCTGGTATTTCCCCACACAGTGTAAATACAAACAGTACCCCGTTGAGCTTCGAGGATGGAAACGCTCTCACTAAATCAGGAGTCGCGCTTCCTTCCCAGGGCCTTCCCAGCAGGGGCTGTACTGCGGCGAGCAGGAGTCTCTCCACTGCTGCTCCACGGTATATTTGCCAAGTTGCCTTCGCTTATTTCTTCATATTACCAGAGTGTCACGTGTAGCACCGAAGGCTAAACCGTTCAGAATAATGCTGTCATCCAGTGATGCAGTTCAGTGCGGAGTGACATTTTTGGTAGGAATCAAGGACCTAACTGTGAAACGCTCCCTGGGAGCCCAGGGGCTGGCACATGTAGCCCAGCACCTTTCCGCCTACCAGGGCGGCTTCAGTGTCACCAGCAGCCACCAGATGGTATTTCTCCTCTCCCTGCCCCAGTGCTACTAGCACCCAACCTGGTCTGCACAGCTCAAACGGGAGCCCACTCTGGTGTTATCCTTTGGATACTGTGGGATGTAACACCATGGATGTGTCAGGGAGCTGGGGCACTTGCTAAACGTTTTACACCAAAAAACCCTAGTTTATGGTTTTAAGATACTAAATAAAGAATAACTCGTTTCATCCATTCATCTGAACTAACAATGATCCACATTACGGTAAGAAAAGCCAAAATGTCCGAGACAGCACAGCTACATGTGTTTACAAAAGTCACAAAAAAGAGAAACCACCCTTAGTCTAGATACACTAGACTTACATCAGAAAAGTGCCTCTTCCCCTCATTAAACTGAATTGCTGTTTCGCTCCGAACAAGATGATAATCATGACTCCAGGCCCTTTGCCTGCCCTCCCTTCTTCCTGGCGGGAGGGCTGAACTCCCAGAGCCAAGCTCTGCGTACACATTACTGATCCCAGCCCAGCCAGGCTTCCAGCTGGGTCTCTAACAAACCTGGGTTACTGAGCACAGCTCACAGAGCAGCTGATTTACCTCTTGAACTTCCTGATATTATTGGATCTTCCAGTGAAGACTTGAAAAGAAAAAACAAGGGCAGATGATTAGGTCCTCTGCTTCCCCCCTCCCCATTGCAGCTACCCAGGACAATCAAGCACAGAAGCTGTGGGTCATCCCTTTTGCAGCTTCTGTGCATCACTTCAGATCTGTAATATGGAGAAGTGCCCTTCAATCATATCTAATGCTTTTCCTCTGCTGAAGCAAAAAGCACCCCAAGAGGCATTCGACATTACCTGTTGAATTGCTGTAAAATTACAATTGCCCTCTTGTTATCTGTTCATAGGGGGTCTCTTGACAAAGCCCACTTGGGCAGGGTTAAGTAATTTCTGATGCCTCCCCTACGGCTGGTTCTTTGGAAACCCAGCCACACACCTGCAGTTAGCATTAATCACGGGTGCCAGCCTGACTCCCACAGGCCTGGAAGTCTTTGGCAGCTTCATGAATTAATTGTTACAGCAGAGATCTCATTTCCAGGGAATGATTAAACTTACTCTTTTTTTTTGAAGGATCACAGGATCCAGCTTCTAACACAGGTGATAAAACTCACACACATTTACCTTTCTGGCAGATTTGTCCTTACCTTTTTTTTTTTTCCCTTTTAGGCAAAGCTCAAATGTTTCTTCCAAGATATGGTTATTCACATCTTTTTTATCCTCTGAGTATAGCAGTTTGATACTTCACAGGAACTCTCTAATCACCTCTGGGTTATAGAGAAAGGATCAGGCATACAGCCTTTTTTTTTTTATTAGAAGGAAACCCAAAGTCCATGAAAGCCTTGTTGATCTTTTGGGATCCCTTAGTTATTATTCTCCCAGAGGAGACCTCATATTTGAAATTATGAAGGACTTGGGCCACTGTTGAATTTTCTTTTCAAGCAATGACCTAGCTTACTTTCCTTTTTGATGATGTTCTTCAGAGCTCAGCGTACCCAGAGGCACTATCTGACCGGAGTGCATGTAAAGTTGCACAGAGATTCACAGGTTCTATCCCGTTTTTGAGGGTTTTTGTTTTGAAACCTCTTCCCACTGGTTTAAGATAATCTTCAGCTTATTTTGATGTTATATATTTTCTTCACTGAAATACAAAGACCTTCAGTTTGGAAGGGAAGATTCATACTGCCCTCCGTACTTGTGCAAAAGCAGGCGGCTCCCGTACCAGCGCCAGCCAGCGCGGCACCGCCGACACGGCCAGGGGAGCGCATTTCACTGGGGATGCGGGAAGCGTGGGGCAGCGGTGCCGCTCTGCCCTTACATGTCACGCGTGGGGCTCATCCCAAGTAAGCGTGGGAGCTGCTGTACTTCCTTTTCACCCAGCGGGTCCCCAAGCAGCCTTACACCCAGCTTACTCGCTTTGCTGACATCTTTAGCCCTTTTATATATCCTAACAGATTGGCCTTCTTTTGCTCCATGTATATCAAGTAAGGATTAAGGTCTCTTTAAACCTACAATATGGAGCAAGTGCAATGCAAACCCCGCTCTCCCCCTCTTCCCACACTACCCATCCCAACTAGCTCCTCCTCTTCCTCCTTTTTACATCAGGGTAACATCTGGGATGGAGCCAGACAGGAATAAGGACTACAATTAAACTTCACAGCTGCAAAAAGATGAGTCTTAGCACTTTTCCATTCACTCCCTATCACCCCCAAATCATTACTGAAATAGCTTTTCTCATTCATTACTTTTGCACATCAAGAATCAGTGAACCACTGGGATGGCATCTTCTGAAAGGAAGCTGCAGATTCACATGTTCAGGCACGTGAAGAGATTAGGCATCCAGATACCAAAATAATTGCCCTGCAACAACAAACTGGGACAACTTTGTACCTGTTTCCATGAAGCCCTGGCTTTTGGTTCTTCCTCAAGAAGAAAGTAAGAGGGCTGTATTTTGCAGCCAGAGCCTGGAGACTCCAGACCGAGTCCTGTTTTTTCTTTCTGAAAACCTATTCACAATTCAACCTATATCACAATACAATTAAAAGGCACTTAAGACAAAAGAAAACCATTCTTCTAAACAAAGAACTAAGTATTCTAACAATTATATGACCTGCTCCCTTCCAGCATAAATACGACTGACATACGACTAAGAAAAATATTCCACCATTTCAGTGGATCAGGGAAGACAATTAAAAGATGGATATGCGTAGATGTATACTAGCCTAATAATCTGTTACTGCTAAGGCTACCAAGTCAGGCTTACGTGTCCACAAATAACAGATGGCCTGTGGATTCTTCAAAATTCCCTATTGCCTCGCAGAACCAGACCTGCCCCAGCTCAGAGGTGACACAAGACCCACTGGAGAGCTTAGCTACAATCACCAACCTGATGACTACATGCTCCTCCAACAGCCGTGCCAGAAAAACTCCCCCAAAGGATGCTCTATTTGCAAAGACAGTTATTCAGGAAAAGTTCCCTTCTGTTCAGGAACAGGGTATCCACTCAGCTGCAGGGATCTGGTTCATTTTTGTACACAGAAAAGCCCTAAGTTACATAAAACCTTAGGACATTTGGATCCTTCCCTCTGGAAGCATTCAGGAAAGTTCAGCCTCATTCATCAGCATGAGCAGACCTAGAAACAGAGACTAAAAGTGTGTCCCATATTGTAATGGCACACACTTCAGTGATTAATGAAATCCTCATTTTCTCTAGCCATCATCAAATGTACATGTGAAGGAAAAAACCCATCCCATAATTCCGAAGCCTGCAAAACCCAAGATGGCTTCCTGATACATCATGAGGGAACGCAGAAGGAATATAGCATCAGGGAAAGAAAAAGCAGATCAAATTTGTGACTTCCACATACAGCTGATTTTCACCCTCACTGCATTACCGCTTGCAGGCAGCACACTGCAGCCTGGCAGCCACAGGCACTTGCCAGCTCTGGGATCTTTCAGCTTTACTCAGACTCATACAGCCTATCACAAGCTTAACTTGAGATGACTTACTTTCAAAATATCCTCTGATTGAGGATGAAAACGATATGACGGATGACTTACACAACTGTTCGCTGACACGTTATTTGTTAAAACCCATAAATAAAAAAATAGAAGTTAGGATGACGCAGTGGCACGTGACTCGTGGAATGTATTTTCAGGTTAGTTCTTAGGATTCAAGGTTACATGTATGAATGGGACTCAGGGTGTTCCCTTATGCCTTTGTGTGTCTTGTAGGTGGGAGGCCTAGGGAATGACTAGCTACTAGTTTACTACTCACAGCAACATACTTTGAAACAACAAGGAACTTAAGTCTAACTGCTGGTGAAGCAGTGGGCAACCACACAAAGCACCTCAGCAAGTCCTCACGGCAGGTCTGCCAGATCCGTGTCTGACTGGTGAAGGCGGTGCTGGGAACGCGCCTGCTGCTGGCATAACGCGGACAGAACCGGGAAAATGCGAACGTGCACGAGAAGATGACTTCTGCCTCCAGTCAAGAGGAAGAAGGTCCCCTCCAGGGTGCCTTTCCTGGCAGGAACACCCTGCAGAGCGGCGTGCCTTGCCCCCGTTATTTTTCTGGGCAGCTGTTATTTATACCCAGAATACTCCCCACCTTACCTGTCATCCCCAATCTTATGAGTTTATCTCTTCCCTGTGCTAGTCTTTTTTTGTAACCATGCAGGTATCTATTCACATGGGAAAAGGCCTGCCTAATTACGTGCCCACGGGCGGCGGGTTGCGGCAGTCGCACAGAAACCCATGCTGGCAAGTCGCCTGCTAGCTCCGGGAGATGACGAAGTGGCAGCCCTGTCAGGACTAGCCGAGCGACACTGGCACAACGGACCGTGTCTCAGAGGATTAATGTTGTGTAATGCGTATTACAAGATAAAGTGTGTTCATTATTTTGAAAATTAGCGTCAGAAAACAAAGTCCAGAGTTACAATCTAGATTTATTTCTCATTTAAATCTCACCCACTGTTCCCCCCCCGCCAAACAAAGCCTGCAATATTTTGATTTAAATTATAGTCATCAGTTAAATCACTCATTTCAGGTATGACAGTAGAAGTGATGTGTTGGAAAATTCATTCCTCAGCTAACATTAGGGAACTTGATTTTAATGTGTGTGACTGAAACGGCTGCTGTATTCTGTGCATTTGCCTTTGAAAACATCTCCAAAAATAGTAAGGCTAGAGAAGCGCTGAGGTAAATGAAATTGCTTTCTCTGGACTGGTTTCTGGCAGACTTGGCTGTGGGTAAAGGGAAAGACCCTGGTTTTAGGAACTCTCCATGTTTGTGAGAAGGCTAAATATAAACATGAAAAGGCATGCTGTTCCTGGACAGGGAAAGCAAGCATGTTTTCAGGAACAATTTGCATGGGATCTTACCCACTAACCTAGAAAAATAAACTGTGTATTCTAATGCACTCAGGAAAATAAATTAAAAAAAACACCAAAAAACCCCCAAACCAGCAACACATCTTTGTCAAAGAAAGAAACTCAACACATCACAGAACCACTGCCATCCTCTCCTGTCTTGACATCTCATTTATTACACTTGTCAAAATTTTCAGTAAAGCCCAGACTCACCAAGAGGGCAGCATACACAGGGGTAGAATCTCCAACATTTTCACCTACGGGTATTTTACTTCCACAGCGCTTTGAAGAAAGGAGGAAAAGGAGTATCGGGGTTTGAAGTGAGCACAGCCCAGCCCTTACTACAAGCAGGAGCTTGTTTGAGAGCTGCATGGCAGCAAGCTCACCAGCCAACTTGAGGCACATACATGGTGTATATAGATGTATTATGGAGGTGTATATAGATGGATTATGTTTAATAAATCCTTCCCCTACAATCACAGAAACATTAGGAAGCTGATTAAAAAAAGCAACAGGGAAAGCGCTTAGGAAAAAAAAAAACACACATGGAGGTGACTAATTTGGTGACTGAGCATGAACAGGAACCAACAGCTGCATGCAGCGTGGTTCAGGACCTGGGAAACTGCTGGGTAAGTGTAGTCTGTCATTAGAGGCAATGAGGTATTTAGAGAATTCAAATGAAGCATTTGTTCTCTGCAACAAGCTCAGCACTAGATGAGGGAACAGCCCACAGATGTGCTTCCTTCCACTAGCACCGATTTACCCAGGTACCCTGGGCAACTACCTGGCCCTCAGCTACCCCTCCTGACACCGGCCCAGAGCCTGGCCTGGTGCTTCCAGGTCCCTGAAGGACCATGTCAGGGTGCTTCTGTTGCTGAGAAGGTTTCAAGGCCTCATGCATCTTACCTTTGGAAATGGCTAGGGGCACGAGCTGCCTTTGCTTTCCATGCTGGGAGCTCCCTTGCCACCTGCACAACTGCTGGACCTGTGCTCTTTCCTGGGAGCTCAAAGGTACAGTGAGTCCACACCTGATTTTGTACCTGAACTGAAGCCGGAAGAGCTACAAGGAGGCAGAAGAAAGTGGTTATCTAGTCCTACATAACAAGAATATCCATTCAGTGCCCAGCACCTGTGTGGCAGGGTGCCAACAGCTCTAGCAACACTACCAGTTGTGTACATCTCCTATTTCAAATAGCTCTGCAGTTAAGAAATACTCAAAAACTTTTGGAAGCTAAAAAAATATATATATTTATATAGATAAGGCTACAATAGCTTTATTAGCACTTCTGTATTTTTATGTTCTATTTTTCCTCCTGTTTCAACATAAAGCAAGGTATTCATTTCAAGCTTGCACTGATGCCAGTGCCTTGCCAAAAGCCTGGCCACAAGAGGAGGAGCACACTGACACCGGGGCAATGATTCTCTGCTGTCACAGCAGGCTGTGAATCAAGCCATCAGCTGGTGCTTGGCAGCCAGCAAGCACATGGGAGGTGGAAGGGCACAAGCTCCTCATTGTGTTTTGGGGCACCCCAAGCAAACTGGTTGGGACAATGACTTGCCACTGTATTCTCATCCATGATCCCATTACCAACATCTTGACAACAGACTCCCAGACACAGGGGGACAGTACCGTTTTACTGATGGAAAACTGTGGCACCGAGATGTCACCCCAAGCTGCGACAACTTTTACAGAGCAGACACAGCAGCCTCATCTGTAAGCTGAGCAGTGCTTCCATAGCCTTTAGCATATACCTGTTTCCCCTGGCAGAGTCCAGTCCTCCCACAGACCTAGCGGCTCAGCCCGGGAAACAGTCTGACTACATTTCCCAGCAGTTATCTTGTGTATGAGTTTGGCATAGGTACGTCTGAACAGAGCTTCTCTTTCCTCATGACTCAGAAAGCTGTCCGAAGTGGGTCAACAGCTTCACTAAAAGCATACCGTAGCCCTGACGTTTTCGGTGGCTAACTGCCTAGGCAGACTGGAACACCTTCTGCCTTCCAAATCCCAATATTTAAAAAAATGTATATTGTGTATATATAATATATATACAGTACATGTATGTACTACATGTATATATTACAATAAAATACATTATATAATGTGTTACATATTATGTGTATTATACTGTAATGTGCATATAGTACATTTGCCCTATGTACCTACTCTACCGCATACGTGTAACTGGAAAATCATGGCCGCGCAGCGAAGGAAGATTAATGTAATGGTGGCAAAACCAGAGACTTAGAAGCTGAACCAAGTTTTTCCATGAAGTGTAGAGATCACCACGGACCTCAAAGTAGAAAGTAACACTGCACCACTCTGCTCTACCACCTGATGTTTCTCACCAGCCACGCAATACAAACCCCACCTTCCCTGGGCTCACGCTTTAACACACAAGTCGGCAGAGCCTTCGGGCTAGAAACCACGGCCCGTTTCCAGATGCTGATTTTGTTCTGGTTCTGTGTAATACCCATATTCTCCCCCCCCCCCCGCCATCTTTTTCCTCCCGCTCTCTCCATTTTACCACCCTACCTCCCCCCATCCTCCTGCCCAGCTCACACCGCACAGCTCCCACGGACCCCTCCCCACGAGCCCTTCCTCCCACTGCTGCTGCACCAGATGCCGCAGGTCAGAGCACCCCGACCCCTCCGAGGACGCAGATCTCCCGGTCACAGGGACCAGCCGTTATGAGAGCTACAAGGGGTGCCACAAGCTGGGAGAACACTGGGTGACAAGAGGATTGCAGCGCGGGGGGGGGGGGCACTGCAGGGTGGGGGGTGTTCGCACGTCACCCACCGAAGAGACCTGACCGCTGGCCTGGGAGCCTGTGCAGGAGGACGTTATGCTGCAGCACTGCAAATGTTAGAGACACAATCTAGATGGAGGAGCAGGCGGCATGCGCTTCGGACAAATCAGGTAGTTCCAAGTTCGTCTTCCAATACATCCAGCCACTTATATGAAACAATTTAAAGGCACTTTACGCAGCGTGTCCTCACTAAGAGCCTCTTCTGCCACACAGGTATTTCCCTTCCCCCGTCCTTGCTTTCATTCTTATAATTTTACCACCATCAAAAGTCATTTAATTTCAATTTCATGGCTTGATTGGGCTGCATGTAATGGAACCAGATGCTGTGAATGAATGAAAGTTTCTTCTGTGAACACCCATCACATTTTTCAGCTAACTGGGCCATGTTCAGCTGCATGCAGGTACTTCATATGCTTTCAGAGTGTTTATCTGCCTGCACCAGGTATGAAGCCAGTCCAATGAGCTGAAACTAAAGTAAAAGCATTAAACTGGCCTTTGTTGTTCCATAAAGAAAATACTATAAAGCTGTAATTGCTAGTTAATCAACATACTCCAAAATAAATGAATCGTACTATTTTTCTTGGTGCTTACGTGTTTTAAAATAGCGAGAAAATTATATGCTCATTTTCCCCCTAGGGTTTTCAGTTGTGGACTATTTCAAAGATGAAACAACCTAACCAGAACATTTTATTTCAGCATAATCACAAGGCCACTGCTGAACATGGCTGCATAAAAGCTACAGCATTTGAGAGTGCTAGTGGCTGGCATGCTCAGAATGTCCTTTCAGAAATACGATTTTGCTGAAATCCTCTTTCATGCTGCCTATACAGCGGTATGATAGGTTTGCACAGTGCCGGTGAGGGAAGCCAGCCTGGGCGGGCAATACTTTGGAGACTATTGGAGCAATGCCCGAAATTATTTGAGGGGGTCAAGCAGCATTTTTCTAATTTTTTCTAGTAGCCCTCCAGACATCAGCTTGGCCAGCAACAGAGTTCAAGGAACTTGGCACAAAAGGTATTCATAGGATTCACTTTCAGCTAACCTCAGCAGCAATAAAACATGGAATTCAGCAAATGAATGAAAGATAATGGAACAAAACCACTGCATTATAGAGGTATTTAGTGTAACACTTCCAAAATCAATCAATGAACAGGAGTATTAATCTTAAAGTGTATGAATTTTCAAAGAAATCTAAGGTGGTCAGGTTCCAGCCTATTGGAAGAGATCTTACCCAGGCTTCAAAATTATTTTTGGGGGAAAAAAAGGCTCCTCGGATCTGTGAGCGGTAGCCTCAGCATGAACAGGAGCGAGGTGTCAGAGAGCCATCATCTCTGGACTGAGCCCTTATTCATCAATATCAAATGGCAAACTTACATGCCTACAAAGCATCGTAATGTGTACTAAAAAGCTCTACTCAAGTCTGCTAGCATTATCACAGTCCCTCTGCCTGCTGCCTATGCACTCACCTCGCTCTGTAGGGTAGGAAAAGCTTCCTGCTCTGTGCACAGCATCCAGCATGTTGGGTCAAGGTAACAGAGACTCTTAGGCACTGCAAAGAGGTCTCCAGGCTCATGCCCTTTGTATGGTTTGGGTACTAGATCTTTCCAGTAAGTTTTGTAGATTGAGAACTGGTTTAGGATTGAGTACCCAAATTTAGGAGTAGCTTCATGGAGACATGTGGGCAATAGTTGACTCTTGACAATGAGGAACCACTGGATGTACAGTAGTGTTACTACCAGTAGCTGTAGAACATAGTTTAAAGCAGAAATTGATATAGGGCATCCAAGCGCTTTTTTCACTGTTGATCCTATCTTTGCCCAGAGTGAGCACACAGGGCTGAGTGTCACCCCGGAAAGCTCTTTTTCCCAAGGACCTCCATTTCCTCAGGTTCACCACAGGCGCAGCTGAAACATTTCACTGTTCACAGACACACAAGTGAGAATTTCAGGTATTTCACAGGTGTGAAAAAATACAGGAAGATTTTAATTCAAACAACATTTGTTTTGATTGAGAGGTATTCCAGCTTCTGACATAACGTTTGAAATTTAGAGAGAGCCGCTAACATTAAGACATCTGCTTTTACTTTCTACAATGCCACATTTACTTACAATTCCAGCCAATTTTTAATATATATTTTTTAAAGTCTTTCTGAGGTTAAGTTCCTTATTTTGACTAGCGTGTAAATTAGAAAAAGAAATTGCCAACAGACAGTTTCGCTCTAAATATTTCTTTTTGGTAGATGGCTCATTATGGAAAATCAATTATATTGTTTCTCATTAAAGAGTCCAACAGTATCATGAATGTTAAACATAATGAATTTCACATTGTAAGACAATTTCCGTACTTGAAATCATGAGGTTAGTGACATTATTAGCCTTTTCCCTAGCTACAGCTCTTTTATGATTTCTGATTTTCTCTTCCTCCTAGGAGGATATAATTTATGAGGGCAACCTACCTTAAGCTGGGCTACTTCTTGAATTCTTCCTGATAGGAAGCAATCTTAGCTACTAAAATAACAGAATAAAATAAAACTACTTAAATTTTTTTTTTAATATGTATGAATTTTCCTGTTGCAAAGAGATGAATTTAATACTACTGGAATACATGCAAATTTGACTTAATACATGCACCAGGCAAAGAGAGGAAACTAAACTGTTTCTTGTGCAAAAAAATTGACATTCATGGTTCTTGTACAGTTGGGCACGTAAGCTTTTAGCAAGGAATTAAAATTATAGATAGAACTTTCTCACCACTGGACACGGCCTCTCTTCCCCAAGCACATCCACCATAAACAGCAAATGCATAAATAACCTTCATCTTGTGCATTAACGGATTTCACCGTTTTCAACATGTAGAAATCCTTGACCATGGTGATGGTGCTTGCAGCTGAAAAGAAACTCCGTACACAGCCCCGTCTGCGTGATCCAAATGTATTACCACCCTGATAGTCTGACCACTGCAGAAGATACTTGGTGCTGTTAAAGACAGGCTGCCTGCCTACAAGTGAGCAAAGGTTTTCCTGTGAAGCCACACAACTAGTGCCATTAATGTTTTCTGAAACAACTTAACTCTTCTAAAACAAAGTTATTTTACTCAATATGGAAAGCGTTACATGGTACGCAAAGGATCCGTAATGCAGTTTCTAGAGCATATCACCTCTGAGCATGCAGAACCAGTGAACACATGTAACCATTTGTGAGAATACTCCAAATCCTGGCGACTGCTCTTCACAGCGAGTACCAAATCCTTGGCTTCCCAGCATACGCGAATAACCAGGGGAGCTGAAGAGTCCCTCTCCAGAAGATACACAAATCAAACACAAAGGAATTGGAAATATGCACTACAAATACCACCCTGCGGGACTAGCACTCCTGGATTGCGCTAACGGGTTTGCAGTGTCCATCCTGCACCTGGGGGAAGAGACGAGTGCCAGTTTGTGGGTGTTGGAGCATTTTTTACATTTTTTACCGCTACCTGAGGGCAGCCCCTACAAGGAGGAGGATTTGGGTGAAACTTGAGCAAATAGTACCTAATCTTCCTTGTGGTTCAAACTCTTGCGAAATGAAACTACTGAATTAAAATCAGCCAACTCGGGACGAGGACTTGCAGCAAGTTCTACACGACACAGATCCTAGTGTGCACTCCACAACAGGTCTCTGCAGTTGCAGTTCCGAAAATATCCTATTGCCCTTTGCAGAAACTTCCTTGACTGCAGGAAAGGAAGATGTGAGAGTGGCTGCTTTAGCTGACAATGACTTAGTGTGAGCGCTGAGCTCATCACGAAGATTTCCCACCCCCGCCTTTTTTAATTCCTTAGGTGCTTTTCAGCTTTTTCAGTGGTGGATGAGTTAGAGGTGGTGGAAACATGAAAACATGCTGTAGGCTGAGGACATAGTGTCCGTGGCTTGCAGAAGCACAAAGGCATAAACCTAAACCTTTGCATTAATAACTGAATGAAAGGAACGTCTTCATACATTATATCCTCGTAATAGCTTTTGTGATTATATTTTTACAGCGCTGTGGATTGTGTCAATCTCTGTTCTCTGTTGCAAGGTGTTTTGAAAGTTCAAACATGAACAAGCATCTTCTAAGGTATTCCTGACTGTAAATAAATATATATATACACATAACACAAAATTAACTAAAATTTCAAGTAAGCCCTAGGTAAAGAAAGAAAACCAGCTTTTAGACATCACCCAGAACAGAAAGCCAGGTCTGCTGTTCTTCAGTCAGCCGACATCACCTACTCTAGAGAACAGTGACGCTTCACTTCCCAGGTTACATCCTGCTTCCGCAGGGTGTTACAACCACACGCAAGTTGCCACTTGCGGAGATTGAAGTTCTGGGACTAGAAGACCAGTGAAGCCTATAGCTAACCCGGGTGCCTAACGCAGGTACAGGGCCCTGCTGCCTCACCCGGATCTCAGCAAGAGCCTCCCTCTGTCTGCCCGTTTCCTTAGGTTTACTCTCAGAGCCACAATAAAACTTTCACGCATGCAAAAAAAAAAAGCGATGTTTTATCAGACAAAAGAATTCTAAGTACATGGATGGGAAACCATGCCGTATGAGAAAGTTAACAAAAAGGCAATGAACAGGCCCCGTGTGATACAAGAAGCAGCGTTCTTCTTAGGCTGTTCATATCACCTGTAAGTCCTGAGGCAAGAACCTGGCACACAAGTCAATCATGCCAATGGAGCCATGACCTTTTCTAGGTAGAGGACGGTTTAGGAGACAGCCGAGTGGGAGCCTGAGGCAGTGACAGCCCTGCTAGGTGGGGGGACAAGGAGCAGCATTCCGCATCTCAGGCAGAGGGACCTGCGGGCATCCTCCTTTGCCAAGAGCTGGGGCAGGGAATGCTACCGGGGCCTCTGCTGTCTGGCTGTTTATGGCAAAGCTGAGGAGGAGAAATCCTGAAGCTCCCATCAGCACTACCTGGAATTTACATTTGTGGTCAAATCCAACTGTGGCTCAGCCATGATGCAACTCGGTCCGCAAAGTCCACGCACTACAGACAGACCTAACTGTGAGACAGCTTGGCTTTGGGGGTGGGCTCCCTGTACAGACCAAGTCCTGAACAGGAAGGAAAGGTTTTCAAAACATTGGTTAGCACACGGGAGGAAGACACAGTGAAAATAAAGTAATAGGTTTGGGGAAGGACCCTGAGCGATGTTGTTTCAGAAAGCAGTGAAAATTACTGAAGAAAAATGAAATTCAGAGTTGCGCAAGTTGGTGCAACTCGACCATAATCAGCAGCAGCAGCACCACATACACCAGGCATGAATTTGGCCCACCTCGGTATCGCTGTGCTCAGTAACAGCCACGGCACGATTTTAAAGCGTGAGGCAGAACAGCGAATCCCAGCCTGCTCGGCTCAGCTCAGCACCGGTAGCGTATAAATGAAGTATTCAACTGTGAATTGTTTTCTCTTTCTTCCCTTAAAGCGTGAATCTGATGTCTCAATCCGGCCCACGACCTACAGCCTGCACAGGGCTGGCAGATGCAAGCAGGCATTGCTGCGCCGTGGTTCTCCCCCCGCCCCGAGGAACTTTAGGCTGATCCCTATCACCCTTGTTTCAAAACAAAAGATTTGCACATAAAACTTCGCTTCCCCCACTGAAACCTGCTAAATGTTGGGGGTGAGCCACAGGGAGAATGAGTATATGAGCAAAGCCTAATGAAACAAGGATCTAAAACAATTATAAGGTTTTAGCATGTGTCACTAATCAACTGTTAAGTTTTGCAAATTTCTTAATTTATGGAAGGTTATTGATGACATGATTAGTTTAACTTTAGTATAGAATTCTTTAGCCTAATAACTGTGTGATTATGTTTAACAGCCTATTCTCCTAGTCCTTGGGCTGCATTTCTTTGAATCACTGATGGTGGGAAGGTGACAGGGGTGCTTTAATGACAGGACCACTTTCAAAACTCCTCATTTGACGCAGCAGTGACGGAATGCAGAGACCAAGCCATGCCTTGGCCAAAAGCTGAGTGTGGGAAGGAGTCTGACTGGTACGGGGGTTAAACTAAATCCATTGAAGGTTTTTCAGGGCAGGGAACCCCGACTTCTTTATGAGGAATATTATATGCATTTATGATCAAAGGCTCTCTCCATAACAGGCAGCAAAAGATCACGGAAAACAGTGTCAAATGGGATATGCCCTAAGGCTCAAAAAACTTGAAAAATTCTGTTTACTGGTTGTGTGAACTGTCCAGGATACTGTTTCTCAACTGGGGGGTCAGGAATGTTAGGCAAGAGAGCAGACAAGGCACTAAAAAAGGTCACAGGATGGTGACCATTGCATTGCAGTCTCCAAAGAGCTTGTTCCTTGCGCACCCAAACACCTCCCTGGCGGAGCATCCTCTGTAAGCTCTGCAGTGTGCACAAGAAAGTAAATTCTATGGGTTTAACTGTGCAATCATTAAGAATATATGACTTCAAAAGTGAGATTAAAAAAAAAAATGAAGAGGAGTCATTAAAAAAATATTGAGTTTGAATAAACGACTGGCAATCTGAAAAAGCTGCAACATACTTCCTTGCCTGGAAGAAACTGCACATGCCTTACTTTAGGGCTGCAGAAAGATGGGACATTTGGTTGATACTGTTCGTGGTAGGTAATATGCAAGATGATCCAGACAATCTGCTGAAGCAGGTAATCAGCTGGATAATTTAATATGATTTAAAGAAGAACAATTATGCATCTAATGGCTAACAGAAAAGCAAAATACATCATGATTAAGGTTTTGCTGGAGGAAATGGGAAAGGCTAGAATACTTTGGGAATTACACTACAGAAAAGAAAGATCAGCACATTAGCTCAGTACAGATGGCTTTTTGCAGTGGGAGATACAAGAAAAAGCTTGCTTGTGATATAACCCCCCTTTCTTCCATAGAATAGCATAGTGCTGGGCTCAGTTTTGGTCAGTGTATGTGCAGTGCTATTTTCACAGTTTAAGACACTTTTTCATATTAAGTAAGGTGCAAAAAACCCCAAGTCACAACACTGATCCAGGGACCTATAAAAATATTTTCAGGAATTAAACATAGCAAACTCAGATGAACAGGCAACTAGACAAGATTTCTTGAAAGCCCAGAACTACAGATTCGGGATACTGTTTCTTTTCTATAAAAAGTGGGTTTTTAAAATTATAAACAAACAGGCTTTGACTAAATTAAACATTTTATGCAAAATGATTATTTTTGGTGGAAGACATGGACTTTCTTTTTTGTGAAAGTAACTACCATAGCTATTCTCTACCCCAAAGCACAGGTCATTTAGCAAGGAGAGAAAGTTTGGTGCATCACAGGAGATGTGATGGACCAGGTGCCACCTGACAGAAGGTAAGTGCATGAGACACCACAGAACATTTGATATAGGAAGCTTTTGATTTCGACTTCTAGGGTTTTGCTGTTTACAAAGTTTACGGAGGACACGTAAAGCCTAAAAGCAATGCATCTCCAACCAGCCAGAAGTATGAAACAAGCTCTGTCTCTGAAAACAGTAATACGAAGCTTAGAAGGGGTACATGTAGGAAGACCAGTGAATCTCTTTAAATATACTAAGAAATAGCTTGAAGTTCAGGCTGGTGGTTTTGGGGTTTTTTTTTGTTTTGGTTTGGTTTTTTTGAGCATAATCTGCATCAGCCACTGTGTGCTGGAGTCAGAAGGGCAAAAGCCTTTTCCCCACAGGCCCTGTGCTGTTCGGGGGCAACCAAAAGCCTGCAAGAAAGGCAGGGTGAAGCCCAGTGACGGAGGATGCAGATGGAGAGACTGGCGATCTCCCCTGCCTGTACAATTAAGTTTGTGCGAACAGAAACAAGCCACTCCGCCTCTGTGCCTCACTCTTCTTATCTATAGAAGGGAGATTATCACTCATCTCCACTCAAGTACTCCGGCATTTATGAATATAAAGACAGTTAAGTAGTCTGAATTTCAATCTTTCCTTTTTATGAATCATAAAAAAAAATTCATATGCTGGTACTTTTAGCACCTCTTCTGCTGGTGCTTTCTGCTCCTCCAGTACACTATTTCCCTGACTTTGGTTTCTTAAATACAGCAAAAAAATCGTGCAGGAGTGGAAATAAAAGCAAGAGTAATATTCTTATCACAAAAAATGTAAAACTAATTCTGGATGTTAAAACAGACAGAGAATTGGTATACTTATATTTGCAGTAGATAGTTATACATGGGGAGTTTAATGTTCTTAATCGTAAGATTTATATAACAGCATTTTTACACATTCAAAGCCTCTCAGTGTTTACTAGTCCACTGGAGGATATTTAAAATAAACCAGAGCCTGCAAAAGAAAATATTCTGTAGAAAACAGAACAGGGCTTTTAGCGCTTTACTTATGTCCAAATAACAGGACATATATCATTTTCTAGCACTGTACTATATATACTCTTTCTCCTATTATTTAAAAGCATTAGGGCTGTTAACCTGTAAATGGCAGCTCCAGAGCCAGGCAATAAAAACGCACTTAGAGCTATTTTAGCTCCACACGCAAGTAATTCAAGCTTTTAAATTATTAGAAAAGGCACCAATTGTGACAAAACTGAAAGGTTTTTTTTTCCTCTACTATTCATGTAACATACTGCAAAAGAGAGATGCTCTTTCTCAAATCTGTTCTATGCCCACCTTTGTGCCGATAACACTCTTCTGCTTAGGCGTGTCAATTTGTATTAAACCAGACAGACGGGACAGAGGCCCTCACATGATCACGGTGATATCGAAGGGTTAACACCAGCACAGCTTACTCCCCTTTCTCTACATGCAGACATCATAATGCACAAACTCCTTCGCAGTGATATAACTGTTTCTGTAAGAGGGAAGGGGAATCATCTTCAGGTGTTTGTGCTTCTGTACAACAGGCATCCTCCAAGACAAGCGGAAGGGCTCACACTGCTGTTCTTGCTCCTGCCTGCCCACAGGCTCAGGCAGACATCACTGCATCATTCTGTACTCGTTTCCTATTTTCAAGGTCATAGTCTCAAAGATGAGACCTAGAAACATCCCTGGGGCTGAGGTGCTGACTCCAGTACTTCACACTGGGAACCGGCGTCACAGTCACACGTTTGGCTCTCCCTGACGCAGTCAGCAGACTACAAACCCACTGTAAAGAAAGCCCGACTCAATATGGAACATAACAGCAACCGCTCTTTTCTGCCAGTTTAAAATTCATATCAAGCATCTTTGTCCTAACAGCCCTGATTTTGAGTCCCATTTTCCTGGTAACATCTGCTGAACATTTGACAGTATTTAAAGAGTTAAATTATAGGAAGTAACTTAATGCCTTAGAAATGGGACTCGGATCAAGATGCATCATAATATATAATTTCAGCTAATAGAACTAAGCTAATAAGACCAAATGCTTTCTTAGGCGATAATTGAATTTCTTTGGTACAAAGAGCTAAACGAGGAAAATCATCATGGTGACCATGGAGGTATAACCCATTCCTGTCAAACCTCTTTCCAGCACTCAGAATTTAAGCACTGGTAGGACAAGACATGGTTTTGCCTCGGGAATAATCCTCTTCCGACGGTAAGATATATTGGCCTCAATCATTCCTACACAGCAGAGCTTTTCCTCTCTCCTTTGGGCACATCTTGTAAAAATAATAGTATAATTTGTTTATCTGGAGTTCTTCGGAACACAGTCAAGTTACCCTGCAGGATGAATTTCACTCCTCTCCTGGCAATCAGCAAATAAAGTCAGTAGGACCTCTGTTTCTCAGTTGAAAGGTGGCATTCCTCTCGCCTACCATTGGCGACCAGAGCAGCGGACAGCAGCGTAAGCCCCGCTCTGCGTCACTCCGCAGCCAAGGGCAGGAGACACCTCCTTGAGGTAACTTCTTCCACAGAGTGGGGAGTAAGTAATCCCCCCCTCGAGGGAAGCACAGATGTCTAACTCCAAGTAGAACCCTGATGTTCTGGCAATTCATGTTAGGGGAGACCAAATGATACCTTGTGCTCCTCTTCCCATCTAAACCCAAGGAGCAGCCTCCACTGTTGACACCAACAAGCTGCTGAGGCTTCTACACTGTTTCTTCCAGCACTACACACAAGGAGTTCAACCCAACTGAAAGGCACCTTTGGTTTGCTGGCAGTTTAATTTCAATTGACACAAGGATGTGATCAGAAGTATTCCCTGTCCCTAATTGATAGAAAATACACCTTGAAAACAAAGAAAGAGTAACTCTTTAAAGAATTTTTCATTGATAGGACTGAAAATGGTTCTGGCACTAAAAAGGACAGCCTGGCTGGCTACTCAGCAGCTTGCTCAGAGCCCACACTGTTAAGAAGTTTCCTGACCATTACAAAGGTTTTTTGTTTGTGGTTTTGTTTTTGTTTTTTTAAGGTACTGGAATAGTCTATTGCAAAAGGGCAGCACTAGTTTAACAGAGAAGCTGGCTAGAGATCCAGCATCCTTCTCATTCATCGGTTCCTAGACCACCTCCTCCACAGTGGAAACCACAAGCCTCCTGGCAACTGCAGGGTTTCAGACATCAGAGATGCTATTTGTTCCACTTGCGCTTCAGGGACAGCAAATCCTGCACCCAAGCTGCGGCCAGCTCCCCTGGCCTGTCGGTGTGGGGTCTGAGGGCCAGGCACCTCACCACGGCATTTCAGTTACGCTGCTATTTGCGATATCATTGCATCCTAACTGTAATGAGAAATATCACAGCTTCGAACAAGGCTGGTACTAACCATGCCATCCTAAAGGGGTGCCCTGGAGGTTTTGCATTTAGGAATCCAAGTGAACAAGACCAACAGTGTTGGCTACTCCTCTTTGATTTGTGCTTTGAGCTCAGGCTTTTTCCCTTCAGGCTTTCTGACGGTAAATGCATTTCTTCTGAATCAGCTGAGCTGCCTGTCTAGTCTCTGGCTAGAAACGTAGCCTGCAGACTGAGCCTGGAACACATCAGCAATCTCTGCTTGCTCTCAGCGACTGTGACTGCCAACGAGAGCTTGCAGAGGCAAGGCAAAAGCAGCCTCATTTGCTGCCAGAGTCAGTGATAAGGAAACAGGTCCTGATTAGTTGCACGTTCAAGCCTTGGCCACAGCATCCATCACAGTCACTTACATTCCCGAGTTGACACAACCCCCAGAAAGAAGCCTGCACCATAAGCCAAGCAAGAGGATAAATGTACTTTAGGAGGAAGCAAAAGAACTCATAACTTATCCACAGATGCTTAAAATAAACTGATGAAGTCCCAAAACAGTTACAAGTACAAGTAGCTTCAAAAGACTTTGAAAACAGGAATTAAAACCTTTTCCCAAATACCAACTACTACCTCTGTTGTTACAAGACCTTGCGTACAATGCTAGCCTTAAGAGAAAAGTCTAGCTTTGTTGATACAGTATCTTCCCCAAACAGTAATGTTTATTCATATCTGAGAAAATAATTACTTCTTAAACTGAGTCTCTAGAGTGAGCTTTTACCGACATTAAAATGGGTGTATCTTTGGAAGTGGCTTTCATAGAGTCTGAGTGAAAAACAACAACAAAGACAGGCATATACAACACTGTTGCTTCATCTCCATATCGCTCTGATGTCAATTAATTATCATAATAAAAAATAAAAACCTTCCTTCAGATGCCAGAAGTTATCCAATATCTGGAAAAAATAATATATATTACAGGGTTAGCCCTGTTACTTTAGACAAGCTGGGTCCCGAAAGAAATGCCATGAACCAGCCTCCATGCTAAAAGATAGATTGCACAGGCTGTTTTCATAAACTATCCTCAAAACCAAAGAACACATTTCTTCACATTAGCAATCAGTAAACCCAATTAAGGAACAGAAATATTGCAAAGGAATGCACTTAATTTTGAAGAAAACGTGCAGCATATGCAAAGTAGTAGCACATGGAAAAAATGGCTGGGCATACTTTTTTCTATTCTGATCTCATGAGCTCTGCGAGAAAAATAGCTAACGAGTCAAAGAAGGGGAAACACACAAATCCTTGCCATGCAGGGGTTACAAATCACCACAGCTTCCTCCCTCACCCCTCTCCAAAGTCATTACTTTACAGATGTCTGTACACAAACAATTCTGCGCTGGAGAAAATACCTTCACCAACGTCAGTCCCGTGCCGTAGGCTAATCTAGTGTGGCCAGAGAGGACGGGAAGGCAGCACAGGGCAGCTCATTCACTGACAGACTCAGCTATCATGAATTATCCGACGAGAATTCCTCTAGTATTTTGGGATATGCACTTTCCTCCCAACAAATGCAGGTGCAGAGTTTTCCCCCTTGCAGCCCGAGGGAAGGTGTTGCCTTGGGTGTCTGACCAGGGCAGAGCTCAGCCCCTGTCACAGCTCCAAAAGCTGTGTAAGTACATGCAACGCCATATGTGGGGCTCATGTCAATGCCAAAACTTAGACCACGACCTGTTTAAACATGCTTAAGAGGAAACCTTTAAAAAAAAAAAACAACAAAAAACTCAAGAACAACACAAACAGTGACTGGTAGAAAAAAAAGATAGGCTATGTATAATATAGTTGAAGGGTGTATATAAAGGAAATGGTCATTTGTTTAGTCTGTTCTTTAAAGGATCCTTAAATAATGTAACATTGCTTCCAAATACATCAAGGCAAAGATAAGATTATTTTAGGTTGATTTTGTGCTGTGGTTTTTGTTTTTTAAACCACTGCACAGAAAGAACAAACTGGTGTTTATTAACATTAGTTTGACTTAGATAAAAATCAAAATAAGTTAGCAATATAGAACTCAAAGAGGACAAAGATGAGCCTAAACGAAAGAGTACCTGGAGGTGCTCTTCGGAGCATCTGGAGCTTCAGGAATTGCATGTGCCAGAAGCCTCACTTTACCAAGGACAGGACAAAATCCAATTGCAGTGATTCCTAGTGAGCCATGCAGCTCCCTGGCTCTGCCTCCTGCCCTCACTTCCATACAGAGTTAATGGTTGGAGCTGGGCCTTCCTGCACACGTTCAGTGAGCAGGACTTACACATGGGCAAAGTGAAAAACTGAAAAGAGAAGATAAACCACAGATTTGAGACGCTCTGCTATTGGGAATGGAAGATGGAGGAGAACTGCCTTTACACAGCCCTGTGGAGGAAGACTTCCAAGCATGGGGCCTCATGGTGGACTTCAGCATTTGCAATTGCCTACAGGGGCCACATCCTTAACCTTGAGCTACTGTGGTCTGCCCATTTGGCTGTGGAATCTAAATTTGCTGTTGAGATGGTCTCCAGTCCCTTTGGGCATGTTGCAGAATGTCTGTTAATCAGTTTCTTGCTGTAATAAAGTGGCATTTGCTCACTGAATTATGGCCTGCAAAACCTTAGATGATTTTACATACCTGATTTCAAGAGCACAATGACCTCTTAACTTGACAGTGCTTCGCAGCACACAAATGGGCTATCTGGTCCTCCATGTTGCAGCCTGTCAGCAATATAAAGATTGCAAATGATGCAGAATAAAGACTGCTAATCCCTGTAACTACCAGAGGCATGGCTCATCTGTTAATTGGCAACAATCGAATTATATTTTCTAATGTTACATACAGTGGAAAAGCCTATCCCAAATGAACACACTGCAGCAGATGACTTCATTTACTCCAGGTTCTGACGGTTACCAGAAGCAGTAGGAATGGAGAAACACCACAAGGAATGAAGTGTTTAATTTAGTGTCAGAGAGACACAGGATGGGTGGTACATGCTAACAGTTCTTCATGGCCAGTTTATGCCTTGAAGCCCCAAGAGTGATAGCCACTCCATGGAAGTGCAGGTGCCTGGAAGGGACACTGTTGGTTTTGTTCCATTCGTTTTGCCTGGCAGCCTCAAATTTCCTATCTGCTCTAGACAGGTCATTTAAAATGTGTCAGAGCCCATGAAGGGTATCAATACTTGCAGCAGTCCCATATTTCAAACTTTCCAGACGGTTTTCCTATGTCCAGATCTGAACAGAAAACAGTTATGATAGATTCTCTGTCTTGAGGCTCAGAGTAAAAGGTCTACAGAAAAAGAAAAAAAAAAATCTAAAGAAGTTCAGTTACTGCTTGTTTGTTTTTCCCTTCCCTTTTCCAGAGGGAAACTATTCTTCACACAGTACAAACGAGGCTCAAAGTCCTGACGTGAAGCTGGCACACAAAGCACCAAACAAGATCATGTAAGCCACGGAACGCAACATAAACCATTCCCCCCCGCAACAGCTTCAGAAGCATGTAGTCATATGTCTAATATATACTACAAGGTCTGGACCAGATTTGTATCTGGTTGTGCAAGCCCCACCGAAGTACATCACTGAAAAACTTGGACTAAACCATACGTTTCCATGTAAGTTTATTTTGTGGAATTCAAACTGATGTGTATGTATTCACACAACACTGAAAACACTATGCTGCCCAGCTGCTCCCTTGGATTGCTAAAGCATTTAGCTCTGAACACCGTGCAAAGGTGGGCACGGCAGGCTAGGTCACACCCCATGCTGATTTCCACAAAGGCTCCTCTCCACCTGGAGCTCCACAGGACTGACACACCTGCTTAAATCCCTGGTTCGCCTTCCCAGGTTTGCTTCAGCCCTCACCATGGTTAGACCCTGAAGGGGGTACAGCTGGTCCTTCTGCTCCCTTTATCACCTTCCCTCCCATGCAGCTCTCCCCTTGATAAGAGATCTCCAGTGATCAGCAGCACAGCGAAGTGGCAACCAGGAATCAGGAGACCCAGGCTGCATTGCAAATCCTGATGCTGGGAGGTGGCAGGGCAAATCTAAAACGCTGTGCTCTGACCCCCTTGCTGCTCCCCATCACTGCCCATCATCAGGCCAGGTCTCCCAGGTGACAATGCAGTTCCTCACATCATGGGACCCTGGTATGGATGCATCTTCTAGATAGAACGGCAATGCAGCTTTTAAAAAGCTGGAAAGAGTTCATATAGTCAACATCTGGCAGCAGTTGCCAAAATAAACACAGCATAGAAACATTTGTAAAATGGCTGAGGAACAATATGTATAATGTTGCATTATACTATAAACAGAGCAACATATTAATCAAGGAACAATAAAGCTTTTAATTATGTTTTAAAGAGTCTCACTTAAAACCAATGCAAAACGTAACTCATGCAGAATGGCTGGCCTGTTTCCCATTGACTGCCTATTCCAGTTTTCCAGCTGTAAAATTAAGAAAACAAGTCTTGGGGGCATAAGGAGCAAAAACAGATGAAAGACTAAGGAGCTCCAATATAGCCGTCATGGATACCATGCAAGTAGGTGGGCTAGAAAAGACTACCCAAGTAATACAAAATTGTGTGTGTTTGGAAGGAAATACCACAAGTACCAGGAAAGGATATTGAAAACTGGCCGTCCAGTACACAAGTGCAAATTTACTAGGAAAGTGAAACACCCATCAGCTTGCTCTCACCTTTAAAACTCCCCAATAACATCCTACCATCTGTGATATTACTTAGAGCTACACAGTTCTCTCCTGGCACACCAAGCCTTTTGTAGCACATCTACACTGCCTACCCACAGCCATGGGGCCACAGTCACCCACTCACTAGATACTGCGAGAGCTGGGCTGCCAAAACGCTCCTTCAGGGAACGGCTGTGACACACACCTAAGCAGCACCGGGCCAAGTGTTTTGCACCGAGTAGCTGGAACACACATGAATCAAAGAACCTTTCAGATATAATAGAGCAAAGATTGACAATATTTGCTGTTTTGTGGTGTCAAGAAGAGAGACTGTCATTGTTTACTGTCAGCTATGCTACATATATATGGCCCACTGCAGCACTCAGCTCATCTTTAGCTTCTACCAGGAGAACCGGTAGATTGATGGGAAGCCCTGCATGATCAAGGCACACCTGCACTGAAATCCACCGCGAGGAAAAAATATGCCACAGGTATATAGTGCTCCCAAAGATTGAAAGCAGAATAGCTAGGGCTCAGTCAAAGCCAATTGAAAAGCAAAGTGAAACACAATTGATTACATGGCAGTGCTGGTCACAAGCACTTTGATAAGGGATTTTTTTGCCTTAAAAAAACCCCAAAGAACAATTTCTGTTCAAAATGACATTTCATCTCAAAGCTCAGGATAACTGTGGTTATAAAACATCAGTGGAGTCAAAGCTGTAACAGCACATTTAGGAGTTACCAAAATGAAGTGCTCTGCACAAACAAAACAGACTCCTGCCCCAGGTTGCCCATTCCCTACTGTTTTGCCTGTTTCTATTAAAAAGACCTCAAGGTTCTCTCCTCCACAAAGCTCTAAGTATCACATTGTATTTCCCAATTGTTGCACACACACAAGAAGCAGAATTGTTTTTTGGAGTAAGTGCAAATTTCTTAAGGTTCCCCCGGACCCTTGGCAGCTGGGCAGCAAACTCACCCCACGGCATGTCCCACAGCACCGGAGGCAGGCGAGCAGAGCAGGGTGATGGCGGCAGCACGTCCCATCGATGAGCTGGTGATTATCAGGCAAAGGCAAGGAAACAAGAGCTACAAGGTCAAACCAGGCAAGCCATACAATTCAGCAGCAGCCCCAGAGGCAAGCCCAGCTACAGCACAGCTCAAAGCACTACTGAAGGCCCAGGCTGAGGCTTAAATGGGGCTCCTGGGCCTGCAGCTGGAGGGCGTGCGAGTGGGGTCCCAGGTGAGGCTGCTCGAGGCAGTTAAGGGCTGCTGGTGCCATCCAGGCCTAAGCAGCAGCTCCCTCAGCGAGAGAAGCTAAAAAAGCAAAAATCAGGTTGTGTTTTAAGCACCCAAAAGTGTAAGATGCGAGGGCCTCACAGTGTTGGTTTATCAGCACAGGATTCATGCGAGGTGATCATGGCTCTGCATGGGCCCAGGAGCCTCTGGTAGCACCAAGGGATAAAAGATCACCCCAGCTGAAATCAGAAATAAGTGCAGCATTTGCAAAGAATGGAAAAGGGGATGATTAAGTAGATCCTAGCAACCAAGGAGCGTAAGGGTAGAGTGCAAGATACCAGAAGTCAACCCAAGACTCGCTGAAAAATATTAAAGCCCATGGCAAAAATGTTCTGCAGTTGTATATATAAAAAGACAACAGTAAAGTAGAAGAGGAGCTACTATACTCTTCAGTATACTGCTATACAGGCTCTCAGCTTTGCGATTATGCCAGTGAATATATGTAACTGGAAACGGGGGCTGAAATGTCTTAGTAGGAAATCTATACGGGAATGGCCCAGTGCCACGTTCTGCCTGTGAGAAGCATTGGAAGACTGATTCACCACAAATAGTAATCCATGGTAATATCCCTGACAGAAAACCAAACCAGTACAAAACTTCAGGTCTAACTGTGGTTCTATCAAAGTCTATAGCAAACTCAGGCTGAGAGCAGAAAGTATCTATAGTGGCATAAGCCGTAAGACTGATGTCTTTTAAAAAGTTTTGAAGAAGGCCAGATCACTGGAGGCAGACCATATTGCTAAATGTTTCTCTAGTACAAACCATGCCAGCAAAGGTCTAAAGATGTTTTCTGCAAATAGGGGAAAGGTGAATCAAATTTCCAGCACTGGACAATGAGTTTTTCAGGTTGAAGTAAGCAGCAGATATTCTTCTCTTTTCATTCAGGTCTTAACCGCAGTCATGAATGCCCCAAAGAAAAGGTTAAATGGTAATTTGTGTTTAGAAAGATACAGACAGAAAGAATTTACAGTCTCATGAGTAATAGGGAATTTGAATTACAGGTCAGCAACACTGTAAATAACCTAAGTTACGTACAGAAGCTCTCATAAGGACGGGGATCCTAGCTTCTGAGCAGCGCTCCGAGATGTACCCTAACACAGGCAGTACAACCACCCTCACGTCACCCTATGTGCAGATTAGGTTGCTTTGGGGCATATTTTTTTCTGTGCAACTTAACTCGGGAGCCGCATGTTGCAAAAATATATGTGGAGTTATGGGCTGACTCTGGAATCAAAGTTGCTCTGTAAATTACCAGTGCTGGATTTTCCACCACAATGAAATAAGAAAATATTTGTTGCCCAGGTAAAATGCAGAAATACACATTAATGCTGGGGCAGAAGATAAGCTCTGTGGAGTGAAGCTAAATTAATTTTATTGTATTGCATGGAAGACTACATAAGGGATACTATTATGCAAAAGAATTATTCCTTATCTAATTTCTGCACACCCAGAGGATTGCGTCCAGCGCCTGCAGACAATACGTCTAGGTATAGCATTACCACACTATCCATGAAGCACACCTTAAAGCACGCTGAAATGGAGGACATTTTCACTAGGGCCATAATTCCATAGAGAATCTACTTTTATGGAAAAAACAATTTTTCACTTTCATAGCAACATTTAAGTATTGCAATAGGTTTTATGGTAGTTTTTTCAATATTAAAAATACAACTTCAAATATGACAGAGCAATAAATAGGACACTTGACACTTATGAATATGATGGCAAATGAAGCGGGGAGGACTTCTGGGTTCAGTTTCTTTAAGATGGGTCGATATACTGCAGCTTATTCGATGGCGCTGACGTACCTGTCGACACTGCTTTTTGCTTTGCCTGTTTTTTTTCTTTCATAGGCTTATTATTGCTAATTTTCTTCTCGGTTGGTGTTGGATGGTTTAGAGAGGAGAGAAGAAAAGAAACGAGGAGCAGGATGATTCCAGTTATTGCATCTGGCACTCCAGTGACAGTTTGGAAACTCCTGTTAATTAAACCAGTGTTACTTTTTAAAGTCAAAGTAATCCAAGCCTGTAACATGCAGCTGGGAAAGCAGACATTAGTTCAGCTGACAAGCACATGCTGAAGATGGGTGAAAGGAGGAGATTAAATGGGATCCCAGATGAATGCAAACATGCAGAATGGTTGGGGGGGGTGTGCGTGCACGTGTGTGCGAGCACACGCGCACACAACGAAAGGCCTGCCACAGCCAGAGCGAGGGCCAGAGCCGCAGCTTAATGAGAAGCCATAAAATGCACGCCTTGGAATGCCATTTGGTTAGAAAAGCAGGTGATTTGGAAGGATAATCTGATTTCTGATGTGACATCACCAGATACCACATCACACTGGGTAGCAGACTGAATATGGGACTTGCCTTAGAGTTACCATGCCTGACTCTGACGGCTTCCTTAGAACAAAAAAGAAGTCCCTGTCCATCACCTCTCCCACTTCAGATCAGAGTAAGCGGCAGGAGAATCAGCCCCTCGCATACAATAGCTCCCCAGAGGCCGGGAGCGACACAGGCAGCCCCCGGGGAAACTTATCTGTGATGCTCCCACTGCAACAGACGGAAACACTGTGAAAATCTGGTATGATGCAAAAGAAAGCTCAGAAGGAACAAAGCTTGTTCTTATCTGCTCTAGATCCACCAAATCAGTTAAAATTAAGTATACAAATAGCCCCAACTGTAAAGGTGGGAGACCTAACTATTTGCTTTAGCTTTCCCCTGGTTTAAAGTCTTTGGAAGGTGAATGCCCAAGCACAGACCTTGCTCTCTCTGCAAGCCACGCGCTGGGCACACGCTCTGCACAACGGTAAGATTAGCACCGTGTGTTCTCTCAATGCTCATGAGATGCTATTTCTCTTCTCATCTTAAATTACTATCGTATAAAGAAAATGGCCCCGAGCACTGCTAGCAAGCCTAAGTCCAGAGGAGCTAGCACTGAAGGCGGGGGGTGAGGGATTTCCTTTGTTGCTGTTACATACTGCCAGGTTGTAGAAACTGGAATCTCTCAAGCCGAGAGAGAAGATGGTGTCTGGAGGATGTTGGAAAGATATTTCTGATTGGCACTGAAGGCTTGCAAAGAATTAGTAGAGAATTAGGCTCAAATAGAGTTACCGTGATCAAATGTGGTGCTACGTGTGATCAGGTTGCAGCACTTCCAGGAAAGCGGGCGTCAGGCCAGCCACGGCGCATGAGCCTGGCGCAGCCGGAGAAAGGGCAACGCACGCTCTCCGCGGAGCTGCGGCGCAGGGGGACCAGGCTCAGAGAAGGACGCCGAAGGGGGCTGACAAAATCGGGAGCAGAGCTTTCAGGGGACAGAGGGCTATGTGAGCCATCGTAGCTGCGTGAGCGATGGAGGGATACTGGGTGATTTTATTCCCACCCCGAGCCCACGTTGAATACATTCTTTTCTGCCTATAAAAAATGCCAATATCTGAATCATAAGGCACTGACAGCTTCTGAGAGTGCCAGAAAATTAGCGTTTAACTTTTATACTCATAAGCAATATGAAAGGAATGTTAATAAAGAACAGAGAGCAAAATGTTGGGTTTACATTTCACAGCCAGAAAAAGAGCCTTTCCCTCTGAAACACTGAACTACTCTCGCCACGCTCACGCGCTCTGCAACAAACACTGTCCCGTCTCCTTCCCTCAGCTCCGACCAGGAGCGTCTTCCTACCAAGGAAACCTGCGCCAGTACCTGGGCTTTCCTCTCACGTCCCTCAGAGAAAAATTAGATTTGAGATTTCTGAGATCTTAAGACATACTTGTATGACAAAAGTGCCGAAGAATATCAGAAAAAAATAAAGGATTTTGAATGCTGCATGGATTCTTGGTATCTAGAAATTGTGAAAAGGGATCGTTGTACTAAGTTTCCTGTGAGAAAAGAGTAACAAGAAATAATAATAATCATCATCATCATCTCAGGCTGAGATACTGACCTCTAATAAAGGTTGAAGAGATGAAAGATCTGAGAAAATTAAAACTATGCAGATATTTATTCACGTGGCACAAACAATTCATATAGTTTGAGAAAATACACTCAACGTTTATTGTAAGCCATTACACTGTTTTAAACTGAGGCTATTCACACATTGTCTTCTTTTAAAATGGAATAATGTGTTTTTTTAATTTCAGTAAGTCTGAATGTTTCATTTCTCAGTCAGAATTGTTAATCAGGAAGATGTGATACAATCTGCTAAACCTCAAGAGTGCTAAGATATGAAGGGCCTTTAGCAGTGGTACAGGTAATTAAGTTTGTTATGATATTCTATATATTCTGCAGCAGAAAATCTGATTGTTCTTTTGGCAAGGGGCCATATCTGTTCATCTTCAAAGATGACCTGTTTTAAATTTAAAAATAAATATTATTTAAAGTCAGAGATAATTTTACTTTAATAGAGCATATAATACCAATGTACGTTCTTCATTATATACAGCAATTAATTTTTTTGCTAATGTACTACCGTATTGAAAACTTGTGTGATTTTTTAATACGTATTCAAAAGATGACAATACTAAAGGCAGGTACTTAGCTGATGTTAACCAAGATGACAGATCCTGTGGAGCTACATTAACATCTCGGCATGTGAATAGTCTGGAATTTTTCGACTGACTGTAGTAAAGGGAAGATTTGGGTTTGAAAAAGAGCAGAACTTAGCAATTTTTTTCCTCATTATTAGTATTTCTCACCAATTTCCACGAGAAATTAGGAGAAACAATGTCTACGGGAGTTCTCGACAGGATTCTTACCAGCTGACAGGTGAAGGATTATGGGGTTAGGGGATCCGCATTTATCTGGTGCTGGAAAGAATACAAACCCTTTGTACCACTGTTTGGGGGCCGTTCCACACTAAATAGAACTACCCTGTGGATCTAAAAAATGCCTCAGGTGTTTAATACTTCCAGCTACTCTAAGGAGCTAATCTGAAACTCTTATTAGTCAGCTCAAAGGTAATTAATTTAATTAGTCAGAGATATACACCCCCCCAAGCTTAAAGTCTCAATAGTTTCAGACGATATTCAAAATATAACAATTCTCAGTGCCATTAATCCATACATGCTCACACATCTGGTTCCAGCTAACAGATCAAATCACCTTCTCCCTCAAGAAACAGTCAGAAGTGGAGCCCTTGAGAAAGCTGTAACCACATGGATCTCTCCACTTCCTGAGATTCACTCCCAGCATTATTTTAGAAGCTATTAGATCGGACGGGGAAAAAAGATGACTGCAGCCATGTAGCTGGCTTACTGCACATACAGCTGGTTTACCAGCTAAATAATATTAAAAGTATCTGTCCAGTTCTCATGTAGAGGCTTTGTTAATTTCTATGGACAATATGGATTTCTGGAAACGAATCCGGTGGTTCATTTTGAAATGATACTTTTGTTTTTTGATCAGTTATAGCATTCAAGTATTCCACTCCAATAAGTATGTTAAAAATAAGGCAAACAAAATATCGCTCTTGGTGCATTGTATTATTAATCCGTAGTTATTTAATTTCATCACGTGTGCATATTTTTTCCTAAAAAGTATTCAATTAAAATAAGGCAATAATCAAATTAAATGTAACAACTACTTTTCCTTAGCACTGAATACCACATGTGCACTACCTTAGCCTAACGAAGCATTTAAATAAGAGCATTAATATGGTACTTTCAAGAAAAAGGTGTGAGCTTCCCACGGATTCATCAGTTATTACGTTACCACATACTGCCTGAGAGTTTAGCAGTCATGCACTTGGTGATGGGCATTTTAAGGCATTAACGCTGGGCAATTTTCTCTAAATTCTTTTCAGGACAAATCTTCTTTAAGCTCATAATATCTTAACACCTTCCAAGAACAAAAGCCTTACATTCCAAGCAGCAGTGTTAACGTAGTCTACGCGTAACATTTACGATAACCGTGAACCGTACGAGAGCCCAGGAGAAAACAGATTACACATCTGCTTATTTTGCAAGCCCCTGGTACAGAGACACGCTGTCGCAGGCAGCCGGGAGCTTACTCTGCCAGGCTCCATACCAACTCCGGCACACGTTACTGCGGCTTAATACGGCCGTGACCGCAAGCTATTAAGCCTCGCCGAGGGCTAAGATCAACTACCTCAGGATCGCCAACGCCACGCTAACGCGACTAGGTGGGACCAGGGCGCGGGGGGAGGCAGCTCCCACCCGTGTGCCACGGGCACGCGTGCTGACGCGCCCCGGCTCGCTCCTCGCGCGAAGCGTTCTCTCCTGGCCCCGTAAGCGCTCGCTGGCGGACCCGCCCCAGGAGCTGCTGTGCGACACCCGCGCCGAGATGCGCCTGCCCGCTCGGAAGGGGGCACGTGCTCGTGGCCTGCTCCTGCAAATGAGGGGCCGCTCCCGAAGACGAGATTAGCCGGGGAAAGCCTTCTGTCTCAGAAATTAATTTATGACCGCATCCCAAATCTCAGAAACCCGTGAGCAACGTGCGATGCATGTATAAAATGGAAAAAGTAGAGAACCTGAATGCTCGCTAGAGAAGAACTTTTATTTTGACTATTTACCTTCTAAACTTCTTATCATTTATCCAGTTTCAAACAGCTGTGACCAGTATGGAAAAGGGATCTTTGCAAATATTTAACATTAAGGCTCTTTCAGGGAAATAAAGCAAACAGAGAAAAGTAATCTCCACCAAAATCAATGCACATATCTGCAAAAAAGGAGACAGAACCCTTAAGACAAGACATGCCTATGTCAGTGTTCAAGCCGCCTTTGTAGCATGAGGGAACAAATAAAGAATTATTCCTTTTTTATAGTAGTCTGCTGCTCTTTAAAAATTACAATATTAAGGGAATGTGTATAAGGCTGTCATATCTTAGACAGACGTAAGCCTATCTAAAAAGAAAGCATAGAGAAGGAATTGTGTTTGATTATGTAAAATAAAAGTAGTGATGGATTACGTTGCACTCGTCAATAGCAGCACAATATAAAGGATTTGAAATCAATGATTTGATTTTTAACAAGATGCAGAGACTTTGTACATGGCTAGTTGGAACTATTGCACTTTACATAAATGCTTTACAAATGGTGACACAGTAATTACAGTACTGGGAAATGGATACTGTCTATCCACTCTGCATTTTACAGACTAAATAGAAATTTCATGCATATTGAATACACTTGTGTTAGCTCAATTCATTTTTTCAATATCACTTTATAAGGTAAGAATAATATAAATTCTAAATTGCTATTCAAATGTTACATCTATTTTATCATGAGTTACATTTTTAATAAAATGCAACTTTACTTGAAGCATACATAATGTTTGCATGATCTGTGGAAGAAAATTGTCACTGTAGGAATTTATGATTTGCTTATTTCTTACAAAATCTTCTTTTGATGTGTTCTGCAGATTGATGGGGTTTCAGTGTATTTACACAGATATAAAAATATTTTCTGTGGTTGCGTATTTCCTCCTTTGAGTAGACTTCTTTATAGTTTGCAATATATTTTCATATAGTTTGCAAAAGTAAGTTTATGATTTATCTGCAGTTCAAAAAATTCATTTCAAATCTTCTTTGATACAACACACTTCCAATTTTTGTTGTGACACAGATTATGCAAATTTGCTTGACAAAGAGTATGCAAACTGATTTTAAAGTAGGAAGTTCAGCTGACAGCACCTAGGCTTCTGCATTAAATCAAAAGGATTGTGGTTTTTTAGTCTCACGGAGGGACATTGATTACTCAGGCTTTTTTGGATTAATGGGGAGACCCCCACTGGGCATTTCCTGGTGATGCATTCGGGTACGATACTGAACCACTGTTGCGTCCCCATTAGTGTCATGCATCTTCTTCATTTACTGACAAGCTGTCAAGGATCTGTTGAGATGTCACAGGACCTTGGAATACGATTAAAGTGGTGGGTTGTTTTTTATTAAGCTCTTTCCAGTTCATGATATCCATGTGGAGTTTATGTCAAGTGAGTCAAAGTCTTAAAACAGTCTAGAGACAGTCAGCGCTTTGCTGCTCAACTGGGTAGGACTGCACCTCCAGCAGATTCACTGGGAACGGCAAAGATTCACACTCAGATGCTGTTTTCAGAGGAGTATCATACGCTGCTCACCAGCACAGGAATCCCCTCTAAGAACTAAAGGACCTGAGCAGGAACCACTTTGCTCTATGAGAACTCCACATTCCCAAGCTCACGGAATCAGGAGGCCACAGGGAACGACATACACCCGTGAGTGTTGGGGGTTTTTTTGGGGTGGTGGCATATATGAGTTTGAGAGAGACAGAGGAGGAGAGAGTTCTTCCATGTACAACTACTGAATCTGTGCATGCAACGGCTGGACTTCAATAGGTGAGATTCCTGAAAAGCTGCCTGGTTTTCTTACAGGGCAATGCCCTGCACATCCTCGTCTGATGGGAAAAACATATAAAGATGTGATAGAATCGCATTCGCGTTGCTCCGCAACTGCAAGAAAAGCCTCCAAATACAAACTGAATGTGATCCTAAGGCTCACGACTAGGAGCCTCTGCTGATGCTCAGGGTTTTTCCTCAGCTTTCGAAAAGCAAAACCCAGGCAGCACCTTGCTTGGTTTCATGCTTCAGTTCATAACTTGGAGGGCTGTAACGAAACCCACAGGATGGTGGTGATCCCGCGCCGAGGGTTCTAGGGGAGAGCTGGGGCAGGCAGTAGCATACCTGCCTTCAACCCCAACAAACAAGTTCTGCTAGGAGAACCGAATGGAAATGTGGTCTTCTGCCCAGGAGGAGGAATGTAGCAGAAAACCCACCCTCAGGGGTAAGGCAAGAAACTTCCAGGAAAAATTCCCCCATCTAACGTCAGTGGAATGAACACGCATTGGGCCCCTCCCTACAAGAAGGATGCTGAGGTGCTGGAGCGTGTCCAGAGAAGGGCAACGAAGCTGGTGAGGGGTCTGGAGCACAAGACTTATGGGAGTGGCTGAAGGAACTGGGGTTGTTCAGTCTGGAGAAGAGGAGGCTGAGGGGAGACCTTATCGCTCTCTACAACTACCTGAAAGGGGGTTGTGGCGAGGTGGATGTTGGTCTCTTCTCCCAAGTAACCAGCAATAGAACAAGAGGAAATGGCCTCACGATACGCCAGGGGAGGTTTAGATTATGAAAAATTTCTTTACAGAGAGAGTGGTCAGGCATTGGAACAGGCTGCCCAGGGAGGTGGTGGAGTCACCATCTCTGGAAGTGTTCAAAAAACATGTGGATGTGGCGCTTCGGGACATGGTTTAGTGGGCATGGTAGTGTTGGGTTGATGGTTGGACTTGATGGTTGGACTTGATGATCTTAAAGGTCTTTTCCAACTTTAATGATTCTGTGATTCTGTGAAATGCAGCAGGTATTTACCCGACCACCTGGTACACATGCATGTTTTTCACACCACAGATTAAAAAAACCCAACATACAGTCCCTGTGGCTTTAATAAAAAATTAATAGGTCCACGAAGAGAAAAAGAGAAAAAAACTAACTTCCAGTGAAGAACATGAGTACCTGGTCACTTTCAAAAATAAATAATTTTTTCAAATGTGTGAACATAACGTGAATATTTCAATTCCCAGGACTATTCTGTGAGTACTTTCTGTGATGAGTGATAAAATGTTCCAGCTTGGCTACAATTGTACTAAACTGTTGTAATGGGATTCTGTACTTTAAACTGAAATGGGACTGTATCCCAGTTTTGACAGCATGCTTTATTATCAATAGCTGGTTTTGAAATGCTGCCATGACCTCTGTAAACTCTATAAATCAGGATATGAGAGGAAGACGGCATCACTGTTCTTTAACCTGAAATAATGTAATTTTCTGTGTTTTGGCAAAGGCCAGGCTGGTCACTGCAGCGCATCCCCAGCAGCAACTTCGCAGGCAGCCTCTTAGGCGTAAATGTCACTACTGTGGGATACCATCCTCTGCGGCACCGAGCAGGGCAGCAGAGCCTAACCCCCCGCTTTGTTGGCTCAAACTCTTACCTCATTAAGTCAAAGGCAAAAATTCCCAGTGATGATTACTGAGTCAGAATTAGGCCAAACTCCCCCATCTTGGTTTTTCTGGCCTTTATTCCTCCTCCTGAATTCTATAATGCCTTCAAGTCAAGAACAACTTTCTGGCTGAAAATATCAGGCTTACTAGATGGCTTTAAAAACTGTAAGGTGGGCTTTTTTTTTTTCCAGCTGGCAAAATATTCCAGCTTGAATCTATATTTTTCCTTTTGTATTAAAAACCTACAAAAATATCTCCTCAAATTAATGTCCTTCCAACTGCATATGTTACCAAATGTTTCTGTTTTGGAAAATGATACCTTCTCAATACAAAAACAAGTTTGTGGGTTTTTTACAGGATGAAAACTGCATTTCCCCCATCAGCTCTAATGTTTCCATTGTGTAAGAGATTTTTCCTGATACCGTTTAGCCCTGGGCGCTGTGCCTCCCCCAGCACGTTCAGGTTAGTGCAAAGGTTCTTTGTGCTGGCTTTAGCTGTAGCAGCGTACAGCATGTGCTGCAGCACTATACATATTTAAACAGGCTGTTCCTTTACAAGCACATGTTCAAAAGATTTTATCTAATCAAATTTTAAATAGGAAATTACTTGTCCGACTTCACGTCAGAAAGCTATTCCTTTTCCTATTGCTCCAGATTGGATTATTAGGACTTCAGTACTAAATGGTCAGCAGTGTGACCGAGTCACCAGTCTTAATTTGGGGCTATAAATATCAGATGATGATTTATTACTTGGCAGTTTCAATACTGCAATGGCAAATTCTCTTTAATCTCTTTAATTTGAGATGAACAGCAAACAGTTTTGAAAGCGGAGAATTTCTGAGGTTCTCTGTGCAAATAATGGCTAAGCCTTGGGCATGCACAATGTGGAATTTCACTCTCTTCATCAATTGATTTCAGCCTACCTACTTTCTAGCGATTCAAAGGGTTTTTCATTGCCCATACTGATCTCATCCTGCTTATCTTTTTGAATTAACTGTGACAACAATTCAATGGTAAATGTGATAAGACTGGGATTTTAAGAATGTTTAATGATTTTTAGAACTAAACTGAATGAAGTTTGAAAGAGTAGTTACTACCCTTGTATGCTACCTGGATCGCCACTGTTAACATTCAAGCATCACCTGGACCTCAGATGAGTTTATGATCTGCACAGTGCCAGAAATCGTACTATCTGTTTATTCAAAACTAGATGTTTGCTCACCAGAATATAAAGTTATTGCTTTCACATTTTTCAAAATGATAATTATGTTCATTCTAAACAGCACCAGACAACTGGGTTTCACCCTTTTCTGGGGGATGCTGCTAGTCAGGTAGGTCACTTGTGCAAGGGTAGGTTTGCTTGTGCAAATCATATCTAGACCAAGAACGTGCATCCTTTCAGAAAGCATTCAAATACGAAATGGACTTAAATCTTGCTGAAATGAAGACTAATTTGCAAACCTGACAGAAGGGCAAGTGCAAAACTGACTTTTATTTAAAAGATGAACAAACTCTAATGTGATGTAAGATACTTCATGAGTTTGGTTTTCTTTTTAATTCTCTTAATTTTGAAATATCATTTAGTCATATTCAAAGTTTGGTTAGTTCTTTATAGTATTTTATTACAGAAATAATTCAAATTTGGCTTGACAAACTATTAGACATTCACAGAAGAATAAGCACAACAGGGAGGTTGAGAGACTGATTAAAGACGACAGCCTAAAGAATTTAGAAAATCCATCTAAATCCTAAAAGATAGGAAAACAAAGACAGAAAACATTTTCTGATTATGATATTCAGGAACCTGAACTAGGAATAGACATGTAATTCAGAAAAATAAAAGCTTCTGATACAACTACACCTGTGGGGTAATAAATTGAAGCAAATGGAAGAAACCAGACAAGAAACAGTATTAGAAGAGGTGCTGTAGGATCCTGTATCCACCTGACTTCTCCATCACTGAGAACTATGATGAAGACCCTTTGTAATCCATAATTTGGAGACTTCACCCTACTTGCACAGATTCACGCTCCACACTCCAGTATGTGGCATAGAAACAAAAAGGTTTCTAACCTCACTCTTCTGCAAATTATGTCCAGTTCCTGGATTTGAGGCTAGCAGATGGCATTATAGACTCCTTGAATCTGCACAACACCCTAAAATGCCTCTGAAAGTCCTCAACTGTCCTGTCCATCCTGGAAAGTGTTACATTTCAGGGAAATATTACTTAAGTCCTTTCAAGATTGAAGGACAGCAATAAACACTCTTCACATCCAGTAGACAGGAGACACTGTGGGATAAATCAGATGCAAAATCATCTGCTGAGGAATAATGTACCTAATCTTTGAACTCTTCTCAAGGAAGGTATTTAACTATGTGCAAGATCATCAGCTGGTTTAAGTTATTATAAGTACCTTGATCTCAAGGCAGCCAGATCTAGCCCTATAAATTCATGATCCTGTTGATATGTCACATACTTCACCCTGAAGTTCTGTTCTTCTTGTAGTAAATCGAGTATAAAGAGCATTTTTACTGTGCTCTCTGTTACTGTAAAACTAAACTGCGCTTTCTTTCAGGATATTGTTTTGATCTTAAATTTCTCAGCTGATACATTCTGATGGCATATCTGTTGGCTTCAGGCACAACAGCACTCTTTTAAGGAGTATTATTATACCTTAAAATGGACAATCAAGGAATAGAAAACCTCAAAATACGTACCTGGTGTACTCAAGGCATTTTCTCCCTAAAAACAAAGACAAAACACCCCCAGGAAATATTGGTTCAAGAGAGGGAGGGAGGGAAAACAAACCAAAGCTATTCTTTTCCTCCTTTAAAAGAACAGTGACCACTTAGGCTTTCCTCATGAATCATAAAACAAGGGAAGGTGGCAGAAGGGAGAAACAGAAACTGGATTTTTATTTGTCAGTGACTTTCAGTTCTATTTCCACTGCCAAACAGCTGTGCTATCTGCCTTTCACTTGTTGTATGCAATGAGAGATGACAGAGGGTTTCTTAGAGCCTTTAAGATTGCAGTAATTCATAACCTTACCTTAATTAACCTGGAATAATTTACCTTTGGAATAAACAAGGTCCTATCTTTGCTGTTACTATCTTCCTTCCTCGGAGAAATGTGGTTTTCTTCTCCAGATAACCCCACATGCAAACACATCGCTTCTCACAGCTAGAGCTCTGGATATTAATAAAACCCTAAAACAAAGTTCCATGGCAAATGCTTCAAAACAGAGCGGGCTTTAAAAGGCACAGTGATTCACTGCATTTAGTTCCTCGCTCTCCTGCCTTCACAGGTGAGCAGGGAAGGGCTCAAGCGGAGGAGAAAGGTACGCGGAGGTGCCGTGCGGCACTGTCACTTAGCTGCGACCAGGTAAGCGGTCCCTTGCGTGGCACGAAGACTAACACGCAGGCCAACGTTTTCCTTGGGCTTGCAGGACTGTTTTGATAACTTACAGCATAATGACATTAGCATTTTAAACTGAGCTTCCATTAAGTTATACAAGTTATCTATTTTGAAGTAATTTGAAGGACCTTTTATTGTTAACTCCTCTTAATTAATTTTGGCTTTATGGTGTTTTGGGGGCAAATTGCCTTAGCCTTCACATTTATCCTATCGCTACTTGGCATGACCGAGATATTACAGCTCTTAAGTGAATTTCTTGTCAGAAGGATCTAAATCACACAGCTCATGAGAGTTATTTGAGGAGGATTGGTTTTACTCTCCATTTAGCTTGGCCTCTAAACTCTGGGTGCCAGCCTGATACTTGCAAATGACTTTCACAGAAGTAGGCATTACGAGTGTGGGGTCAAAGTATCTACCTGCAGACTGCTCCTGGCCCGAAGCAAGAAGTTACGTTCTGCTTCTTGCGTTTAGTAAGGCAATTTTTCTTGGAAGCTTGTCTTTCTCCTAGTTTTAGCCATCACATACCAAGTTGCCTCTTTTCATTCACGCTCTTTGTGGTCTATTTTCTTCCTGCTTGGGGCCATTCAGTTTTGTGATATTTTAGTTCAAAAAAAGTCTGTTTTATTAAAACATGCGAGAAATGCTGGTGACTGGGAATTCACCGGAAAAAACAGATCAATGAGTTTTCAGTTTAGGGCTGTTTTCAAAACACATCTCAGAAATATATGTACACATCAAGTTGCTCCTGTGGAAAGTAACTAGATAAAATATTGCTGACAAAGTTAGTAAAAATTGTTCTGCTATAATGAGTGCAAAGGACACATATTACTGGTAATATTTTTAACAGAAAGTTGGTAAAAACTTTCAGTGATCTACAATGCAGTCTCTGTTGAGTCCTTATACAGAACTACTGCAAACATTTGAGCCCCAAATGTCTTCATCTTGATCTCTCCAATGTTTAATTTCCCCTTGTGGAACAGCACGTTGGAAGGCTTTCTACCCTAAGCAACTAAAATGCTTTTACCTTTTAATTTTGTCTAAATGGTGCTAAAATGATCAAAAATGTGCTGTAATTTACATTTCTCGGGTGAAATGGTAAAATTACACTTCCCCAATTACCTTTTTACCTCTTTGAAGGTACCAAAGCACCGAGGTTGTTCAGAGAGTCACAGAGCTGGCACTTGGTCTGTTTTTCCTCTAGCTAGTGTTCTGATTAACACTAGAAGAAATTCCTACAGGCGACGTGTTTCTCTGGTCATGCAGAAAGTCATTTACACAACTTGGCAAAAACTCCTGTCTTGTATGGATCCGAGCAGGAGAGCTGGTGGTACTGAGAACTCTCTCACCTCAGGTCTAGGAGTGCAAATCTGAAGGAACTGAAATCCCTTTCCTTTACACCTCAAACTCTTGTGTAAATGCTGAGGTTCAGGAAGGATTAGGAATGATTATACTACTCTTTTTACATGCATTTCAGTTTAAATTATACTGTGTAATGAAGGACACTAAAATGACACCTAATAGCTTATGCCTGCATTGGTAGGTTATAAAATAGATTTAATCAAGGATAGAGAGGTGGGGAAACCTCTTTCTTTCTTTCCTCCCTCTGCAATGCTCTCTCTTCCTATCAGCTTCTCCAAAGCCCCCTCTCAGCTGTCTTCTGATCCCATTTGCGCAGAACAGAGGCTGCAGGAAATGTCACCGTCCCCCAGATAAATGCTTAGCGAAGCGTGCCTATGAGAGAACGGTGTGACAACACCACGAGTCCTAAGTAACTCATCTCAGGATCAGATCCTATCAAGTTCAGCTAGCAGTAATCAAGATCTGTACCTTTCACCCTGATCATTTAGGTGTCCTTGGTTTTCTTTGCTCCCATGTCTCTTCCCAGAAGCCAAAGCCAGAAATTTGCAGCTGTAGAACTACCACCTGCTTCTCCCCACACGTGCTGAAGGCCCTCTGGCAGGGTTTGCTTATGCTCCTGCTGACAGAGGCTCATCTCTATTTATCACCCCAAATGACAAATATAAAGCTTTGAAAACACCGCGTTTTCTTAAAAAGCGACCTTATGTAAGGGCTTAAATTGTTATTATGCTGTTTTGTGCCTAGAATGAGGCATTTACACTAAGGGCAATAAAGGAATTTACAGGCTCTCTAAAAACAGAGCTGGAGATAAAATGTCTTGAGCAACAAAGGATGTAGAAAAACGGCTAGGCAAGACAGTGGGATGGATATGAGGCATGATGGAGAGGTTTCTCTAGGCAGGAAGATGGAAGATACTGAAAATGCAGTATTTCTGCAAGCTAGGATCATCTGTGAGGAAAGTGAAGATGTGTGGCGATGAGAAGCTGATGAGCGTGGCTGACTGCCAGCAGATATTATGATCTCAGAATATTGATGTTTTGTACTAATAATTACAAAATCAGCAGCTGTACTTTTATTTATCCAAATATGTAATTGTATAAGTGCTTCCTGTAACATGGTGAATGGAAATGAAGTATGATTAAAATGACAGCTCATACAGTAATATTGATGCCTAGAAAAGACAGACAAGCCAGGAGAATGATAACATAATAAAGGATAAAAGAATCTTGATATTCAAAAAGAAAAAACTGATACTAAAAACATTCATGAGCAATGAGAAAAATACATTAACTTTCCATAGCTGCTGAGAGCAGATACAGATCAGACAGAAGACATTAAGAAAAAAGACAATTTACTTGTCTGCACTTATAAAGGCATTCTGGGGCAAAAAAAAATCCTTCTCGTATGCCCTGAAGAAGAAATCTACAACCAGGATAATCTCTTCTGGTACTCTGTCTAGAGCAGAAAGATGCACTGAAGCTGTGGAGTGTCTAAATAGCCAAGAAGAAAGCCAAGGGTTGGAATCATGCCATCTGAATGTGTTAACAAAGTAAATTTTTTATAGGTACCCACTCGGACACTGAAATGCGACAATAAGCAAGATATTCGACTAAAAGAGATGTCTGAAATCAGAAAGTTCTTATTAAACGGAGAGAGCTTCATGAAAGAATTAGGAAAAAGTACAGAAGAAAACTGTTACTGGGATTAGATAAGCATTTGGCAAAAATCGCAATAATAAAGCACAGTTGACACACAGTCACGTTCCACGTCTGGCTGGGATGTCACAGGATATGTTTGTTTATTGAACGCCCGCACCGACAGATATGATTTAAAAGTATTGTTTAAAAACTGCTGTGCCTGGTGATCAGCACTGGTCAGGCATTTGGTATTTACGGAATAAATAAAACAACCCCAACACGTGGAAACCCACTGCTTTTGGGACGGGGACAAAGCAGAAGCCCATCGCTGTGTGAGGCAGCCAGCCCGGGGAAAGGTAAACCCCATGTCTCTGTCTTCCAATGATCTAAAGCTTCAAAGCATGTCAGAAGGAATGGGCTTAATATATGCCCCATCTGGCTGAGTTTTTTGACCCATATATAGATTATACCCAGAGAGGGGCGAATCTGGTGCAAAGACTGCAGTTCATGTACACCAGGCATTTTGGCTTTGTCTATTCTGCTCAGCAGAGGAAGGCCCAAGGGTAGGCTACAATACCTGTTTTGCTTAACCTGTGCTGTTTGTCTGCCTGGCCAGCAAGAAGACAGCTGTAGTCCAGCACTAGCTACATTCCCTATGACTTTGCAGGACATTGTATCAGGCTCCTCTAGAAAGAAGCCTGGATTAATCTCTGTCTTACACTGGCTACACAAAACATACAGCTTCCCATCAAGCACAGTGCCATGCTCATCAGCAAGCCGAGGAATACCTGTGTCCTTCCCATCCGCAGACAGTTGTGCGTGTGGACCCGTGCCAAGAGGTGGTGCCAGCACAAGCTTTCTTCAACATAATGCTCCACAACTTCCACAAAGCCTAGGGCTCTGTATAGGTCACTTCAGGCTTGCACTAGACTCAGGTCCCTGCCTGTGGTCCAAGTGTTTCCTCTAAACTTTGTTTAATGCCTGATCACCTGATGATCTCCCTGAACAATGATCCAATGTTGGTTGTCACTGCTTGGGTGGGGGCTCATCACAACATACAGCTGTGCAGCACAGCTGGGAATGGGAAATCCCCTGCACTAACTGCCTTCTCACTTTTCACTGAACAGACTGAAACTTTTTTCCTTTTCTCTGAACAGCGAAGAGGCAGTACACAATGTGAATCTGCTGCCGTTCTCTTTTCACGAACGGCAGGATCCTAATCCCTCTCCTAGTAAATACTCCTGTGGCTTGATCCTGCAAGGCACTGAGCAATCCCTGCTCTTCTCCACACCACCACCCTTCAAGGTCCAGTAAGGGTTTAAGAATAAGCACTTACATCAGCGGACTCATTTTGTGATCAAAGTTCACGTAAGACTGCGCTTACGTGACCACGCCATGCGAACCGAGGTTCAGGCCGAGGCGCCACTTTGCACTTCTGCCTAGAAACCTGCGGGACTGAAGCAGTGCAAATCGCAGAGCAACTTCCCCCTCCGTGCTCAAGATTTATATGGCTTGCTTTCCTCTTCTTAAATCTCTCCTAACCAAGCTTTGTTCAAAGATGATTAACAGATGTTGTCATTAAAAAGTTGGTACTTGCCAACACGTAACACATGGGTCTGCTTGAGAAACAGTGCTGTTTCCACAGCTTTCCCCAAGAAGAGATACTTGTGGTAATTGGTAAGGACTGTGAGAATATGACATTTTAAAGTATCTTCTACCAGACATAATTTCCTAAGAGAATGCTGGTTTCCTGAGAAATTGTTTATCTTGTTCATATGAAATCATTTGGATAAACACGTATGATACAGGATAGACAACTACGCCCATTGTGATTAAAAGAGAAAGCGGTGATCTTTTTAGATAACAATGAATGCGGCTAGCAAAGACTTATGTGTAACAAAAGTAAACAAAACCCCAGCACTAAATAATAGATAGCCACGTATCTTAGTTGAAGGCATAAAATAAAATGATATGCAGAAATTATTCTCAAAGGCTAGAAGTGACAAACAAAAGGACAGGATTCTACTGTCCACTGCAAGGTAAAGCTGAAATACACTGACAGCAATCGAAAAAAAATATTGGGGAAAAGGATACGTACAACGGACCTGCCTGGAGTACACAAGCACAGAACCACTTCTGTGTTTACCTGCTGGGTACACACTGAAAGCTAAAACATTAGGAGCCAGGCCCTCTGTTAGCAATTTGGAAAAGCAAACTGGGGAGATGGCAACGTACCCTGTCCGGGGGGGTCTCTTTACAACAGAAGTGTTTTGAAGATGGTAAGTTGGACACTGACAAAACCCCTAGCAATTTATTGTTAATGAAAAGGTAATTTTTTTTTTTCTGGGAGGTGGAAAGGAATGAGGGTTCAGTAGGTTTTCAGAAACTGTTTAAAAGCAATCTGAGTCTTTTCCAACGCTCAAAGCAGGTCTCTCAACACATAAATTGTAAATATCATTTTCATATAGGTTTCAAATGAATGACAGACGTAGTACATTTTTACTACATTCCAAATTCAGCATTTTAGAGGTTGACATTGAAACCCTTTCCTCTCCTTTCTCTTTTCCATGGACCTGTTATTAAAAGCATGACTGCTCTGCCAAAAGGTCTATGTTTTGAAAGGCTTTTATTGCCTTTTTATTCCTTTTGTTCCACCGTATGACTGCACACTACAACGTACACTGATGAGATCGGTGGCATTTTATAGCTGTCATTTACGTCTCATCCAAACCTGCCGTAGTCAGTAAGAATATTCCCACTGACTTTACAAAGCTTCAAATCAGGGTTTTATTTGGGATTTAGCTTTAGCTTCAATTCATGTCTCAATTCACTGTGTACTTCAAGCAAGCAAGGAATAGTCAATGCTGTCATGTTCCACTGCTACAAAACAATGGTCAGATATACTTGACAGGTTTTAAGTTTAGGAGATAGAACAAATTCATAGGCTGTACAATTAGAAACACCATCTTACAGACATGCAGCAAGAGGAAATTCAGCTAATCTGATGTTTGTTTATTTCTTGAACATTCTATTAAAGCAAAGAAGCTCTATAATGAGATTATTCCATTTTATCTCTTAATTGTATCCAGATACGCAAAACAGATTTACTGCTAGTGGCTTCTATACAGTACAATATTTTAAAGCTAATTATAAAACAGCGTTACTATTCTCACACAATGTAATACTTATTCTTACTGTTATGAATCAAGAGCATTTTCTAAAACCAATTGTAATTAGCTTTTAAATTGGATATAAGCCCTAATAAATTCTGAAAATTATATAAATATAATTCTTTTAAATCCAGGATATCAGTGTAAAATATTTTAATTAAATAGATTGCAAAAAAAGGGAAAAAAGAGACCTTAAGTAGTTTTGCGTTATTAAAGCTAGCTGTTAAGTCTTGAAAGTATTCAAGTTTTTATTTTTGAACACCTGAAATCTGCCATTGTCCACATAAGCATGCATCCACATCCTCCCCAAATAGCGTGTTAATGGTTCACTTGTTCATTGAAGAGTAGTTAGCACCTGGCTTTCGTTTGTGTTATTCCACATGGAGAGGAAAGCACATTACAGTATTTACCCTCACAAATCCCCAAAGCCCACCATATCTAGCAGTCTTTTCATGGCTTATAGATATAATACAATAAACAATTTTTAAAAGTTAAGCAAATACTTTTAAAATAACATTGTATCAAAGTTCTTCTGTTCAAAAACATTGGTGAGTAGATGGTGAAAATCTTTACTTGATCTGTTAGTCGCAATTATTTAATAATTTTTAAAAATACTGTCCCTGTGTTATAATACCTCTTGTATCTTGATCACGCAGCTCATCAACGCAAATTAAATTTCAGTTATTTATAACCTGGTACTGCAAACTAAATCTAACATTTTGCACACATTTCAAAATACATGTTTAATCTGTTTTCCTGAACAAATATTCGTAATAGGAACAACTGAAGTCTTGACTACAGACTAATCGCAGCTCGTTTGCAAGTCTTGAATATGGAATACTTTTTCCCACTCCCTTGGTAAAGGGACAAGGAAGAGGCACTTGCTTATTTCAGCTGAATGAAGCAGCAATTTAAAACTTACCTGAGTTCCAGCCACCTTAATGAGCATTATTTTTCAACGCTATTATACCTGTATTTCATATACTTGCACATCCAAACCAAATTATATTTACACACACTATGGTAATTAAAGCAGTTACATTTTGATAAGCTGAAATGAATCAGAACTTCCAGATAAGATAAAACAATAATATCAAGTATTTAGAAGGAAACGTCTTACTTCTTATTTACTTACTATAGCAAGGACTTAACTACGTATTAAATTGCCAGTATTTGGTGGAAGTTAAGTTAGATTCTGATGTTGATTCTGCATTTGATGACATATTATCAAGTAATTTTGTGAATAAATATTGCAGAATGCATATCTGAGACTATCAAGAAATTTTATTTAACTAGCAGCTCATCACTGGAAAAAAAACAATACTTCATGTGTTTTTTCAAGAACATATACTTTAGGAAGCCAACTCTATTCGGACCATCCTTCAGTGTCATCAAGCAACCAATAAATACTTATGTTAACACTTAGCACAGTCTATAAGGACATTAATTTTCTATTTATTTGAAGAGCCCATATCATTTAGGAAGGCTCTTCCAGTGTTTCTGTGATCTGGATGTCATTGCAGGTATTATTCACTCTAAATTTAAGTCTTTTTTCTGCACACCAAGTGTTAAATTATATGTGTTACTATATGTATCATTCTATTTTTACTGCAGCTTTTCACAGATTAAGATTCGAACCCTTTGATTTAGTAGGACTTTGGCAGTAATTCAAGCAGTGCCAGTCTTAGCTCTGTCCACCTATTTGTGACATTTACAAATTTCTAAGCATTGTATGTGCCTATAGAAACTGTATTTACCTGCTGTGTGAATCCTGTCACCGGATCCTTGACAGCCGTCCTCATCATCACAGTCCCCGCTCGACTCCATCTCTTCACTTCTGCCACCCCCACTGCCAGCATCTCGGGAAGCCCATCTTTCCAGTTTTAATTTTGCCTTCTCAGCATCCAGCTAAAATAGAAGTGAAAAAACAGCAATGGTCAGGATACTTGCGCAGTTCCTACCTCTGGTGACCAAGCTGGGTTTTTATAAAGCAACAAGTACTTTCTCATTCACTTTCAAAAACTGCTCCTCAAGTTGGAGGTCTTTTTTGCCAGTGACATCTAAACATTTTGGAATAACAGACTATACCACTATATTTCCTCCACCACAGATGACAAGGGACACTTATCATCAAACTTCTAATTGAAAACACCACACCTGCCAATATCATCACTGTGAACTCTGCTCCTGCAGCTTTTCCTCTTGAAAACCAGTTTGGAGATCACTGGTTAATGACGGTACAATCTGCCAGCTGTTTGAGTACTTATGGTGGGTTATTTACAATTGAAGACCACAATATACTTGGCAACCTTTGAAGAGTTGAGAGTATTTGCTACTTTTCATTATGGGCTTGTTCACTTGGAAACCTTGGCCCGCCCCTGGATATGATTTTTAAGATGGTGTCATTTAAGATGCCTGTACCAACTGCAAGTTGTTCATTAAATCTCACTTGAAATATATTTCTTGGACTGAGTATAGAATAAGAAAGACTTTTCTAAAATAACTCTAAATGTATCATACTAGGTCACACTTGCTACAACAACGTATTTACTCCCCAAACTCATCTTTTTGACCTTTAGATAATTCTTTCTCCTTCTGTCACCATGAACAGTCGCCTACTACTAGTGCTGTGGGAATAAATGATTTTTCAATTCACTGGTAATTCCAAAAAAAGAAAAATACAATTTCATTTTCAGTGAATCTGAACCCAGCCTATCCAAGGGAACACCAGGAGCAGCACTATTTGTGAAGGAATGAAGTAACTGGCTTAGACCAATACATTCTGTTATAAGACATTCATCAAGAAAGGTTGATTCAGGAGAAACCTGAACCTGTTCCCCACACCTGAGAGGAGCACCTACTCGCCGAGTTACACGGCACCTCTCCTGTTGGAGCTGTGCCATTTTTGTACAACATTTCAGAACCAAGGTGCTCCACGTTCTTTGGTGGCCACCCTCCTCAACAGCTTACATTTGTTGTTGCTAGTGCAAAGGACACATCAGAGTATTAGAGAAGGTGGGACAGCTTCTGCAGAGAAAAGCCCCAAGACCTCACCTTCCCCTACAGCCCAGCGACTGGGAAATACTCTGACTCACAGTGGATTTTTTTTTTCACAGCCTGGCTAAGTTGCCCTGGTTACTACTGAGTTGCCATTCCCCCATACCCATCACACCCATTTTGTGAGTGACTACCAATTTCTTTTCTGAATCTTGTTGGAAAATTACATGGAGGGGTGTTGGTTTCGTTTTTAAGTGATAGAAAGAGCCATTCCAGTATTTCTAATCACTTTCTTCAACGCAGCTGAAACTCAACCTACAAGGCATATGAACACTGTTTTGAAAGGCAGGACCTTGTTTGTCTCCTTTTCAGAGTTACGAAAACCCTCTTCATGTTAGCTCTGCTTGTATGGTATCACAAGGTATGATTAGGACCTGTTATTCTAGTTAGGTGGAAATAGTTTAACCAAATGGAAAGACTTTGTAATGCTTCTCCAACCTGGTCAGATTCTGGATCTATCCAGTACCCTTCATCCCCCCAAAGTATTGCAGATCCATTTCAGGCTTTGTGACATGCTTTATCCCAGACGACCGTGATTATTCTTGGCACCGAGCAAAACGTATTTTGAAATGTAGCTACTTTGAAGATTCAAACACATTTCACACTAAAAAGGAGGTGGGCTGGGAGCTGGGGGAGGAACTGGAGCACAGGGCTAATACAACTGTATTAACTGGGTTGAAAGGATGATGACGGATGTAGCAATTTCTCTGTAGTGGGAAGCTTTGTGTGATAGTCTCCTTCTTCAGGTACTGTGAGCTGCCATCTTCCACTCTAGGGCTGACAAATTCTTGGATCTGCGCAGCAGAGATCCTGTTCTACAGAGCAACAGACGCCAACTTCTATATGGCAGAACTCAGGAAATTTTTCACCCTTTCACCAAAAAGATCCGTTTTCTCATTCCGAAGACACAAATAACTTCACATTGCAGTGGGAAGATCAGTAAGTGGGAGGAGAGGGTATGGACTCTAGTGGGGAAGCGCATAAAACACTCTCTAATTGTTACTGCATGACTGTATTTTATAAACAAGTTGCTTAATGTTGAGCCTCATTATTCACAGGCGTAAAGACTGATGTCATGGCAATACAAAACAACATTTTGTTAAACAATTGGAAAAATTTGCCTACGAGGGAGAAAGATAATTCAGTTCTTTCACAGATTTGTTGTGTCCTGACTATATTAGAGAAGACTCATTCATTCTTAGTTATAATCCTTCAGAATTAAAAGAAATGGCAAGTGGTGAACAGAACAGACACAAAATTTAATAAAGGCTTTTAATGATTGTTTGCCAGTCAAAGCAGAAATATTTACTGCCTGTTAAGGTCCTTCTTCTTTTCAAAAATCTTATTTCATTCAGCACTCGTGGCTCAATCCTGACCTCTGCTCAAAACAAGTAAATACTTGAACCAAATGTGCACCACCTTCTCGGACAAAGACCAAGAAACAAGCTCAGCTTTTCAACATGGTTCATTGCAGTGTTTTACAGACTTCTGGGCTCTCTTAGTGCCTTCACTACAAAAAGCCATAGCCCTGATCTGCATCTCCTGCCCATATTAATGAAGGTTTCCCCAGCTTTCTTGGCCTCCCAGGAGCAAGTGGCATCACATTACACAGCGCCCTTGTATACATCTTCAACATTACAACTTAAAGTCAGCTCGCGTGTAACCTACCAAACTTTTTCACCTTGTATACCCTTTCCCAAACATTTCCAATCACAGAATCACAGAATCACTAGGTTGGAAAGGACCTTTAAGATCATCAAGTCCAACCATTAATCCAGAACCACCATGTCCCCTAAACCATGTCCTGAAGCGCCACATCCACACGTTTTTTGAACACTTCCAGGGATGGCGACTCCACCACCTCCCTGGGCAGCCTGTTCCAATGCTTGACCACCCTCTCAGAGAAGAAATTTTTCCTAATATCCAATCTAAACCTCCCCTGGCGCAACTTGAGGCCATTTCCTCTCGTTCTATCACTGGTTACTTGGGAGAAGAGACCAACACCCTCATCGCCACAACCCCCTTTCAGGTAGTTGTAGAGAGCGATAAGGTCTCCCCTCAGCCTCCTCTTCTCCACACTAAACAACCCCAGGTCCCTCAGCCGCTCCTCATAAGACTTGTGCTCCAGACCCCTCACCAGCTTCGTTGCCCTTCTCTGGACACGCTCCAGCACCTCAGCATCCTTCTTGTAGGGAGGGGCCCAAAACTGAACACAGTATTCAAGGTGCAGCCTCACCAGTGCCGAATACAGGGGCACGATCACTTCCCTACTCCTGCTGGCCACACTATTCCTGATACAGGCCAGGACGCTGTTGGCCTTCTTGGCCACCTGGGCACACTGCCGGCTCATGTTCAGCCAGCTGTCAACCAGCACCCCCAGGTCCCTTTCCGCCGGGCTGCTCTCCAGCCACTCCTCCCCAAGCCTGTAGCGTTGCATGGGGTTGTTGTGGCCAAAGTGCAGGACCCTGCACTTGGCCTTATTAAACCTCATACAGTTGGCCTCTGCCCATCGATCCAGCCTGTCCAGATCCCTCTGCAGAGCCCTCCTACCCTCCAGCAGATCAACACTCCCACCCAGCTTGGTGTCATCTGCAAACTTACTGAGGGAGCACTCAATTCCCTCATCCAGACCATCTATAAAGATATTGAACAAGACTGGTCCCAGAACCGAGCCCTGGGGAACACCACTCGTGACCGGCCGCCAGCCGGATTTAACGCCATTCACCACAACTCTCTGGGCTCGGCCATCCAGCCAGTTCCTCACCCAGCGAAGAGTAAACCCGTCTAAGCCATGAGCCGCCAGTTTCTCCAGGAGAATGCTGTGGGAGACGCTGTCAAAGGCTTTACTAAAGTCCAGGTAGACAACGTCCACTGCCTTTCCCTCATCCACTAAATGACATTTCCGGCAAAGAATTTTCTATCTGTGGCTACTTTTCACCTCAAATAATGAACCAGAACCCAACTTTGTGCAGAGATAATGGTTTACCTGTAAATAAACACATTCCAGGAGACGAAATAGTGTAACCACTTCAGTGAGGAGTTCCACCCACACCGTGCAGCCCTGTTGAGAAGGCAATGTCACCACTGCACAGCGACTTGTGATCTAGCACCCTTCTCTTTTCCGAATTTTAAAGGAACACTTGGCCAGCGCCACATGACTTTAGTGAGATCACTGTTTTAGTGCAATAGCAAAGCGTAGGCCAGCATTTCTCCACCCCCTTGTTTCACAGAATCATAGAAACATTTCTCAAAGGCCTGTTACTGCACTGGAATAGCACAGACTGCATCAGGATGGACTAGGATGGTGAAGCTTTAGAAGAAGATCATAATGAAAGACATTAACCTTCACTTTTTATTAAGCTCTGCTACGTCTAGAAGATGGGTGTGGACAGGGAATGCCCTTAATGCTTTGCAGCTAGGAGACTGAGAGGTCTCCAGCAGGAGTTGGAGGTCATATTAAGGTTCAAGGTCTTCAGAGACAGCCATGATCTGCCGAAAATTCTGAACAATTCTCCTAGTTGCTGCCACCAACCCGTAAAACTTTCAGCTTCCCCCCAGATGGCTGTAGAGTCACAGTCCCTTGCCCATATTTATCATCAGAGACTGGAGTCAGTAAGGACATTTCTATTCTTGCTTACAAACCACTCTTAAACAAGCCTTATTTTGCTGACCTATACTCTGTCAGCTGATGCATAATGCCATCCAGCCATCTCTGCACAACAGTTCCCGCCTGGGAGTGCAGTGTCTTAATGCTGCTGCTTTGGTTAAACAATTGCGATGGATTTCAGGCTGGGCACTGGAGCTTGTACCTTTACCTTCACAAAGCACAAGATATCTGCTGCTTAACATTGCAGAAAATACTGGAATCTTAACAGCTTAAAAATTAAGTCTTCAAGTTTTTGCACATCTAAAAGACAATTTTTTTTTACTCATGAAAAGGTTATATAAATAGATCAATAAGATTGGTACAGCCCAACCAAAAACTCAATCAGGAATTTTCCCAACTGCAATAGGCTTTGGATCAGGTTCATAAACCTCTAAAGGGTTTCTGAGAAACTAAACAGTCTTTCTGTGAAAAACTTTAGTATCTCTATCTGATTCAGCTGAAAGGTAAAAATCACATATCACTATTCAGCTCTCAGTCAGATACAGATGACCATCCTCATACATTTTATTTATTCCAGTAAAGGTGCCAACCTTAAGTGACATTAAAAAAACCCCACAACTTCTGCTGACGTATGGTTTTATGGACAAGAAAGAAGTCATATGACAACAGTTGCTGTCTTTCTCCCCTATTAATACTTGATGATGTAGCACACACATTCGCGGTCACATAAAAGAGTCTTTCAGAGGCTTCAAACAGTATGTAACACACAATCCCTGAGCTTTCTTCGATGAGTCGAACACTACTTCTCACTCTGATCACAGACGTGTTATGATACAAATTTATTCTCATCATTTTTTATGAAGGCATGTCCAGTTGAATACTTCCACACATTAATTAAATAATAACTGTTTAGCTCCATAAAGACTCTTCGATAAAAGTGCCAACTTCAGTCTGTTTCATCGATTAGTCTATTTTCTGAGGGGTCATATATGCATTTATATCCGAAGGGATGACTCCAAGCTGTAGGATAGCAAACTCATTTCATCAGAAAATAGGTTTTAGAATTATGTTTTGCACCACAGTTTCAGGCTCTTCAGGTCAGTGAACACAACAATGAAAATCTAAGAGAATACACTTTTTGAATAAAGCCACTTAAAAGTTGTGTGCTTGGAATATTCAGAGACAAATCCCATACAAAAATTCTTTCCTGAGGGATTTGTTAATTAGTTTTCTATATGACAGATTTTAATGTGAAATGCTTTTCTTCTCTGAAAAGACAGCTTTGAGGTGATAGCTGACTTCTGACCACTCGTCACGTGAGCTACTTGCTGGTGTTTCCACAGTAATCACAAAATGGACAATTTTGTGAGTGATAGTGACACTATCACTTAGACAGTGATACTGCACTTAGAACCTGTGAGCTAAGCATGATCTTTTCTCAAGGTTCTTACAAGCAGTTGCCTTGTAAAAAGTGCTTTAGTGACACAAATATGATTTGCAGAGACAAAGCATTTTGCCAGCTTATACACAAATAATGTACAAAGCCTAATATTGAAGAGAGTCATAAATGACTCAATCCTTCCATCCATTTTTTTTCAAAAATAAAAATAAAAACTCCTTTCTAAACCATTATTAGGTCAGAAATTACTAAAACTGAAAAAGACAATGCGCCTTTGTCTTTAGCCTATTATATACATTTTATGTTAGGGACTGACATACTGCTTTAGGCATAAAGCTGCATTTTACTGGTGCCTTGTGACTGAGCAGATTTCACAAAACAATAGCAACATAACAAATTTTAGACATAACTGCCATATATATGCTTATTCCAAGTGGGTCCTCTCCTTTGAGATAACATTTATGGTTAATTTTCCTCCACATCTGCTCTTAGCTCCTTTTTAAAAGCATTTGGCAGTTGGTTTTGGTTCTTCTTTTCACATTTATCTAGCATTCATATATTACAGCACAAATAAGCAAAATGAACTTAATTTGTCTTCAGTTTTGTCAGACATTTTCTTTAGGTTGTTTTTCCTTTGTCTGCATTTCATAGAAATCCAAAAGGCCCGATGCATTATCCCCTTCTAGTTTTTGCAGAAGTAGTACAACTCAAGGAGGCAGTACGACTCAACTCTTAAATCCTTTTTTTAGCTAAAAAACCCCAGACTTCTAACCTTCTGGAGCAACTGACATTCCCAGAAGGTTTCCTTCTGCTGCGTTTATTCAGATCCTTACAATAACCTTTGCGTAACACATCTTGCTTTACAAGTCACCTGTACAATATTAGAATAATCTAACTGAACAGCTATACATAATTTATGCAACACGGTTAAGGACTGACAATGGTTTTAGAATTTTATTCACGTCTCTCCTGACTAGAGCTTTTCCAGCTAGGGATTTGGACCAATATTGATAGATTCCTTTGGTTTATATTTTTCTCTCTAGCCGAAGTACCTCGCATTTATTTACGCTGACATTTGCATCTCTTCCCTATACCAATGTTCCTGGTATATGTAGATATGTAAACCGAAGGGGGAAGGCTCTCTTCAAGCACATGGAGATACGCAGAGTGCAAGTCTTGGACTACGTGTGCCCACAAAGCGGGGACTGACAGCTGCCTCTGCTCCTCCGCCCCAGCGTATTGCCACTTGAGCTGTACACAGCATTCTGGAAGGTTTTTTTCCCCTTTCTGATAATTTTTTTTATAGTTTCTTTTGGTTTGTTTTACCACCAGGTTTCTCAGCTTGCCTGGAAGCACAGGTTCACAAGACCCAGCGGTAGGAACATAGTGACCTAATGAATCCTTAGGCTCACTATACATTGTGGGGGGAATGACATACCTAGTTCTAATGTGTTTTACATGTTGTTTTTCATATTCTGTTTCATTCTAGAAGTCTTTTGTTCAAAATATTTTAATTGTTTGATCAACTCTCCTATGGTGTTTCTGAGCATCTTCAGTACAAGCAGTACATCTTTTGGGAAGGTTAGGACTTGCTTTCTGAATTTATCCATCTTTTTCAAGCCAAGTAATGGATGTAATTGGTGTTTTTATTTGTTTTGGTTTGTTTTCTTCCCATTAAATCACTAAATCACTCCCTTCTGAAACAGCATCTGTATTCCTACAACAGATGTAGCTCCTTATGGTTTCTGCAGAAGCCTCCTTTATTTTCTATATGTAACTTTTCCTCCTAGTTTTATAGCCTTAAGTTCTCCACATAGACTTTCCAATCCTCTGTCCTTGAGGCTTTATATTTACATAAGCCTGTCTTTACCTGTGATTACTTTTTGTTCTCCTGGTTTATGCAGATTGACTCGTTACCTTATTCCTCATATTTTTATTGCCAGATGACACACTAGACACTGAAGGATCCACACTTTCATTTATCTTTGAATACTTTTCATTTCCCCTCTGCGTCCCTCCTCTAATCTGGCTGTTTCCCTCTGACTTCCCGCAGAGTCCACTGCAGACCCGTACTCCACCGTACAGAAGTTAAAAGCAATTATTTCTCTCTCAGTTGATTACAAATGTAATAGAATTATTTCAGCAGGAATCTAAGATAGCTTTTAGAGATCCACCTTGTTGTACTGCAGGATTAGTGCTTCTATTTTTGATGTTTACGGTTTCTGTTTTTCAACTGCTTATTAAAGGTGAGTATATTTCTAGAAGAGTGCTAGCACCATTAGCAGCTTAATATTCATTGAATTACACAAGCTACATATGTTCTCATATTTACTGATTACACTGTGAAGAAGCAACAAGAATTTTATTACTATTAGCAAAAGCTTCATAATAACAGTTCCGGTAAACTGTCACCCAAAAAGTATTAATTGTGAATGATGTAAAGTGAGCACAAATAAAAACAGACCGATTCTAGTTAATAACCTGTTTTAACGAAGCACAACAGCTGTTTAGAGATAATCAACACCATTTGATTTGAATTCAGTAAGTCAGTTTGGTCAAGAAAGCAAGCAGACACCTCTCCTTGATGTCTTATCTTGGTGTTGGGCTGTAACTTTGTGGTATTATGTGATGCACCAAAGACGATCTTTCTGACCTGATGTCTAGTGTGCCTAACTTAGACATATACCTTGGGTTAGACCCTGCCACAGGCACAAATTTCACCTTTAACAGTTAGCTTAGTGTAGTCTTTTCCAAAAATAAAATCTGCTTGTTAGATTGCAGCACTACATGCAGTCTGAAAATAGAGCATATGGCTAAAAAACCTGTCATGTTATATTAAGACTTTCTGCATCTTGTTAAAGTAAAAAAAAAAAAAAAGTAAACAATTGTAATAAAGACATACGGTAAACATTGTAATTATTGGTGAAAAGTATGCAGGAGTCGCTTACAAAAGATCTTTGACCCTTGAAAATAGTTCATTTTTGGGACAGTGGCTGTTTGATGCAACAGCTTCAGAGGCAGAGGGTTGCTGGGAGTGCCAACAAGGTGCTCGGCATGACAGTGTCACCAGTTCTTGTGCTGTGGCCCCTCGCAAGAAAAACGTGGGCCGCAACATCTCTAGACCTGCATGCATGCCATGCGTGCAAGTATTAGATGGATGACGGTGATATAAGCTGCACGTATTTTTTGTGATAATTGCAGTAACGCACTAGACCAGAAGGCATGATTCTCTGCAAGGGTAAGTGGCTGGGCGACGAACAGCCCATGTCTCTGCCACACTGAGATACGAAGGCACGATGCCAGACCTGGCGAGCGTTGCCTCCTGTGCTCTCACAAATGAGTCTGTTCTACTTTGCTTACAACGCTGTTTCTCCATACTCGAAGCTTTCAGTGGGGAAACTTTTGCAGGGGCTTAATAAAACGACCAGAAAAAAATGAGGAGTCCTCTCTGAAAGAGCTTGGCTTGCTTTCCTAGCACAAAGATGACTGGGAGAATATGATTATTGTCTATTAGCCTTCCCCTTAAACGTGGAGACATCTCAGAGAATAAAACTAGTACAGAAATAAAAAGAGGGAAAACAAGCTTTTTAACTATCAGAGTTATGAGATTTGGGAGCAGCCTCCCAAGAGGAAGATGGGGACAAAAATTCTCAAGCATTTGCAAGATCTGCCTGGAGAAATCTGTGAGCAAAGTTGCCTGTGATGTCAGTGAGCTATTCGTGATATTTCAGGTGGTCTCTTCCAGACTTCCATCCTGTGTCTCTACACTCTGCTAGTTTCTAATATTAGAAAATTGATTTGTAAAACCAAAATCACAAACCAGAATCACTCCCATCAGCCATTAGGAGTGTTATTTCCTTGCTTGCCTGATTTCTATATGGGAAAATTGTGTCCACATACCAAATTACGTCCATTCTTTCCTCTAGGCTAAGAATGAAGCCTGTTAGCTGTGCCTGGAGTCAAATGTGGCTCAAAAACCGTATTAATTATTTCTGGGGCTTAACATGGTTTACAAATGTCCTGTTTAACTAGGAGCTCTGACTCATCAGGTTTTAGACTTCTAATAATAGTCAAGAACCTCTGTCTGATCAGACTTAGGAAGTGTGAAATGAGAAGTGCCTGCAATCAGGAGGCTGGTTGCACTCCATCAGCCCTTGAATGGCACCTTCTGATAAACTGCGTGTTTTTATGGGTTAAGTGAGTAAACAGTGGTCAATCTAAATTGGCTAAGGAACAGAGCCAACCTTTCTCCTTGCTTTGTACTCAGACAGCAATTACCTTTTTTATTTGCTGAAGGAGATGTTCATGACATGCTCCAGTGCATGTTAATTCTGTTTCGTGTTCTTGGATAATTATCTGTTTTCAAGCTCTATGTTGGTGAAGACCATTTTCATAGTATGAAAAGTTTGACATTTCACTAGAAAGACTTGTGAACAAACAAAGCCTCTCATTATTTGGTGGTGCTCAGCAGACGCCGGCTTTGGATTTGATGTTTCATGTTAAAACACGACGAAGCAGCAGTCTGTTAGTCTCCATCACACTAAATCCCAGCAACTGAGCACTAAATTACAATATGGAATCAAGTACGGAAAATATGGTAAGAAGATGGATAACGATGTTTGTCATCCATTTAATATGTACTGATGTTGGGAGCTAAATCACAAGTTATTTATTACATAAGCTAGCTAGCTTTAATAACTCTGCAACCCAAACTCACATTTAAAAACAATCACACTGTCTCAGTACCACCAGACTTCTCTGAAATCTTGACTATCACATTTCTAAATGTGTTGTATTATTTAGAAGGTGCCACATATGTATAGAAAAAGCAAGGGTCAGAGTCTATGATGCTGAGTCAGCAAACTGAATTCTGTGGAGCTGCTCCAATTTATTCCACATGAAGGACCAGCCCAGATTTTTTCGTTTGGGAAAGCACAGCGTTGTAACGGAAAAGACAACTGCATTGCATGTTGCATCAATGTGATGGAATAAAAGACCCTCTCTTTCCAGATGTTGTACTCCCATGGTTTCACGCTAATGTTTGAGGACATATGATTGAATGTTTTTGCTAAGTCATTTTTATTTAAAAAGGGAAGAAGAGAGAAGAACAGATATTTCTGCAAGCAGCAGCTGCCACCAAAGACTTTTCCTACAGCTTTCCTTTTCACTGGTCGCTTCCCATGGAGATTCTCTGACGTCTCACAAAGATTGAGTTCACAATACAGTGTTTTTACCAGTGAGTCTCTCTCCTCTCCTCACAGAACTGATGATCTGTTAAATTTGGTTTAAATTGGCTAAAGGGTTAAAAAGATACGGAGGGAGTGGCAAGGCTGACAGGCAAGGACACAGCAGAGCACATTATATAAGCTGTGTTTGTTTATGAAACCAGGTTAAAATGCAACATAAGGGCAAACAAACAGCCAGCCTTGGCAGATCACTAGTAAAATTTCTGGAGAGCAGGAAGAGATGCTTTGCCTGACAGCAGCTTTACTTTTCCCCTCACGGGCTTAAATTCTGTTCAGGCTTGGAACAGGCACGGTAAGTGGAAAAAGGTCAATGCATCGGTCTTCATGGGCTATCATCTGCTCCTATTGCCTTCTCAAAAGCCACTAAGAAGATAATCTGATCACAAAGATCAAAAGCTCTCTCGTGGTGCACTAGGGAAATTGATGACCACATTCTCCTGTGCCATACATACCGATAATTCAGGGTTGGAAACTGGCCCACATTTACCAGAGATGTAAAGTGGCTTTGAAAGTCTGTCTTTATATCTCATTCACACTATATAAAGGAGCTGCTATTTCCAGGGAGAGGACTGAAATGTTCAGAATAAGGCTCTAGACTTGTGCTACCAATACTTTATTGCAGAAATCATTTAAGCAGTTTCAGCACATACATGCAACATCCATTTGTCCTGTTGTTTTACGCTTACATTTTACACTTATTATTTCAGAATGTTTTCTCTACAAGAGACAAAATTCCCATTTAATCAGTTAAAGTAATTTTCACTGAAGTCTCTTCAGAGATTTCTGAAGTTTCTCCACACAATTTTTCATGTCACCAAAAATTATTTTTTTTTATTTAATTAAAATTTAAACAATCATCCTCTTTTGTCCAGTGATGGGTCTAAATTAGGTTCTACCCTTGTACAGCTCTGTAGACCTTGTCTAAATTTCAAGCAGTGTTCAAGAGAAGCAAAGAAAGGAGGTGAACTCTACTAAAGACAAGAGGGATCTCTGAACTGGAGCTGGCCTCTGTTGTTGTAATGACACCTAGTTTGGAGTAGGTGAAAACCCACCAAAATGACCCAAGAACTACAACTGGAAGACAGTCAGTGCAAAACGAAAACATTCTGCTGATATTCTCTTTTCCTCCTTCCCAGCAAGATGCTTTTACTCCCCATTTCATGTGTATTTAATCCTCCTTGTCAGCTCCTCTTCAATGCTTACTTGTGACCCACCCATCTCTTTTTTTGCCTTCTCTCATTGGAACATGATCGTCTTTCCTGCCTAAATACGGTCATCAATTCATCTGAGCATGATGATTCTTGGCCACTTCTGCTTGAATGTATTATTAGGTTTGACATGTGGAAGCTCTTCTTCCATTGGAGGCTGGTCCCTCCTGGATCCCTAGCAGCTCTGCCCGACAGATAATTTTCTCCTCCTTTTGCTGATTTACTTTGAAAGCCTGCAAGGACCATTCAATCGTCTCACCTGTTTCTCTTCCCTGCCTTAGACCTCTGAAAAAAAAAAAAAAAACTTGCCCATTTTTTCATTTTGCTGTCCCACAGCTTTTGTACAACTCTGGATCCTTCTTTATGCAGAGGATTCTCAGTGGAAACAAGGAGGAACCAATCCCAGTGATCTCACCACCGACCACCAGCAAGTTTCCCCACAGTCTGGGAACTCCTAGATGAGCTAGTCGGCAATACATCGCTCGGGATGAGAAATGTGGACTGGAAAAGCTCGGATATTTTCCCAGGCAGGTATGTTATTCAGGGACCATTAAGATGGCTCCAGGAAAGCTCATATTCTGCTTGTGCCAGACCTGGCACACTGCTGACTCTGGCCTCCTCCGAGTGAGAGAAGCGATATGATTAGTATCAAGCGCTGGCATTTTGTACAAATGTCCTGTTTTGCTCCCATTTAACTGTGGCCTGAAACTGCAGTAAGTACCAGTCAACACACACACGGGTAAGCTGTTGCTTTAAAACAAAGCGCTACGCGTGAGAGATACAGGATTTTAGAACTGACAGCAAACACCGCACCCAGATCAGCATTCTCTCCTGACAAGGAGCTACCACCGAAATGAAGAACAAGTTGTGGCATGTCTCATGCACATACCAACTCAGGAACAGCCTTGCTTGCTGTACATTCACCCCCACAACTGTTCATGTGTTCACATGCAGCTCTGGACGGTTCAATTATTTGTGATGACAAAGCATGATCTAAGCAAACAAAGGCAGACGCCCATGCGCTTGTCTTCTCATCCTACGCGTGAGCAATCATGTTACATAGCCTTGATTCTTCCTTGGGCATTTTCCTAACTGTGAATCATGAAAAGGGCGGCAGAGATGGCCCAAAGAGACTATGAAGAATTTACACTTCTAGCATGTCTCAGCTGCATCATGGCTTCCCCTCCTTCCCCAGAGCTCAGGCATGGCTGTGCCGAGTGCTGAGTGCTGGCCGCTCTGGCAGCAGCCACACACAGTTAGTGCTGACTGTAACCGAACAGGAAAGTAACAGGAGTCCCTAAAGAACCACTGGCATGGCCACTATATCTGGGGGAGTTGTTTGGTCTGGGTCTTTTACATATTTCTGAGGTAATACAGCTATATTTAGCTGATGAAACAAAACATAAAGTACAGCAAAAACCCCCACTGTGCGTTTGGTCATCTGATACCAATTATGCATGAAAAAAGAAAGAATCTATCTTCAGTTTAACTTCAAAGACAAGGCTATGCTTCTTACTGTCAAGTAGGTGGGACTTGCAGTGATACTCTGTGATTACGACTGCAGGGGCACATACCCAGTGGGAAATCTAAGGCAGCTGGAAAGGCTCAACAACACTAACGCTTCCTCTCTCTTCTCTCTTGCTAGTGTGAGAGTTATGGGGCAGAGTATTGCTACTTATCCAGATTACTCTGATGTTGTGAATGACTGACTACCAAGTCAAAGTCTGCTCAGCGATTTCAGTGGCGGTCATCTCTCAGAAAATTTCCCCTCATCAGTCCCAAGCCCTTCCCATGTTGTTACAGGGGTAAACACAAAGACACGGTCACCAACACACTCACAGGTACACAGAGAGAATGATCCTACAAGACTATTTATTTAGGAAAGTAGGCAAAAGCCATTGTGGAAATCACTTTAAGATCTACCTCCACCATAAAGCTCTCTGTTGTGCTTTATGCCTCCTTCCCCAGAGCTTTACCTGGGCTCGTGTATGATTGTAAGCTCTGCAGGGGCTGCCTACTCTCTTGGATTTACTACCACGACAGAAGATTGTTCTTAGTCGGTCCCTTATTCCTTCTGTAATAAACATGACTAATCTTAATAATTAAAAGGATGTCCCCCTCCTTTTTGTTCTTTCATTACCATACAGATGGTAGGGGCATTTTTTTGTTTGTTTGTTTTCTATGCTGGGTTTTTCTTTTTAAGTCTGATCTCGCCACCTCTCCACTACAGTGTATATACATCAGACAAATAACTGCCATTTTAATAAGGGCAACGGTGCTTAATTGTGCCCATGTTATAAATCGCATTTCCTCTTACCCCCTTTCATTTGACACGCTTTACTCCAGGTAAGTTATATCACGACTACACATATTGCAAATCTTGTTGTGAATATTTAAATAGATGGTATCCTAATTCTCATTCACTTCAGACGTTTTTTGTTAAAAGAGATGGCAATACGGAACCATAATGAAGGACCTTCTTGTCAAATTTTATCTTCAAGGAGGCTTGGATTAATATGAAGCACACAGCTGAGGTATCTGTGTTTTGAAGTGCTTGAGAGACTCTTTTAATTGCCACAATCTGCTGTGCCTCTCAGATCTATTTGTGAAGGTGTTCAGCATGGTGTGTGTTTTGCTGATGAGCTATTCTTTGTCTTGTAATGAAGAAATGTTTTGTCTTGTGTCAGATAGTAAAGCCACTGATATTTAAATGTTTAAGAACAGGAAATGAAAGACTGAATACTAACAGAAGAATGAAAGCAGCTATCACAATGGTCATTAAACATCATAAGGTGTGTTTTATTATTTTATTATTATATTTTGTTTATCACTCTTCTGTTCATTAGCCAGGAGCCCAGGAATTTTCTTTCAACAGATCCTCTAGTCTAATACTTTCTAGATAAAGGCAGTTTATCACCACCAAGTAAACTGTGTTCCTATGGTGTATGTCCATATGTTTTATATATTCTTTCTTTAGATCTACAGTGGATGTTTTACATTAGTGGCCTCTTTCAAAAGTTCCCATCTTTAAGATTTCTCTAAATGGTCTTGATACAGAGGAATATGCAGCAATAATTGATTATTCTTTCTGATTCTTCTTAGTGTTCTATTAAAAATGGGAATTTATTTCACAACATGGGTGGAACTACCTTTGCAGCAGAAACCTTTCATAAATGTGGTATTTTGTATTAATAATAAATCATACATGTGTTATCTCCACAGTAAGCTAACCCTTAAAATAAATGGCCAGTGCAGAGCAGACCAAGTCACTGTTAACTTGCCTTATTGTTTGTAACTGACTGAAGCAACCATATTGTGCTATAATTTTTGTGAAATCTCCCTTCTCCCTGTTATACTTCTCCCACATCCTTCTGAATAGTAATATATATCCTAGATATACACACCGGGGCTCCTCCTCGGACGTTCATCCCATCTCTTTATCCCGTCTGTGCCATGCTCCCCCAGGCTCATGTCTCCATTCCCCTCTCATACCACTCTGGGGTTAGCTCTCCCTCTTTACCTGATCTCATCTAGGTACTTTATTCTCCCCACTCGCCCTGTCTGCAAAGCCTCCAGCTCTGCAGTGTGCTTGTCGTATCTACTGCAAGTCCTTTTATTCAGCTGTGAAAGAATGCAAGCACTCAGGGTGCTGATCTAAAGTTGCTGCCTTCATTAACTTTGTTGTACTACAACCCCCTTTGTATAATGTCTTCTAAGCTGAGGTGCACCTGGTATTTGGAGGATAATTTAATCTCACTTAACTCTTTGGAAGTTAGTGCAGCTTGCAAGATCAGAACCAAACCACTCTCAGGCTACTCGTATTCAAAGATCATATTAGTCAAGAGTTTTTTTCATTTCTCATGTAAGTGCCAGAACAGCCAATGTAAGGTGAGGGATAATGATTTACCTCCAGAACTGCGTTAAATATTTAATAACTCATGATCACTATTTAATTTGGACCAATCCCATACTATATGCTGTAGAGGTCTCTCTCTACTGTTCCACATCTGTTAAATATTTTAGATATTTTAGCTTTATATTTATGCAGTTGAGATGGAGTATAATAAAGCCTGTTAAAATCAAGAGTATACGAGGTTATATTGGGCATTCTGAGAAAGACAGATTTAGCAAGCTTAATGGAAACCATTCACTCTATTGAGATGTCAGATTTGTTTCTCACAGTTTTGCACATTATGTTTAACTTAGTTCTTTCCATCAAAGGCAACCAATGTCTTCTAGCAACACATTCAGACATGGTTTCCTTCTTAGTTCCAACTTCTCCAGAACAAATTAATACCACAGACAGTGGCATGCACGTGAAAAAGATCATTCCACATGCAAAATGACGTATCTAGAAAAACGTGAAGGAGCACAACTTACTGTCTACATATACTGGAATTATCCCAACTTCCTTCTGGGGATCTTGTTAACATTTGACATTTGGGCAACACATTTCCATTATGGCTCAAAACCCTTCATATGATTTTTCTAAACCTTTAATCAGTCAGGAATGTCAGGCGGGTTAACACCATAGTGATATGCCATTTAATGCTCCACCTCATTTTCAGCAAACTGTTCCACAAAGCTTGAATATCATTAGGTGGACGGAGCATTACAAATATGTCTCTGCAAGTAGGCTTCTGTCCACAATTCTCTGATGTCAGTGTTTTCTCTAAAATTGAAGCTTTCATCATCAAGAAAGACTTCCACCCTCAAGCAGGACACCTATCTTTACCAAAGGACAATCTCCCTAATGATATGCCAGGTAGGCTTAGAGGACTGAAGACAGAAGCATCCATAGTTGATGCTCTCATGGTCACAACTGTGGGCATTACATTCTCAGGAAACGACTGAGAAATACAGACCCAACCCATAAAATTTGGTAACAAATCCCACTGTCACTCCTCACTAATATGTTTTAAAGTGATCTCACTAGGCATTGATACTAATACATTCTATGCAAGTCTTCATGATTTAACTGAATTACATAAACTTGGAAACTGTGCAATGCTATAGCAAATGTTGTGCATAGACAGCTAGTGGAGTAAGCAAGAACCCATTAAAAGGAGACAGACGTATCTACTATTTCCTATCACTTACATTCTTAACCTTTAAACCAAACTTCTACTCTATTTATTTGTGAAAAAAAAGCACATTATTTCACTGGGTGCGCACAGCTCTTGGAGGATTTAGTCAAGCTCTTAAGCAATTCTGAAACATACCATGCATATTTGTCTAAAATGTGCCCTAGTTGTATAGCATGGACAGGTAAGAGACTTAATCAGAAAACAAAAAAGCAAACGTTAAGGAAGAAATGCTCTTGGGGACAACACCACAAGCAAAAGATATGTTATTGTTCACTGAATTACCTACACAAGCATTTGCTTTCTTATTACAGCATTAATCTTTGCACATGTGATACAGGAGTCAGTAGCATTAATCCTTTATCTTGTTCTGCAAGAAAGCAGAGTGCTGCATGACCCTACTGGCTTCTGCCCCCACCAGCATCAGACCGCAGCAGTATTCCTGGATTTTGTGCGAGTCGAGAGTATCTCCGATAGGGAGAGGAGGATTTGTTTCCCTCTCTCTTACAAGTACCATGTCAGACAATTCAGAGAAATTCACTGGACCTCTTCCCCATGTCCTGAAATTTCTGCTCCTCTCCCTTCCCATAAACCCAGGACCATGCTAGCTAACTTTGGCTATGGCCCAGTCCACCTTGATGGCTTACAACCCAGCCCTTGAATTCTGTTCCCATTGACATCAAGCTTGATAATGCACTCTCCACCTTCCACGCAGAATTACACAGGCACACCAGCAAAATACCTCCCTGACACAGCCCCCACATTGCTGTCTGGCGGTGGAAGGCCACTTTTGCAGGACTAGGTGTTGGTCCCAAGTAGAAAAGAAGGAAAATATTTTGAATCTTGAAGATGTCAAGCACAAAAAGAAGATAAACAGCATCTGCACTTGATAAAAGCAGCGCACCAAACTTTTCAAGCTAGAAGCTTATTGAACGCAAAGCCCAGCACCACACAACACGACCTTCCAAGAGAGAATTGTCACCTCTTGATTTATACTGGCAATATCACATCTTTCCTGCATGAATTTCAAACTGCGTGATAATGTACTACAAGTCCTCAGAGCCAGAGTGAACTGTTGGATAGCTGGCTCAGGATCAAAATGATCAGCATGCCATAAAAATGGCCATACAGCTTGAGACTAGGAGTTCATCTAGCCCAGTATCCCAAACCTGACAGTGGCGCAAACCTGATGCTGCTCCTTGGCACTGCAGGCAAAGTGTGGTTCGCCACCCCAATGACAACAGACAAATCAGTCCTGTGGTTAACAGCAAAAGTTATATTGTCATGTGGTGGGGAATGTTGTGGGACAAAGGGTAGACTGGGGAGGCATAGCCAGAGCCCCCTGGAGCTCTGTTAGGAGCTGGAGAGCTGAGTGGGGCTCCAGAGGGGTGACAGTAGGGCTCTGGGAGGCTGTGCCTGGCGCATCTCTCTTTCTTCCCTTTTATTAACCTACTACTCTCCCAGCAAGCAGATCTGACTGAGGGATTTATTCCTACTGTGGGACTCTGAGGCCAGAACGGACTGGACATGCTGAGCAGAGCTGAAGACCATGAGGGAACCGCAGGCAGGAGTGCTACACCTCCAATACGGTTTTTGAATAACACGGCTCTCAGAAACCTATACGTGAATATGTGCACCTATATTTGTCAAGCTGTATTGCTGCATCCCTCAGTCTTCACATAGCCATAGGAAGGTTTGGCACAACAGTTGGGAGCTTCCTCTCTTGCAGGTGCAGCAGCGCAGAGCTCCAAGTGGGCCGATGACACGGGCCCAGCTGGCTGCGCCACTGTGACCAGGCTGCTTCCACGCTGGGGCTTGCTTGTTGGAGCACGGTCCGCACAGCACCGCAGCTCCCGCGGCCACCGCAGCGGGGACGCTCCAACACTTGGCTATCAACAGGCCAAACACACTGGGGGTACCCCCTACATAGTTCTTTACAATCTTTAAGCGCTGTTGCTTCACATTTGGGCCTGCTGATCCTGCAAAGAACTCCCACTAAAGGGGTGTCAGCACACACTGAGAGACCAGGGAGAGCGCCTTGGGTGTGCCCGAGTCCCGCTTACAGAGCACACAGCTGGGAGCGGGGAGGAAACGCAAAAAAAACGTCCATTTGTAATTCGTGATAGTTCACATTAAAAAAAAACCCCACGGGAGTACAGGAAATGCCTGACTGATAGTGTAAGCGCTCATGTAAATTTGTGCAGGCTGGCAGACTGATTTTCATCATTCAGGCTGGCTATACTCTTTGAAGATATGTCACTTCCCTGGATGTATGCAGCTGCGTGTTTGAAGCTCATACTAGTTGGACAAAATGATTTGTTCATGATCTTAATGTTTAGTCCTTTCAGGGAAAAAAATTCCAGCACTTCAAGCTTTTGTGAGTCTGAAAGGCTCATTCAGTTTTTAAGGCTCTGCCTTAGCTTTTTTATTACAATTATTTATTTGAAGCCTGAACAGGCAATTTGACAAATGAGAGGGAGGGAGAGTGGGAGAGAAAGCACACAAATAATATATTGTATATAGTTTTGCCAATTACCATGGAACAGTCCTCAAGCAATTGAGAAGATTTAGTATTTTTGATATGCTATTACATGGGGTTTCTTTTATGTTCCTGTTGCTTTTCTCTTTCCTTATTATTAATTATTCTATTCAATCGCGTAAGATTTTATTTTTAGGAACCGGTCCTGATGTTCTTGCTTACACAGAGCAGTAGTTACTCTAAGTAGCTTCAGGAAACTAATGCCCTGATCCAACAAAAACAAAGCACTGGATTCCAGAGCTGGAGGGATATTCACTGCAAGGCAAGGCTGTTAGCAAAGATGCGAATTTCTCACCCCTGCTTCTCTGTGCATACTTTTACAATTTTAACCTCTGCACATGATTGATTTCCTCTCCTGCATCTGAACCAATATACAGTAATTTTAATAGTAAGGCAATGTTTTTTCAGCAGTGTCAGTAGCTGCCAACCCCATCCTGGGAAAGGAGGTTGTGATGTCTCTCAGTGAGGCTGGTAAAGCACAAAACATCACAGCAGCTGCTCATGGGGAGCAAGCCTGATTGGGAGAAGTCTGATTTAGTTGATCCTCCATTTGACTCACTGACATAAAAATGTGGGGCTTCATTCTTTCTAAAGTGATAGACTAAGATGGAAGCGAGACCCAGTGAAACTCCTTTTCTGATACGAGTACGGCTATACTGATTTCACTCAGAGGATCCATCTCTACACATTTACCAACCTGCTGAATTCCCTGTATGATAAAAAATATTTTTAGAGTACACCTTACAAAAAACCAGTATCTCGGGATGATTTAATAAAGCATGATAATTCTTTCAGAGCTCTTAAAGACGATCTATTCCACAGCAAAGACATCCACTCAATGTTTTGCTGAATTTAAGTGTTTTGTTCAGGACAATCTCTATATATAGCAATATACCACTTTTTTTCATTCTATATTTTCCAGAGGATTGCTCTATCAGCAAGTGTGAAATTTGGGCCTGAAAGCATTGACTATGTTTTGAAGCTATCCATAAGCCCCTGGGCTACTAAATTATTTCTCAAGCAAAATGAGCACACTCTTCATTAAAGATCGTTCAGCATCCTCTTGATTGTGGTATGACGTTACTTAAACTGCTGGAAAACCTTAGCTACTCAGTAAGTATTACACTGATAGTATTTTGCCAGTAAAATTTTAAGTATTACATAGTTAGAGAGACATTTTTCACAGCTGCTGACTGAATATTAATATGATTTTTATATTTCCACTAGACTCCATTAGAATGTAACTAAACATTAAAAATGAGCACTAGATTTGGTGACACTTATTCCCCCATTGCATATCACTATATGACTCTCGAGTCCGGTTTCTCCTTACCCCATCTGTGGTCCTATCTGTCTGATTTATAGCACAAGCCATAGCACGAAGTGGAAAGGAATTCTAAATCGGCACTCATTCGTCAGACTTCAATACTAAGTGCAAAATGTGGTATTAAAGCAAGACTGAAAGCTTTCCTCCTTCTCCTTGTAGAAAATACCTTCTTGCAAAGGACTTCATGGTACAGCAGAGCTAATGGGATAAGTGGTTATGAATTTTCCAATACTCAGCTGCACTGCATGTGTGTGTCAGGGAAAAGTTTAAGGCAGGTTCAAACATGCAGAGTACATTCAAGTTTACGACTTAATTGTGCTGAGAACCAGCACTGTTAGTTTGGATCAATGGTGCTGAGAGGAGCATTTCTAAGTCTCAAAGCTTACTACACCGATTCGCAGCTATCACACAAACTGTCCACTTACTACACTGTCCTGTAAGATGATGCCTTTTCCAAGAGACATTAAGGGTTTTCATTTCTGCTGCTCAGCTTTCTTTTCCATCTTGAACTTTCAGGCCGTTGAGAGGATTCATGCTGTCTGACATATGGTGCTTATACTACATGCATTGCTGAATTACTGTTTTAAAAAAGATACAAGCCTCTTTTAATTAGATTTATGGGAAATCTTCCTAAGGCAAATTCTTCCCAGTTGCAATTACTGAGCACACCTGAGATGAAGGGATGGCAGGGGGAGGAATTCTCTTTCTTTCAACATAAAACATAACTTGGTTATTTCGTTATCAAAACATGTAATAATATTTTCAAAAGAAGCAAAGTGGGTCATCTTTATGAATCATTAACTGTTTATCCATAAATATGCACAAAGGGGCAACAAATAAAGGAAATTAGGTTTCCTGGCCTAGAGAGTGTACAAAATGATGTTATAGACACACTTGTTGCAGCAGCAAAGCACTTGGGAACACATATCACTTGAAGCATGCGGGCAGAATGAGTAAAGACTCAAAATTACTAGAGCAAAAATTTTTCTAACGTCTTTCAAGACAAGCAGATGCCTCTGGACTTGGAAATGTAAAGCACAGTCCTGAACTCCAGTGACATGTAAGGTGCCCCTCCTTTGGGATGCATCCTAGAGAAACCCAAAGCATCTACAGTGCACCGGCAGGGTTGGGAGCATCAATCCTTCGCGAACCTGCCTTCTACCATGCAGCTGACACCCTCTTGCTCTTTTCTGCCCAGGATAGCATTTGGGGAGCCTCAACCCCATGACCCCAACCATGCTGACCACAGCTCTTGCAGACACAAGAGCAGGGTATGTAGCGCAGGGGGAGAAGATAGGATCAGGTAGCAGGGGAAAGCATCTGAAGCAAAGGCCTTTTGCTCTCTTCATCACTCAGACTCAGAATAGAGTAGCCACGAGGTTGCCACACAAAGCTCATCCAAATCCAGCCCAACATTGAAAAGAAACGCATCCAAAGGGTTAGATCAGTGAAAGTATGCTACAAGGCAAGCACTAGCACTCCATGACTTTACAGGACTACTGTACTAGCTTTTGAAGGCTCGCAAGAAGCTGCTGTTGCTTTTATCAATACCTGCAGAAATGAAAGTCATATTTCATGTGAAAAGCTACTCTGCTTAAATGGAACAGCTGATGAGGAGTAACCCCCTCAAATTGTGTTAACACCTGGTCCATTTAATTTCTGCTTTGAATGAGATTATACGGTTGAATTCTAAGCTGTTCAGTGAAGGAGGCTGGAAGGGAAATGGTGACACCCTCTTACTACAGCAGTATCGAATGTTGAATTGCTGCAAAAGGTACTGCAATTTCATATTTGTGGTGTGAGCTAAATGGGAAGCAATTTGTTGTCACTAATATAAACCACATTTTTCAGCACAAAAGTTATCTTACATTTTTGGACATGCTCTAAGAGCATTTAAAATTACCAAAATGCTGGTGTGTGACCGTAATGCATGCTAAGCAGCCAAGATTATAAATGCAGATCCATGGCCACGACTAGATTTTATTAGATAAAAGTCTCTGATATCTACATTAGAACACTGTAAACATTTTTTTTTGCTAAAAATAATAAATTTTAATTGTGGCAGATAAAGATGCCACCGGGACACCAACCTGAAGAAAACACTTAAATGAAGCTGCCATACTGCAAGCAACAAAACACCAAATCAAGAATTTGCGTATTATAAATCACCAGGACGTTAAGCAAATCTGACAGAACAAGGACCCTTGAATTCAGCATGTAGGACAGGGAGAGCTATGTAATGATGTAGGACTTAATGAAGTATTATCTTTCTCTAAAGGTAAATAAGTAATATTCCATAAGTATTCATATATGAGCTGCAAATGAACTGCTTACGTGGAAGTTTGGAGCATCTCACTCTCATTAGCAATATTAAATTAACAGGAGAAACAACGCAAATAAAAATTACTCCTATCCTTTCAAACAGCGTTTTAAAATACGTTTTCAGGAACATGCAATTACCCTGGCTGAGAACGGATCAAAAATGAAACACACACATGTGTATTCATTCCCTTAACAACCAATTACTGTTCTGATTTACTAGGCAGATAAGCTCAATGTCCATACGTGTACACGTGTAGCTCCTTGCTGCTTTGAAAGTTCTGGCACAATATTACCAATCCAGCACAACTAGCAGGGCTTGACAAGGCATTCATGAAATCCCGGCTTCTCCCTTACTCTCCCCAGATTTCTCCACACATCACACTCCATGGCTGCTGCAGTGATGTCCGGTGGGGCAGCAGGGGTATCCCAAAGGCCGTATCAGCGGAGATCTTGAAATGTAGTCTGAGCACCGCTCTCTCCCACATAGAACCCAAAAGCTTCTTGGAGATTCTCCAGTTGAGGAGAGATACGGTTATAAGCGTCTCTTTCTGGGTTTACTACTATTTTCACATTCATGACTTTTTGCGTGCACTACTGATTGCTGTACTACTTTTTCTAACCGCAATGTTCATACTAGGCCCCAACTTCTTTTTTCATTACAAGCCCATATTCCTATATATAAACATATATATATAACTTCTGCCCTTAAAGTGTTCTTAGGACACGTAACTTTGAAGATATACCAAATGGAAGCAGCAATACACGTACTAAATATTATAGTGGTCAAATAGTCTCTTGTAGCAAGTATTAGCTTGTTTTTGCTTCAGTCAGTATTTAACTCTTGGCTCAATAAATCTTGATGCACTCCTCAATTCAAGTCAATATCCATTTAATATTTCATGATCGAGCTAACCAATGAGCACCAAATAAATCTGCTTCCTTGTGCTCTGGGAAACGCACATGACCTGCATACAGCCCGGGGGCCCGAGGTTTGATCTCGCCCCGCCTGCCTGGGGAAGGTGCCTTTCGGTTGCACTCCTGCTACCTCGCTTCCCCCTGCCGCAGCCCCTCCTCTCCCTAGGCCACTTTGGCCTCTTCTCACCGAGAAGCAGGTGAATATTTGTCTATTTAGCTCTTTCCACCAATGTGCGCTCTCTGCCCCAACTGCTTCAAATATTTAGCAAAACAGCACAGACGCTGGAAGTTTAGATCTATGCTCCTGAGGGCAGACGTTCAGGCTGCTGGAAGCTATGGTGTCATTTGAAGACAGATTGCCTTTCTTAAGTGCATCTACGCCTATTACGAGCTGTGGCTTCCAGCTCCACGGGGTTCAGCTTTCACGACTTCTCTTGGGTTGTTTAAGGAGCAAAAGCAAGCAAAGGCCTTACTTCCTTGTCACTCGGCTTTGCCTAGCTGTCATGCAGAGAGGGGGTCACCTTCTGGGCACTCTCTGTTGCCAGCCGCTGGCCACGGCAGGCACTGGAGCAGCAGGAGGAAGTGTTTGGGCTTCGTACGTCACCCATATCCTCCATTATTATTATTATTATTATTTATTATTTCCGAGGGGAATAACTGGATATATGCAGGGAGAGAATAACTTTGCTCTTAAAGGAAGGGAAGTAACTGCCTCAAAGCAAGGGGAATTGTGCTTTAGTGTGTCCTGGAGTCTAAGTGCTCAAAACACAACCGGTACTACAGCCTGTCTTAGGCGATGGCATGGCTCCATCACTGAAGAAACACGTCACCTCACAGCGATTACTGGTTTTTCCTCACGATGCACCTGTTAGATAAGAAATGCTATTTTTCAGCTGAGAGCCAGAGAGCAAGTAACTTGTCCAAGCATGGCAATGGTGGTAAGGCTGAACCTAATTTTCTGAAATACAAAATTCTGTCATTCGCACTTACAGTGCTTCCAACCAAAACCGACCGTATAATTTGATTTTTAGCATGCTTATAGGAAACTCCACTCATTAGCCAGCTGAGCGAGCACAAGTTAAACAAGAAAGCTTACATCCAGGACTATGCTACCACTATGCACAATCTCTCTATATTTTAACTTTAGGAATTACATCCCAAATGTTTGTGCATCATAAAAAAGGGGTGAGGAAAAAAAAAAACAAATTATGTTTATGCAAAAAGTACAAAATCAGCCTAGCAATAAACTTTTACTTGCAGGACTAAAAGCACCGCCAGAACATGTCTCAGGTGAGCCACACTGTCTGCTCTGAGCAACCAGCACACCTGAGGTGGGAGCAACCTGCAACAGCCTTCCAGGGCACGTTGTACTGGGCCCAACTGGTAGCTCCAGCGTCAGTCAGAGAAGCTCCAAACGCCAGTTAAGCACCGCTGGTACCGCTTGCCGATACTCCCGAGGTGTTCTGTCAGCCGTAGGAAAACAGCAGAAAGTGACACATTTGTCAGGCTCTCTCCCGGCGGGCAGTGCAGCGAAGCAGCGGGGACGCACGGTGGTGCCGGCTGGCTCTGTCGGCGTCCCAGGGAAAGCTCTGCGGCCCTGGCCGCTGCTGGCAGTGAGAGCCGCTGCTTTTAGTGACTGTGCTTGCAAAGCAGTGCTGTTCCTTAGGAAACTTCTAATTTCCAGATCAGAACTTTCGTAGATCAGGCTCATTCCTAGCTATATATTGATCCTTTTGAACCCAGATGCCCCAAGGGGTGTTTTAAATTGCAGCATTTTGTATTAGTGACAAAGACCTATGCTCCTCTTACTGCGTGTGATCGTGCCTGCACAAGTTGCGGGGTAGACAGTAATAAACACCTTTATGATTTATTTTGGGGTGATGGTCTAAACTTGTAAGCTTTTAGGAAAAGCAGAATTGTTTCAAATTAATTATTTTTTTTATATTACTGCTTCAGTTTTGGCATCCAGAAACCTTAGATGCAGGGGAAAAAATAAAAAAAGAGAGCGCTAAATTAAATTAGTGACTCCTAAAATTGTGTCTCTAGCACTGACTCTCCTCCTGATCTCCAGATGAAATAAAACAGATGTGAGGGGAAACAAATGGAGCCGCCAAAGTAAATGGTGTGACTTGGTCAAAAGGAACTCCCTCTCCCCTGCAAGATTTCAAGACTCCCTCCTGCACCAAAGCCATCTGAACAGATATAAATACTTTGCCACTTACACCTGGTTGAAGCTTTCTGTATTTCATTTCCCCTCTCCCCCCTCCCATTTTCCCTCTTTCTTTCATCTCCTCCATATTCCAGCCATCCCCTCCGTAGGTGTATGTACACATATGTAAACACACACAAAGACAGAATAAAAAAGCAAAATATGGGATGAATTAAAAAAGTAGCATGATTTACAGGTTGACATATTCTGAAATGTGAGATGCTAACTAAATAATCTGTAGAAAATTCTAGAGTGAGTCATTCTTAAGATAATTTTTGAGCTACAGTCCAGAGTTGGAACTGCAGCTTTAGGCAAGTTAGCATTTTGTGCTGTGTGGCTTTACCTTAACACCGATTAATATTACCACCCCTGTCGTTAAAACAACTATTTTCTCTCTTTAACCGTGCTCGGTTTTTTGTATTGGCACTTTCTTTCAAACATAGATATAAATCACGCAAAGTATGTAAATAGCTACATCGTTTTCATTAAATACTATTCGTATCTCAGTTTATCATTTAATCTCTGCTTATAAACTGCTCCATAGACACTGGGACAGCAGAATAGATGCTCAACAACATTTGAAATCGGGCGTTGCTCTCCCCGTTTCATCTGGATGGGGGTACCACACAGAGCGCAGCACCGGGGAGCACGCTGTGCCCGACACACAACCTCCGTCTACTCCTATGCTTGGCATACTTCAGGTTCGTTAAAAAGCCTGTTCATCATGTTCCTGCTCAATTAAAACCAGGAAAAATCCACATGAACCATTTGTTGAGGTAACTGTTGTGAATACCCCACAAAATAAACTTAAAGCCACCATGAATTGGCAGGGCTTTGTTTTCCCTCATGAATATGCATAACTAATATAGAAAATGCCAATCTTGCCCTCCTCCACTTCCTTTCTGCCTTCTCCGTCTGCCCCTTTTGGAATTAAGCACTTATCTCCTATGTAGTGAATAGGGCTCCATTATGTGTAGGGCTGCAGAATTTTAATGAATTGCAAAATATAGTTAATTATGGAAAAAAAAGACATCTTCTGCACTTTTTCATGTAAATTAGACAAATTAATTGGTGTTCAGTATTTTTTTTTAATGCATGCAGCCCTAGGAGGGAAGGGAAAAAAAAGCTATTTGACAATCCAGCAATGGAATCGTGATAGAGAAAGGAAAACAGAGGGGGCATTCCTGATATACTGCACTAATCCAGCCTCCAAAGTGAATACTTCCTAATTCCAATCCAGAGTCGTGGGAAAGTTATGGAAGTCTGTTCTCACAAACCAAGTTATTAATTTTTTAAGTTTTCACCTATTTGAGCTCCCGAATCTCAAGAATTATTATCAATAGCCAGGTCTAGACGTAGCACGGAGCAGGTGCTGTGCAAGCTTTCCCACGGCGCTCTGCCGAAGCACCTCCACCACACCAAACACTGGCAGTTGTGTCAGCTTGTGTGGAAGCTCGATGGTGGAACAGGCATCCAGTTGGGACAGCAATGAACCTATTAGGTGAACTTTCAGGTACCTTTTCCCAGCATTTGAGTTCAGAACTTGAGAGACAAAAAACTAGCTGTTCCGGCTGAAACCCTGCTCACAAAGAAGCCACTGGCAAACTGCGTAAGTTTTGGCAGTGTACATTACAAAAACGTAAATATATTTAATGAGATTTTTAAGTCCTTCAAAAAACAATAACACATCTGCACTGGTGACCTAAATAGAACACCTACATCCTGCTTCAGGCTGCCCAAGTCAATACTCATGTACATACGCAGACACTTGTATACCTCTATTGCAGGTGGGTTAAAGGAGTTCTGATTAAGTGAAGAGCACTCTCTCAGCTGCAGTAAAAGAAATGGGCTTATTTCTCAAAATGTAAAATTGACCTTGGATAGTTTCAGAGAAGGTTACTGCCATAAAACAACACAGCAGCAACAATAATAGTATCTATTAAAATTACTATATAAAGCATGCTACGGCATATTAGATTATTCTTTTAAAATAATATTCCCCTCTTACATAGAAACTGATCTGTATAAAAGAAGCTTTTGTGCTGATTTATTTACGTGTAGCATGGCAGCATTATCATGCTAATTTTTAATTTAGCTGCCTGTGCTGGAGAAATGCCCCATTCTGACCAATTGAGGCCAGAATCTGCTCACATGGAGCAAGACTCCAAGTCCTGAGGACCTCCAAAGCCAATCCCTCCTATCAGAATCAAAGCAATGCACAGAAATTGATAGCAATGTTGTTTTTGCTGATAGACCTTGTGGTCCAGTCACTCCATTGCTCCTCCATTTCATGCATGCCTTCTGTATGTCTCTATTGGCACACAGAAAAACCTATTTTTCCTGCTGTCTTTATGTATCACAACTGATACGGCTTCTACAAGTTTATGATTGTTTAATACTTAATGATGCTAAATGCCTCAGTGAGTCTGTTTGGGAGCTACACAAACACGTAAGACAGGAGACGCTCATGAAGACAAACTTCATGTATAGTTGTATTATAGTTGTAGAGAGCGATTCCTTCTTCACAGGGAGATGCCAAAGCAGAAGCCTAACTCAAAGGGCTCTGAATCTCTCCTAGAATTTATCTTCCTCTCCCCTAACCACTGAGGGGTCCTGTGGACACAAAAAAGGATTAAAATTGGCTTTTAATAGCACTCCTGTATCTCCTCATCAAAGAGATTACAAGTGAAAACATCTAAAGTGTCTCTAAGTTCAAAATTCATTATAAATGTTGATAAAATGAACTTCATAACATTAATATGAGGTTAAAACAAGGAAATTTTCTGTCCTTTTTACAGATGGAATAAGTGACATCATTTAGATGGATCTTAACATTTAAGTAATATGAAAAATCTAAATTAAAAAGTAATTTGACTCTGATGGAAGAATGATAAATACTGAATGCAATTTTATCAAAGTAAGAGTTCAAAGCAATGCAAACTGCAGCTGATCCTCACAGACATGAAGAAAGCATGCCTGAGAGATATCAGCTTGTTTCAGGAACTGATTTATTTGAAACATGAAACGTTTCTTAGAAAAAAGTTGCTGATTATAATTTTTTAAGAAGCAGTCAGTAAGTCAGTAAGTTGGGCAGAAGATAAACTTTGTTGTGGGTCATCTGCAGACAACTTGAAAGGTTGAAATCTCTGGATGCATTAGAAAGCACTAGTTAACAAACTATATCCATATTAAATGCTTGTAGAAAAACCTGCCTGCTCCTAGGAAACATTTGCGTCTTGTTAGGAATTTTAAAAGATTAGGCAGGGTTTAGCATCATGATTTTTAAGTAATGGAGGGAACCTCTGCTAACCTCTCTTTATATGCTTCATTTTATTAATTACGATTTAAACTTTAAAAACCCCCACAACTATACACAGTATTCTTTTCCATCACCAATCTCTTTTAACAATATTAGAGCTGGCTTGCATTTGGTTTTTAGATAATAGATCGAGCATCAAATGACCTTTGAAATCAGTGTAGTTTTTAGGTCTATTTGGATCAAGCAATGGATTAGCATTTAAGCACTTCAGCATCTCCTAAACTATTAAGCAGATGCTACATCCTATCTCTAGCCACTGCTGAAAAGTAAGACTATTTTCAGTGCTTTGCTGAAAAGAATGGAATGAAGCACCTTCCTCTTAACCAGGCCCAGAAAACAAAAGAACCAGTGAGCAGAGTGCCTATTTCTAAGGATACTTTATTTCTCTCTCTTTCTAATAAATGGGATATGCAATTAGCTTAGATGAAGTATCTGACATAGCCATTAGAAACCTAATGAAATTAGGTAATTAGAAATCTAAGCAAGAATGGATAGGTCAAGTTTGCTTTGCATTTCCTTCTGGCAAGAATTGTCTTGGCTTCTGTTTATAGGGTACCTAATAAAACACAATCACAACTGAAGCCTCTGAATGTGCGATGCCTATGGAATATAGTAAGTTCATGCTTCTACTACTGCTATGTCTAATTCAAATCTTAAGTAACTCAGGTTCTGCTGTGAATAAGAGTGACAACGCTAAATAGCACAAGATGATAAAATCTACTTTGGTAGGTACATGTTACACAACTGTAACATGTTACACAACTGTAACATGTTAGATCCAACACGGATTAGTGAGCTCTGCTGTTGAAGGTTAAATTAGTCTATGTTCAAGTACTACTCAGTTTGCATTACACTGCAATCTAATCTGTCAGCTAAAATATCCTAAATGTTGTATTATCAACTGCAGTGCGTTTGATGTAAAAATGGTATGAAATTTCAGGCTCTGTTTTTCCACCACAGCAACCAGTAACAGCTTCAGCAGGGACTCTTGTGCAAAGCAGGATCTGTCGGATAGGGTACAGCTTCACAAAGCTGAGCTTCCTCATACAGGACCAATTAATATGAAAGTGGTCTTGATTAAAGGGGGAAAGAGAGAGCGCCCATTTCTTTGCTATACTGTAACCTCTGGGGAAGCACAGGACTGTCAGCTGGAATTTCCCTCCGACCCTGGGATAGCTGTCAACTGGTCCAAGGTCCCCATCTAAACATGAGTAAAGGGCCTTATCCAGAGCTCTGATGCGTTCCAGTTTAGCCAGTAGGTCACCCAGCTCCCTGACAGGGCTCCAGAAAGAACATGCCCTGCTCCTCCTCTACAAATCAAACCACTCCTGAAGATGCCAACTGAGGTAGCACCAAGGAAGGATGGACACCTCACTGCAGGCTGATCTCACACACATGGGGTAGGTACTCACCAAGGTAAAGTGCTCAGAACACACAAAACATTCTACAAATGCATTATTACTGTTACTGAAGCTAGTTAAGAAAAAGCTAGTTTAGAAAAAGTAAATCAAAAGTAAATTTTAAAGAACAGGCCCTGCATAGTAATTAATGAATTCAGTTAACTTTATCAAGCTTCAATTTATATTTGTCTAGATAATGAATGAGATCTTCCTGCTGCTGACAAAATCTATTTGCTAACATATACTCTCACAGTCTAAAGCGTTACTGGATTATTTTGCCTGATACACAGACATTGTACAAAATAAATGGCTTTGAATAGCATTTCAAAGATATCATTCATTTCTTTCTGCTTCCTATCTGCCTAGAACAAAAAAGGAGATCACAATGTTTTTCTTAAATCCTTCCACTTAGCAAATTTCTTGCAACAGGCATTAATTATCACTATCTATCCCTTACGTTATCCATGTGGACATATACCCTTCAGTTTGAGCTTTTTCTAGTACAGACAGCACATAAGAATCTCAGTGCGCCCTTGTAAATATATATTCTAGTGCTGAATGCATTTTGCATACACAGAATAGCCATTGTACCGCATTCTTTCTATCTGTACCATTTTAAAAATTTGTCTCTTCTACCTTTAATTGCTGACAAATTCATTGTTGTTATGAGGAAACTGTGAGATAGTTAAATATCTTGAACTGGTGGTAAATTTGCTTAATGTTCAAGGGACATTTTTCTTTAAATAAATTTGTATTTCAAAGTATGTTACCTTAAGAAGAAATGTTTTAGAACAATGGGATTATGAAATACTAAACGACAATAAAAAATTAGTACAAATAGTCTCCTCCCTCAAATGGTCCAGAGGATATCATAGTGTACTGTAAATTAGGAAGCTGCAATTACTCCTCTAATCCCCAGTTTTCAAGGAAAGTAGCTTAGAATTTTATAAGAAGGTCAGAAATTCTGGCAAAGAAAAGGTGATTTCTACAAAACATAAGTCCTCTCATCTTCTCAGTCCAGTGTTCCTAATCTATCACAATGTCCACTATTGCTTTCCAACCCAGAAATAAAGGCAACTGTCTTTCAACTGAACGTATTACCCTTTACTTCAATTGCATTTCCAGCAAATGTTCTAATGATCCTCACCATGAAAAATGGTGATCCTTAATTCTCTATTTACTCTGGGGTTTTTTTGCTTATAGCTTTTTGTCCAACTTCCTTTTTTTCCAAAGCCTTCAGTTAGACTGAAGTGATATGTATTTGATGAGCCTCTACATAAATTTTGGAAAAATCCCATTTTGCCTGAGCAGAGACATTCAAACTCCCATGAAATCAGGTTTCATTTTCAGTATGTCTCAGGTTTCAGCTTAAAAACCCCTACTGCCTTGTTGTTATAACATTCTGCCCATGAACAGTAAAAAGTTTTGACCCCAGCATGCCAGAGGAAGCAAGGAAGTTACACTTCCATCGCATTCTGGCGTTCCTTGCTCCCCGGAGACCTGAGGATGCCATCAATTTACACTCACTGCTAGTGAGCCTGTTACAAATTCAGCCTAATACAAACACGGTGGGGAGATTTTGAATTATGGCATGAAGGAGTTTTGTGATCAGTTCACAGCCCCTGCTCTGACCAGCAACATCAGCAGGACAACCTTCGATACCTGAGCATCTCCAGATCTCCTTCTGTGGTAACACCTGGGCTTTCATGATCACTTGCCCTAGTACAGCAAAGGAAGCTACTGTTTCTCTGTCTGTTACAGAATAGGAAATAATGTGAAGGAGAGGCTTGTCCTTGGGAACACCAAGAGTTTGTCTCCAAGATGGAAATTAAAACGGAGTTCTCGTTTTTCTTGTATATCCGCTCTGAATACTTCTCCATCTTTCCCATCTAATCATCCTTTGCTTCCACTTCACTTAGCCAGTTCCTGTGAGGCTGCCTTCCTCAAGCTGAATACTGAGAAAGATGCTCACTAGATAAATGGACATTTGAAAAAAAAAGTGAGGATATTGAGTCCCCAGACTTATCTAATCACACTGCTAGTGAATGAACCATTACGAGCTCTGTCTCAGCAAGCTGCTACAGAATATTTTGTAGTAATAATAATAATAATAATCATAAGTTGTGGTGATGAGAAGGCTCACTACTAACCTATTCAGCCTTTCTCAGTTGGGAAAGACCAACTATTTCTGTCGGCATTAGCAAAATGATAATTAGAGAGTCTGCTTTATTTACATTTAACTACATTTACCATCTGACAGCAGAGTCTTCAACGTGTGAATCTGCTTCAGCTGAGGCTTTGTATTTCCTCTTCCTCCCTTTTTATATCAGTTTATACATCTTCTGCACAATACATTTAAAAGTGCCCTATATACCTTAAAATAGATCTGTCTGTCCTAAGGAACAGACAGAAGAAAGAGGGAGAAAACAGTTCTTGAGTCAGGCCACCCTCACCACTCTCCCAGTGAACACGGTGCTGAGGAAAACACTACTTCTGCGACACGACTTCTCTCCTTTGTGGGGCAGGGATGGAGACTTCAGGCCCTTTACACACACAGGCTCTTTCCACTCCCACAGAGGAACTGGAGCTGGCAGTTAATGCCCTGTGCAAAGGCTAGGGATTGCTTGATTAATAAAACAATAGCTACCAAAAAAAAAAAGGAAGGAACACTCCTTTTTAACAAAACTATGTATTTCTCTGAAACATTTCCTCTTCCTAGGACGAACAATGAATATGCTCTGTGAAACAGGTTTAACGATAAGGCTTCAATACCAATGCATCCTGAAAAGACCCCTATTCCACTAGCAAATGCTAAATGATCCCCGAAAGTCTGAAGGAAACTGAAAAACTTGGAAGGACTGAGTGTATGTATACACTAAAACATGCACACAGATAAAATATGTTACCATTGCTCCCTTCACGTTTCCTGCTGCTGGACAACTGCCAGAAACAGAGGTATTGAAACACTGTGAAGAAACTTGTTTTTGCAAGATTTCTGATAGAGGGTTGTAGGTTCAGACACAGTGGAGAGCTCCTCCGTGCATTCCCAACCTGGGCATGTTCAGCAAACTGAACTCCTGAAACTTTGGCAGTTCATTCATCAAAACTCAGAGCTTTTTTCCCCACTTGAAAAGCTTTTTTTCTTCTTTATTTTCTTCTTTTTTATGGCTAACCTTTTGCCTCCTTTTGTGAGGTGGTTTTCTATCCCCATTTCATCTCTTCTTCTCTGACTCTTTACCTTTGCCATTAATCTGCGATAGGCAAACTTGTCAAATGTCACCAACACCCAAAATGTAATTACAGCAGGCTTGAATTTTCCTTCTTTCTTTTATCAAATACATGGCTCTGACTTCCAGCGTGACTGAAAACAACTCTCTTCTAAAGAAATGTAATTCTAAAACCAAATGCAGCTCAAACTATCAGCATTTGGTTTGGAGCTCTGGCATCTGTGTCCTAAGCTTCTATTTTAATACTCAGAGGCATGGTACAAGAGAATTTGTGGATTCTGAATTTTTCAACATACCATATTATGAAGCAACATGTCATGTACACATAAGCCCCCAGTGAAACTGTGATTACAATGGGTGTCTTGATATCTTATATTAGTTACTTAGGAAGGAGGCACTTTTTGAGGTGTCTTCTGGAACCAGATTTGTTCTCACGCCCTGATCTTGTTCCTAATTTAGCCCTGAGCGCACTTCTGTTAGCTACTTCACGGACTTCAAGAAATATCTGGCTACTGCCACAGACTCCTATAGTAAGGAGAGGCCAGAAAGCAAGCACCGACTTACTCCAAATGGTGACGGAGTTTCCCCAGAGCCCACCACAGCTTCCCAGCTCAGGATGTGGATATGCCCCACCACCAAACCCCAGCCAGAGCTTTGCTGCCCAACAGCAGAGACTGCCCCTGCTGACTTGGCGCCAGCCTGCAAGGAGGACTGGAGGGTTTGTGAACCAAAATGAGAGACTTGCGTCTTTGGACAACTTCAGCAATAGCGTGCCTCACCACAGTCTCTCTCTGGCTCTGTACAGTGAGAAACTCTTTTAAAAAAAACCCATGGAAAGAATGCGTTTATTATCAAGCCGTTAAATCAGTGTTTAAAAGGATGGCTATCCAAATAACAGACACATGGACTTATAAAAACAATCGCGTTTAGACTGGCAAAAGACTCAGGAGTATTTGGTGAGACTTTGAAGGCTGCTTCAGAGACTCTCACCTCCTCTCCATCTTGGGCTTCTTCAAAATTGTTGCAACTCAGGGCAGCATGAATCTGTTCCAAAAGTTAGGGAGCTACAATAACTGGTTTCTTGAGCAGAAGCTCACAGTTCTAAGTATAGCAAGCTGTAACTCGGGGGGGGGGGATTGTGTTGTCACTGTTTTATTTAGTTGGTGGGTTTTTTTTCCCCCTGTCTGAACACCTCAGCTTTGCTTTATTGTAAGTTGGGAACTGCAGTTACGTGGGATTGGCTTTGTAAAGCACACTTCCAGTGCATATAGTAATAATTTGGCATTGCTAATTATGGCCACACTGTTGGTCTATGTGAAAGACAGCTATATTTTGAGTTTTCTAACAAAGCTGTTTTGCGTATGAAGCATTAAACAGGCTCTGTGGCATCTGAAACATTAATAATTCATTCAGTCCAAAAAACACAACACATGACTGACTGTTGTCAAACGTGTGACATCACCCTTTGATTATACAATATAATCATTTACGGTTTAGTGATGTGTTTAGTAAAATGAACAATCCACAGTAAGGCACAGAAACTTAAAGGTGACATCTAGATAAGAGTTCCGCCTGAGCTGTTAATTTATATTTTCTGGAAGCACTGGGAATTTGCAGTTCTCAGCACAGCAAGGCCTTTCTGAAATGACATTAACTTTCAGCAAGTAGTCATTAACCACACAATTGGCCCAATATCACATATTAGACTGCTGTGTACTATGTGAGAAACTCAAATACTGCTCTGAAAAATATAGAGATCTCCTTTTTTTCCTTTCAGTGAAGTGAAGCTCTTAACACTTATTACTCATTACTCTGTTGGTTATGCAAATACCATGATCAACACATAAATCATCTACATTTTGGGCTGCAGACCAATTTACAGTCCCCTAGAAGAGACAGCAGAAAGCAATGGTTGGCAAGGGTAATCACAGGCATATAGAGTTTACTTACTTATAATTTTGACAATAAGGAGTTTAACTGTTCTCACTGTCTAGCCTGGAAAATAGGAAAGTTTATCTACATTTTTATTCAAAGTGCTGAGTGCAACAGGGAAAGCAAAACTGAACACACAGGCACAAATGGAATGAAACATTCTGTGGGAAGCAGAATTTAGCCTGATTACCTTTGGCTTTGTTTTGCGGCTAGATGATCTCATATATAATGAGGCATAAGACCTGACTGAAGCTTTTCTTGCAGCTGGGACACTCAGAGTCCTCTTTCTCATTCCTTCCCCTTAATGTGGATTCTTTGGGAGATAAAAACACAGCCCACCCTGCAGCCTTTCTGTCAGCGGGGCACTGAACTGGATCTCGCTCTCCAAACACCTATGCTCTTTAAACTTCTAAGTGTTTTTTGGGGGGTTTTTTTTGAGACTTAAACACTGGTTGAAATGATTGACAGGTTCAAAAGTTACTGGGAGGATGACCTGAGCTATTTACTGACCTGTTTGCTCACTGACATATGAGCAGGCAACTTCTGACCCACCCTGTATCTGAACGCCAGTCCCATGGAGCAGACAAACTGCAATTGGTGCTGTTCTCAGGCTTCATCACCTCCTTACAAAATCTGACAGAAGAGTAAAAGGAAGTTCTCTGACGCTGTCATTCAGTTTGGGCATCTGCTGCAAAGATTTCTCTGGCCCATGTCTTAGCTTCTAAAAGAAACGCTTGAGCTTCTGATACATGAACATGCTGAGGGAGCAGTATTTTGACCAGTGAACTTTCCCTGTTATTCCTGCTGCAATTACTTCCTCTCTTTCTAGCTTTTTCAATTGTTACTAAAAGAATGTAAAGAAATTGCAACTATACATGAAAAGGATTGTCCATTTTCTAACAGCAACAGCAATTCCAAATTTTCTGCAATGATGAGAGGAAAAAACCAAAACCAACCCCCAGCCACCCAACCCTTTGGCTCGAAAGCCATTCACTTGCCTAAAGATAGAACCTTGCAATCTGAGGAAAGATGGGAGGGAACCTTCATCTTCAAAGAAAAGAATGAGCTGCAAGAAGGCCCTGTTTAAAGATACCACACCAAATTAGCCACACGATTCTCATTTTTGGAGAGGAACTAGCTCAAGGGATGTTGCATAAACCAGAATTTAAGTAGTGCAACCTTACTGCAGAATGAACATTGAATAGGGCAGGCCAACAGAGAATAGCAAGGAACTAATGTGTAGCTCTCCACAATTTTTTTAATTAGAAGAATCCAGAACAATAAATGTGTCTAAAAACTCCCAAGAGGCCTGAAAAAGCTAGATCTCAAGGACAGAAAATTTTACTTTTCACATCTGCACCCTTGTAAAAGTCAAACTTTACCCTTGCAAGCCTAAGTCACAAAAATGTTTAGAAACTTGGCATCCCAGAGCACACAACAACACAAGCTCCTGCTTGTAGACTAAAAACAACCACTACCTTTTATTAAAATGCCATAAGGCCAGTTATGCTGGGTCTTCACAGTGGGGTGTGCAAGCACTTGTGGTGTGTATGTTAATTCAAACAGTATTCCCCCCAAAAAAACCCCAGCCCTCAGCTTCTCTGGGGATGCAGGAAGTTGCTCCCTGCTCACCTTTGTGCAAAGGGCAGCTTTGAGCCAAAACCTTCCTGTCTGCCACTGCCATGCACAATACAGCCTGTGCTGTAGATCTTGGTTCACATAGCCTTGGCAAACTAAGATTGGAAAGTTGTTTTAATCCAAAAACCTGAATGGACAGTTTTGTCCACTGCCTTAGTATCAGCAGCAGCAGCTTGACAACCAATCAACCTGAGCAACTCCATCAGACGCAGCTAAGACTTTTGTGTCAGATGAGCGCAGTGCTCCAAAAAGTAACATCCAGCCAAAACACTCAGAGAGCTTATAAACCTTCAACAGAGGATGTTGTCTTGCCTAGAATTTGAAATAAAAGTTATTACAAACTACATGTGAAGATGAGCACAAGGCAGGGTGGAAGGGATACGATACATTCCAAGGATCAAGTACCAAACATGAGAGTGCAGCAGGCCTGGAGGATTCAGGATGGGAGACACTGCTGTCCAGAGTGAACCTTCTGGCTGAGAACTAAGCGTAATAGGTGGCAGAAAGAGGTATTTTGTGAATTATCATCAACTTGTCTTCTTTCAGAGACAAAGGAAGGAAAAAAAATCACATCAGTATGACAGTCATACTTAACCACACCTACTGACAAAGTTGTCAGTGATACATGAGCATCTGCCCAATCAACTAGCTTTTGACTCTGCTGTCTTCAACTTCTAATGCTCAAAATTATATGCATACTCAAACATATACACATGCCAATATAGCAGATTATAGCTGACAGATTTCTGAAAGCTACCAAAGTCCAGATAAGATGGAAGCCTGTTCAAGCTGTTGTAGATATTTCATCTGATTTCTGTCACATCTAAAACTTTGTATAAAGCCGTGTTAAGGAACCGTATCCTAAAATGGAAGACTGAACTGCCACCAACCACTGTGGACCTGCAGATGCTAAAGAATATTTTTGGGGTGAGAGCTACAATAGGGAGGGGCTGGGAAGAACAAAACAAACAAAATTCTTTTTCACTATCATATCTCCAGGGTTGACATTACTATTTTCTGTTTAGTCCTGGACTGGAAAGTGAAAATACAGAGTGTTTGAATTCTCCAGATTTCATGTTCTTTAAGAAATCAATGCCATCATCCCCTCTACGAGCCAGTCTATCACCATCTTCTCCAACCTCCCTTACAAGGCTTACAAAATGCTGGAAGAAATTTGACTGATTTAACTGCAGCAGCATAACTGTCATATACTTGTAGCTGTGATTGTTAAGGGTTTAATCTGAATCCAAGGCAGAAGCCAAGGACTAAGCATGAACTTGCTACATCTCCCATTTGCTGCTCTTCCTTCTGTCAGACCCTGAGGTTTCAGCTCACCTAAACTTGCATTATCGACCACTGTGAATGGTTGATACAACAGAAACAGAGGGATGCTGAGAAACAGCTTTGAGGGTGATGCTGAGATTGACCCAAATTCCAGGGTTTGCACTGAAGTACCACACCCCCAAAGTGCATCCTCCACAAAGTGCACTTTCATCCCACTTGAATCTTCTATGGAGAAGCACGTCCACACGCTCGCCCACACCCACACAAGTGTATGGCCTGCTTCAGGCACATGGGGCTTGTGCTCCAGCCTTCTCCTGTCACCCAGCTACCACTGGCAAAATTAAATGTTTCTTTTGCAGCAGGGATTGGGAAGAAGGAAGGGGTAGGAGAAAAAAATGAGAGGAGGAGAACACTAAAAAGTAGACTGAATATTCTGGTGCCTTCTCTCGTCGCCTACAATGTGTCCATGGTAATTTTCACCTCCACAGCAAGATCATGCTGTGGACATTCTCTGGGACCCAGACAATAATGTTAATAGAGATCAGACCAGACTTCCTCTTTTTAGAGCACTTCCCAATGCCCCATACAAAAAGGCGGCTAAAATCTTCTCCGGGATTCAAACAAACTCCTCGGGTATTCTCAACAGACCAGAATTTCCTTAGATTTGAGGCTCCTGCAAAATGATCTTGTTTGTTTTCTCTCTGTGTACCAGCCAGAAGGAACTAATGCATTTGGATCATATGACCTCTCTGACATTGCTACCAGGCTAACAGCAGGCTGCACAGCAATTGCACACAGTTTAACTCCTGCTCACTAGTTAAACTCCAGCTTGACAGTTCATATTGAACCATTTTAGCTAAACCCAGATTACAGTCATTCAAGTTTTCCCCTGCCTGAACTGATTAAAAAAAAAGCATCCACACACAAAACACCGTGCTGGCTTAATCAAAACAGTGCAACACCCGAGTTACAGCTAAAACTCTGGGTACAGGCAATTCCTAAGAAGAACACAACGCCCTGCATCCTTTGCCCCCGTTTATGTGCTCCGTGCATCACTCTCAGGCGTTGCTCCCAAGAATCTTTCCTGAGGAATCAAACTGCCATATGTGCTAACATGTCTGTGTAGTCCAAGGACTTCTGAAACAGGAGTGATGGGCAAGGAGAGGAACTTCCTGCACAGATAAAAATGGCTATGGAAACGTGGTTGAACTTGATCACTTTAAAATGTTGCTGGAGGAGCAGGCTGATAGACAGGCAGGCAGGCCAGCTTCGGCCTCCTCAAAAAATAAAGCCCAAAATTTCATAACATTTACTGGAAAGGATATACTGCACAGGGATACTTTTTGCCTCATTACTAAATATTTACTATCTAATAGTATACCTTCGCATGCAAGGTAAGACAGTTTCTTACTGTCCTTGTCCCTACCAGTCAATTCTTGACTTTCATACGCCATAATTTTTGCTTCGTACAGTTTAGTATTTCTCTTTTATTACTTTTGTTACTTTTGAAATTGTAAAGTGTTTTTCCTCTGCCACTGAATTGAGATGTTTTATCACCAGCTAATCTTATTTCCTGAATGTGCACTCATGACTTTCTGGCTTTCACGATTACACTTAGGAGCTAAACAGAAACTTGTTACTTCAAAAAGTAATTATTCAAATTTTCAAAGTAAATCCAATATATTTAGTTTTGTTTGATGGTCTCAAAATTAATTAGCAATTCATTATATTTTTTTGGGATTATTAGTTAATATGTGATATTACTGACCCAAAAATTATTTTACATGTCTGGCAACTGGTGTGCAACTTTTAGTCTACCAAGTACTTGAAAGTGATTAGCAAAGCTAGATTAAAAAAAAAAAAAAATTCCAAAAAAGTACACTAACCAATAGTCGAAATAATCTTTATAATAAGAAAGTATAATATTGCTTCATATGGTTCATAAGCACTCTAAATGAAGTCCAAAATTGAACTTTAATACTTGAAGTGATTCATTTTACACACCTCAGTTAAAACTTCTGTATCGTGCTGCATGACTCAAAATTACCCAAGACTAGAACTTCATGCAACAAAGCTCTTTAGTATTAAACTTTCATTCGAGTGACTGGCACAAACGGTCAGCTTCATCAAGACGTTCAAAGTGCCTGCAGCTCACCGCGGCCCGTGGCCCTCTCCCCTCTCTTTATGACTTCATCCAGCCCCAATTATACAGCCTAAGAAAGACAAATCTCAAGCTTTCCATTTACCCTTCTGAAATCCATTTTATATTATTAGATTCTCTTATTTCAAATGCCACATCAAATATGGTTCAGAGTCATTTTACTGCAGTGAAGCACGAGTCATATTTCATTATATTATCCAATAATTACATCGTTTGTCTGCCAGTTCACTCCCATGAACATGTCATTTCGAAAAACTGCTGTGAGAGGCTCCTCTTATAGATACTGAAAGGAGCAAACACGACGCAGAGCCCTGAAATGACGTTGCGCACTTTTTGATTCTGTTTGCAAGGCTGAATGTATCAGGACATATGGCAGCATTCAAAACACTGCATGCTTTGTACCGGTAGGCTATGTTCTAGTTATTTGCTGCTGGCTATTAAAAGCTTTGTTCAAATTTGACTATCACTTGATTCCATTTGAATCAGTTATTAGACATAGTTCTGCAACTATGGGAAAGTCCTCATCATATAGAAAAAGTACTTTCCCGATCAGAATTATTAATGAATTAGAGCTAGAAACCTTCTATTCCAAATGTTGGAAATGACGGAATGTGTACATCAGTTTCTTTTTTTCCCCTCAGTTACACACGTTAGAAGCATGTAGAGGCCTACATAAATTCATTTTCAGGCATGACTGAACTGTGTAAGACTGAGGACACTTTGTGGTTGCTTCAAAACAATTCAATCCCTCTGTTACCGCTGTCTCTTTTGGGGACCGTGCAATGTGGTGTGCACATTGCCGTTAGCCCGGAATGCACACACACCTGAGGAGGAGCACATTTGCACTAAGGTATCAAAAAAGCACAGACCTCTCTCTACATGTACGTACATACAACAGCCAAGTGACCTGTGCTCGAAAAACAAAAAAAAAAACTCGACCCGGCTGAAAATAGGAGCATTGGCGAAGGCAGTTAGTGCGGAGGGAAAGGACTTTTTACGCCATACTGAACAAAAGCTTCTGGTAAGGAGAGAACTGGGGGGATAAATGATAGTGGACTGGCAAAAGCTAATGCTAGCCTTGCCAGAAGGTTCTCCCTAGATTCCCTTTATTATCAATTGAGAAGGTGATGCAGAGTAAAAGCCTTGATGGTGAGATTTTGAATAACCCTCTGGAAGGAGTCTTGCTCTCCAACAATTACGCAAAGGGTTTAACCTCAGAAGGCTTACACCAGGCCCTGTATCTCTCTTATTTTTGAGCCTGGCCTTCACTCAAGCATGCATATAATTATAATTACACACAGTGTGAATAGCCAGTGGAATTATTTAAGTCTTTAAAGTTAGGGAGATATGTAAATATTGATTCCAGGCTTGAGCATGCTGGGCCTTGTTTGCTTCACTAGACCAATGTTACCCTTTGTGAATACTCTCCAATGTTTCTGTATTAACAACTTTTTGTGAGCTCTCAATTGCTGTAAGAGACAGAGAACCCAGTTTCTGTCTTGGAACAAGGCAGGTATCTCCTGCAGTTGTTTGCGAGTGGCTTGTGCTTGCTGAGTACTGGCAACTCTCAAGTCTTTGGGGTGGGGGGAAGCACTTACATGAGATTTATGTGATAACAGACTCTCCAAACGATGACTTTCCTCCAGAGTGAAGACTGGTGTCTTTGCACAGCTCAAAAGCGAGCTTGAGTAAACAGTGATGAAAGTGTATGATTTCTACATGTGAAGTGGCACTGTCTTATTCACTGCCTCTCATTTTTCACTTCACTATTAGTGTTAAGGCAATACCAAGGCTACCCACTTCTGGAGGGAACCAGCGGTCTCCTGTGTGACTGTTCTGCATAATGACAAGTTCATCCATGACATCTGGGACTGGGAATACTCAGCCCCAAATAGATCCATTCCCACGTAACTGCACTGAGGCACAGGCTCATTTCAGATGCATGAAAATGGCAAATGAAATGAATGTATTATCTCATTTAAAATGCATACAGTCCCAGGAAGCAGGATAGATTGTAGGTGTCACTAAACAGTGCATAGTAAATAAATCACATCTGCAATGCAAGACACTTCAGCTAGCCAAAGCCTGAGATGTTTAGGGGTATAGAAACTGGATGTTTTTAGGATTACAGAGTCCAAATATCTAAGTGGCATTTTCAGCCATGAAATCACAGTTACAGGTTGAAAAAGTCCCATCTATGCTCAGGAGTAGGCTACATTTGCAAATGCACAAGAGCCACGGCATACAGACTCTTACCTGCGCAGCTCATTGCTATTCAAAAGAACAGTAATGAGCAAATGCTTCCCAACGGTAATACCTGAGGCTTTTCTCAGCATCATGTGCACAGTAGTGAATTTTCTTCCAGTCAATAAGCGTATGCAAATTCTGCACTCTGTAAACGAGCAGGCTGCTGTCTAACCAGTACTCTCCATTTGTTTATGTCAGCCTCACTGGTGGTAATCCAGGCATGCTGGCCTTGCACAGGAATCTGCTTTGTGCAAGATAGGGAGACATGCTGTTTACTTTGGCTGTCGCTTCCTTTGGATGTTCTCCTATAGGAAGCAGGAACTTCCAGGTATCCTGCTATCAAGTTATATAACTGCTCTTGCTTTATACAGTAGAGCATGTTTCAGTGTATAAAGGTATACAGTGCCTATTCTGTGCCCAAGAACTATTGTCTACGAATTCAAGCTGGACCGTGAGAATATTATAAACAGGAAAAATGAGGCATTTAAGACTAGTGTACTTATTTTCATAGATATAAGCAAGAAAACAAACACAAACTGGAGGGGCACCAGAGAAGAGATGGAATCTTCCTCGCTGGAAATATGCAAGGCTTGGTTTTATAGGGCCCTGGATAACTTAAGTTATGGTCCTGCTTTCAACAGAAGGTTGAGCTGGATTATCTCCAGATTGTCCTTTCCAACCTTAAAATGTCTATTACTCTCTGGTAATGTTTATATTCTGGTAAATGTTGGTAGAAGATGATAGAAGAACCAGAACTAAAATATATGCTTCTAAAAATAGTCTTATTGCTAATGCATTTTGAAAAAAAATCCTTAATTCCCATTGACTATTACTTATGGCAGTCCTTAACATAAGTGTTCTGTGGGGCTCTCTGCATTTTGTCATCTAAGCACCATGTAAGCCAGTGCGTACGATGTTGGCTTGGACCTAGACTTTTAAAGAAGGCTGAGCAATGTCACTCCATTCAACTGTGTCCGAGTTTGCACTTAAGACACAGATGCACAGTATTTCCCCATCGTGATTTCTACCAGTGTTTCACTTCCTGGGTGAGGGAAGCCACTGGGTCTTGTAGTGATAAAATGTTACCTCTCCAGGTATCAACCTGGTTAGAGTCTGGTTAATTATTTATATCTCAGCCAAATACACCAGCTCTCGAGACTGTGACTGAACACTAACAGAAAACATTGGGTCTCAGTCTGTGCTGAGCAGATGCCAGACTACTGCCCACTCCATGTCGCAGCTGGGGTTCCTGAACAGTTACCTTGTAAGGAGACCACCCGTCATTTGGGAAGACAGGGCTTCTGAGCTCCTCGAGCTCTGCAGGGTCAGGAAAACCTGCTACTTCAGGAAGCCACACCTTTCCTTTGCAAGTGGCAGGGTCCCCAGCTTCTTACGAAGCTCAGATCTCAGCTGACTCCGGTGTCTTACAGCTGTGAGAAACAGTCCTCCTAGAGCCATTTAAAGAGATTTCCCACAAGCACTAAGATCTGCAAGGCACTGCAGCAGAGCTGCCTGCTCCAAGGGCTGCCCAAAGCTCGGCCCTTGGCCATGGCTATTTCCTCTCAGGTGCTACATATCCATCAGCAACTTCTGCTCCTGTTTGGGACAGAATGCAGACATCAAGTGACAGAACATCACCACACCTCTACTTGAAAGTGAGTTTTAACCCTCCTTGAAGATGAAGTCCCTATGTGGTTTCCTGACAGTCCATCTTCTATGGCTTTGGTGTGGAGTTTGGTTCCGCACTGAATGCTGGTGCATTTAACTTGTTATTGATAACTGTCTGATTCTTACCATCCCTAATAATCCAGATAGAACAATGTTTATGGGAAACTATGCTGTAGTCTCCTATGACCAAAGAAATTGCTTTCCATTCCTTCCTATGTTTTCCTCTTAAGCCTACATGCTGGCCTCATACCTGCACAGGACTGAACTGAGTCAGGAGCAAACTGCATAGACTGTCAGAAGTATAATGAAACCAGCCAATATACTCAGCTGAAGAGCTTTCATGGCGCCTTTAAATAACACATCTAACAATTATTTTTAAATTGACTTAAGCTAGGCTGATTTTCAGAAACAAAACATTTCAATATGGGTAAGAAAGAGGAGTAAAAAAGGAAGAAAGTTAAAGACTAGCCAATGCTCATAAAAGTAACAGTGAAAACTGGAGTACAGCAGGGTTTGTAAAATTCCCCCTAAACTTTGTGATATTAGCTGAACTTACGTTCTTCGCAAACTTCCAAGTCTTGACACAAAAGCAAGAAGATAAAAATTAAGAAACAGTTACAAATAAAAGTGATTTCTCTCCCTACCAGACGGTTCTCTTGCAGTCAGTATTAGCAAACAGGCAGGTAAGACTCAGCTCTTTGTATCCGGTGGGAAGTTTATTGTGGGAATTCTGACAAGAGACATGAACGTACACTATCAAGCTTTTGTAATGGAGAAAACGCGATGTCAGTCACACAGGATTAACGCTATTAATGGAGAAGCGTTTCCCTGGAGAAGCGGGAATAGCTATGCTTGAAAGCTGGAAGAAGGGAGAGCTGTCTCAGTGTCAGGATGGAAGAAGCCTCCCAGGCCTGCTCATGGGGCAGAGAGCAGGAAGGTGCCTTCTGCACTGCGCTAGTACCGCCCAGGCAGCCACCATGCTCAGCACCCAGAATGCGGAGATGCCTGATGTTTTGGAAAGCACACTGAAAGCAAGGTCAAGGTCTGTGGCCATTCAAGAACTGCATCATGCTTTTGATAAAAGAACAGTAGTGGTTCTGCCTCAAACAAGAGGATTGTTTCCTTTAGCCTTTCCTATTTTAGTAATTACTTGCAAGCGTCTCCCTCAATAGAAGTAAAAGGCTATTCCTGGCACAGCCTCTCTCCAATATTCAGGCTTGCTTTCTAATTCCAAAGCATACGGGAATGCATACCAATAAAAGAGGAATGCAGATCAAGTATTCTTCTGATGCTTGCTCATGGCCCTATTTTCTCCTTTAGAGACTAGACAGTGACACCAGAAGTTTGCCTAACCTCAGCTCACACTTATTATTAGTTCGTCTTTATTTTGCCCTCCAAGAAGTACATGACTGATCATGTGAATACAAGCAGCACCAAACTGATGCTGAGGTTTTAGCCTCTCTACACACCGCGGATGCAGCGAGGAGCCATATTAAAAGACTGCTTGCCTGGGCAGACCAATATGAACCATCTCACATTAAGCTGCCATGAAGAAACCAAGTAAGCAGCCTAAATATGAGGGCTGCAGGTGTTATCGATGACTTGGCTCCCATGCTTCTGGGGATGTGCAGCAAGCATCTGGAGTGGCACTGGGCACCCACGGTGGGCAGCCATATTAGGCATCTAGTAAGAGAAACCTCTCAGAGGGACACCTGATCTGGGACTTCTCCGGTCCAGGTCCGATTCATCAACTTGTGCTACAATGCAACCCAAATTATTGCTGGAAACAAGCTGTTTAACTGAGAAGAGGCAGTATACTTTTAGTAGCATTAATCCACTTGTCACCAGCAATACAGATCTACTTGAGCTTTATAGACTAAGTTTGGGCTTCGGGTAGCCTTTAGTTTTATCCTCTTATGCTGCTTCTTCTACCTGTCTCCTCCCTTTAGTAGTGGAACAGAAAGAGAGGGAAATGACCCTGTTCTTGCTTTTGGCCAATGATGAATCAATTGTTTGAAGACCTTTCCTCTACCCTAAAGAAAACAATGATCAGCCCATAAATCTCTGCTTTTCTTTCCCATTATGCTAAGCTTACCACCTCCAAAAATAAGCATGTTATTGTACCTCAGGAATGAGATCAAAAGTAAATATCATAATCTTATGGTATTTATATTTAGACTTATAATGATAACAACTTAAAGCGATGTATACGACTTACATTGTTAAAGTGATCAGAAAAAGATGATGGGCTAATAGAACAAAATAAGTATTTACATAAAAGATAATTTATAATTTCAGTATGACAACCTTCATTAATTCAATGATAACGGCTGACTTCCTTTCTTAAAAAAACCCCAACAAATAACATGAAAACAAACAGGCTAACGCAGCAGTCAGATCCATGCTTCCTCCCCAGCTGTTAACAGCTGTTGAACAGTAAAAACTGTATGCCTTTTGGTTAGCACCTACGCCACAAATACAAGTTATTAGAGTGATGCATTTCTCTTGGGGTGGCAAGAAACCACAGTATTTCCACTAACGATGGGGAAAGTTTCCCTTTTGTCTCCTCCACCCCCTGGGCAGCAATCCCAAACCCCAGGACTGACCGGCCCCTCCTAGATGCCTCATACTCCTGCCCCTGCCTTGCTTTCCTGCCTGGCCTTGGGTGCCCACACCAGCCCTCGCACTCCCGCGCCCGGCCTCTCGCTCCCACACCACCTTCCCCTGGTCAGGCCAAAGCAGACCCCTCCGAGACGTGACCCTCTCCTCACTGGCAGCCATTACACCAGAGCATCCAAAGCACTTTTCGGCTCATCTGTGAAAACATCAGCTTGGGTTTTGCTCATCAGCTGCAACTAGAACTGGGCACTCAAGCCAAAGGACAGACTCCGTTTGTTTTGGTGTTCCCCCGCCATGATTTTTGTTTTTTGTGGGGGGTTTTTTTTCTGTTTATTTGTTTTGTTTTTTAAATAAGACTCTTCTTTTCAAACTATCTTTTTCTATATGTGATATGTTTTGGCTCAGTTACTGTATTGAAACAGTAGCTCTCCCCTCCCTCTCTCCCACTTGGCTCAAGTCACTACTGTGACTCAATATGTGATTTTGATTTATTAAGACTAATTTCCTACAACAAGCAAAACAAAACACATACAATGGCCCATCTGGGCAAATAATTTCTGAAAATGCTTGCAAGACAAATAGCACAGCATACTCTGAGACACAACACATGAATAATAAACGGGCATTTTAGCATTATATATTTGCTAGCATATAATAAGATATACTGGATTTACATTGAGATTCAGATTTGTCTTATTTTAAAATGTTACATTTCGGTTTAGTTGAGCCAGTATTTCACATTATTTCTGTTTCTATCGAAATCTTGATGCTGTTTTTAATACTAAAAAGTAATTTATCAATTCTAATTAAAATTATTTAATTATATCTCAAGTTGCTGTATTTAACAAAACCAAACAACAACCTGCAGACCTCAGGCCAGCAAAAAGTACACTGATTTCAGCCAGGGATAATATATAACTTAATTAGCAACAAACAACAACATTAACATATGCTTTCCATAAAACAATGCTCCAGTGATGTTTTTTTCAGTGGGACTGGACTAGAAAGAGCTCTCCTGTTCTGATTCATGGACAAACTTCTGGTTTTGACAGAAGTTTTAACGCCGCAGCAGAAGCAAGGTTGGAGCTTCCAAACTCCTTTTGTTTTTACAGCATAAGGACCTATGAGAGAACAAAACCACTGAGCACAGCCGAGTGACTGAGGCTGCCAGGCCTTGAACAAGATCTCCACATCTCCAGATGAGTAGCCTAATGACTGAATTATTATTGGTTGGTCTGCCTTTCTATCTGCCCCTCACGGAACGCAGACAAAGGGAATCTGGGTGAATTTTTCTTCCTTCATGGCCACATCTATGTATTTTCCAGTAGGAGCCCAGCTGAGTCATCTGCAGCGGGGGGCTTGTCCCTGCTCCTTCTCCTGCACGCTCCATCCCTGTGGATGCTCCCCCAGCAGCCTCACCGGGGATGCGCAAGTCAGAAATGAGGAAGGGGTGCAAATGACTGTCTCAAAGCAATAGCAGTTTGCAGAAACCTAAGAGCAGCATAGGATTTTGACAGACTTCAGACACCCCAGCCCACTATTTGAATACATTTCTTGTGAATTTTACTCCTAATGGAAGCCCTGACAGATAAATGCTCCTAAGCAAGCAGCAACTACACCCCGTTTAACTGCCTGAGCGCTACAGCCTGTATTGTGAGAAACATTTCCTAGTGAGGCATCCCCATTACTGTGTAGTCTGCTGCCTACTACCATGGCCTCATGCACTGCTGTGTGATACGCTGCTTTGCAAAGAGGGCTCTTTGTTGATTTTGATTTCTCTTGGTAACAAAAGAATCCCCCAATGGACGGCGAATGCATTTTCTCCAACTTTGATTGACAAGTAAATGTGAAAATATGTTACAAAAGCAAAAAGCTGCGAACCCAAAGATGACTTGCTAAGATCTATATTTGACCGAAATTTGCCAGGTTCTTCAATGAAACAAGAGAGCTAAATTGCTAGTAAATTTTTGTTTATTTTTCCCAGGCTGGCAGCATTTATGTATCTCTTCTTGCTTTAATCAGAGATATGATGAAATCTAATGTCTTCAAAATTTTTATACAGCATATATTATATATGTGTACGTATGTATTTCCTAAGAAACAGAAAACCATACAGAAGACCACACAGAGAAAGATTATGCTCAGTCTTTTGAGTAAGCTGGATTGTTTCAAGCACTGGGATGAGTTGTTTCATTGCATATGGATTATGAAAAAGATCATAACTTATTCTCAGAGCTGAGCATTCAGCATCTCTATCTGGAAGCAGAGAGATATCTGATTCTTAGCAGAGGAGAAGAAAAACGTCCCATGAATCTAGTAAAAACAAACATTTAGAAAAAAAATAGGATGAGAAACAAACTGTGTATGACTGATGAAGTAATCTGAGATGACAGTTTATTTGAAGACGGGGTGAACAATTTTTATACAGCAGAGCAGGAAATAAAAAACACGTTAATTTGCTCTTCCCTGGCATTATAGGACTTCATGTATTTATAAGACTTTTTATATATATTAGAAGGCTTTATATATTATAAAACTTTATATTTGTTTCAGGTTTCATTAATTCTATCTTTTATTTTCCTGCAGTATATGCATTTCTTGCTGCTATTTATTAATCAGCCAATAACTACTGTATTAATTCACTTATCACTGCTGTTTATATTTGGAGATGAAGGTGGCGAGGGCTGTTACTGCTTTTACAGTGATGTGAATTCAGAAAGGACCAAAACAACTGTAGAAAGTGTTTGCTTCAATGAAAATTTCTCCTGTACCTGAACTGCAGACAAGCTGAGGCAGGAGGACTTTGATGACCCAGACCATTCAAAACCCGCACTGAAGAAGCAACAGTCTCTGTTGCGATGTGGATCCTACGTTACTTGCAAAAGATAAAAATCAGTCTTGGGGTCAGCTGGGTGCCGTCCTCAACAGGCTATGATGGTGTGCCTTGGCAGTATCGTGGTGCAGAGAACACAGGCTTTCGCCTCCTATATTTCTGTATAGGAACCATTGCGGAAGTACCTGTATAATAGGGTCTGCATGCAATGAATCCTGAAAGCCCTGAAAGCATACTACGTGTGCACAGATTGTCAGTGCACTGCACACAGTACACGGCTAGGACTGGGGCCCAATCCCTTCAGTGTGTCTTTTTCTATTAATCTGTGTATCTGCATTAAATTCAGTGCCTCAAATTACAGATAGTCTGTGTGGTTAGTGACCAAAGAGAGAATTAGTATCTCTGGGATTCCAGATGTGTTGCTTCACACTTCCACAAGGGATGTGTAGCACCTGAAGTCCTGAGGAAATTTCCACTGTCTCCAAATGCTTTGGGCAGACAGGAGAGGGAAAAAAAAAAAAAAAAGAGGACCTGCTTTGGAAATCCAGACATATGGCAGTTCTGGGAAAAGTGCTCTGTTTTGTAAGGGACACAAGTCTCTGCAGGTTTTGGGAGGTATGTGGGGGGCAAAGCAATAACTTCTAAGCCTGTTGGGGCTGCTTAAGTCCCAAGTGCTGAAAGTAATATAACAACAGTCTTTCTAAGCATTGGATGAAACGAAGAACGGAATATTTTGAGTATTAGTCCAAGTCAGCTACAACTTTGGATGAAAATCAATCCAACTTGTCTCCACTTAAATCTCATATAAAAAGTCTATAATGTAATAAATTTTATACATGTCTAAAAATATATATACACTTTTAAATTAAGTAGTAGTTCAATGATTTATTGTATTATTCTCTACTGTCTAAGCCAATTAAATTCACATTTGAAATTAAATTACGGCTAGCTCGTATTATCGGTAAGAAACATCTCAGTACTGTTGCTTTGAACCTTGCTGTGACAGCCTCCTTTGTATAGAAGGCTAAAAGGAATTCAAGTTACATGCATCTCTTAATTCACCTGGCAGATCCATGAGACTTTGGTGGGGAGAAAAAGAAAAAAAAAAAAAAAAGAATATGGGGGTCCAGATTCAGCAAGATTTGTTTTGGCATTGATCTCATTTTAAGCACTAGGATATAGCACTGTCATCTTGAATTACAGCTATGCCCTAAGCATTGATCTCTGACTGACAACAGCAAAACACACCGATTCTCAAAATCTGTCAAGACTAGAATTAGGCCAACAAAAGACAAATAAGTTAAACTTGTATAATACTTATTATATTATAATCCTTGAGAATGCCACACAACCCTGCTAGTAAAGGTATAGTCAAAGCTTTTTCACTTTTCCCTAACATTCTCATTGCTTTTCAATGCAATTGATCCTTTAGGATTTTTGACCTTGACCTCAGAACCACTTGTGTTTGAACTGTGAAAAGCATTATGCTGAAGAAAAACATTAAAACATATTTACGTGCGACTATGTGGCAAGAAATAGTACTCAAAAAAAGCGCAATGGGGGATTTTATGTTTATCATCAGTTGCAGTTCTTCAAAATCAACTTGGGACTTTGTTTGATCTGTTTTTGCATTGCTAAAAGTAAAAGTTACTACATGTAGATTGAAACTCAGTAATTCTACTGATCTGTGAATCAGCAGCTACAATAAGCCCTTCAAATACCTTTTCTGCCAGGGACGCAAGTAACAGCAATTGCTGAATTGTTGAATTTCACTTCACTTTTTGCTTTGCAATGTGTTTATAAAATGGCCTGCTATTTGCACAATCATTTTTTTAAAAAAACAACAACTATATTGTAAGGATTTAAGTCCCAGAAGAAAAAAATGAGGAACTGCTATAATCTCCAAAAAAATGGCATTTCAGCCTAAATGACAGGCAGAAACTGAAGACGACTTGCATACAGATTATTTGTAACATGCTGGAGTTGGGATGCACCAACTAGAACAATACATTGACAAGAATTTTATCCACGTCTGTGGGATTTAGGATCAATGAAGTTATTCATCTCCTTGCATTTGTGGATAATCTTAATAAGAAGCTAACAAAGAAAGGCTGCTGTACACCAAGACTGTCAGTTTGGGATTTAAACAAATGAACAGTTTGCTACTCCTGCGTGGCCAGTGACAAGCCACTCTTGTTTACAGCCTTGTGCTGCATTGCTACCCCGCTCGCCAGAGGCACACGGTACGTCAGGCCCCGCTGACCCTGCACGCTGCGTCCTCAGCCCCCGATCGCCAGCGTGGGGAAGGAGGCTGCAGCAGCAGTCACGGAGTGAGGAGGAAGAGCTGGGGTCCAGCAGGAGAAGACAGGAGGTGCAAGAGGAGCTCTCGAACACGGCACCTATTAGATTTGCTCCAGAAATGGTTAAGAATTACTAAGCTAAGCTACACCTTTTAGGAAAATGAATCCTGTTGATTTGAACGTAGCTGTAGTTGACAGTACTCCACAGCCTCGGCAAATTTATCTAGCAGCAGATTATCCCGATTTTCAAAAACACGCACTTTTGCAAAACAGAACGAGAGACAGACAGAAAGCCAACAGGCCCAGGCTTTCTGAGGGGTAAATGCAGCATGGCTGGACCTCGTTCTATTAAAACAGAAATGTTCTTTCTTTTAAAAATCTCAGCACATCTTCCTCTTATCCAAGAATATGCTTTCCTCTGGGTAGTTTAGCAGTATTACTTAAGCAGTAGAAAATTATTGGGGGCTAGACACATCAAATCACCTATGCTGCACATTCTGTGCATTGCTTGGTTCTCTGCTCTCCAGGCTTCCTGCCTCTCTAGGATTGCTTCCACATATGCAATATGCAACTGTTGCTTAAAATGGTGTTGCAAATGTCAAACACTTAAGAAGAAACAAAGGTAACACCTTATTTTATCACTGTTTAAATTCCACCTTACATATTGCCTCCCCTCCCCAAAAAGAATAATTTGATGAAAAAAAATCAATTTGCCTGTAAAATGAGTAATGGTATTCTGTATAACTCTTCCTCTATACAGTCTACACACACGATCGATTACACTTTAAAACTCCTGATTTAATCGGCTTTTCAGTGTCAGTTTTTATTTGTATATTAATATCACAACTGAAATGAAAATTCAAGAAGCAGAAAACAGCTACATGTGTTTGATGTCATATGTGAAAGCCTTAGATATTTAGCAACTTCTTTGATGCTTTGATCTCTGAAGAAATCTTACTAAAATTATGATCAAAGGAATTTATATTATTCCAAGTACTTAACAACAAACCATCTTAGGGCAATAATCAGTATTCTGTTTAATCCTTCACCCTTGGAATCCATTATTGCTAAGCAATTCAATCTGATGGGACTTACATTTACTTAAGGATGATATTCTCCTAAAACAGAATTAGAAGTAACAGAAAACACTTCCAACTTGCAGAAAGAACTAGGAATTGGATTTTATTCTTCTGACTCAAACGTGTTCTTTGAAGCTGTTTTTTAAATGTACGTGACTTAAGAAAATTGGTACGCAGCTCATTATGGGACCTTTCAGCTGTTTGTTTTTCGACAGCAGACAAAGAAAAAGAATTTCCAATACACAGCTACTTTTAATTTAATCTGTTGCTAACTATTTCCTATTGTCAGTGTTTATAGAAGACTATTACACAGATGGATATATCTAATATTTATAAAGTAAATTAACACTCTACTTTATAACGTGCAAAGGTAGATAAATAATGAATTATCCTTTTCATCAATCTGACCACATAATGTCTATTTCACTGTAAAATTAAGTACAGCATCAGACTGGTTGTTGTAATCCCCCATGGCAAGTTAAATCAAACAACGTGATACAAAGAACCCCTAAACTGCAGCCTATAGAACAGCTGAAGCACATTAGAGCCAAGCAAGATTTAACAAAAACACTAATTACTGGTTAGATGATGGATTTACCACCAGTGTTTGAGGAGAGGTAAAGGAGGGTTGTACTGTTGCAGGAGCAAGTAAGAGATCAAACCATGACTCCCGGTCACAGCCACAATCTTAATAACCTCCCACATCCTGACAGCAATTCCTTTTCCCATTTTACCTGTGCAGATTATTTTTCTTCCTGCACATCCCACTCGCTGTGGGGTGGACTTTAATCTTACAGCGGTTTTCTACTAACTATTTACATCCCCATACTCCATCATTCTTTAATGGCGAAAGATTGCAAGTAGACTAATGTGAAAACACATCTGACTCTGAACAGAGTGTTGTAAGCATTCTTCCAAGCTGACAAGAAAACATGCCTACTTTAAATGAAAATCAATCTCTGTTAAATCTGTTAGCTCCAGCTCATTTGGACTGGCACCACTTTAAGAGCTCACAAAGAGGTGTGCTGAAGCAGTAATATCAGAGAATCATGCATTCAACTCTGAAAGATGGCAGATGCACCAGGACTGCAAGCGCATCTGAGGGAACCCAAAAAGATGACATACACAACCTACCAATGAGTTTGTCATTGTCAGATATCTTTCCTTTTCAGCTGAGGGGCTTGAGAACAAGGCCTGTTAAGAAAATGTTTTTCAAAGGTGCGCAGCTAATTCATCCTGAAGCACCTTCTGTCCTGACTTCACCATTCCATACAATTCAGTTATCACACCCTTATAGACCCATTTTGTCTTTATAATCCACAACACTGGAAAATAGGAAGCTGCACAAACAAGGAGATATTCCTCCAACACAAGGATATCACAGGATTCCTAAAAGACTCCTAAAGGCGCTCACACAGCCTGACTTCTAGTCACAAACTTCATGTGAATTATGGGGCTCAGGAGTTCCTCCATGTTCTGGGGACTCTGGACTGTAGGACAGTTAATCAACAGCCAGGAATTAGAGCAACTTCAGGGAAATAATTTTGCCTTATTAGAGTTCATAAACCAGCTGGCACAACAGAATCTTCAGTTGCCTTTAGTCCTGGGCCCACTGCATGGCTATTTCAGGCCTATTATCCTGGGAAATGTAACATGCAAAGCAGTACCAACTAGAAATTTTAGCTTCAGCTCTGCTATCAAACACAGTGATAAAATGCTTTTATCTCTGAAAGCTACTTACTTGATTAAAGTGCTGAAGTTTATCAATTAAATTGCTGATGAGTGGGTCCAATCCTCTGACTTTCAGTTCTGGGTTATTAATTTGTGCTTTCAGTCCATTGGAAACAACTCTGCTGGTATAACTGGAAAAGAGGGGGGAAAAAAAAGACAACATCAGTGACAGGAACCATATCCATCGGAATCAAAGATCGTATTAAAAGGGACTTACAGAAGGCACATATTTTCTAAACAGGAATAAAAAATTGTAATAAATATTTATGTTTTAAATATACAAAACGAAAATAAAATCAGTTTCTTGCAGTATCATTCATCACTTTGAACTATTCAAGTCATGAATGACAATTTCATAAAGCACATAGACATACCTTTCATTCATATTTTAATATTTGAACCTTTATAACAGAAATTCTTAAGTTCTTCCATGCAGCAAAGCTGATAGCTTCCAAAAAATCATTCTTTCATAATTACAGAAACCCAGGGGATTTAAGACAGAAACTAAACATTATGAGATTGATGTAAAATCCAATGAAACAGCAGTCTGATTTTGAAAAGATTCGACTTCTCTTGCTAGACTAGCAGTTTATAACCGAACTGTCCAGAGACACTGTAAAGCAGCACCTCCTGTTGTAGCAGTGCTCCTCACCATGCCTTCTCTGCATTACAAACTGGCTAGCCAGAGTCCACGTACAGGAAATCCCTCTAACCAAGTCTTGCTTTATTTGAGGAACAGCAGCTGTTCTCACCCACAAGGACCTGTCGCTTATCAGCAACCTTCTCCCACCAACTGTTGACTAAACAGTTACTGCCAGTCTTTTCTGGAATACACCATAGTGTATTCTCAAAACCCAATTGGTTTGGGGCTCCACCCATGTACTCTGACGGGGAAAATTCCAGGATTGTACACATTTGGTCTCTACTTCTGAACATGTCTTTACTACAGTTGAGGAGGTGAAGTCATCAACACATGTATACCGAGTTCAGTCCTGGAGTTATTCAAACTACTGCATATTGGCTGCAGAGTTGATCTAGTTCATGCAGGATTTAAGTTCAACCCACCTGCAATACACTGCAAATCCCAGAGAGAGCGAGCGCCACTTTCCTGGTGAGTCACACTTTTGAGGGTGGTATGTAATCACTGTCATTAGTTTGGTGCTCATTTGTCACAAAGTGGATGACAAATGTTTGCATGACCACTTCTGAACTGGACAAGAGACTGTTCCCAAGCCAAACTCTCTTAGACACACACACCCCCATGAGGATCTTAATGACATCATGTTGGCATCTTTGTAGGTCAGCTAGCTGTCCTGGTTTCAGCCAGGGAGAGTTAATTTTCGTCATAGAAGCTAGCGTGAGGCTATGTTTTGGATTTGGGATGAGAAAATGTTGATAAGGTGCTGATGTTTTGAGTTGTTGCTGAGTAGTCAAGGACAGTCCAGCTTCTCATGCTGGCCTGCAGCGAGCAGGCTGGGGGTGCATGGGAAGCTGGGAGGGGACACAGCTGGGACAGCTGACCCAGGCTGGCCAAAGAGATATTCCATACCATATAACGTCATGCTCAGTATATAAAGCTGGGACAAAGAAGAAGGAAGGGGTGGAGGGACGTTCGGAGTCATGGCGTCTGTCTTCCCAAGAAACCATTACGAGTGACGGAGCCCTGCTTCCCTGGAGATGGCTGAACACGTGCCTGCCCATGGGGAGTGGTGAATGAATTCTTTGTCTTGCTTTGCTTGCGTGCGCGGCTTTTGCTTTACTTATTAAACTGTCTTTATCTCAAACCATCAGTTTCCTCACTTTTACTCTTCCGATTCTCTCCCCCGTCCCACCGTGGGGGAGTGAGTGAGCGGCTGCGTGGGGCTTGGTTGCCAGCTGGGGCCAAACCATGACAGTAGCAATCGGCTGTGCTCCTTTGGACTGAAACATCAAGAGAAACATCTTTCACTTTGATCAGACCTTCGAAGAGATACTTTGATATCCCAGATGTTTTCCTATCAGTGAATCCTTCACTGTAAACCAATTTGTGCTGAAGCTGAGAAAAGCACCTTAAAGTAGAAAAAAGTGTCCAAATTCTATTGCAGAAAGGCAATAAAATGTGGCAGGGGGAGACCTAGCTCTCCAAATATATTTGTCATATCTTAATTTCATTTAGTGTGAACAACAAATTTTATGCAAACTACTGGCAAAGCATATTGTATTATACTGCTGTAAAACATGTGGCTTAAAAAGAGAAAAAACTGAGAATGGTCAACCTTTTCAGTAAACTCAACAAATTTCACTTGTCAGGAAAAAAAGAAAAACAAATGGTTTGGAACAAAGAATTGAGAAAAATCATATTTCTCACTAACAGCCAGATAGTATTTCGAGGATGAACATTAATGAAAATCTTTTTCAATGAGTTTGTATTTTTTTGTTCACTGAGCATTTTAAAGGTAACATTCTAATTTTCCTTGATGTGTAACTCACACAAGTATAAACTAATCTGGAACTATAAACTTTCATGATCCAATGGCATGTGAAACATAATGGTCAAGTTCTGATCTTACAAGTAGACCAGACAGCTGGGCCAACGTCCGCAGGAAGAACCCAGCTAAAGTACAATTTTGAAGTCAAGACCAGTATAGACCATATCAATCCACACCGATTCATTTGGACAATACAGGAACACTGCTGCACCTTACCTGCCTTTACCTTTACCTTTATTCACAAGTCACACTATTTGCTGAATGCTCAACATTGTTCACCATGTGAAAACAGACGGTTACCCACTGTAGATGTATAGGGACACTTCACACAGCTTTTTGAGATCGTCTAGTTGCCATACAGGAGAAATTTGATTGAATGGGTGAGCTCCACCCATCTGTTCAGTGAGTCTCTGTATACGTAGCTTTGCCTGATCAGAAAGTCATCAACAGCCGCAAAAAGCAAGGGTTTTCCTTTTCATTGCTCTTGACTGCTCTCCATTCAACCTCTGGTTAGAGCTATCGGAATTTCTCTAGAGGCTTATGTTATTCTAATCCAGGATAAAGAACGCAAAATTGCTTCCCCTCTGGGTTGGTTGGAGTTGGGTTTTTTTTGGCAAATGATACTGCTTTTTTTTTTTCCTCCTCTGAATCACAAGCCACCATTAAATGCCTCTAGGTGGTATTGCAAACCTACAGCACTGCATGGAGTTTGCATAAACATGACCGATCAGGGGTATTGGCAGCAGCAGCATTAATGCCAGAGTCCTCAAAGGGACCCAAAATGTGTAAAGTCAATTTCAGTCAACTCTCATGTATTGCTGTTGCTAAATATATACCCTCTTTTACATGCATCATTATCAGGAAAATAGGACCATTTGGTATGAATGAGTTCACAGTCCACCAAGACAAAGGGGATACTCATATCCTTGAAGTTCCATACACGTTTAAGGTCTCACTCTTTAAAGCTCTAGAAATATGCATAAATTATGCACAGATATTTCTGTTGCCCAGATTGCTTGTAATTAGATTCATAATGTGGATTACCTAAATTTCAGATGTCAGAGAAAGCATGCGTGAGTTGTGTGAATCCTACATCATTTCCTCATCTCCTTGGTCTAGCATAGCTCCAGTATGGCAGTCACTAACTACATCTAACTGCTAATGCAAGACACCAGCACATAAGAGTTGGCCAAGCTATGGTCTAGAACATGTCCTGCATGACTTAGCAATGCCCAGAAAACCAACTACAGACCTTTGGCAGTGGTGAAATAGATGTGATCTGCCAAATGAATGGTGTAAAAAGCTGATGTAAAGAGAGGCAAAAAACCCCCAACTTACTTGTAGAGCAGAGCACAACAATACCAGCTCTTGGGTTTCCCCATAATAACCCATACGCGCTGCTTGTCATGTGTGTTCTTACAGAGAGGTCATGTCTATAACAAACCTAAGCCCAGAAAGACTCAGATGAACTAAAAAATGGTGAGTTCAGAGAAGGTGGGCTACACCTCTCAAGGAGACAGACAGGGCAGAGAACTGAAGAATTGCACAGCCAGACAGAAGGGAGAAATTCCTCCAGTCCACCACAGCCAAGAACCAAAGACTGTACTAGAAAAAGACATTATGTCCATCTGACTCAAATGATTACCCTGTAAACTGCAAATCCTTCTACTAGCTCTGTATCATGGTAAAATACTTTGAAATAAACACTATACATCTCCTGAAAGATAATCTGATTACTACACTTCTTTGCACTATCTAAAACATTTCTTTTGTTGACATCAGATCCTGAATTACTGGAAATGTATATTAAGTGAAGATCAGAAATTGGCTTGCTTTATTTAATAACCTGCAATTTAACTGAAATATTGTAGTACAGAATTGTTAACTCTGGTTACAGCTCTAGTGCTTTATTAATAGTAAACCCAGAAATGTCAGTAGGAATGGCCAGGAAAGTTGTATTAAAATATTGTCACTGGAGCAATCAAAGTAACTGTTACATTGAGCCCAAGGAACAGTGCATGCAGGAAGAATTTTCATCCAGACCTCAAACCTCATGCCAATGTCTCATCCTTAATGCCCAGCTGATCATTTGGGCAAAGCTATGATACTTTAAAAAAACAAAACCAATTTATAAAGAACAATCCCCCAAAACCCAGCTTTACAGTATTTCAGAACAGTATCAATAATTTCAGATTTTAGTTAACACAGCTCATCGCAGGTTTAAAAAAAAGGTAAAAAGTGAAATGCTGTTTACACATGGGATTACATTTCAACTTAAGGAACACATTTTTATTTTCTATATAAATATAGATAAATTAAGATATTTGAGTCTAAACACTTATTTTAAAATAAAGTCAGACATGAAATGTGTCTGAAATGTGTTTTTAACTCCTAATATGAAAAGGGATCAAAGTATAGGATTCCGTCAAAGACAAATATTCCCTTTTAGATAGTTCAATACTTTAAAAACTATATATAAACCAGAAATAATTTCAAACTCCAGGCAAAAGACCGTAGGAGCTGCATTAAGGATAGATCTTAACTAGCAGCAATATTTAGCTACAAAAGCCCAAGAAACAGGGTGCTGTTTTCATACCACTTCTTTCCCTCCTCCCCACAGGAGACCATACCAGTCAGGATATAAGTGTCTGATAAAGCTCTTGTAGGCAGCTTTTCCAACTATTATTGATTAAGCTCCAGCTGGGAGACTATTTCCATTACTACGTACTCCTCGGGGTGCTATTACCCTGAGTTGTGCCACCGGCAGCCACTAAGCACCCCAGTGCTTTGATCCGGTGGCTAATGGCCTGTCCTTTTCACGAATGCAGTCGGCTCCAGCGCGTATGCTCACCAGAGGGATTCCAAAGCAAGACACCACACCGCACTCCATATGCTTCGCAGCATGCACCGAGCACTTCAGAATTATCTATGTTGGAAATTCATGCTACCTGGAGCCTGAACTTCATCTGAATGCAATTCTCTTAATTTTAGTCCTCTTTTCTCCACTTGAGTATTTGGCCCAACATAGCTGCATAAGAGGCATCAAAATTTTTAATTAATTGTAGGAGAAACAGGACTTCTAACATAAGGCAAATCTGAAAATTTGAGCCTCACATTCAGTTCAGAGAAATCCATGAACTGCCATAAACATCTCTATGGGACAGAAATTGCTTTTGATGAAATCATTTGTCATACGACCTTGAGAGTTGCCATATACATAAAATAAGAATAAAATACACTGACTACAAAATTAAAGACATATTTGCCAAGATGTTTCTAATTTGTTAACCACATTTTAAAAAAATATAATTACACACTACCCATCACTAAAGCAGCAATTTTGAATCAGAAATATTTTTTGTAACGTGCTGTCTATTTTTTCATCTTTTTTGTTAGTACTTGTTGACTAATTCCACTATGATCAACAGGGGTTAAAACACCAACACCTTTCTGAGACACACTGGCAAACTCAAACTCTCTGTGACCAAGACTCTACTGGTTCACATTTAACCGGTCATTTCTTTGGCATTACGAAATGTGACTGTCCTATTTTCTGTACAAATGTATAAACTATTCTGTTAAGAAAAACAACCCTTCACCCCACAACAGAAAAGCACATTAAAAAACTGTAGAATAGACCACCTAAAAATGTTTTCTCAGACTTCTAAAAATCAACAGCTGTCCAGCAGCCTGCTAAAGCCAGAGAAGTCTAAAAAAAGTAAGCTACTGATTTTATAACCAACAAAATCATAAAACCGTTGAGACATTGCCAGACTTTACAATGATCATTTCACATCCAGCTCTGCTTTTTTTCATCTTTATGCATAAATTCTTAAACAGGAAACAATCCTAGAGATATATGTTGCCTGTAAAACTACCCAGAAGTAGATAGCACTATGCAAATAGTAACTACAATGAATTAAAATTATGTCTGTTTAGGCCCATATGTCTGAAAGTCAGTCATTGACCGCAGGCTCTCATTTGCTTTAAAAAAAAAAAAAAAAAAAAAAATCTGAAGTAGCCTGTTTATTTCAGTAATATACTCAACACACTGTCAGAGCATACACCACCCACCACCACTAAATGACTCAGAGGTTAAAGGGTTAGAGGGGGAGAAGGAAGGGAAGAGCTTTGAATGTGTCATTTAGTAAGAAGCAATGAGAAATACGTATAAGCCATTTAACTGGCCTTAAGATCCACTGAACAATTAATTCAGTTACATTAGGCATGGTTCACCAGATGGTGTGTTTTGTCTTATATTTATTCATAATTTGACCCTTGGGCTGGAATGGTTTGCCTGAAATTCAATTATGTGAATCCACTGCTGATCTACACCAGCCTGTTGTGTCTCCAAATTAATAATTTTTGGACATTTCCCTTACAGTTTTTGTATGCAGCCCTTGGCACATGCAAGACACTGACCTACAGGGCTCTGCAAGGAATGATTTTCTCTCAATTCAAGGATCACAGAAGTATGCACCAACCAGTAAAAGCAGTGCCAAAAAACCCGTATGGTTGGGGAATTTGAAATAATTAATCAAGATTATCAGCTTTGATCTGATTGATTATCAGCTTTGATCTGATTAACCCTTCATTTGCAAAATGGAAAGAACAAGCAGAATATATGGCAATTGTATATCCCTTGCATGGTTATTATAGGTGCCTGTCACTTAGTAACTTGAAGGAAGCAAAGCAAATGCTATTTTCCTGAAGTAGTGTTGATGCTTAAACATAATTCTCCAGGAGGAAGAGCCAGCCAGCACAGGATTCTCCATTGACTGAGCTGTCTCTAAGCTGCTCCACAGGATGAGACTAGCGGTGGGGGAGTCCCCCCCATCTCCTTGCAATCCTTGTCATTAAAACTGACCAACGGCCTGTGCTTCATCTCTGAGCGACTCCCACAATAGCCCTACTCAGAGAAATGCCTTGTATCATACTTTTTATAATTTCTGTAACAGCTTAGAAAACCTGGATTACAGTCATTGAGCATCTTGGCTGAGAGGTCTCAAAGAAAGGAATGATCAATCTATGACCAGTACTGTTCTCTAGGAACTAAATGCTCTTTCACTAAGCTGCCACAATAAGCAGTTTATTTTTTAAAAGAAGAATAAAAGAAAGAAATACATCTTCATAAATTTACTGTCAGATAATTAGCAGCCATGAGGGAAAAAATTGCCGAAGTTTGCAGATTTTGGTTTTGTTTTATGATTAGGTTTCCTTTCATCTACCCAACATGAATATTCAGCATATAAGTGCTTTGTAGAGTTAAATCCTGGAAGACTTCATGACTGTAACATTTATTCAGTTGGCCTGATCCATTAGGTCATTCTGCAATTAGCTCCATTAACTTAAATGTATATATTCCTTGTTTATAGGAAAGGTTTCAGTCGGACCTCCATTCATAGCAGGACTGCAATAAGAGCAGCTGACAAAGGTGTCCTCTAACAAGTAACATCCTGCAAAAAACACAAAGGCACATGTTGGGAAATCTTGAAAGCTCCAGATGTTTTCAAGCCCTTGCATACAGGACTGCAGGCTTTTATGCGATGGTTGAAAGTCACATCTTACAACTTCTTGGATAACCTGAAAACCAGTTAGGCATTTTGTTGGTTTTTAAGGAAAAAAACATGCAATTTATGCTAGCGTACAGCAGGAACACTTCTATTGAAGTCATACTAGGGTAAAAATATGGATACATCACATGAAAATCAAACCCTTTTTGCACAAAGAAAAAATTTTCATGTGTTCCAAACGATCAGCTGAGAACAACCAGAACAATATTTGCCAAGAGAAAGATTTATTTGTTTAAAAAAACCTATGTAAAGAGTTCATTTTGGAATGATTAAATAACTGCCAACAGACAAGAAAGCTCAAGTCTGGCACATAATGAGTTTAGCTGCCCTGAAGATTTTGTGAAGCAGAACTGACACGATGTGTATTCCGTCTCTGCCAGAACTACTCTAACAGGTTTCAGTGTAAGTTTCACAAAGAAACTTGTTTATTAGTAATTATGGGAAATGATGAGACAAATACAGTGTGTCAATGGGCTAACAGGATAATTAAAAAAAAATACCGCAAAGTCAAATAGCATTTACAATGTTTTTTCTCCATTTCTATAGGACAAAGACCTCCTGCAGTCTAGATTATTCTCCTGGTTTCAGCCAGGATAGAGCTGGTTTTCTTCACAGAAGCTAGCGTGAGGATATGTTTTGGATTTGGGATGAGAAAATGTTGATACCGTGCTGATGTTTTGAGTTGTTGCTGAGTAGTCAAGGACAGTCCAGCTTCTCATGCTGGCCTGCCAGCAAGAAGGCTGGGGGTGCACGAGGAGCTGGGGGGGACACAGCCAGGACAGCTGACTCAGGCTGGCCAAAGGGTTATTCCATACCATACAACGTCATGCCCAGTACATAAACTGGAGTTGGCCGGGGGGCGGGAATCGCTGCTCAGGGATGGGCTGTCGATCGCTGGGTGGTAAGCAATTGCTGTATTGGGCATCACTTGTTCTTGTGTATTCCTTTGTTGGTATTATTATTGTTGTTTCCCTCTCTCTTGCTGTCCTATTAAACTGTTTTTATCTCAACCCACGAGTTTTTTCCCAATTCTCTCCTCTGTCCCACTGGAGGAGGAGAGAGTGAGTGAGCGGCTGCGTGGTGCTTGGTTGCCGGCTGGGGCTAAACCATGACAATTATAAAGACAATTTTAAGACTGCAGGTACAAAAGCAAGTTACTGGAAGGCTTCAAGCGACTGGATGATGCCACCCTATGAACACACTGAAAATCACAGTGAAAAGCAACTCAGTGAAGGAGTGTACACGTAAAAGGTCTTATCATCAAAAAAAGATGTGTTCATCAGTTTTTCCAGAATAATGCTGAAAATGTACTGACTTGAGCTTCAAAGAATACTTGTAAAATGCTTGAAAAGTGTTGTAGAAAAGTTATTACAAATTGTAGGTGAAACAGCCTACATTCTTTTCCTAGGTATATGAAAAGTTAATACTACCTTCAAGGCACACTGAAAGCACCAAAGAAATTTGTAGAAGCTAATTGGACAGTCTTTATTATGCTGAGGGAAGGAAAGTACTTGCCTAGAATAACATCAGATAGGAAAGTTCTTCAGTTAAAAGTGGAATAAACTTTGCAAGACACACAAATGATACCTCTGTATCCATCAAAGTGAATACAATGAGCAATGAAAATGATATAAACCCAAAAGCTGATAACCTAAATATGAACTGGCAGCATAAAGACCATTCCCCATTAAATGCATCTGAGAAACAGAACAGAAAATAGAACAATAAACAAAACAGTCTACACTTATCAAAGTAACATCTGTGGCCACTCCTCAGGGAAAAAGTAAAGCTAACCTGAAACACCTTTTTTTCAGTAACTCCTAGACCAGGGGAGAGCATTCTTCAAGTACAAACAGGAGAAGAGAGCCAAGCTAAATCCTGATGAAGAATCTGATTCTGCAACTCTCAGAGACTGGCAGCTTGCACCCTGTTCTGGGGGCTGTGGAAAAGAAATGGAAACATTATGACTGCCTAACTTTTTAACCTGCCAGATGGAAGACACTACTGGAAAACAGGACTGACTCAGCAGAAAATACAGAGGAGAGGACTTGAACTCTTAGAAGAAAAAATAAAAACAGACTAGAATAAGTCTAGTTTAGACTAGATGTAAGGAAAATTTTTTTCACAATGAGGGTGGTGAAACACTGGCACAGACTGCCCAGAGAGGTGGTGGATGCCCCAACCCTGGAAACATTCAAAGACAGGTTGGACGGAGCTCTGAGCAACCTGCTCTAGTTGAAGGTGTCCCTGCTCATTGCAGGGGGGTTGCAGTAGATGGCCTCTAAAGGTCCCTTCCAACCCAAACTACTCTATGATTCTATGAATAAACTTCACAGCAGTGGAGAGACAATGAATGTCAAGCAAGGGCTTACAATATTTGGTTGATAGGACTTTTGGCAGGCCAAGGCAGCAAGGATCCAATTCCCTTTCCGGAAACCCTGGCTGCTGATACTTAAAAATTAGGCTTGACAGATGACTATGGGTATACAAAAGGATATTCTATGATCCCAGCATAGAAATTTTTATGAAGCAAAATGGGGAATGTCCCAAATTGCACAGAATCACATGTATGTCACAGGCAGACCACCTTGCCTGTGGCTCATTAAAAGCAAAGCAAAACATAACATAAGAAAAATACATTAATGCTAAGAGGTCAAAATTCCAGCTCTCGTCAGAAGTCAGTTTCTCCAAATACACTCAGATACACATGGGAGATTAACAAACAGCTGACACTAATGAATACATGAACTGCAGCTCTGTATGAACTCAACTCAGGGACTGAACTCTGACCTCAGTCTCGGCTTAAGCCCTCTGGCTTCGGCACTCCCTGCCATTTTCATTGCAGCCTACAGCTCCCACTGAGACAGCCCTGGGTGCGTACTGCACGTGCCTATTACTCCATAATCAACTACTCTTACGCCTAATAGTGCAGCATAACTGTTGCGGAATATCACTGCTCCTGCAGCAATTTCGAGTTTCTTGGGTCCATTTTTAATGCTTTCCGCAACTGTCATCCCCATGTCCCTTCACCCACCCTGCTGATTATGCCAACATGAACCCAGCTTTGCTTACTTCATTCTAAACCCTATTCTTCCCTCCCATGCTAGCTTGAAGTACCTTCTCAGGCTACTCTTTAAGGTGACTCACTACCTACCCTAACTCCCCCCGCTCCATGCCTGCATGTATAGCAATGTTGACAAAGTCATCAACTACTGCCAAAGCTGGTGCTCTATAATGGAAAGATGCACTTAGCCTGTACTTACTGGACACAGGGAGTAGATCTAGCATTCCTTCCCATCTCATGCAAAGGAGGCATTTGGGCAGTCCAGTCCCACTCTCTCTTCCAGGCTCATGTACAAGGCAGCTGAGATTTGCAGTTTCGGAACCCCTGTCACTTCCTCTCGATATTTTGGCTCTTTAGGGATGTCTCTGACCATTATGTATTCTAAACATGCACTAATGCACACATTCGATTTCGTTCCATTATACAGTTTTTCCAATGTATTTGTGCAGAGCTATTCAAGGCAATTCTTATCTGCTCCAGTGCCTTCACTTCTGCTCAGGTCTTAATACCTTCTAGTAGGTGTTTGGTCCTTTAGCCACAGATGGAAGAGTTATTGACCCTTTCTGGGCTGCAGGAGTGCGAGGTACACAGTTCCAATCTATTCCTATTTCCAGGCTAATAACTTGATCAGTAAGATGGTGATACTAAATTTTATATAAGTAAAAAGTAAATATAAGGCCTTAATGCTGTATAGAAAGAGATCAGACACTAAGACTTCCAAATCTCCTGACTCAGAGTTCTTAAACTCCTTCGCTTTTGCTTAATCTTTTCCACCAGCAAGACAGCTGAATTCATCATTCCAAAGCACCCAAGTTTTATTCCTTATAGAGCAAGCAGTATTGTATTGCAGAAGCTATGAGCTACCTGTTCAGCTCACCAGCAAATTTATAGATTTCATCCAACTCCTTCCTTTTGCAACTGCCTAACTGGCATAGATCAGGACAATCCACATTTATTGTTCCCCTAACAGTAAAACACCAACAGCCAAAATGCACTCGGCATATTCTGCTGCTGCTGGCTGATAGCTGTGGGCACTGGATCAGGCTGAGCTTAATTACCATTATCCTGTAGGCACTCTTATTGCTAGAATTCCTCACAGATACACCAAAGCCTTTGCCATACTAATACCACAGGAATATGTTTTGAATGCAGACTTTTTCAGGGCCAGCTTCATGGTTTGGAAACAGTTTAGGCAGGTAGCAGTTTTAATTTGTTGCTAGCTTATATCTAACAATGTTTGATGCAGCAGTTCAGTATCAAGCAAAAAATCAGGGTTTTGATCACACTTGAAAGCACTGCAGAAAATGGTAGTATTAGTAGAGAGCAAGTACAGTTTAGTTATGGAGATTAAAATGTCTTAGCACTTGTCCCAGAGAAGTGTTTACCCAGGTCAAGGCTGAAGAGCTTGAGAGTAATGTGGGAAACAAGCGGCCTCAATTCATGTTTTTGTCATTAAATATACAGCATTGTTTTCCTTGCTTGAGTGTCTGGTACTTCTCACAAAAATAACTGCACTAGAGGAGAGATCAAACGTAGAAAGATTTCCCTGTCATCACAAATTTGAAAAAGAGAATATTTATACAAAAATCAATTTACTTGACCTATAGTGTTCAATTGTTCTGCTAATACTGTTGAAGATTTATGTCTGGTTAAAACTGTTCCCTTCCACAATTTAGCTTCTCTCCCACTTGATTTTGCAGTAAGGTCACAATCCTGAGTTCATAATTTTATACTTTGTTACCAGAGACACAGAGAGTAACACAAATTCAACACAAGTTCACAGCAGGATTAACTACATCAAAGTCCAAATTGTCAGTGGAAAGAACATTTAAACACAAATACATATGCCACAAAATACTGCGCAGAAGAAAACCTAAGAAGAAAAATAAGGACAGGGAATCCTTTTTGCCCTGCTGTAAATGCCCTCCTCTTGGAATTCCAAGTGTCACAGGGGCTTCTGTCCTGAAGAAACCCAGTTCAATCATGTGAAGCACTATCTTATTTTTTAGTCACTTCTAAGCTAGATAATAGTAAGTGGGAAGAGTAACCACTTCTGACATACTTGCAGATCAGCGGCATGTTTCCACTAGAGTTTTGATTTCTGGTGCACAGATTCCCTTCCCTTACACCCCCACGAGAGCTCTAACAACTTTGTGTTAGATACAGCAGAAATACTCATTATAAAAACCCCAAGCAAATGAACACAAAGCAGATCACGAGACCCACTAGAAACAGGTAAACTCAAATGACCTTCCCATCACACACATACATATAGTACACTCACAAACATGCATTTTTCACTTTTTAGCTAGAAGGTGCCGACACCTGAAATCAGAAAAATAAACAGAGCGAATAATGTAACATAGAAAGAAATAAGCCTAACAGGGCATTACGCTAAATACAACGAGAAAGCAACCAAAATGTACTCAAACAAGCAACTGATGTCACAGCGATTGTAGGGACTCCCACGCAGCCCTCATCCACATAAAGCCCAAGCTGACCTGACTTTTTTTTTTTTTTTTTGCATGTAAATAACACAAATAATCTGTTTAATAATGACGTGCTACTATTCTCAGTTTATGTTTAGGGGATGAAGTTACAGTGCCTTAAGCAGAGATCCTAAAAGGACCCTGTCCCATCCAGTTCCCACTGATCATCTGAGCCTAAACAACTCAGGCTCATGCTTGGAAGATGCCAATGAACAAGGAATCAAGTGCTGATCTCCCACAATCACCCACCCCTGCATCCTTCTTAATCCTCCCTGGTTTATAACAATAGGAATAAATAGGTGTCTCTTCCAGCCTCCTGGATAAAGGCACACTGATCCGATCAGTCTGCCACCAAATACATTGCTGGAATACTTGCCTCCAGGTGCAAAGGCTCACTTGTACTTTCTTCTCAGCCCTCTTGACACCTTGGAAGGAGCAAGATGCAGCCTCCATTATTGCACCCCCAGCACAAGGCCAAGGAGACACCTGAACGTGGTCAGGACATACCCACGAGCTAGGCTGGCATGGCTAAGGCAAGATGAATCCTCACTGACTCACTGGAGGACTTAGCAAGCTGCCTTTTAATGAATGCTCCCCAGAGGATGTGCATGAGCACTTCGCTGCACAGTCTAAGCACTTCTCATAGTAAGGCAAAGAGGTCAGGACCTATCAAGCAGCATGTTATTTTTTCTGTGGATGTAAGGTGCAACACAAAGTGCTTCAGAGCTTGAGTGCAACCATCCTCAGTTAAAAAAGGAGCTGATAGTTTCAAGTGGTTGCCATGGGCCAAGCAGGCAGAGAGCTCTTTGCTCAAGCTCAACAGCTGCCCTGTGTCTTTTGTGTTTTTTTCAAGTCTTTCCTGAGATGAAGAGAGCTTTTGCATACCACACATGCTGGAGCTGACATCACTCAGCAGAAGAAATAGGTACCTGCCTGTGCTCAGCCATAAGGAAAGGTCTACAAATACCAGGAAAAAAAATGGCAAGAGGACTGACTGTTTTCCTACTAAAAATAGAAAAAAAACCCCAGGAAGTCTCTCCCCCCTCGCCTTTTTTAACATGTGTACAATATGAAAGAACACAGAGAACCAAAGACATTTTGAACACAAGACAAAAGGAATGAGAGAATAGCAGGCAGTTTGTTGTGGCACAGCTATCAGCTACAAAGGACCACTTGTTATCTATGTGCTAAAAATATTATGATGATTAATGGCAAGGACGAAAGAAAAAACAAATAATAGAAGGAAGAATAAATGATGTAACAATGTTTAAAAAAAAGAAAGCATGTGACATTTCAACATTTGCAATAGGATCTGAATAGGCTTCAGTTGCCCGTAGCATCATTCGTCTTTGAGGTATCCTGGAGAACTTTACAAAGGACTAGGCTGGTACTACTATGACTCCAATGCCAAATGGAACAGGAATTGGTCATGAAAAACAGCCCATAAACAAATATCAGAGATAGTTTTCAGTACTAGAAAAAACTTTGCAAGTTTATATAGCTAACACCGCTGGGTACTTAATTTCTCTTTTGAATAAGATGGTAAGGACACCAGTGATGGACCTTCATTCTGAGGTCATGGGCTCAGATTCTTCAACATCTGAGTGTCTGCAGTGCTCGCTGGTTATTCAGTGGCCCAAGCGAACACTTCCTCGGGGACAGCTGCAAGCAACGTCGGAGAGCATGTTCTTGCTTGGGAAGTTTCAGGCAGGCTGACTGTCGGGGGGGTAGGCACATTGTAGTAGGGAAGAAGATTTCTGTCCCCTTCAGGGCACTGAGTTTCTTTTATTATTGTCTAGGCTTAAAGGGACAGGGCTGAGCAGAAGGAGGTGATGGAGACAGCACTGGGTTGCCACGGCACGGGTGGGTCTGACCCGTGGGAAGGTGTCCGGTTTGAGCACTACCTCCCGGACCCTCGGGCAAGGTGGCACTAGCCCAGCCCCTAGCTGCTGCAGTGGGAGGTGTGACAGCAGGGACAGTCACCTCTGACGCTTCCTTTTGTGATCAGCTGGCAGAGACAGACTTGTATTATGACTCTTCACGATGAATACCATGAAGGTAAAGGACACGCAGGAACCCAGAGGCTTTTGCAAGCTATCTGTACCTCCTGCCACATGCCCTGCATCCGGAACAAAGAAGGGACAGAGTCCCACACTGCTCCCTGAACAAGCGTGGACCCAGTCCTCTCTTTTCTACAAGTCAAAACCAATCTTGCCACTCCTGGTCACACTTGCAGCAGCCCAGCACAGGCAGGGGGATATGTGTTTGTCTTTGAGCTCTTTCTCAGGACCATTGCAGCTTTCTAGGTCAAGCAGACCATCAGGAGCCAAAAGGCAGCCAAGAGGGCCCAGGAGCTGTAGGCTCTCCGCAGCGAGCAGGCGGCTGGCGTTCCTCACCACCGCCGCAGTGCCGAGGGTCACACAAGTACGCACATGGCCCCACAGCAGCCGGGGCGGGGGCATTGCTGGGGGCCAGCTGGCCTGGGGGGCCACAGCCTCTCGCTGAGCGCAGGCCACAAGCTGCAGCTGGGTGCACCTGTGCATCAGCGGAGGCAGGCCTGGAGCAGGCACCCCAGTGCGTCCAGTCGGGCAGGGACCTTTCCCACCCGCCACTATGCTCTTGGTTGATGAGATAAAGCTCATGTAATAGGGTCAGGCTTAAACCCTTCCAAGCTTTTTCATAGACTGTGAGAAGCTTTGGATCACACGCAGACAATCTAAGGCAGCTGGAAAACTTGCAGCGAGGACCACTACACCCACAGCCAATATTCAGATCTGAGGAATATATGGCTGGAAAAAAATTTTGTCTGTGAACATTATCCTGCACAAGGCCTTGATGTGACGGTGAACACAAAAACACTCCGTTTAGATAGCAGCTGAGGAGTTTGTCATCATTAATTGAAAAGTTTTCCCCAGCTAAAGACTGTCTTAAAAGCTGAACAAGAAACAATGTCTGAACCTGTCTGCAGTGATTTGCAGAGGAAAGAGAAATTACATTATGCACAAAGCCATTGGCTTGAAAAGTTATGCTGGAAAAAGGCAAGAGGAGCAAGAGAAGGATAGAGTGTTGACTGTTATCTCCTACCAGTGCACAGAAAATCTTTTACCAAAGCAACTGGGTAGAAAAGCTATGAACCAAGTTCTCTCGTTTTACGGACTTGAAATTAAGTGTTTCCTATCAGGAATGGCAAAATATTTTCTGCAGACATTTATTAAACATGTTAATCCTCTATTTTGAGATTGCATTTAAAGAACAATTAATGAGAAAAGGTTTTTAAATGAGATTAAAATTAACGAAAAACAGGGAGTGTGTGAGGGAGTAGTTTATTGCTTGCATTTTAGATGAATCACCTCTTTTTACCATAGCAAAAATTAACTGAAAAAAGGAGAGATCAATTTGGCCAAAAGTAAATTATTTCCCCTCATTGTTCTAGTGTCTAAACTAAAAAAGTCCATTAATTCCTGAGGTGTACAAGATATTCCAATGTGTCTGTATAGTTTTACATACACTTATAAGCTCCTGTTTGGATCTTGCCTTGGCATGGTATTATCAAAAACTAATAGCCTCCATGTAGACAGTTACGTCCAGCAATAATGATCTCTGATCTATTTCTCAAAAGCATCCCTGACACTCTAATGACAGGTCTCTCTCTGGGCAATGGTGCAAACACACCAAATTGCTTGGGGGGGGGAAAAAACATTTAATCAATGTTTTATTAGTTTTCATCTTGAATAGAGCAATATATGATCCGCATGAAAAGGTAAAACATAAAACTATTAGAAATCATTGGATGATTAGCTTAGCCCAGGCCAAATTTGTCAGGCAATCAAAGTCTGTGGCTTAATGCCACTTCTCTAGAAGGGACGAGTCTGGAACGTGTAGAAACAGAACTAAGAGTCACTTGTGAGAGACACAGCAGGGTGGTCACACCACCAGGATGCAGACATTTGTCCTACTTACACAGCATGCATGAAAAGAAACTCCAAACTCTGAGCTAGAGCTACGAACCAAGTAGACTGCATTTCTTTGCCCATATTCAACCATGTCTTCAGCCACCTCATTGCCAGAGGCTGGTTTCCCAGCTGACTCTCTTTTCCCTTCAAAAAGTTGGCTGCTTTTGCAGTGAGGTGGGTTTCCACAGTAGTGGACTGGATTGCAGACTGGAAACCTTAGACCTTAGTCATGAAAACAATTGTGCTTGGATCTGCACAAATTGGTGGGGCTACTCATGGATTTAAAGCTGGACACACATACTGTTTGCAGGATTAGGGCCTTTGTTAGTAAGCGGTTAGAGATATACATAAAATCTGTTAGTACAGTTATCAAGTAAAAGCTACTGATGGAGATACCACCTGCAGAAGCTGTAAGATGATGTTACAATGCAGGCTTATGGCTTACAGTGCAGGTTAATGAGCAGCGAAGAGGTTTGTACCGTGTTTCTGAGAGGTATCATTCCCACCTTTAATATAAAGTAGCCTGGGAGGACAGCCACACTCGGACAGCCTGCTCTCAGCCGCCTCCTATCAGCAGCAGCCCAGAGTCTCTGCTGAATGCTCCAACTAAAAGTCCTAGCAGGTACCACAACACATCCCTCACTGACCCATTCAGCCCTGGGCACGAGAGGTGCATGAAGAGGCGGCTGCAGGACAGCCTTGCTGAGGAGGCGTGTGAATTTTTATACATGCTGGTTTATTGCTTTACTTAGCACATGGAGGTTTTAGGAGGGCATGAGAATCACATCTTGTTCTCCTCTTCCCCTTCTGTAAACTATATGAATCAATCAAAGGAGAAAAAAGACTGAAAACAACTGGTTTAAGAAAACAACTGGAAGCCACCCGGTAATTCCTGCTTACTTCATCTGTCCCACTGGAGTTCGCTGCATAACTCATACACCATTACAATTTGATTCTAAACTTGGGCACAGCAGAATGGCTGGAGCTTGTGACAAGCCTGACACAGCTGGTAGAGGCCACAGTGAGAGAATCCCTCCAGCCCAGTGCAGTGTCAGCCCCACTTTGCTCAGTGCCTGCAACACACATGGATGGCACAGCAAGGACAGCACCTCAAACGCTGAGAGCTTGGTGGCAATAAGACACAGCAAAAGGCTGAACATCAGTGATGCTCCCTGGAGACCACAACCACCTCTAGGCTGTTGTACCTGACTCCATGCAGGCGTTTTTTTTTTAATGCAGAGCAAACATCTTTTATTCATAAAACCTGTCGCCACTTGCCTCGCCAAAAACCTGCTCTCTGCTTCCTTCAAACTAGAATAGTGACCATAGGCTGCCAGCACAATAGGTTCTGAAAGCTGATAAGTAAATAAAGCTCCAAGATGTCCCAGGGCAGTGAAGCACTCCTTGTACCACCTACTGCACTGACCCAGCAGGGACCATTGCAGAGGCCAGGCCATGCTGCATGGAGCAGGCACAAGCTTCACCTCCAGACCTGCAAGGAAGCACAGAGACCACGTAGCCCTGCAAAGACTCTGCGATAGCATAGATTCCTCCTCCCAGCAGGACCCTGGTCTCACAATGAAGGACCTCAGGAATAGAAGTGCTGTATCTTCAGTAAGGGGCAGTGATTAATCACACAGCTGTATGCTTGTGGGAGTAGAAATTAAAAGCCTTTTATTGGTATCGTCATTATTTAATGATAATTAGAGCCCAGTGTGCCATAAACTGCCCCCAGTTTTTATTTTTACAAATAGGAGGTAAATTCATTGGTCCTTCTACAGATGTCTTAGCCCTCAAATACAAACAAAACTGGAAATGCAATGGCATAGTAAAATCCCAGTAACATAGAATTAAACAAACTTTTACCCACTCTGTGCTTTGGAGCAGGGGGGTGAGGAAAGCAGAGCTGTTGCTTAAATTATTCTTGCAGCTTTACACGGTTAGTTTCCAGCAGCTCTGATCTGTCTCATTTGTAATTTCTCCCAACTGCGGGAGGCACGTTGGAATTGCCAGAGATGATCAGCTCACCAGCACATTTAGTCCTGAATTCCTGCCTCTGGCAACTGCCTAACTTCTAATGCTTCAACAGCAAGAAAAAAAAAATGAAAGCTTCCACCGTATACCTAACAAAAGATATTTTTCTGAACCATGGATGCCAGCTTGTAGCCTCAAGCATGGAATTTGATTACTTAAGTTTACATCTTGTCTCCACCTTTCCTCCCAGAGATATATTGTCATTTGCACTCTATTTATGCTGGTGTGTTTTTCCACTGGCCTTCCCAAAAAACAAGACAGAGAAGGCATTTCTTATCCAGCAAAAGAGATCTCATGAGGCAGATCCAAGGGTTCAGAGGGCTGGCATGTCATCTAGGAGTGACACACAGCCACCAAAGAGAGCCAGAGCCTGTAACTGAAGCTACAGCTATGGCTGCAATTATCTACCAAACTTGTGACCTTGATGATATTTTTATATGAAAAGAGTGTATTACCATGTTTCTTTACAAAGCAAGCAAGCTATCATTTCTGATAATTTCTCATCCCAAAGAAATCTGTAAGCTTGGCAAAATACAAATAAAAGCCACTGCTAGCTTTTATGACAAAGCACCAATACCACTTCTGAAGTGCACAAGGTACCCCGAGAGGGACAGGAGCTGGTTCTGCTCCCCTGAAGGGTCGTGACATTCCTACAGTCACCTCGTAGACATCACTGCAAACATGCTACTGCTACTTCAACATACTGCAAATAACTGAAGGCGACTAGTACTGATAATGATTAGATATCCATTAAATCCTGAATTCTGGTAGGAAAGAAGCTCAAGAATTTTCAATTCTAATTTAAAAGCCGATCCAGTAATTTTCTGTCATTTCACTGTGCTCATTTGACATACCAATCTCAAAAAGTAACCCAGCAGGAACTGCACTTCCATTTTAATGTAATTTCAAATAATAACAGCACATCTATTGCTGAAGAGTGATTAGCACTACTATTTCCATAAAAAGCTAAGTAGCACAATATTACTGCTGAAGCTCATCTGTCTACGAAAGCTTGCAGAGTGATCGCCTCCTACAGACTCTCAAAAGTTATAAAACTGCATTCAGTGCAGGGAGTGAATCTCTGCACGTCATCTTTATAGCTGAGTAGCTTTAGAAAAAAGATAGTAATTCACAAGGGTTTAACTCAGCAGAGAGGAAAAAGCCAGTTTGCACTGATTCTACTAAAAAAAATCAAGTAGCTTTGGTTCCATTAAGCTATTACATTCTTGGAAATCATAATTTTATAGTTAAATCTAATACACCGAACACTTTAAAACACAGAGCTTGGCTAGGGGATGCGCTGTAGAATGCTATGAATATTTAGCAGCAATTTGAACCTTGAGCTCCCCCTTGTGCCACATAACTAAATTACAAACAGAATAATTTAGTTTTTCTTTACCAGCTTGGCTGGTTGGGATTTTTGGTGAGTGGATCCAAGAATGCTGATGGACAATGGGCAGCCACTGCCTGGCAAATCCCTGCACAAGTGTTTAATGTCACATATATCAATTCAACATAGGACCTGACTAAAAAAAAGATTAAGGGTATGTAAACAGAAGGTTTTTTAGCTTAGCTAAAAAGTATGTGCGTAGCTCAAAAAAGTATGAATATTTCTTAACCTTACTGACACTCACATCAAAATGCAGCTGTATCTTAATGCACGTAATATGCAAAATGTAACATCTAAATTAACTGTCTTCATGGATTCCTTCATTTTGATCAAAACACAACTTGTGACACATTTTTCAAAGAATATTGCTTTTTCCCTGAAGACTTGTGGTAAGGCCACATAACCTGAGGCATATGGTCCAATGTAAAATAACGGTCTTTGAAAAATCAAATGTCATCTCTATCCTTAGCGTAACTGTCTCATGTGTTGAAAACAAAAAAACAACACGAGCAGTAACCATGTAGACAACAAACCAGACTGCTTCCAAGGACAGTCTTTAAGGCCAGTCATTCTAGCCCCTTACTCCAGATTTATTCATTTGTGATAAAGTAATAGCTCATCTATAAATTCATAAGGAAAAGGCAGTTTGGCTACATTAGTTCTGCTATGCTGTAGGTAACCAATGCTGACACCTGAGCACTGTAAGAATGACAATCATCCATTTCAACAACAGGAAAGCATTTCTTCAGCAAAGTTGCCTACTTGAAATAGAGATATTATTCTCATAAGGAAAACCTATGTCTGTAACTGAGTTTGTCTGATAAAACACATGCAAATAAAAACTGCCTAAAAATGACACTGTTTAAAAAACCCGAACAACTAATGCGCACATAAAATACACCTTAAAAATGTATTAAGAACTACCCTTGCACCAGAAATTGTATCAAAGCAAAATGCTGCTCCCCTTAAAACCAAAAGGAAGTTAGACTTGATGAGAGCAGGACAGGAGCAGGGGGTTGAAGACCCTTTAGAATATTTTAATAGGTGTCATTTAAATAAGCGTTTGAGGGTGTGGGGCATAAGACACAATCAGACAGGTGTTTTGCCATGCTTTGCAAAAGTTAAAAGATGAGATTTTTTGAAATCTTTAGAATTGCATTTGTATTGAAATACGAAAAAACCATGTGTGTTAAAAGTCTGTGGATTGATGCTTTTCTGGGCCTTCAAGCATAGCTCTGCAAAGCGCTGATGTAAACCTGCTCTTTCTGGGATTTATGTCTGCTGTCTTTCGCTGGTTGCTGTAGCAAGGGCTCTCAGCATAAAGAAGTCGACATGTAAGGTCTGTAAACACGTGGACCAACAAAGCAGGCTGTGCTTTTTTCTTTTTCATCTATCGCATGTCCTGCAAGCCTAGGTAAGCTCTGAGTAAGACATGACTAAAGGCACTGCCTTGCCTGGGCTTGCACAGTTAGTGACCGGGAACCTCAGAATCCAACGGCACCAGCATGCACAGAAATCAGAGCCCAGCTTGGAGTTGTACCTGCAAGGCCAGCATATGCCCATTTTTATCACCAACGTCTACAGAGAAAACAGACTTCACATGGTACGCCATGCCGAGTAGTCCCTTGGCTAGACTTGAGACAGATAAGCGAGATGGAGACAACAAAAACATTGCCCACTTTCCCACTCAGCAGGTAAACCAATATTTAGCAAATCTATTTCTTTAGGGCAGTGCTTATATTTATAAAAATGCCTGTAAGTTTTTACAGTCATGCAGCTCTCCCAGAATTTTGTACTGCATGCTAAACAGGTGGCCAATTTGCAAAATATGACTAGTCTTCAAATATCCTCCTAGTTTTTTGGAGTGGTTTGTTTTGTTTTTAATCATCACTCTAATTTTTCTGTTGTCTTCTATGATAATGATTTTATATTTTCTTCCCAGACACAGGTACGGACTTGCACTGGGCTGAATACAGATCCCCATGGAATGAGTACAAATTAAGCAGCCTCATCAGATGAGTATTCCCCACTTTTGGGTTTTTGTGATCTTTTAGGCGGTCTTAATCCAGTGAATACGGGGAGTGCTGATTTAATAATTGTGCACGGTTTTACTCAGAATGTTACCTGGCACTATGTCAAATGCCTTACAGAAATTTAAGTGCATTAACAGAGTTATCTTTATGACACTTCTGTGAATTCCAACAAAAATCCAGCATCAAGTTGGTCTGATAAGATCTCCTGCCCATAAACCAGTGTTTCCTGGAGTTATGTTAACACCTTTTGGTTCTTTATTAATTAGGTCCCATATGACCCTTTATAACTGCAATTATCATCAAACTAACCAGTCTTTATTTGCTTGAGCCACCCCATTCATTGACTTTAAAACAGTGGCACATCATGAGCTTTTATTCCCAGATTTGCTAAGCGGTGGTCAGACACACATCCGTGTGAGCTGTGCAACTGCTGTCTGCCACAGAAGTCCATGGAGAGACCCTAATGCGCACCAGGCAAGACCCTGGCTCCACAGTTCAACAGTTACGAGTGTATTTAAACTTCAAGCCCAAACTGTGCACAGACTGTGCTAATGGTGACACGTTTTGTGGGATAGCAACAAACAAACAGGGTAAAACCAACTGCTATTCTCGGCAACCAAATGCCACCTTGTATTCACAGTAACCTAGCTCCCTTCCATTCATCTTTTCCACCCTCCAACCCTTAGCAAATCAAAACAACTTCTGTTAGAACCATATCTACTATGAAACTGCTGTTCTCCTTTTTCTTGTAAAACAGATTTGTTGCAATTTTTAAAAATAATTTAATTCTAGCCTAACTCTGCTACTGTAAAAAAGCAATGGCAAGACTCACATTTATTTCAGGAGGGCACTTGTCTAAACCCAGTTGATTTTACCTTCTTCTCCACTCCTTTCTCTGAGACGAATCCACCCAAGCCTCTGGTCCTTAGTGGAGAACAGCTAACTGAAGCTCGAACGTTTCTTTGTTCCCACACACTGTTTCCAGGAAGGATCCGGACCAGGCAACCTCCAATTCCTAAGTATGGCCATTGTTTGGGTGATATGGTCAGCACTGGAGGTGTGATGTCCCCACAGCTACAAGTGTCAAGAAATTTGGTAAGTGTGCAGATTTAAATATTGCACATATAAATGGAAACTCCAAACAGCAGCTCTCCAAAGGCAGCCATAAGCTTACAATCTTTATATACAACATTGCAGACTGACTGACACAAGAACCACTTGAGATTTTCAGTCAGAGCAAGCCTTGACCAAGCGTCCCCGCTCTGGGCCCAGAATTCAACAGAATTCAGAATTTATCCCTCCCTTGTGGTGTCACCGTGCTGTGATGCTCCTTTGCCTGCCAGTCGCACAGAGCCTGAAGAAAACTAAATCCAGCAAGGAGCCAGGTGAAAATTCAAATGGTACGAGCAGAGCAAGCTGCTGCTGAGCGACCCTGGGTCTCCAGCAGCATCGCTGCTGGCTGAGGGCTCCCCACAGTGCCCCTCCAGCCCTGCCCGCCACCCCCTGCACCAGCACCCTCCTTCCTCCCTCTTAATCCCTTAGTCACCGGGACTGAGAAAGCCTCAGCTCCCCTCTACATGTGCCAGTGCTCTTCCCACAGCTCCTTCTGCCATTCACAGCTAGAGTGTATCAATCACTATTTATAGTGATAAAAGAACACGGGCATAAACATTGAAAATAAAGAATTTTTAGATTTAAAAAAATATTTTCCTTCCTTATTTTCCATAGCAAAGCAGAAAAGGAGAAAAATGAGTATAGAAAAGTGCTTGCAAAACCAGGGAAAAATGAAATTACATGAAAAGAATTTTCTTTATTTTCCTGCCTCTAATATTAAATGAAAAAACCCCAAACAAACCAAAAACTCCTCATGTAAAACTCCCGACTCAGGATTTTTCTTCATTATTGCTGTTGCTGGTTGAGCTTGCGTATCTGTGAATTAAGAATAACTACCATTTTGGGATCACATTTATCTCCTCTCTTGAAGACGTGTGTTAGTTTTCACACACTTGTTTTTTGCTAAAAATGAAGAAAAAACATTATCAAGTGCCCCCCACTTTCTAAATGGAGCACAGCAAACAGCTGACCATTAGATGGCCTGTGAACGCATACTGAAATTAAACTTGTGAAACTTCAGCCTAAGAGTGCGTGTTTCCAGGAGATAACCATGTAATACATTATAACAAATCAAAGTTAATCTGTTTTTATCTCTTTTATTTCGTCAGCTTTTTAGATTAGACTATACAGCTTCACTATGATGCGCTATCAATAGAGTAGATAGAAAATCTTTTTTATTATTCTTACTTTAAAGAATACATTTTTCAAAGCCTGATTATAAATCCTTGGCTGGCAGGAATTACTACCAGAAGTACTGTGTAGAAAAATATTCTTAGCACAATGCAAAAGACTTTTGTCATGGATTTGAGGAGATTAATGAAAACTATCATTAAACCTGAAACTGGACAGACATTGCACCTTTCCAAACCAAGTATGACTTACTTTCATATTTGCATATTGTTTCTTATTTGACATTTTTAGTTACAGAGCAGGTGCTTTTTATTTTTAACGCACCTAAGTATTTCTGGCTTTCATTTCACAGTATTCCTTTAAGACTGAAAAGGAAAATGGCACCAACTGTATGTTAAATCACTGCATATGGAACATATCAACAGTGGTTATGTTGCCTTCCTATATCAGAAGACGAGTTTAAACAGCAACTGTGGTGTACTTGTCTCGAAATAGCGAATCTTACCCAAACCGTGTGGGCGAAAGAGTGCAGGTCGGCAACGTCCCCGCCTGTGTGCAGGGGATGCTCCCGTTCATACACCTCTTTCCGCAAACCTCTGTTCTATGTTATTACCAGAACAGACTAAACTGCACACTGTGTGGCCTGTCAAGCATGCCTGGGAGACTTTAGTAACCCTCAACAAGGCAGTGACTGACCCTCCCAGAGTTTAGCGAAATGGGAAACAAAGATAACTAAGCAAACTAGCTCTGTGTGCATGCTCAGGAGCAAGTTACTGAATAATGGCATGGAAGGGTGTCTTGGTGGTGTGTCACTTTGTGCTTTATGTCCTGCTTCTCTACACTACGCAACATTAAAACTAGATTTAGCGTGAACTGACAAACAAGTTACAGAAACAGTGGATGAAAAGGAGCAAGTCCACTAGGAAATTGATACTAGATGGAATTTTTTGCCTTCATTTATTAATTTTCTTCAGCTTTCTCTCTTATTGTTCTTGGCCCTTTTATGAGCTCCTCTGGACTGTTACTTTTCATGATATCTGCTGATAATTGCAGGCAGTGATGAAGCAGAGTACTGCTAGCAACTGGTATGCTGGCTCAATAATGCAATCTCGCTTATGGACAAACCCTAAAAAGCAATCTATCAAAAGAAAAATAAGCCTCCCCTTTGTCCCAGAGGCAGAGAAAAGGTTTTATTAAAAAAGGGGGGTGGGGAGGAGTGTGGGCGAATGCCTTTGCTGAGAATATTTACAATTATATTTCAGTTTTTCCCTCAACACTGAACTGCCACTTGCTCCCACGGCTCCTGGCTGTTTTGCCTGTATAAACCAACAAAACGCTAACAGGCCAGTTTTAATGTAAAAGGCAGATTAAATAAGGGACAACCCTTAGGCTGTAACCTATACAACAATCATTAAACAATCTCAGGCTATTCTAAAAGGAGCTTTTCCACTGAAAAAAATTTCCACTGAACTCTCAAACATACCCCCCAGTCTTGCAGAACTCAGCAAGTTTAGCAGGAAACCACCACACTAAATGCCCCACAGTAACATCATTACATTCTCTGGATCTTGGACATGTATTCTGCATGTAGTATATTATATCCAGTGCATTAAATGCTCTCTTAGCAACTAAACAACCACTACTCACCAAAATGAGCTCACTCAGATTCTTAACAACAGACAGAACCCCCGAGATACCCATGGGAGAACATAATTCACAACCACTGCATCTCTGACCTCTCATCCCTTATGAGGGATGTTCAAAACCAGTTCTAAAATACAAGCCTTGGAACTAAAATTCATAACTCCACTGGATGCTAAAAAAAAAATAAATCACACTCAATATATATACTGATTTCAAGGCATGTTATATTTCCCCATCTCACGGCTAGCCCCTTCCTTGAGCTGCAGACAACAAACGAGCTGTTTCCTCTTTTTGCCCTCTCTGCCAGAGGAAGTCCCCAAGGGTAGCAATCCCCTCCTGCACCTGCCCCCATCTCAGAGCTACAACCTTTCTCCCCGCAGTTTAGCTGATTTACATAACAAAGTGATTGTATATGACATTTTGGACCTTTGTTCTGTTTAAGATGGTTACCCAGGAGCAGCAGACACTGCCCATCAAATTACTCCATATAATAATGCATTTAGCCAAGCACAGTAAATTGAGAGCCATCTCGCACTACATTTCTTTGTTTCTTCTCAGTTACTCACATGTGCAGTCCCCTTTTTTAATGAGGTCTGGGCTCAAAGCAGATAAAACACAGCCTTGTCTCCACCGTGTCTTAAAGCCAGATGCAACAAAAGCAAGTGAGAAGAGTCACTATAAGCAAGCTTCACTTTGAGACAAATTCCTACTGAAGTCAGCAAGTAGCATTTCAGTGCCATTTTAAATTTGACTACACATGCTCTCTATGACCCAGAGCAGCTTTTGCCATTTTCAGGGTTACCCCCTGGACTGAGTGAGCTGACCTCTCTCATCCCACCTTATTTTCCTGAAAAATAATTGTTCCATCTCCTTTCTTGTCTACCCTGCCTTTGTGCTGACTGGTAGATCAGGAGAGTTTTGCATCAGAAACACAGCATCTACCTTCCCAGAGCTGTATCAGTAACCACTAGCAAATAACTGTCAAAAGAACATCCTCTAACTGCTGATAACCACTTCATTAATTGCAGTCCCAAATATATTATTTAAATTGCTTACTTTAATTTACATAATAAGCCACTGTTCCTACAGGTCCAGTTTCGCCAGGCATTTCAACATACAGTCTCCTTACCTTGACATAGTCCAACCAAATAACCTAGGTGACTTGATATAGTTATCTAACTGCAACTGATCACAGCCTAAGAATTTACATTGCTTTTACTTCTCCCTTTCCCAAATTAAATTCTACTGAAATCACCAATAACCAATTGAGGACAATGGATCTACACATGCTCCTTCTCACGACAGGCTCTCTTACACCTCCCCTCAGTCTATAAATGAATAGACTTGGGACATAAAAAATATTCCTTCCTGAAATTTGCAATCATAGGCTAAAATTTAAATAATTTTGCAAATATGAGCCACAGGTCTATGTAAGAAAGTATTGAGGATACAAATACAAATCAAAGGGTCACTAACAGTGTGGGGGTTTTTTCTACTCTGCTATATACTCCACTAGGAAAACAAAAAAAAGCAGGAACTGTAAAGTGGGGAAATAGGATATCCCACCCCTCCTTTCCTGCTGGACTTGGAAAGTTAAGACAGAATTATTCTAAGATATGGAGAGCTAAAAGGAGTAATTCTGTTCTTGGTCCCGTTGATATGACTGTGGCATGTACACACCATGTCATTCAAAATTCACAAGAGAAAATTCACAAACTTGACAAAGTCTCAGTGCACAGGACTGCAATAAGCTATTGTGCTACTCAGGTTTGTTCAAGGCTCCATACTTCTGGGCTACCTTCTCATGCCAACTCTCAGCTGACTTTCCGTGTGACTCAAATTCACACCCACTAGATTTCAAAAGAGATTGAATTCCTCTTATTATACTTACTTTCTATTTGTCTCCTTCACTTGGCCTATCATCTCAAGATAGAATTTATTGCAGTTTAATGTTGTAGAGCATCTGTTCAACCATAAATTAATCACTGTCAGATAGGAATAAAGATAATTAGTTTCCTAGAGTACATTTTTTTTCTTTAGTTGTTAATTACCTATATAGGGACCTGCGCCTTTCATAGAGTCAGCATAATCACAACATTGAAATGTCATTATTCCATCACTTTCTGGGAAAATGTTAACCATCTTTTTACTTAAGCAACATTGAAAGTTAATGCAAATATCTAAGCATTTTTAAGCTGGTGAAGACACTATTATATTCACCATTAAGTAAAATGAAATAAACATGTTATCACAATGTTCAAAGCAGCTAAATTACTGCACTATCAGATTATGTTACCATGAGAACAGCCGCCATTGCAGGCAGAGCACAGTCAGGACACCTGAATTCCACTTTCAGCTTTACAATGGCCATTTTATATGGCCACCTCTGTATTCCATGCGCCTGCTTACAAATTCAGATGACACTTATCCAATTTTGCAGTCTTTTGAGCAGAGCCCTGTAACTTCTGCATATGGAGTGTAGAGTTTTGTGTTGTCTGTCTTCTAGCTTAGTGTAAGAAATTTTGAAAAAGTTGCTTGGAAATTTATTATTTATAGAGATACCTGGTCAAAAAAATGAATGTATTTCTATAAAGCTGTTCAGGGCAGAAAAAATAAAACCCAACAATATATAAACACAACAACTTCTATTGTTATACAAGAAATGTTTTTTGGAAAGAAACACGAAAGAAACCCTCAAGTCCAAACAGACACATAACTCATTAACTTTTTTCCCCTGAAACAAGAACTTTTCCTGCCAGCTTTGAATTTTTCTGTGCATCCAGTAAGTGGACTGCTCTCTGGCCACAGGATCAGAAAGATGAGACACAGAAATCTTCCCTTTTGCTGAGGGCGGGTAATCCAACACCTTTGTACGTCAGATTGAAATAAATGACCAAGGGTAAAGAATTTCTTCCACTGTCTCCCAGAAAAGAGAAGTCCATCTCTGTCATGATTACTCAGAGGGCACAGTTCATCTCTACAGGCCCTTGCAGGAGGAAGAGAGCAACGCCTTTATGTCTGTCCCAAAGCCCCCGCAAGTGCCTGTAGAAGAGCAGGTAATTTTCAGGAATCCAGTAGATGGGATGGAGTCTTTGCATAAGGGAAACATCACCCCATTTCCTTCTTCACCATAAACAAATGCAATGTCCTTGACTGAGTCTCTGTAGTCAAACAAACACTGGGAATCAGCATGTAAACCAACGATCCCTAAACTATTGGCTTCAAAGGTGAATATAATCAGTAAGATGATATCCGGTTAATGCTTGGTTCACCTTGTATTTATAAAAAATGCCTAAAAATTCTATACCAATGCTGCAGAGGCAATGGAAAAAGGGGGGCATGGAAGGGATACCTCTTTCCAATGACGCCAGAGAAGACTGAGGGCACCTGTTAAAACAAATGACTAAGATAGAACATGAAGCAGGAAAAGCACAGGACAATTTCCCTGACAGGAACACATTGGAAATCCCTATCAACAGGTCTTTGAAAGCAAAGTTCCTACAGAAAATAAATGGAGTGTAAAATTCAAAGTTAACTTCAGAAAGTGTGCTGTCACATAACGTGAGACACTGTAATGGTTTTCACCAAGAAGTGGTCTGAATATTCTCTCCCCTAACTGCCAGAAGGTGGTAGTATTTCAAAATATTAATATTATTTATGAGGAAATACACTCACTGGTTTATGAATTTTGGCTGTCTTCCAGTGCTGTATTATTGTATTCATAAGAGTTATAGGTCAGCAGCCACGCTCTGCTGTAATCTAGAGACTTGGGTGTCAGAGGGACTAGAAAACATACTGCAGAGTCTTGTCATTCAAGACAGTTTGTTTCGGGGGGAAAAATGTATTAATACCTGCTTGTCATTGGGGTAGTCTGACACAGTATCAAACATCAACGACATTTTCTGGAGTCTGCAAAAGAAATCAAGTGAAATATTCTCAGCCCTGAGAACAGAAGTCTCTGTAGGATCACTTGATGCCAAGTCTCCCAGTTGAAATGAACATCTCTTTACAAAGTCATTAAATCTTCCAGAGCTTTTTCTGCTACCTTAAAAAATGAATTCTCCAATGAGGACAAAATAAATTTTAGGATGGATCTGTAATTAAATGAGGCTGCCAAAGAACAAGTCTGGCTCATGTTAAAAGTCAATTCTTGGCACGTAATGTCTGAGTATCTATCAAGGTAACCTAAACAAAAGCCATTCCACAGCAATGTTAACAAAAGAATTTTGATCATTTTTTGCTCATAAATGAACAAGCTTCTGCAAATCTTAGAACCAGGGTGAAATTGCTGTAGCCACACAAATAAAGTACATGTTGCTTAGAGCAGATGTGGTTAGTCAAAGAAATCGGTTATAGCAGACAAAAAACAGATGTCCCAACCAAATAAATTAAATCCAATGCATTTTTGTAGGATATCATAGACAGAAACGGCACTGCTCGTGGACATCTTCAGATCACTTCTGCAGGTCCTCATTAGTGCTCTCGGGATGAGCAGAGGACAGGTGGCACAGTAAAATGGTCTTTTTTGAAAACAAGACAAGAAAAGATCCCAGTAATTCTGTCAAAATGGACCTGCACAGCTGTGCCAGCTCACTTAACATGTTACCACAGAATCCGAGTCAAACATTTTCTCAACATGGAATATTACATGGAATTTTCCTAAATTTCTCCTGTTGGAGGAGATGGATGGCATGAAGGAGGGAAATGAGGACAATGGCTGTGCCCTTCTCTCCCTATCTCACCCATGGAAAGCTCCTTCCACTCTACAGGTTTCCATGATGGCCCCAACCCGTTGTCACAGGGAGAGCTACAGCAAGGGCTGAAGGAGGCAGCGTGGCCTTAAGTCATTGGCTGCTTCCTCTTCCTAGGGAATAGTGCACAATGTGCACAGATCCTGGAGCCTTGAAGGTTCTCCCAGAGACCCAGGAAACATCTCCACCAAGAATCCCATTCCTGTGTAGATTTGTGGGGAGCAAATAAGTTATTTCATCATGAATCTGAGAAGAGCTCAGTGGCACTGTCCAGGTTTGACCCACAAAACTAAGCACACTGGGTACCACTTAGAGGCTCTCACTTCACTAGTCATTTGTTATATGCTAGGACACTTAAGTTATTCTTTGTATAGTTAACCTTTCTTGAAGACCTGATGACACTCATCTTTTAATACCTCTGTGTGTGTACCTACTGGTAGAAGAAGTGGAAAACCTGTCACACCCCAGAGCTGCACATATTTATGGCCAATAAAATACTTGGTTACAATAACTGCCTCGTGATTCTTGCATTTTTATTTCACCCCTACATCTTTAAGAGACGAAGTTTGGCAGTAGGTGCCTTTAATATTTGGGGGTGGGGGGTGGGTGTAGATTTTTTACAATGGTACCCCAGGAACCAGAACAATAGTGTTGCCTTTATTCTGATGTGATCTGTGAAGTTGAAAACTAATCCAGAAAAGCCAGGTACTATTAAAAGGGAAAGATCTTTCCTGGGGGGAAATAATTCCTTAGGGCTTGATACACAGAAACAAATCAAACCATGAATTATATGGATCTTGATTACACTTAAAGAATTGCTTATATGCTTCAAAACTGTTAGCTCAGCTCTGGTCAGAATCCAGTCAGAAGGAATGAGGCTGAAAAATAAAAAGCTATGTGGGAGATCCCTGGTGAATCAAAAGCAGTCTCGTTCCAGAAAGGAGGAAACAGCCACCCTGGGTCTTGGCTTCCACCACAATTATGTGATGGGGTGTACTTTAGGAACAGAGTTCAAGACTAAAATTGGTTTTACACAGTGTAACAGTTTGGCCCTTTAGGCACGAAAGAGTACCCTGGCAATTTCTAGGAAGTAGAAAGACAGAACAATATAAAAGTAGCAGGAGAGAGGCCAGCTTAGATGGTCTGATGTGTAATTCAACCTGGCATTGTCACCTGATAGAATCCTCAGAGAAAAAATATTAAACATAGAGGAACATTAAGTAGTAATTCTATGCAGCTTGCCTTTTCTTTTTTTTTTTTTTCTTTTGAGTGTGCAAATACCATCTTCTGGTGACTTTCTTCCTGGGAAATAGAATTTCTAGTGCTGAGCTAAACTCTGCCCTGTTTAAAAATGTGCAAATAAAAATCAGTGCAGCTCTATGGTGTTGAAGACAGCAGATTTTGGCCTCCTTTTTTAGCACTATGAAGGGTGCTACGCCCAAAGTAGGAAACTGTAAAAAAGAACCAAGAATCTCACAGCTTTGCTGCTGGCTGGAGTCAGAGCCCAAATGCCTCCTCTCCTACTTCCTCACAGAGGATATAAAGTGACGACATGTTCTGGACTGGACTTGGAAATGTCAGGCAATAAATACACTGCCAATGTTGATTTCCCTGGACTCTCTGCAGGACTGGTGAGAAATTGAGAGTCCCTTACTAACAGGAGCTTACTTTTTCCACAGTAATGTCCTATAAAAAGATATTTATTAGAAAGCAAATTGCAAGGGGCTGTCAACTGAAAGTGATCTCTCATGCAAGTGGTCACATTAGGCAAAATTTTATTTTGGCCACTTAATCAAAATCAAGGAAATGAGTTTTTATGTGAATTCTTCATATAAATCTCTCTTCTACTATCTGTCTCATCTCTTTCAACAATTTAGGGTAAAATTTCCAAGACCATCAGTAATGCGTAATGCTCAACTCTATTTAAACATCTGTTTCACAACCCTAAAAACTACATTCCTTAAAAAGATGCTTAAATTTTTTTTTCTTATCAGAAAACACTGTTAGCTAGCCTCAAATTTACTGCTTTCTCCAAGCACCTCTTTTCTGTACTGTAAGCTGTTAGGAATGTTTTTAATTTGTTTTATGGTGCATTAGGAGGGGGGAAACACTTAATAAGCAAATAGAAAACCAAGATGAAGCTCCTTTCCCATGCTGAGTCTGTCTGACAACTCCCTATACCGACATTTTAAGGGAGCATATGTGAAGACCACGGAGAGCTCAGTCCTCACAGAATTCTCATTTTTCTGACTAAGCAAGCCAAGTGCCCCAGGGTGCTAAATATGCTGATTCAGATGAGTGCAAAAGACGTTGTGGTTATATTACCATCATTAACATATAATTAATGAAATGTACTGCCTTTATTAACAACCTTGACACCTCAAATGGCATCACACTCAAGCAAGAGGGACCTCCCTGTGAGCAGAGGTGGCAGAACCTGCTCAAAGGCAATGCTCAGTGAGGCTCATGGACACAGCCACCTAACCAGCACTAAGAAGTCTCTCCTTCCACCCAGATGTTTGTGATTCAGAAACCAAATTGGTTCCTCTGCTGTTAGGGGGAAGAGAAGACTACCTAGCACATGATGTTATTGCTCCTCATGGCCACTCACCTCCTTTGGAGTGCAGACAGAGCAGGGAGGAGCTCGGGGGCTGACTGCTCACTCCCCTCTCACCTCGTCCTGAGCTGGAAAGCAAATGCCACATTCTCTGTGCATGTCAGGAAGTTCTGGAGTCCAGAAGTTGCAATCCACACAGACTTACTTGCCACTTGTTGCCTTACACACCAGTTATGAAAATTATGTCTCTAAATAGCTCAGAAATTCTTCTTGCTACATAAATAGGTAGTACTGTGAGCAATAGTACTAATAAAGCCTTTCCTTTGTGGATTTTTTCATGTCTAATAAAGCTGAACTCACCCTGCCGTTTTTCACTGGATGGAATTTCTCCCTGCTTCCTATTCTGACAGGAGTTGTAGAGCTAACATCATTGAGACCTCTTCTTTTCCCTCGAATTGGTTGAGACTGGTTCAAGTATCACTGAAGTTCTCCAAGAAGTGAAAAGTTAAGAGCAGATTAGATAGACCTGAGAAACTGTGTGATTACAAACACCTTGTTACTGTAGGAAACTAAGCCAAAACCAAGAAGGGGGTAGAGGGGGTGTGGAAGCTTTTTTGTAACAATGCTTAACTGCAGGGAAAAACCTATCTCAGTCTAGGATCCTTGGAAATGCCTAGCTAGTTCTGCTCATACTTTAAAAGCACATTTGTTCCAAACTTTTATTAATTGTGAGACTGTGTTAGAATTTCCACTTCTGAAATACCTCATTAGATTTTAGTGTCTTCAAGTCAGGTCAAGGGACATGTGGTGTGAAACCCAAAGTCTGATTTACTCTCACGTAGCAGGGACGGCAGCTTTGCAGTCTAAGGTGCATCAGCACATGGACATTTTCAGCACTCTTCAGTCTCGGCAAATGATTTTTGAATGAGACAAGTTGTTTGTATTTATCAATGAACAGGGATTTGATGCAAGAAAATCAGGAAGAAGATGAGATTACCAATATGTGTGTTAGGGGCAGGGGACACTAATGCCAAGAACATTTTGGATGAAGAAAAGGGAGGTAGCTGCTGCGATTTTTAACAAAGCACCATCCCACACACATACAAGTGAAAGAACCACCAGGCCCTCAAACATTGCATATACTACACAATGAAATTACTTTTTAATGAAAATAGATGGCTTAGCCCTTGTATACCTGTTGTAAAAGCACTCTCACCTGACTGCTCTCAACATAAAGGCTTGACTCATTTAGTTGTGAGCTACAAAATTCTTCTCTGAGCCAGGGGGAGGAGGAAAAGGGGCATCTAAATGAGACAGCACAGTGATGTTGTAGTATAATGCATTTAAGTACTGCTAACATGCCTGTTACACCAAATGATCATCAGTCACTCATATTTTACTTCTTAACAAAAGACAGCAGCACCAAGAAGAGAGAAACAAATACAGGGGAGTTCCTCTCCAGATTGTTGCTCTCCTGGAGGATAGACAATTTTCTCTTCTCTTTAGAAGTCTCCATTCCTCCTCCTCCTTCCCTTTGCATACCCTAAAGACCTTTCACACAAATGGAGTCCTTTTCTGACTCCGCGCAGGCAGCTGAGCTGCCTGTTCTTCCTCCCATATGAACCCCTTGTATATTTGATGGAAGCAAGAGGCAGAAGAAAAAGCTGACAGCAAGTTCTGCCAAAGCTTTTTTCCCTTTCCCTTGAAGAATGAGACTAGAGTTGATCTCGGGTAAGAAGAGTGTATATTAAAGAAAAGGAGAAAATCAGGATAATGGTGAGAAAGGATTTATGGGCTTGGGAGGGAAAATGTTGGCCGAGCTGCTGAACTGGAATAAATGATCATAGTACTATTGACTATAAGAGTTTATCAGCTTTCCTCCAGCTGGGGAACAGCAGTATTTGGAGGAAGGCAAAGGGAGCTGGGCTTGTTTGAAAGGCCTACAGCTTTCAGGGAGTGATCTAGCTCAAGTGGGCTCAATCTGCCCTCACCACAATATTAAAACACCCCATCTTTCCCAGCCACCCAAGTTATGAACTTCTGAACTGGCACCACTGAATTCTGCAAGGCTTTATATAACAGATGAAGTCACGTAGCTAGGTTATATCTCAGTTATCCCAGCACATATTGAGGGCCCCATTTCCTCACCTTGTACCATGTGTAATCATTTATTCTTTTCCAAAGTGAGGCAAATGCGTAATTAAAAAACTGTGGTTGCACCTTGTGCAGATTTTCTGCTCGTGTAAGTGATTGGGAATTAGCCTTTTCCTTCCTTTCCCCTCAAGAATTAACAATATTGTTTGGAAGTTGCACTGAAGTCACATAAGGGAAGTCATCATTAGACTTTAGAAACAGACCAGAAGTCAGAATTTTAACATTCCTTTTGTCCCCGAGATGAGAAACTAGCCTACAACAGAAAGATGGACACCACCAGTGATGCAAAAGCAAACTGTTCACAGGCTCTTTCTGAGGCACAGATGAATGGCTGGGCAGAGGATAAGCTTGATGGGACATGCAAGACACCACAAAGTACACAGGGCTCCTATGTGGATTCATTTCAGTCCCTTCCCAAAGCAAAGGTGTTAGAGTGACTGTTAGAAAACACATACTGATGGTGTTGGCAGAGTTCAAACTAGACAGCATTAGCAATCTAAACTAGTGACATGCACAGGAGAAAAATTAACATATGGCAAGGCACAGAGAAAGAAAGGGGAAAACCAAGGACCTCCAGCTAGGCACAGAGCTGCTAACTCAACCCTAAGGAGGAAGACATCTCTTTGTTCTGAGAAAAAGTCCCCTGAAAAGGGAATGCCAACTTACATTCAGCATTCTTGAAAAGGAGCATGAATTGCTGGAGCAAGTTTATGGGCTGCATGCTGGCTCAGATGACATGGAGAAGTACATATCTCAAAGACACCTCTGAGTTGGAAGAAAATCCTGTATCACTCAGTCCTGGCAACAGTACAGTCCTTTAACATTGGAGGAACTGGAAACACCTGAACAAAATAAACCAGCAAGGGTACAGACAAGAGTACAATGTTTCCAGTGGTGTCTTCCTTGCTGCCCAACCTGCCTACCTGCACCTCTCCTGCCAGAAGTAACTGCTTACCATGACAGCAGCACAGTGGTTGTTGGTGCCATTGCTGCCTGAGCTTGTTCCCATTAGAATTTTTTCAACCTCATTTGAACAATTTTGCCTGAAACTGTTTAGGCAGCAACAGAGACCAAAGGTGGGAGAAAGGCAGGGTTGTTATCCTCCTTCTACTGAGAGGAAATTGTGGCAAAGGGAGACACGTTTGCAAGCAGGAATGTAGCCTAACTCAGAGCTGGGTCTGTATCTCCTCTGACCCACACTGTACTTTAAACTTGCCAAATCCTTATTCTTGAATCCTTATTCACATCAGAAGGAGAAAACACAAACCTTGATTATTTTCTGAAACTCTTTTCACTCAGGGGAATTATCACTGTACAGCACTGCTACTCCACCCTCCCTTTTGTGCCTTTTCTCTACACAGGCCAAGCTCCATACACAAGGAAGTTTTATCCCTAGCCTCGCTCAGCTCTGTGCTTCCACAATCCTGCCCAGTGTCAGCATCAGGCCCTGGATGACAGATTTTCCTAACTATGGTGAACAGATTGCTGTGGCACAGGCTGCTGCGGTGTACAGAAACTAGACTTAGACAATTATAAGTTTAGCAGAGGCAGCTGCAAGTTTGCAAAAACAAAGCCAAGAAGCGAGCAAGCAACTCCAAGCATCCCAAGGAAGACTATATTGAAAAGTCATTTCAGTCTTAATCCTTTTATACACCATTATAAATTGAACTCTTTCCAGCCTAGCAATGGGCACTTTTTTCTCCTCTAAGATGATCTTAGCCAAACTTTCTCAGAATTATTGCTTCACTGAAAAATAATTTCTTTTCAAGCAATTTAATACAGCAATTGTATTAAATAAGCACAGTTCAGCTTGGCCCTTTCACTTCAAGAGAAGTTGCAGGGCAGAAAAGTATCTTGAGTTTTAGTATGAGCTAGGATAGTTAAGATTTCAGTAAAAAAGTATATTTGAATCTGGTATACATGCTGCATCAGGGACACAACTTTCAGTATCTAAAATCAGATGACAAATTTGTATACTATTATCCAATAGGACCAGAATTCCAAAATATTTTATAAAAACAACTAAGGCATAAATATGTATATTAAGGGAGAGAAAGTAAAGAGCTGAAGAATCTATCAGTATAGTTTCTGCACTGTTCTGCAGTCATTGAATGATGTGAGTAACTGATGACAACAGTGAGAGCGATGGACAACCAGGCACCACTACATATACAACAAAGTGTGATTTGAGCAAAAGGGCAGATACATGAAATATAGATGACTAACTCCATCACAACTTATGCTAATGCAATGCTAGGACATACTGTTTCTCCTACCTTGATGCTCCTGGTGGAATATAGAACAGATAGAAAAGGGATATGCATAAATTACATAAATTATGCAAAGTAGCCAAAAAAGTCTCAAACTCTTCCCAATAGATGCTTGTAGAAGCTGGAGGTAAAGATCAGAAAAGTCCTTAGCACTTAAATGCATGAATTTTACCAAAAACACTGTATTGAGTAGCCTTAAATACTTTTTTTAAAATCAGCTGATTTCTTGGGGTCATCTGCTAACCCTATTTTCTTCAATTCTACTTGTGGTAAGCAACTTGCAGAAGGATTAGCAGCTGCTTTGCCAACTTAAATTGCAACTAGAAAATGCCTTATTCTCACAATATGGCATCCTCACTTATTTTCAGGTTCTCAGTTTTTCCAGTGTCATAGGCAGCGATACTACCCCCCAGTGAGACAAGTGTCTGAGACAGAGCCATTGCTTTCCCACCAATCCTCTTCATGGAAGCACAATGCAGAGCCTCCAGTGGATTCACTACTGACTCAAAGCTTGATATATGGAATGGGATGATCCATATTAAAACTTCAGGACCTGACTCAATTTTTACCTGAAGAGATTTAGTTTTTCTACTAACTCTTTAATGGGCATAAAGTGATATAAATCTGTGCCTGTCAGTGGAGATATACTAATTTATAGCAGTTGAAAAAATGGCTCACAGAATGCAGTGCAGATACTCTTAATCACCAGTGCAACTGGGACAAGAATAGAGCTCTTTGAGAACCAAAACCCACAAGCGATTCCACTGATCCAAAAACGCCTGGCGTTCCTCCCTCACCATTGTTATATCTGGCACAGATAAAGCATGCATGTAATATAAATCCTTCACATTATTGTCCTTCAGGAATAAGGGCTACTGAAGACTAAGAATCATGGTAGCAATCGCACAGCAGACCCACTACTTAGGGGTTAGGGAGGAAAAGTCTGCTCTTTCTAATGTGACAGGACCCCATGCACGACAGCAGAGCTACTTGGGCTTGCGTGGAAAAGGGGGAAGACACAGCCTTGAGGGAGCAGAGGGTGGAGAGTTCTCTCTCTCAAAAACCTGTTTCCTATGTACAGTATAAACTTCAAAGCTCTAGAGAGAAGGGAGTCGGTTATATTGTTCAGGCTGTGGTTAGGTTGCTGGGATTTGGTAAATAAAAAACATTTTTACAGCTCGTTAAGTGGAGCTTTGGGAAATGTTCTCATATCCGTTTTCAAGGGGCTGTGGAGAGTTTGCATTGTGTGGTGGGTCAGGGAAGCAGTCATTTCAAACTAAGGGTTTGGGGGATGGTCTCTGTACTGGGCTGAGGAACGCTGGTGTATAGCCTTCTTATTTTGCTGATAAGGTGGTTGCTAACATGTTACTGCCTTCATTTGCTAGATTTGACAAAGGCAGTATCTTAATGAAAGAGAGTCATCAAACAGCCTGGGAGGATAGGACAAGATAACTGGGGCACTTTAGCCAATTCTGCAAGACCAGTGAATTGCTGTCGTATTTTCTACATCATATGAAAACCATTTTCTATGTGTGTAGCTGAAATTCCCACGCGTGCTTCACAGGAGTGTTCCTGGCCTCGCAGGGCTTAAGGGACAACAATCTTTCCAATACTTCTTTACACAGCTAACTGAAAAACCACACACGTCCTCCCCCTAACAAACACAAAGCACTTAGTGTGGGTCATTACTACAAAGCAAGCTGTACCCACCTCGCAACAGTACTCCTTCAACCAAGGAAGTCATCACTTGCACACAGGGAGAGACAGATGTAGTGGCAACTGTGGACATCATCTCATTTCTCCCTCAGAAGTCTCCTGTTTGGGGTTCATATTGCTTTAGGGTCTATTCATGTGTGGTTTTAGTTGGGGTTTTTTGAGGTTTTTTGTTTTGTTTTGTGGTTTTTTTTTGTTGTTTGTTTTGTTTTTTGTTTTAAAGATGCACTCTCACCTTGGAAAGACTACAGGCAGTGCTACTGGAAAAAAACCCCAAATCATTTGCCTTTCCTCTTGTTTATCTTGTGCATGTTTTCAGGGGAAGAGACAGACAGACATTTCTACTGCTTATTTCAGCCTGTCATTTCTTCACTGGCCTTAGGAAGACAAATTGTCACCTCTATGCCTGGCTTTGGCCAAGAATAGTAAGACTTCGCACTGCCCTAAGAATCTCTACTTTACTTGATACACGTGCTTGCAAGGAGCCATGAGCTACTCCAAGTCACCATGGAAAGCACTGGCACCTGTCAGTGTCAGAGGAAGGAGAACAAGAGAGAAGATGAGAACAGCAGAAAAGCCATTGCCTGGCACTTTCTCTTGCATAGAATGGTAACGCCTTCTACGCAGCGAGCTGTGCAGAAGGAGAGGTGCTGAGCAGTTGGGTTTATGGCACTGGAGTAACAGCTACTCTACCTCCTCCAAGAAAGACTTAGGGCAGCTGGCCAGCTGGAGCACTCTGATTTACATTACTGACTTTGGTGTCATGTCAGTCCTGATTTAGGACTTTATTCTGTACCACCGGAGTCGACTCAGCCCTTATATGCTAAGAACTGGATTGTAGATGGGTGTAAAACTAGTCATATAAACTAAAGATATCATAGCATCCCTTTTCTGACCTATTTGTCTTTAATGCCATTAACAACACATCCTGAACGTTAACTCACTGAAGAAATTTTAATGGCTACACTTTGGTCTAGAATACTCCTAGAATTTATAGGGTTGAGTAAATTGCTGTCTTTCAAAAGGAAAAACATAATGTAACTGCCTTCAGATATCAAAATAACAGATAGTTTAGAAGAAAGGTACTAAACTGGCTGAGCAAATGAAGTCTGACCTGTTACGTGAGGAATTCTTAATCCTGAAGGGATTTTAGTTTCTTAGTTATGTGATGATAGATGGGAACATTGATCCCATTTTCAGAAAGGGGAAAAATGGACTCCCTTACCTTTTCTGTAAGTGACTTGACATGGTGACAGATGCAGGCTGAGACAGGACTGAACTCGCTTCTGAGCGTTCATCCAAAGCCCTATGTTCTAAGTCAGTATTTCTTGATTTTTTTCAGGCTGGCAATCCTTATTTGCAGTTAGCAATTTTCATGAGCTTCCTTGCATTTACTTTGAAAGCAAGAAAGAAATGAAAAGTTAGGGTATTTGTGTGAGATTTAAGAGGCTGACGCAAGCACTTGATCATGAAGAATTGGGTATGCAGTAGCTGAAAAGCAACCTCTGCATAAACCTACTAATAGTTTCTTTAGATCAATAATTGCCTGATCAAATATGCTAATCACCAGTTAGGAACTGATACATTAGGCCAGCCTTCCCACACTGCCAAACCATAAAAGCCCATATACAAAGTGTTCTCACAAAAACCAACACCAAAGCACACTCTGACATACAGAAGCTCATTCTGATCACAAGGGACACTCAAACATTCAAGGAGCATTGGTCTGATAAAATTTCTTGAAATAAGAAGTCTTCCTCTCTGTTTCCAATAGGTAGTCTCTGAACTCACACAGAGAGCTAGCCACACCACTGACTGGATTCATAAGTTGAGGATGAACTTACAAAACACACAAACACACAAGAAAAAAAATACCTCTTTGGTCCTAATTGGACACCTTCTCCTGAAACTGGTCAACTGGTCTCCACCTGACCTCATGACACTAAAATCCAGAAGACTACCACCCAATGCACTCATGATCAAAATCTGAAAAATCCTTATGAGAAACCGCATTAACTGAGATAAGTGCTAGAACACTGTAACTAAAGTGCAACTAGTACTAAATATCTAATCACCTAATTACACCTGCAGCCATCTTTTGCGTACTGCTTTAAAGACCACAGGAACTCTTTGAAGGCTGAAACACAAAGAGGAAGTACCATCGGTGCAAAGAATACCCCTGTCCACACCTCTGTATATCTCTGAGCTGTTTAAGGTTCTGCCCTCAGTATTGTAACGAAAGCGTAAAAACCATACCAACACCTTTCATGCATCCAAGAATAACCTTGGCCTTTCCAAGTGTGGAATTCTGCATAGATCCATGTTTCAAACCACATATAAAATTGAGTTACACAGGGAAGTAAATGGATGTTCAATAAAAGTGATAAATACTCTCACTTCTAAAATTTTAAGGAATTTTCAGTTCCTGTGAGATATTTTTTCTTTTTTTTTTTTAACCAAGAAAAATCTTATACATTGGAGTGAAATATTTTTTCTCCTCCTGAAACAGCAGTTAATTAGGAACCCCGCAGGAGTACCAAAACATTCAAGGTTTTGCAAGTATGTGAAAAAGTCTTGTAAGGAATGCATTGCATACAAACAACAGTGCAATGAACTTGAAAGCTAGCAAAGATGTCCATGTAAAGTTGTAAGTATTTTTTAATTCAAAGTCCAGTGTTAGCATTGTGCTTGAAAGAAAACAGCCAAACCAACAGGGTGTGCCTGGAATTAATTTATTGGAAGGAAATTTGATGATTGGCAGCAAACAGGATGAAGTTGACAGCCAAACATATTCTGGGGCTGATTCAAAGAAATTATCCAGATCTTGGTTAAGAGCCTCCCCAAGGAAGGAGTCTGTCACTGCTGATTAGTTTATCAAAATGATCCTGTTTCATTGGGTAGAATGGATTGGATTAATCTTTACATTTGGTAAATGTCCCTCAGTACTTTTTTTTCAGCATGGCATGCCATGCACATGTGTACCTTCAGAAAACCTTCACATAAGTTGAGTTTTAATTCTCCAGTGTTGTTCTTAATTGCCACAACTCCTGGTAGTCCAAGTCAACAGGCACCAGAAAGTAACACAAATGCTCACTTGTCAACTCTATCAATGTGATAACCTTCTGGTATCTACCTGCGTGTGCCTTTGGGGACTGCCTGCTAATTTTTCTAAGTCTATGAAGCTCCACCACAGACAGTTCACACTGTCAGCTCCCAAAACAGAGGAAAATGTTACTTAATGAGCATGAGGGAAATAGGACTGTGAACTTTATGCCCAGAAGTTTTAGGGCATTTCTCCTCCCAATGCACAGCTTCACTGTTCTTTCTTTTTCCCATTTATGTGAAAGTGGAAAAAAGAAAGTTCTAGCAATTAAAGGATGCTAATCTTAAAAACACAACTACAAAAAAAAACAAAAACAAAAAAACCCAACCCTCCCAAACAAACAAAATCAAAAAAAGAAAAAAATTGTAAATCATTTTAAAGGTAACTTGTATGCAACAGGAGTGCTGCTTGAGCAACAGTTCCACACAGATCTCCAGACTTGGGGGAGAGGATTGGAAGCCCCAGAGCAAAAGAGGAGAGAGGTTCAGGTTCGTGGTTTTGGTTTTTTGGGGTTTTTTGTTGTGTTTTGTTTTGTTTTGGGGAGGGGTGGGGGTGGCGGTTTTTGCTTGTTTGTTAAATACTTTTGTCATCCCTTACTTCACTGGAAAGTAATAAATCTTCTGAAGGAAAAACATACCTGCTGGTATCATTAAGAGACTTAAACATAGCAAGATAAAACTCCCTGAAGTCAAAGCAGCTATATGTGTCAAAGAAAACAATACAGTAATTTATATTTCCACTCCCTAGTTTTATGTTACTGCAGAAAATTTGGTCCTTTAACAATTAATCATAAATCAAAACACTGACAAGATATCGGTCTCCTATTCCTTCGAGAGAGAAGGGAAATTTATATCAAGAAACAAAAATAAGAGCTTGCTTGCCAATGTGTCAGATGGAAGCTGTGTTAAGGGGATCGCTGTATTTTCTACCACAAGAGCAATATGGGATTTCTGATTCAGCATTAAGCTAATGAACTGGATGACCAAGCTTCAAAATCCACAGACTCCATTTGAAGCAAGCTACTTTCTTAGAATACTTAATGACTGCAGCTCAGTAAGTGCTCGTGATGGAACATCTTCGATTGCACTCTTCATATTACAGGGAGTGTCAAGGGAGGCCAGTGAAGAAGATTTTATGTAGAAGTAGGGAAACAAAAAGCACTGGTAACTCCAAAGGGACAAGAAAAACATCGGACATGAAATTTTCACATGAAAGATGGGCAAATACATTCATTTAATTAGTGATTATTCTTAAAGAGACAGAGCTATAAAATCTGGAGCCTTCAGACAGAAATTCTGAAGCAATTCACACTGAGAACAGGGCAAATGAGAACAAACAAGAAATAATTGTAACATGTCTGTTCATATCAGCTGCAGGAGTAACTTTTGTAAGAAATATATTTAGTTGCTACCATCTCACACTACATATTTACCTAGTTGACTTCTTGCCAAAGAAGAGTGTTTGACAATGGCCCTTAATTTTTATATAAAAAATATCTAGTCAAAGAAGAAAACATTGTTCCACATATGTAGGTAACTAATTTTTGTAAGAAGCTTTCTAGGTGAAGAATTAAAGGTATTTGGGATAAAAGTGGAAGGCTTTCTGAGAGGTACATAGCACTTGTCTTCTCCCTCCTTCTCAAAAGAACTGGAGGACGACTGGTATCATGCAGAATGCTCCCTTGACTGCCACAGGAGATCACCTAGTACATCCACCCATCAGTGGAAGGCAGAGGGGCAAAGAGTGACAGTGAAGAGCTTACGTCAGCACTTCCACTTTCTGAAAAAAACCCCAGGAATTTACAGATTGCTCTTATCCACCAAGTAAATTGGTTTTAGATTTAGGGTTTTGGGTTTGGGGATTTTTGTTTGAGGGTTTTTTTTTTTCCTCTCCCCAGAACTGGTATTTTCAGTTCCCTAAAAAAACTGCAATTGTGCACATCCTGCAGGAAAAAAACCCCAAACAATCTGAATAACATTAAACTGCAAGATCTGTGGTGGGAATAAAGCAGGGAAAAGCAATCTAAACTTTGTAACTACCATTCGAAACATCATCCACCAGCAAAGAGTTTCTTGTTTTAAGGCAGCACATTCACATAATTCAGGTTTGAACACTTAACACTAAACACGCATCTAGCATCAGTATGAAATATTGCTGGCTGCCTAATCTCCACTTCTTTTTCATACCTAGTGACTCTGGTGGGACTGCTATAGAGATAAGAAAATATAGACTAACCCATAATCTTTTTCTTTCCAGTGGGGTTTTTTTCAGATGGTTCTTACAGGCTCTCACAAAAGCAGCTAGCATTTCACTATTTCTGTGAACAAGGAGTAAGAAATCCTTATTACCATTTCTGTAGGGAATGCAATTAAAAAAGCTTCACTTCAAATAACTGCTTAATATATAACTTTCAAGTTCTCATTCCCAAATAATTTCTCACCTGACAAGGAGATCATTTTTGAGTGCATTACATTAGGAATTTCAGTAGGATTCAGTTATACGTGAATATACAAAAAATAATCCTTTAAAAAAAAGTCTATAGATAAAAGCTTGGCCATGAGCAACTAAGAGATGCAGCCCATTCCCCATTGCGAATATACTGCTAGCATCTATTAAATTCTGCTCATGGTCCACATATTTCCTTGGAACATGAAACTATTTGTGGAGGCTAGGATACTTTTTAATGAAGAGGAACAAAATGGAATACATTTATATGACAGCAAGACAACGAAATTTTAAAACAAAGTGTCTTAAAGTGGTTGTGTTGTTTTGGTTTTTTTTCCATTTCTTCTCCTGAATTGCCTGAAGAATTAGGTCATTTGGACCAAAGAACTACAGTTCCAACAGCTATTAATGAATTCAAAAGACAAAACCAGCTTTAGTCTTAATGTGGAACTGTTAAAAAATGTCTACATCCCCCAGTAAGACAGAATTTAACACCACCGGATTCTCTGAAGTTTCTGTTTAGCTTGGTAATTCAATTAAAACAACACTTCTACTTCAAATTCTATTTTATGGTTTTCAGTAGAAAAGCTTCAGATCACTAATCTTACTCAAAATGAACATTAAGAACATTTAACATTTGTTAAGGATTCTTCTACCTCTCTCTGAGTTATGCTAGTAGTTGAGACACGTACAGAGCAATGTCTAAAGACAAATCTAACGCTTCCAGGTGTGCTGTCATGAACAGCATTTAGAACAGTTCTTAAAAAGGCATTAATTTTGCTTGCTTCTGTTTGTTTTATCAGATTCACTCCTTTCTATGGCTTTACACAGTGCTAAAGGAGCCCTTCTCACTTGACTGAAATCCATCTTGTATTACTGCTATTACCAATAAAAGTTCATGGGGAGAAAGGTTGCAGGGATGAAGAATTCTGGTAACCTATCACTGTCTTAACTGGACTACTCACAATCTAGCATTATAATACTTTGTGACATTTCTTTTCCTCCTGATTTTGAGATCTTCACTGTTTTTAACTGCATTTGCAAAAAACCCTGCATACAAAAAGCTAAGCTGATCTCTTTGCACTGCTTTTTAAATCACAAGCAATCATGGAAGCCAGAAGATAGTAAGAGCTAAAGTTTCCTTTTATTGCCTAGCAAAATAAGATACACATTTCAAGCAGTGGCAATTACACATATTGTATTTGCAGAAAAAGACTGCTCTAGTGTGAAATGTGGTTCAAGCTCAGAAATACTTTATAGCTTCATTACCATTTTACAAGTCTGTCTTGGATATTTAAAATAGAGCATGTGTCATACAACTATCCCAAAAGAGGCATCTCCTATTAAGACTGAAAATTATTAAAAGAAAGTTTATTACCCAGCTTTATGTGGTTAAAATGAAGTTGTCTCATTTAATGGACTCAATTGTCTAAATTATGGGCTATCTGCTAAATTTCTTAAGAATCAAAGGCTGACCCCACGATCATTTTACTCTCTGCAAATGGTCCAGACCTACCTAAGCAGGTCTTGGCATAAGAACGAGCCCCATAATCTCTGTTCCTCTATCACAGGATTATACTGGAAAGGAAATGTGTTTCTTCACGATACACAAAAAGCTTGTAGAACTCACTACCACAGAATACCACTGAGGATAAGAGCTCAGGAAGGCTCAGACTAGGATAACACATTTATATAGAAGTGGAAATCTGCAGTCACAGTAATATGTCTGAAAAACTAAACACAAATGGCGCAGGCACCCTGGTGATAACACCTACCAGCAAGAACATCTTACAGACAGCTCTCTATTACCATCCACTGTTGTATATGGTACGTCACAACCTTGATATTGGATTCACCAGATTAAACTGGATTTAACAGTGCCTATATTTTTGAGTAGATGTGCATCTAAACACAAAAAAATAAAGCTCTAAGTTGTACAAAAGAGTTCGCTGGCCTCTGTGCTGTTAAAATATACAGTCATCATTTGTAAATGGAGAGTATGCTTTTTACAGTTTTCTAACCTGAAAACACACTTAATCTTTTCACCACAAGATAAATATAATCCTTCCCCTACTTTCTTTCAAAATAAACGTAAATCAAACACTTTCTGAGAAGTTACAGAAATGTCAAACTGTGCAACTGCTCTGGATGGACTCACTGCCATGTTCAGTTTATTCAGGAGAAGATTAAATTGCAACAAAAAGCAGAAAACATTTAAGAATTTTGCGTCATTTGGCATACATGCAAGGGAAGGAAAAGGCATGCCACACATCTGCTTCTTGTCATGATTCAAGCCAAAATGCATGTGACAATTGCTTTGCTTTTTATTACCATGCATACCATAAAATTCTGAGCCTCTCCCTCCTATTATGGACATAGCAGTTTCCAATCTATTCATGAATGTGAAGTGTGGGGTAAAATTCCTGGTTAACCAATAATTACTTATGAACTGTTAGGTAAAAGGGAGGATAGGTTTCCTCCAAAGAACCATGTGGAAGGGTCGCAGCAATGCACAAAGGCTGCTCAAGGCCTTCAACGGGGTGGCTGATTCTGCAAATAACGAGCAGAAAGAATGTTTCAAACTTGCGCAGTTTCCACACAAGGGTGTGTGCTGTTCAGGAGTTCTGATGGAGAAACGTTTAAGACCTGTAGATTTTAGAGTCAGCTGTGCAAAGAGCAGCGCTGGTTAGTGGTGGTGCGGTTTGTTTTCTTTTATATTACCAGGCTACCTTACTGCAAATTCCCGATTACCACATTTCCTGAACTCATGAGAAATTTAAGGAAATGGAAAGAGTGAGGTCAGTTCTTTCTGCATTACGCCTGATGCCCCTTCTGGCTTCTTTGATGTCCCACCAGTAACTCATTCTCCACAGCTGTGCATCAGGTATTCCACCTAAAAACCAAAATACTTTTTATATATGAAGGGTGGTCAACAGAAAAAAAGAACCTAGTTTGATGCAACATAACACCTGAGACAATTTGCCAAGAAATCAGTGTCCTGGAAAAGGTGCTGTTAACCATCAGCACAGAGATAGCGGAGGAGACAATGGGTGCTTTCATGTTGCCCATGGGCCTCTCCCCTCCCCTCTGCCTGGTGCTGTCACCACCGGTAGTCACATGGCAGAGCTAAGCCACAAGGAGAGAAGTCAAGGGGTTGCTTCTCCAATAACCAGGTAAGCTTTGATCCTTACAAAATCCTTTACCGCAAACCCTATCTCAAGCAGCATGGGCGCAACCTAGAACACATAGCTGAGAGGCACTGACAGAGGATGAGCTATTCTACCAGAAGCTTAGCAGCACCCTCATGGCAACTTTGAGGATATGGTGTGCTATGGTGAAATTTGCCTTTTATTAATTTAATTGTATTTGCCCAGTTGAGTAAGTCTTATCAACTTATAATTTATAGTTTTTATCATACACTTGAACAATAAGAAAACTGATAAATCGCTGAACAGTCATTACGCTTTTGACGCTAAGGTAGTCTCATGGTCAGCCTGAGAAGCTGACAAACAGCATAAAAGCCCATCTTTTAACAAATATAAAATTAGATGCAGCACTATGCATCAAAATATGGCGAGAGTTCAGTCTACGATAAAGGCTACTCACAATCTATAAAGGCAACCTAAAATCTGCATTCTCACATTGCATGAATTTGCCTTGCTCCCACATAGTCTGTAACTCACCAGTCCTTATGCAATGGTCCTGCAGCCACGCAGCGTGGCCGCACAAGGGATGGCAGCAGCAGCACTGCAGACGCCTGCCACGAGCACTGCCTTTCGACTCTGATCTCTGCACCTGCATCCTTGCTGAGCCTCTCACCCCAGGCTCCTGCTTCTCCTCTGCTCCTCTCCAGCTTCTCCACCCGACTGCCTTCCATAAGGTGAAGTCAGATCTCGGCATGAAATAAATTTATGGACAAGGATGGCAAAATAGAACCTTTTCTCTCTAAGTGCACTACTTGATAGAGAATCATGCTACCAGATGACTACCAACGCTACTGTAAATATGCTGTTTATAGGCACCGCATTAGATGATGGTAAACATAAACTACAAAAGCACTAGGTCCTGACCAATTCATCTCTGAATAATTCATTCTAACATTACAAGTTTTTATCTGCTGAATTTTTAAGAAAAGTAAGTAAACTTCTCCAATTAATTGTGGCTTATCCCCATCAAAAAACAGATACTGTTTTTGCTCTAAGTCATCCTTGACTATGGCCAAAAGGAGGGCAAGCATTAGTACAGCCTCCTCACCCTCACCAAATTTCCTGGAAAGACAACTTTCATCTTGAAGTCTAATATGCCTGAAATGTATAAAAAATACGAGCTTGATACAACTAGACAGATCTTCTGGCTTCCCAAATATGACCCAGAACACATTGCCTACCCCAGAAAAGCCTATACAATCAGGCTTTAAAGTTCTGACTTCCTCAAAGAAGGAAGGCTAACTTAAAGTTGCTATTGAAAAATACTACTATTGATTTCAATCTTTGTTGCACCTGACCTCTGTCCAGCTGGGCTAATGAGGTGACATTCCAAAACAAATAAATCAACATAGTTGTTGTGAAGTGAGCAGCACAACATTGATTTACACCAACCCTTGTTTTGGGCTACGGAAAATAAACTTCAGGCTTTGAGGGCTAAGTAATTCCTACTGGCGAAATACAGAAAACAGCTATAACAGTGTGCTACAAAGATTTATCCAACATTTCATTTGCAGTGAAAGATTCATGCATTGCTTTCCAGTTCACAAATAATACGATCATTTCAAACTCTGCTGAAAAATATTTAAACCAGGTGACAGCATGCTACAAGCAGACAGATGGACAAAGTGATGTTTTGACATCTTTCAGAAAATTAGTGAACACTGAAAAAACTAAAACAAAAATCTGCTTTGATATTTCATGCTCTTAAAGTCTCTGCTTCTCTTCTTCACATTCACAGATGAAACACATTTTCACCATAAAAATCAGCAAAACAGAATGAATTACAGCGCAACATTTATGACTTCTTAAAGCACATCCAACAAAGCTTGAATAGTTCATTCTTTGGCACATTTTCTTCTGAAAGCTATTATTTGACTCTTTAAAAAAAGAACCTATTTCTCTGTTTTCCTTTCTCATGGGAGCTGAACTAAACACTGAAAATGAAAAAGAAACCCCAAAACTTTAAACCACAAAAGAAGGTAATGCTTTCATTCAGTCTTTCTCAATTTGTGACTGATTTCTTAGACTGAGAAAAATACTGCACTAGTTACTGGCTACCATAAAACAATGCTTTAACATGAATATTTTTGTTATTGCCGACTGGGGATATGGATATTTCACCTGCTCAGAACCATTGCCCTCAATCCCTCCTCTTGCACATAAACCTCAAAAGAAGTGCAACATCTAACTATGCCCTTTTGCGTAAGCAATAACAACATAACCAACTGTACTCAAAAGATATGGTAAGTATTGAAGTTCATCTACACAGAGTAAGTTCAGGGGTGTGCAGGGACCACTTATGACCAGATTAGGCATTGGTGCAGAATTGCATATGCATATATGAAAGTTATGAACAAAGTGTTTTAGCGTGAAGCACAGGTGATTTTTTGGCACGCTGTACCCTTATACATCCAGGGAACCGACCTACAGGCATGGTTGCCGTTTTGTGGAGTAGAGCTGATTCCACAGAACTGAAAGAAGCAGGCCTGGCCTCCTACTCTTCACTGGGTGTGTTCAGTTGTCCTTTTATTATCTAATACAAAATTCTTCAAGTGTATATTAGTATATGTTTCTGTTTTGTCTCTGGAACCTCTAACATTATCAATAGAAAATGCCAGGAATTTCAATTAAAAAGTAACTGAAAACAGTTTTTGGCTTGGAATTTAATATTAGCATATGGTTTGCAACCCATGATTGCAGTACTCTGCTTGTGCTTATGAGCCTTCAGGTAAAATAGGCTATAATGAAAAATTGTTCTCATTAAAGTTGATCAGGTAACTAATTTCTGATAACTTAATAAATTAAACTTATTCCCCTGCTCAGGGAATATCTGTGAAAACATCACCATCCTCTTAAATCTACTCACTTTTTGAGAGCACTATTCTATGATATGTGCAAAATTCTACAGATTAAACATAAATGGTAATTTTCTACAAATATTTCTCTTCAGGTCCTGTAGGTCACTCATGAACAGGCCTGCTAATGTGAGGGAATGCCTCTGTTCCCTGAGCAGATGGTCTTAAATAAACTCTACAATTATGGTCCATAAGCACACCAGACTTTGGGGGGGGGAAGGAGGAGGAAGAAGGGAGGGAAGGCAAATGATGTTAAAAAAAAAAAAAAAAATCACAAAGAAGTCATTGCATAGGGCCAAACATTCAAACATTTCTAGCAGTATTTTTCTAACTTCTCTCTCTCCTTACTTTTCATTTTCTAGCATAAGCAAGCTGCAAAACGTAAATTAATGCAAAAGTTTACTGAAAGCATACTTGATGCTGCTGTAAATGGCCCTAAGATGTTGCTGACAACAATAACAATGTTAAACAATATTGACAATACATGTTGAAAGCATGTGTTCTCCAATCAGATGACACAACTTTTATACAGACTGGAAGCAAAGAGCATAACGGATTCTGATGAAAGAAGGGAAATTAAGAAAAGAGGAAAAAGGAAACAAAGAAAATAAAAAAATAGTTTAGGTAAATGTTTTAAGAAATAAGAAACCTTAAAAAAAAGGTACTTTTTTCCCTAAATACACAAAAGAATTATGAGTGGTACTAAGACATAATCTGACTGTATAGCACATTACAAAGATGCCTGAAAACACCCAAAAGCATCAAGATAAATGCCACATTCAGGCAGGTTCCGTGTTCTGAAAATCCTGTTGGAGTTCTTGAAGCAAGTCAACGTAAGCCAATTTATGTTTGTTTGCTTACAAAGATACTGACATAAAATGTGCCTTGCTCACCTGGAAAACAGGGAGCTAATATACGGAATGCAAACAATAATACAGCTTTTAAAGAAAAACATCCAATACAGCTGGGGAAATGTTTGAGGACTATTTTTTTTTTAAACTATTTCATGTCTCCAAGAGAATCAACAGCAGGTACCAGCAAAAAAAGAAATTGAGGGTTTGTTCTCTTTTCCTAATGTCTCATAGTCCTTGAGATACCCTGTGTTCAAACATCCCCTTTCACATATAGCAAAAAAAGGGCAAAAGTAAAGAATCAGACATATAAAAGGAAGGCAATTCTTCAGTTATTCATTAGCCAGAACAGAGGACTCCTCTTACACTGTAAGAGCAGTCATATGGCAAGGTGGGATGAAGCCAGTGAAAAAATTGAGGCTGACCTCTTATTTAGGAGAGGAGACATATTTTGGCAGCCAGTGCATCCCACTGAAGAGCTGAATCACCCACTTGAAGTGCCTAAGTCTCTCTGCTGACAGCAAATGGAGACTGGGGCCAACAGGCTCCTAAATTACTTGCCTCAGTTAAGCAGTTAAAATTAGAAAAGGGGAATTGAGGCTACATCCAGGATGGAAGAACACTGCTACAGTCTTTCAGATCGGAAACCTGGCCTTGCATGGCACAAAATGATGGCAGCAATCCCTTCCTGGTTGCTGAAATATTCCACGCAGATGAAGTCTTAAATATCTTCACAAGAAGCGAACAGCATGAAGCACTGGACAGACACATTTGATAGTTATTTCTATTCCCTCAGTCAGCACAAAAAGGACTGTGGCCACTGGAAAAAAATCTGTGCTGAAGAAACCAAGGAGACTGTCACAGAAATGAAACATTAGTATCTCCAGTGATCCAAATTCTGCTCTGATGGTTGTCTACAGGCAATATCAATGTCCACCCACACAGCAGGAGCTACCAGTGCTTCCTGGCATTTACACAGCCTGTGAGGGCAGAATTGAGGCCTGTTGCTCAAAAAAATGATTTCTGACAGCAACCGGATTTCTTTTCTGAGCCTGAGCAATAGGACATGTAGCACAAGTCCTTAAAAATGAAAACCTGTGCTTGAGTGAGAATGAAGACAGGAAGACAATGGTAGTAATGAGGGAAAGGGATGCACTAGGGGCCGAGTTGCTATAGTAGCACTGCTGCTTTTCCCTGTGCAAGGCTCAGCCATGGGAAAGTGCAATCAGGGCGGATGGCAGAGGCTGTCAGAGGCTTTGCTGGCTGGAGACTATGAGGAGTGGAAGATGTGCTGGCCCTGTGCTTGCCAGCTGAGCCAGAGGAGCCTGAGCCATGGTGCTATTCCTCCTCACAGCAAGGAGTTGATGAGCTGTAGGACAGCTGCAGTACTGGGCTTACCAGCTCTTCTGCATCCTAAATGAGCCTCTGCAATCCCATTTCAGAGGGATAATTAGGGGGCAGTTTCTACATGCACCATATTGAAACTCCAATTTGCTCTTTTGGTTGGCATAGCCCACAGAAATTCTCACTAGCACCAAGAAAATAAATAAATAATCTGTCAGTCTTTCCTGTCAGATCTCACTTCACTCTTGAAGTACAAGTACAGTTATTTCCCTTTTGAGTCTCGCATATCATTAGTGCCTAATATCATGCATAAAAGATTTTTGATAAAATATGATCTGGCCTGAAGCATACTTTTATTAAAAGGCTTAACCCTACTATATTCACAAGCATTAATAAAACACCAAGTTATAATTAAAAATAAAATATCCAAGTTTTTTCAATACCCTTAAAACTGACACACAATTCTTTGGGGTTTTTTTGGGGGGTTTTGTTTTGTTTGTTTTTGGGGGGGGTTGTTGTTGGAGGGGTTTTTTTTGTTGCATTTTTTGTTTGTTTGTTTTTGGTTTTCCTCCAAAAAACTTAAGCTGGTCAAAAGCTATAGATTTTCCATCACTGCCTTATAGTGACAGCAAGCATTTTCCATTATCATTCATATCTTGCCTGAGCTAAACTTTTCAACTGGAAAAGTGAAGAAAGTATCTATTTGTAAACTCATAACTCAAATTAAAGAAATGCCAAACACTGATATTTCTAAGGGTCACTTAAAACACCTATCTGCTCTGGGAAATCTAGACTTCTGGTCTGTTGGGAAGATGGGAGCTGTGGTTTGTTTGATCCCTTTCCAGTAAGATGCTGCTATGGGCCCAAATCTAATGCATCAATATTTCCAAGGGTGCAAATTCTGCTCTCATGGTTGTGTACAGGCAATATCAATGTCATCAACATCCACCCACACAGCAGGAGCTACCAGTGCTTCCTGGCATTTGCACAGCCTGGTGAGGGCAGAATTTGGGCCTGTTGCTCAAAAAGATGATTTCTGACAGCAAAGGGATTTCTTTTCCAGACCCTGCGCAAAAAGTTGTGTAGCTCATTTTGACAATTCATATCAGGAATTTTTTGTGCCACAGAAATTACCTTTTTTTTAATTTCTTTTCCAAAACCAGCTTTCCAATCTTATTTAAAAACTAGTGTTCTTCAGAGATCCAAGATGACAGCAGCCTTCTTTTAGTGCAGTACTGCCTCAATCAAGGGTTAGTACGCATTAAAAACATACGGTGGACCAGGAACTTCTGTATTTTACATCTTAGGCCATATGCTTCATTGGTCTTAATAATACGTTGCACTTAATTAGAATTGAAGTAAGACTATTTGATTATGCTTCAAAGTGCATCTGTAAGGTAAACTTAACTACCTCACATTTTACTGGGAAACTGATACTCTCAGAAGCTAAGTGACTTGCCCAAGGCTACACAACTATTATTGCCAAAACTAGGGTTAGCAGCAGCCATTCCTGCCAGAGAAAATTCTTAGCGCTGTATTACTTTGAAAGCTTGAGGTTCAGTCTTCATAAAAAAGGGATGGAATATAATTACTTATCTCTACAGACTCCTGTGGTCTAAAAATAGCATTTGTACTTTGCTAACTAAGGCCAAGCCTTGTCAAAGGTAGTAGTGCTCTTTCTGAAATGTCAGGTGCAGAGAATGAAGCCAGAGCACACGAAAGACCAGTCTTTGTGGGTATGAATGTTGCTACAGAGCTTTTTGCATTTAAAAAATTGGAAAAAATATTTCACGGAAGGAAAAGTTCAGATTATTTTACAAAAACATTTCATTTTCTGTAATGTTCCACAGATGCAAAAGTGTACAAACATTTTTTAAAATTTGCTTTCAGAAGAATGCCTTTCACTTTCCAGCACTTCACTGCTCATACACTGACTACTAGCCAATACTATCAGATTAAGCCTTTTTGTACATTTGATGCCATTTGCAGCATTTTGCCTAGTTTTCTAGACTAAAACCACGCTTTACCCATAAATGTGCACCTGACTACCAAAGGAAGAAGAAAAGAAACAATTTCTCTTTTGCTGAAAGATTCCCATATGGACAGACTCACTTTAGGTGTTTGCTGTGAGACCCTCCACTTTTATTAGGCTCTGGGCTTCTTGGTAGTCACAAGTCAAATTTAACCAACCCTCCAGAAAATTGCAGATGCAGTACTTTTTGCCTTGCTTATATTGTACAGGATCATACTGAAATGACAGAAAAAACCCATTTTCTCTCTGTCAATTGCACTAAGGAAAAACAATAAAGTGACCGTGACAACAAGGAAAAATATGAAAGCGGCATGTGTGCATTTCTAAATACTGTTGTTTCTTCTGGGGAGAATTTTTTATCTAATGAATGTAATAAAATACTTGTTCAAATATTTCCTGCCAGCAATTTCTTAAGTTTTATAACTGATTGAGTTCTAAACTGTATGTTTGGAACTACAGAACGCCTCACAAGTGCTATTTTCGAATTAAAAATAATAGAAGCTCTTTTTGTGTTAATCTTTTACAAATTGACAGAGATGAAGCAGAAGAGAACAGCACACATCTTTCTGTGCCGTTCTTGTGTTAACAGTATGCCTAGTATTTGGAGCTTTTCCTAAAGCACGCTGAGAAGTTTTTTTTTAATTACTCCATGCTGGCTTCCTCCACACAGCCAGCATTTGCAGAGCAGCAAAGGAGCAGCAGGGTTCTTAAAAAAAAAAAAAAAAAAAAAAAATCACTCAACTGAACCCCAGCTGGAAACCTGAACACCCCATCTCTTGCTAAGCCAATTTTGCTATGCAACAATTCTGCCAATATAATTACCTATTTTCTTGTGTTGACACAAAAGGTATTTTCAGACATAGTGTGAAGTGCTACAAAGCAGCATAAATTTTTCAGAACAATCATAGGCTGCAGTAAGGGAGATTGATACTAAGAATGTTTTATTAAATTTCACTCTTAAGCTCACACATAGTCCCTGATCCTACAGAAAAAAAAAAAAATTCTGTCACCAGTTCCTAAAACTACTATTCCATTAACCAAAATTCTACAGCCTTAACAGAAAACTAAACGATTTTTATACACATAAAATTTTTGTGAACCTCGCGAGGATGCAGCAATATAATAGCAAAGGCATCTTAAGAGATTTATATTGAAGCCTTGTGACACATTGACTTTGAAACTACAAGTAGCAACCAGAGCAATCAACAGTCTTTTAAGCAGCTGAATGACTTTGTTCTAGTTTGGAAGCAGGGATTTTTTAGATAATGCTCCACTGTAGGTTTTATTGCCAGTCCTAATGGTAGTAATGCATCACTTCTGCAAGGAGCAGATGCTATCAAGAGATCATGGCAGGATTTTATAAAGCACAATATAGACATGCAGTGGGGAAATAAAGTTCCTGCAGGCAAAAGTTTGGAGATGGGAGAGACATATGTGAATGAAGTGATTTGACTAAGGTGATAGTTAGGTCAGTAGTAGAGTCAGTCAACACAAAAGAGATCTTTTCAGTCCCAAATGACCTACCATTGACAGGACGGAAGTGTAAAGACCATTTTCATTATGGAAAACATACTATGAATTATATTAGAGTGGATTTCATTGAATCTGACTCCCTTATTGCTTCAAGTACATGTCAGTTTGGAACCACAGACAGCACAAGTAGTCATCCCATCATTTTGTTTTTTCTGTTTGCTCATTTTCTGTGGAGAAACCGCATTAGTTTTACATCTTGCCTCAAATGGTAATGCTTCACTGTCATTCTCTGGTCACCCTTTGCTAGGTGCAAGCACGGGGAGCTGTGTACCTCTGTAGCTGATGAACACTAGGAGTTTATCTACAATGGCATTAAACTTCTGCATGAAATATCTATCACTGCTATTATGCTTTGAGTGGTGCCAAAAGCTTATGAATTGTGACCCATCCAGCCCCAGCACAGAGGCACAAAATTGAGAGCCCTATCTGCTTTTTTTCTCTCACAATTTATTCTTCCAGTGACACATGGCTTTTCTTTTAGAAAGCTTATTGCTATTTTTACTAGGATCTCTGTTAGTAAAAAGAACAAGCATTACACTTTGGAACAATGCCAAACAACCATCATGGCAGACACTTTTACATCTTCACTTCATTCAGCTTAACTGCTTTTAATATTATGAACAAATCCTACATGCGACAACAAAAAGGTAGTACAAAGCACAAACAAACAATCCACACCTAATGACAATGTATTATAAGTGCCTCACATTCATCACCCACCTGTTGGGGGGGTCATGAGAAAAGATTTATGTCCAAATAGCCATAACTTCTAGGGAGTAAGATACAGAAAGACTATCCCTCTTTGCTGGGAAATCTGATCTTTACCAGAACAGATTCCAGTAATGACTGCAGTTTGGGTAAATTTAATGGTCTATTACTTTTGGATTTGTCATGTTCCTACATGTTTTCTGGGGTTTTTTTCTTTATATTTGATACAAGCAGCACAGTATAAATGTAACTGGCAAAATGTGTCATCCCTTGTTTTCTTTTCCATTCAGCTGACGTGCTAATTTTGTGTAACACAAGAAATGAACAGCGCTTTCCAGATGTATGAAATTTGGTTTTAACGACCAAGTAAGGCGGGAATTTTTTTTATGGGATCACAGTTTCCTCAATTAAATTTTAAGAGAATTCAGCTTTGGAAACCCTGAGTGTTGTATTTTACAGTTCTCTATGGAGGAAAAAAGTGAGGTGGGAGGATGTATGCCTACTTTCAAAGTACAAAATATTAACAAAGCATTACTTCAAATTCAGTGATTTTAAAGTCAGTCCATGTCTGCTTAAATGCCTGTGCTTAAATATGCTGAGGTTTGTAATACACTTCAAATAGTCAATACCGTTACAATACTCTTGTAGTTACTGTGCTGCTACGAAGATTAAGTCAAGCTTTAACAGATGAAGAAAGGAAACACTTCTCCCTTTTCTGGCTGAGACAGATAATTTTTCAAGTTACAATCCTAATTCCTCAAAATGCCAGTGGTAGATTCTGTACTGAAGCTGCCCTGCCGCACAGATCGTAAAACCTCTACAAGAAGTGAGAGTCCAGCAAGCTTGCAATGACTGTAACTGCATGGTGGAATAAATGAATCAAGTTTGTCTTACAAACAGCATCCTTGGGCCTTCTACTAGCTGTAATAAGAGCCAGCATTTTAAGGAGAGAACTTGCTGATTTTCACAAAGACAATGGATCTGTTGGCACTTTCTCAGGGAAAGGTGTATGTGCATGTACGCGTGTCTATGTGCCTGTCCAGAGTGGAAATCTGAATCTATATAATGTCAAGTAAACCAAAAAAAGCAAGTAAGCAAAGCCAGCAATACAGGATCCCTTGCAGAATGGAAGGAACCAGAACTGCTCAAAGGATTCAAAGAACTAAAGTAGCTGAATTTCCAGAAGACTTTTGGAGCAAAACTGCAGTAAAAGCATCTTCTAGAGACTATTTGGGCTCAGACAAAAGCTTGTTAGCTGCTCTTCTGGCTTTCTGTTAAGTCAGTTATGAAAAATATGCATGCAAGTTTTTTTTGAGGCAGATAACAATTTCTTGAATTACCTGAATAGCTGTCCCCACTGAACACAGGCATCTGCCCACTCACACTCAGTCATTGGTTCAGACCTGGGGCACTGGCACTGACACCATTTTGTAACCATAGAAAATGGCAAAACTTCCCTTCCCTCCCCCAAAATTTAAAGATGACAGCATCTTTAAATTTACAATTTTCACAGTCAATTATTCTTGCAAAAGAGCATGGGAGAAACGTGACATCCTGAGACACTCTGACTTCCTATTCACAACCAGCTCAAGACCACGTTTAGATTTAAGCTCCACTGAAGTAACAGAATTTACTAATGACACAAAATTATTCAGTAGGGGGAAAATCAGAGCTGTCCTAGAAAAGTCATGAAAAGGATGTCACAATATTGAGTCGCAGGGTAACAAAACTGGTGGATTAAGTTCAACATCAGCAAATGAAGCCAGAGTAAAGCTGTCCTAAATACCTACCTGCTGTGGGGGCACACAATTAGCCACTGCCACTCAGGAAACAGACCTGAGAATCGTTACATTCAATTTCAGAATGTCAGCTTGGTGTTCAGCCATTGCCAGAGAGGGCAAACACAACGTTACATTTCTTCCCCCTTTTTCTTCCCATATAAAAAACATTTTTTTACCACTACAAAGCCATAGTAAGCATGTGTCTTGAAGAGTCCATCTAGTTCTGGTTATCCCACCTCAGAAAGGATACAGCTAGAGTACAGAGAGGTATAAAAATGGCAATAACTATGTTAAAGATGGGGGAAAGCTGTAATACTAGGACAGGCTAAACACACGAAGGTTCTTTAATGTGGGAACTAGATAGCTGTAGGTGGTATGATTAAAGTCAATAAAATCATGAACGGCCTGTAAAAGGAGGAAATTTGGGGTTTTTTACAGTCTTGGGGTGATCATGGAAGAACAGGGCATTAAATTAAACTATCAGAGAGCAGGGTTAGAACAGGAATATACTTTGCAATATCACATATATTGGCACCACTACTACCTCGTAGAGACCAAGAGAGTAAGCAATTCCTAACACACAAATGTACTGAAGGCCACTATGAGCTAAAACCCAAGACTCAGAAAATACCTCAGCCACAAGTTGCTGCAAGCTGGGACAGTATATTTGGGAAATAATCCTCTCAAACTAGTTACAGTCAGAAATACCACTGTATTTACAGCATGTAAGCAGATACTGCTTGTGTTCCACTCTTGCTCAGGCTGACGGTCAGGTCTCTTTGCGGAGAACTGCAGGCTCTGGTAACCGCCAAAGGGGAAAGCATACTGAAGGCATCCGATCTGAAGAACATTGCTAAGACTTGGTCACAAATACATGTTTTACTTTGTAGCTGTATCAGTACATCTTCTATTAAGAACACTCTCTAAATTGCAGTTTACAGGTTTATTTTACAAGCCAGCTGTGTCTGTATTGTGTTTTTCTTTCTTGCAGCACTTTTAATCTTCAACAGCAATTCCAGTGGCTAAAACAAAAATAACTGTTTTTTTACAGTGATATTTCTACTCTTCTACTAAAAGCCTAGCTTCAGGCTCAAAAACTGCTACCTGACTATTGCAGATGGCAATTAGAAGTCAGCCAAACACGTCGATGGTTGTTCTTACCCAGATCAGGGTTCACCTGCGAATGTAACAAAGCTCCAGCTTGCTCCTGTGCAGTGCCATCAAATACACACCATCTCCCAACACACACAGTGTGTATGTTTGATAATAATAATGCTGACTTTTACCACTTACATCTATAATCATGAATCAACCGATATTTAAAGGTCTGTATCCAGATGCTGCGTATGTACTTGTTTCATCAACCAACATAACTCCCTGTATTGTAACTTCTTAAAAAACTAAAGGGGGAAAAAAAGTACAAGCAAGCAGAGTAACAATTTCTATTGCGCTTTAGGCAACTCTTTAATTTGAATTAGTAATTAGTACATTAAGGTGACATACCATAAAACCCAAGAGAATAACTCTATAAATAGATTAGAAGGCTGACTTTCAAAAGGATTTAAAATATCCTTTCATAATTAGAAGTCCACTTGACGTCACTGAAACATTGAACTATCTTATTTGCAGACCTGTTATATATAAAATATATCACACAGTGCCTATACCAATTTTCCATACAAAAAAGAATTTTTTTTCAAAAAACCCACACCATTCATCTTAATGATCATCAAAATCTAATCTACCTAAAAACAGTCTAAAGATTTATATCACTATTTCAAACATGTCTCAGTAGTGCAATTCATCTTTTCACAATAGCAGATCAATTAGAAAGAATCAATTCTAATTGGTTGCAAACACTGTTTATTAGCTTAAGGCCCCTTGATGCACAGCCCCAAGATATACACAGACAGAAATGTCTAATAGGAAAAAGGCAGAAATGGAAAAAAGCAATACTGGATGGTGGGTCTGCCTGTCCCCTTGGCATAATGGTGACTGACCAGCCTCATCAGATCTTTGCACACACACATCGGGAGCCCCCAGGGAAAGGATCGGTGGAAACACATTTTGTCAGATCTGATGAATTATATATCTCTCTCTCTAAGACCGTTAATGCCTCCATTCCCTCTCCTTCACATTAAGCAAAGGCCTTGGCCACTGTCAAACAACAGCAGGTGGAAGGTGAGTGACAGGCTCAAGAAGCTGAAAACACCCACATGTATCTATGAAAGAAAAGGGGCTAGTTACCAACCCAGCAAACAAACCTAAGGTGCATAATATTATCAAACCATGCAGTGCAATTACAAGGCAATAGTGTTTTCTTCCCAGATCGATCATTCTTGGTTTTTTCCACCTCCACTCATTTAAACTGTAGAAATAGTATTTTTTCCTGCATGAGATAGAACAGCTATTTCCTTCTGAGAAAAATTTCCAATGAAGACAAACACAATGAATTATTTTTAACTGAGTAATTTGTCTCTGCACTCTTTCATCATCCCTCTGGCAGAAGCCACCTCAAGCAGTGAGATTCACCTGAGAGCTGGAGGGTGGAAAAGCCCCGTCATTGTAAACACATCTGTGCTGCTCTAAGAAATTTATTGACATTCGGGTTTCTGATTGACCTCCAAGTTAGTTTGTTTCTGCAAACTGACATGTTTTCTTCCTTCCCTTTTTCACTGCTTTCATTTAAATTCCTTTTAAATTCAAATTCCTTTATCTGTTTGGATTTCAATTTACACAACAATACCTCATTCACTATGAAAAAACAAGTTGATTTTTTTTCCAAGGGAACTAATGTTGAGCAATGTGAAACCATGGTAACTGTCAACTTCCACAAGGTTGTGCTATAAAGGAAAATGAATTGGTGCAACCATCTCAAACATTTCCGTGGGTTATCACCATAGTAAATCTAACAAAAACACACTTCATCCTATAACTAGATTTTCATTTCAATGAGGGAAACCATTGATCATTTTAACCAGCTATTTGTGACCTACAGTCAGCAGTTCCCATAGGAAGTAAATTTTTGCTAGGGGGAAAGCAGGGGAAATGTATCTTTTTCAATGGTTTCTCTTCTAGCAGCATAGGGCAAAGTTGGGCAGCAAAGGGCAAGATTTAGGAGCCCTTGCTGGGACAGGAAACACTAGATAGGGGCAACCATAGATTTCTTGCAGCACCAGAATCTTAACAAACAGAAAAGTTAAGCTTTATTGTCCTTTAGGCAGGGGAAAAATCAAAGACCATGGTGGTCAATTAACTGCATGGAGTTGCTGAAGGAGTAATAAACAGAGAATAAACCCAAGCACAGCAGAGTTGGTGCTAAAAGTCTTCCTGTGAATATTTCTTAGTTATTACACCTGCTATAAGGCTCTACGGCAATGGCCAGTGAGATCCTGGCAGGTTTTGCCTTATATCCCTCCTCCCTACTCAGGTTCTAAACATCTCTGTACATGAAACCAGGTGACTGAATCAGATCAGGACTTCAGTTCCACCAGAGTAACTCAGAAATCTCTGCTCTCCTATACCCGAATTTATGATGCAGCTGGCCTCTTTCAGATGTCAATATTCCTTCTAGGACACAGGATTGAAACCAAACTCCTGAGCCATAAGGTCTAGTCTTTATTCATGCTTTAAATTGTTCATATTAAAACAATACAGGTTATTTGTCCCTCACTACTCCTGTTGATGCACTGTTCTAGCAGCTCAGTTCTCTAACGGGCTGACATTAATTCCCAGACTAAATTTACCACTATTCAGTTTACACCCACTTATATGCCTTTGCCGACAATCTTTTCCACTTAAATAACTGTTCTCTCTCTATGGCAAGGTACTTAGCAATCACTGCCCCTCTGTGCCTTCATTCTATCAAGCTAAGCCACACTCTTTCTGCTTCCTTTCTTAAGGCAGGGTCTCCCATTCTGTCCTCATCTCTTAGCCTGAACTCAAAGCTGAACAGCTGACTTCCTCAGCCATTGATTTCTGATCTGTGTCCATGCGGCATAATGCCAGAGGCAGAAATGCCCCTCTACTATCTTCTCTTGCACACCCTGCACAGAGAAACATCGCCAAGTTTTTCTATGCATCCTCGAGTTCCATTACAGATGACTGGTGCTCTAACATACGATGCCTTCCTACCAGCTTTACCTCGATTTCGACTTTCCTGAGCAGTGTCTGCTGCTTTGTCATGTTTCTGCTCTATTGTTATCCACCTTCACATAACACCAGTTGTTCACAACCCTCTCTGTTTTGTTGCCCAGGTGTTGAATGTAAACGGTTCATTTGCTTTTTACTGAATATATCCCTTTCCCTAGCTGGGTTAGGCACTGTGCCCCCATTAATTACATCACTTCTGTAACTACTGCATTCAGCAGTCTTAGGATCAGTTATGTGTATTCACACGTGCATATGCTTATGCGTATGTATTGACAACAGCTAAAAATTAGACACAGACTTTTTTTTACCACAGATGAACAGGAATGGGGTGTTTGAATCCTATTTTTAAGACAAGTTTTCACCTGATGTGCCAGCCCTGATACCTCCAGTTTCTTTCATCAGAAGAAACAGACGGATATTTAGAAGTAGCAAAAATAGCAATGACGCATTACTGATTCACCAAGAAAGCTTATGGGCTTTTCTTTTGGTTTTATCCACCAAGTTATCTCTAGAGAAAGATCACAGAGCATTCTCATCATATTTCACAAAATTATTGGGGCAGGAAGAAAAGTGGGGAAATGAAAAAGCAGACTGTGGTAGCTGTAGAATCAAATGCTGGCTAAGAAAACAACAGTGAAAACCTGTTGAAGATACAGTCTTTTAAGATCAAACCTTCAGAAGTCAGTCCAGTAAATACTGGCACTGTGTCAGCCATATACCGTCACCCAAAAGACGATTATTCTAACCCAGTTGAGAACCTGGTCAGTGACTCCACCTATTCTTTTAAAACCCTAATGCTTCAAATGTGGAAAGAAATTTCATCTGAAGCTCTAGTATCAACCTGCAAGATACTGGCCCCAGATCTGGAAAAAGTATGGAGCAATTCAATACTGTTCCCATAAGCTGCAAGAAACACGAAGAAAGAGTTGCTGCCAGTTAGAACAAATTTAACCTTCCCCAAAGCAGCTCACAATGGGAGTAAACAGAAACTCCATTCAGCCACTGTTAACCAACGGGTATTCACAAGAGCGTTGGTGAATTTTTCTTAATTATGGCAAAGTAAAAACTTTTCTAGCAACTTTGTTCTGTCCTGTGTGCATGTTGGGAGGGCTGGGAAAGGGAAGACATATACTTTCTTATTCTTTTCAGTGTATCAGTCCAGAGGTATAATTTGATCTAAAAAGCACCCATGTCCCTTTTTTCTGGGTCAATTGCTTTTCACTGTATTCTGCATCTTTTCTTTTTTCATTATTTAATTGATCAAAGATGTGACTTTCTTCTAAAAATATTTTGAGATTTGGGGGCTGTATGTTAGGGTATGGCAATATGAATACATTCAGCTATGTTTGTTGTTCCCCAATAAACTGTTCAACTGGTCTCATCATTTCTTTTGATAGTGACTTGACCAAAAACATCTTGCGGTTTATTGCATAAATTCTGGTGTATTCAAGGCCAAGAAATAAAAGGTATTCACCAGACTGAGACTTCTTATAAGATTACAATAATGTTTATGAACAGAGGCAGGCAATTCGGCAACTATCATTATTGGACCAGACAAAATCAAAACAGAATCCTGCAAAGATTTAGAACATTGACTCAAAGGTTTATGACGAATGAGACACAAAGTAAAAAAAAGCTTTGATTATACCATTTTTTCAATTAGAGAATGCCAAAATAAGCTAAAATAAAAAATTGGAATCCAAGTTTAATTTCTGAACCACTTAATGTTTGGTTATTGAAATGAAGCATTCTATGTCACTAGTTTGTAGTGAAGTACAAATTTTTGAATACTTGGTAGACAGGAAAATAAAACAACATCTGTCAAAACAAACAGCTACCACATAACAGCAATCACATATTAAAAACAATCAAGTTTCCTGTTGGTATGAGATGGTTATAGCGAGCCTTCCACAAAATCTGTGTAATTTACAACAGATCAAGCTTGTATTGCAAACTCATTGCTACTTAATAGATCTTATTGTAAGTAAGATAATGAAAGTAAATTCCAGTGAAGTCTTTGGACAAACAGAAGATTTATAATGAGCAATACAATAGGGTTTTGATGCTTACATAAAGCTACCCTACTTTTCAGGTCTTCTTGACTGTATCTTACTTTTCTGCCCACACACCTGACATCCTGAGTAGAGAAGTATTTTCCCACTTCACTGATAAATGCTTCCAAGGCTCAAAAATATCCAGTGAACACACAAATGAACTCCCATACATAGTTGCAGATCAAACATGCAGCATAGGCACATGCTCTGTAGGCACAGATCTCCACACGCAACCTATCCAGTGCACAGGAGCACGCTACATTTACTGTGCATAAATATACCAATAGCAGAGCACACATAAATTAGCTCCAGTAACTAACGCAGGGTGACTGTCTGTCTCGGAACAGAACAACACTATGGGTGCTTCCGCTTACACACTGTCACAATCAATAAAACTACCTGTGGCACTCTTGTGACCCTCTTCCCTGGGGCTCCCAGTGGAGATGCATTTGCTAACTTCATTGAATCCAGTTTCTCAGCACTGGGAGTACGTTCTGCTACACAAACAGGGCTGTTTATCAAAGATGTGGCTTTAAACTTTCAGTAATAAAATAAAAAAGGTCAAAGACTTCCAGAGGGACCATTATGCCAAATAAATTTCAGCATTTTTTCAAACCCAAGTATCATTTACTAGTTAATTACCAAGAAGAGGAATGATGCCACCTGCTTTAACAAATGACAATTTTATTTTTTTGCTCTGGCACAGTGACTGGCATGAATGTAAAATAATTTAAATCAAAACTCCTTTAGATCTAAAAATATCATTTATGGCAAATGTTGGGATGTAATGGGTTATCACCTAAAAAGGGCCTGCAGGTTCATATTTTATGACCATGTATATCTTGCTTTTCCATAGCATTTTAGTGATATATTAAGATATGTTTTAATATGTGGCCATTAAAAGAGCCTTAAAAAACCTCTGTAATACTCCAAAAGGTTCATCTCCATGATTTAAATAAAGCCTTTTCAATACCAGTAGACTACCATAGTAGAATGATATAGCAGTAATTGGAAGGGATGATCAAAAGACACATCATGCTGCAGTTACAATCACTTACAACTTCCTCCATAACTAAAAGCCACGTTAAGTGCATGAGTTTAAGACAGCAGTTTTTCCCAAGTAAATCCACATACTGACCAGCCACTAGAATGGCAAATTCTTATCTGCCACTTCTGTTATATGCAACATTGCCTAAACTGTTTTTCCTCAGATATTACACATCCCTCAGGCAACCTAAAAACAAGTCAATCTAGGTACCTAAATAACTCATCAGCTTCTACGGGCTCTTCACAAGATGTTTAATAGACTACATTTGCATGACCACATTTTCCACCTGATCTGAATCAACTCACTGTGCAATCACAGAACTAAAATTTGAAACAAAGGTGGAAGAGCATAGGAACCTATAGGCAGGTGCAGGGGGGGAGTGATACTACCTTTCTTTTGGTGGCAGGTAACTATTAGGTCAGCAAAGATGCCAAACAGACCAGTGTTTCGGATTTGGATTAGCATATTGGTTTAGTTTGGAGTCAGGTAGAACTATAGCCTTAGCACATGTTTAAGCATTTTGCTGAGCTGGAACATAAATTTTCATCAACAACTAAGTCAATGCTCAAAGTCATGGACACAATGCTTTGAATAGCAGTGTCTAATCTTGTGTCTATTAAGAAAATAACTTGCAGAGAGCCATGCCCTTTAGTTTCAATAGCAGGGTATTATCAGCATTGCATAATAAAAGTTCTGTTTTCATTGTTAAAAGCTAACAGTGAAATTTCACACTCCCACTCTATCTTATAATCAGTTACCTGAATTACTTGAAATCCTTTCTCCTGTATGAATGCACTGCTAGCATCATTAAGTGTCGTTGACACAAATACTATTATTTGGAGGAATAACTTATGCTTCATTGCTATTAATTCTGCCACACAGAAAAGCTATAAAAATGATTATTAATACAATGTGAGCAATTTGATTAATTAAAAAGCACTGATTTACACATCATAGAATGTTCTGTAAATACTCAGAAACCACACACACAAATTATCATTATAGAAACTGAATACAGTTTTATTTTTAAGCTGGATCAAGTCCTATTACCTAATGCAGGCCCTTATATAGAGAACTTCTATTGACTCTGTAAATAATTCACATCGCTCTGTAAGGATGCAACTCAAAAACATCCTCCTATTAGAAAGGAACTTTGTTATATTCCAAGTCTGCTTGCAATCAGCAGTTCTTTGTAGGCAATAAGATGGTTCAGGTCCTTTGCCAAATCGCAACGTGTGGCCATTCCATAAAATTGACTAAGTCAATGCACTTTGAATTCTCAAGGAAGTTCATTTTACAAAGAACTTGACAAAGAACTTGCCTGATTCAGATATATGTATTTAATTCAATATATATGTAAAAAATGCACATTACATTAGTTGTTTTTCTTAGGGTTTAGATCTATTCAGCTTAATTCAATTCACATTTAACTTCTTAGTATATAAGCATCAGTTTTGCTGAGTGCTAATTCCACCACAGTTGTGAAAGGCTATAAAATGTTTAACTCACTGCTTCAATTCAAGTAACGCCCAGCAACATGTGTATTCTGATGGTTGCTAAATGACTTTGTAAGTGCTCACCTAGTATTATTTATCACCATTACTTTACAATTGCAGAAGACTTTCCATAAATTTTCTGAGTGATCTCAATTTCTGTCAATGCATTTCAAAGCTCTGGGTATCTAGTAAGTCATTTGAGCATTATTAGTATGATGGACAACTTGTGATGCAGGCTGTTCACCCAAGTTGTATACTGTCACTTGTGGTCCCCATAGCCTTTAAGAAACAAGTGTAATGGCTAGTGAGCAAGAAATAAAAATGTTCCCAAACACACACACTTGCCTCTTTATGCACTCAACTGCTTGTAAAATCAGAACTCCCCAAGGCTGAATCATGGTCAGCTCAAACAGCTGCTCCAATTGTTTTTCAGCACTTGAGCAGCTGTAGTTTTCTTCATGTCAGTCCTGGTGGGCTGATGACCACATAAGTGACCCCACAGTCAACAACTGCCTGAGAGAAAGAAAGTGTATAGCAACAGGTTATGCTGTAAGGGCAGCCACTTAGGGATCAGTCTGGGAAAGTTTTCATATTGTTTTGTGGATCAGCAAACAACTGGGAATATTTCATAAACCAGGCTCTCCAGTGGCAGAGAAAGCATATCTGATTGATATGCTTTCTGAAATAGGCTAAATGTTACAATCTTTCAGAGGAAGTGGCTTTGCACCTAACAAGAAAATTCAAGTACAAGTAAACATACCCTGTCTAACCTTGTCTTCTACCTTTTTTCAATAATATTGCTACTTTCTTCACATTTTTACTTCTGTTTTAAATTTCTTTTCATGACCTGCACAATTAGTCACAGAATAGGCAATACCTGCATTATGGGCACACATGCGGTAAAAGCTGATGGACATGGCTTGTGACATGGCTACTGAGTGCCTCCACAGCAAGCAACGTGATCCACTGAGGGCTGAGAGAAGCTTAGTACCACTCTCTGAAGTTCGGATTGCAGTTACGGAAAAAACACACAGTAGTTCTCAGTCCAGTCTGTTTCCAGCCCATTCCATCTCACCATACATTCTGATAAAAACTTCATGGGCAGTTACCCAAATATGCTTTAAAAATAAATAAGCAAAACTGAACATTAGATGACACCCAACTTTTTGCTACATTACCCAATGAATAATATAGAGCTAGGCTAAGGCAACAGACTAGGAATCACCAGAGAGACATCCTTTTGCCAGTTTTGCTGCAGACACTCAGCATGACTTTGGATACATCGGTTAAAACACTATCTTGCTTATCTGTCTCTGGAAAATGGCTTTATCTTGGCTTCTTCATGTAGAACATAAATGTATTAAGTGTACAACTGTCCCTTGTTCCACATACACTGAGCAAATAGGACAGCTAATCCTGCTTTAGCCAGTAGGAGCTAGGAGCATGGTAACAAGTAAATCAGTAAAAAAAAGTTGGCTTTTTACAACTACCTCCCATGGAGTTCAAACTGTAAGGAAACACCTAAATCCCCTACAAGAAGCGCCGGTGTTCCAAGTCTTACCAGGTCCAAAAGCAATAGTGAAAATATGGAAATAATACAAAACAATCTCTATTCCAGGATGTGTTTGTTGATACATGCTCTTTCACACACACTAGTAAGTCTACCCTACTACCCTAATAACCCAGTATTTGAGTTCATCAAGTTTACTTTTCAATCTTAGAGGAGTTCTTTTCCTTTAAAGTTTTTGCTGTGAAATAAGACTTTAACGTAATCATGACAGCTACCTAAATCAGATGCACTTTGTATAAGACTTTTAACATGTAGCCCTTCACCTGGCATTTTAGAGCATACTATTGTCATTTGAAATCTGTTGGAAAGCCTTTCTACACGACTCATTGCTGATAAAAGAATAACAATGGAACTCAAGAGAATACATTATTAAATGAAGTTCCAAGAATTAAAAAGGAAAGGATTAAAGCATGGCTATAGCCCAATGCAGTTTGCAATTAAACCTGAATTCTCAATTGCAAAAGCCTGCTTATTGAATGAAAAAAAAAAAAAAAAAAAAATTGAAGAAAAAAATTATTTGAGTAGTCCCTTATCTTTAGGAAGAAAGATATGAGATAGACAAGCCCTACAGAATCAGCCAGAAGGCATTTTTCGAGTGGTTTTGATCAGCACAAGCTACATTAGTTCCACACAGTTTAAATTAGTACAGCAGGAAGTTTTAAAAATGTACCTCCATCAGAGAACTCTGCATTTTTATATACCCAACTGCAGTGCTAGCCATGAAGAGACAGCTCTGCCAGTGGGTACTAGGCAGTGATACCTGGTATGCCACCAGCACAGGTAATGCATTTTGAACACAGCAGGCATAAGCATTCTTCCCATGAACCCTTCCTCTCAGGAATGCTCTTTGCTGATATCTCAGCTGGGAGGGGTTCAGGAGGAGCTGGTGTTGGGACCAAAGGAAACATGGTGGTTTCTCAAAGGAATGCAGAGCTTTCAGTTGAAATGCACCCTGACCCGTTACTGACGATGCCTCCACGGCAGGATGGGAGGCAGTCTCCTTCCCCAAAGCAACTGGAGATTATTGATAGTCAAGCAAAACTGAAACAGAATTTACATCTTAAACTTAGAAACATTAGTGTCTGCAAAGATTTTTCATTAACAGAAGAATTCATTCCTCCAGGCAAGCGATGGCTTTGCATGGATTGTTTCAACTTCACATTTCAGGAGGGCTGTCCTTTTGGAATTACTGTCACCAGAAAGCAAATGTCCCTAAGCATAAGGGCATTCTTTCCCCTCTAAAACATCTGTTTTGCTCCAACTCTGCCTCTGACACCAATGACAGCAATAACACAGTTCACACCTTTGCAGAGTCCTGGCAGCTCTCGTATACTTTGCAGTAAAAATAGTATTCAACTTCTTAACACCAAAAGATCAACAACAGGAGGTTACTGCCATTTCACAGCAACTTTAATTCAGAGGTTATCAAAACCTCCTTCAGGTTTCCCGACACCTGACTTCTCAGCTGTGAACTATGAACTTGGGGTTTTGGGAGCAAGATGACACTTTGACACATGCCCTGTGTTTTCCACTGACATGGGGTCAGATCCAGCTCTTTGTTGCACAGTTGAGCTGTCCTCCCAAGGACACCATAAAGGTACAACTTGGTCTAACAAACTCCTGGCGAGATTTCTGGAACTGAATCCTCATCCCCCAAACCATGGAGATGTTCCAACAGGCTGCTAGATAGCATTACACTACAACACAGCAAAAGATTTGCTGTTGTCCATGATCTGCAGTATCTCTTAACTTGCCATATGAATCTCTGAATTACAACTTTCCCTTTATTCTCTCTCCCTTGTAGTTAAGTTCTTGCTTACAATAGCAAGGTTTGTAACACCCACTCAAACATTTTGGGTAAGCCATCTGCCACAACACCAAAAAGACCGCAATCCTTTCTCCTTGCAGTCCAGCTGCAAATAAACTCACCCAGAGAACCACCTGAGTTTACCTTAAATAAGACCAGCCAAGGTGTCTGAGTGTACCCAAGGGGAACCAGCTATGCCAGGGAAAGAGATGTTCTTGAATGTCTGCTGTACATAACCTAATTTTTGCAAAATTATCTCTGCCATGGGTATCCATTCTTCTATTTGTTTTTAGCACATTCCCAGGTTGTGCAACCACACAAGACTTCCCACCTAGCAGTCTTCCCCAGGGACGTGGCTATAGGAAGCAATAAATTATTATGGATCAAATCTGTCACTGGTTTAAAGTGGCACAGTACTACTAAAATTACAACAGCTTAAAGCCTTACAGTTGCGTATGCCAGGTATTCCAGATACAGCAAAAGAATATATGTGACTGGAGCAGCAATAACTCCAGTTGCTCCTTTTAGTTTTGACCCTGTTACAGGCTTTGGTAGCATCCCTTCTCCCTCACCCTGGGAAGAGGTTGAGGGGGTAAGAAAAAAATGCCAGAAAAACCATGGCTATGTCCTACATCACACTAATTGTGCTCAACCTTCCTGCCTCTGCAAAAATGGAAAATATAACTGCAGTTGTTTTTGGTTTGGCCCCAGGAGCTTTTGCAGCAGTGAACTGTTTATTATCTTACTTTACTTAAGGCATTTTCCAAGTAGTTAATGAAGACTCCACTATCACAAATCAGCCACAGACATTTAAGATACAACAAGGTCTGCTGGTTTTCCTTTATGAAATTGAATTTCCTGATGCATACTCAAAATGCCAATACATACATTGGAATTCTGTAGTATTTCAGGGATAATGCATTTTAAATGCATTTCCTTAGCATAAGCCTGATGATCCTGATTTTCAAAACTCAAGTCCATCTCTATGTTCCTTTTTATTTCTGCAGTTTACCAGGTGAAACTGATTTTAGACAAAGAGCCTGCAAACACATTGTTTGTCCCAGGCAGTTTAGTACAAGTAATTCAAAAGGACTCTCACAGCTGGGCAAGTCTAAACATAATTTTCTTTACATTTTTGTATGTAGAAATAATCACTTATGCTTTTAATAAATATACTATTAGCCTTTTTAACATTACATTCCCACAAACATATTGTTCAAATCATGCCCCAAATTCTTCAGTGGAAATGAACTGCCAAGTCCTGGGTACGGACAGAAATAACAACTGAATATTTATAGATAAACTTCATATGTAAATAAATGTATATATAAATAACTTAATTATCTGGGCAATGACCCTGGAAAAACTACCAGGTCACGATCCAGACCCCTGCCAGATTATATTACTCACTGTAAGGCTAATTCACTATAAACCAAGGGCATCATGAGCTGAGAGGCAAAGCTAACCACTATAAGTCTTCAGTTTTAACACAACTCTCAAATATTTATTTTTAATTTAAAAGTATGCTTTGAAGTGACATTATTTCAAGAAAGTAAGGAAAATCATGAGAGTCAAAGATGGGTCTTTATCAACATATATTTATCTTCAGTTAGTAAACTTTGAAGGAGTCTCCTAAACTACCTGCAATACTGGACTAATTTTCATAATGATAAAAAATAGTTCTGCTGATTTTTTGCATTTATCAAACATACACATGAATGTTTAATTATCTGTAGAAGACAGATTATTGCTTTGTAAACTCATCTGACATGAATATTAAACTTCAATTAAAATATAAAAAAATATTTTATACTATTCTGTTCAAAGAATCGAATCATTTTATGAACAGTCTCATGAATTCTTTCATATTCAATAAGGCACATGTGGTATCTATAGCCTAGAATATAAGATAGTTGGACATTTTATTGGTTTTCAAATCCAGCTTTGAAAAGTTTTCATCCTGTTCAGATTTGCTTTTCCAGAGACAGCATAACTTTCAACAGCATTTCAAACGTTTCTACAATAAGCATTGCCAATGAAGACACTGAGATGTTTGCAGACCCCATGTTTCCCTTTCTCCGATCAAATCAAAACTCTAAGTAGGGCTGCCAGGATCACTTCTGCAAACAGAATTCTCTCTAAACCAAGTAAAGCAATTACTCATACAAAGAAACACAAATTCAGATCAAGAAGAAAATAAACATAGGAAAGAACTGACAAAGATGTAACATTCTCCTCTTTATCATTCTAAGAAATTAATTTAAATCTAGTCATGGAAAAAATGGTGTTGGCAAGATTTTAAAAAGTTTGGTATAATTGTAAAATATCTGTATTATTTTTTCTGAGTAACACTGAGAGATGAGCTAGAGATTTACTAAGTTGTGAACTACTTGCAGCAGTCAGTTTGACAAGCTGGGCCCCCTTTCTATTTATTAACTGATCGACGTAAAAAAATTACTGGGTCATTAATAGCTCTTATTTGGTCGAGATCTCTGGTAGCACCTTGGGTGAGAAAGTACTTTGTCTGAAAATGTAATCACAGTTCATCCTTACCACTCAGCTTGGCTGGCAAGATCCTGATTGGTCAGAATAGGGGACGCAAGCTCAGGTTCAACCTGTCAGCTAAACCATGCAAAACTGGCAAATACAACCAAATCCGACAGCATGGCCTTGCCTATAACCTACTTTCCTACTTAACATTGTACAAACACGAATCATCCAAACCTTTCACTTCCTTATAAAACAAGCACTGTGTCTGTGTCTTTCTCCACATCATAGAGCATGAACCAGCCTGGACTTTCTCTGAGGCTTGGTTCCATTTTCCATGCCCAGAGACTCCTAGAAGCAACCAGCCAAACTTTCTCTTCACCTTTGTTTTTCCTGAGAGATCCTTCCCTGTTGTGTCTGTTTTTCATAAGCCTCAAACTTTGCTCCTGAACACTGCTTCTACTCTCCCTGCTAAGCAGTAATCCACCTGCATTACTTTGCAGTAATGTAGCAGGTAGCACCTTTTCAGGCATAAAGAGGCATATCTGCATATACAGCCCCTTAACTGAAGGGCATGCTACATATAGTACCAATTAGATAAAAGATTAGGATAGGAAAAGATAGGAAAAGGCTTAAATATGTATGCAGGACAATTAAGTCTCTGACTAGCACATGGCTCAGTCCTACCACACTTTGAGAAGCATAACTGCAGCTATATTTTGCTATTTCATCCCCTTCATCCACTTGGTTTGTATCACGTATTCTCCTCTAAGTGACCAAAGCAGCATTATCATCACTACCGTTAGTCACATTAAAGAAACTTGGCCTTAGTTCTCTGAATATAGCCATTTTCCTCTCTAACAAAGAAAGATCATCCATTCTTACCCCTTAGGTGATTATGATCTAAAAATATATTGAGACAGAGAGGTGGAAGAAAAATCAGCAGGGAGATGTCAAATCAGATGTGAAATGATCGTGTTTAGTACAACAATTGGCACTCATGGTCACTTATGAATAATTTTGCTAGCCGCGTTCACTGCTCTAACAACCATTGTATCAGTAGCACAATAAAACTACAGCTAGTTGAAAAGCAAGGTTTGTGGGCCATAGGAAATTCTTCTCTCTCCCTCACTACATCAATTCAAGCGTGATCCAACCCTCCAATTTTTTTTCACAAACTCAATCCTGAGCTGCAGCTCTGCAAGGGGGAAAACACCATCTCTGTTAAGCCTGCCATAAGACAAGCTTAGGACTCTCATTCTTGCTGTCCACATTCTGGACACATTGGCTGTCTGACAGGCTTTGATTTCGAGCAACCGCTTGGCTCCTCAGCTGGCAAAACTCAAGCACAGAGCAGTACTTGCTCTACAGGCTACAGGAACACACCTACCTCAGCCCCTGTGGCTCTATGAACTTCAGCACACTTGGCCATGGCAATGAGACAGGGATTTGCTCCAGCTGGCACACCAAGGTTTTGCAGGATCCTTATGCAGAGGCAGGACCAGAGCCTATTTCAGAGCAGGCACTCTCAGTGGTGTCAGGCTCCCCCCACCCAGCAGAGCCACTGCAGACACAGCTGGCTGCTCTGCAGGACCAGCCTTTCCCTGGTGCTGCTGCCAGGGCAGCCTGCCCGGCCACCCGACACTGGAAATGAGGGGTCCACAGCCCAGGACAGTCTGAGTGCCGCCCCATGCATGGATTTGGCTGCACTGGATCCATACCATTTCATGTGCACTATATAAGGCTCAGTAAATCAGGACACTTTATGCGTTCCTAACTAAAAGCACTAATGAGATCTCCCTGGGAGGCAAGGACATCATTAACACAGTAGAGGCTTAAATGGAAAAACTTCTCAGACTCCGTATATCATCTGCATTTCTCTGAAATTTATGCCAGTCCTCTGCTGAAGACTTAGAAAAAAACACTAGAAGAATCTTCTGGCTTCTAGGCTTAAAATATTTTCTCCAGGAATCTTTCAGAATTAACAGGAATGCATATTTATTCATTTTTAGGATACTTCCTAAAACTTCACTAACCGACCTGAGGAAAGCCTCAAAGGTGGCGTTAGTGGTCTCTCCTTCTCCACTGTGACACTGATGTCACATAAGTCCATAGGGTTCTTTCTGTAGCTGCATGTAAATTGACAACTCAGAACAGAAGAGATCATCTGTTTTAAAAAGCAATCATAGCAGACGTCATTGAAAGTACACAGCAGAGAGGGAAAGCTACAGCAAGATGGTTTGATATTAATAACATGGAGAGGTTGTGGAATAAACAATGTATAAATTGAACTACTTTTAAACAGTATTTAACATTTGTCAAACTGTCTTTGTGTCTACTCATCTGATCTGCTTCTTATAGGCAAATCTGCCTGTAACCACAAAGCATGGCTCTGAATACTACTGTAGTCAGCAAACATGCTTAGATAACCATGTTTTACTGGGGGGTCAGTTTCTGGGATAGAACTAGGCAGCAATTTTTTTTTAGTCTGCCAAAAATATCAACATTTCCCAAGGTCACCTGTTCTGTGTTGAGAAAACACAAAACCTTTCACACAGGAGAATAACATCATTCCACTCCACATGCTTGCTTATTAGAGCTGAGATTTATACCAAAGCTACCCACATGACAGCTGAGTGCCCTAGCCACGGACCTACACCGCAGCCTCTTTTCTCCTTTCACTAGGATGTTAAATGTTTTATCGCTTATACATAGAACAGGTTCAACAGGAGATACTGACAAATTCGCCCACAGCAGAACTGTTTCTTGAGGATCTGGGCAATTCTTCAGCCTTCCAAGATGGAATCCAGATTTTAGTAGTTTGGGGTTTTTTTTGTTTTGGTTTGATGAATCAACACCTTCCGGTGAAAACCAGTTCAATAAAAGAAAAATACCTATTCCTGACTCCAGCTCTAACTTTGGATTCTACCCCACCCTGCTATAGCTATTTGTCCACGAAGCTGGCTGTGAGTGGATATGTTAAATCATTCACACATTATACTAAAGACCTGCCAGCATCTGTCCCAAGCCCACACATGGAATGGAAACCAGCAAAAAGGAGATGATTTTATGTTTTTTGACATTCAAGTTTGGACAGTACCAGAAACAAACTTCTAACCCAGCCTTTAGATACAAAGTATTTGTAATAACAAATAAAACCAGTGTGAAAGTCTAGTTTACCTTAATGACAATTTAGAGCAAGATCATTCTAGCACAGTAAAACCTGGATCAAACTGCTGAGTATATTTAGTTCAACATACATCTAATATAGTTTGACGCTGAAGCATGTGCCCACACAAAGAGCAATTCTAGCGACCTCTATGCAATCACTCAACTTGTTACTGCTGGGCTCTTGCTGAAATGGTGTGCTGAATCGGGGGCATAAATAACAAGTTCCATAAGCTGTACACAGAAAGGCTTTCTGATATCAGAACAGTAGAGACTGTGTGAAAAATAGTATTGTCTGCTATGACTAACAGATAATTAAGTATTTGAATAAGGTACCAAGGTGAGAGGAGAGCTAGGAGCTGTTACAGAGCAGGATGACTATTCATATCTTCAAACAAGATACCAAGGTGAGAGGAGTGCTAGGAGCTGTTACAGAGCAGGATAACTATTCATATCTTCAAAAGAGAACAAAACAAGTAGGCTGACAGCAGCTTATCTATTAAGCAGAGACTTTTTGCATTTCCATTTTTATCACAGCAACATTTTTCTCAAAGTATTCACTTTTGTTTGAAAACTCTAAAATTTAGCATTTATTTAATTTAATAGGCTGTGTTAAAACACTGACTGATTCCTAAAGGCCTGCTTCAAAGTCCAAAGGATTTAATGCATGTTTTTTCCCATTGCCCTGCTCATACTGTAGATAGTCTACAAATACTGTTTTCATCACTGCTGGGACATAGGACTAGTAAAGGAGAATGAGAAAATTCACCTCCAACTAATTTTTTTAATACATTGTTACTTTTACATCTTCAATTTCTTCTGGAAATAGTGTCAGAAAGATTGTTATGTGTACCTGCTGGCATTTCTGTCACACCTAACAGCTACAAAAAACACTACAATTTGTAGAGCAAATTTTTTTAGATATGCCTGTCCTGGGAATACAACGCAATAGTAAGACTTTGTAGGGATTGGTCTGGAAATTTAAAAGTCTTTGTATTAAACCAGATACTGCTCAGTAAAGTTGGGCAGCACAGACATTCAATGTTCTGAGAAATGCCAAAACCCAAACATCATGTGTTACTCCCTTTTCATCCAACAAACAAAGGGACCAGACTTGCGACTCTATAGTTTTAGGAGAAAGGATTAGGTATATCAGTATTAAAAACATTCTTCTGATATCTTATTTAACTGATCTTCTGAAGAATATATTTTCCGTCCAATATCTCTAGGCTAAGATAGGATTTTCTTTTTCGTGTTGATACTACTGTATTACATACCCATTGCAAAAGAAAGAAAATGAGTTTTAGTTCCCTACTGGAAGAATCATTGGCTAAGACAGACTGAAGGATCAGATAAGACTTTCACTTTCTACCTTTTTGATGGAACTTTTGTCTGTGACTTTTCCCAATAGTAATGGGTAGAAAGTCACTATGTTGGACTCTGTACCAGCAAATGAACTTTATCTTGGATGTTTTCCATAGACTTTAACCATGTCTGGATTGTTTTTGTTAGAAGAGTTTCAATGATTGGAACACTACCATATTATTATTGTACTATTTTAATTGGAAAGATTCCGTTTTCTGACTAAATAAGGGCTGTTCTTTCCTTCTTCTGAAGAAAATAAATAGAAAAAATAGCATACAAAAGGAGGACTACCTTCTCATCATTCTCTTTTATTACTCTTCAATAAAGAACTTCCCAAAGCTGCCAAAATAAGAGAGCTACTATGATAGTATCAAATCAGCCCGTGTTACAAGTTGCATCTGCAACATACTGCCCTGCTGGAGCAACCTAGATGACTGTATGACAAGATTTATTCTTCCATGTGTTCTGCTCAAAGTCCTGCCCCACAGAATATTTATCTCAAAAGGAGTAAGTTGTTGAGTAGACACCAAATCCACAAGTGCCCCCCAAGAAACTTTGAAACCCAGTATTAATTATTTGTATTCCATTTCCCTCAACCCGAGAGAAAATGGTTAATGCTATGATGTTAAAAAGAGGCCTTCACAAGTCAAATCCCTACTTGTATTTACAGAAATGCTTTTTAAATACTGACTTGAGCCATCAACATAAATTACTTGGACATATCACAGTAACGGTATTAACTAAGAAGAAAGCCTACCATTAACACTGGAAGATGAGAGCTCAATTAAGCAAAAGAAGGACTGTTTCCAACAAGCAGGTCATACTGAACTAGCAGTGGGCATGGGGTCACCATGACTCAACCCAGAAAATGGCATTCACCCCATCAGGATGATTTTTCTGAACAGTATACTATGCACAGAAACGCAAGCCAAAATGCAACTTTAAAAACAAAACACACACCTCAGTGCACCCCCCCCGCCCCAAAAAAGAAAAAAGACAAGTACCAAAATACTGGAGGTAGCTTCTCAGCTCTTCCTCTACCTCGTTTAGTGAAGCTGCCAGGGGAGCTCCTCAAGTGACTCCAAAGCCAAACTGAGCACCAGAATGGCCTCCTGTATACCAGGAGGTCACACACAATGTGCACCAAATAACAAGGTCTCAATCATACAACCTCTGCAGCAGTCCAGTCCAAGAGAAGTGAGGACCACACATCATTCTATCAAACTTCACAAAGAGACCTTGGTTGAGCAGTTACTCATGGGTTGAATCAGGCTTCTTGTACTCTTTTTATGCCACATGAGTAACTTACATGCTTGCTACTGGCTTTCTCTCTTTTTATTTCTGTACCTTAGTACAAAACTTGCTTACTGATGCACGTTAAGTTCTCACCTGTAGGTGGTACTGGATAATTCAACATGTTGCTCCTTTTTGGTGTTAAATTTTCTCCCAATAGCTGGCACATAGTTACATGTAATGACCTCTCTACACTGAGATCAATCTATTAATAGTTTCCAGCACTGAAACCCTTAAAATTGTCTTTACTTGATCACTACATAAAAAAAGACCACCAAACAGAGGAAAAAAATTAACAAGTCTTTAAGCATATAGAGGTATCAGTCCAAATTACAAAGATCAGTGCAGATGACATCCAGCCAAATGGTATGTCACAGGTATTCATGAGGCAGCTATCATGTACAAACACCATTGACTTCTGTCACTTTTCTTTACACGCTTTTTCAGTGTGGGTCATAAGATGATATGTCTTGACCTTTTTAAAATTTGTGGTGAGGAGGGAAGAGACTTAAAGTGTCTACATTCTTAATAGAAAGCCTCACCAGAAAACATGATTTCTGGTCAAAACCATAAAATGTTTCTCACTTTTCTGACCAGATTAATAATTTTTTCTTCAGAAGTCATACAATCCAGAAGCAAATCATTGTTTCCTCATTTAGTCAGGATTCTACTACTTAACAGAAAATCCTTAAATAAATGTACTGAAGCACCACAAGAAGCTTTAATACAATGCTGCAGATGTATACAGGCATGCATGCAATCATTCCTTCCCTCCAGTGGCTGGCTTGCACAATGGAGGGGGAGAGGAGGGAGGGCTTACCTACTAAAATTAATTATGTATGCTTGTAAAAGTTTCTTTTATAGCATAAGGAGAAAGGTTGTATATACATGTAGCATGTAAAACAATACCTGTTTTCAGCATATGGCTTCCATCCAGCCTGTATTTTAGGGCGTTGTTGCCGATATCCACACTGCACACTCACACAGCGAAAACTGAACTCACAAAGCTACACTCATTGGCTGCAGCAGCAGAGTTGTGAAGGGTTCTTTAGGGGCAATCTTTCATTTTTAAAAGTTCTCTCTGGAATTCAAAAGGTATCAGGTCTCACTACGCAGTACAGTGACTGTGGAACATTCTTTTTATCTTGATAGCTCTTCTCCAGCAGAGGCGGTGCCTTACTCACAAGTAGTTATGGGACACCTAAGGTACTTCACAACCACTTCCTTCTCAGCTATGTACCCTAGTTCTCTAACACAGCACTGCAGATGGTCCCAAAAGCGTACTAGGTATCTTTCTGACTGAACAGAAAACTGGGGCTGAAAGCCTGTGCTTTCTTGTGCTTAGCCTTGTGCAATATTAGAAATAGCCCTTGACTGAAGGAGTAAACATGTCTTCCCAATTTGTGGAGGAAGACATGTTTACTGTGATAATCAATGGTAAACTAAAAAGTAATCTCAACAGTTGGTGAAGTCTGATGATGTGTAACAGCTTTCAGGACAATCGCCCTTTCCTGTTGTCTGCATGTTCAAAAAGTATTTACAGCACTGAAATTCAGCAGGTACAATTTAGAAGTAGGGAAGCTGTTTTCCTAATTACATTTTTTCCCTATTCTGTGTTATAGTTAGAGTGAGACTGTCAAACAAATATGGCTAAGGAGTTTTCTGCTAACTAATGGCATTATAAAATGTCTGTTCATTGTTAGAAAGACAGTCCCCTCTCCTCTCCCATGTCGTTAAAGATTTAACAGCTCATGATTTTTATAGTCAGAACTAGAAGCAGAAGAGTAATCTAACCACAGGATCCTATATGGCACTAATCTCAAATCACCACAGAAGACATTCCTTTCTACATATGTATATTCCCATAACCCCCTGGGAGATGTTTTAGTGATGTCCTTTCTGGCACTAAATATGTAATTCCTTCAATTAGTATCAGCTTACTATGTTGGTCTCTGATCTTGCAGAAGAAAAAACATCTAGGCATTATTATATGGCATTTTAATAACTCTTGCAGATTGAACACAGCTTGTTAGTTGAATTTGTGCTTCTTTTTCATAAGAAAACACTTGATAAGTGTGTATATGTATATAAATACATACAAAACATCCAATGCTAACCAATTATTTTTCTGCTTGCCAGTACTGGTGAAATAAATTGAAAAAGCTTTACTTTCACAATATATTACAAATCCATTTGGACTTTCTTTTCTGTTCATAACTGAAAGCTGGCTAACATCTTTTTAAGAAATTCTCTAAAACTGTACTGAAATTGAATTTATTCCTATTAGAAACAAGAACAACAAATATTATATGCTTATTGAGGCATTTATCTCCTTGTATTCGTACATTTTCTTAGTTAAATAGATTTTGTTTTGTGAGCATCTTTTAAAAACTACAGTCCTCTGTGATGGCACTATTCACATCATATCTATTTTAGCTAAGTACTACAGATTAGTAGTACTTAGTGGTGTAAGAACAGTTCTAATCTGATTCTGTGCATAATGCTCTGTGTGTAAAATAAAATTGTTTCTTTCCATCAGTGAAGTCTCTCACCTTATAAAAAACAGAAAATAACACAGGTTGCTGTGTCTCTCAATGCATCTGACAGCTATTAAGAGAGTCTGCTAAGCACTGGCGCTTGTTAGGTTGCTGGCAGCATGGCCTTCAAGCTTCAGGTTCACAAACACTTTGTGGTACACAGTGAGAGGACAAGAAACAACAGATAAAATTTTGAATTGGCGAGATTCTGACTGGATATAAGGGAAAAGTTTGCACCATGAGGACAGTCAAGAAGTGGAGCAAGTCACGCAGAGAGCTCATGCTGTCTCCATCTCTGGAAGTTTTCAAGACCAGACTGGATAAAGCCCTGAGGAACCTGATCTGATCTCATAGGAGCCCCTGCTTTGAGCAGGAGGTTGGACCAGAGACATCCTGAGCTCCCCTTCCAAGCTGAAAGGAATTATAGTTCTAAGGACATATATTTTAAATTCATGGGACTGTAATTTGCAAAATGCTCCCAAATAAAGCAGGGGAGAGCAGAACCAGCACATTAAACATAGGGTTTTCCATCCTTCCTGATGAGCAATCCCAATTCTAGAAATTTCTAATTCTAGAAACCTTATTCTCAGCAATCAAGCATAAATCCAGAGTATTCCACAAAAGTGAATAAAGGCTCTGCGCTTTTCCTGCAATACTGCTGCTGACAGATCTGTCTTTGCTGCCTGAAGGTGGAAGCTCTATAACAGGATATCTCAGCAAAGCTTACTCCACTCAGCACCCCCTGTTTTCCTTCCAGCATCTCTAGGCTAAATACTACTCCTGTTCCCTCACCTCTTACACACAGCTGACCTCCACATACCCCCCTTACCTACACTACTTCACTGTGTTCCCTACAACTCTTCCTCTTTCCTTCATATTCTGGCCTGGCACTGCTGGCCTAGAGTTAGTTTTGATCCACTCATCTGAACCTGACCAACTCACATGGGTATATTTTGTAGAGCAGATGAAGTATGTACGTTTATAACAGAAAGGTAGACAGTTTCTATATGAAACTCTTCTGTCTTTACTTCTGCAAACTGTCTGATTTTCAGTGACCAAAAATGCAGGTTTTATTTTCCCATTTGAAAAAAAGTGAACTGGGACAACAGGGCCCAGTGTTATCCTTTGCTGCTTTTTAACCAATTTGCCTTCATGAGCTGGAAAGATACCAATTCAGATAGCATAATACAATATCCCCAAACATCTGAAGTAGCCCAGAGAAAGCGAATATTCTCTTCCTGACCAACCTAACTCCAGATTTTTGCTTCCTCACATGAAAGGGCAAGCTTTACCAACAGCAAATTATCACATTCTATCCTTAAACACATCACAGACCTGCACATACAAATTAGACAAATATTCTCAGAGCAGCCACTGTTCATTTTACAAGACAGACATTAGAAGAACATAGGGCAAATTCAAACCTGTGTCATTAAGTCCAAGTTCACCAGGAGGCTTTATTCACACAGTTGGCTAACAGCAGACCTAAATTTGGCCTGAATAAGGAGAACATTGAGCTATCTTCATCTTTGGTATCCATACTCACCTCAGCTGTTCCAAGCACTCACCATAACCTGTCTGGGATCAGCTGCCTATATTTCATAGGTCACCAATATTGAAATAAAGGGCTTCAAGTGTAACTGCACAAACACTGCCCAATCTCAACCAGGAAACAGAGAGAGCTCTCTTACTGCTCCTGTGCTGCACCACAGTCAGTCACAGCTTGTTCTCTTCCTAAATCTTGATCCTCAACGGTTTTGTTGTGGTTTGTTGTTGGGTTTTTTTTTTTTCCCCTGTTGTTCTTGTCCTAGTACAACTTGCTTGTTACTGCAGTGGCAAGGGCAAAGTTCCAAAAGTGGCCACACAATGAGTTTACATGTGGCGAGGGGTAGTTATTAACCATTGCCCTCTCTCCTCCCTATGGTTGATTGGGGTTGTGCAGAAGGTAGTTAGCAGTCTTATTAACATTTATATGCTTGCATGGCAATGAACTTTAACACTCACCCCTCATGTGTCCTGACAGAAGGACACATAATATGCCATTCAAAGCCTGTCAGAACTCTGCATCATTCTGAAGATATGTCTTAAACAGTCACTTCCAACACAGTCTATTTGTTTTATTCTACAGGATTAAAAAACAACACAACAGCAAAACAAACAAAACACACCAACAAAAACACTGCAAGCGCTGGAAAATAACCCAATTTTGAAAATACTGCAAAAAGATACAGCATTTTACAACTTACAGTAACGAGTAGATCTCCAGAAATTGTTTGCACTGATAGCACGAGAATAACAGAAGCTAAATGCTTTCTAAGTGTGCTAAGGCTAAATGATTATCTCTGTTTTCCATATCCAGATGGCTGCTTGCTAGAGCCTAAGGAAATGAGAAAGGGGACAATGAAAGTGCTAAACTCATAAAAACTGAACGTCTCTAAAGGAAAACATTTTGAGAAAAGGAAGTCACTGTGTTTTGCCACTTCTCTTCTCAGCCAGCTTGCACAGGCCCTGAGAGCCTAACAACCCACGACATGATCTGCTCAAGCCCGTGGACAGGTGTTCCCTAATCTCTCCACTTAATGCAAAATTCCAAGAAAAACAAGCAAAGGACAGAAGGAAGGAAAAGTCGTGTGGGTTCCTAGAGTGTTACGAAACATTCTTCTCTTAAATTCCCAGTAATCTGGTTTAAAAGCCATTTTTATATGCAAGTTTTTAACTCCAAAATGTTATACATGAAATTTCCCAAGAAAGTGACTCCAATCTGAAAAGCAATTGCTGTAAAATGACCTCCCCCATGCCAAGTCAGGCTACTACATGTCAAACTTGTAGACTTTACTAACATGAACATGTTTCCACTACCTTTTAACTCCTCATCGCACTACAAAACCAAGGCAGATTTGAATAAATGGGAATGAAGACTTTCACCTGTCTCAAGCGTTTTAATGCAATACCAATGGCAAGTCTTCCACATTCAGAGAAACCCGTTCCAGATAAAATCCACCCATACACACCTGAAGAGACACATCTGAAACAACGATGGGATCTGTACCTGTGCAATGGAAAGATGTGTCTGACCAGCAGAATCGTTCTACTACTTTTACCACCATTAAGACTATTTCAGTTCAAGCTAACTGGCAATAAGAAAAAGACCATTTCATTTGGAAATTCAGGAAATTTCCTCTTGAAATTGAGAGGCAAACACAAAATTCCCTAGAGTCATTTTCATAAAGGTTTTTCTTTCCTCACTCCAAATAAAGCTAAGTTTGATCTTCTGATCCAACTATTACATACAGGTTCCAACTTGGTTAGAGCTCAACAACTGTTAAGCCTAAAAGATGGAAAAAAGAGTAAAGAGACAGAAAAATAACAAATATTACAGTGGCTTAAAGCACACTTACAGCTGTTCTTTATAATGCTAGTTCTAATTCCTCGTTATAGATACTACATATATGCACAAATCTTTAGTTACAAGTAAAAATAACGATAGCATTTCACAGGGATTTGGTGGGACAACCAGTCACATGTACAAAAATGCTTCAGTTGCTACAAATGAGAAAAGAAGATCCTTAGCAACAGGGAAGGAAATTCTTCCCCTCCTTTCTCTCCTTTTCCAGTATTCCCATATTTGAAAATAATTCACATTTAGTCATAATTTCATGGTTTCTCCCAAAGCTGTGGATTTTCAGCAATAGGGAGAAAATTTGGGTTTGTTTTTCAGTTTTAAAAAATGGGAATACCCAAAATGATGAAGCCAGGCTGAATAACAGCTAAGGCTATGGAAGAAACAGCGTGCTTCAAACTCACTAGCATGCAACTTGTTTGCGCTTGTAACTACATTTCAGTATTTCCTTGTCTTGCCCGAAAGAAAAAAAATTAGTATGGAAGACTGCTTTTCCCAAAAGTATTCTGAGAAATCAAACTTATACAGTCTGCTTATTAAACATTGTACGATAAGGAGCTGATCACAGAAACAGATGTCTCATTGTTCAAAACATAGTTGTACCAAATAAGTAAATGCAAAAACCTGGAAGGGCAATAAGCTTCTCAGGTTTATTTGTCCCCTAATTTATAATATAAATTTATATTATAAACAAACATTACCACTATTTTGCTCTTTCTGTGGTCTATAAAAAAACATTATAAACAGTCTTAAACTTCAGTGCAAATAGTGACAACTTAACAGAGATCTGTCATTTAAGTGCAATTACAAGAATAAAGATTTTGGTCTGAAGCAAAGCATTGCTCTTTAAGACATGGATTTCCCAATTCTGTTCTTACAGGAACACACCTTGTTATTTCAAAAGAGGAAGGAGTGGTCCAAGACATCAGATTTAGAACCAGAAATATTAATGCAAAAATGTTTTTTGAAGACCTAGTCAGAACATGATGAAACACTGATTAACTATCAGGATTTAAGGCAGCTTTTCATTAATTTGGAAATATTTTCATGACTGTGGCAAACAAAAAAATAATCCCAGCAACGTTCATTTCTTCTTAACACAGTCTACTATTTCTTCGTGACTTCACTAAACCATTTCACAAATGCAGTACAGACCAGCAGGCCACAGTAACCACTACAGCTGCTCTGTTTCGCTAGAGATTCATTCCATCAAAACTTGTAATGGCTAGTCAAACTAATGTTTGCCTGAAGACTTCTAAAAATACGACGAGAAACAGAATTGCCTTAGATTTGTTAAGACACAAGCATCAGTACATGCCATTTAGTAAACCTACTCTTCCTTTCATATATTTTTAGCTCTCAGGTTTTCAAAACTATTCTGCCACTACTAGCTTGCCCAAACTCTTGTTAATTGACCTCCTCCTAACTCTGACTTTGTGTGTGAAAAAATAAGCACTTGACATGAACAGGAGCCTGGAAAAAGAAAAATCTCTGAAGCAGCTAACAATCCTGTCACTCTCAAAAATAGTAACATCCCTTTCTTCAACCTCCGAATTATGTAGAAACTTTCAACCTGTTCCACAGTTAGGCATCAAGTAGCAATAACTCCTAAAACAAATTGCACACCCACAGAGCAATTATAAGTTGTAAAATGTCTCACTGACCTTGAAGTGTCACAACCTTGTGCTTAGAAAAAGTCATGTAAAGCTGCTGCACATCATGGTCATGATTCGGCTTTGCTTCTTCCAAGGAAGAATTTCTCTGCCACACCTTTGAAAGCCACCTTTTTCTGAGTCAACCTGAAGGTTGACACTGTTCTAATGGGGTTTTTTTTTGTAAATGGAAAATATAGCATCAAAAGCAGCCAAGAGCCTGGATTCAGGTTACCACCTGCAGCCACATCAGTACCTGCTGTGATCTCATTAGGTTTCACACATCTAGCAGAGGCAGGCTGGCTCAGCTCTGGGATGGGACATTTCTGCCGAATTCTTCAGAAAGCAGCAAACCTGTGAGCCAGCCCAGTCTGAGCGCTCTAAAGCACCACACCACCTCACTGTTAGGAGCAATGTGCTACCAAAATTGTCACCATAGACTAACTGCATCAATATTCTTTATACACACACTAAGTACAGTCTCTAAGTACTTATTATTTGAGGCAGTTGAAGTTTCAGACCCTAAACTTCAAATGCAGGTAGGTGTCCAGGTGAATTATCCTGTTAGTTCTGATGAGGTTTATATTTTTCAATTAAATCTCATACTCCAGCTTATATTGCAGAGCAGTCTCAGAAACAGATTCTTCTTCAACGAAACTAAGGATGCACTTCAAGATGCTACTGGCATTCAGTCCTCAGGAATGCACCAGAGACAGTCTGAAGTAAAACCACCAAAGTACAGATAGTGTGGTCATTGGGTTATCAGCACCATCCCTAAAGATCCATGGCTGTTGTGCACTAGAGACAAAGCCTAAAATCATATTTCAGCACCTGAGAAAAAGAGGCTTTATTACAGAGATCCGAAGCATCCACCACTGCTAATAATGAAGCCAGTCACTTAATTTTCTTCATTACTGGCTCACATTTTCCTGCTATAAGTCTCAAGCTGGTTTTTGCTTACTGAAACATCACAATAGAGATGGTGTGCGTTTTAGAGTATAGCAAAGTAATTGCAAGTATAAAGGAAGAAGATTTTAAATGGTAGCAGCAATCTTACAATTCTCACTAGCATCTGTCAGCCTCTAAATTTCAACTCATAAAATGACAACATTTATAATATAAATTATATTTATATTATAAATGTAGGAGCAACATAAGAGGTTTTAGCATATATTCCTCTGTGGGACAGTCCCCACACACAGCCAGCTGTGGTCTAACACAAGTCATGAGCAGACCTCTCAACTTGCAAAAATCCCAAGATCCTGACACGTTCATGTGACAGCAGTATCTCTGAAATGGTTATGCTAAAGGCACGTGTCCATTTATGTGATGACAACTGGGGAACTTCTTTGGTGGCTGCCCTGAGAATGAACATTTTAGCAGAGCTCGGAGGATGCAGAGCAATACTGCAACATTGCCTTTGCTTCAGGATTAAGCCTGGACATACAAAGGAGGTAGCTGTCACTGACATCTGAAAGGCAAGTGCTGAGGTTGCTGAACGTGCCCCTGAGCAACATCCACATTCCAGCCTCCTTGAAGCCTGAGCAGCAGCACTGCAGTCAGTTTTCAGATTGCAATCAGCCTCTTTCTGAGAGCTAATGGCACAGCCATGGGGAAAGAGTGGAAGAGCGTATGCAGTGCCTAGAGTTGGCTATAATGAACACCAACTACACTCACAATATTTTAATTCTTCAATACACAGATTACTGCTAGTCTATTTATTATTTATGATTGTTTCATCTCTCTTGAAATAGAAACTGCAAGAGATAAGCAGGCAGGCAGACATGGAAAGGCTGAATGATTATCTAACTTTAATGTAGTATTCACACCCACTGTTCCCCTAAAGTGCTATTCCCAACTCAGGATTACTCATCTGTTGTACTCAAGCACACCCCGAACGCTTGCCAGTGAGACCACATCTCCTTTCCCCTTCTCTAGCAGCAGAAAGAGCAGTCTCTGAGAAGGCTACTCTACTGCAACTAAGACTTCACAAAAAGCCAAACTTCATCAAAAGGAGTTCTAAAGGGGAATCCATGTTTTCTGCAAAAATGTAAATCTGACATCAACAGAAAGTCTCAAGGTGAGCTGCTGGGAAAGTGCTTGGGCCCTGTATTGTACTAGTCTGCCATTTATGAGGCTGAGACCTTTGATAGCAAATCCTGTTTAGCTACTGTGGCCAGGGAGAATGGAGAAAATGATTCAATACCAGCATTTAGCTTAGTTGAAGAGATGTTGCTGAGGAGAGGAAGGTTCTTGTAGTTTAGCCCATACAGAAGAGAAGTCCATGGGAGCAGCTGACCAGGGGAAATCTTTTGTCTAACCTTTTGCCTTGTCTAACCTTTGTCTTAGACAAAGAGACTTTGATGTGGCACCTTGTATCTGCTCAGATAGTCATTTTTACAACTTGCTCTTCTATGAGCTGAATTTGCTCATGAATTCATCCATTTTTTTTAAACATCCAAACATCCCGAGGCAAGAAGTTTCACAGCTTAACCAGAAGTTTAGCAAAGGAATATCTACTTTGGTTTTCAAGCTGTCACTTATTAATTTAAGAAGATGTCCCTTGTTCTTGTAATGAAAGAGACGGTGAACAACAAATCTCTATTCAGCATCTCCACAACACAGATGATTCTTATAGGCCACTGTCATATTCTCCTTCTATCTTTTCTGTATCAGGCTGCAGCGCCTGCCATCCCACATACAGGACCCATTTCATGCACTTGATCCTACTCCTTGTTACTCCCTCTGTACATTTGCAGTTATGCTCCATCTTTCTGAGCCTAGGGGACAGCAGAACTGCAGATGCCATGTGCCTGGAGCAGCAAAAGCCACCTCAGTGCACACCATTCTGTACATAACATTTGGATTGTTCTTCTCATGTGAATCACCTTTCATTTGCCCACGCTGATTTTCATATGCCATTTTATTGCCTAGTCATTCCACATCACCAGTTCCTCCCACAATTAACCACAGGTGACACTTGTCTTTTGTACCCAGGATAACTCAGGATCATCAGCACATGCTGCCACCTCAGTATTAAGTCCCCTTCACAGGTCTTTTATGACAGATGAACAGCACGGGTTCCAGCACAAATCCCCATGCACTGCCACTGGTGACCTCTTTCTACTGTAACTTATGACCACCTATTACCTACCCTTAAGTTTCATCGCTACCAGCCTTTTGTGAAGGACCTTATCAAATACATATCAGAAATCCAAGCAAACTATAGCATTCTACCCTGTTCACACGCTTATTATCTCCTCCTAAAGACTCTCAATATGTTGATTCCTTTCCATAAGTATCATATTCATCTGCTTATAGCTTTTACAGATTTTACTGTCACATACCAAGTTTATCAGCCACATCTTTCTGAAATCCTTATTTTGATAACTATACAATAATGGCTTCAGATTTCACATCCTTCCATCATCTGCTATTGGAGCAATCTTAAAGAAAATACATTATCACAATGAGTAATTCAACCATTTAACTCTTCAGTCCTTCCAGAGTTCTTAGGCAAATGGTGTCTGGTCCTGGCAGTGCATAATGATTCATGGTATCAACTTCTCCTGCAATCTCTTCTGCTGACATGGTATTGGGAGAGCCATCTGGCAGATGGAACGAAAGGTTCCAGCACAGAAATTTCTCCAAGCTTGCTTCATTTTGCAAAATATTTTTCCAGTTTTTCTGCTCTGGCCTCATCTTCTCTGAGCACCCTTTTTATACTCAGACCATTTGTTAGCCTCACAGACTCTTTCTTATGTGAAGTCTTGTTCCAGGAACAAGTTGCTCAAAAGAGTAAGACAGTACTCCTGGTGTAAGTATTTGTAATGTCTCCAAAAGCCCTGAACTGACACTAGAGGATTCCTAGTAAAGTCACGTTTTGCTGTTCATCAGAAGAGCAACACAGAAGCATATCCTCAAACTGGTGGAAACAACCTGTCTCTTTTTATAATGTATTTACTGGCAGCACAAGCTTTTTTGCCCACTCGTGCATTGATTTAAACATGATAAAACCCAAACCAGAGAATTTTAATAAAATAAAAAGTACCATGAGAATCCTATTTATCAGATCCTCTGACAGATCTCAAGTGCCCTCTCTACTAATTGAACGCACAACCTCCATTTCTGAGTAATAATTTCATATTGTTTCAGGCCAAATTTGTGTGTCAAATTTAAAGGTTGAGTTTGTTTTTCCCTAAAGAGCTTGAATGCCAATTAGCATGCAGCATAAATATCGCTCAGCTTTCAAATAGCATTATGAAATGCAAGAAGCATCAAGGAAACAGGAACCGCAGCTTTTGCCAGTTCCACAGCCTGAGTAACCTTAAACTCAGGTTCACAAGAGATCCATCAGATTAATTGGGGAGATCTATTTTCTCATACAGAGTTAAGAAAAAGGCTCTATTTTGAGTTCAGAGCTGTTTACTACTGCTGATATTTAATCCTCTGGTCTCCTGGGAAAGGAGAAAGAGCAAAGACAAATGCATCTTCAGGCATCACCAGGACAGGTTTATGTCTCATGTGGGAAGAACTGGTGACAAGTCCACTCTATAAAACAGATGATGAAAGGAGTAAAATTTGCCAGCAAGCAGGCACCATGTTTGTGCTCCTGTATAGCATTGCTGGCAGAACAGCTTGCCCGGAAAGTCTCCTCCTTTTAAGGGAATCAATACTGTGACAGAACTGAAAAATATATACATATAGCTGTTTGATTAAACAAGGGAATTTAAACTTTTGTTTTCTAATTTGCCCATTTAATAGGTTACCTACAAACATACACTTCAGGCTTTGGTGGTGGGTTTTTTTGGTGGATGTCATTGTTGGGGTGTAGGTGGTGGTTGGCTTTTTTTCTTCCTCCCCCTTGTTTTTGCTTTTTAATTCAAATATGAAGGGTCTCATTAGTCTTTTCCCTGCCACTTTTCCCAGCTTCCTACCCTTCTAAGACCTGAAACTTTTCCACATGTCTCCAGCTCTGGGAAAGTTACAGACTGGCAATGGAAAAAAACAACAGCTTTCCCTTTCATGCCTTTCAAAAACATGTATATCAGCAATTTAAGTGGCTTGCCTTTTTTTTTTTTTAAAAAAAAATAAAATAAGATAAAAATTAAACCTAAGCTTTGCTTTAATTTTCTGTTCAGAGAATTGTTATAGCAAAAGTTTTTCCTGCTTTTGCTTTTCTTGTTCTTCTTTTGGCCAGAAAGCTGTTTGCTTTAAAAGTTAACTGTGTATCCAGCAACATGTTACCAGCAAAAGGGATTCTGAAATGGAAATACTGATATTCTCCCCACTTCCTCTCTGTTACTTTTACAGTAAAAACTTCAATCATTATTACAATCACTATACATTAATATTTAGAATACTGCATTGTTGCCAAAATCTTCAAATGTGCTTCTGTAATTAATTTGTAATGCCAGCATACATCAAAATATTGAACTTCAGCATTATCTTTGAATGTGTTAGACATACTTATCTCTGAATATCTCAGACATAATTAAGCTGAAGTTATTTACAGATAAGAAATCCAAGCAGAGCAGTGTGGGAGTCAGAACTCCCTTTAATGAAACAGCCTATAATTGTAACATCTCTCTCTGTTCCACATTGGAATTATTCCATCTTTTCCTACAAAACAACTTTCAATCATGAAAACTGTTTTAAAGCAAGAAAACAGAATGCTAGAAGTTTTAAGAACTGCTACAGACCACAAAATATACTTCAAAAAGTAACATCATGAAAGCCAACACAATCCCATGGAATGTTTCTGTTTTGACAAAAAGACATTTTTGGAAAACATGCACTGGCACACTTCCAACCAGATCTCACTGCAAAAACTGATGCATACTTTGACAGTGATAGTAACAGATGTAGTTGTATTCTGAATCCCTCTTTCTCCTCAGGGCAATGTTGCCTCATTTTATGCAGAGTAAGAGAAATGACAGCAAAAAGTTTAGCTCATGGAGAGTGCAAGTGTATTTTCCAGTTTGGATTCTAAAGGGCGATGGGAAAAGCTGTGATAAAATACAGAGCGGGAAAAAAAATTAGCTGACAAACTAGAAAGATCTTTCACCCTACAGAGCTTCTAGCTGCTCCATCCTCATGGAACAGTGCATTTATAGTTACTTGATAAGAATTCCTGCAGAACATGCTCTGGTAAGGATGCTGGGCAATTCCAAAAACAGTTGTTACTCAAAGTGCTATGTCAGAAACTTTGAAAAGAAATGGCAGGGAAATCCTTTAAAAGCATAATGGTCTGATCACTATTTTTCTGACACCTTTGCAGGAAGAGCTACATATTTTGTAATTATGGCCAAACATGATGTTCAGCTCTGCACTAATGAGCCTATAAACAGGAGACTGGAAGGGACCTCCAGTCAGTCACGGAGGTACTGCTTGCTAACTGAGCTTTAGAGGGTAAGATCTCTCTACAGAGAGCTGTATGTCTATAGTGAAAGAAACAAACTCTTCAAAGCAGCCCTTCAAGGAAGTTTTCCTCTATATTTAATACAGATACCTAAAACAGCATTACTGACCTATTTTAGCAAAACCCTCGCTCAATTAAGCATTGAGTTCACTCTGAAGGAGACAGTTGATGATGACTACAATATCTCAGAATGTTTCTGAACCATCAGAAGAATATGAAGTCACCTTTTTCACCATTAGGGAAAACTTTTACTCCTAACTTTACCTTTCGACAACATCTTCTCCATTCCAACAGGTTGAGCTGTCCCTCATCACCAGGTCTCCATCACACAGCCTTTCTGCTATGGAGGCATAAAAGGTTCGGGATCGCTTCATGTAATTGATGAACTCTCTGTAACATAGGAAGAACATATTTAACAACAGAACAGTTCACTTATGGTTTAAGACCCCTGTCAACTTACCCCTCCAAAAGATTTAAGAGTTTAGAACCCTTACAGTAATTGTGTCACCCAAGTTGATGAATTTCTATTTCTAGTGTATTTCTACTCCTATGCATCATCCAGCCTTACTTAGTCTTACGTTAACACCTCTCACACAAAATTTGAAAAAAGTCTATACCTACTGTCTCTCTATAAACAGATTTAAAAAATAATGAGAAAACATCATCATTAAAAAAGTGGGCTTCTTCTCTGTTACTGGAAGTGAATCTCTCTCCTTTTCTTGCACATGTGACATGAAAGCACACTGTCAACAACCTCCTGGGTAGAAAAGGCTTCCTAAAGCTAACATCCTATCACAAAGCCTGCAATAGGCTGTAAGTACCCCACATGTGCAACAACAGCACAGAAAGTCATCTCCTTGAGATGTGGTGGGGACAATTCCTCCCCATCATCACTATCCACATCAACTTAGTAGAAAGAAATTTCTCTCTCATTATGTCTGGCAGCTCACAGCTGTTAAGAGGCTGTGCCTGCTACTTTGGCAAATAACCAAAACTACTGGCCAGTACAAACAGCCCATTTCTGATCATGTGTGTATGGAAAAATGCCTTGTGGGCAAGCTGCTGCCTCTTTTATAATTTGATTATACCTACAATATCTATCTGGCTGAGGTAGCCATACAGATAAACGGTAAGGAGTGTTTGGTATAAGATGTTAAAGATATCGAGAATAAGATGTGGGACACAAGAACTGAGCTAAAGCTATCACAGAGCTATCTGCTTGTCTCAGATTGGGAAGGCCAAAGGACTCTTTCTGGTTTATAATGTTGCTGGCTGGCAGGCTGTAAGGGGACACTGTGCTGAAGAAGTGCCTGGGGATGCAGCTGGATGGAGCTTGGCACAAAAACAGTCAGGATTTATTATTGAGAGCAACAGATGCTTTAAACAATATCAAAGCCCACTGCTAGGTATCTAGCCCTACAAGGTTTAGGCAGTGGTCATCTCTCCCCACAGCTGTCTTTATGCTTTCACAAAAGCATTTAACCATCCCATTTATCTCATGTGTGATGAAATCCTGCTCTAGACAAATTAGTCATCACACGGTCCTAAGGAACTAACAATGCAGGAAAGCTGTCATTTTAAGAAAAGAAAAAAGCAGGAATTTGGGGGCTTATGGCAAAGCATTTGGTATTTCTACCTCTTGACCATGAACTTATGAATATGAGCTCTACGTATTTATACAGGAACGTTAGGCTCAGACAAAAGGCCACCTACCTGCTAAAACAGCCTAAGAGTATCAATTATGAAAGGTGATACAGATGCTAAAGGTTTTATGGGTTCTAAAATGGAGTTTTCTTTCAAGGCGGAAAAGAGCACCCTTTTCAGAGTCTACAGCTTGTCTTACTCTGCCCACTCCAAGAGGCTTAAAATCCTTTGCATTTTCAGCAGAACAGGGCTCTGACATTTCAAAGTAGTATCTTAGCAAATCCAAAATTCTGTGTCCAACTCTTAAACTTAACAAATGAAAATATTTATGTTTCATCAGTATAAAGCTAAACACACTAGGGTAGAAAACGTACAGTTTCCCAGCAACCCACAGTATAAAAGCAGTAATCAAAAGTATGCCAATTCCCAGATTACAGACGAAACAGCAGCTTACAAAGGAGATGAGCTAAGAGTAGAGAAAACAAAGTACGTCATCTTGTTTTCGTTCTTACCGAGAGATTTTTTTCAAACTTCTTGATTTGTCATTCTTTGAAGCTTTCAGAGGCAGAGAACTGGAATAGGCCGGGGAGAATAAGCATCAATCAGGAGAGGTTGGGGAGGAGGGGAGAAGCAGGAATTCAGGCAAATGAGGATAAGAAATGAGAAACAAAAGAGAAAAGTAAAAATTATTTAAAAGAAAGGTCATCAAGCACATGCATAGGATAATGTAAGAAAACAAATAAGGAGGAAAATTGTCATGAGATTTTTCCAAAGTATAGATGCAATTAAAAATATCAATGCAATACTTCAAAAAATATAGCCGAGAGCGTTTCTCCCAATCGTTTTCAAATAAGAGCACAATTAAAAATGCAGCACACAGCAAAAAGCTGAAAATAAATTCAGCGGTACTTAAATTAACTGTAACTGATACCAAATGGAAGAACTGTAAATGTGTGAGGCTATCCAAGAAAACAATGGCAAACAGTTTAGAATGAGCACCATGGGAAGGGGAATACAAACGAGCAGTGTTCATTTTCTGGTACAATGAGCAATTTTCTGTCTGTTAATAAGTAATGTGAATACAGATATTTTTTGCTGTTCATTTCTGGTCAGATTGTACCACTGAAAAAAAGACCAGCTTTGCAAAACAGGAGAGACAGGCTCTAAGGTTGTATTGGAGGAAAAACTGTAGAAATAACCCTGGTAGGTATTTAGTACAAATGCATTTTATGGCATGGATATTCCAAGGTCCCTTAGTTAACATTAAACATTGTGTTTAACATTAGCATCATGAAGCAATTTTCCACTTACATGATTTGATACCACATTCTGCTCTTTCTTACATCCATACTCTCAAGTACAAAGTAACAGCAACAGCTGGAGCAATGCATGCCTGCAGACAGGTCCAATCCAGTTAACTTACTGGAGAGAGTAAGCACCACCTTCAGCAGCTCTGAGGACACCCAGACGATGGTGGCTTTGCCATTGTACTTTCTGGGAGCTTATGGCAGGGGTGGCCACAGGAGAGGGCAGACCTGCACTGATCATCAGGTGAGTGTCACCTACCATCACTGAAGCAGTGATTCCAACACAGCCAGTCAAAAAAGGAAATGAAAATCTGCAACCGGGAAAATCTGGACCTGCTGAAACTTCTGTCTTCAGTCAATCAGAAAGGTTTGATTCAGTATAAAGCTAAACAGTAAGTTAATTTGCATCTGGCATTAATAATCTATTTTGTACTAACACTTCAATACTCAAAATTTTAATAAAATTATGTGTTGCCTGACTCAATAGTTAATTTTAAACAAAATAGATGCCATCGACTTCAAACATCCCCAAAGAAACTCAAAGTTGTTTATTTTAAGATGTACGAAAGATCGGTAAGTTCACAGTATAACAAAGAAAACCCAGAAATTATCATTTCAAAGCCTGTCTCCTCCAATTACGACCTAGTATCACATTATAGTTCTTTGTTAAATATAACATTTTTATATACAGATCTGTAACCAGTCTATGTTTAGTGGTTTGAACTAGCAGACATGCTAGAAGGCAGGTATTCAACTTTGCTAGGAGTCCAGACCCTGACCAGAACAGTACTTTGTGCTGAACTCTGTGATAACAATCCAATTTACTAATTGAGATTCTGTACGTGCCATGTACTTTCCCTGTACCATCATATGGTTTCCATTTTCTTGTCATCTCTACTACATGTTCTAGTAACCTCCATATTAAAAAAATGACTACAGCAGCAATCCTGCCAGTTTCAGTTAATCCTGGAATATTATTGTGTAATTAAAAAATGATACTAATAAACAAATCTATGCTCTTCAGCTTAATCAGAGAAAAACGTTTCCTACAAGACCATGCAACATTTATTCAAGTTCCAGTTTCTTACACTATTATCCCTGACACATAGTGTTACATAACAAAAAATATGCAGGAATGGAATGCAGGGGAAAATAAAGATGGGAAGTCTCCCAGGAACCCATGAGAGCAAGAGGAGCAGAAAAGGGTTCAACTTCCATAAAAGAGGATCCAATTGCTACATGACTTCAGGACCATGCAGGACCACGCTGTGCAGAGCAGCAGAGGGTGGGAAGGACTGCCTCCAGCCAGACTCAAAAAACACACACCCAGAAGAAAGACCAGTCAGGCAAAGGGACACAATCTTAACGGTCCCACTTTTCAACTGCATGAGCAGCCTTGGCTCTACTGAGAAGCTGAAACCAGAGGTTCTCAAACTCCTTGGAAAAGGAGCTTAATTTTTTAACTGGCCTTGCAAAGATGTAATACCTTTGGAGCAAACATACATACGTAGGTATAAGCCGTTCAGCACTAGGTCTTTTAAGGGCATCTCTAAGCAGGTACTGCAGAAGAGATGAGAGGCCACTTTATTGTGGTTTCTACTACAGATGTGCTAACCAGACTGGTTCTTTTCTTTAAGCTTGGGAATATTTTTACACATTAAGGGAATGAGCTATGGCTTTTCTGTTTACTTGGGGAATGCTGGCTCATCCCTCTTTTTTTTTTTCCTTTTTTCTTGTTAGAATAACTAAAAGGCAGGAGTCATGTTCCATACTCGCCTTGAATTAAGGCTCACTTACAGGGATGTCTACTACACAGACCAACAGAATCAGTCAGGCCAATTCCCTGTGTGACCCTGCACCTAAACTGACAGACAGCTGACATTATTGCTCTTCATTTTTTAAATGGCCAGAAGGAATGTCACCAAAAAAGATTCATGTAATCGCTGTCATAATCTAGTTCCCCTGTAGCAGTTATCTGTCACTCTAAGTGCATTTTACACAATCCACTGCAGGAATGATTCCACCCACCCATTATAAAATTTTATTACCTAAAATTGCATTTTATTGATATCATCTGTGATTAAATAACAGATTATGAACAACACAGTGATGTAGCCAATCACTGTGTGTTTCACTATCTACTGTCTCACAATCATTTCCAAGAAGCAAAGTATAAGCTTCATACCATGTGTTTTATAGGAAGTTATGGAAAACTTAAAAATATTTTCCACTTCTTACTAATTATGGCATGGCTCCATCATTCATTTTTGGTGCATAGGCTCTCCGCAATACCTATCAACACTTATTTCAGTAATGTTTTATATTAATTATCTAAGGAGGACCTCAGTTTAGATTTTTTGATAAATTACTTTTCAGTGTGCAGACCAATTTTGGGAAACTGTCTAATTTATGGTATATTAGTTTTAACATATTTTCTTTTCCATCTACAGGTCTTACATTTTTAAAAAGTCAATATCCAAATAACTCTAGATGGTTGGGAAGGGGAGGGAGCAGATCCTCAGGTGAAGAACAACTGCTTGCCATTAAAGACATTAATTTGCAAATGTTTAAGAGGTTACCTGTTAATAGGTTGGTAATTCTGCCTTTTTGGTTACCAGCATATAAGTCCCAGTGAAGTCAATGAGTTATACAGAAGATGGCCTACGGCACTGTGTTTTTAAAAGCATATTTTGTTAATTGTACTACAACTGTTCTTTTGATTATTACTGCTGAATTTATTAATTTAATTTCCCTAATGCTATTTCACTGATTTGCATGGTAAAAATTGATTATCTCCAAGCAGTAGCACGAACTGTTGTGTTTTGGTTTTAAATTACAAAGGGATAAAAATATCACTATCCCTCAAAAAACGTAGCTTGCCGCTATTACTTTTATTTTTTAAAGCAGTGTTTCGGTTAAAACTGTTTCCTTCACGCAAGCTTAGATGAAAATTATAATAGAAATGGATAAAAACCTCATCTTCACAGCTCAAATGTCACAATCCAGGCTATGGAAATTTTAATATTGCTGTCTGTCATCCACCTATCCAACATAGAGATACACATGGACTCCCCAGGCAGATATCCCCAGATACCGTTCTCAGGTAGAGGTATAAGCCCAGCATGATTCCACTCATTTCATGAAGCCGTTCCAGATTAATACTGGTATTACAGAGAACAACATGTTAACCAGAAATACGTCACTGTGATTTTATGGTCAGTTAACTCTGACATCAACTCATGTATCATGAGCAGGATTGCAAAGACATCCTTCCCTCCCCACTTACAGTTTACAGAAAACCAATCCAGGAGCTACACAAGGGAAAGTGAACGAAAGACTAGGAGATCTGTGAGCAGGGATACTCATGCCAAGGCCATGTCTAGTGTCTCAGCTGGCACGCAGCTGAAGAACAGAAGCCAGGATGGACATAACAAGCTTAAACATAAATGCTTCTGTTCTTGGTTCATTATGTAACAAATCAAGAAGATTGCAAGGGATCTTATTACTCCTCCCCAGCCCTGTGAAATGAAGGACTGACTTTGTGTCAGGGCAATGAATCTTTCCTTTTCACCCCTTCCTTCTTCCCACCTCTGCGCCTGAATAAGCTCAAGTCCTTAAAGACCTGGGCAGTTGTATTTTAAGTATTTTTAAACTCATTTGTGGAAGTTACTCAGACTTTGTTGAGAAAAAGCTGTCATCATTTTCATGGAAAGTTTCTGGAAATAATGAACACCTTAGTGTTAAGTAATGACATCAAGTCTGGCCTTTTGTAAAAAACTTTTCTTGGAGACACCTGCAATGTAATATCGCAAGCACATCTGTGTAACTATCAGTGATGTCAATGGCTGGATGGCACACAGACAAGGTGACAGAACTGTGGTTCTGACCTAAACACTATGGTGCAAGGAGCCATTAACACAAACCGTGAGGCAGAGAGCTTATTTCAAAGCAACTATTGCTTAGGGTTACCTTCTTTTATTGTTCAGACTAGCGTGAGCCATCACGAATGTCTGGGTTTCAGTCGCTTCCTTCACTGGCACTATATTGTCTGATGAGAGGTTCCCTTCTTGTTGTTTGGGCTGTCCACATACTTTATCAACCTGTATGAAAGGAAGGGAAAGGAAAACCGGGTTTGAATGGAAAAACTGATTTACAATTGCCCAAAGGTCTGCTTGCTCGTTGTGGTCGGTGTTTACTGGAAGAGAATGTGTCTGAGGAAGAGAGAGAAAGGGTTCTTCTTTCCAGGACCTGGAAACTAGTTCCGTGCATAAGAATGACCAAATTACGAGGCGGCGCAAAGAACACTGCTAACAGAAAGCCAATAGTCATGGATTTGTCACTGGATACCTGGACTATGGCACACTTGTAAACAGGCTGAAATAGCAAGTGATGGAAGTGTTGCCAAACCAAACTTTTACTTAGAAACATACCTGGAGTTTGAAGCTACAGAGATTTTGGTGGAACATCTGCCCTGTATATAGAACGCTGAGCCTATTTGGTAGTTTGAATGGGCTTGTAGTGAGAAGACAACCGAGTCTTCCGATCTTTTACTAGACAATGTTCCCTTAAAACAAGGAAATGACAAAAGAATTCAGCACCAACAAATCACTGTCAATAGAGTCTTTTCTTGGACAAGACAGACTGAAAAGAGATTTTTAAGCCTTGGGAATCATCAGTGCCTTGGATCCTGGGTTCGGAACACTAAATACCGCTCAGCCACTTGCCTTTGTTGCCCTTCCTGAAGCCTCTCATAAGGGATTTAATATAAGACCAGGAGAAAGCAAACTTGTGTTTATCCTTTGTGCACTGTGGATCTGACATCGTTCCTGCATCCTGCCACATTTGTTTACTCTAACAGCTTTAAGTGACAATAGTAAGACAAACTTCTTCCCTTTCTAATCCACAAATAAGTAATCTGTAACGTTTTCACCTACACTTAAATCCTCAAGCAAACACAAAAAGACAATGAAAGAAATCCTACTGTGGGCATGGTACTACCAGACACCTTTATCACACAGAATCCATCATCCTGCACGGCACTAAATTTGGTATCCCTTCTTCAGTTTTCCTTTATAACCAGGGTGAGATGGATTCTTGCTGGTTTGTGCATTTTTCTGCATCTTTAAAACCCTTACTGAGTCACAACTGCCTATCTGCTGAGTATTTCAGACCACAGATGACTTCAAATATTTTCCCTGTCCCTTTGCACCACTATGTTGTATATGTCAATGCAAGAACAGGACAATTTTCTCTACCTTAGCCCAATTGCTCCAGGAAAACTACTGCTAAGATAAGATATTTTCCTCAGAAAAAACAGTCCAATCAAACATGAAAAGTTGAAAGTTGTATAGGCATGACATTTAACATCAACTTTAGTTGTATGAGCTACAGCCTGGTCCAGTAGAATATATTCTGAAGAACCTAAAACTGTAGCAACTGAATGTGAATGTACTGGATTAATCCTGAAATGCCTCCAGCAGTCAGAGCCGGAGCCAGCTGCCTCACTTAACACCAGGCACTGTGTATATTGATCCGGTCTCACCATGGACTAAAACAGCACTGCTTTAAAACACAACTTTGTGAAATAAAATATTCTATTTCAGTCCTTTCTAAACTTTTGAAAAGCAAAAAAAACCCCACTCTGTGCAAATGAAAATATAAAACAAAAATGCCTTTTGAACCCTTTGGAGCTGGACAGAGGGCTTAACACAGCTGGATCACATTCCTGCACAGGATGCTTTCTCTCCTGTGCCCCACGTTTCCCAGGTCTCCTACAGCATGCAGACCCAAATTCCCAGCATAGATTTCTGCAAAATCCATCTTAGATTACATCATGTCACTAAAGTTCATGTCTTCAAATTACATACACCTCAAATCTAGTCACTATGGATTTAAGGCAGTTTTAACCAACTAACAGCAGAGTGGTTTGGAAAAGCAATGTGGTTCTCATACACATAAGCAATGAAGAACTCAAAGTATTTTGTTTTTCCTGTGAAAAGTTTCAAAGAGATTTAGAGTCAACATTTTTGTTGGGAATCAATAGTTTAAGCATCCAAATGAAAATACTCACTTTGTTTTGATTTGTGTTTTTGATACCATGGAAATAAAACGACTCTTTAAACTGCAGAAGTTTCAGTATTTTCTATGCCAAACCTTAACCTTGGCATTTTCTTTTTAACCAGTAATAAGTTTCCTGCATATCACACAAACCACAGTATTTTAAGGAAAAAAATATTTCTCAGTGGAAAATTTTAACCAGCTCTATTCCATTAAAAAGTAATTCATTAAATGAAAGGGAAAATCACATTCACACTTTTTTGTCATGCAGGCCTTTTAAGTGCTTTTCTTCTCATTAATATGCTAAGAAATACTAGCAATGCCCCATAATTTCAACTACTACACAGACACTTTAATCTGAAGTGAGATTAACAAAATGGAAGATACAATAATGATATATTATTTGTAATAACAGTAGCTCTTAATGTCTCGGCTGAGATCAGGACTGTGTTTTACTGGCAAGAAAAAAAGATAGCACAAGGTAGTCCCTGTCAAACAGCATTTGACACTTAAAGGAACAAAAAGCGATGGGAAACCAGTGCAGAGGCACAAAGTGACTTGGCCAGTGTCACAGCAGGGGACCATGGCAGACCACAGCTCGTGCTGCATGCAGTCAATGCCCTGGCCCCCTTGTGCAGCTGCACCCAACAGTCCTCAACCCAGACCCAGCTCCCCAGCTGGTTCCCCTGGTGCTGCAGGGGCCTGGGCAGTTCCAGCAGGCCCAGGCTGGCAGCTCGTCAGCCCTCTTGTCTTCTCACCCCTTTCAGCATGAAGTTTCTTCGAGGTTAGTGTGGACTACCAGATGCTCTTCCTTCCCAGCCTCTTCAGGGCAGCAAGGATGGAGGATTTCACCCCACCACTGCTCTCACAGTGTGTATAGGTGGTTTGAAAACTTACGCCCATGAAGGTGGGAGTACCCTCCATCTTTGGATGCAAAAGCCAAACTCCCTCCCAAGATATTGTCTCCCGTGGATCTTAGTTATTCCTATTTGGCATATTCATTTCAGAGTTTAGATGTTTTAAACAGAAACCTGATTTTAACTCACATTTTTTCATGTGGACTATCTTTGACATCTCACTGAAACGTGTATCTTTCTGCAAAATCAGAAAAAAAGGATGAATTTTACTAGCTAATTTTGGCAGTCACAAAGTTGATGGCAAGGGTGAGAACACTCACATACAGAAAACCATCTTAAACTTCCAGCTAGGACATCTGTGAAAAATTAGTTAATGCTGTGTAAATTAAAAAGTATGAGGCATGCCATTAAAAAAAAAATGCTTTCTGGAACTGCAACATCTGGAATCCACTGCTACAAATTACCTGCCTGTTAACAATGGTAAGAACATGGAGGGTTTCCCTCCCATCCTAGGGGCACGAGAAAACTGCACTATCAGCTTAACTCAGAGCTTATGAATCAAGTCTCACCACCCAAAGGAAAACCAGTGCTACTAAAAATGGTGAATGGGTTTCTAAGGATTTATTTCCTTGTATGTGTAACTTACTGCTTCCAACCCATCTCTTAAACTGAAAGTGTAGACTAAGTTCTTTTTTTTATATATTTATTTTTAAACAGAAGCTAACATTCCTCTACTGACACTGGACATTAGAATTTGACACAATATAGAAAAAAAATCAAATATTGGTAAAGGCAAGAGAACTGTAAAGCCTTAGCTGAAAAGAGCTGGAGATACCTGTGACAAAACTTAACAAAAATTAGTAGAAGCAGAAAATCCATTGGTCTTTTCCTAAATTCAAATTTTAAGACTCAGAATAACCAGGAATCAACATAAAGAATGATTAAGCTCATTTATTTATTTTGATTTTTAAACTTAAAAATAAGCCTGCCAATCTTAAATTACAAACAGATAGAAAATCATCCCTCTTTAACAATAACACCACTAAGGTCATTCCTCTTGTCTCTCTGATGATATTTAATCAAGTCTGCCTTCTAAGAGAGAACACCTATAGCTGAAAACTAATATTCTTTGTACCTCATTATCTTCTGAATTATCAATAATGTTTCACAAGTTTATACACTTTTCTTTGGATTAAAGCTTTTTTTAACTTATTCACCAATGATTCTTCTTAAATATGTCTTTCTAAAAACCATAGCTACATTTCTTCTCCTGTGAACTTTCCTTTGTAATGAAATACAGAGTCACATATATAGATGGATTATTTGACCTCTTACTATTTGTTCTTTAAAAGAATTACTATTTACAATTACTGCAGAACTTTAACATAATGAATTGAAAAAATCTCATCTGAAATCTTTTGAACTCTTGCAGCTTGAGCAACCTTAAACATTGAGGTCATATTTAATATACCTAATATAATCAAACAAGGGGAAAATGTCATGCCCTTCCAGATACCGAGAGAATCTTATCTCTCTAAAGCAAGAGACCTTTTCACTAGTTCAGAACAGTAATTTTCTTTGATTTTGTAATAGGAAGCTTAGTATTTTAAAAATAGAAGATTTTTCTAGTGATAGGGCTTTGAGTTATTATTGAAATGCTGACACATTTTCCAGCAGATTTCTGCCCCCCCGCTCTGTAACTCAATTCGGCTCTGCGAAAACCCAGCACCCAGGTGAGCGCCTCTGACAATTTACACCCCACAGCCCAGATTCCCACAGCCCAGATTCCTGATGGCTGTGCAGGCGTCAGCTCAGTCATACCCCACACCATACATGCCACAAACGTATTTCAAATCAGACCTGGAGTTTGCTGGTTCCAGCTACCAAGTTTGAAGTGAGGGAAGGCAGAAACACTGAGTTACGGGGAAATGATATTTGAATTTTCAGACTTGCATGTTTACCATGAGATCTTATTTCCTTTGGGTCAGACATACCCTTATCACTTGATTACTGATGGCATAAGATACCAACAGATATCTTTCTTATAATTTTCTCTAAGCCATCGACTGAAGTTCATTATGTAAATACCAAATCCTCTCCTCTGGAGTGGCTGCCACTTATTACTACAGTATGGTTGCAAAATGCTCATTTCCAATGCTCAAAAGATGAGTGGGAGCACATTTGACAAAATGTAAGCCAGGGTTTATTGTTCAATAACCTTTGATTTTGCCTTCTTTTAAATATTCTCTCTCTCATGGAATATGTTACCTATTACAAATACAGCATTTTGCTCATAGCAAAGTTCAGCAATACATAAACAAACTGTGGGATTATTAGTTCATTTTCCTACAGTAATATGTTGCATTTCACTTGGGAGGGGAGCATTCTCTTCTCTCTCATCTTGAATCTATGGGACAGTTTAATGTAAATTTACTTCCTACAAATCTTCCGAGAATTGGCAGTTAGAGAAATTCACTGTTACTAGATACTAGACATTCCACCAAAGAGAGTGGCATTATGAATTCCTCAGGAGCAGAAAAACCTTCTGACAGAGTTGACACTTGCTTAGATATCAAAGAATCCAGCCATGGAATTTAAATCCATAAAAAATTATGCCTAGCTTTAATCAAGTGATTTGAATTAACTGTAATATTTCTAGATTCAGTTTTGAAATCAAGATACAAGTGTGCCAGAAATAAACAAATCCCTGTAAAAGGAACAGCTTGCATTTCTGAGGAAAAAAAATTATAGGCATAACCTGAAAAGTAATAGACAAGTACAAAGATATTGAGATACAGATCATCCTGGTATTTTTACAAAACATTGGGCTCCTGTTACTCTTAGGCAGATCTCAAAATCTTCCTCAAACAAAAAAAAAAATTCAACAGGAAAGTAGTCTTCTCTCAGCATGAATGCAGAAGTAATGGAACACTATTAAACATAGCTGATATGGATTAATTGATGATGATATCTTTGTTCAGTTCCCCAACTTAACCCCATCTATTTCAACGATCTTACATGCTTTGGTGTGCTACTGTTCTGCACCCAAAGCCGAGGAAACTCTGTCCCCTGTACAAGTGCACAGGGTTGAGGCACTTCAACACCCAAATTTGAGAGTATCTTCCTGCTTCTCCCTAAATGTGAGACAGTGTCACAGGTGCTAACATCAAAAGTGCCTCCTATCTCAGAAAGGTTTGGAAACAGTAACTATGAAAAATTTGGATGCCAGCTTGCAGAGTTCTGTGACAGCAACTTATAGTTTAAGACCCTCATGCTTTTTCCCTGGGGATTATGTCCCACACACAAAAAGGGAAAAAACTGCGTAAGGGCTATTTAGAGTCTCAAAGCTGGAACTTGAAATCAGTAAATCCAGAAAGCTCTAATAAATTCCCTAGATAGAAATGCAGGCTATAGAACTTTAGGCAGCCATTTCAAGGTCAAGGAAGGATTAAAGAAAAAGAGACCAGTTATACTTCAGCCATATAACAGAGTTGCCAGAGCAGCGTTTGCCCAGAACAGGAACAAAGCTGCCACACCAGTACAAAACAGGCAGGCAGATGCAAATCGCAAAGCTGAAGCGATTCCTAGGTCTTTTGACTGGAGAACATATATCCTTACAAAAGTTCAAATTGTAATGTCTTCCTTAAGCAAATGCCTGGTTATTGCCTCCTCTTTGATGAGCAGTAGCCCAAAAGATCTGAGAGGATCTCCCTAACTGCATGGTAGGTTCAACCAGTTACGAGTTGGACTAGTAGCATGTATGCAATCCTAAGCACCCCATTCCTAACTCAGAAATACATTGCCATTTTACAGGTGTACATATAAAGATAGGTGTATGGGGAAAAGTAGAATTAGTCAGTCATAGGGATTTTCAATATTGCAGGAGCAGGTTTCAAGCATATAGAATTTATAGAGAATAATTTACATGTCTGCAATCAACTTCCTCTTACACATTTCTAAGGGTCCAACCTGAGGTATTACAAGGCCAAGCAGTACTTCTGCATGCCCTTACAAAATGTGTTACTTAAAGACTCTGTTCATCTACTCAACAATTCATCTTTCTTCCTTTTTAACTAAGTAGGTCAAGTTTCCAGACTACCAGATATATTGAGAAACATGAACGTTCAGCAAAAGTGGAGTAGCAGTAGTATTCTGCAAGCAGCCCTGAAACTGGTTCTTGAAAAGAGAAAAGCGCTGTGTTAGGAGGTTTTGTACCTGCATCAATCAACACCGTCATTTTTTGTCGGTTCTGCCTGCGGCAGAAGAGACATCCTTTTAGGCATCGACACTGGGCACACACAGTGGTCAAATTCTGCAGCAGCTACACAAGTGAATCAAATTCTACAAGGTCTTCTCCCAAATTAAAAATGCAAATGATGAGTAACAAGAATTTAGGGTCTTATTCCACAAGATCCTTAAGAAAGATGGTTAGATAATCTGTTCTTAGCCAAGCAACGGGGCATGCCATGAAGCCTACACTGGAATGCACATGATGCAGGTTTTGTTCACAGTAGTTGAGGACTTCTGAAAAAAACATAAAATAAGGAAAAACTTCACAGATATTTCAAGAATTCTGTACAGCTTATATCTAACAAATTTTCACTGTAAATTACAATGATGTTCTTTTCTGCTCTCACTGGCTTTTAAAATTGCATACACTGGCCAGGACATCAAACTATCCACAGTTTAACTCTGCATGTAAAATCTTTTAAGCACATGTAAGTCAATAACTTTGTCTATTTTGTTAGGACTTTTTAAAAACATTTTTGTTCAAATTGTATATATACATTTACCCAGCTGAAAAGAGAAGTGGTAATCATTTATAAAACCAAAACAAAATACCAACAGCACCTGAGAGGTAATGACAGTCCCTCTCCTCCCCCAAAATACCCCCAAGATTCAGTACTAATCTTTCCTGACAGCCAGCCTTTGTTTGTTGTGACATTTGTCCTTAGATATTGACAACCTAGAAAGGTTAAGCTCAATTTTATAATTAATTACAATAATCTAGTATGGGAGGAAAATTCCATTGGGAATCAATCCAAGTGAGTCACTTTCAAAAGCTCTCAGAAAAATTAGGTAACTTTAAAGATAACATAAGAAAATAAATTAAAAGACTTTATTAAAAATTCCCTTTTATCACTTTTAAAATTAATTACAGTATATCAAAATTGTATTGCATGTTATGTGTTTATTATTTATTCGCATTCTTAAGGGAAAGCAATTATCAAAATATTACTGGAATTTCTTTTATCACAGCAAGCTTAAAATGTAACTAAGAAAAACCCTTCATAGTTTGTTCTTCAAAGGTTCAATAAGTACAAAAGTAGCAGAGAAGGGTCACACACATTACAAACACACATATAAAGGAAAACACACTCCTGTCCTTTTAGCACTTACCTATTACACAAGTGTTGCACGGACAAAACACCAAACTGCAGCAGTTATCACTGCAGACAGAAGTCCCTAGCACAGACTGGTAACCACTGCAATGGCAGTACCACGACCAACACCAGCTGGCCCTAGTGCCTGCTGCCGTCCCTCCCCAGCAGCAAGGGCTGGCACCACCCCACCTCTGCTGGCAGGACCCAATGCTGATATTCCTTAGCCCTCTGCAGTCAAAGCAGCCAAGCAGCACTATCAGGGTTCAGCTGAGCTAATAAGACTCATTTTGAGGTGATATTGTTAGAGAGAGCTCCACCACTGACTGCAATGAGGGCTGGCAACCTCTAGCAGCAGGGGACTGGCAAGCAGAAAGGATCATGTCCATGAGGCAGGCAGGTCACCAGTTGGCACAGGCAATTCTGGAAAAGAACATCTTTCCTTAGTCTTGGGTACAAGAAATCACAGAATCACTAGGTTGGAAAGGACCTTCAAGATCATCAAGTCCAACCATTAATCCAGCGCCACCATGTCCCCTAAACCATGTCCTGAAGCGCCACATCCACACGTTTTTTAAACACTTCCAGAGATGGCGACTCCACCACCTCCCTGGGCAGCCTGCTCCAATGCCTGACCACCCTCTCAGAGAAGAAATTTTTCCTAATATCCAATCTAAACCTCCCCTGGAGCAACTTGAGGCCATTTCCTCTTGTTCTATCACTAGTTAGTTGGGAGAAGAGACCAACACCCTCGTCGCCACAACTCCCTTTCAGGTAGTTGTAGAGAGCGATAAGGTCTCCCCTCAGCCTCCTCTTCTCCACACTAAACAACCCCAGTTGCTCCTCATAAGACTTGTGCTCCAGCCCCCTCACCAGCTTCGTTGCCCTTCTCTGGACACGCTCTAGCACCTCAGCATCCTTCTGAGGGAGGGGCCCAAAACTGAACACAGGATTCAAGGTGCTGCCTCACCAGTGCCGAGTACAGGGGCACAATCACTTCCCTACTCCTGCTGGCCACACTATTGCTGATACAGGCCAGGACACTGTTGGCCTTCTTGGCCACCTGGGCACACTGCCGGCTCATGTTCAGCCAGCTGTCAACCAGCACCCCCAGATCCCTTTCCGCCAGGCAGCTCTCCAGCCACTCCTCCCCAAGCCTGTAGCGTTGTAGGGGGTTGTTGTGGCCAAAGTGCAGGACCCTGCACTTAGCCTTATTAAACCTCATACAGTTGACCTCTGCCCATCAATCCAGCCTGTCCAGATCCCTCTGCAGAGCCCTCCTACCCTCCAGCACATCAACACTCCCACCCAACTTGGTGCCATCTGCAAACTTACTGAGGGAGCACTCAATTCCCTCATCCAGATCATCAATAAAGATATTGAACAAGACTGGTCCCAGAACCGAGCCCTGGGGAACACCGCTTGTGACCGGCCGCCAGCCGGATTTAACGCCGTTCACCACAACTCTCTGGGCTCGGCCATCCAGCCAGTTCCTCACCCAGTGAAGAGTAAACCTGTCTAAGCCACGAGCCGCCAGTTTCTCCAGGAGAATGCTGTGGGAGACGCTGTCAATGCTTTACTAAAGTCCAGGTAGACAACGTCCACAGCCTTTCCCTCATCCACTAGGCGGGTCACCTGGTCATAGAAGGAGATCAGGTTGGTCAAGCAGGACCTGCCTTTCATGAACCCATGCTGGCTGGGCCTGATCCCTTGGTTGTCCTGCACATGCCCTGTGAGCACTCTCAAGACCAACCGCTCCGTGATCTTCCCCGGTACAGAGGTCAGGCTGACAGGCCTGTAGTTCCCAGGATCCTCCTTCCGGCCTTTCTTGTAGATGGGCGTCACATTGGCAAGCCTCCAGTCTTCTGGGACCTCCCCTGTTAACCAGGACTGCTGATAGATGATGGAGAGTGGCTTGGCAAGCTCCTCCGCCAGCTCTCTCAGTACTCTTGGGTGGTACCTCCCTAGATATCTTTAGTCAAAAAATGAGCATGTAGCTCTTCAATTTGCTTTAACTCAGATTAGAAGATAGTCACATAAGGAGCTATAGATAAGCCATTTTTTTCTCAATTAACTTCAGCAATGTTGATCTGTATCTTACTTCTTGATGATACCCAAGAGCCCTCTGAGACAAGATCCGGACCCTTTTCACTAAATGTATTTAGTCTGATCACCACCCCAACATGGTTTTAGTGAGTTGCAGCTGCCCAGCAGCAGAATTCACAAGATGGTCCAGTGACCAAATTAATCAACATGAAGGGGAGGCTACTGAAAGAGGGACTGTTTCACCCTACACAGCATCTCCTTTTAGTATTGCCAAAGATGACTGAGTAGAACTGACCATTAGTCTGACCCAGCTGGAGTCTTATATTCCTCTATACATAGTTACTGCAATCATAATTACAACAGAATTGCAGGAATGATTTTGAAGAACTGGCCAAGTTGACTGCAAACACTCATTCTTATAAAAATTTGTAATTAATTACTAGGAACCTGAGCCAGATCTGATCCATAGATAACTTAGTCACATAGTTCTCTAAGCATGCAATTCAGCTTCTTTTTTTGACACATTTTCATAGGTGGGCATCGCCATTCAGGTATTTAGGCACAAGCCGACAACCAAAACAACCATCCTAGCAGGCCTTTTGGTATACTCCTTCTAAACACAGCTTTCAGCTGAAGTGTTTTGTCTCCAGACTTTACATAATGCAAACAGAATTGTTTCTTAGTCGTTTTGATGTGGCTGGCATTATGCAGTATAAACAAAAGAAAGCAATGAACAGTAACACAGAAGATGATTCATTTTTGCTTACTCCATGACTTACACTGATTTGGTATCTTTATTACATTAATCAGATATCTAATTTTGCAAATAAACTACATAACTGTTTGTGTTACAGGCTCTCAGATAATTTGAACTGCTTCTCAAAAACATTGTGTATTCTGTGTAGGTGCCTCTTCCTCCACACGGTGCTTGAAAGCAGGGTTGCAAGAGCTGGGGACAAGCCCCAGGGTGGTGAAAGGGACAGGCAGAATGTCCACACAGAAGAAGGGACATCAGGCTCACAGGCTTTACAGCTCCTGGTCAAAATCTCCCCCTTCTCTACAGGTAGATATATCCTAAGAACCAAGTTTCAGGAAAATAAATGGAGGAAACATTCCCTAAGTAAAAAGGTTTACTCCAAATCTCTCTGAGAAAAACTGCTTCCACTATTTTAAACTGGCATCTGAGTATGTTCGGGCAGGGGGGATTTACAGGGAAGAGAGCATCCCTATTAGGGCTGGCTAATGTTGCAAATGTGATCCAGATTTTAAGATACAAGAGATACATTTAAGAGCACTGATATATCTACCCTGAAAACATTTGCCAAAGTGGTAATCAAGAGCTGAAAAACACCAATTTTCAACAAATTTTTTAAATCCTTCTAAGCTTTTTTTCTGTTCATCATTACTACAACCATTTAGTTGGATAGGCAAAATGCCTGAACTTCCTCTTCCAAAAGACATTATGAAAGTGACCTAATACAAATACAAGGAAGTCAGATGGCCATTATACTTTCACATTGTCATATTAGCTGAAATACTGTAAGTTTATGTAATTGCTAAACAAACATGTCAATAACAACAACAAGACATCCAAAGAACATCAGGGTGACCTTCTGTTTTGTATATAATGGGAATGTAATAATTAGAAAAGACTAGTAAACACATTCAATTCTTTTTTATAGAAGATACACAATTTCAGTTATGATTTGCTGACAGTTGCTGTCAAAATCAACTTGGTTTTGTGTGCCTTTTTTTCCTGAACACAAGTAAGTAATTTTAGATGACACTGGAGACCTGAGTAATTATTCAAGACCTGTAGCAATAGTATGTAGCATAATTATCAGGGGCAGCAGCAGCCACCCTTGTTTAAAGCACTTGTACAACATTTTTCACATTGAGACAAGTACGTTACGTTTATAAGCAAATTCTAAGACATCTCCCCTGTCTCCTAAAGAAATCACTTTCATGCAATAGTGATGTGTTGCTTATAGTGGGTACCAAAAAAGCTGTTTTCTCCCTTCACCTTAGGACCTCAGGCAGATGTTAGTAAGAGTTTTACCAAAGAGGACTGGGAGCCTGCACAGAGTGCAAAACCCTAGCTTCTGCTGGGAGCCTGAATCATCACATCTATTGGGACAGGCTTTTGGATTCTAAAAATGTGTGGCAGGCAGACTCCGACCTTGTATACTTGGTGAAAGGAAGGATGCTTCAAGGATTTACCACAGCAATTGATTAATGTAGATCTATTTAGGACTATTGAATCATTAATTTCATTTTACTAGTTGAGCAGTCCTGCAGTTGAAACTAGATGAAGATACTGAATCTTCAAGTTTAAGTCTAGTCTACAGATCAGACCTTTAATATCGTACCTTTGAATTTCATCAAGACAGAGATCTTCCTAGCAAGACATTAAGCACCACTTATTTGCTAGTATATGCATCCTGTTTTCAACTTAAGCATCAAGGGCCAATTGAAAAAGGCAACAGTCTCAAGAAAGCACTGTCTTAAACTGTCTGCTCTCTGCAGAAATCATTTTGACTATGCTCAGATCCATGCTTTGTTAAAACAAAAGCAACAGAAGGATCCACTTTAAAGCATTCTATCTAGCCAAGACATCTTGCCATTATTTCTTAGTCTAGAAACCATTTCCTCACTGATGGCACACTGAAATACCCGAGATCCATTCTTGTCTGACCCATTTCTGATTATGTTCTGCAACAAGACCAACAAAAAAATAGCCTTTCTTTTGGTTTGAAATTTCTGACTTTGTATTAAATATGAGAGAAATAATCCTAGAAAATACGAAGGAAATCAGGCAGGATGTTTTCAAGCTGGAGGGTAGTCAAAACATTTTTACTTTTAAAAACACATCATAACATTCTAAAAGGAGACTTATTTTGAATTAAGTCTTACTCAAAGATTGACAAACTCAAGCAGGGACATCAGGCATAGTCAAGACTGAGTTACACAGTCACTTCAATAAACTGTGACTGTGTCCATTTAACAAAAACTAATCACCTTTTGCTGGTAACTGACTGGATATGAGTTACCAGCTCTGACAACATGCTAAATTAGTGTTAGCAATGCTGTCAAGAATCACGCTTTATCAACCATGCAGTAAAACAGCACATTACGTACCACATCACATAAAAGCAGCACTGCGGACATGTGTGGAGCTTTAAAACCCACTGAGTGCATGCAGAAAGCTGACAGAAAATAGGCATTCTCAGAACAGAACCTGAATTTGCATAGAAAAGATGTCCCAAAAGGGCACAGGATTTGGTATCAGAACATTTTATTGAGCCAGCAATGTGCCTGAGGGGCAAAGGCTAATGGTATCCTAGACTACATTAGGACAAGTAGTGATTTTCCATTCTATTCAGCACTTGGCAAGGCCACACCTGGAATACTGTGCCCAGTTCTGGGCACTAGGTGACTCTGAGCAGCAGGGTTGGATTAGATAACATCCCACGGTCTCTCCAAACTTCAACCAATCTGTGACTGAGAATTCACTTTTTCATTTCCTTTGTGACTTCTGCTAAGTCACATAAGGGTAAAGAACACCCTCCTATCCAAAAGACACTTAAGAGTAGAGAAGTTAAAATTTGCACATCCCTGATGGACATGTGGATCCTTAATTGCAGCACAAGGAATCTCAGAAAGGGACCCAAACTGAGCAAGCACCCAAAGCAGGAGAAAACAAACAGGTACGTAAGTGTATACACACCCCTACACTTTCTCCAGTGTTCCAGTACTTTACAAAGACTCATCTCACATCCGTTGAAGTCAACAATGCAAGATTAAGATTCAGTGCTTTTGTTTGCTACCTCTAAAAGGCACACAGAGCTTATAGAACACTGAATGCTTAAGCCTCCGTTTAATGTCGAAATACCAGATAAAAATTGGAGGCAAGAGAAGTACCAAGACTGATGGGAATTCAGTGCAGTCAAATTGCTATCATTCAACACACGTTCTGAGCACTTCAAAAGAAAAGAAAAATTTGAATTTTAGTCGGGGTAATAACTCAGTTAAATTCAGGTAGCTCATGAACAACAATTAATGAAAACAAAATGAAACAAAACACGCTATGAAAAAGCACAGTAAAAAGTTCCCTGTCAAAAACTACCTACCTACTTGCAAACCAATAGTAGAGCATAGCATTCATAAGACAACTATGTGGTCAGTGAGCCTATTATGCTTCTGGGAAGTATTCTGCTCACTTCCAGCTACAGTCTTGAGTAGCATTTATCAGCAGTGCAACTTTCCCATCTTATAGCCCTCACCTCGCAATAGGCAGTAACTCTTCTTATTTTTACCCTCCTTGTCTGAAAAACGAGGATAAGGCAGACAGATTAACAAATCTGAGAACACCACATAGGACAGGCTTTGAACTGACCAACGCCTGACAACCTATGTAGTTCTCTGATAATTCAATCACATTCTGAGTTCAAAAGCCCTGGCAAAGTGCCTGCGTGATTAGGTACTTGCTGTGCCTACCTAAAACTTGTGGAATTGGAGAATTGGGCTACAAGTCTCACAAAAGCATGGTCTCACTCTCCTAGTGGATCGAAGGCTGCCTCTGCAGACCCAAATGTGCAGACACATCAGGCATGATGCACCTGATTAATGTCCAAGACCACCCAGCAGCCCAGCATAGCAACAGGAGTTGGCAATCATCAATGCAACCCAACTTATTATTTAAGGCTGTAATTAAACTGCCCTGAATACACAAACTTGTTTTGCTCAATAATTGTTTTCCAGTTCCTATTTTAGGCAAGTAAGCAGTTATTTGAGCTGTATGGTCTGTGCTCATCTGCTTTTCAAAACATATACCAGAGTTTTTCATTATTAACATGCATTTCTTTACTTCCTTCAGTGCACTAGAGAAGAGTTTAATTTTTCTCTAGCCACAAGAAAGCGCTACTGGCTCAAATCAAAGCTAAATTAAGCCACTGGCCCTTTTAATGCATGTGCCAAGAGACACTGCCCTCAAGAAGCAGGCCCACAACAATGTAAAACAAAGGAAAAAGAAAAAGTAATTTACTGTTTAGGTTGCTTAGCTTGAATCCCAATCTCTATTCCCTGCCGCTGCAGCCTGAGCTAGTGAACTGGCACTCTCAGTCAGATGGCACCAGGCTCACGTCTGTGGTAAGGGCAGACCTATCAGGTCACATGCTCTGAGCGTGGGACCCACTGGGTTGCCCTCCCCTCACGCTCCCACAGCACAGCACACTGCTGCCACTTCTTGGACCCATCCATGCCTCCAGCGTCGGACCCTGCTACTAAACAAGTACCACGAGTATTGTGCTGCAAAAGAACCTGCCCCTCCTACCAGGATGCTGTACTCCGAGACACCCTTTGAGCAGCAGCCCCATTCCACCACCCCTTGCCATGAGGTTCCATCTGTGTTCATGCCCACAACAGACCACATCCCTCACCCACAACCTTCTACAGCAACACTCAGTTCACACAGCTGTAACAGCAGTTTCAATGCCACAAGTAACTTGCCTGTGAACTGACAGTTTTGGGGAGGCCTTAATTTGCTACCTTTTTGTTCACAGCAACTTCAGGGGCATATCCAACTAAATGGCCATTTGCAGAGGCTTAATGCAAAACAGGAGAGCGTGCAGTTATTTCATTCTCATATCTTGGTGCGCACAGCTCAGCTTTCTTCCTTTGACTTCCTTATTTAACTAGGATCACCATAATATTGACCTAAAAAGCCTGCAACAAGGTTTTGATCTTGCAAATTCTGGGGTACATTCTCCCAAATTTAGCCAATAAATCAGCCAAAAGCTCAACTTCCAGCATCTACTGGGATAGAACCTAAGGTCTCATTCAGGAGCAAGTTCTTAAAGCAAGAGCTTGGCAGACCAGTGAGGAGAAAAGTAATCATCTGGTTGCAGAAAAGCCAAAGCTAGGGAATATATATGCACCTGAGATCGTTTAATTACCACACAAAGAGTCTACTGTAGTTACAATTTCATTTTCAATTTCAGACTCTTGCAAGGCAACATGACTAGATACAGTCAAGTAGCTTACTTGTAAAATTTTGTAATCTCAGCACAAACAATAGCAAGTAAAATATTAATCACAAAAAATTCACTTCCCTATTCCAACATTTATTTCTTCTCCAAAGCGTGCATAGTGTATGTTGTGAAAAAACTGGTAGTTTTCACGCACCAGTGTGTGAAAGTGTAATTGATGTCAACTTATCAGTCTACTTGGGGCCCAGTTGGATACTACATATTAAAATATGCTGAAAGCATCTCAACTGTCCCATAAATATAATAAAGAAAATTATGATTTTTATCCTTTATACACATTGAATAATACTTAGACCATAGCAACCAGCTGACTCGAAGTCCTTCAGCCACAGTTTATCAAATCAACATCAGCAATCAACAGTAGTAAGCAAAATGTGATAATAGCAGACTGCTATTTGTTTACATAAGCAAAAAGAATTAAGTCCAACTTTTTTCTGATAGATAAGAACTGGCATGACAAAACCTGTTACCATAACCAGAGAAAGTGAACTGAACGATCACAAAGAGAGAACTTTTTCCCAAATTCTAGATGTTAAAGTGAATCCTGAAGCCTAAATCCTAGATCTCTTGGGTTGAGATTCCTTAATGTAAGAAATATGATTTGGGATGGGAGGGCAGTGTTATGTAGCATAGGTTTTTGCTGCCTTTAGGTAAAGTTGTCTATATGGGCATTGCTACTCTAAACTACACTACAGCATAGAATACTTGATGAGAAACACAGCGGGGCTTAACTGCTTGGTGAAGTAGGTAAAGCACAAGAAGAGGACAGTGGTCCGCAGGGTACAACCACCTCCCAGGAAAAAACAGACTTCTCATTTATACTGTGGCCCTTCTACTGCTTTGATCAGCCACTGGAAAGATCTATATATGAAACTTTGTGACAAAACTTTCTAGACAGGCCATAGCATGAATGGGAATTGGGATCAGAATCCCTCCTCTTCATAACCATTTAGATAAAAAAAATTAAAACCTCAACAACCTAATGGAACACATAGGGGGTTAAAAAGTAAAACTGGCTTGTTTCTAAAACAGGTCTTAATAGAGTGTGCCTATAATAATGAAAAAGGGTAAATGAAAAGCATGCCGATTCCTGTTATTCTTTGAGTTAGATCATGCCCTTGGGTAGTATACGAAACCCCAGAAATGCAAAATATGAAAGTAATAAACATACAATTGCTCAGAACTTGATAATGATCTCTGTGAAACAAAATCTGAGGATTTTTGGTAGGCTTTGATGATTCTGAGCACGGAATTAAGCTGAATGTATTTTAAATTAAACCTAAAATAAAAACAGCTGCTAGAAAACATGCATGACCAAATTCTTCATCTGAACATGTGGTGCTTTTGGCTATTTTTTTTTAGATTTTAAAACTTCACTGGCATTCTGCATATTCAAGTCCAGTATGAAGCAAAGTACAGTAGCTACAGTTGGCATCCAGTTAAGCCAATCTAATTTCATAGATTTTTGTCTAACAACTCAGAACCACTGCTATTTCCATCAGTGAAGGATTATACCACCAAAGAAATTTATTCACTGTGGTAGCTGCAGTTCTATGTGCAATGGGGCCTAAGAGTCATCATTTAGGTTCATAAAGTTCATCCCATTGCTCTGCTGGCAACCGTCAATGCCTAATCACATGGAAAAGAGACAGACTGCTAATTAATTTTCCAGTGATTTCATTTTAAGAACAAAACAAGATGGATTCCTAACTGGAATTTTACTATATGAAAAATACTTAGTCCATTAAAAAAAGATTTAGACTGTTCGAGAAACAGGGCAACAATACAGGAGAAACACAGAGGAGAAGAAATTGCTCAGTTTGCTGATACATGTGAAAAAGACTATCCCATCATGGCAAGCCAGAGGGTGAACTTAAGATGTATAGAATACACTTGACCTGTGATTAAATTACCAAAAGATATCCATGTCACAGTGAAAATGCCCTAATCAAATAAACTTTGAAATACCATTTATTTGGGAATCTGACCTCCTATTCTCAGTTCTACAGGATTCTGTTGAAATTCAAGAGGGATACAAAACACAGTGCATTCTGCAGCACTTCAAACTGGAAAAGCTTTCATACTTGCAATGTTTTTGTAGATATCAAAAAACTGTAAGCCATGTATATGAACAGTTCCCTTCACACTTGGTAGGGAGACAGCAAAAATTAAAGCAAATCATTTCATGGTGCATATCTAAAAACTGTCTGTCCCATATTCACTTGGCTTTAAAACCTGGAGGTCTTAAAAAACATCCTAGGTCCCCCCACAAAGTACTCAAAAATTCATTCCTCTGAAATTGTTTCTCACTTTGTTTTCATCTCCTTGTAGCATCTGTATGTTTCAGAAAACTCTTTAGAGTGAAAACACAAATGTTTTCATTAGCCTAAAAAGTAGAGGCCCATAATCATTCCCAAAATAAGGCAATATTAACTATACCTAAACACCAGAAGGTAAGAATTTTTTGAAAGCTACCTATAAATCTGAAATGTAGTGAAATGTAGATAGAAAAAAAAAGATTTCCACGTAATAGTTTTACACATTCTGGAAAAAAACAAACTAAAACAAAGAACAACCCAGTCTACACTATTGATAATGACTCCCAGTACACAGATAAACCTTCATTGGTTTCCCCAAGGCATAATTCTCAAGGGTTTCATGTAACCAAGTTACACATAAAGCTGTACATGACAGGCATAGCACATAATACAGGGCAAGAGAAGAAATAAAGCTCTATTTGCTCATAATCCTCAAGAGTGAATACTCCAGCTCCAACAGCTGTCTGCCTCCTCAAAATCCCAGTGTCTTCACCTAACTTGGGGATAAGAGAATGAGTTGGGATTGATACAACTCCAGAGTTTCAGATTTACTCTTTCCTGGCCCATGAAGTATTCATTTCACTCCCGCTTCTTCCCTCTACACACCTTGTCTAGTTGAAGGGACCCACTGGCCTCAAACTGCCTGCCACAAGGCCTGGCTCTGAAAGTATCCGGCTATTTGAGGAAACACTTCACTGGACAGCTGAAAAGACTCTAAATAATTTACCAGATAAAGGCTGAAGAAACTGGCACCCTTCAGCACAGAGAAAAGAAGGTACACTCAGAATCTTAAAATATGTAAAAATGTGCTGCATATAAGAATAATCTATTCTCTATATCCTTACAAGGGAGATCCTTAACAAGTAATAACAAGTTGCAAGGGAGATTTAAGTTAGAAATCGAGAGAAACTCTCTTACAGCAATACTAGAAAAACTTGAAAAAAGACTGTTTGAGGACATTAAGAATCTCCATCATTAGAGGTATTTAAGAAGAGTTTAAAGAATTAAAATTAAATAAAATTAAATCTGTTAGGAATGGCTCAAAGAGAATTATTCTTTCCTCAGGCAGGGGATGGGTTACATGACATGCAGAAGTCCACCTGCTGATCCTATTCCTGTATGATTAGAATATTTATTTACTGCAGATATGAAGCATTTTGTGTTAAATACTAGAACAGAGGACAACACTGGATACCTGTGTGAAATTATACCACAATCACATCAGCCCACAAATCCCCAAAAGGATGCTGTTCCAATCAGACTGAGTTTCTCTGGTAGGAGGTCTCTGCCTCCTTCCTGAATCCTCAGAGATCAAGGATTTTTTTGCCAGGTGGCAAGTACTCAGGACCAGTGGTCTCAACCCTCCTGAAGGCACGTGCTTTCTGCACATTTTGTTCTTATAGGATAGTGCCTCGTCTTCCCCTGCACTTTATACATTTGTGGTTTCAAAGATATTGTTGGGCCCTGCCGTTACTGACTTGTTACTCTTCACAAGAATGCAATTCCAGAATTGAATTTTAGTTCAAAGTAATTTGAAAGGTAAATAGGATAACATGTTAATTTTGAAGAATCATATTAAGCTTGCCGTACTATCTGTAAAGTTTTTTCTTTTTTTTTTTTTTTTCCCCCCTGACTTGGGAATAAAGCCAGAATACTGTCAGAAAACATGACAGGCCAAAAATTAGAATAGCAATCAATCAGCAGTTTTCACAAATGGCCTTTTTGTTCACACCCAAGTGGCTGTTGACATTTTGACTTGCATGAATGGAAGATGTTCTCTCCAGCCGTTGACTCCCACAGCACCAATCCCTGCAGTAAGCACGTTTTCAACAAGAGCAGCAGGCTTCAGGACTTGCCACTACTAATTATTCTGTATGAAGTGAAACTTGCATCATTTGAGAAACATTCTCCAAACATGACTTTTTAAACAACCCAAAGCAAAAGGAAAAAAAGCATTGTTTAAAATAAAACTCTCAAATATAGGCCAAATGGGGGGGGGGGGGGGGAGGCAGGGACAGAAAGAAGCTGAAGGACAATCAGTTTTTAAAACAACAGTCACAAAAAGGAAGTATGCACTGGTAATAAGAAGCATGCATGTAATTTAGGCTATATCAACCCTGGGTTTATTCCTGATCTTCCTCAGCAGCCCACTTCAACATTACAATTCTCCCTTTATTATTATTGCTTCAAAATTGAAAATTCAAAACAGATTTATCACTAACAGGAAAATGGGCACCGAAACAAATACTTTCTAAATACTGATAAATACACTCTCAACCTTTTGGAAGGTTAACTAAGACAATAGTTGACATTCTCTCTATCCCTGCCACCCATGCCTTCCACCTTTGCCAACTAAATATTAAAATTACCATACACAGCATAATCTTAACATAGCAAGTATTAGAGCTCACTCTCAATGAAGGTGGACACATTTGACTAAGCTCCCCACCCTTGCAACCACATGGAGATTATATAGCTCAGCTGAAAGGCCACCGCAAATCCTACCTTCTTTGTAATTTTTCCAAGTTTTTCAATAGTTTATTATGGGTATTTTACTCCTATTTCACTATCACAATGTATTTACAAAATAAATTCTAAATAATGTCAACACTGCCAGGAATCTGACTCTGGAACTGACAGATTGCAAATTTTATTAAAGCACTGAACAAGCCAGTCTTCAGTAAGAAAATGTTCAAGAGCACAATAGCAGCCATTTCAACGTGTTTTGTTACGGATGTATGTTGACAAAAAAGATGAAAAATTGCAGAAAATGAGCATGATTAGCTCTGCTTTTTAAACATGAGGGGCTTGTTTTCTCTTAAAATATCTTCTCATTCAAAATAGTTCAATCACCTCTTCTCAAGAATATGGACATAACTCCTATTTTGCAAAAGAGAATGTAGGAAAGTCACGTAATTGTCAAACTAATCAGTTACACATAAAAATATATATGTTTGATGTCACATCACCAAAATATCCCAGATAACATGTTCACCATGGATCCTGCCATGAGAGTCCACCAGACTTAACTCTTGATTCATTATTTGGTGCAGAATTGGGACCTAATTTAAGTTTAATAGTTGTAAACAATATTACATCAATTTCCAATTTACTACTTAAATACGAGGCATACACTCTCGGTATATCATCATCACTGCCACACTTAAGACCTACCGCTTTCTTTAGAAGATGTGTTTGAAACAGATTAAAACTACAGGATGAAAAAAATAGTAATTTAAAATAAATTTTCTACATCTCAGCTTTGTAGTAAACTATATGAATATGGCCTTGCATGACCATCTTCAGTATGTTTAGAGAGCTTCTGTGTTTACACTGGACTATCAAGCAAGTTACTGTAACAATTTGTATTTGGATATTCCCAGTCCATAATTTTGAATGTGGATTGTGCTGTAACAAAATGTTTTGTACTCACAAGTAAATGAGATGGATATATATATATATAAAATTTGTTAGATACTGTGACTTGGAAGCCGAGGAAACTCTCAGTCGCTCAAAAAGCATGGCAATAAAAAGGAATAAAAGTATATTTTGCTATGCAAATCTTGGCGCAGGGGGTCGCCAAAGAATATTAGCTCCCTAATTAATTCACATTTAATAGATCTATCCTTGACAGAAACTGCGTATCTTATTTACAAAGATGAAAAGTTTGTTACTTTTCATCAAGAAGACTTAAGAGTTTCCAAAAACTGTAAGTGGCGTAAGCACTTCTTCAGAGAGGTAGCTCTCCTTAGAGGTATAATCTTACCATTTTCAACAGGGGCCTGTTAAAAGAATTTATTTGTGAAAGGATAATCTTCTGGAGTTCGAACTTTCTCACCAAGCTCCCTTCTCATTGCTATGCGGTGTGGGAGGTAAGTCTGCTTGCAATGCTAGCCATGTCTATCGAATCAGAACTAGCCTTTTGTTCCAGTTATTTTCTTTGCAACTTTTTGCCATTAGTAACCACCTCTGAAAAAATATACTTTTGTACTTTTGAAGCCTTGGTGTCTTCTAGATAATTCACTTCCAAGCTAGTTCAAAATAGGAAAGTTTCATCATTTTATGGAAAGCCATTCAAGACTTTTTGCACAAGACAGAAATACATGGCGTTAACTTTGTCACCTCTACTTTGTGAATGTTAGCCATAGAGCAATGTCAAAATAAAACGAACATCACCTAAGATACTGTAACACTAAATTATACTAGGGTCCAAAATTACAGACCAGAAGACTGATTTCCATTACTTATAAATACCAAGAGAACAGCACAATTCAGACAGTAAATCAATTTCAGGAAGAAAAAAAAAAAAACATAGTAACAGTCAGCACTACTGATATATGTAAACACACTAAGGAGATCAAAGAGAGATCGATGACTACAGTACTCATTTCACTTTATGGAAAACAAATATTTCTTGGGGAATAAGTATGCATAATTTATACCACACACACAAAAAAACGGGGTTTGTTCACCAACCATGATAAATGCATAGAAAACCATAACACACATGCAAGTACCCTGCAATGCAAGAGACAAGTAAGCCATGGTCTCTGAAGGAAAAGCACACAAACAAGTAAGCCTATAATATTAGAAAGTCTTATTACTAGACACTGGTGATGTATCAAGAATGGAGCTTCATCACAACCTTAAAAAAAGGTAGAACTTGATATAAAATTAATCTTCAAATGTGTGTATGGTTTCTTTTTTATTCAATGCTCTGTGTATTACGTTTTCAAAGTATTAAAACAAGAACTTGGTAAAATCACGTACTGTAGGAGTAGCACTGGGGAACTTTGTAAAGAAAGAAAATCAGTCTCTTTTGTTAGCCTAGCCACAAAGCACCTACAGAGCCTAATTCATCATGAAAATGCCAGGACGTTGGACAGTTGATTGACAGATGAGCCCTTTACTCGCTCCCTCTCCCCTCACAGAGGAACCTCTTTGATATGACATGTCTGTTCCTCCTGGACAGAACAACTCACGTGCAGAGTGGCTATACGCAAGAGCTTGGCTCAGGAAAGAGCAGACCGATTGAGCACAAAAGCCTTCACAGGCCAGCAGGGAATTTGCTGGGTGGAGGAAACTTGTTGTCTGGTGTAAGGGAGCATTTCCACACATCCTCCTTCTCCCCCCTGGCAAGGGAGACTGCTCAGCTCTAGAGGGCTGCAGACCCTGTGCAAGGCACCAGGCTTTGGCAGCACAATCCGGCACGTGCCCGGAGGGTCCTCCTGTTCCCAGACACCCCGGCACTGCCGCCTGGGACCTAGGCGCTGCAGGGCCAAGCCCTGGCTGTGGCACAGCTGCACAAGCAACCCAAGTCCTCCTCCACATGTAGTGTCACGGACTGTGGGTTCAGCCTTTCTAGGTGTCAGTCAGTCTGCTACTTGCTTTAAAATTAAGCCTGTGCTTAAGTGCTGTATGGGACTAGGGCCAGAATACTCAGTTTCTTGCAGAATTTAGCCCTATGTTTTTATATCCATAATGTTAGCTCAGTCTTTCTGCCAAGCAAACCTCTTTTCCCTGAGTTTTGTTTATTTTTCAGGATTGAATTCAGTGAAGGGTGGGGGGTTAGCCTAAACTACAGTGGCCTGATTGCCATGTGTGTTGAAGGCACTTTATACTGAAAAGAAGCTATAAAGTATGCTTGATTTATTGGTCCTTAACTCTCCAAGGGACAAGCCAAAGCAGCACCAGGATAAGAGAAAGTGAGGTTTTCCCATTCAATCTGTGAAAGAATAAACGATAAGTAGATGAAAAAGTAAATGAAAATAATACCAAGTACAAGTAACATGGTGTTGGATAGTTTATGCTTCCAATATATAGAGTTTTAAATTTTTTAAATATACAGAGAAAATTTAAGACAAAAGAAAAAAGAGAACAATGAATTACTTAGAAAAATACTTCAGAAGCAAATGCCTAAACAAAAACACCCTCTAAAATAACAAAGAAAAAAATATTATTTTTCTAATAATTTCCAATGTGTTGGTGAGAAATGACCCTAAAATGAGCCTAAACTTTTATACTCAAAGACTATCAGCTTCAAAAAATAAAAGGAAGCAATTGCTTAGTTCGGGAGCTTTATAGGAAAGCCATCTCTACATGACCTTCCCTCCTTCCCCAGTTGATAGCAGTGAGTGGGTGGGACTCATTTGGGAACCCAGCCGAAGAGGAGACATGCTGACTATTGCAGCTGCACTGAGACAAGCTGCAAGGGCAAGTGTGGAAGAGAGAAACTGGGCTCTATCCCACACACCCTGCAAGGCTGCACAGCTTTGAAGACTACGAAATCCCAGCAAATCTTAAAAATCTTTATTTCACTTCTGCTATTAAAGCAAGCGTACTTTTTTAGAGAATTTTTCCTCAGAAATTAATTTTTAAAATGTGGGGAAAACCATTGAGCAATACTGGAAAAGAATTTACTGTCTTAAGGCTTGACTCAAGAAAATTCAGATGTTATGAAGAAAAAGTGGTCATGAGGTCTTTAGCAGTAAACCGGTGAGGCACAGTCTTTCTTGTTCCCTCCCTAACCTTTCATAAAACATTTTACAAATAGACAATGTACACAAGGAAAACTGGAACCACTCAGACCTTACAACAAGCAGCTAATATTTATAGTCTTAGTCTCCCATTAGAGCACAAAGTAAACCAGCCACTACAGGAAAAAAAAGCAAAATAAAACTTTTTTTTTGGCTAGTTGGCTGGTTTTGTTACTTGGATCACAGTTTTTTATCATCCCCTTTCCCAGGCATGTCACAGGAGGAGCGTCTGTGATCTTAAAGGATTTTGACAGTAGTATTGCGTCACATCTCACTAGATGTTTTTCCACTCAAGACTTTCTACACAATGCTGGATTTGCTGTCACTGTAAAACTATTGTTTTACTACACTGCTTTAGCCTTAATTCTTTCTGCTGAAGTTTGACCATTCATAATGAACGAGAAAAAAAATTAGAAGCAAAGAGAATAGATACTAGATTTGGTGTCCGATTTGCAGAGTATTCAGTATTTCTATTGTTCATCTGTCTTTTGAAGGCTTCAGTGTCATCTAGCCTGCCAGGTAAAGCAGTCCTGAGTCCAGGCAAAACATTTGGTTGCAATTTTGACATCAGTATATGGACATACATGTTTTCCATGCTGGAAAATCAAAACTGACCTAGACTACAGCTATAATAATGCCAACATTTGGGTACTACTGGAATTGAGGGAAGGGGAAAATTTACGTGCTGTCTCCTGGCAGTGGGGAAATGTGACCTTGGTCTCCCTCCTGAAGCAAAACATTGGACGTATTATTAGCATATTACCAAGAGGCTGGGGGTTATGAGACTCAGATTAAGATGATGTTGTGGTGTACTGATCTTATAAGGGACTCTTTGTGGTTCCTTAAATAGCATTTCTGCAGTCATCAGTAGTGGAAAGGCAGGTGGAGGGCTTTTACCTCTTGGCAATATGAGCTGGATCTTAACCTCTGGCTCTGATACAGACATCACAGTGGTGCTGTTTCCTAACGCTAAAATGGGGAAGGAGAAAAAAGATCCATACTATCTCTGCTGACGATGAATTCAAGGGGAACAATCTCTGAATCTTGAGATTGCCAGGTGAGCTCCCCAACCAAATATAAAGGAAGATATAACTGTATCTACCTGAAAATTCTGTATAACTCTCATTAAAACTCTGTACATCTTATGCCAACAACCAGGTATCTGCAACTGAATCTACTGGAAAGTATACGCAGGCAACAAATAAAAGAACCTAAGTTATTCAAGAGTCCTACTACATATCAGACTAGAAACTGTAAATGATCTAACATGGGCAAGCAGCAAGTGTCTCCTGCTTCAGAAACACCATTTTTCTGTAAGTCTCAAAAGACTGGAAGAGCTCTTTAGTCTTTAATGCTTTTCAGTATGTCCACATTAACTGTAAGGATACAATGAAACCTATGGATAAAGGAAGGGGAAAAAAATCAATAACAATCATTCTACTTGAATAGTTTGCAATTTTAAAGTTTTTGTGGTAAAACAAGAAAAATCAACTCTCATTTTTCTCATAAATTTACTACAAGAAAAATTAGGAAGAAAGTAAAGGTGGGACCTGTCCAATATTTGATGGCCTAATTTCTGACTTTCCAAGAAGTATCCAGTAACAGTTCATACCTATGCAACTTCACAGTAGCATAAACCACCACCTACTTCTGATTAATGCTATTATCTTTTAGACTCAACTTCATTGTACATCCAGGATAAGCTTTTAGAAAAGCAGACTGGAAGTGGAAAGTAGTCCCAGGGGAAAAAGAAATACCAAACCCCTCACACCAATGACACAAGCTCTTTCTTCCCTTATATTTTTTCAGTGCAGTTTTCCAGTTCAACTTAAGAATGCACAGGCTGATCTCCTTCACGACCACCTCCTCAGACTACCCCTGTCCTATCACCGTGATTCCAAAGATTAGTCTCATTCTCCCAGACGTCAGACAAAAACTTTCATACCTTTCAGTTAAAGACTCACTTCTCTTTGGACTGAATCTTTCACTTTTCTCTAAGAAGCTGAAATTTCACAATAACAGGCCCTCACTCTTCTGTTCTTACTCAATCTAGCACTTTCCCTTAGTACTTTCAACTTCTGCTTTGGTTCTGTGTCTTCAGTATTGAAACTGTTCTAAAACAAATCAGAATTGCACTGTAGTATTAAGCAGTTAATAAATCATGCAGTTCCCAAAATTTCAGAGAAGCACCATAGAGTTGATAAGCTAGAGGGAAGAATGAGAAGTATTATTTAGAGATGAAGTCAGCTACCAGACCAGAAGTGTGAAAGGAGAGAACTGTAACTATGCAAGTACAGTTTATAAAAATGCAAAAACTAAAGCGATGTTACTGGCTCTGTCCTTTATTTTAAGTCAGATTGTCAAAGTTAGTTAGACGGACTGGAAGAGGTGGGTATAACAAGAGTAGACAGAACTGCAAAAGAAATTGTTTCCTTGTTTTTTGGCACCAGCTCTCCGTAAGTACTATTCCAGTCCATTAGATAAGTAACATAAAACAAATAAAAATATAGCTGATCATTCTACTAGACTAGATAGCCTCTTGGGATCTCTTCCAGCTCTGGCATCATGTGATTCCACTCAACACATACTATACTAGCTGTGGAAAACATCCAGTTTTCAACCCATCATGCACTGCATGAGGGCAAAGCATCTGAGAGCTAGAAAGCAAAAAAAAGTCTATCACTTTTTTTGTACTGAAAAAATAGGTCTGCCATTTTCAGTTCCTTTGGTCAATCACAGATCCCACTGAAGACACTTAAATGGAGCATATTTTATATACAAGACAAATATTGACTTAGGAGCTCAAGTATGACCACCTCCCCTTAAGTCTGTTGCCAGTTTTCCATGCACCGAAGCTTTTGACGATACAAGCCTACTAAGACAACTCCAAGCAGACAACATCTTGCTTCCAATCCTGCAAAAGGCTCCACGGGACAAAATTCAGATTGGGACACATGTTTATTTCTGAATATAAGCAAATCAGGTTTGGCATATACATCCAAACATTTAGCCAACGCTGACACTGATTTGTGACACACACGAGTCATTTCTACATTAGATCAGCAGGGCTGGGAAGTCAGCAGATTCTTTCCCAGGCAACCTCACTGTGTATATTATTTCTTCATGCTTAATCCAGACGCTTGCAATTTGGCTGTAATAGTTCAAGGGGCTGAAAGCACATGAAGATGAACTGCACAGACCAGACCCTCAGCTGGCCCGCATTGGCACTGCAGTGCTTAAAGCTCAGATGACTTGTATTTGCTAGGATCTGGCCCACAGCAGGTATACATTCTTTGAGCACCTCACAGTGCTGTCATGAATTTCTGTACTAAAAGATTAAAGTTTCAAAGATGAACAGAAAGAGCCTTAGGCTTAACCTGCTCTGAGAAACTTAGCTGCTGACTTCCCTCCTGTGTTTAATACAACTTCTTTCGAGTCTGATGTCAAAAAAGCAAAATTATACTGTAGAGCAGTGATGAAAAAATTTCATGGTTTCATATGCAGTGGGGAGGAATATGAAGAAGCTTTTAAAAGTGTATTACATTTCTTACGAGTTGGAAATCCACTAAAGGTAGTCTCAAAATAGAATCATGAACTGATTATGTATTTTCATAGTTAACTATGATGAACAATTAATTCTTTTTTACTTTCAGATCACGACAAATATCAGTTCAAACAGTCATCATGAAGAATTAAGCTCATATTGAAATCTGGAGTCTATCAATGAGGCAGCTTCCTGGCCTGATCCTGTGAGAAGCTGATTTTTTTAATGCCATCAGGGATAGAGCCTCAGAACTGAGGGCATACCCTGAGCAAGCTTAGGCAACAGGAGAAGTATAGATTATATATATTTAATTATTAAAGCTTATAGAGTAATGCATCACATACCTTGCAAAAAAATGCAAAGTGCTTTTTTGTAAAACACTCTGAACCGATTAAAGGGAGAAGAGGCAGGGCAGAGCCAAGTGGGGCAAGAGAAACTGAACAAAAGCCCTTAAGATCTGCTGCTGCCACAGCTGTGAAAGGGTGTGTGCTGTCATTCACACACTCCAGGCCTCCCCTAGCTATCAGCAGCAGATAACTGTACACCTAAGAATGTTAGGCTCAGGAGAACTCACAGTAAGATTAGTCTATCCGAGTCTTCTCTAGCATATGGAAAATACAGCTAAAATCAGCTTGAAATGGTAGAATTATCCAAACAGGTCAGTCTAGGGGGAAGAGTGACAATACTGAGGTTGATAAATCCCCTCCACCACTCCACACTGACAAAAAAAGGAGGCGAATAGCAGGAATATAATTACTGAAAAGAAAGACTTCTCCAGAAGAGTCTGTCCACCCTGACAGTTAGCTGACATGACACCCGTCCCCACAGGGTGTCATGGGAAACTCATCACATCGAACATTCACCGAACATTCATCGAACTCATCACACATTTCTTCAGCCAGACTGGAAAAACCATAGCGCTGCAGCCACATAGCACTAAGGGAAACCACTGACTGGAGTGCAACCACAGCAAAGGAAAAATAGAATATTGCTCTGCTTTGGTAAATTCACATGGCCATGCACAGCACCATGTAGACTTACACGCTTTCATCCAGATGCAGCACAGATGTGTTTATATTACACTATTCTAGTTGCTAAGTCTGGTTGAGAAGACCTGTAAACATTGCCATGCTGCTTCTGGACCTGACTCATGACACCCCCATTGTATTAATTCTGTTTTTCTCAGATAACCCACGGGAAACCAGCTTGTGTCATGTAGTGGCTTGTAAAACCAGCCAGCCCATACCATCTGTTGATACCTGCCTACTGTCAGTAAGAAATTATCATCATTTATTCTGTCTTAAAACACATTCCAGTTCTTTGATTCTTCAAATAAGCGGGGTTTTTTTCCCCTATAATTGTTTTTCTAGCTCTTTTCCATATATTTTGTCTCCATTTCTTACATAACTTTCTCATTGCTTTGCCTCCTTTCAACTTCATATTCTACCTTTCTTCCTATTTCATTATCTCTTCCCCCACCCCTTCTTTTTTTTCCTTCTTTCTGCACAAAATAAACTCTCTCCAAATCACTGCTTGTCCCATTCTGTGATATTTTTTTATTTAAAAAAAATGCGATTAGATCCAAGAGATGTTTTTCCCTTACCAGCAGGCCTCTCATTTTCTTTTCCTTTGAAGATTTCTTTACACTTGTTACTTTAATTGGGAATAGTATAATATTTCTCTCCATTGCCTCAAACCACTATTTCAGTTCTTTTTTCAGTACCCCTTTTCCCTTCTGTTGATGCCCATCAATTCAGAAATATAAATCACAGAATCACTAGGTTGGAAAGTACCTTCAAGATCATCAAGTCCAACCATTAATCCAGCGCCACCATGTCCCCTAAACCATGTCCTGAAGTGCCACATCCACACGTTTTTTTGAACACTTCCAGAGATGGCGACTCCACCACCTCCCTGGGCAGCCTGTTCCAATGCTTGACCACCCTCTCAGTGAAGAAATTTTTCCTAATATCCAATCTAAACCTCCCTTGGCACAACTTGAGGCCATTTCCTCTCGTCCTATCACTAGTTACTTGGGAGAAGAGACCAACACCCTCATCGCCACAATGCCTTTAAATGATGAATTCCCACCACAAATCAGGGCTTTGCTCAGCCACAACTCCCAATTTTTGAGTCTACCTTGTTTAACTGCTTCCTTGAGTCTTCCATTCCCTAAAAAATTTGGTCCCCGAGTCTCAGCTATTTCTCCTCTGCTCAGGTCCCGGGGTCTCTATGAGGAGGGGCGGGGCTGTGGGGTCTCTGTGAGGAGAGGCAGGGGCTGCCCGGTGCCAGACACGGCCGGTTCCAGCCGGTTCCAGCCGCCCCAGGGCCAGGCTGTGCTGGGCCAATCAGAGGAGCAGGCGGCGCCCCTGGGCGGGGGGGGGGGTGAGGGGGGGTGAGTAGAGGAGCCAGGAATGAGGCAGTGAAGCAGGGCCTGGGGAAAGGGGCAGGAGGGAGGCCTTTTAGTTTGGCCTCTTTCTCACCATCCAACACTGTTTTGATTGGCAACAACGAGGTTTTCCCCCCCACATTGAGTCAGTGTGACAGTAACTGGTACAGGATCGCCCTTGTCTTCATCTCGACCCACGAGCTTTTCCACCTTATATTCACTCCTGTCCTGTTGAGGAGGGGGATGGAAAGTGCCTCAGTGGGCAGCCCGCAGATAGCCAAGGTCAACTCACCACGAGTGTCCTTCTCTGATATGCTTCACTGTCTCCTGTTTGGAAACTTTTGTTCGCAACTCTGCTGTTAGCAGCTGAGTTCCAACTTTCAGTACAGAAAAATCAGTAGATAAAAATCCATCAAGCTCTTCAAGCGCCTAGTCTCGTGCCATAAATGTATAACAGCAAGGGTTCATAGGGAAGTACAAAAAGATTATTTCCTTTTGCCTCCACAGAAGGAAGCCGTGTCTCGTTTGCTTATTAGGAAAAAAGGAAAACACACATGTAATTAAAATTATATATCAAGCATATTTTGAATAAAATGAGAACCCAGTGCAAACTCCATATATTGAAATATTCAAAACAAAACGTTCACTAAATAAGATGGTTTAACAAAAAGTATTGACTAAATCAGAAAGAAAACCAAAGACAGAAAGCATAGACATCTCCCCGAAAACAACCAGTGAACCTTCCAAACAAATACGTGCACATCTTTGAGTACTTCTACTGCGGCATCACGTGAGCAAACAAGTGTCCTTCAGTAAGGGCGCAAAGATGGATTGAAATACTCTGATTTCCTCTTCACTATCCGGACTTCTGCTCCTCAAATGATCTTCCTGTACATCGTATTTTCCTACTGCCTCCCGCAGTCCAAGACACAAGGGCCCTGTGCTCATCTTGCAAACTCCAGTCCTGACTCCATTCCAACCATATAGAACAAAGCAGAGACTTGAATACTCGATAAATACATTTTAAGAATTACTATATATTCTTCTCTTTCCCCTGTCCTCCACTCATTAATATTTCTAGTCGTAAATGCCCTCTAGGGAGCTCAGCAGCAACTAGGGCCACCTCTGGGAAAACAAGGATTCACATGTTCTGATGGCTCACAAGCACATGTAAGTCTGCAGTAAGAGCAAAACAAAATTTGTTTAGAGAGGATTAAAACTATCTGGTGTCTCAGAACACAACTACAGGGGATGGTGTAGAATGGAACAGGTTTGTAAAGAAACAGAGATTGAAGCCCCCAATACCTGCTTCAGGTAAGGAGGACAGAGGCTCTTATCACTGTAAAAAATAAGCTTTGGAAGTTGTCCCAGTGACTGCTAGTAGCTCAGATGAAATACACAACTCTCAAAATGCTCAGGCCCCATCCTGACTTGAAAAATCGGATATTTTATGGTATCTGCAGTTAGTGACAGAGATAAGCCACCACTTGAGGTAACTAAACCATTGCTTGAAGTTATGGACAACAAAACTTGTGCATCTTTCTATGGAAATGCCAAATTTTGCTGAGCAGAGTCCCCTTAAGAGGAAAGGGACCGCTCAGAGGAAGATGCCGACTTGCTCCGTTTAGTCCTACTGCTGCAGGAAGCGTTCGGCTGCTGGGTATGAGTGGTACAGCCTTAGAAAGCCCACATCTTTCTCCCTAGGACTGAAGGGAGAACTGCCTTATCTAAACGAAAAGGTAGGTCTTTTCTAAATGCAGGTACAGCAAGTTCAATAGCTAGGATTTATTGCTCCATTTCTCCTTACATAGACTGTGTCAACTTCTCTGGTTCACACAGACATATGCGGAATCAAGAAAAAGTCTGTGAAGTAAAGAATTTGTGTAGGTGGACTAGAAGAATAAAATTCCCTTTAAAATAAGTAAAAGCTTCATTACAATTAACAAAAGTCTAGAGAACCACAATAAAAACACCAGGTGCTTTCACCTCATCTACTAAAACAGAAGGGAACATACGCCAGGAGTCGCTGGGATCCTGTTTCCAAGCCATGTCCCTAGGTTTCCTCACACAAGCTGGCTATTCTAGCCCTGATCCAGTCCAGCCCCATGTGCTTATCCTGCTGGCTGCCTGATGCCTTCCCAGCACAGCTGGCATTTTTACTGTAAGACCAAATGCTGGTAATGACAGTTTTATCTCAATTATTCCAGTTGTTAACATAACCAAGTAATTCTTGGGAAAAAGATACAAAGAGTAGAGGAAAGGAAAGGTTTGTACTCAGTTGAATAAAATGCCATTTTTCTCAGTGTACAAGACTAAGAGTTCTTCAGAAGAGGCAGCCTCTTATGGCAGAAGATGACAAGAGAACCGACTTGCTTTTGCTCTAATCACATTTGCCCATCTACTGTCAGCAGAATGAAACCTTGCACTCAGATTGCAAAACTGAACCTCTTTTATCCAGGTTCCTGGTTATTTAAGTCCCTTCAACACGTGTAAGTGGCAACATCTGAGGGCCTCCTCATTCTCCATCTTCCCCTTGTACTCCAAAAGCCAGAATTTTTCAGGCTTTCTCCAAAGCTAATGCCACTGTGTCTCCCAGACTATTTAAGCACCTTGTGTTCACAGCTTTTTCTTAAAAACTGAACTACGGCACATTATGAGGCAACCAGCTCTTATATTAAGAAACATTGGACAGGTAAGGACACATTTTTATGTTCCTTCAAACACTGAATCCACAGTCTAAGTTACTCAGGAGAAAAAAAAAATACTCAGAGTAAGGAAAGATGGAAGAATAAACACACATCTTTAGCTGGAGATCGAAAAGACAAGTCCCTAGGCTGTTTGTAAAAGAGTCCTGCAGCACTAAGCTTGCATGGCATTTCCACAGCTAAAAGATGAGCAGGAGCACGATGCGCAATACCTACAAGTCTTGTTGATAAAAATAGGACTGGAAGATATTTATAGAAAAATCACTTTTAAAAAGCCAGTGCTGTGTTTCTTTATACTTCATTTTTTATATTAAAAGAAATATAAAATCATTGTCAAATATACACTTTGGGTGGAGTTTTTGGGGGTTTTTTTGTTTGTTGGCGGCGGTGGGTTTTTTCCCAAAAATTTAAACTATGCTAAACGCAAAAATCAGTGAAAAGCTGTCATAACTAACCTTAAAAAATGAAATCAATTTGTGAACATTTACTATTTAAATTGGCAAATCCTCTACTGGCAACCAAACAGTTAAAGAAAAAAAGGAAAAAACCTTAAAAGACTCAAGAGAATTAGCTGTTGCTAAAACAATTTTATGGTCCTTTCCACTTCACTGGAGGTAGTTTGTATGGCTGACTGGAATCTATTCAATGCTGTCAAACATCTAACACTCCCATAGCTAGACGCCTTACAATGAATAACAAGCAGTCTAGCTGCCAATATGCTAGAACTGCATTTTTTACTAAGGACTGGACCCGAACCCAGCAACACTCTAACTTCATTGTTAGATGCCTTGTTAATTTATAAGACCAAAAATTAACCACAACAAACAAAAGTGCCAAAATTCCAAAGCACCGCAGCTAGAAAATCCATCATATTTAATAAACCGCAACAGAGAAAGTCAGGTTCGTAAAAAAACCTGCACATCTAATTTCTCTTTTGTAGTTTAAATTGATTTTGTAATACAAAATAACACTCAATTTCAGTAGATGACTTACACAATCTCGGGAGGCTTACAATAGATGCACACAATAGAATAAAAGTAGAAACAATGAATAGAGTGTACACAACTCTTGTTGAAACACTAAGCACATCATCTGGCATCCTGAGTATCATCATTTCCATAAATATTAACCCAACCATTGATTGTCATGCTCAGTATTGTGCTTCAAGCAAAATCCTGGACTCTTACCGTATTCACATCCTTCATCTTTCAACTGTAATAATGGTGAAGCGCTGACACCAGAATCATATTCCAAGTAAGACAGAGTGCTCAGTGACAACACTGTCTCTCTGAAATTATGACTGTGACATCTTGGCAGGTTTACAATTATGGCTTTGATAGGACTTCTATTTTGTACCTCATATCCTGCCATCAGACCCACATGGGGACACTGCCCTTTTCATACGGCATCGAGTAAAAGTCAAACAGGACACAGACATTATGATTTAGGGGATACTCTCCAGCATTTTTCACTTCGGGGTGAAAATCAGCATCATTCTGACCATATATTTTACACAGGCTATGACTTTGCATTTTGCTTTTCATTATTATTTTAATAAAGTTACACTTGGGTGTATAGTACGTAGGAACTCATTCTCTAGGAACCAAAAGGTGCTGAAAAATTTCAGAGGCTCAGTTTGGCAAACAAAATGAAGCAAAGCAGCTGTTTCGAGAAAAAAACGGTTGTATCATGCAGATACATGGCGCTCTGAGGAAAAACTAAATCCAAATCAATAGTAGAACTAATAAGCTCATTCTTACTAAATAAGAATAGATGCTAAATGAACTAGCCTTTTACAGCCCTAAAAAAGATGCAACTTCATTTGAAGGAGTGAAGAGGAGCAGCGCACTGTGTATATTAATGTGTGCACATGGGCTTACATACCCTTGTGTTAAGTCTTCATAGCACTTAAAATCAGAGGGACAGGCTTAACACTCCTGCAGTGGCCAAGGACACTTGCACTTTTAAGAATGTATTTAGAATTAATATAAATGGTGTATCGTTGTTTGTTAAGCTTGAACAACAATGAAGTTACAAAATATGCTTTTCAGAAATCTATCACCACTTTTAGTTATTTTCCCTAAATGAAGATAGTAAACATAATGCAAAGTGAATAATAAATAATGGTTTTTTTGACTACACGGTTTAGGCCTCTTGCTTGGAAAGCAGGTTATTATTTCTTGGCTTTACATTTACACTACTATCCTTACTCTCTACATTTGGATAACTTCCTAGCTGTATACCATACATTAGTGTATACCTGTGCAACTTAGAAGAAACACCAGAATCATGCAGAATTTCATCTGTTTTGAAACAAAATGTATGCAAAATGTCCTGAAAACACCCACCTATATACTAGCTTAAGAGCATTTCTGGGACCACAAACACAAATACCTGACAAGTTTTCCACAAACACTTTGGCAATAAGACTAGGCCAAACAAGCGTATCTTTATTGTAAACTGAAAAAAAGACCAGTGCCGAGATCCCTCTCAGACAGAAGCCTCTGTCAGAAGGCAGCAGCCCCAAATCACTATCATTCCCAAAACCTTAATCACAGTAATTAACCACAAATGGTTAATCACAATCAGAGCTGGTCTCAGATCAAAAGATGGTAAAAAGCTACATCCATCAATTCAGTTGATATGAATGTTTAGCATAAAGCTTTCAGGTTACATGTTTACACAAAATAGAAGATTTAGGGAATGGAAAGTAAAACTTGAACACTGCTCCGCCAGGCAGAAGAGAGCTTTTTATCTTACTACAGATTAATGACTTGTTAATAGTGTGGTTAAGCACTATCAGCAAGTGAGCAGTCAGTTGGGAGGTAAGATGTGACTTGCGATGGAATGCCCTTGGGTATGAAGAGACACGTACATCCAAATGAATGATCACTTCTGCAAAAGCAAATTTAAGGCTGTACAATTTATGTGAAAGTAAATTCTTAGCTACATGTTTAGTCAAATAACATGACAGCTGGATAATACCCAGTAAATACCTCTCAGAACCAATTCAACTATAATTATACAGTGCTTTTTATTCCTACTCCGATAATAATTTACATTTTTTGAAATATATGTATTTAATTTTAACCTACTTCATATTGACATAAATAGCAAATTTCAAGCAGTTCCATAACTCCAGATGAGATGATCCTTAACACCAGGAAATCAGGCTACTCCTTGGTATCAAATATCTGCATGGAAGAGAACTGTCATTAACCAACACGAGCCAGAAAGCTCCTTACATCCCCTTAAAGAGTTGTTCAAGACTACATGAGCTCTAATTCTCCAGAGGACATTTGTAACGGATGGGAATGAGGCAAGTGCATTAAACAATTTAGATGATTATTTCCAGAAATACTTCTATAGTACTCAAGTGTCAAAATGCTTTTAAATCAAGCAAATAGCACGTGGGCAAGACTTACAAAGCTGACTACAAGAATTAGATGCTTATACTCCATGAAATTCAGTTGATACCAGATATATAGTTCCACTGCTCATTTTTAAAAATTCATTCGTGACTGACCGTAAGATGAGAGCAGTATCTTAATGAGTATAAAGCCTAAGAGAAATCAAACAAAGTTTTAACGTAGACAATTTTTATACGTCTTATATCACTGTGAACCTTTCGCACAGAAACACATCATTACATTACAAGGTGTGCCTCCAGTGCAACTCACCAGGTTTCCGAAAGGTCTGCTCTTGACCCTGGTTTCACAAAGATTTGAACCTGATGTACATTCATGTAACTTTGGTTCATGAGAACAAAATATACAAGCTCCCACCTTCAATGTAAGTGACTGCGTCATTCAAGATCACCTCTGCAAGAAGCACTACTAAATCAGATGGCTTCAATAGGGCAACCATTCCAGCTCCTTAAAGGTCATGTACAGATACCTCATCTTAGTGAGGTGTTTCCTCCATTTTCTGTTGTCAGAGGAGGTTTCCTGGTAAGTGCTTCGAAAAAGCAAAATGTCATTTTAAATAACATTTCCAGTGTAAATATTGCACGAACATAGCTTTCCCTGTATGTTTTCACAGTTATTTTCAGCAATGTAACCACAAGGAACTGAATATACTGCTTTAACCTCTGCTAAGTATGGTTCTTATACTTACTGACAGCTGGTGTTGATCATTTGAACTGGGAAACTTACAGGAAGGAAGCACCTGAGTTCAGCTCTGAGTGTTCTCCAAAGTCTCCAGGAGTGTTTTATGATACCATTCAATGTCTTTAATCAAGTAGTTCATTACTGGCTGGCAGAAACTCTTTGTTGCTGTGAACTCACTCAGCACAAAGTTATTTTGTTCATAGTACTGCCATTTCCTTTTCAAATTTGTAAGGGTACTGTGCATCAGTCTCCTGCTGCTGTAAATTTGGCAGTCTTTTCTCTAAGCTTTTATTTTCCTAAAGGTTACTGTTTTAACAGGTCTCAAGTCTTATTTCTCAGGATTGTTTTTTCTTCTCCATTCATAGTGATTTCAGACCACCTAAATTATTTTCTCTAAGCCTTCCATACACTGATGAATTTTTGTGACAAAATTTGTGGCAAGATTTTAATTATTTTTCCCAAAGGCCACCCCTTCCCCCACGTCCCACCCCTAAGTTCTGGCTCAAGGCCACCACAGTAATGTGGGCATTTCAAGGATGCACCAAGTATGTTCTTTCACAGGTAGACACCTTTCCATCTTTAAATTAACTTAGCAAATATTTATAGTTTGCTTGTTCAGTACCAAAGGTATTATATGATGCTTCTTAGCAGGGATTATTTGTTCCAGTTAAATGCAGCGTTAAACGAGTCTTTGCAACTTCCAGCTGGCTAAGGATATGTGCGGAGCTGCATCCTATTTGCCTGTAAAGGACACGGAAAGTCTACCCTCAGATATCTCTCAAAATGAGGTGCTATTGAAGTACAGTACTAAGAACTGGGAAAAAAAAATCCTAATTTCTAGCTCTAACTGTATCACTGACTTTTTGTTGAATATTACTGAACAAATCACACGAGCTCCCTCCATTTGTTTTTCACAATACAACACCAGAATAAAGCTATTTCATAAGAATACTGCAAGAATCAAATAGTAGATATTCTTTCAGTGCTTCTATCTTCTTCTTAGACTCCTTGTTGCCTCCCAGCTCTCTCCAACTCTACCAGCGTTCCCCATCTTACCCACCTCAGATACCTCTACCTATAGAGGTCTTCCCTGAGCACTAAAGAAAGTGGTTGCTTTGCAGATGTATTAAGTACCATACAGTGGTCAGCAAGAGCAATTTCAGAATCAAAACATTAATGACATAATATAAATTATGGGATAAACGCTTTTAAAAATTACTCCAGGGAAGAAAGTTTAGAAAATAGTGGAGAATGATGGGCATGCATTTTATGATACCTGCTACCTGCTTTGCAACTGGAATTAAATTTTTAAAACTACTGATGGGGAGTAGATTGATGGACCAGCCACCAAGGACCACCATCTACCTAGAAGTATTTTCTGTTTATTTTTAATTGCTGAAAGTTCTAATTTGCTGTTAATTCTATGTAATTTGCCTCCCCAACTGCCAATTACATCCCTAATTGCAAATGATCATAGCAGAAGTGGTTGCACAGGCATGGAAAGCCTAACTCCTTTGTCTGTCTTCATCACCAAGGACAACAGTCACTCCTACAAGCTTTCACCTTCTCATGTCTGCCTTGCATTTCTTCAGCGACACAAAATTTAAGAAACACTACTCAAATGAGCTACCAGAAATAGGCATCAGATGGGCTCTTTCATTCCAACCTTACACCGATCCCGTTTAAAACACAATCAGTATTTAGTGGATCTCTTTTCAGTATTACCCATCCTTCTCCTTGACATCTTCACAACCTGTGGACAGACTGTTTGATTTCTCTGGGACTTTGATAAGACTTTTTTTCTCTCACAATCACTAATTCTGTTCTTCCTGACATTCCTGAAATTCCTAGTATCATGCATTTTAAATATCCCTCACTTCCTGTGTTTCTCCTGCCTCTATCTGCTCCTCTTCACAAAAGTTTATTCTTCTATCACTTTCTTATATCACTTATCACATTAACTGGTAAGCTTTTCTCCAAGAAGTTAACTGGCTTAAGGCACAGGTCTTTCTGCTTTCTCCTAATGCCTAATCTCTGATCATATCCAGGTTTTACAATCCCCCACTATCGAGCCTTTTATTAGCTTTTGCTTTTATTACTCCTATAATCAAGGAACACAATATGTCGGACTTTTGTCTTGTATAACAGTTGGCCATTCTAAAAATATTAGGTCTGTAGCTTTTTACATTCTCTTAATTTAATACATTTTCAGCCATTATAACATTACTATAAAGATAAGTACCTTATGCTTATGAACTTCATGCAGCAAGAACACCACAGAGGAACACATGCCTTCCCACATTCCAAATATTTCTGCTAACACACATCACTTGGCATTTTCTACCATGTGGGCAGGCAGGCAGGTTTCACAAGAAAAGCCACATGCAGAGTAGATGGTGTAGCAATACCTGGGAAAAGTGTTTTAAAGACCAACAGGTAATTATGTGTTCAAATTCTGTTGAGCTGAAGTAGAATTCAGACCATAAAATGTTTCTTTGAAAATCTTGCCTCCGCCTTGACCTTGACAAATGGAGCCCTAATACACAGCAACATTAGCAGTACAGAATTTTTATATTCTGAAGAAGTGTTTCCATGTGGCCTCGCTACCCTTTGGATTAAGGCATAGAGAAAAGCATCAAAAATCAGGGTTGGCAGCCTCATACATCTTGCTGCTGAAGCATGACGCAGCAACTGCAACCGATACACATCGGCCCTGCCAGCCACCCATATGGCACTGCACATGTTTGTGGAAGAAGTAACAAGTCACCATTTCCAGCAGCCCAGAGGGGACTCAGGATCACAGAGCTTACCAATGTAGGCAAATGCATCCTATGCACTTCGGTATCTAGTAAATGAAAGACTCATCCTTTTGCTATTAGACCTCAGAACATTACTCTAACACAGGGCAGGTGCATATTTTATTCCATAGAGGAGAGATTAATCTCTTTGTAACCATGAATTGCCAAAGCTAAGAGGAAATCTGTACCTGAGCAGGGCACGGACTCCCAAGCTCCCGCCTGTCCAGCAGGAAAGTCGGTGCCTTTCAGACCCAAACCAGGGAAAAACAATGCTACTCTGCAAGCAACACGACCAAGCTCCAGTGAAGGCCAAAATTGCAGCACGGGGATGCGTTCCATATCCGTGGAGGTGCAGCTCTGTAGTCAGTGGGGCCAGACAGATTCTAACCATTTCTGATCCAACAGACATCTTCTCTACCTCATACGTTATTCTTTTTCCAATACCTGTGCCCACTCAAGACCCTCGGTCTGCTGGAGGCAGGCTGCAAGCAAGCCCTCACGAGCCCTATGCAAGCCACTGGATTGCCACCTTACTGGGACTCTACTCCAGGGAGTACAGGCGCAGGCAGCATTTGTCACGCTACCTGGTGATACACCTCCCCAAAGTGCCAGTGGCCAGCACGCATTTCAAAACTGCATCTCCTCCTCCTTGCATTTTAGCTGAGGGTATTTTACTTTCACTTTGAATAAAAAATAAAAATAAAATTAAAAAATAAAATCAAGACATGCACAAATACAGAGTTTGAAATACAGCAATACAGTAGACTGAATAAATAAAAAATTAGACCAGCTTTAAGAGACAAAAGAAAAAAAAAAAGATAAAATGTCTCAAAAACGATAAGGAAGGGTGAGCAAACTTGGTCTCTGTAGCTGGCACCAAGCAGCAGTCAGGGCTCCTACCAATACGAAAGACAATTAGATTCCAGCAGACAAGCTAGAAAGTAATGATTATGATTGCTGATGCTGCAGACCGTGGCTGGCCCGCATTAGGTTAAGTAAGCTGGATACAAGCCAGTATCATTGAACAAATGGCATGGCACATTCTGGAGGAATCTGAAGAGAGATTACTAATATCTTAAAGGTGACCTTTCACACATGCTACCCCAGCAAATCGGGCAATTCTCTTGGCTATAATGGACGAGATCAGCAGAGGCCAGTCTCTTCAAGTTATGCACTCTTCATACAAATAGGATTTTTTTGTTTAAATTTATAATAATTGACTGCACCTCATTTGAGCAAAGTACCTTAAGTGCTTTATTGGTTTATTTCACCCCTTCCCCCTGTTCTAAAGAAAACATAATCTAAGTTTCCATTATTCATTATCATCCAGGTAGACAGCAAGCTAAAAAAGAACTCTAATTTTTAGCCACATTGTCTATTAAAAAATGTAAGCTGTTTCCTAAAAGGGCAGGTACGTTAATTAAGGCCCCTTCATTGTAAATGAAAATTACTAGGAGTGCTCCGCTTTCTTGAATGAGTTCTCCATATATTATTTATAATTTAATTAAACCAATTACAGCATTTGTGATGGACATGGTACATACGGTAAACATTTCCACTTTTGCAGAACCTGGAAAGCATGCCACATGAACAGAAAAAGGTCTCTACATTTTTATGAAGGGAAAAGAGAAGGTATCTTATTTTCTAAAAAATTTCCCGTAAGTAAAAAAAATAGTAAGTACACTGGGCACAAATCGCCTCAGCGTGGCCCAAAAGGGCCCTAGCGTAATTGAGAATCGGGCCCCGGATTCCAAGAAGCCATCTCACAGCCGGAAATCCTGAAGCTGTAGATTGAACTCCTTTCCGCTTCTTCAGAGAAGGAAATACAGCTTAATTAGGCTCAATTTTCTAAATAATGGTTATCCTCTGTAACTACTCAGTACATTTTTAAATCAGTATCAGACTAAACGCTTGCTCAAATAGTGGAACATGCTCTGTCTTCAGAAGATAATCTTGCCCTGCTGACAACTGAAAAAGCTAGAAGACTGAGAGTAACACACACTGGCATATAGTTTGAATTCTCAAACAGAAAACATCCTTTGCTATCCTACAGAGCAGTCCCTGACTTCTGTGAAGAGATTTTGCTAGTGAGAGAACACAAAGAGAACTTTTGGGGAAAAAAGAATTAACAAAATTTCAGACACAACCATGCTTTCTGAATTCATTCTGAATGGAAGAAGGACAATGTTTAAAGTTACTGCTAGGGAACTGAGAAAGACCTGACTAAAATTATTTGAATAACCATTAAAGAAAATCCTCATCCTGAAAGACACTTCAGAGAGAATTCTACTTTCACATCAGCTAAAAACAATATACTCATTGACTTCATCTGCAATTATCTGATATTCACCTGGATTATGAATTTTACCCTGTCAATAAGCTAAGCAAGTGCGTATTATGAAGCTGAAGAATGCAATGCAGAATTATGTTTTAGCATTTTGTAACATGCTGCATATATTGCAGGAAATATGTCAGACCATTTCTGCTGTAGTCAGAAAGCTTGACTTTATTCTTAAGTACTTCTGTGTAATCAGTAATGAAGCCATGCAATGATTTAAGAGCATATCTGTAATCAGATAAAACTAATATATATACTAATAGTGTCCTTTGATTTTCATTTCCCTTCTAGACTCACATAAACATCTGAGTGAAAATTAGAGCAGATGCAAGAAGACTGTTCATTAGGTGTTCTAAGTTTAACACCGCTTTACAGGATACATTATGACGCTACCAACTAGACATTAGCACGATGAAGACGTGCTGTTCTGCGATGTGTGTAGGCTCCAACGCCTACTGTGTATTATCCAAGAACCTGGACAAATCTTTTCTTAATTTTTCCTGTTTATCCTTGGATGTCAGATGAACTAGCAGACACAAGTGTCATTGACGAAAAGGAGAAAATTCTCAAAAGGAGAACCTGAGGCAATGTGAACCAAGATAACTACAAATACCAAGTGAAAACTTTTATCAGATTACTCTAAGTGGTTGGTGGGTTTTTTTTATAATCTAAGTATTACACTGGCTGTAAGTCTCTGGCTCTGTCAGAAGAGAGTGGTGATATTAGGTATCTTGAAAAGTTACAAACATAACAGGCATCTTTCTCCTAGTAAAACACTTCCTTAGTTTAGAACACCCTCTGCTATAGCTTCTTTCTGTAGACTCTGACGTATTTTTTTCTCATACATAATATGGTGACCAGAGTTCGCACAGGAATTCAAGTTTTAGATCAGTGATTTTCCTTCTCATTTCTTCTCTGCAAGAATTCCTTTACTTTCAAGACAGGCAGATCTGTCTGCATTTTTTAGATTAGTCTTTACCCTGCTTAAGGCCACACTGATAAATTTTCTTCCATTGACAGTCATGTTGAACTTCATACAGATGCAGTCAGCTGCATCATTAGTCATTTCAATAATTTCTGGTCTAATCTTCAACACCTTGAGAGAACACCTGCCAGTCATATGCTGCTATTATGAGACAGTTCTACCATCCTAGTCCTTTCCTCCTTAACATACCACTTACAAAAAATGGATCCACTTTAAGTGTATTTTTATCCTTTACTTACAATAAATGCTGTCAAATAAGTTTGATTTAGCATGCTCTTTTTCCAACTTTTTTATGACACGTACTCATAGCCCCGTACTATCTTCCTGATGTCTCAGTCAACACAAAAGGACTGTTAAATTATGAAACAGTTCATGTCTTTCCCTTTATTTAGAAACCCACTCTTCTAACCCTTTATACATATATATATACACATACATATATATACACACACATATATATACACACACATATATATATATGTGGAACGTCCCCACACACTACAAATACATGCCAGGGGAACACTGCCCCTAGAGTTACAGAATCAGATGTTGTAGAGTATGAAAATACATTGTTGACATCGAGAATGATATATACCCCATTTTTTTGTTTAGAAAATTCTGCAGAGCTATCTGCTTTACAGGGTTGCTTCTCAAGGAGCAAACTTCCCCACAACCTTTTTTCAGGTTCTTTTTTCAGAGCAGACTACTGAACCCCATCATAATTATCTGTAATGTTTTCATGGACTATTAAACAAAGATCTAGTTGAAGACTAAAAAGAGATGCAAAGACAACACCAACTTGTTAAATGTTTACACATCAAATAATGAAAGTGATAAGTGGGAGTAGCAAATAGTTAGAGAGCACTTACCGTAGCAGAGAGCTGTGGTCCATTCAACTGTGCATGCAGGATGGCTTCATTGATGGAGTTCCGGATTCCCGTCAGTGCAATTTCCAGATCATGAGAGGCAGCCATTTCGTTAGTCAGATATTCCAGTGTGGAAATATACTCCCTCCATTGCGCATCCAGGTCTGACACACTGGCCAAACAGCCCCTCATTACGTTTAGACAATATCCAACACAGGGTCTGATTAGCGTCAGGCCCTGGCAATGCGGGCAGTACTGCATCTTCACTAGAGCTTTGCTACATTCCTTCGTGAGAGCTGCGTGTTCAGTAGTATTTATCACTTCAATGCCCAGACTGAGGGCCTGGCTGAGCATCCTACTTGCCCAAAGAGATTTCGACAGCTCTGTAACCATGTTTTTAGAATAGCGTCCAAAAGGATTTATGTCTTGCCTTGTAAGCCGTAGACACTCTGTATAGTCCTCTGATAAATCTGTAATTCCTGGGTTTATTAGCCGACTATACACCAGAGGAAAGAGACTGTCAAAGAACCGTAATACTGCACTTTCCACTGTAGTCTCAGCGCCCAGAATGTAGAGAGAGATGTCTGTAAAAAGTTCTTTAACAGGCTCTGCTGCTTCTTTTGCCATAGGTCTGTAAGCTGTCTCAAACAGGGAACTTGTGCGGTTTTCAGCAAAGCGAAGCAAAGACTCAAAGGCCTCTAAAAAAGGGGCAGGGGAGAGAAAGAACTAGAGGTTAATAGCAGGCACCTGACATCTTAGTCACAGGACTAATATTGTCCTGAACAGGAACATCAATAGTTACATGAAATCTGTGGTTTGAATACACTAATGGTTAACACAGCTTTCATCAGTAATATGATTAAAAAGACACCTAAATATCGCTTGTATAATAAAGGCAACACATAATACGCAAATATTTTCTTAAAAAAAAGATGACTGTTCTCAGTAGCTAGACCCTGACCCAAAGTCACGAGATGAATGAAGGACTTGCACAGAATCCAGTGAGCACAGGCAGGGTCCTTCTGAGATGGGTTTCATAAGGAACACTGCATTTGGGCAGCTCAACTAGATACATTTCCAAAACATCCTCCTACACACAAGCGACATCAGTTTCCAGTACACAGGGAGGACTGCAACATTTCCAGCGTTCCTACAGAACTCCCGAGAAGAATACCTGAATAGGTAAAGTTATTTGTGTGATGCAAGTTCTGGAACTGTGAGGCAAAGGAGTAACTGGTAACAGGAGCTGTCTGTAATACACCAATCACACTACCACTGCTGCAGTGGACCAAATGGATACTGATAAAATATCCACATTTAATAGAAGGGTGAAAATTCATATTCAAACTTATTGTAAAGCTATAAAACTTCACTACATATTGATATTAAAGTCAGAGAATGACATCTCATCACACAGAAATGCTGATCCTCATCCACTAGCTGTACTTTTCAACTGTAACTGTTTGAAATGTTTTAATAACTTAATAGTTTATGAAAGCAGTATCTTGATAACAGAATAACAGCTTAAAGTTGTATTAGCTTTTCATCCCAAGCGATCTATTGCTATGAAATCCTGCATCAAGAATGAACAAAGCATAAGGCTTCCTACAGTCGGTCTAGATTTCTAAAACACATACTTGTACAATTTGGAGAGCTGATGTGCCGAGTTAATACATGCTACAATGAAGGACTAGACAAAGCTGACACACAAACAGCAACTTTAGATAAGCTGCTGGACAACAGCTCAATGGAAGCTTGTGAGATAACTGAATACAAACAGAAGTTGGAGCCTTTGCTTCACAGTGCTGTGAGTGGGTGGCTGAGAGGCGCTTCCTGCAAAGTACAGCTCAAGGATGAAGGAAAGATGCTGTGTGAATAAATTCTCCCCCTGTTAACTCCCTGGTCTGGTCACCAAGTCAGTGGTTGGGCAGGATTTGACACCAAGACTGCTAGGAACCAAAATGAAAGTGAAATTATAAAATCAGGAAAAAGGTATTTCCTTTAACTACACCATTTTTGAGCGGCCTAAACAAACAAACAAATAAATGAATAAAGGGGTCACAGTTAACATATTTCAAATTGCAGAAGGCAAATATTATATACCCAAAACACTGATTGGGGCACTAGAATTCATAGATGGGGCAAGGAAGGGATCAGTTCCCAAGATTATTTTTAATGACACAGAAAACAGTAATCCACACCATTCCCACTGCTTTGTTTGGAAGCTCTACAACAAAAAACCTCTGACGTAAATCATTCTTGCAGTCCTCTAGATTGCGAGTAGTTCCAGTAAAGGCAGGAGACTTATCACTTTATACCTCCTGAGGACTGGTCAGATAATGGGTTTTCAGTCTAATCCTACTCTACATTCATCTGAACATCACCACGCGATTCACTGCAGCGTAACACAATCCAAAGTTGCTCAAAGATCAGCTCAGCAAAGGAGCAGATACAATACTGTAAGTCAAGATTAGCATACACCGGCAAGGTTTTGTAGAAAAGCCTGCTCAGCGCCTTCCTCTGTTACATCTCCCTGGGCAACTAACTTGCTTGTTATGATAAGCATCACAATCTCTTCACCACAAAGGGTGAATTAACTAGACAGTACAACATATCTCATTGTACATTAAACCATCAGTATTTTACACACACACGCACATGCTGTATCCTTCTGCCAGTAAACCTCTTCAGCATTCCCTGGTATTACAGCAACTAATACTCCGGAAGTGCTTATAAAATCCTAGAAATTAAGAATTCGGATACATTTCAGTCGAAAAAGAAAATGAATTCTCAGGTGAGAAACACCTTGCCAAGTTTCAGACTGAAGCAGACTTTTACAGTTAAAAAACTAAAAAAGCTGAAAGTTTGATTTGTGATGGAAATAGTGACACAAGCTAAACTGTAGTGCAGTTAGCCGTGTGCTACTGCACTGGGAAATTTTGTTTGCCACATCACCCCTATATGTTTATTTTTATTTCTAGAGGAAACCTAAACACCATTTTTGTTTATCACAGTAAAAAGGCAATGGAAATATTCAAAACATGAAAACGGTGTTTTAAGTTTCCCCCTTCAACTACACACACTCTCTTACAGATATTCAGCTTATCATTAGACTACAGGAGCAGGAACTCTCTCCTACAGTGACAGTCCTACGCTGTTGCTTTACCTTCCACGCCCGTAAAGGCAGAACTGCAGGCTTCATCCTCCTGATACAAAAACTAAGTAAAATGCATTTATGAATGTGCAAGTATCCTTATTGTCCTGAGAAATAACATCCCCAGTGCAAGATGAGAGCAAAACAGTCAATGATAACGTGCATCCCAAGAAAACAGATTTCAGGATACTAGGCTGTAGACTAGAAACCATGTAGCATTTTATTTTCAAACCTCTTAACTGTAAAATTCTGCATTCAATTAAATAAAATTCTGTATCTATTCTGAGATAAGTATGAAATCAAAATATTTAATAGTGTAATTTATTTTTCATTGTATAAGATAAAAATTGTGATGGTATATAGCTTCATACCTCCTGCAAAAAGAGCTCTAAAACCAAAAGCAGGGTACAAAAAAATATTTCTGCTGACTGTAGATGTGCTGCAAACACCCATAAGGTCTCATTTGCTTCCTTATCACAACTGGTCAGACAAAAAAAAATTACTCATGCTTGCAGGCACTCTAGCAATGATGTTCGAGAAGGAAATATCTAGGTCTTTTTTCATTGTTGTAAGGCATTAAGAGATGTTTGAGACAATCAAATTACTGGATCAGCTGGATGTTCTTAGACCTTTAATTAGAAATAATGGGGCTTCATGCAGTCAAACTATTTTGTAACAACGGACAGCTTGCATTCTGGTTGTACAGAGCAGGCAACCTTAGCATCTTGTTTAAAAAGTGATTAATTATATGCTTTTAATGCATCTAAATACCAAAGTACGGTACTTTATACAGAGTTTTTAAATCCCAAGGAGGGTTTACCACTATATAAAAAACTGAGTGCTCATCTGTGCAGTCAAATGCAGCACACTTTAGACATTTATGAACTGGCAAAAAGCTGAATTCTAAGCCTAAGCACACACTGGGAGAAACATTTGATCATCTTTCACAGCCTTTGGCTTCAACACCCCACACCCCCAGCAGCATACAGTATATGATAAATTGCAAATATATTTATTCTGAACAGGAATAAGCCATAACCAAAATCATCCAGAATTTGATGGAGACATCATGTATTTTTTTGTCTTCCTTTAGTATTAAAATAAATAGGAAGCTGGAGAACAAGGTTTGTTCTCATGTTCCTCAAAAGCCCCTTTTTGATTTAAGGCTACAGGTGAAGTGAAAAAACAGCCAGCTTTGGGTTTTGAACCAACACACTGATAACTACTTAATGAAAGTCAAGCAACATCACCTTCCATGGGGAGAATTTTTTTCAAACTGTTTATCATGCACTCACAAAACACTTGACACCACCACTGATGTGCCTGTGACAGTCAAACACAGCTGATCAAATACCGCTCACCTCTGGAAACTTCACAGCTGAACTGCTGGGGTTTGGAAATGAGCTTCTGGAGGCAAGCCCAGTTATGACAAGATGCCACGCTGGTTTTGTTGCTCTGCCAGCAGCACAGAGCCCGCCAGGCCAAGCAGCTAACCAGTGTGCATGCTGGGGTTCTAGCCTGGCTCCTAGCATTCGCATACACTAAAAATCATATTATGCTCCGTCTAGTACACATAGATGTAAAAACACTGCTTTGCACATATAGCATCCATGCTTTTTTTATCATGAGCATGGCCCAGCTTGGTTTTGAGCGATAGCTTCCTGACAGAAATACATCCATCCTGACACAGAAGTGTTTTAATTCTCTCAAATCAGCCAGCAGCTACATTTCATATACCTAATGCAATAAAAATCACAAAGGATTCCCAACTTATCTCACACCAGCTTTTGCATGAGTAATACCACTGACTTCTTCAGTGGGGTTTAATTCTGATTTAAGCCCACTGTATGTCAGAAGCAGCTGCAGAATTTAAGTGCTTCTGCTAAAGAAATCTGCTAAAGGATAGTGCTACAGAGAGAAACAGATTTAGGAAGTATGTATCAGTCTGCCCAATAGTTGGTGTGCCAGTATTTTCCAAAGATTTCCTGTTTTTTTCACCACCTGGAGGTCTATTTGGGGAAAGAACAAGCAGATTTTAAGTAACACTACAGAAAAAGGAAAAATACCTAATACTGTAACTACAGCTTTGACTAGTTCCTTATGCCATGTAAAGACTGCATTCAGTGACTTACACTAACTCACCTCCGCAGGAATAGCTTGTGTTTTTAAATTGCTGTCATCCCCATTTTAGTGCAGTCAGGTGCAACAGCTCTCCCAGCCTATGCCCAGGCCACCATCGCTTCTCCTGCAGCCTTATCCTTAAGACAAGAATCAAAGATGCAAAACTGCCACGCATCAATCTGCCACTCCTTCTGCCACAAAAATCTTTCTGGATGTGTTCCAAGGAATTGTTTGTCGGGTTATTTTTTCAGGTTCCCAGACACATAGCAGCATAGCCTTAAGGAAAGACCTCAACAAAACCAGTCACTGAAGCGCATAGCGAGTCCGCACACAGGTGGTAGTACGAAAGCTTGCATTCAAGATTGCCTTCGTCTCAAACCCCACATTTCTTACAGTGCATGAAGGTCAGCAGATGTGGTCTCAGAGACTACACACAGACAGGAGTTTTCCAAGAAAATTTGGATTGACATATGATAGCCATACATAGAGAAAGCTCATTTACTTCCCTCTGTTATACCAGACCTTCACAAGCTACTGAGATCCTTATTCTGTCAGCAACTACAGGGTTCATGTGGGGAGCATTAGGAGGGACTAAGCAACTTCCAACTTGCTAGATTATGAATCAGTCCAAATCCACGTTCTTTTCTTTCCACAGGTCCAACCCAAGAATGTTAGCATGAGATCCATTTTCCCAAGCTAAAGTCAATCTAAGCGTCAGACGCCTCTGTGCACAGAGGACCTTTTCTGTCGTGCAGAAGCTGAGGCTGAGATGGAGCAGGTCTACTGTTTGAACCCCCATGTCCTCAAAAACCAAAGTCATAAACTGAGCGCAAACCCCGACACGCAGATGGGAAAGGAAAGGTACTGTCATTGCTATTACGCGTCCGTGTGACTCAGCTGGCGCCGTGCCCACAGAACTGACAAGGTAAGACCACTCTCCTGATGCAACAGCTCTCCACTACATTAATAATTCCTTACACTTTGCAATATTTAAATGCACACTGAACTTAAATTTTAACCCACTCAACTTCTAAAAAACAGAAGGAATCCATTATGTTATAAACGTTACTGAAAAGATTTAACAATACTCAATAAAACAAAAGTAGAAGAAAACACTGAAACTATCTATACAGAAATAACATCTGCGTACATTTCAGATTTGAGTGTAATCGTGAAAGAAGAATGACAAATTTAAGTAGCTCCATTATTTGTTTGGTCTCTTAGGACCACACTAATATTTGGCTCCTTTCCCTTCAACATCTTGCATTTATTAGAGTTGCAGGATGAATGAAAGCTACAGTTTGTTGAACAATAGCTTCCTTTTCATGCTTTCAAGTCCATTAAATCTTCTGCATCTTTACGGTTTGCCAAAATAAAGGACAACATATTAATATTTTGCAGCAAAAGAATTTAAGTACATATTATTTGCAATTTGATGCATAGAGAGCAATGTACACAGCGAAAAATCACACCCAGGTACACGTCTACATGAGACACAAATGATAAAATTCCGAGTTCTACTTTTTTGGATATGCAATGTGATCTAAACATATTTAAAAGAACAAGAACAAAGAGTGCTCAAAAAACTTCATTAAACAAGATGAACAAGTGAGGTGTTTTTTTAGATCTTAAGATTACTTTAAAAAAAGAATTTAAGTGCAAACCAAGTCTTGTACAGGGAGAAGGAGAGGAAACATGCAGCTCATTTTGGTGAGACTGATGACCATGGAAACTATTAACTTCAGGATATTTTGGTGAGGATTTGATTCTGGAAGCATTAATAATAGAAGTAACATCACCAAGTTCAAAATAGGCTCAGTGCTTCATAGGCTGGTGATGCAAAAGGGAAAAAGGCAGTAGACACACAAGCCTAGGAGGTACCTCAGTAACAACAGAGCAGTCCAGTGACAAACAGCCATCTTTTGTTCTGCTCTGGTCATTTTGCCATGAAATCAAGTTATTTCTGTAGACTGTGTGCTGGTGAATATACCCAAATTGCTGGAAGTAGTAACCACAGTGCACCCATTTTTCAGACTTCATGGCTTTATCAGTAACAAAAAAACAACGTATAACAAAGTTGCAACCAGCTGCAAAGGTATTTATCAAAGACAGTCTAAAGCAAGCTCTGCAGCCTGCCGTACCAAACCCTATCTGCCATTTCTGAAGAAAACACTATATGGAAAAGTTTAAATCAGTTGCAGTTTGCTAACTTGATTTTGAGCTGCTCACTATCTATTTCACCTTCAAACTTTTTTGAATACAATGAATGAGCTGGTAATTAAATTCAGCTGTTTATTATTTCTGTATACTGCATTTCAGTACAGTTGTACTTTATTTTATACGTTGTAATTATGGGGTGCACTTACTTACTCCTTTTCAAAGTGAGCAGTCTCAAGTAAAACTAGATCAGTTGACCAGCAGAAAGCTGGAGACCAGATGTGATATTAACCTTTTATGACACCATTGGCTTCCGCTGACAGATAAATAAAGCAAGTAGTTCTTTGGGAATATTTGTGCAGTAGAAGACTGATGGACATCTAGCATCACTGTGGTAAGATGATCTGGAAGAGCGGTAAAAGCCCTGAGGACTATGGCTGGACTTTTTATAAAGCCATGGCTATCACAGTGTTATTCTCCTTCCATCAAAACAGAATTCCAAATGGTGATTCATGTAATTCATATCTGCCAAGTTCAAACCTGTCAGCTATTACTTAATAAGATCAGTTCACAGTTTTGACAGGAGTTGGGCCAAAATAACTGAAGAACAAACTACAGCTGTGTTTCAGCAACTTTAGCTATGCCTTTAATTTGCTTTCCAAGAACAATTAATTTATAAAAAAGGTTCTCTCAACCTACAAGGGGAAAAAAACCCATAAGCAGTTATATATCTGTAGATAGCTAGGCTCTTCACATAACTATAACTACCTCAGAAGTTCTTAGGAGGTTTAACAGCCATCAGACCGGGAGCAGAAATGATGTTATCTGTTTTATTTGATCAATCACTAACATAGATCATAGTGATGACTGGAAGCCACAGCTACACGAAGTAGCACGCAATTCCCAAGATGGATTACAGCACAAAGCCCTTGCAAAATAGCTTTGAATGACAACCCTGTAATCATCAACACCTCCTTCAAGATAGATACGTAGAAACAGTCTACATTGCTTAAATTAGGTCTGATCTAACTATTCTAATGATTTTGCTACATAAAAAAGCATCCACTTTTATTTTTTCAGGCTAAAACCCTGTGCACAGTTGCAAAGATGTATAGTGAACTGAAAAGTCATAATTTTTCCCTTAGAAAATAAAAAAGCTTTCCAGTAAAAATAAACAGCTTGAACAATATTTTCTTAAAAATCAACCCTGAATCATCACTTTGTGGGAGGAGATAAACCCCTGGTATCTTTTCAAGTGAAGTTCTTGCTGCGGGGTGTTGTTGGTTTTTTTTTTTTTTTTGACATATTCGAGTATTGTTGTAAAAACATAGTCAGCCCCAAAAGGTGTGTTGGCCCAGCAACCCAAGACTTGCATGGTGTTAGACAGGATTTATAGCGCACTCTGAAAAATGGATTGCCCTCAGTTTGGTTGTTTCAGAATAGATACTTGGTACATATGGCTGCAATTCCTTTGAATGAGCAGCGCTTCCAGTGCCAAAGCCTTGCATGCTTTTTCTACCAATTTTCAATACCCAACAGTTTGGTTATTAAACTGTAACAATACACTTCAAGACTCACATGGTTGTTACCAAAATACAGAGTGAGAGATGGAGCTCAAGGTACCTTTAGGGCACGCTTGTATCTGAGGCCAGCCAGGTAGTCCTGGTGACTATACGTGTTAAACACTGACAGAAACAGTAACTGACATTGGGAGATGATGCAAAACAGTTACCTCATTCTTTCTGGGGTTCCATAACAATTACTTTTCCATGTGCGTATGCCATTTTTCAATGCTGTGAATCACTGCACTATGCACGCTAGCATGGAGCTAGTGTGTAAGTGAAGATAATACCCTTACTGTAACCTCTAGGATTAAGGCTTTCAGGCAATCTCTTCCCACAAACTTCTAACAGAATGAAAGGGTATCACTGTCTTTGGATTTCCCAGACTACTTTTATCACAAGTACTTTTGGAATGAGATACTCAGCGCATGTAGTGTAGTTTCCAGAACTGAAACAGACTTGTGGAAGAACCGCTGCACATTCATGACTGCAGTATGGGCTGGCTTGAGAGCCTGAGGCAGTGTGTCATTTATCACAGCATTCTGAACGCTCTGGGCCCATATGGAGTAAAAAAGTAACTTCCTAAGTGGAATCTATGCCTAGGTGAGGGTGAGGACAACATTTAAATGACAACACGTGTAGGACGTACACATACAAGTACTCAGGAGCGAGCAAGTACTAGTAACCGTGGACTGCTGACATAGGAAAACCAGAAAGTCCAAAATGCAATTACATGGGGACACAGCTAACATACAAGTAAAATGTGCATATGTAAAAATATTGCTGTTTTATATTGCTTTATATATTGAGAGGGACGATTCAAAAAAATATTAGGGAAAAAATGGCCAAAAATTGCTTCTGCAGCCTTCCTGCAAATGAAAACCATAGAGAAAGTAAAAGCTGCGCCAGCTCCGCGCAGTGCCAGGTACTAATGCCAGAGAGGAACAGATGCCACCACTGGACAAAGAGAGGGCATTTATATGTTGGTGGTCTGTTGGAGCTCAGACGCATACTGCCCATTTGACACAATCGGGCTTGGAGAGCAAGCAAGTGGGGCTTGCCAAAAACACTACAGACTTCTCTGTTGCTTGACTTACAGTGTGGCACTGATGATCCATGAGGCACTGAGCACTGGGATGGTACCTATGGAGAAGTATAAAATACAAAACACATCTTTAGAATCCAGATGTGACCACAGTACCAAGTACACTCTAAGAATCATCTCTGGTACACTGCTGCACTGCACGTTCATGGTCACTGGCAGGGACACACTTCAAAGTTGCCAGTAACTTTGGGACACAGAAGAAATTGAGGTATTTTATTTGTGTACCTCTGGTGTATTAAATACTATCCAGAAAGGAAAGTACAAAACAGTTTTAATCACTTGCATTAGTTAAGAACCGCCAAAAATTTCTCTTCCGAGTCAATTAAGAGAAAGCAAGAAGATGTAAAAATCTTTTCATTCTTCTGGGAATTTTTTTATTAACAGAAAAGCAACCAGACAGTCTCAAGAGAGAGTTTTCTCAACCCTCTGATTAAGGAGCTCAACTGGCACAAGGAAAACAAATACGTTTGTTTCAGAAGGTCATGAACTATTTCATGATTTCCAGCTGAATTAGTTAGGTGGTCCATTATGACCCATTTCTAAAAATCTAAGAGAAAAATAGCTACAAGAGACAGGATTAGCTTAAAGATGAAATTTGTGGGGGACGTCATTTATTATTCATGGGGTTTTTTCATCTTCTTTCTGTACTAATGGAGAAATACAACAAATGTCTGAATTCCATTAAGGAGCTCAGGTCACAAGTAAGACTTAAAAAATCCTCTTTTTTTAAAATCTAGATTAAATCTGTATTTATCAACAACTTTAAAACAAAGAAAATGGTCTTTATGTAAAGAACTGCAATAATGCAACCCTGTGTGTTCAACAATGAAGAGTCTCTAACCCAGAACTGCCAGCTGGCTCGAGAACTGCACTTGATGTGCCCACACGCCCAGCTTCCAGCCCTCAGCTGCAAGAAGGAAAAGGACCATTACTCACCAGGGCAGTCAGACACTGAATGGCAGTCTTGACAAAGACTGTGTACTTCTAATTTGTTCAAAGGCAGGGACCACAAAACCTTTCAGCTGTATCTTCTGATTCTGGATTAGGTAACATCAACTTCATTTCCCAGTACTGTGAACCTACTGACTTTACCCAATCTTCTTTCTCAGGCTAGTCTACATTGGGAAGCCTTTGCAAAATAAACGAAGAACATAAAAGTCCAACAGCTAAGTCCTTGTGCAAAGACAGTCTTTCATAGAAGTTATCTTCTGCAAATGATTTAATTCAGTGGCTTTTGTGTTTTTCAGATCCTTGGACAACTTCTATCCACCAAAACTAGTGACGTACCAGATGCAGTATCCTCACCCAAATTTCAGCTGAAAACACTGTTTGGTATTGTTCCAGAAACCAGCTGCAGGCCAGTAAATGGTTTGTGCGTGGTCCACAGGGTGAGAGCCATTGGCCTCTTCCATAGCACACCGAAAAGCATATAGTCATCTAGATAAAGGGTAAAGGTACTGGCCTTGGATAGAAGATACAGGCAAGTAATGCTTAAAAACCCAAAACCTTTCCTGCAACATCTATTTTTGGCTGTCTCCTTTTGTAGATTATTTTGCAAACATATTTGATGGCATAAACCCATAAGATAATTGAAAGGACATGTTTGCTTGAAGGAGCTGACCCTGTTCATGGACTTTCTTCACAGCCAGAACAAAGATCTTCACTAGACTACTGAAGAAAAATAGTGGAAAAGACTTCCATGATTGATTTTAACAGACACTGAATCCAAATCACTATCTAGGAAGATATTCCGGGTGTTACTTTTTAAAATTTCACATGCTTACAAAGCTTTTCTCAATAGGAAAATTAAAGGTGGATCTATACTTAAAATAATCCCATAAAAATAGAACACATTTTTCTTTATAGTGAAGAGCTTCTCCTCGATTTATCATCCAAATTCCTTCAAGTAAAGTGACTGGCATGTGTTCAACATATGGATCAGAACTGGCAGCAGCACAGATGTTGGCGATTTGATAGCTAACCAGATGTTTGTGGAGAACTAGCTCCAGCTATTCCTAAGGGAAAGCACATAAAGTTCATTAGCACTAATAAATCACACACCTATTTTTCTCCTGAAATTCCTTCCTTAAAGAAAATACGTGAAGCTCAGTTTCTCCCATCACATTGACTACAGAGATTTTACAGGACAAGTCCCAGCCACACCAAAGATGACAAAAAGCCAAAGCAATTAAACTTCTTATGTGCAGAAAATTGTGCAGCCCTTGATAAAAATAAAGTTACCATCACACCATATTTCAACATTGACACACATACCCAGACATATTCTGAGATGAGTAAGGCTTCACAAGATCACAGAATTTGCTTAAATTCAAGAAGTTGCATAGTTGCAAACCCATGGTTGCTTATTCCACCCCACCCCCAAGTCTATTGGTGGTCAGATCATAATTCAGTACAATGTTTTCCCATGAGTAGTACCAGCAGCAGCAGCGGAATTTTGTAAGAGAGAACAAGGATAGGCTAAAAAACATGTCTGAAGAATTCATACACCTACTTTCTTCATTTCAAGTTCCTCTGTATAAAGCTTTATGGCTTAGGATCTAAGTGAGCTGGCTCAAGGACCAGCGCGAGTCACACGATCAGTTAAGAAGCTCCCACAAATAGTCCTGAACTTTTAATTTCTGGGGACCTGCAAGGTTGTTAAAAGTAAGCCACTGTTTCCCCCCTGTGCTTGCTGACCTTCAGGGACTGCTACAAAAAGTCTATTTGTGATTTTGATTGATGGGGTATCTTAAAGAGTTGATGTTCATTTCGTTAACACGGGCTTCCTGAGATAGCTCAAAGAGAACAAGCTGCCATGTTAAGTCTGCACTTGAGTAAGTTGCTCGTGTGTCTTCACTTACAAAATGTGACAGACTTGCATTATATGCACTAAAAGGACCACTCTCCGAAGTCAGAGGTTTCCCCGCCTCTGCAGGATCTACTTACTCCTACATGAGAAAGGGGCGTGCAACTGATTTTCTTAATTTTGCCGCCGTTTACTTTAAAAATCTTTTGTAGGAAAAAAAAACAACAAAGCCCCCAAACACGAAACTATGTCATATAATGCAAAAATATTTTAAACAAAAACCCACAAATTTATTCGTTCTCAAATAAAAATAATGTAAAAAAATGCTATAGACCTACATGTGAGTTTAGAAAGTATTGAAGGACACAACGCTTGGCACAGATACTAAATGAATGCCCAGAGTCAACATATTTGAATTGGGAAGAAAATTCAAACAACTAAATTTAGGCATGCTGAGAAAACATGTAATGCAGCAAAAGAACAATTGAGACATAATATTGCAAAGTTAGTTTCTTTTTTTTTTTTTTTCCCCCTAAAGGAGGGTAGAGCTAAGACAGGAAAGAAATCAAAGCCACATTAACTTAACCTTAGACGTGTCTGTGATTTTGAACAACTTCAGACAGGAAAAACACACAGAAAAATGAAGGAAAAATGTTGGAAAACATGCAAAAAAATTTTATAAAAACTAAACAAAAGTTAGCATGCCAGATCATTACAAAACCTTTTTTTAGTAACTACCTTTTTCTATAAATAGAAAATTCTGTTTATCTAACCAATCTAAATGCCAATAATTTGTATATTATGCTATGTAGTATATTAATAGACAAACTAGAGAAAACAGAATTTGATAGGAAGTTGGAGAAGCTGCTAGCAAAAAGTGCCAGCAAGTTGAAAGGAAAACTGTGATAGAAGATGGAGATTATTAGTACAGCTTCCCAAGAAGGTGCCCTGAGTTTGATATTTTCATCAGTGTCCTTGATGTAAAAATCAAGTATGTGCAGGGTGTGCATGTGTGTCGTGCGTCTACTTGCTCTCTCCAACCCCGAGCCCCTGCACACAGAGTGGTAAAGAGTGTCAATAAGAAGCATCGATACACGGCAGGAACAAAGTACAAGAAGGTAGGAATGACCTTGGATCCTGGAGTAACAGTACGTAAAGTACAAGGGCATGTATTTATGCACTGGAACTAATAACAAGAATTTCTGATCTAAAATGAGTACTCATCACGTAGAAATGACAGATGAAGATTTAATACATTGCTTCATCCCCAAATGACTATAAAGTACCAATGTATAACAGCAAGATATAGGTGAATTTAATCTTATAATGCATCCAAAGAGAATTTTCTTGTATTCAGTTTAAATCCTAGGATTGTGAATTGGACAGTTTTCCTTAAATACATGGAATTGTAAGTCTATGTCACAGTATGAAACACAGGCAGTTAAGTCATCAGATTTTTAAAGAAGAAAATACTGCTTTTTAACTACAAGGAAAATCGGGTTGTGTCATAAAATTGTGATTAGCTAGCACACCTCATGGTGCCCATTGTAAATACTAACTCTGGATTTATTAATTACGAACTACTTACACTATGTCTCCCATTCATCTGGGGAATTTGATACTGTTAAATACTCACATCAATGTGGCTTCTAAAACAGAATTAGGACACTGAGTGTGGGGACAGTTAAACAGAATAAATAGAACGGGATCCAGGGAGACCTTATTGCAGCCTTCCAGTGCTTAAAGGGGGCTTATATGAAAGATGGGGACAGACTTTTTAACAGGGCCTGTAGTGATAGGACAAGGTGTAATGATTTTAAACTAAAAGAAGGGAGATTTAGACTAGATACGAGGAAGAAATTTTTCATACTGAGGGTGGTGAAGCACTGGCACAGGTTGCCCAGAGAGGTGGTGGATGCCCCATCGCTGGCAACATTCAAAGTCAGGTTGGACGGGGCTCTGAGCAGCCTGCTCTAGGTGACAGATATCCCTGCTCACTCCAGGGGGTTGGAATAGATAACCTCTAAGGGTCTCTTCCAACCCAAACTACTCCATGATTCTACGACTCTGATTTTTCTGGCACCTTTTTCCCTAGCATGTCAGAACTCTTGGAAAATGCATCATAAAACCCTTGCAGATTTTTATTGCTTCCTTTCAGTGTCTTCCCACAAGAAGGAGCAGTCCTCTCAATTTTTATGCCTGAAACTCACATTTTCAACTTGGGCCCTGATTCACAAAAGTATTTAAGTATAAGCTTTACCTGCTGAGGACCACTGATGTTTTCCATTATCTCACTGAGGGCAGGCCCAGAGATAAAGGGTAGATTTTTGTGGGAATGCGTTATAGTTTTCTTCTACTTTCTCATCTTGTATTGTGGATGTCATCACTGTATTGCTTCCCCTATTGCTTATGGGTATTTGTTACACGACAATCTATACTTCGTTTGCTTTTGTTAAACATGGGTCAGTGACAGAAACTCAACTATAGAAGTATTATACTTCGAATAGAGGGTCAAAGTATCTATTACATACATCTGTCATACTGAAGTTCTAATACACGATTGTTAAAATCTCATATACATGCAGCTTTTATAGTTCTGTTTAAAGTTTTGTGATCTTTTACTCAACAACTTAATGAAAAATAAGAGTTGCAGATAAATCAATCTGATAACGAAAGCAAATTAGCCATTATGCTACAGCAGACTTCCAAAATGAATTAGTGAACTGAGGTTGACTACAGCAATATAATACCATTTTTAATCACAATTCAGAGCTTCCTTTTCCAGGTAGCTTTATAGAGGGAGTTCTGAATGCTTGTTTGCTAAACTAAAGCACCAAAACTGATCTACGTAAATGGTATCATAATCCTTAACAAGCCCCCATTAAGCCAGTGGCATCTTTTCGGAAAGAGGGAGTCTCATGAATACAAGCAGTACTGCAGAACAATAGTAATGAATCAGAAAACTGAAAATATTTGTAAGTGAAGAGGTTGACATGTAAAGCTCAATATACACTACAGGAAACCCCAGACATATCGAAGAAAAACATTTGGCTTCTATCACGCACCGATCATGAACAACCTATCTAGATATTACTAAGTGCTCTAGTTTGCAAAGAATTTTGGGGAGCTGTCTAAACTGAAAAAGAACTGGAACTCATTTGAGATACAAGTACCCCTGCTGTAAGCTGCAGCTATAAATTGCATTTTACTTTGCTGTCTATTACCCCTGTGCAACTGTCTCCATCCTTCCACATCGCCTCATGGAGTCTTACTGCCAACTTGCCTTCTTCAGTCAGAAAATTACCCAGGCATGAAGACCAAATTTTCACTTCAAAGCTCTGACTGGAACCCTAGTTCATACACATCTTAGACATAAAAAGAGCATAGTGAAACTATTTCAAATATGCAGCCATTCACTTTACTATGGCACAGTCCTGGCTTTTCAACAGTGTGTTTTAACACACTGAAGTTCATCAGTTACTCTTACTCTCTAATAAGACAGTCTCTCACTCTCAACAGCAAGCACAGAGCTCTCCACAGTATGGTTATCTTCTCTATCCTACAAACTCAGCCAATTTTAATCAGCCTGTTCTGTCCTAACTTTGTATAATGCATATTACGTTAAAAATATTTAACGTATGGGGAACAAAGAGATGCTTAACTAAAAGACAAAGTCTATGAAGAATTTATCTTCTCAAAATGCTTATTTTCATTTCAAGGTCATATGGAATCAATAAAAATAAATCAATTTTTCTACCCTGCTCATTTACGTATTGTACTTTTAGCCTAGTCAAATTAAAAAAGTAAACATGAAGTTTTAAAAAGGGAAGGAAAAAGTCACCACTGTGAAATATGTTGACAGCAATTTTGTTGGTTTTGTTTCATGAGAAATTACGAGATTCAGCCATTTTCATGATCAATTAAGTTCTCCACTTTTTTTTCCCGGGTCTTTACATTCATTTTAATAGACACCTCCCACTGTTTTAAGTTCTACTCTCTGAAGCCTCGGAACTGATAGCTTATTTTAAGAAAGACCCTGTGGCATGAAACTTTATCTGTATAACCCCGTAATGGGATCAAGCCCTTCAGAAGTACTGAAAGAAACCAAGGGAGTAACAACCACCCAATCAAACAAGGAGATTACTGGTAGACTGAAAATGAGAGGGTAACAGATAAAACATAAGAAATTCTGGGCCCTGAAGAAAAACACATTTGCTACATTTTAGACCCAGTTCAAAAAAGCATTTTAGCATACGCGAAGCTTATCCTATTTCTGCATATAGTTCTTAATCCACAAAATCCCCACAGAACTTCAGTGCAAATGTAAGTTTTCTGCCAAGAAAGTGGATTTGTGAAACAAGGCCTTAAACTTTACAAAATCATCTGAGTTCTGTAAGGCCATTTCAATTCCTCTGACAAATCTCCTGTCTTTTGTTCCACAAATATCAAATTGCTGCAGAGTTTTCTTTTGTCTTGCAGATCAATCTTGTATAATGACACTCTTCGTAAGATCATAGGGGAAAAAAAAAGTTGACTTGATTAATCTATTCTGGAAAAGGTTATAAACCAACTCCTTGCAAATAGAATAGACTATTTCAGTTAGAAGGGACCTACAATGATCATCTAGTCCAACCGCCTGACCACTTCAGGGCTGACCAGAAGTTAAAGCATGTTGTTAAGGGCATTGTCCAAATGCCTCTTAAACACTGACAGACTTGGGGCATTGACCACCTCTCTAGGAAGCCTGCTCCAGCGTTTGACCATCCTCTCGGTAAAGAAATGCTTCCTAACGTCCAGTCTAAATCTCCCCAGCACAGCTTTGAACGAATATTCTTCCTCTACCAAAAATTTTCCAATCTTGTGGAAATATCATGCCCTAACATCTTTTTTGTTTTGCTTACTCCATTTCACCATCTGCAACAGCATTCCCTGGCCTACCTGTGCCACTTCACTCAATGCCTAAACATCATCTAAGTTTTAGGACATCATGATCACTGCATTCAAGTTTGCCACATTTCACCAGTTTTAGTGCAGAAACATTATTTGTAACTATTTGCAAATTCCCTTATAAATTTCTGCTCAATAACTTTTTACTGGAAGACCCACTACACATCTCACCCAACATCACCTCCTATTGCTGGTTCTGGGCAGCGTGTGGAAGCAAGGTCCATAGTCTAATCCTGCCAACTAAAAGAGCTGTTACAACTCAGATGAGATGTCTCTGGGATAGCATTATTCCTACAGACATGCCTCACCTGGAACAAAGATTAAAGGAGGGTAGATGTTACTGAAACAAATAAGGAGTAGGAAGATCTCTAAGAAAATTTATTCAAGTCAGAAAAGTGACTTTAAAAATCCTGATCAGGCTCCAATCCTACCCTTCCTTTCCCAGTGCTGCCCCAGCCACATCACTCCTGCAGGCAGGCAGAGAAGGAGCTCTGCCCAGAGCAGGAGACATCTGTCCTAAGCACCTGTCTTTTTGATTTCTTACCCTCACACAACAGAAACACAAGTTTCATGATGAGACAGGTTAGGAACAGTTGTCCTGCTACACATAGCTTTTAAATGGAAGTGTTTAGAGAAACAGATATGCAACACTTAGAAAAACTTCCCCATTCTAATGGGGGAAAGCTCTGTAAGAGCCAAGAGCTTCCCAATTCAAGAGACTGTCAAAGCATCCCTGAAATGGCAATTCCCTGATGCTGAAAAGCCTACAATGTAATTTAGTGAGGCACAGCGACAGAGAACACACCAAACAGTAATTTAGCAAAGACTAACAGAGCAAGAGACACAAGCCATTAAAAGAAAAGTGGCATCAGGTGAAGGGTATTCCAAATTTAGAGGATATGACCTTGAAGACTGGTTTTCAATCCTCTCTTCAGAGACCAGATGTAGGAAATTTGCTACTCAGAGAATTTCAACAAGATGATGGAAGCAGAGAGCTCAGCATGGCAAAGGAGAACTTCAGAATCAGATTAAGGGCCGCTTTGAACAGAACAAATCAGTATTTACAAGCCTTATGAGATTTGGAATTGTCCAATATACTTTATGTAATGCTGGTTCGTATAGCAGGTTCAGGAACATTATAAATTTCTCTGCAATATCTGAATGTTAATTTGCAAATCCCAATGACACTATTCAGATTCAGCACAATAGCCAAGCAGTCTGTCACACTCTCCAAGACAAACATCCATCTACATCTTCCTAGAGACAAAAAGCCTGGTATTACAATGGGACCTTGAAGTATGCAAACGTGTATACCCGTCGGTCCTCAAGATCTGACATTTGATTTAGCTGAAAGCTGCTAAAATATCACAGAAATATCCAGGGAATATTCAGAATTTATTTTTGGATGTTGTGCTTAACTGGGATGGGATGGCATGGACCTTTGGGACAGAAAGCAGTCATCATGAAGGAACTGCCATATAGGAAAAACTAGACATTGATCCAGTCCCAGGTCCAATAGCACAAAAGAGTTAGCATCAGACGCTTCACACAAAGCTATATGAAGCCCCGCAGTTGACAGCTCCAGGGTATAGAATAACATGCCCAGGGGACCTGCCCGATCCCTCACAGTCTTTCCTGTCTTTAATATGTCACAAGAATTTCTCGTTGTTTGTTTTTATGTATTTGACTCTTTGCTCTTCAAATTCCATTTCATGCTCTTCAGTTTCCTTCTCACACTGCCCACTCTGGACTGTGCCTCTGTCTCTAAGATTCACTAGTGTTGGATTTCCAGTTTCTGACAGCTATTTCTTTTGCTCAAATAACCTCCTGAACTTTGTGTTTAAGCATATGGATTCACTTGCCTTTCTGCTCCTTTTCTCACATGGTGCTATTCCTATTTGCAGTGACAGACTGTGGTGTGCTTAAGTAGTTACTATGCCTAAACTAAGATTTCAATTTCTATACTTAATCACAGACATATATTTAAACAGCGTTCACATTGTTCTAGTAATCAAGAGGGGACCCCAAGCACAGTGGTCGTCATGTTTTCCAGCTTCTATATAATCTAGGCTGAACTTCAACTGTAAAACCCTACTGTGAATATGAGACAACTTGCAAATTTAAATTCAAGTCTGCATAAACCAGACCCAGTCTTCAGCTTAACCGAAGCTATTAAGGTAGACAAGTAATATTAGGATCTCCGAATCAAATACAGCAGTGGCATCTAAAAAGTCTGTCTCTATCACATGGATAAGCAGTGGGTTGTTTTCTGCAAGAGTGGTTTTCCGCAAAAGTGCAACTGCAAAACTTTCAAAGAGCCCTAGGCTCAGAAAACTGTAGCATCTTTGGAAATACTGCTTAGTAACATTTTTAGGCAAGATTTGCCATTAAGATCCTGAAGTTTGCATATAAGTGAAAAATACTTTAAAAAACTTTCTACTTCCTGAAGTGCTGGCATGCATCTCAGCCCATAGTACTTAAGCATCTGGGACTTGTTTCCCATTTCAACTAACCTGACAAAACAAAGCTAAAATTAATTACAGACTTATTGCCTTGCTACAAAAATCATCCTATTCTTTCCAGTGAGGCAGCTCAAAGGGTAAAGTCCTCCTCCAACTAAGAGTATTAAAATTTGTCACCCAATGAGATGCTCCACAGCATGGCTTCAGGGGTCGGTCTCAATCAATAAACACATTATCCACAGATTAATGACAAAAGTAAATTGCTATATATCATCCCTCTCACATCTTCAGTATCCTCCATGGATTTGCCTCCTTCAGCCTCTATGAATTAATCTCCTTCACTCTTCCAGACCATTCATCATGCTCTTTCCCGCTCTAACTCCCTATCTCCTTATAACACAGAACGTCTTTCATCTTTGTTGCAGTCACATTTTGGAACAGCTTTCTTAACTTTATTAATCCCTATCTCAAGACCATTCTTCTTACAGCTATATGACCTCATGTCTTTTCCAAACAGAACAAAAACATCGTACCACTGTTCCCTTTCTCACTTTTCCTTGAAACAGTCATCTCTAAATTTTGCTATTTCACATTCCTTTGTGTTTAGCTACTGAATAATGTAATGAAGTTACAAATACAAAAAAGGAGTTAAATGCTGAATTCATACTGCTTACCCAACTGAACTATACGGCTGCAAATAGACTGAAATCCACTAAATGGGGATTAAGCATTTTGCATGAAACTTGTAAATATAAAGATTATGCTATCTTAAATGTACATATGCTCTCGAAACTAATTTGGAATACATTGATCAGCACAAACTAAATCATGCAAAAAGTTTGAAATAAAGGTCTTCAAGATGCAAAGAAATAGTAAAATCCCACTTTATAATCAACATTATGCTTATAATTTTTTTTACCATTAATGAACAACATTTGCTAGATCTTCAGTAATCTATTGAACAAAGACAAAAATATTGGTTCTTGCTAAAAATATTGAAGTGGTACTGCCTATTTCAGTATACTATACATATATACTATAATGTAGGGGGGAAGAGCAGAGCAGTTATTTAAAAGACAAAGATGCAAACTCGTGAAAACCTGTCCATTTTCCTACTCTCTATTTACAGCTACCTCTGAAAAAATATTTTTCTACAACTTAGTGCTGTATACAGAAGAAACCCATATAGTTGCCTGCTAAACACAAGCATGACAAAGTTCTGCAGTGATTTATAAAGACTTCTCACATTGTACTGTAAAAAAGAAGGATCTCCTGTTGGAAGACTATCCCCACGACCAATGAACATAAAAGGCCCTATACAACCTGGCTTAAATGGAACAGGGCCATACAAGCCTGTGGTAGGCCAGAAGGGGAAACAACAGAGGCAGAAGCTTCCCAGGTTGACAGCTACTGGTCAGGAGCACTTCAGTAAGCATATAGCAACACCCGCGCCCTGTACAGGCACAACACATGAATGCCTACAGCCACACTGTCTGCAAGATATACCTTGAACACCTAATACAAATTTCTCAAGAATACATAAAAAAATTTTGGAATGGACATCTAAAACAAAAGTCACTGGAAAGTGCATTCCCTTAGGTGGCTTAGAAAAAACAACTACTTCTACAATAAATACTACTACTATGGTTTTATATAGCCATCAGCTACATAAAAGCACATTTATTAGACTTCCAACATATAAACTGCATGGTACTTTCACAATCTTCAATAATGCCCAATTATAATTGCTTTCAGGGAAGTCAAGGGCATTTAAGCCTATGCATGTACAAGGGACAGGAGGAAGTAGGGTGCCCAAGAGAATGTGGTAAAAGCTGCTTTTCTTTCTGTATGCCTTTCTAGTTGATTCCCACCAAGACCTTGTCTCCCTTCTGTCAGGAACCACTTTGCAGAGAGGCATTCCTGGAGTATCAGTCTAAACCTTTCCTGTCAGATTGATGGGTAACATTCTCATTCTCCTTTTTCTGTGGACAGACCAGCTGTTGAATACGTGCTTATTAAAAAAAAAAGCAAAAGAACCAAGTTTCAACTTTCTTGAAGTGTCCAATTCAAAAATCATTGAAATCAGATGCTGGAGTATCATTCATCCATGTTTCTCTAGACACTTCCGCCTCCTCTTTCTTAGAAGTCTGAGTTTAAGACTTACAGATGTGTCCAGATTCTCTTCCCCTCATCTGGTAGGTCTAGCAAGCTTTCCTTCAGTTGTTCAGACGTGTAAGAGCTCAGAGTTGCAATACATGTGCAGCGTGCTATATAGCTATGCTGCATGCAGTAATCCAGCACTTGCAGGAAACGCTGCACTTAGTGCTGCTCTGCTGAAGCAGAATGGCTAAAACTCCTGAGAAGCATTAGACATTTCTAAAGTCATTGCTCTGCAGCTGGCCTGGACATCTATAATAAATGACATTTCCCAAAATATTCAGGACTTCAGGAACAGGACATTTGTTTCCACACACAGAAACACAGAAGTGTTAGCTTTGAGTTTGGCCCCGGAGTTCAATCATCATCATCATTCTCAGGAATTAGTAAGAAATCAAAACTGGCTTTGGGGATAAAAATGAAAATGTCTTTAAATATTCTAACAATAATTTATTTTTCCTGAGGCATTCCTTGAAATCTTCACTCAAAAACACAGAACTAAACTCATCTTCTCCCACAACTCCATAAAAATAAGGCAGTAGCACTAGGATTAATATGGCTTCTCTGTCATGTGAGCTCCTAAATAGCACAACACTACACAACAGTGTGAAATGAGCAAAATGAGCTTTATTAACAGATGAGCTTGAAACTTTTGACCTTTCAAAAGTATCAGGGTCAGTGAACAACAAAACACCTGATAACACAAATAATTTTTTGCTGATATCAAGAGATTTTTTTTTTTCCCCCAAGAATAACAAAACAGCAGCAAAATACAAACTACTGTATAGAAGACACTTAAAAGCAAGCATCACCATGGAATAAGCCATCATCTATATAATCCATTTGCCTCTTCAAAAAGCATAGTCTTATACAGGAACAAGGTCACAGATCCTTTCATGTTATCCAGAGTCAAGCAAATACACCAAAAGCAGCAGATACCGCTACTGGGGCATTTCCAAAGATTCCCATTAGTACGGCCACATCTGTACTTGATTGACTTGAAATATGTCTCCAATACCATGGAAGGAAAGATGGTATTTGGGGCAAGCATCAAATTCTTATCTGGCCACAATGAATATTAGCTTGTGTTTTATAAGGTGTTTGTTATCTATGTTGGCAGAATGCAAACCCTTTTGCCTACAGAATTGTTTCCACATCAGAGTTATACACAATTCTATTACTGATTTACCTACAAATTTCCATCATCTTCCTGTATTTTCTTTAATACATAGTTATACCTTGAGGTCAGCAGAGCTTCCATTTCTTTAAAACCTGGGTAAAACACATCTTTTTAATCTCTTAGCTCAGGTCTCTCTCTTCTCTGTAGCAAAAATCCCTTAGACTCTATGTTGGTCTTATGCACAAACTTAAAGAACAACTGATGAGTTAATGTACTTACTGTAAACAAATACCTATACTATGCAGTTCCAAACTAATGTAAAAAAAATAATCTTAATTAATCAATTAAGAAATTAAGACACTAAGAATTACTTAAGAAATTAAACAATGTTGATTTATTTATAGTTAGCCTTACTGAACCCAAAAGGACTACCCACGTGCACACAGCTGAAGATATTTGTGAGTGCTTCCATGATTTGGACTCCTAGAACATACACTTAAGATATAAAACTTGAGGTCAATTTCTTCTTAAATGCTTGCAAAACTGGTGTAATTTCACTGGAATCAGCTACCACATATATATGAAACATATAAGCCTTCCTTGATTTTTTTCTGCATCCTTATTCCCCTACCACCAGTTTCTTGACAGGTGAGATTTTCCTACTGACAGGCTAGCAATTAACCTGCTGCCACAAAACAACAACATGGAATAAAACAAAATGTGAGAAATGAAAGATTCATTATAGGTATCACAGAAAAATCTAGAAACAGCATCATTTCAATTGGGGTTCTTTTCCCTATGGTCATATAGTCTCTCCCGAACAAATGCAGTGTTGTTCAGTTATTACTTCTATTTCAGGATTTAATTTCCTCCTCAGCACTTGAAAATGCAAGTAAGAAGGAAAGCAAAGAATGAAAAATTGAAATCAAAGAAAAAGTCACTACACATATCTTGTACTTTACCTTAGCTGATGAACCAGGAGCTGCAAAAGCGTCAGCTACTTTCCGCCACTCCCCGCAAGTGAAACGGAGTCAGTGTTAGAATCCCAGTTAGTATTTTTTTCTCCTCAGAAAACTGAGTGGTTGGTATTGACTTTTGTTTAATTTCTCACTAACATATTCTGCATCCAAAATGAAAATTAAAGCTCAAAACATTTCCTAAGTTTTTAACAGAAATTATTTTGGCTTTGCAAACACTTCTGTTTATTAATATCTTAAGCAGAAAACACCACTTTCACATTTTGATTGAAATGCTACTGTTAATTGAAAAAATATTTTGACAAAACACCTTAATGCAATTTATCACTCCTCCTACACTTTCCTATTTCTGGAAATTACTTCTCCTACGTAAAGCCTGCCATGCAAGTACCGCAAATGCCTTCCATATATAAGGGTGGTACTTACTTTCCGGTGAAGGACAGCTGCCTGTATTCAGTAAGCCCTATGCGGCTGAAGGTGGCTGCACAAACTAAGAAACAGCTACATGATGGGCTTAAAGTCACCAAGCCAGTCTTCGACAGATGCCAGAAAAATATATACATTTATATACACAAGTTGAAATTCTATGGTACTGACCATTCAAATCACAAATTAAGGACTCTTAAATGTTGTAATTCCACACTAGCTCTTCTGAACCTAAGAAATATATACTTGCTTGGGTGAAATCGGCCAGGCTTACCTTAGTCTAAACACAATAGCTTGTTTCAGGCAGAACAGGCACCAACACTGGGACTACATCAATGGGAAAGTTCACCTGGAGAAAGAGTAAGGCACACGCAAATGCTACACAACACAGGAGGTCCAGGAGGCAGCCAGCAAAGCCCCCAGACTAATAGGTGCTCACCAGAAAGAGGCCAAGATCTCTGGATCACCCTAATGATGCGGATGTCAGCTTTTACCAGGAAACACACTGTATTAAACTGTTGTCCCCATCCTGTCGAAAATCTGACACAAGAGGCAGATGAACCTCTCCCGCACAGAAACCATGGTCCAAGAACACGACCCGATTTCTACCTCTTAAAACAGGAAAGGAAAACCGCGCAGACATGTCTGCCTACAGCAATGGTTTGTATAGATCCACAGAAAACTGGAAAGAGGGGAAGAGAGGAGAATCAATGAACCAGTTTCAGGGCTCCAAAAGCTTAAACAAGAAAAAGTCTATTATCACAAGCCTTCAATTCGCTATTCAAAAACCTACACCTGCACTGGAGAATTGTCAGAAGTGAAAAAAGCTTAAAAATTACCAAGTTAATGAGACACAACTGCCATTTACAAGCCTCTACTAATCCCAGTGGTTTAATCCCAGTGGTGCTCAGCCAGTTTTTACTTAATGCATAGCTAGTCATTCATTCCCAAATGAAATAAGTCAGGCTTTTGTGAATAAAGATTGAGTAAAAACAAAGTTATGACTTAAGGAATTGGCCCCAGGATGTCAATTCACTGTCATGAAAATAAAAATTGGACCCTGTACGCACACAATGCTTATTGGTACCGCTAGCAGTTACTTGCTGTTGAATGGACATATAAATGCACGCTTTTTTATTTTGGGCTTGTTTTTAGGCTGCTACAATGAAAATCCCATTAGAAAAGTTGTCTTTGCAAAACTACAAGCAGACAATACATCAAAGCAAGCTACCAAATATTTACGCCTTTAGGGTCATAAAAATTTGCAAAGAAACAAGCACATTTTAAAAAAATAAAATTGGTCAGTTCCCCAGAATGTCATTTCAATGAATTTTAGCCACTAAGTGAATTGTTCTCTGGGATGCCATGCCCAAAATCTTGAGCAGTTATGAAATCGGGACAAAGACAAGGCCTGCACATCACACACAGGGCAAGGGAGTGACAAGTCAGAGAAACTCAGGGCTGCACCAAGCCAAGAATCTGGCGGAGGAAGCCCATGCGGAAACCAAGTGATCCAGGGAAGGGAAGAGCAGGGTACCAAAGTGCAGTCCCTAAGAAAAGCCTGATAGCAGGACTTGACTGCTTAAGCACAGCCTGATAAGGAATAACATTTGTCATGAAATCACTTAACAGTGAGTGACAATAACAACCACAAAGTCATAACTTTGACTTTACCAGTAGTCCCATGGACATTAATGTCAGGTGCTTTTCCCCATGTCCACCATACTGGTTTGTGACAGAGACAGAACAATTTTTAATTTGCCTAATTTGTTTTAATCGTATAGAAATATATTTTTAAGTAGTATTTTGGGTTTGAGAGAAACCAACTATTTTGACTGGTTAACAAATAACTCTTATTACCCAAAAGACGAGAGAAAATGCTATGAAGTACTGAGATTTACAAGCCCTTTAAACTGAAATATTAGTATCTTATTAACTGGTGTGTTTTTCACACTAGAGAACCAGACCAGAGAAAATTAGGGAAGCTTCTAAGCACCCTTGAAAGAAAAAGAGAAGGAAAATAATACTGAAGCACCTCCCACACAAGTACTTTAGTTCTTATGAAAGTACATAAGAACTTCACTAATATATGAAAATTGCACACCTTCTACAATTTTCATGGTTTTCAGTTAAAGAAGCTTATCTGTCATACTTGAAAATGGTAAACAAAAGGCTGTGTTCTAATTAAGGTGACTATTGGCCATCTGTTATGTAACTAAAGGACCAATTAGAAGAACAATGTCTAATTTGATCAACTTCAACTGACCAGGTTAATTCATGAAAGGTTCCAAACAAATTTATAATCTTTTCTAATCACTGTTGGATTAACTTGATTAATCCATTTGAATGTATATAGTGTTCTTACACAACCACATTTTTTTCCAGGTATTCCACCTATTTTTCCTTTACTATATGTATTGAATTACTTTAAGAAAAAGTTTTCCAAAGTTTTGGAATTTTATTATGAAACCAGAAAAGTCATCCAGTGAGTAAATGAAGTGTTTCATGGAGGACAATTCTTTTTCACAGAACACTCATTTCCCCTTTAGCCTTTCAATGAAGAGTGGTAAAACTTCATTATGGAAAACAAACATTCTGGTGTTAGAGGCCTGGAAATGTATGCTTGTTTTAGTTTTGCACCAAACCATATATGAGAAAGGTGGATCAACTACAGTTAATCATCTTTCCCAGCTACAGACTTTTAAAACTGTACAGTAGGCATCCTCACATCACCTACTGGTATTTGCTGGGCACCTCTTCAAACCATATGGTTTCTCCAATTCCAGGAGTTCTTTAACCCCACAAACCTCAGGAAACAGAAGAATAGCATCTCCCTCCCATCTGTAGTTGACGTGCTTACTAGCACTGGGAGAAGAAACCCAACCTAAAACAAGCCACATACATTGCAGGTGACTCCCCAGCAACATTCCTTCAACCAGGTCCACATTGTGTTTTCTCCTCTTCATAACAGCACTGGATGAAGATGTGTCACAAATTCAGAGAAGGCATACATGACAAGTCTGGTGAGAAGAAAATTAGCTTATCTTCTTTGAAAATTAAGCTGGAGATAGAAATGGCAATAGTTTACAAAGGCGAGGCTGACAACTTGAAGAGATAATGCCATGCTATCTGCATTGACTCGTCTACTCCTTTGGTGTCCCCTATGGTATAACCAGTGTAAGGAATACAGTGTGCATCACTGACTTAAATTCACTCCTCTGACAAATGATATAGTAACTGAAATGGCTTCTGCTAACTGTAAACAGAAGTTAGCTGGCAACACTGGATGGTAGGATGCAGGAACTTTTTAATGCATTTGATAAATTTTAATTTTAATTGCACTACTAACGCCGGCATCTTGCTTTCTTCCCCTTAATGAAGCACATAAAATCCAACCCTTCTCTTAATGATTTCAGTCTAAGAATTAGATTTTTTTACCTTGCATTATCAGCATGGCAGAGTCATTGCACATTTCATCCTGACCTAATCATTCCATTCTCCCTGTTCTGAAGAAGCTTGTCACCATTTAACTCACTAGCACATTTTTCTCTTGCTTTCAGTTGTACAAATGCATGCAATAGCAAAGGAGTTTTATTTACTGCTGTCAAACTAGTTGGATTAGAACAAACTTGAAGACCGTGTTGTGTGTAAAGCAAGTACCAAGCAAAAGACGACTGCAAACCCTTTGAATACATGCTATCTTGCAATTGAATTAAAAACCTTCAAGAGAATTTAAGAAAGACAATTGTCTAGGCTTTTCAGTTGGGATTAAAGTTGACTAATGGAACTAGGCACTTAATTCCCTTCAGCCCTTTTTAAAAAGCTTCCCATTTAATAATTAATCCCATATAGGCTTTACCTTTCACAGAATCTTGTGCTCAGTAAATTAACATGGGAGTCAAACTCAGAACAACTGCTTGGCTACCTGTATCTTTTTTAGCAGCACCATTAAAGTAAGGTCAACTATCCTAAACTCCCAAAGGCTGTAATCCGGAAATACAATTGTGATGGTGTTCCTAAATTTAAGGACTATACAGTCTCCTCAGCATATGGTTCTATCCCAAATTGCCCAGCGCTGGGCAAGGTCGCCATTCAGCCTGCCCACAGCAAGTATCTTGCTGCAGCAACTACTGGCTTCCCGCTACCTGAGCTAGCGTGAACTCCTGCCGCTCCTTTGGGCTGGACTGTAGGCACACACAATTTGGGAGGGCTGTCTTTATGAGGCCAGTTGTATTTGAAGAAATAACTTCTACTATAGAGGAGAGTTCACATCTTTTCCTGCAGTGTGTCCAGCAGACTTCTCGAAATTGTCCCCTGAAGGATCAATGCCACACCAACATGAAAAATAAGTACCTAAATAGTTTGATTATGTCAGAGAAGCATATTCAATAGCATTGAGATTAGGGCTATGTAGATCCATCTAGCTCCAGTTAAGCAACAGGAATGTGAAGATCTGATGTAGAGCATGATATACGCCCGTTCATGTTGTAGCTGATACCACAAAACAGATAGTGTGAAGTACTGCCAAATTAATGTTCTTCTGGGAAACCCATTACTCTTTGTATTTCTTTAGTTTACTAGATTTTATCTGTGCAATCTTAGTATTGTGTTAATATAGTTTATCTCTCTACTATAGATAACATACTCCTTATGGGGAGAAAAACTGAAAGAAGCATTATGTAAAAAAATAGTACAAGTGCTTCACAAAGCCATTTCTCATACACCTTAGACCTCCGCATGACCTATTTCTAACAGATCCACATAAAAAAATAAACTTTTAATTTCCTCCTCCAACATTTCTCAGCACTGTATCATTCTTTCCCAACATCAACATAAGTACAGCAAATCTTTAACAAACGACCTACAGGGTTTTACAACATTTGTTGTAAGTTACTTAATAAAAATGTTTTATTTACAAGTGTCTAGAGTACTGTATGTTGATAGCCCTGAAAAAGGGTTAAAAATGCAACTTGGACTTCCTAAGGGTTTACACTGAAAAATCAACATAATAGTAATAAAGACCCCAATTTAACACACACTTAAGGCATGCTGTAAATAAAAGTTTTAAAGGCAGAAAAATAGTAGTTCTTAGACTAAAAAAAGGGAGATTTTGAAAGACAAGACAGTTAAACAAAATGTATTGGAACCATGCCCAGTTTAAAAATATTTTTCATTTGTACTTTTTCTAAAGTATAATATAAACAAATCCATTCTCCTAATTAAACTGATTACATCAATAATGCACAATTAATTCAGCTGCATCTCAGGCAAAGATGACACCTTCCTATGAATCAATCTCATCTCTCCATAATGAAACAAGACAAAATGTGAATGTACCTTTAGAGCCTGGGTGGAGATTGGCAGTGGTAGCACATCTGCATGGCAGCATTGATTTCCATGGCACAAGCCTGACTTGCACCAGCTGACTGTCTGGCTTTTGGCCAGAAGCTCCACTAGGCTGGTATAAAACAACTATTCTATGGGGACATCCATTTCACTAGTCCCTTTCCTACAACCTCCCTCCTTAAATTTGGGAATCTCTAGACACAATTCACACTGCTTATCTGCATACCTCAATGCTGAATGGAAAAGAACAGATCACCAAATTAACTCAATTTCCGTCACTATGCATCATGCCTTGGTTTCAGTGGGGTTTTTTTCCCCAAATGTCAGGGCAATTGGAAATACAGCAGGTGGTCTCTTTGAAAGAATGTCTTTGTAGGCTACATGTCCATGGCACTCAGTGATCGCTCATGCCTATGAGCAGCTACGTGATCTTTTTGCATTGTGACACACTGCTCATTTCAGGCTCCTCATTGCCACACTGCTCACATTACAGTTGACAACGTGATACTAGGCACATTACTTTGCAGCATCGTTTAGTGGTACCGCTGATGTGGAATATTTATTCAGACCAAACTGAAAATCGGTGTGATGAAATGCTGTTCATTTTTTAGCCAAGAAGTTACCAGGACATGAAGCTCCTGATGGGTGGCTGAAAGGAGGCTCAAAGGATGTACCAAGTTCACAGGATATGTCAAGTAGGTTGAGGGCATCAAGGACTTCACACCAAGTAGCATCTTTAACAGACATAATGAGACAGGCATTGACTTAAGACAATAGTTCCACAATGCTCTCACCTGTGTAATCTTTGACAATTCATCAAAATCTGCGTCTGCTTAAGTCTAACATCCAGATGAACATACTTCCTATGAAGTATGGCTTGTGTGCCATAATCCTAATTTTCCAATATCTAACCATTTCTACATAATTTCCAACCTTCGTGGCAATAAAGGACAATCTTGCAAATGCTGTGAAGAGCACACAAGTGCCAAATCTACACACCACCTAAGACATGAATTTTCTGCTCCTTTCCATGGCCCGCAACCATAGCACTGAAGCCCGTGACAGAGTATCAATGCCATTAACGTCACCACCTATCTTCTTAACACACAGGAGTGTGAACCGACGCTGTATAGGCCAAGAGTTGGAGTGATCACAAGGACAGAAATAATAGGGAAAAAAACAAAGGAGATTCACAGAGGTCTGGAAGTAGAAAGAGAGAGGAGAAGATAGAAATACAAGAGTAACAATTGCCAAAACCAAAGCATGCTTCCTTACTAGGGCGTAACATGGAAGACGGCACTACATTTAATCCATGCATCCACAACATCCTTGGCAGGCATCCACTGCAAAAAGCAAAGGCCTAAAACCATATGAACTCCTGTCAGCAAGGCCATAAAGTTGGAATAATTCAGGTATTTGTCCCCAAAAAGGCACTTAGAAGTCATGACTTAAAAATCTTCCACATGAAAGAAACTATGATGGTTCTGTGAAACAGTACATACCGATGACTACAGAGGATATTACATTTTTGGAAGCTACAGCTCTACACTCCCTCCACAAACCGACTGTAGGTTTCCCTTCCACACGGCCTGCATACACGCGCTCCCAGCTTTGCAGACTGACTGCAAAGGAGAACGTAACGTGCTTTATGTGAACCAACACACTTTGCAAACCAAATGCTGCAGTTCAGGTGACTGCATGCCCTAGTCTGAATAGAATACTTAACATCAAGTGACTTAAAATGCTGAATTCAATCAACTGATACTTACATAATATTAAATTATTGTTTTAAATTATTTTGAAGTTTTACAAAAACTAATTAGAAAACTGATGGTCTAGCAGATCAAGATTAACCATTACAAAGAACTAACTTCTATTTCATCCTGCTGCTTTTGATAAGCTACCTCCATACAGCTTTTAAGCTTCTACAAGAGGAAAAAAAAAATTAGCCTTCAATCATCCTTTGGTGGCTTTTCAAGGTTGCAGCTTCATCATACAATGACACCCAAGTTAACTCTGCACGAGACAGCTCATGTCTGGAAGCAATACAACTGCATTTATTTTGTCGCCGTGCTGCCAGACTTACTATATCAGGCCGGTACAAGCTGAGAGATCTCTGAACCGCAGGCAAGCGTGTCACTGACCTTTCTTCTCTCCATTACATCCTCAGTGGATGTTCTCACAAACTAAACTACATGTGTTTTGAATAATCTGTTCTATCTTGGTTATAATCTTATCCTTTTACCACCTGAGATAATCAAGGCTGACAATATTCAGAATTGAGGCCCTGATCCTAAAAGCATTAAAAAGCAGGTATTTTGTTTGCCTCCACACACAAAAGTTTGCATGTTTCATAGGAATATGCAGTAACTGGGATGAAATTATAAGCACTAAAGTGGCATAAAATATTGTGCCTTTAAAAATAATTACTTCACTACTACCTGGAAAAAACTGTTATTTTCTAAACACTGAGTAAAATGTCATAGAACATATTTTTAGGCTAGACTACCACAATGGAAATGAAAATGCATTTTAAAGATAAAATGTAACAGCTAAGAGAAATTTGCAGAGGAGTTGTATTGATTTAGGAAATTCCTAAAGACCACAGACCACAAATCCTACCAGCCTTCTTGATATATCCTGCCTTTCTTGATCATGCTGAGTATTTCAGGAAAGAATGCTGGCACCAAATTAAGCACAGGCTGTTGGATGTCAGCTTTACATAAGAATCTGCCTTGTGGTCATGGCAATAATGTTAATGAGGCTCCTGGCTTGTCTTATTCGAGGTATGAAGATTTTGTATGTGCAAACCTTCATAGAAAACCTCATGTAGGTCAAACCTGAAACTCAACTAAATGTTAGAAAACCAGAGAAATACGTGTAAACTATCCTACCTCAGCAGTTTAAGGCTTATATCTGTACACAAAAGTTAGCACACTGCATGCTACAGTGTGAATTCAAGATACACCAGCCATTCTATCTCAATCTTCTGAGGAGACACTCAGTGCATTGATGATACTTACCTGGAGTAAGCGCGCTTGGAGCTGAGTAAGCTCCTGGCAAGGGGCTTGCAGTGCTCTGTACATCTGCGTCGGGGCTTCATGATACTGCTTTGTTTCCCTGTGAGGAGTCCAAAGCCACAGACACTGCAAAACTGCACAGCAAACCCTATCGAAGTCTTGATGGAGCTTAAAAGCAACCATTTGTTTTGCCAGTTTAGCAACAGGTTCTTAATACATGTGCACACATGCTTGTGCAAGCACAATGGGGGAGGCAACAGGGTGACAAAAACCAGCAGCCTGGGTATATGAAGCAAAGAACCACTCCTTTCATGGGCACTACTGGCTTAAAAATGAAACGACGACCTGAAATCAAGCATACACTGTTTTCAAGCCTCGTCTTATCTGAAATTTTCTTGCATGCTATTAAAAGCATGTAATATCTCTACAGAGGTCCTTCTGAAAGGCTGTATTTTAATCAAAAATCCTGGATACTAGACACATTCTCGTTTGTTAATTTGTACTTGATTAAATGGTTTAAGACCACATCCGTAAACAGATCTTGTTGTTTGCGAAGTATCACTAGTGAAGAACAACATTTTAGGTCATTCCATAAACATCTGCTGTGTTGGGAAACAACACTGTGATGAGAAGATTTGGAAGAGGAAGTAATGTTTGTTTTTCTGGGAATCCCTTGAATGTTTGAACTTAAGTCATACTATGGTCCAAGTCTCACAGAAAAATATTATGGAGAACAGATACTTTGGAATGAATGCTTGTTTACTCATGCCCATTTATCAAACCCATATGTACACAACCATCTTCTAGTCAGCTACTGAAAGTACTTAAGTCTCTCACAAACTGCATGCAAAACTCACAATGCATCATTTAAAGGCAGAGAGACCAAGTTTGCAGAGCAATGAACCGTACCAGGACAGACTGATTTCTTTTAATTTTAGCTTTAACTTGGGCCAAATTCTTTAAGCTCATACCTAATTTTAGGAATGCAAATGATCCCTTGGAAACCCATGGAAATACTCACATTTTAAATTAAACACATGCTGAATTATGTTGGCCTTTCAGGACCCTGGGAATATTCTGTTACTGCTTTTAGCCCATGTCATTTCTATATACACGACAGACGTTTGTGAAATACAGTTTTTACACAAAATTGCTCCACACAATTCAATACAAGTAAAAATTTATGCCACATTGGATTGTTTAGATACCTTACCTGAGTGTGTTACTCTGCATAAAATACAATTCTTCAAAGAATCATTAGAGGTTAAATTCAAGGCTTTGTATAAACATGCTTCCTCTAAAAATACTTCTGTATTACAGAAGTTGGAATTAATTTCAATAGTATCTACTTTAATAATATTCATAATTCATAGTTGTTGCCAAGCCTTCTAGTATTTAGCAAAGATGATTTTGACTTAAGACATCTAATATTTTTTTTTAAAAAACATGTAAGAAAAAAAAATATCTGCCATAACTTCCTGCCTGAAGCAATTCTTCGGTCTCGTTGAGAATATCTTCATAAACCCCTAGCTCCGCAGTGACTTCCCATGACAATATTCCTTTAAGATTCTAAGCCAGCTAATTTAAAGGGGCCTAGGGGAGCCTGCTGCACCCACTACAGGTAAGAGGAGACTGTGTGGTAATGACCAGCAGGGATAAGGGACAGCGGACAAACTCTGCCACTGAATCACTGCAGGCAGCTGCCAGTTTAAGCTCCCCATGGATCAGTTCCTGTCTCTCTGCACTGATGCAGATGTAGAGCTGTCCCCACTTTTTAAATTCCGCCTCCCCCCCACCCCGCCCTGCACACAGTACCAGGGTTTCATATCTGCATTCATGCTCCACTTCCATAAGGGAAATGCATCCTGGGCTCACAAACCCCTTTACCATACGCTGTGAGCTCTAGCTGGGAACTCCTGTGACATTTCCTACCACAGCGTACTCCGTTGAGAGGCACATGGCAAGTGCAAGTAACCAGCGATAGGACGAGAGGAAATGGCCTCAAGTTGTGCCAGGGGAGCTTTAGACTAGATACCAGGAAAAATTTCTTTACGGAGAGAGTGGTCAAGCATTGGAACAGGCTGCCCTGGGAGGTGGTGGAGTCACCATCTCTGGAAGTGTTCAAAAAACGTGTGGATGTGGCACTTCAGGACATGGTTTGGTGGGCATGGTGGTGTTGGGTTGATGGTTGGACTTCATGATCTTAAAGGTCTTTTCCAACCTTAATGATTCTGTGATGCATTATGATTACAGCACCAAAAGCCTGGGTTCTTTCCAGTTGGGTTCCTTAAAGTCAGGTTTTAGTATTCATTTTAGGGTTTAAGTCACAGTCACATTTTCTGAGGTAATCTTCTTTCATTCATTATACACCTGCTGCGTGCAGGTCTGTGATACCTGTTCCAGGATTCCTTCATGTGATGTTTCTGAACAGAGTAATAGGGAATAGTGTATTTTAGTCCATAAAGAAAAAGGACCAAGAATACATGGTTCAAACCACACAGATATTCGTCCATAATAATGCAATGAGTTCTTTTCTTGCATGTCCTTGCCTCCCTAGCACAGGGTACTAACCTGTCTCGTTACCATTAGCTATACCCCACTTTTATGCAGCCCTGACTTCAGTCATCACTCTAAAGTGACAGAAGGAACACCAGTGCAGACACCACCAGCACCCAGTGCTATTACACCGAGATGCTGTCCCCTCTCCTATGGAACTGACCCTGCTTGCCTGTCACGAGTGTAATAAACTCTGCTGCACACATTAGATGCGGCTACTGATGAAGGGAACAACACTTTGCTATTGCTTTACCTGCCCTATAGCTCTTCACACACACTTTCACTGGAACTGCCAAAAATACTCCCTTCTGCCCTTTGGAGTGAAAGAGCCTGCAAGACCCTAGCTTAACGCGTTATGTTAGGGAAGTGATTATGCCCCTGTACTCGGCACTGGTGAGGCCGCACCTTGAATCCTGTGTTCAGTTTTGGGCCCTTCCCTACAAGAAGGATGTTGAGGTGCTGGAGCGTGTCCAGAGAAGGGCAACGAAGCTGGTGAGGGGTCTGCAGCACAAGTCTTATGAGGAGCGGCTGAGGGAACTGGGGTTGTTTAGTTTGGAGAAGAGGAGGCTGAGGGGAGACCTTATCGCTCTCTACAACTACCTGAAAGGGGGTTGTGGCGACGAGGGTGTTGGTCTCTTCTCCCAAGTAACTAGCGATAGGACGAGAGGAAATGGCCTCAAGTTGCGCCAGGGGAGGTTTAGATTGGATATTAGGAAAAATTTCTTCACCGAGAGAGTGGTCAGGCATTGGAACAGGCTGCCCAGGGAGGTGGTGGAGTCACCATCTCTGGAAGTGTTCAAAAAACGTGTGGATGTGGTGCTTCAGGACATGGTTTAGGGGACATGGTGGCGCTGGATTAATGGTTGGACTTGATGATCTTGAAGGTCCTTTCCAACCTTAGTGATTCTATGCTCTATCATAAGCACGATCACCAGCATGGCAGGTAGACAGCATTGGGCAGAGCATAAACAAGGAGGCTCTGACTTTTATTGTTTGGGGTTTTTTTGTCTTTGGGGTTTTGGTTTTTTGTTATTTTGTTTTAAAGAGAATCACAGTTACGATTCCTGAGCTGTGGACATGGTTTAGGGGACATGGCGGTGCTGGATTAATGGTTGGACTTGATGATCTCGAAGGTCCTTTCCAACCTAGTGATTCTGTGAGACTCTTCCCCCAAAGGGAAGAGTACGAAATCATCAGCATTCCACAAAGCCTGCCAAGTCAACCTAACATGGTAACACATTGCTGTTCTTCTGGTCTGTATTTGAACAGGAAAAACAAAGATTTCAGCCTAATGTTTTAAAAGGTGCCAGTGACAGTGAATGTCTCATATTGCTAAGCACATTAAATTATTGATTTCTCCAGCTGACATGCACATCCTTCTATGTACATTTATCTGTGTCACACAGCTAAACAGCCAGAAATAGAAATATGCAAAATAATTTCAAAATATCAACATAAATATCTTAGTAGTAAGAAATCACTGTATCATCTCTACAAGGACATAGAATGAATTTGTTTTTCTGTGTTTTAGGTCTGCACTTTTATCACTTCAACAACATTAAATGCAGGTAGGCATTTATTTAAAATGTATTTCAGACTCATTTTTAGTAAATACTGACTCCAAATTACTCATCTTCAACCTTACCTTAAGCTGAACTAGCCCAGTTTTTTGCAACCTGTTCTGCTGAATAAAACAGATCCATGGCTCTTAAATACACAAGACTATTTTTGCCACAAAGTTGGAATACATGTGAATATGTATAAGTACCATGAAGTGTGGTGCTGTATTAATGTTTCCTCTATTCACTGAACAGTATCAACAAACACCAATACTTCCTTGAAAAAAGTAATTTGTCCTAGAAAAGAAGTGGGTTTTAGCCATCAGCCAACTGCTGATTATTTCAAAGAACTCAGTGTTACTCAGATCATAAGACAACTGGCTGTTGAGCATTGTATCCATATTTCATTGTAATTTCTTTAACCCTCATGCTATTTCACGCTTCGCATTACCTTTGCAAATACAGCCCTGATTCTGAAAAGATCTGTTGCCATTCTTTACAAGGAGCGCAGCAGAGCTCAACAAATCCCCATACAGCGCATGCATAATCCCACACAGCAAGAGCAGGAAACATCAGGATATAAATTACTGCAACAGGAGGAAATTCAGCATTTTGAAATCTCTACTTTCTACACACAAAAGATTAAATAAACCCTTGTGAAATCATGTGGGAGCCTTCGTTAATTACAGATATCTAGCAATCACAAAATCACCCCAGGATTATTTCATGAAAGCATACAGAGTAACTTAATATACTTCCTCCGAACTATTGCTTCCTACTCCAGGGCAGTGCTAGCATGTTTCCTAAAATTACAATGCTAGGTAGCCATCTCCTGTTCTCTTTTAAACCACTGTATCAATATGTTAGTATCATTGCAAATTCTGAGAGACCTGCATTATATCCCATAAATTAAAGATGATTTAGCAGAATTGTAAAGATTCTATAATAAATTAAACATTTAAGATTTGGCTTTACAAGTTTGTTTCCAGTCACATCTGAGATAGAAGTAACTAGACTGTTTTGAGAAATTTATAAAAAACCATGCATATGTCATCACTCAGCAGTGGAACAGCCTCCAACTTAGTAAGATAACACAAAAGGTACTTTTCTCCCAAATATATTCAAACAAAAAAAATTGTTTGCTCTTTGGTCACAGCCAAGTCAACAACCAAGTGTCATCTTAATAGTAAATGTTAATTATGGGAACATATTGTATCACATATTCTAATTTCAAACTTTCTGAAGAAAAATACAAGGTCAGGCTTCCCTAGTGATGTTAGAGCTGATGGCTATCAAGAGGTCCAAATGCCCCAAACACACTCAAATATTAAGTACATGCCACTGAATTCACCCGGATCAATAATGCTAAGTTTGTTCGCAGCACTAGGGCATGGTTAATATTGCACTTATTTCAGAGTACCATGTTTATGAAATAAACACAATTTAACTACCTGCCCTCTGATATCTTAATGACTAGAGACCCATTCCTTCATCTTTCTAGGTCTAGTGATTTGCTTACTTTCAGGATGAAAGAGATGATCTATTTGCACTTTATACTTTTTGGGTCTTTAGAGAACACTGTTATGTACCCTTCTATACCCATTATAGTTGATGTCAGAACAAGATTAAACTAAGAACCAAGAATGCTCTTTACAATCCCACAAATGCAAACCTTGGGTTGGGCAGTTTGGAAAGCCTACCAAGGGGGACAAAACTAATAGAGCATGCAGGAAAAAACCCTCTCTTTCCAGGACTTAAATTGCTTTATGAAGGTTTGCTTGCTTTTAATGCAACTACAGGATTATTATTACAACTTCTGTAGAAAGAACTCAAATGTCAAAAACACAGGTCAGAACACACAACAGGAACAGGCTTTTGGTCACTAAGACATATCCCTAGCATATGAAGCAGTCAAATAATCTCTTCCATAAATGAAAATAAGATTGTTTTACTTTCATTATCCATTAGAATATGGTTTGGGAATAAATGGCTTTTTTTATACTTAGCGTTTCATGTGTGCAATCTATCTTGTGCAAAGAAGTTAAACACTATATATTGGTATTACTTATAACTCCCTTATACTATTATGAAAATAAAGCAGGACTCTGTATATGACACTCCACATACTCAGGATTGTTCTCACACCAATACTCTTGTTTGCCTGAAGTTGTAGAACACTGTCAGTTCTCTTCTGTAGGACGTCTTGTGTTGGGCGTATTACTTGAAACACAACCCTATGGACAAGTGAAAATGTGAACTTTCATCTTTTTTTTCTGCTTAGTTGCAAGCCCTGATGCCTGCAGTGTAATACAAACGCTCTCTCAAATTCCAGCTCTGTAGAGTAATAAAGAGTTCCAACAGCATAATTACTAAGCCAATCTCCTGTCTTATGTTTTATCCCTTGGGTTTGAAATTTCTGATTAATATGAAAGCATACTTTCAAAGGCAGGAAGAGCAGGCTCTGTATGAGCGAACAAGCCAGAAAACACATGAACTCCATTAGTGATGGGGTCATCTTCTGTATCCATCAACTGACATTTTTATCTTTTCCTTTAGATAGATATTAATCTAAAAAAACCTATTTATCCTTTAAAGGCTACCAGAATTACCACACGAGATGGATCTTCCCTGTAAAATCTCTGTACTTGATGAGCACTGCATGGGACTTGATTACAAATCATGACTCTTAACAGCAGCTTTCCAAATGTATATGTACAATAGCCAACAATCTCTAGTGAGTATCAGACACTTTTGCCCATAATATGAACCCTGCTTTCATATGAAAAGGCAAGAACCAGAAGTTACTTTTATCAGTATCTTCATGAATTTCTTTAAATATGTTTGCTAGCCCAGAGTTATGTACGGCCAAAAGTCCAGCTCACTCTTCTGAAATGTTCAAAACTTATCAACAAAAGGCTGCTGAGGAAGTTCTCTCTTTGTCCTTAAGGAAGCCAGCCACATTTCCCTAGGTGTGAAGGGCAATACATTGGCTTTAGCACCTGCATGCATACCTAAAGTTTTAATTTTTTCTTTTAATGCCCTTGTTAAGATTATTGTTCGGATCAGAAAGCATTCAACTTGTTATCACAAAAAAACAAGCAGCACAGTATTGAAGTCCTAATTTTAGTAAAAAAAAAATCATCTGAATGGCTCCTTTTCACTTTCTTTGCTTTGAGCAATTCATTGCATAAAGTAAATAACATGAAGCAAAGAACAGTTCAACTTCTAATGGCTATTAAAACAGAACTATGGGAGGCTGGGAGTAGGGAAAATGGTGACACTGCAGCAGAATGCTGTTCCACTTAGAACCACTAGTTTGTTTACAAAAAAGAAAAATTGTATTGAAAAATGAACTCTCGTTTTAAAAGTATTGTCCATTATAAATCATGCTCTGCAAGACATACAGAATACACATAATCTTTGTCTAAATCATAATAAGCATTTGGCCTACTGATTGCTTGCAGGTTTTATTGCCCCAAGACAGCTGCATTGTATACAAAAGAATTTTAAGAATCACTCCTTTCCAATATGAATTGCCCCTTGGTTTAGAGTCATGAGATCAGATCAATAAGAGCACTTGATTTGTTTTTCCATGTAGCAAACATTGAGCCCTCTTTAAAAGGAAAGCTAAAAAACAAGATCCAGGATGTATGTCAATGACATTCCTAAGTTCCCAAGAGGTGGATGGCAGACAACATACTATGGCAGCACAGGGAAAGGATGGTGTGTCGCTGCAGGTTCAAAACCTGGGCAAGAAACAGGAAAGATGAAAAGACTGGTATCATCTTCCCCACAGGATATGGCCAAACCAGGACTATAAAATGGCAACTTTGTCCACTCAAGGGAAGTTGTCCCAGAAATGCTGTTCCTTTTCACTGGCTATTTTAACACTTCTGAGTATTTACATAGGAAGAAAGTCAACCAAAGAAGTTTACTTATCCTTACTTCAAGTACAACCACTAAAAACAAGTAAGCTGATTTTTGGAATAAAGCATTAATAAGAAAGTAGTTGAGAAGTAGGGGATATCAGATTCAAGACAGGGAGAAAAGTATAAAACAACTTAACACTTTGACTCCATCGTTTCTTGTTGCATAATGTTAATAGACCATTACAAGCAGCTACTTTTTCTAGCCTCAAAAAGCACCTGAAGATTCCAAACCCAGAGATTATCAAGTTAGGAAAACATGATTTATTCAATTTTAGGAACATTTTGCTAAAAAGGCAGTTGCTGTTGTCTAGTAATCATTCTGTTTGAGAAGATAAATTCAGACAAGTATTGCAAACCTCATACAAATCTCAAACACCTTGTGCTCTCTGAACATTTGCTGCAGTAAACAAAAAACAACTATTCAGTCTCTCTGGACTGTAAAAATCTTTGGATTGTGACTACAAAAAAACAGTAGTTCAGTCAAGACTTTGATACTATCAGTAGGTAAAATCACAGTCAAGCAGAAATTTTATAGTGACAAAGATTCATTAAGAAAAGCCTGGTTCAGGGAATCAGGGCTGATTGTTCAGAATGTCTTGGGCTTGACTGATGAGCTTGTCTGTTATCTCTGGGCTGCACTGCACTGTTAGTCACAAAGGAGCTTCTGACGGTATCCTCTCCTCTATACACACAGAAGTGATCTTTTAAGGACAAAGTTGACATGGTACAGAGAACCTGGAAGAGGTAAAGCTCCAAAAAAAAAAAAAAAAAAACCCAAAAAAACATCACCCAAAACACTCCGCTGAGCACTTCTGAGTAGATTTCTTTCTAAGCATCCCTTAGGTGACCTTAAGTCACCTTTATTTCAAGATGTCCTATAGAAAAGGAGTGTGAAATCTGATGCTCTCCATCACCAACCAGTAACTTCATCCAGTTTAGAGGAGAATGTGTTGTAACTGTAGACAACAATAGGAACAGACATGTTGCTAAAATCATGTTCCCGAGGTCTTACTTGTGTGTTCTTAACTTCAACAACAGCATGTTCACAGTTGGAGCCTACAGGTCCAATACAAGGTGTCTGCTGACAGATTTAAATTAAGGCCTTAACACACACTTTTCATATCTCTATTTAAAGCTCTAACTTAATACTACTGTGATAATTATCTTATTGACTTGCATTCTCTGTCTCACTGGGACCTAAAAAGTTAAAATTGCTCTGTTTAAAAATACACTTCAATACTTCTGAAGCAAGACATTACTTTCTTTTATTAGAAGTTGTACTGAATGAGCAGAATTTGTCAGAATGTACTAAAACACGCAAAGAAATCATCAATAGGCAACATGAGTTACCCTACTGCCAAAAAACACCAAAACCAACCTAGTGCAGAAGCCTCAGAGTAAGGAGCTTCTTGAGCCAAAAGATGTTACTACATTAAGAATTGCATTGGATCAAAACACTAGATATGATTTCTCTAGGGCGGCTCAATGAAAAGCACTGAATTTACATGGCTTTTCTTTCCCCAGAACATATGAAGTTAGCATCTGGCTACTTTTGTTAAAAGTAACTTTTTTTTCTTCTTTTTTTGCCCCTCTCCCCCCCTTTTTTTAAGAATAGCTCATTGTTGTGCTGTATAGCTGAAATCAATTTATTCTGTAGACAGACACGTTCAGTATGGATTTAATAAATAATATGACTGAAAAAGTATTTAACATCAGAAAATTCTGCTGCCTAAAATAAGAAACTATCCAAAGTTAGAGACATTTTACATGTGCATGTACACTCCCACATGTGGATGTATGTAGATGTTTTGGGCTGGGATGGGGCATGGTTTTCTTAGTAACTATCCACTGAGCACTTTCTTTTGATACCCTAATGCAACAGCAGCATTTTGATTTGAAAGTGCAACGAACCACAAGTGCTGCAAGTGCTAACCTATGTGGGATTTTTAGCTATATTAATCTGGAATTCTAACATCAATAGGAATCTTTCAACTAGAGCTATAACTGCAAAGCATACTGTTTCTGTTCTAGGGTAAAATAGGTTCAGTTATTCAGAGATGTTCAAGAACATTCACAGAGTTAAAATTCAGTCTAGCTCTGATTTCAGTCAAATCCATGAATTGTAAATAGAAACACTCTAATCCCACACAGGGACAGCAGGGAACTCCCAGGGCCCCTGTGATATGCTGAATAGGTTCTTTTGGGAAGGACTGCCACACTTCAAGAATATTGATGGAAAAAGATTTTGTTTTCCACAAAAAAAAAAGGGAGGAGGGCTTTCCCTTTTTGTTGTGGGCTTTTTTGTTTTCTTGGGGTTTTTTATTCTCCCTGGCACCAGCCAAAGATATATACATGCTCTTTTAATGAATTCTGTTCCCCAACTTATAAGCAATAGGGTCCATAGTGCCTTACCACAACGTGTTTTTCCAGCTATACAACAAATAGTACAAGGTCATTACTCCAACCTTAAAGATATCACATATGGAAATCTCCTTGCATAAATTAAATGACATCACAATGCACACTTTTGGGCCTACAGGTTATATGGGTTCAGATTTGATGATGTACTTAATTATTACTTACATTTTCAAAACAGATCTTAAGCAGAACATAAGTGATTCTCCCACTTTTTTTTTTTTGTTCTTCCAGGAATGGTTGGGTGATGATCCTCCCATACATTTTCATTTGATCTATAATTTTGTGTTGACTGCATGCCATCCCAACTGAGAATATTTTTTCAAGTTCTGGGCCTTGTTCTGTGTTAACAAGGTTAAAAAAACAACTTTAAGACAGGACAACCCAAGTCTTGTTAAAAAAACATAGCTGAAGTGATCGCATGGTTTTCCACTGCAAAGGGTATTCATGCTACTGCTCTTACATTGCCACTTCTAAAACATCATATACAGATCCATGCTTTAATTAATATGGTTTAGCCAAACAACATCAAATGGTCTTCAATATCACTGGTGACAGACATGATGTAAATACAAAAAAGGATGATATTTCAAGTAGCAAAGTTAGTTTTGCTCTGTAAATTCTAAGTGGAATGAAAAACATTGAGGACTTTTCGCTTCACATACAACATGCGCATTTAATAGATTAATTACTTTTTAAAATTGAAGATTAAACATCTTTAATACCTAACATCTCAAGACCCTCCTCTCCCTTGGAGGGAACACAACCAGGGATACACCCAAAGATGGAATCTAAAGGGAGTCCAAAATTGAAAACAGAAGAACGAACAGCTCTTTACACTTATAAGTTATGCTGAAAACAAAACAGAAATAGCATCCAAATACTAACAAGAGCCTCTTCACATTTACAGCTCAACACAAATATTAAAACAGTTTCAGATAAAGTTTCATTACCCACTTCATGGATCAGTAACTGCATAGGTTTTAAACAGCAAGCCAAGATAAGAACATCTAAAATACTCTAAAGGTCATCATAAAGGTTTAATTCCATTTTTATATGCAAATATTTATTCAAACAAATTAACACGCATGTAAATCTGAGAAATTCAAAGGTTAGCATGTAAACAGACTTGAGTTACTTTGCTCAAGAGCCCTCAGGGCTGTTGAAACTCATTTCCTGGCAGACTACTAAAACTCATACAAAATCAAAAGGGTTGATCTACAGAATTGAGTTCTTTGGTCCCAAATCAACAAAGAACCTAAGTATACATATATCTTTAAAGCCCATGAATCTAGGGCTAAGCCTGACCCGTGGAGTCAGGGCATCACCATGAATGGCTGTAGAAGGAAGATGTGAATGAGTTGCTGTCCTTAGGCACCAAGAAACTTGGCAGAACAAGAATATATTCAGTGTTTAGATTATTCCTCAGACATGCTATACTCTACAGCATAGCCTTCTTAATAAGCTAGAAGACCCCAAGCATCCCAAGCTGATCTGCTGCAGACACTCAGTGGAGCATACTGCACCCATGCAGAGTTCAGCCCAGCCAAGAAAGCTTAGATCTGTGACGGCAGCTGTGAATGGTCACACAGAAAACTGGACAACTAGCTGGAAATGCTCTCCACAGACTGAAAGCAAAACACGGCTGCGAGTCCACAGCATGTTGTGGAGAGGAAAGATGCCGCCCTCCACAAAGAGGGAATGGTCAACCAAGCACCCTTTCCACTCATCATATTAGCATGTGACTGAACAGCACTAAATGAAGCGTGAAAATGGCACTTTACTATGTTAGGATCAATGCTGGTTTTAAGATGGCTGTTCTGCTGCATAAAATGAAAACACAGGGATACTCACTAATGAAAAGGAGGCTTTACAATTAGTAGTTGCAACTGTGCAGCTGCCTCCTAGGAAGGAATGTTGTTTTAACACTCTGGAAAAGTTTCAGGTCTCTGAGACACTAGCCAGGGTATTGTCAGTGCAGACAGCACCTCACCAAGATAAGGAGTAGTATCTTCAGGATGTCACCTCGTTTTCATATTATGTAGTGGTCTTTGGTCCAGGCAAGAGGAAGCTACTCAATCACGTTGGTGATGCTGTGTGCAGAATTTCTACAAACAACTCTAGTCTTCTATCCAGGCAAAAGTTGCAATTAAGACAATGTTCCTGAAGGCAGCATAAAGCCAGACTGTCCCTGCAGCCTTTTTATAAAGGGGGTTGTTGCATGGTCCCTTGCACTTTACCCATGGCAGAGTAAAGCCGCAGCAAAGTCATAGGGCAGGCAGAACAGGGCAGCGGGCAACAATACAATAGACAGCTACATTCCTTCAGAGTCGGGTAGTGGCTTCCAAACTTTTCCACCTCTAAGCCAAATTTTTGTTGAGTTTGAAACACACACAGTTGTGCAACTAAATTTTTGTCTGGAGTTCCCTAGCCTATTAAGTAGGAACAATACAGCAACATCACATCCGTTCCTTTCTTTCATGAAAGGACATTAGAAGACAATTCATTCTGCTTGCAGTCTCTTCCCTGGCCTGAATGCAGATGTGTGGTGGCTCCCCAACTTTTCACACAGAAAAAGCACTTGGATACAACACTAAATAGAGGACTGCCTCCCTTATCCTTTGCTTACCTAGCAGCAAAGCCACTGCAAGTGTATCCCAAGTCTTCAGAATTTCGGGGTACTGGATGACACACCTTTTTTAATTTAATTTTTTTTTAAGCAATGCAGATGGGTATATTCATGTTGACTGTGTTCCCTATCTGTCGGGCCTGTAATCTCACTACACAGATTTTAAGCAACATGTTAAGGCCAGAACAGCTCCATTTGGACCCCTGCTTGAATAGGATCTTGCACTGCACCACCAAACACAGCACATGTTCTGGTGGCACTTGATATGACAGCAGTCCCAAAAGGTGTGTTGCTGAGTGTGTGGTGTGAAGAGTGGGTGGGCTGGGGGGGGAAGGTGCCTATAAGCCTGCTTTTTGCTGTTAGCATTTCAGTTTTATTGATGTTGAAATAAAAAGTCACTAAAAAATTGCTACAAAACCCATCAGTCATAAAACAAGATCAAAAGCAGGCTTACAGAAAAGATGCCTGCTTGAGGAAAAGACCTTGATGATGGCTTCGGAAATACAAGAAAGCACATCCTTAAATAATGTTTATAGCCTCAAAACTGCTCTGTTCAGACAGATTATAAAATTAGATAAAACTATCTATTGCCTTGAGTGATGACAGGAAAATGAACGTTTCATCCTCTACAGAACCAGGAATCTTCAGATAAGATTTGTCTCTGCCATCACAAGACAAATCCCTGTGGGTCTCATGCTGCTGTAATTTACACCAGTTATACCTAGTGTAACTCAAAAGCCTTCACTCACGTTACTCCACCTTCAAGTAGCTAAGAGAAGAATCAGTTTTCAGATAGAGATAACTAAGCAGTTTTAGAAACCTTCATTAGTTCTTTGTGTTTTCCTTGAAGCTGTGCCATCCCTGGGCTTATTTTATCTTTGCTATTCATCAGACCATTATTGCTAAGCATAGAGTAGGTAGAAGTGTAGGTAAGTATTTCTTTTCATATAGGTTTTTTTACACGTCTTATTTGTCCTTGAATTCTTAGGTATTCCCTTTCAGAATAGCAAAATGATGGCTGAGGTGAACATTCTCTCAAACCTGCTGAATATACTTAGGAAAAAAAGGGGAAGGAAGCTTTGTGAATACTAAAAAAAAGATTACAAACTTCATATTCCATTTAGAAAGTGTCTAGATTACAACACAAAAAATTAAAGCAAATTCTGATTTAAACCACTGCAACTATACTTCCTATTCTCCAACTGAAAGTGTATCCGACTCATCAAAAAACTCCACTCCACTCTGAAGTTAATGGTACACTCGGAAGAAATGGTAGCTTTGTGCTATCAAGTGCCATTTGCATGTGGCATCAGTGAAGGTCTACAAGAAAGAGATTCTCTGACTGAACCTCAACATCCACACCCCCAGCTCCCTATCAGCAGGCTAGATTGCAAATAGGCTGATTCTGTTTCTGTCTGAAACCAATGCCCACAGCTCTCAGGCTTATTTGTGTGAAGTGTCAGAACTCGGACAAGGAGCGTGCCTGAGCTTGTATGCTCTGCTGGATTAGCTTGATGTCAGGTGTGTTACTGTACAACAGCCACGTTTCAAAATAAATTTGGTATTGAACAGTAATAGCTTTTGCAGACTGAGGATATTGGAAAAGGAAAGGTTAATAGGGAAGGATAGCATCTGTTACCAGATGAATTAACACAGCTGGAGGGAAAAAAATATCTTTTGGACACTACAGTCCTCCTTTAGACAGAACTCCGAAGGGCTCTGACAAAAATTGTCTATTTTCCTTCCCAACTATATTGGCAAATCTAGTGAAGCAACATTATCTCACTTCCTCTCGTGCCATTTGCAGAATTTACTTTGCATGTGAAGTATTGCTCCTCTTCCTCCAGCTTTTCCAAATTTTGCTACCAAATACAGAAGCAGTAAGATTAAGGCAGATGTGTCTGATCACCACAGTCTTAGAATTGGGAGGGGAGGCTGGTGAAAGCATATTTCAGATACTATATTTAGCATATAAGTTATATTCTGGTGACATTTTAATGTTATTTTGTTTTCAAGAAAAATTGACTACACTGGATTTTGGTTCTTTATACATTTAGTTCCTCTCCTGGACTCAGTCTCCGTAAATTGTATTATTAAATCCAAGTAAAAAAGATCATGTGCCTGCCTCTCTATATGTATGCATAAAAATTTTTAAGTCCATGGCACATCCCAATAAAATAATCTTCACTTGGGAAACAGAAGCATCCCCTTTTCTCTGACATTGTAATTGAAAAACTTCAGTTTCATTCTATCCTTGGAGCCAGGATGTAAGCTCAGCTAAATCAGTGGGAAGATTACAAAGCATTTTCACTGCTTTTGGACCCAAAGCCAAGGTGAACGCTTTATTCGGTTTCATAAAGACTACATAAATAAATTTGAACCAGAGAAGAACATTTCACATTCCTATGATTTCAGGTGAAGAAAAATATTCATCTTGGTAAGAGCTACTTTGTCCCACACTGGTAGTATAACCACCTAACATCCACCATCACTATTCAGTAGCTTGATACTCAGAGATAGAGCCTACATGGGTGAAAACTACCATCGTAAAGATATGTAAATCCTTACAGTAACTCCAGGATGGCAATGGCTTCAGTAGGAACTTCAAGCAACCACTTCTGAATAACTAAAATTTATTTTACTTCCAGTGCACAGATCAACTCCCAGTATTCCAAACAATGCTGAAATAAGTTACATACATGAAGACTGACTTATCACTTTATGCTGTTCTCCCCTCTGATGGCTTTCTGCCTTGGGTCTGTCCCTTTGCTCCAGGAAGTATGAACAAGATTTCACAGCAATACAAAAAGCAAGATCAAATGAAGGACATGCCTGTCAGGTTGCCCACGATGGGTCAACTGTAAGAATTATTTCACTAACAGGAAGAACATGTGCATATCTGAAGCCTTCGATCAGCTTCTGTAGATTGGCAGAATCTGGCAACGAATCAAAGCTCTGAACTGCAACTTCTTGCATTGAAACACCTCGGTAGTTTGCACAATTGTCATTTTAGGAAGCAGAAACCAACTCTATAACAACAATGCTCACCGCTGCAGAAGGAATAGAAATCAGGTAGTGGTGGTAGACTTGGGTATCTCTGGAGGAGTCCTAGACACTTCAGTGATTCTGCATCCGTGTGAAGTCATTGCAACAACAGCAGGGTTGAGCCAGCATTGAAAAAAGCATCCTGCACATCCCCAGCACAGCCCCAACCAAATATCACACCTGAAAACAATGCCTTCTTTACAGGGCCAAAAAACCCATGGGATGTTATTTCATTCTCATATATACCTACACTGAGCCACCCAGACAACATTACATCAGTTTAACTTAGGCCAATTTAGGAAGTTATTTTCCAAATTTCTGAATTGTATTGATGCTTACTAAAGGATGTATTTTGCCTTTACTTATGAAGAATTTTTAAAGTAATGAATTATCTATTCATAACTAGTCAAAAAATCAATAGCAAAGTAATCTGGGCTAAAAGGATGCACGCTCCTGTATTCTTTTATTTCACTTTCATTTGCTAGTGCCCCTGAAACTTAATTTTTGTTGGCAATAAGTTTGAGGATGTTTACATTTTCTGACCATTGTTTTACAGATTATTACAGTTGAAGGAATTAGTCTTTCTGGACCATAAGGTTCAAAGAATTAAAAAATGAATTTTTTTTGTAGTTGTACATTTACAACTACTCCCAATTTTGTGGGCCATTATTTTGTCTGCAGCGTTAGAGTGTTTTACATTTCATATTTATAACAGCATATCATATGCTCCTTTTCCATTAAGTTTAGTGAAGAAGGAAGGATACAATGTGCTACAGCAGATGAGACTTCTGTTGAATCCAAATAGCCTCTTTCACCCTATGCACCATGCAACAAGATATGCCTCAGATTTAAAAGTTTAAGAGAATATTTCAGCAGGAGAGCTACACCTTTTTTTGCTCTTAAACAAAAAAATCTCACATTCAATGTTAAGTGCATACCTACATGACCAGCTGACTAAAACCAGTACTATTTGAATGGCTTAGATCCTTCAATGGGCACAGCACCACTGAAACTGAGAGTCCCTCCCACCCTGGCCTCAGCTGACCATGACAAATACAGTCCTCTTGTTATTAGAAATAACCTGTGTTTCCTAACAGCACAAAGGTGCCATTTTCCCTCCTAGCTAACAGACATAAGATCTTCATTTGTCTTTTTATACAAAGAAAATAACCAATGGTTTAGAAGCATCTGGATCATTCCCTGTTGAGTCAGGCACGGAAGGAGCCCTGATTTGTAACTTTTCATTTAGACCACTGAGGAAAAAAAAGCAGCTCTTAGCCACAAGTCAAAATATTTCCTTGGATGATTCTGTATGGGTAGAAATAGAAGGAAGGTTTTCCAGGGATGTTGGACCACATTTTCTGTTATGACTTTCACACAACAACCTGGGCCAAAACTACTAAGAGAAAAAAGTAGGATGTAATACATGAGGAACTGATTAAATGGGTGTAGAAAGGAAGTTCTAGCTCAGATAACTGGTTTTGGTCTGCTGGTCAGCTGTATTTTTCAGGGTGCTATTTATCCACCCACAATTACTACCTATCCAGTTGTATGAAAGCTGGTTGATGGATCCGGAGTTAAACAGCACTCTGTAGCTGGGCCAGGGCGAGCTAAGCCTGGCCACAGACAGAAGGAATGCGAAGTGTTTTCTGGAGCAGTGACTGCTTTTTGAGGTGCCAGTTGGGGCACAGGGCTTCAAGTGTTCCAAGAATCACTGGTCATATATGGAAAACACAGATATTAGAAAGGCAGCAAGGAGAGGCCTTCTCCAAACACCACTAAAAGGGAAAGGAATGGAAATCTAAAAGCTCCATGTTTCTACAAGTGCACCTCTAAAATTTTGATGGCAGGATACCATCTATTTTTATGGAAGGCCACTATTCCTGTTCATAGCCTTCTGCTTACAGTGAATATTACGAAACCTAACAAAAACAATAATAGGAAGGTTAAAGATATTATTACATCTCCTACAAACATGTCTTTCCCACAGCAATCTAAAAGAAGTTAAAGGAAGCTCTCCCAAGAAATGGACAGCACAACTCAGAAAAAGTTACACAACTACAAAACAGTCATGGCAAAAAGTGCAAGAGCTACCTGTTAAAGCTCTTCTTTCTAGTAAGAATCCACCAAGATTTGCATCAGTACTTCCATTCCAAATGTAAACATCTGCAAGGATCCTAATTTTAGCATGGTACAAAGACAAAAGTCTTACTACAGGAAGAAGAAGAGAGCCAATCTCTTAAACCTTTCCCCTTCCGATTAAAGATTCGGAGCAGATGTAGTTATCCTCAGCAGGACAAGGTTTCTAGGATTCTAAAATCTGACACAAACCACTCCAAGAGCTGTAAAGAGGCCTACAATACCAAGGGAAAGATTTGGGGGCATGTGTGGAAGACATGACCCATAAATTCCTTACTTCCAAGTCCTATTCTCACATTGTCACTTAAGTCTGTGGATATCCCAAATTTCTGGTGACCACCAAAGCAACAGTTAATTCATTTCTGTCAAAAAAAAAAAAGCCCCAGAGCCTCCTAGATCACTTTTGGGAAACAAGGCAAAAATGGGTGATACAGTGCTGTAACACACAGCTAACTGGAATAGTGTCTCATTCAAAACTACCACTTGCCAGTAATTGAAAATAAGGCATTCTCATGCTAGAATACAAACACACACACAAGGAGTTAAGTGGTTTGAGTCCACACCCTACTCCAACCACAAGCTGTAGGTCAGTCTCATTCAGCAAAGCTCCAGCTCCCCTTAAACCCCATTCTCCCATAACACAACTATACAACTTCATTTCAACACAGCCTGGTAAAGCATCGTTCAATACGGAAAAGGGAATAACAAACATACATCTAAAATGTTGTGCACTTACACAAGTGTAATGTGTCTACTGAAACACCTATATTTGCTTTTAAGATGAGCATGAAATGCTAACAAGAAGCTAATGTGGCTACAGTAGCAACTCAGTCCTCCACTTAGACAATAAATTTGACTGGAAAAGCAGCCAGAAAATCCCTCCTTTCAATAGAAATAGCGCTGGTGGGATAGAGGCTATCTTCGAGAAATCAGTAAGGTCTTATAGATCATCAATAGCATTCAGATTCACACCAAAAGCAAGAGCTCCATGCAACATTTGAAGAACAGTTAAAGAGTCAATGGGAAGCTGCTAGGCAGCAGCACTAGCCAACCACTTCCCCAATAAAATGGATAAGAAGTATGCATCAGATTATATTTAGAACCACACAAGTCTTCTTAATTCCTAAATCTAAAACATCTGAGCTTAGAGGAAATGTCTTAAGCTTTCCGCAAAGATGGTGATAATTATGGATCCAGTACTTCCTTAAGTAAACCCCAACTCCTAACAAAATAATCCAATAGCTACACTTCCAAAATATTTACACTCCAGCTGCATGGCCAGAAATAGAATCCAAACAGATATCCATGAAGAAAGGCACAGGACAAGGAATCCATGCTAACTTCAAATGCGATGTATTGCACATATCACTTCACAGGTATTTTTGTAGGCAGATGATGAACAACTATTTCAACTTAAGGTCAGATGGAAGAATAAGTTTTAGTGAGAATCACGTTCTCATACAATGGATTTTACCAGATCTCTCTACGCAGTTATAGTACAGCAGTCTTTCACATTACTTTACCACTGCATCCTTATAAATTTCAGTCTCTCCCACCTTACTGGTGTACACCGAACCAGTCCAAGTACTGCTTCAAAGCAGCTTTGATAGCCATGCCATGGGAAGGAGGGAAGAAGGCAGGAGGGGGTGGCTCAGCTGTTCTGACATACAATCTTTCAATTGCAAATCAGTGATCCTAAACTAGTGGTAGAGCAACCAGTAAGTGCAGGGTCAACATTCAGTGAGGCATTCCCTGCTCTGCACATACATTCTTCCTCCTTTCCTCAAGAGATACACCTAAGGGAAAAGCATAAAGGACAAACTGAAGTAACAAAGAGGTTAAAAAATTACTGCTCTACATATTTGTCCATTCATGCTGTGAGTGGCTGAAACATGCAAGCATGCAATTGCAAAACAAGCATATAGTTTTCCTTTCCTCACTTCCAAAGCTTGCTACAATTCTAAAAGGTTTTGAAAATATTTTGTCTGAAGGTAAATGCTCACATGAATAAACTCACTTAAAATCAAGTACACATCTTTTTAAACTAAAGTATCCTCAATGCCTATCTGCCTCAACCACAATGCCTTCAACTGGTAGGCAACCTGGGAAACCTTGACATTCCAGAGTAACAACATTTTGACAAAGATATTTTGAACTAAGATGAAGCACAGAAAGTCTGAAATCTGATCTAGAAATCCCAACACTGCAAATGTGCTTGTAAACACTAAGACTGCTATCTCATACTGAAAAACGTGATCCTTTTGCTTTTACACACCCTCCATCTGTCTATATTCCTCTGTCTCTCATGTTACAGTAACACTGTAATCTTCCTGGCATGGTTTCTTAGGTTTTTATATACAGCACAGTGAAGTCCTAGCCCATAAATAAAATACCACATGACAGCAACTGCAATAAGTAATTTTCTGTTAATAACTGGAAGAAAAAAAAATTCATCCTCTTTACAACTATACACACCTAACAGTTTAGATCAGTAACACATTTTTACACATCTTTACTAAAAGGCATATACACAAACTGTTCTAAAAGTAAAAACAAAATATATCTGCATAACAAGGATAGTGAATTAATTTTTCTGAAAAAAATTCAGAAGAATTTAATACATTCCACATTTGCCTCCTAAAGTAAGGTAAGAAAATAATGAAAGTGTATTTTCTAATGCCAGTTAACCTGAAAAAAATATTTTCTGCATAAAATTCTTCTCATCATTGAGAGTCTACAGTTCGCAGAAGAGCGCACACTACAGACTGAAATGCCACACTATCATTACAGGCACGGAGCTGAGGTTTTAATCTATTGTTTTCTCCTGAACATACTTGCTTTGAGATATTTGCTCTCTTAACCTTATCAGTCATGCTCAATCATTTTCTTTTTGAAGTCTCTAAATGCAACAGTGAGAATGAAGTAAGGATTTCCTGTAAATCAGTCTTTTTGTGTTTAGTTCGTTATCTCCAACATTTTTTTCTCCTATTTTTATTGAATTGACCAACCATTTCAATGTTACAGTAGCTATGCTCTTGCTCAAGAACATCTAAAACTTTGCATCTAGAAATGGCCTGAAAGAATGCCTTTCCGTCTCACAATGAAAGGATTAATAAAACAACAAAAGGAAGTTTAAACAATCTATGATCTTTAGGAGAAAAGGATGTGTAATTAAAAGCTGAATTACCATTGAAATAAAATCCCTCAAACTGAAGGACAGTAAATCATCCTTTTTTTTATTCCAAGTAAGTTTTGGGTAGGAACTATCTTCATACACTTACACTCCTATTCAAAAAAACCTCTTTGTCAGAACACATTGCTTCCGAGGGCTTCACCCACTTTTTTTCCACAAAATGCCAGACTAACTTAGGCAAGTGGGAACTTGGACTTGATTGTACTCGAACAACTTAATTTCATAAGATTTACTGAAGTACTCACACAGCCAGCAGTGAAGTCACTGGGATTGGGGACTTCATATAATTAGAGACTGAGAAGTAATGCTACCTGTATGGAAATGCCCTGTTCAGAACAAAAGTGAAATAGAGGGAGAGGGAGAAAACCACCCACCACCTTTCAGGAGGCCACTGAAATTTCACAACATAGTTATGAATAAAGTGAGTTACCCCAGAAGAAAGAGGACACTACACGAGATTCCAGAAACACTGTCACAAAAACACTGCCCTCGCAACAGCAACCGTGTTAAAGCCTCCCCAAGGTAGTCAAGCCCTCAGATTTATTTGCTCACTCTGCTTTTGCAGGTTTTTCTTAATTTTCTTTTTTAGGCATGAACACTTTCTCTCCAGCTACCTTTGTGTTTCCTATCTGGACTAATTTATCATTGATTTACTGGGCTACATTTCCACCATGCTTTTATACTCTGGAGATACACAGCCTGAGAAGGTACTGGAAAGAACAAAGAGGTAGAAAAAGACAATTAGGACAACAGAGAGGTGAAATATGGACACAGAGATAAGATTACCAAACACACGATGTGTGTGTTCATTAGATTTCTTGTTCTAGCACCAACATGCCCTACCCACATTGCATGAGCAACAGTTATAAATAGATAATGAAGAGACCGTCCCTGCCCCAAATTGCTTACATTCTAGGTATCAAATGACAGCCAAAGCCAGACAAGCTCAGGAAGCAAGTTTACATGATTATAAAGGCTAAATGAATGATATCTTACCTAGCGGATTCGCTGTTTCCTTTTAAATGCATTTAATGTATATTTCTCTCACCACTTCACCTGGAGTTATACCACCCTTTCAAAGCCCTGCGCCAAACAATTCTGTGAAATCTGTACTTAATCACTTAAAAGTAACAAAGATATATAAACAATGTAACACTTTTGCTTAACACTCAAAGCACTATAATTCTAGTAACCAGTCAAAAACTTTGATACTCGTAAGTGTATAATGATTACCAATATAAGCTTCTGGCAAGACTAATATCACCCAGTTATCCACAAGCACAGCTCTGCATATTGCACACTTGAAAAACAGTTGCACGCTATTTTCGTAAATCAAGCCTCCATACAACACGCAGGAACTCTTACAGCCATGAACTACGCTCAATGCTGGCGACTCCACAGTATCACCATCAACTGCCAACTGATAGAAGGTCATTTCAGCACAATAAATAAGACTTGATGTAAGGTTTTCCACGTTTAAGGAGAAATCCACTATTAACAATATAATCACTAGCTTTAGTTATCCTATAAAGACTTCTGTGGACATGATCTTCACTACTAGATGTGGTTTGCAAGACAGTGATTTACATTCGACAGCTAGAATTAAGTGTTATTCTTACGTTTTCATTAAATTTTCCACTTGAATTTGCTATTTTGAAAGCATAAGGTCATCAGAATTTTTTGACAAAAGTGATTTCCTCCATTATTCCTTCCTTTGATTTTTCCTGTGTTCTTTTAAAGACTAATAATCTGTTCTTCCTAACAAGCTGCCCAAGTGACAAGGTACAGCAAGGGGATACATTAAGGCAATCAGAAATGCACAAAAATTACCAAGATCAACAGTTATTTACACTACTATAGCAGTTAGAGATGCTAACGGAACGCCAGGACAAAGTGTGGTGCCTGCCCCAGAGCTGCCAATAAAAAGGCAGGCAACCAACAGCTGATGGATACACACAGATGGGGGAAGGACAAAAAGGGCAAGAACACAACAAACCTGGTCCGCATAACAGGCAGTGGATTCAGCACATTTTGGGTTGACTTTCACAAGTATTTTGTTTACCATGACCTTAATGAGAGTTTTAAGAGCAGCATTTAAAGGAAGACAATGAAGGCACAGAAGATTTTTACAGCGCACACTTCTCTAACATGAAAGACAGCATAGGAAAACCAAAAAGGTAACCAGCTGAATTTTTATATTAAGTGAATGAATAGGCTGGCATTACTGGCCTGTGAGAATAACTGTTATTTAGATCGTGAATCACAGGTGACTAGCACCATGGGCTACACTGGAAAATACAAGAGGAAAAGCACATTTTAGATGCAGGACGGTAGCGCTATCAAGGAAACTGAGAATGTGATCAGGAGGTTGACTAGGGAGATGAACTTTTCAGCAGGATCCAGATAACCTTGAAAAAACAGTGAAAACAGTAAAAACTATTGGATACTTTCATAATATATTCTATGGGAGATGAAACAGTATGGGAAAAATCAAGAGGCATGGAGAGTCTTAGAGGACATGAGAGCCTGGGACGAACTTCCGTAAACACTATGTTTAATATGCCCTACAGAAAAATTTTAAAGGAGAACCTTTGTTTTTTCCCACATTTAACTTTCAGCTTGTATGTATATACAAAGAAAGCACATTCCTTAAATTATTTATTGATAGTAGATTAAACTGATTCCAATTTCTATGAAAAACGGAACAGTACAAGACACCAGGTAAGAAATACTTTCATTCTCTTGTAATCTACAACATAAAAATGTCAATCTGAATCGAGAATTTTTACAAAAGCGTACACAGAAGTTCTGAAAAGTTATTATTCCAAAGGATCACAGGTAGTCTTTCAGCCAAAAAAGAATACCTCACACCATTTAAAAATATTTAGAGACTGAACACACACAAGCTGCATAGTGAGTTCAATAACCACCATTCACAATGCAAAGCTAATATTTACTCACAGCCCCTGGCATATCACCAAGGTTTTAATTTTGCCCATTCAGAAGATAAAAGGTGAGAGCATTAGGGAACATCACATTGCAAACTATTATTTTTATATTTTGCTGAGAAAAGGACAATTACAGGAAAAAATTTAACACCTCTCCCCTCACCCCACAGGCAAAGAATCAAGTCTTTGCAAAGCCTTGGGCTCTAAAACCGTAAGTGGCATACAGAAGATGAATAATTAGACTGGCAATAAGTACACTCTTAAACAATAAAACTTAATAATCAAGTGACACAATGGAATTAGGCAGCGGCATGTTTAAAGCAAGCACCCTGATGCATAAACTGCGGTCAGCATGTGGTCGACATTGCCAATTTTTTTGCGGTAACCAAAAGATAACCTGGTGAAAGAGGAATTAACGGACATTGGGCCCAATAACAGATAATTACAGCAATGGATAACGGGTGCATCTCAGCCTAGACTCAGGAAGCTCTTGAATAATCATTCTCCAGAGAACAGCAGGGTTAAAAAAAGGGATGCATGTTCATATTTTTTATGTATTTCCCTGTCCATTTTTACTGGCCATTGGACAAGACTGTTAGGTGGCCTTGCAGCCTCACCCAACGTGACAGTACCTATGTGCAGCATGGGGAAAAGGCAGTTGTTGCCATTTCATCAATTGTAGATGGCACCAATAAAGATGATAAAAACAGGATGGCAGAATCAGAAGTCCATCTCCCACAAAGGTATTGCTTGACCACTATTGCACATTAGCTTCTTGGTTACACAAGCTACTTATTTCTAATGGACTCTGGCTCTCCTGCCTTACAGTTCTTCACTTTTTGCTGCCTCCACCCACCATAAACTGTCCTACAGTGGATTGCAAACCGGGGAAATTCCTTTCTCCGAACCGATGGCATGCTAAGCACACTGGATTTATGAACTTTCAGATAGTACCAAAATACAAAGGAAGAATCTTATCACCAAAGCATTGGTGCAGAATACCCTTTCCTCATACTGAGCTGCTCTGAAACACTGACCTGATCCACAGTTAGGGCAGAGTAGCCCAACTGTGCCAAGACCAAGGACAAAATGATCATCTTTCAGTCTTCCAGCAAACATTTAAAGAGACTACAATCAGCCAAAGTCACCGTTCCCTCCCAGGTCTCTAGAAATCACAAATACTTTTTTAGTAGGATCAGAAGAGGTCACAAAGATTAAGTTGCATTCTTGGCTCTTCCTATGGTATGATGTGCCACTTGAGGAAAAATTTTCCTTCCCCTGTACCTCGCTCTATCCATCTCTAGCACCAATACACCCACACTGAAGTACTTTCCAAAAGCACCTAAGAGCTACAGGCAAAGTACCCTATAAAGAGCTATGTTTACATTTCAACAAACAGCAGCAACCAAAAAAGGCTGGTTTCATCATAAGGATGAAGACAGCCTTCTCCCACCTACAGCCCCATACAAGACAGATCGCAGTAGTCCATGTGCATGCAGTTCACACACACGAGGCTACAGCTAAACAGGAATATTCCAGCCTGCATACATAAACCAGGCTTTCACTCCAGCTAGAAAACACATACTGTTGGTGCACTGGAATAGGAATGAATAGTACACAGGAGGTGGACAGAAACACTCTGATGGACCCTCTCTCCTATCTCTCTCTCTGTAGGGAATCATTTTTGCATTGAGCCAAAAAAATTATACATCTCAGCCAGCTTTCAGATCAAAGGTCACCAGAGTATAAAAATCTTCTTAGCAGGGTTATACAAGTGGAAAGGGGCGGGTAACAATTTGTCTGAATAGAAGACCAAGTACTACAGGATTACATAAAAACTATTTAAAAAACATTTCTGTAATCCGGTAGTAAATAAAGGAAACCAGAAGCATTGTTGGTGATGGTTGGCAGGCTTCCGTTGGTGATGGTTGGCTTTTTTTTTTTAAAATAGCTCATTGATTTTGGACTGCATCCATCTCCAGCATTGTGACTACACTGCATATAGTAATTGACTATAAACCAGAGTGCACTTCTCCAGCCAAGTCTTTTTTTGTTTTGTAAATTTTATTGCACTTCAACACCATTAACCAGCCACTCCTATTTCAAGCTGATATTCCTAAATTGAGTAAAAATAAGCATCAGCAACACTGCAACTCAGCCAAGTTAAAATGGAGAATGTTTGACTCCACATGGCTCTGAGTGCCAGTGTACTATATTATTTATTTCTGAGAATGCTCAGGTCAGTGATGGTATCCATCCCAAGACCCACAGAAACCAGCCAACTCTTTGCATTCACCAGGGAGGATGCCAGAGTAAAAACTTTGTGCTTAAGGACTTTGTGGATCAACTGAGGATTAACTTTCAGGCATTTTGCTGACAACCAGGAGTCCTGGGCTCCATCCCTCCTACAACTAGGCTGCCCCCTCCGCCTTGTACCATTCATGTCCTTCCCAGTTGCCTGCTTGGATCAGAGGAGAGCAGGGCAAAACAACGTGTGTGCACAGCAATGGCAGCAAGCAGCCTTCCCAGCTAGCATCTCCTCATTCCATATAAAGCAGAACATAAGCACAGCTTTGCCAAACCCCTTGAGTTAGGAATGAGAGGAACAGAGTGCTACAAGCTTATCTACCCTCCTATAGCTGAGAGAATATGGGAAGACCTGGCCCTGCCAGTCAAATGAATGCTATTTCAGAGAAGAACCACAAAATTATTGCTTTATAACCAATGTGCTTTCATTCCTGAAAGAGCTTTTTCTTCAGAGGCTGCAAGTGAACAACTTTTATTGCCTGCTGTAAAAAACAAAAAGCACAGCAAAGAACAGTAATTTTTTTTTTTAATCTGCTGAGTTAAAACTTTTCACTGTACCTCTGATACCTGCTAATTTGGTGGCTGAAATGTCAGGTAGGTTTCAAAGTATTTTGCTCTGCCTCTCTGCAGAGCCCATCAGCAGAACAAATAAGTTACCAGCGTTTTTATTCTCGCTACTTCAAACTAGCCTCAGCATAAGATGACAGGAGCAAAGCTAAGCTTTCTGTAGGTCCTTACATGGCACCTGTTGGTGCTCTCCATGAAGGACAGAGAACAGGGAGGCCAGGTTTCTCTCTAATGTCTGTCCACAACAAAGCTTTCCTGTCAGATTATTGATACCTCTTCTGACAGCAACTTTCAGCCTGCACACCCATGCCACTTTTAATTCACTAACAATTAATCAGTTGCCTTGCTTGGAAGCATCCCCAAGGAGTGCCGGGATTGCATAAGGGAATTGGGAGGAACAGAAGGATGACTGTGCCAAGTAACACATAGTATCACCACAAAGACATAAATCTGAGCTAAAACAATACATTTGTTTACACGCAAGGCTAAAGAAGGTTGGGACAAAGAAAACAGTAAGTTCAAAGGAAAATCTTCTGGTTATCAAAGGGGAAAGCCAGTTACAAAATGAAAGCATCCTGTTTGATCATTGATTTAAATAGTTCTGCTGGACATGACAGGCTGCAGCCACAGGAGCAAAGGCAGAGAGATGGGCACATCTTTGGAGGGGACAAACTGTCCTGCTCCAAAACGCATACAAAACAAAGGCACCTGTGAAGAGCCAGAGGGTGCCATACTCGGATCATTACAACAGGCACATTCTTCTCTTATGCTGCTCCTGTTACAGTTTGGCACACTTACGTGTCTTACTCACTTACTCCAGCTTGCCTTTGACTCCATTTGGAGCACACTGTCATTTCATTAATAACGTATCTGTAGAGTGACCACAGTTATGACTTTTAGGCTACACCATAGACCAAAACATCAAGAGAATCCAGCAGCTTTCCATGAAACCCTCCCCCAGAGTCCTGGTTACATTCAACAAGTCAAACACCCAAAAGATTTTATGACAGTGTATGATTTTGCAGGAGCTGATTCTGATGACATGCTTTCCAAGCAGCCAGCTGTCCCTTTTATTCCTGCCTCTCTCCCTTCCTCCTGCCCTGTTACTAATGGGGAGAGCATTTTACAGCCTGCAGCTGATGCCAATGTGCCTCTTCCTAATCAAATCAGGTGTAAGAGCAACTGCATTAGAGACAGGAATTCAAGCAAAACACATCCATGCAGAAGCTTGATTTATTAAGTGTGTGAGCAAGGACTGGGTTGCTAATATTGAAAAATTTAAAAGGGGGAAAAAGAGCAGGCTTGAACCATAGCACTAAGGCTGTCCATGTGTACGGATTGGGCAATAGCCCAAGTATAACAAGCCTGCCCACAGCTGTGGTATATTTAATCAAGTCTTACAGACTAATTATTGTGCACAACTAAATCCAGCACCTGTGAAATTGTCTTATTTCAGCAGTGGGCAAAGCTACATAAGTTACATTTTCAATTTCAAAAAGAAAAACCAAAACAAAATCTCTTCAAGTCCAAAATGTCCACAGTCAACTGTAATACACAGGCAGAGAAGAGGAAATATTTAACCAAATTCACATCAAAACACCTACTCACATGAGAAAGCTCTTTTCTATTAATACTTATGGTATATAACTGCAGGTCCTCAAAATTAAGTGACTGCCACAAAAGAAAATGAGATGAGAACTTAAAACCACATTCTCTGTCCTGTCCCCACCCTCCCCTCACCCCCCCAAAAAAGTTGTTCTCTTCTCCCACTGAAATTTAATTCCCACCACTATGTTCTTAAAGCTGGACTCCTGAAAATCTGTTTTTTATACTGTATTAGTCTTGAAAATTGTTTCATCAGTATGGGTATAATATTAACGGTATTGACTACTAGGAGTGCATAAAAAGCAGTTAAGATTTCTTTTCCTCAGCAGTAGGCAGCAAGGCTGACTACTGCTTTGCTTTGACTACACTAACAGTACTAAAAATGTGTATATATAAAATAAAGTGTGCATGGAAATTATACAAGTAAACACCACCACATACAAATGAATAAATTGCTATCTTTTTAGCAAGTCTGAACCAGTTGCAACTGCTGCAAGAAACATGAAATCTGAAAGGCACCTGAAAGCTTCCAAAATAAGGGTATTTCTTTTCTCAGACTTCAAATGTGCTTTTGGCACACTCACATTTTATCACTCAAAATAGCAACAAGCCGAAACAGGCCAAAAGGACAGAGTTAATTCAATGCAAAGATCTTCCCTCTCAGTAAATGTCTCACACAGTACCACTCTTAGCAACAGAATGTTTATACAGCACAAGATAAAGAGAGGCTTTTCACTAACACCTGTGACAAAACCGAAGAACAAAAGCAGCTCCCAATGCAAGAGAGAAGTGTTACATTTCTCAAGTGTTCCCACCTAATGTAGACAAGAAGGCCAACCATAACAAGTTACACCAAACAACCTGTTTACCCACTTCCAGAAAATGTTTGTAAATTGGAACTGTGTGAAACATCTAACTACTTCTTTCATTCCATCCAAAGGCTTCAACAGCAAAGGACAATAAAGCTGCTGGCTTGACCTAAAGGGGCTGGCAGGTTAATCTATTCTGACCTTATCTTTATTCAATCATGATACTGAAAGATTGCTTGAATAACTTACCAGCATTTTACAATACCAACAGTCACCCTTTTACTACAGTGCTCCTCCAAAGTGCCCTCCAACCAAATTTTTAAATCATGGGGGTTATGAAAAAATTTTCAAAAATTGGAAAATAAACCAAAATGCTATTTCTCACTCATGGGTACAGAACAGAGGAAAGAGGTAAACAATCAAGATAAAAAGAAAATTTTTATCTTGCCATGCACAACTCTCTCAGATTTCCACCATTGCTTATTCTCAATTTTAGATAACATGCTATCTCTCATTAACATTCAATTGCATCTTTTATTTATAGTATTTTCACTAAGATGGAAGAAACTAGACAGAAAAACCACTATTTGATAAAAACTGCCTTGTAAGAATAGGCTTAATCAAACAAACCTAACACTTTGTATTTTAATAACTATTGGCTTGTTTTCAAAACCAAGTCCATGAGAGTGTTCAGCACTAAACATAGCAAAGCAGTGAGTTAAAATTAAGCACATGATTAGGCCCACAGAAGTTAGTAAGCTGGATTCATGACTCAGCGATTGATTTAATCACTAAACTCTCATATATTTAAAGTTCACAGCCTATGCTTAAATGCCTTTCTGGAAAAGAGGCTCCAACGCTCAGCACTGGTACACAATCCTATGAAAGCATTTTCCTCCCTTTAATAGTACAACAACCAACTGTATGAAGACACTATAGACTTAAATCAACCTGTTAGAACAGGGTAGCTTTGCGAACAGCAAGAGTTATGAGAACAGACTTTCAGCACAGGTTTCTTCATGCATTCACATTTAAATGTGCGGCCATAACTCTTGAAAACAGATCACTCATGTGGCCTGCCAGGAAGCAAAACATTTTGGCATAAAGAGAGCACCGTGTTCTCACTTGAGATATCAGCTAGAGCACTTATTCTTCAGCACTAACAAATGCATTTTCATTTAACATTTACACCTGTAAATGGTTTGGCAACACAAGGTAATATCAAGAAGCACAACCAACCATAAGGCACCTAAATGACATTTGAAGATGTCTTGAAAAAATCCATGCCAATCTTTTTTGAAATGATCCTGGGAACAAGGTCTAAGCTTAAATCTATTCCTAATTAGATTTAGGCAGATGCTTAAAATGCCCGTAAAGATTAAGTGCCATCATCTTTTTCTAAAAGCAGGATCAAAGAACAGGGAAATAAACCATAAGCCAGTGACTCCAACACACAATGCAAAAGAAACCAAAAACCAAGTAAAGAGCATTTCACTTTGATTGCAGAGAACAACTTTATAAACTGCCCATAGAACCGCAGTACCTCAACAGTTCCTACCTTGAAAAGCTGTGATATGACCAACAATCATGTACTTCAGTTCAAAATTCAGTGCCTGGATACTTTGAGTCCTCTCCCTTCGAACAGCTGCCTGGTAGCTTTCTTCCATTTTTTTGGTACAACATGTTGGTGCTCTATGTTGACAGATCTGTAAATCTGACTCTTAAAGCAAACAAGAAAAACATAATAATTAGAAAACTTTCCAACTTACATCATAAACATAAATAATCCTTCTTAATGTCAAAACCATCACATTTAAAATTTTGAAACAAAACACAACACATAAGGAATGACGTTGTGAAACTTGGTTACTCTTTGGTAGCCGGAGTGGCTTTTTTTTTTTTTCCCCTTTTCTCTCTAGTTTTAATACGTTTAGTTCCTTTCTGAATTAGATTTCAAAACAAGAAGCAATAGTTGCAAAAAAATAGAACTGATTTCTTCAGCAACCTGGATTTAGCTATCTAGGGCCAGAAGAAATGGACTCACACAGAGAAAGACCCAGAGCTACATACAACCAGTGGGAAATCAGAGACTACTATTTTGATTTCTAGGCTTAACACATACTGAGAGTCAACAAGGCCTCACCTGAACCAAAAAGAACTGTTTTTAAACTCAGCCATATAGATCTCCATCTACTTAATTTTAAGTAACCTTAGTATTTTTGAAACCAAGTTCTAACCCGCCTACATGTAACATAAATGTACTGAAATATCTTCCACCTCACAACTACAGAGAAAGTTGAAAGTTGATTAAAAACTTAAATTTTTGTGAAATTTTTTATTTTAAATCATTTCATCTCTGCACGTGTTTCAGGAAGTCTAGCATCCTTGATTAGGAAACCTACACAACACACAGCTGTGATGGACACTCAGGGTCTATTTGCTCTACGTCATGGGATTTGCAGGTACCAGAAAGTTCCAGAAAGGAGCTCTTACAGACTACAGATGAATATATTCTGGTGCTTCATGAATAATGTTTTAAGAGGGGGAGGGGAAAAAAGCAAGAGGCAATTCAGTAGAGCAAATCCCAAACCAGAGGTAAGCATAAAAAAATACCAGAGCCAAAACAGTCACACAAGATTAAAAAGCAGCTATTTCCGATGCCATTGCCCAGTAAATCAAGAACACCCCAGCAGGAAGCCTTCAACCAGCACGTTTCAGGCACTACCTTCCCTCCACCTCAAGGTGGAAATAGGGGCCCTGAGGGAAAACGGCCCTGAATCACACAGAATCACTAAGGTTGAAAAGGACCTTCAAGATCATCAAGTCCAACCATTAATCCAGCGCCACCATGTCCACTAAACTATGTCCTGAAGCACCACATCCACACGTTTTTTGAACACTTCCAGAGATGGCGACTCCACCACCTCCCTGGGTAGCCTGCTCCAATGCTTGACCACCCTCTCAGTGAAGAAATTTTTCCTAATATCCAGTCTAAACCTCCCCTGGCGCAACTTGAGGCCATTTCCTCTTGTCCTATCACTGGTTACTTGGGAGAAGAGACCAACACCCTCATCGCCACAACCCCCTTTCAGGTAGTTGTAGAGAGCAATAAGGTCTCCCCTCAGCCTCCTCTTCTCCACACTAAACAACCCCAGTTCCCTCAGCCGCTCCCACTTGTGCTCCAGACCCGTCACCATCTTCATTGCCCTTCTCTGGACACGCTCCAGCACCTCAGCATCCTTCTTGTAGGGAGGGGCCCAAAACTGAACACAGGATTCAAGGTGCTGCCTCACCAGTGCCGAGTACAGGGGCGCAATCACTTCCCTACTCCTGCTGGCCACACTATTGCTGATACAGGCCAGGACACTGTTGGCCTTCTTGGCCACCTGGGCACACTGCCGGCTCATGTTCAGCCTGCCGTCAACCAGCACCCCCAGGTCCCTTTCCGCCAGGCAGCTCTCCAGCCACTCCTCCCCAAGCCTGTAGCGTTGCATGGGGTTGTTGTGGCCGAAGTGCAGGACCCTGCACTTGGCCTTATTAAACCTCATACAGTTGACCTCTGCCCATCGATCCAGCCTGTCCAGATCCCTCTGCAGAGCCCTCCTACCCTCCAGCAGATCAACACTCCCACCCAGCCTTAGTGTCATCTGCAAACTTACTGAGGGAGCACAGTAAGGCTCCTCTGCCAGCTCTCTCAGTACTCTTGGGTGGATCCCATCAGGCCCCATAGACTTGTGGGTGTCCAGGTGGCTTAACACATCCTTCACTGCTTCCTCCTGGATTATGGGTGGGTTATTGTGTTCTCCATCCCCATCTTCCAGCTCAGGGGGCTGAATACCCTGTGGATACCTGGACTGGCTATTAAAGACTGAGGCAAAGGCTGCATTAAGTACCTCAACCTTGTCCTCGTTTTTGGAGACAATGTTCCCTGCCACATCCCGTAAGGGATGGAGATTCTCCTTGCCTTTCTTTTTGTTGTTAATATATTTGTAGAAGCATTTTTTATTATCCTTTACAACTGTGGCCAGACTGAGCTCTAGCTGGGCTTTTCCTTTCTAATTTTGTCCCTGCTTGACCTAATGAGATCCTTGTACTCTTCGTGAGTTGCCTGCTCCTTCTTCCAGAGGTGATAAACTCTCCTCTTTTCCCTAAGTCCCAGCAAAATCTCCCTGTTCAGCCAGGCCGGTCGCCTTCCCCGCCAGCTTTTCTCACAGCACATGGGGACCGTTTGCTCCTGCGCCTTTAAGATTTCCTTCTTGAAGGCTGTCCAGCCTTCCTGGACCCCTTTGTCCTTCAGGACTGTCTCCCAAGGGACTCTCTCAACCAGCGACCTGAACAGGCCAAAGTCTGCCCTCTGGAAGTCCATGGTAGCGGTTTTGCTGACCCCTCTCCTTACTTCGCTCAGAACTGAGAATTCTATCATGTCATGGTCACTAAGCCCAAGACGGCCTCTAACCACCACATCTCTCACCAGTCCTTCTCTGTTTGTAAACAGCAGGTCCAGTCCAGGTAAGGCACTTCCCCTGGTGGGCTCACTCACGAGCTGTGTCAGGAAGTTATCCTCCACACACTCCAGAAACCTCCCAGATTGTTTCCTCTCTGTCATGTTATACTTCCAGCAGATGTCGGTAGATTGAAGTCCCCCACAAGAACAAGGGCCAGTGAATGCGAGACTTCTGCCAGTCGCTTATAGAATGTCTCATCTGTCTCTTCGTCTTGTTTGGGTGGTCTGAAACAGACTCCCAGCAAGATATCCGCCTCATTGGCCTTCCCCCTCATCCTTACCCATAAGCACTCTACTTGGTCTTCACAATCATTGATTTCTATGCAATCAAAACACTCCCTAACATACAGAGCCACCCCACCACCTCTCCTTCCTTGCCTATCGCTTCGGAAGAGCTTATAGCCATCCATTGCAGCACTCCAGTCATGAGAAGCATCCCACCATGTTTCTGTGATGGCAACTACAACATAGCTGTCCTGCTGCACAATGGCTTCCAGCTCCTCCTGTTTGGTGCCCATGCTGTGTGCATTGGTGTCCATGCTGTGTGCATTGGTGTAGATGCACTTGAGCTGGGCTATCGATTTCAACTCTGGCACGCCACCCCTAGGCTCAACTCTAGTGAGCCTGGTTTTATCCCCTCCCTGCTTCAAATCTAGTTTAAAGCCCTCTCAGTGAGGCCTGCCAGCTCATAAGCAAGAATCCTTTTGCCCCTTGGAGACAGTTGCACTCCATCTGCTGCAAGGAGGCCCGGTGCCGTGTAAACCGCCCCATGGTCAAAAAACCCAAAATTCTGACGACAGCACCAGCCCCTGAGCCATGTGTTGATCAGATGTGCTTTCCTGTTCCTTTCAGCGTTCTTCCCTGTCACTGAAGGGATTGATGAAAACACCACCTGTGCTCCCGCTCCATCGACCAGTTGCCCCAGTGCCCTCAAGTCCTTTTTGACTGCCTTTGGGCTTCTTAGTGCAACCTCATCATTGCCAACCTGCATGACCAACAGTAGGTAGTAATCAGTGGGCCAAAAGGGGCCCTAAGGGAAAGAGGCCACAGGTGCCACCTCCATGCCCATCCCTTGGCACTGCTCCCGGGAAGATGGCACCCTTTCCCGGGAAGGCCGCTGCCGCGCTGGGGGAGAGCCTGACAGCAGCCCAGGCCGAAGCAGGAGCCAGGCGCTGGCACCCTCCCTGCTGCCAGGCCCGGAGCTGGCCTGGCCCCACACCACCACCCCGGGGCAGCCCGCCACCCCTCTGGGCCCAAGGGCATTTCTGGTCTTAAATCGCTGTCAGCACTGCTGGCAATCCCTCCCCACACAGCAACAATGGGACCAGAGGGCATGAATGGATGGAAACAGCCCCGATTCTCCCAGCAGGCCATGTTCGGCCAGAGGATTTCACCCAGGTCACCACGGAGCACCTGGATCAAGCCTTGGGACAGAAATATTAACGAGCAATTACACTGCATTAACCCTCACCACCCAGCCTTGCAAGTTAACACATAGCAAGACTCCGCATACAGTTGACAATGATGAAAAGCAAGAAGGTACAAGGATGCACACTGAAGGAGCAGTAGAGAAACAACCAAACCACCAGGCTCTGCTCAGGGCCAGCTCCAGATCAACAGCTCAACGAGACCAAAACTGCAGGGAAGAGCTTCAATAATCTCCCTTGCCGAGGGCAAAAAATAAAAACACTGAGCTGGTTCAAACACTTCATTTGACTTGAAAATCTTGCTTCCAGTTTACAACTATCATTTGAAAGCGCAGCTAATTTACAGCAAAAAGGTCAAAACCAAAGTCAAATATTGACTATCAGTTCACAAAGTTGTCACAGAGGGGGCTGACTCAGGATACCATTTTGGAGGTGGATCTGTTTCACACTTCGACATAATGTCAAAAATAGGAAAAAACAACTCTGCCCACTCACATCTGAAGTCCTAAATCCCACTTGAAAGCCCTTGAGACAAGACCACCGCATACTGGCATAAGCCAGCAGGCTGCTAAAAGCAGCAGCAGGAGGGCTGCACGCTCGTCACCGGCTGGGCACGCTCGCCTGCTCTTGTCTGCCAGAGAGGCTGTCCCAGGTTGAAATTAGCTTCTTGGCCAGGCTAATTTTAAGTTGGATTGGTTCCCTGATCCAGTTCACCCCATGAACATGTTTGTTCTGTCACAAGGAACTGGGGTTCTGGGAAGGATGACTTCCCTGAGCTGCCACCACAAAGCCGATATGGAGTTACAGTACACACAGCTGAGCAACTAAGTCAGTTTTGCAAATAGGTGTCTGAGCAGAGGAATTGTAGATGTTACTCGGCATCTGCAATGCCGAGCTGTTACTCAGAGCATTTCTCTTTACAGCAGCCTTCTGAATTTTTCTTTGAAAGGCTTTTGCAAAGCTAAGACCTGTGTCAAAAGGGTTTGAAATACAGAGTGCTCCATGCTGATTGCGTGCCGGTCCCAGCAAGGCAGCCACACGAGGCTAACGGTGCTGCGCCTAGCGTTCCCCTTTGAACCGTGGCACCAGAGGAATCTGCATCTCCTCCAGAAACCTTTAAGAAGAATACAGCTATCTCAGCTGGAACTGCACTCCTGGGATTCCACACCCAGCTATCTCCTCCAATGAATACTCCAAGAGCCTGAAGATTAGTTTTTGTTGACCCAGAGCCAAAATGATGCAGCAGGCACTCTTAAATACAAACAGCACTAAGCCCCTGACAGTTAAGGAGCCTGATGTAAAACACAGTCCATTAAAAGACCAGCAAAGAGCAAACCCTGCTCCCCTAGAAGTACTTTCATGCACTTGCTTCAATATTAGCCTGGAGGTATCACTTCTAACACAATTACGGAAACCTAATAAAAGTTTTCAGTATGATACATGCCTGGGTGCCAAGATTAAATTAGAACTGATCAGTAATATCTTGAAGTCTTTAATAACTCTGATACTAAAATTAGTTTATCTTATCTCTTCCATCTTAATGCAAAATACCCTCTCCAACAGAAAAAAAAGAGGGGAGGAACACAGTGACCCAGTGGTGACCGAGGAGGCACGCTGCATGAACACCGCTGAGACACAGGCTAAATGGCAGCGCTCTCACCCCAGAGACAGACAGCACCCCACAGTGCCGCAGCATCCCTGCCACTTAGTACGGGCCCTGCCGATCAGCAATAGGGGGACAACCTTATGGGCAAAGTCCTCCTTGAGGTTTAGGGAACAAAGCCATTCTATACACCAGAGAAAAAGCACCATTTGTGAATGAGGGAAGAAAACTTAGCAACAGCATTACTTCAGCAACTGATCCTGCTAATTTCTCTCTAGGACATTCCGACCTGCTTTCCTCAAGCTGCCCCTTATTTCCTAACTAATAATTTAGTTTGGAAGGAAACTCTAGTTCAACCTTCCCCTTAAAGCAGGTCAAACTAGACAAGGGCTTCATTCAGCCAAGTTTCAAGCATCTCCAAGGATGGATGATCCCACAACTTCTCAGGGCTCTTGCTGTTCCAATATTTGACCAACCTTGTCAAAAAAAAAAAGTGAGAACACTGTATCTAATGAGAGTTTCCCATGTTCCAATTTCCATCCAGTGCTTCTCAGCATATCACCATGTGCCTGCAAGAACCTGGCTCCACTTTCTCTATTTCCTCCCAATAGATAGTTGAAGACAGCAGTACCATCTCCCTTAACCTTCTCTTCTTACAACTAAAGAAAACCAGCTCTCTATTCCCACCTGTGCCCCAGCTCTCAACCATGACGGCAGTCCCCTGCTAGACTAACTCTATGCCATAGATGTTAAGCACCAGCATCCCAAGGTGCGCCTCTATTTTGTTTTCTTATGCATGAACTTACCGATGGAGAACACCTTCCACTGTACATGCCTAAGCTTCAATTCTAAAAGGTTTATAGCTTTCCTAAATAAATCAATTTTCTGCTTCTGATCAGATGGAAGGATTACTCCGATGGTTATGTACATTATTTTTCCATTCAAGTCTGCTTTTCCCTTGAGTACTGGTTAAAACTGTGGCTAAGCTTTTTATTTTTTGAAGTAGGAAAACTACAGATTTTACCACCTTACTGTTATTATAGAAAATAGGATAAAGTATCTTGCTCCACTTTGAAAAACAAAGTCACATTCAGAAGACCAAGAAAAATTACATTACACTGGAGTCTAAAGCATGAGTATTTTGGAAAGCAACGATAATCCCTACTCCAAACTCCTCTGCAACCCTGAAACGCTTACTACCTGCCAAAGGCATCACCTTCGAACACCTCCCTGTCACAATTATAAATTACTTAAGGTGCCAAATGTACAGAAAACTATGCATCCTTACCTGATGTCCATCTGGCCAGCTCTACTGAAATCAGCTGTGGAGTATTTTGTTATGTGTTGCTTGGGGTTTTTTAGTTTGTTTTAGACCAGCATAGGGTTTGCGCTCCATTCTGAACTTTGGTACAAATAAAGTCAAAAGAGACTTTGGACATTAAAGCTAGCTGAATTAGTGTAAGTTCCTAAAAGCAGAGAGGCCTTTTTAGCAAATAAAATGAACTTCTTCCAAAAGCTAAATATATATCCATTTTGTTAGCTGACCGTGTATAATTTAACAGTTCTTCTAACACATGATAGAGATGTCAACTGCACTGTCTTTAAAATGCTGTACATAGCATAAAAGCTATACTCCGAAACCAAAAAGCTTTTAACACACGCTAATTGATCTACCTTCACCAACTTTTTCAAAGACAGTGAATTTAGGGGTTTTTTGGTTTTTTGTTTGTTTTTAAAGTTGAGCCTATAGCTTCCCCTCCACAGAACGCTCCTAAGCAAGCATGATCAGAGGGCAAGCTTGGTATGATCTGTCTTCTGATAGTTTTTATTCCTTTGTATCTTGATGAACTTTTCAACACTATTTCCAAACAAAGCTTTAGTCCAAAGCTCAAGATTTTAATGTTGTACAAATGCCTTCAAAGACTCCAAGATTATGTCCCAGTAACACAGAGGAGGGTGCCAAAAGTACCTTGCATTGTGTCTGGCCCAGGTGAACAGGAGCCAACACTTTGTCCTTCTTGAGACTCATCTGTCTTGTGTAGCTGCTGCCTCAACTAGAGGAAAATTCAGCAATTAAAACACAAATAATTTAGGGGAGGAGGCCAAATCAAATTAAAACAAAGCAATTTCCAACCAGGGTTCCCCCTGCAACTGCTTGGTGCACGAAAAAAGGTCACACTAGCACAGCCACACCAGGGAAAGGGAATCCAGCCACTGTAGGCTGCCAGAAGTTTGTGAGGTCATTTCTTTACATAGCTCTTGCACCCCAGCAGTGCTAAAGCTATCAGTGCTAAAGCCATCAGTGCTAAAGCCATTACTTTCAGGTGCAAGGTTGCTGTCAAGAAATACTCGTCCACAGGAACACAAGCCTCACCTAACAGGGAGCACAGCTCTCTGCACAACCTCACAGCACAGCTCAGTCCATTGCAACTAATAAGATGTTTTCAACTAGGAAGACACACCAAGTATTCAGCCCCCTGAGCTGGAAGATGGGGATGGAGAACACAATAACCCGCCCATAATCCAGGAGGAAGCAGTGAAGGACGTGTTAAGCCACCTGGACACCCACAAGTCTATGGGGCCTGATGGGATCCACCCAAGAGTACCGAGAGAGCTGACAGAGGAGCTTGCCAAGCCACTCTCCATCATTTATCAGCAGTCCTGGTTAACAGGAGAGGTCCCAGAAGACTGGAGGCTTGCCAATGTGACACCCATCTACAAGAAAGGCCGGAAGGAGGATCCTGGGAACTACAGGCCTGTCAGCCTGACCTCTGTACCGGGGAAGATCACGGAGCGGTTGGTCTTGAGAGTGCTCACAGGGCATGTGCAGGACAACCAAAGGATCAGGCCCAGCCAGCATGGGTTCATGAAAGGCAGGTCCTGCTTGACCAACCTAATCTCCTTCTATGACCAGGTGACCCGCCTAGTGGATGAGGTAAAGGCTGTGGATGTTGTCTACCTGGACTTTAGTAAAGCATTGACAGCATTTCCCACAGCATTCTCCTGGAGAAACGGGCAGCTTGTGGCTTGGACAGGTTTACCCTTCACTGGGTGAGGAACTGGCTGGATGGCTGAGCCCAGAGAGTTGTGGTGAATGGCATTAAATCCGGCTGGCGGCCGGTCACAAGTGGTGTTCCCCAGGGCTCGGTTCTGGGGCCGGTCTTGTTCAATACCTTTATTCATGATCTGGATGAGGGGATCGAGTGCTCCCTCAGTAAGTTTGCAGATGACACTAAGGCTGGGTGGGAGTGTTGATCTGCTGGAGGGTAGGAGGGCTCTGCAGAGGGATCTGGACAGGCTGGATTGATGGGCAGAGGTCAACTGTATGAGGTTTAATAAGGCCAAGTGCAGGGTCCTGCACTTCGGCCACAACAACCCCATGCAACGCTACAGGCTTGGGGAGGAGTGGCTGGAGAGCTGCCTGGCGGAAAGGGACCTGGGGGTGCTGGTTGACGGCAGGCTGAACATGAGCCGGCAGTGTGCCCAGGTGGCCAAGAAGGCCAACAGTGTCCTGGCCTGTATCAGTAATAGTGTGGCCAGCAGGAGTAGGGAAGTGATTGTGCCCCTGTACTGGGCACTGGTGAGGCAGCACCTTGAATCCTGTGTTCAGTTTTGGGCCCCTCCCTACAAGAAGGATGCTGAGGTGCTGGAGCGTGTCCAGAGAAGGGCAATGAAGATGGTGACGGGTCTGGAGCACAAGTGGGAGCGGCTGAGGGAACTGGGGTTGTTTAGTGTGGAGAAGAGGAGGCTGAGGGGAGACCTTATTGCTCTCTACAGCTACCTGGAAGGGGGTTGTGGCGATGAGGGTGTTGGTCTCTTCTCCCAAGTAACCAGTGATAGAACGAGAGGAAATGGCCTCAAGTTGCGCCAGGGGAGGTTTAGACTGGATATTAGGAAAAATTTCTTCACTGAGAGGGTGGTCAAGCATTGGAGCAGGCTACCCAGGGAGGTGGTGGTGTCACCATCTCTGGAAGTGTTCAAAAAACTGGTGGATGTGGTGCTTCAGGACATGGTTTAGGGGACATGGTGGCACTGGATTAATGGTTGGACTTGATGATCTTGAAGGTCCTTTCCAACCTTAGTGGTTCTGTGATTCTCAGAGGCATTGTTTAACTTGGTGGACTTCACATTCTCAGTTATTCTAAAATACACTGAAGCATCACTAAGGCCATGACCAGATGTGCAATTCCAGTTGAAATAACCAAGGCTAAGAAAGAAACACCTCCAGTTTTATCAAACACCACTTAGATGACCTACTAATGTAGCTACTAGCATGTGTAGCTACTTCCAACTCAAGTCAAATAGCCTACATTAGCTCAAAAGTTCTTAAGTACACCTAAAAAAAAAAAAATTAAAAAACCCACAAAATATGAGGACCATCTTGATTACACTAGAATTATGCCAGCAAATTCAAGGGGGGTGGAAACCTTGAGTGGGAAAGGAAAGGGAAGGGAAGAGCAAGAAGCACTAGTGTCATGACTCCAGAGAGTTTGCAGCATCAGCAAGTGCCACAGCTTGCAGGACAGCTGGAGACCATCAGGCACTGGCCCTGATCAGCTTCCAGAGCAGGAACTCTCCAAAATACACAGGTCTTAAGGACAGCATCTGCACAATGCAGCATTTAGGCCTGTTGCTAAGTACTTTTTATCAGTTTTTCCCCACTTCCCTCTGTTGCTTGCCTGGTTCTCACTGCTCTTGTATTCTGATTTTTGGCCTAGTTTCCAAACTACCTTCTGCCCTACACCATAGGTTACTGCATGACTGTAGTCATTAGCTTAGAGAGATACTTCCAGCTCATGGGCCTCAGCGTCCCTGCAAGGAGCAGCAGCTGTTGCAGGAAGACACCTACTCATGCCACTCATCCCTAATTTTCTCAGTTGTCCCCTGGAAACTCTGGCTGTACCTGGGAGGCTAAAGGCAAAGGCAAACAGCCAAGGCAGCAAGCAGTTGCAACGACTATTGCTTGTCTCATGCCTTTCACCAGGCCTCTAACATGGTTCTCATGAGCACTCCCCTAATCTTCCTCAGGCACCTTCAGGCAGGCTGTTTTTAATAGACTGGTCTAATTTTGTGTGGAGCAAGGCAGGGAGCTTCCACAACATACTATCACAGTAGTGCGAGATGCTGAGCAGCTGTAAATAGCTGGGGGCTGGAAGTCCTGCCTCACTGATGCAGCTGGCTTGCAGGGGAGGACCTAGTCTTCAGTTCAGTATGCTGGAGTAGTAAGAGGGGATGGAACATGTACACAGGAATGGAAAATCCTGAAACATGTCTACAAAGCACCTACAATTAGAGACTTTTCAGTGGTTCCCAAAACGGCCTGGTTTTCAGTAGGATGTTGGAAAATGTAGCTTTGATATCAATGCCAAATGGCCATCGCACTACTGCTCCTAAATACTCTCCTTGAGGAGCAAAGGAAGGGTGATTAACCTCCCACAGTTCACTACTCCCTCCTCCAGTCTTCCCCCAGCCCTCATCTCAGAAAGAGCATAATTTCAGTAGCAGAAGGCATGAAATCCACCTTACAGAACCTCAGCCCAAACTCTTAATGCTTAAACCTGAGCAGCTGAGAAGAAACTCAGATTGGGAAGTGCCAGGTGGTGAGCAGGGCAAGCACTAGCTGCCATGCCCAAGGGAGAGCACAGTGGTCACTACCTCCACCTCCAGATCTTGCACTCCTATAGACAGGTGATAAATTGTTTAATGCCAATTAAATACCTTCACATCAGCCCAGTGCTAAATGAGACAAATTCTTTGAATGTGGCCCTATCTGGGGGACTTGCTGACAGCAAGATTGTGAATGGCTAAAATTTGTACATGCAAATTCAAAACATTTACACTTTTGAGGATCCATCCTTTCCTTTCCTCCATGAGTTGATATAAAAGCATCAAGACTAGACTGATGCACATAAAGTACATTTTAAAACAATCTAGGCTGACAGAGGTCAGTGGGTCTACATCAAGGAGGCTTCTCCATTATTTACTGTAAAGCCAACCCCTTCCTCAACTTTTCTGGGACAACATATATAATTACAATACAGAGGTGAGAAAAAAATTACAAGAACTCTCATTAGAGTCTACTATGACTCACCTTTCATTATGTCTCACCACATTCACAGCAGAAAATCCCATACAATTTTTCCCACCAAAGTCATAAATACATACAAAATATTTTCTGGAGGAGTCAAGTAAATCTTCCAGCTCCATATCATCCAAGGCCAACAACAAACTAACAACTGCATTTCTGCTCTCCAGTGGGGAAAGCACTTCACTGCCATAGAACTCTGCTTTTACAGTACTTGAAGAAAGTGCCACAGAAGCCACATATGGTGGAATCTACTCTGTGGATTCTAGCATTTACAGCAAAACTGAAGTTGTTTTTAAATGAAAGATGGAGGTTTCTAGCCTTGTACAGTTACAAAGAAAACTTCCAAATGCAAATCAATACAAGGCTGCCTATCTAGTTCTACAGCGAGATGAAATAAAATAGCTTTGAGAGGTGTGAATTGCCTTATTCATCTCAACTTTGAAGCCTAACAATAATTCAGATGTTAACGCCAACTGTTTTACCAATGACAGACAACCTTTTTTTTATAGGAACTGCTTCCTAATATACTTCACCTGCTGTGGTAAGATCCATATAAGGTGGCATAGCACAGGAAATTTCAAAGATATTTATATATTGATGTTCAATTGTATTTCCTATTCTTTTTCATTTTATTGGTCACAAAAATCCATATGAAGGTTAGACTGGAAGAAGAAACAAAAGCAAAGAAAAAAACTAAATGAACCCAGGGTGGTTCTTAGATATTTGAGCCATAGCCTCAGAAGGGGAAATTGCAGGAACAGTATTGGAGAAGTGAGGAATAGCAATTCCCCAACCCTCCCTTCCCCCAAAGATCTGAATACTTCCATTTTTACCATTTTACCTGAAAGCCATACATGAAGTCAAGTGCTCAGACATGTTCTCTTGCCTTTAAAAATATGGATCATTCTTTCTTGAAGTGTTAATTTTACAGCCCAAATCCCCAATGATTTTGACTAGTTTGGCCATTTCTCATTTTCACAGGCTTACTGGAAAGTTTCCATTAGAGTTTTCACCAGTATTTGAACTAATTCCTTTGGGATTCCATTCCCCCTTCCATTTTATTTCTTTATTTTTAGGGACAAGAAAGGGGAAAACTAAAAACCTGGGTGAAATACCCAAATATTTGAAGAAGAGCACAATGAGCTCTTGATACTATTTACACAAAAGGAATAGCAAACATTTATGGAGCCGAACCAAAACTGAGCAACTGATTACTAGGCGAGACACCCATCACTAGGGCCAATTCTTCAACTTCATCACCCATGACACAGTAATTAATTCAAACAGGCAACAGCAAGACTACAGTGTCACGAGGTCTCTGCATCTTGTTCCCTTTCTTCGGTTCCTTATGCAGATAATTCCACTGCTGTCAGGAGCAGTGACACTAATGAAAACTAGAGTTTGTTGCCATGAATTGGACCCACAGGCACTGGAAGGCAACCCACAGCAGGCAAAAGAGGAAAGAACCCAACATACATGACAGCCTCAGCTAGAGACGAAAACTCATTCAGCATGAGCATGCAGAAGAAATAAAATTTGCTAGTGCTGTGTCAGCAGTTTGGCCCCACACCTCTGTCCCAGTCTATCCCTCTGCACTTCCACAGACGCCCACAGGTACGGCTAGCAAAGCTGAATGCTTGTTCCGGGTTATGCCATGGTGAAAAGTGCAGGACAACTGCACAGTACTGAAGGGTAATGAAAACAGCCTGCAACCACCATCTACCACACCTCAAAGTACCACTCGACAGCCCCACAGGTCACATCCAAGAGACCAGTAGCCTGTTTCTGATGGCCTAGGTTGAACCTAGGTTTATACTCAGATCACTTGTTCCATGCTAGGCCACATAAGCAATATTTTGCACAAAGGACAGGAAAGAGGAGAGGCGAGTAATACCAGAGGGTTTGGCTCGGCACCCCTGATGTCAATGGAGACACCCAGTGGCATCAACGGTCATACAGAAAACAACTAAATATAGTTAAAGACAGAACACTATGCTTCATGCTTCTGAGGGGATTTAGTAGCTGGGAGATTAACACAGCTCTGAACTCGGTGGTCTTTGGGTCAAACTCTTAAGTGAATCCTGTTCCAAGAGCACAGCCAGGAAACCCCAGACAACCTCTCATTATAAAAAAGTCAAAATTAACAGAAAAACGAACCTACAAAGAATTATAATTTAGAAACACTTCAATTAACACATGCACTTGATTTTAGACAAGTACTTGTGGTTTTTAGCTGCATACACTCAGTTCAAAGCAATGGAAGGTCACAGTTAAAACCCCGAACATATCAAGGAGTTGGTGGCAGTATTAAGTGGTTCAAAAAGCAGCAAGGACTCATTAGCAAGCTAATCTAGCCTCCATGAAATTAAGGGCCATGACAGTATTTCCACTTACAGACTTGGTTCTTCTGAAGTCAGGAGCAGAAATGGCCTTCTGCCCTTCCTCATTTGTTTTTGCTTTGCTTTGTTCTGTCCACCTAGAATACAGAAAATGTTCTGGTTGTACCAGGAGCAGATTCTACCCGATGCTTCCCCAGGGCAACAGCAATGAGGAATGAAGAACTGGATTAAAGAAAATCCACAGTGAAATCCCACTTGGGAAGGGACCATTCCCCTATTTCTGACTACCAGCCATACACCCCCAACGTGGAAAACAGCCAAGCTCACTGCATAGGATGCATTCTGCCACCCCCTCCTGAACCCCAGCAGTATGTTTAGCAGGAAGGTCTGTATCTTCCTGGGACAGCTCAAGCCAAGATAATGGATTCTGAAAAAGATACGGCTTCCCAAAAACTGAGGAGAGACAGGATCCTTTGGAAGATGTTCCAAAAGCCTTTAAGCTGGGACCACAGATTGACAACTTTTGAAAAGCAGTGGGGAAACCTTTGATGGGGTCCTAGGTTTGGAAATATGAAAATGTATGTTTGACCTTAGGGAAGTCCCTTAGTCTCCATATTTTGTTTCCCACATGTAGAAGAAGAGGATACTCATCTTTTGTTTGTTTGCTTAGATTGCAAGCAATTCCTAGTGGAGACTGCCTTTCGCTATGTGCATGTTCAGTGTTCTCCGAGAGTCTGGTTTTTATTTTGATCCCATGCACCTGTTACATAAATTAAGAAATCATGTTTCTTCCCTTACATCACTAAAACAAGGCACCATTCATAGGACACTGAATTGATTACGTTTCCCTTCTTGCTTGTATTATTGCGTTCAAAACTCACAGCATTACTGATGCTCCAGAGGTAATCATTCAAGATGGACAGAGCAGCCCACCGCGTCGGAGCTGTTTGAAGCCAGCTATACACACTGGCAGGCAGCACTGGCTACACTCAAGCCACATTTGGAAAGGCCAGAGGCAGGCAGTTCGGGAGGAAGCTGGGCTGAGGACGGCAGCCATCAGAGACACAGCGGCAGCCAAACTGACACGAGCTGGCCCTATTCAGTCCTTGCTGCTCAGCTAGTGTTTTGGCACCTGTGACAGTGACTCTAGAATAAACTTTCCAAATTTAAGCCAACAGCTCTGCCAACAAACGACATCGACACTTTTCATCACAGTTGGGGTTTCATTCTATCAGAGAAGGCCACACAGTGCGGCAGGTCTGAGACCAGTACGGGGGGAGCTCCTAGCAAGCTTTAGATGACAACCAGGTACAGCCAAACCACAGCTGCTTTTTGGGGAAGGCAAATGTTTATGCTTCCTGACATATGTAAGGCAAACCAGGTTAAGAAGAGCAAATTTGATTACTGCAGCTGGAAACTGAAAATGCAATCCTTTAGCCAAATACAACTTTGGGCTGCTCCAAATGGTAGCAAATATTTTTTCCCAGACTTCAAAACTAAGATATAGGAGACTAAAGTCAAGTCTTCTCTAAGCAAGTTTGAAAACCTTTCTCTGAGAGCAATATTTTCAATCTTTTTTTTTTTTTAAAAAGGCCTACTCTGTTTTGGGAAATTAGTGGGTTTTCTACGTACGCTTTGTTCTCTTGCCTTCAGACACATTACACCTCTCTTCTTAACAGCCCATGTAAGTATAGAAGGTAACTAAAAAGCACATGCTATTTTGCACTTCTGAAAAACCCATTCATCTCATGTTGCAAAGAGGGAATATTTCAACTGCCAACACAGGGCAGCCATATAAGATCCTGGGTGCTGTTCCCCAAATATTACTTTGCTTACCCAGAGCCCCTGTCCCTTCTAAATCCATGACTTGAACCTTCCGGGTCCCACATTGTACATTTTCTTATGGAATAAGAATGGTGCAGGAGCCTGGGACAGAAAGGTTTGAGATTTCCTCCTCTGACAGACGCCCAGGACAAGTCACATGGAGTACAGCCATACAGTATTTTGCAAAGACATCCATGCTTTGGAGCAGCAAGACACAAGCTCTAACCTGGAAGCAGTAGAAGTTGATCTGAATTCAAGTACCCTGTTGAGGGTTTGATGACTTGGAAACTGCTTTTTCTCCATGCTCCCCTCTACCGTTAGGTGGCAAATCTGTGAATTACTTATTTTGCTTTAATGAGTGGGGAATTTGGTATCACCACACTAATTATCTGCTATATTATAGCAGAATATAGAGTATAGAATATGAATAATTCCTTCTTTAAAATACTCTAAAGTTCACAAAGGAGGAAGAAACATATTCTTTGGGCACAAACACCAAATCAACTTATTATGCTTAATGAGTCACCACATCTTGAATTAACTTCATTCATTCCAGGTTAAACTAGTGTATTTTATGTCAAATTTATTTCAGACTCAGAGCATACGCAGTTAGTTACAAAGCTCACTGGACTGCACTTAGCCCAAACTTAGGCTGGACTGACTTACACAAAAGCTTAATGCTGTAACTGTCACAACTGCAAATGCATAGAGCACTGTTTCAGAGCAGAACAAACCAGAGCAGTTGTCACACACGTGAATGTTACTGCAAAGAGGAAGGTGTTAAGACTAGGATAAGCAAAAGGTCTGTATTTTAGCAAAGGAGAGTTAGGTTTTGCCTTAGGAAAAAAACAAAGCAGCAAGGCAATTAAGCACTGGAATTAAAGCCTAAAAAGGTTGTGATCTTCTATCACTGATTTAAACACAGCTTATCCTGGCTGCAAGTAGCAGAAATGGACTAGATGATCACTTCAGGTCCATTTCAGCACTATTTTCTATTATTCTACTCTTTCAGCAGCTCTCAGCAGTGTATTTTGCTAATTACACCCAGTTTTCACCAGATTACTCTCCCTTTATTCACATTTCCTAGCACAAACATCCAGGGCAAGCTGTTCTGGACACTAGCTCCCGTGGCACTATGTTTGCTGTACCTTTTGTGAGGATTTGTCCCTTAAGATCTCTCAAGAGTAGAGCTTTAATTCACAGCACAGATCTTGCTCATTTTACTCCATATTTGCCGAGAACAAAGGGAAGACTATGCAAATGCCCTGCTACTTAGACCTGAACAAAGTAGAAGCAAACATGTAGATGTGAATGGGAGACATAATGGTATGAAAAAAGCAGTCCTTTTCAAAAGTAAAATGACTTTGTCAGGGTCCCTTTGCACTATGTGCATGGATGATTTGTGACAAAACAAAAAAGTGCTAGCCTAGCACATCACCCATGTCAGAGATTAGAGCACTTCAAAACCCTCAGTAGTTCAAGCACTTTCTGGAACTTGAAAGGCTTTCTTAGGCGATGCTTAGCTTCTTTATGGCTTTTACACGACTTTGATGTGCACCTAAGAGTGAGGAATCTTAATCTGAAGGTTTTCTATGGAAAATACGCATAGTGTATATAAATCACAAAATCTTGTCAACCTGATTAACATGAGTCAAAAGTTTGCATAACTTTGTGCCTAAAGTTAAAGATTCTGAGTCACTATTTTGATACCCAAATAAGAATCCTGAATTTCTGAGCCCTTAGAGAAGGCTTTTGAAAGTAACAGCAGCACTGGAATAATATTTCTATAGCCACTGACAAAGTATGGCATGCAAGGCAGTAGTCAGTTATATAAGTGTCACTTTTTCCCCCATTTTCATTCCCTTTTTAAAGCAGAGATTTTAAGTTCCTTAAAGTTAAAGGATCTGTCAAAACACAATCAATTTCTCATGTGTTACTAAACCTCTTCTCCAAGTGCAAACATGGATGTGTAAACATTAAGTTTCATTCTCCCCCCTCACTATACACACTTAACCCCCAGTAGCATTAATGGGAATTATGCATGCATAACGAGCAGAGAATAGTGCCCTCATGAATAGGGCCCTTGTTGGAACAATGAATACATTTAACCATTAACATCTAGGGATGTGCCGAACTATCCAATTTAACTAGGTGCCAAACAAAGCTACCATGACCTATCTGATATTGTCAGGTTCAGAACGCAGCGCTCTGAAATTTGTCCCTCATTTGTTTTTAAAGGACTTGACAGTGGTCTGCGAAGCAGAGCGGGGGCTCTTTGTCAGAACAAGCTCCTCAGAGAAGGATGGCCCTCAGAACAGCCGCCGCATCCACCGTGTGATGGAAGAACTCTGGAGAGGGAAAGACTGTGACCCCAGGAGGCAAGCAGAGTCATTAGAAGACCAAAAATCCATATATATGTACTTCAAATGCATATATACGTTGGCCGTGAGTACTAATGGAAACCCAGTAAGAGCACAGAAAGGCAGAATATGGCACAGAAGCATATAAAGCAGGCTAAAAACTACATACCAAAAGAAAAGAGGGGAAAGGCTGATTAAAGACAACTTCTAGGGGAATAATTTTCCATCTCCTACAGCTCTGAAGTTCCTACGCAACTGCCTGGCTACAGTTGCTCTTTATTCCCATGTTTTACCTATCAAACGCAAGAGAGAACCTGAGGATATTAATGTATTAATGATACTTCCTGAGACTTTTGAGTCCACAAAGTAGCAAATAAATTTAATGGTATCATCTGTGGTATTTAAAATTCCTCCATTGTCTTAAGTTCCTTCTGTATTTTTTGAACTAGTGCCTTGAAATTTCACAAGTAAAAGCTTTACACATTAATCATGTATGTATGAATACACTAAGAAGGTAATTAATAACCATCCTTTAAAATTGATGTACTGGAAAGAGTAAAAATACATGATTTATTCTCATGAAAGTATACGTATAGTGCTTATCCTTAATAAGAGGCAACGTTGTGGTTGCTCCACCAGAAATCATTTCCTAAGCACTGCTAAGGTGCTTGGTGCTGTACAACAGCACTTAGAGCCCCCAAGCCCCCTTGACTGTCCAGGACAGTCAAGCACTCTATAAATTTTGTCCGCAAGACTGCTAGGGCAAGCACTTGGTGTGCCCGTACAGCACCTTCTACAGAAGAGACCACCTTCAATCCAGAGTGAGCCTTTGGGTGTTAACCTACTATAGAAGTGCAGAAACCTGTCACCTCAAGAGTAAACTCACCAGAGGCTGCTGAAGCATCTGCCAAAAAAAACATGGAGCAATGGAATTGGTTACATTGCGTTTCTAAGCTATGTAGGTTTACTTGCCATCAGATGCCACTAGACTACAGGACTCAGTACGGAATGGGCAACGTCTTCTCAGCCACCTGAGTTTCATTTGACACCCAAGACGGGGACACAAATATCATCCTTACGTTCTTCTACAGCACGGTCGTAAGGACCAGTGTTGCTAAAGCAGTTCAGACACAAAGGACTAATTCCAAGTATCAGCATGGCCACAGAAAGTATCTAGCTCTTGAAAGAGAAAAATTGCAGCCATAAAGAAGTATTCTGGACACCTGTTACCCTTCCAAAAAAAGAGAGTAGTTCGGCACACAGTCCTACTACCCTTACTCCACACACAACCCAAGCCAATTCCCTGTCCAGGCTGGAACTACTACTCTAGATCATAGTCTCCTAGCACACCTGGATCTACAGAAGATGACCCTGGGTCATGGACGTAAAAAGGAGAGAAAATCCTTGTCCTCTTAAATCAGTGCTATGTAACCTTCTGGACACAGCTCTTAGCTTGGGGCTCAGGTTGCTTTTGTAGATCCAAACAGAACAAGATGTTGTGCAGAAATATTTTGCTTTTTTCCATCAAGTAATATATTGGCCTTAAAAAATTACATCTTAAATGCTTGGTAGAAGGTGGAAACAGACTTGCTTCCCCCTCTTTTTTTATTCTGAAGATAGATCATTAAATATTACCTAGGTACCTCATTTCATCCACTGATGCTGCTCAGAAGTCACCTTAATGTGACTGAAACAAATATCTGTCAATATCTCTTTATGGATATCAGGATGATTCTATCAATTAGGTATCACTATTTAACGTAAGTTGAGAGAGATTGAGAGATTAAGTATAAAACCTGTGTCATGGGCTCGGCTGCCGTTTGGAAATTGATTCTGATCCATCAAAATTCATCTTTTCCCCTAGAAGCAGATGCTGTGCTCTAAACTGCTAAGTGATGAGTATGTATTTGAAGTATTGTTAAACATATGCCTCTCTATCATGTCATTTTATGCTTTCATTGGACAAAGATTCAATTACAAAGCCTTCGCAATACTTGGTATAAAACTAGAGGTGTAGTTCCATCTAAAAGCAAGCCATTTTTAAAAAGAAATCCATTTTACTGCCCAGGGTGCATTTTATACATATCCTTGCTTTTTTACAGATCCTCAGGGTCATGCCAATTTTCATGATTAATCTTTATAAAAGCTTTTACTCATTTTGATGTATTTATTTTAATGATTTATATAGTGATTATTAGCATGCCAACTTTGTTCCCACTTATCACATTAATGGTTTTTCATTAGTACTGCCCTTTGGTTAAGAACCAACTGCTCAGCCCTGCAGTTCTGGGGTGGGGGTGTGGGAGGGCTATTTTTCTTTTACTTTCCAATTGCAATCTGATGGCAAAACTTCACTGGCACATAAGGTGCTACAGAGGAAGCTCTTGGGAGTCACCAGTATTTTAAGGATGGGTCATTTCTGACTAAGCTTGTTCTCCATCTTGAGATCCAGTTCTACACGAGAATCATCAGATCTTGAGCTGACCATTAAAAAAAATGAATTGCTACAGAGTCTTTTCAGCAGAGGCTTTTGAAAGAATGAATAGACCATGTGAATTGTAGGAATACTTGGCTCTTTCCCTCAACTCAGTTTGATAACAAGATTGTGTGTTGGGGGAGTGTAGGTTCTCTGCTGACTTTTGGATTCCTTCCCAAGACATTTACAGGAAAGGTTAATCTGAATAACTAAGCCAGTCTTCTACTCACCTGGACCAAATGCTCATGCAAGTCACCAAGGACACTGCTTTTTGAGGTTCACAGATATGAGAACTATAGATTTCCATCTGGCAATGGAACAGCAATTCCATCTTTATGAGGCACAAAGTAAGTTTAAACAGATTTTTTTGCGTATAGATACTCCCAGGAGGGCATTACAGAGTGGGCAGCTGGTCCCACATCAAACAAAAATTTAGAAGGCATGGGAAAAGAAGAGGGGAGAAAAAGATATTACCACTGGTGTGAGTCTTGCCTGCATCCACAGTCATCACCAGCTTTAGGTTAACACTTCTGGTGACAGTCTGAGCCTGGGGAGTGCCATAAAATCCCAAGACGACAAATGAAGGAAGCATCTTTACTCTAGAGGAGCTGCAGGCTGCAAAAGCATAGCTTTTCTTCTGCTCAAGACAGCTATCACAGCACGTGTGGACTACAGCCTGTGACTGCTCAGAGACTCTGGAAAGCCTGCTTCATCTCTGGGACTGCCTCTGGGTGACAGGAGTGAAGGAGGACAGCTTTCGGGTTCAGCTTCTAGTTCATAAGAAACCAAGGTCATTTCTAGCCTTTTTACTCACATAAAGAATTAAGTAGAAGTCAGCCTGAAGAAATAAAGGTATAACTCACCGATACTTCGCCTGTCTGCAATCTACCTCCCTTTCGTGGCAGCTTTTCAGCAATACCCCTCAAAGTAACATACCACGATACAGCCCACAGAAGGGGAAACTGAGGTACAATTAGCCTTTTGTTTTAGGCTATTCAGAGAGTGACAAAGATGGGAACAGAATCTATCTTGCACTGGACCAGTCCACTCCCTCCAACAGGTTAACAGTCTGTTATTTAAACCACCAAGAAATCTGTGTATCCCTAAATAAGCAAATATTAAGCATAATAGGAAGAAAATCTTCCATTATAACAAGCTGCAAGTAATGCTAAGGACATTTCACAAACTTGTTCTAGCTATCAGAATTTTCTAGAAGAAAAAGAAACCTCATGGAAACAAGATTATTTTTTGTGCCTCTCCAAATCTTAACCACCCTAACATGATTTCTAAGCATTAAAATCCAGCAACCCTTTCTCCTAGATGAACCTTTCATCCACAGTACTGAAGGCATTCCCACACAACCATGTATGCAGGTTAACAATAAACCCAAGTGTAAATTGCAGCTCACACCAGAGGATTTTAGTCATTCTGATGGGGCAAAAACTTTCCAGAGCCAATAAAGCAAGTACATTTCACATCTGGCACACACCAGACTTATAAGCGAGTTTGACAGAATGCGGCTGTGAGCAAAATGTGTTTCAGGCCTGCACCTTTACCGCAGGAATCACAGTGTTCTCATTAAGATAATAGAAATAAAGAGCTGAGTGGTAATAAGACAAAAAATAGGAAAATAAAGTGCGGTACAACCCATTTCATAATAAAATGGCTAGTTTCATAGGTATTCTTGGGTATATTCAAAAAGGGATCTAGCTCATGTTCCTTTCTCAACACGATGGGAGCTTTGCCACAGGCTGAGATGAGATGAGATCCAGTCTAATGCATACACCACATGCAGCAAGGAGCTTCTGGTAGGAATCTACGACTTTCCTGTTGCTATTCACAAAGTAAAATAGTTTTAATGCATGAATTGTTAATGCGTGTCCAGCTCTGCTATGGCATACATAAGGTAATGAAAGCTTCTGCTGATTTAAGGTGCCGGATGACAGTAAAGAATAAAGAAGCTCTTAATAGGACAAAATCTGCCCTTCAGAAATGAGTCCTTGAACACAATCTGGGCAGCTTCTGTGCTCTTTATAAAGCAAGAGAAGCAAATCATCCTTTTGGTAGTCCTCAACAAGATTATTTAGAAAGTGAAGAGTTCCTAGAACTCTCTCACAAATCACAAGTATTTTCCTAGCTTACCAGAAATCAGCCCAATTCTTCTATCTCTGCACTCATATGTTTACAGACTGGGGTTTTTTTTCCATGATCATACGCTAGTCAATAAGCAAGACAAAGAACTGAGCTTATGTAAACAGAGAGGATGTTCTCATGGTTACATGATTACCAAAGGAATCAAGAGGGCTACTTTTATTCTGATTCTGATCAATTCACTGCTGGGATGTGGACAAGTCAGACCGCAGTTGGGTTCATTCCGTTTTCCTAATGTGAAGTTGGAAAGCAGTGACAGCCAGCCACCACTGTGCTCCCTACCACGAAAAAGTCTGTGAATAAATGGAACTTTAAACACAGTCCGTGCCAGTGTGCAGTTACAGTGTAATATAACCCACAGCTCACAGGGTATCGCTAACAGCAGCCCCACGTCCTGGAGGAATACCATGCGCAGCAGAACGCGTCAGATTTGAGGTATCTAGACTCCCTGGAACCAAAGGCTTAGTCCCCTGGCAGGATTATCACAACCCTTCACTCCTGGAGACGGCATACAATTCTCTCACCAAAATGTTAACCAAGGAGCCCCTACAACAACATCCCAGCTCAGTCTGTGATAGTCAAAGTACAAGACCAGGAACGTATTACCTCATTTTCCAGTCTGGGGGAAGACACAAAAAAAGGTTCCTCTGAATCACAGCCAAGGCAGCAGTACCTTTACCTGACCAATCTATTCACTATTTGCAGCAAATTACCCTTGAAACATTCAGGTTCTTCCAGAAAAAGACTACTAAATAGCAGCACAGACTCTGCTAGTGGAGGAGAAAGTCTTACAGACAGACAAAGGAGATTTGCTACTTAAAAATTCCTGTTTGGGCCTCTTATTTGTCCCACATCAAAACACTCTTCTTTTAGTCCCGCACTTGTTAATGGGCTGGATTTGGAAAAATATCTGGTATCTTTTAGGGAAGCTATGGAAGATAAGTTTAAGAGGAGGTTTCTAGGCATCTCTAAGAGTTCTCTTGGAAAGGTGAGTTTTTCAGAAAGGTTGGTGCCAGATTCACATCACACCTTAAAACAAAGGCATGCTTTTCCCAGGAGTCTTCCTCCTTCCCCTGCCCATTCATTTTACGTAAGAGGCTAGCAGGTCCTGCCCAAGGCCGCACTCTATCTCCCTGTAGGCCACGCTGATGTCCCTCTGAGCTCACTTACCCGCTTCAGGATGACAGCACCCTGTTTGCAGGCCACACGTAACACAGCGAAGCAGCCACCAGTTCCCACGAAGCTTGTATCTGGGATCCATCAACGTGCAACTTGAACACCGCAACCACAACTAACATCACAGGAGGGTGTAGGCTACAAACTGTGAAATGAGCACCACCCATACAAGGGGACAGAAATCCTGTAAAGGGAGATAGGAAAATATACACCACCTAACAGTCTGTCTGCTGATCCCTCACCCAGCACAGGGTTGGGCCTCCCTCTCAACTGAGCTGCTCATTTTCCTGAAGGTTGTAAGAACTTAATAATGCTTAAGACTTTAACCTCTGTCAGATTCGTTGTATTAGCCTATAAATACTTGTCTTGAGATTAGCCAAGGGCTTTCAACACTTTTGTGCTTGAAAATATGTTGTAAACAGACAACAGGACTGCATTTTCTAGAGAAAACAAGCCAAAAACAACATGCAGACAACTGAGGAGCACCTCAGTGCGTGTGCAGGTCTGGACCACACGTGCAGAAGTTGGCAGGAAGCTCTGCACAGGCTTTATTCCACACTGGATTCAGCTGAGCACGCTGCTTTCCGGTGTCACCCCCAGCTGCCCACCACTCTCACCCTCTTCCATCTTAACTGACAACTGTCTGAAGTCTTCAGGGGAGATGCTTCAGCATTTCTGTGTTAAAATGCGTAACAAAATGAGCCTCAATATCCCAGAGAGAGATTGTGTGTGTGTGTGTAGAGGGAGTTGTATTAAGATATATTCACTGATAACATCTGCCAAATGAAAACACAGGAACACACTTCAATACTTAATTAAAAGAGGGCACAAGACAGGAGGCATTACTGCCTGGCAAGATATCATCAAAACACACAAGCTTTGGTGGAGCTGAGTATACTTAACGAACAGGGAAGATCAATATGTGCCACTTTTCCCCAGCTCTCCTCTGCTGCAGTCATTCTCTTCAGAAGAAACCCTTACAAGCTAAAATTTAAAAGCATATTACCTGCCTTCACCTTCTCTCATGTTATTTATTTTCTGAGAGCTTGTTATTCAATAGGAAAGTTCAATAGGACACAAGAATACAATGAAACATCTCTGAAGCATCACAGCTCTACACCTTCCTTCAGGAAGCACACAATTTTCCCCAAGTTTCATCTACAGAACTAGATTTTTTTTTTTATAGAAAACGTAAAAAAAAAAAAATCAGTTTAATTGAAGTTTGGAGAACTTCTTCCAGAAAGAGCTCAGCAAAGAGGGTTAAGCATGCATCAAAATAGATGAAAAGCCTTAGTTTACTTTTTTTTTTACTAGCTTTCATATTTAGCTCTGAGAAGTATGATCTGATGCCTATATCAGCACAAGAAAACGGTACCATAATTCAAGTTCAAAATGCCATTACTGCAAATCTTTTCTTGCCACAAAATGAGAAATGATTCCTTGCTCACAGACAACTTTACAGCTATGTGACATCTCAACTACTTTATGCAAAGCAAAGGTAAAGATCACCAGCTCTGTGCAATCATTTACAGCCATAAAAGTTGCTGTAAGAGATCAGCCCAATGGCCTATCACGTCTAGTTCCCAGGACAGAAACTCGTGCCAGAAAACATATCCAAAACTCATTTAAGATAAGAAGCCTTTCCATCAAACTCAGCAGGCTTTGAATTGAACTGCTTTAAAAAAAAAAAAAAGTGAAAAAATAATAAAGCAACAACCCAAATTGACATTTATACCACACACCTACAGGCAATTGTGCTAGAATGAGGCAGCTAGAGATTGTTTTATGAGATTGATAGTCTTTGCTTTTTTATTCCAGTTCTTGTAAACATTTTCTTAAAACATTTAAGAGTCAGAGATGTGACTTCATTATCTAGATAGATAAATGGTCATTCATAAGCATTTAATCATTTTTGACATTATAATGTACTTTATCCCCTTATAATGAATGCTACAGAGTAATGATAGAATATGCAAAAAATATTTTCTTATTAGATGTGTGTTACTTTTCCATTTCAGTGCTATCATGCATTGTTCAGGAACTGTACGGAAAGGCAAAAGGGAACACCGCTCCACTCATCAACTTCAACAACTGTTAAGCACTGCAGACTTACTACTGAGCTAAAGCAAAGGCTAAGTTCTGTTGACTCTACCCCTCCAAGGTGTTACCTCCCCGCCTTTCATTATGACAGGGCTCCCGAGTGCATCTGCAGGATAACTTCCTAATTCTGAAGTCACAACGCCCGAGGATCCCCACATCTGGTCAGGAAAATAAGCGTTCCTTAACGACTCGGTTACTAATTTGCCTTCTGAGAAAAGGATCCTTTAGAGAAGGAAGCCTCTGCTTTAAGTACTCTGCTAAGGGATCACACCGGTCTTAAACGCGGGAGAGAGAACGGGTCTGGTGCTTACGGGGCGATAAATAAGCAACACCTGCGCAACGTAAAAGCCAAGGACTCATTCTGCTCTCTTTTCCTAAGAAGTATTTTAGAATTACGTTAGTAAGAGGCACGCCAAACCCGCTTAGTGCCTCGCTACCTGCGGGGACGCCGGCGGCCGCGGAGCACCGGCGCTTCGCAGCCAGGCGCGCAGCCCCCGACGGCGGCACCAGAGCCGGGGCGGGACCCCGGGGCGCGGGCAGCGGCGAGCCCGGCCCGCCACGGCCGCTCCCCCCACCCCGCCCGCAGCGACCCGCGGCACCCCCCGGCGCGGAGAAGCCACCCCGCGGATGGGTCGGTACTGACCGGCCGTGGGCACGTCGGGGACCAGCTTGAGGGGCCCGATCTGCCGCAGCTGGAACGCCGTCCGCACTTCGTGGCAGCTGGGGGACTTGCCCGCCGCCACCCCGCCGCACAGCCCCGCCGCCGCCGCCAGCAGCCACAGCCCCAGGACGCCGCGGCTCCCGTCAGCGGCCATCTCGCACCCCCGGCGGCCGCGGGCCGGAGCGCTGCGGGGCGCGGGCCGTGTGCGGGCGGCGGTGGCGGGCGCCAGTCCCGGCGGCGGCGCTGCCCCCGCCCGCCTCCCGCGCTCCGCCTCGGAGAGTGCGGCCGCCGCCCGCCCCCGCCCCGCCCGCGGGTCCGAGCGGGGCGCGGCCGCCCCCCCCAGCGGCCTCTGCCCTAGTCGGGGGAAGGGGGAGGGAGCCCCCGGGACAGCCGCACTCGCAGTGGCCCGAGGGCTCCAGCCTTGAGCCCCGCTGAGGGAGGGGATGCCGGAGACCACGGGCGAGGCCTGGCCCCCTGACCGCGCTGACCCACGCTAGGCAGCAAAAGGCAGCCGTGGGGACTGCTGATGTACTGCTGCGGCCTCAGGGGAAGCTGAACGCAAAAGTTTTGACTTTAAGCCCTATTGGCAGGGCATCTGTTTGGTCTCTGCAGGCCCCACGGTCCCAGGCTGCAGGTCTAGGTCAGGAGAAGGGAGATGTATATACCAAGGGAGAGGCAGGCACACGGCTATCGCGGAAAGCAGCTACGAAGCACAAACAGAGCAGTAGACATAAAACCCCTAAGCACAGCAGGCTGGAGAATCACACACAGTTTGCTTCAATTCTGAAATTCCTAGCAGTGACATGGAGTCCATGGAAGAGTCTCCACGAGACAAGTGTCAACTCCAGCCAACAGTCACTAGAAAAAACACATCTCCTGTACCAACTGCATATACAAATTGTTGATTGGTATAAAAGCCAGCAGCAGTTACATCCTATATTGTTTTGGGGGACACAGACCCCTCCTGGGGCTGAAACCACCTTGGCAGCAGCCAGTGTCACAATCAGAAAGGTCTTCTACAATCTCTTCACTGCCCTAAGCATGCTTCGACATCAACTGCTTACCACACATTTCAGCACAGAATATGCTCAGCACCCATGAATAGTTTCCATTTCACAAAAACACTCAAATTTCCAGACAAGCCAAACCCAAGAAGTCTCCCACAAACAGCCTCATTTCCACAGTACCTTTCAGGCATATGGAGCATGTTACAAGCTACAAGCATTACTATTGTTTGAGTCCGTTATGTCTGATTTCTTTAAGGTTACTTGCAACCCTCAAGATGCTTCTAATTTCTCCTGGAGCAACAGGGGAGCCCACCTGCAGCTAATTTAACCATTATACATTCCCATAGGTAGCAATTGGAGGCTGATCTCAGTGCTGCAGATAGCTCCTTAAGTTGTATTTTAATAGCCAGAAGTACAACTCCTTTAAGCAATTTGCTTATTTTTTCCTATCAAGACAGCAAGAGATTAATTATTTTTTGAAAAAAAAAGTATCCAATCCAATTCAGACCATTTAACTTGTAAGCTAAAACACAAACCAGAAGAACAAGCCAGCCATATAATCAGGCTTCTGCATTCAAAAGCAGAGAAAGTCACCTTAGAAACCTCCTGCTTACCCAGGTCAGAGCTGCACCACTTTGCTCATCCTGCAGCTCTCAAAGGTCCCCACAAGAGCCCAGCACAGTGCACCCCAAAGGGCTGACCCCCAGGAAGCCCAGAGCCCATGGACACTGATAGAGGTTAGCTTTGTTTTCAGCTTGATAGGGGTTACACTGCCAGCAGGGTTTGAATTACGTACACACTCGTGCACTAACAGGATCAAACCCCAAATCGAGGAGGCACCAGGTAGATTAAAGAGACACAAGGGAATAATTGATCAGCATCGTAAGGCGCAGCACCCCGGCTGCCTACCTATTGTCCAGCGTGTGGTTTTAGGAACCCAGGGAAGAGGAACAAGTTGCCCCGGGCACATTTTGTGTAAACTCGGGCCCAGTCCTAAAAGACTTTATTCAGACAATACTCCCATTGACTTCAATGGGAGTTCTGCCAGAAAAGAAATGGCAGGATGATGGATCTGATGAATAATTTACTTGACGAATAACAGCATTATTTGGCATATACATTATTCTATGAATAGCATCTGATCAGTCCTGTGCAAGGGCCTGAGGCAGTTAATTCAGTAGGGGTTTTGCCATTGTTTTCAGTGGGTGGCAAGTTCAAATCCCAAATGGCTAATCCTTTTCTAACATGACTGTTATTTTACTGACTCATCTTTATATGACAGGTGTTCTATTTCTCACCTGTCTCTTTCAGGCGATGTTAAGTCATGTTGCTTATCTGTATTTTTTAATTGGTCCTCATATTTTTATTAGAGGACAGTCTACTACTGTTCCAGTTCCCCTCCTCTCCTCAAAATCCGGCTAAGGAATCTGAATTATACATGTACATAAATACAACAAAAAACTCAGTGTCAGTGAACGTGAACGTCCATATATGTAATACTGGTTACTTCAATACATAAGGAAACATTTATGTTTCTAATGGTCCTGTAATAACTATATTGAGAAGCATGAATTAAAGATGGACTGTTACGTTTTCCAGACTGGAGTCTCAATTTTTTTTCCCCCTCTGCAAAAAAAAAACCGTGTAGACCCCCCACATACTGTTTGGGTGTAGGTTTTTGTCTCCAATTACAGTTTTTCCTTTGTTTTTTAAATGTAGTGCAGCTAGGAGAAAGGGAAAAGTTTGAGGCTAATTTAAGAAATGAGCATTTCTTGATCACTGACATGTCTGAATACATTAAAAAATGCCTTTTTAGTTAAGAGAAATGTTCTAGAACATGCTGCTCAGAGTAATCCATGACGCTACAATTGCTGTTACCACCTTCAGTAGTCACTGGTGACATGTGTGCACACACTCACACAGCCTATAGCTAGATGCTGGCCCCCCTGACAGCCCTGCATCTGAGCTGACACTTAGCTATCACACCTCCTTCCCGACACTGCTTTGGTGACAAATGATAACCTTATGGCACCAATGAGCATGCAAGATTGCTACTTAAACTCACCGACGGAGTGTAAAGTGGGAGGCACCTTAGGTGTTTCCCCCTACAAAATGCTGATCAGACCCCGTGTCGTGTTTGGACATGACTGACTTCCCGGGGGATCGAGAACACCCACCACAGGCAGAATACAGTGGTCCCCAAGTAATTTAGGCTCTGTTTCTCCAAAACATGTGCTCCACATATAGCAGGGCAGTCAGATTGACTTTAGTGGAGGTAGACATTTGCTTAATGGCAAACACATGCTTAAGTGCTTTACTGGAAGAAGGCTACAGATAACAGAAGAGCCATTTAACTGGTTATTGTACATGACATTCTACTACATTCAATTTACTTGGAACAATCACAGTTTACCTTGTCAACAGGTGTCTCGTCATTTTAACAAATGAATATTTATTAAGCATACATCACCAAGAACTGTATCAGTACTTCTTACAATGAATAGCAATATAAACCTGCCCAAACAATCCGCTCAGTCTTAATCCTGCTAAAGTGACCACAATACTCAGCATGAGCTTTGGATGTGTAAGAAAAGCTGGGATCAGGCCTAGAAACAGGGTTTTGTATGCCTGTTGCCTCAGCCCTTCTCTTATTGAATATAGCTGGAGCTTTGCCAGCAATTTAAATGGAAGCTGGACTAATTCCCTTATGTTTAAGATAAGCTCATCTCCAACACTGGACTTTCCACCAATGGGACTTAATGGGCACAAGGTCTGCTCTTGCCAATTCAGCAGCCAGAGTGAAGCTTTACTGTATGCGTCTCAGCTGTTCCAGAAAAGCTAGTAATCTTGTCTTTAAAGCCTTATTTTTATCTTTAGAGGTCAAATTTTCCAAGGTACATGGTTTACTGAAGCACTCAGCTGACTACTCAGAAGTAAAATTAAGGGACCTGTTTGAGTCACTGGAATGAGCCCAAACCACAAGCTGATTTTTATTTAAAAACAACTTAATCAGCCTCAAAAGAAATGCAAAATCCAGAAATGCTGTCCAGAAGAATCTGTAATTAAGACAAGTTTCGTTTTTTATAATTTTCAGTTTCTTCTTCTTTTAAGTTAAATCTATTTTCTTAAGACTACTACATTTCAAGTCAGATCAAGTTTTAAATCTGAGTATGAAGTTTTAAGTATAGATTTTAACAGTTAAAAAAGTAATGCATGAAATAATCATAATTATGCCAAGACTAAAAAGCACTACTAGAAAATTATTCCTGGTAATTTTACTCAAAATTTTCTCATCCTGTTGAAGCGATGAACACTATGAAGCTAATAGAAAGATTACCAGCATAAGCCTATCTTTTTTTTTGTTTAGAGATCCCATTTCTTTCTCTTCTCATTCATGCAAAGTACTGAGCACAAGAAGAATAAGTATGCTCCCATACTATGAATTGTTTCCTGTGCTGTATGTACACCACATGGAAAAAATGTGTGCAGACCTTTTGATAGTCAGAATGTAGTATTCCTGTGCTGCCTCATTTCAGGGGTATTTTTCACTTTACCAGACAGACCTATTCAAACACACAGTTTAAAAGTGCCTGTTGTACTTTTTTTTCTGGGAGAAAGAAAAAGTCATGCCTGAAAAGCACAGATGTAAACCAGACCATAACACTAATTTTTAAAAAATTTATTAGACCACCAACCAACAAAATATCTATGAAAGAAATACAACTGGTGCAACAACCCAGCAAGTCAGGACAGCCACTAGTTAAGAGAAGACATTCTGTAGACATCGCTGAAGGGACTTCCACTTTCTCATCTTTTTCTATTATTTCCTTTTAATAGGGTGAGAGCAACTATTTTGGTCCAGACCAAAAATCCTTTAGCCCATTGACTTGTCTCCTCTGGCAGAGATCAGACCTGCTAGACTTATTGAAAGATTACGCCACGTGCAATGTATCAGAGTTCTCTCTCTCTAGATCACAATTTAACATCACAGATTATAATGCAGTAATACAAAATTACTCAGAAATACAGCATCTCCCTGGGCTGATAACCGACAATCCACGAGGAACCCTATATGAAGGTGACTGCATGGTAACCAACAATTTTCCCATCTCAGTAACACCAGCACATTCTTTTTGAATTCTTCTTCTGAATGCATCCTGGTCACTGAGCAGCTGAGGAGATGAATATAACTCTTTGCCCTTATCTGCATGGCTCAGCATACAAATTAATTTAACTGGGACAAGCAAGAAGGTTCTGAACTTAACTCGTGTGAGAAGCTGCCACATAGCCCAAGGGAAATCAAGTAGCTTACTCAGGGAGGAAGGGTTGCATAATGTAAGCAGAAGTACCTAGCTCTAGTTTCACATAGTTCAAAGGACTAATAACGGAAACAGGTTTCATATTAACAAGTCAGTAACTTACTGTGCACCTTTCAGAAGTTCCTCCTCCCGACAACATGAAAGTAGTATCCCAGTGAACACCAAGAATTCACAGCTGGTTCCACAAACACCAGCACCAAGCTCACAGCACTAAGGATTATAGTATAGGGACATCCCATCTGCCTCCATAGGAACAGTTCAGGTCTGAAAAATAACACAGCACTGCAACAAACCCGTAGCTAATAAGTGGCTGTCCAAGAGGCCTGCTGTCCTAAGCCATGCGGTGGCCTTAGCCTGGGTTAGCAATAGCTTGAGCTTCTCTGCCTTGCCTTTCCCACAGGGTTCAGGCAGGCCCAGGGGAGCAACCAGACAGGTGCCTCATTAGCCAGAATCTACTGACATTGTAAGGATGACTGTCATTGCCATTCAGTTCTTGGTGGAGCACTTCCAAGCACCACATTCGCTTAAAACACTGAACTTGATAAACAATATGTTGCTAAGAGAACATTTATAGAAAGTAAATTTTGCTCTCCAGAATGGTCCAACAGGCTAGATGCACAGGACAGAGGAGTACATGAACTGCACTGCAGATTGTGAGGGGACATACATGCTCTGTCAAGCAGCTGTAATGCAAAGCAGCCACCCCCTTAACTCCAACAAAATTTGCACTTAGGGCTTCCATAGAGACAGACATACAGAATCGCATTTCAAGTGCCAGATTTAACCTTAAAAATACACATCAAAAGCTGTCTGTAATTTCTGATAGCCTTACAAGAACTCCTGGCTGTTCTCTCCCCGACAGGTAAAAAAGTCACAGTATGTTGGACTTGGTTAACCAAAATTTTTAAAGAACTCAAAACAGCTTCTAAAAATTCAATCTGTTCTTGGAAAATAGTGTCCTTATTCAATGGCTTATGGTATGGAACAAGTCCATCTTCCAAAAGTACTATTTAATAAAAAATTAAAAAGATGACATAATACTTATAATAGAAGTATGCATAGCATCATTATAATACTTTTAATAGCTTTTTCTAGCAGGACAAAATGGCCCAACTTTCATTCATCTAGCTGGGCACTTGGAAAAAGATGATTTTTAACTATGTGTCAGAATTTGAAGTTAATTAAAACTAATTGCCCACCATGCTGTAAGTGATGCCACTGCATTTTCAAATAGCTCTGTTTCCATGAGATGATTTACTTAACACTGGTGTCTCTCATTGTCTGAATTCTGGGTTTGCCTTAATTACAGTGTTCAAGTTGTTTATCTTTCCTTTTTGCCTTGCAACTTTACACAAAAGGTCATAAATAGCAAAGTTCATAGCCAAGATTGACACTTTATCAACATGAGGAAAAGCATCCTGGAATATAAACTAGTTTATCAAAATAAATGAACTCATCTGACATGTCACGTTACTGTTCCCACTAGCCACCATTTTCTGTCCTCAAAATACTTGTTTATGTGTTCAGCTTTGTGGCAAAACTTTATAGGTCAGAACCACTGTACTTTTTTGCTGGTACAGCAGCATTCATTATCTTTACCACACAGGTATGAAGTAAATCTCTGAGAACAAACATAAAACCATAAAACATATTGCTGCTACTCCCCCACATCACTAGCATATTTGCAGACCTTTTCAACTTTTTGTGTGTCCAGAGTGCAAGTCTCCACACGCTGGATCACATAAAACAGTAGTACCTCCTCCAGTCAGTCATGGGGAGGGTATGAAGGATGCAAACCCAGGGTTAAATAAGGGCAAACAAACCCAGGCACCAGTTTCTGCAGCTGTTATCCAGCAAGAGGGGCTGGAGGACTGCAGCAGATGGGGATTATGCCTGGAAGAGTATGGGAAAGGGAGGAGGAGAAGGCTCTGGATTTCCAGCATGACACAGGTTGAGTCTAGTGAAAAAGCACAACCCTTCCTGCAACTACGACAAAAGCAGGCTGGTTGCCACCAGACTCATATATGGCATGGCTCATATTATGTATTAGCACATGTGCCTTCAACTCCTAACTTCCCTGCCATCTGACACCTGCAAAGGATGCTAGGACCAAATTTCTAGGACTGCTGCCAGCCTCATGTCACCCCACTTGCAAACCCTGATGCTGATCATAATGCAGGATCCCATGGAAAGCCCTCTCCACAGCATAAGAGTCACTCCTTTCCCTACAATTTAGTTGTAGAGGTTACATCAGGGGACCCAACAACACACCTGTGTGAAGTTTACCAAGCAGCCACATGCAGCATCTCCCTTCATCAAATCTCCAGTCAGCACACACAGCATCATGAGCACCAACCACCAATGGGGAGTCCAAGTAAGTCCTGAAGATAACTTTTGTCATTATAGAGAAGATATTATAGAGCACCAGCTGCTGTATAATTATATTTTCTAGCCTAAGAACATGCCTTCAAACTTAAACACACAAACTTGCCTCATTCACAAAAGTCAAATCCTGCCCAAACCCATCCCAAGTGCCAAGAATCCTTGAGCTTCACAGAGCAGGTGGTGGTCAGACAAGACAGGCAACTCACTCTGTGGACAGCCATCAGCTTGCCTTACACTTTTGGGTAAGAGCCTCTGCAAAGCTGCTCAGCACAAGCCATCCAAGACTTGCATAGAGAGCCACTGGGTGTATGAGCTGCTGTAGGGGAGGACTGTGTTAAAAAATGCTGGCATGGAGATAGACCATCATTTACCAGTAAAATCTGCAGTGCAGAGAGGAACAAACTGACAGACATGAAAAAAGCACCACATTTCACTAAGTCCAACTTCCAGATGTTAGACCCATACTATACTTCTAGTCTACTTCATAATGAAGGGTAACAGCAGCTTGATAGCCTGCAGGCTGAAATAGCAGAACAGGCACAAGTCACTGCTGAAATATGCCTGGGAAGTTTGCCTGTGCAGTTTGAAACACATTTGTTTCAAATGCTATTCAAAAAAATTCACACGGAAGAGAACTTTTTCTAATTGGCATTCGCTGTTGTCAGTTTTAGACAAACACCCTTGGCTAAAGATCCCAGTGCTGAAAAGTCTATGATAAACATTTCCAATAGGAGAATTCTGGAAAAGAAACCTGCACTTCAAGAAAACTGCGATAAGCTTCCTGGTTCTTCAATGCTGGGGCACATCCAGTGTCCTCAATTTCCCTCTGGCTCAGCAACCGCCCAATGCATTCACTCCAGATGGACTTCTAGAGGTGTCCCTCAGAGCAAGAGCTGGAAATGGTGGAATTGGGCAGGTCTCTTGTCTAACCTGCCCTGCAGGATCTTTGTTAGGGCAAATGCTCAACACCTTTGCAAACTGAGCAAGTGTGATACAGAACCAGAAAAAGCAGCACACTGGGCTACACTTTAATGTACGTTACGTGTTAGATGTCCACTATTTTTTAACAACTACATTTAAAAACTTTTTTTTTTTTGTTAAATATTGAAAGTCGGTTTTTTTCTGTTTTGTCTTATACCATAGTTACCTGTAGATCTAATGCAAGAGAAATCCTGGAGCTGAAAAGTGTTTTTCAAAATGAGCGAACATGAATGCAATGGCTCAGTTAAATTTGTGTGTCAGTGCAAGGTTTTCCCTGTTGGTTTTGTTCATGAGTACCGCAGCAATTGCTGCAATTCTTCATATAAGTCACACAGGGGAATTGACCCCTTAGCTCCAGTCCTACTGGGGGACCAATTCTTATCAAAGTCCACTGATCTCAGTAAAACTTTCCCGCCCCTGTTGCAACAGGTCTATATTAGTGGTTCTTTCCAGCAGATCAGCTGTTTAAATCGCAACTCATTTGGGGAGGCATCTCTGCAGCTTCTTAGCAACACAGATTTCATGCCGCTTCGATGAACAGAGGGTGTAACAAGCAATGACAAAACACCTCACTTGGAGGTCAGTCTGCTGCCACCCCTCCCTCATCACACCCTGCTCTCCAGGATGCCGAGCAGGTCCTGGCTTCGTCCACTAGACACTGAATTTTTCCATGCACATGACTAATCTCTCTTCTCCAAGAGACTGCTGGAAAAAGCAGATGAGCCCTGAGCAAGTATAAATTAATGCTGACATTTGCTGGAATAATGTACTCTCTTGAGCCTCTGCATCTATGACGCCAACAGAGGCTGCTGGCGACATGAGTTTATATGCACCTTTCTGCTAAATCGGAGCATCATCTGCACAAATCAAGCACTTGGGAGACATCATGAGATTTGTGATGGTCCCTGGAGGACTCCAGGTCTGTAAAGCCATAGCTTGATTCTTAGCTATCTATTCTCACTGACTGCTGGGAATTTCTTAAAGGCAATTTTTAGTGACAAAACTGAGGATAAATCCCATCCACATTTCACAAGGTAACAGGCAAGCTTTGTTTGACTTTGATGTACAGACTACTCAGTAGTGATAGCACTACTTACTATACACAGCTCACTTTCTTCCTTCAAAAACAAGTCCAGGGCTGGTTATAAGTGGTTTTCTGCCCTGCACAGTAAATCTGGAACAAATGGGGGCCCCAAAGATGTGATGCCTGCCTTCCTCAAGTTCTTCACATGGTTGAAGAGTTGAATGAATCAGGATTTACCTACCTAGTGGCAACCACGTGCCTGATCCAAGACTCCTTAAACAGTGCAAAACTCCTGTGACCCCAGGGAGCTTTGGGACAGGTCTGCTGTAGACTGGTGCTCCTGTACATGTCTCTGTATGGTCAGAGGCGAGACAAGGGCTCATGCCACGCTGTAACTCACAAGGATGAAACCTGCTTTCTGCTCTGTTTTCAGACCAACCCCTTACGGAAAAGCCTACAGGAACCTTTGGCCTCCAAGGCAGCAGTTACAGCTCACTGGGAGGACCTTGTCCTGAAGCTGGGGATGCTGGGGTTTATACACTTCCACCAAGCCACAGTTCTCCTCACTAACTGCCATGGCACTGTGTGTGAAGTCAGCATGCAAGAATTTAGCCCTTTCAATTATGAGTTTAAGGAATAAATCATTTAGCCAAGAAAAAGCCTTAAAAGTCATCAGTAAACTAGATACTAGGGCCTAGTATATACTCACAACCAGAATTTGCACTTAAAAGCTATTAATATGTGGCAGCCTTCTTTGTGAGGGAAAAGGTAGAGAGTGAGATTTATTTTATTTAGCTCTGATATGCCACTTAAGCTGTGGCATGCTTCATTCGCTAAAATGGAATATAATATGTCTTTGTATTGAATTATACTTGGGTTGGTTATTAAATGAAAACTATTATTCCATTATAGCTGTAAGAAATGGAAATGCTGCATATGGCTGTGTGCAATCCATTAACTGGCTTATGGAGCCAAAGACCCTTCAGAGACCATTACAAATCCATCTGATGTCCCCCTCTGCCAGATTTTACACACTGATATCTGCACTAGATGCAAGAAGCATAAGACTCTATAGAACCACTATTACTCAGGCTTTATACACTGTTTGTGCCAAAGACAAAGAATATTCTAAGCTCAAACTTATTCCTCATGTATCGTTTTTAGGTAAGTATGTGATACCTGGAGAAAAACCCAACTATCCCAGTCAGAATGCATCATGTTAAAGAGTATTCACAGACAGCTGATTTGCATCAATGTCCACCTTAACTTGCCTCTCACAAGGCAACGATTAACCTAGTACAGCTCTGCTTTGGAAGGGAAGGAAAAAACCTGCACCTTGGAGATATTTCTAAAGGCACAAAGAGGGAATAAACAGGAGAGTTGCCTTAGTTGACTAACGGGCGCCTTTGCAAATCTTCCCCAAAATTCCTTCTGGTATATGATCTTTTTTATCAAGCATGCCATTTTTTGTGTGCAGAACCTTTAACATTGGAATTATTTACAATGATTCAGCATGATCACTTGTTTTTGCAGTATTCTTTGAAACAATCATCCAGCTATGGGTCTGCATGGATCATGTTTAAAAAGGTCATGTTTATAGTGTGAAATCAACCTTTTGTAATTCCCTTAGTATCATCTAATGTGGGAGGGCAGCTTGCATTTAAAATGACACAAAGATGACACCCAAAAAAATACTAATTAAAAGCAAAAGTTTGATCCAAGTTTCAACTGGGGATGTTTCACTACCCAAGTCTTTCCTCCTCTTTTTATTTTGCCAAGAGAATTTTCCAAGCTATTTGAAGCAATCAGTTCTCTTTCTCAATTATCCATTATACACTCACCAACTTGCACAAGTACTCAGAAAATTTTACCTGAAAAAATGTTTATCACAGAACAAGATCTCAGCTACCTGTGCCTCTGCAGGGACAGATTGACAGGTCTCATGAATATGTGATACAGAAGCTACATAGAAAATGGATTGTCACCAAAAGATGGAAAAATCCTCCAATGAGTTGCAAGTAGCCAGATATTTTGTACAGAGCAGCATTCAGGCAAGGATAAGCACAGAAAAGGAACACCCTTTTAAAGGGGGGCAAGATGGGGAAGCCAGATCTAAGCCATTGAAAATGGACAGCTGGCTCGTTTTGACACCATTCAAGATAGCACTGACCAGCTATTTTCTGATGTTCAGAGGCCCTTTCTTACTAACATCTAAAAGGTAGCGAAACACAGAAAACAGACATGAGGAAGAACCAAGTAAAAATTGTGAGGTGCTTGGAGAACAATAGCATCTACAGCCCGGTATGCTGGCCCTTTCGTTGCCAGAGCTTTCAAATATGTCTTTACTTAAGACAAAATCCTATGTAGTTAGTACATTTTCTGGCAATAGAGTGAAAGCTGATGTACTAAAAATGCATGACTCATGCAGGCTGTTACATTTCATTTCCTCCTGAGTAAAGACAACTTCTGTCGTCTTTGTCTTAGGGCCAACATTTTGGATAATCTACTTTTGACAGTTGCAGCCCTAAGCAAGTTGAGATTTCTCTCTGGGCTGGTTCCCAACCCCTCTTCCGAACTGAATGCAAATGCAAAAAGCTGATGCGATTCCTCAAAAGCGTGAGGTGGCTATGCGATGTGTGTGGGCTGCCTTAGCCAGGCCGTAATTCATTATCAAACTAGCTGATCTGAATGACTACCACCACGCACACAGGGATTCACAGGTGAGTTGTGACAACAAAAATATCTTTTTGGCAAGCCTGTTATGATCTCTCATAGCTCAGCACAGAAGTCAAAAGACAGCCCCAACTGCAATGTATCCAGTCTAGCTTACAGGAATGAGCTCCGAACTACAGGAGACAGGAACACAAATTTTTGGTTTGAGGATTGTTTTTGGGGTTTTTTTCCCTATTTTTGTTGACTTGCTATTACTGGGGCACTGTTATTTCAAGTTACACTGCACTCCACCACCAGGAATTTTCCTGTGGACTCCTTCCTTCGTTCAGTAAGTTCATTCAGAAGAGCTGAGAGCAGATGCTTACACAGAGGTGATAGAGGAGGAAAACCTGCCGAACTTGGCAGCATCTAAGAGCATCTGGTAGCAATAACACATCAGGGATTGCTATTTGACTTAAAGAGACTCTCTTCCTAAAGCAATCTGCTACAGAAAACCCTTCCCACAACTGGCTACAAGAGCTTGACAAATCCCATTTCTTTCTACTTTTTCCATTCTCTTCAATACCATGTCAAGCTCGTGGCCAAAAGGGATCTTCATTCCATTCCTCATAGGTGAAATATATGAGGCACCTGCTTTTTTTTTTTTTTATCAGCACCAGTGGTTTTGAAGAAAGGAGAATAGTGATGGGAAATAGGAGATAAGAAGAATCAGAGCACCCCGGAAAACTATCCAGAAAATGTGCTCGATGGAAAACATCTTGCTGGAAACAGGAATGGGACATTATACAGACTGCTAACTCATGTTCATGGCAGACATGCTCTTTCTAGGCACATTTAAGGTCCTACTGATGTCTGATCAGTTCAGGCTCCCAAGCCCCTTCCTAGAACTCTTGAAGAATCTAAATGTATTTTTTAATGCCCAGGCCAAAAATCCAGGCAGCTGCTAGTCATACCCACTCCAAATTCTTTTAATAGAGTAATTTCTTTTAATTATATAATTATAACAATTATTCTTTTAATAGGATAAGTCACCTCTATTGATACCTCAAGCTCACCCGTGACAAAATAGGCATTAAAGCAGCGCTTCCAGGACAAGAGTATTCTTTATGGCAAGCTGCCTGCACTGAATCATTTTTCCTAGTTTTATTTCCTTTCTGGACTTTTCCCTCCCAGTACTTGTTTCATAACAAGATGAAAGTGTACAGAAATTTGCAATCAGGACTTCCACAGCTGTTCACTGCAGCAGGGAAACCATACAAATGACTCCCTCCTGTCTCCCTTGCTATACCATCATAAATCTGCATTCCCATTTCCCCTGGCACAAAGACAGTGGAGTTTACTGAAAAATGCCAGGGCCAAGAGAACCAGCTCTCATCCTTATTACTGTCTGACTGCAAGACAAGAAAACTGCTTTGGTAGGGCACAGAGGCTTTGGAGGTCTCTTTGCATAGGGCCAGGCAACTGTGGAATTGCAATTAGCTGTCAGAAATGGGCACACAGGGGCTGCTTCTGGTTTTCAGATAATTGCCATCTTCAGAGGGAGCCTCCCTCTGTTAGGAAGCACCACACAGAAAAAAGCACTGTCACTAATTTAGAATCCCACCTGAAAAAGGTTAGGAATTCCACACAAAACACAAGATTTCAGCAAGCTGGGGCAAAGCTCCAGGGGGAGGTAAAAGTTCAAATAGAAACATAAAACTTGCTATTAAAAGGCAAAGCCAGTTCAAAGTATTTCATATGCAGAAAGATTCAAGCTGTAAAAAACTTCTTCTAAGGACACAATCCTCTTTTGATTAGGGCAGTAACTAGAGAAGGATGCATCTACCCCTCAACACTTCTTGACAAACAATCATTTGAATTGCATTTTTTTTTAGGAGGGTAGCTTCTCCATGCAGCAAACAGTCCAGCCTCAGCTATCAATCCACTTCACTGCCAGCTGAATAATAGAGTCGATATCAACAGAAGCAGAACTGGACCAGAGTCAAGGATCTTGGTACTATAAACGTCACATTTTAAACATGGTATTTAACTGCTATTTAGTTGTTTAACAAGAAACTAGATTTTTTTCCCCCCATTTTAAAAAAACTAAATATCAGTATCTGTGGTTGAATGCTATGCATGAATTCTTGAGCATTTCCCATTCAGAGAACACCACTGATTTATTTGTTTCTATTAGTTTTTTAGCTTTTTTGTAGTTACAACAAAAAAACCCTTTCCGTTCAAAAGCCAGACCTTCTCTCCAGGTGACAAAAAGCTAATGAACTGAAAATGATATATAAGAAAAGCCACCTACAAACAGAATTTTTTCCAATTGGTTGATGAACGGCATTCTGATATAGCCAAGTTTTGCATTAGAAACAAGGCAGAATTTCTGCTAATAAAAATATAGTTTAAATAATGACCATTAATTTCAGCAAGAAATTTGCTTAATGCTTTAGGTTAGCGATATAGCTATGTAATTTCCTCATTAGATCTAGTAAGTCCTTTTGTGGGCACCACGATGAGATAAAACACATGATATACAAATAAATCAGAAAAGAATTACTGAATACTTATTTCTCCAGGGACACTGAAATTTCTCATTAAAAGAGGGCCTGGTTGCAAAGAACAAATCCATATAACAAATTAATATACTGTTGATCAAACATGTGGAATATATGCAGCAATATTATAAATATGGATTTTATGCATCACTATACAGAATACGCAATGAAGCCTCTGCTTCCCACAAACGTAACAAAGGAATAAACATGTTGCAGGAATGGATTTATTGCACAAAATTCCACATTTAAGAGGTCTCCAGAGCAGTATTATATGCTAGGTACACTCTGATTGATAGCAGCTTCCAGTACACCTCTTTATCCCCTAACATATTTCACTATCAAAGCTACAAATGATTTTTTTCCCTGTTTGTCTTTCTTCCATTCACTGACAGTTGAAACACTTCTAAACAATGACAGGAAGTTTCTGAAAATCCTTTTTCAGTTTAAAAAGGTTATACTTTCATAGATTTCTAAGGCATTCCTGCTTATGAAGTGTGCAGGCTCCACCCACCAGTAAAGGAATCCCACACAACAGAAGAAACTTAAGCAGTCTTTTGGAAAATGGGTTGTGTGCAAGGAATCACAGAACAGCCTCGGATCCAATGCCCAATAAAAGTCATGGGAATTTCTTTACCAAGTCCCACAATCTCCAGATGATCCCATTTTCCTTACAAGAAAGGCATTAGGGGTAGCCACTTAACAGAAAGTTGCATAGCACCCATCTTTTCCTACGGAAGAAGGGTATGTTCCCCACAACTCCAGCTGGATCTTACTTGAGTTTCTGAAAGAGCCCTGTTCCCACAGAACCGTTAGGAAAAGTGATCAGCTCTATGCCACTGTTTTTAAAGCAAATCTCCCTTTTGAAACTTATGACACACAGTAAGTCATTGTTATCTAAATGGGGTTTTAGTATGGTTTTTGTAGTATTTTCCTCATATATTTGAAGCTTTGCTAAAAAAAAAAATCAATCTGTAATGCACCTTTAACAACAACATGAGCTCATTTATTAACTTAAAAATTAAAATCTGACAGACACCTGCATGTATGCTCATTGAGGACCCTGTTACTGGCTTTGAAACCACTATCGCTACTTGTGAGGCTGGGCATAAATCCTCTCAGCTGCAGAACTGGAACCTACAGAGTGGACAAATATTGTGCGTAGCAGCTTTCAGACACATTGTACCAATTTATTCACAAGTCTAAAGCAAAATCTGTTCTAATTGCATTGAATCAGCCTCACTTCCTTTGAAGACACCAGTTTCATGTCAAACCCTGGTAACTGAACATCATTTGTTTGTTGTTTGTATTGAAATGAAGTGCTAACTAGTACATCTCCTGTTAAAGAAAGAGTGGCACCGAGTAATTCTAATCAGTTCCTTTATGAGAAAGTCTGTTTCCCTTCTGCCCATGTTTGCTGTCTGCATGCTAATTCACCCTTGCTTAAACATGCAATGCTGTCACCACTTATCCAAGTAAACCTGTTTCTTTTTTTTAAACAACATTAAGGCAGGTATTAAATAGTTTATGCGTCTGGATTGCATTGTTCCCGAGATAGAGACATACGTACATATATAAACGCCCTCATATGTCAGTGTAAAATATGTACTTGCTTTAACTACACTGTACAATTACTTATTTCCTGGAGTTAGAATATATGAAAATTACTCAGGCTCCTCTATCTCATGCAATATGCCGCCAGTTACTAAATTCACTAGAGAAAACCTATGTCCTACTGCCCTACATTAAAGACCTGCTAATTAATTACAGATATTCTTCCAGGATTGTGTTCTGGATCAATAGGAGGAAAAAAAAGTGCCCCATACTTTCCCTTTGTTTTTACACTTCCACACCACAGCTAATGGCTCTTGTATGGAAACCCTATGCTGAATGTAATGAGATGCAAGACTCTTCTGCATCCATGGTTACTATTTACTAACAAAACTGATGATGTCAGGAATTTAATTAGGTTGTTTCTAGCACAGAGATTTTAAACCATGCAATCATTATAGTGTCTAATCTTTTCTTTGTTTGGATTTTATAAAAAAAGTAAAGCCCAAACTAAACACCATTCCTCTGTCACAGAAAGCTGAGCTTCTCAGGGTTTGCTAGGCATAACACACTAACAGGTTTAAGAGTAATTAACACAAGCTATTCCACACACTACTTTTTCAAACCACAACCACAGCAGCAACCGCCACTAGCAGTGTTGTGCTTCAAGATTGTACCAGTGTTTTTATTATAAATCCTTACTTTCAAGATTTATAACTTGGCCATAAAAATGAGCTTCAGGCTAAAATTTGGAATACAGGCTCAAGCAATTAATTTTTAACACCAAAGTTGCTATAAACCAGCATACCGTTGGGATACATTAGGGTACCCCTTGTCCCCATCACTACAGAGCAGGTACAGGGGCTGGAGAGATGACCCCATGTCTGTCTTGGCACAACCTAGCCTTCATCCATCTAATTGTGGGTGCTCCTGTCCTGCTGAAGCTGGCTACTGCCCTGGGCACCTCCCATACATGAGACACTTCCCCCCCACCCCCCCCAACTCCCCCACTGCTGGAGGCTGAATAGCCTTTGCTGGGAGCAAAACTCTTTCTTGGCCTCAGAGAGGATCAAGTCCAGAGGTCAGTGTTTGAAACAACAATGATCTCCCATATGTTCCTGCCATGGGGAAGCCCTTTCCCAAGGTCCAGCAGTTCCTTAGGGAGTCAACAATGAAGCCACCAAGCACAAGGTAGCCGATTTCAAGAATCCACTTCATCTGTGATTTGAGCAAGGTTTGCTTTCAGAGCATGATGAGGAGATAAACTGCAGTCACTCGTATGCTTACTTATATTTTTTTGTCAAGTCTTTACAACCCTCAAAGATCCTGGGGCCTGACTATGCTGGTCTTCAGTAGGAGGACCACCCTGTCATGGTGCTGCTGCCTGCAACAGCAACATATTAAAGAAATAAAGGGAGCAGTCAGAGCACCTCCTACACCCGGTCACCCCTGCCAGCTCAGCTCACAAACCCAGACCACTCATTACTGGAAGGTGGAATAATCGGAGTTATGCAGCCTGTCCTCAACCAGTGAACTACAGGATTTTCTCTAGAGACTGGCTGCAGGATTATGCAGGATTACCACCAAGCAAGAAAGTACAGGTAATTAATATTTGTTACATTCTCTGTACTAATGTAACTGAAGGAAAGGAGAGAACTCAGGGCAGCACTGAACATGGTCTTTGTACCTGCTTTTATATGCTAACACCACCTGTAACCAGACCACTTCTCCCTTGAGCAAGGTTTAGACCAGAAAACATCTTTGAAGACCACTTTTTTGCATGATATCAAGATAGCTTCCATTGGCTACACTGAAGGTGGGCTGGAAATTCTGCTCTTTACCATCAGCATCATACTCATGTCAAACTCCGGACCACCTGTTACATCTCCTACTTACGCTGATCACCAACTGAATAGCTATCTATTCATTACCTCTGCATGAAAACCACTCTGCATAATGGAGCCATGGTTCCCCCAAGGAGACTACTATAGTACAGACAAGTGACAAATGTGGGGATTACTGTAATGCCCTCAGGAGAATTAGAGCATGCCAAGAAAACACAGTCCCGTTCATCTCTACAAAAGGGATAAAACCGCTCTATCACTATTACCACCAAAGCTTCTTAATGTACAAAGCCAGAGGTATTCTGTCAAAAAGCAGTGGGATATCCGACAAGCTAAAGAACTTCATTAAACCCAAATTTCCCAGAATCATATTTCTGGAGTTTTGACAGCTTCCTCTTTGTCATCAAGAGTAGAAATTTCATGAAAGTGTCTGAAGTTCTAAGTGACAGGAACATGATCACACTTTAGAGTAAAAAAAAAAAAAAATCAACGTTATAACTTCAAAGAAAAATAAGCTAGAAGTCAAACTCAAGTAAATCAACACGTGGAATTGCTAGAGGCCCCAAAGAATTGTTTTCCTGAGCATATCCTTGTGAATAGAAAGCTGTTGAAAGGCAGATTGGTAAAAGATCATTGCATTAGAGTTTTAAGATAGTGGTTTAGTTTTGACATGTAAGATAAAAGCAACTCAGATTTACAGCTACTTCATGTAGCAAGATTCCAATGAAGTTCAAGATAAACACTGAAGAGAATTACAGTGGAGTAAGAAGTGGGGTTTTTTCTTTTGGATGATTAAACTTTTGCTGGAAAATGCTAACGTAGTTTGGTCAAAGCCTTTTGCCGATCTTAGCAAATTGTTTTGGTTGCAGAAGAAACCAGAACCTGAAGTTTCTTCAGTTCAAACCCACTTATTTCCTGTATTATTTTCTAAGTACTTCAATCTTCAATTAAAAGCTTATCGGAAACTTTTCAATTTTTTTTATATTTTGAATCTTGAAAATTAGACTACACTTAAAGCTCATTGTACTTAACTTTTGAATCACAAAAAACATTGGTAGAAATAAACTGAACAAAAAGATGTGATCATCTCCCATCACAGAAAGACTGACAAACAGATGCCCCTGAATAACCTGAACGAGCGTGTTAGGAATGCTTTGCAGCCAAGTTTGGACCAGACAATATCCCCAGGTCCCTTTGTCCAAATTATTCCATAAACCCATCTCTCAGTTATTCAGAGAGGTCTGAAAATAGTTCCCAGCTCTGTACAGTTCAGTCTTCAGGCTTACGGTAGAGGTCAGTCCCTGACAAATTCAAAATCATTCTATTGGATTTAACATTCTCATACCAGTTTTCCAGGAAGGAGAAGAAAATAATCTGTTCTTTCCTGTACTAGTCAGAAGTAATAATTGAAGATGCTTTTGGACAGAAGGATGAATAATTTTACATGAACCCCAGACAAGTTCAGTTCCACACATTGCAGTGGTAGATGAAGCATGTCCTACACACATGCATGCTAGAGGATTAAAATGCAAGTGCAGCACCCATTTCTAGCAATATTCCTCAACTGAATTCAGTACCTGCCCCAGGGCTGGCCTTTCCTCCTCTTAGGCCTCAGTCACAGAGGAAAGTCCACCTCTCATGAGGAAGGCAGCAGTTTTCTAGAGGAGTGCTAGCAGGAATGCTACAGCACTTAGCCCTCTGCACCATGCCTGCCACACTAAGTTGATGGCATACACCTGCACTACATCCCTGTTAACAGCTTTGTGCAATACTCCGAATGCAACGACAGTATTTTGTCATTTAGATTTTCCTCCCCCATTTTTCCAAGGTAAGTCTCCCAGAATGAATGGGAATCCTGCATGTCCCCATTTGTGAATGGGGACCACACCACAGCTTCTAACCCCACAGTTTTCTACATTTCAGGGGTAAAGCTACCAAGGTGTTCTAGGTGCAGCTGGAAGTATCTGTGGGTTAAAGACTTAGTGACAATCACTTATCCAGAAGTGTTTTAAATAAAGAGGTGTCTTACCTTAAAGCAGCAGGCAGAAAGGATATTGAAGATGAATCTGTGAGAGTAACTGTATTACTTAAGTGAATGACAAAGGCTATTCTGAGTGGTTAATTACTTTGACCTTATATTAAAAAGCATCCCCTTTATTTTTGTTCCAGGTTTACATAATCAGTTTTTCCCCTCTTTGATCACTTAACAACACACATTTGTCCTGAGCTGTGCTATTGTTCCACTCAGACTCCAGAACACAACTGTGTACTGTTACTGCACAAAAAAGCAGAAACAGCAAGTTTTGGCATTCTGCCATTGCCATTTCACCTATTTTCATCTTAAGTGCAAACTGTTCTTTGCTTGGCAATGACTAAGATGTGTGTGTCACAGTGGGGAGGGAAAAACTATGAGCTGAAAGTCAAACAGGATATATTCTGCTCACCATGTTGTGTTTTTATGGGCTGAAAGTCACCCATGATCAGCTGATTCAAGACTTACCATGGAGAAAAATGTTACGTAAGGAGAAAAGTAAAAACACTTGGAGAAATCTCCCCTCCCCAATACATGCAGATAGTGAAGAATTAGCAAGATATCTTGGTCTTTATTTACCATTGGAGACTGGTATTTTAAGGACTTGGATTGTCAAAGGACATAGGAGCCAGCAGAGCAAAGGAAAGTTATCAGAAGGACAGGTACAGCGCTCACACTTGTGTTACTTACTGCCTTCCACCATAAAAATTAGGATGAACATATGACAAGCTATAGGATGAAAGAATAGGGCCAGCAAAGAGAGATGGCTTAAATCTGTGGTAACTGGAAGATCCTTAAAATGGCTGCTTAGTTGATATGTTTAAAAAAACCACAGTGCAGGATAAGGGCCTGAAACCAAAAGGAAGGTATACAGCTTGTCCCTTCAAGTAAGGATTTGAGACTCCAAGCTTTTCCTCATGTTGGGCCATAGTAAAGAGTGGTAAGTATAAAAATGCTGCAATGCATAATAAAACAATCAAGTCTCAGTTTAAATATTTCCTCCACTAGAATGATGGCACAAAAGAAGGCAGATAATAGTTTCAGAAAGGAGGCAGATCAGCTGCAATTCATTTCAGCAGGAAAGAATCAGTAGCTTAAGACCAAAAAAAAGAAATACATTTGTCTAAGTGAAGAGTCTCTGGAGAGAGAGCGTCAACATAGTCCAACTGTGGCTCCGAAGACATAAAACTCATCCAGAAATTTATCCTAGGAAGATCCTAAATGAACAAGATAACTTTTACAATATGGCTTAAACAAGAGCCTTACAATAATCTGGAAAAAAGAGCTTTTAAAATTGTTATTTGGTAGAAAGTTCTCCAATTCATCAGTAGAAGTTATCACCATTAGCAGTCACTGCCAACTATTTCAACTGAAGAATATTACCGTCTCATCTGCCCAGACACTAAACTGAAGTATCAAAACTAACACACAAGTCTGGAATACATGAGATCTGCATTCAGTTTGTGGCACAGCAACAGACTTGCGGACTTATTTCACAGAGGTAATAAAGAAGCAGATAAGGGGAGAACAGTATCTTCAGCTATGATTTAGGCTTAAAAGATTTGTTATATCTTTTAAGTCAAATCTATACAGATCTTAATGGGAATTTTAGTTGTTCTAGAAAACCAGCTCTTTTTCTGCTTGTGTCATCATAAGTCATCACTACCTTCAGTCTTTTGGGACTTCTTGTCTGTTTGTGAAATGGGATTGATGGATAACAGTTATCACACTGCTCTTTTCTCACCAGGCTTTGCAGCACAAGCTCTATTCCTAGCCCTAGGAGTACAAAGCCTAGCACAAAGGGACTCTGAACTCATCTGAGATCATCACTAACATCCACAAGACAAGCAGCAGTAACATACCCCACACAAGCAGCCTCTAAAAAGTCTGTAGCCGTACAAGAAAGGCTAAAAACAACCCTCCCCTCTCCCAAAATGCAGTTGTGTTTTTTTTCTTTAAATTAATGGGACTATTTGTCCTAATTATTTTAGTGAATAAACATTGGTTTATTATCTATAATTGGTTCTTATAATGAAGTGTGTTGGACATTGTACCTTGGGGAATTGTGTCCCCCTTTCCTATTGCAAACAGAAAATACTGTATCAGCAGCTTGACTACAAACTTTCTTCTAGGGTTGAACTGCTCCCACTTTATCAGGATTGACCTGTACCTGGAGCACTGCACTAGACTGAGCTCACACTGTGCTTCACAGTAACAGCATCTGCAAGGACAGTCGCTCAGATCTACACTTCTCCTATGTATACCTAATATTAAGTGTAATGTACTTGAAACCTTTAGGAGTAGGGACAGATTGAAGTTCATCCTGCTTTTCAGTCCTGCTACAGACTGTCAGGCTGACCTGAAGATTTCTCTGTGCCTCTACGGTCATTTATAAAATAAGAATAAGACTACCTCCTTTTACAAGCCCTCCTTTCACTTATTTTGTTTAGACCATACATACTTTGTGTTAAGGGTCTGACTTACTGTATAGTATCTAGTATGAGACAGGTGCCTCCCCCTGGTATTCCAATGCAAATGAAAAGGTGAAATACCAAATTTCCTGAGACATCCAGTCCCTTTCAAAGGTTGTCTAAAGAGTTTCCAGAAACATCAAGCTATTTCTTTTCAAATTAATGATTTGTATTAGAATACAGCAAACCAGATGAAAAGGGAAGGAAAAGGTCCCTTTAGCTAGAAAGGGGCATTGGATTTCTATGAGGTTGTTTGAAAGAACTGAGAAAAACTTGAGTTGCTTCTCCATGTGACCTCCATATAATACAGTCCTTGTTTCTTGCCCCCTTGATCCAGAGAGGTCTTTCCATAGGTCCCAATTCCACTTACAGATGTTTCTAAACAGGCCCCTTGTGATGCCTACAGCAGCAACACTCGTGGTTTTCACCTCCCTGTGCCTGTTCAGCTCTTGGGAACAGACACAAACAGAGCAATAAAGATCACAGGGAGCTTGCCATCCTTGTATCCTGTGACTGTGGAGAGATCAAGATTGATTGCCTTTTTGGGGCTAAAACTCAATGTGGGAAAGGCTTATGAAGTTGAGTTTAACAGGTGGAACAATTTGTTCAAAAGAAGTTGCTCAAAACTGTTATGCCCACACCACTCAGGAGCACCATTTTTATTAGTATAAGAAAGTTTGCTAAGCTTTAGAATAATCTAGCAGAACCAGGAGTTACCTTCATGTAATACTGGCTACTCCCAGCAAACATCCACACCTACATTTGACATCACCTGAAGCTATCTGCAGTTAATGTGAAACATGTTTCATCAGTAGGTTGCCAGAAAACTGTGCTCTGGATCTGCAGATTTTGGATTGTCACTTCACTATATGCTCTTATAGACAAAATGATTTGCATGCAAGCATGGCAGAAGTCAACATGGACACACAGCATGCATGTTAAAATCTCTGGCAATATGCTGCTTTGGAGAGCATCTTCCCTGCACAAATGACTAAGGAATGCAATGTATCTTGAGACTTGGTCTCACTCGGCAAGCCTTAACTACTCACTTGCAGAGAAGCAGCATAAGGTGTAGACTAAGATTTTTACCTTCCTCCCCACACCAACATTTTGCCTGGCTGCTATTGCTTTGATCTGTCAATGTTCCGGTCCTCACCAGCATCACTCAGCACCTCCTAAGCAAGATGTGTTGCAGCTGCCTAAAATCTCATTGCTTTTAAGTCTGCTGAACTGGTAAAGTGGAAGTAACCTAAGAGGAGGAAATATTTAAGGTCCAGATTAGAGATAGATGCCAGTCAACTTGTATGCCAGCAGAGCCTATACTTAAAATGGAATTATCTTAGATTTAGATGCAAAAGTGACAGGATTGTTTAAATGGGTTCAACTCTCTCCCTGCCCCAAAACCTAGGCATATTTTCCCTCTGAAGAGCAGTTCTAGATCATACCTTGCACAGCCTGCTTTCAGATAAAACCAGAATGCAGAATAAGTAAAGGAATTTTTTAGTATTTCAAATGAAGCAAGGATTGTTTTAAAGTTTGTCCTTTTTTTAGGTTTATGTTCTTGACAGGGAACTTGTGTCCAAGAATAACATCTCCTTAGTATCTGGTCCATTAATCTGCAAGTTCCACAGGTAGTGAGTTACCAAAGGGGTTCTGACTTTCACTTAGAGATAATTGTGGAAAACCAGGGAAGGTGACCACAGAACTGTCCAGTATGCAGTTGAGTCCAAATACAAGCTGTTTTGCAAGACTCATTGGCCTCAGAAGAAGTTTAATTTCATGAGCAATAAGCTCTAATAGAAACACAGAAGTTGAGCTCTTAACTTACAAAACTGTCATGAGTGAAGGTGTTCCAAGTTCTTTCGCATTTTATACACCAGGTTCCCTTCTACTTCAGAATACAAAATGCAAATAACCTAACCTGACCTGTAACCTCAGCAACTCTTGTCCTCAGGCATGCAATTGAACTCTGCACAAATAAAGATAGAGACAGCATCTACATTATTCTGCTTGTGCCATAATTCCCTTTTTTCCAGTTGGGTTTGGTTTTTGTTTTGTTTTAGTTTTTTGTTTGTTTGTGGGTTTTTTTGTTTGGTTTTTGGTTGGGTTTTTTTTTTGAGAGTAGGCTTAAGCCAAAATCGCATTCTAAGGATCTGCAAGAGGCCAGATTCATCTAAATCAGGGTTCTAGGCTTGACTCTTCCCAGCCAGATCTGAGGCCATTTCTAACTGAAAGCAGCAAGAACTCCACATGCATCATCAGTACAGATTAGCCTGTATCCAAAAACCTGCTGTAAGGAACAGTTTAAACAAACTTAAACAAATTTAAAGTTCTCCATCACAGAAACCAGCCTTCACCTGGAGAACTTCTATGACATAAGGTGCAAAATCTTCAGTATTTTTAATTTTTTTCAATTCAGACAGTTTTAAACACCTAACCTCATGAGTCAACGCTGTCAACTGATCCTGCATTTAAGGCATTTTGGAGAAATGCCACACAACAGTGAGAAGTTGTGCTGAAAGCTGTAGCTCTCTAATCGCACAGCACTTGGCATGACTGGATTTTAATTTTAGTGGTTCCTTCACTTGACTCCTCTTTATTATGGTAGAGAAAGGACAAAGGCAGCACGTGATTATACCACATATGTATTTATCCACACACATGCACACTCCAGAACATCTGAGCTATCAGTTCACATTGTGATACCACTACAGTGCTCATACTCTGAGAACCTCCGAGTGTTATGATGTCTGATGCCTAAGGGCTCAGTTGGTTATAGCACACCACTGAACACAGGGAAATGGGATGGCTCTGGATTTAGTGTCTACATCTGTTATGCCTGTTGCCGAGCAAGAACTCGCAAAACTACAAAGGCAGGTTGAGTTTTCTTTAACTTGACTAGAGTGGATGTAGAAATACACCAGAAGTAGTTGGCCCAAACACTTGGGTGCAGCTCATCCAAGAATCTGGTAAAAGCCTGCACTGTTAGCCTCCTCAGGGCTCTGAGCATCACAGCTGGTCTGAACAAGATGGTTTTAGCACAAGTTTGGGAGCACATACTTGCTATGTAGCCACAACAGCAGGAGAGCTGTACTCAATGACACCGAGGATTTCCCATATCAAAAAGCAGCAAGGACATGGCTCAGCAATTAAGTTTGACTCATGGTTTATGCAAGCATGCCAAGGTGAAATATGGCTTCAGAGCTGTGTGAAGCTGTTTTTGTGCTGTCTTCAGAAGCTCGGTGTCAAAATTGTGAACTTCAAAAGCTGCTCACTAACCACTGGTGAAATACCCTCTGACTTTAATGGAAGAAGCTGGACTGATTTGCGGGTACATCTACAAACTTCACCCACCCCAAGTACCACCTGTAGCCATATGAACAGGCAAGGACTGTTGCTGATCATTCAAAACACTTATTTAGCTACCTGTTGAAGTTTAAATGCATTGCATTGGAACCTTTTCATGGCAGCCCTAATACTATCCATTTCTTTACCAAATAGCTAGAAAGCAGCTTTGTAAAGCTATCTGTAAATTTTCCCAATACTTCAGCTACAGGGTTACATGGCCTGCAACCCAGATGGGTTGCTGCTAGTCTCAGTGAAAGATACCATTAATTAGCTGCTGACAGCACAAACCAGCTTTAAACTGTACAACCGGGGGCAGGGGAGACAAATAATGAATCTGATCTTCAGTGGACAAGAAACAAAGGTAACAGATGCTGGTATGCCATGACCTTGGTCTCATCACTGTTCCTGTAGTACTAATGTAAATAAAATTTAACCACTGAAGAAAAAAGTGACATAGGGATTTATCTGTAACAGCTACCAGCCATGCTCTAGCAGTTCAGCACATGGTAAAAGCAAGGGTTAGTTCCTCAGCCTGAGCACAGTGGAGCTGTACCGAGTGCCAGACGAAGACCTCCAAGCACCGGAGTCTTCTCTAACATGAACATGACCCAGCTGAAAACCAGCACAGCTCTGGCAGGATCACTTGTGAGGACAGGACATCTTATTATCTCTCTTCTACAGGTGATGGATACTACCCACTTGGAAGGAAGAAGACAATAGAGTGCCTTAAGGACATTAAACAGGCCCTTAACATCTAGAGAGCATACTGTTCTGCTATACACATACAGCTTCAAGTGCTAGCTTCATCACCGACAAGAAAAGCCCACAGGAAAGCATCCTGTGCCTCCCTGTAACAAGTCAGTCTGGAGAGTCAGATACAAATACCACCTAATCCTTACATTTCTGAAGTTCACAAAACAAACTAGAATTAAAAACAAACAAGCACAGATGACTGCTCAGACTGCAGCCACAGCAATGAACAGCTAATACAGAAACCAGTATCTGCATATGCTCTGTGCACACAGGAATCACACCATAAATCCATGAAATGATTAACAAGGAAAAGACACTTGGGACTAACATGACCCTAAAAGTAGCTGAAGAATGAGAGAAGAGGCTAAGAGCCATCAACAGAGGTCTTGGATCATGGCAAGAAGATATGGGAGGCAGTAAAATGCCATTCAGTTAGCAAGAAGAATTTTGTCCTGCTTGTCTGCCAATCCTGGCTAATTTATGACTTCCAGAAAAGACACCTCATCTCTGAATGCAAAGCACACTACCAAGCTGAGGCCTTCAAACAGGTCTTTTAAAAGTAGCCATGATCAGATCTGTAAGACTGAGTGTGAACAGAAAAACAATGCACTCCAATTTGCTTTGTCCTGCACTCAAAAATTCCCTTTTATGTGATTAATCAGACAGAATAAACACTCTCGGAGCTAGATGTCACAGCTGATGAGTCTGAGGCAGATTATCAGGCACAAGTTGTGCCAACTGATATCAGGATGAGCTGATGGCTTCTGAACAGGCTTTTTGTTATTCACAGTTAGCTTTTGTGACACATGCCTTTTACTGGGAAAGGAAGGAGCTGAAGGGTTCTTCACACTGCAAAAACCCTCAGCAAGAGGAAAAATAACTTCTGATTTGAATCTATTCTTCTACTCTTCAGCTTTCTTGCTGACAGGCAAACATCAAAAGTTACATGCAGGATGAGATCATGTCAGCGATCTCAATCTGAATGTTACCATATGGGTTAATAGTTTTGCTGGCTCCCACGCTGGAAGTGGTTTAAATTTTCCAGAAGTTCAGTAGTCCAATTTAAGAAAACAAAAAATCTCCCAAAACTTTAGACATTAATCTTGAGTGCAATTCCAGTACAATCGATGGAGCTACAAGATGGAAAAAATGGGCAATTTCTTTGTGTGTCAGACAAGACTAAGGTTACATGTGCCACAGATAGAAAAACTGTTTCTTCCGAGTCAAAAGTGAAACTACACATTTGACAAAGGACAAAAACATATAGTCCAGTTCAAGCTAGGTTCAAATGCCAGAATTTAACTTATATTTGTCAACAACTATATTTCACATAGATTAAGGACACAATAATGTTCATGCTATCAATAAAACTTTTAGAATCTCTTTCTTGCCTCAAATCACAGTCAAACTCAGCTTCCCACAGATGTAACCCAAAGGTAAGGCTTTCTCTGTGTGTGTGTGTGTATATATATACACAGACACAGTGTTTTTTTACATATAAAAACTGAGGTCGGGAATATGCATGTAAGCACACATGAAGGGTAAATAGCTTACAGCAATGGACTCAGTCTATAGGTAGTAATAACCAAGGTCTGGAATCCACATATATACACACGTGTGTGTATATATATAGATATAGATTACATATACAAAGACTGAACAGAATGTCTCTTGATGTGGAAGTCAAACTTATACCTCTAAGGACTAGAGGGATCAAGCCTGGATTTGCAAAGGTATTTCAGGGACCTAAATATACAGGTAAGCGCTAAGTAGATTTTACAAAAGCCACCTAAATGAGCTAAGATTTGCCTCACTGAAAAACAGCCTCCTTCGTTAAATTGTGCAAATCCCTAGTAGGAATTTACCTACACTTAGCTGCTCCACTAGTTTTATGAATTTGTTTCCTTATCTTCCCCCATTACATGTGTTGGCTCAAAATCAGCAGCTGACTAATGGGACATGGGTTAGATACAGGATGGGGACAATGCCTCATTGTGGTAGAGGTTGTTGCTTAGTGAGTTCACAGCAATTCACAGTTCAAAATGTCTCTCACAATTGATGCAAACCAGAGTAAAACATGACTCAAAATATAAATAGGGAGAACAACTTATTGATGGATAAGGAAAGTGATTATTTGAAGAGAAACCAAACCATTAGTGCAGACTGAATAAGCATGTAATGAACAAACGGTTAGAAATATCCTCAGCAGAAGAACAGTAGAGCAGGTAACCATTTCATCTCAGAAAAAGACGTGTTGCTTCTTCACACATTAATACCATGGACTGATAAAGCACTTATACACATCCTGCCTGTTCAATCCTCTTTGTACAATTGATACCAGATTTACTTTATCACTGGTTCCCATCCATCTGCTACAATAACAATTTTCCCCCAAAACTTGTTTTAATGGAATTTCCCTGTAACATCCTGACATGGCAGACATGACTCAGACTTCCATGCTGCTCATCTGTTCTAAAAACATCTTCAAGTTTTCATCGTTCACTCAGCTTTTAGGTTGAGATATCAGCAAGATGACAGACTTGACTCTGATCTCACATTGGATTACTATCTGCAGACACCTAGTTGCTCCGTTAAGAATCAACATTCATCCTAAGGCAAGCAGGTGAGAAATCAGGATCCAGCTCTACCTTAAAAATTGAATTTTCAGATGTCTCTGTCAATGACCAAATAACATAGTGGCCTGTAAAAGACAGGTTACAGGTAACTAGAAAACTGAACAATCATGCTTGGGGCTTCTGAGCATTCATGTTCTATTCTTTTGGCTTCTCTACTTTGCATATGCTTCATTATTAAAAAAAGGAAAGAGATCTTAAAAAAGGAAAAACCCCAAATAAATACCTTTTCAGATGAAGCAGTTATAAGCTATATAGAAAACCACTACAATAAACCAACAGAAACCTAGTTTTGTGCTTGTTACAGGCATCTCATCAGATGCTTAGATAGGAACAAAAATATGCAACTCTATAGGTGGGCAATCAGGCACTCAACTCTCTGGACCTCGTCTGAAGCTCAGGCACTGTCCCTCTGTCCACTGCCAACAATGAATTGAAATATTTTAAATACTTAGTTACTATTAACTGGGAAAGGGGGAACTGACAGTTGTTCCCCCTGCTTTGGGTCTCATCATAACAACAGCCATTAACTGAGATGCACTGGGAAGTTCACAGAACACCCAACAGGGCTCTAATTCTCTTTCCAAATTAAATTTGAACTTTTCTTGTGATGACTCTTTGGCCACCTTTGGAAAATAAGGTGATGATCTCAGTCCAGCTCTTAATGAGAGGGTGTCTGTGCCACCAACACCTTTATAACAGGTGCTTGCAGGCATTATGTTTGCAGTCTCAAGAATCAGGTCAGGAATTGTCACCAAAGCTGACCCCTCCAGCTCTGGGATGAAGGGAGACCAGCTACGGCCTGTGTGGAGCTACCACACTGACACATCTATGTCTAACATCACACGATATAAGTTAGGAATAAAGTTATTTGAAAGAAATCCCTAACTTAACAGTTTAAATTAACCTTTAGTACTAATCAAATAAGATAGACAAACAACAATGTAGGAAATCAGGTGCAAGATAGGTAACCAGGGATGCCTTTCAGAGTACAAAGCCTTGTACTGTCAGGGAGCCTGGACCAGCCCAGGAAGGATCAGGTAAAGCCCAACAAAAAGCAGTGCAGGAGATGTGGATTTTACAGAGCAAGTTCTAGGGTTTGACCTAACATGAAAGCAAAATCATTTGAACAACCAATGATAATTTGATTTAGCTGATTAATGAAAAAATAAAAAAAGTCAAAAAGTGGTGGTGGAAAAGATTATCAGTGAGTGAACCTGCAACACACCTACTGCCTGCAACAATTTGGCTACTCATTATTAAAAAGGAATACTGTGGAGGAGCTCTTATGTAGGACTTTGAGCTAAATGACAGGAAGCAACTCCCATTGAGGGGGAATAAGGATGATGAACATGTAGGAGGGTGATATACATAATTCTCATTTGTGCTGTTTCCACTGATCTAGAGGAAGTGAACACTAAAAATAAAACCTCCTGAGTTTAACAGGATTTTATCATCTGGTAACTTTCATGTTTTAAGGAAATGTATCTGTTAAACTTAGAAATTAAACAGAAGGAAAAAATTATGGGGAACTCATTTTTGCTTATAAACTTTGCTCAAACTGGACTGCCCAGATGGTTTCATTGAATGAGCTGGTACAAGGTTATTTGCCAACTTCTCCTGTGATGTTATACAGGGAACAATAGTGTTTTGTCAGCAAAATTTGTTGCTTTTCAGAGCACAGAGAAAGCCTAGCAATAACCCGAAAACAGAACATATGCATTAAAGAGTAGCTCAGCTTGCAGTAGAGTATTGTCAGATTCTCCCTCATACTGATAAAATTTATTCACTCTACAGAAGTTGCAACAAGGAAAAAGATTGATGTTTACATTAGAAGGCTTGCTCCAAACACTTATAAACTAATTCTGAAGAAAAATCCAGATCTATATAGGTCTACACTTAGTTTTTCAGGCCCAGGAATCATCCAATTAAATTAGAATTTCTTCATCTCTTTGAAAACAAAGCACATTTCTAGTCACAACTCCCCTTTCAAGTTTCACCAGAGCAACTTCTGGGAAAGCATTTTCCTAAGTGTGTAAAAGAGCAACATTTGGATTACCTAGTGCAAGCCTAGAGTAACACCAGGGCTTGTCACTCCAAGAGGCTCAGCCAAAGTCGTCACCCCCCAGACCACCACGATGCCAAAGGAAAGATTTGGCAGCAGGGCACTGGACATGCCACAAAACTACAACACAATTGCCGAAATAAGAACTTGGACCTCCAACAAACCCATTGCTAGAGCTGGTAGGCCTCTAAGGGTTTGGTTTTGTTATGGTCTCACTTCTTGGCATGTGCACAAGCCATCTTGTTTGTATTCCCACTTCAAGAAGAGCTCAGGTCCATTTGTTAAGGTACACCTAGAAGTCCAGTTTCCTGGTATCATCCAGGCTGGCTTATAGCAAAGGTATCAAACTGAAAGCAAGTGGTGTTCTCTGTGTAACCCTCAAAAATCCTTCAAAACACACCTCACAGTAATTTTCAGTTCATTCTGAAGTGTAATTGAACTTACACAAGGTTTATGAAGAACAGGGTTCCACCACCATCACCCTGCCCTTTTAAGTGTTTTAAAGGTGATAATTTACCTAAAAACAAATGCCTAAGCTTGGTCTTGTAACAGGTCTAAGACTTTTCACACATTCAGGTAGATACTGTCATCATCAGATAAATGCTTAACATAGTTTTGATAGATAACATTATTTTGAAAGGTATATCAAGAGCAAATTAGTCACTAACTTTGAAGACATACTTTTTCCTGCCCTCCCCAGGAAAACCCCTCCAATATTTTCACCTCAGAAGATTGGCCAGTAAAAGCCTCACTATAAAAAAAACCTCAAAGGAGCATGTTTGGGCTGCATTTTGAAAACTTCTCTCAAATATTAAGAGCTTGTTGCTGTATCAATGAAATCAGAAGAGCTGACACAGATCTGTCTTAGAGGCCACTTGACCCACTCGGATCCTGATTTAGGACACTGTTATACTGTGAGAGAGTTAAGTCTGCAAGTCAGATCTGTAAGCTAAGAAACCACAAAACACCCATTTATCATTTCAGGACAGAAGAGATTTTCGTCTGCCATCTCAATCTGTAGATCCTTGGATTGTCCTGATGGTGTATCAGAACTCTAACACATGAGTATCAACAGAATCCTCAGTGCTAGAGGAGTGGATGGTAATGTAAGAGTCAGATAACTGCCAGTAGGTGTGTGGCATGAAGGGCATGAAATTAGGGAAGCACCTCCATGAGAATAAAGATAAAAACATGACACAAACAATAGTAAAGGGCTAAGGAAAGCAAGTCAAAAGTGGAAAGCAGTTAGTGTCTTCAGCCTTTCTTGACAAATCTATTTTTATTTGTAAGAAACTCAGCTTCTGGAGCAGCTAGGTGTTTATCTGCTGTGCTAACAACTTAGTAGCATCATCAAACAATAAAGCTTCACATCTATTCCAGATTGCTGCTGTTTGTTAAAGACTCCAGTATAATGTAGAAACTGATGTTGAACTCATCAAGCCATACAAAGGACAAGTCTATTCACTTACTCTGTGTAAATCCACTTGCCCTAGTGCATGGTTACAGATGCCTCTGAAGTGAGCTCCCTTGGCTTTTGAGGATTTACAGCCAAAGGCAGTCCAGGAGTTACAGCACAATCTTGCTGTCAAGCTATGGGCTCCAGCAGCTCTCCAGGAGACCACAACCACTAAGGTTCAGACTGCTATAGGTACCACGTAAGCTTCTACGTCTAACATTTGAAGATTGAAGCTGAGCAGACATATAAAAACAGTCAAAAGTCTCTTTCACTGCATATATTATTCAAGCAAGTGCATTTGTGAGATGCATCTAGCAGCAGCAGGTTCTCAGGTGCCAACAGTACAGGTGTCAGAGCAGAACAGATACTTGCATGCAGGCACAGAACTGGGAAGAGAGGAAGGTGTTCTCTGAACTGGAGTATTAATGGTCATTTTGAAGGTTGGTTGTGCTGCAAGCCCTTTTGGTGCCCAGACAACACAGACAAAAGCAACAAAAATTGAAATGTTTCTAAAATGTTATTTTGTTATTCCTGTGGGGATGCCAGTGTATCTACTTGCAAAAGGTAACAGCTCTGTTATGGAACACATTCCTGATAGCTTTTTAGGATGTTAATTGTTTCCTCTGATCTACGGGAGTTTTAAGCTAATGCCATTTAGTTGCTGTCATATGAATTGCACAATAATTTGATAAGGACAAGTTCCTCGCCTTGTGTAAAACACAATAGCTTCTGCATTTATATACATTTAGCTTTCACTTCATTCCAAAACCTCTCAAATTTGTAAGCTATTCTATGTCTGGTAATTTATAAGTTACTCCCCCTCACTTTACCACTCATTTTCAGAAACAGATTTTATGTATCTTGATTTTATGCTTGCAGAGTCCCTTCTACTTCGATTTGCCTTAGGGCAAATGTAACCATGCTGTAACCGTGTGTTTGCGTGCTGAAGCCACAGTAAATCTTTTTTTAAGGATTGAAAATATCCTAGGCAACATTGTCCCACCTTCCCAAGAAAAACAGCAGCCTGACAGGTTTCTAAAGCCAGTGCAGCTGGACTAAATCTGGGTGGGAATTTTCCTTAAGGGAGTCTGGCTTCACTTTTTAAAATTTGTGCTGGATGCCTCAAAATGCCTCCAGTTTCTAGGGGTAAGAAGAAAAAAAGCAGAGAGGCAAGAATGCAAGCCTACAGAGAAGATGGGTTTCCTAAAACCATTTTGTCTTACTTGCTGCATAAATAATTGCAATGAAAACTTCAGAAAGTTTAGCCTGCATACAGTAGTAATTAGAAGATACTTCGACAAGACTTGAATGCAAAAATGTTTACTTTATCTGTATTATTTCTGGAAATCTTGTGTAGCTAAATGCCTGATATCTTCCCCTTCTCACTCCAGTGGCCGAGAGTGAGTACATGATAAAACAGAAGAATGAACCATTTATAGGTGACAGACACCAGATTGGAACTTCCTTATTCATTTAGATTCTTTTTCCATAGTTAACTCTCGTTACTAATTCCTTACATGTGGCTTTACAAACAGGAGTTGGGAGTATCCTCAGTGCTCACCTAGTGCTGTATTGCATGTTACACACATGGAGGCTAAGACAGCCCAAGCTGTAAAGATCTAGACACTTTAGTCTCACTGACCATCATCAAGAAACACTCTAGCATTAGAAAAGGATTAAACATTTAGAGATACTAAGTATTAGAGGTACCCAAGCTTAACATGTATGTTCAAACCTCCTCTACCTATTTCAAAGTCTCCTAAAAAGCTGGAGGAACATGTGCTATATAGGTTCGTCCCTTCAAAAACATGCTCAGCTGGAAGCTTCATAAAAGGACTTTAGCCTCTGTCCAGTGTAAACGGGACAAATTGTCAGTGGTTTGGAAACAATTAGTTCCTGGCCTGTAACCTGTCCTGGTCACATTGGGGTGATGTGGCTTTCTTTATCATCAGGATTGTTTTATTGCCCTTGAAAGTATGCTTTAGAAACTACAGATGAGATTTATTGCAGTTGCTAAAAAAGTGGTCTGAATCACCTGAATCTGAATCACTCCTTACAGTGTACCAGGGAAGGGTTTACAGGAACAGAAGCTAGGTTGCTACCAAAGTCAAAAAAGTCAGCTCTCTATCATTCACTAAATTTATTTTTATTTCTAGCTAAAGCCCCAGAGAGCCTTCCCTCAAGAGATTAATCTTAAAATGTCCCTAGGTGAGCACTTGAAATTCGGCTTCAGTATTCTTACCTCAGTAAGAAAGGAACATCTAACAACTCAGACCCTTGTTGTTCTACTTTGATGTCATTGCTCAACTTCAGAGCTTATTTGCAAAACAAGGTTATTTTGCTTCCTTCTTCCCACCTTTTGTATAAGCTACCTAAATTATGTTTTTTATTGAGCAGACCTTCTGTTACAGTCCCAATTACAGCACAGCAGACCCGTCTCAGGGGCAGCCTTGACATATAAACTGCCATGCAGAGAACTGCCACTATGAAAACCTGAATCTTTTTGTTTCTTGACCCAAGTGCTCAAGAACTGTCATTTTACTGTCACATTCACAAGATCTTTTTTTGCATTTAATTCACTGCATAACTATAGCTTGCTGTATAACCAGAATCCTAAAGGACTGAAATAACTTCTCAGCCTACGGTCTATATATAACACTATAAGGTAATGTGATTTTAAATGTTTATTACAGTACGTGAGCAAGTAGCAGAACTTTTCTCCATGGTGAGATGCAGTATTTTGTGCCTGTTTAAGCTAGGTGTCCATGAATAAATTCCCACAGTTACTATATTAAAAAGCAGCAACTGGTGAGATAGCTCATGTTTTAGTGAACATCATTTGGCAACCATTTTATAAGCACTATAAACATGAACTGTCTTCACCTTCATTTTAAAGGCTAACACAACGCAGTATTTAGCTTTCTCGGAGCTACATGATTCAGAGATCAGAGCAGATCTAGGTATTTCAGTATCACAGGAAGTGAACGAGGCCACTATTTGCTCTTCATTGCATACAAAAGGACAGGCTGGGTTAAGCTGTGGAATTAGCTGTCCTCCGATTTTACCAGTGCCCTACTACAAAGGGGCAATCTGTGAAGCACCTCATCTTTATGCTTTTCACACACATCGTACCAAAACATCTACCCAAGCGGTTTCCGAAGGATGAGCGCCTGTGGGAGACATGGGGTTTGAGCTGTTCAGGATCTGCCCATTCAAGACTGGACACTTCAGTGACTAGAGCCAAAACCATAAGTGGTACACTATTTATAGAGGGGGAATGGATCAAACTTGAAAATTAATCACTTGCTAACTCAACCTGAATATAGCTTCTAGGAATTATCTGCACTAGGTTGATTTCCATATTGTACATTAACCACATTACAGCAGCATTTCCATCCCAAGGCTCTCACCTTCCCCTGCTCGGGCTGGGCCTTTGTTCAGTGTAAGGTGGACCTCAGTGGGAAACACACCCTTTTGTTACAGCTGCACCTTAAGGCATCAGTTCCCCCCTAAGGGCATGTCACACCCAAAACATCAAGCATTTGGCCTTATAATATGCTTTGTAAAACTTCATTTTCTTACCCAAGCTAGTGAAAGCACCATAGTTTTACAGCTGTAAAACCTAATCTCAGATTATAGTGTCTACACAATGTGTGTGTGAACCACAACAGGCAGCTACTTGGCATGTGCAGTCAGTGAGTTCTTCAAGTCACCAACACTGCCTTTATTCCTACCTTGCCCTTCCCTCAGCTCAGAGGTGAGATTTCTCCCTGCGATGTAGGACATGAACCCTGTCATTACAAAGTCAACACTAAAAGATTAACTATGCACTACTTCATTGAGAAGCTACCTTTAAAAGAAGTTACACATCTGATCCTTAGCATGCACCCAACAAGAGCAGCCCAGATTCCCAGCACAAATGTCTCAGTTTTCCTGCAATTTAGAAATTATCATAGGAGCTGCAGATAAATGTGCTTGTCCTTGGTGAAGAAAGATTAAGACGGGTTTCTTCTGATAATTTATGATAGCCATTTTACATCTGACAGTGCAATTAGAGTCAGAGAGAAACTTCAGAAAACATCTAGTGCTTCAATGTTATACAAATACAACATTCTATTTATTAATATTTTGAGAGGAAAATTAGGTTAGTACAATGAAAATATACTTCTGAATTACCCGGTAACCCAAACCGCTATTCCAACCGTGCTAAGTAATGTATTTCAAGAAGCTACTAGGTGCTACAACACAAAACCAGAGAAGGACACTGGTGTACAACTGGGATACATGCATCCATACAACACATCCATATTTTGCCATGTACTGTATCCTGAGATGCACTATAAAAAACCACAGGTTGAATTCTTCCTTTAGTTATGCTGGCATGACTGTACTGGCTTCAGTGGGACTGGACTGGCATAGCAGAAGGAATCTGTTCTTCCCTGTGATCTTTTTCTCAGAAATGCAGCAAGCAAGCTTCCTGTCAGAGCAGCTAACTGCAAAAAGCTGACAGACCTCAGGTTTATCTGGAGCCATCAATACATATTTGTGGAGAAACCCTGAAGAATGTTCAGGTTTCTCAGCCCTACATGTTTCAAGCAATTTAACAATTGGAAGGAACGCATTTCTAAGTGAGCATTGTATAAACATTATTTTCTGCAGTCATCTGAATCTTTTTTCCACTGTAACCACAAATACTTAACTATGACTCATGCCCATGACAGGAACCTGGAATTCCTGTGTCCCAAGCTATAAGTCAAGACAGCAAGTTATCCAGTTTCCACAGTCGTCTCCTGCTTTCAATCCAGCATTTCCTCTCACCCAAACCTCCCTTCTATATAGTATTTTACATTCCAAAAGTTTTAGAGATAGCCTTGTCCTCCTCTTCTGCTTTTTATACACAGAGGAGAAATTGTGGCTACCCAACTCCTATGGATTAATGACCATACTTCAAGACAACCCAAACCTACAAGCTCAGTCCAACTTGTTTGTGAAGCGCCATAGAATTCCTTGGGCAAGGAATTCCGCAAGGCAAAGAACATGATGCACTGAATATTAGCAATTTAAGAGTATCCTCAAAAAAAAAAAATCTCTGCACATGCCTCACAGATATCACACGTTTCTTTTGTTTCAATGAGCTTATATTCAAACACTTACAAGCAGCATTGGCCAATTCTTTACTTCAACTGGGAACGCAATTAGCGTAATTGGCTGTTAATCTACATATAACAGGGACCTGAGACACATTCTCAGCAGGCATGCAACTCCTCTGACCTCAGAGAATCTGTGCTAGCTTACACTAGGGATAAATCCAACATGTAGTGCGTGGTGCTTTTGTTCCAGCATTCACTGCTGCTCTTCCCTCATAGTGAAAAAGAAAGCTAGAGATGAATTACAGATGCAGACAAAATCTTCCAAGCCACATTCAATTTGGTTTCTTTATCATCACTTAGTCCAGATACCATGAAATGTTCAACTGCACAAAGGCACAGACTCAGATGTCATATATTAATGTTATCTATTATTCTCTGCCTTTGGGAAGAGGGAGGGGAGCTTTCCTTCTCCCAAGCTGCATATTTTTAACATCTGCTATTTTAATGCAATTTAAAAAAATTATTTCTGAGCTCTAGAGCAAAGAGCTGATTGGATATCAGAGTCCCACAGAACCTAAATTAGGTGTTGCAGGTCACAGAAATCTCTTATTTCAGCCTTTTTTGAGACACACATGATACCTGGGGAGAAAGTTCTGCTTGTTTGCATCTAACAACATGCAGTGGAGAAGAATGAGGATTTATTTAAAGCTACATTTCAAAAGAGAAGAGTTGACTGTTTAAAGATGTTGAGCACCAAACTGAGTGTGTTTTTAACCACTTTTCTGGCAGCGGGGAGAGGAACTTCTGCCAAATGAGCCAGAAGACTTCCACTAGAAACACTCACCTGCCCTACACACAGGGCGAACGATGAAATCTGTGTCCCAAGGCACACTTGGAAAGGGGCAGCGAGAGGAGGAAACTCCTGTCTCAGGCTTACACGCATCGTTTTGGGCTTTTGCATCGCAGAAAGCCTCTATCAGAGCTGTAGCTGCACAAATGAACACAGGGTTGCCGAGACCCTGGTACATCCACCCCGCCGGTGGGCTCACCTTCGAGCCAAGCGCATCGTTACATGCCCGGGGATTTCCCATTAACTGCCCCTATAGCCAGTGACAGAGGTGGGGAGATTTAGCTAAAATAGCCCCATCTCGTGACTCCTGTTAGTATTACACAGGACTATTCAAATAAATGCTTTGTTTCTACTTTAGTTCTTTCGAATTAAGCGGCATCGTGTAAGACTCTGAGATGTTCCCCTTACGTTTTTAGCATACAGCTAGCAGATTAACAAAAGGAGATCTGTTAAGGGGAGACCACCACAGAAGCGATTCCCACAAAGTCACAGAGTCCCTGCAGAGCTCAGGCCCGTCACTTGCAGCCAGAGCTGCCCTCCACATGCCTTTCCCTATCTGTGTTCAGAAAATGTGCTCCCCAGCCACCGCGGGTAAACATCTTCCAGGGAAAGTACTGGCTCCCTGCAGACAAGATCAGGTCTCAAATTCCTAGTACACAACTCCCTACAAAACAGGGTGGGGAAACAGTTGAACAACTCAAATGCGGTGGCTTAAAAGGCTCGCCAAGGCAGTGCCCACCACACCACAACCCTTTCCAAACCAGTATGCCCCACTCCATTCAGGACCAGTCAGAGACCTCGCACTGTGGCAATGCCCCTTTAGAACAGAGGGCTGTCCGAGACACTCAGCTGCATTTGCCTTTTGTCCTAGAAACATGGACTTAATAATGAAAATCTGAGACAACTGAAGTCAGTGGTTTTGATCTCATGCATTGTTTGTACACTTAATACAGAAAGGCTGTATCCGATTTTGTTGGTTCCCACTAACAATCAGTGCAAAATGATGAGGTATTGATGATATCTGAATTCTTTCCTCATTACATCAAACTTAAGAAAACATGCTGTGGCAATTTGCACTTGTGACATAATGAGTGTCAATTGCTACAAAGGAAGCTCAGACAATCTGAGAACTAAGGGATGTGAGGATTAAAGTGATTCTCTCAGACACCCACTTTTATCTTAACTAGGAGGAGTCTTGCTATTAAATTCCACAAGCGAGCACAATGCTGAAAAACTCAGTTGGTAGCAGTGCCTGATCTCCCACATGTTTTCCAGTGCAAGGAAGCATTAAGAGGATCTGGTTTCCCTTAGGAAAGCCACAGGACTGTTGTGTCCCTTTTCAAATACTGACAGTGACCCCCCACATACAGCATCAAGGAAAGCTTGAGTCACAGCTTCCCCGGCTCATCAGCCTCCATACTCAATTCATCTCAGTGCTCTTCCCGAGTTTCCACACACACACTTTTTGCATGCCTCAGATTTCCTCTCCAATTGTCTTTGCATAAGAAACACCCCCTTGGCTATGTCAGCAGCACTCCTTTAGCCCCCTCAAACTCCCTTCACCCCAAGGTTGCTGCAGCAATAACCCAACCTATCTGTGACAGGCCAGATGCTTTATCACTGCTGTACAAACAGCATCACTTCTTTTGGCTACATTCTGCTCACAGTGCAAGAGGATAAAAGAGCAGTGCTTGTTTTGTCTGTGTTGCATTTCGCACAGCAGCACAAGGCTCAGGATGGGCAGAAGCCCCACATATCACCCCAGAAGCCAAGAGCCATCTGCAGCCTGCAGTGTGTCCTCACCTGCTTGCTAATGGCCTCCAAAGGAGCTCATTTAAAGCTTGCTTAGTTAAGTATAAATTGTTTAGTCTTTGCAGTGTAGACATGCCTAATCCACAGCAGCATGAGATTAGATCCAACACTTATTGTTTTGCTACGGGAGCAGACTGTTTTTAAAGGGGGGCAAGGGGGAGGTTGGAAACCTGTGTCACTTCCAAATAGATTGCAATTACTGATCTCAACTAAATAAGAAAGTTTCCTTATTTTTCCCCCTGTCACTTAATTTCTGTCTTGTTGCCTATTTAATACCCTTGTTATGACTCATCTTGAGACTAAATGCTCTTTATGCAGCGATCATAACTTTCAATACATTATACAGCACCAAGCACAAGAGAACACCAAACAGATGGGCTTTTAGCACTATCAAAATATAAATGCATAATCATATGCTGCATCTCTAACCTACAGGGAGCACATCTGGTATAGCACACAAGAGTTCTGGGGCAGGATTCCTCTTTCATTCTGCTGCACACCAAGGCAGTAAGCCATGGCCTAACATTAAGCTTTTAGGTTTTTGGAATTGTGTACTTAAAGACTGTACACCTTCTGACTTTGAGTCACGGGCCAGGTTGGCTCCAACTTACTGAAATGCTGTAGCCACAGAATGCTGAACAGTAACTGGAACATATACTGGTCAAGACCAGATACAGGCAGTAAAGTGGTTATTCACACACTTTTTTGGTCTCTGAAGTCTATTTCAGCTGGCTGCACTTCAGTGTAATCACCTTGACACAGACACAAGAGGAACTTCAAAGAACTCCTCTGTGATAAAACAGCAAGACTTGTCTTAGCTCAAGCAGGAGCCCTCAGCTGCAAAGGTTAAACAGATACAGTTGATGCCCCAAATGAGTAGAGCTAAAAAAAGAGACTATGTGAGTGCATTTGCTCTTGCCTTCATTCCTCCTGTCCCCCAAATGGGCTAAAGCTTTGCCCTGTCAAACTCTGTTTGAGAAACAAGGTACTCCATCTGTTAATCTTGTCTTGCTGCTTTTCCTGTAAAAGCTAGTACAGTGGCTTTCCAAGCTAAAATCAAGGCCTCCTGATGCTGTACATCTAGAGGGAGCATTATTACTGAGCTCATAGGTGGGGGACAGATTAAACAGTTTGCCTCCAGACTATTCAAAAAGCCCTTAGCTGAGCCCAGGGCTGAACAAAAGTCCTGCTTCCCAGCCAGTCTTTCAGTCAGACCTTTCTTGTCTCTGATAGGATCTGTGATACTTCCATAGAAAAACTGTAGAAACAACCTGCTACAATTTCTGCAATAAATTTCCACATTTGAAGTTGACAGAAGGAAGAAGAAAAATAAGAAACTGGGGGGTAAAGTCAGGAGGTAGCATACAATAGCTGTCAAAACTGTTCAGAGCTGAGATTCCCAGGTTTACACATACAAGGAATTGAGTCAGCTTCCTCCCAATAAATATTTATTGCGGCCACTGACCACTTCCAAGGCCAGCATGTGCCATATACTGACCTTAATTACAACAGCACAAACAGCTTTTAGCAATCATGAAATTCATAATTCTCCAGGTGCTGATAAGCCTGTTCCCAGCCTTACTCCAACCTTCTAATAACTTATTCTGGAAGTATTTGGAATGTGAATTCCCTTTTCCATTCATTTCTTTCCTGTTATTACAGTCAGGGATTCCAGCAGTTGGTTTCAAGTGATATTTACTGCTAAAAGTCTTGTCAGACACGCTGACTGGTAAAAGTCATTACACTGAAAAAATAAACTCCTCTTCCTAGTGATGCACTGAATTTCTGCACTCCAGGTTGTCAGCTTCACACCACACAATTTCATACTAAGGAACAATTTAGTTTTGAACTCCAGAACTTCAAATATTAGTAGCAGCAAAGAAAACAAGCACACAAAAAAATGGTGCTTTCTGTGACCTATGTAACTTTCCTCAAAAAAACCGCAATATTCTTAGCCAGTAGTTGCTAAAGTCTGTAAGCCCCAGTTCCAGTCTGTTGTATCACATATTCCTGCTAGGTTTTAAAAAATACCCCCCTCCCTCTTCCAGTTCAGTCTTGCTGGGGAGATACTGCACTGGGACCTCAGGAGGGGACACTGAGCTCTCCGGGACTTGTGCTGGTTTGGCACCTCTGAACCTTCCCAGCCCATACCTGCCACAAAAATCCATGGAACAACATGATCAGCAAGTCTGACAACACCCCTACTTGCTCTGTAACCAAGATTTCTAAGGGAAACCTCAGACTATGGGTGCCTGTGCAGAGCCTCAGCTGGAAGAAGCCTTTGAACCAACCACAAGGTGCCAGGAAGCCCTTTTCAGCACTGGAAAAAGGAACCACTGGGGTAAGTGTTCCCCAATTCTTCTCATTCCCCCAGTTTCATAGTTGGTTGACAGAAGATGAAAACCCAGCCTTGGGAGATTTTTGGGGTATGTCTGGTACACACCACACTCAGGCTTTCAAATGGAGGTCTGAAAGACTTTCAAATGTGCCAAACTGACATCAAAATCCAGTTGGTGGAAGTAACAGATGTAGAACAGAGTCTAGATTACAAAACAAGCTCACAAAGTTTTCAATAGTTCAGATGCAGCTCATCTGCAGCATACACTATGCAGAAGTATTACAAAAACATTCCTCCAAAAGCTCTTCCCAACATCTGCACTTTTTAAAGTCACAATTAAGGGCTGCTGAATGTTCTGTTCCTGCCATTTTTCCTAAAAATCATGTCTTGGCAGAAAAAACAACATTACATCTTTTCTGCTGCAACATCCTTCCTATGCCAGCTACAATGCCAAGCACTATTTATAGCCACATAAAACCAGAAGGCACTTATACAAGATTGTCTTAGTAAACCCAAGTTAAGGAGGAATTGCAAACAGATCAACTTCTTTATGTAGTGAAATCATTATCACAAATCTAGGCTCTAGAGAACTGCAAGCCTGCACAGCAAAAGAAAAGTTCAACAGTTCAGTCCTGTTTTCCTCACTCAGGTAAAATCAGAATTGTTTAGGTTGGAAAAGACCTTTAAGAGCAAGTCCAATCATTAACCTAGCACTGCCAAGTCCACCACTAAACCATGCCCCTAAGCAGCACGTTTACAAATCTTTTAAATACCTAAAAAACAGAACACAGTATTTGAGGTGTGGCCTCACCAGTGCCAAGGACGGGGGGATGATCACTTCCCTGCTCCTGCTGGCCACACTATTGCTGATACAAGCCAGGATGCTATGGGCCTTCTTGGCCACCTGGGCACACTGGTGGTTCATGTTCAGCCAGCTGTCAACAAACACCCCCAGGTCCTTTTCCTTCAGGTAAGGCCAGGGTACCTGCACCTAGACCTACAGTCCTCCAAGAGACCTGGAAAACCCCAGGATCTGTCAGGGCTAGACCAGTGTTGTTCCCCAAGAGAGGGGGAAATACAGGCCATGGAAGAGGATAATTGTTTCTGAACTATCTCAGCTCCTTTGCAGACCTTTCTAGTGGCGACAGACACATTTTGCGATTTTGTTAAGTTTAATCCTCACTGGATAACAATCCAAAAACCACAAGGACATCAAGACCTTTTTCCCCAATCCACACTCTTGATACAGGTAATGTCCTAATCTCCCTGTCTCCATTAGATGTCCTTCCTCTTTTAGCAGATGGGACTGGGCATGCAAGAGGCTAGAGTCTCCCCTGCCCTCCACCTGACAGGAGGGAGAAGAGCTGGGCGGGCAGCACACCTGCCCACTCTGCCCAGGACATCTCACAGGTGTAAGAGTATACAAGTACCACCATGTCTGTTTACTTGCAGCATTCCAGCCTTCCACAAAATTAACCCTGACCTACACCATTGCAACCTGATTTACAATCACACAATTATTTCAAGGTAACACAGCAGCAGCACCTTGGAGAACATAGCAAATGAGAAACAGAGACCTGAGGGATGGTGTCACTGAGCACTAAACAGTAGGTGATATGACTCATCCCATTACCACATATTACAGAATGCTAGTTATGGCTCAAGAACAGCAGTGAGATAATACAGGTATGGAAAGAGTCTCTGAAAGTGGTGGACACCATGAGAATGAGACCTGCATTAGACTGCAACACAAGATTCAAATAGAGCAAGTGAAAACATTGAAAATAATGGGCTGCTTGCAATTATAACATTGTCAGCCTCTAGTGTTATTTCTTTGTAAAACCACAAGCTTTTCTCTGTAATGATCAGAAGGAGGGTGTGTGCACACATACATAGGCAAAGACATTTTTAAAGCCTGCTTTCAATATACTTTTAAAGTTAAAAAATCAAGGTAGAAACTTGATATTGCAACAATCTTCCTTTAAGCATGCTTTGGGGTTCTCACAACCCCAAACCACAGTGACTATTCAAGAAAGGACACAGTGAATCAAACATTTCCTTCCCTTAGAGCTGTGGCTAGAGGGATGCAGTCCCTTCTTAACTGTCCCTTCTTCCCCAAGGAGGGACACGTTTCTATGTATTGTATGCAAGACATTCCTGTGACCCCATCCTTCTCAACTCAGACCACCCCTTCCTTCTACTCAGGAAGTTCCTACAGCATCCACAGAGTGCTCAACCACAAAACCTTCGTAAGTGCTCTTCTAACCAACACAGCTGAACAGCACAGCCCATGCTGGGATACCCCACACTCCACAGCTTTTTTTTCCACATATCTGACCACAACGCATTCCATGAAAGAAGTTTCCAGCAAACTTTTGTATGAGTGTGGTCTTACACCAGGCTCTTTAATTACTGCAGTGTAGTTACTGCAATCAATTGCCCTATAATCCCAAAACTTCATGTTATTTGCAAAGAATAGACAAAGTATTTAGACTAGGATTTTTCAGAAGCACTGAAGGATTGACAGTACCCATCAAAGAGTCCTTAAAATCCTTCTGGAAATTACTTCTTCACTCTATTTTAATCTTTCTATAGAAGTAACATTTAACTGGTGCAGGGATGCTGAACAAGTAATGAAAAGGTCAACACCTAGCAACTAGAGCTATTTTAGTATGAGGTATTATACTGTGCCCATCTATATCAAAAGAACTTTAGCAAGGTTGCAAAGCCAGGTGTTCAATAGTTCAGAGATCTGTTGAGCCTTTGTGCTGCTTCCTGAAAAGTCTGTATTATGATACAGCCTAATTACATGTTCACATCTTATTTTTCACCAGAAGTTCCCCATCTCATTCAAGACGCAGAATAAATGACAATATTGTGTTTCAATCTTCTGTGACCAGAACTTACCCCTATGGTCCTATTTACTGCACACTGCTCAAAGCATGCGCTGAAGAAAAATATTTCTTCCAATACTCAGCACTCTTGCATCAAAGCACTTCAGACGTCAATGAATCTTTTCACAGTAAGACAGGGAGATGAGGTGCTTTTATTATATGTACACAAAATAGACTCTGCACCTAAGATAATGCACTCCAGACCTTAATCCCAGCCAGCTAAGAACAATTTTCAAAACTCTTGACATTATATTTGGTTCCTGACACAGAAATATATATATAGCCAAAAACTGGCTTAAGAAGCTGTTTGTGACACTGGGCACTGAGCAAAACTGACTCCAAAATAATGAATATAGAACAGATGCTTATGAAAAACGCATTTCCACAAGAACCCATGGTGGGCACAGATAAACATGTTTGAAAGGCAAGGCTCAAGGTGCCCTTCCATAAAGCCTGCCTGTTCTCTCTGCAGTTCTCAACTTCTCCTGCAACTCCCCTTACAGCATGCCCACACAGAGGTTCAGGTGTGAAGCAATTCTTGTAGCAGAAGGACCATCTGAGCACAACCAGGTGCAGGGAAGGAAGGAAGACTGGGTTTGAAATGGTATTCCCTGATCTTGCACTCAAAGGGTCAAAGGCTCCCTAGGCAGCCTTTGTCCCCTCATGCCACACACCACTTTCTCCTCTGAGACCTCACCATTTCAGCTGTTTCTGTGCAGTTTCCCAGGCTTGCCTGTTTTAAAATTAATTACTCTTCCATATCCAAGTCTTGAGACCCTTTACTCAGTTTTTCCCATCTACCCATTTAGCTTTTAACCTTTCTGCAGGCCAGCCAGCCACATTCATCCCCCACCTCCAGGGTCCTACACAACCACCAGAAAAGGATGTGGAAAGCCTACTGGAGTTCCTGCTCCCACTACGCATCTACTTTTCCAGCAGATTTCTGGGGAAATGCTGATGTACCCCAGGAGCTAAGCTCAGGCATACCCATGATGAACTGGGAAGCAGCTACCAAACCAAATAATTTCAGAGTCTGCAAGACTGGAGAGCACATAAAAACCTCTCACTTGGTCAAGTTTGGATGGCTCTTCCCCACAGGAGCAGAGGCCACCCCATTAAACCAAAACACTGTGTATTGGAAAGTTTAGTCCATAGCCCAGTAGTCTTAGACCTTTATAAATGAAAGGTTGTAAAAATAAATGTAACAGTACCTATATGTGCCATTCTTGCTGAAGCTTCCCAAAAAACATCCAGCTTGATGCAGATAGGCAAACTGGAAAGTTTTAGTCCATGGTAATTGAATTCTGATGAAGTTTGGAAGAAAGGTGCAACAGACCACTTCTGCCTGTTGCTCCAGCTCCACCTGTAACTGTGCAGACAATTGGTTTTAAGCAGCTTCTTTAAGCCACTGAAGTATGAACAAGTGAAAGCAGCGCTTCCCAGGCAGACCTGCTGCTGGCTGAGGACTCAGACCCAGGGCCCCACAGCCCCCAGAGCTCCTCCCAACTGTCTGCTGGGTGCAGTCGGGCTGCACATACAGACCTGTCCTGGTTTCTATGGAAACAATGGTGATGTCAGTACTATTATGAAAGAGGGGCTGAAAGCGAGACCACTGAGTTCAAATTCACATTTGCACATGGATTGTGAGCAGCTTAAGTCCAGAGCACTAATATCTCACAGGTTGCATTTGTCTACTATGCATCTAAAAAGGCACTTGCAAACTTTTAAATTTGAATTCAACGCTTTTGATGTTTCCAATACCCCTTTAGCATCCTGTACTAAAGTGTGGATAGGGCTGTTCTGTAACAAAACGGACAAAAAGTGACAAACACATAAAAGTGCTTCTGGTTCCACTGCCACCTCCTTCCCCATGTGCACATCAGAGTCAGCACAGCAAGCTCCACAACTTTCCCATGAACTAGAAGCAGAAATATTAGAGCAAAAGTATTGAGTGTCAGTGATGATGATGAGAAAGTTTTGTCAGGAAAGAACAGATACCATCTGACACATGGAACAGCAGCAGTAATTTGGAAATTAGAGACCCAGGCATATGCTTTCTAAAATTATCCATGCAACTAAAACCAAGGGCAACATACTTAAAATACTCTTACAGTGAGCCTGCACACATGCTGCAGGACTGCTGTCTGAACCGGACTTGCAAAACAGCCTCCCCTGTGTTGGACCTGGAGTCCAGACAGATGCCTTTGGATGATCACGGACTCCAGCCTTAGCCCATCCTTCCACACCTCAAATGCCGATGCCTCCAGCACTACACGTTATTATAACATCACTAGCATAGACATACTTTCGGTAGCTCTTGTTTCAATGCCAGATTGGTCAAAGTATTCCACATTTATTTTGTAGCTGCTTAATTGACTTTCCTCCCCCCAGGATAGCACTAAGCACGAGCAGAACATTTATTTGTTTGATGCAATGTGATTTTCAACCAACTGTGGAAAAAGTTGGCTTCCCAGTCAGCCTCTCAAGGACAAAAGTGACACTGTAGACAATATTTCTCTGAAAATGGCCCCAGTTCCCCCTCACCACAACCCTGCCTTCAGACGGTTATCCCTGGATTTGCTGCTGCCCAGTAACTCACCACGAACTAGCAGAAGAGAACACAGCAGTACTGGGCCAATGGCAATCATGCAAAGACAAGGCAAAAGATGGGCACTGGTTAACCAGGACAGTGCTTGGGGCATGTTCATTTAACTCTTCTGCCACTGCTTCCCCTGAGGAGCTTGTGGCCTGTCATAGAAGATACCTCATCCCCACACAAGAAGCAGTCAGGATCTCTAGATCTTTTTGAAGCAGAGAAGATAAAATTCTCAAGCGTCAGTGAAGCCGCGTAAGACATATCAACCATCGGCTCTGCACGTTTCTCTTTTTGCCAGCCATTCCTCACCTTCCCCTCACTTTATCAAAACCTCCAGTTTCACACAACCTCCTGGTATCGAAACAAGAGACTTTGATGCCAAACCGTGCAACAGAAGCACTCTCGCTCTGCAGTTACCTTACACCACCTGCACTCCACAGTGCCACAACCCACTGAAATCAGTGACCCTATTTCTTCCTAGGGCTGTTGCTATCCCATGGCACAGGAGTACCACAAGCATCACATCAGACAAGGTCAAATACAGTTCTTGCTGTACATGAAACAGGCAAACACAGAGGGAAGCTACAGGAGGAAGCCCATAGTAAGAATGCAGCACTAGAACAGTCACAAGCAGGGGAGTCAGTTCTCATGCTTCTAAATGACACCTGTGCCATCCCACATGGGCATGCATGGGGAAGAGGGATTCAGCATTACTGGCAAAAATCAAGTGCTTGAGAAAGGATTTTGATGGTGAAAGGAATAACTTAATGGGGCATCTCACATGAAAAAAAGCATGAGAATGGGAACAGTGACACTTGTGGAAGAAAAAAAGATTAATAGGGACATTAAGGATGGCATCATTAGCCCACCAGAGGGAACAGTAATAAGCAACCAGGCTGGGTAAAAACATGTGGGAGTTACATATGTAGTGTGAATAATCAGGCAACATATGGCCAGTTTGGGAATGAAGCTTTCATGAGGTCAATGAGGAATGAATTCTGCCACAAAGCCTGAAAGCACAGAAAGTTTATTTAAAGATATAGACAAACCCCAATGAGTTATGTATATTCTTCAAAAACTAACATGCAGAAGGCAGAACATCATTTCATGTAAGGCTGCAGTCGCTGCACAGGGAATACACCCTTAGCCTTCACAGTTCAGGTCACATCTATTTTGATTTGGTGTTGGTGAATACAAGTACTGCATTTGCCCTGTGTGCTCAGGCTGTTAACCTATGAGAAACTGCTGTGCTCTTTACTGGTGACTCCACATTCTGCCGGTGCAAGAAGATAAGGAGTGTGATAATGAACTTGTCCTCACCCTATAACCTCTAAAACAGCAAGAGAGTCAAGTACATGAGGTGGGCTTAGACAATCTGGAAACACAAATAGGGAAGGCACTCTCTCTCCAGAGGGTTACCTGGTAACCCTGCAGATTACCTTCCTCCCAACTACTCAGCACAACCTGTTACCACCCTGAAGCAGCAGTTTGCCTAAAATAATATACTTTGAATATTTCAGGTGAAAACATGCCCAAAGTCAGGACAAAACTTACTCTACACAGCAGACCCAGCTAAAGCTGTGCATTAGTCCTTCAGCAGCACATAGGCTGGGCAACAAAATCAACCCAGAGCCCTTACACTTATGAGTGAGGCTGCTTGATTCAGGACATCTGCCTTGATGTGTCACTGAATAAGGGTGTCATCCCAGGGATGACGGTCCTCTTCCCAGCAGCATGACCAGCTGTCATCCTTACCCTTAGTGGACAGACAGGACTCTTGCCCAACATCTACAGTAAGGTGAATGATGCTTAATTTTAGCCCTCTGAGCAGGGACTGCAAAACCTTTGCTGAACACAGACAGTATGCCTTTTTCCTCTTGTATCCATCAATGTAAGAATCATCATCATAAACACCAGTTTTCCTGACTCTACTAGTTTTATACTGCAGTCAAGTCCCCCAGAGCCTGCAGTACTGCACATTTGCACCTCCTGCAGTGCTTGAGCTCTGCAATAGTTAAAGACTGGGTCCAGAGTCAGGATTAGCATTTGATGCCTTTAGGATGTCGTGGCTAATAAAAGCCAGGAAAATGTTATGGAAGAAACTAGGAGACATTTCAGAAAATTGAGACACGGGTGACAGGGAACAAATATCCTTCTCAAGCTCTTCAGCAAAAGCTGAGGTTTGGGTTTGACAAGATCTCAGGTCTCATGGAGACATTAAAAGCTTGAGTCAAGGTCAGCCACAATACAAAAGAACACAAGTAAATATTCATGTCTGGTTTTATTCCTCTTTATAAAAATTCAGTCCAGCTCCAGTCCTCATTTTCTTATAATTTCTTAGCATTTCTGTCACCTGTATGAACTACATGCTATTGATGTATATGCCCAGTGTAAAGATTAATTGAAGAACCACAATTCAGGAGGGGTTAACTTAATTCCCTTCTGCAGGTGCTCTGCAGTATTTCATACTGCTTGTGGCCAGGAATATTTTATTAGTTCCACACAAGAGGATTCATGGCAAGTGTTGCTGCTCAGCCTTGGTTAGCTGAAGCTGCTGCACAAATTCCAGATCACAGAAGAGGCTTGGGGAGGGGACAGGACAAGAGAGGGAAGCTGGCAGGGTGTTCCTGCCAGTTTAAGGACAGAAAGCAGAGACAGCTCCGCTGTATCAAGATGATGGGCAAGCGCACAGTCCTTTGTTTTAGACTGAGGGGGATGCTCACAGCAAGGCTTGAGGCCATGGTGCCATTGCTTTTGACTCCTGAGATTGGAAAAGCAGGGTTTGTGAGGTTGAATTTCCTTCCAGTTGCCTCAGCGCTTTCAAGAATAAGAGCTAAGCCTGTCATTCACTGCTGGTTTGGGGAATAACTATCCAGCAGCATGAAACTCCTTCACTTCATTTGGAAGAAAGGAAAGCAAATACTATCAGATTAATCCTGCTGGTACAAAAACCATTAGAGAAATGCATTAGTAGAAGTTGTGCCACTACTTCAAGCAGACAAAGACCTCACAAAAGATAGCCTTACTCTCAGGACAGGAGAGCTCTGCAGCCACAGAATGCTGCTGCCTGGCCAGGGGCTGGTCTCAGCCCAGCTTCAGGTGCTGGAAGGGAGGGTTGTCCCAGCACCTATACTCACATTTATGCACTTGCTTAAGAACAGAGAGAGTTAAAGTATGTTTGCCAAGCCACCCTTTAGCCTCTGCCGGGCAGCTCCCTAGACTTGGTTGAAGACAGTGGATGTTTTGTTCAGGGAGCTGATGACTGTCCATCCTCAAAGGGATGATTAACCACTTTCTGGAAGTCTAAGTACTCAGACCACTCAGACACTGAAGGTGCTATCCAGGAAGCAACACAGGCAGCTAAAACACAGGTTGCCCCTAAGATAATGAAAAAGGCAATATATTGGTTAAGATAGAAATTCAAACAAATTATTCAGAAACAGAAAAACATGTCTAGAAAAGCAGTTTGGCAGCTGGCAATCAGTTTTAGAGTTTGACATTTCTTAATAAGAAGGTCTACATAAATACATTTTTAAGAGCTGATGTAAAAAATGTAAAGTCAGACTTCAGTTCTCTGCAGCTGATTCAGAGCTCTGCTCATGATGCAGAAACTTTTACAGGTCTCACTAAGACTGCATAAATGCCAATTTCAGCATGCAAATTAACTGTGAGGCCAACTCTTCGAAAAGCTGGCTGTCCTCAATTCCCAGTGAAGTCAAGGAGAGTCAAAGCATCTGTAAAGGCACAGGATCAGAGCATATTAGAAAAATGGATGACTACCATGTTATGAAATCCCAATACATTCAGCTAGTTAATGCTTTGAGGAGTAGAAGGGTAGCCAATAATAGGAGCTAATAGTTCATTCCAAAGAATTAGAGGGAACTAGATGCAGTCCAATTCTGTATTTCAGCCTAAATATTGTGAAAGCATTTCTAAAAAGGTGGAAAAAAGACACTTTTAATTATTCTCTGGATAGAATAATTAAGCCTCTGTTGTGACATGTCTCTGTAGACATTTATTTTTCATTAATAGAGGATCAGAATTATAGTTTAATTATTCAGACAGTTCTAAAGAGATAGTCTATTTTATACAAAAAGTCATTGACTGGATTACAAGAAAAGTCCATCAAGCTCCCATGCACCTTAATACACCAAAGCAAGAGACATGAAAGACAGGCTCAGGATAGAGGAGGGAAAGGAAGGCAGGAGAGCACTGCCGGTAGCAGCAGACACCCTGCTCCTGGCAGGGCTGGCTCCCCAGGCCAGGCTCTGCTGGTTATGCATCCTGGGTCACCTTTACCTGGCCCCTGGGGATTCCCTCACTTTCTGCCCATGTGTTGGCTCTATACATGGGTGAGGTTTCACAAGAGCATCACTACACCGATATAACACTGTTTCTCAGCCTTGGGATTGCCACAGGGGCTTATGGAACACAGCTCTCCTGCAGAGAGTGTTCTGCTCCTAATTTCTTTACCTTTCTTTGAAAGTCTCAGACTTAAGTCTCCAGCACTTGTATCATCCCTTCACACACAAATAGCAGTTCCTGAAATCTACATAAATCTGATTATCTAGTCTCCAGGAACTGTAATTTAAACATAATGTAATCAGAAAATGTTTGTGCTTATGCATCTACAGTCACTCTCCACAAAAAGCTGCTATAATAGGGTAGGTTATTCTTTACCTGCAGAGGTACCCAAGAGGAGTTGCTGCCTCTGCAGTTACGGCATGCCACTGAGCACGGGTGTTGTCACTACCGTCTGGTGCCCTCTCCTGGCACTAACGGTGACACGACCTGGTAAATCCTGGCTAGATAGTGACAATCAATGTATTTCAGCCTGGAGTGTATCTCCAGGCCTGGGTGGAAACAGGTTAAACCATACATTAGACAATAGTTTTATATCAGATGAGCATAAAGGTACTGACACAATAACTGATTTTTTCCTTTCTTTTCTTGGTGGCGATCTCCTTAAATTAACATTTTGGGGAAAACAAAAGCTTCCTGCTCCCCAGAGGAGCAGTTTAATTCTGGTTACAAACTTTTTAGCCTCATAAAAAGGAAACTGAAATACTTCTGTGAAACACTTTGGGTTAGATATAAGCCTTTCAATTATTTTAGAGTTTCTCAACCAAGAAGTCATGCAAATAAAGTCTCCAACACCCAGAAAATTTTCTCTGAACCTACCTTAAAAGAGAGAACTTTCAGCTGGATAATTTTTCCAAGAAGTGGGAGTTAAACCTCTGAACCAGCTAAATATTTTTAGCTCAGGTAGCTGCAAGTCATAAGATGTAAAAACATAGAAAATGTACATGTTACCCCCCACAGAATCATTCTCCAGTTGAAAGAATATTATTATATGGAGTATTGCAATCTCACTGTATATTTGTACATGACCAGCTGATCAATACTGGCAAAATCCTGGTCTGGAAGACACAGAAGGAGCTCACAGACACATATTAGTGTTTACACCAAAATGTATTGCCTTCTGTCTATAAAGGAAAGCCTATTTAAAAGAGATACAGGTATCTCCACCTATTTTTAAGCTAGCAAAATTTTAGAATTAGCCTACCCACATAGTCCCTTCACTATGAATTACATGGACATTAATTACACGTTAGCTCCCCCGTAGAATATTATCTATCTTACATCCACAGCTACACAAGCAATTGAAAGCAAGACTCCAAGTCAGAATTCCAAGAGCTCTCTCACATAGTTGTTGAAAAAAGTGCTAGTGATCTAGATCACTAGCACAAACTTTTCTTCAAATTTGGTCACGAACAAAAAGTCATGAGGTGAAACATGGCAAATTCAAAGTCAACACTGTATTTCAAGGAATCCATGATTAACTGGCCAAGCTGGCTGTCACAATCAACAGCTTCACCGAGTTGAAGCACCAATATTAACAGCCACGTAGGCCAGCACAGGCTAGGTTACACAGGTCTATTTGAAAATTAAAGCAAGTTTTGAAAGAGAAATTCTGTTCCACACCTAAATAAGCTTCCAATCATCAAGCTTACAAAGAAAATACTCTTACACATGCTTTATGTCCAGCATTTATCCATACCTCTTCCTCTGAAGCACTTGTCTGAGCACACAGGATGCAGGCCCGGACGCTCCATGCCCCAGCCCAGCACCACTGCTTGCATTTCCCTCAGGCTTAGCTGTGACTGCACACTTCACCATTATCTCCACAGGCTTAGCCTGGGCCCAGGATCCCTCCAGGCAAGAGCTGTACAAACAGAAAAAGGTAGACAGTGAAAACAAGAGCTTAAAACATTTCACAGCCTGGCCACCTCATCATATCCTCACTAAATTGCTTTAGTAGCATTTCTCATTCGAAACCCACCTTCTTCAGGCCCAGCCATTACAGCCTTGCCCCCCAAAAGTCTACCTTGCTCTGCCAGTACACTTCAGGGAAAACAGCCCCTGCTCCCAAGGAGTCTACACCAGGGACAGAGAAGGAATGATGTAATGGAGAACTGCACACAGGACAAGTTTTTGCAGGGTCTCTCTATTTGTAACTTGTTTTTTATAATCCGGGCTCAGTCCTGGGTGCTTTTGACACTAACTAGTGCCTTGTTGGGTTTTTTCCTTCCCAAGACAGACGTACCTTGTCAGTTCTCCAGATCAACAAGCTGTAGTGAAATGGAGGTTAACACAGCTAGGCCCCCGCCCTTGCTTCCCCAGTCACACTGCCACACCTACGCCTTCCCTTTTGCCCGAACAGCTGTCTTTCCTCTATCCCACAGCTCCTCCGAAAGAAACACCAGTTTGGGGATACAGTAGGCTACAAAGCAGCAGCATGACCAGGCTCCTCATATTTTGCACAGCTGAACTCCTCTGGAGTGTGGGGAGCCAAGGCCTAACCCCCATGCTTGGGCCTGCAGATCCCCAAGCACAAAACTGAAATAAACAGTTTAAGGAAGCGTCTTCTAAATCCCATCCCTCTAAGTCAGAATATATGTAATAATACCAAAAGATGGAGAAAGCCACAGTAGATTCAAATACAGAGCTCAGGCTGTGAACCTCTCTCCAAGCCCTAGACCTGAAGAGTCAGAGGGCCTGCCCTGCTGACAGGAACATGGCGGCCAGGCCTGGGGGCAGCACAGCAGGGCATCTCCTCAAGGAGGAGTTGCTTTTACAAGCCAGACCTTGAGAAATCTGCAAGATTTGAATTATCATGAGGTGACACATGGCTGAAGTCTGCCAGCCTTCAGTCCAGCCCACCCCTCCCTTCAGCTCACCATACCACTCACCAAGGGAAATAAAGTGAAAAAATAAGAACAAAAATGAAAGCCACACCTCGTAATGAGATGGCAAACAGACAGGAAAAGAACATCCCTGCTGAAGGGGTGCAGGTGTCAGCCACCCCCGACTCAGCAAACTGGGCAGCCGTGCTGTGGCATTGCCATAGCAGGAGGGTCTGCCATTTCAGAGGCCCTGAGGGAGGGCAACATTTGCTCCTTCTCATCTTAGAAATAGGCCATCACCACATGCTTTCGGACCACCCTCCTTGACAAATATAGCCAGAGATATTTATTAAAAAATATTTAATAAACACACTGAAGTTGCAGGAGGCTGCAGCTTGGCAAAGGGTTAAAATAGTAGAAACAGTTACTGCCAAAATGTAGGAACACGAAATGCCAGACCTCCCATGTTTTTACTGCACACTTCTGCAATAAGAGTCACTCCATTAGTCTCCACCAAAAAATATTTCTGTCTGTATACTTTGGTCCCTCAACTTAACAACATCTGAGGGAGCCATCTCACACCCTGGAAATCAAGCCAGGCTGGAATGCAAGTAGGTGGTACATGAGGTTTGCATTAACTCTCATATGTCTGAACAAAAAGGTGTCAAGCATTGAAATTCATCAACAGGAAAAAATCTTACAAATACAATTTAATTGCAAACACATCCCTTGTCTTTCATTAGAGATGCTTAAAGCAATAGCACATTTGCACAGACCCAGATGCAGTCCTTTTGAGAGGACCCAGAGTTACCCACCCTCCCAAAGAGCAACCCTGACTTTGTGCCGGTGGTGCTGCAGGCAGTTACACAAATGCCTGACTTCACAATCAAGTTGCCCATTGGGTCAACAGGACCTAGTTCTGTGAGGAACCGTAAACATGCCCGTACTTGCTACCCTTAAACCTCTATAATACACAGAAGTCATTTTATGACACAGTTTACAATGAACAGCATTTCTCCTCAAAATTGTTTGTCTCCAAAAAGGCCTGTGCCTAGTCAGAATGTCTGCACCTCCACCTTCTCTTCTTCACAAGTTTCCCTTCACACTTCTATTTTACCTCTAGTTGAAGGCAAATGGTGCTAAAAGGACTAATTTATCCACCTCTTAGAGGAAGTAAGTTTCCACAAACAAAACCTTAATTTAATTAATTTAACCACAGAATTTTAATTTGGAAATGTCAGCCAGTTAGCAATGGGGAACAGTCTGTTATGACCACCTGCCTAAATTACAGTGCCTCTCCAGGACTGCAAGCTTACCTGTACGCCTGCGCTAAGTGTCCACTTCAGTCTTCCCTTCTGACCTCCCTGGCTCCAGCTCCTCTTTGCCAGCTTTCTCCAGCAGGAACTGAAGCCACCTGCCCTGGAACTATTGAAAGTAACCACCTCTTCAGGATCATCATCCTGAATAATGCTCTTCAAGGTCATATGAATAGTCTCACTGGTTTCTCAGTAGAGTTGACTTGCAAAGAAGCAGCAGAAGTTACCACAAGCAGCAGCAATACTCACATAGCTTTTCTTTTTCTTAAAACAAAGACTCAACAGAAAAGTCTGAAAAATATCACATCCAGAAACCTTCCTTTCTTAAAATGCTCCCAAAAACCAGACAAATCCCTCCTTTCCTTCTGCTCACCCCAGTAATACCAACACATGGGAGATACCTGCCTGCACCCCATACACCCAGGGATGAAAGACCATGGGGCAGGAATAACTAGAGCCTTATGGCCCTTCAGGGCTCAAAGGCATTTTCTTCCAGGAAAAGCCCTCTTCAGTACTCACACAGCCCAGATGAGGACCCCCAAGAGTAGAAGCAGGCCCTTTTGTCCTGCTCTTGCTTTTAAGGGCTTGTGTTCCCAGCAGCCCTGGAGAGGCAGTCAGGGTTAATGAGTGGGGAAATGGAGACACCTGAGGTAGCTGCACCTGAAGCAACACCTGCCCCTTAGCCAGTGTCCTAGCGAGGACTTAGTAAATGAAAAAACAAAGATATTAACAGTCCCAAAACAAGGAGCAGGGATGGGGGTCCATTGCTTTAAGCTGACCCACAGCTCAGCACAATCCAGGGGCCTGACAGCCACGGTCACCCCACACCTTCCCCCTGCTACGGGGGAAGCAGGCAAGGCTGGATCACCAAAATAACCTCAACGTTGTCAGCTGTACCATGCTGCGGAGGGGAGAGCGGAGCTTCAGTGTCCTGGCAGCCCCCGGCACCGGGGGCAGCCCGGGGCACAGACCGCTGCAGCTCACACAGCCCCATGCTTCCCACCCTCTCCGAGGGTGCCCAACCATGTGCCCTCCAAGTCTCACCTCCAGCGCCAGAGGCTGGAGGGATGTGTCACGGGGCTCGCTCTGCGCAGGGCGGCGAAGGGCTGCCCTCAGGGCTTCCCGAACCCCAGCCGGGGATGGGGGGGGGGGCCGCGGAGTCGGGGAGCAGGAGGTTTCCCAGCGAGCAGCTCTGGGGGTCATGAGAAGAGGAGAACAGAAACATATCCAGGCTCCTCCCAGACTGATTCCTTTCTCCTGCTCAAAATCAGCATCCCTCAATGGGGTTCTTCTCGTGACAAAGGGCTATTTATTTTCATGCTCACCATCTCGTGGTTTCCCGTCCCCCTTGCCCTTTAGCCTGAGCCGCAATTATCTCTGCCCTATTCTGACAATGCAGCTTGTGAAAACCATGACTGAGATATTTCCAGGTCAGCCAAATTCAAATTCTCATAGGTCAGCTTTATCCTGTGGGACATTTGCTGTATTATTCAGGTATCAGCAGTCGATTGTGATTAACGGAGCAGAGGACAGAAACGCTAAGCCGCTTTCTCAAAGAAATGTGTATTCCTGAGATACTCGTACATAAAAATGTGCCACTTCCAGACTATGCAAAATTAACACGTTTCAGATAATGTGTAGGGCATCAACAGAGCCAAAATCATAGTTCAATTCTTTAACTGCATACATCCAGCCTCTGAATTTTTCCAGCCTCTGAATTTTTTTATCCCCATAGCACTTGTTATCCCCATTTCCCAGACAGGGAACTGAGTCACAGCGAGCCTTTTGCCTGAAAGTGGAAGGGGAAAATATTTCACCCCCAGCTTGAGTTCAACAGGAGCAAATGTTGGGCATGGTGAGCCCAGTAAGGCTGTTCTGGACACCCACAACATTCTGGAAAGGCAGGTGGACAGAAAGGCAAAGCCGTCACCCTTTAAAAGCATCCTCAGCGCAGAGCGTACCTGGCAGGCGCAGGGCTACGGATGTCTCTGCAGGTACGCGAGGGGAAATCTGGAGAAGGTGGAAATGCTGGTCCTTCCTGGGCCGGCAGCCACAGGCAGTGGCTCGCAAGGGGCTTTGCTGTGCACGACTCCTTCTTTGCCATCAGCAGAGCAGCAAGTTTAACCCCTGTCCGTCCCCATGTTTGCATCCCTGACAGGGAACGGAAACCCCGAGCGTCTGCTCTGGCACCCTGCTGTGTGCATGCCTTGGCCGCCACGTTCCGCTTTGGATAACGGGCATTTTCTGAGGCTCAGGGGAAAAGCTGGTTGCCTGACATGCATCTAGGAGAAAGGGAACTATACACATCTGGCAAATATAATTGTTCTCCCACCTCTTTCCTGCTGATCTAAACCAGTGTGAATTTGCACTGAAAACGATGAAGCAATGCTAGCAGGGAGCCAACGTATGTGAGGGGAAACTCAAGCCTCGTGCCTCCAGCTTGTATTTAAACCATGTTGCCTACATGGATTGCTGTGTATGACATAATTAAGATAACACATCGTATAGTGTTGGAGCAACATGAAACAGCGCCTGCCCTACCTGACCTTTCCTGCGTTATTGGAAGCTCATTCGTACCCAGAGCACACCCAGACTGAAACAACAAAAGCGTTGCGATTCTCTCGTATGGGCTCAATTTACTCCTGAATATTGTCATCCACAAAATATTCCTGAGCAGGAGAACAGCTTAGGTGATAGACAGCACCTGACCATTTTCCCAACACGGTTAGATAGTTACAGGCTCTGGTCACAGCTGTTCAGCATTATGCTGCTGTAGAGCTTCCACTTTTCTCCCCGGCTCATCCCATATGAATTCAGTAGACCTGGAAGCTGGGGAGGCCAATAGCTATATATTTACATGCTATCTGTCGTCTTCTTCCATGAACAGCCTTAAGCCATCTGGAAGAGTTTCTAAATTACTGCTCCGTATCGCCAAAATCTTCAGCAGATCAGAAGAAATGCTCAGAAGTGCATCTCCCCAAATGGTCTCAATTCTGCAAAGGAAGGCTTATTCATTGTGAATACTTCCATGAATTTGTTTTTGAAGTGTGTAAAAATCTACTCTCCCTCCCTCTCTCTCTCCCCCCCTCCCTTCCTTCCCTCCCTCCCTCCTTCCTATCAGATTATAACTCATGGGAGATGCTTCCTACAGACCTTCAGGTCTAATGTCCCACATAGGCAGGGCACAGCTAGGACGGTCAGTGGGAAGTAAGGAAATGCAGCACATTTTAGCAACTTTCAAAATATGTCTCAAGATTGGGATCTACGATCGTGGCAAATGCTACTTGCTACGATGACAGGCTGGGTTACGAAAGTGCTTTTCCCATGAAGGGAAGCGTACAGAGCGTGTCATTGCTACAGCCCAGACAAGTGTCCTTTCCAAGGAGGGTCCTACCACATGGACACATACTCCAAACTGGGTGAGGTCTGGGGCAAATTGCCAGTTGCTGATGAAAACTGTAACTTTCTGTTGCTCTCAATTTTTTTTTGCTTAAACAGAATCAAAGCTGAAAAAGATTTGACGGGTATTCAGAGATAGACACCCCCAAGCTGTTGAATAACTACATGAAACATAAAGATATAAAGAGAAGCAGAATGCAACAATTTAGGTGAAACCAGGGAAATCAGTCTAAGTTCTGCATAAATACTTTGGCAGGAATAAGCCCCATCCTAGATCTAGGGAGATGACTCAAGAAAGAAATGCCTATTCTATCTTTTAATCTTTTAATATTCTTTTAATATTACAGTTATTACTATTTAAATCAAAGCTGCATTTTGGTCTACAATTTCCCATGCTTACAGAGAGGTGCTTTTTTATCCTGATCTGTGCTTTAAAGAAGAGGTTTGTCTCTCTCCTACTTAGTAACAGGAAAATGATGTGTATTAAAAAAATATTTTTGAAGCCGAGTTGTCACAGTTTCAAATTTCTCACTATGTAACCAAATCTTGCAAGATCCTAGATCTTGGAAATAAGGGTCAGAGACTTTTGAGGTTTTCCCACCCTTAATATTTACATTCACAAATGCTTCGCAGTGTAAGATTCTGAGAAATGGTCAGAGTGATTTTCCCGTGTTTGTTTATCCACGTTGACCCTGTGGGCAGCTAGCTCATGAAATAATAATGAACTTGTTTCAGCATAATACACAAGGAACTGCACTTTTCATATAGTTCCAAATCAGATGGCGCTTTTTGTCGTTTTTGTAGCTGAGCTGAATCAAGTTGCTGAAACTCTAAACCTGTATTACCTTTCCCACTCTGAATTGCATTGATGGAGTTAATTTAAATTACTTCAGGAAACAGCGATGGCACTGGTGGTGCTTCTCTTGATAAAAGTGTACCTCGGAGCATTAGCCAGGTTGCACACATATGGAATTAAGCACTGGACCCATACAGAAGATGAAATCCTGGCCTCAGCAAACTTAATGGCAAATCTCCTTTTGACTGCAGTATGATCAGGCTTTCTGTCTGTCCTTCCGGAGAACGAGAGAGGAGGTAATAATGAAAATAATAAGGTGGTAAGTCCTGAGTGCACAGTCCCCAAATGTAATCGGTTACACAATGGCAGCAGACTTGAGACCTTCACATAGCCACTTGTTTTGCATCATAAATTTACCTTTTTTCTGCAAGTCTTATGCAGAGTTAAGGTCTAAAAAGGGGTTTCTATGAGAACAGCATAGCACTATCTTGAATCTTGAGAATAAATCCTATCAATTATCTCTGAAAGTACCCTGCCCATTACCAATTTCACCCCCACACCATTTTTTTGGTCTATAGCCAGCACCCATGAAATCACAGACCTTAGAAAATGCCCTGTGATTGATGTCAGTAACGCAGACAATGCCGGCAGCAAGCTACAAACGTTCCCTGCCCTGCACCCGTGGGTTACTCAGGTGGCACAGCAAAAGGGTCGTATAATTCCCCGAGGGGACAAAGAGAGTGGGGATGACAGCACAGACCGGGGTCTCTGCCCTGCACCCCTTGTTTGCCTTCTGTTCCTTATTGTACTTCTTTGAACTTCCAGTGTGCAACTTTTTAGGATGTAAAGCTAAAGGCCCTAAAGCTGTGCAGAAGCTCTGACTGTTCCTCTCTGTCTGTGAAACTAGATGCCCATTCTGACTGGTTTTCCACATTTCCCGAATTTGAGCACATTGGCATCGGGAGGACACAAGCAATCACATGGTGTTCAATCTCCTCTAATGGCTGAAGCAAATAATGAAAGGCATATGTGTTCCTGTCGTGAAGGTTTTCCCAGCCTTCCCCACGTAATTGATGTCAGCACCAATACACCACTTTTGCTGCTATGGCTCAGCAGCGTTTATGGTAGGTTTCGTTTTTAACTGTGCTTCCATTTTTCCAATTTCCTGCTCTTAGAATCTTGTCCAGTAAATTCCTTGTTTGGGTTTTATGGACTTTTTGATCATATTTCTTAGAAGATAATTCTTTTGGGATGTCACAGGCGCAGAGGATCTCGAAAGAATTATCATTGTTGACAAGAAGTTTGACTATGGACAAATGTTCCTCATTAAGAACAGGTTCTATTTTCTTATAAAAACAAACTTCCTGCACACTCCAGTTACAAGGAAATGGCCTTATTTTCATAAGGACACGTTTATATTTGAAGCCAGCAAGGGGCGTAGTCCTTCTCTGGCCTTTTATCACATTCATGCTTGCTTTCCCTTGCCCTTGCAGAACTTTAGAAAAACTCCTCTCAGTACATCATCAACCCTGACCTAAAACAACACAAAAGTACCTTAAAAATAATCTTCTGCGGCTGCTGCAGACTAGCACGGACTGTCGAGTCTACCATACCTCCACATCAGAATGAGGACAAGAGGTATCCCACAGATCCTTGGTTCCTGCTGGCTCTGTGCTTGCCCTACGTTATTAATAATAATTCCTGGCTCTTCTGCCGTGCTAACCATCTTGCAGCACTTACACTGATGCAGATCTGATGCCTAGAAGAATAGCATGAAATGCCCATGGTCGTCGTCTTCTTAGTGCCATCTTTACCAGCCTCCTTAGCTGAAACTTGGTGCAGCTGACTGCAAGAGGCTGGCACGCAGCCGCAATCCAACTGAACTGAATGGAGTTATTGGAAGGCTTAAAACCAATGGCCCAGATAAGTTTTCTGATGTCACACAGGGCGAAGACAGTGGAAATCTAAAGACTTCTGTTGCTTCTGGCTCAAATCCTGGCAGAAGCAATGATTCAGTCGACATTAAAGCATGTAGTTAATTAAAACATCCAACTTACCCCACCCCTGGTCAATAAGGCACGTGAAAGCATGTTTAACTTACTTTCATTGCAGTATTCTCAGATATAGCTGTTGGTTGCCCCATTACCTAAAGCCAAATACTCCACACCCTTTCCACCTGTGTGCCGTTTCCAGAAGAAAGGAAGATTTTCGGCCACGCCGCAGTGGGAAGACTCTGCGTCCCGGCCGTGCTGGTTGCATCCTCTCCCAGTTCTGGCAGCAGTGGCCGCCTTGCCCCTCCCCGTAAGCCTGGGCATTATCCCCTCTCCTGCCTTACATGCTTGAGTGCTTTCAGAAAGTCTCACCTGCTCTTAGCAAGGCTGGTGTCCCGGGATATAAAGTTTTTGAATGTAAAAACCACAAACTCCCATCTTTTTTTCTCCTTATTTTCCATAAATCATCCTCTTATGTTCCCTGTGATGTGAACACAGGGTCTGAAAGGGATGATTAGTTGACAAAATCTTAGTTTACTTTAACAGCTTCAGAACAGTTAAGGATGGTCGAGGGTTTTACATTACACACGGTTTATTTCTATTGTAACAACCACCATTATTTCTTTTTAATCTTTTGTCAAGGACAAGGCAGGGAATGGGAAGGAGGGGGAGCGTATTTAAATAATTTCTGTTTTAAAGCTTTAAACAGGCTTTTATTTTATTTAAAGCCCACATTCACTTTGGCCTTAGCAAAAAATTTTCAAATAACAGAATTTCCCATGGAATGACATTTCCATGGTCCGAGCGGCTCTCGCAGCGATACATAGCTCAAAGGGGCACTGTGAGCCTGAGCTGGTTACAGCTCCATCCTCACAGGCACCGGGCTCTCTGGCCCCGATCCAGCAGCGCACTTAAAGCGCGTCTTTCTCGCCAGGCGCGCGAGCCGGCCCGCCGGTTTCGGCAGGTCCCCCTGCCTATGTTTAAAGTTAAGCAGGTGTGTAAGCGCACTGCTGGAGCAAGGTCAAAGGAGGCAGCACCGCGTAGGCTGAGCCCTTTATATCTCTAGAGCGTCTTGAGGTCTTCAGAAAAAAGGCAGTGCTGTATCAGAGGCAAACGTTTACACACAGAGCTGTATGTAAACCTTAAAGTATATGCAAACCTTAAAATGTAACCGTGTGAGCCTCCAGAGATTTGATGTACACACACTTACCTCTTTTTTTTTTAAATAAGCAATTTTTAAAATATTAGATGCTTCAGAGCTGATATAAAAATAACAGTTGTGTCCCTTCCAGATGGGAAGAAAAAAACATGCAAACAAGCTCACACACACAGTGAAAAATACTTTATGTTGAAGGATTTACAGTCTGTATTTCTGGGTCTGTTTCATGCAGATAAAAATGGGCATTTTATCATCAGCGTGAAGGTAAAAGCATTAAGAAGCATGTGAGAACACGAAAAAAGGAGCGAGAGGTGGGCCCAACTCAAAGCGAAGGGCAAAAGCACCGGTGCAAGGGTGGGCTCACGTTAACGGGACGACGGCAAAAGCACAGGAGCGGGAGTCGTCTGCGGAGCGGTACCGTGGTTCCAAGCGAGCGGCGGGCTGGGGAAGGGCGGTGTGCCCGGCGGGGACAGTCAGTCACGTTTGCAGTGCTTTGGCGAGGCCAGGAGTGCAGTACGTGTGTCAGGCGCCGGCTTCCCCTGCAGCTTCAGAGGGATTAGGAATCGTGCTGGCTCGGGCACTGGGGAGGCGATGGGGCTCCCTGTTATCTCCCGTATGCGCGTTTTCGATAACGAGGGGAGGAAGGACACTGGGGACTGGAGAGGAAAGCGCAAGATCCTTGCCCCTAGGCGAAGCGAAAAGAAAGCTGTGTAGTGAGCAGCGACGTTTTATACGAAGGGTGAGGCATATTCCGGCAGCTTGCTCGCTGCGAGTCGGAAACTAACGTAGCAGGTTGGCTAAGCTGAAAGAGAGAGGTTAGTTGATTAGGGTAATCCTTTCAATACCTGCCGGTGGTCAGCCCTGCCCCAGGCTGGAAGCTGTGAAAGGAGCAGAGACACTGGCAGGGATGGATAAACACCGGGAAGCACGCAGCTTACAGAGGAGCCCATGCCCTGGGCTACGAATCGGGAAACAAGCCTAACTAACAGAGGTCTTGAGAGGTGCCCCTACTTAGTAAGAAGCATGCTGAGGAATGGGCTCCCCCGTCCCTTTTCTTTGCCTGAAAGATCCTCTCTCTGCTGGATCTCCAGCATGGCCAGCCTGCAAAGACAAGTAAGCACCACTCGTTACTGGTTCCCATTTCAGGGTGCTGCTGGGCGGGAGCACAGGAGTGTCAGTGCACGCCCGCTCCCCCGTGCTGGGCCCAGGGCTGGGCTCAGGGGGGTTGAGGATGGGGACCGCAGCGCAGGACAGGCCACCGAGGAGCTGCTGGGAGGGCACAGTGACATGTGGAGGCAGGTGACACCACGGTGCAGGTGAAGCCCTGCTCAGAGGGACGTGGTATCTCGACCCTGCGGGTCAGTGCCTTTACGTATACTCATGTCTGAGGCAATAAATTGTCTAAGCTGTAAATACTGAAAGCACCGTGCTTCACGTGTGCTCTTACAGCAGTCACCTCTATCAGGGCTCATCCCTTACCGAAGGAAAAGGAGAGCAGAGCACTCGGGCAGCAGCTGCCTGGCACAAAACAGGAGAAGACGACGCCCTTGGCAAGGGAGGTTTGGGATGCACTGCCGTGCCACGTGTTACCCAGGCCAGGGAATTCAAAGCGCTGGCAAGAGTTCAGCGAGAGAGGGAGAACTCCTGCCTTTTCTCCCAACAACGGCCGACAGCGCCTGCCCGGCTGCTGGCCACTGTCCGTAAGCGCTGCACAGCTCTAGTGCTGGTGAGACGAGCCGCCACGTGCCTGCAGCCGCAGTGTTTCGTACCATTTGCCTTCCAGCGCGGTTCCTGGGCATTTGTCTTGGAAAGCTTACAGCAGGGAACACAGGGGCAGAAGCTTGGGCCACAAAGAGAAACCACCTTGACTCAGCCCCCAGGCAGCATGTCTAGTCTTTGTTCCTGTCCTGATCTCCTACCAACACTATAAGAGCCACAAGTCAAGGTAAGTTTAAAGTTCAGCATGTTTTAAAGCATGTTTATAAAGATAGTTATGAGCATTATTTTAGATCAAACGTATTGATAGATATGCAAGTATCTTCATGATTTTCCAAGATCACACAGGAAGGCATTAGCAATATCAAGGGCTGAATTTGAATTTGCCGAGGGATCCTTTGGGGCTTTGCCAGCAAGATCACTCTCGCCCTTCCTCTCCCAACTCACCCATTGCCTCCTCTGGAAAAACTTCAGTAGTTTGTTTCTTTTCCCTTTGACAGACAGACATGTTGTCGGGAGCCTGAGGGCACTAATAGACCCTAAAGGCCCCAGGCAGCTTCACCTGGAGCCTCCACCCACGCCCCTGCCCTTGGGCTCAGGAGCCCATTTAAGCTCAGACCAGGGCTGTAAGTTCTGGTCTAAGCTCTGTTAGGGGAGTGCTGGTGTCTGGCTCTAGCTCCTCTTGCTCTGTGGATCCTGCTTGTATATTTGGGACCCTGGTCATAGTAGATGGGTGAGTCACTGCTCAGTACTGCCTTTGTGTAATGGCTGATGGAGCACAAGTGGGGGCAATAGGGGGCCTGAGAATGTGATAGTGGGTTTTTTGCCCCTTTGTTGCCACAAAGGTGAATGGTGTCTGCACAGAAGATGTGAAGTGGTCCTGTTTCTTTTTTGGGTAGGAATAAACTGTGATATCTCTTTCAATCACAAAAGCAGTCTGCTGAAATACTTGGTAAAGTACACCTTGGGAAACTGGCTTGGTTAGGCAGAGCAGAGAGCTCATGGCTGAGCTTGACAGCAAAAAGATAGTGTGCAGGAGGAGGCTGCAGGGAATAAACAGAGCATTACAGCCTAGGGAAACCCTGCCTGGGTGTGCAGAGATGGTGTTAGGAAAGCCAAAGCTCATCTGGTCTGCAAACTGGCAAGGGTTTTAAAGGGTGACAAGAAGCTCTTCCACAACTGCATCAGCAGCAACAGCAGACTGCACAAAGAAGAGGTGGGACCAGCCCTGAAATGAGTGTGGTCTTAGTAATGGTGGATATAGTGAGATGGGGATGCTTGGACCTTCTCTGTCTTGGTCTTTGCTGATGAGGTCTCCTGGGCCTTTGTCCTACACACAGGGCCTGGGGCAGAAAGGGCCTAGAGGCAATAGAAGGAGGATGCAGAGAGGGATCCCCAACCAGGCAGGAAGGAGAGCGTAGGTGGAGCTGAAATGGTGATGGTGGAGTACCTGCTCCAAACCTGCTGGGATCAGAGCACCATTGATTACTTTGGCTTGATTTTTATCCTGTCCCTGGCAAGTTAACCTCAGCTTTCCACATATTCCCAGCGACACTTTTGCCAATGTAGGCATGTCAATACTGAGAAGTTGTGCTGTGGACAATGTTTTTGGTATCTGTGTGATTTCCCTGCTTGCCAGGCTGTGTGCATGAAGTGTGGTGATGACTGCTCTCACCCAGCACCCACGGTCCTGGTCTTGTGCAGCACTGTGGTGCTAGTGCCCAGGAAAAAGGGAGTTGGGGTGTATCTCCCTCCTGTGCACATGGCATCCCACAACTGCTTCCCTAGGTGTGTGCCCTGGATCATGATGTGCTGCAGGCTAGGGGCATGTGCCTGCAAACAGTGCCAAAGCTGCAATACTTTGGATATTAGGAAAAATTTCTTTACTGAAAGTGTGGTCAAGCATTGGAACAGGCTGCCCAGGGAAGTGGTGGAGTCACCATCACTGAAGGTGTTAAAAAAACATGTAGACGTGGAACTTTGGGATGTGGTTTAGTGAGTGTGGTGGTGTTGGGTTGTTGGTTGGACTTGATCTTAGAGATCCTTTCCAACCTTAATGATTCTATGCTCTTCTGGTGGCCTTTCTGCTCCCTGGGCCAAAAAGGAGCTATGAATCTGAGTGTGCAGTGGAACATTCCTTGGGAAAGGCACTCTTCACCCCTGACTGCAGGACTGGGCTCCTAGAGTCATGAGAGGGGGAGAAAAGATGAAGGGGTCATAGTGTTCTTTCCATGGGATGAATCTTGCAGTGGAGGGTATCCTTCATGCTGTTTCAGATTATTTTAATATATCTAGTCTGGTTTAGCATTTGGAATACCCTATGGAGTTCCGACTGGGGGAGGAAGGGTGGTGGGGAGCTAGATGTTGCTTTCAGTTAATACTGGTCTGGATTCTGCCAGCCTTATCCATGGGGACTAGTCCTGCACTTGGTTCTTATCTGTCTGAAGTATTCCACCCAAGGGGTGAGTCCTTCTGTAGCATTTTCACCTTGTTTGATGGAATAGGAGCTTTTTGCCTATTGAAGTAACAAAAATTAATTTGCAGTGACTTTAGAGATGAAAGACTCAAACCTGTAGAAAGGAACTGCCTAAATCCACCTTTTGAATCTGTGGTGCATCCCATCCTTGACAGTATGACTGACCATCGTGATGGTGACACTGGACAGACTAGAAATAGGGACTGGCTTTTATTGCTTAACTAGAGCATTGACCCAATACTCTCACACCCCCCAAAAAATATTTGAGGGCTGCCTTTCTGCTGGGCAAACAATGTCAATGGTATAAAACAAAGTCTCTTGAAGTAACATCTCTCCCCTTTCTGAGATAGGGTTATCACCATTGTGATTTTGGTCCTGCTTTTTGTTGATCTCCTGATCTCCAGAGCAGATTAAATTTTGCCCTGACTCTACTCAAATTAAGTGTGTGGTCATGAAAATGCCAAACCCAAGAAGAGTCTGAATACCTGGAAGTGTGAGCAAATCCTGTGCTGCAGAGTGGGGACCCCCAGGCCATGGGCAGTGGAGGGAGCCAGAGCCCTGCAGCAGCAGCCCCAAGCTGGGCTGGGTCCTGTCCAGGCATCTCCTGTGGGACAGGGAAAGTCCCTGGCCGAAAACGCATCGCCAGCAAATGCAACTCCCCGTTCTTCATGCGGGCTGTCTTGCTCCAGGGCTCTGGTAAAGCTGACTTGCCAATGCCTATGGCTTAGCTTCAGTCAATACTGACAAAAAGCATCATTACGCAGAATATTGAGTCATGTAATAGTCTAGGCTGTCAGTCAAGTTCAGATGCAAACTGACTGCAAAGCAATGTGTCAAACATGGGCCATGATCATCAAATGACAAACTACATAGCAGACCTGCTTTCCCTGTGCTTAACTGTAAGCATCAAGGAACTTCAGAGTGTCAATGCCAACAAAGCTGTTTTAAAGATTAACTTATTCCACTTGGTCACCTTTTGTACTACGTTCAGTCTTGTTCAACCTCACTGGAGTTTAGCACATTGGTCCAAATTGGAACCTTCAACCTCTAATATTAAACTCCTTTCTGCAAAGTAGCTTGTACAACTCGATAAGGCTACTAACTTAGAAGGCTAAATGCCTGATCACAATAAATAATGCCTTAAAATAGCTTAGCTATAAGGCTAAGCTCTGCTTCCAGTGTTCAAGGCAGTAGTTACCTGGGTCACTACAACTTATAAGCTCCTAGAGCTGAGCAGGGTTTGTTCTTCCCCTCCAGCCTCAGTATTAGCACTGATCACTGCTACCCAGATAAAACTGGGTCAGAAGATAACTGCTGTTTCATTTTTGGCACGGTGACTGATAGTCCTAGTCCTTACAGGCTTTAAAAAAGCAAACCTTTGTAAGATGGAGAAACAAAATTATTCCCTCCTGACAGGTACATGACCCTCCCTGGCTGCTTTGCTAACCTTGAGGTAACACAGGACACAGGAGATAAGAGTGTTCCCAAATCCTCCCTGCTCCTCAGGTGGGGATGCTGAGCCATGTGCCATCTTTACCACGGGACTGACATAGATGGACTGTGGTGCGTCATGGGTGTGCAAAGAGAAATGATGGCCACAACTCAGCAGTCACGTTCCTGACTGCAGATGTGACTCTTCCTCTGTGCCCTTCAGGTTTACTCCTCAATGCTCAGCAGAGTACAAGTTCCCAGATATAATGACAGTTTGCAGGTGATTTACTGCCCAGCTCTCGCCATGGCAGAGTGGGTACAAAGCTACAGCAAGGGCAGCATGGTGTTTGTGGGTACACATTGTGCTGGCTGGCCCATGAGAGACGAGGCTACCTGCTGAGCCAAACGGGGACCCTTGCAGTTCTTGGGGTTCTTCCTCCCAGTGACCAGGCAGGGTGACCGTTCAAAGCTGTGGTAACATGCTGACCCTACTGCAGCCTTCACTGAAGCCTTCTTTCCCTCTCTTGCAGGACCAAGAACACAGGGAAAGTAAATGTCTGAGCCTTGCCCTGGAGCAGCATGTGGGGCACTGTCTTCCCAAGTGCAACTCCTTATGCTGGCAGGCAGTTTCTCCCCAGTGCATTAATGCACTTGTTAAACCTTTACAAATTGAGCTTGTTTCACCAAACACTGGAAGGCTGAGAGGAGGTAAGATGTGGGTGCTGCTTGTAGTGCTGAGCAGCATCTCCAGCAGTGAGCACACAGCGTGACTGCACTCTTCAGTCATATCATCCAGATCAATATATTGAACTTGATAGAAGCCGCCTCCTTGGTAGGAGTCTCTTTCACATGTAGATATCTCCATTTGCAGCTGAAATAGTCTATTGATAGCTGAATGGTCTCCCTGGGCTAATGCCCTGCTCCTGGGTAGCCAGGTCACTGCCACCATGGCAGGGCACTGTGCAGCACTTGTTCCCTTCACATGTGGCTTTTGGTCTGACAACTGCTACTGTGATACATCCTCTAATGTGGTCTCATTGATTGCTGGAATCAAATATACTAGCAACTTGCTCAGGTTCCCTTGATGGATTTTTTTTGTAATCAAGCCTATCTCTTCATCAAGTTGGTTTAATCAATTTTATTGTCCATAGGGCAGAGCTGCTTGTAGGCAGGTATAATTCTGGTGATACTGAAGCAGCCTTGGAGCATGAATCAAAGAGAAGAGAAGACCCTGAGTGTAAAGAAGCTTCTGTTCATCTACTAAAATCTTAATGTTCTTTGGTAATAAAATATTTAATGCAGTTTACTTAAAGAAACACCTCTGAAATGAAAACAATAAACAGCTGATGATGGCTTAATAGCTTAAGTGTAGCTGGGGCATTCAATCAATCTGAAAAGCAATTTATTGTGAGTATATTTCAAAATGGTGGAGGTTTTTACTATGATACATCTAACCATAATGGCAGTGGGAAAAATATATCCTCCCTTCAGAGTTGTGAAAGGGCTCAGTGACCAGTTTTGTTAGATTCCCTGTGGAGTTCAGTCATCTGTAACCATGCTGAGTATGGCTAAAGCAAAGAACTGACCAATTCATCAAAAAAGGCGCCTTGGAAACAAAACTTGGATGCTTTGCTACCAGAATCTGGGTGCTGCTGCCTCTCATTCTCCCCGCAGCAGAACTGCTTGGAGGTAAACACTCCTCAATGCCATGTACCTTCTGTGGTGCTAACAGGCATTGCCAGCCTCATTTCCTGAGGAAACGAGATGTAGGCAACCAAATGGACTTGCTGCATCTAATATTTCATTTTGCCTATAGCAAAAATAGCTTGAAACCATTAGCAAATTCTAACCTGCTCTGGTGGCAGCCTAGATGTGAGGTTCCTGTAATTCATGTGAAAATTTGCAGAAGGACAGTGGAGAAATTTGTCAGTCGATGGAGGGAGTGAAGTCGGCTTATAGCTCTTCTTTGCTTGCCCAGGACCAAGCTGCTTGACTGGTGAGCAGGTGGGCCAGCCTCCAGTGCTGTGCAAGCAGCCTTGCATGGACCCTTGAGAAAGCCAAACCTGGTGCTTGGAGCTGGCAGCCCTGCACTGGGAGGGAAAGGGACAGTGGGGGAGCGTTAGAGCCCCTTGCAGGAGCTGAGGGTACCAGGGTGTTCCTGGGGAGAGGCACTGGGCTGCCTGGCAGGAGCATCTCACTGGGAGCCAAGCTGCCCCAGTCCTGCTGCCAGTGGAACTGTTCCCTTGCTTTGGCTTCACTACCTGCTGCTGCATACAGCACTGCCTGCTAGCTGTGAACGCCTGGGAACTCGTTTGCATCTACAAATACAACCTTTCTTCAGATAGAGGTTAAAATGATAAGTTGCAATAAATGTGGACACTTGTTTGCTCTCAAGTCTGATTTATTTAAGTGTAGAGCTACTCCTTAACTCTATGGTTTGTAAATCTGACCTTCACAGTTAGCTCTAGTACATGTGAAAGTGGTTCATTTTTAATGTGGCTATCTCTAATTGCACTACAGTTATTCTGTTAATTGTTTTGTAACTATCCCAATCCATCTGCTGTGTCTATCTCCAATTGCCTCCAGGGACTACTATAATCAGGATGATCAAACCAGTTGCTGGCAGGAAAAATGCCTGTTCACAGGAACTGGAAATATGCAATATTTCAATAAAAGAGGCTGGGACAGCCTGGGAGCTCACCAGCAGCAGGGGATGCACTGAGGAGAATAAGACACAGCACAAAAATAAGTGCTGCTTGGTCATGCTCTGCTCCCAGGCCCAGCTCAGCCACCCCCAGCCAGGACACTGTGTAGTTAATGAGAATACATTATGACAAGACATGCCACAGCTTAATTGTATTAAACCCCACCTTTTTTGAACAAGCCACATTCAGACTAATTTGATGTTTCTTGGTAGAAATCGAGGTCTCTTCATCCCTTTGGTGGGCTGAAGAGTCTCAGTCTGCTTCAGCTGGTCCTCGACTATGAACTCCCCTCACTTCCTCCTTTGCATCTTTTCTTGTTCTATCATGCCCCTCTGTGATAGTGAAACCAAAAATGCATGCAATATCCAAAATGGGAGCAACTGTGGCAAAATGGCAAAGCCTTGTGCTTTTCTTCTCTCTCCCTGTCTGATTTGCCTTTTTGTCTGTGACTAAACATTGAACAGCATTTTACTAGATCTATTGTAGACCCAAATCTAGTTTCTGAGTGGGCATGGTCAGATACCATCAGCCTTTAAAGTGGGAGATACTTACCCAGGTACCTCATTTTACATTTATTTTATTTGGCCATTTTGTTATTCAGCTGCTTGGTACTGTGGGTCCTCACCTGATTCTTCCTTGCTGCCCTGGGCTTTACTATCTTGGGCAACCTAGCATCACCACGAAATTTTGGAGCTTCTGTATCCACAAAAAGCGAAGCAGAGCTCAAAGGGAAAGAAGTGAAGCTGCGAATGCCTGGAAGATCTACAGCAATTCACACCTGCCTGAGCAAAGCATATTCTAATCACATGAATCTCCTTTTGACCTGTACTATTTGGACCAAATTGCTGGAGGAAATAATGAAACATTTGTGTTTCCCTGGTCTATATATCAGTGCCATTGGTTGTTTCTGTTGTGCAAAAGTTTTGCAGCCCTACAGAGAACACTTTGCTCAACCCAAGGGCAAAGCACTTCAGATGCAACTATAAGTGCCATTTAGTTTTTTAAATAGTTCTTGCAGAGATCTGCATGCATATGCTTTTGCCTGTTGATTAAGTAGGAAATATCCTGTTCTTTAAAACAAGGTACAGGGTTTTTTTTCAGTGTCTGGAGGATTATAGAAATTTTTTGTGTGTGTAATACCAGTCTAATATAGCTATTGAGAAAACAAAGGCATCCGTAAACTTGTTTTTTCATATTCTTTTATCTTTGTTTCTAGTTATTCAACAAGGAGAGCTGAATTGCTCCACAGGGGCTGGCTCTGAGTAAAACAGCCCATTAGCAATGGGCCCACCTGAAGGCAGGCTCGCGGGGCTGGCAGCTCCAGGACTGTTCCCCATCAGGGTGCAAGTCACACAAACAACTGCGCTGCCCAAACTGCATTCCCTTATTCCCAAGGGAACATCCTCTATGATCTGATTGATTTCTGTCTCTGACAGAGCTGACTGACGTATGTGGGATTTTCTGGCTTTGAGAGCCATCTACAAAAAGTACGTATTGACAGGCTCCTCCTGGGACAGGTGGGTGGGACAAGCTCATTATCATCAGCCCCTTCTATAATGTAGCAAAGCTTTTATGAGTCAGCGGCCTTATCTAAAAAACTTCATGCAAATTTTGGAATAAGGTACCTGAAGAACTTGCTGCCAGCAAAAATGTTTTGAACTAATGAGCCTTTCTGAAACAAACAGTGAATTTCTTTCCAAAATGAAGAGAGATTAAAACATTGGACTCTCTCAGCAGCTGCCCCATTAAGTGTTATAGTATCTACTGAAACGTGGTTGCTGCTGAGCCAGACTTGCATTTGTGGGCACCATGGCATCTCCAATTACTGCTCAGCAGCGGAGAAGCCTGCAGGGCTGTGACGGTTAGTGGAGGGTTCTGCTAACTGATCCATACCAGGGCTTGTGCTGGGCATCAAGTGCTGTTATTTCAATTGCCTTCTGCGTGGAGTCTGAAATAAAGGAAAGGGGTCCTTGAGCAAAAAGAAGGGGGGAGATGGAATAAACGTGCTTGCAGCATATTACAAATGCTTCACGTCAGTGTACAGTGTGCTTTCTGGCTGGCCACAGAAGATGCAGTGCTCTGTTCGGCACACTGAACCCACCATTTGAGCAACTGATGAGAACTCATCAGTTCTCTAGTCCAACATTGTGTTTAAAACAGATAGACCCTGTGGGGGGAAGTAGTCACTTACAGCAACAGAAGCCTTGATAGAAAAAGGATTAAAATTAATATTTAAACCAACTGTATCTCTTGTCTGTATCCCCTGATGCAACTGTTTTAAATGCTAATTCTCATCCTCTTTCTATAATTTCCTAGACCTCCTTTAACACAGGAACCTTGAGAATTTATTTCCACCTCCAACCTGTGCACTAGCAAATGGAAAACTTTGATATGGGTTAAACTGAAAGCCTGTAATTGTTAGAGGACTGTCATACAATGTCAGATCTGTGATCCACCTAACTCTGCAAGCGGGTAAACTCCAAGCTTCAAAAGACAGAATAGGAAGCTGTAAAGGAGGTAGGTGTAAAGGTATATGTCACAGTGAACCTCAACAATTACATGAATCCTCCTAAGATCATCCAGCGTTGTGGCAGACCACGTTGTGAGCCAAGTGACCCTGAACCTGACAACCTCCGTGACTTTGCCACCCTCCTACAGCACTGTTAATTGCTTGAGGGGAGAGCTGCAGGATGGGGCTGCGTCAGGAATGTTATTCTCCTTTGTCATCATCCAAAACATGTTCTCCCACCTCCCACTTGGAACTACACCTCCCTTATCCACTTCTAAAACAAAAAGCTACTGATGGATGTGCACAGAAGTTGCTTTATGCTAATTACTTAATTACAGCTAATGACTGTTTTGTGTGTGTATTAGTGTATGCCTGTGCTTCTCATAGCTTATTTGAATAGGACATACAGATCGGGCAGCGAAGAAAGTGCTGTTCGGCTTTGCAGGCAGCGCGGGCGGGTGGACCTGAGTGCATGGCTGCACCCCGGGACTCCACCAAGCAAGGGAAATGCCTTCTCCCACCAGCAGCTGCCGATACCCAGGCAGCGCGGCAGAGGTGCCAGAAGTACATGGCTGATGGCGGGTCCCCTCCTGCGGGCGTAGGAAATATTAAACAGGAGGATTAAAGCCTTTCAAAGGTGGAATATGTCCTGATTTCATAATATTTTTCTTTTCAGCCTCCACAAGAAGCTTGGCACAGCTTGGTGTCCTACAAAGAACTCTTTTTTTCCCTTTGCTCAGAACATCTTTAATTAATTCTTGGCAGGACTGTGTAAGTCCGCATGCAGATAGAAATAAACTCCAGCAAAGCTGGGGCCTCCTGCAAGGCCACTCACTTGGGTCTCTCCGCTCCAGGACTTTGAGTGAGTGTGCAGACTTGCCCGGCGTGATACTGCGGCAGACGAGTGGGTGCGGTAGAGCAAAGGCACAACATCAGGTCACACAGACACAGCTGGGAAATGCAGTGATACGAGGTGTCTGGAATCGAGATTAGATAAATGATTTTGTAGACTCAGAGTAAAGGCAACTGAAAACTCCCTGCAGAGAGCAGGCAAGCTTGTATCGACCGTATGATCAGATCACTGCAGTGTGAACGTAAGCAGTGAGCTCTGCCCTGGAGTTTCAGCAGCTCCTTCCCAGAGTGGAGCCATATGGAAACAGCTGCCAGGTTTGGCAACATGACCTGAATGGCCACGTCTTCTAGGAGCATGGAAATCCCCCCGTCTCCCCACAAGTTGTAGAGCTCTCCCTGCTACACCTTAGTCCCTGACCACATCTACTGCGATCAGGAGCTTTGTGCTAAAAGAAAATCAATGAAGATTTACATGTCGATTGAATATTCTCCAAGCTGCTTCTCCTCTCCAGGCTTTTTGAAGTGCTGGATCCATTCAGTACCTGCACGGGGTGGAGCCCAAAGCACCTGCTTGCCATTGGGAGAGGAATCTTTCCTGGAAACCAGCATAATGTGAAAGTGCATTTTGATGCACCTTATCGGCCCTCTCTGAAGGCTGCAGTACACACACCATGGCTGAGGTCACTGGGGACGTACTTCTTTGCTTAATGTAAGCCAAGTGATTTCAGTGGGCACTTGGTGCCTATGTACACTTTAAGATCTAGATTTTAAGGATCCCAAGGAAGAACATAGATCAATGTCAAGAGTTTGTGGCTTCTGTGACTCAACTGGAGAGGGAACTCAATATCCTCTTAGCAATTTGCTCAAATAACATTTCTAAAAATCTATTTTTCTGAAGGGGAAGAAAGAAAGAAAGAAAATCAGGAGGGCAGCAAAGGTAATAATCACTGAATTTGCTTCTGGATTTTCTCGCTGTGTCTTCAATATACAAAAGTGTTATTGCCAAAGTTGAGTCTGATTTCCTCTCAGAAACTGTCCACTGTCTCTTCCATGGACAGTGCTGAAATATAATGCAAATGTGAGCAGTTAAAATACCTCTACCTGAAGGCGACAAATCAGATTGGTGTAGTAACTTGGTGACGTTCCTCTCCTTTTCCTCCCACCCTTCCTTAAACAGCACTGCTATTTTACGGCAATAGAAATCCCTTCAGAGTTTTGTAGCTGACTCGGAGCTACAGACATTTACTACTGCAAGAAGAAGAAAAGGGGAGAGAGAGAGGTAATTTCTAAAGTGAAATTATATTAACCACAAAATGAAACATTTCCAAAGACACTTAATTTCATGTGGGTTCAGAGAAGCCTTTTGGATTTATGCCACCTGAAAACAAAATATCAGTACACACTTCAGGACTGTGGTTCTTTTAATACTCTGTGTTGCAGTTTAGAAACTGTAAGGAAATGTAATTAGATCTTGTTATGCCTGAATTAATAAATAGAATCTGTTTTGGAAGAGATTCTTCTAATAAAAGAAGAAATAATAGACTTTGCATAAATACTAATCTCTTGTAATAATCCCCAGCTGTACAGATTACTTTTCAGAAACACGAGCATTATCTGGCAGAAAAGATGACATTTATTGGCTTACTTTTCTTCTGTATGCTGGTGAACATCCTAACAGGTAAGATTACTGTTGAATTTATTCTCGTTTATTTTTTGAAGCAGCCAGAAATATTTTCTTACTGATACAGTATCTTCTATTTAGTATCAGATATTGCTTGTGTATTAATCGCAACTGATCTGGCTGTGAGTTAAGAGTATTAGGTTTGTAGCACTGTGCGACAGCAAATGGGGAATTTCTTACTCAGCTGTTCAAGAAACAAAAAAACATTTGGCTATACAGAGGGTCTTACGTGCATTAAAGAACTCGTCAGCTTCTGGCTACACAGAAAACCATTTATTAACAGCAAGTTCTTCTGTGCGGGAGTTGGTACTGATGAGTTTCCTCTTTATTTACAGATGCCCGATCGATCCAGGATGGAAATGGTAATTCTCAATGTCTTTTTCTTTCCTTTGTATCACTAACAATTAGAAGAGTCATTTGTAACTCCTAGACCTGATTCCCAGCAGCGATTTTGGCAGGAACGCTTACTAACCTCAGCAGGCTGTGGAAGTGCTTTCATCTAGTTCTTGTGGCAAAAGAAGAGTGAATTTTTAGACATGTCTTTAAAATGTCTTAAAAGCTGACATATTCATGTCTAATAATAGACCTAATATATTTGCAGTCTTGAAAAGGAGTTATGGTCGTCAGTAACTCTGTTGTACAAAATCATAACTGGAAAGCACTAGACTTATAAACATACTAGACATCTGAGAATTTTGTCTGTCCTGAACAGTAATACTATATGTATGCCTAGTTATTGGCAAGAAACACTGACTTCCATGACAAAAATCTTAAAACTTACAAATTGGCACAAATCCAATTAAAGAAATGTTGGAATAAAGCCCTTAGCACAGCTAACCTGTCGTTCTTGTCACTTTGCATGATTAGCCCATCGGATTAGTGTTTGCCTTCAATTAAAAAAACCCTCAACATCCTAATGATGTTTACACTGGCTTGCTGATGATTATATTAGGTAACCTCTCTTTGGTGTTTTCAGACAGGATTCTTTCTGAAAAAGAAGTTGCATAGAACTATCTGCTATAACCGGGTACTGCTATTGCTGGTGTACATCTCAGTTAGTACAACCAGCAGGACAGCCAGCAGCATCCCGAGCGCATAGATACTAATATCCAGGGAGAGTATTATAACAGATATGGAAAGCAGAAATACATATACAGAATAAGGGCTAATATGATTACTCTTAATTCAAAACGTTTTTCCCTATGCTCCATTATATTTCCTTATGGCTCTAAAATCTTTTGAATGCATCACCTGTGTTTTCACAAGTTTAAGGGCACTATTATATTTGTGCATAGCAAATATTTCTGCAGCAACCTCTTAGACAGTCAGGACAGCGTGTGTCAATCTAAAAAGAAAACCTTCTTCAGGCGGTATCCTGTTGCTCTCATTACCAAAAATTATGGTTTTCTTTCACACTGGGCCAAGCAGTAGACTGCAAAGTGAATCTAAGGTCAGATGGTATAAACAGTGAATTCTCCTCTGCAGACAGCATTTGACTGGTTCATTTGATTTGTTATATGCCATCTGTGCCTGCACGCTGCAAACTTAACTCCGCAAAATTAAGGTCTGACAATAGGATTGTTGAAAGCTCTTAATTCCCCCTAAAGACCCTGGTCCCAAGCTGAGTCTGGTGAGTAGTATGGCTCCCATTTATTTAAATGGGCTTTAAATCAAATCATATCAAAATACTGGGTTTAGCTTTACTGCACAGAAGGACATTTGTAACTATGCGGTCTCAGCAAGTGTTGACATTTTATATATGCCTCTGTGTTTGCCCAGATTTGGGCCCAAGAGTGGTCAGCTCCTGCATTTTCAGAATTGATTTTGTTTTCCTTCTGCTGAATTTGAAATCTTGTTTCAATGAGTATTTTGTGTTTTTTCAGATATTCCTAGAGCAGGCACAAATGCAGCAGCTATCTTCCAACTTTCCTTTCCTCTCCATTTCCTTAGCCTGTTTCCTATGGCCCGCTGAGAACAGGTACAACTCTGTGGTCCCAGGCAGTGCTGGGGCAGCACAGACCCAGTCCCTGGGAGCCTGAGGTGGAACCTGTGCCCCGTCTTCTGCTGTGTTTAACCAGGCTGCCCTTGTGCTGAGATGGTAGGGGAGCAACTGTGTGGCCCCTTCCTCTCGCTCTACTGCCAGGACCCTGTGGGCAGAGCAGGCGGCTGCATGGGCACAGCGTAGATGGTGGCACCTTGTTCCTTATATTTTTATATTGGGCAGAGGAAATGGTGCAGAATGGAGAAAAATGGCTTTCAGTTGCAATTTCTTTTATATAAGCATCAGCCTTCCAGAAATTAAAGCCTGACCTATGAATTCTTGAATCGCCCCAAATGCTGACAGTGTCCCTTCATTCCTGCCCTCCATCTTGTCCTACTCTATCATTCCTGGTACAACCGGAGCAGAGGACGCAGGAGCAGAAAGGAAGCAGAGGCTTCATCTTCTGCGGAGGGGGAACATGGAGAGCTCAATGGCTCTGCCTGCCTCTCCCCTGCCAGAGGAGCCCACAACCTGCCAAGGAACCTACAATCCCAAACCATGTGGGCTCCCAGGCCCAAGCTTTCAATGAAAATGCTTCATATTATAGTAATCTGCAATATTTATATATTTTTTTTTTAGATCTCTACCAGGAGTCTGTAGCCTTGCCATACTGGCCCTTCTCATCCAACGATTTCTGGTCCTATGTGGAGTATTTCCGGACCCTGGGAGCCTACGACAGGATCGATGAAATGGCCAGAGCCTTCTTTGCCCAGTTCCCTTTTGGGAGTCACCTTGGCTATAATGTGCCCAACCACGACCACTAATCGCTTCCCTCGTTTTTGCTATAAGGCTGGTGCTGTCACGTTTAAGTAAGTACATGGCTGCCAGCAAACGCACCTGAAGTGCCCCCTCAGCCGCTGATTGATACCCATAGCAGCCACATGTAGCGTATCATGCTTTAAATTAGTATTTTCTTTTTCACAGTTCACGCTTTTGCACAAAATCAATAAACTCCTTGACTCTGTCACGCAGTCTTGGAAAGTTTTTTTACACAGAACGCTGGTAAGCCTTCACTCAGGAAACCGATCTCTGCGTGTATAGTAGTTAAATACCAGTCTACCCAGTTTGGTGGCTGGAAGGACCACCAGTATAATTCACAGCCTTTGCAGGGTAATGGCGCTCTCAGCAGCCCCGGGGGCAGCTGAACGCCATTTTCCTCACTTCAGGCCTGGGCCCCACCCCGCCGTTGCCATGGCGAAGAGGGCGGGGTGAGCAAAATGGCGGAGCCCTCGCCATGGCAACGGCGGGGCCCGCCCCCAGGAGCAACGAGCGAGAGAAGACACCGCCAAGCGCGCAGAGCGGCGACCCGCCGGCCGGCCTTATAGCGGAAGTAGGCGTTACGAGCGGCGGAGCTGCCATGAAGCCGGCGGTGGACGAGATGTTCCCTGAGGGAGCCGGCCCTTACGTGGACCTCGATGAGGTGAGGGCGTGTTGGGGGAGCTGGCTGCGGGGATGGGGGCGGTGGGGCTCCTCGGCGTGGCGGGGCCGGGCCGTGCTGCCCGGCCGCGGCCCGGGGGCGTTCAGCGCCTGCTTTCCCAGGCAGGGGGAAGCACGGGGCTGCTGATGGACCTGGCGGCTAACGAGAAAGCGGTGCACGCCGACTTCTTTAACGGTAAGGGCCGCCGCGCTGCGGGGGTGGGGGGTTAGGGGCCACCGCGGCGCCCGCCCGCCCGGCGGGGATGGTGACGCCCTGGGCCTGCCCGCTAACAACTTTGGAAACTGAAGGTTATCAGAACTAAACCTCGCTTTGTTTCTCTCCGGTCTTTTGTCTTTGGTGTCTGGTAGTCGCTAAAGCTCTCGCTAACCACACTTCTAGTGAGTGCTGTCACAAGAGCGCTGCAGTGTTAAATGGTGCAGGTGGGAGTGACAGAATGCGTGTTTCTCCTCTCCTGGAGGTTTTAGGCGATTTAACATGTTAATCACTACAAGGAAAAATGCCTTGATCTGTTTGCATAACAAGTAACTTATGTTAAACAGTGCAAATACACATAAAAATGTGGACAGAACCTTACAGACTTGTCTCTGGGTGTTATGACTTTATAGATAATTCTTTAATCTCTTAAAATATGCATGCATATGTATCCAAAGCAAAGTAAAACTTTGGTTTTTATAAGTTTTCTGCATTTGAAAGTCGACTGTATGTATATAAGCATATACAGCTGCTTTTAGAGAGGAGAACAGGTGTGTTTTTAGGGGTAGAATATACCCCTAAGGCCACTTAGGGGTAGAACATACAACACTTCACATTCAGTTACTAAAGTGACTCTTTTATCCTTCTTAAGAGTCTATTTAGACATTTCAACAGTGAATTTAAGATATGTTACTAAATTTGGTTGCTGTGGCGGTGTTGATGTCACAAACTGGTATTAATTTTGAAATAAAGTAAGCTTCTCATGTTGCTCAAGACTTAGAATACAGGAGAAAAAAGTAGTTCAGCTTTAATATACTCTCAACAGTTGTGAGTGACCTAGCTCGTTGTTGGAGACAGTATATTCAGGAGTAGGTATTTCCATAAAGTCCTACCATGAAGTTGTGGTATTATAGTCTGTTGGTAGTTTAGGACTCTTCTAAATGAGGATTAATCCTCGGTTTATTGTATGGTACTTGTACGTTGCCTTCTGTAAGAATAAAGACTTGGTTTCAGTTATGTTATTAAAGTGTTAGTACAAAGAAGATACAAAGCCGAGTAGTTAAGAGTAGTTCCCAAAGATGACTAGAACAGCTGTGATTAGCTGGCCACATTTCACTAGTGTGAGATGAGTTTTCTGAGAAATGTTATTAGCGCCTTTAGAGCAATGAAGCGTTTTCTAAGGAAGGGATTTTTAACAGCAAATCACAGATGCGAATGTCAATATGCAAAATTTGTAAGCGTGTGCCTGGATACGTGACCTAAAACCAGAATTCTGCAGGAGTGCCTACATCTGACTGAGACTTGCTACATGCACAAAGCTAGTATTTTCTCTGGAGTCTGGGAATCGTGGTTGATCCACTCTGCATGTGATTGCTACTGAATGCATTTATAAAAGCACCTCCTTTGAATCTTTACTTTGCTCTCATTAATTTAATTGCAAAGCTTGTGTTGTACAAGTGAAGCAGTTTAATTTGTGTATGATAGAGAACATATACATGGGTCTGCCTGCCTTTCTTCTCTGTCTCTTCCCACCCTGATGTTACATTTCTGGTAAGTGATGGTGCAGTAATCCTCATTCACTTAATTCACCTTTATTGCTGTCTCTAATCCAAATAATGAAGAACTGTACTTGAGGATGTGCATACGTAACAGTTGAAATTTTTAAGGTTAATTTTACCTTATCTTATTTTTCTGACTAGATTTTGAAGATCTCTTTGATGATGATGACATCCAGTGAACTTAGTTGTCCAGCTATGCAGTGCTGAGATGTGCATTTTTCTCTAGGATCGCCTGTGGTGTCCATTATTTATTAAAATAATAAAACCAGGAAAATAACAGACGGGGGGAAAAACCTGTATAAGCTGCTTGGGAAATATGAAAACCAGATGGTTAAAAATAACTGAGGGAATTGTGGACTGTTATTTCTAGGAAACTGTGTGTAGATTTTTCTTAAAAATTTTACTTGCTGATGTACTCATTCAATAAAATGCTAAAAAAAACCCAACCTCTCTTTGGGATGTACTTTGAAAGTAGATATTGCTGTGTTCTGAGCTCCCTTTAGAGAATGATTTTTTTAATTAAATCATTCACTGTTACTTTTGGATATTATATAAAGATGCAGGGCATTTTGGTGCCTAGAAAAGTTTTGTTCGTCCTACAATATCAGGTTATCTAGGGCTAAGATGGTTGCTTGTTCTGAATAGTGTGACTGTCATTTGCCAGTTGCACCAAGAAGAGCGTGTGTTGTACTCCATTTCAAAATAGATAATCAACTATCATCAGTATTTACCTTTTGATCTAGGAAGCACAGGAATAAAAGCAGTAATGTTATCTTGATATTTTAAGCAGAGAAACGTTCTGGCCCTGGGAATGCTTGGATTTAAAAATCTAATGTAATTCTTGAAATTGGACTCTATAGGAAGAAAATAATTTTAGGATTCTTTTCCCCTGTAGCAGATAATGTAATTATTCATACTTACATGTATAGTCTATATGAATCAGTCTGTTAGCTATTAATTCAGATTTTGGGACAAGTTTTCAGAATGTTTTTAGAAACGTTTGATTTTGCACCTTTCAGTGACCAAAGTGAATCTCAGAATGAAAGGAACAGGTGAGTTTTTAGTATGTTATTTCAGAGTCAAGAGTTTAATCCTAAGTGCAGTCTGTATTCTATAAACGGATCGCAAAAATAATACTGTGACTGGTCTTTCTCTAAAGACTTCGCACTCCTTCAGTTTCACCTGGAATGAAACCCTTGCCTCTCATGCTTCTTTCACATGTGTTTTTTCTTGGGTTTGCCTTAAAGGAAATCTTAAATGTAGGAGTAAAAGTATGCTGGTCCCTGAGCTTAATGAGGTAAGCACAACAAAACCAGTAGGATTTGGGTGTCTGTTGTGTTCCTGTGGATTTCTCGACATCCTCTGTTTCATCATGCAGTGTATGTTAAATCAGCATTCCGACATTTACTCTGCTCAGTGTCTGACATTACAGTGTGTCCCTGAAGCAACAGTCTTGCTGAGGCAGTCCCCTTTTTCCTTTTAGTGCTCGCTTTGCTTAGAGGCAGGGGTTTCAGGCTTTCCTCCTTGAAACCAATGGAGACATTTTGACTGAGTGGGAGCAACTGCATTTGAACTGTTCCTAGCTTTGGTGCTGTGCTTTCTCCAAAAGGGATTTTGAGAAATGAGCTGCTGCTGGTAAGTGGAGGCTGCGTTCTAGGCAGGTACAAAATATGAAATAGACTTAAGAAGCAACCCTTGCTGCCTGTGCTCTCTTAGCTACTTTCTTTTGCCGATGCCCAGATTCCTCAAGATGGTCACCTTGGAGTACTTCCTTGTCCTTGTTTTATAGAGATTTCTCCTTTGTTTTTCATTTGCCTGCCTTAAGTTTGATCACAGCAGCAGGAGTATATTCTATGATACAAATCCATCTTGAATAGTTGCTCTTCGGTATGACTGGTGTTCTAGAACCACCTTCTTTTTAGAGATGTTCAAAACCTCAGTGAAACATTGGTTTGAAGGTGCTAATCGTGGGTAGTTCTAGTTTCATAATGTCATCTTGCTTGATCAAAACATGGAACCTATCCTCATGAAACTGGCTAGAGGGCAAATAATGCTCATGTGTCCAGCACAGCCTCAAGAGTTTTCATCCTGGGTAGGCTATAGCTACCCCTTCAAGGTAGGTATGGCTAACTCCTTTTTGTGAAGCTTTCCACAATCTCAATACTTCATGTTAAAAAGCAGCTTAAATAGTACTGTTGGCACCTGGGAAGTATGGTATGCCTGTCTGTAGGGAAGGAACCTACTTGGTGCCATGTGTAAAAGCGTTTGGATTAGTAAAATTCCATATGAAGAAAGCTGCTCAATTTCATGAACGTTCGGTGTGCAGCTGATGCCACTTTGGCTGTAGCTACTGGTGGAGGACTAGGTGGTTCTTTGATTTTGCTTCCCAGGTGCTAAGCTTGCACTTAAATCCGATAACAGCTGTGCGTTTGTTCTCTGAGGATTAAGTGAAATGAACAGGAATGTTCTTCAGAGTTGGAACAGGATGGTACTGAGGGTACGTGTTGTTGCAGCTGTTTGGAGTATGAAGTTCTCTCCTTCGCAGTGAGACTGGGTGAGGAGTGTGCATATAGAATCACAGAATCACTAGGTTGGAAAGGACCTTCAAGATCATCAAGTCCAACCATTAATCCAGCGCTACCATGTCCCCTAAACCATGTCCTGAAGCGCCACATCCACACGTTTTTTGAACACTTCCAGAGATGGTGACTCCACCACCTCCCTGGGCAGCCTGTTCCAACGCCTGACCACCCTCTCAGTGAAGAAATTTTTCCTAATATCCAATCTAAACCTCCTCTGGCACAACTTGAGGCCATTTCCTCTTGCCCTATCACTAGTTACTTGGGAGAAGAGACCAACACCCTCGTCGCCACAACCTCCTTTCAGGTATTGTAGAGAGCGATAAGGTCTCCCCTTAGCCTCCTCTTCTCCAGACTAAACAACCCCAGGTCCCTCAGCTGCTCCTCATGAGACTTGTGCTCCAGACCCCTCACCATCTTCGTTGCCCTTCTCTGGACATGCTCCAGCACCTCAACATCCTTCTTGTAGTGAGGGGCCCAAAACTGAACACAGTATTCATGGTGTGGCCTCACCAGTGCCGAGTACAGGGGCATGATCACTTCCCTACTCCTGCTGGCCACACTATTTCTTATACAGGCCAAGACGCTGTTGGCCTTCTTGGCCACCTGGGCACACTGCCGGCTCATGTTCAGCCGGCCATCAACCAGCACCCCCAGGTCCTTCTCCGCCGGGCAGCTCTCCAGCCACTCCTCCCCAAGCCTGTAGCATTGTATGGGGTGGTTGTGGCCGAAGTGCAGGACCCTGCACTTAGCCTTATTAAACCTCATGCAGTTGGCCTCTGCTCATCGATCCAGCCTGTCCAGATCCCTCTGCAGAGCCCTCCTACCCTCCAGCAGATCAACACTCCCACCCAGCTTGGTGTCATCTGCAAACTTACTGAGGGAGCACTCAATTCCCTCATCCAGATCATCAATAGAGATATTGAACAAGACCGGCCCCAGAACCAAGCCCTGGGGAACACCGCTTGTGACCGGCCGCCAGCCGGATTTAACGCCGTTCACCACAACTCTCTGGGCTCAGCTAGCTTCCTCTTTCTGAAGAGGGCTGTCAATGTGTAAGAACTTTCATCAGGAACTGTACTTTGTTTGGGTCCCTTTTGGGACAGTATAAATATGGAATGGCCAGTCTGAAGAACAAAATGCCCTTCAGCTTTAAATTGTTTCTGTGTTACTGTTTTTCAAGCCTTTCTGTCTAATTAGTCTGCAGGCAATCAGCCTGTTGTCAGGAAATAATTGCAAGATGTCAAAACCTCTAATAAAAAAAAAAAAGATTTTTGCCTGCCTTGGCCATTTTATTTACTGAGCTTTGATTCCAGTACCTTTTGTGGAGGTTGACACCACTCATCATAGGTGTTTCCGAGTGAGAACGAGCCTGTTCTAGCAGCATTTTGCAGATGTTTAGGCTAATGTATGTTACTTTATAAGCTGCTGGGTACTGCGCGGTATTTCAATGTCCACATAAAAGCTCTAGTCTGAACATTTTTATGGCGGTACTGAAGTTAAGATCATGAATTGTCCCACTGACTTAAGTGGGACAGCTGGCAATGTCTAAAGCTGACCTTCTGCCTGACTCTTGGCAGGATGAGGTCCCGAGTGCTAAAATGCTGTAGAAGGGGCGCAGGCTGTTGTGCAGCACAGATGAAAAGGAATGGCTTCAAAACACTTAAATATCAGCCCGTTCCCTTCCGTATTCTCACAAGGCCAATTCTCTGTTTGCGGGAAACTGCTAGCTGTCACAGTATGTTCTTGGGAATGAAGAATGTGCAATCTATTTTGAGCTGAAAACAAACAAGTCATTGTGAGGGAGAGAACCATGCCAAGGGAAGCTGGCTGTCATCTGTGCACAATATTTCTGCAGTTCCTTCTCTGAGGTGGCTACCGGCTTAGCAGGAGAACCCAGTGCCCCACTGTTCTTCATGTGAGCGAGAACAGGTGAACTCAGATGTACTGTGGTAGTAGTGGGTCTTTGTTAGCTCTTCTGGGGTTTTGGGGGGTTCTTAGTTAACTCCCAGGTAATGAAAATAAAGGGTTTTCATTTCAATGTTTTAATTCAATAATTGAAGTGGAAGGTACTCTTCTGAATAAAGGAGGAATTCATTTAGATGAGTAAGTTGAGCTCTTCCTGCTTCCCCAGGGTGTTGGGCAGCTGGCAGGCATCTTCCTGCCCTCAATGTGCAGTTGTTCAGCACATGAAAACATGCTGGGCAGATGACAGTGCAGCCCTCTCGGAGATGGGGCTGGAATGCGAGTGTCACGTCAGGGCTCTTGGAAAAGCACTAGCACAATGCAAGTCAGTCCTTGGCAGCAGGAGTAGCTTTAAGGACAAGGATTTGCTTCCATCTTTATACTTCCAGATTATTTTTTTAGTTTGCCTTTTGTTTGCTCCAGTTGGCCTGGGCCAAGCAGCAGGGTCAGAATCTAATCCAAATTACAAGCTTTTTCCCAAGCTACTACAGGGACTTCAGAGCAGAGGGAGAGAGGAGCAGTACCTTCTAAAGCTTTTAAAACTGGCAAATAGGGCCTTTTTGGTGAATACTTTTTTGTTATGGAAAAGTCAGTTTGCACGTAGCAAGTTTCCAGTCAGCTCTAACTTCAGCTGTGTTCACAGCACCTGGTCTGTAGGTGTGAATGGTATATACAAGCCTTGTATAGTCCTGTGTGAACTCATGTCAACTTGCAACCTCTTGAGGGGAGAGACCCTAGTTTGTATGGTTTTTGTGAATAAACAGATACACAGCTGAGAAAGTCATGTACAAGGTGAGTGACTGAGCAAGGGAATAGGCATCAACAAGGGAATGGGACAAAGCATTCCTGGACAGGAGTCTGAGTCCCCTGGCCCAGCTGAGGATGTCTCTGCGAGGACACTTGCAGTGTGGACTCCTGTCATCGGATAGTGACTCTCCATCCTGCCCGAGAGCCTTCTGTGTGCCCCTGCTCCCGGTTCCCAGCAAAGCTGGCTGAGCAGCGTGCTTCTGTGGTCTTCTGGTCTCCTTTGGAGCAGGTTCTGCATCGCTGTGATACAGGTACCGTGGTGTGAGAATCCCCCTTCTGTCTTTTACCTTGTCCCGGATGAGAGATCCACCTTGGCTTTAAAACACTTCCCAAAACATGTTATGGGACTAGAATGGCTTCTCTGGAAATCCCTGTCGAGGCAGTGGAGAAGCTGTGCTGCCCTGACGCCTTTGGGCAGAGCACTGTGGTGGAGGGAGCTGGGTGTGAAGGAGTGTGGTGGTTCACACCCCTCGTTCTTCCCTGCCTGACTCTAAGGGATTTGGAGAGGGACTTCAAGTGGGATCTCCTGCTCTGCCTCCCTCCCTGATGCCTCTCCATAAAGCTTTATGGGAGGGATTCCGCAGATTTCCTTGTGGGTGGGAATCCTTTGATGTGCCACAGAAGAAGGAATAGGTATCAATGTTTAATGTTTCCCTTTCATTGGGAGCAAACCTTTCCTTCCCCTTGAAGTGGCTGGCGAGTAACAAACTGCACCTGCGTGTAAGGAGGTCACACAGCTGTCCTCAAAGAGTGATGGTGTTAAGCTGGGCTGGTGTCCTGGGATGAGTCTAAGGATGGGATGAGAGTGGGGTTTGCTGATTTACAATCCTGTGGCAGACTGTCTTTTCATCATGTACCTACATCTAGCACAAACGTCGTAAAAACACATGGCAGCCTCGCTCCCAGCCTGGGTATGCTCAGGATTCATTTCCTTCGGAGTATTTGAAAGGGTAAACTTTTAAATCTGAGGGCATTTCCCGCATGGAAGTACAAAGGCTGATTAGCTAAATGAAGGGATTCATCCTAATCCCTCTGCCTTCTTCCGTGCTGAAAAGCCTCTAGTGAGTTTTATACTTCACAAATAAATACGACAGGAGTCCTGCAAGCAATTTATCTTTCTTGTAGCTCTGCATGGTTTAGTGCAGCTGCTATTTGTATTCCAATTAATTATGGGCACAAGTGATCACATGGGGTTGATGCACAATCAGGCTCAGCCTACAATTGCGTTTAAAAGGGCCATGATGCTTTCACAGATGGCTTCCCTGCTGGGTGGGACTGGCCAGTCTCTCCAGCTGCAGCCGCGTTCTCTCTCCCTGCGTGTTAGTGCAGTGACTTGAATCTCTCATTGGGGGGGTTCTTGCTTTGCGCCTTCAGCAGAGCGTGCTGCCTTCCTGCTGGCTTCCTCTGAGCAGCACTACAGGGAAGGGAGAGTCAAACACAGCTGTCAAGATCGAGTGAGCCGAGTGCTCTCTTTATAACCTGCCCTAATTACAAAGCGGCAAACGAGGCCTCGTTCTTGGTGTCTCCATCATTTTGGTTGCTATCTAATAGGAGCTGCTGGCAATGTTTTTGCCCAGAGGCATCCCATTTGTGTGCCTGCAGCAGCACATTCGTTTCTAAAGGGAGAACCCGCCATTGAAACCAGCCACAGCTAGGGTGGCAGTGGTGAGACCTAGCTTTGTACTTGGCGTCTATTGTCAGGGTTCCCAAACTGGGGGGGGGGGGAACCAAACCCCAAAAAACAACCACCCCAAACCATTTAAATTTGTTGGAGGGCAGGTCATTCAGTGCCCTTCCAGCATGCCAGTGTCATTCTTGGCTTCTTCGTTACAAGATAATCGTATGTTCAACGCGCTGTGCAATCCTCGGAGCCAGCCCAGGCCTTGGATACGTGCCCATTTGGGCCAAGTGTTCCCATCCCACAGGTTTTATGAAGCGTGGAGGGAGAGTAGAACCACAACAACTCAGTAGTGGAAAAAGGATGGATTCATCAGGGACACCCCTGAGCTCAGCCCCCAGGACCTCCTCACCCTCCTGAGCCCTCGCTCGGCGCCGGGCTGGCGTGGTGCCCTGCAGCTCCCTGCCCTGGGGCTGCCGCCGTCAGCCTGGCCGCGTGCCCTGGCACAGCAGAGCCAGAGAGGTGGCGAGTTGATATCTATACCACGTGCAGGGATTCGGGTGGTTCCTGGGCTACGAGGTCTCCCCAGGGGCTCGCAGTCAGCCATGGCAATTGCTGGCCACGTTCAGCTGCTGCTCTTGAAGCTCCTCAGCTCATTTTTGGCTCGTTGAGACCCCACGTACAGCCACCCGCAGGGGCTGCGCAGCCCCGGGAGGCAAGAACGGAGGTGCTAGGTACAGCTTTAGGGCTCGGCCCGGCTGCAGTGGGGCAGGGGTGTGTTTGCTGGGGGGGGGGGGTGCTTCTCCTCCTGCCCTGCCCCATGGCTGTGCTGGGGGGTGAGCCTCTGCCCCAGGGGAGAGCCCGGAGGGGGCTGGTTGCCGCTCCTGGGGCGTGCCTGTCTCTGTAGCTGAGTTCTGCAGAGCAAGAGTCTCACGCAGATTTGAGGTGAAAGACTTCATAAAACAGCCCGTGCGAGGCTGCCGCTCGCCGAGGAGTTCGGAAAAGCCATTTACAGGGTGATAAAGAGGTTACGTGTTTAATGATTAAATGAGATAAAAGACATTATAAACTAATATACAGCATTCTTGCGGAGCTTTGTTATCTCTTGGCCTGCGACAAGCTGTGCGTGTATACATAGAAGACATATTCTGCTCATATGTGAGTAAGCGGTGACGCTTCTGGGTACACAGCACCCACACCGTGACAGCGGGGACAGGGGAAGACCCAGGACCAAAACCAGAGCCAGGCTTTGGGACAAGGACTTCCAGGCTGGGTCTCTGCTGCGGAGCGTGTTTTGGTCCTTCGCATAGCTCTCTGCCGTCCTGCTGCCGCCGTGGCCGGGAGGCTGACCAGGAGCCCACGGTGCCCATGGGCCTCTCCCGAGGTGCTGGTCATCTGCCGCGAGGTCCGACTGCACTTGTGAGCACCCCGGATGGGGTACGGGGTGATGTGGAAGGCAAATCGCCGGGGGGGGGTTCAGCAAGACTTTCTCATAAGGGCCAGCGTGGCCCCAGTGCCCAAGTTTCTAACGCGCGACGTGTTGCTTGCGCTACATCCATGGTAGCTTGAGGTGGGAGGTGCCGTTGGCCCGGGTCGAAATTGCATCAATATGGGTCATGCTGGCGGCGGGGCCGTTGCAGGGGTGGTAAGAAACCCTGGGCTCTGCCCTGGCCTAAAGCGCACGGCATCAGGCGTGCGTGGCCGTGTGAAAAGCCGTGTCTAAGCCTCCGGGTCCCGGTATGGAGGATAAAACTGTAAGCACATTTGCTCCTGCTGCGTGGCAGCAAAGAAAGGAATAATTTGTTTTGGCTGCCTCTTGGGAACTAGTCTTTAAGTTAGTATTTCCTCCTAGTGTTTATCCCAAATGCCTCTTAGCAGTTTGGTTATTTCAATTTTCCCTGCCTTCAGAAAATCAATGTGAAAATATTTGGGGAAAAAAACCCACTGCAAAAGCTCCAAGTTGCTCCTTTCAATTTAAGCCTCTTACGCCATTTCATCCAGTAACTGCTGCATTTTTAAATCTCCTTTTGTTTATGGATGAGTTTTTTAGGTTTGTTTTGGTTTTTTTTCCCCCCTTCCCATTAATTCACACAATAGGAGCAGGTTTTTTCCCAGCTCTGTGAATTCATCGTGATCAGACTGAGCATCAGTTCGGCCCTTGCTACATCCAGTATGCTTGAAGCCTCCTGAAGCAGCGGAGCCCCTCTCTCCGGCTGGCCAGTCAGGGTGGATTCAGGCGCGGTGGTTTTGGGGAAACGGTCTGGAAACCAGAGCTCATCTTACCCAAAAAGGAGGCAACAGAGTGTGAGGTGGTGAGGTGCTGAAGCCTTGATGAAAGCTAGCGGGCAGGGAGTTTCTTGGGAAAGCAAAAAGAGGGTGTCCCTGCCTTGCTGGAAAAATAAATTTATTTTTTTTCTCCTGGGCTGCCTGGTGAGGCTAGGTGAATGTCCCTTTCTTCAAATCCTTCCCAACAATGCATACAAAAATGTGGGAGCATTCTGAATGAGAGAGTTGTGGTTGTTATTTGTAATGTGGGAATTACCATTTCTACTGGAGCGTAGAAAATGCTGCTGCTGTTGGAAGTAATTTCAGTTGAAGCTCTTAATGCTGTTTTGTGCACTAGCTCTGATCTGTGTCAGCTTGTTCTGAAGCTTAATGGGAGTCGTCTTTGAACATATCTGAGAAGCCATCAAATCCTCTTTTAGCTAAAAGTCGAGGAAGCTCCTTGGAGAGCAATTTGATTGGATTGCTCCTAATCTCAGCTTTAACATTCTTCCCCCAATTAAGGTAACCTTGCTAAGAGCTGGGGCAGGTCCTGGGGCTGTTCATCCCAGGAGCCCACTCAATGTGGGAGGTTGCACCACCACCTGAAGCTCTGTCCAGCTGGCATGCCAACCATTGCTTATGACACTTTTACAGTGTGGAAAAGTAGAAACACGGTTGCTAGATCTCAACCTCTGACTGTACTTGGGAGCTATTCAGGGGCGAGATGGGGCAGGATCCTGCCAGCTTGCAGATGGAAACTGTAAGATGCTGCTCGTGTGCCCCACGCTGGTGGCCTCTGGACTGAGCAAGTACTCGTGCCATTGCCTCCAGCACCAGGTGAGTGACTTGGGAAGGGACACCCTCACCCTGAGGTCCCTGGTCAGGCATGGTGTTTGCATGGGAGCTGCTGGCATTTCTGAGCGTCACAGCTGTACAGCCAACACATCTGTGACCACCTCAGGACCCCCAGAGCCACGCGGTCAGTGGGCTGCTTTTGTTGTGTAGCCTTCACCGCTGTTCATAAGGCTTTTCAGATAAATCAAAAGAGAAGATCCCTGCCCTAAATGAGCATGCTATCTACATTAGAGCAGACTATAAGAGGCAAATATCAACAGAAAAATCAAAGGATTAAAATCAATGAAAGTTAATAATCTGAATATATTCAAAGATCTGGGCTAAAGAAGGAAGACAACAAACCATGGGTGGAAGTCAAAGGCCCTCATAAGACAGGGGGTTATGATGGAAAAAACAGAGCCATCTGTTCCAGCTGAAAACAAGAGCAGGGACGGCTTTTGTGAATAGTCTTCTCCGTCTTCTCAAATTTTAAAATGCTGGCTGAAACATTTTCCATTGGTTTAAATTAATTTAGGTACTTTAAAAAAGGAAATTTAGAATGTGATATTTAAATGTAACCGATTTTTCTCTTATCAGTTTTAAATGTTAAAAAAAAAAAGTTTAGCCCATCTTGAGAGTTACTGTTTCATGATGTGGCAGGAATGGTGGTTGACTTCGGGCCCAGGTTTCCACAAGGAGAGCAAGAGCAGAGGTAGGAGTGAACTCTTGGTCCCATGGAAGTCACTTGTGTAACTTCACTGATTTTTCAGGTAATAGGGTCCACCCTTGGCAATAGTTGTCCCTGCAAAAGGCAATTTTCCGGTAAATACAGTGTAGCTATAGCGCCAGTGCCCCAGAACGCCGTCCGGGTTTAAGCCACCTCATCTTCTCCCATGCAGCACCCCTTGCTTTAATGGACATCCAGGTCTGGGTACAGGAGGAAGCCCATGAAAGTGGAATCGTTGATGTTGTCAGCGTAGACGCCATTTTTATCCCCCTCCCCGTACACCTGAAGCCAAACTTCGTCCCCAGCGCTGAGGTGCAGCAAGACAGAACCACTCGCTTGGTCAACGTTGTTCTGCTGGAACTGGTCGTAGGTGAAGATCACCGCCTTGTCCTTCTTGTAGAGGCTGACCTTGACGTCCGACAGGTAGACCGTCAGGTGGTAGGCGAAGTAGTACGTGCCAGGGATGCTGCAGAGGAACTTGCCGGTGCTGGCATCATAGTGGCTCTGCTCGTTGTAGAAGATCTTGCTGAAGCGGATGGGGACGTTGGGGTGGGGGGCTCGCTCTGTTAGCCCCACGCTGAAGGCGGAGCGGTAGATGAAGGCACCTTCGCCCTTCTCCCCCTTCTGCCCTGAGTATCCGGGAAATCCTCTTGGCCCTTCCCGCCCCGGGACTCCTATTTCACCTTGGTCGCCTTTGGGGCCTTGCACACCTGGAGGACAGAGTGGGGACAGGGAGATGTTCATGCTGTGCTGGCAGCCGCTACCCACCGACCTGAAATGCAGAGGGGGCTGTGGCTTGAGGACCCGCTCGTCAGCAGGGAGCAAGAGGTGTCCCCTGAGGAAAGGCTGGATGACCTCAACGCCCCCCCCATGACCTGAGTCAGCACGTGGAAAGCCCGTTCCCCCCTGCCCTGCTGTGCACAGAGCTGCCGAGAGCAGCATGTCTGAAAAAAACATCATTAATTGGAAAAACAACTGCCAGGCCAAGCTCTTTGACTTGGGTTGTGGAATCTCCACCCCTGGAGATATTAAAAAAAGCCATCTGGACAAAGGTTGGACATGGACCTACCAGGAGTGAGACCTGCCGGGGCTGGCCCTGAGGGCTGGGGCTGCCCCTGGGCTCCAGCACCGACATACCCCCTGCTCCCCACCAACCTTCCTCTCCTTTCTCTCCCTTTAGTCCATCTTTTCCATCTTTCCCGTCCCGACCAGGGAGCCCGTTGTGGCCGGGGTAGCCGGGCGCTCCTCCCATCCAGTTGGCACACGGCGTTTTGGGGTCGGGCTGGACCTCCTGGGCGGCCGCCTCTGTGCAATGGGTGGCCACCAGCAGCAGTGAGCAGAGGAGGAAGCCTGCTGGGCACCTCATCGTTGGTTCCTGCTGTGGACAATGGCTTTGTTAGCTTTAACGGTTAATAGGAAAAAAAAGTAGTGAAGAAAACCCTCACCCTTGAATAACAGAGAGGCCCAGAAGACTAAAGTTTGAATCAACACATCCGAAGGAAAGCAATTCTGCTTGCCCCAAGGGCCCCTCGGCATCCAGCATGGGGCTGGCGTGAGCTCCATGAGCCAAGCCGGAATGGGGCTCCTGGGAGTAGCATGGACCTCAGCCCAGGAGCACGTCCAGCGCGGAGAGGAGCAAATGCCAGAGCTACTCCTGGCGCTGGCGGGCGCTTTGCACGGGCACGGACGTAGCTCCGGTTCGAGCACGGCAGACGCCGATGCGGCCGATTTCTTTACAAAGCTCTGCTCGGTCAGCTACGATACACTTGTAGCTTCTGCCCGGCCGAGCGAGCGGCTGACGGGAGGTACGGGTCTGGCAGAGCCTGTCTTAAAACCGCAGAAGCCTTTAAACCAGCCGCTCAGCTCATGGCTGCGCCGACGGCCCGCTAACCTGAGTCTGTCTGCGGTGAGCAGAAACTACAGCCGGGCTTTCCATCTCCTCTGAGCTACTGTATGAAAGTAGGATACTGGGTTTTCCCACCTGAATTATGGTTTTGGGTTACAGGAAGATCAGCAGCACAGCGTTTAGGCGCTGTAGGGTTGTAGTCTTTAATCTAGTTGCTTTGCTGGTCAGAGCAATCAGTGCAGCTCCCCAGAACCAGGTCGGTGGTGACACCCTATGGCCAGCCTGGGGCTTTGTTTCGGTGCTCCCAGAAACCGGTGGGACCTCGGTGGGCTTTGGGTCAGGCTTTTAGGAAACGGATATTTTAAAATGACCATTGTGTGATGCTGCTCCCCAGGCAGAGATTACACCCTGGAACAATAAAGGTAGCCTCTTATGAGGATGGTAAGTGCCATAACAGGCAATAAAAAATAAGTAACAGCATGGCCAACAGAGTCCCTTAGCTCTGTAATTTCCAAGAAAAATAGTGTTTCAGAGAAGGTCCTTTGCAGGGTTGATTTTCCTAGGCAAGCTATTTCAATTTCATATTTTAAATAATATCTTACTAGCTCTCACTTAATTGCTTCAAAGGTAGCTAAATAACAAAGAGGTTACCGTGATTTCAGTTTTTGCAGGATATTGGGGGGGCTTTGAAGAAAACTTCAAAGCTCTGCTTAGTGACTTCAGCGAGCAGCACCTATTGCATAAAATCAGGGAACTCCTAAAACCGTGCCCGCCCTGCCGGGCTGGGCAACCCACCCTTCGCTGCGGGGAGCTCTCCCGGCAGACGCCTGTCTAGGTCGCTCCGAAGGGCTCGGAGCGATGCCCGCCCCACGGCAGCCCCGGGCGGCCCTTCACCGCGGTTCCCTGACACAACCGGGCGTTCTCCTTTCTCACGAGGAAAGTCTTGCCGTATGCAAATAGAAAACGACTTCTGTTGCCACAGTTTGGCTCAACCAACAAGCGGTTTGCTCGCTTGAGAAACGAAGCCGTTCTTTGGCAGAAGTATGTCTTACAAAGGGAAAGTTTTAAGCTATGCCTTCTGAGTTTAAACTCTGGTTTAGGTATGGTGCCCTTTCACTATACCTTTCCCATTTCTTTTTGTCTTTCCACCTGATGTTCAGCAGTGTAACATGAAATAATCTGCTATATTTGAATGTCAGTTGTACCTTTCAGACAAGTAATAGAAGAACAAAGTACTCTTGGTGGCTTTCAGTTATTCCCTTGGCAGCTACTGTATTAAAAGCTCATATGCGATGCAATGTGAAGCTTATTCATTTATCAGCAGAAATCTGCATGTCATCCATAAGAACAATGCCATTCATAAGTGCTACAGAGGGACTCAGACCATGATTCAAGATTTAAATTTCACGTAACAATATATAAATGTTATATATTTATTTATCTTTTTAAAAACCCACACCTCTGCACGGAACAACAAAAAAATCCACCTGTTTTCCAACTCCAGTATTTTCAGGTATTAACCAGGAGCTTGGCTTGTGCTGATGTTTTTTTTTTTTTTTATTGTAATTACTTGTAGCATAGGTTTTTGCTGACGTTCCAGTGGTGACTTGCTCGAGGGGGCTCACACCTTAAATCTGGGTGGTGCAGGTTTCTAGCAAGGAGCTGATACGACTCAGGGAGATTTGGGATGAACCCAATCTTCCCAGGAGTCTTCGAGGAAAGAGGTGAATCGAAAGGTGCCAGTGCAGTACACTCTGTTACATGTGGTTTTTCACTGTTGTTCCTATGACTACTTTTGATTTAGGAGTTTTGATCTCTAAATAGTGTTTCCAAAAACGGGAGTATAAATCTAAGGGAGATCGGCTATTCTTGGTTTAAAATACTCACTGACTATTCTGAGAATAACTCTAAGAAAAGAAACTTCTTGTGAATAGAAAAGTCTGTCTGTCCGATTCAGCCCAAAAGAAGAGAAAATCCTGAATTTAGTAAGAGGGGGGGGAAAAAAAATCATGCTTACCAGCTGCTTTGAATCCTAGTTGGCTTGCTGCAGTCTCTTCAGAAATGAAGTCCGGCTACCACATCGCTATCCCTAAGGGCATGGGGAGCTCTCAGCTCAGCCACTGCATTTTCCATTTGCTATTGCGCATGCTGACCTAAAAGTTGGGTTTTCCCATTAATTTTTCCTGGCCATCACTTAAGTTTTGGATTACTTATATAGTCCGGTCACATTGGGATAGCTTGCATAGATAGCCTTAACGGGGAAAAGATGGGTTTGGGAATTTGATAGGAACCGAGGGGGCAACGGTTTGCTGGAGAAGCCTGTGTGTAAGCCTGCTCGTCCAGGGCTGGGCTTGTACAGCACAAGCTGCTGCTCCGTCTAAATTGGGAAATGTCGTTAGCAGCTGGTGGAGAAAGTGTCTACAGCCCTACATTAACACACTCAGATGGGTTTTTTTTTCAATGTGTTAGTAAATGAATTATTGTGTGAGAGGTTTTGGCTTCTCCTTCTAATGGCAAGAGCCGTTCCTGCCTGGAGGCTGCTGCCGCACCAAAGAAGGGCAAGGCTGCCCGAGGGGAAGGGCAGCGTGAGGGAACAGTTTTGTCTTAAGCCAGCCAAGCACATGCCAGCCCTATTGTAAAACGGTAGAGTAATTTCAGCCCTACGGACGGCTTTCAAGCCATCACACGTTTTGGTTTTAGGTCAAAACAAAGTTTTTTTCTCCCTGTGTCTCTCACCTTCCAAAACGGAGGTTCAACCCTGGAGAGCAGATGCTTTCCTCTCCAGCCACTCCAGGGCAGTTCAAGGTTAGCTAGGTGGGACCTTGGCACACCTCAGCTCACAAAGCTGGACCAGGAAGGAATAGTGTGATGCATGTTGTCGCAACAGGGTGTGGGGAGCTGGTGCCCTTGGGAGGGGGGAAACTCATCCAAGTGAACGTCGGCAGGACAGTATCCTGAATTACTGAGTTGTCATAAAGACCTGGCTATCTGGAAGGACTAAAAGGATGTATAAATGAACACATAAATAATTTCTTATATGTAGAGCTGGGAGTCAGCAAGGGTGAATTTTGAAGTCCTGAGAAGAAGGGTGCAGAAAGGAGGAGCCGCAGGACGGCTTGCTCGCTGCCTGCCTTATTTTGGTCAAGCCCTTAGTCTAGCATTTGAAGAATTTGATTTATATCTTTTTTTGGATGATGGTTTTTCCATGCGATGTTGTGACTTAAAACAATCCCTCATGCAACCCCAGTAAAATATGACAGATCTAGTTGGATCTGTCATTTTCATATAAATGTGATTTGCTAGAGCCATGTGTGTGTTTGTGCGCATGTGATGCCGCTGTTTTTGTCAGAGTCTTGTCTCCTGAGCAATGAATGGAGGAGCAGGATCTTGGAACTGAATAGGGACTTTTTTTTTGCAGTGCAGATGAGAGGTTTTCGGCTGCTTCTGCCCGGTGTGTGAGTGAGACAAGGCTGGTTTCCCTGCCAACTCTCGGCTTGAACCCCGAAATGCATGATTGGGGTATTCATTAGGCTGCCAGGATTTGAAAATCGGTCCTGACGTGTTTAATAGGTAGCGCTGCGATTACCTCATGGCTTTGCAATTTGGCTGTTAGGAAAATACCATGGTGATAAATCTTTCAGTGGTCCATCAAACAGCCTCCCAAATGTTATTCCTGCCTCCCAGAAGAGGGGTAGGAGTTTATCTCTGGGGGTACAACCAGCTGACACAACCCCGACGTGCTCACTTGTGGTTACGTTGCCTTACACGCTTGGTTTGTGAGTTGGTGCTGGCTCCTGTTCCCACTGCAGAGGGAGATATTGTACAATCCAGTGAGCTACTTCTGGCTGTGTAGAGGGGAAAACATTTAAAATGTCCTGCGCTCTGCCTGGGGACCAGCAAAACCTGCCACCAAACGTGGACTGGACTGGCAGTGCCCACAGCTGCGGTGTCCAGAGGCAGCAGCTCTGGTTGGGGCTGGGGGATCTTTTTGGCACAGAGAAAGCTGCTGGCCCCAGGTCCTGCAACACCTTCTCCTCTGCAGCGCGGTGACCACATCTCCAGGGCAGGACACGCTGCTCGTCCCTGACTCGGCTACAACCCTTGTGCCGAGCTGACCTTGTTCCCTCTCTCGGATCTGAGGCAAGCCTGCAAATATGAAAAACACAGACCCAGCTTGGTGGCTTGTGGATCGCAGCTTTCACCGAGAATTAAAAATAAGCAGAAAGTTATATTTAGCTATCTATACACAGGAATAAAATAGAGCAGGAGGCTTGTTACCAGCTGTGCTCCATCAGTGCAGTCACGATGCCCCCGGTGTGATGTGAGGGGTGAAAAGCCACTTTGGCCGTGGGGAGGTCAGGGTAGCCCCCTCAGGAGGAGGTCGGTGGCCGCCCAGGCCAGCCGGGCCCCGTGGGGGCCGAGGAGACCCCAGCCTCCCACCCTTGTCCTTCCCCAGTGGGGTCGAGCCAGCGCCACCGTGGAGCCCAGCCCATGGGATCCCTTGTCCTTCTGGTCATCCCTTCCCGAGGCCGCTGTGCCCCCCCCCAGCCCCGCGGCTGGGGCCCCTCCGCCGGGCGCGCAGTGCGTCCCTGCCCCGCCCCGGCTCGCTGTCCCCCGGCACGCCTGGCCCGTCCCTCGTCTTTCCGCTGGCTCTGGATCCCGCACGTCCCACTTCGCCGAGAGCGGCAGAGGCTGTTCGGGGCGTTTAGCGGGCTGGCTGGCGGGCTCTCACGTGCCGCGTCGGTGCTGCCCACGGCCGTGCACAGGGGAGAGACCGCGGCCTCCAGGGCCGGGCCGGCTCACCCTTCCATGGCAGCCTGGCCAAGTCCACCTGTGCGTCCGGACCGACCCTGTGCCCGTCCCCGCGGGCCCCCGCATCGGGTACAAGACGGCAGCAAGTGCTGAGGCACCGACCCCGAAGAAAAATCGGCATAAACGGCCTCGAGCGCTGGCGTCGCTGTCAGCAAGGACCCGAGCCACAGACGGCGGTTTTCCTTGATCCCGCGCAGCGCTGTGTGCCCGAGCCCTGCCCCGCGCCACGCCGCTTCCCTCCGGGAGCCGATTGTCGGTGGGGCAGAGGAGGGCTCTCCCTGCGGGCAGGCTGGCGGGTGTCAGCCGGCTCCCGCGTGCCCTCGGGGGCCGCTCAGCCCTCCTCCGGCGGTGCACGCCGCGGCGGGGACGCTGAGCCAGCGTTTGGGGGCCACCAGAAGCCAGCAGTGAGGAGGGACTGTGGGACCCGCCTGATGCCTTTGCCGGATGAATCCGTCCCGCTTCTCGGCAGCGGGGCTACCGATTTCTCGGCCCGTTTCACACAGACAAATGGGCTCTTTTCTTCCCTGCAAGGGGCAGCTCGGGCGGAACAGCTCCTTGCCAGGCTTGAGCAACAGCGTGTTTCTCTTCTCTGCGATCGCAAATAAACTTCCCCCGGCCTCTGGGGATCCCTGCTTGGCTCCTGGCGAGGGATCCTGGCGCAGCAGCCTTTCTCATGCCGAAAGGGTCACCGAGACGCATTTGTTCAGGAAACGTGGCCCTGCAAATCCTGCTCAAAGCGCCTGTTATTAGCGTTATTGCTGTTCCCAGGCCGTGCGTTGCTGCGCCGCAAGCTCGGGGTGCTGCTTTGGCCGCGCCAGGGAAGCGCAGCCGAGGGCCCGCGGCGGGGCTCACGCCTGCCTGCCTCCGACTCCCCGCCGCGCTCGTGCCCGCTCGCTGCTGAGCCAGGTACTGGTGGCTTTGAGCACAGGCTGGTCTTTTGGGGCTTGTTCTGGGCTGGGAAGAGGCCGAGCAGGGACCGGAATAACGGCCTCAGTGATCTGGTATGCGGAGCGCTCCCCTGCAACACCGCTGCCCGAGCCGCTCCCCGGGTTTTGCTCCCAGCAGTGGTGGCCTCTTTCCGACGAGGCCCCTGAGCGCGTGCCTCTGCCCAGCTCTCCCCTCTGGCTCTGCTCCGTGGGCTGGGCTGTTCAGGAGGTATTTAACGAGATTTCTACTTATGGGTTAAAATGAACACCTCAATGCAGGCGAGGAAGGAGAGTTCGCACCGGATAATCACAAAGCCTACTTGCCTTCATGGAAATGCATTTTGACGAAGCAGATAAATTATGTATCAGGAGAGCGTTTCTGAATAATTCAGACATGGAGAAGAGCGGTTTCCTTTGCACACACGAGTTTCCACGCTGTCTGAGTTGGCCGGGCCCCTCCGCTGGGAGGTTTGGAAGGTGCTAACCCTCCCGGCACCGCCATCCCGGCGGAGCACGGCTGAGGCCGGGGGCCTCGGGGCTGGTTTGCGGGGATCTGCAAAACTCTTCCAAAGAGCCATCGCTCTGGCGGAGAGCGGCAGGAGGCCATCTGGGACTGGGACAGCCCTTGGGGGCACTGTCGGCAGAGATGTTCCCGTGGTTCCCAACTGCTCGAGCCGGCGGGGCCCTTTCCCCCACCGGTTTGTGGGCTGGGGGTGGAAGGGAGCTGCGACCCCAACCAGCTGAGAACAGAACAGAAGAGAAAAACTTCAGGGTTCGTTTGGGGCGTTGCAGCGTTGGTGCAACGTGCTGGAGGTCATCCAGCTTGGCTACCGTGGGGTCCCTGGTATTCCAGCCTTTTTAAAGGTGAGTTTCCCCCCCAGTTCCCTATTTTTCATCACTTTTAGTTGCTGAGGGACAGAAATGGCAGCATCCCCCCCGGTCACCACTCCCCATCACTGGAAATGTCTCTTCTTTCAGACCCTGTGCCTGCTGCTCTTCACTTGGGGTAACAGTGCTGCCGCAGTGGCTGGAGGAGCCACACAAACCCGAAAAGAGTATTTGCTCTGGGTCTGACGGGAAAGGGGAGATGGCATGCGGGGCTCCGTAACCCTGAGCGGTTTGGCAGAGGCTGGGGAGGGCAAGTGGCTCCGTGCTGGGGTGCGGTGCACGCAGCAAGGGGTCACAGGGTGCTGGGGTTTCAGGGTGACCCACAGCAGCTGGTTGGGATTTAGGACTCCTTGCAGGGGGATTTTCTTTCCCTCCCTCAGTCCCCTCCCTTTATGCCCCGTTGCAAACGGGACGGTTCCTCTTGCTGCAGGCAGGGGTACGGGTGCTTGTGCACCCAGCGCTCCCGAACGCAGGCAGGGCTCCGCTCGGCCCTCGTCTGCGTGTTTGAAAGCATCGCCTGATGACAGCTCCGCGCCGCCGGGGCGAAAGTCAGGAGCCCCCGAGGGAGGCAACACCCTCCCATCGCGCTTTTCTCTGCATTACGTAAATGCGCAAGAATCGTCTTTGGCCATAATGGTTTTTCCATTCGCTGAGGTATCGATCCGGAGCCACCGGCGTCGGGAACCTCTGCCGCGCGTTAGCTGACTCCCTGCCTTCGCAGCCTGGTGGATGCGGTGGCGGGGCGCTGGGGCAGCTGGGCACTGGCCCGATGGATTTTGGAGCTGTTTTCCCAGGGCGGGACCCTCCTGGGCTGTCATTCAGCTGCCCAGGAGGCTGAGTCTCCGTGTTCTTGGGCCAGGTGACGGGTCCCTGTGTGCCTTGCAGAAGGTCTGTGCTCGCACTCAGTAATCTCTGCTTCAAAACAGCAGTGCGGTGCTAAGAGGTAACAGTTTGCTTGTTTCTCCCATCGTTTACAAAATCGAGAAGCGAGGACGTGATTAATTAAAGGCATTCTGAACCTTACATTGCCTTGTAAAATGAGAGATCATTGTGCAATCTAAGTGATGCGTATTTCACCAAAAAACTGTAAATCTGATAAAAAATGATTACTGTATGTTTTCACTTCGGGCATTTCATGGTCTAAATCGTCACGAATTGTTCTTTGGGAAGCTGCAGAGAATGATACATCCGTGACACTTTCGATAGGGCATTTGTGCTTAGCAGAAGACGTTTATGGTTGCTGTAGGGCTAATAAAAGGCTTATGATGTCTTCAATAATTCATGTTTATAAGTGCTTGTTGTCCTGACACTGTGACTGGTTTTAGCAGTAAATTTTTTTTTTTTTTTTTTTTCTGGAATCAAATGGCTTTGTCTCCGCTGTGGACTTTGCCTCCCTTCTGTAGGAAAGACGATGCCGGTTCACTCGCAGCTCTCCCTGCCTTTTACGCGTTTGTCGCTGTGGAAAGCACCTTTCCGTCCGGCAGCCTTTGCTCACGCAGCACCTCGTCTCGTGTCTGCCAGGAGAAGCGGCTCTGGCGGCCGAGAGCAGGCTGGGCCCTCGGTGCGCCGTCCCTGCAGACGTGCCGAGGAACGTCGGAGGACTGGCGGGACCTATTCCAAGCACGGCGTTCGCTGCGGCGGGCGCTGGTCAGCAGCCCCGCTTAGAGCTGCCTCACGCGTGCTTGCAGCTCAGCCCGGGCAGAGGAAATGCCTCCTTCTGCTGCAGACCTGATGTTTAAAAAAAAACACTTTACAAATGCACATGCAAAACATGCAGTGGTTTGTGTCGGTGCCCCCAAGCTGGCAGCTGGTCGTGGCTGGATGCCAGGGGACCCTCCGCTCCGCATGAGGCACGGGAGCCACGAGCTCCGTAGTGCTGCTCAGCTGGGCTTGAGGCAGCTGGGTATCCGTTCCCCCATGGAAATCCTGCAGGATTGAGCCCCCAGACACCCATACCACCAGCAAACCAGATGCCCTGAACCCTCTTGCTATGGCAGGCAGCCTCCCGCTCCTGCCGTGTCCTCATGGCTGCCTCCTTTGGCAGGGTGGGCGCCCCGTCCGTGAGCCTTGGGGTGTCCCAGTGTGAGCCTCGGGGTGCCCCGGCGTGCTGGGCTGAGATCCTGCCACCTCGCCATCATGAGAGCCTCCTCCAGCAAAACCACGGAGTGAGACAGGCAGGCGGGAGTGAAAGTGCTTCGGTATTAAACCACATCTTCTGGTGCTCCTTTATAGGTTTTTAATGTGATTCATATGTCCCCGCCTGGCCCGTCACCCACAGCAGGCACTCCCCTTCTCCTGCTCCCCGCTGCAGTGTTTTCTGGGGGTTAGGTTCAACCGGATAAGTTCATCTCCTTTTGTATTTATAATCCCCGTGAGGGCAGTGTCCTTAACAGAGACTATTCCTTCTCGTTGCTTTGGCAGAGCAAGTACCGGCTCCCCACTGCGTCCCCTCTCGGGTGACACAGAGGTTCTCTGAATAACAAAGAGAGAAAACAAAAAAAAAGGATCTAAGCTGTTTCTTTTTTTTTCCGGGCAGTTACACGTATCCACTTCGCAGAAAATTCCCCCCAGTGCTTTCGGTTTTGACTTTTCATGTGCTGGCATCCTTGCGGCTCTGCCTGGGAAGCAGGCTGCGGGCTCTCTGGTGGAGGTGGGGATGTCGGAGAGCATCTCTTTGACAGGAGGAGAGGAGCGAGAAAGTGGCTTTTTTTCTCCCCCGCAGCCAAAGAGGAAAGATTAAGGAAACTCACAGCATCAAAATAGGTATGATACAGGTATTCGTCCTGGGGAACACCCCAGTACCTGCCATCTGGGACTGCAACGGGCCTATGCTGACCTTACCAGCGGTCCAGTTAAAAGGATAATTTAATTCCTATCATGGCAAAAACCATTCCTGTGCCTGATCAAGACTCCTGGCTTGAGGCAGAAGTCAGTACTTGTGGCAGTGCAGAGCACTGGTGCCTGCCGACCCCGGGCTCTTCCCATTGCCCGGCTCTCTCACCGGGGAAACCTTCCAGCAAACTTCCTGTCGGTGGCTTCGAAGGGGACGGCCAGTGGCACGCGGCCGCCGAGACGTCACCCGCGCCGCGAGGCTGCGCAGCGTTACCCCGCCTTCCAAACGCACAGGTTTCACTTGCACGAGCGGGCACCAGCGCGGGCAGGCGATGCCGGTGCCATCGCTATCCCTGATGGGTTTCTGCTGGCGTGCGCAGCGGCACGGGGCCGAATCCGGCCCCCGAGCACCCCGGCTTGTTTGTTTGTCGTCTCTGGGCTTGCTCTCTGCAAATATTTTCATCTGGCTGAACCACAGATGATTGCTTGCAGCTTTGCTGTTCGGGTTTGTGATGAGCCTGCAAATGCCGGCATGTGTTCGCCGGAGATAATCAGGGCGCTTTTGTGCTCAGCGGCCCCGTCATCGCTCCCTCGCTTCTGTTTCTGGGCTTTGTTTGTCTCCCACCTTCCCTTCAACGTGCGGTGCCTTTTCTGATACCTCTGGAAATAACTGACTTCATGTCTTGGTCATTTTTTATGTTTGTTTCTGAAACGCAGGGAAGGGGCATCTCTGCATGTGTTCCCTGGCGATTGCTGCTCGTGCAGCGTGTCTTTACGGTTCCGCTAAAAACGTTGCGGCGTTTCCCCGGCAGACCGTGCCGCCGTGCCGGTAAAGCATTTTCTACCCTGATAGCATTTTCCCGTTCGCGAGTGCAAAGTATTATCACAGCCTTTCCCTTCGGGACAGCGTGCTCAGGCTGCAGCGTAACGACTCCAAAATGCAGAGTGTTTCTGACTCTCTGAAACGGAGAGAAAGAGCAGCCCCAAGGCCATTGCTCCGGCTAAGCATTTCTCTAAGGCTGAGATTACCTGCTCTGCTCCGGGAAGCGGAATAAGTACAGTTAAGCCAACCGTAGTGGCTGTTGTCTTCTCTCTTCCCTGAGCAGACCCACACCACCTCTCGCAGGGCACTTGACGGTTCGGCTGCACGGCCCTGGCCCTCGGGCTTCCCACGGCAGCTTTCTCACCCGCGCTTACCAAAGAGAAGCACTGGCCACGTTGCATCGCCCTACAGAAATGTTCTTTCTCCTGTTTATTTTACCCAGCTTCTCCAAATTCGTTCATTACTCTTCCTGCTGTCTCCTACACTGTTCACCTGATATTTGTTCTCTCCCCCCCCGGAAACTTCTGCATATTCAGTTTGTTATTTGCAGTTGTTCCTGCACAGAACGTGAGCCCAGCACCCTCCGAATGGTATTTTGCTTTGCTGGTGTTGGAGGGCAGCACAAGTTAGCCCTTGTAGCTAATGGCAGGACTGTGGTCGAGCCCTTATGTATGATGAGATTTTAATAACAGGTGGGTTAGAAACGCTGGTGACAAGAGGTGGTAAAGGAGTGGGGGTAGGACCCTGCCTCAGCTGCAGCCCCGCGACACCGGCACGTCCCGAGGCTGCTGTGTGGTGGCTCAGCCTCAGGTACGGAAAACCTCCTGTTTTTTCCCCTTACAGATGCAGGCAGTGAAACCCGGGGGTTCAGCAACCTTCCCCGTCAGCCGCTGAGTCAGCTGCGGAGCGTGGAAGCCTTTGCTGTATTTTGGGTTTGGTATTGCTCGGCTCCATCCTCTCCGTTTGGGCTGTCTGACCCATCAGCTCTTCCACAGCCTCTCCTGCTCCTGAACTTGGGAACCTGCTTTCCCGAGAGCATCCCCTGTACCATCCCCTCCTCTTTATGCGGGGAAGCCAGAGAGTTAGCAGTTGCAGCAGGACATGTTTCGTTTCACAGCAAAACTTTCTGTTTCCAGTGAATCTGGTTTTGAAGGTGGAGGCCAGTTTCTAACCCCTTGCAATAGATGGGAATTTGCCTGCAGTCACTGCTCAGTTACTCTGTTCTCTAAGAAGGTTGTTAAAATGCTGCTGACCAGTTGTCAACGAGAAGCAGGCTTTCATAAACCTGATGAAGTTTTGGTTATGTCCTTTTATTGCTTTATTGCCACTTATATGAACCTTAAGGCTTTTGGTGTCCATTGTAGCCACTTGTGAATCGGTTTGGGCACAGGATATGGTCCAAATGGCTGTTTCTAAAGCAATGCCTTCGTAAGAGCACAGGGAGCTCAACTGGGGTGGGGATGGTGGGTTTTACCCCTGGAGAAAGTCAGCTGAAGCCTCCAGCGTGGAAAATGGTTTGGCACTTGTCCCATCCCCAGAGATACCCCCTATTCTAACGTGGGGAAAGGTGTCTTGCACGCTCGTTTAGCTCTCAACACAGGCAAAGGACGCCGGCCTCTTATTTTCTGTAGAAAAGGAACCTACTCTGTCTCTCTGACTTTTCTTTGGGCTTTCTCTTTCTCATTTCTTTCTCTTTCTTTTTCTTTCTTTGTACTTTAACCGTTCCCCCCGGTTACGTCTAGGCAGCAGAGAGACGTTTCTCAGGGGGTGTGTGTATCGGGCAGGCTCGTTAGGGTCTCACAACCCCCTCCTGCCGCTAAGGAGACCTGAGAGGTGGCACCTGTACCGACTGCCTTGGACAGCCAGCGCCGAGCCGGGGGACGTCAGCGGGGCTACGGCATCTCCTCAGGTCAGACGCCCTCTTCGGAAGCTCCCTTTCACCCCAGCTCGGTGGGTATCAGCAGGTGCTATCTCCCCTCCACATAGTTTAAGGGTGGCCGGGTGATGTCCGTCGTACCTTGGCGTTGCCTCCCCTCGCCGTATTCATGCTGTGCGTTGCTCAGGGCAGAGACCTCGTCAAGGGAGGCAACTGTCCCTTGAGCAAACCTCATAAGGGAATCTCTTTTGCTGTCGGTGGTACCCCTCTACCCGTTCGCTGCCCCCCCCCCGGACAGAGTGCTGGCAGACTCTGCCCTGTGTACGTGTGATTTATTTCTCCACAGCAAAATTCTTTATTTTCTTCCACGTTTCCGCAAATCGACGTTGCCGCTTGCTTCTGCAGCAGCCTTGCCCGCAGGACGGCTCTGCCCCGGCCTGACTTTATTCCCACCGCCTGCCCGCGCCTTCCGGGCGTTTCCTGCCTCCTCGCTTGCTGCGGGTTTTGCGGGAAGCGTTTCCTCGGAGCTTCCGTTCCTGCCCTCTTTCGGTACGTTCCTGTGGTTTCCGTACCGTTCTGCTGCGATATAGCCCTGCTTCCCTAGGCAGCCTCGCAGCCCCCCTCATCCACGTGCTGTGGATGCTGCCCCGGTCCAGCTGAGGTTTTCTGTATGCAAGGAGGGATGTTCTGGCAATCTCTTCCTCCCTTTTAAACTTCCGAGCCCGTTACAACTTGAGTGAGGCATTCCCCTGTCCTCCAGAACGGCACGTTTAATTTGGTTGTAGAGGTGCTGTGTGTAAAAGCTTCCGCACAAGTTTCCTGCCCCTTTTGTTTCTCTTAAATCCAACATTTTTCAAAGTTTAATTTAATCTATGAATGCATTATCTTTAAAATCCATGTAGCATAGAACAACAACCTGCTTACTGTTCTCCACTTAACTTCTGAACAGACCTACTGCCTCTGATTTAGAGGTATTAAACAAAAAATGTGGCTTTTATTCATCTCCCCTTTCAGGCTCCATCTGCCTCTTTGAAAAGCTGAAGTTTTTGCTTGAATCTTTTTCCAGCTGTCCAGCAGTGCTTTGGGGAGGCTGAGGTGGATTAGACTTCATAGCTGCTCTCCCCCATTCTGCACCCGCCACCTCTGCTTTTCCCACCCGCTTCCATCCCCTGCGTTGGGACCTTCGGTACGGCGCGGCGTCGCGGTCCCCAGGAGGGGCTTTGCGACGCGATTAGGACAAGTCATGAATATATCAGAGGGAGAGATTTGCGTGTTCCTCTGGGGCTGCTGCCGCTGAAATAACAACAACAAGCTGCTCTGAGCCCCAACCACCTTCCAGCCGGAGCCTTCCAGCGTTTGCAATCCAAACCCCTCGCAGATGGGGCTGCAAACAACCCCCTTCTATAAATCCCTACGCGTGGATCTCGGCTAAGCCCGGCCCTTTCGCTGGGCTCCTGTCGGTAAGTACACAGGCACGAGGGAATAAGGCCAACAACTGCCGGTGGCCTCGTGCCAACGCGTTCAAAGACGACTGGAGAAAAGCCTGACCTTTTGTTGAAGGAAGGTGCTATCAAGGCCAGCTCCCTCCTTCCGGACGGGCGTGTGGAGGGGCTCTGGTGCTCACCCCTCTGCGTGGCGAAGGCTGCTGACCGGACAGCTTGCCCTGGGTGACATTTGGCTTCACCACCCCCTGAGGTAAACCAGGGGCTGAGTCTCCTGCCGGAGGGCGGCGGGGGACGCACCCCTGCCTGTGTGAAAACAGGAAGCGGTAAAAGGCTAAATTTTTTTTTACGGCTCAGTTGACTATTGAGAAAATGAAGTTGTCTGCTGTTCTTATCTAATAGTGAGTCTTTTGCTTCCTGTGTTGTCGTAGGTAACACAGAAACCATCTTGTGAACCTGATTTCCTTGAGATCTTTTCTCAACTCACAGCTTCCCCTTCGCACACCCCCAGGTAAGCCGCTCTCGGCTCACAGCCTGTCCTGAAGGCGTGTTCCTGGAAAAGAAGAGATGCAGGAGATGTGGGCTGAGGGCGATCAGGGATAACTCCCGTTTAGAGCTCCGGTGTTCGTGGATTTGCAGTTGGTGTCTGTACCACAACAGATGGAAGGATAAAGCTCCAGAGCAGGTGGAGAGGGCAGTTACCATGAACGGTCTCATCTGCATCAAGCAATGCGTTGAGGGGCAAAGCCTGGGCTGGGGCCAGCGCACCTCAACGTGCCGGCATCAAGGGAGCGGGTGTTGTGCACCCGGAATGACAGACTGCTGAGACAGACAGCTCTTGGCGCAGGTCTGCGGGTTTGGAGGTGGAAGGAGACCCTTAAAGACACCCTTGTGGACTGGAGTAGCCGGGCTTGGTCTGAGCTTTTCTCTTGTTAAGTGTTCAGAAGCATGCACATTTTCTTCTCTGGTCAGGGGGATTCCTTTTCCTTTTCCTTTTCCTTTTCCTTTTCCTTTTCCTTTTCCTTTTCCTTTTCCTTTTCCTTTCCCTTTCTCTTTCCCTTTCCCTTTCCCTTTCCCTTTCCCTTTCCCTTTCCCTTTCCCTTTCCCTTTCCTTTCCTTTTCCTTTTCCTTTTCCTTTTCCTTTTCCTTTTCCTTTTCCTTTTCCTTTTCCTTTTCCTTTTCCTTTTCCTTTTCCTTTTCCTTTTCCTTTTCCTTTTCCTTTTCCTTCCCTCTTCCCTCTTCCCTCTTCCCTCTTCCCTTTCCCTCTTCCCTCTTCCCTCTTCCCTTCCCCCAGCCCCCAACTTGGGATGAGCTGCTGTGCAGGGCTTAGAGGGATCACAGGCGTGGATGGTGAAGGCTGACGTTGGATCAGTGCAATCTCGCTGTTGCTGTCCCCACACAGGTCCCTCGGGAAGGGTGTGCTGCCCTTGCTGCCATCCTGCCCTTGCGCGTGGGAGGAGAGGACTTGGCCCGCGGCGTGCGTGCCTCGGCGTCAGGTGTACGGCCGTGGGACACGGGAGGCGCGGCGGAGCCGGGAAGATCCCGAGCTTTTGAGCCGGCCCTGAGGGAGCATCACACTGGAGCCACCGCTCACACCAGGGAGGGATTTGGCCTGTGTTACTGAGAAGAGTTTTGCACCAGTGATTCTGCCTGCGCCTGGGTGGGAGCGGTGCCTTTCCGAGGCGGAGAGGGGCCGCGAGCCGGCAGCGAAGCCAGCTGGGCAGGAGAGGGGGGCCGGAGCGCCGCGCATGGCACGGGGTGCTCCGAGGGGCACGCGGCTCCGGAAAGCAGCGTTCACAAGCTGGAGGGGGTGGCAGGCGTAAAAACAACACGCTGAAAGGTTATGTGGCATGGAGATAGGGTCAAGCCACGAGCGGGTGGAAGCGAAGGGTGAGCGAGTCCAGACGGTAAAGGGAGAGTGCAAACGTCGGAGATATGGGAGCAACAGCAGAGAGGCGCCTTGCAAGCGTGGGCACAGGGACTGGGCATCCCTTGGTAGAAGGAGTGGGGAGTATGATAAAAGAGAGGGGAGAGGCTGCTGCAATACCTTAGGGACAATTAAGGTATGAAATGCATGAAAGACAAACATCGACATGGCGTTAAAAATAAAATATAACAAGAAAGCATGGGCCAAGCAGGGAGTACCAAAAAACTGGTGAAAGGAACTAGGTACAACAATTCTGAAGAAATATGATCCTACACATCCAAACGATGGTAGAGGAGTAGGGTTATTGTTAGCACTATGAAAAATTAAGGTGAAAGTAATTTGGGCCAGTCTCGCAGGAAGCAGTGGGTGAGACGGAGACCGAGACTGAGACTCTTAAAAAGAGCAAACTGAAGTTCCTCTGATGGACCATTCACGCTCCAGTGGCTGGAGAGCGAAGCAGGATAAGAAATGAGCAGGGAATTGAAAATCTTTGCCATCTTCCTCAACTTCAGAAAGATCCCTCTTTTGGTTTCAGAATTACAGAAAAAGCAGCAGCAATCACACGGCCCTCCTAAGTGCGATAGTTACAACCAGGGACGTGGCGGGTGGGAGGCTCCCGCGACGCTCAGCGCGTCGGGAAGGGGGCAAGAGTTTTAAGCTCACACCAAAAGGAGCCCGTTTCCTTGTTCGATTTTCCATGACACGTTTAAACCCTCCGTGCCAGGCGCATCCTCCCCACACAAAAGCTGCCGGGGAGGACGCAAAGCACGTCCTCGCGCTGCCGTGCCGCGGGTCCGGCAGAGCTAAGCCGGCAGCTACAAGTGAGGGGACGAAGAGCAAAGGCTTGGTGCTTCCAACCAAGGTGTGCAGCGGCTTTGCAGGCACGGCCGTCTGCGAACAGGTAGTCATGCTGCACAGCCAAGGTCAGGTTGGTGGCAAAGAGTCCTCTGAACGCGACCCTCCGTGCCGACGGACGTTCAGGGCTGTGGTCCGGAGACCTGTTTGTGCCAAGGCCGTTCGAACAGATAAGCCCCAGCAGCTTCCCCCACACCAGCCACGAATAAGGTAGCTGAGAAAATCCTCCCTGCAAGCAAAGGCAGCTTTGCACCCCGAGTGGTCACGCCAACGCCCCGCTGTCCTGCCTCCGCTACCGCACTAGCAGAGTAACCGGGGTTTCGTTTCAGCTGCACCTCAGTACTGATTGGAACGAGGTGCTTGAGTTTCTTAAGCATTGTGCACAAAACCATTGAGGCGTTTAAGGGCTACCGGCTAAGACGACGCTGCAAACACTTGCAAGCCATCCACAGACCCTCACTTAAACACTTTTAAAGCAAACGAGAGCAAACCCCTCGGGCGAGGGGTTTTTAGGAGGGAGTCCCAAATGTTTTGCTTGTGACTGTATTTTTACACCAGCAAATACACTGGAGCTGGTATAAATCATTGCCTGGAAATTCCTGTGCATGTATTATCAAGCGGTGACATTTTTATTTGTCCCAACTCCTTGTTTATCTGGGATCCCAAAGCCAGAGAAGAATCCTCTGTATGTTTTCCTTCAGCAGCATACACATCACTTATCTCTGCCTCAGCTGCATGCTTTCCAGTGAGCCTTGGGTCCCCAGAGTCGTTCCGGTGCTTTTAGGGGTACTGTGCTTTACGGTAAGTGCTCTGGTGCTATTGCTGATCCCGCAGAGCAGGTTTGCCATCAGCAGCGTTCAGCAGCGCTCCCCTGTAGCCAGGTGCCAGAGCTCTCCTCTGCACCGCGTCCTCCCGTGCCAGCACGGGGAACGGTCCCGCCTGGTGCCAGGACAACCTGGCTGCCACTGATCCCTCATCATCCTCCCCTGCGGCATCCCCTCGCCTCCTTCGGGAAGAAGGTGAGCGTGCGGGGATGCGGGAGGACCGAGGCACGGGCAGCCCGGCCATCAGCCTGTGGTTTGCAGGGTGATGGGAAGAGGGAAGGTTTTCTTTGGATCCTGGCCCCCGGGTGTAACCAGTATAACCTATATTTCAAATATTTTCTTTCCGTTACTTTGCTTAGCTAACCTGCTGGTGTCTCAGATGGAAGCGCTGAATACCTGCCGGGTCCATGCTGCACCACTGTATGGCGTTAGTGGAGCCACGCTCTGACGGGGCGATTAAAAATCTGTCTGGATGTGCTGCTCTCCTTTTTTTTTTTTTTTTTTTTGTCACCTTCTCTTTCCCAGTTTTTTTCTGCGAAACCCAGTGGTCACATAATAACAAGTGCTATTGGTGAGTCCATTGTAAGCATGGTGAAGGACTGCTATTTCCCTAAACAGGCATGTACGCTGTGATTCTTTTAGAGAGAAAACTTTAATTATACTTGTCATATAAAGGGCAACGCTGGGGAATTTTCGGGGGGCGGTGGGCAGGAGGGGCATCCCCGTGCAGCAGAGAGGGGAGCCTGTTCTCGCTGGTGTGAGTAAGAGAACGGCAGAGCCTGGCTGCTCCCACGGGATCGGCCGGCGAGGTGCCAGACCCAAATTGGCTGGTGACGCTGCGACGCCGCAGCGGTATCGAGGCAAACCCTGCGTTCCCTCTCTGCCGGCTTGGGGGCTGCTGCTGCCGTGTGTAAATGCACCGTACGGGCAGCGAGCCCCGCAGGAGAGGGGATGCCGGTGGCTGGGGGGCTGTTTGCGTGCTTAGGTCTGCTCCCCGCAACCAGGCTAGCGCGGCAAACCTGCCTGTAGCCACCCGGCGCTTCTCAGAATCACAGAATCACTATGGTTGGAAAGGACCTTCAAGATCATCAAGTCCAACCATTAATCCAGCACCACCATGTCCCCTAAACCATGTCCTGAAGTGCCACATCCACACGTTTTTTGAACACTTCCAGGGATGGCGACTCCACCACCTCCCTGGGCAGCCTGTTCCAATGCCTGACCAACCTCTCAGTGAAGAAATTTTTCCAAATATCCAATCTAAACCTCCCCTGGTGCAACTTGAGGCCATTTCCTCTCATCCTATCGCTGGTTACTTGGGAGAAGAGACCAACACCCTCATCGCCACAACCCCCTTTCAGGTAGTTGTTAGAGAGCGATAAGGTCTCCCCTCAGCCTCCTCTTCTCCAGACTGAACAACCCCAGTTCCCTCAGCCGCTCCTCATCAGACTTGTGCTCCAGACCCCTCACCAGCTTCGTTGCCCTTCTCTGGACACGCTCCAGCACCTCAGCATCCTTCTTGTAGTGAGGGGCCCAAAACTGAACACAGGATTCAAGCTGCGGCCTCACCAGTGCCGAGTACAGGGGCACAATCACTTCCCTACTCCTGCTGGCCACACTATTGCTGATACAGGCCAGCACGCTGTTGGCCTTCTTGGCCACCTTCTTGCCCAAGCCACGGGAGTCGCATGGTTGCCAGTCACTGGAGCGGCGACAGACTTCTCCCCTCGGAGTATTTTGGAAATCGGCCCTGAAAAGGTGCACCTTGGTGTTAAATTGCAGTAACGGACTGACAAGCTGTCCTGGCAGCCTCCACGCTGTGCTTCTAGCAGAAAAAATTTCTAGGCGATTTATCAAATCGCGAGGTTGCAGGGCTCAGGGTGAGCGTGGTGCCAGTCCCTGGTTTGTCACGTCAGAACTTGTTTGGAGTTAATTCTGCTGCGATGCTACAAGTGCAGCCAAGGGCCACGGCCATCGGCGCTCCTGGTGAGCGCCCGTCCGGGCGCTGCTGAGGTAGGCACTGTGTGAGCTCTTTTTAATCCTCTTTTGGATGCGGATTTGAAAGTCAGCATGCTGGATAGTTGAGTCCTGTTGGACACCTCGCCTTCCCCCCCATACTTTCTCAACCGAGGGTTCAAAGTACCTGTCATCTTATGCACAGTGTGGGCACAGGACGTGCTGTAATCAGCATTTCCAGCACCCTTGCAACAACCTCTTCTTGCACTTCTTCACGAAACCAGCATCAAGACTGGACACGAAAGAATTTTATTTGTAGATCTTAAAATCCCCCAAATAGCCGGCTCCAGAATCGGAAAGGAGTAAACTGGAGTTTCCAATGAACTATCATAAAATGAGAGACCGAAGACCTCTCACTACCCCACCAGTTCTCTGGAAATCTTAAAAATGCAGAATCTGGCATATTGCTGCGTTGAGCAATACCTCCCTGTGGCTGCGGCCGAACTTCTCACATGACCGTGGATCAGCACCCGTAAGGGCCGTAAAATCTGCCCCTGAACTTCCACATTTGCCACTTGAAAAGGCAGTTAGTTAGTAGATCAGTTCAGGATCTCCAGGTGTAAAGTGTGTGAAGGATGCAGGTACGCACATGGTAATTAAACGAGGCCTGGGAGAACGCTGGGGAAATTGCTAACTTCTAGTGTGAATGAGGCACGGCGAAAGCATCCGGCCACCTCGCTGCTAGCACCGTGCGAGAGCCAGACCCCTTCCAGCACAGCATGGCCGATCGCTTCGGAAAGGAAGTTCACACTTTCATACGCTCGAAGCGCCGTTCTGGATGTAAAGGGAAGAAGGGGTCATAGCGTCACGTAGCGTTCGCCGAAACGGGCGGGAACGGCACACGTTTGGACCTCTTGAGGTCGGTTCGCTTGTCAGGAGTTCACTAAAAAGAAAGGTAAGCAACGATATCTTTTCTTAAAGCTTGTCTGACACATCCTTTCATTTCAGCCCTGCTGTAGCGAGTCGGGTAACTCGACTAATGAGGAGGAGAACGCCCCGCAGATATACGCAAGCCTGTGCAATGCCCCTCATCGCTGGCCCTCCCTGCTACGGACGAGGAACTGGGAGAGGTGATACCTTCTGGTAAGCACAGCCAACATCTCTGGTCCAACCCAACGCACTCTTCCTACACGCTGTGATCGCATGGTGGGTACAGAACTGCTCTACGGTCCAGATGAACCTGGAAACGCTGGTTTCTGCCGACGCTGCCTTTCTCTGCTCAGCGTGTGCTGAGTTTTGATGTATCTTTAAAGCTTTCTTAGATTTACAGCATTGAGTTCAGCTCAGATAAGCTCCTAATTCTTCAACTCTGCACATACATACGCCGGGTAGAGCATGAAGTGGCTATGCTGGATCCACTGTTTCTTAATTCTGGGCTGGAACAGCTCCTCTACAGGAGGAGGCTCATAGACCCCCCTTGCATTTGTCCGAGACCCTGAGGAGTGCTGGGGAGTTGCATGTCCTGATCAGAACTACTTAAAAATGTTTTGTTGAATTTATTTTTCAGTTAACAAAGTTTTTTGCTGGGTGTTTTGTTTGTTTGTCTGTTTTTTCCTAACAAACTTAAGAAAGTTATTTTTATTAAATTCCATCAAGAAAAACACTTCAAATTGAGCGGTTTCCATGTTGGAGTTCTTGGTTTTCCTTAAAACTTTGTTATCACTAATGGCGAGTGCTGACAGGATTGGCTGAAGTGTCTGATCTTTTTTTCAGGGGTCTGACTCTGGAGTGCCTTGTAATGAAACGGCTTCGTGCACACAGTCTAATTCCCACAGAGTGACGATCAAACACGACCGCTCAGCCAGCCCCAGAGCAAGCTGATCTGATTTTTGAGCCACGTACGTGGTTTGTTTGCGTTTCACGGGGGACAAGAGAACAAAATTAAAACTCGCCTGTAAAAGCAGTTTCTGGCTCAGAATATTCCCCTGCAAAACTTCTGACACGGTGCCGGTGCCCTGATGTGCTCTTATCTTTGACCTGTGACGGTTTACAGCACAGCGAGGAGAGGCGAGGGGCTTGGTGGCACGCAATCCGCCTTCGTGAGGGAGAGTGTTGCCTCCCCCGCCAAAAACCCCCACAAAACCAAACGCTAAGAAACCCCACGCAGAGGTAGACCTCAACCTGTGGAAGCTCTTCACGTACTTCAATGCAAAGCCGGGCAGATTTGGGCTGATTTGCACAGAAGCAGACTAAGGGCTGCTCTCCGGGCTGGGCCAGGGAGGCCGGCAGCGGTGGGTGCAGGCAGCAGTGGGTGCAGGCAGCAGTGGGTGCAGGCAGCGGTGGGTGCAGGCAGCAGTGGGTGCAGGCAGCGGTGGGTGGAGGCAGACTGCGGGCAGCTCCTGCTGGAGCAGGGAGCAGCACGAGTGACTGCAGAAATGAGTGTATTATTTGTCAAAGCCTGGATTACTGTAACAAAAATGAAGTTTTGGGAGTAGCTTAAACCGCAGCCTGCCGGGGGAGCGCTGGTGGTCACAGCTCAGGTGTGCAGCTCTTCTGCAGGCAGGAAATCTTTAAGGGATGGTCACCAACCTCTGGTGACCCAAAGGAACGAACACTGGCCGTGTAGTGGCTGCAGGCAACTGCACTCTTCCTGCTGGCCTGGAAAAACAAGCATCCGTGAAAAATAAAGCAGAGCTCTGCAAGGAGTTGTCTCTTGCCCGTCAGCCCGGGCTGGGGAACGCCGCTGTTGTCCAAGGAGGTGCCTCTTGCCCATCCTTGACCTCCCAGACTGTTGTCTGTGACCCAAGGAAGACGTCCTCCTCATCCAGAACGCTGATGGGGCTGCGGTATGTCTCGCCTCCAGCAAATGAGTTGTGAAAAATTACCGGTCCTCCCCCGTCCCTTTCTGCTCGTAACAGCCACGCACGGGAAAACCCGATTACCTCCTGCTGGTACATTGGTAGGTTTATGACCTGCAGTGTAGGTGGGACTGGGCTTCATTCCAGAATTATAATATTGCTTTAGATGTTTAAGAGGTAATTTAAAGATGTTTGAGTTGCATTTTGAACTTAACCAGTCTACAAACTGGTTTTTGGAGGACATTAGGTTCTGTAGCAATAGCAAGGACCTCAAGTTCCCCTTTTGAGGTTCTGTAACCTGTGTGATCCCTTTCTGCAGAAAAGTAGTTCCTTGTTTTCTTAGTTAGAAAGGCTAACTTCTTTTTTTAACCATAATCAAGATAATAAGGGGGGGTGGCGGGGAGTCATTCCTATAATCTGATTCTGCTAAGCTTTAAAGTATATTAATTTCTCACTTACCTAAATAACACACAATGTCATTTTCTTCCCCTTTTTATACTTGCAAGGAGCTGAAGACATTAGCAGTGTACATAATCGTGTCAGGATGCTGATGGCAGGAATCGGTCTAGGTGTAAGTGTTCAGACTTGAACCTTCTCCCCCATGTGAAGAAAACGAAGCAAACGCTCCCTGCAGTTGGATAGTCGCTCTTTTTGGCTTGGCTGGAACGTAACCCCAAAGGGAGCGGCGCGATTTTTTCTCGTCCGCTTGTTGCTGTGAACCACGGCCCGGCCCCGGAGCAGCCTCCTCCTGCGCGAGCTGGGCTGCCCGTGCCCGCGCACACCCCGCTCCGCCGCGCCCCTGCGCCGGCAGCGCTGCTGCACGGTAATAACCGCGGGGCAGCGAGATCACCCAAGGGTACACGCGGGGCTGCGCTGCGCCCAGGGCCTGGCGCGGGGCCCCGGCGGCGGAGGACCGGTGTGGTCGGACCCCTGACCACAGCCACATCCCAGAACCCCCCAGCTCCCGTGACCTGCCACGCCGGGCTCCGCTCACGCCCTTTATTTTAGGGGGGATCTGGCAATAAATCCAGCGCCCTGCCGGACCCTGGTAAAACTCCGCGTCTGGGCAGAGCGAAGAGGGAACGCTGCTTTTAATACATTCCGTGTATTTAAACTGATACCTTTCCCTCCTGCTTTGACTGCTCCGGCCGGGCACGGAAGCGAAGCTGGCGCCGCTCCTGCAGCAGGGCCGGCAGCGGGCGGCTGCGCAGGGGAGCATCCCCCATGAGCTACGTCCCCGCTCAGGATCCGGACCCTTCTCCCTCCTCTGACGGATGAAAGGGAGATGCAAGCTCACAGGCTGCTGTACCGCCCTAAACCCTCCGCTTGTGCAGACTGAAATTGGAGAAGAAAACGTGGCTCGCAGGCTGCTGGGATTCACGCTGGTCCAGCATTCAGGCAGCACCCCGGCTCCGAGTGAGACTTTGCTTTTTTCCAGGTGTGGCAACTCAGTGACACAGAATTTTCCAGCAAAAAAAATGGACCCGCCTTTTTTAGCTCTGGCTGCGCCGTGGACTTGCATTTGTAATGTTGTCTGCCAGTGCAATCTGAGACATTGAACCTGCCTAATTGTCGCTGCGTGCATATGCTGCACGTGTGCTGGCGGGGACTATACGTCCTCCTTTCTTGTTGCTGGTGCTGCCTGGGGTCTGCCATTTCTCAACCAGTTAAATGTGTTATATTTTTATTGAACAGCAACATCCCAACGCTAAGAAGAGATAAATGCAACGCCGGCACAATGAATCACGGGCTCTGGTAGACTTGCTCAGCCCCAAGAGACTGTCTGGAGCGGGCCAAGGGATGAAACACCGTGGCCTAAGTCTTGTTTTTCTTCACTTTTGCCTGGAAAGTGCACCCACGGGAGTTCAGGAAACAAGACTCATCCTGCCTGCGCAAGAATTCGGGATCCTGAATGGGCCAGGAGGAGGAACGTGCCCGGGAGGGCGAGGGGCCTGAGCGGCATCGCACTCCTCTCTGCCCAACGTCCCCCTCCGAGGAGGGGGCTGGCCGCTGCCGCTGCCCGGGGAGGTCTGGTGGGGGGCTGGCCGGGCACTGGTCTTACCGAAAAAGCCTTGGTCGGCACAGCGCATGCCAGGCTGAACACGAGCCGGTAACAACACCCCGCCGTGAGAAGAGCAAATGAAAGGGAGAATATGGAGAGCAGTGCACATGTACGACACCATGCAAGCCCTTCCCTCTGCTCAGGGCAGGGGAGGCTTCAGGGCAGACATCAAAGACAAAGCCTGGCTGGGGGAGGAACGAGAGATGGGCAGCAAGATGGACGGGAGCACTTGGAAACGTGACCTTCGAGGGCAGACCGAGCAAACTGGCATCAGTTAATCCAGAGGAAGGAAGACGAGGGAGACTAGTTAAGCCTTTACGTATATAAAAGACTACTGCAGAGTAAGGCAGTCAATTGTTCTCCCACTGGAGAAAAGGGGGAAATTACAGTAACAGAGACATTTGAAAAGACATTGAGAGAAACTTTCCAACTGTAGGATAAATAAGCCCTAGAAAAGATATCGACTGGGACACCTCCATCAATAGATGTTTTTGAGACCAGGTTAGACACGCCTCTGTCAAGAATGCAGCTTTGGGCTGTGAGGATGGACAATGTGGATTTTTGGAGTTGTCTTTATTTCTGCTTTTTTTGGAGTTGGTTTCACTGTGCTGAAGCCAGAAGCTTCAGGGGAAAATTCCTGCCGTTTCATGGGGTGAAGGCATTTGTGCACATCCCAAGTGTGCTGGGACTTCTGTGCAACTGGTCTGCCCAGCACGTGCGGTTTCCCTGCGATTCAAAGAGAGTCAGGTTAGGCAACCGAGGAGGCGGCAGCTTATTGTCAGAAAGCTATCAAAGCTTTAATCGGAGAGTTAATGAATTGAAGATGTGACAAAATATTTTTTTCATGCAAAAGCCACTCAAACCCACTTTATAGGCCTCTCAGTAAAGGAGGCTCTGAGTAAGATTCCTTTTAGCAGCCCCATAGAAGCATTATCTATTGTTCCTGAACTTCTAATATTAGCAGGCACGGAGCGTAGCCATTAACCACGTCACTGAGCAGCTGAGCACCTCTCTCTAACGTTTCCAGCAATGCGCAGGTAAAGGTGGCCCCTCCTTGCTGAGACAGTCGTAACTAGAAGTCCCAGGAATACAGCCACGGGGGCAAAGCTGTCAGCCAACAACCTACAGACCCGCCTGCTGCTTGCCACTAAAGCCACCGAGGGCACTGGAAACCGAACCCGATGGAGAATCCGCAGCGCTGGGAGATGGTACTGCTGGGGGTGGTACAAGAGTCCCTGAACTGGCCTGGGACGTGGCTGGGGCAGGACAAGAGTGTGCTAGGACAAAAGCCTTCTTTCTATCCTATTCCTCTTTGAAGGCTGCCCATCTCTTCAGAGTGACAAATGGGAAGGAGTGACTATGACTCCCTGTAACTGCTTGTTCTTCTGCAGCGTAGGAAAAAATGACTTGGACGAAGATGCTGATGCTGACTTTGTTCCCCAGAAAGAAGCGCCGCCAGAAGGTAGGAGTCATGAGCCTGAAAAAGCCAGCACAGCTCAGCACATCGCTCTGGAATTTGGATGCTCTCCCTCGCTTCCCCTGTGGTCTCCTCTGCTCTCTGCCCAGGGGCATGGCAAGGCAAGTGGGTGAGGTTTGCCCCGCAGAGGCTCCTGGGCTCCAGCAAACATTGCTTTCGGTTATCTGTAGATTTTGTCAGAGTTTCCAAAGGTAGGGGAAGGTTTTCCTCCACCATGGGTGGTCCCTCTTCAGGCACCGTCATGGTCTGAAACCTCCGCACAGCAAGAGGGGAGGGATGAACGGTGTCAGGAGGCGAGGGGGGAGAGCTTACAGTGGTTTGGGGCTGGCTGTACGGGCCAGGCAGGTGAACTTGTTATGCTCTTTCCCGCAAGCAGTGCGGCACAAGGGGAATCCGAGATGGAGTCGAGGACCAGCGAGAAGCGGGCTTCTTGTGAGAGGGGAATGGGTAGAGGGAGAGGCAGAAAGCAAGCCCGTGTGTTACTGACCCCGAGCCTCTGGGGCGGGGGGGCAAGGCGGCATTTGCCAGCTGCTTGCACTGACAGCCGGTACCCACCTCTCTGCAGTCGAAGTGCAAAAGGGCTGGGAAGATGCTCGGTGAAGGATCTCGGCCCAGGCTCAGACCTTTCTGAGCAAAGATCCACATAAACATACCACAATTAGTGGTAAATGTGGGCTGGCCCGCTGCCCGTCTCACTTATGCCCCTACTCAAGAGCTGTGCAAACTCATCCTGCCTTCAGGTTCAATGTGAGGTTTAACCGGCTTTTAAACGCTGGGAAGTGCCCTAAACCATTTTGCCTGTGCAGGGAAGTGTCTGCCTGCTGTGCAGCCCCAGCTCCAGTGCCTGGTGCTCCAAGAACGGCACTCTTGGCCAAAGGGTCCTGAAGGACACGGGGTGCCGTGCAGAAACCCGGCCAGGACCCGAGCCTCGCGCCCCAGCCTTGCCCAGGCAAGCAGGCTCTGCCTCCTGCTTCTCCCATGCAGTGCGTCGAACTGCTCGCGGGGAGCACCCAGCTTGGCCCCTCTGCAGTCGGGGAGAGGGACCAGGAGTCGGCGGCACCGTGCACAAGAGCTGCATCTCCCTCAGGTGCCTGGCTCAGGCTGGTACCGGCCGTAACGGGAGCACTTCGGGAGGGCACGGTGTTGCAATGTGAACCTGCATTCCGCAATAGCGCTCTGGGTTATTTCTTTTCTGGGAATTTGTTTCAAAATACTTTGTGTGTCTTTGCAAATGTTCCATCTCCTCTGACTCTGGAGAACCCTTGGGAAGACCTCATTCCGGTGGGAGTGGAGAGGTCCGCGTGCAGGGGAACGTCACCAGCTGCCAAGGTGAGAGTAAGGCACAGACTTGTAGGATATGACCCCAGACCAGAAGCTGACTCCTTTTGAGGTGCAAAAACACAGATGCACCCCCAAAACAGTTTGCTTGCTCTTTCCAGGTGAGCGGTGGAAGCGCAGCAGCCAGGGTAGGTACAGTCTGCCATGTCCTGCAGCCCCAGCTGCCCCCCAGCAGGGAACGGCGCTGATTTCAGCGGGACCCCTGCGTGGCCAGGGTCTCTCCTGTTCCAGAATTGAACCTTTTATGATAACACTAATCACTTCACTTGCCTGGAGCCTAATTAGTACATAACTAGGCAAAATGTATTTGCTCACGCTGGTCCTCGCTTGTGCTTGCACGTTCGATGCAGAAATAAAGAGGCTGAAAGCAGTTAAAGCCTTGAACGTCGTTTAAGTAGCCGTGAGAGTAGCCGTGAGCCCCGCTCCCCGTGCTGGGGGTCGCCGGCAGCCCTCGGGCGGGCACCCAACGCTCGGGCGCTGGGGTGGCCCCACTGGAGCCACGGGCCGGCCTGCTCGCCTGGGGGCGGCGGCGAAATACGGAACCGGGGGCAGCTGCCTGCGGCTCGCCAAGGGCGTGCTGGTACGTCTGCGTTGTGTATTCAAAATAAGGCCGTAGCAGCCCAGGCGGCTGCTTTGCGGAGCTGGTCTCTGCCTGCAGCTGTAACACGGGTAAGATCACTTTTTATTTCCAGCGAAAGCCCCCTGAAGGCAGGCGGGCAGGGACGGGCGCTGCGCGGTACCACTGAAGGGTTTCCGCAGGGGAATGGGGAAACTTTCGGCCAGGCAAGGCCAACACCGAGCAAGCCCCTCGCCCCCGGCGCGCTCCTCCGTCAGCGCAGTGTCACCGGTCGCGCCTCAGCCTCGCTAACGGCCGCCCGCGGTGCGGGCACCTCCGCCACCGCGGGGCGGCAGGGGCGCGGGGGAGGGCTGGGGGGGTCCGCTGGGCGTGGGCAGCCGTTCCTCTGCTCCGCAGCTCTGCCGTGGCGGGGGGAGGAGGAGGAGGAAGAGGGAGGAGGAGGAGGATGCCGCGGCGCCGCTGCCCTGCTCTGAAAGGCTCGTCCTGTCAGCGGAGCAGCCGCCCCGAGTTTCTGACCAGGCGTTACCGGTGCCAGCCCCGCCGCTGCCGCTGACCGCCCGCCGCCCCTCAGCTCGCTCCGCCCCCGGGCCGGCTGCGGGCAGTCGGCGGGGCGGGGGCCGCTCGCCCCGTCCCCGCCGGAGGCAGCCGGGCTGGCGGCGGCGCCTCCCCCGGCCCCGGCCCCCGCCCGCGGGGCCAGCGCCGCTGACACGCCTCGGCCGCGGCGGCAACAAAGGCGGGCGGCGGCGGTGAGTGGCCGGGCGGGCGGCGGGGCCGGGGCCGCAGGTGCCGGGGGCGGCGGGAAGGGCCGCGCCGCCCCCGGCGCGGTCTCGGGGGGCCTCGGCGAGGCCGGGCCGGGGGCGGCCCACGGGCGGCGGGCGGTCTCGAGTGAGCGGCGCGGGGCGCTCCCGTGGCTGGCGAGCGCCGGCTCTGCTGCGGCGTAACTTTATTGATTCCTCTTTTTTTTTTTGATTATTCTTACAGCCCCATAAATACAAACTTCTAAGCGGCAGCTGCTCGTGGCCGTGGCCGCCTGGGCTGCTCGCCCCCCTGCCTCGGCCGGGCACCCCGGCCGTTGCCGGCCTCCTCTCCGCCGGCGGGGCCCCGGTGCCGGTACCGGCGGGGCTTTGCCAGCAGAAAACCGAGCCCATCCTGGCCGGGGAGCCTTGCCCAGCGCCGGCACCGAGGGCGGTCGGGCGGGGGATGAGGCAGATAACGCCAACGAAAAGCGTACCCCGTGCCTCCAGCCCCTTCCCCTCCTGTCTGTGCTTATTCTCATCTGAATTTAACTGATCTTTGCCGGCGTGGGTCGGTCCTCACGGACCTATGAGTGGTAGCAAAGGTTATACGCTGTAAGCAATTTTGGAAGTAGCTAGATTCGTTTTTAATAGCTCACAGCGCGTTAGACCGCAGGGAGGGAAGATAATATTTAACGTGCTTTCTGTGTTGCCAAGCGTTAGTGTCTTGCTTCGGGGCAAATCTCGTTTGCTGTATTTACGGGTCCCCCTGCGAATCGGGGCGGTGGAACGGGACCCGGGCAAGGAAAGGAGTGGAAGCTGCTGCTGCTGCTCGATGCTCTTCCCGTAACCATTTGCTGCAACTGGATCTAATCACTGACAGTGTCAAAACAAAAATATCTGAGAGGGAAAAGGTGCCATCGCAGGGCAGCTGGATGGAGCGGGAGATTTTCTTGGCTGTGAGGGAGTGAGAAACCAGAGCTGCCTATTAATGTGCAAGGAATGAATATAACTTGCAATGTGCAGCTCCTTCCGTAGTGGCACACTCACCGGGCTGCGCTTGCCTAAAAGGTCTATAGGTAACCTAAGGGGATTTTATAACCTTCCTTACACAAAGGATTGTGGAGTAATTTTCCTAGGCTGGCATACCCTTAAATACGTGGGAGCGCTGTGATGCTTGCCTGCGGCAGCCGCCCGCTCTCGGAGGGGAGGCAGTGGAGGGAGGCCCCAACAGCATGGGGCAGGCTTACCTAAAACGTGTTGCCGAGGGGGAAAGGGGTGGCTTTGTGGCCTCAGCTTTTGCTGAAAAACTTGGTGTATCTTGCAGGGTTGTCCTCATCGGCTAGGGTCCAGGGCAAGATAAGGTAATGAGCACCCATCCCTCGCACTTCATAACCGTGCCCTTTTGCCTGCGTCACGGTGTCAGGGAAGGTTTAAGTGAAGCTTTGAGCGACTGAGGAGTTTGTATAGACATGAGTGATGCTGAATGTTCCCCAGGAGGAAGAATATTCCCAGGAAAAATCTTCCCCAGAAGGCCCCTGGGACAGAGGCCAAGAGCGTCTAATGAGGCAAACTTTTCCTATTAGCTGCAGCTTGTGCTGCTGGAGGGCGAGGGCTTTGGGGGGCTGGAGTCAGCAGGCACGGGAACCTCTGAGGGCAGGCAGCCCCGCTCCAAGCCTCCTCTGCTCCGGGCAGCCGATGGCCTCGCCTCGGCATAAGCTGCTGCTTTGGAGGTGATGCAGGTGCTGAGTCTAGACAAATCATCTGATTTCTTTTGGATTAGCTAATAAATCGGTTTTCTGCTGCTGGAGGTGACTGTGCTGCAGAGACGAGCAGCTCTGAGGCACCAGGGCACGTGTGCCTGGGGAGCTTGGGCGCAGCCGCCATGGGTGCTGGGGACAGGACAGCCGTGCGGGGCTGCAGCTTGGCTCCAGATAAAACTATCCACTGGCTTGCTTTCCTTCATTTTATGCTTGCTTCCCTGAGGTAGGCAAAATACTGTGGAAGGAGCTCTGGTTTGGACCGTGTTCGTATGCAGCGGCGGTGACTTTGTGTGGGCTTTGTAGGCGTATTGTGGGGTCCTCTGCCTAAACGTGCGCCTCTGGCAAAAGCAGCAGCTGACCTGAAAATCCTCCTTAGGAGATGGACAACCCGTGCAAGTGAGCTGCCACGTTATCAGTGCGGCTGCCGTGCTCAGCTGGGCACGTGTGTGTCTCTCCCTAACAAGCAAATGTGAGGTTAAATTTCAGATAGCAGGAGGAATACATGCTCATCTTTACCTAACGCCTGCGCAAACAAATATTTGTTGATAGGCTTTGATAAGCAGGCTGCTTGCTCGGTGGCTGCTGTTTGTTTGCAAATGCTCTGTAACTTGGTTAAAACCAAACTGCAGAAACGGAGGTGCATCGTTGTGCACCGAGACCTAGTTTTCTATCGACAAGATAGACAAGTACTTAAATCTTAATTTGAAGTGATTGCTGGCAGAGTCCTCTGTTGCAGGAGCTGGAAATGCATGGGAGGAATTAGAGGTGTCAGTAGGGGATGGCCAGGGGTGGGCTGATGAACAGCAGAGCAGCCGCAGCCAGTAACGCTTCCTATCTGTAACTCTGACCTTGAGACTGTGGCGCAAGAGGCACTCGGCTGCAGAAGCAGGTTACTGCATACTCAGAGGCTTCTTTCCCTGCCTGCCTGTGTTGGGGGTAGGTGGCCCGCCGAAGGGCAGCCCTTTGCCGAAGGTAGCGCGTGATGACGCTGCCCACGCAGGCGCTCGGGAAGCGCGCGTCTCTCCCTGCGTCCGAGTTGCTTCAGGCTGGAGGAGGTGGAGGGTGATCACGGGTGCTAGCCAAAATCCATGCCAGGTTGTCTTGGCCTTTGCTCTTGGGCTGGCTGGCATGGAGGAGATGTTTGAACTCAAGTTCTGCCACCTCCTGTGCGTCTCCTGACCCGCTTGCTTTGGTGCATCGGCAGCTTTTGAACGGTCAGAAATGGTGCAGCCGAGCCATAGTCCTCCTCCCTTTCCGCAGGAGAGGCTCAGCGGTGCGCACAGCCCTCGGGGAGAACATCGTTCTCCAGTTCTCAACTTGACATTCATCGAGATCACAACAAAAGATTGACAGAATCGTTTTGATGATCTTATACAAAATGCACGGACCTTTTCCATAGCCCTCAGATTTTCCTAGGGTGATGTAAATCACAATTCTGCACAGGATTAGCAATCAAAGAGCATTATGAATCAATCTGATACTTTGTCTTAACCATTGCTCTTCTTACATTGCTGACCTACATACTACAGCTTTCACTGTAACTGCTTCGCTGAGGACGGGCTTTATTTCCGAGTGTAAGGTGGCCCAACCGCCAGAGATCTTTGTGTTTGGAGAACGTTTTCAATTGAGATTACGTAGAGATTGACTAAAATTCCTGGTGGCTTAAGATGTGCTTGAAGTCTATGCTGCTTCGCTGGTAACTTGTCTATGAAGTGTGCAATATAAGTGGTTCCTTTGAATGGTCTTTTAATTATAATTGTGCTGTTAAAAAAATAGAAGATGGGATGAGATGCTTTCAGTATAAAGTGCTCTTAAGATGTCTAGCCAGCAGGAATCATTGTTAGCAGATGCTCTAATCACTTGTGTGATTAAAAACCTTGGAAAAACTTACATATTTGAGCCACTTGCTTATAGGTAAAAGTCAAGGTTTGTTGCCTTCCTGAAACATGCGCTGCAGTTCAGCCTTTAGTGAGATGGGAACCCAATGCTTCCTCCATAAAATCCCTCCCCAAGGTTCACTGACAGTACCGGTGCGAATGCACGTCTGCTTGTTCCACTGGCAGGTGAGTTTTCCTTCTGATTCCTGGCATAATGAGGTGAACGACGTTAAAAAGGAGGGTCTAGAATTGGGTCTGCGAAGCGGTGACGTAGCTGTTTTAAGGCAGCACTTAAGCCCGTTCCTACCTGTTGTTACGATTTCAGCTCTGCAGGATAGACCCTTGGTTTGAAGGGGGCAACGAGAAGCACGTGTGCTCCTGTGCCTGGGCTTCCCAACGTGTACCGGTAGACTGCACGTGTGCTTCTTGGTGTGTTCACTGGTGCCGGGGTCGGTGAAGGTCCTTTCAAGAGGAGTGCGTGTACCGCAGCATGTTCACTTGGCAAGTCTTGGGTATGAAATTTGGTCCTATGAGCTACTAGGAGCTCATCTGTGAAACCAGCACCCGGGCCGCGTGACTGAGCACCTCTGCGCGACACGGGAGGTCTGTCCACTAGTGTTTTTGTCTCGGCTGGTGCCAAGTGGTGTCTTTACTCAGCTCGGGCTTGCCGGTCCCTCAGCTGTGTTGGGAAGCTGCCTACTGGGTTCTGCCTTGGGTGCTTGGCTTGGGGCGTCTCTGAGCTTACAGCAAGTCGTCAGATGATCTTAACTATTTGCTCGTGATCTGCTGCTCGCAAGTTACCACAACCTCTGCTGTCAAACAAAGGCTGCACAGAAAGCTGCAGCACAGCACCTTGCTGCTGCTGCTTCTAATAGCTAAAAAAGGGTCTGCTCCTGAGGTCTTTATTTAAAATAGAAACGCTGCACAGAGTAATCCCCCTTTTAGCAACAGGATGCTGAAGGGCAGGGAGGCCTCTGCTTTGTAACGTGTGCTCCCGTGCCCCAGATGCCTTTGCCTGGGAGCGGTAGGTCTGTGCAGACGGGAGAAGAGAGCTCTTTGCCAGACGGCACTTGCGTTTCTGCGTGCTCCCGAGGTGCGTTTCCCCCAGGAACTGGCGGCTGCTGAAACTTAACCGAGCCAAGCCGCTTGCTGGTCCGTACCTCCGTGCTGCCGGAGGAAGCAGAGAACGCAAACGCGTCCCGCGCGGGATGCCAGGCTGCGTGTCGGCACGTTGCATGCCGGTCTTGCTTCAGCAGCTGGCGGGCGCCTTGTGCTGGAGCCCGGGCCGGGGTTCCTGGGGGTGAGGGAAACTGGAAAGAAGCTAACGCTCCCCTCGGAAGTATTGCATCCGTTCCCACTTACCATGGACGCAGCAGTTTGCATTTTCACCTGGAAAAATTTTGCAGAAGAATGGGAGTTGTTGACAGGACTGATGAATTTTTTTAAAATGCAGTTATGGCTTGCCCGTTGTGTCTTTGTAATGCAGCATTCGCCGATGAGAAAATCGAAGGGGTTCAAAATCAGACTGACTGCGTTCCCGGGATTTTCTGCAAATACCCCGCGCGTGGCAGCGGAGTCCCTGGCCTGTGGGGAGGGTGTGCTGACCCTCAGTGGGATGGGGTGACAACAGAAGTTGTCAGGGCAATCTTACAGAGGACTAATCTCAAGGAGCTGCTTTTTATCTTGAAATAACATTTAACTTGCAATACCAGAGTAATGAGTTTTTTGGGTTTTTTCTAAATTCGTTTGTAAGACAGAATCCTCGGGAAGCGCCGCTGGCGGAGGGGTAGCGTGTAGAGCTCCCTGTGCCTTCTGGACAGAGCAGCTCAGGCACAGGCCATCTCGAAAGCAATTAGCTTGTATTTAAAATAAAAAAAGAAATAAAGATCGTCTCTGCTCAGAGAAGATACCTTCATGCTGTGAGCTGCATTGCCTAGCAAGAGTGAAAATTTGAGCGCGATCCTTTGTTAGCTAACTTGTGATGTTAGGTTTCTTTATTGGGTTGTTTTTTGGTTTTTTATTTCCTTCCGCCAAGGGATAGTTCTGCATAACTTAAAGATTTTTACTTCGGTCCAGGGATGGATCATCACTGTGTTACTTCTTGATTGTCCCTATGACCCGACTGTAATCCTGCCATTCTTGTGCTTGCAAGGGGTCCTAAGGAAATTAGAGGTTTGGATGTACAAGATTCTAATTGTTGGGATCAAACTAATTTTTTTTGTTGTTTGCATTGTTATATAAATTTATCATACTCCACCCAGCTCTTACTTCCTCAGCAGAGATTTAGTATAAAGAATTGTCGAGGAGTTGGGCACTTTGTAAGTGAGGTCCATCAGCAGAAACAGAGCAGAGATGGAAACGTTGTGTTCTGGCTCCTCTGTGCTGATTTTTTCACGGGTGGGTCTGACTGAAATACCGTGTGTGTTTTATGAGAGTCTGGAACGTGCTGGATGGATTTTGCTCTCATCCAGATAATTGTATCTATGAATTTGAAGTTTGTTTCCTCTTAACAGTCTTGAAGGTCACAAGCCTTGCCATGAAAGAGTGGAGCTTTCCTGGGAAGATCATAAAAGAGCGACCAGTTGTGGCTTAACAAATTCCTTTCAGCGCTTGATGGCATGTATTTTATGGAGCCTGTACCTCTGCTTAGGAAGCTGCCTTGTGCCTCTCTGAACAAAACGCGTCCTTGGAGGAGAACCTCCTCTCCAGTAAGTGGCACGCTGTGGGTCACGTGCGACGGCGAGGCTGCCTGCTTTTCACAGCGATCTGGAAAGCACAGAGAGGTGGGAGAGCCGCACAGAAGGAGTCTCCTTTTCCTTTGGTTCACCTGCTGGTTTTCAAAGCGGTCACTACTTGCTGTCGTCTATTTTATTCTTTTATAATCTAGCGTGGGTGTGGACGAGGAATATTTTAGGTCCTGTGGATGCGGCTCAGCAATTTCAGATGTGGTTAGAAGAGCTTTTTTAAAAATCGAGAGGAACTCCTTCAAGTCTGCACCTGGGGTAAAAATCAGATTAATTTTCAAGTGTGCTGTAGCTCCCTTCTGCCTTTCCGCTCTCAATCGTGGAAACTTCCTATAAATTCGTGAATCACTTTGTAAAACAGCGATCTGTGTTTCAATGAACTATGTACTCGGAGGTCGAGACGTTTTCCTAGTTATTAAGGGAGTGCAACTGGATAAATATTTTATTAGATATTCATGGATTGTTTACTTAGATGGATAGATGATCATATACTTGTAACCTAAGGAGAAAAATTCAGAAATGTTAATTAAAGACTAGTTGTTAAATTTATAAATTGTTAAATAGTACGCCGGGTGAGGACAGCAAGTAAAACCCTGCGGGTAATTTTTCAAATGCTCCATCTCGCGCCTAAGCATCCTCGCGCGGGTGCCAGCGTTCCACAGCTGGGAAGCGTTCTGAACCTCGCGTCCTGCCCCGCGCGCACCGGAGCGGGGCGCTGGGGCGGTGCGTGGCTCCGGCGCGGTTGCGGGGGCAGGAAGGGGGTGGCCCTGTCACAGCCGCTTCTGCCCGCGGCTCAGCTCTGCCGTCGGCAGCGTTTTGAACCGAGTCTTAGCCCATCCGAGCCCGTACTGGGCGGTGCTCAGCCCTCTCGGCACCTCAGCGGTGGTCTGATCGGCGGCTGGGCCGGCAAAACCGGTCGCTGCTACCAGGAGGTCTTTCTTCCAAGCTTCCACCCGCGTGGATCTCCCCTGGTTGCCATGATCTGGGAAAAAGCCAAACCCGGTGTGTGATTAGACACGACGCAGGGCTCCCGGGGAGCGGAGGGCGCAGCCGCGAGCGTGCGGGCAGCCCCCCGTGTCCCCTGGGCGGGCAGCCCCAACACGTGCTGCGCTCGGCCAGCTGCTGCCTGGGGGCTGCGGGACGGCGACGGTGACTTTTGGAAAGCGTGGCCCACCATTTTCCACCCAGCCCGCCTAAGCTCACCTGCTAGGATTTTGGTAACTGCGGGCTGTGCCGGTGGTGGGGTTTTCCTGGCTAGCTTTTTCCATCCCTGACTGCCGAGTGAAGACACTCGGGCTGGGTAAGAAGGTCATCGCGTCCTGCTTCGCCCCATCTGAGGTTGCCCCGCAGGCTATCACATGTTTTAATGCTGTGTGTTGCAATCTTGCAGTTGTTTTAAAGCATTTCTTAGACAGGCAGCCTAAAGGGCATCTTGCAGGCATGCCCAGAATATCGAGTCTGCACGCCTTTTCCCTTGGCCAAATGCCTGGCTAACCGTGTGCTCCAGGAACCCTTTTCCTCCTTCCAGTGTTGCTCCTTCTAGACCCTCTCAGCTCCTGCCAGATTCCAAAGCAGCCGTCTCCTAGAGAGCTTTGGGTCTCCCTGGTCCTTGAGCGTCTTTGAGGCCCCCCCCCATCTTTTGCTTTCTTTCTCTTAGGTTTCATGAAAACAAACTCTGGAATTGGAGGAGAAAAAAATAAAGAAAACAACCAAACCAAAAACCCCTCCAAATGTCCAGATACATGCTCCCTCTCTTATCTCTAGTTACACTTCTTATTTTTCCCCAAACTGAAGTTAGCTGTTGATGTTATCGGTAATTCTAATGAAATTTTTTACGGGCCGTTACCCGGAGACTGTTAGCTGTGTGTTTGTCAAAAAGTAGCTGTACTGGTTCAGAGCTGCAAAAACGACCGCCTTAAAAAAAGCCTGGGTAGAAGCTACTTTGGTGTTGCTCACTGGAAAAAGAGCCTTTCTTCAGCTCTGGTTTGGGGAGGAGGATCAAGGAAGTTGAGTTTATCTCGAGCAAGATGAGTTTGAAATGGAAACATTCACGCTTGCGGTACTTTGTCTGGGGAAAGCGGTGAGAAACTTCTGCGAAGCTGGTAGGTGTGAAAAAAGGATCCTGCTGGGGTGTTGCCTGGGTGAGGCTGCTGCTGGGTGGAGGAGGTGGGATCAGCCATAATTCGTGCACGTAGTCTTTCTTCATGGCCGTGAGGTAGCTCCTGCTTGAACGGCGGCTGTTGTGAGGGCTGGCAGTGTTTCTGTTGCTGCACTGTGGCCTGATGAAGCGTGGGAAACAGAAAGTCCTGCTCGAACTTGCCTTTCAACAGCCGCGGTTCTGGCTCTGTTTGTGGGAAGGCAGCGCGACAGCGGGGATTTCTTCGCTAGCGCATCCCAATAATGTCACAATTTGGGCCCGTGTTTCCCCAGGCATATGGCCAAGAGAGCCATCAGTGACTGGATTTTCAGTTGCTGTCCCTCGGGGCTGTAATCCTGTTCCTGGGTAGCAGAGGTTGAGGTCTGGCAGCGGCGATCGCATCATCCCCTAATCCGCGCCGAAGGTATCACCTTAGTGCCTTCACTGCTCTCTGCTTTCTTGGCCGCTGAGCCACTCTTCTGCCAAAGGGACGGTGTGTGGGCTTCCGTGCCTTCTGCAGGACCGTTGAATTTGTCCGGTGATTGCAAAGACTTGTTGCTCTGAGATAAAGTCAGGCCGCTTAAGCGTAAGCTGGCCAACTTCCGCGTGTGCCTGGAATTAATTGCAGCAGTCTGCGGTAGCCCTAGGATTGTCCTGGGAGTTGCTTTACTAAAGGGGAAACGTGTCTTTAACGAAAGTGGAGGGACTTTCGTATTTCCCCTGGAAACTGCTGCCTTCTGCTCTAGCTTCAGCAGTGGCTGGTGTCTCAAGTCTTTCTCCTGCAGTCTTGTGAAGCGACTGAACTGCGTAAGGGTCAATGGTAGCTTGTTAGGCTGAAGGCATCACAACCAGGCAAAGCTACCTCCCGTCAAAATGAATGCAACTCATGGAACTCCTGTAGTTCAGGTTATGTTCATGCCTTTCATTTTATTTTTTTATTATAATTTATTTATAAGAAGGTTCCATTTTGTAGCAGTGGTGTATTCTAGTAGCATCAGCCATGCCAAAAATTTATATATAAATGCAACAGTTTACATTGTAGAAATGGCAGGTTTAGTGAGTGTTAGTGTCCTTGTGGAATTGTTAAGCTGTCAGCCTGGGCCTCAGTAGCAGGAGAAAAGGATTGCAAAACCAGGCTCTCAGAAGGCAGGATAGCATTTAAGTTACTTATACGGCCCAAATTTGACTCGTGTGTGCGCTGCAGCTCCTGATTGCATGGTTTCACAGCTGCTTCTCAGCATGATGCTGCCTCGTTCATTTTGCACAAAAAACGTGTATTTGTGGTTGTTGTTTTTTTTTTTCTTTTTGCTGCTTGAGACTGTGCTTTACTCGTTGTGCACTTAAACCCTGCCCCAAAGACCAAAACGTAAGATCTCCAGCACATGCGTCTCTGTGGTGCTCCTCCTAAAAGTCTGAACATCTGCACTTCTCAATGCGTTGGTTGGAAAGCATCTCCGTATAGATGGGGACCTGAGGCATGCAGAGGGTACCCAGACAATTTTGGGTGCTCTTCTGGGAGTTTGCCAGGACTTCACTCCTCTTAATAATTTCTGACACCCGTGGAATGCAGTTCTGGTGCTGACAACTCATCCCCTGTGCAGATTTGATTGTGGGTCTGACCTTGTGCAAGGGTGCGGCAATAAGGGATGTGAAAAGTTTATTTTAAGATGTTTGTTTGGTTTCATAGCAGCTTTAACAGAAGCGAGGCAGGAATCACTTCTCACTGGCAGCTTTGATGTGCCTGTCTCACGGCACTTTATCTGGCCTTTGTGCCTTATTTACGACACCTTTTTTTTTAAACTTACTTAGTGGAAAAAACCCAGGCGGAACCTTGCTTCACACAGCAGAAGCGCTCTCTGAATGACGGCACGGAAGGTAGTATGCTGTGACAAAATGAGGTGCAGGATTATAATGTCTTTTTGTGTGTGTGTTTTTATGATGTGTGGGGAGAGGAGAAGGCTGTTCTGCCAAGGGCTGGGCTCCTGAGCCCACCACACAGGCTGCTGCCACTTGCGGACGGTAGCAACCAAACAGTCTTCCCTATGGATCATCAGTGGAGAGGATAGGATGCTCTGCTGGTAGGTTGTGTGGAGAGGATTTGTTGGCTGGCTGGCACTGGTGACCTGCGGAACCGTGGGCTCTGTCAGTGGCCCGAGAGACAGGTAATTACTCCAGCCGTTGCCTCTTCTCCAGCTTGTTCCCAGACCACCTCCAGGTCCTGCCTTAGTCGTCTTCATGGAGCAGTCCTGGTCTGAAGTAGCGCAGTATCTCATTCTGGTTCTTGGCTGAGCCCTTGTCTGGGCTTCACCTCCCATTCCCCTGCATCAGGTAGACCTGTCCTACCCAGGGTTTTGATGATTATGTTGTAGGAGAGTTGTTCTGGCAAGATTTCTAATTTTGGGATGAATCAGCATTAGCAATTAAGCAATAAACAAATAACCATTTCTTTTACAAGAAAACAGACAGCAGGATGTTTTCCTCTGCTGAAGCAGCCATCAGGCAACTGGTTATGCTGCAGCTGGGTGAGGCGGGAAGGAGAAATAATTTCTCACCCGTAGAAAGAAGATGAGCCATAAGTCTCTGCCAGCTGCCAGTGGGAGGGGTGCTCAGTGGCAGCAGAGGCTTGCTGTCTCCTCTCGCCTCCTGGTCTGGGATTGCTGTTAGTGCACGTACCTGTCACACCAGAGCCTGGTTGTTACGAGGGTATTAATTAATTCCCTTCAGGCAGATAAACTCACCTGGGCTGGTACTAGACCTTCAGCATCCTCCAGTATCTTTCCATACAGATCCTTGGTCTGAGGGGAGGAAGAATTAATGATAAATTAATGATAATTTTTACAACATTGTTGTGCGTGAGGGGGTAATTTTGGGTCCTTACTTAACCTTGGCATCTTCCAAGATATCTTTTTTTCCAGTAACTCCCTGCTGGTATTCCTGATGGTGTAAATGCCTGCCCTGAAGGAGCGCTGCGTGGCTGGACAACCGGTGTGCAGGGCTTGCTCGGCCGCCTGTGCTCCTCTGCGTCCCTTTTCTCTCCTGTTTGCGTCGTTTCTCGCACTTAAAGGTGCCCTTACTGCTGGCCACAAAGCCTGGCGTGAGCACAGCCTGCAGCAAGGGGATCCTGGCTGGGGATTTCCTAGCCTGACATGTAAATGTGCCGGGGCTCAGGCTCACCGTCACTCATCCAGCCTTCCTGTGCCGCATTACAGCTGTCCTGTGCTCTGCCTGTCCAAATCTCCTCGCCCGAGGGTGGCTTGCGCTGCTTGCTCGCTGTGATGGCTGACGCCTTGCTGGGTGAGCTGCCCTCAGAGGGGCAGCTGCGCCGAGGTACCGCTGCTGGCCAGGAGAAGCGAAGAACGTTTTTCGGTCTAGCAGCCAGCTCTTTCCGTTTTCCTCCTCTTTGACCTAACCCTCAAGTGTCTTACTTTCATTATTTCTCACCCAGCGAGAACCTGCGCTAGCCGGCGCTGGTGGGACCTCAGCGCTCGTGGTAAGGCATAGCGTGCCGGTGCGGCTTTGCACCGAGCAGCACCCCTCTTCTTTTTTTCTATCTTCCTCCTTTCTTGCTTTTTACCTTTCTTTTTTTTTCTGTCTTCCTCCCTTTTTTAATCACACAAACTTTGTAAAGCCTAAGCTTACCGTTTGCCCACTGCTTTCCCTCCCCTGCCATGGTGTGCTGCAGTGGGTTAGGCTCCTCGGACGGTTCAAGCTGACAGTAATTTGGGATATCAGCATATTAGGACCTCTACTTATGCTCTGAGCGCTTGGGTTCCCTGCTGAGAGCAGAAGGCTGAGCTACTGGACGTGGGGGTGAAACATATGCCAGGCCATGCATGTACACTGGGAACTTGCCCGGGGCAGTGTAATTACGGGAGGCGGTGTTTTTCGAGCGGACTGTGTGCTCTCACTTGCTAACAGTCTTGTGATTAATATCTTATTTAAGAGGATTTTAGGACACGTGCTGCCGTTACACTGAGTTTCTTTTAGAAGTAGGGGGGAGGTTAGCAACATAAACTCTGTAAAGGCTCTTTTGTGTTTCCAGCAAGGGTCACCGGAGAAGTGCAGTGCATCGCTGCTCCGTTGCATCAGTGTAGGTGGTAGGTTTTGCTATTAATGGTTCGACGGGAGAGGGATCCACAAGAGTGGCTTTGCACAAGTGTTTATACAAGCTGCATTGCTGAGATCTCCTCAGGGACCCACAGCTCCAGTGCTGAGGGTGAGTTCTTCGGCGCCGATCTCGGCATTAGCAGCTCTCTCTGACTTCTGGCGTCAGACTCTGGGGAGTTCCGCAGCCAGCGGGTCTGCACCAGCAGATTTTGCCTTCATGATAAGGCTCTGTGTGCTGTTTTAGTTGAGCACAAGTTATGTTCAAAGGTGTTGGTGGTTTGGTTGTTGGCCTTACCCAGGACACTCTTGCCTGTGGTGTGGGGAGAGCAGCATCTGCAGGCTCTGGGCATTTCCGTGTCGCTGCTGACTTGCTGTGTGGTCCCGGCTGACAGTTGTAGTTCCCACTCTGGTGGTTGCTGTTCAGGCTGATGTGGCTGTCTAACATCTTCCCCTTAATTTCTTTCCTAGGCTAGAGAACTCGATTAGAAGGGAGATGGGAGCATGAAGAATTGCGTGCGGAGCACGGATGCGCTCCCTGTGGTGGCATCTCCTACAGATCTTACCTGGCAATCTGCTTCTGCCTGGAAGGGTTTGACAGGAGCCGCTGTGGACAGTGAAGGAGCCTGGAGATGAAGGTGATGACCATGGCTCTTCCTCTCCTTTTCCCTGCCCCTCTTTTCCCTTTCACATGCCTGCAGCAAGAGCACAGCTGCTGTCGGCGTGACGAGTCCCACATGCATTCAGCGGCACTGCTCTTTGCACTGGGGCTGTTCTGTGTTGCATGTGGAGTTGGGATGTCGGTAAAGAAAACAGAAGGGGTTCTCTGCCATTCCCCTTGCAACTATCTTATGTTTCTCTTTTAAAGCAGAATAAAACTTTTATTCTGCTTCATGTGGGAGCCCTTGTAGAAGTTGATACGTATTGGTTATAGTCCAGAGATACATGTCTAAGATCCAGTGATTATTCTGACTTGCATAAAAATTAATATGTGTGCTGGGGCTCGTTTCAGCTAGGACTTTCCCTAGAAACCCTCTGGGGATATTGCCAGTGGTGCTAGTTAGAGTAATTAGCCAGCTGACCTCTGCTGAACATGCCTGAAGTGCTTCTGTTGGTGGTGCCACCACTTTTTCCTTCTGTCACACTTAACCGCCGGCATCCTGCCCTTATCGCAGCGCTGCAAGCCTTCGGCAGCTGCCTCCTGGGGTGACGAGATAGTCCAAAAGATCCGTGTCATGTATTGAATATTCCTAGAGCTCCGTGCTTCAGCTTTGGGCCTGATTAGTCCAATAATTGTGTGAATGCTGCTACCCTTTGGCATACAATTAGTGTATGCCATGAGGTGTTGATCACGCAAAGCAAGACTCTTGGGCAGCCTGAGTCGCTGCGGTGACTGGGGAAGGTGGTGATGCTGGTGATGATTTCCCCTTTTCTCTTGTGCATGGGAAAGCTGACTTGGTAAGAGGAGCATTTTTAGAGGTGACTGCAAATACAAGTATTTGGTTTATGCCTGTTTTCATGTGGGAAGGAAGTTTGGGAGGACCTCACCGTATAACTGCTTCTTTAAGTCCTTAACTTGCTCACATCAAGAGTGCTAGATGTTGCTCCCCACTTCCTCCTCTGCTGGCAGCATGCTAATCTCTCCTCTGCTTAAAACCTGAATCTTTAATACGGAAAGCGCACCACCCTTTCTTCCTTTCTGGCCAGGGAACATGTCTCCCTCCCAGTGTTGTATTACCTTTAGCATTGCAAACTGAAACACTTGGGCTGGCGTGCTGGAGCTCCAGCAGCCCACCTACCTGGGGGCTGCTGGACTGACATCCAGCCAAAATTTGCACAGATGTGAAGATGGAGCGGTGTGGGGCCTGGGGAGTGATGGCAGGAGTGGCAACGCTCTGCTGGAGGAAGGTGAGTGGAAAAGAAAGAGCGTGGCACACTGCCTTGGGCGTCTCTGGCAGCTGCTCTTCATGGGGAAAGAAGGAAACTAAGCTGGAGACAGCTCGACTTCTGGTTACGTGGGTTTGGGTATAGAGTAGAGGATCAAAAAGCAGGTCAGACATGGAGCTCCGCCTCTGTGAAACTTTTTTTTTTTTTTAAACAAGAGTGTTTTTTAGTTTTGTTCTTCTTCCTTGTTTGTCTATGGCAATCCTCTGCTCTCCAGACAAAGACGTTACCGTGGGGTGTGACCTCAGGTGGGCTGGTGAGATAGCAGGATCTCATGTAGACATGGGAGTCGTCCTCTCCGGGCAGGTGTGGGAGCACGGGGCAGCTCTGTGTGCCCGTGCAAAGTACAGATGCGCAGCAGTGACTGATTGTTATTATTTTGGCCTTGGTTGGATGCCAGTCTTTAGGACAGCTGAATTCTAAGGCCGAGTGGACCTCTCAAGCATGGATTCACTGCAGAGGTATTCCTTCTCTTAACGTGCCTTGGTGACACCGGACTGAGCAGTTACCTCCCATTTGTGCCAGGACAAAATCTTTAGCCCCTTTTGAAACCCTCGGAAGCCTTTCTGTTGAACGGCCAAACCCAGTCCCGCTACTAAGTGGGGTTTCAGACTAGGCAGCCTGCTTAGGCCTGGCTTGCGATACGCACAGGCTGCTGGGGGAGCTGAGTACTTGAAAACCAGCAAAATTATGTATTTGGTCTGTAGTATCTGTGTCTCTCAGTCTGCTCAACCCTCTTGTCAGCAGCTACGCTGTTTAATGTGTTAATATCTGAAATGGAAAAGTGCCTTTTCTCTTTCCTCCTTTGGGCACATCTGAAATGGGGAAGTAAAATCAAAAACAGGCACCCCCCCGCCCCCCGGAGCTCCGGGGAGCCCCCGGCCCCTGCTCCTGTAGGAAGTGGCTTGCGGCCGAGCAGAGCTCGCCGTTGAGAGGAGGGGCTGTCGGTGCCTTGGCCCCGCGTGGAGGGCTGGCCCTCGCTGGAGGCCGGGTGCCCACCGAAGCCGCTCTGTCACTGCCCTCCTCAGCCGGGCAGGGGAGGGAAAATGTGGAGAAAGGCTGGTGGGTTGAGATAAGGGCAGGGAGATCACTCAGTTACCATCACGGCGAAAACAGACTCCACTTGGGGAAATTAGTTTAATATATTATCCATCAAATCAGAGCAGGGTAATGAGAAATAAACCCAAATCTTTAAAAGCCCTTCCCCCACCCCTTCCTTCTTCCTGGGCTCAACTTCACTCCCGATTTTTCTCTCCCTCCTCACCCCGAGCGGCACAGGGGGACGGGGAATGGGGGCTGTGGTCAGTCCATCACACCTGGTCTCTGCCGCTCCTTCCTCCTCAGGGGAGGACTCCTCACCTTCTGCCCTGCTCCAGCCTGGGGTCCCTCCCACGGGAGACCGTCCTCCACGGGCTTCTCCAGCGTGAGTCCTTCCCACGGGCTGCAGTTCTTCACGAGCTGCTCCAGCCTGCGTACCCCACGGGTGCTGTCCTTCAGGAACAGGCTGCTCCAGCCCGGCCCCCGCGGGGTCCCAGGTCCTGCCAGCAAACCTGCTCCAGCCGGGGCTCCTCTCTCTCCCCACGGGCCCACAGGCCCTGCCAGGAGCCGGCCCCAGCGCGGGCTGCCCATGGGGTCACGGCCTCCTTCGGACATCTCCCTGCTCCGGCGTGGGGCCCTCCCCGGGTGCGGGTGCAGATCTGCTCCCCCGTGGAGCTCCATGGCCGCAGGGCACAGCCGGCCTCCCCGGGGGCTTCCCCAGGGGCTGCCGGGGAACCTCTGCCCCAGCACCTGGAGCCCTCCTGCCCCTCCTGCTCTGGGCCGAGGGCTGCGGGGCTGCTCCGCTCACACGGTCTTGCTGCTCTCTCCAGCTGCAGTTGCTGTTTGTTTTTTTACCCCTTAACTCTGTCCCCCAGAGGCGCTACCGCCATCGCCGATGGGCTCGGCCTTGGCCAGCGGCGGGTCCCTCTTGGAGCCGCTGGCACTGGCTCTGTTGGACACAGGGGAAGCTTCTGGCAGCTTCTCACAGAAGCCACCCCCGCAGCCCCCCACTACCAAAACCTTGTCGTGCAAACCCAGTAGAGTCTAGATGGCTGAAGGTGGAGGAGAGGACAGGGATGTGCTTCAGTGTGTTGCATTCAGGTTTAGCAACGGTTCTCCAAGGTGGGTGTCCAGACCAGTGGAGCACGCTCAGCAGAACCTTGGACCATGTACTGAAATACAGTTCCCTTGAATGATGATAGGATGGTGCATGTGTAACCATATTGTGTGAGATTAACAGAGTAATTAATGCTGCACCCTCGATGCTGAAGTGCGGTGCCAGCCCACCTGCTTGTTTTCGCTGCAGTTTTGCTCCACCATCACTACCAGTTTGGGGCGGCTTTCTCTGCTGGGAGTTGGCTATGGGTGCCCGTGGCTCTGTGGCCACTCTGGTGTCAGCCTGTTACTGTTACAGGCTTCCGCTGTCTGACATGACATGCGTGATGTCCACGCTGTGGCAAAAGATGCCCGTCGCGGACATTGCATCGCACTTGAAGCGTCCTGTGGGACTCGTGCATCAGCTCTGAAACGCCTTGGTGAGCAGAGGACACGAGGCCCGAACAGGCACTGCACGCAGAGGATCCCGGAGAGGTGGGGGAAAAGCTGACCAAAAACGCAGGTAAAGGAGAGGACTTCTGACACAGAAGGCTTGTGGAGGGCGGGAGGAGGGCTGGAGGTGGTTATACGGATCTCACCACGGCAGGAGGGCAGCTGCCTGCCACTGCGCTATGGGGAAAGGCCATGGAAATTAGGGCATCCCCTCGTGCAGTGCCAATGCTGGAGGGGGCGTGTGGGGCCTTAGGGAGGATTTCCCAGGAGGAAGAGGAGCGTCCTGGAGATGCAGACACAGTAGGAAGGCACCCGCTTCCTCCCAGGTAGCGCATATACCCGTCTCCAGCCCTCCTCCCACCCGCCGCGCAGCGCTGTGCATCCCTGCTCTCTTAAAAATAGCTCTTCTGAGGACCGCCGCCATCAGGGGAGCGGCTTTGCCAGGCGCTAACGGCCGGCGCTGCCGTGCGACTGTTGGATCAGGCGGTGCGGAGCGCAGCGCTTTCATCTCTCCTGGCGAAGTCAAAGGGTTCAGGGCAGCCGGTGTCTCTAGACAAGCGCTTGGGAAATTTCCGCTCGGCTTCCCTGCTCTCACACAAATGGTTTTTCACCTCTTTGGGCTGTAATCTGCCGAGATCTCTGAAAGAGCTGTGATGTTTGGTCAGCTTGTCAAGAACCTCTCAGGAAGGGCACGGGAGGTTAACTGCAAGTGTGCTCATTTCTGATGCACTGATGTTCCATCCTCTTTGAGACGGCTACAGATAAAGCCTTACGGAGATCCAGACAAGATAAGGCTTTACGCACAACCCAGCGTGAGAGGAACCTAAAAAACTGGGACAGGGTTATGATTTTTACCACTGTACTTTGGGGAAAAAAACAACATTGGCCCTAGCAGACTTCAGAAAATGTTCATCAGTCTGATGCATTTTTTTAAACTAGTGCTTTCTGTATCTAATAACTTTAGAAGGAGGAAGAAGAATTCAGAGAAGATGACTTGTAAAATTAATTTCCCTTGACAACGTAGAACTCTGACCTATATGTGTGTTGGACGGCTTATGAGAAAGCTTTTATTTCAGCAGTGTCAATTTCTTACTGTATCCTGAATGCATTATTACCTGATTCAAAAATAGGTGGGAATAGGTATATAAGTACAAATGTATATGTATTTGTTAGGTATTGGAGAGAGAGAGAGAGATGCACATTTCGGTGGAAGCAGAAGAACCTTAGCTGAATTGGCTTGCTTCTTGAAAAATAAAAAAAAAAAGAACAGAAAGACCAATGAAATGCAACTTAATAATTGCAAAATAGCGTGTGAGGTTTTTGCTGGGCTTCTCTGTCATTTTTCTTTGCCTTGATATCAGAGTGTTGCAGCTCCTTCTGTGTGAGAGGAGATACTCTAACCAGCACACCCAGGGCTTGGGGCTTATCTGCCAGTTTTGCCTCAGAGGCTGCTGGTACGATGGCCTGAGGATGGGAAAGAAATTGTGTGCCGCCTGTCAGGAGACCCCGGGATGGCCGGGACTGTGTACCTTCCGATGCCTGTGCAAGCTTGAAGCATGGCATGGTAGCAGCGGAGCTTCTGTCCCGAGAAGCTGGAGGAGGAGATCGTGGAAGAGAGCACGAGGTACCCCTCTTGTACTCCCGAGGTACCCTCTGGTAAGGACCTCTTTGGCAAGAAGAGGGAGGAAAGTGGAGATGAAGGGCCACCTAGGATCAGCTCCCAGGAGACTACGGTGGCATTCCCAAATAAAAAACTTAAAAATGTGTGCCTTAAAAGCGTACTGGCGTAAAAGTAGGCAGCTTTGTTTAAATAAAATGAATGAGTAACTTTTAACCTAAAGCTTGATCTGAGCTAGATCAAAAGTTAATCTTGTTTAAAGTTCAGTGAACTTTAAGCCCAGTGCTTTTCCATTTTGAGCTTTGATCTGATGTTGAGCAGCAAGAAGAAGTGGCCTTGTCCCAGGTAAATGGGCATGTGCTAGAGGTGGCATGGGATCGCGCTCGCAGTCTTCAGCACGGTGTGGGATGTTACGGTGTGCGGGGTCACTGCTGTGTGGAAACGCCCCGCTCTTGCTCTAAAGCAGTTAGGCATGGTGTGCCGCCCCAGGGTGTCCTGTGGGCCACCCCCAGCAGCTGGCAGCCACCGTGGCGCACGTGGAACGTCTCGCCTGGATTTTGCCAGGTTCCTTGTCTGCACAGAGGCGTCTGCTACTGGGGTGTGGATGGTTTTGGCGTTTGTACTTACCCATGCAGTCCATCGAAGCATGTTATTGTAAGGGATGACTGTAAATAGTGTTTGCTGCACAGCCTCATCTTGGAGACAAGTTCTGCCGTATTCTGCACCTTCTCCCTGGTGCAGAACTCTCTGATGTTTTTTTTTTTCAACCAAATGTCAAGTGTTTGATGCTACAGCGCAGTTTCCTTCTTTGGGGGTGGGAGAAGCCACAGTGAAGCACTTTGACCCCCCGTGTCTGGGCTGTTGAGATGTTACTTGAAAGAATTGTGTGGATTTTGGGATTACGCTTACTGAGTGAGAACGGCGCAGCGTAGATTTGATTAACGTTGAAGTTGAGGGCATCTGCTTCAGTGAGGTATTTTGGGTCAGGATTGTGCCGTCAAATCTGACCTGCTGATCACCCCGACACGTACCGTGTTTCCATCCGTACTGGGAAGTAGTTTCTGATCAAAGAGGGTTCGAGTCAGATGAAACCCAACAAAAAGAAGCTTGCTGAGAATGGTCTAACATCTAGTGGTTGCACCAGCCACTTGGGTTACTGCATTTCCCAGTAGCAGGACACCGACAGAAGTCATAAGGAACACCCCCTCCCACCCGCCTGATTTTTTACATGTATTTCTTTGAGCTTGCCTTTAGGATTTAGTTGGTGAAGAAGATGAAGTTGGGATTGGCAGTGCTATGAAATGGCTGACCTGAGGACAGAGCTGATGGGTATGATGAAATGCTGGAAGAACTTTGATAGTTAAACAGAACCAATTGGTGATGTTATAAAAAGAAAAACTGCAGTACAGATAAACTGGCGTTTCTCTTGGGGCATGAACTCTGCGAATGAGTGCTGTTACGTGTGCGCGCATCTCAAGGCCCTCCAGCTCTTATGTGCTAGGAAAAGGGCTCCGTTTTTAGCAGTTATGTTTAGAAAACAAGGTGGTGGGGAGGAGTGGAGTGTTGTAACTAGTAATGGAAATTATCGGTAGTTGAGAACAGCCCCTTCCGAAGCCATGCCTCCTAGGCATCACAGGTGCCCGACTTCTATGTTTGGGGGGAGTTTCCTTCATGAAAGAAGTCTGGTGTCTTCGTGGCCGGGTGGCACTGAGCGGGCAGGAAGAGAGCTGCGTGCTTGTGTGCAGGAGCCGAGCTCTTGGCAATAATGTCCTCCTCCCGTATCTCATCCCTCCTCCGATATCTCATCCCTTCTTCCAGCGAAGCGCTGGCTGGTCCTGGGGGGAGACAGGGATCTTTCATTGCTCTGGGAGGCTCAGAGAGCTTTTTTAGGTCATACAAGAGCTCTCTAAGACTGCTGAAATGTGTTGTACTAAAAGCAATACGAGAGTCAATATCGAATGGAGGAGATGCAAAAATGTCTGGGGCCCCCTTTACTGCTTTAGGGAGTAACTTATGTTTTTGTTGGAATTATCAGTCTAGATCTCTTCCTCCGTGCTGTAAGTCGCTACCTGGCCTTGATGAAAAACGCATTTGTGTTGAGATTCATTGTCTCGTTTTTCGCCCCCTTTCCCAGCCACGCCGTTCTCTGCTTCGTGCCCCTGGTTTGGCGCTGTGCAGCGAGCCCTGCACGCTCAGCTGGGCTGCCGTCGTGCCGTGCGCGAGGCTCGCGCGCTCGGCCCGTGCTGCGCGCGCTTGGGCGTCTGCGGTGCCTTCAGGGGCCGCTCGCAAGCGTGTCTGGCGCAAGCGAGCCGGAGGCTGGCTGGCTGTGTTTCTCCCCTGGCACCGCGCAGACCCGGGAAAGATGGGCCGCCCTTCGTGACGCCCTGGGAGAGCAATATCCTGCAGATTTCAGGAACTGTTGCCACTGTGGGTAGTGAGCAAGTCATTCCCGTCTGCTCGTGCCAGTAAGGCAGAGCCACGGAGTTGGCAGGATGGGTTGGCATCCTTCGTAGTGGAGGCACAAACTCCCACGTGCATGAAATTTCTGTGGCCTTAAATACCGGAGGGGAGAGAGCAGCCTGCTTCAAGGGGAGGTGTGTGTGGCTCAGATCCACGATGGATCCATCTAGTTGCCATCTGCAAACTCTGCTGCCAGACTTATTTCTGCAATGCCGGCCGTAGGAAGCGAGTGATGTGTCTGGGGGCAGGAGCTGGTGCGTGCTTTCCGGGCTTTCAGCCTGGTTTTCTGACGGAGGAAAAAGCAGGCTAAATACACTTGGAGCAGGAGATATTAAATAGAGTGGAGAGGTGCTAAAAAGACCTTTATTGCCTTTTTGGCCTCTCTGAACCTCAGTAAACTTTAAATATGTTTCAATTTCACAAGCATGGTGTTTTCCTCCCTCCAGCAGCTGTGTAGATCCGCTGCGCTACAGGTCGCTTGATAGCGCGCCCGTAACCACGCTGATCCGGATGGGGATGCTGTCAGGGCGTGTAAGTGGGGAAGAAAAAGAGAATTCTTCGGGTAGGTTGTACCTGGCACCGTGGAGCTGCCAGAGGTATGGCACGCTCTGTTCGGGAGCTTATAGCCGGAGCTGGTGCTGGGCTATGCCAGGTCCTCTGTCCCACCGAAGGGTGTTTTGAGAGGCACCTGTTTGCACCCACAAGGCATCCTCCGGGCTGGATCCGTAAGTGGAGGACGTACTCTTGGGTTTGGGTAGGATTGAACCCGTTTTCCTTTCCTGTGCATCTGGGGGGAACGTCAAGGGAAGAAAATAGCGAGGAGGTTGTAAATGAAGGCTTTATCAGGAAAGTTGCATTAACGTTTTCTGGTTTTATAAAAACATGCATGGAACTTTGAGCGTCTTAAGCTCTTTAAATGTCTTTAAATGTATCTAGGCACCCAGCTTTGTGCTTTACATTTCTATTGCCTATGATTTATAAAATTAAATTTTTTTCAGGCAAGGTCACTTCCCTGGCAGCGCTCTTGTGGGCTTATTGACGGTAGGTACATTTGAAACGACGCTACAAGGGGGTAGCATTACCAGATTAATAAATCAGACGCGTTTAAAAAACAAAGTTGTACTTGCTGTTATTAACATGTGACGTGCAGCTACGCTGTGAGCTCCCTGCGCGAGGACGTGACTCACAGATGTGCCTTGGCAAAAGGCGTATTTGACATCTGCTACTGCAAATATTTTGACTTCTGAGAACCTGGCTGTCGCTTCAACAATGAGCGGTATCCGGGACTCGGGGGTGCATGGATTCCTGTGCATCTTGCTGCCAGCCTGACTCCGAACTTGGACCAGGGCTTCCTCGAGAACTTGTTCTGAGTTATACCCAGTTTTCCTCTGGTCTTTTCAGTCTCAGTTTAACCAGTGGGACTGATGATGCATGGTAGAAGCGGTATCAGTTTAGCTTGCCTAACACAGTGGCTACAGAGAGCGAAAGCAAGTATTTTTGGTTTGCGGAAAAACATCTGATTGTTGTAACATTTTTTTTCCACCTCCTTTTCTGTCAGAGAAAAAATAGTTAACGGTAGTTTTTATGTTTCCATTTCTCTTCCATGCCTCAAGTTCTTTGCATAGAAAGGAACTATTTTGATTTTTGCCAGATGACTAATTGAAGTGCTTGTTAAATATTTTTTCTTACAATTTCTCTGAAAGTTATTTGCTTTGATGGGCTCTAATGGGTGTCCACTCCAATATCTCTTTATTGCCATTGGGATGTGCCTTTTTTCTCAGCACCTGATACTTTTTTGATGAACACTCTTGACACCTGTATGTCTCTCTTACATTATATATAAAGTATGGATTTCTTAGTGAAAACCAGTTTATTTTAAATGTAATGCGGGAAGTGTTTTGCTTAACATCGAGGGGTTTGAACAGTGCTTTCTGAAGTCAATGGCCGGAATTCCCCTTTTACTTCTGTCCTCCAGTGCAGTTGGAGTGGTGGAGTGCTGCTGTTGAGTGCCAGCCCTGCCGACCCCAACAGGGATGAGCTCTGGGCATGAAGAGGAAAAACAAATCTCAGTAGTGCTGCGGGACCGAAAACTAGCGATGGTAGATGCTCAGTTCTGCAAATTTATTTCACTGTCTTAGGTTAAATTGAATTAGACTATTCTCTGAGCAAGTTGTAAAGAGTTGTTGCATTGTCCTTGAGGAGACGGAAAGACATTGTGCCCACTTGCAAAAGGCTGGTGTCAGAGAAATCTTAGCCTGAAGGGTAGCGTAACTGCAGCTGGCACAAAGTGTATTTATTGTACTGGGGCCATGGAATACCAATTACATGTCTTGACATGCAGTGATATTTGCAGAGGCATGAAGTGTTGACCTGCCACATGCTGCTAATTTAAAATACAGAAATGCTGCCCTCTCATTTTGAAAGATAAATGTTTTAGAGAAACACATTATCAGGAGGGAACAAAGAAGTGATTTGTTTGATTTGAGGTGTAATGTTCCATGTAAAGTAAATAGTCCTAAATGAGTGATTGCACCCTGGTCTTTAAAGCTGGGCTGGGGAATTTTTACTGTTCCTTTAGTGTGGGAACGATTATGATAAAGCTGAACAATAATGAAAACCTCATTTGTAAAGTCATGACGCTGGGGGGTCCGGGTACGGGAGGAGAAGCAGTGCTTTTGGGAATTGGTGCTGTCCATGCATGGCATGATGCACTTTCTTTCTTCAGTTTGAACACGAAGCTGGCGATTTTTGAAATTCAGAAAGGTTTGTTACCAGCAGTGGTCTCCAAATATCTTACTGAGTGAGGCTCCCACAGGCATGTGCCCATCATGAAATGGCTTCTGTGTTGAACTGTACTCTGAAAGCTCCTGTGATGGCTGTCCGACCGCATCTGACCCGTGCTGCCAGAGCCTGGGGCTTGCCTCGGGCACACCAGCACCCCACGCAGCTGGGGTCTCTTTCCTGTCCACTACTGTTAACAAGGAATATTTGGCAGGCGTCTGTGGGGTAGGAAGCGGGGTTTTGTAATGGGGAGGTGCTGGTCCCACCAGCTGCGAGCCTGGTCCTGTTCTGGAGCTCGTAAACACACCCTGGGCAAGTAACCCACCAAGCAAGAAACACGTACGTGGTATTCTCCACCATGGCATGCCTTGATAGTTATTTTTTCTGGTCCTAAGAGTTAAATTGTCCTTCCATCTTCATGCACCTGCAAAGGACCCTGCAGCAATCCATTTCTCCCTTAGCCAGTAGGGTCAGGGACTGTTACTGCTGGTCCAGGGTGATGGTTAGAGCCGATGGCTTTGCAGAAGGAGAAGATAGGCTTTTTGGTGTTAACCGCTTTCCTGACAGCGTTGGAGCGGAGGGCGGTGGTGTGATACGCTTGTCGGAGCTGAAGGTCGCCGCCTCTGTGGGTGCTGGTCTCTGAACAGGTAGGCAAAGGGACAGGAGGACTGTCCCTTTCACAGTCACCAGAGCAGCACGGCTGTGCGGTGGCACTGTCAAAGCCCTCCCTTCTTCTCGGTACATGGGTGCTAAAGACGGTCCCTGCGCCGATGAAGACGGTGCTCGCACGCGCGTGCTTGTGTCCGCTCCTGGCCTGGACGGGAGCACAAGAGCAAGCAGAGGCTGCCCTCCTGGGAAAGCTGCTTCTCAGCCCTGTGGGTGCAGCTGGGCGTCCTGCCACAGCCCTAACTCTTGGCGTGTCCTCAATGGTGTGGATTGCCTGGTTCCGCCGCCTTGGGGCGGATTTGTCATCGCTTGTGTCATTCTCACTCACGTAAGGTGGTTTATTAGAGCTGAACTCCCAACAGCTCCAACCACGCGCTTCGTTTCAGACCGTGCCCTGGCGTGGGCTGGTCCCGGCCCAGGCTGCGCAGGGAGCTGGAGATGGGAAGCCACAACCGCGCAGGTCAGCTCTTGCCTCGGGTCCGAGTCGGCCGCTGGTGACCCCCCAAAAACAGCCCGGGATCTCGGAAAAGAAGGGCAATAAAGGGCTGACGCAGCCAGAAATGAAGGCTTCTGCCTTCATTGAACTCCAGTGTTTGTTGACACGTAAAACCAAAATGAAACACATGCTTAAACTTTCCTCTGTGCCTCCCCCCAAAATCTGCCTCTCCTGTTCTCCTGGAGGACTTTTTTCAGCTGTGACAGCAGCGTAGCTTTTTCTGGCACATGCAGAGATTTTTAATGCAAGCAGGACTAACGGAATGACTTACCTCATTAGCAAGTGACTTGTATAGCTCCTCAACGCATCGTCTGAAATTTAATAATGTTCCTCACTTAAAATGCTTCTTTTCCTCATTCTCCATGTAAAAATTCCTTGTTCTTTTTTTTTTGTTGTTGTTGTTCTGTTTGGTGGCATTGGAAGCACTTGCTTAAATGTATGGCTCAACAGATGTTTTATTTTCACAGCACAGTGATGTTTTGGAAAAAAAAAACAAGAAATGCTGGAAGCGAGTCTTCCCTGTTAATATATTTGCAAAATTGAAATACACGCAGTTGAATTAACAGGCCGGGCTAAATAAAGTATCAGATCTGAAACTCATCTCCAGAGGGACAGATCTGTAGCTTGAACAAATGTATTGGCACCTTTCATCTGATGTATTGAGTATATGAAAAGTATAGCATCTTCATTTACAAAGTGGCGTGATCATAGTTTGCTTAATCCTATAAAGGCTCTCGATAATTTTTTTTTCTTCTCCCCAGGACAGGAACAGGGAATTTTAAGAGCAGATGTGGATTCGAGGTCACTCCTCGAATCCCAGTTTTTTTCTCCTCTTCATTTTCCTTGGATATGTTATTTTATTTTGAATGGAGGGATTCCTGCCCTACACCTCCATGTCCTTCCTCTTTAGGTATCCTCTTTTCACGCACTTGTGTGTGAACTCATTCTGCCTCTGCTACCGGCCACTGCTCTCTTCACAGGTGCTTTACGGAGGGTGCCGGGTGGAGGAAAGGGTTAGAACCGAGAATGTACAAAAAAAAAGAATAAAAAGGTGTAGTTGAAGTATAAAGTGTTCATATGGGGGAACATAAAAACATTAGAAAATACAGCAGCAAAAGCTGTGAACAAAGCTTTCCTGCTTTCTATTTAGGCACGACACAGTTGTGGGTGCAGATGGAAATGCATAAATGAAGGAAACCTGGAAAGAAATGTGAATGCTCTAAGTTTAAATATGAAATCGTTAGCACATTACCCAAAAAAGACTGAGGAACAACTTGCTAAAGTAAAAAGCCTTTGTGCGCGCATCGGAGGCAGGAAAACTGCAGGGGGATTGTGCTGAGGTATGAATGGAGGGGCCCAGGAGAGGCATAGTAGAACAGGCAGATGTGATCCCTGCATGTGCCCATGCCCGGGGACATGTCCCCATCCCCATCTCTCGAATCATCATTTAAATTAAATTAAAGGTGTTGCTTGGCTTCATTGCATTTCAGAGGGACTTTGGTGGGATCCGTTACTTCAGACCAGTAAACATAATAAAAACAACTAGCACCAGTAGAATATGTATGAATGAATGGAGAAGTTTCATCATCTGTTTGCAGAAGAGTCGTGTTCCAAATCTCTCTGCCTGTTTCCTCTTCTCTCATTTTCAAAAGTGTAGCGAATGTGGAGGATGGGAAACCGCATGCTTGAATTTTCAAGGTTTTGGTGAGATTGCTCACCAAGAGCCTCAGAAGGAAAAACCAAAACATAAGCTGTCGTGGGATGAGAAGGTTCCTGTCCTGGACTAGCGACCGCCTGGCAGGTAGGAAACCAAGCGGTCGGGTCTCACAACATCACAGAAGTCCCGCAAGGGTTTTCTCTTGAGATCGCCGCCGCCGAGCAGCGGTAACGGCTCTGCGAAGGAGAGGAGGAAGGGCTGCGTTACAGGCTCGGCTGGCTTTGCCTTCGGAGAGCTGCCGGGGCCAGCGGCAGCACCGGGCAGCTGCAGAGGGATCCGGCAATCCTGGGGGGCCGGGCAGCGCAGCGGCAAAGGAAGCCTGTGCTAGCAGGGGTAAGATAATGCTCGTCAGTCGTATTTTATTCCTGCCCTCCGCCCTGTGCTGGGGACAACTCTCGGTGAGTCAGTGCTGCTTGCAAAATACCCTGAAGTCATCGCTGACAGCCTAGAGCTCCGGGCTTAGAAATGGTCAGGAGGGGAAATAGAAGTGGAGGAAGTTTTGGAATGAGAACCAAGCAGCCCCGTTGTTATGTTGTTGTCGGCCTGCGTGGCCGGAGCACGTGCAGCTGGGGTGTCCCGGTGAGCCGGCCTCTAGGGACCGTCACGCGCTGCCAGCAGTGCCAGGGAAGTTGACCAAGAGAGTTGGAGGTATGGGAAAGCTGCTGCGCAAGGAGGGGTTGGAACAAGCGGGATTCAGCCTGCAAAAGCAATGAGTGGGGCAAGGAGGGTGGTAGGAGAGGTGCTGCAACCGCGAGTGAGGTGCAGCAAATGGAGGCAGAAGGATTGGTGTGATGGCGTTTGCCGGTGCGAAGCAGGGAGAGGAGAGAGTGTCTCTGCACGGTCCGCAATCGCAGAACTCATTGCTTCGGGCTGTTTGGGAAATGTGAGTGGTTTCAAGAAACAATTAAGCAAATGAGCAGAGGATGGGCATCGGTACAGCTGATGACACAGCTTTTTGGAAGCTGTGTGCATTTACTGGAAGAGAAATGTATTCATATGTTTGTCCATACTTATGTGGTTTCTCCGTGTATGTGCTGTCGGTCACTATAGGAGACAGGTGAGGGCATTACAGACTTTTTTGTTTCACGAGGTGAAGACACTGTTGTTAGCAGTTTTGGGATAAGTCTGCTGTGGGTGGTGGAAATGGGGGATTGCCGGCTGTTCCCGGCCAGGGCGCTGGACGGCAGTGTCTGAGACGCGAGAGGAGGCAGGGCTTTCACGCGCGTCTGTACTTTGACGATCAAAACCTGAGTCCAGTGAGATACCTGGACAGTAAAAGTTAAGTATAAGAGTGCGTGCACAGGGTGTAATTCCCGGACTGCCTTGAAGGTACTGCGTCGCTCACTTGTTCCTTGCGCAGGATCAGTTACCCGCGGAGGACTGTGTGGGGTTAGCCAGCCAGCCAGCGCTGCGCCCCGCAGCCGCGACAGCCTTTAGGTTTCAAGAGGGCAGCAGCTATTTGTTTAAGTCTTTGTAGAGGTTTGGGGCTTTTTTTTTTTTTTTGTCCTTTCTTTCTTAGTACTCATAGCTGACACCTTGTGCTTTGTGTAGGTGGTAAGTTTCCATCACCTCCGCAAGAGCACATTTGTGTGCGCTTCTGTATGGCAGCAGCTACTACAAGTGATTTATCTAAAGGTATGGAACGAGAACACTGCTTGTGGGCTATCCTACCTTGCCTGGAAGAGCAGCCGCCTTCCTGCATGGCAGGAAGGGTTCGCTGGCAGAATGCTTGAGAACGACCTCCCATTAGGACACGACTTCTGCAAATAAAATCAAATCGTATCATGTGAGGTAGTGGTAATAATTAAACTGAACTGCAGCGAAGCCCTGGTGAATGACAGGTACCTTTAAATGTTGTGGCTCTGCTAAGATGTACTTGCTTGCAGAACCGACTTGGCCAACTTACAAATCAAAGCAAAGTAACTGTTCACGTTGCGGCAGCACACACGGTCATCACAGGCGGGGATCACATTGTGCTGAGTGCTGAAGGTGAGTTTTCGAGGTTCCTTTGCGTGGCCCGGGGAGCAGGAGAGGTGTTGTGAGACCTTATTGCAGCCTTCCAGTACTTAAAGGGGGCTTATAAGAAAGATGGGGACAGACTTTTTAGTAGAGCCTGCTGCGATAGGGCAAGGGGTAACGGTTTTAAACTCAAAGAGGGTAGATTTAGACTAGATAGAAGCAAGAGGTTTTTTACGGTGATGGTGGTGAAGCACTGGCACAGGTTGGCTGGAGAGGTGGTAGATGCCCCATCTCTGTAAACATTCCAGGTCAGGTTGGACGGAGCTCTGAGCAACCTGCTCTGGTTGAAGCTGTCCCTGCTCACTGCAGGGGGGTTGCACTAGATGACCTTTAAAGGTCCCTTCCAGCCCAAACTGTTCTATGACTTGTTGGGCATCCTCTGCTGTGCGGCGTCAGGAGGAGCGTCCCAGCAGGGACTTGCAGTGAGCTGTAAGGTTGTTCCACCATGATGAACCTGCCACTCCTCTAGGTTATCCTAGCCCTGGGAAACAAAAGCTGGCTCTACTGAGATGCGCCTGCTATCACCTACAACCTGGAAGCCTCTGAGGAGAGGCTTCTGAAGTTGAAATCACGGCTCCGCTCTGCAGGGTGGTGGAGCAGCCGGAGGACCTCCCGTGGTGTGGAGGCTCTGTCCTGCCCGTGCAGAAGACCTTGGCTGAGTTTCCTAGAAGCCAGACCCTCGTCTTGTGTAAAGAAGTACAACACGAACAGTGTCAGGTTGGGGTCTGCACGAAGCATAGTCAGAAGGAGGTGTCTCCGGTTCTGTGATTCTGTGATGTCCTGCGTCCCCTCCTGACACCCCCGTTCCCCAGCCTGCTGTGCCTCTGTGGCTGAAGCCGTGCTGGCCAGACAGACTTCAGCATGCCTTTCTAGCACTTGCTTCTCAGGTGAATGAAAAGTGGGATGGTCTGTCAAGGCAGGGCAAGTTACTTCAATAAAACCTAGAATTACTTGTGCGTCTAGAATTTTTTTTTTTCTTAGTTTATGAAGTGGGGGTAGAAGAATGTTTACTTTTTAAGTGGGCTGCTCTGTGAGAAATCGGGATGAGTTCCTTAGTAGAGTTAAAAGAAAATGGAAGTAGTCAGCATTAGGACGTTCTATAATTTAGTATTTAATCCTATGAACGGTAGCATTTGTAATTTAGTTTATGTGGCATTGTACTGACTCAGAGTTCCTGCAAAAGCAAGCTACTTCTTGAATTGTATAGTACTGTGAAACCTCCCTCTCTTGCTGCATTTCCCTGGTAGAGAGAAACTGTGAAGTCTAAAATACATTTGTCTCTCTTGTGAAGACCTGTGAATTAAGATATATGTTATAAAGCAACGTTTCGTACGACTGACTCAAAAAAGCAGGGAGTCTTCTCTGCCATTGCATTGGAGAAAGAGTGTGTGAATCGCCCGAGAATAGGCAGTAAGGTATTTCCCTAGGAAAAGTTAGCTTTTTCTTTCCTTTCTCCTGTTCGTTGTGTTGAGCAACAGCATTGGGATTTTTCCTTCGCTGTATTACGGATGTATCCGCTGCTCAGAGCCTTCTCCACGGAGAAGGCTGTCGGTCTGTTGGGAGCACAGGGCAGGCAGCCTGCCAACCGCTTCCTGCTTCAGCTGAGAGTGGGTTTCAGACTCAGCAGGAAGGTGCCCATTTTGAGTGGGCATTTAAGCATTTAAAAGGCTTATGTGGTAGTAATGTGTTTGCTGCTGGCCCTTCCGTGCCCGGGTAACAGCTTTTGTGGGACCGCAGGGCTTATCTGAGGAAATACTTGCTCATCCCGAGCGCCACAAGGTTCTTCCATAATAGTTTTTTTTTTTCTCCTCCCCTTCTGTTTTTTGCAGGTGTTTCTTGAACTCTTCAGTGTGTCACAGAACTGTTGTGTTTTGGGATATCCTGCTTAAACGCTTGGAAGAGAATCTGCCAACAGCCAAAAATGACTTGAGTTGGAGAGCTGCTGCTGTATCCACAGGTAGTAGCGTGTAGGTAGCTCCAGTGGCTTCTCAGAACCGCAGCATTGCACTGCTTGCCTTCAGCAAGTTGCTCGAGGAAGGCGTTGTCACTAGGGTCTCTCTCGGACGGGCAGTGATCTGCATGTGTTTGCCTCCTGAGCAGCACTGGGACGCTGGGTGTCTCCGTACCACTCCCATGTTTTTGGGTGCATCCCAGAGCAGCCACGTCGGGAAGTGAGCAACTGCCCTCCTGTCTTCTGTGGTCCCGTGTGCTGCTCACGAGGCATTTATGCTTCAGCACATATTTCCTACGCCAGCCCCTCGTCCTGCCTAGGTTGAGCTGCCCTTTGGGCACTCCTGCTATGGGATTGTACCCTTTTATAGCAGGAGGGGAGCTGGAGCTGTCTGCTAATATGAGGTGGCGCAGAAGGGGACGGGCAGTGCTGTGCAACAGGGTCTGGCTTTGCTTTCTCCAGGGGTAACATCCCTAGAGTAATGTTCATCAAGTTCATTTATGAACCCAAACATACCTCAAACCCTACTGCAGATTAATTGGCTCCCAGCGGCTGTTTAGTGCGGTTTCACATTGCGAGTGCACTCAGTCCACTACGAGCTTCCAGAAGCTTCCTGTGAGGTCCCCAAGTGTGTCAGTACAGGCTGGTGAGACTCCCACTGTTCATGAACTTGTAGCTTTCCCCCCCCACACACACAGTTACATGCCTCGTTGTGTGCTTCGCTAGTGTTCATGCCTATGGTCAAGTAGCAGCTCAGTTCTGGAAATGCTAGTGGTGGGATTTGGATATTGGCTGGCTGGGATGGGAGGTGAAGGAAAGCAAAGTGGAGACTTACCCTGCCACTGGTATGATACTGGCTGTGTTAAGCTTGACTGTCACTTGTGGAAGGGAATAGAAAAACAGTTTGAGTGGCAGCGGCCTCAGATTACCGTTAGGCGGCATGTGATGGCTAATGGCCAGCTCAGGTCTCTCCATTTGATGTTTGAGGTGGTGGACTTTGAAATGAGATCTTTAAACAACCTGAAATTTTAAAAATGCTCCTCTGTTCTCCCTCTCCCCTCCCGTTGCCCACATGCCGATATTTATATATATACACATGCCTGTGCACGCAGCCTTGACTGAGATGTGTTCCTCTCTCCCAGGACCAGCTTCCTGCCCGGTGTTAGTCGTCCCATTTGGATGCACCATACACTATGGTTCACATCAATGTGTTGAAAAAATTCACATGTGTTCTTGTGGTGATACTGGTAGCTCTGACAGTTTGCCTGTGGAGAGAGACGAGAAGAAGCTACTATGTTCCTTTCAAGACCAAGAGTGATGATTTGCAGGTTCACAGGAGTTCAGAAAAATGGAACCCACTTAAACCGCAGAGCCTTTTCCATGAAGCAGCCAGTGAATTGGGTCAGATACCCAAAACGTGGTTTGGTAACCACAACACAGTAAAAGGCAGCACCTCTGGAACTGCCGAAAAGTCCAAGAAAGCAGCAGACTCTGTGAAGGTATGGGATAAGGACAGTTCATCCAGAAACCTCATACCCAGGCTGCAGAAGGTCAGAAAAAACTACCTGTCCATGAACAAGTACAATGTGACTTACAACGGGAAGCGGAATGCTGTGAAACTCAGCCCAGAGAAGCTGCTCTGCCAGCTACGGGACAGGGTGAACGTGACCATGATACAGGGATCGGATGGTCCTTTTGATACCTCTGAATGGCAGCAATACCTACCAGGGAAAAGCCTCAATGAAACAGCGGGCCGCCTGGGTCGCTGTGCTGTCGTGTCTTCAGCAGGGTCTCTGAAATCATCTCATTTGGGACAAGAGATAGGTTGGTATTTTTCTATTAGCATGAAGTCAAGTAACATTGAATAGAAATAACGTTGAACAGACGTAACCTACTGTCATACTCTTACCAGTAACTCTCTGCTGTGGTCACAAAGGTGTTCAAAATAAGTTGAAAAATTGTCCTTAAACTTCATTTAAAGTTAGTGAACATTACAGCCTAGGAGGAGATGGGAGTAATGATCAGATACTCCCTTCCTTTCCGAGTGTACACGCCGCACAGTGCAGGATGCCTTATGATGCCCTTGGATCACAGTGCCTGTAAGCCTTAGACCTTGGGCAGACCGAAACAGGAAAGCCCCAAGGCAGGGGAAGGGTTGGGTTGAGCTGAGAGGACATGACGTACGTGCAGGTAGTTCTATTCCAGCTAGTCTTTTTAATTTTCGTGAATGTGTTGGCATCACCAGAGTGTAGCACTAATACTGGATACCAGGGAGAGGTCTTGGTTCCTCAAGTGTTTGTTTCTTGAGAGGGCTTGGGATGAGTTGAGCAATGCCAGCATGCTCATTGCACAGTCAACAGTCAGAAAATTTTTCGTTCAGAAAGACTTCTTCAGAGGAGAAGTAAAAAACAGCACTAAAGGGAAAAAACCCCGCTGGACGCAGCCCTGAGCAATCTGCTCTAGCTGACCCAGAGTTGAGCAGAGGGGCTGGGCACAGACAATTGTCAGAAGTCCTTTCCAACCTCAGTGACACTGTGATTCTTGCTCATGGCTTTCCAAAGGTGGCAGTGCTTCGTTCTGAACCATAAGGGAGTGGCCCAGGGGATCATGGGAAAACTTCAGAGGGCTTTATTTTATTTCTTCTTAAGACAAGGTTTGGTGGTGCTTTGCAAAGTCTTATCTGACCGTATTTATTTGAGGTGAATGTATGAATTAATAAATGCTGAAGCATTGGTCTTGTACAGTGGGTTATAAAGTAGCATGTTTTGATACCAAAGCATTTGGTGTCTTTAAGAAAGCAGCATGCAAGGCAAACCAGTTCTCCAGCCTTCAGCTCAGGATTTTATACCTGGCAGAAAAAGCTCCTGTGCCTGCAGTTCCCTCAGCTTTCTTCTTTAATTGTGTGAGGCTCAGTTAATATTCACACTTTGCTGAACTGCAGCTTCACTGCAGGAGAAGTTTTAAAGCCTATGGATGTTCTCTCCAGTGGAAATGATTTGCAGACTTCAGTGTGTCCGTAAGTTGTCCGTTGGATCAGGTCCCTTTGGCCTGCACTAAGTTGCAAGTAGCCTTCATCCTCTGAAACAATTAGGTAGATGGCCCTTTGGTACTTTATTCATGAATGACCTGGGCAAAGCCTTCAGAATTGTAGTCCCCAGATGCTCACGGGAAGATCAGGGTTTTCGGCTGGTAGTTGCTCAAAAGTTCGCCCCCAAACTCCTGTGTACTCCACAGGGCAGGTGGGCAGGCACGAGAATGAGGTTGAACAGTCTGAAGTGTGTTAAAATGCTGTGAAAGATGTGATGAAAAAAGGTAGCGGTGGTGGTATTAACCAGGGTAGCATTACCTCCTGGTAAAAATCACAGGTGGGAGTTGGTTGATGTAATTGTTTCTGCCTCTTACAAGTGTTTGAGGCCAGCTAGATCAAGACTTGGGAAGCCAATTCTGACTTTGAGTACCTGTCTTGGCTTGTTTAGGTGCCTCTTGAAGTTCAGTAGCTAAAGGTTTCCACAGAAGTGACCTTCTGTTGAACATTCTCCTCTGACAGTGCTGGCTTGTGCCCAAGGGTGTCTCTGTTAGACTCCAGCACACTGATAAAACTGCTCGCTCCTCCGTGAGGAGACCCTCTCACGAGCTGAGGGTGGTGGTCACGGTGTGCTGTAACGCAGTCCATGCAAGTGCCGGATGCGGTGCTGGAGCAGCCAAGTGCAATGGGCTGTGCTCCGGCTGCGGCACAGCTGAGGGGGCCATTTCATTGTTCCTACTGCTGGTCTCTGAGCCTGTCCCCGACACTGAAGCACCAGCTTGTTCCAGGTCACAAGGGATGGATGCTGGGAAGGTCATTGTGTAATGTGCCCGAGGCAAATGCCATTAACGCCCGCTGGTGTCCCTGGCTTGGGTTCCTTGTTCCTGGGTCGTAGACTTTAACCCTTCTGCTCAAGCAGTCATCTCTGCTAGTGATTCTGCAGAGTTTGGGGCACTTGCAGCCTTGAGCTGGGCAGAGTGGATATCCAAGGATTCAGGAGTGTTCAGTGTATTTGTATGTGTTTTTTTCCCAGTTTTGACCTGACATATTTCCATGTAGGACAAGCCGTGTTTTTGTTGGAGGAAGGTGCCAAAAAGGTACTACCTCTGGCAGGCTTAAATTGAAGCATTTGCGTAGATGAGCATGATGGATTGCTGAATTATTACTCCTTAAGTGGACGGGAAATATTTGTTCTGTGTAATCACGTTAATATATCAAATGAGCAATTAGTCACTGTAAGGGAGGCTGGCAGAGCAGAACGGGGAGAAGCTTGTAAACAAGCAGCTCGTATCTTACTGGGCTCTTGGTGTTATTGGACGTTACGAATGGCCAGTGAAAAATCTGGTACGGGAAATACTGAGTGCAGCACAACCACCTGGAGGTAGAGTGCTTCAGAGAGCCAGCTGCAATGCCTGTGCAGTCATTAAACACTGTTACAAAATGCTAATTTAGGGCGTAAGAACGCTTGGTGGCTGGATGAAGTTATGTGGGGAAATAATAACCTTGTACTCCCATCAGTGTAAGGTAGGATGTGGGGTTAAGGGTCTGTAATGGTAACCACAGAGCTGCTTCTCAGCACGGACATGTGGTTGTGGTCGTTTTTCTTCAGAAACATCAGCTTTCTGCGTTTCCCGTGTTGCGTTGGAAGGGCTCTAAACGGGATCCACTTGTCTAGGAGAATAAAGTAGCTGAGAAACTAGTCTTTGCTGGGAGTGATTACTGGTCCTCCAGCGCTGTTTTCAAGAAAATGATCCTAACAAGAGCCGGTTCTGGAGCAGCGAGCCCTTCTGCCCCGGCTGGCACCCAGCCCTCCCCACGGAGCCCAGCTGCAGCTGGTGGGAGCTGCGGTCGCGTGGCCGCAGCGTGAACGCAGGGAAGCGGGTCCCGCTCCTGCGGCTGAACGCCTCTGATCACGCAAAAGGTTTCCTACCCGAATCTAGTCAGTAGGTTCGGAGAAGCCAGGATGCCAGGGTGACGGTCACGTACGCCTTCCATGCCGCAGCAGCAGCTTGGCTCCATGGCATTACGGCAGCGTGGCCGGCTGTGCCGAGGCAGAGGAGGATGCTGGAGGAATGCTGCGCTATCTTAAGAGATGATGCCAGCGGAAGAAAATGCAGTGCATCCCAAGGCTTGTAACAAGCCGTGCCTGTTAAACGCACAGCGGTGGTTTTATTTCTGTGACGTGGGAGGTGCGCTGGCAGGCTGAAGCAGCTTCGCTTTCCACTGTGGTTATTAGACGTATTTCTCAGGCTGGTCAACCTCCAGGCTGTGAGAGAGGACGCTGGCTCGCCATTATTTCCAGATCCTTAGTTTGCAGCCAGCCATGTGGCAAATCAATTGTGTATCGATCTATCTCCTGGTAAAGTGTTTGGAAGGAAGAAGAGGGAGAGGGAGGGAGACGCCACGCTCTTCCGTGCAGAGCCAATGCTAGGGCTGCGCTCTCAGCCGGCCAGCGGGCTGTAGTTTAAAGAAGTGGATTTTTAAAAGTGTATTGACCATGAAGTTAGACTAACAACTTCTGCAGAGTCTGGCTTGGTGCTTCTAGTTGTAGCATGGAAAGTCTCCAGGGACTAGCCAGATCATATTAGAAATGCAGGTGGGTAACCTGTTGCCTATCTCTTCTCTAACCCAAAAAATGGTTGCTAGCCCACTGGTTTTCACTCTGTTTGGCTTTCAGACAGCCACGATGCCGTCTTGCGATTCAATGGGGCTCCTGTCAAGGGGTTTGAAGAAGATGTGGGGCAAAAGACAACAATTCGTCTTGTGAACTCCCAGGTAGGTCTGACAAACGTGTGCCAAATGGGCCAAGCACAGCAGAGCTGCATTCCTCCCCTGAAATAACATCATCTGGGGGGCTTCTGGGTTCATCTGCTGCTGGGAGGTCTTTAAAATGAATTTGAGGAGAACAGGGTTTTCCATCCGATTTCTCCTGTCCCTAGCAGATAGCTGTAGGATGGGGACACCCTTCCCTGCAACAGAGGACAGTTGGCAAACCTTTTCCCCATAGCTGAGATATATTCTGAGGTTACTGCAGTTAAATTAGCATGTGCTAGTGAACCTGCAGTAGCCTGCTTGCGATTTATGGTAAGCACAAGGTAATTTGATTTTTGGCTTGGCTCGAAGCCTCTTTCTAAGTGCAGGAGGGCCAGCTGCACGCTTGCTGCTGCGCTTTGGGAGTGTGAGGCAGGGACGGCACCGTGGCTCAGCTAATGCTGCTCAGCAAACTAAGGTGTGCCAAGGTTGTGCCTGCCCCAGAGGTGGGTGTGAAGAATGAAGGAAGTTTATTTGGCTTTTAATAAAATAACAATACTTCTGCTCAGTGACACCACAGGCTCTGAAGATAACGCAATAACCACGGTTAAATGGCTAAAGACAAATGGCAAAGGACACACTTTTAACGCTGTAGCTCGCATGCAGCCAGGAGGGGGTGTGGACTCGGGTGGGTGAGTCAAGAGGGTCCAGGACCTCATTGCAGAGCACAGCAGAAGGTACCCCGTAACGCAAGGCATCGCTTAACGAGTTAAATTCTTCTTCACTCTTTGAGAGCTCTTTCTGGGTATGAGGCTGTGTCTCTGCTAATTTTCTTCAGCCTTCAACCAGCTTTGAAGCAGACCCTCAGTGATTAGGGCCATGTCTAGCAATATGTTAGAGGGTTAATAAGCCACCCATTGAGGAGCAGTGAGACCCACGACAGACTGTCGCTGCTTTAGGAACATCTTGGAGAGTCTTTGCACCCTGCTTCCACGTAGCTGTCACGCTTCATGTTTGCCCATTTCGGGGGGAGAAATTTTCGAGTGTAGACCTGTGGAGAGAAGAGGAAATCAGAGTGGCATGTGCTGGTGAGAGAAGGGAGGGGGACAGGAAAATACGGAATCGACCAAGAGTCGTCGGATGAAAGACCGGGTGCAGCATTGCAGCGCAGGGTACAAGCACCTCCTCCCCCAGGAAGAGGAGGCTGAGGGCACATGAAGATGGAGGGGGTGAATGAGAGAGAGATGAGGGACTGAAGTGTAGCTTTTGTGCTCCAGAGCCGAAAAGGCAGTTTCCTTTCCTCACCCCAACGCTAAGATTTATAGGTCTGGAGTTTTCTCATCTGCTCCTGTGGGAGGGGTCCAGGGTGCTGCTGTGTAACAAGGTTTGAAGTTTCTCAAAGCAGGAGCTTGCCATCCTCTTCAAAGACAAGATGTGGAGCTAGCTTGTAAGCGGTTCCCTAGTTCATTTTGTGTATCTTCTGAAGCATGTTCTTGCTTCTTGTGCTTCCTGCTGTTTATGCTCTTGGGTCTCACCTTCTCCCCTTGCTACCGTGCTCTGTCCTGCTGCTTGCTGCATCTCGGTTCCCCTGCGTTAAACCAGCAGTCGGATGTGGGACAGTTTGTCTGTTCTGAACCGATCTTTTTTTAGCAGACATATCTGGCTGCTGACATCCATCTTCCTCTGCCCTGCTTGACCTCTCCATTTTTTTATCTTTCCCTTCCGTGTGTTTTTATGATATCAGATAGGTGTTATCGCTTAAGAAAACTTTCTCTGGAGGATGTGCCCTTTGCCAAACTTACTGTGATACGAAGTCATTTACCAGCAAAAACATGTATGTGACCTGCCTGATACCAGGGTTATCTGCAGAGGGAGGAGGGGAACCGTGTCATTGTACAGCCGTAATACAGCAGTAATAACTCTCTTATTTTGACCTTGAGTGTAGTTACAGCCATGTCGTTATAGAGCTTTTGTTCTCCATGCAGATCAGCCTGCAGCTGTGGGCGACACTTTTCATCTGCCGCCATCCTCTCTGAAGGGACCCCAGCTTAAAAATCTTCAATTACAGGGAGAGCAAAATAACGGCGGGTTTTAGAGGCTAAAGTTAACTCAAAATGCAGCATTGATCTAGCTGCTGAACTGGGCAAGAGGTGCTCTCCGTGGGAATAGAGCAGGAGTCTCTCTTCTGGAGTTTCTAAGCTGAACAGCTCTACATGCACTCCCTGTTATCTTCTGGGGTCACTGGACTGGGAGCCTGGTTTTCTTCTGTGTTTTTCTTTGCACCTTGAATGGTTCAGTGCTGTCCTAGTCCTGGCAACATCACTTTAACCTCGTTAGTGGGGTTGCCTGATGGCATTTTGTTTGCGGCTTGGCGCAGGAGCTGTGCCTTGCCTCGCAGAGAGCTCTTGCAGGCATCAGGAACCGGCTGGGCAAGCTGTAATTTGTTCTTGTTTCTTACGTTGTAAGTGGTCACTGGGAACAGGGATGGGATTGTGGCTTGGCTGCTCTTGTTTTGGCTCTTAGAACTGATCAGTCCTCAGTCCATTCCCGAAATGAAGGATATGGGATCTCCTGAATCTAGTCTGTCAGAACTAGTCTGTATGGAATGGTATGCCTTTGGGATGTGTGGCCAGTGGCCCTAAGTTGCTTAGTAATTCTTTTAAGATAGTTTTCCGTAATTTGCTGACCAATCTCTAGCTCATATCTGGGGTGGATGGTTTTAACAGTAGGGCGGAGTATCTTGTACATCTGTGTGCATAGGGAAAGATTAATAGATTGATACTGGCAGGAGGGGGAGAAATTTGGGATCCTCAGATGTGAGGATAGGCTTGTAGGTCCATAAGCTTGGTAGCTGTTTTAAACAAAGAAATTCTTTAACATTGCTTTGCCTATTTTCTTAGACCTTCGCTGGTTCATCAGTATTGCTTCCTTTAATGGCATGTTTTCCTGCGGTCTTACGCAAGGCATCGATTTGCCCCGGGGAAGGCAGTCGCATCTTGCAAAAATAAGGGCTGAAGAGCATGCGGGGGGAGTGCCAACGCCGTTCTGTAGGACACAACTCCTTTCTGCAGAGCTGACCAAGAACCAGAGTACCTCGTTCCTCCCAGCCCTTGTTCACTGTTCTCCTCGGCTGGCTTCTTGCTGTCATGCAAGCAAGAGCACTCTGCTTTTGGCTGCGTTTGCTGTTATTGGCACTAACGAGTCTGCAGGGAGGAAGAGAAAGGAGATAGCATGTTGGTGGAATGGAGTAAGATTGTGATGGGAAAGGGGAGCGTGTTTAGATTACAGGGCATTGGCTGTGATAGCCAGAGAGAAGGAATGCGTTTTGATACGGTCAATAAATGTTCCAGGAGGGTAGGGGCTGTATGAGCAAGACACTTGCTAAACAGCTAATTGGCTAAAGAACAAATTAACTAGGAAATCAATAGATCAGTTAACTAATTAGAATCAAAAAGCTGGGCAAGACAAATAAGTCATGTAGCAATTTAAATTAATTTAACTACTTAGAAAGAATCAGTTGCTACTAAACAGAAGAAATAGGCACTAGAGGTATGTGGGGAGCCAGATTCTTCCAGCAGACGGGTTAAGTGACCGATAGATAACTAGTGGTGCCAAGAGCCAGCTCTGTGGTGTGGGGAAGGAAACAGCAGACACCTTGTGGAGGTGATCCCCACCTGGTTTCTTACCCCTTTCGTTTTGTGCCTGTCACAGCTCTCTAGGGGTTTGTGTGCCCCTGCCAACCTGCATGGCCTTGCTTGGCCAACCTTTGCTTTCTCTGGTGCTTGGTCTCTCTGGAGTCCTCCTTTCATGTGTTTCACATCAGAAAAGTTCCTGAAAGTTTTCTAGTCTTTAAATAGAAACACTGAAATGCAAACGAAGCGCCGGCATCCCTTGCCCTATTCCTGTCCCGTTGCGGCACGCCGTGGCGCTCGTACCCGGCGACACCACGGCTGGCGCCGGCTGCCGTGCCCGCTCCTTGCCTCTGGTGCCCACGGACCCAAGGCAGAAGTTCACACCTGCAGCGTTGCACGCTCCAGCTAGCAAGTGGCCTAGATATTTTAGCTACTGTAGGGAAATGAAACCAGGCGGTACACGTGGTCAAGGACAAAGCCGAATCCTGCAGAGTTAAGAACAGATGCGAGGAAACCCTTTCTGCTTTTGGAACGATTTGCGTCTGGGCTGGCCCGAGCGTCCTTCTGCTCTGGCTATGGGGACAGCCAGGAAGGCAGCCTGTCGGGGCAGCCGGGATACTCGAGGATAAATTGGCTGGCTCTTAAATAGCTCTGTGGAGAAAACCAGGACAAATGGGAGCTGATTCTTATGACAATGCTTTTCTTCAGCAGATGTTTCCAAGCTGTGTCTGTGTGGGTTATGCCTTTGGGTGGGGAGGACAGGAGATCAGTCCCTGTCTCGTTTGATTCTGACTGTTTGCTTTTTGCTGCAGACCTGCTGGGTTACCCGCAGGTGTCGCAAGCGGTGACGGACGCGTCCAGACCGCAGAGGGCAACTTCTCTGTTTGAACCACCTGGTTTTGTTTGTTTGGGAAAGCCTCTGGTGGAGCAGTCTCTCTCTATTGACACTGTCTCCAGCCTGTGCGCTTTGCCGTTGGGGTGCCTTCCTTCTCGTTGCTGGTCTCCCAAGACTGAAGCCTCCCTTGCCCGAGCCGCACGGCCCTGCTCTGGGGGCGAGGTGCCGCTCGGTGCAAGGGCCAGCTGGCGCTGCCGTGGTCTGGTCCGGTGGCTGGTCGCGGCAGCTGATGTTCCCACCCGCTTCTAGTAGTTCTGGCGACCGTACCCATCGTACAAGCCTGGCCGCTCTACAGGTCTTGTCCTTATTTTTTTATTGAAGGCAGGTAGAGAAAACCTGTCTTCAAAAAAAATGGCATTTTTTTCTTGTGACTCTCCGCTAAGTCCTGTGCTGCCAGGTAGGACTGGAGCGGGTGTTGGAAGGGCATCGCGGGGAGCTGCGTCCTTGCCTGCGTGCAGTGGGGCATGTTCAATAACCAGCAGTGGGGTGGCTGTGCCTGTATTCAGGTATGTTTTACTGCTTGGCTGCCTGCTAACGTATGTTATTGTATTTGCTCTTGTTACTCAAGCTTGTAACCGTTGCAGAGCAGCAGTTCCTGAGGGAAGCTCTATATAACACTGGAATCTTAATTGTCTGGGATCCAGCACCATATCATGCAGAAATTCATGAGGTAAGGCTGAGTTTTCTGTAAATAAAATTAGTTTTATACGCTTTGAAGTGCATCTGTTAACCTGCTTGCTCCGAATGTGGGCAGTCACTCATTTTAAGGCCATTCTCGATTACTTCTTCATTATCGTGGATAATCCATATGTACTTCCGAGCACACGTGCCTGTGTACTCGTAGGGGACCACGTGCCTGTTCCCGATCCCCGTGAACGGCCTCAGGCCAAGCGTCACGGGTCACCACCTTTGCTTTCCCGTGGGCTGATGCCACGGGGAGGAGGTCACTACTGGCTGCAGCAGTTGTCATCTCATCAGAGAATGATCTCCCCTTGCTGACAGTTGCTGTAAGATTTGCTGACGATTTATGCTTGGCTATTTCAAGCACCAGTCAGACATGGGATATACTTGATGCCTTATGAACGGATTGGGAAACCTCTGAAGATCTTAGCGAATGTCTGCGCTCTGTATCAGCTAGACTTTCACTTGTGGGTGTTGCAATCCCTCTAGCATTCACTTTCCAAGTACAAAAGGGCGTTATGTGGTAAGTGATGAGCTTTGGAGGCTCAGGGTGAAAGCAGGTAGGAGTGAATGGTCCATTCTTTACTTTTATTTTAAGCTCTGTCTATAACTGAGAGGTCTTTGCGTACCTTCCTCTGGACTGCATTTCCCGTTTTCTCACGGATGTTTATTCTCGTGTCTAGTCCCACACCTCCAGGAGACACGAGGGCGTATGTACAGCATGTCAGTAAAACCAGGATGGATATTTTCAGCAAAGAAAAAAATCTCAAAGTGACTTTAAGAAAACATAAACCCTTCCTAAGTGTTTTTACTGAAAGGCAAAGTTTTAGGATGCAAATCAGCTCGGCCTGTGCTGAGGATGCTTGCCTGCAGGATAAGATGCTTTGTACCCCAGCGTGGAGAGGGGTCGGGGTCTGTAACATTTAAGGCAGATTTCTCAACACCGTCTGCTATTGGAGTGTGCAGAATGAAGTTATACAAGATGGCTGATCTCATTTAACGGTCCTGCACTGCCAAAGAGAGGAGATTTGGTTTTTTCCTGCTCTGTTCGCTGAGTCAAGTCACCACAGCGACCCGAAGGGCAGATGAGGTGGGGGGGACAGAGGGTGACTGTGTGGAGGTACAGCAGCACCTTTTCCTCTGGCAGCAGCAGGTTCACTCATCCTTTTTTCCCGTTGGTTGTGGGAAAGAGTGGGCTAGAAATAAAAAGAGTCTAACTTCTTGTTTCTGTTTTCCAGTGGTACAGAAAACCAGACTACAACTTTTTTGAAATCTATAAGTCGTATCGTAGTACACATCCAGAGCAGCCTTTCTATATCCTGAATCCAAAAATGCAGTGGCAACTCTGGGATATTCTGCAGGAGAATTCTCTGGAGCATATTCAGCCTAATCCACCGTCATCAGGAATGCTTGGTAAGATAATTGCCCTCTAAACTTCTCGGTCAGTTTGCAGGCAGGAACTCTCCAGGATGCCTTTTTTCAAAGACAGCTACAGATTTATGGTGCTTATCGGAGTTGCTTTTACAGTGTTTGTCTTATGCCAAAACTTGAGCTTCCTGCCTTTAAAGTAGCAGCTCAGCCGCGTCAAAGTAAGCGGTTTGCAGCACTCCTCTGAAACAGCAGTTAGGGACATGGCCTGGTTCCACGTGGAAGCAGGAGAGCAGAGGGCAACACTGAGATGGCCTCTAGGATTTCTAGCTTCTCGCGCCAGAGCAGTTCCCACGGGGTGTGAGGGGAAGGGTGCAGCTCCTGCGGGCTCAGACCTTGTCAGGCAAATAAATCTGGTTACTGCAGATGAAATCTCTCCTTGCCTCTTTGTGCTTTCCATATAGAAATAGGGGGCGGGTGGGAAATACATATATATGGAAAAATTTATATAACAAAAGACCTGCTGCTGGACTGGGGACAGTCAGACTGAATAGTTACCCTGAAAAGTTCCATGCTAGTCCCCCTTATTCAGCGTGCTAACGTCTGGTTTGTCAGCACGCTCAATCCAGCTTCTCGGCGCAGGGGCTCCTTTTACATTCTGCTGTTGCAAAGCTTTTCCTTCGTATTGGAGAGCAGATCTCGTGACCTGAATAAAAAGGAGTGAACTTCTCAGGAAGTTCGCGTGCATTTGAAATCGCAGTGTAGACGTACTGTCTGTTGCTGTTAACTGGAGTTCGGGGCTTGAAGGCGGGCACTGGGCCACGTCGAACAGCAAATTCCTCTGTGGCTTAACTTTGCCCCAAGTTACCTGCTGTGTAAAACAAGTTACCTCGCCAGATCCGGGTGCACAGATGAGTCCCAGTTTGCAGCTCTGGGTTTGCTGGAAGGCCTAAACCTGACAATGAAAATTGTCATGTAAAAAGGTGGATTGAAAACGTGTTTCGATGCACCTGAGTTAAACAGGTGGTTTCACGGCTGGCTTCTTCTAATGTCTTGTAAACTGTGTTCCTCTGATCGTGCGTGGTCCCTGATGGCTCAGATACCGTGTGAATTTTCTGTGATGTTACACATTGCTGTATTCTTGCTATTTCTTGCACTTGGAAGAGAAGTAGCCCATAACTATGGCTGACTTCTGATCTGGCCAGAAAGTTGAGAGGTCTGTGCCCAGCGTGAATGTCCTCAAGAGGCTCATGTGCCTGTCAGAAGACACAGGAGGGCGGCACTGCTCTACTGCGGGGGAGCTGGGGGGCCTGAAGAGCAGAGGCTGCTCAGCCTTAGGGAGCCATCTCCAAGCACAGGCGCTTCTGTATCCCCTGCATTCACGAGAGGCAGGTGGGGAGAAAGGCGAAGGTCTCATCGCTGCTTACCCAGGCAGGTCTGAGATGGGCTGTTTGGATCAGCTAATTGTAGCGCACGGCTGGCAGACACCCAAGTGTTCACGAAGGTCGCAGAGAATGGTAACGCTCTTAAAAACTGGCCTTTTGGCATGGCTGTTGCTGTAAACCATCCGCTGTAATCAAGTCAGTCCTACGCTTTGCAAGAGAGGGCTTCAGAAAACGACCTCGTCTGGCCAGGCTTGTTTTTTACCCCTCTTGCCTGAATGTTCAGAAAGGAAACCCTTCCCCTTGGAGCTGGATGCTCCTTGCTGACCGCCTGTCTTGCTGGAATGTTTAATGGGTTCTCTGGTTTGACGTGGGGATGTCTGCTTTCTTTCCCTCCCTAGGCATCGTGATCATGATGACGCTCTGTGATGAAGTGCACGTGTACGAATTTCTCCCTTCCAAACGGCAGACGGACATTTGCCACTATTACCAGAAGTTTCACGACCGTGCCTGTACCATGGGAGCTTACCACCCCCTCCTGTTTGAGAAAAACTTGGTGAAGCATATAAACCAGGGCACAGATGAGGACATCTATACTCACGGGAAAGTTACTTTGCCCGGCTTCCGAAACCTGCATTGCTAGCGGATCAGTTTTTAGTGTGTTGAGGAATTTTTCTTGACTGTCAAAGCACTTTTTAAATCAGGGTTGTCAGATTTGTTAGGTCTAAGCACTGGTGTGTTTTTACAGCTCTTCCATGTTGCGATACTTGCTCTTAGGACTTTGTTGCCTAACTTCTCCCAGCTGTAAGGCGATGTTAGTACATTGTGGTACATCCACACGGTATCTGCGTGAGCCACTGCAATAAATTTACTCCCGGTGGAGCCGGGCTCATGCAGCGGGTGGATATCTCTGTCTTCATCTCAACCAATGGTGGTGTATGGGAGGCACAGGAGGTGCTTTCTAAGCAGAGATTGCACAAGTCAGGATCAAACGCTGAATATAGTTCCGTTTGCTTCAAAGGATTCATGACAGGTGAAAACCTGGTCCATTGAGAAACAAGAAAAATAATTTGAAACTTGTTCCCATAGCCCTAGGAGCTCTTTGGAGCGGGGCTAATTTATGGAAACACTGTCAAAGCTGTGTACTGATAAGCTAAACTCTTAGTCCAAAATATTTGATTTTATAAACAGTTTGTAAAATAACCATGGCAACTTCCTTTCAAGTTGTAAGACTTCTGAAACCCTTCAGGTGGCATTTTTGGCAAAGGAAGAGGGAGGCGATCCACAATCCGGTGATCCTTGCAAGACTTTTAAATCATTTTACTTCTTTTTTTAATTGCTTAAAATAAATTTTAGTGAACGTTTACTTCTCCAGTACAGTGCTGCGCGTGGTACAGAAGAAGCCTGATTGCAAAAACATTTTGGGGAGGATGCTCCGAGGCACAAAGAGGAGAACTCACCGGAGGTCGGTACCTCTTTCCAGCTCTCTGCTGGTCTGCCTTTGCAGAATTGGCAAATTCCTTGCTGGCTTGTCTCCGGTAGCAGAAGTGCCCTGGAGCCGCTGGCCAGGCGCAAGGTCACTGGATGGTCGTTGCTGTGTGCTCTCTGAGCAGGCGGGAGCAGATGCATCACCCCGTGCTTCGTGAGCGGCGGGGAGGGAGAGCGTGCTCTGCTTCTCCTGCTGAAACACAGGCAGAGTTGAGGAGGGCACCTTTTCCCTGCTCAAGGGGACACTCCCGTGGCGGCACAGTGGACGTGGCAGCTTTGCAATCTCTGTAGGTCAGTGAGAACACCTTCCCTGTCCTCTTCTGTACTGATGTGTTCCATGATGTCTGTAAAGAAAGCTTTTTCTCCTGTTTTGAATAAATCCTGTGAAGTCACTGGCCCATCCTTGCCTTGGTGAAACCAGTGTAAATGTCGTTCCTCCGTGGCCCTGGGGACTTGTACCAGCCTTGCAGAGGCAGAGCTGAGGAGGAGCTGCTCGGCCGCTGGTTTCGGTAAGCCCACGGCCCCTGCCCGGTCTTGGCGAGGGGGCCGCCGCGGGGCTGTGCCTCCGGCTCTGAGGCTGCTCTGCCCATCTGTTGGGGTGGATTGGATCTGTCAGTGTTTCCAAATTGTATGTCATGTCATACATACATACATGTAAAAAAATTCAGGTCCTTCGGCTGTTGCTCAGGTGACGCCCGTGACCAGGTGACTTGTTAAGTTCGCACTGCCACGGTTGGGGAAGGGGAGAGCTTACAGAGGGAAAGCCGGCAGCAAACCTCTCCGGGTCCCCACTCTTAGTAGGTAACAGTCCTACCTCTGGCCCTTGGATCAAGGGGTTGTCTGCCACAGCCATTTGCCGCCGTAATACATTCTTAGCTGGGATTCTGACCGCTTCTGCCTTTTTTCCGTGGCTGTCTCACTTATTATTTCTCACAACATCATTTTTTCCCCACCTTCGCTGCTGGGGTGACCGGACCAGCCACCCCACCTCAGCTTGGGCTGTGTAATGGATGGATGGTACCTCGCTGCAGAGGAGCGAGCACAGCCCTGAGGAACAAGGACAAGCTGCCTGGCACTCGCCCGGGGCTCCCCCAAACCAGCTTCTCCTCCGCAGTACTCCTGCAAGAAGGCAAATGTCGTACAGCCTCCCCAGGGTCTTCCCGAGCTCTCAATTACTCACAGGCAATAGTGTTGCACTGGGCATGAATTTTCAAACGTTACGCTAACAATTTAGCTAGAATCCAACATGTGATTCATTTACAATCTAAACAGAGTTTTACAGGAATTATGACAGCGCTTAAAATAGGCCAGCGTTAACCCTCTTTTTTCTTTTTTTCTCTTTTTGGCTGCATAGATCCAAATCTAATATAAATTGCAAGTGATGACAAGTCTGGTATTTAGAAGAGCCAAGTTTAAGTTCGCGGGCAATAATAGCTAGACTGTAACAAAAGCCTTATCCCTCCTGCAGTCTCTAACCGTTTCCAGAGCGTGAACGGCTTTCTGGCCACGTGGAAAGCGGGAAGAGGGCAACACTGCCTTTTCCAGTTAGCTGCTGAAGGGCTAAGTACTGGGAAAGATGCTCCATAATGATACAGGAAGGGTGTGGGGGAAGGTCAGCAAGTCAGGGGAAGGGGATTATGAAGGGGTTATTTTAGTTTTTGATGTAGGAAAGATCTCTTGATTGTGGTGGTGTTTTTGTTGCTGAATATTGCTTAGAAATACTCTTCCTTAGCTCTAACTTCTTAACTCCTCCCTGCAGAATAAACTGATCTGTAGCACTGGCAGAAGCTACAGTCTTCAAAGGAAGGGAAGGGGAAAGGAAAGGGAATGAAAGGGAAGTACCGGAAGGTGATGGGAACTCTACCTTAATTTCAGGGAGACATCACCCCTGAATTGTCCTGACTTCAAATTTAAACTTTGTATTATCCAGTATTCTGCCTATTTCTGTAGCTGTGCTAGTTAATCGGCAAAAAGTATATTTTAGTAAGTCAGTGACTTCAGTCAATAAACGCTGTCAAGATACCTTATTTCTAAGTGTGGGCCCTGGGGAGACCGTATCAGTCCTTGCTTGCATTTTGAAAACTTAGCTGATCCAGATTTAAAAAATAGTTTTAAAGACCTAGAATTTCAAAACCAGAGATGGTTTCTGGAGAAAATCTCAACCTTTCATAAGACTTTTGATAATCAAGTGTTATGATTTATTTAGACAAGGCAGTAGAAACTGATTTGTGATGTTAAGACCTTAGCAAGTCAAAGGTTTTCTTCCTCAGTCTATAAATACACCCATCTTACAAAAGAGTCTGGTCTTAAATGTATTAACATGCAATACGGAGCAAAGGTGGGTCTTGTTCTGGCACTCCAGCTGGAAAGCATTTCTTCCTCCTTGCCTGCAGGTGTACTGGAGAGCCAAGGGGATGGATGCGGAGAGGTTATCTGGTAAGCCCAGAGCCCAGAGGAGGTAAGTGCAGCTGTCAGGGGCTCATGATTGGACGAAGAAATATTTGGGCACTGTAAAGGCAATGACAGTATGTTACTGGCAGAGGAACATTGGACTTCATTGTCTTTGAAGGAGAGCTTTCATTGTCTGGGCTTACAAAACTGCCTGTGGGTTTTTGGTTTTTTTGTTTTGCGTTGACTAGAGGAAAAAAGAATTGGAGAAAAGTTCCAGAAATTCAAATCATATGCACCTGAGTCAATACATCTTTCGTCACCATTCCTGGAAGAATAGAGTGGTGGAGCAGTAACTAGATCTGATGAGACACTAGTATATCAACAGTAATGGTGAAAAAAATACAGGCTGGCATTCCTGGGAGAGAAACACAAGCCACCTCAGCCAAATACTCCTTTTTGTTGTCTGCGCATGCACCCAACTAAAGGTGTGGGTACAAGCAAGAGGGCTTCTTACTCTCTGTTGGGGACCATGAAGCCCGACTCTCTTGCCCAGCACTTTGGATGTTTGTTTTCGCTTGTGAATTGTACCAGTCTGGCAGGAAAACGCGTTCACTTGCTCCAGGCGATGATACAAGGCACAGCATAGAAGAATCGGGCTTCATTTTGAGTAGATAATTCATGTGCGCGGCCGTGTATGTATCCTAGCAAACACTCCAGAACTGATAAGGCGCAGGGATGGAAATGCCCTGGTGCATTAGGACGAGAGGAAATGGCCTCAAGTTGTGCCAGGGGAGGTTTAGATTGGATATTAGGAAAAATTTCTTCACCGAGAGGGTGGTCAGGCATTGGAACAGGCTGCCCAGGGAGGTGGTGGAATCACATCTCTGGAAGTGTTTAAAAAACGTGTGGATGTGGCGCTTCAGGACATGGTTTAGGGAACATGGTGGCGCTGGATTAATGGTTGGACTTGATGATCTTGAAGGTCCTTTCCAACCATAGTGGTTCTGTGATTCAGAAGGGAGACGAAGGTGGGAAAGAGCTTGTGGGGGTGTGGACATATTAACTGGTGTCCTGAGAAGCATGGCATCACCTGGAGCTAACGAGCTCACTGGGAAATGCTGGGAGCAATCTGTGACCCAGCTGGCTTCGTGCCTCGCTCCAGATGAGAAGGAGCCACAGACCAGGACTCCTTTTTGAAGACAGAACTTGAGAGGAGGAAGATGTGCCTGTTTCTAGCTTGTTTTTAAAATGCAGATGAAGGAAAACTGGTGAGTGGCCCTTTTTGCTCTGTTCTTGTAAGCGAGTAATAGCGTCTTGTCTTCTTGAGCTTAGTGAGCTGCTTAGTAGCCGTGTCTTGTGAAAGGTGTGGAAGACGAGTGCAATGCGCAAGGCTGACTGGTGACCCCAGGAGCACAAGGGAGGGAGATCTGGTGTCTCCGGGAGTGGGTCATGTACAGCTCATGTCACGCAGAAGTCGTCTGCTGTTCTAGCCTCGGGTGTGGAGGGCTTCTTTCAGGGGGTTGTGCGAGAGGATTGCAAACACAGCACCCTCACGCTATCTCCACTGAAAAAGGGACCTCCGCGTCCGGAGGGTGAGGTGACCCAATAGGGTGTTTGTCTCCACATTTTGTATGAGTTTGGATCCGTGTGTTCGCTTGCCTGAACTTCCCTTGCACCTTCATGGATGATAAAGGGAGAATTTCGTATCGATTGCGTCTTTTGACAGACAAGTCAGACTTGAAGCTTAGCACTGCCATTAACTTGTGTTCCATGTACAATAAACAAAACTAATTTGGAGAGAAAATTTAAGCAGTGGGTGTTTGAAAAAAAACCAAAAAGTCCTCAGTTCCAGGTACGTTCTGGGAGGTTACATGGGTATTGCAAAGGCAGAATGGAAGGTGAACAGGGAAAAACTGACCTCAGAAATGGTTTGGAAAAGTGTGTCTAGTGCAATTTGTTCCAAATAGCTCTCTGAGAGCCAGAGAAGGGAGGAGCGGGGGGAGTCGACTGAAAGTGGTTTGGTTTGGTGTGAGGAACTTCTGGCAGAAACTAGATCTCTTTAAACAGAAACAGATAGTTCCCAAAATGCAGCGAACTTGGCTTGCTTAGCCAGCTCTGAGCATGCTGCTGGTTTTGAAAGTCAGCGTGCATTGAAAGCTCTGCTTCTGGGAACAAAACCGACTTGAAATGTCTTTAGTTCCATCCATGCAAATACCTTGCAGTGCTTTTCCTGCCCGGCCCTGGTGTCCTTTACAAAACCAATAGCAAGGCACTTGCGTGAGCCAACGCCGTTTCAAACCTGGGACAAACCCCTTTTCAAGTAGATGCCGGTGGCTGTTCTGCATGTCAGAAAAAGTTACTATTTTAGCATGAGGATGTGTAGTTCACAGTTTCAAGGAATTCTCAAACCTCCTGTGGGTTTGTGAAGCCCCTGGGGTGGGAAGCAGTTTGCTCTAACAGACCAACAGGAGCTTTCAACATCTCCGTCTGTGCCGGTCGCTCAATAAACGTCGCAGAAGTTATCTCCGCGTCCTCTCGAAGAAGCTGCATTCGGGGGGATTCACAGGGTCCTCTGACGCTTCTCAGCGGCGCGAATAGGCACGCCGAAGGAGGACGGAGGGCACGCCGGCTCCGCTGTGCCAGCGGTCCTCCTCGCCCTGCGTGTGCCCGCCGGCTGCTGCGGACGTGCCTGTCACGTGGCATCGGGCCGATGGAACCAGCCAAGCTTTTGCTCATCCTGCTCCGGAAAAGCTCTCCGGCGTGCATTACCACCCGTGGAGAGCCTCAGTAGCGCTCAGAGGGCCCTTGACGGGCGCTTGCCGCGTACCCCTCTGGTGATGCCGACGTGCCCTCGGCCACTTCAGGTCTATAAACCCAACCTGGCAAAACGGGGAGTATCAGAGTCCCCCTCTGATACCGGAAGACTAAGACGAAATGCAGGGCCCTGGATGGTGAAAATGGCGCTAGCATTTGTAGCACTTATTTCCATTCCCAAAAGAAAATAAAGTCACTAATATGTGTGAAACTAGGCTGTATTTCATTAAAAGCCGGATTCAGGTACATCGAGCAGCATAAAAAGAGGAAAGCCTGAATTGCGTGCTCACCGTGTGGTTTCTATATTACAAAATCAGCGTTATTTATGGTGTCTGAGTGTTACATAAACACTAGTCCTAACAAGTACATGGAGGAGGAACTTACTTAGCTTTCTTCTGCTTGGCTGAGCGTTCCACACCTAGTCAGAAATGTTGAATAACTGCATTACCGCTTAAAATATTTCTCAAAAACGGAGCCAGATCTTTAACTGAGATAAATCGATGAAGTATCCTGCCTTCAAGGAAGCTATAAATGATTTTCATGAACTGAGAATCTGTTTCCCCACTCAGTTGCCTGGTTTTCGCTCGGGCACCTTTGCAGACGTTATCCTATTTGATTCTCTCTTGGTTTACCAAAGATACGTTAAAGGCACACATTTATTAAGAAAATATATGTGAGGGGGCATTTGCACTTGAATTGAGGAAGAAGGCTGGGCAAGAGGTTAAAGCTGGACCTCCTGTGTCTAGGAGAAACTGCAAAGCAATTTGTTGCCAGGGGAATGGAGTTTTCTAGGTAATTTAGAAGGTGCTGTCTTGTCCCAGCTGCCAGTTCAAGGCTATTTGTATGGGCTCCGTGAAGTGGACTCAAGCTGAAGAAATTAAGGGAAATGATGAAGAAAACATCTTTATTTGTTAGGACTGAGATGCTCAAAGCAGTTTTAACAAGAAGGAACTTAATCTTGTTGAAGTAGGACTGTGGTGGCAGATAATTTGAGCCTGACAAGGCTAATTGTGACCGATAGTTCAGAGAAACTCTTTCTTTTAATGATTAAGAGGTCTGATTTGCATAAATAAGATACACAGTCTCTTATCTGTCTTTTTCCTACTTCAAATTCTAGGCACTGTTTGCATAGGAAGATCGGTGAGTAACTTGGACAATGTGATAGCGCTTTGGCGTTCTTGGTTTTGAACAGCGTGAGGTAGTGCTGTGGGTAAGTTGTGTACCCTGGCAGCAGGTCTGGGCTCTGTGTGCTCAGCTGGTCTCCAGCTCTGCAGGTCTACAGTGGCTCCAGAGATGCCAAGCATGCGGAGTGCTTTTTCTGCCTCATGGTTTCAAGATTTTCATAGTCTTGCTTAATAAGCTTTGAAGGTGGAGCTCTCTTTGAGAGAGCTTGAACTGTCTTCGAGCTCACCTCACACATGAGGTGAGCTGTTGCCTCTTGAGCTTCCGTATTGAGCTTGTGTCCAGGTCTGAGCTGTCCCTGTGGCTAGATATAGTGCCTCTTGGTCTGAACCGTTTTGGTTCTGCCACCAAGTGGAGGTGACACAGCTGGGAGTGGCTGTTTCGCATGTCACAGAATCACAGAATCACTAGGTTGGAAAGGACCTTTAAGATCATCAAGTCCAACCATCAATCCAGCACCACCATGTCCCCTAAACCATGTCCTGAAGCACCACATCCACCAGTTTTTTGAACACTTCCAGAGATGGCGACTCCACCACTTTCCTGGGCAGCCTGTTCCAATGCCTGACCACCCTCTCAGTGAAGAAATTTTTCCTAATATCCAATCTAAACCTCCTCCGGCACAACTTGAGGCCATTTCCTCTTGTCCTATCACTAGTTACTTGGGAGAAGAGACCAACACCCTCATCGCCACAACCCCCTTTCAGGTAGTTGTAGAGAGCGATAAGGTCTCCTCTCAGCCTCCTCTTCTCCAGACTGAACAACCCCAGTTCCCTCAGCCGCTCCTCATCAGACTTGTGCTCCAGACCCCTCACCAGCTTCGTTGCCCTTCTCTGGACACACTCCAGCACCTCAACATCCTTCTTATAGTGAGGGGCCCAAAACTGAACACAGGATTCAAGGTGCGGCCTCACCAGTGCCGAGTACAGGGGCACAATCACTTCCCTACTCCTGCTGGCCACACTATTCCTGATACAGGCCAGGATGCTGTTGGCCTTCTAGGCCACCTGGGCACACTGCCGGCTCATGTTCAGCCAGCTGTCAACCAGCACCCCCAGGTCCCTTTCCGCCGGGCTGCTCTCTAGCAACTCCTCCCCAAGCCTGTAGCGTTGCATGGGGTTGTTGTGGCCGAAGTGCAGGACCCTGCACTTGGCCTTATTAAACCTCATACAGTTGGCCTCTGCCCATCGATGCAGCCTGTCCAGATCCCTCTGCAGAGCCCTCCTACCCTCCAGCAGATCAACACTCCCACTCAACTTGGTGTCATCTGCAAACTTACTGAGGGAGCACTCAATTCCCTCATCCAGATCATCAATAAAGATACTGAACAAGACTGGTCCCAGAACCGAGCCCTGGGGAACACCGCTTGTGACCGGCCGCCAGCCGGATTTAACGCCATTCACCACAACTCTCTGGGCTCGGCCATCCAGCCAGTTCCTCACCCAGCGAAGAGTAAACCCGTCTAAGCCACGAGCCGCCAGTTTCTCCAGGAGAATGCTGTGGGAGACGCTGTCAAAGGCTTTACTAAAGTCCAGGTAGACAACATCCACAGCCTTTCCCTCATCCACTAGGCGGGTCACCTGGTCATAGAAGGAGATCAGGTTGGTCAAGCAGGACCTGCCTTTCATGAACCCATGCTGGCTGGGCCTGATCCCTTGGTTGTCCTGCAGGTGCCCTGTGAGCACTCTCAAGACCAACCGCTCCATAATCTTCCCTGGTACAGAGGTCAGGCTGACAGGCCTGTAGTTCCCAGGATCCTCCTTCCGGCCTTTCTTGTAGACGGGCGTCACATTGGCAAGCCTAAATGTCATGATCTGACTGCAGATACTGGTGAGGGATGCCAACAAAAAGCTACAAAATGGGTATGTATTCATAAACAAAGCCTAGGCAGTCATCGTTGGATTGACTTCTCATTGACCCCACCCAGGTTCTGTTGGGACACCGGTTTTGGCTGAGTTTGGCTGGGTGGGTGCTCCGTGCAACCCAGATTACAATGCCAACCTCTGGGTCTCTTTTCTCGTGAATATGAAACTCAAAAACATTCCCTCTGTGCCAGACCAATAAAACTATGTCCTCCCTAGCTGTGTCCTAAAAGGAAGGAAGGGGTTCTCTCCAGATCTCAGTTCTCAAGGTGTGTAAAGCAAACAAGGGCAGAATGAGTGAATGTGGGTGGGTCTGGGGGATGTTAAGGACACCTGCAGCTGGAAGCTGGGCTTTGGTGAGGGTGTGGGCCTCCAGGTTTCATGGCAAAGGCTTCATCCAGCTCTGCATACCAGTCCCTTGCCTCCTGACGTCCTCCTGCCTGTTATGCACCCAAACCAGTGCCCTGAAGGGATTCTCGTTTACTCTGTGTTAATTTTATGGTTTTTATGTAATAATGAAATATAATGAAGGTACTATAATACAGTATTGTCATGTGTGGCAGCGAATGGAAAAAAAATAGCAAATGAGTAACCTTGGTGGTATGTGTGAACAAGGAAGTAGTATGTCAAGAAATGGGCTATTTTCATCGCTCTTTGCCATAAAATGGACAACACAGGAAACAGCTTTAAGTTGAATTCACTTTCAGTTCTTTTATATAGCTATTAATATTATAACAAAGCTTGTGTTGCCGTCTGCTCCCCCCGCCGCTGCTGACCAACCCCTACCACCCAAAGCGTGTGAGCGGCCGTGGGGCGTTTCACGGTCCCGGCGAGCGCCCGGGGACTCGCGCACCGCGGAGGGGCTGCGTTTCGCCCTGCCGCACCTTTCCCTGCTCTGGAAGGTCTCTGGGCGAGTTGGGAAGGGATGGTGAAGGTTGTGAACGTGTTTCTCCTTTATGAAACCTGCGTGTATGCAGCGGTCTAATCCTGTCGCCGTTCGCTATCTGTCCTACCTTATGAGCAGATGGTTTGGCATTTCCGCAGCCTCAGCATTAGGTGGATGCTTTAGCCAGTCATCTTCCAGCGTAAGCAATAAAGCATCTTTGGAAAAGCTGATACACAAATTAATAGCAGCTGAGCTGATACCATCACCTGAAGCCACGCTTTGTTTTCGCAAAGTGTAATTTGCCAGCTGAGGTCTTAAATTCCCCGCTGTGCCCAGCCGTAACTGTGAGTGGGTGGTCACAAGGGAGTTGCTCAGAGGGAAAACAATAAATAAATACAGAAAAGTTCTAAAAGTGGGTCGAGGAAAGTTCAGCCTCATGGTTTGCTGAAGCAGATGAAGCTGAGCTTGTAATGCAGCAAGAAGATCATTAAAGGGCGGGGAGACGGATACGGCTGTAAGTGGTTTTTAAAGTACTGAGAAAGAGGTACGAGCGCCGTACGACAAACACGTTTGGGAGCACGCGCACCGCGCTGCTTGCAGCACAGGGAAACTATGCGCAGGCGGATTTTTTGCATCTCTGGTACAAACAATACGGAGGTGACCAGAGCTGTTCATGCCACGCGCTTTGTTACAAAAGCCCCTTTCTGCCGAACCATCATGAGCGTGATCACACCAAACTCCCCAAAGCTGGTTGGGAACACCTGAGTATCTCGCATGAGGTTCTCGGTTGTGACGAAGTTGTATTTCAGAGCTCTTCTATGGATCGGCAAATATCAGAAATGCTTTATATTCTTCCTCCAAGGAGGGCTGAGACTGCAGGGACGTCTCAATACAAGGTTGAGAACTGCAGTCCTTGTGGAAGTATGAAGAGGCGGTGAAATCGGTCTGACTCAAGAGACACCCATCAGGAGTCATTTATGAGTTTGCTTGCTCAAAGTGTGCTCTGGAGGGTGTGTCCCCCCGCTTGCATGACTTCCTTCAGGTTAAAAATTTGCTCTCTTATTTATTTTCTAATGTACCTTTTGCTTTGATGCATGAAGATACTGATCTGGCAGAACTGACTAAGCAGTTTCCAAGAGCACAGCCCTTAAAAACAGATCTTCCTTTGAAGTCGGGTGTTTGCTCCACCGAGGGCAGTGCTTGGCGCTTGTTCATTTGTCAAACAGTAACAAAAAAATTAACTATTGTCAGGGAAAGTAACAGGGAAATAGCGTATTCCGTGAGAGCGGGAAGAGCTGTGAAATAAGTTTCAGGAAATTTTATAGATGTTCCAAGGAAAACCCAAATCGGAAAACCCCCCATCTTATCAGCCATACATCTAATGGGCAAAGTACTTGACACACAACTTCAGCCCTTGGAGTGCCAGCTGGCAGTCCTGCGTGTCCTCAGGCAGTGAGATTTTGCTGCAGTATCAATATTTTAAGGCCCTTTACCGAAGGGAATGCGCGGGTGCTCACCGCAGGTCCTGTAGCGCTGCAGCAACTGTCTCCACTTGCAAACCGGAATCAGCCCTTGCCTGGCGCAGAAACTGGAGCGGTTCCCCTCGTGTAAGCGATGTGGGGACCACGGGGCACCGGTGGTCCACGAAGAGGCTGCAAGAAGTGATTTTTTTTTTTTTTTTTGTGCCAGTGTGCCGGGTTGCTTCTCCCTTACCCAGGTTTAAGCCATTTAGTGTGATTTAACACTAAATGTGTGATTTTACGTGCGTGTGTATATATATTTATACACACACACACAAACTTGCACAAAGGGAAGAAGCAAAACGCTGCGGAGCAAAGCAGCAGTGTTTTCAGCACGAATGGTGGCGAGGCGCGTTCCTGGCTGCGGGGGAAACGTGAGGGGTCCGAAGCGCCTGGCTATCGTATGCGCTTCCCGCGGCGCACGTTCTCCCGTAATCGTGCAACGCATGGCCAGATCGCGCTTCTGTATCATGCTTGCGATACTCGTTAGTCTGGTGTATATGTTAATTCTGAAGTCTGGGAAAGGTCGTTAATCTGTCCTGGTAGCGGGTCACTGCCTACGTGCTGTCTTCAGACCCACGAGCTGGAGGGCTGTCATGGGCTGAGAGTCTCCGTCCTTTATGGCAGCCTGTTGTCGGCGAATAAGAATTTCTGGTTGTGCCACGTGTAGCCTCCGTTTCTTTTAGGAGAGCATGGAAGTCTCCAGGTACTTTTCTCATGCACGATTGCAGACTCGGTACTTCTAAGAGTATGGCAATATCCGTTAGAGGACAGAGTCCAGGTTGGAATTTGGGTAGTAGAGACATTTGCATGTCCTTCAGACTGTGAGCAGGTGTAATCAGTGGGGATCTTCACACTTAAACTAAAGGACATGTGCAAATGAAAATTAGTTGCTGTCATACGGTTACTTTTTAATGAATTTTGCCTGCCTTAATTGAGATCCCAAGGTCAGTGCTTCCAATCCATTCAGGTTGCCGTAGGTTGGCTGGTGCTTTCACTGCCACTTCGAAGACTGTTTAGTTTTGTAGTATTTGAAGTAATTAAAGTCTCTAGCGTAGTCTAAAACTACCTGTCTAACGTCTGTTATCACAGCTGTTCCTCAGTTTCTCTCTCAAGATTGGTAATTTGATGCTTTTGGATGTCTGGATGGATGGAAGGAACTCCAAAAAGATGCCTAAATATATCAAATGGGATAAAACCACAGCCTCCCCCTCCCCAGCTGCAAGTAGACACTTCCCACAGTGAAAAATAGTATTGAAAAAAATATTTTTAAATTAAAACAGCCTTTGGTATGTGTTAGAAAAACTCGCACAATTGCAACTTTCTCTTTACAAAGCTAAGGAATCAAGTATTTAAAATGAAGAGTCACTTGAACTGTGTGAGAGCCTTGAAAAACTTGGAGCCTGACGGTTTTCTCTTCTGAAGTAATTTAGCATCTCCTCAGAACAGCAGCTGTACTAGTTTGGGGGATTTGCCCATTTGATTGATTTTAGTTCAAATACCAAAGTGATTGCATCCCCGAATACCTCGACGTACGTGGAATCAGCCAAGGGGTGGTGTCGCGCCGGCGGATGCGCTGGACCATGGGCGGTGGGAGGAAGTAACACGCGATGGATTCTTCCACGTTCTCTTGTGGGCGTCCACGTGAGAAGGGGCTGCAGCTGGGAAGGTGCTGCCCCCAGCCCCAGGGAGGTGGGGTGGCTGCTGGGTTAGCTGGGGCAGTGGTCCCGGCTGTGAGGGGGCTCTCAGGGCGGGGAGTTCCCCTCTTCCTTGCTACAAGTGGGAGATACACTGTTGTAGAGGGTCAGGAGTCTCGTGTTCCTGTCTATTTTTAATAAATTAGGAGAAAATTTTCACCACATTAGTATTCATCTCAGCCATTTATATATGTGCACGTGGCTCTCCCCCTCTTGCACTTTTTTTTTTTCCCCCCTAATTATAATTTTCTGACATACTTTCCTCCTGGAAGCCGAAGTTATTAACGTTTATCCTCCCAGGACTGAATGCCTCTGTTCATCTCTGAGTCACTCTTCCAATTACAAATTAATTTATCCAGTATCGCTCTTTGCTGCTATGAGCAGTAATGAGCAACACCCGTCTCAGAGTGAAATTTGCTGAAGGGAAGGAGTAGCGTGTCCGTGGCGTATCTTTGGGGTACGACTTCGTGTGAGAGGTGTGTTGAAACATGCTGGATGTTTGGGAGAGCAGTCAGGGGAAGGGCAATGACTGATGTACCCCCGAGGAGCTTTTCAGTGTGCGCGTGGGACAGACCCTCGCGGGGCGGGGGAACTCCCCAGGGGTTTGGTGCCTGCGTGTCTTCTCCCCCTCGCCTTCCCTCCTGACTCTTGGGATGCCAGCTTTCAAATTGGCCACAGCTTGCTCCCTGCTGACCTCTTCGGGAGGAGATACGGCTTGCCGAAGGCATCTAGTGCTCTAGGTCAGCCACAGACTTGCAGAAGAAATGGCTTGGTACGTGTGTAGCTTGAGATAGCTCTTCCCTGGTTATGGGAAAAATGCATACTTCTCTATTTGTGTTATTCAAAATAGAAAATGCTGTTAAAAGTATTCTGAAAAGGTGGAAAAAATGAAGGCTAAAAAGCTTTAGCTGTTTTTACCACAATGAAATCTGCAGCATCTGTAGCCCGAACCGTGGACTGACTGCCGTGAATACCTGTTGGAGCAAAGGAGCCAGCTGTCCCGAAAAATCCTGCGGGGAAATCATGTGCCTGAAGCATGGGGAAATGGCATTTGCTTTGGGATGGTCTGCCAAGACGGAGAAATCTCATGAGTCAGTAAGTCCGTATCCGAAGGGCATTAGCACAGGGACCGCTGGGCGGTCGGGGTTATCGGTGAAGGGGCGTAAGCTAAAATCCCTTTGGGGTCACCTGAACTGCAGCAAAGATCCTGCTAGAGAGGGATACTGTGGTGGCACGTCAGCCAAAGAGAGAACTGATGTCTGGCCTCGGGGGCTGCTCATTAAAAGCTAATTGTTCAGGAAGCCACAGTGCTGTTTGCCTGGACCCCGGTTACTCTGTAAATAAACCTCTGCCCTGACAGATGGGTCAAACCTGAGCTCCTAATCGATGGGTTTGGGTCCTTTCACCGGGCTGCAGCCGCTCAAGAGAAGCACAGCCTTGCAGAGCGTGTTAGTTTCTGTAACCGCTTCACTCTTCTGATCTATTCCAGCAGGTCTAGATGGATTTCCCCTCTCCCCCATGTCTTCATCATTTCATTCTTATCTGGAACCAAATTCGGAGAAGTACAACGAATGTAAACATCCCCTCCCCTCTCTTTTCTTGGAAATGCAGATCCCTGTTTATCAGACATGTCTACGACCTTCCAGATTAATGAGCAACTTTCTGATGCAGCGTGGGAGTAAACCTCTCCTCCGGTTTGATATCAGATGGAAAGTTCAGTAGATGGAAGCATTTCCCACTGAGAAGGGCTCAGAAATTTGTACAGTGATGAACAGCCTTGACACAGATGTCCACTGTGTGCGGCACAGTACCACGGTGCGGGGTCTTGGCCAGCAATGGGAGTGAAGGGCAAGTGCCATTTAGGCAAATGATATTAAAAAACCAATTTGTAGAAATAAGATTGACTGGAGCTCTTACTGTTGCTTTGATTAATCCATCTTCCTTTGTTCCATCATCTATGAGTATCATCTATGCTTTTTTGCAAAATGGAATTATTTTATGATAAACTACTGTGCTATGTTAGATAATTCTGAAAATAAAGAAGTCTTAGACTGTTAGTCCTCCTAACTGCGTGCTGTCAAACATGCTTATATTTTCCCTAGACCTTATACCTCTCAAAAGAGTATCATAAGATATACCTTACATACGTTCAATAGAATTAACCAGCTAATTGTAGAAGATGTGGGTTTTGTGCTGCATTTGTACAGCTCCAGCTATCAAACGCCATGACGAGAAGACTAATGTGGGCATGATTGCCCTCCTTTCTCAGGCTTTGCCGTAAAAGAAGCACGACTTCCATTTAGTACAGTGAGAGGTGACAGACTTCGACTTGATCAGACAGGAAGACTCTTCCACGAAAAACTAGCTGCACTGAAAGAAGGAGTGGAAAATTATGTGGATAACAAGAATATATTAAGACTTGAATAATTTTATTCCAAACCTTTTTATTCCATTTTGCTTTAGGAAGAAGAGCAACGCTGGGTAAACAGTAATTAAGAAGAAACTTCGTATAGGGATATCTTATGAGGTGATGGCTCGCTATAGGGTTTCTCCTGCCTTTTTCTGCAGTTTAATTAGAGAAGTTCGTTTCCAGATGGAAGCAGCGTTACTGAATGCCTTGCTGCTCTTGAGGAACGTGGCAAGTCAAGCGCAGGGCTCTTAATGCTGTACCTGAGACCGAATCTGTGCACGTTTGGTGGAGAAGTGCAACTGCACGCAGAAAGAGTGGGGTCTCTCTGGAAACTAGGCAAGTGTGGGGCAATCTGGTAGGCATCTTCCGTTCAATTTCAAAGTTTAAATCCAATAGTAATTTTTAGAATAAGCCTTAATAAACAAATCCTTCCTATTTTCTGCTTCATTAAGTGTCAATCAGATGAGGCTATATTTGCCATTAAGATGTAATGTAGTAGATTAACCTTCTGGGTTTATTCCGGTATTTATAACTGAATGTGTTCCCATGTTTGGATTAAACAGCTTTTATCTGCATTTACCACAGTGGACTCTGGCAAGTAGAGCAGCTTTGGCTTGTAATTGTTTTAGCACCACAGTTGCACTTATTTTTAAAGAGAGTGGTTCTTAATGGATTGAGGCAAAGCAACAGCTTTTGTTATATTGGTTAGTCAAATGCTTCTTAAAATCCAGGGAGCCTCTCTAGTAGGAATAGAGCTCCAGTTATATTTCAGTTATTCCTGAGATTGTTAACAAGGGCAGAGAAAATGGAGTCTTTCAGCAGACATCTCTATATTGTCACCAAGCTCCGTATAAGCATTAACGAGATTTAACCTGCCTGACACTTGTTTTTGCAGTGCTTTTGTTGGTCCGTAGACAGTCGCCTACAGCCACCGTTAATTTTCCCCCAAGTGCAGCTCATTTGGAGGTGTTGCAAACGACTAAGCCCTTGTTCTCAACGATCGCATAAGGAGAAATGCTTTAAGACTTTATTTGTTTTTCCCTTCCTATTTTGAGCCTGGGATAGGTTTTCATGGGTGTCTGAAATCCTTCTGTAAGAGTTTGCAGCAGTTTAAAGTCTAATAAGACTGCTTCCTAACTGCCTCCTGGGGTGTTTGGACACAGCTTTAAGAGCAGCCCAAAAGAGTTAAATAGTGCTGGGGATGATTTTACCAGCTCAGGAACAAATGGGCTTATATGGTAAGTCATAAAAGCCTCTTAAAAGACATGATCACCCTTTTGGGAGGAATAACTCAAACCTCAATTTCAAAAAACCCTAAAACTCTCATCTTTATTTGTACTAAAAATAAACCTGTTGTTACAAGACATTTTCTACTTTGGGATTGAAAGGAACATTTTTATTATTTACCAAATTTACAAGTGACTTATCTTGGCTTCTTCTCTTCTGTTTTCCTCTCCCTCATTTGTATTGCAGTCGTAAGATGGCCCCTTCCAGATGAAAACCATGGGTGATGTTGGGCGTTTTTGCAATGGAAGAGACTGGTGTGACCAGGGAGTACCCGCCGTTCCCTGGATCGTGCACGAAGGGGTCACGTGGACCTCGGCACATCATGTCCGCAACTGAGTTGGGCATCTTGTTTTAGCCCAAGCGCGGTGCTGCTGGCGTCTGTGCTACGGCAGGGCGCTGCCAGGCGTGGAGACCCTCGGCTGATGGAAGGGCTCTGTGGGGAGCGGCTGTGGAGAGCTTATTATAGGTCTTACCACGGAAAAAGATTGTGAAACTTTCTGCTGAGGTATTTGAGATCTCAGCGTCTTCCATGCTAATTTTAAACTTTAAGATGATTCTCATAGACTATTTATAGACTGGTTGGCTCTTCAAAGGCCCAGAGGGACTTCTGTAGAGCAGGCCTGAGAACTTCACCCAGGGGAGGTTGGCCAGGAACCCAAGTCTTTCATTTTTTTGCACTCAAATGTACAGCTCACTAAACAGGCTGGATCCTGCGCAGACTTAACGCAGCTTCTTAACTCAGACTGATCATACTGGTGCTGGGGGGACTACTCAAAAGCCTTCAAGTGAAGCTATATATGTGTGTGGGACTGGGGTCAGAGGTACTGAGAAACTCCAGTACCCCAAAATCCTTACCTTTTGAAAACTAGGCTACTGGGTTATTTCCTCAGTGAAGATCTTCTCCAGTGGCGTGCTCCCAAAAAGTTAGGAGGAGGCCACGTGCCTCCTCACAGACCAAGAGCAACTTACTTTGGAGAAGTCATTTTTCGTACCTGACTGACTTACACAATTGTTTCTTCCCTGGTTTCTGCCATGCTGGAAAACTTGCCGCTTGACTGTAGCTGAGGTATTGGAGCGTAAGGGGGAAGAGTTAAGTCCCTCTTCCGCTTGGTAGCGCACACACAGAGGTTTCGTACTGGAAGCGAATGCCTTGGCGTGGCAAGGACGAACATCGATGGGCGGAAATAAATATGAAGAAACAGGCAGTTCTCTCCCTAAGTGCCTTATAGGAAGCCTTATGCAGGAACACCTCAAGTTACCGACTGTACTTGGGTTACGTAGATGTGCAAGATAGGATCTTTTTCCTCTGCGCAGGGGTCACTCCCATTTGATGTGAATGAGTTACCAAACCCAGGCAGCTCCCCAAAGCAAAGGCAGGCAATTGGTCATATAGTGCTTGTATAAATCTATTTCCCGGTCTTACGATGAAACGGGACTGTGTGCACCTCGACTTCAGTCCTCTTCTATCTTTTATTTTACATCTTTCTTTTAATAGGTACTGGAATTCTTGCTCGTTGCTCATCCGGTTTGGGCTGTGTAACTGTGTCAGCTGGTAATTTAGAGCGAATGAAATAGGATCCTCTGTGTTCATCCCTCCCGTGTCTCCTTTGAAAGGGTGTTTTTCTCCTTGGGTCACAGCGACTGCTGCTAGAACTGTTTGTGGCTGGCACTTACTGCATTTTTACCACATTTAGATCGTAGGTGTGAGACTCGAATGAACCCTCATCAGTGGAGCTTTTTTCAACGTCTTTGCCTTCAAAAGCACTCCAGGCTTTTAAATCTCATACCTGGGAGGTATTTTGCCAGGGTTCTTTAGGCGTGAGCAGTTGGCTTTGATTTATTTGATGAAAACATGGTTATCGTGTGCAGCGTTGGCTGCAGGAGGACTGAAAGCCAAGAGAAGTTTCACCTTTCAGCAGCGTCCGATGTGACATGGCAAATGTGCTGCCATTGGGACATAGCAACAGGCGTCCTTTAGGCTGGTTAACATCTTTGGCTTCGTTTCCATTGTTAATTATAGCTGTGGCTTAGGGTATTGCAGGCATGCAGCTGGGTCAAGCTGTCTCCTACAGAAGCCATCAACAAATTCGAGGTGGTGCCTCGCTAAGGCTTTTGAGGTCTGGCACTTCTGCTCAGCCCAGTCCTCTCCGCTCACAGCAGTCCCCCTCCCAGGCACCTTGTTGGTGCTGCTCTGCAGCCTCTCTGGAATAACGAAGCCAAATAAATACGACGGTGCTCACCTCGTGGGAGGCGCAGGAAGGAGCCGGCGAGAGCCGAGGGCTGTGATGCATTTTGCAGATTAAAGAGTGGATGCTCGGGGCCGCATCGAGGCATTGGCGGGGCAGGGACCGACTCCGTTGACAAACCAGTGCTTGCTCTTTGGAGGACTTTTGGCTACGTGAGGGTGTTCAGGAAAGTTGATCAGAATTAACTCTTTGAATTGTTTAACTTGCATTAAACCTTCATGTGGACGTGGATTTCAAATAGTCTCACTTTACTGTAATTTACTTCAGCTCAATTGTATCGTAAAGCGGAGTAAAGACCACTTACTTGGACTTAATGCAGCTTAATGCAGCTTAACCAATTCACTTTAAATCCATACCACTTCATTAACTCCGACTGCTTTCCCTCCTCTGTCTTGGAGCAGGCGGGTCCAGAGCTCCTGTGTCCTGTTGCTTGGCACTTCTCTCCCAAGCCAAAGCAGCTTTTAAGTGAAGGATTTTGATGGCCTAAAATGGCCTCATCTTCACTTTTTCCCCTTCTGGAAATAGCCTTCCTCCCCGCTGAGGAACATACATTGTACGTTGCCACTGAAATCACCATTGTAATTAAGAACTATCTACAAGCCAGCCTCTGCTCCACTTATAATTGGAAAATCCTCTGGGAAGAACTGGAGAAGCTCTCGGTCTCGATCATCGCAGTGACAGATTTCACCGGCGGTCTCACTGCTGCCGCTAACGCGTTCCTCGTACGTGTAAATCACAGCTGGTAATTTACACTTTACGCGAGACACGTTCACACTTATCTGTGCGTTGCCTTCTGGCAAAGTGCATAAAGCTAGTAACGTATTTTAAAGTAAAATTACACGCAAACACTGTGGGTAGAGCAAGAGAGTTTGATGCTGCGTCCGCTCCCCTTCCACGAAAGGGTGATAAAGCTCCTTCCGCAAGGAAACCTGGGGGTGAAAAATAAAAATGCTGTGCAAAAGTCGGCCCCGGGCTGCCAGTAACAGCAGCACTTGCTGATGTTCAGCAGTCGTGAAGACAAGGCTCTGTTTTTCCTGTGGTGAAAAGAAAAGGGGCCACCTCGTATGTTCTCTCTGCTCCGGCTGCCGAAACAGCACCGAAATGCTGCCGAGCCCTTTCCAGGTTGGTTAAGGGGCTGGTTAAGGGGTCGTCCTGCGGCCGTTCGGCTGTCTGCTGCCGAATTTGCTTATCGTTTAGAGAGGCAGAGCCCCGCCAACTTGGGAGCTTTTTCTGGGGGCTGGGTGTTATTTCAGTTGGCAGCTGTGTGACCCGAGAGCGCTGCGGGTTTTTTGGGGGTGACGTTCTCTAGGGCCTGTAGGAGAAAATAGCCGTGTGGCCCATGCAGAAGACAAATAAAATCAGTCACTATAGCAACTGAAGTAAATGTTAATCGTGCTAAGTATGGCTCTCCCCTGGCACTGCGCTATGTGGAAATAACTTGTACGTCAGCTCCTCGCCTTTCTGGGTGCTGTGCTGCCCGTCCTCCCTCGCACGCGACCAGTCGACCCGAATTTCCTTGGGAGTCGCCTCTCCGCACCTCCTGCAGGGCCTCATACCTCTCCCAAGGGGCTTCTGCTTGTTCTGCGTCTGACACGGGACCCGGGTCTTTTACAGCGCAGCTGGTGTTTATGTTTAATTCCAGGCGAGGGAGAGGGCGACTGAGAATAGCTTTGCTTAAAACTGACTTTCAGACGACGGGCCCGAAGCGAGCCCCGGTAGAGCTGGTGAGAAGATCCCCATCTCGGGCACTGTGTTTCTCCCTGACATGGGCCCGGCGCTCAGTCCAGGTATTAAAGGAGAGAACGTTAGAAAACTCTTTCTCCGACACGTCCAGTGTTAAATCCGGCTGGCAGCCGGTCACAAGCGGTGTTCCCCAGGGCTCGGTTCTGGGGCCGGTCTTGTTCAGTATCTCTATTGATGATCTGGATGAGGGGATCGAGTGCTCCCTCAGTAAGTTTGCAGATGACACCAAGTTGGGTGGGAGTGTTGATGTGCTGGAGGGTAGGAGGGCTCTGCAGAGGGATCTGGACAGGCTGGATCGATGGGCAGAGGTCAACTGTATGAGGTTTAATAAGGCCAAGTGCCAGGTCCTGCACTTTGGCCACAACAACCCCATGCAACGCTACAGGCTTGGGGAGGAGTGGCTGGAGAGCCCTAAACCTGATTCTTCGATTTGCATCCAAATACTATGCAAAGTCTCTCTTGGGACGTGGTTTTTTTTTTTTTCAAGGAATCTTGAAGGATTCCTGGTGTGCTTTGTAATCTGAAAAATAACAAAGCACCCTTTTAAAAGCGTGCGCTTGGGAAGAAATAGTTGATGTGGTGTATTCGTTAGCAATAAGTGTGTCCGTCGCTTTGATTTCATCCACTAATATAATCTCAGCAAAAGCCTCACTTCATGGGTTCAGCTTCTGTATTTGAAAATACTTGGTGTTATTCAGGTTATTACTACAACTGTGGCTTAGGAATAAAAAAAAAAAAAGAACGAGCAGGTTGTGCAGTAATGTGTGAATATGTAGAAGGTTTTGGTAATGCCACAAGGAAAAAAATATAACCCACATCACCAGAAGGAAAAGCCAGCTTAGAGTAAAAACTGTAAAAAAATAAAAAATAACTATTTGAAACTATTTTGCATCGTCCTTGGGGGCTGCCTGGGGAATCTGCTGCGCCTGCAGAGGTCTTGCGGCAGTCATTTCTCAGTGCTGCTCTCACTCAAACGCAATGCTTGGTTTTAAGATGTTGGATGGTCTAGTCCAGGGCGAGATGTTTTTACTTCCAGGGGAGAATTACAGGCAAGTACAGCATCCTCGCTCCCGGGCAGCTGCAAGGGGTGACGGCGCTGAACTCCTTAGCGTTTCGCTTATTCCTGAAGGTGATGCATGTACATAAGTGTAAGGAAAGATCCAGCTTGGGCAGTCTGAAACGGATCCAACTCAAGCAGTGATCGGGGAAAGAAAATGGGCATTAACTTTTTCTCCCACATTACTCATTCCCCTCTGCGTTTCCCGGTTCCGGCTGGGCTAATGCCGGGTAGTTAAAGCACTGGGATACCCGTTTGTGACAGCTGCCCTGCTGGTGGTGCGGCCGTACGCCAGCGTGAAGCTCATCTGAAAGATGGCATGTCCCTGCAGTTTGATGGGATTTGAAAAGTAATTCTGCACAGAATGTTGCTATTTCATGTTTTCCTTCCCATTCGAGATGAAGAATGTTGTCAGAATATTGGGACTGTGCTCAGAGTTAAGGAGGGAGAAGGTTGTTTCCCGTTTGTTTGTTTTTAATTCTTCCTCCAGCTGTACTTCTGCAGCTTTCCAGCACTTTATTGTTTGCAGAAGACACCATCTGTCACTTCAGTTCCCAAGGATGGTCCAGGAGGAAGATCCTGTAAAAGGTCCCCGAGCAGCTTCCCTGATGGGGCCACTGAGACTATTCCGGGTAAAAATACGCCGTCCCCTGCTCAGTGCCGCAGGGCTTCAGCTGGGACAAACGAACGCGGCTGCATTGCTCACAGCCTACACCGACCGGCCCTTTCGGCTCCGCAAATACTCGGATAACCCTTTATCTAAAAAGAGCTGGAGTCACTCTAGCTTTTGTCTTAATGCGTGCGCACTGGCGTGTTTCCAGAGGCGAGGGCTTTGCCCTGCTGAGCGCTGCTTATTTGCAGAGTGTGTTTTTCACTGAGTGTTATGAGGAAAATATTCTTTGGTGCAATAACTTTGTAAAGTAATTAATTTAAAACGCTTGGTTTCTCAAGCTTGAGCTGCGATTTCTATACTTTGAAACGTAGCCAATGTATGCGCTTTAAATTTTAGGAGAGCTTGAAGTCTTAGCTGCGGTTCTTCGTAATCTGCTCAGGTTTGTACTGAAAAGTGAAGTGAGACTTTTCAGGTGCCGTACAATCCAAAACAGAGACAATCTGCAAGCTGATAGTTTTTCTAATGGAGAATGACCTGTTTGCTTCTCCCCTTCGCATGTAGATGGTTTCTTGCAGCTATTCTGCAGCAAGGTGCTCTGGATCTCTGTTTTCTTCTTGTTGGGTTTGGGTTTTTTTGTTCGGTTGTTTTTTGGCAGAAAGTCTTTAGAACATGGGGTTGGTTGGTTGTTTTTTTAAAAACCTTTTTCTAGAGGCATCTGTGTGTTTCACTTTTTCTTCCAAAACTCCCATAGAACTCCCAGCATTTGGTTAGGGAAGAGTCTTTGAGAAACAGGGAAATGGCTTATTGGTGAAATGAACTCTGAGGAAGCAGACAGGCAAGTTTTCATTAGAAACAAAGCTGCAAACTGAGGTTATTTGGCAAAACTCTCCCATCTGGACTCACTACAAGAAGGACATTGAGGTGCTGGAGCATGTCCAGAGAAGGGCAACGAAGCTGGTGAGGGGTCTGGAGCACAAGTCTTACGGGGAGCGGCTGAGGGAACTGGGGTTGTTCAGTCTGGAGAAGAGGAGGCTGAGGGGAGACCTTATCGCTCTCTACAACTACCTGAAAGGGGGTTGTGGTGAGGTGGGTGTTGGTCTCTTCTCCCAAGTAACCAGCGATAGGACGAGAGGAAATGGCCTCAAGTTGTGCCGGGGGAGGTTTAGATTGGATATTAGGAAAAATTTCTTCACCGAGAGGCTGGTCAAACATTGGAACAGGCTGCCCAGGGAGGTGGTGGAGTCACCATCTCTGGAAGTGTTCAAAAAACGTGTGGATGTGGCGCTTCAGGACATGGTTTAGGGGACATGGTGGCGTTGGGTTGACGATTGTACTTGATGATCTTGAAGGTCCTTTCCAACCTTAGTGATTCTGTGATTCTGTGAAAATCCCCAAACATGGCAGCAGGCCACGTGCTTGCCTACGGGGGCTCCCCCAAGCCAGTGGCGTTAGCCCGGCAGCCTGGGCCAGGCACTGTAGTGAGCCACCAGCACAGCTCTTTTAGCTTTTGGGGTGTCTTCTGGAGGCGGGTGTGGGTTGCCGGCGGGGTCGGGGCTCTCGGCCGAGGGCTGCCCGGCTGAGGCAGCCGCCGCGGGGCCGGCGTCGCCCTGCACCCGCTGCAGCGCGCGGCAGGACCTGGACGAGAACTTGTTGCTGGAGTTCGCGGCTGCCTTCTTGCACCTCAGGAGCGCCAAAAAGCACCTGTAAAACTATCGCAGACATGTAGAGAACAGCAAGTTAGCAGGAATTTTATTCATACCACTTTTTAATAAGTCAGGCTTCATCTTATGGTTTTTACGTTCTTTTAGGTTCCTGGAATGGTCCCGAAAAAAACATGGATGTAATAATATTTTATATTGGAAGTTGAATTGTTTTCTAGAAGAAGTAAGCCCTGGCGCCAAGCGGGAGCTCTGGCCGAGGGCAGGGCCTCTGCAAGCTAAGGCAGGACCTGGGGAGCAGGAGCTGGGGGAAAGGGGTACCTGCCCTTTTCCTTCACCGGGGAACGTCAAAGAGAGACGAGCAAAACCAAGGAAAATAAAAGCAGTTACTCCGGCCAGTGTTTCATGAACGAGGCAACGTCAGCACCACTGCAGTATTTCAGCACGACAGGGGACAGGTGACGTGCCAAAATCCGGACGGTGGTGTGTATATTTTGGGTCAGTTGCAAGTTTTTATTAATTTTTTTTTTTTGACCAGTTTACATGTTCATTGTCCCTTGACTAAAAAGCAGTAGGGAGGGGAGAGACCCAGAAATGAAATTGTTTCAGACAGGCCTGTAGCAGTCATCCTGTGCTTTCATTTAATACAAATATTAGTGACTATATGGTAATACAGAGAATAGAAAGGACCCTGCTGCATCATGAGTCTCGCCCCGTCCCGGGTGTGGGACTACGGCTGGGACCAGCACACGGTCCTCCCCTCCCCGAGGAGGCGGGGAAGGGCTGGGGCGAAACCAGCCCTGCGCGGGCAGGACGTGAGCTGCCTCCAGCCCGGCGGTGCAGCGGCACGCAGCAGCCTCCCTCTCCCGGGGTCGCGGGCTGCAGTTGACTCTATTTGCCGAAATCCCACGTGTGCTGATGAAGGGAGAGTTTATTTTCTGGTTTGGCCGTTTCTGGGAACCTTTCAAAGTACAGCTAAGTGTACCAAGAAAGTAACCTGCTCCTTGAGCCCTAGGGACTAATTAGCAGCAGCAGGAGGAAAGAAAAACAGATAAAATACCACTGTAAGAGGCACGAAGCGTGAAGGACTTATAGGGCCCATTTTTACTGGATTGGGAAAAAGAAAGGAGAGAAACCTTTGCACAGAGTGGATGACAGAAGAGCGGACAGTTGTCCTCATAAAGCTTCTTCTACTCCTCTGTTTTATCTAATGAGCAATTTTTTTCTACAGAGATTTAGGTCCTGACAGCCTCCCGACTGTACAAGCCAGAATCTAGTATTAGCTCAACAAACATGAGCTAATGCCACGTGTTTCAGGGGATGCAAACTCGGGTCAGCACGGGGGTTTCAGAGCAGTGGAACAGACACAAACTGCCACGGGAGGGTCTGTCTTTGCCCCCGTGCTAGCGTCCGAAGGCTGTGGCATCCTCCTGAGCGGGCAGCGGCATGAGTGAAAACGTGACCCTGAATCTGCACAACGTCTGTAGTCTTCACCTCACCTCACTGAACAGTTTCGGTGTCTTTTTCCCTTTGGAAAAATCAATACATGGTACGTATTTAGGGATGGAGCTGGGCAGGGCCAGAAATTCATGTCTTGCTGGAAGGATATGGAGAATCACCGTTATTCACTTACTGTGCACAATGTTCAAGCCTCTGTCTTGTGTTTTGCCATCTGATGGGGCTAGTCCTGAGTCCAGCCCTCTAGCTGGAAGTACAGCCCCAGCTAGGTCTGCAGCCCCTTGCCTGGTACCCTCCTGCCATCTGGTTTTTGGCCCTTTGCATGGCAGGAGGAGGGAAACACAAGGTGTGAAGCAAGTTGGGCTGTCCCCTGCTCCAGGGTCAGCTCCTCCAGCAGTGTTCTTAGACACATCCTTGGTGGCCATGGGTCCCACCAGCTGTTAGGAGGGGCAGAGTAGGACAGAAGAGTGACTGAAGAGTTGAGTTAAAAGAGTAAATCGGGGAAGAGAGCATTGATGTTGCAAAGAAGAGGCGTTGGGCAATGGGCTGTGCCGGGGCATGGCGTAGGGGAAGCAAAGGCTCATGTCCTTACAAGACTTTGTGTATCTGAATTGACTTCAGACAGTATCTGATGCCTTCACGCTTGCCAGAACGTTGATTTCTTCTCCTCCATGTTTGCTGTTCATCAAATTGTGTAGTGGAAAGGAAGGACCCATCAGTTGCTAGTTGGACACCTGGGAAGTTGGTTATCTAACTTCCGAAAGTCCATACCTGTCAATTAAATTTACTGCTCATAGCCCTTCTTCTGTGCTCCCTTCTCGTATGCTTTTTCAGTGACGTCACAGGTACACTCTTTATTTCCCCTCATTATTTCTTTACTTCTTGCATACACTGAATCTGAATAAGCATAAAGATAACATTTTACTTACCTGTTTGTTCAGAAATATGTAGATGATGGGGTTGTAGACTGTGCTGCTTTTGGCAAGGAGGGATGGGATGATGCTGGCCGCAGGGGTGATGAGACCAGGTTTCCCAAATGTAGCTATAAGCGCCACAGTCGCATACGGCAGCCAGCAAAGGAGAAAGCAAATTACCATCACCACCACCATGATCAGGATGCGCTGCTCCCGCGTCCGACCCATCCCTTTATTGATGCCGCTCACCTGGGTGGGAGAGAGGCACAAATACGCAATGAGCGGTGCTCATACTGGCCGCGGGTGATGACGCGTGGGGGTTCCTGGCGTTGGCCGCACTAGGCGCAGGCTTGGCTGTGTCATCTGAAATGTTGGTGGCTAGAGAAGAGCTGGCCAACGTGGGCAGGGTTTGTATGTCGTGAACCCAAAGCGTGAATGTAACAGTTGGAATCGGATTGGCGGTAGTGCTGTTCGTCTAGAACAGCCTTCTCCAGCCTTCTCTAAATCACAGCGTTTCACATGAGTGTCCTGGGCAGGAGGGAGGAAGGGGGAACCTGCCCCGGTCTGACCGGCCCTGGAGAACAGCTGGGCCCAGCGCTCTGCTTGTCTGAGCCCCACCAGCGGTGATGCACCCAGCCAAGAATGAAAGGCTCCGTACCCAGAGGCCGCTGGGGTGGGACAGGAGACAGGCAAGAACAAGACTTTGAGAGAACTTCTTCCCCTGAATCTATTGGAAAAGTCAGCAGCTGAATTCAGGCTCCTCCTCTGGACTTGGGGCTCACACGTCCTTGTTAAGTAAATCATGCTGTATATAAATACTGATGTTTTAAGCCTCACCCTCGTTTCTTAGTTTTCAGTATGTTTTGAAAATTGGACCTTTTACAGATTGTTTTTACAACGTTTTTGCTGCAGTGAGCATGAGAAACGAACTACTAACTACAAGCAGTTTTATGGGGAATCCAGCGGGATGTGTTTGTATGCTGAAAGTCACCTTGAGACTAATTAAAAAACCAAACCAAAACGGTTCAAAAAGTAGAACATATCTCTAATTGCTTGCTGAGGGAACTCTAATACCGAGTACTTTATAAATATCCTGCTAATGTGCAAATGAAATCTTTTATGACACTTGTCTGTGATTTAAAAGAAAAAGAGTGGTATTTGCCACTAGGCAAATAAAGTTGATAATCAAAATATTTCCATTAGTGAGAGGTGAATATTTCACTTGGAGACACCCACAGGCATCAGGAGCTCAGATTTATTCACAGACGGCTCCGACAGAAAGCTCGCATGCGTCTTCTTATATTTCATGGAGTTGATATGAATTCTGTATGACGTTTTCCCTGTGTTCAGATTTTTTGAAAGCTTGCCCCAACTTCACAAGGTGCTTAGGCTGCGTGATGATGTAGGAGCAGCTGGATTGGGGCAGGGGTGTATGGGGCTAAAAGTGGAAGAGGAGTTGCTTTCGGTGTTACGTGCGCTTGATTTTTAGACTCCTGAGGAGAGGCACTGAAAGGCAGCCGGTTGCCTTTATCCCCACACAAAATCCCAATTTCTTTGTGCTTTGCTGAGAACCTTCTGCCCACCTTCCTATGCCAGGAGACGGCCCGGGCAGGTGGTGGGCGATGGCTTGTGAGCCGCGCACCTTAAGGAAAACCAAAGATCCTTTTTTTTTCTTTCTTTTTTTTTTTTTTTTAATTTCTATTGATTTTAGAGAAGGCTACCCAACAACCCTTTCCTCTTGCTTCAGGTAAGGTCAGAGAAGAGAAATGTTTTCTGGATGTTTTCCCCATCAAAATCAGACTGGTGTGAGGCTAGACGTGAGAGGAGGACGCTGGAGAGATTTTCTATTAACAACCTTTAGCAGAGCTCAGGTCCCAGGGCAGCTGGAGTGGTGCTTGGTCTCTACATCTCTTTCCGAATACCCTGACGCTGTGTGGCACAGCTAAACGGGGAGGAAAAGCTGCTTTTTGTCACTGGGTTGAACACTGACGTGAAGCTAGCGGGGTATTTCTGATGGTACGTGTTCCACCAGCGCAACGCACCCTTCTCAGGCAAACCTACGTCATGTATTACTCTCTTTACTTTTCAAGTATTTTCTCCTTTCCTTAAAAAAAGAAAAGCGCGCAGCTTTCAAACTGGTGCTGCCAGGGAATGGCTTCGCAGGCAAGCAAGGAAAGGTTTTAATTTCCTTGCCAGCAGTAGGAAATTATTATTTTCATCCTACGAGGCCAGAAAGTTTGAATATCCTCCCCCTTCTGTAATTCGCCTTGAAGCATTTTTGCTTTTAATTGCGAGGGTCCCCCAGTCAGTCAAGGAAACCCGAGACCTCAATATTAATATTCAGGGCACATGCGGAAAAACTTTTGCAGAACTGAACAACTCAGCAAACCCTGAAACGTGGCTGGCACACCAGCAGCAGGTGGGGACACAGGTATTCCACACGGCTCCAGGGCTGTGCCGAGGCTTTCACTGTCGGATCCACTTCTGTAGACGGACAGAAGCAAAGAGCTGCGCGAGGCTGACACAGGATGCGGTGGGCTTTTACTTTAATTTTGTCTTAATAACTTCCAGGGAAAGTAAAAGCACAAGGCTGGCCCAGGTAGCTTGCCCGGGTTGTCTCTGGCTTAGGGCTAACAGCAGTGATGCTGCCGCAGGGATCTCGCGCAGGGTTACCCCGGCCGTGCACCGAGCTGGGGTGAAGCGTCCATCACTTCTGGTTTAGTCAAAAATCTAAACCTCAGTCTGCTGCGCAAGAAGTTAAAAAAAAAAAAAAAATTAAAAAATCACTGTTTTAGTGATTAGTACCGAGTTAGCAGGACTGGGGGGTTCATCTCCAGCGCAGCTGGAGGCCCCAGTCTCATCTTGCTCTTACCGTGGTGTTTTCACACGCTGCCCATAGGTGTTAATGTTTCCCACGGCAAACCAAGAAAAAGGTCAGGAGTGGTTGGGAACCTCTGCAGACATCTGCCATGCCCAGTTAAGGTCCTGACCACGTTTCTCCTGGGCTTTGTGCTGCTCTCAGTCCCTGCCGTGGGACGTTGGGGACCGCTGCCGAGCAGCGAAAAGATGGTTCCGCGCCGGGCTGGAGTCGGATCCCACGACAGCTTCCGTGAGCAGAAAGGAAGTTAATGTACTGGCAACGTCCCCGGGCGTTCGTGCTGCACGTAAGCCGTCCTTTTCGCCCCGAGCTTGCCGGAGCCGACGTCGCTGTGCCCTTTCCAGCCATCGGCCGGAGCTTGATCGCAAAGATGCCAAACGCTGAAGGTGCCAATGGAGTATTTAATCCCGTACTTTATATAGGCATTTCTATACGAGCTGCTGGAATATGCGCTCTCTGAAAGCCACCCACGACTCGGGGAGGGGGGGGTTGCTGGATGCAGGAGTTCGTTGCGCTGCCTGTTTGCCTGGGACGTTCTAAACCATGACGTGCCCGTGCTGCGTGTTAACTTCTGCTCTTAGACAGGATCCATGGAGGAGAAGGCCATGAACACAGGAGAAGGACGGTTCCTGTGCTGAGATCTATCACTTAATAGCCAAGTTACTTTGTGTTTTCGACTACAGAGGATCACTGATGGTGATTCAGCCTGCAGAAGTGACTAATTTGCCTCTCTCTTTTTTTTTTTTTTTCCATTGACAGTAATTGGGAACTTACACATCCATCCTCCTAGTGTAGGAGTGGAAATGCTCACAGATACCGCGTTTGTGTGGTGTGGCACTGGGTGTCACAGACAGGCGAAGGACGTGGATGCGAGACTAATGCAACAAACAGTAAGAACAGGTTTAAACAGAGGTCACTGTGGACACAGCAAATTCCTGGTTGATATTGCTGACACATACTCTGCAGAAATAACAGAGTCATCACATTGCTAGGAAAGCACGACGTGCGTTTTCAGCAATGGATGTGGAAATTGCTCGGTGACATCCAGGACCAGAGAGCGCAGCTGAGTATACCCAGGGCCGCCTGGGAGGTTTAGCCACGAAGCTCCCACTGGGATTAATTCCAGAATCCCCAGGTTGATCTGAGAATCTCAGCTGAGCGACTGGCTATGTTTTCTCTTGTTTTTTGTGAAACCACTATGGTATTTAGAGTTTGGAGAATTGACAAGGATGCTGACGGGACTAGGAGGATGATCCTTGAGAAATGGTGGAATAAAGGGAGCTAGAGGGAGAAAAAAACTCAACTGAATTGGGTATGCGATGGCCTGAGCACACCAGCTGAGGCCCCTGGCTCACGTGAGCAAAGCTGCTGTATCTCTCTAAAACGGGCGGCACAGACACCCCTGAGCTGTGGCAGCAGCTGAACCACCTTCGGACATCACTGCCTGTTCATCAAGAAATAGTGCCCGAGTGCGATGAAATCAGATATACCCGGTTATACTCTGCCCTGGTGAATTAATAGCTGCAGTTACTTGAATACATACTGGAGAACTAGACTATAACCTAATAAAGCTGCAATTAAATTGCATCGCCTGTACGTTAAAGGTCAACCCAATTTGTTCTAAAGTGGATGTGAGACTTCCTAATGGTCCCTGCACATCAGCTTATGTCCTACTTTAAAGAACTGATAAATGTAGGTAGTGGGTTTGCAGTAGGTATGTCGGATGCTTCAGGGGAAAACTCTCAGCCCTTTGAAGTGTTACTGTGGTGTCTGTTCTTGATTTGATGCTCATAAGTCAGGTCAGGAGATCTATGGGCATCCACATCAATACATCTGTGCGTTGCTTGGAAAGAGCTATGGGGTGCTTACAATGACGCCGGGTGTACCCTGTGCACAAAGCAGGCTGCCAAGGGAGCCTGGTGAGCGGGGACGGGGGCTCCAGAGACCATGAGACCTCTCGGCATGAGAACAGCCTACCCCTGCAAGCATGGGCTTGCTTAGCCAAAGGCAGAGCAAAAAGAAATGGAAGCCCAGCAGAAAGCTTCAAACAGTAAGTCAACAGAGGCTTACAGAGAGGGAAGAAGTTAGCCTTGGACCCTATTGCTGGGGCTTAATGAGAATTTCCCTGAAACTCTGACACAGTGGGCGGTGATAGAGTGGCCAGTTTAACAGTAGCTCGTGGTCTCTCCCAATAATAAAAAAAGATTTGCTTGGAGAGGAAATACTGGTGTTTATATCAAGGAAAATAAGTGGCTGATGCTACCATCCGGAAACATTGCAATATCAGATTAGATTTTATTTTTAGGGAAGTTTTTTTTCTGGCCCTCCTAACATCTGAGTCTCTGAATTAGGCTTAAAAGCTTCTCACTGCAATCATAAAACTTAGAAACATGTTACCTGCATTCATAATGAAAATATTTTCATATAATCTTTGACTCGGAGCTTAGGCTTTCTTAAAACGCCCATGCATTCAGTGCCTTGTCACGAACGCAAGAGTGAGAAAAGCAAGTTGTCAACTTTGTTATAAAACTTTGTTTTAACGCTTGTCCATGAGCGGAATGCTTTGCTCCTGGCAGACCTTGTGCTTTTACTCCACAAAACAGATTTTACATTGGTGTAGCAGGTTTGAACCCAGCGGGTTGGACCGCAGCACAGCACAGGGAGAGATGGGGAAGAACAAAGCAGGAGACAGGCCTTAAATGACTTTGATGTCAGAGACAAATGAAAGATTCTAGGGGGGCAGGTCAGTGGGAGACAACACAATTAAGAAAGATTAATGAACCCGGATTTAGCAGTCAAGAAGATGAAGAAGCAGTTGTACTTAAGCAGTAAACCATGAAGACTGAGTTGTTCTTTTGCTCTTGAAAAATGTAACCGTCGTGAGATCAGCAGAATCCACAGTAACGGGGGTAAAGGTAGAGGTGGTGGGGGAGATCGCGGCCACCGACCCAACTGAGGGACTACGTGAATGACCCCCCACTCTTTCTAGGAGCATGCGCGATAATTTAAATATGTGTAACCAGTAATAAGCACTGCGGTAATTACTAGCCAATGAATGTAAATTTGAGAGGGTTCTCTATTGTTTTCGCTAATCGTGTAATGGGGTAAACATGTGGCGACTCCTTTGTGTGGTGTGCTGGCTCTGTGGAATACCACCCAGCACCCCTACCTGCGCAAATATCCTTTAAATAAAACACCTCTCCTCTGTGTGTATATTGGCGTGTTGCGCACCGGGTATACGATCCCACTTTTGGGACAACAACTTGAGGCAAAGAGCATGTCACTTGGAAATTTCTGCCTCTCCGATTTCCTAGTGTGCTGCTTACCTGGTCTAGATCTAGTAAATTAGCATCTCGTGAGGCTTAGCAGTATCATCGTCCTGATGACAAAACCCCAAATTCCTTCATCTGAGTCAAAGACAAACCTTTTCTAGTGCCCCTTGCACGATGCCAACTAAGCAAGTTCCCAGCTGGCTGGGCTCGTTGGGGTCCAGGTGTTTCCTATGTGCAAGAGGGTAGCTACTAAACCCCTCTGAGATGTATATATATATAAATATTTGCATACTAGTTCTTTGGGGGTGTGTGAGTCCTTGTAGCAGCTGTGGAATGGAAGAGGTTTATCAGTCCTCTCAAAGTCACAGAAGATGCACCACCACCTTCTGCAGGGACAAGCAGAGCTTCCCCGCTCTGCCTTCGGTGAAACTGGGGGGTCTTCTGGCTCCTGCTGCAGCCCGAGCAAAGCTAAGCTAGCGCTGGGAGCAGGGATGGAAACTGATTTAAAATAGTTGGTATTAGTTTCAGGAGGAAATAATGCAATTATTCTCAAGGCTGGGAAACCTTGGGGGTGCTGCTAGTCTTTGGGGCACTTAACTTTGTAAAGCAGAAAATGTTTACAGTTCGAAGGAAGGATGTCCTTTGGAGTTATTAGTCTGCATAGCACATCTGTCGGTGAGAATGAATACTGAAATACTTCAGCACTACTTAATGTTCACACTGGTTTGGTTCCCCTCCTTCTGCATCTTTCTTTGATGCTTTAATCAGTCATGACTGTGATGATGGCACATTCTTCTCACTGGGAGTGGAGGTTTTCTCAAACATTGTGGGATGTCCAGATACAAAATGAAATACTAGCAGAACAGGAGCCTCAGGATATGTTCACCCCAGGCTGTCCAGAGCGTCCTTGGGGTGTCCAGGCAGCAGGGCCAGTCCTGGCACGCAGCAAAGCCCAGACCTGGAGGCTGCTGCCAGACGTGAGGAAGGGTGTCCTGGTGCCTCCCCTCCACAGCGAACCGGGAGACCCTGTACCGGTCTCCCGAAGAGCACAGGCAATAGCTGTGCTCCTAGAAGGGTATGTTTTAAAAGCGCATGGACTGAATTCAGCGTATGTGGTAACGGCCAAGTACAGCTGTGAGAAGGCAGCTCCGTGCTGATGCACTCCTACGTGGGATCCTTGCAGTTGCGGGATGTCTCAGGGAAGACTCTTGGTCTCCTCTGTGCGGAGCGTTTGCAGTGCTAAGCCTCTTCCCCCAGGGAAGAGGGAGCCCTCTCGGTGAATCCGGAAGGCTGGCGATGCGGTGCTGTGCCTCTTGCACCTTCCGGCACACTCGGGCACGGTATTTGATCATTTGGGGGCGAAACCTGGCTGCTGCCATGGAAAACCCGTGGTGTTTGGGGCAGAGCTGCGTTGTTAGGCTTGAAACGGCTCCGTGCCCGGGGTTAGTGGTTTGCTCTCCTTTCAGTGCCCGGCGGATCCACCCGAAGGGCAAGTGGGAGCCCTTTGGGTGCCGGCTTACTGTGGGGGCAGGGGAGGTCCTCCTGTAAAGGCCAGGCAGAGGATCTCCCTCCGGACTTGCGTTTTTGTGGTATTTTGCTCTGCCACGCCTCGAAGACCAGTCATTAGATCCAGGATTGATGGGTGAGGGGGTGTTCTCCCAAGGCAACTGCAAATGAGAGGTAATTTGCCTTTGCCTCGCTGACCGGGGGGCATTTTAACCAGTGTGTCAAGCACTGCTGCGCGGGATGCTCCTGTGGGGAGATACAGATGGGATTCGCTCATTTGCTGAGCCTCCTCGTTAATTAATGCCTGGTGGGTAGCGAGGATGTGAGCCTGGGCTGGCGCCGTGCTCTTGCGGTAACACAGAAGAGCGTCACGAAGAGCCGGCGGAGGAGGAAAATGTGGTTTCTGGCGCTGGCGGGTGACGGTGCTCTGGGACGGAGGAAAGTGCGGCTCAGACCGCGGGGCACGGCTGCTCCCTGCTGTCCTGCAGCGTGAAAGTGCTGGGCGAAACGGAGCTTCCCTCACCGCGAACGCTTGAACGCTTCACTTCTGAGCTTTTGAAGCACATGCTGAAAAGTGTTTGAGCTGGGGGGGGGGGGAGGCTCACAGCTGCTTTGTTTTCAGATAGAAAAATCCTTAGTGTGCTCATCAGGTAAGCGAGTGCTGTTGGACAAATCTCCACTGCACACAAACACCGTGGCAGAGCACAAGGTATGTCCCCTCCAGCTCTCTGGGGAAGCTGAGGACCCTCGCTGTGCCCTGCTGCCTGAGCAAGTCCTCCAGGGAATGCCAGTACCCGGGGGTGGAAGTGTTGCCCCTTGCTTCAGAGCCACCGCGTGGCCTGTGGCCCTCGTTGTACGCGTGTTTTGCGTTCACGTAGATGTCTGATCTTCCAGTGCTCGTGGTTATTGCTAATGGAAGAGCTCCTCCAGCTCGGAGAGGGAGCACTTACCGCAGGAGAACCTGCAGCAGCGATGAACCAAGTATGGGCAGCTCTAACGATGAACCGAGTATGGGCAGCTCCAACGATGAACCAAGTATGCGCAGCTCTAACGATGAACCAAGTATGGGCAGCTCTAACGATGAACCAAGTATGGGCAGCCCTAATGAGCAAGAGCACCTGCTACCATTTGAGTGGGAAAATATAAAAGCATCCCACGGTTGCGTTTTCACTGGGATTGAAGTCAAATGAAGCAAAGAAAACCAATTCCTTGGTTATTTTGTGCTTGGGTGGATTTTCTTGTTTGCAAAGGTGATTGCTTTCCGCGATCACCTGGGCTGCACTGTTACTGCAGGCTCCCCTGGGTCCCGCTGTCTTAAGAGTGATTTCTCTCATCTGGCATCTGAAGTATTTCAGTACTTGAGCGTTAATGCTTCCTGCCTTTGGGAATGTGTTTGTCTCACATCCCCAGTTCAGTCTCAGTTCGTTCTGGGTAAGCACTGCGGCGGCATTAATAATTGTCTAGATAAATGCTTGAGGACCAGTGTAACTACCCTTTCCCCTTCTGGCCAGTGGAAGGGAATTGCTGGAAAACAGTCCTGTTTTCCCCAGTTTCCTCTGCCCAAAGCTGTACGAAACTATTAGCCCGACGTTAGAAACTGCTGGATGTTGGACTTGCTAATCGATGCAGTGAAATGAATAGGTAACACATCAAATGCCGTGCTGCATTTTTTTTTCCTTTCCGTAACACTTGAGGGACCAGGGGAGGGCGGTGGAAAAGGCGTGCAAGCGCCAGCTGGGGAACAGGAGCTGGGGCTGCAGCCCCGCCGCAGAACCTGGCCTCTGACCGGCTTTGCTGCTTCACTGCGCCGCTCCTTTCCTCCCTGTGAGGAAGGATGCTCAGGCAGGGTGGGACAAGAAGGGGAACTGAAAGTCTGGAAACTGGCCAGATTTGGAGTCTGAGGTGAAAGAGCTGCTAAACCTCCCTTAAACCGTAGGAACTTTGCATCACTGCACTTACGGCAGTTTTATGCTGGCGTAACTCAGCCCAGGGCAGGAGTCTGTGTGGAAAAGCCGAGTGTTGAGCCCATGTATTAATTTCCAAGGATGAACCACAGTCAATAATTTGGAGGCAGGATTTCAGATTCATTTGTCAAGGAGATGACAGAAGAGTGGCCTGTCAGTGAACTAAGGAAAAAAAAAAATCCACGCTCTAACATAGTGATACAAAAGCTGGAATTGATTATATTTGCATTATGACAGCTCATGTGAGAGGACTCTGCCAAGCTTGTCAGAGACTCTCAATAACTACTTTTTAACCTCTGTGCTCAACAAAATCATTTATCTGTTTCTAACAAACATTTTTAAGGTCTCGCGTCCCGACTACAGCTGTCCTGAAAGCCGGTAGCAGAACCGTTGTCTCCTGCAACTTTCATGGATGCAGCGAGGGAACTGCTGCCTCTTTGTCGCTTTCAGTGAGCCGGTTATTTCCGACAGGGATTTCCTACTTGCGATGCAGACCACATTTGACGGGACAGTTCACCCAAGCAGGTATGTACTTGGTGTCTTCACACCCCATGCCTTGGGTTGGGCACGCCGGTGAAGCCCAGGAATGGCCATAAAGATACCTTGCTTCTCCAGGACATCCGAGAGCTCAGGTTGAACCTGATGCTGGCTACGAAGTATTTGCACTAGAAGGAATCCCAGGCTATTGTTTTTGGTAGCCCATGAATTGTTTGCATCACTGGGGTTGTCTTTGAGAGACTTGTCCACGTGCACCGTTTCTGCTGGCTACAGAGGTTTTGAAGCAGTAGCTAGACATGACCGAGCTTTTCAAACCAGCACGGGGATTTGGAGGGAGGACGCATCCAGCTTTCCTGTGCTGCCCAGCTTATGTCCCAGAGGGTTTCCCCAGCCGCGAGCAGCCACCGGCACGCTTCTCCCCGAGACACGCTCTAGCCCTGCTCGGGCTCCTCGGACCTGCGAGGGCACCAGGTTATACCAAGTACGAAGCGGTTGTTGGATTTGCTTTTCAGCTCCTCGCAGCCTGCTCCCGAGCGGCTGCCGGCTGTCTCCCAGGCTCCGTTTCACTTTAGTCATCTTTGACACCTTCTAATTCTACCTGAGCTGAGGGATTACAGCTTCCCTGCTGCGGCACGTAGCGTGGATGAGATCCTGTGTGCTGATCTGAGGCTACATATTCAGCTTTGGGGAAAACAACAGGCTCTGGAGGCTCTGCTAAGAAAACCGAGGCAATTCCAAAGCCTCCTTGCAGCAAAGCCCAGTCAGCAGGGCTCCGCTAGCCGCTCCGCTCCGGGACGGGACCAGCCGCGGGAGGCAAAGCTGGCTCCTGCCACCCCGCCGGGGGCTGCGGTGAAGCCCCCCGTGCGGGAGCCTCGGGAAGGAGAGGCGAACCCTCGCACCAGCTGCCTGCCACCGCACGGCTCCCTCCTGCTCTTGCCGCACGCCAGCCTCCCGCTTCGCCCGCCCTGGGCACGGCGTGAAACGGCGAGGAAAGCAGAACGGCTGCTCAGCAAGGAGATAACAGGAAAGCTCAATGAGTTTGGAAACCTAAATACCCGTCGTGTTCTGGTTTTCAGCGTTTAGTCCGGACGAACTGTAACGTACTGTACACTGTAACATGTTCAAGCTCCTTTGGTATTCATTCGAAATCGCTCAGCGCAAACCCTTCCCTCTGGCCATTGCCTGCCAGCCTGAAATGAGCCTCGGGGGCAAAAACGGGTCCTCTCCTAGTGGTGACGATTTTCATCAGGTTTAAGGACACTGTGAGCCTGAAGCGAGATGGCAGGATCTGTCGGCTGCTCGCAAGCAGCACCGGAGACTCTCAGAACCTGGACTGATTTCCAAGATTTTAAGCATCCCTGCATATCTCCCGTGATGACAATCACGTCAGAAACCGGAGCATGAAAATACAAATGTCAAGCGAAAGAATGTAATTTTTCATGCCTGGCTGAAACCAAACACCCCAATCCCCCACTACAATTTCACTCCTGTAAAGTGGTGCAGACAACCTCGGTTATGGGACGGTATTCACGACAGGAGTTGAAAGCATGATAAAAGGCTTATGGAGCATCACCTATAATTTGGCATCTTCTAAAAGCACAAGCGTCTGTTGTTCAATTCCTTAAACATTTAGCTCGCACGTGAAGCTTATTTTTTTCAGTCTTTTTTTCCTCCCTCTTACACACGCCGGGGTTTTGCTGCTTCTGCACCTCGCTGCCATGAGGGAACTCATCACCCCTGAGGAAGGGTGCAATAGCCCCTTGCACCCCGTTCCCATTCCATGCCTCTGCGGTCACTGGAGGACCAGTTCCTACCACTGAAAGGGTCCCATCACTCGCTGGGTTTGCAGGGGGCTCTGCTAAAGCTGCCGAGTCCTGCTGCTGCCTGAGCTGGCCACAGACTCATGCTCGCCCTGACGGGAGCGTCCAAAGCGGTCCTGGAGACGGGCACCTCTCCGGGGCCTAAAACTCACTTGTTAGGTGATGGGTGCATCAGTGGGAAGAGTATTTAATATGAAAACTTACACCCCTCGATGCTCCCACCTAGGTGCAACCCCAGCAGAAATAAAGGCTCTGTCTGCCGACACATCGGACAGCACGACCTTCTCACGGGGAACAACTCTCCGTCCAGGTTTTCTTGCTGTTTCTCGCCCGTGGAGGAGCTTTGGAGGGGAAGAGCCTCTCCTGCCGGCACTATCTGCTCCAGCCTCGGATATGGTGACTGGTATTGTGACTGGCTTGCAACCAGCAGCACCTCTAAGCCAGTTTTTGTAGCTTCAAAAGATTGGAAAAAAAGAGAGTCCTGTGAGAGCCAGCCCCCGCCTGCGCTCCGGGGACAGGTCTGAGGTGGCGCGGGAGCCGCCGCCGTCGCAGCAAGGGGTGACCAAAGAGGACTGAGCTTCCCATCGGGGGAACGAAAGGTGTTTGTAACCAGACGGCAGGCTGGGAAAGGCCGGGAAGGATTAACTCAAACATCTCTGCGGATTTGGCTTAATTCTGCCCAAAGTCCCAGAGCAATGATAAACTTAAGTTAAATGCTTCCATCTGCAAACGTGGTTTATAGAGTGATTTTCATCTAACTCCCTCATCTTTCAGGCGCTCGCTGCGCGCGCTGGGGCAAAGCCAGATCTCATAGCACTGACGGAGCTTGTGCCCAGCCTGGGGTGGGCTCCGGGGCCAGGCGTGGGGCTGTGCCGGGGGAGATCGGGCGGCCCGGCCTGAGCTGCCTGGTCCTTGCCTTCCCGGTCCTTGCCTTCCCGGTCCTTGCCCGGCCGCAGGCTGGTCCCTGACGGAGGGGCTGCCATGCTCCTGGGTCCCCTCCCAGCGTCGCCGTGCCGCGAGGAGGCGGCGCTGGTGCGTCGCTCCCCGGGACTTGCGGGTAAATGCGGATGCTCTTCACAAGGGAAGAAAAACTTGTGCATCAGCGTTTCCAGCTGCCTGGCAGCGGCAGCCCTGGCTGCGTTCCGCACCGCGCGCTGTACTGGGTGGGTTCGCTCTAGTGAAAGCAAATCTCTCTTATGGATTGGCTTTGTTTTGCGTGCAAGGGGTAAGCTTCGTGCCACAGGAACGCTTTACAAGTTTGTATTTGCTAAACTCCAGCTTCTTGCTTTGCCTGGATCCTGTCAGCAGCTGGATTATATACGACTTTTCTTTCTCGCACCCTTTTTTGCAGGTTTCACGCTCATGCTTTCAGAGAAGAAGCACTGATCTTCCAAAATCACAGGTCCTACGCCCTCCACTGATCGTACAGCCTCTGCACCTGCAGGTGATGCTCACCTCTCCACAGCCTTGCTGCAGATTTAAGTCCTAGGACCAATCTCATCAAGGTAGGTAAGTCCCTCCTAGTTTTAATTAGGGGTAATTGGGAGTATCTCGAGTGGCCTGGCAAGCTTCCCTCATCTGCAAAACTCTCATAGGGACTTCCAGCTGCTCACACTTGAGTGTGACTTTGGAAGCCCTGGTAGAGTGGAGCCCGCCACCGGGACACTCACAGCAGAGCTAGTTTCCAAAGGCTGGCAGCACATCTGACAGCAGAGAAGTTACAAAGGTGGAAAATGGTGGTCACTGGTTTCTGCTTGGTTTGGGGTCACAGTAAAAAGGCAGCTGAGGAATCTACTTACCCGCCTTACGGCGCACAGCAGCTTCCCGTACGAATAAACAATAATGACAAAAGGGATTACAAGGCAAAAGATGAAAAGACATACGATGTAGGACGCGTTATTAGCGTCCTTTGAATGCCAGTTCACAGAGCACGTTGTCCCCGGTCCTTCTGGCCCATAGCTGCTCCAGCCGAAAAGAGGGGGTGCAGTCCAGACCAAGGAGTACGTCCAGGACAGGACGATGCCTGTCCATGTTTTCCTGTAGTTTGTGGGATCGGCCTCTGTTGTTCCCGTCATGGTGCGGTAACGTTCATAAGAAAGCACGGCCAGCGAGATGAGCGAGACGATCCCTGCATCAAAACATACATTTGTATTAGCAGAAATGCCTGAGTTAAGGCTTTGGTCTATGTCCTGGAGCGATGCTTCAGGCTAGAGATGGGGCTGATGGCAACGGCTTTGGAAACCCAGTGGGCAAGGACGGGGCTGGCCGTGTCCCCCTAAAAGCGAGGGCTGCCTGTGCTGCCGAGGGCCTGCGCTCACCCACCAAAAGCTGCGGAGCCTTTCAACGCGCGTCCAGCCAAAGCAGGTCTGTTACAAACGCTGAGTGGTAAGTCAGCACATCCGTCTGCACGTACACACACGTGCGCGCGCGACCTGCAGCAAAATCCTGGTTTCTCTGTATCAGACTTGGCTTTCGGTGCACCTGCAAGACTTAAGCTTTAAAGATCAATAGCTGTATTAGCCCAAAGTTCAGGGCTTACCCAGCTTCACAGGCTTCCTTAAGCATCACTGCTTCTGCTTGAAATAACGACGTCGGCTCTTTGCTTCCTGGGATTTATACTTTCTCCCAGATCTCTTCTCTCCCCCCACCCAGCCCCGCAGGAGAAGTGTGTGAGGAACAATAAATGTCCATGCCCACCCTCTGATCTCTTCTCACAACCTTCCCCACCACTCCCCATATACACGTGAAGGTGTTGAAGCACACGCAGGTAGTGAAGGAAGCAGGAAAAAGCTGCCCCGTCCTCCCCTCTCCCCAGACGTTACTGTCTCCGGGCGCTTCTCGGCTGTTTTCGTGCAGCCGTACGAGTGCTGGAGACTCACACCAAAGCCCCTGACCCTGTGCCGTGCTGGACCGAGAGAACGTGGCATTCTCACCACAAAATGTACGTGAGCAAGGGCAGACACTGTGGAGGGAAAAAAGCGACTTTACTTAGGACATTTGGGGGGTTGGAGAGAAAAGACAGTTCTGTGAAAGTGGGAAGAGGGGGTGTGTTACTGGAGGAACCTGCTTAAATAAAACCCCTGGTGAGAGCCAGGAGAGCTTTCCTTGCAGACCTTCTGTCACTCCCAAGGAAATCACTAGGTCACTATAAGATCTGTGTCTCTCGGTGTTGGACCACCTTCAAAAGAGCATGAGGAACACGGGAGCTTTCTTGCTCGAGTTTGAAAGCTAACTCTATTCCAAGGGCAACAACTGCAGCTCATTAAAGCAGTGCATTTCATATCTAAAGCAGGAGGACATCTTTGACAGTCAGAAAAAATCCGAATGCTCTTTACAGGGCAAGGCACCTCTTCTGAGATGCGGTAGATGAGAGGTGCCCCTCTGCCAGTGCCAAAGCGGAGCCGCCTGAACCCCTCTTGGGGAAGCGCAGCCCCCCGGGTTTTTCATAAGGACCTAATGCTGTGCCGTAACACAGAAATGTAGATTAAACCAGAAATGTAGATTAAACCAGAAATGTAGATTAAAACAATGTCACGCAGCCCGCCGTGCCATCAAGCGCCCTGGTGTGCCCCAGCAGGGCTGCGCAGGGCGCGGGCAGCAGCACAGGTCTCCTGCAGTTGGGGTACTCTCAGCAGACACAAATGGGGCGAGAGAATCACTTAAACCATAGATTTCTTCTGCTGGGCGGGGGAGATGTTGATATTACAGTTTGTAATTTCCCCTCCACACACAGGTCCCAGGCTGCATTTTGGAAGCGATGCTGGCAGGTACAACTGAATGTAGCTGGAGCTGCTGGTTAATGCTGACACGCTCTGGTTAAACTTTCTTTGGCACGTAAAGGTTTTACATACGCAAAGCCGGCTCGCTAACCCTGTGTAACTGTCACCAGGGAGAGGGCTGGCAGCAAACACCTGAACTGCAGCTGCAAGCGTTGTACCTTTAGAGCGGGTGTACGCGGTGCCGAGCGTCTCCTAAAGCAGCGCCGTGCGGCCTGGGCGCGACGCTAAGCTGTTCTCCTCGGGTTGTTCGGGTCTGTTACTGACGGGCAGAGCGAGGACTCTGCTGGTAAAGCTTCCGACCTGTACGAGTGCGAGCTGGGGGCGAGCCCCACTGATGTGTGTCCGTGTCTGGAGTGTTAAAACAGGCTGGGAGATTTTCAGCACTGGGAAGCTTGAAAATAGGAGATATTGTTCGACTTAGCTCAAAGAGACGTTCTGAACGCTGCGGAGCTGGGAGGACGACGCAGGGGCAAGTCTGCGTACCTGCTGTCCCCACGGCCCTCTCGCCGCTGCACAGGTCTCCCTCCTGGGAGACCAGGCGAGGAAGGGGCCGGGTAAAGGCGGAGGGGCACGGCCGATGCCCTTCCCTGCTTCCCACCCTCCCTTGCTCTGCAAACACGTTCGCCTTGCCCAGAGTCACCCCAGTCCCCAGGGCCTGGAGCTCTGCACTGCCCTGCTGCACGCCGGGGTGCTCCCGAGGTCCCCCTGCCCCGGCATCACACCTGCCCCGCATGGCAGCACCCTGGGGCCTCGCCTGCCCCCGCCCCGCTCCCGCTGCCCTCGGGGTGCGCGGCGCTGCCCGTTCCCGCGGCCGGGGCGCGGGCGCAGGTCTGAAAGCCACAAAGCATCACAGAAACCGCGGCTGCGGAGGCGCGGGGCTGCCCGCTCCGCTTTCGTGCTTTAAAGTTCGCGGAGCTCTTCCGCGGCCCCCGGGCGCGCGCACGCCGCAGCCGGAGCGAGGGCTCGCGCGTAACGCTGCCCGGCGCGTCGCGAGCTCCGTCCCGAGGAACCGCAGCGGGAGGCGGGAAGGTTTAACCCCGGTCCCGCGCCTCCCGCGTGCCTGGGGGGGTGGGGGGTGGCTGTGTATGTATGTCCGTCCGTCCGTCCCCGCCATGCCCGGCTCTCCTGCGCGCACACCCTCGGACCCCGCCCGCGCGGGCTGTGCGGCTCCTCGCCCCCCGCTCCCCCGTCCCCTCCCCGCGGCGTGGGGCCGCCTCCTCTCCGTGGGTGCGGACCCCCGCGGCCTCCCCGGGTGCCGGGGAGGGGGGGGGCTCCCACTCACCGCAGAGCGCGTTGGCGAAGCCGTGCCAGGCGCAGGCGGCCCCGGGCGAGCCGCGGCCCCGGGCGGCGGCCAGCCCCAGCGGGGTGCCCAGCGCGCAGACCAGCAGGTCGCTGACGGCGATGTTGAGCAGCAGCAGGTTGATGGGGGAGCGCAGCGCCCGGTAGCGCCAGAAGAGCAGCAGCACCAGCAGGTTGCTGCAGAAGCCCAGGCTGCCCACGGCGCCCAGGCAGACCGCGGCCGCCAGCCGCCCCGAGGGGCTCAGGCACGGCCCCGGGCCGCGGGCACCGGCCGCGGCCCCGCAGCTGGGAGCGGCGGTGGGCACCGGCATCCGCGCCGGGCATTGCAGCCGCCGCCGCCTCTCCGGTCCCAGCGCACCGGCGGGGGGTTCCGCTTCGTTACGCTAATGAGGAAGGCGCGCAGGGCCCGTCAGCAGCCGGCTCCTCCCCGCTCTCGGCCCCGCTCCGCCCCCCGCGCCCAGGGGGCTGAGACCGGGCGCGACCTCATCACAGGTGTGGGTCGGGATTGCGGCTCGGAGGGGGGCCCGAGCCTGGCGCCGAGCGGCCGCTGTGCTGCGAGTCGGGGGAGAGCGTCCTTCAGTGCTCTCCTGTCCTGCGCTGCACCCACAGCACTGCCTGAAGACCCCCGCGGAGGCAGAGATGGGTCTGGGGGGTGTCACTATCAGAGAATCACAGAATCACCAAATCATTAAGGTTGGAAAAGGCCTTCAAGATCATCAAGTCCAACCGTCAACCCAACACCACCATGCCCGCAAAGCCATGTCCCGAGTGCCACGCCTACATGTTTTTTGAACACTTCAGTGACGGCGACTCCGCCACCTCCCCGGGCAGCCTGTTCCAATGCTTGACCACTCTCCCCATAAAGAAATTTTTCCTAATATCCAATCTAAACCTCCCTGGCACAACTTGAGGCCATTTGCTCTCGTTTTATCGCTGGTTACTTGGGAGAAGAGACCAACACTCACCTCACCACAACCCCCTTTCAGGTAGTTGTAGGGAGCGACAAGGTCTAGTCCAGAGAGCTGCTGCAAAACTGAGAGTACCAATAAATTCAGCTCAGAACAAAAGAGCCGGCTGTGTTTAGGCACCGAGTGACATGCAACACAAAACGCACATATCTACAGCACTAAGGGATGTATGTCTCAGCTTGGCCAGATAGAGCCTTTCGGAGTAAAGCTGTGAAGAGCACGGGCTGATCCAGGCACTCCTGTCATTAACAGAAAAGGTAAAGCTTGAATTGCCAACTACCCACGGAATAAACTGTTTCTTATTGAATAAAATCTCTTAAAAGCTATCGGGCACTTCCTACGACACAGCCAGGTTCTGGCCATATCCCGTCCCTTGGAAAGGAGAGCGTTGTCTGGTGCCTTAATGTGCTGTCCTGGGCGCAGGGGGAATCACACCGGTCTACTCCTAAGATTTGCTCTGTGTTTGGAAAAAAAAAAAAAGGCAGACGCGGTCTCATTTCCTGCAGCTTCGTTGCTAGGAGCAATTAGTACTGAAAAGGAGGGCGTGAAAGGTGATTTTTTTTTTTCCCCTCTCCTTTTTTCTCTTTTTATTGGATGTTTATTATGAGGAGGAGACAGTTCAGAGCATCTCTGCTTGTAATGAACTTTCAAGTTATTTTTTAAGAAAGCAAAAATCTGGACTTTGGGAAAGCCAGCTGCCTGTTGCCTTCCCTCCGAGATGCTAAGGGTATGTTGGCTTAAGGATGGACAGGGTCCAGCAGAATGCTGTTGTCTTCTCATCAGTATTTCTGAAGACCAAGAATGTAACTGGGCAGGTAGCACAAGCAGTCAGTTGGATTACCTAAGAGTATGTATTTAGGTAAAAAATAAGAATGGACAGTATGTGATCCTCAAACGTAATGGAAAAGAGAAACCTCTGTGTGTATGATTTTATTGTGCTTATGTGCTTGGGTTGTAAAACTCTAGCTATTTCGTCAGATAGACAAGGCCGAAGTTAAGTCCTGATGAAGGTAAGGTGCTGTCTGTAGCATCGTGGCTGGCTTGTTGGATGCTCCAGAACACTAGATAATCTGCACGGCCTGCGTGGAAACTGTAATATAATTATAAATATTAATAGAAGTAAAAAAAAAAAAAAAATTAATGTAAGTAGCATTCAGGACGAGCGTGTTTCTTAAAGGGAAATTTGATTAGAGATGAAAAGAGGCTGCAGCCTCCGGCGGCAATAAAGCTGAAAGGTTGTTTCCACTGGCTTGAGATGTTTCAGACCATTTCCTGAAAATGTGTCAAATAATCATTTTGATAATACAAAACTTGCTTTGAACTGACCATTTCATTTTACGTGATGTGATTTTCTAGGTGAATATTGTGGAGTAGGAATTTTCACTTCGCTAAAACAAAACCCAACGCGAGAATATACTGGATGTGAAATTGTATTCCGAAAAGTAAATCCGTTAAAAACATCTCTTGAGATTTCGTATTTATTGCTAGGTAATTCCTACCCATTTTTCAGAGGAGGAACAAATTTCACCAGCAGCTGTACAATTTCAGCCAAGCTCCCAGATGATCGAATAAAGAAACGTGCTGCTGTGCAGCACCTTTCCTGCAAATGAGATGCCAGGTCCCTTTGCCGCGTTAAAGAGTAAGTGAAGACGACAGCAAGGGAATGTGAGATTTAGGCAAGGCAGAAAGATAGCAAAGGAGCATTTTGCACTTTGCAGGGGTGGAAAGCTGGGTTGCCTGTGTAGGATCTGTAGCTGAGCATCCTCAGTTGGTCTCATTTTGAGTGGCCAACCTGCATCCCTGGCTATTCTAATTCCCTGATCACATCCCACTGCGGTACATCCTGTGGGATGTATTTTCCTAAATTCTCTTCTTGTCATTGTCTTGGGAACTTAATGGCACAGAAATCTATTTAGGTATGCTCCCTAAGAGCCTGCCGCTTACTGATTTTCAGCTGGATGGAAATATCAAGGTGCTGAAGTTCCTTTGAGGAGCGGGGCTTGGAGTTCGAAGGCAGAAGGAAGGTATTAGAGATGTTAAATGCATTTATCTCGATGACACCTCTTTGGGGATGTGGTCAGGAAGGGTAAATTCTAGTTTAAAAAATTGCAATAGGAACAGTCAAGAGGGAAATGTCATTTGTTCACCAAAAAAACAGCCTCTGCTCCTGGCTTAACAGCAGAGTTTCACCAGCTGAGGCACAGCCAGCGGTCCCTTCCCCGGGAAGGGAGCGGCTGTGCTGGAGGCGACGTGAACGTGGGACAATTCATCCCTTTTCCAGGTCTCCCCTGCTCTGCAGAGACAGTGTAACATGTAATTTTTACAATGCATATTTATATTTTAGAGGGTTTCTGAGCGAGGCTGGAACTGGTACATGGCGAGGAGCAGGGTGCCCTTTGGGCACTGGGGGAGCGGCAGAAGTGCCTGCTGAGAGCGTCAAAAACATTTTCCACCAGTCTTTGCCGGGAGAAAAAAAAGTAAATCCATATGGTCCCGATGGTTTCTCTCTCTGCTTCATCACTGGTCTTCTGCTAGAGATCTTTTCCATCCTTCTTGGTGTGAATAAAGAAAGAATACACTGGTCCTGATACCTTTGTACGTCCCCACCTTCATTTAGGACTAATTGACACGCGACGAGAGCTCTGCTACGCCTGTGGCGTGACGCTCTGTGAGCTTTGCCGGGGGGCTGCGGCGTGGGTGCTGGGGGCACCCCGGGGACACGCTTGCCCCTTCCTCTATGGCGCTTGGCGTACATTTTCGGGGGTAAGGCAGAGGTAAATTTAGGACACGTTTTCCAGCAGAAGCACACCTGATTTCACTTCAGGTCTCTTTTCTATTTTATTTTAAAAAAGCCTATTTTGCTGCCGAGCTGCCGCAGCAGCGGCGAGTCGGGAGGTGGGTTCCAGGGGCTGGGGCTGCAGCCAGCAGCAGGTTTTTTCTTAGTTTTGGTTAAGTTTACCTCTATTTCAGCAATGGCCACAAGATGGCACAGGGACCCTCCTAGGAAGATGCGAATACGCTCACCGGAGAAATGGGTTTTTCGGGTTGTTTGAATCCAGGCTGAGCTAAGGCTGCGTGAAAACGAAATCCAGGCATACGACGTCCATGAGAGCTGGGCTTCAAGCCATTTCTGGGACGTGGCAGCCAGGCGGAGGGTGGCCTGCACCCCGCCTGGCTGCGGCGTGCGGGCGGCAGCCCCGTGCGCGGGGCTGTGGCGACGCCGAGGGGCCGGCGGCAGCTGGGAGAAGGTGTTTTCCAGATCAGCGTCTCGCTCATGGGCTTTCTCCTGTGGCGCCCGGCTTATCCGTAGGGGCGGGTAAATCCTTCATCAGGCTGGGGGATGCCCGTGTTCGTGCGGGCAGGCGGGCGGATGCGGACGGCGTGGTCAGCATCCACGCACCGTCGCCCCGCGGCAGCTCTCGTGGCTGACCATCACGGGTCGGGGAGCGCAGGGCGTGCGGCCACCCGGGGAGCCGAGGGCAGCAGCAAAGGCAATCCCCAGGGGTTCTGCAGCAGGTGGGAGGGCAGGATCCCAGCCACCCAAGGAGATGACATTTGTGTCGGTGGACGCACGAGCGACCGCGCTGCAGCTCAAAACGCGGCACTAGCAGCTGGGCTCTGTGCGGGCAGCTTTGCTCTTGCGCCGCTGTGTTGAATATTGAGTATCCAGCTAGTATCCAAAAACCTGTTTCCTACACAAATGTTTTGATAATGTCTGGAAAGGGGCAGGAATGGGATCCAGCCAAGTCCCGCTGGGTGTCACCGCTCTACGGTTTGCGGTTCCCACTGGTGTGAGTCCTGTAAATGCCTTGTCCTGTCGTGGAAATGCAGCCTGTGTTGTGCCGGCCCTTGGCTGGTATTTGTGGGTCATTAAATAGATAGCGGAGACGTTGAACGGGTTTCACCCAGAGCATGGAAAACCATCGGGGTGATGTGCTGGTCGGCTGTAGGTAGCTGTGCGGGAGCCGGGGCTGTGTGCTGGGACACGGTACCGCATACGGGCAGGGGTCTGGCTGGAGGAAACCCGGAGTAAGCTCTCGCACTGCAGCGTTCAGCTATTTAACACACCACCACGCAGCAAGCCCTGCAGGGATGGTGTGGGATCACGGTTGTGGGCAGTCCCCAAGGGCCACCCCCTCGCCGAGGGACTCCCCACGGCGTTTGGCCCGAGGGGGTGAGGGAGACCTTTGCAACCCCGGTGATTCCCAACAGCCCGGGGCAGCAGCAGCAGCAGCGTCAATGGCAATGAACCCAGCAATGTTGTGGCAAAGAAGTACCTTTGCTCTCCTATTAACGATAAGAGAGGTAATAATCCTCCTGCTGGACTAATTACAGCCAGTGAAAACACGGTAATGAGAATAACTCCCATTGCCAGTATTTGAAGAGTTACAGTTTGCATGAAGAAAGAAGCTTATGTGAACAGCGATATTATTTGGTACATCGCGCTCTCTTGTCCCCTCGATTCTGATCTCAACAAATCGCAGTGTAATTAATTACAGACGATTAAATGCTTCAGGGAAAGGACCGGGAAATTATGTAGGAGCAAAAGTCTGGTTGGTTTTGACTTGAAGTAAACTTGGGTTATCTGTCACAAAGAACGTATTGCCGGCTCCGCTTCCTACCTGACAGCTCTTTCTTGCTCCTGTCGGAAATCAATGTGATTTCCCCAAAGGTTTCGCACTCCGACTGCTTTCTGGGTGTCTCCCTGGCATTGCACGGCGGGATCCGTGTGGATTCGGAGGCAGCTCGCCAGTCCTTTAGGACGTGTGTTGGGAAGGTTGGGGTGCTCTCCTGCCTTGTCCATCCTTGCTTGCAAGACACTGGTAGGGGTCAGAGAACCAGATGCCCGGCTATCTGCTGGGAGGTCGTCACCCGGCCGTGCTGGGGCCCGTAATCGTAATGCCACCAGTATGTCCCTTGCCAGAGCTGCAGATGGTTGTCTGCCAGTAACATGCGCCATAATCTCCCCTCACCATTAATTTATCTTGTCCTGGATGCCTGGACTCTATAATTCCAATTACTGCACAGGATTTCTTGCCCTCCACCGTTTGGGTTTGGCCAAAGGTGGCAATGAAGACGTGTTTTTACTGGCAGATCAGCCTAAGTTCCTCCAAAAGCCGCTCCTCTAACTGCTTGTGTTTGAACATTTGATATGTGTGAAGGAACATTTGATACTATCTGTCTTTTTGCTATTGCAGTCCCTGATAATGTCTCATCTTTATTCCCCGAAATAAAGTCTATTAGCTAATGGGTTTCCTAATGATTCAGTAATTCCCATGTGAACAATTGCTATTCTTCGCTATAAATGAGCAGGCTTAGAACAGACTTTTCTATTTGGTCCTTCTTATTTTTGTTTCAAATTTTGGGTTTATATTTTTTGTTTCGTAAAGTTGTTTTTTTTTTTTCTTTAATTCTTCATAAATCGTCATCTCCTTGTAGGGCTGTTAGCCCCACAGTATCTTAATGGGACTGGGTGAGTTTGAACAGTGGTTATGCTTGCAATGAGTTGGTGTCTTCTCTTTATTTTGGTATAGGACATTATAAGTATTAGTGATTGCCATTTTTGACCTATTTTTTAAGCACCTGAATGATTCCTGTAGGACCCCTTTGGGTTGTCCTGCCAAATGTGTTTTGCCGGTCCTTTGCAGAGAACTTTGTCTCCAAACCTGTTGCTGCTCTGAGTGCAGCCGCTTTGGCCTATTTACCCTTTTCCAGGCAGTAATGAATAGTTTTCAGATTAGAGTGGTTTTAAGTAGAACTCAGACAGCAGCAGCCGTGGGTACTAATGAAGCCTTCAGGAGCCCCGTGAATCAGCAGCCGGTTCCCCCCACGTTATCAGGAACAGTTTGCAGCGTGCGGACAAGTGGCAACAGCCGAAAACATTTACAGGCGGCGGAGATTTAATTAGACGCTGAGGACAAGCTCTGCCTGCGGTCCTGCTGTCCTGGGACCCAGTGACGCTGCACCCAAGGGTGCCTGCGGGACGGCGAGGGGCTGCAAGGTGAAGGGGGGGGCAGGAGGAAGCATCTGTGCCTGCCCTGGAGGTCCCCAGCTGGCGCGGCGCGCGCCGAGCCCTCCTGCTGCCCAGGAGTTTATCTGATCGGAGTTCATCTGATTCCCAGAAATACTCCCCCACTGAAACAAGCACTCGATGCAGGTCCCTGGGCCACCCCTTTTCTTCGCCTGTTGCTGCTTCGATGGTTGTTCTCCGAACAGACCCTGACGCTACAGGAAACCTGTGTGGCTTCCAGTAAGGTCTCTGGTTTGAGGATCGTCCAGAAGAGGAATGAGAAAGTAACAGGCTCTGGCAAGGAAATACTCCGAGCCTGCTCGATTACTCCGAGTTTAGGGAAACCTGCGTACCTTGGCTCCGTGCCGCGGGCTCAGCGCTCGCCGCAAGCCGCGAGCAGCCCGCGTGGCTCAGCCTCCCAGGCGGCAGCGCTTCGGACGCCCCTGCAGAACGTTGCTCTTGGTAGTTAGTAGCAGCGCAGAGCCGCAGTCTGTACTCCTCCCTGGGCTTCCAGCCTCACAAAGACACGGGGTGTCACGGAGGGAGGGCGCAGGGCGCTGTCACCCACGTGGAGCCAGCAGAGCCAAGAGCGAGCGTCCTCCTCCGTGCCGGGCGAGGGGTCCGGGGAGGAAAGTGTGACTCAGGGAGACTGGAAATTAAAACTGACGGCTGTCAAACTGGAGAGAAGGTTTTAATTTAGCACTGAGAGCAATTAGACACCAAAAAGGCAAAAACAGATTCTTCATTGCTTGAGTTCTTAAAGCCGGTATCATCTACGTGAAAGAGGAGCCGGTACAGAAACAAGGTGTTCCCCGTGCAGAAACCTCAATGGGAAACCAGGGAAGGGCTTTGGCTAGTTGGAGTCGCTGGCCTCTTTCCTTGCCAGGCGAAGCCCCCCCGGCACAGCTCGAAGGCTACAGCGGAGCTGTGACATGAAAGGGATCCCCACTGCTGTAAAAAATGTATCCTATAAAATTGGTCGGTGACACATAGGGTTCACAAATGTCACTGCCTCAGATGTTAAAAAACGTTAAAAATCTCACTTGCTCCTTTTTTTTTTCCTTTGTTTGGTTTTTCTATACAGGAGTAGAAAAATCACGGTCCCCCAAATATTCCTGGTCCACCACCAGCCTTCAGAGCCAGAGGTCTGTCCTCTCCCCCCGTGCCCAGGCCAGGACTCCACACAGCAAGGCATTTGCTTGCCGTTAAGCCACAAGCCACGTCTTTGCAGCCACAGCTGCGGATGTTCCGGGACGCAGAAAGCGCCGACACCCCGGTCTCGGGGGGCTGGGAGGCCCCAGCTCGAGCGGCAGGGCTGGGGGCGCAGGCAGACCCCGCGGCACAGGGCGGCCAGGGCAGCTCGCGCCGCGCAGGGGGATTGCTGGCATTTAAGGCAGTTTATTGCATTATTTGCCCTGCGATGGGTCATGGAACAGATTGTCCAAGAAGAAGGTAGATAATAGGCTGTGAAAGCAAAGAAAAAGCTTAATGGCTTTTTCTTCACTTTTTTCCAAGGCCAATTAAGGCTTCTGGAAGTGTGCTAAAAGCCAAAGAGGTCCCTGCACTCCGAGACGTGCGGACGTTGCCAGGAATTATTTTTTTCAGGACTGGGAAAGGGCAAATACTGAGGGAGTCACTCTCTTTCAGCCGTCGGATGCTGCTGGGTGCACACAAAGCTGCCCCGCTCCCACGGCTGCGGGCATCCCCGCTACCATGGGTGTCCCCACTACCGTGGGTGTGCCCGCTACCGTGGGTGCCGGCTCCCAGTGGGGCACTGCGTGGGGCACTGCTGAGAGATAGACAAGGCTGCTTTGACAGGTTACCAGATTATTCACTCACCTCTTTGCACTCACGGCTGCAGAAGCCGGATGAACGTGTTGAGCCTGGTGCCAGCTGCCTCTCTCCTCCGGGAAGGATGCACGCGTGCTGTGGCCACAGCACTAGGCAAAGGTTTAGGGTTGGTGACAAACAACCAGGACGTGCTGGGACACTCCAGCTACACACAGCTGGACCCCAAGGATCATTCTGGACCTGCTGTTTAGCTTTTTTTTTTATCCAGCTGCAAGCATTTAAAATGTCCTCCGGCACATCTGCACTCCCCAGCAGCTCAGTCTAAGCGCCTGACAGTGCGGGAAGGTGAATGTGGCCCTGCAGTAACTCTTCGATTTTTTCAGGACAGCTACTTACAGTCTGTAGGGATCTCATTAAAAGCAGGAATCTTCTCTTTAAAGACTTTTCTTCCAGGGCATGTCGAAACTTTGCAGCCATCAGCGAGCTGTAGGAAGCAGGGGCGCGGGGCCGGGGGGGGGATGCTTGCCCCGGGGCGAGAGGCTGAGCAGTGGCCTGTTGTAGCCAGCCCCCAGCGCTAGCTGGGCAGTGACGCTAGTGCCACCGACACAGCTGCGTCCGCAGCCGGCGCACTGGAGGGGCTGCTGCGCGTGCGGGGAAGCACAGGCAGGTTCCCCGGGGGCTTCCTGGGCGCGTGCGGAGCGGCAGCTTCGGGAGTCGTTCATTCCCGTTGCCGGTGGCTTTACCTTACCCTCCCACGCCCCTTCGCCAGGCTTCACCGGAGGATCCAAGGACCTTGTCCCCGCCCGGCTGGGCTCTGCGGCACTCGCCGCGCGTGGCGTGGCCAGCCTGGGCAGCATGCCACACCTGCAAGGCTGGGCTTCCCGGGGGCTCGGGAATCGCCGGGGTGTGAGGGCAGCAGCGGTAGAGAGGGGGTCTCTGGAAACGTGCTGTTGGCCTGAACGCACCTCTCTGTTACGCTATTTCCTTGAAATTGGGGGGTTAGCGACGTATCCGTCCCTGGGAGTGGCACTTGGGGTGCTGGGAACGGGATCGGTGGAAAAGACTGTGTGTGTTATGGTCTGTAAGCCTCTGTCAGATAAGGTACATTCCAAGTCCTATAACTGTAAAATGTCGAGCAGATAATACCCTTTACCGTACTAGAAATCTGCACTATTGCTGCGTGCCCGGCAGGCTGGGAAATGTAGGAAAATTGTGGTTCACCCACGAAAGCTGTATGTCCCGCTGTGGCTCAGGTGCCATTTTTCTTACGGGTAACCGGCTCCACAGCCTCAGGCCTCCTGCCGAGCCTTCAAGACATGCCACTCACTACTCTGGTAAAGGACCAGTTCAAACCCGTCAAAATAAAAGTGTGAATTTCCCCCGAGCCCGGCGTTACTCACACCTGATATTTGTGGTACCGATGGGAATGTCTGCCAGACAGACCTTAGAATCTCAGATGAGCCAGTTTCCCCTCTTTGGCTGCATTAAAATTAATATGAGCCTCTGTTCCCCCAGACGAATTTAACCTTGGTGTCAGCAAAGCCCTTTAGCTCAAGGTACCAAAGATGAGCTTCAGCAACGGCACAAACCCACCAGACACACTGAAGAGCGTGAGGGCGAGTAGCCCTTCCCATAAGAGAGAATGATAATTGTGGCTTTTGAGTTGTTTGTTTGTTTGTTTGTTTTCTCCACAGAGCTGAAAAGGCTCTCAGCAGCTCTAGGAAAATGCCCGCATTCGCTGGGGTAATCATGTGGCAAACCTGCGGCTTCTGGTTCCGCGCGCTGCGGCAGCCCTCGCCATCGCCGCAGCAGCGCGGAGCTGGGCTTGCTCTCGGGGAAGTCGACTCTTCTCAGCACTGAAACTGCCCTGCCGTTCCCCGCTCGCACGAGCAGATCAGGACGGCCAGGCTTTATTAATTTGTGCGCAACCCCGAGATAGAAGACATCAAGGTTCACACACCATGAGTACCGCGGTGGCCTCGGCAAGGCTGCACGGGTACTAATTCAACACGACACGGGGCTGTACGCTCCGGCATTTCAAACTTTGTAAGTACAGGGTGCTGGCTGCGAAGGACCTACCCTGAGACAGCAGAAAATACAGCCAACGCTCTGCACTAGCTGCCGACGCATTGGGTGGCGCCACCGGCTGCGCTGCCTTGGGCACGCGTACGGCGCCGGGCACGGCTCGCCGGTAGCGCTGCTCGTGCCGTGCTTTGGCTAATGCCGGTGATGCCAGTGAGGCTGTTTTCGGAACTGGGGGTTTTAAACTCCGAGCTGTTTCAGGCAGCAATTACTTTTACTGCGTATGCGTTAGGACCTAAAAATAGCCCCAAGCAGGTTTAGGACATCAGGTGCTCCAGCGCTGGTACGGATGACTGCCTCCCTCCCGGGGGGGCTGGACCTTTCCCTGGAGAGGGGCGTGAGGCCACAGGAGCTGTACGTACCCGAACGTCAAGAGGAAACGTCGCTCGCGCAAGTATCTGCGCACACAAATCAGGCTAATCCAAATTTTGGAGAGGGGACAACCTCTTGCTTTTAAAAACCCTGTCTAAGCTGCAAGTGATGACACAACGTTAAAAACTGACCTTCCAACACCTAGTTCAGACACAGTTTTCCCCTGAATATAACCTTCTGGTGAGCTGCCTTGTTATAGCACGCAACAGGACAAGCAGAAAAATAGTCGCGTTAATTCCCCACAGAGGTACTGCAAAATAGCCTGCGAGAAAAATGGAGATCGATCGCTGTTGAGAGGAAAAGCAACGCAATGCTCAGCAATCAGGAAGGCAAATCAAGCAGAGATTTCCTGTGACATAAGGTTTTCAACGAAATGCATGTCATTGAGTGGAAGGGAAAGGAGGAACTACGACTTTTTGAATAAAGCACGTAAGAAAATCGAGCAACGCGTTTCTTCCCTGTTCAAGCAGAGGAAATGTTTTTGCTTGGATTTACTGGCACCAGGTATTTCTGTATGAGGATCTAGGTCTGTCCAGCTGTTAAAATGTCGCTCTGGGTTTGTGCTAGTGGAGGAGAGAACAAAATGCAGCCGATGTTTGGTGTGAAGTGCATGAATTTGCAAAGGTCAGAGGAAAAAGTGTGCTCAGAATAGCCCTGGAAAAGAGGCCTTCTCCCGGGGTGGTGGTTTCTGTTGGGGAGAGCAGTCCTCCGCTGCCCCGAGGCAGCCCAGAGTCCCCTACCTGTGCATCAACCTTTAGCAATAGCGAAAAGAAGCAATCTTCTGGGAAACCACAGTTTGGCACGGGAAAAAAACCCATGAACGGATGCAGGGGCCGTGGGGCAGCGGGTCGCAGCGGTGCGGGGTGCGAGGGCGGGAGGGCTGGGGGCAGGGTCGGTGCTGGGGGTGCCTGCGCAGCTTTCCCATCCCGCTGTGCCCAGAGCCCCCCGCCATCCTCGCCCTGGTCTAATCGCTGCCGACGGCTCCTTGGCACGGGGCGTGGGATGGCTCACAGAATCAGTAAGGTTGGAAAAGACCTCTAAGATCATCAAGTCCAACCATCAACCCAACACCACCATGCCCACTAAACCGTGACCTGAAGTGCCACGTCTACACATTTTTTGGACACTTGCAGTGATGAAGTGGCTCGCGCTGAAGGAAAGCCTGTCTGCGTGGCTGGTGCCCCTGTGGCGGCGTGCAGAGCCCATGCAGTAAACCTTGCCGTGGTGTCACTGCTGAGGGACATCTCACTGAATATACGCTGCTTTACCTGGCCACGATGGACAGCTATGTGCTCACAGTCACCTAGGATCAACGGCCTTCTTCCTACGGTGACTAAGGGTTATGGGCACATTAGTAGTAACTGTGTTTTAGCAACCCAGAGTTTCAATAAAACAAATTTGTGACTCTGCCAGCTTGTAGCAAGGTAGAAAATTGCTTTAAAAATGTAGTTCCTGGAGAATTATTTACTGTACCTGCAAGTTTTTAAACCTAAGAAACTAGGGTGCAAAAAATAAATATCACAGCTGACTGACTTTGTTGTATGCCTTCTGGCAATACCAGCAGAAAAGGTTGATTTTTCCTTGACGTTTTACTTCAGGGAGGAGAACTACTAGACGAGAAATTTCATCTGGGTGCAAGACACACTGTACTGTGCTCAAGGCCACGGCGAGTAGAGTGACTGCACATCTTAGTTGAAATGCCAAAAAGATACTGATTGAGGGAAGTGCATAAGGCGTGTTTGAGGAGCTGTGCTCTGATGGAAAGAAGCAATTGTCCCAAGTTCCATCGGCAACTTGCAGCGGCACGTGTGTCCTCAGAGGTTCTTGCTGCAGCATGACTCAAGTGTTCATGGGTTTGCTCTCCATAAAGTATTGCATTAGAGGGTGAATTTTGAGAGTGCATTTTACACAGTGCCAACAGAAAATTAGCTCAGAAACTCTAGGTTTCAGGTGGGGATTTCTCAAGAGCGCCTACATGTGCAGCAGTGCTGCTGTCAGCAGCAGATGGAGACTCCCAGCTGTCCCCTCAGCTCCTGCTGACCTCACAGGAGGTCTTTAACTCTCCCAAAACACCAATACTGTGATAAATGAGTATTTTAAACCATTGAAAATATTTAAAACCATTAAAACTAGGGAGACGTAAAGGGGGGACCGAAATAAGAGGCTGTTGAGACTATTACAACAACAAAACTTGGGTAAGTCTAGAAGTCACTTGACTAACACCAAGTAAAACCCTGCCCTGAATATGCAAAAGATGGTGTTGAAGTCCTAAGAAAGTGGTTGTGTTTTTTTTTTTTATGTTGTGTAAGAAACGTATAACTTTAGGACTATAGATTAGATTATGGTTCAAGAGGTATTAGACTGATACTAGATTTTAGTTATCTTGACCAAATACAACCAGAGCTGCTTCAACAGGCCTGGAGTATGTTCCCAGCCTGCTCCTTGTAGAGCCCCAACCCAGGAGTGGTTTAAAACCCAGTCAAGATAATCAAGTAGAGGCAGTTTAAACAAAAGAAGATTAATTAATAAAATGCAGGTGCTTTATTAGATAAAGAGATTGTAGAATATGGAAACTGCTTGCTTTAACTAAGTAAGTTTTTAATAGACCGCCTTGAAGTCTTTCTCAGAATTATGCAAGGCGAAGATTAGTGGAAGAAGCAATAAGGAAGACGATGACCTGAGGACGACCCTGAAACTGAAATAAGAATTGGAACTAGAACAGAAGAATTCAGCTGAGACAGGGGATTGTGGTAGACTGTAGCAAATGATGAAGTTTGGAGAACAGAAAGGTTGAGTGCAAATTTACAAAGACTTTGGGCTTTAGGTAAGGGATTGGGAAAGGTATATAAGCTGTAGAGATGCTTTGGTTATTTGCCATTCACTACGGTAGTTGCCCAGCTCTGAGTTGTTAATAAAGCAAACCTAGATACACCCACGTCTGGTCAATTTGAGATACCCACATCTGGTCAATTCGTTTCCTTGTACAGATTTGGCAGACAGGCGTGGGGTCTGTATCACTTAACATCTGGAAACCTGATCTGTGGTCAGATCTTTGCACGAGGGAGCTGTGGGGAAATTTGCTGCGTTCCTCAGTAGGAAGCTGTGGTGAAAGGCTGTCGCACAGATGAAATGTCACGGAGTGAGGCAGAAAAAGCCCCAGCCACCAGATGAGCTTCGTAGTTAAATGGGTTCTAGCACAACTTTATGTGTTTCTTGGTTTTCCTTTCCTCACGCGCTCCCTGACGCCCGCACCTCGCTGTTCTGGGCAGCCCCACGCTTGGTCAGTGCTGACGAGGGCCGAGGGGGAGAGCAGCCACCACCACTTGATGGTGTCTTTTTGGTCAAATTTCCTGCCTAAGTTTTGGTTCTTCTTTTCTAGAAAACATGGAGGTCTGCAAGCAGGAGGCCCATGAGGAGGTGTATGCTGGCAAAGCTGTGACATTTTCAGGGCTTGGGACAAAAGGCTGTCTGTGGCACAAGGGCAGGGTTTTTTAGGAGAATTCATTACATTGAATTCTCACTGGTGACAAGTAGTTGGATGACACAGAGTAGATGAGTGATTAAGTAAGAGTGAAAACGCCTTGGTGCAAATCAGCGTCTCTTTGCGGGTGTGTTGCTTTCAGCTCTGCTCCTGCACACACGTTTTAACTGTGGGATGCTGAAAGCCAAGGTGTCCAAGCTCAAAATTAAATTCCAGTGGCAGAGCCTAGAGCTGGACTTCCCAAACCACATTTTCCTTGCTTTGTGTCCACACAAGGTGGAAGTATGCCCGTCTCCCAGACCATAAGCTCATCAGCCAGGTTCATATTCTTTGCGCTTCTTTTTATTCTCTGAGCGCAATGTGTCAGCACAGCTCCAGAAAAAGGAAAGGTTGACATTTGTAGGTATGCTTGTATGCTTGCCTGTCCTGAAAAGCAAAGCAAACGAACAGCTCAATCTTTGAATGTAAAAGGCAGTCCTGCAAAGATTCCCAATCAATCCAATCACTGACATGCTACGTTTTCTATAAATGCGCAGACAGATCTATAGCTCACACCACCCAGCAGGCTCAGGGTAGCGTCATTTGCTTTAAAGCTCATTAGTCCAGTTGCACAGTTTAATTAAATTGAATGCTCGGTAGCATACACAGGAAGGAAAAGCCCGTTTGTCATCATTAGCTGGTGTGCCCTCCAGCCCCGGCGCTTTGGAGCTGTGTGATGGTATTGACGGAGCTGGGGTGTCTCTGAGCAGAAACAAGTATTTGGCCACTTAATCCGTGATGAGACATTGACCGTCGTCAGAGCTGGGACTTATAGGTGCTGTAGGTGCTTGTAGTGCTCGTGTGTTGTAACGTTACCCCTCTGTTCATGCAGGAGGGGTAAACAACATGCTTAAGTCTTTCAGCACGGTCCTGTCATGTCCTTGGTTAGCTAGGCGCAGCTCATGCCTCACGTACGGTTTGGAAACCGATGGCGTGCTTCAGGCCCGGCAGGGCTTCACCCCTCGGGTTTTGTAGGGACGCTGGTAGCAGGTCTGGTGCAGGTCACCTGTGGCGTTTGGAGGACCAGGCGGGGATCACCATTCAGTGACTGCTCCGTGCCAGTCTACCCCACTGGCAGGCACGCTGGTGTCCTCCAAATGCTCTTTGCTGGGTTTCCACCTCCCTTTCAGGACAGCCCCGCTGAGGGGGTTCCCTCATTCCTAATTGACATCCCAACTGACATTCCCCACCAGCCCGCTGGGGACACCAGGAGCGGTGGCCGGTGCCCGCGCATCGGCTCCGCAAGCAGGCAGCGCCCTGCGTGATGCTGTGATGCGGCAACTTTACCAGCCGTATCGCTAGCAAGGCTGCCACGCTGTGTGACGCTTCTTCATGCAGTTCAGTGATTTTTTTGCTTCTCTGCTGCCTTCCTGTGCGTGGGTCACCTCTCCAGCAGAACTGTGCATGGGCATCCGGTACACAGTAAAGAAGAGATTAAAATATAACTCCTTGGCACTGATAAGCTCTGCTTAACCTCCTTCTCTAGAGTCAGTTAGCAGTTATTCCTAAAATTTCATTTATTAAACATACCATTAAACTGTAGTCCTATATCTGTTTTCCACTTCAGGAAATGGAAACAGGTCAGATGGAACATTTGCTCACGAATGTTTTTGAGATCTGGGAAAAAACAGCAGCTTTTGGCACAGATGCATTATCTCCTTTCACGAATGATGCGAGATGGATTTGAATCTCATTTGTTACCTCTCCTTTGCTGATTCATTGCTAGTTCTTAAATGATGGGATAATTTTCTTTCTGAAAAATGCATGTTTATGGAAAACTCTTCCTCCCCGTATCTCTGTGAACCCTCGGATTGCTTTTCTGCCTCTGGTCTCCCACAGAATAAGTTTCACAGCTCAGTGATGTATCGGGTGTACTGGGTCTGTACGGCAGGCTGTGGTTGTTTGTCCGCAAAGGCAGGATCGCTGGAGGACACGGGACCCTGATCAGTGACTTTGAAAATGAGAAACTGGCCCCATATCATTTGCTTTTGACTTTTTTCCTGTGCTGTTTCTACCTGTTCCATTCTGTGTGCCTGTGGGCGTGCGGCGCACCGTGCGCTCCAGGTTATCTCACGGCCCTGAGCAGCGCTGTGCTGGAGCCACCAGCCACCTCGGCACCCAAAAAGGCTGTCGGGGTGCTGATTAGCAGGGTACTCAGAAACAAAATGGTTCTTGTATTTACATAAGAGCAAAAGATTTTTTTTCATTTCAAGAGATCAATGATGTGAGTCTATAGCATCAACATTAACGAGGCTGAATAGGCTGGTGTGTAGCCTGAAGAGCACTAATGATCCGTTCCAGTGTGTGTGCAGGTCATACGTAAAATTCATGCAAAGCAGAGGCACCTGTATGATGCATTGCCACGGCATTGTACAAGTGGGGTGTTGCTGCAGCCAGCCCTTGAATAAAGCATGGCTGGCTTTACAAACAATGCTATCCTTGTGTCACCTTTGTTTTCCTCCTCCTTGGACAATGCGAACGTAAATTGTAAATAAATTAAGCTTTGAATGTGGAATTTTAATGAAGGTGAAGACCTTCCCCACCCAAAGTGCTGCATAGCAAAGTGACCTTTCAAACTGATAACGAAGGAATGAGATGTTGATGGTTGAGGGGTGGGAAGTTAAAAAAAACCCCCAAGTTTAAGAGTGTTTTTGCCTTGCTGCCATGGAAAAGGTGGTTCCTTCAAAGGTCACCCAGGCTGTCTGGTGAAGGTTTGCAGCATCCCATGCAGGCGTTCCCCCCGTTTCACACCACAACCAAAACCACATCGTCTAGCCCTGCTTAGTGTACCATATTTTAGCAAAACACTAACAGATGCAATCTGTGTTAGTTTAGCATCCTCCAGCACTGCAATTTGGTAGGAGCCTGGTGAAAAACACCAGGAAAATATACAGGTCACCACTCATCCCTGCCCTGCCTCGCACGGCAGGGCTCACCACCGAGCTCGCACATCACTGCGAGCGTGGGCACCTCTGGCGTGCAGACAGCCAAGGCTGAGAAACACAGGGAGCAGGAGAAACTGAAGCTCTTGTGCCCGTCTTGCCGTGGAGGAGACCTCTTTGGGAGTGGGGGGCAGTGGGCGCAGCCACCTCGGTCAATACAGCACTGCCAGCACGCACCGGGGCAACCTGCTCTCTGCAGCCTGGTTTCGCTTCTCCGGCACTGCCTGAGACAGCAGGACGTGTTCGCACAAGCGTGCCCGTGGCCACCCGGATGTTTCCTGGGATCCATTAGACACATTTCAACACAATAATTTGCTGTGCTGCCAGTCCGGAGTGCTGCCTCAGGAAGGCTTATGTCGGCATCAGAGGCACGCTCGACAGCCTTGAGGCGGACGTGCCCTTACACGAAGGCGTTTGCGTCTGTTTAAGTGACAGCTGGGACTGGAAAGCAAGCTGAGCTGCGATGAAGAGGAGGAGGAAGGATGAGATGAAGCACAGCAGGGCGACAGCACCGCACACGTACGCCGTGGGCACGCCTGATCTGAGCCACCTTCACAACCGCCCGGCACGTTTCACACGGGGGCCCTGCCTCAGCATGGCGCAGGCCATGCTCAGCTCCTTCCACTCCGCTCGTGACACAGCCTGTGTCCCCCCGCCCTGCGCCCTGCCCGTGGGGCCGCCCCGGCAGCGCAGGCAGGCAGCGCGTGGGGCCGAGCTGCCGCCTCGCCCAGCCCCACAGCAGCACCCGATGCTGCGCCTTTGCCCGTCCCCGGCGTCCCGCCGCTACACGACCCCCCCGCCATGGGGTGCGCGGCAGCCGCTCCGCGGGGCACCGGGGCTCGACAGGCCGCGGCTCGCCGGCTCTGCCTGGGTGACAGGTCACCTGTACAGCCATGGCAGGGGATCAGCCTCTCCCCACCGGGCGTGTCTGGCCCCTCGCAGCGGGGCCGTGGGTGCGACGCCACGGCAGCGGGCTCTCGGGAAGGCCCAGCCTGGCTCCCGGGGCTGACAGCTGTGTTTCTGCTGAGCTGGCACTCGTGTGCCTCATCTCGATGCTGTTGCGGACACAAACACGCTTACCAACCAGTCTCCCCTGGAAAGGAAAGCACCGTGCCTCAATGGTTTTCACTGCATCATTTTCGCCACTGCTGCCCCGAACCATCGCCCCCCACAAAGACCCAGGGAAGTATTTGCTCCCTTCCCCACTTAACGTTTCAGAGTTCAAAACCTTGCCTACCGGTTTGGAAGATGGGTGTCCCTGCCTTGCTGCTTCCCCTCAGTCAGTGCATCCACTCTGCAGCTTCGAGGGGCTGCAGCAAGCACACTCAGTGCAGCATTTCTATTTGAAACTGCTCCTGTCCCAGGCACTCTATACAGATTTTTGGACAGAGGCAGATAGAGGTGGAGCTGGCATCTTCCATGGGAAAGTTTAGCCTGCTCCTTTTATTTTCCCTGCCCAAAGTAATTTTGTACTGCTGCTCATCTCCTCCGCTTTTACAGCCAGGTCTGCATGTGAGCTGGCCCTCCTGGTGTGCTCTTCCCTTTAACACTGCTGACTCGACTTACCCAAATGCCACCCCTATCTTCAGGAAGGGCAGGAAGGAGAACCCAGAGAACAGTCAGTCTCACCTTGGTCCCTGGGAAGGAGGTGCATGAAATCCTCCCGGAAATGATTTAAAAGGGCATTAAGGACAAGAAGGTGATGGGATTTACAAAATCATGCCTGACCAACTTGTTAGCCACCTCTGTAGAGATGACTTTGCTTGGTGGATGAAGTGAGAGCAAGTGGCTGTTGTTTATCTCAACTTTAGTGTTGAAAACCTTACTGTCTCCCGTAATACCCGCAGAGACAGACTGATGAGGTATGGGCCAGATAAATGAATGGTGAGGTGGACTGAAAACTGGCTGACCTGCCAAGCTCCAAGGGCTGTCACTAGCAGCATGGAGTCCAGCTGGCAGGCAGTCGCTTCGAGGTCGAGACTGGGGCAAACAAATAATGAAGACACCAAACAATAGCGGCCTGGCGCTAGGACGGAGTGCACCCTCGGCAAGTTTGCAGACCGTATAAAACCAAGGGGACTGGCCGATACACTGCGGGGTGTGCCCCCACTCAGAGGCACCTTGAGAAGCTGGAGAAACGGGCTGACAGGAACCTCATGGGCTTCAACGCAGGGAAGTGCAAAGTCCTGCACCTCAGGACGAACAGCCCCGGTCACCAGTACAGGCTGGGGCTGACCAGCTGGAAGGCAGCTTTGCCGAGAAGGACCTGGGATCCTGGTGGAAACCAAGCTGACCATAAGCCGGCAATGTGCCATTCCAGCCAAGACAAGCAACAGCATCCTGGGCTGCATTAGGATAAGCATTGCCAGCAGGCCAAGGGAGGTGATCCTTCCCCTCTATCTAGCACTGGTGAGACACATCTGGAGTGCTGTGTCCAGTGCTGGGCTCCCCAGTACAAGAAAGACATGGACTTACTGGAGCAGGTTCAGGGAAGGGCCACAAAGATGATTAAGGGACTGGAGCATCTCTCATATGAGGAGAGGCTGACAGATTGTTTGGCCTGCAGAAGAGAAGGCTCACAAGGATCTTATCCGTGTCTATAAACACCCAATGGGAGGAACTAAGAAGACAGAGCTCTTCTCAGCAGTGACAGTGAGAGTACAAGAGACAAAGGGCACAAACTGAAATACAGTAAAGTCCATTTACATGTGAGAAAAAATGTTTACTCTCAAGGAGATTAAACACTGGAACAGGTTGTACAGAGATATCCTTGGAGATCCTCAAAACCAGACAGGACACGGCCCCGGCCGATGGACTCTGAGCAAGGGGTTGGAGTAAACGTCAAGAGGTCCCTTCCAACCTCAACCACTCTGTGAAAAAGGCCATCATCCTGGGCTCTCAGTCAAAAATAACTGACAGCATCAGCCTCTGTTTGGGAAATGCAACGGCAGCTACCCTGGGAAAAGAACTCCCACAGCCTCTCCTTTGTGGCTCTCTTCACTCATGCCTTTCCTGGCCTTAGACACCTGCAGTGACCCTCCAGCCCCTCTTTTGTGCAGCGACCCAAAGAGCCACTGCAGCGTTTCACATCAGCATGCTTCCCTGCCCTCCTCCGCCACGGCACCTCGCAAATGCCAGATGGTATCTGAGGGTCTTATCAGCATGTGGTTCAGAGACATTTTAGGTGGCTCCTACCTTACGCACTGATGATTTGTCCTCCGTGACAGACACACCTGGGGGCTTGGAGGCCTGGTTGCTTCCTGAGGGCTGTGATTGTCACACACATCTCTCCGGGTATAGGGTGGCTGCAAGGTGCGTAAGACTTGCGGTGGAGCAGAGCAAGTGGGTCTTATCTTCAGGATCTTCTGTCAGGTCCTCTCCCATGCCCAGCCTTGCTGGACAGCTGTGCTGCAGACCTTCCTCTGCTTGATGTTACCTGGTGCCTCCCAAGCCAGGGACACCTGGGCCACGTCAGCATCCTGCCATCGCTATGTGCCAGGCTGCCGGGTGCGGCCACCTCCCCACCGAGGACTGTGCATGGCTCAGTTTAGCCCTCAGCTGGAGGGCCCTGCACCTCTAGCTGCACGGGGTGATCTAATACCAGATATCACATCTTCCTGGCCTTGCTTAGCTTGGGTTTCAGCACAGCATTTCAAATCCACAGTTGCTGAGTACCACTGCTAGCTGTTGCACACACCTTTTTAGAAAGTGCTGAATGACGAGGTGCTAGACCTCACTGGAAAGCATTGCCACCGTTTATTTGGTTAGCAGATTCCTGACATTCAATTATTTGGTTAGCGGATTCTTGACATTCAAGACCAAACCGACATGAAATCTCCTCCTACACAGGTGGAGGAGGTGCTATAGAAACCCCCAAGTACCAGCGAGCTGTTGGTGCTGGGCATCTGCCCTGCGCATGCAGCCCATGCCCGTCCTCCAGCCCCGCTCCTCCTGGCTGGGACGCTGGGCTGCGCAGCCCCTACACGCCCTGCATCCGGCAGGGCCGCTGCTGATTTTGTGGCCTTAAACCTGCTGGTAACATCGCTTTGATTCACTCTCGCGCTGTGTGAACTGCTGGTCAGAGTCTGCTGTGGCTGGGAGGAGGCGGAGGAGGCTTAGCCGCCCGGTTTCTGTAGGGCAGCGCAGCCCCTGCAAAGCAGAGGTCCCTGCAGCAGGCTGCGATCCTTGAGCCTTTCGGTTTCTGTTCTTACTCCGAAGTATTCTCTGGGTACTTCACCTGGAAGATCACAGCATATTATTTCCTAACAGCAGCTGGGAACTTGGAAGCTAAATTCATTCCGACATGGGAGTGGTTCCAAAAGACTTTTTTGTCGAAGTGAAGCCTTCCAGGGTATTTCAAAGCAGTTCTGTGGCGAGGGTGACTACATTACTGTTTCCAAGGGATGAAGTGATAGATGAGCCTGACAGAACACAGGTTTCAAACAAGAAAAGAAAAAAGTGCTGTGCCTTAGATCACTGTGTTTGAGAGAGCTGTGAACAACAACAGCGAGGTCAGAGCTGGCAGTTTCCAGATTTCTTCATGCTATTTGGAAACAGAGAGGAAAAGCCCCTCAATTAAGTGCTGTGGCAGGGCCTTCACCTAGGGCCCTTCTGCCACGGAGGCAGTTTGTCTGCTCGCTCTTTCTGGCTGTGCTTCCCTCCCAGGCCAGCTCATTGCCCAGCGCCTGGCCAGCAGTGCCCGTGGTTAGATTAACGCCCCTGTTGAAGCACTGCCCTGGCCAAGTCTATTCGCATACTTGGGCAGCACATTTATTAAACCTTTGCTGACAGCTACCTGTTTCAATTTATAGGAATGTTGGTGAAAATCAGGGCAGTTGCCATGGAGGTGGTGGTGTGAAGGCAGTCGATGCAGCAGGTGCCGTGCTGTACCCCATATTTCCCATCCCCTTTTCCTTCTTCCTCTGCTCAGTTCCAGGTCCCTTCCCTCACGCACCACAGCTCCCATGCCGTCCTTAGTCATTTCACCCACCACATTCACCCGTCACCCCCCTGGTACCTGCTCACTTCTGAGCTCCCCCCACAAGGAGGGAGGAGGATTTTACATGCCAGACCCCACCTCCAGTGCAGCTGCTTCCCCTCGGGCATCCCGCTGGGAAGAACACTGGATGCTTGCCACCATGGTGCTACTGTGACACCCACTGTGCCTTCAGCCTCTGCCTTGCTTCTCTTCCTCCAAGCTCTCAGTTAAGGGTCTAGGAAGAAGCCTGCTACTTCTTGAACTGCTGGAGGAAATTAGCCCAACCCTGGCCTTCCTCCCCGGCCGGTCACCGGCTTCCCTGTTGGGGGACAGCTGCTGACCAGCTCTGCCCAGTCTCTGGTGGGGGGAAAGCAGACACACTCCACAATACTGGTGACCTTGTGTGTCGAGCCCCAGCCTGCCCCTGGTCCTTCAGCAGCAACAAGACGCTGTTTTGCAGCCCTCTCCGTCCTTTCCTCACAGCCGCAGGCTGCTGCCTAGCCCCTCTGATGCTGCAGCCATCTCATCTACTCCACCATGAGCACTCCCAGCAGCCACAGGATATGCTCACTTATCAAATGGCATCTCTTTAAAGACATTTTCTGCTCAGCCATGCCCTATCTGTGCTATGTGGCCTGCTTTAAAGCCCTCTGCTTGTTTCCTTCCTCCTCCCCCAGTCTCTGGGCTGCCTCGTGGCCTGAAGCACTGGTGAGCCCTGATGCTGGGACTGCATGAGAGCCACATCTCCAGCGCCGGAGGTGGTGCTGGCCAGAGCCCTTTCCTGCTGCGCAGCATGCCAGTGTGGTTTGCCTGCGTTGTACTTCAGCACAGAGGCTGCTGCTGGCTTTGCAGACCAGGGACAGTGAAAAGCAACCTGGGCAGCAAGCCTCTGCCGGGAAACCCAGACCTGAGCACGTAAGAATTGGGAGAGAGCTCTACACAGGAGTCACATTAGTGTCCGCTAGTGCCCAAGACACTTACATATGCCCCAGCAATTGAGTTATTTGTGTGTTTATCAGTTACTTCAGAACTGAATTCCGATTTTGTAGGCAGTGCCCTCACCAACTGACCACAGGGTCTGCGTTGCTTAGAGAGGCAAATAACTCCTTAACCAGGCATGTTCAGCCATGGTGTTGCTTCCTACATCTCTGAAAGCTGATTTCATCAGATCCCTTGCCACTTCACTCTCCTGTTGGAGTGGTAAAAAACTTACTTTAAAATAAAAGGTTAAAATCTTTCCAAAATGCATTTAGATGCAAGCAGAAATTCAGGGACATGTACACAGAATCAGCAGTTCAGAGAATTGTTCCGTGTGCATGTCACGTAGCACCACTTTGCACAGGATGGGGTCTGATGAAAGCTGATTTTTATCAGCCCATCCCACTCACACTCTTCACACAACCACCACTCTTGCGAAACATCTAGTAGCCAGTGCGACAGAGGCTCAGTACCTACACTGCTTACAGCTCATGGATTTCCCAGGGTAGCAGGATGCCCGCCTTGAGTAGGAACCATCTAATGCTGCCCTCAATGGCAAGTTACTTGTTTTGCACCAGTGTTTCCTCTTTCAGGTGTGTCTTTCTGCTTTATATCTGCAGACTCATATTCTCTCCTGGAACAAATGGGCTTAAAATCAGGTTAATCTTTCCAGCTGCCATTCCCCTCCCAAGGAGGTGGAGAGCAGCATTTGGGATGCAGGAACTCGGATTCAGCTGTTTTCCTCAGCTTGGAGCAGGAGCTCCAGGTTCGCAAGGCAGCCCAAAGGTTGAGAAACCTTTAGAGCCATGGCACGAGGATGTCTACGAAGGGACATCTGCTATGCCCTTGCAGCCCTTCACCTCCCTAGTCTGTCTCCCAAGCCAGCAGAACTGGTAGAAGAGCTTTTGCTCGTGGGTTGTGCCGGGCTTTAGCTTTGGTTGCTGCAATCCCTGCCTAGCTCAAAACCAAGCTAAGGGTAATTTTCCCTCATTTGCACAGCCTGGCTTAAGGAATTAGTGTTCACATTGTCACAGGCTCCCCCCGCTATCTATAGGGGTTCTTCTAAGGGCTATTCTGCCCCCCTCCCATTCAAGATGCCCCTATTTAATAAAGGCTGTCTGACATGTCCTATTGTAAGTTTACCTTGAGATACCTTTACTCACAAACTGAGTAAACCTAAACAAAGCTTGACAAAGGATGCCTGCCAGTTACAGGCTGACTGAGAAGGCCAGCTTTGCAGACTCAAATTCACATTCATAACAAAGTAAATATTTACTTAATACCCTTTTTTATAGGAGCCATGCATCTATTAAGAGGTAAGAGGAAAGTCTTATCACATCTTTTCCCATTTCAGGTCTCAGAACACCATACAACATCTACACATCAGGACAATGAACATATCCAACAACTGCAGTGTCACAAATTTAGAAGCGCATCACCATGTTTGTCTCATTGAATTCGCTCTGTATAACTTAATTTTCTTTTTTGGAGCGTTTTTTAATGCCCTTGCCCTCTGGGTGTTCTTCTGCAAGATAAAAAAGTGGACAGAAACCAGGATGTATGTAATCAATTTAGTCTTTGCAGACTGCTTCGTCATCTGCACCTTGCCTTCCATGGCTTATTTGCTCTGGAATAAGTCAAGCCGAGATGAACTCTGCCAGTTTATAGAAGCAATGTATTTTACCAACATGGTAGCGAGCATCTACATCGTTTCATTTATCTCCATCGATCGATACATTGCCATAAAGCACCCCTTGAAAGCCAGGACCTTCAGGTCTCCATCAAAGGCTGCCCTTCTCTGTGGGCTTCTGCGGGTCTCCGTGGTAATCGGTGCCACCTTACAGCTTTGGCAGACACACGCCGCGCTCTGCTTTCAGAAGGATACCACCGCGCCCGCTACTCTGAGCCTGCTTTCCATTTTCTTCGTTTTTACTCTTCCATTAGCAGTCCTGACTTTTTGCTCCACAGAAGTAATCAGGAACCTTAAGAGACATCTGAACACAAATTCACCAGAGAACTAATTAATCCACAAAGCTGGTCACATCATTTATGCAAATCTAATTATATTTCTAATATGTTTCCTGCCATCCTACCTTGGGGTACTTGCCACGTTCATAACGGAGAGTGTTGGAGCTACCTGTTTCCAGCTCCAGGTTATGAAGGACTTCTCCTCCATGATGAGATGTATTGCCACGTCCAACTGCTGCCTGGATAGTGTCTGGTACTACTTTGTGACCAGGGAATTCCATGAAGCCCTTCTACTGCCCAAACACAGCATTGAAAAAACAGGTCAAATCCACCCCTTGCAGACACACACTTGCTAAAGGGGGTGGGGGTGGGGGGCAAGGGGAATGAAAAACACCAAACCCCAAAACCCCACAACAACTCTGTAACATCAAGAGAAGATACAACTTCAGCATTACTGAGATAACTATTGTTCTTTCTCTCTAGGGAGATCTTTGTTAGGTTTAGCATTACTAAGTTAATTGCGATTGATACTCTATGTTTCTATTAAACAAGTAAGTTATTTCACAGAGATGTGTAAAAGTGTGTATGTAATCGCTGGTCATTAACATGTCTCCATCCCACCCTCCAGCACCTACTCATTACTCTTACAGGAAGACAGGTGACCCATGTGTGTCTCCCTGTTTTCGTTCATTTTGCAGAAAAAGTCAATTGATCCTTATTGCCAAAATGTACAAAATAATATATCACGTTTTACCTCATTGTGTATTTCAAGTTGTTTGCATTATTAAAATAATTCAGTTTGTTTTTATCATATTCCTTTGGCAGGTTGGGGGTGGTTCAGGCAGTACCAGCATATTGCTAAGTACACAGCTCTACAAAACAGCCTAGACCCTGCTGACTGCCCTTCCCCTTCAGGCCAATGGGTGAGATAGATGCAAAGGAACATTTTTAGGATGAAAGCAAGACTTGTCCACTGCCATAAAGGCACAACGTCCAAGAGATTTCAGAACTGAGTCTTCCTGCCAGCTCCCCTCCTGCTGCACTGCGGAGCCCTGGCACAGACAGCTTAGAGCAGCCATCCCCAAGGGGCTGCTGCTCCCACCCCTGGGGAAGCCCTTTTAACTCTGTCTGGACCTTTGCCACCCATGCGTTGCTATGCCCTGGGTTTATGTTGTGGCACCAGGCTGGCCCCCAGGTTCAGCCTCCCAGCCGCAGCTCAGGGTCAGAGTATCACCCCCCAGCTGAATCCCACAGCTGGACACAGCTGGGTCCAGGTTTCCGCAGCCTGCCCACATTGACACCCCTAATGTTTCCATTAGGGAAATGCATTTGTCCATGAGTCAGCAGCCTAGAAAAGTCAGGGGAGATGGGGAGTGGGTTGACCTGCTACATGTTATTCAAAGGCTCCCTAGGACTGGGATTTTTTCTTTCTAAATACTGAAAAAACTCCAAAATGGCCTCCAAGCTTTGCCCAGGCAATGCTCAGAGTGCTCCACGAGACAGTATGGAGGGGTCTTCCCTGCCCACTTATGCAGTTTCCCCTGTGACCTCCAGCTGCCTTTGGGGAGCCCATGGCTGCTGCTCAGTCTGCTGTTGTCACCTTCAGGACCACAACCTCAGGAGACATGAATTAATGGGACAAATCCTGAGGGAGTCGGAGTCTGGCTCCTGTCAGCTGCTTCACATAGATGGGACTGCAACTGCTGCAGCCAACAGAGAGCAAAAGCCATCCAAATGACTACAAAATACTACGGGGGCATGTTCTTCACCATGTTTCTAAAGGACCTGTTTCTAACAGTCCTGTAGCGTGCTCACTGCCACACCGGTATCTCTCGCCCATGCCTGCTTGGCAGCGACTGTCATTACCAGCTCGGGCTTTCCAGTGATGCTGACAAGCAGCGTTAGATGACCTGGCTGCTTCACAGAGGACAAGCAGGCCCATAACAGAATCACAGAATCTCTAAGGTTGGAAAGGACCTTCAAGATCATCAAGTCCAACCGTTAAACCAACACCACCATGTCCCCTAAACCATGTCCGAAAGCGCCACATCCACACGTTTTTTGAACACTTCCGGAGATGGCGACTCCACCACCTCCCTGGGCAGCTTGTTCCAATGCTTGACCACCCTCTCAGTGAAGAAATTTTTCCCAATATCCAATCTAAACCTCCCCTGGCGCAACTTGAGGCCATTTCCTCTTGTCCTGTCACTGGTTACTTGGGAGAAGAGGCCAACACCCTCGTCGCCACAACCCCCTTTCAGGTAGTTGTAGAGAGCGATAAGGTCTCCCCTCAGCCTCCTCTTCTCCAGACTAAACTATCCCAGTTCCCGCAGCCTCTCCTCATAAGGCTTGTGCTCCAGCCCCCTCACCAGCTTCGTTGCCCTTCTCTGGACACGCTCCAGCACCTCAGCATCCTTCTTGTAGTGAGGGGCCCAAAACTGAACACAGGATTCAAGGTGCGGCCTCACCAGTGCCGAGTACAGGGGCACAATCACTTCCCTACTCCTGCTGGCCACACTGTTCCTGATACAGGCCAGGATGCTGTTGGCCTTCTTGGCCACCTGGGCACACTGCCGGCTCATGTTCAGCCGGCTGTCAACCAGCACCCCCAGGTCCTTTTCCGCCGGGCAGCCCTCCAGCCACTCCTCCCCAAGCCTGTAGCGTTGCATGGGGTTGTTGTGGCTGAAGTGCAGGACCTGGCACTTGGCCTTATTAAACCTCACACAGTTGACCTCTGCCCATCGATCCAGCCTGTCCAGATCCCTCTGCAGAGCCCTCCTACCCTCCAGCAGATCAACACACCCACCCAGCTTGGTGTCATCTGCACACTTACTGAGGGAAGTAATGTCTTCACCTTCAATAATGTCTGTCACCTTCCTTGTAAAGACACCGAAGAGAAGCACGCTGTGTCCCCTTGCCCTCGGCTCACTGTCACGGGGTGCACCAGCACCGACGTGCCCCCTCGGAAAGGCCATGGCCCCGGCACTGCTGCCTGCCTGGGGCATGCTCTGCGACCGTGCTGGAGCCCGCACAGGCTGCTGTGCTCCCTGGGGGACCTTTCGCTGCCAGAAGGGCAATTTGCAACCGTTATGGGTTTTATTTCAGAAATTACTTGTTTTCTCATGTCTGAAAATATTAAATTTTAATGGCTAGTTTGTGTGAGGTGAGTGGGGGGAGCATAGACTGGGTGGGAAAAAATGACAGTGAAGCATTGAGCTGATGTGAGTAGAACAACAGAGGGCACCAGATACTCGACCGTCCCAAAAAGAAGGTGATAAATGAAGCACTTTTGGGGAAGGAGTTCATTGCTGTGGTTCCGCGCTCCCGAGCTGTCGACAGCAGGGTCCCGGGCAGCTGTGCCCTGCACGGGGCAGCACCCTGACCGGGCAGCCGCAGCCCCGACAGATCTCCGCCCCTGCCAGGACGCCCACACCTACCCTGCAACCTTTCCGAGGACTAAACCCACCTGACGGCCCCACAAGAAGCAGGTAACGTCCTTTAATTCTTCCCACACTGGTGCATGGCAGCGTGCTCTGCTCAGTGCTTTGGGGTGTGCTTTCTCACCTCTTAACTGAAGCGCTCGCCCGGGCCGCCTGCTGCTGAACACGTGGGTCCATCCTCAGCGGTACACAAGGAGCCTCCGTTTCCTCCTGCTTTCATGGCTGTTATGCCTCGCTGTTTTGCAGCCCCACGTGTCATTTGCGGGGGGTCTTCATCACTCGCTGCGGTTTCACACCAGTGCTTCTTACCGTGCTGCTTCTGCGAGCGTGGAGACGCCCAGCTCCAGGCACGCTGCGGCACCGGCCCCTGGGAACCGCTGCCGGCTCTGCGCTGACGTGGGGGATTCCATGGGGCTGGGATGCCCAGCCCGGCCTGGAGGGCTCAGCTGCTCCTCGGGGCAGTGCTACACGTGCAGAGTGTGGCTTTTTCACTGCGGGATGGCCTCGGAAGGCTGGCGGGGAATGGCTGCAGGGTAGGTGGTACCACAGTGCAGCCAAGGACCCGTCAGGCTGAAAGCCCAAGACAGCCAGGACGCCAGCTGTATGTTATTTCCTCCATAAATTACACACTAAAAATGACTGCATCCCTGTGGTTCAGTAATGCCGTACAGGTCCTGGTGCTCGGGCAGGTGCTGCGCCTTCCTCCGTGGCTGTCACATCCATCTCCCACTCTCGGACACTAAGTACAGTTCACTTAGTTCATGCCATCGGACATTTTTCACTACAGTTTAGATGTTGATGCTGAAAAGCTGCTGAATTATAAGGCAGTGTATTTATAAGAGATTGCAGGAATCTGGGCGTTTTCCTTTCCTGCCTCACTGTAAACACTTCCTTTAGGGGCTGCAGCCTAAGTCTGATTCATCCCCCGCAGCCTCCTTGCTGGCAGCTGATGGCCTAAAATACTAACATGAATACCAGGAGATAGTCTGAGTTCTTGGATTTGTGTTTTCTGCTCTAGCAACATTCTGGCTTCCTATCTGTGAAAGTTGAGCTCAGACACGTGTGCTCACTTTCCCTTCTCTCTTCGGAGACCTGCGATCTGCTGGGGCTGGTGGCAGCTACGCTGAGCTGCTCCTGCCCAGCGTCCCGCAGCGGCTCTGCGCTCGGGAGCAGCCGGCCCGCAGCCGGCACCCAGCGCCCGGCCTGCGGCAGCGTTCCCGCTGCCCCCGGGAGCAAAGCCACCTGAGCTACCTTAGGGCTGGAAGGGCTCCAGTCCTGCGGAGGTTCGCGGGCCTGGCGAGGCCCAGAGCAAACCCACGGGGTGGCTTCAGCAGCAAAGCGAGGGCCTTGGCGGGCAGAGGGGGAGCGCCGCTCGGCTCCGCTTCTGGCTCTCCAATAACCAAAGCAGCAGCAAAGAGAAGGGACCACAAAAACTGCCATTCCGCTTCGCAGACCCTTTGCTATCACCCAAACCGTGCAGCCCAGGACTGGATGGAGGGCAAGGCAAGCTTAACCCGGTAGTAGCTGCAAGAGAGGGTTGCCTGCGTGTTTTTGTGTTAGCTGGTGGTGAGCGACAGCGTTACGCTGACGGCTGAGGGGCAGACGGTGCGGGTGAGCCACCCTCGAGGGGCTGCCTACGTACGCCGCGCAGGGGCGCGGGGAGCCGCCGAGCCACGAGAACGGGGCCTGCAGCAGGACCCAGCCCAGAGGGCCTGTCCCGGAGCTCCGTCTCACGCCTGCACCCTTTTCTTGCAGGGACGGCCCAACATGGAGAACTGCACCGAAGACGACGATGCGCTGCAGAACGGCATCGTGCTATTTCAGTTTATCGTTTACATCCCGGTGTTCTTGTTGGGGATCCCACTGAACATGATTGCCTTCTGGGTCTTCTGCTGCAAACTCAAGAGTTGGACCGAGACCAGGGTGTACATGATCAACCTCATGGTCGCGGACAGTTTCCTGCTCTTTGCCCTGCCTTTCCTGATATATTTTACCAAGTACGAACATCCCATAGACAATCTGTGTTTCGCCATACAGAACATCTATTTTACAAACATGCCTATGAGCATCCTTATCATCACCCTGATTGCGATTGATCGATACATTGCAATCAAGTTCCCTCTAAAAGCAAAGATTCTTCGATCCCCACTGAAATCGGCTTCTATCTGTGGGTTTCTTTGGGTAACACTCATGATTTATTCATACTTTGTTCCAGAATTTTATGGAAGAAAGGAAAAAGTCTGCCTTCAGAAACAATCTATTCAACCTAATTATTTGTCATTATTCTCTATTATCTTTGGGTATTTTATTCCCTTAGGGATCGTGATTTTTTGCTCAGTACAAGTCATCAAATGTCTCAAAAAGAAGATGGCCACGAATCCTCATGAGACAAAGTTAATCCAGAAAGCAATCCACATGGTTTCCGTGAATTTGTGTGTGTTCATCATATGTTTTTCACCTTTCTACATCACACTGCTCTTGCGGTTTGCAGTGGATGTTGCCGGAGCGTGTTCTCTGCTCTTGGAAGTTAGAGCCTCTATTCAGATCTGCGTGTGCTTAGCAAATTCTAACTGCTGTTTGGATGCATTTTGCTATTACTTTGCAGCCAAGGAATTTCAGGAATTTTCTTCTCTATTCCCCACTTGTATATCAATGAGGTCCAAAATGAACCAAAGCCAAGAGTCACAGCTACCCACAGATCAAGTCATGGCATAAAAAAAGTGTAGTGCACTATAGGTGCTAAGAGCCACGCTGCTGCTGAAGTTTCGAGGCAGAGGGAATGGGACCACCTACAGTATTTGCAGTTATTGTAGGTACAGGTATACCTGCAAAAAGGGGCAACCCCCTCCAAGGGGTCTGATATTAACTTGAATTTTGTGCCAGTCAGTGACTTGACTCCAGCTCTGGCTATTGTCTTGGATCATTGTGTCGCAGTTTCAGGCATCTCCTGGTCAAGGGAGAGCACCACATGCTATGGAGAACAGATGATAAGGCCATTGTTTCCACCGTGCGCTCGTTTGTACATATCATGCAGCTAAACATAGGAAACTGAGCACCTCTACAGCAATACACAAATCCACTTCTAGTCCTGTAATATATATGGTCACTTAAAAACAAGAAAAAGCCCCTGTACTACAATGCCAAACCTAATACATCTGTGCTGCTCACGTCAAAGGATTTGCCAGTATGGTGGTAGTTTCCTGCCAGCCTATATAACTACAAAGTTTGCAGCTATCGCCAGGATGCAGCTATTGCTGTGCCTAAACTGCAGGAGTCAGACAGTGGCCTGAGACTATTGCCCCGTCCGGGCCATGTAACACTTGTCTTAGCTTGTGGCAATGCCCTGGCATTTATGAGACTAAAATTATCGTGGGTATAAAAAAAGCCATTACTGCGGGGAAAAACTGAGCTACGCAAAGTGTTGTGGACCACAGAACAGGCCCTTACCGTCGTGCATATCAGGTATAAAGCTGTGAAGATCTGATCTCACCCAAGCGACTACCATAAGCCCTGGTGACAGGTTTGTTGTTGTACTTTAATGGGATTAAATGGGTGATCCTGCCTGGTGAGAGGTGATCGCACCTGCCCGAGTCACCCCAGCCTCACGCCGCAGGAGTGTTGATGCCCTGAAAGCAGCAGTGAGCAACATGAAGCAGATGCAGCCCTGATCCCTCCCTCACCATCCATGAACAGTTTGCAAGGGAGGTTTGGTGAGAGTGGGGTGGCTAAGGCCCTTCTGCAGAGACAGGGCAGAGCCATGGCTGAGGGCTTCTTGCCATTGCCCTGTGTGATGAAGCATCGCTTTGGATTTGGATTTTTTACTCTTTCAGCTGTTTGGACAGTGCACAGTGGGGATTCAACAGCTCTCCTGTGCCTCATTTTGAGACATTTAACTCTTTGCATGGATTATACAGAGAGCTTTGGTCTATCCTAGCTGGATCCCAGACCAGGCATCAGTTTTAATGTCTGGCTTTCCAAGTACCGAATTCCTCTATAATATCTGTGCTTGCTGACTACGCACCACGTACCCTCCCATCCCGCAGGGAGGTGACAACAGAGCAGCTCAAAACAGTTAAGCCACAAAGGGAGGTCTTGGGGCACCGGAAGGAAGGGACCCGTAGAGAAACTTGGGCTGAGAGGGGAGCCAGTGCCAGGGTGTGACTACTTTGTGTTTATCTGCAGAGAAATTTCATCTAACATTTTACCACATAGCCACTTCAATAACTTAAAGTGAGAAACGTTATAGAGTTTTTGAAACACATGTGACAGCTGTATCTAGGTTGGCTTCATAGTCCTTAACTTTTTTTTTCCTGACTTCTAAACTCCTAAAAAATCCCTCCAAGGGATGCAAACCCATACTCTGCTCATTTAAACCTACATAAAATTAACTTTCTTTGTCACAACTTACAAATAGTTCCCCTACAAGTGGCCTGTCGCCTCCTAGTGTCTGCAGGCCACGTGCTGAAACCACTGTCCAGCCATTGCCCAAACAACATAGGAAACAACTATTCCCATCACAGAAAGTACTCCCCGTCCAAACATTAGGTCTGCCTGCTTTGTGTCAATACTTTGGCAGAGCTCCCAGCGTAATGGAAGCTGCAGTGAGCAACTGCGGCATAAAAACGGATTAAACAAATGATCAACTGAAAGACCCAAGTAATGTCGCAATTTTCTTCTTTGATGTATTATTTAATGCTCTGGCATTACTGATATTTCACTGCAAGCAGAACACGATGGTCGTATGTGTATGTTAATCATTGCACACTGTTTGGCCCTCATTCTGCCTTTTAAAGTCTCTTTTCAAAGACAGGAAAAAATAGTGCCTGATCTTAAAAACCATCTATTTCTAAAAGAGATGCCTGAGTGTTGTCACGCTTGTAGCTGTCAACAAACATGCTGCAATTAACTATTCTCAGAAAGCAAGAGGCTTGGGGTCCCCACTAGCCCATTCTCCTTTATGGTGTGCTTATCGATCTTCATGACAGGCATCACTTACGTGTCCAGGCAGGAGGTGTTCAGCAAGGAAAAAGACTTCTGTTTTCTGAAACAGCGCAGAGGGCCTTCAAAAACACTTTTAGCTCTGGGACCCGCTTCTGGGATCTTGCATCTCATTGGTTATAATGAATGCCTGTTCTAAATAGATTATTATAAAAATGTTTATTATTTTGGAAAAAAATGAAAGTTGATCCATATCAACCCATTATCCCACTTTTAATCCAGAAAGCAAACAACTTTTTTTTTTTTTTTTTGCAAACCCAGTCATGTTCATGTTTTCACCCTGTTAACATGGAGCACCTTGTCCAATTTCCAATGGGCCCCAATTAGGTCGTCTACTCTGAAATACAAAACAGTAATGCTTTTGTGCATATGGCCTCATGTATAGCCCTCACATTATAGCAAAAATAACTGCTGTTGAGATGCCATTTGCTACTGTTAGGTAACCAAAGAATCTCAGAGCACTTTCTTCTTACCCAAGCCTGTAGTTTTTAAATCAAGGAAAGATCACAGACAAGGCACTCTATTAAACCAAACAGCTGCCGTGGTTTCACCCCAGGCAGCAGCTAAGCACCACACAGCCTCTTGCTTACTCCCTGTCGGTGCCAAAACCAGTACAACAGCCGCGCTGAAAAAATTTGTAGTTGGCATTCCTATACATAGCCAAGCTTCCTGCATATACAGCTGTATGAAGTGAATGTTTTCTTCTTGTAGGAAGCAAAGTGAGGCCTCCCACCGTTTATGTTTGAAATTTAAAAAATTAAGTGTTCCTATATCTTATTGTAAAGGGGAAATTTGTTGACTTCACAACCCCTGTCATCATTAAGTAATATTTTTTGTAGTTTGTATTGAGTGCTACAACACAGAAAAGAAAACATTATTTTACAAGTGGGAAAAAAGCTCTCTCATAGTAATATATCTACAAATAAATATTCATTTATTACCATTTTACACCAGAGTCCTCTATTATTAATGCTAAGCCTATACTGGAGATTGTGAGAGGAGACTTAGCTACCATGACATAAGATCTGCCTTACAACAGGGTATTTATAGTGCAACCCAAAGATGAGCAAGGAACTTTCTGATTACCTGAAGATGTATGTATTACCTTGGACAAAAATTATTATCTGGTTTGTGTGTCAAGTTATAATGATGTTTATGATGGGTTTCTGACACTTTTTTTCAGCCTGAACAAAACCTCAGCTCCCCAAGTGCTCCCAGTAAATGGAACAGATGAGTTGTGCCACCTGGGCCACAACGAACTGCAGCCATCACACAGCACTGGAGTAGCAATCCATGAGGATAGAGACATGGTTATCCACAAACCTTTCCCATTTCCTAGCACAAGAGTCTGGCTAACTATGGTGGGGAGCAGCAGCCACAGTCCATCAGCAGCTCCAACAAGCAGGGTTGGACCACTGCACTCTGCCAACATTTCAGCAAGATATAATCTCTCTGTCCCTTAAAAGATGCTAGCAAAGGCTTAAACTTTAACTAAGCAAATTGATGCTGCAGTCAAAACTTAGGCTTGAGAGAAGGGAAAAAAAAAAAACCCAAAACAAAAACCCACAAGGAAAAGCCTACAAAGTAATCCAGAATCTTGCTTCTCAGTGAGTAGCCATCAGATTTAGCATTTTTGGCCCTTCTAAGCAGGGAAGGCAGGAGCTGGCATAAGAGAGTATTTTGCTGTTTGGTGGCATTTGGGCAGGCCTGAAATTTGAGTTCTCACCAGAAGTTTGGGCTCCAGCAGCACCCCTCTCCTGGGGGCTGAAGGACACATATCAGGGAGTTCTGCATTTATAGCGAGTTGGGTGCTGCTTTCAGGTTTTGGAGGTATCTCTGCATTTTCGGTTTCTCAGTGCAGCGCAGTTGTTCCAATGGTGAGCTTTGCCCGGCAGTCTCCAGGGGACTCTGCAAGCACCAAAGCAGCAACAGGCAGCTGGGAAGCACAGGCTTTGCCATGCCCTCCCTGGTACGTTTGCACAGAAATACATGGCCAATCCCTTCAGCGTTGATGCTGCGGGAGTACAGAGAGGGTCAGGAATCAGAGAGTGACTCGATAGCCACATGAGGAGACATGTAAGTTCTCTGCAGATAACACTTCATTGTAGCTTTGCCTACGGGTAGCTGGCATTGAGTTGCTCTGGCATATCCTGGTGAACCTGCTGATCACAGCCAGCTGCTTTGTGCCTGGTGACATGGTTTGTCCCTCCCTTGAAGCCTCACCAGGCTGATGGGAGACATAGCTGCCCTTGTCTGGTGACCACAGCACCAAGCTGCAGATGAGAAGCATCACACTGGAGAGATGCTATGAGCTGTGGTCCCTCCAGGCTTGATTTTTTGACTGCTTGTGGTTAATACCAGTAGTGATTGCCTTCACAGAGATAATAGGAGTCAGTGGACAACACTTGAGAATGATGTAAAGTGAAGTGCTTTCTGTACAGTGGTGAAACTATCACAACCCAGGAGCTGGGTGACTTTGAAGACTAAAGTACTAACAAGGACCATGATGTGAAAATGATGGTGGTTAGGGATCAACGAGCTGGGTGTACTAATACATCAGTAACTACTTATAAGCATATACCAAGATGTGGCTGCCCACAAGAAAGGCAAAAGCAGTCCCTGGAAACACAGAAGGATTTAAGCTAAGCTCTATACTGCTATACAAAGGCAAGGAATTAATCTCAAAGGCCGGTTTGTAACGCGCAGACCAACAATGCAGATATACTCCTGAAGCTGCTCCAAGATGACCTGGAAAGTGGGAAAGGGAAATGTGTTTGCCCAAGACAGCAATTGAAGGTGCTAACAGCAGGACCTTTGAGCTTGTTGATCAACTTGTGTCAGCTCTTCTTGTAAATGGGTCACAATGGACAGCCAAGGAGGAGCCCCTGGTCAGCAGGTGCCTGAAACTGCAGAGCAGTCACAAAGTCAGCAGGTCATAAGGTCATGGTGTCACATTTTCTCAGAATTGCTGGCTGATGAGAGCTATTGAAGAGGAGAGAATTACCATGATTCAGAGCGAAAGCCAGTTATAATAATCACAAAACTGTCTGCAAACCACAGCCCTCACCTCTCCAACAGCTCTGTGAATGGGACTGGGGGCCCACTGAGGCTGTTCCGTCCTGGGGCTCAGCAGTCCTCACTTCAGCCCCAGCAGTCTAGAAGGCAGAGAGAAGACTTCAGGACCCTCCAAGCAACGTGCACAGCCTGTTGGGCGAGAAGGGTCAATGGGCATTGCCCAGTGAGACATCAGGCACTGGAAAGTAAACCGAAGGAAAAACCCGAAGCCACTCCATCGCTGGACAAACTGCTGCAGGGCCACAAGGCAGATGAGCATTTCACCTCTCTGCAGGGCTATTGCGGGCTCCTCAGTCAACAGGGGGTAGTATGAGCCACGCCAGTGGCGACAGAGGAAGCTCAACCCCGGGGAAACGCGTTGAGGAGGAGCGGGGGTGCTTCCTCCACCAGCATTGCTGCTGTCACAGCCACCAGCAAATGGGCATCGCAGGACACCTTGCTGGTCACATGCCGGGAGCACCACTGGGAGGGCTCATCGTGCCTGCACGCCGCACCACAGCTGGTCTGCAGGAATGTTCACTCTCTCCAAGGACCACGAGTGAGCAGGTAATTCCTCCTGGCTATTTGCTGACCTGGTTATTTGAGCTCTGCAAGGCATTGCCTTTCCCCAGCCATGGTGGGACACCAAAATGGTGGCAAAGAAACTGAGAGAAGGCTGGAGACTGTGTATTTTTAAAGGCTTATTTTGATACTGGCCATAGTAGACATGTTTTGGATGCTTAAGGGCTGTCTCAGACTTTGCTAGATCTCCCTGTTGTCTGTTATGATCTACCCTTGTACCTTCTGGGCTCATAACTCATTCCTCATGTCCAAAGCACTGAGCTGCTTCAGGTATTGGCTGTAGCACATTCCCTCACCTCTGAAGAGGTCTCCTGGACATGATTGCTCAGCAGCATGATTTTCAAAGGTAGCCGAGAGCTGCAGATACATGTAGAAGCTGCAGCACTGCCCTATGGTTTGCTCACTCGGGTTGCTTTAGAGCCCAAGGAATCTGCACCCATAGAGCCATGCTCCCCTTGCAGGGAAAACCCAAAGACATTTCAGACATCCCAGGTCTTTTCTGTCCATAAACAGTCGCACCTGGGGTATATTCCTGCATTAAATCCTCCAAAGCAGGAGGGCATACAGTAATATTGTCCTTAGATCCAGGGTGATAAAATCACCCACTGGACCAGATACAGCTCATCTCTCTGTTTCACATAGCTGCTGATCACATTTCTTGCCATGGCATCGGTGGGGTTTTTTTAATCTTGGAATTGTGACAGATTGCTCTAATACTTCTGAGATGAAGACCAACTCGCACGATCCTTGGAAGGCAGCATGCAGACCCCAGTACTCTGATTCTTGCTGCAGACCACTAAATGCTACCACTGAGTACAGGATTCGACGGCAGCTAAAACTAATGAGAGATGTTCTAATAATTGCTCTTATCACTAATGAGAGTGATGCAGAGATAGCTCGGGACTGAAAGAGAGGACAGTTGTCCTTTTGCTGCACATCTCCCAGAGCATTTTGAGCTGCGAGTATGCTGGCTGGCTTCTCCTGAGAACCACTATAAAGGAAGGGATGAGACCTGTGCTTAGGCATCCCCTTTTCCATTATCAAGTGGTTGTAACAGCTCACATAACTCCTAGCTGCAGGATACCTGATGCTGCCTGATCCGAGCCTGTCCCAAAACAGAGGCATTTTCCTCTGGTGCTCTCCGTAAGCAGTCTTCCCCGCGAGAACCTGCACTTTTCTTTCCTCTACAACTGATCAGGCTCATGTCCCGCTCCCTCCCCTTCCCGCTAGGTACCCTACAGCCAGCTCTGCTCTGCGGAGTCATCTTTACCACTGTTGGTAAAGCCCTGAACTATCTGAATTAATCACCAATTCAGTCAAGAATCTAGCTTCTAAAAGGTTTAATCTGCTTTTGCAGGAACTGTGCCTCTTAATACCCCCAAAATGAACCTCAGCAGCTGCAATATCACAGCCTATGAAAGCTTTCCCCTTGTCCAGCTGTGTGTTTACATCCCAGTTTTGTTTTTGGGCATTTTGCTGAACGTGTTGGCGCTGTGGGTGTTCTGCTGCAAACTCGGCAAATTGACAGAAACCAGAGTATACATGGTCAACTTGGCTGTGGCTGACTGCTTGCTGCTCATTACTTTGCCTTTTAAAACTCTATCCCAGTTCCATCATCTGAAGGTAGGTAGATGGTGTCTGGTTCTGGAAAGTGGCTATTTCATAAACCGCTTAATGAGCATCGGTATCATCACTGTCGTAGCAGCTGATAGGTACCTTGCAATCAAGTACCCATTGAAAGCCAAGGTGCTGAGGTCACCGCTGAAGGCAGCTTTTGCCTCTGGATTTCTTTGGATAGTCATCATCTGTGTAATGACCCTCATTAAAAAGTTAGAGGACAGAGGACAAGATGAACTTTGCTTTGAAAAATCTTCTGTTAAGCCCTCAGTGATCACACTGTGTGCTATTATTGTAGGGTTTTTTATACCATTGACCATCTTGAGTTATTGCTCCATACAAGTCATTGCAGAACTCATGAGAAAGAAGAATGAAAACTGTCACAAGGAAAAGTTAATCAGGAAGGCTGTCTACATTGTGTCTGCAAACATGGCTGTGTTCATCGTATGCTTTTTACCGCTTTACCTTGGGCATCTCCTTCGCTTTATAATGGATTCCATCAGTTCCAACTGCTCTGCAATACAGAGGGTTAATAATTTTGTTCACCTCGCCTCAGTCCTCGCAAACACGAACTGCTGCCTGGATGCTATTTGTTACTACTTTGTCAACAAGGAATTTAAGGAAGCATCTTCCAAGCTAACGAAGTCCAAATCCGAAGCCAGTGAAGAAGCTGAAATTCAGCTCCCATGCATTACACTTTAGTGCAAACACATGCGGCACACATTTTATATGTGCTATGTTCAAGTTCAACTGGGACTCAATAGCAGGCTTTCACACTTTCTTTTTGTGCGAGTGGGATGGAGGGACTTTCTTCTAATGGGAAGGATTCAGACACATGAAAAGTAGCCCTGATTCAGACAACCAGATCCTGATGTAATGATCTAGGTTGCCACTGATAATTCTCTGCCTTATGCAAATTTGAGTAAAATGATAGCTTTCATCTGCAAAAGCTGTCTTTCATTTTCCCAGAAAACCCAAAACAAGTACAGCCAGTGGCAAAGGGGATTTTTTTGTTCCTCACCCCCACCTTGGATCAGTTTTTATGCAGCTGTAGTTGCAACAAAGAAACAGAGGTTATTCCAAATATCAAAAAAGAAAAAAAAGTCCAAGTGAAACCACTGCAGAAAAAGAAAGGAGGATGTTTTTGTAAGTCACAAACATCTTGGTTTTTAGTTGGTAATAATGCACAATCACAGTAGCAGAGGCAGATTTAGCAGATTTAGCCTGCTTTAGACAGGCACCATTCATACTACGTAACGGCTACAAAATGGTCATCTATTGCAATACAAGGTCAGAAGAAACTGCAATTGCTTGTACTGGGGAAAAACTTTACATCAAATTGTTTGAGTCAAATGGCATTAAAACTACTATCCAAAGAGTTGGGATGGGGCAGTGGGAATAGAGACTCTGTATTAGCGGTCTATTCAGCACTATAATGTAAAGGACTGTCTAAAAAAGGTGGCAGCAAGCTGTTTCAAAGAAACCAACATAAATAAAGTTGTATTACTGGCCCAGAGCTCAGTCTCTTAGTGAGCGAACTGGAAAAGGTGGGAGATTGGGTGGTACGGGACCTGCTCTGCTGTCTGTCCCCAGGAGGGACAGCACAACTCCCCTCTGTCCAAGCGAGGGGCAGGGTGCATGAGCTGCAACGGAGACTGGGATTTTCAAAGGCAGATCAGTGCATGCCACCCTGCAATGCACTTACCCACAAACAGCCAAGCGGGTAAAACCGCTAAGCGGCCCCGGGCCACACGGCCCCAGATGGGACATAGCAGGCAGCCTCCTCCACTCATGCCTCCCAGCGCCGGGCTGGGCTTCCATCTGCCTGCATGTGCTGGGCCAAACCCTGCTGCCACCTAAGCAGCTTTGCAGCCCCCACGCCCAGCACCTCCTCCTACTCAAGGTACATGCCAAAAAGGAGGAAACCCCTCAAGCTGAGACTCTGCTGCAGACCATCATTGAGCAGAGCCCTCCACCCACCCGGGCAGCGGCTGTGCTGCTGCCCAGCAAAGCCCACACCGCCTGCACAGGACAGTAGCAAAGCCCCGACAGCTTCCTGAGGGGATGTAGGCTTCTCAGCACGCTTGCCAGAGATTCAGGTAGAAATGGGGGTATCTGCTCTGTCATCACCAAAATCTGAAAGCAGGATCTTGCCCTCATTCACTGCACAATGGGGAGGAGGAGTAGTAGAGGCTCTGGCTCAAAAAAGACTTTTTAAGGAGGCTGGTTTCTCCCCTTTTCTATCGCTACATTTTCTTTTAAAAGATCAAAGCAGCAACGAACGGCTCAGTGCATGCAGAGATGGGTATCTCCTCCCGGCTCAGCCCAAGGTGCGGCGCAGCCCTGGCAGTGATTTCACACTGCTCAGCGGGGCTCACGCTTTGCCTTCCTCAGCCCTGTGTGCTGATGGGTCTCCTGCATTGCTGTAGTAACACGTGCACCTTCTGTGACTTTAATCTGGTGGACTGTTCCCCAGTCCACCAAAGACTTTAAGATTTCCTCCCTGCTATGGGATTCGTGTGCGGAGAGCACAGTGATTTGAGAGATTGATTGCCAGTGTGCTTTTCCTACACCTCCAGTCTCACCGGCAATGGGTGCAAACTCTTCAGAGATGAAAGCTCTGCACAAACAATGATGCACAGGAAAAAAAAAAAAACCCAACTTCTCCCCCAGCAACTGCTAATTAAATGGGTGGAGGAGATACAAAGCTGCCTACAAAGAAAGCATTTCTGAGCCGATTCTGCTAAGCCATCTCGCTCCGACTAACACCCCTTCCTCTAGCAGCCATTCACCCAGAAATACATACCGTGAACGCTTGGCCAAAGATGGCCAAACTTCCTCAACAAAAAACCTCAAAACAAAGCCTCTGTACAGCAGAGAGTCCTCAGGTGCTTACTGAGGTCTGAAGAGGGAGAGAGCCGTGGAGGGGACGGTCGGGTTGTGCCAGTGCAGGATGGTGCTGGGCAGGGAGTGCAGGGATGGTCCTCGCTGCCACAGCCAGCCTGCGCAGCAGCTCTGAGCAGGACCCCCACCACTCCCAGCGCTTGCCCGGGAGCAGCCGGGTAATGAGGGCAAAGAGGCAGGAGAGCATGTTTCACCCCCAGAAAAGAGGTGTGATAAACATCATCCCTTTAACATGGGACCAAACCTCTGTTCTTCACCATTTGAGCAGGGTCTATCCAAGTACAGGGCAGTCAGGGATTCAGATGTGCTGGGGTTAAAATAGGTGGCACAAGGACCAAGAAAACCCCTCAGGCTCCCCAGCTAGAAAACTGGATTATGCTGTTCTGTTTACTCACTTTTTTTGCTTTGTCCACCTGGAGCTTTTGGGCTGATTTAGTAGAAGGAGTGTCCTCTAAATTCATAACCCATCTGGCCAAGCTCTCCCACACCATACAGAGAAAAGCTAAGGGATGAATTAAGCAGGGAGGAAGCAGAAGCAATCTACTGTGAGTGGACATTTCTGGTGGGCTCAGCAACCTCTGGGAGACGAGGGGGATCCGAGCACTTGCCAACAAGATACCAGTTCTTCCACCACTGCCTCAAAGGCAGACAGACCCCACCCTATGCGTGGACAGACCGTAACTATGCAGGTGGAGCAGGCCTTGCCTGGCTCACTTTGATCTTGCTGCAAAAACCTAGCTCTTTCATCACGTCCACCGGGCTTTCGAATATGTGCAACTTAACCTTCGTAGCATAGGAGGGCTGGAACCTACACCTCGCAGGCTGGCCGAGGCAGGTATCTCCCACCATGCGTGACCACATCCTGCCCTCATCAGGCCACACTGCCCTCCCGGCAGCTGCAGGACACAGGTAGGCACAACCATCTTGCACTGGCATCTCCTACATTGGCATATAACTCTAATCCTATGAACTGATGACAGAGCTGGGCACAATCAGTTTGATACCCTTCACAAGCACTGACTGGACTTGTTACAAAAACAGATCATTTGAAAGCACGAGTGGAGCGGCTGCAGCCCGCTGGAGGTGGCTGCACGGGTGGGACACACACACAGAGTGTAGGAACACGGCCAAACCTCCCTCTAAGTTCCATGGTGCTGCTCACAGAGGTCCAGTAATGTCTCACATCAGTTTTCTTGCTTGGGGCTTTCCATTTGCTGTTGCTGTCACATTTTTAAATAAACCCTGCTGCCAAGTACTGAACCAGGGCAGCTGACCGAAAAATGAGAGTTCAGCTGAATGTCAGGTGTGGGGGGAAAGTGTGAAAGCTGTCACCAAGAAACTGTGACATACTTCAAAGACGCTCTCATCAAAGACAGAAAAAGAAGGCACTTCTGGGGAAGTGAAAATCAGGGTGGCTTGTTATCATTAGCTTAAGATAGAAGCATTCCTATGTCTCTCAGTTTCTGAATGAAGGCTCAGAAACATCACCAAGTCACTCCAACGGGATGAGCTGTCCCATGTGTGGGCACTGCATGCACCAGCCGGGGACGGTGTCTGACACCATGCACTCCTCATCCTCAAAGGTGCTAAAAGGCTGCAGCATCTGCAACCTCGTCTCTCCGAAACCCCGGCAGCAGTCTGCCGGCAGCTTTACTAACTTCAAAACTCCCATTTCACTTCTGTCTGCTAGCATTTTTCTGCCAAGATGAACACTTCATACTTCTGCCTTTCTGGCACCTGGCTTTCAAGCCAGGCTCCCTGCTTTGGTTCGGTAAAAATTTGGCAGAGATACTTAAAGCCTGACTTTTGTCAGCCTCAAAACTGCAAGAGCAAGTCTGTAGGTCTCTTGCCCTTGGTGGGCAAGTGGCCTGCGGTCACTTGCTTAACCCTTGCCTTATGTTGCTGTATAAAAATAGGCTTCAGAAACATCACGTTTCCACCAAAAGTCACGTTGCACTGACCAGGCACTGAAGGACCAGCTTTTCTCAGTGCCCCAGCAGGGAGACTCTGCATCATGTCTCCACCACAGAGATGTCACATTTCAGAAGGGCAGGACACCGTCACGCACACCCCATGTGGGTCACGCAGCTCCTCCATGACCTGCTTAAGTTAACACGTTTACACTGCTGCCTGTCGCAAAGGTTATTCAACAATTTCTTCTGAGAAGAGCCCCGGGCAGCGGAAGGAAGGGGGTTGCATAACCTAATCTGGTTTCGCAGCGGAGAGGTGGCAACAGACAATTGCTCGCCAGCCACCATGGGCAGGGCAGGCAGAAGGTGGTCAGCAGTGATCCTGGGGGGAGAGGGAGGAGATTCTTGTTTAAGCTATAATTTAACGGTAAATTAGATGTTGTACTGCTGCTCACTGCCTTTCCTTGCTATTATTCTGGTGAATGGAAGAATGCAGCTGGTGTTCAATACCGTTCTACTCTCCCAGTGGCGACCGAGTAATCATGAATTAAGCCCTTTATTTTATCACTTTGGGGCCGTTCCCTTTCACGTTCTGGGCACCGACCATATTAGACTTGAGTGGCATTTAACACGTGCTTAGGGGCATGTCCCAGTCCCTGCTGCCGGGCAGCCCCCGGTCACCCGCAGTGCCACCCTGCGCCCAGGGGCCGGGGGCAGAGCGAGCTCTGTGTCGGGGAGGAGCGCACCCACCAGCCGTGGCCCTTCGCCATCACTGGGATCTTTGCTCTCTGCCACCGCGGTTACACGGTGTTATCTCAAGTGACGCAGCTATATTCACGGTGTTTTAGCAGCTTTAGAGAGGGGGTGGGTTTTGGCTTCTGTTTTGTTTTTAAAGAAACAACCTTGACAAATTTCAGAAGTGCAATAAAAGGTGCAACTATAAAAGATGTATCTGACTTCAGTAACATACCTGGAATTTTTCTCTTTTACCAGCTGGCTGGACCCAAATGGTGGATTTTTTTTTTCCCCTTAGGGAAGAGCAGGTGATATTTTCAGTAGGCAGAGAACAGCAAGGGGGGGATCTCACCTCCTGCCTCCTGGAGGGGTGGCAGTCTGCGGCAGTCCCAGCTCTGACTGCTCCAGGTATGCGTTCTTGGGGTTCGTTTTGTTTTCTTAAGATTCTTCTGCTCTCACCTCTCACATCAGGGACGTCTGAGCTATTTCAGTCCCAGCAGGGAGGTCTCAGTAGCGGCAGATGCTTTAACCAACTTCCCCGCTAGGTAAAGCGCAATCTGGGAAATGGAGGCCCTGCCAAAAAGTTACTATGGAGGCAATGCACTCCCTGCATCCAGGTGCCCACCTCCTGCTGGGCTGCCCAGGGCAGGGCCACCCCAGCACCCACCTCCCTGGACACCCGCTGCCTTCCCCTAGCGAAAGGGAAGTGGATCCCATGTCCCTAAATGCAAGGAAAAGAGGGAAAGACAGACAGACAGACAGAAAGAAGAAAAAAACAACCCAAAGCAACACACAAACCAAAAAAAAACCTCAATAAGCAAACTAACCAATCTACCAGCCATAGAAAAGTTGACTCGTGACAAATTCTTGGCTGTGCACAGATGTGGCCACCAAACGGGGAGGAAACAGGTGTGCCTTAAAAACATGCCACTATTTCCATCAGCCTTTTGGACTCATCTTTTCCAGGTCTTGGGGATTTTTTTTTTTTTCCCCCCTCCTTTTTTTATCATCATCATCTTCTCCTGTAAATGACCCCAGAAGCAGCTCAGCCTTTCCAGCAGTCGTAGGGGCACATTCTGGCGGCCAGAGCTCGTTGCTGCCACTCAGTTATCCTGACCGGTGCTGAGCATCCAGCCCCGGTACGAGCCTGTTGTCCTTGCCCAGGGCATTTTTTGGTGTGTTTTCAACTACAGCAAAAATGATCTGATAGAAAGCCCCCCCCAAAAAAAAAATCCCACACAAAAACAATCAAAGAAACCCTTTCTGCCTCCCCACGAGGTTTTTTCCAGTTGTAGTCAGACTGTCAGGAAGCAGAAATCCAGCACGCCCCATGCTGTCCCAGTCCTCACTGCAGCTGCAATGCTGTCTCTCTGCAGCATCTGAGCCCAGGGAAGGTTGGATTTGCAGGGCCCTGGCACTACACCACAAAGCTTGAAGACCATCCTTGCTTGTCGTGGGCTGGAAGCCCACCAGATACTTTCCCAGGTTAAGCACAGCCTGTAGTTTAGGAACTCCTTAAACCAGAGATTGTTTCCTTATGTAAAATGGCCCATCGGGGACTTTTCCGCCTTCCATGAGCACACAGAATCACTTTTTAAACCTGGAAAATTATTTTAAAAAATTAAAAATCTAACCACATGGTTGACACTTAGCTTTCGCAGCGTAGTCAGCGTGTCCCTGCACCTACCAGAGCAAAAGGAGCTAACTGCAGCCAGCGCCCACCAGGGAAGTCCTGAGCTCTGAATGGAAAACACCTGCACACACCTGGAGCTGCCAGAGTTAAAGGTTGCTCTGAAACTTCAAAAGGCCAAAGTTATGCTGTTATACTACAGGGCTGCGCAGGAAGTGTCAAACCACTAGAGGGAAACCCGACCTCTCTCTGCAACAAAGTCCCCAGAGAAGCTGGGAGAAGCAGGGCAGGAGGAGGCCTTAGAAAGCAGGAAAAGGCGTTTTGGGCCAGGCTTCTGCTGGGCTGCTCACGTGAAAGTCCCTGGGAACTTACACCTTTGCTTGGATGTCTACAAAGACGTTAAAAAACACTCATGCAGCAGTATGTCTAACACATCTGGAAGAGAAAAATCGCTTGAAAACTTATTTCCTAAATGCTTTTCCTCATCCTCCTTTAGCCAGTTCCTGCACTCCTGCAGGTGTTTATGCAGATGGCCTGGGAGAGCTCAGCTCACCTCAAAGCCAAGGAAACGGTACTTGGGGGAACAAGGAAACCCAAGCTGGGGTTAAATGAAAGGGACCGGGAAAAGAAACATGAGTGTGAGGCAAACTATCCATTAGTATCAGTTTTGATACTTTTGAAGTTCTCTCCCTCTGCTCACTTCCACGGGGGACGGGAAGCAGGGACTAACTAAGCTTAACCAAGAAATGTCATTTTTCAGTGGAATTCCCATTCTGCTTCAGAGGGCTAATCTGAAAAAAGAACAGTTCTCACAGACATTTTTCCACCCCTGGTGATAAGCAGGAAGGTGCTAAGTCCCCAGTTCCACATCCCTCTCTGGGGATGGGCACCGACTGCAGGGGCAGCCCTCCTCCTGCGGCTCTCCAGCTCATGGGGAAACTCTCCTTTTGGAGACAGCCTCCCGGGAGGATGCAGCCATTTCATCCAGGCAACACCTCTCCCATTGTTCTGTCATTGCAACTGGCCACACTCTTCCCTTTTGCTGGCGGAAGAGAGGGAAACTGATGTGTTTGGCTTCTGCAAAAGCTTTGGTCTGTGATGCACATCATCCTGCACACAGAAAAAGAAAGCCTGAAGTAGTTTTGGGAAGGCCTGGCGTGCTGCTGTACCTCAAGAAGAGCCTCACAAAAATGGTACTTTCCTATTACTGTCAGTCATACAGGCTGTGTATGCTATCAGAGATATCGGGGATCTTGGAATTATTGGAGATAAAGACTTTGAAGGTGCCCTGGTTTCGGCTGGAACCACCTGAACTAGTGGAAGACAAGCCTTATGAGAAGCAATGCAACTGCAGCAGTGACCTGACCTGAGCTGGCTTTGGTGCCCAGTAACTCCACACAACACCCCACCTCTCCTGTCCTGAGTGACCACTGTGAGGGATGGAGCCCAAAGTCATGGGCTAAATGAACTCAGCCGACATTTCATGGACATTTGTGGACTTTTCACAGACATTTTACAGGGATGGTCTATAGACTCAGGGGATGATAATCTATGAATTATGTCAAAGGATGGGAAGGGGTGGTGGTGGTTAATGATAGTATTGGTGGTATTGGATAGTATGGTACCTGAGCATAATGTAAATGGTATGGAATAAGGGGTGGATACTGTCCTGGTTTCAGCCAGGATAGAGCTGGTTTTCTTCACAGAAGCTAGCGTGAGGATATGTTTTGGATTTGGGATGAAAAAATGTTGATAACGTGCTGATGTTTAGAGTTGTTGCTAAGCAGCCAAGGACAGTCCAGCTTCTCGTGCTGGCCTGCCAGCAAGAAGGCTGGGGGTGCACGGGGAGCTGGGGGGGGACACAGCTGGGACAGCTGACCCAGGCCGGCCAAAGAGATATTCCCTACCGTACAGCATCATGCCCAGTGTATAAAGCTGGGGCAAAGAAGAAGGAAGAGGTGGAGGGACGTTCGGAGTGATGGCATCTATCATCCCAAGAAACCACTGTGTGCAATGCAGCCCTGCTTCCCTGGAGATGGCTGAACACCTGCCTGCCCATGGGGAGTGGTGAATGAATTCTTTGTTTTGCTTTGCTTGTGTGCCTGGCTTTTGCTTTCCTTATTAAACTCTCTTTATCTCAACCCATGAGTTTTCTCACTTTTACTCTTCTGATTCTCTCCCCCATCCCACCGTGGGGGAGTGAGCAAGCAGCTGTGTGGTGCTTAATTGCTGGCTGGGGTTAAACCACGACAGAAAATAATATTTTAACTTGGTTGCTCTCCTCAGCTGAAACCATTGCAGCAAGCTAAAGTGATGCATGCAACCCTCAGCTAGCACCTGCACCAGCTTGGGCCAGAGGCAACAGCACTGGCTCTGGAGAGCTGTGGCCACCAGACCCTAGCACCTTTGGCCACAGGTGAGTGCGCTGAATTGCAAAAGCACCTGGCCACAGAGGTGTTTTGTGGCAAGCAACGTCACAAGATGAACCACTCAAGTCAGTGAAGTGGTATCATGTCCTTTGTATGTGATATTGATAGGGTTAACACCCGACAATGCACATCACACCTGCTTCCATCTCATAGTCCACAAGCTTTTAAAAAAAAGAAGTAAATAAAAGAAGTCTTCTTTCTTGGCTTCACAAGTTAACAGGGGAAACGCTGGCAGTGATGTTTCCAAGCCTACCAAGATGCTGGCTTGACCTCCGACACCCGAGACCCAGATACCCACCTCAGCAAAGTGACAACCCATGAGCTGGGACGCGCCTTTGACACCACGTGCAGGAACGCAGTCACAGACAGACAGACATCCTCCTCGGCCTCAGCCTGCCCGCAGCCAGACACCCGCCATCCCCGCCCGCGGCAGCGCCTGGCCCCCGAGCGCACAAGCAGCCTGCGCTTGCCCATAACGTAACGCAGCGCGGCTGAAAGCTTTCAGGCGAGTTATTGAAGCACCTTTTTCACAGTGTTGCAGGGCCAGCCCTGAGGCTTAGGCAGCTCTCAGCGCTGTAACCCAGTGACCCCCACTGACAACAGCCCTGCGCCGGCACCAGCCCTCCGCACGCTGCCGGCACCAACGCGGCCCCTGCTGCTGCGCCCTCCTCTTCCCAAAGACTCCCTCCAGCTCTAAGCCTGGCTCTCCCACACATTTGCCTAAGAGTTCTTGTGCCTGTGACACTCCCTCGTGTGGTCTAGATCTGAGGATGTCGTGAAGACGCTGCTCAAGTACTAGAAACACAAGATGAAGGGGCAACACTTAAAAGTGATGCTCTGACCACTGTTAATTTACTTGCAACGCGAGCAGCACACCGGGGCAAGCTCTCATCATTAAATTTCAGTACAACAGAGCGTCTCACAGTGTTTGTCATAAGTGATTCTCCTAAGCAGTAAAAATAAGGCATTTCTTTAACTGTTAAGCAGTTACCTTGTTTGTATCTATTTGCTAGATTCCTTTTCAGTTTAGATAAACTGTGGAAAACCAGGAGAAGAGTGACCTAGTCAACAATCAGCAGCAAGCCCAGGTTTGTAATTTATATTAACTGCAGCTGGATGGGGTTTCTAACCTTTTCTTTCACAGCACTACTGATTTTGGCAGCAGAATAACGTATTTAAAACATTTAGACATTGTTTAGTCAAATGATACAGAATTACATACAAATGATCTGCCTTCTTTTGCCAGACAAATCTCCACGCAATGGATATTACATTTTGTAATATCAGAACGAGCAGTGAAACTCAGAATACTCCTAAAACTCCTGAAAATTATAACATCAAATAAGATAAAGCTCCCTTACCTCAACTTCCAGTCAATAATCCAGAGAGAACTGCTTCAGTGAAGCTTACTCTTGCCTACAGATAACGCATGACAAAGCAGCATATAAAGAAAACCACATTAATTCTTTTTGCATCTTCCCCCTGCCTCCCTTTGTAGCTCTCTGTTGCTGGGTTTCTTTTTATAAAGTGCAATGATGTATGGGGAAACTCCTGACTTTCAGCCAACTGTAGCCACTGCTGAGATCAGGGAACAAATCTGTGCTAAATTAGGCATGGAGTAAAGCAATCTAGTGATTATACCACCTGGCAAAAGGCTACTGTCCACTTGCAGAAAATAAGGGCTCATATGAAGATAAGAGTTTATGCCACTCTGGGATTACATTGATTTGTACACCAAGTATACAGTCAGTTAAGGTCTCCTCTGCCCCCCTGAATGCTAACACACATGTAGCTGTCACAGTAGCCAAGGTGATTTCTAATTCACCTCAATCTTTTGCGTGTGAAAGCACAGACTTACATAAAAAGCAGGAAGAGGCCATTTAATGAAAGACCAGCTCAAGTATTCCCGTGTTACAAGGAGCAGAATTTTGCCTAACCTGCTTTTAACACCACCTCACAGCACGGGGTATTTCTAGTTTCATCTCTCTGCAGCATTAGAAGGGTTTATTTTCACTTCCAGGCAGCGCATTTCCAACTACACTATAAATCCATTATTTCTTTTCCCATCTGCAGTGTATATAGCAAACTATTTATTCCTTTCCCCTTCGTAGCTACCATTTACGTATTTGAAGACCTATTTGTGCCCTCCACACTTAAACATCTGTGCTCTAAATACTCCTAGATACTTCTGCACTTCAGGTGTAGGTCACCATGTTTTCTAGCCTCTCTCTCAGATTGACCTTTCTTCCTTTCTTTCGAATCATAGAATCTTTGGGTCAAAAGGGACCTTTTAAGGTCACCTAGTCCACCCCCCCTGCAATGAGCAGGGACACCTTCAGGCACCCAAGACTGAATATAGTTCTTCTAAAGCCTGAAACAATTGCATATCCCATAATCATGTTTACTTTTTTCTACAACAGCATAATCTTCCATTTTATTTCCAGCCATACTCCATTTGCAACCAATTCTAAGCCCCAGATCCCCTTTTTCAGATCTGCAGCATATCAAGTTCTCCCATATCTCACATTTGTGCTCACAACTATTCCTATGTATGTGCAAAACTTTACATATATCTTTATGCCTCATTGAATTCTTTCTTTTCCAAACCATTTATCAAACTTACCAACACCATTTGAAATACTACATTTCACTTCCACTGTCTTGTAGACTCTCTCATTCCTGCAACAACTAATCATGTTGTAAATAGAGTTAAGTCTTAGGTTAGAAGACTGCAAACAAGGGAAACACTTTTCATAATACTTATATAGGGAAATATAATTCTGAAAGAGTATGTTCGTACAGTCATAAACTGTAGCCATTTTCCTTGTACCATTATGAATTAATATAGTCCCTCTTTGTAGACCAAAGGTGTTTGAGGTGTTTCTACCCACCCCTGCGCAAGATCAGAGACACGCGACAGATGCTGCACCTCTACAAGCTGCAAGCTACGCAAACACAAGCAATACTGCTGCTGCACTTCAGAGTACCAAAGCTGAGAGGCAACACAGTTTTAAATTAACTCCAGTTAACAAAAAACTGGTTTTTTGTTAAACAATGGGGAACAACACGCATCGCAGGGATTCAGTGTAATGTCACAGCCAGGCACCCTGGGGCCCGTCGGGTGGCTCCTCTTTTGCCCCACGCCTGAAAGGATAACTCTGTCAGGGCTAAAGTGATGACCAAATCGTGCCCTTATGTTTAACCAGTGACCAATTAACATATCCCACAGGCCAAAACTGTCCTCTGCTGCTCAGCACCAGAGGTGGCCCTGAACTGACTCCCATCGCGGCCCCGAGCAGAGTTCTGGGGCTCCATCACGTTGGCCTTCTCTGGCAGCACTGCAGGCTGCAGCTTCATCCCGTGGGAGCAGACGGTCTGACCCTGAGAAGACCCCCAGCACCCATTCTGGCAAAGGTCCGAGTTGTGACTGGACTCTGGCAGGCTGCAAGTCCCTCACTAGCTGAAGGCATCTCCAGGGAAGCTTTGCTCTTTCAAGCTGGGAGATGACCCGCAGGCTGTTGTCCAGGGGGTAAAGGCTTGCCGCTTGAGGAATACTGTGGATTTAAGGTGGAATTGGAGAAAGATCTGTGCATTTGGTCAGTTGCCATTGCGTATCCGGGTGCTCCAGAACAGTCCCAACCGGAAATTTAGGCTTAGTGAAGTGATTTGCAAAGGAATGTCTTCCTCTTGCCTAGAAAATGAAAGCCCCGCAACATATCTAAAGACCCTTTTTGCAAAGACCAAAATAGGTCACCCTTGGTGCCTGCATATAAGGTAATCCCCAGGGTCAGTGAAGAGTCCAAAAGCACAAGACACAACTGAATTCCTACATGATAACCTACCTCCATAAGTCTCTTGGTCACCTCAGTTACAATCCCTGTACAACTACCCTGGTCTTAGTAATCAACCTTCCCACTCAATGCAGGAAGAAATGGGGTTTATTCGGAGCAGCACAATATTCGTATTATAACGGCACAATAGTTTTTTTAGTAGTGGCTGGCACTTGCACTCAGCTCACACACCCTTCATCCTACTCCAAACGGATGAGGCAGTCCCTTAGGACAATCCTGGAAGGAGGCAGTCCTTCTTGGAGAAAGCCAGCTGGTCAGCATACGTTCTTTATCTTTATCTGATAAAGCCTGTCAGACTTTATCTGACTCCGCAAAGGCCCCATGCCCAGGACACTGCAGCACAACAAAACCCTACATAATATACAGCAAGAGCCATCGCTGAGAGCAGCCGTGCTGGTGTCTGGCCACCACACCTAGCACAGGCCAACATCCCTGCAGCTGGATGCAACAGGAAAAAAGTGCATTTTTGAAGTGCAGAGCATCCTGGCGGCCACAGAGACAGACAGACAGACACACACACACGCTCACCCCCCACACCTCTGCAGGCAGGCTGGACCGCTCTGGGCTTTGGATAATTGCTGGGTCTTTCAGGGTCTGTGTCCACAGAAATTTGAAAGTTGTCAGCTCAGGCTGATATTTCAGTAACCTAACAAGGTTACTTGCCAAAGCTTCTGTGCCTTAAGATTTTTTTTTAAATCTTAACTTTTCTCTTTGTTAAGAAAAAAAAGTCTGCATCTAATTGTGTGATAGTTTCTGCCATTCTAGCATTAGTTAATTTGAGAGGTTTTCAACTGTTTGAGGTTTTTCACTTTCCTGCAGATTGCTTTCTTGATCCCTTTCACGTTCTGAGGCTTTTCTATACAGGCTATTTATAGGAATGCACCTGTGCTGAAGAGAAGGGACCTTTTCAGCATTTCAAATAAATCTCTAGCATTTGGTTTGAAGTGGAAAGCTAGAAGGTTATCGCTGTAAGTGGCATGATTATACTCAAATGAAGTGCGGTTTTATTTCCAAAGCCATTTATTCACTCTAACTTGTGTGTAAAAACACTTGGCTATGGCATGCAGCCAGAACAAAGACACCCATATCCATTCAGCTATACTAACATTACACATCAGAAGGAAATAAGTATCTGGCCACCGTTAGGCTTAAACACCACAACCTCTCTGTGCACAAAGGAGGATGAATTCCCACTCTCAGCGAAACCCCCTTGGGAGCCAGCTGGGCTGGCAGCATCCCCGCCTTGCTCCCCCTTCTGCAGCATCCGAGACCCCGAGACCAAGACCCATCAGTTATATTTTAAATACTAAACATATGCTGATAGGAAGGGCAGGTAATCTACATGCATAGAACATACAGCTGATTGAACTTACCTCCCTTACTGTCCTCTTCAGGCACCAGATTCAAGGATGGCCAATTCTCTTCAAGGCAGAGACCCCTTCTGCGCCAGAATAAATGAGGAAATTTGCTTAGCTGCCCTTTCCAAGCGAGAACAGACAAAGCCATATTTTCACAAAGAGACATTTTTTCAGCAGCATAAAACAGAGCTCTCTCTCAAAGGCTGGCTATCTTACTAAAATAAAAAAAAGCAGTCGTCCAGGACAGATTAAGAGAGATGATAACAAAATAAAGCTCATAAAGTAAGTGTGCGTGCAACCCACATGAACAACGTAATGACTGTTAATAAGTCATTATGATATTGATGCACACACAAATATATACACACATTTTTTTAATATATATACACATACGGGGAGATTGAGCACCACACAAAGGAAAAGTCAAATTCCACCTTGATGCCTCTTGTCCAACTCATAAACTACCCCAAGATGGCACTGTCGGGTAGAGTTGCCTCTACCAGCACGGCTAACCACTCAAAACTAGGACTTTGAAGTAAATGGAGGAATACCTGTGAGCATTTTCTTAAACTTTATTTTTTTCTTTGTCTGTCTTACTAGGGCACTTTCTACTTCTCAGCAGTACTCATTGCATCTCCACGTTGCGTCACTCAGTGATTCAAGTTGGGATGCTGGTGCCCTGGGATCTGTCAGGACACTCTTAGCAGCAGCAGCAAGGTTGACAGTAATTCTCATACCCTCAGATCTAAGTGCCAAGATGGGAGGCCACAGACTGGAGAGTCTGCACTGACGTGACAAGTGCACCCTGCCAGCACGCTTGGGCTGTGATGGAGCAATTCATGGTATAGCCTGCAGAAACCTCGAGAAAAACCAAGCTAAGCAAACACGAGAGCCATGGGCATGCCAACTGCCATGGTCCAGTTGAGACAATACCAGTATGAGAAACAATCCCCAACTGACATCTCAAATAGCCTTGTCCCTGGGACAGCAACATTAATTTTGGTCATACTGCAAGGGACCAGAGCTGGTCCTGCTTCTCTGCAACCCTTTGGGACCTGCTTTGAGACATGCCTTATTAATGCACAGCTGAATACACAGTGGTATGAAAACACTAAAAAGGTAGTGGCAACTTGGGAATGCATAAGCTAACATGGGAAAGACCCAGAGTGCATTAATGAAACAGGGCACATCTCAGATCTGGAAAATGTTACTTTTAGGCCAATCTGTGATTTTCATCTTACCGTAACCCATTGCAGTTATAGGCTTCAGCATGTAGGGTTTCCTTTCCAGAAATGCCAGTCCCTCCACTGAGGAGAGATGGATGATTAAAAATTAAAGAAAGTGGAAAAAATGCAGTTTCCACACAAGTCAGCTCTTTTTCAGTCCAAGCCATTTGACAGAAATGGGTCTTCCAGAAAGTTATAGCACTGAGAGCGTATAAACCCTGCAGATGAGGCAGCTCCTACCCCTTCGTGCAGGGCTGTCTGCATGAAGGTATAGGAATGACTGTGCAAGGCACAAGAGTGCAGTGCAGCTGCTGCTGCTTTCCTGCACTGGCATCCCTCTGCACCAGTCTGTAGCAATGGTTGTTGACTTCCATCAGTCCAGGTGGAGGATGGTGATGGTCCAGCCAACAGTGTTCAGGTAATACTTGGTATAATGAAAATGCAAAAGAAATAATGTTCATTATGTGTTTTGTTACCAAATGCAATGCAAAGGCTGAGAAGAAAATGGTTTTCTATGAAAAAAAAATCTAGATACACCGTTTATCAGAGTATTGTGTTATATGGTATAGATGGGCAAGTATAACGTGACTCTGATCTGATCACCGTGTCAGGAGAAAGAATAGTGTGTGATAACTACACACTGCCACTGGAGTGGCAAAACAGAACGGAGAAATATCCTATTTCACTGCAGTATGATGTTATAACCCAGAGGAGCCTGAGTGCTCAGGAGGCCTGCTAAGGAGCCATGTGGCGTCCCTGCTCAGCTCCTGGGTTTGTATCCACACTGCTGCTAACCATTAGTTCCCTTTACTGGATGACTGTGAAATTAGCCGGTGGTTTTGTTTGGAACCTCAGTTTTGTGCACACCTACCTTTTCCTTCGGTTGTGCCACTGCTCAGTGAACATGGCATCTTCATTAAGCAAAAGCTTTTCTCTGTTTTAGGAGATCACCACAGCAGCCTCGCATTTCTCCCTTTCCAGGGGGCTCCTCAAAGGATACAGTCCGTATGAGTCCCATGGAAACACGTAAGAAATGGATGCATCTTGGTGGATGGCAAGTGCTGCGGGTCGTGCTTCACCAGTGCCAGCCCAGCTACGCTGAGCAACCACAAACCCTCTCGAGTGGCCAGCTGGCACAGGTGGGGTGTGCCGGCAAATCTGGAGCAGACTGCAAGGGACATTCGTGCAGGTAGCTCTATGTCTATTCTTACACAGTTCCACCAACGCTGACCTCGCAGCTTGACTGGCTGCTCCTTCCTGCCAATACCCGAGAAAAGTTATAGCCTATCGGTACCCCCACGACCAGAATTGCTTTTGGCTGGATGCAAGCTGCTCTGTCCCTGCCTTGGAGGCGGGATGGACTGGCCATGAGACACATGTCCTCACTGGCACCTGGCTGACACTGGCCACGTCTAACTGGCCTTTTTGGGTCTGGAAGACCAAATTGAATGGTGAATTAGATGATTTCAGCTCAGCTGTGGACTGTGGGTCCCTGAAGTTATGCGGGAGATGCCACCCTGCATGCGTGGTGTCCTCTTGGTGAATTTCTGAATTTCACTCAACCATACTAGCGTGGGACTGGCTGCTCACCAGACTGGCCAGTTCCTCTCCTCTCAACATAAAACCCTAAGAAACCTTTGTAAGGTTTCTCAAACGCAATCAGAAACAAATCTACGCTCAGAGCTGCCAACTCCAAGACCAACTGCACTTTTTGCTCTGTCCTAGGCTGCCTTTAAAGGTCCCTGCCTCATCTTGGAGAGGCTGAATGTGGCTATTCCCCATAAAATAGAGCAGTTGCCAGGTTTCCTGATTTCCAGTTTTGCAGTCTCCTGCACTTGCTGTAAGAAAGTGGCTACATGAGAAAAACGCAACCACCTAGCCATCCGAAGTCCCCAACCGTTAAAGTCCCCTTAAGATAGCTCACTGTAAGCCAGGCTTTGATTGCTTATGAAGATGAGGAAGAGTACTGAGCAACTCAGAGGCACTAGTGTGAAGCAAAAGGCCTCCAGATAAAGAAAACACTGTTTGTATTCCATCCCAAGTACAAACAATTTCTAAGTCACAAATGAAAATCAAGCTTGCTTTTTAATCTACCTGTTCTTTATACAGAAAGAGCATCAAGGCTGATCTTCAGGTGGGTGATAGCATCATGAGCTCTTCATGTAGTTCTCCCTTCCAGGAGCGTGCTGCTGCTCAGTTGGAGTTAGCTGAAGTCACCAGCATTTCCCCTCCTAAAAGGAGGTGGCCAATCCCTTTTCTGGTAGCAAGCTGTGATAGCCTGCCCAAAACGAGAGAGCTTGTTACCATTACTCGCTTTGGCCATCCATTTTTTGGAACCTTTAAACACACACAAAAATATCAGAGACCAGTCACAGCACACCACAGACGATAACTTAGACTCAGGTCTGGGCTGATAAGCCGCATATTTCCCCACTGCATCCAGCACTCTTCACAAGGACAGAGGCAGTTTTTCACTCATTTCCTAGCTCTCTACTGGGCAAAGTCTTCTCCTGACTCTTTTTGCTCTGGATAATTAAGTCTTTTTACCTGAGATGGTATTTTATAGCTGCCTGGGAGATCAAGTCACACATGCCTTCAGAGTGGCACTGAAACACATTGGACCTCACCTTTGAAATCGGATTCATCTGCACTCGAGCATCCTAATTCTAGATCTAAGACCCAGCGTATTCCATTCTGGCCATTAAGTACAAGCAAGCACGTATTTTAGACTTTTGTGAAAGCTGAACTGCAAAGTTGCTTTGATGTATTTTCCACTAAAAAAGGAACAGCAGAATTCATCATGCTGTAATGCAAATGAATGTGGTTTTGCACTGTATGAACACATTTCATCTAAAACAGATTTTGATTCCTTGAAAATGACAAGTGCAAGAGCAGCACTTACTGTACCTAGGGGATAAAAGGTGGAGAAAGCTCACCAAACTCTAATAAAAAAAAAACCCCACACCACGAAAAAACCTACTCATCTTTGCCATAAGCATTATACATTTTTTGCTCATACACTTCCTTTTAGTTTCTCAGAGCTTGGTTTAGGTCCCTCCAGCTACTATTCATTTGCTAGCTGGAACGCCATATTGGGAAAAGGATAAGGTTGATAAGGTTGTTCTCTCTAGGCAGGGCAAACAACATACATCCAGCACATTTTAGAGGTTAATTAAAAAAAAATAAACTGAAACAACCAAGCCCTTCCCCTTCCCATTGAAAGCCTCAGACCCCATGCCTGGGGTCCTGGAATTCAGCATTTAGCAAGCAGCAGCGCTGGGTGATAGAGGCACGGGGAGCACAAAGGACTGACTGAAATAATTCCTGCTGAGCATACTCATGTATAGCACCTGGTGGGAGAAATTACAAAAGCAGTCACCAAAGACAGGGGCAAACAAGCTCTCGTTTCTCAGCTAATAATCTACCCGCAAGTGTGGGAGTGTGTGATCCATAACTTGCCCTCATTAAATATGGTCTACATAAAAGTTGTCCTAATTTAAACCAAAAAAGGCCAGCCTGCAAAAGAATGGCTTATATGCACACCAACAAACTACGTGCTCAACTACAACCAACGAACCCACACGTATCACAAGCAAATTGCCAGCTTAGCAAACATGCGGTTGATGTGTGCAGAAATGCTGATTTTTTGTTTAGCTCCGCTGCACCAAGTGATATTAAGTGGGAAGTTCATAGAGCAACAAGGAATGAACCTAGTGCTGGGAGTAACAGCAGGACAAAGTATTAAAATTCATTTTTAAGCTAAGTCTAAAATATGCCTGTGGTGAGAGGATTAAAGAAGCGACCCCATTTCAGCGGCACCATGACACAGAATAAGTCATTCAACAGTCACACGTAATTGTAGGGTATTTGTTTGCTGCTAATATTTAATTGCACTCTTAGATTTCTTTTTGTGACTCCAGATTCATTATAGTCCATGCCTGAGACTTGTAGCTAGCCCACAGCCCTGAGAAGACAGAAGTTGAAAAGCCCTTGAAACCTCCCAATTCTATAAATGTGTTTCCCAAATGATATGAATCATGTTGCCTTCATTTCCTCTGCCACGTGATTTTTTTATGAGGTTTAGCCAAACTTTGTTTGGGTTCTGCTTTCCCCCCCCACCCCCCTTCAAAACTCATTTTTAGATGAGACAGGAAGAAAAAAAAAGGTGTTAAGAAATTGCAATTTTTTTCTTCTCCAAGTCCTGTGGTACAATTTCTGCAGGAAGTGCAGAATTTCCTCAGGAAGACCAAATTACCTCCAAAGCCAGGTGTCAATTTGAAAAATGTCACTTAGACCTTCCCCGCCACCCCACGGGTTTAGTGCCGCAGCAACGGGTTGCAGTGTGTAAGGTAAAAGAGCAGTCCACAAGCCAGAAGAGTGGCTCTCAGCACTAGCTGACTTTCACACTTCAGCCGGAGGCGTTCCAGAGGGAAACTATTTGCGCTCGTCTGTATGAAGTGTCCATATGACATACACAGATGAGCCCCTACTTAGGGATTTGTTCTTCTGCCAGTTTTGTTGCTTGGAGATAAAATTATTACGTATGAGCGCGTTATATTGTCATCAAACGGCAATTAACTTTTTCTCAGTAAATTATGTCACTTTATGTAACCACAAACATCTGTTTGGTGCCAGACCCAACCAAGCCACATCTGGCCAGAATCTGAGGAGACCAGCAGCTTCGGGTCCTTTGCTATGTCGCACCCTCGTCCTCTCTCTCCTGCAGACGGCAGTGGATGAATGCCCCCATATTCCTGCTGTTCACTCTTTGCGAGCACCGTTACCTTTCCAAAAGGTGTACGTTGCATGGCACCTCCCAGAGCAGAAGAAGATCTTCACGCTCCATCAGGAAAGTCCTACTGGTGGAAAAGCCTTGAAAGCTCATTACAAGAAGAGTGTGTCCTGGTTGCTGCATGACTCACATATAAGGGGCTCCGTATACCTCACTCCTCTCACCAATAAGCATTTGTTTGCCAACTTGCAGTTATGAATCAAACACCTGAACTGCCCAAAACTGGCACATGCCCTTTAAATAGTTTAACAGCTGCGTGCAAGTAGCTGTATCTTTCAGAAGCATCCGAGTGCCAAACTACTGATCTCCAGTATGCAAATTGAGCAGAAACTGGGGGAAGAAGCCCTATTTCTATGACAGCCTTTCCTACAACTTTCCACTTCCCCATCTCCCCTCCAGCTTAAGCAATAATTGGAAATTTGTAAGTAGCCACCACAAGCCCATAAAAGCTCTCAGCTGCTTCACACCATGTAAAGCCCAGTCCAAAACCAACCCTGGCTTCGGAGACAAACCGCTCTCTGCCTACACTGACTACTGACCGGAAACAGTTGAGGATTCAAGTCTTTACACTTTTTTACCTTCACCTGTCTATATAAAGAAACACAGCGCACATTTTGAAATAGGAGGGGAGAAAAAAAAAAAAAAAGAGAAGAGAAGAGAAGGATGTGGTTATGGCATTTAGTAAGAATACTGGTAGGGTATGGTCTGTAAGCAAATGCTCTCATGCTCTGTAGAACAACCTGGACAGAAGAAATGCTGCTGATCTGTTTGCCGGGGTTCAGGTAAAGGAATTCCTATTTTAACTAATAACTTATTTTTTCAATAATTTAGTAGCAGCATTGATTGTAGAGCACTATTTTTAAGCCAGTTGGATGATTATTTCTTATAAAGATCAAACATGTAGCCTTGCTTAGCCTAGGGCAGAAAGAAAGATTTCTGCTTTAGTGATAAGCATAAATATATTCTGTCACAACAATAACTTAGAATAAAGTTACAAGAAATTATCCAACTACAGATGAAATATATGGCAGATGTGGGACTTGCTGCTCTTCATTGCACTAAGCCATCTTTCTTACTCTTCTGTGCATCCACAAGAGAATAATTTATGTCTAACATGAATCATGTTCTAGAAAAAAGATATAAACAAAGTCTGCTTCATAGCAGTAACATTACTTGGTTAGTATTGATTAGAAGGGTAATTATGGTAAATGCTGTAAAAGTCCTTGCTGAGGCAGTGACCTGAATTTTCCTCATTCCTCTTTTGTAGTATAGCTAGATTAAGAATGATTGGTTTGCTGTGTTCTGTCAACTGATTTTCATTTCCTTATTATTAAAGCTACTCCTACACTTACAGTAAGTTATAGATTTTATGACGAGGATGTTCCTGCTATCGAAGCTTTCATGGATAAGAATATCCTTAATCTGTCATCCCCAATCTGTGCTTATACAGACTTGCATGAATCCCAACTAGAGCCAGATGAACTCAGATCCGAGCTACAGAGGAAACCATTCATGCATCCCGCTGTGCTGCAAAACACTTCACAAAGCTAATACTGTAAAACCTTGCTGTTCCATCTCCTAGGTCAGTACACCTTTGCTGCTAGCTTAACCACAAGGTCCTGCTATTGGTAAACCCAGTTAACATTTAACTAGTCCATAGGAAGTGGAAAATCCTCACTCAGTAGGAGAAATCGAGAACAAATGGAATAGTGATGACACAGTGATCACCAGCTCGATAGACTCCCTTGGGTCCTATTAATTATGGGTTCTTACATTATATTTTGGCTTCTAGAAGTTGTCTGAAACAATCCTAGAGCTGCAGGCAATTCCATCAGGAAATTCATAGAGGACAGAGGAATTTTCTTCAGAAGACTGGAAAAGAGCAAATATGGTGTCTGTCGCTTAAGAAGGTGGAAAAGGAGGAAATGGTAGATCGCTAAGCCTGGCTTCAGTATTTGGAAAAATATTGGAATCACCCACCAAAGAATCTGTTGGAAGCACCCAGAAGACAACGCAGTGGTAAGTAACAAGCTGCACAGATTCACCCGAGAATGACTGAAATAAAAGTAATTTGACTTTCTTCTGTGACACACTGACAGCACTGGGAGACGGGGTGTAGGAGGGGGAAACAGGCTTCAAACACTATCTCTGAAGAAATTCTCATCATGAAGGAAACATGATCTCTATGAAAATTCTATATGATTAGTGAATACCCACTGAGATACTAATCAGTGTCTACCATACAGGAAAGATGCATTTGGTACAGTTCAGTATCTTTCAGGTTGAATATAGTCAGTACTTTTATTAATAATTTTGACAATGCAGTAAAGATGATGCTCATGAAACAACTGCAAGGTTATTTGTCCATGAAAATGAATCTTCAAATAATTTTGAGCAAACATATTACTCGGTGTGAACTCTTTGCAAAAACAATTCCCTTGGATCACTCAAGATGTGAAATTTAAATTTGAGGGGGGCAAAATGATCAAAAATATAAAGTTTCTGAGAATCAGGCACTCCATTAGACTATTTCAATTTACCAGTTTAAAGGCTGGCTAACATTTTCTTGAAATTAATCATTTTCAGGAGTAATGTTATACGTAATTTGGTACTAATGAATTCTAAAGAAAAAGCATTCCGTGAGATAGAAACTTGATAAAAGTAGAATAAAAACTCAAGACTTTAAGAAACATCACAAGCAATTTTCTGATATATTTATGTAGCACATGAAGTGTTGGACTAACAGGTGTTGTCGCTCCCCCAAAACGTTTCATGTCATCTGACTTTTTCCCCAGCAAATGGATGTTTTCGGTCACAAGACACCCATGCTGACACAACAGCACAACCTCTTATTTCCTCTTACCTGTCCTGCCATCAGGTGACATCAGCATCTGCCCACCATAATCCCTTGTACACGTGGCACCAATGCATCTCCACCGTTAGCAGAATTCTCTCACCTCTCGTACAACAATCGCATGATTTTCTAAGCAGCTGCCACACACGCTGGCTCAAAGGGATTGACTCAATCTCAGATTGACTAACAAACCAAGGTTTTCTTTTTGATCTCATTTCTGACAGATAAGTCCACTGATAACAATCAGAATTCCTTTTGCTATTTCATAAGCCCACAAAGTTGTGACAGTCCCACTCATGCAGCTCAGTCCGGTTCTTTGGAAGGGGCAGTCAGATCCAGCCGCTGACCAACAGCACGTCCTAGCAGGTCACACTCGCTCCTACAGTGGGGTCACTGGGCAAAACAACCTCAAGGAGCAGTCTCAGAGAATTTGTGCATCCCCCTCGTAACCTGCATCCAGCCTGTTTGTAGTCCTCATCGGCTTTCTTGCAACCATTTCCTCACCTACTTAACAGCTCTTGTTCTAACCCCCGGGTTTTCTAGTGCTATTTAGTTATTTCTAGTACGCTTCACTGAAATGCAAGTGCCTTCAATCTTCAGCCTTTCCCTTATCTGAAAAAGCAGAGAACTCATCAGAGGAGATAATGGTCTGGCAAGATCTGTCAAAGCCTTATTTAGTAGTTTTCCTTAAAAATCTGAAAGAGGCTTTGACTCAACATTTATAGAATTGCTTTAATCACATTTGACATTCTTTCCTTCAACAAATAGATTAGATTGATCCTTTTCCAGATACACTAATAACATACATACTTCATAACAAGTTCTGGGTTGGACCTTCAGCTTTATGTGCCTCTTCTTTCCATAGTCTGAGCTGGAAATAAACTGTTTTCCCTAGTACAAGCATGTTAAGATCTAAATGCATTTTGTGTTCAGACACAGTTATTCCCATTATCACTCACTGATTCCTGTAAGTCATCCCACCTCTGACCTCCAGCACAATATCAGCATCCCTATTGAAAAGCAGAGGTATAAGATTTGGCAAAACCCAAGGCCATCTCCTCAGTTAATATTTAGCAGATCTACTTGTTCTCCATTTCTCTTTCTCTCTTTTTTTTAATATTTGATTTTAGGCATGTAAACAAAAAAAATCTTTCACTAATTGTTTTTTGGTTTCTTTAGCAAAGTCCATCTCCATTTGGTAGTGCTTATGAGCTACCTGTCACTTTTTTCCTTCAAAGCAGAGACTCCCATCTTGATCAAGTTCTTCTTAAAACCTCTTCACTTACTCCTAAAATTTCTTTTGATCTACTTGGTTGGCTGAGATGGACTGGAAATTTTAACCATCAATTTCTTCACCTTCATTAGGATTTTTTGTGATTTTTTGATTTAAAGAGGTTATCAAAAAGCACTTTTAAGGCATATTTTATTAAAGCATATGTATATTTTTAAGAACGGTGATAACACTTATTCCACACAAATTATATTTTTTTAAAGAACTGTATTATTTAGCTGTCATGCCTTTCATTTGCCAATCTTTGTCAGATTATGTAAGATGATCAGTTAAAGTTTAAAGTACTTGCAGCCCAAAATTTAACCAATGCTGAAAGTTAAACACAAGCTAGAAAGCATACTTACTCAGTTTGCACCTAGATAAAAGATCAGTCTTCTTAAGCTGACCTTCTAAAAAACTGCATTGGATAGAAGCAGGATATGAAATTAGAATATCCATATTAATGCAGGCACAGTAAAAGCACATTGGCAAAAGTTACTGATGCATAGGGAATCATGGATATAAGAGTAAAATCCCAGCTATCAGTTTGACCTGCCTTAATATGGAACAATAATTTCATTAATTTCTGTGTAGCAAAGGAACTAAACATAAGTGTTATGGAAGTTTCAATAGATGTACAAGTTACTAGAGATAACCAGTACATTTTAGATTTTGTGAAAACATATGTCTGAATGGGTCAGTCTCTTCAATATCTAACTGGGATTCTCTTAAAGGACATGGTAATCAGTGGATGCTGAACACCTGCCATTGAGAATCAGCCTCCTTTATAACAGATCAAGCCACTCAAATTTGAAATAGAAAGCTCTGTGTTTGAAATGAGGATTCACTTCCAATAATAGCCAAAGACTGATCAAGTGTATAGCGCAAAACCAAAAAAGCCCAGAGTTGTGTTTGAAAGTATCTTGCTCTGACATATCAAGGCATCAACTGGGAGCCTTACACATTTCCAACCTGTTGTCTCTGTTGTTTTAGGGGAGAGATGACCAACAGCAGCGGGGAGTGCAATTTTACAGACATTGACAGATTAGCAAAGACCCTGCGGCTGGGGATCTCCATCCCCACCTTCATCCTTGGGCTGGTTCTCAACGCCCTGGCCCTCTCCGTGTTCTGCTGCTTTTGGAAGAAACAGACCAAAACCTCAGTTTACATGATCAATCTCGCACTTGCAGATGTCTTGCTGCTTCTCTCACTCCCGCTCAAGCTGTACTACTCTATCACAAAAGCGCCTGGAGTCCTGTGCTCATTCATAGAGTCTCTCTATTTCGTCAACACATATGGCAGTATCTTCATCATTGTCTGCATTACCGTCGACAGATATATCTGCATAAGGCACCCATTTGAAGGTCGAGCAAACCAATCCCCCAGATGGGCTATCTTGATTTGCTGCTTCATCTGGGCAGTAGCTTGGCTTTGCAGCAGCCCCATGTATGTATTTCACAAGAAAGATTATTTTAAATGCTTTTACAACATGTCAGAACAGGCATGGAGCATCCCCCTCATTGTTTCTGTGGAAATCTTTGGATTTCTGATCCCACTCGCAGTGATGGTTTTCTGCTCTGCCCAAAACATCTGGATTCTTCTGAATCACAAAAGTCAAGCTAAAAAGCAGGTAGAAGGCAGTGGCTCCTTACGAGTCATTATCATCAACCTCGTGGTGTTTCTGGTGTGCTTCACACCCGTCCACCTTGCGATCTGCCTACAGTGCCTGGTAAGACAGCACGTGATAGTGGACTGCAGTCTGAAACAAACCATCAGCCTCTTCATTCAGGTGTCAATGCTATTAGCCAACCTGAACTGCTGCCTGGATGCCATCTTTTATTACTTTGCTGCAAAAGAATTTCGTGAGAAAACACACCTGAAAAAGGTTATTGAACTATGTCCTGTCTTTAAGCCTTGTGCCACATGACGGGACTGCCTGCAGTGGAAGGACATCTCTTCCTTGGCTCCCACTTGCCTCACAGGACGCCGACAGCATTATCCTTGACATAGCAGTAGGGCTAGCTTGGCCAGGGCAAGAGGGTGCAGGAGGGAGAAGGATAATGTTTTTCTGGTAAATGTGAACCTGTTCCATATTTTTCTTCCCTTTGAAGATGAAAGAAGAAAAATGTTGGAAAAAAAGAACCAGCATTAGGAAAGTGACAGAGTGACACCAAAAGAAGCATTAGCCTTAACAGTATCTACTCAGTGTGAAAGGCTTGGCAGAGGAAAACTACCCACATCACTGGAATGCAGCTTAAAAACCCGCCTTTGTCATTTCTGCACCAGTTTTCCTTTTGCCAACATGATCAGAAAGTTGTTGCTAAGGGACAAACATAGAAACAACTATTTGAAACCTCTTTCTAACTTAGACGGTATCTGAGAGTTAAAAGGCAGTATCCGGCAAAAGTCTGACTGTTCTTTCCTTCTGTAAATCTCACAGAAGGTCACTGTCGGAGCTCATTTGCTTTGAACACTTGGCCAGCCTGGGATAATAGTGAATCCTCCTTCCTGTAAGCATTATACACTGGTCAGGGCTGCTGCACAGGACAGCAGCCCCTGCTCTTCCACGGAGGATGGGCTGCCCAGTATACAACCCCAACGGAGCATCTTGGGTACCAGCAACTCCTAGAGCAACAAACATTTCTGATTATCTTTGCTGAGGAATCAGCATAGTTTTTCTCTGCAATTTTAAAACTGTTTTTGCACGTGAAAACCAAAAATAACCCCTTCAAATATGGCATTTAGTGAGAAACTGTGTGTGATTAACTGTATTTCTACATCATTGTATTTCTATCAAAGATATAACATGATGGATGTATGAAATTCTTCCGCCTGTCTTCTCATTCTTTCTTGGAGGAGGGGAATTAGGGACGCTGTCTGATATACCCCTTGCTCCCCGCTGGAAGACTGGACCAGCTCTATCCACCTCATTCCTTAGCGAAGCCCTTCAAAGCCCATACTGTACACTTCACAAAAAGTCTCTGGACGTGCCTCAGCACTTCTGGCGTGTCATCATCCCCATGCCGTTTGCAGCTTTGGCTCTGAGTCTAAACTAAAGGTTTCTTTGTTGTAATTTAAGCCTACCATTTCTTCTACCATTATGTTGGCCAGAAACACTTTCACATCAAGAAATCCATTTCTGTGTCTTTTAAAAACAGATGTAGAAATGGTCTAAGATTGCTTGTGATCAGGTCTTCATTCTGGGGCAGATGTTCCCTTTATTCAAAATGTGAAAAGAAATTACCTTCTGTCTGGAGTAAATCAAAAAGAAAGGGAGCCAGTTTTGAAAATACAATTTGTCATCAATTGATTTCCATAGAAATAATTGATTATGCAAGTGGGGAGCTGCACATATCTAATACTGGGCCTAATGTACGAGCATTTTAAAACTTGTTAGTACTAAAACTATGACCATAGCTGAGGCATGCAAGGAGCTCAGAGGCAAAGAAAGGTTTTTATCATCATTTTCACCATTAACTGCAGAGAGCAAGAGCAAGAGGAAGAGCTTTCCAAAACAGTGGGTTTTCAAACCATTATTTGCTACTGCCTCGATCATTCAGAAACTTGCAGTCTTTTCAATATGAGTTAACCTTTTTTGCACCTTTCACGTTACTTTGCATACAAAATATGTGTGAGAAAGAACATGTTCTACTAAATAAACTGTATATATGAAGTGCACGATTTGACAATACGTTTTAATTCTACAGTCTGACAGCACTGTATGATTCTTATCTACCCATTTAATCATAGACTTTTACCATTTTCTCCTTAAAACAACCCCAGGACTTAGCTGGAGATTTTCCTTCCCAGAATCTACTTCAGGTTTGTAACTCTGGCAAACAAGAACAACTGAATAAACAGTAATAAACAGACAAGTAAAAACAGAAGTCTGGATAATTTAGTATCTTTTCTGTGGAAGCTCTCTCCATAAATTCCTGAAAATCCCCCACTAAATCCCCTACAATTTTTCCTCCAAAATATTCCGAGCTCTTGCTTTTATGATTAGCCGACTATCTGAATACATACATTACCATCGTTGCAACTTGTGACTCTGCAAAAACACAGCACTTTAAGGTACAAAGTGCAACACTGGCTTTTTTATTTAAAGCTTTTCATGCAGACACAATGGGTGATGATAGAGCTCACACCCTCTGACAACCTGTGCACAACACTACACCAGCGGTATGGCCGGGATGGCAGAGCCTTGCTTCAGAGGCCCTATAAACTCCAGGACAGGGGAAAAGCCTCTTGAAGTGCAAGAAGGAGAAACTTGGGAGTACTGCACCCAGGGCAGTACAGCCCTGTGGGCCAGCACAGGCTGGGAAACTGGTGCTGATGTAGATGTCCTCCCAAAAGGACAACGGGCGGCACCAGGCTCGATGCAAGCCAGTGATGTCCTCTCTGTGTAAGTATGGCAAAATTGATACCAGGACTCACAAAAAATGGAAATGCAAAGAAAAAGAAAAAAAAAAAAAAAAAAAAGAAAAGTTCTGCCCCGAGGCAGGATAGTCATGGGTGGCATGGCAGGTGGGAGAACATGGGCAGGTATCCAGAGAAGGTCTTACCTCCAATGGTCTGGGAACTTGACTCCCAAACAACAACAGACATTGGGATAATGGGGCCAGTAGCCTGGAATGAGGGGGTAAGGAAGCCAAACAGCTGGGATCCCTTTCTAGGGAAGGGGGTATTGACAAAGTCATTGGAAAAGGGGCACAAGTCCTCAGCCTCTGGAGGCGACTCCTGCAATACATTGATGGCATCATCGTGTGGGCAACACAGCAGAAGTAGTTTTTGAAAAAGGGAAGAAAATAGTCCAAATCCTTTTGAAAGCCAGTTTTGCCATAAAACAAAGTCAAGAGACCTGCATAGGAAAACCACTTTTTAGGAATAAAATGGCAAGATGGACATCGTCAGATCCCAATGGATGTGGTCAACAAAATAACAGCTATGGCTCCACCAACTAGCAAAAAGGAAACACAAGCTTTCTTAGGCGTCGTGGGTTTTTGGAGCATGCATATTCCAAATTAGAGTCTGACTGTAAGCCCTCTCTATCAAATGACTTGGAAGAAGAACTATTTCAAATGGGGCCCTACGCCACGACAAGCCTTTGAACAAATTAAACAGGAGAGAGTTCATGCAGTAGCCCTTGAGCCAGTCGAAGCAGGACAAGGTGTTAAAAATGTGATCTACACTACAGCCAGGGAGAATGGCCCTACCTGGAGTCTCTGGCAGAAATCACCAGGAGAGACTGGGGGTTGACCCTTAGAGTTTTGGGGTTGGGGATACAGAGAATCTGAGTCCCACTATACTCCAACGGAAAAAAGAGATATTGGCAGCATATGAAGGAGTTCGAGCTGGCTCAGAATTAATTGGTACTGAAGCACAGCTCCTCCTGGCACCCCGGCTGCCGGTGCTGGGCTGGATGTTCACAGGTAGGGTCATGCGACTGATGCTACGTGGAGTAAGTGGGTCGTGCTGACCACACAGCGGGCTCAGACAGGAAAGTCCAATTGCCCAGGAATTTTGGAATTGATCATGGGCTGGCCAGAAGGCAAAGATTTCGGAATATCACCAGAGGAGGAAGTGATGCATGCTGAAGATGCCCCACTGTATAATAAACTGCCAGAAAATGAGAAGCAATATGCCCTGTTCACTGGTGGGTCCTGTCACAGTGTAGGAAAGCATCAGAGGTGGAATGCTGCTGTATGGAGTCATATACAACAAGTCATAGAAACTGCTGAAGGAGAAGGTGAATCAAGCCAGTTTGCAGAAGTGAAGGCTATCCAGCTAGCTTTAGACATTGTTGATTTTTTTCTCCTCTAAGGCAAAAAGCCACCTCTTAGTGCTACTCATGTTACAGCACTGGTTGTCACTAGCTCTATTGCAAGCACAGCACAAGGCTGAGGAAACACACTGGTTGCCTAAAAATTACTAGGCAGCAGCAACTGTGACCCATCACATAAGGTTATGATATTTATCATATCATAAATATATGATATTTCAAGTCAGGGCTAATGAAGCAGTACCTTTGTCTTCAACTCATCACTAGGTACTTGGAAAAGATCATTTTTTAATCTTCACAGGAATAAGTGCACATACGCAGTAGGCAGAGAGGAAAAGTGTGTAGGGACTTTCATATGCGTGGGTGAGGGAGAAGTTTTCTGCCAGGGGAAGGGAGACAGCATTGAGTCATACCGATGCTCGGTCAGAGATAGAGTCCCAGCACACTCAGGCAGGGAGAGAATTCCACTTACAGGAAGAAATCAATGTCATTTTCTCAATGAAGGTAAGAGAAGTCAGTTTATGAAAATCAGCTGTAACAGTGGGGAGTGGTGGGACCCACCATGTACGACTGCTCTGCAGACTCAGTCTGCTCATGTCATACATGGCAGCACACTCAGAGCACAGAATCTGAAAGTTAAATTGGACTCCTTTCTTCCTATTTATTGCCACCAGTGCCACTTCTTTGTTGGCCAAAAGTGATTTTATATATAACTCCATTTGTCTAAATTTTGCCTTTTATATATGTAAATGAGAGCAGCCTGTCTAAGCATACTTGAAATTTCTGAAAAAAAGAGAAAGAAGGAAGGCAGCCCAGCTGTGTTGGTTTTACAGGGTTATTACAATAGTCAAATCTCTTAGCACAAAAAGAGCAGCTCTTTTGAGCAAGAAGGTGTCACTTTCAATTCACTGCTTTTCAAGATGAACTTAAATTTAAATAATCCATTTAAATTCTGTCTTTGATCTTCAGCTAAAATTACAGTTCTTTCCAAATCAGAATTTTATGTACAGGCTCCGGTATGAAATTTACTCTTAACTCTGGAGAATCTCCAGTTGGTTGTAATTTTATACCAGGACAAAAGCAATGAAAAACCTCGTGCGGCTTGAGAAGGTGCGCAACAATTTTGTTGATGAATAAAGCTGAAAAGAATTTGACATCTTAAAAACAACAACAAAGGCCTTCCTGAGTCAATACACAAGTTCACAATTTCTATTTTCAGACTGCACAACAGAAGAGGTTTCTTCTCTCTTGATATTATTCTTAACACCCAGAAAAACAGTAGGAACCCCTCACATACCCAGGTCTCCTCCCAGGGACTCAGTTGTACCGTAAAGTCAAAGAAGCATTGTCCCAGTGAAAAAAAAAAAAAAAATTAAAAAAAAAATCAAGTGCTAACCAAAACCACCCAAAATAATGCCTTTAAAAATTACATTTTTGGTTTTGCTGCCTTCTATGATTCGAACAAAAAACAATGCAATTAACCACAGTCTTTAAAGAGCAGCTGTATTCAACCTTAATTTTTCCGGACAAGTCTGTTTCAGGACACCCAGGTGAGAATATTCTAAAAAAGCCATTTTGTTTTGATCCAGTCAAGCTTCTCCAGCTGGGCCAAACCACACAGGTCTCACAACACAGGAGGGGGCTGGCTGCTCTCGAGGGCATTTTTATCAATGGCAGATTACTCCACCAAGATCCTGCAATTAGCATTTGTTCAGTAGTGAATGTGATCCCCAAGCTGTATTTTGTAGACTCACGCAGCAATTGAAAGACCGTGAAGTGTAAAAGTAGTTTGGACAAAAGGAAATCCTGCCCCCCCCGCCCCCCCCAAAACCCACAAAATAAAAAAAACATACACAGTTTGTTGCCCAAACTCTCTTCCTTTCCTTTTGCCTGGTCGGTTATATCATCCTCCATTTCCCAGGCCTGCTTGAGCACTGAACATCAGATCAGTGCCACTCCACTAACTTCTGATGCTATAAAAGTACTGTCAGAGTAATGTTGGACTTTTTGAAAAGTAATATTGCCCTAGAATTCCCTTTGAAATAACATAACTAAATTATTAAAAAAAAAAAAATCGTAAATTCAACTGGTTTAATAGCAAGTAGAGGATCTAATACGGAACTTTTTTTATAGCCTTCATAAAACTGCTTGTATGATACTACATGATTTACGAGCTGGAAGGCACCTGAGGAAGGATTCAAGCCTAGATCAAAGCACTGATAATCTCCCGCCTTCTAGCAAGGGGCCGTGGTGAGCATAGATGGACACACACCCTAGAGAGGCAGTCCAACATCATTTCATTGTGATTAACTACATTACTTAAAAAAGCACAAACACAGTTTTTCCATGCGAGAATGATCGGCCACCATTTCTTCTTTCTGAGTTTTACTCACAAAAAAGCCTAATAAATGTCACTCTAGCAGCTTATAATATCAAGTAATTTCAAGTGTTCAGAAATCTGCAAAGTGAGAATAGCAGCCACCTCACTGCCTATGGCAGCCTCCAGATCACAAAATGAAGTTTAAATGGGTTTGAAGGCTGAAGCTGATCTTCCGAGAGATATCGTCCTAAGCCTCACATCTTTGTGTGCTGCTCTCAGCGGTATTTCCCTCAAAGGTTATTCTCCAACACCACAACTTAACCTGTCCAAAATGCATGCAAACAAACGGAAGACAAACCGATGCTACTCAAAGGCACAGACTTCTGCCTCTCTCATCAAAACGGTTTTGCAGGTTTTCCCCGCCCCCCCTCACATTCAGAACATTTTCCACTTTAGACTAATTCCTTCCTACGAGTCTTGGGTGCGCTCTCCATCCTTCCACCCAAACGCAAGGAAAGGAGCTGTGGAGGGGCAACGTCCTTTGAGGAACTGGCGAGTCTAAGAGGAGATCCCTCTTCCTTCCCAAGGCCAGATGTTGTCTCTCTCCCCAGAGGCGTCCCCAAGCTGGGGGGGGGGGGGGTGTATGCCTGCCCATCGCTCTCAAAAGCTATGCCCTTTGCAACCGTATCTCACATCGTGGCTCCCACCTGGCCCTCGCACACGAGACAGACCCTGCAGGGCAGGAATAGCCGCTGGGCACAGTGTGGTGCCCATCTTGCTACTCCGCAGAGGTGACTACTGTCACAGGGTTGGATGCTGAGACCGGTCTGCATAGACTGGGGCTTCCTTCAGCTACAGTGACTGCTTCTGGCAACAGCTAAAACTATTTCTCCTGTAAAGGTGTGTAGGAGAGAGAAGAAAAACCAAAACCCACCTGTTTCTTAAAGATAGGAAATGTTAGTCTACGGAGAATATTAGGTGAGGGATCCTGTGCTGATTCTAAACACATAACTGAAATTAGTTCTGTTGGCAAGAGAGCTATTTGGATTGGGATATCCCTCCTAGGAACTGCTTGCCACAGAATATCACTGCGTGATGAGCGTTTGCAGTTCTGTTCCCTCAGTGTTAGCTGGAAAGCTCCAGGGAGACAAAACTCACCCCTCAGCGCGGACATGTCAAGTTCACACAAGCTAAAGACAGCTTTAGCACTGAAGCACACAGCGCCAGACTAAGAATAGTCACATTTACATAGCGTCTTTCATCTGAGGAAGTCAGAATGACTGAAGATGAGAGACACGATCCTCCACTGCACAGACTGCTCTCCGTCTAGTGCCAGAAATGCAGGAAGAAAAAAAGGTGAACCAGACAGGCAGTAGACAAGCAGCCAGTATAGCTCAGGTCCTGTGAGGCGACTCTGTGTCCCTGGCGTGGCACAATTCATTGCCGTTGGCCTCGTCGCAAATTTTGCTCTCATTTATTTCACTTTAAAATATCTATAAAGTAAAAGAAATGTTGGCAGCACTCACTGAAGCATACTGCATGACAGAGGGATCACCAGAGCCAAATTCATGCTGGAACCATGGATTTTTAATTTACTTATTTTTTAAATTGCTGCCTTTTCTGCCTCGCCAACAGGTCACAGAGGTGGCGGTGCTTCCCCCAGCACCCATTGCTCCGAGGGGAAGCCTCATCCTCCCAGGAGTGAACTCGGCCACCGCTGGACTGCCCACACCCCAGTCAAAAAGACCTGCAGTAAATCTGGTCTGGGGCCCAAGGATGTCATCTACATTGTCTGAGCTATACTGACGGACACGCTTCACCGCAAGAAAACCTCACCCAGCATCTGGCACTTCCTCCACACCATGCCCAGTTGCTTTTATACACGCTGTTTGTACTGAAGGTCACAGTGCTTACTCATTTAAACCATGAGAGGCAGCGCCGTGGGGAGGCAGGACGCACTTGCAGACCTCGTGGCAAGTCTCAAGGTTTGCAGGTGTTTTGAAGCAACCATGTCCCGCCATTTACCTTCTCCTTACCCCAACTCGCCACTTCTGCAAGTCCCCTATCAGCTAGTGCTTCAGGCCCCAGCCCTGGACCCACATGCAGTGGCCAGCTTCCCACGGGGCAAGGAGCACCCCATGTGCATGAGAGATTCTACCTGGGCTGATGGATGCTGCCACTGTGGCAGGCCCCTCGCAGCCCGCCCCATGGCACCAAGCTTGTGCCCAGAAGAGCTGCCAAGAGCAGGCTGCTGCGTGTGAGCCGTTACATTTGGGGGAGGTTTGAAAAATTGGTTGGTTTTCTCCCCACTTAGTGAAGCACAACAACTTCAAGGACAGGCGGATTTCCATGTTAAAAGAATAAGGGGAAAACTGCTCTTTTTGTTCAGTTTTAAGGCCCTAGTCTACCGCTTTCTTTTTCCTATCTCCCGAGACCTGGCAAACGACACTTGTAAGTGAGAGACGTTGTTCCACGGTTAATCTTCATTCCTACCAAGATTGCATTTACCTGGTTCAGTGCATGGATGAAGTCCTGTCACTGTTCTGGAAACCGCAAAGAGCAGCATTGATGCATACGATCGTCACATCAAGATCACACACCAAAAACATTGCTCTCCTTTCAAAAAAGGCAGCTTTAAGTAAACACATGAGACATTCCAGTTAAAGCTAAAAGAGAGAGCAGAAAAAGGCTGTAGGTTGTCCAGTCATATGAGCTATATATGTTAAAAAATATATATTTTATCTTACATACAACATGCTGAAATGCAACTAAGGTTTCATTTTGGCCCTGCACAGCAGTACCAGAGCTCAGTGTCCCTTTTCAGTTTCCCACAGGTCCTCTCAGCAGCTCGATTTCCCAGATGCATTTTACCACACCATAAATAGGCCACACTGTCCCAAGTGAAGCAAGTGCTCCCATCTCAAGCGAAGCACCCTATTGCACTGTCAAATAAAGAAACTATTGAGGCTCCCTCAACAGTCACTGAAGAGCTTCTGGCATCTCCAGCGAGCAATTCAACTTTTTAACATCTGGATTGCCCTCAACAAGAACTAGTCCGTCCTCTGCAAGGACGGAAGGCTTCTAGGACATCTGGGCTCGCAGATCACCTATCTGCGTACTCAGCATCTGTTAGATTCTTGCATATCTGTATCCTGCAGATGAAACCATACAGCTGCTTATGAAGCATCTCTGCCGCCCCAATCAACGCATTACTGCAAAAGATGCGGCCAATAATTACGCCAGAAGCTATCTGAGCTCTGGAAAGGAGACCATGCATGACTGCCCTTGTAGGCTAATGAGAGTTCAAACAGTCTTTCGTATCTCCATTAAATCTACTAATTGCCTGATGTTCCTGGAAAAAATGAAGATTCTGGTGTTTTTCTGAAACCTTTGATCTGTTTATTTACTGAGTAAACATAACTACGATTCGTCTCCCTTTTGCTCAAGTTTACGTTGACTGGGGAATTTTCCTCAGTATTTCCTAGAATCATATCAATGCATGTAGCATATGCCATTTCTTTTAAAAGATCCTAATACCTCAGCTTTGAACCTTCTACAGAACACTGCCTTTTCTCTGCCGCTACGCCAAGTCTTTTCCAAAGGCAAATCATTCCAATCCAGTGAAAGCAAGATTCACTCACGGTTCCTACAGCAGTTGAAAAAAATGCTTAAATGGTGTAAAGTCATCAAAATAACTGCACTGAATTCTGCAAATCTCTGTCCCTCTTTTCCACTGCACTGTATCTTCTTAAGCATGTCCAGCACATTACAGTTTCAGTAAAATCAGAGAACTCTGAGTATCTCCAGCTCTGTCCTTCTAACTTACTGAGATAATACTGCAAACCAAGGCCCTGTGACACGATTGCCTTGAAACTATAGGAGATCACTTGAATGGTTAAAATACCAAAATCCGAACTGCGGCAAGTGTGATTTTTTTTTTTTTTTTAACGTAACACAAAACACTAAGCTCAGTAAAGACAGTAAAATTATTACAGAAAGTATCACCTTCAAAACCTGTTTCCCTTTAGGCTTTTGTAGTAGAAACATAAAGACATCCTGAGAATGAAATCTTTTTCTTAAAAGTAGGCAGCACAATTTGTTTTGCATCACAAATTTCTCTAAATGAATCTAAACCATATTCACCCAATTTACATAGTAAAACCTTCTGTTCTTTCTCCTGTCTTGACTTCCAGTGCTGTAAATTCAGCTTGGAGAGTTCAGCTGGATCATTTCTTATTTACACATCCCTGTCAGACGCATTCTGTGCTGGCTAAACTTGGTCCATTTCACTGCTGTTTTCTGGCAACACAGAAATCTGCTACAGCCAGAGCCTCACCAGCAAGGATGCTGACAGCCTGTGAGAACAAGCACATGCTCCCTTTCCACGCTCATGCTGGAAAGCAAAAGCCTGCTCTCTCTTACAGCATTATTCATTTAGAGCACAGCCTAATGCTTCAAGTGTCATCACTTGCAGATTTCAGTCTAACTCAGTGAGAACTGCCCCTGTGTTGGCTCCACACTGCAGACAGGAGAAAAAGAGAAGCAAAAAAATCCTCACATCAAATAAACATATCCTGGTATCTCCTAACTGCACCAAGTAACAGGTCTATAATCTAAAAAAGGTGTTCAGGTTGATGCTTAGGACAGAATTCACAGGTGTGACCAGATACATTTTTCATCCTGTTTGCACCCAGTCCACCCACTGATGGAAACCCTTTTCCGTGCCAACACCAAATGTTTTTTAAAATGAATTAGAGCTCAGTGTGGCTGATACCATCACCAATCTCTGCCAATGCCACAGTTAGCATCTGTACCAGGCACTCATCATCATTAGGCTAGTCTTCAGGTCCTTGTTTTCTCAGTCATCACTGAAAAATGAGTCAGCTGTTCTCTCAATTCATATGACTGGAAGGTGGAGAAAGCACCCATGAGCTTCCGTGAGATCTGTAAATGCCTAAAGATCAGAGATACATTAGCAGGAGGCACCTGAGCTTCAAAATAATTTCAGACTATTGTAATTTCTAAAGTCTTTTAAAATTAGTAGGTTTGTTGTTTTGGTTTTTTTTAAAGAGTGGGTGTCTACAGGGTTGGGCTTTTTGCTTTTTCCTTACTGTATCTAGAACTCAGGAACCAAAAGACTAGCCCAAAGATGTACAGACATCACCTACCAAGACCAAAGGTGTCACTCAGTTTTTTTAACCTCGCTGGACATGAAGTCACAGCCAAATTTTAGGCATCATTAAATGGGCAGGTTGTTTCCTTTCTGGCAGGCTGTCAGAAGCAGCGGGGCAGCACCTGGGAGCATCAAGTGGCCATACCCTCCCCACAGGGTGCATCCCGCTGCGTCTGTGGAAGGTGAGCAGAGTGGGCAGCCGTGGGGAGCCGGGCGCAGGCTGAGCCCCAGTGCCCCGGCAGGTCTGCAGGGATACAGCCAGGCTGGGGCTGTGCCCAGCAGGCAGGATAGCACCAGGAAGCCGAGTACAAGTGTCCCCCAACTCTGCCTCATGTTGCTGCTCCACAGCAGCCAACCCCCAATGATCCGGGGTTACAGCTTGTCTCAGGCACCCGCTGCCAAGCCCTGACTGAAGAAGTTTGGCAAAGAGGAAGAGGTCACAGAGCCCCTTGGTGCACTCAAGGCCATGACAGTGACGCTCACAGCTGAGGCATGGTCCTTTTAAACTTGCCCACTAGTGCATCACATACAGATGATGTCATCCGTGACTCACCTCTATGGCCAGAAACTTCATGATAGCCTGTTGTTAAAGAAGTATAAGGTATTGAATTTTTTTCAAATGATTAAAGGTCCCAACTCCACTCTTTTTCTGTGATGTGTTTGCATACTTCTCTAACACAAGCACAGCCTGGAGAGCAGCACTGAAGTTGAGGCATGTCAAAAGCCAGTCCCTAAAGGACAGAGTGCATAACACATGTGCTGCATTGACAAGACCTGGCACACAGCTTCAAACCAATTTTTTTGCAGAGGTCAGTAAGTAAACAAAACCATATATAATAAAACAATATAAATAAACCACTGTCTGTGCCCCATCACCACAAGGAGCCAAGCTACCTGCACACACCGGCAGAGTGATCCCAGGAACACTTTCAGTCTCTCAGCAAGTGCAGAGTTTCCTATGGGACAAATGCTGGGCTAGCTATGCTGTTCAACCAAAATTTCTTTCGTTTGTGAAGTGGCTGTACCATCTAGAGTACCAAATACATCACAATCCTCCTCCAGGACCTAAGGTAATATGAATTACGCCAAATTTTAACATTGTGGGCAACATGTTTCTGTCCCTGAGCACAGCCTCGGCTGAAATGCAAACCCTCTTCCATTCCTGAGCCTTGCACCTAACATTTGGCTCCTTAAACCTTACATTTCAGTTCTCAAAACTGGTTTGTGGCTCAGTTGCTTAAGTTGAATAAGGTTCCTTACAAAACCTTCCCATTTTGTTTGTCCTCTAACCTCCATCTAAGGTAGGAAGTTATCCCCTGGGCCAGGGAAAAGGAGAGCTGTCCCTCCAGCACCCACGGTGGTCATCCCGAGCAGCCATCCCCCTCCTCCTGCCCCACAGGCATCCTCTGCCTTCTGCCACCTAGTGCTGCCCATGCAGGGAATTGCCTGTCCACAAGGATCTTTTCCCAGCCTTGACACTTGCTAGAAAGCCACAGCTGGGACTTATGAGACAATTTGCCACCGGTTTCCCTCAGCAACGGGAAAAGGCTGCTTTTCCCTGTCCATTGAAATGCATGGGATTGAGTCACCTTTCGTCTTACTTCTGTGAGCTGGGAGACCTGAAGATCTTGTGTACGACCTGGGGGTGGAGAACATGGTGCTAAGTAAAAAGTGAAGAACTGCAAGTAATGAAATGACTGGTGTGCAACATGAAAACAACATGAACATGAAAACCCTGCCTGGGTTTCCTTCTTGCTGGGAGGTTTGCTGCACAACACTCAGACCCTTCTCAATCACTCGCCCAGATTCACCTTCAGCAGCACGACGCAGCCCAGGTGTCTCCTGTACCTTGGTATAGGAGACAGGCGTAAATGAAATGAAACACCTTTAAATAATGAAAACATCTTAAAACACAGCCCTTTACCAGAGGCAGAGAGATTTCTCACGAGGAGATCACCCATCTCTGAGCACGGCCCACCAGGAGGAAGGTGTCAGGTGTCAATATTTAGGCTCCTGCAGAGCCAGCGCTGGGGGTCTGCCTGCTTTTCCTGCCCTTCAGCTGGGCAGCAACTGGCCCTCGGACCCCTGGCAGGCTGGAGGGGGGCTAAAGGCAAGCTGGGCTTCCTCCACGCCCACGTGCCACGGCAATGCATGACCTGGCTGTGAAAACTCAGCTGAATGCAAGACAAAACCCAGCACTCACATTTGCTCTGTGGTTCCAGTAAGTACAAGAAGAAGTGTCATGGTGTAACTAGCATCAAGTTAACAAATACAAATGGTTTTACAACAGCATCATGTAGACCTTTATTTTTTTCCTAGCCTGTTGCTTACCTGTTGTTAGGACCAGGCTGTAAATGTCTGTCCTGCTGAGTAGCAGCTCCCTCTACCAGGGAGGGTACTTGGGCATTGGTGTGGAAGGTGCTATTGAGCAGAAAAGTGGTAAGCCACAATTATATAGTGCGTCCATTTGTTCCTGGGGGAATTACAATTAAATTAGCATGCATGAGTTTTCCTCCAAACATGTATCTTCTTCTCAATCCAGAATCACAAGCAACTCCTAAACAAAAATGGTCAATATTTCTTAGTTTGGTAAACTAGGTCAGGTTAAAAGAAGAAGTAAGCAAGCACAACAAATAGTTACTTTAGGATTGATACTCTTTTTACATACTCAAGAGGAACAAATTTTAAACCACTAGTTCCAGGAAGAGATTTGGCTGAAATGTGGCAGGCTATGTATATGCTACTAAGGTGCAGTTTTAGAAGCTTGGACTCATCTTGATCTCAAATTTTATCTAACTTTTCACAAGTTTATGAGATACAGAAGGAATGGAAGAAACAATATTCTGGATTCTGGAATAATTTACTCAGAAGAACAAGGTGTCAAGACTGCAAAACATGAACCAAGAGTCAACTCTTCAAAAATTTAACTATGGTAGGAATAGTTAAAAAAAAAAAAAAATCCTGTAGTTAAAGAAAAAGATATTCTAACACTTTCTCCCCCTCCCCCCTTAATTCAGATCACAAGCCTGACTGCTAAATCAGCATCAAAGCTATAGCTCTAGTTAGTTTTGCTTCAGTGGTTGTGGTTATTTACAAAGAAATGCTCGAGACCAGAGAAATTTTATGCTAAAATGTTTAAATACTTGACTTTAGAACTGCTTCACCAGGAAAACAACAGGAAAAGGATGTGGCCTGATAAATGCTTGTAACAACTTCATCAGTATTAGATTTATTCATATGAATTTGATTTCACTAAGAATTAATACGTGTGAGAAGTCTGAAGTGTACACATTTCACAGTACAAAATCAGCAGTTAAATAAGCTCCATTTTCAGGCAGGAAGACAGACATTTTTAAACTCACAGGAAATGTTGTCCACTAAAAGCCCTTTAAACTTTTCACGGAAGGCACAGGAAAAAAAAAAGGCACAGGGTGGTGCAGCCTCAGCCCCTGCATACCTACCCTCTGAGGAAAGCAAGCGATGGCCAGTGGAAAAAGGAGGGAGGAGAAGACACGAAGGAGAGAGCAGCAGCAGGGGCTCTCCCTTCATTTGGTTGAAACCCAGGCTGTGGTGCCATGTGGGCCCCTTTCTATAGGGACTACATATCTAACTATGCATACGTACTATAGCATATAGTTACATACAGATACGAAGGCTACCTTGGAGTACAGGTGGCATGAACCTCTCCCAGCCCTAGTTCTGCAGGGCAGGAACACTCTGCACGCATCTGCAGCGAGGACAGATGGAAAAACGTAAAGAAAGCACATAAGGAGAAAAAATCCTTCTCAGTTTCAGCTGAATCCCTGTGAAAAGGTCATCAGACCCCTTTCCTCCACCTTTCCTCTCTTTCTCATTGTGTCCTGTCTCTCTCCACGAGACCCTAAGTTTAGCCTTACTGAACAATTAGGGGTGCAAGAAAGCATAATGGAAATATCAGCATAAGCAATAACATGGAATGCCTTTACTTGCAAATGTGATCGAAAACCACCAAGTCCATAATGTAAAAAAAACAAAAACAAACAAAAAAACCAACAAATAAACACACACAAAACCCCAAATAACCCAAATTCTATTCAGTTGCATTTCTTCTTGTCTCAAAGCAAGAACTTAGGGTTAATGGAACAATACAAAGATGCAAAACAATAGGTATTAGGAAGAACCGCTTCCCTTAAATCCGGTTATTTTACAGGTTACTGCTTGAGACGATGCTTGAACTTTTCTCTCCCCAGATTCTGCAGTATGAGGGGCTCAGAGGATTAAACCTGCCACTCGCTGAGTGCTTTTCTGAACATACTTTTAAGTCTGTCAGTTATGTCCTGAGTGTGGTTTAACAAATGCTTTTCTAAGGACAATGTGACAGCAAAACTATTCTGGTACGTATTGCCCCACAAACATTACACCTCGCACATTCCTCATTTTATAGGTAAACCAACACTGAGGGGATTACTCACACTGTTGACCAGCTTCTTCAGGCACTTTGATCCTCTGCTTTGGTTTACAACAAGCACCGGTGCCAGCCTGCAGGACAGGAACAAGCCAGCGACCTCAAAGTGCCTTGCGAAGTCCGACGTGTGTGCGGACTGTCCTGACCGTCCCCCAGAAGAGCCCCTCTCTGCTCCACCCCATAAGGAGCTCTTCTTCCATCCGCCTTGATGCCAGGCAATGGGAAGGTGTCCATGAGGTCATCGGCAGCCAAGGAGGGCAAACTGCATCCTGGGGTGCATCAAACGCAGTATAACCAGCCGGTCAAAAGGGGCGATTATCTCGTTGTATTCAGCGGTGGTGCAGCCTCCCCTTGAATACTGTGTGCAGTTCTGGGCCCCACAGTTTAAGAAGGGTGTGAAGGTCCTTAAATGTGTCCAGAGAAGGGAAACGAAGCTGGTGAAAGGGCTGGGAGGAATGTCCTATGAGGAGCAGATAAGGACTTTGGGCTTGTCTAGTTTGGAGAAAAGGAGGTAACCTCATTGCTCTCTACAGCTTCCTGAGGAGAGGAAGCAGAGGGGGAGGTGCTGATCTCTTCTCCCTGGTATCCAGTGAGAGGACCTGTGGGAATGGTGCAAAGGTGCCTGAGACTGGCGGTTAGGAAGCATTTCTTTACCAAGAGGGTGGTCAAATACTGCAACAGGCTTCCTAGAGAGGTGGTTGATGCCCCAAGCCTGTCAGTATTTAAGAGGTGTTTAGACAATGGCCTTAACAACATGCTTTAACTTGGTCAGCTCTGAACTGGTCAGGCAGTTGGACTACCTGATCATTGTAGGTTCCTTCCAACTGGAACAGTCTATTCTATTCTGACAGTCAATGGTTTTAAAGGGATTAGTGTTAAAAATAGGGCTGGAAACTCAAAGTCCCCTTTCTGCACCCAAATGTAGTCATTGCACAGTAGCTCTTCTGAGAAGAGAGCAGCTCAGAAGTTAGCTCTTGCAAAGGTACCTAATGCCAAATGGTAACAATGACAAGGGACACAAAGCTATCAGAAGTCTTCCTCTTCCTTTCATCTGAACATGAAAGGAATGAGGGAATGGACTTCCGTCTGCATAAACTTCTCGTTGTTAGCAACCAAAGCTATAAAAATCAGCGCCTCAGAAAAAAAAACACCAAACTTAAAAAAATACTGTATCAAAGGTAAGCAAATTACAAATGTGTGAAAAGGAAACAAAAATATGCAGACTATTTTCTATGATTCGGCGACATGTGGGATCTCACATGCGTGTTTCACATAGGAGAAAGCAAATGCTTAACACAACTGCCTAACGGTAGTCTAAAAACCATCAGCAGCACTGCAACAGGCTTTAGCGCAACAAAACTGGTGTTTCAGCACCTGTGACTGTTGTGAGAAAAATTGTGCTGGCAAGGCAAGGCACAAAAAGAAGAAAGTCTTCTGCTAAAAGCACAAGAGGCATTTGGCCAAAGAAACCAAATATTTAGAAGTACAGATTCTTTCTCTAAGCTGTATTGTCTTAAAAGGAAAAATAATGGAAAAATAAATGAGGAGTTATGACTGCTCAGCAAATTTCCATAATACAGGTGACTAAATCGTAAGTGCTTCTGCACAAACACCATACCATCAACCCACTTGCAACAGTGCAAGATCTGCTTGAAGGCCACCACTTCCTGAGTTCTGGTACAGAAAAAAAGGAGGGAGAGAAAGATATTCTTCTCTTAATCCTTGCTGAAATCTGCACAGAGTATAACTGCAGAGATACTATGCTTTTATCACATATGCACAGCCTCATCCTAACTAAAATGTTATCAAAATTAAATAGAAGGACTGAAAGATTCAAATTAAGTTATCACACATTTACAGAAAATGACATGAAATATATGTTGTCATATTCTTCATTTTCCCTCTGCATGTTACTACATAGTTTCAACACAGTTTCAACACTGACCAACTGAGAACAGTTAATTCTGAATATGAAAAGGCAGACTTACAAATTATTTCTGAAGAATGTAGGACTTCTAGAAGGGGCGTGAAAATCCAGACATGAGTGATGCAACAATGTCTCTCCTGGGCTGCAGAATGGGAGCTGGGCCCCAGGAAGGAACAGGTTAAAAATAGTGTGTTGGCACTGGAAGGAAGGTATCTGGATTTGGGAAACAGCATTCCACTGCGGGTGCCTTGTATCACCTTTGGAAAGTCCTTCTGCTTCTCTCTGCCTCGATTCCCCACATGTAAAATGGAAAAGATAACAGTCCCTACCTACGGCACCAGGATGACACCAGAACAGTTATGTTTAGGAGAAGATGGAAAATCCCAAACTTGACAGTGTCCAGCAGGCAAGCCTGCCATGGTGCATTGCGATGTCCTGCGTAGGCACCCAAATCACCCTAAAAGTGGTGTGGTTAGGCACTCCAAGCATCACACCTCATCAGCACAATGCTCAGCAGAGCTAACTGTTGATAAACAGGTAGTAAGGTTAGTGAAGCACCAAACTGACATGTCCAACTATGCATACAACAAGAAGAGAGGGATTTTCATTAACAGCCAAATCCTCTATGCACTCTACCTCTGGTGATAGCAAAGTTAAATCTTCCTACGTCATGATATAATAAACATATGCATTGCTGCTGGCCTGTTAACATTATAGACGACCATGAGTTAACATTTGGCACAATAATGATACACACAGTTTACATAATGAAGTAATAGAGCAGAACACAGAGAAAGCAAAATTAATTTTAATAAAAAATATTTTTTTTAAAGTTTCCTTCCCTCCCCCAATGTGTTATCAACATAAATTCAGGGAAAAGTAGCATTACCAAATTCTGACTGCTGTCACTGCAATTCTAAATAATTCATCTATTCACACTAATTATCTAAACTTGGAGGTTTGCTGTCTTTCAATTTCTGCTACCTTAGGAAGAGTAGAAACCATGATTCAGCTGCCAACCTACCTGCATTTTCTGTTAAGCAATTCTAACAAACTACATCAGCTAAACCCTGGAAAATTTAAGTTGTAGTATGATACAATTTGTTTGGGTTCTGGGGGGCGGGTTTGTTTGTTTGGTTTTGGTTTTTTTGGGTTTTTTTAAGAACTGTTCCTGAAGCAGCAGTTGTTAGGTAGTTCATCAATATCCAACTAGTTCCCTAAAATACTGATGATACATGGATAAAACATTTTTTTTTTTTCAGCAAAAAGATGCCAGAAGTATCCGCTAAATAGACACATGCACATCATGTTCAAAATACGGCATGTATCTGTAAAGCCTCGGTAGAAAATCACTGTGGGATATAGGAGGAGGAAAGTCTGGAACGTAAGGGAGCCTTTATGATCAAGCTTTCCTTACTTTTTAAACCGCTTATTGCTGGAAGCACTGTCAGCAACAGGAACGCAGTTTCTTATGCCCTTCCCCCTAAGCATCCACTGCTGGCTTCAGTCAAAGGCAGGACGCCGCATTAGGTGTACTTTTTCTCTTGCCTAAAATGACTCTTATGTTCTTCAGTTCATTATTTTCTCATAATGACAGTCAACGAACTTCCCCCTTGTCATGAGGGCTGCTGTAAATATTCCTAACAATTTCTCACAGACATACGCTGTGCCATTACACAGGCCCCAGGAACGAGGCAAGGAAAACTGACCTTTACCCATTAAGAAGAAACGCAGCTGTGAGCCATGTGGGGTCCGATCGAGACTCTCCCGCTCACCATGGGGTGCACCCCAGCACGATGCAGTTCCTGGGCCATAGGAGCAGCCCAGCTGGCTCGAAACATGTATGACTGCCCTTTGGAAAGGAGGTCCAGTTATGCAGCTGCTTTCCTAGAGTTGTACACACGCTTCAGCACTGTGAAAAATAAAATGAGATCTCCTTGATCATCTTCAGTAACTGATTTTTTCCTCACCTTGCAAAATTACAGCTGAAGAGCCTGTCTCCTCATGCCAGGGCAGGGTGGTGTTTTATGGTTTGGAGGTTTGTAGGATCTATTGGGAAACAGTTAAATTACGAAAACGCTGTCTCAAGTCTGTCAAAGGTAATTGAGTTGAAGAGCAGTGTAGCTAATGGTTTCAGTAGGAAAAAAAAAACCAACAAACCTTAAAAGAGACAAAATTACTCAGTCACTAGGCTGGAAAGAAGCATACGCTGTGATATGGTAGGTAGGGCCCTCAGTCGGGGTGCATGAGCCCCACTTGAACGCCTGCTCTGCAGGGTCAGAGAATAACTAGAAGCACCAAAGCTGCAGCACAAGAGACAGATCTCCACCAAGTTGTTGCGGTTGGTGCTGCAGCTTGAGAATCAGCAGAATAAGGACGTAGGGGAATGGATGCCTGTTCGGGCCTTAGATCAGAATGTAGTAGAAGATCAGGGAAAAAGAGGGTTTTTTCCTCTGGGTTTATTCACATTTCACCAATTTCAAATTTCACCAGCCTCAGAGGTCTGCCACAGAAAATACCCACCCTGCTGACCTGGCCTCAGGACTCCCACAGGAGCATCCCCAGCTGATTTCTCTGTGGAAACTGAGACCTGTCGCTCAACAAATACTACATCACTTCAAAACTAAACACGTCAGGGCTCCAAGAGAGCAATCAACTCACCTGCCCTCCCAAGCAGGAGATTTAGCTCTCCCAGCACTGAAAGTATCCTTATCCACCAGGACACTCTTGGCTCTGGTACACAGCCAAGGTTTGCTAGTGCCTCCCTCAAGCTGCAGGGTCCTTCCAGAGGACACTGAACGCCAGTGAGAAGGCCATCACCTGGGGTCAGACCTCTGTACCGGCACAGCAGCTTCCTGGCCCCGGCCTCTTGGCCTCAGCAGCAACCCACAGGCAGTACTTATGGTCACTTCCTCTACAGAAAAGCTCCATTTCAGCTGTTTCTGTGCTTCGGCCTCTCCACTCATCACCATCAGAGCTTTTGGGTCTCCATTTTCTCATCAGTCCCGGGCTGTCCATGATGTGGATGGTGGAGCAAACACAGAGGCCAGTGAAGACAAGGAGTCTAGTGCTCAGTTGGCGGAGGCAAGTTGCGGGATAAGCTGTCTGAGCTACAGGATAAGCTGTTCCTCCTGGTGGTCAACCACAGATAGAGACAGCGACATCACAGGGCTGAAGCCGTGTTTCTCATTTCCCCTGCAGCCACGAGATGGGGCAACTCGGTAACAAACAGCTCTGCAGAGCCACCGGATTTAGGTGATGGGACATTTCATCCCAGTTCTGGCTCACCTAGAGGCTGCAGGCAGCCCTGGTGGGATGCTGCAATGGCTCAAGGCAATTACATGTCCCATGGCGGGCAAGAGTAAGCTCCAATAGCCTCCTGATCCATGTCCCAGCTGGGACACAGGGAGAGGTTTGTGTTCCTGGGTGCCACACAGCAAGGCCTCATAGCAGGACTTGAGGAGCCCAAACACGCTCTCAGCCCCCTATGGCAACCGCAACCAAGCATGCCTTAGCAGTAAAAGCTTCTCTGGGACCATCCCAAGGCTCCACACATTGTTCTGTTGTGGCCTCTGTTGCCCAACCTCCTGCTCTTTCCTTCTGGCTGGCTTCTAAATCCTCCTCCCCAGCACAGAGCTAGAGCAGCCCTTCAAAAAAGAGAAAATCTAGGGGCCTGGGGATATGGGAAGGCAGGGGGGAGGTAAATGAAACGGAAAAGTGGAGAAGACTTGAAGGGCACCTGGTAGAAAACAAGGAAGAAAGCAAGGGGCTACGGCAGTGGATGTTCTCTCTTCTCAAGCAGAGCAAATACTATTCTCACTGGGTAGACTCTGATTTAGATCAAGAAAAAACCACTATGTCTCCACTGCACAACCCTGCGTGCTGCAATGGTTACTGATTTAGCTCCTAAACCGGACAGATGTCAGCAGCACCAGCCCTGTACTGACACTCTTCCTGAGAGCCAGGACCAACAGGTGAAGAGCCAGGACCATGGCACTGTTGTCTGCAGTGCCTTGGGATAGCTGGTACAGCCCGACACTGCAAGGAGAAGGTCAGTCCTAAGAACAAGCACAGGGGATCACCGGTTCCCACCCAGGGACGTGTGATGGCCTGAAGAGGAGGTCTGTGTGGCAGTGGCGATATGGCAAAGTCCTCAATACCAGCAAAAAAACGCACGTGAAACAGCACCTTTGTCAGGAAAAAGGAACAAGCTGATGCATTCAGCACCTGAAATTGCACGAAGCAGCAGGTGCTTCGCACGCTGGTGGCATTGGTGACATGCACAGAGGTGCCAGGACAGAGCAGAGTTTGCAGGGTGTGGCTCTCTTCTCCCCAGTCTGCAAGAAAAGGGACAGCACACTTGGTCTTGAGGACTTCATGAAGAGTCACATCCCATTAGCACAGAGTAGGGCCTGCAGCGAGAAAAGAAAGGTACCTTAGCTGCCCACAGCTTTCTCACCCCTGCATCACAAGTTAAGCTATTAATCAGCAGTCTGAGAGCCCTTCATGGACTATCCCAGCCTTTCCATTACACTGCTCACCCGGTTTCATTTTCCCCTCAGCATCATCCTCTTTCACCCTTTGGATTTTGAAGGGAGAGGAGGCTTCACACCTTGCCCCAAGTGCATTTGTACCCTTTGCATGCCTTTCTGGCCATTTTTCCTCAGATCCCTCCCCAAAAAAACTCACAAGGATCTTTGCTGAAAAAAAAGCAGACCAACCACTGGTGGTGGCTAGACTATGACATGCCAACCCTGGCTTTGCTGCTTTCTCCTCCTCCCCTTGCCAAAGCATCTTTCTCCAGGCATGTAGCCACACAGGGCTTTGTGCAGCAAGCATGCCCAGGGAGACATGCTTCTGGGCAGCCTCTGGCGAGGTGAGCAGCACTTACGTGGCACGAGCGTATGGGTATCAAAGAGAAAATGAGAGAGAAGAGAAAGTTCCAAGTGCGTGAGGGGAAAACACTGAATGGGGAAGAGAGAGCATCCGCTCCGAGCACTGGTGGCAGTATCAGAACTGATATGTGCAAACCCCGGACCAGGGCAGGGGCACAGAGAGCACCCTGCAGCTGGGCTTACATCCCCTGCTCACGGCAGCCTCAGTTCCCACCACACAGGCTGGCTCAGGCCCCAAGTGCCTCCTCATGGTAGTGATGCCTGCCTGTGTTCTGTGGGGTTTGTTGTTAATATCCAAAATGCAGTCATGGTCACAAGACCACCACTGGATACACAGAAGTGAAATCTCGCTGAGGAATGTGATGAGGTATTGTTCACTCAGACCTTTTATCGTGTTTTTTCCCCCTTGGTGGTATTTCTTTTTTTTTCTTAAGTAGAGTCATTTCAAATAAAATACCATGAGGAAACCCCAAGTACTATTTCTTCTCTCATCTCCTATCCTCCATCTCTTTCACAGATGCAGTTTCAATTCAGCCAATATAATCCTCAGGTTTTATATTTAAGGGGTATGCAGAGGACCAAGCAAAACTACCCCTCTGGCCTTTCTTTCCCCCTTTGGTAAGAAGATTACAAACATGCATACAATGGCGGGGGGGGGGAGGAATCTTTTTTTTCCCCTTGCCCCCTGAACAAAAATCAGCACCTGAGACTCTGCATGGGTACATTCCCGGCTCCCTAGAAGTATAGAGAGATTTAAGAGTAACCTTGTCTTTTTTTTTAAAATACCAACTTGAAGTGAACATATCAGATCACCACTGAAAATCCTGGTATCAGGCAAAGTAAGGGAAACAGTAACAGTGATAGCTCAGGATTTAGCTTAAAGCACATTTTGACAGCTAACACTCTACCCACCGATGTTACATACAAGGAATAAAATCCTGTCTTGTAGAAAAAAAATCAGAGAAAGGTCTGTAGGGCCAGAATTTCCTTCTCTGTTACTGGAGACTATTTTGAATGGGTGACTCAGAGAGACGCTAGTCCCACAAAGCCATCTATTTACAACCTTAAATGAGCTGTGTATGACATACTATGTACATAGTGCGTGTGTGCAGGCACAGCGTGGGGACACCGATGTTGTAGCGGAAATACGTGATGAAACGAAAAGCAGCAGCACTTCATGCTTTCTGACATCCTGACCAGCAGTAGTTCCTTTGCATGCAGCTCACTCCACCACCTTAAAAGAAAGCTCAACACTCGAGAATTCTACAAGCTGAGGAGGAGAAAAAGTCAACCACCAGAGCTAGAGACAGCCCAAAGGTAAGATGACAAGAGAGGATATTTCATTCTAGCGAAACCTTTCTTCTTGCTACAAGGCCTGAAAACTAAGTATATTTTACATAACTTGTTCTGCTTATAGCCTATCTATGTATTAGTTTTTTTAAGAATGAACAGAACTACCCTTTGCATTTATGCTTTAAAACATTTTTTCTCTTTTGTTTACAAATCTACACAACAGATTCTAGTCTAAAATGCCTTTGTATCATAACTAGATTTTTCTCAGGTAAAAATACTGGTAAGAAGCTGAAATTTTATTTCTCTAGACCCAGAATTTCCTAGACAATGCTATCAAACAAAAAAACCCCAAACAAAAACAAACAAACAAAAAGGACTGAAGGAAAAAAAAAGACTAATGAAATCTCCTACAAAGGCAATGAAGTAAACTTTGTCAATATTTATTACTTTTCAGTAATTCCTTAATTAACTTTTCATCCCTTTGGCTCTCAGTAATGGGTTCCCTCCCAGTGTTAGACTCACAGGGCTTCACTGGATGAAGGGGACTCAGCAGGGGAGCAGCACATTGGGTTGCCGAGCCTAGGCCACCCTCGTGTACCAGGCAGTATCCCCTCATCTGCCATGGGCTACCTGAATTTGGAGGTTCAGGGACCCAACCCAGCTCCCAACAAACTCCCTGTGGCTGCGGTTTAAATCCCAGGCAGTGAACAACCTGCGGCATAACCAGAGGTGCTTCTCCCCTCCTGTCACGCAGATCCCCAAGTGCTTTCCAAACTCAGGCTTTCCTGTCTGTCTTTATTTGGGTGTGGGAATTCCATTATTTCCCCTCAAACTGCCCTCAGTCCCTCGCAGGCAGCAGCGAAGCGGGCACTGCCAAGAGGGCTGCTGCCCCGCGGAGCCCTGGCCCCCACGTCTTGCAGGCAGCGCCGCGCTGCAAGGAAGGAGGCTGTTGAGTGTGTTACGCAGCCAGCAGCACTGGTGACTGCGGGGACCTGAATAAAACCTGTACCTGCTACAGCAGGACAAAAGCTGCAGACGGATGCCTGCACCTGACCCTGCCAGAGGTACGCTCTCCTGCGCCCACGGTCCTGCCAGCACCCCGTCCTCATCAAGGCTGGGTTTCTGGAGGGGGTTTTTTCCACTTCTATAACTGGTAACTTACAGACTCATTTACCTGGCATCAGCGTGTCCTTAAGGAGCAAGCAGCCAACCTGCTTTTGCTTCCTAACAATAATTGCTAGTATTTAATTAAGAATAGATTTCCCTTTTGCTGATCCTTATCTCTCTCGAAGCACAGCGCCAGGGAGCTTACCTCTGAAACACCGGGGGAGCGACTCGGTCTGCAGAACAGGAACTTTTACTGCACAGTTGACAAGCGGTTGACAAATCTGAAACAAAACGGCATCAAGCTCAGCAACTTATGTAGGAAAGGCACTAGGTTGAAGTAGTAACAATTACAGAACAGCAGATGAAAGTAATTTCTGGGCGCTGACATCAAGATCTTTGAACGGCTTTATTTACAGGTTACATTTGCTGTGACAGAACTGGCTGGAAGCAAGGACCAGGTATTCCTGTGCATTTGCATTTGTAAGCGATTCCAGTTGAGACCAGCATTGCAGAAACCAATGAGAGCCTTCCCGGTCCTTATCAGGAGAGTATGAGGGCAGGATCAAACCAGCACACTTCCTCTAAAGAAGAGAATTACTTCATGACCCCCGCTGAGAGGGTGCCTACCTCGACATTTTCAGTCCCCTCTTTGCGGAGGAGAAACAGCTGCATGTTTTCTGCAACTCCAGTCTCTGCAGATACAAACGTATCCGCTGTGGTAAGTCTGGCTGGTTTAGGCAAAAGGCTGGGTTCTTAAATCTCATTCTTCTTTTAAAGACTTAACCTCTGCTAGAAATAGCCTGTTTGAAACTTCCTGCCTGCCTCCTTTTAGCAAGCTTGTCAGAAGGGCCAGAGGTAATCACAGCCCCTCTTTGCCCAGTGGTGGTGGGAGAGGGTGCAGGATGACAACATGTGTTTGGGATCTTCATATTAATAAATAAATATGGGGGGCCCTTGCGCTCTTGGCTCCCCAAGGTCTCTTATGATAGCTTGATTCAGGAAATCTGATCCAAGGCCTCCGTCCTCACAAATCCAAGTAACCCTAAAATCAGGGGCTGCTACCCTGGCTCTGCAAAGAGATCACATCCCTCCAAGGGGATGGTGCAGTCACATCTATACTCTGCCTAGGCTAAATTATAGGGCAGCACAGTTTGGGGTAACAGGTAACGGTGCAAGTGAGGTTTGGACCCCAGAAAGCTCCTCCTTGAGGCACAACCTTGCCCCAAGATCCCTTGGCACTGAGCAGCTCCATGTTACTGGGAGCTGTAATTCAGCACACAGCAGCCTGAGAGGAAAAAGCGTCTCCAGGTCTGTGGACACACAGAGACCTCATGGCCTTTGTACCAGATCTCAAGGAGATCTGTATCCGTCCTTGTGGTGAAGGTGATTTTCTTCTCTTCCAGCATACCTGGAGATATGAATGACACCCGTGCCAAGAGCAACATCAGCGCTACTGTGGAACTGTTCCAGCTCATCATGTACACCCCCACGTTTACCCTGGGATTGCTGTTCAATGTGATGGCTCTGTCATTTCTGTTTTGTAAGGTTAAAAAACTTTCAGAATCTACAGTCTACATGATAGCCCTTATTTTCCTGGATACTTTGCTGCTGTTTACTCTTCCTTTTAAAATAATTTCCTATCACCTTCAGGACAACTGGAACTTGGGGTCTGTGTTTTGTTCCACCTTGGAGAGTCTTTATTTTGTAAACATGTACGGCAGCATCCTCATCTCCCTCTGCATCTGTGTAGACCGGTACATCGCTATCCGGCACCCTTTCACGGCTTTCACCATGCGATCCACCAAGAAAGCTGCTATGGTCTGTGCTGTCATCTGCCTGGGCACCTCAGTCGGAACAGTCTCTACTTTCCAACTGCACGGAGAGGGCCGCAACATATCGTCCTGCTTCCATAACTTCTCCAAGAGCACGTGGGAAAACGCAGGCCTGTTCAGCGCCTTGGAGACTACCTTCGTCGGCAGCATGGCAGTCATGACCTTCTGCACTGTTCAGACCATCAGGTGTTTGAGAAAGCGCAGAAAACCAGGCAACCCCCAAACACACACCACCAGAGCAGAGAAGATTGTGGTGACAAACCTTGTGGCATTTTTGGTGTGTTTCACACCTTACCATGTGGCATACTTCATGTACTTTCTGGTGAAGAATAACATCATTCATACCAGTTTTCAGCAAGTGCTACGAGACATCGTTCAGGTCACCCTTTGCTGGGCAAACCTGAACTGCTGTCTTGATGGGGTGTGTTATTATTTTGTTTTAAAGGAGTCCTTGGAAGACCCGTTAAAAAACAGTGAAAGAACAGCCACCTGAAAGCATTGATCCACATGCTGTGTGTTCGTTACTTGGGATGATTGTGTGGAAATGCTTTCACGGAAACTGCAGGGTCCTGAACTACTTAGCTGCGCAATTTACTTTAAATATTCAAGATCTGAAAATATTCTGTAAAAACCAAAACTAAGTCCACTCCCAGGAGACTGCTCCTGACTTCTTTTGTTTCCTTCCATAATGTTTTGTGTTAGCATTTATGGATAAAAAGAAATGGAATTATTTCCTATAAATGGTGATGCATATCACTTTGGATGCGATTTCTCTTTACTTTGAAAAAAAAAATATTGTTCATTTCTATGTGGTACATCATTCAGACTCCCTGCCTATATCACACCTGCAGACCTCCCCAGGCCTTCAGTCACTACAGGCTCAGGCTGGCGAGAAACAGAGACTTAGCGTTTACGGTAAAAAGCTTCAGACTAAGTTCTGTTGCCTCTCCTGCCCTGATCATGTATGCTTGTGCTCACATACATGCCCACCTGTCAGATTTAGATTTCCACATGCTATTTAAAAAAATAAAATTCTAACTCTAAATCCAAAGGCAGCTTTGGGTTAAAATGGGTCTGACAAGATCTCTATGCCATTCCTCCATGGGCTGACTTGCTCTGCAAGGTGCAGTGCTTGTTTTAGCTACAGGTCTTGTGCCTAGCACATAGCACTTCTAATAATTTAATAATATTAAATTAATATTATTATTAATATTAAATTAATATTATTATTGCCACTAGCTCAAGACCCTGGATAGCTCAGATTAATTGACCATCCCAGTTCTAGGCTTCCTCACTAGCTCCTCTCCTGCTCGCAGGCTTTTCACATACCTGTTCCATCCTGCTTGGTTACAAAGCTGGTTTCATGAACAGAGCCAAACCAAGCAAAAGCATGAAATAAAAAGCCTGAGTCCAACATAGCGGCGAACACATGAATCAGAAGGAACAACCCCCACCTTACTGGGGGATAAGATAAGAGCAGCCCTGATCCCTAAAGCAGCAGCAGCCAGCAACATAGGATCCCAGGGGGAACGCAACCTTTCGGACCTTGGAGCAAGCTGAGCACTACCGCTTCCCAAACAAACAAGGCAATAAAAAATAATCCACTGGCAGGAGCCTAACATGCCAGTCAGTTACTTCTTATCAGTGCTTACAGGCATCTAAATAAACCAGATGAGAACATGCTCCCAGCCTGGAGAGAGGCAGCCCACTGCTCTGGAGGACCCCCATAGCTGCCACTTTCCTGAGCCATGAGGATGATGACAACCAAAGCAATTAGTTTTCATATTCATGTTGAGTTAGATCCTTGCAGTATATCTTCTAGGCAGAGATATTAATCCCAGCCTTTGAACTGTCATTTCTCTGTACGCTTTCAAGAAGAATAACGCACAAACTGTGTATTGATGTCTTCCCTGAGCTAGTGACATTGCCTATGGAGACTCTAGTCTGGAAAAGTGACATTTTTTGAAGTTTCTGTATCTATGTATGAGATTGTACCAAAGACATCCAGTTGCTGAGGCGGGAAACACTGACCCAACATAGACATAAGTGCGTGATGGTGTTACAGAGTCCTTTCGGTGTTCAGCCGCTGAACTGTGCTTCTGAGGATACAAGGGCTGTGCATTTACATTAGCCATGTCCTGGTTATGCCCAAGTGCATGAAAAGAAAACCCACCAGGATATTCCAGAAAGAATTCCCTCTCCCTGCCCGGTGCCATTTCCATTGACTCCCTCAGTAAATTCAGAATACCTGGCTAGCTTCGTTGCCAGCAGACACTGAATCCTCATCATCCCCTTGTTCATAACATATCCCTGAACTAACTGCACTTCAATAGACACAAAGGTTTTACCACTGGGATTTCAGACTCCTTTTGGAAGCACAGTTAACAAATAGTAGAAGAAAACAGTGCTGATGGAGAAGATTCATTTTACATTTCACAGCAGTGGGCCATGCCAAGAGGGCCTCCACTTTAACTGATAATGCCTGAACATAGGGAACAGGGATTTTGTCAGTACCTCAGGAAGCAGAAAATGCTAAAGTATATGAGGAAACTGATATCAGCTGCATTTCTATAGCCTGAGGAAGTTCCATTCATTTTACTGACATGACTTTGGTCTTACGCTGCTATAACTGAGACTAGAAGCTCACCTGTAGTTTTATGGTTATTTGTTTGTTATCCTGCTGTCCTTGGTCCCACAGATCATAAAGTAACTTGCACTGTAAATTCATTTAGAGTGCTGGTAGACAGTAGCGAGATGAATACCAAATTTAGGAACTTTCGGCTTGGTTACCTCCCTCAGCAATAACACGCTGCTTGGGAGAGGCAGGGATGTTGACCAAATTAACCATAGTTAAAACTGTATGAAGGACAAGTTAAAAGCACCTGAGGCATTTCTTCTTCTCCCAAGGCTCTCCACTAGGTTTCTCCAGCATTTCTGCTCATTGATTTTTTTCCTAGAAACAGACAGGCTGAGGTGTGGAAAAGCTACTACGTCCCCACAGACAGGGTACAGCCAGCCACTGTCTGAGCTCCCTGCTTCTACGCATGGCTCACAGTGCCTCTGCCAGCCCTAAGAGAGCACTAATTACCAGGGCAGGGTAATAACTTTCATTCTAGATTTCTGGGGGAAATTATAATTTTGCAAAGGCAACATTTTCTACTCAAAAGTTTTCTGTTGGATCTTTTTGCTTCTAGGCCTCTGAACATTCACTTTCCAGGTCAAATCTGGTGTGGTCTGATCCATTCTCTTTGCTCAGGTGGGTAGCTGTAACAGCTTTTTCATTTGTAGGTCTTTATATCCGAATCATGACACTAGGTACCTAGTGAGACTACAAAGACTCCTGTTTGCACCAAGAGAATTTTAAAGACACAGAGTGATAAGAAATAAAAGGGAAAAAAATCCCAAAATCTGCAATCTAAAGCTACCACAGGCTTTCCAGAATACAGGTAATGATTCATCTGTAGAAAAAAAGAAAGCAAGCCCAGGATTTGTTTGGAAATGACTCACTCCTAAGAACTGAAGACTCATTCCTAGCACGTAAAAATCATTAGTTTATTCTGAAACAATAAGAACGGGGGCTAGAATGGAACGCTTTTTCCACTTGCACTTGTTTTTCTGTTTGGACAGAGAAAGAGAAAGAGAGAGGGTTTAAACCAGCACTGAAAGCATAGCGGGTCATGGGAGGTGGTAAAGCTGCTCTGCTGGGGAGCTTCACCCTTTAGGCCAACTAACCTATTTCATTTGAGAGGCCTTTCACAAAATGCACCCTGAGGCTGTCAGTTTTCTTGCTGAGAGACCTGTCTCGCAGACATTCATGCATGTCCCAGATTCACATAAGTAACTTCCCTACTCACTCATTTGCAGGTTTCACTGAAAGACTGTGCAAGTATTTCAGCAGCTTTGATATTTCACACTTAAACAAGCCAAATGTCCTATTGCCTGCAGACTCACCTGGGAAAGCAGTGAAGCTCAAACTTAGGTGTCCACTAGCTCTGCCCATCTGTCGTTTGCTTTCCAAATTTCTTTTCTTCTAGTACAGCTATTATCTTGTGTTTCAGGCTTGGGAAGTACCTGTTTGAATTGAGAAAGAAAAAGGTTTAAAAGAAAATGTCACTGATGATATTTGCATATAACCACAGAAATCCCAGCCACAGCATTCATCTCCCAAAAAGAAAGAATCAGCCCAGATATCAGGCATGCAGTATCCCCTACAGATTTCATTATTGCCTTTTACATTTTATGAAAGATGCCCACATACAATGAATGGAGCAAAACATTTACCATGAGCAATGCCACATCTGTGGTCAGCGATAATGAGAAAAGCCTCAGGAAAGCAAGTCTCAAGAGAAATGCATAGGCTTTTATAGAAATTTTCATACGCATACGCTCCTCAAAGTGGTTTTAACATTTCTATTGCCACTAGAGAGGGTTAAAATTGTCCTTTGTTTTCTCTGCAGAAAGACAGCACCATGAGCTAAAGATGAATTTGTAGCACTTTAGATGCTAGGGAGGAGCCCTCTGAGAAAACTGTCACAGACAATAAGCATGAAATAGTTAATTTTGCTGTGAAAGTGGAATACTACAGATAGGCACATGCAGAAATTGCACCCCAGCTCACTTCACAATTATTTCCCCACACTGCAAAGCTGTTTGTGTACTCTTTTCATCTAGAGCATCATTCTACTAAGATGGAAGTCTTATAAAGAAGCAAAGATGTCCTAAAAGTGACACAATATAGTGACGGAGTATGCCCATTACTGACCTTGGTGTGACAGAGACACGCAGAGTCCTGGACGTCTCTGGTTTCGGTGGAAGGATACTCTCTCAAGCTCGATCTGTGCAGATTGTTCCTAGATTTGCAACTGGCCAGTGCAAAACTACAATTCAGGCAAGTGCTCCAGCCCGCCTTACACTCAGCCCTGTCTTCATCCTTCCTTCCATTTCACTTGACTCTGTCTTCAGCTTTTTGGAGGCACTGAATTCTCTAGAAAAGCTGAGACTTTTCTCTCCATCAGGTTTCTTGCTCACTGAGAAACTTCTGCCAAAGCGACAAACTGTAATGAATCAGTGTCTTTAGCTGCTGTGAAAGGCAGAGGATACCTACAACTCCTCCGTTTATCCTTCATTTTATCTCATTTATTCTTCTTATTGTGATTTTTATACACTGCCACTCCATAAGAATGACATTTAATCTAATATGATAAAAAAAGTTGCTGTGGGATAGTGATACAAACAAAAATCTGCGAGGAATCAGAAATGTTTCCCAGGAAGAAAAGCTGAATCAGAGCCATTTGCAGACACCAAGGGATGCAAAACTTCATATCTGCTGTATGCTGCAGAGTCCTATTAATCCTTCTCTCTATTCCAAGACAAAAAAAAGCATTAAACTGGGATTATACTTGAGAGCAAGTATCAGCAGTTCAGTCATAAACGCTGCCAGGCAATTGTTAATCCAAAACTAAGCATTACAAACCCAGGAAATCCAGTTTAGATTACACTTCAGAGTCCACCACCACAATCCTGACCGTTCCCTGTTAAGTATTAACTTTGCAACTACAAGTAAAGCCATCTCCCAGAGGCCAGCATCTAACCTGGTCCCACTCGGCCAGCCATAGTATCTGAGACAACGAAGGGCATTATTTGAAATAGCTTTATTCTGTTTAATGAGGAGCTTAGGAAAGCAGGAGAAGCTGCAGACGGCAGAGACCAGTCTGACTTCGCTCACGTTAACAGGAAATGCAGTGGCTCAAAAATGTCGCAGCTGGAAGGGGGCAGCAATAAAGAAATGGGACTTTCGACAGACCAAGGTTGGTATGGCTGCAAAAACTCAGCAGATAGATTTGTTTCCCTCGTGTAGAGTAAAATAACTTGGTATGAGTAATAAATATGTTTCTGGAGACCATTTTATACAAGTAGTGAGAAGAGAAAAGAAAGCCCGAGCTCTTCATCTCACTCTGAGCTCCGGCTCTGGCTGCCCCTCCTGCCTGCAGCTGCACAGAGACCTTTTGGGACCTCGGGGCAGGACCCTGCTGTGTGACAAGGCATGTTTGCTCCCATCCGAGATGCCCCAGGGCACCCCACACCACCTCCAATGCCTTCTCACCTCTACCTGTCTCCCATTACAAAAATCGTATGAAAGGAGCCAGATCACGCTTAAGCAAACCCACAGCCTGACACACCTTGCCTTAAGATTCATCAGAAAACCACATTTAGGCTACTAGGAGTGGGAGGAGGTAAAGCAATGGGCTGGACACATTTGCATTTGTAACCAACTCCACACTGTAATGGCAAAACAAAACTTAACCCTACACTCAGTAGCAACAGTGAGACCTTTAATGCCCCCTGCCTTGGCCACACAAAGTAGAGAGGCAAGAGTAATATTTCCCTAGTTTTGGAACAGGGTAGAAATCAAGCAGTGTCACTGAGTCTTATCCTAGATTTCATTTCTGGACATAATCACGCTGTTCACATCGTTATTATACTTCATGCTAGTATAGGTTACTGCTCTCTCAAATTAGCCTGTGTCACTTGCCTTGCGATGCCCACGTACTGCACACCTACCACAAAACATATTTTAAAGACATCCCAAATTTCTCTCCCACTTTTTGGCCATCAAAAATCTGATCCTGTGGGTAAATGTACCCATTCTAACTTCCAGGCTTTCAGGTTGTCTAACTTGCACAACACAGCAGCCACACTCCCATACTGAAAACTATTTTGTTTGCATCAGATGAAGTGTTTGTTTTTCCAGAACTCCACTGCATACGTCTGAGAATCTTACTTTCAACATTCTTCCTAGTCACATTAGGTTTACAACCCAGCTCTTACCTCATGTTTACATGTCCTTTAAACACAGATGTAAACAGAACCACATAGGCCACAATCTCTCTTAACAAAGTTTTGGCAAAACTCTCCAGAGTACAAATTATTATTTTCTTGGATAAATACAAAATGTCAAAGCAGCAAAGCTTGACGGTCATCCTGACAGGGAGCCAAGAGGAAGGAAGCACTTCTCTGGTCAGTTCGAGAACACCTAGAAAAGTCTTGCGACATTTTGAGTATTAACGAAGACAGCACAAAGTACCATTAGGCAAGTTTCCCAAATTCAGCAAGGTGAAGGAGTGGCACCACAAGCCTACGGCAGGTGAGAAACCAGCCGTGGAGCAGAGCCCTGTCGCAGGCGGCCCACTGGAGCAAAGGGGCAGCCGATCTGGCACCTGCGGCTTCAGGATTCACAGCCTCCGGGGAAGAAGTGGGGTTTCAAACGTAGCCAGAAAGAGCACAAGCAAATTTCAGTTCTTTAACACCTATATTTGCCCCTTGGAGGACTTCAGGGAAGCATCTCTGTCAGAAAGGTAGTTCACTGATGTAACTTACATTTTCTGTATTACTGCGGCCCACTCTCCATTAGAACCACGTTCGCTCCACTTCTTCCGCATATTTAATCCACCTTAAGTTGGAAATCCTTTTTTATGTCACAATCGGTTGCTGTGGAAATGAGCCCAGTATCCCAGAGGATTAGACTCCGGAGGATCTGATTTAATTGCACTCCCTGGACAGACTCAAGACTCCAATGATCAATGTCCAAATGAGGAATAAGTAATAGGGATGTATCAGCTCTTGAGAAAGAAAAGTTTTCACATAAATATCATTCGTTAGGAAGAACGATGAAAGAGAAATAAAGAAAAGTCAGAGACAAAGCAGCAGATTCCTTCTGCGCTGAAGGTTTTTCAAGAGGCACCAGCTGCTCTTTAAACCATAAACAAAGTTTCAGAGCATTTTTAGATTTGCTTTTGCATCCCTAGTTGGTAGATGCAACAGAAAGTTAGTGTCCAATTTACTTTAACATTCTTTTTGTCACTTAGCTCCTTTTCACACCGTTAGACAGGAACAACTTTCAACATCTGTTACCAAACTTTTAAAGGAGAAAGAAACCTTTAAGAAAGAAAGAGTAAAAAAAAAAAAAGAAGGAAAGAAAAAGGCACTAAAAAAGAGTGGTGGCAAACGACAGCGGCTCATGCAGTGAGAAGAGAGCTCCTCGGCAAGTGGCAGCTGTGAAGAGCTCCTTTGGAAGATCTCGGCAACAGCACCCTCAACCCAAGGCGAGCGAGAGCTGGCGAAGGCTGGTGGTGGGAGACGACGGAGGGCTGAGGGAGCATCTCGGAGCAGGTGCGGCGAGCTCACGGGCGACGGTGCAGCGGCCAGCAGCGCCTGCGGCAGAAGGCAAAAAGCATTCAAGGTCTTTTGCAAAGCACTGCTGCATCCGTGGGGAACACTCCAGCCTCAAACCGCCACAGAGGGAAAATGCCAAGAAAAGATGTATATACAGCGACAGCTCTTTGGATAAATTATGTATTTTGCAGGTATTTCTCTCCATGGCTTTGCAGTTTTTTCCATGTTAAGCCCTGGTGACACAAGACAGCTTTTTCCTCCTTTTTTTTTTCCCCTTGCAAAGTACACCATTGACATCAGAGCCCAGCAAGAGCAAGTCAGATCCAACACCCACATCGGGAGGGGCTCGCTGCCACCCAGCATTCGTCTCCGACCACACCAGCTACCTCTTTTACCACATTTTTTTTTAAATGACAAAGCAACAACAAATGACAAAGAAATGCCACCCCTCGCGGTGCCACACATCCCCTCCCCGAAGGCTGCAGTGCCAGCCCTTTCTCCTCCCGCCCCCTCCGCCACGGCTTTGTTTAAAAAGAACAAAACAAAACAAAACAAAAACCCCATCCACCTTCAAATACTTTCCTAAACGCACCACCACATCTGGGATTTCATCTCCACGGGATGACCTGGGGACGCTGGTTTTGCGATGGCCCCTGACAAGCCCCGCCTCGGGCAGACCGCGCCTCGACATGGCAGCCCGAGGGTTTCTTTTAAATACGGAGAGCAAAGCATTTAACTTCTTTCTCCTCAAAGCCATTTGCCAATTCAAAAAACAGTTTCGGTCAGAAAAGCAGTATTACTTTTAAAAGTGTCCTGTACCCAGGGAGGATTCTGCACAGAAACGCCTAGAGCTCCAGTGACAAAACGCTGCTCACAGGGCCACGTTTCTGTGAGGAAACAACGCGGTTTTTGACATTAAGCTGTTCGTTTAAGCTTCCCCCGCTTACTTCGCGTTTGGGTGAGCGCCAGGACATTAACACAAGCAACTATAAAACCAAACGTGAGGAGCATCGAGGCGCGGGGCACGCAGGCCCAAGCCGGCAGCTCCTGGTTCCCTCAGCGCCGCCGCCATGAGCCAGCAGCCCAGCAGCCGGCTGAGGCCAGCGGTGGCCAGCACGGCCAGGAAACCTGTTGAACGACGGGGCTCGTTTGATGAGCTAATTGCGTGCTAATTTACGCAAGCAGCCCCACGTGCTATGGCACAGGTGCCGAGCAGCTTGCTGCCTGGGACAGGAGCCGTGATGGCAGTGGCCGCCGAGCCAGAGGCGGGTGTCAGACGCGGAGAGCCTTCTCCTTGCTCGAAAAAGTCAATTTTTGGCCAAACTGGTGGACGCAGGCCCAGCCACCCTGCCCCGTTACAGCTGCACGGGGCTAAGGTTACGCTGCCCACAGGTTTCACAGCAAACGAGCTGAACGTGCCGAGCGGTGCAAATACGAGAAGGCATTAATTGATTCTACAGCTTCTGCAAACAGTGCCACCCGGAGGCTGCCCTTCCAGCAGCCATAGCATAAAAATAGCCCAGCACTTCCTGTTGATGAAAAATTTGGGGGAAGAAGTGAAGCCAAAACGTAAAGACCCACCAAGTGCCCCCGGGCAAGCGCTGCTCTGGCTGAGGCGGTGTTTCAGCAACAGCTACGCTGGGCGGATTTAAATTGTCAAGGAGATTGATACCAAATATTTACCTTTAGTGCAATTAAACAACTTCTTCAAAAGCACTCAATGAAAGCAAAGTGCATTTCCTTTGCAAACCTCGTTACAGAGCTGACATGCCTTCTTCTCCCCCCTTAACGATTTCGACCAGCCAAGCCGGTATTTGGTACCTGCTGTTACGAAGGCAACTAGGTTTGAGCTGGTTTGTTGTTTGCTCACGCGTCTCCCGGGCTCACACTAAACTGCTGGGGCGGGGAGAAAGAGAAGGTGTCATGGGTAGAAAAGCTTTAACTGAGCCTTTTTTTAAAGCTGTTACGAAGCTCAGAGATGGTCCAACATGCTTACTGCAAGCCTGCCTCGTGTCTCAGAGCGGCCCAAGCGATGTTGCAACTGTCCGTACTTTTGCAGCACTCATTTTCCTTGGAGAGGTGGATGAGCATCAGCTTTAAATACCTCTTCTCCGAATACTGCAAAATGCTCCTTGAAGCACTTTTGTCAGGTAATTTTTTTTCCACTGCTTAGCAACGCAGCCTGCTGCTGCCAAGAGAGGAGCCGCTCCCGGCCGTGCCGGGGACCTGGATGTCTTCAACCGAACGGAGAAAAGTGACCGAAATAGGGCAGGAGACAGAATATGCTTCATTCGTCCTCGTTTCCTTCTCCACCCTGGGCTCAAGCAGAGGCGAGACTGACAGCCGTGACCCCTCGAACACGCAGTGGTCCCCAAAATACAACTAAGCGCCTGATAAAAAGAAAGACCTACTTACGGGCTGCCTCCGCGGCTGGCGGGCCGGGGAGGCAGCACACAGCCAGCCAAGGTGCGGGGCTTTGGGTAAGGCTCAGCGCTCGTTCCCAGCAGTTGCCATCCGAATGACAGAGGCCAACGTGACAGTCTGCCCCGAAACACTGCCATTTCACCCCGGCCATCCAAGCCGGTCCCAGGGCTAAACGCATTTACCCTGACTTAGGGGACAGTTTCGCAACGACCTTGCCCACAACGGGAAGCACAACACATTTAAACAGAGCCACCGGCAGCAGTGGAGTGGGAAATCACCCGTTTGCTGTTCCCAGCCACGTTCATCGCCCCAGGGAGGAGCAGGTGAACCCTCCCGCTCCGCGTACGCCTCATTTACACCGCAGCGAGCTGCGCGCAGACCGGTGCCGCGCGGCGCCCTGGGGTTTTTCCAGCGTTGCGCAATAACTGGCTGTGCTGTTAGTTTTTAAGGAGGAGGCTGCGTTAGCACCTCGGCCCCCAGCGGGCAGCCTCGAAGGCAGCGTGCTGCAAGCCCTTTGCGGCCCCACCAAGGGATGTGAGCCCCAGCAAGCAGCACGCATACCATGCCACATCCCAAGGGGCATTTGAAAAAGCAATCAGCTGGGCAACCTGCGGCACGAGCAGGCCGGCAGCACGGGGCTGCCACCCTCCGCAGCCTCCCCTGCTTCCCTCGCTAGGAGCTGGGGCTGCAGGCGGCCATGCAAAGCCAGTCACAGCTCATTTTAGAGCCAGCCTGTAGATGTAGGTGTCTGTGCATGCTTTATTCCTGAGAATTTTATTTTTTGGACGTTTTTGTAGCGACCTCCAGTGTTTATTCTTAGCGTGTGTAACAATAACAAATCAGTTATCATTACAAAATATCAGTCCATTTAGAGAGCGAACCGAGCTCAGCCAAGTCATGTAAAATCCTGCCTAAAGTTGCTACTTTCAGCACTCAAAACCAAAACCACGGCTGTGTCAGGTCCAAACCTTTCTCTGAAGAGCAACTCCATTGTCTGTATTTTCCAGCACTCCCCCACAGACACCATTAGCACAGTGCTACTGGTTCAATTACCACAAAGGCCACTATATGTTCAAAAACACTGAGCTGTAATTTTCTTTCATTTCTCAAATCCAGCTTGCCAAATTTCTTCACGATGTGCATCGCTAAGTCACTGCCCGCATGCCCACAGGTGCTCTCCAGGCCTCCTCGCTACCGTCGGACCCAGCCATGCCTGCAGGAGAAGGTGCCCGGGGGCCAGCGGCAGGCTGCACCCCCAAAACCTCCGCAGGCTTCAGAGAGGGCAACCTCAAAATCACTGGCTGAAAAGAGTGAGCAATGAGTTGGGGCCTGATCCAAAGCCTTTACTGTCACTTCACTGAGAACGAGTTGCGCCATGAGTAACAAATTAAGGGAACAGAGTGACATCCTAGAGAAATCCCTTTAAAAGACGACAAATTTTAATTTGAGAGGTTTTCTCCAACATTAAGCAGTCTTCTTTTTTGAAACTTCTTTCCCTGGTCAGACCATGAGAATATTTCAATCATTGCATAATGTGATTTCACTTCAACTCAAATACAGATCTAAAAGTTCAAGTATGAAATTACATACTTGGCCTTTTCAAATTAATTGATCCAAATGAACAGAATAATGTACTGGCTTCCACTGCAGAACATCTTTGTTGCTAGCGAGAACGGTTGATTAGAGCTGGCACAAACGCGTTCCACACTCACTGTGAATAATAATATTCCCAGAGCAAATATTCTCAGCAAACTTAAAGAAACATCTGATTCTTGATACTTCAACCCACCCATTTCTTTTAAGATTTTAGCAAGAGCGAAGGAGTCGAAGCGCTGGGAGTCGTCGAGTGGTCACCGCACCATGCGCTCTTCATGCCTCACGCACCCCACTCCAGCCCGTCCTCCGATGTGACCTGCCCATGGAAGAGGTGTGTAAGCATATGGGAGCGGTCCCAGCTGCGAGGCTGCCCTGCCTGACGTTCCGGCGTCTCGGAGGCATCCTCCCATTGCCTCCAGCAGCCCATTAGTCAATGGGAGGCGGAGGGCAAGGGCCGAGCTCTGCCCCACAAGATCCACCTGGGAGCTGGGAGGACCCCATGGAAAAGGGGCTCTACCAAAAGGAGACTATGGGGATGGGGAAGGTCACTGAAGCTGCTGTGGAGGCAGCTCCAATCTGAACCGAGAGATTTTCCTTTAATGTAACAGAAGCTGTGAAAGCAGCAGCCCCGAGCCAGCACACAGGGACACGCAGCTGGTATTTCTGCTCAGCACTCACCTCCTTATCTGCAGACACAGCAAGTCAGAGCCAGCTGCATTTCAGTGCAAGCAGGTCTAGTCCTCACGCAGAGGAGCACAAGTGTCCTATGTACAAGGGGCCATGCATGCAGCAGCCAGGAAAAGCAATGGCCATTATCAACCCCATCCTAAAATCAGTCTTGTTCTACAAAATACCAATCATTAAAAATATGTGACACACAATGGTGTTCATATTGTCTAACTTAGGAGAGACTAAGGTCAGCCTCTAGAGATGTCCTTACTCCCTCAGAAGGAAAGGCTCCTGATTTCAGTATAAGTTGGATGGTCCAAATGTCACTCCAAGCTCCCGTTATCTTTTCAATCACATTGTCCCTGCTGGCAGTAAGGCTGGATACTGGATAGAAAATAAGGGACTTTTCCTGTTAGGGTATGAAGCAAATTTAAAAAATAGGAAAAAAAAAAAATTCAGATCAAACCAAAATTAGGTTCTTGATCTCAGGTTTTTCCAGCACACACACAAAAAAGTAATGTTTTGTTGACATTTTGGTCAACATAAATGTTCCTTTTAACACAAAATGAACAGTGTTTGGTTTTTTTCCCCTGTTACTTGACCATTTTAATTCTGCATTTTTAGATAAAAATTGTTTCAAAACAAGAAACGGTAACTTAATATGCTTCAGCTTAACATCAGGAAGTTTAGGTGCTTCCACCTACCTTTTTACGCGATGATTTATTTTTTTTTTCAGCTGAAAACTGAATAAGCTCAACGCATATTTGTTAGTGACTCTCTCCGCTCAAACTCTGTTTTCTGTTCATTTAATCCAGAAAACATTGCCTCCAACGGACCTGCAGCACCTCATTGATTTCACTGGGACATGAATGCCACCACCAGGAATTGTACTTACCAAAAGAACGAGAAACTGGCATTTTCCTGAGACCCTGGACAATAACTTGGGAAGCTATTTGCAGTAGGTCACATAGCATTTTTTCTCTGGGGAGCTGCGACAGCATCCACAATACTTACTTTTTATAATGTTCTGGGCCGAAATCAGAACGACAGCAGCAAAATGCTCAGGAACAACTTGTACATCCTAAGGCACATACATTAAGTAGGTAAGGCTGAGAACAGGCTTTCATTAGCTTGGCATCAACATAATATATGACAGCTGTTCATGTTGAGCTAAACGGTAAGGTGGTCAATTCCCAGTAAGGACAACTGAAAGTCTTATAAAGCATAATAAAACGGGGACTGTTCAATTTTCAGATACGTGCATCAGGGAGCCATTTCACAGGGTAACACTTCACAGGTATTTTCATTTTTCACAGCATAAAAGTCGCCCAGCAAACCCCCTTCATCCCCAAAACCAAAAGGCAGTTTGCAGAGAGCAGCTTCCTGCTGCCTGTACCAAGCCAGCACGGGCAGCACGGCCCTTCAGACACCCAGCACATCCTGTGGAGCAGCCGCCCCACATCCACGCTGCCAGCAGGCAGCCAAGCCCTGGCAGAGGCACTGCACGGGATGCCTGCGAGCACAGAGCTTCCTGTGCCCCGTGGCATCAGCAGGCTGGCAGTGGACCAGCGTGCCCACTACCCATGCTTGGCTGTCCCTTCCCGAGGGACCTAGCAGCCCTCCTGCCACTGCCCAGAAGCATGCATGACACATCAACAAGATGCAGCCATTCCCCCCACCAAAAATGGGCTCCCCATCATGCTGGTGAAAAAACAGGTCCTTCAGCTTCCTTGCTGGAGCCTATGTGGTCCATCGTGGCCAAAACATTCCTCGTCCCCAGCCTGCAGAAACCCCAAAGTGCTGCATTTCACAGGATGAGACTGGGCTGGGGATGTGGCTGTAAGAGATTTGCGGCAAATCAAAAGCTCATTTACGTTTTAGAAGAGATACTGAGGTTCCTCCCCTCAACTGCTAATTTAATATGTTTCCAGTACTATTTTTTTTTTTTTTTAAATCCACCAGAGTCTGGAAGCAGATGCTCCTGCAGTTAAACCAAAACTTTTACTTAGCACTGCCTGGAAAGCTAAATAACAACCCTTGAGTTGTACTGCAACATACAAGTACTAAAAATAAAAGGTAAATTATCTTGGGTGCTAGCTGCTATCACAGTGAGCCATATCTCAGGGTTTCAACTGCATCTCTGCCACACAGCCCTCCTAAAGCAGGCTTTATTGCCAAGCTTTTTTATGTGCCACTGTTCAGTCCAATAAAGCAGCCTTCTCCCAGAGAGTGTGAGCGAGATCAGGAAGCAGAACTGACTTATTTCAAGTCTCCCAAGAGCAACGGGCAATTAACACGACCTCAAGAAATTAAAAACTGAGCAAAGAGTGAATGTTCAAAAGAAAATGCAAAATTTCACAATACAAGCTGGTTTTCTTCGCAGTGGACAAGTCTCAAGGTGGCTACGTTTAAAGGTAACTAGCTTTACTGAAATGCATCAGGCATGTTCTCAGTATCAGCATTTCAGCCTTCAAAAGGTACAAACATCTAAAGGAGGCAGGTTCCCCATGGGATGATGCAGAGCTGCTTCCTCAGCCAAATGCCGACGGAGGGAGAGGGCCAGCAAGCAGAGCTGGCTGGGCCAGCCTGGGAGAAGAGGCTTTGGCAAACACAATTACTGTAAGATGCAGATTTCTTCTGCAGAACCCCAATAACGGAAAAAGCATCCAGATACTGAAGAGGTAAACGGAAAATGCAGCAAAAATGACTGTAACAAGCAAAATGTCAACTTCCTCACCAATTGACTAATTTTGGAAAGAGGAAGAGTCAAATTCAGGAACAGTATCTGACACTTCCCTACCAGAAGGATGAAAGAGGGGGAGAGCGAGCTCAGAACACCACTAACAGACCCACATCGCTGTGTGCGGCGAGGAGAGGAGGGCAGCCCGCTGAAAGCCTTGGCCAGAGGCAACATCAGGTTTAGGCCACACGCAGGAGTGTGCGTGCAGAAGTCTTTCTACGTAGAAGTCTGGAGCAGCAAAGCTGAGTGTGAAGATCAGACACCCATATGTCACCCAGGACGCAGAGGTATCTTGCTGCTTCGCAGACCTCAGTTCGGCAGTGACTTCTCCACCATGGGCTACCCTTGGGTCTCAGAGAAGCACGGGGAGAGGGGAAAGGCCCCTCAGAGCCTGCAGGCACAGGCAGGCTTCGACATTGGGGGCTCAGCCACGTCCCCACGCAGCTCTCCCATCACCACAGGGAAGGGCCTCCACACTGCGGCATCCTCCCGCTGCCCAGCTCCACGATGCTGCTGCGCTGGCCCCTCCAGCGTCATCTGGCTGCTGCCTCCCATGAGAGACAGCTTCGCGGAGGGCATATGCTCTTCATTCCGAACAAACACACACTTTACGTATCAGAGGTAAAAGATTTTATTATCCCATGGATTTTTCCTAAGAAGTAAGAGTCCTACCAGACAAAATATACAAAGCATCTTACGTTTTCTTCCTAGACAACTGCATTCTCATCCTATGAAACAGTGAGCACGTTAGTTCACCCTAGAGAACCAAGGTTTACCCTTACAGCTGGGGGATTGCACAGAGTTAGCGTATTCAATGACCAGTTAATTCATGCAGAATCAGAAGGAAGGGGAAAAAGGTCTGTATGCTCACCTGAGTGCAGGCTTAGGTTCCTAGAAATGAAAGAGAAATGCAGGGCTTAAATTTACCAGTTTGCAGTACTTCCATTAAGCAAACCAATTCTCTGACCCTTCTCGTCATCCATGCTGCAATGACAGGCTAGGGCTAGTAGCAAGTTATCACTGGAAAAACACGACGCTAGAAAAGCAAACACCCCTCTGGCAGTGGGAAACTTTCCTTACCAACCTGCATGAAGTGCACATAATTCTTCATTTTACATCATGCTTAAAGCAGAATAAGACCAAAGTGTCCTCCTCTACCTCTTAAAACTTGATGTTTATAGCTATGTTTATACAAAAAAATATATTCTCAGCCTCTAAGGACATACTAATTCCTACGGCATTACATGACCGCTTTGAGATCCTGTTTTGTTTTCACGTAATTAACTCATAGTGTTATTACTTGAAAGTTTTATTCTAAAATATATTAACTTCTTTTGTTCTGCTGAGTTAATGATTGTACTTGCATTTACTTTATCCTTCCTCTTCTAAAACAACAAGCTCATTTCAACAGATGGTGAAGAAGTCCAGATTTGTTGGAAACTAATTAACAAGAATGTGCCAAGTTGAAACTCACCCCATTCTTTCAAGCCAAAAAACTGCCTGCATTTCACGAACCTAATTAGTTTTAACTATATTTATGGAACAGAGGGAAGAATATTTAATTACTCTGCAATTCCTCTGTCTGATGATCAATAGAAATGCAGTTTTGTTCACACAATTTCTCTGCAGTATATTTATCAGCTGAATCTTGCCTTGTATCAGTATCTGTACTACAATGGTGCCTGCAGATAATGTGATACATGGCTGGACTGCAGTCATTACTATCAAAACAGCTTTCATCAGAGGACTTATACTCTGTTAAAAAAAAAAAGACCAACAAAAAACAACAAACCAAAACTACAACATTTAAAAACGCTGCTTCTGCACTTGCCAGTAACTACCAGTTCTGCTGCTGACAGCACTTTGTATGAAGGCATGGCATGCCATCCTCACACAGATGGGATCTCAACAACTCAGGAAGAGAGACCCCTGTGAACATAACTCACCTTTCCAGGCAAGCAGAGCTGGAGTTGGAGTAAGCCACCCAGCTCAACCCACAGCCATGGCCTATAGATGGGACATCAGCAGAGCTTTGGCTCCTTGCATCAAAGATTCACCTCTTTATTTACTTGGGCAAAGGGAGAGCAGATCTGCCCAGGATCCACAGCAGATGCAACTGTGTGTTACAGAAACGGCTACACAGCCTTGCACTTCACGCTCTGCTTTACGGCCAGGGCGCAGGGACATGCTGTCTCATTCGCAGCCCACCTCACCGCCCTGGCCTCCTGCCCACCCTGAACACCTGATACCCTGCATGGCTCAGGGGGTGACGCTGAGCCACGCCGCATTCAGGAGGAGGCGTGGTGAGGGGTGAGTTCAGGAGCCAGTCATAAAAACAACGCATAGTGTTTGCTTTCAGCGTTTGCAAATCTGGTCTTCAGGGGGACAGCACACAGCAAGCTGGGACCACCACCGCATGGTTTGGGCAGAAACCCACCCTCTGCTGAGCTTTCTGATTCACCCTGTCTGTAGCCTCACAACTATTCTTTTCCTAAGTGCATCCGGTTACGTATTTCTGGTCATTACATCAGCATCAAACTGGTGGTCCTCCTGTACATACACCTTCCGTCCCGGTGCCAAGGCAGCCTCAAAGCACTATACCAGCCTGAAATCGCTCAGCCAGGAAAAGGGCACCTACTTCCAGCACTCCTCTTTCTCAGCCACCCCTTCTACCACAAACCTCTCCCAAAAGAGATTCCCATCCTGTGGTATGGAAGAAGCTGCATCTGCTTCCAGGATATCTTTTACCACTGTGTAAATTTAAGCCCAGCAAAAGTCTCGGGTAGGTAGCAGGGAGAGAAGAGAATCCACTGTGAGGCCACAATGGACCCAAGAGCTTAGAGCTGCATCAAGCAAGGGAGGGAGTAAAAAAAGTAAGACACATTACTATGTCTAAAGAGAGGGCTGAAAGCATGCGTGTGCATGTGTGTGCAAGCAAAGCCAGGGAAGGTTTTATCTGAAGACTGGCTTCATAACTTTTTGCAGATAACAGTTTCGACCACAAAAGTGTTTTCAAAGTGACGAATACGATGACAGTTTCCAGCCTCGCGTCGACTGATACCTAGAAGTGATTGAAAGAGAGGAGAGGGAAATTCAGCAAACGATAATCTACAAGAGCAGCAGCAAATGGGGGAAGGAAAGCTGGTGAGATGCAACCACTGAACACTGAAATGCAGGAACAACACAGCCCATATGAAAAGCGGCATAACCTGGTCTTTGGAAGAACAGCCATATTCTCTAGGCAACGGTCCTGCAGTAAGAGCTGCCATGAGCTGGGGGAGCCGCATGGAAACAGCTAGGTTCAGCTGACACCATCTCAGTGTTATCTCAGAGACCAGAAAACCTCACAAAACCAGCAGGAGTCACAGGCTGGTACAGAGAACAGCTCTGAATGCAGCCAAGGAGGGCTTAAAATCGCCACCCCTCTGGCTGTTTGTATCCCCACATGCACTGACCCTGCTATGGCCTCAGCCTCTCCGGGAAACAAGTAATGCTCCCCCATGCCCTCAGACTGTAAGACCTCAGCTCTGGGCAGCTCTGCCAGGCAGCTGCTCCCCTCTTATGGCAACCCCAGCGGTGCCCTGCTGACAAGCAGGACCATGCCAGGGCTCCACGAGAGCCGCAGCCAGCTGTGTCGGCAGCCCCGTGCACACTTGTGCAGCTTCTGTTGGGAAAGCAACCACGAGCTACAGCCATGGTGACTTCTGCACCCAAACGCTCTCTGCACCCTGCAGCTCCCCCAGAAATCCAAAGCCAAACTGACTATAGGTTGACGTTTCAGGTAAGCCTTTAGGTATACCAGTATCTAAAAACAAATAAATACAAATACTGAAATTAAGCTTTTTTTTGCATCAATATTACCATTTGTATGTAAGATACATATTGCTGATTTTCACGAAATCATTCTAAGGTAGTCCAGTGTTCTCTCTTCACAACTTTTTCCATATTATTAGGAACTTAATTAAAGGCAATTTGCAGATCTAATCAGCTCTGAATAGCTGCCACTGAAGCGGGTGTCTCCATTAGAGAAGTTTTCCAAACAGTTCCCAACAGCACTGCTGTTAGCTGAGCCCCAGGAGCCCACAGGTAAACGAATTGCTGGCTCCTGCAACCATTTTCTCAATGTTTCTATTAGGCTGATAGACGCAGCGCTAGAAGCACAGCAGCCAGCACCCATTTGCAGCAGCAGCATCCCAGATTTGAGTTTAGATGAATTGGATGAGAAACACCTCAAAAGATCTCCTGTGCGCTTACGCCCACAGGTAAACCTCTCCTCTCACCATGAAGAGGCCAGAATGGCTGTAACAGCAGAAATGACGACTGTGATGTGGGGGGAAACAAATTAGGACAGCCACACGCGGCAAGGCTCTTACGTCTCCTCACGCTCCTCCGCTTCAGCCTGTAGGTCTCCTTGCCACTGCAGAGGTGGTAGATGAAGGAGCCGAGCTGCTCCATGTCATTGACATGCTCAGTCGCGATCATCTCCTCCTGGATTATGTATGTCTGAGGCAGGTATGTCCCTTTCTGAAACGACAGTTTCCACCAAAATAAAGCACAAACGGTGCCACGATCTCTTCCTCGAACACAAGTGTCTCACACAGAACACCAAAGGACCGCCAAACTGTGGAAATTTCACTGTTTGAATGCTCAGACTCCACTTACCGAGGCTGGTTAACATGCTTGCCTGTCCTTGCAGTAAACTGTCCCATGCTACTAGCACAGGGCACACACACAGGAGTAGATCCAAAAAAATTAATGTTCATGTAGGGGATGAAGCCACTGTAGGATCAACCCTGTTATAAACTAACCCCAGTTTGAAAGCAGGATGCACAAAGCTGTAACTCTGCGAGCACAACGAACCCATCTGGAGAGGGATCAAGGCTCAACCAAAATGCCAGGAACTCCACTGAAAATGTGCATTTTACATTTACTTCAAAAAGGGACACACACCAGTCCTGCCCAGATTCCAACAGTTTCCCGACTTTTCCACATTTCCCCCTCCTCCTTGGTCCATTCAGCACAGCCATGATGACCTCCAGCCCTTACAGCCCACAGGAACAGGGACTGGAGATGGGCACCACATTTAGAACCACCACCCTGCGTGGTAGCGCCAGGCGCTCAGGGGAAAGTGAGCTCTCGGCACGCTTCCATCACCCCAGGGGCATCGTTCAGCTCCTCCGCGCAGCACGGGAAGGCGGCTCATGCCAGGGACCGCGCCAAGGCAAAGCAGCACACGAGCTCCCCACTGTTGGGGTGGAGGTCACCGTGAAGACCCAGGTGATGAGTGGGGTGCCTGGTGGGGGGACATGGCAGAAAGCCACGTAGGGGCTGGAAAAAATGGGGAGAGAGAAAATGGGGTACCTGGGAGCATCCCGGGGATGGAGGCTGCCTTTTTCCCTGCAGGAAAGAGATCTGCTTGGCACTGGAGACTAATCTGCAAGCAGTCATTCCCCAGTGCTCAGAGCACCTTGCAGCTGCCTGGGCACCACTGCAGCAATAAGCAGCTGTGTTACAGGTACAGCTTGGGCTGAGGGGCACTTCTGAGCAGACTAGATGCTAACTAGGCCATGAAGCAAAGACTCACTTCTGGCCCCTTTTGCTTAAGAAGAGTCAAAGAAATAAAAGAACTGGCAGATCCTGGGGCCAGTATAAATACAATCAAGGGGAAAAGCAAGCAATGACAGCACAATTTCAAATACCACCTCTTCAGTTTCCACCACAGGACTGGTTATCTCCATAGAGATGTACCTGGAAACACGCTGTCTTAACTTAGTGCCGTGCTGTTGGGCTGGCATGGCCAACTGGATCGATAAAGCTCTCCTCTAACGCTGGAGCACTAGACTATTAGTGGAAGTTTGTACTACGCTAACACAACAGTTCTGCAAGAAATTCAATTATTGATTCTCAGTGGGAGAGTGCAGGAGAGGGCATGTGATCTGTGCAGTTACTGGCTGGAGCTGTCATGTTAATACCTGGGGCTGGGGCTCAGGATTTGCCTCCTTGACCTGGCAGGAGGGCTTAGAGAGAAAGACACATGCACATCACCCAGTTTCTTCATTGTTTTAGATTTACATAGCTGTGGCAGCTGAAGCAGTCGGGAATCGTCGCTCCTCCATCGCAGGACTGTGCAACAAGGATCATACCTTCAACTCTCCATCAAGAGCTTTAAGAAAACTAAAGCTTTGAGCATCTTGCGTTCTGCAAAAGGTGTGAATCGTCCATCATTTCACTGGGTCACCTCCAACCTCCTGCTGCTGCACGGGGGGAGCATCCCTCACGCCGTTTCGCTCAGATACTTATGCAGCCCTGTTCACTGAACCGTCACACCTACACAGAATAAAGCCCGCAAGAAGCCGCAGAGCTGCCATTTACGGGCAACAAGTCAGACACAAGAGGCCTGGTAATGCATACATGGCGACAGCAGGGCCAGGGCCCGAGCGGGCTCTGGCACAGCCGCGCGGGCACACAGCGAGGATGGCAGAGCACGCACAGGCACGCAGCGGCCACGCTGCAAAGGGGCACCCCGGCACCAGGCCGGGCGGGGAGCAAAGGGGAAAGGAGGTTCAGTGACTCCCCGCGTGGCCACAGCCTGCTGGAGCAAACCACTAACGTTATTTGCTGGACTGAGGTTTTGGTTCTAGAAACAGGACTGAAGCCACTGAACATCTTCAAAACTAAACTTTCAGCTGGAAATTAGTCTCGTTCATTATGGACTTGACTGGATTCAGAGGTGCACGGAAGGCAAAAGTCCCCAAGCACAGGGACCAGCACAGCTTGTCCAGCATCCAAACAGGAACACTTCTGAGCAGGGGGGCAAGTCATCAGGTGATGAAGATCCCTGCAGCCAGAAGAAATGTGCCCCCTCTGCCTGACACAGGCCACCAGCAAGGCTCTGCCTGCGGACAGGAAGATCACAGGCTCACAGGGTAATTCCGCTGGGGAGGGACCTCAGGGCTTTACCCAGTCTGGTCTTGAAAACCTTCAAGGATTTCAAGGAGGCAGCACAACCTCCCTGGGCAACCTGTTCCACTGCTTCACTCTCCTCATGGTGGAAAACTTTTTCTGAGCTCAAGATCAAGATAAACACTTAAAAACAATGCCTCTAAGGTGCCTGTTAAAACCTCCACAGACAGATTGAACACCTACCCATCCCAGTAATCAGGAAGTTATTTAAATCCACATCTGCTTTGTACTCTCTTTAAAGAATCAAACACATAAGACCATTTTAATTCTATTTTTATCCCCTTTTAAAATTCAATTTCTGATAAAAACAAAGAATCATTTTCGTTGACTCTGAGTTTATATCTGTTATTTTAGGATGTGACCAGCACTCCCAACCTCTCCTGTTTTTTTCTGGGGCTTTGCTGTCAGCTTGTACAATCCTGCCTTTTCCATTTCCCTCTGCCCCAGGGACTGGTCACTCACCACGGTCAGAAGCTGTGGCTGGTTTGGAGCGCGTTGTAAATAAATGCGTGTTGTACCCCAGCAGAGTTCCCAGCACATTCACCAGATGGTCACAGTGCATAAAACTGTGAGGACTGCTAGGAAACAAACCGCGAGTTTGACAAGGACTGGGGAGCGGGCATCTCTCAAGGCACAACATTTTGCCTCTGAGCTTAAGCCCTGCAAAGTTCACCACACTGCAGCAAGTGAGCAAAGGGAATTTAAGAAAGAGTGAGAGGTAGATTGTTGGTGGTTAATGTTTTCTTTTAAATAGACCCTCACAGAAGGGACTAAAAGACCGAGGCTCAGTGTTTTCCTTTACCTACAAAAGACCGAGATAGATATGCACCTTCTGCAGCCTTAAAAATCCTGGGTTTTTTCCCTGCTGTTAAAGACTAAATAGTATTCTATTTTAAGAAGACTGCTTTCAGTCACTGCAATAGCGGGACGGGCTTCTGAACGGAACAAAACCACTGGTACTAAACCCAATTAATGCTGGCTTGGAACAAAACTGATTGAGTCCAGGTCCGGTGTTGCAGCCCACCACACAGCGGGGAGGGCAGCACAGATTCTCCCCACAAAACGGTGAAAGCTGAACGCCTGGCACTCCCTAAGGGACACACAGCTCTCCAAATGGCAAACCGCAGCGGTAACCATGGCAAGAGTGAAAGGAGGGAATTTTTTTTTTTTTTCCCCCTTGCTTCCTATAATCAGTAAACACCAGAGGGAAGGAATCTGCTGCTTCTCTGTCACCCTGGTCAGGTTGATCCGTCATGCCAGTGTTACTGTGCTATCTGCAAAATTAGTATTTCAGCTAAACCCACTGAAGCCTTCACTCTACATGAAGGCTCAGCTCTGTCAGGGCCAAGGCTTACTTTCACAGACACAACAGTTTTGATTTCCCATGAGCTTCCACTAGCACCCATAAGCCAACTCAAGAAAAGCATGCAAAATAAGCAGGATTTCAGCTGTACCTTCACGTTAACCAGCAGCTCCCACAGGTTGCGAGGAGGCATCACGATAGTGGTGTTCAGCTCGATGACGTAGCATTTATCCAGCGTTATGTCATGATAAGCTGTCAGACCCTGCATTCCAAGCACAGAAATTAAGGAATTGAGCCCTTCGCAATGAAATGTGGCTGTGAAAAATGGGTGAAAAGAGGGAATTCAGGGAAGAGAAGAAATTGCTTTAAACGACAAACCCATCCAAGGACCTCTCTACCAAGCAAGACGAGCAGGTTGGAAAATCTGAGAGGGCCTTAGGAAGGAGGACAGCTCAGTAACAAGATCATCGGAGACATATGTGACAACAGTAATAGCGCTAGGCCACAAGCACCGTGCTGGTGCACCCCAGCTCAGCTCAGTGCTACGCCCCTAAAGGCCCCAAGAGCTCCTTACTCGCTGGAAATCATGGATGATATCCGCAGGGTCGCTCCCTCCAAACTGGGGCACCGGGACGTTGATTTGCTCATAGTTCTCCTCAATGTAAATCCTGACGTCTTCGTGCAACTCCAGTTGCCCTTTGAACGGCGAATACAGCGAGTCTTCGTAAAGGACGCTGCAGTGAAACACACTCTCGCGAGGCAGCTGTGGGGATGAGATCCAGGAAGAGGTACAACACTCATACACCCCACACCCCATTAACAGCTACAGCAAACGCGGGAAGAAATGTAACCATACTGCGTAAAAACACTCTTTTCAAACAGATGCCTGAAGGTATTTCAAGGTCAGTCTTTTTACCAGAAAATGTTCTTGATGAAGATAGCGCAAAACACCCTTGTAAAATGACTATGCCTCCTTTCCTGCTAGCCAGGTCCAAAGGGAACAAAGGATTCTCCGCGGGATTTCATGAGGAGTAATTCAGAAAGGCAGACTTCCTGCCTGTAGGCTCTTAAATTTCACTGCCAGGCTGTTCACATCCCTCCATACACATGGCTTCCATTTTTCTACATAAGGCAGATAAGCTTGAGGTGAGCACAGCATCATTTCTGAAGGCACTAGTAGCTTGGGTATGGCAAACGCAGCAAAACCAAGCAGCTTCGCCTCACTGCAAAACAGGAGCTGCTGCTCACCAGGACTGCAGAAGCACAAGGTATGGGCACGAGAGCTAACGCAGGGCGAGCAATCCAGTTTTGAGCACGAGGATCACAGGGACAGACTGCAGCCGTTGGAGACAGAGACATAACTGCCCCATTGCCTTGGTCTCCAAAGCATCTCTGACTGTGTTGAAGAGGCTTTGCTGTGCCATTGAGTATGAGCTGTCATTGGAGATCACAGGCAGTTGGGGTGACAACAAGCGGCCCCAAATGGACTGGCTGGCATTTCCCAGTGCCATTCAGCATGCGCCAAGGGTGTATTACTGAGTGATGGACTGAACGCTGTCCATAACCTGGTCGACAGCCTTCCCTCAGTGCCTGGAGGCTTCTCATAAGGAAATGTCTACACCAAAAGACCTGCAACAGGGCGCCATCACACTAACATAGCAGTGTGTGGGAGGGTTGAGCAGGCCTACGGCTGTCACAGCGTTTCCAGATCAGGTATAAATGAGCATGGGTAATAAAACCCTGACATATCTTAAAACAAAGATTGCAAATTAGTTTGACAGCAAGAAAATTTAAGGAGCAAGAGAGTGTATAAAAAGACTATATTGCTGAGTGGATAAGTGCTGGCTGCAGAGACAAAGGCAGCCGGTGGTCCTGGGAGAAGTCATTCACTAATAGCTGCTCCGCAGCAGAATGAGGACTTCAGTGCAAATCGCTGCCCTGGGGTTTCTTGGCTAAACACTCAGCAAGCCACAGAGCTGAGCAGTTTCCTCCTTAAAAAGCAGCTCTGCCCTGTCTCATTCCCTATGCTCTGACCCACCACAAGGCTGCTAGCCCAGTGCCTCCACTAGGCCAGGCTTTGCAAAGACTACGTGGAAGAAAAGCGCTGAATTTAATGGAGGTCGAGGGTTCACCTTCCGTACCATCTCCCACTTACTTTTCACTTCTTCATTTGCTTTATTAATAGCAGCACCTATTTCTGTTACACGTACAGAATTTTGCCTAAAAAACCTACCGCAAAAAGCTGTTTCCTGGCCTGTACCTCCCTGCTCTCCCCAGGGCTTGCTCTCCCCTCACAACAAGCCATGCTTTCAGACTGCCTTACCCCTGACAGCAGCAACGCTGGGTTTCAAAGGTAGAACTGGCAGGATATTTTCATGGAGATAAAAAAAAAGAAAAGCAAAACAAAGCCACAAGGGAGAGGAAGAGCAGGGTTTCTGGAAGGCCCTTCCTGGCAGTCAGGATGGAGGTGAGCCTGAGCCTACCGCTTAAGATATGCCTCGTCTGCAGTGCCCAGAGGACTGGCTCCTGAGTTACTGCAGCACAAAGCAATAAGTAACAGCATCACCTCTTTCAAAGGTTGAAGCAGCTTGTCTGGCTGCTCCAGCTGCAAAGCCAGCAGTCCTCCCCGACTCACCCCTACCTGGGTGATGAAGAAGTATCTGTACACATACATCGATGCAAAGACCAAGCCCAGGAGCAGTACGAGGAGACCCATGGTCAGGTAGCACACCCCGCTGAGCGATGACCTCCGGCCCTGCACCGTGGGAGATGACTCCTCCTGCAAGATGAAAACAAGAGCATCGGTCAGCTGCCGCTGCAAAGGATCAGAAAAATAAACCATATTTTATGCGAAGGCCGCGCATGCGTTTGTGATGCGTGACTGAGGAAGGCAGGCACCGTCCTGCAAAGTGACTTCACATCTTGACAGCATTCTGGCAAGAGTAAAACAACTCTTGTGCATTTTGCTCTCCCACCTCCCCATATATATATATTTCCATATATATTTAAAAAAAAAGTGTGTGTGCATGTGTGAACATACACACATGCATGTATACTCTGCTTCCCACCAACTGCTCAGAACAAAGTCAAGCTTTGTTTCAGTGGGTGATAAGGATTGACCAAAAGAGAAAAAAGTTCTTGGCTACTGAACGTAACAGCATTTATGTATTTATACCCAAAATTCTTTGTTGAAATGCTGCCACTCTTGCAGGATTTTTCAGGGGAAATTTTTGAGATGTAGATTACTGTTCCCAGAGAGGTACCTCTCTCACCCCTGCCAGGGTGAACCTACCCAAACAGCTGTGTTGATCTCAACTTCATTTTCAAGCAGATTCCTGTGCGCCTTCCAGGAATATGGTCAGAGCATCAAAAGAAAACCATTTTTAGAGTGCTGCCCTATCTATATAGACAGTAGCCAGCTCACCTCATTACAGCACTCGAAAAGGAGGGCAGTGCAAAGGCAGGGTTACCTCCTGGGGACCACACATCCCAGCCTACGATGCTCTTGGTTTTACCACCAAAAATAACCCTCCAAAATCTCAAGCAGGAGGATGTAAGGCCTTTCAGAAGCAGATGAAAGAAGGCAGTTCAGAGATGCCCCAGTTTCCGCACAGAAGAGCTGAAAGCTGCCCTCAGCCGAGCAGGCAGGCAGGGGAGAGGCGCCAGGCAGGGCTGCTGCAGATCAACTCCCTCTGCACAGTACGTGATCTGGGGTGTTTGATTAGAAAGGCACTCTCCATGGCTAGCCAGCGACAGGTTGGAACTGGAGGAACAGATTTAAAAGCCAACAGCAGCCTCTCATTTCTAAGATGCATCACTTTTTAAAGGAAGAGATGTTTCTCCAAGGTAACATTGCTAAAACCTGCGGGGCAGTGCAGGTGCTGGAGCACCGAGGGGAGATGCTCCTGGGTCCCTGCCACCCTCCAGCGGCATGAGACCAGCTCTGCCCGGCGGAGCCAGCAGCAAACACTTTTCTGCCCTTTCCCTGCCATGGAGCCGCCCTCAGGAGAGCAGCAGTTCGGTCCCAGGCTCGGAGGCATCAGGTCGCGCCCCGCAGGGATGCCCCCACCTCCCCAGCGCCTGAGCTCCATCGTGGTGCAGAACAGGGGCAGAGCCAGCATCCTGCAACCCCTCTGCTACCTGCTCCCCTCCCAGCCAACGCAGACTGCTCCAGCTATCGACTTTTTTTTCTAGCCACATTCAGACTGATAATTGCAAAGACCAAATTGCTTTGGGAGAGCTACAATTCCAGTACACCTCCAGGAGAAATTAATCTGTATTTATTTCTCCTTCATCCCAGCTGTTGAAGACCTGCAACACCTCTATTCACCGCCAGCTCCCTACACTGAAGGATCAGTGTAATCAGTTTGTCGCTGCTCCTCCAGCAAAGAAAGGGATGAGCAAACTGAAAAATACCACATTTTAAGTTCACTTCCAATCTTTCCCTTCCTCTCTTTCTGCAGCCGAGGGGCAGCAACTGACAAGCCACAAAGAAAAGAAAAAAGGAAAAAAAAAAATCCCATTACTAGAAGAAGTTTAAAGGCTCTCTGACATGAACTGCTTGGACACCACAGTCATGCTGAATGTCAAGTGTTTCACAAAAACAGATTTCCCGAGATACTTGTCATCAGAGAAAGAACAGACAGTGGAGGTGAAGAGGAGCAAAAAGATCTCCTGCTACTGACACTGAAGCATGGCTAAGAAAATGTTTAACTCTGCAAGTGAATTACATCCAAAAGGTGCCAGATTCCCGTGATGGATAATACATTGCTCGCCTCCTTGGTGAGCTGCAAGTGCTAACTCCATGGAGAGCTTGAGGAGAGGGTTCAGAAGGACACAGCAACTCAGGGAGGAAAAAAAAAAAATACTCCCACCAAAAAGAAAAACTGATTAAAGAATGGTAGGGAGGGGCAAACAAGCCCTTGCTGGTTTACTATTTGCTAGAGCAGCTCTGTGCTCTTTGCACAGCCAAAGACACAGTGAGACATCCCACCTCTCACTGCCAAAGGAGATGAGTTCAGCTCCCTACAAAGCATTCCTGGCTTTGGGAAAAATGCCTGCATTTTGCATTTTGGGAGGAGGTGGGACAAGGGAAGCAGAGCTTTGCCCTGGACAAAGTTACCAAACGCCAGGAAAAATGAAAAGAAACCCTCAAATTCTAAGAAAGGAAAGAAAAACTCAACAGCAACCATTCTGATGGAGCGGCAATTAATGCAATGAGGTTAAAAATGCTGCCAGGCAGGCCAAGGGGAACAATTAACCACAGTCCTGCAAAATATTGCATTAAAAAAATCACCTGCACTAACCTTCACTAAAATATGCATCTCCATCCCCCAGCCCAGCAGATTAAAAGGCCACCAGCCTTTGTCTCTACAAATGAATTACAATTTCAAAGTAACTACACGTCAGTCAGCACCTCGGCTTCAGGCTGGAGGCGTTCCCAGCGCTGACAGCCTGTGGATGGAGCAGTGCACAACAGCTTTAACAGCATTTCACTCAGGATAACAAATCCACCAGGTTGGAAAAACCTGAGAAACTTCTTCCACAGGCTGCTGCCCTGCTCATGCCACAATATACCTCCTTCCCACAGGACCACCACTCCTTGCACTTCTAATGGGAGTATTTTAAAAAACACGGGAAATCCATCGCAGCTGATTTCCTTCTGTTCTTGCCATAGGAACACCTGGCTCCCCAGGGAGCAGCTTTCCCTTAAGTTAATCTTATCTTAAGAGAACCAGGTGGTCCCAGCAGCAAGCTGCAGGAAAGCGATCCCCACCAGAAAGATGCCCAGGACGAACCGGCAAACCAAATCATGCGCCGCGCTCACGCCGCATAGCAGACTTTGCGGATCTGTCAGCATTGCCGGTCCTCCATGAATTTCGGTGGTGGGGAAAAGAATTAAACTTGGCAGCAGGGTTCTCCTGAAGAGCAGATGACACCTTCAAGACATGCGTTTCCACTGAGGACAAAAATCAAAATATTAACACACAGAAATGCCGTACATTCACCAGATGTTTAACAATATTCCACAAGAATTCATTAACCAGACACTCTTCTTGCATCAAGCCATCCTACTAATTTTCTGCCTCAAACGACTATTTGGGTTTTCTTGGCCAAGAGAAATGGGAAAGCTTGGGGTCAAAACCATCCCTGGACAGAGGAAGGGACAGGTATTTCACTGCAGCAAATGAGCTTTCCTTTTCTTTTTTCATCATTTTAAACACAGAATTCCAACAGATGGGCGTATTTTACACAAAAATCAACATAAGGCCCTTCCTCCCCTCTCTGGGCTGTGCAGAGGACAAAAAATAATTTGTTTTTCCATGAACAAACAGGTGGAAAAGCAACAGTAGTGGAAGAAGGACACAACGTCCACAGTCCAGGCACTACAGATGTGCACGCCAGGAGGATACACAGGCAGATCCACAGCTCTGCAGAGTGTCCCACCGCGATTTCAGGGCAGGAAAACCCTGCCACTCCATGCAACGATCCTTTCTTTGCTCCGCATTTCTTGGCACCACCACATGCTCCAGCACAGGCAGCGGAAGCCGCCGCTTTGCTGACCCTACGTAAAGGGCCAGGCCGGCTCCCTTTCCAACGGGAAAACTGGAAGAGGTCACGGGCAGAGCTCCTTCCCCTGCGCAACTCGAGGGGAAGGCACAACTCGCTCTTCCTCGCATGGGCGACGGGGGAAAGCATCCCGCCCTCAAGGAGAGCGCCTGCGCATCTTGATTTTCTGCCAGGCATTGTCCTGCTAATACTTATCCCACGGGGCGAGAGACAGAAGCAGCTCCAGCACGCAAGCCTGCCTAACCAGACATGCTGACTCGGCTCCAGTTTGCAGGAGCAATTGCTTCGCAGACACTCAACCCAGCAGCCAGCAGCAGACAGGGTGCTGGAATATAAAAAGGAATTCCTTTCCTTGGATAAAACAGGCTCTTCACTCTGCTTCAGTGCCCTGCCTGGTCATGGGGATGGCACAGAACAGAGCACAGGTGGCAGATACCCAGATGGGAGAGGATGAAGTTATGATACAGACCATTTGGTAGAGGAGGCTTGAAATTAGCCTGAGGGGGGAACAAGTCCTAATTCAGTCTTTGCGGATTTTTGTCAGAATTTCAGGTCTTGCTGAGGACATGATGAAAATGGCTGGTGTCCTGTTAGCCCTATTCGTTACTGAACGGCTAAGGAACGTCTCTCCTACAAGGGGACAGAAGCCTGGCTGTGCTTTCCAGGTGCGATGTCCGGTCCACAGCATGGAAATCGAGTCCAAAAGCCAGAGTAACACAGAGCAGGGAAACCATCAACGCCTGCCAGGCACTGCCAAGGGCACCTACTGCTGAGCAAACTCTCCTGGCTTCACGGCACTGAGCCTTCGGACACACAACACCAGCAAGAGCTGCTAGCAATAACCATACCCAGTGAGGTGGTGTTGCCTCTCATGAATACAGTGTAGGGTTATGAAAAATAGGTATTTGATTCTATCACTCCTTCACCACCAGTGTCTTGCTGAAGAGGACACAATTGAGGAAATTAAAGGTGTCGTGTCATGCCTTGGTCCCTCCTGAGTCGCACACCGCCTCAGCAGAGGTGGGCTCAGCTCATGCCCTTTTCCTGCTTTTTCAGCTTTGGAAACAGCTCTGAGTTCTCCACAAACCATTTTTCCTGCACTTCTGAAACAGAGAGGTTTGCAGTCTTTCATTTTAGGTGTAGCAGGCCCTGACAAACAAGGGACACAGCTTGGCAAGTGTCTAAATATACACCCCCAACAGGCAAAGAGGCTTGGGGTGGCTAAAAATAGTAGATGTGATTTTGACGACTGACAAGTAAGGAGAGAAATGCGATGCAGCGTAAATACTCAAAGGGACACGGTTTGGAGAGGAGTGCTGTCTGAAAGGCAGCAAAATATGTCATCCCTCTTCGGCAGGTTGCTTGTTTCAAGGGAGCAGCAGCCTGAAGGCTCAACGTAGAGGTACTGACGTAACTACAGACACTGCCACAGGCAGCCATGGCTTCCTCAAAGGACGCATGCTCGAAACCTAAGAAACCCACATGAGAAAATCTAATTGATCTCGCCGTTTACTCATTTTTGGTAACCAGAGGCCAATGTGGACTACAGGAAAGGAAAAAAATTAGTTTGAAGTCTCTACTTCCAGCACATCAAGTCCCATATTCACAGTCAAAATCAGTTAATGCTTTACAAAATGTAAGGACTCGCAATAGCGGCACCTCCATTGACTTCAGATGGAAGGAACCCCACAGGTGACTGCTGGAAAATTGTAGTGCTGCTGCAGCGGGTGTAAGCTGGTACGGACTGACCTCTCCTCTGACGTGCCAGGCTCAGCTTTGTGTGTCACTTCTCAGGAAACCGACTCCCATGTCCACACCGACGCAGCCTGATCTTCCTGCATGCAAAGCAAAGCCCTCTCATCCATCCACCCCACAGCCAGCATCCCTACTGCCTCCAGGTGCTGGGCACTGCTGGCACTTACTGCTGCTGCTCTGTATGATAAAAAGCTCCGGAAAGTTTGCAGGATAAATTGTAGGGCAAGGAGATGCAGACCTGCCTCCCAAAGACTACCACTCCCGTATTTCGGCATTCAGACCCAGGACAGCTCGGTGGTGAAGAGCCCCCAGGGACAGCCACAGCAAGCAGGGGTGGCCAGCCAGGGTTCGAGACTGGAGCACTCGCCAAGCTACAGTTCTGGAGAAGGAACATGAGAGACTACGCACAGGGCAAAGGCAGACGGAGGAAGACAAGGAGGAGGAGAGGAACGGAGAGAGATAAACCGTCGCAGCCAAAGCAGTTCATCCTTGCACCCGCCAGAGCATCTCCCACGCTCCAAAAAAAGCTCCTCTGCCAGATGAACAAAAAAATAGTCCTGTCCTCAAGAGCAGCTATGCCTGGAGGGAGGAGAGGGAGTGAAAGGAGGAGAAATACCAGGTGATCCCAAGCAGACAACAGTGCCAGGGCCACCGCCCCGGCGGCGAGTCGCAGGGGTCAGCTCTCAGCTCTAGCAATGAGGGGCCGCTGAACGAGCCTGTTACCTGGAAGCAGAGTCTTCCCAGGCTGAAGAGCATTTCTAGCGTTTTAGGTCAGAAAAGAAAATAATGTGTGCATGCATGACGAGGGGGAAGAGAGATACACACACACGTGTATATATATGGCACACAGTTTCCAAGGCAACCAAACTCTCTGCACGCAGTACTCGAGCAGCGCTTGTGCAGGGCACGCAGCAGCATTTCCACAGAGAACACAACCGATGGCTTTTGGACTCAAAGATGCCTGGAAGCAAAAAAAAAAAAAAAAGCCCTGTAATTAAGAGACTATCACAGCCGAAGGCAAAAAGGTTGCAATAAATGAATCTAATCACATCTTTAAACGACACCACAGCACATGACTAGCAACAAAGCCACCTGCCTCAGGAGTCACTTCACAGCACTGGAAATTAGAATATCAAAAACAACCACTGGCTAATTAAAACCCCCAGCTTTGTTGCTACACGACAAAGACAGCAGGATGTTAAAAATACAGCCTTAGCATGTAGGAGCTCCTATGCGCTCAGTGCTCATATTCTCCTTCTCCCTCATCAGCAAGAGAGATATAAACACCCCCTTTTTCCTCTTTTTTCCATTCCCTTCTGGAACTAAGGGGCTGTTTCTCCTCCCTCTTTGCACAGGGGTGAGGAATGAGTTTCCATATATTTTTTTATTTTATTTTTTGGCAGAGGCACAACAACTTCCAGCTGGAGTTTTTCCAGCCTCCTTCTTCTCTTTCCCAGGAGTAAAACCATCCAGAGCACTAGCAGAGCCAACAAAGCCCTTTGTAAAAATAAGACTGTTCTTACCAGGCACATCGCTAAAGCCCAGAGCGTCACACTGAACGGACAGGCCAAGAGAGAGAAAATAAACCGCTGTAATAAAGAGGCAAAAAAATGTCCCAACCTGGGTATTTAACAGCCTGACCGCCAAAATACAGAGTCTGATAAACACGGCCCAACTTCCAGAAATCAACAGGAGCTGCAGCCACTCACTGTGATCCTGGGGAAAAAAATCAGTCCCTGCCCCGGGGCGGCTCCACCACCACAGCTAAAAGGCTCTGGAGCACCTGGGCAGACCACACCTGGGAGAGGGAAGGAGCAAGCACAGTCAAGTGAAGGCCAGGGGTGTTTGTTTTTTTTTGCAACCCTGAAGTGGGAGGTGGCATTAAAAGGATGGGAATTTTCCTCAGGAGAAGAACGAAGGTTAAGCTTTGGCATTGGGTCTCAAAACCTACCTAGAACAACTAAAGACAAAAGGCAGCTCAAGCAAGAGTGAAGCACAGCAGCTGCTCTGGGAATAGGGCAAGCTCTTAAATCAAGGCGTTGACAAAGTTAGAGAGAGACTTGATTCAAAGGTAAAGACATATGTGGTGGGCAGACACCGGACTCCTTAAAAGACCTTTGGCCAATGCTAAAAATATTCAAGAACATTGAGAAGCTGAGGCAAGGAAATATCAACAGCTTTCAGCTTGTTCTTGGTGTAGCCGAGTCCTCCTTCTCCTCCCAGCTGCAGCGAAGCTGTTACCAGCTGCCCACAAAACCAGTCTGCTTGCTTCCACCTTCATGCGTGGCTTGGGAAGAAGCAAGCCACAAGCCTGGCTGTCCACCAAAACGACGAGCTGTCCTGCGGCAGGACAGTGGGACCGCACGCTTGGGGAGGAGCTGGACAGACTTCCCTTCCAACAGCCACACACTCACCTTTTCCCAAACTAAAATTGTACAATTGCTCCGATATAAAACAAACACACCTACCAACCTGTGCGATAGGCCCAGGGAGTCCTGAGCACAAGCCAAGAGAGATAGCGACTGATTTTGCAAAAGGTATGCAGGATTGGGTACTGTCTCAACACATCTGAAAGCAAAAAACACGACAGGTTAAAGACCTCCACACACATCGAAAGGTTTCACACTCTTTCCCCTGAAGCTGTTCACCACCAGTGATGGCTTTGGATCCTAATGAAGCACCAGAGCAGAGCAACAGTTGGGCAGAGGACTCACCTGAACACCGCCACTGGGCTCTAACCACTGTTTCCCCCCAGGAAGCTCCATGTCCAGATAGTTCTGGGGTCCAACCACATGTACAATTTAAAACTACAGCACCCACCTCTGAGCTGCTACAGTCAGGCACATGGAGATGGTCAAGAGCAAATTGGCCATTTTGGAAGTCACCAAAGGCAAGCCTGGCACTGCTTGATCTGGTTGTGGCCAAAGAAGCCATCGCTGTCCCACCTCACTCTTCCACTAGAGGCGACTGATTCCCAAAAAGCTGTCAGAAAGGAAACACTGCCATGCCCAAGACGCTTAGGAGCTGGAACAGCCAAGATACTGCCTTCTGCTGGCTCTGCAGATGGGAGGAGGCATTAGAGCTGTAAACCCATACTATTTGCTCCGAGCAGAGGGGTCAGGGTCCAGCACTTCCCGGAATTCAAGCTGAAGCATCTTAAGAAAGAACCAAATTTCAGGTTATAACACTTGCCTCTTCCCTGAAAATCAGGACTTATAGGGTCACACCATAAAATGAAGTCACTGCTCTCTTTCAGAACACTAACAGCAATTATCTCTACTCCCAGCAGCCGCTTAGGAAAACCCTGACAGTCAGTGCTACACTCGAAAATCCACCACAAAGAAACAGTGACTAGTTTAGCAACAGCAATGGAGAGGAGGCAAATTTACCCTTCTCAGCTTTATTGTTCAAACTGACTTCAACAGTATGGCATGGCAGCAAGGAAGACAACTCTGCAAAGCTAGTGCAGAGGGATGAATTAAAAAAAATCAAAACCCCTCACATTGTCCTCCCTCAAACAGTAACACTGGCCTTAAAAAAAAAAAAACAATACAAAACATGCCTAGGTTCCCACACATCACCTGGGAAGAAAATACCCATCCAGAAATGAAAATGCCTTTTCCATCTCCTGTAAACCCACTAATGAGCAAAGATCTGGTAGCGCAAAAGCAGGAATTGCAAAACCGCACAAGGGCAACTCATCCTCCACCTCTCCAGACCTGGAAGCAGCGCTCTGCTGCGCGGGAGCTCCCCTCCCCTGAGCAGCCGTACGCGGCACCTGCCAGGCCACCCCTCCCCGAACAGCCACGCGAGCAGCACGGCGCAGCGACAGGGCGACAGCCAGCGTTCTGCTCATCGCTGCACCGCACAGGGCTTCTCACAGCAGAGCAAGGAGGGCTCCTGTCCCACGGGTGTATTAACACATGCAGCGTAAGCAGCAAAGCTTCCGCCTCACACTTACATTTGGTTCACCTGTACCCTTTAAAATTGTTTCTTTTTAAAGTTATTTCTTGGTTTTCTGTGTTTTGCCAAAGAAATTGCTGTGCCCAAAGCGGGTAAATGCAATAGATTCTTCCCATGTAAAGAGCACCTATGTGCAAAGCTGTGTTGACTTTGGCTCTCCTCCAGCTTTGGGAGAATGCACACCTCTACATGGACATTTCAAGTTTCTCCATCTCCAGCTCTTCAGTCTACATGTCTTTGGTGAAATAAAGCACTGTGTTTCCAAATTCAGTCGCATCTATAACATTTCTGCTAGAAATAGTCATTCCCTCTCTAATCCTCCTGCCAGCTTTAGCCAGATCCTTTGTCATTCTCAGCTGGAATATCAAATGTTCATGTCCAGAGTCTGGTAAGGTACTCAAGTCTAGTATTTCACTAGAGAGGATCCTTTAAGGGTCTGGAGATGTTTTTTCCAATTCGGCCCTCTTCCTCTGCTTCCGAGGCATCTCCAAACCACGGAGAACTGAGAACCAGTGACAATGCTTCTTTTTAAGCTGATGACTCCATACAGGACACAAAAAGAAGACATCACTTCAGCCCACATGGATATGGGAGGGTTGGGCAAAGGCCAGGAATAACCTTCTGTTACAGGAGGCAGCTTCTTCAAATTAGCATCTACCATGTTTAGATCCCTAAATCAAGACCTCAACATGGTGAAAATACCCGCAGCTCAGGGGCATCAAGCCTGGACTCAAGCCCACAAGCACATCAATGAGCATAATCAATCCACACTGCTGCCAGCTAGTTCTTCTCCCTTTCTCCGGATTTACAGCTTGCTTTGTGAAAAATCCTGTTTAACAGAATTTTCCTCACATCGCCTTCCCTCGCCATCTGTCTTCCACCTCACAGCATCCTGCAAGGAAGTCGCTCACAAAACCCAGCATTGCATTGGCACAGCAGCTTCCACCAAGCTGGCATGACACCGCTTTACAGGGATTGCTGTAAATGCCGTGGGGGCATTTACAGAGATGCCTCCACGGCCAGCAAGAGCCACTGCTCCTCCACCTGCCCCACATGCCGGAGCCCAGCTCTGGAGCGTCACTGCTCACGATGCTCTGGTACGTCCAGGAAGGCCTGAAGCGGCATTGCCGCCTGTCCTGCTGATCTGCAGCCACCTCCCATGAAGCACATGTCCTCTTGGGCTTGCTCGGGCAGATGCAGAGCAGTCACAGCTCACCGTGCCCACCTGAGCACAGGAAGACGCAGGGGAGCGGGGGCACAGCAGCAGCCCCAGCAGCAAGGCACTACCTGTCTGCTAAGAGCTCTGCATCCACAGTGGTCCTGCTCCTCGCTGGGGGGTTTCGCAGGGGCAGTGACAGGAAAGACAGTTTCCCCGGCACCAGGGAGGCAGCCGCCCCCTCAGGCAACACGCTCCCCAAGGGTTTCAGGGGGCTTGACAGGCCTGCGGCATGGAGAGAGCTCTCCCAGTCCTTCTGCTTCGCCCATGAAGTCCTCCTCTCCCACCAGCCAGGCCTGGCAGTCACGGCTTAAGCAGACACCGTCCTCCCCTCGACGTTCATCCTTCCAGCAAGCCAAAGACAAACACGATCACACGTGCTGTCTCAGCACCGTCTTTCCCAAAGGCAGGACAAGAAGGTTTGCTTTCTGCTTCCTCTCCCCAAAGGGTTCTGTGAAAGCAACCCCCAGCGCACACATGTCTGCAAACCATCCGGCTCCCCATGGACACCCTGCGCTGCAGGGTTTGCCGCAAGGCACGATTCACCCCTGGCCAGCAGGGAGGAGCGTCTGGCACAGCCCTTGGCCCGGGCAGCTGAGCAGCCATTCTCCACTACGTACAGAGCGAGGGGTATGAAAGGTGCCTCTTCCGTCCCGTTCTTGTCATTTACCCCTCGTCAAGCAGGAGTTGTTAATGAAACCCCTTCTCCTCTGGCTCTTGCGCTGCCTCTGCAGAATAACGAGCTGCAGGTATTAGAAGGGTTTACAAGGAATCAGACAAAAAACAAAACCCAGACCAAATTTTGACTGGAGAGCTCCAGCCATCAGTTTTACTCAGTCCCTGTGGATTTCAACGTCCATCACAAACACAAGGAGCAGTTAAAGACACAGCGTATGTATTTATTTACATTTCAGACAGTAAATCTGGAGTCCAATTAAAACTCACTGAATACTATTTTGTATCTGGAAAAATATTTTCCAATGATCACAACAAATTATTTTACTGACTGCATAACCTCAAACTGCCTTCTGCTCAAAGCTGCTACATCCTCCCAGCTCCTACTAATGACAAGAAGATTGTTTCTTTTGTAAGCCCTTAAAATGTTGCAACTGCCTCAAAATTCTGCAGATTTTTCTGACAGAGTTCAAATGGCATATTCTTTCTGATTCACACTAAGCTGCACAGGGGGAAAACAAGGCTCAGCACATGCGAGCTTGCTGTCAGGACTCCTCACCAACTACTTTTCAGGACACATTAGCATCAGACATCTTCCTGCCTGCCACATCTTTGCACTCACAGAGCACCTGCCAAAATTCACAGGCTGCGGAAGCTGCCGCTGAATCATTTCCCAGCTCTGGCTCCTATCATTGGGATTGAAGTTGTGAGGATCAAAGAGGAAAGGAATGCAGAGCATCTTGTTTGCATGTCACCAATGCCATTTTGCTGCAAGGCAGCTAGAGAAAGACACACACAGACAGGAATTATTGGCAGCAGGAGAGACAGCATGGCAAGAAAGCTTGGCTACTAAAAGACCAACCCCACAGGTTGGGTGTTTTACAAAGCAGCACACCCCCTTGGTCCAGCTAAGTACAAACTACCCCAAAGAATCCAGTGTCATGGATACCCTGAAAAACAGCATCAGGAAAAGGCCACCTTTTTGTCAGTGGATGTGCTGGCTCCTGGACAGCCTCATGCTGCACTAACTCACCACAACCTGCTCCTGCCCTTCTGTCATGGGTCTTATGCTGATTTTCTTACATGTCTGTCTGCTGGAACTGAGAAACTGCTGAAGAATCCTTGTTCTAAATTCATGTTTTTAAGTTCCTTTGTAGTTCACATGGACTTAAAAGAACGACATCATGCTCCCCAGGAGACAGGGAAAGGCCCAAGGCAACATAAAGAATCCAAAATTTATTATTTGCTCCCTAAGCCAATTTCATTCATCTGGCATGAGCTGAATCGGAATAATTTTGATTGCTGGGATCTGGCAGCACTAACAATGGAAATACGCTTCTGTTACTTTCAGTTGTCGTTTTATTATTTTTTTAAACTCCTTTTCTCACAGTGCTGCTGAGAAGGAGGCAGATCCTGCCAAAGCTCGCGCAGCATCGGCAGAATCACAGACTTCCCAGCTGCGGAAAGCTGGTTTAATGGCAGCATGAGCTGGAAGTCCAGTGCAATCGCCAACTTTCAGGGTTGGACATTAAAGGTGGGAAGAAACCTACCACCTTCTTTTGCTCCTAATTAGGAAAGACGAAGTCTGGAAGTCACCGAGAAATCACAGTTGGCCACATCCCCCCATTACAGGTTTCTACAGCTCCTAGGCATCAGATGAATAGATGCAATCAGGACAGACCGAGCACATTCAGACGCTGACAGCACAGCCGAGAGCTGCAAGCGCGCCCGTGCGCGATGTGAGAGATCATTACGATGCAAGCGACTCCCCAAACTCTCTGCAGAACGGAGCAATCTCCTGAAGCCCCTGCTGCAGAGCAGCTCTCCAGGGCAGGTAATTCCCACTCGCTTGGTAAGGCACGTGAGGAGGGGTGGTCGGCACTACTGCAGGAACAGAGTGAAACCACAGCACCCCCACAGTTCTTTAAGATATTAGGGTTCGATAAGTGATTACACTGCACGCACAGTCTGAGGCATTTACGAAGAATACAGAAATGTCATTGAAGTCTCCTGCTCTAAGACAGAAGCGCTGTAACAAGGCGGACTTGATGCTGTAGGTCAGGTCCACCTCCCCGGACAACACCCTCCCACTACGCAGTGCAGTATTTACCCCAGCAGGTCCACCCTCACAGATGAGCTTGCAAGCTGGGGCTTTTCTAGCACAAGAGACTTCAGAAACACTCTGCTCCCGACCAAACACAAGCACCCATTTCACCTTCCCCTCCTCAAGAGGGGCAGCCACACCACCGGTACATGTACCGGCACTGCCTGCCAGTGCCTGCCCGTGGCTCACGCAGCCTGGACGGGACTCGACATAACTCTACCCCCGGGCCCCAGCCATGCTCTGCCTCTGGTAGGGATGCCCCAACGCCCTCATTCACCTCGCGCCTGGCAGGATCCCAAGCTCCGCAGGCACGAGCGCTCGCTCCCCTCTGATAGCCATCACCTGAAGCCAGCAGAGCAATTCAACTTCAGCATGTCAGCTCCCATCTTGAAAACTGCAAAGTGTCTTAGAGAGCTGCGTGTGCTGTTATCCCCTTGCTTCTCATCATCTTGCTCCAGCACCAGACGTTTTGTTCCCCTCGCCTCTTCTCCATGCCAACCCTAAGCCTTCAGAGATGTTAGAATTTGAAATCCACCCATGAATGATCAATCCCAAATTACATTCCCCCAGACAAAACCACCTGGACCAAAGGGACGAGTTGTGATGCCACTTGTCCGCGCTGGCCATAAACTTCAGTGCCCAAGGATGGCCGCTCCCGTAATGGCGCAGCTAGCCAGGCCCATCCCTTCCCTACTTCTCCGAACCTCAGATGCCTCTGCACCCTCTCCAACATGAGCTAACAGCCATAAAGCCGGACACTTCCACTTCTCCCGGGGCGCCTCTCCCAACGGGGGCGAGCTCCAGGCAGACACCCAGCCCCGCGCACACCCTTTCAGCTCAGCTCTAACTTCGCAGAAACGGGGGGGAAAAAACCCAAACCCGGCGCAAATATATTGGGCGCCCGGCGCCCGCCCGCCCCCGCCCCGCACTCACGGCGCCCGGGGGCAGCAGCACGGCGCCCGCCGCCCCATCGCCCCCCGCCGCCTTCTCCTTCTCCGCCTTGAGGGCCGCCGGCGGCTGCTGGACGCCGATCTTCACCATCGCCCCGCGCCGCCACCGCCCGCGCCGCCGCCGGCACCGCCCCGGGGAGGGGCCGCCGCCGCCCCCGCCCCCGGCAGACCCCCGGGGCGCTCCGCCGCCCCTCTTCCCCCGCCCGCCGCCGAGCGCTGCGAAGGCAAACGCGGGGCGGGGGGGTGCGAGCAGCGGGGCTGCGCCCGGGGCAGCGGCGGCGGGCTGCGGGGCCCGGCAGAGACTCGGGAGGTAAACCGGGCCCCCCCGCCCCCCCAGGGCCTGCTTCAGGGGCTGCCGAGCCCTTCCACAGGTTTAGGCTAAGGAGGGCGCAGCGCCAGCCCCTGGGAAACCCTGGCGGGGCGTGGTGCTACATCCAGTACCGCAAGTGGCACTGCTGACATCGGCTCAGAAAACGGGGGGAAAAAACAACAACAACAAAAAAAACCAACCCACCAAGCGTGAAGACGCAGCAGCCTGGAGCAGATGCGCAGAGAGCGGAGGCTGCTCTGGGGACAACCCAGCTGCCGTCCATTTCAAGGCCCGAGACCAGAATCCGTGGAGGAACAGAGTGTGTTCAGGTGGTCTCTGCCCCAGGATCGGCGCTGGGCAGCAGAACAGATGGACTGCCTTCATCATGGGGACAACAGTCTAGGAAAGGCCCTTCCTGACAAAAGCAGAGCATGGCCTGCAGAAGAGAATTTGGGGGGGGCTGCTTTTGTACCACTAATTCTGGTCTTGTGCCAGGGGATGCTGGCTGGGGAGCAGCAGGCGCAGAGCTGCCTGCGAGGGGCTGCGGATACGGCAGGAACAACGGGGCATTACCTGTACGCAGGATTCACCAAAGCACTTGCACAGCAGGAGTAAAGAACACATCTTGACAGTTTTGTTAAGGTAACAAAATAGAAAAAAAACCACCTCTGCCAGCTGTGGGTAGTAAGGAAAGTAGCAAACTGTGGAGAAACACAGCAACACCCTTACATTGATTTGGTCCACTTAAACATAGTATTTATTTATAATATAGTTGTTATGAGCATTTTTTTTTCCATCCAGAAGGATTCATTATGTACTGAGTGCTTTACATCATGTTATGAAGCAACCCATTGATAAATCAGTGCTAAATTTTATTTGCAGAAGGCATCTTTGGCAGGGATTCAACGTTGACTCACAACAACAATTGCTCATAGTGCTGACTTGCCCTTGTCCGCTATTTAAACCTGCTCAGCCCTCCCGGCTGGGTAAAAGTGCCATCGGGATTGCAAGTTTTATATCACATAAGGGGCAGCATTTCTAAAACAGCCCCTAATTTTACAAGCTCAAACTGAGACAAGATGGTCCTGAGATTCTGGCATCAAGAGCGCTTACAGCCAGATCCAAACATCTCACACTCAAGATGCAAACGAAAAGACAGCATGAGGATCTTCTGTGACATAAGCTATACAGCAATTGCTAAGTACTCATAATGTTTATCCTAAATTACATGGGCCTTTAGAGCAAGGAAGCATCCAGAACAGGGGCAGAAATCCCTGTGCCCCAGTCTACTCAATCCACCAGGTTATCCTGCCTTCTACCCCCTTCATCACTCTCGGGCACTGATTTGGCCCTGCTTTTTTTTTTTTTTTTAGGTCGTTTGACTACACTGTTCCTTGCAGGCAGCTCTCTGTACGAGAAACGCTGTGTTACCTCCTTTGTCTCCAGCCCAATGGTCCACTGGGCAGCTCTCATCACAGAGAATAAATCTAAAGCTGGGATGCCAGCTGGGGAAAAGCAGTATGAAATCTCTCAATACGTCTGATAAATGGGAGCGAAAGCTCAACACAAAAATCTTTAGTTTAAAGGCGGAAGCTGTAGAAAATTGGGTTTTGTTCTTTCCATTTGCAGCAAACATGCCTCCAGCCCCCACCGCCAATCAGTCAGTCTGCGGGACTGGTGGGACAAGCCTGCAGTCAGGAGAGCAAAGGATCCTCTTCCAATATTTAGGTCATTTGTGAAAGATACCAAGAGAAATAAACACAAGACTCCTGATGTTTACCAGAGCTCCTGACAGAGCTGTCTGCAGATTTTCGCAGAGGCAAACAGACCGAAAGGCAGCATCACACCACGCCAAGCCAGGCAGCGGTGACAGTGGCTCTGCCCTTTCTATGCAAGTCAGGTGTTGGCCTGTCAAATACTGACTCAACCTGGGTCTCCTCTGGAGTACAACTACCCAGCCTCCTGTTTTAAGTGGAAAGTAGTATCGATCAAATGTGCAAGACGGACCCGGGCACGTGTATGTCAGGGCAGCCCCTGTTCGCGGCTCCGAAGCGGCCTGCTTGGACCAGCCTGGCTATTCTCCGCCAGGAAGTCCCACCTGACAGCCCACTGCCCTCCCTGGCCACGGGCTCTGCCACTCCTGCCCAGGCACGGCTTCAACGTCACTCTCTGAAACACGAACTGGCTCCCAAAAGCACCTCCGGAGCAAAAGCTGCTCCCCATGAGGTCAGGAACCCTGCAAGATGCTGTTAAAGTTAACGTGCACTTTTAAAAAATGCTCTTTTCAATTTTTTTTTTTTAATGGAAATATGCACAAGTGCCTCAAACAATATACCAATTTGCAGTATTTGTGAATGCAACTGGAATACTCTTGCTGTACGACTGGCAAGGAAGGCAAGTTACTCTCAGCGTAACAATGAACCTAAAACAGGTATTTTAAAAATTTATAGGAAAACATCCAAATGATTATAAAATGGGTCAACATTAAAGCTCTAAAACTTTAAGCATCTTTACTTATTTAACATTTCAAAATGTAGTATCAGTCACAGCCATGTCATTCCAAGGCATCTCCCAATTTCAATTACATACCTGGATAAATGGCTTTGCAAGCATTAAGAAAAATCACCCTAGCCACCATATGCTGAGTTTCAGACTAAAAGAATTTTTCAAAAAGAAATTTCCTCCAGCTATTGGCCCTTCAGTCTGAGGCTTAGAGGATAAACTCTGACAATGAACTTAACATTTCTTGCTAACACAGCTTAAAAAAAAAGTGTCTCTTGCCTTGCAGTGGAAAAGTGACACACTGCTTATAAAACATCTTGCTCAAATCTACTGTCTTTTCTATTATTAAGCAGGCAGACTTCAGTTTACTGACTTCATTAAAGCCACCTGATATTTTATTAGTCTTTGATAACCAAGTTTCCATCTCTTACACGTAATTAAGTTGAATCCCAGGAACAATTTACTTGACTGATCTTTCATTAAGCATAGCAGCATGATAGCACTTCTCAAGTAATGGATTGGTGGGAACTTTATAAACCGTTATTAGAGAAACTGTCCGCTACCTTGCCACTTTTCACCTTTCAAAGAAGTACCACTTTATGTAGTAAAAAAAAATGTTAAAGACAGAGCACAAGATAACTGCCTTTATATATTCTGAGCCAACCTAAATGTGTTTGTCGTTTACTGAGCTGCATCTATTTCAGAGGTCTGCCTGGTGTATCAATAGTCCCTCACTATATCAGGCTGTAAGAAAATATGAATTTTAGAGTCCTTAAATCATTCTGCTTTTCCACTGCAGTTCCAATAAGGGCTTGTACTAGACAGCATGCTGTAAAAATGAGCAGAACTCAGTAATGTGCTGAAAGTATACTTTTATTTTCCCTTCGTATGCCACACTGATTAGCTAGGTAGAAAGCAAGAGACAGACTGGGCTAAAAAAGAAGTTAAAAAAAAACCCCTAATCACTCTTAAAGGATCAGACCACAAATGCGGAGGATGATGCTTTTTGCTATTCCTTGTATAATCTACTTCTAATTACCCCACATAAGTGCATGAGGCAAAGCAATTACCTGTATCCAAAGGTAGAGAATCAATCCAGTAGTTTCCATGGATAGTTAGAACATTCATCTGCAGCTGAACTGAGCTGAATTTCTTATCGCTACTGGGTGTGCATGCAGCACCAGCCAGGGTAGCACGTCCATCCCTACAACAGCTATCGTTGATCAAGCCTTTTGTTCCTTCTTTTCTCTTTGAAAGAAAACTGATGGTTAGGCAACAGCAGGAAGCCCTGGGCCACCTAGGAGAGCAAATGGAAATCTATTACCATTATGTACTTCAAAAATAACAAGTGAGTAATTTTCTCCTAATAGTAAGAATTATCCTAGATTAGTCTCCCTGCTGGAAACTAGCAAGCTCCAGGCATGTTATCTCTCTTTTATAAACTCTAGCCTATAAAAAAAAAGGCTAACACATAGCATCCTTTGGTCAGTACTAAAAAAAAAAAAAAAAGTATCCACATTTCAAAAAGTATGCGCAGACCAGATGTGCAACACCCAGTCTGTATTTTTATGTCATAGGATAAGTAGGGAGCATACCAGAGACACCAAAATTACCAGGACTCTTGTACAGTTTATACTATTTATGATTTAGAAGGAGTTTTTCTATAGAGGTAGCCACAATTGAACTGGAAACATGGCAGGGATTCCACAAATGAGAATATTTTGGAAAGCTGTCCAGAGAGTATTTTGTGTCAAGTCTGGAAAGACTGTGAAGAGCAGGGAGGGTTTCAATTCAAGCTATTCAAGTTGCTGGGAAAGCACTGGATACACACCCGAAAGCCCAGACAGCCCAGGAAATGGGAAGGGCCCTATTCCTCACCTTTATGCATGAATGCAAGTGTTAAAATACAAATTAGGAACAAAAGCAGAAGAAAGGGAGTGCAGGGGAGACGATGGCTTAAGAAGATAAAAGGCCTGGGACTAGATTTAAGCAGCTGTGGGAGAAGGCAGATGGGAGGTCCCAGCCCCACAGAGTTCCACTGCATCCTACCCTCGTTCCCAAAGAGGGACCCCCACATACAAGAGAAGATGTAATCTGAGCTTCTGCTTTCCCCTTCCCTTCTGTGACCTCTAGTTCTGTATTCAAGAACTGGACTTTTTGCTCCACCTGCACCAACCTTGTAATATTCTGCTTATCTGAGGTTGAAAGAGGTCAATTGACGTGGAAAAATCCGGGGCACATGTCTTGTCCGGAGCCAACAAACTGAACCAAAGTCCCCTCCTTCCTGCCAGGGACCTGCACACCAAAAGAGTGGGAAGGGATTTTGGGAGGCTGGCTGATACCCCCTCACCATAACGACTAATATCATGAAGTCATTAGGCCTGGCAAAAACTATCTTCTGACAGGCACAGGCAAGTGTTCCCTCATCATGAGCTCTGCCAAAGCAGTGTTTGAACCAACAGGCTCATCGCATGAAGTTACTTAGTGCAGACGCAGCACAGTATCAGTCTGGGATGCAGGGAGTGGAGCGTTACTGACTCCGGTTTCTACAGTGTCAGGTGCCTGGCTCTAAGAAAATGTGCCTGCAATCACGGTTCTGAGCGCAATGCATGTTTTAGTCAGCTACAGAAAAGCTCCATAATTTCAAAAGGTGTGTATTAGCTTACACCAGTAGCCCCCAGTTTTCACCAGCTCATGCCCATCCATCACGCAAAGCAACATACTGTGAGCAAAGGCCACCCCACCTTTTTCTTATCTCTGTTTTCCTCTTCTTCAGGGCTTGCTAACAGTGAGTGAGCCAAAGAGGGATGAAGTATCACAGGACACCATAATAACAGTAATAATCCTTAGGAGATGGAGACTTCAATGTTAACTGGCTGCAGGACTGAGCAAGAGGGAGCCTGAATCTCTTCTCCCTCCTTTCAACTCTTCTGTCTTTATTGAAATTTTTGCCTGGTGCCCAGTCGTGGCCCAAAATATTTGCACAGCAGGCACCGTCCTTCTTGCCTTGGTTCCTGAGATTTGGTACTTCTTTTCGGTGCCTTGCCTTTGAACTCAGTACTGAAAATACACACCAAAAAGATGAGAAAAAACAATAACAAAACCATGGCCAGCATGTTAGACAGACACGCAGACAAAAATGTGTCACCGAGAACCCAAGCCAAACAACTGCTTGGACAGCCTCAGTTTCGTCTTCTTTTTGGGAGGGTGACTCAATGAACAACCCTTTTGTTCAGACACCTTGTTTGTCATACCCAAACCTACTGCAAATTGTGTCACATGGAAAGAATCTGCCATCCCTCCTAGCAACACATGGCATTCTATACATACCCATAACTTAATTAATACCTAACAAAATCACAGTATTGCATGGTTGACAAAGTTTTCAGCTCAAGGGACAGAGATGCTTTTATTTATAGCATCAGCACATATTATACAAATTCAAGCAAGCTCAGAGTCAGCAATTGGCATAAATAGATCTAGTCTTTGCTATGTAAGTATCCTCTGCTTTGCAGGCCAAATGAAATAAAAGTCAAAGCAAGGAAATTCAACTACATCTAGTAACTGCCATGCTCCTTTTCAGAAGGTGCCGGGGACAAGGGAACAAAGATGATATCCAAGACCACCTTCACCAAAAATAGGTTTTTTTCAAACCCCAAGCACAGGCATCTATACCTAGGATAGCTGACTACTCTAACCTCAAGAAGCCTGTTTTACTCTGAGGCCAGCTACCTTTACACAGCACTGAGCATGGCCTAATCAGCTCCACCTTCACCCTCAGCTGCTCCCACCAATTTGGCTGGCTCAGCCCACTCACCCATCAGCTTTTCTGGTGAACAAATAAAACTGCTCTGTAGGCAGATCTGCCCACTTCTCAATTCAGAGAAGAAAATTATTGAGAAGAAAAAGGGTACTAAAACTTACTTAGTCTTAGGTGATGGGAATGATTGGTCCACTTCCCTTTGCACTCACCAGCTGAAACATGTTCAAGCATTAAAGAACCTGAAGGGAAACACCTGGTCTAGGAGCCTTCAGCTTTTCTTTGCTTCAGCCCTACAAAAGTATAAGCAATTCAATATAGGGCTACAAGCATTACCTACTCCCACCTATTGTATTTGCTCCCTCTTCACTTATTACTACTATTAACTATCCTTGACAACTTTAAGATGAGAGTCAGAACCTCAAAGTCAACTGATGATATGGAAATTGGGTTTATCTTCCACGGGATTGAGGAAAAGGCAGCTTGCTTTCTGGGGAAAAAAAGGGTTGTAGCTACTCACTCCTATTTACAGTGTCTGGTACACACATGACGGGGCTCTGGCTTCACAAACATGGCAACTTGGTGATCTTACAGACCAGGGGTTGAGATCAGGGCCCCTTGCAGAATTCAGTAATGAAGGGTATTTTTCCAAGACTTTCATCTTCACCCAGCTTACAAGCCACAGGCAAATTCTTCCTGGCAGGGTCTGCCTCCTAAAGGACTGAGAAAGAAATAATATTTAATGGTGACACATGTAGAAGAACAAGCTTCTACAAAACCTCTCTCAAACACACACACACACACTTCACTGTTTGTTGTTTCTTTGAAAAGTGGCTGGCTCTCACATGACATAGAGGGCAGCTGCTCACTGATTAGAAGAGACTGCTTCATGTGGTCAACTGTACTCCACCACAGTTAGAGGCCTATAGTACCAATGGACAAGCAATGAAAACTGTAATTAAATTAGCTCTAATCCGGCTAATTCCATGGGCCTAATAGTCATGCAGCTAAAACAAGCTCCTACACTCTTATTCTTGTCCCCCTACACTGCTTGACACCTTTCTGCCCAGGAACGAAGGCAACCCAAATTACAAGTACATGCCCAAACTATGCTGCAGTCTTTCTCTATCCACTCTCTCTTTGTAGCGTAGACACAGCAAATCCAGATGACTTTATGTACAAAGCATCCTCCAACGGCAGCCTCCATTCCCCTACATTTCTATCTTCAAGGCCTATTAAACTGTATCCCTCCCCACCAGTTACCCCTATTCCCAAGAACGTGTATTCTGCTTTAATCCTACGTATAAGAAACCATCAGCTATCAGATCATGTGGACACAGCTAGCCCCTGTTCTGCCAGGGAAGATGCTGGTCAGTAGAGCATTTAAATGCCCAGAGGCAATATTTTCAGGTTTGTATTACAGCTGGAGTGCCATGAACATATATTCTCAGGCTCTTTCAAAACAATGAATACAGCTGCATCAACAGCCACACAGTTGGCTGTTCTAGGAGCCAGCAAAGCTTCAGTACTGTAGGGCGGGACATGAGAGCACTCTCTTGGACATTTTAAGCATAACTGGGGTTACCCTTTGGGGTATTTCCACAGATTTGCTTTTGATGAACAGGCTGCCGTGTTCTATGGCTCTCATTTACATTGAGATTTGTCTAGGTGAAGTCCTGGGGTGCACATGCCGGCCCTGCTCCACCTTCATGGTAAGCCAAGTGAGCTGCGTAAGTGGGACGGGAAGTTGGCAGTCTTGTTTTTAATCACTCGTGGTTTTGATTTCATTAGTGTTTTTCCAGATTTTTGTTCATCCCCTGTAAAATTTTCCAAAAAGCAGAAAGTCTAGTCAGCCACATCAGATTGTGGAAGATATACTAGTTTGTCCCTCCCTCCACAAGTCCTCAGGACATATTCCCCTTGTCCCATCCTGCTCTGCTAAGAGGAACCTAGAAACCTCTCTTGCATTAAGTACCACCACATAGGAATTAAAAAAAAAATCTCCTACTATCTTCATTGTCCAAGTGAAAAAGATGACACACTGTGAGTAATGGAGGGCATATACTGTGGGACTCCTGAAAACACACAGCTAATTTTTTATATAGTCATCAAAAAGAAAAATAAGTAATCTGATGAGCTGATCTCCCACTCTGTGGTCTTGTGACTTCTGAATCATCTTTCACACATCTCAGTGAGACACACCAAAACATGCTGGTGTCTGAATCCAAGAAAATCCCTTACCCAGCACCATATAAGGTTGCATCCCTGAATGAACATACTACGCTGTTAATGAGCTGAAAGCACCTCATGTATTAAAATAACTTCTTTTCTGGGTTGAGAAAGAGAAGCTACCGTGTCCCACAATCTACCACAAGTCATACATAGAATATCCGTGTTCCAGACATGACCCTGGAACAGCACACAGCTGCCTGATGGCATGGATATATGAAAAATCCACATGGATGCCTAAAGATGTATACTGAGTTGGCTCAAACTCCTCTGGATACAAGTCAAAATACCAGCTCCCCTAGTGAGGGATGGTGCTGAGAGGCAAGAGTTCAGAAGGCAACAAGCAACAGCATTACCTTTCTTCAAAAATCTCTATCCTAAGTTTGATGCTTGGGCATAAGTATCAAGTCTTTTCCAGGACACAGTTCCAAGAAAAAAAAGGGGAATAAAACCTTTACTTAAGAGGCTCATTTTACAATTTCTGTAAACATTTTAAAAGGCCAGCAGACAGTCCCAGGGGGACACAAGATACAAACACCTTAAAATATTCCTGTTCGTTAAAATTCATATTTGATGAGTAGTGTAGCCTCTAGGTTACTATAGCAGCAAGATCCATCACCTAGGTGACCAAGCACTAATGTTAACATTAACCTATCCCTACACACACACTCACACTGTGCACATTACCACGCTTCCGTTTCTTGCAAGATGTTTGTCTTCATACCAACAGACGGATAGTAACAGACCATATGGACAGTCTCCGTGAGGACGGAGCTTTCCTGACAGCATCAGCCTGACTTGTTAAGGAGGACTGTTTCCAAGGGCATCACCTGTGTGCAACCTGATTTACTATTTTTACTAATTTACTGTTATTACCAGAGTAATAAGCAGCAACAGAACTTGCATAAAAGTTATTAGGAAAAGCTTCTGATGGACAAAGAGGTCACAACATATACCAGAGGGTCTGAAGCACAAATGTGCACAAAACAGCAGGAATCTCTTGCAAAATGCATTGGCAAGGTCTTCCCCAAAATAAAGATTCCTTTTGGGCAGTCAAACTTTCACTAAGGAGTCCAATAAAAAAATTCCCAAATCAATACATTATCTATTATATGGGAATGATCTACTCCAGATAAACCTGTGCTTTCTATCTGTTTAAGGCCTTGCAAGCAAGCCTTCACAGCACAAGAGAGTACAGCAGCTCATGAGCTTGTCCTGAACCACTAGCTAGGTGACAGATCAGGAGAGCTGCATGAGGTAATCAGACTTGTGACTTAACTCAGAGAGAGTCTGAGTGTCTTCATACATGCCCTCAAACTATGTGCTTTCACTAAAGCTGTTTAACTCTGGATGTCTGAGATACACTCACAAGTACAGATGTGTTTGTTTACAACCAAGCAACATACCACTTAGATTACACAGAAATATTAAACCCAAGACTCCTGAAAAATACCGGTTTTTTGGTAACAACATTACATAATTGGTAACTTCAATAGTCTAAAGGGATTTTGGTTGTTTGGGTTAAAGGGAATGAAATTTTCCTCCCCCACCTTTTGTTAAAGGCTGCCTTTATACCCCATACAGAAATTAACGGAGGCAGAAATCTCCTTCCCTTCACTTTAACAAACAGGGATGACTCACTATTTCCCCATTTTGCTTTAAATACCCTGTCATTGTCGTGGTTTGCTTTGTTCAGCTCTTCTCTCAACTTCATACAGCACCTGCTGTAATGACGCAGGAAGTCCTCTGTGGTTCTTTTGCCCTTTCAGTACGTCTCTCTCATCAACGGAGCGCTCTGACCTTTAAACATCACTTACTTCACTTGCCCAGAAGATACCTGCAACCCCCAAAGACAGTGTTTCTTTGATCACGCTTTCCTAGATAGCAGGAGATTTACATTGGCTTGACAGAACCAAAAAAATATGCTATACCTTTTCAAGCCTTTACCCTTCTGAAGCTTGGTAACAGCAATCCAACCCTTACTTGGATGTTCTGCTGCAGTCTAAATATGCACACGTAGAGTGAGCTGTTGCAGCTTTGCCGACACTTCAGTAGGTAGGGAAACCTCTTGAATCAAATTTATTTGTTTGAAACCTAAGTATTTGCTTCCTTATCTTTTGACCATCTTTCACTGCCTCTTGCCCCATGTTCCTATGCTCTGTAAAGACTATGCTGTTTTTTACCTGCTTATCCATGCATAGGTTGAGCAGAGACCATTAGAAGCCAAGCCCTTCTTAATTCTGGGGAACAAAAGAATAACTCTGCTCCTGATTAAGCTAGTTTTCTCGCTCGTCTCTCTCACTGGCTGACGATGGGATAACATCAGCAGAAGAAAACAAGATCAAACTAGTGCTGGATCTGAAAAGATAAAAGACAAGACAAAATTCAGAGAGAAAGGAACCTTGGGCAGATGAGAGAATACGAAACACACTTCTACAGCAAAGGGTATTTTACACTGAGGCTAGACAAGGGCAAAAGATGCTAGGAGAAAACAGGGCCTCTCTGTTTCAGGAAAGAAGACATCTGCTGGCAGAGAGCTACTGGGCCCTGAAAGATTCAACCTCAACACAGAGAACACTTGAGCAGTGGAAAAAAAAAAATAAGAGCACGGAAATGAATAAATGTTTTATTGTTTGCTGAGAACTGTGCATTCTTTGTTGTGGATAAATGCAGCTTGAATTTTGCAAAGCTTTTGCATCTGCTTGCTTCCATCATGAAAACACCCTTCAGAGGTGAGCCACTAACCAAGGACACCCAAGGGCTCCCTCCCTGGTAAAAGGAGAGGCTGGAGCTGTCTGGGGGACTGAGGCTCAGCCACAGCTGTGAGAGCCAACTAACGACAGCAAAGGCCAGATTTCATGAGAGAGAAACCAAAGGACACACATGTCCTGGGTTTGCTGATATGTGACAGTGAACAGTGTCCCTTTGAAACTGTCAGATGAACTAACCAAGGTGAACGGTATGCATCTATGTAGTTAACTGGCCAACGAACTCTCCATGTATTTTGTGTGTGAATTATATCAAATCATGTTTTTCTAGTTCATACCCCTAATAGTCCTCTCCAAAGGGTTGTGTATACAAGGTCAGCATGCCTTTCTGGACAACTGGGTAGCTTTAACGAATAACTGAACTTTAAACAGTGAATTTAATTAAAATGCATCACTTCACTAGAGAAAATATTCATCACTTGTGACATTACACAATACCGCACTCCGTGCAAAGACACAAGATAAACAAGGAACATTTAGGGTTTGCCTATCACCCTGCATGACTTAACTTTTAAATACATATTTATATATTTAGAAGAGATAACAGGCTAACCGAACATTTCAGAACTGCCAACAGCTGCTCAGGTGGAAGTCTTGCCATTATGAGATGGCAACCCTGCTCAACTCTTCAGAAACATGACTTCATTAAGCATTTGGTTGGTCTTTCCTGCAGGAGCAGTGAAACGCTGAGTGCTTCTAACTCCATAACCCTGAGAAATGAAATGGGTCCAAAATGCTGCCTAAAAATTACTTTCATTTTTATCACTCTCAAGAACAAGATGCAACAACAGGAAAAGCCAGTAAGAATTCGTCTGTTGTTTCAGAGTGCAAGAGCAGCTCATGACGGCACCTGAAAGGCAGTAGTGTAAAGCTGCACATTTTATATAACGACAAACAAGGGAAACTTTATTCATCTGTTTCTTCATGGGGAAGGCTCACACCAGAGAAAACCCAAAAAACAGAATACAACTGCTTGAACAAAACCATCAAAGGCGGCCTACAAAGGACATGGGCACAGAACCTCTAGACTACTTTTTTTCCCCTTCTTATAATGCACAGAAGACATGAAAGGGGTTTTGCAGTAGTCCTTTCTTATTCTAAAACAACTGTTTTGCTCCTGCTTCTCCTTTACTTTAAAAATTGAAGGCTTGCCTAGAATTGAAGGCTCTGAGGCAAACAGCATGAAAGGATGATCCACAAGTCAGGATCAAGCACACTGGTACGGATATTTCGTTAGTGTCCATCTTGCATTGGATTCTCAAGGCTGCAGATGGAAGCCAGCAAATCTGAGGATTCAAAAACCAAACTACACCACACCTAGTTCAGCTGCAAGAAATATTTTTGAAAGGCCAAAAAAACCCAAACATCTCTAAAGTGCTAATGGTTTAGCTTAAAAGAAACCAAAAACCAAAAACCTCCAAAATTCACAGCTATCCTTGGGCAGAGGAAACTTGTCCTTGATACCTGGAATGAAATTAGTGATAAATAAAACCACTTTTCATTGCCTTTGACAATAATTTATATTGATGGGTCTGTGGCTGGATATTTATTGCAATTTGGTCTGTAGACAGTGTCTCTAGGTGTGTCTGGAAGCAGCCCCTCTTAAGAAAAAGGAAAAAAATCAATTTGTTCATCCGGTAAGATGTCCTGTGCTATTGGGACTTTCAGCGAGCAGCAGTGGGACAGTGACTGTGTAATGGCTTGGTCTGTTCTCAGGCTCCAAGAAATGCTTTCAGATAACCTGCATCCACATACGTTTCAAAATAGGAGTTCTGCCCCGAAGCTGTGCTGATGTAGCAGTGCTGGGCTGCTGCTAAAGACCGAGTGCTGGCCCACGACACCACATACCCAGACCTGAACCAGAGCTGCTTCTTTTGCTCAGTTCATATCAAAGGTGGGCAGGCAAGACAGCAGTTTACACTGAAGCTAGAAAAGGAAAAGTACTCCAGCTTAACATACACTAAAGTCCATGTTTGAGATACTTGATCAGAGCCTGTTTGCTCAGCCCTAAAAGATGAGCCTTTACAGTCCACACAAAACCAAAAAAAAAACCCCACCAATGCATTGTGGAAAGACACTTAAGCATTATCACATCTTGAAGCACTTCACCTGCCTTTCTCCCTCCTTTTCCCTTCCCAACATCATACTGTCTTGCACTGCCAAGCCATGTTTCCTGTCCACAAGCCTGCTTTTTTACCATGTGTGCTAAATTGGGCAATGCTGCCATGAATAGGCTTTAAGTTACCTTTTGAGACAGGCTTGAATCCCAAATCCTTTTTCTGATGAAAAGAACAACACTTTCTCAGTCAATGGTCTTGCTTCCAAATAGAAAAGCAGCAGCAGAGCTGTGGGAGAAGGACTGGAGACTATTATTTCTTGGGCATCAACAAAACAGATGTCAACATGTAAGTCTGTTGTGCCTGCAAACATGTCAGAAAATTTTCTCCCCTGCATACACCTTATAGGAGGAGGAAACCTTTTTCTCTCTTGGACTGGTTGTTGGTAAAACTATCTGCTAAAAAATAAGTAAAATAAAATGCATCTTCTTATTTGTAAAGCAAACACTTTGGATTTGGGAGTCAGTAAGGGGAAGCAGATATGGCGCATCTGATGACATTCTGCCAGTTTCTTTCTCGGGGTAGAACTGAGTTTTCAAAACTGAAAAATTATTATAACTTTTTCCCTGCGCTGCATGTCTGTTTTTAGTGGATTGCCTACTGCATGTTGAGTTAGGGATGCTGAGAGCCTGCTCATGTTCTCAGATTCATGTGGCTATGTTGCCCTACTTAGGATTAAATGATGCATTACACCCTGAGTCACCCTCTGCTAACGCCTGCTAGATGTTTTCTGGCATCAAGTTTTAGAATTGGAACTGGTTGGGAATTTTCCATAGGGGAGATATTCTGAAAGAGAATTCTGTTTCTGAGAAAAGAGAAATTTTCCATGAGGGGAAAAAACGTTGTTTCTGCCAAAGAAAAAATTTAAAAGGTTGGTTTGTAAAGAGGATCGAAACACAGTATTTCATTTTTAATTGACTTGGACTAACTAAACTGCACAACATCCCAGAGGATCCACATCAATTTTTGATACTTTCAGATGGAGACAGCCCAGCCAGAGAGCCCAGCCTCAGACAAAGCAAGGGCTGTGACTACAAATTTCACATGGCCCTGTGCAACTGCCACATTTCTGACAGCCACGGCCACAAGTGTCACAGGTGCCTGCTGTGCAGGGCACAGGGCGGTGTTCAATAATCCTCCCCGGTTACAGAGCTGGGTAGAAGGTTACAGCATCCCCATGCAGGATTTCCACCTGCAAGACACAGGCCCAGACACAAGTTTTCCAGCGAGGGAGAAGGCACTTGCCAGTAATCCCCAGATACCTTCTCAGCTAGCACTTCCATCTCCATGGGCTTTCCTGCCCCCTGGAAACACCTCTTCCATTGGAGGGGAGAGCATCCTCATCTCTCCCATACCCTTCCTCTCTCAGCTCCCTCACCCCTTGTACACCAGCTCCACTCCAGTCTCCCTCACAGAGCAAAAATTTCTCCTACAGCTGGGAATGCTCCCAAGGCTTGGTTTTCATTCATTTCTTTTTGCATTATAAACAAAAATGCCCAACCTCCTGTACTTGGCTAGAAGGAGGCTCTCCTCTGCCCACTCAGTACTGATCAGGAATGCCTTGAGACCTGGACTGTCCTAGAGGCCAGTTCAAAGGCCTCCATGCCACCAGTAATCTTCTTTTACGCTTCAGTGGGCTCTAGATCAGGCCACAATATGCACAGAAACATAAAGGAAACTAGATCCAAAACCTCAAACTGATGTCACTGTGAACAACCTGTGTCTGGGCCCAGGTCTGCATCCGTGCCCTTCGCTGCTGTGGCGGCAAAAAAGGATAGAAAACTACCGACTTTGGTACAGGAGTTTTCTTAGCAGTGTGGAGAAACTCAGATCAGAACGGCCAGCACTCTGTCTGGGTGGAGATACTTTCTCACTTACCTTCTGCCTCATGAAGTTAAAGGCCACACTGTAAGATACAGACAATCAAATTAAAACCATCTCCTGGCTGTCACAGGACTTTTGACCCTTGATCTGCGGACTTTTTCCCCCCCCTCCAAAGAAAGCAAAACCTCCCTGTACAGTGAATGTAAACCTGTAGACATTGCAGACCTCTCAGAAGCAGACCACATAGGTCCAGAAGTTCAACAGCTACAGGCTGAAGGACCTCACTCCCGCAGGTTGCTCCAGACAGCATTATTTCCAGCAGCCTTCAAACAGCTCTGAACTGCACCAGATGACAAGGTTGGAGAGGTGTGGAAATGTTGGTACAAAAAGCAGTTTCACTCAAGCAACAAATAACAGCGACATGGTTATCATCACCCAGCGCTCTCCAGGAAAGGCTACGGGCCAGTCCTCAGAACAGCGTTTACGTCAGGCCACAAAGCCAGTCATCCAGGCAACATTTCGAGCTCATTTGTGCCTTTAGTGTACCAATTTAAACACTGTTTGATTTGCTGTGCCACTACCAGCAGTGACAGGTTTGAGGACTGATCTATGCCCCTAGTGCCCAGGTTCAGACTGACCTTTGTAATTTGCATGCAAGGTAAAGATCTCAACCAGACCCTATTTCCCTCCAGTGCTGTGTGTCTTATTCATTAGCATGCTCAGGATAAGAAAAGGCAATTGCAAATCAAACAGCCTTTTTAGGACTAATGGACTGAGAGAATAGGGAATCAAGAGATCTGATCTCCTCTGCTGAGTTCAGAAGATTCAGTGAAGACTGCTGTCTAGTCACAGGATGATACAGATACTACCTGACTATTAGGAGAGCAAGGTTAATGTGTAATAACCCCCGGTCAGCTAGCCTGAGATCAGAAGGAGACTGTCCCAGCCACCTACCTACAGCACAGAAGTGACAGGAAAGATTGCAAAAGCTCACTCACTAACAGAGCCCATTGTTGACACCAGAAACCCAAATATAAGGATTTATACAAACAGGGCAGCATTTTGAAAGCAGAGGTAAAACACCGGCTACTTTATAAATATGTTATTAACTCCAGGTATTTAGTGCCCCACACAGCTGTGTGTGGGCATTGATGGCGCTGGGTTTCCTAACATTACCTGGTCAACCAACCCTCATGCCAAAGCTCTGCCATCTCAACCACTAGTAATGTTCACCTTGGTCAAACTATGCTAGTGCTGCTCCCATCGCCCTCCACATCACCATCAAAATTCTCGTGTGCCTGATACAGCGCTGTACTCGTCATCCACTCTCACTTTGCTTATTTGCTATTCTAATGATATACAAACAGTGGCCTATAGGAAACCACATGCTGCCTGTAGCAATGATATTGGATCATAAACTCTTTACAACTGGAGAAAAAACGATTAGACATACGTAAGTGCACTTCTTACATGACATTCAGCAATTACAGAACATTGCCCAAAATATCGAAAAGAGCCCCTTGGAAAAAGGACTGAAAAGACAAAGGGCAGAAATTGGAAAGGAAGGGCAAGTGTGGAAAGAACTGATTTGCCAAGAGGACTGGGATTTTGTAAGTGAAGAATCAGATTCGGTAAGAGGGGGATTAACTAACAGAAAACAGAGCTGCAGAAAATATCCTTTATGGACTTGGAAGTTCAGAAACAAGGAGGGGGAGCACCAGAAAAGATAAAGATTTACAAACCATCATATCCCCAGACCAGAAACAGTTCAGCTCATGTGCCTGACTAAACACGGTTATCTGAGTCAAAGCAGGTAACACAAACTGCTGTTGACGCCGCAGTGCTGTGTTACGAGAATGCCGACAGCTCTGCTGCAAAACTGCATCTTTTCTGACCCTTTGCTTCACCGCCCCTGTCTTGCTCCATGTTCTCTTTCCTGGAGGTTTATGTCTGATGTGGAAGAAGTCTGTGGGATGAGGCAACAGCCAGGTCAGCCGGAAGACTGCAGAAAGCTGACTGCAGAGCAAGGGGCAGCTGTACCTGCGGCAGCGCCAACTCTCCCCTGCCCAGGAGCTGGCAGCAGCCTCTACAGCTGGTGGAACCGAGCTGAAACCACAAGCCACACAGTAATATTTCACCTTGGGTGTTACCTGCCTAGCAGACTGCAGTTTAGCGCTCATTTTGAAGAGCCATCAGCCAACATAAATATCACGGCAATTATTAGCAATTCCTAGGTTTTGCACATTTTTATCAGTAAAAGGAGAATTTTCTTTTTGGAACTGGGATGTCTAGAACTGTCAGTAACTCACCTCCCCACAAATTTAGCCTACTTTGCTTTTTCACATATGAACCTTATACCAGAGCACACTACAAACTATAAAACCACCTGTGCACAGCTGTTAATGTTACTAATTACCAAAAGGGTAATGTGTAGCCAAGGGAGATTTAATTTACGCCAGTCAAGGCTGAAAGGAAAAAAACATAGCTCACAGAAATGAACTCACAGCTTAATGCTATTTCAGAAAGTACAAAAGTTTAAACTACCCCATGCTAGCTTTCACTTTATTCTTGTATCAAAGATATAAAGGGGAGACACTGTGAGGCTGTAAAGTAGCAGTAAGGAAAGAGACATGTACTTTCCCTGATATTTTAATAATTTCGTTTTTGTCACCATCCTTCTCCCCTTCCACCTGCACGTTTTACCCAAACTGTGTGAATACCCAGGAGACGGGAAGACTGGCATTAGAAAATTAAGATCTGGGCTCCAGCTTCCCAAACACCACCAAGAAGCAAGAATACTTTCAGCCACTGTCCATCATAGCTCTTTCGCTCTTTGTTCTTTATAAAATATGTTTCTTACATTAGATAAACTGAAGCCAAAATTACAATCCTGTCTGTGTAACGTGTACCATATTACATATATTGCACCCTGATGGTCTACAACCTAGTATGGCAAATCATTTCATTTTTTAAATTAAATAACAGATATTGACAAGCTATTCACAACCTCCAATTAATTAATCTTATGCTTCTCTGTAGGTTTGTAACTGTTCCTGCTATGTTAGCTTTACCTGTACTTCTTTTCAGTACAAAAATAGCCTGAAGAAACATTACAAAAAACTAGCTCTGCCAATATACTGGTCTTGGTTGTAAGATTGTTCTACTTCTTTAACAAACAATATGCTAAGGCAAAAATGTTTTATGCAAAAAAGTAGTATTATATGTATTGTAAATCCTTAAATGCTGTTTTCATATAATTGGATATGAAATGACCCAGCACACTAATTCCAGAGATGGAAAAAGATGAGGGAACTCAGCTGCTGCAATCGAAGTTTTACAGCCAGGTGAACCTCTGTACCTTTTAGTCTCTCCAGACTGTATTTCTCAACCTGTCCAGATGCCTGGAAGCCTGCAATACAGGCTGATTTCTCTTAGTGACACATTTTCTTTTGATTTTGTAGAGAGCAGGGCCAAAAACTTGGCTTGCTCACCCTCACCTGTTTATAAACACTACATGTACTGCATGTCTTATTTAGATGCCCTGAATTATAGTTACAAAGGCTTATTTATTAATTTTAGAATACACAAAATTCCCACACTTGCCAAAACAGCCCTAAAAACCTATACAGTTTCTATTCTTGTTTTTTGCTCAAATTAAATGCAAACCTACTCCTCTCCTGCAAGTCTCGAAAGAACACTAAGCAATATTAAATTCAGTTCAACATCTGTTTTAAGATTAGAACCTTGTTAAGCAACACTCACATTTTTATCATGTGTTTCTTCATGGTAGGATGCGAGGCATTCCCAAAGGCTGCCACAAGAGGAGGAAACAAGAACTCCAACAGGACCCTCCATGACTGCTCAGTACAAGGAATTTGCTGTGGGAGAAATGGACAAAAAAAAAAAAATTCAGAAAAATATTGTTGATTTAATTTTAGGCAAGGAGAGCAGACTACTCCAGTTGTAATCATTTATCTTAAATAGTACATACATAGCTGTTCCAACAAATATAAAAAGTAGCATATATATTTATCACTTGTTTTTTCCAGACGGATCCTTCACTCCAAACATGCCCTCTTGATCGATCCTTTAGTGCTACTGTTACTGGGAACCCGAGGCAATCTGGCTAGCGTCACCTCCGGACGCGTGACACACTCCCGTCACCTATGCTATCCTGTGTACCGGAGTTACGCTCAGCCCCACCACACCACAGCTGAAAAACTCTCCTGCAACACATGGTGAGGAAACCTTTAGCATGAAAAGGTCCATTTATGAAAGAAAAGTGACAGAAAGCCAGCTCTGGCCAGGGCATTTCTGAGCAAGGAACAAAATATCCTTAGTTTTGTTGTGTAAAACAACCTCCAGTATCAGCCCTCTAAAAAAGAGCTTGCCTTTATATTTTGTTGTGAATGCAACACACTTACAAAAAAAACAATTATAAGTTGGCTGTGTAACTCAGTGTTTCGTGGTAGTGTTTTTTTTTTTTTAATAGAGGTGAGTCAACAGCTATCTTTAAATAGGAAGCAGAACAGGTCTTTTCTCTCACGAAGTAGCCAGTTCCCTTCAAAGAATGCAATATATTGAATTGTCCCTCTCCCCCTTAACTTCTTTTAATATTTTGATTTTTTTAATATATTTAGCCCTGCCTCCAGTCACATAGGATTTAAATTGGATCTACCCAAGTACACTTGTAAATACATACACTGGAAACAACTCTTCACAAGTTCAATGCGCTCAGATTAAGCTGAACACCGATTTAAAGACATAACATGCAAAAGAACATGTTTTTTTTTCCCCTCATTATGATACTAACCATCAACTCCAATTATACTATGCTGAAAAGCTAAAAAAACAAGCACTTAAAACAGCCTTACAAAAGCCAAAACCTTTGGAGAAAGGAGTACAGATCTATCGTGAGAAATAACCAAAATGAGGATAGAAAATAAAAGCGCTGCACCCAACAAGATGGTACCAGCTCAAGTGAACAGCCACAGAAAGCACTAAGGACAAGAACATTATCCAACAAAGTAGGCAGCAAAGGTCTAGAATAAAGGGGCTGGGAAAAGGGCAGCAGCAAAAGGAAAACCGATGAAGTTGCCTGCTAGGAATGCCTTGGCAGGCCACAGACTGAAGCAAACTTACTGAAAGCAGCTTTGTCCATGACCTGCTCCCATGGCTCTGAGGGCAACTTTTACTCCAGTTCCTAGAGATGGCAGCTCCTAAGGCACGTCCTGCTGATCAACTCTGCAGGGAAAACAAACTTTAAAAAGTCAACACAACATCTCCTTGCATGTCCCGTGCCTCCTCCCATCAAGGCTCTTTCATCCAAACACCCAGTCAAGTACCCAACTTGACCGCTCTTTTTTTTAATTCAAATTTGCAATTTGTTTGACTACAAGTGTAAATTATTCCTTCCCCTTGTAACCTGTGATCTTACCATCAGTGAGGGAGAAAAATACTACCATTTTCTATAAAAAGCTCAAAACAGGTGTAGCCTCTAGTGGGGGCTATAAAAGACCAAATATTTGTCTGCAAGGTAATTACGTTCCTGGTGGGAAACCAGGTATTTCATCAAATTTGCTAAACAAAACCATGTGAAGAATCTGCATCAAACATACCTGAACATTTGGCGGGGGTTTGTAACAGTCTCTCAACATTTGCCAGCCACCCTGCCTAACTTGGGGTGTTACCCATGAAAAATGGACAGAGGCAGACGAGTTACCAATTGCACGCATTTTTGGCTCCTAAAATTTAGAGAGAAGGGAAGGGCCAACAATTTTCAAGGATTCACTTCCACTAATCCCAACAGATCCTGTCTCTAGACATGACGCAGGAAATAGCATCTCCCCTCTTTGCCCTTGGCCATGCAATAAAGGAACAGAATCAACAAATAATGCTGCAAAGAGGCAAGAGGGGCTACCAACAATTAAAATTGATTACATCTCTAATACATCACTTTGTCTTAATTCCTTAAAAATGTTATTGCAAGACAGAATTTTTCATCGTTTAAAGTGATTTCACATTTAAAAGCAAGAAAGCTGAACCCCTCTAAGACAATAAAGGAGAGCAGATACACATCCACAAGAAACTCATGCTCTTCAGTAACACAGTAAAGAACACACGATTTTCTTCAAAATTTTATTTCAATTTAAATTATGGGGCCAGCCAGATTTTTTGGATAAGAAATGCATTTTCCTCAGGAGAAATGAAATGCTACCATGGAAGTAGAATTACAATTGTATACATCTCTTATTTAAAAAAAAAAAAAAAAAAGGCAAAACCAAAAACCGCTCACATTTAAATAACTTTTAGTAATACCCTTAAGCCTTCAAGCAGATAAGAAACCACTGCCAGAACAACAGTTCTTTAATACGAAGAGCACGTCAAATGAGCTTGAATTTAAATACAACTTCTTTTCGAAAGCCAACATTCAAATGTTTCCACATATTAAAAAAGTCACCATAGCCATTGTTTCCAAGGCCTAATATAGAGTAACCTCTGTCCCAGTCCAAATGTTTTCACTTCTTTACATATATAAATCTTTAGCACATCTACATTTTTCTAAAGAGGAAGCCTTATGTGTTATGGTGAGTAACTTGGCAAATAATGTTTTCCCCCACTCAGCTATGATAAACCAAAATACAATAGACTGTTACTACTGAACTACAATACCACCTCATGGCCAATTCTGCCTGCCTGTGTACGTGATCTTCGGTGAGAATAAGCTATTTTCTTTCCTGTAGGCCAAATGTATCTGTTTGCAAAGGACACATTAAGAACCTTTGAGAGACCAATTATAATATTAAAGTGAATTTTTTTAAACTGAGTGAAACCACCCAATTTTCTGGAGCTATCTGACTTCCCTTGTGACGGCTTTCAAATGGGCTTAAACATCACTTAGGAGTTTCATCCTGCTGATTGCACAATATTTTAATTAGGAAAAGGACAGGAAGCAACAAACATTTTCTACAGCATTCTCAACCAGATTCAGCCATGCAGAATTTGAACTTTCAGACTCCAATCCCTAAGTTTGCTTGGTTGTGATCTTAGCGTTACTATATGATGGCTAGATACAATTTTAATAACATCATTTAGCTATACTTAATAGATTCCTTTTGTATGGTCACAGTAACAAAAACATGGTGCAAAATCAGTTGGTTTTTTTGTTTTTATAAATACTGATAGTTTGCAGCATTAAAGAACAAAATCAACAAAATTAAATCATTTTGTTACCCTAGGACATCTATGAAATTGTTTCTTGAAGTTGGAGGGAATTAAATTATTCACTTTCACAAACTACTGTACTGAGTTATTTACTGTAAGAAAGAAATGATGCACTGCAGGCTCCCCAAAGTAAGAGGAATCGATATTAATTTAGCATAATCTTTGCCATTTGCAGAGCTGGTGAGCACAATGCTAGATTAATTGAATAAGGCCAATATTATCCAGTAAGAATGTAGTATAAAGGGTTCCAGTTCTCTATTTCAGCCTACCCTAACTGGTGGCACCCCATTAGACAAGCGAATACAAAGAATGTTTGTTTGTTTTTTCCTTTTAATGCTGCAGTACTTAAGATTGTTAAATCAGCATTTCCATGTGATCTGAAGTATTCAATTACATATGAGCATTCATTTTGCAAAATTCAATATTAGGTAATAGTTACAGACTAATACAACAACATTCCTCTGCTGTACAAATTAAATCATATTTTAAAGAAATGAGCAGCCTAGGAGTTATATACAAAAGAAACCAGCAAGCATTGTTGAAATGAAATGCAAAATGTCACTGCTAGGTCTACTGTCTGAAATAACTTTAAAGTAAAATTAACAAAAAACCTTAGAACATATTTCCAAGTTTACAAGTCAATTCTCAGAAAAATCAAATCATGTCAAAAAAATTCTATAAAGCAGTGAAAGGCATATATACATTTTCCTTACGAACCTTGAGATTTCACTCTTTTAAAAGTTGCTAAGTTTCAGTATCAGTTTATTTGCAAGACAACTGTTTATCCCAATAAGCTGACATCTTAGATACATTTCCCCTTTGATTACAAATAAAGCACTGCACTTTTTTTTTTTTTTAATCAAGGCATATAATCTTATAACTACGGTGCCAGGTATGCACAGGTCACATTGTGCTCATATCTCAAAACAAGGTAAGTGCAAACATACAGATTTATTCAGATTTGCAAGCATGCAACCTTGTTACTTAACTACATTAATACCTTCTCTCCTAAACCAAACTAGTATCTATACGTTTGCTTTCACGACCTAGAATCTTTCTTTTCAGGTCTCCTAAAACAAGCAGTGTCTTTGAATTCTGAAATGACACAAATATCAAGAAAGTCCACATTGTGCAAGAAAGCAGCAGCTATGTTTTTCAACTTGGACTAAAAAAGAAAAGAAAAAAACCAAAAACCGTTCACTGAACAGCAGACTAGCAGTAATGTTCCTCATGAATCGATAAGAGTGCCTGATGCTGAATTATCTAACAGCAAATGCTGAATTTGGGTTTAATATTTTAAGGGTTTATTGGAGATTAAGCTTCTTGCTGCGCTGGTCTCTTCAAATCCCTGATCTGTTTAACTAAATAGGTCTTCTCATCATTAAATTGTTCATCCTCGGTCCTGTCATTCTGAAACTTGCTGAGGAACTCAATAAGTTTGGTCTGATTCTTTAGAAGGATGTCTAATATAGGCTGTGTCTTGTTAGGATTGGCTACAAACACCTGCAAGAAAACAAAAGGCATTTAGCATAATAGTAGGAAATAGAAGGCTAAGTTAAAAAACAAACATAGCCAACCAAACCGTGATGACAATAACTTGTGTTTTAATTATTCTGTATTCCAGTATCTTTACACTAAAAATAATGGAGTAAATGCAAGTTTTAAAATAAAATTGCTCCCTTTTTATTAGAAGCAGAACACCAGTACCAAAGTAAATTCAATTTGTGGGGGGCGATCAGCCAGAACACCCTCTGCAGAAACCACAGAAGACACCTCACAGTTAAATTCTGTAGCAAATGCATGGTTTCATATTGTATACAGCATCAGATGGGTATCTTAACGTTCACTGAAAACTTTATACCTCAAATTATATCTCTAAGCTCTTAACTATATGCTTGCCTGCTGCAAAGTCAGAAGGTACCTGTTATAATGTGCAAACTACAATTCAGGCTTTGAAATTTTGGCGACAACTGCAATACTGCTATCCTTCATAGATCACGCGGCATGATGAAAATACTTTTGAACTCCAAGACGCTTCATGATTTCACATGAAATCATGCATTCCTCATCTTACTGCACTTCATCTTTCTTGATTCCAAAATTTTCTGAGAGATTACACTGACAATCATATGAAAGTCCCTAAGTGGTTTCTAAACAATGTTCAAAAGATACAAAAGGCAGCTATTTATATAAAGATGGATCATAATAAAGACAAACCTTAGCTCTCTATTTAACCACTTAGCAGACATTAAGGTAAGCTTCATTTAGGCTCAGCTACGTAGTTTACTCAGCTAAACAACTTCTGATGGGGTTCTTTTGTTGTTTGTTTTATTGTGTTTTTTTTTTAAACATACCTTAAACACATGAAAGGCCTCAAACTGAATGTTACGACTCTTGTCTCGTAGAAGGTTCATCATAAGTTTGAGATTTTCAGGTTTACTGATGTACTTCGTCATAATTGTGAAATTGTGTCTATCCAGTAACAACTCACCAAGAAGCTAAATGCAGAAAACAAGCCCGAATGAAAAAATGACTGACACTGGACACAAGAAACAACTTTTTCATAAGTCTTTCAAACACACTGAGTAGTTGACACCAGTCTATAAATATACTAACAACAGAACTCAAATGTCCTGAATTTCTAAGTGCAGGGTGCATCTTCCTCATATTTCAATGATGCAGTTTCTCCTTTTTCTGAACAAGTGAAAAACCACCTTTTGTTCCCCCCTCGTTATGAACTGGAATTTAAAAAAAAAAAAGTTTTTTTTCATTCTTTTGTCACCATGATTTCATGGGGTTTTTTTATTTTATACAGAAGCTATACATCACCAACAAAAATGTGGTTTTAAAAAACAAACCAAAAAAAGTTATTACTTCAAATAAGAAATTTTTACACTTCTTTTGCTCCCTTCTTTGTCCAGAAGGCAGTAAAAAGTTACTCCCCACAAGTACCACCCTTGCTCTTGCTACAAGTTATGTATTATATTTACATTCACTATTTCTGACCTACTTGAATGTAAGATTAGTATTGCTCTAGTCACACCATATGAATCTTTCTTAAATTATTTAAACGTGCCCAGATTTGTTGAAGGAAAAAACCCAACAAAAATAAACATACTTGCATATAGCTATTTCTGAATAGGGAGATAAATGACTTGGTGTGTGCTGGACACTAAATAATGGAAGGACTGGACTAAAGGAAACTAGCTGATCCCAAGAGTTAAAACGTATGAAAAATTAAAATAAACACAATCCAAGGCAGTTACTGAAGTCAACCCACCTTTAAATTAAAGGAATTCTCTAACTTTGAATTTAAGAAGAAAATAAAATTGCCTTACCTTAAGTGACTGTCTTTTTGTCACATAATTTTCTGAATGAAGTAACTTCTCATATTCGCTGAAGAACTAAGCACAGAATAAAGAGAAGGGTTAGGACCTTTCCAAGTGCCATATGCACACTCTTCTGCCAAATGATTATAACAAACTGGGAGAGATGCAAATCCATACCAAAAATGCAAACAAAATCTGAAATCTCAGTAGGTTTCTGTAAATCACTAGTGTTTAAACACTGTATGTGCTTTAAAAAAAAAAAAAAAATTATTTACTCTTTTAGGAGCCTTTAACGTTTAGATCGTAACATGGTGGAAGTAGTTATCTCATTACTTCTTAAACTACAATCGTTCCCGGTACTGAACATTGTTCATTAATTTCAGGAGTCCCCAGCAGGTGGAGGAGGGCTATCTTGTATTCTTTGGTTGTTAAGGGTTAATACAGACAAATGAAAAAGACAAGGAAAGGGTTCCCTCTAGCGGAAAATTCAGATCTAGTTTTCACAGAATTAGATTTCTGCCACCTTCTCTTGTTTTCATACCTTTCTACATTCAACAATAAGGCCTTGATCTTAATTTTACTGCTTGGCAGAAATTACCATAAGTTCAATTGGTTTAATACTGTGTGTAAATTTCCAAAACGAAAGCTAAGCAATGAAAGTACTGATTTCTTCAAGTAAGATACACAGCACTAGAAAATTCTGAATATTAAAATGTATCCGCTCACCCTATCATAATGTTGTTCCAAAAATTCTGCACTTAACAACTTGTGTCTTGTAAGCAAATCCTGTAAAAGAGCACAAAACCAGTATTTTCACTAAAATAGTTAAACAGTACGTACACATTCTTATTAAAGAGTGAGTACTTATAAGATATCCCACAGAAAATTTTCCTATTTCACTAAACAAAGACGTTTAGGACATGAATGCAGTTACCTGGACATTGCTAAGGATCTTGGCATCTCTGAGGAAAGGCCTGCTATGTGGTATGTTAATCGACACAAGTAAATAGCCTGTGGAATTATCCCTGAAGAATGCCATTTATGGATCAAGGCTGTGCTCTGCACAGAACTATACACAACCAAGGTTAAGACCCACCGTTTAATACTGATCAATATTATGCTTATAGTTCCATAACTGGTTGTTTCAGGTCCAAAAAAAATTTCCTCAGACAAAGCATCAGTATCAAATATACTCAGGTTCGTAACGCAACAAAAATGAGTTTGCTCACTTGAGAAGCTGGGAGACAGAGATTTAAAAGCCCCTGGCATGGAAATGCACATGTATTCAGCTATCGCATGATAGTTTAAATCTTGATTTCTAGAATAAAAATTATTGGGGACATAGTATATATATATATTTAAAGGAATACCTTGCATTCTGAGAAACCAGAAAGAACAGTATGCAGTTTACCCATTTGTATCACACCTTTTTTTTTTACCTCTCCCTGGACTTGTTTTGCCCAAGAACATAACACACATCATCTGGGTTCACATAGCAGAGAACTAATGAAATAACAACTCAAATGTTGCATGCAAATTACCTTGAATGTGGCAAATGCATCCGAAGCAATGTCAAATGTTGACATTTCCACATATCTGAAGAAATCATAGAATTGTTCTGACCACAAGATTATTTTAGCAAGTGGTTCATGCCTGATGCACTCTCTAAGCATTATTCCACAATTTAGAGCGATTTCTGGAGATTCGTACCTATTTTAAAAAAAAAACCCACAAAATGAAGATTCTTTATAAATATTTCCACCAGTTAGTACTGCAGCACCACACTGCTAATTAAGGTTTTCAGTGGTTTCAAGTAAACAAAAATTCAAAAAGTTAGAGATACTTATTTCTGCATTAAACTGCATTTTAAATACTTTTATGAAATATTACTGAAATCGTTGCCAGTTAAATGCCAAATTATAGCTAGCACAAATGACTTTCACAAACTGAGAAACAAGACTAAATAAAAATATTTTCTTCATACTCAAAATCAGTTTTCTTTTTTCGTAATGGTGGAATTACAGACATCTGAAAAAGCAGTAATTGATTTCTGTCTTAAAAGCTGTTTGCTTAAACATGACAGCAACTTACATAAAATTATCCATAATATAAGCATGAAGGGTTAATAATACTGGACATAAATTCATGTCTCCTCTTTCACTAAACCATTCAAGCTTCAAGCTTGTCCTCTGATCGTAAGGACAATATTGAACTCCTGTGCCCGAGTCTTTATTGCCTTTAGCAAAGTATCTGCACCTTCTTACAAGAGACCTCTGCATCATGTCCATCACCGATTTGATGGAACTGATGATGCCATCCCTAATGGCTTCATTTAGAAACTGTCGCTACACTTCTTTGGCAGGCTTTCTTGCTCAAATACTACAGCGTTCTTTCAGCTGATTTTAGCATACACCAACAGCAGCTGCCAAAATCTCACAACACTATGTTTAAGACAGATCTATCACATTTGATAGAAAAACACCTTTCCAAACCAAGAACTCATCTCAGCGTGTTGCAATATAAGCTATCCCAGTTTACTGAAAAGTTATGTCGGTTGTTCCTACCTGGTTCTGGAGCAGTCAAAGCTTTTTACATATTTTCCTGCCTCCCACCTAAAGAATCCTTCATCCTAGACCACTGGAAGCTAATTTAAGTTCACCAGAATAATTCAGGAACAAAGTATCATTGTTCACACTAAGCACTAACTGTATTACCATGCAAAAACACTTTCTTATGAGTTTATTTTCATGTTAAATCCTGCAATACTTTCCCATTTAACTTGTCATGGAGATTTGAAACCTGCTGAACTTTTTGCAACTCACCCCATAGTTTAAATTCACATAAATTTGACTCAGTTGGATACCAGATGTAACATCTAAGTCATTAAGGTTAACTAAATGCCCATTTCAAACATCCTGACTTATGAATATGTTTCAACAATCCCTGTCAGAATAATGCTGTCTGAAGAGTGACAACACAGACTAAAAATTAGGACAAATGTGATACAGTCCTCATTCAGTCACGTATCAATGAAAGCATGCTGAGAAAGTAGTTTCATCTCTCTGCACCTCAAATGTCTTTGCCTTCTTTTGAAAATTATTTTGAAGAAGTACTGAATAAATATTTTCTTTCGTGTTATGCCACAATTAATAATAATTTTATCCCTCTAACATTTAAATCTCACTTCCCCCAAAAAATAAGTGCTATAACGCAGGGGGGAAAAAAACAACACAGCACTTCTGGCAGACAAGCGTACATCTCACACTCTTATGAATTGAAAGAAATACTCCATACTGCTTCTGGTGCTAGGCCTTTGGAGTCAGCATGAAACTAAAAGGTATACAGGTGTAAAACACCTACCTTCTCCACAGAGAAAGTTTCTTGTATTATCCATTTTCCAGTGACTTACATAAATGGCCAAGATTAGTTAAACATAGAGATGTTACAATAAAATAGCCTAATATGTCATGTATGTGTCAGCTTAGCCAGCATCTCTAACAACTACTATGAACTAGGAGGAGGGAAAAGGAAAAACACAATAAAGCTTCCTGTTCAAATGTTAAGAAATATACTTGATTAACCTCACATCTCAATGCTACCAATATAACACAGGCAGGCATCTCACTGAGAAGCACGACCTTGTCATACATCCTCTAGCTATCCCAGTAGGTGGACTAAGTACTCCTCAACTGCAGTAAGCTTACCCATCAGCTTTAACAAAAATTGTAAAGCTAGTACCTGAAATAGCTGCATTTTTTAAATGGCCTATCAATGTTTGCTGAACTTTTCTATCCCAAAATAACACACTGGAATTGCAATTTTCAGAACTTTCTTAATGCTATTAGAAAGGTAAGCAATTCTTTTTAAATGGAGAGAGAACATTCACACATTTTTAAATCTTATTTTAACATGAAAATGTTAACAACTCCTTTCTACTCTCATATTTGAGCGCCACAGTTCTACATATGCAACCGTGTATTCAGTATGGCATGACTCTCAATATCCAGCACACCAGATAGTACAAGAATAGAGAAAGAAACAGCCATCTAGCATTGCACTGTATGTCCCAAATCATTCTTTGTTTGGTCAAGTTTGAGTCGGTGCATTAGTGTCACTACAAGAATATAAATCACTTTGAATAAAAAGTCTAAGACCAAACGAAGACCAGGGGATAGGACAGCAAACTGGAAATGAGAGTGGTTAAAGGAAAAAAGCAGTCTTCAACTCTTGGTGAATGAGTAAGTTCACAAGGAAGTAATTTAAATAGAATCAGATAGTATACTGAGAGGAAGATGTCTACATTACTCCAGTAAGAATATGTTAGGTTACTACCAGTTCTCAATTTTAGTCTTATTTCATGCAAAAGTGTATTTTGGTCTTTTATTGCTCAAATTTTCCTTTACTTAGGGGAATTACAGGCCCCAACAAAAAAAAAAAAAAATCAAAACAAAAAAAACCACACCAGGCATACTGCAAAAGAAGAGAATACATTTCAGAAGTTACTGCTTCTCCATGAATTTAAAAACTTCTTACTTCACGTAAAAGCATATTTATACTTCACAGTGTACGTACCCTTTTAATAGCATGAACAATATATTCTGTTGAGTACAGATGTATTCAACTGTGGGAGTTCTTGTACCAATTTGCCTTCTGAGAATGTTGTTGAAAATTTGCGCAACATCTTTTTTGCCCTGTCAAAAACATTAGCAAGTTAAACACATAATATTCAAGTCCACTAGGAAAGTTAACAATTAAACATGACCATCATCTCATGCATTCGTAGCGTGCGAGTTCTGCGGTTCAGTCAGCCTCTGTACTCTGATCTTAAAGAGATCAAATATTCTGTTTCTTTATACCCATTTCAAATACGCCAAAGCACTCAAAACATTACGTCATGTTGCAGACAGATCACGGGTAATTTACATTAAGAAGTAAAGCCAGTTGATGTTTCATCAGATAGTTCTATGTAGCATCATTCTCCTGGGCTTGTTCTATACTTGCTTTTGCTAATAACATACCAGTTTTTAACTGTGCTCTTGCCTGAAAGTGTGTTTCTTCAATATTCCATTATCCTCCCCTCTCCCCTTGTCTAAAAATACGTAATGCCACCATTAAGAGTATGCAGAGCATTTCTGACTGCAGTGTTAACATCCAACTTAAAACTAAATAAATAAAAACTACCGAGAGAAATCATCCACTGACCTGAAACGCAAGTCTCACATTTTTCAATGCACAAAAGTAGTATAAATAAAACCAGGATGCGGGAATTCAGCACAGATTATACACAAAAAAATGCACAAGGATAGCACCAGACAGTATAAAAGGAGCTGGGAATGTTCTCTGTTGAATATGTGTACACCTCCTATTTATTTCCTCTGTCAGACCATAGCTAAAGATGACAAATTGGTATGGACATCTAACAAAAAGCTGTTTATAAATATAAGCACTTTTCACTGTCATTCACATGCACCATTTAAAAGCCAGATTTCTGCAATTAACTTTCCATTCTGGATTGCCATAAAGACAATTTCAGGACTATCTGTTATCAGATCTAATCCAGAAAAATCCTAGGTAAACTTGTACTAAGCCTGGACTTGCAAATAAAAGCCTGTTAAGCAACTCCACCTGAAGGTTCCCTGAATGTTGTACAGAAAAAACATACGTAGATAACGTTTCTTGACAATCTCTAGCTGTACTGTAAATGCTCTGAGTAACATCAGCAAGCCTTTGATTAAAATGCAGGGCATATTTAATCAGCACAAATTTTTAAAACAACAGCAATTAGTCAAAATTATTTCAGTTTCCTAATCAACACCAAGAAGATTGCACAAGAAAAAAAAAAATCAAATGTTTATAAATCCGTAGGAGGTCTGTAGTTTTACAAATGGCATGTTTGTGTATTACATGGACAGTTTTGTTAGAGTGTTGTTTTCAGGACATAAGAGTTTGTTTGTAAATGCTTGTTTTCTCAATTACAATTCCATTGAAAGCCAGCCCAAAGCAACTCCAGAAGTCTTTGTTCTGAAATGAGTAGTGCAGTGTTTCTAGAAATTGCTTTACTCAAACTCCACATAATATAGTCATCAGCTCATTCACTAACATTGCCAATTTTGCGCTGGATCTCACAATTTGCTTTGGATTCACCAGCAAGAACAGCATTTCCTTATTACGCACATAATTGAACTGATAGTGGTACACAGTAATACCACAGCTCGTTATTGTTAGAAGGATGTATTACTAAGTGATCTCATGGCCTAACAAGGGCAAACAGACACTGAACCCTGTGCCAATAGTCACGACTGCGAGAGGTGAGCGGGAGACTGTGCTAGTATTGTCTTCTGAGCAGAGGGTTCAGGCTCCCTTATGCAAAAGGCATTTTCGTTGTTTGAGGGTTTTTTCTTAATTTTAAAAAAACAAGAACAAAAAAAAAAAAAAAAAAAAAAGAGTTCCACAAGGGATACTACCTCTCCTACAGACACAGGAATCTGCAGGGAAGTAACTGGTAAGTTTGTAACACTGGTAAAAAGGCCGTTGTGTTGACTGCTTTACTTGGAAAGCAAGCTTCCAGATAAGGATATAATTTTAGACAGGCCTTTACATACAGCAAAGTCTGGACAGAGAGGCAGTTTCTTAATTAAAACAGTAAAACATTAAATTTGTTGCTTTTTTGGTTTTTACTTTGTTACTTTTCTGGGTTTTTTTACCAGGCCATTCATTTGAGACTGTTTAAGAGTCAGAGTGAACAGTCCCTGTCTATTCCTCTTCTACAAGGAAACCTTCTCCAGGAATAAGAGTCAAGATCTTGATTAAAAAAAAAAAAAAAAAAAAAGGCATTTGGTTCATCATTGAATGACCTCAAGCTGTGGTGGGGCACCAGAAGGAACAAATGCTAGACCTACTCATCAAGTTTAAGAAACAACAGGAAATCAAGTTCGTATCTCCACTAGTAATGGAGAAAGCATTTCAAATGCAGTAAACCCCCAACCATAGAGATCTGGGATATCAAAGCCAACATCTGATTGACTCTGTAACAGTTGGGAAGCTAGTGCACATTTGGAGCACAGGTGTGTTGACATTAATTCTAGGTAACAACAATAGCTGAACAGCCTGCCAGATCCCATCCTTAAAAAGCAGACGTGATCCAGCCTAGAAAGTGGTGTGAATGACTTTCTCTCAAGGGGGAACCGTCATATCCTCACGTAACAAAGCAGCAGAAAGTCCACAACCAGGAAACTACTCACAATCTTTTCAAGTCCCCTTAGAATAAAATGAATAGTTCTCCTTAATGAGAGCAAGCCTGTACAAATTGTTATCATTCCTCATAACCAGGAGATAACGAAGGTTTCCTTCGCTAATAACCGGGCTGAGTAAACACCAAGCTGATAAGAATCTAGAGGTCAGCAGAATCCAGATGACATTTCATTATTTCCTTTCTTCAGCAATTAAAGGCCATCCCATTTCAGCATTCCCTCTCAGTTTTCCCAGGTCTCCTTGCTTATTTAACAACCTGAATGTTTTATGCTTGGTATAAACAGTTGTGTGGGTAGAGAAAAAATACCACCATATTACAATTAAACACAAATCAGAGGGAGTTATGGGTGGGGTGGAAGGGAGAGAAGAAAGAACAGGGAAGAAAGCCATTGTTTTTGGAATGTCATACTACAATAGGACTTTAAACCATTGTGTTTGCATCATGAACAACTTGTTTATGAACAATATCCTTTTAGGCAACCTTAAGTGGGACAGTCTTTATGGTCAAGGCAGTGGAGTGAGATACATGGGTTTTGGCTCCTTTCCTAGACAACCACACACTTCTTGCCGGTCCAAAAGGAAAACAGGAAGATCCAATCACGCTGCAATTTCTTATAACTAAACAGGATGATTTCTTATATGGCACTGGGAAGCTAAATTATTCTATATGATGTGGTGACAAATGCCAGATAGACGTTTGTATAGAGATACATTTGAACACAAGTTAAGTATTGCTATTTTGAAGCAATCAATAAAAAATGGTTTTGCTGTTTTTTTTAATAAACAGAAAAAAGAGATGAGGAAAACCAGAAAAAAGGTTGCATCTCTTTTCTGAAGAGACACACATACTGAACTGTTATTAAAACAGCTTTACCTTAATTATTTAAAATTCTTCATAAATCTTGCAATAATTCCTTTACTTTTTGAAGCAATTTAACAAGATAATATAGACATGCCTTGTAGTATTAAAGCTTGTGTTCACTATGGTATTACTAGTAAGACATTAACCCTTCGTGTACACAACAATTAAGAATTATTCCATAATTTTAACATAACTGTATCATCAGGATTAAAGGTTTATCTACTTCAGTGTTGTGAGGTTTATGTGTCTAAATTCACAGATTTCATATTTTGTATTTGCGTAATTTTCTAGGTAGTTTGGAACAATGAGTTTTCTTTCTAATGGTTTTGTCCCAGCCAGAAAAAAAAAGCCGAAGAGCGAGAGATATCTTAATCAATTAAATGGCAGGAATTCAGATGTGTTTATTTTAACATTTACAATATAAGAAATGTCAAACTTCTTTTCTTACCTCAAAATCAATTAGCTGCAAGTCGGCTACTAGGGTACTAAGAAGACCACTGTTGTACAGCTCTTGAGCAAGCTGTGCCACAGCTTCTGTCTGTGGTTCTTTTTCATTTGTGCCATACAGTATCTCTTTCATGGCAACAAGGTTTTTTGAGACCTCCTCAGTGGCCTAAAGAAAATGAGAAAAGAATGCAGTTAAAGCACAATGTCATTTGTCTTTGTTAGTGCACACTCTATTATTCTTAACATCTGCAACCTTCCGTTAAGGGGGCGGTAGGGGGGTGGAAATCAGGAAGAGACAACCTGTTTAAAAAAAAAAAAAGGTAATCCTTCTGCAAGTAAGATTGTTGTATGTTATTTAAAAAAAAAGCAGAAGCAAGACACACGCTATTTATTTGACAAGTTACAAAAAGTAAAAATCTCTTCCTTTTTACTGCCTTTAAACTTCCCATTCAAAAATCCCCTGAAGAATAGCAATGGGATGGAAAGAACCCGACACGATTTCCATTCTGTAAAACAGAGGTACACAGGATCTAGATTGGAAAACATGACATGGAGACACATGCCTGTCTCCAGTGAACTGCTCAGAGAGACCAAATGTACTCCTCCCACAGATTTTGCACTCATCAGGTTTTATCAAATACTAGGCTCCCATTCCAGCCAGTGAGGATGAAATTTTTCCTTTCCGACTAACAAAACCCCGAAGAGAGCTTCCTTTAATTTTCAGGTTATCTCAGTATACAAGAACAAACTGGCACAGAGACCCAGAAAGAGGTGCACTCGAAAGAACACAGTAATACAGGAGACAATCAAAAGTCTAAGATGCTTCCCATTTGAGGTCCATCTTACAGAAGACAGACAGATCTGACCTCTCACTTGGGGAAGCCAGTATAAGGAATTCCTAAGCTGCTATGATGGGCTGGAGCAACATTTAGCAGTGGGAACAGAGTTCCCTCATGAGTTAAACTAAAAAAAAAAAAAAAAAAGAAAAAATCAACAAGACCACTTCTAAATACCCACTTCTGAATCTTAAGACACAGTTATCTTGGCAAAAAAAGAAGAAATACTCCTTTCAATATATATGTTTACGTAGCTTGGGGGGGGGCAATACACTGAAAATTATCATCATGAATAGCTGGTTTAATTATATTGTATTAGCTCCTCATGTGCCTAAAAAGTATGAATGGTTTGTAAGTCTACTAATTTTTAGTAATTAGATGAACCTACCAACAAGGTATGCATACACTTTAAAGTATTTATGATTGGTAGCACATGGAAAATCAATGAAGTGAAAAAATTATCACTTTCTGGATATTGCCTGTCTCATAAGGACTATATATGTAAGGAGATTTCTCATTTGTACGTTATATCTAGAGATCAACATGACTCATGCACTATTCAAGCCAAAGCCATTCCAGCTTTGCTAGGTATGCAAGTCAGGATTCCGTGACCTTTAAGGGGACTCCGTATAATTTTTAGCTCCTCCACAACTTTCCACTCCCCGTTGCCTCCCTCTTCTTGCTAACTGCAGTTCCTAGTCTCCCTTGCCTCCTCCTTAATCAAAATTCCAAAGGATTTTCTGTGCACTGTTAGTAAGACAGGAAGAAGCAGGTGCTCGATATGAGTGCTTAGATTCATGACAGCTCCTGAAGACATAAAACGAGAAAGCCAGCTCACCATATTGTAGTAGTATTACGCCACACAACTGTTCTAAATCTTTAAAATTCAGAAGTATCTCTTTACTAGGAAAAGAACAGGAGCATCTGTCAAACACAGAGATATGACAAGATGCCTTTGAAGTATGGCTACCAAGAAAAAAGGAAGCAGTAATAAAAATTCTATTGCAGTTTGTCCCTGCACACTAATTCAGAAAGCAAGATGAAAGAGGAAGAAAGGCAGAGGTTCAAGTAGCTAACCTATTTTAAGCAAGACAGTGGCAATATTGAGGGTATGCCTGCAATTAAGAAGAACACCAGTGGAGAATTTTTCATCTCAAAACCCCAGAAAACAGAACAACCCTCCCAAAACTTTAATAATCACACTGGAAGGTTCTCCCTCACCACCGCCCCAAGAAAGACACTAGTAATGGAAATGTTTACAAATCAGACAGGAGAAAAAAATACAGCGTTTCCAAACGACGAGTTCTTTTTTAAAATCAAAAAAGAAAAAAAAAAGCCTCCTAGCCTAACATGAATATACAACTCAGTAACTTCAAGAGGAGATACCAGGCCTGCAATTTATTTCTCATGCTCTTCAATACTGTCAAGACCATCTGAACATGCCTCACTTGAACTTGGAATGACATAGGGCTTTAGTGGGAAGTTACAGTTAGAGACACAGAAACATTGAACAGCTTAGGTTGGAAGGTGCCTCAGGAGGTCATCAGGGTCAAACCACCTCCTCAAAGAGGGCCAGCCTCCAAGTCCTATTAGATGATCAGGCTCATGGCCAGCACTGCTCTGAACAGCTCCATGGATGGACACTCCACAACCTCTCTAGGCAACCTGTACCAATGTCTGACTGCCTTCATCAAGGAAAGAGACTTGCTTGTTACCACTTCAACTGAGGCCAAGCTATCATTTCTGGATACATACTCCAAATACAGAAATACGAGTGTTTCTGAAAGTATTATATCAATAACCAAGGTCTTTTGATGCACTACACTTCCATAAAATATGACACTTCTATATTCCTTCCTCTTCTACTCTAAAACTCAACATCAAAAGGACTAGAAAACCTTACAAATTTGTTCTAGAATCTCTCTACTTTTCCATCTTCCATGAACTCTAGAACATAGTTCAAATACATGATGTGCAGAGCTGCTTTTGCCGTTTCAGATACAGAATGGAATTTACATAGCTACACTGAAAAATATAATGCTACATTAAATATCAATGTTAAGAGCTAAGTGAAAAACTAGTAAAAAAAGTCAAGACAGACAAGAGGAGGCTAGCTTGCAGTACCTGCAAGACTTCTTAAGATACTGAAATCTAAATAATTGCCTTAGGCGCTGCTTTAACAGGAAAAAGAGCTCTAGAGAAAAATCAAAATGCACAATGAACTTTATCCAAAAACCCATGATCAAACATGGAATTAACAATCAGACATCATGTAGAGATATACATAAAATACATATACTCTAATATAATACATAGGCAGGATATACTTTATATATACAGAATATATATACACTATATACTCCATGTATATAGTCTAAATATTATAGTCTGTAAGTAAATTTTATATATTAAAAATATACATAAAACATACATTATATATTTCTATAGATATTAAAAGTTATATTTGTTCTCTATACTGAGAAGAAGCAACCATAGAACAATCAGAGTTTTAGAGAAAAATTCTGTGACAAGTCACTTCGAAGTTCAATGGTGCCAGACAATCAAGACCATTTGAGGACAAGTCAAACTATAAAAGTAAAATGAAAAGTAAGGAAAATAAAGAAAGTACTTATTTCTCTGTTTTTATCGAAGACAGGAAAATATTATTTAAAAATAAAAACAGACACCATGAAGTCACATGTATGACTGTCGCACCAGAATCTGCTGCGTGTCTTTACAGTATCTATGAATCATGATGGTTTATTCCAGTCTCTAGGGTATTTCACAGTTATTTCCAAAATCTACTATTTCCTTAAATGCTAAGCAGTGCAAATACTAAATACTATAGATTTGTACTGTGGAATATTTGAGTTTTATGAAGCAGCATTTACCTTTACTTAGAGAAACAGTAGAAAAAGATAAAGAACACATGATCAGTCCTTAAGAATTTAAGATGAGCTCAGCAGGTTCCAGGTCTATGGCTAGTGGACCTATCCACATCGATAAAGCAATTCCATAAATTGCAGTATTAATGACCACATCCATCAAAAAGGTAAACGAGCTATAGTTTTGAGCCTATACTTGGTGGACGTTTTTACTAACCTAGAGCAGTATCTATCATAAGTAACAAACACCATTTTAATGGTTCTACTTAAATTGATTGCATTTCAAAACGCTTACAAAAACATGCAATTCTGTAAATATATGATTATCTACATCAGTGCCACTAGTTTATTGGAAAGGCCAAAAATGATGACACTATTTTTCAGCAGACACCTAGCATAAGGATACCATTAAAGAGCTACGCTCAGTTAGAAGAGAAGCATGTCTTCTCACCCACTACTTCCAGAAGAAGCACCATCTCTACCCTTCGTGTAACAGCCTCGTGTAGTAGGCAAGGCAGACTACTTAACCTTTACCCTTCTTTCAACTACTAATTAATTGTACACTTGCACATAACAAATATGAAATTTTACTGCTTTGTCAATGACAGCATTAACTCACTGAATGAAATCTCATCTATGCCTACGGCAACATGACATAATATTATACTTTGACAGCTCAATCAAAATAGCATACTGCATCATACAGTATACTGTCCATTGTATAGATCTGGTAACCTAAAGAAGAGAGGCCAACCATGGCTGCAACGGTCAGCCCACATGGATTAACAACATGGCTGAAACAATTATCCAAAAGCCAAAACCAGAGCTGTTACTAGCAGGTTAATCCAAGGTAAGAGGGTAGGGAAGAACAAGTTTATTACACGAGTAAATATTTACCCTCACATGTAAATGCATGCTACAAACCAAGTGAACTGGTAGCATAAAAATAAATGCTGATGTCAGCCAAAGAGGAGGAAGAGATGCAAATAAAAGACTAATTAATGGGCTAGATGAAGGGTAGGTCTCATTCATATGAAAGGAGTTTTCCTTCCCCTTCCCTTTAGCCCCCCATTCTGAAAAAAACACAAGTAATGGAAAACTAAGAGCATATGTGATGAACATATTTTCAGTTATAAAGCACTTGTCATTTCACGTATCCCTTCCAAAATACTAACAGACAGCAAGCTATCGTCCCTATCCCAAGTAAAAGGCTGCAGCCAACAAGCACCCAGAGCCACGGTACACAAGGCAGACTCTCAGCAGCGAGACACAGTCCAGCTTTCACAGTCACTTCAGATCTCGGTTCCTAAGCAGGTACCACAAACTTAAAGAACATTTCAAATGACCTGGAGAATTACCTGGCTAATTTTCTTCCAGTAGTCACATAGCTCAAAAAAAAGGTAGATTAACATGCAACTAGAATTCATTTTTTGAACTTCAGATTTTTATTTACAAGACAAATTTTCCAGTATTACAGGGCAGAACATTTCATAACTGAACAAGGTGCATCGTGACCACTACACCTTTCACATCTTTTGCTTTGAAGAATCTTTTCCATTTTGATTATAAAGAACGTACAGGAACACACACTGTCCAAGTTTTAAAAATCTTTCTTTCTTACTTTGCTTTTTCTTCCTCTCACAAAACATTAAAGGTTTTAAATTTCAGCCTAAGCACTGAAAAAACTAAGGTATTCTGTTCAAATGTAATTAATTACACTTTTAATTTCTAGGGAAAATTGTTTGTCTAATTTTCTTACAAATCTGTATTTCCAAGGGTGGTAGGAAACTGCCAAAGAGCATCTGCTACATAGTAGTAAACCAGGTATTTTCATAACAGCATTGTGCTGCTACTGCATGCTAGGAACTACGGTGAACAAACCCACTGTGGTACCGCAGTAGAAAAGTACGAGTTTGTCTTTGGAACCTCAGCCAGGCATAAGGTGTAACACAAAAGGCCGTTTACAATTAATTTCATTTTGTGGAAGAAACATTTAAAACGATTAATTTGGAATATTTAGTTCACTTCAACATGCACTAGAATTTTTTTTAGTCTAATCTATATACATGTTTCAAATTCCACATGTTCAAGAGTAAGGAAAATACGCAACTGTATATACTTAATTTTAAGAAACAAAGTAGTGTAGGAGAAGTAAGTATTCCCTCCACCCAAAAGGGTGTCTACTACAAACAGTAATCAACACTGAATAGGTACCATGCTGCTTAGCCTTGGAAGTTCACTGCTGTTATTTGACAGGCTACAAAAGCACACCCCTGGATGAAACAGCAACAAGGAAGCAGAAATTAGAGAGAAAGAAAGAGACAGGGGGGAGAAGGAGAGACCATATTTTATATAAGTCTAATCACTAATAAAACTGAGTATAAAAAAAGAAAAACTCTGGCATTCTTCTCCCCTTCTCCTAAAGGGCAATAATTTTTGTGCTTTATGTGCAGTGAGTTTTTCTGTTTCTGTTCCACTACTAGCTACAGAACTCACCCTTTCATCAGCACAGAATTCTTTTCCAAAGGAGACTGGAAAGTTACATCGCAGAAAGGATCATAATAAAAGAGGTAGTGAAAAACAAAAAGATGCCTAAATATTGAAATATGGGCACATAGAAATTTTTCTTCTTTTTTAATAATGGCTACTGCTCAGACCCTTGCTGTCTTTTAACTCCAGAGTTACTGCAGTCATTTCTATAGACTGGGTATAGAAATGTGAAAGGGACACAAATTCAGGGTGTTTAATCAGAGCTGTACCCTCAAAGATGCAATGACTGGTCCAGAAGGTATTGAAGAATTTTCTCTGTCAAACCAGCAAACAATCTCAGAATCTGAGATAAACTGCCACAACCACAGTCACCTTGATGGAAATCTTGGCTTGCCAATGAAACGACTATTTCCTAAAGAATCTCTGTATGGAGGTGTGGACACTGGTGTTGTGAATGCTCAGATCATCAGCTGGTCTCCTTTGTGAATAACAAGGATGACAGAGACCAGCACCACCATAGTCAGCTCAGTCTTGTGAATGTCAGTATTTAACCCTCCCCACATTTAACCTAGTGAACGTGGGTTGCCTTCTTTTCTCCTTCAAGGAGAATGTGTTGCTTTCTATATGACACGGGAGAAACAACTCTACAGGCTTAGCATATTATTTCTTGTCGAAGCAGCAGTCTCACATAAACAAGTTCTTTAAAGAAGATGAAGGTGTGGAATGAAAGGCCAGCAAGAAGCAAATGGTACATAATAATCTCCAGCTACAGCATCAAGAACACAGGCGTGTGATACAGTGCACAGCTATGCACAATGGAATGAAGCTGGTCTGTTCCCCATTAGAGGTCTAAGCAAAAAGAAAAAGATGACACAAAAAAAAGCATGGATTTTAAGATCAAAACACATCTCCAGGAATTAATAATGAAACTGAGATGAAGGAGGCAGTGCCCTGTCTCATCACAGACTCTTCAGAATTCACCTACCCCTCCTCTCCTGACAGATGTCTTTATTAGAGAAAGTAGAAAAGCAGCAGCAAATTAAAATCCTCCCAGTCTCCACACAGGCCTGCATAACAGGCCATAACATTCTTCTCTCCAGCAAGAGAGAAAAAGCATCAGTGAAAAAATAATATGGTACACTGCAAGAGACCTGGAACATACCATGTGCTGGCATTGGGGTAGAGAGTATGAGGATAAAGACGGCAATCGAGTTAAGACCCAGATTCTCCTGCACTTAAAGTAGTAGTACCAAATGTGGGTGAAACTGGATGTAGAGAAGCTCGCCACACTCTGCTTAAAAATACTGGTGAACGTGAAAAAGACTGGCACTAACTCCTACATGTGACTCTGTAAGGATGCCAAAAGTGGCACGGAACAGTTAAATAATGCTGGGAGAGGATCCAAGGAGGGTTTCATAGCCTGCTTCAAAAGCTGATAGATTGGAGAGGGAGATGTTTTATTTGCTTGGTTTTTTTGGTTTGGTGTTAGGGGTTTTTTTGGAAGTACTGAAATCTATGCCTTTGTGCTGAGTTTATCAGGAAAAACTTTATCTAAATGGTAAATACCCCTGCCCTATGAGTCACTAGGTGGGATGCAGCTGCATACAGGCTGAACTTGAAGGTTAATTTTTAGTAAAGCTATCAAGACTGCCAGTTGAGAAGTAAATGACTGTTGACAGATACAGATCCTGAAGTAGCAAACCATCCTATCCAAAGGAAACTGCACTAGCACAGAACTTTTCACCAGATCTTCCTGTGGACTGAAGAAAAGGCAAGCAAAGGTAAAAGCATATCCTCTGCTGACATCCATGAAGACACAAAGTTCCTCTGTTTCAGTAACAGAGACACTCTGCTCTGTGAACATTTCCATGGACAAGCACGGACAGAGCACATTTGCTATAGTAGTAAATCCACTATGGTGGGCACAAGCACCAGAACACTGTATGCCTGTGAGCTACTTACGAAGGAATTGCAATGTACTACAGTTCCAAACCAAATTAAGCATCATATCAGCTGCCAGTGGCATAAAAATGCAAAGCCAACCAACATGAAAGACACCTGTTCAAAGGTACATAATGACTTACCCTTTAGCTAAGTATAAAACCCAAAAATAATTCCTAATTGATTCAGTTTCAACATCTGTAAATTTTCTTCCCCCTTTCAATTACTGTTTAGCAATTGGAAAGTCCCAACTGTACCTTTTCTGCCTTTTTGTCAGAGATATCTTGCTTTTCTAGAACTGCCATACTTTCCTTCAGGTTCTTCACTATGTCTGCAGGAGACTTGTGGGACTTGCCAAAAGGGAATGGCATGATTGCGAGCCACAGGATCTTCCTTCTACAGCTCCTGCTTCACCTGGAAAAGGAGGAGGAAAAAAAGCACGTCAAAAATAGAAACATGAGGTCAGTATAACAATACATGTGAAGATCAAGGGAGAGTAGCAAGGGTATTCGTATGTGGAATAACCATCCTTGACAGCTGAACTAGAGCTTGCCATGACAAACTTAAATGCTCGTGTTTCTAATTCTTTTAAAGCACAAGACAGAAAATCTAAGAACTCACATTAAGATCATTATCTTATGCTACAGGAACAAATTAAAGAGTACATTAATTATATCCAAAGCCACATACTGTACAAATACCACATATGGGCAAGAGTAACAAGGATAAATTATTCCAATTAATGTTGTCAAGCAAAATGCCTTCTTATGTTAGGTCTTTGACACACAAGTCACCATGTCTCAGTTGCTCTGTAATGACTGTCCACGTACATGCTTTTACCCATATTTGTTCCATAACAAATGCAAACTAGACCACAAAGCCTGTGCCTTAGCGCAGGAGCTATGAGCATGATGAATATAAGGTACAGACAGCAGCTTATTCCTATGCCAAAATACTTGGAACATTCTGGCTTTTTCACATCAATATTACTGTAACTTCATAGTGAAATAGTGTCTCACCCCCACCCGTTTTATGGGAAACAAAATTTGTCACCAGTAACAGGGACGTAAATAGGGCATTTTGGAAACATTAAAACCAAACGCCGGTTATGTATCTTTTTCAAAAAGATAAAACTTGTCTTACAGGAGCAATTTTCCTTCCCCCAAAATATTTGGCTCTTGAATCCAAATATATTCATTTCTCTGTGTATTTATATATATTTGTTTTTACATACACACACATTTACTCCTGTGTACAAAACAGAAAAGTATTACTACTATAAATGAGTATACAAAAGCTTTTGTTACTAAACACATACATGCCCATTTAAACAATAATAAAAACTTCTTGCAAGTGAATTCCATAAAGCATACTTCTAGAACTCTAATCTAGACAGATAAGAACAGGAAATCCTGCATTAAAAACGCTGACAGTGCTACTTCTGCTAGACACAAAGGACAGCTGAAGCTGACAGAGCAGAGATTACACTGCCATTACAAAGAAGGGATATCACCCTGAAAGTTAGTAATTTCTATTTCCACACAATGTTCACAAAGTTAGTAAAAAGTCAACCATAACCACTACATGTTAAAGTTTTTTATCTAACACCATGCACTTTGATCCTTGATTAAAATACCAGCTCATTCACCATGAACTCCAAAATGTTAATCCTGATCTTATTCAATCATGTTTTGATCAAGAATTAAAAATACCAATTTGATGCTATTTTTGATTTATTTTGATTTTTAACACAAACAAGCTGAGCTGGCCTAAGGAGAACAATTTAGAGGTGAAGAACAGAAGTACTCAGTTCTTTAGCCAAGAGAATTTCCATACATAGGTATTTCAGGGAACCAGCAACAGCGATCACACCTTCACTGTTCCATGCCTGCTACTGACCTAACACAGCTGATTAAAAACTACCTACATTATGCTTTTTATCAGATTACTTTCAGATAAAAGTATCAGCATGAAGGTTGAGACAAGACCTTCCACCGGCCATTTCCATTCTTAACAGATCACAAGGCCATGCTGTTGCTTTTATTTTGTAGTATAGTAATTTTCTCATTATAGTAATATCTCATTCATAATCTGCACAAAGAAGAGGTTGTAACATTGAAATTACTAATGCAGGACTGGTATCCTAACAGATAAAAAAGTGTCCACAGGTCATTCATCAGGAAAGAGAATTCTACGCCCCAACTTTGTCACACATAGTGGAACAGAAACCTACCTTTCAGAAAAGCATGACTAATCATTGCTATTTAATGAAAATGTAACAGCATTTAAAACAATGTTTAATGAAAATTATGGTATTTTCACACAGGAATATTTTTCTAGAAAAAGACAAGTGTGAAAATAGGTACAATTTCCGCACAACATAAATGACATACCTCAAGCATCACAGCAACATTTGAAACGTTCCCTTTATCTCTCCCTTTGATTACTACCCCTGCCAAATTAAGATGAGCCCTGAAAACAAAGCTGGATTCTTTCATGCTTGCATATCATCACTGATAATAATAGTATTTAACAACTACTCAGCATATTCCCTCTGGTAGATGACATGTAACATGACAGGATCCATGTAACAGAGCAGGATTGACTAAAAAAGTTGCTAGTCTTAATTCCTTGGATTATGTGTTAAAGCAGAATAAAATCCAGAGGGAATCAAAATGGTTCTTTGAGAGAATAAAAATATTATCCGTAACCACAAAATATGGGATAACAGCAATATACAAAGAAAATAAATCAAAAGCAAGAAAATGTCTCTGCACACTCATTTTCTGGATCACAACTATGTTACTTCTAAGCTAAAAGACTACATGAATAATATATGTAACATATAGAAATACAGAATAATGTCCTCACAGTGTGCCCAATGTCTCAGTTTGCAAAAGTTGAGCTCCCTCCAGATAGTTTCTTCTTTACATTAAAAATAAGTCTACCACTTTGACTTATGAAACCTTCCAGGTTCTGCATAAATCAGATACACCTACATGCATAGTAGGAAGTCATACACAAGTTTTATTGTATGTACTAGCATATCTAATGGAAAATAACCAATTAGCAACAATTCATTAACATGTATTTACACTAAACATTTCTTCCCAATTCAGGTACGTTCCTGTATGAATTTCTCACAAGCAATTTAGAAAAATCAGGAAAGACTGCCAGCACCAGTAAGAAGGAAATCCACATCTTTGATTACTGAAGGTGACATTTTGCTTCAAGGTATTTACTTTATTATATAAAATGGAGTAAGTGCGTTGTTTCTGCTATTTCAATTTTACTACTGGAAGGAATGCAGTGACACTGCCAGGAACATCATCTGGGGCCTCAAGACTGACAACCCCACCAACCCTGAAGCAAAACTCTATTACTGAAGAACCTGTGCAACATCCTGCCCCCCCCCCCAAAAAAAACAAAAAACAAAACACCACAAACCAAACCAAAAAAACAAAAAGGAGCAGTCCTTTGTCTCTCAGAGCTGTACTTCATGCAGGGAGGAGAACACAGACAGGCTGTTCCCTTTTCAGCCCAGCAAAACTACCCCAAGCAGCAGTCTGTGCACAATAGACAATGACAACATCTGTGTGAGATCGGAAAGAACTGCAACCACCCACATCTGCAAAATGAGAGAAAAAGGAAACAACATCAAATGACATTTTCTGTAAATAAGAACAGACCTTACATCATGTCAAATGATAGCTGTTTCGTATTACTAGCACCTGGTTGCCTTGCAAATTCATGATAAGATTTTGACTGTGGCTTAAGAAAAGGATCACAAGACTCTTGAAGAGTTGAACTGCAACAAGTACATGGTCAGCTCTGTGCTCTGCTGGGCTGCTTTGTTTTATCTTACCTTCCTAGAAACCTCATTATTTTTATCCACTTATCAAGAAACCATGAACAATATTACACAAAACTCAGGCTTTTAGGCACGCATTTTATTTCACCAATACCCAAGCACATCAAACCTAACAAAATTTAAGGTCCTCAAAGTATCGGCGTCACAGCCACATTTAGAAATATTAAATGACATTATAAATCCAAGTGGATCGTCAAACAACAATATGGCATGCAGCCAAATACCCAGAGATTTAAGTACAGACACAGAGCGACTGACACACACACAGGCATACTGGGACATTTGGGCTTTTGTGATAACAAGAGATAGATAGTAGTCCCACTGTTTCAGATAGTATAGAGTTTCCAGCTCTGTCAATGCAGCATGCATCCGTGCACAGTTTGCTTTATGTATAAGGCTTTATATTTTTTATTCACTGCATTGACCACACAATCAATTAATGTCCAATTTAAAACTAATGCCTTCCTTACATAAGAATGGGTTTTTTTAACTAAGGCAGGCAACATTTGAAAGTTTCTCTGTGAGGACAGCCCTCCTGCAGCAAACAATTTTTTGCTGCAAGAACAAATACAGAAGCATGATAAACAAATCCCTCTCTTTTAACATATTTTAATTCTCTAAAGAATAGATTCACTAGCCTGGCATATGCTCTCTCTTGTACTTGTTAACTTTTTCTTATTTGAAGGGTGAGAATATGTGCTACCTATATAACAGTAGAAATTCGTGCTACAGTGTAAAACCTGATTACTTGACAGTAGAAGGGTTGTTTTTGTTGTTGTAGGTGGTGTGGTTTTTTTAATGAAGCATATTGTAAGATGCCTGTGTGACCATTTTCAAGAAAATACTGGCACAATAAACAGTACAGTAACACTCATGACTGCAGTGGCATGTGCAAAAAGTTACTCCACGGACAAACAAATTACCAGCACTAAAGTCTCAGCGATGCAGGCTTTTAAAGCTATAATGAAGGTAAAGCAAGACTAGCTGTATAAGCAAAGACACAACAGCAAACAGCCTTTCTGTTTATCACATACCATGAATTAGCACAACATAAAAAAGTTGTAACTTCTTTTCTCTGCATAAAAGTATACTCCATACATAAAGCATCAAATGAATTCAAATATTCACACTATTCCAGCTCAGGAGAGCAAACACCCGCCTTTCCCCCATGCAAAATGCTACTTAACACACAAAAACCCCTACATTTCCAATTTTGTGAAACAACCAGGTACAATAAACTCAATTTCTTACTCTATTGTAGGCCTCACAGTTTAATTGCACTACATTAAGTCTTTAGCTAGATCTTGTTGACTTGTTTACACACCAAGACTTGAAGGTGACTGCTTTTAGTGAGCTCCTAATGAGGAAAAAAGCCTTCAGCCACTTTCTGGCTACAATTGCACATGTTAAAAAAATGCAAGCCTAATGAAAAAGCACATGTAACATCCAGTTAATGTGCACATGAGAAGAAAACTGCTGAAGATCAAACAAAATCAACATAATTTTAATAAGGCCAAATACTTAATGGTAAGGTTCCCCAAGACAAATGAGCCAACCCAACAGCTGGCTGCTGCCACTGGGGAGGTCCCATTCCCCCACTGCTCCCAGTGCCGCACTCCTTCCCCTGCTCTTACGCCAGGGCCAGCTGACCCATCCATGAGCTGACTCAACTCACTAAGCTATCAGAAAACTAACACGTAAAAGTAAAGTAAACAATGAGAAGTGTAGGGAATGTAAAAAAAGCATCCCTTTTGACCAGCAAGTAGTTGTGAATCAGCTCCCCCAGCTCATGACCTTAACGCAAGGGCACTTCATGGTAAGGCTGGAGCTGAATCAACAGCAGACTGAAGGGGGAAGGTCACTCTCCATCACTTATTTTGAGTGGTCTGGTATTTGTCTGGATGCCCAGCATGCTGACTGAACTCAAAATGGCAGAAGACAAACCCAACAAAAACAATGGGAAAAAACCCCAAAGGTTTCTCAGCTGTGAGCCAGAGCCAGCCCAAGAAAGGGAGGAGAGGAGGCAGCTGGGCAGGCAGGAGAGGAAGGCACACCTCCTCCTCCAGGTAAAGGGACACTGCCAACGTCGTATCCTGAAATTGTACCATGTGTCGATTAGATTCAATAGTTAATAGCACATAGGAGATTGACTTAAACAAATACCAGTAACTAAGTTAATGAGTCTACAAAGGCAAACTACCTAGATTCACAATCAACAGGTGGGACTACTCTGTATATGGATTTTTAATTGACCGTCAGTCTATTACTCACAAAACAGGCTGCATCTTGCTAAAAGAAGGCATGTTTGTATTAAACATACAACACAGCGAGCGTATGTTTGTCCCGATAGAACTGATTTCCCCTTAGAACCTGTTCTTTTGTTCTATGCCTTTTGGATTAACAAGGATCATTAAGTCAATATTGAACACGGTAACAGAAATCAGTTTTCATCAGGTCTTATTGTTACAAGCAGTTTTTAGTTCAGCTAGAATTCACCGTTGTGAGGGCTGGCTGGAATGATAAAACCAGAAATAGATAACAGATTATACATTTTTTAAAGCACCGCTTCACTCTCAGACATGTCCAGCATCCAGAAAGAAGCCTGACAGCCATTCCTTTGATCCAAGGACCATTTTTTACGCAAGGTACCGTGCTCGTTGGGAAAAGAATATTCAAGTACTTCAAAGACAGAAGCAGACATCATACTGGCTATTCAGCCCTCGTGTACAAGAGTATAGAATTTCCCTGGTTATCCTAGCATTCAGCCATACCTAAGTTACTGACTGTACTTTCTGTACGTACCATTAGCAAGCAGAGCAGCAGCTGCCCTGCGCTGCAGCGGGGCACATGCAGCAGCTGGCAGGGCAGCACAGCAGCCAGGTGCCACTCTGAAGCATCCGAAATACCACTGCCAGCTCATCACTGCAAATTTCTGGCTACAGCACATCTTCCTGAAAGGCCTCACCACTTCTAATTGCAGAAGTATAGCTGACCGAAGGCAGCATCCATCATTTCCTTCAGTGTATGATTTAAATTGGGTACTCACATTCGTCATTAAAACATTCTTTCACATTTTTCACATGCTGTTGTCTATTACATTTTTCAGTGCCCTGGTTCTGGATATGTAGTTTCCCACCTAGATTAAACAATTTTCTAGAACCTCAGCATTGTACCAAAAATCATTTTTCAGTTTTCTTTTTGATATGCTAAGTGAATTCAAACATGACAGCCTCTCATTCAAAATGTCTAAATAGCGTAGTTTATTAACACAACCTCACATGCAAAACCTTCCTATCGTGGAGGGAACGAAACTGATAGAGCAGAAGCCACACCTCAGTCTACTTCAGGGCCCCAGCATCAACTACTGAGTATAGCCATGGCTCTACCTGCAGAAGCATGCCATTAACAGAATGGCTATGGTTGTAAATGGTAATTACTGGCGCTACCAGCTGGCAAAATTTAAGAGTATACTCCAGCTCTAAGGCATTTTTGCTATCCCCTAAATACTTCTGCACATCTCTTAAGCATTTCTTTCAAGATAACTTTAAAACATGGATAGAAGGACTGCATCAACTGTCTCACGTAAGAAGTAAAACTTTGCCATAGTAAACGGCTAACATCATGATCTGTTTGGATCTGTTGTGTTATCTTGTGAGGAACATGATTTATACATCTAAGTTTTCTTGCAAGACAGGCATGTTCATCTCATACCTGGCATGTCCCACCCACCACCAAACACTAGCATTTTTCTTGAAATTCACTATTAACTTGCTCTATCAAGTCTGCAGGATACAAAAGCTTTAATCAGATTCAAAAGCAGTTTCACAACTCTGCAACACAGAATTATTTGTGGTGTGACCCACTTAAAGATTAAAATGGAGAAAAAAAATCCCCTAAGAACGGGAACTTAATTCAGAAAAAAATGAAAATCACAATGAAAAAAATTCTCTGCTGTAACACAGATGAACAATTAAGTGGACAAAAAAGATGAATGAATTCAGAAATAGGGAAAACTGGAAAATAAATTTCTGTGTAAAAATGAAACACAGAATATGAGATAGCTTCTTGCTTTCCGAAAATTTCAAAGCAATTAAGTCCCCAGCAGTCATTTCTTTGGCACCAAATGCCAACTGATTCCTCTCATTAAGCAGGCTTCTCTCTCGCCATTCAATTACTCTACAGATCCTTCCGTCTCTTCAAGAGCTACTCCTCCAGCAGACACCCGCACCATGCTGGGGGAAGAGAAGGACAGCTACTGCCATTAGGCTCTACGAGCTCACGGCAGCCTCCTGAAACTATCTGTGACTTGCACATTATTATATTCATTGCAGTTTAACACACAGCTACAGAGCTTTTGCAGAAATGTAAGTAGAATTTGGTTTTAAATAAGGCTGCTGCTTTTAAGGGCCTTCAGAGATCCAGCGTAAGCACGAAAGCTTGTTAATACTAATTAGTATTTGAGATCCCAGTTTCCCAGTTCTCTATATTCAAGAAAATCTTATGACTCAGTTTCTTTCCCTGGTGTACTGTTTAGTTACCCCACCCATTCATTTCCCCACAAACCTTACTGCTATACTGCAATATGGTATACAGACAAGCATGTAAATGCCTCACCCATTCCACGGTAAATATCTTTTTTTAAAAATAATAATCACAAGTTTCACCACAAAAAGTAACTACTATCTCTAACATGCAGCGCACAAAAAAGAACTTACTTTAAGCTTCAAGAAAAGTTGTCAGATGATATGCCCACTTCTGGCCAGGTTGAAGCTCAAATAGTTTTCTCATAACCTGGCATTACAGTCAATTCCCTGCTGGCTCAGATGCCTTTACTGTATCATCACAAAACCCAGAATATTTGTTACATGACAAAAAGCGCTGCAATTATGTACATGCCATTCTACCCACCCTTGGAAGCAAAAATGCAAAGCAAAAGAGTCTGCTCCGTAACTACTTCTATTCCTTAGCATATATTATTCCTAATATTATTATTCCTATTCCTTTCCAGAGGTTTTCCCTTTGCAATGGATTTCAAATATAAGGGTTAATTTTGAGTGAAGAAGTGGCAAAAGTGGAGGCAGAAAGTACACTGCAGTTTTATCTCTGACTTCATTTCACACAGTGCGTTACAGTCTACAGTTACCATGTCCCAATAACTACGGGTGGCTGTATGACTATCAGAAGCCGCACAGGCAAAGCACAGGAAATCCCACTAGCACCACAACATCAGCACTTAGTTTTTAACCGGAATGCCAGTGCAACGGACACAAGAAAAATAGATTATCTAAAACATGAATTAGTTACGTAAGGAAGGAAGATGAGAATCATAAGTACTAGCACAAGATAGGAAGGGAAATGCATGTGCACTTTCTGGGCGTTTTGTTTTGAAGAGAAGTTGGGAACAATTAAACTGCGAGAATGGTCCTGGGATTGCTCCAGGTGCAATCCTCTAAGGTACAATTTTCTTTAGAGAATATTCCCTCAATAAACAAAAAACTACACTCAGTAAAGCCATTCTCTAGAAGCACAGTAACAAAGCTAGTAAAAAAAATTCAAAATGGGTAACGTATTTACCCAAATGTACTTTAAGTAAGAACTGTGTCACAGTATTACTTTTAAAAATAACATTTAAGAAAATCAACAATATTTTTCCCATGGTTCCTTTACTTCCTTTGGAGACCAAACTCTGTGGCCTGCTAGAAGCTTCTAATGTTCAACCTAAGTTCAACACATCATAGCTCTTCACTTAGTTTATCTGAAGAACAACAAATCTTTAATAAACACAACCTATAAAAGAACAAGATCACTTAAGGAATGACACCATTAAAGCACGAAGTTAATGAGCTATAAAACAGCGATCCTGACATAGCTCAGGAAAATCCTGAAAACACTGACTTAAGAAGTGGGAAGATCTATCACGGAGTACCTATCTTCCCTAACTGATTACTAGTGGCCCCTGCCACAGGCAGAATATAACAAACCACACCAGTCTCTGCTTTGACATATTACACCTGTTAAGGCTTCCCTCCCAAAATAATCAAGTTGGGAGCTCACAATAAAGACTATTTATGTTAGACTACTGTACAGTTCACCTCAGTCCCAACAGCCCTTTACAAACTAGCTGAGATGACATGCAATCAAGCATAGCTTAATGTCTCTGGGTTTACTTTTGTGGATTAGCTCGACATAACTACAGCTGAAACCCAAAACCAACAGATACAGCAAACTGTCCTGCAAAAAGATGTTGAGTCAACTGGTCAAACTCCTGAGAGGTGACTCCAAGACCACAAACGACTCCTCAGTTCTGCCATTTTTACCTCTATTGAGAGATCTCATTAACATGACACAAAGATTAAAATGTAAATTATTCTGAGATCAACTCTCATGAATCCAAGCCGATTCTTGCTACCAAGATGAAACTTTTTCTCTTGAAACCAAGAGAACTTGGCACATTATTCAGTGATTACATATCTCCTCTGCGAAAGGGAGTTCCTGACAAATAACCTATGGGAGTTAAAGGGAGTTCCTGACAAATTATACTGAGTCACAGAGAAAGGAGAGGGCAATCGATAAACGACTCAGAATCATGACCCCACCATTACTGTGAATCCTTTCCTTCTAGTTCATTACATCCTCATTCAGTAAATGGAAAAAGTTGTTCAGTTAATTTTTTCTCCTTTAAATTATCTCTTACCTAGTACTAGGAGCTGATGTACAGGCAGTATCTGAGCTGATCCATAAGATCATTATCCATTCAACAAATCTGCTTTCTGTCAAACTATTTTTTTACATGGTCCCTGGCATTTAAATCACAGTTTTGATGACAATACAAAGGGTTTACTGACACAGGTCTGCTAGTAAATCCTACTAGTGCAGATACAACTTACATTAGTAAAAAACACAAGTGACCATGATAACTGCAGCTGTGCTAGGGCTTTGCTGGTTAAGTACCTTTATAAAGAGTGCTCTTTCCTTCTCACTACCAACCAGCATCAGTACCACCATAAATCAAGTGTCCAATTTTCCCAAGCCAGCTGTGTGGAGGTATCTTTTAGTATGGAACTTCCACCCAGCTCATCCTGAGACGAAAATCCCTGCTTCCTCTTGAGTATGCTGTACCAAGGACAATGTGGCAGATGGGAAAACAGCATGAAGATGGGCAAAATTGGAGGCGAGCCAGGAAAAACTCCTCTTTTTCCCTAAATACTCAAGATCAAGAATTAGTTTCATAGGCATCACTTGAAACAGGGTGGAGGGAATCAACACATTATAGGCCAGAACACATCTGTGATATTCAGATGTATATCTCATTGCTACCAAGACACCAACGTGTTTGTAAGAAATAAACTTATGAGAAGTAGTTGGCTGAAATTTAGCCTGAACAAAACTGTCAGGGGTTCAGGAAAGAGAAAATGCATTGATAATAATATCTCCCTGTTTAACTAAACTAGAAGTCATTACTGAATTGGTGATCAAACTGTGTGTCATGATAATAAAAAATAAACAAAAAGCAGACAAAAAGCAAGCAAAACAAAACCTTGAAGGACAATTAACTCCATTCTCCCAAGAAAAGAACAAGCCACAGCGATACAAAAATTCCACATAAATAGTTTCAAGTTCACAATATACCTAAAGAAGCTGTAAAAGTGTCCTTTACAACAGTTTCCTCAAACCACCTCTTTCTCCTGCCAGTTCATATGTTTGGCCTAAATCTTCAAAGTCACTAATGGATTCGATTTCTGATACATAAACCACTTTGCACCTCAACTGCCAAGACAGGTGTGTTCCTTTGGGGCAAGGCAGATCACAGAGCATAGAAAGATGTATTTAAGAGCAGAGATGATGCATACCAGGGTTAGGAGAACTATCCATGGCACAAACCTTCAGGAGAGATGAGGCGAGAGCCAGAACTTTTAACACCATGCCAATGTATCTTCCTTTTATAGCAAGTATTTTGAGGCAGAGGAAGAGGAGTTTCAACTTAACCCTGAACTCCACTTCATGCTATGAAATGCTCTGCAACATAGGAATCAGAAGGCGGAATGATCTAGATTGCCCCCAAAATGTGTCCAAGCTCTTTCCATGCCAACCTAACTAAGAGTCCTCCTGATGACTCACAAGATGCCAGCCTTGTATCAAAGACCTTAGATACAGCAGGATACATCAGCATACACCCTCTGAAAAGCCAGATAATCCTGCAAAACCCACATGAAAGTCCTTTTCCCTCCTGACACTACCTGAGAGTTCCCGTTAAAGTTACTTGTACATTAAATGGAAATAGAATAGAAACTGTGCTGGATGCTGCGGTGATCCATCAGATATACATACATGCTACAATTCATCTCTCTTTCCATTTTGGGGACACTTGAGTTATCTTTCCAGGTCAACCCCATCTTGCCAAGCAAACTTCTCTGTTTTCATCACAGTAACAAATATAAGCAAATAACAACCTTGGGACAGGCAGGCAGAGGTGCTCATAAAAAGTTCAACACTTAAATTTATTCTAGCTAAAACTCACAAGAAATACCTTACAGTTTCTGCTTCCTAGAACTAAGACAAGTTGCCCAGAAGTTTCAAAAAGTACTTTTGCATTAAAAAAAAAAAGGGGGGGGGGGGGAGCAGGGGGGAATACCACAGCAGAAATGTACCCTTCCAAAAGGAACACTTTCCAACTGATTTTACAACAAAGCAGCTAGCAATAGCTGTTGTAGATGCGATTCTCCAAGGCAGAACCACCCAGAGGGTTCACAAAATGTAATAAAACCAGCACTGTTGATATTTTCTGTACAGGAATCAGCATCTCTCCTGCAACACATCTAGAGGTCCACAAACCAAAAATGTTTGACAGCTACCAGTCTAGAGACAGTAAGTAAAAAATGAGGCTTGTAAACAAGAAGCAACTAATATTAGGTCAAATAACACAGTGGAAAAACTGAAGCATCTCTGAGGGACAGTTCCCTTATCTGATCTGCTAAGAAGAGTTAGACTGGAAAAAGGAACTATCAAATTGTTTTGCAATACTAAAATAAGAGCTCTCAACTTTCCTCTAATGCAATTGCTGTGTAACACTAGAGAGACTTGAAAGCTACCGGAAGAAGTTGTCGTCTCTACAAGTTTACTCAAGAAATGATCACACATCATCTCTGTATCTACTGAAAAAAAATCATTCTGAAGGTCAGCATGTCTTCCAAAGGGCTGACATCAAGCTCAGGTGGAAATGCTTGCATTTTAGCTGATACTTATACTCCTACATTGCATATGATTAATTATTTCAGCTACATCAGTATCCTTTTAGGCCTATGTGGAACCCATCGTCTTCGTCCCCCCCCAACAACCTTTAAAATTGTTAATTGGTGCACCAGCATAACACTAATTTTATTTTAAAAAGGGATTATTAAAATTACTTTGATAGTTTACAACAGTATAATGTCATTGCTATCTACACCAAGAGGCTTCAATCAAACAAGAGCCCTTAAATCAAACAAATACTCTAGAAGTAAAAATTTGCAGCTATCAAAATTCACAGCCTTGGTAAACTCTGAAGTTATGCAAAAGCTTTAATTGTTTAAATTTTTTTTTTCTATACTAAAAGACTTGTTCTAATTACAAAGTCAAGACAAAAGAAATCATAGTTCTCCAAAACATTTTCTATACTCTAGTTCCATTTTCAACAAAAAAGTAATCAATATACTAGGAAAAGGCTAAATTTAAGAAATAGTGGGTAAGATTATCCTTTCAAGACTCTGCAATCAAAATGTACTATTGGTTATAAATTCCATAAGATAGTCTGTATGGTAGGTATCTTTAAAATTTCTGAAAATAACATGCATGCACTGACAATTTTGGAATCTGATCAATCATCCATTAGAAACAGAAGTAGATCAGGGGACTTCAAAGAATCCAGATATCTATTTAATTTTTTTTTCCAACTACTAAGGCAAACAAGATTTAAATAAACTATATGAAAGGCACTATACTTCATTGTTTTTCAAATTATCCAGATCTCCCTTTTAGCTTCTAAAATACAGGTTTTAATTTTCCCATTCACAATCATTTTAAAATTAGTTTAGTTTGGTTATCTAATTTAGGGACTTAATGAAAAGCCAGATTTTCTCAGTTTTGGTATAAATCTGAGAGGCATGAATCCACAACACTGAAAGTTACAGTACCATAACAAATAGAAGTGAGAAGTTGTAGAAACTTCTGCTGTACTTACTAAGACTTTTCAATGCGTGTAAGTAATTCTGAAAGTTAAAAATAGCGCATTTAGAGGGAAAGACTGTATTTCTGGCCAACAATCCTTCTCCTTGTTCACTAAAGAGCTCAAGAACAGCTAATTCTGAAACACAGATTTGACATTTCTTCCTAGATTTGGCACTGTTAAGTGCTCAACCTGCATAAATACATGAGAGACAACTGCCAATGCCAGAGGGAGAGCAGAACTACTCTTCCGACTCCACTCCAACCACCCGACTGCAGCAATGCTAAGACCTTATTCAGTGCAGTTCCTAAGGGAAGCAAAAAGCCTTGCACGGTCAGTCTCAAAGGAAAAAACACAATCCATCTTCCGTTGGATGTACACTATAAATCCATGCCTATATGGCTGTTAACATTTTTTATTTATACATATTCACACACACGTATTTCTCTAAGATAGATAAAAATGTATGTATACAGTTAGGAAGGAGTAACTACAATCACAAGTTAGAAAGCTGGGTAGATTAGAAAGCTGCTTGTTTTTTTCCAAGTTAAAGGCATGAAGAAAACTGACATGCAATTCTTTCACAGAATTAATTCATAAGTTTGTCATCACACACAAATGCCCTGAACTTTCTGTGACTTTTTTGTAAAATATTCTATAATCCTGAAATAAAGAGGCTCTTCTGGATCTGAGGATGTTAATCCCCTCATCATAACACCTGGGTTAAGAGTAACACCAGTCAGATGGCACAGCTATGCCAGGACTCTGCCCAAAATGCTCTGTGAATGGATGCAGTTCCTAATAGAAAAACTGTTTACTCCAGCTCCACCCTATTACAGAGTTAGCAAAGTTTAAATATTGCTCAATGCCAATTACAGATGTAAAACAGAACTGTATTAGTCAATACTGATGAGTCAATATACCACTTTTCTTAGAGATTACACATCTAAATAATCACATCCAGAACAGCACTTGTTTAGAAAACTTAGAGTATTTTCAAGCAGCTTCCTTCCTTGTCAATCATTCTCCGTGAAATCCATAGAGAAAGACTATTTGACTTGGTCACTGGAGCTTTCAGACCATATTTTAAGACAAGCTGAATTTCTCATGTTTAAATAGCAAGGCCCTGAAGTCCAACACCCAACACTTTGACATTTAAGGTTTTCTATTTATCTTCATTATTTTAGTTTTCCTCAATTATACTTTTAAGAGAATGCTTCATTCATTCATTCCACTGACAAGCTATACCAGACTACAAAAAGAGATTCATTTTCCATAGGAAGTTTTCCTCATTTGATTTTGAAGTTGGAAAGCATGCAACGAGGCAGAGGACAGCAAAAACAAGTCCCTCAGTCAAGAGTCTCAACTACTGCCCTGGATAGCAGACTTCTACCCTGAATCTTCCTTTCTCATTACGCAACACATAACCCAAGTGCCTAACGTGTGGTCACTACATAAGTAGCCATCCTCTTCCGGTAGCCCAAAATGAGATTCTGAGACTAACAACTAATACCTTGGCAGCAATTCAGGTGCCTGAATGATGGAACGCCACTCCAAATGCACTAGAACAGCACAGCTGGTCTCCAACTGCCCCTTCAGAAAATCATAAACCTCTTTACCTGTCTTGGGCAGATGTCTTGGAGCATCTAAAATAACACTAGATATCTGCGCTTAGGCTACTGAATTTCACATCATGAATGGATGCCACAGGGAAAAAAACTTTGGAAGTGTCAGCTCTCAAGTGCTCCACCAGACAACACACACAGTGTCATGCACTCAAACACAGGAGAGAATTCTTTGTGCTTAACTATTGTTACCTGAAAAAAAAAGGGGAGAAACACCACGCTGCTGAAGAACACTGTGAAATCTACTTTCATTACTATCTGTGAACTTTGGTGAACCCACAAGGACCTGAACCGTCCTGTCTTCAGAGAACTGAATTTTATGCAATAAAGCAAAAGGCCAAATACTACATTGCAACCAAACAAGTACCTGCAAAGGATGCCCCTTCACTGGGTACTCTCTTGTGCACTGACAGAACAAAAAGTCCTGCTGAAAAAAAACTAATAACCACCACGTAATCAAACTTGCTGTACCAAATCAGTATAAGCAAAGTGAGGTTCTGAATATTTGTTAACTTTTGCGAGATTAGCTTCTCCTTTTTCAATATTTTTCTAATATAGTAACGAGCATATACAAAGTCTTTATACAGAACTGTGTCTGAACTCTCTCCCTTACACGGTATCTCTTTAAATTCCCCTGTAAAGTTTCTCCATCACTACCAATCTCCGGTCAGAAAAAGCTTAGGACTTGAATAGCAGGTGTTACAGGTTAGAAGAACGATGCATTCATAAACTGTGTGGGACAGACTTCTCAGTGCTCACCTGTGTTACACTCCATGCATGCCTGTATCACTAAGGTCTCATATGGGTAGACGAAAATCCCCTTCAGTTTCTTTTGTAAAAATCTTACATGTCTGTGAACAAACTTTTCTTTTGCTTTTTCTTTGCCTCTACATGATATTCAATGAAGTCAAAATGTTATATGTTGATTAATTCTATAAACCATTACAATATATCAGGAAAACAAAACAAAACCTTTCAACATATATTAAAAGGAATATCATCTGCCAAAGCAGTAAAGGGCATACTTCACACATAACAGTCACAGTAAAATATGATGACACAAGTAGCTTTTGCCTCATTTCTACAACTGTAGCAAAACCTCTTGAATCTGCTTAGCCAGAGGAAGAGATCAGAGACTCCATCGCACCAGGATGCTCTGAATGTGTGCTATCAGCACACACATCTACCACACCATACAAGATGCTACTGATAATTCAGTGTCTACAGATATTTTTTTTTTAAACCAACGTCCTCAGCAGATGAGCTGGTAAGCTGGTGTGCCTCTGAACGAATACTTGAGAAAAAAAAAAAAGGTATCCATCCACGGTAAGCCTTCCCAGGTGAGCTCTTGGCCAGGGGAGGAAAGAGAAAAACTATAGGGAAAGTCGCACAGTCGGCTTCTGCTGGGCAAAATCCAAAGTGGCATCAGACTACAGAGCTGACCAGCGAGATGGAAGGGCCTTCTGCAACTGTCTGTTCAAAAGCCTTTCTTCATATTTCTATGAACTAGCATGCTTTACTTAAAAGTCAGTAAATAAAAAAATAAAAACTTTTCAGAAAGGTATTTCTTCAGATGCCAGCTTCTTCCCTGGGCACCTCTAGCAGCCAGAAAACGATTATGCATTCTACATTTCTGGGAACACTTCTCAATTCTTTCATTACATATTTTAACACAGATAACTTCAAAGGAGATAAGGCATTTTGCACACGCAGGTGACTGAACAGAAGTACTTCTCTCACAATCGCACATATTCAACTCCCTGAAAAGTTGACATATTAATTCAATTTAATTTATAGCCAAGTTCTATCTCAACTATTTTTAAGTGTAATGTTTCAAATCTTGCAGGGTTTTCAGTTAAGCTTTTAGTTACATTCTTCTAGGAATAAAAATGAATTTGTTGTCAATACAAATTGTTAAAAAAAAAAAAAAAGAACAAAAACCAAAAAACCAACCAGGGTAAAGATCAAAAGCAGCACACAGCAATTTTTCACTGATGCAGCCATTTAACTGTGAAACACTTGACAGTACACCTGAACATTTCAAAATCATTCCAAGTAGTAACTCCTAAATAACTTCACCCAAAGATGCCTCTGAACATAGAAAAACATGTTACACTAGTACTACAGATCTGTACTAATTATAACTTCTACATTTTTGAACTGGCTTGCTGTATTTAACGTTTTAGTGATGAATTCTCTGAGTGTTTGAAGGGGAGGGAAGAATTACAGAGAAAGTGGATCTTTTGAAAAGAATTAGGTATTTTATTAGAAGTAGCAAATTTCCAAAGAACATAAAGATAGCTACAACATTCAGTGATCTCTCCCAGAATTTTATGCCCTGTGGACAGGCTTAAAGTTTGCTTCCTTTTAGTGTATTTGGTCCAGAGTCAGGAACGTTTTATAGCGTCTTTTGACTATATGAAGTATTAGCTAGAATACTCAAAACACGGGACTTAGAAAGCAAATTGCAGTTGTTTAATTTAGAAAGTAAATTGCTTAGGTTTAAATAATGTTGTCTGAAAAAAATAGGCCATGAAGGCTGCTGAGGAACGACCACAGTTATTCCTGTAAACACACAGTATTTTGGTTTCTTCCAGTTTGGATCAATCCTGAATTCAATCCTTTATAAAGAGTATTTAAATAGGGACAAATGAATGTGCCATTTCATCCTAAGGTGGAATAACGAAAGCACGTAAATCTGCTCAGGCTAAAGAAAGACCAAATTCACATGACACCAGTTTAAGCCTTAGGTACTCCTGAAGCATGCATTTAAAAGCCTAGCTCAAGTCTGTTAAAATAATTCAAGACAGCCTCATCTTCTAATTTAACCTTTGTGTTTGCACTTGGGGTTGGGAAGGGGGAGGGATCTCCGCATAAAGTTTCACCTTCTAACTGAAGACATTCAGTTTCCTTCTGGCTCACACCTCTGTATCTTGTGGTGCAAGAAGCACAATATTGAAGGAAGACACGGGGAAGGAGAGCTGAACTTGCAAACAATTCAGACTAAAAAGCACCCTGTATCAGACAACAAATTGGGGAAGCAGCATTTTAAAGGTTCTCCTGTTAGAACAGCACAGTCTTGAGCACTAGCAGCCAGAGGAATTTGTCATCTTGCTTGAGGTTTATCTACAGCTACAAAAATACAGTTAGAGTGAACGCTATGACTTAGGATCACTGAACAACTAAAAAGGCTTTTGTCCAGCATGATTAGTATCTGGCTTCAACTTGCAGCTAAGATGAAGTGGTAAAAGTGCACATAGCCTGCTGTTTCCTTAGCAGAAATTGCTAAATTGACAAGATTTCAACTGTATGATGTAGAAAATACAATATTCTAAATTCAACTCCTGTTATTCACAGAAATAGCTGCACGCTGTTGTGGTACTATTAATTTTGAAGGAGCAGATGAGTTAAATCTTATTTTTGATAGAAAGCTACAAAGATGCCTCCAATTAGACAAAGGTAATCACGCTTTAATAGCAGCTCTTGTAATTAAACCATATTATAAAGTGTCAGAAGTAATGAAAAGCAGGGCCAGAAGGGAATTGAAAAGGTCATCTAGGCTCCTTCCTGCCCCTTGCTTCAAACCAGCTCCAACTATTAGTGTGCCATTCCAAAACTCAACATCATTTCAGCAAGTGTCTAAAGCCTCTAAGTGCATTACAGAGATTATCAAAACTTTCAGAAAGATTTTACACAAAAATTAAGGCTGCAAACACCTCACTAAAAAGAATCTGCAAAAACTCAATACAGAATTCATTCGGAAGAGAGGACACTGGTTGGTAATTCTAATATTCACAAAAATGCCGTAAAAAAACCTAGAAAGTGCAGCATGTACAGCACAACAGTAAGGTCTCATTCAACTACCATCCATTAATTAATAAGGGACTAACAAATAAGCTTCCACTACAGAATGCCAAAATAGATACCATTCCCTCCTGAATAAATGTTTCATAAAAGCAATCAAGGAATTCCAAGAGGTGGAGTTTTCTTTAATATTATCACACCCCACTGGGAATACACATTTGTCTGTGCTTGATAATACCCAAAGAGAATAATTATCTCTCAAAGACATATTGTCACAAAGTATTACTTAACTGGCACTTTTATTTAGAATTCCTATTTTAAAGATACATGTATTTCAACAAATAAAGGACACAGTTTTATAATTCTCCATCTATAACCATGCACTAAATGACTACAGAACGCATCAAAGTTTCAGAATTCTGCATCAACATAAATAAGAGAACACAACTTGAACAAAAATCAATGCTATCAGTATTTAGAAATATTTGCCAGCATGTTAGTCCATACATACAAACTTACATTACAAAACCTTTATTCGGCTCTCTCCCAACGCCAGGAGACACAGTGTCCTCTTGTACTAAGGTACTTTTTCTGTCTGACTGAGGAAAGTCCCCAACAACACATATATCATACTACCATCGAGATTACAGTTTAAACACAAATAAACTTAAGCGAAGCATATACTAGCTGGCTGACTCAATAGTTTCTCACATCAGAAAACAACCATGAAGCTAATCGTAAAATACAATACTCTTACAACAGTGCATCCATGACAGACAGAATTCTACCAAAACACAGTGCTATGGGGCATCATGGCACTCTTACAGATCGACAATTCTTACAGGACAACTGAAAAAAAACCATAAAGTCATTTCTGACCCAGAAACAAGTACCATGTTCCACAGAATATTTCTTGGCCTTTTTTTTCTCTGCAGTGCTACATCAACAGGTATTAGGTAACAGGTATTAACTAAAGGTACACGATGTTTTAAATAGTAAAAATCTATTATTTAAAAGTTTAGATGGCACAGCGCAAGCTCAGGATGTTAAATTTCCTCTGACAGTATATGATTTCATGAGCTCTTTGCGTTAAAAAGGAAGACACATTTCCTGATGGTGAACTATGCTGCTGAAAGGAAGACACAGGGCCTTGAACTAGAGTTTCTGACAGGTAAGTTTGAAAAAAACCACACACACAAAAAGCTTTACAATATTTTGATGCTAATCAAATTTCATTTCTGATCTACATTTAAACTGTACTTCCAAGCATTGTTACTTGCCTCACTGAAACTATAGAGCCTTGGTCATGTAATTTAATCTTTGACTCATCATGCAAATTAAATCATACCATTCTTGTAAGACAGCATATAGGTTTTAAATAAATCCTATGCACCTATATGATCACTTACCAAAAATTAAAGTTTTTTTTTTAAAAAAATCTAAGAAAAATAAAATACTAGACACACCTTAGTTCCAATATTAGTAGTATCACACAGATTTGTAGGAAAAAACAATGAAAAAACTTTTTTTTATTTTATGGGACACAGAGATCACGCCGTGTCGGCTTTCTATGAGGGAGTTTGGAAAAAAAAAGTTGGATCTTAACAGTCCTCACACGCAGTTATTTCTGCACAGAGGCCTATTAGGACTATCAACATGAACAACAATTGTAGGAAGAGGCCTTAAACCTGGACACTGAGAGGACCGTGCAAGTTAGTGCCTGCTCCGCACCTCAAATCAATTCATGTAATAAAGGCCGTAACAAAGAAGAGATTTTAACCGTGTGCTCCCCTGACCAAAAGGCTAACTCAGCCGACGGCTGCCCACCCGCGTTTCCCTTTGCCGCTTGCCTGGGACAGAGTAGTCCCCTCCGCTGCCCTTCCCAAGAGGTGCCGCACAGCAGCGGCTCCGCGTCTGCGGGCTGAAATAAACCCTGCGCAGTTTTGCCTATTAATTCGTTGCTCGGGTAGGGCATTTGAGGAACTTCGGGATAAAAGGCGCTACCGCACCAACGAAAGGCTGACGCTGCTCTGTACCCTTCCCCTTCAGACTGCCGCCGGCCTCCACACACGGACCCCAACGGCACAGACCCCCCCGAGAAGCCACTACCAGCCGAGAACTGCGCCGCTCCCCAGGACGCCAGCGAGCCCCGGGAGGCAGCGCCGCCTCCGAGGCCAACGTGGTCGGCAGGACCAGGCCGGCCCCCGCCAGCACCGGCCGCCGCCAGGCGGGGAGACGGGGCCGGACAGCGGCGGGCACCGCGCCGGGACAGGCCGCGCGCCCCGGCGGCCTCCGCGGCCCGCAGGGCACGGCCCGGCCCGGCCCTGCCCCGAGCGGCCGCCCCGCACGCACCGGCCGCGGCGGCGCCGCCTCCCGTCCCGACCCGGCCCCTCGCCGGGGGCAGCGGCGGACAATGCGCGTCAGGCCCGGCGGCCTTCGCCCCCCTCACCTCGCGCACCGCCCGCCGCGCCGGGCCTCCCCCCCCGCCCCTCCGCGCCGCCTCGGTACCTCGGTGCGGAGCGCGGCCTGGCGCCTCCTCGGCGGCGTGTCCGGCGGGGCCTGCCCCTGGCAGCCCGACCGCCGCTGCTCCGGCGGCTGGCGGCGCGGCTCCGGCGGCTGCAAGCAGAGGCGCGGCGCGGCCCCGGCTCGCCCGGCCCCCTCCCCCCCCCCGCCCCACGCTCTGCTGCGTCGCAGCGGCCCTTCCCTCGCCCGGCGGCGGAGCGCGGCGGCGGCGGCAGCGAGCGGCGAAGCGCGGCGACGCTTCCGCCCGCCGCCGCACGCCACCGCCCCCTGCCGGCGCGGAGGGCCGAGGGCGGCGCCCACGCGGGAGGGGGCGCGGAAGCCCCCGCGAAGCCCCGCGCCCGCCGCCGCGAGTGGGTGCGCGGGGGCCGTCCCGCCGCCAGTGCCCGGCAGCCCTGCGGCGGGCGGGGGGAGCGCTCCTGCACCGTCCGCCCTCGGCTGGGCCGTTGGTGCCCCAGCGGTCACGCGTCATTAACGCTAGCATTTATTAATAGCCTTTAGTTATTTATTATTATTTAAGTTCTATTATTTGTTATCCTTTTGGTCTTCGTTTGTATTTCGTATTCTTTTAATTAACTATTATTATTTACATTTGATTATTTAGTGTTTACTGTTCTGTAATTTTTATTTATTACCGTTTATGACCGCCGCCATTCGCCCCTCCCCGCTTTGCCCCAGCCTCCTGCGGACCCGTCGCACCCTCTGCGCTGCCCGTGTCGCGAACCTCGGGGCTCCGCTGTGGGGCTGCGACGCAGCGTCGTGCCTTGGACTTGAACTTCGGCTGGCCCTGCGCGCTGGGTTGCCGGTGAATTACACTCCAAAGGTTTTCTGCTAGTTCCCAGCGCGGCGTGGAAGGGCTTCGGGCTGTTTCTGTGTCCCTGGCAAGTAATACTCACACATTATCCTCACCGTGACAAATGCAGATTAGCCTGAATCAAAAAAAAACCCCTCTCTCCCAGCACAGATCAAGTTGATACTGTCCGTTAGTGCAGTATAATGCACAACATGATTTTAAAGCGGAAAAAAATAATTTTATGGAACAGGTCATGAATTTCTTACAAGCCATGAGGTGAAACCTCGCACCCGTGGCTCTGATGCGTTACTGCCGTGCAGTTTGGGACTTGCTGGCCTGGTTTCCCAAAACATCCTTAAGCTCCTCGTGCCCTGCTGCACTGTACAGCTCCAGTGGACAGCTTCTACTCAATTTCTTTTTAATTATATGTCTCCGCATCCCTTTCCTTCATCACATCGCTGGGGAGGGTTTGGGTCGGGCTTCCCGATGCCGTAATTTTTTCCTACAGCAGCATGTTGCTGCTCTGAACTTCACGTGTCACGGTTCCCTTGTCTGCCGTACAAAAAGCAAGTGGTGCTGGGCGGGCGAAGCTGCCTCCTGCGGCCCCACGGGCTCCCGTCGGGACGCGGGGCTGGACGCACGGCTCCTGCGGGGTGGCTTGGGGAGGTAGGCATGGGTGGGCGGAAGCTCCTCTCTCACCAAGACTGTGCTCCCAGCCAAGCAAGCTCGTGCTATATGGAGTGAGAATTCACTCTAGCCACGCTGAGGTGACTGGGCGGGTGAAAAGCAAAAGCAATTTCTGTAGCATCGCTTAAATTAGCGTAATGGGGTTTCCATGGGCAGCTGGACCTACACGCTCCCCTGGGGACTGCAGGGTCTCCTCTCTGTTGCCACACGTGGTGTGGCATTTCCTTTGCCCAAGCTGGAATTTTACCAAATTTAAAAAAAAAAAAAAAAAAAAAAAAAGGACAGACTCAAACATAAGCAAAACCAGCCTTCATAGCCAGACAACAAACACAGTGGTTCAGGGGCGCTCGGCTGCCATGCCCAAGCAGCGTGCACGGCCATTGCGCTGCCCCACGCGTTGCGTTTTCAGGTGTATATTCTGTGTACTCCGTCTTTTAGCAGCCTGGCAGCAACCTCCAGTATTTCACAGTCCAACTTCTCACCCCTGTGAGATGGATTTTCACTCCCAGAGCCTTTGCACGTCATCCGCCTGCAGCACCCCGTTGGCTTCCCTGCTCGAAGTCCCCTTGGCTCTCCTCCCGTTCCCACCCTGAGGGCTCCCTGGGCTTGGCTGTGACGTCCTGCGGGAAACAACTCCTAACAGCGGAAGAAAAGATTCCTGGTGCCATCTCTGATGCAGAAAGATCTCACAGAACACGGGAAATGCCCAGCCAACAGCTCCTCTCGAATCGGATTGCTCAGTCAGCTGTGTGCCACTGCTCGGATGCAGAAAAATGTTTCCGAGCACACTTGCAGCCGTCCCCGCGTCTGATGGCGTGGAAGCGCAGAGGAGTTTGCACGGGGCGGTGAGGCTGGGCAGCTGCGGCGGCGCTGGTTCGGTGAGGATGCTTCCCTGGACCGGCACCGCAGGCTCCGGCTCCAGCCTGACAGCGTGCCAGTGCCGCGGGCCACCACCCCAGCCAGCCCTGCCGTGCGCAGCAGCACCTCACGGGACGGTTCGTGGGGATATAAGCAAGTATATATGTGTGTGCACACGCGTGTGTGTATATATATAAAGATAGAAGAGCAAGCCTGTGTATATACCTTTTTTTCATATATATTTGTATACTTGCTTATATCCCCCAAATACATACTTGCTTTTATATAAAGACATAAGAGATGAAGGGGGAGGGACTCACTGCCTGCGTGAAGTGAGGGGACCTTGGGGAACGGCTGGCCAAACTTTGCCGACCACACGCCATGGGCCCAGGCAGATGTTGGCAGTTTGTATATCCCACTTGTGAAGCTGGGAATAATTGTTTTCAAAGCCAAAGTGGGAAGGGTGTGTATGTCTGAGTTCAAATTGTTAACCTGTAATTATGCTAAAAACATTCAAGTTTAAACAGATAATATTCAGGGTACTGACTAGAGAGAAGAAGGAATTAAGGCAAGCAGTGGTGCAAGGATTCGACACCAGCTCCTGGAAAATAGACACGACTGTTTTACAAGTGACCACTGGAAGAAAGATCATGCAAGTAATGGGTTTGGTGCAATTACCATCCCCCTGTAGTATACTGCAGGGAAATCCCCAGGCAGAGAGAGCATGATTTTTCTAAGCTCTTAGAAGCAGGAATTAAATTCAACACGTGAGAGAGCTCTTAGTACACTAGCAATTCACTAATTCACAGCCATGACTGAGACATCCATTGTGAATTAATTAATCCTTACAAATTAGGAAGGGAACAAACATTGAAAAAATCCAAGTTACTTCAATGGAAATAAAACAAGGTAGTTAGAAAGGCAAGTACTCAGGGGCTTTGGCCAGGAGGGACAGAGAGCTGAATGGGAACCTGGGGCTTTTAGCACTGGTTTGAGGCCCAGGGAGCCCCGCAGCTCAGCTTCAGCCCCTCTGATCACCATCCTACACCGACAAATGGCAAAAGTGGGGAAAAACAATATGTCAACCTGTGAAATTAATCCTCCTTTGAGCAGGTCTGTTTCGCTCGCCTCTTTTCTTCCTTTCACCGCACCTTACGCAGAGCCGCGGAGCCCTGCGCGAGGTGCCAGGTCCCGCGTGGCAGCAGCTGGCTGGCCGGGGACGAGAGCGGAGGCAGGGAGACCACCACGAGCTCCTGCGGTTCGGCCAAAAACCAGGCTGGGCCGATGCGTCCCTGCCAGAGCATCATGCTTGCAGGGTGTCGTTCACACCGGGCTGGTTTCCTTAAGAGAGCGGCGACACAACTGCCTCTCAAATACGATTTTAAAGTAGGTCCCCAGCAGCCCTGACGGTCTCTGTCCCACCTTGTCCCCAGGGATCGAGGCTTAATTCTTAATCCCTCTGCTGCATCCTTCCCTTCCTCGGTACTTCGTGCCGGGGAGGTAACTCACTGCCTGGTTTATCTTTTATCTTTTCCCAGGCGGTAATGCGGCAGGACACGCACGCCCTTCCCCTTTGGAGGGTGTTTCCTCCTCTTCCCCACTGCCCTGCTGCGGGCGCAAGGTCCCGAGTGCCTCTCGTCGCGTCCCGCACCACGTCCCCGCGGGTCTTGCAGCCCGCCACGCGCTTTTGGATGTCACTGCCCATAGCCCGAACGGGCACAAGCCCAAGCAAGGTCAACGTCACTCCTACAAAAAGCCCCACGTGGAGTTTTCCTGGCAGTGGTGCACGCGAGAGCTGCCCAGCACGCGCCCCAGCTGCACGGGACCCAAACCGTCGTAGGAAAGTGGGGCAGGAAGCAGAAAGGTAGGAATAACCGCCCATACCTCGTGCCTGTCACCACCTCGTCGTGCCATGGGTATGGAGACCTTCCTGCCAACTACATGGCCATCTTGATAGGCACGGCACGGACCACTGGAAAAAATAATCTGGGTCTTCTCGCCAACTGGCTTGACAAATATACAAAGAGCAAAAGAACGTAACCAACATCCAGTTTATGTTTTAGTTGGGCAAGGGCGTGCATCGGTGTGTCCAGAGCCCGGGTTCCTGGTCCCTGACAAAGCCTTTCAGGGAAAAGGATTTGGGGAGGAAATATTAGGACTGCGGTTATGCTGAATGTTTTCTACTTAAAGTTTGGAAGAACAAAAATCCTGAGTCTTTCCATGGACTTTGGACCAAGCTGAAGTGGCTGAGCTTAATCACTGGGTGATTAAGTGCCCGTGACTGTTCCTGAAACTGCGTTTCACCCGTTACTGGCTTGGGGGTGTTCACTGCAGACTCTCGAAGTTTTTCTCAAAGAAACAACTCCTGGTGAGCATTTTGTTACCTTGCAGTTCGTTCAATTAGTACATAATGAACAAACTCACCCCCCCCCCCCCAACCCCTATTTACAGTAGGAAGCACAAATAAATGTAACTGTTCATCCACATCAGTTGGGTTTTTTCCTCACAGGGATGCCACGCTTTACCCTCAATTCAAGGCGCCATTGCAGAATTAAACCACATTTTTAAATATTATTGCAAATCACAAGAACGAAGGGTAGCATGTAAAGACTGTCAGAAAAGCAAAGAAAAAAATTGCCAGAAGAATCATAGGAAAAAAATCTGTTGCAAATTCAGGCAGCCAGAAGAGCAGTATGTCGTTCTGCAGAACCATGTCCTTCCAATAAACTTTTTATAACTGTGGAACAACTGAAAGTTATCTATAAAGCACAGCATCCATTCCAGTGAGAATCTACTACTAAAGCCAAAAGCAGATTTCCATCAGCATGGTAAAGATGAAAGGAAATAACAGAAGTCGCCCTGAAAATAGCAGCGCAGAAGAATATATTTCCTGAGTTAAAAAAAAAAAAAAGGCAAAAAACCAGTCAAATACATCCATTAATTCAATAGAACTGGAAGCAAATGCATATACAAATCCCAAATCATGTAGGAAAGACACAAGGCTGTGAACACTGGTGAAACAATTAAAAAGGATATTCCACATATTGGCAGGAGCCTTTAGGTTTTATCCTTTTTGCAGTGACATTGTAAGCACTGGCAGAATGGCAGGAGACAGCCTGGGTCCAGCAACCTGCGGATGCTCTCGGTGGGTGATGTTTTGCTCCGCTGGTCACCCAACATGCCTGAATGACCGTCATCGCCACGAGCCAGCCTCGCTCCACGTGTCCGTGCAAGGGCAAGCTGCCATGTAAAAATCTCACGAGGCTTTGGGAGAAGAGAGGCTGAGCTACGGCAGAGGTACTGCAGGAGCTTTCCCTACCCACCTGGATTTACCCACCCATATTTCCAAAAGGCCCGCTTTTCTTCTATGATTTCTCAGCACTTTTATTCTCCTGCATTTGCCAAATCAATTCTAAAATAGAAAATTATTGAAAGAGAAAGTTTTTTCCTGGTTGTGCTGGCAGGTTAATGTTAAAAGCCAGGGCAGGAGAACTGGAAGCCAATTGCTCATCCGCCGAGGAGCTGGCTTCTTTCAGCGACTCTTCCTCAGTTCGGGACTACCAAAACGACTGGTGAGGTTTGTTTTCAGGCACTTTCCTTGTTCTTTCACATTTTAAAGAAATTATTAACCAAGTTTTCTAACTGGGTTCATATTTAGGTAGCACCCATTAAGCTTTGAAGCCCACACCCTCCGGATACCACTGCTCCATGCTTACTTAGCACTTTATCCCTTCAAAGGGCTTTCAGAAACTAATTAATGAGCTCTTGCAGCAGAAAGCTGCTGCAGTGCATGACATGGGCTTAGTGCTGCTGCTCAGCTGGATTCGGTCTCAGCTGCCGTGGGGCTGAGTGAGCACAGGAGCCATTGCCATGTCACCTGACACTTAAATATGTGTCAAGCCACTCCAGCAAGTTCATGCAGGGACCTTCCCCGAGACTCCCCAAAGCTTTTCTGTGCCTCTCTTCTTCCTCTTCCTCCTCCTCCTTCTCCGGATGGGATCCCTGGCTCCCAAGGAGGAGGGCACTCCAGAGTTCTGCCTGTCCCCACCTTCAAAGTCAGGCACTGCTTTTGGGAAGGGCTGAGCCCCTTTCCCCCAGCTCAGTGGGATTCACCTTCGAAAGGGAGTTCATATACATTCTATGGCGACATTTGTATCTTCTGAAAATGTTCCATGTGCAGGTATGCAAGTGGGTTGATGTCTGCAGGTGTGTATACACATATACCAAGAATGGGGAGACAGGAGGAAACGTCACCTTCGAAACACAGCGAAACACCCCGCCGATCACAGGTATTCTTCTGGAAAACTCACAGAATCGTTAAGGTTGGAAAAGACCTTTAAGATCATGAAGTCCAACCATCAACCCAACACCACCATGCCCATTAAAGCATGCCCTGAAATGCCATGTCTACACACTTTTTGAATACTTCCAATGATGGTGACTCCACCACCTCTCTGGGCAGCCTGTTCCAATGCTTGACCACTCTCTCCGTAAAGAAATTTTTCCTAATATCCAGCCTAAACTTTCCCTGGCACAATTTGAAGCCATTTGATCTCGTCCTATCGCTGGTTACTTGGGAGAAGAGACCAACACCCACCTCACCACAACCCCCTTTCAGGTAGTTGTAGAGAGCGATAAGGTCTCCCCTCAGCCTCCTCTGCTCCAGACTGAAAAACCCCAGTTCCCTCAGCCACTCCTCATAAGACTTGTGCTCCAGACCCCTCACCAGCTTTGTTGCCCTTCTCTAGACATGCTCCAGCAACTCGATGTCCTTCTTGTAGTGAGGGGCCCTTGGGGAGCTCATGTGTGTTGTGGCCTCTTTTGGTTTTTGACAGAGCGAACCCAGGGCACAGCTCCTAATGATAAAAATAGACAAGAAAGAAAAAAAGGGTTGTGACAGTGGGGTTTTGTTATTATTTTTACGTGTCTCTTTATGGAGAAGCTGAAACAAGTGCAAGCTCTGCTTTTCCCCTTCACAGACTGGCTCATGGAGCATCACCCACCTTCTCGTGGCTCCTGGCTGCCTCCTCACCCCATCGGGGCTCTGGTCTTCCTTCCACCAACTGACCATGCCCAAGAGCTAGTAGGACTTCCTACACCCTTTCGTTCCTCCAAAGGAGTAAGAAACCCTCATCCCTATAAGAAGGACAGTCTCCTAGATATATTTGGAGAGGAAAAGATTGAATAAATTAAGGAGGAGGTATGGTTAAAACCAGACAGTATTTATAAAACAAAAAGTGGTATAAAACTTTTTGCTTTGATTGGTAAAAAATTTAGATATAAAAATATGGATACAAAAAAATAGCTTAGAGAGCAGGATGTGATTTTATGTGCAATCCAGGCCGGACTTGGCTCACAACAACCAGAGACCCAGCGGCTCATGCCCTCCCATCCTAAACCCTTGCACTTTCTGCTGTCCCTGCAGCAGCCAGGCCACATCGAAAGTGAACTGGAAAGCACAAAAAACCCAAGCGAGTGTTCCCCCACTTCCGTGGGTGTCGCCATCCCAGCCCTGCAGGGACAGAAACAAACGGCACATCGGAAACGCCGTTGAGAAGCCCGGTGCCCTCCCGGCCATGCTGTCCCCCACAGCAGCAGCCGATGTGCCCGCAGCCCGGGCCAAGGTGCTGCAAGCCGCCCTCCCTGCGGAGCGTTAACGGTGACCGGCCTCCTTGCCTCCTTCGTGCTGACAAGGTGTTTTTTGTCGGGGGGTCAGGACGTGATGTCGGTACACGTATGCGCACGTACTATAAAAAGAAAGCTGCTCTTGGCACGTGGCCAAGCCGGGACGAAAGCCGCGTTTACTCACAGTCACAGGAGAGAGATTTGTCTCACAAAGGTGAAGCTTAACCCGGATCCTTCTGCAGCCTTGGGAACCGAGAAGCTAAGAAGAAAGAGGCTGTGTGGGATGTGCAGGGGCTGGGATATGGGATGTGCAGGGGCTGGGATACGGGGTGCTGAGCCCCAGTTTCTGACACGTGGGGAACCAGACCCCCATGTTGCTGTGCAAGTGAAGCTTACTGAATAAACCAAGCACTTGCTGCATTATAGATGGGGCCTGTTATCAGGTGACATCTGGTAATATCACACAGAAAGCGTGAGAAAGCCCAGAGCTGCCACCCTGAATGAAACAGCTCCCGGGATGCCCCGTGAGGAAAGGTCAAGGATCCCCCTGAACACGCCCTCGAAGCCCCCTGCACCCTCTCCACCAAGCCTGGCTCTTCCCCCTCGTACCACCGCTTCGGCACAGGCAAGGGGCTCACCCTTACCAGCGCATCACCACCCACACGGGTTATCAGATTTTCTTCTTCCTGCAAGGCGCTCTTGGCCTAGCAGCCGTGTTGCAAGCGGCAGGTTTCTGGCTGCGAAGCAGCAGATAAGACTCCCTCCAGGGCCGGGAGCACTGCTAACCCACCAGGCAGGAGACGGCTTGAGCAACGGCAGGAGCATCAGCTGATCCTTAACAGGAAGGCTGGTCGGGGGCGTGTGAAAGAAAAGCGGAGAATTACTCAGCTGGTACCAGCCTTGTAATCATTTCCTATCCCAGGAGTCCACTCCCGAAGATGGCAGAGCCAGCTGGTAGTGAGGAAGCTGAGCTGGGGCTAGCAAGGTTTGGCGCACTCAGTAAAGCAGCTGGATCGAGAGACATCAACAGCATTCCCAGAAGATGTCCAATGCTACTTCTGGAGCTAGACCTCCCCTATGATGAAATACTGCATGTAGCACTGTCCAATGCCATATATGTCCTCTCTCTCTCCGCCTGTAAATGTCTTTGGAGCAGGTGAACCTCTAGCTGTCCTCTTACCCCTGTCAACACCACAGTGAGTTGCGTAGGACATTAACTTGACAGGCCACCACTTGACCATGGACATCAAGACTCACCTCCCAGATCCTCTCTGTCTCTTCCCCACTTGTGACACAGCTCTCGCCCAGCGGCAAACCCCATTGCCTCCCAACCCTCTGCCAAAAACCGTGACCTGGTACAGGCAGTGTCACCCCAGCCCCAAGGATTTAACTGATACAGCCTTCCGATGCAGAGGATCTCTGGAGCAGCCTTCCCCAGCACAGCCGCAGCTCCCTTTACTGCAAATTCTGGCGGTCCCGTGCCCAGTCGTGGACGGTGTCTGCTGCGTCGGGGCTGTGCTCTGAGACGACTCTCCTTATAATAGCAAATGACCGCAAATGCTCTCCTCCATGCCTCACGCACAGACAAATCATCCTTTGCTTTTCTGCCCCAGCTTATTTCCAGCGCTCGCCTGTCCTGGCCAGGCTGCTGGACACGTTCTCCCCCTGTGGGCTCTGCTGCACCAGCCTGAGATGGGACACGGTGGGTACAACGTCCCGAAACAAGGACAGCCTGGAGACCTAGCCCTGGCCCCCCCCCGGGCAATCCAAGCCGTGAGCCACCTCCAAGCGGCCACGGTTTACGTGCCTGCACGCTGGGAGCCAGCCTGCCCGCCCAGGCACCACCTGCACCTTCCGGACCCGGCACATCCAGTCACCACGCCGGCGTGTCCTGCTGCTCCTCACGTTCCTCCCTTGCTGTAACATTTTGGGAGCAAACCACCCCTGGGCGACACGGGGCTTCGGGACAGGCTGCTTGGGATTGACAGCTATCAAGAAACCTCTGGATTTAAACCTTTTGAAGGAGAGCTTTACCCCTCATTTTTAAACCCCAACCTTAAGCCAGAACTGAGCTTCTGAAAAACCCAGACAAAAACCTCTTTATTCTCAATGACTAAAGCCCCTGTAACAGCAGCCTCTCCTGGGTGAGTGTTCGCTTACGGCAAGGCGGGTCTGGAGCCTGTCCCGCGGGGGGGAGCGCAGGGCGCGGAGGGTGTGCCGAGGCTGCATGCCAGGGCCGACCCGCTCCCCGTGCCGGCTGCCCCCGCCATACCCTGCCCGCGGCCTGCCCGCTCGCGCGGCCCCCAGCCCGCGCGTCACTCCTCGCTTCACAAACCCCACGTCGCTGCGTGTGCCAAAGGCAACGCCTCTGTGATGAAAGCGGATCCAGCAAAACCGCTCGCAGCGGGGTGGGCTGGAGGGGCAGGACGCCCCGAGCGTCCCCTCCACCCGCCTAGCGGCCTGCACACCGGCCCCGCTGGCGGGCCAGCGCCCCGCGCTCCCACAGCCAGGCAGCGGAGACGCCTAAGAGGGACAAGCGATCCTCCTGGAGAGGAGCGGGGATGGGGTGGCCCTGCCATGAGCCCCACATGCGGCAGACCAGGCAGCGCTCAGCAGCACCTGCTCAACTCTCCTCCCCTGCTCCCTCGCCGTCCCATGGCGAATCTATGCCGGCAAAAGGCTCAGGCACGTTAACGAGGCCATTTCGTTAGCCAGCCAGGGGCCTGTGTTGGGGTCACGGGCCGCCCCAGCGCCACACGGGCCTCCTGGTTGTGAGCTGGCATCTGCAGCGTCGCCCCGCATCCCAGGAGGCAGGAGGGACCGGCCTGGGCGGCCGCGCGGGTCTCTGCCGAGACGCAGCATCCCTCCTGCAGCGTGGGGGCCCTCAGCGCCGCCGGGATGGCTCCCGCTTCCCAGCCGCCTGGCAGGGAGGGCCCTGCTGGTAGCAGAAACACGGGAGACACCCCCGGCAGGGATTGGGGTGGCTCACCCCGGCACTCGACCTCCAAAGAGGCAACGCAGCTCCCTTGCACTGGGCTTCCCCCTCCAGCCCCAAGTAGGGAAGAGGCACGGCCACCCCAGCACGGGACAGCCTCGCCGGCAGGAGCGGCTCTGCCCTGCCCAAGCCCAGGGAAAAGCATCGAGGCAGCGATGAGGCAGAACAAAACTTGGAGGAATTAGAGGAATAATCACGGAGCTCCGCAGCTTTAACAGCTAGTTACTTGCTTATGGGAATTTTCTTGCCTCTGCTCCCTTTTCTCCACTCCTCACTTTTTTCCTGTCAAGTGTCTAAATTAAAATATTACCAACCCCCACGGCAAAAACTTTCTTTAAATCATTTCCTTTTACCAGCCAGAGGGAAGGGGAGAGGCTGAACGAAAGGTTCACAGAAAATACTTTTTTCCACTAAAAGATCTTCTTTCCTCAACATCAGTTTCACAGCATCTTTCAACTGGTCCTAATCAATAGGGTTGGGCCGGGTTTTTTTACTGTCACCTTGGCAGAACCTCTTACTTAAAAGCTCAATTAAATATTGAACGAAGATGCTGCGTCTTGCCACAGTTGCTGTTGCTGTCCCACAGTTGCTCGTCGCCCGCTGCCGTGGCCGGGGGTCTCGCCAGTGCCTTGGCTGGTGCGTGTGGGACAGCCCAGCCCTCCGGCGGGTACCCGCCCTCCATCTCTGCTGCCTGATGCCATGGGGCAGCCAGCTCCCATGCAGCTGGGTCTGCGGACCAGCTGAGACCATTTAGCACCTCAGGAAAGACAGTCCTTGCCCAAAGCACCCAGAGGAAGCAGGCGGGGGGCAAGGAGGGGACACCCCTGCTCGCAGCCCTGAGGACGTGGTGAAATTCCCTCATCATGCAGCCCCCGGCTGCCCCGAACCCCTCCCCGGTGGGGCCAGGGGCCGCTGACCATTTCTCCGCTGGTTATTAGATTGTTCACGGCTCTCAGGTTTGTTTGAATAAGCCCTTTTGTTCGCCGGCGCTTTCCCACGTCCCTCCGTTCGCTAGGCAGTCGCGTGTCCTGAGTCAGAGAGGAGCCCTGGCCACCAAGCCCCAAAGAAAGTTTTCTTCGGAGCAAGACATCTGCGTCAGCGGGAACCTGCCAACATCTGCCACACTTTTCCCCTTTTCAAGAGCCTTTCTTTCCCTCTTAAAAAGTGCAGGAACAGATGTTAAAAGTTGTTTTCTTTCTCCAGGGTGTGAAATGTAGACAAATAGCAAAAAAGAAAACTCCAAGCAGCACCGACCCCTTTCTCTTTCCTTTTTTTATTGGGAAGCCCAGGAGAAAAGGGACGCTTTGTTTACGAAGCAGAATCCCCTTTTCAGCGAAACCTGGCAGCGGGCAACGCAAAAGGAAAGCGGGAATTTGCAGAAAGCTGCCTTTAATGCTCATTTGCATTGGCCTGCTGGGTCCCTGCAGTCCCCGGCACAGATGTCAGCCTTCCCCCAAAACCGGGGCAGCTCTCCCGCCTGCGCTCCCTCCGCCTCCGAAATGAAGGCCTTTGCCCTGACTGGGAGGTGTAAAACAACTGTTTACTGCAAAAGCCGCCCTTCTTTTCCACCGCAGCGCTGTCCTACAAACGAACCTCGAAACGAGCTCGCCCAGAGCCGGCGCCAGCAGGCAAGCCGAGGGTCTCGCCCCGCCGCGGCTGGGGGCTCAGCTGCCCTGCGCAGGCCGGGCACAGACCGCGGCTGGGCACCGGGGGCCACCGGGCTGCTCTGGGCCGCCCCGTCGTGCCCACCAGCACCTGGCTGCCCGCTTGCCTCACGGAAGGTGCTCAGCCGGGGCGGCCCGTGTGCCACCCTCGCGCAGAGCAGCTGCCTGGCCCGGCGGCACCTCGCAGGGCTGGGAGGGCGCGCAGGAGGGCAAGGCAGAAGCAGCAAGTCCAGGCCAAGGAGGAACGGGAGGGTGAGGGAGGAGGTGCCACCACCACAGAGACCAGAGAGACCTTTGCTGGTGGGCTGGGGAGTGGGGGACTTCTCCTCTTTCCCACCCACCAGCCAAGGCAACCCCAGCTAGAAGCTGCGTGCCCAGGTGCCGGGCGGGCACCTCCAGCCTCGAGCAGCCTAGCAAAGTGCCCGCAGTCGCATGGCGATGCAGATGCCTCAGCTACACCGACGCGAGGGGCTCCTGCGCGGGGCGGTGGGACCTCCTTCTGCTGCCCGTGCGGGGGACGCACCTGAGATAAGGAGCCCACCCCTTTACCTGGCAAAAAGGACGAGTTAGTAACCTTCCCCTCCCAAGCCCTCCTCTCCCAGCGCAACAACCGCACCAGCCCACCTCGGGCTCTCCCCCGCGAGCCCTTGCCAAGTAGGGCGCCTGTAAAACTGGGTGACTGCACCCCAGCTCTGCATTTGGCTGACAAACAGCCTCTGCCTGCGGGACACCATGTCTGGGGACATGTTTTTACGATGAGGACAGGCAGCAGGGCGTACAGCCATGCTGCAAGTATGTTTGCGTTTACACACAGGCAAACACACACCCACGCGTCATTTAAGCAAGGGACGCGATGTCCTCGCTTTTATCTCTGGGGTACATCCCCACCCACGGCTGGAGTGGGGGGAGAGAGGGCTCCGCAGCCATGGCACTGCGCCGGGTGCTGGGAAATCCCACTGGTGGGTCGGGACGGCTTGCGGTGCTTCTGAGCCGCTGCAGCCGCTTCCTCTCCATTTCAATAAGGTGACACATTCGACACCAACCCAAAGGGCTTCACCTGCGGGACTCAACAGGACACTGCCAAATCCTGCTCATTAGCAAAGCGACCGTCAGAAAGCAAAAGCACAGTCATGAAAGAAGCCTTCATGCTCCCCACCAGACCAGGCAGAAGTGAGGAAGCATAAAAGTGCATTCTCATCCTGTGCCAAGTCTCCTCCAAAGGCCTGTCTGCCTCTGCACTAGCATTTCAGAGGGGCAAAGCAAAAAACACCCTTCCCCCCAAAGCCACCCAGGACTCCTTGAAGCACGGGGGAAAAAAACAAAGAAGTAAAAATCCCACAGAACTAGCTCTCCTCTAGGGTCGTTTGCATCTGCAGTGGCCTGCAAGTTTAATCTTAAATTCTACAGAGCAGCCAAAACCTAGAAGAGTTACGTATTTCCCACATCCAGCTGTGTGCAACGGAGAATTCGGGTTCCCAAGAGGTAAATAAAGTTCTCATGTTTTCCCTAGAGGGTTTCTGTTATGGAAACAACCTTCCTACGGGCGTCTGCTGTCAACAGTTTTTAATCGATCATCATTACCTTGTAATAATAATAACAATAATAATTCCTGGGAGCAGGAACTCCTAGCTCAAGCACTCTATTATTAAATTAAGAGGCTGCTTCAAAGATGTGAAATGGCTGGGGCTCGGGTTAGCAGGTAAAAAGAGGCATCGCTTCAAGGAGATAGAGGGGAAAAAGACGGGTAGAAGGCATTTTCCCAGGTGTAACTCAACCGCTTCCCAGCTATTGTTTCCCTCCCTGGGAATCTGTGCAAATTGAGCGAGGAGCCATGCAAGCTGCTCCGAGCGCGCCCATTTTCCGTCCCTTCTTCCCTAACAAAAGAGCCCTCCAAAGCCCGGCGTCGGAGGCTGGACATCTGTCGCCGTTTGGGGGGGCCGGCGTGGTCATTGAAAAGAAGCAGTGACCTGTCAGCTTTGATTGATGGCCGCAAACCTCCGGGCTCGACCCCTCGTGTGGGAAAAGAAGTCCCGCCAAGGAAAGTCCCCTTTCACATGCTAATTCTGGGTTATAAATACAGCAGAGGAGCAGCGGTGCAGCAAAGAGCCCGTTGGGAAAGGGAGCGACCCACTGCCCGAGTGCCTCCTTCCCATCCCGTCCTCCCGGCTCCCAGGGCGGGCAGGCTGGATTACAATGACCGCTGCAGCCACCGCCAGCGGCACCCACAAGCTCACCAGCACCAAGGAGGAGAGGAAGGTAGGTCCCCTCCATGCTGCTGCACCCACGTGTGCCCAACAGCAGCTCCACGCGTGGCACGCGAACGATGATGAGTGCTGGGGCTGCGGGCGCCGCTTCTTGGGAAGAGAAGGGGATAATTTTTTCCCTGTTATTATAAAGATGCTTTCTCTGAATTTAAGACACGTGGGTGTTTTTTCCACTTTCTTTCTCTGGCTTAGAAAGGTTTCTCTCTGTTTCATTTGGGTGAACTCTGCTTAAAATGGATGGAAGTGAGAGAATTGAGAGCTGGTACCATCTACGGGACCGGCCATGGCCGGAGCTGGAGACGGCGCACGCTCCCTCCGTAGTTCATCCCGCATCACCCACGCTGGTTTCAGGCAGGGGATGGGGCTCTCTGCCCTCGCTGAGCTGCAGCAGGGAGAGGAATAAAAAATATCAACTCCAATTTTTCCTCCTCCTTTTTTCTTTTCCACCAGTTAAGGAAACCCCTCATTGAGCGGAAGCGAAGGGAAAGGATTAATAACTGCTTGGACCAGCTGAAGGAGACTGTTGTGGGTGCATTTCATCTGGATGTAAGTGCTCATTTTTACGCTTCTTTTTGTCCTTTTGCTGGTGGGGGTTGGCTGGAGGTGGTGTCTCTCTCTTTTGGGAAACCGGGCATGGTACAAACCCTTCATTGCCTCTAACTGCTGCACTCTTTCCTTATCAGCAGTCTAAACTGGAAAAAGCAGACATCCTCGAAATGACGGTGAAGCACCTCCAGAACATCCAGAGCAGCAAGCTGATGGGTGAGTGCCTGGTCCCCCACCCTGCGGGTGGCAGGAGCTGCCAGCAGGTTCAATCCCCTGGCAGCTTGGCAAAAAGCATCTTTCAAACCTCTTGAGGCCCAGGCTGCTGCTGGGGTTTGGCTTTCTCCGCTAGATGGGGAGATGGAGCTGGGCACTGGTGAACCCACGGAAGGTTGTGGGTTTTTTTCCTTCCAGAGCCACTTTCTGCTTTTTGGTCTAGCTTCGCCCTTGGCGGCGGGCAGGAGGACGCGGGGGCTGCCTGCCTGGGCGGCTCGCACCCTGCGTCCCCTTCTCCCGGCGCCCTGCAAAAGATTCACTTTATAGTAAAGCCTCGTCGGCTTCAGCAAGGAGCCCCCAGGAGCCCCGCACACCAGGGAACGCGGGGAACGCTTTTAGGCAGGATCGCGCTGGGCGGCTTTTACCCGCTCACCAGCTGCCCTTGTCTCCTCTCCAACGCAGCCGACTCCAAAGTGGGTCTGGAAGCCCAGCAGAGGTACAGCACCGGGTACATTCAGTGCATGCACGAGGTGCACAACCTCCTCCTCACCTGCGAGTGGATGGACAAGACCCTCGGGGCTCGCCTGTTAAACCACCTGCTGAAATCCTTACCCAGGTCTGGCGAAGACACCTGCAAAGCGGCATTAAGGTCTTCGAGCCCATCTCAGCAGCCTCTCTTGGGGCCAAAAAGCCCCCTGAGCCCTAAGGGGAGCACTCGGGGCACCAACCCATCGCAGGAGCGCTTCTGCCCCGCGGAGAACAAGCAGGCTTCGAAAAACTCCTTCCAGCTGCCGCCGCTGTCGGTTTTCAGCCAGGTTGATGCTGCACCTCCCAGACAGGTCCTGCAGCCGAATTTTTCCCATAACAACCCTAGAATGGGGTCATTAGATATGTGGAGACCGTGGTAAAGTGTGATTTAAAATGCTTATGCTAACCTTAGACACTCTTACGTATGTATCTTATAGATATGTTTCTTTAAAACACTTGTGGAGCAAGTCTGTTCCTGTAGGTGTACTAAAGACCAGGGTACTTCAAGCCGAAGTAAACCTATGTGTAGCCTGCATTGTAGAAGGCTGCTATTATTTTTTATTTATTTAATACATCTAAATTATTGTATAGTATCCTCTCATGCTCTTTAGCGTATATTAATTATAGAACTCTCTTGTCTTATATTCTTAAAATAATTAACGTCCTGTCAATAAAAATACAAGACGACAAGCAACGACCCTCTCTGGCAGCAAGCTCACCTCTCAGGTCTCACGCAAGCCACCGAGACCACTTTGTTGGGTAAAGGGGTAAACAGCCAATCTCTTCTGGTTTTTTATGTTTATTATTAACCCTGTGCAGCTGTAGGCGATTCCGGTTCTGATTCCTGTAAAAGTGATGCAGCGATTAGGAAAAAAGAGAGAAAGGGGGAGACTTGGTTTGGACTTTTTAGGCTGTTTAGAAATGCTCTCTGGATTGCCCACTCTGGCTGTGCTGTTCCCAGCCAGCGGGACATCCTGACATTGCCGTTAAACTAGTGAGCTACGTGTACGTATATATGTTACATATAGTTACATTTAGGGATTATTTTTTTGTTTCTGTAACTAAAAGTTCTAAATAAACTTTTGGAAGGTAACGACTGATATTTCTCCCAGCCTTGTCCTGTCTGCTCTGAATAAACAGTGCTTGCGGACCTGCTTTTGTTTTCTTCTTTCACAAAGGGTTTTTCCTGATTGCCATTGAAAGAGATGGTTTGGGGTTTGGCCCTGATGCTTTGTAGGCAAAGCAGCGTGCGCCACCCACATACACACACAGACAGAATCGCCTGGATCACAGTAACACTGAAAAAGTTATGAAAGAAATGAGGACTTGGGTTTATCAGCCTGGATCAATGCTTTAGCTTTTACTTATAAGGGAATCGCAGAGATAATCTGCAGGGCAGAAGGTAAAATTCCCTGCAAATTGGACCAAGGATACCGGGACAAATCTGCTCGGCTTGTTGGCAACATTTGGTCCCAGTTTTTCATCTCAAAGGCAGTTAAAAGCTCCTCACAGTTAAAATAAAAGAGCAAGGAGCTCTTAAACAAACACCACGCATACTAATTAATGGACTCGCAGTTCAGAGGGGCTCATTATGCAGCGAGATCTATTTGATGATGTGCCGAAGGAGCGAAAAACGTCACCTCTGGGTTTAGCATCCTTTTCTGTGAAGCTCTCCCTTTTATCCAGCCCTCTTGAAAAGCCATTAGGAGTGATGGCATAAGAGTGGTAGGAGAAACAACTGGCCCGCACATGGCTGCACAGAGGCACGGCAGGTTTCTTCAGCCATGGGGTCAGAAGGCAGGTAAAGACACAGAATGGTACAGAACTTACCACAACCTCAGTTTCCATCCCCTGCCTGAAAACTAGGACTTCCTTCTTTACAGCTGGCGGCCTCCGGAGTGACCACCAATCCAGGAAATACACCCAAATCATCCCACCACAAAAATCCAGATAAGGGTGGGAGCTGGGGCCAGCCCCAGCAAACAGCCGCGGCAAAGCGCACCGAATACTTACGGGCAGGGAAAACATTCAGGCAAAGCAAACCGCAAAATCCTGGAAGAGGAAGGACATTGGAGACCTTCCCAGTTTATTATCATGCACGTTGCTGAGTTTAGGTAAAGCCCTCATCCGTCACAAGCCCACATGGCTGCACCCACCAGAGGAACATCCATCTCCCAGCGCTGGGGTCTGCACACCCGTGGGGCAGACAAGAGGAGCAGATGGGTCCTGAAGTTTTCACTTACTTCTAGATGGTGTCAATAATGCGTCTCATGGCACTTGTGGCCACTTATTGTTATGCTGGGAGAGGCTGTGGTGAAAATATTTTACTATGGTTTGACAGCATTGACTTAAAAACAGACTTTCCCCCTAAAAGCTGTAAATCCCTGGTGACTATAATTATCGGCTATGGTTACCGTGCTGAAAAGAGATCAGTGGGAAATATGTATTTCTCACCATCTCTGCTTGTTTACTTTGAGCATTTGAAAATACTCTGTGGTTAGTGAGTTTTATTATTTCCTGTTTCGAATCAGTAAGGTTTTTTCTGTTGTGGGTGTGGAGGGAAGGGTCACATAGCAGCTGGCGAGAGAGTTTTAAAAATAGAAAAGTGAGACTGCAATACTTGGCCAACAATCTCCAGGAACAGTTTTAGTACAAGACACTCATTTTTCATTGCCTTCATTTCAAACCGATGGTGACCTTTTATATGATCTCCCTGTCACGTATCCAACTAACGCTGCAGGAACCCGTTGTGAATCACTAGTTTTCAGTAACGAAAACGTTTCTTCAGAAAGGCAGAAGATTACTCACAGCACTTCGTATACACACATTTCAGCTGTTACACGTTTGACAGAGGAACTTCATATTTACTTCAAGCCCATCCCGTTTTACCAAAACCAGGACGGTACGAGGGCAATAATACTTTGCTCTTCAACATAAGCACCTCTCCACCAAGAACCGAAGAACGCATTGCCAGCTACTAGCACCTTCTCCCCGGGAAAAAGGAGGCACAGAGACGCTCTCCCAGCCAGCTGGCTAATGCAGAGGAGAGAGCACTGTCCTCGCAAGCCGGTGTTGGAAGCTGCACCATCACCCAGGCTCTGGACACCGCAGCAGGATCCACGCAGGTGCTATTCTCACCTCTGCAGCGGGCACCAGCAGTTGCGTCTCTTGGCTGCCGGCGGTGCCGCAGCACAGCCCGGGGCTCGGTCCCGCAGCAGGCAGGTGAGGTGCCTTCAGGACTGCACCACCGCTCCCACCGGGGGCCGGCTGCCCAAGGCACTAGGGGTTTGGAGGCGCAGACGGCGGGGATGCTGCGCACCTCACGTGCAGACTGGAATCGGCCAAGACAAGCACCCAGACCAGATTCCTCGGCACGGGCATGGCCAGACAGACCTGTTTGCTAGAAGCGGTCACCAGATGCATCACATCTCACCCGGCGCATGCGGGGCTGGGACAGCCTGGTGCAGATCATGAGCCAGATTTTCAGCTGTGTTCTTCATTGAGCGCTCACTTTGGCAAGGAGGAGACCCTGGGCTGCTGGCACGACCTCTCCAGGAGCCGTGGAGGGGCTCCTAATCCTCCGCGCTCACGAGCAGGTGACCTCACCAAAACCCATGCAAAAGCAATTTTGGGGCAAAATATTTTGCCCCCAAAATCACTTTGTTCAAAGTGATTTGAACCACGCTGCCGTGGCTGCGAGAGCTCGTAGCTCGCTAGCAAAGTGCTCCTCTTGGGAAGGAAGTGAAAACAAAGGCACCGACAGCAGAACACCAAAGACTCCACTTTCCCTTTAGATATGCCATTATCTCACAGCTCCCAGTGTATACATTCCTGTCTTACCAGGGACACGCTCATATTTCATCTCATGAGAAGTAATGTTGTGTTGAGAACCTACCCCAAAGTCTGTCACATTTTTCAGAGCTTTCACATGCTCATGAATAACGCAGCAGAAGCTGAAGCCAGCCCTGGATCCGATCTGCACTGCTGAGATGTTTCATTTATAAATCACAGCCCTGGTGAGGACGTGGCTTGCTGCCCAAGGCATCACTGCAGACCTACCAGAGCCTGGGAACTCACTCTGCTTCTGAGAGTCTCCTATGGTCCCTGCATTAGGTGTCACAAATCCTATCACATATTTGGAGTTAAAAAGCACGTTAGAGCATTTTCATCAAGTTTTCTATGGCTAACACCACCAAGCAAATGGACTTATCGATCTGCTGTCACAGAGAGAACTGGTCCTCTAGAAACAGCTCAAAAGGGCTCTTCTTTGGGGCTGGAGGATGGTCCCTTCTGCTCTGCCAAACAGCAAACACCCTCGAGGAGAGCTGGGAACGATGCCTCCTCTCCAGGCTCTCCTTCATGAGGATGCCAGCGGAAACGGCAGGGCGGAAGCTCCTCAGCAGGGAACGGCTTCGCGAGGAGAGATGGAGAAATCACTGCTGAGCTATCCCTGCCTTCACTAAGAGCTTCCTAAAATCCTCTCCTCTCTCCATCTGCCCCTGCCCAGCACCCCTCGTCCCTGAGCGTACTCACACAGCAGAATTCTGCTGTAGGGTGACTTCTCGCTCCGGTCGGCGTAACAACGCAACCTCGCTGTAAACCCACAGCCTGCAGCCCTGGCACTTGCTCTGCGTAACAGCCCTAGGTAGTGCCACTGTAAATTTGTCTGTGGAGAGGAGAAACCCAGTGGCCGGTCTTGCTGCCCCATCAGAAATGCCGTCCTGTGCTGTAAAGAGCCGGGTTTCTGCCTTTCATAGCCCTCAAATAAAGTGCTCACCTCTTCACTTCTGTCCTCTGTTGATACAGGCATTTTCAGCAGCTCTCGCACGCTCCTGGCACACCCTGCGTATCTAAAAGCACAGGGCTTTGTCCGCTGCATGAAATAAGGCTTTACATAAACCACCAGGCATTTTCACAGTCCTGGCGTGGCGTCCGCGTCGCACAGGCTCCATCGGGACCCCGCTCGCTCTCGCAGCCCGGCCACCAGCAGCTGGGCTTTGCACAGCACCCCGACAGGATTATCCGGGGACGTGGCCAGCCCCCGAGGAGCCCTCCGTCACAGCCCCAGCATCGCCAGCCCCCGGGACAGCACACTGCAGCTTCTCCACCTTTAGCTGGGGTGCTGGTGTTTTCCAAAGCCCCAGAGCTCACCAGGAGACGTGCTCCCATAGGGAGAGGGAGTTCGTACCGTCCTGGGCCATGAGCATCACTTTCGGTGTCTGCCGAAGGGAACGGAGCACTCTCTTCGCTCCAGGCTGCTCCACTAAAAATGTTTTTCAGTCGAAAAACTGTAAAGCCAGAAGCAAGCCCTACACAACCACAGAACTGCAAGGCGAGGAAAAAACGCAGAGTGGCTCTGGAAGGCCACTCCTTTTTGTCTCAGCCAGCCAGTGGATGGAGTACGGATCATGCTAGGGAGCAGGCAGCCTTTTGCAACACAAGCCACGTGCAAAACTGAGCTTAGCAAGCAGCTTAACTTTTCCCCAGCAACCTCTCTGCACGGTCACACCACATCCCACTGCTCAAGCTGTTTCTTTCTACCTCCTATGGACTGAGAGGGGAGAAAGAGAGGAATAAGCATCTCCACACAGTTCAGAAGAGCAGATGTGTGAAGCGGCAGGACAGTGAAGTGAGCCAGGAGACTGAGCTCCCACAGTGAGATCCTCGGGACAGAGGAGCTCCCACAGCAAGGGCAGAGCAACACTGTGCCGGAGCTGGGACTTTCCTGGGTCCCTCCGGGGCTGTGGGAAGAACCGCTCAGGAGCAACCACATAACCTCAAACCTCTCTGCCCCCTGCCCTTCCCCTGCCCTACCCGAGTTAGCCTACGTGAGTATTAAAGTACAAAGCCAAGGGCTTTAAGATATGCACTCTTCCCACTGGAGAGGCTGTGAGAACAAGCAACCTGCATGGGATAGCGATCACACCACCTCATGCACTCCTGAAAAGTGCTGAGATATTATTTTGATAGGTGTGATAGAAGAACCATCCAGACCATTGAACACAATGAAAGCAATACCTGGACAGACAGGTTCTCCAAACCAGACACATTGCTGTCAAAATCCTTTGGGGAAAAGGAGACCAATGCCTACCAGTGCTTCCCATAGTCTGACACCGCACACATGAGCACACTCCTATTAGAAGATCTCTGTGGCAGTCCGAGGCTTTGTCCCCCCTCGTCCATAAGAACCCAGGAGCCGGGAGCTCTTTCCAACACAGACCCGAGACTCTAGAGGAAAGCCCTCAGTCTACCAGTACAGCTCATCTCAACCCATGGCTCTGGACCAGGTGTCGATTACTCCGTGGTTTTTCAGAGCAGACGCGGTTACAGCAGCCTGGTGTGGGGCAGCAGCTAGGCATGAGACAGCTGAGCACAAGACAGCTGAGCCTGTTCTAAGCCCAACTCCCCACTCCACTTGCTCTGCACCTGAATTTTTCCAGTCTCCTACCTGGGGGTGATGATTGTATTCATCTCTGAGATCTCTAGATGAAAAGCACTAGGAAGATGCCAGGGATTGCACAGATTAAAGAGATGAGGCAGGACTTGAAAAGCACCTCTCCAACCGTCATGAATCACTTCTCCACTGTCTTCCCAATTCCAGCACTCACCTCTTCAGAGTCCCTCCGTACAAACATACCCTTGCTACCCCTGGAGCCCACCCCACAGCGCGGGCAGCGCCTGGCCCAGCCTTCCCGCTGCTCTCAGCCTGGTCTGATCCACACTCCCCACCAGACTTGCTTCACCTAACTGCCCTCCTACCGTTCTGCCCGCATGTTGGCAACGGTACAGTCAGCCCCGGTCTTGCTACCTGATCAAAACTGCCCAGCTCACGCGATGCACAGCATCAGTCCTGCCTGAAGTCACCCCACCGGCTGAAGTGCATGTCCCTCATGTCCCTTGTCCTCCTGCGGCTGACATAAACGCACCACGAAAGCATGAAGCTGTGCTTGGGAAGATTGATTTGTGGCTGGGAGATGCCTTGTTTTTGCAGAGTGACCCTCTGTTTCTTTCACGATGAATTTTTTCAAGCCCTGGCCCCTTATCAGCAGGCCGGGAGGTGATGCCCGTATCAGAGTAGCGGGCTCTGCTCAGCATCTCTGCCCCTTCCTGCTGGAGGTGCTGCCTGGCCGCCCTGGGCACTAGCGATTCACTGGGGAAGCGTGTGAGTTGAGGCGATACCTGCAGCTGGGCACGAAGGAGCGGGGACTCGGCACTAAGCCTGAAAAGAGCCGTTGCCTGTTCCAGCTGCTCCTCTGGCAGCTGCAGGGAAACCGGCGCTGCTCAGTCAGGCTGGTGGTAGCCAAGGGACAGAGCCCAAAGGGCTGAGCTTGGAGGTGCTCCCACGGGTATTCCCTGGCACGGCGCGGCTCCTGGCCGGGCTGCTCAGCCCGGCTCCGGCGTAGCCCGGCAGCCCGGCGCGCGGTGCTGCCGGCAGCGAGGCAGGCTGGCGCACCTCACCTCCCAGCAAACGGCTTCCGGCAAACAAGCACATGGCCTCCCACACCCTGACCTTCTCCAGCGGAGGCGCTTTTACAGCAGGAGAGGGTGCCAGGGCCCTTCCCGAGGGATCCCAGCAAGTACTTTGCAGACCACAGCAACCCCAGGGAAAGCCCAGCATCTGTCCTGGTGGAGGTCTCAGCAGACAGGTGGAGGAAGAAAACCATTTTGGCCATTCCCTGTAATACCTAATGTATAAAACAGCAGCCTGTGTTCTTCCTGATGGCCCGTGCCGGCCCTACCGCAAAGGGGAAGTCCTTAGCCCTCGCCCCGGCAGCGTGGAGCCTGCAAACACGCTGGTGCAGGCCATACTGCCGTTGTAGGTGTGGGACGCAAGCGTGATGGCCGGTGGTCCCCAGAGAGCTAAACTTCAATGTCCACTCGAGGCCACTACTCACCAAGGGCTCAAGGTCACATAAGCTCAAGGGCAGTGTCTATGTCAGCAAATAACTGTGTGTGATAGAGGAGATCTGTTGGCTGCAGCAGCTGGTTTTGGGGCTCTTACATCTATCATGCACATGGCTCAAGGACGTTGCTTCCAGCTAGATTCAGTCACCTGGACCAAACCCCTGGACACGCATGTGGTTCACAGCTGCCCAGAGGACCAGCAGCTGCTTCCGACCACCATGTCTTCCTCTGCAGTTGGAGTACATCTGGTGCAAGCTCAGAGCAGAACTTCTGATCTAGTTTCCACCAAAATGAACCCTGTTTATGTGCACAAAAACTGCGCCGCCAACCAATACAGTGTGCAGAGAGCGAGAGCAATTAGGAAATTTGCTTCAGAACCACACGACTGCTCCAAAATGAAAGGCCAGTAGGGTTGGAGCCTATGATCTCCCAGCTCCCACTGCTTTTGGAGGGAAATATGGCTACTCCAGATGCAGTCTAAAGTGTTTCCATAAACTTTTTGTTTCACAACTTTAATCCTAGCCCCTCGGGGGGGATTTTACACACCTTTCACCTTTCATCCAGCAGTCTGTGTCTATATCCAGCTCCTGGCATGCAGATCAGAGAGGCCTCACCCAGCACGCAGACAGCTCTCCTTCCCTAAACATGGGGCAGGCACTGCTCCAGCTGCATTTAGAAAGCCAGCCCGCAGTACTCCTGGGGATCTGGAAGCAAGTCTGAGCGGGAAGGTATCTGCCTGCCAAGGGCACACCCCTCTACCCGAAGGGCCACAGGGCCAACAGTCTTGGGATGCTTTTGGGTAGCGCCTACCTGTCCTATCTCGAGCAGTGGGGACCATGTGGGAAAGCAGATTTCTGCTCTACAGCTCGTACCTCTGCAACTGCTCGCGTGGTCGGGGTGGATCCTGAGAGAGGACAGGGAACTTGAGGTAGGCATCAGGAAAGCACCCATGGCAGAGGAGCAAACATGGGCTGTGAGGTCCCACACAGACGGATCGACTGCTGCCTGCTTGAGAGGACAGAATTCTCCATTTACACGGGACTCTGCCTGAAATCAGAAACACCGTTTTTAGCGTCTTTCATCAGTCAAAGAGGAAATACAGAAAGAAAAAAGAACCAGGAGAGCACGCACACAAGCTATCTGTTTTAGAACAAGAGCAGGCTCACTCCAGTGCCCATGTGTCTCTCTGCCATCCCCAGCCAGAGGTCTCAAGTCCTTCCACAGCTGGGACATGAACCACAATGACGTGGACAGTATCTACCTCCTCAAAGGCAAGACGTCCGTGTCCCAGCCACACTTTCATAGCTTTGACAATACACTTTTCAGCCTTGCCTCCTCTTCACAAGAGAGGCAAAAGGCTGAGGAGGAGCAAATTCTGTCTGCCTCAGAGCCACAAAACATCTGTGGCCAAATCAAGTCCCCAGGTGTCTGCACTGCGGTGTGGCAGGGCTGACCTGGTGGTGGTTAGCCATGCCAGGGCTCTGCGCTCGCCATGGGGACATTGCTGCCACCCATTACATATCCTTCAAATATATGTGAAAAGCCCCTCTCGATTAATACGTGAAGGTAATACACGCTGACGTTAAGGGACATTGCAGTAACTCAACACCTAAGGCAGTTTCTTTGGCTCAACATATATATCCATACGTGTGCACCGCTCTGTGTGCATATATATGTACATACAGGTGTATGCGCATGCATGTTTGTACATACCTATGTACGTACACATAAAGAAATATCTGTCAGGCTATGGGAATTAGAAAGATCAGGCGGCAGCAAAACACAAGGAGACTAAAGCCACTACACAAAATAATCGCTTCTCCGAGAGCCTCCCTATGTTTTTCCACAATAAAGTCAACACCACTGAGGGCAGAAGAACCAGCCCAAAGCAGCAACAAAGTCCGTGGCAGCAGAGCAGAGCGAAACAACCACAAACAGAAATAAATGGGGCATAAGGCGAGCAGCAAACCACCCCATACACGCTGCCATCAGAGTCCCAGCGTGGCATTTTTCAGTGTGTCCTGCCTTCCCAGGTATCCTGAAGGAGCCAGAGATCAGGTCCTGGTGTGCCCCTCACACACAGCGGACAGCTAACCTGGCGTGGGTGGGAAGACAGGGCAGATGTCATTTCGGGCTTCCAAAGATTTACTGCGCTCGCAGGCAGGATGAAACGGCTTCGAGGTCACGCAGCGTGTTTGCTGTGGAGAAGCGGCCCTGCCTTTTCTGAAGGAACGCTCCACAGGTGTGAGAGCAGGAGGACCACCACCTTCAGGAAAAAGAAGGATAAAAATGCTAATTATTGCCATGCTCCCCTCCTTCTCCAGCACCCTCAAAACCATCAGCTCCTCTTCCGCATCCCCCTCTCCCCAACTTGAAAAAAGTCACTGCAAAAGCTGGTTTTGCCCTGGCCATTCCTAGCGACAGCACGGTGCGTATACGTTAAACGAAGGAGACGCTGCGTTCCTGCGGGGGACATCAGGAGGTGGAGGGGAGGAATGCTTTCCCCTGCCCGCCTGTGCACAACCCAGACCCAAACAGAAGCAACGTGTGACTGGCGGCCACCCGGCAGGTGAGTCTCAAAGGGCTCAAATGCAAGTCAAGGTGGCAAGAACCATCAGCCAAAAGGCTCGCCCGCAGGAACACAGCGAGAGGCCACGGCACGGCACCATCTGAGGGCTCCCCGCAGGCTTGAGGACCTGGGTTTTACAGAGAGCTCAGCTCAGGCTTTGGGTGCTGAAATACCTGGCTCTGGGGCACTCTCAGGAGAAACCCTCAACCTCAAGGTACAATGGGGTATGGAAGCGTTGAGCATGGCTCCGCACACGTGCGTACAGCGGGATGCCTGAAGAATACTCTGCTCCCAGCGATGGGAAGCCCACCATGCCTTCCCGCTTCTAGATACGAGCAGGGATTGCCCACACCTTACGTGGGCAGCGAATACCGCAGCGAATACCGGCTTAGGAAGCAACCACCCTCGCTCTTCGTATCACTGAGCCAGCAGCGACTGAACGGGGAGATGGGGTGTATTGGCTGCCAATCCATTGATATGCATCCAGCTCCTCTCACCTGCACTTACCAGTTTTGCTGGTGCAGCTATACTGGCAAAACTCCCCACCACAGCAAAATCCACCAACGGAATCAACACATCAGACAAGCAAAATCAGCTTCATTCACCCGGCACTTCCGTGCTGGTATAACTGGTAGGGATTTTGCAGTGAAGCAGCATAATTAAAATCAAACAAACAAAGCGCTGCCACCCATGTCCTGCACTGACCAGACCTGGAAGTGTGAGGCTGTTTGACCCAAGGGTCCTCCGCAAAGCACGTACACGAGACGATTTCGGCTGCCAGTGGGAAGTTCCCATCTCTGGGGTGAAATACAGAAGCAGCTTAATGCTTCGGCCGAGGCAAACGACCAAAAACGCTGTCAGCAGCTGGAAATGGAGGAAGACAGGGAAGAAGAGGAGAGGTCTTAGCATGAGGCTTCGGCCACTGTTACTCTGGGACTGGCGTATTTGGCCTGTGGCCTGGAGACCCTCCAAGTTGTGGGATTTATGCGTGCAGGGGCGTTTGGTGTCTAACAGTCAGGTTGGAGACAGGAGCTTTCCCTGTTTGCACCGTTACCTGAAATACCTGTCAGGATGTAAGAGCATCAGAATCGCTTCAGGTGAGAGCAGGAGCCCACCTGACACAGCATCCCATCCCTAACGGGCCAGGGAAAGAGCCAAAGGAGGGAGCACAGGGCTGTTACTCCACAGCACAGCACTCCCTCTTACCTTTTTTTTTTTTTTTTAAATTTATGGTTTCCATTTGCAGATTGCCTAATGACCACCCCTATATATTGAAATCGGGATTGAGAGAGGCCAAAAAAATGAGGATTACGGAGATCTGAATTTCAGAGAGCTGAGGTTCCTATTGTAAGTCCAGTCAGATGTAGGGCTGTCAATCAAAGGGTCACATTTCCCTTCAAAGACTGCGGTGCTATGGGGCATTTCCCGATGCTGAGCGCCCCGGCTTAGCTGCCCATTGCCACGGCGGGCGGAGAGCTGCGAGACCCAGCGCCCCGAAGTACCAAACACCCAGCAGCTCGGAGCTCTTGTCTGGGGGATATAAAAACATCTTTGCCCCCATCTCACTTCCCAAGCGACGGCGCAGCCTCGAGGAGGACGCTCTCCAGAAGAGCCTGCCTCTGGCGTGCGCTGCCATCTCAGGGCGGCGCAGCCGCGGCGTCGGCCTCTGCAGCGGCGTTTCCCCGGGGGTGTCCCTCCGCCTCTGGCCGCCCGCCGGTGAGGACACCCGATGTGCTGAGGGCCTGTACTTTGTTCCCGCGGTCTCCACTCTCCCTGGAGGAGGCTCCCTGACCAGCCAGCACAGCTACGAGGGAGGAGGTGGGTGCGGGCAGACACAAGGCCCCTACCTGGGCGCCCTGGGAGGGGGGAGCTCTGCCCAGGGCGGCTGCCGGCACCGACAGAGCAGCCGGGGCAGAGACCTCCCCTGTACTTCCCCTCTCCTCCCACCGCCCTGCCAAAGCTTTTACAATTACTTTTATGAGTTTCCCCAAGGGAACAAAAAGATTAAGGCATGAGCAAGAAAACCAGCAGCATGTGGAGTCTGGCGGCGGCGCGGGGGCCGGCTCAGGCTCCCGCCTGCACTCGGGGGCTGCTTTGACGCCTGCAGCACACGGCAGCTCCCACTTGGACTCCCAGGGTCCATTTTCTCCGGCAGTTTTGCCCCATCTTGTGCTCCCACCACGTTACCCTCCTTTGCAGCTCTGCCCCTGGACGGGGGCGTATCTCCCCTGGCCTGCCTGGGGACTGCAAGCTCTGCGCAGCTCACACCAGCAGTGGCTATTCGCAGGGGGGAAAAGCTGTTTTCAGGGTTGAGTTTTGGCACTTCATCTAGCCCACCCTTTTCCCAGTCCAGGGGAATTTGGGATTCTGATCTGGCCCACTGTCTGCACAACAAACCCCTTCACAAGAACCATGACTTCCCCGCTGCCTACAACAACTCAGCCCGTGGGGAGCCCTTACTTGCTCTCTGGGTGGTTTCTCCATTTGTGTTACAGGAACACAGATTTGCAAAAAAGGAGGTGAAGTGTCTTCTGGAGGAGGCACAGCACAGGCAGGCCAGGGGAGGAGAAACTCCAGGCTGGCCTCTTTGAAAGACCCATAATGTAAATTGGCATGTAAATTTGGCACGGCTGACCACCAAACCTTCTTTGGGAGGCCAAAAATAATACACGTACAACACATCCACGAGAAAAACAAGCATGGGAATGACTGCCGCCAACGAAGACCTCCCCATACCAAATGTGCTCCACTGAAGAACAACCTGCTCTGGGCAACCCCACATCCCAGCCCCAGAGCACAGGAGTCAGAAACATCAAACGCAGCCAGAGCCTGCTGAGGGACCCCGGCCTGTTCCAAACTGGGATCCGAGGGGTCGACTGCTGGGTGAAGCCCGGCAGCCCAGCTCCCCATGCCCGCATGGACGGCCCACCGGAGAGCCTCGGTGTGGGCCGGGTCTGCAACACCTCCCTGCTGGTGTCCGAAACCGGAGCGCAGCGAGGGGCTCATCCACGGCGGTAACTGGCGGGGAACATCCCGACGGGGAGAGCTTTTCAGCGCGGTACGACAATCTATATATTTACGGGAATACAATACCCGCAAGAGCGCGCCGGGGACGCGGCCGGCTGGCGGAGACGTGGCAGCTCCTGCAACTGCACTCGATGTACGAGAGACGGGATGCCAGCTAACACCTGCCTCGTGTTTGCACAGCACCACGGTACAGCAGCTGCTGCGTGCCCCTGCATCCCAGACCATCTGGAAGGTAAATACACTGAGTATAGCGTAACCCGAAATTGCTCGGCAGCTGGGGCAAACACCTGATGCAATTGCCGGGCTCCGGAAAGGACGGGCACACACGCAGGGATTTTTATCAGTGCAGACCAGGTTCTCTGGGAGGCAGCTACCCAAACATTGAAGCCCACAGGTATTTTCTTCTCCAGAAGCTGCATCTCTTCCTTCTTCCCTTCAAGTCAATGGCCCGTTTGCAAAAGCCTAGTGAAACCCTGGAATCACGCTTGAATGAGCTCTAGGAACCCAACCCACAGCTGACAGTTTGGCTGCGAGCGCTGATTGCAAGAGCCTCTAAAAGCTGAGCAGAGACGAACTTCAGCCCAGCTGAGCTGCTCCGAGGCAGCGCGCGCATACCTGGCCCCGGCTGTCACCTCTGCGCGGGGCAGGAGCTGGCTGCGGTGGGCTGGGTGGAGGGAGCACGTGCAGATGCCGTTCAGGTTTATGGTCTGGAGAAAGCAGCAGCACATTCATTCAAGAACAGAGCAACCCTTCGGCGTCCTGGTTTCCCCTGCGACGCTGCTGGAGTAACTTGTTTTCCCTTTGCTTGTCTCCCACATTCGCAGCCCTCCCCGCACCTCCCTGGCACCGGCAGCAGCGCAGCCGGGCTGGCACTGCCCCTTGCCCCTGCTCCTGCGCCGGCGGCCATGAGCTGGGGAGTACTTTGCCCTGTTCTCCTCAAAAGTGCAAGCAAGAAGTTATCTCATCTCGCACGACCCCAAACAAAAGCTCACAAACTTTCCCCCGGGGGATTTTTAATTGCTGTTTGAATGATTGGTTTCTCCCCCATCCTCCTTTGCACTCTGCATTACCTCTGGAAGGCAACCGTGCCAAGCTCCAGACCCTGCCCGGGCTTCAGACCATCGTGGGACCGGCTTTTATGCAGCAGAGTCACACGTAAGGAAAATGAAGGGCAATAGGGAGTAATGGCCCAGGTTTCACAGAATCACAGAATCATTAAGGTTGGAAAAGACCTTTAAGATAATCAAGTCCAACCGTCAACCCAACCCCACCATGTCCCCTAAACCATGTCCCGAAGTGCCACGTCCACACACTTTTTGAATACTTCCAGAGATGGTGACTCCACCACCTCCCTGGGCAGCCTGTTCCAATGCTTGACCACTCTCTCCGTAAAGAAATTTTTCCTAATATCTAGTCTAAACCTCCCCTGTTCTGACTAGGCTGGATTCAGCCAAATTACAGTGCACTACACTTAGTCCACACGAAATCCTTCTAAATTTAGTGAAATGCCAGGTAAAAGGAGATTTAGGAGTAAAGCTGCCAGAATACATCCCCCTGGGAGGCGTGACAAACACTGCACAGATTTCCATGGCACAACAGCTGATTTAAAGGCAGAGCTGATGCCTGAAGACTTCAAGAGGACCCACTGAGCACCCGTGGACCTGCACCACAAGGCCGTGGGGATCTCCTGCTGCCTGAGAGGGGCTGAGGTCCTGCTGCCGCGTGTCCTGCAACGGGGACGCAAACAGGGTCTCTCTATTTCCACCCGGCCACCTGCTACTCCGTCCCTGGAGAACAGGGGCCGCGCAGCACCCAAACCCAGCCGCTGGCCCCACGGCCCAGGCGGACGGGCGGCGGAGCCCCAGCAGGAGCGTGGCAAAGCGGCAAACGCTCCCACTTCAAAGTCGAGCCAAGCTAACCAGATTGTCTGTTGGCTTTTATTATGCCGCTATGGCTTGCGCGGTGAATTCCAGGCGGGGAATGTAGCGATAGACGGGCTAGGATCGCCGTGCTCGTGATAAAGTTCAGGTACAATGTGTGGCCCATAAAGAAGAAACCTCTGGAGTTTCATCCTGAAATCGCTGCTCTGAGTCATGAGGGCTTGCGTAGCGCGGACGCAAGGCATGACAACCGGCAGCGCTTGTCACCTTTGGGGAGAAGGTGGATTTTTAGCCCAGTACTGGAGACGGTAAGAATACACCAACCAAGCGTATTCCTCTTAAAGGCCGGCTCATCTGTTGAAATCTTTGAGCGGGGTGTTTGCAAATAGGGTGAGTTGTGGAGCATTATCTTCCAGATGGAGCTCAGAAACACAGTCTTTCCAAATCCATCCCCCTCCCAGCTGCCCCCAGGGGCTGGACGGAAGAACGAACAAGGGAAGGGGATATACACAAAGGACAATCATGGGCCGTGTCTGCAGGAGGAGAAGTACAGAGGCGATGCACTCGGGTGGGCAGGGCAACAGAAGGGCTGAGTCGTTGCTGCACCTGCCAGCTCGCTACTCTGTGACTTTGGGGCAAGTCATGTAATTTCTCCACCTCACTTTTCCAGTCCATGGAAGTATTTAGATGACGGTATTTGCAACCTAAATAACGAAAGCGCTATATGTAAAATAGGCCTACTCAAGACCAAGTAACTTCTGTTTGCTGTATTCAGAAAAGGGCTGTTTTCTTTGGCATCAGCTCTTACACACATCTAAAGCCCGAAGGTGTGTACTGGTTTGTCAGTCCTTGTAATGTTACACCACTAAAGAGTACAGCAAAGCAGAGAATGGCATCCAAATACTATGGAGAGTAAAAAAAGGCCCCCATGCTATAGCAACAAACAGGTGATCAGTGAGCAATCACACAGCCTGAGAACCTGGGACTGCTGGCACGTCTCCACCGGACGGGGACCCTCGGGGCTAACATCCCCGGAGGATTTTCAACAGCAGAGACAGGGCCCGGCACAGCAATCACACACAATCAGATCAGTCACTGGCTGACAGCACCACTCGGATCTGGCGCTGTGCAGAGATAGTAGCAGAGATATTAGTAGCCAGGTGTGCCCATCTGGAGCAACGTCCACAGGGTAGACACTCGGACCCTTCCCTTCCTAAGACAGGCTGGGCATTGCTTGGATCTCCTAGGGCACGGACCCACCAAGACCGACACTGCTTGCACTGACATACCCTCAAAGAAACTGCAAGTGTGCCCGTGCTTTGCTGGAGTGACAGGCTGGGGAAAGGAGCAGGGAGTGTGGGGAGTGCCAGAAGGCAGCCAGAAGCGAGTGTATGCTTAATCAGCTTCGCCAAAATAAATCAATAGGCACTAGAATGGGAGGGTCCCTCAGAGCGCCACGCAGCAGACAGAAACCCGCTGGAAGGAATGGAATGTGCAAATGAGCAGCGCTGCCCAAGATACGATCTGAACCAACCTGAAGCAGCCCCAGCCAGATGCACCATCTGCTCAGAGCATTCCACCAGGACATCCCGGCCAACGGTGTCAAAACCAGCAGACAGATCAAGGAGCGTTAATACAGAACATACCCCTGAGCCAGCCAGCAGGGAGAGATCACGACAGACCTTCAAAAGGGCTGTCTCAGGACGATGCCTCCTGCTTGAGCCAGACTGGAATTTATCAATGGCATCGTATACACAGAGGTGTGACTGCCGCTGTAATGCAATGGCTCCCTTGGAAGAGGGAAAGGAATGGCAGGATGGACGTCAGACAGCAGCTGACAAAGCATCCAACAAAAGAGACCGCTGCTGCGAGACAGAAGACGAGACATCCAATTTTAGTGCTCTAACAAAACAATCCAGCAGTAAGGAAGCCCTGATAGAGGGTAGGGTTTCACAAGTATCGTTGGTACTCTCGCGAGCAAAGGGTGGCTCAGTCAGATCATAAGAGTAGCGGTGAATTCACATCACACTTCTAACGTTCACCTACTTGGTGTCATCTCCAGAGAGTTCCCACAAGATGCAGGATGTGGCTGACAGAAACACGTGGCTCACGAGTGGTCCATGATCTGGGGATGTACTCCGACCTTACAATCCGCCGTGTATCTCTGGAAGGGGCAGGTTACCTCTGCTTTGCTTTTCCTCTTGTCATCTCCTGCAACAACAAACGTAATTTTCGAGACCTCGTGGGCAGAGGGTGGGCAAACTCCTCCTGGTCCTGTGTCACACAAAGCAAGCCAGTGTGCTGGAGCACCAGCTAGAGCAAAGAAGGCCAGCCAGCAGCAAGCCAGCGCTGCACGCTCCTCTACGCCTCACCGCCCCGCACGCTGCAGCAAGCGCAGGCTTGGGCTATCGGTCCTTTTGGAAACGGCATGCACGGTAGCCCCTGAGCCTCCAGCGGCTCTAGCCTGGCAGCGATTGCTCTTGCCCTCACCCCAAGGACCCGGCGGTGTGCGTGACTCCCTCCCAGACACCCTCACTCCCCTTGGCTCCCCGGCCACCACCGTTCCGCAGGCGCCTGAGGTCCAGGAGGGAAAACAGACCCGGTGATTTTCTCTCCGCCCTTCAGCTCCTCTCTGCGTTTCATACACCAATGCGGCCGTCCATCGTAAAGGGGGGAGCACAGCACAACCCAGCTGCCTTCCTGAAGGATTTTGAAGGGGGACGAGCATTAATGGGGCAGATGAGAATTATCCCTCTTTTCTTTATGGGATGGGCTCTAACAGCAACAACACGGGTAACGTCTGAAACAGGCAGCCCAGGACGCTGGCTGGACTTGTTGCTCGTATCTTACGAGCAAGTTGACTCAGTGCAAGAAAAACAAACAAACAAACAAACAAACACAAACAAACAAATGCTGGAGGCCAACCAAAGGCTAATTAGAGTTGTACAGCATTTGCCAGAAACACCCCCTGCTGAGCTACAGCTTATCCTGGCAGAGGGAGTTGTCTGTCTGTCCAGACAAATCACATCCCAGAAGAGCTCATGAGCAGCCAAGGGGCAAGAGGGCTCTCCTGGGGGTACCCCTCACACCCCACACCCCAGAACATCCTCAAGCCGCACCCTGCAGGGCCAGGTGCCCTTTCTTTTTAACTCCTCGAAGACAAGGCTATGCCATGAAAACACATTTAGGCTGAAGGAATGCAATTCGCTAGAGGACAAGCCTCTTCTGGCAACCCGGATTTTGAGAGAGAAACGTGAAAATTTTACAGGTCTTCCTTGGAAAAGTTGGAGTGTCACCAGCCGTTTGCAGTACAGGCAGGGGACATCAAGCCGGCTCAGTGCCACCGAGTACACGGCCACTCAGTAGGGTTCAACCGCATGACAACTTCACGCTTGGCTTCTTCGGTTGATCTCGTTCATATCCAAAAACAAGGCAGGCCCTGGGAACTCAGTGTATTTACTGTGTTCAACGTTTATTTTAAAAACCCGATTCCAATTGCATTAAAATTTAATAACTTGGCAGAGTCTATAAAACAGACTGTATTTCAAGATATAGCAAGAAAGGAAGATGGTTAATGCAATCATGCTGACAGTAAAATGCTGAACATGATTATGACTTCAGCAATGATGACATATTTGTGATGATTAAGTTCAAGATCTGCAGATATGAAGCTACGGGTAAACTGCTGGGTTCCCTGAATTCTTTTTTCCTCTCCTAAGGAAACAATCCAGCTGCAAGCCTCAGTCTCTTCCTCAGCCTGTCAGTCCTCCCACAGCAACATTTGGCTTCTCTAGCTAAATTTAGCAAAGGATGAAGAAGAAAAAAATTACAAGGAAATGAAGTTGCTGTAAATTCTGTGAACATGGGCATATGGACTGAGGTGAGAGGTCCTGCAGCAGTTCACCTTTTGCTGGGATGCAGAGGAACAAAGTATGGACACAAAGGAGAGAAGATCCAAACAGATGAGACAAAGCCATGGGGAACCAAGCTTCCTTGCTCCCAGAAAAGCTTGCTAGATGCCAAGTGTGGAAGGAGACTTTCTCCTGGAGGCACACAGTACATCAAAAAAGATATTAAAGATAGCTCCATGTCACCCCTCCTCTCTTTCACTGGCTACTTGTACTGCACAAGTGCCAAACAGGCAGGCTGTTACTGCTCCAGGCCTCCTGCACACAGCGCTGCGCACACACAACAAGAGGCCTTCTGCTGCCCCAGCAAACTTTGCCTTGCTTCTATTGCGAAATTCGGAGTGGGTTCAAATGAAATTCCAGCCACCTCTGGCTGCTAGAACAGTTCCCTCCCCTTGCACCCACCTCCTGGTCAGGGGGTAAAAGTGACTCCTTTCCACATCTACCCCACTGCCCAAACTGATATTCTTCATACTGAGATCACTCTACCCTAGTAAGCTGGAGCAGACAGCTTCCATCTAGATCTGGGTTACTGTGTCGAAGAAAAACTGCCAGATATTTAGATCCAGATATTCTCCTTGAAAACTCTGACAGCATGCCGGCAGTCTTTCCAGAGCAAGCAGAACGACTGAAATGCTGGTTGGAAGGGACATGTGGAGGTCTCTAGTCCAAACATCCTTGAAGCAGGGCCGTTGCCGCCAGTACATCAGGTTGACTGTAACTTTGTCTAACCAAGCCTCAAAAACCACCCAGGAGGGAGATTTCCTGACCTCTCTGGGCAACCTGTCCCAGTGCTGCACCACCTCTGTGGGAGAGAGAGTTTCCCAATATCTGATCTGAACCTTGCAAGCTGCAATGTGTGGCCACTGCCTCTTGGTTTATGATCTGCCGCTAATGGGAAGAGCCCGACTCCACCAACTCTGCAACTGCTCTTCCAGTAGTTGTGGGATATTGCTAGATTTCCCTCAGCCTCCTCTTGAATAGACTAAATAAGGCCACCTCCCCCAGGTCCTGACCATGTTGGTAGTTCTCTACCGGACCCCCTCCATGTTCTCACAACACTTCTCACCCTTGGGTCCCAGAACCAGGCATTGCTGCACTTGTCGTTGGCACAAAACCGGAGTCCTGCCCGTAGTGCGGCACTCAGCGTTTCTGGAGCTCAGAAGCAGCCTGATGAACCTACACAAGCGATTTCTATCCATCAGAACCATGGAGGAGTTGTTGCAGTGAAGTACCAGGCAATCTAGGGTGAAAAGAGAACTTTTAGTAATTTGTAGTAGAGAGTAATACGATCACTGAGCATTGCTCCGTCATCTAGCGATGAGCTGCTCAAACGCAAAACATGTGGGTCCAGGACGCCAGCCCTGCTCACACTGCCACACCGGGACGGCAATCTGCTACAAACACCCACCGACGTTTTCCTGCCCTCTCCAGGCACTTACCACAGCCCGTGATGGGGTCCCACCTCACCTTGGGGAGCCTCAGGTTTGGAAAAAGAGCAGCAAACTCTAATTTCGAACAGAAGCTTTCAAGATCACTTCCTCCTTCAGATGAATTCCGTGCAAATAACTTTATTGATACAACAAAGAGACAGACGTCACTAGAGTAAATCAGTCAATTGCTCTCCCCACGTGGGCCCAAATACAAACATCATAAAGCCTTTTCCTGGGAAACACAGAAAGAATAAAAGCAGGCCTTGGAGTCAGGACCCAAAACCACAGCTCACCTCTCTTAACCCCTAGCCCACAGCCCAAGCTCCCCTTCCCTCCTGGCTTTCACAGTTTCAAGAGGTGGGTTTGCCTGGCCTGAAAGGAAAAACCGAAAGCAAGTCTCCTGCCTGATGCAGTGCTGGGCTCTCCAAGAGACTACGACAGCAAAGACGGGGCCTATCCTGACGGAAGCAGTGCTGCTCATAAGCGCTGTGCATGCCCACCCTTACAAGATGGGTCTAGGTCCAGAATGGATGAGCTCCTGTCTGAAGCCTTAAAACAGCTCCAGGAGTCGGAGCGGTTTCAGATACACCCATACAATGTCTCCTACTGACAATTTCCAGCTTCTTGCTAAGCACATGGATTTGTTAGCCCTCCCATTCAAGAGACTTAACTCTCAGATACTATGTTTAGATGGTAGATGTTTAAGTTCCTTCTTGGAGCTCAACTCTTCTCTTTGCGACTCTCTTCTTCTATATAAAGCCATAGGAAATAAATGAATACGTAAACCCAAAACAGTCATCATAATAAAGGAACATCTAGAAGAGAAAATCCTAGAAAATAGGAAGGGTTTTTGGAGAGATGACTGTGTCAGCAGAGCTGCGGGGAGATGCTGAAGGAAACCACACGGCTCTGGCACTCGCAGTACCTGCTAAACACAACCTCAATCAGCTGATTGAGGAAAAGCTGCAGAAGATCATGACTAGAACCTCCATGCATCCGTCTAACCTAGCTCCAGAGGGTGCAAAGGTGTCCAGGAGAGATGGGAGGAAGAAAGGTGAGAAACTGAAGGAGTCCAGGGTGTCACAACACGCGACGTGCCCAGAACAGAGGCTGTAATCACAGCACCAGGCAGAAACGTGTTCCATAGTCATCTACCACATGTCATCCCCTGCACTCCTGGGCTTGTTCCTCTTCACAAGAGGGAAGAGCTGGCAGGCAGCGGGGCAAGCACACATCCCGCTCAAACAGAAGGGCCCTCATCTTGTGGAGTCCGGTGCCAGGCCCAAAGGGCCTGCTTTCTTGCTCCATAAGGAACAGCATCAATGTCTCTGAGGACTCTCTCCCAGAGGATGCTGTGACCTGTTGATCCTCTGCCCAGCACAGACACATTCGATTCTGCGCTGCCTTGGTCCAGCCTTGCTGGTCTGCCATCCACGGTCACTGGTGCCCCAACTCTGCAGCAGTCTCACGCTCCAACCGCTGCGCTGCAGGTCCCTGCTGTGCCCAGGGCTGAGCGAGTTCTCTGTTCTTGTCGAGGTGAGGCCAAGGCTCTTCTCAGGCAGCTGCGGGAAGCAGCTCAGCCCTACCTACCCGACCTGGGCTGTTTGAATTTCAAGCACTGACAGGTAGGGACTTGCAGTTTTGCCCATGCTTTCCATAATGAAAGTCCCCAGAGGATCTGTTTACATTGACATCTAGGGTCAAGCCTGAGGGTTGACTCCACCCAGCTTAAGCCTACCTCAGAGCTTGCACCGAAGCCACCCGCTCTGTCCTTCCTGATCCTCCAGATGAGCTCTTCAAGGAATCACTCTTGTTTCTCCTTCTGGGCTTGTCTCTAATTACGGGTGTTAGAGACAGGAAGTGGGCTCTGCTCAAGACCAGGCAACTGTGGGTTTGGTGTTGGCCAACTGCTTGAGCCTGCATCTTGCAAGTGAATGGTTTGATCCCAGGCACACAGCACGGAGGCGTGGGACTGACGAGTTGATTTCTTCTCAGATCCCGAAGCCGAGCAAAGCAGTGCCAGGAAACCTCCGAGAGCAAAGCTAAGGAAGGCGTCAGAGTAGATGGCCAGCAGAGCAGGAGCTGGAGGTCCCTCTAAAGTCTAGCTTTAATGATTTCTCTGCTACAGCCTGAAACCACATCCCTAACAAAGTTTGTGCTATACACCCCTATAAGCCAGGGGCATTTTATAGACCACCTGGAGCAAGGGACACCTTCTGCACCTTCTCCAGCATGTGCCTCTTGTGACACATACGCGCATAGGAGGTCACCAGCCGCAAACCCCAGAACTCTTGGTCCCCAACATCTTCCTCTTTGAATTCCTTGTTACTCACCAAACAATCAGGGACAAGCAGCTCCTCAAGCGCCTGGTCTCCTACCTTTCATTCCATGACTTTTACCCATAGACAATCTAAACAGTACAGTTGTCAAAGCAGCTTGCTGGGATCCAGGCAGCTCAGCAGCTCTGCGGACAAGCCACCCCTGCTCTCCTGCAGCCCTGGCAGACCGCATACCACACCTCTGAAAGCGGTGGGAGGGAAGGAAGCCCAGAAGAGCAACTCAGACAGTGTACCTAAGCCACCTGCATTTTCAGTTTGTACGTTGATTTTCAGAGCTGCCCTCTAATTACAGTTTTAGGCTATACATCACTGGGATTTTTATTTGACACAGCAACATGCACTAGCTTCTAGTGGATCTAGTCTTACCACTTTGTTCACAAGTCCCTGTTTGTGCATGTGTGCAAACTTGGCGTTTGCTTTGTCTCTTAATTGCAAGGACACAGAAGCTGTGGCCGTGCTAAGAAATTTTTACTGGAGTTTAGAGAACATCAAGTAATCCCCAGAAGCCAATAAAATGGCTTCTCCCCAAACTAGCCATTTCAGAGTCCAATTAATCTGGGTCCTGAATTCATCAAGTAAATGAACCCCTTCCTAACATGCTCCATAAAACAAGGCATGCTGCAGAGGATAGCGCTGCCCTTTCTCCAGAGCTTCAATAAAACAAATACACTCCCAAAACAGAATAAAGCATTTTTAATTCTCTAGAAAAAATAACATCGTAACATATGAACTAGCATTTTTTTCCTCTTCTAAGTCACCCTGTGTAGCATAAATATGAGCCTGCATGTTCCTGACTTCCCGTAATTCCATCGTTTTTTCCTGAGCTGTTCTGCTTATGTGACTTGTTTCTAGTCACATGAGCTGGCTACGATGCTCTGTTGACACGCCCATAATCACAGGAACAGCAATCATTTTCTACTGATTTTGGAAGAACAGCACCTTCACTTCAACCCTCTGAAGGTCCCTTCCGTGGCCACCCCACGGCTGCCGAGAGGTGAGTGGAAGTACTGAGCAGGCCCGCCTGATCAAAAGTCAGCACAGAAACCCGCAGGAAGACATTTTGCGTTCTCCTGCAAACACCTATGTCCCATCAGAAAAAAACATGATGAAAAATGACGGTCCAAGCAGAGGAATTAAGTTCTCCTCTGCACATTGCAATGCTGCATCACATTCATGGCCGTCGGGACCCATTGAGCCTTTGGGAATGGGAGAGCCAGGCAGGTAACATTCGCTGGCCCCAACAGGAGAAAGTGTGTCTACCCATAATTTTCAATGTCTTTGACCGTTTTTGTTTCCACCCCACTTCTGACACCCACACGTAGCCCAAACAACATTTACTGGTACTGACTTGCCAGCTCTGCGTTGGCCTCACAGTTGAACTGGAGGCAACAGGCGTCCAGCCAGCAGCAGCCCCTTGCTCTGCAGCTGACTGGGTTCAGCTGTGCATTGCCTGTGTCAGAAAGCTGTGAAGAAGCACCTCGTTGAGGTTTTGTTTCTCTGAGCCGAAGTTCCAGAGCTATTTCTTAGACCAAGTATTCAAAAACATTACGCTCCTCTTAAAGTGTGCGAGGCTTCTCCAGAAACACGGGCAGACGCATAGGGAGAGGAAGGAATGACAGCACTCGTCACCTCTTTCAAATCTGCTCGCTAAGCTTCCTTCACGCTACCTCGTATCAGTGCCTTCCAGCGTCACTCTAAATGATGGCTCCTCACCAAAACGGACGCAAGAAGCTTCTGCGGTGGATTAAGGGACTCAACCACCAACATAAACTAGCTGAGGAGCATGCCAAGTAAACGAGCCGTGCAGGACAGCAAGGCTAAAATCCACTCTAAACTTAGAGTAGTTAAAAGACATCCTCTTCCATAGCACACAATACACCAAGTCCTCAGAAGGGTCCTTTTCCATACCATTAAAAGGAGCCTGGGCTATACAGTATCACCTCCTTTGGGAAATAACCAGACCAAAGCAGGAGCACGGCACGGTTAAGAGAAGATCCACAAACATCTGTTACTGTGGTCATGTCCCAGGTCGCCCATGGATACCTTCAGGAAATACATCTGTGCAATTTGAGGCATCTCTTGCAACAGGGTGAAACCAAGTATTTATACAAAACACAGGCTACCAAACTGGGTGCCAGGACTCTCAAAAAAAGGGGATTGGTCTCTGCCTGTAAAATAGTTCTCATTTTGATTTAGAAAAGACCAGTGTTTATCAAAAATGTCCATAAAATATATTCTGTCATTGCTAAAAAGGATCTCACAAACATCACCCCGAGAGCACGGGGTTTTTCGTCCCCACCTACAGGTATGTAATTTGCAGTGTGAATGCAAAGACTATGAAAGCAGGTATTTTCTAGAGCATTTCACAAAACACACAGGATCAAAGTTCAGAGCCTGATTATGTACATGTTAATCTGATAAAAATAAAACCTGTGTCCTGTCAACAAACTTGGAGTGTCATTGCCAGAGGTACAGACTGGGAGTTACCCTGCCCATGCACTGCATGTCAGAAGAAATGTGCTCCGATGGGCACACGCTTGGAAAAGCTTTCAGCCTTAGTCAGGATTGCGTTTAAGGGATTCAGCACCTTCTCTGAAGAAAATGTAGTTTAACTGTAAGTTAATGCCTGTAAGTCATTTAGGAACTAATAAAAATGTCTTGCAGAGGAGGACCAGTGATATATGCATCACTGTTACAAAGATGGGATAAAGCCTATGGTGAAGTCAGCCCCATAATTAGGATAACTTTCAAACAACAAAAATATTTGAGAAATCAAATGCAAGAGGCTTCCCTGGAAACACCATGAAACTGCTTCCTGAAGTACCATAGGCAGATTATTATTTTTTTAATCCAACTGAAAAAGGTTCTGTACTTGCTTCAGATAGTTACTATTCTCGCCTCCCTGAAATAACTTCCACAAACACAACGTCACCAAGCGACGGTCTCTCTAGCCTCTCAAGACATGGGACCCTGCCACAGTCACTGACAACAGACCCCAGGCTAAATGGTACGCGTTGAAGCAGTTTGCAATGATATATGAGTGTAGACGTAGCTCTACGGGAGCCCAACAGGATGAGGGGAAAGAATGACAAGGTAATAAAAGTGGCACACTGGGTTTTGCTGGGGGGACCCCCACGGTGCACAACACCCACCCATCACTCACCCACAGGGGGAAGGCTCTTGGATCCTCACTACCTGTTCAGCGCAGCCCTCTGCCATTTGTTGCATTTGAGTGTCACCACAAGCACCTCTGAAATGGCAGAAAGCAGGGCCCATCCTCTCAGTCAGAGGGGAACCCGAGCCTCCACAGGCAGCAAACGCAGTCTTGGGGCTCCTGTGTGAAAGGACATAAGACCCTTTTGAATGCTGCTCATTAGCGTTGGGGCTGGCATGAACTGTTCTTCTGTGCCCCAGCTGATGAACACGAGCGCTGCTGCCAAGTCTGCTGATAAATAAAAAAGGGTAGGAAAAGCCTCATGTTTTTCAAAGGGGCAACAGAAACTCGGCGCCCGAGGCAGCAAACACGATTTGCAGTAACAAATAGACTCAAGTCCAAGAGCAGCTCGGCGGTGATATTCAACCCGATTTTCCTCTTAAACATTTGCTTTTAACAGCAGAGAAATCAATAGCACCAGAGGCAACTAGGACCAAGCTGATGGGGAATGCTGCATACTTCTCCAAACAGCCTTCCTCACTCGCTTCATTTATCACCTACAGCCCTCAGCTCTTCCAGCTCCAGGCATGCTCCCCTCCACCTCGGCTCTGCAAGCGGGACTAATTTTCATCAGAGACAAGGCAGGAGACTAATTACAGTACACATTTCATTTGTGAAGGGACCCCAGGGAGAGGAGGAGGGGGAAGATAGCTCTTTGCTTGCTCTGCCACCTAAACAGTTTGTATTTGTTAGTGTAGAAATAAGTATGATGACAGCAAACTGATGCCTAAGGAGCAATTCACCCATTAACCTAACATCCGCCACAGTTCACACCCACCACCATTTATATGCACCATTAATATTTATAAGGATGATGTGTCTCTTTGACAGGAACTTGTGCCTCCGACGACAACAGATGTTATACCATTTATGAAAGAAACTACTCAAGCATTTCCAATGGACCTTGTCCATGCTCATCATGTCTTTATCCCGTGCTCTGATTATATTATCCACGGGGAGCCTGGGTGACCTACTGACTCAAGCCCAACAACATGGATGGCAGCACACATGGCTGTAGAATCCTTAAAAATTTTCAGAGTTGCATTATGTCTCTGCGGATGTTCTTCTGGGAGCCAGAGACCTTTCAAATGCACCTGATAGCTCAAACAGAAGAGTGTGAGGCATTACGTGGCAGACTCCTCCATCTCATGAGGATTTGCCACTTACCTGGGCCTCCAAAACACATGGCAAGTAGCTGAGGCTGCAGGACTGTCTCCCACAGTTGCCTTTGCCACTGTCACCACACCTGCGTTAGTGATCATACATGATCTGTGAAGAATTAATAGGCTGTGTTATACTGCGCTACACATGGACTTGCAGGAAAACACATGCAGCAAGACACAGATCCCATTGTCTCTGCTAAAACCATGCTGGTCCTCAGCTAAACTGTAATTTGTATCACATGTCGGACCACTCGCCTCTGTCAGGACGGAGGTCCCTGCTCTAGCAAAGGTTAAACTCCCACCCTCCGTGCAGGAGAAAGCAGTGCCCGTATACCTCCCTGCCAGCAGACAGCAGGATGGGTTTAACCTGGAAAGAACAACATGGCTAAGTCGATGGGTTTACCGAAATCTCCTTCAGGAACCACCATGCATGGGCAAGTACTGAGATATGAGACAAGGTATCTAAGGAACATTTTCGTTTATTAGATTGCAGTTGACATTTCCATTAAAATGCATGAGGTTATCATGAATCGCTTCACCTGATGTGATGGAGCTTGTTTAAAGTGGCACAAAAATGTCACATTATCCCTGTGGGCTAGAGCAGATAGCCTGCAGTGACTTCTTCCTCCAGAATGGCAGCTCTAGTAATGCCCTGATATTTATGGAACATACATTTTTAATGTCCAGCACAAACGGCTCCAGCATCTGTCAGCTCATTTGACCTGCAGCTTTTCAAAGAAAATACAAAAAGACATGCTGAAGAGCGAGAGGTAGCAATGTGTAAAATACCTTGCCACCAGCACCCGCTAAAGTCAGAACAGAAACTGGATGTTATAGCCATGGCTGACTCTGGCCATCCTTGGCCAAGGTTTGCTAGCCCACTGCCTGGAGTCCCCTCTTCTTGTGCATCCAGAAGCCCTGACCCTGTGTCTGCGGCTCCTCACTGCTCTAAAACATGCAGATCAGAGGCTTGTGAGAAATCATCGCTGTTCAGCAACCATCAGCGTTTCATCACCCAAGTCCTGACGCATCTCAACCACAACTGAGGTGAATTCAGGAGCTCCTGCCCTTCACATTTTCCCAGATTAACGCTGCAGCATCTCTAACCTAAGTTAGCTCTGAAACACAACCGATGCAAAGAGCTGCAGAAAAGAGGCCTGGCAGATTGGGGCACCGCGTGTGCGACCACAGCGGTGCAATGTTTCTTGTGTAAATCAGCAGAGCATACACCAGCATAAAGCTCACTGTTTGGGCATCTCGGACTACGTATGCTAGGAAAAGCTAAGCTTTCTCTGAAGACAAAACAAGCTTACAAACTCTTGGAGTTCATCTTTTACCACTTGAATACATACATTCAGTGTGTTTCTGCACATTTTATAAACGTGTGTGTGTACTTGTGTGTTTTTATACGTCTGCTAACCTTACATGCCTAGATTTGGTTCAGAACAAAGATGGCTTGTTCAAAATCGTGACACCCATTACCTTGCTATAGTTTGCACCCATACCATTGTCTTTTTTCCCTCCCATTTAGGTTAACTATGAATAAACTGTACACAAAATGCAGTCACCTACAGAGCAAACTCTTTGCCAAAACCCAAGCATCGTTGCTCTAAAATACAAGGAAGAAACATAACCAAAGCACCTTTCTCAAAATAAAATCCCTGTCCATTGCAAAACAAAAAAGCAGAGTGGCCTAAGCTTAGGTCTCCATCCAAGATATCCCGTGTGCCGGCTTTATCTCTGATGCGCTCCCCTGCGGTGGCCGCGAGAAGACGGCAATGAATGTCTCTATCCCAGTTTGCTCTTTTATCTGACACAGATTAGCATATTGCAGGCACGGGTGTTTATATGGTGCTTTGAAGATGAAAAGCGGCATTAGGCAATAGTGGGACTGACTAAGAGCTACCCCGGTCTTTCTCAGCGCATGTGCCATTACCCGTTGGACCACGCGGGACGCGTCGGACACCAACCTACAGACACGGATCAATACAAAGTAATAGAGCTGGGGGTCCCGGAGCTCTCTGCGCAGCTGTGGGCGCACCAGCTCATGCCGGACCTTTCAGCAAGGAAAACCTCAGCACCACCAAAACCAGAGGGTCTTTGCTGGGGATTTTAATGGTGAAATGAAGAGAGGTATGCCGGAGTGGGAGGGGAGCTATGCCGGACACGTACAGGGAGGCGAGCGTGCGGCTTCACGCCGGCAATGCCGATTCAAGCGGGGGACGCGTCTCCCGTTTCCTCAGGCGATAAAAATATGACATGCATTAGCGAGGAGAATAAAAGGAGGGAAACAAAGGAGCGGGAGCGAACACCTGTCGCTCTCCTCGGGGACGAGCCCTAATGCTTTTATTTGCCTCAGTCTGCTGGGGGAACTGCAGCTGCCAACTGTCATCAGCATCAAGTTACCCGCACAAAGCCGGCCTGCCTGGCTCTTTCAGCCGAGGGAGGCGGAGGACTGCGACGCGCCCAGAGACGGCACCGGGCCTTTGGGGCGCAGCCCCCATGGCGGCCAGGCAGGCGAGCAGTCCCCCCGGACCGGGAAAGGGCTGCGCGGCCCCGTCTCGGCCAACTGCCGGAGAATGGTCGCGGTGCTAACGCGGCACTGCTACACAGCCTGAAACCAGCCTGGGGGCCCGGGCAGGCACCCAGACCCCGCCCGGTCATGAGAAGGCCCCGCTGTAAAAGCATCCCCATCCATTTGGATGGGGACAGGACGAAAGGACTGGACCCATCGTCCGTTGCCCACACTCAGACCCCGCTGGTTCCCCACTCAGCGACCAATTAGCCTCTTTCAGGCCCAGGTTGTTGCCCGTGTCCAGCCGTCCCCGCCGCAGCTGCAACCTCACACGCTGCAGGCAGCGAGGGGCACTGACGGCCTCGAGGGCGCTCGCCGGCTGATAAAGAGACACCCCCCACCCCACCCCCGTTTTCTAAGGCCTTGAACACGTAGATGGCGGAGGGTTGGGGTCTTTGGGGGTGGTTTTTTTGGAGGCGACCGACGAACCCCAGCGCTCCGAGGCCGCAGCAGGAGCCTGCCCCTGGCCCGGGGCTGCCGGCCCGCACGCTGCTGCCCAGGCCGCGACAAGCGCCGGGGAGCGAAGGGGCGGCCGGCCCAAGGGGCGAGGCCGGGCCGGGCCAACAATGCCGGCAGGGGCCGGCGGGCCGCGCAGCGGCCGACAGCAACCGCAGCCTCGGCAGCGCGCGCCCCCCTGCCCTGCCCCGCCCCGCCCCGGCGCAGACAAAGCGCTCGCCTTCCATTGGCCCGTTCGGCCAACGCTCCGGCGGCTGCCCGCGCGGCGCGGCCAATGGGCTCATTGACATGCAAATCGCAAGGTATAAGTAGGGCGGCGCGGGGCGGGGAGCGGGGCCGAGCCGCCGGCAGGGAACGCAGCGCACGGTAGTGGGGGTGCGCCTGGGCCGCGCCATGGCGCCCTCCTTCCGGCCCGGCAAGGGCCGCCCGCCGCGGGGGGACGAGGACTGCGCGGGGGCGAGGGCCGACAGGAAGGTGAGCCGCAGGGGCGCCGCGGCGGGCGGGGCGGGGCCGGGCGGCGGGGCTGACGGCGCCGTTGTCCCCGCAGACGAGGAAGCCGCTAGTGGAGAAGAAGCGTCGGGCGCGGATCAACGAGAGCCTGCAGGAGCTGCGGCTGCTGCTGGCCGACAGCGAGGTGAGGCGGCGGGGCGGGGGCCGGGCCGGCGGGGGCGGCGGGGGCCCGGGGCCGCGCTGACGGCCGCGGCGCCCCGGCTCAGTTTCAGGCGAAGCTGGAGAACGCGGAGGTGCTGGAGCTGACGGTACGGCGGGTGCAGGCCGTGCTGGAGCGCCGCTCCCTCGGTGAGTGCCGGCGGGGCGGCGGCGACGGCGGGGGCCCGGCCCGGCCCGCGCCTCACGCCGCTCCCCTCTCTGTCTCCCGCGGCGCAGAGGGCGGGCGGCTGCAGCGCGAGGCCAGCGAGCGCTTCGCCGCCGGCTACATCCAGTGCATGCACGAGGTGCACACCTTCGTCTCCAGCTGCCCCGGCATCGATGCCACCACGGCGGCCGAGCTGCTCAACCACCTGCTGGAGTCCATGCCCCTGAACGAGGGCGGCTTCCCGGACTTGATCGCGGACGTTTTGGCAGATCCTGCTCTCGGCCCCTGGCCTGCTGGCGAGGCGCTGGCCCCGGCGGCCGAGGCCGCCCTGGGCCTGGCTCCCCCCGCCTCGGCACCCTCGCCCTCCCTCAGCGAAGAGACCTGCTCCGACTCAGACGAGGCGGAGGCCGAGCCACGCCAGACCTCCACTGACGGACTGGATGCATCCCGGACACGCGGCCTGCCTTCGCCTAGCTTACCCAAATCGATGTGGAGACCCTGGTAACAGAGGAGCGCGCAGGAGTCGGCGCAGACCTACCTAGCAGGGAGAGCGGCCGGGCCCCACGCTCCCCTGCGGCCCTCCAAGTGGCGCGGGGGACCGCTTGCCTGTGTGTGGCTGGCATCGCTGCGTTTCAGGACTGCATCAATGGCACTCTTACGCTGTCACGCCCTGACAGGCTAATGGCTAAACATGTTAACATTTCATCTGTGTGTGTGTGTGTGTGTGTGGCATTTTGTAACTTTAGGGGTGGTTTTTATGAGAGGTTGGGGAGGGGATGAGGAGAGGAGGGAGTTGGCTTGTAGTGGCAAAGCTCTTTAGTGGATACATGGCAGTTATTTTATAACCCTGTCTTTCTTGTGGCCCTTATAAGTGGCCCAAATATCACTACCTTTTTCTCTTAAGAAAAAGCCCTCGTGCATTTTAAATCATGACGGTTGGCTCCATGAGAAGCTTGGATGAGCCTGGATGCACGGTTTTAAGTGTTATAGTGATAGCGGAGATCCCTGAAAGGGGTTGGTGTGGTTAGCATCTGTACTCAGTAGCAGCCTAGAATCTCACCTTCAGTGAAGGAAGAGAAAACTAGAAACCTGTTGGAATTAGATGAACATTAAAAAAACATAATTGGTGGCAGGGTGCCTTTTAGAAATGAGTGTCTTTATGCACATTTTTGCTTTTAGCACATTTGAGTTTATTGTGACTTTATGTATATTAGGGCATCAAATGTTTTTTATTTTTAATCTTTAATAAAAACAATACTGAACTCACAACTGCATGTATTGTGGACTGTGATGCACTTCTAACCAGTTTTAAAAATTAAAAATTCACTTCCCTATTGTTGACTATTGACAAAAGTATGTATACGTTGTGGAAACAATGCTGGTAATTAAGCACTTAATTCTTGTACTAAGCATTGTTAGCTCAAGTATTGGAATTCAAATGTTTCTTTTGTTTAACACTAGAAGACACTTAAGTTATTGCAGTGAGCAAGGTCAGAGTGGTATAGGGTTGATCTGAGGCCACAGATTTGGGGGCTAGTTTATCTGGATGCCAGCCTCAAACCTACCCTACTTGATCTCCCAGCTGCTGGTGTTGCTCATACATCTACAGCCCTAACTTCAGGAGTGCTAGGCAAATCCTGTCCTGGGGCATGACTTCCCAGGGGTGTGGTGTTTGGGGGTTTTTTGTTTGTTTTGGAGGGGTTTTTTATTGCTCCTGAATGCAAAGTTGAATAGTGTGCAATGGAGTTGGAAAGTATCCTTTAAAATTAAAAAAAAATGTTTCTGGGGGGCTGAGGGAGACAACCCTCAGCATTCTTGTACATGAGGTTTGACACCTTCCCCCATTCCTACTTCTGGGAGATGCCAAGTTATTTATGCTGTGATAATACCTAATAATTCATTGTAAAAAGAAAAACAAAAAGGATTGTGAAGTTGCTTAATACATGGAAGTTCCCAAACATAGAACAAGCAACAAAGGAAGCAACCTAACTACCAAGGGACTAGACATGTAACTTTCTTTTGTTAACAACCCTGTGGAATAATAAAAATGGAAACTAAGATACTGGTAAGACCTCTCCTTTGTAATTTTCTTTTAAGTTACCTGAGGTGGGTGTTCTTAATCAAAGATGGCCATCAGATTTGTTTGGTTCTTCTCATCCCCTTTTGTGCTAAATTCCCTTTGAACTGGGGGGAGAAGGGGCAAAAAACAGCTCAGGAGAGGGAGGTGAGAGCTTCTGCAGTAACCTTTCTGCTTTAGGGAGGGAGGTTAGCATTTTGAAGTGTAAATGAAGGAGAAGCCTGGAACACTTGCACTAAAAGTAACACCCTACACACAAGATGACCTCTGGGACTGAGCCTGCACCTCTCTAGCCCCAGCAAAGGCCAGATTCACCTCTTATAAAGGGTACTTCCCCTAGGTACCACATGCCCTTTGATACTTCACTCTCCACTTCTGCTTAGTTAGCCCAGATACCAATACCTCGCTGTAATTGCCACAGGCAGTTCACATATGACACGGTGCAGTATGTTACCCTCTAAGACAGAGCCCCTTGCTTTTAGCATCTAGAAAACACCCCTTTCTGTAAGGTGCTCTTGAGAGGGAGGTAGAGCCACAGCCCGTTTCCTTAACGCGGCAGCCCCAGAGCACACACAGCAGCATTGGGCTGCGGTCACTTGCCTGAGCTGCCCGTCTTCGGGTGTGATATCCAGGGCCGTGCCGGGGCTGGATATCTGCTGCGGGAACACCGGAGGCAGCTCGGCTTGGCTCCATTTCCATGAGATGAAAGACCCCCGGGTTAGGGCTCTTCCGTAACGCTCCTGCGAAAGCAAGTGCAAATCCTGACACTTCGGTGACAGAAACACAGCCAAGAGTCAGCATAAAAGTGCCAGCAGTGGAGCTGGGGGGGGAGTAGCAGCGGAGGCATCTCTGTTAAGCAGCGTCACAGACACGCTGCTTAACTTTTCCTGTGCTGGCCCTGGAGAATCGCAGCTGAAGCGGAGCTTCCCCCTTTACCCGCGCCCTTTCACAGCCCTGCGTCTATCCCCGCAAGTGCTGGTGTGCTTCCCGCGCCCGGGGTCACCGGCTGTGGGCCACTCGGCTCCCTGTGTACCTGCCGCCGCGGCGGGAGACCTGGGCACATCCCGTCCCCGCTGCCGCAGGAGGAAACACGCCGAGGGGCTGCAGCCTTGCCGGGAAGGGTAGGAAGAGCCACAGCAGAGGGATAACAGGCCTTTACTCTCTGTGCTTCTCAGCCCTGTATGAGTTGGAAAGAAAAAGGCAGGTCAAAGGGGTCCTATTAGGAGTTTTTTTTAAAAAGTGTCAAAAGCATTTTAGAAAGGTGTTAGCAATAAGGCTTTTTTTTCTTTTTTTTAAATCCACAAATTAGGTTCACAGAAAGTTTACATCCTCTGATTAGGTGTTGCTGGATTTCTCCATTTGCATTTCTGTACCTTACTGCAAAGGTGTCAAATGTGACAGTTCCCTGACAAAGGCAGGAAGAGGTGAGCATTTCGGGGGCGGGACTGGGGAGGGGAAGGGGCAGTGCGGGGGGGAGGAAAGCTTCCAGCAGCTCTGATGAAAAACCAGTGAAGCCTTTTCAAGTCCTCCTTTATAGAAACTGCTTTTATTCTTTTCCATTCCAAAGTAATACAAACAGACTATCTGATCTGGCAGCGCACTGCCTTGTAAAAGGAGAGAGAAGCAGCACGCTAACAGGAGGACTCTCGTTTGATATGCAGTTGAAGAGAAACAGAAAGAAGGGCTCATTTTCCCCTCTTTGCATGTCAGTCATTCATAGCTGGTGCAGGGGAAACGGCTCCTTGTTAGACCAGGTCAGCTGGGAGGACTTGCCACATTATGGTAAACTCTCCACGGAAAATCCGCAAGGAGCCATCCAGTCTTGACATCTCCAGCTGTTAGAGCCTAGTTTTAGGATCTCCCAATTTATGGCCCCATCCCAAGCATCAGCTGTGTGCACGCATGCGCACAGATACCGAAGCAGGTCTCCAGCCCCAGCTGCTCCTCCGCCCTGCAGGGACATGGGTGCAGACGCATGGGGTTTATGAATCTGGTGTTCAGCTTTTGGAACACACTGAGACTTTTGCCCAAGCAGCTCTTCCTTCCCTGATGAGAACAAACTAGGCCAAAGCAAACAGCATGTCCCCTGCTGAGTTTGGCCCACGCTCATTTGGACCATGGAAACACACAAGCCGGTATGGATGGGACCCGGTAGGAGAACATCATCTTGCTCCATAGATGGGCACAACGGTTTGAACCAGGTCATGCAGGAAGCACATGGAAAACTCGAGGATCAAACAAAATCACCAATCTGGCTGGCTTAACCAGAAGCCTATCCTTCCTCTGCTCCCTAAGACATGTTTTCATTTTCTTGCATGATACACCTGGTTCCAAGCTGCATTTATACCCTTTCTTATAGAGATTTCCCGAGCCCGTAGTTATTTAAACGGATAGTGTTACGAAACTGTGTACTTTAAGCCTCTCAGGCTTCTGCATGAGCTGAGCTAAAGAAAAAAAAGAGGAGGAAAAAAATAGGCTCTCTCCTTCCATGGGATTTTTATCTCCCTGTACAACATTAGCATTTCATTATTGTTTTCAGCAAGGGCAATTCATTGCACTGCATTTTAAGAAGGTAAAAAAAAAAAAAAAAAAAAATCAAAGCTGGTGCAAAAACATTCAAACATTAAAATACACCTTACAGCAAGAGACTTTAAGCTTAATTTAGTTAAACAAGATGATGATTGAGGGTGATTTGATTAGTTATACTGCATATGTTATAGTACACGTATGTTACATCGCTTGTTTACCAGCTGAGGAAGTCACGGGTTCAAAAGGTCGTTTAATCCAATAAAGTAGAGCCTTAAATGCCAGGAGCTAGACAGTGGGACCGAGCTGTTTGAAATGAGAAGGGAAAAGATTGAAATTAGACACTTTAAGAAGCCATGAATTTCCTTTCTCTTAATGTCATCAGGTCAAGTGAGACACAGTATCTTCCAGAAGCAAATGCAAGTTGCTTTGGTTACAAACAACAGCTACTTGGTAAAACAACAACATACAAGCAATTATATTAGCTGATCCCTTCTGGCCTTAGACTTTTTAGGTATAAAATTACCTCAATTTGTGGGTTTTTTAGTTTTCACACTGATCTCAGGCTAAAATATAGGTTGAAAGCATGGTGAGTAGTTTTTCTTTGCATAGGGGAAAGCACAGACCTACGGCATCTTCAAACATACATTTGCAGATAGCTTCAGGAATCGCCCAGATTCAGTCTCCCTCAGCTGAACTCTGCAAAGATCCGAGACCATTTAAGTACAAAGTAAAGCAGCCTAATTTAAAATCACCACCAAAGAGGCACACTTTAAAAGTATTCTTAAAATTATGTACCCATTGAGGGGAAAGGGAAATTACTGGGCATCATACAGAACCTGTGTATCTGCTCAGCCATGTGTTTCAAAATGGGGCTCAGCTTTCTAGTGGCCCCCTGCGGTAACCTCGCTGTGTTTTAGGGTCTGGACCTTTCATGACCGAGAGGCACAACTAGCAAAACTTTAGACTTTCATTGTCCCTAAACCAAGTTCACCAGAACCAACCTGTGCTAAGCAAAGTCACCGTAAAATCCCTTCTACACCAATTGCAAAGGCAAGTGGTGTTCCACAGACTGGCGGGGGGACAAGAGGCATCAATTCCATTACCAGCCCCACCAAACTCCTCCACCAACTCAGAGAGGTTGTTCACAGCACCCATATGCCTCACCGAGGCCCGAATCACACAAGTTTCTAGTGAATTTGCCTCCTTTGGGCCTGAAAATTATGGTTGGTGTGTACGACCAGCCTTCATAAAACAAGGGGGTCTTTGTTACTCGCAGCTGACCACCAACACGGGTGGTACCTTCCTACACATCACCCCCTTCCAAGACAGTACACAGATTCCTTTGCCACTCAGTGGACCCTCAGCAGATGCCTGCAGAGCATCAGGAGTCTGCGACTACATTATACACATCCGAGCCTGGTCCAGGTTCTTTCTATCCTTCACATGAGCAGGTGAACCGGTCAGAAAACAAGTGTAATTGAATGCCCTCATTCAGGCAGAGGGCATGCACAGCTCCTTACCAAAATCCAGGATTCTGGACCAAATCTCTACTGAGTAGCTACTACTCTCACAGCAGCTGCAAGCCTCCTACTCATTAACCCCACCACTGAACCAGCAGCTTCTTAATAAGACAAGAGAAGTTTCCAGAGAAGTCCACGGCAGTAACCTACAAGCAAGCAACAGCGTGTTCCTGGGAGCTTTGGGATGCCTGTACAGAGCGCCCAGGATGTCCTCTAGTTCCCAGAAAGCTTTATATGAAGCGACACATAATTTGGAAAGCTCCCAAATATGCTTGGTCTCAAAAAAAGGGTTATGAGACCCAAAGGGCACAACTACTCCCACACCGTAGCCTACGAGCCCTGTCAGTACGCACAGAAGCGGCTGCCCAGAGCAGCACTGTCATGCGGATGACAGGGACAACCAAGCCAACCAACGGGTCTACACAGCTGCTTTTCTGCTGCAGCGTGTCATCAGCAGCACTTGGCTGCTTAGCGGTGACCACGCTGGCTGTCACGGGGCACAGCCAGTCAGGGCGACTCGGTAACAGCGGGACGGACTGCACTTCCAATTGCTGCAGGAAGCAGGAAAAGTGATTCACATCCTTTCAGCCAGCGCCGAACCGGAGCGTTGCTCCAAGGCTAGAAAACTCCAGTGACAAAGGGAGTCTTCAAAATACCATGCAAAGCCCCAGGATCCCAATGCTCTGTGCTTACTTAGTAGTCTGTTCCCACCCCGTTCCTTCCCAGAAGCACCACTCCTCTACTCCTGAAATTATAATCTACTCCCCGAACCCATTTTAAAAAAAGCAAAACACAACACAACACACCAACCAAACTCTTGCCTCAGCTTTTGCTAGAAGGTCTATTGGCTGCATTTCCAGGCAGGACAAGTAGTAATATCTATCTGCTTGCTTTGACACCTTAGGATTTTATTTTTGCTTGAAGTTTAAAAGATGCAACAAAAATATTATTATACTGATGTTCCAGTTATAACAACAACCGATAACATTTTGCTCTTGTATAGTTCTAGCAAGGCTTCACAAAAAAGGGAGAAGTATTATCTCAGGGTTTTTTGCAGGGGAAAGGGGAGATAAAAAGAGAATTTGCCAACAACTTGCCTGTGTCTTTTGTGGGCTTATACAGTTACATACCAATTTACAGCTGTTATAATCAATTACTTTATAGCACAGACTGAAAGGGAGGAATGCTGTGAAGGGGCTGATGAAAAAATTTTCTTATTTGCCAGAGGAAAAAGGGGAGGGGACTGCTGTGAAGAACTCTTATTTAGAATAAGAGGGAGAATGAATCTATAAGGCCAGAGCATTTCCTCATGTCAAGTCTTCCCTGAAATCAAGGCTCTTGCTGCCAGTCACAGGAGTGACTGCTGTTGAATGTAGCCAATGGTTTCTTGTGATTAATTTGCTTTATACATGGCATTGAAGTAAATACAATCAAAGCAAGCAAAGGTTTCTCTGTTTCCTAGGACAGAGTCTGCTGCCAGATACTCCTCCCTCCGTTATCTATTCATGCTGTTTGGCTTTAACTCCAGAATTACATTAATTAAGAACTGGTCACACGTCTCTCAAGGTAGGGTTTTTACTGCCTAACTGGCCAATTCAGATTAAAAAAAAAAAACCCTCAAAGCTTATGTTCTGAAGTCTCTTATGACTAAAATATTATGAGACTCAGGTATTGGGTAAAACACTAAGGTTTTACATAAATAGCACGTGTTGATGTGTCTAGGGTGAACGGCAGATGCCTGCGCTCTATCTTCTTGCTTTATTTGGTCACTCAAACAGGTTTTATAAGTCACATCTGACCCTGAACTCTTCAGAGACGAGTTCTCCTTGGCCAGCCTAGCAATGACCCCTCTGACTCAGCCACACACATGCATGTAAAATTAACAGATGTAAATGACATCAGCCAGATGGGAAACGAAATACGCAAACGAACATAATCAGTGTCCTGTAAAATAAGTAGATCAGGAAAGAAAAAAAGTTACATGCATTCAAGCATCGTTTGGTTTGGTTCCGGGCTTTTTGTTCTCCCCCTTTTGCTCCCAGATAGCATGCTTCCAAGCATACCGCCTGCCTCTTTGGGAAAATGGATCCCCGCCGTGCTGGCATTACCAAGGGAATTCTCAAGCATTCCCTCTCTCCCTGAATACATTAGACACCATGCCAAGTACTTTTAAACCTTGTATACACAAACAGGTGGACTCTTTAGTCTGGCAATCCTTCTGTTACTTTTACAGTACAGCATATAGAGACAGTCACTACGTAGTCGTTCAACGCACTGAATCACCTGTAACAAACAGGTCCTTGCCACAAGGAAACGGCGATGGTTGGCCAGGCAAGAAGTGAGGTACTTAGCTGTGGATCCCCATTCGTTTCACCACATCTGGGAATACCTCTCAGTCTGTGGGGAAATCTCCAGCCAAGTGTGTTGCCTTCACCTGTCCTTCATTTCTTGTTGATGAAAAACCAAAACAAACCTGTTGCTCACAGTACATTCCCCCTAGAAATGTAGAAGAATACTATAATGTAATGGGGAGGATCTGGCTCTCTGGCCCAAATTAGAAGATTTTCTCATCTAGTGCTTTTCTGTTGCTGAAGCACATCAGTGTTCAGCCTCACTCCATTTCCTGTTAGAATCCCGCTAGTGGGCAGAGAAGTCAGGAACTGCTGGAAAATAGCAGGAGAGCCTACCTGGTACCACTGGTTTGTTTTCCATAGTGCTTGTAACCATGGCATCTGAACAGAGAGAAATAAAACACACGTGCCTTCAAAAGCGGAAGGGCTTCCACTTCCCCTGTCCTTCCCCTGAAACAAAAGAATATCATTTTTTACATGTTTTGTACTTACTGGATTTGGTTTTAGAGAACATTTAATATTAAGAAACTGTTTGGACAAAGTTATTTTACACATTGCTCAGAATAAAGCCATAGACAGATTCAAGTGGCCCAATTACTCATTTGGGGTTCAGTTTTCAAAGATACCAAAATCTGAAGTGTATAGACACATAATTTTGACTTGACTCAGTTTCTAACTATTACCTTAGAGTTCAGATCTGTACCTCAACTCTGACAATTTGGGAATGTAGCTTAGCAGAGGACCCAGGTGAACACAGCCCTTCATAAGGTTGGGTTCTGCAGCTGTAGCTTCTTTCGCCAAAAGCTCTAAACATCACTTTTCTCTCTCCTCCTCAATTTTTTTTTTTTAATTTATTTTTTTCCTCTTTGTTTAAACACAGGGCAATTCCAACCTTCCCTGTTTTGACAGCTTTCTCATTTGTTATGGTCACAGCTCATGGAGACACACAGATTTAACCCTGTGCCTTCCTTTTTGTGTCTGTATTTTAACAACTCCCCATCTCCATTCAACTAAATTGTTCCTAAAGGTCCAGATATCCACATGACTCAAGAGACATTTGTCTTGTCATGGTTTAGCCCCAGCTGGCAACTAAGCACGATGCAGCCGTTCGCTCACTCCCCCCTCCCGCAGTGGGACAGAGGAGAGAATTGGGAAAAAACTCGTGGGTTGAGATAAGAACAGTTTAATAGGACACAAAGAGAGAAAGAAACAACAATGATAACAACAATAATAATACCAACAAAGGAATGTACAAGAACAAGTGATGCCCAATACAGCAATTGCTCACCACCCAGCGATCGACAGCCCGTCCCCGAGCAGCGATTCCCACCCCCCGGCCAACTCCAGTTTATGTACTGGGCATGACGTCGTATGGTATGGAATAACCCTTCGGCCAGCCTGGGTCAGCTGTCCTGGCTGTGTTCCCCCCAGCTCCCCAGGCACCCCCAGCCTCCCTGTTGGCAGGCCAGCACGAGAAGCTGGACTGTCCTTGACTGCTTAGCAACAACACAAAACATCACCACCTTATCAACAGTTTCTCATCCCAAATCCAAAACATATCCTCACGCTAGCTTCTGTGAAGAAAACCAGCTCTATCCTGGCTGAAACTAGGACAGTATCCACCCCTTATTCCATACCATTTGCGTCATGCCCAGGTCCTATGCTTTTCAATACATTCCAATTATTCATTATTACTCTTCCTGCCTTTTAATATATACACACAGATACCACTCTCTTAGTCCATGGGCCATCACTTTAAAGTGTCTGTGGCGTTCATTCAGTCCATGACTGGGCTTCATCCATCATAGCAGTCTCTCAGGGCAGGGGAGATGGTATGTGGTGTTGGATTGCCATCTGGCACGGTCCCTGTCCATGATCTACAGGTCAAAGATATCAATCTCAAGGAAGTTGTTGAGCGCAAGCTGCTGAAGCCAGTTCTGGTTCCATCACCGCTGCACGTTGCTTGGTTTCAGTGAAGCTCATTCTTCATCAGTCTGGGTGATTCTTACTGTAATACCATTGATATGGTAGATAGCAGCCATAGTAGTAATGTCATATTGTATTGTGTAACAATTAACATAATACAATTCAAATCATTGACTATTTTCACCCAAAATCAAGTCTCCTTGAGGTACACATCGGACTTCCCCATCCTTCCGCATTACCCACCAAATGCACCCGGGTCCCTGGGCAAAGGCAATCCCATGAACGGGTTTGCCTTTGCCTGAGGCAGGAGTAACCCAGACTGTCTTTCCCAGCATATTTTTCACATGCACCACAGGGACTTTATCCCCTTCTACAGTACGCAGAAGTTTTGACTGGGCAGGGCCAGCTCTATTAGTAGATCCCCTAATGTTGACTAGTCAGGTGGCTTTTGCTAAATGTTTATCCCAATGTTTGAATGTCCTGTCACCCATTGCTCTCAGTGTAGTCTTTAACAGTCCGTTGTATCATTCAATTTTTCCGGAAGCTGGTGCATGATAGGGGATATGATACACCCACTCAATGCCGTGCTCTTTGGCCCAGGTGTCTATGAGGTTGTTTCGGAAATGAGTCCCATTGTCCAACTCAGTTCTTTCGGGGGTGCCATGTCGCCATAAGACTTGCTTTTCAAGGCCCAGGATAGTGTTCCGGGCGGTGGCATGGGGCACAGGGTATGTTTCCAGCCATCCGGTGGTTGCTTCCACCATGGTAAGCACATAGCGCTTGCCTTGGCGAGTTTGTGGAAGTGTGATATAGTCAATCTGCCAGGCCTCCCCATATTTATATTTCAACCATCGTCCTTCATACCAGAGGGGCTTTAACCGCTTGGCTTGTTTGATCGCAGCACACGTTTCACATTCATGGATAACCTGTGCAATAGCGTCCATGGTCAGGTCCACCCCTCGATCCCGAGCCCATCAGTATGCTGCATCTCTTCCCTGATGGCCTGAGGTGTCATGGGCCCATCAAGCTATAAATAATTCACCCTTATGTTGCCAGTCCAGATCCACCTGAGCCACTTCAATCTTAGCAGCCTGATCCACCTGATGGTTGTTTTGATGTTCTTCGGTGGCCCAACTCTTGGGTACACGAGCATCTACGTGACACGCTTTATGACCAGATTCTCTAGTCGGGCAGCAATATCTTGCCACAATTCAGCAGCCCAGATGGGCTTGCCTCTGCACTGCCAGTTGCTCTGCTTCCATTGCTGTAGCCACCCCCATAGAGCATTTGCCACCATCCATGAGTCAGTATAGAGATAGAGTATTGGCCATTTTTCTCGTTCAATAATATCTAAAGCCAGCTGGATGGCTTTCACCTCTGCAAACTGACTTGATTCACCTTGTCCTTCAGCAGCTTCTGCAACTCGTCGTATAGGGCTCCATACAGCAGCTTTCCACCTCCGATGTTTGCCTACAATACGACAGGACCCATCAGTAAACAGGGCATATTGCCTTTCGTTCTCTGGCAGTTCATTATATGGTGGAGCCTCTTCAGCACGCGCCACCTCCTCTTCTGGTGATATTCCAAAACCTTTGCCTCCTGGCCAGTCCATGGTCACTTCCAAGATTGCTGGGCGACTGGGGTTTCCTATTTGAGCCCGCTGTGTAATCAGTGCAACCCACTTGCTCCACATAGCATCAGTCGCATGATGCGTAGAAGGGACCCTCCCTGTGAACATCCAGCCCAGCACCGGCAGCCGGAGTGCCAGGAGGAGCTGTGCTTCAGTACCAACCACTTTGAACTCCTTCATATGCTGCCAATATCTCCTTTTCAGTTGGAGTATAGCAGGACTCAGGTCCCCTATATCCTCGACTCCAAAACCCTAGAGGTCGACCTCGAGTCTCTCCTGGTGCCTTCTGCCAGAGACTCCAGGTAGGGCCATTCTCCCCGGCTGCCGTGTAGAGCACATTTTTAACATGTACAGCAAAGATGAAAGCATGATGCAAATCAAATAAACTGATATCGTGACCTGCAACCGTTATTATCTCAAGCCTTTCGCCCCACCTTGGGCACCAAAAAGGACTGTCGTGGTTTAGCCCCAGCCGGCAACTAAGCACCACGCAGCCGCTCACTCACTCCCCCTCCCCCAGTGGGACGGGGGAGAGAATTGGGAAAAAACTCGTGGGTTGAGATAAACACGGTTTAATAGGACAGCAAGAGAGAAGGAAACAACAATGATAACAACAATGATAATACCAACAAAGGAATGTACAAGAACAAGTGATGCCCAATACAGCAATTGCTCACCACCCAGCGATCGACAGCCCGTCCCCGAGCAGCGATTCCCACCCCCCGGCCAACTCCAGTTTATGTACTGGGCATGACGTCGTATGGTATGGAATAACCCTTCGGCCAGCCTGGGTCAGCTGTCCTGGCTGTGTTCCCCCCAGCTCCCCAGGCACCCCCAGCCTCCCTGTTGGCAGGCCAGCACGAGAAGCTGGACTGTCCTTGACTGCTTAGCAACAACACAAAACATCACCACCTTATCAACAGTTTCTCATCCCAAATCCAAAACATATCCTCACGCTAGCTTCTGTGAAGAAAACCAGCTCTATCCTGGCTGAAACCAGGACAGTCTTCATCTCTTTCTCAAATTCTCTCTCTGACAGGGAACTGCTACGTGTCACCCAGATGAAATTGTGTTTTGCTGTTAGTAAAACTATTTTTAAAAAGGTAGTGTGAAGCGATTTCAAAGAAGAGGCAGTGCCCTTTGGAACTGCGTTATTATCTTCTTCCTCCAATTCTTTCACGAAAGTCACAAACCACAGTGCAACAACCCAAATGTTTCCAGAGCAGCAAACTGTCATCTTCTATATATAGCACAGGTGTCACAGTTCAACCCTAGTCTTATCTAACAGGCTTAGAGGTATGGCAACACACAATGCTTGGAAGGCTGTGGATACATTTAATAACAGCAATTTACTCACACACAGTAAGTTTTGGCAATTGGCTTCAAGTCACTGCTATGTGTGTCGATAAAGCCTGGGAAGGCTGCTAGCATCCATACCCCTGGGAACGCTCCTGCAGAACAAATAATACAGATTTCTCTCTCACACACCCTCTTTTCCATTGAAAAACAAACTTCATAGCTGAAAGTTTTAAAAGTCATCTTTGGAAATGCTTGAACAAGCAAGTTAGACTGTATTAATTAACTAGGTGATAAATACCATCTCCATTTATAGACACTTCTTAAAACACATTAGATCGCATTGCTGTGCTTCCTGGACCTAATTTACTGCCGGCTTATCCAGACACGGAGGATTTACATTACGGTGGCCAAGATGTCCCGACCTTCCTCTGCATTACTTCAGTTTGTCCCCTTGGAAGGCACTATGGGCAGCGTCACTCTTCAACAACTTCCTGAGCATTTGGACCCTTTGATCCTGTCAAATACATTAAAAAAGACTCTACCTGTAAAGCCACTGTTGTCAGCATAATGAGTAAAAGTTAACACCATAAACTTCACAGGCCTATGAACACTAAAGACAAAGGCAGTCATATATCACTTCATCAAGCTAATCCTGTCAGTAAGTGAAATCTGTAAAACCATTTACAGCATGCAGTCTGGTTCAATCATTCAAGACTGTAAACGGTTTACTCAGATTAGGATATAGGCACCTTTATTTTGCTAATCAGTTAGCTAACAGACTATCAAACTTAAAAAAAAACAAACAAAAAACCCCCCAAAACAACCAAAAAACCCCCAAAATCAAACAAACCTTTTCCTCGAAAACTCAAACCAGAAATCCCTGAAAATTCTATCCTTTAAATTTAAGACTTCAGCATCACCTCATAATGGCAGAGTAAAGCCAGGGAAGGGATCTTAGGCAGACTGGTAGGACTAATAAAACAATGTTGTGCGTAAGCGCTTTCATAATCAGGTCTTTATAGTCGATCTCATTTAAATTCACTGCCCATGTAATGCAAAGATAATTATTATTAAAAGAATATTAAACACACTGCCTGATTATATACAAAGCTTTAGAAGCCTCCATTTGAAGTAGCTTGGTAACCATCTTTTTGAATACGCATAACTAAAGACAATGGAAGAAGAATTTCCTATTTTTTTTACAATAGGGGGGAATCCTTCATTGCTGCCTTGTGATTTTGGCACATACAAATTTCACCACAGTTCTAATATATATATATTTATAATTGGACTTGTCTCCGAAAGGAAAGGCGGCAAAAAGAAGAGAACTTCAAGGCAAGCAACAGTGAACAAAAGTCTTCCAGCCTTCAGGCGCCTGCGGGGAGGTGGAGGTCAGGAAGAGGTATGCATCTTCCTAGAAATCAGAGCTGAACAGAAGGCACTCCTGCCCATCCTCCCCTCCCCTCCGGCCCTGCACTGCGTAGCTGGGACAAAGTCTTCACTATTCCCAGGCAGGCAGCAGCTCTTCAGAACACAAAAAAAGGAGGGGCTTGCAAAGACAACTGCATATAGACACTGGAAATAACTCCCAATCGCCGCATTCTTCACATTGTCACTTCTTTCTGCACCGCGTCACGCCATATGCTCTTTGAAAGGGACAAATTGCAATACTTCAGACGCTGCTCTTGGCCCCAGGCTGGTAACCCGGTCTCTGTACGAGGGCCTGAAGGCACAGGTGGAGCAGCCCCGGAGCTCGCGGAGCTCACTTCGAGGGCTGGGGTTGTTACCGAGCCTTCCACGCCACTCCAGAGATCGTCTTGCAGCCAGACTGGTTTTAGGTCATTCTGGGGTTTTCCATGCCCTGATGCAGACACATATTTTTTTCTTCAATTCCATTATTTCCTGGAGGGATTTTATTTTTATTTTTAGTAAATTAAAAGCTCATTTAGGCCGAAGAGGAAGAAAAACAATTCTAGCAGATAGTTATTACATTGCACGATAAAAGATGACAACAAAGTTCACTTAACTACCATCTGATACTAAAATATATTGGTTATATAGAAAATTACATGTGTTCTGTTGTGTCAAGACAAAAATAACAAGATGTTATTTTATTTCTTAGAATTCTGTGTTGCCGCAGAAACAAAATACATATTTCAGGACTCTCGATGCAACAGTACCTCTGCATTGCAGCTATTGCCACTCCTAATTGCTTAGCTCAAAGAAGTTAGTCTGCAATCTAATTAAGCATTTTCATCATAAAGCTCTAGTTTTACCCAATTTAGAAATGCAACCGAACCATGAAAAAGCAGTTTTCCACAATATGGAAAGACAGATTTGTCAGTATCCAAAATTCAAACTGGCAGTTGAGGGAGGTGAGAGAAGTTTATTAACACAAGCACAAGAAAAGCACTGAGCCCAATTTATGTATCAGCTTCAGTCTTTGTATGTTCCAGTAATTTTCTATATGCTCCCAACAACTAAAAAGCTGGAGAGATGCAGTCAGCAGGAACACAAGTCACAGTGTACAGAACAGACAGATGGTTCAGATTAAATCATTAGTACAAATGCCTGTGTACAACCCGCTCCACGGATGTGGCTCTTACCTGGGAAGTTGAGAAAACTGAGTCTGTCTCGCCAGGACTCCGCAGAACTGAGCCGCTCCAGTCCCAGCGCGCATCTACGTCGGAGCAGGAGTAAGCACAGGGCACCCAACCCTTCTTCTGCTTCCTGCAGCTAAGAAAATTAAAGATTAAAGCCACCTAGAGAAACATATTTGCTCAATTTATCCAGCACTTGTATGATTGGGTTCCTGGGTTTTCTGGTTTCTAGGCTTGGTTTTTCTTTCCTATGCAAAAAGGCACAGGAAATTTCAAACGGAATCAGCTGCTGACAGCAGAAGGGAAAGCAGTAGACCTTACCTCAGACAAGCAATGGCCAAATACACTTAAAAAAAAAAAAGTACAGCCAGTATTTTCTTGGAGAGACATAGAATTTTTGAAGTTGACAGTGCAACAGCAACACAAGCAATTTACACTTAGACCATTATAACAATCTACAGAGGGTAATAAGTGCACTATATTTTGTCTTATTGTATTAATACACAGACTACAGAAGGAAACACACCTTGACAAATCCTGGAATACCAGGAAATTCTAATCCATCCTCAGATTTGTCTCCTTTTGTCTAGTTAGTAGTAGGGCCCTCTAAGGCTGATGGTATAACAGCTCCCCAGCTGCGGCAGGTGCTTGAGGACCGTCTCCCTACTGGTTTCCCCACTCTGTACTACACAGAAATCACAGTCATGCCACAGCACCTGTTTGTTTTGGTTAAACCAGTGCTGAAAACAGTTCTGGGTTGTTTTGGGTTTTTTTGTTGTTGTTTGTTGGGTTTTGGGGGGGTTGGTGGGGGGGGTGTTGGTTTTTTTACAGGTGTAAACACATGTCCTGTGAGTAACACCAGAAGCAAAGGGCCTGCCACTTACCTGCTCTTTTGTACTGCCTTGGAACATTGGACCTCCTTCACAGCATGTCCTTCAACATTTTCTTCAGTAGTGAATGGCAAGTGTTTTCATACTTCCATACTGTCCACTGAGGTTAAACAGTATTCATGTGCTGCCACAGCAGCTTCTTTTTGTCTGCAACTGCTCGATATAATCCAGAGCCAGAAATACTATAGAATGAAGCCCCAGCACGCACACTATAATTGCACATGGCAGCCTGATATACCCCAGATTTTTTCAGCAGATGCCGAGAAATACGCATGATTAAGAGTTCAGTTCTCTCAGTTTCTACACAGTCTTGTACTTCTTTTCCACTGAGGAAGCCTGGCAGAAGTTGGTTTTTGTGTGCTTTTTTGTGGTTTTGTTTGTTTCGGGGGGTTTTGTGCATTTTTAAGTTGCACCAGTGAAGCACACTGACAAAGTTGTTATACACCTTGTGTACCACCGCTAAAAATATTGTCTTCTTCCACAGCCCCCAAGAAAAAGGAGCTGATGAGCTGCTCCTTATTCAACAGATCAAATAGCCTTCTCAAGCTCCTAACCACTTGTGAGCAAGGAAATGCTGGAATTTCGGGAAATTACACCTACAAACGTTACTCTCCTTTTAAGTCATCCGTTTGTCACTTTGCCAGAAGAATGAAACTCATTTCACCATGTTCCTTGAGTCAGAGGCTTATCAATGCATTAGGTTCTTTCCACCCTTCCTAGAGAGACAAAAGAACAAACAAGGATCTTAATTCTCAGTAAGGAGAGACTTCTTTTTCCTCCAAATTCATGACCGGTTAAGCAGACTAAAATCTGATGCTTTTCAGTAGCCCGTTTCCCTTTTCCAAGCAGAAAGTTTGTATTTGCATTCACTATCATTGGGCCCACAGCGCTTCATGATGAATTTTCTCATCATCTTATTTGAAATTCAAGCCACAGATCTTTCCCTTTACATCAAATAACGTCAACGGCCCCAAAAGACAAGAAGCTGAAGAGAGGAAAACCGGGGTGACAAAACCGCCAGGCAGAACCGCAGCACGGCAGTGACGCCTAGGGGCTACCGACGCGGGAGAAACTCTCTGACAAAGGCTGTTCCCAACAGTTCTGCAGTGTAAAGCAGCCATTATCTTCGAGTGCTGACAGAAGCCACATCGCCAAGGAGGAATACATGAATACCTGAAGCCACATTTAACTCATACTCTTATTACATTTACAGTTGCATAAAATTACCAGATGCAGAAATAACTGTGAAACACTACCTGGTAATTTACTGCATCAGCAGCGCTTCAGTTCTGCTTCATGTTACAGATAATTATCACAACTTACATCCATATGCTAGCACGATACCTCCTCTACTGAACTGCACAGATACCCTGTATATAAGCATGACACTCAGATCTGTAATTCTCTAAACTGCTTCTTCAATACATCTCTCCTCTGCATGTGTAGCTAAGCAAGGAACCGAAGTGCTACTAGGACAAAAGTGTTTTCAGACTTCACTTCAGAACTGCTCAGGTATTTAGGGTCAATTCAGACGACTTCAAAAGGGACTTGGATGATGTGTTGAACAAGCATGCTTTAAAATGCATGTCTCGGCAACAGAGTGCACGACACTACAATTCTACCCTTGGTGTGAAGGCAATCTGTGTAGTGAACTGTTTTGTGGTTCAGAAACACCTCGATTTTGCAGCTCACAAATATCTGGGTCCCTCATGGCCAAACTAGTGTTTGCACTAGCTTGTTCTGTTTTAAAATAAAATAAAAACCCCCAAACATCAAAACAACAAAAAACTAAACAAAACACACCCACAAACCTCTCAAAACAGAGTCACGGAAAAAAGATCTAACAAGGGTTTCATAACCTGAGTACCTCCTAAACTGGAGGGGCAGTCCACAGCAGCATCCCACTAAACTACATCACTGCTCTAACTGAGAAAACAGAAATCTTCAAGCCTCCCCACTTTCTCCACTCAAGAGTATAAAACATCAACAGGAAAGTACACTAGCTTGACAAGTTTCAGCGATCTTCAGAAGACACTTCACACCACAACAGAAGACCAATAATCACTGTACAAAGCAAATTCAAGGGTCATAACCAGAATACTCTACCACTAACCTACCAGTAGAAAACCATGGAGGGTTGCAGGAGAAAAAGTATCCAAAGCTGACATTAAACAAAGCAAAAAGGACAATGTGTCTTCTAGTGGTCTTGAACAAGAAACACAGAGAACCCAGCTGCATACAGGTAGTAAATCTGTACATGTTTTCAAAGCAATTATCATAAAGATTCAATCTTCCATTTAACCACTAAGCTTACAGGTCAGACAAGCTGGCAACAATTTTACTTCAGGACAGTAAGCCACAACTAACTTCATAGCTTGCAAGTTCTTCAGTTTGAAATACCAGTTCACATACTATCAGTAATGCATATCTTTTTGCTTCTTACACAGAGTAGAAGGCTCAAGGAACAAAAAGGCAACTAAAAATATATCCGTTTTATTTACCAGTTTTCTAAAAAGCAAAGTCATAAAAATTAGTCACAAGTGGCAAAACCAAAATATATTGCACAGTGTACAGAAAACATTGTTGACATGTTGACAAAGTGTCATCACAAATAAGTCATCTTACAACAGTTTGGAAAAATTACAGCTTCAGAATCTTATCTATAAATGGAGGCATGTAGATTTAAAGTTACAGGAAAATATTTTAATACCACCCTGTAAATGCAAACACTTTAAGGATGCAAGATTAAGTCCATAAGTAAGCACATCCACAAAATGCTCTAAATATACTTTTCTCTTCCTTTCACTAAGTTATGGTTACAAGATGGTCATTGGGGGGGGGGGTGTTAAGAAATGAGAACAAATAATAAAAAAAGCAAAACAGAAAAAAGCATGCTAAAGCAAAGTTCAAAGTGGTTGAGAAGTCCCTGAAAATAATTTGGATAATTATGATGTGCTCCTTTTTATATAAAGCTTTTATTTTTCCCAAACCCTGGTCCAATTAAAACTATTTGTGTTTACATGTAAAAACGGAATATATATTTAATATGTTGGTATAGCTGCACTGCTCCATTTATGATTAAACATTTAATACAGACTTGAACACCAACATTTTAAATTTTCTCATTCAGTTTATATTTACATATATTTAAGTTTGACCTTGCTAAACTATTAAAGACAGGAATCAGATCTTGCTGGGTAGTGCTTCACACTACATTTCAGATACTTATTTTTTAAATTGTGATTCTTCTTGTTTCACAAGTTCACACACTCTGCTGTCTCCAGAATCTGTCTCCAATGCAAACTTTGCTCATGACACTGTCCAATTAATAACTAATCACTTTACACAAATTATCTCTTCCACTAAGCGGACACCAATCACTTTTGCATGTTTTTGGTGGTGTCGGATCTAACGTCACACCCTCTTTGTATGCAAAGAGAAATATTTTTATAGAATGAGAATAACCTTAAATTTCAGTGAAAGAAATGTTATCCTAATAAAAAAGGAAATGCTTTCCATGAAAAATATTTTAAGACAAACATATGAAAGTTAATTGAATTTCTCCATATGTTTTTCACCCCAAGACCTACAGCTGACATTTAGCAGTACTGCAACTAAGTGTCCTTTAACTAACTGATATATTAAAGTTGCTCTTTTGTGTTCTCTTCCGACATCCAACATGTATAAACAGCACAAGAACATAAAGTACACATATTCAAGTCAATACAATCTCAGAGGCATTAAAATTAAATCCTCGAGAGCAAAGGATTTCAGCCACGATAAGTTTTAGATTATGCAATTCAAATATAGTGAAAGTCAACACTATTCTCAAAATCACTTCTTTTTTATAAGAACTGTCTTCAAATGACAAGAAATGGCTAATCCTCTCTTGCCATGTACAAGTTTGATGTTTGTTTAGCCACACAGGAAAAAATGATGGCCAACCTCCTGACAGAACGAATCAGAAATAAAGTTTAAAGTTATACCAAGCTTTGTCTAACAGTCACTGGAGCATACGCAGTCATCCTCTGTGGTCTTAGTTTTTAAAATCTTTAAGCATAAGGATTTCTTGTGTATGAATTCTCAGAAATGATGCTTCAAGGTAATAAACAGTTCAGAGTATTGCAGCATCCATTTAAATAAAAGGCTACAAAGTTTTCAGCGCTCATCTAAACTTTCTTACACATTCATGTAAGTATTTTAGCCCAAGACCATCTTACAAAATCAACATTTCTCTTAGACAAAAAAGGTTCCTACATTCAAAACTATAGGAAATAAACAAAGAGGATGGGATCAACTGGTATGAGAAGGGCAAGTGTGAACTGATTTGTTATTTCTCCTACTATGCTGGACCACTTCAAATATTAAGAACAATGCTAAAGAGCCACTAAGCGAAATTGCTAGAACAGTTTATAACGCTGAATCATTACCAAAAGGAGATATGAAGAACTGTATGTACGTAAGGGGATTTTCAGTACTCATTAATCCACTCTACAAAAAACAGTAGGCATCAATGAAAGTTTCTATAGTTTATAAAGAAATACTTGAGGCATATAAGTGCAAAATATGAGTCTTTCTTTTTTAAAGAAAAGCTATACCATCTTCAACAATGTCCTTATTGGGAAGAGATTGCCACCATTTAAAAAGAGATTCATTCACAAATGACTCTTCTAGAGCAAGAAAAACACATTTCTTTTTATGAACTGGATTCATCTTGCTGGAAACAAGATTAAAACCTTTATGGATCATCACTGTAGTTTTGAAGCAGCTTTGCAAACAACAGGCTCAAAGGCTATGTTTGTTCTTCACTGACTTGACTCAGGGAAACCAAGTTGTTTTCCCCACTGTCTTCAACCATTTCATTAAGGTCCATTTCATGGATTTCTTCATCATATGATGTATAAAAATTGCTCTGTATATTGTCCTCACAAAAAATACATTCCTAAAAAGGAAAAAAAAGAAAAATATAGAAACACTCATAAGTCAAAGGAAAAAAAAAAAAGCTTTTCCAAACAACAGTCCCATTTGCATGCAATCCCTGATTCCAAGGGAACCTTTACATCTGTGCTGCAACTGCCAGATCTATTTCGCTCCCCAACTTTTCCCCCCACACAATTGTTTTCTAATATGTAGTAAATCAATACAGGTACTTGACAACTCTACTGGAAGCAGTTATGTCATAGATCATTTATAATGTTGACATTTTACATGCAGTTCCAAACACCTTTTCCTCCATTTGGCTGCTAACCCTGCAGTAGTATGTTCATGGCAGTTGCAGTGCTTAAGAGACTGAAGCAACTGCGCACTTACCCAAGTTGGATGCTACAGCATTAACGTTGCAGTAACGTTAACAACAGGATTAGGATTCCATTGCAATTCTATTACACTGACTTTTGAAATACTTGTGTGCAAAGAGAGCCTCCACATTTGATAACTTATGTATAAAAAACTACAAATGATGGAAAGCTTAGGGAAAAGAGAATGCAATCAGGTATTTGTGTGTGAATAAGTAAAATACACAGACAACAAATAAAACTGCAAGGATGTTTTGTTTTCCAGGTTTTTTGTGGGGTTTGGGGGGGGGTGGTTTGCTTTTCAAGCCATTAATCCACTTATAGAATCAAGGCAAGAGATGATCCTCCATGAGAAGTGTGATAGAAAAAAGAAAAAGTGTACTCCCGTTAATTTTGTACTTTCTCAAAAGCAATGGGCATAAATTTCTGTGCACAAAATAGATATTTTTATGTATTGAAGTTTCTGTCTGTGTTGATAAAGGATTTCTAACAGATACACAGAAATTTAGAAAAAGGAAGGAAATTTCTTATACTGTATTCACCACTACTTCGACTTCCTATTGGAAAGACGACTTATGGTAAATTAAATCAAGCCACAAACCACTTCATGGAAGTCTGAATTAATTTTTTTCTCTGCATAATTGACCAAGCTTTCACAGCAACAGGAATAGAAAAGTCTAACATAGCTAATAATTTAAGCAATGTTAGACACACAAATGTAACTAACTCATTTAAACTTACGGAATTAGCGACAGTTTTTGGCAGTCCACCTTGCTGGATCCATGGATGAACTTCAATAAGCTCTCTTTTTTGTTCTTCTGTAAATTTTGGCTGTAGTTTCTGCATTTGCTTTAATTTCTGCTTATCTTCTTTTAAAACTGTTTCCAAATCTCTAAAATGAAACATATTTAGAAATCAGCTTCAACAGTTTCTGGGCTTTATGCCTATATAAGGTTACACAGTCAAATACTAACATTTTTAAAGACTATTTTTGTTCTGGAATGTTAGGCTTACAAATCTTATATTGGAAGAAAATTAAGTGTGGTTATTTCAGCAGCTTTCTGCATTTGCAGACAACTTTAATGCATCTCTGCTGGCTCACTGTATTTTCAAATCCCAACAGTGAAAACAGTTTTCTTAGAGCTATTCAGGCAGCAACACTCGTGAAATCACCAAGAACTCCAGTTTCCCTCTGCTGCTGCTGCAGTAAGTTCCACATTCCCCTTCACTGGGAGGACAACCCAAAACAGACACTAGATGCACATATGAGATACTAAAGCAGTGGTAGTAAGGTATGTTTAAGAAGGTCATCAAGAATGCATTTAACTTCAGGACTGAGAGGGAGAGATTTAGAAAACACTGCTCTATTTCAGCAGCCAAAGTTCTCTCTCCTCACAATGCCCCACCTTGATTCAGAAACTTAAAAAAAACCCACACCACACCAAACATTTACAAGATCTATAAAAGATAACAATTGAAAGCAAGTTCCAAGAAATCCCGTACCTTTTCTGTTCCTTACAGCATACCCAAGAACAGGTTGGCTTTACGCTTCTTTTCTTGGGCATCACGCTCTGACAGTAAGCTTAACTCATCTTATCACAGTATCCTGTTTTATATCTACTATGTTCTCTTTGGCAGGCTTTGCTACTCTTGCAGTCTACTGGAATTATCATCTATAGTTGTCAATCCTTCCGGCTACAAAAACTGAGAAGTGCCAAGGTATTTTTAAATCTAGGGAAAAATTCTAAAGTTCTTATGTGTTCTCTATTCTACCCCACCCCCCATCATCTCTGTGCTTCTGTATTTTGACAGCTTGTTTTCCTTGTTTTTCCCTTTCAAAAGGCTTCTTTACTGAAACTTCCTATTCCTTTCAAAATACCATTCACTGCTCCCAAGAAATATAAACTAGAAGATTAAAAAAAATCTGCAGACTTGCCACCCTCTCCCCGCCTAAATCTGCTCTTTACTATTGAAGCAGGGAATATTTTTATTTTAAATAAAGATTTTTACTTTTAGAAACCTTATAATTTTTAGCTTCTGCTTCCTTGTCCTATTTGAATGGGAATTTATGGAGAAGAACGAACATGTGGAAGTTAACAAGGAAAAAAACCCACAAGGCAGAGAAAGCAGCGTGCCACTGAATATGGCATCTCAAGGACAACAGATGCTACAGACTGTCATTTCCATGCTACAGACCATCATTAGATCTAAGCATACTTGCCAGGATCTACTAATCAGACTACGAGGATTTCTAGGCAAGTAGTTACAAGCCACTAACTATAAAACAGCTTCAAAAAATATACACAGTTAATTTCACTCAGGTAATTGATCTAAAAATACAGGTAAGCCAAATCAAATAATTTATACTTTTTGAGAACTTCTTGTATAGTATACAAAAGATATAAAGGAAGCAAGAATTCTTCTTGACACTAAGCTAAACATTAAAACCAATTTACTTCTATTGAGACAGAGATTCACATATATCTTTCCTTCTGTACACCCTGCTACTCCCAACATATATACAGATCATGAAGGACTACGACATCGGAATTACCGTGACGGTATCTGGTAAGTCATCATCACAGTGTCATCTGTGTTTGCCATCAAAAGCCATATAGGATCCTGAAGGACATATTTAATGAAGTGCTCACTTTCTTGCATTTCTGCCTTCATTTTGGTTTTATGGTGATTTTCTGAGGAATCAATACTCCCGAAGTATTTGCTGGTATGACTAGTTTCACTACTACCTTTAAAAAAAAATTTAAAGTTTCATTATAAATTGTCAAATACGTAGAATATCTGAATACTTTTGAAAATAGAAAAGATTAAAGACAACTAAAAGTATAAATACAATCACTGTTTTTTTTTTCATTTTTAAACAGAGGGAACTACTACCTCTAAGTAACTGCATTAATATTTTTAAAACTCAAATTCTCAAACTAAGCCTCCATTAAATGTCAACAAAATAATTAGCTACTTAAATTAAAAGCTCTGAAATGAAACATGGAGTACAGTTATTTTCTCTTCATTATTTTATCATACCTACATAATATGTTAATGGCTATTTTACACACACTTAGAAAAGGTTTTATAGTGTAAAACAAGCACAGCAGAAAAACTTTCATGTTATGTAATCAAGAATAAACTATTCAATGAGGATTAAAGACAATAAAGATTTTTACATAAAGCACATGATGTTCAAGTAGTGTTTGCAATACCTTACTCTCCAACACTTCTAAAATGCTAAGAGAATACTCACTGCCAGTGTTACCTGTTCTGCTCCCTGACATGCCACAGCCATTGGATCCAGACCCCAGAGACTCAGCAGCTGCAGATACACCACTCCCTGAAGAAGCTGAACCAGTGCCTGAGCATGCGTCTTCTTGAAGTAAAATGTCAAGCAGAACACTAGACATGGAGACCGCATCGCTGTTTTGAGCGTCCATTGGAGATTCAGCCTAGTGAGAAGAATGGGAGGTGAAAAAATAAAATTTAAAAAAAATCAAACCCAAAAAACAAGCCTATTTCATTATTAATAATTTACATTTAGTATTAATCCATTTCACTTTATATTCTAGTATGTTTACACAGTTATTCAAAGACAGACAATCATCAATAACATATGCCAAGACCATCTGAGGAATAATGAAGTGGACTGATACTCAGTAAGATGGAAATTTCAATTCAATTGCACTTTTAAAAAAAAAAAAAACATAGTTTAGTGAGGAAGTAAGGAAGACATTTGCTATTTGGTTTTGACAGCCCCTACTGTCCTGGACAAGTCAGAATTTACCCAAGCCACCTAAGTTGCTCCTACTATAATGTACCTCAAAGAGATTTGCATCAACAGTCCATCACTGTTACTACTCTCAACACATGATGAGAAGGAAGAAGGCATTCCCAGATGCAAGCTTCCTAGGTAAGATAATTTATTTGTATGCTTTTAAAGGAAAGAGCATTAACTATGCTGATTTCTCACATAAGCAAAATCTCACTGCAAGTCAGTTTAAAGAGAAATTACGGTTGACAGAACTTAGCAAAATACGTAATAATAAAAAGAAGTAGCTTTATCATTAACATATTCCTGAACAAATGCCTGTATTATCCTCATTTTCCAGTAAGTGATAAGGGAATTACAGAAAGCGACATTTTGCAGGTTTCTAAAGAATAGCACCTAACAGTTTGAGGAAATTCAAAAGAATTTGCCAGCAAAATTGTTACTATTAAATTTTGTTATTGAGCTTCTTTTAATCCAGCAGAGGCATGTCAGAGCATGCTGTAAGTTACAGACTGTCACAGATGCACTGTTATAGCACAGCACAAGTCAGAAGTCCTTATAGAGATAAGATTTCAGAGATGTTTTGTAGCACACAGAATAGATTACTCCAAAGATGGCACTGGACGTGTATGTCCCTGAAAATTTCTCTGTAGGCAGCATTTGAACGACTAGTATGAGAGAGATTTTTTTAAAGTGAAAATCAAATATATTTGTTTTCAAGATCATGCGATAACAGGCATGCAATAACAGAATGTGACAAGTTTTTGCACTGTATCCATCAAGTTTGGAAGTTTCCCTAGGAAAAACATGCATATAACAAAATTCATTTCTCTGTTCTCCCTTCATTCATCTCTCCTAGGATCAACATCAAGATTATTAGGTAAAATAAATCATCTGGAAACTAACCAGGGAAGAAAGATTAACGTGGAGATCTAAATGTTCCCCACAGTGTTGGGAACAAACATTTTCCGAAGTTTTTCCTTCCTCCTCCTTTATAACTTCTAATGTAGATACATGCTTGTGACTCACTGCACAAAGAAACTCATCTATTAGCTGCTAGCATCAACACTAACAATGCTTTTTACTGACTAATTGCAGTAGTTTAGATCTCGGACATGCCTAAAAGTAAAAGGCACCCCTTCCAATGCCTGAATTCCTTTCATCTGCAGTGAACCCAAGTTCTACATTGTAACTGCACCATTAGATGCAGATGCAGTTACAAGTCACAGCACAAGAAAAGCAGGAGGGAAGAAGAAGCCAGTCTATAAAGTTTAGGTTGCAACTCCATCCCATCGGTGACTTACCATTTACAAAGATACTCTACGATGCCTTTAGAAAACACCAGTATTAGTCTACATATTTCTGTCATAAAAACTTTTATGGACATATTATTTCACATGAAGTTTCTGTAAGGTTATTTCAAATTTGCAGGAGCCAGGAAATAAAAAAAACAAACTGAAATTACTAAATAGCTCAGCATAGTTTCAGTGCACCAAATAAAACAAAAACAAAGTTATGGTCTGCAAGTAATAATATTAACAACTTCAGATACGTTCAAGAACGTGAAGACTTAAAAAAATCCCACAACCATCAGCATACTTACTGGTAAGGATCCCTTTCCACTACAGTTATCAGTTGTCATGATTTTTGCTCCTTCCTCACTTAAAGCTCCATGTAAGCCCACAGCAACTCCACTGTCAGCAGTTTTTGTGGTTTCTTCTAACTGTAGAAGATTCAGAGGAGAACTGCACCTTGACTGGAACAGAGGTGGTGAGGCCTGGTCTTGAGGACCCACTGACTGGGGAGTGCAGGAACGGGATGGCTCATTTCGTGGCTCTGTGACAGGAACCTTTTCACTCTCTGCTGGTGGATTATAGTGGAATGGCTGTGTTGGAAAACACGCCTGTTGTGGGAAAGGGCTGGGTGTAGCAAATGGTGGCTGTGTCGGAAACACTGTCTGTGAAGAGAAAGCGGAATGGGCAGGGAAGTTGGGTTGGTTGTGGTAAAGTGTTTGAGGTAAGTTATTGTTCATCTCTGGGTAGACATAGTTGGGGAGCACAAGAGCTACGAGGGGTGTCATGAGGGGTGCAGGGAACTGGGATGGTTGCATAGGGCAGGTATTTCCAGAGTCTGGCAACTGATTAAAACCAGAGAGTGAAGTCTCAGGAGCTGGTGGCACAGTCCCTGCTGCTGGAAAAACAGGAAGTGGATATGCAGGCATAACAGTGGGAAAAGACATCGCTGAATAGCTCGCTTGTGAAGTGTCTGATGGTGACCAAGCAGTAGTATTTAAACCTTGAAGAGGGAACCGATGGGGGAATTTAGTTCCAGAAGTTGTACTGTCCGAAGACTCCTGTGGTTTAATGCGCTTTGATTTCCTGTTCTTTCCACTTTTTTTCCAAGGCTGATCCATTCCAGAAGTGCCATTCCTTTGTCCACGGCCACCTGCGAAAAGAAACCATCAGGAAGGATCCTACTCGCAATCTGATGAATCCCTTTCACCTTGTCATCCATAGAAGTTGCTCAAAACCACAGTTCTGGACTTAGCCTACCCAAGTGGAAGCATTTGGAAAGGGGTCAGGTTCACTTTTACCTCTAGCCCAAGAGCTGAGCTAACTGGGCAATGAAAACCATGCTGACATATGGAAGAGAAGAGAGCAGCAATGGATCAGTTCAGGCTCGAATGTGTTTCTCCAAACAGTACAAAGCTGCAAAACAGTGGATCCCAGGGCGGCAAAATTCTAATTACTCCAGCAATTACAATGAAAGCAATATGGGACGTGAATGAAAGCATATTTCTAGATAGTTAAGGTCATGTAGTTCCATAATTGAAAGTGTGGGGATAATAAGCAAAAGGAGAGAAAGTACACATAAAGAAAATAATTTCCTGAGGGGAAAAAAGCATGCAACTTTACCCTGGGTGAAGGCTGTCAGTTCATATGATTACAGACATGAGGAAATCCATAAAATATTTTCTAGCACTACAAGCTGCTCAAACTTTTAGTTTGCCTAAAGATTATTTAGATAGGCTAAAAGTTTATTAAGTATAAAGAATGCAAGGGGACTAAAGGGTTCCAGAACGGGTTTCCTACATCAAGGACCTGCAAAACTATTTAAATAAAAAATGAAAGATAAGAATCTGCAAAAAATGCTTAGTAGCACCTGACTTTTGTTCCAAGTCAAATCAGGACTGAAATGGGAACAAAGTCAGATCAGTATCAAGCACTTCTGAAAATGCCATCTGGAGTCCCTAGTCCTAACAAACAAAACAATCTCACTATTACAGCTAGTCTGTGCCAGTTCCATCCCACTGATCACATTATTAACTTAAAAGGCAACCAAACAATTATCAGATTGTTTCACCAATTACAATAGTGGAATGGGAGAAACTGTATGTAAAAGAAAGTGGCTGAAAACAAAACCACAACCCTGAAAAAAGACAGAAGGAAAAACAAGGGAATACAATCATAGATACAGTAAAGCAAATATGCTAAAGCATGGGTTTTGTCACATGAAAGTAGATGACAATAATCGTATAGTGAACAGATAAACATCAAATAATGTCAGTTATTATATTAAAAGCTATATTCCACTCTCCATCTTCAAGCAAGATTTATCAGTAAGAATTTTTCTCTGGACTTCAAAAATAGCATGCAACTGTCACTATTTACAGTGGCCCCACAATACAGCTAAAAATGGAAATGCCCTCTCAACAGAATTTACTTCCTATATAAATACAAGTTTTATCACAAAAACTATTGCCATACCACGTTCACCAGGCCGTCCTTTTGGTTTATCTTGTAAGTAGTAATTACAGTGGGACTGAAAAATATTAAATCTCTTGATTTCTTTGAACTTATTCAAAAAGCTCTGCTCCTCTTTTTGCGTATGCACTGCAAGGACTTCCTTTGTAAGCCCCAGTTTTTTAAATGGCTCCTTTTCTTGATTTACATGTGCAGAGCTGGATGGAGGGGCAAGAAGTTGGCCATCCAAGAGTTCTGCTCCACTTGGACCATCTTCTATCATTTCTACAGAAACAGGAGGAAAAAAATAAATCAAGATGAAGCAAAAAAAGCTCTGTATATGCATTTTTAAGCTATTACAATTCTGTAATAATTTTGCTGGGAGTTCAAGGTACAAATTCTGTCCCTATTTATTCAATTTCCATAGGAACATTTTAGCTGTAGGAAAACATAAATCACAAGTAGATACTAGCTGTTCATATGGCTGAAGTTTAAATTTGCTAGCAATCACCATTTTGGAGAAAATTTATTAGCAAAAAAAATCATACCTAGTTCAGGTTGTGGTTTTTTGTCTCCAACATGAACAATGGTGCTACTGTAGCTGCACTGACTTGTGAGAGAGACAACACTTTCAGGCTTGCCAGGTAGAGCCAAAGATGTTAAGTGAGCACCAACCACTGGGGGACCATTTGGTTTACCAGATGCCTTCAACACAGCAGGATCTAGAAATAAAAAGAAGTAAAGTTGTAGTTTACTGAACATAAACAAGAGCGAATGCAAGTTATATGTTGCTAGGCACTCTATACAGTAGAAGCTGAACTGTGCTTGACAAGACACAAAATGAACATTTTACTTCATGCATTCCACCAAGAATGTTTTAGGAGTAGAACGACTTCTGAGCAACCAAATCCAATCCTCTACTTTCACATAGAGCCAAACCAAATCTTTTCAATGAGGGGCTTCTTGCTCTTTCCTGGTCTTCACTCTTCTTTCATGACACAATTTTGGAAGAAAATTTCTAGCCCGTTCCATCCTAAGATTAAGTCCCACCCAGCTCTCATTCGTCGTACACTAACCTCTGTCATTAGCTGGTTATCCTAACAGCTTTGCTCTGAGCATCCACTGATTTAAATTCTCTCACCTAAAATATATACACAATAATCCAGCAGAGGTCATACCACTGCCTCATAAAACAGCATTAAAGCATTCCTCCTCCACTAGGAATACTTGATACAACACATATTTAAGACCTAAAGTTTGCCTTTTTCCCCGAGTATGCTGGTGGCTTTGCTGTTCTTGGCCATCAGTGCACCAAAAAGCTAGTGAACCATATCTTCTCCTGTCAACTAGAACTGCATAGACTCCACATAACAGCAGAAATTGTGTTCCTAATTGCATGATGCTAGTTCCACCATTTCTTCCTCTGTAGTTCTCAAGGCATTCAAATCCCTTCTACAGGATGCTTTGTTCCTATGTATAGTGATACCTTCCAATTTGATTCTAAAAGCTGCGTTAGAACTTCTTTTTGAAGCTCATCAAAAGGCAGTATAGACAAGATCATTCCCAAGACCAATGTTTGAGAAACTCTACTACAAACTTCCCCTCCAGCCTCATATAATGACAAGGTTGAATCAGCAAATGCCTCATTAATGTGTAGTTGTTTACCAATCTCACAATTCTGGTACTAACCAAACAGTTACTTTCTTCACTTTAGCTTCACATCCAGACAGGGACTGTATCGAATGCTATACTTAAGTCCTAACAAATTAAGTTAATGTTTTTGCCTACAGCAGGTTTTTTAGACAGCTATCCTCAATAATCCCAGTCTTCTATTCTCATGGCTGGACATTCCTTTCAAATGGATTCTTGTGCCTCACACAACACTGCGAGCAGTCTGATGCTGCATTTTACCCTCTCTTGTTCCCCCCCTCTGCTTTTTTTTTTAAATGTCTAAAATGGAGAAACAGAAGTCTAACATGCATATTTTTGTTGCAATTAATTAGCTGCCAGGTTCTTCAGCTGGCTCTTCCTACAAGTCCCGACTGTGAAACAAACTTTTTACATTTGATGATTCAAGTACTAAAACTCAAAATCCTGTTGTATTTTGTACTGTGTAAATAAGTTTACCGCATCTACAATCCAGATAGTCAATCAGCTACTCAGTATTTTGATTGTAGGGAAGGTTTTCATGTTAAAAGTTAGATCACCAAACATCTAACACTGAGAAAATGGCTATGAGGTCATGCCTAAGCTACACTTGTCATTATTCTGCAAAGAAGTAACATCCAGCTGGCTGCTAGCAAAAATCAATCAAGAAAAAGCTGTGATGTAGAGGTACCTCCCAACGGCTGTATAGCATTATCAGCTGGTTTTTGCTCATGAACTCCAGAATGCAGTGATGCAACACCTGATGAAGGTTCACATTTTCTTTTTGCTGTGCCAGGCACATTACAACTCTCCAAGTACCTAGAATACATATTTAATATTATTAAATCATCGTAAGTCTTAAGTCTAGAGGTTGAGAGTAATTTATACACTGGTTCCTTACCTGATGACACTGTCCAAACAGCTAATCTGTTGATAAGAATATACGGGTTGTTCTTTCCAAGCCAACTCTTCAGTAGTCACACTTTTAGGAGGAGCTGTTACTGCAGTATCCTTTCCCACTACATCTTTCACCTGACCACCAGGACCATTTTGTTTTTCTGTGAAGAGAGATACTGCTATTATGCAATTGTGGCATTAAATCCTTGTAAATTCCCCTAAAAGCAACAGCAAATGTTCTCATTTATACATATTTCTTAACAGGTCACAAGTTAACTGCTGTAAAGCAAGTAAGATGTTTGTGCACTAATAGATGAACATGAAGTATTTTCCTGTCCTTATGGATTCTTAGAGGTGTGAAGTTTAGTTAGGTTGATGCATATGGATCCAAAGGGAACAGATATTATGGTTACAAGAGAATGGATATCATTAGAGTTGAAACACACTCAGTATGAGGACAACTCTAGTGCCCATAAGTTATAACAAATGATTAGAATAATAACCTATTAATGTATGCAGAATTTAAAATTTCATTAATAAGAGTTTAATTCTCAACTTAAATTCCTGAGGTTACACCATAAACAGGAAAGACAACATCCATAACATTTTTCTCCACCTAACAGAAAAGATGTTTGACTTGTATGAAAACTAGGTACTTCGAAACAACAGCTTTAGGACACGCCTTAACTGTGTGTTACACCATTATCAATTCAGACATAGCTGAACACAATATTTTCCTGAACACAGTGGAGTGACACAGGACAATATAATTTTAATTTATAAAAATGCTGTCTTTATGCATTGATTAGAACCGAAGTAGAAAAAAAAAATCCCACTGTCATATTATATGAGGCACCAGCACAATAGACTAATACTTAATTAACTTGCTAATGTCTTACCTGCAAAAGGCTCTCTCTTATATTCCAGTTTTGCTTTATTGCCAGTGAAAATATGTTGTCCTTTATTTTTGACTTTACAGGCATCTTGACAAACCTCCTGAAAGTAGGTCATTAGGAAGAGTTATTACAAAATTCTGACATAAAAAAAATCATGTATAGCAATTCCTCAGTAAACCAAATCTAACCTTAGTCAATCTCTACCTTACAATTAGTCTGATCACAAGAGAAATTCTAATGTACAGAATTTTATTGTGCAGCAGCAGAATTTTGTAATTGGAAAAAGAAGAAATTTGAAGTATGTTTCTTGTACACAATCACTCTATTTTGTTTAATATGGGTGAAAGACCTGGAGAAGAAAATATAAAAGTACATTACAAAGAAGACTTCAGAAAAAAACCAGTATCGCTTGGCAAACAAAATATTGCTGCCAAGACTCAGAACTTTTTGTGCTAGGAGTTAGCACTGACAGGGTGTTATAGAACTACAAGAGTCTTCACTGTCTATGGAAATAGCAAAGGAAAGAGAGGTATCCATTTCCCTCAAAACCAAGATCTCCTTAAACATGACTGCATAGCTCTAAAATAAGTTATCTGTTAAAAAAAAAAAAATCCAGAGACTTTATCTGCTTAAGCCACTAGTGTTTAATGACTGAAAATCAGGAAAGTGACCACCTTGGCAAGAGCAGCAGCCTGCCATGCCTGATCACAGCAGCAGAAATCAGATTTGGGAGAATTAACCTATAAGCAATATAACCAAATAAAGGAAAAACTTGGCTTTCAGAATTAAACGCAACTCTGTGAGCTACAACAAATTTGGGAAGAACAACAGGAAAGCCAAAATGACTACAGATGTTAAAAGGCACAGTTCCTTTGACTGCATCCACATTCAGTACGTTACTGTCCATCTGATTTACTTTGCCTGTGGAATAGTTCTGTTAAGCATAGGCACAAACTTAATGTTACTGTTTTGCTCAGACTAATGGAATTTAAAAAGTTACATCTCACTATTAACTAGATGTAGCAATAGCCCAATCTACGGTAAAGTTAAGTTTTAAGCTCAAAAAATTTTTTATTACTTTCAATTTATTTAATTCCATATTATATAGTGCATTTTTGCAACATAAAAAGTTATCAAGGTCAAGCTATCACTTGGTTATGCAGGTATTACTGCATTTTATCTTCTTAGTTTCATTTGGAAAAACAGCAGTTTTCATTTGGAAAAACAGTAATTACAGACTTTCCCCTCCCAGAAGAAACTACTTTCAAATATCCAGCTGGTTTTCCCAGAAACACAGCATGGAACATATAACACACTGTACAGGTTTAAATTCTTTACACACACCAACTTTCATGCCCATAACTGTGCTTCAATACCCTGAGACTTCATCTACACCAGAAATGTTTATTCCCCTACACAGAAAGGTTTTTTCCATGTTAAACAAAAAAGAAAGATGACTTTTCGGCCATACTTTCTTCCAAACCTAATTTGAAAGAGTTCTGCTAAAAGCAGAAAACCCCACTTCTACTTGTTTGTTTTGTGCCACATACTTGAATAAGAAAACCCAAACCTACTGGTTTATCCTTATGAGTGTCTTCATTATTATTTCCTGTGCTGTCACTGGAGGAGGCCACACTCATTAAGTGCTCATGTGAACCATTGCTACCTAGACTTCCATAGCCACTGGATCCACTGTTGTGTACAGGCTGTTAAGAACAACAACAAAAAATAATATACACACACATATATACATCTCTTAGCACACCTGCTTTAAACAAAACTGAAATTGTTACCAGTGATTCCATGTAAACAAAAAAGAATTTATTTTAGGTTTGGTGGTTGGTTTTGTTTGTTTCTTTGTTTTGTTTGTTTGTTGTTTTGGAGAGGACTCCATAGCTGCATGAAATACTTAAAATACCAGTTGGAGCTTTAACATACTTCAGCAAGTCTTGTCTGGTAATCATGAGTGTAAGTAATTTCCAGGATCGTAGCCAGAAATTCCAGTACAGTAGTAGACAGCTAAACAAAACGTCACATGAAGATAAATGCCCTTTATTCAGTGGGAAATGAAAAGGGTAACATTCAAGCACATGCTGTACCTGCAATAATAGCCGATATATTTGCTCAGTGATTTCCTGAACACTAGGATGAAGGATTCTATCCTCTGTATAGTTGGGAGCGGCAAAGACATCTTCATTTAAGGGACCCCTGCATAAATCAAACATATCCCAGCTCGTTACAAATGCAAGTACTTCAATGACAGAGAGAGCACAACTTCAATTTACCATCCATATATAGTAAACAGAATATGATGCTTATTCTACTGTGTCTACAACCTTTGAATCTGACAAAATACATGCACTTACTCACTTTGAGAACAACTTCCTTCTTCTGAAGCAACTCTTGCCAGTATTGGCAGAATCTGAAGGACTTCAATTTCTTTTTAAAGCAGTAACTACATCACAAACCTCAAATTTAAAAAGGACGCAATTTGTATGTGTGGGGTTTTTTTCCCCCCCCCAAAAATCCCTTATGTCTTCCTTAAGGATCACTCCCCCAAGGGGAGGGGAAATAAAAATAAATAAAAAAAAAATCTTAAAGTCCCAACAGTTTATTGACTTACGTCCTAACTTTGTGCCTTCCAATAATAAATGAAACTTTTCGACTCCAAGGGTTGATGAAACTGGACCAGCTAGTGTCCATGGTTATATAATCTCCATTTCTAGTGCAAAACCTGATTGGTGAATAATCAAAAGGCTGTCCTCCACACTGAAGTACTGCAATTAACGATTCAAAAAGAAATGTCAGATTAATATTTGAAAAATTCTACTCCATGATTAAGGATTTTACAATGAATTGCAAAAGAAGAAGATGATATTTGAAGGAACAAATACCAGATATATCTATACATTTAGAAATGCTGGGCTACCAGAATAAGCAGACCTTCATAACTTACCGAACTATGTCAAGAAAATCACCTTCAGAACACAACTAGCTAAAGATGACTGAACAACTTTACATTTTCAAAGTTTAACAAGTTAACATTGCCAGAATTGCTCTTATTTTCTTCTCTATGAAATAAGAAAGACTACCATTTTAAAGTATGACGACTTCTATCATTGCATTATTAATAAAATTTTCTTTATGTATGAAAAATTCATTTACAGTCAATGTTTACAGCAGACATATATGCTTTATATCAGATACAAAATTGAGTGATTTCTCATTTTCATCTATTTGCATTAAGAATCAAGTTGTAAAGGATTCAGTATTTACTTGCAGACAAGTCCATAGTTACAATTAATTTTCACCTCCTACTTGCTGAGGTCTCTGTAGTCATTATTAACTTTTAGAAGAAAAACTGTATTTCTGCCACAGTAAGAGATTACATACTTTTTTTGTGAATTGCTAGCATTAAGGGTCTGTCATTTGGGTGAAGATGCACCAAGACTGGTGTTCCTATTAAGTCCTGAGGTAGGTATCCCAACAGAGGTACTGCTCTGGGGAAAGAAAAACAAAGAAAAAAAAAATCAAGTGGAATAAATGTATATTTAATCTTAAAAATGTTTCCATTTTAAGTTTTTTTTGCCCTTTTTCCTATAGACAGAATGAATAATTTTGATTTTAAATTTGGGGAAATAGCAGTGCCAACTTAATAGCAGCAGTATTTTTTTAACAAGGGGGGTTTTGTTTGTTTGTGGGGTGGTTGTTTTTTGGTGTTTGTTTGGGGTTTTTTTTGTAACTTCACAAAACAATGTGATCAGACCAAAACAAGGAGTCTGCTACAGCAGTTCTGTCTTTTCTACGCTGCCTAGCTCTACAGATATAAATACTTACTCTAATTTTAAAAGAGTATTAATAAAGTTTAATCTTGTAAAACTCTCAGGAAGGTAAATAGTCCCTCAATCTGTGGGCTGCAAGCCAAGGCTAAGGATCACAGGATTATTATAGCTGAACTAGCAACAAGGTAGTTGACGAGGACTCAAGAGAACTTTCTCACAGGCAGGTTAAGAGTTCAACCCATAAAGGAGCTGCAAGGAGGCAAGCCTATTAATTAAAATAGAGAATTAGAAGTAATGTTATTGAGTTCCTGCACATTGTTAATGACCACTTTTGATGATGTGGACTAATTTATGCAATGAAATAATTTTCATTGATCACTTAAAAGCATTCATACGAATGAGAAAGAGCGAAAGTTCACAAATGTCAGTTTGCACCTTACCCTGAAAGATAACTGCCAAAAACATGCTTTGGAAAAAAAAAAAAAACCCCAATGCACTAAGGCAATACTAGTCAGTAATGTTTAAGAAGCTACCAAATGCCAACAACTCATCTCGTAAACTCAAAGCTCTGTATACTTTCCCCCCAGCCCCATTCACTGACAAAGGCCCAGGACCAGAAGCTTAGCCACAGTGCACCACAGACACAGCATCTGTTTTGGTTTGGAACGCAAAAGCATTATGGGACAATTGCCTCCAACATTGCACCTTCCAATAACCCGCTGGAATCAGACCAGGCTCCCAAAACATCAAACATAGCCTTCTGGCAAAGAGGCCGAGATATTCGGGGGAAAATGAGGATAGCAACTAATACCTTATTATTGAAGCAATTCATTAAATAATGAGTCTTAAAAGCTTGTAGATGATCTAAAGCAACAACTTTACAAAGCTGAAACTGGCATGAAACTCATAACAAATTGTATCATTTTGACACACTGACATTTAAGAATGCTGTCATGTTCAAAGCACATAAATTATGCTGCTAGAGGAGTTTAAAATACCAATTTAAAATACAAATTCAGCTCTGAATGACTTCAGTTAGGACTTCATCAAATAACGTTGTATGAAGCAGAAGAAAACATGAGGTTTTGTTCACACTGTTCCTATTCTTTGCCACCTGCTGTATGTAAGCCTGGCAAACTCTATGCTTGTTTGTGCTGCAACAGAACACCTACCCTAAAAGGAATCAAATTTTAAACTGTTATTTATTAACCTAGTTATAAAGAAAGATGCAAATTCAGGGACTCTATTAAAAAAAAAATTTCCTACACATTTTTATACTGATTTGAAGATCACTGGAAAAGTCAGGGTTCTAAAACATAAAACCATTGAGTAGAGACTGAGCTGGGCTCCCCTGTTCCAATGCAGAGGAGGCAAAGGAATGATCCAGGAACTTTCTGTAACTACTGGAAAGAGGAGTTAGAGTTAAATTTTCTTGCTGTTGCCAGACAATAAAACTATGGGCAATGGCCACAGATTGTGGTCTAGAAAGCTTATGCTGGATGTTAGGAAAAGCTTTTTAACAAAGTGAGCAGTGCAACACAGTAACAGTTTCCAATGCAGATTATGTAATCTCTGACCTTGGAGGTTTTCAGGCATGACTGCAACAAGGTCACAGCTGACAACCTAGAACTGGGCAGTGGTTTCATTTCAAGCAAAAGGATGTCACCACCTCTGGAAGTATTCAAAAAACATGTGGATGTGGCACTTCAGGACATGGTTTAGGGGGCATGGTGGTGTTGGGTTAACGGTTGGACTTTATGATGTTGAAGGTCCTTTCCAACCTTAGCGATTCTGTGATGGAACAGAGACCTCCATCAATCCCTTCCAACCAGCATTTCTGTGAGTGTATAATGCTGTATTTGAGAACACTTAATTTACTACCTACCAGAGGCAATACCTCAGCATCATTATGCTTCCTTATAATGAATAACTCAAAATCATTTAGAGTTTAACTTAATAAACTCATTTTATGAATGCAAATGCACATATGGCATAAGCATGGCTGATGAGGAAAGGCAGCAAGTTTGGTTTGTGTTTTATAGAATGACATTTAAAGTGTCAAAACAACATGAATAAAAGCCCCTGTATTTTTATTACAAGTTAACAGGAAACTGCTTTAAATTCATTTACTAAGATCACTCCACTGTGAACTATATAGAACTCCTTACACCCATCATACACATCGAGTATCAAACATATTTCAAAGACAAAGATATACAAGAATTATCCATTTAATTTCAGGAAAATATTTATTTTTACTTAACATGTTCTCTGCAGAGATCCACTGCAGAGTTAGGACAAATAAGCATCTTTTCAACCCATGAACACATACTGATTACAGAATTAACTTTATTTTATGCAAGTCAGGCAACAGTTTCAGCATTATATTATGAACAATTCTCACTCAACAGCAGGTGTTAAGTTGTATATTTTTAAATATTAGACTCAGATTTCTCTAAGAATCTATTGTTTTGTGTATTCCACCTAACCCTGGAGAGCTTAAGAGTAATAAACCCTATGCATATGCATATCTTGGTAAACATTTATCTGGCTGCCAATGCTCTCAGGACTTAAACAATTAAAAGCAAAATAGCCACACAGATCACAAGAACAGAAATAAATGAAACAAAGTCCTAATATCAGACCAAGATGTAATCAGCCCTCACTGTGAGTGTTGAAAAATGTTAGCTGAGAATAAGTGGTAACACCAGACTAACAGGAAAAAAAGCTTCCATAGTAGCTACAGAGAAGGGATTTACCATACTCACTCCACCCAAGCTCAAGAATAAGGGCAAAGCTCTCCATTCAGTAATCATGCCATTTCTGTTAAGTGACTAACTGGAAATAAATGAGCTGGGGTGCATGGAAGAAAGGAAGCTTTACATTGTGCCATTATCTTATTTGAAAAGATAAACCCACCTCACAAAGTTGCAGTTGGCTTGGAACATGTGTGGGAATGAAGGAGAGATCAAAAAAAAAAATCCACGAAGAGGACAGAACTAAGTAGTTCTTTTATCAATTTAAGCTGTTTAGAGAAACTGTATAACACATACCATATAAATCATACTGCATGCATGCTGCAGTAATACTGATGTGCATGACCTCTCTGCAGATAAATTGTCTCAACAGTCAAACAGTAATTTACCTTGTTGACTCTCACTTAGCCAAACTTCTCAATAACCTCCTTTCCCCCACTCCCTCTCTCTTCTGCTGTAGTTAAAGATTTTGCCAAGAGCAGCCTATTTCTTCAGAAACAGGAAGATACCCACCCAAATGATACCACAAAAATCCAAAACTGTCCATTTTACTGCTACGCTGTCTGCAGACGTCCTCCCCACCTAGACCTACAAAGAAAATCTTAGCACTCTTAGAATGCTTAAAACATGAGGAGGGGAGAATCTCAGAAGCCTGTGTTTTCAACTTAGGAACAAGTAAATTCTCTTGTCAAGTCTTCAAAACACTATGATATTCCAAAGCGCATCCCTGTCCTAAACACTCGTTGAGATCATTGTCTCCTCCTCAGCCAAGTACACTAACACTGAAGGAATATCTTCCATTCTTTTCAAAGACCCCATGTTTCACCTAAACATCCTTTGAAAGGCCCCAGGCAAAAGCGATCCAGAAGACTAAAGGAAAGCTTGGTTTACACCTTAGTTCCTGAGCCTCTACGTATGCCCTAAGATCACAGGCAGCATATTTGGTTCTACTCTGAAATGTGAATGCTTACTCTAATCAGCTCCCATGACTCTCAAAGCAATGTGAAGTCTTCAGCCAGTATAATTTGAGCAGTTTTTGTATACAGACAACAGCAAAAATTATGAAGACTGTAGTTTGAACTGAGAACACAGAAATTTTTAAAATTTTTTTAAGATTTTATGTTACATTTAAAAGACACACCTCTAGTTGTAGCTGGGCCAGCAGCAACAGAAGCGTTTTGTTTGTTATTAATTGGATCAAACTTTAAAAAAAAAAAACCCTAAATTTCATACAGGTAATGACTGTTAGTACAGGAATTTTCCTGACCATGTGTTTCATTGAATTTATGTCCACATTTGCCCCAGATGGAAGGAAAATGGAAGAACAAGTTGTTAGCAGGCAAATAGTTTTCCACGTAAATACCATAGTGTAACATGTTTTCATGCTTAGTGAAAATTGGGGGATGTACTTTTCTCAGGTTAAACACTCTTCAGTGGTCACATAATTTTTTAACCCCACACAGACATCTTAATTAAATTCTAAAACTACCTGTAAAGATACTGGATAACTTGCTTATCAGTAAACTGAAAGAGAGTATTTTTTTTGTAAGTTACCTTTCATCTACATCCTGGAACAAACAGGTTGGTGTGTGTGTAGTTGTAAAAATTCTTTTGTCAGGAGGAATTCTGGGTGCTGAAAGAAAAATAAAAGCAGATTAACAAGTGGGGGTTTTTTGCATACATAAAATACTTCAAGCTACATGTTTCCATTAAAAACTGAGTAAAGTCTAAAAGTCTGTCTAAGAGCACATAGAAAAGCAGCTTGCTAGCTCACAGTCTCTCAGCAAGGGCAGAGAACACCACCAATTATCTTTCACTGTAATAAAACTGGAGATCACTGGCAGTAACTCATATAGTTGGCTTTCTTAGGCTGAAATTCAGTTGTACTACATAGCATGAAAATTCCTGTAGCAGAACATAGAACAGTTCTTACTTTCAGGAAACCAAACCAGTCTCTGTGCATTCAAAGGATTACCTTCATAACCAGAATGTACTTTTTCTGCGAGCAACACACAGCAAAGCTGGTCCTCTGCTATTTCCGGATCTTGCACTTTGATAAGGTAAGGAGTCATCCGAAATGGGTGATAGCAAATCTCATTTTCACACTCCTTTCCCGCACTAATAATTAAAACAGAGTTAATTATTTCAACAGATTCATCTTACACTAAAAGTTTTAATTCATGTATTATAATTTCCTCATGGCACAAGGACTGCATGATAGCTCCTAAAATAGCACCCAAGAACTTAGCTTTCTGAATTCTCTTTTTCTGGTAGAAGAGAATCTAATTCTGATGGCATCCTTTGCACAGCAACTGCAGTAAAGAATACGTTGTCCTCTCTACTGCCTGAAATAAATTGCTTTAAATGGAAATCTGATGTAAAAAGAAAAACCCTCTATGATAGATTAAGTTATTTTGTTGATGCAATAATCTTGATTTGTGACATTATACCCTTCAGAGGAATGAATTTATAGTGGTATTTTATGAAGACCGCTATATCCCCTCAGTTAACATAAAGACCTTGTTTTACTCAATATTTATCCCGATTCAAAAAGAACAAAGACTCAGCAGCTCTTAGCTATACTAACAGTTCAAGGATCCAAAGCATAGTAATAAAAATTACAACCATTTATACAGTGACCAGAAATAAAAAATATTTCAGTTTTAATAAGTTTATAACAGCACAGCTTTAGAAAACTAAAGCTTTCGGAACCAATGTTAGTTGGACAAAAAAAAAGTCTGCAGTAACACCAGCAATACCTTTACAGTACATCCAATCCAATGCTCTGGAGTGGTGCATAGTCTTCAGTTTAACATTTACTTTATTTACTCCAGAAGTAATTAAGTAATAGAATCCATAATTTCTGGTTTTGGAAATGCTACCAGAGAGGCAATAAGCAGCAAGAAATCAAATTGCACAAAGAACATGAAATAAGTTGCCAGCATTTCCTAAGTAAAAGCAACTAAAAGGAGCAGGCACAGGAAAAGAAGGAAGAAAAGCAAAACCAAAGGAATCATGTCATCTAGTAACTGCAAAAGAGACAAGTCAAGTTATCCTTATGTATCTTTCTCTACAGGACTCTGAGATAAATTTAAGATTGACATGAGTCTTCTAGAATGAAAGCGACTCTGTAGCAGGCGCTGAACAGAACAGCTCAATTAACATGAACTGAAGACTTTCCATAGCAGCAGGAGATACCGTATCAGCTTCCTCTATGGTGCAGAGGTCAATATTCACACTGATTGTATAACTTCCTGAAATCACTTTGCAGTTTTCTCTGTAGCATCTAGGAGTTAATCAACTAGAGGACATGCATATGTTTTGCCTTATGTTCACATTATGGAAAAGAAATTTACATACCATATGGTTCTTACAAAAGTCAAATATCTTTGTAATGCATGTTTTCATAATGTAACACTAAGCTTTATAACATTGTGGTCTTACCTGATGCGACAGAAAAAAGATTTCTCTTCCATGCAATCCTGGGTGGAAGACTCTAGAAATATTAAATGTATTTTATAACAAGTTACAAATTACTATGAGATTATGATATTTAAAACAAAAATTTTTCCTAAGTGAAAAACTCTTTAAAAATTTTATGTTCCCTGAAGTCTCCGGATGTGTTTGTTAAACAATGTACTTCATAAGCAACTAAATCTGAATACCACTTAGATTCTGAGGGTGGTGTGTGAATCACAGCTGCTTGCTTATTAAGCCTTTTACCAAAAACATATCTGAACAGTTATCCAGTTTGAGATATTTACTCTTACCAGCTTTTCCACTGTACTTTATAGCGCTGGCCAAAAATGTTTAATTATCTGGGACCCTAAAATTGGACCTTTTTCCTAGAAAGGCACTAGGGCAGCTAGATCATCAAATCCACTTACCAACTCCTCCCCACACCCCCAAACCTCCAACAAACAAACAAGTATTTTTCGTGAAGGCTTCCTCTCACCTTTTAAGTCTATTTCCCTCCTTGTCCAGAGTAGCCACAGACTGATTTTTCAAGGCAAGCTCTGGTCTTTCAAAGGCCTTAGTGCACAATACTTTTGGATATTATATTCTATGGCAGCTGATACATGGGACAGTGTGCATAGTTCCACCCACTGCATTTTTGATATTTGAAGCTACACACAAACATAATAAAACTACAGAAAATGTTTCAGGAAAAAAAAATTGCATAATTGAACAATATCTGTAATTAGGATCACGTGGTCAGAAATCACCATTGGCCCTTTTTTTGAGCCAGAGGTTGGACTAGAAACCTCACAAGGCCCCTTCCAACCTGCTTTATGTACCCATTACTTAGTATATATTTATTGCTAAATGTTTTTTCAGATGAAATATGGTTCACACTCGGACTTAATAGACTTAGTATACAACAGATTGGAATTTTAAATATTTAGAGAAGGTCTTGAATTTCAAGTGTTTGGTTAAAATAGTTGGCAGCTATTTCTCAATTCCTAACAGCTGTAGCTACACTAGTAAAACAATCCTCCCACAAACAAATATCAAGTGCCCTAACATGTCTGATCCTTCAGTATTAGCATGCCTAACATCCGATCTCTATTCTTTTAGCCTTAGAAAAATGGTTACACTTGGTGAATGCATACCGATGTTAGCTGAAGTACATTTTTCTACACCGTGATCAAGGTGTCCAGTATTCAAACCATAACCATTTTAAAAGAAAGAAGGCAAACTATTATACTCCTTATATCTGAAGATAATAAATTTTAAAGAAAAACTGTGGTCATTTGACTGCTAGTTAAAGTGGAAAGCAAACCCATTACTCAGCATGAATACCTCTTCATTCATTATTTGGATGAAAGAGGTGGAAGGCTAAATAAACAATGACATTCAGAAGACTTTTAGCCAACAGACAAGCCTTGCTGATTTATAAAATTATGTTATACATCTAGTATTTTTCAGAGATGTTTTAACAATGCATCTGTGTTATACCCTCAAATAGTGACGGAGAAGGATGGAAGGATCTTAAAAGTCAGTCCAAGTATTTGTATTTGCATGACTGAAAGAAGGTCAGAAAAATATCTGCTATTGAGACCACTCACCAGCTCTATTGCAAATATTCCATGATGGTAATCTGTATGGGGTAGTAGAAGTATAGAACACACTGACATCCTGAGGCGCCAAGAACTCCACAAATTTGGCATTTTTAAAATAACCTCTCTTACAGCGGAGAATAGAAGCAGCTTGATCAGAGATGTACAATATTTTCCCAGTAATCAAAGAAACAGCTACAGCAAACATATCCTAAAACCAAAAAATCTCAAATTATTCCTCTATGTATTTCTAAGAAAAACACTTATGATAGAAAGGCATTAATAAGTTCAAAATAAAAATGAAGAAAACAGTGTTAAACCACTTCTGTTTAGGGAGCAATAAAATTAATCTGCTTATAAAGTAGACACAGGCAGTAAACTTTGAACCATGCAATAATACACTAGCATCTTACTGGGTTACAAGCACTAAATGACATTGCCTAAAATTTTATGATGCAGAATGAATTTACAAATGAAGAATTAAAGAGCTTCCAGCTATAAAACTGCACATTTTCCTTGTGCTTGTCACAGGCATATTTTACATTTATGAAATTCAACTGTTCTGTGAAAGGCAGTTTATGTTAGCTTGTCCATCCACTGCCAAATGAAAAAAGTGCTCTAAACCACATAGTAAAATAACGAGCAGACAGGTGGAAAAAAGTCTCACACAACCATACGCACACTCCACTTAATACCATTTCATGTTGGTTTTTTTCTTGACACAGAAGAGTTTCCTGCATCATAACCATTAGTGTGCTACCCACTAACACTATACACAAACTTAAGAGCTGTCGTCAGAACACCGGTTTCACAAGCTCAGAAGCTTCAGATCAATTGAACAACGTTTATGGTATTTTGGCTGAAAATCTCAGTTGTACTCTAGACTTCCTATTTATTTTACCTTGTAGGCAATCTTTACTCTTCACAGATACAACAAAACCCACCTACTTCAAGCTAGGGAACATCCCCCATCATGTCATTATTTTACTGATTTCAGAACTTCACACATTCAGGCAGAGGCTTCGAGGGGGGGAAAAAAAATATATATAAATAGTGAAAGGTACCCTAATAAGTTCAGATGCAATTATTTTTTTGAAGACTCCATAAAAGCATCCTAAAGCACTGTGAGTGTGGAAAATAATTTTTTAAAAAATCATTCAGACTACCACTTTACTGCTAAAAACTACATTGATCGTCATAGCTGTTCTTATCTAGATGAGAAGACAGTATCACTGGATCACACAGTAAGCCTATGCCAGTTGCAAAGACTAGACAAATACTACAGAAGAGAATACAACAGTGATTCCAACACTTTCATCACTTTTCAGTCACACTAACACAAAGATCTGGTGAAACATCAAATAATCCCTACTGATAAGGACAAGGTGAAACAATTCACAGTGTGCCTTGACTAAAATTTGGAGAGAGTTACTCTCCAACTTAAGCAGGTGTTCTAAAATGAAAGCTAATGATGTCTTACAGTGCATTATATCACATGGCTGTTGAGATATGTCACACCACAGTCTCTAAGCATAAGGTACAATTCAGAGGACCAAGAAGTTTAGACTCCTTATTTCCCAACTAACTGACAGAAAAAAAGAAAAAAGGAAAAAAAAAAAAAAAAACACACAACACAACTTAGATCAAGGTTAGATCAAGGTGCTATTGCCCACATTTGCAAAGGCTCAGAGTTTCTACTCAACATCCCCTGCAAGGCAAAAGCTTATTGGCCTACCTCCCAACTCTTACCCTGTAAAAAGAAGGCATGCCTGAGAATTCCAGTTCTAGCAAACGTTTTCAATACACACTGTAGACTTGGGTCATCATACTCACCGCATTTTTCATGATGTACTCTGAGGTTATAGTCTCCACTTCTTCCACCGTGTAAGATGACACATTGAGTCCCGCAGGCTGGGATTCATTAATCATCAACAATTGGTAATATTCCTCATTGGCTGTATGAGAACATTAAACAACTTATATTCAGAATTAAAAATCTCATCAGTTAACATGAGACAGCCTAGAATCAGTAAATGGACAAACCCTTTTTTGGCGTAAGCACAGAATGGGCAATTGGGAAACTGAGGTACTACTCCAAATTAGCTTGTGCTCAGTAGAACTTCCTCATCAGTAACCCAAATAAATTTACCCATCTTAATATACCCATACGTGCATCATTTTGGTCTGTTTGACAGTTCAAATAGCATGAAATTCTAAATTGTTTTCAAACTAATTTTCTAACTCAACAAATATCAGTAAAATATCAAGCATCTAGAAAGCTGTTTTAACTCCCAAAGGAACATAAGTTAACAGAGCCAACAAATGGGAACATTGTAAAAACATCTGTTTAGAGAGGTTTTCAAAGATAGTAAATTTAGCTTTACACAGACAACCACATTTAAATTCCTATTTTAAATGTTTAATTTTATCCAGGCTAGCATTATCTAGGTAGTATCATACTTGATTACCTTTAACTTGTTTAATGCTTTTAAGGGCGTATTTCAATGTCGTTAGGACACTAGATTTGCCTTTAATTCTCTTTTCAGAAGGAAGGTGAGCTTTCAGCTCTTGTAATGTTTTCAGCAATTCCTTTTGTGTTTTGGCTTTAGTGGACTGCTCACTACTGTAAGATTAAAGACAAAAAATAAAGTGTCACTTGAGTGAAGTGACATACCATCCTCATAGAAGCCCAAATATACTCTGACACTTGTCATGTACCTAAATTTGTACAACTAGCCACATTAATTTTAAATTATTCTAGCTAATTTAAGAATTATTGTAAGTTCTGAATGTTGGTACTAAGTACTGGAAAAGTTAAAGATTACCACCACCTGAAGTCTTATTGTAAAATGTACTCTGTATGTGCAACAGTACATATACCCAAGCACCAGACAACTTTTTTTTTTGCCAGTCTCCCTCCTCCCTTTTTAGTAGTATTTTCCTTAGTTCCTTTAAAATTCAAACTCATAGAAATGTTCATGGACTTCAAGGAGAGAAGCAGGAGGTCCATTCAAGTCTTCACCTCCTGTTCGAGCAGGTTCTCATAAGAAAGGTCCCTAAAAAGGGAATGGCAGTGTGAGAGCATCAAGTTAACAAAACAAATGAAGAAATCCTTGGAACAATGTATCCCCGTTAAGCATGGCAATACATTAAAAAAGAACACTTGACTAAATATGTAGGGTAAAGAATCAGAGGAGGCTGGAGACAGAAATTGCATTCACGTTTCTCAGGTCCATGTTCAGAAGTGCTATCTCAGTGTAGAAGGTCAAACTACAGAGATTATCAGTGCCAACATCAGAAAATTACCGCCTTCCTTTGCAGTTCCTGATATCTCTCTCCATTATTAAGAGCAGCTGACAAAATCAAAAAGGAGGAGAGAAAGAGGTAAGGGAAGGGAGGGGGAAGATGGCAAAGATGGGTGGCAGGTGGGTAGGAAGCAGTTAAAATGAAAAAATCACCTTGTCTTTCTCATTGGAGTAGATTTTAAAAGCTAATCAGTCACAACAATCAGAGGATTCTACAGCTTTTCTTAAATCTTCCTGAAAATAAAATCTTTCCCATCAAAATGAACATCATCTCTTACCACCTGATTGTCATGGCTGGTAGTGTCTAAGAAGTTACCCTAAGAACCACTGTAGAAAACAATGGTCTTGGCAACTGCACTGTCCTGTCTGAAGTGCTCAATAAAGTGGCTTCAGCTTCCAGGTAATTTTCAAGAGGATTTCTGAACATTTTTCTGGGAAGTTTGAAAAGTTCTTCAGGTAGATCAATCATCTGACAGGTGTTGGGTGTGTTTCACCAAAAACGCTTGGGCAGTGACACAGCTGGCTTGTACTAGAGAATACACATTGTTCTTGTTTACATTACAACGTACTACAAGAAACACAGCAGTCTCTTAATCGGTGGTCATTTTGTACTGAGAAGTAACAGCAAGGGATAAGACAAAAGAGCATAGTATTCCCTTGGGAAACATTATGTTCATGCTGCATATTAAAATCACATCTACAATGTGGCTTGACAGTTTGGACTGATGCAATCAAACAGGGCCTTGTTAGAAAAACCATCTACGCTGGCAGTAGGGCGGAAGAGTGCAGGGGAGAAATTATGAAATAACTTCGCATACTGCTGGTTTTGTACTGAGTATGCTTCACAAGAGTGGTCAGACCCTTTTGCAAGAATAGAAACCTTTCCAAATTAGTCTACAGCCGCAACAAATATAGAAGACGGGCCTCCTTGGCAAATCAGTTATAGAAGTCAAAAATGGTTTTCCAAAGATCAGTAGGGTCAAGCACAGTAGCCAACCACAGAGAAGGCTTGACTTGCAGAGTAAGCAAGTTCTATAAAGACAGGAGCTTTCCATTTTGCTTTATGTAGACAGTGAACTGGAAAGGTACCTACAGTCATTAAACTAAGTAGTTAGTTGGTGCCAATGAAGACTAAACATATAGGTTATCACGCTATTTTAGTCTTCTCTAAGATCATTCTCTAGATATCCTCAGTCTCCCATTCCCAGAAGATGATCAGATTCTGCTCTGTAACCCTCTAGGACTGTGCCTGACAGCTGGGGAAAATGCTGTACCGTCTGGATTCCTATTTATTTCTGAGCAGAGCGCTATTAATGAAATTTAAAATAAAATTACAGGAAAACTGTAATAAGTAACCCCCGCCGAAAAATCTTGCATTGAAGAAAATGGAATCAATGGGAAAGGAAGCTCAAGAAATGCCTTAAGGTTACTCTGTCGTTGATACTAAGCAACATGAACTCCAGAACACAATTTCCACTTGAAAATACAGCATGGAACAAGATCTCCAGGTGCCTGAAAGGCAGACACAGACAGTAAGTTCATCAAGCACCAAATAGTGTAAAGGGGTCATTTTAATTTAGTACTTCTCTAGGAACTGCATCAGGTGAAAACACTTTCAGGTAGGTACATATAGATAGGGGTCTTAACAGCAGTATGCTATAGCTAGATATCGCTGATCTGCTCAGGATCATATTTTGGTCTCCTGATCAGAATTTGACTTAAAAAAAACTGAACAAGTACAGCAGGGCACTCTGAAGCGTCCAGATTTGGGCCTTCAATGCCACCAGGTTTCTCAAGGCTATCAGGGTCAGAAGTAGAGTTCATACAGAGGGATTCCTGCAGCTGATGTTGGTTTATCCTTACAAACTTGAGGCTTGAATCCTGGCGAATGGAACACAGGAGAGGCAGATGATATGGCTGCTGGACATCAGAACACATCCGACTCAATGGGTGAATTCTGATGTTAAAACACTACTAGGTTGTCCCCAGGCAAGGGCTTCAGACTAATGTCTGAAGAGCCGGAAATTTAAAGAAAAGCTTCAAAAAAAACCACTACAGCTGAAGCAATATTCAAAGCAAAGCACAAAAATCAAATTACAGAGTTAAGCTACCAAACAAAAAAAAGAAAGATGACTTGAAATGTTATCGCACAACTTGCATGGAACAGCAACAAAAAGCTCTAATTCAACCAAGTGGTTAATAGGACATGCTACTGCTTACAGGCAGGAAAAGAAATCAAAGATAGGATTTCTTGTGTATTCCTCCAGGTTTAGCCAAAACAAAAACCCAAAACACAATACCATTTAGTTTTCAGGATTTAGCATTACATACATGCAAATTAATGAAAATATATGCACATCAATTTACCTGCATCCACTGCTAGACTGATTGTGTTCAGAGTTTGCAATCATCAGACTAAATGCATTTGAGCTTGAACTAGAATAAGGGAAGATAGAAAGAGGTTAATATTAGTAAACCCAATAAATGACCTTTAGTTCATTTTAGCTCTATATTTTCCTATTAATGATTGGCTATCTAGGAAAAAACAACTTTAAAAGCTTCTGCCTTGTACAACAAATGGAAACTATAGCTGTTACGTATTTGTCTAAGAAGGTTCTTCTTACTGTAGCTTTGCACTGTACACAAAGCTATTATTTACAAAATGAAAACAGCACAGTTGCATTCTTGCACGTAAAAACAGACTGATGCTTTTTGATGTACAGTTATAGACATTGGTTTACAAGAAAATATATAAATAAGGTCAATTAAACACACAATGATGAGAAGAAAGAATCAAATTAAGCTGGCCCTGCAGAACACTAGAGACCTTCTCTTCACGAATTATAATATATTACACAATTTACATCATCTGAGAGTACAAGTTAACTAGTGGAAAAGAACACTCAGCTTCAATCTGAGAATAATAAATACTTTATACCGTAGTTATTATTCAGAAATTAGATTCAAATTGAAAAAGCCAGTGACAAAGATAAAAGTGAAATATTTTTAATATTAGCTACCACCTTTTATGACAGTCTGAAGATTCCATGAGCATTGTTGAATCTTTCCCATTTTCATCAGATTCATGGCCATGAGAATCATGCCCACTTGAGTAGTTTTCATTTGTGTCATTTCCACTGAATTCATTTCCACTGGATCCACTACTCATTTCAATATCTTCCTGAAGAACTTCATGAGAGCATTCAGGCTTTGGCTGAATTTCTGAATCTTCAGCAATCATCTGGCTATGGTTATTTGCAAGTCCAGAATAGTCACTCATTTTCTGCTGCTCTTTTAAAGAGTATGACGAAGAAATGTTTTCACTGATACCAAGTTGCTGCTCAGGGTTCTGCTCCTCAGTGCTAGAGTAGAACCCTCTGAACTTGATAGAGTCCATGGGACACTCATTAGAAAAACTGTCAAGATCAAAAGCAAATCAAGCCACATTCAGAATTTTCTCTCTGTACATATTCTGTTTGGAAGTATAGACCCACAAATCTGAGGAGGAAGGGAAGGAAGGAAAAAATTATTTTCTTGTTTGTTTTTGCTGACAAACTGGAATTCTCACTGACTGATGAAATTAATAGTGATAAGTGATACTCATGTTTAATATATTAAACTTTTCACTGTCAAAATGCTGAAGTTAAACATAATCACAAATCTAACAATGTTTTATCATGGAAAAGGTATTTCTTTTTTTAGTAAAAACCCACACAGAAAGAGGAAGTGGAATAAACATGCAAAACTCCTTAAAAGTTTAAATATTCAGTTGTTTTCTATTCTCCTACTTAATACTTGACAATTTCACTGCCTAGATTTGGGCAACAGCTATTATTATTTTCAGTTAAACCATTCCCCTGGCTTCCAGTTTAGCTTGACAAAAAAAAAAGATTCTATTCAGACATCAGAGGATTCCCTACTTTCCTTGGAGGTTTAGGTTTGGGTTTTGAGTTTTTTTGGGGGGGTGGTTTTTTGTTTGTTTGTGTTTGGGGTTTTTTGTGTGGGGTTTTTTTGTTGGTTTTTTTTTTTTTTAAGATCACTTATGCCATTTTGACCAATTCTTTATTTCTTTCTTTGTACAAGAGCCATGTACATAGGTAGATTGAACATACAGTAGGAACGGGGAAACCAAGTACACAAACCCATCTACTTATCAACAACAAAAATTCTAAGACACAAATATGCCTGATAATTTTATCTACTGATTTCCACTAAGAGGGTGGGGTGGGGGGTGGAATTCTGCATTGTTTAGAAAAGTAAGCTTAAATAAAAACAAACAACAAAAACCCCTGCATTTAAAGCAAATTCTAATGCACCAGGCTCAAAATCAGAGTGTATATGGAAGTGAATTGAAACCAGACGGATATTGAACAACCATCAGAGAAGAAGTACTAGAGAGCAGTTCAACTTTATGAATAAAGATATTTTGATATGAAATGATCTGACTCATTTCCTCCTCTATTTCAGCAACCCACAGAGACAACAATGCTGCAAACCCATGAACTAAGATTCTCTGAACAATGTAATTCATAATCAGGAAAAAAGGTTGTTTTTAAAACAACAGAAACATGTTTGTTCCTTCCTCTTAGTTCCTTTAAAATATTCAAGATTACAGTTGTTGACTAATAAACCTCTTACTGGAATAACAAAGTCAATGAAAAAAGCTACACTAAGTTTTGCTAATATTAACTGCAGCAGCTTCCTTTTAAATACAGATTTTTTTTTAGAAAGCCTCTAACAGAAAACATTAACTTAATATTCATTTAAAGCACACTATGATTCAACTCCTCTCCCTCCCCCAAAAAAACATTGAAACTAATTTTCTTACCATCCTAATTGCTGTTTTTCCAGACATTTTACATTTATTTTTTAGTTTTTCAGAAGAAAATACTACTTGTCTCCTTGTTTGGCCAAAGTAATATGCAAGATATCTGTTTGCATTTGAAAGAGGAAGTGTAGTTTAAGGACATTCATTTAACCTATCAGTAATGGTATACAAACATAAATAAATAAACATTTTTTTTTCCCCCTTTAGAAAATTATTCACTATTACTTCATTATACGTAATAATAACAAAACCCCTTGGGGTACAGTTAAGATATACCAACATTTCACTTCTGCATGTTTTCACTTCAGGTACTCTAATCCAGACTAAATAGACATTGTTATGCCGTTGCATTGAATGGCAGTATACAGGCAGTAAATTACAGTTTAGTAGCTCTGATGTTTTGTTCTGGACTAAGACACTCCTGCCTTGAAAATTACATAACTGGAACATGCAGTAAAAGAGTATTTACTCTTAGATGAAACTCTAGTAGTATTTCACAATGGCACATACTCTGGTGGCCAATGATTAACTAGATCAGACAGTTCATCTCTGTTTTAATCTCTGCAGCAGATAGAGCTCACACTTTCACTTGCCTTACTTCCCTAGACATTTTAATGAAGTTCTGTCCCTGTATATAGCCCACTCTTGATACACATGCTCCTAATGAGCCCAACTGGTTAGTGGTACCCATGCCACTATCTGCACTATCATGACCCGTGCTTAAGAATGCAGGGCTAGCCACAACTTATTTTGTCTCAGAGTGACCAAATACAGAAGGTCACATTGGGAATACCTAAATGGACAGCACACGAGAAAAACTTGTTATTGTAAAGGTGAGGAGCATTTTATAAATGTGTTGATCTATTCTCACCCAGGAAATGCTCTTACCACTTCTTCAGTATTGCAGAAATAAGAGCAGCTGTCTGGTTAAGTAACTGCACCCACTCTCAAGAAGCCACTTCTCATGTGTCATCTGTACTATTTCCTCTCAAGAGGGCACTGAGGCTGTAAAGTTCTATAGAGGATTCAGTGAGTAAAGGTACTCCAGCAAAACACCCAGCTAGCAATGGGATGACTTTTTACGTTCTCTGTGAAGGTTAGAGGTAACCTCGGAGATCACCTACAGATGCCCCATCCCTGGAAACATTCAAGGTCAGGTTGGATGGGGCTCTGAGCAACCTGATCCAGTTGAAGATGTCCCTGCTCATTTCAGAGGGGTTGGACTAGATGTCCTTAAAAGGTCCCTTTCAACACAAAGATTCTATGAAACTATGGGGGGTTTTTTCCACTTCAAATAAATGCCTTATGCACCTCAAAATTATACACATTAACCCCATCATTATTAAAATCAAGCTTTTGGAAAAAAAAGAGAGCCACAGCATCACCTGAAAAGAAGGTCTGACATGTAGGATTTTGAGGTGAAATCAAACATTCCTCTTACTATATTCTGTGCCTAATGTAGGGGTTTCCTCCTATTATTCTGACCAAATGCTACTTAGAAGGAGCTTTAGATACAAGAGAAGAACATACTGCCATAACCGACACAACTGCTAGTAAACTGTTAAATGATTTCTTTAGAGGTAGGGGGAAAAAAAAACTCTAAAAAAAAAAAACCACCCAACCAAAAAAAACCAACATAAAACCAAACTTTGGGCTGCTATACTTAAATCCCTTAAAAGAAAACTATTTAAATCACTACTGACAGGTTCATAAACATGAATTGCCAGCAGATAGACTCTTAGTGTAGTCCTAAATTCTCTAAAGATAACTAGTCCAATATTACAGCAACGCATACATCAGGAAAATTGTGCTATATATGGGGAGGGCAATGGTTGTACCACAGCTTTCCTACTCTGAACACAAACATTTTGCATTTTAGTCTTTAAGCGTGAGAAACCTCTTCTCCTGAATTCTGAAATCAGAGAGTATCACATATGCTACAGTATTTTCAGCCTCAAGAGTTGTCCACAAATACTTTTTTGGAACAATCTTTCCTTGGGAAATTATTTCCACACAGTCTTTTCTGTAATCTTTGGAAGTTTAAGAGTCAATGAAATTGTACCATAACTAGTAAGTAGAGTCTTACAGTTTGAAATTCTGATCTGTTAAACCACTGACAAGTAACTTTTTCCCACCTCCAAATATCATCTATTGTCTCATCTCCTCTCTTCTCCTGACACCTAGCCTAGCTTCTGTCCAGTATTTGCAGGAAACTTCAATAGCGCTTCCTTAGATAGGAGAGAATTGTTCCTCAGAAAAATATATATAAACTGTCCAAAGGCTTTTGAGGAATTTCCTGTGCCTCCTTGCACAAGAGTAATTCAATAAAGAGTCAAGATTTCAAGGTGTTTAAAATTATTTTTATTTTAAGCAATTAATTCAAATTAAGAGAATCACCAGTAGAAAAGAAATAGGTACTGGCCTATAGGAGACACCATGTGAATTTTCTTCCTCTTGATACCTGGCAGAAACTGGTGCCAGGAAACGCTTAAGTTGTGTTACTTCTGTCTCTGACTAGCAACATGCTGGAGCTTCTGCAGCTTTGCTCGCAGTAAGTATCTGTGCTTATAACTACATTACAGTGACTACAATCTGGACCCCAAGGACAATGGTGCCAGAAACAAAAATGAGTATCCCAGTAATGGAGAAGATACAAGTTTGACCTTTTTAAAGGTATCTTTCAAGAAGAATTGGCTCAAGTTCTTGAGGTGGAATGGTGTTCTTAGGCAGGACAGGAAGATTAATGTCACTGAAAGTCAGTCTTGCACAAAATTTCTTCTGTTTCAAAAGCCTCAGTGCCAGAGGCACATACCAGAGTAAGGAATACAGGAAGAATAAGTAGGAAAGAACAAGAAAAAGATTGTGACAGACTTCCAAGAGCTTCTGGGGAAAGATGGAAGAGGAGCATTTCTAGAACAAATGCTTATATAATAAATAAAAAAGCCAAGATACCCAAAAGTAGCAATGTTAATATATGCCATAAGTTTGGAGACATTTTCTATGAAGAGATTGGAATAACTGAAAAAAAGAACTGACTGGCAATTACCCTATACTATCCTCTATGCCTGTAATTTTAGATAAGAACCAATGCATCTGGCTAGACTTTACTCTCAGACAGAGGAAGACCTTAAGTGGAACAGCTGCATGCATACACAAGCACCATGCAAACACTTCAGGAGCACAGAGGGTCTGTCATCCCAGAGAGATTAATTAACATTGAAACTAATCTTAGTCAAAATGCCATCATAAATTGCACATATTCATCCCACTGACATGCTTGAATAAGTTTCCAATCAATAACCAAGTAAGAATGAAAAGGTAAAAGCTAGCACTAGACTGCTTTCCCAGTCTGAGGTTCTCTCCTGTTACCACAGTTTGAGGAAGGTAATTGCATCTCATACCAAGTTCAGTAAGCAAGTGCAGACAGTCACATGGAAACAGAGAAAGAACTCTTTTAGGTTTGATCTTGAAAGAAGTACATTAAGCCATTTTTTTCTTTATTTTCTGCTACATCTTCCTAAACTTCTAAGGGAGATCGTCTATCTTGACTCTGTAAATAAACTTCTTTTTAATCTTAAATTGGCACCAGTTAAGCTTGATTTTAAGGCAAGTGCTCACAAAAACGTTCTACTCTTCTACACAGAGCAAAGGTCCCAAAGTCGCTCTGGCAGAGACTAGAGCTCTTTAAGATCTTGATGCAATGTATGAAAAAGGCAACATACTTCCACTGAGCACTAAGGACAAACATAGGCATTAATATGCCAGGTTAGATGTGCAGAAAACGTCTTCTGGTTATTCATTAGCTACAGAAGCTCCTTTATTCTGCAGTAAGACAATAGAAACAGACTGAACTTTAGTATCCCCAGAAAAACATGCCAAAATATGTATGGACAAACGCTTGAAGAAATAATGGTTTAATGCTTTTGAAAAACCCTCTTAAGAAGGACTGTAGAAAAAACACCATGGAGGCAAATGAAACCATGGCATTTAAACTCAAAGAGTCTTGTTTCAGCAGAGATCTGGTTGTATTCAGAGAACAGATTTTTCCAGATATTTTTTCTTCACTCAAAAAAATATCACGTCTAGTACTTGCATTTAAAGAACAAAAAAAAAAAATTGGAGTCAAAATTACCTAATTCAAGAACTGGGTAAGAGAACATCTGAAGATTTGAGTCTAAATTTGCAACTAATATGAACTTAGCAATATTCACAAATGAAGCAAGAGGCACACCATCGTTTATCACTATACTTCAGACATGCGAATATTTGAGGACTCTTAACTGTACTAGCACCAGTAGGAGACATTCCTAATGGTCAGGATTCAATTTTACTGAAGATCTTATCAACAAGAAGAATTTCCACGTCTTCTGGATGATTGCTTTGCAAAATGGTAAAGTTGTCTCATTTGTATGACATAACTAGCAGGGAATTAATCATATCATGTAATTTTAGAGAAAACTGAAAATTAACATCTACAATGAATGCATTCTCCTTGTGCAATCAGACAATAATTAAATGCTTGGTAGTAGCAAAACGTTAGGAAAAAGTGCTGAAAAACAAACAATAATCCAAGCAGTGACTTGTCTAACTATATGACTTCACCAGCAATAACATCGAGAGCTTCATTTTTTTGTGGCAAGAGACAGAACAATTAACAGAATACCTTCACTAGGACACGGGGTATGGGAAGAGAAAGAGAGGGCAGTATTCTCAGACTTCAGTATAAGAAAAAGTAACAAAAGATGCTTAACAATTTCTTGCAAGACTTTTTGAATGAACAAAATAATCTTTTTCTTTTTTAATAGATTCCTCATCTCACTGCAAGTTATCATAAACAAGTTTTGCTCTTTTTCTTAGCAAGGAATGAGATCTAAGTCAGAATTTTCTACTTATGTCAATAAAATTATCAGTAACATCTAGAATATCACAAGTTCTTACATAAAAATCTGAATCTCAATTCATTCATTGCGCAATTTGTTGATAAGGATTCACCTTTCAGTTCAAGAGAATCCTGAACACAGGACTGTTATTGAAATAAGAGTTAGCAATATCTTTATAAAGGTGATCCTAATTAACCACTGCTTACAGCTGCCACTCTACAACAGAGGAACTGACCAAGACATAGCACTGGTACAGAGCCATCCAAGTGCCACCCTGAATTTACAGCACCACCTATACAGGAAGAGGTCAGCATAAGCACCAGGCCAGGGCCCTTGCATCCATAGCAAGGATGCTTCCAATCAGATTGTTTTTGCAGTGAAGAAACTCAAACCTGAATTTAAGAATAAATATGGGTTTAGGCTAAAAATATCTTCACTTCAAATAAGGTTAACTTCCAGTTTATATCACAAAAAAATAGTTCTGAATGAGTATATATATGACTGAAATCACAGTTCTAAGATAAACACAGAACGATATATTTACTGCAGAAGTTCTAAGGGGGGATGCAGGGGAACCAGCTTTCTACTAACATGAATTGTAACAATTATGCATGTTTCTTACCTGTTTTTTCTATGAAAAGTTGGTAAAAGTGCTTATCAAGCTCCCTCCCAGCTAGCATCAAAAGCATGAAGTGCCTAGGTCCAGAGTCTCCCACATGCATTTAATTCTTGTCTCATCCTCTTCTACTGGAAATCTTTGACCATTACAGAGTCCGGACACCTCTACAACTATAAAATATAAAAGAAATACCTGGGCCCCCCAACAGTGTCCTCTTCAAAGAGATACCAGAGAGATGCTCACAGTTATGCCATGCCTATGCAGATAAATGTTGGTTAAACATGAAACTGTCACCCAGCAGAGGAATCAGACACAAATTTGCATTTTAAACACTTTTGGTCTAAAGCAAGGTCTTATAGAGCTTTAAAATAACAGAATCTTCTACAGTGGATAAAATAATCCTTCCAATTCACTATCAGCATGGTATCATGTTATGTACATGCACAGTATGTACATAGTCTGCATAGGCTGACACAGCCACCTCTCCAATAGATAATGGAGCAAAACGCCTGATGTAGTCAACATGAGCTCCAAGTGCTTAAAAATTTGCTTAGAATACCATTTTAACACCTGAGCTAAACTCATCTACGTTGCCATAGGCTTGGCATGAGTATTAAAGAGTTTACTAGGCAGTTACAAAATTCCAATTCACAGAATCACAGAATGGTTGAAGTCAAAAGGGACCTCTGGAAGCCATCTTGTCCATTTCCCTGTTCAGGCAGTCACCTAGAACAGGCTGCCCAGGACCACTTTCAGATGACTTTTGAATATCTCCAAGGATGGAGATTCCACAGCCTCTCTGGGCAATCTGTTCCAGTACTCACTTACTCTCACAATACTTTAAAAACAAAAAGTGTTTCCTTACATTCAGAAGTCTGTACTAACAAAGTCCATCCACACTATTATTCTTCCTAAGAAACACAGCTTCCAAAAAAAGACACTGGGAATTTCGGCAGGATAAAAAACATCTGAAAACTCTTCTAGTAAATGTAGGAAACTAAGTCCATTGGTACGTGCCACTGCCATGTAACACAAAGAAATAGTAGAATAAAAATCAGAAGTTCAGAAGATCAACATTTGTGTGGCAAACAATTACATCACTTTAAGTGTTTCATTTGAATATGCAGAAGGCATGTTTGGAACAAAAATTTGGAACAGCGTTCAGATCCCAAGCTAACCATTTTGGAAGACAGCCCATGTTAACATGCCTTAATTTAAAATGCTGCATGTCTACCAACTGTTAAAAGTACATTTGTGTTGGCCAGACTTAAGGAAGAATTTATTCACAACATTCCATTCTGCATAACATTGCAAAGCCAATACAAGTTCTACAAGTCTCAGATTATGATACAAATCTGTCTACATTGGTTCTTTAAATGTTTTCCCTCTGTCTTTATCATCAATTGATAAAACAGGATTTAAATTATAAGCTCTGTATCTCTGACCATGAGAAGTGTTCGAAATTGCCTTATCTGGAGCTACTTGCAGATTTTGCAATTTTTAGCTTAGACACTGAAAGTGTAGAATATCTTTCAGCACTAGTTAAATCCTCATTTAAAGAACATTAACTCATCTGCCTGTAATCTATATTTCCTTAATGGAGTTAAGTTTCTACCTTCACTAATCAAGATCTACAAGAAATTATCCACAATGTCTTGTCTCACTATTTATGAAGTGACATAGCACTTCTCCAGTTTGATGACCTCCATTATGACGTTTTCATAGATAAAAAAATAAAAAAGGTTTAACAAAGTCTAGGTTTGAAGAGGATATTTGCAGTAACAGCATGTACCATTTTAATTGGGTATAATATCGGCTTCATCCACTTAATGCATTTAGGAATACATTAAGAAAAAACAGTCCTTGTAAACTACTTAAAATTCTCATAAGCCTTTCTACAACTTAACTAAAAGCTGACATATCTAAGCCAAAAGGATTTTCACCTGAAACTAAATACAAGTCATTCAAACCAGGCACTTTATCAGTTTGAGTAGAATTAGAGGCAGTCAGATCTAATCTTCTAGTCTTCTATTATTTATCAGAGGAAACATACAGGTGACTGAGTATGCCCACAGAACTAAAAGAGTTCATCCATGTATGGCATCTCAAGAAGGTCTTTTCCACAGAAGGAAATTAATTTGATCAGTATAGAAAGAATATAGAACTTGTGACAACATTTCCTTCAATGCTGACATATATCTAAGCATAGAAGACTTCAAATATTAGAAAAGAAGGAACAACCTGCTTTAGGGAACACACCTGTATTACAGGATCCCAACCAAGTTCACTTTCTGTAAAGAACTGAAGTCACACCTGCAGCATTGAAAAGAGAACATTGTCAACTTTAAGAACCTGTTCGGATCACATTTTGTAGCCATAGAAAAAAACAAAGTGTTTTTTCAATCTTTTAGACTAACCAGACACTGTAGTATTAATCCCCAAAAATCTCAGTTACAATTTCATCTGTATTGGAATATTACAGTACTATCCAGAACTGCTATCCTTCCCTTTCCTGTCTCGGGACAATATTGTCCCATCATCAAAACCACTTGGATAAATTTTCTTTTCATCATAGATGACATGCCTCTGCCATTCTCCTTTAAACTCTCATCCGTTTCCTTTTTTTGCTCCAAAAACCATCAACTTTTCTTCACTTTCAAAATGTTTCCATAATTCTGACAATCTAGTCTGCTTTATTAATCCATTGCACATCCCACCTGAGTCATAATAAGGGGTTTTTTGTCATCAGCTTCTCACATATTGAACATAAATGTGCATAAGTCAGTATCTCTGATGCCATGCGTTCAACTTCTCAAACAGAGATTAGAACAGTATCAACCTGTTAGAAAGTAGAGCACAACTGACCAAAAAAATACTGTTGGATGCTATGACTTCCTTTCTAAATCAAAGCTTAGAAGCATACCATTTTCTTTTCTTCTCTTGAGCTATCATCCTGATTATCTTAGTAGCACTAGCTACTTCATTTTCTGGACCCAAGAATTTTCCTGATAATTAAAATTTCTTAAACACCTACAAGAGCAATCAAAACATTGGAAGTTACTAATAAACTTCCGCATAGCAAACAATGCAGATGTAGCATTTGATACTGGATACTACACTAAATTTCAGTTTCCTTAAGATTTAGAGAAGCCACACCATTTCCATGTGCTTCATGATTCACACAACAGGTCTTTAAAAGTTTAATGCCCTGAATATCTTTTTATTTTTCAGTATTCTGACATTCCAGCTCAAACGAAACATCAAAAGCAGCAATAACAACAACAAAAAAATCAGTTCAGACTCACTGAGAAAAAAACTGATATTGTAAGTAATTTCCTTGGGGACAGCATAAGACACTCACCTTAATGAATGTACTAATCATGATCTTTCCATATCTGAAAGTGTCATCAGTGTATTCCTATATAAAAACAAAAAACAAAGTTTTATAAGCAAGATAAAAAAATTTATGAAACATAAATCAAGTCTATTTAATAATGGAATACAAGTCCAACCATACAAAATAAGCATTCTACGGATGAAGAACAGGTATAAAGACTACAAATACAAAATGAGAGGAAATGCAAGAAATTTTACTGATAAAAATATTTACTATTATTGTAACCTAACTTCTAAATTGGTTCCTTAAGCCATGCACAGAATAACTATTCACCGAATTCTGCTCCCTTTATAAACATAAGAAATCCCTCAAAATTCCACCTCCATGATCTTTGTTTTTCATTAGAACATTGTTTAGATAATACAGATATCAACACAGCATACTTCAAAATCAACCATTCACTCATCTGTGAGCATCCAAGATGAAGAATGAGTATTATCTAGTATAAATTTTGGGATCTCATATTTGAATTCAAGTTATGTTTCTTCTTCTACAGATTACAATCTTAAAACATTTCACCACTGAAATAGAAATTCCAAATTAGCCTTAGCAGATTAAAAACTCTCCAGAGAGCTAATTTAGCTGAGTGAAAGCATTGACATCATGACCAAGACTAGTTTCACATTCCAAAATACAAGGATGCATTCTTAAAGCAAAAGCTGTTCCCAGCTTCCTAAAGTGTATGCTTCTTTTACTTTATAGCTGTTCAAAAAAAAAAAAAAAAAAAAAAAGAAGCTTCCTTGGTTGTGTCCTAGAGGGACAAACAGGAAAAAAAGAAATCCCTCAGTCCTCAAGTGATGGTTCCTAAATGGACCTAAAGCTTATGTCACCAGTCACTTCTATTCCTGAAGCACCTACAGCACCACTGTTAATTTCCTTCCATTTTTAGATTGATTTTGTTGTTTTTAAAGCTGCCTGTTCTCCCCATGGAGTAACTAACAGCAAAAAGTTAGCCTGAGGTAACAGGACAAAGTCAACTCAGTTTTACTATGAGCAGCATGATACCAGCACGTTGTTAAACCTACCAAGTCCACCTCATGGAGGGTCAATCTCACCTAAACTGTGCTGACCAACCTGGGTCAGCTCCTGATCCATCATTTTCCTTGCTGTAACTATAAGAAGCCAAGTACCAAAGTAATCTCGCCTTCTCCCCTGCCAAAAAGCAGTCAGAGACACTCCTCTATCATCTAGCAGGAATTGTTCTCTTTTCTGCCAGACATCCTCTAGACATGCTTCCTTCTAGTCTTACCATAGGTACCTTCTTAAAAGGTGAACTAAAATTCTCTGTATTAAGTATAAATTAAAAAAACATTTGATTTTGCTTTGTAGGAAGAGAATAGCATTTTCTGCTTGAGTGGAACTGGAGAAATCATTAAGTAGGAAATCAGTAATCAGAACTCTTTACTATTTGCATATGTCAACTCTTGTTCTTTTTCTACAAAATAACAAAAATTATAGGTTTGAGGAAGTGTTGTCACAGAAAGAAGAGAAAAAATATCACACCCCACCATGCAGTCATACTTTAGACCTATTTTCACCTATAATAAAGGTGAAATGTATCTACAACACCTTATCTCAACTTTAATATCTGTTGACACCTCCATCAAGCAGTATGTTTGAATGCCTATTGCTCCCCTCCCTTAAAAAGAGGGGCCAGAATTTCACCATGGGGCATTATATTTACAGAAATTTCAGGGTAAAGCTGCTCCTTAGGCATTGCTGCAGTTCATACCCAGTTAAAGATTTCAGTCAGAATGAAAGTCCCATTCCGGAAGACTCTATGCCAAATAAATTCTCTGACTAATACTAATACAGCCCCCACCGCATCAGTAATACACTCCACAAAGCATGGCAACCTAACAAACATGATGTACTTGTCCTGCAAGTTGGCTATATTAGTACTGAGAAATGAGAGCTCGCATCAGAGGAACCCCTAGTAGAGATGTACCTGAAATCAAAGAAGTGCTTTATATACTGAAGATCTTTGTACAATAAAGAAACTAAGTAGCAGAAACATAAAAGTACATGTAATAAGATCAAGCACAAAAACCATGCTAAGATACAAAAGCTTCAAGGAATAAGGAGGATAGGAAATAAAACCAACAAAAAAGAGAAGTACTGGACATCCTCACCACTTCATCTTGTCTCCCTAAGCTCCAATTATGAAAAAATAGAGGTCTTCTTTAACAGTGAAGTGCCTCTGTTTTAGGACAGGATGTTTGAAAGGCAGTATAACTTTGGTTCTACTTTTAAAAAGCCAGTTCTACTTTTAAAAGCCATCCATACAAGGAAATCTCTAACTATTCCCTCTATAAGAAAAATCAAGAACTAAGAATGACCACAGTACACTCAACAACAGCTGAAAGCAAAACTCCAAAGTCTTTCCCAGACATTTTGATGTACAAATGAGCTTTTTCCCCACTATTACATCTTTTCATGATGAACACCTGTACTGCTTGTACTGAACTTCTGCAGCCTGCTCACACCATCTGCAGAATAACCTCGTATTCTTGCCCCAGGAAACATGCTCTCTGTGTATTTCAGTCCACTTGTCATGTAAAAGCAGCATGTTGAGTCTCTACCCCTTCAGCACCCCAATAAAGTTTTGCTTTCTACTGGGAGAAAAAATTAAGGAAAAAGGAAAATTATACTCCATGATTATATATCTTGAGGAAGGTAAATTTTGCCTCACTTCTTCCTGTGTCCTACAAGCAAAGTTGTCTAAATCAGACTACCAAAGTGTCAGAGAAATCAGAAGGCTCCTCTAGGACTACCACACAATACTTGAGCAACAGTCCAACAGCAGCTGAAAACATATGTACAAATACTTTTATTGACCTTACAATAGCTTTCACACACACACAACAAAAAAAATCGCATAACCCCACTTGCAGATGTGGATAAGCAAGGAAAACATGCTCTTCAGAATCACTGCCTGTGCAGCTTGCATGAAACTTAGTACACTGCTGCTGTCCCTCAGGAACTCTTCAAGAGGCAGAGAGGACCAAGTAAGAGGACACCAGACTGGTACAAGCCCAGTGCAGGCATTCAGACATAAAGACCCTATCTATACTTAAAAGATAACCTTAGTAACACAACACAGAAGCACAGGAGCCTGATCTGCCCATGTTCTAGCACTGCTGGCAGGCAGAATACAAGCAGGCTGCACAAGCATGCCTGGTGATCTACTAAGCCGCTTACTAGAGTACCAGATCACCGTGCATATGCTCAGGCATGTGGATTCCCATGTGTTCAGGTGCTTTCCTACTACATACTGTCAGCATGAACAGAATGTACCCAAAAGGGTAGCTTCAGAGCTAGGTAGGGTAGCTCTCCACAGCCTTTGCAGGCATACCCAAACCATCTGATCCTCCTTCATTTTGGTCTTCTCTGCCATAACTGTATTTCACAAAAATGGCCTGGGGCCATGAGAAATCACAGGTACAGATCACAAAGCCCATGAAGTGTGTTTTTGACTGCTGCCTTCTCTTTTCCCATGCCCCTTGAACATACTTCACAGAAGGAAGTATGTCACCTGTATCTAAAAAGAAACAACCCCCCAAAAAAACCTCTACATGTCAGTAGGTTGAGCTGTTCTTCACTTACCAACACCACATATAGCATTAACAGCCTGGCCCCCACTACAACAGTGGTTAAGTTTAAGGCAGCAGTTAAAGCAGGAGAGGGGACAGGTACTCTTTACACAGTACACAAAACATCAGCAGCATTACTTTCAAGACAACCATTTTCTGCATCCAACCTCATTTGTACCCAAAAATGCAAGTCATTTTTAAGTACGAATGCAGAAGGCAATCCAGTTAAAAGTCTCTGTAATCCATCATCCGCATTGAAGAATTCTAGGCCATGCAACCAAAACTCGACACAAAAATTCCTTTTCAGATACACCTGATTATCTAGTAATTATGATGTGCTAATGTTATGAGTATAATACAGTGTCTACAGGACATTCATGCCAAGTATTACACAACACCTTGCTAAGAACATGATGTTCCCTTTTAACATAGGCCAACCATAGCAACACTATATAAAACACTATAGTTGATCTAGACTAGTGATAATTTACTTGTTCTACTGCCTAGTGGTAATCTACTTGCTTTTAAACCACAAGTATACCTCATCCCACAGTAACTTGCTCATGTGCTTATACTTTAAGGGGTTAAAAAAGCTTTTCTGCAGTAAAGCACGTTTTAATATTGTAAAAGAAGTTACAGAAATAAGGGTGTGGTAAGAGCCCAGGAAAAAGAAAATTGGTTTATCAGTCTCTATCTAAACCAAACACTTCCTGGTCATAATAAAGTCTGAGGTAAAAGAAAAATACAGAGCTACTTCCAACCATTTTCCCCATTTCACTTTATCTTCATACTATGGCTAAACTCCATCAAAATCTCCGTTTACTCAACAAATGTGATTCTTCACAGGGGAGGAATATTACCATAAAAAAGTGTTGTGCAGGGACAGGCTTAAGTAAGTTTATTTGATAAACTAAGTTGTTACATATTTTAAACTTATGACTGGAAAAAAAAAAGTGGAAAAGATATTACTTCAAAAACGGCCACAATATCATGTTTCTTTAATGCCTTTTTGTGGAAATCCAAGAGGAACAAGAGTAGAGCTGTAAAAATGAAGATTACTTAGATTTTCACAGATAGTATTCATGTGTTAAAATAAATATAGGAAGCCTACAATAAGTCCTACCAAATGACAAATAAACAAAAAGCCCAGCAAAACCATGTAGTCTTTGGATCATAAACAAAACCAGAAAACCTACTGAATCTGAAGAAAGTACACAAAAGCCAAAATACTGCTTTCCATGCCTTTACCTTCTGGACTAGGTCAAGCAGAGCTACACTTTACTTCTTCACAGGGCAGGACAGGCCACGCTCTTTCACTGCAGAGTGTTGGAAACTTATGCCAACTACTCAACTAAAGCATTCCCCCTTCTACCTTGGAAAAAAACCCAAACACCTGAAACAGCCAAAAAAAGGTCAAAACTAAAGGATACTACTTTTTTCCTCTACTCGGGGCCAAAGGTCCTCTCTTTTCCATCATGTCTTACTAGTGAGGTAAACAACCTCCACAATCCAGAACAAGGACTCCACACCTCAGGACAGTGTCCTAATCACAAGGCTAATGGCAAGCCTTGGATGAAGCGAGGGCACAGTCCAGTTCTCCAGTGAAACTTCCTCACTTTGCAGAAATAATGCAAGTTTCAGTAAGAAAGGGCAAAAAGAAAGATCACAAGACCATGCAAACACACTTGAGCATAAGCAAGAAGGAATGTGATGTTACAGAACAGTAACATGGGCACTCTCCCTAACATGAGTCAAGTACTAGGCCCTGCTCCCAAATTTTGTATTCAAGAGCCACTGTCTAAAGTGCATAAACAGCATTATGTCCAAGGCTGAGAAGATCAAGGACACATACAGATGCTGAAGCACTCTAGAAGGCAAGAAAAGTTTGAGTTTCCTCAAGCTCAACTCCCTCAAACCATCTAATATACAATAGGATCCGTTTATGGAATGGGACCACACCATCGAGGCCTTAGCTGTCAGCTTGGCACCCTTAAGTTTTATCAACAACCTTACATTATCAAAATTAACCATTTGCATTCACATAGCTATTCCTCACTGCCATTATTGTGATTAGTTCAGATTTTACCTTGACAATAAGCAAAGGCCAGCTCCAAAAGATAGCTGCAGTTTTGACAAATGTTAACTAACATGAACTGTCATCTGTAAACAAACCCTGTGGTTAAAATTATATTGGCAACTTGAAACAGTTTCTCACTATACTAAATCAGCTTTTGAGTCTACTTTTGACTTGATCAGACAATGCCACCACTAGAATCATTACAGAATTTCCACCTTTTCCCCTTTACTTGTAAATGCATAAGGAGTAGCTATTCAATCTCAGATGTACATACAAGATGCTAAACCGGAGTCTTACATTTGGAAAAGAAAAAGATAGCTCTCAGCCTAAAAACATAAACCAGCATGTTTCCACAAAATCCTTCATAAACACGGTTTCAGCCAAGTTACTGTTTCACTGGAATACAATTTCAAAGTGCTGCAGTTTCCAAGTACCAGAGATCTCATACTGGCCTCTCTGGGGGCTTTTTAATCTGCTTTGGTACACAGAGCAACCCTATACCCTATCCTAACCTCTTACAAAAAGTCAGTTGTAAAGTGTCAGCTTGATTCTCGCCATACTGCTCATCTATCTGCATGAAACTATACTTACATAAACTGTTTTGTAATCATGCATGCAATAGCATGCAACTAATGTCAACAGCAGCACAACCACACGGTCTCAAGGAACAAAGTGTCCTTGCAACTGTGGGAAGCACAAAAAAGAAACCCACAGCACTTGTTGCCTACGCTACCTGTAGCTCACGCATCTCAGCAGCGCGCCGAGATGCTGTAACTCACTGACGCGCAGCTCCTCAGGCGAAAAAGGCCACCCAGCCAGCCGAGGGGGACGGCCGAGTGCGGGGCCGCGGTCCATGCTCGCCGGGCCGGGACCCGCGTGTTCCCCAGAGGTGCTACCCGCGTCTGGTTGCGCCCCCTCCAAACCTCGGCACAGATCTTTCGCACAGATGCGGTCGCAGCCCGCGCCCCGCAACCGCCAGAGCGGAGCCCCGCGGCCGCGCCGAGGGACCGGCCCCGCCACCACCGGGTCCCCCGCGGCCGCGGAAGCCGCAGCCGCCCCGCCGCGCTCCCCCTCCACACCGGCCTGGCCGCCGCCCCGTGGTGCCGCCACCCCGGGCCGGACGCGGGCGGGGCACACGGCCGCCCCCCTCCCGCTCTGAGGTGGGGGTCGCCGCCGCCTCTCGGCGACCCGGCCCGGTGCCACACGGGCAGAGGGGAGGGGGCGTGACACCGGCGCCCCACGGAGCCCCAGCTCCCACCCCGGGCTGAGTTGAGGGTGTCTGTGCCCCCCTCCCGGTCCCGATGGGCGGGGGGCGTCTCACACTCATTCCTGGCGCCCCGTCTGAACAGGGAGTCAAAGCCGGCGCCCCCTGCCCCCTCTAAGGTCTGAGATTGGGGGGGGGGGGGAGGGGGGAAGGCGTGTCACAGCCGCCCCCTCCCCAGTTTGAAGACAGCCCCACCCACGCCTCCCCGGCGGGCCCGGGGGGTCCAGCGGGCCAGACCCCCACGGCGCCGCCCGCCCCACCGGGGGCCCCAGCCCGTCTCCCCGGCAACGGCAGAGCCCCGGCGCGCGGGGGTTACGTAACCTCGGCCCAGCGGGCGGGGAGGAGGGGGAGCCCCTCTGCCCCCCACGGCTGCCGCCCGCCGCCCCCACCCGGGCGCCTGCAGGTCCCCCAGCCCCGGCCGGTGGCGCGAAGAGCGCCCAGCAGAGCCCGACTCACCACGCACTCCACGTCCACCTAGCCCGGCGCAGCCCGGCACCGACTTCATACAGGCAGAAACGTGACTGAGCCCGGAGAGCCCGCCCCACCCGCACGGCCATTGGTTGCGGACGCGTGACGCCCGCGGGGGACGGGGGCGGGGGCGGGGCGCGCACCTCCCCCATTGGCGGCGCCGGACGCCGCTCATTTTACATAAGCCTCACGTGTGGCACCATGTTTCCATCGGCAGCCACGATCGCCTCCGAGCCTGCCCCGCCAGCCCGCCCCTCCCCCGCCGCGGACGCGTTTCCGCCGTAGCACTCACCGCCGGCGCCGCGCTCCCTCCTGCCGCGGCCGCTCCGCGCCGCTCCCCTCACTCCCCTCCACCCGCGCTCCCCCTGCGCCGGCGGACCGAAGGGCCGAGGAGGGCAGAGGTTACATCACGCCTGAGGGAAGTGGCTCTGTCCCGCCCCCTCGGAGCCACCGTGACGTCAGGGCGCGCCCGCCCGCTGGGTCGGCTCGCGGGGGACCGTTGGCGGCTGGGCCTCGCGCCCCGCCCCGCCTCAGCTAGCGAGCGCGTGGACGGCTGCCAACGGCCGCGGCGCGCGCCTGGCCCGCTGAGGGGAGAAGCGGCAGGGCGGGGCGCGTTGCCCGGGAGCGCCGCGCGCAGGCACCGCACAGCGCCTGCCCGGCTAGGGGCGGCCGCGCTGCGCGCACAGCCGCGGTCCAAGGCAGGTCAGGAAGCGCTCCCGCCTCTGAAGAGACTTCTGAGGCGGCGCCGCCGCTAACGGCCTGGCGGGACCCCGAGCTGCGGGGAGAGGGAAACCAGCCCAGCCGGGAGAGCCTCGCGCCCCCGGTGAGAGGGTATTGACGCGCCGCCCGCCTGCGCAGTCTGCCCTGCCGGGGCCAGCCAACGGCCTGCCGCCGGCTCGGCTCGCTTACATAAGGGAGAAGCGCCCGTATCCCGTTTCCTGGTGTTGCCGCCCGTGCTGGGTGCACGCCCTGAAGTTTCGAAACTGACCCCGTGTATTGTTCCGAAGTTGCCGGGTCACAAGCCAAAGTGCAGGAGCGGTGAGCGTAGAGCTTTACCTTTCTCTGGCACCATCCGGTTAGCATCAGTTTGTATAACTCCAAAAACGGTTAAACTAAGAGTTTCCGAGGCATTAAAGGTATGTACCTTTCCCTTGGGAAAAATAGTTCCTGATATGCTAATTACCATATAATTACTTTCCATTCCAAATGTGCAAGAAACAATTTTTCATATTCATTCCAAAAAATTAAATCTTTTCCCCTTCTGTTTGGACAAGACATTCCGAGAGCATTGAAATTTCCCATCTATGTAAGAAAAAAAAAAAAATCTTGTGATGTTGGTCACAGAGGTTTTTGCTCAGGCCCCTGTGCCATCCTAAATTACAGAGATTTGAGTTGCTAGAGTTCAGCAGTGAGATTACCTGCTGTTCATCATGTTAAGTGGTACTGTTCTAGCCTCCACATCTTCCAAGGCTGAGCAGAGCAATCAGTAGCTGAGAAATTAATGATAACTTATCCAGATTCTGAACTTCCTTTATCTTCATAATCGTACGTGGCTATGCAAAAGAAGGAACAGAGGACATGCAAAAGCGCTCTCAGTCTTGGTGTGAATACAGGAGTCTGGTGTAACAGCATTTTTACACTCGCTGCATACGTGCAGTTGCTCCATAGGGTGTAATGCAGTAGAGAGCCATCAGGGTTTCCACTGTTTATCTGCAAAATGAGGTTAATGCCGCTTCCCTCCCTCACTGTGGTGTTAGGGATAAGTCCATTAGGTACATAGATATTTAAGCTATGACTGTTACAGAAACAGCCTGTGAGTAAAGTACTGTGAAGTATTTAACTCCTGGAGAGGAGAGGGGGTGGGCAGCGGAAGCATTAGGACCAGATACTGCAACTGGATTTGTGGCAATGCACAAGTCAGCTTATCAGGATCCCATTCTTAGTGTGCACTCCTCTGAGGAGCCTAATTTAAAGACTAATCCTAATTAGATATTCTCTGTGTAGTTTGGTCAACTTACTGTTGCTGTTATGACTTCACATCCAAAATTTCATCATCTTTTCTAAGTTCTCTCCTTTAGGGTTGGAGGGATGTAGAATGATATTCTTGGTTTCCATCAGATGATGTTTTTTATGTGCCAAAAATACCCATCTCTGTCTGTGTGCTAAGGACTATACCTCTTACTACAGATTCAAAGTAAGGCACTTCAACCAAGGCAAAACTTTGAGATTCCTGCCTGGCCCCATCAGAGTGCAAGCATGAGGAGCTGGATACAAACTATGGCACTGCACTAGAGCTGAATGAGTTTCCAGAACAAACGGAATAGGAGACACATGCATCACTGTAGCTGAGCATGCTAGTCCTAGCAGGCGAACAGTAATCAGTACCAGGTACAGAAATAGCCAGTACGTTTTCCATCCTAGTAACTACCAGAGGCATTACTTGAGTTCTGCTTACTTTAAAGGGATACTAAACAGTTATTTTGGGCAAGCTTACAGGAATCACTTTTAAGTTCTGTTCCTGACACCTTTTAGTGCTTATAGCCTTCTATTTAATTTACCAAAAAAAACGGGAGAGACAGTGTTACTCAAAATGTGATTGTGCATCTTGAACCAGTTCAGGCCAAATTTTTCTGTTGTGCCAATTTTCTTGAAGTTGCAATCATGTATAGAGACAAGTTATTGCAGGCAACATGAATATGAAATAACAAGGCGGCAGGCACATGGCTTCTAGAGGAGTGAATATTACTACTGACTCAGTAGCCCATCTGCAAAGAAACAAAGCAAAAGAAAATGGCTGCAAAATGCTACAGGACAAAATTGTTTTGATTTTAAGGTCCCTCTACCTAGTAAGTAGCTATAGCATAAGGTTTTTAATAGTAGCATAAGTAAAATATGTTTGTGTGTGCGTTGTACAAAAAAAAATTTAAAGAGCACAAAGATTGTAACAAAAACATTTAAATGGTTGTAGGTTTTTTCCCACTTTTTTTTTTTTATTCAGCTGTAACTCTTGGAGCATGGTGAGAACGAATCATTCATCTGTAAGGCAAGCCTTTTGTATACATCTGTTTCACCATATAACATATCACATCTCGCACTAACGTTCATCCAAAGCGGCTTTTGGTTAGTGAGGTGGGGCACTGTCCTGCTTTAAATTCTACCTGGCTCCCTCATTTGGTTTTGCAAGGTGAGTATCGGTCTGTATGAAACACCATGGAAGACAGCAGGCCTTAAGTAGGGTCCATCCATAAGCAGGCAAGTTTGGGCCTTGCCGTTTTCTATTAACTGCATAACTAGCATTGCTCAAACTGCACTGCTAATATGTCATTTTCACATACTATTGAATCTCTTCCTTGCCTAGCTTTTTTCCCAGCATAGTATCTTTCTGAAATCACAAAAGATTAATTGGTAGAACTAGGCCTTTTCTTTTCTTTTTTCTTCTTTTCTTTTTTTTTACTGCAAGGACTTTACATGGAAAAAGAGTAATTTAGAAAAGCTTTTTTAAAATGAAATCCCCTGCATCTCACACTTTCCAATATTATCAGAACTTCCTTCACACACACACAGCATGGTGAACCTTTTCCCAGCATACTTAAAAAAAATGAATTTTTGCTTAACAAAAGTATTTAAATCAGTTATGATAAGCAGCAATATATTGACAGTATCAACATTTTTTGGGAAAAAAAAATCAAGTCTTCCAATGTGGAGGAAAAAAAAAAAAGGGCATCTGAGACTTCCTAAAAACTACCAGAGGATTGCTTGCTTAGGTTTGCTACTGTTAAAAAAATAGGACTCATCTTTTTCAAGTAACTATACTTCCCTATCCACTTGTCCTCTTGAGGAGTTACCTGTTTTAAGTCATACCAGAGCACTGACGGAACTGTATATTGTTTAAAAAAAAAAAAAAAATCAATATTTTGCAGCTGGAGCCCACATGCTAATTCTTCATTTCCTCTGTCTAATTACTCATCATTTACAGTGACGCTGACAGTCATTGATTCTTGCAAAGATCCGGAAAGACTTTTTTGCTAATGAGCAAAAGGCGTCACTGTTACTGTCTGTACAGACAAAGGATGAGGGAAGGAAAAAACCCACTTTCCTCATTACCTGTGAATATATGGACAGGTTTTTCTAAAAGCATTACAAAGTGTAGGAACAAACTATAACAAGCACAAAGATAGCCATATCCACATATAGTCTTGAAAACTCTTTTATTAAAATGTAAAGGAACATAACAAACATGATAAAGAACTCCAACTCAAGTTCCTGGTAAGTTCTGCAGCTCAGAAGTCCTTTGCAAGGGTGTGTGGCTGTCCCCAGCCAGAAGATCTTTCTTAAAGACTTCTGAGGAATGTTAGTTTTTCATTCTGTCCCCATTCTTACTGTTTTCTAGTTATTTTTATTAATTCAGTTTCTGTTGGCAACTTAAGTGTAATTTTAAGTTCCAGATACCTTGAAAAGTTACACATAAAGGAGCCCTGAATTGTTCGTTTTTAAAATGACTAGTAGGATACAAATGGAAGGGTTGTATCTCACTACTGTGACTACATGTGCTGATCCCCAAGTCCATTAACTTGATTTCAAAAGCAAAATACAGTTCTGGGCACTCCAGGTCTGGGATCCTGCTGTTTCGTGTGTATTAGCAACTCATTTTCTGCAGTCAGCCTCACAGAAGGCTGGAGAGCGCCCGAAATTAAATCCACGGTGCTGACAACGGGTTTTAAGCTTCCTGTATAACTCAGAGAGTGCTAGTTTGTGATTTCGCAGTGTACCTAAGGTGATCAAAGACCTTACACATCCACCAAAAGGAACAGTCCTACCACCTCCACTGAGTTAAAAATTAGAGATTATGCAACTGTACTGTCAGCCAGATGAGGGAACTAATTTGACTGAAAACATCCCATGAAAGAAGTTTTTGATTGGATCACATCACAGCTGCAGGAGCACAAAAGCCAAAACAAAACAGGATGTAAGAACACGTTTTGAGTTGGAGCAAGTGTCCAAGACTGATTGTACATGGAATTACAGAGTTACAGAATCACACAGAATCACTAAAACAAAACTTGCATGTCATTAGACTAGCCTAAGAGTGCTAGTAAGAGATGCCAAACAGAAAAGTGCATCCTCATTCCTGCCTACTATGTTGGATTTACATACTCTCTTCTGCCCTGAAAGAAAGTGACTACATCAGGTTGGGGTTCACCATTCAAAACTATCCGGACTCACAAGACAAAGACAGCTTTCACAAGGTTTCTGAGCTGATCTAATGTTTCCCTTTCATCAAGGGGGGTGCAGTGCTGCTCTTCACTCTATCCCTGCCACCACTACAACCAAGAGTAACATGGTAGCAAGGTGATGTGGTCTTGACCCTTCCTTTTGCCCACTCTCCTACTCACTAGGCCCCTCAATGAGACAGTTCAATTTGTTAATCTGTCAGAAAGCTTTCTGAGTTAGTTTCCCACCTATTAAGCAACTGAATCTTCTCCCTTTGTGAGAAAGTACACTTCTGAGTCCATGCATGGCATGGACAGGGCATGAGAAAGCTTAAAGGCAATGAGACAGCAGAATAACATTTCAACATCTTTTGATACCTGAGGCACACTACTTTCTGGATTAAACATGGCCACACATAGCAGATGTCCTTGAGACACCCGGATTCCTCAACCCACACCTAAGCAGCCAGGCCTATGGCCGGGTGCTGGGCCTATAACACAGTGTATCCCAACCCTTGACTCCCCACAACCACTGATTCTTATGCATGCTCTTGGAATTGGTTTAAATTGGTTTAAACTCTGTATTTACTGACCAGAGTCAGTTTACTGACCTCCATCGCATTTATGATCTCCTTTTGAACTCACTTCAGTAGAGTGAAGCATTATCAGTCTCTTACAAAATTGGAGTGAGAGACACACCTTCCTTTAAAAATAGAATAAGGACAGAGAGACAAGAGCTGGGTACTGGTCTCCCCATCAGTAAGCATTTATGCAATTTTTATTAAATAGTCATTACATAAAATGTTGGACTAGGTCTTGGAATGGGATTGGAGCTGGGCTCTTTCTTGTTTCCAGGTAAACTCCTGATCATTGTGCCACAAAGTCATGCTGCTGCTCTTAGCTACTAGTAATCTAGAGGCACACTTCTTCCGTAATTTGGTCTCATTTTTAAGAAACAGATTATGACATTAACAGATTATAACAGAAACATTTGTGAGAAACTGGATGCTAAGTAGCACACTAGCTAGAATCTGTTCCAACACACCTACAGCTCTCCTCATTGCAGTCATAGGCATAATTTAAGCCAGACAATCGGGCATTCCTTCTACTAAGAATACTAATTATAGATCAGTGATTTATAGTTGCTGAGGAAGGAAGAGCCAAATTTTAAATGAGAAAGTGCCTTTTTCTGTATAATTCTGAAGAGCGTCTCAATTAAAAACACTTCATTTTCAGATTGAGTTTCCCATTACTGTTCTGCCTCAATTAGTTTTCCAGGGTTAGTCCACACATGAGCTGTTTTGAACTGAACGTTGCTGCTACTGAAGTCAGTGGAAGCTTGGTTTTGTTTTCAGGAGAGGGTGTATACTGGCTGGCTGAGTTTGCTTCAGGAAGACAAGCCTGACATACCTGGCCACACTACTGGAAAACAAAGTAGGGATTTTAATAAGCTTTTCAGGCACTGCAGAAGTCCCTCGTAGACTAAGTCAATTCAAGATACTTCAGTAAATAAAGTTTCACAGACTGTGTTCACAAATAAATTGAAAATTTCTTATAAGCAATCAGAAATTCTTTTATTTTAATAAATTGAAAGAAAAAGAGAAAGGATAGATCACTTTGTACCCTGTCATTGATCCACAGCACCAAGGAGTGAAGGACTGATACAAATTCTGTTAGGATAACTCCCTTTGATTTAACTAGCTTGGGGAACTTGCTCTAAAGACGACAATAATTGAAACAAAGAGAGCAGAAAACTTTCCCATCTTTATGGATTATCTGGTGTTTAATTGGTATGAGCTTAACTACAGCCCTTTCCTCAGTGCAGCTCTAGGGAGACTTTCTTCACCTACCTGGTTTCCAAGGTATACAATTTCTTGGAAATTATGTGTCCAAAATATTCTTGTGACTTCTTCCTATTTGTCACATTTGTAGACACTGGCCAATAAATTTAAAATTACCAGGTGAATGGGGAGAGGCAAGCAAGCAGACAGAATCAAAGTGATCACATGAGCCTTATTTACATAGACAAAGACTAAAATATAGTACTTATTGTCATAATGAAACACATTTTATCCACTTGTAACATGTGATACTCCATTAGCGGTAGGAGACCTTTGGAATTCAATGCTTTGGTTGTGTAACTACACAATAAAAAAAATAAAACAAGCAGTTTAATTCAGTCAAAAGGAAAAAAAAAATCCCTTACATTCCTTAAAGGAGAAAGGTTAAAGGGCATAAAAGGGAAGCAGGAATTAGTAATCCTAAGTAGTATTAGCTAATTGTAGCTCATTAGAGGAAAGGCTAGTGTCATCTTAAAGCACTGTGCTACAGGAAAGCTAAGGAAGTACATTTGAGAAAAAAGGGGTAGTTAGAGCAAAACAAAAAGACTGAAAGAAATCTTACCTCGCCAAAAAAGCAGAGCCATGAGATATGCCTCCTGTAGTCAATTATAAAACTGATGTAAGGCTCATGGTTTCCTTGGTGTCTGGGTAGAAAACTGGGTAAGCAGCAGGATTTATTTTTTCCTAGTGGGTCTGAAAAGCATATCCAGCTGCCTTTCACCCCTTTTATCAATCTGGGTAATTTACAATGATTATTTTGTGTCCCCAGCCCTACTCTTTCACAGTGCATTACTAACCAGCTATTGTTGTTAATAATACTGGTAGCTTTTGCTGTCTTCATTTAATGCTGAAGAAAGCAGCACTTAGTTAGGTAGGCTGATTCCTCTCATGCAGTAATAGCATTCTTTTTCTTTTTTAAATGAATACAGTGCAGGGAAAACAGTGACTCGGGGCAGCCTTAGAGTACATCTGCATTGCAGGGACAGCCTATGAAGGCATATTCAAGCCAGCTTTAAAATAGTAGGAACTCGCTAGATGGGTACAAAGCTCAGCACGGATGGAAAGCCCACCCAAGGAGCTCAGTCAGTGCGAAGGCATTTAGCCCATTCTGCTAGAGCATTCCTCCAGCTGGTTAGCACAAAGCAGGTTTGGGCAGGCTGGTCTCTGCTGCAGGTATCCTCCCGAGTGGTGGTGCCTAAGAAGTTTGCTGAGGTTATTTCTTTATGTGTTCTCCTGCTCATGTGACTACTAGAAAGAAGATAACTTCCCCCTGCAGAAAAGCTTTATAACCTTTACTTTGTTATTTTGCACCTGGTCCTACCTGGGGTTCACTAGCAAGAGTTACCAAGCTTAAGTTAAGAAGAATGATAAAAGCAACATGTGTTTTGACTAAACTTAAGGGGTGTATTTAAACACTAGGCTCACCTACATCTACTTCAGCTGTTAACCAAAATTAGTTGTGAAGCTTTGTCATCTCTGCTCTTCTAATCTCAATTAGTCCAAGGCATGTGCACATCTCTTCTTGCAGAACGGAAGGCAAATTTGAGTTTCATCAGAATTTCCACCCCACCCCCATATAGTATAAAATAAGTTACCTACTGTGGCATTTAAGCAACTTTACTAAAACCAAAAACTGAGTAATTTTAAAACTAAGCTGTCAGTTTGTCCTTACCTGCAAGTCAAAGAATTTACCAGTCAGGCCAATTTAAACCTTTCCTTGCCTTTACCTCTAGAAGGAACAAAATAGGTCTGAACACCAGCAGAATTTGAGGTGTTTTGGCCTAGTCAGAGAGGATGCATGTGCTACTCTTCAAGGCACTTCAGAAAGCAAACCAAAAAAGGGAGGGTTTTTAAAATGACCGATTTTATACTTCACTGGAACCTAACAGCCAATGAATCAACTTTTGTCATACACTGACTGTCTACTGAGACAACATCTCTTCTCAAGCAATCAAAGTGCATTGTGTCACTATCTAAAAGCCATTACCTCAGTGCAAACTTGATCATTAGAGCTTGGACTCAGGTCCTTCAGAAATACAGATTAGTGCTCAAGATCAGAGACATGGCGCTCCACAATGCTGTTACATGTAACCACGCCTCAAATCTTGAGATGGAGCATCTTGTGATTCACACTGACTTAATGCGAATGTCAGTTACAGAAGCCAAATCGATGTAAAGAAACTCCTTCCCCAGTCATGTCGTGGATTACAGTAAAATGAATTGTGTAGGGAGACCATTAACAAAATATATTTGAAAACTGCACTGTGCCCATCGAGACACAGCCATTATTGGTGAAGTGAATGCACTCTATTGTTGGCAAGTTAATTAGGTATGATCGGTCCACTACAATCAAACTGAAACTATAGGAGAAGACCTAGTATGAGGAGTAGTGTATTGCACATTCAGAAAATTATGCTGTTATTTGCATGTTGTAATGCTAAATCTGAGATGATCCCTCAGTTCCACTTATATAATTGAGATTTTCTGTTGTTGTTGGCATCCGTGGAGTTGAGATTTTATAATACCAAAACTATTTCACAAATAGACTTCAAATGTTAAAAATTTACCCTGACGTTATCATTTCTATGATCTACTTTCTCAAAAAGAGTTTTACCAAAGTGTTGATATACCACAAGGTGGAGAAGCATAGGCATAGCAGGATTTAATTTCTTAGCCCCTTGTTAAGAAAACTGAGTGTGGAAGTTGAGCACTCCTGGGTGTGAAGTCACCAATTCTTGATGGCTTGGTCAGACTAAATACAAATCTTATTTGCAGAACCCTGTTCCCAGCTCAACTCAATTATTATCATCATCAAGGATGATGATCCCTCCTCAGCACACCAACATTTTGTATTTCTAAAGCTTTTTGTGTTTAAAACCAATGTTTTAAATCATGTTCATTTGACATGTTCATTCACTAGTATTGTTAGTATTGGCATGTCAGTATGTGCTGCTAGAGGTGATTACATTACAAGAGCTCAGACATCATCAGAGAAGCAGTAATTGTGGAGGGACAGTTCTTTCAAACATGCTCCTGCAGCAGAGTAAGTGGCATGTGAGAATGCTGTGCAGAGCTGACTGAAGAACTCTTTGTTCTCCCTTCAGTTCTAGTTTACTGACTTTGGTGAAACCAGTTATTAAAAGGGAAGGTAGGGAATGTACTTAAATGAGTCATGTTTCTTCTATGACTGTCAGACTACATCCGTAACTGGTTCAGTAGCTCTATTCAACTGGTGAGGTCATTCCCATGCAGCACATGACACAGGGAGCCTTTGTACAGACAGCTGCAGGCAACATGCTTCATATTGGCTCCTGACTTAACAGGTGTTCCATGAAGGGATCAACAAGAACTTCACGTTGATGCAGCATTTTCTGATGCCTGCAAGAGTACAAGAAAGACCTAAAACACATGAGAAACTTAGAGCCTTTCCTTCTAAGGCAAAAGTGCATTTATATTATATACTTGTTTTTTAAACAAGAGTTGAAAGAGTTTATTAAGGATGAATGAGACAACATAATCAGTCACCCTGAGCAATGCCAAACCAGAGAATGTCAGTATGCAGGAGGCCACCTTGGAAGCATCAGGAAACTACAAAGACCTTGATGGCTTAGTCAAAGTGTGCAGCCGTTGTGGCTAGACACAAATTTTCTGATTTCTTTTTTCTGTAGAGAAAGTGGGGAACATAAGAGTTCAATGAAATGATTTGAGAAGTAGTAGCTCTTGTAGACAAGAGGGGGAACAATATTCTCAAATTCAAATTCAGCACCATGAAACAGAGAACGGGTGGGATGAAGCAGAGAGGGAGAATGAGGCACTGCCAAAACCACAAAGAAAAATGCCGTTAAAAAAAGTTACAAAAGTAACTGATGTACAGGAGACAAAAAAGAGATCTGAAGAACTGTTAAAATGAATGTCAGTTACGGCAGAATGGTTAACCCAAGGGATAGACAATGCAGTTTAATCCTGTACAGGCAAATTGTTGAACAAATTTGTTTTGCGTTTGAGATCGAGTCTGACACTGTTGGCATCACTTGTGAAATAAATTCACTAGAATAATGGAGGGGTGACTGACAATGCCCATGCTGTCGCTGCCACTGTTGGCCTTTTCGCGGGCTGCACACCACAGGGTGGTTACTGCTTGCTGGGCCGGACGCCGCCTGAGCCCAGTGCAGACTCACTTCGGGGCACCGCAGCAGGCAGGCGGCTGCACTGCCGGCTGGCTCAAACCTGGAAATGGGTCTTTTTTTTTTTCCCCGTCCATTAAGGCAGTTTTAAAAGCAATACAAGATTTCTTTTTAAATATTTTGTTATTTATTTAAAGCAAAACAAAGTTTAAAAGACAACTTGCTTTCTGGCATTGCACATACTTAGTGATGTGCCCACTCTTGTCAACACATTTTAAGGAGGTGAGAGCAGTTCTGCAAATCTCTGCCAGAAGCCCCTACAAATTCTGCTGTGGTCTGCGAAGAGAAAACAATCGGGAATAGATTGAAAATAGATAGAAAACCTACTAGTTTGGGTGCATTGAGATTTGATTCCTCCCTCATGTCTGAGTCAAATAGGAGCAAGACACATATGCTGAAGGGCTCACATTTAATGATTATGTACCTTTTTGCTTCTCCTCTTTTTCAGACACAGATCATGTTAAGTGTGATGTGTTGTACAGCTATATAAGGCTGAAGAAGAGTTCACACTGCACTTAATCATGTATTAATGATCTAACTGCCCAAAGACAATTTTGTAATAAGATCCAGACACAGGGATGCCTGTAAGATGGTGGTGTCTTAACGGCATCAGAAGACATTTCAATATCCTACGTGAGAGCCGATAAGTCTACATACAGCCAAGGGAAGCTCACAATGGGCACAGCACCACCAAAAAAACCTGCTTATATGGCCGGCTTAGCTTTGTCACTTCATAAGCCTTCAGGTTCTAGGCTTAGCTGTGGGCTGGCTCTTTGTCTAGATTAGACAGGACTTGAGGATGCTGCTTTTGCCTACAGCTCCCCAGAAATGCCTTTTCTCATCAAGACAGACTGCTACTCTATTTTTTCCATCTTGCTGCCAACCCTAGGCATCTCAGAAATAATAGCATTTTCAACCAGCATTTGTGTTCAAAGGGAACAGAGATGTCTGAATAGTCAAGAAATGCTTAAGCAGTGAGTGCAGTAAGCAAGAATTTTACTTTTGGTATACTAACACCTCTGTGGAAAAAAAAAAAAAAATCACTCAAACTTTCAGACTTTTGAGTGAAAAAAAAGACCCTGAAATGAAACTATTAGTTGATTGCCTACCACAGGCAACATCTCAGGCCACTTAGTTACCATTTGGCCAGGCATTGGAAGCATCACCAGGATTTGTTTTGGTGGTAGAGGCAGGAGAATTTGAATCAAATTTATCCTTGAGGATATTGCTTACTATTGTTTCACCAGTGATAACTTCATTGGTCCTAAGCTATAGAGATACGAGTAAGATATTTTAAAAAAAAAAAAAAAGGCATCAAGTGTAGCACAGGATAATTAGGATGACTGCCGTGAGGGTGGGAGGATAAATGCAGTTGTGAGAAATACTAATATGGTAGTAGGATGTTTCAGTTTTCTTTAATAGAGACAATGAAATGTTTGTGCCACTACATACAGCATTTGGTGAGCCTTTACTTGGAACAGAGCACTGACTACAGACCAGCTTCTCTGGTCACCAGAGGCTGACTGTCAGGATGACTAAGGAGGACATGGGCTAGTCAAACTGAAGAAAAATAGCAAAGAAAAGAGTAAGAACTATACATTGTTCCTAGATAGTAACCAGGACATTAGAAAAAGTTTCCTAGCCAGCTCAAGAATTAAGTTCAGAACGAGCTTTCTAGAAGACTGAAGGGGGCAAAGAGTGCATGTGGTTATCAAATGGTGCCTGATAAGCAGGTGGGGCAAAACTGATCCAGACAGTTCCTGGTGATAAAAAATTGAACTTTGTTATTGGACCTTGTAGGTGTCTCCAAAGTGGTTTGAAAGGAGATGGAATTGTTCTTTACCAGTGCAATATGTACATTGTAATAGCCCCGTATTTCAAGGCTTCCTTTGTCTAGAAAGCTATATAAAACTGGTTTAGTTTCCCAGCTCCTCAAGCAGTATTAATCCCAGTGTTCCTTGTGGCATTACAGTTTCAGATGCTTGCTTTCTGCATCCTATTCACAGTTAAACTAACTCACTGGATTCTGAGCTGAGAAAAGGAATTTCCCCCCACCCCCCGCTCATTTGACCTAAGCTAGGGAGAATTTTTAGATTTCTCTCCTCTGTAGCCTTTTTGGATCATTAGGAAGGAAGTTTAACAAACTCTGGGTTGATGCAGGGCTATACGATGCTGGTGACACCCTCGATCTATCCAGTTCTTTCAGTGCACTGTAGTTACAGCTTACTACAGATACATCAGAGAGGCATGCACTGTATGGTATTGGGAAGTCTTTCCATGCTCCTGGTGAAGCTGGACTATGGAGCAGGTGTTTTCTAGGCTAACCCAGAGAATATGTAAATAACATGATGCTATATTGTACGTGTTCTAGTAAAAAAGAACAACCTGTGAGTTACTAGAGAAGCACTAGAAGTTTAGTTATCAAATCCATGGGCTACACTGAACAGAGCAAAGCCAACAGAAGGTAGAAAAGACAGGCTTACTTGCCTTTGTAAAGCAGTTCAGCTAACAGCTGTTAAATTATAACCAGACTGTTCAGATGCAAACGGAGAAGGCAAGGGTCTTATTTCTGCAGAATCATTCTAAAAGCTGCCTTAAAAGTGCAGTAACTCAGTGCATTCGGTACAAGGAAGTTCCCATGTATTTAATATGTCTACCACATCACAGTAAGAGCTTTTGATAATAGCTGCCCAAACCACAGGTGGTGTTACAAGGTTACGCTCCCCCTGATTTGAAACACCTGGGAAAGCAAAAAAATATGGTTTGGTTTTATAGTAGTCATCATCACTGCCTAGCTCTCCCTCATATAGAGCTTTAGCAGTCTCAGGATTACCTGCTTTTCTTCTCACATGCAGTTCTGCCCATCTTTAGTCATGTAAGATTTTTAAATTTTATTTTACATCTGTCAGGAGCGCTTAAAAACATCTTATTAAAAGCACTTACCTCCATGTACTTCAGTTCACAAAGCAAAGTATGTAGACAGTCACTTCAAGGTTTGTTTTGTCTTTGAGGTACCTTCTATTGACTTTCCAAAGCATACACAAGTCCCTGAGCTCTTCACACCACATAATTTAGTAACCCCTAAGAAGTAGTCCTTCCTTTTGCTCCCTGAACTTCCATTAATTCTGCAAATCTGCTATCTGAACAGCATGCAAACATACATAAGATTTTTCATATAATCTTACTCATTCTGCCATCTTCACCTTAAACTCTCCATTACATTACACGTAATTTCATTTTCACTTGGTTTCATCATTTGCTAGAGTTCTTTGTAAGCTCAAAAGTCAGAAATTAGGACATTTTGTTTCAACAAAACCAAGCTAAATATGCAGCCTAACTACAAAAGTGCTAATGGAGTATTAGCCCATTGTGCTCTCTTAATTAGCATAAGCCTCATTTTGGCTTTGATCATTTTCTGGTGTTCTTCACTATCGCATTCATATGCACCAATCAACCTAATTTACCCTCTCACTTAGTCCTTATTTGCTATTTCATGTAGACTAGAATATGCATTGTATGAAATAAATTGATGGCTTTTTTCCAGCTCCTCCTTATAGGCTCATAGTGCCCTCTATTTATTGCCAGTTGTGCTAAGGGTTACCAAGGAAAAGTCTATAGTTTTACTAATAAAGCACTGTCGTATGAGAAGGCATCTTGACATTATCTGGTTTTGGTGTGTTTGGCTGGGGAGAAATGATGCTGTGCCCTTTATATGTGCTGAGTTGATCTGCAACAAAATTAGAAGAGCTGTTGAGTAACACCCCATATGCATGAAGGTACAGAGCTACCTAGGAGTTGCTGTGATGCTTATATATTTTAAAATGTAGATGTAGCCACTAGGAGGGGGAGAAAAACAGCTTCCAACTCATGTCCCTTCAAAGAGCTTAATTACTTGTTAGGAATAATGATGGCAACAGTTACCGTGCCCCATTAAGCAATCACACTAGTGGCCAGCATCAGCTGTTTCAAGTTAAGGCACAAGATGCTCCTGCAAGAGTCTGTATCCCTCTCACAAAGAATCCTGCTTTCTTCATTTAAAAAATGTGTCCAAAGTACACCAAATTTGTGAACTAACAGTATCTCGCGGCAACAAGTTCCCTGAGTTCACTGTGTCCTATTAAAAGGAAGACATATTCTACCATTAAGAAAGTTAAGAATAAGGTCAAATGCACTAAATGCATTCTCCCATCTGCTCCTCTTCACAATTCTTTAATGGTTGTACCACTGTCTCCCCTCCCCGCTTTTGTACATTTTGTTCATTATTGTTTATACAACAGAAGTGTTTTTTTCTTTTCTATTAGACTGAATATATAAAAACTCAGTGTGAATTAGAAAATTTTAATTTCCAGAACTCTTTAGCACTTAACACAGGGAATGAAAGCTGAAGCTACTTAACTGTCCTTAAACTGTGTGTATTGGGAACAGAGATGATACCAAAAGCAACTTCTTAAAACAAGATTTATTGGCACAAACATACATGTTACAAATGTCTACGATATTCTTGGAAAATATGTTCACCACTTCAAAAAAAAAATCACTGTCCACAGGAAAGTACAGTAATATCAAACTTTGTAAGTCATCACAATTTTAGCATCAAAATGCATGCATTCATTGTTTATAAATGGAATTCCACTGACCTCCAGGTAAAGCACTTTAAGAAATTTCCTGGTCTTCACAACATTAATTTTCCTCCCCAAGTATCTCTAATAACATGCAAATGGAATGTTTTCTGTAGAGGCACAAATCACAATTTTTTGCTCAGTACAGCTGAGTCTACAAGGTGAGAGATGCTGTTCTCAGCACAGACTTTCAGATCCTTTCCAAGTGTACATTACGACATAGCTTAACACTACTGTGTGGCCTTTAAAAGGATGCAATTAAAGGTTTGGTCTGGAGTTTAGTTTTTAAAAGGGCAACTGAAAACTTATTTCTGGTTATTCCTATTAGATGAAGTAAAGCTTGAAGAATTGAAAGGAAAGAGGTAGAAGAAAGGTCTTTATTTTGCATTGCCATTCCAGCAGCAGTTGTAAGAGTAAACATTGCTAAGGTGACTTCTGAGGAGAAATAGTAATCTTAGTAAATCCTCTTCTTTCTTTGCTGCCAGTGTAGTAACTTAGTAGCCAATGAAGGTTTTGTCACAGACCTCAGACAGTACAGAAAGAGACTTTATCAGATGTCCTGCTATTGATGACCTCAGCTTTAGTGTTAGAGGAGCAGGCTTCACATACACAGAGGGGACAGAATGCACTGATATCCTCAGCTTGATCAGATCTGGCCTAGTCCCATGTAAACGAGGAAGAAAGAAAAGTTCTTAGTGTCAGTGGAAGTCTTTGAAAAATAGGGGTTGCACTTACTCCCACCAGATCTGAATTTGACTCTAATCAGATCAGTGCACACACAAAAAAGGCAAAAACATAAACCACATACACTTAGGAAGGTGCATGCTGCGCTTTTATCAACCTTAGTAAAGCAGAGAATATATCCAATGGCAGAATTCGCTGTGGAATCGCCATCCTTGGAGACTTTCAAAACTCATCAAGACAAACCCTGTGCAACCTGATCCAGTCTGAAAGGTAGCCCTGCTTCGAGCAGGAGACTGGACTAGATAAACCCAAGGGGTCCTTTGCAACCAGATTTTTTTATCATTCAAAGGAAAGGCTTTTCCTCTCCTGAATTAGAACATGGCACAGATTCCATATCAGGACTGGATTTAGTAAGGACAAATAAGGGGGTTGTGTTGTTTTAAACAGAGAATGGAAATGCTCCATATGCTTAAGCACATGTTTAAGTTGCTTCCAGAACAGGGCATGCTTTGCCCTTCACTCCAGGCCAGAGAGTGTGACATGCTCAACCATCTGTCCATTTCAAGTCTACAGTGCTGAACTGATTAGACAGCACCTCCAGAGGCCGCTTTTCTGTGTTAAGACTCAAGCATAAGTCATTAAGGAAAATACTAATTAGCTGGCTACAAACTCATTTCCTGCAATGACTAAAACAAGTTTATAATAAGAGTTCATATATTGCCACTAAGAGAACTTTTTATGCTGCAAAACAAACTAAAGGTTGCTCACAGTAGATACTGGCTATGTTTCATCTCTCTCATACTTGAAAAGAGAACATATCACCCAAATAGCAAATGCCTGTCTACATATATAAGCACTTCTTTTGGAAAGGGGGAGGAAAAAAGAATAGGAGTTGTCAAATAAAAATTTAACCGCTTCAACAGTTGGTGTTTCCCTCTCAAAATGTATTTTTGCAACAGACAAAGGATGTTTTTAAGCCCTGCTCTTGAGTAGGAGCTACTAATTTCTAACCTTTCATTAGTGCTGCTATACATAATGTGACTAATATTTTACCACATATAGGGTTGGGAGAGGGAGGATTTTCATTAACAAGACAAAGTAATGATGTTATTCATGATAAGTAGTGGGCTATCAGTAACATTTTATTGTGCAGACCTGTGCGTGTCTTAGCTACATTAGCATTTTAGTTTATTTCCAATCTAGAGAAAAAGTAAATGGAACATAGATTGAACTTAGCATTTCTAATGAGAAAAAAATATTCCTTCATTAATAAATAGGCTTTGCAAGCTAATCATTTTATTATGTGTATAGCTGCTAATCACTTCAATAATAAGATAAATAATACTTAAATAAGTAATGGTTAAACTGTGTACCCATGGCCTTTACTAAACATTTCTACTTTTATTCAGAATCTTTTTTCCCTTTAAGTTTAATGGAAGGCTGAACTTGCATTATTTAGTACACTGTAGCTTGCTAGTGGCACAGTAGCCACACTGACCACTGAATTTTCAGGTCCAGCCAGCACTACTGTCACTAATGGAGAAATTGATGCAAACTTTCAGGTCAATACTATAAATATTAATAGCTAAACTTCTGTATGTTGGCTATATTTCACTTAAACCGTTTCCCAATTTACTATCTTGTCATTATCACATTATCCTTATTTGCTGTTTCCTTTCTTTTCCATCAAAATTGATGAAATTACTGTTACAAGAAATGTTAAATACATTTAATTAAAACTGCAGTGTTACAATTAAAGTAGTTTAGCAAAAATGCTGTTGTCTAGTAGTCAGGAGCCTTCTTCTGTATCACATCATTTTGAACTGAATTAAGATCCAGGAGCCATGTTCTGCTCCCAGTGTTCTCGTCCCATCAGTGGAGACTGCCTTGAGGACAGCAGGGCATTATGGGGAGGAGGTTCTGCTCCACTTAGGCCTGCCTCAGCTCTGATTGAGGTCAACAATAACAATATGGCAGAAGGCAGGGAGTCAACTCAGAAGGCAGCAGAACAACCTTAGCCCAAATATGCTATGTTCTAAATACACTGCACTCCAAAAACAATAAGGCTTTCTAAGAGAATAGAGACTTGAAGAATAATGGAGAAGCCAGCCACTGTGAGAAGAGCTAAAGAACGGAGAAGCTTTTTTCATAATTATCTTTGTTGTTCTCTATGATATTTTCTCTTTGAGAACAAGTCCTTTGCCCTTTTAAACTTTTAGCACATGGCTTCTTTGGTTGAATAGAGTGTTACCTATGAACCATGAGGCTGTATTTATGTTTTAAACCAGTATAGGTTATGATTTTTGCTTTGGAGAGTTAGCAGATGTGATACAGTCACGACAGAATGAGGTTACTGCAGAAATGACTCATTGTTGAATAATCAAGTGTTTTCTCCACCAAAACTGCATGTAACTGGACTGCCACAGTTTTTCTGCTTTACTGTAAGATGTTGTTTTTAAATGTCAGTGCATCAGGAAGAAAGGTAAACTCCGTGGGTGGCTCAAATCTCCTTTTATGTATGTGTTTAAAGGCAGACAGTCTTCTGATTCTCAATGGAGAAAAAAAACTACTGAGTATATCAGTGGAGACATACATTATTGAAATAAGGAAGGGAAGTTAGCTGAAGAGGAAAACAAAATCCTTTCTTGAAGTGGAATAGAGAAGTGTTTCTGAAGGAAACCATATGAAGAAAGAACAATTGACGTGAGGTTCTGGTTTGATTATTTCATACATCCCAATCTAGCATCCCTCCTGAAAATAATGCCACCATCTCAGAAATCTTCAGCCAATCATTTATATAGAAACAATTCATTTTTTTCAAACTACATTCTCTGGCCTTTTTGGTTTTACTTTTAAAGAATGTAATTTAAGGGTGCTTGTGAGGGTTCTCTCTCGCATGAAGAAACACGTGCTCAAATATATCTCATCTAGCAAGAGCGACCTAAATCAGGTGAGAGGAATAACTGGCTGGAAGAGCATCTCACTCTTCTGACTACAGAGTGGGCCCAAAGGTTATGATCTGTTTCGGGTCTAGAGTTCAGATCAAGACATGAATCCAGACCAAAGAGACTTTGGTCTCTTCAAGGCCTTTCTCCAATACTCACTGTGTACATTGGGAGCAAGCCCAGTGCCTTATATGGCTACTGGTTTAGCCCTCTTCCCTGTTTAAAGGGCAGGAGAAGCAGCGTTGAGATCTAAATCCTGGATCACATCCAAGTGCTCTCTAGTTTCTTTGTGAAGGTCTAGCACCAACATGTGTGATTGAGGCACTGTCATAAAAAAATAATAGATTATATATACTTCCACTGGGTGGATAACCTTTCATGGAATAGAGAAAAACTCACTCTGCAAAAGCATGAAAAAGAGTTGAGTAACATCTGAGCTTCTAAAAGTTCCTGAAGTTTGTCTCCCATGGTAGATGCCCTTGTGAGAAGCAGACATCACCATTTTACAGGTATGCTCTAACACAGATGTCAAGTCATGGACTTGCTCTTAAGAGCTAAAGCCCATTGTATTCAGACAAGAAGTAGCTCAACTGCTCATATAGTTAAAGTTATGTGAGAGGAGTGACAGAAATGAGACTCAGAAACAGAAGAATTTCAAAAGGTCTTGCTACCCAGACAAAAACATAGCAGATTGTGGCTGTTCTAATTAATTCCTTGCACAGTTAATACCGTCCTCCTCTTCTGTCATTGTGGGTGCTAAAGTTACTTATTGCAGATGACTATTTAAAAAGAAAAAAGCCAAGGTTTTACCTGCCTGAACTGTTCCTGGGGCTAACATCATGCAGGTTCCAATGGAATTAAAAATCAAACTGACTGCATTTCTAAATCACCTCGTGTCCTACAGATCCTAGGTTACATTCAGAATCTTTATCAGTTTCTCCCCTCCTCCTTCTAATAATATTGGATTATGTTGGACTATGTTGGATTGACTGCACTGTTACATAATGTCATCAAGTGAAAACAAGTCAAGTGTCCCTGTCTGGGCTTCCACGCTACTTGCTGCTGCAAGTTCTGTGTACCAATTTTTTAGGTTTAAAGCCACATTTATGTTATTGCAAGGTGAGCTAAATTAGAAGGAAGAAGATATAATGCCCAAGCAGGACCATGCTAGCTTGTGGATAGTGGATGCAAATAACACTTCTTCAACCTCAGAAGCTGATGTGCACTGATTGGCAAGCCAAACAGCAGCTGTAATACAAGCACAGACCAGTCCCTAACCATCCCATTTCAGCTATGCTGTTTCTGAATGGCGTATCATGCTAGCATCCTAGCTGTACAGCTGTAGCCCAGAAATCAGAGGAAGAGTAAAAACTTCTTATAAGGATAGAATATGCAAGTCTCAAACAATGCCTAACTCTGGCTAACGCTCTCAAAATCCTTGCTTGCAGCCAGAGAAGTCTTCAGTCTTCAGTCCCCAAGATGGCAGTCAGAAAGCAATCAGCTTTGCAGTCCCCTGAGGGTTTGCTGAGGAGCGGGTAAAAAGAAGCCCTTTTGCGCCTAGACAGTAGTTAGTGATGAAGATCAGTGGCTGAAATTTTACCCACTAATTGAAATTCTAATCAGTGTTGACTAAACGAGTTAATCTTTTCATGGGAAATTTACAAGTAGGCAGTTGTAACTATGCATGGACATTTTAAATGCAGAGGCAGTGAGTGGAAAGCAATCAATCCTGGCTTCAACACAAATAAGATCTCCAACTGTGTTTATATAGATTGTCCTCTGTACCAGTCTACATATATGTGATGGTGTTGCACAATCTATGACCCTGAACAGTCCTATATTACCTTATTCTCCTTGCAGAAGAATAAACCCTCCGCAGGAGCAGTTCAACTCTGGGTGTGTACATCAGGGAAGGACATACTTGTTCATGCTTCCTGGGCTGAATTAGAAATGTTACATGTCTTATCTTACTGATTGCAACCAACCAGTACAGCACAACTAGTAAACATTCAGCATTCTTGAGCACACTATATGCAAACAACTTAAGAGATAAACACATTAATTTAGAATATTTCATTAGCACATAGGAGAAAATTGTCTCTTCACAAACATTTTACAACCCACTAGAGGCTAGGTTTCTTGACTAAACTCTTCCTTGCAAATTCTCACCAACGTTTAGCAGTCATCCCCATTAGGTACTGTTTTGAGGGAGAATGAGTACACATTCCACAACCAGCAGTTCCTCTTCTCCAGCCTCCCTAAAGCCCCCACTTCATTAAGTTGCGTGAGATACATTAGCTAGGAGGATGTAAGCTTTGCATCCTTAGAGCAGTTTCATTACAGTTTCATTGTGAAACCTTGCATCTTTCTACCTAGAGGATCCAAACTCTTTCATGTGTATTTGCAGCCATATCAGCTAAGTAGCCATTTCAGACTCTCATAGGAGAAGGCACCATCTACATTAGGGATATGTATCAGCATATGATCTCACTGATTGTACCATCTCCAGTGAAAGTTGTCTTCATCTCATGAGTCTTTTCAGCATTCCTGTAGAGAAGCTCTGTGTGGATCAAGCCATTCTCAACACAGGTAGAAGTGACAGGGTTTCATGAGGTAATTCTTTCCTATCAGCTAGCCAAATATCTTAGTAGTTTAAAAAGGGTCCTGAAGTTGGACAGCTTATTCCTTTTCCAGCAAAGGTTCAGTTATACATAGCATTCAGCTGTGACACCTCAGGGATTCAGGCCCTTAACAACAGCAGAGTTTTCTGTCTGGCCCATAAGGGTTTTAGAATTGTTTACGTACTCGCTCCGCTGAAGGACTGAAGTGAACAGGGCATACCAAGAAGCCCAGTAGCACATTAGTAACTTTGAAAGTTAATTTTCCTTGAGACTGTGGCCACCTACTACTTAATGATATGAAACATGTGAATATTAAGTAATAAATATATACAGAAAAAAATGCAACTTGAACCTTTCAACTATCATTGCTTTTTCTCTCTGCAAAATTCTACTTAAGCAGAATTTGTGTATATATCCACTGCAACAAGCTGGTCTGGGTCTCTGATTTTTTAATCTAAGATCATGTCAAGAGTGGGAATATTTACACTACTATTATCACCATGTCTATGTCCTAATTAAATTGCGGACAAAAAACAACAAACCAACCAATTATTTCTTTTTTTTTTAATTCTATGCATTTATCTTAGAAATTCTGAAGGAGTTATTCTAAAAATAACCTTTCAGAATTTCCTGGCTCAAAATTTAATAATTCATTTTTACTTTGGTTAACTATGATTGAACTCTTCAGTGTTTAAAAAATTAAAAGGAATCCAACATTTGGGAGAAACCCTACAATCATAGCATACAAGAACTTTCTCTCAAACCATAATATATAATTTCTTTTAATTACATCAAATGTTAAACTAATTGAATATGAAAAATATCTCGGCTGAGCACTTTACAAAGAAGACACTATAGTTTATGAACTATACACACACACAAATTAAATTTTTAAAAAGCTATTAACACCACCACTTTGGAACAGTGTTTCTCTGCCCTCCTATTCTCCAGGAAAGCTTTTCTAGGCACCCTTCCTTTTCTTGGCCTCTCTCCACTGTTCCCTTTATTTATCCATACCTTTTTCTTCCTGATTTTTGAACAGTCCTCACAGTGGGGACCACTTCTGTAAAATGGTGCAAAGGTAGCTTCCTACAATTGTGCTGGGAAGCCACAGACATCACCAAAGTTGTTCATGTGCTTTAAGTTAGGGCCATAAGTTTTGGGGACTGGCATTCAAGAGAGTCCCATGAAGTCTGACAAACTGCCTTAAGTTTTTAGCAAGAGTCTGTATCTTGGTTATTTATGATACTTATAGTACCATTTTTGCATTTCATTGGGCTTTTTCAAGACTGTGCTAGCTATCTAGCAACAAGCTGGTCTGGGTCTTTTTGTTGTCATACAGTTTTCTTCATGGCTTTCATATTGAGGCCATCCTGGTTGTACAGAACACCCCATAAGGAAAAATTAAAATCCATAGAAGATGATAATCCAGTCCTATTTATTTTCTGCAGGCAATATTTTTAGACTTGGATACTACAACTAATCTCAAAAAATCTGTGTTTGGCTAAGTTGAAATGAGATGTCTTACGTGAGTACTTGTAGGTACCACTCCCTTCAATGGGAGTAGCAGATACTCACTACCTCAAAAAGTTACATCTGATAGTGGATTTTGCCATCCAACTTTAGGTGCTCAGATTGAGAATTTTGGCCCTAATGTTTGCTGCAACCTTAGGGTTTGGGTCCAATCCACCTGACAGTGTCTCTTTAAGCAACAGCTTCCCCATAGTTGCGTTCTCTGATTCTGAGATGTTTAGGATGCTTTTCCTATACTACAGTTTCTGAAGGTCAGTGTGTACACATTTTAAGACACAGTGATAAGACAGTGTATGGAACTACTTGGCAGTATTTAGCTGGTACAGTTTCTTGTGGAAACAACAGAATTCCAAAACACACGACACTGAATGCTTATGGGTTATTACAAGCAAAAATCCCAAGACACCAGGAATTAAAAAGCGGAGTTCAACAAAGGAACACTGATATCATTGGTTGATATGAACAAAGTTGTGCCAAGTCTTCCTTCTTCGCTTTTTCAAGTGGAGAAATAAACTGGGAAAGGAAGCACAAGGGAAAAAAAAAAGACATAAACCAGCAGTTATTGCGCTTTATCTCACAGAAGTGTGTGCTGTCAGAGGCAAACACCTTTAGCACACCTTTGCTGAAAAGCACGGCATGTCTTGCACACCGTATGCCTTCCTGACTGGAACAGGGCTGCTCCTCCCTTGTCAAAAGGAAGGGGAACTGGAGTGGAAAGCAGGGGAGGCTGCGGCTCGAAAGATAGAAAGGGCAAGGACTGATGGTGATGTTAGCCGCCATCCTCAGCTCCAGCAACACCTGCAGACCCACATGTTGTAACTCTTCCTTCAGCAGGGAGCCAGCCTGCTTCTCCAGGGCCCCATTACTAGGTTGGTAGGAAGCCTGGCATGGGCCAAGCTACCACCCATGGTAGCTTTTTGCTCTGAGGAACTACCAAATTTATCTGCGTCTATAGCCAGCCCTGCATGGAGGGTATGATCTTGCTCCCGTTCAAATCAGTGACAAGAAAAGCCATGCAGGCCTCGTCTGTGGCAGCACTTGGACACTTGATGTCAACAGGATTTAAACATATACTTGAGAGCTACTGTAAATAAATACATCATCGAATTCAACACACAGTGTCCCCCTTGAAGCTGCAATCTTTAGGCACTATTACAGAAGGGTCAAACAGACTGAAAAAATAATTTAAGATCCAGAGCTTAAATACATTTAAATCTCACCAAACTTGCACTTGTACTATGGCGTACCATGACCTGGGTTTGATGATGTGACCCTCAAGTTTGTGATTAAATATCCTAAACCCAACCTAAGCCATGTCAAACCTGCTATTTCTGTTCCTAAACTTATCAGGACAGGCATCCAACATTTAAAACCAGGAGGGAAACAATGTTATTACTTGTATATAATTTCAGGCTTAACTTCTAAGGAGAAATTATGGGCTATCATGTCTGCTTTTTACTTTCTTCTTAAAATACACATAACGCAAAGTGATGCATATATACACAGCAATCAATTCAATGGCTGCACATCTGTCTTCCCAGGTTGCTGCACTAGACTGCAGAACAAAGGCCTGTCTTTCCCTTGAAGCCATTTGCCTTGAGTACCCAGTTAATATAGTTAATTAATATCTAGCCATTTCCCATTCTTGCTGTATCAGTGTTACGAAACCCTAGAATTATTCTGGGTCACTCTGGTGCCAGCATTCATAAGACTAATAAATTGCCACATGTATCTTAATCCATTTAGTCATGTTTACAGGTGATTCTGTAAGCCTTCTTGAGAGAAGCAACAGAGGAAAATGGAAACATGCCGAATATAAGGCATGTAATTTGATAGCTGGGAATTAATTCACATCCACAGCCTAGCCTCCTGGTGAATCTCTTCTGGGTTACTAGCTGGACTGTCTGACTCAAGAAATCTCCCTTTTGGAAGTTAATGCCATATTACAATTATGTAACATAATGGCTGTTGCTAACACAGAGGTTACATAAATAAAATGTTCAGTTCCTGTCATTACAAGATCCCTGGCTCCCAACCAGCATGACTGCTATTATTCATTTATATGCTATCTCTCCTATAACAAATGCGTAGAATGAGATGATCTTTTGAGACAAGAAATCAGTAAGACTTTGCGCCATCTTTTAACAATATTTAGGTATTTGAGATGAAAAGGGATTTTCAGAAGCACCACCATCTCAAATTCCAGCTGATTTGGTGGGAACTAGGCACCTACATGCTTTTAAAAAATTCATCAGGTGCCCATTTGCCTATGCACCTTCACCTTCTTTTATAGGCATGAGGTAATTCAAACATTACTGTTCACAATAGAAAATACCAGGACTGGTTGTAATGAAAGGAAGATGTCTGAGGCTGCTTAAAAATGTATATAAATATCAAAAGGGAGAGTCTTTAATCCTAGGGAAAGTTATGTAACATGCTAGTGTAAAATACATTAAATGTCCACAAATTCTATCTATATAAGGGTCCAGAGAGTTTGCAGTAATTCTCACTATAACAGCATGACACTAGAAGGGGAATTTCACAAATGAATCAGTTTAAATATTTTAAATCCATTTTTTGTTTAGTTTTGTTTTTTAATATATCAGCACTTTGTAAGTAACAGAGCTATTGAGATCATAAACAGAAGAGAAAATTAATTACTCACTTATAATTATAATGAGAATGACTGCGCATACTATACCAAGGATGATCATCATCTGTAAAAAGAAAGTTATGAGAAAAAAAAAAAAAAAGAATGTCAGGTTTTCACATGAAAGCCATTAACCTCTCAGTTTTTTTGCGTTTACTTAGTGGCTCATTCCTTGCACTTTTAATTCTTGCAAAGACTCACTGCAACAGACTTGTTAAGGCCCCAAATTTAGTGTCAATTTTAAGAACAGCTGAACACCAGCAATGGACATAGCCTCTTGACAAAGTTAGCAAGTTCTTGCCCACCAGCTAACATGCAGTGACCAACCTTGTCCGTTTCCAGCAGTAAAGTAAAGAAAAAGTGAAATTCCAAAATAAAACAACTCCAGAGGTGACTTATGTGGCTGGATTCACACATGGGCACAGACCACTTTATACGAGCATATTGTGATCACTTTTTACCACGTTCCCATAATCAGGGAAGAGACAGCTGTCTAATGCCTAGCAGCTATTTGTGCTGGCTTTTTGTACTTGTGCTGTTGAGAAAGGTAGCCCATGCCTAGCCAGCACGGTTTCCAGCATGTTAGCCTGGAAATAGCTCATCACAAAGTTGAAAAGGAAAGGAGAATGCGAGTAGGTTTGAAGGTCTAGTGTAGTGTAGGTCACTGTGGTGACTGCAGTCAGCATGGGTGAACCTGACTCAAAAATCTATGTCTGTAGCTCCCAAAAGCCCTGCTTCCTGCACCGTTAGGCAAAGCAACGGGGCAACAGCTAGAAGAGGCCCAGAGGAACTGCTCAGTTGAATTTCTAACCTAGATCCACTTATTTCTGGAGTGTTTGTGCCTGTAGTTTACCCAGAATATTTTGCCTTGCTTTATATTTCATAGCACTGTGGATTGAAAAGACAAAGCAGGCAACAGACTGGTAAGAGATATGTGTGGGATTCTCCCTTGGGAACAGGTGGTTTTATTTGGGTGGACATGAATGATTAGCAGCCGAGATGGCATTGAAAAGAAATGGAAATGAAGTTGAACTTTTGGCACAGTGTTCATGTGTTGATGATGCATGAGTAGAAAGAACCAAGTATATGGGGTCTTATATGAATAAAAGCAGCTGACGTTTCTGGGTCCAGAAAACACAAATCCTGGAGGATGTCTAAAAAGCAAAGGAGACCAAGGTTGCCTCTGCTCGTGGGAAAGGATGAGACTTTGAAGACAGCAGGGAAGCGAGCTGGTTGATTAAAGTCCTGCTCTATCCCAATCTGCCCCTCTTTAAAACAGACTGTTATTTCCTCACCTCTCACAGCAGTTTGTGGAACCAGGTATTTTTTTGGTAGTTTACCTTCCTAAGGAAAGATCAAGAGGCTGATGATCTCCCACAAGGAAAAAGCTTCTTTTCTCCCACTACTAGAATTCACTACACACGTTCAGATTTTGTGGTTCACGCAGGGAACTGACATGAATTAACATGGAATGTTCTCCCATCCCTACCTGCAGGCACTGACTGAAGCATCAAAATTTGTATCTACATTTTATATATTGCAGAAATTATCTAAAGAATAGGTTCTGGTAAAGATCAAAGTTGCTTGACTTATTATTCTGGAGCCTAGAGGGCAAGGCATCTCATTCTCCCCTTGACAAGAAAAGACCACTTAGAGATGCCATCCTGCAAGCAAAGTCCCAGTAAATGCAAGTGAAAGTAATGGCTGCCATTAAGAGACTCTTAATAAGAATTTATATTCCTTACCTTGCAATTTTTCCACCAGTATTTCCTCTTCAGTTTGGCTGCACTAGTTTCAAACTGTGAGGCACCTGCTTGCAATGCATCTGCCCGGTTGTCAAGCTCTGATAGCTTCTGGTCTCTTTCTAGCACCTTGTCCACATTCATTCTCATGATGTCTACCACCTGCAAAGACACAGCCTCACATTAGATTCCACACACACTAAAGCCGCAGGTCACCCATACATTCACACTCTGGAATATCATGTGTCATACTGAAACCAGCCATTCGCCATTATGGTATGTGAGGGCAATTACCTGGGCAGTGCCTCAAAATCCATGCCTATGGAAACAGACACATTGAGAACAAGATGATCATAGCTCAACTGTGCTTACATGCCCTTAAAGGTAAAAAATAAAGGGATATTATGAAATACTGTAATTCATTGTATTAAAGCTTTTGATTTCTTTTAGCCTACAACTAGCTACTTCACTATAGATACAAAAAACTGACGGAGCCCAGTAACGCTACTACAATTTGATTGACATTTGTCCAGTCATCACTAAGACCAAGCCATTATTTTCCTTATACATTTAATACAATTTCCTTACCTGAACTAGATAAATTGGCTAGATAAAGGCCACTCTAAAGGGAACTGTATGCATTTCCTGACCAAGGAATTTACTCATTCTGCAGATCCTTCTCAGACAAGATGCCCTCCTAGCCACAATTTGAAGTCCTGCTTGAAAGCAGAAGAGGAGAAAATTTTACCTGAGAAAATTCAGCCTGAAGTGTAGCAGGGAGCTCATGCTACCTCATTGCACAGCCTCAGCGAAAAAAGTGTGCACAGCCAGTACACAATAGGTAAGGCCCATTCATGCATGTATTTTATACACTGAGTTAGACGAAAATCCTCTTCTAGGAAGCGAATAACTCTAAATAGAAATCCTGTACAAATTCATCACTAATGTAAACGTTAGACATTATACCAGTCTCAGTCAAGTTGTGTCCACTATTCTAGCAGTGAATATGGTTGCTGGTCTGTTACTTCTCATACTCTGTAATAAGGAAGTCCATGTTGTTTGTATTTAATATAATTGAACTATTACATGCAAAAACAGAGAGTTATTAAAAAAATACATTATTTAAACACAGTGAGATTAAACTAGTAGTGAAAGAATCTTTGAAATGACTGGCATAGGATTAAATGCTGTTCCAAAACTCAAAGATTTGTTTCACTTGTCTACCAAACGTAAAACAAAATCAAATGTTTTGGTCAACCCAAATTTTCTTACTTGCTTTTCCAAACCAAAACCTTCCAAGCATTTAACTTCAGATCAAATTAAAAAAAAAAAAAAAAAAGTAGTTTTGTTTTCATTTCTCAGCTAGTATTTAGCTGAATTTTGTCATGGTACAATGTTTCGTAGTGAAAATTTTAAATTATTTGAAAATACTGAAAAAAAAAAATACTGTAACATTTCCTACCCATTCTCTCCCTTATTTTGCCCAGAACTATTTATTGAATTTAACCTAGATGCAGCGAACACTTTTCAGGACAAGACTGCATTTTTGTCAAATAAATAAATAAGTGTTTGTCTAGACTAAAACCAAGATCTGAGCCTTAGAAAATAAGCTCTAAGATGCCTAGAGAATTCAGAGGGGAAAACCCAACATGGATATAGCTGAAATACTGTATCAGCATTGATATAGCATTAAAAATGTCAGTCATTTTACTAAGACCAAAAATTTTCTCTTAAGCAAACTCATGATCGTGTTGCTGAGTTCTGGGTTTGTGCCTGTAATGCTGTGCAGAACAGCACTTGGAGCAGAAGAGCCAGAGGAGCATACTGCTGTGCTGTGGTGTTTGGTGCCACCTACAGATACTTTCCCACAAGAGATGAAAGAAAAACAACCAGGAAAGATCTAGTAGGAAGGACAAAGCAATGCTTAACAGATCAGATCTTTACGTGCTATAAACCAGTTTCACCGTGGTGACTTCACAGTACTGAAAGACTAGTGGCGTTTTTCTCCCTTGCTTATTCTTATACTGTGATTTTCCTATTAAACAAGGATCTGCTGACCATGTGCTATCCACTCAAAACCCATACCAACCTCAGTCTCCCTCTCAAACGGGGGGCGAAAAAAACATGGATCCTTATTATCACCCACATAATCCTGAAATCCAAGAGCTACTCACTGTCCCCTCATATTGGGTAAGAGTTCCTGCCAAAATGAGGCTATCATGCTTCACAAGACGACAAACTTGCATGGGGTTGAGTGAAAAGTCTCAGAATACAGAGTATCTTAAACACAAAGCAGAGTTCACTAGCCTCACTGGATCCACCTCCCTTGATCTGCTTGAAAAGTCCTATGTATCTGACCTGCATCACTCATTTTAGGCAATAACTAGCAATTATTTTTCATCTTCTAGGGACAATTACTTTTGCTGTACCTCACATAAACAATTACAGCACCATCATGATGTAATCTGTTCAGGAAAAGAAGTTTATTTCATTATTCTGACCCAAGACAAAAGCTGAAATGTAATATTCCTTTCCTCACTGCAAGAGTCATTCCACTAACGTCAATGAAGTTAGTGTGACGTGAAAATCTGATAATGAGGGAACCAGGCCTAGAAATTTCTGCAGACATTTCTGCAGCCAGAGGATGTTCTTGTAACAAGCCCCAAGCATTAGCGATGGGGAGGCCAGAAAGACCCTGTTTCAGATATTCAGCAAAGAAAAAGTTCTCAGAAAGACAAAGCTCAATTTGACAGGTATATTGAATTCTCTTAAGAAATGCATTTGAGTTGGATGTTGTGAGCTCTTCTCTATTATTTTTAAAACATACCTGGAGCTTTTGAAAATAGAGGCCTTTATGCATGTAAATAGCTATTTTCTAATGTGTATTTCATTGAATTGGCATTAAAGAATCACATAAGCCCTGGCCACTTCCCCATGGACAGTAAGCAAGTTACTTATGTCTTTGTAGGGGTTTAGCAAAACTCTGTACTTAATACCCAGCACACAAATCTGCGCAGCAGGTGTGGAAGGATGCTGCAGCTGCTACTGTACTGCTGCTATGCTGAGGGACTACACCCATGAGCAGTGGTATGCTCACTTATTCCCATTATCACAGCAGTTAGATGGACACTGGCATTACAGCCGAGGTTGCAGGATAGTCTGTAGGCTACACAATTTAAGGATCCAAGCTCAAACAGGCACATGGTCCTCCAAGACCAACAAAAGGAGTGGGGATTTGTCACAGATGCTGTTATAACATCATGCATGGGTGCCTTTCTTTGGGGATAAATTGTGATGATTAATCAATAGAGGTCTAGCTAATGAACAGAGCCCTGAGTTGTACAGGTTTCATGGCTTGAATCTATCTATGAGAAGACGATAGTCTGTCCCTGTGAAACAGCCTGTGAGATTAGCATCTAACCTTTAGGAACGCAGGTTCCACTGTAACATTTCCTCCTAACCTGGCTGACTGGGATGAATTCCTGAACTGGCATCGATGTCCACATTTATTCTGCACAAGTGTTACTGGTACAAGGATGTTCATACTCAGAATCTCTCTTGTACTGTCTGCCTCCTCATAAATGCCATCCTTTGGTAAACCCACTGCCTTCAGATGACTAGGAGTTACTAGATCACTAGAGAGGAAAGCATCCTAAAGAAAAAAAAATAACCACATCAGCACCCTTGTGGTGAGCAACAAACCACCTAGAGCCACTTACCTCATCCACCCGGGCTTGTGTCTGCTGCAGCCGTTTGTTGCTTGACACATTGGTAGCAGGAGGTGGCCCTGCAGCCCCAGAACTGGTGGGACCTTGGGTAGGAGCTGGAGCAGACCTAGATCAAAACCAGAAACCATAAAAAGTGACTGAAGCCATCTCCACTTGTTCACTACTCCTCTTCTGGAATAAGTCAAAAGTACCTATCTCTTAAAAAGAGTTTTCCATTGTCTCACAGCCCACATTTTCCATTCCTGGATCACAACCCTACTGTCCCATTCCCTCCCATGCTGCAATTAGTTTTCATGCTATTTCTTCATAGGACCATATCAAACTCTTCCCCTCCCTTGCTGCCTTTTTAAACAGCAAGCAATTCAGTTTATCTACCCTAATTTAGGCCAATGGCCAAACTGATTATGGGCCTGACTAGCAGGGCAGAACTTATGTCCCTCTAAGGAAACAGACTCTGCTCTGGGTATTTTATGTTGATGCTATTGGGAGCCAGGGTTGCAACCCTGCCTTCCTCCTCAGTGTGCTGAGTAACACATTCCCCTGCTCCTCGGTGTTTGGCTGGAAGCTAACCAAGTAAAGATAAACAAAAGGAGAGGAGAAAGAAATGGAGGAGGAAGTGGGGGTGAGAACTGCACATAGCATGGGTTTAGTCATCTTAGGCGTTCAGCAATGCCTAACCATGCCACCAGTGGTCGCTAAATGCCCCACCAAAGCGGCTGGCCAGGCTGGAACATCTGCCACAGACCCTGGATAAGTATTTTCAGCAATGCTGTAAACAGAGCCCTGATCTCCTGTGCATCAGCTGTTTTCTTAAGCATCAACACTGGCTTTCCCCAGCTTGCTCTAAAACAGAAGATAAAACAAAAGTCTCTTAGAATCCAACAATATATCCAGTTTGTCTCAGTGCAAGAGCTCCTGCAGACAAATCATCTTGTCAGCCTGAACAGGGTCCCTCAACCTTAGCCAGTCATTCTTCACACCCACACTTTAACCTGTGAAACCTTGCCTTTCCTTTCATGGGACCCCTGTCACTTCTTCCTGGAGAGAAATAAAACCCTTCCTGAAGCTGCAAAGGAAATCCCTAAGCATGTGAACTGAAAAATACCACAAACCCCACTCATGCATTGCCAATGCCTTCCCACAGTGACAGACTGAGAGAACACAGTGTTTCTCTATGAATCATTCCCTTTTACATTCTGGGGTCTGATTAATGCTGCTGGAATTATGGCCCCATTAATACACTGTCAAAGTGCCCAGGGGCACTAAAGTTAGTTCCCCAAAGGTACTTGAAGCTGCACAATTCAGTTTGACAGGATCACCCATGGACTGAGATCCCTACCGGGAATGCTGACCCTCACAGACTCCCAGTGATGGAGCACCTGTTTGCAGACCTGGAGCACTGCTGTATCTTACACTTCTTTTTTTCTAACTGTGGGTGAGAACATCATTATCAAGCTTTAGTTGAAAGAAAAGAACTTGAGCCGTACACAAATTGCTCATCTTTTGAGGACCTCACAGCCACTATTAAAAACATAAAAGACCAGATGCTGCTGCCACCTGCAACAGAATTAACTCCATTGAAGCGCCAGGGGCTAGGTTCCCAACAGGATTTATTCTGCGTTTATGCTGTTGTCACAAAGGATCAAAATCTGACTATAATGTGTATCCGACTCAAATAATGCAAAACAAGATCTCCCTGGAGCATTAACAACTTCAAAGGGAGTTCCTGGTACAACAACAGAGCTAAAATTGAAATTGTAACATTTCTTTGCAGTCGAAGAAGTAAATAGGCTTTTTCCCAGTCAACACAAGCAGACTTTTTTCCTATGGAAACATTGTGTCACACTGTTCACTACTACAAACATTACCAGAGACACTCTATTGAGCTATGTACTGTTAGCATCCCAGAGACTACAGAAGGGAAGCATGTGGGAAGTGCTTTTCCTGGGCACATGTTTTTGCTGCTAAGCACAGCTTATAAGTGCAGCGGTGTTCTTGGTCAAAGCTATGTGACAATTCAAAAGTTCAATGATCTGCCATATGCCTTTTCTACCCAGTAATTTTCATCTTTTTTTGCACCTCCCAGTCTGTCCTTAAAATGATTTGGCATAAAGTAGACACTTCCCAGTTTGTTCTCTTCCAGTATCCTTGCTGCCATCTAATTTGGTTTCAACTGTATTTCCTGGGGCTTCTTTGCTCCCTGTGTAAGGGAGGAATGGATGAGAAGAATAAGTGTTCTTACAGCTGCCCTGACCATCCAGCCTGAGTTACTGTAACTATTAAAGAGAGATGGCAATCTTTATGCTACAGTACAGCCAGCTTGTAATTAACATACCCATCTGAATTAATTACATAAAATCTAATACAAGAGTAACCAGAGCAGGGTGCTGCCTGCAGTACAGAGCTACTCTTTCCAAACCTTTTGTCTCTGGAGTTGTGCTCTCCTTACACAGTAACGAGCAGCTGCCTCACTCACAGCCTTGTGGGTCGCAGCAATGAGCTCCCACAAGCAGAAGACTGCTCAGCAGAACAGACGCAGCATCCGCTACAGATGGGACAGCACAGGTTCCCACACAGGGTCTAGGAAGTCAGTCTTTAAGCATGTGGCTTTAATGCCACCAGCAGTTCTTGGAGGTTAACAAGGCATGAGCCCTCTCTTGTCACTAGGCAGCACATAATATCCAAAGTGGATAAAACAAGCACAAAGATACCTCTATCACCTCTCCTCCTCCTGGCCTCCCAAGGCACTTCAGAACAGGACAGAGAGGTCTCCATGCTTCTGGCTCAGCCCTACCAGTGTTTGAGCTCTGTAGAAAGCATCTTGGCTGGGCAGCAGGAGAAGGCAGTACCTTTGTGAGCTAATGTGGCTCCAGTCCCACAAGGCATCAATTGCGAGTTTGTCTTTCAACCCAAGTTTTCTAGTAAAGAAGGAAATTGAAGGCGTACATCATTGGAAAGCACCAATATTCTCTGGGATATCTTAGTGCAAGAATACTAGAATGAAAGTCCAATCTACATTTACATAATTCTTCTATTATTACCTCTGTATTGTGTTATATCAGCTAGTAATTTCTCAGCAGCATTATTCAAAGAAATTCATGCAAAATATTAGCACTATGTTAGAGAGGCTTTCTTTTGAAATACATGAAGCATCACAACTTTAAAGTCCAATTTCTCATGGCCTGGCATGATGTTTAAGAGCTACAAAAGAATGCAAAATCCATACAGAAGCTCTATCATTGGGCCTCTACTCATCAGACTGTGCATTTTGGTTTTTTTAGGAAAAGGAAAAAAGTTACCATTGATGCTGAGAATCTTCACTCCCAAGAACAGCTCAAATTAATTTTGAAAGGGGAAACAAAGCTCTGTTATTGTTGGTTAAAAAGGGTACAAATCCTAGCAAATATTCCTAAATGGCAACCACTCTGCGATGTCAGAGCACTGGGGTACGCTCTAGGAGAGTGACGAGTACACTTACTTCAGGACAATGGTACCACATGCTTAGAGCCTCAGCAGTTAGGTTGTCCTTTACATAACACTAGTTACATCTTCACTCCCCATGGTGTCAAATTTTGCTTCAGTTGGCGCATGAGCAGTCTGACTGAAAGCAGGTGCTGGATCTGTGTTATGTGTGCAACCACCTAGGAAGAAACATTTGGGGACTGTCCTAGCAATTCAGTAAAATGGTCTTAGCTGACTCAGATGTCCTCAGTTCTTCTGGTTACTTGCTGGGCCTGAAACTGGTAGGTCAAAATCATGACTAACAGATTTCTCATCTCACCTGGATATTTTGGAAACAATGTGCTACTTAGCTCTAATAGTTAAAGGGAGCTGAAACCCTAATTGAAAATTGCAGATATCCAGTGTTACTGTATTCCATTTTGGCATTGGCTTAAAGAACATTAAGGATGACCCTGTAATGTTTTGGGAAGTTGCCTGACACATCTTTGTCATACAAGTACATACATACATTTTTGTTCATATGTGTGAATTACGTAGGAGAAATTTTTTATATTAGGCTAGGGAAGGGATATGCACAATGCAAATACCAGGAGGGTGCCAGGCCACCAGTGTGACTTTCAGCAACTTGTTTTATGCATCCAAAGTGCTTTTTAAAGCCTCCAGATACAGGACCTAATGCCTTCAAAGTCTTTATCCTAACAACACTGCAATAAGCTAAGGAAAAGTTATTCCTGCATATGGCTGGGAAACAGGTATAGGGAGATTAAGTGACTTGCTCAGTGGCACAGGAAGCCTGTGACAAAGTCGCCCAAGCCTCTTCATTGCCATGCTTCTGCTCCCCTCTTCTTCAGCTACTGACTCCAAATCAAAGCTCACAGACTATTTCTAATAGCAGGAGTTATTTTCTATCCCTCAGACTTAAATAGTGAGAAACAGTTAATGGTTACAGCACCAGTAAAGTGAAAATTACATCAGACAGCTTTAGCTGGTATCAGCTGGCAAAGCTCAGGGGAGGGGGCAGTGAAAGCGCATCAATACAGCAGAAGATTTGACTAATGATCCCTACAAAAAGTGAAATGAAGGAGGCAATTTTCTATGACTCCCAGTTTGATTCCTCTTTCCTCAACACCTTTCCCTGTTGTTCAAACGAAATACAAAATTGCACTGCCTCTCTTCCTCTTTATTTTTTTACTGTCCAGGTACCACATTCATATAGTAAATATTTACTGCTGCAACCAAACTTATGTATATTTAAGACACTGTTCTTCCATTTGGACCCCTTCAAAAGGCATCTATTCATTTGGGCTTCACTGCTTAAGTGGGGTTTGACAGTCTCTGGTTCCAAAGGCATTAAAAAAAAAACCCCAAAACCACAAAAAAACCCTTTACTTCATTGTAAAATAAATCAGAACACTTCCATAGCTCTGTACTCTTGAGATTTAACTCTAAAACAATTATTAAAATTAGCTACAAATGCAAATTCATACACTACTTTAGTGACTACAGATGTCAGTGAAGATCCTGGACCTAACAGCAACTGTAGAAACAAACCATTCTCACATTGCCCCTGGTGCTGAGAGTGTTCATCTGTGAATTTAGATGCATCTGAAAGCTTTGAGGCAGGGAGAATCTCTAAGGAAATAAAAAAGCTCTACAGCACCACGGTTTGCTGTTAGTTTTGAACTTGCTTTGTTTATTCCCATGCAGTAACAGCTAAAAGAATTTTTCTATTGCTAATTTGCAAAGGGGGATTTTTGCTGATAATGCTTAGAGGAGTCTTGGTTTCTGGAGGGATTTGCTAGTTCCCAGTTTTCTGTTAATCGGATTCTACCACATAGGATTTTATTTCTGCAGTAGGTCAGTTTAGCCAACACCAGCACAAAAGCTTTCTTAATAGTCATTTTGACTCTATGCAGTTTGACACAGTCCTAACAAAATCTAGTTTAACCAAAAAGGGCAGACTAAAATTCTGTGCTAGCCTATTTATATGCCATCTCTCAAAGAAATCGTACCTTTGATACTTAAACTCCTTAAAGTTCTGGGCCTTCCAGACTTGTGTGCTTAACTGTACATACTTAACAATAGTACAGGCCTAACACAGTTGTGTGTGGACAGTCACAGATGTGTGTGTCTAGAACTCAAGAGACATTAGCTATCCACCCTACCCAAATTTTTGCTTTTCCCATAGTGAAACGGGCTAGTGTCAAATGGCATGTCCTGTTACTCTTTCAAAACCACACACTAATTCTGTCAGGACAGGTTCAGAGAAAAGGCAACTTACTTCTAAACACCCCCATAAAATTAAGTGTCCTTCAGAATTAGGTTCTCAGCCTTCTTACAAATAGATGTTCTTTGCCTGTAAGGTGAGAGGACTCTTCAAAAGCAAGCCCTGTCTAGAGAGCAAGATCTACTCAGTTCTGAGATAGATGGACTCAGTAAGGTAATTTGCTTTTCAGTTCAGCTGCCCACCGATTTTATGTATTTCAGATTTCTAGTTGATATTCCCCTCTCCAGCTATTAACAAGTCTATTTTAGTAGGCTAAGTTTATCCTTGTTTTCATTCTACTAATCTCACTTTCACAGGGAAAAAACCTCTATGGGACTAAAGAAAGTCATGATACTATAAAACTCATTAGGGTGAAAAGATAATTAGGTTATTGACAGAGGAGTATCACTGCTGGGCTAGTGGACATTTGCATACTTGCAAATGCAAGTGGAGGGATTTTCAGACTATGGAAAGATGTTTTCAGTCCTCTGAGATTTCACAAAGGGAGCAGATTAAACCCCAACAAGAGCAAACAGTCTTCCTTCACTACCAGGGAACCATCACTGCTTTAGCAGAGATGTTCTTAATTGTGCTTTTCAGTGTTCCATCTGAGCCCATCAGTATTCAGTAAAAATATGACTATTGCCAATTAAATGTCAACAGACTTTAACTTAGACTCATTCCATACTATGACTATAAATTTTAAAATGATTTCTCATGCTATTTGTAATAATTGGGTATTAATGACTAATAGCGAATTGGTGGTAGGAAAAAAACCCACATCGAAAAGGAATTAGCATTTGAGATGTCTTAATTCTGTGAAGAAAGTTCTGCTTTGAACACATTTCTGTTCCCAAATGTGATTTTCATACACCACCAGCAATATTCTACAAGGACTCTCCCTTATTACAAAATATTTACTCTGATCATCAGCCAAAGAATAATACCCTACATTTAATGTCCTGGGAACACATTTAATTAAATATTCCCACCAGTTTATTATGACTGCATTGACCATCTGGTGTTCTAAATATGCACACAGAGGGAAAAAAAGAGGAACCTTAAGACATCATATTTAATTTGATCATCATTAGTTATGCTAGTAATGACTGACTGATTTATCTTCTCCAGTATCTTCTATTCAAGCCAAACGAGTATTACTTACAAGGCCCAAAGCACCTGAATTCTAAATGAAGCCAATTAGTTCAGCCAAATTATTTTTGTGACAAACATAAGAATATGCCAGAAAGAATATTCCATAATTTCCCTAAATTGTAGTCTTCACAACAACCAGTTGTGGTGACTCAGGTGGGGTTTCTGTTAGTCAGAAAAGTAACACAAGGCAGGATTCCTTTTCTGAAATATCAACACTACAGATTTTTTTTAGATCCTTCTTTCCCCTTGCTGTCATCTTTTGCAAAGGCTGTGGCTTAAGGTAAAGTCAACACAATGCAGGGATATTGATTCATTTGTTAACCACTGATCACGCTTTGCAGACGTGAGAGTCTCTGGATTTGCTTGAAGGATGATTAAAGGTTAGATGACTCAGGGTGTTAGTGTACACATTTTATGTTTGCAAATGAAAAACTCAGAACTACATTATAGAAGCCAACCATCTAACATCTGCTGGTGTTAAGCGATCACCTACACAAAAAAGCACCTACACATACAGACTAATTCTACTGGGTCTTTAGACCCCAGTTCACCAGCCTCATCACATTTAACTGGACAAAAGAAAGGTTTAACAAAAATGTTCGGAACTAATGAAACAAACAACCAAGTAGACCGTCACCATTATAATCTGTAACCAATCTGATCCACTTAAAAGAGCTCAGTCTGCTACTTAAACCACAGTTAGGAATTGTGTTGACCCAAACTAGACTAACCAAATCTGGGCTCTAACACACTGTGATATGGGGTTTAATTTTTACCCCATAGCACTTGCCTCTCCAAAAGCAGTGGCAGTGATGAGGGTTCCCAATCTCTTCCCAGAGGGGCAGAGCAGCAAATTAGGCCTCTCTGGGAACAACTGCAAGAGGGAAGAAAGAGCCCCATATTACTGAGCACCCAAAAGAGCTGGTTAGTTTGGGGGGCAGCCCCACTGCACCTCGCTGCATGTGGGACCTCTGCTCACCTACTGCTAGCAAGGCACACTGGAGCAGGGAATCTCCGCTGCCCTGCTCAGATTAGCAGGGGATTTTCCACCTAACAAACCTCTGCATTAGACTTATCTACGGATCTGGGTAATCTCTGACCAAATCACATATATTTTTTCACAGCTACAGGGACTGCAAATCTATATAATTAAGTATAGTGAACTGAAATAACTAAACAGCTCTAAAGTAAATAATCTCCTTTTGAGGTAATTTCCTCAGACTGACCAGTGACTTTATCCAATTTTAGTCCCAAATTGTGTTTTTTTTCTTAGAAAAGGGTTAATTCTCATTATTTGCTGATTTGAAACTACCTGTGATCTTTATACTAAAAAAGTTTTACTTTAATTAGAGAATGAAAGCAAATACAAGTGTAAGCAATTATTAAAAACTTTCTCATATTTATATTGACATTAACATATTGTGAAAAAAGAGAAATGCAGTTTATTGTTTTCTAAATTTTGTTTGTTTAAATTATTCATTTGCATCAGGCTGCTTTTGGATAGAAATTACAGTTTAGTAAAAAAATGTGGAAAACCCATCATGTGAAATATTCATGATAGTTAATAACTAAAAAATATATTCAGTGCAATGTCTATGCAGAAAAATACCAAAACACTGTATTGCAGTAGAAGTCATTTTTTAAAAGGAAGTATTACCTCTAGTTCCTAGGTAGTATTGACTGTACCTTCTATTACTTATTACAAGATTTCAGAATTAACAGGTTTCAGGCTCTTTTAGTAATTTCTTTTCATTAGCTGAAAGAATAAGAAGCTACTTTTTCTTTTTTTTAACATTTCTCCATCTGTTAACCTTGAGTGTTCAGGTTATGATGTGGGCTAGGGGGAATAATACTGGCACAAAGATCAGTTCTGTGATCTGATTTGTCACAAAATGGTTACTACTGCAAGTTAGTTGAATGTGGAAAACATAGCACTCAGTATGGGTTGCCAATTTCAAATAGATTCAAAGGTGCAGGTAAACAAACATATACCATTACAAAAAATACCAGAATTTTGTTTATAAAAAGATCCTTATGCTCCACCAGCCCCTATGTTTTTATCGTAATCTAGCCCATTTGAGCTGATGTGGTCTTCAACTCCATCCCTGAGAGCTCTTGACTTTGCAAGGTGCATTGGTAGCAGCCTTTTTCCAGTTACTACAGCTCTGTCTTGCACACTGAGGTTATGTTACACACCTGGAAAATAACACAAAGACTGACCATCACAGGAAGAGTTGCATTCTTCTCCCTAGAAAACTTTATTAAAGGAATTTTAGTTTATAAGCAGGAGAGTGCTTTTACTGTATGTAAAAAAAAAAAAAAAAAGAAAGAAGAGATGTGACAGAGAAATCAAATCCTGGATAACACAAAGCCTTTATTTTTCTTGTGCTAAGTTACTGATCTGAAATTAAGGAAAGAGAAAACTGATTGCAAACTGAAACAACACTGGATAAAAGCAGAAAATCACCAAAGCATACCAGGCTGTGGGAGAGGGGAAGCCTAAGAGAGCAAAGCTTCACGCAGTGCCTCTAGTGAGATATGTCAGAAACAACTCAAGAATAAAGCAATAAATACAATGAAAATCCAGTCAGTATCATTGCTGTCTTTTTCCTCTCCATATTGGAAGAAAAACACAATCTGTCTTGGAAACTATAGGGATAAGGTATAAATACCAAATACATTGCTAGAGAAATGTTTCAAAAATTCAGGACTCTAAAACCAGAGTACATTTCAACAATTCAATGATGTTAAACATCCGGGTCTGCCAGATATTCCAGATTCATAAACCTCTATTTTCAACCTCTAGAGCAATCACAAGGACACAGTTCAGTGGAAATGGTCAGCTTTAAGCAATGTCCCAGGTCCTGTTTCTGAACAGGAGCTGCAGTACCTGACGTTCACAATGACATGGTACGTTATGGTTAGACTTCACCTACGTTTCTCACACAGAGGAGTAAGAGTGTCCACTATTTCTAACTTTCTGTGTAGGCTTCCAGGATCATGGGCTATACCTAAAGAAGTAAACAGGCAGCAGCTGGGCAGGGAGTAGGAGGGAAGGATCAGGGTAGAGTTTGACTCAGCCATCCCCTACTCACTGACTCATGCACTGGTGCAGAAGAAACTGCTGTAATTTGTTGCTGGTTGCAGTCAAACGTTAACCCTGATGCAGAGGAGCAAGGAAGACTCTCAAAGGAATGGCAAGATTGATATGCTTTCCCTGCTTTTAAGTAGTATTTTTTGGATCGAGGATGTTTTCTGTGACTGTCTTTTGAGAGACCCAAATTAAAACCTAGGAGGCTTGGGGGCTTTCCATTTGCCTGTAAATTACTTCCTGGCATTCTTGTTGCAAGGTAGAAGGAAATGAACTATTAATATGATGCTCTTTGCTTTTTATTTAAAAAAGCCCCAGCAACAATAAAACAGCTGAAAGTCAAATTTCCATCAGCAGTGAAATGGTCTTGTAGCCTTGCTATATACATCTGTTCAGTGGCAGTTTCATCACAACTTAAGTTTATAGGGTAATTACCATCCTTACTTATACTAAAGCTTAATTATCAGGAGCCTTATTAAGCTTAAATCTTCTCTAACTACTTGGCCAAGAGACCTACAGTGAACATTTTATCCCACCTATTCATTACTTAAACAGCCATCACACAGTATCGGCAAGTGTTAAGAGAGAATAACAAAAGTATCTGTACAGAAAACCAAACTTTCATCCTTATTTCACAGAATCACAGAATCACTAAGGTTCGAAAGGACCTTCTAGATCATCAAGTCCAACTGTTAGCCCAACACCACCATGCCCCCTAAACCATGTCCTGAAGTGCCACATCCACACGTTTTTTGAACACGTCCAGAGATGGTGACTCCACCACCTCCCTGGGCAGCCTGTTCCAAAGCTTGACTACTCTCTCGGTGAAGAAATTTTTCCTAATATCCAATCTAAACCTCCCCTGTCGCAACTTTAGCCCATTTCCTCTTGTCCTATCACTAGTTACTTGGGAGAAGAGGCCAACACCCATCTCACCACAACCCCCTTTCAGGTAGTTGTAGAGAGCGATAAGGTCTCCCCTCAGCCTCCTCTTCTCCAGACTAAACAACCCCAGTTCCCTCAGCCGCTCCTCATGAGACTTGTGCTCCAGACCCCTCACCAGCTTCGTTGCCCTTCTCTGGACACGCTCCAGCACCTCAACATCCTTCTTGTAGTGAGGGGCCCAAAACTGAACACAGTATTCAAGGTGCGGCCTCACCAGTGCCGAGTACAGGGGCACGATCACTGCCCTGCTCCTGCTGGCCACACTATTTCTGATACAGGCCAGGACGCTGTTGGCCTTCTTGGCCACCTGGGCACACTGCCGGCTCATGTTCAGCCGGCTGTCAACCAGCAACCCCAGGTCCTTCTCCGCCGGGCAGCTCTCCAGCCACTCCTCCCCAAGCCTGTAGCGTTGCATGGGGTTGTTGTGGCCGAAGTGCAGGACCCGGCACTTGGCCTTATTAAACCTCATACAGTTGACCTCAGCCCATCGATCCAGCCTGTCCAGATCCCTCTGCAGAGCCCTCCTACCCTCCAGCAGATCAACACTCCCACCCAGCTTGGTGTCATCTGCAAACTTACTGAGGGAGCACTCAATTCCCTCATCCAGGTCATCAATAAAGGTATTGAATAAGACCGGCCCCAGAACTGAGCCCTGGGGAACACCGCTTGTGACCGGCCACCAGCCGGATTTAATGCCGTTCACCACAACTCTCTGGGCTCGGCCATCCAGCCAGTTCTCTACCCAGCGAAGAGTAAACCTGTCTAAGCCACGAGCCACCAGTTTCTCCAGGAGAATGCTGTGGGAGACGCTGTCAAAGGCTTTACTAAAGTCCAGGTAGACAACATCCACAGCCTTTCCCTCATCCACTAGGCGAGTCACCTGGTCATAGTAGGAGATCAGGTTTCTCATAAAATGTCACATTCAGTTCTTGAAGAATGAAACACAGCTACCATTTGCAAGTGACCGTGTCCTTATCACAGGTGCTCCACCTTTCAACAGTGTTATGATTCATACACAATGTATTTTCTCCCCAGTTTCAACATACATCAATTACTGAAACTAGATTCCATTTAACCAATCAAATATATTAAAGTAAAAAAGGAAACTTCTCATTTCAAACTGTCATTGAATAAAAAAATAAAACCCCAGAACATTTTGAATACATCAAAGCCAGAGTTCTAAAGACCTTTTAAAGAAAATCTTTAAGATTACTTTGCCAAACAAATAATTTGGCTAACTAATGTAAATTTATTAAATACTGCCTAACAGAAGGTTATATGAACCATATTGAAACATGTTTTGAGCACTTTAAACATGGAAAATAAGATTTGTCTATATCATCACAGCCATCTCTCCTAAACTCTTCAGACTCCCCATCTTCATGGGATCACTTGAGAGCCTTGTAGTTTCCCCTTAGACTATGCTCCCATCTTTATCTTACCATCTGTCTTTCTCTCAAAACTCTGATATTTTTTAAATGACCATATTTGCTTTACACAAAGACCCATGTTTACATCACGTTTCCAGAATGCCTAGAGTGATTTCAGCAGCTTACAGACACAGCCTGTGAATCAATGCTGAGGCTGAGATATGGCATCTGATTTTCTAATTTAGTTGAGGTATTTAAATCAACGTTGTGCACACCTGTACATTTGCAAATTGCTACAGTCCAGAAACTGAACTTCAACTTTGCTTTTTTCTCCCAAATAAATCCATAAACAACTTCTAATTCAGTAAAGACCAGTTTATCTTGCTTCTATCTTTTAGTCTTGTTACACTCAAGAGACTGCCTTTTGCTATTTCTTAAAATGCTTAGACACTTCACTGAAAATCTGCTGTGAGTTGCATCACTATAAGCAGCCCTTGGGATTCTCTAGATAAATGGAAACAGTCTCCTCCATGTCTGCTGAGCGAGTATTGCTATTTTGCTTAGCATTCATATGAAACTTGGAAGTTAATTATTTTTACAATACTTCAAAAGTAACCACTTGTTTCTCATCTCCTTTTTTTTAAAACAAAAAAAAAGTCATTAGGATTGTGGAGAAATGTTTGAGATTTAAACCTGTTATGCTTTGAAAGTCAAAGACTTAATCAAAATTTGAACTTTCCAAATGTTATTCAAGTGAGAAGAAACTAGTAGGAATCATATTTGGGACAAAGCAATCCATTTACAATCAACCATAAAGTCTTGTTCAGATTAACAAAGAAGAAGTCAGATCACTGAAGCATTCCCATAACTAACATTTCCTGCCCTCAAAGCTACTCTTCAAGCGCTCTCAGTCCTTCCATCTGTGTTACATCCCTTGAAGGCCAAAGTATTACCTCCTGCTATTGTGATTGGGATACAGATACATACTTTTTGGTTTAGAAGAAAATGTTACTCATGCAGGTTTTTTCCATAAAAAAGCTAAATAACTTTCTACAGCTATCCAGCTAAATATTGGGAATTAAATCTACCTGTCCACAACAAATTCAGCCTACCTACAGCAAGATTCAATGCACTGATAGAGCTATTAATTTTTTTTTTCCTTCTTTCTAATTCAGCTTTGGCTCTTGTATCCTTTTTTTATTTGAGTCATCATGCTGGTGCCAGTGCTGTAATGCAGGCCTGGCACAAGAGGTTTCAGACATACAGTTCTTCAAACACTATTGGGAGCCTTGTGTAAGGCATACAGGAGCATGATGATGCACCAAACAGAGAAGAAATGTGCAGGGCTGTAACCAGTTCCCTAGGTAACAAAGAGATACTAAAAGAGAAAGTGGTACCACGGTGGTAAATAAATAAACACATGCAATAAAGGCCCACAAGCATGACTAACTTTCCTAGATACCGCAGAGAATAGAGGGGCAGAGCATCTAAATTCATGCACTTTGCATCTGTGAGGATACAGAAAAATTCCTCACCAATTAGAAGGTCAGATAATACCCTCATTCACAAGTTGCTTTTAGGCAGCCAGGAACACTGCCTTGCAGCCCTTTTCCTCTTACCTCATCACTACTTTCCCAACTCTCTTTCACATTACAAACAGCTACTAAGCAACAGGAGGTTTGCAGAGAATGAGTCATTCTCATGTGGCTGATAGGCTGAGTACAGGATGGAATTTAGTGACCTGACAATGCACAGCCCAAGAATCATTGTGCTTCCAGATAACCAACATGGTCACCGAATGCAGCAAAACTTAATAAATAAGTGCTTTAAAAGGATATAATTGTAAGCCATGCCTTATAATTCTCACAGATAGATGTGTTAGCCTAGAAAGATGACTGCTATACGTTAGATGCACAGTTGACACATGGCATTATGGATTCCATACTCATAAGGTGTTCCCTTAAAGTTAACTAGCCAATAATTAAATTAGATTTTATTTAGATGGCAATTTGAAATCCTTAGGCTTTGGACTGATAGTAAAATTTTTGGCAACTAAGAAAAGGGGAAGTGAGGCATAACCCCGCAAGGTCAGTCAGTTCCCAATGTAAGCAATGGATTTTGACGTAACTGGGAGTGTTTCTGGCAGGAGACATCCTTTTGACTGAGGTGTTTGGTTGGTTTTTTTTTCCCCATAACAGAATAATGGAAAATAGAAAACTTATCTGGAAAAGGCCTCAGGAGTTCATCTTGACCATTCCCTTATCTCCAGACAGGACTGACCTCTACTTCAGATCTGAAACAGGTTTGTCTGCCTCAGCCTTGACTGTTTTTTCCCCCAACTATATTTGTATCAGACATTTTGATGGTTCATTTAGCACTTTTAACTCAAGCAAAGCTCTTAGGGCACCAAACAGAGCCATTAATCCTTGCAAGTATGCTTTGCAATATTTAGTCTTAGGGCCCCTAAGTGAGGACTGGCCAAAGCGTATCTGTAGCATAGGTTCCTCAATCACAAATCAGCTGAGGGTCTAGAAAAGAAAGAGTTGTGAGCTGTGAATATGAAGAACATTGGTGCCTGCACAAAAAGCTTTACAACAAGCTCTTTATTTTACCCTTGAAGTCCTAGAGTGGCTGAACTACAGAGCAATTCAATACAGGAAACGGACAGAAGTAATTTTCCTTTCTAACTTTGGTAGAAATCACACTGACTCTGAAGGAAGTGTCTATGAAACCTTTTACAAAGTACATTTTAACCTGTGAAGGGACCTGTTCAAATCAAAGAGGAGTTCTCATTACCTGTTGTCTTCAAAACCACGCTGATTCAGTTTCCTAGCCTTAATTAGAATTGGCTAACTTCCTAAAAAAAATATAATATATTCACAAAAGCATTAAAATTTGCAGTACCTGCTGTCTGTGAATATTTAAATGAGTGAGTTAACCGAGACAAATATTATCAGAAAGATAAACTGCAATGTTATTGGGAAAACAAACTTTGACACCTGATTCCAGTGTTCAAATTGAGGAGAAAATTACAGAATTAATCCAGCCTAAATGAACAGACTACATTTCGGTTTTTTCCATCACATTTCAGGTAAAAACAACTAACAGCTTGTGAGTTATCCACTGAATAACAATTCTCAGAGATTACTTTCAAGTGATTTAAAAAAAAAAGAATTTGTTAGATGCTCAGACTTCTCATAGTCAATTCCAAATTGAAAAGTCAAAGAAATAATAAACTCTGAAGTATTGATTGACTTCAAAATCATAAAAGTTACTACTGCAAGACTTTGTCACTCAGGCTATTTAAAAGAGACTGAAGTAATTCAACATATATGTATGCATGAGTGTGTGTGTGTGTGTGTGTATGTATGTATGTATCTCAAACCCTCAAAAACAGTGACCATCAGAGCTCAAGGAGAAGATGGCAGACATTAGATTATTCTCCAGTCTAACAAACAAAAACATAATGGCCTAAGATTAGTGGGTTATCAATTCAAATAGTTAAATGAAGGCTAGATTCCAAATAAAAATCCTGAACATCAACAAACCGATCATTGCATAATTCAAACAAACTTGTAATGGCTTAAAAAAAGTAAACTGTGAAACAATATAGGTACATGACACAAGAAGTGAGAATTTAATGGTGTTTTGGCCTTAGCCTGTGTTTCAAGCTGCAGTTCATTTGAAAAAAACAACCTCTATTTGAATTAATTCAATTTTTATCAATAACTGATAAATCAAATTTTGGGATAAAGTATATGTTTGGTGATTATGCTAATCTCACCACACTGCTACATCCAAGTTATCCAAGTAAATGAAATGTAATCTGTAACTTGCAGAAAAACAAATTTTGTTAACAATCTCATCTTCTGGGGCATTGCTAATTTTAAACATTTTCTTTCTATTTATTTTGCTCATCTACTCTTTATATAAAGTCACTAAACACTAACAGAGATTCTTAAGTCTTTCATGAGTCAAAAGAACAGCATGCAGTTTCCAACAATGAACCAGTAATTATCACAATCTCACCAACACTCAGCCAACCAAGCATAGTTAAAGCAGGTTTATTTTTACTTTGTGCTCACATAGGGAAGTAAACACGATGAAAAAAAAGATGATTCAACTTCTTTTATCAAGGGAGCACGTGTCTAGTTTTTTTACTTCACTCTTGCACTCTGCTGTAATCTTCTCTGGATAAAGCTGTACCAAATTCATAGTTTCTCTCCAGTAAGTTTCCTGCAGAATCCAGACCTCAAAAATATCAAAACATCTGAGTTATTGCATAGTACCACAGCTTTTTAAAAATAAATGCAAGTTCTTACTACTTGCAACAATTGTGTTGCCATCACATGATTACCAGCAGCCATCATATGTAATGCACCATCTGTGCATATGTGGAGTAATACCAATACCTCTGCAAGGAGCTTGAAATTAGCATAAGAGAACAGTTTGTAAGTGGTTATTGATATCTTGAAATCCCATAAAAATGTTTTATGGCAACATTCCAGAGAACCTGCTGCATACTTCTATATACAGTCTTCCTGAATGATACTGCAATGATAAAGAACCTTCTAACATTCTTTGCTAAGCATTTTTTCTTAATAAGTGACTAACATGTCATGAGATTCAATAGATTTGAAGGACCTGATTTTCTGAAAAGTCTCTTTTCCAGAAGTTTGCAGTACCACTTTGTACTTTTTTTTGAAAGAACTTAAACTCAGCCTTCAATCTTGCACATGCAGTTTTACATCTGGAACTAATTAGAGAGATTATTTATCTACCTACCTGATGGCATGTGCAGGTAGTTCAGAATTTTTTCTTGATTTCAGTAAGATTACTCTCCTACCATCATAAAGGAAAAGTGGCCAATCTGACACAGGTATTTTACTTGTGAGAAATGCCTTGATGAATTAGATTTAATCTGAAGAACTTTCTAATCATGTAAATTCAGAGCATTCTGTCAAGCAAATATGCCTGAATCACACCTATTTGGTTTAACTTGTACTGAAAAATGACAGCAATTGCAGCGTTCTGTCATCATCTTAAGAAAACAATTATAGTAAAATATTACAGTTACAACTCCACAATGTATCAGGCAATGTCCAAGGGGCTTTTAATAGTAGGGTATTGCTCTATCTTACCATTTTAGATGTCCTGTGGGGCAACTGGAAACAATTGTCAATATTCAAAAGGAAAGAACATTTTTGCTCAATTCAGTTATATGAAGCAGCAAATAAAATACACATTAAACTATTCTGACTGTATCCATTAGATACAGACACTTTTCAGAATGTCTAACCTTATATGAATGTATTGAATCAAACAAAAGAATGAAGAGGCAGGTCTGAGTCTGCTAATTCTTGCTTTATTGACTTGTCAGTTATTACTTTGAAGATATGTATTGGAGTCATGAATTTCTCTGTGGTACACACCACAGAATGAAACATAGATTTCAGTAAAGGTGCCAGAAGAAATGTATTAGAAATGGCTTGCTTTATTTTTATCATTTGTATATTAGTTTGCTTGGAAACAAAATGCATCAAAGCAGGACAAAGACTCAATCCTCCGGCTTATTTATTTATAGAACAAACAGTCATGGTATATTATCGTACTTCTTTACTTTGTACACAATTTCTGCCTTTTCTGTGGTTAGGGTCCTCAGTGAGCTTTTACTGATACCAAGACTGATTCTTATCCCTTCTGCTGGTTAAAAACATCAGCAATATTCAGAATTACTCCATTTATGCCCTAATTTATGATGTCATTCATTAAAAAGCAGCCATTGCAGACTATATTATGAACTGTTGCATGAGGAACCAAACCAGTGAACACTGGCTTCGTAGCCAAAATTGCTACATCGCTCCCCAGTCACCAAAATACCTCCAGCTTACCTCCCTTACCATCTTGCAAGACTTGCTTACTTGTAATACTTCTAGTTCCTGACACATCCACTAGCTCTTCTCCACCATTTCCCCTTCTATGGAGAGCACAATAACCCACCCATAATCCAGGAGGAAGCAGTTAAGGACATGTTAAGCCACGTGGACACCTGATGGGATCCACCCGAGAGTACTGAGAGAGCTGGCAGAGGAGCTTGCCAAGCCACTCTCCATCATTTATCAGCAGTCCTGGTTAACAGGGGAGGTCCCAGAAGACTGGAGGCTTGCCAATGTGATGCCTGTCTACAAGAAAGGCCGGAAGGAGGATCCTGGGAACTACAGGCCTGTCAACCTGACCTCCGTACCGGGAAAGATCATGGAGCAGCTGGTCTTGAGAGTGCTCACAGTGGATGTGCAAGACAACCAAGGGATCAGGCCTAGCCAGCATGGGTTCATGAAAGTCAGGTCCTGCTTGACCAACCTGATTTCCTTCTATGACCAGGTAACCCGCCTAGTGGATGAGGGAAAGGCTGTGGATGTTGTCTACCTGGACTTTAGTAAAGCCTTTGACAGCGTCTCCCACAGCATTCTCCTGGAGAAACTGGTGGCTCGTGGCTTAGACAGGTTTACTCTTCGCTGGGTAGAGAACTGGTTGGATGGCTGAGCCCAGAGAGTTGTGGTGAACGGCGTTAAATCTGGCTGGCGGCCGGTCACAAGCGGTGTTCCCCAGGGCTCGGTTCTGGGGCCGGTCTTATTCAATACTTTTATTGATGACCTGGATGAGGGCATCGAGTGCTCCTCAGTAAGTTTGCAGATGACACCAAGCTGGGTGGGAGTGTTGATCTGCTGGAGGGTAGGAGGGCTCTGCAGTGGGATCTGGACAGGCTGGATCGATGGGCTGAGGTCAACTGTATGAGGTTTAATAAGGCCAAGTGCCAGGTCCTGCACTTCGGCCACAACAACCTCATGCAACGCTACAGGCTTGGGGAGGAGTGGCTGGAGAGCTGCCCGGCGGAGAAGGACCCGGGGGTGCTGGTTGACAGCCGGCTGAACATGAGCCAGCAGTGTGCCCAGGTGGCCAAGAAGGCCAACAGCGTCCTGGCCTGTATCAGAAATAGTGTGGCCAGCAGGAGCAGGGAAGTGATCGTGCCCCTGTACTCGGCACTGGTGAGGCCGCACCTTGAATACTGTGTTCAGTTTTGGGCCCCTCACTACAAGAAGGACGCTGGGGTGCTGGAGCGTGTCCAGAGAAGGGCAATGAAGCTGGTGAGGGGTCTTGAGAACAAGTCTTACGGGGAACGGCTGAGGGAACTGGGGTTGTTTAGTCTGGAGAAGAGGAGGCTGAGGGGAGACCTTATCGCTCTCTACAACTACCTGAAAGGGGGTTTTGGTGAGATGGGTGTTGGTCTCTTCTCCCAACTAACTAGTGATAGGACAAGAGGAAATGGGCTAAAGTTGCACCAGGGGAGGTTTAGATTGGAGAGTAGGAAAAATTTCTTCACCAAGAGGGTGGTCAAGCATTGGAACAGGCTGCCCAGGGAGGTGGTGGAGTCACCATCTCTGGACGTGTTCAAAAAACGTGTGGATGTGGCACTTCAGGACATGGTTTAGGGGGCATGGTGGCACTGGATTAATGGTTGGACTTGATGATCTTGAAGGTCCTTTCCAACCTTGGTGATTCTATGATTCTAGTGAGTGTCAGAACATTTGCTGGTCTGGTGAGGTCCAGACCACTCCTGCATACAGTCAACCACAATAACCAATAGCCCTGAGTTTCTCTTACTGCCTTTTCCTCAGCTGGCAACAATAATTTGGGCTTCATCTCTGCCTAGCTGGTGATTTCCCAACAGCCTTTAGAAATTTGTATCTATGAGGTCTTTACCACTCTATCAAGTTTAGCAGAATAGTAAAGAGGCAATCACACAAACTACTTTTCCTTGGAAAGGCAGGCCAAAGCCAGCACCATTTAAAAGCCTTGCACGTAGATACCTCTTTCTAGCCTCCACTTTTGCTACTGTTATACAAACACGTGTTGTGCCTCAGTCATGTCAGTAGCTCTCCAGTAGAGGAAGACACTGTTCATTTACATAGAAGTGGTATAACAAATGAGCAGGCAATCATTCAGCTTTCAAAGGACGTTGCTGCTTTTCTGCTTTTCTTCTGCATGCAGTTGCTTACCTGCCCTGAATGAAATAAGAACATGAAAAATGTGGGGTGTTTTCAAAGTACAAATAAAAGCATCCACCACAAATGTTTGTATTGATTTAAGTTCTGAATTAAATTTAAAACATTTTTTGCCTGAAAATCCACATATATGGCCAGTGAATAATAATATGTAGTCCGAACACATTCCCATTAAGAAAAATCCTACTGTAAGAGTATGATGGAACAGTTCAATTCTAAATAAAGTACTTCGAATCTTCGTATAAAAGTCAATTCCAATGGGCTTCCGTCTCCACCACAGACTCATATTGCAAAACAGTAGTTGAAGAATCTTTTATTTTACTTGCCTACATTACTTATTAACCATTCTCATGTGATCAGTTTGATGATAGATTTTAAGGGTCATTTGGGATTTATTTTTTAACACCTCTTTCAAAAGTGTATACATAGGGGTACACATAAAGACATGTACATACACCAATTGATTAACGCAATCTATATTTAGTTTCTGTAACTTAGCATTTAACAAGCCACCAGTAACATACTGTCACCCAACCTTTTGCATATCATTCGCTATTCTACTTTTTTCCTTTTCTTTTTAAAATCCTTCAAGCATTTTAAAAACCCTAGGAAAAAAAAATGGATAGTTCATACACAAAAGATCTTTAGATTAAAAAAAGGTTGTTGCTTCAGAGTTGCTTCACTTTGTAGCAGCTGAAGTTCTGCCTCAGAATTTATACAGCAAGCATACCAACCTTCATGTGCTATTATGAAGAGCTTTGTAATTTCTTAAGTCAGAGTAACTGGTGTGAGAAAAAAGAAGCTGACAGAACAGAAAGGAACTGGGGAGAGAAAAAGAACCCTGAGCAATAAATCATTTTTAACATCTTTTCTCCAGTTTCACCCCCCACAAACTCTCCAGTGGAAAATAAAGAGGGAGAACTAATGATGCTTCATTTCATTATTATCTACAGATAGCACCCAAAAATTATAATTTCTTTAGGACAATAGTTCAAAGTTAACCCAGCTGCACGTCCACACTTGACTCAAGTGCACAACAGACTTCAGGCAAATGCGGAATACAGATTGATTAATCAGTTTTACTACCTGGTATGTGCTGTGCAGTGAGATACAGGCTCCTTAATTAAGAAACCTACATGTAACTGAAACAAACAGCCTCCGGAGATAGACCTGTACAGAAAAACTGTAGCAGAAAAAACCTACATAGATGTTTAAGAGCTTCTAATTGGGTGAAAGACTCATAAATAGCAAACACATGCCTTTTGCGACAAGTTAAGAGCTTTATGCAAGAGTAAATTAGTTAAAGAAATCAATTCAAGATTTCCTTTAACTTTTATCTGTTACTGCCTGCTGTTCTCTAAACTGAACAAATCTTTCTGAATTATTTATTACAAAGAGTATTGGCCGTGAAATCTACACTTTATTCAGTGCTTGAGTATTTTACACACTGCATTTCTTCTGTTACATTCATGATACAGACAGCCCAAATGTACTTCAACCCATGGTTCATTTACTATTAGGGGCAAACCCTGATCCTCAGGCTTGGCTGTTATTTTTGAACTTGTGAATGTCTAACCAAAACCTCTTAAGATCAAGAAGAAAGTAAATGAGTTTCTGCAATAGCTATTGCAGGATGAACAGTTCTTTATAGTGAGATTCCTAGTATTGCTTCTGTTCATAATCTTTGCAAATATTTAACTCCCATCCAGTTAGGCACAAGTTCTGAACAATAAGACACCCTGACTCACGGCATCTATAATGCAGATAAGTCTCTTCTCTTTCTTGCCTGTTTAGCTTGTTAGCTTATAGGGACAGGGAGCATCTCTTGCAATATTTGTACACGATCAAGTAGAGCAGAGACTCTGAAGTCTACTGTAATACCAAACACTAACAGTTTTAATGTGGATCTGTTGTTCCTTTCAAGCAAATATGGGAAATTAAAGGAACACCCAAAGCTCTATCTCAGCCACACTAATCCTGTGAAAGCAGTGACTCACCTAGTAATGGCTTTCCATAAATTAGGCAGCTAAAAATGGGTAGGAAGCGTGAAACCATTAACACTTCTTGTAGTGTAAATTCTCTCACTGCCTGTGAAGAAAATCCATGGCAGTAAAAATAAAAGAGATGAAGGTGTCAGCACCCGTCATGTTTAGATATGTTGTTAATAATTCAAATCTTCCTCCTTTGGAGCGTATGGTTTTAGAATGAGTCACACTCTATTTCCTTTTTCAAATGAAAACTGAGGTTTTGTTGCTCACTAATTCCATATGTTTTCTTCCCAGCTATTAAAAGAGAAGAAATTAATATGGCTAATTGCATGTGTTGCCAGCATGATCTCATAGTAGTACCCTACTGTAGCAATGTTTTATATGTTACCATCTTCTATATATCAGCACTGAAATGGAAGTGATTGGTGGTAAAACTGACAATATAGAGTGACAAAATATAATTTGACAAAAGAAAAGCCATACATAGCTTTGGGAAACAGAAAGAGATGGAAGAGAAGGAGACACGGTGCTTTTGTACCCATGAATAGTTTTTGGGAGTAGCACTCCCTTTTATTCCACAGAGCAGGTCGGTTGCTCTGGGCCTGGCAGGAACCAGGCATACCAAAAGGGCACCACTGTGATTACCACTTTGTCGAAGTGGAACATGATAAAATAAAGGTTGAAAACTGAAATTTCAGGACCAGTATCCAAAACTTGGCTGCTGAACTAAGATGGGTGGTGTAAAAAAAAAAAAAAAAAAGAAGAAGAAAGAAAAAAGCCTTTGTTTAACATCCTGGTTTATTGCTTTTGAAGGAATTAAGGGATTTGCTAACTATGAGGTGCGAGGCTACTAGCCCTTATATGCACACATCTGCATAGGCCCAGAATGTAACTGGTAAGCAGCAATTTCTATGGAGTTTGGTTAAGCTCCACAACTCCAAACATCTATTTTAGATATAAAAAGCAAAAGATACAAGCGTGGTGCCAGATAGAACATAAAGTGCACAATTTTCTCATGACACGGAAAGGACTATAAGAGACCCATTCTCTTAGAAAAGGGGGGCAAAGCATGGGCCTTGTACTCAGAGCTGGCAAAGACCTCAATACTTATAACAGTACTTGACATATTCCATAAATCACCCAGTAGCAGCTGTCCTTCAATTATTGCTTCTAAATTTTGTTGGAATCCTATTACCAACAATTCTGAATGTCAAATATTCAGGTCAAAGTCTTTTATCTTCTAATTTCTAGATGGGTACAGTAATAACATTTCTAATCAAAACCATTTGTTCTATCCAAACCAGTCTTGCTGCATCTAATTCTCATCACTTTTTGTTTCTCTGGTCTATACCATACCAAACTAAAGACGATCTTAAGAGACTAGACAAAAGAAGTGTTTTGCTATTAGTAGCTGAATTTTGTACTCATGTTGCTCTGCTCCTTCTGGAGCAACCACTAGAATCTATTCCTTTACGTAATTCTTTCTTGTCATGGGGACAGACAAGAGACTACCGCTCTTGCAGCTGCTATAAAACAAGGAAGAAAAATTTCTAGTTTAAAGTGAAGCTGTCTAACAAAAAGAAAGGCTTACAATTTTATTTTTAATTAAGTTAAATATACTTAATTTGAAGTTGCCTGTGAGCTGGAAGCAACACAGTTCCTACATCAGTTAAGCCACTTCTTGGAAGTTAAAAAAAGAAAAAAAATCACATGGCAGAGAGGCACACACAAAGCACAGGCAGTATTAATGAGGAGAGAGGTCTGGAAGACTAGGATTTACCAGGGCCTTAATCCCTCCCTCACCCCATCTGGTAACACCACCTCTCTCACAGTGTTTGGTCACAGGCAAGATACTGCACTTCTAAACACACTCCAGTATTGATCAGCTCTCCATCAGATCAATACAGAGGTGTCCCACATATGCAAATTTTTTCTTGCTTCCAGTTGCTATACAAGTCTACTGCCTTTTTCAAAATAAATTCCTATAGACAGGAAGACAAAAGGAGCAGGTTGTTTCTTAAGAACTGTAAAAAGAAGGCAAATGAAAATCTGACCCAAGACAGAGGGCAAGCAGGTGTTGCTAAGAATGGCAGGCAATAAACGTCAGGTTCTCACTCAATGTAGACATCACCATCAACCCAGAAAACAACCAGGAGGTTTGTGGAAATGCAACTGCTCAAATGTATAGAGAAATAAACCAGAGGGGCAAACAGCAACACCTACAGATAGTTCTGGGTGGCTGAGTATCCCTCAGTAGATCACACACTTACTTTGCAATTAGTGCAGGTGAACCTCCTGGTACATGTAAAGCACTGGCACAAGTCCCCTGAGACTTCTGCTTTGTGGTGGGACTGGAGTAAGGATGTGTGCTCTGCCACAGAAAACCAGCATAGCCTTGGACAAAGTCCAAGTCCAACACCTGATCCCAAGCTTCTTCAGAGGCATTTCAAATGTCTGATTCCCACTGATGTGTATGCCACTGACAGTGAGATCTTTGAGGATCTGTCTTTGTGCCCTAGCTGTAGTTCTCTATTTCTGTATGATTGCGAGCCATCAAACACTGCAGCAATGAAGAAGGCACATAGATACGTATAGCAGTACAGATGACCTTTGATAGCAATAACCTGAACAGAAGTTTTTCTGGAGTTCTTCACCCATGAACATTTCCTAGCTCACCAGAAGGGTTTCTGCCTTTTTTTAGTTTTATAAACTCCATACATTTTTGACCCTAGAAGGACCTAATCAGACTATTAAAGTGACTTTAAGAGTTACTACAATTACATCAGTCTTGCGTCACTCTGAGAGGATCTGGCTGCACTACAGGGTGCATTAGGCTGTAATCACCAGCACAGAGCTGCAATAGAGCAGGAATTCAGGACTGCAACTCCCAACGCTACCTCGACACCACACAAGCGGAGGCTGCGCCAGGAATGAGGAAAGAAATCCCTATTCCTGCTAATAGCCCTTTAGCTACAACATATAATCTCAAGTACTTAGCTAGCCATCTCACTATCCTTTATCTCCAACAAAAAAACACTCTTTCCTATTTCCCCTTTTTATGTTTGAATCTACTATTTTCTCCAGGTTTTTTTCTTACCTTGTCATAATCCATTAACTTCATGTGCTTTGATCTTTCCATAGGGAATTTATTTTCTCTCTTCAAAGATCTTTTCTAGTGAGAAGATATTTTCCCCAGTCCATAGCTTCTGTTCCCTTCACATGTCACAGCATGACTGCTTTTTTCCTTCTTCTTTTATTTATTAACATTTAAGAAATCAAATTTCAAATTAGAAGTGAGACAAGCAAGTTTATCCCTGATAGCACATGATGTGGCCTCTGATGAAAAATCTAAAAGACAGACATTGTGCACACACTGCTGAAGCAAATTTGCTCCACAAAAGGTTTTGTAAGGCAGAGTAGTTACAGGAGAGCAAAGACGGTCAAAGGTAGTCAGAGTTAGTCATAGATCAAAGGTGAGGAAAGAGGCAAAAAAGAAAGAGCAAGACAGAGGTGGTTATGTTTTACCCCAGTAACCCACTTTATGTAAGCCTCACTGGACCAGAACATCTTTCTGTCTACCAGCATCATGCTATTATAACCTGTTACTGCTCTATTTCACTGACCACTTAATTAATATTACATTGTATGTATCACCAAACACCAGGCACACTTGTAGGGTTTGCAAAGAACCATAAACAGCAGAAGTCACCACCCTGAAGCCACCTTCCCAGATGAACAGTGAGTAAAAGTAGTTGCAGGCTGTTTTGTTTCCTAGTACTTTGAGAGAAGAAACATTCAGGAAGAGGACAGAAGTCTTAACTTCTTTTAAAACGTCAATTTCTGGAGCACTGTGATGGAGACACAATCCCACATTAACTCAATTCTGTGAGACAAATTTGGAGGACATCAGCAAAGCGAAGACATTCACTAAAGCTCTGGGACAATCATAAGCATGTAAGAGAACTACATAAATCATTTTTACTTACTTATGCTACTGAATTTAAACCAGGATGTTCTATCATCTCTTAATTCCCATTAACAGTTGCTAATTCTGAAGGAAAAAAATCCATAAAATATATACAATGGCTATATTTGTTTTTCTTTTCCAACAAGATTGTAAGTCTTCTTTGGTTCATTTGTCAATGTTTATATGGTATAAATCTGTGCAGTGCTGAGGTTGCCAGTACCACTGTCTTTAAAACACAGAGGGGTATTTTCATTGTTTTAGCCTATTAAAACCATTATCCTAATTCAAATTCACTGTTTGTTCCCCCATTTAAAAAAGCTCTGTCTTGCAGACAGGTGTTTTATAGAGGGAAATCTCTCGCCCCCCTCTTCAAGGATTTTTCAACCTTATGCACTGATTTGAAAAATCACTCAAATCACTTGAAAAATCACACAAATCATTAACTTTCAAATCACTGCCTGCTTGTCTGATCCATGTTGTTGCTCTGCCCTAGTGTACCAAACGTGAGAGACCCAGGGCCTACAGGCCATTTACACATTTCTCTTGATTTCAGCCAACTGTATATGGATAATACAGGACTATTGCTATATTCCAAGAATCAGTTTGCTTTACTGACATGCATATTGCAGACTGGGGACAAGAAGGAATGAGAAAGATGCTAGACGCATCCTCTTCTACGTAGTATGGTATTATACAGTCCACAACCTTCAGCTTTTATGAACAAGGCTGGTTCCTGTGCAGTCGACACACCCTGTCCCTCTGTGAAATGTATTCTCAATTTCTCTGATGCTATAGACACATGACTTAAAATAGTTGTTACTGTTTTGTTGACATCAGACTTGCTATAAAGGATACTTCCACATAAAGGAGATAAGCACCAACAACACATCCTGTGTAAAGCAAAGTACTACTGGGAAGAAACAAGTATTCTTTAAAGCCAAAATGCCTGAACTGGGACAACTGCTACCTCAGTGGACTGGAGATGAGGCCCCAAAAACAAGAGGCTGAATTCCAACATTTTAATTTGTCAAACAACTTCTCCATTTTATACAGTCTGAAAAATAAACAAAACAAATTGCCTATACCAAAACAATCCATCTAATGCACACACATACAAAAAATACCAGCCTCTCAGGATTTTATTTCTAAAGACAGAGCAAAATACCAAGGTGTCAACATGCTTTGCATCATAACGCTCATATGCAGAATAGCTCTTGCACAGCATCATGGAAACATCTAAATTGGGCATTCTCTATACACACTTGCACAAAGCAGCTGTCATTAAAAACATCAACAATTTGAAAAAAATCTGCATGCTTCTAGGCAGAGGTGTTTGTTCCTGTACTGAATATGTTCTCACCTACCAATCTCACACTTCTCAGAGTATTAATATCTTCTCTTATAACCTTTGTAAGGTCAACTTACTTGTCTTTTTGATCTCAGAGTTAAGCATCCTGAGCATTTATCTGAATATGCCCAAGAGGAAATTCTATATAAAAATCCATGTTGTACTTGGGAATACAAAATACACTACATTCTGGAAAAGTAAAGGCTTCTTGATAAGAACCCGATTTTTCTTATGGGAGTAACTATAACAAATTCCCTGTTCCAAACACCCCCCATTACTTGGGCAGAGCTCTAGTAATTAAAGATAACTAAACAAAGTCCTTGGGTCTTTTGTTTTTCTTTTTTTTTTTTTAAGGGAAAGGAGAGCCAAATAGACTATCTTCCCTTTGTTCCACTTTGAAGACAGAAGGACAGAGACAGCACTAATTTCCTTCTCTGTGCAACAGTGAGGCAGTGTGACATCTAATGTAGCAGTGGGTAGTGCATCCCTGTCTATCTTTGTGTCTTCTTCATTCAGTCTCCCTGTGGCTATAGTAAAAAGGAAGTAGAAGCAACCCTTTCCATTCCAAAGACATGTGACCCCCGATTCAGTCCTGCTATAGGGCTCATTGACAGACATGGGTTAGCAGTAGAAGCAATGGTATTGCCCAGGTAATAGTTCCTGCAGGTATACTACATAAGGAGATTTATCACGTTGCCTCATTTTTAGCAGGGCAGAGACCCTATTTCTCTTCACTGCACTCCCAGTGTACATGTTCATTACAAAGCCAGTCAGCCTTTGTCCAAAAAGCTCTTTAACAGGAAACAGGGAAAGGATGGCTTCGCATGCCCACCTCTCTGCTTCTGCATGTGCATAGCAAGAATACCTAGAGCTCTACTAGCTAATTAAAAGAGCTTGGGGGAGAGAAAGCTTTGCTTAAAATTTCAAATCTCCGTTATGGCCGTTTGGTCTTGTTCAGAGGTCACACCATTTCTCATGTGCCTAGTATTTTTGCAAATGCTGAGGCATCCACAATGCTGCCGGTTTAGATGTGACATTAAAGTAAAAGAAGTCTTCTCCATCCTGACAATTCTCATTTTTCTGCAGTGCTCCTGAGAGAAGTATTTACAAGGTTGGAGCTTGGTGGAACAGAAAATGAAAAGGCTTTTCAGAAATTCAAAAGTTCTGTTTAGCATAAGAAACAGTCAAGGCCCTCACCTTAATTCCTCATATATCTAAATTAATTTTCTTCTGTCCTCACCCTACAACCAGTCTCTTCTGTTATGAAAGAGTGAAGCCTAGTTTATTCTCTCAAAGAGACAGCCAAGAAGAATAAACGCAGATCATTCTACTTTGACCAAATTAAAGGAAATGATAGCTCACAGCAGAGGGACTCCCTTTGTTTATTTGACAACACCAGGGAATTACTGCAATCCTGTCTCCTGTGACCACTGCCAGCCTGTTTGATACGTTTCTGCTGTTAGAGCCCCAAAATGCATGCTCCCATCCCAGTACAGATCCAAAGGAAAGCCATTTCAACAGTAAGTTAGGCTTGGAGCCCTCTGTCACTTGGAGCTGTAGTTGATGGTCGCTGGTTGATGAATCTATAATCAATCTGTAATCAAGCCACCTCAAAAAGGGAAAAGTCTCAAATACAGGCGGACAAGTTGCATTCACCACTGGGAAGCTGCAGGGGAAGACAGATTTTGAGATAGACCATCTGCAGGTTAACAAGGGACCACAGTGAAAACAACAGAAAACCGTATTCAGCATATGAGTCACCGCCTAAGACACCTGGCCGCCGGAGACTGTTATGTGACTGTGCTGTCAAGAGACTGAATGTTGGCTTGGTGCAGCAAGCTGCAAGTGTATTTGTCTCCTCTTCCCCCATACGCTCACCAAGTTGCTATCCCCTGTCTGTTACTCACAATACTTCCCCACCACTCTTCAAATAAGAAGAGTTTCTCATTTTTTATCCTAAATTCCAGATGACTTTTTTTTTTTAAAGATATGCAGAAATCTTTATCAAGTACTTTATCAAGTGCCTGTTGCTATTTATGTGTGTAATCCCATACGCAACCTGCACAATCAGTTTCAAAGCAAAACAAAAATTAGAGAAATAAACATAAGCCTTTGAGAAAAATCCTTTCAACTGGAGGAGTTTTGCAAATGGTTGCAATATGTCCAAACACTGAATCACAACTACTCTGGTCCAAGCTGAGGGAACAGTTGCCTTCACTGTAAACCAGATTCAGTCCTATAGACAAGCAATGCTAGAACAAACCCAGAGACAAGCACCATCACCAAACTGAAAAAAAAGTGCAGTTTTAAATTAAATTAACATTTCACTGGTTAAAGGTTTTACAATATTTGGGGATTTTTTCAGGTTCACCCAGCAAAGTACGTAATGCTTAATTCATTGGGAGTTACCTTCTGGACTACATTTTTTCTACTTTTTTTTAGTGTTTTCCTTCAAATTATGCAATGCTACTGCAGCATCTCAGAGTGAAAGTACCTTGTACAGAATGATTTAGCTCTGAGCTTAGCCCGATCTAAGTCTGATCTAGAGCAAGTACCCATGTTGTCTCTGAGGATTTTGGACTTAATTTCCTAAACAGATATGACTTCTTGGACTCCTTTTCCAGGTAGCACTTAAGCTTCTAAGGGACTTCAACACTAGCAATCACCCAGTGCAATCAAACTTAAGGTTTCTGGAGTTCTTTTACTTGCTACGAGAACTATAGATTCCTCCAAGACTACAGCAAGCTACTTGGAAATCTTGATACCTCTCGTTCACTGACAGTGCACAGGAACAAGGGTGTTTCTGAGAGAGGAACTCTGCTCCCCTCTTGGTATACGATGCTCTCTTCCTCAGGGTGCAGGCTCCCTCCGGATTCATCCACACACACTGACTTGTTAAGCTTTTTCTTTTGCCCAAATATAGAGTTTGATTCTGTAGTTATTATGTTTTAGTCTAAGTCAAAGCACCGCGTTTCTGCATGACAAGTTTCACCATCCAGACTGCTCATGAAACAGGAAGGGCTGGGAGAGGGGGCTCAGGGCTGAAAACAGGCTTTATTTCTAAAACTGTGGTGGTGAAGGATATCGTCAGCAAACAGCTATGTGGGAGTCAGCAACAAGAAAAGTGTCAACTTGTATAGTTTGTAACTGGCTTTGCCAGGTGGGGGTTAAACAAGAAAAGCACCTGTCAGCTGCGATTTCCGTTAGGAGATCATTCTACTGCTAAAACATTTCAGTCTCCGCACAGAACTTAAAATCAAACCTGCTCATTCTCCCCTAGAGTTAACTGCATAAAACTGATCATCACAACAAGGGCAATGAAAATGCTAATGCAAGGGTCTTTGCTTTAACATTGCTGCTGTAGCCATGCATCAATTATGAAGATGAAATATAAGAGACCACCTTGCTTCACATACATGAAGCAATTGAGAACTGACGTGAAAAATGTGCAGGTCAGTGTCAACATGCCAAGACGCACGAGGCATATTCTGCCTTTCCATTCCCTTCTCCTGGTCTCTCTAAAACATTCAATGCAAAGAGAAAAGCATCAAAATGTTAAGTGACTTGAAATATTTTTTTTATTTATATCATCTAGTAAACAAAGTTGCTGAAAAATGTCACCGTGTGATCTTCATATATGTGTGGGAGATAGTATCACAGCTGTCAGGGAACGACTGTACAGCTCCTTGCTGGAAAGTAGTAGTCAAACATTTCAGAAGCAGACTTTTATAGCCTGGTGGGATCTCTGCTAAACACTTGGGATATCCAAACTGTCGATTGCTTCCAGGAAGATATCTGCTGATTCATCCTGGCAGTACCCACTCTCAAGCTGAGCTCTCCCCAGATCCCAATCAGCAGAAAGGCTCTCAACCGCAGCACTGACACCAGCTCAGAGAATTCTGCCTTGAAATTCTTGGGTAAGCTGATGGGCTGTCATCATCAAATCCAGTCAGCTTTTGAAGTGTAGGAAACAACCAGATACACAAAGCCTTCTAGAGGGACTGTTTTGTCACCCAGTGCACTTGTGATGGAAAACAACAAAGCTATATTGGTACACAACTGTCCCCTGCAAATACATTTGGCCAGAATCAGTCCTAGCAAATCAGGCCTGCAGCATCCACCACTCTCACCCTATACAAGGGATGCAAGGTCATTCTGACAAAGTTTTTCTTACTGATGCTCAATTTGATACTTATTTAGGAATCTTTGCATTTTTACCAATAGGGAAGTCCAATTATCTCGTGGTGACTGCTTCGTAAGATTTCATCCCACACAAATGTTCGGCCGCACAAAGTGCTATGCCAGTCAGTTTAGCTGCTCAGTGATAGCACAAAGTACTCTGTGCCTTTCAGGGTTAGATGACAACTTTGGTTTTGCTGCTGTTGATTAAAGCTTTTTGTTTCTTTGCTTCCCTTCCCCTTTCCCCATCTGAATTGTCACCATGGGCGACAGCTGTTGGGTGCAGCTATTCTCTGCACACACTTGGAAATGGATACTACTGGAGACACATGAAGGAAAGAGAAGAGGGAACCACTACTCTATCACAGCTATCAGCAAACCTAGCTGGAGTTCAGGAAGTTTTCTCACAGATCAACCTAAGAGTGTGTGTGTGCGAGAGAGAGAGAAAAGGATATTTTTGTCTCTTTTTTTTTGGTGGTCTTCAGGATCTCTGAGAGCAATGAGAAATATCCAGTCTTAGAATTCCCCTCTAAACTCCAAAATAACGTACAAAACGGTATCCCATGCAATAGTCTGTGCCAGCAGCTGGTGGATAACAGCAGATCAGGTTTATGCTTTCAAGCAACAGTGCCCTTTGCCTTACTACAGCACACTGTAGTTAAGGCCCTGAGTAAGGCCAGATTCACTAGCATGATAAAAAGGAGCTATTTTTGTATGCGAATTCAAATGAACAAATGTAATTTCTAACCATTAACCTCCTGAAGTAGATAACAAGTGGTTTAGGTGTAATTAATGATTTTCATAGTTTCTAGGAAAGCTTTACCAGGACCCATATATTTCTAAAATACTGGCATACTGCCTGACTCAGGACCTCAGTGTCTAAAAGGGCAACTAGTGCATTACAACACCCCGCTTCCCAGAGCCAGCATCCCAGCCTTTCTGTGGGTGCTGAGGAGATGCTCAGAAGCCTATGGAGCCAATTCTCAAGTCCTTTCCTCCACAGATCCACACTTGCTCTTATATAGGCAACCATGTTTCAGTAGAGCTGAGTACTTTGGGAGCATTGCTCACTTTAAAGGTTCAGAAGTTGATTACAGCAAGAACAGTAGTTCACAAGGCTCACTGGGAAAGTTCACTCCTCACCTTTTCTCATGAAATCTAGACTGAGGAAGAAAATCTGGAGCGGCAGCGAAGATGCTGGGCTTAGGATCTGTCCTGCTTCTGACAGCCCAAAAACAAAAGGTGGTTGCTACCAGCATGGATATATGGAGCATTCTCTGCCAAGCATGTCATAGAGCTCCTGTACAGCTCCACAGACTAAGGATCTACATCCACAGTTATGCACTGAAGCAACACAGTCCTTTGTGCTAATTCAACAGCCACCATCTTGCTAGAGGTTACAAACTGAGCTGTAAATCCACAGCTCTGTAGCAGTAGATCACAACTGCTGTCTTGGTCAGCACACCACTCCGTGGTAGCCTTGCTGCTACCAGCAATTCCTATCTCTTCCAGTCTGCTGCATGTGACAGTAAGATTTACTTCTCCTCTGTTATGGATCTGGACACTGTAACTTGATATACGCACATATGGTTTTATTAAAATGTGCACTCTGCACTACTGAGACAGCATTTACGGGGGAACAGAACGATAGCTTTTTCCAAACTACCAAGCTATCGAAAGACATGGTGTGGAGAGATGGGAGCAGACGCCATGCTTAGAGAAGATTGCATCGAATATGAAAGATGAGAAAGCTCGCTTGCAGGAAACCTGGGTTTTGTTCTCTGGGGGAGGGATATGAACTTTCGCATTCAAGCCAAATTTAATAATGTATTCCAGTGATCTGCTTTTTTAACTCCCACATTTCCTCCCATTCCCAAATACCATATGATTTCCCCTTCTATTTGCAGGTATTTCTGCAGCATATAGATTCAACCAATAGGTTGAAGATGAAAGTGCTACCAAGTTATCATAGATAAAAAGTCAAAATCTTGAACATTTGGGAAACAGCCAAATGTTAGTTTAATTAACTCAATCGCTGAGGTTGGAAGAAACCTCTGGAGATCATCTAGTCCAACCCTCTGCTCAAAGCAGGGCCCACTAGATGAAGTTGCTTAGGACACCATCCAGTCAGATTTTTTAATACCTCCAAAAACAGCTTGCAAAACATCTGTCCTGAACACATGCACTACAGTCCTTTAAGAAGAATTTAAAACCAAATTTTGCAACTTCATTTCAAAGAATGCAGAGAAGTCCTTTGATAATTTTGTAACATAACACATTTTCCCACATCCAGAATGGGAAATAAGAAAAACCTTTTCCCTACAATGACTGCATTTTTAATACTCTTCAATTTTTCAATTTCATTTCCAATTAAAATTTTAAAAGTTCAATATCTAAATTTCCATCTGGATCTGGTGTGAGCATCTTAAAAGAAAAATCAGCATCTATCCAGTACCAGGCACTAAGAACAGTTCAGTACAACACTTATCCCTGTGTATTTCCTTACGAGGTCTAGAAAAGAGTTAAAGAGAGGAGTTTTGTAAACTCTGTGGACACTTCCTTTCCTACTCAGACTCCAGCATAAAGACACCATTCCATGAAGCAGGACATATCTCAGCCTTTGGTGTATTCCCACCACCCATCATTTCTGTTTCTGTCTCCAGCTTCTTGCAAAGGCTGTCTCAATTCTGCATGGCATTGACATGTTTCATAATAATAAAATCTCCAGTGAAGATCACAGCATTGACTCCTCACAAACTGTCAGATATTTGCTTCCAAAACACAAGCAAACTACAGCTCTGATGTATAAATATGCGGTGACAGCACTTGATTCCAATACATTTACTGGTTTATATTTAGAAAGCACTGCAATAGATGAGAAGGTACTTTAAAAACAAAACAAAATAAAAACCAAAACAAACAACAATTCCTTAAACAATGTGGTTTTGATCTTCTAAAAGGTCATCACAGGAAAATCTATTTTCTGGAAGAGTTCTCTTTTGACCCTGTGATACCGAGTCTAGCAGGTGTAAGTTAAGACCTGAAAAAATAAGTTTCTTTCTCATTTAGTCTGAAATAGAAATAATTTCAGTTTTGCTGCATATTTCTCATTAAATTTTGCATCTGAAGAGATCAAGGAACTTGATCAGGTAATTCAGATCATTTGGTCAGGAGCTTCCATTCTAATTATTTCACCCAGTACAGAAGCTACAATATAATCGCAACTGACAAAACGCTTGCACATGTACAGACAGAGCTATTTCAATGAGTTACTACTTTACACAGAAAAACATAAGGTTGTCATAACTGAGCAGTTAAAAAAAACCACCTTGCAATCATTTGGTGGTTGTTCAGTGGATAACGGAAAAGAGTTTAGAGGGCTCAAGTACAGATATCAGGGAAAAAGGAATTGCATCATTAAAAAACACCAGCCTAGTTAATTGCTGGTAATGGCTATGAATAATGACAGTGGAGAGTACTGAATGACGTAGGTGAGAGGATATTCTCTAAGTCGTAATAGCTTAGAATGAGCAGTTCAGTCAATTTGAACTTATTTGGGACAGTCTGTACTGCCCCTTCCAGGGCACCATATACATTTGGCTAAAGCTGTCAGTGAGAATCTTTCATGTGTTCTGCATCCTACAAATGGTGGCAGAACGGCAGTGGAAGGAAGCAGAGAACAGGTTTAATACATTGGTTTCCTTTCTTCAACCATGCCTGTTCACTACGGGCACATTCTGTACATACACATGCACATAAACATGGGTTTGCCTGGGGCTCTACAGCCTAAATATTAATTTTCCAGGGAGACATTAATTATGTAAATAGCATCTAAAAAGGGGAAATGCTCCTTTGGCAGACTGATTCAGCTTCCACTACAGCCACTTTAAGTGTCCTGTCCCTCACTCCTCAGCTGGAACAGTCTGTGCAGAAAGCTTGGAAGTCTATAGGAACAAGTCATGGCTAATGCATAGCAGAATGAATGAATGCAAAGTTACAAGGAAAGGGACCACCAAACTAAATATATTTGGGTTACACCTACCTCATATATTAGCCTGTTCTGAAGAATGTTTATTGTGACACATACTCACTTTGTCTGTACTTGTCACATATAATTCCCAGTTGCTCCTGTTCTGGGATTATTTTCTTTGTTGAGGTTCTCAAAACACCATTCAGTTTGATCTCTACACTTTCAAAACACTCATCGCCCAAATACCCAAAAGATTTATGACCCGCTTGGGCTACCATTATTTTAAATGGCAAGTGAGTGTATCAGGAATAACACTTTATGTGAGCTAGAAACATTTATTTCTAATTCAATATGTGAAGAAGATCCCTGTCTACCTGATGCCACAAAAGAGCAAATCCAGGGAAGCAAGCAATGAACAAAATGACATAGATCTCTCTGTCAATGTCTCAAAGCAGCAGACTAAACAGCAGCTCCTAATGTCTTACTCAGAGCTGTGAGCCTCAGAACCAGCAAACAAGGGTCAGAATAAAACCATGCTGAAAATGGGGTCCTTTCCCCTTCTCAACATCCTCTTCTCATGTATACAGCTCCACTTTGCTGAGTACAACCTGGTTATTTTCACTACAAGCTCCATTACATCCCTTAAATGAGAAGAACAACCCACTCCTTTCATAGCTGTGAACCAATACTACAAAGACTCTCAAACCATCAGTCCCTGTGGCTGACTGTAGCAGGGGAAAAGTGGCAGAAAATGTCAAGACTGAATCTAGTGTCTCCGGATCCGAGGCAGCTGGCCACTAGATGTAAAACCCTCAGAGCTCCAGTGGACTCAAATCATCCTGCCACCATGGATTTCCAGAGCTCTTTTGGAATGTATTTCTAAGGGAACACACTTACCAGCACAGAACAGCTGTAAACTTTACACCTCCATTTCATGCTGGTTATACTTTCCTAGGACATGTGCTGGCTGTATGCACTTCTGTAAGCCACTAAACTCCCTAAAAGCAGTGGATCAGGACTGTGTAGCGAACAGTACTTAGTTGGTTTGTCTCTGCTGATCAGTACAAGGGCAGGGTAGGGAGATTTTGCAGAGCTTCCTAAAATCATGCCCACAAAAGGAGGGCTAAGTATTACACTACTAACAGCAGGAGACCATAAGCCACGCCATTCTTTTCAGAGAAACTGAATAGACATTCAACCAGAACAGACTCATTACAATCGGTGGAACTGTTTTATTCCCATCCGTCCCCTCCAGGATGTACTCCTTGCTGCTCTAAAACAGGCAGAAGGATTTTTTTTTTAGAAAGCTCTAACTGCTACCCAAGGAATGAGATACAGGGAGGCAATTCTGCCCCAGGGAGAGTCAGGTGCTTTGCTTTGCTGCTTGTATCACAAAAGTTGTACCCTGCAATAGAGCACATTTGAACTGGATTAATGTAATCAGAGGCACCCTGCTGTCTGGTCACTGACCTATCTGTAAACAACAGATGACATGATGCCATGAGCTTCTATTATATATAATTACCTATTGAGATGTGACCATCATAAAAGAAACAAAACCATATACTTTACCTGCTGCTATTAGTCTACTCTCCAGAGATGAACAAAGCCTATAAGCGCCTCAGCTTTGACCGCCATTTTCTTCTCCTTACCTCCCTTCACTGCTCCTCGTATTCCCTCCAAATAAGTTTGTATGCTCTCCCTTACACCTGGAACTCTTCCCAGCCACACTGGCATGGTCCAACCCTTCTCTGTTCTTGCTTTAGAGCCCTCTTATATCCTCTCTCCCTTGCATTCAACCTTTTTACGTCACATCTTCCTCTCCTCTGCCTGCACCGAGGTGAACGATGTCTGTTAACTCAATGTATCTTATCTGCCCTGGATCGTACTCACTGCGATAGAGACCACAGGGACAGATTCCCACCTGATGTAAATCAGTGCAGGTCTGCTGGAGTGATACACAATCATGAATCACAGAGAACATGGTGAATAGGGAACATTGTTCTCTGGTTTCAAATACAAGAGTAAGATCTGGCAGAACCTGCTCTCTGTGAGCTCAAAAACAACAGGAAGCAGCTTTCACACCCTGCATGGTCCAGCTGTGGAGCTCCTTGACACAGGACACTGCAAATGGACCAACTGGAATTGTTGTTCCTGAAAGAACAACACAACCCATTGGGAGTCGTAACATACAAAGAACCCCTCTTCAAGTTCAGATATTCCTTGAGCCTTCAGTTGCTAGAAACTGGGAAAGTATTCTAGGAATACCACCGCATACCCACTGTTTTCTTGTAGTCTTCTCTGAGCACTCCCTGCAAGCTGCTTTAGGGGACAACACACCAGGACAGACAGAGCTCCCAGTGAAGGAGTTCTTTATTGACACTTGTTCACACCCAGCTGAAGACACAGCATCGTGTCTCATGTGCATGTCTGTACACGCACATAAGAAGACTCCATGTTTGCAATACTCTATAGGTGTAACAGCAGGAAAAGTAACCTCTACGGAGTATTTGGTGCTCACTGGCAATTAGCTTTTGTAGTCCAGTGAATTACAACTGTAGCTGCTGCTACAAGTCAGTAGCTAACACACATTTATCTCTGTTGTTCATCAGTAACTCAGAAGCTACTGGGACATGATATTCACCCAGATGTTCAAAAAAAGGTTTTCATTACAATATCTGGCAATGAAACGGAAGCCAACTGACACTGCCAATGACAAGCTGCTTATTTGGCTTGGCTTTGTTTCGATTATCAAACTAAAAGTATATATTGACAAAAATGGCTTTCCCTGTTTCTTCTAATTTTTGTCAGAAGTCTCATGCAAGTCCCCTACAGAAGTATGGTCGAGTTATATTAGCATCACCCTTTCTGCTTTATTTACAAATGCTCTCATCAACACCTATATACACCAAGACTGAAATATATACAGGTTAAGTTAAATGTTACCCAAGTTATTGCTTTGTGTCTGAACAGCTTAGATTGTATAATACTGCAGCAGCAAACTCTTGTATTAATCATTGAAGAGCAGCTCACATACAAATAAAGTATCTGATGTCATCATCTGGCTCTTGATACAAACACAACTAGGCAACAGAAGCTTACAATGAACTGGCTTTTGCTAGATGGAGTTCAGTGTTTACATGAGGAATCTTCTTTTAGATAGCAATTTTTTTTACTTCCAAAGGGTTCCCTGCTTTGGAAACATTTTAGACAACATGGACAAAAGCTTATTGTCCAAGATATTATATAGGAAATAGCACTAAAGAAAAAAAGCCAACACTTCAGAATATGTGATTGTAGACTCTATTTTATAAACCTCTTCTTCATAAGAGTTGGTTACTGGAAATATTTTAAAAGCAATCACAGATTGCCAGGACTGTTTCCACTCCTCATCTTGTCTGAGTCAACCAAGCTCCAGTTCTTCCAAGACCACCCAATACCAGCAGATACTTGGTCCCATACACCATGTCTAAGTGACTGTTTTAGACATCTTCTCTGTCTGTCCCCTTAGGAGTCACTAGGAATGAACAATGAATTGAAACGATAGTAAAATGATGCATTTAGCTACCTGAATTCTTTTGTGAATGAACAGGGGTCTGATCAATTCCTACTTACCTCAGCACACTTCTGGTTTCAGAATTGACTTTGGGGGTTTCATCACTGCCTAGCAGAGAACGTTAATGCTTTCATTAATGCTGAATGTAAAGAGTGGGAAGAGATATTTGAAGAGATACAAACAAGAGGGAACATTATTATCAAGCGCTGCTGACAGGAAGCCACTGGTACTGGAGATGGTGAGGCTGCACTGATCAGACAGCTAGTATTTGAGAGAGAACACTTCATTAAACAGTGAAAATAAACTGGACCCATTAGCTGTGGATCAGCAGCACAGAGTGACTTAGGCTATCAAACAATCCTGACTTGAACCTGTTGAGGATACTTGGCCCAGCATTTCGAGTATTAGAAACGTATCCGAGTTAGAACATGGCAATAATCCTCTCCGCTGCTGCCTGGCAGCTGGATAAACAGCAGTGAGAGCCCCATCTAAGTGCTCACAGGTTAATAGCAGAAGCACATAGATCACGCTCTGTTGCTGCTTGCTACAGACTCCGGCTGGCTGAGTTACACATACCAAGCCCCACGCCCTGGAAATCCTTCGTCAGAGGCTGCAACTGCACGGATGCCATCCACACGGGCTACAGCTGCTTCAGACATTTTATTCCCCTTTCCATCCCTTCACCCAGCCTACGCCGGAGCGCCAAAGTTAATCCCCCCTCGGGTGCAGAAGCAACAGGGTAACACCCAGCTATTTCTCCGGACTCCGCAGAGCAACTCTCCTGCCCCACGGCGGCTGTGAACTTTCCACGCGCGTTTCTTTGCAGGGCAGCCCGGAGCGCAGCCGGGCGGGGGACAGGGGCTGCGGGGGCCGCGGGCCGGGCCGGCCGGGTACTCACATGGTGTGCGGCCGAGCGGCTCGGGGTCTGCCGCCTCCCTCTCCAGCAAAGATGGCTTTCCGGCTCTGCTCCTGCTGCAGGCAGCCTCCCAGTATTGTAGGCACTGTTGCTGAGATAGGAGGGGTAGGCACCAGCTACTGAGCATGCCTGTGCCTCACATCACGGCGTAGGAAGCGGAGGCAAGGAACAGAGGTACCCCCTCCCCACCCTCACGCCAGGCAGGAGAACGACCTAGAGCGACTAACACAAACGGAGCCCCTCGCTCCGGCCCGCATCCCGCCGCCGGTGCGTGCGGAGCAGGAAACGTCTCGCTGGGGTGTGGTTACTAGAGCGGGGCTCATTCCAGCCAGCAGGCTTGGGGGGCCATTCAGATGAAAACCTTTCTGTGTTTCTGTAACCACCTTCTTTCTTGCTCCCTCTCCTCTCTAGAAAGGGGAAAAAAAAAACCCGGGGGGGGGCGGGATTGGGGGGAGAAGAAAATCACAAGAGGTATTGCAGTTCAATCAGTGCTGTCATGGGTGAGTATTTGCAAATGGAAAAAAGCTAGTTGTCAGGATTGTAATTCCTACCATAACATAGAGCAAAACCAGAGGCAGATAAGCTACTAAATCAACCATTGCTTCTTAAAAGATTGTGCCTCTGAGATGAAATACAGCCAAGTCTCTATGCTCTTGGCTTTGACTTCTTGCAGCCTTCAGGTTGCTAGGTCTGGGCATTCAATCACCCTCCTTGAATCCCCTTCATTAACATTAGCACTTCTCTTGCCCCCTTGCCCCTGCACAGAACAAAACAACTTCTGAAGCAGAACATGCTATTTGCACTTAAACCAAGGCCATCACATAATCTAAACAGAGGCCAAGAAAGAAGAAATTCTACACAGTTTTTCAAGAAGTGGGAATTTAACATTGCTGTCCCCAATGATACCTTGTTCCATTTTACTTGCAAAAAAATAACTCCATCCGTCCCTGCCTTCACTAACTTGCCATCAATTTCAGTGACAGCCAGCACCCAAGTAAGGCAAGTGCTTACCCAGAACACACAGGAGCTTTTTTAAGTATCTAGACCTCAGATCTTGAGGTGCCTATTGGGGATAAATTATACTGATGTCATCAGATCAAATCTGTTTTCTGCATGTGGGAGCCAAAGAAAGGATAAGTTGTTCCTCAAATCAACAGGCAAAGGTACAGGTGCTAGGGGTGAGCAACACGTCAGTCCCAATTTCTAAACTTGTTATCAACCAATATTGAATATTTTCATGGACAAAGAAAGTAACCAGGGAATGTGACAACACCCACAGCAGTGGTACACAGCCCAGACATTAAGACACACTGTTAATGCCTAAATCCAGGCTCAGATGCTATCACAGCCCGATTCAGATGCAAGCCCCTGGCTACCATCTCTGAAGGGGAACAAGCACTTGGGAAGATGGAACATCTCAGAGCCACTGAGTCACGGGAACCTCTCTTTCTCCTGCCTCCTCTGCCCGAGAGCTTGCTCACTGCGTTAAGGACTCGTCATACCTACTGCCACTGGAGGGTGATCCTCTCTCTTCTACTGAAGCCAATTATTTGCATGAATAAATAAATATCACCTAGGGCAGCACTCTGAGCCTTAGTTTTCTACATTTGGCCACATCACTTACATATTGCACTCGTAATAGCCTGGCCCTGGGAAACTTTTCCCTATGGAAGGAAAAAACACTTCAGATTGGATTTTCTCTACAAAAAGCTGGAATTTCAACCAATTGACATGCCCTGATGACAACCAGAAGATTCCTGTCTAGCTTTAAGCTTTATCCATCCACAGACCACTTAGTTCAGCACTTCTCATCTGGCATTCCTCCATAACTCTTTCCTCCTGAGAACAGTTTACTTTTCAGATATCCTAGACAAAGATATGTTTACATGATACCCCTGTAGTATACAGCCACACCAACACCCATACTTAGACTGAAGCCCAGTATCGGGACCACCTGCTAACAGGTACATTATCTTAGTCCTCAAACCCAAAACACATTTGAATACCGAGGAGGTTAAAAGTCATGCATGGCTGGTGTGGCCAGGAGCTCCTGGGACAGAAGGACCCACTAGCTGTACCTTCCTGCCTTTTCTGTGGTATCAGTTCATGTCCCTACTACACGGCGGGTGGAACAAGTAACTATTGATGCTAGACTAAAGCTCTTAAGACTCAAAAAAATCCTGGAAAACCCCAAACCCAGCATGGAACAGTTTTAATATATCAACTCTCTAGAGCACAGTGTTTATGCTGACTTCATGCCAGCTTTATCCTGATTGAAGGAGAACAGAGAACACCCACAAACACCCACTTAAGGGACAATTTTACTGCATTATGGTAAAATGGCAGACAGACATTGCCTCCTTTAGCAGAAGTGTGCCAGTACAGGGATAATGCTTCAAACACTGGGAATATACTGCAGAATGAGCTTAAGCAAGATCGGTCCACCACATCATATGGCCACAGATTTCTTTGATCTGATACAGAAAAGCTCTCAAAAACAAATTAAATAACATCATTGGACTATGGCCTTACTTGCTAAAGAAGAATTTCCTACCAGCTAATGAAGGCATCACCATTCCAACCCAAGAAGGCTCATGATCCTGAAGAAAATCCACAGCTAAACTGGGGGACATTTTCCTTTAGCCCTACATTTCCTTGAGATTACAGCTTGCCATTAAAGGCTACCAAAGCCTTTGGTGTTAAGAAAAGATGCAGAGACACCCTGTGGTGGCAAAAATAATATCATCAGAATTAATTCAAATAGCTTAAATTTTATTTAATTAAGACACAGAAGCGAATCAGAAAAGCTGCATTCTGGGAACACAGAGAAATCTCTCCTAAGCTTTTAGCCATGTCATTTCCTCTCTCCAGACCCCCTTTCCTGTCTAGCATCTTTTGCCCTGTATGTTTGCATAACAGTCCCTGCCACAAAGATTTTACCTCTTGTTCTGTTCGGTTCTTTTACTTCAGGGGACACCAGCTGGATCAGGGCTGCTCTGTGCTGCTGCAATTGGAGGGATGGCTGTGGAAATGCACCGTTCCTGGAAAATAGTTCCTTGCTTCTAGCCTGCCAGACCTGGGTAGGGAAAACTATCAGTCTCCTTTGTAAATTGTTTCGTGTGGGTTTTTTTTTTACCCCATCCAGAATTCATACTTTGTCCTGAAATCATATTTATAAATATGAAGGCAGTTACAGAGGCATCAATACGCTGCTCAGGTAGTCCAGAAACAAAAGCAGTCAACAGCAAGCATCAGTGCAAATCAGTTTTGACATCTGAAGTCTTGCAGGTACTAGAACTTGCTTGTCATTAACTAGAGACAACCTACAGATACAACACTAAGGTTCCTGAAAATGCTGTCCACTGCTGCTACTTGATCTTCATCTGAAGGAAACATGTTTTCTCCCAGATCTTCAAGTAGGATTCCCATGTTAGAGCATCATTCTGTAATCTATATTACGTGGTCAATCAGTAAACCTAAAGTAAATCTCAAGGCTAGCCACAGTAACACTGTTATTGGTTACTTTGGCTCACAAAACAAAAACCACTATTGCTGTTGCTAACTAAGAAAGGTGAGGGCAATTAATTGGTATATTGAAAGCAATGGTAGTCAAGTTTCATAAGATTTAAGCAGAGAAGAAAAGCAAGGCAAAGAAATTATTTACTATAATATTGGGTATTCAAATTTTCTGATCTGGCAACATTTAAATGTATAGCTAAAGTATAGGAGGAATTCCCCCTACATCATTAGAATTAATTACACTGGAAACTCAATGTAGCTAGACATCTTCATGTTCAAAAGAAGATAAATTAAATACTATACAGTATATATGTCCGAAGTACAATTTTTTTTAAAATTATTGACTAAAAGGCTTTATGAAAGACCCCTTCTGTGCATCTTCGATTCTTTATCGCCCATTTCCACATACTTACACCTGTACTTTCAATGCTACATTTTCTTCTCTTGATCTTTTAGACAAGTGGAATTAGTACTGAAAGATCCAGCAGTGAGAAGCCTTTGAAGCTCAATTCTCAGAGGTAAGGTAGATTCCTGCCTCCCCGGTTGCTGATTTTGTTAGCCACATATTGGTCTGTTCTGCAAAGCTTCACCTCCGCACCACTGTATGCCTAAAATGGGTCTTGAACTTGCAGGTCATTTTGTCACAAATTAAAAACTGAAGAGAAGTCTATAATTGTGAGGAGTTTCATTTTCTTTCATTCACAACTTCTAAACCTTCCTTAATAGCATAGTAATTCTTTAGTGACAGTTTCCTTTTACAGGTCAATGAAACATTTGTAATTTCTTTCATAAATAGTCTTTTTTGCTATTTCTGTGGGAGAAACAGGTCCAACGTACCTAGGTTCTGTTAAAAAGCTGGTTGTCTTATTAACACGCCTGAGTAGCAAGGTGTGTCACTGTGTTCCTTCAAGGTACTTACAGCTTCTTGTTAATGGGTGTCAACATATAATTTTGGTAAATAATTATAACACAATGAAAAACTATTTCAGGGTGTGATCCTTCAAAACATTTGCACAGTAGGTCCCTACTGCCTGTGTATATTCTACTGTAAAAACTGCTTAAGGAGAACTGTTCTTAAAAAGCAGGGTGGGGTGCGGGGGGCACACGGCAGAGGGGGTGAGGGAGTCACACAGTGGGGAAAAGATCAAGAATAAAATCAGAAAAGTGCGTAGTTCAAAATGGTTGTCAGTTCTGTTTTTATGTCTGCAAACTTCGTGTGACTTATTTTAGATGATTGTGGAAAGTATTTTGAACAAGTAGGAACAGACAAGTGCTCCCAATCATTAGGAGGGGGTGAACATGACCCTCCAAGTCAAGCAACCAAAAGTTAATGCAATTACTAAGTATCAAATATAGAGCAGAGAGACTAATTCAATTGGAGAGGCCAAAGGGATAATTCTTAGAGACAAAGCAATGCAACACGGAAATGCAGACTAATCAACTGCTTTATCAAAAGAAAAAGGAAACAATTTCCAAGCCCTAACTAAAATCCCCAGTTGGTTCATCTTTTCAGGGTTCTGGCTTTTGCTCTGCAGCGTTTGTTCCAGCTCACATTTGTTTCAGTGCTTCTCTTCTCTGCGCAAAACTGTTTCACTGGCTCCTGGTTCTTCGCTTTTATCAAATGAGCCACCTCCTCTCTTGGTTTTCAGCAACTAGCCTAATCATGAAAGAGAGCACGTAGAGGGAAATATTTATTATATTTAATATCGAAGCCTACTTTCCATAATTATGTGGAATAGTGGTTGAGTAGGAATATCCAGAGTCGCCTTGCGTCTGCAGGATTTTTCAAAGCAGGTATCTGCCCCATCTGATAGAAAGCAGCTTCTCTTTATCTCGACTAAACCTTCTGCATAACCAGGGCATTTACTGGTTTGTAAAGTAACAGATCCAGACTTCACCAGGTACAACACAGTAAAGGAGAGACTTTCGAAAAGCTACTCAGACTTCTGCTTTTATCTAAGCAGGTGCTCTTGTTATGACAGATAAAATGAGCTGGCACAAAGGAAAGAAGGAACTCACAGAAGAAACCACAGGAGACGGGAAGCATAGCCGAAAAAAGCGAGCGCGACTATTTAAGAAGAGATTTTCTGGATTAAGCCTCTTCTCTGGGCCTCCCAAGAATAAACTGTAAGTACATCCAAGATTATATTCTGTATACATTTTTAACCAAGAAATTTTATAAGTATTTCTGGAGCACCTTCAAAAAGCCACAGACACCTTTGTCACCTCTGCTGTATTAACTGTTTCACCAACAAGGAAACAGTTATGGGCTAATTAAACAACTTGACCCAAAACCTAGCAAGTCACTGGCAGGAGGAGGTATGAAATTAAGGTCTCCAAACCTTGTGTGTCTGTATGTTTATCTTATTACCATTTCCCTATGCTTCCTCCCACCCAGCAAGGGAGATTAGGAGGGGCAGCATCTCTGTTCCTCTGCACACACACAAGCACTGCCAGTTGGGACAATCCAGGGCACTGCTTTTAGGAGTAATGTTACTGCAGTTTGTGTTGCACCAAAATCCCTAGCTCCAGGGTGTTACAGACAGTGGCAACATACGGGCAGAAGCCAAAGTCACCGTTCGACAAAGCTAGTGCTACTAGGTTTTTTGAATCCGAGCATAATTCTTGCTTATGTTCCTGTAATAGTGCCTTTATGCTTACTACTTTTCAGACAGAAAGAAGGGGGGGGGGGGGAAAAAAAGACAAGCTTAAACCAAAGTAAGCAGAGAGGCAAAAATGAGTTTGAGCTTACTGCTTTGTGCATATATTAGCTTTGAGTTATCATCATCACTCTTAATGGGATTTGAAATTCTCTTCTTGGGTCTTTGTACTTGATATTATTTTTCCTTAACATGAGGTAAACTTAGTGTATGCATCATGCTAAGTTCAGGAGTAGTTTCCAAAAGGTGTCTTTTCTTGTCCATTACAAGAGCTGTTTTCTATACAGATCTCCTAAAAAGAGTCTGTCTTCGATAATTATCATGAAATTACTGTCTTAGCAGGAAGTGCATGCAAGTCTCAGCAATTACTCAGCTAACTACGTTAAGGCTTGATAGCCACACAAGCTCGACGTAAGATTACAATACACTAGCCAGAAATGATCCTGAGCACCAGATTCTTCTCTCAGACTGATCCAGTTGCAGAACAACTAATACCAAGGGCTTTGCTTTGGGATTTATCTTGCTGCACTGCTGAGGAACTGGACTGGAAATACAGTCAAATATCCAAGCGGTTAGTGAATTACAGCTGTGAGTTTTCCGTTGTCTGTAATTTCACTGCAGCATGCATTCAGGAAGCAGAGAAGTGTAACTGAAGCAGTAAAATCATGCTTTCCAGGCCTTGACCCTTATTTGTAAGTGATGAATACGAATTTCCCCGTTTGATCTAAAAAAAACCACCAAAAAACCCAAAACAGTAACATACCATCTTCTTCCCATGGTACTCTCACATTAATGGAAAGTGTCAGTCTTCAGACGTTACTGGATATATTTCTACAGACACGTTGCATGGCAGTGGTTTTTGAAAACATTCAAGTTATCAGGGCCTGCAGAACTTTCACAGCAGTGTAGCCAAATCAGATCATCCCTACAGTTCAGCACTGATTTGTGAGCTCTTCTAAGGGATTATGTAGGTTAGCATCTCGATTTTGAAGTACTATTTTATATAAAATATAATGGCATATAATTTGATCGAGTGCTTTTCTTTTAGCCTTTCCATTTCTATTCAAGGACAGTGCAATACAGGGTTTATCTAGTAGCCAGCATTAACTATTAGTGCGGGCAAGTAGAAAAAGAACCTTTATGATAATATAGGTGAGGTCTACTAGGTCAGAAGCCTGCAATTCAGAAACACAGAGCTGTATGAAATTTGTCTTCATGCAGACACATGAGGCTTGTTCCACGATCGCCCACAGAAAAGCTGCATATTAAAGAACTGAGTAGAAAGCTCCTACCTAGCTAGCTTATGATTTTTTTTACATTTTTGTTTAAATGGTGACAATCCTTTTAATAATTCTATGTTCTCAAACTAATGGTGTGTCATTGCTATCACAGCACCAGAGCCAGACTCTTTTGCCTGTCCAGTCCCATTCTCTGCAGGTGACCACACATTGCACCTGCTCCTAGTGTGTCATGGGTAAAGCCTCAGGAAGGGTTCATTAATCACACACTAATTGCTTCTGCTGATCTCACCCATCTAGGAAGTGTATAGGTTAAACTTGTCACCTATCTTTCTTGACTGCTCTAGCCCTCAGGGAAGAAGTCAGCTTTCTGAAGACAAGAGGAGATGTTTACACAGGAAAGGTTCCAAAAAGCTGAAGCCACCGAGGGAGGAAATATGTTCTTTAAGGCAGCCACACTCTGGGAAAATGTGTCCGAAATGCGAAATCCTCATCTGCCGCAAATGTGAAACTCTGCATTCAGAAAGCAGCTTCATTGCGCACAGCCTGCTGGATCACTACGACAGAGGAGGAGATGCCAGCTCTAGTATGTTGATTGCAGAAAGTCAAGTACGTAGAGGTGATTAAAAATTTAGTGTGGGTGCCTGGTCAGTACCCGACTACATCCAAAATGCTAAAGCTTGGATCCATTCAGGCTGACTGGGTCTTCGGTCTGCATAGTCTGTATGCAGCATCAACAATTACAACCATACTGTAGTTCATACTTACTGTATGTAGCAGATGCATATTCACCAATTTAACTAGCATAAACTCTGCAAACAAAGATTTGTAAGTAGGAGCTAAAAGTTTCTCAGCTGTTAAGAACAGGGAATCGTTTCACAAACATTTTCAAAGAGTCGTCTTTTTTTTCTTTCAAGGAAACAAGATTATCCCATTGAGCTGCAAAAGAGAAAGTGAATATTAAATGCAGAACCACTGGGTGCACCACAGTTATTTGTAATGCCTAGGTATGTTTCAGTGTTCTTTGTGGTCTGGAATATCAAACATTTGATTTATTTTTAAATTAACTAGCATGGGTATGTGATTTGATGGGGAAGAAGGGCTTCTAAAGGCTATCCTGGCCACAAAAATTGCAGCTCACATTCAAATTCCCTTCTAGAATTTCTGAACTTTTTATGGACTTTCAACTCCTAACTTACAATCCAGCACCCCTCTTTAAAAGAAGCAGTAACGATTGTAACTCACAAAGTATTTAAGCCTTCTTCGGGTTTAAGATCTGTGTAGTGCAGCACCAAATAAAACAGTATTCGAAGTTTAAACATACCAGTAGAACCCACACCTCAAGACGTTTGTCTCCATTCCCTTCACAGGGCATGGAAGGACTTGCCCAGCGACGAGCAGGAGAGCAGCACAGTGACTAGCCAACATGCAGTTGGGTAGGCAGCGGGTGGCGTTAAGGTCCAGGCATGCGCAAGATTATTTACGGAATTTATAGATAGAACTTAAGGGTGGAAGTCTCTGGAGCAAACTATGCCAAGCCTAGCAGCAAGCACCTTCTCCCATCCCAACCAGCACAACTCTATATGGAGGATGAATTCCTTGCTGTTTGGTAGGGAACAGGCTAAACCAACGTAGTCTCACATAGCTGTTAATATTGAGGGTTCTTTTATTTAGCCAAGCAGACAGAACACAGGCTGGGAAGTCTGGACCTCTGTTTCATCGCTTCTCTTCCTAAGTTCCCAAGACACTGGTCCATAGGGAAAGGACTCTGTCCTTCCTGCTCCCCTTTTAGAGCTGCTCCATTTTTGTTCCAGTGAATGTTTGGTAAGGGGACTGGAATCTAGCGGGTTTTTTTTTTCTATCCCTAGGGAGTACTTTAACTGAGCTATGTCATCCACTCTTGTGTTGGTTTCCCCACCCCTCCTATGGAAAACAGTTTCAACAGGAGGAATTCAGAGCTGTGTGTACAACCTTCCCACACTCCAGAGTATCCCGAGCATTACTGCTCAGCTCCCTTTGCAGTATGTCAAGCGAACACTCAGTGCTCCTTACGCAAAGTAAAGAAACAGACAATTGCAGAAACTAGAATAAGCTGCTTTGCCTGTGTCATACAGGTGGTCAGATCACAAACACACCTCCAGAGAATACTCACAGGGCAAAGCCCAACAGGTAAGATATGTAGGAGGAAACCTTAGGCAGGATTCACAAGTAGGAATGAACCACCATCAGGTTCCTCACTTCTGCCCAGACTTCAGTGGTTCTGGGCACTTCCAGAGAATGCCCAGACTTCCTGCCCAAACACAGACTTCTAAAGCTAAAAATCAGACCTTACAATTAGACCAAACATCCTTGCACTACAAGGGTTGCAATCCCTCAGAAACCATGTTTCCATGGTGCTTGATTGTTGCTGCAGCTCATTTGCGTCATACAAGCCAAACGATGCCTGGCAAATCAGAATTAACTTTTTACATTTCTCTATGACTGCTATTCTTAAACAGTGATCCTTCACAGGTTTCCCAAGAATAAGCCATGCCATTACTTAAGAAATGCATATTCATCCCCATCCCTCTTCATCAAGCAATCCCAGGGGAAACTTCTCCAGGTGACCACGCGGCAGGAGGCTATGCGTGTTGCTCCCACAGATGGCAGAGGAAGCTTTCACATCCACACCATCTAACCAGTTTTGCCAGGGAAGGCAAAGCTCATTTTCTGAGCCGAGATGCCAACGTGTGAAAGATCAGCAGTTTCTATGTCCATTTAATCACTTGAGACTTTATGATCTTACTGTAACAGGTTTGCAAAGATATTCCAGTTACAGAAATAATGTCACTAATAACCTTATGCCCAGAAAACATCCACCAACAGCTGGTGGCAGACAGCTGTGCCTCAAGCAAAACAGTTTTGCACTGGAAACAGCAGTCAGTGTGGTACTGTGGCCAGGCCGTAAAACCACTGCCTGGAGCTTAGGCTGACTTTTGTCTCGTGAGTCAAGCCAGAACGAGGCACATTTGCCTATAAAACACCCACAGCCATACATAAACTGTGAGGTCCAACATCAATGCAGCATTGCCGTCTCATGTGGCAGCGCCTGCTGAAAACTTGCTTTCCGTCAAGGCAGCTCTACTCCCTCATCTCTTGGCAGTACTATGCCAGACACGTTATTTTTAGAATTATTTTCAGAAAACTTGACAAAAACTGGAATGTGTTCTGTGAGCACAGGATTTCAGTTTTAGATATTAAAGCCAGCTCAGACACATAATTATATTAATACAATATATTGTGAAAGAATAACAATATAAATACTGATTACATACTTAAAAGATTTAGGCTTGAAATCATTCCTAAAGAATAAAGCTATGCTTATAGCCTGACACACTATTTATTAAGAGCCTGTACTATTTAACTATCTGTTTTCAATAGTGCTAGGAAATTAAAGAACAATATTGGACTTTATTATATTAAATATATTGACATGCTCTGTCAAAGGCATTCGCTAGACCATGAATGACTTAACAATCAACACACTGCTGTCAATAAAACTGACAGAAGCATAAAAGGGAAAGGAAGCAACTCCACTGGTGAGGGGCAAATCCACGGAAGCCCTTTCCCTGTCAATCAAATACAGGACGAGCAGGAGTATAAAAGCAGCAGTTGTCACCATCTGTCAAAAATCAAATATAAGGTAAGGAAAGCAAAAAGTAATTGCACAATTGAAAGAAAAACAGAACGAACATGCAATATACGCACCACACATACCCAATTTCAGCTGTCGCTTTTAAAGCGGTCTAGGTATCTTCCCCTCTCCATCAGATAGAACGAAGGCCTTGAGAGGCAGAGTTGGTTTAAGAAAACTCGTTTTTCCAGTGGAAATGCGCAGACCAGCTTAGACATAGACTTGGAGAAAAGTAATTAACATAACATGAGACCATCTCAACTGAAGGGGTTTTATACCAAAGTCAACACTTTTTCTTTTCTGGTTTCTTTTCTGCAGCTGCATAAAGCTACACCCTTTCCAAAGGTTCCACACTTAAAAAGGTTATGTTTCTGCTCACTGTCATGAGCAAAATCTTTAAACTCTCGTATCATAACCTGACCATTTGATGACTTCTGAATTCTGAAAACCATCTAAAATAATGACTCAGAAGAAGAAAAAAATATGAGCCCACCCAGCTGAAATGAACCCGCCATTTTAACACTCTAGCTGGATTTGGGGGGTAAGTACAAAAATAACAGACTGATGTGACACAATTCCAGTGTTCTCCTCTTGGATGACAAAATATGGAGGACAGGCTGTCTCTCCTCTGACTTTCCACAGAGTAGTTTCTTTAACTAATTAATTACTTATTTTCTAAATTAAAATCTGTGTGCCACAGGCTGTAGTGTGGATGATGGAAACGCAGGGAAAGTGGTCCTCTGTTCATGAATACAATTTGGCCAGCGAATACTCCACTCAAAACTTAACATGAAAGCATCACAAAATTACTCCTGGTGACCGGATAAACACTGCTTCACATGAGGTTCATCCCCGAGCGGTCAGCTGGGAAAAGCATGCTCGTGCAACATGCCATCCTCTCCTCTAGATGAAGATCAAGCGAGTTCAATTTACACGAGGAAAATGGATAATTTTCTTTTGCTGCCAAACATGAAAATACACCATTTAACAAGCTGCTAACTTTCTTTCCCCATTCTTCTAATAAATTGCCAAAAGTACATGTAGTAAAGGTAAAGACAACCAAATACAGCATATCCCAGTCAAGGACTATTAACCAATACAAGTACTGAGCAGAAGTAGCATTTTCTGACCATACTAGCTATCTCAAAGATGATGGTGAGGAAGTCACACTGCCTATCTCAAGTACTTTTATAACCTGCATTAAAGTCACAGCCAAAAAAATCTCCCAAGACAACTTTATTCTGTGCATTGTCATGGTGGAAACTGAGGGAAGGTGTTTCTGCACCTGGGGGTCAATGCCACTGCCTCCACTTCTGCCGATGGGAACCTAAGGCACAGGCTTGAACACTTCGCTCAAAGCCTCACGAGAAGTCTGGGATGAAACAGGGAACCGCCCTGTCTTTTTAGCTAGGGACGTAAGGATGCCATCACGCTCCCTCCTGTCACACATCTTGCACCAGCCCCAAGCAGCCGGGGTGAACTTGCCAAGATTATCTAGAGTTCTGGGAAAGGTTATGTCTCCCTCAACAGGATGACATACCAGACGCGTTTGAGTACTCTGCCTCACGGGAAAATACAACATGCCCAGGAATGGTTACGTATGCAAATTTATATGCTGAGAATTAGCAGAGGATGAAATTAGTTTTTTCAGAGTTGTCACCTGCAAAGTAGTTTCTTTTTACTCTTCCTCCCATCTGCTTTAAAAAAAAAAAAAAGAAAAAGGGGGACAAGGCACACTATAGATACATATATATATATTGAAAAAAACCCTACATATCTCTCTCTATATATATCTATCTATATAGAGACATATAAAACCCCACAACCCAAACACACACCACAAATCACTTGTTACTTTTACAATATTCAGAAGCAACAGTCTTTTCAGGTGGATTACCTCAAAGGGCAAGGACAAGAGCATCAAGAAACTACATAAAATGCTATCCTTGCTCCAGACAGGTTCTTCACCTTTGAAAGAAACAACAAAACACCAAAACAACAACAACAAAAAGACTCTCAACAAAGTAAAACCACCTTTAATTAAATTCCTACATAAACCAACATTTCTATGCAAAACAACTGTTTAGTCAAAAAGTAAATATATACGTCTAATTCTCTTTCAAATGTCAAGAAGGATTGAGAGCTACCAGTGTTCCTTGGAGAACAAGCAGTAGTTAAAGTCTATCTGGCTGATGTTCAGACACAGTATGTTACATCTTTTAACCAGCAGTTCCCTATTGCACGTAACAGATTTGCTCTCCATTCAAGCACCTAAAAACCTGGTACCTCACTAAATAAATTAAAACAAATCCAGTTTCTTCAGCAACCATCTTCAACATATATATCTTGGTAAAGCAACATTACTGCAAGCTTTTTATAAATACAGAAAGAAAAGATTAATGACTTCAGTGGTGTTTTATGGAATGACCTTTTCCCATAAACACTTGATTTTCCAAACATTTAGGGGTTTTTGGTATGTATGCTCTAAAAAGCACTATGTGTAGTATATTTAATGAAGATTTTCCATACATGAGTCAGTACATGGGCACGGCACAATCTGAGATAGGAATTTCCATGTAAGGCTGTGAGGAGCTTCCTGCTGAACCTGAAATAAACGTGCCCCTTAAGGGGCTGAAAGCAAAGCCCCAGAGGCCGAATGGGAGACCATTACCCAGGAGGGATTCTCAGAGACATTTGGAATTGGCCCCTTACTGAAGGGCTTATTTTGTGTGTGCTATGTCAGAGGAACAAAACTGTGCAACCCTGAACATCTGGACGCTGCATCACTTTCAAAGGTCTCCCCCCACCATGTCTCGCCCCTCCTCATCTTACGCATGTCTACTCTTCTTTTGGCAGCAGTATAGGACATTAAGCAGCTCCCTGTAGTACAAAGATACTGTAGTTGCTATTTATAGTAGAATTAATGCATCTGTGCCAGTAGGGCAGAGTTCTTATGAAAAATATACACAACATGGTCATTTTTAGCCAGATTAGGATATATATAAAAAAAATGTAAAGTCCCAACTTTAAAGAAAGAACAGTTCTGTCAGAGGTCTTCAAACCTCCCGAGTATGTTAGAGTACATTACCCTAACGTATAAAAACAAATATTTACACCTCCATAAAGTACCAAAGAATCTTTAAAAATGCCTAGTAGCTCTCAGCGTGCAAAGTCAGCAGGAACTGATTATCCAGGATGTTCACTATTTGTAGAGACAGTCTTGGAATCAAGCATTCACAAGCAGAGTGCAAAAGACTCAGGAATTATTTCAGCCCATTTCTTTTTGTTGTTGTTTTGTTCTATTTCATATTTAAAATGTTTCATTCGTCCATAACTACAGGTCCCCTTTAAAAACACTTATCAAGGTAACATCCAGCTTAGTGCAAATGCAAAAATCTTCTAGGATCTGTAATCTTTTCGAACCGTGTGAGCCATCCAGTTCACTTTAGTAGTCCAACTTTCCCGGAGCGCTTCATCAAACTTTTGCTTAAATTGTTTTAGTGCTTCTTCCTCACTCTTCCCTAAGGCAAGAGAGTCCTAAGATGACAGAAAAACAAGTACTGTTAGGAATTTTAAAAACCACAGTTAGGGCCTCCTTCACCTTTCAACATGAAACCACATTCTGTTTTTTCCTGTTTTGACACTTTTTTACCTATTATTCACTGATCAATACATCTGTTGTATTTTCTGGGCTTAAAGATAAAACTAAAGAAGAATTAAGCAAATGATGTTTACCTTTGCAGGTCTACACTAGTGCATGAGCCAAGACACAAAACACCCCTGAAATGACTACATTTACAATGCAGGGATGCTGAACTCGTTATAGAATGGCTGAGAGGAACGTATATTCATAGCTTCCTTTGACTGCTAGGACTGACTACAGACCTTGTTCTATAGAGCTGAAAAAGAAAGCTTTGAGAACTATGCAGAAATCCTGAGAGAAATGGAAAACCATTAAAATGTATTTATCTTAGAATCAAAATTCACATACTTGAAAAATGCTAAGTCCTGCTGTGCTGTAAATCTTACATTACCTTGAGATACTGGATGTCCTTGACAGAGGTTAGCTCTGGAAGCCCTGCAGTTAACATCAGTGCAAAGAGTGTAATAAACAGGTTTCCATGTTTTCGCAGAATCAAGTATGCTTCTTCACAATACTGGCGGAACCTTCACGTTCAACCACAAAGCACATGCAATGAAGACAACACACGAGAACTCACACAGTTGACCAATATATGTAACAATTTCCAAAAACTGTTATCCAGTCTAACACATGTATCATAGCAATACAGTAGCAGAAAGGACAGAGATGTCTACAGAGCCTCCAATGCATTCCCAAAAAAATATCCCACATATCTCCAACAAGCCCTTAAAATGTTGGTACAAAACACAAAAAGTTAAAAAAAAAACACCACCACAAACACTCTTCTTCAGAAAGAGCAAAAATGCCAAAAGGTAATGCCAGCGTTCCATCTCCCTGAGAATTTGTTAGGTGAAACACCCCGACGATCCTATCTAGTGGACATACAGTGGAAAAACAAAAGCTCTGTAACAGTCCCTACCAATCCAGCCTGTCCCTGTAAGGTAATGCCATCCTGTAAACCTGGGCAAAATTGAACCCACTGCCAGAGCTGGCATAGAGACCCATCACGCAGGCGCTTGAGAACTTGCCTAATGCCCCCAAACGTGCCACTGTCCAGCATCTAATCTGTAAATTTCCACAGGAAATGCGACTAAGATGACAAGTCATACTCCAAACAGTAAATTCTCTTCTGAGGCATTTTTCAAGTGAAAGTGGAATCCTACTGCCATTTAAAGTATTCCATATTCCCCATCTCTTGCAATAGCACAGTCACCTAACAGCGTTTACTTCTTGGTTTTAAAAACAGAGCTACAGGTTGATTTCCTCACTCTCCAGGAAAGACATGGGTCACTGGCAGTTGTTTTCCACTCTTCCTAGACACACATACATACATACATACAGCTTCTTCTACCAGGAGTAGCGAGAAGACTTATCAAGCCATACCTAAGTACTTAATTTCATCTCTCTGCCAAGAAATTCCTCCTCCTGTGAAAACTGAGAGCAGAGAGAGAGCAAAACATTCAGAATGCCCCTCCTGCCAATTGGTGAGAATGACATAGAAGGGAAGAAGAAGAACCCACCTCAACAGGTAGGGTCACAGAGGGGTAGTTGTCCTTTGTCACATGCTTTTATGTTCCACTGCAGCTCTCCAACCCAAGATGGGAAGAGGCATACGAAAGTGCTGGATTACTAGCACATGGCTCTATAGGCCTAAGCATCTAAGGAAGGTCAGGATTGATTAGCACACTGAATGCGCGCTGATGGACAGGAAGGGCAGCAGGGAGCCTTTTTCTAAGTCCAGTGCTAGTCTGTGGAATCCCTCCCTAGTGCCCAGTGAAGATAAAAAAGATGAGCCCAGAAGCATCTGCCATCTCCTGGTGGAGGAGATAAAAAGGAACTGTATCTTTCCACTGCAGAGCTGCACTTTCTGATCTATAACGTAACTTGTATATATATTTTATCTCGGGTAGAGAAGTAGCTAGCATTGTAAATGCATGTTGGCACACTTCCACACAAGCACAAATGAGCAAACCAAACCCAGAGAGGTTCCTGGTGTGCCGGAAATTATCACCAGAGATCATCTCAGTTACAAAAGGAAGAAATCAAAACTAACACTTACCGACCAAATTTTTCAGTGTTCCCTGTTTTTCCTTGTTGAATAACATGAATGAAATCATAGGTGAGTATGAAAGGTACCCGCTCCCTTTTAATTCCAAACTTGGACTTGAAGTTTCCCAGAATATGCCCAAAATCTATATGAAAAAGCTAAAAAAGAAAATAGAAGTGAAAATTAATTTCTCCCATGAAATATTTCACTTTTCTAATATCTCTGCAGGATGCTGGTATCAAGAACAGTTAACTTATAACTACTCTCCACAGCCCATGGTTTCAATCCTTGGGCAGTATTTGGTTTTAAAATGTTTCAAGATTTATTTAAAGTCAGTGACAACATCCATGCTCTTACAAGCCACCACTGCTACAAATCAGTGTGCAAAAGATTATCTTGGGTTTAAGCTTCTGATGTCTGCCAACAGACATCAGGTTGGTAATCAGACAGAAAAACGAGCCCAGTGATGAGCCCACGCGGCTCAACATCATCATATCCAAGGGCTTCCTACATAAGTCAGGAGCAAAGCTAGGAGAACTTCAGTTAACCACAAGGAACCTGTGATAGTTCTCCTGTTTCAGAATCAAAGATAAGGGCATTTCAGCTTTCTTTTAGTAGGCAAAAACTTAAAAGAATACTGTAAATGTCAACAAAACTCTCACTGTTATAACCCTTGCTAGCTTCACAGGCAGAATAATTTCAGTAAAATCAGACAAGTTACAGTAGAAAGTGACAAACAGGAAAATAAATTTCCAAGAGTTTACTTAGGTTCTAGGTTTTGACACTTACGAGTCACAGCATTATGCTGGTACTGAGTTCCATATTGAAAATTTCTGCAGAGAGGCGCTGTAGAAAGCAACTTCAGGAAAACTACACTGCTCGAAACTGCAATTCATTTATTTTTAAGGATGGTCTTTTGCAAGATACCCTAAGACTACTTTTATTCAATGAATCTGAACCATTAAAGTCGTTAGGTCTTTTGGATGTTCTGAAAAAGTTCTATAGGACAGCCTCCCTTGATATACAATTGCCTACACACTGGTCGGTTCTTCCACTAGTCTTACATTTCCTCTCTTTGAAGCTCTCCTCAATTCTCAGTAGACAGAGACATCAGTTCTAACAATGTGCGTATTTAGTTTTACTGGGACATTAAAGAAGTTAAAGTTCCCAAGGCAATTCTTGCAAACAGAGATACCATAGCTATTCTGCCTACAGAAGCGATTTTTACCTGACCGTTTTTTCTGACCATGATGTTGTCACTGTGTCTGTCACCAATCCCCAACACGTAAGTAGCTACACAGTAGCCAGCACAAGACAGAGTAAATTCTTCAATGGCTCGATCCAAGTCATCTCTGTAACCACAAAGACAAACAATATTGGCGCATACTACTGGTAATTCATGTCATGCCTTGACCTCAAAAAGGATTTTTGCTTGTTTAAACCAGAAGCCCATTTAGGATGCTGTAAAACTAGACTCATTTGAGAGAACATGCTGTCAAAAGTAGCTATGGAGAATAAGAGAAATGCAAATATTATGAAAGGTAACAACATCAAGACTTGAGACCCATGTAGTTTTCTTGGGTTGGTTGGTTTCTTTCGCCAAATCTAGTACAACAACATGGAGTCAAAATGCTGCCAATGCCAGAATTTCAGCTGGATCGTTGTTTGAATTCCAAGGGCACCATCAATCTGAGTCAGAATTTGACACACTGTGGCCAGGAAGGCCACACATTCCTCAATACTGAAACAAAAACTTACAGGAATTTTGCAGATTACACTATAGAAGTAACTGTAGAAATTACCCTAAATTGTATTCCTTCAGCCAGTTTAGGAGAGCATCTTTGTTGAAGGCAGCAGCAGCAGCAACATTGCTACTATTTAACTGAATGTCAGCAATGGTTTCTGAACTAGAAACAGCCTCAATAAGGCCAGAGTGATCTCCAGTTGCTAGACAGCCATATGGCAATATCCTGAAACAAAACACAGATTCATGTTAAAAACAAAAGATAGTAAGAACACTTCTTTCTTCAGTGTTCCAACATTCCGAGCGGGCTGAATACTCATGCTAACTTGAGCATTAAACTCTCAAAGGTTAACACACAGATATTGCTTGCAAAGTTAAAATACCAGCATTTAAAATGTTAATTTTTCCTATTACGTACATGTCTGTAAAAAAAGAAATTATAGGCAACCCTGATTTTTCCCTTTCACTAGGGAACACAGTTACTTGTCATTTTATAGGAGAAACCGTAGAGGGAGCTCTTTGTTTTCATTTGTTAATTTACTGGCCAAACAGACAGTACCTTACACTCATATTCATTCTAGACTAAACTATTTGTGTAAATGGGAAAAAGGACCTTACCCTTTCCCCCTGTTCTTCCTCTTTCAACTTAAAATGCTAGAAATCCTTTCAAATATAAACGTAACATCTTACAAAACTCTAACTAATTTTAAGCATAGAAACCTAATGAAAAACAGGAATAAGTCTTTTAACCCTTCTGATATATAAGAATATTCCTGTGCATTCACATGCTGTGCCTAGTGAAATATCTACAACAATATTGTTGCATTAAAATAGGACACAGTTAGAGATATGAATCAAGGAGAGACATGTCTAAATAGATAAGTGTATTTTTCCAAAACATTTCCTCACTCCAGATGCTTAAAATGCTGAACAGAATGGCAGCTGCGATGGGAGCTCACTGTATGCAATGGAAACTTAAAGCAAACTCTTCAAAGGCATAGCGTCACAAATGGAGGGGTCTACTCTCGTGCTACAGGACTATTATTTCAATTCTGGTCATGGATCCGTGTACAAAAGCATGGATGCCCATGCAAATGTAACTGCAGCACACAAGCTATAGACCAGCACCCACTAACTTAGAGAGCTGTATAAAAAATTGCAGGACATACTAAAATCTCTGTGTGTGTGCATGTGTGTGCATATATACATATATAAAGAAAAAGCACTGCTGGTGGAGCGGTGGAGTTGTCATCAGTATTTATATATAAACAGATATTAAGTTTGATTGCTCCAAAGCAGAACAACATCTCTTAACCAACACAGCCTATTTATCCCAAGCCACATAAGAAAAAGAAATAAAATTCTAGATTAAATTAATTGGAACTTTTTGGAATAATAGCTATTAGATAACAGAACAGTTTCTCTACCTCAGTGATAGCACACAACTGAAGCGGCACAAGTAGTAGTAATTACATAGTTGGGGACTCCTCTACTGGCAACAAAGCGAACTGAAAACCAGATTCAACAGGGTATTTAGAGAACACTCAACTTCAAAACAAAACACACAAAAAAGCAGCTGTGCAGATTTGGAACCTTCTTCCCGTTTCCATTCTATTTCCCAGTTAAAAACCCCAACTCTCCAGACCAGAGGGTTCTCACAATGAAGAGAAGGGTATCTGTAATTACTGAACACCAGCGTTCATGATACAAGGAAGCACGGCCCATCCTTATCACGACATGACAAATGTAAGCCAAATATTGCCAGGTTAAAGTGCACACTGGCCTTCTTCCATGGCATTTCAACCCATCCTACTTGCAGCTTAACTGGGCACATGTCCAACAACTTCCCCTTCAAAAGCATGCAATGATGAAAGCCTTCAGCCCCTTGAGGACTGTGTGCTTACAACTGGAGGAAAAAACATCCTTGTCAGAGAGACAGTTTGACAGGAGTCAAGTTAGGGACAAATCCTCTGGGCCCTTTCCATCTCATCCTGGTCTTTCTGACTTCAACATCTGTCAGCAGGATATGCTCCCTGCTTTTTAACGCCAGTGAAGACCACAGACAGATCAATACAGCAATCCTGGGCAGGACAGAATATTTTCTTCTTCACTCCATTTAATTCTGTTCTTTATTTCAAGAGTTTAATTCTCCAAAGCAGTATCTTTCCAAATAAAACATCAAGTTCTGGTAACTGATCAACACATTCTCTGTAGCTTCAGGCCCAATGGTTTAAAAATAATGACATTCTTCAGACTTGTAACAAATCTATTTTTCAGTATGTTTGTCAACTCTGATTTCATTCATACACTGCTACTTAACATCAGACTTCACACACATTAAGGGAAGTGAAAATGAAAACTCACTATAAATAGGCTATGAAATAAAGAAGTAGTTTGGAGAACTCCCTCTATCTGTCCAAAAAGTAACCAAGTACTCAATACTTTTATGACGATTTACCACAGCAAGGGTCACTCAAACTTAGGATTTTCCGTTGCTGTTACTTTACTAATTTCTCCCTTAATACAATTTCAATGCTGTAATATAGGTAAAGCAGCAGAAATACTTTCTGATACAAGGATTACTCTAAGAGATACAACACTGCAGACTCCACAGCATGCTTGGAAAGACAGATGTTATGCTCCTCTGCTGTGACATGTATTTGTAATATTTAAACATTCCTCACAGAAATGACAGAAAGTTATGTAATCTACTACAAGTATGTCCATACACATGACTTCAGACTTTTTAAAAGCAAAATAACTCAAAGAGTTGTAACTTTTCAGGGGGTTTGAACCTCTGGAAGTCTTATTTTGTCACTCTGCAGAAGCAACTTCAATACAAATACCATTTAACTTAATAAGTTTGTTCCATAATTGCCCATATTTGAAGTACAAGAAACAAGTAGAGATAAACTACAGAAAGAACCAAGGAAGTCTGGCTGCACATGCTCACTAATGTCTTAGGCCAATTATTTCCCGCTCAATTTTCAGGTAATAGGTTGTCTTATAAATGAATAGGTATGGGGATTAACTAAAGAATATGCTTTTTTGGTTTTCTCATTTCTCTCTGGTATTTGACTGACTGACATCTAAGGTAAACTGACTCTCAGCCAGACTTCTCTAAACAACAGAGCAGTGTTCGTCTGAGTGATGGTCTTTGCTGTCTAACGGTTGGGTCTGTAGCGAGAAGCAGATGCAATTTGCATCTCAAGTTTTAGTCAGTGATGCACTCCCCAGTCCATCCAGCAATAGCCCAGGACGAAGGGCCTTGGGAGTACAGTGTTGGCATCCTCCCTCATACACATAGTTCCTTTTCTGATGCAAACCCTGGTCTTGTTCTGGTATTTAGTCAGAATGCACACACAGGAACCTAGACAACAAAACACACCAGGTGTGAAAGAGGCCAGTTTACCCACCAAACAAATTATCTGACAGTTAAACAAACAAACCTTTCTCCTCCTTCAGCTTTAGAGATCTCAAAACCAATATATATCTGGTGTTCCTCTCCAGAGCTGAGAAATCCCATTGGCAATATCGTGCTTGCTTTAGACACAGACTGAGATTTCATTTTAAATTACTACTAAATAACTGACTGCAGATTGCAGTGCAATTATAAGGAAACTGATCCTATCCCAAACTCCTCGATGGCAGCTTATTGGCTGCCATCTGATCCATGCTTCATAGAAGCTGTACAAATTGCTTGTGGCAAGATATTATTGATTGGAAGACAGAGCCAAACAGCAAGTGCTTCTGCTCTTACACTGGTGAAACAAGTGAGAAGGCCTGCTTTTTTTACTTGAATGGAGTTACCAGACTTTCTGTACTGGAAAAAAGTTGAAAAGCACAAAATCCATTGTGCAACCACAGAAGGAAAAAGGGAAGCAACAGCTTCAGGGAAACTAAAGCCTCGTGGATGATACAAGGCAAGAAGAAAAGACTCCACTCATTCGTATGCACATATGAAGTTACATTTTTCAGGAAAGCAGATCTATTTGACACTACTTTTTTGCCTGACACCATGCCTCTTACACAAGCAAAAAGAACCAAGCCAACAAGTCCTGACTCGTGAACAAGGCAACAGAACTCATTACCACTGCTGTTAATTCATAGATTTTGGAGTTACCTCTTCTTGAGAGGCATGTACACGGTAAACATGGAGATCACAAAGTCTTACCCTCTTAGCTGTGTCCTCATGCTCCAGGAATTTGGAGTGCTGTTTTGTTCAATTCTGTTTTCAGTTAAGGCCATTTCAGAGCCTTCCCTTGGCAACTGCCTGGTTAATCTCTCTTTGATAGACATAGAATTGTAACCCTGCCTCAATCCCAGAATTTTATTTTATAATCATAACTATGAGAGGATGAATGGAAGGAAGATGTTCCCAGTTAAGTAAATAAATTCAAGAGGCCAATAACAGAGCTTCAATTCTCACTAGGCACTTCCCTTTTCTACTTTTTTTCTTCCCAGAGTTTTAAGAAAAATTTTGGACAGAGCCACTTTTTGGTTTTCCTTTGTTGAGTTTAAAAAAATGCCTTAGTCAGGAAAAGCATATTTGATGACTCCTAATCACTATTCCTGTTTGCTAGGCATGGTGTGTGGCCCAGGCTGGAACGACAAACAATGCTTCTGGGAAGGCAGCAACCAAAGGATGCCTCATCTGGGATTCCACAGCTGCCACAGGCTGTCCTTGCCCCTAAATGCTGGATCAGTCTCCTCACAGTCTATTTATAATGACATAAATTATCTAACGTTTCCTCACATCAGTGTTCAACTTAACACACATTCAGCCACCTCATCGCAAACATACACTTCCAGAAACAATTTATTATTCACATTCCTACCTTATCCCATAATTCAGTCCCAGGAATCTTTCCATAAGCAGCGTAAGTAACAAGTTTATGATTTTACTTATCTGTGTGGGCTGGTGTTATGTGCCTTATGAAGCTCCCACTATTATGCTTGAACCACAAAAAATTTGAAATGAGCTCAAAGAATCTAAATGAAGTATTTCAAGTCGTATTTAAAGTACTTCTAGCCTTATAAACAACACTTAAACATAAAGGATTACAGCTCTTTCACAGGCATACAAAATGGAATTTATGGTCTCCAAATGGTTTATAATCATGTGAAACCCAGCATCTCCTTTAGAACCATTTTCCTAAAAAGAAATTAGAATTTGAGAATTGTATTAACTAAAACTGGTGCATAGATTTGGCTGGAAAAGTTTCCCATGTACTAGAGGGTAGTCTGGAGCCCTCAGCACAGGAAAGACATGGAGCTGCTGGGAGTCAGCCCAGAGGAGGTGACAAAAATGCTCAGAGGGATGGAACACCTCTGCTGTGAGGACAGGCTGAGAGAGTTAGGGTTGTTCAGCCTGGCGAGGAGGAGGCTCCAGGGGGAGACCTTATTGCAGCCTGCCAGTGCTTAAGGGGAGCTTATAAGAAAGATGGGGACAGACCTTTTAGCAGGGCCTGTAGCAACAGGACAAGGTGTAATGGTTTTGAACTAGTAGACTAGGTATAAGGAAGAACTTTGTCACAATGGTGAAGCACTGGCACAGGTTGCCGAGAGAGGTGGTAGATGCCCCATCCCTGGCAACATCCACGGTCAGGCTGGACGGGGCTCTGAGCAACCTGATCTCGTTGAAGCGGTCCCTGCTCACTGCAGGGGGTTGGACTAGATGGCCTTAAAAGGCCCCTTCCAACCCAGTGATTCTGTTACTCTGTATGACTTCTAGACAAAGAAGTCATGCTTATCTTAGCAAGCATGTGAAGGTAAGAAAGCTGCTTTGCAAAAGACTTTGGAAGATACAGAGACATTTCTGGTCCGAAAGATGTTTTCTGACATCCAAGTAGTGTTTTATCAGGAAAAGAATGCAAAGTGGGACTTCAGAATGTATGTTGAAGATGTTCATAATGACTGTAAGTCTCGATGATTACAGCAGTAAGAGGATTGCTCACAGCAGGAAGAGAAAGTGGCTACTACAAAAAATAGTTGAGCTTATTGCTATTTACGCAACCGATTAAAAAGTAACTAGCTTAACACGGGAGGAGATAATCGCCCTAGAGACTTGAAAATCCTGCATCCCTCTTCATCATTCTGAAACAAGTTTTCCAAATGCTGGAAACTCCTGTACTCATGGTATCTTGGAAAGGCTTATTACTTGATTTTGAGAGAAGTGGCTTTGCAGAAGCAGCAGAACAAATGAGAAGATTCTTCTCAAATGGAGTACTTCTGCCCTAACAGGGTACTTAAATTATGAGTTTTCATTTCTGCTGTAAGTTTACAACCTCAAAAAACCTGCCCAAAGGAAGCAGAAACGGAGGCTTTAGCATGAAATATGGCAAGTTCAATACCATAAAAACCTCTTTAGTTCTTTAGTACAAATGCACTAGGACACTACGCTTTTTCTCCACTGACTTTATAATGTCTGGGTTAGAACTAATTCAATGAAATGGCATTGAAAAGTGAAATTTTAAAGAAGCTGCAACTTTTTTCCCCCCAATATAGTAGTGATTCTAACTATATCACACCTCCTGTCAACCTCATCTTACTGTATAATCTTGTCTTACTCTTGAATGACTCTCCACTATTTATGATGATTCAAAAATACAACTGAAAACATCCAGTAGCTGAGATTAGCAGGTGGTAAGCATGAAACAGGTCCAAGTACTTTTTCTTACATACACACTTAAATAATAGAAGTTGTTCACCGCAGGATACTGACAAGGCCAATAATATAAAAATTCCTGTATAGACTCCAATGATAATTCACTTGTTATCAGCCTCCAGGCAGAGTATGTAGTTGTCCACCCATCCAGACTAACGTCCTAACTCAAAAGGCAAGAATATTATGGGAGTCAGATGCAAAAACCTTGCTAAAGTCAAGGTAAGGACATCCACTACTCTTTCCCTCCCTCAAAGAAGGCAACTGCATTAGCTGGGCATGGTTTACCCTTGGTAAATCCATAGTGACTGTTCCCAACCATCATCACCATCATCATTTTCTTTGTGCAGCAGCACTCCTAGAAGAGAAGCACAAGCAACTAACTTCTCCTCTCCAAAACCCTCATCTTCACGAGCCTGTTATGTAATTAACACAAGACAGACATTCCTCTGTTAAATTTTGTAGGAAATAGATCACAAGTAAAAAAATTATTCAGACAGTAATACTTTCATTTGTGGCCACAGCAGCACAAACCATACACTTAAGAAATAAGACCAAGAGAAGTTAGTAAGAAAATGGTAAAAAGAACCACCTGTATTTGTGCATTCCACAACTCTAGAATTTTACTGGTTGAGAATTACCATTATAAAGAATCTCAAGTCTCCTACTCCCCTGCCCCCAAATTACCCGTGCTTAAAGCTGACTAGTTTCTAGACTGGGTTCTGCCAATTAGCTCTACCTATTAGAGAATCTCGAGGTGTATTCCAGATGCAATCCTCAGCAGCTAACTTTCAGCCAGCAGATCTGTGTTCTGCGTTTGTACCTCACTTGCACATGTGTATTAGAACTTAAGAGTTGCAGTTCCCATAATTGCTAAGTCCCCATTTTTGCATATGCCTGGAAAATCAGTGACTGTTAATACCCAAGTTTGTTACATGAGGAGTTTATGAAAAAAACCTCCGTTTGGAAAGGTCATAGACACAAACAAACAGGAGGCACAAAACTTCCTTGCTGGACCCTTAAGAATTGTTTTCTGACCTCATACAATGCTTTTTATCGAGGTGATTTTCAAGGGATGAAAAGAGTGAACTTTTTTCAGTTGTATGTAAGAGAACAGTGTAATTTATAATCAGCATGGCAACTTAAATAAACAACAAGAGATATGGTGCACCAGGAAAAATATTCCACTTGTTAATAACAAAAATCCCAAAGTTTCACTTCTCCCATTATTTATTTTCATGGCTAAATTCTTTTGTAATGTGGGCCACCTAGGGAATGAAATGGTAAGAGAAGCCATCTAATTAGTTAAGGTAACTGCTTCTATAGCCTGTTCACCTTGGGTATGACAATTGAAACCTTTGTGCATCGATACAGATGTTTAGAAGGGAGGCATTAGGGAAGGCATTTAAAGAACAGGAAAGCCTGACTGCTAAAAGTAGACTCCCCATCCAAATAAACCAGCCCTTAAGAGATCCTTACCGGAGATCCAGGCCAGCTTCTTTCCAAAGTATGTCCATCAAACGCAAAATCTGGAGTGTCAACATGTCCTGTCGGAGATCTGTAACGACAAGTTGGAACTGCTACTTCAATTTCTCAGTGTGTTGTAGACAAACTTTCTAATGTTTGTAAGGCCTTCAGAAACAGGTATCTAAAAATACTCATCAGGCCTAAAGGTTAAAGTGGGATTAACCGTAATTATACCATGACTGATAACAACTATACTTTGAAATCCAGTCAGAAGAAGATGCTTAATTTGTTTCCTGAATGTTAGAGTAAACCACGTTTATATTATGGCAATACAGAGCAACACAGCTTAAGTGCAAGTGTGGGAACAAAGAAGGAAAAGGAAAAAAAAGTACAATTTTCAACACTGCTTACCATCACCATTTTTAAAGATGATCCCTACAAGATCTCCTCCAAACATTTTATTGTTGTATACTATCCATAGAGGCTTCATTTTAGAATCCATATATCTACACTTGTCAACACTAGAAGAAAACACAACAAAAATTTTAGTCAAATAAGAATAGTTCAACTGAAAGGGTTTAAACATTGTTCAGAACACAACAGAACACATAGACTTCCAGTTTGGAAGTACTTAAATGTTATCTCTTCATTCTACTTTCCATGCTATGAGGACTTACCACATTATGAACGTATCTGTTACAGATGGAATGTACTAAATACTGTGACTGGCATACACAACTCTAATGCTTAAATTAAGCGCCCGAATTTTCAGAGAAAATAGTTTTCTTTATATCCTTTCCCATCAATTTTTAGACTTTATGTTTAAGTGCTGTTGAAAGTTTTAACGACTTTTTTGCTTATTGTTATAAACAGAAGCCAGGACTGTGGTCTAATTTACTTTTAGGCTTCTATTAAATATATTTAGCTATGGTAATGCATTGACTAAGAGAGTATTAAGTTCCATACTGGATCACAAAAATCTTCTAACTTAACTGATATCTCAACCTTAGGAAGATTCCCAACAGACCTTCTCTCACTACAAAAGTTCCCTCTAACAGCGTATCGGCTGAACAATACAGCCAAAGGAAGTTAAAGCACGTATGTGTTTCTGCTTTACTGTTTCCATGCAAAAGCTACAGTGAAATGTTGTTTGCTCATTCTTAACTTACTGTAGTTCTGAAAGTATAACAGAAGGATTCAGAGGAGACTGGAGGTCAGAAAGTGCTTCTCGGTAAGCATTTTGTTTCAAACACGTATGCATTGCATCTTTTCCTTTTGCTTTGCTTTGCTTCATGGCATTCAGCTTAATTAGACTATTTAAAGTCTTCATTTTATTAAGGGCTTCCACCTGAAAGAGATTATCTTTAAAAGACACTGCTCCGATTTTACACATAATACAATGCAGAATCCCATTTCAAAACAAAACAAAGTATTAAATAATTCTACCACTTTTTAGAAAGGCAAATAATAGATGGCAATTAAGGTGGCATTCCAGAAGAAATATGAGAATAGCCTTTGCTAAGTCACTCATATACCAGAAATTCCATTTTCATGAGTAACAAACACATGGATGGGATGAAAGCTCCTAAGCTGCGAGTCACTTTTTAAAGCATGATTTAACATTAAAAAAAAAATTTACTAATATATTTTTATGTATGATACATTTATGCAAATTTCTTCTTCAAAATACAATTTTCATCCACTGATTCAACAAAGGACATAACATAGGTGCCTCTATCCATACTGAAGTCAAAAGAAATATTGAGTGCTTCATACTTCTACTAAAAATCAAACATTACTTGAGATGAGCTCTGGATGTAGATACTTCATTGTACACATTCAATTAGTTGCACACAATTCGATATGGCCATATGACTACTCGCAGACAACTCTGACGCATGTAACTACACACACTTTTACAAAGCAGAGTCTTAAATGTTTATTCATTAAAATCCTGATGAAGTTAGGCATGAGGTAAACGCTCTAATCAATTAAGGTGTTCCAAATCATAGTATCTCATCTAAGCAATCTTATTACCAATAGGTTACCTTAAAAATGTGTAAAAAGGCAAGGCAATTATTTGCAATCAATACAGGTGTGTTTAACCCTTTTTTCCCCCTTCTGTTTTGGAAAGGTTTCTACTGAGAAAGTAAGTAAACTAGTGATGTAAATGTAGATAACACCAATGGAGAAAAGCCCTTCAGTAACAAACCTAGATAGCACATACAACAAATTTCTACATTGCATGTACATCCAAGAAACTTGTTAGCCGAATATAAAAGTTGTTGTAACCATCAGCTGTATTTGCGCTGGCCACAGTTAACATGCTCAATAGTACACATTCTCTAGCAAACAGCATGAACTTAGCAATTACAAAAGTTGATTTCTATACAAGGAAGCTTCAGTCTAACTTACAAGGTGCTGAGTCAAAACTTACCGCTGCTACAGACAGACTGAACCCTGCCAGGCAGGATGCTGTGGAAATTGTATGCAGCTTGATTATAAAACCAAGGCAATGGAGACCTGCCAGGTCAGCCATCTGTCAAAACCAAAAGCGCCCTGCTTTTCCACTATTCTAGGAGCTGTACAAACACCAGTGACAAGGGAACAAAATGGAACCTGTGCTGTACAAACAGGAACTTTTTGAAGTATTTCTACTTTGAATTTCTTCCGTGTTTGCACAGTTGGGAATTTTTTTGCCCCTTCTTTGATTGTACTGACATTTGTTTCCTGTGAAGTGCACAAAAACTTTACTGACCTTAGGTCTATTGCTTAAAGCATTTCATCACCTAATATTTTTATGATTTTGACAATACTAACAAGCACACATGTGTAAGAGATGGTCTTTTCAGTGTCCTGTGAACTGCAGTAATAAAGAGCACTACAGTACATTCCTGTTCCGTATACCTCTCCAAGCATAGCTTCAATGCAGGCAGTACCAAAACGGTTAGAAGTAACACTCATCAGCCAAGTATCTACTGAATTAGTCTTTGTGGCCTGACAGAGCAAATACATTAATTCCAGAGAGAGATCATTCTTCAAAGATTTTTATGGTTGCAAGCTAAACTAACTTGCTAAAAATGTATTAGAAACTTCACATATGACTTGTGAATGTCTCTTAATGATCTACTGATACCCTTACTGGTGTACTTAAAAGCAAACATCTCACACTTATTAGGTATTTAAAAGCAAACATGTATCCCTTTTTTCTTTGGTAAATGGCATATCTATATTTACACTAAAATGAGTATTTGCTTTTACTTCAACACCTCTGTTTCCAGGGAGTACTACATTACGCTACAATTCAGGGATTTTTGCATCACCTTTTAACAAAAGCGAAAGCTGCAGGAAGTTGTCCTGCAGCCATCTAAAAGTTTAGCTAGAAATGTAATAGTTTCTATTGAACAAGCTACCTTTGCCAGGGAAAAAAGGTCACACGTTTCAAGCGCACAGAAACCCTCCTTCAGTTAATAATCCAGACAGTCTACTGTTCTATCCAAAATACGTGCATACTGCCAAAAGTACCTCGCATATGTTGGAACACTATAAAAACAGCTCCCGACCTCTGAGGCCCCACAGCGCTAGCTGCTTTCTGTGCCAGGGAGGACTGCTCCATCATCCATCCATTTAGCCCTTTTATTTCTCTGTCTCTCCCATGCTTCCTTCTCTTTCCAACAGATGGACTTTGTCACAGTAACCAATATGCCCCACAGGAGCAATGGAATAAGTATCTGAGTTACAAGCTAGGATAAGTCAAGATTTAACAGAGAAGGGAAATCTATACCTGTTTAGCAAGCACTTTCATGTGAGCAACGCTTCCTCGGCAGTAAGCTTCAAGTATCAAACCGAACTGTACTGAAACAGCAGGTATGTGAACCTCTGACCTGTAAGAAGAAAAGCTTCTCATCAGACCACAGCATTTACAGATTAGCATTCTTCAAGTCATAAAAATAATAATAAAAAAAAAAAACCCACACCCAAGCACCAAAATACCTCATGGTCATGTAGATAAAACAAAACCACGAATTTATTAAGAAGTAACAGAATACTTATGTACCAAAGACTATGAGGACTGGCTGGTTTCAATGCATGACACTTGTTTTCAAGGTCTAGGACTGCTCTGGAGGCAGTAATGTTAGGAGGTAGTGACTGGATATTTGTTTTCAGGAACCCCTTTTATTCAAGAAAGTGGTACTCATAAGTCACAGCAGATGACACTGACAGTCAGGGTTGACATTAAACCATGTGTTCTCAAATTTTTGTAAGGAAAAAGCCAAAATTTGCCTGAGGGGGAACACTTTGAAACAAACCACTGAACCTTATACCAGATCCAATTATCCACCAAAACATATTCATGTAGTACTTGCCCTTTTAATTTAGAAGTATTAAAATAAATTGTACTTTGAAGACAGAATCAACCTAAAGTCCATTCTGCAAAGTTTCTGCCATTCATGGAACTAGTCATCAAAAGTAGCAATGACACATAGAACTGCTTTTATTTTCTGTTAGACTCTCGACAATAATATAAATTTTTCCCAACTGTGAGGTATAAATATTGCATTTTTACTGCACCCACAGCCAAAACAAACACTAAGGTTATATACAAACCTAACTTATCAGACAGAGCTGAATGCAGTTTGGAATACTTTTATCAAACAGTAGATTACAAACCACTGTAATATATTTTCAATTATAGGCTTGCTCTGATCTATAAATGCCAAAGGTAAAAAAACAATCAAGAGGACTTGTAGGGAACTACAAGAATGGCTCATTTAGAAAAAAACACCAGAAATCATACTTGAAAGTAAATCAGGCTCAATAGTTTCAGAAAGACGTAAGGGAGAGACTCCTACCTTAGATGCCAAAACAACATCTGTCCTATTCGCCTGTTAGCAAGTGCTCTCTCTAATAGAAATCTGGAGAGCGCACAATCAAGAAAAGGTTCGTATTTCAGGACTTGCACAAGTTGAAGAAGATACTGAGAGAGCTCTTCATCACTGGAATGATGTACATAAAAGCAGTTAGTAACACAGTAATTAGATTAATAATATTTCAGAAATTCAGATGCATATGACAAAACCAATTTGTTTCAATAGCAAGTATCCCCCAGTTTTTCAGTTGCATGGAGAAGGACAGTAATACAAAACTTAGTGCAACTGCCAGATTGATCAATTCATCAGTAAGTTATACCTCTAACAGAAAGGTAAGAGGTCTTTAAGGCCCTCAAACTTGTAAGTAAAAAACCGGTGTTCTGTCATGGGCTTTTACAAGATCAAGATCTCAGCCTGGGTGCGAGGTTAAGTATCCGGCAGATTAATTATTTCATACTGGACTTTGGCTCCCTTTGACCACTCAACCTCTGACTGAGGAGCTGGACCTTTGGAACCACATACCTAGTAGTTAGCTGCAGTGGGCACGGCCAAGAACAGCAAATAACTGCATATACCTAACAGTCACTCAGCTTACAAAGAAGGGGGAGAAGAGTATTCATTTCATTGAAAGCAATTCAATTAATGCCTTTAAAAGTTACTACCTGTCAGTTAATAGCTGTTAATTTATCAAGATATACTTACAAATTGATCAATTTAGCCAACATGTTTTTCTTTGGGGTCTGTTTTGTGTTGTGGTTTTTGGTGGGTTTGTTTCTGGTTTTGTTTTTGGTTTTTTTTAAATCATACCAACAACATAAAGGTTTTTGCAGGATAAGGAAAAGTACATCATCTTTGAGAAACCAAAGAGTGCCCAAGTTACTCCTACTTCAGAACTGAAAATTTAAGTATTTAGCCAGAAACATATTTTGAAAAGCCTCTATGCTAATTAACTACTTCAAGTAATATTCTGACATAATACCAGTAACTTTCTATAAAATCCTGTATTCCACTCCCAAAAAAACCCTCTCACACTTGACAATTATGTTACTTGAGAACAAAAGTGAACATTCCGTAACTTTTTATGTTTCAGTATCTTTTCTCTTATTAAAGGCTGCAGAATTCAAATTCCGTCCAAAGACGGAAGGAAAAGAGTAGAAATCCTTCTTTCTGTCACTTGAAGATTTCAGAGATGCAAATACTGAATTCTTCCATTCTCCCCATCTTACTCTGAAAAACTTCAGTAACTTGGTAAAAGCTTTCAGTTATGCTGTATTGTATTTACTTTTGCCTTTTTTTTTTTAGAATTCAGCTAATAGGGTCACCTTTAGGTTACAGTTTTTACCAGCTGCCTTCATCAGACTTTTTAAAGAAGCTGAAAATTGATTTCTGATACCCAACTGAATACAGTTTTGCTTCAGAGCCACAATGAAGAATTCTGGAAATAAGTCCAGCTGTAACAATTCAGTCTTATTAGGATAGCCCAGCAGCTAAATTGCTTGTTTGCATTTGAAAGAAGTCAAAATATTCTTTTTTTTTTTTTTTAAACCCCAAAAGTCTAGCCTTGACCATTAAAAAAATTAATCTTTAAACTATTCACTACCGAGAATTCAGAATTCAAGGACAGGAAATATGCAGTAAAGTTGCAAATGGTAATGTTGTACAACTCTTGCCCTAGGTTACAGAGAAAAGCAAAATTATATGCAATAAAGGAAGAACTACAGATAGCGAAGGCTACTGTGAAGAACAAACAAATCAGTAATTCTCTACATTTTTTTATCATATGCTACAGCTTACATTTCTATTAAATGACGCAGCAAATACCTGACACTGAGCGTGAGGTGGCTGGGTGGCAATTTTTATAGTATTCAACTATTGTAATATTTTCTCTCTTTATTATTAAAAGGTTCTCATGCTATCTGGCTCTCCCTTTGTCCAAGAAAGAGGTGAACACACAACCCTGTCTAGGACAAAGGCACACTGGCGTTCTCTCAGCAACACGGAAAATAATCATCACCGAATACAAGATGTCAAAGTAAGGTTTTATTGGGTTGCCAATGTGCTTATCTAGAAATTAGACTGCTTTATTTGGCCATCTATCCATGGCAGGCAGTGTGTTAGAATCTTTACTCTTCAGGTTCTTTTCCTCCTACAAACAAACAGAAAGCAGTTTTTCACCCCAGAAATGCTTACATGCTGAAGTAATACAATATACTGACCTCATTTGCTTTAAACAACCCACGGCATATTCTCTGACGTACTGGTCTGGATAATTGAAATCCAACAATTCTAATGCTTCTCTAGGCAGCAGCTTGGGCCATATCTGAAGGAGAGCCTGAAGCTGTTTTAAAAAGAAGACTATCAGGTTACAGGTAAAGTAACTATTTGAGAAAGCAGATGGGTATAACTGCCCGTAAATGCATTAATACTAACAGAAGGAGGTTACAGACTGCTCTGTAACCTCAGCGGGGGAAGAGAGAGAGGGGGGGGGAGAAATAATCCTGGGGAAATGGGGCTCACTTCTGGTTAAGTTTCTTAACCTTTAAAATGATCCAGATTAATTTTTTTGGCACCAGGTCTCATTCACACTTAGTCTGAAAAATCTGTTTCTTCACACAATGAATGCACAGTAAAGAAAAATTAGGTAACCCCAGATATGTATGTCTTAGAAGCAAAGTTTCAACAGAATTTAAATAATGTTTTGTAAAAGTCCTCATAAATATATAAACTTTTTAGTAATGGTAAAAGTTTTCCATTAAAAAAAAATATTAAAGAAGTTTTTTGTTGAGTGAGATCTTTACCAAAAATATTTATCCACCTCAACTGATAGAGCCTTTGCCCACATGCACTGTGAACCGTAACAAGTTTAAATTGCAAAAAGTATGATTCAGGTTACATATTTTAAAAAAAAAAAAAAAACCAAAAACAATGCGCCAAAAAATCAAAACAAAACAACCAAAAAAATCCACAAACCACCAACAACCAACTGAAGAAAATTATGTGCTGTTTAAACACCTAAGGGACCACATTCTGAACTGGCTCATCTGTGCAGTTTTGTGAAATTCAGAAGGCAAGAAATGGGCACAGATCAATCACAGCGCAAAGCCAGTGGCCATGCTACAATTCCAGAAGTGGAGGAAAGAGTAAATTAAACTATTTTCATGGGCAAATCCTGGTACAAACACATGCAAGATTCATCATGATATAGAGTGAAATTAAAGATGCTTTTAAATATAGATGTCATAATCACACAGAAATACACACGCAAAAATCTACTCTACCCATAGCCCACTAAGGGTCAACACCACCAGTCCTTACGTCAAGGACTACAGCCATCAACACTTACATATCATGAATACCGGCACTGAAATTCTGAAAGAAATACTAATACTGAGCAGATACTTAATACATAAAACAGATGTTGAAAATGCCAGCAGCAGCTATGCTTGTCAGACACACAGTAAGAAACTTCAAAACAAATGTATCAGAACTTCTAGACAACCTACTTTAAATCAGGTGCAGAACCAACAAAAATATAGAAACATTTCATTAATAATGAATGATCAAATTGAATGGAGAACCTGAAATACAGTCTGAAAAGACTGAGTCGAAGTGGCCTTACATGCCTCATATATCAGGCAACGACTTTTGAAAGTCGTGGTCTACAGCATGTACATTAACTGTGAAGTTTATTTGAAGATACAGACCACCTCACTTTGACTGATAAAATTATTTCAGAGGTTATTAACATGAGAAAATGTTAAGTGATATGAACTTAAAGGAAACAAGATCTCGGTGACCTATGAAACAGCCAAGAAAATTCCCCAAATACCTACTGCTCTGTCCACATTCTGCCTTGGAACTTTTATTAAGAGAGAAGTGCAGTCCAACTAGCTCCACATCCCAGGTGCATTGCACACTTCTCAAAAGCGCAGGTGAAAGGGTATTGGAAATACTTGTTGCATTTGGACAAAAGAAAATTGCACCATGAAATGCCCTCATCTTCTTTGGCAAAAGAGAGCTAACTCGGAAGAACTTTCACATAGATCTCATTTGTAAAGAAATTTTACATTTCAAAATACGCGTTTCAAGTTCTTAAACGTTCTCTGCAATAACAAACAGATTAAAGTGCTGCACACATGAAATACTGCATACTTCTCTCTCACGGTTTGCAACTCCTGAAAAGCTAAGAGAAAACGAGGAACTTCAGTTCTCAACAACAACCTAAAGGTTTAGGGAAAACTCAAATTTGGCCTTGGTGTATCAGTATTTTTTCTATAAAGAAATAACCACAATTTCTTTCCTAACAAGTTTACTATAAGACACGATACAATTAAGCACAGGCCAGTATTTTTATTCCAGTTATTTCAAACATTTAAAAAATCACCTGTCCTTCTCTAATTCTCATTAATGCTGGTGTCATTTCACTGAAAGTGGGTGGCTTTTTTTTTTTTAAATGGTTAAATTCTGCTTTGAGAATAAATATTGCGTGCGAATTCTGTTAAGAAGTTCTGCCACCGTACTACTCTGCTGAGCGAGGAGGTTATGGCAACAGGAAGCACAAACACCTTCAGAATTCCTTCAGTGCAACTATTCTACTAAAATATTGAAATACAATGAGAGCTTGGATGAAATCTGTATAGTAAATAACACAAGAAAGCTGATTTAATCCATTATACATAACTTTGTGGGCCACTGAACTAATAGATTAAAGATGGTCAACAATCAAATATAAGACTCCATTTCTAAAAAAACCGCTTACTTCTTTCAAGCTGCATTAACAGAAACAGGAATACAGTTATTTAGTTCATTTTTCTTATAAACAGCTGGTGTTTGGGTGTTTTGGGGTTTTTTGTTTGGTTTTGGTCTTTTTGTTTCATGTGTGTTTGGTTTTTTTAAAACTTTTTGCCTTCAAGTGTCAAGACTTTTACTGAAATATTTTCAGCTAACAACAGGTATTAAAAAAAACCCACCTTTGAGTACCATGGCATGCATGCTGTAGCAGCACAAATACTGCAACGCACAGCTAGTAGTATATATATTTCATTTCATTTTAATGAGAGATAAATAATGAGTCCTGCCAGTTTTGGAATTCACAAAATTCATGGGCTGTCTTGCCTCACCTGAAAAGGTTAAGTCATTGGGAATACCTACATGTCTCTGTATTACAGAAATATCTGGCATGTTTAAGGGTAAGATCTCATTTTTCAGATAGACTATTCTTGCTGCCAAAACCAATATTAAAATATTAACCACACTATTGTCTATACATAAGCAAACATAAATACCACATTCCTTTCAGAAAGTACACCGTAACAAGCAGGATGACTACATCTTTTCAGCCATCTGTTTAAATAAAATGCTTTATACATATTTTTTAATATTCCCAAATTCAAAGGACTTTGAGTTGCCAGCTGATATCCAGACTCCAAATAACTTTTCAAAACTCTGCTACCAAAGGCCATATTTCAAAGCCCCTAAGAAGCAGTCAGAATGCCTTTTTCTTCACAAATTTTAATGAGTAAACAAACACCTACTTCCATCTCTACAGTTTGTATTTCCAGATAATTTTTAATAATGATCAATAAATTCAGAAGCATGTAATGGAATTACTAAGGAACAAAGGATTCTGGCATGTGAAAGAACGCAAGTGAGCAAGGAATAAGTGGGTGCTATATTTTCTTAATGTAGTGTTCGTGGCACAGATGATGAGTTAGGATGAAATTCCATTTATTTTTCTAAGTTCACACAACATATACATCCAGCTGGTAGGAAGGATGTAATAGAAAATAAACTCTATGCTGAAGACAAACTACGATTCTGACTGACTGGATAATTACACAAAACACACGATGAATAGATGGAAGTTGAGTTTTCACAGTTTCCTTTTCTTCCAAGAACACCTAGCTTGTAACAGGCGAAGGTCAGAATACCAAGCTAGAATAGAAATTTATACTGTCAATCATAACCCCTCACAGCAAATTCTTTTTAGCTCAAAGTTTTAAAAAAATAATTTTAAAAAATAGTTTAAAATTTAAAAAATTAGACCTGTGGAAACACAGCAGTATTATCTCACTGTAACAGTCTGCAATAAGTTGAGCATCACTTAAATGTGCAATTCTGTCAGGATAAGCAGACAAGCAAAACAACATCTGAGTTCAACCCCTTAGAGTGAGTACAGTGCTTGTTAACACTGGCCAGACTTTTATAGTTTTGCCCAACCTGCTCTGTACACAATCAGACTAAAAAGTTTCAATACAAGTCCAGGGATCTGTTATTTTACTACTTTTACGTCAGTCTATCAAGCAGGAATGGTCTCACTATAAACTCATACAATTTTTCCTATATCAAGGTTCCACCTATTCCCAAAAAGCATCACAAGAGTTGGATTCTGTTTGGGTAAATACAGAAAAAGGCAGCTACACAAACTTCTTTATCGTGAAATAACCTTGCACATCTATACAGCAAACAAATGATACCATTTTACTGAAAATGCCATCTTGTATCACAGCACCAGTCTTCCAAGTCCTTAATTACTTACAGTTAAAGATACTTTAACTTTTTTCTTTATCTAATCTCTTTAAAGAGACCCTTTTTGGTCAAACAGCCAACATGATGAGAATGAAGTTTTTTGTACCAGTAGTGGGTATCATGTCTCTCTGAAAAATCATCTGCCTGCCTCAATGAGGTTTAATTACCCAGTCTGAGATGCAGATTTTTCTAGTCTTTGAGCAGTTTAACCACTTCTTATAAGAAGCTTTATTTCAGATCTTGACTAACAAACTTAAACTACTACCTTTTTTTTTTTTTTAAAATAACCTTATAAAAGAAGTTCTTACTGTGAGAGTGGTCAAACACTGGAACATGTTGCCCAAAAGAGATTGGGGAGTCTCCATCAGTGGAGATACTCAAAACTCAGCTGGACACAGTCCTGCTCTAGCTGACTGTGCTTGAGCACAGGGGTTGGACTAGAAGGGACCTCAAGAGGTCCCCTCCAACCTAAACGAGTCTGTGATTCTGTAAAATTCCTCGCATTTAAGATCAAAGTTGAGCACAAGATTTTAAAATTAACCTGCATAACTAGTTGATGTGACTTTCTCATCATTCAGAGGACCTCTGAAATGTATTTTGGGTTTTATTTTTTTAAGATAATAAATTCTTGCTTATGTGTCCAGGCACAGAAAGTATACAATGAACTTTGGTTTATACAACAGTATCATTTCAAAATGTCTATACTCAGGAAAGAAAGCCTATTTACTCATGATTTGACTCCAGCAATCTTCCCCACCATCGTCTTTTCCCTTACCTGAGCAACATCTTCAAGTTTGTTCCATTTTAAAGAGAGCAGCAGTTTTGGCAATGATTGTGGAAAATTTTCACGACAGTCGTATCGCAAAGTCCAAATAAGATCCATTTCATTTTCACAGAGCTGAGATAAAGGATCTCTTTCCATTATTTCTTTTAGCACAACATAAAACTTCTTACCACCTCGACCCTAGAAAATGAGAAATGTATAATGTTTTGATATATTCAGTAGGATTCTTATATTTTAGCTCAAATACTAGAAATACTACACCAGGAAGAACATCAGATAAAACTCATGAAACACAGGGGAATGACTACTATGCCTTTCTTTCAGATTTCAAGTTTCTTAAGCTATAAGAACTGTAACTAATAGATTCAAAATTCAGTATACAGAAATTTCTGAAAAAGTACTAAACTTTAGAGTTGATGACACTAGATGGCAATATTTCTATTTTCCAACTCTGACATGGAGAACTTTCATTTAGGATGCACATACTTTCTCCTTTTGTTTTTCAAGTGAGAAAATTTAATAGATAAGTATACTTTTTAAATATATAGTTTTTTTTAAATAGTTTAAAAATATTTATAGAAATACTTTTCCAACAATAACCAACAGGAAGTACATTTGCTAAGCATACAAAGACATATTTTTTGTCCTCTAATCCAGACTTGTCTTTTCCAGACAAGTCTGGCTCCATTTTATATCTCTGAGACATTAACATTAGTACTGATTTAAGTTTAGCTCCTTCTAGAAACGATAAAAGCCTGAGCCTTGTGTTGTGGTGAAATGTTTTAAGTAAATTTTTTCATGTGAAAATACTATCCAAGTATAAATTCTTTAGGATTGAATAGACTTTTAAAAGCCAGCTGAATTGCAATGCTTCTTTAGTAAAACGAAGCACATACTCTGTTTCTGTATCAAAATAAGTAAACAGTCTTGGCAATAAGGCGATTCTTGTATCTGAAAATGTTAATCTTTCAAATTAAGAGTCACAATACTGTCAAGCTGGCATGCTGCAATTTAAGATTTCCAATTATTTGTACACTAAGTTGTTTGCACCCAACGCAGCAGTGAGTTTTCACTTTTCCTGAGCACTTTAGGCACTTGGTATTATAACTGACTCATTTTTCAATGAAGTGCTTTGTTCTTATACAAAATGCAGTTGTTATTACTGTTGATCCAACTGTGCTTTCACTATCTTAAAATTACAATCTTCTGTATTTTTGTATATAATACAAAGAAAATACCTTCAGATTTTGGTACTCTTTTCAAAATTTGTCCTCAATTTAGAACTATCCAGTTCCTCAAGAAGAGCATATAATCATCGTATTTCAGAAACATCTTCTTATAGATCAATGAACGTTTTTGAGAAAGCTTATTTGGAAACATCTGACAATCAAGCAAATCGCACTTGATAAAACTGAGCAATTTTCCAGTAATACTTTATGCAGCCTAGGAATGTTTTCCAGATCCAGATCTAATATAAATATTAGCTGTGTTCCAAATCCATACAGTATTTAAAGCAATTGTGCTTTTTGACAAAAAAAACAGCCAAGTCGTCTAAAATATATTGGAGAAAGTGTTAACTGCCTTAAAATTCAGGTATAAATCCAACATGAATTACGTAAGAAAACAGAGGCAGTAGAACTGCCGTTATTGGAGCAGTTGACTTATTTCTATATTGATGTAGAAGATAAGAAAAAAAAAAAACAAACCCCAGAAAATTGATTTTAAAATAGTCTTCAGCAGATGCTTACCGCCATTGCAGCATTGTCGCTGCTTCTTGCAATCTCAGCTGCCTTTTCAAGTATCTGCAAAAAGATGTTTTTAAAATACATTAGATTTAAAAACAAATCTGACTGCTTTGAAAGAATAAACATTACAGAAATCAAGGAGATAAGGAAATTTTGCTATCTTTTAGATAACACCACCACTACTGTTGTATATACAGTGGTGTAACATGGACTTCTATGCTAAGTCCCTTTTCAAATCTGCAGGACTATGGAGATCAGGAATAGCAGTGCTTGTGATTACCTCCATTTTCTTCTTCTTCACCACTCCTGGGCTGTTTGCATTTCCTCCTTGTTTTTCAGTACAGCAAAGCAATTCCTCACAACTCTAAATTATCCTTTGCTTTCTCATCTCTACTTCTGCTGGTTTTGAGGGCACTGCTTCCATAAGTCATACCTGTTACCCACAGATCCACACTTCTAGCCCTCTATTTCAGTATTAATCCACAATCTTAGTCCTTTCACCACCCTCTCAGATTGCCCATATGATGTCAATTAGCGTTTCCCATTACTTCTCTAAATCTAGGATCTTCCCTTGTGTAATGTCATGAACAACAAACTTCCAACAAGAACTCATTTAATGATAAAGTGAATATTCCACTAACAAGCTCTCAGCATCAGTTAACAATACAGCAACCCTGAGGAACAAGGACTGCTACTTCTATTAACAGCAAAGCAACACTTCCCCAGAAAATCAGCTCCGAGTTACTCTTGCTCCTTTTCTCTTTTTTGGCCTTTTGAACTTTCTATTTGGTTTTTGAAGTTTATGTAACAAATCACGATAGGTAGTTAAGTATGGATGTAAATACAGTTCTTCAGACTGTATTCTGCACACTACTGCAATCAACAGAGATGTGTTAGAATGGTGACCGCCTAAGCTTATCAGACCAGCTGAGTTGGGCAGGTAGGTATATCTACAGCTGTCAGATGCTGCTGCTTTGAGGAACGATTCATAAAATGAAGTACCAATAGAGAAAGAAGTCTAGGAAATTGCACCATCTCCTTCCCCTCAGAGGTCTGTCTGTCCCATCACCCAGGAATGTAACACCACCCCAGACGGATTCAGGAAGACTCGTATGGTCTCTGCTCAGGCAATATGGTAAACAACAAAAGCCTACAATAATCAGAACATAAATACCCAGCAGCTAAAATCCTTAAAAAGGTTTACTAACTTGTTTTATTTCTTTCTCTGTATGAAATGCTTATTAATATTATGTATTACATCTGCTACTTGGCAACAAAGCTTGTTTACATAACTGTGCGTGAAAACATGCATAAACAAAACCACAGTGTCCTAATTCTATGCTTGATGCTTGCCTCCTTGTGCTTTTTAGAGTTACTCTGCAAATAAACTTTGAAAGCTTCTGCAAGTCCAGCTTCGTTCAACTGAACTACAAGCCCCTCAGTGTGTCAGCAGCACCCATCATTAATCAGCCCAATATATGGCTCCTGCATTAGACAACAGTTTTCTTATCAACTGCCAAGGCACTTTTGCTCACTCAGCCCCAAACAGCTGTTCACTGCAAGTTGATTGATGCTGTGATCGGAAAGATTCATCTATTTTTGCACATTATGTTTCTTAAAATAAAGATCTGGCACCCAGTTCTCCATTTTCTTGGCAGAAACACGCAACAACACTGGGAAAATTAGAAGCAGCCATGCACCAAGCAAGTCTCATCCAGACCATTTTGAAAAACGGATTATCGGCTGATAGAATTCAGGCAGCTACAATGTTACTCCTGATTCAACAGATCTTTCAGAAAGAGACTCCTTCAGAGACTGGGTATCTTACTCTCTTTTCCGAGGGAGGGAGAATTTCAGAACGCACACATAAATGGAATGAATTATCAAAGAGTTTAGAGCTCAGATTTTCCCAGTGATACTGCAAAACAGATTCTTAATTCTAGGGAATTGCAAGTGGCAAAAGTTACTGGAAAAAAATCAGAACTGCAAAAAAAAAAAACAGCGCACATTTTGTAGCATTTCCTCCAACTTGAATGCTTTCAGTGAATGTTTCCTCACTTTGTAAAGATGCTCTGGGATTTTCCTCTATCTGATACACAGGATTTCTCAGGTACAGTTCAAGAAGGGGACAAAGCCACAGAATAAAAAAGCCAGCAGCAGTGAAAGTTACCAGGGGTGGTGAAGACCCTCAGACACTACCTTAATGTCAACACATCAGGTAACTTACTCAGTAAAATCTTTTGTCTGTATTCACCCCACCAGTTTAACATACTGAAAACTTGGTATCGCAGGTACGAATAAAAGGAAACAGTAGAGCTAGAACAAATACACAATTACTTAAGAAACATACTTTTACATTATGTGTCAGTAGTATGCACATAAAAGCAGCGCTTTTTTCTTTTGAAATTAAATACATATAGAGCAATGAGGAAAAAACTTAAAGCACTACAAATAAACTAATAACAAAACTGACTAAAATATGTCCAGTATGAAGAGTAAACTGGTTAACCACAATTAAGAAGGCAACTAATCAGTACTGTTTTAGCTTTTAAGGCATTTCTAATGCTGTTTTAATACAAGAACGAGTACTGCACTGACAAGGGAGGGGAAAAAAAAAGTCCACAAACAAGATCAAAACAAAAACCCCCATCTTGTTATTTGATTTCTTTTTGATGAACGTGAAAACCAAAATCCCTCTTCAATAAAGCTGATAAAAGCTTGGTGGTTTCTGTCTTTTGGTCATGTCCCCCAAGGCACAAAACCCTCAAAAAAGAAAAAAAAAAAAATGCAATTTTCTCTAAGTGATTATTAACTTCCCAAAAACAAAATTCAGAATAATGTATGAGTTAAACCTTGTTTTTTCAATGCATCATTAGCTGTCTGGATTTAGTTCAAGAGCAGACCTTAGGAAATCCCTTTTCATACAGTATTAAGACTCTATTCATCCTTAAAAGGATTTTAGCTCATAGAGGAAAGGAGCGTCCCAAAGACTGAGGAACATACATTTGTACGAAGTAACAGACCTTTACAGAGATCACAGGCAAGCACAGTTTGAAGGTTTCCAGAACAGCAGGTTAAGTTTAGCTTTTTGTTAAGATCATTGATACTGGAAATTGATTATGCTTCTGACCCTCAAGAGACTATGTACAGAGGATTTTTAAAAGTATACATCTTCAAAATACTATCTGAAGACCCTGAAAGTCAGAGCACTGGCACTCTCACACAGTGCAAGTGCAAAAAACCTGCAGTATGTTAACTAAAAGGCATGAAGTGTGGAATTCAGTGGAAAAGGCAGTGCTGAAAGGAAAGAAGAAATGGCTGTTCGCACATAAGCATTCATGACTGCTCTTTATGTCATACCTTACCTTATCAAAGGGAGGGTAATTAATAGGCTGTTTTGAATATTCTTGAAATCTAATGTGCAAAGCTGTTGCATTTTCAGTGTAAGGGTTAGTCTGGACGGTTCCCATTGGATTCAACATTTCTTCAAGTTCATCTGAAACATTAGACAGAACAATTAATATTACAGGCCAGGCATGCATTAAAATTAAAAAATCTGAAAGGCAAAGATACAGTAAGAAATTGCTTACTGTATACAGTGGACAGAAGCATGTTTTGCTGCACAGCACTTTTACTACAATGCACTGCATTCCCAGCATAAGCTACCCATACCTTCTACATTCACAGACGTTGGATTATCACCCAATGAGAAACTGATTTCCTCTTTCCAAAATAAACATAACAGACAAGAGAAGCTGAGATATCCCTATACTGAACCAAATCCCAGCAAGATCTGCAGCTTCTGTAAACCAGTATACACACTGCCTCTGTATCAAATAGTATGAAAAAAGAAGAGAGTTTTAAGCCACATTTCTTTCAGCACTACAGCCAAGTTCACACAGGGTTTCTCAGGATGGAATGAAAAGTGACGTGGAGATTTCAGACACTCTTACTAATCAATCTGAATGTCAGGGAAGGAAGACTTAAAAAAAAAAATTCTAATTCACATTTTTTGCTGATGTAAATATTGTCACAGACAATACAGCTTATCTATTTAGTTTAGGATGCATAGCACAGGGAACCAAATGAAACCTAAACTGCATCTTAAAAATACAGAGGCATGTTTATATCTACTGTTACCTGTTTTTATGTGATTTTCTTTCCGTAACAGATAAAACTTTTAGAACACTATTTCCAAGACCCTTACCCTTCCTCCCTCCTGACACACAATATTTGCAGGAAAGAGATCAAGACATTATATTTACTCCAGATAAAAAAATACAAGTAGTAAAGAGGTTAGGACAGGAGAACTGGATATGCATCCAATAAATATTCTACTATTTGATACTACTCGTATTTAGTCTTATAAATATTTAGAGTCCAAATGTTAAAAGTTAAAGTTTACCAGGAAACGATGACCAGCTGTGCAGTACCAGTTCTCCATTCTTCAACTGTCCTTTATAATCAAATACCATGGTATTTACCCAGGCTACAGGATAATGCTGTTAAAGGAAAGAATAATTACATGGAAACTAAAATGCCTGTGAACATTACTATGTGTCAAGCACTACAATCTAAGTAAAATTCAGAGGGTTGGGGTTTTTTAAATGGTGGTATCTTTCAGAAAAGCAGCTGAACACAAGTGTAGTTTTCAGTATGTACTCCAGTACCACTGAGAACAGTTAAGACTTAATTTTAAAGGTGTCACTCTGCCAGTGTAAAAACAAACATTTCCTTAATGTGAGCCTTTCCCTGAAGGTGAGCCTAGATGCTGATTTTTTCATCTTTTTCCCAAACGCAACTCATCCAGAGTTCAGAATAAAACTGACCTTTAAAAATACAATTCTTTAAACAGACAAACTGGCTTACAATCAAAATTTTCATGCCTTTTTCAGCATCTGAGAAGTACGAAATGTGTTTTCATACCAAAGATGTGCTCTTTTTAATTTTTTTTCCCTTTTGCATTCTTGAACACTAAAGTGAGGACAATGAAAGACTTCTGAATACTCATTTCAATATAATTCAGAGGTACACTCAAGAAAAACAAATTAAATAATTACCACTTTTCCTGCTTTCCTAATGGTTTGGTATTTGGAAGGATTCATTGCCTTAGTTGACTTTTTAGTTTTCATCTTATCCATCACAGCATAGACTGCAAAGCAGAGCCTTGCCATTCTTGGTAGATCACAGACATTTATTTCAAATTCTAGTACTTCATTCCAAACGTGATCACTTCTCCCAGATATTTCTGTGCTTACAATAGTTTTACAAAGGAGCTCTGTACCATGGAAAAGACCAGCCCTAACATGAACCTGCAATAAAGAAATTACGAATTTAAAGCTTGCCACAGAACCTACAGAATTCTGCATAGAATATTATACAAAATATACATATATGCATTTCATCAATTTTTCTATCTTAAAAGAAATACTAATTTAGATGTTCTAAAATTATTCAAACAATCCTTGAGAACTTTGCTATTCATGCTCCTGGCCAAATCAAAATATATTTGTTTAAATAATGTTGGCTACCCGTTTTTTTTTTTCAGTACTGAATTACTCATATTACCACATATGACTAATAATAATAACAACTCCTCATTTGCAGTAACAAATACAATATATGGATATACAAATGCTTCTAACTTAACATACCTAACATGGAAAGAAATCATAGGAAACAAACAACTGCGCAGAATGAAAAAGGTAAGACTAATCTTCTGAATACAAATTCAAATCTCCAGTTAGAACCAATTTGTCCTTCTAACTGAGAAAATTTGCATTTTTTTTCAGCTTAAGAAAAAAAATTCATCTTTTACTTAAAGGGCATATAAAAATGCAGAGGGAACACACTGCTGTCCTTGACATCAGAAATCACTTGTAATAATAACAATGTACATAATTACCAGGAATTCTGTTTTATCTATAGCACCCAGAAACCAACAAAACCAGCTAGCTTGGATGATAAAAAATAAGAAACGGGAAAGGAGCAGGGCAAGAAGAGAAAGAAGCTGCAGTTACTGGCACTGAAATTAAACACGTTACAGGTCAATGCTAAGATATGGATCATTTCTGCATTTCTGTTTAATAACATGTATGCAGAAAACTGCATGTTTCCAATCATCCATACTCTTGGACAGTTTCAGTAAGAACTACTAGGAGGTCTTTATTTTTGTTGCCTGAGCAAACAACAGAGAGAAGTATGTCAACTTCTTTCAGGTGACCTTCCAAAATATCAGGGTGGGTTGTTGGTTGTCTTTTTAAAAAAAAAAAAAAAAGAGAAAAAACACAAATGTAGTCCTTTGGTCAACACCAAAAAGAAGTTCTCAGTGTTATGGTTAAATGAATAAAAGGTGATTTGATGTTTCAGGTTCCCTATGCTCCTCAAAACAACCTTCCCAACGTTCCCTTTAAACTACCATATTATTTCTGAACACTGTTAAGATAAAGGCAAAGATGTTTAAAATTTGATGCAGGTTTTGGATAAAAAATAATTCACCTTTGAATTCCCAACTGACATAGGCTCTCTCCCATACCACATCTTGTCTATCTTTCCCTCTTTCAAAGAAACAACAGTGTGATCAACATCAAAGCAGTCCCAATCTCGATGTACCTTTTCTGGCTACACCAACTACTGCTCAGCATTAAGTTCTCCCTTTGTAAACTAGCTCAGCTAAACTAGTCATTGGCAAACTGTAGTAACAGTTTAAATAAAGTCATGCCAGACTGTCTTCAGCCCGGAGGTGGCATTAGTAGCACCAACAGATAGGCTCCAAGTAACACCCATTCTGATCATTCTGGACTTCTCAAACAATTGCTACCACTGATCAAGAGACTGCTGTCAAGCATGGGCACTGATATTAGGTATAAGGTCTTGGAGAACACACTGTTATGGGTTACACTCTTTCTTGATACAGCTGTCATAGGAACATCCATTATTAAACTGACATAGACACAATCCCAATTTCACTTCCAATCACTGAAATCGATCACTGAAAGAAAAAGTTCAGTTTATAAAACTACATTCACTTGAGTCCCAGCGATATTCATAAAAACGGCTGTTACCTATTTTTGGCATGCAAGCTTCACCACTGTGAACCACTAAGAACAGGAACATGGACATCCATGAAACAGACCACGTGAAAGTAATCTTACTTCAGGAGATCTAAATGTATACAGACTACACGTGTGTCTACATACCTGTATGTAACAATGTATGCATATACACACATATACAACCAAAATTCTTGTTGATTACATATGCAGGGACGTTTATTTAATTTCTCTGTAATTAAAGATTGCAACCTTACATTCTTCAAAAAGGAAATACTCTGGCTGATGTCAGAGAACTCATTAAAATTGGTTGAAACAACTCAAGCCTTCTTGAAACAATTCAACAGATGGTGCTTTATTAATTCATTTGGGGAGTCGTTCAACTGAATTTATAATCAAGTCCCTTTGCTGATTTAAAGATATCTTATGGAAACATGATTATGCCTAGTGTATTATATGCTTGTGCTTTAACACCAGCAACAGTAAAGATTCTAAAATCTGCCTATTTGGTTTTTTTTAAACCAGGGGTTTAAATTCACATTTGCATATTTGAATATTGTTCTCTGACTTGCTATCATCTGATATTATAATTTTATATGCCACCACACTGTCCTGACTTTTATTTTACTTTATTAATATAAAAAGTGTAAGTGATCAAGTAAAATTTGATAGTAACAAAGCATTGTATTGTTGGAATACACTGCTATTTTGCTTGCCTTTTGGCTAGTTCTAATTCCATGATTTCCAATCCTGCTAATGTAAGGGATTGGATCCTAATTTTTTAATTTTCATTCTGACACTCCCCTTTTACTAACGGAACAGTATGTACTGATGGTGCAGCCAAAGAACAAGACAAAAAGAAAAGCAATTTCAAATGTCATGTGTTTGGAAAACTGGGTGTTAGACAGATGCATGAAGTCACTTGTGCTCTAGGTGAAAATACTCAATCAAGCTCACAGTAGTAGAGTGCTATCCATCTGACAAATGTTTTGTTTCCCACGACAAACACTGCATTTATGAACCTTGGTGGTGGTTTCAGCAAAAATGCATGAATATTGGCTTGATCCAAAGCACAACAAAACTAAAAGAACAATGGCAGTGAATTAAACAGCCTTAGAATCAGGAGTAGGAAACAAATACGTTCTCAATAGCGACAATTCCATAATGGCGTAGACTGACAATGCAGGGAAACATGCAGAAGCTTGCAAGGTTACTACATGCATTGTTGTTCTTGGGTAACTACAGGACTGTAAGGTTTTCAAGACTAAAAAGTATCCAAAATACTATTTAGTATTTAGATAGTGTCTATAGGCACCAATTCCAAAGAACGGTCAATTTTTCCTGTTTCTCCTCAAGCTTACCATCAATGAATTTTCTTTTTCCTCTGAAAGCATACTGAAATTAACCAAAACTCACTTTTTGTAAGTATAGGGAAAAATAAAACAAAAAAAACCCCCAAACTTGACAGCTATGTTGCTTCTGGAATCCACTTTCTCTTTCCCCTTCCCTTTTTTTTTTAAAAAACTTTAAGAGTCTACAGAACATAGAGTTCAGAAGATATTACAACTAGCTAAATAACAGTTTAGACAAAGAAAAGGGAAACGTCTAGTTTTGCAGACATCCATTTTCACAGTCACAGTGTCTCAGGTAGTAAATTGTAACTATGGCTCATTTAGCTACGTACTAAAATGTAGTACTGCTAATATACAAGGAGGTTGTAACAATAGTTTTGGGAACAAAAAAAAAAAAAAAAAAAATGCACCGAGTACCCCAAATAAAGCATCAGAAAGGCAAACTTCAATGGCTAATTGAATTTCTTCCTAATCTACATGACTGGCTATATAATTTATTGATTGCCAAACAAAATAAAGAAAATGAATGTTGCTCTACCCCACAGGCAAGTGGCTTGTAAGGTCTGAAGTAGTTGTGCAATAAATTCCCATGTGTTAACAACTTGTGGTCTGTAGAACAGTCAGTAGCCCAGTCATGTACATTTTTACAGGAAGTGATGCTACAGCGCTTTTTTCTGTGTGTGTGTTCAGCACGTTTAGAAAATAAAAGACAGACTGTATAAAAGCATGCAGTCCATGCTTAGACACACATAGAATATATTCTGGAATACAAAAATACCTTACGTTCTATTGAAAAATGTTTAATATTTAATCTACTTCTGTTTGTCAGATGTGTACGACAGTTTAGTTTGAATAGGCTTATTTTACACCAATACCATACTCTACAGATACCATCTTAAAAAAATCAAGTACCATATGAACATTTGTGTCATACTGTCCATGATTACTGATAATGTTCTAATGCACATATCCAACCTCAGGCAATAAAGCAAGATTTTAACCAATACTACCAATATAACTGTGAGTAACTAAAAATACTTAAGCTTTTGCTGAATTGAAATCTGTATGATTTTGAGTTCACTAAACATTGAAAATCATTAAAATTATGAACAGAACATATTCTGATACTAGGCATAATTACTTACTTTGGCATTTTCTTCTGTATTTAGTTTATTACCCTTTAACAGAATAATCTTGAAAGGGTTGGAAATATCCCATACACTCTGAGAAGGGAAACAAAGATACAAGTTCATTCCTAATCAATGTAACATATTGAGACCTATTTTATAAGCTAAGCATTTTAGGCAAAAGGTATAAATACAAACTAAAAAAGATGCATTTTTAAAAACACAAATGTGAAATCGTAAAAAATAAATTGGTCATCATAACTACAAGAGCATACAATGCCCTAAAGGGGAAAAAAGTTAGAAAAAACACGCAGCTAGGGAATAAGGTGGGCATGAGAAAATACACTGAATACTACTTGCTGACAATTCAGAATAACTCTTGAAATTTATTGTTCATTCTGAATATGTAAAGCATGTAATAGAGCAAAGTCTGTCCACGTTTCTTAGAATGACAGTATATAAAATTATAGCTGTCTGTAAGGCCACAAGTTTAGCAATAAAGGAAGCATCATATTAAAAGAAAAGTTAGATGTATATCATGGCAAAAGTTGCCATCACTGGAGTGGCAACACCATGCAAGGTATCTGGGCTAATATAAGAGATCACAGACCACTATTGCCCAAGCTAGTGGCGCCTACACTTTGTGTTGCAGCTGGAGAATCCAGGGTCTCTGCAGTAACTTCTCCAGTTGCTGGTAACGGATTATTACCTGCTCTTCTGGGTTGTGATTAAAAGTAGAATCAATAGCAATGGAAAGGAGACAGTCAGGGGAGAAGGAGGATGGATGAGGTGAGGGAAGGTAAGAAGTTTCCAAAAAAGCCTCAAGGTCTGCTATTTCTGATGTAAACCTTCTCACAAGCAACAGGAGGCTCTGAGTAGGCCCAGGCGACCTGCACTGGAAAGTAGTAGTAGTAGCACAAATCCCAGGCATTGTGATTTATATTTCACAAGTCGCTGTTCCTTTCGGGTATTAGATATTCTCCGTATCAACTTACAGTTGTTGTTCTTGTTTTTTTTGGTGGCAGAGGAAGAGGAAGGTTGGATGATTTTCGGTTTATGGCAGCTTCTATGGCAATCATCTCCTGCTCACACATTTTCTTTATGGTGCAACACTCAACTAGAGTCAGCTGAGGAAGAGTCCTGTTCATCACACAGTTGCGTATATACTAAAAGCCCATGGAAAACAGTTGTTATCAGCCAGCAGGCTATTGCTACAGCAACTTTCAAATCAAAGCAGCAACTAATATATGACAAAGACAGAAAGGAAATCGCGCTCATGCAACTACAATTGGAGAGAGCTGCAGATAAGCAGAAGGAGTGTATTACTGTTCAGCATAGCTGACCATCCAACGGCACAGGAAGTGAGGACAAATTTTGGCCAAGGCACCAGAGAACTGTTACAGTAAGTTCCAAAGAGCTTTACGTACCTGAAACTGAATTAATGGGTGATCACCAAAAACATATTCTAGCCTTCCACTAACTTGCAGCACATAGTCAGCAGGATCAACCTCCTCATCTTCTTTTCCATGGATAGTCAAACGTTTTCGGATTGCCAGCTCATTCAGCTTGATGGGATTCATGTTAGGAGACACCTGAAAACTAAATACATCCTAACAAAACACAAACAGGAATAGCGAATGTCAAACTTTTATGGACAAGGCTTAAATTGTAGCAGACACAATGAAAATAGGTAGAAATACTTAACTGTTAAAAACAGTCTATTTTAATACTTGCAGTTAATGTCTACATCTTCAGTGCAATCAGAGCAACAGTGACCCTAAAAGCTGCAAAACGGCCAATTCCCAAACTCATACGGTATCAGAAGTACTTCTAAGAACACAGAAATTTATCTAATTGGATTCAGCAGTGATTTAAAGACTGCTATATCAGGCTGTTGATCTAGAAGCTTGTATTTTAGAATGTAAATGAGGGACATGATATACATATTTCCAAAGTATCTCTTATCTTGATGCATTCTAAAAAGGTAAAGGTAATTTACTTCCTTTTTAAATTAAAAAAAAAAAAGTTTAAATTCATTTAAAGTTCCTAATGTAAGAGGTCTTCTGTGACATCTTTCATCACCCTTAATCTACCACATTATGTTCTGCACACACTTCTTTGCAAAGGTTGATTCAGTGAGTTGTTTTTTTGTTTTGATTTTTTTTAATTTACACAGACTCCTGAAGATGTAAGCATTCTAAAAGCAGTTATTTACAAATGTGAAGCGTTGCTTAGCTTACATTCTTTTGACTTGTGCTTCATATATATATTAAAAAAAAAAGTTTACTGGTAAGAAGCCAGTAACTCGGTAAACAGGCAAAATTAATTATGTATTTTCTCAGTTTCTGCACGGTTCACAACAGCTTCCCCCTTTCGGACTGTGAAGGCTTTCTTCTCCTATCCTAACTGGTAGTGGGTAGACAGGGAATGACACTTTTTCTTCCCAGGAAGCTAGTGCTCTGTGACGACTACCTTACATGTGAAGACCTACAATTTGGAAGTATGTCACAGAAATGGGGATCAGTCTCTTTCTCTTGCTCCAGAGACAATTAGGTAGCTTTTACAGCTCATCCACACATTCTAGACAAGAAGTATTTTAATATTCCTTTCTCTCAATCTTGCAGTGTTCCCACTGAAAGAACACAACGGTCCCCATACTTTCCTATTATAATTCTCCTGAGACGATTCTAGTACTCAGTGCAAGTAGTAAAGCCTGAAACAGAGTTTACTGCTCTAAAAAGCAGCTCGGATTTGAACTGTTAATAGCTCTGAAGGTCAGAACTGGCAGCAGAAGTATTTGAAACATTTGAAATGTCAGCAGCCTAAGCTATTGCAGTGGCAGGCAAATACATTCTGCACCAGCATGAACTTTTGCACTGCTTTTGTACTGTTATCATATGCATATATATACACAATATTTTAATCAAAAGCTGACAAACACACAGATATTCTCACTCCTGCACAACTACAAGTCCTCTACTAAGCCAAAGAGGACTGGAAAAGGGTTTTGTCATAAAAACACCTATGCATCCAACATCAACTAGCGTTACTGGTAACCAAATTTAGTATTCATCTCTGCATTTAGTGTTTCCAGAGTCAGGTATGATTTTACCATTTTAGATTTTTTTATTTTTTAAGTTAAAAATTGCAGTATCAGAAACAATATTGCTTTCTAAATAAAATCAACTGAATCATTAGAAAATCAGTATCTAGCATCTTGGTCAAAATAGACACCAAATACAGCCTGATATATTTGCACACCTGTAAGATTTCCAAGGTTTCCAATGCTGATCCTTCAACTTTTCCCCAAAAGAACACAGCGCAAAAATATATAATGGGAATGCTAGACTCAAGTAGAATCATAGCAACCTCAACATCAAAAAACAGAAGCTGAAACATTTTAGGTGGAAACTGAAGGGGTTTTTAATTTTAAAACTAAGCTATAGACTTGTTAGCTAAAGCGAAAAGGTAACTCCAAGTCTCAGCTAGTATTTTATTTGACCATATGCATGTCTAGTGTAGGGAATACTAATTCCTCTTTTTTAAAAAATGTTTTGCTCAACCTAATTAGCAGATCAAACCCAAAGATGTTCAACAATGAACCACACAAAAAGAGAAGTGTGTTGAACATGGTGCCTTCCGATTCACCAGCATCGCCTAAGCATAAAATTGAATGCTAGTGAAGCAACACGGTAACAGTTGGCCAAAAAGGTCCTGACAACTTTGAATTATGTTTTACATTTAAATGAACGTCAAATAATATAAAATATATGTTGTACATTTTGACTTTAGAAATAGAGCTGTAATTTGACTTTAGAACCTCAGTTCACAACTGTACGTTCGTATTCTCACTTTCTGTCAAGAGTCAAGGATCCTGATGAAAGAAGTTGCATTTTAAAGCAAACACCATAATGTCAGTATTCTATTTCATTTACATCCTTGATCAATCGTGCTAATTCAAATCCAGATCAAGAACAGTACATGAAATGCGATGAAGAATCCTTCCTACCTGGCAGTTATCAAAATGTACAGCCACTACAAGATTTCCACTATAGAGCTTATCTTGGAAGCTCTCTGGGATAACAGGTTCCTGTTCTGGTGGGTAAGTGTGCTTTAACCAGTCCATCCAGGAGAGACCCACAAGCGACTGAATCTTTTCCTCACTGATTCTTCGCATTTTAGCTCGGAAGTCATTCACTTCAGGATCTTGTAAGGCATCAAACTCGTGGAGACCTGGAAGAATTCAAGCAAGCAAAAGGATACATACCTGCATAAATACTGCCCTCTTTTACCATCCTGCTCAAACCTTTATTATCTTTAAGTTAAGGTTACGTAAGTGTTTTTGTTCAGACATCCCATCCAAAATGGGTGCTCAAAAGTGAGTTGGGTTCTATGCCGTCCTGTACATCAGTGAACTTTCTGAAGTTACTTGCACAATTCCCATGCAACCTGGCATGAGAGTTCACTTTAAGCAACAGGAACCAATGCCTCTCTTCAGTACTATCAAATGGAAAAGCTAAACCACGACACCACCCCACCCCGAGTTCAAGATAGTTTGGAAAGTTTCAACCAACCCAAGACCAGTAAAATTCCTTTTACAAAATATAAAAAGAGAGAATACACAGTGGAGAGTCCACACAGCTGGGGTCCTTTGGTACTTCAGGAAGTATAGGGCCTGCAAGTGTTTCTTTTTTTCTTTTCTCCTGAACTTTGAAGGGCATTGTCCAAATTACGCAAGGCACTGAACACATTTTGAGAGCAAAACATTAAGTTTAGCAGCTTAGACAGGAGTACATTTTTTCCACTGCTAAGGTAGGGAATAGGGGCTGCATAAGGAAGGATCTCACATAGCTATGATAAGAAAAATATTCAATCAAAGAATGTGAATCTCTCAGAAACTGTCAGAATATGTCTGAATGCTTAAACTGTCTAACTGTTTCCATTGTCAGTTTTAACAAATAGGCAGACAGTGTACTGCTGAAATCTAAACAAAACCTGCAGTCTTTATAAAAGAGCTAACAATGGTTCATTGTTTTAAAACAAGAGGTATGACCTCAACTGACCCTGTCAATCTTGATTGTATAACCAAGCAGAGTAGATTTAAAAGCTGAAAATTCTGAAATAACATCAAGAACAAGTTACTGTGAAACCTTTAAAAATAGCTTTTCATTGTTTGCTGAAAATCAGTGCCACAATTGAAAGCAAAAACAAGAATCATATTGTTAACCAACTCAGAAACCATGTATAACAAAACCATAATAATTTCTAGTTCCTCCTGTGTATCCAGTTTGCTGTTAGGCTATTTACGGTAAGACTTCTCAGGGATTATGCTTTCCTTCACTTAATAATAATATTATAGATTTTTCCCTCATCTAGTAAGATGAAATTTGCTCAGTTGACGTAGTAACACAACACAGTGCCAAAATACAATACAGAAGGTAGCTTTCAACAACCTTCAAATGTTTCATCTTGAGTATTTAAATTCTTTTAAACTATATAAGTATTAGTTTGAGGAAGGGAAATTCTGTCAGGGAAATAATTTTTTTTTTTTTTTTTTTTAATTTTCCTACTGTTACCTGCCCAATTACAGCCCTCATACAAAACAAAGTTTACCCTCATTTTTCACAAAATTTAAATGTAATTACCTTTGCCTATAAGGACACCTATTTTGGAATCCAACTTTTCTCCTGGATCACAATTCCTTGTCACTAGTTTAAGGACAGGAAGAAAGGGTCTAACATCACAAAGTCTCCGTGTTTCATCCTCTAATTCTTCATGTACAGCAGTCTGATTCACACATGAGAACATGTAAGAGTCAATCTCCAGGAGGAGGTGAAAGAGTGGATAGGCATGCGCCTGCTTCCATAAGAGCTGTAAAGAAAATAAATAAATAAATAAATAAATAAATAAAACAAAACAAGAAAGCATGGACATATCTTATGGCACTGAAGAGAACATTAATTTCCATTTATGTTCCCAAAAGAACGTAAGAGTAACACGTTCGCTAACTTGCTTCATTTTTATCCCTATATACCATTACATACTTAGTTTCTCTTGTTTGTAGTCTCTATCTTGAGGTTATTTTTCAGCAGCAACTTGTGTGCATAAATATCCTGGTGTAAAAAACACAGAGGGACGAGTACTATGAGTGATGAGAGAAGGGCAGAATTAACCCTCATTCTGATGCTCATCCTGGGATTGACCCAATATAGTCCCATTTGCAGTAAAGTTGCAGGACTGTGGCTGTCACTGCAGTAACAAAGCACTTGCTGATTTTGGAGGCAGATGTTCTTGACACTGATCAGCAAACTATCACTCTCCTCCATCCACTCCTATAGCTTCCTATCAAAATCCTTCTCCCTCAAAACTTTCTTTTTCGAGTAATTATTGTAATACATAGACAGCAAGTTCCCACTATGGAACTAATTCCTGAATAAAAAATTCCCTGTTATCTAGAGAAGCTTAAAGTAAATTTATTTGTAAATTGCGGGCAGGCCACTAAGACATGCAAGTCACCCACAGAACACTAAAGAATACTTTACTCAAACTGAACACTTAAGAAGCAGATTATACCTTAAGTAACACCAATATATCAAATACGTAAAATATTTCGAATCCTTAGCAGAAATCAAAATTGGAAGTAAAAAGAGCTCTCACAACCTAAATACTATTCAAATCTTCATGTGTGAGAACGTTGTTGTCCTAATTTCAACAGTTTACATTTATGGATTTGTTTCTGAAACTTATTTTGAAACAGGAACTGCAGGATCAATAATGCAATGGCAAAAGCCTCCTCTCAAACAATCGAAGCTGAACTGGACTTCTTTTGCCAAACTGAATGCACCTGCATATATTTCATAATTTGTACAATAAATTCTGCCTTCCAGAAATGTATTCCAGTATATTTTGCCTAGCTGAGTGAGAGCTGAATCCAGCAACTACTTTTAGTGTAGAGCCAAAATTCCAATTTCAACTATTATTGCCTCTGTGTTCTTCTCCAATAGCTAATTATATTGATTAAAAATCTGCACCTTTTTCTCACACACACACCCCCACCCCACCTCCTGAGCTGTCTAACTTCAATTTCCAGCTACTGGTACTTATTATATCCCTTAATGATTGTAAAATTTTAAAAGCCATGAAGTCCCTGAAACTGACTTCCACTCCATGCAGCCATTTGCCACCACCCAAAGCACTGGCCTGACAAAATTATAAAGTCTACAGAAATGAGAAAATCTTCAGCCTTCAAATAATTGGCTATTTTAATTATTTTCTCTTATTTTAATCTCAACAGTTTCACATACAAGATAAACTCCTCATTTGCTAATTTGCTCTCAAGTCCTCTATTTATACATCCAAGGGTCCACAAATTAGGGCTTGCCACAGCAACATGGTGGAGCAAAGCTACTAATCCAGTACATCAGCAGTCTTCATGATTGTTTTGTTTTCAAACAGAGATTTCCATGAAATACCTCTCTAGTTATGATCAACATTCCTTTTCTTTGAAAAACAGATAAATATCAACAGTATCTCTTTACAGCACGTTAAGTTTCACTGTGTCACAGCCATCAAGGAAACCAGACAGCTCAAGTCCCTTATTGTGGTCACTTACACACTTTTTTTTAAATTCTTCATCAGTTGAAATCACTATCAGTTATTCCATTATCTTACCCACCGAATAACCTGTAGTTGCCCACGTTATCCTCTTAAGAAAACAACAGTGACATTTTTCCAGTCAGAACTATTTCAAGTATGTGAGTATAGCACAAGACTTATTTTGTGGATCACTTCAATTTCTAGTGGCACTCCCATTTCTTGTAAAATACTACGTGGTCCACTGCATTAAAAAAATACTTCAGTGTCTAGAAAATTTCAAATTAGTAGTACAATAAATAATAAAAAGAAGCTACTACTGACACAAAGAAACTAATTTCTATAAACAAGTAAATACTGTCAAACTGAATAGGAATGAAAAACAATGTACTCGCTTACCAGGCAATGCAATGGAATGAGAAACCATGCTTCTTTATTTTCTTCTAGAAGTTTATTATGCTTAGGGAGCAGATTACTTGGTATTGTAATTCACCCACTATCTAATTCCACAGTAACTTGTCTAAATGCCCTCACATGGCCACTATCTGATGAAAGGTCAGTAGATTATTCTTTAGTATCTGTAATTTCCTTACATGCTCCCCTTCCTTCCATTTGAGTATTCCCTCACTTTTTAAGTGATCCCCTAACCACGCACTTGTACCCAACCTTTAAGAAGTGGCATACTTAGTTTTTAAAGCATCCGTCTTTGGTGTCAATCAAAAGAAGCAGGAGCAAGATCTGTGACTTCTACATTAAAAATCAAATTAGACACAGCGTCTGCTGTTTGCACACCGATCAGAGAAATGTTAAATCAACATACAATGTATTACACCAATGTGTTAAAAAAAGCTTTAGACATAGCAATACTTTGTTAATATAGAGCTATTAGAATAGTCTCTGCTGAAGTGTAACCATCAGCCAGAAGTAATTTCTCCAAACCTTGCCATCTGCCCAAACACACTCCAAACCTCCAGACACATACACATCTTTATTAATCAATCTGCTATGCATGCGTCTTCAATACATTATTTTTTATGCCTACTCAGATTCATTATTTGATTTGCCAAAAGGCACATAAAAATCAGAAACAGCACCCATTCCAAATATAAGTTAACTTTTAAGTTAATTGACCATTTGGTATTACCTGTTTAATATGAGATATGGTGGCATCTCGAGGGACATCCAGGTTGATGTAGATTCCAGTAGGCAACAGGAAGTCCACAGATACTGAGCCATCAGCACCAATCTGCGAATCTACTGCCCAGATGTCAAGGCTGTCTGTCACAGCAGGAGGCATTATGGAATCTCAATAATATCATAACCACATGGCCTTAGGGGAGGGAAAAAAAATTTCAGTATACTTAACCTTCTATAATTAGATACACATTTTAAAGCCTTTAGAAAGTTTACATAAGCCTGCTCATACAGCTCAGCTTGCAAGTCTGGGGTCTCAAATGCCAGTATTGCAAATACGTAAGCATAGTTTATTCATTAATTCCATTCAATATAATGAAAGCACTTGCCTGGTAAAGCACTATTGTTGAGATGTTTATACCATTAAGACAAAGTACTAAGAGAAAAAAGCCCCTACTACTTAGACATTAGCTAAAACAAGGTTAGAATTTAATTTTACATTTTCTCTAGAACTATCTACCTGCACAAAACACAATCAAAGCAAACTTCTTGGACAAAGCATGGCAATATTTAATATGAAAACACATGGTTAATTCCATCATTTTGGTTTTGCAAATTTCCTGCTAGTTGCCCATGCCAGTGACATATTCAACCTGAAAGTCTGTATTAAAAGCAGGAAAATTATCTTCAACCCTATTAGAAAGTGACGTTTTCCTCTAATGACATTTATGTCAATTTGCCTGCACCCTTAAAGAAAGAACATCTATGAATTCAACCCACTCTGTAAACTACATCCACTGCAGGGTAAGGGGAAACCCTTTGTGTGATCTACTTCAGCTCACTACACTGGCTTCCTGATTATTTGTCCTTTGTATTTCAAGGCATTTTTATTTACTCTTGATGCTACCACTAGTTTTTCTGACCTTCCAAGTCTTATTTTTTGATTACCACCCTCTAAAGATGCATTTACCCTTCAGTCACTACTCACTTAAGTATTTACCTTCCTCTTCATCCAGACAATGCTCTTCAGCAGACAAAGGGATGGGAAGTGTTGTAAAACACTACTGTAAAGCACTTCTCCAATAAAGACAAGCTACCCGTAACACCTTTCTAATTCTTGTTCAACATCATGAGATGTGGAAATCGCCATTTGTAAAAAAAAAAAAAAAAAGCCAGAATGTGCAACTCCACTAGTATTACAGCTTTCCACTACTTTTATCACGCCTTCCCTTCCCTTCTAGAACCCTTCCCTGCCCTGAAATCGGGCCTGTTCTGCCTAACTGAAGGATTTCCCCTATTACAGCACCAGCAGAAAAAGCAGGATGTAACTGATACACTGGGCTGCTGTTCTTCATACATCACAGAGCAGGTTCAAACAAGCTCATCAGCAAATGGGGAAAAAAAAAAAGAAAAAAGCACAAGAGCCTTCTGAAATCCAGTCACTACTGCTGGCTACATTGCTAAAAAGTCTCTTTGATACACAGTATTTTCCCCTTTGCTAAGACACTAGGCAAAATCCATTATCAAAAAAAAAAGGTAATCCCTTCTACGGGTGCTAAATAGATAAAGGTATGCCTAGATACAGTACAAGATTGCTTAAATTTGTCATGCCATTGAATTACAGATAGTTACCATGCTGTGCAAATTTTCCAAATATGTATGCATTTATGAATACAGCTTCTCAATCCCAAAGCACTTTATTACTATTTTTCCCCGAGTCAAGCAACGAGGAAATCTTTTTAGAATGCACTATAGTTGAACCTGCCACAAAACTCCAGGAGACCAACTACATCATAACAAGGGTGTTTCATTCCCCTCCCTCTCCAGCTTATCTTTTTTCTTTATAGAACAGCTTAGTTTGGCAAGAGTCACACCACCACTTACTATATCCAAACTTTACGATATGCAGGAATTGCCACTTCATTTATAGCGTGTTAAATTTGTTTGATATTCCTACTTCACAGAAATTCAACCCTTTAAAATTGGTAGGCTTTTAAATCAAACCATTCATTGTCATATGCATTATCATCCTTAACTGACAACAGAAATGCAAAAGCGGTTCTTCAGAAAGTCTCTTTGTAATCCCTTGCTTGATATAGACAGCTTGCAATGAAATAAATAAGCAAGCAAGCATATAGGAAAGCTGAATGTGCCTACAATGAATAATAATATACCAGCAGCACAAAAATCAACTATTATAGAAGCGTAACTTTTTATTGACAAACAAGCTATTAATATTTTGTATATATTATAAAGGGCTGTTCAGTGCTAACTGTTACTGATCATCATTGTTAACCAAATAGTACCATTTAAATCACCACTTTCAAATATTCACAGTCCATCTCTGCCTCATTCCTCAGTACTGGTTTCTATCCCTCCAGTTACCATCAATATATAAAATTGCTCATCTGACATTTGGAAAAATTAAGGAGATTAAGATCTCCCACAGAGAAAGAGGGTTTGCTAGAAAGAACTGAAATCTCCTAAAACTTACCAGTCACCAGTGAAATAGCAAGTCCAAAACTCGCATGGAGCCCAGCTAAATACTCAACGCAGCTTTTTGGTACCGCAGCTGTGCTATCAAGCTTGCCAGTTCAAAGCTGCCTCAGATATGACACAACACACTGAACTCTCACCTCTAACTGCCATGTAAATACACTGAACAATGAGACCCAAGTCATTTCAAAACCTTGCCTTAGCAAAGTTGTGAGGACCCATACAAGCATGACTGCTGCCTACACAGCTTGTTACCACACTAACTGTGAGGATCACTTTGTATTTTGCTTGTAGTAGACAAAAACATAGTAGAATTTTCATTAAACGCAATGAAGAAACCTCTAACTTTCAGAGAGCGTAAATACATTATGGAAAATCCTCAAAAGAAGCAACAATTAGGGAGCTCCTATGTCATCATTATCAAATAATAATTCATCACCACCAGGTCCTCATTGCCCCCCAAAAATCCACTACACTGCACCAGACTGAATCAATACAAAAAGAATTGTAGGTGGGCTTGTACACCTGGTGACAGTAACAAATCAGGTATGAAAATATTTTATCTTAATTACCAGATCTTTACAAATCCATCCCTTCATTCATCAATGGGCGTGGAAAGTTTAGCATGGTATGAGAACTCTTAAATTGTCTAAAAGAAAGAAATAAAATTTAACCCCATCATGCAACACAGACTACACTATTAGAATAATACAGCACCTACCCAAAACATCAAGAGAAAAAAGCATAGTTCCTCATTACCAATCAGTCTATCTTTAACAAGCTACTATTTAAATGGGGTATTCTTTCTTTTCCTCCATCCAGCTACTTCTACCCATAAAATCTTGGCTGCAATTTTGTTGTAACTGACAACAGTAGTCACAGAAACATCATTTAAATTATTTAAAACTAAAGGTTTTTCGTGCTTGGATACACACAGAGTATATTTTCAGTTATTTTCTGTGGTCATTGTGGTAAAATAAGGTGGTATTGACAATAAAAGGCACTACTTTAACAGGTACAGCAGCAACAAACATACTAATCTGTTCTATGTAGTTATTTTGTTCATAATTTCTATTTTAATTCAGCATAAGATCTTTTCTATTTTCATCCTCTTTCAGATGTTTTGCCACAACATTTGCAGTTGTTGAAACCACTTTAGGGCATCAACAAGAGTTTAAAACATTCAAAGAAGCAAGACTTAAAAATGCTGTTACATACCCTATAACCTAGACACCACAATGCACAAAGTTCTTCTAAGATACTTGTTTATAATTATGGACTTCCAACAGAGACATCAGAATCTTTTAAAATTCTATCTCCATTTTCAATTAAAAAGCGAACAGCAATCATCACGCCAATCTGAGCACGCTGGGAAGCTATTCTTGCTTTCAGGCACTTAACTTAGTATTTCCTTCCTCAAGGAAACAGGTTAGTGTCTTTTAAAGTCAGCACCCAGTTTCCACCAGTAGCTGACATCACAGGGGTCAAGAGAGAACAAGTATTTGTACCAAGAATAACAGCGACTGCCAACATAAGACGACTGTGAGTCATGAGCCAAACTGTAAAATGTGTGGTGGCACTAGTGACTAACTAACAACATCTCATCTAGTAACTGAAACAAAGGCAGAAAGACATCTGGATTGGCAGCAATAACACCAGACACATTTTAAACAACTTCCAGCTAAAGGAAAAAAACAACAATCAAAATAATAATAAAAAGCTATTTCAGGCTGTTAACCTCATAGCTATTCTTGCCTACTGTCACAGTAAAAACAACTTCTCATACAAAAGAAGGAAGTAATTAAAACTGTACTTTATCTTGGCTACTCAAGTATCTAATCAATGATTCACTGGATTTAATAGCAGCAGAGCCCAATACTAAATGCTTTTTCTAAGTCACAGGTACACAGTATTGACAGACAGCATTCAAACTTTCCTATGGAAAGTGTAAATTTTCTCTGAACTTTGACTTACGCATTTCAGATTCATATATATGTGTATATACACACACATACAGACACACTCTTAATCTCAAAACCACTCAGCTTGCATTTTAATGTATCAGCAGTTCTGAAAAAGCTGCTTAGACTAATGGAAAGAAATAGAACACAGATTAGTAGAACATCTACAGAACAAGAAAAAGAGAAAGAAAATCTAACCCTCGTCTTTGTATTCACTTATTTAATGCACACAGAGAAGAAGCCCTACAACAAGATTTCTCAAACCAAGACAACTGCCTGCGATTTTTTAATTTATAAATCTGTACATCTGATAAGGTGCACCAAGCATCAAGACTGAACAACTATCAATACAAGCTGTCAACATCTATGTTGTAAGCCTCCATACTGTGCCGTAACATGGTTTTCATAATACACTCCAAGTGAAGCTGTGTGATACAACGCCAGGGTCATTGATAGCTAGAGGGGAATGCCTACAATCCTCCTTTCTGCTCCCCTTACTCTGGGCTGCCCAGCTCTGTTCCCCTGCGTTGCATCTCCTTCAGCACACGTCAAGTCTCCTCAGGAACCGTTTCAGCTTATCATCCAGGTGGAATCAAGTGAGTTAGCTACTTTCACATTATCTAATTGAATCAAATCAGAGAAGGATCTAGAAAGTGCCAGAGCCTCTGAAAGGAGAAAAATGGAAGCAGGATCATCTCTTTTAATCAGCAGCAAGCCTCCAGATTGTGTCACAGCATTTCAGGTAACTACAGCCTCAAGATGCAGTTTTACAAACGGCTAAAACTGGTAGAAGATCATACTGCCTTTTCTGTCAGCAAGATCAGAGCACTGATCCAACAGAAAGTTTAGATATTTCTCTTCTTTAAAGTTAGTTTTCAGTCAAAACAGCTTTCTAAGCAGGCATGCTGCATGAACACAGAAAGAAGGTGCTGGTAATTTAGCTGAGAACAGGGCAGGACCATCCCTTCTGACAGCAGCCCTGATTTTGAGCAACTTAAGCAACACATGAAATAACACTTTCATTTGCTTTCAACAGGGAGAAAGAATTCCCAAATAAAAGACAATTAAAATTCTAAATGACTAAAGCAAAATTAATAATACTTCACACTAATACAGTTCCAGCCAGGTAAAAGGGGAGGAAGGAATCAAGTGAACCATACAGCAAGTTACACAGATTTTCATCACTGATGTCTTCCACCTTCACTTGTCTTGACACTGCTTCACCAACAGACCACACTGTTTCACCACAGAAGCAATGTAAGCTATTTTTGTCTCCACTATGGATTCCTGCAGACAGCGAGAATTTCCTCTGTGAAATCAACGTGCAAGTTACAGAATTTAATTTTCTGTCTTTCCTCTGTATTATGGCCTTGATCAACAGATAATCAGACATTTTAAGCAGGAGAGACCAGCCAACAGACCATAGTCCCTGAACAGCTATTGAGAACAGCTGTGTGTTCCAAGTTGCAGAGTTCGTCGTCGTCATTCTTGTTTTGTTGGGGAGTTTGGGGCTGGGGGTGTGTTTTGTATTTTAAAGGACCTGCCATCTCTAGGCAAGCAGAAGAATTTGCTCTAGTGCTAACAGCCTTATTCCAGAAGCCAAGAGACCTTGTAGCTTCTCCCTCCACCTCCCAACAAAAGTATATCTCATCATCTAACCAAAGAGACACTAGGAGAGTGAAAAAGGAAAAAACAAACAAAAGAAACAAACAAAACCAAACACACAAACACAAAAAAACACCCTGCTGCTTCTTCACTGATTCCTAAAAGGGTTTCAGGAAAGATGATAGCCAAAAGCAAGCTATGCATGTTTTTCTGTAAATTGCAGACCACTTTCCGCCCACCCCCCCCCAATCAAAACAGGGAACTGGAACCACACACGCCTAGGCTATACAGTACAGGTACAAAAGCAGTCTGTAAAAACCATGTAGGCAACGCTTCCAGCAAGTGTCAGTCACCAGCAGAACCACTGGTACATTAGGCAATTATCAATTAACAAAACCCAGGCATTCAGAACATCCAAGAGTTACACGACTTATCTTTTAGACTAAAGGATCAGTAGGGTTTCAGAAGCTGTGGTTACAAGTTGGGGTTGTGTTCCCTTACTAAGCCATCCACTCAGAAGCTAATCCCATTTTGCTGAGAAGGCAGGCAAGACCAGTTTGTGACAATCTCAATTCCATCGTGACTACTTCAGGACAAGACAGCACTGAGAGCCCAGGCACCCCGCTGCAAAGGCTCCACACCACTGCTGTAAGAGCCTGTGAACTCAGTTTTACCTGTGTCAAGTAGTTAACTTGCTCATTGTAAAGGAATTAAATCCGGGAGGTGCAAATATCTGACATAGAACAGTGCCAACCAAGAAGATAAGAAGGACAAAGTGAAGCGCGGGAGAGATTTCATACGGTTATCCTGAAACTAAGAGCTGAACAAGAGCATGCTCAGAGAGAGCAAGCCTGTCTGGAGGCACTGCAAAAAAATAGGCATGGAGTGACAATGCAGTGAACTTTCCTTTGAAAATAATTTATAATACCAGCAAAAGACTTAGACATTAAAAAGTACCCACAAATCCACATGGATTGTTATCAATACCCAATATTAATCTGTGTCAGGTAACTTCTAAAACCAACGTTTTGAAGAATGCACCAATTATGAAATTTCACACTATGTCATTGTTAGAAATTCTCCTTTACTTGTGAACTCACCACAAATCCTCTAACACTCATCCTTTGAGGGGGTATTTTTCTGTTAGTAAAAGATACCAATGTAAAATCCAGTGCAACATTCAATCTATTATCCTGAAGCATAGTCGGAAAAAATACTAATAAAAGACAAGTAAAAGAAGCTGCAAGAAAGCTGGTAAACATAAACACCCACATGACAGAGCGTTACAGGAAAACTCCAATGCCCTGTTACCTCTCATAGCATTTACTCTCCTGGGCTGCCTCCTAGCTCCAAGAAAAATCTAGTCTTCAGACAATTCTTTAGACGACATATTGTACATGTGAAATGACATCACCTACCCCCAAAATGTGGTCACAGTTCTCTCAGCATGAAGTAAGTATGCTATCCCAAACAGATGGCACAAAGTTGGGGGGAGTGGGGGAAATCCCTTGTGTATGAAAAAGTTGATTTCCTTAAGGAGTAAGTTTCTTTTACACCACGTCTTTCAAACAAGGGTGCATTTTAAGTGCACGTAGGTATCTACAGCTCTTCAGGTTCAATACAAACTTGGGTTTATTTTTCTTTTCACTAAAACCATGAATATTTAAATAAAGGACAAATATCAGAAACTAGTTCTGATTATGCAAAAATTAAGAGCACTCTGCTTACTATATAAAGAAAAAATCTGGTTAAGTTTTTATAACTGTTAAGCACCACATTCAAGATGATCATCACTGTGATCAATACAGCTTTTTATCTACTGCTTGCTCTGTCATGTGGCAGTCAAGGGGCTAAAAAAAAAGTCTTGCAGCAGTGAAAGCAGTTGAAGAAGGCCACCCTATTCAGACACACAAGAGGAGTGTTTAAACAATATCTTACTGTCCAGAACAGACTAGATGACAATCTGAGCACAGTAATTTTCTAGGAAATGGCAGCAGCATATCACATAGTCTAAGTAGGAAAAACACTAAGCGCTTAGACAATATAATCATTGTAATCGTTATTTCTAACTATGTAAACATCTAGTACTATAAAAAGATAATCAAGCTATAAAGAAAATATATAAGAACAAATAAAGGTAAAGAATCTAGCAGCAGATCATAATCTTTCCAATAAGATGGAAAAGGAGTCAGAATATGCAGGAAGGTTTATGTCCTATGAAACTTAGGAGGCATTTAAAAAAAAAAAATCAAAGGAAAAATTCCTCATTCTTTGTATTTGAAAGAACTCTCATTTCTTCTGAAGACTCTGAAGTCAAATATATACATCAGATCAGTGTGCCAGTTCATGGCTCTGTAAAACTACATCCTCTTCTATTCCTAAAATTGTAACATAATTCACAGTTGCCACCACAGCCTATAAGCTTACAGGTCCAAGACGACTCTTCTGCAATCAACACACTGGCAGCAGTTTCAGAGTGATGCACGGGACTCCCATTTTGCTGCCTTCCACTGTATTTATACTGACTATAACAGGATCACTTCAGGCACTAGCTTGACTCTTAAGGAAATGGTGACTTTCCTGCATGCAGTTTCACCTTATCTGTAGTTGACGGCAGTCCACAGTCAGAGCAGCACTGTTATTCTTTTCTCCTTTCTTGGCTGTCCCCCATCTCCCTAGCCACACAATGGAAAAACAGTATGAACAAACATTACTAGTTTTCCATCAACTCGGGGAACGACCTGCCTCGCCCTGTGACAAGCAGGCACTATATCTGAAGCAAGGGTGGGGAGAGAACACTCCTGTTACCCTCCAGCAGTAGTCACAGGGATGGAATTAGGTGTAACGTGGAATTGCGACCTAGCTTTTGTTTAAAGGTTTAACCTGACAAGGAGAAGCACCTATGCTAAGCAACGCACGTACTACTAAGAACTCTATTTTCTGTTCACTGGACCTCACAGTTCACACAGGATCAATAGTGAACCTCTTTTAAAGATGGGATCTAACACACCAACAATTAAAGTTTATTCTGTATGTTATTTCATACCATGACACTGAAATTCCTATTTTGCCCTAAAGAGTGAACTCGCTCAAGGTTCTGGCCTTCTACAGCTGCATAGATGAATTTCAATCTAAATGGCTTACAAATTTAAAAAGTAAATACAAACAACTCGATTATAAATACAAATGCCTAAATCAGCAAGGCTAAGATTTTTCCACTCCCAGAATGTCATAGTTATGTAGATAGTTATCTATCTACAATAGCAAAGATTTTAAGATTTCAAGACATCTACAGTGTAGCCTGGGAAGTTATTTTTAAAGATCATGTGGTACTATAAATATTTCCCAGCAGTTCAGTTCAACTGCCACATGAGCTGGCCCTATGGAATGGAAAATTAAGTGTGCATTTAGTCAGGATTCCTCCAGAAATCAGAATGAAAATATCACCATTTAGTTTTCTAAAAATATCTATGTACAGAAAACATGAAAGGCCTTATTTAAATGTCATTCCATCACAGTGCTCAGACTGGTACCAAGCGTGGTCTCTCAGCTATTCAAGTCTAGATTCTCTCATTCCCCCTCATGAAAGATAGTTAATTTTCCATAAACAAAGAGAATTTAGTTAGTTTTTTTCCATGGTCCCTAAATTATTTTCCCTGTTCATCTTCTGTAGCTTTACTCCTGTGCTGTACCCATAGCATTACACACTAAGTTCTAAAAACTGAAGTTAGGATTTTAAAACTACAATGAATGGAGTCTCTACTTTGATATTAATGCCTATAAAGAAAAGTGGCCCAGTTCAAAAAATGCTGAGCACCTGAATTTGCAATTGACTTCAACAGGACTTAAGAGATACAAAAAAAAATGCAAACATGTTAACTGGTTTCAAATTAAAATTTAATTTAAATTTAAGCAACTTGATTTTAACAGATGGTTAAGTTAGGTTACCTCTGGTTATCCCTTCTTATGAATTATTCTATATTTCAATGAGACCGTAATTTTAAAACTACTTGTAAGTGAGACTGTCTTCAGAAAATTTTTTCCTGCAAAACAAGTCTACAGGTAGCAAACAATACTATTAAAATGGTATTCCAGACTCAGAAGACTTATCAGAACTGGTTTGAACAATAAAGATAAAAGGAAATTCTTACTCCTCATTACTTTATACTCAGGCAAGTAAACACAGTTCCTTCTCCCTCCAAAAATTATTCATGATGAACCAAACAAATTAATAAAACTTAAGTTCACAGGCTTCTGATAGACTTCAGACAATTCACAGGCACCACGTCATTCATAACGAACACTAGATACAAAAGTAACGTAACAGCTTCCCACAGCTATTTCATGACTATCCCTTGCTCTACCTTGAAATCATTATATAGATTTTTTTTAATATATATTAAAAAGAAATGTAAGGGGTTTCAGGCCATCTTTTTGTATTGTACAGTTAAAGTGAGTTGCAAGGAGAAGAAAAACTCCTTTCACATTTAAAAGCTACTGTCTGAAATTGTCTTCACAAGCATTTAATCACTGGATTATCCTGAAGCTGGGGTCACTATGAGAAAACGTCCCGTTTTAGCTCACTGGAATCCAGTTCGGTGTGGTCAAGATGGGAGGGAATAGAAAGAAATGGAAGAAAATAGCAGATTATGAAAGCACTGTCATATAAATAACAGTTAATTTGACACCTTGACCAACAGTCTGGGAGACCAGAAGGAAAAAAGCTCAAATGAAGCAAAAAGCCCAGCCAAATAATTTAGTACTCTGTGTCAATTGAGCTGTGAGAACATATCTGGTACATTCACCTTAAGAAAATTTGTAAACAGCTCTCTTAGATACTCTGGTTAAGTTTTAAATAGCAGCAGGCAGAGTGGGACCTGAGATGAAGACCAACGCATTCTGTGTAACATGCTCCAGGAGAGTAAAACGAGACTAAACATTTGGGAGAAGATTAGACCTGGTTAGTTCACAGCCCAGGTCGCTACCCTTTGATAATCCAGATCACTGTAGCTATTTTATGTACTAGGGAAAGGTTAGCATGAAATATTGGGATACGCTGAGTTGTAATATTAGAAAAAGATTCTACTGAACATTTAAACAATGGGATGCTCACATGGGTATTTTAAGCAAACAAACAAACAAACAAGCAAACAAAAAAATCAAGCTTAATAGAAAGGGTGAATGGAGCTGGCACAAGGGAAGAAAGAGGACGGACAGTCAGACTAAAGGGGAAAGGAGGAGAAACAGCTGAACCTTAACCCAGAGGAACCTTAACCCAGAATAAAGATGTCATTTTAACACAGGCAGGTCAGACAGTTTCCTACAAAGCTGCATAACTGCTTATGCCAGCAAAGTGAAGATGTAAACAGAAGCAAGATGAGTGGTGGAGGAAAAGTGAGTTTCTTCCAGCCCCAGGGCTGGCTTGCCACTTCACAGTTCTTAAACTCATTTTAAAATATGTAGGTAAAATTACAGCCTAAAGGTCTGGCTTTGTAACAGCCCAAGCTATTATCCAAAAGACTACGTAATGTGTCTGTCATGAACCTGAAAAGATGTATTAACAATCTGGAGTCATGCTTTTATTTGATTTATTGTACTAAGTAAATTGTAGGGTCCCCATCCCCCCACTGCTATACAAGAATTAGTACAAGAATTCTTAATAGTCCAACAAAAACCTTAGGAAATATTAAATCAGTATTAGCTCTGCTCTGTGGTATGTTCTTGCCTGTTCTACCACTCAGAGCGATTACTTGTTCCACTCTAAACACAGGAGGAAAAGGAGGAGTAAACATTCCATTTACAAGACATTTAAATACATAAACGGTTAATATTTCTTCTCCTTTTGAGTTGTACAAATGGACCTAGACCATGAAATTTCACCAGGAGCCAACTGCTTCCATGTTACGTCTCTAAATTATGACATAGATGACTTTCTACTACAAAAAAAAGTTAAGACCAGAAATTGATGTTTTCCTATATATAGATACCTCTTCACAGAGGGACTAAAATATTCACTTTTCAATTACTTCTGATATTTCAATCAAAGCCTCTAGGAAAGAGAGTTATTCTCCAGCAGACATTGTATGCATCTTGAAAGAGAGGTAAAAAAGTGAAATAATTTTAAAAAGTGGAAAATTAATTAGGAGTGAAATTTTCTCCTAAAAGGAGGGCACACAGACCGAAACACAGAGCTATCACATAACTAGAGTGTGCTTAAGTCTCATATACAGAGATGCCATGGATACTAAAAGTCAGAAAGATTCCCTTTAAGGAAAAAAAAAAAAAAATTATATGCTTCATCAGACTAGACATTCTTCCTGACTGGGTCAGTTTCTTACAAGGAGCAATCTGCTCTGGATTTTTGCAGTTAAATTTCTTCTAACACCAGCTTCAATGTCACCCACAGATTCAGAGGTGGCTGTTCATTCCCATCTGTTACACCAGCAGGACTGTTCAATGCTGAACAAGCATTGAAAGAAATCCAACAATTTGAGTCTAACGCAAATATTTCGATGTATTTTATGTATTTTTTTCATGATACTTATTTATAAGGACAACTTGAAATATTTGATAGAAAAGAATAATCCTAAAAATCACCAATACTTTTGCCATGAAGTTAATGGCAATAAAGCAAAAAGTAGTCCTGGCCATTCATCGTTAAGGTTCAAAAATAATTAAGATTATCTAAGAATCACAGACTAATTTAGGTTGGAAGGGACCTCTGGGAATCATCTGTTCCCAAGATTAGCTTCAACACTGAAGTTAAAGCATGTTGCTTAGGTGTCTGCACACTTAATTTTGAAAGCCTCCACAGATGGAGGCTCCAGAGCCTCCATAAGCAACCCACTCCAGTGCTTAACCACCCTCACAGTGACATTTTTTTCCTTACGGTCAACTGGAATTTCTTTTGTTGCAACTTGCGCATTCTGTGTTTCCTTCCACCTCTCCGACATCTGGCCACGTCTCCTCTATAATCCCCCTCCAGGCAGCGGAAAACTAGTGAAGGCAGCAGAAAACTTGTGAAGGCCTCTCTCTCCTTGTCTTCTCCAAACAAAGGTGATGCACACTCCCCGCCCACCTCGAATGTCACACGCTGCAGCCCCCTCATCACCTCGGCAGCGGCCCTCCGCTGGCCGCTCTCCGGTGTGTGAGCATCTCCCCCCGTTCTTGAGGGCCCAGAGCTGGCGACGGTGCTGCGGCTGCAGCCCGAGAGGTGCTGCGCGGCGGGGCACGGCGGCTCCCCTCAGGCGGCGGGCCGCCCTGCCGGCGCGCGCTGAGCCGGCGCCGCCGCAAGGGCGCGTTGCCGACACGCGCAACGCTCCTGCCCCCAAGAGCCGCCCCCAGCGGCCGCGCGACTGCGGCGCCGGCTGCCCGAGGCGGCACCGGCTTCTACGTCCTCGTGAGACCCGCGCCTGCCTTGTCAGCTGGGCACACGGACACCGCTCGGGCTTCATTTTAATGGTTTCCGCACCTTAACGAAGGATTCCAACTGCAACATACTTTGTGAGAATTGAAACCTGTGCAAGCATACACAAGCGTCCAAATCAAAACAAACAAAAAGGGTTCAAAAATATTCCCCCAAAAAGGACAAACCGGAATCAATTTTAGGTTATAGCACCTGAATTCTCCAAGTCCCTTACAACTGGGGGGGGGGGAAAGGCAGCGGGGCAGGACACACAAGTTTACTGGCTCATAAACACACGAGCGAGCTTCGTGCCTGTGTGCAATGATTTTAAATGACTAACGTTGTCTCCAGCAGACATCTTTCATTTCATTTGTTTGGAGAGCTCAGTTTCAACTTTATTGCCCATCTCTTTTGGTAACTTGATTACTGGAGTCAAGAATTAACTTGTCAAAATAAGCCTGTGAGCAGCAAATAGGTGTTATTTTATTTGGGCATTGTGACAGGTGCCTGTATTTCTACCGTGTTATGTCTGGGAAGTCAGTGAAAGACAAGTAACTTCATACAACACAGTTCCCAAAAACTTCACAGATCAGAATTCAAGTATCAGCTGCTACAAGAACCTTATATAAACATGTTCACTGGCCACTTGACATATGGCCTTGATCAGGAACTGATAAAGATTTACATGTGCTAACTTAAAATTGCAGCATTTGCCTCAAAGACTTACAGAAAGGGAACTGACACATCAACATCTTCAAATCCCCATTTAACTGAAATTCTATAATAATTTATTTCCTGCCTTTAAAAAAAAAGTTATCAATCCGAATGTGTTATTCTGCCAGTTAAAAACACTTTGGAAAAATACCGAGTAGGAAAAGTTGTGTTTGTCTGACTAGGTTTCACAGACCAAATTATGACACCATGTACACATCCCGTTTTGAAGAAGCAGCTAAGAAGAGTCATTTCCTCTTGTCAATAAAGCAATATGCCAAAATATACTTCTTCTAAAATAAAACTATTTTCCACCACGTTTCAGTTCTAGCAGCCAGATATTTTTCATTCCTAACTACACGCATTTCCAGTGCGTCTCCAATGACTCCTGCAGCACTACATTCACATATCACATCGCATGAATAAAATCTGCATCAGACAATTATGCAGATTTTTCCCAGTTTCTAACCACAAGAATACATTTAAACACCTTACAATCTAATGCAAACAAGGGGACAGAAAAATCATTACATTTCCCATCTCAAGCAAGTGAAGCAAACAGAAATTAAGAATTACACTGTATCAGCATACAAATGCTTAGGTATCTATTACCAAAAGGTGCAATCCCATAGTCCCCCAGTTAGGTAGTTAAACTTCTTACGTTATAAATAAGACACACATATGTCAGCCTAGAATTCACAAAAGGTAGAAGTTAACTAGAAACAGGGAAGAAAAGATGTATCTGAGATCCATAAACTGAAGACTTATGCTAGTTTGATGCATGATGGAACTGCAACACAAGGCAAATATTAAAATACTGACAACAAAAATATCAAAGTCACACAGAAAGTGCCAGGAATGGAAAGTTACAGACAAAAAAACAAGGATACTTTCAAATTCCCTGGAAGATACAAGCAGGGCTTTAACTTTTGCCAGCACATCAGGAGCTACATGTAATTAAATCTATACTAGGCCACTTCCTGCTCAAAACCATACCCAAAGTACACAGAAGCCAAGAGAAAAATTTGAAGTCCATTTAAAATTCATACGATGCAATTTCTTCCAAGATGGGAGATGCTTCAATAAGAGTTTAAAAGAGCAGCCATTACCTGCTGATCAACTGAAATGAGTATGGAGTCAGATTTTTTTTTTTAATGCAACTGCAACAAAGTTAAATACAATAATAGCCTAGTAACCATGCTATTGAGTTTACAAGCAAAAAACCAACCAAACAACAACAAAAAACCAAACCAATAAAAACTGCAATACTTACTCCAGAGAACCTGTTCCTGTTTCACTCTGACTGTGTAGTGAAGATACTTTTATTAAACATCTTTTTCTTACTATTACCCTTGTTTTCTCGGAAGGTTCCACACGATGACCTAAATGCGACCTAAAAAAGCAAAACACAACATAATGTAATTAACCAAATGAAAAAAATCAGCAATTTATAGTTGTTTTAATAGTTCTATAAACTTTTTGTGTAGAAATCTCTAATTAACCACACATTTTAATTCTCTTTGAATATTACAGTACCACATTCACATTACACAATCTAAAAAATTAATGTCAAATCCTCAAATGCTCAGTTACCAAAAAGAAAAAAGGAAAGCAAAAAAATGTCATTTATTCTAACACTATAGGTATCATAATCATGAATTACATAGTCAAAAACATTTTGTAGCTGCTACAAATATTTTTTAATTTTTGTACACTCGATTTTGATCGGATCAACAGACATCCATTGCAGTTAAAGACAAAAGAAAGGGAAATGGAGTTGCCTTCACTCTCCTAACTGCATCTTTTCTTTTGCACTTGGCTGTAAGCTAGGTTTTGGGGTTTTTTTAAGAGTGTAATGTCATCTGTAGTTCTATTACGGAGAATTTGAGTTGATGACACAAGTGATCCCATCTTCCTATTCATGTTTCAACTTGTGAAACAGCAGGAGAAAGGTTCAGTAGGTCTCCTCTTACCAACATCCTGCAGACGTACAGGACAAAATTATCTCCACAGAGCCAAGACATCATCTCCATTTCACTCTACCTTGCAAAGCAGGCTCTCAGCAAAGCAAAATAAACAAAAAATATTTAAAACCCCCTTGAGAACAAAGCAGTGCTATCAGTTTGCACTCCTATTATCTACAGGTTTGTAGGCCAAGCCACAAAACACAAGTCACATAACTACACTCCTCCTCTCATAAACAATTCTTTTTCTAAACCACACTAAGTAGTCCACACTGTGCTTGTAGGAACTCAACGCAGTACAGCGATCAGGAACGAGGGCGGTCATTCCCTCTGTCCCACACAGAGCAGAACCTCTCTATGGATCAGCATGTAAAGCGCTGTGAAGCAGCTTGGATTTCTTCAGTGGCTTTAAGGGAAAAATAATTGCTGCCCCATCTGCTTAAGCCTGAAAAAATTAGGTTACTGCTCCATGCACAACCTTTTGAAAACAACCTTGTGGCGCATAAAGGTATGAACCAGTCCAGAAACTTCTCATGATTAAAGCCTAGGAGCCTACAGCAGCCAACAGCCAAAAAGGAAGACTAGGGAAAAACGAAGGCAGCCTTACACAATTTAGAAACTGCAAGGACAAAGGAACAGTGTCTCTCTCTTACAACCAAAGCTGAAGTACCAGTCTGGCATTAATGTTTTACAACCATGTCAAGATATGTGTTTATGGAGTCAGAAAAATCAGAATCAAAAGCTAGTGGCCAGAAGGCGGGAGCTTGGGAGGGGGTGTGAAATGCATCATATTATAGATGCAAGATAAATAGTCATTACTTCCACAACTTCCACCTGAGGAAGCAATCTTTCATGATCTGTGGCGCCTCAAAGTGGGGAAACAGTGTATATATGAAGTACCATACCCTGGGGCAGAAGCAGGATGTTACTTCAACTAAAAATTGGATATGCCAACCTTTTAGAGGTCTCTTGCTGACTACTCACATGGTGACAAATCAGACTGCAGGAGCCTAACTCACCATTGTAAATTCATAGGAAGCCTTTCATGGGAAGCCTACCAGCACCAACATAACAAAGAATGGTGTTTTGAAATTGCATATATGCCACTGCTGGTATATATGTTATAAATTTACCATAACAACAACTGCTTCCATAGAGGTTGGCAAACCACAGAGAAGCCTCCCAAACGCAATGTGGAAATCACAGGCAAAATGCACAATACTTGTTTTCTAATATTAGCATTGGAAAAAACTGTGACCTTATTCCTTCCTTATACCATACTATCTACCCATTCTATTACGTTTATAAATGGCAACAACATGTAACACAGATGTGTTGTCAGTTTTCTTGACTAAGAGAGCGTTTGGGGAAAAAAGAAAACCAAACAAGACTGGCACTAAGAAACCCAAAATGCATGACAGAAAAGAAAGCAAATTACAAAAGAAATTGTACTAGTGCTGCAATTTCTGCTCCAAGCCGCCTTCTGTCTCATTCTTTCCTTTCTCTTCACACCACATAGTGCAAACCGTGACCTGGAATGGGAGATGGCTGCTTGGCTCCTACCATGCTTCAAATCATTCCCACCTTAGACAGAGTCAAACTCCTGCACAGTGTTAATCTCTAAGACACTGGCAAGGGAAGGAGAGCTAATGCTCCTTGTGTCGTATTCAGAATTTGGTGAGAAATAAAAGGAACAGTGGTCAGTGCACTGGCATCCAGTCAGGCACATGCATAAAGCCCAGAAAATATCCAAGGTCCAAAGATTGTACATATTTAACAATCCAGTACGTTGATAAATTGTGACAGGAGCTGTTCAGAATTCCTGGGTTCTCTACAGTCTCTTGCTTGCTAGATTTCTGCTTGCTTCCCTACAGCTCTCTGTCCTTTTTCTGCCCTCTATTCTCACAGTAGTGTGCATCTCCACTACAATTCAGACATGACATGAAAAACAGGCGTCCTGCTGGTCCTCTGTAACCGACTGTACACTGAGCATAGCTAAGTGAATGGCGAGCCCTCCAGACCATAAACCATTTCTGATGTATACAGACAAACTACCCACTAGTATCAATTCAAGCATTAGAAACAAATCCTTCGTTACAGGATGACAGTGTGCAGCTTTATTTTTCTAGCTAATAAACCTTTCACTTTTCAGACTTCAGCAGAACAGAAGTTACAAGAAATGGTTATCAGCATAATTGCAGATCACATCACAGTCAACCTTTCATATGCCAGTACACTTTCTACCTTCAATGCACAAGTGGGAGATTTCCCAAAGGCTAGTGAGTATATTACCTAGCAGACCAAGGTACAAACTCTGCTGGCCTTTTAACTACCACGAACAGCTAGTGAGACCTCCAACTACATAAGAAACACAGAAGCAGAATCTCTGGGAACAGAGTAAAGATCAGAAAGACTTGAAGCAATTGCCTCAAGCAGCAAACACAAACGGGACTCTGATGAGCACACACCTTTTCCCCCCTGCATCACTCTGGGGAACGTGGGAAAAACAGGACTGTCACCTGGATGTTACCAGTGGGGGCCTCCTTCATGGGTCTCTTGTTGAGTGTGAGCTCAGCCAAAAACACAACACAAAAACCACCTTGGGCACTTGGGTCCACAACCATACCACTTCTATAGAAAGTACCATCAAGGGACCTAAGAGAAATCCTATTCCATTTCAGCTTGCAACTTCAACATGAGAAGTTGTATTTTGCAAAATAATAATATTTGTGAAGCCTTTCATTACACTTTTATTACACAGATACTGTTTTTATGCATATCATAATGTTTTAGAAAAAAACATTAACAATCTTACAAAATAATTCAGGACTCAAAATTGTGTGGTGGCAATCAAAATACCTGTGACAATACAGTAAAACTTTCTACAGTGTTACAGCTACCCTCTGTACTTCTTTATGTCCACAGAAACACAAGTGTATGACAAAAAATTGTACCACAAGGGAAGAAAGGGGGAAAACGTACAAGAAAATTCTGCCTAAAACTCCTGTGTGGCACCTAATGTAAAACAGAAACAATTATGAGCCAGGGAAGTAGGTCACTCACAAAGAAAGAAAAAAAATAAGAATAAAAAGAAAAATTCATTCATAAGCAATGTAAGATGGCACATAGAAATTACTGGGCTAATTGTGGACCTATGGTCTTCTACTCAATTTCCAGACCCATCAGACAGGCTCCTCTGTGAATTCTGCGAGAGCACACAAATAAACCATTTGTTAGAGAGGATAATCTGGGTTTGCTTTAGGATAAGGAACTCTGAGTGGGTTGAATGACATGATATAGCAGCTTCTTGAGTATCTTCCTCTCTGCAAATAAATCTACTCTGGCAGATGCACTGAGGACCAGCACTGAGAAGACTAGCAGATGTTCTGGACAGCAATATATAAACATACAACTAGGGTACTTTATAGCTTTTGGTTCACATCTTCAGCTACCTCAAAGCTGTCTCATGCATTTCATGGTCTCAATAGAACCGAAGATTGGACAAGTGAATGCCAAGCTGAATTAGCTGCTGTAGCATCCATGTAGCAATGAAGAAACTCACGATTTCACCAAGTCTAAGAAGAGGATTAACCACCAGTAAATACACTGAATCTTCAAATGAAAAAAATACAGGGAAATATAAAGCAATATTCTTTTCCCTCCTTCCTCAGTCCTAAGTTTCAACGATATCAGGCACAAAATTCTTCAAGAACTTTCACTATCAGTAATTATGCCATTACAACCCAAGTTCAGGAATTAAAACAGTGAGAAAAAGAACTTACAGCGCTGCACATTTGGCTAAATCACAGCAACTTCCACCTTCCACATACTGCACATCTTAATGCAAATGTTGAAAATGCAAGTTAAAGCCTGAATCTGAAAAAATTATTTCGTATATATTGCAGTGTTGCATGCAGACTGATTCAAACAGTAAAACTCTACATAAGCGTCATCCTAATTATGCAGTGCCCATAGTCTCTTCAACGGCAGAGACGATTTTTGACCTTTTAAAAGTGGCACTTATTTCTGCACTAATATCAAGAGTCAAAATATTTTATTGATAATGGACAGAGTACCGTGATACACATAGCAGTGGTCTTCCTTGTGTTCTACTTTCACAGGTGTTGGTGGTTGGTCAAAAAACAGTAATATCCTTGAAAAAAAAAACCAAAAAACAAAAAACCTTCAACCTCTTCTGAAATGTGTCACTTTAAAATGAATACCACAATTGCTCTATGAAACCCACCTATCTTGCACAAAATCTTTTTAACCAAACAAAACAGGCTATAGCTACAAGCTCTCATCACATAAAAATACCCACAGGGAAAAAAAAAAAACAAAAAACAGACAAGCAGAGACAGAAACTACTGAATACTAAGCTCTAAGCCAAATGAGTTGCAAAAAGAGATCTGTGTCAGAACTAGAAGTCAATTTACAGCTTTTCTTTTTCCTTAAGGAGGACAAAACAAAGACCACAAAGCATTTTCATGAACACCTAAAAAAATGCGGGTCAGTGTTATTCTTTAAGCTAAATGTATAACAGTTAGAAACATGATTTGAAGCTAAATTCAGTCACGTGTCTTCATTAAGAACTCTGTATCATAATCACATTTATCCAGGGGGTGATTCAGAGCAAGAGCTTGTACTCAACTCACCTTCTATGTGAGTTTGAGTAGCCATGCTCACTCTAGCCACAGAGCCAGCCTCACTAAGCTATGGCTCGCCTATGAAATCCCCTTTAGTGTCCAACAGGCTTGTTTAAAAGAAATTTATACTCACACAAGCACATACTAATAACGTAAACAAAAAACCCCAAAACTTTACAGTAAACCAGATTTTTTTTTTTACTTGGTTACACATGCTGCTGAATTCCTTTCAGTTAGAACTGTAAGGCAATACTAAAAAGATCTTGCAAGGTGTCATCAACTCTTTGTTTTGAAAATACTGATTTCTAACAGTGTGTCAGTTACTGACATTTGACTTTAATTTGGGGTGGGGAGGGGGAATTCCTCTTTCACAGTGATATATCCTCATGGTGCTCAGGGTTAAGCAACCCAGTAATTCTCCTACTCACTGTAGTTTAGAACTTGATATGATTGAAGTTGTGAAGCAAATTACAATCTTTTGTCCTTACAATAAAGTCAACAAAAGAGCAAAACACTTAGGGTTCTTACTGGCACTGGAAAATGAATGACCTTCAACTAAAGGAGCAAAGAACAGATACTTCCAGATAGCAAGGCATCACCTGCACGATTTAGGATCAACAAACAAAAACCTAAACAAAAATAATTCATTTGTATTTTCCCAGAACGATTCAACTGTTTTTCTTCTGTTCTGCCACCTTCAAACGAAATGCCTCTGGGCAAAGCAGAAGGGGAACACATCACTGTTAATGAAGCTTAACAAAAAAACTCTAGTAGATGGTAAATTTTTCCTCTCTCACTCTGTTAGGCAACCAATCATTCTCTGATTTGAGAGCAAATGCGCTCAGTATTAGAGATGGCTGGCCGCTAGTGCTGATAACTTGTAACGCTAACTGCAGAATACCAAAACATTCTAGGAGAGATTCTGGGCTGGAGAACGTACTAAATCTGAGGATACTCTGTAGTTCAAAAAGCACAGAGTTCTAGGCTGCATGTGACCATTTTATAAAAACAGCAGTGTGTTTATGATTTCAGATGACTTGCAAACAAGTGCTTAGATTTGCTTTATATTGATTCATAAACATGGAGTCAGATGAGTAACACTTACCAGCTCATTTCCAGTTCCAACCCAATTTAGGGCACAACTGACTACCCAACTGGTTCAGTAATTCCAAAGCTGGTGACAAAGAAATGAATAGTTTAGATTGAACGGACTCATCAGTGTGAGGATGAGTCCCCCCACCTCCTCCCAGAGCCCACAGATCACTTACACCTCCAGACCAGTGCTGTAGCTCTTCTAAATCTGGTTCACAGTCTGGCTTACAGAAGTGAAGAATTAGAAGCCGTGGTCATAGACCAGTGCCCCTCTTTCAAGAAATCCATACCTAGATGCGCACAAACATGCACACACAGAGTGTGAAGCTCAAAGGCTTGAGGCTGAGCTAACTTAACCACAGAAGACCTTAGGCAGGTGCAAACAAATCCACCACGCTGCACAAGCCCTTGTGACATCTAGAGATGTTTGCAAGAGTTAATGAACTGCCAATCAACAGGTCTGCAATCACTGCACACCCTCAGCAGTCATACTACTAAAATTCATCTTTCTGAATACTAAAATAGATTGCAAGCAGTAATAAAAAAAATTGATTCTGCATGGATTTTTATTACATCTAAAGCAGTATTTGAAAAGAGAAGTCTCAGGGAGGTGGGCATTAATTGCCAGCAGCACATCAATTCCTATGCCTGTGAGATGTCAGTGAAACACTGGTTCTTTCAGTCCTGTATCACACCACAATTATGCCCCATACTTTTGTTTTAAAACCTGCTTTTGAAGCTAAGTTAATTACTGGGCATAACAGAACACAAGGACTTGTTAAGGAACAAAATTACCTTCACACCATCAGTTTTTGATAAAGAAATCTTACATTCATTTAATGAGCTCAAGGCCACTTTCAGACATTCTAAGTCCTTCTCCATGAGTCCCCTCTGGCTCAAACTCTGAAAGACTTAAATTACATAGCTCTCATTGACTAGGCATTTCCTCAGAATTCAGGATACCTGAATATAGGCCTTATTGTTGGTGCATTTTCTACTCAATAGTGTGTGATAGATGTAAAAACCCCTACTGGTTCCAACCCAGAAGTTACTAAATTAATAAATATTTAATGCATTTTAAACAGATAGATAAAACAATAAGCCTTCATCTTGGCTCTGCAAAGATCTTACCACAGTTATGTAGTTACTTGAAACATTATTAATAGGACTACTAGTGATTTCTGTTTCTTGTGATCTCTTGTGATGCTTTCACATGCTGATGTTTCACTTCCCATTTACATTCTGTTAAATGCCTAATATGGTGGAACTATGCAAATTTACTTTATTTAGTTCCCAATTTCTGCTTTTTGTTGTGTGCATATTTAATTTTATATAAGTGAGAACACATTAGTAGAGTTAAATAGCAAGACTGAACAATTAACTTTTCAGTACTTGTTATAAGCCATTTTGTGAAGCTACTTCCCACTCTGCTCCAGATACCAGCTTAAAGGCTTTGTTTGTTCTTTACAATTAAAATAAACTCCAAAGCATGGATTGCAAGAGATTAAGAACGAACACAGTAGAATCTAGCTAAGTGTACTTCAAGACATGCTGCTGCAGTCCAACTTGCTGTTTGATTCCAAATATTACCACATGATAAGTATCAACAGTATTTCATTACCAACATCATGTATATAGTAAATACTGTCTGAAACTAAAAGTAATCGCTAAGAATATTTCTTGCGATGAAGAAGGAAAAATTCAAGCACCTAACAAATGCAGTTTACCTTCAGCTATATCCAACGCTCAGAAATAAATCTGTTAAGCTCTTTTAGGTAATGAAACACTGTGCATTTTAATTTGCTCTTGCTCCCCATTGCCCCCTCTTTCAGGTAGTGAGACTTCCATTGCCTCACACTCCCGTGCTGAAAACTCAGTGTGTTATTAAAGGAGTTGCATGTTATATGCCAGAATGTACAAATTCAGGTTCTCAGTGTGCGTATGGAAACCCTCCAAGAACCTCAACTGTGCTACAAAACAGTAAAGGGAGAGCATCACTAGGAGAACATGGAAGCAAGATGAGCAGAGCCTGAAGAAACCAAGGGCAGCCACCCTCCTGCTGGCATTAGCTGCTCAACAGCAAACCTGATATGCATTTAAAGGGGTGGGAAAAAACAGGCAAAACTGAACAGAAAACTAATAGCAAACCTGAAAACAAGTTTGGGCTTTTGGTTTAATTCTTACACTTCCTCTGAAACACTGAAATGACAGAAGCTTTACAATATCCCTATTCCTTCTAGCCCTTATGTATGAACTTAAGATTGGCTGTACAATGGCAATCAGCACACAAATTACAATATAGAATGTATCTGGGAGTGATTTTGAGACCAAATTTTCTAATATAAAATTAAAAAAATCACATTCCCAGGTTCTACTTAACTACCAGGTTAATATCTACATTTACAGCAAGATTATTTTATCACTTTTGTTAACTATTTTTTCTTCAGTACAATAAAAGCTGCAATGCAATATGTATTGTCAGACCACCTCCTTTAATGCCTCTTTACGTAGAAGTTCTATAACCTTCTCGATCATTTGGTACATCCATTATTTAAGAAGAAAAAGTGCGTGACTATCAAAGATTCTGTCTTACAGCTGATAAATGATTCCTAGCATTACCAACGAATTTTTATTTCTTAAAAAAAAAAAACAAACACGCAACAGAATTCCCCTTCATATTAATAAACTTAATGAGGTTTCTTTATGAAAGTCACCATGTATTAAAACCAGGAAGAAAAACTCAAAAAGTATGCAGCTACCAGGCTCTGCTCATGGAAGTCTAGTTGGGTTTTGGGTGGGTATTTTGAGGTTTGTTGTTTGGGGTTTTTTTTCAGAAAAAAAAAAAAAAAAAAAGTAAAAACATCAAGCATAATTTCAGCATGACACCTCATAATGTGACATAATTTAAGAATCCTAAATTTGCACTACTCCCAGGTTAGAAGGAGGGGAGTGCTTGGTTTAAAAAAAGACAAAAAAAAAAAAAAAAAAAAAAAAAAAGACAAGCCTCCTCCCATCAAATCCAGAGTTCAAATCTGGATTTAGATCCAAAAGACATATTTTAATAGTATTCATATTTTTTGACACTGCTTTTAGACACATCATCTCAAATTATAGAACACTTGATGTTAAAAAAAAAAAAAAAACCCAAAACAAACCAACAAATACCAGAAACAACAAAAACTGCTATTTTCATCAGCGGCAATACTCAGCATAGTAATTTAGACTAAATGGCATTTTCCAGCTGCCTTCATTAATGAAAAGGTTTCAGCAGATTAAAGAACTATCTTTTCTAGAGGCTTATTTCTGACAGAAGTAAAAGCTTTTTGTGGTGTCAGGAAACACTGCAATGAGAAATTTACTTCCATATTCTGAGAAGGAACAGAGCTATAGTAGTACTAGAGCTGCCGCTTGCTCTAAGTACCCTTTTCAGTGCATTGCCACGTGTACTCCCCTCAGCGAGTTTCGCACAAGGAGTAGCAACAGCTCAACAGCTCCGACTCTGTGCGATAGCAGCGCTAGCAGAGCACAGAAATACTTGGGGAATAAGCTTTCTCCATGAAGGCAGCAATCTGCTTGGCAGATGTTTAGCACAGGTGAACGACTTCTGACTTGTAGTATCGTAGATGCTACAGTGAATAGAACTGCTCTAACGAGATTAATAATAATTCTATATTCAATATGATCAAACTGCAAAGCAATTCCTGACACTGAGATGAACCATCAACAGCAAGATGGAAAGAATAAAATACAACCCTCTTTCTGCGTCACATCTCTAAAGCCACAAGACTAAAGAGGAATATGACGAAGGCTGGACTGAAAATGATACGTTCTCTGACATCTTCACAGGCAAGGTGTTTAAGGACTGAGGAGAGGAGGCAGCAGATGCATTCCAGAGAATGTATTTATCTTCCTGCTACCACTGAATTAGGAGATCAATATTTACATCAGTTTTTGGTAATAGGCACCTAAAAGCACTTTCTCTTACAAATGAGAATGAGCTCCTCCTTCTTCCAGAGCAAACCACTAGAGAGACTTTGTTCTGACAACCACTTCACCAAGTCAGAACAACTTTCTGTTCCAGAGCTTGTTGCTTCACCTCCAAACAACAGCAGTAGTAGTATACAAGGTATATAAACCTGGGCACATGGAAGAGTACTGGAACAGCAGCATTTGTAGCTAGGAAAGCAATCCTTAAAATATACTGTAAAATCCAAAATCAAAACAGCAAGTTTTGCAAATGAAAGCAAAGTCTTTTCAGTTTTCACACAAACAATAATGGTTTGACCATGATAAAAATTTCTCACCACCACACATGACAGCAAAGAGTGATTTACCAAGGGGTGCAAGTCTTGAGGAAAGACTCAAAAAGTATTTGCCTTAACTCCTTTCAAATTCTCTCCCATGATCAGTCAGAAAAAAAAACAAAGCCCTTCTATAATCCTATTTTACTTTTCACAAGTAAATCACAGGCAAAAAAAAAGTACATCACAGAACAACAGAAAATCAAACACTTATACCCGTTCATTTGCCACTGCACCCCAAGAAATCTTTCTTCAAGTTAACTGGGTCTGTTAATCACCAAAATGTAGAAGCTTGAGATAAAGTTTCAGGAATGCTGCCATTTCTTAAGACTCCCTCTTATATAAGGGGTCTAACCAACCACGCTGCCTGTTTTTCAAGCAAACCACTATTACATAGGTAGAAATCCTTTATTACTCCACGAACAGAGTTAAAAACCACAGTAATCATGCTACTTTCCTGGCCAAGAAGCCCCAATTAAATTAACAATGAAGAAGCAACTTTTGGCATCAAGAGGGAGGAAAACTTTCATAGTAATTGCTATGTTATTAGGTCTGGCTCTTCCAAGCTTTATCAATATAGCGTACACAGCCTGCATCTCTCATTCTTACGAGCCAGTAACCCAGAAGAGCAGTCTTAAGCAGTGACATACCAGTAGAAATCGGCAAGCAGCGATGGGAGACAAAAGGGGCCACCAAATGCCAAAGGCCTCTTTAAAGCCTGTAGTTGCATGCAGTAAAAGTTGACAAGTTATCAAAGCACAAATAAGTCTGAAAATACAGCAACGCAATTTGTGAAATTCACGTTAGAAAGGAAGTAACTTGAGGACACTAGAACAGTTAGCTGCAGTGACAGACTGAGGCAAGAATTGCTCTGCCTTCTCATAAAATTTACCTAGAAGTTAACTGGTCCAGGGATATTAACTCAGAGAAAACAGCTATAAATAGAAGGGGGTTAATCATTCAAAGTTCTATTCCCATGACAACTACACACTAAAGATTCTAACTTTTTAATCTTTTAATATGATGCTTTAAAAATACTTTAGCTGCTGTACTACAGTCTGCTTCTACCTACTTTTTATGAATAATTTCTCCTGGTTTTTAAATACAGTAAAGGAGATTTTCTTTCAACAGAAGCATTTTCACAGGTACTAGGCTAAGTGAGGCTGTGCATCAGCTGGGATGATTATATGTGGCCACTTAAATGGATTTTTTTTACATGGGGCCACTTAAAAATACACCTACCTTTTCTCCATCCTAATATAAAGCACATAAAACCTATTTGCTATTCATTTCAACCACCATAGCTGCTACACAGTATTTTTCAATTAAGCATTTGTATTTATCCTGAACTAGCATCTCGCATACATAAAGTCAACTGTCATGGACCTTAAGGTATGTTCAAGGCCATAGACACAAGAAAAGTTTACCAAGCAAAGACACTGAAGAAAGAAAACGTAACTGCCTCGTCCCCAACGCACAGATTAAAACACACCATGATTACCAAACTTCTCCCAGCTCAAACAGCAGCCATGTGACACACTTGGAAACAGAATCTAATTATTACAAATCCCTAGCCAGTGCCTTACCCACAGTATTTCTCACCCAAGTAAATCAATATTGAAGCTTTCAAGTTAAACAAAATGGAGTGAAGGAAAAAATAGAGAGAAGTTCTTTATTTAAAAAGCGGAAATAGATAAGGACTTCTGTCATTTTGTGGTGAATAGCAAATCGAATATAAAGCGAGTTGTAATCCAGCATATTTGCAGTGACAGAAATTATAAAAGCACCCAATATGCACATTCAATTTCAAATGATAAAATGCTGCTGCAAATCTTGATGAAACTATTATAAATTCAGATGAGAAATTATGAGGAAAAGACTTGACTGTGGCCTTAACATTACTTCTAACTTTTTAAGTTACGTCTTCACATTCTTGCAAATCTTGTTTTTACTGAAGAATTCAATTCCTACTAAATCTTTCCTTATGCAATACTGTTCTGCTATTCTTCATCACTGTAGTTCTTCATACAGCAGATTTACTTACAGCACCCAAAGGAAGTAGAAATTACTATTGTTATCAAAACAGACTGCCGTATAAAAATAAACAATTTTTAACGTACTTGTGTTAGCTGTACTCTTAAGAACTTAGGCAGAATCACATCGAGTATTAAAAAATGGTACCCTAACACTTAAAGCAACAATTCAGTAAATAAAAATGCTTTTATTATTACTCAGGTCAAAAATAAAGTTAGATCATTGTGTTGAGCTTACTAAAATTTTCAATATAGCTAGAGATCACCTAATTCAAATGTAAATAAATATTTTTAACAAAAAATTACATCCTTATATTACTACCACTATTACATAAAACAAAACTGACCTAGGATGAAGACTCACCGTATTCCATACAGTTTAATACACATCTTAATAATGGTATACACATCTTAATAATGGTATCTCTTCAAGTAACATTTGAAATTTTGCTATAGTTTATACATAGTTTGTAAGTTTGTAATCATAAAGTTATTATTTAAAGAAAAGTTAGTTATGATGGATCCAGATCATCTGTATATTACAAAGAGTTCTTTTCTTTTTAGTAAAATGGAAAAGGACTTTTGTCAAAAGCATTTTGTCCATCTTCCGTGGATATTAAAAGGAAGTGGAACACTATCAGCCTGCTGAGAACAGGTAATCGGTTCCTCCTCATTTTTATTATCAACAACAGGAAGGAAAGTTTCTTTTTTTGCTAGCAATAGTTTTGTGCCAAAAATTAATGTACCATTTGCTGCTGTCAATCTGCCAGACTAATGATGCTTTTCTTCACGCAAGAGAGTTCAGAAACTACTCACTTTCCAGTCGGCATTTATCACAGATTCCCAAATACAGTTCTCCCATGAAAAGAAAAACAAGACAGCTCTTCTCCACACACATACACACACTTCTTCACTCTTAAATTATTACTATAAGTAATTTAAAATACTTCAGCAGATGCAGACAAGCATTCTTCACCTCCTGGTATCATGGCTCAATCCTAGGGTCATGGTACACATAAGACTCTCATGAAACTTCCATTCAAACCTAACATAAGAAAACTGGAAGAATAAAAATGTAGAATCTTGTACACTGGAAGACCTTTAAGATCATTAAGTCCAACCGTTAACCTAGCACTGCCAAGTCCACCACTAAACCATGTCCCTAAGTATCATGTCTACATGTCTTTTAAACACCTCCAGGGATGGTGACTCAACCACTTCCCTGGGCAGCCTGTAATAATCCTTTCGGTGAAGAAATTTTTCCTAATATCCAGTCTGAACCTCCCTTGGTGCAACTTGAGGCCATTTTCTCTTGTCCTATCGCTGTTACCTGGGAAAGAGAGACCAATACCCACCTTGCTACACCCTTCTTTCAGGTAATTGTAAAGCTACATTTCCAATTTTACCTCCTACTGGCTTTGGACTCATTATTGGGTGGTTTTTTCTTGTAGATTTCCATAAATTAGTAACAGGACTTACTTGCATTCTACTGAGTCTCACTGACATTTGGCCACTTCATATGCCTGTACGGATACATACGTACTATCTCTGGTTTACTGCTGTCTGTATACCAAGTACTAACTCTTCTTTGCCTACAGGATCCCTGGTTATGACTCATATGACTCAATCCCCCTTAAGTATCTTCACTGATGTCTTGAATTGCATCCTTATATAGATAACTAGATAGTAAATTCAGAGGTCCTCCTGAATCAGCTGAAACAAAAGGAAGACACTCAGCACTAAAGGCTAGAAATACACATAGTCCAAGCACACATGATTTTCAGAACACCACACACAATGGAGAATCCTGAAGTCCTTGCCTCCCTTAGCAACACCCATATAAATCCAAAAGGGATCTGGGGGGAAAAAACCAACCACCAAACCAATACCCCAGCACCAGCAGAGAACAAGCAATATGGCCAGCCATCGTCAGACATACAGGACCCAGCAGCAGGCCTCCAGTGCCATTATTTTTACTACAGCAACCCCCACATCTCCTTGGTGCACCTCCAGTCCCAGGCTGCTGAGTTCCTACCATAGCAGTCCACTCGGTTCCCAGCCTGGACCTCATCTGTGACTACTGGTGTCCTTCCCTCCCACAGCTGTCACCAGAGAGTCCTTTCTTCTGCAGATTCCATTTTACAGAATATTATACTTGGTAAAGCATGAATTATTTCTAATTCACATCCTCACAGCAAGACCCCACCAGGCACTGAAAGGAACACTAGCCTATGCCTCCAAGAACCAGCAGCCCAAAAAGGCAAGACATTTAACAGAGCGATGACTCGCACATGGTTAACACACAGCTCCTTAATTTCTTTGGGGGTTGGAAGGGAAATAATGGGGGATCCGGGGAGAAGCAATAAGTCAAGAGTAGCAAATTTAATAACAGACTATGAGAAGGAAAAAAAAAAACAAACCACCAAAAAAACCCACAACAACAGGAATACTGAAAAGTAGATGAAGTGGAATAAAAAGTACAGGCATAACGACCAAAGTGCTTTTCAAAAGCGAGGAAGGAATTTGAGGCGTGAAGCCAATCGGGAAGGGCATACGGTGCCCAATACATTTTTTTAATGACATTTTATGTGCTTCTTTCTACCACATCAACTTTGTACTTAGCTTTGAGTTTCTACTGACAACATTTACCCTTGTTTACCTGGTTCTCCTCTGTGTGTATGTGTGTCTGTACCCACGTGTATGTGTACACAAACCACAAGCTCACTTACAGCTTTCTGGAGGATACAATACTAAATAGGAACACTCACATGACTGACAGAAAACCATCATTGCTGCAGTACTTGAAAGCAGTCATTTTGGCAGTTATTTGCAGTGACACAAATGTAATCAGTTTTTTAGATCAGATATGCTTTCTATTTTTTTATTATTAAGATGCTATACTTGTGAACATCAAATTGTGAACTGAAAGAAATATAGCACATTTCAAAAATATTGCCTTTCTTCGTTAGAAAATACAATGATGCAACAATATGAAAATCCATCTCTCAAGCACCTTATTTACAAAGACAAAAAAAGGCATTGCTCAATAGACAGCTACCACAAGAACCTCAAGCACTACAAATGTTACCAGTTATCCTATTTTCTAGCTATTTTTTACAATATTCTCCAAACCATCTACCTACTCTGATTTTTAAACTGCTGCTAGTACTCTGTAGCTGCATACAAGCACAAGTCTTCTGCATTAAATTTGTCACAAAACCACTTGACAGCAGGACTGTGAGCCTCTTACAATGTCATCGTACAGAATGCCAGCTATTGCACATTCCACACAAAAGCTTTCATAAGCAATTGACTATTCTTATGCTTATTTTTATATATTTTATTGCTTTGCTAAAGATACCTTCTGTGCATCCAGACAACAAAGAACTTTCAGACACACTGAAAACTAGCAAATGCTCCCTAACAATACAGTATCATAAAACCAAAGACACACTAATATTCCTATTAATTCTTATTAACTGATGACACAAACCACAAACACTCCCATGACTTCCACAAAACTATTTATCTACCTCTACTATCCAAACAAGTTATTGTGCACATGCAAACTCAAAATTTACACCACCTAACTCATCTTTGAATCGTCTCATAGTTTTGGTTTTTTTTAATCCAGTGGATATATGGTGCCTGGGGGCAAGGGGATGACAGGAATGACCCAAAGCAGAGTAAACAGCGCAAGCTCCTAATGGACTCCACATCACTTAAAAACGTTTATCAGTTCCAAATTAACGCATGAACAAAAGCCTCTGCCTTCTGCTCTGGATACAAGAAATCTGAGATCAAAAGCCTCAGAAGAACACTGTAAAAGATGGTTAGGCTCTTCAGTCTAAACCTTTGGTAGTCCCCAAAAGTGAACATCAAAAAGTAATAATGAGAACACATCGATTACCTGGGTCTCATAAAAAGAAATCAGAAGTCACAGGGTTGTCACCTCCTCCCCTCTTACAAGTTAACTCATGCAAAAAAGAAAGATACCATCACGTAAAGGCACAAAAATTAAACTCATAACACAGATGGTTTTTCCATTACAGGGCCGATCCTTCCCATTCAATCATCGTGATGGGGTGGGGTGGGTGTATTTATACAGATATTTTATGTGCAACATTCTTCACTATCTCCTAGAAGTTCTTTGTTTTTAGAGGCAGATCTATCCTGTCAGGTCAACTTACTCCACCCCTGCCCCAAGGAACTATACCTCACTTGTGCAAATTCTCTGTTTTAAAAAAAAAAAGTAAAAAAAAAAAAAATCTGAGGATCATTTATCAACTTAACATGGGAAGTAAAACTGTTCAGCATTACATGTAGAGTTAAGTTACACAAGCATAAAACTACACACTGATATCTCTGATGGAGTTCCTTTAAGGTATTTTGGTGCAGAATTCACAAAGCTACTCTAAAAACCAAAATAACTATTGCAAATAACAGCAAGATATTCTGGAAACAGAAGAGGACCCTTTACAATTCAGTTTCATAGTGAAAATTTAATGCAACACACTTACCAAAATATGCAAGTTTGACAATTTTGAAAGAAACAAAAGCAAGGTAGGAGTTGCGAATTTGTAGTAAGTATATTTTGCATCAAGAGAAAAAATATAGTACTCATAATTCTTATGCTCTTTTTAAAGTAAATACGAACAATATTTCTATATATGTAGATTTAGCTCCAAAGGCACAAAATTACTTTTTAGTTCAATTAATTCACTATTTTAAGTCAAGAATATCTAAGGTAAGAAACTGAATAATCAAAGTTCTCGCAGCTGCCCCCTTCCCTTCCCCCCTTCTCCCTTTTTTAATGTGACTGGAAAAGATTCAGGGCATTTTTTCCCCCCATGGCCAACAGCCAAAGCCATGAAGAGGAAGTAGCAAAGACAGTACCTGAAGACAGTCTGGGTCCTCTATTTGTGTGCAACCAAATTTACGAAAGGCCATGTTCTGTAGCATGCTAGCCATTACTTAGCTACCTAAAAACCAACAAAATCAAACCAAATAAATAATGTGCACGCTATGCCACTCCTCCCCCAAATTATCAGTGGGAGACAGTATAACTGCTCCAATCCTACTTCTCAAAGGAAGCTTCTTCTGACACATCAGTGTCACTATTTGTTTCTTTAACCTTCTAAGGCTAGTATGTAAATTCAGTTACTTTGGTAGCTACATATCCACACACATTTGCACGAGGGCCTCACTCTGCAACTCTTGTGTATGTAAATGGACCACGTTCCTGAATTTATTTCCACCAAAGATTGCTATATAAAGATGTACCTACACAAATTTGACAGATCGTAAAATAAATTGGTCAGCGTTGCACAGAAACTAACTGGTACTTCAGGCATCATACGAATACGTGTAACCTTAACCTTGCAGAATCTCTGATTTGTGATTTTTGTCAGAGCCACCACTATGTTACCTGCTGTTAATTCTGGACCGCAAGTATACACCTTACCAACCCAAAGCACAACTGCCTGCTTACAAGTTACTGCTGTGATTTCTAAAAACTGTTAAATTTCTAATGCAAGATGCTTTTTGCCACGAGATCCGAGTTGATTATCAGAACAAAACACACAGCTCACATGGTGAGCGACTGTGAGGACTAACAGCACTGACACAAAACAAATTGTTTAATGCACTCGGACACTAATGCTGAATTTTTTTTACCCTCCACGATTTTAAGTCCTCATATTCTGAGGCAAATGAACTGAGGTTTGAGATGTAGTACATAACACCATGTGTTGACGCTCCAAGAGTATCGGTTTGAGTACAAACACACATTTACTAAAAATGCCCAAACAAGAAAGCTTTTCTATATATAACCATGTAAATGATGCTTATTTCAGATTTTTCTCTCCTGGACTGCTTTCACAGAAACTGCCAGTGGTGAAAAAGGGCGAACTTCATAACTTACGGTCTGCTGCTACCAAGTGTGGCAAATCAGAAAGCCCACCTCAAACCGAAGCAGGCCCATGGACTTTGCATAAAATACAATGCCACATTCCACAGCCCAACAACCCACGTATTTCTTTTCAGATAAGTTAACTGGTGACTTCTAGAGAACCAAGGGCACAACTTCCATATGTATGTCTAGATCTATGAAAAAGCACTTAAAAGCTACTTGAACTCTGTGCCTCTGGTCACTGAAACACAATACCAGCTTTCTAGCTGAACAGCCAAAACACTAGCATACATTTCCACCCAACTTCTAAAAAATAACAGTATTTCTCCTGCACCCTCCCCATATATATAGCATTCTGACAGCTTGTATTTTTACTGAACTTTGTTTTTAAATTTCACATTTGCCAAATAGAGCACACTGCAGACATATGCAAACTCTTAAAAAACTGTGCAACATTTCACAAGCCTATTGACTCTACATTCAACTTCCAAGAAAGGGAAAGGAGTAGTGAAATCAGGGAGAAGAGGGAGGATACATTTTGTCTCCACCATATCACAAGAATCAAAGAAAGATTTTATTTTTTTTTAAAAAAGGCTTTCCTACACTAGAATTTGGAGTTCTGCCAAAAGTCTACAGACAATTGGAGAACTAGCGAATTTATGACATCAGATATTCCAAGGAAGTGAAATCTGAGTTAACGGAAGTGATTTTTATTCAAGAAAAGCAGATATTTAAATAGACATCAACAAAAATATTTTAAGACCAGGTATGGAGGAAGCTCCTTTTTAAAACAAAAAATTTGAAATGTTTCATTACCAGCTGAAACATCACCCAAACATGTTTCCAAGCCAATCTACAACAAAACATTCTTGATATTGCCGATATCCCCGATATTCTTTTTTAAAAGGCCCCAAAAAAACCAGTTACCAAAGAATTTGTGTTCAATAACCCTTCTCTTTCTCTCACTCTTCTGAAAAGCACTGCTTGCTGGCATGAAACTTCCGAAGCCTGGAAAACCATCATCAGTCTGAATTGAAGCTTCTAGATCAGTTTCCAAGTGACCTGGTGATTGATTCCCCAGCCACCTTAATGCACTCCACTAGACTTCACAACCCTTTCCCAAGTGTATGGACATTCAATATTTCTTTATAAGCAATTTTTCTAAAAGCAAGTGTATTATCAAGTTTTATTTCACCTTTTAATCAATCTTTGAAGACCTACAGTTGTGTGTGTCTCTAGCCAATACTGCACACCGCAGGCTGATCAAATTTCCACGACATCCTTCATGTGTTCACGTAACTTACAACCCTAAACTGCAGTCCTGAAAATGTAAATAATGTGATACTGTAGTTTCTAGTCATGCCCAGCTTCAAGAACTTCCAAAGCCTGAATACAGTGCAGTATCAACAGTATAACAGCAGCATTGACTTAGAGAGTACATAACATTTACTTTGGCTACAGTTATCAATTCCAAATGAACAAAACTCATCAATGGATCTGGTGACAAGAAAAGTCTGTAAATGCAGATAGTCCTGGCAAAAAAAAAAAAAAAAAACAAAAAACACACCACACCTAAGCCTTCTTGATTTTGGAAGGTATCCAGAATCAGTCTGTAAGCATACAAACCAGCGATTCTGGCATGAAAGGCTTCTGTTTTCTCTTTCAGGAGCTCTTTGGGACTAGTGAAGATTTATTCCCCCCCCCTTACACAGAAACAGGTCCTCATCTGTGGAAGAGTTTAGTTGCCTGCTAAGAAAACATACGGTGACAGCACGGTGCCAGAGCGATCGTTCTGTGTACCATCCACTCCGGGCTGCACAGAGGACCAGCGTCTGACTGGAGCATCTGACTGGAAATACAGTTCATAAACACTGCTTTTCCATACCAATTCCTGTGGTTCAGAAGGGAAACGGCGCTGAGAAACTCAGTTGAATACAGCCACGAGCATCGACTAACGTAAGCCTAGCTCAAAAATCACAAAGCAATCACCACTTCTCAGATGGGAAAAAAATGTTCGAAAAGCCACCAAGCATAAAGCGAAGACCAAGCTCGTCCGCCGAAACCGCCCCAAGAAGGCGTTGAGCGCCGGGGGCCCGACACGCCGCTTCCTCCGGCGCTCTGCAGAAGGGCCGCACCGGCTCCGCCGCTCGCCGCCCCGCGGCGCCGGGGGGTCCCGCAGCGGAGGTGCGCCGGCAGGCGGGAGCCAAGCGGCCGCGGCAGACCCAGAGCAAGCGCGGCGGCGCGGCACGCCCCGGGCCGGCTGCACAGCGACCCGCCGGCCTGAGGGCACAGCACGCGCGCGAACCACTTGTTGCGGCGGCCGTTACCGCCGCGCGCTCTTGCGCAACGCCGGCTCGCGGCACAGCAGCGCACAAAGGCTCCCACCCGCTCCAGCCAGGCGGCCGGTGACCGGCGCGAGGCTGCCGCCGCCCGCCACGGGCCTCCTCAGGCCGGCCGCGCGCCCCCCTCCGCTGACAAGCGGCCGCAGCCTGCCGAAACCTTCCCCCGCGCCGGGGAGGGGGCAGAGGGGCAGAGCCTTCCCGCTCGGTTGAGCAACTACCGTGTCGCAACGAGCGGTAGCCGAGAAGTGCCCTCTTCCTACGGAGCTCGGCGCCGCGGGGCGGGGAGGGACCGAAACGAGCCGGCGCTGGCGGCCGCGGGGAAGTCCCACCGCCACGCAGACAGACCGGCCGGCCGGTGACCGCCGGTCCGTCCCGTCCCCCTCAGAGCGTCGCACAGGTAGCCCGGGCCGCCCAGGACTCCCCGCCCGCCCGCGCACACCCACCTGTCCGGGCAGCGGCCGCCGCCGTCGCCTGCGCCGCCCCCCAGCCAGCGCGGCGGCGCTGGCGCTTGTGGGGAGCCTGCTCCCTCACGCCGCCGCCGGTACCGGCCGCGCCGCGCGCTGCTGCGTCCTCGGCGGGTAGGGAGGGGGTGCCGGGGGTTACCTAGGCAATAGCTTCGCCTTCGGGTCCCACCACGCCCCCTTGGCACGGGCGACCAACCCGGGCGCAGCTTTCAGTATCAAACCGCAGGCGGCGGCCAATCGCGCAGCGCGTCCCCGCCCCTCTGGGGCGCTCCCGGGTCCATTTTCCCGTGCGGGCCGCAGCTGGCCGCGCCTCCCTCCCTCACCCCCCCCCCCCCGCCGCCCCTCGCGAAAACCCCGTTTGTGAGGCGTAGCGGGGCTCGCCAGCTACCGCTGCCGCCCACCCCGCTTGGTTACCAGCAGTTTCATTTCCCCCGCCTGTTTGGCACTGCGTTTCTCATTCGCAGGCGCCCCATACGGCTGCTGCCGCGCACGGGGTACGCACCCGCACGCCTCTTCCTTCGGACGGGCTTCGACGCTACTGCCCCGTCTCAGAAGGCTGGAAGAGGCAGTGGTCTCTGTTCACGCTGGAAGGGGCTCAGCAAAGAGCAGCTTTCCCGAACTGGCTTTGGGAAATCAGCAGGGAAGACCTCACGATAGCAGCTCGTTGCCTTGCCAATGATTTCTGCAATACATCGTCATTTTAAGAGTCTTGGAATAATGGCGTTGGAGCCAGTACATATAAAAAATGGGTGGTTTTCTAAGGCTTAGAAGCAGCAATCAAAGCAGAGCAAGGTAGAATGTAACCGGTAATGAAACAACTTTTGCAGGCAGCGAGCCCCATCCCCACCCACTGAAATCAGCACAAACATTCCTACTGCCTTTAATGAAAACAGGGTGAGGCGTGGCATATACCCTTGTCCACATTCAAAAAGAGTATCATCATATTATGCATATTTTAACATCCCTATGCTAATAATCAGGCTGTATTATTAGTCTCGTCTATTTTTCTCTGTTGATTTTTCCAGTTATTCCAGTTCTGAAAATAGAAAGATGGATGGATTTACTTCCTCATCAACTTCATGTACCGATTCTCAAGGCACTAAAGATTCATTAAATTTGGATTAGAAAACATCTAGGGGATGTTGAGTTGATTGTTCCAAACAAACAAACCAACCACAACATGGATTGACTGGAAATTTATGGGAAGGACAATGATCTCCCCACTTATTTCAGCAAATGGGATTTTTGCAAGAACGATGAGCATGCAATGCAACACCTAGGCAAATCTCAGTGGAAGGGCAGAAGTTAATGAGAAACCTTGCCTACCATGTGTCAGTTGCCTTCACAGCTCGTCTGTAATAATTCCCCTTCCTGCTTTTAACTAGTTCTTTTAAGGCTGCTCCGCGCTACAGGCATCGTTTCTGAACGTCACGCTGCTGCTTCATACCACAGAAGTGTGGTAACTTCACTTGACTTCCCTTCTTCCTGGAAAAAAAAGCCAGTAGATTTCAAATGCAAATAACTGGTTTATCAGGCCAGCATTCAGATCATACAAAGACAATATCATCTCTATGGATCATGACCTATATAATGAAGTTTAGTTTAGCACATTGAGCCACTGGTCTCTCTTGTTTAAAGTTGACATTGCTACTGAAGTATATGTCTGGAAAATAAGGTACTAACGAAATCCAGTAGTGCAAGAAGTCCCAGATATGTAACTTTTTCAAACCATTCTAATAATTGTGGTTTTGACATTAAATATTCCAGATAGTCTTGGCCGAGATATTCAACTCTTGGCTCGGTAGTTGGCCTCATTGATGACAAATGGTTTTGTGCCTGGAAAGGCTAGATAATGTATTTGAGAAAAAAAGATATTTACTCTGGATCTTGCGACATTAGATTGTTGTTCTACAGGATCCAGTGCAGTCTTTGTAAAGTGTAAGTCAACGATGATGTGAGTCATGTACTATACTGAGCAGAGGGCTACAATCCAGAGACTTCAAAACCTGTTTACTGCACTGCCACCTTTTCAACTGAATGATGATGCCTTGAATTGTCTGTCATACATAAAGCCCCAAGCATTTAAAAATTGTTTTGTATAGACAATTTCTGCTATATCTATGGCTAGACTTCAACGCAATCTGCCCACACGGTTTTTCTGTAGGGTTGTAATCCCTGACTTCACATTTCCTTTCCATTTTGTGTTTTAATGTCTCCAAATACAACATCAGTACTTAGCAGTGGCAGTAAAGAGATCTCAATCAGTAGTCATCAACATATTTTAGATTTTAGTTGATCAACTTACATGATATTCATGTTCTTGTCACACATGGAGTTGTTAATGGGCAGTGTCTGCAATATGGATAAGGAACTTTTCTTGAAATATCTTAAAGAAACATCTTTATACCCTACGTGGCCGTGGAAAAAAACAGATTTTAAATATAATTTTAATTTTCAATTTCCTTATCATTAGATTCTCTTCCCACTTCCCTTCACAAAACAACAAATGTTCTATTATTCTCCCCCCCAGGCTATTGTTACATGTGTTCTCAGTATAACAAAAGGGTTTTGTCTATACAGGCTGTATCTGAGTCATGTCTTTGCATGTGAAACAGCTGTACACCTAGGGCACATTCTTGGTCACTTTCAGCATTCTGGGTTTACATTATTTTAGCCCTGTGTCACTGCAGTGATCAGAAGAAAAGAACTAGCACACAAGCTGTCTGCATATCTGCAGGCATCACAGAACTGTGGCAGCAGACCCAGACAGAACGAGCGTGAAGATGCAAGTGGAAATACCATGTGAAGGATGTTTGGCCTAAAGTAGAAAAAGCTGGTCTGAAAAAAAATTCGAGTTAGTAAATTTAAAGGACAATGATCCAAAACACAGCTGAACACTGGGCAGAAGACGCTTAGAAATCATTTCTTACAAAACTCGAATACTCATAGCAACTTGCTAGTGTCTGATACTGTGCTACAATGGCAACATCTACAAATCAAATCAGCTTTGGGTAGTTAGTGCACAGGAACGTTTTGTGGTAAATACAGAATAACATGAGAATCTCCCATGAGTAGTTCTTTTCTTAAAAAAAAAAGTTATATTCAAAATGGTGTGAGCAACGGCAGAAAGACTAACGGTCACTGCACCGTCATTCCTTTGTCAGCGTGCTGCCTACTGTCACCCAAATAAAAGGCTTTAGAACATCTTGTGTATGAAAAATAATGTGACAGTCTCCTAAGTAGTCACTAGAGGAAAACCAGTTTGGATTATAACATTCAAAAAATAGCTTATCTGGAATTAACAAAACTTTCATCTCCCATTTGAAGTCCCTCCATCTATATGAGAAAAAAAAAACAACTGTCCCCTGTTGCCTGAGGTAGTAGGTTGTTACCATTTGGGGGACAGAATCTCTCGTTAGTCACTGAAATTTAAGAGGTGTTAATAAGCAAGCGAATAATTTCAGCGTGACTTTTTCAAGCCATGTGTTTAGAAAAAATAAATCACAAGAATCAGGTTTAACTGTCAAAGTCTAAATTTAATCTCCTACAAAGGAAATACTAAGATATTCCCAAGGAATTTTCTATGTTAAAAGTACGTTTACTAAGTCTATACGTGATTTCATGCACTAGGTTAAAGTACTACAACACATATAAATGATATGACAGAGAAGATATGGTATATGGATAGCATGATCCTGTGACAGTCTCAGCTGGTAAATAAAAGCTGGCCTGCTGGACTGGACCTTCCCCATCGCCGCAGATGTTAGACCAGCCGGTGAAATCAAAGCTGGCCACTGCCATTAGGGCCTCTTGGGGTGCACCAATGAAGTGCTAATGGCACCGTGAAAACCTCAGTGTGACATGGTAGCTCAGCTTTGTAAGCGCAACAGTCCCTCAGAGGTGTTCTGTACAATACGTCGGTCTCTCTTCCTGCGCTTGCACTAGCGTGTGTCTATCATAAGCTTCTCTTTGTTTCTCACACTGACTCCGGTGAAGGGGGAGGCAGCAGCGAATAATGGACTGAGTGACACTCGGTACCAGACTGCAAATGCAGATGTCAGACAAAACGGATGCTGAATTTGGCTAACGAAGCTACAGCCTGCAGCAAGAACAAGCAGCTTTTAACAGTGCGTTGCTAAACCAAGTTATTTAACACGTGTAAAATTCAGTGGAAAAGTTCCCTGAGAACTTACAGCATAAGTACGGGAGCCAGAAAGGCAAACTGCTGTTACCTACAGCAGCACCTCAAACAACCAGCAGCACTGAAACCCAAATACTCAGCATCCTGGCACTTCACTGTTCTGTCCTCCCTACTGAATTCGGTGTCTGAGGCCTCTCATTTTAAAACTTCAAGCCTAGCTTAAATGACATAAAGCCACTTGAAATCGAGGGCCTCCTCCTCAGCCTCCCTGACCTCCCTCGGCCGCTGTAACGCACCAGGTCCAGCAGGTCAGCCGACTCGCCCGCCAGGGCAGAGCGAGCCCCGCGGTGAAGGAACGGGCTCAGCTCCTTCCTCTTTTCCCCGCTCAGGCAGGCTGCGGGAGCGGGAGTGCTGCAGCAGGGCCAAGCCGGAGAGAGGCCTTAGCCCCCCAAAGCTCTCCTCCTGCAGCACCGGCTCTGCTTGTGATCCCACAGAGCACGACTGAGCCTTCGGGCTCCCTAAATCTGGGCCACGGCTTGGGGGAATGGGAAAGGAGAGTCCCTCTGTACTGAGGCTGCGAGGGTGCCGGTAAGGGTTGGGAGCTGAACCCTCCTACCCCACGCTGCACATCCGCACCTAGAAGGCACATCGTCATACTGCTTCCAAACCACAGAAACGCCATGATCGGGAGCTCTCAGGCAGATACTTTTAAATGGTGGCATTCTTGATCAATTTATGCCAATTCTATTGTAATAAAGCAGCAATTTTTTCATATCACTTATCTGTAGAGAAACTGGTTGAAAGTACTCAGTTGTCACTAATTCTCTACTACAGCAAATGTATATGTAGTTCCTTATTTTCTACACCTGCTCATGGCAAACAGAGGTTTCTGGGTATGGCTGCACTTTACAAGACAGCTTGTTCATGAGGTGTGTGGACATCCATCTTAGCCCAGCCACTGACGATCAAAAAAATTGCTCACAATTAGGAAGAGCAAGGTCTTCACAAAGATCAACAGCATCCTGAAGTGGCTGACTTTGCTGCTAAGTTCTCTCTTTCTATATAAGTATCTCTACGTAGTTTTTCATTTTCCAGTTTCCTAACATAGATTTTGCAAAAATAGTTCCATCCATCGATACAAAATAACTTCTTTCATCAAAAGCATCTTCAATAGAAGATTATTGAATTAATAAATACCTTAATTAGGTAATTATTAATATTATTAATATTACCTGGCTTAATAGAACCAGGACTTCTGTCCACACGGAACCTCACACACCACACAGGCAAGTCTCCCACCAGCTATTATCTCCTCTGCCCACTTCATGGGTCTGACCTCATACCCAAATATTAACATAATTTTGTAATAAAAAGCAGCACTGGATTGTTAGAATTGCCAGTTTTTAGATGAGGCACTAAGTTCCCTTGTGTTATTTCTGCTGACTTTTCTCATCAAATGTAAAGATCCCATGACACATTTTGACAAAAAGTAGGGCACAGCTGGCTTATTTATTCTATTACTAAAAATAGGTTTTAATGTCCAGCAGGTTGTAGTGTGTTAGATAGCACTTCAAGTGTAATAGCTGCTGTACCTGCCTCGATACAGCTATATTACCAGTTCATCTTTGCAATATGCTAATTTTGAAAAGCAAACATCAGGTTTCACAATTACTTTAGTAGTTCCATTTTGCTAAAATGCTTACTGGGATTAGACTGTCCAACAATTGAAAAGGCAATAAACCAGCTTTTCATCCTTACAGGAGGAGTTTCTGATACCCTTCCAAGCACAGCGCAGCATGTTTTACATCTCTTGGGTTAATGGTATATTACTATTCTCAGCCAGAGGCAAAGACTAGGAAGGGATTCATTACGGGAACTGGAACACAAATTGTTTAAAAAAAGTATATCTCTCCAACCTTCTTTACATATTTATTTTCTAGCTGGCCTTTTTGTTAAGGCTATTCTGATAGCAGAACGGATGTAACAACTGTGAAAATGAATAATGATCACGAATGCTATTGAGTCTATCACACTTTTTAATGACTATGAAATACGCTATATTATTTCTGAATTTGGCCTTGCAGAAGACTTTGTAACTGATGTTTTGTCGATTTGCTTAAAGAAGCTCATTGTCCAGTCACAATGGTGTTAAGTCAAGGTTAGCAAAACTTCATTTCGTGTGGAACTGCCATAAGAAAGAAAACACATAGTCTTTAGACCCTAAACGACACCGATGTAGCTACCCTTTGAGTCAAATACACTTACTGACCTGCAGTACACAGTGAACGTTACCTCTGAATTTGGTCACGTGCTGCCATTTGCGAATCATGACAGACTTCCTCAAAAACAAACTTTTCTTCATCTCACATAAATTCTGTGTCATGTGCAAACCAAAGAAAGAGATAAAAAGCAAATGTGTTATATTACTGCTACCATAAAACACAGCTACTGCATTAACATTTCACTAGCCCATGGTAAAACATGATCACTTTAATCCCACTGGTATCACACAGTACTAGAAAGCTAGTACATCTGTATCTGTCCATACCTACGTATCAGGGCAAACTGAAAACGTTCATGCTTCATTTTAAAAAATCAATAAGCACGAGAAAAAAACCAAATATTATGTGCAACACCATTCCTCAAAATATCAATTCTTACTCACAAATGGACTATTCTTTCGAATCCCTGTTTAAAAATCTCAGATTTGAACTTCTGCCTTTTGGTGAATGAGTTACAATTTTAATACTGCTTATGAGCTTCTATTTTTAAAAGTACTATAAAAAATACAAAAGGCATTTATAGATTTCTTATTAAGGATGTCTCAAGTGTCTAGAAACCTCTCTAATACTAATTATGAGCATCTAATCATATCAATGTTTCATTTTGCTATAAAACTGTTCTTCTACACTGAGATCAGTGCCAATAGAGTCACTAAGACACCCTGAAATCAGTGAGAACCAAGAATTCACTGCTCTGCTGGAATAAATAGAAATACTTTAATCTCACGGTTTTATTAATTTAACTGCCCACGATCAGGAGCCACAAGTCTCGCTCTCAGAAAAACCAGCACTCTGACACATGGCAGAACAGCGCTCACAAAGCATTATTAACAGGCACTGCACATCCAATGCAGTAGAGATTCTGGGAATACTCCTAAGATGCCAGTACATCTTTTGAAGCGATATCCCACACAACCTTTTTTTCCTAGACAATCCAGTCATCCTGAATCAGGAAGACTCATGTTATTTCTAGGAATTACATTTTAGACAGTTTCTTCAAGCTACATATGCATCATCTTCATTTTTAGCACTCAATAGCTAACGTTACTAAATCTGGCTAGATGCCATAAAAAGAAAAGGTTGTTGCAGCGTTAAGAGGAAAAGTGTATTATTATTATTATTTTCAGAACTAACAAATTAAGCCTGCCTTACTATTTTGGAAACTCCAGCCCTTGTGCTAAATCCCTTTTTACAACAACATTTCCAGGTATTGATTAACCAAATTAAAATCTGTGTGTGTTTCACCCACTCTGGCAATCTATCACAACAACTCTGAAAGCTTCATTTATATGACTCATACGCCCTTAGATTAAACAAGTATGCAAATGATGCCAAGTGTCTATTTATCACAGCTTTGTCAGCAAAACAAATCATTCAGCAGGTGAATCATGGGATTATCGTCTGTGTGGATGCTAAGTAAACACAGAGGGAAGCAGAAAGATGCCAGCTTAACTTCACGCTTCCCAGTCTCTTTCTCCTTCCCATCTCCTTCACTGTATCACTGTGACACTGCTAATATGAGCAGACGAACTCTTCTTGCCCTGTTCTCAACATGCAGCCCATTTGGCTGCAGTGCACAAAGTCCTTTAGACACAGCAGGAAAGCTGAAGCACACGCTTAAGTGGTTTGCTCAGGAGGGAGCGCTTACTGCGTGTGCCTCTGAGAGGGAAAGTGGGGTTTCATTTCCAATACGAGGACTGCGTCCGCTTAAATGGCTCCATCATTTCATGTGTAGCTCTCCTGCTTGGAGGGGGCTCACAGGGGGCTTTTGTTGCAATCCTGCTCTGCAAGGAAGAAAGAGTGACAGGACATCACTGCTCAGAGAAGGGCTAGCCATCTGGACAAGGTTAGGTCACCTTTGCAAGACAACACATTCCAGCAGTTCATAAAAATGTGGCTGAAGAGCATTTTTTTTATTCCTGGAATGTACCTCATTGCCAAAGAAGGTAACTATGCTCAGGAAAATATTCCATGGGGAGCAAACAAATTCTTCTGCAAAGCCATTCCTCCCTGCTCCACCCTGGCTGACATTACACAAGTTGAATAATGCATGTCAAGGTATTAAGTAACATGTAAACACTTCCAGTAAATGTTTCTGCTGCAGGCCTTGGCTTAACTGGTATTCCCTCTGTGATAATGGAAAAACAACTTCCTCAGTTATTCTGCACCTACAGCTTAATATTAATGAAGCATTTCCTACCAATGACTGACTGGAACCTTCCTCCTCCCCTGTCTCCCAATATAGAGTTTAAAACCCTTGAAAACTTACCTAGTGAAGCCTTACTCAGAGATGTCCTTCTCTGAAAGTCTGATTGGCCTTATAGCCTATGCAATGGGGTGACTTGATGTCCCAAAAATATTACAGTTCTGGTAATACATTTATGGACAAATGACAAATCCCAATCAGAAGCAAGCTAGGTTCTTCTCGTACCACCAAGGATGTTTTATATCAACCCCTGGCTTCCCATCATGAATCGTCCAACAATATTCTGCCCCACACACACACATTTTGAGATTATGTATTTTCACATATTTTTTCCCAAGGGTGTGAGAGCACAGTGTTGGGAAGCCACAGTCCTTTTCAATCTGGTAGAGGAAATCCCCTTGGAATTTAGTATTGCTTTAGGCATGCACACTGTTTGCACAGCATATGCCAGTAATTCCTTTTCCTTTACTGTCTATGATACTCCACAACAGGGGCAAATGCAGTTCTGAGCCAACTAACCAAAAGGGGAAATGCTTAAAACCTAAAACATCACTGGGATGAAGATGGGCTCTCGAATCACCTCCATGAGACTAAGAACCATTAGTCCCAAAGGAGAACTTCCCAAGGAAATTTCTGGGATTTTCCACGGGAATTTGTACTTTCCCAAAGGGTTTTCTGAAGGAGAGACTGACCTAGGGTTAAGTATCTCAGGAACTCCCAGGAAACAACACCAAATTCCATTCTGAAAAGTGCTTGGGCAAAAACTTTGAACACAGCCATTAAGTAGGAAGGTAAAGTTACGCATTTTCTGTAACTTTTTCCAAGTATAAATTATTTCTTTTAATGTCTGTTAGCCGCACTGGGCTAACAAGAGTTAACTGAGAGTTGTGGAGCAAGTTGGATTGTTCTCCTTTGAGTAAATGAATAGTTTTTGTGGCAAACTTGCAGCCCAGCTGAGGACATGACAGCGGCAGCGTGAAACATTACTTAGAACCAAAGGTGTCTCTGATCCTGAAAAATCCTCCTCAGTACACAAAGATGCTTGAAATGGAAAGACCTCAACTGATGTTTTAAGCTGAAAGTACGGCAAACTAACACTGGCTTTTAATGTGGTTTTGATAGGAGTTCATAAGCAATGGCGCACATGGTGTCTTCTGGCATAACAAGACATAAGAACATCCAAAGAACAGGAGAACCTGTTTTTATGTTTACTGATCATTTGGCTCCAACACAACTTTTTTGAAGACTTTATGTTAAAGTGAAATTGGTTTCCTTGGGCTTCATTACTGAGTTGTGACAAGACAGTGCTCCTGTTTGGACAATATACGGAAAGCAGAAATACCAGAGAACAAGGCATCCAAGCCCCCTTTTCATGCTTTGCCTGATCTCCCCCCTATCTGGGTGAGAAGTAATGGGTCAGCATTACCGAGTGTCACAGCTCCCAACCCCAAGGCCACCAGCTCCCAGTAGGCTTCCCACCTCTGTATGGTAACTGCAGCACCAGCATCAGTGACTGTTCAAAGAAAATAAAGCATAGGGAAACAGAAATTGTGGCCACCATGGCAAATTCAGATCACAAAAACATGAAAATTATTGTGCACACCTCAGTAACTGATGTGAGTCTATTCTTACGTCCGGGCTGATCAGGACAGGTACAAAGCAAAAACCATGCCAGAGCAAGCCTGTCCCGCTCAGAAAATTGTTTCCAGCAAGGCAACAATGAGTTAATGATTGCATTACAGCTATCACAGGAATGCCAGTGCTCAGTAAGGAGTGTTTTGAAGAAAGGTTTTTGAATGCTACTTCCCTGCTGCTTTTAGTTCCCCCACAGAAGAGGAACTACTGGAAAGACCAAACCATCCGCAAACACCTTTGAAGAAAGCTTTGGCTAGCCATGGCTGCTTTCCTAAGAAAGAGTAACTCCCTGCATTCTTAATTCTTCTTTATACCGTGAAATAACAGGTTTTGGTGACAGACTAATAAAACTACTGATTCCAGAATTCTAAGAACATTACTGCCAGGGCTAAGTGGACTCTCAGAAAGACCAGAGGCTTCTAGACTTTTCAAGAAACGATATTCAACTGAAAAGCTGTGTATTTTTCAGTCAGGGCACTGAGCGCACCAAAGCTCAGGTATAAACTCCCTATACAGGGAGGCATGTGATGACGCATTTGCAGTCTCCTTCCCCCCCACACACCCACACACCCCACACCCACACCCCCCCCGCGAACAAGAAGGTGTCCCCAGGCCCTGCCCGGCGCCAGCTCCACAGGGCCCCGGGGAAGGGGCAGGTGTCTGCCACAGCTCCGCACCGGCGGCGCACGGGATGAAGCAGGACGCGGGACTGCAGACAGAAGGAGGGGCTTTCCTCAGGGGGCTTACTGGTGTGCGCGTTGCACACACATAGAGGTGTATACAATCCACACCCCCTGCAACTTCACAGCGATTTGGCCTTCTGTCTTTTAACACGTACACGAAACGACAGACCTCCGCTGACACCCACGGCAGTCTTGTCGTTACAAAGCAGCGTCGGGCAGGACTGCAGCAGCTCCTGCGCTGCCGCACAGCCTCCCAGCCCTCTTTGCGCGAGTCCTGTATCCCACATCCCACCAGGGAGCTGGGAGCAGACTCGTTATCTGGCCGACAACGATGACCACGGAAGGCCAAGACTGATGGCAACGAGAGCCCATACGCATTTGGCATATGGAAATGTTTACATACCTGGCTGCCCATAGATCTGTATCCCTACTACCGTACGCTAACTCGCAGAGCGTCGAGCAGAGGACTTTGGGAAGCCTATTTCAGCTGCAGTGATCCGTATCTTAAACTACAGCGAGCTGCTAAAGCAAAGCCGTGATGTGAGCCGTTAAATGACAGCACACCGCCTTTAACTATCCAACAGCGTTCCTAATGCCACCATACAACTGATACCAACACAGAATCATTTAAACCAAAACTTCAAACACATCCTTACCTTGTCATGAAACTACATTTAAAATTTCTTTTGCCAAGTACAACTTCCAGTTAGGGTCAGTCAGTTACAGCATGGACTAGAAGGGTGTTTTACAACAGCAAGAAGTACCAAGTGTCAGCTCTCACGCACCTTAAAAATGCCATCTTTGTCCTCAAGCACTGTTAACACAAATGGATTCAATACATAGAACAGCCACAACACACACAAAGAGATCTTCTCCACACTGTAGTGAAAAAAGTCTCTACTCGTGAAATACTGCCCGTAAACTTAAAAACCATCCTATGCCAATTTCTTCATATTACGTATCCAAAATAACCTCTTAAAACACTGTAATTTAACATCAGTGCTTTCCTTAAACAATTTAACTTAAAAATATATACGTAACCTTTAAATCTTGACTCTGATGTTAAATATTCCTTTGAGAAAAAGTCTTGAGTAAAGTATTAGGAAGATGCATACCGATCTCCTCTAATCTTAGTCACATCTCAAACTAACAGTTTTCACAGATAGATGTTAAAGAGAAATACGCATAGATATGGAAAATGAGGTCCTGTTACAGGATGTCAGGTTTTTCTATCAAAGAATATGCCATTACACTTTGTGGCTTAATGATGTTACACAAACCTGAGAACTGATGATGAGCAGCGAAGTTAACCATTTACCATAAACACACCTTGAAAAACTGAGCATGATTTTCTATCGTCGTTTTCTCTCCTTGCCCCACGATGACAGCTGAGGGAAGAGACATACAGTTCTATAGTGGCTTGGCCATATGAACCCTATTAAAAAACCGATTATTTCAAGTTGTTAAAGATCGGGTGATAACCTCCCTCAAAAGATGAAAAAATATGAACAGACCCTTATTAGTATCTGATAGAGAAGTGGGGCTGTTGCACTGTGTAAACCCTGAATTAGAATAATAATGTAGGGAGACTCAACAAAAGACACTTTGTGTTTCTTATTACAGCCGGTAACAACGCCGGGGGCCTGCCCCTTCCAGCACTGTAAGCATGCTGAACACTGTAATGGTGCGATACTGGTTTTCCACGCCCTGCTCAGATACACCTTTTGTAGCGCAGTTTAAAAGGACAAACCTGTGTCCCATGCTACACATCTTGCCTGAAACAAAGCATTTTTAAACAAATCCTTGTGGGCAAACTCTGAATGTATCACACCCCCAGCAAGACAACTCTTCAAGTAACATTCAAGCACACATATTCAGAGGGCACGCGCAAGTTTTAGCGCACGCTGGGTGCCCCTGGGGCATTGCCTGCAGACTCTCGGAAACCTTGGGTATCGTAACGTTGCTGGTCCCGGTCTTTACACTAAAAACGAGTTCTCTCTTCTACCTGCATTTCGTACTGATGGGAATATATGCTGTGGCAGCGGATACACGTGACCGATTCACTCGGTAGCAAATAACTGATCTGCATATCAGCAAAGTGCTCTGCGCTCAGCCAGTGATGGCACACACGCATTAGGGCGAGATTTAAGGCTACTCAACTCAGAAGACTACAAATGAATGCCCGTGGAGCAAGTTTATTGCCAGTTCTGCATTACTGCGGTTGCTTCCTTCAAGTTCTTTGACAGATACCGAATAACTTAATTAGCAATCTGCCTTTTTAATGCACAGAAAATCACAATCTGTTTCACACTCTGGGTCTGTAGCGATCGATTCCACATACCCACCTGTAACCTTACACATGCAAGCAATCCTGCTGAGTCCAACCCTCCTTCCAAACCAGTCTGTGCTTGGCACATTCCAGGTTCTGTACCTTTTGCCCCTTTTCCAATTCATCCCATCTGTTTATAGCCTTTCCATCTAGTTGACTATGATTTTCCACGGTTTCAAATTCACCTCTTTCCTTTCAGTTTTTCCTATCTGATGGACACTGTAATGATATTAAGTGGAAATTTATTAAAGAACTAACTTAGCTTAATTTCTTTCCACAGTGTTCCTCCAAACTGGCTGGCTGTGTGACCTTTTCAAAGTTATTTGGCAGAGGCCTGTCATTTGTCAAGTTATTTTTCCAATTTTTGTCAGTGTGAGTTTTAAAATCGGTATCGAATGATTTTTGTTAGATCAGATCAAAAAAATGCTCTCTAGCTGAGTCTAACTCCTTAAAACTGCATGAGACACATGAAGTACACGGTGGAAAAAACACACAAAGTCTGGTTTGCGGACAAAATTCCACCTAGACATAAGAGTAGGGGGGGGGGGGGGGAAAACCTCCCTTGAACAGTATTTCCCAAGTGTTTGTTAAGAATTATTTTCCTTTTTAATCTCAAATCAACAGTAGTCTCAAATCAACAATGCTAGATCTGGGCTTGATGAGATCTGTCGAAAATATAATGGGACATCTCATTCTGCTGCCTTGCCATCTCCAGTACGTTACGTGTCCATGGCACATGCAGACCAAGTTGCTTGTTTCTTACAGCTTTTATTAAACTCACTGATTGGTGTGTTGGTTCTGGATGCTAGGGTGGAATCGGGAGACCAGTTCAAGTATCTTCTTACAGCTGCTGCTAAGTAATAACTATTTTAAAAGACTGAGTATGACAAGTCAGGGAGAGGAACAAGGAGTTTTATTCATGGAAAATCTAACTAGCCTTCAAAGCAAGTCATATGAGAGATATATGAATACATATATTTTTATAGCTTGTGCCTAAATTGGAAACAAGATTAAAAATCTCAATGTCCCTCAGGAACTCCTTCCCTTCTCTCCACATTCTCCTACTCATTTTGGATGATACACTGTTCCCTTTTTTTTTTTCCTCCTCTTACCCCTTCTTGTCCTTTGTCTCTCCACTCTTCCCATCCTACTGCATCATGACTTCACGTTCACTTGTAACCACGCATTGGATTCAGAGATGCAACACACCAAGTTCTGGCATTTTGGAAATCTGGCAATTCCCAGCTATTGAAAGACCGTCCCATCTTGCCTCCCCCAAACAAGCCATTAAGAAAAAGCACAGGAGGAAAAACCAAAAACAAACAGCAAAACCTAAGACTGCTTAAAATTACGGTGTTATCTGTCCCGAGTCTTCCCAGTTTAAAGCAAAGCGATCAAACTACACTGGCAGAAGCCAGTAACAGAGGCAGCTTAAACTGTCTCAGATTATTTTTAATATTTTAGTTCTAGGAAGTACACAGAAACCATAACTACACAACTGTGCCAAGAAATCCCGAGGGACGGGGCTGCCTTCTCAGGGTGCATCTGAACTCATCAGCTTTGCTGCGGGTTCCGGCTCAGTTATTTTATCTTAACCAACCTGCCTATGCGTTCCTGTAACTGCCTCAAAATAACTAGTAGTTATTTTGCTATTAATTATTATTCTGTAGTAACAGAATATTCAAGAATGTTCAATAAGAACATCCCACGTGTGCCATGTGCTTCTGTTACTGCAGTGTGGTTTCACAAATCCGTAGAGCTTCAGGGAGAGAGGGTACTTCTGGCGGGCAGCCCGCGCGCTGGCTGGCCGCAGCACCGCTGCCACCGACCACTGCCCGAGAAGCCGAGCGTCTCTGCGAAGCTCAGGCTAGCAAAGGCAGACAACTGAGCTTCGGGCAGAACCATGTGGAAAGAGTCTTCTCTCTGGTTCACTTATCACCACGACATGTTTCAGAAAACAAGCCCAGCGTTGTGTCCCCGCTGCTTCACTTTGCAGGTGTCTCATCTGCTCGGTCCTGTGTTGGATCAGGCGGCTTTGGCGCTGCCTTCATTATACGTTACTGTCCTCACCCCGCTACGAAAGGCGGAACAGGAACACGGTCACTACCAGCTCCTCCAGCTTCCTCAGACACCGGTACAGCAAAGCTACCTGTACCGCGGTTCTGACAGTGCATCCCCAGGGGACGAGGACAAGCGGTGCTTATGCACCCAAATGTCAATATTCAAACCAAACGGTACCACACATCCAATGCTATCCCAGCAAAGTAAGTGCAAAGCCAGAATATAGCTCTCCTAAGCAAGCTATGTTCAAATATACTTCATACCAAGGTAAGAAATATGCCAACTGAATGCGGTAGACATGAATGAGAAAAAATGTAAGAGGCAAAATTCGCTAGGAAAAAGGCCATTTCCTCACCCTCTAACTTTTGGAACTATACCAGGACAAGCTAACCGGGTGAGGCAGAAATCCTTGCCATCCAACCAGCTGAACTGGTGGGGAAGAAAAAAGAAAAGAAAAAAAACAGAAAGCAAGAAAACAAGTGACAACTGTTACCACATGAATACTTAGGGCCATCCAAACTGGGCAGCTATGTTAGAAACTGCTTTTGCGCACTTGCCGAATTAAAGTTTTGAAGTCAACCACAGCAGTCATTTTCTGAGATGTAGTAAAATACAGAGAGCGACTTTTGACTCGGAAAGAAGAGATAATGAGAGCAAGAGGCAAAGTTCTAGCTGGGTGAGAAACTGTGGCTACAAGGACAACCACCTCTAAAAGAGGTAAAGGAAGCCACTGCAGCTACTCGGATTTACATCCATGGAACAGAACAGAATTGAAACCAGACAGTTCGGTATCTCTAAAATGCTACCAACCACTTTACTGGTAGGTATGAACAAGTTTACAGCCTCAGAAGATTGCAATCTCCCTTGCCATACAGGAAAGGAGAATCGTTTCTTTTAGAGGAACTCAAAGTTACTCAACAAAATTAATCTTCTAAAACAGGAAATCCCTGCCAACACAGGTGGAACTATAATACGCTGGCTGTGCAGCTGGGGAACATAAAAAATGGGATTTCCGTGTTCCCATCTCGCTCACCAAAAACAGGGCGCAAATACCATAAGTAAAACATGCAGCTGAAAAATCTGAAAAAAAGCAGGCAAGTAACAAAATTGAAAGGAGGCCTGTAAAAGTCGCTTAGGTCATTCATAAGAAAATTCCCCACAGTACTAAGGTTTGAGCCCTTCTGAGGAAGCTCCCATCACTTTGAGAGTTTAGTTATAGGGGAAAGGAAATTCAGCTGAATCTGTATTTTCGGAAACCAAGCTGAGAGGACACTTTGCTGTCTTCTGACTTCACCTGTACTCCTGAAGAAGCCCTGTAATGTGTACTGACAACACCAGCTTCTCTCAGCTATCTCTTTGTTCTCTATAATTGGTATGTTTGAATACAGTTTACACTGTTACTCACAGAAGATGAACGGCAGGATAGAAATTTCTTTGCCATTGAAATGTTACTTGACTTAGAAGTTAAGACAAGAACTAGACATTCCTTCTTAATATTTACTTGTTTGCAGCATTTTAATTGTAGAAATGTAGAAATGTAGAAAAGCGGGATATAAGCCATTATTTACCTTGCTACACATTTCTGTCTGTCTAATTGGAAACAAAAAGACTTAGAGACATGTGGAGATGACGCATGTCATCACTGCTTGGAGGGTATGCCCTGCACTCTCTGCTCTGAGCACTAAGGCTGTGTTTAACTTCAGCTTAGGATAAACAGTATTTTTCATGACAGCTTATTTCAAGCTCCGCAAAATCACCTGTATCAAAAGAAGAGCAGATTTCAGTGGAACTCAGAAAAATAAAAATTGTGCCTACAATGAAAACAATTAACACAAATAACAGCACCAAAGCTTTGTTTAGACTAGGGCAAGTTCAGTAAGTCACTGATAAAAGAGCTGCAAGGGTGGGATGTTTTCATCAGAAGAGTAGTGCTCTCATTATAAAACCACCCGAGTACTTCTAACCATATGAAGTGACCCTCACTCATCTGATGCCCCAAAACAAGCAAGTAACTAAACCCAGAACAGATTAATTTCCTTTAACTACAGATATACCATCACCACACCCGCTCACTAAGGGAAAAGATAAAGATATTTACGATTAATAAAAATAACGCTGCCGGGGGCACGACTTTTTTTTTTTTTTTTAATTTCCTACAGATACACTCAAGTAGCTCTCTATTCAGACTGTTAGAAGGCTAACTTGTCTCACACATACAATTCAGCCGACATAATAGATAGGTATTCACATTATTGTGTTACTTTCTCATGAATTTATGTTTTATTGCTCCATTTTCAAAAGCCACTGAACCCACGGGACACTTTAGTAGTCAATACAGTACAGTGCCACACAGCAAATGAGTGCTTGGAAGTTACCTGAATACATGCAACGGAGGCAGTAAAATGAGTAAGATTACATAGCTGGTCTTTCATTTCAACCTGGATACTAGTTCCAGCAAGAAACTAATACATATTCACCAAAACAAATGTCCATCAAAGCCACAAAAGCAATTTAACGCTTACACATATGCTGACAATATTATGTCAACCCAACACAGGAGGCCGTAGGTAGATCAGAAGTGCAAGCTGGTCCAAAATGTACATATCCTCTTCACCAACATTAGTTTGGCCTCTCCGATTCAGGCTGCTACACTCAGTATTGAAAGTAAATATATAGGAACAACGGAGAACAATTTTTCCCCTGGACACGTTGGTGAGAGAAGGTATATAATTGAAGGAGAAGACTAAAATTACTCCGTGATATAACAGACGTGTTTTTGCTCTTAAGATGGACTGGTAAGACACAGAACTTAATGTAAGGTAACTTTGCAATGTTGAGATAATGTCGTAACGCTTCACTTTCTACAAGACAAAATGAAAGCCCTGCTTTTGGTCGCTATGTTAAGTAAGGGGGGGAAACTGTATTTTAAAGAAAAAGCTATCCTAAATTCCTGGCAAATAACAAGGTTTAGGTCAGCTCTAAAAGGAATTTGTATCAGCTGCAAGAGGGCATCTATGTGAAAGATTAATAATAATGAAAACCAACCTCTTTAAAAAGCAGAAGTATTGCTTGTTGAATTTATCATCACCTGCAAGACTGGTTATGTTAATAATCCCTCACATTATGCCAGGTAGACTGAAAATAATTAATAGTTCACAAACAACTTTCCCACAGGAGTTTCAGTGCCAATGTTGTTTTTAACTGATTACAATAAATAAAAAAGTATAATCCCAAATACTCAGGCCTTGAACACAAATTCCTTATATCTGAGAAACTTCCATGAAAAATAACAACAATCTTCTCTCTCACAGCATTAGCCTGTCAAGGGTAACTGAGTTCCTGGATCACAGTGTCACTGATGAATTTTGGTCCCATTGTTCACAGGGGACTAGTGACTTAATTATTATTAGTGAACTGGTGACTTATTAAAGTCCATTCTGCTCATGAAATGGAGAAGCAGTTTCGATGTATACACACAGGGGTCCCAGCGCTGAGCTGCCACAAATGCTCAGGAGTCAGAGGATGAGAACTGGGGTACTGTGATGCCTTCAAAAAAAAAAAAAATCAGAGCTTATCTCACGTGATATTTAGGGGGTGCTCATTAAATCCTGAAGGCTATCCATCTCACCGTGCAAACTCTTTCCTCCTCTTGTCTGAAGTAGCTGCGAAACAATGGTCAATTGGTAACATGTCTCAAGCCAGCAATAAGGAATGTCTGCAAGGACACAGGACTGTGAGAGAGGATGAAGAGGAAGAGAAGGAAATGGAGAATAAAGCAAAAGATGGAAGTGAGGAAGGTCAGAAGGTTGTTTATACATTTACAATATCTCTAAAATAAAGTCACACCCCAGAGAGATGCAGGTGGCAAACTGATCTCATTAGAAAAACCACAATGGTTCAGACACAAGGTTCAATTTTGCCAAGGATCCTGTTTCCAGCACTGCTCATACCCAGACGTTGCAGAGGAAGGTTCCCAGCCACACTGTTTTGACAGACTTAAATGTGATTCCTGCAGGACAGGCCAGAAAAGTTTTGCTAAAATTCACCACTAAGTTAGAGAAATATGCCGCAAGGTGGGAAATAATATCCACTATTCGGAACGTGGCATCCACGGTCATAAAGTTTAGAACCTGCTCATGACATTTTTCCCTGAAAACAGCACACAGCATCCCATCAGATCTCCCAGGACCTAAAAACTTTCATATATGCCTCAAAAGCGTGGAAAATAAACCTGGCTACTGTTAGCCTAAGAACTGGACAACTAGTGTACAAATAGTACAAAATCCACCAAGGCATGAGAGGGACTAGTATTACCACATCCACCACACAGGCTTTTGGCGCGAAGCGTAAAGATTTATACAGGCCACCTGCTCTTAGGGAAGAAAGTGCCACACCAGGATGACGTGGCAGTCAGCGTTTCACACACAGATGCTGTCGAGGCGAGAAACGGACAAGATCGACTGCATTCATTTCTCATCCCTCCATTACTATTAGATCTTAGTAACTGCTGCCCGGGGCTGCTCAAAAAACTCCCTTCACGATGGTTTTTTACTGAAAATTGTGGCTTTCTCCAGGGGAAAAAAAAAAAAAGCTTTCCACTAAAAGCACTCACTCTGTCCAGTATTTTACTTCTAAAAACACAAGATCTTCTGTTTTTCAACAAAAACTTGGTTTTGAAGCACTGCCTCACTGCAGCTGTGGTTCAGTCGCCCTGGACGCACCCACCAGAGCACACCTCCCACGAGGTGGTGTGACATCACCCAAAGGGGAGATGATGACATATCTAGGCAGATATAGCCCAGCCAGGGAAGCCAGTCTGCAGCTGAGTCAAAGCTGTCAATCAAAAATATTCAAAACGGAAGAAAAATATACTGCAAGTGTTGGCAAAAATAATATGCTTCACTTTAAAATTTCCTGCAAAATAATGCGGTGATAGGGTCCGTTCCTCACCATTTCTGGGGACCCTTGAGGCTGCCACTGCTAAAGATGGGGCCAATTACACCAGGACACAGGAGGCCCCAGCAACAGGAACCATACCCCAGTGCTCCCAGACTCTTCCCATGCTTAAGAATCGCACGTACTTAGCTGCTCCTTCTCCATTTCTTCCCCTCCTCAAGCATCTCAGACCCAGTACCTGCCCACCCTTATTGCCAACAGGGACTAAGCTCACCAGGGAACGTCGTGCATCGTCCTGATGACGTCAAATATTAACTCTTTGATCTTTGCGTTTAATGTACAGCAACTATTACTGGACCATCGCATTCAAACATTTAACACAGACTCTGATCCAGGGACAATGGGTCGTCCATAGTGACTCAGTAGTTTTCTGAGCTGCCTTACAGAATGTAATGTCTGCGAGAAGTAAACCCAAGCGCACATATGCGTATGCAATCAGGGCTCTGCTCTTATCAGACCCCTCCCAGTCTGCTTGTGCTTTAACAGGTCACTGACTCAAGTAACCTCCCACATGTTTGTTAACAATTGCCAGTAGAATCCAATAGCCTGAAACTGAAAATACCTCTGGTCTACCACGAATCCACTCTGAAGGACAAACTTGCTGATAAATCTGAGACGAGCTCATACGATGAGACACTGATTGTCTCAGTCCTCCAAGTGAGCAGCTTAATTGGAGTAGAAAAACAGGGCGATTAATCACAGCTAAGGAAAACACCTTGCTACAGAAGACAGGCAACATTAACACCTCACATTATTAAAAAAATTTGAGGTTACAGTTCAGGACAGCACACGTGGAAAACATTTAAGAAAAAAAGATGAAATGTTGTTTAATTGGTGAATTCTTCTCATTAACACCCTAGACGGTTTGGCACACGCTGGCAGGCAGGAGGTGTTCGCCTCAGACACGCTGCCAGCCACACTTCCCCACTCCCGGCAGCTGCCAGACCTTCCTGGGGTTTGAAAGCTTTCCTCCTGGAGGCCCTGTTCCCATTGCTTCCTAGTAAATTAGCCTCTGTAGCCACATCTCCTTGGCGGGTTTCATTCTTTTTTCTTCATTTTTTTCCCCTGGTTTCTTTTTGATGCAGTAGCATCTAATCTTTTTCAATCTCAACCCCTCTTCTCATCCCCTCCCCTCAAAAATTGGACGGGGACCCCAGAAGCACTTCCAGGGAAGGAGTGGGGGGTTCACCTCCCGAGGATGCACCACCTCGAAGGGCTGGGAAGCCGCTCAACCAGCACCCACTAAGTGGGGCAAATGAAAAAGCCCCAGGCGGCAGCGAGCGGGGACCCGCCAGAGCCCCCACGGCCAGGCAGAGCCGGCCGTCAGGAAGCCGGAGCGGGGCGGAGCTCGGCTCTCCCGCCGCAGAAGCCGATGCCCGGCCGGGCGCAGCCACGGCAGCGGAGCGGGCTGCCCCGGTCCCGCCGCCCGGGCTCTGGGCAGCGGTGTGCGGCGACGCCGCGCCGTCCGGCCAGCCCCGCCCCGGCCCGGCCGCGCTGGGCTCAGCCCCGCTCCCGCCCCGCCAGCGGGCAGGAGCCCGCAGGGAAGGAGAGCCGCCCGCCGCTCACGGCCCGGCTGGCCCCGGAGGGGCGAGCGGCGGCCCCGGGGCTCTCAGCCCTGGGAGGGGGCCGGGGCGAGGTGAAAGATGAAACAGCGAAGAAACAAGACCCGCTGCCCTACCCGGCTGCGCTGGCGGGGACTCCGGCTCCGGACTCAGGCTCGCACCGACAGGCCGTCCCGGCACAGGGGGCCCGGCAGCACTGCCCGCCCCGCCCCGGGGCCGGCCGCCGCCTCTTCCTCCTCCTCGGCCTGGCCGCGGAGCAAAGGCACGTTTTAGACCTACAGGTTATCTGACGCCGGGCGAGTAAACCCGTGGGCATCCCGGGCTGCAGCGGGGCCCCTGCCAGCCCGCTCGCCCGAAGGCCAGTTCCTTTTTTCATGCCTCAGCACCTTCCTGTAGCACCGCCGGCCCCGGAGCACCCCAGGCCAGAAGGGACGCGTGCCTCCGCCCCGCGCAGCCCTGCAGGTGCCCCGGGAGGGCAAGTTACCTTTGCCCGGGGCAGGAGAGCGGGCCAGCCCCCAGGGCTTACGAGCACGATTTTTTTCAGCTACAGCTTTGCAGTTGGTAGTGAAATACTGAGTCATGCTAAACGCTACCCGGCTATTCCTCACTCTCTGCCCCTTTCTCTCCTTCCCTCAGGAAAGGTGAGTATTGGTTCGTTGCGCACCAATATCCAGTTCCCCCAGAGGAACGGGCTGGGAAGGACCCAGCGTGACACCGACAGGGGACGCAAGGCCCAGGTCTGCAGTGGCCAACCAACGGCACTGCATCTTCTGGGAAAAAAGAAAAACACAAAAAAACTTCTCAGGTGTTCACAAATGAACACTGAACCCCTGCCAGGGATAAGCAGAAAAAGCGTGAGCCCCAAAGCTTCTGCATGAAGTTGTGCCTCCTGCAGACATCCTCGCCACCTCGCGCCTCCTCCCATCCAGGTCCCACGGTGGCACACCTAGCCACCCATCCATGCTGCTTGCCTTCCCTACAAACATCACGCATGCCACAGGCCTCTGCCCACTGCAGAAATTCACACAGAAGCCCCTTGTCAGACCCTCAGCTGACAGACACCATCCCATAGGCACCACCCTGCAAGAACTAAGGGATACTCTGGCTTGCCTGAGCCAGCACAGTACTGCTGCACATTTTTCAGGCACCAGCAGAAACCAGCTACCCACAGCCGATACAGACATCTTGCTAGCCTCCAGCTAGTCACCAAAACACCTTCACCCTAAGTACTCTCCTCTACACTTCAGCAGCATCTTGTGCCAACCTTCACCAATGGCACAGGCACCAGGTTTTGGGCCACCGCTTGGGAGATGGTGTTTTACTAAGTCAAAACCCGTAACTTCAGGTATAGTGTTCACAGACGTGCAAATCCAGTATTTGGCAGCATGTTAGGTAGTAGAGCACAAAGCTCTGCTGCTGCAGGCTGCAGCTTATGTTTGGTGCGAAGGTCGGGGGGTGTCTGCTAGGAGACATCAGGCAACTGTTAGAGCTAAGAGGACAGTAAGTGGCCCCCACTGAAGGAGTGGCTGCAATCACTGGGACCAAAGGCAAACGTGGCTTCTAAGAAAAGCCTGAATCCAAAAAATGCTCTAGCAGGAGGCCTGGGACATGCCACAGGGCAAGTTGAACCTCGTATTCCTGTTCTATTGGCTGTTCTAAGCAGCAAGAATGGTGTTCCGTCAGCAGAGGAACCTGCATTAATGGTGTCTTGTAAATTTTAGTACTTGCAGAAAGGTGTAATGAGAATTTTCAAACCTACAAAGTTGGAAAATATGCTAAAAAGCGGTAACATATTTTTGAAGCCTGACATTCTTTTAATGCTTGGTATGGACAGTGACTTGCAATGAACAATAGCCACTCCAAACCCTCTCCTATAGCTGTGCTGGTCACAAACAGGGGTCTCAGCAGAGCAGGAAAACCAATGTCACAGAACAAAGGAACAAAAGCTGCTTCTACCTGGAGCTTCCTTTTCCAGGCTCCTCTGGAGCCTGTGCTCATGGGTTTGCTTTGCAGATCCTTAGAGCCAGAGCTCTTCCCTCCCCCTGGGATGAGCAAAGCCCTCCCTCCCCACCAACAGAGAAGAAAATCCAGCTATCAGTTTCTTCCTTGCCATTTCTTGCAGGGTGCTGGTTCCCCTCCCCTTGAACAAACATCTCTGCCTACCAGTTAGATCACCATTCTTCAACATCACCTTTCCACAGGCAGAAGGGCCTCAGGGCACTCTGTACATGCAACTTCCATCTGGAGTCATAGAAAGAATAAAGCCAGACTCTAGTCAAAATTTTATTTAGCATAAACCCCACACCACAAGACACCACCTTCCCTTGCCCACTCATGCTCTCTGCATCGCCCCTGCCCTTCCACTGTAGCAAGCTTCTTTCCCACTGGACAAATGGGATGAGTGAACTAATCCAGGTGAAAACAGAGCTTCTTTTCCCAATGTACTTGTGACTTCTCCTTAACTGCCTTCTTAAAGGAAAAAGAATATATCCTGTTGGTTGCTTTCAGCACGGAAGAGCCAGTGCTCACTTCTGTATCTGGAAGTGGTTGTTTAATAATCTAAAGTCAGGCACCTGTTCTAACATCTATATAAATCAACAGCAGATGTGATGAAAACCCTCTAGGCAGCTGAGAAGGAACAACTAGGAGAAACAGTTTTGGTCAGGACCTTATGAAGTGTTTTCCACAAGTAAATCTCAGAGACTGCTGGTGCTTTTGAGTTTTATCTGCATCAGAATTGACCAATTGTGAGTGAGGTATAGCTCTCCATGACTGGCTTTTGACAGCACTTTACCAGCAGCTTTTATGGCATCTGTAGGTTAAACCATGCTTTGAAAGGACTCTACTTCCTTTCGACATCCTGGTATAACCACCTATGCCAAGGGAGTTAATGTGTCAACTTAAAAATCCCAGAGAACAATCGGCAGCAAAGGCACTGCTGGCTCTAATTCTCTACTGAGTGTCTCTAAGATGGCTCCTTAATCCAAACTTCCAATTTCCTCCCACGGAGCATGGCTAATACTTGACTTCTTCCACCCTCCACCAGCTGTCCCTGCGCAGATGATGCTCTCCAGGTAAGGCTGTTCCCCATGCACTTGCTGTGAAGAAATCTTACTTTGGATTCCACTAGCATAGTTGGACTTTTCAGCTTGCAGACAGCTTGTCTGCCTGGCCTAACTGACATACTTCTGACCACAGTTTCATCTCACCTAGTTGTCACTTACCAGCATGCTTAGTATTCTTCAGCTCCAGACAATCCATGCCCCTCCCTCACCGCTTTCCAGGATCTTTGTATTCTTGTCATTATCTAGTGCTGCCTTTTATTCTTCTTGCTTTTTCTTTTTACTGTCACCTCTCATTACACATCTTGAAGAGAGTGAGTTTCCTGGAAGAAGGCTTATAGAAAAAGATCTTGCCTCACTATCTGACCAAGTAAGGGAGCCAGGAGCTATTTACATGTTTTCTGATAAGCTGTGAGAACGACCTGATGTCCTGTAAAGTCCACAAGGAATTGGCTTTGTGTTGTTCCATATTTCTTGCTTGTCTATGCTTGCCCAATTCTAATCAACTAACAGTATTAAACATACCTTTACATACTGTTACAACTATTTGGAGGAAAAAGCAGTATCGTACTCTTGAATTTAGCCATTAAAGAGATTATATTGCCAATACTGAGCACTTAAAAATCATGCAAATGACTTTAAAGTATGACTTTTTACATATTAATTACCAGTTAATTTCTTCCTGAACTATTAGGTTACAGCTGCATCTCATTTCTAAGTTTTTTCATGCAACCATTAGGGCAAAAACTATATTTTATAATATATTATTAATTTTCATTATTTTTTATCAGGACTTCAATTGGGGGTTTGTTGTGGTTTTTTTAATTGGTTTTGTTTGTCGGTTATTTTAAGGTTGACATTTTCTTTTGTTAACATAACTTTAAAGATCTGGAATCTTGCAAGAAAACCCCAAACCAGAAAATGCCCCCGTCACATACACGCACACACAGAGCAGGAGATGGTTAAGACCAGCGTCTGGCCATACCACCGAGAGCTCTCACTGCCCTGGCACGGGGCAACTGTGTGAATGGGGGTGCTCAGCACTTTGCTTTCACTGTGGGAAGAGGAGAAGGCAGCCAAAACCAACCGTTCAGATAAAGCATCAGCAATCCCCAGGTAGCGATCAGCCCTGTAGGAAGCATTAAGAGTAAATCGCGAGCCGACCTAGGCCGCGCAGAGGGAAGGAGGCGGCAGGCTCAGAGGCAGAGCTGCCCGCTGCTCCCCAGGGCCCACGTAGCTTGTGGTCCCTTCTGGTAGTCACAAGTCCTGGGAGGGAAATGCAAGGAAAAACTGGCACATTACTCCCAGACATTTCCCTTTCAATAAGGGACCTTTGCATATTACGAACACAGCAGATTTCTGAGTGTTTCCTGCTCTGTAGCTAAGAGGTATAAAAGTAAGACCAGGCTATGAGATGACTACTAGTGGAAAACCATTTGCTGTCAGCAATGTGCATGACCACTTCTGAAAACACAGCTGAAACTCTCTCGGAGGCAGATCCTGAGATTTTGACTGTTTTTACTCGGACCACATTCAAATCAGCCTGTGCTGACAACAAACAAAACTAAGCCAAGCCACAGCCTTGGGAGAAGACGCAAGCAGCTGTGAGAAGAGAGCAGGCTAACTGCCTCTGCAGAGGCTGCCAGCTGCTTTCAGGGACCAGGTTATTGCTCTGGTGGGAACTCTCCTGTTCCCACTAATTTCATTCTTTAATTTTTCATTAGATACTTGACTTGTTATGACTTTCAAAGTGCCTAATTCCAAGTTTCATCTTACTAACAGCACTTATCAAGCCCTCGCACTTAGAAAATACCTCTAACACACCTGCTTTGAAACTCAGTTTAGATTACCACATAAAAACTACCAATTTGGTCAGCTAAAGTTGGTTGGTTACCTGTCAGTCCTTGACAGTCCCACTCATCCTGTCTCTGACATACACCTGGTGCAGTGCCTGTTGCAAGCAGATTAAAGGAATATCTGTTAATTTTTGGTTCTTCTAACTGTTGAAATAAAATCCTGCTATGGACACATTTCCTGAATTTTGAAAAGCTTATCTAGGTGCAGTTTGGACATAACACTGACTTTAAAGCACTACAGGTACACCATATGCAGAAAAAACATCCACACAGGGAGCAATCAGATGGCAAGCTTCCTGCCAAGGAGCAAATTCCACTGTCTTGACCCAGATGAGCCTGACACTAATACAGTACCTTGAAGATGGTAAAGTAGAGGCCTGAAACACACGACTCCCCACGTCCACCTGCCGCCACACCAAATCTCAGTCCCAATGCTTACATGTGAAAATCCTTCTTAACTTTGTTTTTGAACAATCGTACTCGTTCATATTCCGGTGAGCTGCTGACGGAAACGGTGCAAGCTCTGTGCAGTTCTACATGCGATACTTTATTCAGCTAAACATTACTGAACTGTTCTTTCATTTTGCAGCACTCGAGTAGTGCTGTAAAGGGAATACAGAACTCCACAGAACAGGGCAAGGGGAGCTGAGGAAGCGGTGGGGCATCCTCTGCTTACAGGGGCAGGAGATGAAGGAATAAATGAGGAAGAAAGAGGTGCTGACAGCGAGACCTCGGGAATGGGTAAGGTTGCCAAAAGTGTTTCTGGGTGCTGGCACTACTGAAAGGTTGGTGCTCGCTTGCTGCCTATGCGAAAGGGAAGGGCTGGCTGAAGGAAGCCTCAGAAGCTGGCCTTAGGCTGCAGCATCAATCACTCCAGCTGCTGCCTGCAAACAGTATCTGGGGTGAGCACCACAGGCTAGAGTAGCCCAGCTGCTCACTCAGGGACCCTGGGGGACAGCAGCAGGGCTGACAGATGCACGAAAGGCGCGTGAACTGTGTGGCTCCTAGGCAGGTTGCAAGTGCTGAGGGAAGTAACATTTCGGAGCACGAGGTGCTGCACAAGTGTATCGTAAATAATCACTCCTGTACCACAGACCTCGCAGTTTGAGGGGAAGCATTGCACTCACAGCCCCGTTAACAGCCTTGACCTTGAAATGGTCCTGAAAGCAGGGCTGCAGAGGAACTAAGCAGCAGAACATTTGCAAGTAGCTGCATTCAAGCGGAAAGACAACCCTCCAGCAGGTCCAACACGGGATTGCCTACCGCTGCACAATTCTGCTGCGCCGCAAAGCACGGTACCTCTGGGAGGGCAGCTCACCTCTCCACGACCCCAGGCTCAGCCAAGCAGCACTGCGAATTTGAAAACACACTGCACTTGCACTGCAGAAAGAGCCCGCTGGCTTACTCACCTATGAGAGCTCGGCGTGCAGCACCCAGACCGCTCCCCGATCAGCACTTTCTTGATGCAAAATGGCAGCTGTACTGACAGATGCTAACAAGATGTTTCCCTGTGAAAAAGCAAGGATGCTTGTGGGTTTACTTTAAGACAGTCATTGTCAGCAAAGTCGCTGTAATGCTTTCTAGAGAGCCTGGGAGATTTTTATGCTTGTTCATTACAAGGTCTACCAACTGCTGCAAAATAGCAAGGGCTGTAGTAACAGCATTACACATTAAGGATGGCTTTAATTACGTAAACAATATCTATGCAAATGCGAGATAACATCTTCTGCATGAAAGGCAGGGTTGGTTTATTTGCTTCTTATCCTCACAGTATGGAATCTTATTGCTTCTTATGATGCAATATTCATTTGGTTAAACTTAATTTAATTACTTTGCTCGGTAATTAAGTGAACATTTCTTAAATAAAAAAACCAACAGTATCATCATGAAATATTTCTACCATGGTGGCTCCTAAAATATCTCCATCAGGACTAGATCCCTATTGTTCAAGAGGCTCTGAAAAAAAAAATACACAAGAAAAACAGGGCCAGACGACCCCATCTGCCTTATAATGCGAGGAAGGCACTGCTGAATGGCAGGTGCCCGACATCTCTGGAAATGGCAGTAGAGGTGCCTGTCTGGCGCTAAAAGCAAATTTTTTCTCAATAATATATTACTTCGAATACCTTGGCCCAGGTGTCATGCCCAACACTACACCATAAATCACTAAAGCAGCTTTTGTTTCACAGCTTTTCTTTAGCTTTTTCAGTCTGTTTGGTTAAACCCTCAAGCATCAGCCAGTAAATTTATAGTAACGATACTCCCATGTAACCCAAGTCACCGAGAGGTAACGTAGCTTGACCGTGGTAGTGGCTAACTAGTGGTTCACCCTTAACTACACTGCTGTCATAACTGTGCTAAGTAGTTGGTCTCCTGTTTGAGTAGGAGTAAACAGATCAGCCCCTTGCTGAGTCACTGGCACAGTCAGAAGAACCCCAACATCCTGCCACTGACAGTGATGCTTAAGGCACAGTGCAGAAGGGAATGGGAGTCTTCGACTTTTCTACATGAGCAGCTTCCCCTGATTTGGTCCGGCCAACCAGGCTTGACTATGGTTTGAGGAAAAAAGCAAGCATTAACTCTAGATTAACGAAGCAGGCATGGAATAAAACTGCTTGATTATGACTATTGCAGAATATCATATGTAAGGTACAACGTTACTTACACGCACGCTGAAGAAACAGAAACAACGCCACAGATTGCCAGGACAAAGGTTACCAACACAACTTCAGTTTAGTCCTCTACAGACCATGTGGCACAGTCTTGATTCCTTATTTCTCCTGCATGAATTTATCAGTGAAGCTCATGCCCAGACTCTCCCTTGCAGCTCTCAGGAAGAGATTGCTCCCAGACTCCCTCTTCCAGCTGAACGACAAAGGAAACATTCAGTGTGGGCCAGGAGAACACATACCCTACAGAGAGTTACACAAGCATTTGTGAGACAGCACTGGAATGCCAGCAAACAGGATCTTTGGGTCTAGCCCCAGCTCTGAAGGCAGAGAGCAGCCTAAGTCATCGCAAACAAGAGGCCAAATCACGCCAGCAGGTAGATTTGTTTTGAAAGGTGATAAGGCAAAGCAGATGAACCTCGCTGCTTTATAAGCCATGGCTCTATTCCCAGCTCTGTATGCAGCCCACTTGCTGGCAGTTTATCTGCAAAATAGGTGAATGACCATTGCCTCCCTACGGGAAGGATAACTGGCTTTTAGGAGTGTAAATGCTAACAGCAGCAGTGGAGCTCGTGGGATTGGACATCACGGACTTCCGGGCAGCAGTAAACAGTATTATGAGTGTATCTTACTTCTCCCCCTACACTCGCTCTTCCCTTGTCATTCTGTGGGCTGGCAGGAGACCTGCCAAATGTGTCAGAGCCACATGAAATGCATGACACTTGTGAACCCTGACCTTGTGGCGCCTAGGCTGACGGTCAAGTCTAAGACACAGACCAACCCAAAATTAAATGATGAAGGTCCTACCCAGGCCATAAGGGACTGCAGATCTGCTCTCAGTGTGTTTGTTTATTCTGTGATTTTTAAATCAAAAAAAACCCTGTAGTAACAACAAAGCTTTTGAATTCTCTGCTATGTATAGCAATTCTCTTATATCTGCACCCTGCATGTGCTTGTTGATGTCAACGCCCTGTAACCGAGAGCCACTGCCGTCTATCACACACAAGTCCTCATTATGTTGCATAACAAATTACCTTTGTTGCCTAACAGAATGGCACAGTAGATTTTGTTGTTGCCTTGTGTAAACTTTAGTCTTGCGAATTCCATTTTGCACTGACGCATTGCTTCTGCCTGACAAGTGCTTTCATTTCTGTTGTTAAGCACTGAGCTTCATGATACTCGGGCAGCCACAGATCCTGAAAAACAAGTTTAGAGATACATAAATACGCCACCACTATGTCTGCAAAACAATCGGCCACGTGGATCCTGATCACTGCCGTAACACTGGGCTTAGAGGCTGCAGCTACACATCCTGGGAGGCAGCACCGCGCATATTCATGGCTAGTGGTCATCTGATGTTTTCAGTCACAAGAAAAAAACAGTAGCATAAAGAAACAAAGAAAGTGGCAGAACAGCAAAGGAATTTTAAACCAACAAAGAATTCATGGTGTTGGCATTTTAATGTAATACTATTGCCTTTTTAATGGATTTATCCAACTGCATTACATTACCTTTTGTTTTCAGTATTTAATTACTGGTTTTAACTGAATAGTATTAGTTGCAATGCTCATCTGTTGAAGAACAAAGTGTGAAAAATGTTAACAAATCCATCCATATGATTAGAAAATGTTAAACCTCACTAGACACTTCTTCTGAGTCGTCTTTATATATGTTCAGCACATATTTCAGGGGAAGGAAAACATTTATTGCCAGGTTTCAAACAGTGTTTCCTTTCTTAAAACGTTTTAGTTGGCAGCTTCTTCTGTTGGCATATGACCAATACTCTGTGTAAGTGGAAAAACAGTGGTGATATCTACAGGCCCGATTTTGCCACTTCTTATAATGAGTAATGCTATCTTATTTTCATATGTGCTGGCCATACCCTCTACTCGGAGCACTACTGGAGGCTCACTGATAGCTGCTCTCTACTTTCTCTGGACAAAATCCAAAGAGGAAGAAACCCCAGTCATTTACAGAAGCAAACCAGTGAAGTCTGAGAGTTGGCCTGTTGGGATAACCTTAAATAAGGGTAGTAAAATCTGGATGCCAGCTTATTTAAAGACACACATATTTTGACGTCTCCTCCTACTCCTTTGAGAAACATACATTTCAGTCTCCAAAATACAGTCATCTCTGACACACTCTCCAAATCGTTCAGCAACAGGTGAACCTGCTTTTTCATCAGTGCTCCTATCTGTCCTAAATGAGTATCATTTCCACTGCTCACCCCATCTCATACATCGCCAAGCAACAGTCATCAAATAAATCATTGGAGACACTGTTGGACGATGTGTGAATGAGTTACTGCTGAGGGACTGGGTTTTGTCTCTGTTTATTGGCTGTAGTTAGAAACACTTCAAGCCAAATTTCAATTACAGAGGATAAAATAAAGGCTAGCTCAGTCTGAGCTTTTTAAGACATAATTGTACTTCAGTAAAGTAGTAAGACATGGTTGTTTTCAGATGTTGCTGCTCACAGTTGATGGTGCTAATACAAAATCTACCTGGTTATTACTGTAAACAGCTTCTTAAAACCTTCATGGGAACAGGTAGCAGTGGTCAAAGGTGGAAACAAGGTGTCTGGATGCTTGAGGTACAGGACAGTGAAAAAGTAAAGTATCTTTGTAGGATCCTGAGATATGTGAGCACCTCACAGCTATCATTATGTGAAACTGTACAGCTACTCTTTCAGCTTACGGAAAAAAATCATGAGCAGTGCTAAGTGGTTCTAGGAAGGAAGGGCAGGAGATTACAGCCCTGCCTGCTTCAGGGTAAACCACCAGCCCTCAAGCTGTTGGCTACTTCATCTTCACAACGATGCTGTTGATACAGTGCCTGGGAAAATTCAAATGAAGAGTGAAGGACCAGGACTTTTCAGGACAGAGAAGTGGGTAAGAGAAGACTTGATAAAAGCACACCCTGCAATGAACAGGATTAATACAAGATACGGGAGCTTCGCTCTTTCATGTCTTGGTGTTTGAACACAGGGTTAGGCACGGAAATGGAAAGAGTGGAAAATTCAAGTTCTGAGGAAAGGAAACACTTTTTCACACAGAAATTTAAGGTGAGTCTAGAGAGAGTCTAGACATTAGCAGGAGCGGATAGTAACTCAAGTCCTGCGTATGCTTAACATGTTTTGACACTAACACATATTGTTTAAGTCCCTGTTGTCAGCTCCGGGCTGACTGGTTACCCCCTTTTAATAATACAAGAACAAGACAACTTCAATATAATTTGAAAGGCAAAATTTTAAATTATAAAATCCCTTTCCATACAGCACATAATTAACCTATGGAACTCATTCCCACAAGATTTAAATTGAGCTGAGACTCCTCTGCATCCAAAAAAGGATTGGATGTGTATTTATAAACTGGCCCAATTCCACTTGGGGCAAGGGCAGTAAACATTCAATTAGGTATTTGTAAATGATCCTTTTAAAGCCCCTTGGAGAACATGCCAGAAGGCCTAAGGACCTCAGCAATGAGGAAATGCAGCGTGACATACCCAAGAGGCAGTAATTCACCGGTGCTGTATCTTAACACTCGATTTCTCTTCAACAAAAGGTGTAGCTGAAATTTCAGCTCCACTGAAGCTGGCAGCAACGCCCTCGGGACTTCACCTGCAGCTTTGACTAGCGTATGCGCCGAGTGTGACACGGCGTATGCACAGAGCGTGGTAACGCACAACGACTCGTACTTGCCTACGACCGAGGTTTTCTTACACCTGCTGACCTCATGAAGTGTTAAGATTCGGAGTCCTTTTGTTGTCCAGCAGCTCCAAGTAGAGTCAGGGCCCCTCCGTACCGGACACTTTACCAATACACTTGAGAGAAATTCTAAAATGCTGTCTATATATGTATATATTTATTCTATTTTACCGGCGATGTCAGCAGAGCCGCCACGTCACCTGGCTCCCGCAGCGGGAGGAGGCGGGGGACGGCTGCGGGACCGGGACGCGGACAGGCGGGGCGGGGCTCCCCGCCGCCCCCCCTCCGCCGCACGCCGGAAGCGCGGCTGCCCCGGGCTCCGCCCCGCGCGCTCGCCTCAGCCGGGCCCGCCCCATGGCGCCACCTGGCGGGCGGCGGCGGCAGCTCCGCGCGCCCTCGAGGCGGTGGCGTGCCTCGGTCCGCCGGGCAGCGCGGAGAGGGCTCGCGCCAGCCGTCCGCCGGCAGCGAGCACCGCGCTCACCACACGAGACTAGTAATGGCCTAAAACCCCCGCTGGTTTCAGGGGACATTGCTTTAAGGTCCTTCGACACAGAGTCACTACACCATAAGCAGAACAGAGAGCGGTCTGGATAACTGAGGTTATGGAGCTTTTCGTTCCTCTGCTCAGCCAACACACAGAAGTCTTAACGTGGAATCACTTAGTGAAATAACATACTCCAAACCAGCCTAAATGGCAAAACAACAGTGGAGCATCACGGAAAGCATGCTCAGCCCAAGACAGATACTCAATCTGGAAGCAGAACGATTTTTCAGGGGAGCACATACTCGCCAGCACAGCGAAGATGACCGTGGAGGAGTCTCCTGTGCTCATACAAACGCAGACACGGTAAAGTAACGCCTGAGAGGGTCAAGGTGTTGTGCTGCGTCCAACGGCTCAACACCCCGGGGCAAAGGCTCCCGCACGCCACATAGGCAAAGACAAGAAGTTTCAATCTTTCGCTAGGTCCTGCTGTCACAGCCCCCCGCCTATGTGCCTTCAAATGAACATCCGTAATGCCCAAACATCGTACAGAGGCGCTGCCGGATGCAGCAGCTGGGCAACCGCTCTCTGGTGGGCAGTCGCTAACAGCCCGAGGCTCTGCTCTCTGGCGAACTGGCCCTTTTCTTAACATTCAAGCTGCAAACCAGTGCTCAGTGCTAGATCTCCAGGTCTACTGAGAGAATTCCTCACGCCTGGGGTAAAAAACAAGTTTCTGTTACCATGAACCAAGGTGTATCTACCCATCTGTTCCTTAAAAAAAAAAAGACATATTAAATGTTCTTACAACATCCAGGCTCCAGCAACGTCCAAAGCCTTTCCCGCTGTGTCTCTGTTTTTCACCTACATGTGCTACAGCCTTTCCTGGCCCAATCTCCCGTCAGCTGCTTTAGGCTAACACTGCGGGTGGGAAGGCCAGGCTGGGGGCAGTCTCTCTGCACCTCAGTGGGAGGGTGAAGGGGATGGGACTAGACTTTGGGACGGAAGGGACACATCCTCCTGTAGCTTGGCCATGGGGCAAGGTAGCCTGAGAAGTGGCTGAATGGTAATGGAAAACCCCTGGGAGCTGTGGGCTTGTCTAAGATGCTCAGTGCAGCTTATGCCATCAAAGGGAAAAGTTCAAAGGCCTTCTGGAAGGAAAGCAAGCGGTACGCCCTTGCACCTCCTTGGAACCCCGTTAACAGTAAAGGCAGCCTTAGCAGCCTTTGCTGGAAACAAAGAGCATTACCAGCAAAGCACAGGTGACTGAAGAAGCAGCAAAGGAGACCTGAAAGCTGATGTTGCTCTTAAAAAGACAAAGCAGCATCCAGGCAGGAGCAGAGAAGGGAACCTAGAAAGGAAAGACAACATTCAAAAAAGCTAATTGAGGAGAAGTGCTGGAAACCAGGAGAAGACAGATGGGAATTCTACCATTTTTGCCTCTGCAATTCATCTCCACCTTCTAGGATACACTGACCCTCCCTGCACAAATCTGCCAGGAAGGTGTTTCTGCACCCTACACAGAAGGATTCCTTCACCTCTGGGCAGAACTCACTTTCTCTTCACAAGGATGGGGAAGTTAAACATTAGGCCTATGTCCCAAGGTCTGTCTTCAAAATGCAGCCAAGGTTGCTGGTTCCTCACCACTCTAGCAACATGCGTGTCCCCTTCAGGTCTCTGTGGCAGGTCCATAGTAACAAGGCAGGTCTGAGGCCAGGCTGCCACATCAGTCTGTGAGTTGGGGTCCACATCAACATGGTTCATGGCCAGACACAGGTGTGACCATGGCTGGAGACCACAATCCCCGTCACGTAGCTCAGATCAAGGCTGGAGACTCCAGGATGAGCTGAAAGAGGCTCCTGGGCCATGGGCAGGGGTGTGGGTGGAAGCCCCAGGTGAGGCTGTTCAGGCTAATAGGGTCCATTAGTGCTCTCAGGGCCCTGACACAACAAGAGAGCAGCTTTGTTGGCTACAGGCTTGCGGCAACTCCAGAGACCTCGCTAATAGGCAAGAAGGGATCTAACAGAAAATGGCTGATAGAAGCACAGGGAGAGATCGTGCTGATGCTGCTGGCTGCGGCAAGACAGTGCTGTATCATGGCCCCACCAGGTCTCAGCGGTAAAAGCCCAGCTTCCCCAAAGATAGCACTTGGAATGGCAACGGCTCCCTTCTGAAGTGACTAGACAGAGGGCCATCACCCATATCCTAGGAGACAAGACGAAGGAACAACATATTTTGAGAGTAACTGCAAAAATCAAACACATTATTCCAGTATTTTACAATGGTGTATATATAAGCCCACAATTAAGCAGGGTTTGGAGAAGCAGCTACGAGTTTCAGCAGCTTCCAGTTCCATTTCAAAACCAATACATGCTCTGGCTCCTTGCATTTGCAGTCTGACTTTTCCAGACGGTTCAAGCTGCACTATGCTGGATTTCCTTAGCCTCAGCCCCTCTGGAAAACATTCCATGTGCACATTGCAACTCTCCAGATTTCATGCTCATTCCAAATCTGCAAGTACAAATATAGCAACATTCCACTCCTCTAATGCACACTTACAAGATGTACTGAAATGTCAGATGTTAAACGGTACAGAAAAGCACTTTACCACGTTCCTGTTGAAGTGCAATGTAACAGAGAAGGCAGAAATTACTTTAACATCTGTTGATTTATTAGATCTGAATCTCCTTTCATCTGGCAGCAGTAGAGCTATTAACGCTGCAACAGCTTCTTCAGAGCTTGCAACAGTGCACTGGTAAATACACACCTCCAGAACAATCTCATTTCTGCAGGATTTTAAATATGACTCCCTCTGCCCAAACCAGAGCTGCCAGAGCAGAGGAATTATAGGAAGGTGAACCCAGCAGAGAGGAGTGGACAAGCAGGTAATACCCCTGTTGCCAGGAGGAAGCAGGGGTGAGGCTAGAAAGCTTCCTACCGCTGTAGCTATTGTCTCACTGCTTCCTTTGCCGCACAGCTAGGGAAACCATCGATGACGCAGCCGGTGGGATGGAACTAACTCAGCAGCAGTTGCAAGGCTCTGCCAACCTGATCGGAATTGGTTCTTGACAATTAGTATTGCTGAGTCATTCAAATGAAAGAGATGCAGGGTCATTCCCCATGGTTGGTATTGTTTCTCCTGCTACTAAAAACAACAGTTGGCAATATTCCTTCTGCACATTTGTATTACCCGGAAAACCCAACTCAGCCAAAAGTTTTGACATGACAGGATTTTTTCTTCCTCCTGGATGGCAAACAGAATATTCTGACATACTAAGAGTCTTCAAAATGAAAAAATCAAGTTTTTGTTCTGATAAATTTGCATTTTCTCAAGGAGTGGAGAGCCAGGGAATCACTTTGTTAAAATTTCCCAGTCGGCTTGAATAATAAGGATATGACCTCCAAGAAGTCAACTGTGACATGAACATTTTCTCATAACAGAAGATACAATTACTGCCTTATTGTGGGTCTTAAGCAATGCGACTGATATGTTGTACATTGTCCAATGGAGCAAATGTGCGTTCAAATGGCAGCTTCTTATCCAAACCCAAAACTCAATCTAAGGGCAGCTGAGGTGGGAGCTCACGTGTCCTTGCACCACCTCTGGTCCTGCCCTGCTGCAAGGTTTCTAAGAGGACAATTGGAGCTTTCTACCAATTAGGGATGTAGCCTACGTCCTCTTAGAGGACATTTAAGAAGGGGAATAGCTGTCATGGGCTCTTGCATTGTTAGCACATCTTGCTGATGGGTTGGCTTTGGCAAGGGTGTCAGATGTCCTCCAAACTGGCCCATTGCTCCCTTCCCTTCCAAGGGCATGGGTACAAATCCGCCCTGACATCAGTCAGCTACAGCAGCTGTCAAAACCCTTAGGCTGCAGAAATCGTGAGGACAAATTTGCTTGGAATTGAATTAGAACTTCACCATGGGATAAGCACCAGGTTAAGCTGAACCACCTCAGGAGCATCCTTTAAACAAGCAGTCCTCAGTTCTCCTTCTCTGCAGGAAGCCTCTTGACTTCGGCATATCACTTCACTGAAATTCTGTCACATTTTCCTAATGTTGAAATTATAAACTGCCAGACCAGATAAATAGAGGAACAAAATAAACTAACTGTACAAGAAAGAAAAGCTTATTTTGTGTCTCTTCTGATTTTGTTAGTAATGTTTCTTTCTTTTTTCTAGAGTTACTTGCTGAGCTGGAAAAAAATTCCTTGTTGCCTAATCTGTACTTAATCTGATGTTTCTTTCTATGTATTTGTTATACGTTCTTTCCTTTTTTTAGTCAAGCTTACTCTGTAAATGCAAGTTCTCCACTCTGTCCCAGCCAAAATATACGCTGTATTAGTGAGAACTAACCTCTTTGGTACTCAAGGAGTGAGTCTCAAGGGATTTTTCTTCAGCAGAAGGTCTGTAATACTATGAGCACTAACAAATACTGCAATACATGTCTCTCATATTTTGTGTACAAAATTTAAACTTCTCACAGCTGCATTTCTGGCTGTGATCTCCGTGGAGATGTCACCGACAATTTTCCTCACGGCAAAGGGAAACATACGACCTAAGGTGGGACTTGCATGGCTCCTAGAGCACACTCATGCTGCAGCCGAGCAGCCCCTTCTGCTGCCTGGAGCACGGCATCTCGCGCGGCACACTGCAGTGCTGCCACGCTGGAGGTGCCGTGGCTGCTTGCTCCAAACAGCCGCTGATCTCAGTGGATTTGGGATCAACCCTTCCATCTGGAGCATGAAACCAGTGGTGACCTGAAATTGGAGTATAGCACAAAAAGTCCTGAAACGTTTTTCTCCATCTGTCTGTGTTAAGTCCAGCTAACTTTTGCCATCTTCTGGAGGAAGGGAATAAAATTAGGATGCTCAATTATATTTGTGCTTTATCAAACTCGAGGCATTGATTAATCTATTACAACCCCTTCCTCTGGTCTTGCTGAGGCAGATATTGCAGCTGCCCCAAGAAAGCTGATGCTGTGCTGATGTTGCACCCCTTTCTTTTACTCACTTGAGGCTCTAAACTGAGGATATGACTTCATTTAGCCGTTTGCTGTTTATTCTCTGTTCTCACAAAGATCACTAAGTTTGCAGACTTTTGGCTGGGGGCACTTTTTAACCATTTCATCCCCAATTCTCCAATGGTGTTTTGATTCTGCCTCAGACTCTAGAAGCAGCTTTTATCCAGCTGGTTTGTTCCATTGTATCTCCTTTTTTCTCTCCTTTTATTAAAACATGGGAAAATTTTTTACTCTATCCATCACTTTACCACCTCAGGAGTTCTAACTTCCACTTTTTTACTAATATTTAGCGATGACAGCCCTGATCTCCAGTGGCTTGAGGATGCCTAGCCCTTGACCCAACTGGGGTTTTAGGTCATTATAATGCCCAGAGGAAGGTCAGGGATGAGGTCAAGATAAAGGAACACCCAAGACATAGACAAGGTAGGGGACTCTAAAGAGGCCAAGAGTTGGAAAGCAACAATTGGGGAGGTACCGTGAACTAGAAGAGGTCGGACCCAAGTGGACAATAAAAATGACGCCTCTGGAAAAGGCAGGATACGGTATTTCTTTCTCCCTATCAAGCCCAAGTATGCAACGCTGAACTCAATATGAATTTGCCATTGACTTCACACTGGTAGACTATGAGCCGTTTTCACCACTGTCTTCATGAGAAATGCCCCCATGGTACACAGGGCACATTTGGGGTTTCCTGACAAGATTTTCAGCATTGCAGCCTGCTGAGAACTGCTCAGTACCAGAGCAGTGGTGCATTTCCCCTCAACTGAAATAAAAACCTCCTTTGCAGGAGAGCTGTGCTTTCCCATGGATAGTGAACTCACTTCCTTCTGTTTTGTTTATAGCCATATGGGAGGTTTTTCCTCTTCCATTCCCTTTTCCAAAAGCAATGAGACAATAAGACATTGTTAAGTGTTAAACATCTATGTTTCTGTTTCTTGTCTTCATAACAGGACTATTAGAATGATGAGGAATGAAACAGGGAAATGATGAGGGAGAATGGCAAAATTTACTTTAAAGATTTTTATCCGAAACAGCAGAAAAGACATTCAGAAATGGTCCAGCAATGGCTGGAAGCCATTTTTTCCAGAAAAAAATACAGATTAGCCATGTCATGTTTAATGAACCTGTGAACCACGCTTGAACTAGAAAACTTTGTACCCTAGAAAAGGTGATTTGAACAATGCCAGCTGTAACAGGGAATAGGAACGAAGCATACAGGTCACTAACAAAATGCAGAGGTGCTGTTTCTAACACTACCAGGAAATAAAGAATGCATCACTGATGTACAAACACACCGATCCCTTGGACTCCTCCAAAGGGTGCCCTCCCTGGAGGGACAAGGGACAAACGCAATCATGGAAGGATACGAGGATGCCTTTGGAGAAGAGGAAGCTCTCCACAGTGTATGGAAGAAAACTAAAGGAGTCTGACCCTCCTTACGCCCTGGGGAGAACTTCTAAGGCGAGACAAAATGGAGCTGGAATGGCTCACACAAAACTAGGAATCAGTGCAAGCCCAGGAGCCAGCTGTACAGGTACACTTACCCATGCAGACATCCAGCAACAAATCAATCAGTGTGCGAGATGAGGAAATTTTCCACTATCCTCAACACCCCGGGCATGGTGAGTGTGACAGTTTGACCTCAAGCAAGAGAAGAACACACGCAGGGACCGTGGGCAGCTTTGAAATTAATCTTATCGTCAGCTAAGACGATCCAGAAAACACGTATTTGGTTTAGTGAGAAGAGTCCGCCCAGCGCACAGACAGGTAGACGGCAGGGAGATTTGGCAGCACACCTGCTCCAGCGGGCATCAGAAATTCCTTGGGATGCTCAGCTGTCTAAAGAAACATGTGTCACCCCAATCTGCCCAAGCCAGAAATCTCATTTATTGCTCCTGTCTGCCCAAGACAGCCTCTCCAAAGCCAGATGGATGATCATGTCCGAGCCATTTTTGCTTGCCGAGCATGTTATTCCTCACACAATCACAGAGCACGGCTTACTGGGCATGACTATAAATAGTCTTAGTCAAAGGCATGTAGCTGATGGTCCCAGTAGTGCCCAAGCCAAAGGTAGAAGATGATGTTAAAATAAGAAAGGGCCTGTTATAAAGAAGGCAGATAGATTCTGATGAATATTTAGCATTGTTAAACTATAGAACAGATAGATTAAAAGATCACTCAATGAATTTTTTAGTCAAATATAGTTTGAAAAGTTATGCCATTTTACTAGCAGGTTGCATGTAGAGGGACAGGCAAGGCAAAAACAATTTTTAAAAAACCCAACTAATTTCACAATAAAACATTTGACGTGATTTGGATCAGCCAGTGCAAAATGAAAATGTTGCCATGAACATCAAGATAAGGAAACGGCGATTGCAAACAGCAGCGATGTCTCAGCGGACAGGCCCGAGGTGGCATCAGGTTGCCCAGAAACACCGTTTCCAGCTGCGAGAAGGCAGGACAGGAACGAACAGCAAGGCGAAACAGAAAGCCCTGGCTCACAGCGCGGCACGTAGGAAGGACATTACTGCTGCTGGACACATGGCAGCGTGGGGAAAGCTGGGATTCTGGGGAACAGTGCGAGATCCCCAGAAAGACTGCAATTTCTACGTAATTGTATTTATATAATTACATGCATATGTGTGTATATATATAGCCATCAAAGAAAAATCCTCCCACAAACTTCAATATGTAAGTAGTAGCCTTTACGTCTGTTCCAGGCTTTGTTCTCCTAAAGTGAAAGCTGCCAGGTTACACAAGAAAATGTCATTATTTTTCTTGCTGCTCTCCTCTTTCCTATCTCACATCCTTCCTTCATTTTTTCCTCTCTCCTTTTTTCACTTCTTCCCGCCCACCCCCTATTCCTGGCTCTCCCTAACTCCCCTTATTAGCATTTCATCTCTCCACTCATTCTTGCTCCTTTCCTGCTGCTTCTGCTCTTCTCTCTCATTCCCAGTCACTCATTTCTTTCATACTGAATTAACTCTACCCCTGACAGATGCATCCTGGCATCTATCTGTTTTTAATTGTTGCACTAAACTTAGCTGGACATTTCAGAGAGCCGTGTACACTTAAACTGAGGACCTTTTCAAAGTCTTCATAATTCAACTTGATTCCATGTATTTGATACACAAGCCATATGTTTTTGTGGATCACGTATTGTTTCGCACATGTGAATACTTAGAGAACAGACGTGTATTTGGCTATCAATTGCTTTTGCTTTCTGAGCTGTCAATTAATTTTGCGCTATGTAATAGCATTGATACTTTGAAACGTGCAGAGACTTTCTGCATACTTCTAAAAATACTCTGCAAATGTAACAAATGAGGGCTCACAATGCTGAGTGGGCTTTGCTTGGCGTCCTTTCACAGGTGAAAAAGAAGCACTCACAGGCAGCTCCCCGTCAGGGCTAACTGGGTGGTAGACTTTGAGCAGCATCGCGACCACATTCCTTCTCCATCACCATCAGCCTTGTTAACGGCTCTTCACAGACGCCACCAGTATTTCTAAGGTTTACTGATTCATCCCAGCAAACTCCCTAGAAATGATCAATCAATCTGTTGCGTCCTCAGAACAGATCTAGCAGCCTTTACTCAGACAAAACTTTCCTGCATCGCACCCTAAGTCTATAAAGAAGGGGAGAGAAAAGGGAGAAAATCATAATGGATTCTGGCAAAGGCATGTAAGAATTGACATTTCCTTTTCAGCAGTTAAGGCATTAAACCGAACGTTAAAATCCTACCCTAGGTGCGGGTGTCCCCAGCACATCTTTGTATCAAATGTGTGCCTCTCCAGGGAAAAGTGGACAGAGACTAGCGCTGATCTAAATGGAGGGGAAAAGTTCTCACACTGATTCAATTAGAGTAGTATATGTTGTAATATAGCTTCAAGGGATAACTGAAACTTTTGGAGAGTGCTGCTTTTTTTTTTTTCTTTCCCTTTTTCTTTCCTTTGGCTGCTGCCACATGGAGCTCATTTCACATTTCAACTATAATGTAAGTGATACAGAAAAACAGTTCTCACATTGTGTCAGATCCACTGGTGCCGAATCCACAGGCACCCTCCTTCAAGTAGTCTGAGAATACAGCCGTGCATAGGGCTTTATCTTTTCTACCCTCCTCCTGCCCCACCTGGGTTTCAAGTGGATGAGCTTTCTTTCCGACTGCTAGCCAGAAAATACTAAGTGACACCAGAAAACGATCCACCTCACTCAGTTCTCTGGGAAAAAATACAAAAATGAAATCATGACAGTTGTTCTGTACCTACAGGAATGTGAAGCACAGGATAAAGAGAAAAGTAATATTAACTGAATATGTCAATAGAAGCAGAAATCCATACCCAATATGACGCAGCTGCACTGACTTTGTTACTACTGTGCTGATTTGCACCAGTGCAGCATCAGTCCCGGCAAGTTCTCCGTGAGCAGGACGCCCTTCCATCTGAGGTGGCCAATAGCCTGAAAACATCACAGAAGTATTTTCACAGGAGGCTCTCGGGAACTGGGGCTGCTTCGTATACTGCGGTATTGCAGCAACACTCCAATCCTGCTTGAATAGTAGACAAATATAACCATAGCTTTAAAGATAAACCGCAAAAAAAAAAAATTCCCACTCCTGGAATTCCTGATGGGAGGCGAGCGCCTTCCTCAAAGAAATAACCGGCACCCCGTCTTCCCACTGCACTGGCTCAAGCTGTGGGTGCTCAATGAGTCTACGATTCAGCTCTGCTCTGCTCTTTATTTGTCACTCAAAAGATTAAAGATCTAAATTAAAAACAACCCTGGAGAATTAAGCAATATGTGTTTGTTCACTGTGGAGAGCTCCCCTAGCTCAGTCTTTCCCATTGCGAAATGCCACCCTACCCCCAGAGCTGTGACATTCGCATTGCAACGCCGAAAAGGAAGGTGGCTTCACCCCCATCAAGTCTGGGCAGCCACAGGCTCAGGGATTCAGTTGCAGTCTACGTTTCCGTGTTGGCAATGGAGGCAACGGCACCACAGCTCACCCTCCTGCTGGGATGAGCGCTGAGGCGCAAGGATCAGTCGTCTTTGGGATCTTCCTCGGCTAGTTCAGACAAGGGGAACATGGGGAATCCCTGGCAGTCACGCTGCCAGCACACAAATCCCCCTGCCCAGCTCCAGCGCAGAACTGAAACAGGGAAGGTTCGCTCCCAGGCCTCAGCGAGACAACTCATGTCAGCGCAGATAAAACCAGGACTCCCTTCTTACTTCAGTATAAATGATTTCACTGCACCTTGTGTTCCTCTAGAATGCACTGCACTTGCTTTGCTTTAGCAAACTCTGTGTCTCCTAATACTTTATAAATATTGTTCTTTTTCAAACAGAAGGCATTAGCTGATCATATAAAGAATATTCGGATTCATGTAGGATCTAGTAAACTGTGAGCGCCTTAAACTCTGCTACACTAGGAACTACAGCACTTGGTGATTTTGTTGCATAAATTACAAACTGCTGCTTTAAGCTGGCAGCTATCCTGTGTCCGTGCATTGACGAATGCGAGTAAGGTATGGAAAGGGGTCTTTCCTTAACCCACATCCTTTTTTTCTTTCTTTCTCATTTCACATTTTGCAATCACAAATGTGCTCATTTGCTCAAGATCAATGGACCACACAGGGATTTTTGGGGTTTAAGGAATATAAAATGAAGGCTTATCACCGACAATTTTAGCCCACGCGTACAAAACCATTCGCTATAGGTATAAGGACTGTTGCCAAAGGAGAATTTTTTATAAACGTGTATTGTATCCTGCATGTATTTACAAGAAAATCCGGCCATGAAGATTACTTGACACCTTCTAATTCTCCCGCCACGCGCTGCTCTGCGCACCGCTTCACCAGTATTTGTACTGGGCTGCACTCCAAGACACAGGGACTCGCCCCCACCCGCGGCGCGGGGCGGCGCGGCGCGGGGCGGTGCGGGGCCGGCAGGGGGCAGCGCCGGGCCGGGCGCCCGGAGGGAGGCAAAGGCGGGAAAGGCGGGACCGGGCCCTCGCTCTCCGCTGCGAACCGCGTCATGTGCGACGTCACAGAGGCACGCTGATGAACTCTCCGCCTCTAATAGGAAACAGTTGAGCGTTCTACCAAATCTGTCACTTTTTAAATGAAAACATGAAAAAGGGCTAAGATAAAACAAAACAAAAAAAAAGGAAAAAGTTGGAATAATGCACTTTGATTCAGATATTGAAAAATTTTCCTCAAGGAATGGAAAAACGGACGGGGGAAAAAAAAAGCAAAGCGAAATCTGCTTCTAGCAGCCTGGGCAGACATTCCTCCCTATAATCCCCTTGCTCCCTTCCCGCTCCGGGAAGGGAAAAAAAAAAAAACCACACAACCCTTCTGTGATGGCTCGTAGAGATTTTGGGACCTTAGGATGTTTAAACAAGTGGTTCCTATTTCTGTCCCCGGGTAACTGGTGACTGTCCCAGACAACACTTGGCTGCTCTGGGCTGAACTGAACGGTAGTTTATCAAAAAGGCAAACCACGAGGCTTCCAAACCACGCTGACTGATTTGAGGAAAGAGTGAAAAAGGGCTGTTCCGTGGGACTGCAACTACAGCAGCCAGAGCAGCGGACGGCTCCACAGGAGAGGTGCTCAGTGATGTGTGTTCAAAAAGACCGTACAAATTCTCCTGCTAACTTTAAAATTCTCCTGGTTTTGTTTTGGGTTTTGGTTTGGTTTGGTTTTAAATGTCCCCGTATCCCGGAGGCATCATAGGAAGCAGAAGGGCAACCTGTAGGGCCAGGGGACAGAGAGGCCGCCCCTGCCCCAGCCCCTGCCCCTGCCTGCCCGTCTCGCCTCCCCGCTGCCAGCCCGGCCGGGCGGGCGCTGCGCGCTCCGGTGACATCAGGTCCTTGCCGTGGCAGCCCGTGAGGGCACGAATGAAAGCGACTCGGGGATCCACCGCCCATGGGTCTGAGTGGGGATGGCGGCTGCCGTTGCCAGCCGGCGGGCACCCCCTGCCTCCCCCGGGGGCGATTTCGAAGGCAGGAGAGCTGCCCGCTCGCCCTGCGGCAGCGCGCCCGCCTGGCAGCGGGTGCGGGCTGAAAAGCCTTGTTAAAAACGAATCACGGGCGAACTCTGGCTGCCGAAACCTCGGCCCCTGCAACCTGCCTCTCCCCCGGAACCCCTCCCAGCCTCGCCCCGGGCCCGGTCGCGGCGGGGGTGGTGGTGTCTTCTGCTATCCAGGCCCGTTTGCGGGCGCCTCTGCGGCTTCACAAGCGCTGGGCTGCCGGGGCTACGCGAGCCGCTATCGGCAGGGCGGGCTGCCGCGGGGCTGGCTGCCGGCAGCGCGTGCCCTGCCGTGACTGCCGGTGCCCGGGCGCGGGCAGCGCGTGAGAGCCACGCAGCAGCTGCCAGGGGCGCAGCCGCCGGTAAAGAGCCAGCGCTGTCGAGGGGCAGGGGAGGCTCGGCACGTCGTCGGCAGCACGTGCCTGGTGGGGTTTTCTCCCTGAACATCTCGTTAAAAGCAACACCTGGAAACACACGAGTAGCGAGCGGCTCCTCCTTGTTTCTCCCCCCTTTGATAACTGAGGACATTGCGCCTCTTGTTGTGCCCAGCTTCCCCCTGTCCTTCATTGCTTGTTTGGGTTTTCACAGCACAGAACGATAGGCATAAAAAGAACCACAGATATCGTTGGGAAAAAAAACCCGGGGGAACAGGCGCCGTATCTCGAACAACAGGTCACTGACTTTGCCGTGCAGCGGAGCCGGCAGCGAGCCTCTGCAGCCCGCACCTCTGCCCGCACCGCCTGCCCGGAGGAGTGGAAGGTCGCCCCGCCAGCCTGGAAGTCAGGGACCGCCTCCCCGCCCCCCTCCAGAGCCCGCTTGCCGCGGCCTCAGGGCTTTTTCAGAAACCCCGGCCCCAGCCAGGTGCCGGTGAAATGCCCCGCGGGCTGCCGTGCCGTGCCGACATTCACACTGCGCTGCCTAAGGCCACCGAAAACGGTCCGTGCAAACGAGAAACGTGATGTTCCGGACCGTTACTTCGTAATCGCTCCGAATTAGCTATTCGTGTGGTGCGGGGGGGGAAATACCGTTAGGAAGAGAGAAAGAAAGAAATTAAACGAAAGTAGGTGATCGATCCATCTGCCATCAACACCGCACATTTGCAGGGACCTGCTGGGAGGGCGGGAGCCCCCGCCGATGCCGGGAGGAGTCTGCTCTCTCGGCCAGGCTGCGGAGCCCGCTGGTGCCCGCGCCCACCTGTGCCCGCCGGGGAAGGCGAGCCCGGGACCCCCGGGACTTCAGGGTAGGGTGTGCTCCCTCCAAAGGCAGGGCTGCACGGTGAGATCCCACCGGATGAGATTTCTCACACCATTTGCTCGCTGTGCAAGTTGAGGGAGAGCAAGGCTCTCCTCCCGGGCGCACTGCCTTCGTGCTCCTCGACGCCCTTTCCCCGGGAGACCGGGCAGGTCCCCGCAGTGGGCAGGCTCCCGCAGGGCGCAGCCCAGCCTCGGTGCCCACCGCCCGGCTCCGTGTGCTGCGGCGGGGACCAGCACGAGGTTTTGTCGAAAGCCGAACTCTGCTTCAGGCAGCAGGCGGCTCATTTTGAACGAATTCCCACCAGCCCACCAAATCCTGCAGCTGCTCGTTTGGCTAATAAAACCCCATGTGGTTTCTAAACTTATAGAAAGAAAAGAAGAAAAGATGTCCATCCAAGTAAACTGTAAGTGAAAACTCATTGATTACCTCCGCCTTCCTGTCTCTGATTTGATTATAAGCATTTGCCATCATGTTTTCCGAGTCACTTCTGTGTTGGTTTCCCTCTGCCTCAATCCTGTAAGACTTTTCCAGAAGGGCGGCTGTGATGTTGAGACCAACATACTGTAAACAACCACAAGAAGCAGAGCTAATGTTTTCAATACAGCTCAAGGACTAAAATAAACGCATTGGATTAGGGCAGCCCGAGTGATTGTTTTGCTGAGCGCTTCCCAGGCCGCTGCTGAGCACATCCCCGAGGGCTACCTGGGGCGGGCGGCGGCCCCGGGCGGCGGAGCGGGCGCCGATCCCCGCCGGGGAGCCCCCGCCGCCGCCGGCCCCGCACCCCTGCTGCGGGGCTGATGTTGCAGCAAGCAGTGCCCTTCCAAACCGCGGGGATGCTCCGCACGGCCGCCCCGCACGGCCAGCGGTGGACTCTCGGGGGCGCGCAGCAGTGATGGCGAAGTAGCGGCGGAAGCGCGGAGCGCAGAGCCCGGCCTGGGCCCGGCTCCGTCCCCTCGGCCGCGAGGAGCCCCGGGGCTGCAGGCGCCGCTGGCGGGGCTCTCCACGGTTACCCCGATTGTTCCGGCCCTGACCGTCGCCTACCATAGTGTCGGGCTTTTTCGGCCTCGCAGTATGGGGTTTTTTTTCTCCGCCATCTTCTGTTGCCCAAAGCACCACGCCGGCCGCCCGTGCCCGCCCGGCACGGAGCTGGCTCCCCGCGTCTGAGCGGGCAGGACCGGACCCCGCAGGGCGGGCCTGGCCCCAGCGCCGGGGGGCGAGGGGGTCCCCGGTCCCTGTCCGCCGCCCGCCCCCCGCCCCGTCGGGCCGCCCTCCGGCCGCGCAAGGGCCCGCGGCTCGACCCGGTGCGGGCGGCGAGCCGGGGCCACCGGAGCTCGCAGCGCTCCCGACCGCCGGGGCACGGCGGCCGGGCAGCGGGGAGACGACCGGGAGCCGCGTCCGTCACACACGTAGAGCGGAGATTTTTTTAAGTAACAAATGTACTTTTATTTTTGAAACAAAAATATCGTTTTCGGCTTAACAATAGCCGGATCTCGCTGAATGAAGCCTTTGCATATTTTCCTGTTTTAATTGGTTGTATAATAAACAGTCCTGACCCCGCACTCTCTTTTCAATGAGTTCAGGGTGAAACGCGGACCATGGGACTGGAAATGACTTTTTCACCACTTAAAACACGGACAAGAATACCAGGAATCAGGCGGTATTAAACACGCGCACCGGCCGGGGTGGGAGGCGGGGGGGCAAGGTGAGACCTGTGTGTCTTGTCCCGGAGCACGGCTCTGCCCTGCCCGCATCGTCGCTCACCCGCCCCGGGCACGACGAGAGCAGCCGGGGCGCGACCGCTGCCCCGGGGTCCCTCAGCACCCCGCCGTTTTGCGGCTGCCCCGGCGCCCCCGCCGGGCCGCAGGCAGAGGGCAGCCGTGCCAAGCCATGACGAGCCGAGACGTGCCGTGCCGTCGGGGAGCGCTCCCGGCGCCGAGGGCTCTGCCACTCTCCGCGCCGGCTCAGTGCTCGTGGGCTGCGCAAAGGACCGGAGAGGAAGAAAAACCTACCGCCGCAAAACAGCCCCCCGGGCCTGGCACTGCCCCAGGGGCTGGAGCGACCTGCGGGCGGCGGGAGCCCGCTCAGCCCCGGGGAGCAAACCCTGCCCTTCCCCGAGGGGCAGGGGCAGCGCGCTCCCGCTCTGGCAGGGCCGAGACGGACGGCTTCCACGCCCGCTCCGTGCAGGGAGCAAAGAGCCTCGCTCCTCTGCTTTCATCTCCCGCCAGCGTTGCATAAACCCGGGGCCGCTCCGGCCGGGCAGCGTTCCCTCGCCCCCCGGCCCGGCAGCGGCCCCTGGAGCAGCCCCGCGGCGGGTGGCGGCCCGAGGCCGGACGGAGGCTCGGCGCCATGGGGCTGGCCCGGGGTGCGCGTCCCGCTCCGCGGAGCGTTCCTCCCGCCGGCATTTATGTAGCGGGGAGAGGCCTCACACAAGGCGCAGAGCCGGCGCTTGCCGAGGGACCGGCGCTCTCGTAAGGGGCTGACGGGGCTGGCTGGCGGCGCGGTCCCGGGGGCAGGCGGGAGCCGCAGGAGGAGCTGGCGCGGTGGCCCGGGGCGAGGGAACCCTAAGCCGCCGCGAGCACCCGCTGGCCCGCGCCGTTCGTGCCCATGGGGCCGTTTGCATGGGGGGTCGGTACAGCCACCTTCTCCCGGCCAGCCGCTGCCGTCCCGGGGTGCGGTCCCGATGCTGCACAGCAGCAAGGCTGCCCACTGGCCTGAGCTTGGGGGGCGCGGGGGGACGAGCCTCTCAGGCAGGCTCACGCCCTGCGTGCCCGCGCCTAGGGGTTTGTTAGCGCACGGCGAGGTCCCCGCGGCTCCCCACCGGCCCGGTGCTCGCTGCCCAGGCAGGGACCGGCGAGCAGGGCCGTGATGGCCGCCCCCCCCTCCCCAGGCCGGCGAGACCTGAATGGGAGGCCCGGCCGCTCCCAACAGGACAAGGACTGCCCCACGGCGCCCGGCGAGCGCGGGTAGGCCCGCCCGGGACGCCGGGAGGGCTCCGGCTCTGATTTCCCGTCCCCTCGGTGCCCGGGATGGGGAGAGGCCCGCACCGGGGCCGCCCGGGCGGTCCTGAGGGCAGGGTGGAGGCAGGGGATAGCAGCCGTGCCCAGCACACAGTGGTTGTTTAATAAACCGCACGAGTTTACATTCAGTGCAGCCTCTGTTGATGAAATACAGAAAACGATCGCGAAAACATGCCACAGACGCGACGGCAGCATCGGCCGATTCGGAGACGCGCTGCTGCCGGGCGCGGCGTGGCTCTCGGGGCGAGCAGAGCCCGGCCGGGCACGGGGCGCCCGTCAAGCGGACAGGCCCCGGCCTGACAGGACGGGCGTCCCCTCCACGCCCTGCCCGCCCGTCCCCCTCCCCTGGCAGGCCCAGGCCGCGGGGAGCCCCCCTGCGTGCTGACAGGCCGGGGACCCCTAGGCAGCCCCAAATCCCGCACCGCGCCCTCTCGGGGAGGGGGGCCCTCGCCGCGGGGCAGACTGCCCAGCACCGAGCGGCGGTCAATCGCGCTGCTCTCTGCTTCTCCGACTGACACAGCGGCTGCTGATCATGCACGGCGGGTCCGGGCTCTGCCCCTGCTGCGACACGGCCGGGAGGTCCCGCGGGGAGCGGAGCAGCCCCGGGATCCGCACGGTCCTGCCCGGCCCCGAGCTGCCGCCGCCTCCCCCTGCACCTGGGCACCGCCAGGCATCGCTTCACCGCAAGCCGACGAGGCCCCAGCTCGCTCCCGGGCGTTTGCCAAGAGCGCTGCAGCCCAGCCGAGACATGGAAGGGGCCGGGGGCAGGCCGGCAGAGCTGTGCGGAGCTCGGTGCGGCGCTCCCGCCTTCCCGTCGCCCCTTGCCCACGGCTGACGGCAGGAAGGGTTTCCCTTGCGAGCTCCTCATAGCCCCGACGTACCCCGGAGGAAAGAAGCGTGACTAGCGGTACCTACCGCATCAGCGACCCGCGGCCAGGTCCCTGAGCCCTCCGGTGCAAGGCTGCAACCCACAGGCGGCCGCCGGGCCCCTTGGGCCGGTCGCCGCGCCCGCCCTGCGCCCCTCGGGGTGTATGAGCGATGCCGCCGCTCCCCTCCACCGCTAGCGCCCACCGGAGGGCCCCGGGCAGATCGGAGACGCCCGGGCAGATCGGAGACCCCGAGCGAGCGCCCCGCTCCCGGCAGCGGCCGGCAGAGCCACGAGTGGGACAGGCGTGAGTCGGAGCCGCGTCCCGTGTGCGCTGGCAGCCCCGGGGCTGCCCGACGCCCCGCTCCGGCCTTTTGCCTCCCGTTACATGTTCTCTGGCGTTCTATTGTAGGGGCCGGGCTCGCCGCTTCTCTCCCCGGCCGCCGGGGCAGCAGCTCGGCCCTTGCGGCTCCCTGCGCCTAGCGCGGAGCGGCCGCGGCACCGGCGCCACGCTGTGACTCCGGCTTGCCGCAGCCCCGCGCCCCTGCCCACCCGGGAGCGGAGCCTCTCGGCCGCACCAGCGCTGCCAGCGCCCTCCCGTTCGTGCCAGGTCCTGGACAGCGGGGCAGCGGGCACAGCAGGGCCTCCAGCCCGCAGCGAGGCCGGCCTGGCCCGGCGGGTGGCCCCGCAGCCCTTCTCCCGTGTCCATGCCCGCTGAGCTGCGCAGCGGCACAGAGGCGACCGCGTCGTCGTCCCCTCATCCCCGATTTCTGCGACCGAGCTGGAGGCCGCCGCTTCCTTCCGTGCAGGGAGTCTGCAGAAGGCCCTGGCAGAGAGTGAGAGCCTCAGGCAGCCGGGCAAGGCCCTGTCTGCACCCAGCGCCTGCGGGTCAGGTCTCCCGTGGGCCCCACCGCAGATCCCGTCAGCAGGAAGGGAGTGCTTACCCCTAGTATCGGGGGTCGCCCCTGGCACCCCCTCTCCAGCGGAGCACGCTGGCCACGCCAGCCGGAACACCCGCGTCCCCACTCCCGCTGCCGTGGGACAGCGGGCCTGGCCCAGGCCGGTGTCCAAGGGGGTCTGCCGCGCCCCGGGCCGGCACCGGGCGGAGGCCCCGCCGCCTGCCCCGCCGCCCCGTCCCCTCCTGAGCCCCCCGCCGCCCGCGCAGGGGCCACTGCCTGTGAGCGCGGGCAGGCTCCGGAGCGAGGCCCAGGCCTCGGGAGCGCCGCTGCCGGAGACCCCGTCCCGGCGAGGAAAGCGGGCCCCGCCAGCGGCTCCCGGCTCCGGCCGGGGCCCAAATTGGGGCGCAGCCCCCGCCGCAGAGCGGCCGGGCCGAGCCCGGGGCAACACGGAGCTGCACGGTGTCGCCCGGCACCGCGGCCCCAAGTAGGCGCGGAAGAAGCGACAGCGGGGCCGGGGTCTGTGGCGGGCACAGCCGCCGGCGCAGCCTGGAGGGCTCTGCTTCCCGGCGCCCCGCGGGGCCGGGCACATGGACCCAGGGCTGGCGGCTGCCCGCCCACCGTGCCAACGACACGGTGCCCGCACCTCCACGGCGGCCGCCAAGCCAGCGCCGCGCCGCCGGTGCGCGGCCCGCCACGGTGCTCGGCGGAGCCGCTGCACCGCCCAAGCACAGCCCGCACATTTACCGCAGCGGAGCTGGCGTGCGCGGCTGCGGTGAGCGCTGCGGGCCGGGATGTGGAGCCGGGAGCGGTGCCCGCCGCCGGGAGCCGGCCGGGCAGCGCGGAGCGGCCCGGCCCACGGCGCCCGCCCGGTCCTCCGCCGCCGCCTCTCGACCCCGAGTACGGAGGAGCGGAGCGAAATAAAACGCTGTGAACAGAAGGAAAGGCGTTTTATTGGAGACTTTACAACGCTAGAAAGTACAATAAAAGTGCTAGTTCACTCTAGAAAAGTTGGTCCCAAAATGGTACTATGCCACAGCATCTATCAGCTTACATAAACATTTATAAAATCGCTATGAACTGGCCCCTGTATTAGAAACGCTATTTTTTCCAACATTAATCTATGTAAAATTGAAGGATCAAAACTTTTTAAGAAAAAGGGTAAGCATTCAAAAGCAGAACCTACCGGAAAATCCATTTTGGGCCAGGTTTGGAGTCGAAAAACCCGAAGGTAGTTTAAACTTTCATTATTATTCATAATATGCACACGGAAAACTATTCCAATTTACAGGAAACCGTCTTTTTTTTTAATATCAAAATATTTTTTTAGACCTGTATAAAATTACTTTTAAGACCTCACAGGACACTGTCTCCTTTAAAAAATATATTTACCACTGCCAAAACGTTTCACGAGTGACCCCGGCGGGTTTCGTTTGTTGGTTTCTAATAACCAGCAATATCGCACATCTCCTGCTCTTGCAGCAGTCCCCACGTAAGTACTATTTTCACGAAAAGCCACAGCTCGGAAGAAGCTGCAGTGCTTTGCAGACCGAGGAAGAAGAAAGAAAAGATGAAGAGGAGGACGACAGTGTCTAGGCCCTGCTAGCCCCGCACCACCACGCGTGGAAATGCCTCTGCTATTAAAAGCTCCGCTTTGCTTTCCCCAAGGCTGAGCCCGAAAAGATTATGTCCGAATTAGAAAGGAGCTGAATTTTGAGGGCTAACCAGCCTATTTTTAATTACACACACACACCCCCAACCCCTCACAAACAAACACGCACAGGAGCAGAGGAACGAACGGGAAACCCGAGCTCGCCCGGAGGCGGCCGGCCCGGCCGCCGCCGGGGCAGCTCCCACACTTACACTGCCTTCTCCGCACCGTAGGACACTACACGCGGAGCAGGGCTGCTAGTTCTCCACCGCAACAGTTTGGGGACAGAGAGAGGGAAGTCCGCAGCTAGAGAGGAGGAGGAGGAGAGACACGAGAGCGCAGGAGAAGGCGGCGGGATCGGAGGGGGGCGGCAGGGCCGGAGCACGGGCATTTCTCTGGCGGCGGCCGGCCGGAGCCTCCCTAGATGTCTATGCGGGAGTGCAGGGCGCTGTGTTTGCTGTCGTGCTCCCAGTAGGAACAGTGCATCATGGACAGCTCGGCGGGCTGGCGGGCACAGGCGAACTGGAGGCCGGCTCCGTTCGCCGCCGGAGCCGCGGGCGGCGCGGGGCTGGCCGGGCTGAGCTGCTGGGGGTGGTGGGCGTGCGGGTGGTGGTGGTGGTGATGGCCCATGCCGTTGTAGGAGTTCACCATGGTGGGCAGCGCCATGCTCTGCACCCGCGAGTAGGGGCTGTAGGACGCCGGGCCCGAGAGTCCTTTCACATTGACGGGGCTGACGTTCCCGCCAGACATCTGGCAGGAGGCGTAGGGCATGGGCGCGGGGGGCTGCGCCAGCGGCCAGGAGTTGTTCATGAAGGTGGACTGCAAGTACTTGGGCGGGGAGAGGTAGCCGTAGCTGTCGGGGCTGAAGAGGGTCTTGCCGGGCTGGAAGTGGGTCGGGGGCGGCCGGAAGGGCCGCTTCATCCTTCGCCTCCTGCGGTAGTTGCCCTTCTCGAACATGTCCTCGCAGGCGGGGTCCAGGGTCCAGTAGTTGCCCTTGCGCTCGCCGCCGCCCTCCCGGGGCACCTTGATGAAGCACTCGTTGAGGCTGAGGTTGTGGCGGATGCTGTTCTGCCAGCCCTTCTTGTTCTTCTCGTAGAATGGGAACTTGCTGATGATGTACTGGTAGATTCCTGACAGCGTGAGCCTCTTCTCCGCGCTCTCCCGGATGGCCATGGCGATCAGGGCTACGTAGGAGTAGGGGGGCTTCTGCGAGGGGTCCGGCTTCTCGGGGCCCTTGTCGCCGCTCAGCTCCTCCTTGCCCCGCTCCGGCTCCTTGCTGCCGCTGGTGTCATGAGCCAGCAGCACCACCGTGTCCTCCTCGCCGTCCGGGTAGCTACTCATCATGGTGCCCCGTGTCCGTCGCCCCGCCGCCCGGGGCGCGCAGCGAAGCGCCGCGCGGAGCGCTGCCTGGTGCGCGCAGTCCGCTGCCGGCGGCCGTCGCGCCCCGCTCTCGCCGAGCCCGGGGCCGGGGCGCAGATCGGGAGGCGCCTCTCGCGGCGCCGCTAGTCCGAGCAGCGCGGCGGCGGCGGCGGCGTCCCTGCCCCCGCGGGCTCCGCTCCGCTCTGCCGCGGCGGCCGGGCTCTTTTCTGATTTGTATGGGCCCGGACGAGTTCCGCTTGCGTCAGGAGCCCGCTCCCCTATCGCCGCTGAGCCGCGGGGCACGGCCGGGTTCACCCCGCAGTCACGGCGCCGCGCTCAGCTCCGCGCACACGCGGCCCGACGTGGCCCCGCGGAGCGGCGCGGAACCGCCCCGGCCCGGCCGCGCCGCCGGGGGCGGGGGGGCGGCGCGCCACGGGGGGGCGGGGGGGGGAACCGCTGAGCGAGTCTCCGCCGCCCGCCCGGGGAGCCCGCCAGGGCCCGCGGCGCCCCGCTCCCCTCCCGCCGGGCGCGGGCCGCGCCGGAGGCGGTGGGTGCGGGGGGTGTGCCCGCAGCCGCGGGGCTGTCACACGTCCCGCCGCACACGCGGCCGCGTTTATATGTCTTGGCCCGGGGCCCCGCCAACCGATGGCGCCCGGGGAGCAGGAGGCGGCTGCTGCCGCTGCCCGCGGGTCGGCCCTGGCAGCCCGTGTTTGCGGGAGGCAGAGAGCGAACGGCGTCGGGTCGCTCCTTCTCCCTCCCTGCACAATATGCGCAGGCAGCCAGCGCGGCCGCGGGGCTAAACGGGCGGTGGCGAGGCGCGGGGGAACACAGCGGACAGCTTTCCCGCTCCTCCCCCTGCAGGGCTCCGGTTTGTTTCAGACGGTTCCTGGAGCAGCCCGTGTGGCACCCGCAGTCCCCTGCGCCTTCCCCTTGTTCGCCGTCAGGTAGAGCCCCCCGCACAGCGTAAAGGCAGCACAAGCGCAGCCGTGCGACAGCAAATCACTAGCGCGGGGTTGCTGCAGCCGCAGGCAGGCGGACAGGGGATGCTTGGCGCTGATTTCTAATGGAGCCGGCAGCCCGATCCCCGGGAGCGGGGCAGGCTGGCCCTGTTTGTGCCCGTGCCCGCCCCCGCCGCCGGCAGCCGCAGGCGCCGGGCCGAGCTCGGCGGGGCCGGGGCCACCTGGGCCACCTGCGCCCCCCGCGCGGCCCCCGGAACCCGGCACCGCAGTGAGCCGACTGCTGCGGTACGGAGCTGACCTGTCCTCCCCTGCTCGGGCACAACCCGGCGTTTCCCTCCTCGGGCTGCCCAGAAGCCACCCTCGGAGGAGGTACATGCACGCCGGCCGGCAGGCTACGGCCCTCGGACTCTGTCTCTATTGAACGCGAAGCGCTGCGCAGCGCTATTCCCCGCCCCGCGGATTTTACGTGCTACATCTGCTACAACAGTTTTCGTGACCAAACGCAAGCCCGGAGGGCTGGCAGCTCTCGAGCAGCGTGCCCGGGGCAGCCGGCCTCGCCCCTCGGGGTGTCCTGGGGCTTCGGCAGGACTTCTCCCTTTCCTCTGTGGCCAAGGGCACGCTAGTTCCTGCTCCCCCCCGGAGGGGCTGTTTGTGGGTGAAGGCAGGCGAAGACGTTGAAATGAATTTTAACAGAGAAATTAAATACCCCGTCGGGGAGCTATTGTCTTTATGTATATTATTACATCTCTCCGTTAAAATACGTTTCTGCAGCTTCGCCTTATAGCCATATAACGAATCCCTTATCGCCCGTCGGCGAAGAAACACATACCCTAAAACCTTGACTGCATAAATTCGGTCACAGAAACGAGGCCCCTGTATTTCCGCACCCAGCCGCGGAACAGCGCACGCCGGCCCCTACGCAGCCCCTTAACGCACACAAACGAAACTGCGGAGGGATGAGGCTCCAGAGTTTCCCTCCCGGGCCGGGCCCCGGCGGCTCGCTCCGAGCCAGCTGTGTCCCGCCGAGGGGCCGCTCCCGGGGCCGGGGCTGCCGAGGGCCGGGACTGCCGGGCTCCCCAGGGTCGGGGCTAGCTCCTTTCTGCCGGCCACCCATGCTGCTGTCGGCGCTCCCCCTCGCAGGCATTTCCGCGGCGAGGGCCGGTGCAGGTGTAACAGCACCGCTGCGTATGTCATCACCTCCGTCAAATGGCAGATTCTTGCGTTTTCACTACTAAGCCGGGCGCGCAGCTCCTCACCAGGGCTCATTCGCTCGCAAGAGGACATTTGACATCCGAGGGGCTTGTTTGGGGTTTTCTGACAGCCCCGCCAAGGGGGGGTTCGGATGAACACCGGGGCAGACGCTCAGCCCAGCGCTGGGAGCGGCGGTGGGGCCGAGCAGCGGTAAAGGTGAGCGCGCAGCCCCGCGTGCGGCTATTTGGATGTACTACTGACGTTCGGCAGAAGGGCAGACAGGCACTGTCGCGACCCCCCCCTCCCCGGTGCTAATTAAGCCCTTGTTGGGACGTTAAGGAACCACCTGAAAACGCAGGAGCTCGGCACTGAAGCTGAGCCTCGGCTCTGTAGCTGCAGTTCAGCGGAGCACTGAGGTCTTATCGGCACCGACAGAAATGTAGCCGCGAGCGGAACGCAGGCGACAGGAACGGGCGGCGAGCAGAGGGCACGGCGAGCCCTTCCCCGGTGCAGGAGCGTGGGGTCCCGCCACGACCCTGGGGAGCGGCTCGATCTGCCGCGGCCGGTTCCACCGGCCGCCGCTGCCGGGGCCGGGCAGCGGGCAACAAGCCCGGAGAAGGCGAGGGCAGAAGGAACCAGCGGAGCTGCTCCCGGACCGGGCCGTGCAGCCGCCCTCGGGGCTAGGGGAAACAGGAGGGGGGCTGGCAGGGGAGGGGGCTAGAAGGGGAGGGGGGCTTACCGCGCCGGTGCTCGGGCCCCGGCCCGCTGCGGCGACGGGCAGATCGGGGAAAGGGCTCTTGCTTTCTTCACACGAGGGCAGAGCAGCCCCGGCCCGTTCCCGGTGCAGGGAAGCCGGGAAGGAGACGGGCAGAGTGGGGCTCAGCCCCAGCCGCCCAACTCCGCTAAGAAGCACTCTGAGAGGGGCTGCAAAGCGGGGCTTCGCCCTGCTTCTCCGGTACCGAGCCGGGTCCCCCTTCCCGAACAGAGCACGCCCGCCCCGCGTTGCAGCCCCACGCCCGATGCTGCAGCCGGGAAGCGGCTGAGCCGGTGCCGGCGGGCGGAACGGCCGTGCGGAGCGGGGCACGGCGGGCGCGGGGGCCTGCGCCGGGGCGCGCCACGGGCACAGCCGGCAATCCGGGCGAGGCTACCCACGGGCGCCGTGCCTTCAGCGGCAGCGGCGGGGGACTCGCGCGGCCCGGGTGGGTTTCTCTACTCACCCCCGCGCAGGCAGCCGAGCCGATTTCTACCTGGAAGGTGTGGGGTCGGTTTGTTTGAAAACGCGGCAAGCTTCCTCTCCCAAACATGTTTGGTTTTGGTTTGGGATTTTTTTTTCTTTTGGAGAGAAACCGTGCCTCCGGCAGGGAGCGGCGGGACGCCCCGGCTAGGAGCGGCCCGCTCCCATTCGGCTGGCGCGGCCAAGCCGCCGCCTTGCAGGCACCAGGGCAGGGCTCCCTCCTCCCGCACCGAGACCCGGACGGAGGCAGGCGACACAGCTCCGTTCCCCGGCTCCTACCCGGCTCCGGGCGCGCTGCCGCGCCTCGGTTCCCGGGACGGGCGCACGGCGAGCGGTGCGGTGCAGCGGCCAGGACCCACCTCCCGGGACTGCTCAGCACCCCGCGGCGGTAACGGCATTAACCCGCTTAATTTGGATCGCGTGGGAACGGCTCGGACACGGATCTAAAAGCGGACCCAGGCGCCCCTTGTTCCGAGCCCCCTTTCCCCGATGACCGGGACCCGCCGGGGCGGAGCGGGGCTCCGGGCAGGGCCGGGGCGCGGTCGGTCCCCGCTGCGCCTTCCCGTCCTCGGCACAGCTACCAACACAGCCGCGACAGGGCGGTCACCCCGTTACCGTTTCAAGAATTTCTAGTTTCTTCGCCCCCCTTCCCCCCTTTTGGTCCCAAATACTACCAGTCTTCAAGATCGTGAGTATTTATTCCCATAACACAGGACAATAAGGCTACACGGGACCCTGGCGTGCGAGGGTCTGTGCTGCGCTCGGCGCTCATGACAATTACCAAGATGTTCTGCGGGAAATAAAACGTTCCGGCCTCAACGAAAATGCATCAGATTTGATCTGTCAAAAGGCTGGAAGACGGAGGCGTTTTCCTGCACTACTTACGCGCGGGAGATCCGTGTGCCCGCGGCCCCCCGCTCCTCCAGCCCATGGGCAGCCCGGGCCGCGGCGTGCGGGCTGCCGTCCCGCTTCCCCCCCCCCAGTGCCCGTTTCGGTCCCTTTCTAAATGACACCTGAACGCAGGGCTCGATCCTGGAGGCGCTGATTAGCAGCACAGTACTGGACCCCAGGAACAATCATCTTTGCAACTTCGACGCAACCATTTTGTGAGAGAAAATTGCACGCGTGTCACTCCCTCTAGACCCTAAAGCCTGGCTTGAAAAAGCTTTCGTTTTCAGAACCTCACCTCTCGCTTGGCCTACAGATCACCTCGCCCATCTAGGGACAGGACACACACACAATCCTCCTCTCCCGTCTATTCAGGATTCCCAGCAGCACGGTCCCGAACGTTGCACAAATGCTCTTTAATTACATTCCTTGGGTGTGACGCCAGATCAAGGAAATATTCACCTGGAAAGTGTCGTCTTCTACATGAATGAGTCTCATTGTCAAAACCTTGAGCATATATAGGTGTGTATGCGTTTTCCAGTGGAGAATTTGGTTTCTCGTTTATAGTGTAAAGCTAAAAATTCTGGTAGCTTCAGGCTTGTTTTTACAAGCTCCCAGCCGTACGAGGATTTCTGTTTTTACAGGAAAAACTGAGCAGCCCATAGCCCATGATGGCTGTACATCCATAATGTGAGCTTCATGAGGAACAGAGTAACTTTATTATGATCTGGACTGAAATCACATTGAATAAAAGCCCATCTAACAGGGCCTGAGGGAAAAGTCACAAATGGGCTCAATTCTATACCCACTCCAACAGGAATTTTAGAGGGAAAGGTTTTAGGATCAGGAGAGTAGATTTCCTCCTTCAGCTGACACTGTGAAGACATTTTCACTGTTTCATTTCATTTTGAGCCTGTTCCTACTGCCTCAATATCACAGAAATCCATCTCATGATAAAAGGCAACCCCAACCTTTTTCCCTCTTACGTTCCTACTTCCCATCTCATCCCTACTCAGTTTCTTTTCTGTAGCCTGAGCCAGAGTCTTCACTACAGTTGTGTTTGTTTACGCTTAGAGGACAGGCCTACAGGAAAACAAACTATATATTTCACCCTACCATTTGGTAGTTCCTTTCTTTCATCTGAAAACACAGCCTGATCCAGGGAAGGTTCTTGAATTCACACAACTGGTTACATGATGAAATGCAAACAGTTTCTTGTGGTATTAAATGGCAGCCCGCAGCAGAGTTCAGGTTGGCTGTTATGGATTCACTAGTTACGGCTCTGCAGGATAATCCTGTGTTACTGCCATCCTGCAGTTAGTGGCCTACAGCAATGCTGCCGAATGCTGCAAATAAAAACAAACAAGCCAGCCTCCTCTTTTTAGACAGAGCAGAAATTATGTCTCCTTAGGAAGCTTGAAGCAAAGATCGTTTGTATCAGAATCTGACAACTTCCAAAGCAAGCTGCTCCTTCTAGCACTTCGAAATTGATGCTTATTTTTCTACAAAGCATGGGTGGGGAAAAAAAAAAAAGGAACAAAACCCCCCTGAACCATACAAGTCCACTCATGTCCAGATCACCCTGAAGTTGCAAATTAATAGCATTGTACAAGAAAATTAGAGCCAAAGCAGGCTTCTCCCATTGTTGCTACAGAGATACGCTGTTTAACAGATCATTTTTAGGTAACAAAAAAATCTGCATACTTATTTAGACTGTTTCAAAAATTGCACTGTTAAAGATCCAAGCAGGGAAAATGGTACAAATTTCAGACTATTTGAAAACAGAAGGCTTCAAGAAAAGTTCTTCCAACCAACCTAGGGACAAAGAGAATTTATTCCTTCTATTAATTCTCTGAGAACATGGGTCCCAAACTATAGGCATGATTCTCTCTGAAATCATATAATCTATTCAAGTCTGTTTTCATTCAGGGTCTAGTCCTGAATGAATTCAAGCCCTCACCTGATAAAACTTTGCTGACAAAAGCCCTTTTAAAGAGACAGTCATACCGGCAAATCTGTTTTAATCTGGAGAGCCTGTACAACAGGCTTGAGGCTGAAGCAAGCTCCAGCAGTTGACAACGTTAGTTATCTTTGCCCGTAGCGGGAGTGCTTTGCCGTGGCAGTACACAGGGATACTCGTGCCCAATCTCACGCTGGGGGCTCCTACTCCTGCAACAGACCTGGCCAGATGGGGACATGCCTGCACATGTTCACAGCTACGCCATTTTAGTTTGAGTGAGCAGCTCCTGGTGACTCACTCAGGCCACTGTATTTGGGCAGCACATCTGTGTACTGTGAATTAAAGTTTTGTCTTTAGCAGCTTCTTGAGAATTTGTGCAGAGCATGTTCAGTGCTCTCTGTCCACTTCCTGCAGGCTCCTGCAGGGGAGGTGCTGCCCTTGGAGCAAAGCTACACAGATACAGCAACATACTGTAAAATCCACATGCATACTCAGAGCTTACTATCTGCACTGTAACCAGTATGTCATGCATTTCTGAGCAACTAGAAGCAGTTGGACTTGGTTAAAGCTAAGCAGTGACGTCTCGAGGTCTTCCAGAACTTGTAGAAGGGGCTAGGTTAGTCAGGAACAGGGTGCTTTTGTTTTAAAATAGACTGCCCACATCTGGAGTTTATGTACATGTTACCTATATAAACAACTTGTGAATAACTCCATGTACAGACAAGCTTCTCCCCCATCTGCTCAGTGAACAGAAGCCCTGGCTGAAACACTGTGAGAATACCCTGCCAGGTCTGGAGGGCAGAGTTAAGGTGAGAGAGGACTACCATGCCCCTGCAAACTGCATCCACCTTCTCTTAAAAACTTGAGGTGTTAGATGCAGCCCACGTTCAGGAGGAACACGTGGCATCGCCACACCGATGTGCGTGCAGCCTGCGTGAGCTGGAGCAGTAAAGCCGTTTCTGTATTCTAGGCTCCTCAGTTGGAACTGGTGCACTTGACAAACCTACCCTTCCCTTGCTGTGCCTCTCCTGAGCACAAGCGGCACTTCAAAACAATTAGAAGCACAAGTTTGTTTCCTTTTAAATGTAACTACTATGTTTCTGAAAAGATTGTAAGATTGCAAATTACATAACTAGGTTTGATCTGAGAACAAATCTGTTTTGTTGGATCAAACCACATACAATCTCTAGAGAATCAGGTTAAAAGTGATGTGATGGAAGTGATTTTCTTCCTTTTGGAGGAAAAGAGCTAAGCTGTAGCCAAAGTCAACTTCAGATTACATACAGTCCCCCAAAAAACTTGAATGCATAACTTGAAAGCATGCACTCATTGGAGACATAGGTTGTGGTGCCAGTGGAAGGTGAATTTGACCCTCAGACACCTTTTAAGTCCCTGCATTGTCCCAATGAACCAGTGGGCTTGGAAGCACAATGCAATCCCAAAACATTAAATTTCCCTTCACAGCAAGAACAGAAACCTTGAAGAAGCTGAATATTTCAGTTTGAGCTCAGCCACCTAAAATCTGGAAGTTGATTTTTGTCTGTACAGTCACCCTGAGGACTTTTTGTCTATCTCACAATCTTATTCCAACCTTCTGAGTATGTGAACCTGAACTGGAAATCTACCAAACATGGGAGTTTGCATGACATTTCCAGCCTGTCCTACTTTTGACCTGGCCAGAAACATCAGCACATCAGAATTGCTCACGGTTTTCCAGCATTTCTACTTCTGGTTGTAACGAGAGCAAGGAAATGCAAAGCAGACCAAACAAAAAAAAAAAATTAACCAGACTTTCTTAGACTCTCAGAAGGGGCTTGGTTCAAATCCAGTTGAGATGTAGATGAAAGTTCAGCCCGTTCATTTTATTACAGTTTGTTTACTTACATATAATTTCATTTTAACTTGTTTTCCTTTTTTCATCCATTTTGTAGCTATCCCTTGCAACAAATAAAAGAGATACACCCATTATAAGAATAGCTGTTGGAAGAAGTTAAGCCCCGCAGGCGAGTCCAACCTATGCTAGGCACAAATAATTCCACCCTGGGACCCAAGGGTTCCAGTCAAAGGTTCTGTCAGAGCCAGCCAGAACAACCTGGTCAGGCAGCAACAACTCCGCGGGGAGGTCAGGACGAAATAACATCTTCCCCATGGTGTGATTCAGGGCTGGCCGGCACAGCCCACAGAGATGATGCTGACTGGAAAGGAGAAGGGTGAGGATGGCCATAAGTTTCAAAGATTCAGCCCATGTCCCAGAGACCTTCGGCCAAGCAGCTCCTGGAGAACTCTGGCCAAAGGCATGTGTGTGACTGGGGATAAATACCTTTGGGGCTTATAAGAATCACCATGATGTCCACAGCAGGGTTCAGAATATAAACATCACTTTAACATACAACAACAAAATGCAATTATTTGCAAAATAAATCTCTCTCCCACTTCTTCCTTGTCCTGTGAGGTACCTAGTTAGCTTCATACCATCCATCTTCGTCTTCCTGGTGCCATAGGTGTCTCACATTAAACATGAAATAATATTATTTGCATAGGAAGGCTACTAGCCAGTGTGCCACATGACTGAATAGTGTATTGAGCCAGTTCTGCTCCATGGCTTCATGTTTGGCTTAGCTCTCGCATGCCCACTAAATACGGAAGCATGTATTGCACTGACCATATGCCAAAATCTTCAGCAGATACTTGGAATAATAGTTCAAAAAGATTAAAATTTGTTCTTCTCCTGTGGTTCATTTTTAATGGGCAGGGTGAAGGGCTGGATTTTTTTAACCTTCATTTTGTTTGTCTTAAATCAATAGCAGGGGAAATGAAGGCATTTGGCTGTTTCTTTTTTGCCTTGAGTGCTTTGTGTATCAGAGCAGCTCTGAAAATGCTCAGTGCATATCAAGGAACAAACGCAGCCCTATACATGGCTTACATGCCAATGAGGAGAAATAGCCTCAGCCTCACCTGCTAAGTTAGTTCATCAACAACTACAACTCTCCTTAAAGCATAAGTCTCTACTAGTTCATGTTATGATTGGAATAATCTATGGCATTTAAGCAGCATGTCACGTTTCGGGCACCTCAGGTATTTCACAAACAGCATCACTGCTGGAAGGCATAAAGCAGAGTTTTACTTGCTATTGGATCCTCCACTAGTCATTTAATGTCACATTTTTGTACATGCGGTTTCTCAGAATTAGGTAACATACAGTATCTTTAAATGCACCTGGGAACTCATGCGTCTAAATACTGATCACTATTGCTAATATTTGAAAATCTCAGTTTGAAAATGTGGTATTTAGAGCTTGACCATAAGAGGCGTTAAAAATAAGGAATGAAGGCAGTTCAGCACAGACTTTCAAGGAAGATACCACTCCCATTGAAACCAAAAAAAGACAGAAAGTCAGCAATGCTACATGCCCTTGAAGAAATGTTCCTAAGTACCATCCAGGAGCAAACCCTCTACTGACCTGTAAAACTGATACAGGGATGTAAAGAACTGTGTCTCTGTATAAAGACGTAAAGAGCGATATCTCTTTTCCCTGCTTGTGGGAAGACTGAAAAGTAATTGAAACACCAGGGCTTTTAAACAGGCTTTCAGAATAATACAAAGCTAAATTTTAGTTCTTTTGAAGCTAAAAAGGAATTTCCCTCTTCATCTCACAGGGAGCGGGATTTCCCCTACTGTTTAAGATTCTTCATAATGAAAAGGTACTTTTCTGTTTCAGTTCCTTCTGTCGGGTGAGGTGTTAATCCAGCACTGTCACAGCCTTGCAGCCATTTTGCACATTTGCTAGGAATTAACAAAAAGGAGAAACTATAGTTTATGACACATTTGAAGCCTAGCTTTTCTAGTAAACTATACGTTTACAAAACAATTTTTTTCATCCAGCTTTGAGGTAGAAAAAAAAGTAAGGCCATCTATCCTTTTTTGCTCAAGTGTTTATGCATAGAGTCTTGCCTACCTCAGAGACTTACTACCTTAGCGTTACCTATAGAAGGACTAATGTGAGGGACAACCCCATAACTCATTGATTCATCGAGCTGGTGCAAGCCTGTATTTTGAGAAACCATTTGTTTGGAGGCTCCCCCCTTTCCAGAAAGACTGTTAGATTTTCAGTCTTTGTTGTAGAAGAGATTCTTCCCTGAAGCTAGTAAAACACTTTGTTTTTGAAAAAAAAAAAAGTGTGTTTTTATAAACAATTATCTTCAGCTGAACAACGTAACAAAAAATCCCATCTTGGCTTCAGTTTTTCATTAGAAATACCACCAATTTTTGACAAAAAGCAAAACTGCCTAACTATTCCTTTGGGCAAAGGTCAGTTTCTCATTTAAACTGTTTTGATAAAAGATTTCTGATTAGTGCTGCCCTGGGTGTCTGAAATGTCCAGCTGAAATGTATCCTGGGCAGAAGCACAGGCTGGGATCAGGGCTTGAGCGATGCACAGGCCATCTGTGGCTTTACCTTCAGCCCACAGACAGCCGAGATATGATTGTCCTGCGCTGCCATGGAGCACCTCTGCTGCCACAGGAGCCGTGGAGCACTCTGTCTATTGTGCAGAGAGCTGCATTAATTCAGCTACGCTGTTTGCTCTCAATTTTAGTGTTCCTGAAAATTGGCAGAAAAGCTATTTATCAGGATCAGATGCCCATCACATCAGGGCCATCACATCACCACAACCCTGATTAGATCAAAAAAATGGAAAAATTGAACTCATATAGCTTGTTTTAAATGGTGATAACTATAGTCAATCAATAGAACTGCTGTTTGTATGACTGAAATTAGCTTACTTTGTGCCATTTCTTCCACTAAAACAATTATAATATAACATCCTTAAGGGCAGGGTGGCTTGCTCCCTCTTACCTCCTTGTATCAAGAACCTGTACCAGGTTCTCCCACTCTTCTTCCCCTTTTCTTACATTTTATTTCTTGAGTCCCATCATGTGTAGGCTGCGAGGCTTATTTCAGTTCTTTAGTTGCTGCATTAGTCAAACACACAGCAGATGTCAGTGCATTACAAAACTTGGTTTGAGAATAATAAGAGAAGTTACAAACGAGAAAGTTAAAGAAGAAAGCAAAAATGCAGGGAACTATCGAGGAGGTCATCCCTCTGTTTGACACTATCTTGTCAACCACTGACACTGGGAGCATTACTGCAGTTTTACAGCTTCTCCTGTTGAAGCCGCCTAAAACTTTTAAATCTCTCACGCACTCAGGCTCTTTGGGAACCGTACCATGCTTCCTAGCTGCTAGGGGAAAGTGATGCCGGGGTATTTTTTCCCCTTTTGCACAATTTAGACTGTAGAAGTGCAATAGAGAGTGGAGCAAACTCAAAGCATCGCTGCTGCTCGTTCTGTAACTAGCAATTATCTCCCCGCTTTAGGAAAGCTAGTCTAAGCAAAATATTTCCCTGGCCCGGGTGTCACGGCTGAAACAGAGGTGGGTCATTTAGAGTCAAGCTATGCATACCCTAAACCAGACCTCGGTCCTGCTCCTGCTCCTCCCGATTTTGTTGAGAGTCGCAGCAACCCAGGAACAAAAGAGAATTCCAATTAAAGGCCTCCCTTGTTCCCCCAGAACAGAGAGCACCCTGGAAAAATAAACAGCCGCTCTGCCGCTCCGGGGGCTGCGCAGACAAAGCCGCATGAGTGCGTAGGGACCCTTGGGCGATAAGGCACATTCTCAGGAAGTCGAGGACACACACCTCAGTCCAGGGGCCTTCCTTACTTTGTACACCCCGTTTCCACGCATGGCATGGATCATTGTCTGGCAATGGAAAGCCTCAGCTCCAGAAAGCAGCTCACATCCAACTGCCTCGCAGGAAACTGCAGCGGGATTTTTTTTTTTCCTCTTGTCCTTCTTGGAGAAGCAAAGCAGAATGTTTATCTTTCTTATCTCAGAAAGGAAACCTATGGGAAATGCTCTGCCATATTCTCCACTGTTCTCCTGTCATATAATTATAATGCATTACACAAAGCAAAATCTTTTGGAAAATCAGTAGGGCTAATGAGAAGACAATCCCTTATTAGAAGGTGCTTTCCTTTTCTTTCCAAATTCTACAAGTTTCATCTGAGTAGCCATTGGTATAAAAACAAAAGATGAGCTAAATCTTTGTGTCAGGAAAACACAACGCACCCTGAGCATCCCATGGCATTAGGAGAATAATTGTTACACAAGACAAATCTCTTTTCCCCAAATAACGAACCTAGGCCAGATTTTTTTCAGACTTCAAAGAAAGAACACAGTAGGGCCTTTCCACTGCCAAATTGCTAAGTGGAATAAAAAATTGTGATTTTGCCATTAAATACTTGGTATAAATTCAAGACTTTTTTTTTTAAACAGCGATGCTATTACATTCTATACTGAAAAAGGATAAATTAGAATTTCAAAGGCTCTAAGTGGTCACTGGAGAAGGAACTGTGCGTACAACACTTCTGCACCATGATGCACAGCTTAGAGCGTTTATGATCACAAACCTTGCTAAGTTATGTTCTATATATTATTGAGGTCAGCAGAGATTATACCAAAGAAGCATCTAACACTAATGATCGGTATGTGCCTTATGTTCTGCCAACAGAATTTTCCCTTGAAGACTTACTACAAAGCTAACAGTATTTCTCTAAATTCCACTGCATTAGATTAAAAAAGACTCAGAAATAGTTGGGAAGGCTGACTTGAACAATATCTCTAATGAACTTTAATTTTCTTAGAGAAAATCTGATGGAGAGGGTACCAAGAGTATATAAGAGGATGGTAACAAACCCAGCTTGCCAACACCACAGTCACTGCATAAAGTTTAAAGAGCTCAGGACTAGATTTTAAAGAGTTGAGCACACACAGGTAGGCACAAATACATACTTTAAGGTGTGCTCAGCACTCCGTTGGTGCCATTGTGACTCTAAGAAACAGATCTTCTAAAAGAATAGAAAAATCTAAACTGCTGAGCTCTTTTCAAATTTAGCTACATGGTTACCAGACCTAGATAGGAACCAAAGTCCTTTGAAAGAAAGTATGATCCATATTAGTTTCTGTTTCTGCAGCCTGTGCTCCTTAGGATTGCCTACAAAGACACACTCAGGAAATTATACTGAATTAATGTTTAAAGTGGATTAATTAATTGGCCTCAGTCTTCAACTTATTGACAATCAAGAGGCTTTCAAGTTAACTAAATTAAAGGCAGTTTAGAGCACTCAAATTCTAAAAAGAATTCCTACACAGGATTTTAATGCTGTTAAAGTAATTTGTTTTAAATTCACATCCTCACTTAATTTTTTTTTAAGCCTTCTTATGTAAATGGGTGCTAAGGCAACACAGAGGAAGGAGTTTGGTTAAGTAAACTTGTCATTTTTAAAGTAAACAATGTTAAATATCACCAAATGTTCCCAGATCATTTCATGAGGGCTCTCCAAGCAAGCTTTGAAAATGTGCTGTGGTTTTAAGCAAATATCAGTACAACAGCAAGAAACTTGTCAGATCAGAATGCTTCCCCACAGGTATTTGATCCCCAGTCTAATACACACCGGCGCCTGAAAGAGTTTGCAGGTATTCCAGGCTCCTCAGCATTTTAAGTAAAACAGAAAGTTGTCACCCAAAGAATCAGATAAAACCGATGAGAGTAAAGCAACCTGTCTGCGCCCTGCCAAGCCACCAGTGTTTCTACCCGGTGATACTCATGATACGGCCATCTTCCGCCCGTCTGTCTGGAACCGGGTGTGTAGGAGAACAGGCCTATCAGTGTGGATCATTTGGCAGGTACTGAGGCGTACTACATTTACTACTATCAGCTCTTTCTTTTTGTGGTTAGAATTTTTATTTACTATAAAAATATATCTCTCATTGCTTCTCTTTTCTCAGTTGTTGCTTAAAAATAAATGGTTTGTGTTGATTAAGGTCTATTACTTGTCTGCTGGCTCCAAGTTTAGGTGGCTTGTAACACCTCACCTTAACAGGAAAACCCTCACCCCTTATTGTGAAATACTGCGGGCCTAAAAGCTTAAATAAGGTATATAGAATCACAGAATCATTTATGTTGGAAAATAGGAGATAAATTATTTATTCAGACTTCAGTATTTGTCATACTTGCTTGCATTAACAATATCAAACTGCAAAAGCAGATGGCACACAATCGGTGCAACAGGCAGCGGGGCTGCTTGCAGAGCACAGTCTGTGGAAGGTTTCTCTGAAACCTGACCACAATCTGCTGCAATCCTGTGGCCCTCTTCAGATTGAGACATAATCAGAGTAAACAGGGATCACATCTCTAGATGATGCCTCAAAAGCAGCCGATTTTAACTTTATGTTCCTTGATGTGAAACTGTTACCCATATCTCAAGCATAACAAATGACACCTAGAGAACTCCACAATCTAGATGTCACTCCCTAACCCAGTTTACTTCCCACTTTCCACTTACAGAATGAAGATGCGGTGCCTTCATTTCCCGCTACTGCTGTCCTAAGTGCTGTGGGAACACTCCTACTGTCCTTCCTCCAGCAGACCTGGTCACAGTTGGACTAAGAATAAGATTAGCCCTCTACTCACACAGAAAACCAGCTCCAAAACAAGATGCACATTTTGTCTCTGAGATTCTAACTTCATTGTTTATTGCTTTACAATAGCTAAACAAAAATTAAAAATCCAAACTTACAATAATCTTTGGAAACAACCATAAAAAAAAGCAGCTAACCTATTGCTGGTACTCCCCTGTATTCCCCTGCTTTCACAGGACAACTTAAACTACTTAAAGCCCATTTACATCGTAATTCAGTGAACTGAAAAAGAACCTCCACACTATTATTAGATTTCATCTGCATATTAGGTTTCATCTGACTATTTCTCATTTGAGAACAGGGCTACATAGAGACTCTACAGCTCTGCAATAATTACAATAGAAAATGTTTATCCCAGAGCCTGCACTTATCAGTTACAAGAATAACAGCTAATACACGGTTTAGTACGTGAAGGAAGGACTTGATACACAGAAAGGCACTCTTTAACTGCTTGTGTTTTCTAGCCAGACGAGTTTTTTTTAAAAGAACATAACCAGAACTGGAAGTCAGAAGAGAAGGTGTACCACATTTCCTGGATATTCAGGAGTCTCCAGAAAGAGTTTACCAGAGCCTTTAAAGCAGTATTAAGACAAACTAAAAAAACCCAAGAGCATCTGTAGGTTAAGCAGCAATATGACATTTCTTTTATCTCAAATAAATTTAACCTGGTCAAAAAGCTATTTAAAATGCAGCAGAAATTATTATGGAAATTTTATTTGTTGCTTATATTATGCTGAAAATAGTATTTGCTGCGTTTCAGTATTGTATACATCCCAGGATCATAATGCAGCTAACAGAGTATGGAAAACACAAGCACTGAGTTTTATTGCTGTCAAAACTATACTCCTACTCGAAGCAGGGACTTCATCACAAGGCTATTTTCAGGGCGCGTTAAACTGCTTGAATGGAAGCAAGTAAATACTCCTGTTGATGTTGCACTCGGATAGGAGCACAAAACCGCGCAACGGGGGAAAAGGCTGGAGACACACTTGTAACTCCAAAGCCTTCACACCAATCTGAGTATGAGGTTAACTGTGCTCTGCTGCAAAATCCACTTCTGAAAATGGATTTTGAGCTTTTTGAGAGCACACAGCTCTTGCCTAGACACGCATGCAAGCAGCGCTGGGACCAGAATCGAGCAGCACTGACTACTTTGGAAATGTCACCCCTTGTGTGAACTGCAATTGCTTTTTAAGGATTGAAACAATGCAGGATGTGAGTAGTTCCTGATCACACAGATTTTCAGATAAGGACAGAAATTAAAGAACGAGCTGCTTTTCATCACACACAGTTTTTCTCCAGGTCCCTTGCACACAGATGAATCAAGTTGGGACCACAGTTCACTTGCTCTTGCTTTAAACTCCTCTGACAGATCGCTTGCTACTTCTGGCTTTTGTACAATGCTGAAAGCGAAATTTCTCTTTCTACCGAGAAAGAGAAATCTCAGCTTCACTAAAGCAAATGGAAATTTACTGTTGACTTTACAAAGGTCCAGGTTTACACAGGTCTTAACAGTAACTAAAATAACAAGAAGTTACTCTTTCCACAAAAATCAAAGCTCAGAATAATTCACTGAAGTTCAGTAGTTTCCTGTAGGTAAGAGTTTAATCAGATGCTTACAAGGATGTATGACAACTGCTGTGAAAAAGCTGTATTTTTAAAAAAAATAAATATCAATGCCACAAAACTGTTCTCTTCTTAAGAGGGTCCTTTAGAAAACATAAGTCATTTTTGAGCAAAATACTATTTGAAGTAATTATATTTATGCATGGTATATCGGTAAGACATTTAAAAAAAATTTATCAGATATTTTCTATTGAAAAATATAACGTATAACAGTAGACGAAGAAGCAGCTGACATTAATATATGTAATAAAGGTATTCAGCATCAGTTTCCATGAGTATATTATTGTCAGAAGGGGAAACACACCACTTTGTTCTCCACTTTTCAAGTAAAACGTTTATCCTCTATATAGCTTTTAAAAAGCCACACAAAAGGGGCTGTCAAAGCAAACAGAAAGGAATTGCCTGTTGGTAATACTCACTGAAGTGAGACAGCGTATTGCTGTAGCTTCATAAAATTTTAAATCTGTGCATGGTTTTGGATTTCCTCGCACACTGTCTCCAGCTGCCTTCTGCTCTGGTGTTTCCTAAAGCAACCCAATTATCATCACCCAATTAGTGCTGGAGGAAAAAAAAGGGCTTCTGTCAGACAGAACTCCTTAAACAATTTAGTACAGGTCCTTAAAGACATGATTTGGGGTTTACAACCTATTGTAGAGATTCATGCATCAAATACATTCAAATCTGTGAGACAAAAGGAGTGGAAAATGAATTAATATTATTTACCACTAAATATAGTGAGGTTTGTGAAAATATTGGCAGTAGAAGTGTATAGTAGAGATCCTTATCGCAGCAGTTCAATCACAGGTGTTTCCCCATATTACTAGATTATCCTTATCCAGAATAAATATTTAATGTTAGTATTAACAAAGAAAATCTGTAGCTCCAACAACAATCTCTGTGTATTTAAAGCTCAGTGATGATTATCCACTTCAAAATCAATTGAATAGTAAGTATTAAACAACGTTACACAATACAGGCTTTCAAATTGTAAAGAAAAAGCTTCCAGTCCCCAGAGGCGCCTCTTCATGAGCCAAGACTGAAGCCAGTTCTCCCTGCTGGGATGCAACCCGTTCAGAGCAATGCTCTTAGCTGCCTTGACTGATTTTTTTTTTTCCCCCCACAGATGTCTTCACTACGCACAAGCGATGTATTAATGTAACGCATCCTTCCACCGCAACAGTGGACAGGATTCCTGACTGCAATTTGTTGCTTGTACCTCTCCAGGCAGTTGCACTTCAACTCGCAGACTTTTCTCCTACTCTGTAAATCCTCTCCGCTTAGTGGCTCAGCACAAATTTACCCCCGGTGTAAACAGCAGTGCTGAACCAAGGTGGGATAATTTTAGAGGAATCATTTGAGTGTGTTAGTAGTGATTAATACTTGACGACTTGTGAGTTAAGGTCTGATCTTGTCAGAGCGGGACCTGGAAAGGCTCAGGAGAAGAGCCCCAAGCCTGACACCCACAAAGCCTGTGGCACCCTTCCTGCCAGTGACAGCTTTGGGTTTTTGAGGGAGGTGTCCAAAAGTCCTCCTCACGATGTTAAAACTCCACAGAGTATTAGAAAGACGCAGCAGTTGGATGGCACTATGCTCCTACCAAGAAAAGTCTAAAGCCCACATTTGTGATATAGAAAATACTAGGAAAGGATTTTCAGGGTATTTTGGATGTCCAAAGAACACAGATGCCATCATGGGCAGTGGGATGCGTAGCTCAGGGGATGCTGAAAACATCACATAAGATTCACCTGATGAAATGAGCAAATCAGTTTCCTGCTATAACTTTCTCTGAGATAGCATATGAGTGCAAAATGGATTTGATTATTTGCATGCAGCTTAGATACTAGGTGTTTCTTCCCAGCTTTAAATACCTGAGTACTCTCAATACACACCTAACCACAAATTCAGCTCACATACAAACCTCCCATCTTTTTTCCTAATTCTTAGGAGAAGAGTAGCAAAGAAAGAAAGGGCACCAGAGACACAGGCTTCTACTGCAAAACCTTTCCACTTCTCTTTGCTTTCTAGCTTTCGAAGCTCTTCATAGCCTTCTAATTTTCCTATTTTTAACCTCTTTCTCATGAGTTTCTTCTGACAGGTCTTTCATCACCAGTATATTCAGGCTTGCCTTTCCACCTCTTCTCACTTCTTTCTATGTCCTGTGCCTTGCATGTCCCACCACCCTTGTCCCCGACCGCCTCTGTAAATGCCCCTCCCTCCACCACTGAGCACAGACACATATCCCTCCTTTCCTGGGGGATTTTGCCCCTCTCTCAACCTCTCCTACCTTCTTTTCTTATGAATTACCAAGTCTGCAAGTTCTATTGACCTCTTCCCCTTTAGTCACTCTTCTTTTTGCATTATTCTTTCTCAAAATTTTACGAGTGGTTTGGAGAAGATGAAAATCATCCCTCCCACTGGAATAACTTTGTTAGGACACTTAGGGAGGTAGAAGATGAGAGACCACCAACTCATAAGCCACATGTGGTACCCTGGGGTCTCCCAGTGTGCATTTGCTCCACCCCTGCTATGTCTCTATGATCACTCACACTCTTCCAACTTTCCTTTCCCTGGTTTCTTCGCACTGTTTCTTCTCTCCTAATAATTCCCATCCTTCTTTATTTCTAACCAAACAACTCTCAACCCTCCATATAGTCCATTTCTGGAAAAACATATCACAAGCTGTTTTCCTTTTGTCTTTCCTTTTTCAAAGCTAAAGCACATCTGCCTGGATTTGGTTATTTCTTATGCCATTTTCTTCTTCTTCTTTTTTTTTTTTAGAAAAAGTGGAAAAAATCACTATTTTGACAAAAGAATTTAGAAAATTAAGGTCAAAGTTAAAGACTCTGAAGAAAATAAAGTATGTTTAACATTCTTTGACTTGAACAAAACTTTATCAGCATTTTCTTTTGAGCTGCCTGCATTAATCTGAGGGAGTAAACCGGGGTAGAAAAGAGTGGCTGAGAGTCTGATGAGGTGGTACGGGGAAGAGGACGGAGCTGGAGGGGTGGGAAACCTTCATGTGCAAACCCTGCACCCTTGTGTCCTCCTGCTGAGTACAGCTCAAGAGCTGGGTCTGCTCTAGATGAGCAGCAACATATTGCATGAAACAAGAGCAGAGTACTGCACCAGATTCTCCTTCTGCAGGCTCGTTCAGTAGCAACAGTTTCTTTTGAATATAATCACTTTATCTTGTGGTTTTAAATCCAGGCCTGCCTCCAAATAGCAGAAATCTTTATCAGAGATAATTGCTTTTGGCTAGAAGCAATTGGTAAAGATGACTGATAATGGCTGCACAATTTATTGTTTAAACAGTATTTTCTAATTAACAAACACCAATACACCCTCAGTATCACTTCTCACCTACACATTTGCACTGTTTCTAGGCATTACTTTTCATCACGTGCTTGCATGGATACACAGGGTGCCGCTCCCCCACCGCTACAGAAAGCCTAAGGGGTCCGGTCGGCACTCCTAACCCTCGCTCTGTGCGAGGGCACGGCAGTGCCGCCTGGCTCAGCCCGCTGACCAGTTTTCTCCAGTTGCTGCCCACTGCTCTTTCCTTCACACATCCCCAGCCACCTACAGCTGCTCAGGTTAAGCTCAGGGGCTTGGGACTACCTTGGGTGTGTGGGTGATGAGCACACGAGATCCCTGCTGCAGGTGTGAGGCTCCCCTTGTTATCACAAAGCAAACGGGGCTGGAACCTGCCTGCAGCAGAGACCCAGCGGCCCGTGCTTTGATGGGGCTGTGGCATTCCCAAGGCAAGGGAAGCAGGCCACCCGTGCCCTCCATGACGGACACCTAGCACTGAGGGTGCCCAGGGAGGCCAGGCTATGGGCCCTCCACGCTGCCCTGCGGGGACCCTGGGGACCAGCCCGCGCTTGGATGGGTCTAACAGGAGTGGACGGAGCCAGGCGAATTGCTTCCATACGCAGCCCAGGCATCCTGAGCCGGCCAAATCTGCTATTCTTAATTGGAATTATTTACAAATGCATTGGATTTCTTTTTCTCTTGTTTTAGTTAGTTCCAGGAGCTATGGCCTAGGTTCAAAAAAATAAAAAGCTGGGGCTTTTTGGTTGGTTGGATCTTTTTTCTTTGGATAAGACAAAAAGGGAGATTAAAAGCATCTCCAAGCTTTCCGTATACCCGTGGGAAGAGTAATCTCTATTAACACAATCAGTGAAATTCCCTGATGGAATCAAAACTGTTTATACAAGCAACAGTTAGAGGATTGGTATGATACTATATAGGTGGAAATAAATGGTGCTAAATTCAGCCTCCTTTTCAGTAAGCACAACATTATATAATTTTCTTACGCTACTTAAGATCAAAAGTGCACTTTGTCTTCATGTATGGCATAATCCTGTTGTATTAAAAAAAAAAGTATAACAGAAAAAGTATTTGTCCCTACTGCCTCACTATACCTATGTTGTAGGGTACAATAAGAGACTCTCTTCAAAGTCTCGCACAAGTAAAGATGTAAAGCTGTGCTTTATTTGTGCTAAGGAATGCAGCATTAAAACCAGGCTTCTCTGTGGGACATCTCTGGGGGACCCAGCGGAAGCCTTGCGCAAAGTGCTTCCTGCATTTTGCTGCTTCTCCTGGGAGGGGATTAAGATTAGGGACCTAATTCCACTGAATATCCTCAGGTTTTTTTAGCTGTCCACAGAACTGGCTTCTTGCAAAGAATCTCATCTAATTTAACTTAAACTCATGACTGACTGATGCGTGCTATGTTATGAAATATAGATATGATGGCATGTTTTCATACTGCATAGCTGAACTGTCCTTCCCCACAGTGCCATCAGGATGGCACTGTGAGCAATATGTTTAATATAGGCATGCTGCCAGCACATATAGATGTTTCCTGTCCTTTCATGGGTCCCTCATACTATCTTGCCTGAAAGACTGAACATATTCCACAGTTCTAACAACAAACATTGTAACCTTGCAAATAGCGACACTTGGAGTTTTCTCTAATATTTATATTTTTTGACCCCAAAAGGGAAAAGAATTTACTATACATAGACTGGAAAAACAGTGTGCTAATTTCACTTATCAAAGGCGTTCAAACCAAAGACCCTGTCACTAATAATAGTATGTTAAAAAAACATTCTTCAACGCAACCTGCATTACTGTATTTTAGTGCATGCTGGTACCTAGATCTAAATGTCAGTATTTTCACAGTGTAATTCATGTCAGCTCCCAGCTCTTATGACATCAGAGGATGAGTTCAAAGGAATGCAGTTTTCTGCTTTATAAAAACAGTTCAAAGATAAAAGCCAGTTTCAACAACAACCAAAAAAAAGAGAAAATGAAACTATTAAGCACTGCATTAGCCAAACAATTCTATGAAAGGCAAATGCCAATCAAAAGAAGATGACAGTGTTTTATAGTGAAACCATATTAGTTGAAGTGATCTACTGCTGTTGCTTAATGCCTTACACAACATTCAGTGTCTTTCCTACTAAATCATGCAGCTGAGGAAGTGGTAAAAATCATATCAGCGATTGAACAGAGAAGATTGAAACAGAGCTATTCTCCTTTACAACACCGGACAATGTTTAATACATGTGATGAATCTACTATCGATAAAACAACTTTTCTATCTGTGTAAGTATGCAGAAAAGAGAGGAGAAAGTGACAGAGTATTATTTTCTATATTTATAATTAAAAGAAATAAATATCAATCAGATGGCTTTAAGCATTTAGTTTTCTGTAGATCTTTCAAAACTTTTTTGACCCAACACTCGGTGCTCTGGAGCTTATCAATGACACCAGGGGTCAAAAGTGTTAGTGCGACTAAAATTACTTGGACAAAGCCAGAACCAGGTCAGATCGCCATGGGATAGTCCCATAAGGCCTCCTGTAGGCTGCTGCCACCAAGGAGTTCTAAGGAAAAGAAAGGAAAGACCATGAATCAAACATCCCAGAAAATTCACAAGCAAATGTGTTATTAATCAAGGAAAATAAAAACAAAGTTTATTAAAATGCCTTGTAATAGTACATTTCAAAACAACACAAAGACATCTTATGTGATGACCATTTTATCACTGAGGCTCATTCCAATTGAGTTACATTCTTCAAACCCAAAGAGCCACAAGTGTGCCAGAAAAGAAAATAAACACTGGAACGATGTGTGCAGTCACACATCTAATTTGACGATTGATCTCACAATTTAAATAGACACTTTCCACCCAAAATAAATGCAGAACTCTGTATCAATGGCACTTCTGCAAACTGAAGCTAATGGTAGGACTCGTACAATTTACACATTTCTTTCCGTATTTAGCTGAGAAGTTCAAATTAGGACCTGAATGAAGTGGGAGGATAAGAAAAAAAAGCAGAAGGGGTCTACTATGTTCTGTACGATTTGGAACACCATATTAAAATATTTTTAGAATTACTGTAACTTTCTCATTTATGAAGGGGACGGATCCTCATACGGCGTAAACTGCCTTAAATTAATTGGTTTCAGTGAGTCAGTCAGGGAAGTTACAACACTTTACATCAACTATGAATTTGCCCCAGCAAGTTTACACAGGAATTTCAAATCGAATTCTCTGCTGCTCCGGCTCCAGGGAATTGATGGAACTGTGACAGCGCATGATTTAGTCTTTTACGCTCTAAACCAACATCAAAAGATAGATCCTGTTTCTCCCCTCCCACAAGCTCTTGTTTACATGAATATTGTCTGTGAAGTGACTCATGGGAGTGGGAATTGAACTATTAGGCCCGCTTTTGCGCTAACGAGGCTAATACAGAGTGATATTTGAACTGTATCAAGTTTTTAAGCAAAAGATGGAGGTCAAAGTTACAATTTTATCAGTTACATTTTTGGAGCCCTTCACTTGATCATGACAATACCAATGTTCATAATACAATTATTGTAATCATATTTCCAGTATTGCTTGCCTTCAGTGGAAACAGATTGCATTAAACTCAAAAGCCGCCTGAAATGGTATGCACATTTCAAAGTCAAATAAAGGTTATAGAACAGAACCTTTGAATTCATGTGCAGTGTATAATCAGTACTTGATCACTGGAGATATTTTTGAGGCTTTCTTGAACTTAGCAACTAGTGCTAAATAGAGGCATTGCATAAGGAGAGACAGAATAGTTAATAGCTAGTAAGTGGCTCACTGATTGTGAGCAAGGCTATGCGTAGAGCTGAGGGCTCTGCATGATATATGCATGAATAAATCAAAACAGCGCAGGTAATTTATTTGCTTAAAATTTATACCAGAGAGTGGCTTATGTCCTTGTTCTGCAGTACAGATCTTAAAAAAAATCTCCACAGCCTGTCAGGTGGCGTAAGTCAGCGTACCTTTGCTGCAGTCAGTGCCCACTCCTGCCAGGATAGAGCTTATTTTGACTTGCAGTTTCTGTTTGAATCTCTATTTTATTAATATTTATTAATGAGAGCAATTGAAAAAAAAAATCTCGTTGGTGTATTCTTTCTATCCTTGCTTTCTGAAGAACTTTACCTGTTAGTCTGCGCAATTATTAATGATCTCCAGTCACTAACAAATAATTACATTAGAATTAATTGCCTCCAATCTTATAAATCCTGAAGTAGCATTATGTAAAAATGAAGCTATCATGTTTCCAGGAAATGTAATATACAGAAAATGCATCTTAATTATTTGAACAGAAGATGGATGAAGATTTATCGCCTCACTAGCTCTAGAGATTGATGACTGGAACAAAAGAAGTTTTGTTCACTGACTAAACCAAAAGTTTATAAATAGATTTTTCACTTCTTTCTCATAGAAAAGAACTTCTGTTTTCAGAGGGCTTTGTTGTTGTTGTTGCTGCTTTACTGGGTTAAAGAAATCCTTTTGTCTGACCCAAAGTGAAACTTTGATTAAATTTTGTAGTTTTTGCTAGTTTATACAATTATCTAAATTAAAATTTTTTATTTCAAAATAAAAATGTCTTATTTAAAAAGAAATGTAAACTTCATTTAAATATTGCAAGAAGTGTTTTTTGAAAAATCTATTCCCTTATTCATTAGAAGCCTTAAATTTAGTAAAGGATTTTGGAACTTGCATTTTTGGTGAATAGTAACAGCAAGCTGAAAAGCATCACCCAACTCCAGTTATAACACTGCCCATAATCAGAGAAGAAATCACAAACATCTCTAGAAGTGCAGAAAAAGCACTGAAGATGAAGCGAGACAGAATATTGAGTTTATACAGGGAACTATTTGGTTTATTAGAAGGAATTTTTTTTGGTTTATTAGGTTTTCATCCTTATGAGCAGAAAGTTAACCAGTTGCAGGGGCAACTCAGGGTCTGAATAACGGCAAAATCCTCTTCTCCCCGCCCGCAGCCGAGCTCAGCACTAACACCACCAGCTCATTTACGGAGGTTCTCCTCCATGCCTCGCTCCACGGTACCGCTGTGTCCTCCCTGCCATGTGTCTTGCACCCACACGTCGCAGCGCTCCAAACAGCTCCAGAGCCAGTTGCTCCCGGCGCCTGCCAGTGCTTACACAAAAGCTGAACTTGACACTCACAGGCAGTTCCAGGGAAGTTCCTCAGACTCCGCACACGTAATTAATGGGGAGTACAGGAACGTTAGAAGGACCCGAGCCTAATCAGAGGCGCAGTAAAAGGGGAGACTCGAGTAACAGGGAGAGTAACAGTTCTCTACAAGTGGCATGTATGTATTCAAGCTTGTTATACACACTGTTTTATAGTCCCAATAGATGTGTGACCCAGAGTAAGCTTCACTAGCCCTAGTACTTTATTTAATTTTTATAGATTGTAAGGTGATCACGTAACATGTAGTCTGACTTCCTAAATAACACAGGCCAAAATAACCTCACCCGCTATTTTCCCTCTCCATTAGTACAGACTGTCTTCACCTTGGAAAATATCACTAATGCGAACACGCAGAAGAATGAGCAGAATGCTGTTTCCAGCACGGCGTCTTTGCCAGAGCGTGCTGGCTCCTGCTGAAGCCAATCCAGCCCCTGTGCGTGCAGAGGGCAGATCCGAGCTCTCGCTGCCTAAAAGGAAACTTTGCTGAGTGTCATGTTACTTTTGAATCGAGAGTTTGGTGTTATTTTCAGAAACTCCCAGCTAGGGTCTAGAGGCATTTAGTCTCTCCAGCCTGGGGCAGTTCAGCACCAACTACCTTAAGAAATCTGGCTCTGACATTCTGCGGTCCCAGTCTCCAAAATGAGAGGGTCTGCTCTGAGTGCAGTACTAGCGGAGAGCCCTTGGAGGGCTCGTGGCAGTTTGCAACAGCCTGGTCACAGGACTGGAGTCTTGGATCGCAGCTGCTTCAGGGCAAGAATCATGGCTTTGTCATTTGCTTGTGAGATATATAGCTCCACAGCTCCCAATCTCTGGCAGGATGAAAACACCAGGCAAGCTATTTGGAAGCAGGTCTAGCTAGTTTAAAAGAATTTCAGTACTTCTTTCATGTCTCTGAGTTTGCAAGCTCACACCATCAAATCCTACTCCAGCAGACAGAGTGATGGGAAAGATAAAATGCCGAGGACCTCCAGGAACCAAACCTTGCTATGTACCTTTCTGAAACCCTGATGGGGACAGCCTGGGAACCCCTGGCTGGCGAGGAACACATCAGGTTCCCCCTCAAAAGAAATGCCATGAACTGTGTGCTACCTAGTGCTGGATGGTTTTGCAGGTCCCTATTGCAGGTAGCTGCTGCACACGTCAGCCATGCCTGGAATCCAACGGGAATTTTCCCAGCCCACAGAGATCATGTCCAAGCCATCAAAACAGAAAGTGATGAGTTCCTAGATGTTCTGAAAGGCTAATATTAACACAGTTTTGGTTTATATCAGATGTAAATATGACTTTCTTTTAAAGTTTGCCTTTTTTTATTGCTGGTTTTAAGATAACAGACTTGAAAGAGAGCGATTAAATAGTGTCTAAACTTAATAAACACTTTCCACAAGTGCAAAGATTAAAACAGAAATGAGTGGTGGTCTGCACTGCAACCTGAATCCCACTAAATAAACCAAAATATTCGCTTACTTGAACGTTTAATGAAGGTTAAATATAACCCTTAAAGCATGAAAACATGATTTCAAAAGTTTCCAAGAGCCTCTTAACCACTCCGACTCCCCTCAGATTTTGGAGCAGTGATGAGTGATACTTCTTAGCTGCTTCAGCTATTGCTGAATCTCTTTTTAGAGGTTTAGGAGGAAAGTTTTCTGCAATTCTCCTACTTTGCTAATGACTCTCAAGCTGAGGTTTCTAGCACAGACCGAGAGGAACATTATCCCTGGAGCTTATACAGGTGTCATTTGTATGAGCCTTTGGTGGTTTTATACAAACGATCGCCCCAGGATCCTTAACAAAACAAGCCAAATGGCCTCCTTCCTTTAATACGTTATTTAAGCAATAACCTCACTCTAGCCTCAGGCTTGCAAGGCAATAATTGCAACCAAACTAGCACTTACCACAGAGACGCAAATGATGTATTTAAATATAATGGCAGTATATATGCTAATTCTAATTCAGAGAATAAGTAATTGAAGTATCTGAAGAAAACATTAAAGAGATGTTAAGGACTTGTATCCACATTAAGGTTAATCAGGAAGTTAGATTGGCATATATTATTGCTAATAACACAAATGATATAATGGTAGAGGAACAAGTGTTCGCATCAACGGTTGCAATGCTTGCAGTAATAAAAGAGAACAGGAAAAGTACCATACTTTGAAGGACAGTTATTGAAATAAAATAAACTATCTGGATAAAGTTGGCTAGCCTGTTACAGGAAAAAACTTGACTTCTATGAGCAAAAGACATACCTCATTTTACCACTCAGGTCTACTTGATGACCTTCCTTTTCTCCCCTTGCAGTTGCATAATTTTTCCTCCTCATGCAAAGTTTTATCTTACTGAAGTTTCCATTTAAAAATGAGATTACAATCCTGCTTATATGAGAAATTTGGTAATAAAATAATACATGCTATCAAACAACAAACTTCAGCGATGAAATCAAATTTTGCAATGTAGGCCTGAGCTCAAGTCATAGAAACATAGAATAGTTTGGCTTGGAAAGGACCTTTAAAGGTCACCTAGTCCAACGCCATGTTTCAGTCTCCTCCCAGAATGGCGGGGTACACTTACGAAGTACCACACCCAGGCTTGGTACCGGAGCCCCTTCCCGGGAGGAAGCGCATGGGGGAACAATGGCAGAACAGGGTGCCCAGCTAGCGGGGCTGTGCCTGCATCAGCTCTGCCAAGCGGCCTAAGGGGAGTTGTGGCTACGTTAACAGTCGTGAAAGAATTTCCCACCCATTGTGCACTCATACAGGGTAAAGAGCAGCAAAGTATTAGAGAAATAAGGAACTTGCTCAGTTACAAGTCCTGTTTTACCAATTTGTTCTATCTTAATGCAACGTGTTACCAGGTGAGGTATGCTTACCTCTATGAGCTCACACAAAGCAGTTCTGCATGCATGGAAATAAATGTTGACTGGCCTCAGTAACAGAAACAAGAGCTTACATGACTTGCCTCCAGAGTGTGGCTAGCAGTTTCTGGCTGAGCCACATAACAATTATTTCCTGATTTTAACCATTGCTACAGTCTTACCAAAGACAGCAGCTGTTCTAATCTCTTTTAGCTATTCAAAGTTAACAAACCCCTTTAGAAAAACAGCAACTGATTTGTATTAAGCTCAAGTCTTTTGGAACACTTTAGTGAGACATCTAAACCATCTTTTTCCTAATGAAGACAAGATCTCTATATCTTGCTCCAAGTGCAGCAACCTCTTGAGCTCGACCAGGGATAGTAGGCACCAAATACAAATAATAAGCATCAGAGGTGCTTCCAGTTAGAAAAAGGCTTCTGCAGCCAACTTGCCTTGCTAATTGGAAGCAGGGTGTTGCCTTCCCCAAGCACACAGAAAGAAGGTGCTTGAGGCTGGTTAGGATGAGCATTCACAAGCAAAGCCACAAGTGGCAGTGGGAAATATATATGAAACTATGGGGAAAATGGGCCCTTAAGAACTTAAGAAAGGAAACAGTAAGCAGTCAGTAAAAATTATGCTGGACACAAGCACTGGGGATGACTTTGTGATCTCCAGGGTATGTTTCTCTCCCTCTCCCTTCTGCCCCCAAGGATATTATCATGGACTTTGATAGAAACTGGTTCTCAAATGCTTTTTGCCTGCCACATTCATTTTAGTAAAACTACCTTTTACTGTGCTGAAGCCTGGAAGTCTGTGCTGTGCTACCTTGCCTCTGGTCCTGCTACATCCAGTGCCACAGAGCACTGTACAGAAAATACTTCATGTAAGAACTAAACTGCAAAGTGAGTCCACGTGCTGTGGTGATGCGCTGCGGAGAACCTCACTGCCATGGGGCAGCGGGTTTAAAGCAATGACAGTGTTACATTCCAGCAGTACAGAACTGTGAACTCGCATTAAGTCAGTCCTTCCAGTCATCCTGTTCTTGGTGAGTATTTAACTTTATTTCTACTTGAAGAGCGTTCTCTGTCCTTCTCGCCCCCAACACACACCTATTCTTAAAAGTTTATTAAGAACCAGGAGTTGATGGGAACATTAGAGGAAAAACAAAAAATCATTGTACAAATCTGTTTTATTTGCATGGACACTATTTATATTTTTTATACTGTGCTTTTTGCCAGGCAGCAGAGGTAATTTGTTAAGGTCTTTTTTTTTTTAATCTGAGAGGTAACAAGAATAAATAGTCAATACAGATAATGTGTGTGGGGTCCTATTTGTTTTTGGTGGCCAACCTTTTTACTTTAGGAAGGTTAGGGAAATAATTATTGAACCCTCTTTGGGTAACAGCCAGAGGTTGTTTTCCTTAAGCTGCTCCAGATTGTTACAAGGTAAGGTTGAAACTATAGGCTTTCACATGGCATTTGAAAAGTAGGTGGTGAGTCAGAAAGGCAGCAAGACACAGGAAGGCTGCTCCAGGTGGCAGAAGCAACAGGGTCAGAGAGAAGGCCACTGCTAGCTGAACAAGAGGAGAGCAAAAAGGGGAGGTTATTTAGCAGGGCTGGAGTTGGCCCAAGAAATCCTGGGGAGAGGCCTACAAACAAGAAGGGCAGTTTTGAATTGTATCAGGGAATAATGGAGATATTTGAAGCTGGGGGCTTTGAGTCTGTACTTCTTTATCTAGGAGACCCTGGGTGGGAAAATTGCACTTGCACTGTAGAGGAAGCAGCAGCACAGAGCTGAAATAGGCGACAAGCCATCAGCAAAACTGCAGATCTCAGCAATGCGAGGGACCAACAAGCTTTAGGCATCTGATGTGGAACACCAATTGCCTTGGCTCTGAGCACAGTCAGGAGGGGAAAAAAAAAAAAAAAAAAGGTAGCTCTTCCAGAGAGCTGTTGTAACCAAACAGAAATTAAGTCTCAACTTCAGATGCTTATGTAGGTGGTAGGACTATCCTGCTCTGAAAAGGGAGGTGGGATGAGAGGAGGCCAGAGGGCAGTAAGGGCAACAGAACAACAGAAGATGTTCTCCTTTGCTCATAAAAATCCTTCCTTCTTTCAGCTATTTCTGCTCAACTCCTATGCTGACACCAGAGGTTCACTGGCAGAGAAGGTGGGAAAGAGGGATTTCAATCAGTATTTCATGGCTCAGTATCAGCCTAAAGAGATCTAATGAAATGACACAAATTATTAGCATAGAGGACTAACCCAAAAAACAGAACTGGCATCTAGGCGTGGAAAGGGAGCAAACCAGGTGATGGTGCAGGCAGGGGTACAACTCAGCACAGATTTGGATGGAGGGTCAAAAACTGCACTGACAAAGAGAACAACGATGAGGGCAAACCATGGAGAAAAGCAAATAGAGGAGGATGCTTATCCAAGAAAAGGTGGCACCTGATGTGTCCAGGCAGAAGCCCAACTATATGTACAATGTACATGTGTATGTACCATATGCCTTAGACTTCTGAATGATCTGCAGACATTGCTGTAAATGATGCATTTTCATATATTGAGGTACTTCTGTGGTCTCAGAAAAATGTAATGTAGGTTAAATAAAAGCAATAAGAAGAGACCTAAGGGCTTTGGGGATTTTTTTTTTTTTTTTTTTTGGTAATACAGGATGTTAAAATCCACGTAATAGTATAAACAAACTCAAATATTTATAAGTATGGAAAAAACAAAAGCATTTTTTGGTTTGAGTACTATAGCAGGGACATTCTGAGTGTTTCATTGGACATCACCAAAAATATCATATAAAACAGAAGTAGATACCTGAGGAATTCCAGATATTCCACTAGCCTACATGACTGGCACTCTAGCAGAGTTAATTTACATTTTAGACATTTATCAAAAAAATTAGATTTTTTTTCCTTGACTGACATTCAAGGTGCACTTTACGAGCAAGCATCTTTCTGAGTGGACAACCTGGGAGGAAAATTCAGTGTTTTTGTTATTCAACAGGATTAGCAGCCTAGATTCAGGTTAAAGTGATACAGAAAGGCATTAACTAGTTCTAAATGACTTAATTCCCTGAAAACAGTATTTTTTAATGTGCTGCTAATTAAAATATTTAAGAACTCACTGTAACAACATTTTGAAAACAAACTAGAAGAACCAATGTAAACAAAATATCATTTTACAAACCAAACGGAATCACTTAAAATCCAATGTAATTCTATGTTCCAATAAAAATAAATATATATACAGGTGTCAAGTTAAGATTGGCAAGCACACTCCCAAGATACCATCTAAGAATGAACCAAGAAGTTAAAATTAACCCCTCTTGTACTCGTTCATTACTTTTTGGGACAAGCAATATAATTTCCCGCGTAGCACCTACCTCTGAAGCCCATGGCACTGTCCAAGAGCACACTAAATGGAGGAGTAGGAGAATCACCAAGAAATGCTTTGGTGGAAGTTCACTAGAAGTATCACTGCAGAACTGAAGTGCACTACTACCAATATATTATGTTTTCAGGTTTTTACTCAACATTCCTAAAAGCTAGGAGATTTTCTCTGCAGTATTTTGAGATTTCTATCAAAATATAAGAAAAATGGCAGATACAGATTTAAGGAATGTGTGCTGTGTGACATGACAGTTCTCAGCCTCGGTCCTCTTAATGACAAGCTTTTTTGGCAAAAGGTTATTCTTGCACTTCCCCAGTATATTGTACTGACACAAAATTACATAAAGACTACATGCTTTACAGGCTACAAATTTTTGCCTCTTAAATTCAAACTTATTTTTCCATGTTCATTAGTTCCTGAGAATGTTTAAGTACTGCTTAAAACTACGGTGTGGGCAGGATAACAGCAAAACATTGAGAAATAATCATTCAAGGCCAGCTGCATGAAACAAACCTTGTGCCTCTGAACAAACTGATCCCTCCACCTGGAAATAGTTTCTTTATAGAATCTGGTATTTGCACATTTGTGTCTCTTCTTGCATTCAGCTCCTTCAACACAGCTAAGTAGCTGAATTCAGGAGAAAGGGAGAGGGTAACAGCTCTTTTCCTTTTAGTTTACTGGTATTTCCCCACCATTTCTGAGTCTTCAGTTTTTAGGTTGGGAGATATGTCCTTGGCCACAATTTTGTAGAGCAAAATTCTATAATCTCATGCATTAGTTAGAATATAACTTCATGTTCAGTTCAGACTTAATCTTTCCCCGGCATTCTCTGTACTGTACCAGTGGTCCCAGTATGCTGTTCAGGAAATACTTTCATCTATATAAAAGTGTTTACTAAATTGTGCGTGCCATTATCTCCTAAGATATCACCTTACAATCACCCTGTGCAAAGAGACGCTCAGCATCTAGATGACAGACAAGTGGAGAGCATCAAATTGTAGATGTAGTGCTTCACTCTAGCTGCTTTAGAAAGCCATTTCTGTGCACAAGCCAACATCAAGTTACTTGCAGTGTAGCCAAGTTCTTCCTCCAGGACTTATTTTGGTTCCAAATTAAAACAACCCAACATGCAATAGGTGCTATTTCACAGTTGAAAGGAGACTATTACATCAGAAGTCTATTTTGTCCATTAATAGACTACAGGTGGTAGCTTCCAGACAGAAAAAAAAAGTTGCTTTTCCCAAATAATCAGGTCAGCAGGTTCCCCACCTTCAGCACGTTGGCAGGGACCAGTGCTAGTATAGAAGACAGGAATGTTTCCTAGGTGATCTAATAAAGCTCAAAAAACCTCATATCAATCAGCAATATGGGGATATTGCTGATAAGCTGTTGCCATAAACTCTGAACTCTTTCAAATGTCTCATCTCCCAGAGGTCAATTTTTGATCTGTCAGTTCTTAAAAACCATGTCAACGACGTTATGGTTAAACTCAGTACTATATTTTGAAATGCCTTAAATTTGACAAATTTAAGGTGACAAAGGAGAAGACACTGCGTTTTCAGTTACTTGCCTCTTCTGTACACCCAGTTCATAACTATTACCTTTGTTGATAGAAAGGCCCAGACTTCCTAAGTTCTATCTTTTCTGGAAGACTGAAGTAAGCATCTCCCAGAGTGCTGAGAAGGAGGGAGTCAACACGGACCACTTCCTCTCTGGAGTTTTTCAGAGGGACGCCAAAGAACAAGAAAGAAACAAGAAAGAAGGCATAGCCTGGATTCCTCCTTCAGTTTTCCTCCCCTCTACTGGCAAGTGGCTACAAAAAGCAGAGATATCGGGGATGCTGCCAGAGCAAGATTGTGCAGTCATCTTGACTGTGAAACTGTTGAAAGGAAAGGATAAAACTGTCTATTCCACCACGTTCCCCAACCAAGCCAACTTATCATGGTTTTTGAAGCAGGAAATTTGCCACAAGTTTCTTTGCAGTCCTTATCATCATTGGCAATTCTCACACGGGTACAAGATTCTCTGCAGATCAAAGATCAAACTGAAGCGTCAGCATGAAAAAATAATATATTACCTTCATGAAAGGATCCTGAAGAGCCTCTCAAAAGAAAATCAAACCCAAATATTATTTTATGTTCCTATTGCAGAAATGAGCGCTGCAGTCAACTGAATGCCAGGTCTTAACCAGCTGGGCAGAAAGCCAGAGGGGCAAGAGGGTGTCAAATGGAATTTAGGCCAGGCAGGCAGGAAACACCAAGAGGAAACACCAGCAGCAGCTGTAGAAGCAAAAGAATGGGCAGAGGCTCTAAGACAAATAATAACAGGCAGAGCAGCAGCAGTAGCAGATGTCAGACTAATGCTTTCTGGAGGGGGATGGGATGGCACTTGTGAAGAAAGGGGATTTTTTTTTTTTTTTTTAAAACCACTTTGCATTAATTATCTGAAAAGGGATTCTTCCCCCAAAGCCTTTGAAACATTGTTATTTTCAGTTAGTTTGTGAGGAAAGAAACTCAATGGAGCACCCACTCAACATGTGCAAGCCTCAGGACAGGCACTGCTGCTGATCCTAGTTTCATGTGTAGGTTTGAATTCTCCCATTGGCTTGTGGAGATGTTAAAAATAATTCTGGAAATCAGTTTGGTAGAGGGATCCCTTATTTCCTGAGTGGTTTTACTAAATGGTCTTCTGGACTTTCTTTAGGGTTCTGTAAAGTGCAACTCTCAGGGAGAATGAGGAAAGTCTGCTCTTCCAAAAGATGCTGCAATGCTGCTTTTGTCAGGACTGTAGTTTATAGGCTAGTTGATATATTTTTGATCTATTGATCACATCCATCAGTTGACTGATTCACTAGGTGGTGAGAAGCAGCACTTGCATCACAACAGACTGTGTCATGACGATGTCTGTCACTGAGTTCTGTCATTCCTGAGAAACTTGTCCTGTTCCACACACTGTAAGAGGCACTTTGCAGTGAGGATAGTACACTCACTCACCGACATTTATCTAATGCTATATGTCAGAGGTGGTAGATGAAAGAAGAGCTAATCATCCATTCTCTTCAAACACCATCAAAAGAGGAAGAGCCACCTGCACGACTTCAAACAAATAAGAGCACCGATTCAACCAGGACCCAGGGAATGTGACTGGAGAGCCTTATGAAATAAAAAACGTGAAGAGAAAAATCTAAAAAAGTGATCTATGCTAATTATATTGCCTTTGTTTCACTCAGAAAAAGCAGTGCCATTGTACAAATGAATGAAGCATAGGTTATAGCTCAAACTGTTTAACGAATTTAAAGAAGGGGAACCTGGCTTCGGAAAGCAAGTCACCACAAATGGGCTGTACCAAAGCCACACGTTAATAGCACCAACCCAGTGGCTACTCACTCACATACGCACATTATAATCAATGGTTGGACCACCAGCTTCCCAGATAATTAATGAGGTGAACCACCTCATCCTCCCCGTCGGTCATGGCACGCTGTGCAGCAACCCAGCACGCTGCAGAGGTCTCCGAGGTGGTCTCTGGCGTAATGAGATGCGGTTTGGCGCAGCTCCTGTGAAGTGTGCTTGCCAATAGTTGACAGCCACCTTCTCCGCGTAAGAGGATGGCAATCTGCTGCACACCAGCCCTTCAGAAGACACCAGGTATTTAGATGAAGTGGAGCTTACAGTGACATTCGGATTTCTTAATCCCTGCCAGAACTGAAGAAAGGCATGAAGTAATTTCAATTAGGTATGGATTATGTTGGAGTGAGGAAAAAAAGGAAGAAAAAGGGCAAAATTACACACTAAGTGCTAACAAAAAGAATGCTTATGAATTTGTCAGGATTCCACCTACTCGTTCATGCCAAAAAAGCAAGAAGTTTCTAAACAAAAGACTTCATTTCAAAATTTTTTTAAATGAAAGGTTTGTATTCAAATTGTCTTTTCATTTCAAGACCACCTTAAATTTTATTTTCAAGGAAAATTGTTTGAAAGGAAAGCTGATAATTTTGTTTCACATGAGATAACTTGGTTGGGCTTTTGAGAAATCTATTTCAATATTTTATTTTCCCAATTAAATTAAAAAAAAAAAAAATCAAGGTCTAACCAAGATGATTTTCTCACCCTATTTCTCAGGACCCTTGATGAACCTCACCTTATATTTCTAGTTACATTTCCAAGTTTTCCTGTAACTAGATTTATATTAAAAAGAAATAAAACATCCCTCAAAAGTAGTTTAATGGAGCAGTTGGTCAGAAAATACATAAGAACAGAAACAATTCTTTACTGAATTGAACTGTTCCTGAGCCATGAACAGTATCTGGTTCAAAATGTTCCTAACAAGAACATTAACACCCATAGCACATTGCTGCTTGTAGGAGCAGAACAACATTAAATCACACAGGTAGTGCTTTAATTACAGAGTTTGAAGCTTGTTAAGATGAAAATCAGAAGGTAAAACAGAAATTCTAGTGCATACATGATTTTAAGATTACAGGAATATTTAAATAAGTCACATCAATGGGACAGAAAATGCTCGTCTACCACAAAAGACTTGAGGAAGACTAAAGAGATTGGAGTAGCTAATGGGCTACTAGAATATTAGAAATACAGACTTCCTATGAAGAGACAAAGTTGGGTACAAATGAACAAAATAAAAATAACTCAGGCAAGCCAAAGGCAAAAGTATATTAACGCAGGTCTAGAAGACATTAAAGAACAATGTATTACAGGCATAACAACTAAGATCACTCCTTCTTCAAATGCATCAAGACCAGAAAGCCAGCAGAAGACCAAACTATGATGGAAGTGCAAAAGGCTCAAAGAGGTTAACAACATAGCAGAAAGACTAAATGAATTCTTATAAACAGCTTTTAGAGTGCAAAGGATGTTAGTGTGACACAGCCTTCCTTAACAGGGTACATCATGAATGATGTAGCTACTTGCTACTATAAGTTTTAGAATTAATCAATAAAACAGTAGAACAGTAGATGGTATGAGCTCTAACCAAAGTCAAGGTGAAACTGCAGTGGTTAACTTATCTAACAAGGACTGGAAATCAGCAAAGATAATACCCAGTTTAAAGGATTCTGGAGAGTGAAGGAAGGTACTGCAAACCTGTAAACCTGACATAGATACCGTTAGAAACAATACTGAAGAATGAAACCGTGAGACGTGGGCAATGAGATGTACAGATAAAGATTTCCCCTCTGATAAGAGATTATATCTCCAAAACCTGTTTTCAGGAGTCAGTAAACACAGATGTAAGTAATCTTATTTATATATGCTACTTGCATCCCCAAAGAGCTCATGACAATTTTTTCTCCCTCTGACCTTTAAGTTAGTGAGAGATTAAAAAAAAATAATAATTCAAAAAATAGTAGGTCTTCACATTCATAAATGACTTCTTAAAAAATAGAGTAGGTGTCTTTTTCCACAGGAAACTATGGAGTTCTACAAGAATCTGCTCTAGAGCTTGTGGTGTCTAATATATTCATAAATCGCTTAGAAAAGAAGGTGGAGTGAGATGAGGTTTCCTGATGATATGTGATTTTTCAATATAGTAAAAACTAAAGCCAGACAGAGAATTACATGACAATATTATAATCTGTCATAAAATGGCATATGAAATTCAAGTTTTTAAGTGTGAATTGATGCACAAAGTAAAAACAGCCCCAATTTTATACACATAGTGATGGATTCTGGCTATTACTATGCAATAGAGGTATTTTGAAATAGGTGGTTCTACAAAAATACCATCTCAGGGACCAGCAACAGACAAAATAGCAGGTAGAATATTAGGAATTATTAGGAAAAGAGTAAGGAACGTAACAGAAAACACTCCTATGTCACTATATACACCCATGGCTCACTTATATATTGAATATTACATGTTGCTTGGCCCCATCTCAGAAAGGACAAACTAGAGCAGGAACAATCAAGGGCAGAAAGAATGATCAAAGATATGAAGCATCCTTCACAAACAAAATCACAAAATAGACTAAGACTTTTCAGGCAGGAAAAAGACACTATTAAACAGGGCACAATATGAAGCAAATAAAACTGAGCAGCATGGAGATGGTGAACAAGGTATGTCAAGCCCTTGTCAGTCTATTTGTCCAGCTACTCCTGGTCTTAGACCAGGATGGCTAAAGACTTCAGCAACTCTAAATTCAGTTTTCTCCTTCCTTATTCCCTTCTTTGATCTTAATATTTCTGAACTTGTTACTGGTTGTAGCATAACTCTCCTTGCACACTCAGCCTAAGCTGCCTCCTCACTGTTCTTTCCGATCTCCTTGTCCATCTGAACATTTGCCCTTCCTCAGGAATCATGTGCTAACGTATGCCTTGCCTTCAAAGCAGAGCTCACAGTCTTTCTGAATTTAGCGAACAACTTCTCTGTGCTGCCTGGGTGTCAGAAAAGATTCTTCTCTGCTCCTGAAGCTCTCACAATGGAAAAAATGTCTCTAAGGGTGAAAGTGGTTATATGTAACACCACACCTCCATCTCTAGAAAGCATGTGCAGTGTAACCAGTCTTCTCCCAGGAACATACTGAAACTTTGAGGGATGAAGACACTCTGAAGTCTGGTGACATCTACCTGAGTCTGGCACATATCATCACAACCAGCTCCAGTCACAGTTCTGCATGCCTTGGCCCAACAGAGGAAACATTCATGCTGTCCCTTCATGAAGGGCTGTGTAGGGCTGTGGACTTCCTGCAAGGCAGTGAACTTAGTCACTGCTCTTCCTCTGCTTGCAACACCCTCTGTCTTGTAAATCATCTGTCAGCAAGAGCATCCTGTATGAATGTGAGGGACAGGGAATATCTAAGGGCCATGATCTAAGGGTCATGGTCTACACAGCCTGTGATCTTCCGCTGGCTTAGGAGGAAGAAAAGGACCCTCCTCACACAGCTTGGGCCTTTTCCAGATCCATCTCTCACAACAAACCATAAGCTCACATTAGCTTTTCTGAAAGAGTAAGCAGCCTCAGATGGAAAAGATAGTGAGCAGACCACTATAGGCAACATTTTCACTGATGTCAACCATTTCCTCTCCTCCACACATGCCAAACTGATACATTCAGTCTAAATAGACAGGGCCAGCAAACATCTGGTTGACACGAGAATCAGAAGGTCCCAGCCCACAATGTTTTGTGTTTTTACTTTTGTTACATGCTTTTAAGTACACCAAAGATATCAGTGCAACAAATGATCTTAATCTGTTCCCCCCCAACCTTGTTTCTCTCCATCAGATGTGATTCATTATATAGATGTAATTCATTATATAGATGCAGAAGATCTGTCTCCCTTGCTGAATCTGTCAGATATGTGAGTGAATGCTCTGTCCTGGTAATATGTTGCAAGTTGATCTCAACTTAATATTTTATTAGCCATTTCTAGCACTCAAAGAGGACAGAAGAGACAGAGTAAAGTCCTTTGGAATTTGGTTATTGGCTGCATATCAAAGGAGCATAAAAACTCCAAGTACTTAAAAGATCCCACTGATACTCACAGAAAGCCTTCACTGAAGCAGTGATACAAACTTAATGCTCCTTTTATATTTGTTGAATATTTACACCTAAAATAGCAGCAAGAAAAGAATGAATTCGGAAAAACTAAGTCAAATTGCAGGCTATATTTTTCATAATAATTACCTATAATTTATTAAAAACTATAATTTATTAAGAGATAGAAATATAGTGCACACTGTATGTAGGATTTTTATTTCTTATACATCTTGCTTCAAATGTGAAGATAGAAGCGCACAATATTTATTTCCTTGAAGCATGAAATTTCAGATCTGAGCATTTTTTATACCACCTTTTATAACTTTATTTTACACTTTCACAATCTCTTCAGATTCAACCATGCAAACCAAGTCAATCTGGTGCCTTTCAAACACTTTCACTTTCAGTGTGCATGGATTTGCAGTTATTAGCACTAGCCTGTTTATTTCTGTATTGCCCATTTATCTAGCTTAGATAGTTATGTGTATTAAGATATGGTTGCCTGTATTATTTCCTGATTTGACATGTTTTATCATTCATCCAGCCTCCAAATGTAATTTTTGACTAAAATTTAACTTAATGAATACACACTTGCAGACTACTTGTGTTACCACGTGTATAGAATCAAATCATCCTCCAGATTAAGTCAATGACACTACTGATAACTATCCATACATTTTTCAGGAAGAAAGAAGTAGAGTAAATATTTATAATTGTTCTCATAATTATTGGTGCATATTAATACTACCGACAGAGTGCTAAACCAGAAGTTCATGTCAACTTAAGGACAATCAAGGACATTAAGCTGAAGTCTACATTATTAGCTATATACTTAAGACACTATAAGTCCTGTATGAATTAAGTTTTCCTGAACACCCTACTAGTCACCAATCTTGCAAGAGTTAACATAGCTGTACTTTGTATAATAATGTAATTCCATCAGTACTGTATGTTGCTTAATTTATGTATTATGCATCATTCAGTTCTTATAAGAGTGACTGGTATACTATGAAGACAGAACTACAGAAAATATTTTGCATAGCATGGTGATTTGTAGTGTAACTAATTTACTATTCTAATGGAGCCTCAAAAGAAGCACACTTAGGTTAATGTCACAATTTACAGCTTCCCCCCCAAGATTTTTGCATTTGTAATGATTTAAACTCCAATATCGGTGTTTTAATGGAATATAGTCAATCTTGTGTTTATTCTGTAACATAGACCAAATAAAATACATCAGCATCCACAACACCCTTTTTTAACTGACAGATCATGAAGTACCTGACACACACAAAGAAGTCCAGGTAATCCTGCTATGTAAAGAGGTCAATTTCCTACAGAAGCATGAAGCAATTTCAGTGTAATCCAGTGGGGAAAAAAATGTATCAGACCTTGGGGATTCTTAGCTTTATGAATTTGGACAGGTTAAGTGAAACCTATGTTTAAAGTATCTCATCTATAAATTGCAAGCAATTATTTGCTTCCTTTTGAGAGGTTATGCAATGCCTTGTTTAACGTACATGAAGCTAAGAGTCAATTTGAGGTGGATTACAGGCGGTTAGAAAAAATACGAACATGGTACAGGACCTTCTGATCCTCAGCCATACACCTGTTAATGACTCAGATGCTGAAGAAAAAAAAAAATTAAGCGTTCAGCTTCCCAGATAATCTCCTCTCTCTCTCCACTCAACAGGAAACCCATCATTCTGGCACTAGTATGGATGAAACACTCCCCAAACTTTTAAGTTTTTTTGAGAATTACCTCACAAAGCATAAACTGAGTATAAAGCATCCCTTTTATAGTGACTGTCATGATCTGCAACTGCCAAAACAACCTTATTCTCAAGAGCCAACAGCATAGTCTTACTGTAGAGTTTTTTGTCTCTCTCTTTTTTAAATAGTTGTTGTGAGGGGGAAGGAGAGGAAGGAGGAGGAAAAAGGTTGCTCTCCCTTTAAGATCTAGTTTGAGTCCAGGTGCTGGACTGAAGCATCTAGCACAGCTGTACTCCCAAAGCGAGAGAGATTTGGTGTGTTCAAGAAATCAAGAGATTCAGACCCGATTCTCCAGTTTCAGGCAAGTGCTGAGTTTTATCTTACATCACTCCAGTGAGATGAATGCAGCACATCGGTAATGCTCTTGTCTGTTTGTATGTGGGATTAACAACGAAATACTTTCGATTCTACTTTGTAGGAACAGCAAATATTGCACTTTTAAAAAGATGGCGTCTATGAGGGAAAGAGGATGTGATAAGAGAAGAAAGCCATACATCTGTGCAGCGATTTGACCTAGAGAGTTTAGTTTTAAATACAGACGTGCAATGCAGTATCCTGCACAGGGCTAGGAGGTTAACAGAGACAGCACTAGAGCTCAGAACTACCTACCTTCCTCCACTCTCATTTATTGGCAAATACCAAGAACTGCCAAAAGGATTCCTTGATTCTTTCATTTCAGAGGATTTCTGAGATGAGAACTTATTTCAAGGCAATGACTCTATTAGAGATACCCTGAATGACTTTTTGTAATTTTTTTTAACCTCCATTTCCTGTACAGTATGCAATTACTAGAAGGGTGGAAACTTCTGAACTCCCTAGGAGAGTTTGTTATGTCTCTCATTTCAGCTTAATAAAATATAATCTGAATTGCAGCATCTGTAAGACAGAGTTGTTCTCTACCCAGCTGTTCTACCTCAGGTTATTCACAGGATGAGGAAGAAAAAAGTTTTGCAAGAGGGATGCTGAATTTATTTGATAAGAATAGCACTGCTAGATCTTCAGTATTTTAGGATGTTTCCACTTGTCAAAGTAGTTAAATTAGAAGGAATTACCACTATTGTGCTGACCCAATTTATCCTTTTTAGACTGTCTGCATTTTTACATGCACTATGACTTTTCATTGATACGTTTCTCTGTGTTCATTATCTCTCTAGGCTACCTCAGGACTTTCATGACAGTAAATTAATCTCTTGATTTGAAAAGCAGCTCTGTTGGAATTCAGATGCTGTGGTGTGTTCCTCCAGTAAGTTTGCTGCTACGTATCGGCCTTTGCACATGAACCTGAGTCAGCTGGAACTCACCAGAGTGGTGCTACACACCATCGCTGGCCATGCAGGCACTAAGGACATGGGCAGGCGCAACATGGGTGTCCTCAGAAGGGATGTACTAAGCAGTGGTCAGAACAGGCTGACCTATGTCTGTCAATGAAGGGAGTGAAAAAGTGCAGAAGTCAATGTAATCAATTTGGAAGTATTGAGCATTAAGTTGTGTCTCATTTTTGCCATTGTACCAACTGGTAATAAACCCTGCAGCTATTTTGAAAAATTTGGTACTTCTAAAGAATTTATTTCAGTTCCAGGAGAAAAGGCAGCTTTCTGGAGCAGAAGGACTATGAGTCAGGGGGTTATGAGAATTTATCACCAGGAAGCAAAGGGGGACTGTATACTCTTACTCTTGCCTACACTGAACTCCCATTCTCTCTTAAAAAAGAGAGAAGTTTCATATAGTCAGGACAAAAATAATGAAAACAGTCCAGCTGATTAACAGGTTCCCTTAAATACACCTTTCAACGCAAAAGAAAGAGCAAAACCAGGGACATAAAAATGGGGAAATTAGAGGAAGTTTGAGCAAAAGGATTGCTAGTCCCAGAGCTTTTCTTTTGTTAGTTAACTCCCCCAAATTATTTGCTGTTGATTACTGACATCAAGGAAGCTGATCTAGCCCTCAAAAGAGACACTCCAGGATTAGTCCATTGTGAAGAACTGAAGTTCAACTGGAAGGCTTTAGTGATAAATTACAGCTCCCTATCAGTTTAAAACAGGGTTGAATAGACACTGATTTTAAAGAGTGAAACACTAGCAGTGTCTTCCTTTTTGCCTAACAGCTCCAGCAAAAGGGGAGAGAAACCTTGTTGATCCCCGCTGAATGTAGAGGCATACAGTGAAATTTCTGTTAATTCTCACTCATAAAGCAAAAATCCATTTAAGATCCTGAAAAAAAAAAAAGCTAAGGAACCAAATCCAGCATGATGGATTTCCCCAGGGCTATGTTTGACCACATGAGATTTTCATGGGACTTATTCTAATAGGGGCATAACTAAACTTGGAGTAATCGGAGAGTGCAAATGAGTAATCAAGCTTTGCTTCAGCAAAAAGTTCAACATTTGCTTTTTAAGTGCTCTTTGGTAAACTGTATAGATTTACATTGCTTGCAATAAATAAGAGAGGTGTTCATCTGGAACACAAAAAAATATATGATGGGATAGGAGGGAGTTGTATTTGTCTGTCTAGAATGGTATTAAAATCAGCTACTAGGAAATAGCTTCTTCATTGCTGATCATTCCACTTTTGTCTAATCCAGATTTAAGACTGTAATAATACATTTATGAAACATATAGTATTTTTATATTTTATTTATATTTATTTACTTACATTTTTAGCCTTCACAAATACCCAAATTTCACAGCTATAGATATAACCCATACATTAAATATGCTCCCACACCATGTCACAGTGAGGTCTGTTTTCCTGCTATTACAGAATGACACAACTGCATTAGTTCCAAAGCAGCGTTTGCACCCAGGAAATGTCCCTCAACTGTACAGGGTAAAAGAAAGGTCTTCAGGCAACATAGAAATGGCTGTGGATTACAGGACAGGGACTCCTTTATTTATTTTCTGCTGTACACTTCCTAAAGGCATTTGCTGACAAGGAATTTGCAAATCTTGTCTTGTTAACGATTGTAATGCTCCTTGGTATTACTCAGATATAATCATCTGTATACCTGTCCAAATACAGCTTAACAACTGCCAGTCCGTGGAGCTGAGAGTTTCACTCCCCGTCTTTTCACCAGTGATCAAATAACAAAGTTTGCCTGCAGTAACCTTCTCCCCAGTATCCTTGCAGATGTTGCCCGCCCCCTCCTCCCAAAGGTTGTCCTGCAGAGAACATGGAGTTCCAGGGTGACTCATACCCACACACTATATCCCTTACTCGTTCAAGCACTTTCATTAAAGGCACTGGACCACAATAGATAATCCCTCACTTCATTGCGAGCCTGTTTCAGTATGAACATCCTAAAGAAGAGAAAAAAGACCAGGGCAGGGGACCTCCACGGATAAAGGACAGAAGTCTGCTGGGATACCTCTGAGGAAGGAAGAGCATGTTTGATCACAGCACCCCTTATCAAGCATTTAAAAGTGTTCATTAATTTCTACATCGCAGAACTAGTGCAAATATCTACAGCCCCCTCCTCCCCAGAAATGTTGATGCTTGCTATTTTGCTTATTTAACATTTAAATTCTTTAAGAGAAAAAAAAAAAAAGAAACTGCACATACCTCCCACAATTCACTCCCTCCTTTGAGAAATCAGGTAAGTGCACAGAACACCGTGTGCCCTCCAGCTGACTGCATGGGACTCAGAAGCCCACGAAACATGGATGGGATTTATCACCAAAATGATACCCTATATTTTAACTGTTCTTTAAATTACTTTGAAATCAGAGACTTGACTTCGCATGCTTCAGTTACCTGAGAACTGCAATATGGTCCTATGTCTAAGAGGATAAACCGCAAAAACTACAGAATGTAAAGGCCACCAAGTCTGTGAAAATAGTTGAGGAAACAGTCAGCAACCACTGAACCTCCTGTGGGCCAAAAGCTGGTTAAGAAATATCACAGAAGAGAGAGAAACCACAGGAGCAAAGGAAGAAAAAAACTAGATAGTATGGTGGCAAGCCTGGTAAAAGAAAGTTTAAGGTGACTACTCAAGAGCTATTCTGGGCAGAGAACACCACCATCACGCTAGGAAGATAGGTGCAGTGTCTTCAATGCGAAGGAGTAAAGTCCACAAAGCTAATAGTGATTCTCAGTGCTGGAACTGTGAAACAGTTCATTTAAAGTCAACACATCAAGCAGATTCATGCTTATTTTTGGTTAATTCTCTGCACAAATGAGCTAGAAAATGCAAGAGCACATTTTAATCAAATATTGAAAGATACATCTGAATTTTCCAGGAGGCTCTTTGCATCAGGGCTCCTGTAAGAGTCACACTGATCTAGTCAGGACATGGAAGTACAGGATGCCCAGCCCTGCAAGTAGGCAGTTCATACAATGATCTTCATGAAAGAACAGTTAATATTTGCAGAAGTTATCAGATAACCCTGAAACAAAGCATAAAAATTAACGGAAAAGGCAATTTGCTGAGAATTTGGCTCTTGCCAGCACCCATAGTGCTGCAAGATCCACAGCCACCTACAAGTCAGACCTAAAAATAGTCCTTTCTCAAAATAAACCTGCCATAACACTGTTCCTGTCCCCCCGTCACTGCTTCCATGCAGGTTCCTGTCCCCCCACCTTTGTATTTACAGCCAGAGCTGCAAGAGCTTATTTTTCTGTTTGGTAGTTTTTTAGAGCGCCAGATACAGTGTTTGAAGACACATGAAAACTCAAATAGCATGACAATTCTTTTCTAACCCTAGAAGTGTTAATTTCCTAATAAGCTTGTTTGATTAACAAAGGAAACCCAGAGGACATGCTGACTTTGTCTTGTTTCCCCTCCTCCAATTGCATTTTTACAAAACTCCAGTAGAGTCTTAACCAAAACAATGTGCTGATAGGAGAAGCTGTCTGCATTCCTCTTTTGCAATTCACCTTACACTCTACATGTCACTTGAAGATAAGCTCTTCTGGATGCCAAAAAAACTCCAGCAAGAGGTGAAGGCTTCTTTGCAATGGGTAGAGCACTGCACAATTTTGTCAAGTTATTCATTGCATTCTTGTTTGTGGATCCCCACCCTTAGTGTAATCCCTGCAGTCGCTCCTCTTCCAAGTGACCCCAGCGATGCTTAGGGGTGGGAATAGCCCGTTTCAAACTTGACTATTAGATAATCAACAGTAGATACTGATTTAACAACTTCATTTTCACACTCATCCCTCTTTATGGAAAGCAGCAGCCCATTAATTTGACACCTGCGACAGGCCTGCTCCTTTTCCCCTACAGGAGGCAATATGGGCTTTATTTGTGTCCAGGGAAGTACCCTCATGTTCTGGGATCTTCTGAGTGCGAAAGGGAGGGGAGAGGAATAACACTTCTATTTGTATTTCAGCTTTGCTCTAGAGAGGTGCTCTCCATAAATAGCTAATGACATTTTAAGATGTAGTAGAAGAAAAATGCTTTCTCCTGAACGTATTTATATGCACACACACACAACAAATAGAGAATGCAAAAGAAACACACAGATGCAATGAAATTTGCGCTACCAAATAGGTGCTAAGCAGCAGCAAATGCTGTAAAAACCTAAGGTATGTACAGAAGAGCTGACAAAAGAGGAACCTACTGTTTTCTGACAGAATTCAACCTTCCCTTCTAGCATACACATTTTATGACTTCTTTTTTTTCCGCACAGAAGGCAGGGTCCCATCATCCCCCTAATCTCATAGCTAGTGGTACAGCAAAACAGAATGCAGCTTCCAGAAATGGTATCAGCTAGAATCCGTATACTTGGGACTAGCAAAAAAGAAGAAATCCATTAATCTTAGAAGAAAATCTGAAAAAAAGCATTAGGAGAAGGAATTACATTTAGTCCTAAAGAAACTCTTTGGTATCCACAGAAGAAAGTCCCCTGGACCCTCTGTGAAGACAGAAAATGCAAAATTACTTATGCCCTTTTGAAATTCCCAGCTCAGGCATTACTGTAAGCTTTTTCAGAAGGATGACAGTATGTACCAATAGTGACTTGGACAGTAGGATCCTGAGCCTGTTCCTGAGCTTATGGCAATGTTACTAATAAATATCGCTAGTGGAATTAACTGTTCATCTCTCAAGTGTTCCTCTGACTTTAGAAACAGAGGTCTTGTGCTTCATATTTAGAAATAGCACTTAGCAAAAAAAACAGCTTTGAGGGAAAAGATAAAGATGAGGTAAAAACATCAGTGGGTGAACACATAGCAAAGAATTATATGGATAAGACTGTCTTGTGGAATGCTAATATAAAATAGAATGAAATTCCTCTATTTCTACCTTTTTTCAATGAACGCACATAACTGACATGTCATACAGATCACAACACTTCCAAAGGAGCCATCTGATTCTGAATTATCACATAAATAACTGTAGCATAACATAAATAACTTATCTGAGAAAGTTCAGAGTCATTAACTAATAGTTAAGTTGTGCATATCTTCAGAGACATGGAAATGAAAAAGATATCCTAAAACTAAATTCAATGAAGTGTTAATGCTCTTTAAATCTAAAGCAATATTTCTTCTACCCACTTCAAACCAATATTCATTCATAAAAACAGCGGCAGGTAAAGGCTTGAAAGAGTCCTACCACTGAAAGGCAAACACTTCTGCAGTGGAATCCAAAAGCTGTTAAGAAAACAAAGCAACACTACAAATGATTTTTTTTTTTTTTTAATAGAGCTAACTTTTTAGCTACCTTTAATCTAATTATTCAGTTGTTTTTCCTAGGAGAAGATCAAAGTTTCTCCAAACCACAGTAACATCGGGAAACCACTGTAAGTCAAATAATTTCTTTTGGGTCGGTTCAAGGGCTGCTTCAGGAGAGCTGGGTGGCAGAGTCTGAAGCTGAATTTGCTCATTTCCTCCTTTATTAACTCAGAAAGTCAGCTTAAAAGTATTACAAGTTCTGGGTTAGCAGAGTTTAATCCCCCCCCTCCTTTTCACATGTGTGCATGTTCTGTGAGTGTACAGAACTTCTCCTTAGTAATTATTTAAAAATACATACTACACAAGAGAAAGCTATCTGTATGTCTGAAAGTTGTGTTGTACAAGCTGACATTCCCACCCCGCTCCCCCCCCCCCCCCAACTTGGGAACATGGAGTTGTTGAAAGTAGTAAAACGAAAGTCACAAGGATAAAAAGAAGCAAATATTTACCAGATAAAGGGACTGAATGTCACACTTTTTTAATGCAAGCGGCAATGTGACATTGCTCATTTAATCTGGGCTCTGCTAATTGGTCTATTGCACAAGGAAAAATCTTTGGGAGTCCTTCTGGGAATGTCTCACATCATTCCCTATCAGCTGTTGACATACAAATACTCTGGTAATGAAAATATTTTCATTCCTTCATAACAGCATTCCCTGTCCTGTTTAATCTTATTTTCTCTCTTTCTAAAAACAAGCTTCTGTGTGGGATTTCTGAACTAACAGACCTGATGCCATATATCAAAAACGTCCCGTGCTCCTGTCAAACTTGCTAGGAGTCCACCCAAAAGAGAGCAAAATGGAAAAACCCCAAGGATTTATAGCAATAACATAGGATTTTGAACACCATTTGAAACTCATCTCTGGTCTGCATCATTTCAAAGGACTGTGAATGCAACTGGATGAGAACTAAGCAGGACCTGCACTGCCTTAGAGTTGCCAATAGAGTACCTGGCACAGGATGCAGCTACATGCTGGAAAGGTACAGGTTTGCAAGTTTCCAGAAGCATTGCAAAGCAGAATATTTTAGCCAATTTTTACAACTCTATCACTGTAACGAAAAAGAACACTGAGGAACAAAGAGCTGGAAAGTCAGGGTGTTTTCTCAGCTTTCAACCAGGCTCTTCTAAAAGTGTGGGTTCGGGCTCGGTAACCATGAAGACACCAGGGCTGTACTACCGACGACGAATAGTGGTGTTGAAAAGACTTCTAGCAACTCCTCCCATGCACACTCCCCTGTCTCTAAGAGGCTATCAGCATCTCCACGGCAGACCCCTTGGCAGAGGCTGCACTATCCTCTAATCTAACAGCAAATCCTCCTTGGGACAATTTTTATTTTCAACGTACTACTACTAACTATTTCGAGCTCATTTTGTGCTCAGGCAATTATCTTGGGAGAAATCCATGCAGCAGAGTCATTACTCTCATCTCAGAACAATTGCTTTTGGAAGTTAAATTATTTCAAAAGTTGCTACATTCATATTGTGGTAAATGCCTCTCTTCCCCTGGTAAGCTCCATACCTAAACAATGTTCTTAAGTTATTTGACTTTTTAATATATTTGTCTTCAATACCACAGTTCTCCCAAATTCAAGGTCTGAAATTTGACGCAAGCTCCTGCTCCTCCCTCCCCCATCCCTCTCCCCCCTTGGGACTTGTGCCTCCACCCACATCCTGCTGCCCAGGTTGTAACATTCCTTTCTGCACCCCATCACTGTCACACTCCCTCCTGGAAACAGGTGCAAGAAGATTAAAAACCCACTCATTCAGCTGGGATTTTCATCTGTTTGCACCTTCCTCTTTGCCACTCCTATATGTCAACATCTCTTGAGCAGAAGGTGGTGGGAAGGCGCTCTCTCTGTCAGTTCATGTTTGCTGTTTATGGTGAGAAGCAGCTTTATTCTGAGGGACAGCTATATCAGGAGATAGAAGAAAACTTGAGATACAAAGGCTTTACTTAAATTTGGGGTTTTTTTTTGTTTTGTTGGGGGTTTCCCCCCCCCCCTTAGAAAGCACATATGTGTTTTATTAAAACTAAAGTTTAATTTGAAATGTCAGTGTTAACAGATCCCGAAGAGGGTTATTTTAATGATTTTTTCAAAAATACATTAATTCTATGTTATGCTTTTTAATTCCTAGATTGTTCATGATATGAGGATTGAAATATTGTAACATTTTTGGGTTTAGTCATTAAGTCATTATGTCAAACTGTCATTGCAACACAAACAGAAGACTTTGACCTAGAAAAAGAGATCATTCCATGGTAAGTGCTAACTGCACTTCATATTTTAAAAACAAAGATCATGTAGCGACTGAAACCTTCATCTCCGGTCGAACTGTATCACTGCAACCAATGTTGGGAAACAGTGTTACAATCCTTGCATTGCATTTGAAAAAATCCAGAAACATTTCTGCAGACATCTTTTTTCCTAAAATTGAGGAAATATTTTGTGCCCTGTCCCCTGCCCTTTTCATGCTGAATCAATTTAGCCTTTATCCTCTCACCCCTATTTTGAATTGACAAAGTCTCCCACAAACAGAATTTCTGAGTTTTTTGGTTACCCAAGCATCTGCACGCTTTGGAGTTGTGGTCTGTGTTACAGGCATATCCAACTTCACACGAACTCTCAGTTTTCTATTCGGAAGGAGCTCTCTGGAATTCCCTGGGGAGAAGAGGCCTCACAGGATAAGGACTTGTCTGTATGTGGATGTTTCCCGGAATGGCTGCTCCCCACCACTTCCAGAGGAGTCCCTGGTGTGCTACATGCAATTAGCATCCACACAAGGACTCCTAGCAGGAGAGCCATTCCTGAACAGGTTTCTAAGGGCAGGCAGACCTTCAGATTTGAAGTTGTTCAGTGCCAAGGTCACATCCCAAAAAGCAATTAAAAAAACCAAACTTGTGGAAACTGATGGTTTCACTCTTTCCTAGCAAAGTGCGGGCTGCATAAATGCAACCAACTGGAACTGAGCCCTCAGGGCAGCATCAGTAAAGTACATGGATCTGGGTCATTTTCTCACCTCTGTAACTGGATCTCTCTGGCAAGTCCTGGAGCTGGGACAGTTTTCCTTTCGCTGTGTGCCGCAGAAGTGTAGCACAGAGACTGGTCAGCAAACAGAAGCTCCCAGAGTGAAAAGGGTATATGCACTCTTGTATCTCATTAAAGGGTTTGCTGGAGAGGGAAGGACTATGTGAGCAAGAACAGCCGTAGAGATTGGTCCTAATTTTTCAAAGACATTTTTTTTTATGTGTGTGTAAGGAGGAGCTTATTTCAGATGTGAAACTTCAGCTAAAAATGCACAGGTGAGCACATAACTAAAAACTGAGTGCAGCCAAATGTGCTTTTTAGAGCTTTTTGGTTCACACACTTACACACAAAAGATTTCTAATAGATGAATCATTCACACCTCTTTCCTTCAGTGTATTCCCAGGGTTCCTACTTGTAGAAAGTGCAAATGGCTAATGAAGGACTCACCAATATAAAAGCCATCAGGACGGACCTGTCCCCAGAACACACCCAGCAGTGCTCAAACCCAGATTCAATGTCCTATGTTATGCGGCTCCTGGCTAGTCTTGAATATTTTTCCCTGATATGAGGCAAGGAGGGCAGAAGGGGGCATCAGTGAAACAGCGAGCAACGGAAGAGGACCCGAGGAGAGAGAAAACTGCAGGAGAAAACTGCAGTGGAGCAACAGGGCGAAGTGCCTAGTGAGACACTTCTGTAGGAGCCTGAGCTTTTGCTGGGCCTTCCCAAGGAACTTACGCTCTATAAACAAAGTGAAAGCACTAAGAAAATGCCAAACAAATAGGGCAGTTTCTCTCCTGAACAGGAAAAGGATCTTAACAGCTAGAAAAATCTACTAGCATGCAACAAAAGGAAATAATATACTTGTAATGTTTAGAAAGATTTTGCATAGCTGTCTGAATGTAGCCAATCATTAGGGAAAAAGCATGTATTATTTTCCCTGTCTAATCTTATATGCCAGGAAAAAATAAATTTAAATTTCTATTTAAAAGAGAATGATTATTTCAAGATTTACTCTTTCAAAAGTAAGCCATGAAATTTGGTCAGTGTAAAATATCATTCCTAGCAGATATCAATTCACAGGAAGTTCTGGCTTTGTTAGGTAGGAGAGAGTGAGAAAACATAACCGATGGATTTCCAATTGCACGTGCATGTATTAAAAATACCACCATTATAAACCATCCAGTGGTGCTTTCGAATGAATTCCTACAAATTCTCCAAAGCCACTCTCAACCTTTCTTAAAAATAGCAGGGAAAATATTAAGTTAGTGAAAACCTCCAGTACTCTTGCATTTCCAGCTCTTGGTATGGACCACAGTAATAAGTGAATGTTTAAAAATACATGTGTTTGCAAACATCCTTGCTCAGGTACTGCCGAGCAGCACGACATGGCTGTGAAATGCTGAGGGTGTATTCCTTGCCCATGCCCTTTCAGAATTTCTGCCTTGAAATTTCAGAGTCACCAGATCAGGGCCTAAGGAAACATTCTGCTCTGCCACTTGCTCTCTCCTCAACCACGCACTTCAGGTGCTTGCTTCAAAATCCTTTTGGCTTCAATGAGAAAATTGTGCAAGGTAACTCTGAGCAGGACAGCACCAAATTGCACCCAGCCTCCTGCTGTCTCCTGGCTTTCTGGCAGTGATGCCTCAGCATGCTGCTGGTACTAGGACAGAAGCAAACCCCAGAGCTGTTGCTTAGCTCAGAATCACAGAATGGCAGGGGTTGGAAGGGACCTCTGAAGATTATCTGGTCCAACCCCCCTGCCAAGGCAGGATCATGTAGGGCAGGTTGCACAGGAATGTGTCCAGTCGGGTTTGGAAGGTCTCCAGGGAAGAAGACTCCACAACCTCTCTGGGCAGCCTGTGCCAGTGCTCCGTCACCCTCACAGTAAAGAAGTTTTTCCTCACATTGAGGTGGAACTTCCTGTGCTGCCGTTCGTGCCCATTGCCCCTCGTCCTACTACTGGGCACTACTGAAAAGAGACTGGCTCCATCCTCCTGACAGCCACTCTTCAGATATTTATAGACATTGATAAGGTCCCCTCTCAGCCTTCTCTTCTCCAGACTAAATAGCCCCAAGTCTCTCAGCTTTTCCTCATATGAGAGATGTTCCAGTCCCTTAATCATCCTCGTAGCCCTCCGTTGGACTCGCTCCAGAGAGCTCCCTCTCTATTTTAGCCTATTCCTGCCTACATGCCCACTTCCTCTTCAACTTTTGTCTCCTATCTCCTAATTTGGCCCCTGCTTTACGCTCTCCCACATTGACAAGCCATACAATAGCCACAGCCAGTCCACTGGGTTCTCCCTGGAGCCACATATTCCCTGGTCTAAAGAAGTTTTCTACCTGCAGCCTCATGCTGCATCTCCCCACCTCCCCTGGCTTTAACATGAGCAAAATACAGCTCTCACCCAATCCCAGGAGCCAGGACTGGGGTGCAGCTCTCTCACTAAATCAGAAAAAAGAAACAACTATAGGAGAGGGATTCCTCTTTTTCTCTTCAGACCCACTCATGCACAGGAGTATTTAATCCATATTTTAACTCAGTATTATAGAAAAACTAAGTGTATCCTCAGAGGGGAAGCTTTTAAGAAGTTGGGTATTTCTTCAGGATATATAATTGTACACATTTTAGTAAGACGTGGGTGTCACACAGGCTGTCACAGTCTGGAAATCTACTCCTGCTTGAAAAGTCACATTTTCCCTTTAAAAGAAAGAGGAAAAAAATAATATGTTTGTCCTTCAGAGTCCTTAGATGTTTTTACTGATCTTTTGTTGACCATTTTGTGAACTCAGAAGTCTGATGTCAGTTACTCTATAGAAAGGATACAGGCTGTTCTACCGTAACTGGAATTATTTTTAAACACTTCCCCCTCACAGACTAAATCCTTGGAGGCTAAGGGGGAAGACAGACCAAGTGGGTTTGTATCGTGAACAGAACAACTTCCAAGAATTTAGTTCAGGAAAAAATAAGGAAAGTGTGGTGAAAAAACACAGGTTATACATATTCATGGTGGTGGTATTTTGACAGTGTCACGGGAGGCAATCAACAACTTATTTCTGGATACAAAAGCTCAGGTCAGACATTTCAATGAATGTGCACGCATGCATATTTGTGTCCCAGTCAAACTAGTGGCAGATTGACGATTCCTCATGATTATTAATTATTATGTCTCCACTGGAATTATCACAGCTATTTGAAATATCCACTCAAACCCTTGCCATCAGAAGTTTCTCCCCTTTATACTTACAGAAATTTCCCTTTGCTTTGAAATTCCAGGCAGAGCATCTCAGGAAGAAAACAAAATAAAAACAAGCAAACAAGCCTTCCCCTGCTTGAGCAGCTCAGCCACAACAAATAACAGGGGGAGAAAATTTACTGGAATGACTTAGGACAAATCACAAAGGATACACAATCTGTAACTTCTGAACAGAATATTCATGGCAGTGTAGAAAAGCAAAATAACAGAAAGAGGCTTGGTAAGATTTAATTTTAATTGAAAAACATTGATTTTTCAGCTGCTTTTCCCCTCAACTTGCAGATTTTAATTTCAGATTGATTTCAGCCCCTCAGATTAAGATGAGGTGACTATAGGTCTATCTATGGGGGTTACAGGGAGAGGCAGCTGAAGCTAAGCAGAACTTAGGATCAGTGATAAAAATACCAGAAACAACAAAAGAATAATGCTTTCCTTTAACTTACTTCTGAAACAGACTTAAGGAAAACATAATACCAAACAAAACTGTCCAGCATTTGTAACTAGCTGTACTCTCAATGTCAGGTTGCAGATATTTGTTTCTAAAAAGATATTCTCTCACTTGTCTCTCCTGAGGTTCCCCTGAGGACACAGTCAGAACAGTGAAACTGGAATTGGTTTTTAATATACTGATGACCAAGTATCATTGCTGTCCCCTGTCACATACATCTGTACCCTATACCCTCTTCAAACTGAACACTCCTACTGTCAGCTTAATAACACTGTAAGGATTGCCTAATAGTTCCAGTCTTACTAAAGAATACAAGTTTGAACTCTACTAAACTCAAGTTTTCTTTGTCTGAAATTTCTAGTACTTTTGAGAAAGCCTCAATTCTTGCAGCCACAGAAGACTGCAACTTCTACGTTGAGAACCATCAACTATTTCACTTAAAAAGCGAGGGGCTTTAGCTCTTGTGGCTACAGATTAGAAGTAGAAAATGATTAAAAAAAATGCAGTAAAATGTGTTGCATTGAAATACATTTTAGGTGAATCTCATGATTTTGGGGACTTTTTAAAAAAACTTGTGGCTAACTACAGAATAGAAATGCAGGTATGTAACACTACAACAATAAATGCACTCATATGAAATTTACAGCTAGAAAGGATGACACTGTGTTGATGACACCTATCCCGGAAAGTGGAGAGTATAATTTAACAATATAAGCTACAACTCTGGCCTACTAAATTTCTCTTTCAGGTTTTGAAGAACACAAATTTGTAATCCTTCAGCATTATCAAGTGACAATTAGCAAAATTAAAATAGAACTTAAAAAGTTAACTCCCAGTAGGGACAAAGCTGGACATTCAGGGTTTTAATCAAGTCACCTGAAACTTGCCACAGACCTCAAATAAAACTGAACTTGTCACTGTACCTGACAGGGTCCCTGGGTCACTGGAAGCAGGCCATCTACCAGATGTCACATCTTGCAGAACCTTGTCATATCCTTCCTCAGGACCCTTCCGAAAGGTTTCTCAGCTGTGCTGAGGATGTCTGCTCAAGAAACAAATACATGGTTCTTTCAGAAAAGAAATTCTATGTCTTTAGTAAATAATTTGTCTTCAGGTATTGAATAATACTATTTATGTACTTGGAAGCATGGCAGAGTTTATATTTTTTTCCACTAATAGCACAGATTTAGTCAGTGCCACTTCTAATATGGAATACTATCTAGAAAGTATTCCTTACTAAAGCTGACAGAATTTATCAGGCATGTTACAGAATTGCTGTAGTTTTCAATTTTACTTTATTTTTTTCATACATTACACCTTCTGTGCAACTCTTAAGTAGGACTGTTAAAGTATTAAATCTCTAAATTTACCGTGGGCTTTTGACAAAATTTACACTTACCATTCATACACCCAAATGAATAGAATAATATTTTTACACAACTTTAAGCAAGTACACACATTCTTTAGTGAAGGCATAAGTGTATTTCAAGTTTATTGGGATTGAGAATAAGACAAGAAAAATTCAGGAGGTAAACACATCAAAAGCATTAGTAAGATTTATGTAACTGCCTTATGCATTTTAGCCATCTTATCATTTAGCCATTAGTGTTATATCTTTAGAGCAGAATCTGGACTATCTGCGTTTGCTCCCACTACCCCAGTGTGTCTGGATGCAGAAACTTTGCTACAGTCCTCCAGTGCCGAAGTGAAGTGCAGAGCTGGGAGGTGAAGAGTGGCTGCCCAGCTGCCTTGCAGTGAGCAGAAAGAGGTTATGTAGATTTTCACTGCCTTAACTCAGGCACGCACTGTTCAGTCGCTGGCACTCACACACACAGCCAATTTCTTTGCACTGGTCTTGGTGTCTTGACAAAAGAAGGTAATAAAGCCCATTTACTCACAGACAAAAGTAGTAAAGTTAAGTATGAATACTATATGGCGTAAGACAATACAAAGATCCAAATATCAATCCCAGTTACTTTTTATATGTATTGCAAAAATAAGTTTCACTTGAACTTAAACTGATTCCTCATTAAATGTCTGTGAGGTTCCAACAAGGGTCCCGAGGTCACAGTCCAGCCCATCTGCACAGTCGTGGCCTTGAAAGAACTTCCATTATATTAACATGCAACTTAAAGAAAACACTCAACTTATTCATACTTCAAAATGCATTTAGAGCTTTTAGGGATCCTACTGAAATGAAGGGGAAATCCATGGGGATGTGATCAGCTCGGTTAGGCCTTCAGCGTCAGAGGAACACACGTAAGGACACTGGGGCTGATGGTCTGGCCTGCTGAAACATCTTCTCTTTTTAGCGTAAGAATTATATAGGGAGTAACTAGAACAGGAAACTTCTCCCTCTCCCCAGCTTATTAAATGATTTCCTGTCAGTCCTTAGAAAAAGCAACTCATTGCTCAAAGCCTTAAGAAGAAGTTGCGAGTGGCTCACGCCCCAGCTGGGAACAACAGGAAGGGAAGGACAAGCAGAGCTAATTGGCCTTTTTACACTTTGCTGGGGTAGCCAGCATGTCGTAGATAAGCTTTCCTCACTAGCCATACCCCGTTGGTCCCTTCCTCTCTTTGATTCTGCCTTGCCTTTAAACACGATCATGGCAGATGTGATCCTGGCCAACGCCCAAGGGTGATTTAATGACCTTCTCCACATACCAGCACTCAGGGAAGCTACATTTAAATCTGGTCATCACTCCACCATTTCCCATGCACAATAGAAATAAGCCATTTTTCCAGTGGCCTCATTTACATAATTAAAAAACCAAAAAAGCACTAGTAAGACCATCTGATAAGTGACTACTTCATTTGACTCAGTCAGTGACATGTTTCATTGACAGAATCTGTAGTCTTAATTTGTCAAAAGACACAGTTCTCGAAGCAATCTTTCTAAATCTATATTACATGTTGTTCATATTTTTTTCTGAAACAAGTACATTTCCAGCAGCAGCCTGGTAAGACAATCCCATAGACAAACAGCTTGGCATCCAGACAACCAACTAGCTGGTACTATAGATTAGGTTCCAGTAGTCCCAGTCACAATACATTATCATGCTGTGTCCATACAGATGTGACACAGGCGCATTTTTTTCTGATGTAGGCCCTAAATTATCCCTCAAAGAACTAAATATTCATACTCCTTTAACTGCAATTGCATGGCAACTATTCCTTTCTATTTTCATGTTCTCCTGCTAATATGCAAGCATAAAAAAGTGCACAGATTATATTGATACATACCTAATTCACTGACAAATCTGTATGTTTAAATGCCAGAAAAAGCCCATTAAACAAACAAATCTCACTTTTAGCAAATTCTAGGACTTACTTGTAAAAAGTCAATGCGCGTTATTACAGTGACTTAGGCCCCGAGTGACATTTCTAAAGCTCAAAACATTCTCAGTGCTCAGCACTGAATTGCCCCCATTGGTACTCATCTGTTCTGAAACACAGAGTCCAGGATAGGACACACCATGCTTGATGCTCTCCAACACTACCAGAATAAAATGATTATTGCACAGGTCTCATCAATAACAGTCCGATGCTTCAGTGTAGCATGGGCCTTTCTTCTCAACAGCATGATAGTGTCGAGATACATTCAGTGTGACATAAGGACGAAGGAGTCGCAGTAACTGATGATACTAGATTAGTCACTGGCCATTGCTCGTTTATGCAATAGGTTACTCCTGTCTAGGGTGGTACCTCACACTCATCCTTCTTGACAAGAATCCTGGTTTTGTTCAGTTCATAAATGTCATCTGTAGATTTAACTCATACTCTCGAATCTTTCAATCACGTTTTTGATGGATGTGTTGAGTATCACCGTACCCAGGATCTCTGTGAAGATCCCACCCAATACATCCTCCCACTATGCTTTTCACACACGTGTTGTAGTAGTTCCATGAAGATCTGAATTTTCTAGCCTGCTTATGAAAACACGATGAGAACATTACAAACATCTTTCTTCTCTATCAGCTAGGCCTATTACTTTTCCTTGTGGAAGAAACAAGGCCACCCCAGGCAGCAAAATTGAAGATCAAGGTGTAACCCATATTCTTTCCACAATTTTTACTTGGGTTCAGATTTTGCAGCATTTAAAGTTCATGTTCTGTGCTGTATTTAGAGCAAAAGTTGATGGCACATCCTGGAAACATGTACTCTTGGAGGTGACAACAATGTTGACATCATTTTTGGCAAATAAGTAGTATAATTAAAAAAACCCACAACAAACAACCACCATTACTTTAGATGCAGAGCGTAAAAATGCAGGTGTTTGTATTAAACATCTCCTCTTGGCCAGAGGAGTAGCATTTGTAATTACCCATCAAAATAAAGTGAGACAAACACATCAATTTTTTACCTTTGACACATCACACTTCTGTCCCAAGTTATTTTAAAAACACATTTGTTGTGAGCTATCACAAAGTTTGACCATCGTGAAGAAACAGTTTGTACAGTCTGTATGAACTGCAAGGGGGAGGGGAAAACAAAAAGCACATAGCGGAAAATCCACATTTCTCTACTGATAATCAAACATTTTAAGTAAAATGTTCCAATGGTTATACTTCATCTAACAGTTAAAGATGTTTCATTCTGCACTGAAGACAGGCACTTTTTTTGTCTCCTAAAATATGTTTCTAATTTAAGTTTGAAAAAAAATATTTCCATTGTGCCATATATGCGGTAACTCAAAACCAAAATGAAAGGATTAAAATCAGGGCTGCACAGAATGGTTTAAATTAAATTCAGGTAGTGGGGAAGACTGCCGTATCTGGCAAACTCCCGCTTACTGAGCTTTTTGGCCAAGAGGCAAGACGAAGCATAACAATCCTTACCTGCCAAGTCTAGAGCAATTTTGAGGCTTTTATTCATCTCTTAAAATAAAATGTTAATGCTCTTGGAAGCTTGCCTACCCATACAGTAGATCTCACCTGTCTTTTCTTTGTCCTCACACAAAAGTAGTATAGTACGCTTCAGGAATGATTGGAAATGTTTTCAATCTTTTTTTTCCCTAAATACATGGTATTTAAACTTACTGCCCGTTACACTTCAATAGAAGATGTGACTAAATCCTACAGGTATTTTGAAAATCTCAGCTAATAGGTTACAAATTATTGCTAGCAACGTAGTGTATGAAGAGCTGAAATTTGGACTGTGGAATGGCCTTTTCCTATCTGTCACTCTTCCCGCACCTATAAAATCTCTGTTGTCCCCACATAGTCTTTCTAGTTAAATCTGTACCCCTGCTCAGAGTGATTCTGTTTATGATAGTGCAAATTGATTTATTTGATTAATATTTTTACTACAGCCAACATGAAACCAGCCCTGAGGCTTCCCCAAATACCTAGTTATGTCCCTGAATGGATTGCTCTTGGCTAGGGAAAGAAAGGATAAGCCGAGCTCTGACTTTCAGGAAAGGCATTGGTGTTGAAAAATTAAAGTTTTCATGAGCTTCTTAGGAGATTCCTCAAAATAGTAATATTAAATTATTTTTACAACCATTTGGGAAGAAATGAAATATGTAAATAATATGTAGATCTCTCTGGAGTTTTCTCCTAGTCTTGTATGAGGTTTAAAGATTTTCAGATGGTACCAGTAACAAAACAATTTAGTAACAGCCTGGCTTAATAAGGCCACAGTTAATCTGTATAGACCATCTACCTTCAGGTTGTTCTTTATTCCAAGCCACGGAGTTCCCAAACTTTTTCTGCCGCGTGTACAACCACCAGCAACAGCAAATACCTTCACTGGCAGCATCCGCTCCCATCTGTTTGCCAGGCTGTGTGCCATTTTGAAGTGGTTTGTGCCCCTCCCAGTAGTACATTCATCACATTATCAAGCTGACAGCAATCTAAAAATCATTATTTGCTGTAAAACCTGAAAAATTTGCAGCAATAGCACAACAAGTCACAGACATGGCTGATTTGAAAACTGCTACCAAATCTAATGTTTTAAAGCTATTTCCCATCTCCCTTGAAGATGTTTTTTTAGGATACATTGACTAGAAAATTTTGACAACTTTGTTAAAAAAAGAAGTTTCACATCTTTCTGGTTGGGACTAGCGGGATTGTAACAGGTCAAAATCAGAAGAAGTCTTTTGTTTTGCTTTATTATATATCAAGATAATGTCTGTCAAAATGCCATGAATTCCAAACACTTCGAGGTGGACTGACAGCAAGTAATGGAACCACTCCTAGTACTATGCATTCTGCAAAAAGGTAGTTTAAGGAAAAAATCATAGAAACATGTAGGTTGGAAATGACCTTTAATATCATTGAGTTGGTTAGCTTTGTTCTTTATAATTTGCCAGGAAAAAAATGAAAAGCGTGACTAAGCAAGCTTGTAATAAAGGCTGCTTTTGTTAATAATTTTTCTTTTTCTTGGACCACATTTCATGAAATGAGATAGTAATTCTTGGACACTAATGCTCACCACTTGCCACTGAAAGGGAAAGTAGGCAAGGATGCCTCAAGGCAAAGGGGTGGTACCCAACTTGCCCTTCTGCAAGCTGCTCTCAGATTGATGTGTACTCCAAAGTGTGCAAAGCTCCATGTTGAAGGTCCTGCAAAGAAGTATCTGCCTGATATATGGTCTGCAGAACTGAGGAGTTAATATCAAACTTGGCAACTCTGACCAGGGCTGAGGCACCAGGGAAAGAAAACTGCACTGTCAAACAGGAGGTAAGTTTTCAGTTTTGCTTAAACTCATGTCCCAAGTGACTTATTTCATGATGATTTCAACTGCCACATCAGTGACCTTTGCATTCAGAGTGTGTTTCCAGTACTGGCACATGCAGAAAGCTTTCTTCTTAAATTACAGAGAGTTCAAATAAGTATAATCCTAAACGGGATCTCAGCTTCAGAACAGAATCAGAGTCACTCATGCCATTATCAGATCATCTTCTCAGACAACCCGAGGTCAGGCCAACCTAGGCAATTATTTATAGTCATTTGTGTGGAACTCATGGCATTTGAAAGCCTCATGAAAACTCATCAGGCTGTACAGAACTCCAGAGGTCATTTCTGTTCCCTCTCATTATACCAGCTCTTAACAGTGGGGAGATCAGAAAAACTTCAATTCTAGATGGCGATATTTGGCTCATTAAGGAGAACTAACATACTGCAGCCCACACTGAAGAGCAGATTGAGACGAACGCCTCAACTCATGTGGCAAGGCTGTTCCGTAACACGAGACATTTCAGCAAGATCCCAGGAAAAGTCATGGAACCACTCTGCATAGCTACAGGCTATGACTGGAAACATGGTCACCTAGGTGGGAAATGTACAGAAAAACAGACATTTTGAGCTTGCCCACATTAATTTCCTTTGAAAGCCTTAAAAGTGAGGTGAACTTTAAATTTCATTAGTAGTACAGACAGGGTGCTGTTAGGACACTACCACACAGAACTGAGTTCCTGCATATGCCATCACCTAATGGTTCAAGGCAGACAGACCTAGCTGGATACTGCACTGTAAGGTCTGATGAAAAGCTAAGACTTTTCACTATTGTCCTCAGCTCCAAGCAATTCTCCTTATTTTCCTAGACCTTGCTCTGGTTTGTAAGGAAACCCACAGAAATCAGATAAAGACAATCATAGTACATTTGGAAAGTGTATACACCCCACCTCCCATTTACAAAAATACCACTAATTATTCTGATACAAAGATACTAAAGGGCAGCTACGGAAGCAGAAGATATTCTTCACATTAAATAGAGGCAACAGTACTCCTGTAGTCTCATTACAAAAATGAAATGTAGGGAATTTAAGCAATCTCCTGTTTTAGTAAGTACCATGAACTGGATGCCATGGTCTTTCTCTGCTGGCAGGAAAAAAAAAAGAAAAAACCCCAACCAGCTGTATTATTGCTGGTCTGCCAGACAGCAGGCACCCAGTGGCTCACCAGACACAGACCTTTTACCTCAAAGCATATTCTGAACATTTTCAGTACAAATACTAGAACTGAGTGGAGCCACGCATGTAGGTAGTGCACATGAACACACTAAAGCACAACACCGCAGGAAAGCGGCATTGGCAGTACACAATGAAAACTCTAAAGAAGCACAAGGAGCCGATCCCACCCCCCCATGTCCAACTTCGACATTTGTTTGGAGCTGTTGCAGGAAATATAAGTTCCATAATTTCTACACCTACTTTTATATGCATTTTTTAATATATATGTATTTACATAAAAACAATATAAAGAGGAGTTTAATTCCATTAAGCAGCCACCTTTCTACTCCCCTCTATCCAGTTCCTGGGAGCCAAGCTCCATTGCTGAACAGACCCATTCTTCATTTCTAGTCTTTTATCACTCACATCCCTGAAAATCAATCCCTTTATTCATGTGCATGTGTTTATTCTTTCAGGCTACTCCTCTTAATTATTACATTTGTGCTATGTAAAAGAAAAAATAGCCAGCATGATCTCTCTACTCTCTTCCCCCACAGAATTTAGAGACGATCTAATATTAAATTCTGTTTATATAGCTAAGCCTCTGACAATGGAGAGGCTGCTTTATTATTTTAGTTTTGGGATATCTCTTTAGAAAACAACTGTTGCATTCTCTGCTCTAATATTGTTTTACTTGAGCATTTATCAATATGACAATGGAAAATGTGAAATATCACAGTATGCACAGCTAAGACGTGTGCAACATGGCAGGTTTACATCATTATTTATTACAGAGAGAAAGACGTAGTAGCAAAAAGTTCTGACTGAACTGATTTAATAGTGTACTACCTTGAGTGTGCTCTGTCTTGACAAACACAATGTATAAAACTGTGATGGCTGTTCTTGTTAAAGAGCCTAAGAGCCTGAAGACATCGTAGGCTGGAAGGAATCTCCTAGCATTGTATCACTCTAAGCTGACATACCTCCCAATTGCTAGTGCAGGCTTAGGGTATGTAAAAATGAAAGGCACCCAATAGGTTCTAGATATAAATGTATAAAGCTTAGATAAACTTTCTGAAATTTTCCCCAGGATGTGCAGTGTAGGAAGGGATCTGTTTGCATAAAGTAAACAGTGCAGTATACTCACCTACTTTTTAGATATTTAAAAAAAGATTCTCAGGTATTCCCACATATATATCTCTCTCTCTCTATCTCTCCAAATATTTGAATGGACCTAAAGAAATCTATTCATTCCCCAGGAGTGCCTTCTACCTAACATCACCCATCCACTGATTTCAGCAGCATAATTCTCCCCATGGCAAAGCATGCAATCTGCAGCCCTCACCTGGATCTTCACCATCATACTAACAGGTTCTCTTTATGCCCTGTATTTATTAGTGCTTCGACAGAAGACTCATTTGGCCTACTATAGCAAAAGAGGCTTTTTCTTCAGGGGCTGTCTGTTCTGTTTCTGGGGCAGTAAATAGCTGTGTTTTTCCCTGCTCAAGAACAAGGTCTATGTTGGATTGCTACCAGCTCCACAAGTGGTTCACCTGAAGATACACCTGTCTGTTCTTATATGATACCCAGTGCAAAATTACACACATGATGCACAGTACCTCAAAGGCATTGCTCCACACTGTATGCTTATTCACCTGTCACTCCAACATAAAAAGATAGTACCATAGCAGTCTCAGGGGAAATATGGAACTCCCTCTGCTAGTGACAATATATGCACCAAGATCCCTGCAGTGCTAGCTGTCACTCTTCTGGTGGACAGCTCACATCAGTTTTTGACAGTACAAGGTTTTAGTCTCCTACAAGGTGTAATCACCACATCAATAAGTAAGCATTTGCAACAGAAAACAGATATGGGCCTTCCAAAAGCCTATTCAGGGCGGTTGTGTATAGATACTAATAAAGACTGTCACCCTATCAGGTGATAGATAAACAGGTGGTGAGAAATGAAATTCCACATGCAGGAAAGGAATTGATCTATGAAATGATGCACTGACCATTGAACACATTTGCCTGCAGTTTACCTCTCCACAGCCTGAACACACCAGCAGATGAACTGGTATATCACAGCTTTTTGGACCATGCAATAGGAAGTCAAGATGACAACCTGAGAGCCAGTATTAACTCCTTAAGCATGACGGAGATACCCCAGAAGCTTTCTTTTTTTTTTTTAATGTTTGGTGTTTTTTTTAAAGAATTAATCCCAAAATAATGGTCAGTCCTGGGCAGAGAAAAGGGAAGCTCTATCAACTGTGAAGCTGAACAAACTGACTAGTAGGAAGCTGAACTCATAAATTTCACTATGATCACTAGTGGATCTCAAGAAAGAAGATATTTTCTTGAATATGTTCCCCACCCTAAGAAACAGAGAGCGCGAATATGTCTGCTGCAAGGTAGAAAATTGACAACTCCACGCACAGCACAGGTTTTGAAGCTAACAGGAGAGGCCAAAGCCACATGGAAACGACCCAATTATAAATAAATAAACAAACATGCATAAGAGAATGGTCTTCCCAGGGCTGGAGCCTGGGAAAATAGGGTATCTGCAAGGGCGCTGAAGGTAAGGGATAATTACAAATCCGTGACACAGTTTAACTTAAGAGGTAGATGTTTTGGCTCTGTCTCAGCCAAAGCAGGTGAGAGAAATTGGGAGAGAGATGCATACACTGCCCCTTTTCTACCACACATAAAACGTGCAGAGACTGCACGGCTCTGCAGAGCTGCTGGTGCATCCCTTCTCTCACTTGCATGTGTCAGGCATGATTTCTGAGCCAGCCCTTGCAGGAGAAACCTATCTTCTTTGCAAAATTTTAAAGCCATTGGGTATGTGCCTTTAAAGCCAGCTGTCTGCTATTAGCATTTCATTACTGCACACTGCTCATGATTTTGGCAAGACTGTGTGACAATTAACATGAATTCTTCTGGGAGGGATGCAGCGCATGACATCATGTAGTAAATCTTCTGATATTAGAACCTTTCATTCGTGCCCTACTGTACTTGTTAGGGTAACAAACTCAAAATGAAAAATGTTATTACCCAACAGAGCTTTCAATTGTATCATATATTAACTTCTAATACTCTTAAGTATTCATTCTCAAATCCGAATCTGGCACAAAACACACTGGATGATGAAACTTGACAGATCTAATCAGGCACTAATCTAATTCTTTGACAGACACTGATTTAAGAGCATTTTATAATGGGAAGTCTCAGGTAAGATAATAGCAACAGCTGAAGAACAACTACCCTTGTCTGACTTAGTGCTGGACTCTGAAAGCTCACATGCTAACAAATGCTAAGCAAAACGTAAGACCAAATAAAGCTCTCAGAGCAAGCAGTGTTTTGCAGCTAAATCTTCCTGGGAACAGCTTTCTGAAAATATTGGTAGCATTTGGAACCAGTGGTTTAACAAATCTTAATTTCTGTTCAGAACCTTCCCTTGATGAATTTATTCTAACTCTACAGGTAAGTAGTTTAGACAAAGATTAATAACATGTTTTTCAAAAACAGTCACCAGATACAAAAAAGTGCAGGATATGATATAGCCTGTAACTTGATCAATGAAACAAAGTGAACACATCTAGGATTTACTCAGATCATTAGGACAACTCCCCATAGTCCTCGCTGCTCTATTAGTGTAGTGAATTACTTGACAGGAGAAAGGAGCTGTTACTCTGTACTACTTTTAGGCAAAGTGACCAGGTTTTAGGACTTCATGTACTTTTATGAGAAGACTCTCAATAGCAGAGGATTTAAACAAATAACCATAGGCCAGGCCTCCCCACCAGTTTTAAGCACTCTGGTATTAACTACCCCTTTTTGTGAGATCTTCAACTTTTGGTTAACTGAGTAAACAAGACTGCTTATGTTGCATTTTTATCTCCTACTTAGTCTTTACACTAATTACTATAGCTAGAAAAGGTCACAGTGGCACTCTTCTGCATTTGAGTTCACTAACATAAGCAAACTACAGAATTCATTTTGAAAGCTCTGATGCTATCCTGTTACAAATATTAGCTTCTTTCTTTTGAGATGCACTTTCCAAACATACCATGCAAGAACAACACTCAGCAGCACTCCAAAGCTTTACTTTTCTTGATAATTACAGGGGAATACTTAAAACTTCAAAAGAAAAGCTGAGGCGCTGCTAGTATAAATCGTCCAAGTTTCATCAATTTCAATGGCATGAAGACAGTGTACATCCTCAGAGAATCTAGCACAAATCCCTTGCTAGAATCCTGATGCAATGCTTTTTTCTTTCTTAAGCAAAGATACAAACTTTCAAAACAAATTTGAGACCTAGAATCTTCTAATGTTACAGACACTTTTCTATCCTTTCAATGAAAATTTCTTCTACTTACTCATATGCAATACAACATTGTCCTAGAATTAGCAGCGATGAGAAAAATTGAAAGCATACTTACTCTTTATTAACTCAGCAGCAGGCAAAGCTGTTTTAAAGATCTTCAGCCCTGTGTGTTGGTTTTTGAATGATTCCACCACTAGTTTGCAGCAAAAGCAGAAAACAATTGGAAGTTCCATAAAGATTGAGAACACACCTTGATTTAACTTTTACGTATTCTGCCAGCATTATCTCTACCATCACAGTGGGATAAAAGCCAAAAAGACCTAAAATCCCTATATATATTATATTGAAGGTAAAGGAGTAAAATGGATCAAGGTGTGATGACTCCAAAGGATCTCAACCACAGAAGTGAAAATTCAGCATATGGTGTACAATTATAATAAAAGAGGCTTCAAAATGCTCAGAGCATGATATTTGTGGTATTATACTAGAACCACAAGATTTGGCTAGCTGATCTTCCATACCGCTTTAATTTTCCCTAAGAACCTCATGTTTTACCTTCCACTCTTCTCTTCTGCTTTTATTTGTTTACCTTCCTTAGAGCACATGCACCTTCCAGCTCCAAGGCAAGTATAATGAGACCTATGTCAGTGCTTGTCTCCAGAGTTATCTTTTGATACTTGCCTCATCTTAAGGCTAAGGAGATGGCTGATTGCCTGTGATAACTTCTCACAAATGAAAACAGTAAATAGCAATTCCAGTCTATAGCTTGATCCACCTCTCCTGTATACCTTTCAATGGAACTTTTTTGTGAATAGTAGACTACGCCTTTAAAAAAAAACACCTTTATTTACATCTGCTCTTCTTGTAGAAACAACAGTTAGCTGAACAACCTATAAATATTTAATGTTCAAAACACCGAGTTCTGATTATTACAAACCTTTCCAAAAAATTCTGCTTCCTAGCATTTTACCTTATCATCACAATCAACCTTAGCCAGAGGCCTTCACTCTGTAAGATTCAAACGTTCTTTAATTATTTCCATCAACATAGCCTGACCTATACTATAAACCCAGTATTCTTCAGGTGCAGAGGTAACATTAAATCCTTTTGCATTGTACAGAGCTGAAATCAGCATGGGAGTGCTCCAATGAACAGGGAAAGGACCTGGGTTGGATTCCCAGCTCTGTCCTTGACCTGCTGTGGGACGCCTTTACCTCTTTGTTCCTGTCTCCCTTCTCCGCTTTGCCTGTGATGTTACTCAGGCTGCAATCCTCTTGCTTCCCAGGCGGTAGGTTACAACAGCAGATGCAGATATAGGTAATACTAATGGCACTCTGATTTTGCAAAGAGACTGAGACTTCTACTACAATACCTAGAAATAGCAGCAGTTAAGTCCCACTGTCCTGCTCCTTGAATTAGGATAAGCTCGTGCAGCATTTTGCACAAGTTTGCTGGCACTGAGGCGTTCTGCAGGAATGGCTCAAGTCCTCAGAGAAGTATAACTTTTACTAAAGTTTTGCTGACCAGTTTTAAACCATCCTCAATACACCACTTTGTTGATCAGTTCTTTTCAGCATTAACACCTAACACAGAGGATACAAGAGTTAGATGTGCAAAAGCTGACTGTAACTCTTACATGCAACAGAAGCTAAACTAGCTGACTTGCAACACCAACACACCCATCAAGAGGGAGGAAAGGATTTCCAGCCCAGACAGAAGAGATCTTTAAATCTGGGCTTGCTGATTTTCATTTTTGCATTTTTCTTTCATTTAACCAAGTAGGGTATTGGCAGTCCTCTTTATAAAACAGAAGACTACCTGCTGAAGTTTGTCACTTAACACAAAAAAAGATCATAGCAGAGACTTCAGTAAAGGGACACAGCGCCATCCTGAAGTTTAGCACCCCAATTTGTGTTCCTGTAGCAATTAAAGTAGTAAAAAGCAATGTTCATGAACCATTTGCTGCATGCATAATGTCAGGCACTTGTTAACTTTAGAACCACTTTTCTGTCTAGGGAAATGTTCACTTGGTTAGCTAATACTGTCCCTTCTCCTTTGGGCATAAACAATCTTTTCAGGTAACATAGATGCTAAGGGTAAACAGCAGCTGTGAGATGTGGGAGCTAAAACCAGCAGAATTTAGAAGAAAGGGCTAGCCTTGTGGTTAAGGCACTAGTGGTATGTTCCCTTGACACAGTGCAGGTCTGTGCAGATACGGTAGTTTGGATTGCAGTGTGGTACGGTCCTGCTGAGAATGTGTCTAATTGGCACAGGTCAAGAACCACAATTATACAACTATACTGCCTTCATTTCTGAGTTAGCTTAGATATTTCTGAATGGCACTGATGTGAATCCATGAAAAAAAACCTGAAAACAGATCTCAGAAGATCTAAGTTAAAATTAGTTCAGTACTGTGAGATCTTGGGTAGGTTGCTTCCGTTTCTATCCCTTAGTTTTCCATTCAAAAGATGGAAATAACATTGCTTTTCCTCCTACCCTTCAACCATTTACTTGTTTGGAAGGGCACATACAATTCCTGATAATGGATTGCATTGTGTATCAGCTTCTGCAGTGGAAACAAATTTGAGTCTCCACATACTAAATACAGCAAACACTCTGACAATGACTACCTTCAAATTGATAAGACTTAGCCTACAGGATAAAAAAGGCAGAAAAGGGACTAGCACTATTATTTTAAATTAAAGGCAAAAACTCTGCTCACTCTGGAGCAGAGGTTGTACTCTGTATGGCTGTCAGGGATTGATCATGCATGATGCAACGGACTTTGATTCAGGACATTGCAACAAAAGTCCTTGATACACTGTAGTGAGAAAAACATTTTGCTTTGCAACATGACTCTCCTGAAATTGCATAAAAGCATCACTGGTAGTCCTGGTTGTAATAGTCAACCTGTAAGTTTCCAATTCTGGACTTAATTTTTCCTCATTTCCTCCCTCCAGGTAGAAACTGATGTCAGGTCTCTGAAATTAGCTCCCTGTCCATACTTTAACAACTTGGATAATTTTCCTACCAAGTATCATCCACACGCAGGAGGCCCATAAAAGCTAAGTTTAAATAAAGTTTCCCTTATAATATTATAGAATTAACAGCTGCATCCATTAATTTCCTCCCTGTAGCTACAGAAATGTACCAGAGAATTTCCAGAACAGGCAACTGCAAGCTTCTGCTTCTTTTGCACGCTAGAAGAGCTGCTTCTACGGCAAAACAGTAGATTAAACTCTTAATTTAAATTTCTGAGGCAGCTGTTGGCAAAGATGTCAGGTATGAAAAACACACTTTTTTGTGGTGTAAACTCTCCACCCACTACCCTAGTATGCAGGAAAATCAAGTAACCACTGTGCTGCTGTTGTATTATGTGATCTGAGCTCATTCTATTGCCTTGGAAAAATAATTCTCTACCTACCAACACCAGTCCTCTCAGCTTTCCAGACTTTATTCAAGAATCAGATCCTTCCCTGTCCAGTAGCATCTGCCACATGAATGCAACAACTCTCCTAGGGGCTTATACTTTAAGCCAAAAAGGTTTCAATACTTATTACAAGATTCAACCTGTGGAGTTTCAAGTGTATGTGTGACTAGTTAAACACTCTCAACCTACGTACAGGGGACCGTTCACTCAGTGCTTCTGGTCATCTGAGCAAGCTTTCAACGCAGTCTTTCAGTTGTAGGGTTATAAGTACACAGTGGGTCACAACAGAGGGAGTTAAGTCAGATCAAACACAGCACCACACAGAGACACTCTAACTCAGGTGGGAACTGGAAGACGCCATGCTCAGGATCAGCACCCTCCCAATGCAGCTAGACTACTTCTGTAGCCTCTTACCCTTGCACAGTGCAGCACTGGGAAGCTCAGTGGAAGCTTGCTCTGGGCTCCCTTATTCCTAACCTTGGCACTGCACAGTGCAGATGTGAGAATCCACATAGAGATTGGCTCACCACAGGCTACTCTACGCTCCTATGGCTCTGAGTTGGCCTGTGTCCTTTGGCACATCTCACAGACTTAGGCTGGTAATGCTAGAATGTTCCTCACTATTAGTAGAGCAAGAAGTTACAGGAAAACATATTCTACAGCAAGAAAATTATGTGAATTTTAAGAATGTCCTGAAATGGACAATGACTTAATGAATTACTGTCTCCTTCCTCATGAAAAAGTCAATGCAATGCACTGAATGAGGCAAGAAATCTTGCAGACCAACTCAATGTGATTGTGACACAGAAGACTAACATGATAAGCAAACGTAGGGGTTCAAGTTATGTGAGCTATTTTGAATGTGAACACTTTGCTGTAACGCCTTCATATTTCCTGCCACCCTTAAGCTGTATTTACATTTTCAACTTTTGCTGTACAATAGGAACAGATCTGCAGGGTGAAGCAGCTGATGTAGAGGACCCAATGTCAACACTATACTTAGTCTGAGGGTGATACTTCAGACTGGCTCTAATCTGGTCCCCACAACTGAGCAGCCAGTAATGGCAGGAGTATTTTAAATGTGCTTCTGAAGCTCCTTTTCCATGTTTGTTTGTGAGCTCCAAGACTGGCCTGTCAATTGAATCAACGCAGGGATGATCGGGAGACTCACTTCAGAAACGCACTTCTGATCCACACTAAAACATGAGTGTGGACACATCCTTATGTGCACTGCAGACCACCTCTCTGCAGGGCTATCCCCCAGCCATGTGCAGAAGACATCTGGAGGAGGATGCTACTCAACATTTTTAAAGATGCCGGAATATGGCTTACTACTAGGACTACTTCCTTAAAATACACTCCTGGGGTAGAAACTGAACTGCAATACTTGATTGAATAAGTCAATGGGATGGCTACAGGATGAGTTTTAAGACATGGAAGTATCAGATATATATCTATATCTATATCTATCTGTTACAGTTGCTTCTTTATATTAAAGAATATTTTCCTTTGCTTTTTAACAAAGAAAAAAAGTCACAAAATTTAAATTAGACAACTTTATTGCAAATGAAATATATGTACCCCTATGGCTTCTGAAATTTTTATTTTCGAAGTAATCCAGCTAAGACAAGGTTCAGTTTATGTGTCTTCTCATAGTGGTTACTATCTGGGATTATTGTACTATGAACCAATTGTTATTTATGTTAGCAGTGGATACAAGGATTTTGTTAGTGGAATTTAGCTTCCAGATTGATTTCATAATCCTATACCTATTACTTAGGGAGAAGAAAAAGCGCACAAATCAAGATGACATTTTAAAAAAAAGGAGCCTAGACTGGTCTTGTAGGAACATCTAAATCCTTTCCCTTATTAAATACCTTATCTCAACAGCAGTGAACCAGCCATTTAGGAAAATTAAAGAGGGAGATAGCAAAAAGAGACAGCAGATGATAAAGTGCAGTAGTTTCTAGTCACGTAGATAATGAAGGGACACAGCACATGGCCTTTTCAGTTTATCCCTGCTTCAGCTTATCCTTCATCTGCTTAAATTCAAATGGATCAGTCATTATTAAAATTATTTTGAAATGAGCTACTCCAGTTTCATGTGACTTTTTTGTGTATCCTATAAAAAACTTTGTAAGTCTTTGGGAAGACAGGTGCTGTACACTTTTGCCATTTTAATTCGGTTTGGGACTTGATTTCTAAGCAGCAACTAATAGGTAATGCTTAAATAAGATTGATTTTTACTCACTAATACACATATCCATTTGTGGGCATTTTATCCCTTCCAATGAGTTCTCACTTAAGCATATAGGCTTCGTTGCTAAAAAATACTGAATATTTTGTGCGAGATGCTGTGGGCTTACAATTCTAAAAGATACTGGATACCGAAAGTATATTCTAGACGAGATTTATTTTCTTTATTTGTAGATAAGTATTCTTCTGTCATGCTTGGAATATTTTACTTGCCACTTCTGAGAAACGCTGTATAAGTAAGAGTATGTATTAAGCAACAATTAGCCACTCAGTTAAACATTTCAAATCCATTTCAAATAACTGCTCTGTTTTATGCAGTTCTTATACAGACACTGACCAGCCTTATGTTAGCATCTACTAGCACTGCATCAAGCAATGTGTATGGCTTGATTCACAATGTTCATCGTGTTTGTCTCCCAAGGTATATAAGCACATGTTACAGAGAATTTTGCTTTGACTGAGCCTTATTTGATGTTAGGTGTACATGGCTTCTCTACTTATATCAGAAAAGATAACATTCTAGAAATGCACCTTTTATTTGGAGCAGGAGGTAGAAAAGGGAGAGGTTATTGGAAAAAGACACGTCATTTTGAAGGACTAACACTAAAAACATGAGACCATTCCCGCTAATTTCTCTAGGAGTAAACAAACATTTTAATAGCAACCACTGCATGTTAAATAGTATATACAGAATGACTTTTCACATTATTTACCCGAGTGTTTTATAATTTTTATGCCATCCTAAAACATTTCACTAGCCAAATTCCCCTTAATCATACATCTCCTTCTCCCCCTTCCTCCTACCCCATTTAAAAATCTTGCAAAGGGGACCACTTAGGAGATTTCTGACAATCTCAAGCAACTGAAGAAACCAGGGATGGTTCTTACCTTCGCCTTTGGCAACACAGTACTGCTGTACTTCTCCTTTTATGCCTCCTGGAATGTTAATAATAGTCACATCCAGCATGAACACACCACATTGAAGCAGCTGACTGCACCCAGCTCCTATCAGAAAGATGGCTTATGACTTCACCGGCTTTTGGCTGTCATTAGTTCCCTAATGAGCAATACGGCTCCTAAATGAACTGTTTAGCAGTGTGCTTCACTGCCACGTGGTTTCCTTGGCACCACCTTACTCTGTGTCCTAATAACACAATCCACAAAGTATTTGCTTCTCCCCTGGGGAATCACAAGAATCAAGGTTCTTGAACAACATCACGTCTTGAAACTCCTGCCATTGAAGTCAATGGCAAAGAGCTCTGCATCATTAATTTTTAAAACAAAATTGTGTTACTTAACAAGGTTAAAAAGGGTTAGCAACTACAGAATGTGTATATAGTTAAGGACAGTAAGAGCCTTAAAATCCTTGACTTTGATTTTAAGTATAAATGAATTAACACATCTCTACCAAGTAGATTGTAAAAATATTTGCAAAAGTTAGCTTTCTAGCTGAGTTAACTCAAGTGCAGTTTTACCTTTCATCAGCCAGATTGCCTCTTTGTTATTCTTTGCACCAAGATGAAATGGATAGCTTAAACATCAAAACAACACAGCCTTACATTCTGCTTACATGCCTCTAACAATACTTCTTCCCACCTGTAGGTCATCAGTTCAGAGGTGAACAGGTCATTTCTGTCAGTTCTTCAAATCTAAGACCAGGAATCCACAGTGCTTAAAAGTTTTTTAGATCAGCTTCTTTGAGTCAAAGTTCCTCACCACAGGTGCGTGCCTCTATTGTCACTAATTGCTATAAAGACTGCTGATTTTTTCTTCAAGTGACAGTCTTTTGAAGTTGGCTTGTGCACTTTTCTGCTACCTTCCTGCAAGTATATAATGTGGATTAAACAGTGACAACAGTGCTCCTATGAATCATCTGTATCAATTGATCTGGGAGATGGAAAGAAAGCAGCAGAAGTTACTGTGAACAATCACTGCCTAAAGCACTCAGTAACAAAGATGAAATTTCAGGAATTGTCTGTTTGTGAAGGGAAAAAAAGTATGAAGGAGATTATTCCGTTGTTAATTAGAAATGCATGCACTTTGGAGACCTTTTTCAATTTTTGCATATTCACAGGCTAAACAAAAATCTTGTAAGGCACTTTACTAAAACAGGAAGAGTTTCCTTAATGAAGATTATAAAGGTTCAAAGCTCTTCTGCCGTAGGGTGAGACTGAGCATTTTTGGCTCAGCCTCATGTAAGAGGTAGTACACAGCTGCACTTCCCCAGAAGGAGCCTTGGGAAAAAGCTACGACTCAGGTAACGTCTTCCTTATTTCCAGGGAAACTAAGACGAAGCAGCCATTTACTACAAGTCACTATGTACTGATGTAACCGGACAATGATAATACCAAGCTTTGTCACAAGGACCTTAAACAGGATTGCCCAAGAGTGGCTGCTACAAATTACTAATTTAAATAGGATAGTAGTTTGCTATTTTTTCTTACTATTTTCTCCCCAATTAAATTGTCAGTGAGTACAGTAAATACGTTTTAACTCCACAAAGAGTTAAGAATCAGTGTTTACACTTCTGTCTGTCAGTTGATTTAGCCCTAAACACCAGCTAAAAAGCATTGTCTACAGATTTCCCAGTGACCTGTCTGGACCTGACAGATCTCAAGACATATTTAGTAACATCAACATCTCATTCCTCCCTGCACTCCTTTCCGTCTTCTCTTCCACCCGCTGTACTAGGAAGCTTAGTGCCCTCAACATAGCACGAATGACTTCATATGCATCATTTAAGATGAATGAAACTGTATTATATTACATTCCACACAATAGGCTTTACAGATAAAGTGATATCAAAATTGAGTATTACCTTTTGAACTGCATTTCATAGTTAGTAAGCATAGGCCAGATTCTGCCACCTTTCAGTTGTCTCTCTCTCTAGGATGTTCCAAGTAATTTAAAAGGATTCTCTCAGAAGTACAGTATTTATAAAAATAAGTCACTATTTATGTAAAAGCTGTACCTTCAATACCAAATCATGAGGGAGCTCTAACACATGTCTAGACATATATTAGTAGGCTCCGGCTATGACAGGCTTTAAACAGCTCTTCCCAGTAGTTTCTGACACTGCCTTGCACAGCAAGTTGAACTCTGGCAACACCAGTGATGTTGGCTTGTATCAGTAGAGGATGTTTTCCCATCTCTTTAAATCATACAGTCATATTAATGTTATTCTTCCTCTGACACTTTCAAGACTGTAGTTTGAGATGCTATCAGCTCACTTTAAGCACTGCAATTAACTCACTTAAGTTGTATGCTAATATGAGCACGATCCTTATCTACCCTCTGGACACGGGCTCCATTTCCTCTTTACACTGGCAGAGAAGCAGCTTGTGCAGTTGGTATCAACTTTTCCATTGCAAATGACAAGTTTCATGTGCTTAGTCCTCAGCCTTCATACACAACCTAACAGATGGAATTTTTTTACTCTTGGAGACACACATTCAAAGCAGTGACAGTAATTACACATGGCACATTATTTTAAACCCAGACCTCTTCATAGTATGATAGGCAGCAGTAGTATTTTCAGGCAAAAATTACTCAATATTTGAACAAAATAATGTTTGTACACTGGTTTGTAGAATTCCCAAATGAGTGTTTTAAATTGAGATACTGAGGTATAGGTTAAACCTTCAGTGACACGTATCACAATGCTACTGACATGCCTGCTAGATCAAGTAAGCTCTTACCCTTACGGATGGAGAGAAATACATTAATAGATGTTGCTTTTCAACAGCAATACCATCACAATTCATATCTCAATTCAACTAGGATGTTATCTCCTCTCTTATCTTCGCTTCACTGCAAGTAAGGAATTTGTTTGTGTGCCAGTTGTGCAGTCTTTTCCAAAATCAATTACACTAAGAACCAGTAGGAAATTTTACAACTGATTTTTTATCCCATATAAAAAACTAATTAATCAAAACCAGTATGAAACATTAAAGGAACAGTTTGAGAGAAGACTGGAGAGAAGGATGGAGAGAAGAACGGAAGATGGAGAGAACAGCAAGGAGCATTCACCTCCTTAGGTAAGAGGGACCACTGGTTCTGAATGGTCCTTTGGGAAACTGAGGTTCAATTCCAGTCACCAATGATGTTTTAAAATCCCAACTGCAATTGGAGAAACACAAAAGAGAGAACAAAAAAAGACTCCCAGAGTAACCTATTGTCTTGCTGCTCATCACTTACTTCAGAAGTGGAGAACTAAGGCTGCTGTTCCACCACAGCTTAACATCAGTGGAAGTCAGCACTGTTGGGGTCCCCCTCAGGAGCACAAGGCCTAGGTGTCTGTAGTGGCACCTTGGCTACACAAAGTCAATACCAACAAACCTACTGACCCAAATTATTTAAGACATCAGCCCTGACCTATTTCATCACTTCATTAAAAGTCACCTTTCCTATAAATACTATTGCAAGACAAACTCTCCATCAAAGCTGCCATTTGATAGTTGTTCAGTTTGATGGACACATCTTTTGAAATAAAAAAGACCCAGTTCTTTTAACAAACACTGCCTCAAAGATTCAACACTCCAACCTGCCTGTGTTTGAAGGAGGATAAATTTCTCAGTACTAATATTAAAGAGCTCTGACAGCATGTTACTGTCTTTACTATCTCTTGAACTTTTATACCATACCAGATAAGAAGTGACAATTGTGATTCCAATCAGCCAAAAAATTTTCATTTTCACATTTTAGAAAAAATTTTAAGAAACTTGGAATGAATTCTGAAAGAATTTTTCCTACTTTATAATCTAGTTATGGAATAGATTGACTCCATGATGCTCAAATCATAATCAACATTTCTAACACCTATACAGTAAAAAGGTGAAATAGCTTTCCAATGATAAAGCCCACTGATTAGCACACATAAGAGAAATGAGAGAATAAATGATATCTCCTGCTATACAAACACTGAGTGAATAAAATACCAATTCTTCATAACACAAGCACTCAACTTCCAGTTGAGGATTCAAAATTAATAGAAATTGAAAAGCCAACATGTGTATTGCACAAAACAAACACACCTGGATGTAAATCTGTACTGCATTCAAAGTATGTTGCAAAGGAATTCCTCATCCTACATCTTGTAGTGACTCAGCCCAACACCGCCACTTTTTAGGAAATGTGAAACCATTAATTGCCTTATCTGATGAACCAGAGTCCTGCTAATGACTTATCAATTATCACAAGGCTTATCTTTCAGTTTCTTATTAACCAAAGATGTTCTAGAGCAGACTATCCATGGCATTGCTTAACATACGGAGACCAGACTACTGTGGAAGAAGAAACAAAACTTTCTGTCCAAGAACACCCAAGCACCACAGGATCAACAATACAGGGAAAAAAAAAAATAGGTCAAAGTGGATATTTTTTAGCCACATCAGAACCACTGTCTTACTTAATTCTCCATGCCTCCTTCACTTTTGAGATAGCTGCTAATGAGTCTGATTTTATATAGTAAAATGGGCCAGATTTGTAGGAATAGATGATCTCTTATTAGCTCAGCCAGTGTCACTGGAAAAAATTGATAGGTTCTGGAAAACGTAGATTCCTCTTCAGGAAAGACTTCAAACTAAAATTTGTACTCACTTGTGGAGCACAGCAACGGTAGGTGCTTTGAAACACCTCAAATTTGTCATTAGGTGAGTAGTGATGCACACCAAGGAAGGCAAGAACATTGGATTATTGGTTTCACTTACAAGTGAAAGACACCATTAGATGAATCACAGGCAATTGATCCATTTACTGCATAACAGTACTTCAAGAATGTTTCCTAAAGCAAGTCTGGTAGGATTGTGAAGTTAAAGCTTTAATAAAACTTAAACTTCACTGAGGTACTTGGTATGAACATTTTACCAAAAAGTATGGTGAAGTCTTTAATCTCCAAGTCAAAGATGACATGGTTCACAATAGAAGCCTTGAAAACAAAACAAAATAAACCAGAAAAGCCAATTCCTTTCCACATTTTGACACTTTCTTGGGAGAGAAGAGGTAGACCTTACTGCAACAGTGAAATCAGATCAGTATGAAGCCTGCCTAATTACCTTAGGTCAGGACTCTGCCAAGAGAGTTAGTAACCAATCAAACTTATATGAGCTAGCATTTTACCCAATATATAACAAATCCAGCATAGTCCAAGCTAACAGTCCATACTGATAAGATTAGTTTCTAATATGTGCTTGTGTGTTAGCAAAATTTGTATTTGGATGTTTAAGAAAAACAAATAGGGAAAGAGTTGGCACTACTGATACAGTTTTCTTTTGTTTCTACATTTCAATGAATATTTACATTGTGTATTTATGGTATTTTGCTTGCTGTACTTGTAACACTGCATACATGGGAAGCCGACAGTCTACCTGCAGACTTTGCCTATCTGATGGGCTAGAATGGACTTTTAAAATTCCTTTTGAAGAACTGTTGTAGAATTTAACTACTTGTCCCATGCTGATAAAATCATTGCTTTTTGTCAAGTACCCTCTGATACTGTTCTATGGGATGCTTTATAAAGGTAAATTAATAACTCTCATCTTTTGTCATTTAGGATATGGAAAACCAACAAAAAACATAGTTATGTGCAAATTTGGTAGTGGCTAATACAGATTCCAGTTGGGTCTACTATCCTTTTTTCTTGTGGATAGGGGTTGTTTGTTTTTACTAAGCAGTAATTTAAAAAATTGAGTACTGCAGTTCAAAATATAAGCTTTTCAGCTGTTAGGTACACAATTAAAGCTTCTTTAAGGAAGAGTAAGATAACACATGGAGAGAAAAAAAAAACTCTAGAAGGAAGCTCTGATGTTAAATCCTGGATATATCATGCCAAGCACTGGTGAATTGGACACCAAAAAAGATACATGTCCTCTCAGGAAAATTATCTGTCTGTTAGAACACAGGACTGGCAATTAAGACATCTGAAGTCCATGCCTTCATCCACTGCTAAGGCAGTCAATATGAAAATTATGTCGGTATGAACAGTGACTTTACCTGTTCATGTTGCTGTTTCCATGAGGACTCCAGGCTAGTAAGAGCACAGGCAAGATTAACAATAACTAAGGCTTTATTAGACTCTTGAAATTCAAGCTATCCCTAAGATGGTCCCTAATTCAGTAAACTATTGAGCACATCAATAGACATCTTGATTATTTGGACCTTCTGATCACCAGAAAGTGTTTCAAGACACTCAGAACATCCTTTACCTGTTCTGGGTGGTCCATATCAATGCCCATTTCTCATAAGTCCTTTCTCTCTGTTAAAAAAAGAAAAACCCAGCCAAAACCCCCATCCCCTAAAATGCCAGACCACTGCTGATTGAGACCACAGTTGTGATCTTTAAGATCACCGTTGATAGCTACATAAAAAAATCAGAAATCCTCTGTAAAAGCTCTTCTTGCACCATTGCAAGCCGCTAATCATGTGACATTTAATCTAAACCAAAGGCAAACTGTTTGCTATGAATATTTTTCCTAGCCAGTGCTCTAAATGTAATAATGGTTTTCAGAATGTGTGGGTCTGGCTCACTTCAAGCGGTTTTGCTCCTTCCTTGACTCCAGCTGCAAACTACTAAACACATACTTTTTTAGGTCATTATGGCCTAATGTCTGTGGCATTACATTATTTCAGTGACATATCTTTGAACATACCGTAATTCCAAAAACTGCAGGTCATCTTTTAGGCTAACTGGAGAGCAGGATTTTACATTAACTCCATCCTTTGTCTCCCTCTCCCTTTTTAAAAAAGGAAAACAAAAAAATCACACTGAAACTTCCTTTCCCATTCTTCCCTTCTTGGTAATGAGTCTTATAAACTTGCCCTATTAGGAAAAACCATTGTTAGTGGCAAAAAGTGCACCACCACTGAGAACATCCTCCATTCTGATAAATCCTGGCACAGAACCAGAGACAGAGGATAGCTAAAGCACAACATTCATAATCAGAGATTCTTAGAAAAGGAAACTTTGCCAAAGAGGACTTCTACTCCTCCCCTTAAAAAACAAACAAAAAACCCACACATGCACCCAGGCCAATAAAAGATGACAGCTGTCTTCAGAACAGTACTTTTTATGGTCCTTTTCAAAAGGAAACAAGAATCTAATTCTTCATTTAATTTGCTCAGGTAATCCATGGTCCTATGAGTTAGAAACATATTTACCTGCTTGTACTTTAACTAGCTATCAAATAAAAATTAGCTATCTTCTGTTTAAGGAAGGAATGCTCAGAAGAGCAAAACTTCTATAAATCAGGTACCGGTTCTGTCCCTATAGTGACAGAACCCCTGTGAATTGTCGCACTCGTCATTTCAGCTCTAAATAACAAATTTAGTAAGAATGCACACACTCAAACACCTTCACTCATAGATTGCAGCTGAAATTGTATGTTAGTTACTGCACTTGGTCAGTTTTATCCCAGGGAAAAATGGGAATTCAGACATTTTGTCAACATAACTTACATGAGGTACCATCTCCTATGGGCCATGCTATCTCATGAGCAAAAAAATACTGGTATTTTGCATGAACACAAAACTAAAGCTTTGTGGTGTATCACTGGCAGCAGTATAAAGCATGATTTGAACTATGTCAGGGCAGTATGTTGACGGAAACACTCACCCTGTTTTATATTCCTCCTTGCTGCAATAAGGAGTAGCAGAACACAAATGATTTTTTCCCAAAGAAAGCAAACAGGCATAACATGGAAATTTTTGTTGCTATATCAGTTTTTCATACCTCCTGGGTTTCACCATACCCAACAATAATCAGATTCTCGTGGGTATGCAATGGCAGTTTCCTAACTTTAGAAAGGGGAAGGACATCAGCCCTTCTTGAGTTCTCAGGCACGCAGCATGGAAAGCTAACTGAGCTATGAAGCCACTGCTGGGGTGACCTTAATCTGGAGAGGATTGGAAGGTAAAGAAAATTCCAGATTTCATTCCCCACTAACCCTCTTCCATGCCCCCATGCGCATACACACATCTGAAAGAAGGAAACTGTGGAGAAAGACACTTGTAAAGATTTTCATGTTACTCCAAAAAGGAAATTTCAGTGCTGCCACCAAAGCCCAAAGACCCACAGGAACCTCAGGGCACAAGAGAGCCAAGCCTGCAGGAGAAATGGAGGACAATGTCTCAGAGGTAGACAACATCCTCAAGAGAGCCCTCCTACATGAAAGCACAAAGATGTATGTTGAACTGTTATCTTTACACAGGCACTTTGGAAAGCTGATCTGTTTTTTAAAGGCACTTGCATGTTCAAAACGCCTCTTTCCCTGCCCACCAATTTCTCATTCCTCTTACCAACAGCCTGGCTGCTCTGGCATTTTTGGCTCTCTGGCACTGGAAAAGCCTAGCAAGACTGCTCATTTCTCAACAAACCCTTGCTGCAGACTGAAGAGTTTTAGCTAAGTATGCACATTTTGGATGTGTATCCAAACCAAACCCAAACATCTTGAGATTCTTCCTTCACTAACTCCAAACACATTTGATATGCTTAAACACGCATTGTATTCTGTCATAAACCAAATGGCTATTTGCTGTTCCAAATAATCAGATATATTTTGCTGGATGATTAACAGAAATATTGCTCACCCAAAGCAATCAAACTTTCATTTACATGTTTAAGAGTCTGATCTACAGCCCTTGAAGTCTGTGGGACTATTTCCAGTCCCTTTGACGGACCTTGGATCTAGCTCTAAGCGATTTTTTTCCCCTGGATATATCCATCCATTGAAGACTGAGCAGAGTACTGATTTTTTTCACACTGTAGCTAAAAGAATGAATATACTGAAAGCTTCTTGCAAGGCCGGATATCACTAGGTAAATTGAATACAGAGGCTTGTTTTCCTTACATTTGGTTTTGATGTTCTGTTCACTGAGCCTATGACTGCAAAGGTTATAGATGATGCAATTTATTTTCCTTCTGCTTTTTACCAGTAGAATACTGCTCCTCTTCCTAGATTAAACACAGGCTTTATTGCACATTTATCTCAAAATACGCTTCTTTGAAAGGTCCAAAAATCTAACAGCATGTTTCACATTTGCTAGGAGCCTCTCATTTTTGTCCTGGGAGTCTGCTTCCAAACCAGTTTTGCCATCCTAATGTCAATGGTAGGTTTGCCCAGACTTTAACAGAAAGAAATGCTGTCCTTGAAATCTTTGCAAGCACCCAGTTCCTATAGCAAACACTGCAGACATTTACATTATCAACATTCTATTACGAATATCAAATTAAAGATATGGCTACTATGTAAGATAATCAACAGCCTTTTCATTTACTTTTGATTTTACTTTGTTCCTAATCAAACTAAGGTTATGTGCAGTTATAGTCGTCCATATTTATTTTATAACTACCTATATACATAAATCTGCTCATTTTCTACTGAGTACTGAAAGGTGTTGAATTAACTGCAGAATGCTGATCACATTATTATGTAATGTGCTTGAATACTTATACATTATCTTAAAAATACAATCGTATTTCTCAGTAAGTACATTGGACAAAATGTAGCCATACGCAGTCTGCACATCTTCATACCACACAGTGCTTTTTGTTCCTTTGTTTTCTATAAATACAAAACTGAAATCAAGCTCATGCCAAGAATAACTGTGTAACTAACAGTTTGCATACAGGTTTTGTAAAACAGACTTCTTTCTTTTTACATTTACCAAATAGCTTGTCTTAAAGAAAAGAGACTATTATTCCATATTTTATTTTCCAGGGAAATTGGGATCGAGCCAGTAAGAGTTAAGTTTATATAATTATTACAATAAAAGGTAGGTAGGATCTACATTAGGAAATCTAATTTACACTGCTTTTAGCTCAAAAGTAAGCTTTCCAGTTACATTATTTGACCTCAATTAGCGTCTAAGATTGAAGGTAGATCTACTCATTCATAGGTGTCACATTGCAAGTATGTTTTACAGTATTCCTCTGACACTAGCCAATTACATGAACTAATTGAGAGCAAAACATTCCTGTGCTGCTCCTGTGTTATTCAACATTTCAAAAGTTTCCAGAGGTCCATTCTGGGTACATGACTGTATGGTGCCCTTAACCTATAGGCTTTAATCGAATTATCTTCCTTTTTAATTGGTCACAGTTATATGTTGAGCAACTAATTATACATAAAATTTTAACTAAAATTTTATTCAGCAGATATCTATTAATTTTTTCACATTTCTTATAAAGGGAATAAAGTTAACTGTAAGCAATACAATAACCTAAAATAAATTTAATTGAATTCAAACAATCAAGCTCACATATGCAAGCCATCATGACACTTTTGTTCTAAGTACTCTTAATACAATGTATAGGACAGCCATAGCTAGAAGAATTCAGAAAAAGAGGTAAAAATACAAATGGTAGGCAGTGCTCTTCTTTTTTAATTACTCTTCCTATTTTAAAAAAGCAGCAATGAAAACAATTACTGTTGTGCTCCCAACCTGACTTGTTGAAGATATTACTCAAAAAAACATGATTCTATTATCACTACCAATACTTCATGCTTTGACTATTTTCATACTACTGAAAAAGCTACTGCAAAGCAAAGATTGTTTACAAATTCACTGTTTCATTGCAAGAAAGAAATGAATACTCAGATGGTCGAATTTCAAAGAGGTCAGGATTGAGATCAAGCTTTTCACAAGCACTTGATACACAGCTCTTCTACCTTGAAACCTGTTAAGCATTTTCAGTCTGTGATTTTGACTAGACACCCAATCAGGGTTTTTTTTCCTCAGTTCAGTCCCATACATAATCAAGATTTGAAAGTCCTTTAGGTTCAGAAATGAAAATGCAGACTGTAGACTTGATTCAATTCCTAAAGAAAGCAATGGAAAAGCTCTGCCGAATCTAACAGTGCCTAATAAGCTCCAAAACTTTTCAAGCTGAAAGTCAAACTTACCAGCATTTATCAAGCCCTGTATGGAAATGTTTACGTTTCCAGAAACACGTGGAATAATGAAGAGTTAATAAAACATTAAAATAACGTAAATTTTTAGAACGTTCAAGATTGAAAAAGAGAAATTACTGAATATAAATCTATAACTTCTATTTATCTCTATTTATAGACAAACTGTTTAGATGTCTTTCAAAACTAGATAGAGTTAAGGATAATGGTCAGCATCTGGTACTCTGCAAGATACACAATACATCAATTGCTTCTCCTCTCACTGAACAAAAGTGAGCCAGTGTTTCAAAATTGTTTTCACAAGCAGAGAGAGAAATGAGTTCTCTTAGATCATTTAATAAGCATTAAAAAAAAGTCACGGCAGAAGCCCTAAAACTTGTGAAAATTCAGGTCCCTAAGATGCTTTTCATAGAGCATTGATAAGTACACACGTTCTAGTTCTAGTTCCAATATTTTGCAACACCTGATTTTTTTTTAATAGAATTCAACATAAAAAGGAAAATTACTAGCAATAAACTTCCAAGGAATCACTGCAACATGTAATTAGGAGGCAATTAAGCTCAATTCAGCCCTCAGTGAAGTCTCAGTAAGACTTTATCAAGTAGACATGATCATCTGCTTTCCACTACAGCTAATTAGCAAAGGATCTATTCATTACATTCGGAGTAAAAGATATCACTTGTTCTCTGGGAGGAGCTGAAGAAGGGAAGTTTGTAAGGGAAAGAAAACAAGCTGCAGCCTCACTGCTCTCTCGGAGACCACTGCCCTCCCATGCCGACAAGGGACGAATTCCAGAGTAACCAAAACATTTTGTTGCTTTCTCTCTCCACTGCTCACTTAGTTAGTAAATATTATCCTAAGTACCTCTTTAGCAAACACTGTTGTAAATAGCCACCTGTTCATTGGAATGACACTGAAAAAGCTAAGTACCAGTTAACCTTCTTCAGTTATGTTTACACTGTCTTCAAACCAGTAAAATAGTTTTGACCCGATTTGCTTCAGCAAAGCTTCCTCTGCTAGAATGGATTCACTGACCACAAAGACCCAAATAAAATTTATATCCTAATCACCATTAAAGTTGCATTTTGTTAAATGCCTTCATACATCTTACTCCATAGATTTCACTTATGTCAAGCCTTGTAAGAAGGGCAGCCAAAAGTTACTACAAGCCTAGAGGTCTGTGCTCTGTAAGGAAACATTACAGGTTTTTAAGTTTTACATGCACATTGTATGACAAAGAGCACAAGGTGCCTTCTGTCCTACCAAATTCATCTCAATTAAATAGGAACAACAAGATAGGGACTCACACTGTACAAAAGCAAGCTAATGCATTTAGCAAGCTGTGATAAATGTGTCTTGAAATTATTACAGACACCTAACTAACACAATCATATAGGCACTAACTATACACATTGTAGGAACATCCTTTCCTGAAAGTGAGAATAGATCATTTTAGAGGAAGGTTCTCAGATAAAAGCCAGCAAACAGCCCTTTCTAGGCAGAACAGCTCAGTTACCACAAGTATCTCACAGAGCAATGGAAATGGTGCAACATATTCACCAAACACTCTCAAGATATTGCTTGATACAAGAGACTACTGCTTTTCACAACAGCCTCCACTGAATCCCCAGAGCAGCCATTACCGAAGGAACATCCAGGTGTTGCTGAGCTTGAACAGGAGAAGGGGCCGGGAATGAGAGGAATTCTGCTCCCCTGCCCACCCCAGCTGCCACTGCCTTTTGTTTCTCTATTTTTCTCTCAACTACAGCCACATCCCATTTCTGAACAAGTGACAGACAGCTCCCAAAACTTGACCACCTGGCCTTTATCAATAGGCATAACCATAAAGCCCCCCAGGACCTAGGCCAGATGGAAAGTAAAATTCAGCAACATTCACGAACAAAAGCACTTACACACTAAAAACTTGTTGTTTCTTGGTGAAGTTTAGCATTGTTTACTGACAGGTCAGCACTAAGAGTAAATCACCTCCTCCAGGAATTGGTGTCAACACTTCTCTGGCCACTGCTAATTGTTACTCTATACTTATGTCACTTACAGACATCACCACAGGAAAACACAGTTTGTAAATTACTTCACCTTCATGCAGCAAACCAGCACCTGAAGTAAAACACAGTTTGCTCACTCGGCATTTAGCAATGCACAAAACATGCTGCTCACAATCACCTCTGAAAACATTCAAATGACAATTGCATTTATTTGATAATCAAGTAAAAGCAAAGTTTGGGGGTTTTTTTGTTTGTTTTTTACATCTCAACCATGATAATTGCTGAGTCTCTGATAGAAAGCAGATTCAGAAACACTAAGATGTTTCACTTGAATTTTGTCACTTTTCATTTGCTGATCTCCCAAGTTGCAAAGATTTCCTTTTTACCAAATGCTACTCACATCTTTTTGATTATATGATAAAAATGTTTAAATGCTACTTGCAAGCACAACATGTTAACAAATATTTTGTTTTGTTGAGAGGTGACTTGCAAAGCAATTTTCAAAGCATCTAAAAGGAATGTAACTACACTGACTAGCGGGGGACCCAGGGACTAGGATCAGAGCACTGCAGTAGATGTCAGCAACAACAGCAGAAGCCTGGGGAGAGCCCTTCGCATTAGTGATATGCCCGCTTAACCTGAAGTTCACACGCAGCCTCATTCATTAAATGCAACAAAACTACACAAGCTTAAAGGATTTGCAGGTTCTATCATCTGTGAGGGGGACTGTCTTATCCCACAGAAATATGAAATGCTGTTCTTTACTTCAAAAGCTTTAAAATATCGGTATGGGATACTTTATTTTAATCAAGCTAAGGAAATTTGCTTTCCAAGCCAGCTCACACTCCTGCCCCTAATTTTTTATTAAATAAATCAAGCATGACCTCAGGAAGAATATTTTGCACTTAAAATTAATGTAATGTGTAGCTGTTTGTAAGATTTGTCCCTAAATATTAGTATAAGACAGCAGCAACAGATTTATGCTGTGTGGAGGAACAGTTTGGGAAAGATGTTTAGTCTTGTGAGCATGCGTGGTTCCTAGAAGTGGAGGACAGAACTCTGTGCAATAATACGACAGTCTCAGGGGTTCATTCAAATACATTCTTGCCTTAAAAATGGGTAAAAAGCGTATATAAAACCAGATACTTATTTCATTAAGCTATTCCTCTTGAGACCTTGCAAACTGAGTTAATGCATTTTATGGCATGCTAGATTAGAAGTCATTCACTTAAAGAAGTCAACATTTAGAAAGGATTCTTCGGTTCTTTCTGCCTTTCCTCCCTTGACTGGGCGTATGATCACCAGTTCCTTTCCTGCTCCTATGACAAGGAAGAGTTGGAAGGAATAGTAACTATTTCAATTTGCACGACTAGAATCTAAATCTATTTCAGTCTCATCACTGGTTTGAAATGTTGCATTAACCTTTTCTTTCAACTTTGTGTAGCAGCAGGAACAGAGGCATTGGTATCAATTCGAAGTATAGACTATGATGACCAGTTGTAAGTTGCTATAAACTAGTTTCTGCATTTGTTTAGTGCTAGGCATGTCTGAAATTTGTTTTTTGACATCCTCTTAGGTAGTGATTGCCTGCTTTAGAGAGATATGATGATGTGACAACCTGCTTTGTTTCAGTTGTTCCAAACTCTAGGACTTCAACGTATGTTGTACCTATAGTGAAACAAGCGAGTCTCCCATATTCCCTGAAAAATAATCAGGTGAAATAAAAATAGGTGTTCTAATAATTTTTTTTCTTTTTTAAAACAACTTTTATGACCATACAGAATTTTGGTAGTGTACTAAAGGCATAAACATAGACACAATAATAAAATAACTTTGCATACCTGGGAAGAAATCTTGAACACCTTTTTCTGCCTTATGAAAGGGAGCGGGGGAGGAAGAAACTATTTGCTGTTTATTAGATGTTTTTAATTTGATGAAAGGTAATTATTCTGATACATAAACATGACTAACTGCAAAAATTCAAACTTTAGTACATTAATTGTAAGCTAAACAATAACTTAACTGAGATCCTCTATGTTTTCAGCCAGCCAGACTAAGAACTTGAAACCATTCCTCAGGCAAGACACACATACATTAACCTTGGTCAGGCCTGTGGCTACACTAATTGGCCTTAATTGCCCTAACCAGCCTTACCTGGTACCCACTCCCACTACTTAAGAAAGTTCCTTTAAACTTGGGGTGGGGTGTGCACACTACCTATTTCCTGCTCCTTCTAGCAGGACATTGGACCTGGTTCACCACCTCACCTTGCTTGGGGCTGTCAAGAGATTCTTTTATTAGCACCCTGCCTAGATGCCATGGGCCTGCGCCGTAGTCGGTGAGGGCACTGTCTGCCCTGGGGTCACCCATGACTCCTGGCTTGTCCTCCCTCATTGAGCAGCCCTGTTCTTGCTGCTTCCTGACACTCTTCAAAAAACTGCAATGATCTTCATTTTTGAGCCAAATGAGCTGATTTGCTATCAGTGTGCAAACAAAAAATGGCATGATTTCTTCAGTGAAGAATTTCAGGTTTGAACACTGAAAGCATTATAAATTACAAGGAAATTTGGGACACCACTGTGTTGCCAACTGTACAACCATGCAAGTACAACTGCCACTGAGGAATTAGAATATGTGATGGATCTCAGAAAAAAAGTGGAGTTCAGCTATCGAGTAAGAGACTTGCTCTCTCCTGCCAGCCTGGAGGGGTAATTGGTCCCGGTAAAGATTTTTATTGGGTTCTGCTATCTTCAGCTGTATAAAGGATCTGGACATGAACTCTGGCTCCTCTGAAAATCCAGGCCTTACCCCTGTGTATTTTAACAAAAGTATTTTTTCTTGCATGATGTGGGATGCTGAAGATGCCACTGTCTCTGTTCAAGGAACAGAGAAGCAGAGAGATATAATATAGCTCAATATATTTTTACTTCAGTTCACAAGTCTTATTTCTAGTTTTCTTTTTACTCCTGTGTCAAGTTAAATATGTTCCACATTGAAAGACACTGATAACACTGACAGAGTGTGGTCTGCTATTCTGCCCAACAAAAGCTTTGTCTTGAAACTAACCTTTCCCTCAGCAGACAAAAGTGAAGGGCACTAATGGCAAACGAAAACATGTAGTTCTGTTTATTAGGGCTGTTGGTTTGAATGCCAAGTTCTCAGTACAGGATTAAGTGCATTTTGTATACAGCTGGAATATGTCATAGATACATTTAGGTCTTTGAATTTTAACATTCCCAGGTGATTTTTTTTTGGTATGAGCCTTTAGTGCAGAAAGAAATCTAGATGCCTTTTAAGTTCTGCAATGATGAAAAAAATTGTTGTTAAAATTGATGCAATATTATTTAAAATAACATTTATTTTTAAATTGAAAGATTATGAAGCAATGGCAGCAAAATAGATGATAAAACTTTCAGGTTTTATATACCTTCTTTGAATGGAAGCATTTTATCTTTAGTATAATTTTAAATATCTATCCCAAATATGATATTTGGTTTTGTGTCTATTTAAATCAGTGGTGAAGCTTTCTACTGATTTTACTTATGAGGAACTGGGCATATATGAGTAAAATCAGTAGAAAGCTTCACCACTGATTTAAAGCTTTACAAGTTTTCTAAACAAAGAGGCAGCCATCTTCTTCCATGTGCTTTTGGAACAATATATTAGTTCCATGCAAAGAAAGCAAGGGTTTCTGCCTGCTGTAAATAACTGATACATTTTATAAAATATGCTGCTCATCTATGGTCTGATGTAAATCCTCATGAATCATAAAAATATTCCCATTGATTTCTGGGGACTCTGGATGTAGTCCTTAGGCAAAATTGTTTCTTACAATATTGTTAAAGTAGCCATTGGGAATCATGATGTCCTGCATGTTAACATCAAGGGTTCTTTTATACTTATTCTGATTAGGTTTGGTTTCAGCTTTGTTTATTAAATAATGTGAATAATGGTTATATAGGAATTTATTTTGAGTGGTGGCATTAAGAGATACACTGAAAACTTTTACAGGAATACAAACAAAAAAGGACTGAAGAAATGAATTGGATGTTTCATATGTGTAAACAATTTCTATGACCATCCTCTGGCCTGCCACCACTCAAATTCAGCATGTTTTTATCAGCTATGTTTTCATGAGAGATTAATGAATTTGGGAAGTAGATGAAGATACTTATTAGCATTCCATCATTACTTTTTGGCACTCTCTCTGAGAACTCATTTATTCAAAGAAACACCCCACATAATCTATTTCTTTATATGCATCCTTGCCTTAGGATTTTTAGGCAGGAATGGTGGCTTGTTATGCTCCTTCTCTAGTGTGTAGCTGGTCAAAAAATGGAGGCCTGTCTGCTGATAAGGTCCTTACCAGAGTTACTTATGTCTTTGACACTTCCATGCTGTTTTACTGCACTGGCCTGTATTTGAAGTTAGCCTTGAAGACCACCCAGAAGTACCAGCTGGTGCAGAACTCTGCTACTCACATTCTTAGTAGAAAGGAGCTGCTATCACTGTAAAACAAACTGTGCTCAGTGTTTTGCTCTGCCTATCTTTTGCTTGGTGCTACAACAGTGTGCAAGTTATACTCAAGAAGGCCGGATAGCCTGGCAACCGATTACTTGAAGCTGCCTCTCCCTACTACTCCATCATGGCTTGCTTCTCTCAAGTTCTTTGATAAAACCTTTAGGACCAGAGGCAAGCCACATTGAGTAAAAGATCAAACTCTTCCCCTCTGGCAGTTTGTCAGCACAAGAACTTGGTAGGGCATAGTGCACATTTGTTATGGCAGGTTTTTAATTACATCTTTGATACAGCAATGATAGGATTCCATATGTGAGAGTAATGCAGCGTATGCACTAGTAAATCAGAGTTGAAACAAATTTAGGTCAGATCCTCACCTGATGTAAATTAACTGTTTCACTGACTCGAAGGGAACCCTGTGTATTTCTCACAGCTGAGAATCTGATCCCTTGTGAGATTTTACTGAAATGTCTAGGCTATAAAAATTACAATAACAATAGGTATTTTACAGAAATGTACTTTTCTCTCTCTCTTAACCCTGGAGCCGACAATGTTACTAAACTGTTGGTGAACTTTCAGGAGAAGCAGACCATGTGTAAAACACATGAAACCTTGAAAATATTAGAAGGTTGCGGACTTTGGAACTGTGAACCTCAGCTGGAACTTCCTGCTGACTGCTTTCCTGGTTAGAAGGCATCAGGTCGAGTTTTGTGCTTCGTAGCATACAGCATGTCTGATCACAACTGACAGACTGCTTTGAAAGCAGGCAGTAAGGATGAACGCTTAATCTGCTGCATAATATGACTGTAAAAAGGTTTCTAACTAAGGGAAACTAATAAAATAAAGCCCATGGGGTAAGATGATTTGTTTATAATATAATGTGCATAATTTAATATCCATAAATGACAACAAATTTGTGTGTGTCTGTAAATTTTGGGAGACTGGTCAGTTCAATTTCACTACAGTAAGAGCATCAATGAAAATAAATTTCTAACTAGCGTTCTGTATCAATCTTTAATTATATAAATTATGTGCTGTTCATATTACGCATGTGTTTACATTCAGTAAGTACCAATTTAGTTTCATCTAGATAAAATGTCTGTAATAAAGCCACCTCACTGCAGTCTGCTTATTGCAAAGCTTGGAATCATACCACAGCTACACACACAGATCATGCAAGTCAGCCTAGCTGCCCACATAGCTTCCATCAGTTTCTAAAGACCTGTTGCCAGTGCTCACCAGTTTAGGATCTCACTGCTATTTTTATGCTACAGAATGACTTCAGAGGAGGAGATCTTTACTTTGAATCCATTAATAGATGTCCTTTGTAGTTCTCCTCTCCCCTTTCTCTCTCCACTCTACTTCCTTCCAATTATCTAAAGGTCAAATATTGAGGCTCTTTTCTAGTCATGCTGAACAAGATGGTATTTTACTAATTGTCCCAGAAGACAATAGGACCATTGTCAGTGTAAGCTACTAATCGGTGCAGATGGAAGTGGAAGAAACCAAAGTATGAACTCAAAGTATTGTTCCCACCGAGTTTGGTAAGTCCCAGACTAGACTATCTGGGCAGCCTGTTGACCATGATGTGCACATCAAAATATCCCCAAAACAGTGGGTTTTATGAAAAAGTGATTGTACATCAGGATCTCATGAGAAGACTAGAATAATAGGTATGAGTTTCAGCTACTACATTAAATCCTGTTCTGAAACAAAATTGCTGCTCCAGGCCTGGGCCTTTCTTCAGCTCATACTCCTGTAGGAGCGGGGGGCTTAACCTTACCACAGAAGGGAGCAGGAGCCCACTGTGCCATGTGAAGTGTACAGGATGGGGGACACAACGCTGCCTTGTTCTGACCTACCCTGTTTATTTGAAGCCCTAGCTCCTTTTCACAGTGTGTTCTGCAGCCAAAGATCCACAGGGGAGAAAATGCCTTTCGTAACTGACATAGTTTTCCATCTTTCTTCTCCGGATCTCCAAATCTGGGTAGGGCCATTGCCGAAAGTTTTGAACGAGTACGAAGAGGAGGGAGTGTGATAGAATGGAGGGAGAGATGAGGACAATCTGTGTTTAACTGTTCTTGCTTCCACAACATTATCAAATATGGGAATTAGAGTTGGCATCTGAACCTCAACATTTTTGAAGGACTAACCTCAGTCTACTGTAGAACAAGGAAAGGGAGCAAAACGCCTGATGTGTGTTGGTCTTGTGCTGGAAGGACCAACACGCAAAAGTGAAGGACACACATGTGTAACAAGACAGGTAGAGGAAACAGAATGACCACACTACCAGACTCATCCTCTCAATCCTCTTATGTGAGTTCAGGCCATGGTTTGAATGCCTGAGAATATGCTGAGACTTTAGCCCACGGGAAGAAAATTACAAGGCATTGACCCAAAAAGGAAATGTTCAAGTCTTATGAATGCTTTAGTCCTGTTTATCAAACAGAATCCTCAGCTTTTCCAAACAGAGTATTTTCATTTCATGCTCCCATTTTCTATATCACATGCACAGAGAAAACAACTGAAAATGTTCTAGAAGGATCAACAGTATATTGCACTAGAGAAACAGTTCACTTTTCCTGCTGCCACTTGCAGCAGTCTCCCTCACGTTTGCATCAATAGCCAGTATGTGAGGCCTCATGATGCTGTTACCATAAGCATGAGAAATCAGTGATAGGAGTCAGAGGTCTTTTTGATGTAATGTTATTTATTAAAGAAATAATAATATTCTTGCCTCTCTGAATATGTAAGAAATCTTCGCATCTGCCACTCCTATAAGCTGTATGTGCTAGTGCACCAAACCAGGGAGATGGAGAGAGGGATCAGAAAGAAAAAATGTACAGTTCAGAAATTGTTCTGGTAAAATAGATCATATGTGCTTGGGTGGAACAAGGACTTGGGAGAAGAGAAATGTTATTGCAGGGATTTGTGGTTAATTAAAGTTATCGTGATATGATATAGAGGAAACCACCACAGATTTACAGCTGTATTCACAGAACTAATTTTACTGACCTCTTTGTAAAATTATCCGGCTCTATGCAGATGCCTTAAAAATCTTGGGTGCTGATCTTGCAAAAACTTTTGTGCATACTTAACTTAGCACATATTGTAACAGTTCTGCTGAACTCAAACTAGTTGCATGACTAGTGTTAAGCAGCTATCGAATGATTTGTAAGTCTATAATTTCTGTCCAAAAAAGATGAACTTCTACATTCTGTTTTAGACAGCATAATATGAATGTGTAACAACAACCAGTTCTCTATTTGTCTTATGAAATTTAACAAGAAAACATCCATTTTAAGGTTCTGTAGTGCTAAGAATTTACACCAACCCTGCAACAGAATTCTAAGAGACACTTTAAAAAATCATACTTTGGAAAAGTATCAACTCTATTATATTTTATAAATATTTGACATAAGTTCTGTAGGTATCTATCAACTTTTATAGTTTAATATATTCTACAGCATCTTCTCTTCCCATGATTATACCTGGACTTTCTTCCCTCCCCTGTGGGATTTTGCAGGGCTGTTGATCTATATTTCTGCTAGATTTTAATTTTATTCCTCATCGACAGGCATGATTTTACATGTATCACTTTTTCAGTTTCAGTTACCCACACTGCAAGTTTCAACACGCTTTCAAATATATGTAAACAAAAGGATAGACACATTTTTGTTCAAAATTTAATTACAACTTTTCTTAAAAATGGCTATCTCCAGTTGGACAGGTCCTTCAAGGACACAATAAAAAGCAACTTTCAAAATAAAGATTTAGTTGTACAATATGTATTTCACAAGAACATTTTTTTAATGTAAGTGTTATTAATGAAGGAAAATGCCAAGAAGTAATTTTTTCCACCAACTCGCCATGAATAATGTTGCTTCTTAGTTGCATTATTTTTCTCTGCATTATTTTTCCACTGGAGTTTCTCAGGTAATTCTGCCCTGCCTGACTAAAGCCTTCACCCCAACAGATTTGCCACAGGTAAGCTCTAGAGGATAGAAGAAAATAGCTGGGAAGAAAGTAACTGAAAAACACACAAGAGAGAGCGTAAGCATCAGGAGCTTATGTATTTTTTGAAAGCAATGGAACCTTTGGAATCTCTGTCTTCTAACAAGCAGGTGAATCTGAACAGAAGCAGCTGCTCAAACAACAACAGATTTACTCAGTTTTCACTCTGTAAATTGGGACTGAGGAGGAAGGGAAGCATATTCCGTAGAACATGCAGCAAAGAGAAACAATACTGCTGCTTTTAGCACTTATGAAACTGGCAGATACATGGGACCTGAATGCCATGACCAAACACTCATAAACAGTGACACAAAGAAACATCTGTTTCCATAAATGAAGACAGTCAGAGTAACCTGCAGCAACTTGTCAAAAAAAAAAGTTAGGAATATGTAGAAATAATCCCAGCCCTGGAGCAGTCTAATGCATATACCTGTGGTGATACACATGTAAATTGTATTTGTTTGTTTTTATTCAGGTGTTAAGAACAACTGGCCACTCCTATTCTTCCACTCATTTGTATCTACCTTATTCATCTGTCCAAAACATCTCTGTATAAGGCATTTGTCATCCATTTCCTCCAAATGAAGAGCCTGATCCATTTGCTATTGAAATCAGTGGCAAATGTCCCACTGAATGGGAGTTGGATTAAATCTTTAAAGTGTATCAGCAGTTCCATAAGAGGGCAGAAGAGACAGTAAAATACTCTTATCCAAAACATCTGTGTATTTAGTAAGTTTATAGGTGAAGGAGCACAATTTTTAAAAAGTACAAATAATACACCAAGTAACTTCAGTTATAATTTGACATGTATAATTCACATTGATACTAACTCATATAAATAAACTTCCAGCTTTCACAACTTCAAGACAAACAAAGAAGTCACTGGAAAAGAAACATTACAAGCCATATGGGAGGGAAGAAAGTGTTTTCTAATCAATTGCCCAATGAACAACATGTTAGTCAGCGTGCAGGAGGGTAAGGGATGTCCATCTACATTAATTTAGTGGGTTTTTTTCCCTGTCCTGATTTAATTACAGGCTATCAACCTGATATTTGGTCAATAAACAGGATGATAATGATTATTCATAAGACTATAAAGCCTCTTACATGGATATAATGATGTTAGAGAATGTGTCTTATTTCACAGCTGGTTAATACAAAGAATATGACCAATAAAGGCTTAGCTCAGCATCCTCTGAAGTCTTAAGTATTTTTTTCCACTGTTAGCAATAACCATGGAATTAGCTTTTTAGTGGAAAAATTCTCTAGTGGCTTACACCTTGAAATTCACATTGAATTAATAATAATAAAAAATAATTTTATAATACTTTAGATTTAAAATATATACATATTTTCTATTATTATTATTAGAAAAATATAACAATAAGTAATAAATAAATAAAAGCATATTTGTGCAAAATTTTATCCTATATATCTAAAGGTTGATAATAAAACACCCTTTCATTTAAAGTTGAATAAAAAAAGGCATTGATGAAGTAGTGCTAATTTATTGGCTTAAATGTATGTTTACTTATCCACAATAACATGATGATACACAAGCAGAAGCACAGCATAAAAAGGGTCTAATTCATCTGTGGCATAATACAAGTGAAGGAAGGGGGTATAAAGGAGTAAATGAGATAAAAAACTGTTACCTGCAAGCAGGAACACTAGTCATTGTAGAAGAGATGTGGGCTACAAACTGGACATGTATTTGCCTCCAGATTAAAGGCTGTATACTTTTGGTCTGTAGGAAGGAAACAGGAGAAGGAGTCAGTTTTCATCTTAAATATTATCTCAGACAGGAAACTTCGCCTTTACAGAAGAGTTAAGGAACCCCTCATCAAAGCTTAGCTGAAGACATAAAATAAATAAATAAAAAGTCATTCCTTTGCTAGGAACTCTATGAAAGGGCACTGAGCTCTTGCAGCAAGGCCTCTGCTTTCTTTGTTCTTAAAAGGCCTAAAACTGTCCTGGTCAGTCCCCAGGGAACAGGGCTGCATTGGATGCAGTCTCATGTAGTTTTAAACGGTTAAAATGGCATTTTGTTCCTACAAGCAGATCCCAGATTGCTAAACGTGTTCCTGCTGTGCTTCCATCCCCTCATCACAAGAGCTGTGCTGCCTGAGAGAGTCATGCTTATATTCCTCTGATTTAGACGCACAAGTTCTTGCCCTTAAGGTCAAAGGAAGAAGAAAAGGGTCCAGCCAGCTCCTTGCCTTGCCTTCCATGATGCTGGCCCACACAGAACAGCTGGAGCTCAAAATGAAAGTATATTTGCACTCTTAAGGGAGTTGCAACTTTACACCATTATAAAAACCCTTTGCTGATATAACTTTTCCAGTGCTGTGAATAGATTAACCTATACCAACAAACTATTTTTTCTCTTCTTGTCAGCACTGCTTTGTTCAGCACTGGTAGGATGTTTTGCTAGGATTATGCACTCAAATGAAAGTTCACTGCATAACAGAGTCCTACCACTCTCCCATCAAGCATGTTTTCTTCTGATGGATTACCCATCAAATATATACCATGATGTAAAGAAATTATCACATGCCCTCCAGCCAGACTCAGGCTTTGTACTGTCATAACAGAACAGCTGTCTGAGAAAGGCTCAACTTCTAGAAGTAGAGGTAACTCCCAACAATTACCTCTGAATTACCCCAACTCTCAGCAAATAACTAGTGCTTGTATTCTGAAGATCAGCCATCACCATTGTAAAAGAAACTTAGTCGCTTATATTTTATGCGTAATGAATAAATTACTCAAATTACAAATCTTAGGTTGTATTCCTCCAACACAGACTTCTCAGATGGTTATTTAACTAGACACGATCCCTCAGTTCTCAGTAGTATCTTCATATCAAACATTCCTAACACATAAAACATAAAACACCTAAAGAGCTCAAAGAATTTTTACTCCAGTTCGTATTTTCTTCCTAATATATACTGATCGGCTGAAAACTTATTAGAGAAGATAATTCTCTGGATTAAATATTTTAAAATAAGTGATGAAGATGTTTTCAAGAATCATTGGTAAGAGAAGAACAAAACTTGAAAGAGAGGCAATGCAAATGTCTGTAGTAAACCAACTGTAAAGTTAAATATAGAAATCTTGAGCAAAATAACTCAAAATCGAAGTTCCCAGGAGATCATGACCTTTGCCCCCTGTGATTTATCAAAATAATGTCTTTAATGGAATTATCACAGAAGACATTAATTTGCCCCAGTGGTTCACAGAACCACAGCATTAAACACAGCAATTACACCGACAAGCCCGCAGCTCTGCTCTTCCAAATGGCAGCAGTGACGAATCACTGCCTGCTTAGAGCCAGTTTATGTTTTGCCTCAGAATATACTTAAGGAACTCAAACGTAGGTTCTTGGAGCAAGTTGGTCATTTTATTCCTAATATCTTAAAAACTCTCTTCACAGAGTTCTCAGGCACCTTAACGCTGTGGCTGTCCCTATTCAAGTTTAAATTTTCTCTAAAGAATGACAAAGAAATAATAGATCTTATTGGGAAGTTTTGTCATTTTTCTTAGAAAAAAATCTTTGCTGGCCCTTTCAGGGATAACATTAGCACAGCCTCTATGGTAAGCTTGAGATCTCCTCCAGTCTGTCAAGTGCATCCTCAGAGGATAGCTTCTGTGGCCTTTACCAAATGGCTCATTTATTCTGCAGTGGAGGCTCTATGTACCTGACACAGCTGTAAGCTGTGCAGGGACTCTGTGATTGGAAGCCTGTTAAAATGACTGAGAAATACCTTCTTCCCTATTTATTCACCTTGTTTATTCACTCAAAGATACACAGGAAAAGATTAAAACAACACAAGTGTGCATGCAGAATGTGTTAAACTAGACCTTAATCTTTCTTTGCATTCTTTGATAAGCTACAGTGCCTATGCTAAAGCTTCTGTGAAGATGCAAAGTATTTTACTGTAGCATGCTCCTGGCATTCCTTTGGGATGTTCTTAATTTCTCTTCTTTTCTAGGACATTATCTTTAATGTTTTTGCATTTTCTTTGCTCATAGACTCCAGTTTAAGCATCACAAGCCTTGCTAGCTTGGTTAGAGACAGTTCCCCAAGCATCTAAGCATACTTTATGATGTGATCTTTTCGTTGCCGTGCTTTGTTTTCTCCTTCCCAGCCTTTTCTAATTTAACTCTATAAAGCTGAACAGGATAACATCACCTAGGCAAAGTGAGGTGCATATGATATTTACTAAAAAAAATGCAAGCCCCAAACCTTCAGACATTTTCATTTCCTCACTAATAAATGGAATTCAAAAGGTCACTAGCTGAAAAGAGTTTTTTAAAAGACTCCAGATAAAATGACAGGACCTTACCAGGTAAAATGACAGGACTCTACATAATTTCTGTGACTGCACACCTTTATTTTTATTTATCTATGAAAAGATAAATGAAAAGGAATTTGGATTCATTCAGAAAAGCAATCCTCCTTTGAAGAAGGAGCTGAAAGAGGGACAACTTTTTAGGAATAAGCAGAAAGAATTATTTCCCAGATACAAAAGAAGTGATACTATCTCTTCCACCCTTTAAAAAACAGGGAGAAAAAGAAGCTATTCTTGGGAGGTCTGGCAGATTTACATTTCTGGCTTAGATGAGATTTTAACTTCCCAGTAACACACTGATATTGGATGGACTACAACCACACAGAACTATTTTTCTTCCTGCAATATTAAATGGCATGTGAGAATGGAAAGTAATCATAATGGCAGAAGTTACTTGCCTAAAACATTCACACCAGATGACCACATTTAAATGTACTCCAGCTTGTTTCTTTTCATGTTTGGAGGGAATATGTATTGCACAAGATAGAAACACAGTGTAATTAAAATACAAAAATATTTTAGCTTCTAAAAATAGATATTCCTTATATTTCTCATCATCCTCTACATTGTTTCTCAACCATTTCACTGATTCTAAACATACTGCCTGGTGACTATAAAACCTTGTGATGTTGTGGGTGTATGTCTATAATAATAAGAAATCCAGCCTTCACAGACAGGATATGCTCAATCTGGCCTATATGGAAAGAACAAGGAAATACAGCAGAAGTAAATTAAATCATCGGAAGATGTTCAGAAAGCACATATGGATGTTCTTTTGGTCTATATAAACTGGGTACATCAGTTTAATAACCTGAAGTTGCTTGGCAGAATTTACCCAAGGAGTTGAAGATAGCTTCAAATGATTATTACTGTAAACACAGCTCTTAGAGCAGGTGTGTAGTCCAGCTAAGCATTATTCATGGATTAATAAACTGTCGGATGTGTGAAGACAGCAGTTCACAGTCACATTGGTATACCAAATTCATATCTGTGTTTTGCCTCACAAACAAAGTGATGCCACAAAGTTTGAGTCCTGATTTGCATCCAGTCAGGTGCCATTTTGAAAGTTCTAGTAAGATACTAAAAACCAACCACAGTTAAGGGATCTTGCATGTTTCCAGCATTTCAAATATGTTTCTTAAATAATTTTTTTTCCAGTCACACTGCACAAAGTACTCTAATATTTTTCTGCAACAAAAATAACCTGTTTAAACATAATAGATTGCAAAGATAAAGCTAATTTAATTATGTCTATGTTAGAATTTTTTTTAAACATCTTTATGGAGAGTAAACAAGGTCTTGTAGAATATGCATATGCTGATTTGTTACTGTTTCTCTTATAATTCTGCATTAGTTCAATATATGCCTGAGCTAGTATTATTTGAAACCAACAGAAAAACTTCCACTATGTAAATGGGCTTTGTAAGCTGGTTTTTCCTAGGTCACTGCTTGATATTATTAACACAGAGGTACACATTTTCTTAATGTCTTTCACCAAACTCTTAACTGGAAGGAATAAGTAGGCACATATTAAAAGAGAATGTTTATTCTCTCATTAAGAACTCATGTCCATACTTAGACACCTAAAGAAACGGTAGACTTCAACAAGCTCCCAAAGACTGTTTTTAAGCTTTGAGTATCTTCAAATTTGATTTGGCAGTGTCTCAGAAAACAAGAGAATCAGTACAACCAAAAAAGTTGTTTCCATTTATTTTCTTCTTTTTTTCCAAAACAGCTTCCACATTGATAGCCCTTTTCCTACTCAGTCCTTGCATCAGTATTAAGAATTATGGGACCAGATAAGACTGCATCATAAGGCTTCTGTATTTAGTATACTTTGATAATTTTGACAAGACATAAGATACCACATGAATAGATTCATGGACCCTTAATGTAACTCCTGGCGATTATCACTGTAAATAATGTACATGAATTTTAAATGCTGTACAGTACTACTGTCAATGTAATGAAGTTGAGGAATGAGACTGGACTTTTTTATTATTTATATAAACTCTCACTATTTTATGAACACGTGAGTAATTCCATCAGTGAACCAGGGATGTATACATCAGCTTAATCAAAATCTGCTCAGATTGGGGGAAGAGGTTGAATCAGCAGTATTCCCCTTGATATCCTATGCCTTTGGCTCAAAAAGTATCTTGCAGAAGATACAAAAGATAAACAAATATACAAAAGATAAATACAAGCTTGCTGAGTTCTCATCCTTTTCGCCAGGATTTCTATTTAAGACAGAAAAGTAGGCTAACTGGACTTTTGCTCTCACCCAATACAGTTGATCTTATATTTCACATGGGAGGTGGCAGAAGCACTCAGCACAAGTTAAAACAAGTGGGGACACTTTTTACGGGTTTTCTATAATGAGAGTCCTAGAAAAATGAGTCTTGTGGCATTGCCACCTTCCTGCTTCATTAAGTAACTCCTTTTCACCTACACCTCCAGCAGTTTAGACATGAATGAGGGCAGAAAACTCTTCCTCTTCATGAACTTTGCTCCCCCTGATCTGAGTAAACAGCCTATGTGGATTCTCAGCACTACATCTACTCTTTCCTCTCTTCAGCACATTGGGGAAGAGACCATTTAATATATTATACTAATAAGCAAGCCACCCAACTTAGAAGAGTGGAGAAACAACAGCACAGAAAACATGATTTGGACAAAAGAAGTTCTCATCAACCTGTTATTACAGAGGTAATGAAGAGTTTCCAACACCTGTTTTTTTCTGAGCCTTTAGACAACAGCAAAACACTATTTCTCCACATTCTTTGCAGCAGCACATACAGAAGGTTTTTTCCTTTAACAAGGCTACTCCTACTAGACACTCTGTAAAAGGACATGCAATTCCAGCAACCTGATGTGTCAAGCTGTCTGACTGTTGTCACCTTCATTATATGAACATGAATGTCATTGTGACGCTACCAGGTTAACATCCTGCCACCTTTATTGAGGTCTTCTAATAATTCTTTACTAATTGTTGATATAGGGGACAAGGTATTACTAAATCATTTAGAATATAACCTATGTAAGGAAACTACATTATGTCTTAGGAATTTTGAAATTACATTTAGTAATTAATGAAGATGAGTATTTCCTTGTCTGAGGCATCAGCCAATGAACTGGAAGACTTGGGTTCCACATCCTGGTCTGACATTGACTTCCAGGATGAACTTGGAAGAGTAATTTAGACTCTTGATGCTTTTTGTTAAATGGGGGTGATGTTCATTTTTTTAGGATTGCAAGGATGTGTACAACAAAGCCTCAGCTATCATTACAATGTAGACCATACAAAAATTTAGGATGAAAGAGAGGTTCTTAGCCTAAGCCTATTAATAACCAGCACACAATCTTCCAAGAAACACCCCCAAATCCAAATCCACTAATCAGCCTGAAAAGACGTATGTTTCATTTAGGGCCAAAAAGACTCTTTTTTTGTGCATGTGTGAATGAGGTTGAGTCATATAAGCAGTTTTAAGTTTCCAGGGCTTGGAACATTTTTTAGTTTTCCATAGTTTGAAAACAGTTTTACTGTTGTTTATGCAATCACAAAAATGACCTGGGATAAACTTTATCTTTAAATATTGATCCCCATGAAAAGCAATTTTTGGCTCATTTGAATTTATTTTATAGTCTGCTGATGACCCTTGTGGGTGTTAATATGATGAAATATAGTAACAGTTCTAGATTTTCTATCATGTGATTTCTTTGACCTCTGCATCATTCACTATCTGTCCTCCAGTTGATGCAACAAAGAGAGCCTAGAGACAACATTGGTTCTGCTTCATCAGCCTGAGTCATCCCACACAGTTCCAGGCTTTTCCCCTGCACAATGTGAGGGTCCTATGAGAAAAATAGTATAAAATCAGGTAATTTAAAACAGTTAAGAATGTATATATATATAGGGATTATTGAAAGACATAGAGGCAAGCTTAATCCTAACACTTTCTAACTCTTGAATGCTACAATGACCATAAAAAACTATTCTTCTAACTCTGCTTTTTTGGGTTTAGAAAGGATGTTCAATTCCTTGACAGCAGGTGATGGAGAATGTGACTGAAGATAGACAGCTTATGAACAGCTGCAAAAGCTGAATATCAGCTCCTTGTCAGCTTTGTCCCTCAATTCTGGAGTGATCTGAGTCCAGACAACCTGAAGTTATCTGGTTTAACTCTTCTATGAAATTACTATCATCATATTTACCTGCTGCGGAGAGGACCTACATTCTCAGTTTCAGGGCTATTCAGCTATTGCCTGGAAAACATTTGAAACTCTCCACGTATAGTGCTATTTAAAGACAATAGGCCTTATGTATCCATGTAAGGGCACACTGGGTAGGATGCTTGTTTGTCTTTTATACTTTGCCAGTGACTTCCGTTCTTTCTCTGTCATTCCTCAGCAGTGAGGCTTTTTCTGATGAAGGCAAAACCTTAATACATAAGAGTATCCAGAAACACTCAATAACCATGCAGTAAGAAGAAAAAGAGAACTCTTTTTGTAATAGAATTAAACAAAATATCCACTTTGCCTAGCAGGGTAAGGAAAACAGGAAAAGCAAAGAAATGACATCTCTGATAGGTGTAAGATAAACAGGGGAATTCCACATATATTTGAGTTTTAGACTTCTCTTCAGCATGCTGGTATATACACAAGCCACCATGGTAATTAACTGGTGTTTTTCATGGGACTGGCTGACTTGTATAAAGTTTGTGCCTTAGCTTCTACATCCATAAAACATTTTGATTTTTGTTGGACTAAATTCGGAAAGGTTTATCAAGCAAGGAATATCTTCTGGGGGAGATGCTTATCTTCCCAAGATAAAACTTCACTTTACAAGGCTCAGTTCCAGCTCTGCAACCTTCGTAAGTCACACGTAGGAATGATATGCAACTTGAAAGTTTGGTCACCTATTGTGTTCAGACTGTATACTCTCCAAGGGCTCTGTATCTGTACAGTGCCTCTAGCTGACCGTACAACTAAACTGTTTATCACAGCAAGACCTCTTACTAATACAATATGGATTATAGTAATGCTACATTAATTATATTATAGTAATGCTGTATGCTGGTTTAAGAGAGCAATTTCTACACCCATTACTCAGTCCTTACTTACTTTCACATTTCAAGATTTCTATTGCTATGTTGGAATATTTGGAGATTAAGCATGGTGAGAAAAAAATTTCCTGTCTGTCTGAACCTTGAACGGAGGTGTCTGTACCTAACAGCTCATCAGTCTAAGAAGCTGAACAAATCCTGAAATCCTTTGGAGCAGGTACAAAGTTCAGGAGATGTCTTTGTGTTAAGCAAGGAAGTTATTTGCACCAGAAAAGTTTAATTATCGATAAGAATGATAATAGTATCCTAAAGCTAACTGTTTAAGGGTAAACTCTGATTCATGTGCGGTATATGCATTGAGTGAAACGAAAAAAAAAAAATTTGCATAAATATTTATGTGAGTTAATTGTGTTTATGTTAAAAGTTACAGTGTTTGTTTAATGTCTTTGCAAAATCTGTAAACTTGGCTTCTGGATAAAGGCCTTCACAATACTGTTTAGGGTTACAGCCACGTGGTCCTGTCACTCACTTGTAGCACTCCTGCAGAAAACCCAGGCCGGTTTGATTCTCAGGTATCTAGCAAAGTTTTACTGGCTATGCTTCAAATAGCCACTGAAACATTTCACGCACCGATACTGAAAATACAAACACGGGGGCAGCTTTCCTTCTCTGTGGCTGAGAGCAAGATTTTGGATTTTGAACCTGAGGGTCTTTTATTCTGCCTTTATTTCTGTATCTCCTCAAAGAGCTTTTTCTATTTGAAAAAAACTGAGACTTCAAACAGAAATGCTATTTTTCTCTGATTCATGAGTTCTTTCCTTGGGCTCAACTCTGGCAAAAAAAGGCCAGTTCTAACACTCTTGCTGAAGTAAATTTAAAATTAGAGCTAGAGTGACTTGAGTAAAGCTTTGCCGGTTTGCACCATCAGAGAGTTTGGCCTCTAGTGTATGGCACACGAACTATTCAGACACCATTGTTCACTGTTAACTTCTGCTGAAAACCTGCATTTAAAGAGAGTTGGCTCAGACACATTCCCTGCAACTGGTACCACAAGCAACAAACACAGCTTCTCCTCAGGTTTCTAGAAATAGCTAGCCCTGAATAGATTTTATTCCTATCTTAAGAATAATAACTTCCTTATTAGCTTAGAACTTAACTATGTGCAGTTCTCATGAGATTCAGAACTGTATTAGTAAAAATATTTCATAAGATCAGCTGTTCTTGTAGGACAGCCTCAGCGTGGACCTTCCACTTCAGCTTCTGTTTCTTGGTGATATCCACCACTAAAATATTACAATTCTTTGCTTCAAAGCAGCTAAAGATATTTTAACATTCTCAGCAACGTTATGCTTTGCCATCAGAAATGTCACAGTAGAAGTATGTATCTGCAAAGCAAAGTGTGAAAGTTGGCCAGCACTAGATAGACTTTGCCTTTAACAGAAAAATCTCAATATTAATCTGGAGCAAGAGTTCATTATTTACTGAGTTCTACAGCAGAGCAGGTTCCTGCTCAGCACTTGACTGCAGCAGAGCATCTAAGCATGCGTTTAGCATTGAGCAGTCAGTTCAGTGCTAAATTAAACATGCTCTTAAGAGTTCTGATGGACTACAGCCTTCCATGTGCACAAATCTTACTCACATCAAGTAAATTGTGTATGAATAACTGCTACCAAGTGTGCACTTGAGTGTCACAGCTGGTATCAAGGACAATTTGATCTGAATATTCAAGCTAAAATATATTCTGTATTAGAAGTTCATATCATTTTTCTATCTATTTTTTCACAGAGTTTGAATGTGAGAACATGCTGACATTGTTGAGGCTTGTCCTTAACATGCAAGATAAATTTCAAATTCATTCTATCAGTTGTTTCAAATAAGAAATGTAAACAAGTAGGATCATTTTGCAATGTCCTCGAACAGCATCTTCTGTTAACAGTGATAGGGTGCCAGGGATTTACATTGTTGATAACTCACAAGGATTTTCTCACCAGGCTTTGTCATTTTCAGTGAAAGCTACTAGAGATAATAAAACCTGATTTAAATTGGACTTTAATGTCACTGATATTTAATTGTATTTTTACCCATGACAGAATACCTAAAAAACAGTAGTATTCAAAGACTCAGATCTATTGGCATTTGGATTGACTGCGTTAAGTTTAGAGCTACAAAGTTAATAATACCAACTGATGCAAAGAACCAAGAAGGGGAGACTGTCTTTCTGTTCAATGCTGGAGCACCAGGAATTGAAGTTCACACATTCTGGAGTGTTTTAGAAAGTCAATTAAGATAACAGGTGTAACAATGCTTTAATGCTTGAAGATGCTTTCGAGTTTCAGGTTTCTAGGTACAGACATACACCCAAAGAAACTTTAGAAGTGTTTTGGTTTCTCCCATTAGCTTCCAAATACTTCTGAAAATCCCTATATATATGCTAAAGATTGATCACTGGTGATTTGGCTAAATAAATACTACTTTCTTTCTTGGGAGTGAAGAACTGAGATACAACACTGAGGGATGCTGTAAAAGGTGCAATATGTTTCCATCATCTTTTGCAAGCAGATGCAAGGCCATTCCTGACTGTGCTCTGCACTGACTAGAAACTAGGTTGTCACAGATGGTGTTTGTGAACCTCAGGTTCCTCCGTCCTGCTGAGAGGCAGAAATTATTAGTTCCAACCAAATGCCACACAAATGCAGGTACAGGGCTCATGTTCAGCCCATACTACATAGCTTGTTTGCTCACCTGCGCTGGCATTTGAAGACTGGGTAAGTAAACCAAGAAGCACGTTAAAAAACCAAACATGAGTCACAGCATACACATGACAAACATGAAGTCACCTCTCCACAAAATAGGTACGTCTTTGAGAAAAGGTGGCAATGCTGGACTTCAGACTAGTTCTTTGAATGTAACCATCCAGGTTAGCTTTCTCCTCATTCAGTTCTCATGGAGAGGTGCTTCATTACAGAAAGCTTCCTATCAAGTCTTTTGAGCCCACAGCTCAAATACAAATACAGCGAGGAGCAAATTCTACACATTACTCATGGTAGGCCCAGTGCACACCATTGCACATGGTTTGAGTGCCTTCTCAAAGGTCTAGTTAGTTCCAAAATGCATGCTTCCAGCAGTTATGTAAAAACATGGCTGCCCAGAGCACTCTGATGGTAGATCATGAATTTATGTGCTATAAATGACTGTATGCATGTGGCATAAACAGATAAGTAATACTCAGTCTTTAAGGTTCACAATCCCTGTCAGCATCACACCTAGAAATGGTTAAGGTTAAGGTTATGTTTACCTTGGCTGATACCAAAAAATCAAGAATGCTGATTTCAAAAGGCGTATCTTGGATGGTTGTCTCTAAAAGGATGCTTAACAAGGCAGATGTTTTTCATCCACTGCTGAGTTCACAGTAATACACACTCACTGTCCACATGTTCTCTGTAACCGTAATCATTTACATGCAGTCCTAAAAAGGGGTGCTAGGGCCTAAGCGAGTCAAATTCCATCTTGTTGACACAATCCGCTTCAGCTGTTACTAAAGCAAAAATGTTACTATGCTATAATTAATCTGGCCTGAGACTTAAGAATGTCATTAAAGTAGGCTGCCGTCTCTTTTAAACACTGCATTAATCTATACTAGAGTGCAAAAAGCAGAGCAAAATTAAAATCAAATGCAGTGATAGCTTCCAAACATGAAAAACAGTCTTACAAACAACACTAACATAATATTAGTATACTATAAAGCCCAAACAAATGTGTTAGGAGGAGAACTTGGCTTTCTGCACTCTGTACAAAATATATGGTGGCACTGGGAGAAAACCCCTATTGGCAAAGTTAATTACGGACCATCAGAATTAAAAGATAAACTACTTCAAAATTAAAAAATAAAGGCTAAATGCCTGCATAAAAACAGATTGATTGTCAGAGCCAAATGCATATGCAGCCCTTTTGCAAAAACTCTTCATGTAAAGTGCTAAGAGACTTTTCAAATGGCTTTTGATCTATTTGATGTGAAAATAGATGCAGTAACACTACTTGCAAAATTTAGGGGTTTTGAAGTGTCTTGCACATCAGGACTGAACTCCTCATCTGTCTGTGCGAAAAGCATTGCAACTGCCTTAGAAGAAAACTCATGTTTTAGTGCAATGGAAAGGATTTATGATAATACAACAGAAATCAAAATTCTCTTTTATGATGAATCATTCCTTACTATAGAGGGAAAAAAAACAACAGAAACCAACCCTCTTCACTTCCCTAGTTATCATCTTACATTTATTACCTTAAAGAAATATTAATGGAAGATAATTTTTCTCTCCACTTTTTCAGAGGCCTGAAGAAGCAGAAGCATTAGTGGAGTGCAAGAGTCAGTGCCTTGGTTTAATCTCCTCTCCTTTCAGCATATGCATACACACTGGACAAATTGCTCTGGCATTAAGGCAGGGGAAATCCTCAGCAAGATGACTTGAGGAAAATATGGTGCTGGGGAAACCTCTGGTTGTCTTTAGCAAGGGGAATTAAAGGGACCTGGTTTTCAGTAATGCTCAGAATTGGCAACTAAGGCCCAGACCTTTGAGAAAATTCAACTCCATTTTTGTCATCAAAGCACGGAGGCCAGATGTTCAGAACTGTTCAGTGGCATGCGGAGCACTGAGTTTTCTCCATCTGGCCAGATGCACCACTATTTGAGCATGGAGAAATAGAAGATTTGGATGCCTCTTTTATGGGAAATATTTGCTACCATAGCTACATCTCACAGGACCCATTGTTATCACTGTTATTATTAAACACAACGTTTTTATCAACTGAGTTGTTTCCTCAGGTTCTCAAAAAAGTCACCTTACATGTCGAAATAGTTTACAGAAAACAAAACCTTGACAAATGATCAAGGGACACAACAGTTTATAAAATCACTATCAGAAAACAAAACGCTTGTTTTGGAAGGCCCAGAAGGGTGGACTGAAAGTATGGTTCAGTTTCAAGAGGACATCAGGTCCGGCTTCATGCTACCACAGTGACACAGCTCCTGACCAGCGTGGACAGACAGAGCAATCAGCCTGCAAATGTTCTCACAGATGTGCTCAGAATCTGCAAACCCTGGGCTACAGCCACAGGGAGAACAGTCAGAACTGATCTGCACTTCTGATAGCAAGCGGTTTAAGGTGCTTGTGTTAATCAAGAGGAGCAAGCTAGCTATTAGCTAATTGCATTAAAGAAGCATGAGAAGACCTGAGCTAAGGGATATAAAGAAAAACAAAGAAAAATATGTTAAGCAAAACAGAAAAAGGTTGTGGTAAAAGACTTTGCTAACCATAAACTAAGATGACAGTTACAGGGAAGGGATAGGTCCTTGACAAAAGATCTGATATTTATTGAAATTGAGGGCAAAACTCTTGGAAAGAGATATAAGAAACCCCAGAAATGAACATTTGCCAAATAAAGAAATTCACACTGTCCAAGAATGGAGTTTATGGAAGCAGCCAGCTCTGATACAGAATCTCCTAAGCAGAATTCAAAATATTGTAAGAAAAAAGGCAGAATACATTCAGAGTTCACCAAAACTAACCCAAACATGTCAACAGCATTGCAGCAACCATCTCAAACTAAGGCAATGCCTGGCAGTAGGAAAAAAGATAGGACAAATTCATTGTATTACATCATTTTGGAAATGCTTCTCAGCAGCATTAGAGGGTGTGCTACTTAGGTAGAAAGGAGAAAAGCAAAACTGCTTTTTCTGAGTAATAGACAGCATTGTTAATGACTGAGACCAACTCAGCAGCACACAAAACACTATTTCCACCTAAATGGATATTAGAGTTTGTAGCTACGTTTCATCAGAAAAGAAACAATGAAAGTATGAATAATATAAATAAAATTACATGAAAGTAAATAAGGTGATACACATTTTTAGATATAATATAAATAAAGATAAAGAAGTAACATCCAGTGTATACATTTGTGTACATTCAGTCTTCTTTTTGGGAGACATCATACCCTTTTAATGTCATTTTGGCTATGTTCAGTACCAGAAATGAGACACTTGAAAATATACTATAAATTTAGAAGGCCTAAAATTATAGTTATATTTTAACCCACAGGGCAGGAGGGCAATAGAAGTGTGAGACCAGTCACCCCCTTGTGTACGGCTGGTGGAAAGTGTTACCAAAATAGCTAACTGCCTAAATAGAGCACTATGAAGATCAGATGATGACCTGGATATGGTCCTATGAAATTATAAGTTACAATATTGTGATATTGCCTGTCACCCGCTCATGGTTTGTTCAGGACGAAAAGTGACAACCAAAATGTTGTATGAAAAAGATGCCAAAATCACTAAGGACTGCCAACTCATAGATAATAGAGAAAGCATAGAAACAGCCCATGTGTTTTGGGATTCTGAGATACTCCACCATCTTTTGTAGATGCTGTTCTACTTCCCTAAAGCTAGAAACTGGCTACAAATGGAGATGTTAACCTAAGATTTGCTTACATAAATCTATTAGTCCTGAAGACCAACTAGAATGGAGGAAAAGCTTACACAGCTTCCAGAAAACCAAAGATTAAAAAGGGCACCTTTTGCCTAGTGGCTTTAGGCAAGAAGCAAACAAAGATTGAACTAGCAGGGCATGAGGACATGAAACAACCAGATCAACAGGACTTACAGGCTGGTAGCACTGATGTTCCAAATGAGCACTCGTCTGAAGAATTGCTCAGGGCATCTCTAACACTAAATGAACACTCTTAGTGAACTGTAACTATTTTTAATTCTATCTTCTATTATTATTAGCACTTACATTTGGCATTGAATGTGGTACTGGACCCAAGGCCATTAAAGGCTGGGTTTTCCATGCACCAAATCCAGGCAGTGTGCACAGTCAAGAGCAACAAGATGCAGAATAAAGTAGACCTCTTGAAAATATATTCAAGAGCAAACACAACAGACCCCACAAAGTATAGTTGGGATAAGAGGAAAGATAATGGCAATGGCTGCTCCTATAGTGGTAGAAGCTATGAACATGCATGACAAGGCTGCCTAGCCCACAGGCTTCCACAGTTGCCAATAGTAAGGTCTTGAAGAAAGCCAGAAGCTGAGATCAGTCTGTTCTCTGGTATAACCTCCCATCATCCAGAAATCAATGGATAAAGGGCTTCCAGACATGAAGTTTGCACTTTATTTAGATGTCACTGGTGACTACTCTCCTCAAACTTGTGTGGTTTCTTTTTGAGACCCTGTTTCACCCCATCTGATGGCTATACATTTCTTTGTATCGTTTGGAAAAAAAAAAGTTTTCATGACTTCATGAAAAAAGTCATGAAATCATGTTTATTTTGTTTTAAATCTATTGTTTGACAAATTCACTGGACAGCATATAAGTTTTATTTTGGGAAGAACAGTGAATAAACATTTCTGACTCTCCTTCTTCATAGTACTTACTTAATATTATTACAAATTTTATATGGACCACTGTCATATTTAATGTCTGCCCACCAACAATCTCTTTCAAGACAGAATCCTACTCTGTTTAGCTCTCTTGAGGGAACATGTTTTATGCCTTTTATTATCATTGTTGCACTATTCCATGTCTTTTCTGGATCTATGATACATTTTTGAGCTGGGATGATCAACCTGCATGTGGAGTTTAAGAAGGGACCATATCACAAAGGTAAAATTTATCTTTTTTGTCACTAATTTCTTGCTTGGTATTGCAGTTGCCTTTTCTACTCCAGCTGAGCACCATATATTCCATTAGATGTAAGGATTTAAAGAATTGGCAGAAAGAGCCCCCAAAAAGGGATGGTATGAATGTTCTTTTTCTCTCTAATGTGCACAGCAAGCACTTAATATTCTTAGTTCCTTTGTTATGGGACAGGAGGCCATCTGCCGTATGAGTGTAGCTTACGGGATACACTGCCCTGTAGAATGCAGGTTTTGCATTTGCATTGCTGCAATATCAAACAGGAAGTGAATAATGAGAAATGGGGCAGAACTAAAATATTTACTGACTTGACAAGGTAAAAGATCAATATATCAAATAAAACTGACTTACTTACACTTATAATGTAACATAAGACTCAGTAAGCCCATAGAAGACAAGAGGAGTTTTGCTGCTAATTTCAGCATTTCAGTGAGGCAAGACCATTTTATAGATGGTCTTATACTCCCATAAATACCAATCCATTGAGTAGTAACAGGCATATACTATCTCTTTGTAGTAAATTTGCACATCCTCCTCCTTCCTCTCTGCTCTCATGGCAAGACAAAGGCTTTAATGATGTTTATAAGTTAAAATGGTAATTGTATTTGATACTTCAGTGGCCCAGCTCTCAAGATTATTCCTATACAATTTATAATGTCAAATTGATTTCTTGTTTGCTTGTTAGAGAAAAAAGGTATTTTTATTTTTCAAAATAACAAATTACAGAACTGAAACAAAAATGTATGTGACAGTAATGCTATTAAGGTTGAAATAAAACCCCTTTCCATAGACAGAAAGTTTTGAAAATGTACAGGGGCTTTGTTACAGATTACTGTCTCTCTGTTTGCTACTCTAAACTTTCCAGACAGAAATTAGGAAAAGCAGCAAAATAAAAATGAAAGAAAATAATATCTTGGACATTATTCCTGTTATTGGACTCAAGAGTTGTAAAAGAGGGGGAAACAAATAATTGAAAATTCTGAAGATTTAAAAGACTAATCTTTTATATTATAAAATAACATCCAAAAAAAGTGCAATTGAGTTTCAGCCTTCTTTTAATAGAAACAGCTCTGAAATTTCAAAACGTTACACTAAATTACTATTTACTTTTTTGAGCAGTTATGTTACTGATAGTGTTAGATGAGAGCCTGTTGCCTCTCGCTCTGAAAAAAGTAGGTGCAACATATGTAATGCAACATGAAGTGGATGAAAAAATAGTCACCTCTCTCCCAAATAAATTATTCGTAATCCAATCTGAGCTATAGAATTCTTTCGTAATTTTAGGTAAGTCACTTAAACCATAGTTTTCCCAGAGGGCCTCTTGTTTATGGTCTTGCACAAACTCTTGTTTGACTCAAGACAACAGAACAGATATTGGAATCTGCTTTTCTCAAATGGAATGATTTTCTTCTTTCTTAACTGCTTTTTAAATTTTTTGAAGATCTGCAATTTCCTTACATTGTTCATAGGCCTTTTAATCCAATAGGGAGGGAACAGTCATTGTAGGATTAACGTCTTTACCTGCTTTTGAAGCCCAGTCTGATAGAGATATAAAATTTGTCACTGAATATACATGGTTCAATAGACTTATGTATACATATTTAGTAGACTAATTCCTTCTTGACCAAAAATCATTTTAGACTTCTACTTCAAACAAACAAAAAAGAAGTAAAGCTGTCATATTAATTCAGTTCCCTGATCGATCCCTCAGGGAAAGGGCCAGCATTGCTTTTATTTTAAAAGCTCATAAGATGTGTTTAATTTGGTTCTGTAGTTATTTGTTCAGTATGCAGTGCAAATTTTTCTGGCTACAGACATGGGATATGGTAAACCTTTGCCTGGGTCAATGTCCAACCTCTTTTAAGTTGTGGAGAAAGTTACTCTCTCATAAAGTTCAGACCTGCCAGACTCAATAACTCTACAAAAATGTTCAGATGAAAATTGCTTCAAGCAATCCTAGTAGAAAGCCAGCACCTCACCCCTAGTTTAAAGTTATGATCCTTATCATAATTAATTCAATAAAGAAGTAATGTACTTCAACCTAGGCATAGAGAATAATTTTCTGTCCTGACTGGTATAAACTTTCAGCTAGGGACGTTTAAACTCTGGACCTGATCTTTTAGAGCAAATAATAAATTACAGACCTAGAGCCAGCAGATTATAGCTGAAGTTGAACCATCATAAATATGTTGCTATGTATGAGATGAAAAGGTACACTGGCTAGGAGTGATAAAAAGCATAACGCTATTTATAAATATAACAAAAATGTTACTAACAAATTAAACACTAATAATATTTTTTGAGCTGTGAATGCATTGAAGAGTAGGAATTTATATGTGATTCTTGTAAGCTGACAGACCTTGCATCTTAGATTTAAAATCAGCATTTTTCTGCTGGTGAAATACAGAACTAATTCACTGTCAAACCAACCAACACTTTTGCAGATGTTTATTTGAAAGATCCAATCTCAAATGATTTAAGTATTGCATTTATGATTCACCTTACTTTTGTTTAACGTTATTGCTCTGCTGTCACACCTCTTCCTTGCACTACTGTGAGAAGCAGATTCTGCTGCAGAGATATACTTACTTATTCTGAAATATCCTCAACACACAGAGGAGTAACTGGCTTTTTCCCTGTGTACCCATCTGAAGATTTCCATTCTTTATTCTGTAGAGAAATATGCACTGACAAAAGCAGGTATGCAAAGAAATAGCATAGGTGTAGAGCTAAGTAAACACACTAGAAACATTCTTCAACGTATTCGTTGTTATTTTTACAATGTGCATTTCGCAGTAATAAAGATGGACAACTTGAAAGGAAAGAACAGGCCCACTGAGTGAATGCAGTAAGCTAGAAGAGGTTGGTTTTGGATATTACCTAAGTGTTCTTTTCCTCATGTACTGGGATATGTTAAAGCAAATAGCCATTTTTTTAATGGCAAAGATGCAACAGTAAATTTGAGTGTGTACTTCTTTAAATTTTAGCTTTTATTTTATCGGCTCATCTCACATTCCATCTCATTACATTCAGTCATTTCTGTGCTGCAGTGTGACATAACTTGCTGCAGTGTTAACAGTTCCAAAACATGTAAATTGCTTTTCCAAGACATCTTATCGAAAACAAATAACCCCCTCTCACTAATTTAGATTGAATATTCATAGATAATCTTTATGAAACATACTTAAAATACACATACTATATTTATCACATGTAAGAAATGTATTTTTAATCCTAATATGCATGGATTTGTATGCTGTTTCTACTGTTTGTCCTTACTGTTACCTATATCTTTTTACATTTTATTCTCTCAGTTCTTACTGTATAGAGGTTAACCAAAGGTCTCTACCTTTAACATAATGCAAAATGCAAATTGCAGAACTGTTAGGAAACATTTGTGACCTAAAATTTCAATAATATCCAAGCACTGATGCATTATAAATTATAACTGCATATGTAGTTACAGAAGAATATGTATTCTGTACACCCTGACTTGCAAATGCTCATCCAGGTGAAAAATCCAAATGGTGAGGAGGATTCCCTGGTTGTTTTTTTTTTTTTTTAAAGTTACTGAATGAGGGAGAGTTTGTCAGATTTGAACTCATATAAAACTCTCTTAATCATAACATAATAGCACGATATTATGTTATCCTAAAGTGAAAAAGCAAACGAAAACTCTTTAAAAGAGGCTTTGAGTAGAATCTAAATTAGATGATTTTTCACATATATTTTCTGACTGAAAATTGTTGCTATGGATCTGCCAGGATAAAACAAAATTACATTATTAAGCTTTAAGAGCTACACTTCTCAGTTAAATTCTCTTTTGCTAATAATTGTGTTGTAGGTTAGATTTCCTCAGCTGAGTAGCGTTTACACTGTGTGAGTAGTTTATATTACATGGATTACAACTCTCAAGCTTACTTGTGTACAAGATTATGCTCAGATACTGTCAGTAGATGTTACTCTTTAGAAATATATTTGTATACTTTTACTATTTTGAAAGTAACACTGTATGGTATTTCAGGTTCTTTTACGCTAAATTACCTCCACTTTAGAAGTGTCTTAAATAAATTTAAGATCACATATGTGTATATAGAATCACATCATCTAAAAACTTACCCAGCAATTAAAAACCTAAAAGCAGTTCAAATGATTGATCAGTTATTTACAGTATGCACAAACCAAGACGTATAGGAAGTAAGTCAACACACTAGAGATTGGTTGCTGTTACAACAAATACGTTTTTGCCAGAATGTTTGACCAACACTTGCAACCCTGCACCCCCACCCCCTTTGAGTCCCCCTTGGATTGATTAAATTGGCTCAAGATGACACCAATAATTGGCTCAAGATGCCGCTTCGACAGACCCAATGATCCATATCTTTGCATTCCCTAAAATCAGTCCTTTCAGCTCTGTGTTAGATTTAGGATGGTTTACATTGGCTCTGTCACAAACATTTTAATAAAGTCCCAGAGAAACCTCAAACTGGTGACATCATTGGATGGTGTTAAAAAAAAAGTTCCACTTTGCTGGTTAGTTGTTAGCCTTTATAATCCGATCAGAATCCTTTTTTCCACTATATTTTGTCATTCCTTTATAACTCTCTGAAATTAGGACCATAGTATTAAAAAGAGAAAAAATTAATATTAGCTATAAAGAGAAAACAATTCTAAGTATTTTGACATCAAGTAGTAAAATAAAAAAAACCCAACCTCAAACATTTACTGTATCCTAAGGGCAGGAGGCCTTAAACTGCTGGGTGTGTTATTTTTGAACTATTAGGTGAATTAATTACAACAAAAGAATTGGCTGTTCTCATGAGACTATTGTATAAATGAAATGCAAAATAATGTTATCAAACTCACTGGAAAGGCTAATACTCATTTAACTACTTTTAGCAAATAAATTGCAAATTCCTCAGTGTGTCCCAAGACTGTATATACATCTGGGTTCAGATAATACACACAGGGCCTGATTTTCCTGTAGTTTATGTACATATAAAGAAAAAGATGTTCCACTGACATCAGAGGAGCAATGCTAGCTCAAGGTCTGAGGCTGCTGAGAACCATTCCCATGCCATTTGTCTATTTTTTCCTGAATGCATGGCTTATTAAAAATTAGCATTTTTAACCATTAATTCTCATCCACCCAAGAATGGAGTCGCTAAGGAGCTCCACAACACAGGCACTCCTGTTATCTGATAGCTAGGCTCCTTGAGCTTTCCAGTTTTTTGAGTTTAAACAGATGACAGTCCTTGTGTCATCAGATGTTATTACTTAATTACTTCTAGCAGTGGACTTTATATAAAAAGGTTACTCTGAGTATTTTTTTCCACAACACACTGGAAAATTTGACGTGCTTTTCCTTTTCAAACTCAAAGGCTGATTTCATGTCCTGAATTTCCATACTATTGTGCTTAAAAATATGAAAGTCCCAAGTAAGTGAGAGCTAAAGTCTACACCCAGTTTAAAGCACAGGAACAGCCTGCCTTGTCAGATGCCAGGATTTCCTGTGATAACTGAATCTTATTTATCATACAGTAGCATCCTGACACTCAACCACAGCCCGAGAGCCACTGATGCTAAATGCTGTACTGACATGGGGTAGATGCTCCAAGCCTTCATCCCACCCTCGATAACTGGAAATCAAAACAGAGTAGGTCAGCAGAAGAGGGAGCAGAAAGATAGGAAATGACTTATTTAAGGTCAGTAGCAGAGCCAGCATTTGAACCCGGGTCTTCTGCTCTGTATGGCAAAGCATTTTCAGCAAAATTTCCTGCCTCACATGCCAATACGGTATCAGACCTCGCTAGCTCTTCACATGAAGCAGAGGACGCTCCGCTCTTCACAGCTAAGAAAGCTACACAGATTCAATGAACTGCCTTATTCTCAACGTGCACAGGCAGCAGTGTAAGCAATTTTGCTTACAACCGGGATACTTCTACACTAGAAGTCTCTGTGCAGCTACATGCAATATTGGTCCCTTTCACACACAAGGTATTTGAGAGCAGGAGGTAGTTCGTTTTTCCTTCTTTCTTTATAAAACAAACAGTTGGGTCCAGATGCTTGGCTGGTGCGTATCAGCATCACCACATTATCATCCCCAGTTTACACTTCTCACCAAAGAAAAGGGATGCCTTTTGATATCTACAGTCAGTTTGAGCTCCTCTCAAAAATCAAACACAAATAAGAGAGCTTTGCTATCAAAATGCAGGAATATTTATTTTTAACACGTTAGCTAAAAACATGATAGCATGCTTTAACAATCTAAAAAAATAAACTGGCTTTCAAAACTAAATCAACTTTCTCAACAGATAGAATGCTTACAACCAGTATAAAACCATAATGATACTGTTACACAAATATTAGGTAAATATAGATGAAAGTATTATTTTTCTCGTTCTGTTCTTTTTCCAACATTCTTTAGAACACTGAGGTAAAATACAATTACTTTTAGAAAAAGCCTATTTTTTTAGAAAGCATGTCTTGTAAATGCTAAAAGCCTTACTCTTTTCTCCTTTTTTTTTTTTTTTAAAAGAAAAAACACACCAGGATAACTGCAAGCATATTTCCAAAATAAAATGAAAAAGGTGATTTTCCAGGTTTCAATATGTAACAGCTTTTAAAATTATCCAATACGCTGTCTTGATTCTGTACAAATGTTCCCTTCCTTCAAAGAGACAAAAAAGCATGTACTGCCAGATCTGATTGTATGTAGAGAGTGGATCTGATCCCCTTGTCACTAAGGTTACTAATCAAATTTCCATCCAATATGCTCATGCAGGATTTCCTGATCAAACACTTAAATCTGCCCCCTCTGCACCCCCATTAGCTAACATGTTTTATATGTAGCGGGGTCATCAAAAGTGTAATTCCCTTAAAGAAACCTAATCCTGCCCTCTTGTCAACTAGCAGATAGCTAATAACGCTTTCTATCCTACATTTTTTGAACATCAATAGCATACCAGAAATTAAGATCTTATTTTAATCTCACAACAGATGTTCAAAACAAAGGTATTGCATATGTATGTTACATGTATTTAAAAACAGTCAGGTGAAGAAATAAGGAAGTTTCATAGGAGATTAACTTGTTTTTTTCCCAGGAAAATAGAAGGTAGATTTTGTTTCTGTTTGGGTTAGGTAACTATCCTGCAGAACCTAATGAAGTAAGGTATCTGGACCACAGTATAATTTCACTGTTGAAACAACGGGATGTTTGGAGAGAACCTCAGGCTGGTACCCAAACACAATCATTTGGGAAAGCTGCTGAGGCAACACAGAGCTGCTTCAGTGGGTTGCTCACCACATGTGTGTTCATCCGCACGCACATTGCCCTTTTTTACGTGGATTTCTACAACTTCTCTGCTCTGAATACTCACTAGATGTTATACTACCGTTTTTTTCTTCCTTCACATGAAAAAAAAAAAGCCAAAGCAACAGAAGAAAACTATCAAATCTATTTCAATGCAAACAAGATTCAATACTGTTACCAAAAGCGGTTTCCATTCTTAAAAACACCTTTTTTTTTTTAATAATAAAACCAAACCTTGAAGACTTGGTTCAAGTTGGTTTTGGCGGTGTTTTGGTGGTTTTGGTTCTTTTTTTTTTTGTTGTTAATGAATTTCTTTATTAGCAGGTTGAATAAGCATTTTCACTAAAGAAATGTAACTTCCATGATGATCCTTTTGGAGGTCTGTGTGTGGGTGTGTGGGGCTTTTTTTTTTTCTTTTTCTTTTTTTCTGAGCAATGGTCACAATCAGAGTAGCAGAAGTGGGTCAGGAAATTTAACCTGACTGGTCGAACTCTGGGCTGAATCTGTAAGGTCTACAAGGCCCAGGTTTGTCAGAACTCAGTGGATTATATGCATCTGAATGGCAAAACAGATTTAAAATGCTGTCTATTTCAGCTTAACATTTGCCCTAGACGTTGCCGAATTTCAATTAATACAAACTCTATTGACTCAGCTTTAGCGGTCAGCAACTTTCGTATCTAAACGAAATTCTTAATTGCATATGCTGCAGTTCAATTTTCTTTTTTTCTCTGATACATGGTCATTTAACAATTTTTTAATAAGTAAAGAGAACAAACGCAATGTAATCCTCGTGTTTTCAGTTTTGGTTAGTGGTATTTTATGAAGTCAATATTTAATGTTGACAGATCTGAATAATACTTCATATGGAATTGTGTGGGACCTTTTAAAAATATTTTAAGTGTAACTGAATCATTTCGACTACTGTAAATGGTAAGAAAATGTATTTTAAGCATATAAATACCATTTTGAAAAATGTTTGTTGAGTTTCAGTTTTTTATTGATTTTAAACTGACTTACTGAATAGACTTAAGGAGAAAGAGCATAAAAGGATGATCTAATTTACTTCACATTTTTCTGTACAATAGCTTTAATGGAAAACAAGTGGATGGTTTATGCTTTAACTAGAATAAAATTTAATATAATAATGTATGGGAGCGAATTCAACTACAAAACTAGTTGCAGACAGTCTGGGCATACTAGGTGTATGAGCTTTTTAAAATAAAGCACTTGCTATGCTAAAAATTAATTTTCTTTTTCCCAATTAGTATTTTTCATGCTTTTCTCTGATATTGTACAACATACACATTTTTAAATGCTGAAATGATAATCAAACACTTTCTAAGGGGTGTTTAAAGACATTTAAATGAACTGGTCAGATTTTAGTTCCAAAAAATTAAGAAAGGATTCAGGCAAACTGAATTCTTGGAACAAATTACATAACAAGAAAACAATGTGGACACTGTAAGTTCTTGTTTGTTTGTGTCCAAAAATAATTTGTTTACTTGAAAATCTGGAATTTTAAATATTATCTTAGCTTGAAATCTTCAGTTTGATATGAATAACGCTATAATTTAATATCTAGTATGATCTTAAGCTTCTTTTTTATTCCCAGCATATTTAATATACTGAGAAGTTTAGCAAATCAGCCCAGTCATTGAAAAGGAAAGAACCGAGTAAGTTTCCAAACAGTAACATGAGTCTTAACGAGAGATTTCAAATGAAAACAGCGATGAGTTATGCAAACGCAGCTGATATTGCATCATACTCCCAAATCTTCTCTAAATTAGCTCTATGTCAGGGGGCTACACTGAGAGAATAGGTTCTTGTGAAATCGTGTCAGATTAAAAAAAGTTAGAATAATATCAGTTTACTGCAAGATCTAAGAGATCATTACATTTTATTGCAATGAGCAAGGTTTTTAAGTTCCTTTTTGGTTGTTTGGGGGGAGGCTGTTTCACTTTAAAGCTATAGATCAATTTAATATATTACTTTAAAGAATTACTTTCCTATTTTTTTTTTAACAAAAAACATTTTCTGATGTTAGTGCCACCATGAGCTAAAGGAGCAGATCTTGTCCAAGTGACAGATATTTTAAGTGCTCCTTCAATATGAGCTGTTTTAGATGAATGTCTGAACTGACTCTATGCACAGGGAGGTAGAAGGATCCCAGGTAAACACTGTATGTCACAAAGCCTGTCTACAACTGAAAGAAAATGCATCAGAGAGAAACATCACAGACCTTTGTTACATTTGAGGGTACAAAATGTGACTGTTGCAGATGGTCTTTGTTATACACTGTTGCAAAACATCAAAAAGGTAAGTCCTCAGACTTAGTGCAAATTTTTGAATAAGATAATACAGTAGAAGGCATCATTGGCCTAAAGAAGCTGCACAGTATTTCTTCAGTTGCCAACACAACAGACTATAAAAATCAGCCAAAATCGTGAACATTAGCAAGAATTCAGTTATAACTCAGTTATAGAACACAGCCCAAAATGATGCAGAACAAAAAGTCTCACAAGAGGTTTATGGTTGCCAGTTGTGACATGCTATACATAGCTACAGTACTGTGGTGACTGAATTAAGTACCAGGAATATGGCTTGGATGTAACTGATATCTACATAGAGAGTATCAAATTAATATTAGAAATTTTGTATGTATATATGTATGTTTGGCTTTCATTTATATGTTTATATAGATGACTTTCATACGAGAATATTGAATTTTAATTTATACATACAGCCTTTTTTAATTATTATGTAACAATGAAGACATATTGGTGCAATATATAATAGACATGTGAATAGGAATTCTTTTTAATGATCTTCATGACAGCATGCTATGTGGTTATGCCTCACTAAGCTGATATGATCAATGGGAGAAAATGCAAGATTCACATATCTGTCTAAACTTCACAACCATTTTTCTCATTAGAGCTACTTATCTATGTATTTATGCTTTGTTGTAAGCATCACTTCTACATCGACAGATTCATTTTCAACGCTTCTGTATATTAGCTTCATTTTGGGGACATGCAACTGAGCTACCTGTATTAAGTGACTGCTGATGTTAAACAAGAAGTTATCAGTGACAGAAACTGAAAGGCTGAAGCCAAAGCTCAGTCTTTCCGGCTCGAAAGTCTTCGTGTGAAAGACCATCCTATTCTCCCATTGTTCACCTCTCTATTAAATGTAGAAGCCCCCTCTTCTCCTTGGGCGGGGTTTGTACTGAGCAGCCCCCTGGAACAAGCCCACATTCCCTCCCAGTGCCGTGTTAACCCTGGGAAGATGTGTGCTGCTCCTGACGCAGACGTTTAGGCAAGAGGGCAGGGAGGAACATTCATCACCACAAATCGTAGCTGTAGAAAGATTACAGAGAGAGGTGTGCCATTTTCTAAGCCCTTCCTTGGCTGTCCATCTTGAGCTTTTAAAAAAAATAAATTCTCTGACACCCTAAGTATTTCATGTACCTGTTATTTATAGAGGATGAAACTCAATTCATCCTTTTAAAGACAGAGGAACAAGCAAGCATTTATTCAGAAGGGCCATCTGGTAAAATGAAACTCCATCCAACTGCCAGGCTGCCTGAAGATTTAATTCAGAATCTTCTACTGCAGCCTAAAGTAAAATAAAAGTTGCAGCCTCTGCCTTTTCTTGTATGTTGCTATGTATATTCGTTCTTTATTGGAGCTTTCCACATCCAGACATGCGCACCTATATCAGAAAAGAACATCTACTGGCAGAGAACGTAGCACAGAAAGGGCAGGAAGGCCAGACCACGGCCTCAGATGTCATGGGAACTTTTACCAATTCTCTCTGAAACAGAATACAGTGACTATGAAAGAAAGGTAGGCACTTATGGAGCATCTGCATCTTTCAAAATTTCTTGCTCTCTTCCCTCCCACATCTAACATACATTGCGTTTCAAATAAAATTTTGCCTGTGATTATTTAGATTCTGGTTATCTGCTGCACAACTATGCCCTGTAGCTGTTAGAGAGATGCTGCAATTGTATGTATTTAGACACTTCACATGGGTGTTTTGGCTTGTTAAATCTAGAGAGGGAGTGCATGAATATCAGGGCGAAGGGGAATAGAAAAGTAACTTCCAGAATACTCTCAAAGAATAACACAACCTTGTACAAGTATCCATGAATGAAAGGTACTCGAACCAGCACTGCACAGAGAAGTCAGGCAGAAGCCCAGAGTCTGTGACTTGCCCAAGGTCACCCAGCAGTCAGTGACAGGAATGGGAACAGGCCAAGGTCTCTCAATTCCCATAAACATGCCTTTATTTTAACATAAACTGCAACACTGACATGCAATGACACGTCTCCCAGCAAATATTTAGTGTACATACGCTTAAAACTAGCCCTACTGATACCCACAGGTATATCAGACTAACAAATATGCTCAAAATACAAATGCTAAAAATTAAAAGGCAAAATGATAAGATTTCTTGGGAAAGCTGCGAAGAACTCTGTGGCACAGTTCTGTATCTTCTATTCCAGGCCCAAAGGTAAATATTTCTTGTTTGTTGATTATATTTTAAGAACTGAAGGCTTCATACCAGAAGTCATACATGTTTGGTTTAGACAGGAATATTTTGATTTTGAAGAGGGAGGCTTTGGCACTCTCTGTTAATTGTTTAAAAACAGATACACTGTAGAGTCAGTAGAGAATAAAACCAAACAAATTCTTCTTTATTTTCTACTTGTTTTGTCCACTGCAAATGAGAGGATTTGCAATAGCTTCTTCTTTTCTTGCTTGGTTGTATCTCGATCAGAAATAGCTGCCTGGATAATAAATTTTTGTATAAAATAAATTTTAAAAATACTTTAAGAAGCCTCCAATTTTATTTCTAATGAAACAGACAGTTTTTGCTTGTGTTTGTGGAGTAAGAACTTGAATATATTTCCTTAGACGTTTTCCTCAAAATTTATAAGGAACAAAAATTACCAAAAAACAAATACAGAAGAAAAAAAAGAGAAACCTAATCCTGGAATCTCTAATCAAAGAATAACTTAATTTTTACATTGTGACACTTTAGCTTCATTTATGTTTGTCAATTTCTGCATTTTTCTCACATTTGTTTTTTTAACGGTTGAAATTAAATTAGTCAAATTAGACATCATGTTACTCCATAAGCAACAAGGTAGAAATTGGTCTAGCTTCAGTTACAAAATACACAACCAAATCTACTTGTTCTGCTTCATGTCATAAATATGGCCACAGGGTACTTCTAATGTGCTATGTGTTAAAAAGAAATAAAATAGTAGAAATACCGTAAAATACTACTCTGAAAAAATAATAATATTCATGTTCCTTCTGAATGGGACTTTCACTGAAGTACAACCTGCAAATTGAGGCCTTTGGTGCAGTCCTGCAGCATATGAACATTCAGAGGAAACTGTGAAAACTCTGATCCAACATATTAATTAGGAGAAAACCAAAATTTCAGTTAAAAGGAGAAGAAAAAAAATTAGACAGTGGCATAGGCTTTTTTTTGTAGAGCCCTGTTCCCAGTTTACTGAGACTTTAATATCTAGGTTGCAACAACTACAGTAAGACTTTCTTACTCTTAGGCTCTTCCCCACTCCACGCCAGTAGTTTAACAAAAGCTCAGTTATTTCTGATGGAGAACCCTGCTAAAAACCTCAGACAAACATTTCTCCTCAAAATACATGTACTGCATGTATGCCAAACAGGCAGCAAATGATGAGAATGGGACCTCAGGTATGGTTAATGTTAATTTTGGCCACACCTATAAAAGATGTCTGCAGTCTACACCAATTGTTTCAAAAGCATTTTAGAGGTGGGTGACAAAGGGTGTGCTTCTCATAAAAGGTTTAAATAGTATTGTCTCCATCAAGACTTTCTTGTCACTGCCACGCTTAGGCATAGACAATGTAGCAGATGTATCTGGAGAGCTGGACATGAGCAGGTCTTGAGCTCTGATCCCAGCCCTGCTGCTGATAAAAGGCATAGCCTTAGGCAGCTCACCTGTCTGCTTCCCCCTCCTCCTCTGCAAATACTCCTAGCAGTGGCCAGAGAAGAGGAAATTTTGTTTCATAGTAAATGAAGAAGTCATCACAAAGCATGAGAAATATTACTACATACAACCTTCTGAAGATGGGCATTATGGCTAACGAGTAGTTGCACTTTCCTTTTAGAAACCACCACCACTACAGTATCAGCCGAACTCAAAAAAGAGGACCTTTTCCATTGGAAAATTTGCCATGGAGCAAGAAGCAAGCAGCACTTACGAAACTTAAGACCATTTTTCGACAATTGTCAGGAATCATCTTTTGGAGAAAGACAGGAGACAAAAATATATCTACCTCTGAAAAATACTCCTCAATTTGCAAAAGCTCATTGCCTAGAATTGAGGCTAGGGATAGCTCAAGTCCTTTGTCATGCACCACGTAAGGGCTAAGACTCACATGTATGCCAGGCAATGGCTTTAACCATTTCACTGGGAGCTGCTGAATGCTGAACTCTCTTGAAAATTTGGCTCACTGTGTAGACTTTTATTACCAGAAACACTAAATCACTTCTGATTGATCCAATTTAAGGCGTTTATGCAGACTGTTGCATGTATGTTATATGCAACATGAATACATTGCACGGGAGAATGTGGTTTTTTTGCAAAATATAGTACCTTCCTGCCAAAAACTCTTACCCAGCAGTGGCAAAATGGAAATGAATAAACAAGGTGCTGCAGAAAACGATTAATGTATGTGCTGCAGCTTCACTTGCAATCCAAATTGACTGAGTTCTGGCAGACAGATAGTTGAAGTTTAGCTCTTTACTCCAGAAAGCCAATGTGCAACAAACATAAATGCCTAGAGATATCCCGAATACACAGTCAAATTTGTTTTGCAACAATTACATCTATGCCAATGCTGAACTGAAGATCTTGGTCTTAATTTCAGCATTGTAATTTCCCAGTATTTTACTTCAAGTTGCACAATGTTTGATATTTCTAGCTTGTGAAGGCATGCACTTTGACAACTCCTATACTCTTTTAGTTAAAGAAAATCACTTACGCTTACAGCTGTGGGAAAAATCTTAGGGGTACAACCCCTAAGCACCCAAGCAATTAAAAACCAGGAATAAAATAAATACACAATACCACTTTTTACCCCCCACCCCCAATTGTTAAGCTTCCTCTGATTTTTTGAGGACCTGAACTTGGGACTTTTAAATTTGCAATATTGTTAACAAGCCTTTTTTTGCTGGTTTAAGTTAAGGCCCTTGTCTGTCTCAGAGGTTCTCTCATCACTTCACTTTCCAAATCATATGCACATGATAGGAAAAACTAATAGATCTCTACAGATGGAACAAAGGACTGTAAAGGCACAAAGAAATCAGCTTTACTAGCACAGGAAAACTATGCATTGCCTTATCCAAAGGAAATAAACTGGAGTCAAAACTTGACTAGACTGAGTGTAAGCCTATTTGTAAGAGCCTGCTGTTTAAATAAATTTTGCTTCCTTCATAGGATCACAGAAATAAGAGGAAAACACATTTTGGGACTTGTCCTTCACAAATTAGCTGTTCGCAAGCTACACTTGCATCCTTCAGCAACATGACAGAAGTTTACAGGGAGTCCTCAAGTAAAGGAGCAGAATACTTATTCCTTGAAGAAGGATGGCAGTCTCAACGTATCCACAAGGTTTTGCATCTTACAAGGCAAAAGAAGACGGTGTGATCTCTTTGCTACTGTGGCTGTTGCGGTTCCGTTAAGCTATGCGATACCAAAGTACTGATGCTGTAAAAGGCTCACATGTTGCAAGTATGGTATAGGGCCACGTCCAAGTTGCAAGGGTTGCTGAGACACTGTGGAATAATGGATGATACACACGTTTTTCTGAAGTGCATGCACCTATTCTAAGAGATTTTTAAAAAATTATTATTATTTCTGCAGTAGCTGCTTAGCAGGAACCTAGCTAAAAAGCATTCAAAAGAGAGAAGAATATTGCCACATGTGCCGTGCAGTAACAGTACAATCTAAGAAAAGCCGCACTCGATCAACTTAGTACCCAGACTCCAAGAATCATTATTTTGTTTCCTTCGATTCAGACTATAGTCAAGTTCTTGCACAATGAAGTCCAGGGGTCTCTCTAGCTGCCTCCCATTCCATATTCAGGGAGGTCCTTTCAACTGCTTGTATAAGCTGAGTGCCAAGGAAGGGGTCAGCCATTTGCTAAAACGTTTGGCTCAGTCATCACCCACTGCTTTTTGCCTGCCGAAAAGAAATTAGGGGAAAGGAAGGCAGGGGAATAAGAACAGATCGGAAAAGAAAGCAAGAGGAGAACAGGAGAATGATCATTGAGCAGTTTTACCAGGAAAATATTTCAGGGGAGAGAACACCCGATGTATACGACTCTGTGAAACAAGTCACATGAGGGTTTTTTTAAACTGTATTTATGGTCAAGGACAGAAAAGAAGATGATGAAAAGCTGTTGGTTAATGAACACAGGCTATTTCCTATAGTGCAGAGTCTGCATACCTTCTCCACTGGAGATAGGGCCAAACCTCTGGAACACTTGATATCAAGGTCCTGATTAGGACAACTTGATCACTCTGCCTCGTAAGAGGTTGGAGCCTTTTCCAAGTCTGCTCTGAACGTCCTCAAGCATTGGTGTACAACATAAAAGCAGTAAGTGCAGAGAGCAGCATTTTCAACTGACAAATTATCCTGCCCAATCCAGGTAAATGTACAGATAACAACAATGTCCTTTTCACAACTATGAAAACCTATTTATTATTAGGTATAGCCATAAAGAAACATTGCAAAAATTTTCCATGTGCCTGTATTAAATTTTACATTTATTGAATTTTATTTTGCATTTCAGTCTTATATTTTGTGGTAGCTAGCTGTATATTTTTCTTTTAAAATGAGCACCACACTAAACAGAGTCACACTGACCCTCAAAGACAATTTTCATTTGCTATCAAAAAGCAAGACTGGTTACTATTGATTAATCATAAACTTAATATCATAGGTTTCTAACTAAAAACCTTCATGCAGCTCAACATGCTCAGAGGCCAGAAAAAAAATCGGAACAAAAGAAAATATGGAAAAAAACCATATCTATATGCACCTCCCCATAAACACTTAGGAAAGACATGGTATTCAGAACCGCTTGTCTATTAGTAAGACACAGATTCATAATTCAGTAGAAAAGCCCAAAGTGGATACCTTTTATGTGTCCACACAACCATATTTGATCAACTGTATTACCTCTGATAGTGCCATCTTGCAATATTTTAAAGAACATTTAACTGTTCATTAGCGTTATAGGTAAAGTTCTGTAAAAGCACTACGTTACTAAAGGATTCATCCTATTTTGACATCAAGAAGTTCTTGTAACTTGGGATATACTCCTGACTAATTCCTTAACAGTAACATTTCTTGTGAAATACCAAAACTGGATCTGCTGAGCACACCATGGTACTTCATCTGCTCATTAGACCTTGGAACATATTTTCCAAGTAAATCGCACACCATATTGACCCCACAATGTCTCACTCATGTTCTCACATATCTCTAACTATTCTGTTTATGTTTCTTTTATGCTTTAACTGTGAGGCTTCTGGGACCAGGACCATCTTTTGCTCTGTTTGTAAGAATTCTTTACTCACAGTGGTCCTGATCAATGGATCGTGAATGCTCTGGTCATAAAAATAATTAGCATTTATTGTAATAAATGAGCAGTTTCCTAATGACTTCAACAAAGCCTATTTCTCTGCTGCTCTTCAGTCTCTCTCTGCACTTCTGTCTGAACACCCCATTGATTAATTCTCCACACATCGCTCCCCACTGGTATTTTATATTAGAAGAAAGAAACAGATTTTCAGAATAAGAATATGCAAATGAGAACAGCTTTGCCTCAGTCTTCTTGGGTTTCTTCGTTGTCCTTTATTGTGGCAGCCTGTATTTATATTTTCTTCTGGGGAGTGTAAAGCTGCAAAACCTCATTGCAGAACTATGGTAATAAAAACAAATAATGTGGCAACTGAGATGGCAATTTTGGCAACAATATCTCCTGCCCTGTTAAGTGCAGAATTAAGCCATTTGTGCTGCAAGTGGGACAAGCTTTCAAATGGGCAGATGGCACAGAACCAAAATTCTTCTTTCCTGCTTGACAAATTGTTTGCTTATGTAGGCATAAGATGTTATGCTAGAAGCTTTTTAACGGTGGTGCTGAACAACCTTCTGCTGTTCATCAAAGGCTGTGCTAGGCTGCATTCCACACTGGTAGGAAAGCATTTTAATGTATTATTTAGTAGAATGAATATGAACATTTCAAGTTCTTTAAGCTTTGATCCTGAAAAAGGATTTACCTACAAAGCAGCCCATTGTATTTAGGAGGACCTCTGGGTAATAAACAGGTGTATTCAAACATACTGAATTGCACTTACACTTTCAGCTTGTGAACTTTTTCACTCATTGCGGTTGACAGTATCCAGATTCTCTGATAAACTCTTCCCATATTAGTTTTAGTTAAGCTTTGTGTATAATCTAAGAACGTCCTAGCAGAAACCAATATAAAAAATGAAACTACAGATCTCTTCTCCATCTAGAAGATACTTATACTCATTTCAGCTCTTACAGACCTGACGAAAGTCATAATTATTTACTATATTTACCCTATACATTTTTTTTGTGAGACAGTTCATATTTATAACAATGAAGAATTAGTATTCAGATCAGTCACATGTGACAACAAGGGGATGTTTCCACAAACTGATATATCAAATGACCTAGTACCTGCATTTCCAGTGTCAGAAGAGTCATAGGATTTCACTTACGAAATTTAAGATAAGTCTAAAATGCACTCCTTCTCTGAATTTTGACTTATGTATCTAAGGAATTTTCTACAGAATTTCTCCTGTGATTAAAATTAAGCACACAATCCATTAGAAGCTGTTTACATATTTAGTAAATTGTTGATATGTGTTTATTTTTGGGATAGAATTCTAGACTGCACACTTCAGAAGACAGAGAAGACTAGGATGAAAAGGGTGCTTATGTCCTTTGTTTGCTCAGTTTAATAAGTAAACAAGAAGTTAAGTTGTATAGAACTTAGCTTATGACAGACATGCTTAAAAATTTTTGTAATTATTAAAATAAATTCTGCTCTAAAAACTTAGATTTGTATGATTATTGAAAGTAACCTCAGTGAGTGTAGCGTTTGTTTAAAAATACATGGCTACCATTTCAATAGTCACTTTAACAATCAGTGAGAGCTGGAGCAAGAAAACTCATTATGTGTAGCATACGTCCCATTTATGAAGACACTCTAAGTCTTCAGAAAACTTGTGGTTGTCTGTGTGGATGGAAAGTTACTTTAATCATTGACTCACAACAATGCTGAGAAATGTAGATATAATGTTGAGGAGCAGCTAGTTGTGTTTGGCTGAATCAAAGTTTATGATTGAAATATAAGTAGTTTATTTAGAAAATGATCTTTAGAAAAGGGTGAGCTTTTAAGAGGGCTTGGTAAACAGCAAAATTAAGTCTATCTGATCAGAGATAGCCACAAGTCTGAGAATTTAATCTTTTGATTGCTTGCAATATAGGAGGCATGGGAGGCCTAAGTAGAAGAAAAGAGTCTGAACTCCTCTCTGGAAATGCCACCTTAACATCAAACACTATGGATGAGGAAGGAAGACCCCTAATCGTCACTACATCCCATGAAGATGGGGAAGTTGAGGTGTATATGGGCTTCACTAAGTCACTAAGAAAGGACGACAAAAGAATTCGTTTTCTCTCTTTAGAAGGACATTAGAAAACCTCACACCAAAGGAGCCTGGCAGGAAAAAGCAGATCCAGAAACACACAAGCCTTGGCTCAAGCCAAGAAGTAACGGCGTGTTTCCTGATACAGCCCCTACTCAGCACATGCGTCAATATGGGATCCTTTTCAAAAAGGTTGTTTGAGTCCAATAAACATGAAAGTGACAATTTAGTTCATGTCAGCAGAACAGTGCATTATATATTCTCTTAAATGTAGACATCGCATAAATCCTGGAGAACATCAAAATGGAATTCTCTGTGCACTGTTATGAAATGTGAGAATAGCAATAGCGAAGTGTTACATTTTTGTTGTGCAGTGGTTAAGTGAATGCTTATAAAATAAACCCCTGTAGTTACTAGCATCACATGTCTGCATACGAACTTGTAGTTTTAATAAGGTTTCTTGCCTGAAGTTTGTGACAAACTATGCCTCTGATGCCATTTTAGGTATAAATATGAATATTTTAATTAAATTGTTTTCCTTGGTTGCTTCCACATTTGTTGGAACACTGTTACGGACTCATGGCTGCATAGTAATGAAAGGTCTTGAAAGTTCAGTTATATTGTTTCCGACACTGTTGCTGTCAACATAATTTTATTCACACTTGCATACCTGTGCAGCAGTCATTGTTGGATTATGAGTACTTAATACCCATATACTGAGATAAGTTACTTTATCAGAAATGCAGGTTTTTTCCCCAGTTTCCTCTTCATTCTTATATTTCTTTAAAACACAGGAAAATACCCTTCCCCTACAAATATCCCAAGCTTACTCCTCAGAAAGACAATGCTTGGAAACAAAGCAGGTATAACCAGACTCTTTTAGGCCACAATTCCTCTCACCCTGAGGTAGACATGTGAAACACATGAACTGCTCTGCCTGTTTCTACTGACTGTAGGGAAAAGAGACGTACAGGAAATGCAGCTGAGTGGCTCAGACATCCATGTCCCCACTTCCTACATTCAAACACAGCTCAGATGAATCCCACCTTGCACAGACACTAACTCTACCTTTCCTTGAGATGGCTAACTCTGCAGTGAGATGCATCTGGAGCTCAGAAACTGCTTACAGCACACGGAAAGACTGAGGGGAAGAAATCTGCAGTGTACGTAAATGCATTATCACAAAACAAGCCCTTTGGGATTCCCAAAATTTTACACTGGATATAGAACACCTGTCCTGGCTTAGGCAGAGGCTATAGGACATGTCCTACACTGCAGTGAAGTCTGAGATGATTGATTATTGCTGAATAGCAATAATTTGTTAAATGCTACAGGTATATGCAACTGGTCCCCGCCCCTGAAGAATTTACGATCAGATTCAGTCCTGCTGAATTTTTTTGGAGTCTTTGCATTAATTGCCACAGGATTTTATGGGAGGCATCAGCAAAACCATCCAAGACATTTCAAAACTGCTTTTGTACTTTTTATGTACTAACATGTACAAAAATAAAAAATCCGTGGCTGTAAGAGTTTTAAGTAATTTAAAAATCCACGCTCTCTGCAGTCCTTCCAATCTTATACTTGTTTACATTAGGTATAGCACAGGTTTAGAAATAAGACCTATAATATGATTCAAAAGATGAAAAAAAGAAAAAAAATCTAGAGAGAATGGTTCCATATCCCAACGCAGTCTGTGTGGCCTTTGCTCCTCAGGGAAGGTACTGCAGATACAAACATGCAGCCCAAAGCATTTTTGAATAGCATGTTCCTGTGAATGCATTTTAAAAATATACATAAAAAAAGCCACTCAGAATGATTCTCTTTCACAATAAAAATAATTTTGCACACAAGGGGAAAAAAGTATTCATGACCAATTTTATTACTAATTGTTAGAGTCCAGCTGTTTATCTTTATTGCCTTTTGTTTAAGATCTAGTTAACTCTGTGTTTTACAAATGAGTGGGTGGATTGGATTCAAGCAAATATTTTTTTTAATGTCTTGTCACAGGCCACTACTGATCTCATTTTTAAACCTGCATCTATTACTTTCCACTAGAAAATCTTCACAGAAAGAGGAACGTCGTTACAATTAAAAAGGTTTCTTTTATTTACTACTTATCTTTTTATTCTACCTAGCAAGAACAGAAGATTTTTGTTCCCTAAGTAAGCCAATTTGAGTTGTACATTCCAGTTCATGAGGCAATTATGGCTAAGTTAAGAGGAAGTTAATAGCAATGTTGTATTTGGTGTGTCTCCAAGCATGCTTTCACAGTTTTGATAGCTGACAGAGAGATGGTCATTTTATGCAAGACAAAATCCACTTACCAGTGAAGTTACTTTGCCAGATTTTTCACACTGTTTCCAGTAATAACCAAACGTATAAATGAATCCCATTACTATACAATAAGCCTTGATTAAATACATGTATTTAGTATCTCCATTCTCCAACAGAAAGCACATTATTATTGTACCATACTGGTGCATACAAGACAATATTGTGTCATGATAGGTTTCATGGCAACTCTATTCATGGCAATACTTCTCATTCAGACACGGCCCTGCACTTGCCTGCTCTCTAGCACTGCAGACTATATGCTACCCAACCAAGAATGTGGAACAGTTCTGGAGCTGACGCTTCCAGAATAACCCTTCCTTCAAGCCACTCTACCAAATGCACCAATTTCAGTAAAATAGGGTGGCCTTTGAATTAGATACATAGTGGGATCAAAAAGTTTTATTAGTTATAATACCTGAAAGAGTTGTAAGGCAACAGTCCAAGCATTGGTTCCAGAGTAATTTTTATTAGGATGAAATCTCTTACTGGAATGAATCATTACATATGGTTGCCTTTACTGCTTCTACTGATCCTCTTTCCCATGCACTCACTGACCTCTCTGACTTTCTGAATAAGTCTAATAGTGGAGCTATCCAAAGATATCCTTGGAAACTTGCAATCTAGTGACACAAGAGCGATATGTTTCCAAATATTGAGACAGTTATCCCCAAGGATATTTCCTATGGCAGGCCTGGCAAGTATGGAAGCTGCTATAGTCTTATTTTATGCTCAAAAAATGTCCAAGAAGTAAAGGAAGTCGTGCCAAAAATATGCCCTAAAATATTAGAGGATGATAGAGTTAATCATAAGGTTTTAAGCTGGTGAAAAAACAGCTGAGATTCTATTTCTCAGTGTGGTAGTTGGAATGCAGGTTGTATGATCAGGAGAAAATTTGAAAACACACCTGAAAGACTTTTCAATGTCCAGCTAAATACAGACTCTTGGTCATTAACAGAACTAAGGTTGCAACACAAGACCTGAGACCTGAGAATCTCTCATGTTCTACATAACTCTAATTTTAGAAAAAATTAATTTTGACTGATATGTATACACTCAATGCAAACCAATTTTGCTCTTCTATTTCCAAATTTCTAAATTTGCTTTAAACAGATTTGGCATAATCTGTACATGGAGAGGTGCAGGGAAACTGAGGCACATAGCAGCGATGTGATTTCTCATGATGTCAGAGGGAACCAGTGGCCTAGTGTTCAAACCCACCAGTTATCCAAGTTATCACATACAACGTATTAAAAATAAATGGGATAATAATTTAAACTGATTTATTATGGAAAGTTATTTTTCAAATTAATATCAGTGGACTTGCATGACTTTTAACACCAGCAGGGCAAAAGATGTCAAACAAACTTGCAGCAAAATGTTTAATAATGTGCACTGAAAAATAACACAGTCTATGATGTCTAATCTGATTTTTCAGGCAACTTCAAAAAAAAATTGCAACGACACACAGCATTTGTCTCTGAGTTCCTGTCCTATGGAATAACACACTGGAGCCAGGAATATTAAATAATTCCCAAGTACATGTCAAAAAGAATAGAGTTTTTGAGCAAGCATATTTCTGCAATTTGCAAGAACAGGAAGAGGATGAATCATTTTCTGAACAAAAATAAAGCTGAAGCTTTCCTAGATTTCCATTTCTAAGAAAACTGACTTGTGTGTGGGTACAGTCTAGGATCTCTTAGACTGTCCAAGTGGCACTTACCCTGCCCAGATGTTCAACATTGAGCCAATACATCTGTTTTTTTGTCCCAAAGTATACAGAATGGTGTCCTCTCACTGTGATGGGGACATTGTTAACAATTAGAAAATATTGTACAACTGTGAATACTGAAGGTATTATTTCCATTCAGTGACTGAAGACAATAACACTTGAAATGTGTATACCACACATTGCATCCCAAACGCCTGCTCCAGTGACAAGCTGATAAAATGTCTGCATTTGGCTACAGTATTCCCCTTGATTACTGTTTAAATTGCTTTGTTGCAGATCAGGGACCTTATACATTATCTGACATTGAAGACACTCAGGACACAAAAACCTTAATTTTAATTATATTGCCATGATACTTCACATGATTATTGCTTGCAGTTTACTGGCTATGACAGAGTCAGCAATATCATGAATCTATTCTAATCCCCGGTGTTTATTCAAACCTGAAGGTTCCTAGACCCATTCATAAACTGTGGGCGAGGGAAGCATCTTCTAATAGATGGGGGCATTTTATTGGAAGATGTTTGCATTCAAACACTACAAGCAAAATTGCTTTGGGGTAGAAGCTTGTCACTGACTTTAGTCATTGCCATAGTTTCTTATTTTGACATCAGAAGGTCATTCTAAGCCCTTGGGGGAGAAGCAGCAGGATGGATGGAAGCAATACACAGTCTGAATCCGACTGCTGGGCCACCAGTTGGACAACACAGAATTCATCAAGCTTTCTGCATGTGTTTTCTCAGCTTGTACAAAGCCAAGGACTGTGTTTTTGGGGCAGCCGAGTGTATTATCCCAAGGTATTATGGATTTGGGAATGCTTGCACTGTTGAATGCCCAAAGTCTCAATGGTTCTCCGTTTTGAAGGTTAAGTAAGTACTCCTCCCTGAAAATAGAGCCTTTAGGCACATGGAGATCAAACATCAAGGCATAAAGAGATCAAAATCAGCATTTGTTTCAGGAAACATCAGGCCACGTGATCGTTGCAGAAAGGATTTCTGCATTTGCCAATATATTTTTTTCTTTCATAGACAGGTGCTGCAAAACTCTTGGAGAAGTTTAAAGGCAGAGATCACAACAGCTTCTTCCACTTAGTTCTTCCCTAGAAGCCCCTTATGTGTTTAACTGCTCTGCTCTACCAGAATGCTGGCTTTGTAGCTCTCTACCAGAAAATCCTAGTCTGCTTTAAGAATCAAGAAGGAAAAGGGAGCACCTATGATTTTCCAGACAGCTTCCCAAAATATTAATGAATTAAAGTAATGATTAAAAAGACAAAAGAGCAACTGTTTGTTAATCTACTCTGCCTACAAAATATACAAGGATGAGTATTACCCATAAGCAATACAATATAAACTGTGTGAAATACTGCACTTAAGAAAAGCTGACCCAACACACTTGAAAATTTCACAAGATGTTTTCCAAGACTCATCTCAACATGTCGAAGAGACATGGCTTTCCCTTTTTAATCAAAGCTCTTAGGACCTTCCATTTCTCATGTGAAAGAATGACCTCTAGTAAACACATACCAACTTCAGCCATGGCCTGACTTACGTATCTGTTTCTAAGTTCCCAGCACCACTGTTCTGCATGTGACTGAACAAGCTTGGAACCTGGTCCACGCTTAAATAAGTATTCAGACTGAATCAGAGCTATAGGCTTTACCTAATTAGAACACATCATAAATAACAATAAAAAAGGAGAAATTTAATTTAAAAAGGAAGAAAAAATTGATCACACTGATTTCCATAGTACAAGAAAACATAATATTTAAGGAATATCCAGTATGATCTGTATTTTCAGTAATCTGACATATATAGTTTGGTCTAATAAGCCAACACTTAAATGGGAAAGCTATGCTTCCTCTAAAAATCAGAAAATTGAAACTACCTTGCAGAAGTTTATGAAAAATGGAAACTGTTTTGACTCTGTTTCACAAGAAAAGAATTCATTGCATGAAGCTGTCAGTCACTAACATCGAGACACTCAATTTTCCTACAAAAAAAATGCACAAATGGCTTTCATTATATTTAGCTGCAGCTTTAAGAAAATTTAATCAACTTAAACTGTTTAGTCTTTTTCCCTGATGAAAATCATAAAGTCAAATTCACATTTAAACCTGTTTAAACTGAAGCTCCTGTCAGCACCTCTGTTTATATTAAATCTATAGGCATGAAATGCACTAAAATAAGAATAATGATATAATGTCTTAAGTGTATAATGTTAACATAGGTCCCAGACAGAAAAGTGGGACAGACAGGCTGAACATTGTAAATTAATTTTCAATGTGTTATATTTATAGCTGTCATCTTTTCTAAATAGTTGCTCTTGTAGCTTTTACACATTCTACTTATCCATCTGTCTCTGTTAGTCAATGTCTATCCACTAACATTAGTATTTCAGAAAAAAATCACCACCTCCAGATTTTCAGAATTTTCACACTGGATGTCAAGTTCTCCTGGTACTAGCTTTCAGGAACAGCAATAGCAGTTGCCGGGAATGGTACACCTGAGATATCGCAGGCCCTATGCTTGTGGTGTGCTGACCCTAAAAGGCCAATGCCAATGCTCCTCCATCCTAAAAAAATACCTAAAAAAATTAGGTAATAATAAGGGAACAAAACTGACAGAAAAATACTGGAATTTGTGGATAACAGATCTTAGAAAAACACATACATCTTCACATGAAGTTCCATCTGATCAGAAATAAGCTACCCAAGAGGTCTCAAAAACTCACCTAAGATTTGGGTTTGATTACATATTTCATATTTTATTAAAATACCGTAAGATTAAAAAACAAACCCCAGAAAAACACAACAACTATACCTTCCCAAACTCACATTGTTAATATTAGGGCCCTTTTTCTGGGTCTTACAATCAAATTTTTCAGTTCTTGAGTCAGTGGCTCAAATTATACAGAAAGCTGCAAATCTTTCAGATATGATGGCTCTGACAAATGGGTCACAGGATCAATACAATATCTCTTGGTTTATCTATAGCACAATGCTGCTGCTTGGCATTTGCTGAGAACTTGCTGGGTTTACTTAAGTTACGCAACCAAAAGGACTATTCCTGCTTGAAAAATGAGGACAGTACCACTGAAATAAATTGGCCAATAATTGCATTCCAGACACGTCCAACTTTCATAGTGACTTTACAAAAAGTTTTTTGAAAGTCCAGGAAACCAGTTTTATATTTATATTTACAGGATTACCGCAATACTTTCTGGAATTTGTAGGTCTGAATACTACCAAAGCTAAATATTTTATAAAACTTGTTATAAATGAGACTGTAGATTATTTAAATCAGTAGAGGTTCCCTGAAATCTTAAAGAAACCAAAGGCAAAACTCTAGGATATTCTGGGACTGGGACCACGCTGTACAGAATATGTAAACAGCTCATAACCTGTACAAGTAAGGGTTTTTGATATAGCACATATATCAATTGATATATATAAAAATTGATATTTTGATATAGGACTCAAGAAACAGTGAAATTATATGAAAGAAAAAATTTCTAAAGTAATTAAAAAAATGTTGTTAGTGGCATTCTTCATGGAGTTCTTTTATTAATCAAAAAGCACTGAAAAAAAATATTGGAAATTAGCTTTAGTTTTACAGTTTTCCTATTGAGAATTGTTGCAGCAACTGCATTTTCTTCTTATGCTTATGTGCTTTTTATAGTTTTTAGGATACTATTTCCTCACTAGCTATACATAACAAGGAGGGTAAAACATCAGGATTAATGAGAAAAAAGTTCTTGATTGTCACAGAGTCAATTTGTGGGAGCAAAAGATGCAATCAGTCCATCTATTTCATTTTCAAATTAGTCTAGTGCTTGTCACAATATGTTTGCTGTATTCTGATGACTGGCTTAGTCTGAATAGGGTTTTGCATTTTTTGATGCAAAGATAAAATATATTGGCTGTGGGTAAAAAGGTCTCTGTTCTCAAGTTGACAAGATAAAGGAGCAATTCATAAACATTACTTCTGGTATATTAATTTTATTTTCAGGTATGTTACTGGAAGGTGTAGTTTGCACTCAATATAGTGATACTTACCAAGTATCATGGATATTAAGCTATATAGTAAGGCTTACATTTAAGTGACCTATCTCCCATAACACTGAAATTAAAGGAATTTTTGTGAAAGTCTTCCTAGTGTAGCCAATCAGGGCAACACTTCACAGTACATTTAATAATTTCAAAACGGACACCAAAGGTAGGTGGGAAACTGTCTTTTGTCATATCACCATGCTTGAGATTTTAGAAGCTCTCCACATATGAAACTAGGATAGAAATTTGAGTAATTCTGTGCAGATTTTAAATAATTTTAATTTAATCACTAGCTATGACAGCAATTTCAAAATAAAAAGAATGTTATTTGGTTTAGAAAATACCAAAATAGAGTACTGCAATTTTTTTTTTAATTGAAAAGCAAACCTGCTTGCAATGGAAAATATATTCCATATTGATAATCTTTTAATTGAAAAAAAAAAAAAAAAGTAAAATCATTTGACCAGCTCTGCATATCAAAATTACTCTCTCAAAATCTCTGGAAGCCTGCAAAGCTTCAATTCATTATTTTAGACAGATCTGCGTGTAGGCAGACACATGTGAATGTTTGTGTGTACGTGCCAGTTTTGGTCTGAACGTGGAAATTCACCCAGATTTCAAACATATTAACTTCTCCATGAATTGAAAGCAAAATTAACTGCTTTTTTCTGGATGCACAATGTCCATTATCAATGTCTGGGAAGCTACATATTTTGTAATGAAGATTATAATACCTCTCATATAAGATATAATGTGCTTAAAGTGAAACTCCCCTGGCTATACTTTTTGTTAAAATGCTTCCCATAAACTTCTGACTGCAAAATCAAAAGTTAGACCTCTGAGGCTACATAAACTAAGACTGGTCAAAAAATAAGTCCCAAAGAATCTTACCATTGATGTTAAAGCTATGTATTTATTTCTCTAAGCTTTTATGCTTGTTTACAAATAAGTCATTATGATTGAAACTAACAAAAATTTCATTTTGCATTCTCTGGATAACTGCTGTTAGGGCTTGCTAACATCTTAAACTAAGTAGAAGTAAAGCAGAAGTAAATTACACATCTGACTAACATATTAAAATACAGCAAACCTAAATACACTAGTAACTGCTTAAAGGCTTTATTACTACTATATTATGTCACTAACTTCACAGCTATTGAATCAGTCATCACACACCCATCTGATTGATAGCATTATTACTCTGATGATTTTCTCTGTTACATGTGCTATATTTTTTGTAATATTCTTTGTCTCTTTCTCCAGGGAGTTTTTCTATTTTAGCATTTATATTAGGAACTAGATTTGTCTCCTAGCCCATGCTACCTCCTCCTCTCTTTTGACAGCATATTCTCTGGAAAATTCCCATTTTCTTACACAGCCTGCCAATCTGACCACTAACACGGTTAAACTTTTTCACTGGTCTTCCAGCAATAATTTTTGTGCATATTAAATTCCCTTCTCAATGGTACCAGATGTGATTCTTCAGTCAACTGCTCTTGAAACACAGTATACCACATCTTCCATGTTCCTTCCCATTTTTCTCTTTCCTTAGCCCCTGTGAATCTTGTATTATTCTCCTGCTTCCTTCAGTGTCTATCACCTTAGTGGACCAAGCCCTCAACCAAGATAACAACCAGTGTAGCTCCATGGAAGTCACTGGAACATAAGAGTGATTTATACCAATGTCCCCATCTTTACAGTTCAATCTATGTGAAACTTTATCCCAGCAAAACTACAGTGGAGAGAGAGAGAGCGAAAGGTGAAGCAGAACCTTACAATACTGATTATTGTGACAGAGCCACAATAATCAGTAACCAGCCACAGTAATCAATCGCAGTTTGTGAAGCAATTTCACAAACTTGTAAGATGTCAGCAAGTTCTACCTTTTACAAGACAGTAAAAGGTACAGTATTGAGGAAGCTGTTTTTTTCCTTTTGAACCCTGCCTGTTTACAAAGGAATGAAATACTGCACACACTCTACTAACTCAAACAGCACATCCTCCACATTCCGCCACAGCATTTGCAATACAATTCTCAAGTCTGTTTTGTTCTCCCTTGCCTTCAAAAAATAGAAAGGGAAAAAAGATAGCAAAGCAGTTAAACTTTCTGGAAGAGACAAGGAGGCGAGCCCATGCCACATCAGTGGGATCAAAATTCCAGGGAGGAAGGTTGTGTCCCTTTCTTCCTACATTATCAGTCGCTAGCTCATCCCTTTGAGATTCACATGGGGCTTTGGCCCAGGTTTTATGCTGTGAATCTGACCTGCCCCAGCTGCAATTTAGTTATCTGCATTCAATTTTTGTCCCTTTTTTTTTCTTTTTCTTTTTTTTTAAATACTGTCTAATCATTGCTTGCATTTTAATTGCTTGGAAATGCCAAGTTGTTTTGGTTCAGTCAAACCACAGAGGCGACGTTTATCACAATTGTTACACTGCGAACCAGTTCAGTTCTCACCAAAAAGAACTGTTATTCCCATCAGTGACATTTTGTTCTGAAAACAAGGCTACTGATTTGGCTAAAGGAAACAAAACAGCCTTTCCCACTCTGAGATAGCTACAAGACTCTCATCTCAACCATGAAACAGAGGGGAGGTGCCACAGAACCAAGGATATTATAGCTTCTGGAGGACCATTTACTGATAGAGAGGCTAAATCACAGTGAAAGAAAGATGCTTCATTTTTCCTGCACTCCTTGTGTATCAAAATTCAAAGTAACTCTTATTTTAAATAGAAGAGCTATTATAACATGCTAGTTAGGGTTAATATGACCGCTTTTCAAAATACATTTGTTATTAGTGTGGTAAGAAGATACTGTTTCATGTGTTGGCCAGACTAAGCAAGGATGAGAGAGATACTGGTATTTTTTAGTATGCAAAATAAATCAGTTCTCCGATCACATTGTATTACCTGTCCTAGGTCAATGACAGTGTGAGCCATCAGCAGGTTGTCTTGCTTCTTGGACAGCACATTCAGGCAAAGAGCAGGCTCACAGGTCTTCAGCTTAGAAAAAGTCACCACAGCTAATGAATAAAATATCTGGATTGCTTCAATAAACATTGAAGACTTTAATCCAGTTTCTTCTCCCTTTAAAAAAAAGGAAAGTCCACCTGTGGAAGTACACCAACTATATGATGATCCTTATGGGTCTCTTCCAACTTGAGATATTCTATGATTCTATATGTGAAGAGATAGGGCAGTTTTGCTCTGGATCAGTTGTGGTCTCCCTAACGGAATGTAGACCAAAACTGAGCAATTTTGAAACTCCAGGACTCCTTGATTAACATAATGATATACAAAGACTGTGTCAGTCAGTGAAGAACCATATCCACCTCTGAAAGGAAGAGTGGCTTCTGTTGAGCAGCAGTGAACAACAGTTTAAAGACAACAGCTAAGGAACATCATAAGGAGCAATGTTGGAGGGGGATTAAAGGGAGGGAGCATGTAATTATCCCAGTTGGAACTCAGCCCAGAGTAGCATTTCAAACTGTTTTTTCTTTTTCAAGAATAATTACTATGAAAACACTCAACCAAGACCATCAAAACAGATGTCAATGTTCCATTCAAAATATGCAAAAGCCTTTCATTATTAAAAGGGAATCTGTAACTCAGAACATCAGAAGTTACAGAGTTTTCACATATCTGTTAGCAGTTTGTCAACTGCAAGAAATAAAGGTGATATTCCAGATTCAGATGTCTAGAAAGAAGAGGCTGAAGGCAGATGGGGATTCAACAGTCATTTTAAAAATCAGAATGATGCACGTTTATTCCTAAACACTGTTGTTTGGCACTGTTCATGGCCTGCTTGTGCCCTTTGTGACAACTGAGTGAGCAGTGATTGTAGCATAGAGCACACTGCTGGAATTGAAAGGGTGGGAGTACCTTTCACCAGTATCACAGACTAAGACAGTGCTTGAGTGAACCACTGCTATAGACTGTTAAATACCTGATTATGCAAAAAATAAAATAAGATGGTAGGTTAAAAGGGAGATGCTAAGTGTCTTTCAGCTTGTGAATCAATGATGATGCATACCTATATTACAAACAGGAGGGCTTTTCCAAGAACTAGTGTCCTCCAAGAGCTGAATATGAACAATACAAAAGGTTTTTCATGTTCCTTTCAAGTAAAAGAGCAGTTCTGATAGTATCTACTCCTATTGAACTTTTTATTCATTCCAAACTTTCTTTTGTTCTACAGGGCCTTTTTTTTCTTGGCACAGGGAATTTATTTGGGTACAGCAGTACATTTTGAAGTTAAAATATTTCTCTTTTTGTTGGATGGAATAAAATTTCAGTTATCCTGAAATTATTTCTACCCTCTTGAAAGTTCTTCTATGCCAGGATAGTAAATAAAACATAAAGGATTCAGGGCATAGAGGGGGAGGTGTAGTTTATTTTTTTGGAAAAAGCAATGAGGTAAATATCAGTCACAGCAAGTAGGAAGCAAAATTTATCATAAACATTACCAGTGTCTATGTGTCTAAAAAAATTAGTGCTTTTTATAGTTATAAGTAATCATATGAAAAGACCACTTTTGGCGTGTCTATCAGCAGTGAACCTGCTAGTGGCCTGGCATACACAAAGCTATTTATAAAGAGGCAGTTCAAAAGCTAGGTCAAAATACGCACCAGCAAAAATTTCTTGCCATCAGTGGAACTTGCCCAGTACAAATTTGGCTTTAGAATTTTGAGTCTTTCCAGAATCAGTTTTCCAAACAGAACTAAATGAAAGAGCTGGATGCATAGATTGGTCAACCCCTGGAAAGCTGTCTTGAATTTAAAAGCTGAAAACAGAGAAACAACCTCTACAGATAATGTAGTACCGATCCAACAGCAGTTAATTTTAACTTTGGATGAATGAGGACTAAATTTGCCAAACTTTTAAAGCTTGCCTTTTCCCATACTGCCTGCTTTTCTCTATGTAACTGACACCATGCAATTTGTCTCACACTAAAGCTTGGATGGATATTATTGCACATTACAGGAAGTTATACAGTTTACTACTGATGAGAGAACAGAGAATAGATCTTCTCTGGACTACTCTGAATGAAAAGGGAATAGCTACACATGATCCAGAAAAATACTCAGCTGAATTCTTGAAGATAAATATGTGCATTAAAGCAATCTTAAACTAGATTTCAATTAGGAGGTAGTAGCCTAAGTTTACATACTTAACCTAAGTTTACTAGCCTAAACCTAGGCTTAGTGGCCTAAGCATAAGTTTTATTTTATACAAAAGAAAGTAAGTAATGATTAAATCACAGTCATTTCCCTCTGCTCCAAAAGCAAGATTAGATCCACGTATCAAGGTCTGTTCTTTTAGCATGTAGAAATGTTCCTATTAACCTTAACTCTGCCCTGTTATGAAAAAAGCAAAAAAAAATCTAATATGTATTTGAGAAGAAATTTTAGCAAATCACCAAGCCAACATCACCCATAAGCATGTAAGTGAATGTATTTGTGTATATTCTTAAATTGTCCTGAGTATATCTGAACATCTCCTAAAATTTTATTTGACTACTAAAAAAAAAAAAATAATCAATAATCACTTCCTTCTGCTTCCAGATTAAAACACTCAGCAAAACCCTCAATTTTTTTTAGTTCAATTCTAGGCCAGTAGAATACAGCTATTCTGGTAAACCTTCATTTGCTAGCTCACAGCCTTGCAATTTTCAAAATAAGGAACAGCTGGAGGTCAGGTAGGCCCCAGTTCTTGAAACAAAGGCACAATTCCCTTCTCTTATCAGTTTGCAAATGCGACATGTAAATGAGATAATGAAAATCAATATGTAGGATGAGTAACAAGTGTTGTGAAGGTTATTTTTGGCTTTTATTTTACTTAAGGGTGGCAGCTGTATGCGGTAAGTTTAATGCTTGCTGATGAATCCTGACTTATTTATGTATGATTTTTATAGAAAATTCTTTTTCTTTATAGAGAGTATAAAAGAAGGGATATTATTGTATTAAGCTCGTCGAAGATAAACTTTTTACATCATCATTCTCTTAAATAGCTCATTGTCATTCCTTTAAATTAAAACTGTTGGTTTTTCTACTCAGTGAGAATAGGATTTAACTGACATAAAAGTGGAAAAATTGTGTTGTGGATGAATATTATAGGCCAGGTTAAATACTCTGCTCAGTGCTATTATTTTTATGCTATAGTTCATCAGTTCTGAAAAGCTACATCTGCTTCTTGTTCTTCTTATTCATGTGACTTTCAGTATTTGCAGTTATCACTTGTAAATACAAGTATATTACTTGTAAAGAAATACGAAGGCTTCTGTATCTGAATACCAAATGATAAAAGACCTAATCCTGAATAGTTTTTACTCTAGTATTGCTTGACATACTTACATTGGGGTTTATAGGACCTGGTGTAGTCTGGAGAATTTGTCTCAACTCATTCTCAAGAGAAGGCCCGTTAAGATCACTAGCCATCAGAACTAAATAAACTGTAAAGAATCCTAATCGGCCACTCTTACCGTAAATTAAAAGACAAAAAGCAGCATGGCTACAGCGTAAAAACCTAGGACAGGAAATAAAACCCCCTCATAATCAGGTGACACTACAATAGAAGTTAAATTGGCAAGTTATTTAACTAAGATGGGTTCTGGTCAGGACACTAGGGTTAACTCTCTTATGTTTTTAAAAAGATGCCAGGGGCTATAAAATGATGACGTCACCAGATCCTTGGCTCCCTCCTCAGAGATAACAAATGCTTTACAACACATATTTCTATACTCTTCTCTCTCACTTTGACACTAGCTACTCTTTTTCTAGTATCAAGCTTGCTTTCAGCAAAGCCTGTTGCAGACTATCTTTGAAAGTCCACTGGGGACACAGGAGAGAGTACTTAAATTGCATCCAGTCTAAAAATGTGGAAGTCAGTTACTTAACTTAATCACAGCATAAAGTTTTCCTTGTTTAATCCCACTTACCAATTGCTAAACTAAGTAAAACTAAACGTAGTGAAAATAGAAAGCTTGATCAAGTAATACAGAGACAAATCCAGTTACTAAATATTGGAATTTAAGGGAATGCTATAGGGAGTAAATGTTAGGCATGAGTTCACTCTTCCCGGTTATCTGCAAAAGCCCATTCTTAGTACATTTGATTCTTCAGTTGGCTCCTCTGCAGTCACAGAGATAGCAGTTAATTGCTTCAGTTGATTAGAATTCACAGCTGCATCTGCAGCCAGAAGGCTACTTTTGAAATTAACTTAGCTATCAATCAACAGAATAATTTGCTAGAGTAAAAAGCAACTGGTTAGCTGTGCACTTATCAACAAAGCTAGCAAAATTTCTCTGGGAAAACTCCTAATGATCAATAAAATAATCATATGCTTCTCTCCAGCCATAAACATCAATATAAATCATACCCTACTGTGTTTTAACTATTCTAAACACTTCTGCCAGCTTTCTTTTCCACACACTACTATGTTTACTGAAGAAATCTTTACAGGTTTTGTCTAACATTTTAACATGCAAGCATCAACCACATACAAGGCATACAGGTGCATGGTTCATCCATGTGAAACTTTATGACCCCATTTTCTAAATGACTCAAGTCAATATAATGTTATCCACACTGTTGTTCTATTTGGTAGTTAGGCAAACCTGAAGTTAATAAAGGAGCTTGCTAATTGTCTCATTTGCAATCTCAATAATAATTACTATTACAGTCCAGATTCCTAAGAAAGCAAGCATGCAAACTTACCTGCTTCAAATATTCTGGAAGAAACACTTACATGAAACAACTTACTACACTACTTTTCTTAGCCATTGCAACCCATAGCGTACTTTGAGATTTTGGTATCTCCTGCCACACAGCATACTTAGTCATTGAGAGACAAAATTATTTTTTTGAGACGAAACTCAAGCTATATGATATTATAACAAGCCTTGAATCTAACTACATGGGGTATGGTAGCTCCTTCAGCCTGATTTGCAGCCTTCAAATGTATTTTAATCAATTCTGCCTAGTTTCCCACAGGGATTTTATATTTCCTAATTCTGAAATAAGCTTGTTAATGCAGATAACAGCCTTTATTTCTGTTATGATCCCTGATAGCCTCTTCTTCCTCCTCTTCCAGAACTATGCACTTGTTGCCTCTTATGTAGCTTTCACACAGGTTAGTAAATATAAATTAGTTTATAGTTTAGTCATGGGTTAGTAAATATAAACATCAGTCTCTCTGACAGTAAGAACAGCATCAAGTTATTTCCTAATGACCGAGTACACTGTCTCACAGTTATGTGCTTTTGCAATAACTACTTAAATGGGTTAGGGAATCCCAAAATTCTGTTGCATCAGAGCAAGAGTTTGTCTAATGCAATGTAGTGACACTCTAGTGTCGAGTCTGTCCACTTGCCAACCACATACATGTCAAACGAAATTCCTACAACACAGAAAGAAAACAGAATTTTCACTGCTGGGTAGTATATTACCTAACTCTCAGGAGCTAGAGTTTCAGCTACTCTACAACGTACTCAGCAAGAACATTATTGCCCTTCAAACTTTGGGAAGGGCAGGGATTTTATTAACTGCAATTGGAAGAGAGTTAAGCCAGAGATGAGTACAGTACAAACCTCCCAAGTGTCTTGGATAATTTTATGTCCTAGTCATATCTTATACATTATTTCTTAAAGTCATACAGCACTTCCTGCCCACACAAATGAATGCATACAGCATCATGATGAATATTCTTTTTACAAGTTACCATTATCAATTAAGAATGAAAGAACAGTCACTAGATTAATTTGTTTTAGTAATTACAACTTTGGGTATGTTAGAAGCTGTTTTCTACAGCTTTCTACGACCTTTCTTCAAGGGCTTCATAATGGAATTTAGAGTTCACAAAAAAGACATTGCTAGAACACTTAAATGCTGAAATGCCTCTGCTTTAGGAAATGGGAAAATGGAAGTGTAATTTCCTTTTTAATGGAAGATTAACCCCATTACTTCCAACAGCTGGATAGTGGGGGATCTTATAGTCAAATTTCAATGTTATCAGCTGATTCTAACTTACAGCAATAAAACTGGACTACATTAAATGGGTTTAAGGTGGAGAAGGTGGTCAGCCTCATAGTTAAGGTTATCAAGAAGAACCACCAATCCAAGGGAAAACATCAGCTCAGTCTACTTTATGTTATTATTTGTATGTTTCAAAACAAGTCCATTAATTCTTTTGAACAAAGTAATTGGATAATGTTAGGAAATACAAAGGTATTTTAAATTTTAGCTTTCTAAATTGCCTTTTAACATGTCTTTCCTGCCACAGGACACAAGGTTTTGGCGCTACTATTCTTCTGAAATATTTCCATTTTTCAATTTAAGCAGACTTAGAATAACTTGATTCAAGGCAGATATTATAATTAGACAGCTGCATCTACATAGACCTACATATTTTAGGATTGAAAAGATATACCTTAATCCTCTCAAAATATTTTTTTCAGAGGCAAGAGAACAACAAAAAAAAAAGTGTTCTTTACAGGGCAACTCCAGCAACAGTAAACTGATTTTAACGTTACTACAAAGTGTGCGCAGTAACTGTATGCTTCAATATTTCTTCTACAGTTAGAATTATTTCCCAGAAGCTACCTGACAGAGGGGAAACATTGACAATAGCCGTGGGTTGACAGGACAGAGAAGTGACTTCAGAAAACATGTGCTATGAACTCTATATGGTCAGATGGCCCAACAGGCTCATCATGTGCTTTCCTGCATTACTGATATAAATTTTATTCCTGAGTACTTTTTAGAATCATGGCTTTTAACTAAAATCAATTAAAAAAAAAATACAGCATTGAATGAAAACCCTACTATTGTCAACTATAGCGCTTTGTAGATGCCCATCAGGTTGAAAGTAGTTGTTTGGGTTTTTTTAACTCTCATGGATCTGATTTGCATTCATTTTATCTCCTGTCCTTTCACTAATTAAAGTTTTAAAAATGCTTTGTGTGATGCTTTTTTTGAGCATCTCTGAGTGCAGTACAGCCATGCTTCCTGTATGGGTACTGACCCATAACTGTGAACAGATGTGCTGCTTCGACAGAGACTGAGGTTACAGATGTTCTGTTGCCAGAAAAAATGCTGTTATTTCAGTGAAGCAAGAGGAACTCAGAGCACCTTGACCCATCTAAGGAACACCTTACCCTTTGCTTTACTGTTCTGCCAGGTTTTTCTTCTTTTCATATAATGTCGTTGATGAAGCTTTAATGTGTGGGAGACAAGGCTATTGCTGTTTATCAAGCCCTTTGAAATGTCCAAAAGCTTTGCCAGAACTGGGAAGCGCAAGTTTTATTGAACTGACTCTGCAATGAACTCTCTACGCCAGGGTATTTTTACTTTTTTCCCCCCTTCCAGTTGGTTTTATAATAAAGCAGCAGCTGACTCAGCAGATATGCCCTGCTCTTTTCATTATCATTTTAAGACGTTTAGAGAAAGGGGATGCTATATAAAACTGCCTTTTCTTTAGTAAAGGGGAGTGATGGCTTCAGGGGGAAGAATGTCTTCAAAAATAGCTTTGTAAGTAGCTTTGAGTTGCCTTGCTTCTGATCTAGTTTCTTCTTCACACTGAGGAGAGACTAATGACAGCACAAAGAGGGGCAAAAGGAGGATTAAGGGTTGACTCTTCCAGTTAAGGGACAGTCTTTCAGAAGTTAGTCATGCTGCTACCATGGATATTCCTTGTGAATACTGATGTCTAGGTTTGCACAAATTCTGAACTCAGTTCTAGATCAAGAAAATTTCAGGAACATTTTTAAGTGGGGGTCAGTCTGACAGAAGCAACAAACCTTGCCAAAAGAAAACATCCACTGGCATGGAACCAAAAATGCTTTTTGTGATTCCAAAGCATCTAGTCAAGCCACACAGCATTTCTTTTAAAGCCACAAATTTCAAGATTTTTTTTTTCTTACCTATTTCAAATATATATAAGGGATACTGCTTCTATGTCTCTGAAGATTAAAAAGAGCTTATGCCAAAACATTCTGCAAACAAAGTGGTCTTCTTTTGTCTGTCTAAAGTGTTTTGGCATACAGCTGGTAATCTAAGCAGTTCTTGCTTATTTGCTTTTTACACTTATCTTTGCTCACTTTCTGGGAAAATAATTTAATTAAACTATTTTCACAAAGTGGCATAACAACCGATTATTCTAGGAGGAAAGTGAGTTCTTTTCCTTTCCAAAGAATACTACACTAATTATTATCAACCTACATTAAAGCATATAAAATCATTTAAGTGCTATGATTAAAAATTCACCTTTAAAACTAATTATTAGACAAAATAAAGAAAAACAATCAGCAATTAAAGGACTTTGCTCCATGTTAATATTTGAGTAAAAAATATTCATTTGAGGAAAAGAAATCCTACCTGACAGCTTCGGATGATTGCTTTACAGAGATTGCAGAACAGCATGTATTTTTGGGGGGGGAAATATCACTGCAATTCCACGTAGTTCATGCCGTTAAGGATTTGAGGAATCTTATACTGCAAGTGCTGACAGATGAACAAATTCACAAACTAGTAAGCTCAAGCAATAGGTAGACTATCAAGCTTTTTGATAAAACACTGCAGCTGCACTGCCTCAAATACTGCCTCCCTTCCTGCCACCAAATACACCATATTCATCAGCTCAGAGATTGCATCCCCTGGCAGAAGACAGAACCCTTACTTAGTAAACTGGTGTTCTTCCTTACTATTTCAGCCGGTAGGAAATGTATGCTCTGACAATAAAGTGGAATGGTCTTACTAGTGGTGACTCTCCAGCCACCTGCTTTCTTTGTAAAGCATATATAAATTTGGTTATACAGCTCCTCAGGTGACCGCTTGCTATGACTTACGAACAGATTCACATTTACTGCAGAAACCTATTATCAATCCAGCTCTATCGTGCCCAGCAGAATTTGCTTTGCAAATCAGTAAGGTATTAAAACAAGGGTCTGTCTTCATCTCTGAAATAGGCATCCAAATGATTGAATGCACAAGAAAGACAAAGGGGTCTTAGAAGAAAAAGAGCCATTTTAGCCTGTAAATTGAGAATGGCTGTAACTGTATGTGCTGACTAGGTGGTGTGATACTTCTGAGTGCAACTATTATACTACTCATTTAAGGTATATGACCTTCACTGCACATAAAAGATTGAACTCCTGTGCCTGTGTTAAACTTTTCTGATTACACTTTTACTGTTTTAATTGATACTAATTTATGATATGCATTATTATGCACATGCTTTATGCATGTGCCCCTATATTCCTATAGAAAGCAAATAATATTTGCATTTTCCTTTACTTTGCAAAGGGCATATAGCTATATGATGACGTTAGTTCTATCTTTAATACTGAAAAGTATCTCAGTTAAGTTTCATTTTGGAAATCAAGTTGAAATTTTTAAAGATCAATTTGAAAAGAAAATATAAAGGTAGAAACTAACAACTGTAATGAGATGAAGAAACAAAGTGTGGCTGTGCAACTCTCCAGATGCATCCAGCTGTTATTAGGGATATTTCTAATTCTGCAATCAGTACTAAGTCTCATAGAACGAAACAGCTTTCTGACTGCAGATCTGTGAGGTTTGTTGATTATGTCTTTGAACTCAGATAGTCCAAGCACATAACATCTGTTCTTCACAAAGAAATCAGACTTAGTAAAAACAGCAGCATTGTAACACCACTACTGCATGTAGTTTCATTAACCATATGGAACCATTGTAACTATATTAAATGAGGAATACTTTATGTGAGAGATGTAACATTTAATTTGTCTTAACTGCAATCAAAATAATGACATAAATTGCTAATCATGTCACTTTGGATTCATAAAGTATAATTATCTTAAGAACAATTCTGTAGCTACAGAGACATAGAAGTATTTTTAAACTGCAAAGATAAAGAGACAACTATCAAATGAACACAGAGCAGTTCAGCTCTAAGCTGTCAGTGAAAATCCTCTGTCTCTGAAACTTATTTATCCCTTTAAGATGACCTATGACCTGCCTGTTATCCCCTGTTACTCCTTAATACATTACAGAGTCTAATGAGAAGTTGGCACTACTTTGTGGGGTAATGTACCATTGCAATGTGAGGAATGGTAGTGCTTTGTCCATCATAAGTAAGGAGAAAAGTAATGGGTCCCAGAATTGACTATTATGGGCCAGAAAAATTTGTTGGTATCATCTAAATCTCCAACCTTTAAAGAACTGTGTCCTCATTCATATATAGAGTAACAGCTTGTGAATACATTTCCATATTCAAAGTCTAAGCTAAACACTAAGTGCTATGAGACCAAAAAGTGTATGTCATATCCATTCATGTATAATTAGTTAAGCATCATTCTTCTCCTGTTAATCTTACTTGTTAATTCATGACAATATCCTATCAATACAGTCATTTAGCAGACTGTACCATTCCTGTGAATGCAAACACTTCTTTTAGAAAAGTTAATTAAAATTTTGTTGTGGATAGAGTTCAGGAGCTCAGTGTAAGCACAGAGGTCTACGAGTTTGGCTGTCCAGGGTCTCTGAGGCACTGGGCATCAGCAGTTGGGAGACAAATGCCTTCGGTCATTTTCAAGGTCTGTTATTGGCAAGACTGTCTTGCTTACAGCCCAAGTACTGCGTTGGCCCACGTACCAGGAGACATGGCCGTAGTATCTGCACTAGATGAACTCCTCCCACACTCGCTGACCTTGCTTTTGGGACTATTCTATCCTTCTCTGGGGCTACTATATCTTGTTTTATAGATATTATACTAAACATGGTCAGAAATCAGGGGTGAGAGATAAAGGAAAGTCAATGGAAGTCCTAAGGGAAGCATCTTTCCCTCTAAGTAGAAAGTACATAGTTTCTTAATCAGTTACCAGATAGCATATTATCATATCCCTCTCCCAACTGTATCCACATGGAAGATTTAGGTTGTAAGTTCCTCAGCATGCAGAACCATCAGCAGTTCTAAACCGTGCCTCCAGTCAGGACTGACTTCCTAGATACCCTAATAAGAGTGACCAAAAGGCTAACATGGTTATTTCCATGCCCATTAGGATTTAGACTGGTAGCTCATGTAGTCTAACATCCCCAGTTCAGAAATAAAGCAGCTGTGGAAAAATGTTTCAAAGGCTGGGTGCCAGCTCTCACACACCTTATTCAGAGTCTGCTGTGAACTATTAGCTTCCTTTATACACCATGCATAGCAAATACTCAGATCAATATAAAGCACTGGTCAGAAGATGACAGGTAAGATATCAACAGATTTCTATTTCATAAAATGAAAAATTAATTAATAACTACAGTATGTCCTTTCTCAAAAACATATTCAGGCTAAAGTTTTATCTTTTGTGTGATAACTCTCTTAATGCTTTGTTACAGTCTAATAATTTGATAAACACCTGGCTTAAGAGCCTTTCAGTTTACTCTGATTTAAGCTGCTGTTCAATATCTGGATCTGTGCCATTTCATTTTCATGTTCATCAAAGCTTTGTGTGGAGGAAAAATTAACACCATTATCTTCCAAACCTTCATTATCCTTCTACTTTTGTAATAGGCTCAAGTGAGCCCTGTCATTCCTTAATTTGATATCTTCTGTTTTGTTTTTGCCAGGCAGTACATTCAGAATCAGTACACATGTTGCCACCAGTGGTGGCACCCATCCCAAAGAGTAACTCTTCCCACCACGAAGAGTCTTACTTGCATTAAAACAACTGTAATACAGATGACTCTCCATGACCCATTGAAATGGGAACTAGGACAGTTAAAGGTCATGGAAAAAACATGGGTAAAATGGTATACAGACTGCATGGTGCAGAGAGCTGTGTGGAACCAGTCTAGATCCATCAGGGATAACAGTTGGAGTTGGAGGTAACTAGTCCCTCTGGGTTTGAAATGACTCCTGCAGAGGAAAGAGTCTCTCCACACAGCAGCGCTCATTGCTCCTGGTTACAACAGGAACCCAGGGGATGTGGCAGAGCATCATTCCTCTTGGGGAACCGTGTCTGCCTCATGGACAAGCTTCCTGGGACCCAGAATACTGGGGAGAATGCACGGATGCCCAGTCAGCTCTCTTGGGATGTCTCTCCTGCTTAGCACTAGTTAGGTTGGACTTAGAGCAGGTCCCTGCAGAGACCCGAGTCAGTCTTTGCACTGCTTATCATATGGTCTGGTTTAGCATTGCTGAGTTGACAGTGCTGAATCCTTTTAGATCCCCTGCCCCAGAAGGCTGCTCATGTTTCTGTGGCACCACAAGACAGCTGAAGTCCAGCATGAATGGACACAAACTGATGGTCCCTTAGGACTCCTGCAAAACCACTGGAGTGTTTTTACGTTTCACGCCACAGGGCTGACCATTCCAGAAAGAGCGATGAGACTTGCTCTGTACAAAGTCAGCTCCAGTTTGCACAGTTTGATAACTCTGTAAATTGTGCAAGTACAGCTCTACTGCTTCTGGACCCCTGATCACCATGGCACAGTTTGCATGATCTGCAAAGGCTTAGCTAACTTTGCACTCTTCTGCTTCTCCATTTACAGTAATCTGAAAAAAAACCTGCCTGTATATTTTTACAGAAACACACAAAAGCTTTTAAGTTCAGATTTTCTGCCTAATATATTCATAATCTCTGTTCATTTTTACTCTTAAGTGGGCTTAATGAATGACTGAGTAGGCTAGACTTAAAGAGTAGGATATTCAAAGATGCCTATAGGAATCAATTGCCAAACTGCAGCTCGTTCTCAGATACTCTCTGGCATCTCTGAAAAATCATAGTCTAACTACCATTTTGTGTCACTCTCAGCCTGTTGCAGCACACCAGTGAAATCTTTATTTAGCGGCCATATTTTGCTGATATTACCACAACTTGACTGAAAAAGTGAGTCTTCTACATCTCACATATCTGTTGAATCAAGCAGCTGGGTGATGCTGTTCTCACCTGTGCATTAAGTTTTACATGCTAATATCATATCACTACACTTCACAGCACAAAGAGACTTAAGATCCCACAAGAAAGGGACCACAAGAAAAGACCTTTCTAGGTCTTTTGTTAAAAATAAACTGGTTTTAGAAGCTACAGCTGTTTCACGTTTCTATTTATCCTAACCTCAGTGTCCATTTTTTTTGAGAATGTTTTTACAGCCTGTTTTGTGTCAAGTACCTGTTGTTTGGCACCTGTATGTATGTGCAACTTTTATCTTGTGTACAGTATCATCACTTCAAGTGGACTACACATATGCTGCAAGTTCGCTGCGTACCTAAGGACCTTGCTAATATAGAGCCTCTAGGACCCAGACTTCTCCTCAAATTCAAGAACAAAACTGACCTTAACATCACCGGGCAGAGAGAGAATTTTAAATCCTTACTCTACTTCTAAAGACAGATGCAGCTTGTGACAATGGCTGACATGGGATTATTTTTTTTTTTCTTTTTTTTGAGAAAGAGATAATGCTTACACCTAAAAATATTTTGGAAGTTACCTTTTGCTTTCAAACATCTGTAAAGCAAGAACCTTCAGCCTACTACTTGTGGAATTTCCCACTAAGTCTACAAAGATTTTGCATTCAAAACGATGGCACATTTAATAAGTGCTCTAAGTGTCATCCTTTAAATTAAGAAGCTGTTTAATAAAGCTCATTTGTTCCCATGTTACTGTTCAGTTATTTAGATATAATTTAGAAAACAAGAAGACAGAATGAAATTCCATAGCTGCACTGCATTAGAAATGCTGTCAAGACTGTCTGGGTGATTACCGATTCTGCTTCAGTTGGAATTTGTACAAGTAATGTTATCTAAAGAAGAACCATATGAGGGCAAATTGAGCAACACAGAATGAAAACTAGTAAAGTTTAACCTAGTGGCAAAGTATCTAAAAAATATTAGACATGCAGCAATACATCTGAATACATAAACATCTAAGATACCTAATGAGCACACCAAATTCCCCCAATTTTAATTTATCAAGCCATAGTAAAAGTCATAAAATCTTAAGAGCATCTCATTCAGTTATAGATACACAATGAATTACTTTCCCTTGATAATGCTGCATCTATTAATTTATAATTCATTAAAGACGACTGATGCTTAAGAATGCCAGAACATGTCAATTTTCCAAAGTACAAGGTGGCATATGCAAAAATGAAAATTACTTCAGTCAAATAATTTAACTTCATAAAAATGTATTATTTTAGCACAGGCAGCTATCATTTGATACATACCGAACCTGCTTCTCTGAATCCTATTTAGATTAGAAGTATGAGCAGTTTATTTTGAAGAGGGAGCCAGACAATAAATTATCTGCACCGGCAAATACTCCATGGTTAACTCGTAATACCTTCCTTTACTGAGTTTTATTTGCTTAAATGCTGAACAGTACTGGTACTCAGCATGTATACTGTTCACTGCACAATATGCATGCATATCCCACAAAATACAACAAAGAAAAAGTCATAGGGATGAACTGCCACAGCATAACATATGGCAGCAACTAGTGTAGTAAACTGAAGCGACGGTATACCAGAAAAAGAAAGATAATATTGGGCAACATCTTCCCCAGCTAAGAAATTATGGTGCCTGTAGTTACAGCACAAGTGGAGGAGACAGGAAATCTGGGATTTATTCTGGGATCTGTCACAGATTTCCTGTGTGGCTTTGAGAAAGTCCTGTGGGGTTAACTTTAGCCATGAGGTTTTTTTTCCTCTGAGAGCAGCTTGTACCCATATCTTGACAACCCCTCTGTAGTATGAGCTAATTAACACAAAAGGTAAGATGCTATGTTGTACATAAGCAAGAGCAAAGTCAGGATCTAATACAGGTGAAACAATATGATCAAAAGCAGGCTAGGCAATAAAAGTACAAACACTAAGGCAGGCAATGTAGCCCTTCCCAGGAGCTAGTGGGGAGGGAATAAAAAGAGCATGCACTCCAGTCATTGACTGGCACAGTTGTTACACAGGTGGAATCGGGAAGCAGCAACTTATTTTCACTGGAAGCCAAAACTCCATTTCCCTGCTTCCTTCCAATAAGAAAAACTGAGGGGAAAATACAGGTTAAACTATATTTCCTTTGCAGTTTTCACACACAGCACATTCTATGCATGAAATCTAGCCTCCAGTGGTGGGAATACAAGATACTCATTCTTCTGTAAGATATCTTCAGATACTTTGAAACATTAGCACAGAGTTTTCAGTTCCACAAAGTATTACAGTAATTTCAACAGGTCAGTTTTATTTATCAGGCCTGGGTGGCTTAATTTCTCAGATTTGAGCAAAATAGAATAAATCCCACATATTCCTGTTGTGAGCTCATACTCTTTTGGGTTCTTCTGGCTGGAGAGAGGGTTCCACCCATTCTCTGAGGACTGGCCCAACATTAAAATAACTAACCCACAACAATAAACCATCTTGTGTTTTAGGTCACTTGCCCAGTGGTCTCAGATGATCCATTTTTATCCACTACATTGTGAGCTATTTTGTTTCTACTCAATGTTGCTACCTACAAGGGAAACAAATCCTCAAGAAGGTGGCTCAATGCTGTTCTCAACTTCAGTGGAACATATCTTCAACAAGGCGTTACTCAATTGAATTTCCTGCCTGCGAACTAATATGGTTATTAAATCACAGTAGGTATTTTTACTTGTTTCAGTGATGCTAATAGATGCTCGGATGCTAACAGATGCTCAGATGCTAACAGCGCACTTAATGCATTTATAACTTTTGTCATTTATAGTCGATAAACAAATAAAAACCAGTATTTTGGGCAATGGGAAAACACAGCCTAGAAAAGCCTTATTTTTAATTTGATCTGTGTAAAGAAGAATTAACCAAACTTCTGAAGTAAAAGTGATTTGTTTTGGTATGTGCATCAAATCTTGCACTTCCTCAAACTGAAGAATGACTGCTCAAGCTTTCATTTTCAGGGAAGGAGAAGACTGGAATCAGACTCTAGGGTCATAATATAATACTACATCCCAATCTCCTCAATCATCCTAAAAAATGAAAGATATGACAACATATGGCTGCATCCATATAACGCTAAATCACAACTTTTAACCAAACTCTCTTTATAGACTGTATTAAATTTCTAGGAGAACTGAAAGCACTCTTAACCACTGAAAATGAGGCACCTGGCTTCTCAGAGATATCCAGTTGCTATTCTTCCAACATTGCTCTCAACTGGATCTGTTGGGCAACTGTGAGAAACCGGTCATGTCACTGAAAATCCTAACTAGAAACAAGAGAATACTGGTTCTATTCAGGCCCATAAGCAGCACAACTCTACTAAAAACAGGAAGCAGGATAAGAGCTTGTGTCCTGAGCGTCAGGCTCAGGATTGAAATCAGATTTGCAGAGAGATGTAAATGCAAACCTCCAAATCAAATCTTTGTAACAGGAAGCTCAGGATACAGGGCCACACACATTCTTTTGCCCACTGTAAGTCTCCTCCTTCTGGTGTAGAAGCAAAACACACCCCGACAAATTCTTTCACTGTGTTGCAATAGTTGCGTCTGTCTCCTCACACTCATCCTCTCTTCCTCCTCAGCCCCATGTGCAGCTTGACCCTCTAAGAGCTCAGCCAGCTTCCAGGTGGCAGAGTCACCGAGCAGATTCCAACATCATGCCAAATCAAAGAACCTTCTCCTGATTTAGGCCCAGCATTCAGCCCTCTTCCTCTTAACTAGGTCCTATGTATAATTACATTCCCAGTAACAAGTCAGGCCTAATTATCCATCAGAAGACATTAAGCATTCCACTGATCCTAAAGAGGTACAGCATTAGAACATAACATAATAATTGACAATGTGCTTTTCTCTTCCTAAGGGCTCTAAACACACTAGAACAAAAATGTCCTGAACGTAACTCTTCTGTTTAAATCCACAGTAACTCTAAAGAGGTCAACAAAGAACAGATTTCAGACCCAAGGTATAAAACCAACATCTTCCTGATGTCTCCAGTTTAAGTTCTATTGCTCTTGGACATAACATCAATCATTTAAGAATCTGTCCCAGTAAAATGTATCTGATTGCCATTTATTTTTCCAATTAATTTTTTCCTCTGGTGTTGTATCAGAATTTTTATGAATCTTCTCAGACAGTTGGAAATTTAAGTTTATGGTAAAAAACCCTTGTCTTGCAGACTAAGATGCAAGTCAGTCAAATCTCTACAAAAATTAACTCAAAAGTACAAGATTATTAAATATTTCTTCTGTATGACATGCCTTTTGTTTAAGCTTTTATTTTCTGTTTTTAAGAATTCAAATCCATCTGTCCTTACACAAGGACATCCTTGTTCATGCATACCCATGTTTTCTAACACTAGCATCACTACTTCTTCTCTCTATCTTTTTGTATCTTTGTGTGTTAAATGCAATTGTAACCTACCTGGCGCTGGTCTTACTGACCTACGATAAGTGGAATTTACAGAGTTTCATACCTTCAGGGCTTGGGGATTCCAACTGATGTGGCACACCACAACATTTCTCCTCAACAGCAAACACTACCTGCCCATGTTCCATTGTCTCCCAGGAATATCAAAACCAGGTTCCAGTTTGCAAATACAAAATGAGAAAGACTTTTCACATCTTCATTTAAGAGAAGAAACCCAAAGAGTCTTTACCTTATTGTAGTTTCAATGACACAAAATTTCTAAACCAAATATTCCTTTTAGTGATGTTCCTTTTTAGTCTTGATCATCCTGCCAAAAGCATCTTGGGAAGGCTTCTATATATTGTGATAGTTACAAACAATAGAAGAGTCTCTTGATTACAGTAGTACCAAATTTGGGGCAGGTCTTTTTTTACTGTATGTTTACGCAACATACAGCACAATGGGCCTCCAATTCTGACAGATTTCTGGGAACGCACTACAACAAAAACTGAAAACAGGAGAGAGGATGAGGGTGTCACTGCTGTTATGAATAGGGTATTCTAAGCATGGGCATGAACCTAAACTCACCCAGAAGGGATTAGAACACCAGATTGTTTACCATATAAGACAAAAATGCAAAGAGTTTTTAATAAATATTTTTTCACGCTGTTACTGGATTTTGACAACAATATCACTTTGTTAAAGTATCATAAGAATAGTTTATTATCTCACAGCATTCCTTGAAGATGTAAACTCTCTTGAGTTCCATAGAGCTGTACCAGGTAATTGACATTAGAACAGTGTCCATCTGTTGTCCTTCCTAGAAAACTGGCACCTCAGAAATGAACTAAAGTTAATGGTCAAAAACATTAAACAAAAATAATCTCCAAAACATGCTCTTGCTCTACATGCAAATCTGATTCCCACAATCCTAAGGGTAGCTATTTAGGGGTGCCTGTGCCTCAGATGATATGTTCAACTCACAGTCTTGACTTTTATGTTGATTGAAGGTGGGTATGGGTACAGAATGATCTTAATTAATGTAAGGAAATAATGTCTAATCATAGGGGTGTAGGTTCTGGCCAAATTCCAGTTGGAGTAATTACACTTCGCCTTCTGGAATTCTCTTCTCTTAATTGCTCTTTAACATAGGATTCTCTAACAAGGTTATGTGTTTTTTCTAAGCTATGAAGACAGGAAAGTAATTCCTGGAAGTCTACCAGCTAAACAGGAGAGAATTTATATTTGTAAGATACTCTTAAATACCACTAGGCAAAAGAAAAAAATCATTCTAAAAGGAAGAAGATATTCTTATCACAAATCAGCCTACTATTCATTAACGAAAATGCAAAATTGCAAAAACCCCACCACATATTGATCTCTTCAATATAATTTGCTTATTGGGGCTTCATTACCTGACCACTGAAAAGATGCCAGGCCTGAGTAGGGCAGCATCAGCTTAATTTTGTTCTAATAAGTACTGACATATAAAAAGCACGTGTGGGTTGATGCCCCAATATTTAAACATCCTTTCTATATGACCTGATCTTAAAAGGCTTTTCATTTTTTCAGTGTTCACCTCCACCAGTTCTGCAAAACTTTATCCTGTGATGAAACACCATGAAATTCCTCAGAACCAAAGTTGAGTTACAGCAAAATAACACGCACAAGGATTTGTCTGCCAACCACTGTGCCTGCCTCAGAGCCAGGTCAATAACCAACAGCCACACTTGGCCAGACGGGCTGACCAGAGAGGCTGCTGCTAAAGATACATGATTTGAACTGTGACTACTTCATGTGAAACCCAACAAGGTCAAATTATTTGGAACTGGGTGAGGGGTGGAATAAACCAAACCTTTTTTAATTTTTTTTGTAATATCTGAATACTTTTAGGCTTCTATGACAATTACTGAAAAGTCCTCTTTCTTATAAGCATTTACCTTGCATTGAAATGTGGTATGTATTGCCCTTGGCATACTGCTATCATTTACAATTATTTACTGATTTGTACCATTTGTTTGATGAAAAAAAGCAGTGAGAGCTGAGGAAAGATAAGCACCAGTTTGATCATTTAATGACACAAGCCCAGATACTCTCATGCTCTGTTTGTGTCAGAAGCCAAACTTTTGCTGCAATAGCTGACTAAACGTCCCAGGAAAGCTCACTCCTGGCTTTCTGGCCTGCCGCAGCAAAGAAGCCCAGGTACAGGTAATTAATGATGCCTGAGCTGGAACTCAGGTATAGAATGCAAATAAAAACTTTTGATAAACTGCATTCATGTGCCATCTTTCCCCCTTGCATTTTACAACACATTGTTTTTGTGTGAAAAGCTATGACCTAAAGACAACTTCATCAATAATTGGATAACATGCCTTACCATCATTCCTGCGTAAATTACATGACAGTAGTTGTTTCTTTATTAAATGTGACATTTCAGGATCTTTTTATATGTGATAGCAGATAAAACTTTTAAAATACTTTTCAATTTTTCCTTTTACTCTGTCTTTATTACCATGGAACAGGCCTTCAGCCAGAGTAGATTCTTGTATATCAAACTTCAACACAGGTTTGTCATCTTTCATTAGCCTCTTACACTAGCTATTTTTGCTAGGTATTTTGGAAATAACAACAAATCTTAGATATCTCTTCTAGAAAGGAGAGAAAGCATAATTGTCCCTTTCTAAATTATTGCTCTTTGGCTTCATCAGAATATTTATTTAGCATAAAGACTTGTTTATGTTCACTGATACATTGGTTAAGTTTACTCTTCATTTATTTTAATTTTGTGTTCCAAGGATATTTTAATGAACACTCACTGTAAGACCTTCAACTGTGGCCACCCATATCCTGAAATTTTCTTTATGCCTAATCCTGCCTTCTGCAAAAACAAAGTTCTGGGTTTGTTTTGGTTTTTTTTTTTGTTTTTTTTTTTTTTACAAAATACATTTCTTCCAATAAAACATACACATCCCATACTATTTTCTATATTATTTTAAAAAGCTTGTGTAGCATTGCACAGTGTGTGTGTGTACATGAGCATGTATACATGCTAACCCCCCCAAGCTCATACACAGAACTATTGTTGAAAAGTTTCTTTAAAACTTTGTAAAGGAAGTCCATCTGCCACAGCTCAGGATGTCCTGTTTCTGTGAGGGGCTTTTGCTATTGCTTGGACATTTTCTCATTGAAAACATAAGGATGAGACTCGAGAGCATTTAGTCTTGCTACTATTAAAATAATCTGATTTGGAAAGGGTGTTTTGAAGGTTTTTTCCCCACCAGTTGTGAATCCTAAGGCAGGGACACCTCCTCAGACATAGCACATTTAGTGTCCTCTGTTTTGATGTTGTCAATGGGAAGGACAAAGGGAGACCATACGTTCTGTATGGATAGGATATATTCTGGTCATTGAGATAATCTCAAAATACAGCTGCTGTTCCCAAGCAGTATCTGTGGCCCTGCTTGTCTTTCAATCCAAAGCATAACACAGCCTAGCCAGGCCTTCTGGGCTCCTGGCAGTGGTGTTCCAGCAGAGCGGGTGGGCTGGAGTTCCTCCCCTGACCTGGCCGGGTGCAGAAAGCAGCAGTGCTTCTGAGTGACCTGGTCGGTCAGAGCAGGTGGGCCTCATCACGCTCTAACCCAGCAAGGGATATGCATGCTCCTCCCCTGTTGGAGGGAAGAAACAGAGATCCTTGGCTTCTAAAGCATTGGGGACATAATTTGGGGTTAGCATCTGCTCATAAAAATATATTTGCTTGTTTTAAGAGACTGGTTGCTTTGCAAGAGGATGGAGGTAGCTCTGTGGCTAGTTCGGATTCTGATTTTATTTTGAATTATTGAAAGACAAACAGTAAGTTCAAACCTCAGGAAAATTCTTTCAGAATTGATTGGTGATATTTGTTTTACTTTAGTACTGCTCTCCAAAGTGTTCAGTTCTAATTTTACAGTTGATCAGTCTGCAAACTCCAGAAAGTCCCAAATCTCATTTCCACTGAGCCAGGGCTTTCCTTGTTTGTGTTCCTCATTTGGAGCCAGACATTAACAGTTTACACTTACACACAGTGGTTACAAGTACCCAAAAAAAGTATTCTCCATGGGGACAGGTACCAGACCCAAACAAACAAAATTAAATGCCACAGGGATATGCCCTTCTACCAGGAAAAGAAGAAGAGGAGACAAAGGGACAATGGGTAGAAAAAAGAAAGTGCATGAGGGGTCAAAAATGTCAAAGTAAGGCACCAGTAGGGAACACAGAGCAGAGAGCCCAACAGCAAAAAAAACCCCAAACCAACAGCCAACCTGGGAGTGGAGAAGAGACTAAGGCCCTAAACATGTGACTCTTTCTACACAGGCTTCCTCTTCCTCACATTCTCCCTGCCTGTTAGCCATGTTTCCAAAATGGAATGACTGCTGGTGTTTGTCACAAGACAGCATTGGTCGCTGCAGTAGGATTGAAAAGACTACAGGGAGGAACTGGAATGAAATGGCTGCTCTATGCCATGCCTCTCCTTTTCGGCACAGAAAGCAGCACTGCCTATAATAAGGGAAAGGGTGAGACGGCGCTACATTCATCCTACCATCACCGAGTCCTACGATCCAACAGGAACTACAAGCCATGGACAGTCCTTCAATCAGTTTCATTGGACCAAAACATGAAACAGTCTTTTAATCCCCCTGTCCCAAGAGGCAGATACACAGCCTTCCTGCCCTGCCTAGAATACACCAGAGGGCAGAGGGAATGTAACATTCTGTGGTGTCTTAGGCATAATGTCCGTCCGTAATACTCTTGGTGGGTCTTTGCCATTAAAAATCTGCCTCTTGTTTGTATAGCAATAATAAACTACATGTAAAATTGTTCAGAGGCACATTAAAAGTCATATTGTCATATCATTCTTCTAAAAATTATTTCTGCCTACATTTCTGTAAGGTGAGATAATTGACTTTGCCAAACATAGGACAGAATGAGTATTGCTGGACAAAGAGGCAGCATTTTTAAAAGTAGGGCTGTTGGGAAAATTGAAGACATTGCACAATTAATGCAAAATTCTATTAGAAATTAAAATAATACCTGATCAAAAGCTCTCAAACTTACATGACATCTACTCATTAAACACTTTAATATATTTCATTAGGTCTAATGAAAATGAAAGTAGGGATACATAAAATAATACTTCATTTTTACTATCTATCCAATCAATCTGTATTTTAAAGCTAGGGGAATTAAGAAACACAAAATGGGAAAGGGATTGACCCAGAGTCACCAAGAAGTCTGTGGCAATTATTAACAGAATGCAGCTCCTAGCCAGGAATTGGTTTTATCTTGATGAAAAATGACCCACACAGACTGGGGGAAGAGACCCAAAGCAGTGAAACAGGGGTAGAATATGACACAGAAAAGTAACAAGACACTGCATGTGATTTAACTACACTACTGAAACACACTCAGTCTTTTTCTTAAAGACCCTATGTAGGATCAGGCCCGTTTGAATAATATGTTAGCTGTTTAAAATCAGTGGTTTTGAAACCACTTCTTTTGAAGTCATTCAAACCCAATCAAATACTGATAAAGTAAGAACTGTTGCACTGATTGTCTTTAAGATGACTCTTTAGCACAAATAAGGCTATAAGGTTGCTGTTGCTACCTAACACCTCTTGCTTTTACTTAATTTTTAAAATGTCCATTCTTATCAATGCCAGGGCACTGAGAAAAAGGTTATTTGAGGAGATAGAAGAGGGCAACACACTAGTTGTCATTCCTTCCTTCCTATTCTGTAGCAAGGAGCATGCTGATGATACCAGGAACTGAAAATTCTCCCTTTTGGTAGATTAATCGATTGGAGAGCTTTACCGTAGAACAAAAAAATGAGCAAATGTTGTACTCACCAGTCTAACTCATTAAGAAATGTTCCTCATGTAATCATAAGGCAGGAAAAAGAAGGTTTGCAATGCTTTTAGAGTTTAAAATACGAGCATTTACACGTTTTAATTGTTTTCATAATAAAAAGGCAATATTACAAATATTTTTGAAAGATGAGGATTCTTTCATGTGTTAAGAGACTTTTGCTACTGTCATTCCTGTGTATGACACACAGCCACACAGTGCCATCTTGTGTTCTGTGGCCATACAGGAAAAAACGTTGAGAACTTCGAAAGGATTTCCAAATTATTTCACAACAATAAACATGGATTAGTTTTGTTTTCAGAGATACAGTACTATGTGATAAAACAATCACTCGTTGAGAACTTCGAAAGGATTTCCAAATTATTTCACAACAATAAACACGGATTAGTTTTGTTTTTCAGAAATACAGTACTATGTGATAAAACAACCACGTCTGATAGTTGACGAGGCAGATATTATCTGAACTACCATTCTTTTTTTGAGTAGCACTGAGGAAATTATTAGGAGAAAGCAAAAGAATGTCTGATTATAAAATAAGTGTCATTTAACTGTCATCAGTAGGAGATATAATAATATTTAGAGCACATGGTATATTGCACAGAATCACATACTGCACCAGCATTTAGAAGTTTTATCAGGTATACCACAAAAAAACAATATACGAGAAGGAGAGGGAGAAAGAGCGAACAACTAATTAAAACGATGCCTTGCTTTAAGGGTAAATATTTGGTGCTTAGGGATGAAATATGCACAGCAAATGCATAGTTCATTTTGGACAGTTATCCAAAGCTATCCAATACTGATCTCATATTGCTCTGTTGCTCACAGGATCAGACCTAATTTTCTGCTGCTTCAGCACACAAATTATCCTTTTAGTTTTTAGATCTAAGCTAAAACTCTCCAAGCAATTGCCTACTTAATTTGTAAGTATTAATCAAAAATTCCACTGCCTACTTACAAAGTCAATGGTACTTGGGTTGGAAGTAATTCTGTTGCACTGGAGCACACAGGAAAAATGCCGTGATCCCAGTGCTCAAAAATTCTACTGTAAAATATCATGTGGACTGGCTGTATCTCAATAATACCTTGTAAGGTTTAGGAAGTCTTTGTGCTGTTGCAGAGATGCAAAGGGGACAGAATCCGATTTGCTCTTCCATGGGGCATATAAGCTCCCTTGCAGAGTCAGATCCTGAATTTGTATGTGGCCCAAACTATTGTGCTTCTAATAAAAATTCAGAAGAAAATCACTGACTCTATTTAGTGACTGTCATGAAGACCAAAATGTTTCCAGCAAGCAAAATAGCCCAAGCGAGGGCCCCAACAGAGGGAGCAGGATGGTCTTAGATCAGTTTTGGCTGGTTACAAAACTGCATCTTGAGGCTATAGTTACCTGAAATGCTGTGACACAATCTGGAGGCTTGCTGCTAATGAAATGAGAAGATCCTGCTTCCATTCTTTTTCCTTCAGAGGCTCTGGCAGTCATTAGACACTTCTGTGACTTGATTCAGCTCAATAACCTGAAAGAAAATTATTCATTGTTTCAACTTAGATAGTAAGCTGAGACTGTTCATGAGAAGATACACTGTGTGTGTATGGAGTGGGTGTAAGGGAAGGAATCAGAATCAGGCAGCCCAGAATAGGGTGAATAGAAGTGAGGACAAAGACATTCCCCTTTTGCTGTGCAGTTGTAAAAAAGAAAAAAAATCTAGCCAGATACAAACTTTCGGACTTCTAGCACTTCTAGCTTTTCATCTTAATTTTCAGTCTACTTGCTTGCTGTAAGGTTGTTTTTCATCCCCTTCCCCAACAAGGAAAGAATTCCACACTTTGACTTTGTGTCTTATACACTCATCCCTCTGACAAATGGGGGCACATTGCATACAGTGCATAGGGCAGAGTTAGACCTGTGTTTTTTATGTTTCTGTCACTAATATTTCTCCTGGCATGCTGGGCTGTCTGCTGGGTTTTTTTTTTTTCACTTGAAACATTTTATAAAGCCACTACTAGATCTCTCCAGCTGCCCGGCTACATTATTTATTTAGATATGTAATATGTGCCTTCATAAAGATCCAAGCACTTATTCTAGTCCAAATGTACAAACATTGACATATGTTAATGATCATATCATGTATTGCAAAATGGCATGGCTAAGCATACAGGGATTGTGGGTACACAAGAGAAAGAGCTGTGGTAACACAGTGTACAGGTTTCTACCCATATATATACTCTTTGAAAACCAAAAGAAGCATAAATGCAATTACTCATTCAATGCACAGTTTTAAAACAGTTTGTAAAGAATATAAATGTATATTTTGCCCCAGATTAAGCAGGTATAGCACCAGCTGAATCATTTTTGTCCACGCTGTTCTGGAAATCATCTAGTGACATCTCGTACTCTACTCAGACAGTTTGTCCAAAAATGGAGGGAGTCTTCCTATTAACTCTAGTGGGCAACCTAATACATGTCAAGAGGTTTACTTGGAAATAAATGGGGAAAACACACTGATAACTATTTGACCAAATTAATACTATGTCTATTTTTGTTTCTAGGATTTTCTTGATTTGCTTGGATAGAAAGTAAGTAGCAAGAATAAATACAACTGGAAACTGTTCTTGTGAGATACACTCTTCACTAAAGAGCTGAATAACCATTTAATCTTGGACCTAAAGACAACCTTCACATCAAAAAAGTAAAGAGAGTTATTTGGCTAGCAAATCAAAATACTTCTGCTTAAAACAAATGAAAAAATGTTAGATTTAGCAGCCTAGCAGAAATGCCTGAGATTTAAACTGACACTAAATTCTTTTAGCTCTGCTTCTGTGAGATAAAAATATCTTTTACTTTCTGAGTCTTTTCTTTCACCTATTTGATCATGAAGAGAAGATACTGTAGATTTATGTGTTGTTTGTACTGGAGAGCACAGCTGTTTTAGCTTTTCTGTCAGACCCCCAGGATCCTGTCTTTATAATGACTTTTTTAAACGCACAGTGGGTTTGCCTAAGCAAATCTAATTTGTATTACGTTCTGGATCCAAAGAAAGAAAAAAAACCCAAAACCTAGAACAAGAACCCCCACCCTTCCACCCCTCCCCCCAGCGCCACCTTTAGAAGACAGTGGATTTAATTTTAAATAGTGTAAAGAAGTCCTTTAGTCTGGTATGGGTAAGAAATCAGTTAAAAAAAGCTGACCCTGTCATATAGGCTATTTAAATACATAATAGCAAGCCAAAGGTACACATTACCCTTATCAACAACAACAACAAAGTAAATAAAAAAATGCATATTGTTAAATAGCAAATTGCAGGAGCTTATTTCCATGAAAAATTAATTTGGGGAAAGAAGAAAGAGAAAACAAGGTGACAGAACAAATCCTAGTTAAGTCCAGATGAATTCAAAGTAACATGGGATGAAAACAGGAAGGCTTAGGGGCAGTATGAAGAACAATTAGGAGATTTAAAGAAAAATAATTGCATAAACCAGAAGAAGTGAACTTGTGAAAGAATCCCAGAGACAGATGGAGTATCAGAGGCAAAAAGAACATGAGAAGAGAATGGCATGCAGTTAAGAGTGGTTTCTTGGCATCACTAAGCAACAAGATAGCTGGTGGTGTGGTAACTGCTCTTTAAACTGGAAAAAAACAAACAAATAAAGCTATGATAGAGACTGAACCACTTTGGAGAAAAATTAATCTATTTAACTGTAACAAGTCATCAGCAGAAAAATGTATTCACCTACTTCTGAAAGAATTAAAGAATGAAGTGGTTGTGTCTGTTAACAAAATCAGGTATTATAAGAATATGCTGGAAAAAACAAAATTTTGCAGTTACCATTGAACAGATATTAGAACAGCTTATAACTAGGAAGGCTATGCTTCTGTGTCAGGTAAATTCACTAATAAAATAATAAAATGAAAAGCCATAGAATGATACCATAGTCCTGATGAAACTTGGATTAAAAACCCAAGAAAATCCTATCTCCAGGCTACTTTGGGAGAGTGACAAAATATGACAAAGTGTAACCAGTAGAGGCATCTGATTTGGATTTTTATGAAGCCTTTGAGAACAGGCCAGGCAATACACATAATATGCATCTACGTTTATCCAGACAGTCTAGTTTTCAGAATATTCTGTTAGGTGTCACGTTTCAGTGAAAAACAAATAAAACTACAATTATGAGAGAAAGGTATTGAAAAACATTCTTATCCCCAGAGAACAAAAGGAACCAACAAATCTGCCAGAATCCTTGCTCTGTCCTTCTACCGTGGAAATAAAGGTATCAGATATGTCCCATCCTGCCCACACTTAACAATTTGTGCTGGACACCAGATTTAGTTCACAATGCCCTGGCAAGTGCTTGAATTCAGATGGACAGGACCTTAAATAGTGATGGAATGAGAGGGAGGTTAAAAAATTATTAAGAGGAGGGAAAACAACAGTTACTCAAATCCTATCTTACTTTGAATAATACTGAATATTTACTTTTTTCCCCTCCCGACAATTCATTTTTAAAATATAAGTATTACAAGAGCAGAAAGTAAGAATAAAATTTAATTGAAAAATATGGACTCTTGATTCAGAGCTTGCTGAAGTCAGCGAAGGACTTCCAATGGCTGTAATGAGCTTTGGCTCAAATTCTTATAGTGCAGCAAAGTAAACATCATAAACTGAAGTGGGATTTATATTTCTACTATAAATAATGTATGTAATCTCAATTACTGGAGATGGTATTTGTATATATCTAATTTATCATTATTAAACTGAGATTATGGCAGCTTTATCCGAGACAGAGGCAAATCTGTGTCATTAATGAAAACAGCTCATTTACATTGGGCACTATTAACTACTCAGACACTTTCATTCTTCATGTTTAAAGTCCCAATCTTGCCCCCATGTGGCCCATAGGAATATAGCACACGTGCATGGTGTAAGTTCGTTTGAAACTAGACCTAAAATTAAAAATAAAGAGCAGGCACAATCCTTTTTGTTTGTTATTTTTCCTTCAAATTTGAAATACAAATGTCAAAGAAACCTAGAGAGACATTTGCTTTTCAACCTATGCTTATTATTAGCACTTGCTAAAACTGACAGCACCAAAGAAAAAAACCTGGAAGACTTTTGCATAATGTTTCAGTCATTCCCTCTCACTAAGGGTATTTACATAGGCAACAGAAGGCAGCTGTTCAGACAGGATGATAATGGCTACAGTTGAGCTCAATTACCTTCGTTTCAGTGGGCATCTCAGTTACTATTTGTAAAAATGGGCTTCGTCCAGCAGAAATATCCAGAACTCTGCCCTCGAAGGTAAGTTTGGCCCAGGAGCTCAGGACAGAGTTCTACAGCCACGTTGATCTGTCTCTGCTATCAAGTATCAAAATGAAATTTGAACATAAAATAGCTCCAGATATCCATGTGGTCTTTAAGATAGAAAATGGCCACTTTGATGTGTTAGCAAAGGCTCATGCATCATCACCACCACCATCATCAAAATAGCTACCCAGAGCTCTGGATGGCAATGCAAATCCATGGCTACAGACCTTAAAAGACAGTTCCACCAAAAATAATACTCCCTCCTTTAAACAAAAGAAACTGGTAAATAAGATGCTTGCAGGTAATATGCCTGAAAATAGACAATTGTGTTACAAATAACCACCCCAATAATTTTCACAAAAAACCACCTCACTCCATCTATGTATATGGGGAAACAAAACTAACCACATGTAATGTAGTATCCCTTTAAAGACTAATTTAATGATATAGTAAGGTTTGTGTCATCTCTCTTACTTCAGCACTCCCTGCCTTCTCTGTGAAAAATAATTTGTCTTCAGACTAATCTATGCAGGTTTAGCATAAAGAGCTTCCAATCTGGTCCATTGTGTCCCTCAGAAAATTATTCCACAGGATTGCCAGATTCTTTCATATCAGTAACAAGAGAACCAACCTTTAATTTTAAGGTCATGTCATCAGCTGTGGACATGTACACAGCCTGACTGGATTCACTCTATTTCTTCTTACAACAGCTGGATGCACAGTTACCAAACCTTACATTTTGTATTTTTTATTGTATTTTTTTCCAAGAAAGAATTCTTCCTTCCTAGCAATTTCTTACCACTAATTTTACATATTTATTATTCAGAAAGAGCTGAAGTAAACTAGAGCCCCTTATTTTATCAATTGAATAGACAAAGCAATAATGCAAGCTCCTAAGCTCCCTATTTGCCTTCCCTTTCCCTGAGATGTTAACCAAACTGGTTCACTCTCAGCAGCCATCTGATCCTTTTGCTCTCCTGAAACTACCAACAAAAAGGAAATTAATGCCAACTGTGGAGGTGATTTTGTATTGACACTTTTCCAATAGAATCCAGACTTAGACCACCAATGTGTTTCACAGGGGACACCCACCCATCATCAGATGGTTGTAATTTTCCAGCAGCAACTGTCCTGGGATGCATTCAAAACAGTAACAAAAGCTAAGAAAGATTCTTTATTTCACTACCAATTTTTACACCACTGATTCTTCAAGCTGGTGTTGTATTTTTAAATACACCAATATAAAACATCCTACTTAAAATTGTTACTTCAGTACAAATATAAACCATAAATAAAATATAATCAACTAATCCAATACAAATTGATATTATTTTATAAATTATGTTAACCTGCTATACTTCCACCTACAGTATAATTAGTTAATATTTCCTTTCATCCCACCAGCCAAAAGGCTAATCCTCACAGCAGCTGTTACTACTCCAGTGCAGAATAAATGCGAATTTAACCTCTCCTGGATATAGTCTAATAAATTCTGTTGTTTTTCTAAGCACTTCTGTGAATTAAAATGGATGTTGGCTTGCCATCCAAATTCATGACCAGGTCTGAAGTGGCTTTTAGGCAAGCTGCCAAATAACTTCCCAATTCCCTTATAGGGTATAGCTCTCACTCCAGAGATCTTCCAAGCAAGAGTTGAAAAACAACATCTTCTCCATTTCCTCAAAATTATTTTTCATTTTTTTAGCATTATTTAAATAAATTATGCACAAAATTACATTAAAATGCTATAAAGAGTTCATTTGCACTGTTTAATTCTCAATGATTTCAACTTAATTGTACCAATACAAGCATGAGAAGAATATGCCCTCAGGCAACCTTTCTGACAATGCAAAGGGCAGGATATTGAAAAGCTTGAATAGAAAATTCAACCCAGCACATGTGTTTGGATATTGAAGAAGGCTGAGGAAAATAGAAATACTCCCCAGGACAATGAAGATCTACTACTAGAAACAAATATATTTTTCAGGTGATGCTCAACTTTATTCTAATGAGAACAAATATATGCTATAAAGTTTTCCTTTTCTCCAAGACTTGAATCTCCATTTTCAAAAGTAACATAATTTAGACTCTGATTGGGCAAAGTAATGAAGAACCCACTAAACTTTAAAACAGTTGTAAGTCTACAGAATTTAAGCACATTACTTGTGTTTCCATATCTTCCCTCCTGGAGATGAAATATTTCCTGTTTCGATAGGAAGTCATCAGCCAGCTTGCATCAATGCGTGGCTTTGAACATTTTAAAATTCAAAGCATTCAGAGACCCTGTACAGAGACTTGCCTGCTGATAGTAGGTTTTCTTTTTTTCACACACTCCTAACCACAGTGTGTAAGACTGAAATTCACAGTAGAAGATACAGACCAGCTACAGAAAATAAACTTCAAGTAATAATAAACTTTCAACCCCTTGAAATAGATTCAGTTATAAGAAGTCAGTTATTGTTTTAATGAAATAACACACCCATTTCAACTGCATACCTCCTCTCTTCACAGCCATTAGATCTGATCTGTTGTATCTATTGGATACAAAATTTAATTTTGGTTTTATGCTTGAACACGGTAATTTATTTTCTCTCCTTTACAAAAATGTTAAAGCTCCCTGAACATGAGAAGACTAAACTCATCACCACCAATGGCAGCAACTGCTTTTACCTGACTGAGGAAGCCAGTGCTCTATACAAGCACACATATTCCTCAGGTAGTACCTTCAGGCATGAATACTTGCTGTCTCCGTCAGAGTTCCCCCAAATTATGGGCCAGACAGAAAATCCACCACCTGACGATGAGACTGTCCTTTCAGTCATCATTCAGGTGACAAATTTGATATAAATTACCACAGTATTTCTCTCAGGCAGACCACCCAAGAACCAGGGCAGGACCAACCGGACGGGCACCAGGCCCGGCTGCTGCTGAAGTGCACCCACCTACCGCCTCACACCTTTCTTAGTCTCTGAGCCGTTGCAGTTTACCGGTGGTTTAATCGCCGCAGTGTACACGGTGGCCTCAAGTCCTCTTTTTTCCTACTACTTTGTCTCGACACCAAGCAAGTAAACTTGCCAGCCTGGGACTCTTCTCCATCCCCTTCCCGGCGGAGGGAGCCAGCGGCCCATCTATTGCCACCGCGTCCCCCCAGCTCGACTCCCGCTCCCGCCGCCGGCAATATCCCTCCTCTGACAGGAACAGCAGAACAAGTTCCCACCCCTGGAACCTGGCCCTCACCTCCGCCTCAGCAGCGTTTTGACAACACAAACACACTAGAAACGGCTTACATGCCTTTTCCTTGAAGGAAAAGGCCCGGGGAAACACGTTTCTACCCCACTGAGGCGGACTCACCGCCCGGGGCAGCCGTTTTCCCCCGCGGCGCGCCTCTGACCCGCCGCTGAGGCGAAGGCAGACTCCATTTCCCGGCGTGCCTCGAGGGGCGATCCGGAGCGCGCGTCGGCGTCGGGGCGGGCAGGGGCGTGCATAAGATGGCGGCGCTCGGGGCGCGAGTCTCTCTGGCAGTGTCTGCGCGGCTGTCGCGCGTGCTGTGGGGCTGGCGCGCGCGGCGGGGTCTCGGGCAGGAGGCGGGAGCGGCGGACGGTATGTAGGAGGGGGCGCGGAGGTGATTGCCCCCGGCCCGGCCTTGTCTCGTAGACTGCAAGGGTCTGCTTAGCCGCCCGCGATCTTCGTGGTGGGCGCCTGTAGTGCCCGGGGGAGCGGAGGAGGAGGAAGGCGGGACGGCGTGGGTGCGCCCGCAGTCCCCGGGGGGGGCCCGGCGAGGGGAGGAGGAGGCGCGGGGGGCTGCCGTGGGCCCTTCGCCTGAGGGGAGCGGGTGGCGCGACCGCGGCCGTCTCCTCTCCCCGCGCCCCTCGCAGGCAGCGGCTGCCCCGCCAGCCGGGTTAACGGCGTGTGAAACTCTCCCGCAGGAGGAGAAGCCGCCAAGCCCTCCTTCGCGGATGAGGCGGTTCAAAACCTGCTCTACAAAATGACGGGGCTCAACCTGCAGAAGGTTTTCAGGCCGGTGAAAAAGGAGCTTAAACCGCCCAAGTACAAACTGATGACAGAAGCTCAGCTGGAAGAGGTAGGCGGCTCTGCTGCCGTTTGAAATAAGTTCTGGTTTTAGCACAAAGTCTGTAACAGTCCATATTTCTGCTTCCTTTAGTGCCACTGTTGAAAATACTTAGGTTTTTTTCCTTTGTTTCAGGGCATGTCCTAAATTAGTGTAAATCAGTGGTTTTTCACTTTAAATAGTTTAATTTATCCAATTTTTCTGGAATTTACCCTGGAAAAATATCTGCAATAAACTTGGTGTTTGCAGTAGTACATGTAGATTTTAGTTTTGGAACTTCCTCCAGCAGTTTGCCCAAGTTACAGTAGTGGTATATTGTTTACATGCAGTTCATCTACCTGGAGATTGAATTAGTGTCTCGCTTCTTCTCAACTTCAGAAGAAAAAAAAAAAATTATCTCTAAATGAAAATATTTGTCCCCAAATTGTATGTTAGCTTTCCAATAGGATGGTGGGTTTTTTAATTGTAAAATTAAACTATTTTTTCTGTTTTCCCAAGGCCACAAGAAAAGCCATTGAGGAGGCTAAAGAAAAACTAATCATGCCCCCTGTTTTGAATGAACGAGCGCCAATTGATGATGTCTTAGCAGAAGACAAATTCCTTGAAGGAACTGAAACTACAAAATATGTGTTTACAGATTTAACTTACTCTGTTCCACATCGTGTGAGTAACAATGTATTAATTTATTTTAAGAGCTTTTCATTTTTAATTCCAAACTTAGCTTTAGATTTTAATAACATGTAACTATAGTAGTTAGCAAAAAGGCTGAGGAGTTGTACGTTCAGTGTGGTACAAGGCAATACAAAGACATGTATTTCTAAATTTTTGCTTCTAATTGGGGGACTTCAGATACCCTGCTGGAAAAATAGCATGGCGAGATATAGGCAATCCGGGAGACTCCTGGAATAACTTCTTATGCTGGGTAATAGACAGCCCTACCAGAGGGGATGCCATGTTGGACCTATTGGTCACCAAAGCAAGTGAGCTAATTGGCGACATCAAGACTGGAGGCAGCCTGGGCTGCAGTGATCATGCACTGGTGGAACTTGCAGTCCTGAGGGATAGGGGTCAGGCGAAGAGTCAAGTCAGGACCCTGAATTTTAGGAAAGCAACCTGCCAACTCTTCAGGGAGTTAGTCAATAGCACCCCCTGGGAAACTGCCCTCAGGGCCAAGGGAGCAGAACAGAACTCCCAGATCTTTAAGGATGCTTATTTATGCTTATTTATTTATGGAAATAAATAAATAAATTTGTTTATGTATTTATTTATAAATTTAAATAATAGATAAATTTATTTATAGAATTAAATACATTTAAGGATGCTTATTTATTTATGGAAATAGAGTGCAAGAGCTCTCAATCCCCAGGTGTAAGAAATCAGGAGAGGAAGGCAAGAGACCAGCATGGCTGAGTGGAGGCTTGCTGGGCAAGAAGGAAATGCACAGGCAGTGGAAGCAGGGACATGTGTCCTGGGAAGAGCACAGGTGTGCTACCAGTTGTGTAGGGATGGAGTTGGGAAGGCCAAGGCGTGGCTGGAGCTGAACTTGGCAAGGAATGGAAAGAATAATAAGGGCTTCTACAGGTATGTCAGCCAGAAGTTAAAGAAAGTGTACCCCACTTGATGAGCAAGACTGGCAAACTGGTAACAATGGATGAGGAGAAGGCTGAGGTACTGAATGACTTCTTTGCCTCCGTCTTCACTGTCAGTCTCTCTTCCCACACCTCTCGAGGGATGGACTGCAAGACGGGGACTGGAGGAGCAAAATCCCTCCCACTGTAAGAGAAGATCAGGTTCGTGATCACCTGAGGAACCTGGACATGCACAAGTTTATGGGACCTGATGAGATGCTCCTCAGAGTCCTGAGGGAATTGGCTGATGTAGTTGCCAAGCCACTGCCCATGATACTTGAAAAGTCCTGGCAGTCAGGTGAAGTTCCTGGAGACTGGAAAAAGGGAAACATTGCACCCATTTTTAAAAACGGTAGCAAGGAGGGCCCTGGGAACTACTGACCTGTCAGTCTCACCTCTGTGCCTGGGAAGATCATGGAACAGATCCTCTTAGAAGCTCTGCTAAGGCACATGGAGCACAGGGAGGTGATTCGAGACAGCCAGCATGGCTTCACCAAGGGCATGTCCTGCCTGACCAACATAGTGGCCTTCTATGATGGAGTGACCACATCAGTGGACAAGGGAAGAGCTACTGATGTTGTCTGTCTGGACTTCTGTAAGGCTTTTGACATGGTACCCTGCAACATCCTTCTCTCTAAACTGGAGAGACATGGATGGACTGGGTGGATGGGTGGACTGTCAGGTGGATGAGGAATTGGTTGGATAGTCGCATCCAGATGGTAGTGGTCAATGGCTTAATGTCCAGATGGGGACTGGTGATGAGTGGTGTCGCTCAGGGGTCCATACTGGGACTAGTACTCTTTAATATCTTCATCAATGACATAGTGGGATCAAGGGCACCCTCAGCAAGTTTGCAGATGACGCCAAGCTGAGTGGTGTGGTTGACAGGCCTGAGGGACGGGATGCTATCCAGAGGGACCTGGACCAGCTCAAGGAACGGGCCCATGTGAACCTCAGGAGGTTCAACAAGGACAAGTGCAGGGTCCTGCACCTGGGTCGGGGCAACCCCCAGTATCGGCACAGGCTGGGGGTGAAGGTACTGAGAGCAGCCCCATGGAGAAGGACTTGAGGTACTGGTGGATGAAAAGCTGGACATGAGCCAGCGACATGTGCTCGCAGCCCAGAAGGCCAACCACATCCTGGGCTGCACCCAAAGCCGCGTGGCCAGCAGGGCGAGGGAGGGGATTCTGCCCCTCTGCTCTGGCGAGACACCGCCTGGAGTCCTGCATCCAGCTGTGGAGCCCTTGGCTCTGGAAAGACATGGACCTGTTGGAGAGGGTCCAGAGGAGGGCACAAAAATGCTCCGAGGGCTGGAACAGCTCTGCTGTGAGGACAGGCTGAGAGAGTTGGGGTTGTTCAGCCTGGAGCAGAGAAGGCTCTGGGGAGACCTTACTGTAGCTGCCAGGACTTAAAGGGGGCTTACAAGAAAGATGGGGACAGACCTTTTAGCAGGGCCTGTAGCAATAGGACAAGGGGTCATGGTTTTAAACTAAGAGAGGGCAGATTCAGACTAGGTATAAGGAAGATCTTTGTCACAATGAGGGTGGTGAAGCACTGGCACAGGTGGTAGATGCCCCATCCCTGGCACCATTCCAGGTCAGGTTGGACAGGGCTCTGAGCACCTGATCTAGTTGAAGCTGTCCCTGCTCACTGCAGGGGGTTGGACTAGATGGCCTTTAAAGGTTCCTTCCAACCCAAACTGTTCTATGATTCTATGATAAATTACATTCCAGTGCTCAAAAGCAGGTGTGTGTGGGGAAGCTGTGGGATAATTGGGTTTTTTTTTTTTTAAAGTGGATGCTTGTGATATGCTAGGAGTGCTGAGTTCTTCCAGACTTCTTAGAAGCTTTCTGTGGAACTGGATTACATAGTACTGTGCATAGACCAAAAGGTGGAGCTACTTCACAGTTGCAAAGATCTGGTGGCAGGCCAAGTGAATGATAAATTAATTCATGGGAAAGCTGTGAAGAAACAGTTGTCAAGAATTGTGGAGTATAGGGTTAAAGATTTCTTTGCATAATGAAACATTTAGATTGTCTTAAGCACCAGTAGTAAGAGGCTGGAAAAATTCTTAACAAATAGTTATGATTGTAAGAAGTCTGCATTGTTCAAACATGCATATTGCGATGATCCCCTGAAATGAATTGCCAAGTCTTCCATCCATTACTCTGAGAGCTCTTTCCAGGAACCTGCTATTTATTCTTCTGCCTCAATGTATTGAGAACTTCCTTGTCCCAACAAGCTTTTCTGCCTGCCGCCCCAAATCAAATATGCTTGTGAACAGATCTGAGTATATTGTTTTATTTGTTGTACTTTTTGTTTTGCAATTGCCCGTAAGTGATTCTAGCACTTAATTCTGAAACAAAGATAAAAAAATGCAAGACACTTGCATTCTTAATTTAGTATGTGTTCCTACATGCATAAAATCAGTCCAGCAGCAACACTAACTCCTTTCTCTGGGTATTAGTTATGTTATCTGTTGGAACTTCACGGAGCTGTAGCTTCTAGTGTAGGCACATGCACACTTACATTATACATTAAAATTAAGGTGCAAATGTAGCACTTAATTAGCAGGTACCAAGGGAGAAATGATGAATCTAGCACATAGCAACAGTCAGTTAGAAACTGGTATTATTAATGTGAGTTTAGGTATAGAAGGACTTTGCCAGATAAGAATCTTTTTTACAATGGTTCTGGCTAGGATGAGAGAAGACTGTGGGAGATAATCCCCTTTTTTTACCTTCTTTCCAGGAACGTTTCATTGTAGTTAGAGAACCAAATGGTGTTTTACGCAAAGCAACCTGGGAAGAACGAGACAGAATGATACAGATATTCTTCCCAAAGGAAGGGCGCAGAGTTATTCCCCCAGTGGTATTCAAGGATGAACACCTTGTGGTAAGATCTTCCTGGTTTTGAAAACTGATCATTTTTACTTACATGTGCTCTGATAGTGAAACTGTGCTATTTGGACAGAGTAGCTCTGAATAAGCCAGTGTACTTTGGTGTTTCAATTCGGTGCTTGAATTCTGTTTTGAACAATTGCTTATCATTGTAACTTAGCTAAAATACTTACGATGAAGTTCCAGGTTAGGGCCAGGTAAATGCTGTGTACATGTAAATATTCTGTCGTACTAGAAATCCACATCTAAGTGTTAGGCATTGATGAAATTGTATGCTTAATCTGAAAATGAGAATGGTGCTTCAGAAAGAAAAATCAAGAAACGTTGTATTAATGTCATAAAGGCAGTTAACTGCAGTTGTATCCATTTTGTCTTGTGATTAAGGGGATACTCACTACAAGTGTTGCCCAGAACAGGAATGTTGTGGCTGCTGTTTTGATTTTGGAGAGTTGGAATGGTGTGATACAGAATTTATTCTCAAATTTGAACTGTTGTTTTAGACTGTGTTTCAGCAAGATCGTCATGAGGATATCCTTAACATGTGCATTGCTCAGTTTGAGCCAGATTCACCTGACTATATCAGAGTGAGTTCACTTTTCATTTTTCTAGTAAAAAGAAAATAGAATTAGTGAAGAACTTTAGGGTTTGTTTTATATACATAAATATTGTCCAAGGATCAAAGGTACTGTTAATATGTGTGTTTTTCCCCATGCAGATCACCTCTTATCCTTGTGATGAGTTTTTTTCTTTTTTCTTGCAGTAAAACAAGATTCTGTTTAAGTAATTTTCAACAGCATATAAAGAGCTACAGCTGCATCAAAACAGTCTTTATATAGGTATTTTTGGTACTGAACCAGAATCGATGGTAATGCCTGTAAGTGGACACAACCAAGGTTGTGCTACTCAAGTCATGTTAACTGCTGTTATGTCATGTTAAGTCATGTTAACTGGATTTGAAAGGACCAGGTGGATATCTAAGAAAGTTAGATAATTGATGAAGTTCACCTGAGAGCACTGTACAAAGTATTTTTAACAAAGACCAAAAATATACTTCTAGCTAAAATATTTAGATTTAGTAACTGGTGAATTTGTTAGTCACATGTTAAAGCTTTAAGGTAGCATGGTTCAGCCCGTGGCTTATTCCTGCACTTTAGGGAGATCTGAAAATAGATTAAAAAGTCTTAAGTGAGAGGTAGCAGGGAGAAACTGTCATCACGCTCCTGTTAATGGTGACGAAACCAAAACCTTTTCTCTGTATAGGTTCATCATCGGACATATGATGACATTGAGAAACATGGCAAATACGATCTGCTGCGTTCAACGAGACACTTTGGAGGAATGGTGTGGTATCTAGTAAACAGAAAGAAAACAGATGGCTTACTAATAGATATGATCCACAGAGACTTGTAAGTGGTGTTTGTCACTTAGTAATTCTGTTTATCTAAACAAACAGAAAACAAGTACCATTGTTTGAAAATCTACATCTTACAGAAATGCTGTTTTTAAATGTTCTCATTTGCATGAAATTTTAGGCTAGGTGTAACTTTTAGCTATATAGGTGCTGAATGGAAGCAGCAGCTCAGTCGATGAAGTTGTAGGGTATTAAACTATGTTTCTGTGTAAATTAGCCTTTTGTAGTTGTTGGGGTCTTATTTTTGTTTCCCATGTAATTGTAAGTACACTTCCAGCTCTAGGCAGTGCTGGTTGTAAAGCCTAACAGTTTTATACTACTGAGCTCAATTTTGGCTTTTAAGATTGACACATTCATTCTGCGTTTTAGAGCAATTCCAGAGCAGCTTAGGAACAGATAGATACACTTTAAATGGATGGGTTTCTATAAGATATATGCTGCTAAACATACTCAAGACTCCCTGAAGCAAGCAATGTTTAATTGTTCAAAGTGTCACTACAGCTAGGAGAAATTTGTACAATTGGAACTCCAAGCTGCAGTGATGGTGGTGTTCGTTTCCTGCTGTTGAAGTCAGAAACTTCCAACAGGTGGTCAGCTCTTACTTTTTAAACCTGAGGATATGAAGAAATACAGGAAAGTTCTGGTTTTGGAATCAGATTGTTAAAAGGGAAAATTCACATGTCTGGATGATTCAAATTACCAGAAGTTTGGAGCATCTTTACCTGCCACCCACCCACTTTCAGTTTATTGCTTACATTTGTTTTACGTTTATGTTCCACTTCCAAATTCAGCTGAGGGCTAGATGTCACAAGATTTCTAATACTACTTCTGTAAGACATGCTAGTTAACCACAGTCGGTATTAGAAAGTTTCTCTCTGGCACAGTTGTTCTGCTAAATACTTGTTACTGGGTAATTAATTGTATTTTACAGAGATATTTCAGCTTTATTACTGCTGAACAGTGCATCAGGCTTAAACTGCAGCATGGATATTATGTGCCTTACCTGGGATGCGGGTTGAGCTGTATATTCCACTGACTGTACACTCTGTGAAAGCAGAAGTTTATGACAGCCTGGGGTGTGCAAAGTACACCACAAAGTACCTTTTCTCTAAATATTCTGTCAGAGAAACTAATTGCTCCAACTGGGCCTTTATTTGTTTAGGCTGGATGATGCTACGAGTTTAATTACACTGTATCACATGCTTCATCCTGAATGTCAATCAGCAAAAGAAGCTAAAGGAGGGAAACTTCAAGGAGTTGATCTGATCAAGGTATGCTTTTCTACTTTAAGGCTACTTAACTACAGAAGAGAAAGCTTTTAAACAGCAGAAGCCCATTTAGTCATCTAAATGTCTCCTTACCTTAAGCAGCAGCTATTTAACTAGAATGGTTGTGCATGCTAGGTTGGTGTTTGGTTGTTTTTTTTCTCCAAACTAGAGATAGCTGCACCAGGATTTCAGTTGTAGCTTACTGGTCTACCACTGGAATCATGAAATCTCATTATGCAACTGTGCTTTCAATTGTACATTAACCTCTCTCTTGCCATGTTTGCAGGTATTTGTGAAAACTGAATCACAGAAAGAAGGCTATATACAACTGGCTCTCCAGGCTTATGAAGAAGCAATGGCCACTTCCACAGCTTCATGAAATAAGCCTTAGTTGATGTAAGTTAAGTCTGTTTATAAACATTCTCTGTACAGGATTCCATAATAAATACTTGAAACAAGTGACTGTTCTATAAAATTTTCTACTAAAAATATGTAAGAATCACTACTGCAGCTTGTTATTTTCACAAGTTCTGTAAGTCATCATGACTTTTGTTTTGAGGTGACAAAATACCCAGAGTTTAATTCCTTTACTGTTGCATCTTTAATATAAATAGTTGCCCACAATTAACTTGAATTATTGAAGTGTAAGGTCTGGACAGCTTCAGTTAGGAAAGTATCACACCACACATTGCTGTTTTGTCTTCTCTGGGAGAGTAACTGTTAAAGCAGTAGCTCAGTTACAAGCTCAATCTCACAGTAAAAAAGTAACTATATACCTAGGTGGATAACCTGACTTTTGTCAGGATAAAATACTAGCACTTGACTACTATGCTCCCCTTTCACACATTTGCAACAGATGCTATTGAAGCTGTGGTAAGAATAGTACAATTACTAGTAAATAGAGAATGTTTAAAAGGATTTATTAAATTGCTTGATAAATGAGAACACTTTTAGTATGCACTGGAGCAGGCGTACATCTTTAATTTCAACATACTGGAAGCTGATTTATTTTGTACAGTCTTTGTACTGCCCTTCCTTCTACATGTACATGGTCCACTTGCAGTATAAAAATCAAATTAACTTGGAGCACATAGTCCACAGAACTTCATTCCTTTGTTTGGAGTAATTGATTTGGTCATCTAAAATGTTCTTCACTCATCTAAGATCTCTTCATCCAGATTGATATCTGTGGTATCAATGTCCTCCAGATCCAAGTTATCCAAGTCATCTTCCAAGTCCAGCAGTGTCTAGGAAAAGAAAAGACTAGGTTAAGGGGATACTAGTACACAATGTATGATTCTGTATGATGTATTTGCAAATTCTGCAAAACACCAAGCTGAGGCAGTCTGGTGGAACATAATTGTTCAAGTAAGGCATAGAGGAGCTGCCTTCATGGTAGGAAAGCATCTCTCAGTTGCAACTTTTTGCAGTGGTCTGACCAGCTGTGTTTGTACAGCCTTGGGGCTTTACAGGGAAGGAAGGGTGAAGTCCAAACAGGTCTATATTCAGGTACTGCTTCTGCATACACCAAGCAGGGATCCATACGCAGCACTGGTCCTAAGCTGTCTGGGTCTATCAATATAGAAAGTGACATTTTCCAGTAACTTGGTTTAATCACATTTTTAGTTGAAGTCTTTAACATACTTGTACTTTCTTTCCTAAAAATGTGTTTTGGTACCTTTTGATCTCTTGTTGGAAGTACATCAGAATTCTGCAAAACTGTCTTCATCATTTCCTGCTTGGGAGATGGAACTGGTTCTTCAGCCTTCTAGTGGAAAAGAGATTCCTTAAGTTCTTTAGAATTTAAATTTTCTTTCAACAAAAGCAAGTTAACAGCAGCTGGCCCATAATCCCCCTCTTCTAGTAGTTCTCTTTCAAAGTTTCTTGAACCAGAGCCTTCTAGTCCTCACTCCACTGGAGATAACTGTTTCCCCACTCAGTTTATTTAAAGCAGTTGATGATAGAACTGGTACAATGAAAACAACCCTCAGAAAGTATCAGTTCATTTCAAATACTGAATTGCTGTTAGAAGTTGATTTTCAAGGTCCTCAGCAGGAACGAGATTAGGTGACTTAAGCTTGTCACAGCAGTTTAGCAGAGGTGGCAAGTCTTAGTACTGTTAGGCTTTGTGTTCCATACCCTACAATGGTTTAACACTTGCCCTCTCTTCGCTGCTGCACACATTTTACATTAATATATAATTCATCGGTTAGTACCATTGCTTCAGTAATGGTACTATTCAATTGATTATATAATTAATCTAAATATGGTTATCTCCTACAAAACCCCCATATTCAGCCTCAGCTGTAAGAGACAACTGTTGTTTAAGGACTTCTATGCCATCACTAACTGAATGCAAAGATACACTTCTAACATTAGTGGTCTTGTTTTCAGCTTCAGTTCTAAGCTGTTTTAGAGAACTTTTGCAATTCTGCATGGAAGTTTGACTTTGCTTTAGTGATACTTGCTTTGAAACACAAGCAGCAAAATGGTCACTAAAGCTACTTGAAAGTAAGCTAACTTCTCTGAACTGTCAACAAAGTTTTGTAGTGCATCTCCTGCAAGGAAAAAACAGACAGAATGGAGAGTTGTGACTTTCTGTTTCTCCCTCAGTTTCCACTGCAGTTCTTTTAGAAGTTTATAGCCTCGAAGAGCAGTGCCAACATCATTGTCTCCAAGGAAGTCTCCTACTCTGATTTTCACATTCAAATGTAAAGTGTATTTGACATGAGCAAGAATTACAAGTTGTCATCTTCTGTTCAAGCGCTGAAAAGCATTTTAAGTGTTCATTTCAATCTGTATGCTTATAGGTTAAATATGTCACATGTTTTCTGCATAAGACTTGGACAACTGAGACAGTAAAAAAAAACCTCAGTTACTTCAGATGTTGATGAGAACATAATTTTCAAGTAATTAAGCAAGATTCCTAGTTAGTTATGGAACAGTCTTACTCCGCAACCACACACACTAGCAAAGAATATAAAGCATTTTTAATTGCTGTAAGATGCAAGTTTCCAGGTTCCAACTGCTGCGCTTTTAGAAAACTCGCAGCAGTTGAGAGTGTTTTATGTGCAAGCGAAATGGTTTTTCTGCGGGATAAATTCAATGGTAAAACTCTACGACTACTCACACTAACAAAAAGATGACCCAAGGTAAGTAACCACACAAAATAAATACTTTCACAGTCAAGAAATTAGTAGTTAGAGAAGTAGATTAGGAAGAGTCTGAGACAAAAGAACATGAAACTGAGCTGCAGTGCTTACAAGTCAAGCCAATAAGAGCAATAATCTGTCCATTATGGGTGAAATATTCTCCAGGGTAGATGTTACTGTAAAACAGCAAAATTGCCTCTTTCTTAGAGTTCACCATTTAGTAGTAACACTGACCTGAGGTGCTGTTACTCCAGAAGGCTCAAAGCTCTTTGCTTCTTCAAGTAAGTTTCTTTCTTCATTTGGCTAAAAGTAAATGAACAAAAAACACACACCAAAATATATGTTCATGGAATGCTTAAGTGGTTGCACTGACTTGCTTAAAGCTGAATTTATACCGCACCAGCTGTTTTTCTTCCAGAGACAATGAGAGCTCCCACTTCTTACTTACAGTGACAAGGGGGTATTCCCTGGCTGGCCGCAAGTCAGCAAGACTTTGTTTAACATATTCTTCAGCAACAAAAGCTTCCTTTAATCCAGGGAAAAGATTTTCATATTCTGTAGGATCAGCAAGGGACTCGGCAGCTTTTTGATTGACTTTAGAGAGATTCTCCCGCCACAGTTTCACAACCCTGGAGACACAAGCCATAGTCGTTACATACAGCTGATTTTGACAACACTATTTATGGTCTGCATATGCTTTGAAGTTACCTTGAAACTTGACTTGGCAAATATGTCCGTGCAAGAAAAGCAGCTTCTGGGAGACGCCCGGTTTTAATCAGGAGTTCCAAACATGAATCAAGCCTAAAAGATTTTAAAATGTGATTTTAACCAGTAAGTTTAATAAAGACAAGTTTTTGTATTAGATTAATATAATAGAGTAAACAGTTAATTTCAAGTGCTTTCATTTCAGATTTTAACAGTAGCAGCCATCATAAATAGAATCGGCTTTCCTGAAAAGGCACATGCCACAATCTTTCTCCAGAAGTTTTAAGGTAGCTGTAGTTAACCATTTGAAGAACCTGAGGTTCTTTGCATTTCAGAAAGCAGAACAGACCAATCTGAATCTCATGCTTGCTACTTACTTTCCCTGTAGGAAGTAGCTCATAAACGCAACATTGTTCTTGCCATCTTTTTCTGCTCCTTCAGCCAACTTATTCACCATGTTCGCATTTCCTGAAGCCGTAGCAAGGAGCAGTAGTCCTCCATAGTCTTGTGCATGGTGGAGACACTCCTGGGCTAAGCCAAACTGGCATTTACTAATGGCAAGCTCAGCAAGTTGCTTCCATTTCTGTTCTGACTAATGGTACAAAAGAGGGGAGGGAGGGAAAGAAAAAAACGACAACAAACCACCCTCATTTTTGAACAGCATTTATAGATTTTTCAGAGCATTCAAGATGAAAATGTAAGGTGACTTTTGAAGGTACTATATGCCATCATTACACTTGTAAGATACATTACACTGAGATAGTACGATTCCTGCAGCTTCACAGCATGACAGAGCGAGTGTTATATGCAGATCATTACACAGCTATACCATTACATAAAATAAACAGTTTTTCATTAAACATGGAGGGAGGAGGTAGAAATCACTTTGGAAATTTAAACAGTAACAATCTCTTAAAGAAGGCTCTCAAGTTAACCTTCGGAATGTAAGAAAGACATCTGTCTCTCTAAGTTACCACTCCTTATCACTAACTTCATTATTTTACAACAGGAACTATAAGATCAATTCTCTGAATAATGGCTACAGGACAAATTGCTGCCTGGCAGATTGATGCACCAGGGAGACTAAGTTTGTCAAGACTGGAATGAAGGCCCAGAGGCTTCAGTCCCACCACTCCTCCTCTCAACTGTTCAATACTGGAGATCAAGGCTTGATTCTTGGTTCAAGTTTTGTATTCTCCAGGAGTTCCTGTTGCTTTCTGAACAGACAACATTTTTCTGACCCCATCCCACAGCTTAGATTCCTTTGAATTACAGGCAGGAGAGCTTCACCGAGGAAGCTGGAGGCACTGGAGTGTTCAGGGAGCTGTACTGCATCCCCACATACCACTGTCTTTTGTTACAGGGCCTCTTACATTCATGCTACTACTCAGAATTAATATGAATCACCAAAAACTGTATGTTTACCTCTGCTTCCACTGCAAGCTGATAGGCTATTTTTAATTCTCCAAGTTGAAGAGCAAGTTCAAAACGATGCTCTGGATCTGTAGATACTGCAAGAGCTTGTTGTTTGAAACCCTAAAATAAAAATCTGAAAATAAGACTGTGATCTGTCTGGTCAAACAGCATCCTAGATGTTCTAACAAAAGCCCTTTAAACAGAAGGTTAAAGTAGTCTAAAATAAATCCTAAAATAAAAAAAAGTTTATGCTTACAGAAAAAATGATCTGGTTTTGTTTAGCAAATTCAATTAGAAACATGAATAAACTGATTTATGAAGTTTCTGATAACTAAAAAGCAGTTTTCTTGCCTGTTTTTCAAGAAAGTGTGCAACTCTGGTTCTCTGTTCTTTTGGAATTGTGGGAAGAACTTTATCAGCCATACCAAAATCTCTTCTCATCACAGCAGTTTGATATTCAAGCACCGAGACCAGCAAAGAGTAGCTAACAATGTTTAGCTCTTTATCACCCAAATAAAGTCGGTTGTCCTTAGGGATATACCCCAAAAGATACATTGTCCTGAAACAAAACAAAGAATATTTATATTTTATAGATCCACTGCCAGTGTATTAAAAAAAAGTCCAATAGTATTTACAGTAGCAAGAATTCTCACATGTAAAATTCTACTTTTACTATATATGCACTTTCATGTAACACTGTTTATTACCTCCGAGATTACACTACTACCTCAGAACATACACGTAGCATGATACACAAGAAAAAGTAGTAATGCACAGCAAGCAGGTGGAAAGGATCACCTTGTCCCAACTTCATTGAAAGAACATTTAACGCTTGCAACCCAGTGCAGCAACTTACCTGTCTAAGTGGGCAATAGTGACAATTTCTCCTCCGACGTAGTAGTTGAGTCTGTTCACAGAACTGGTGTAAATAAAGCAGTCGCCTACCCACAAGCCTGTTTTCACAATCTCCTGAATCTCACCAAGAACCTACAAATGAAGTTTAATTTAGTTAGATATGTAAAAAGGTACTTTTAGATAGCAGAAGGACCATTGCATTTTCAAATTAAACTTAATATTCTATACTTACGGAAATAGTTGGGCAAGTTGCAAAGAAGTTTAGATAAGAGTTTGGAAGTACTTCAATAATGCTTTTAGTTTTACAGAAACACTAACTTAAGAAATCTCTTGCTTAATACTTGTCTAAACCAATTACAAATCCAGGACACAAGCACCAAAGTAAGCAGTCAGCAAGCAAAGAAAAATTTCACAAGGAAAGTTGTGGTTTTGACATTTCACAGCATGAGGTTTTTTTTTTACTTTTCTCAAATTTCAGTAACATTTCAAAACTTGAAAATTGCAGAAAAAGTTTAAGTAATGTAAACATACTACCCGAGTGTGTGCTTTAAAAATAACACCTATAACTCTGTAAGTATAGTAAACAGGTATCTGAAGAGAATGTAAACATCAAGGTCTGTTGTACTGAGATTCCAACAGGGATACTCTCCCCAAGGAACCCAAATAAAATGATTAAACAGTGTTCCTCAGGCAGATGTATGCTGTATTCCAGTGTTCTGGAAACTAAAATTTAATAGGACTATGTTAAGGACTAAATTTGCTACACTCTAGGAAGACTTGCTTCCATGATCTCTAATCCTATTCCATTTTTTTTTTAAAAACAGAGGGTACCTCAAAAGCATCTTCAATTCCATCTTCAGTGACACCTTCATGTGTTTCTTGGGCTGCTGCAACTTTTTCTGATAGGTATTTCAGAATGAAGAATGACTCTTCCGTAGCAATGCAGACAAGCTCACCCGAGTCAGACCAGAAAATCTGTATCATTAGAATCAATAATGGCACTGTTTTAGAGACCCCAGGTTAAGAAAAAAGGATGTATAAATTAAAGTTAAAACATACTAACAGAAGCTTTAGTACTTGAGAAGCCAACACATACAGGGATTTTTTTTCCCCTTCTGCTACAAGATGGAGATAAACTTAAGAAGTTACTACTTTACGACTGACAGCTTGGCTTCATTCAGGAAAATCATCAGTCTATTAAAAAAAAAAAATAATAAAAATCAGTAGACAGAGACAGGTGAATATCTTCAGTCCCATCTAGAAACTTACATGTTTAGGCTGAATTTCAATTCTGCGAATCAATTCTGTGTTTTCCCAATCATAGAATGCCAAACCATTAACAGATCTGACACCCAAGAGGAAGCCACCATAGATGCCTGCAAGAAAATAAAGGTGAAAGAAATCCACACGCAAAAAACGTGCCAACTGATCTATTTAAAAACTAAGTACTTACCTTCTGCTCCAAAATCAGGTTTGAATGATTTCTTCTCTTTGAAATTTTTAAATATCTTTACAACACTGTTGCTCTCCCTGATTGCATATCTAAATAGAGATTGCATTGTAAAGAAAATAAAAATTATTTGGCTTTCAAAGTAGTAAATTTGTAGAAGCTTATAGTTTTAGTAAACAACTGCATTTGATTTATCTTCAAAAAATCGGCAGAGTGCTACAAATGGAAAATTTCAAAGGAGGGCAGTTATTGAAAGTTCATTATCCTCACAGGTTTTAGTCTTCAGGCCAGCTTACTGTTTGTACAGCCTGAAAACTAGCAACAGCAAGTTTACATTAATATAGAGGGGAAAAAAAAAAAATCTGCAACACTTACTCTGAAGAATCATGTGCCCATACGAACTCCTGAGCAGAACCAAAGCTCTTGTTTCTCAAAGCCATAGCTGTGTAGATGATGTATTCACCATCACCACACACTACTACAAACCTAGAGCAGGAGAAAGACGCGTTTGTCAGACGCCTGTGTTCAGTTCAATAGGCATGATCAAGTAGACAAATTATCTGAAAAGTTAAAGGCCCCTAGCCCAATATAACCACTGCAACTGCAGACAGAATAGAATAGCTTTGTATATTCCAAAAATGTCACAGAATCGGGTTTTCCTCTGTGTCACGTTGCTAGCTACTTGCTATTCCCTCTTCCTTCTGGCCTCTACTGAGCAGCTCTTGTACACTGTAGCCCTTTACCTCTTCTTTTAATTTAGCTTACTTGCTAACAAAAAAACAATTCAAGAGAAGCGATAAAAGAATGTGGTTTGCCACTATTACCTTTTGTTTGCATACTTCTTCCCCTACCTAGAATGTCCAACTTGTCTGTTTAAGCAGTTCTTACGGGTGAAGCCCATCTATTACTCTGATTTTACACTGCCTGGCTCCGTTACACCTGTTCTGCAGAGGCTTTCAGCCACCAGCAACCATGCAACTTCTTATTTTTTTTTAACTGGAAAACTTTTTGATTGAAAAGAAAAATGAGAAATCAGAAATGTTTAAGTATTGGTCTAAAATCTATTACCGTCCATTAGGGTTGTGCTGAATTGTCTGAGGATAGATTTCACAGCTCCCCATATCCTTTACAGCCAACGGCAATCTTTCTCCGTCTTTGATCTCAGCATCTCCCATAGCTTTCAAGTTAGCCTGTTGGACTTCTGAATGTTTAGCCCAAATAATTTTTCCATTTGCATCCATGGACATGGCAGGTTCTTCACGACCAAGCTAGGAAGGGTGGCATAAGAATTTAGGATGTGGAGAAAATACATTCTTTATTTTCTTTTCAGTTCAATATATCTAGTGAAATACCCTGTCTCTGCCTAAAAATGCCAATTAAAATGCCAGATTTTCAGTATTTTACATCTTACCACAGAATCAGAAATCAGTTGCTCTGTGCACAGGACAGTGATGAATCACCATTTCTCATTTCAAATCATTCATTATACCTTAACAATAATGCTGCCTTCATCATATCCCAAAGCCACATTATTGGATCCTCTCAAGCTGGCCACACACCACACTCTCTCCATACCGTAGTTGAGGGTACTTTCCAGGCGGTAAGTGCTTGAATGCCAAATGCGCACAGTTCCTGGAGGAAAAAGAAACACACACATGCCTTTTATCTCTTCTCTCAATGTGAGGGCAGGAGGTGTGTAGCCACACCACAAGAAGAGCTCTCCCGTAAGTTCTTCCCCTGTCCTTTATAGATCAGAAAATACAAAATTACCGTCTTCTGAGCCGGTGATAATGATAGGCAATTCAGGATGGAAGCTGACACATGACACATTTTGAGCATGTCCTTCCAGTGTTTGTACACATGTTTTATTCTGGGGGGGGCGGGGGGAAGAAGGGAAAAAAAAAAAAAAAAAAAGAGTCAGAAGTACAAGTACAGATAATAAAGATAATAAATATGTTGCTATATTTTTACCTTCATTTCTCAAAAAAAAAAATCTTCCCCCAATCCAAAATTTATCTGAAAACGTATTTCTCTAGATTTCTTCCAGTAACACTTAGTTCCAAGACGCTCAAACAACAGCATTAGACATACTAAAACCCATGATTGTATTGAGTTAATTTCTCCTCCCCAGAAGCGGAGTGTCCTGGAGAAGATCATATCCAGAAGAAGAAACAATCTCTGGATAATTTGACTGACAAGTTCTTTATTGACTAACCTAAAAATGAGGAAGTCGACAGTGAATTTTCAGGGTTAAATTTAGGTTTGAAAGTCCATTAGTTGGACCTCGACAACTTAGAATCCTGTATGTTTTGTCTAGAATTTCATGCTAATCTGTGCTTTTACAGTTTGCTGCTGGAATATCATAGGTTTCTGCCTAGAAGATATGTTTTCTCCGAGCTATGTAGCACAGCAGAGAAAAGAACAAGATAGAAAGCTGAGTTCACTGCAAAAAAAAAAAAAAACAAAACACAACCCAGAGCAAAACATCAATCTCATTACAGCTAAAGACAGATATAATATTGTCTTTACAAATGTTCATTCACACAGTTGTAAAAGAAAAGTCTATCCTACTTGAGACAACTAAGATTAGGCCACGTTAACTGATGATTGGTGGCTGTACATGGTGGCAAAATTTCAAGTACTGTTATGTAACAGTCATTACTGTTGTAATGTAATGTGACAGTCATTACTTATGTAGCACATAATTAAATTACCAGTATTAGCTTTAACTTCTGACCTTGGATTTACTCTAGGGCAACATGCTTTAACAACCAGAAAGTACTATCTAACAAATTTCATCCTTTCACCTGTCTGGCCATTCATACACTTGTACACAGTAAGAACTTCAGAGCTCTAGGTTTCAGCAACAGAACCGAATCCCTGGATTCAATCTTTCCTGTAGAGCAATCAACCAAGTCACCTCATGACCCCTGCAAAGTGTCAAGCAGAAGCACATGCATGTGCGTGCAGGCACTCATGTGCCTGTGTAAATGTGCATAGGATGAAAAAGGAGAAAGAGAAGGGAATAAAGAAAAAAGGCAAAAAAAAAAAAAGAGGTGAGAGGATGGAAAGAGTTGATACATGAACGATATTTACATTTGAACATAGAAGAGGAGCACTTTAATCCACAAAAAATGAAGTCCAAAAGGCAGGGATTACTATGTTACAAGAAAAAAAAATAATACTAATACTAGAAACTTCATGTCAAATTTAATTCTACAAATTAACTTTCAAGTTATTTAGATTCACAACAGATTTTCTCAAGGATTAACAAAATCTTTTTTTTTTTTGTCTTAAATGAAAAACGTGTCATGAAATATTTGCCCCCCACTTCCTTCTTGCCAAAGAAACATCAGGAAAATCTGTTGGTGTATTCAAGTCCTTTCCTTCTTTTTCTATTTCTTCACTAATGGTTTTGCTATGGCAGTCTGCACGGAAGTTTAAGAGTTGACCACATACCTGGTAGTCCCAGATCTTAACCAACCGGTCATCTGCACCTGAAATGAGATATGGCTTGTCTCCTCCACTGTAATAGTCAATGCAGTTTACTCCTTTCTCATGGCCTTCCAAAGTAAAGTTGGGTGAAGAAGAGCCAAGCTGCCACACCTTCCCAGAAACAAAGCAACAAGAAACCCAACTGCATGTAGTTATTGATCTTTTGCATCCAGGTCAACTTTGCAAACAAAGTGGGTATTCAGATGTACTTTACAATTCCAAAGGTACAGAAAACAGAATTCTAAAGACATGGTTGTTTTCTTAGGTGAAGAACCTGAACAACTGCTTATCAAACTACCAATCCTCTTCCCAAATAAACAGAAATAACTTCTGAGTATACCGAGTTCCACACACTGTGCGCACACCTCAAAACAATGGAATTGGTTTCTTTCAAACTTTTTTTTTTTTTTTTGGACATAAAACCACACAAGACGCTGTTTGTAGGAAGAAGTATCTGTTTATGAAATTAACTAATAGACCTAGAAAAAGCAATCAACTATTTGTGCATACATGGGTTGCCCCCATGTCCTGAATTTTGTTTTTTCCAGTTACATTAAGTGAATGACAAACCTCATGCTAAATGAGGACTTAAAATGAAACAAGTCAAGTTGTAGACATACTGCTATTTTCCCATGATTATCAAATCAAATCAACATTTATATGCACCTTATATCAACATCTGAGGATGTATGAGATCAAAACCGGCTTTTTACAGCCAATACACTGATAATTTATAGGGAATGTAGGTGTCTCTGCTCCAATGGCTGTAAATCTATAGTCCCAGATACTCAGCAACAGTTTCACAGAAAAATCAAACTCCTGAGAGTCTACCATGAAGACACCTTTGGAAACAACTAAATGGACAGACAGCCAAGAACAGGAAAATAATGGGAGAAATGCCTTTACTTTTTTTTTTTTTAATGCATACAGTTAAAGGCTTTACCCACGAGAGAGAGGGGGGGGGGGGGGGGGGGAGGGGGGGAGAGAGAGAGGGGGAGAGAGAGGGAGGGAGAGAGGGAGAGATGTAGTTTCAATTTTTCCAAACTACTAATTGACAGTATAACCATTACCACTCCCCAATATTTTTGTGTAATCCAAATGGAAATGCAGCACTTAAAAGTTTAGAGAACCACATTGTAATGATTAGAGGTGACAGGTAAGCTTGTCAGTTTACTGGATTACTTAGTAGGTGCATAGTAACTCAACCAACGTTCAGGTCTTTGTTCAGTAAGAATTCTATTATTGCACCTTCTTTTAAGAATTCTGACATATTGTCCACAGAGTATTATTGGTTTGTGCACTCTGATAATTACTTCATGACTAAAAAAATCCAACCAACCCAACCCAAAATACAGTTTCTCTACCTTGATTGTCCTATCCAAAGAGGCACTGGCAAACTGATTATTGTCTTTTGGGTTTATGACAATCTGCATGACATAATGGGTGTGTCCTTCAAACACTTGAGAACAAGACCATTTTTTATCCCAGTCCCAGAGTTTAATGAGCATGTCATCTGAAAAAAACAAAACAAAAAACCACCAAGCTTCAGTTAATATATTCTCTTATCTACCTTCTTAGACTATATAATCCTTAGAACTTCAAAAAAAAAAAAAAGGTTCACTCATCCCTTCCCCCTTGAAAGGGGCACTGCTAATACTCAATGTATTTTAATCTGTAAGATTCCCAGTCCTTTCTTGCAGAAGGACCACAGGGAGTACAAGTTTCTCAAAAAGGTTGTCCAGTAAAATGGTGATAAAACTAAGAAAGAAACACATCTGTCTTAAAAAGGGAGATTAAGAATTGAATTAAGGTGCTGAATCATTAATCTTAAAATACCAGACAGATATTAAAAGTAACTGGACCCATGCTTTCTTCTGCAGTACCTACTCTGATGAGCACTATGGAACAGGAAGCAGAGACAGCCAAGGTGGCTTCCTAGTACCTTTATTTCAAGTGCAAGTGTATTAGCTTCAACAGCAAAACACAGAAATATATGGTTGTTCTGCCTCACAAGGCTCTCTGCATTCTTGCAGAACTCTGACTGCATTAGTAAGGTTTCCAGGAATGAAAAGGACTGAGTAGCACTATGTAGACATTCTTGGACAAAATCTGTTAAGATACTGTGATCTTCCAATCCTGAGTAACATAGACTAGCTCAAATAACAGAGAAATAACTCAGAAAAAGTGTGAAAGTTATTTGTTGCTTCAAGTCAGATTGCCAGCTGAAAACATACTCCAAACCATTATGTCATTTTTTTAAAAATCAGAACTTTAGTGTGGCAAACTCAGGTAACAGCTAATTAGCACATATATGAACCTTTCCTCTGGCCAATATTGAGCAACAAGGTTCTTCAGTCTTCTCTGACAAGAACATAAGCTATTATATTTTAAATTGTAAGTACAGTTGATATTCCATTTAAAAAAACATGAATGCATCTGGCAAAGATGTAACATGAAATGACAACTGTCATGTTGGCTAATTGCTCAAGGATTCCCGTTTCAGCAGAAAAAGGAAAAAACATGCATCCCTCACTAGGTAGGAAACAGAAGCCAAAAAACCGGCTGGTTAATAGATGTAACAATATACTAAAGAACTCTTACCGCTGCTTGTCAGTATGAAAGGCTGTGTGGGATGCACAGCAATACAACGAATGTAGTCTGAGTGTGCTTCAAACATGTGAACTCTTTCCAAGGTGTTATAATTAAAAACTCTAATTTGCATGTCATCCTATGAAAGGGAAGAAAAGCCACCATTAAAATAGGACCCTTTGTATAACACACCTTATGTTCAATGCAGGGTAGCTAGAAAAAAAAACATTCCACCATTGAAGAGCCTCTACCAACAAAATATTTAAGAAAATGTAGTTTCTGTACATCACTAATGATACAAATTATACTTTGATTGAGAAGTCTATAAATTACCCAACCCTATTCCAAGGCATTTATGAAACAGAAAAAAATTCAACTAAATTTCATTTTTAAAAGATGTATTTAAAATAGTGCAAAAATGCTTTTAAAATTATTAATGCTTTATATGAAATGAAAAGCAAGGTTCTCCAACTTAAAATTTATAATGATGTTAATGCTGTGGGGCCAGAAGGAAAGAAGCTGCAGCTCTAAGTCAAGTCGAAAGGTGGTATCAATTCTAAAAAATAAAGTTGACAAGTTCTTTTTTGGGGGAGGTATTTTTATTTCAGATACAGTATTATTAAAAGCAGTACTCCCAAGCCTTAAAAAATTTTTTTTCCACTGACAAGGAATAAGACATCAGGTAAAGTTTTCAGAAGTGACTGTGACTTACAAGGCCATCAGAGTAAATGAAACTTAGTGATAAACTCTACACTACTTGTTTTATCTAAAGCGTTTACTTCTCCCCTCTGCCTTTTCCTCTTTCACATACAAGCGTGTTTAAGCAGCGACACTTACAGAAAACACTCTTCAGAATGGCAGAAAAGGACAAGGATGTTCTTTCTGAGACCAGCGTATCAGCATAATGAATATGCAACACACAGAATAAGCAATAACTAATGTCACATCTTCACAGTCACTAAGACTTGGCCCTGTTGCTGAAAGCAGCTGTCTTGCCCTTTCCTTACCATGTCTTGCCACTGCATTGCAGCCTCCCTTGGGAAAGCTAGGACAAATATAGATGCACACTGATTGAGAAACTGATCCAGGTGAAATTAAGTTGATAAAAATAAAAATGGAGACTAACTTTCACCGGTTACTAATCCATTTCCCATGCAGCTGTTTGAACTCTTGTGCTGCCAAAGAGGCAGTGTCATACTTGAGAAACAGTGATAACTTATGCACACTTGAAGTAACTGGGTCATAGCGGCATAAGGCAATGAAATGACAAGAAATTTTTTACTCTGTGTATAGGGCAGAAGACTGGAAAAAATTTGAGAGAAAAAAAAATTAGGCATTGCCTCAGTTTAGACAAAAAACATTCATTCCATCAAGAAAAACATGTTACCAAGATTAGAATAGAACTATTCCTCTCAAAGTAGACCCACTGAATAAAAGCAGAGTATTTTTCTAGAGATGAGTAAAAAAATTTAAAAAAAAAATTAAGATAACCAAGAAAAAGAGTAGAAAGTAACTTCTATGTTATCTTACCTAGGATAGTCAATAGTTTCATCTTAGTTAAATTAGCACTACTAAAATTTAGTCAAAATTGGGTGCTGAGCATATTTCAGTTGACAGTAAAGGTTGAATCTAGATTTACCTTGCACTACACGCAGAATTAGCCACCATATTAGGTTGCTCTCCTTTGAAATGAAAAGTTCAAGTTTCTAAGCTTAGTTAAAGGAGAAAATTTTGGCGAAACTGTACTGAAGTATTCTTTCTCTTCCAAAAATTCATACCAAATCATGTTATTAAGTGATGTACAAAGGATGTACAAAGCACGAAAATAAATTAGAGAAATACTACTGCATATGGAAATCAGAAGACAATAGCTTACAGCTCCTGTGACAACCCAGTTCTTTCTTGCCACGAATTTGGCAGCTCTCACTGGCAGGTCACACACTTCAAAAGTCTTCACCAGAGTCTAAATATAAAAATGATAAGTTTATAGCACTGGAGACAGCATCTGTTTTGAAATCAGCTCTTTAGCTTTTCTTAACAGTGTCCAGTATGTTGCCTACAACACCACATACACACTTTTTAAAAGGAACATACCTGTCCCAGAAGGCAGATACTTGCCTGTTCTGGTCTTTAACGCCACCTCAATGTTCTCCCTTCATTCTTAACCCAACCCCACCTCCGAATATTTTTGGAGCTGCTGCCCAATTTCAACTATACTGGATAGACAGGTAGAGGTCTAACAGTTCCTACACCCTTCACAAATATAGATGGCAGCTACAAGGCAAGAGGCATCTAATCTTGAAGAAGGAAAAGCATTAGTTTGCAAGGAATTTACAAAGGAAATAATTCTTGAAAAACACATTTATAGGAAATGAAACATCATTAAAGCGACAGCTAAAAATACTCCTTGTCTATTATTATAGTGACTTTTGCAATAAGACGGGGGAGAGTACAGTCAATTACTGGCAGTGATTTAAGATTCTTCTTGTGTATCTAGTACTGAAAAACAGAATTTATACATCTGTCAGTTATGAAGATTTCGTAACAACAGAAAATCAAAATCATCACCTGTGTTTCATGGTTCCAAACACAGACACTGCCATTGTAAAGGCTAGCCAACATCCATGGCTCTGTGGGATGCAAGTCTACGCTCTTCACCCGGTCAGACCGAGCTGTTAGTTTCCGTTTTATATCAAGTCGGAGAGGCTAGAGACAAATAAAATTGAGAATACCAAGTTATTCAACATAGAACTGGCACAGAAATATGATGGAAGAAGGAAAGCAAAAGTTAAACCTTAAAAGACAAAGAGCCAATCCTGCTTTTCAGGCAGACAGAAGACTACTACTCTTTTCTATCTATCTGCTTATTTATTTTTGTAGGGGTTTCTGGAAACATCACATGGCAATGGGTCCATTTAATTTACTTTTGTGAAATTCAGAATTTTTTCATACTGTAAAAAGTATCTCCAGCACAGTCAAAAAAATTGCACTGCATATCTTCCTGTTGTCCCTGAACTACTAAAGCAAAGAGAATTTGCTTCCAATACAAACGACAGAAAATGAATCTTCTTGCTACTTCACCTGAAAAAAGAGGTGGAAAAGCCAGTTATCACAACAGAACACAACATTTGCCCGCTATAAATTTATTTATGTTCACAATTCCAATATTAAATTTTAGAATGGAACACTAAGTTTTAGAATAGAACACTATGTAGTAAAAAATGGGGGGAAAGGAAAAGTTTAAGTCTTTCCCTTATACAGAAGGCTTTGACCTTCTACTTTCATCACCAGCAATATAAAGCCAAAGTATTCAAAAGTTGTGAAGTATAGCCAAATGATTTTCTAAAATATATGAGGCATTATAGATTTGTTTAGACACTAAAAGACCGTTGAGCTCACTTAAAGCTGCTGACATTTTATCTCAGAGAACCTAATGGGTAATGTCTGATCAAAGAATGATGCATGCATTTATTAGCAGAATAAAATTAATAAAACCTGCAATGACATATGTTAGACATCACAAGGAGAAAAAGATACCTAGCTATCCTGTAGTACCTGTAACTTATGGACAGGACATCCGACAGTAGAGAATGAACTTGTAGTTTACTTCTCCTGCCATAAATACTAGAAAAGTAGGCAAGATAATTGCACATGATTCTGTGCTTATCCTTGAAATGGCTCTTACCTACTACTACTAAGGACCGGACTATGGTTGATCTAAGAGGTTAACTGCAACATGGACTCAAAACACTTTGACAACTGCTAGGCTTGTTTGATGAATACCAAACTGCTAACACAGTCCAAGGGATCTGCTCTGTAACTTCGCGGATAATGATGCTAGGGGTCTTTCAAGTGCTTATCAAGTTATTTAACTTAAATGACAGAACAACACGACGACTTCTTCAGGTAATGCAGGAAGAAGGAAGCCCGAGTCAAACCAAGCAAGAAGATCCTGCACAGACATCCCTGTCTGGCCCTGCCCACAGCCAAACCCAACTCCCTCAGGCAGGCCCAGCGGAGTGCCCAAGGGCCCCGCGGCGTCCAGGCCTGGCTCTGGCCCGTCCCGGTGGCCGCTGCTCGGGCCCTCACCCCCGAGCCCTGCGGCTCTTCAGCTCACGTCCAGCTGCGCTGTTTTTCTGGAGGCGCGGGGGGAGCCGGCCAGAGGAGCAGCTGCGCGGTGAGAGGCTCGGCTACCTCAGCGAGGCCAGCTAAAACCAGCTCAGCTTTGATTTTTCAAGCCCCGTGCGCGGGCAGCTTGCGCACAGTGGGTTCGGCCAGGCGCGCGGCGACCGGTCATTAACGGCCGCGGCCCCCATCGGGGCAGCCCGCCAGCCCTCTCCGCACGGGCCACCGCCCGCTCCCCGGGCAGCGGCCCTCGGACTCACCATGGCCCCGCGTCACCCCGCTGCAGCGCTGACGGCTGAGGTGTCTCTGCGCCCCGGGCAGTCCCGACCCTCCGACGTGGAGCTTCCGGAGCCACAGCTCTCGCGAGAGCGAGACGACAGCGTAGGCTGCCGGGATATGCAGTCGACAGCGCCTCAGCTGTGCGTCGCGGGGCAGGCTGGGAGTTGCCGCTGCCGCGCGCTCTCGCGCGGTAACACGTCGCGTTACCTCAGGACGTCTGTAACGGCGGTTGCGGTGCGCGTGGCGGCAGCTGCTGTGAGGCCCTCGCTGTCCCCAGCTACAGTCCTTCGTGCCACCTTAGACCTCTCAGCTGGAGGAGGTGGTGGTGGTGGTAGTAGTAGTGGAGAGCCAGCGGGCTCTGCCCAGTTGTGAGTGACCTAGAGAAAACAAGGGCCACCTGATCCCCTTTGCCTGCTCGGGGTGGTCTCTCAGTGTGCATAATGGCGACATGGGTCAGAGGGGCCAGGTCCTCAGTGGTGAGCGTGACAGGGCCCTGAAGCAAGCCCCGTGAAGGAGCCCAGCTTGCCTCTCTCGTTCAATAAGATGTGAGCCCGGTCAGTCCTGCAGACCTTGTAGATGTGAAAGGCTATGTGTGTGACACATTTATCTTCTCAATCCTTTTGTCAGCTAAAGCTACAGATCCTGCAACCCCAAGCAGCATCCAGTAGAAAAGTTATGGGGAATGTGAGATTTTGAGAATCACCAAAGCATGAGGAACCACTCTTGAGAAAATTTTTTGTAGCACTGCTGCCAAATTGAAGTTCCATCTTTAATTAAAAATTGCAACCCCCACATTTCATGGTATAAAGGAGAGGAATAACACAGCAGATATTTATATTCATTGGGACTCAGTTAAAGAAAATACTTTTGATACAATTGTTCACCTGGGGATTAGGAGCCCCATGTGCTCTATCTTACAACACAGTAAAGCGATTACGTTGCCCTGGAGTGTTTACATTCGAAGGACATAAAAAACCAAAAGGGTGACAGAGAGATTACTTCAATTCTTGTTATTTTCACTCCAAGAAAGCAAAGACAGAAAAGACAGATACTTAAAAAAACCCACAAGCCTGATGAAAATAAGTGAGAAGAGAAATGCCTGAAGCAAGAAAAGGTGCACAATGTTGTCGACCCTTATGGGTGAGTTTAGACTTTCAGCTTTCTTTAAGGCTCTTTTCACTTTCAATTCATTATGTTATTGATTGTAGAGTAATGCTTAAAACATTTGAGTGCAGAATTTCAGGATGTAGAATCTGAACCTTCAGGATGTAGAACCTTCACTTCAGGATATGGTTTAGTGGGGTTGGTGGTATTGGGTTGATGGTTGGACTTGATGATCTTAAAGGTCTTTTCCAACCTTAGTGATTCTGTGATTCTGTGAAAAGTAATGATTTGAGTAAAAATTATGACTTTTGAATCTAATTCATGATTTTTAGGTAGCTGAGGTGGACCACTGAAAGAAGAATAGGCTGGAACACTGAAAAAAAGAGATGTAGGGGAAAGATTGCTATATTAGACAATGTAGGTAGTGGGGGGATGAACAGCACACATTGTATATTTTTCCTTGGAAAAACTCAACGAGATCCTGTCCAGAGAGAGATGAGGGTGTTACAGGGGAATCAAAGACAGAAGGGAAGTGAAAGATGAAGGAATAGAGCTTGTTAGTCAAGAAAGTAACAGCAGGGAAAGGAAGAAATTACTTTGCTGTTAGCTTCTCCTGGGAAGTTGTAATAATAGAAAAGCTAAAGTGCAGAAAAGAGGCACAGGGTATAAGCCAAGGCTGACCTTACAGTAGGAGAAAGTCAATGAAATAAAGCAATGAAATTAAGAATAAGAAATATTCCTCACAGCTGCTAGGTGCAAGGGTACCAGTTCTGAGTCAAGAAGACCATGATCCACAAATTACTGGAAATGAAATGGGTATACAGAGGAAATATTATTATGTATTTGTTTTTCTTTCATATTCTTTCCTATATATCCTGTACTAGCCACTGTTTCACCAGGGGTTATATACAAAGTAGCTGGAATCATGGGGAGTCTCTAAAGAGACTTTCAATACAGACATTAAATAAGAACAAAATCTCTACTTCAGATTCTTTTATGTGACCTAACAGCTATTCTTATGCCTATTTGCTGAAGGATATTTTTCAGGTAAAAAAACCTAACACAATGTTTTCTTCCAGAGTAGTAGTGGAACAGAGAAAACTTTGCTTCTGGTGCGCATTGCCCTGTTCTGAAGTTCCTCATTGCCCCTTACCATATCCTTGTCTGCTTGGCTATGCAATAGCACTTGCTGCAGCTTACCTGGAGTAACATACATGCATGCTGGGCATTTCACTCTTCCCTCCTGGGCCTGAAAAAAATCTAGCATTTTCTTTACCTTGGAGGAAGGGCACAAACTTGGGTTTGTCTGCCTCCTGTTACTTTTGTGGCTACTTGATATCTATAAGACCATAGACAGGGAAAGGGGGGAGGACAGAACGATGTAGGGCAAATGATGAGGTGGCTACAGATCAGTAGAGTGCAATCATAGGCCTTGCTTCCTTAAGAAACCAGAATAAAACTGTACAGAATATTTACAAGGCAGTGTCTAGCACCATTCTGCAACTGTCTTGTTAGAAACACAAACAGCATTTCTGTAAAGTGTGGATATGTGTGTGTAATTAAGTATATAATAAAGGAACTGGTAATATGATGTTGCAGGACACATTTCCTTTAGGTGCAAGACTACTTTTAAATCTCTTGAAAGTTCTCAACACAAAGAAGGACCTTTTTTATTACAAAAAAGGTGTTCTAAACAACTGGCCATCTAAGTGCTGGTAGTTGAAGCAATTGCATTCTGACACATTACATTTTGTAAAACTAAAAAAATGGACTGGAGTTCTGTAATAGAGGAATTCTGCCCATTTTTATTGTTGGTGATTTAGTTAGAAACACATATATAATGGGATTGCAACAACTGGTACAACAGTTGTAGGGAGGAAGCAGCTATGGTACTGTTTCAGCCTACTGGTAATTTCTTCTTTACAAGGCTGTTGTTTCTTAGGATAGCCAATCCCTTCGACTTTTCTGAGATTTCAGCTTAGATCCTTTTGGCTATGACATTATTGGCAGGTTTTGAATTTGTATGGCAATAAAGTTTTCTGGAAGCAGGATAGACCATTTTAAGATTAAAAAATAGTAAAATATCGTTCTTTCAAAGAAGAAGGTTAAAGTATTTTGGGATACCAATCACAAGCACCTATAGTTTATCCTCAGTGTACCAAATGAATTTTAAGAGGGAAGGGGAAGGCTAACAATAAAATACCATTCCACTTTCTTTTTCTCTCAGATAAAGACTAGAGGTCTGGAAATAAGAGCCATATCCGTATGGCTCATTCCATATACTTGGAAATGCATGTTCAGGCAAAAATCTAACATGCTCTTAGCTAGATCTATACCTGGTGCAATAAATATAGTGTCTGCTGCTTCTTGTTGCAGTAGGCAGCTCAGTCCTGAGGGTTCAATATTTCTTTGCCTTGATTGTTCTACCCAGGACACCACTCCTGTTATATGAATCTTTTGTTTCTCCAGACTTCAGCCATTGCTTATTTTTTTTATGGGGATATGTGGCATCTCCCAGGATCACTGCATTTCGCTTTGGGGCTCAGTTTGCTAGCATCTCTGAGCTTGACTAAGTTTATTATCTTGAGTTGGTACTATCGATGGTTTACTAATTCCCTGAGTATTCTGTGAGTTATCTTGTTAACGACTGCCTTATTCTCATTAGATCTTTTCTTTTAGAATATACAGAGGCTTTTATATATTTAGGTCAACTCTATAGTATTGTGAAGTGCTTATTTCATATGCAAAATTAATGTGAAGTGCTGTTCATTGCCAGGAGGTAATACTTGCAGTGCAGTGAACTGAAGTAAAACTCACTGCAGCCTTAACTTGGAAGATAGTAAAGATTGATGGAACACAGTGGGTTTAAAGGAAAGCTGTTATTAACATGTAGGTGGCAGGGCTGTGAGATCTGTAAATCTGAATTAAAAGCTCACTTGAAACTATGGTATTTCACCTTGTTGCAGATCAGGGATACAGCAGTGTTGTGGAATGCAGTTTGTGTCTCAGGCTGAAATGCCCAGCCTTTGTCTCTTCTCACTCCCTTGGAAACATAGGAGCCTTGGATACAATCCTGGCTCATATACAGAGATCAGAGTGTTAAACTCACTAGGGTAATGTTTAAAACGATTAAAATGCCAGTAAAGAAATCTGAACTTTTAGCACAACTGTCAAAACTGTAGACTTCATATCAGAGAAAAATAATCCTGCCCTCTCCAAAACCTGTAACAGGCCGGTAGCAGCCTGATGGTGCATAAACTGATAATTTCAAAAAATGGCTATTGCTTCAAATACAATCATATATGTGGTGCATACAGACAAAATAGATACTGCAATATGTAAAGAAGGGATTGGAAGTTTTATATTTGAATTAACCTAAAATAATATAACCTGACCCTTTCATTACAGGCCTGCCTTTTCAAACTTGCAATTCTGCCAAACTTCAGCCATGTGGGTTTAGATTTTTTTTGTATTGGATGTCTTCACCTGAAAAAGGGACCTATGTCAGCTTGTATTTTCAAGTTTCAGTAGAAAGGTTTAGGCATTTTTTAAAAGGTATTAAGGGAGCACAAAATACTAGGTGCCTTAAAATCAGCAACTGGATAATCATCAATATTTTTAGCGGCATCTGATATGGACTTAATATAAGCAGAAAACATAACATAAAGTATTAATTGTGGTAGCACAGTATAAGTTACCCACATGCTAGTAATGAGGAGACAGATGTCCATAAACAGAGATTCTGCCAAAAAAAGGTTATCAGTGAGAGTGAATGAAGTGTTGTACATAATGTCATGACTCCAGTTCTTACCCTCTTGTGCTACAGCTTCTTTGAGTGCATTTGATTCATTAGGTAAGTGCTATCTTTATGTCATTTATGTAGTGACTTAGCAGGAATGATCTTGATTGACCTGCTAGTGCTTCTGATTTATTGACACTTGCTTTTTCGTGTTTTATTTTCTGGAGGCCATAGTCACAATTTAGGTATGATTCCACTTCCATTAAGATCGGTGGCAAAAGGGCAGGCCTTGAAACCGCAGAAGTGGTTTGGAATGCAGCAATGTATATTCTTCCAGGTATTCCAAGTTTAGAGCATATAATTTCCTTTTTTATCAGATTTACAATGCCTTCCACTATAGCTGAATGTTGGTACTAATGTTCTTTTATTGAGTTTTGAGGCTTCAGGTAAACTTATTCCATTTTCTCTGCTCTTCTTTAAACCTATCTGTCAAACTATTTTTAAGATCTGATTCAGCAAGCAGTATAGTCTTCCCTGAATATAGTCTTGAGATAACATAAACTAGAAAACCTGTAAAATTTCTTTTTGTCTGAGCAGTATCAGTCCAATAGCTACTTAAAAATTTCTATAGCGATATTCAGGATTTCAGGACACAAATATTCATTTATTTTCACTTTTAGTGGCTATTATATATTATTACCTTATCACTGCTGACCACAGAGTTGGAGTGTGCTTGGGAAATGATTCAGCATAGGGTTTTCCAAAGCTTGCAAAAATGCTTGTTGAATAGTATTACCAATCATCAGAATGATCTGTTTTCAGCACTCTGGAAAACTGAAAATACTGCATTTGCTTTCTATTAAGGTTAGACAAGATTGACATAGAGTAATTTTTTACCCAGATATAACATGGTAATAAAAGGAAATTTAAGAACAGCACTTAGTCAATGTGAAAGGTGGCCAGGCTTTGATAATTGGCTATAGCTTGTGAATGAAAAATGTTAGTTGTTTTTGCTTGATCAGGCAGGTTTGTGTTTAAACAAATCCAGATGCAGAGATGAGGTTTCAGCCCCTGTGTCACATCTGCATATACAACCTACATAACAATGCAGAATCAAACAGTCAAAGCACATTTATTTAGGTAAAATGAACTGAACAGTACTAATATCTAAATATTCTACACTAGGATCTGTTTCAAAGGTACACTAATGATGACAAAACTACTTTTAAGGGTCCGCATTGATATAGGACAGTATCTTTCAGTTGTGTGTTTTCTTAACAAACGAAGGGAAGGAAATTGAGGTTAAAGAGTAGCTGTCACTCTTGTTACTAAGATTCTACTGCTTAGGCACTCATCCCACATGACCTAATGCTCTATGAGCAGTCTTCTGTTTTGTAGTTCAATAGCAGTTGTTTCACCACAGGCTTAAGTGCAGGTCAGGCTTGTGGTGTGCTAGGCACATAAAACCAAAACCCTGCTACTAAGTTTTGGTTTTGGGTCAGGCTAATTTACCCAGAGTGTCAGAAGAAGAAAACCCAAAATGTGACTGAAATCCAGAACCATTCTCTCAAGATATGCCTGTCAAATGGGAAGTGGCTCTGTCAATAGGTTTGGGGCTTTTTAAAAATTTTGTATTTATTTTTTTAATTTGTTTTCAGTAGTTGTAATATGTAGGGTTTTTTGAGGAAAAGTTAAGACCACTCTATCTTTGTGATTTGAGCTGCATAGTTACACAGTTTCTCAGTTTGCATTGTACTTCCAACAATTAGCAATTGCAGAATTGCATGTCATTTCTGTAGCACTGAATGTATGTCTTTGTATTTGAAGCTTTTTCTTCACAATGACACGTTAACAAGGTATTTATGTAAGAGAGCAGGCAGTGATGAAAGCTTATTAGATTTTATCCTTGCTCCTTTATAATAATCGCACATAAATAATGTATTGCCAGAGGCAAATGTAACAATGCATTTATATATACAAGTCCTATACAAGCTCTGTTTCTTTTGTTTTCCCACTCTGGTAGAATCTGAATCATTAAAGTTTTCAGAGATACAGTCATATATGTAATTCAATAGTAACAGCGTGTGCTATGTACCCTCTTTATGTCGTCTGAAGACTGCAAGTTATCACAACCATTCCTGTTCAATGTTTCAATTTTTAAACTCAGATTGGTAACGATTAATGTTTTTATCTCTGAATGTCTCTATTTCAGTCCTTTGTCAATATATTACATAAGTGGAACCTGACATAAGATTTGCAGCATACAGATTGTCTGGACAAATTCACTCTCTAAGATGAAGTATATAATCTGTTGATGAGTGAGGATCAATATGGAGTCTTAGTTCAAGCTAAAAAAATTTAGGCTTTTAATCCTAGAGGTTTCTGGTTCAACTCCTCCTATGCTGCTGTTCTTGAAAATGCTACCATTCTCTAATACCTATTCAACTTCCCCTCTCCCTCCAATAATAACTATCACCTCTACATGGGTTTATATCCTTTATGAAGAGGCACATTGAATTCTCCTGTCAAAAATGGATATGTACTATTTTCATATGGCTATCCAAATTAAAACTGTTATTTTTAATAATATATAGCTAGTATGTAGTTGGAGTTTAATTCCCTCAAAGTCAAAGCACTCGGAAAGTCGTGATGTGGTTTAGACTACACACATGGTCTTAATAGTTCTGTTCTTAAAAAAATTCAAAGAATGTTATTCAATATACTATGGAGACATAAAATTACAATAATGACTGTATTTTTTGTTTTGAGTCTGTGAAGGGGACAGGGAACACGTATTGAAACCACAAGATGCCCCCCTTAACTCTGTGGGTACCAGATTAGCCACTAGATGACGCCTTGATTCTGTTAATGTCTTGGTTTTTTCCCTGACTGATGTCTGGACCTGAAATCCTGAAGCTGTTTCTTCAGTAAATCCGGCTGGGAAAGAATGCTTTTCACGTATTTTTAAACGATAATTTTGAAGACCTTCTACTGGAGTAAATACAATTATTTCAATTTTCCCTGCTGCTTTTAACTCCAGTTTTGTGAAGGTTTTGTTTTTTAGTTCTTTTGTGGTCGTCAATTTTCTTCTTCTATTATACGGATAATTTATTTGTCTTGGACAAAACCCCTTTTAAAAATAGTTTTGCTTCATACATTTTTCCCCCGTTTTTTTCATGTCCCTCTGCTTCCCAACTGTAATTTAAAAGTAGGAACAGGTCAGGATAGTGTCCTTTACACCACCTAATAACAGACATTTAGCATATGTGAATAAATGGTTTTATAAATGTGTTTCATTTGGTACACATTTTTCTTTACCAGGAAGGCAGGGGGGAATAAAATCTGCTTCTGTAAAGCATTTTAATATTGGCATAACTGTATCTATTTTATGATATGTACTCATACCTTGTAAAAATTATCACTGATCCTAGTACTGACATGTTTATATCCATAAATAATTCCTATGTGGATGAGGCTAGAGAGAGACTGAAATCTTCTGCTTAACCACAGATCAAGACAGGCATTGTAGTTCCTATTCCTCATTTGTTAGTCTCTGCACTGATAAACTTCAGGTCTGTAGTCTGTGATAGAGAAGGAGGTTGCCATAGTATAACAAATTTGCATGGGTCAGGTGCTCCACGGTAAGCTGTGTGCATGTTTCTGCCTGGCAGTTTCTTGCCGTTAATCTAAGGAAAATCACAACAGCCTTCCTTTCAATAAAAGATGGGGGATTTCCTCATCTTTGGTTAAGCAGTACTTCAGTGTAGACATTTGCAGGTGGACAGTTGTACGTGAGCAGTTCCTGGCATCAAGCTGACCAACAGGAACTATTTCCTTTGTAATAATTTTTTTGTGTGTCAAAGGGCTACACTAGGCCATCGTTAGCCAAAAGCTTACTGTAACAGATCTTGTATGATAGGACATTGCTATGTTCTTATGCATACTTGGCTGTTTTGCTGACAAAATCCAGCCTCATTAGATGGGTTTGTAACTGGAAGAGATGCTATCCAGTGTTTGAAACTTTTAAATTATTTAAAAATAGACTTAAACAAAAATGCTATCTGATTTTTTATGTGAACTATTTAATGACAACTGATGAATATGGTTATGTTAAATGTAATAGAAATTAATGATGGAGTTTGAGGGGATTGATGGGACTCTGAAGGCTGGCTCTGACTGCAAATAGAAGCTGGGGGCTTATATAAAATAACACTGGGAGCCGGTGTTATTTTGTCAGCAGTATCTTTGGTGACTGTATATTGTCTGAGAGAATTCTGTTGTTTGGGAAAGTAGATTTGGTTTGGACAAGACAAAAACTGGGCTTTACTAGCTTGCATCAGATTTGTATTTATAATTTTAGTGACAAAAAGAGGTTTCTGGCAATAAGCTTTTGCAGTCTAGACCAGACTTTTGAGGAAATTTTTCTATGCTGAAGATGATAGTATAGAAAAAACCTCAAATACTTACTGTATTACTAATGTTATTAAAAATATCATTATATAAATTCTATTAAAATATCACTAAATTAAAACATTTGTCTTCAGAGAAGATGCTGCAAATTCTTCTGTGGCTTCAAGTAACTTCATAAGGGGCCATGGAGCGTATTAGTATTAAGTATTTAAGAAAACTTACCTATATCACGCATTAGATAGGACAGGCATGCTGTGCTTTGCACATCATTTCACCGTAGTGATGTGGTTGCAACCTTACACATTAAGAAGAGCTACATAAACAAAGATTTTTTTTTTTTTTTCCCTCTTTAATTAATACTGCCAGACAATAAGACCTGGCATTGAACTAGGTATAGAAGTTCTCAGATTGAATTGTCCCCTCCCTAAAGATTTTATCTGGCATCTTTTTTTATACATAATCATTATAATGCAGGGGAAAAAAAGGGTGATCAAAGCACCAGGCTACCTTTATGCTCTTCAGTCAGTGGAGATTAATTACTGCTGATGCAGCTGACAGGAAAGGATAGGAGTAGTGATGGTTTTCATTACCAAAACCTAATGGAGTGTTCAGGAAAGAAGGATAACTTGTAATCTTTTAACAATCTGAGACCAATTGACTGAATTTTTTCCATGTTTTGTTCTTTACTCCAAGTGGAATCCAGAAAACAACTAAAACATGCAGCCCAAATGCTCCAGCATTGATCTAATATTTGAGAAAGTGATTTGGACTGTAAACTGCTTAAGGTGAAGCTGACCATTCTGTGTGACTCTGAATAAATATGTGACTGCAGGATTAGATCTGGAGTGTATGTATTTAGAAGTCTTGATTGTTACTATTATTGGTAACCTAGGCGAAGGACTACATACTTTTTGAATATTTTGCAGGCTGGGATTTTTATATAAGTTGTTGCACTGTTGTTATATCCAATAGAGTGATACTGATTAATTCTATGAAAGAATTTTAATCTGTGTTTACTTCCATTATGAAGCGAATTTGTAGTGAGAGGAGGATTATTTGGGCCTTTTTTCAACCCTATTCCAAGGTTCTACTTTTCTTTGGAAGATTCCTAATCTGTTCTAGGTCTCATTTTATTTAAATTACTTGCACTGGGACAGCTACAGTGTTCTGTCATACACTTTTTAAATAAGAATACATATCTGAGAAGTTATTATAGTGTTTTCACACAGCCTTGCTTATAGTTTGTTTATATTGAGATCTACAGTGAGCCAAACAGATTTTTGTTCTTTATTTATGACTTCGGGAAGGATTGACTTTCTCCTCTGAAACAAAAGACAGACATAAACTGTATCAACAGAATATAGAGATTTATCCTTGTGGAAAAACAGTTATGAAAAAGTTATGAAAACCTGTAAACCCAAGTCTGAGCTCAAGGGCCAGACTCTTCATTGCCTTGCACTTCTTGCTGTGTCAATGGAACATTACAGAGGTTTAAAATACTATACTAAAATATGTTCTGTAATTCCTTTGAGTTAACTTGTTCCATGGAAAGAATTCAGACAGCTGTATGAGATAATTTCCTGATAAATATTACCCTCTTATAGTACTGCATTGCCCCTATAGAATCTCATAGTCCAGGTACAATCAAGCTAAGCGAGGCGAGTCAGGTAGGAAGAGGTGTAACCAAAACAGTCTGATATCCCTATTGCTGTGAACAGATGTTGTATCTGGAAGTCCAAATCAGGGCAAAGGCTGGAGCTGTCTAGACTTCCACTGGGGACCACACTGGATCCTGCAGCCTGATGGCCAACAGTTAATTTATTCCTGCCATTGTGTTTTAGTCAGAGTCAACATTCATTTTGCTCTGCTGCAGAATGACTATGCAATCAGCATGGCAGTAGAAAGTCTGGTTCTGCTTCTCATTTTAAATGGCACAAGTTCACTAAAACAGAAATAGTTCGATTATGATCATACAAAGCCCTTCTCTGGAAAACAGTTATTTTCCTTTAGTGACTTTTGATGTGCTAACATTTTAACTAAGTGTTCGTGTTTTCTGTGTATTCAGTTTATGCCATCAAGGAAAGCAATTTGCTGTAATGGTACTCAAGGCACCTATTAGTAGCAAACAGCAATCTGTGTTTTTAGAGAACCAAGGCTGTTATTTCACAAAGGGAGTCATTCAACTCTGCCTTAATCCTCTAACCAGTAAAACTCATCTTCCAGGTGTTATTCCTTATTACTTTACTGATAGTGGCTTCTCTAGAATGTTTAGAAAATGAGAGTCTAATTTAAATTAAGTTGTTGGTGATTTATTTTTAAAAATACAATGTGATATATATATCTATATGAATAAATGTAAATTATGAAATTTTTTTGGAGATAACAAAAAAAATTGCCATGTCACATGCTTTTATTTTTAGTTGCATGTTTTGAACATCTAAGTAAAAAGAAAAATATTTAACTTAAAAACCTTGTTCCTAAACATTCAGAAAGTTTACTGCATTCTTTTGTTGTTGAATTGCTGAAGCAGATATCAATATCAGTGAATAGTAATAAACATTTTTCTGACACCGATACTTTGAATGCATTAAATTCTGCAGCTTCAGAGTCTATAGACTGTGTTATCAGTAGATGCGTATGTCTTGACTCAGGATCTGATCTGGCTGAAGGGAATAAATGACTCCACAGAAGTGCTCTGACTTGAGTAGAACTACTTGCAAATCAGCTCCAATCTATAGTTAGAGGCCCTTATAATTATCTCAAAAGTTGACATTTAATGACAAAAGTGTAAAGAAAAGATAAAACTATATATTTTGAGAATATACTGTTGGCTCACTTGTCATGCCAACTGAATTTTACTAAGACTTTACTCGCTTTTTTGACAAAGGCTCAATAGCCTTTCTCTCATCATGCTAGAATATGCGATCATGGAGTGTGGTATTTTTCAATCAATGAATCAATGTGTTGAAAAGACATACTAAACTATTCAACAGGGTTTTAGGACTACTGCATTGGATGGCATGTTAGAAGAGCATTTGGCTTTAGGACATCTCCAGGAAAAACATATACTTATTCTTTAGTTATTAAAGTTCTTTTTCCCTATACACATGTAGGAAGAGATGAGCAAATGTCAAAAAAACAAGTGATCAGATACTAGAGGTAGATAGCCAGAAAGAGACAAATCAGAGAATTAAGTGGCAAAAATATTAAATATTATAAGGTAGTCAATAAAACAAGTACTACTGTGAGTGGCAGAACTACTGAAGCTTGGTTTCCTATGGATTTTGTCTCATGGTTGAATTCATTGGCCTCAAGATATGAACTCCAGCCAAAGGTTTTCTATGGTTACAGGCATTTATCGTGTTTTTATTCCAAGTGATTTTTCTGGGGCTTCATAAACATGAGTTCACCCTGTAGCCACTATTTTACTGAAGGCATTCTATCTGGCCATTAATTTTCATATAAAATTGTGGGACTGTTATATCTTAGAGTGTCTTTATCCTTTGTCCAATTTGGTTGGCCAGTCTACACTGGGCAGCTGATTCAAAAGCTGTGGGATATGGGCAAACAAATATTCTGGACATCTATGCCGTATTTTCTTAACAAATGAGGCTACCTCTCCCCCCTGAATGTAAACACATGTGTATGTAAAGGTGCATATTGTATAAATCCAAACATGAATGAAATAGAGGTGAGAGAAAAAAACAATTAAGAATCTATACGAACATGCTCTGCTTCGGGTGCAGTGACAAAAGGCAGCAAAGGGCAGTACCTGTTAAAAGCAGTTCAAAGGAATGCCCTTTGCAGCTTTCACAGTGAGATATCCTATTTAACTTTCATACTGTGGTTTAATTCTGACGTCATAACTAAATTTACAGGAAAAGCTTTTGTGAAGGGTATCGCAGATTTTCAGTAAGCCTTTTTGTGACAGACCATTACCTAAACTAAAAACAGCAGGAATCTGACGTATAGCAACATGAAAATAGGTAAAGAGAATTTCCAATGGTTCTTAAGGCTTGTTTCTGGGTCTTGCTAAACATGAGTTTATGCTATAGCCTTTCTCTTGCTGCAGGTACTCTATTTAGCCTTTTTTTTTTTCCCCATAAAAACAGTAATATAGTACCTTTACGATCTTCCTGACAGTCTTTTTGTCAACTATTACTACAGGTACAATGAAAGATTCAGCTTGATTTGCTCATGGAAGAAAGTGGATACTATGGGTGGACCATAGAGACTCCACAAGGTCATCTGCCAGGCTCTTCCAGTCCTTCATTGTCTTTTGAGTGCAGAGGCATTGCCTAATGTCCACCTGAAGTTTCCATGCTGCAATTTAAGTCTGTTACTTTTTGTCCTGTCTTTCTTTTCCTGTCTTTGGGTATGGATTATAGCGTGCCCTCATTCCTTTAGCAGCAGCCTTTCATGTTTGTGTCCTTATGCCAAGTGGAGCCTCTATTTGCTGTCACATAAGGCAAAAATCCTAATCTTTCCAGGGATTCCTCCACCTCTAAGAACTCTGGAATATGTACTGTCATCTATTGCATTCCCTCTTCTATGTAATGATGACTGAAGCACTGAAGTGTGGGATATAATTAAAGCAAGTGTGATATTTAGAGAAAAACGGACAAAATTCTTGTTTTTGTTTGCAGCTATTGAAAAGCTTGTCTTGTTAATTTTTTTAAAAATCTCATTTTCACAAAGTGATTTCTTCTAATCTTCACCATCTGCATTACAAGTGTAGTCAGCAAGCTGAAATTAAAATATTTGCAACCTCTGCCCTTCAAATAGATGACAAACTTGAAAAGAATGTGTTCTAGTTAGAAAAAAACTACTGAAGAGTTCCTTTCTATTAATCTCTCCCCACTAAGGCAAAATATATACCCTTACTTAAAAAGAATATAAATAAATGTAATTAAACAACTTTTTCTGGTGAAATTTTATTTGTCTTCATCAGATCTTGGAGTGAGTGCTGATTTAAAAACCTCAGACTTTTTGCCAGATGGCAGTGCAATAGACATATTTCACAAGCCTCAAATCAGCAGAACATGCAGTATATTCCTGGAAAATTTGAAAGCCATTCTGTGCACATAGTACCTAGGTGACCTCTTCAGAGCTCAATAGAAAGATAGCATCTTAGGAACTAGCCACAGAACATTATTGGTAGGAGCATTTACAACATTATTCTACAGCATTTTCCTGCAGTGTGGCTTTCTTCTTTTAACCTTTGATAAGAAAATGCTAGTTGACTTTTAGGGAGAAAAATTGGCTCAGTGCATAGGGTTTTTAGAATTTCCACCATAAACATTTCTTACACCTTTGTCATTGTCATTTGAAAAGTCCAGTGACAGGTAATGGTACTGACTCTGTGCCCAGTACTGTACTCACTAGGAAGTGTTTTTGTTATAGTACAGGCTGTTCTGTTTTCTGGATCAGAAAGTTGCTGGTAAATTCCCTTCCTGTTAGCTGTATTTGAGTGATATTTTCTTTGAGGAAAAGAATCAATGCAAATGGTAATCCTTCAAAACAGCTGAGACAGCACTGCAAGCCAGAAGGCTGAAAAAATGTGAATCAACATTCTCTGATTTACCAGCGAGGTCCGTTCCTTCAGTGCAAGTATTTAATCTGCTGACAAGGAGATAAGGGACTTTGTACAGCTTAGAGACCAACCTAGTATCACAAATATGATACAAACAAGTGTACCTTTGGAAGTAATTGTAATGCACCATAATTAATATCTCCTCTATCTCCGGTCCTGTGCATACAGTTGTAAAAAATGCTGCAAGTTCTTACATATCAGTATGTGCAGGAAGAAAATGTTGTTCTGGAGTGTAAAAACCTTGCAGATTTTCTCACTCCCTGTTAAAAAGTCTGGAATTTTCATTCCGCAAATTGGCAAAAAAATAGGGTCAGATCCAGTTTTGTCCTAATCAAAGTCTACTCAAGTGCCCAACTGCCCACTTCATTTATTTCCCAACTGTATCCATTAGACAAAACTAGTAAGCATAATAAGAAATCAATTGAAAAATGCTTGCTTTCCATCTTCAAACTCATAATTTGTGAATTAATGATAGTTCTTTGTAATATATGAAAGATTTTCCTTTGTTTTATGATTTGGTGTTAAGTTATGAAACCCTGCATTGTGCAGGCTTGCTCCTGGCAAGAACCAGCTATGAAAAATGTCACTGATTATAACATGCACATTTTGTGTCCTAGTGATAACTTTGTTCTGATAACATTTTGAAAGCTTAATGAACTGTGGTACTTCTTAGCCTAGTAACTAGCAGAGACTTAGAAATAGGAATTAATAGTGTTTCTACTGGAAAGTCCAGGTCAGGGCTGAATAACTAAAAATAAGGAGTTTACCAACTCCAAGTGCAGTTTCTTCTATGCAAACTAATGTTAGAGCATTGCTCAGTTGAAGTATACAGGAAGTTTCATACTGGGTCAACTTTTATCAGGAGAAACAAAGTCCAGTTCATAAAAATGTCCCTACATATGCACTTATATACCCATGGCCATGTAAGTATTAGTGACATATTAATCAGATTTGGCTTTTTGCAGATGTAACCTAGTTTTCAGCTGGGAGACTGTCTCACTCCTTCCCTACCCTGAGCTATTGACAGTGAGTAGGCTAAGCAGCAGGTGGGGATGGGAAGAAAGCATATGTTCCTCCATTTCTGCAAAGTTTTTTTCCACATCTTTTCTTTAATTCTCTACCACTGATCTGTCTAGTGAATTTCCACTCCTCCCATACTAAACAGAAGATGGAGGCCTGTGGACAAGAGGGAATGAAATGGTGATAAAGTTTATGTGAAAATTTATAGACCTGCAAGGCAAGGTTGTAGGAAAGACAGTATATTTTATTAGAATAATTCATATAGTTGGGAAAAAACAGATGAGCTTTTGGGCATACAAGCCCTTCTTCAGTTCTGTGGAATGTTTGCACACATTTTGTTGAACAATTTCCGTTTCCATCTACTGAAGTAGTGCTTACCATCCATGGTTAACTTAAACTTGCCTTTAGCAAAGAACATGAATTCTTTTGAAAAACCCTAAATAAAACTGAGAAGAGTTGTATGGAAATTACTTTTCTTTTTAAAGTCTCTATAAGGTAGGTACAAGGTGAAGATCACAGCATGCTGGGTACTCTGTATGCACAGGGTACATGCACTCTGTGTGTACACTGTAGTTTTCCTCTTATAGTCGTAAGTATGTCATAGTTTTCACGTTACTCTTAAATGTAAAATTTGCTTCAAACAGCGGACTTCTCCACTGGGGTTATTAGTAGGATGCCAGTTCTAACTGGAGGTTAGCAGCATTGTCAGTGATCCACGTTAGGACTGTATTAAGGAGCTACAGCATTTCACGTTGGCCATGAGACATTTATCAGGTGGTAACTTCTAGCAGCTATAGACCTGGGCCAAATTCAAATGAATAACCTAGATGTGAAAGGCCATGTATCATGTTCAGTGAGCCAGTTGCCTGAAACTGTGGACTTAGTGATCCAGGACTAAATTAAATAGAAACAGTCCAATGAATGTCCAATTTTACTCAGTCATCCAAATATATTACAGCACTGAGGAGAGATATACCATGGTTGAGATAATTGTGACTTAATTTTCAGCCTTGTTGCTAAAGGCCATTTCTCTGGACATGATTACAAACATGTAGGAAAGCATTATTTGAAAGACAATTACTTTTATTTAACTCCAGACTGAAAGGGAAAGGAATTTATGATGTTTGTAACTGTTTGATGTTGTTTCTATAAAACGTGTTTGTTTCCATAAACAAGCACAAAATACATTCACATAGCAGTGTCAAAGAATTATTGCAAATCTGGCTTGGTTCTTCTTTTTAGACAAAACATAACAGCATAAGAGTGATGAACATCTGGGTGGCTTTCTGGTCAATTTTAGTTTTTCTTCTTAAATATCTGATGGCACACCTGGTCTTCACATGTCAGTTCCTACAGTATTAAAACAATTAGTAAGTATATAGTGGTACAAGTTGTATTTTGCATACACAGCAGATCCTACCAGAAATTACTACAACTAAGGCACTGCATTAAAAAGATATGCTTATGAAAAAGAGAACAGAAAGAATAGTGTGTTATATGTAACCAATCAGCTGGCATGCACCACATGTTTCAGTAATTAGATTTTGACACTTGAATTGAGCTCTAAGAAAAATACACATGAAAAATGCATAAAAATTGCTCTTTAATGAAAGACTTTTTCATGCTCTGTTTAAAACAATATACTGTAATAGTTTATAATTCACGTTACCTCATAGTTAATGAGAAGCAATGAAATAAGGAAATAAAAAAAAAAGGAGGATGCTTTTAAAAGATGAGGACATTTGCTTCAGATGTGCACCCAGCCACTTTTCAGGGACCGGAACAATAAACCATTTTTGCCCAATGTTGCAGCTGACCTCTTAAAGACTGGCACACCTGCACATTGCAATGCAGTCAGTTTGTCTTCTGATTAGCCAGCATTCCTGTGCCAAATAAGACTTTGAAGTTAGCTGAAGCTGGCTTTTTGGCTAGTTTGGTTGTAAGAACCTACTTGGTCTCTGTGTTTCCACCACTCAGCCTGAATCCTGTTGCCAGTATGTAGGACCTTTGTTAGGTCAGTTTTTGAATATATGTCAAAATAGAGTTGAAAAAGTGTACTGGACAATTGACTTTTAGTTAAGTGGAAGAGAGTGTTTTTTAATTAATTGCTTTGACTGTTCAAGCATACAGACTTGAGGCAATGCAGTTGGCCATACCAGCTATCTGTAGGGTAAACTTGCGAAAGGGTAGGTATCTAGATGCAAATCATGAGATAGAACAATGAGCTCTCATCCATAATCTTTCTGCACCCACCTATTGCGCCATCCGACATTGTCATGCTGATTTCTTAATTGCTCTCCCAAGAAACTCTGGAATCATTATCATTATGTATCTATTATTTTGAAATCTTTCTGGACTTCACTGACTGCTTATTTCCTGCACAGACTCTTCTGGCCTCTCTTGGTCTCACCTCATTTATCTTTGGGCTCCAGCTTACTAACTCAGATGTATGAATGTTTTGACTTTTTTATTGTACTAGCACAACATTATTGTGGTGTAGGTTGTTTGCAGGATCCTACTGAGTATCCAGAGGTTTCTGATCTGTATTACAGCATAGTATGCTAAAATTTTGTAGTGCTTCTTTCAGAACAAAAATTAATATTTTTCTTGCAGTCTGTCCCATACTGTTTGGTTTTTTGTTTTGTGTTTGTGTGGGTTTTTTTTCCTACAAGTGATTGTATAAGAAGGAGATGATGTTAGAGGTACAATGTAACAAGAAGGGTTAATAGCTGGAGGGTAGTGGACTGGAGCTAAAAACCCACTGCAGGGTTATGACTTAATTGGGAGCAGGTGGGAAGAAACTGAGTCTTCCTCAGTTGTAGCAAAGGGGGGGATTTCCTTAGAGTTCAGAGGTCAGAGCTGTCTAAATAAAGACCATCCTAACGAGAAGGAGTTACAAACCCTTTGAAATGGAAAACCGTACTTTGTTGCAGTCTCAATTATATGCTATGTATCTGTATAGCAGCCCTTACCAGATGCAGTAGGTCTCCTTCAATCCAGTGCTTCCAGCCCCTGTTTTTCTTTTCACCTTTTTGAACACATACCAGTTTGTCACCATCCCAGGTCACTAGTGTCTGCATGAATCAGATAATTAACTCGGATATGTTAACGAGAAGTTTATGAATACGTGAAAATAATACATATTTGCAGTGTTTTCACAAAACAATGGAAAGCCACAATTACAGTTGCTTCCTACCATTCCCCATCTTTGACCTAAAAAACCCCAAATCAACCATTCAACCAAAACCTAAATGCATTCAAGATGACAACAGTGTTTTGATGTGAAGTTTTTACAGTGCTTTGTGGTTATTTCCATATATTTCTTCACATACACAAATGTAAAGTGTTCATACTAACGAGTGATTTGCTGAGTGAATTAACAGATACTTGTGCTATGTGTACCAATTTTATTTTTCTTTTCTTGCTGTTTAAAGCCATTAATAACAAGATTATAAGGTTTCATGAACCTGGGGGCTTATACCAACTAGTGTCATGCTAACATGTTTTCGAGCTCTGCATAAAATTACAAGAGGAAGTATATGGTAATATAATCTCATACAATAAATTTATTCTTATATTTTCATGCACTTTCGCAAAAGATCTTTAAAGAGATATGATCATAAGCTGGACAATGTGCTCTAGCTGACCCTGCTTGAGCAGAGGGGTTGGACTAGGTAATCTCAGGAGCTTCCTTCCATCCTCAACCATTTCATGATTTGGTGTGATTCAGAGTCTATCAGTAATAAACAAGGTACTGGGTATGCAGACTCTTTTCCAGGAGAAGGATGACCATATCTGTAAGGAAGAGTTCTCTTTACAGGCTAAATTCTTTACTCAGATACACTAGAGTACACTCAGAGCAACTTTGTTTGAATTGTTCTAGATTTGAACCATTGTACTTTAGGGAGACATTTAACCATGTATCATAGGCAAATCCTCATCAGAGACCAGTTACAGTCAGTGGAAGTTCAGTTATTAAAAAGCTCCAAGAGTATCGTGAGCTTAATTCATTTTCTAGTTCAGTGCTGGATGATGTATTTCTCTTATGAGGGAGCTTTCTATTAATAACAAGACAAAACTCATTCCATTTCAGTTAACTTCTTTCTTATTTACAGAATTTTTAAGCTACATGCTCTTTAAATTATCCATGCCCTCTTTACATTTAAACGCTGCCTAGCAGTTTTATTACCTTCATCTAACTTCAATGTGTTTGAGGCATTGTTTTGTTAATAAAATGACCGGAAAATTCTTTTAGAGCAGTCCAGAGAATAATGGCATGACATGCTTATGTTTTCCTTCTTCTCTTGTTAGAAAAAAATAATATAATTTGTTTAGAAAAGAATATTGGGCAAAAATTATTAAACCAGGTAGGGTTGTAATTGTACAAGCTGTGTTTCCTTCTCTCCTTCCAAATAATTGGTAATGAAGAGGAAAATCTGCAAGTGAAATGATTTTGCACAGAAAGGCGATGGCTTTGATAGTGGTGAAGAGCACTAGAGGAGCATTAGTCTATGGATTTAAGCCGTGATGCAACTGATGAGTCCTTAGATCCTTACTAATGCCTTCAACTGATCTAAAGAGATGTGGGAGCAATGTTTTAAAGCATAAACTCTTTCACGGGAATATGTCCCTCCCAGTGCTTATTGGAGAAAGTGATAGGAAGAAAATTTAGAGAGAGGGATATTCAGGATACCAGAAAAAAGTGGTGGTTATTATTTGATGGCTTGCAGCGCTGTGAATGAGTAATAATTTGAAAGAAGTCATAGGAATTACACTGCACAAAGTTAGTTTGAGAATGAAAAGTGATCTGTAGTGAAAAAACAATGTCTCCGGTGAAGGATGATATGAATAATGTAAATGTAAACATGTCCTTTCTGCTGCCACTTTCCTGTGGCAATTGCCAAAACAAAACAGGTCTTGTTGACAGTGAGGTTTGATCTCAGCTTCTCGGAGTTTGGCAACAAATTCTGAAGTCTTGTTTATTGAGAATATACTGATGGAAAAGACAGCATATGTTTGGAGAAGAGCAAGAGAGCTGAGAGCTGAGTGGAAGAATAAAACTGTGCTAATGGGCAGAAGAGTTGATGTGGGTAGATTCAGTGAATGATGACAAAGGCAGGTGATGCTAGGTTAGCAAGAGTCTGAAGGGGGCAAACAGTGGAAATCTACTGGCCTTTCTACCTTGGAAAATCTTGCTTAAGTATTTTAAGGGTGAGAAGAGAGTAAAACAGAGGCATTATTGATACAGAAACATGAAGCTGAATTCAGTAAGTGAATTTAATTAGTGCTTGTACATATTCTTTTCCTCACTGACTTCCCTGATACAGCCTTGTTTGAATGCCTCACGGGAACAGACTTACTAGCTGACTGTCTGTCGTAGGAGGTAGGCACGGGCTAACACACAATATAGTCCTTGATCCAAACGTCACTTGTCCACATATCTCACTGAAAGGTGTCTGAACATATGCCCACGGTTTCCTAGGGGAATTTTGAGGTCATTCAAGGTTGAGGTTACTCCTATAATCCTAAAGATATTAAAGCATGCACTGCAGGGCCTCCTTGCCTGTCTACCATTGCCAGTAGGCCTGCCACCCATATCAGTGGTAGCTTTAGCTCATGTTTTTTTCTTGTCCCTTCCCAAAGCTTCCTTAACATTAATCGCTGAGTGCAGGTTTATTTTTAATAGTGTCCAGCTGTTAAACTGTCCATCTGAAGTTGAGCAGGCTCAGATTAAAAATGCAGTGTGAACCTAGCCATTCAGGACTGAAAATTTATATTGAGAGAGAGAAAGTCCTAAATTCAAAGGGATGAATTTACAGTTTCATTAAAGAAGATTCATAGGTAAAAATACAGTTTTGCAACTTTCTAAATATATAAAGGTGTATCATAGAAAAGCTGGAAAAAACCCTGCTAGAAAACCCTGTAATTAATGGTTGTCCTCATGTGTCTGAGTAATGATTTGCATTTATAATAAATGCTTGTAGCATTAAAGAAAACTGTCTCAAGATGCAAATTATTTCTGCTTTATGAAAATCCTCCGACGTCTGTAAGATATTGGTGGGGTTTTTTCATTTATTCAGCTGATTTTTGGAACTGCTCACTCCTGGTGCTGACTGTAGTGTAAATATATCAGGTATTGAATTTTTACCTTTACCACTCGGTTATCCAGTCCTTTGGTATGTTCCTCAAACTCCACTCCCACAGTGTAATTCAGTTCATAGTTTCTGAAAGTACTGAGTGTTTTTGTTTTAAAATTATCTCCATCTTGAATAATCTCCTTTGTTTGTTTCAAGTGTTTTGCAATCTTACGAGTTGTAAAATCAATATCTGCCAAAAAACAGGAAAGAGGATATTCCAATGAATATTCCAATGTTTGTATAAAAAACCACAGCACTTGAATTTACACATAATATAAACCCAAAACATTTTATGTGGCACATAGTTCCATAAATGATGCCTTTACCTGCAACATTTTGCAGATAAAAAGATAATTTCAAATAAAAATAATCTTGTGTTTGCAAGTGGACTTTCAGTTTGAGGGTCTTCCACTGATTATAAATTTATTTATTAACAGGGTATCTGTGGGAAAGTTGTGAGCAGAGCTACAGCGTACAACCAGTAGTGCATAGATGCTGGCATGTTAAATCACCTGAATCTCCAGGTTTTTTGGAGAATGTGAAACAACAGGGGCTACTAAGACTGACATTGCCTTTTTGGCCTCACTCACACATGAAGCTGTGGGATGCCAGGAGTGCTATTACCATCTTATGCTTGGGAGCCATTTCCTTTTCTAAGCATGCAGTGTAAATCATGTAGCTCTTAGGCATATGAGGGTACTGATACGTGTCCTGAAGGGTTACAAATGTTGTCCACCCCCAAAAGAAGGATCTCAGAGTAACATTCCTTTTCAGAAAATGAGCATGTTAGAATGAGTATGTAATTAAGGGATTTTGGCATGTTACTTTTATGATGAATTTATAGTCTGTGGGAGTATAGAAGAGGTTAATTAATTAATTTAAAAATAATAAAAATTATACTAATGAATAAAAAAGAAACCATGAAATAAAAGCCTGACATCCATTATTGTTAGATGGCAGACACAGAAATAAATTGTAGTTTAGATGTTAAGGGGAGACAAATTCAAAGTCAAAAAAGTATCAAACTACACCATTTGACAGTTCCTGTTTAATATTCTGTCAACATTTTATGCAGTACTGATCTCCTTAAGATCCTTATTTTGTTCATGATGAAGACTAACATTATAATGTAAACAACTGCTTGCAACTGAGTGCATTGAAAGTTACCGAAAGGACAATATATATTACCGTGATGACAGTTTGCCCCATACAATCCACCTAATGCCAGCTGCATTACCATCTGCAATAAATATTTCTGGCCAGCTGGCAGTGAATCTTATTATGGTCCTATATGCAAATGAAATAATCTCACATGCTTCTGCAAGAGATTGAAAAATGGTTTTGGTTTGTTAGCCATTGTTAATCATTGTCAGCTCAGCAATGCCACATACTAATGGAGTCCTTTTTCTTTTGGTAGATTCATTATAGTACTTGTGAAGTACTAATCGAGTTGAGTAAGAAGATTGGCTTGAAAAAAATTGTAACTTTTTAACATGGGGAATAATGTTCTTGTTCAATATTTACATTCAAGACTCCTTGCGTATATTTTATCTGCTGTGGTGGATTACAGGTATCACTGGGTCTGATTTATAGCCAGGTAACATAAAATTTAGTTCTCTCTGAGGAAAAAAAAAGTCTAGACTTCTAAAGAAATGCTATTTCTGAGTAATATATTAGTCTTGTAGCTCCTGGAGAAAAATCAGGGGAGGTTTTATTAAAGCATGGTTTTCATAACTGCATTTTGAACAATACAAGCAATAAAAATGATATATTGTTCTATTATAGTAGATTAAAATACTTTGTAACACATTTATGATAAAATCTGGCTTAAAGTTTCTGGCTTAAAGGGCAAAACTATTCTTTAATTAAAGTATAGGTATGTGTATGCATTAATTAAAAGGACGGATGAATTTTAAAAAAACAAAACCTCAGTGTGCTTTGAATCTGAGTACTTTAATACTTAAAATATCAGCCACATGTAAAAGTGTGAGAAACAGAGCAGAAGAATATGTTTTCACCCTTTCCATGTAATTTCCATTCTGAGAATCACCTATAGCCATATGCATCTTTGCATTGTTTTTAGTTTTGGTTTTTTTTGGTAATTCATTGGCAGTTTTTAATTAGTAAAACTTAGAGTATATATATGCATGTATACACAAAAAATCATGGTGTCTTTATGAAGGGTCAGATCCAGACAACTGGTACAAAGAGCACCTTTACCCCAACCAGTTGCTGGCATTCTTATAGGGAAATTAGCTTGAAAATTTTATCAGAAATTTCAGTGAGTACCTCTCCAGTACAGCCTGCCTAGGGTAGGCAATGAATCAAAGCCTTTCCCAGTTCAAAGACATCTATATTGCATTCCTTATTCTAACACATTCTTCCTCTTTCTTTGTTTCAGGCTATTGAGTGGGTCAAGTTCTTTTATTCTCATGAACTGTTACTGTCTTTCTTTAAGTGGGCTTCCCAGACCCCATTGTAGGCTGAATCCATCCATTTTTCTCCCAATTTTCCCTGGGGATCAGAAGATCAGACAGTAATCAAAAATCCACTTCATTTAATAGTAACAAAGTCATAATTTATCCACTGACTGAAATGGTTCTAAGGATGCCAGTGAGATGCAGTGAGTAAGTGCTGTAGACCAGCTCATGCTAGTATTTATGGTACAAAAAGAATTCTAAAATTGGAAAATAGAGTACTTATTATAAAAGGATCAGAATATAAGGATGATAATAATTAAAGTTTATTTTAAAGCTCATATAATTAATATTTGTATTATGACAGTAAGACACTAAATTCTTATTGAATTTGAGTGAAAATCACAGTTTAAATTCTACATTGGGTAAATTAAAATTCAAAGAAATGCATGTTATTGACAGCTGGTATCCTTTTCCCTGAGTTTTTTCCTGAATATTAAGACAAACACAAATGAAAAGTTATAGCTCAATTGAAATAAACAATACAAGAATCTCATCTGATGATACCCCGGAAGGGAAGAAAGGAACAATAATGAAATGGCCACTACAACCAAATGAAAAGATACCACCATAATTACAAATCCTTTTAGAAAGGAAATATGCATACCACAAGTATTTAATTCACATCCTAAAAAATAAGGAAGGAATTCACCTAAAAAGTAAAGAGATTTTTTTTCAAGATAACTATCAAAAGAGAGTTATCAAATATGATGAAATTTATCGCTATGAAACAAGGCAGAACTAGAGCAGGATGACCATCATGACTGGTGGTTAAAGTAACACCCCACGGAAGTAAGTCAGGTCTTTGAGCAAAGAGCTGAGACAGGACTGAAGCAGACCCAAAGCAGAGAGAACTGGGCTAGAGGCAAGAATTGTAGGTAAGAACAGAAATTGAGGCAGGCAGTGAGAGAAGGTAGATGAAGATGGCCTGGAATAGCCGATTTGTGAAAACTAAGAGCTGACTTTGTATCATCCAGACCAACAGGCCCTGTTGGGGTCTGTTTTTTGCAGTTGTTTCTGCAAAAACAAGTCTGTTTCTTGCAGTTGGCATATTTAATGCTGAAATCACATTTCAGTTGCGTATAAAGTAATAATTATTCTTCATGCATAACTGTCAAACACCAGCACTCAAATCACTTCAGTTAGTGTATCTTTCTCCTGAAATTCATTATATTGGCATAACAATTCTTATTTTTTAAAAATCACTTTTTTTTTACCTCACAGGTGTATGTGTGTAGTATTTATAGACTTTCCTGAAGTTATTGAGCTTTTCTCCATAAATGCAAAGGCTAAAATCTATGAATAGTGAAACTTGCATTTCTCTCTTAAAAGAGTTGAAGCTCTGAGGAAATTATAAATATTTTCAATTGTTGTTGAACAATGCTGAGATTTTATTTTTATGTGCTTCTCTTTGAATCTGAACAGATAAATAAATAAGGGTTGATTGTTTTATGAGAGTAAAACAAGTAGAAAATCAGTTTAAAACATCAGATTTTTCATCCCTAAGTCAGTCACTAGTGTAGACATTGAGAATTACTTGAAAATTGCTAGATTTAGTTACCTGATTACTTTCCATGTGTTAGAATCTTCTTCCTAACAAATACATTTTCTTAGCTTGTGGAAGATGGCTATACAATGTACTCATTGATTTTGAACCACTGAATTGTTATCAAAATCTACATCTTTACAAGTAAATATTTTGGAATCTGAGGAAACAAGTGCTTTAGATCTCCATTAACTTGATGCAACATCTTTTGAACAAAGCACAAGAAGCCACAGGTCTGATCTCAACTTCTGATAAAAAGTGCAAGGTACTTTGACCTGAAAAAGCTCCTGTTTATCAGCAGCACTCTTACAGTGGTGTCTGCCACTGTAGAAAAGCAGAAAAATAAGGAGAGTAAATGCTGAACAGAAGATAGGAATCAATGACTACTACACAGAAAACAATGAGACATCTGGGAATGAAAAGCCCCTGAGGGCTACCAATTATAAGTGTAAAAATAAAATACAGGTTTGATTTTTGCCACACGCTAATTAATGATTCAGAGCCAGACAGTGTCCTCCAATCTAGGTTAAATTAACCAACTATAAGGACTATTTTTCTCGTATAAGTTTTATAGACATCCTGTGTGGTAAGGAAACAATGGTCCTTTATGCCTGTCATCTGTGATGTAGTAGAGCTGGGAGAAGATTCCCGATTCTAAAGTTTATACTTCTCATGTATATATAAATCTAACTCACAAACTTCTTGTGTTTTTTGGAATGTAGCTATATTACTGCAGTGGTAGAAACGTGGTAAGCGTTCTTTCAATGCCAATCCAGAGTATACTGAAGGAATTCTTGAGAAATGTTGATGTCTTCTATTATTTCTTCTTTCAGCAAATTACAGATCTACATCTCTGCTACCCTAAGTAGAGGAAGGATTTCCTGCACACTACTTGCATAATCATAATGACCTCGAGCAAAAGGTTTATGCCTTTACAAGAACAAAAATGCTTGAATGGCAATTTATATTGAAAATAATAGCTGCAGCAAAAGAAAACATTTCTGTCATAAAATTATCTTGTCATTACAAAAATTGAGTCTGTCAGTGTGGGGAAAAATAAATCTACAAACAACATAAACTTGATCTTGATATGAACTGACAAGAGTATTGCTTGCATTCAGTTAACAGTGTTTTGGTATTCTAGCATCTACGAAGAGTATACTTAATATCCTATCCAAGGGATACACAAACTGTAGCTATCAGGCTGCTAATGATAAAGAGGCTAACAAAGCAGTAAATAAAAGTTGCCTAAAAAGCAGAACATCTCTTTTTGCATGTACACATGTATCGTTCTCATCAATGATCATCATAGCCAAGTGAAATAAAGCTTACTTAACGATGTTAACATACGTTTAAGAACTCCTGTGACCTACGTCTCCTTGCTGTGTAAGGATGACTCCCACAAACTTTGTCAGAAATATTTGCCCATTTATCTTTAAATGCTTTTATTGCCTTTACCATGCAACTGGTACATATAATTTCGACTAGTTCAAAGCACTAATTAAGTACTAAACACTATTGTTGCTTTGGTGATATGGAATATCCTATTCCTCTTTAACAGAGCCAACCAGGTTGTGGCTTGACTGTTACAGTAAGTATATACCAGGAATAAAAAAGGGCTTCTGTATCTGAAAACCTGTTGGCCTTTTTTTTCCCGCAACTGTATCTGTTTTTTCATTTATCTAAATAAAGACTAATATCTTTGGCTACAAGTCTTCTCTTGCTTATATACTTAGATCATTGTAATTATAAGTATGTTACAATTACTTGATTTTTTATGTGATTGCCAGAAACCCTTATGCCACAATGCACTTTACAGAAATATTCTCATTAATTTTTAGAGGGATTTTATTTATAGTTGAAACATTTTCTCTTTACCTCTATATAGTTAATATTTTTTCATTTACCTAAAGCAACCATGTAGCCTTCAAAGTTTTCATTCGTTTCCATTTCCCACGTCCCATTGTAATCAGCAGGCATGGTGGCAAGAGCTTAAAACCAACTTCAGGTTGAAAGGTGAGGCTGGAAACAGGATCTGCTAAGAGAATGTTTTATAAACCTTTTCCTATCTTTCTTTATAAGGGTTATGGTTTTCTAGATAATACAGTTTAAGGGTCAGAGTGATAAGCCTAGAAAACTTCGCTTTCATTAACAAAGTTCAGTTGAACAGCTGGCAGACAAGGAACACTTTCTGAAATATATAGTAATACAGGATATGATTTTACACTGACCTTTGTAAAGAACTACTAGCTATTACGGGATACGTTTGAAATAGATTGAACACAGTGGCAAATTTTACAACCCAGTTAAAGTTTCCAAGGTGAATTCTCTTTTTCAGTTCCTTTCTATGTGTCACATTTCCCTATGAAGAACCAGTCTTACAGAGCTGACACACCCAGAACTCCCATTTAAGACTGATGGAGGTCTTGAATGTGCAACAAATGCAAGGCAGGGCAGAAAAGTGAATATTTCTGTTGAAAATATTTTTGTTTTCCTTTGATTTTCAAAATTTCCTTTGATTTTCAAAATATCTGTATACCAATAGCTGTACTTATACCAACTGTACTTCCATATTTTTGTTTAAATTTAACAGCAAGTGTAACAAATGTAAAGTAAATGAAAATCAATCATAATTAGTATCAATCCTACCCTAAAAATTATTTTTTAATTACTCTGAAACATAGCAGTTTGTGTTACAAAGGTATTTTTCGTCCAGCAGCATTACATTGTTGTGGGGAAAAGCACAGATTTCAGTTGTGCAAATAAGCACATTTAGAACGGAATGGAGAATTTGGATGTGCAGTAGAACTTTATAGGAATTTAAAGTAAGCACTAAAAGCAAATTAATATAAGTCAAGGTTTTAAACTATTTGTCTTTAACTAGTCAAGATAACTTACAGATGGCTCTACAGATAAAATAACTGAAGTGATCAGGAGTCCAAAACTCCTTGCTTTTCTTTCTCTCTGCTTTCTTTTTATTTTTTTTTTAATGGGAATATTATTAAAAATTTTACTAGAAAAGTATTAAGGTCTAGAACTCTGACTCAGAAATAAATAAATTGAAGAGTTACTGATCTTCAAATTCCACAAAATCCCACAAATGAGGAAAAATTACAGAGGGATTAAGAAAGTAAAACCTAAAAAAAGTTGAGAGTTTCTGGGAGCTGAGTTCTTAAAATCACACCTTTGCATGATACTTAAGGAGCTAATTTAAGAGAACGAAAAGAAGTATCTTGATCTATATCTACAAGAGATATTAAGAGGGTTTCCAATCAGACATCAGACAAAAGCTTAAGGAACTGCAGTGACTGAAAGTTGAAGTTAGGTGAATTCCTATATGAATGCACATAGGAAGATATCTGCATTCTTAACTGTAGTTTGTCTATAGGCCAGTTTACCCAGGGAAATTGGTAATCACTGTTTGAAATCTTTAAATAGGCAGAGGGTGACTCTTTAAAACATATGCCTCATTTCAAGCACGATTTATTGGGCTGAACACATCTATTTATATGTTTGCTTCCACTATAAGAATTTCTAAATGAAAAATATGAATGATGTTATGTTGAAAGAGAAATTTGAGAATTTTTGTGCTTAAAACATTGTTCTGTAGTGATTTTATGTAATACTTATGATTGCACAACCTATTTGCAAACCTCAAACCTATTGAGTTTGATTTTACATATATTTGTGTACTTTCTTTCTTTGCCGCCTCATTGCATCAACATTAATAAATACATTATTATTATTTATACATTTTATGTATATAGTCAAAGATTCTATAAAACTAAGAAAAAGAAAAGGTTATAATTCCCAAGTCAACCACTCACAACCACTCAAAATCAGCTGTGTAAGCAACATCAGTTCCCTTGTGCACACGCATCGTTATCTTTAACTGCATTATCACACTGTTTTTCCAACTGGAAGTTATTCTCTCCTTCATTGTACTAAAGGGACAATGTCCAATTTATAAGCAGGTACTCAGTGTTTTACCTTATATCTCCAAATACCTAGTGGTGAATCAGACTGAATGTCTACAATCACCCTCTAAAATCAGAGCTTATATTAGAAGCTCATGGTGAGAGATTTTATATGCTTATTGATTTTAGTTCTGAAGTAGTTTACTTCCTATATAGGAGTACTGTGTATTGCTGTAGATATGCAGAGCTAGGCACATTCAGAGAAAATTAATTATGAGATGAGACCATCCTTTACATATAAGGCCATAATTAATTAACAGCATACACATATAATTGCACAGGTTTTCACAATGATGCTTTGTTTATGCCCATCCCTTATTATTTGCTTAAATAGTTTTTTTTTCGGTGTGCATATTATGTAAACTACATATTAAGAATTCTCTAAGCACATGTTTATCCACCAGCCTGAAATAGCTCTTTTGAACCTTTTCAGGTAAATATGCAACTAGGAGGTTTACAGACACTAAACTGAACCAATCAAAGAACTGCTAAGTAGGGAGTTAATAAAGCATGGAATATTGACTTGACAGAGTTCTGTGATGCTTCATGAGCTTTTAAAGAGGGTTGTGTTAAGGTCCACAAAGAGAATTTTCACTTTATGAATCAGTATCTTGATAGGCAGTAAAACCTCTACCACAATCAAATGCCTGCCTAAATTGTATGGAGCCAAGAGACAGTACAGATGCTGTTGACACAATTTTTTTTAAAGCCCTATGTGGATAATTGTAAGTCTGCAGATCACTGACCCACTGTATCCTCAGCATTCTCTTGGGTCTGTGCCTTGCTAGTTATACTGACCTGCCTCTCGTCACATTTCAGCTTTAAAATTTTGACTTATTTTCCACTTCAAATCTTAGAAATTATTCTATTTGCTCTGTGTTTATTTATATACTGCATACATAGAGGCAAACTCTCAAAATGGCAAAATAATATTTCCTTCCTATGCCACGAGTATAAGTTTGGGGATATGAAAAAAAGGTGCTGTCTCCTCACAGTCATGATTATTTTGTTCTCAGCATCCTTTCCTTGCAAGACCACCAGTAAAATCTTGTATAGCATGTGAACCCTGGGAATGGGGGGAGGGAGGTGTTGTCTTCAGATTTTCCAATACGTATGTTAAAAACCAAAGCTCTGAGCTCATCACTTGTGTGTCAGGTTTCAACCCAGGGATAAGTTTTATGTCTGAGTAGCAAGACCTTGGAAATAAAGCAAAGTCATGAAAAATCAAAAGACTTTTGTTAAAAGCCTAAGGAACTTTTTCAGCCTTCTCTGTGAAGAAACGAAGATGACTTTTCTTGCCTCTGTCCTACAAATCAATATTGATTAGTGGCAGTTTGAAGCAAAACACCTCATAAAAAGAGCCTAGACTGACAAGATTGAAAAGTGAGGCCCAAATGTTCTTTCTGTGGAATGACTCAGCAGTCATGGATGCTACTTCTAACACTTGCCTCCAGTTCCTCTCACTATATCCGAGACCTGCCTGGAAGACAAATCCTATATGGGTAGCTGAACAAAGTTCAGCCTTCTTTCTATCTGAAAGAGCTGGTAGTGCACTCTCCTTGGGAAAGATGATGCTGTAAAGCACTGTTAGGAGCACTATATAAAGAACTGGTCAGACAGGATTTTTTCTGTAAAGTTTTGGGCATGGTATTTTGAGGAGACAGTAGCATGCTTCCCACTCTGTCCTTGCCTCGTTTAATTTTCCTTTTATATTATCTAATATGCATATATAACACAGGAGAAAAATGCCCTGCACTCCCCCGACCAGCCCCTACACTCTTCATGCTTGACAGCTGGGACTTTTACCTATAGTTATTTGGTTGTTTAACACTTCGAAATATGGCAAGCTGCGTAAGTTGTTCTTAGCAACTGAATTCCCCTGAAGGATTCAGACAGAAGCAGCATGGTCACAGACACCTATTATTATTTTTAACTTGCTAGCACATGTGCACTCACTAGGCTTATTTTTTTTTTTAAGAAAATTAATCACTTGAAATGTATTCAGTGATGGCTGCTACTGCAAAAACTGTCAGAGGTGCTATCTCACCAGGCTCAGGGCTCTGTTCAGCCCAAACACAAGTAGTCACATTATGACAACTAAAAGTAAGATGGAGGGCAGCAGTCCGCTTCTTGTCAGTATGTAAGATGGCTTGCAGGCCTTGGGGATTCAGCTGGGTGAAGATAGTTGTCAGCTACTGGGCAGAGAATTTACTAAGAAGTGGCAGGAGCAGTAGGAGAGACGTGTACAGCAGGAGAGGACAGAATCAAAAGGTGTTATTTGCAAAATGGGCTCAGCAAATAGCATTTGATTGCCCAGTTGTTAATGGTTGCCCTCCCCAGTGTCAAATGGCACTTTAACTACCTTGGATATCCCTAGCTTATAAGCTTTCTTGCCAGGTCAGATACAACTAGGTCTAACCAAGCCCGCCTCAGTGTCTTGGAGTTAATTAGAGTTTTGGCTTCTGACTCTTAAGCTTGCTTGCTTGTTCAGGTACAGAGAAGGAATGGAAGTTTGACCAGTTGTACATATGGTTATTGGCTAAACGCTTATTATTTAACATCAGTTCTCAGCTGATCATGCCAAAACAGAGATCTGCAGGAGCAAACTTTTTGTTGACACCTAAGAGAAGGGAGAATTCCTTCATTCACATCTCAGTAGACAAACATGTCTGACATCTTGTTGACAGAACAGTAGGGACAGGTTGCAAATGCTGTGGTAGCGTGAGGACGTACACATAGCTTGCAGTTATGCCAGTTTGGCACATTTCGTGTTTACCTTCAGTTTAAACAAAGATGCACAAAAGTATGTTTTTAATCACTTTTTTAAAAATAAAATAACTGGCTTTCTGCCATTGGATATTTTTTCTATTTTTTTGATTGACTGTTTGTCTTTGGTCATTCTTATCTTTCTTAGTCCATCTACTTTTGCTGATGAAGTTGGATACAGGTGTTACACACGTTATTAATTAGGAGCCTTCCTCCTCTCTAACTAAGGACTTTGGCTTAGCTCTTAGAGACTTCATAATGTCACTAGTGATCACGTTACTGAGTTTGATAATAATAAAAAATCATCCAGTGGATCCTACTGGCTTAAGAGCTCATTTTTATTAAAGTGGCTTGCATTACAAAAAATTATGCTGTAGAGAAGTAATAGCCAATGGAAAAAGCTGACCTTGATTTTCAAAATAAATGGGGAATACTGAATTTATTCATTCTATAATTCTCCTGAGCACTGAGTTCATGAAAGGCAGGTCCTGCTTGACCAACCTGATCTCCTTCTATGACCAGGTGACCCGCCTAGTGGATGAGGGAAAGGCTGTGGACGTTGTCTACCTGGACTTTAGTAAAGCCTTTGACAGCATCTCCCACAGCATTCTCCTGGAGAAACTGGCGGCTTGTGGCTTAGACAGGTTTACTCTTTGCTGGGTAAAGAACTGGCTGGATGGCCGAGCCCAGAGAGTTGAGGTGAACGGTGTTAAATCCGGCTGGCGGCCGGTCACAAGCGGTGTTCCCCAGGGCTCGGTTCTGGGGCCGGTGTTATTCAATACCTTTATAGATGATCTGGATGAGGGCATTGAGTGCTCCTCAGTAAGTTTGCAGATGACACCAAGCTGGGTGGGAGTGTTGATCTGCTGGAGGGTAGGAGGGCTCTGCAGAGGGATCTGGACAGGCTGCATCGATGGGCAGAGGTCAACTGTATGAGGTTTAATAAGGCCAAGTGCCGGGTCCTGCACTTCGGCCACAACAACCCCATGCAACGCTACAGGCTTGGGGAGGAGTGGCTGGAGAGCTGCCTGGCGGAAAGAGACCTGGGGGTGCTGGTTGACAGCCGGCTGAACATGAGCCAGCAGTGTGCCCAGGTGGCCAAGAAGGCCAACAGCGTCCTGGCCTGTATCAGCAATAGTGTGGCCAGCAGGAGTAGGGCAGTGATCGTGCCCCTGTACTCGGCACTGGTGAGGCTGCAGATTGAATCCTGTGTTCAGTTTTGGGCCCCTCACTACAAGAAGGACGCTGAGGTGCTGGAGCGTGTCCAGAGAAGGGCAATGAAGCTGGTGAGGGGTCTGGAGCACAAGTCTTATGGGGAGCACCTGAGGGAACTGGGGGTGTTCAGTCTGGAGAAGAGGAGACTGAGGGGAGACCTTATCGCTCTCTACAACTACCTGAAAGGGGGTTGTGGCGACGAGGGCGCTGGTCTCTTCTCCCAAGTAACTAGTGACAGGACAAGAGGAAATGGCCTCAAGTTGCGCCAGGGGAGGTTTAGATTGGATATTAGGAAAAATTTCTTCACTGAGAGGGTGGTCAAGCATTGGAACAGGCTGCCCAGGGAGGTGGTGGAGTCGCCATCTCTGGAAGTGTTCAAAAAACGTGTGGATGTGGCGCTTCAGGACATGGTTTAGGGAACTTGGTGGCGCTGGATTAATGGTTGGACTTGATGATCTTGAAAGTCCTTTCCAACCTTAGTGATTCTGTGATTCTGTGATTCAATGCTCTTTATCCATAGGCTTGAAGGAAGCAGGTAAAAGTCATTAGCCTTTGTAAAATCAGAAAAACTAAGGGAGCGACATGGTTTGGCGAAGGTCGTAAAATAAGCCACCAGTCAGAGCAAGTTAGCGAGTATAATCCTTTATGTTATCCACTAAAGCATGCTTCCTCCTGGGCTAACTTTAATGCAGATTGAAAACCTGAAGCCAGTTTAAGTGCTTTGTCATTGCCATTAAGGCTGCCTAAGTTTTCCCTTCAAAGATTTTTTCAGGATCTGAATTCCCTGCATGAGCTATGCATTAATATCTGTAACTGTAATCTATAACTTAATTGTATTTATTCTGTGGCAAAGTTTTGTAATTGCAACTGCCACGTCTTATCTTCATCAGATAAAGGTTGCATTACTCAGACATTGAACTGGAATACTGATTGATGGTTTTTGAAGTAAAAGAATCTATAGAAAGCAGTATGAGTTTTTTTCCTTGATGCTTCTATGACAAGCACAATTTAGCTAAGAAAATGTGTATCTCCTTTAGCTTGTTCATGCCTGACCGTAAAAGCTGAAATGTCATTTTAATGCAGGGCCTCATCCGTTAGAACAACATTTTAAAGAATCAATTTTGTCAAACAGAAATAGTCCTTTTACCTCATCTGGAGAACACCTTATAGGGATACTTTCAAATATCTTAGACCTCAAGTTTTCACATACCTCATCAGTGTTATAATATGATGATGGAAAGATTTTACTTACAGTTTTAGAATCCAGAGGAACAGAAAAAGTCATATCAGCTGTTGCAATTAGCACACAATTTTGAATTCACTGTAGCCATTTAGAAAAAGATTAAAACCATTCTTCTGATAGATTTAAGGACCTCAAGCCACTGTCCCAGAAGGACTGTAAATTAGGTCTGGATATATTGATAAAAACTCACAATAATATTCTGCCTCTTTGTTTTCTTTCACTATGTTGCTACCAGTGTAGAGCAGTTACAGAACTGTTATCCTAGTCCTAGGAAAATTGTTAGAGAGGTGAGTGTATCTATTTCCCGAGTGCTTCCTTTTTGCCATAAATTGGTTTTACTGCTTCAGCTAGAAAACATTACTAGCTCAGTAACCCAGAAGCAAAATCTTCTAGGTAACTGAATGCTATCATCCTGTGTTGTTGCATATCTCTTAGAACGTAGGCATAAGTCTCTATTTCCTGTTGATTAAGGCATGCTCTGTGTTGTAAATCTCATAAATTTATTCCTCTCACAGGGCTGTACGGTTATTCTTTTCTGCCTGCATCTCCAGCTCTACAGCAGCAGTCCTGATGTGGGTAAGGCTCTGGCTTCATTCTACCATATCTTATTTGAGAAACAAAGCCAGTGTCTAATTCTCCAATGCGTCCTGGGACTTACTAGAAAATAATTAGTTGTAGTAACAGTGGTGTTTAGATGTCTGTCTGTCCTTGTGATGAATTTCTGGCTTTAAATTGGCAGTTATTTGGTAGAAATAGTATTTAAGATGGAAATCTATAGTAATCCTGAAAAAAATGTAATTTGAAAAACCCAAAAATTGTCTGATGTATTTAAATGAATCGATATAATCTGTGTTACTAAAATGCAAATGCAACATACTTGACACTGCAAGATGGCTCTTCAAGCATGTATATTATCAATCAATTTAAGAATCATTGGTGGTGGGCCAAGCAATACAACTCAGGACACATTGCTGAAGCTAAGATTTCTCCCAGCCATCTGACAGGAGAGGTTCTTAATAGCAGTGGCACCATGTGGTTTCAGGAACTGGATGCACGTGCATGCAAAGCAGGGGGAAGGATTGTTTATATCTCATTTATTGATGTCTGCATTCAAACAGGGAATTGATAAATATGGTAATTTCAGTTTTCAGTAGAAAGTACCAAGTAGATTTAATATAGAAGAACGTACAAATGGAAATAACATTTCTTAAAATGTGTATTTTAGAAACAAATTTATAGATACATATATACATACATCTATATATATAAGTAACAGAATGGCAGACTGTCTTTCACTAGAAGAGTAAAAGAGAAGAGAAAAAGAATTAAACGAGGTGATATCCAAACTGAAAAACCGAGGCCTAAATATAATCTCAGATTAGGAAAGATTCCCGGAAATTCAGTCTCATGATCATGATGATACATTTCTCTAGTTTATATGTGAAAAGCAAGTTTACCAATTGATAAGGAGAGTTACTTTTGAGAGAGCATTTAAAAGTTACTTTTCCAAATTTCCATTAAAAGCTTCCTCAAAATGGTGTGAACTATACCAGTGAGTTTTTTCATATGCTACCTGGGGGAGGGAGGGAGGGAAGGGAGGAAGGAAAGAAGGGAGGGAGGAAAGAAGGGAGGGAGGAAGAGAGGGAAGGAAGGAAGAGAGGGAAGGAAGGAAGGAAGGAAGGAAGGAAGGAAGGAAGGAAGGAAGGAAGGAAGGAAGGAAGGAAGGAAGGAAGGAAGGAAGGAAGGAAGGAAGGAAGGAAGGAAGGAAGGAAGGAAGGAAGGAAGGAAGGAAGGAAGGAAGGAAGGAAGGAAGGAAGGAAGGAAGGAAGGAAGGAAGGAAGGAAGGGAGGGAGGGAGGGAGGGAGGGAGGGAAGGAGGGAGGGAGGGAGGGAGGGAGGGAAGGAGGGAGGGAGGGAGGAAGGAAGGAGGGAAAAGGAGGGAAATGGGAAAAAAGGAAAAGAATGGGAGGAAGGCAGGAAGAAGGAAGGAAAGAAAGAAGGAAAAAGAAAGAAAAAGTCCTTATTGACATATGTAAAAATATATTTTTATCTGTAATCCACTTTATAATTAGTATAACATCTTGCTTAGAATGTTGCCAAAAAGAATTTAAGGAAGCTGAATGAATAAGGCAGAACAACCCTATTTATCTCTGTCTTGCTAAAACTGTTTGGTACTTAGTGCAAAATGAAAGTATCCACTCTGATCTCTAGAGATTTTTCCCACTTACGTCTTTCAGACTATGTTTGAAGTTATAGTTATTAGTTGTTTGGCTTCACCTTGAGTGTATGGGAATTTCCAGATAATCTGAGATTCAAGCACAGAAAAAAAGCAACATGGAAGCAAGTATCTCCTTTTTATGAACATAGGCACAGACTATCAGGTATGTGAAAGCAGTGCAAGAGAAGTGTCAGCTTTGGCCCCTGTGATAGCAAGAATGAAAAAAGAGCATGAGCTGGGAAGTATTTCTTCAGTGCCATTAGACTCCTTAGGAGGAGTCTCCCTTCATGACAGTGGGAAAACAAAGTCCTGTGCTGAAATGAAATGTGTTGTAAAAATACAGAGATCTGAGTAGTTTTTTCTAACTCGCCAAACATAAACAAAAGTCTTTGTAGTAAGCTATATATCTGTTAGAATGATATTTATCATTCTAACAAAACTAGCCTTTGTTGCTAGTAAGAGACAACCCTGTCAGAGAAAAGAAAGTATATTGGTTATCAGAGTGTTGTGCTCCATTGCTTCCCAGTTGAAAGATGAACTTTTTGGGGCGAGAACTACTGCCTGAATTAGCTCTGTTATCAAGAGATTGCAACTAATGCATTTAAAGGGAGAAAAAAAAGTCTGTGAGAACAATATTCAACATGAGAGGGGAAAAAATAACCCTTTCTCCTCCTTGTGACTAATATAGCTACATCTTCAGCCAGCAGTTCTAAGGATTCAAACAGCACCATGTTGTAACAGTGACAGTGGCAAAGTACAGCATGGTTGTAAGGTAGATGACCCCCATCGATGGACAGTTGTGAAATTGCTTTAGGCCTGCCATTCATCGGAACATGCTCACCGTCTTTGAAGGCTGATTTGCTATCTCTGTTCAACAACGTATCTTTCACTTGTGAGTAAAGGTTATATTACTGCATGGCAATCAGAGGTATCTGAAGTTTCAAAGAAGACATAGTATCATTATTATAACCTTTTATATACTGTCTATTAAATGAATACTCATTTGACTGAGTCTCTAATGGGATGCTTTGAAAGTTCAGATTTATCAAAAGCAGCCCAAAACTGCTCCTCTTCCCCCCATTAATACATTTTTCATTAGTGTCTGACCACGCAGGCTGCTGAGTAATCTGCCTTTTATCTAGCCAGCACATCTACATAACTTTTTGCTTTCTGTCAGTGAGATAGCACTGTGTTTTAATAGTTTTTGTATCAAGGTAGAGATCTCAGTACCTTGCAGAATCCCATTCAAGCACATTTGCAATGGAGACAGTAGATTGAATTTAGATATCTAATTACTACAAGTAAAAGTATTTGCATTAATCTTAAACATGGAAGTACCTACTTTTGAAATTCTTGGTGCAATTACAGGAAGTTTTGCTATCCTTTCAAGGAAAAAAAAAAGAATGAAAAAAGTTCTTTTTCAGCAAATACTTTCACAGCAAAGAGATCCAATTATCAGCAAATAAGCGCCGAAATTACCATTGGGACAGCTTTACAAGGCTGAATCTTCTAAAAATAAGGAGCATTTGCACCAGAAAGGAAAGGAATATGAAGAAAGGGCAATCTTGCTTTGCTCAAGCTATTTCACAAACACTTTTTTTGTCCTATGAAATATACCTGTTGCACAACAGCATATAATGCGCTCCAAAAAAGTTGTAGTGAGTCCAGGAAGAGCTTTGCTTCACAAAGAAATATCTCTTATGATAAGTGCCCTTTTCTGTGGATACCTATTACCTTTATTTTTTCTGTTGAATTATACAGACATTTTTAGGAGGAGGAATTACTAGGAAAGATAAGTCGTCTGCCATCCTGTATTTCAGCACATGATCCAGTGTCTTGAGGTTTTATGCTTCAGAGATGAACTGTAGTGAACCTGTGGTCAGCTCTGTTATTGAAAGCTGTATTTATTTTGCTATTGATGATTTTGCTGTGGTGGGGCTTTTTTTTTGGTGTACATTGTGCAGGGGGGACTTAAAAGAGGAACAATGTTATTTGTTTTAATTGGGGATGTACTCTACATTTGCCTCCACTTCACTAAGATTTAGGCATTCCTGCTTCAAGTCTTTGGTGTCTGATGGCAGAATCTGATTAACATGAACTGATCTGATTTTTTTGTACTGAAAACCATTCACTTATTTCAGGGGAATATGTGATTGAGAAGGCAAGTAGATGTTCCTGAAGTTACACAAACTGGAGTGGGAAGTGCTGCATGACACTGGGCCACCTTTTCAAAGTATTTATGTGGCTGAAGAGGGAAAAAGGGTCTCCTAAAAAATCCACATGATATTCAAGCAAATTAGTTACTTATTATCTGTTAATTTTAACTAACAGGTAAACACCTGGTAAGGTTTTTGAGTGACCTTCAGCAGTTTAAGTGCCTATCTGTTTCTTTGGTCACCAAAACACATTTGGAAATATAGTCAAAAATTTATGCCATCATGCTGTGTTGGAAACAGAAAGGGAATTTTGTGTAATGTGATACTTCAAATGTCTACAAGGCAGACTTGCTGTGTGAGAAAAAAACATTATAAAGGATTGTACATATGTTGCAAAAAGCACTCTCTGAAATAATCCTACATAGGTTTTTGGGAGACATTTGCCTTGTGTTCCATTGCACAAAAGAAGACAAGGAAATTTTCTATGGAGATTTGTGGGTTTTTGGTCCTTAAGGAGCTGGAACCAGACTGTTCAGAGACTATTTTGCTATGGAACTCTGATGTTCTAATTATTTTCTCTTTTGCTTGATAGGGAATGAGTCATCTGTTTCAGCATCATTTAGGATGGTGTGAAATCTAGTTTGCAGTTCTTGTTTGTCTAGCTCCTAAGTCAGCCCCCGTGTCTGAAGCTGATCTCAGACAAAGTTGGTATGATGTGTTACTGCTGCAGCGTGTTGTGAAAGTCTGTTCTGTGCTTTCTGCTGTTTCTGAGGTATAATAGGTCTAAAACTCACAAGTAATTCTTTCAGAATTCTTTCAGAGTAATCTGTGAGCAGATCATAGGAACTGAGAAAGTACCTGTGTTTGTATTTGAAATAATGGCACATATGTGTTGCGACAAAGGAGTAGTGATTACTAGCTTTATAGCTGGTGGTATTTAGACCTTATGTTCCTCTTAAGGATTGCCCTGAGTAAGTAAGTGTCTCTAATAAAGGCTGGTATCAGTGATACAGTGGAGAGGACTGACGGCATTACAGTGAACTACATTGCTGTACCTAAAAATGAGTGTTTGGAAGAGCTACTTGGTAGTGTTTTTGAGTAAGTTCTTTGCTGTGTTGCTGTAACATATATAAAATGGCACTTTTCTCCCCTTTTCCTCTCCAAAAATAAACTTGGAAATGTCAGCATCAAGAATGGCAGCATGTTTCTTGACAGGATGAGTGAAAGATCACACAGTAATTTCACAGAACTACTACTGAAATGTGTTAACAACTTCTGTATGCCCTTAACATTCTCAGCTGGAGAGAAGTGTTGGAAATTGTAATGGTTATGGATAATAAGCATCAGTGTCTTGGTAAGAAAAGATAAATTGAATCATGCTGATTTAGAATTAGACAAGGGGAGCAATGAACTGCCGTGAGTCTTGTTGCACTTGATTGAATGTTAAATTTCAGGGAGCTCGCCTCATATGCTACAGTTCTAAGCCCTACCAAATTGTGATGGTGACGGCATTGCATTATAAATACCTCCTTTTTGTGGTAAGTGCACTGACTAGCACTTAAGAAAAATTTGGTGGGAACATCAGGATGGAGAGGGACCTTTCAGTTTAAGTGTAACTTCAAATTCCAGTACAATTTTGCGTTAGTTCTTTCTTCACCCTTTCTTGTATTTCAACTCAGCACTTCTGTACTGTTCCTTTGTGTAGCTGAAAGGGGAAGGGAAAGAAAGGCCAGCCAAACAGTTACAGGAAAGCTCTTAAAGTGATTCCCCAATGTTGATAAAAGCATTTTTTAGAACTGCACAACTTTGCAGTTTACTACTGATAATCATGCTCTGTATATTTCTGCACATGCGCAAACAAGTTCTAAATGTTAGCTACTCCATAATGCTTATGCACCCATAACTAACTGCTCATGCTTCTGCTCCAATCTTGAACTGTCAAATAGCTGAACATTTAAATAAAATATTTTAAATTTTAAATGCTCTTTTCACAGTATTGACCTTTCAATTTGCTCGGCATGAGAGTAGTGTTCTACCATAAGATAAATGGTCTCTTGTTATGTAAATAACTGTAGAGTCAATAACCACAGACCATTTCCCATCCTTCTTTCCTCCACTCCTTTAATAAGAATGTGGCCCTTGAAAGACGGAATTTTATACTGCCTCCACGGTATAGAAACTTAATCTTCAGGCAGTCCTGTTGAAGGGATTGGTGAAGAACTGAAATGCCATTCTGCTTAAGCGTTCAGTGTGGGTACTTATTATTAGCTATTAATGTAGAGAAAGTGCTTGCTCTGGTAATAAAACACACGTTATTGAAGGGACTCCACTTTTCCATGCACTTTTACTAGACAGGAGTAAATTACTTAAATAAACATTTGCTTTGAGGTTAAAAAACCTCCTTAAAATAGAAATAGCAGTACCACATAGGTAGTATGCCAAGACAAATGTGTTACTAATAGAGGATGAAAGGTTGAATAGCCATGAATCTGTTATGTGATTACAGACGAGACTGTCCAAAAAAGAATACAATATACTATGATGCATACTAGGAAGTTTTATTGATGTTGTACTGGAAAACTCTTGCTTTTTACTGTCCACTTAAATTTAATATAGTAGAGTCAACCAAATGATAGACATTGATGAAAGTGGATGTATCTAGTGGAGCACATCATTCACGCCATACCAGTCGACTATTACCCTCGACTTCTCAGTCCCATGAAAGACTCTTTAGGAATCTAATGCACCTTCTTGTTATAAGGTATTTGCCATTCAGCCCACTGATGCTCATTTTACAATAAAACGGTTACATACATCACAATGTATGTAACATAAGGAATTCTTTCCATCTTCATAGTTAGATCATCTTTCACAGTTAGACTGTTGTATAAATGTAGACTGCAACCCTAGTTCTTATCTCAGTTCCGGTTTCCATGGATTAGATTGTAAGAGTTGCTCTTAGTCCATGTGTTTCCATGGAGTATTTCAGCAGTATGGACTGAAACGGGAAAACTGTGATCTTCTGGTGTTTTAAGCAAAAGCCTTTAGGAACGAAAACAGTCATGTTTATACACTGGAATCAGCCTAGTGATTCTCTTAGAACACTTATCTTACTGAGATACTAGGGATAAAGAAAATCTGAGTGGCATGGACAAAATAGGGAATGGCTCTTTGGTATCTCTTGCAGTACAAGACCTAGGAGGTATTACATTATAGTAGCATGTAGCAGGTTCAAGCAAACAAAAAGAGGTGTTTTCTCAACAACTGACAAAGGCTGTTGTGTTTGTTAGAAGTTTACATTGATCTCAAAAGTGACTGGAGAGTTTTATGAGAGAAAAATATGGTGGAGGCTATTAAATACAGAGATAACATCTTCTGGCTTGAGCTAAAGATCAGTAAGGACTGGGACAACACTGTGGTAAAATGTTAGTCATATTATGTGGAAATCACAAAGGGTGGTGTTCTGCATACATGGCACTACAGAATATATCTGCAGATGAAATGCTCTAGCAACATTGAAGGCATTTCACAAGATTAATTAATACCATTCATTTCATAATATTAATTAATAGTTAAAATACATCCTTACGTAATGGAATCTGATATAATTTGTGTTCTTTTGTGCTAGCAAAATATTTTGGTATCTATTAAAAAATCCTGGATTTCTAGAAGACAGAAACAAAAAAATTAACAGTCCTTAGACATACATGTATTTTGTATAGATTAGATTTGCACTCATATCAAATATCCAGTCTTTAAGTACTGACATAAATGTTTTATACCTTTATTTGCCCCACTAAAATTAATATGTATGTTTTGAATTATTCATACAAAACAGAAAACAAATCATTTTCCAAATGAAAATGTCATCTGTACAGATTATGCTATTAGATCAAACATAATCAACTTGTTAAAAAATATTAGTGCTCTCCTCCTACTCTTAAAAGACCATCCTGATTTCTTTGCAGATCATGCCACTACAAAGGGTTCCAGTTCTGTACCTGATCCTTTGCATTTGCAGATACTTTACGCTTTTCAAATCCTACTGAAACTTCTTTCATGTTCTGCTCTGAAAGCCTTATTTCTTAATCATTGCATGTTCTAAGCACATAACCTGAATTAATCATTTTCCTGACATGGGTAGATCAGATGGTGAACAATCACAAATACCATGAAAAAGGCAGCTGAGGGTCACACTAAATGTTTAATCTTTATTGCTAAAATTGGTACCAAAACAGGTGGAGAGAAGAGGAAGTAGTCCTCATTAGGCTCTAAATACTTTGTTGGATGATGTTGGCTACCATCTGCTACCTTAAGTACTAGAACGGAGGGCAGTGTGTTGCCATGTATTAAGATTGTTGACTTCAAGGTTAGGCAGTTCCTCTCTTACATTTTAAACCTGATTTGCACATAGGTAGATAATAACATATGCACAGAGATGGACTGCACTTTTCCACCAGTATTCTAGAGGAGTAACATGTTAACTTCTAAATTGGCTGGGATTATACAACTGTTAACTAACTTGGAGAACTGTAAAATAATAATTGATAGTAAATCAGTAATTAGGCTTGGTGCTTAATATATTTACACTGTATTAGCTTCAGAGTGGAAACTAGCTGTTGCCTATGCCTCACGCTTTATGAAAGCATAATAGCAGATTAAACTAAGCCACAAATTCAGTACATTTATGATTGTACTGGCAGGCTTTTTTTTCCAAACTTGGTCTCCATTTTGGTGAAAACTATCCTGGGCCTCTGTGATTTCACAGTGTACTGTGAATACTTGCTAAAAGGCATGCAGCTTAAGGACTCCTACTATTTTTGTCAGTGGAGCCATCCTAAGATCTGGATAGTAGAAAATTGTCAACCAACTTATTTGTCCTCATTGATCTGAATACTAAAAATGGGGTTTTAGCTAAACAAACAAGGTTGTGCAGCAAGAGGTGGAAATAAGTGACGTAATACTGCAACTGCACCCACAAAAGTGAAACTTTAGAAAATATAATTATTGAGAGATCAGTGCTTGAGATATTTAATTTTAATTTCCAACTGCTACAAAAAAACTTAATGGCTGGTTTGTGTTCCTCTGTTCTGCCCAGAGGGCAATTTTAAATGTGTATAACCAAGGATCTGAGATCAAGCAAGTGGTCTTTTGCATTGATGTTGTCTTTAACTACAACTGAATGTACAAAAATTGTGCTTTATAGCTACTGCACTGGCTATAAGCCAGGAAGTCCCTTTTTGCAAATTTTCACCCAAAACTTGGGTTTATTTTTGAACATCTGCATGCGCCCTGCTTCAACTGTATAGGAAAGACTTTTGTAAAAACAATGAGGTTAGTGCTTCTCAGCAAGTACCTCCATGAAGCTCCCCCTTTAGGGGCTTTCTGAGGTCCCAGTGGCTTCCAGCCTAGAGTCATAGGCTTTTGGTAGTATGTTCTGGCACTGGAACTTGGTGCTATTGGAGAGTGCCACTAATGCGGTGTGCTCTTCTCCTCTTGGAAGCTGTATGAGAATTCATGGTGGGGATAAGCCCCAAATTTGTGTACTGTCCAAATGAGTGGAATGTCCTCTGCAGGACAGGGCAGAGCAGGAAAGGATAGAATCCAATTACTGGGAGCATTCCCTGGGGAAAAGTAAGCCTTGTATACAGCAAGGCAGATTCCAGTGAAAACAATTATAGGAATGTATGGAACAATCCTGAAATTTGGGTAGGGGCAAGGAGAGAAGGAAGGAATTATAAGAAAGCCAGTAGAAAACTAGCTGTATTCCAGACCTTCTTATTCAGACTATGCAACATTATTGGATAGTGAGTGAGTTGAAGGGAAAGAGGGAAGAGGAAGAGGAGGAAATTAGGGGAGCAGTAAGTTAATGGTAGGTTGAATACCCAGGACTGGAACAAATTTCAACATCTAAGCTGTAATCACTCTGATCTGCAAAGAAAGGACTGAATTTATGGGGTAGGAATACAGTAGCAGGATAAGAGAGAGATGCAAATCCAAACTTACGGATGCATTTCAAAGTAGATGTATCTTAAGTATAGGGGGCTTATAATGAAAAGATCCGCACAGTATTTCAACGATGTTGCAGAAAGTTGAAGTTGACATTATCAAACCAAAACTATTTTTTTTCCTGGAAAAATCAGGTGAATATCTGAGAAATTTTGGATGAGCTTATAACTATGGTACTGTTACGTACCTCAGGTAGAATACGTCTGTTTTATCCCTAATGTTTGTTTAATTCTCTGTATCTTCAGCAAAGCTAAGCAGGTTGCTCATAGCTGTATTACATATTACTGCTTCTATTTTCATAATAAGTCTGGCCATCCTGAACTTTCAGGCTCTGAATTTTGCTCTGTTGCACCATGCTTGCTAAAAACACGGTTATCTCTCTACTTCTTCCTTAAAGCTGAAACTTCATACGCACAACATGCCTTCATGTGCTATAAAGACAGCAAGTATGTATTCTTTCTGTGTATGCCATTCACTGAAAAGCCACAGAACTATAAAACATGATAGTCAGTTCCCCAGTCATCTTCAGAAGATCATACCCACCTAGAAAATGAACACAAAAGCCCAAATTGTGGGAACTGAAAAAGTAGAACAATCATGCTTGTGGAACACATTGGCCTTAATCTACTCTTCAGCTTTTGTCACCTCGAGTTTTCTGGATTGTGCATAACATGAAGACTGGATTTAACTTTTAGAAATGGTGAAATGCACCTTTTTGCCCTTCCATTCATACTGCTGCTGTAAGCACTGGTCTTTCCTTACAAAATTAAAAATGTCCATTATCTGGAAATAATACAGTTGTGCAGAAAAACAGGGTTGGTATTGGCAAACCATAGCTGAAATTCCGCGGAAGATCAATAAAATTAATATGAAATTTGATTCCTGAGTAGTAAGCAAATCTGGATATGAATTCACTGTGAAGGTCTTGGCTACTAAGTAGCTTTGAAAGTAGTCAGGGAGGCTGGTGTTTGTCAAGTAATTGTTGAATGTTATGCATTCAGTAAGCAGCTATTTTATGGAGGAAGTTTTAAGTTACATTTTATGATAACAAGTTGTTAAAGGTTTATGGAAACAGCATGGCTAATTTTATATGCATTATTTGGAGAGCATCATCATGGAAGCAATGAACGAACATAATTTCCTTTTCCAAGGGAAATGGTTGCTGCAGTAGAGATAAGAGGTTACAATTATAATGACAAGCAATTGAGATGATTTGAAGAGAATGTATTCAAAGTTAAATATTTCTGAAGTTTCTGTATTTTACGTATGTGAACTGCAGAAGTACTTTCTGAGCTTGCCTTCTTAGAAGCAGATTACATTGCTTCTGGTTGATAAGCCGTTAGTTATTAGTATGGTGCTAAATTTGCCCTTGTACCAAAGGACCCAAAGGGGAAAAGTTGTCTGTTTGATTACAATAATAATAGCTTTTAACAATTGGATGTGCTTAGCTAGATGTTAATTGATCCACTTACAACCTTCTGCAAAAAGAGTTTGTGAATGTTACACAAGGCTGCAGGGAGCTTCAGGCAAAAATTAGAAGACATCTGGTGAATTAAGGGTTATGAACTGCCAAGTTCTATTGAAGGAAAACTACATTTCAAAAAAGGTCTCAGTGATGAACTTTACAAAGAATAATGCAAAATTTAATTGTGGATAGTGGTGTGAACCATCTCTTGTAATAACCATTGTGTAATCTCAATTTTCACATGAGAAGGAATATTCAGGTGGTCTGAAAAAATTAAAATCTGTTACAAATGAGAAGTTGGAGTTCATACCTTATTTTCCATTGTTTTCTCGCTTTCCTTGGGGCTGAAGAGTTGAGAGATATCTGGAGGGTGTTCATGGTTATGAAATCAATAATTTAGAAACTTGAAGGAAAAACATTTCTGTGTCCAATAATCTTTCAAGAAAAACAAATGACTGATGCACTGAAATTTGGCAACTGGGATATCCCCGACCTTGTGTAAGGTGATAAATAATATTTTAAGTAGACAGCTATTTGCAATTTCACTTAAGCAGAGCAGTATTTTTAACCTGAGATACACAGGTTTCTGATCCTTTTCCCTCCCGCACAACCTGTCTCATTTAACTGTAACCAGTTTTGACTTGTCCCACTCCAAGTACAAGAAAACTTAGTCACCATAAACTGCTGGTCTGTATATCGGTCAGTTAGCTATGGAATCGTAGACAGATGTTAACCATCATTAAAACAGTCTTCCAAGAGAGAAAAACAGCTTCAGCATGTGTCTGATTGACTACGCTCAAGTATAATTCCCAGAGTCTTCCTGAGGCGTAAGGATTATGTATTGCCAAGAAAAAATTCTGAGGGAACCTGAAGTAAACAATTGCATTACATATGTCTGGAATTCTAAGTAGTATGAGCACAGCTGTTGCAACAGTAACACAAGAATTTACATGGACAGGGAGTATTTTTCACCTGTTTATCACAAGGGGATGCTTAAGGCTTCATGGGTAATATTTTCTGTGTACTTTCTGTTGTAAAGTAAAACCCAAAACTTTACAAAATTGAATTAGATGTCCATTGCAGCACATCTGGTGCTACACTTATAGTATGGTTGAAATACCATAGTTCAGATAGATAGTTTATCATCCCTGCTGTACTAACTCTATAGTTTACAACGACTGTTTCTGAACCTCCATTTCTTCATGTTAGACCAGGCTGCTAGCTTTTCTAAACAGGCTTAATAATAGTGCATATTTTAAAACTGTCTCTGGTTAGTAGAGAATGGCAGCATTTGTTCCCATTTACATGTCTAAAACTTCTCTCAGTCTCAGCACTGGTTCCCAAAGAAGGGAAAAGCAATGCTATGCACAGGAGTTGCAGCAGGGTAGGGAAAGGTATGTTCCCATTTTAGAATGACTTGGACTCTGCCATAGCAACTTCCCCACCCTTTAAGTCCCTGAAAATGGCTAATAACAGTTGTTACAGGAGACATTTGTAATACTGTGTCACGTGCTAAAGGTCTGACCCATCCAAACACCCCCTATCCTTGTGTCTTTTTGAACCTGATGTGAAGTGGTGATGCTAATTGTATATCCAGAGTGTTGATACACTGAAAATATGACAATTTGGTTTGCAAATTACTATTAATATAACTAGTGATTAAACCAGCATTGGAAACTGCTAGGCCAATGCTTTGTTATGCACTCAGACTGCATGAGAACATGAGGACTATGATGGGTCGTAAAAAAATCTGCAAATAAGTACAAAGCAATGCTAGTCGTATGTTTTGTGTGGTGTGTACACAATTATATACAGTTTCTGGCAGTGATCTTACTATCAGTTTCTCCAGAAGAAGAAAAGAAAAAGGAATGGGTAAATATTGGCTAATGCGTTTAGAAAAGAACTGCCCCTTGGCCATGCTTCCGTAGGTACTGTTTTTCCAGACTATTGATCCATACATTTACTTATTTTGAAAAATCAGATTTTTAGTTTTGGTAGAATACTTTCAGTGAAGTACTGCTCAGCTGGAGCTGATGGTAAAATTCTCACTGGCTTCCATGAAATCAGGATTTCAGTGTAAGCCACATACTACAGCTCTCATTTGCTTCCCTATAACTACAATTCAACATTTGAAAACAAGACTACCTGAAGCCCCTTTGCTAAGGCTATTGAAGGGTGATTTCCATTGTAAGTAAAAAATTAGCTTACAAGGTCTTAAACTCCAGTACCTTGTTTTGTACTAAAAAGTCCTATTTTGGTGTAGTCAGGAATTATGGTACGCACACATTTATAGTGTTTAGTATCTTTAATTGGCATTTCGAAAAATAGTTTTATTTGCAGCCATTTCTTGAAAATTATTTGTTAAAATATTTTATTCTAACTATACAGTTCTAATGTGATCTTCATTTCTGTGTTTGCTGTCGTCACTGATGATCATTACTACCATTTGGAGATCTGGTGGTAAGTCTGTAAATTCTACTGTTCTTCATTTCTGTATTGGCAGTAGGCTCATTGTACCTTCTTAAAGACCTGCTTACACTTGACTCCACACACTCTTATTTCCTAGGAAGAGAAAATAATAAAAAAATACAACTTTTACATAGGACACATGCATTATACATTCATGTGTGTCTCCAGCTTAATGTCAATCCACAATTTTCTATCAAATTAGATTGGGTAGCTTGTACGTATTTTAGCCTATTTTTAATCCTAAAAGAAACCAGCTGGTTTGGGTTTGTTTTCTGGTGAAAGATGGAGTAAGAGAAGTTGTTTTGGCATCTCAGATCTTAAAAGGGCCAAATATGTTCCTGGTGCATTATTCTCTATTTGCAGTGTGTGCAACTGCTAAGGTCTTTGAAATGGGCATTCTCTATTTTGGATACATAAAGAAGTTATTTGGGGATGGATTTGAATAACCAGTTCTGAATCTGCATGTTGATGACTGGTAGTTCAAACCTACAAAACTAGAAATCAGCTGAAAGCCCACTCTAGCAATACAGTGATCATGGCTAGAAAAGGACAGGTAGTTGGGTACAGAACATTTGATATAGGTCTATACATGACAGCACAGCAGTGAGTTTTGACTGAACTTGACCATACTGGATGCCTAGTGCTGTCTACTGTTCCTTTATGTTCCACAAGAGCTTCTCAGAAATCCCTACTTGCTAACCATTGGATCATCATGAACTGCGCATAAGCAGGTGCAGTGATGTTTACATCTTAGGCACTGATTTGTGAGGTCTACTGTTGTTTGCCTGATTTCACTGAAGATGCAGTTAATATTCTCCATTACTGAATCTATTTAGGTTAGACCTGAGAAGTGCACACAGTATGGGTGGGGATGTGTGGAGGTGTTGACCAGTTTTGGTGGAAGAAGAAAAAGGGGTGGAACTTCTTAAAGACAAAGGTTATGTGCGACCTAGCAGAAGGGATGTACTTTCTATTTCAAGATAAGACTTTTAATAAAGCTATCATAATATTTTGAGGAAACAGGAGGCAGAGTTTCCTGGGAAGTTATGCACATTTTCTTATGGGGGACTTTGATAAAATGACATATTAAAAAAACCTTACACTGAGTCAATAACCTTATCGGCATATGTTGCTAGTCCCTAGTAAGAGAAGGCGCTTCATGATGAATTGATGAAACAAGCAGACTGATAGAGTGATTTTAGTTAGGACCTCTTTTGTTCGCTTCTATATAGGTAACCCAGAAGAAGGAGTGTGCAATAAGGGCTAAGAGATCTGCTGACAGTGACAAAAACCTACAGAGCAGAAGCAATCAATACAATAGAAAAGGGCAATAAAACTCAAAAGGGAATGGAGAATGGTCAAATAAGTCACTCATATAAAATAGAATCTAAGGAGGAAAAAGAACTACAAAGTACAGACCATAGAATGAAATGAAGAAAATAGGAGGCGATAAACTACTAAAGGATGTGGTACTACTCTCTACAGAACTGTGGAAAGAATTAAATTAACACTTGGCTCATTGTGTAAAGTTCAATAGGATCATAAAGCTATCGAAGTATCAATTTTTTAGATGTAACTGCCCATTGTATCAAAGGACTCTCAAGAGTACAGGACTTAGTAATCTTAGCTGGTCAAAAATAAGATACTAAACGGGACTTTTTACTGTATGTTTAATGGAGAGAGTTACATTAACAAGGATTCAGAGAAATAAAGAGGGCAACTCTTGAAGTTCATTAAATATAAAAAGTGATAAAATCGAAATATTGGGGACTAGCCTCTAAAATACTCGGTTACTTCCTTTGCATGAAGTAATTTTGTACTGACTGTTGTGTACATGAGAGACAGATTGTGATAAATTGTACAAGTGCCAATGAGTGCATGGATGCCTGCATGAGTTGGCAGGTATGATACAGAACTCTTCACAGCCTTCTGAAAAGGCAGCGTCAGATCAGTCAGGTTTCCTTGGGGTACCTAAAGTGGCACTAGACACATATGCTTGAGCAACTGAATCTGAATTTATGACTTCTAAAATCAAACTCTTAACAGAGTCAAGTATAGAAAGTGGTCTGGCCTGGAGGTCCATGGCTAGGTTGTATGGCTAGAGCATGATGCAGGGTAAGGATAGCAGAAATCGGGGCTAAAGAAATTGGTGTTGGGGACGGGAAATGGGTAGAGATAATGACCGCGGAGCTGGCAAGAGACAGAAACCAGGATGCCCATACAGAGAAATCCAAGAGCAACTACTGCTATTGCTTCATGTATCTGCAGATGAGTGCAGCAAGGTATAAGTTAACTTCTAGACCAGACATTGAATGGCTAATTGCAACCTGCTTGCCAGCAGAGAATCTGAAAGTGCTGATGCTTGGTGTCATGGTACCAACTGTTGTGAAGCTGTGAGGCAGTGTGGAAATACTGTAGTGTGTTTGGGTATAGATAGAGGGAATATATACACACAAGAAATTCTGGAGTCTCCTTTTTATTGCTTCTCTCCTACTTTCATTAAGCCCATGACCTCATCTATAAAGTGATCATTTACACAATAACTTTCTCCCTACCGGCGTTATACCAAGTATGTAGTCCAGATGGTAGTATCTGTCATATACATTCCTTTCCCAAACTGGTTTCTGGGACTTCCAGTACTTCCTGAAAATTGCATTTAGTAATCAGGGGTTTGGGGTACTTTTGCAAAGATTTCATAACTCTTTCATAACTAACTGATTTTAGTATTTAGAGAACATCCATTTAGACTGTTGAACACTAATAGTACTGAACAGTGAACAGAAATGGAGGTTGGATTTTATCATCTCAACAGGAAGACTGCCTTTTACCCACATTGTTAAGAAAATGAGGATGCTATAAAAAGCTATGTGAGAAAAGAATAGGCATCTTCTTTCAGGTTCTGTTAACTTAGAAAGATAAAAAAAGATGATCTGAAAGAACATGACATTTCAAAAACTTAATTGCTGTTTTAGTTCTCTAGGCTATAATGCAGTCTGGCCTGTAATTATTTTAAAAGGACAATGGTGTATTTTCCTCTTACAGCTTCTTGTTGGCTGCATAATTTGACCAGATCCCATACTGCATATTTCAAAGACTGTATGAAGGACATTCTGTTAAATGTCTTCCTCAGTGTAAACATTTCAAACTGGTATGTCTGGACAGACAGTTAACACAGAAAGAGTACTGCTTTGAAATCAGGCAGTCTTTGTAAGGGACATAAAAGCATAATGGCTCCAAATGAAACTGTTGCTTTAGAAACAAGTCGAATGCTACACCAATACATAATTATGTCAAAGTAAACTAAGGTAACATAGCACATGGCCTGCTGCATTACATCTAACCATGTTAATAGAGTGGCATTTAAAACCTGTAACATGATCTTACCAGGTGCATTTCATTTCCTTCAATCCACTGGGTCCAACCACGACCTTCTTTTTCTCCATTCTGCACACAAAGAAGCTTATCTCCATCCCAAGATACGGTGGTCTAACAAAATAGACATATTCAATTTTACTGTAGTCTTCTCTGAAATGATGATTAGTTTCCGTAAAGCAAAACTTATCTCTTATATAATAAATTATTAATGTATCTCATAAGAAGAATAATCGTAGAGTGTTGCAACACTTAGGATAATTAAAAAAGAAAGGAGCCTAAATAGAAAGTTGCTGCCAAACTGCCTGTCCAAACCTGGAAGGATGAGATAAAGTTGTTTAAATGCAAGGAAAAGTACCATAAAAATAATTGTGTAAGAGCGCATTCCTCTCTCCCTGCTGACAAATACAGCAGCAGAAGGGATGTGCATCCTAATACTGTATTTGCAAAAGGAGCTGAAACCTTGAGATTGTTTGTTTTTTCCACCGTAAGGATTCCCCAGCTGCTCTACCTGAAAAAAGTACCCACCTACTGGCAGCTATGTATGAACATGGCTTTTACATCCTGAGCTGTTTTTTACCCATGTCTTAATCTGCCTTTCGTCACTGAGCAGAATAGTTTGGAATTATCAGCAAGCTGGTAACTTTGGCAGCATCCTGCTTTGTGTAACTGTAGCTGGAGAACTACTTGAGCCAGGACTGGCAGAACAAGAGTAAGGTGTTGCATGATTTGACATAGCACTTTTGTGAATATTGGTACTGTCCTGAGTAGTTCAGTGGAACTTGATTCATAAAACTACTTAAATGTATGAGGGTGCATCCTACAGCTTGTTACTCTGGTTAGTTGCCTTTCACATCTCCCTAAGAAAAAGAGAAGCAATACTCCATAAAATATTTAGAGGGAAGTGGAAGAACAGTGACAATTTGTGCCCAGTGAGGATAGTTTAACATCAGTATTAGCACATGGCTTTGAAACCAGCTTGTTTGAAGTGAATCTGCGGACTAAATATGGAATTACTGTCTACCTTGTAAAAGTCTTCAGCCACTGACTGTATGAGTAGTCAAATATGGAGAGAAGATTAATTCTGATCTATCATTAAAGGAAAACCTACTGCATCCATCCTCTGTAGTTTCTAGGAAATCAGCCTACATTTGTCATTCTGGAAACTAAAACCAGTTCAACATTCAAGAACTATGCAGCCTCAGTTATTTAATTTGTATATGTCACAAACAATTAATTCTTAAATTATAACCATGATAGCCACTATTTTTAAATGAGTACAGCCAGCAGTCTCTACCTCTGGGAAGCTTTAGACTAAACAAGCATGGAAAATGAATCACTAGAAAGAGTGCCAGCATAGATACTCATAAGCAAGGCATTGTTATTGATCCCATATAGTCTGTTTGCACCATATGGGGTCTCTGAAAGACAAACTCATGTGTCCTTGCTAAAAATCTCTCCAATCTGGAAAATGCATTCACAAATTCTTCTGTTCACTCTTGTAAAATGACGTATTTAAACCAAGTAGTAGATAAGATTTTTAAAAAGCCATATCCTTTTAATGTATAAAATGCTAATGCAGGAAGGAACAACACATTTGGGTAAAGCTGTAGTTAATGGAGTTATCATAATTTAAATTCTTTTCCGTATCTGTTCTAAATCTGTCGACACCCAGGTGCAGATAGAAGATAACAAATAATACTAGTCAAAGTGAAAAATGTTTAATTTATCAATTAACATATCTAAGAATATCTGATGATTCTAAAAAATGAATGTATCAGAAAATGAACATTATTTCCACCAATGACTTGTAGATGTGAGGGATACCGTGGAATGAAGCATTTGTATATGCAACTTTGCTTAGTAACTGCACTTATTTTTACCCACCGAGTATTAGCTCAGCATAGTGTAATCATTAGACTAGCTTAATAGTTAAATTTTGTGGGTTTAAATTTTTGTGAATTCAAAGGCAATACAGCATGATAAAGTAAGATCCAAATTTATTAGTACTGCTAATGTTCAAAGTCAGTTATGGAAGTTATTAGTCTTGATAATATTCACTAGCTTAGTACACTTGGGTGATTGAAATTGTTTCATCTCAGAAAACAACACACTTTTTTCTCTGGCTTTCTTGTTTTTCCAGTCAAGATTAGATATTGCTTTTGACAATTTGGTGATAACCACAAAGAGTATAATACCACAGACTGTTAACCAAGCTGTTTTATCAGCCAATATTCTCAGTTATCATCCTCTGCCTTCCCTTTGAGAAATATAAATACTGAAGCTATATGAGTAAACCATACAGTTTCCGATTTTTGTATGTGGCTATTTTGCTATGAAGGTTATAAAGGACAGAATATATTTCAGGAGAATATAATGTCCTCTTTGTTAGCAGAAACAACCCCTTTATGACAGTAAGATTAATCAGTAGCATTTTTATCTTTTCTTTCTTTAGGTTAAACTGTAATGTCTCATATAATAAAAGACACAACTAATACAGAAGATAGAAACTTCTCTTTTAACTCAGATTGAAACAGGTTCTTCCATTCCAAATATCTCTATTGAGACACACACTGAGTATTAGTTGAGGTTGGAGTTGCTATGACTGTTATATATGCACTGGCTGCTGCTATTAGTACAGCCTTTACCAACAGCTAAGATACAGCAATGCTTGCCTTAGAACATTTCCAAATATCTGAGTCAGAACATAATAACAATATTAAAAAAAACCCACTGTAGGGCAAATGTTGCTAAATATAATCTATTTTGTTGTATAGAAGAGCAAAGATTTATTTTTAAAGATTGGATCAAGATATTGCCATTGTATAATTCGGAGTCAAACACTTGCATTGACTAATAAAGCATGAACCTTTAGTTGCTGTTGTTTTCCTCTCCCGGCACGCACTTACTATCAAGATAAAGAAATGCTTTACCTTTTATGCAAAACAACTTTTCTTAAATAAGTAGGCTTTTATAGTTAACCTTGTTTGCCACCATTTTGATAATAGCATTACCTAAAGTTTGCTTGATTACAGAGATTGAGCTACTGCCTCGTATCTGGAATGACTGAAAATCTTTGCCAGGGTTTGGTGAGCACAGCATCCCCAGGCAGATAGTTCCTATTTGTCATCTTCCTCCACAAGCAAGAGGAGAAGTACACAAACTTTGAGGACACTGGAAACCTGGAGTTTCCTGACGGTAACAGAACCAGCTAGATGAAAATATAGTATTTCTCTAAAACTGAAGGCTCCTGCCTTTTTGAGCATCTTGTACTGCTTGTAAGATAAATGGAAGACTTAATTTATTCCTTTCAACTAGGCAGTACATAATCTAGTTTGTCATAAGTAAGCTTAAGTTTTGCTTACTTACTACCTGATCATACTTAAACCTAAGACAAATATTTCTTAGGTCAAATGCACATAATTCTGTAGGAAACTTTAATAGAAAATAGTGATGAATGCAATTAATCGATAGTGTGATTAAAAATATTGAAGGAGCATAAGAAAAGTTAATGGAGTGAGATAAATAAGGGTGAGTCTTGCCTCACTTTAACTTTTTGAGAAAAGTTCTAACCACCAATAGTGCACATCTTTTGGATTATATACTCTTTGTTCTTGAGGTGTAGTAATAGAGAATGGAGCTCCTCTGGGAGATGAAGAAGCCTTTGAAGCCTGAGGACACAAGATATGTTCAAATTTTCTTTGGTTTTATATGATTTCTGTAGTCTTACACTTTTTTTGTGTACTTAGATATTTTATTACTTGGCCATTCACATACTTTTGTTAGTGATTTAATCTCTTTGTGTTATGAAGATTTAAAAAAGATGCATAAAAATACCATCTTCCTGAAAATTAAAGAAGAAATTATATTGATTCTCATTACTGTTTTCAGCTGAGACAAGGTAGATTTATTAAATGAAATGTTTAGTAAAAACAAAACAAATTGACTATCTATTTGCATTTTCCCCTAGTAGCAGTAACAGTAGTGAAGTCTTGTAGAATTACAACAGGTATCTAGCTTCTAGTGGTAAGTCATATTGACCCACAGCCAGAGATGCTGATTTTTGTAAGTTACTGAAATAGCCATCAAACAATTTTATCAGAGAACTTTGCATTTCCCAGTGAGGTCTAACTGCAAAAACATTTGATGCTGTCTCTACACAATGTTTCTTATGCCCATGTTGGCTATTCCTATTGTGCTTCCTTGTGTCATGTGCTCTGTAGTTGAAGATACATAATATATTTTACAGGTGAATGAAAGAAAATAACTTTTTTTTTTAAAGTATTTCATCAACATTTTTGTTAATGCTACATAGATTTTCAACACATTGCATTTACAAATACAAATTGCAGCTGCCACCTTTCATCAAAAATATGTTATTGATCTCCCATCTGCAGGAGAAAAACAGCAGTACCAATTCTATTTTACTTCTCCTTCCCTTCAATGTTGTCTCTGTATTTGTGGTGCAGCAAATGACTTCAATGCTCTAAAACTGCACGACACACTCTGTGATCCATCTCAATCCAGTAATTCTCTGCTTATGAGAACGACCAGTCATTTTACAATTGTAATTATGAATTAAGAAGGATTAAACAATGGAAAGTAATTGTTTAGATCAGATGACACAGGAAAATCCGGTTTGAGCTGTGTCCTGTATTGCATTTACAAATAACACTAAAGAAAATATCCTAGAATTTTTTGTCAAACAGGGCAATGTATCCAAGAAGATATTTAATAGCTTCTCAAATTAAAGCACTTTCATCTGTACTAAATATCAAAGTGATACAAAAACTTCTGGTAAGCAATCTGCAGGGGAAATTTTCATCAAATGAAATGCTGATGGAATAAACTAATGTTGATACCACAGACAAAATCTAATGTAATTGTGAAGGGGCATTCTGTAGTGTTGTAGTCACTACCTATGACCTGTGTAGGAGGCAGGCTGCACACTGCTAACAGGAGAGCTACAACCATGTTTGTCATCCCTCCATCCTGTAACTCCTTCTATCTCATCAAATCTGCATCTGTCAGGTTGGTGACAGACGGATAAACTACTGAAAAAACAACAAACCCAACAGAAAAATTAGTGGTAGGATTCCTGGACTTTATCTCAAGATACTGTTGCTGGACAAAGGTTATACATACCTAGCCATCCTGTAGCTAGGTTGAATGATAAAGTCTATACCACCTTTCCTTCCCTTACTAACTTCCCTGTAGACTCACAAACCTAACCTCCCATTTAATCGTTCCTGGTTTTAGCCATGCGGCAACTCAAGTCCTAAAGTTAACTCACAGGAAATGGTTGGTAGAACAATCCAACTCATTTCTCAGCTGCTTGTTGGGCTGGCAGATACGGTGTCTCATAATAGGTATCTGTTGGCTACAGGACTCTGAAATGTGTTCATGCCATACAAACTTCCTCAGATAGTTACTGGAAGACAAGCTGGTTATAATGTGGGCATTCTGTACCTGACTGATAAGCTTATTGAAGTTCACTGTAGTCAAAAGATGAAAGACTTCCAGCAGCAGTATTTTGCTTCTACAATTGTTAGCATCTCCATTGTTGGCAAAGGGTCTTAGGATTCTATTGACAAATTTAAGATCAAAGGGTATGCTGTTGTCAGATGGGATCAGGTCTTAAATGTTCAAATTCCTTATTTTGAATCTTTGCTCGTAAGAACAATAAAGGAAAGCAATGGCTAGTGACATGTTCCAGGGAGCAGGAAAGTAAATGTGCCAAAGCTCCAGGCTATGCAGGTGACAATATGCGGGAGGAGGAGTAGAATCAATATTATGGACAATGCATAATATTTTATTTCTTAAGAACAGAGTTTGGTTTTTTTTCTTCTGTACACAAATAATAACAAAAATAGGAAGACTTGTGTATATCCTATGCCAGAAAAAGAAGTACAAACCAGCACACCCAATTCACTTTGTGCAAGGATCAAAATCGATTCTAAGACACTTACTGTTTAAATTAATGTGTATAATTGATTTATCCTCCGTGTAATTTTAGCAAAATGCAATTGTACATAACACTAATGATTTGTCATTCAGAATTGGATTTGGTATGTCTGGTTCCCAGGTGTTCAGATAATTCTTTGTGATTGCACTTTCTGCATTCATAACTCTCCAAGCTTTTTAGGATTCACAAAAAGCTGAAATGCTAAAGCCCATCCAAAACCACCTCCCCTACAGAGCTTCAGTATGTTAGTAGTGGTTTTGTAAATAACTGGCTCAAAGCTTCTGATCAGTCTCGTGTTTTAGACATGAATCCAACACTGCAAAATTTAAAGTTAATGACATCTTAAATTATGTGGCAAAAGGTTCTAGAGATCTCATTTGGTATTGCTGCACAAATGTGCTGAGCATATCACTTAAGGTAATAACCAGTGCATGCAGTGTGAAATAAGTCAGAATGAAGGCAACAGCTCCTCTTTACTGAGCCACTGAGACTGAATGTACCAGAGGTTTAGAGAGCCTGAGACAGATCCAAGAGTGGACCTCTGTTCTCTGGAATCTTGGGTTGAATGGAGGACTGTTCTTCCTCACTTGTGGACAGCAGTTTGTAAAAGGCCAGAGGTATCAACAGAAAACTACATGAAGACTACCTCCTTTTAAATTAACCCTCCCCAAAAGTCAGACATTAATCCAATGAGGAGCTGGGGAATTTACGGTACTGCAGAGAGGGCAGGCACTAGATTTGAGCAAAGACTAGTATATACACACAGGCAATGACATAAAAACACCTCCCAGCAACAGTGGTTCTAGAACAATGCTTGTTTCAACAAAGTATATAAGAAAATACTTACAAGCCAAAAAGGAAAGGACAGCATTTGAATAGGTAAAGAAACAAAATAGTTAAATCAGAGGGATCAAGTAAAGACATATTGCTGATCTTGCATCTTACTAGATGGGTGCAATTTATTTTGAGTCTTCTCACTCTGTGGGGGATCCCTACTGAAATTCCAAGTACTGGAATGTTCTTTGTTGGTTGTTTTTCTGGCAGCAAGTCTTCATTCCAATACCTACTCTAAACTAGATTAACAGCTGTGAATTCCATTTGTGGAACAGAGGAACCCTGCCTAAATAGTTAAATAAGCTTCATGAGCCATGTGATTTTATAACAGGGCTTTATTCTGACCTTGCAGCAGTATCAATCAAATTATGTCCAAAATAACTAAACTTCATTGCATTTTTCCTGAATACAAACTAGAGAGGAATCACTTTCACATTGGGCATGTTTGTTATTTAAAACAGAGCCATGATCAGTTCCAAACAGCTTACCTCCTTCCACTAGGATATGGCACATATAAGTAGCACTGGTTTCTGTGACAGAAGGGATTGCTCAGGTGCCTATGAACAATCCTCATGTGGCTGTCTTTCATAAACATTAAATGACTATATGTTTTCAGGAAGATACTTCATATGGAAAGATGTATGATAGATCTGATGAGTGAATTCTCCAACTGCCAAATTCGCTCACCCCACCCCGCCCAGCGAGTCTTAACTGTGACTGAAAGTTATATTAGTTCCAAGAATAGAACCCTAACCACCCATTTGATAACTTATCCACAGTTATATTCTGCTTGTATTCTGTTTTCGTTAACTAAATGGTTATAATGTATGATTTCCCACCTTCAGTTTCAAATTCTTCCTGTTTTATCTGTTTACCAGCCCCTAGCCATTGTCATTTCCTTTCCTGCTTCAAGGTAAGAATAAAATTACTATGCCAAAAAGCACAAGGCTCTGAATTACTGAAGCATCCTTCACTTGCTTAGCCAACTATTCAATTCTAATGCAACTAATGCTGCTTTCAGTTATCCAGGAAATTCTACTGTTCTATATTTAGAACACAGAACCTTCCTTGATTTTTCAAACAGATCACTTGCCTTTAGTCTCTGTCAAAAGATAGATTCACTCTGGATACTGTGAGCTAAAGCAATTCAGTCTCACTCAAATGCTTGAACAGCAGAGAAAAATTTTAATCCAAAAACTTTCTCTGACTTTAGCTGGAAAATTATTAGAAAAGTAAAAATTTTAGGGTAGTTAATTTTTCCATCTGAGCTACCCCATTCTCAATCTGCTTTAATTCATTGGGTGCAAAGACTTGGAACATGAAACTTCAGCCTTTGTTTCAGCCTTTAAGTTTTTTCCGTTAACTTCTTGATAAACTTTTGACTGATGTACTAAGAAAATACTGTGAAGGTACACAAGGCTAACTTTTCTGATTAGCATCAGATCCTGCCCTGTTCTGATGTTTACTGGTACATATTTCACATTGCAGATGTTTCCTCAGCTTCACTGTTTTTTACTGATGGTGAAAAAGGCACGCAAAATTATCTGGCGATGAATAGGATCTACTTTTGGAGATGGTTTTCAATTAATTATTGTTTTAATAAGGTCTTGCTTCTTTTGTGCACAGTAAGTTTTTTCCACAGTAAAGTTTATGTGCATGAAACAAGGTTTTATACTTAGTGCAATACCTGAGACCTTCACTAAATTAATCACAACTAGAGACTATAGAATTTATCTTTAAAATTGAAGAAATTTATAATAAGACTGGAGCTTCACTGAGAATGAAGATAGCAGATTCAAATACTCAGTTCAGGAAATACCAAAGCCATAGTTTAGCCATTTAACTTAACATTTCTGTCTTTGTACTCTATACAGTTAAAACCATGAACAAACTCTTCAAAGTAGAAGAAACTTTATTACATGGTCCAATTCAAACTTCACATCATATGAGAAAGAATGTAATACAATATTAATGTTTTAAACTTCTTTCCACACCATCTAATGTGCACCTTGTAACATCTGCAAAGAATAAAAGATGCTCCTGAATATGTAAACTTTCATTTTACCTTTGTAGTTCAAACTGACAAGTTTTTGATTTTTTTAACCCTAAAGTATAATTAAACTTGCAGAAACACATCTTTTACAAAGTTACCAAACAAATAGAGAAGCTCTTATTTAACTTTTATCTAGAAGAGAGTATCTCTGGGGGAAAGCCCCAGCAAAGCACAATACCATTATGGAGCTAGTGAATGCAGATGTCTGGTCTGCATTTCTTAAGAGACCAGGTTGTGCTGCAGCTTGCTCCATACATGGCTTCAGTAATGCTCAGAACACATTGAATATCAGCTGTCTTCTTGGAAGTACCTTGCACTGCGATTAGTGATCTCTCCTGTGTCCACACATCTGTGTGGTCAACTATCCTTTGGTTTTATAGAACAGAGAAATTGCATCTTTAATTAAACTAGCAGGGCTTTTCAGTTTCTCAAGATTCCAAAGTAGCAAATGTTCACTTCCCAACAGAAACAAAATCTTAAAGGAACTGATGTCACCAACTTCTGTTACCTATATCCCTTAAGAAAACAAAATCACCTAAAAACATGTTGCATACAAGAAAGGGACAGTTAAAGGTCAAAAAAAGGACGAACTGAAACTGCTAAGGTTTATCCAGCTCAATTAACTCACTGTTCCAGAAAGTTCAGACAGGCTTCCAGAAATGACTAACTATAAAAATGAAAAAATCCTAACTGAAATGAAGGAGGGGGCCTATAGTATCACAGGAGTATCAATACCTACTGTCAAACCTTCGACTTAACTGTAAAATAAGTATCAACAAAACTTTTAAACCTTTTCTCATCACAGACAATATTGATTTGGAATAATTGTAGTTACACTCTACCCTCACTCACAGACATGTTTTACAACTGAAAGGTGAACACACTTTCGGCGAATGATACACAAAATCTAACCTGTTCACGGTGCTAACATTATTTTTACTGATGTTAACTCTAGTTAGGTGATAAATTCTTCATTAAAAGAAAAGATTATCTATACCTATTGGATGCATTACTTCTAAGGTTATTTTGCTAGTCTCCTGATGATTGCTCTGCTATATAGATTAACGTTTAATGTGTAATTTGTCTTATCCATGTTACTTTGTACTTCTCATACACTGAGCTACTTGGATAAAACTTGCCCAGTGGTCTGCTCAGTCCACAATATAAATAACAGTAACTGATTGACAGTCTCTCCCATTACATAGATAGGCTATTAATGATTAAACCATTTATGGCATGCAGTTTCATAAGCTACAGATGAGAAAAGGAAATACCAAGAATGATATTCAACTTTTGCTTTTATGGTGGTTTTCTTCATAAGATCACTCAGGGAGTGGTCCAGTATCTCCTATTTCACCTCCATGACCCTTCTCTCACAGACTCTTTCTGGACTGTTAGAGTTCTTTTGTTGCTTAACAACTGCAAGTTTTTCCTGACATTATGGTTATCAGATTTGGGTAGAGAAAGACAGCTTTGAGAAAACTGAGGTCTCATGTAGAAAAGAAATCTTAAATCGAACTATAAAGTATGATACATTGCTACATGGCAAATAGAGAACCAGTGATCAGTGACCTGAACTGTATAGCTGCAGTTGGTATCTGTTGTTGGAGGCCATGAAGGGCCATGGAGGATTTCTGAAAGTTTTTGTAGAGTTACGTGCCTAAGTCATTCCTAACAAACCAAACAGTCAGGGTTAGTGAATACTCCTTGGGTTTTTCTGGAAAAGGCAAGAAGCTGCTGGTACCTTCTGCTTCCCAGGCTAAGTAAGCATTTTGCACTAAACAGCCAATAGATAAAATGTTTAAGCAACCCTTGGAAGTAGGGTTAACTAGGCTCCACTCCAAATCAAATAGCTGTTGTAGTGACTAGAATAATCTTTCTCAAATTTCTTCTTTCTGGTTCAACACTTTGAATTCTTCCCTGTCACTCAAATTGGGTAAAATTGGGTACAGAATTTTGGCCTATTACAAATAATGAAATATTTACGGTGTTTGTCAGGAAGTTGAGTTGCATGTTAAATCTATTCAGCATTTCAAAAGCAGAACTAGGCAAGGGACACATTTCCATGTCTTCTGAATCTGATTTTTCAGCACAGTGGTTGTCTGGCACATTTTGTAAGAACTCATTGCAGGTACATGCTACACAGCCCCAGAGCACTTCTTTCCACCATATACAGGATGTTGTAGTCCTCCTTTAGATGGAGTTTAATGGTATTTAAGTACAGATAATGCTTAGATGGAGACAGTTCTATACACACACAAACCAGTACTTCACTGACTCAAATATTGAGGACTTCAGGCATTTTTAGCGCTTGAGCAGATGTTTTGAAATGCAATTTCTAAGCACTTGGTCATTCTTACATATGGGGACTAGTGCCTGTCCCTGCAATCAGTGGACCTCCTTCACTGTAAAACATGACTCAGTGAAGAGATTCTGAGAGTCTGAACATAGATGTCTTTTTGACTAACAAATATCCCAGTAAAATTGAGTAATGTTTCACTGAAGTTACTATTCATTCATTGATAAAACTGGTTTGTCCCCCTGAGTAAAATTAGCATTCCTTTAATGTAAAGGCACGCTAAAAACTGTGTGCACATCCTGTCAAACTGAGAAGCACAGAAATAATTTTAGGAATAGCCACACAAAATGGTTAACAGACGTGGTCTGTGAAAGGCCTCAGATTATTCTTTTTTTTGTGTCCGTTGTTAAAGTTTAATTCTTACCATGCATTTCCGATCATCCACCCCAGCTAAATCCTCCACAAACTCCTTTCCTACATCAAATTCCATGATGTAGTTTCTAAAAGTGCTTAGCGTTTTAATGATCATATGATCCCCATTCTGAAGGATTTCTTTGTCAGGTTTTAGCAAGTTTGCTATTTTTCTTACAGCAACATTTACATCTGAAAAAGAAAAAGAATTATTTTAATCCAGAAAAGTCCACCACAAAAAGAAGCTTGTAGGTTTTGGAAGAACTAAAATGAACAAAGATAAATAAATGTCCAGATCTTTCAGGCCAGCTTCCTCACCAGAAAAAAAGTCCATAACCTAATTCTTTTAACTTAAGTAAGCTAATGTTCTGATTTTCTAATTATGTGGAATCCTAAAAAATACTACTTGTATTTGATGGTTAATAAGGCCTTCAATATTTATGTAGAAATACTAGCACTTTACATCAAATGCAAACACATAAAACTGCATTAAGTACATACTGTCTCTTTACCACACATTAAAAATTTTACTCTTTTTCAAATTATGGGTTTTTTTAAGTTTGAAATCTGCCACTTACCTTTTCAAGCTATGTAGTTTAATCTCTGTTAATGTAAGCTTCAAGATGGCAAAAAGTAGAGGCTGCTTAAGACAAAACAATTTTGCATAAGGCAATTCTTACAAGTGCATTCCTGAAAAGAATATTTCTCAAAAAAATGATTTATGATTGTACAAGAAAAAATAGATTAATATGAAGACTAAGGTTGCATTTATTGATAATTTATTAAAGAAACATGAAGGAAACCTTACCCAGCGCTTTCAGATACTCCTCAAAATTGTCATTGCTGACCATTTTCCAGTAACCATTGAAATCTGCAGGCATCCCTACTTTAGGCAATTGTCAAAATGAAAGTCTCAGAAGAGTGTGTGGATTCTGCACCACACAGCTCACTGCCTCTCTTTGTGGTGAGTTTGAACTCTGGTTTCTTTTATTTTTTTTAGACCATGTAGCTATGCAAGTCCTTCTAATCCGATTATTGTTGAAGTATTGCCTTTAAATCCTTCCACAAGGCCAAACCTCTGAGATTTATAATGACAGCAGGATGACTTGATTTAAACAGAACGAAACATTCACCTTCCATATAACTTCTGTAAGGGTACTGATTATCTGGAGATCCATTTTAACCATATTACTCTTCACTTTTCATGCCACTCAGAAAAAAACTTTTTAATTAGCTCTAGTTTAGGATATTAGCCAAAGCTATACAAGTGCTTGTGTGTTTGCTGAGATGAATCCTTCTTCCTTGAGTATGTTCCAGCTACTTTATGCCACCTTCTTTTCAGAAAACGATCATACAGACTCTTTCAGTGAAAGCAGTTTGTGTCTAGCATTACTTTAACTTGTTCCACAAGCTCCTTAATTGTAGAGAACTACCAGTGGAAGCTGTCTGGCCAGCTGAGGGATCAAAAAGGGCCAGTTAGGTAGAAACTTGTATTAAGAAGCAATGGTTAATTCTGTATATTGATAAATGGTACATCACTACTGAATGCATGCTTTCAGTTAATTTCAGCAACATTTAAACACAGAAGTAGCACTTTATAGAGATTCTATATTCTTTGAAGTTGTCTTCTGTCAAAAATGAGATAGACTGAATCAGCAGAATAGGCAACCAACATAGAAGAGAATGGATTTTTCTGGCTAACATTTGGGCTCAAATACTGAGACAGCCTCTCAGCAATTTTCATTTTCTGTGGATCAGAGAAGCAAAGAAACCCACTTTAAATCTGGGAGTGAGGACTGTCTGTCATTTCTGAATCTGGAGGCTTGGAAGCGACATGAATGGTGCATGCATTTTTAAGTGCTTCCATGAAAGAAAAATTTATTTCCATCTCTTGTCCAAACTGCTGAAACATAAAAAGTTATTCAGGGTGCTAAAAAGTTTAGCAGTAATACACATTTAAATATATATATGTAAAGAAAAGTTGTGGTTTATTTTGCTGCGTTAGAACAGTAAGGCATCTTCATGCTAAAATGTTGTAGGATTACAGAATTGCAATTCAGGAAAGTACTATGTTTAACTCAAGTATTACTGAGGATTAATATTTATTGTTAAGATCTTATTTCTTTTATTTTCACAAGGAAGCTGTTCTTTATACATTTTAAGCTATGCAGCTAAGCATCCCGATTTGCTAAAGCACTACCGTACACAAAAACATGAATTTAAAACACCACATGAATTCAAGAAATTTTGGGCAGATGTACTTTCCTCTCACTAACAAGAAACAACTTTCTCAAGAACCATACATGAAAAAAAGCCAGGTCTGTCCACTTCACACACTACAGACATCAGTCATTTAGTGGGTTTACTGTTGTGTTATGCAACTTCAGAGGCTGAAGCAAGTCACCTTCATTCTTCTGCTCACTCTCTTCTGTGTAGATATTATGGTGTGCAATGTAGGATATAACAGAATCTGGTATGAGATATTTTACACTTAATCCTCTGCACAAGGCATGGCGTATCTGTGTTGCACTGATTTCATTCTGAATCCATTCTTTCACCAGAAAGATATTGTGCTGAAATTTAGTTAAAAGGTCTGATTCATTGATATACTGAGCAGGATCAGAGCCAGCACGGCTAATACAGACTAAACCAAACTTTTCCACTATTTCTTTGATGTGTTCTTCCTTCCAGAGATTGGGTGTCTTAAATGTCTGTAGAAAATCAGCCCCACAGAGCAGCTTTAATTCTGGTAGAACTGCAAAGACAAAAGGAATTGAGAGGTTTCTATACTTGCACAGTTTTCTACGATGTTTATAATTAAAATCTGTTTTAACTTATCACCTTTTTTCCTTCTCTCTTTTTTTTTTTTTTTTTAATCATTTACCTTTACTCCAGTTTTCTTTTAAAAGGTTGCAAGAAAAGCTTGGATTTTATGTGTCTGGTCACAATTACTTTATCACCTACTTCATCATCACTGACAGCATATCAAATATTATCTGTACAATGTTAAAGGAGAATTATTCCTCCACTCAAGCAAGCCAAAAAGGGGAAGAAGCAAATAAAGGAGAGAATTATTTTAGCACAAAGACTAGACTTGGTTGAAACTGGCTACCACACCCAGCCTGCCCTGCTCACTTTGCTCAGGTACTGTGGGACCAAGCCCAGCTAGCGAGGCCCTTGCCTGCCACTGTGCTACCGCATACAGCTCCCCATCCCTTAGGGGATGCCCTACTGCATGCTGGCACACACACACAGTGTTTGCCTACTGTCACATTAGCCAGAGAACAACCTAGAATTTCGCCTGGGTTTGTGCACCTGTATCATCTAAAACATGACAGATTGTATCTAATCTAACTGCCCTTACTGGTATAATAAGCTAGTTAGTTGACCTATTAAGTCTTATTTTATTTTTAGAGATATTTGAACCAGCAGAATATTATATAGATAATATTTTGTGTCATGTTGCCATGGCATTTTTTTTCCAGTACAAAGAGATCTAAAGCCAAATTTGCTGTACCTTGAATAATGACCAAGAATGATACTTCACCAGTACATTTTTTTGGCCTTCTCTACATTTCTTATTTGTGGCACACTGCCTAAGCCCCAGTACAGAACTATCTCTTTCCTCAAAGTCTATTCTACAGCACTCATCATTATACCATCTGAGTATTTTACAAACATTGACTAGGTATTTTCACAGCCTTGCATTCATGTGAAGTGAAGGGGAAACCTGGAGGCACTGTCTCCATTTTACATTTATTCGTGATTGCAAACAGTTAGCACATCTGCAAGTCTTACACAAACACCTTAAATCAGTGACTTGAAAAATAAGAAACATACTAGTGATGATGCATGAAAAGCATACCTTCAGTGCCCTAAGACACACTCGATTTTGCAGAGGTTTAATATATACCATTGAGTTAACTACAGCAAGCATTTCTTCTCTTCTTACACCCCTCACTACATACCTTCCAACCCCTACAACAAAGAAGGCAGGGGTACTGCACTGCACCTTCCTGTCCTCGGAATGCAGCATTACTACAGAAGGAAGACAGTACAGGACAAGGCAATCTTGAAACATTCATGCCTGACAGAATCACCATAGACTGTCCACATGCTTAAAAATATAATTCTGGGGTTTTTTAGAGTTTATAATCACTGTATTTGGTAGGAATATGAAAATTTTGAAACAGCCCCCTCCCTCACAAACCACCCATTAAATTTTATTTTGATACCCACATCTGCAAGGTTGGAACCTTTACATTCAATGCTTTCATCTCTGACACTTGAGCTAGTGCAGAAGTACCTGCAAAAGTTATCTGTGATCTTTGTGTGGACCAGAGCTACAGGAGGCTGAGAGGAGACCTTGTCGCTCTCTACAACTACCTGAAAGGAGGTTGTGGTGAGGTGAGCGTTGGTCTTTTCTCTCAAGTAACCAGTGATAGGACGAGAGGAAATGGCCTCAAGTTGTGCCAGGGGAGGTTTAGACTGGATATTAGGAAAAATTTCTTTCCTGAGAGAGTGGCCAAACATTGGAACAGGCTGCCCAAGGAGGTGGTGGAGTCACCATCACTGGAAGTATTCAAAAAATGTGTAGACGTGGCACTTCAGGACATGGTTTAGGGGGCATGGTGGCGTTGGGTTGATGGTTGGGCTTGATGATCTTGAAGGTCTTTTCCAACCTTAATGATTCTGTGATTCTGTGAGTACAAAACTCTGAAAGAATGTCCCAGTTACTTCTGACAGCTGATGAACAACGAGACACCAAGAACCTTAGGATTCACACAACCCTGGAGGCTCTATCATGATAAAGCTCATCTTTTCTGCTTTATCCCTTCCAAGCTGTCCTCTTCTCACCTATCTCCTCATGCCAGTTCCAATCTTCTTGTCCTTCCATTCACAGATTCTACTCTTCCTTTCCAGTTCCTTGGCTCAGCTGTTTAGACTGTTTCCAGTCCCCTGCTTTCCAGAGCCTTACCTGGGTTTTATGTCACAGCTTGCTTTTTACTTAACAGCAGCCTCCACAATAAAACAGTACTCTGTCCCAAGCTGTATTAGGGCTAATATTACACCAGAGCTTTTATACTATTGATATGTTTTCTCTGAATGTACATGAATTGCAGTTCTAGGTTACTAGAAGCTAAATTAACAGATTGTAGGCTTTACAAAAAGGCCATCAATTTTACAAATACATCTCTGCATATCCCTACGTCTTCTGTGTCAATGAGAAAAATGTGTCTTTGGCCTTTCAAGGGCACTTTGCTAAATGATGATCTGCAGCTTCCACTATAGATAATGGTATAAAACCCAAATGGCTGCTGCAATTCTCAATTTTTTACTAAGTACAATAGCCTTTATTTTGGGCCATGATATATCTGGATGAGGGAAACTTCTGCTTGTTTTTGACTGGCGTAGCTCAGTCAATGACGGTGGACAAAAATTAATTGCAATTCCTTGAAGTGTTATCCAGGGTAAAATGAGAGGGTAAGCTAAAGGAGAAATAACTATTAACACAAAGTAAGTAGCTGGATTTCAGGTTTAATTAAGGGAGACTGCTATTGGAATATGCTAGGGAAAAGTATTCAAGAGGTGACAACAAAGTTGTACATGTAAGGCAACCGAGAGACTTGAAGTGCAGGGCATTAAATTAAAAATTAAATTAATACAATCAACCATCTCTTGTAAGTAGGACAAGAAATACTGCATATGAAGCTATATTTGGTGAATCAAGGAGGAATGGCAAATCCCTGGGCACTGAAAAACAGAGAAAAAGAACTCTGTAGTCTTGTCATTTTTATCTTCGTCCTGAATGACTAGCACCAATGAACTATTCTAAGTTTATTAAAACTGCAATCATTTGTCTATACCTCTCCTCAGTGAACCTTTTTATTTACAATATACATTAAAGTGACCTGATTATTTCACGTGGAAAAAAATAATGAGACTCAGCACCATGCAAAGAAGTCTTACAGTTTAGTAGGCATACATTTAGTAGAAAAATAGCATAGCAGTCCTGGTTAACAGGGGAGGTCCCAGAAGACTGGAGGCTTGCCAATGTGATGCCCGTCTACAAGAAAAGCAGGAAGGAGGATCCTGGGAACTACAGGCCTGTCAGCCTGACCTCTGTACCGGGGAAGATTATGGAGCGGTTGATCTTGAGAGTGCTCACAGGGCATCTGCAGGACAACCAAGGGATCAGGCCCAGCCAGCATGGGTTCATGAAAGGCAGGTCCTGCTTGACCAACCTGATCTCCTTCTATGACCAGGTGACCCGCCTAGTGGATGAGGGAAAGGCTGTGGATGTTGTCTACCTGGACTTTAGTAAAGCCTTTGACAGTGTCTCCCACAGCATTCTCCTGGAGAAACTGGCGGCTCATGGCTTAGACGGGTTTACTCTTTGCTGGGTAGAGAACTGGTTGGATGGCCGAGCCCAGAGAGTTGTGATGAACAGCATTAAATCCAGCTGGCAGCTGGTCACAAGCAGTGTTCCCCAGGGCTCGGTTCTGGGGCCGGTCTTGTTCAGTATCTTTACTGATGATCTGGATGAGAGAATCAAGTGCTCCTCAGTAAGTCTGCAGATGACACCAAGTTAGGTGGAAGTGTTGATCTGCTGGAGGGTAGGAGGGCTCTGCAGAGGGATCTGGACAGGCTGCATCGATGGGCAGAGGTCAACTGTATGAGGTTTAATAAGGCCAAGTGCAGGGTCCCGCACTTTGGCCACAACAACCCCATGCAACGCTACAGGCTTGGGGAGGAGTGGCTGGAGAGCTGCCTGGCGGAAAGGGACCTGGGGATGCTGGTCGCCAGCCGGCTGAACATGAGCCAGCAGTGTGCCCAGGTGGCCAAGAAGGCCAACAGCGTCCTGGCCTGTATCAGCACTAGTGTGGCCAGCAGGAGTAGGGAAGTGATCGTGCCCCTGTACTCGGCCCGGGTGAGGCCGCACCTTGAATCCTGTGTTTAGTTTTGGGCCCCTCACTACAAGAAGGATGCTGAGGTGCTGGAGCGTGTCCAGAGAAGGGCAACAAAGCTGGTGAAGGGTCTGGAGCACAAGTCTTATGAGGAGCGGCTGAGGGAACTGGGGTTGTTTAGTCTGGAGAAGAGGAGGCTGAGGGGAGACCTTATCGCTCTCTACAACTACCTGAAAGGGGGTTGTGGCGACGAGGGTGTTGGTCTCTTCTCCCAAGTAACCAGTGATAGGACAAGAGGAAATGGCCTCAAGTTACGCCAGGGGAGGTTTAGATTGGATATTAAGAAAAATTTCTTCACTGAGAGGGTGGTCAGGCATTGGATGTGGTGCTTCAGGACATGATTTAGGGAACATGGTGGCGCTGGATTAATGGTTGGACTTGATGATCTTGAAGGTCCTTTCCAACCTAGTGATTCTGTGATTATGGAATTTTGCCACTGCTAAATTCAGCCATCAAGCTGATCTTTTGAAAGCTTCCATTAGGTGACTGAGCCTTCCTACAAACTTCACAGAAACCCCCAATTCAACAGATTTCATTGTTGGGAGGTGGTTTATTTTTGGGTGGGGTGGGGGAAGAGAGGAGGAATTGGGTAACAGAGGAATTGGGTAACAGTTGCCTGCTGTCATCAAGTTTGTGCTAACCAACATTTATTTCTGAGAAAGGAGAGGAACTCTATTCTGCTCTGGACTTCTCAGTAGCTTTTGATCACTCTCCATGCCCCACACGATACCATGCTAGTGACCAAAGGAAATGGGAAGAAACCATTTTGTTCCTTCTTGGTAGGCCACATGTTTAATATAGCCAAATCCATATCACTGCCCAGTCAGTCAAAAGACTGAAGGCAGAAAAAGTAATAGCAGGATGCTAGCCTTTCTCTGTTCAAACTAACGGATTGTTCTTTCCAGATAGCTGCCAGATAGAATAAATAAATAAATAAAAAATCCAGCTGCTATGTACTAGACAAAGAAACCTATTTCTTGCCTGTCCTCTTTCTCACCCAGTTTTGCTACGCCTTTTATTTTTGACTGTAGAGGAATCCTGTGATGATGACTGATGAATTCTAAACTGAGAATCTTTACTGGGAAAGACAGACTAGTTTTAACATTTGTTTTCTTGACCAATTTGACATAAAATGCTATAGAGCTTGAAATAACTACAGAAAATAGTAGCCAAAAGATTTTTTTGTAATGGAAAATTAAAATAGTCTTTACACTTTCACACCAATTTTCCTTAGTGTTGCAATGTGGAATAATCTGACTTGTCACTTGCCTACAATAATTAACCCCATTAGACACAAGACTCCACTGCAGTCCAAATGCCTTGAGACTTTTTTCCCCCTCTACCATCTATAAAGATACAACAACTCATCTTTTGGAAACTTTTGTATAGCCATAAACAACTTAAATGTATTATTCATGTCTAAGTGTTGCAATACTACAGGAAAAAAGTAATGTATCAAAAAGCTAGCAGCATCCTAGCAAGTCGTAGGGTAGGGAATATGATAAAATAGGAAACCCAAAACTGACATTGTTTCCAGAACCTGCCATACTTCTAATGTCAACAGAAGCTTTTCTGTGCAGAAATGCAGTAAACATCAATGCATGAGCATCACTGTTGTGGTATCGACATACTTTGTCCATTGTCTAACACTAGAATTACAATTCTAAGTAATCCCTATACTTCTTGATATTTTTTATTCATATATTCTTTGCTTTGCAAAACTAGCAGGGCCACAACATCTCTGATACAGCTAAAGAGATGTTTATAAAACCAAACATTAGACAGGAGACTTATTTAGGAGACTATGTGGGAGTTACTACAAAATAACGGCACCAGCAGTCATGTTGGCATTTGGCATGTCTTGTTTTCAGCAGGCAGCTCCAACCCGCAAAACTTACCAGCTACTATGTTCAACTTTTTCATCAAGTAGTCGAGTCTTACAAAGCTGTATTGTTTTTAATGCTAAACAAGGAGTTGTGTTTACAGTTATAAACCAACCTGAGTGCTGGTAAGAAAGGGAATCCTCTGTAGATCTTTCTATGGGCCATTTGTTTTTCATTAATTCCTTCCTGGACTGCAGCAATCTGAGTGATTCATTGTAATGGTGCCTGCATTTAAAATAAAGGTTTCTGTGTGAGGTAATCCTCTCAGATATGCACAAAGCGATTACCTGGCACTTTCAGATTCAAGAACACAGTCTGCTTTTATGCACTTTGGATTTGAATACAATTTGTTAAGAATTTAGCATATTCATTCTACTGTGAGATTAGTATCAATGTAGTTAACATTTTTCAGAATTCACACGCAATCTCCGTAATGGCATTCTGGTTTGCAATTCCTTTTTGAAATTCTACCGTTATGGCAATTTTGGTAACAACATTACATTTAAAACATAGTGGAGGTTTTTGCTTGAAACGGGACTGAATCACACTTCAATCACTAGATTTAATTTCTTGATTAAATACAATTGCCGTATGATGATGTTTCTATAATGTGTGCTCCGTTTTCAGCAGAAGACACTCCTGTTCTCTCTCCTCTACTTCACAGAAACATGTTCCCTGAGTTTTCACCATGTGGTTTTCCCTTTCATTTTAATTAAAAGAATCATAATCTTGAGAAACTCAAAATATACAATTGTCATAAGATTTTTGACATCTGCTATGCTTCTAATTTTACTGAGTTCAGATCCATGAAGGGGCAAGGATCCTTTTGTCAGTTTTTCCAGGTTTCTATTATCTATTCTTTTGCTGCTCCTGATAACTGGTGCCCCACTGCAATACTGGTACTATTACCTCATGGTAGTGCCTTTGATCATGAGGGAAGTGCCAATCTTACATCCAAACACCTAAACTCCCTTCCTTCCAAATCAGCATGGCCTTGCCTGTTCAGAATAGTCCCTGACTTGTACCATCCTGAGCCATGCTTAGGCATTGCTCATATTGGCATTCAGTTAACAAGCTCACAGTTAAACAGGACAGGCAGACACAGACTCAAGCCAGTGTCCCATCTCTGTCTAGTACATCTATAGACAGAGTGACCATCAGGTCTTATATAACTGTATCAAAGCAAAGATTATGAGTTACAAGGTACAGTCTGAATTCAGTATGTGTACAAAGCCATATAGAACCCTTTGACTGTCTGGCCTACAGAATGAGTTTATAGCTTAGTGATTTAAATGTACACTCTTCAAATCATGCAAGTACTTTTAACCACAGGAATAAGCTGCACAAGTGTCAAGAACCTACAGCTAGACAGCCTGAATAACTACCTCCAGTAATTTTTGATGCTCAGCCATTGGCTGAAGAAACTGCATAGACAAGAGGTGAGAGACATATGGTAGTAGAGAGTAGGGTAATAGCTTGGCCTGTGCCTTCCTACATTTCTATTTCTGATCCTGCCTTCTTGTAAACAGGCTGATGTTATATATAGTCAAGTACACTAACTTTGTATCATGGCCTGACATTCTTGGGCCGTGATTCAAAAATAAGAACTCTTGGCAAAAAGCCCACTGCAGGACTAATGTTACAAGTACAGCAAAATCTTAGCTGCCAAAAGGTGTGTTTAGCAGGTGTTTCAAGTGCTGGGGCAGTGAGGGTTACGTTATTTTAAAGATACACCAAGAAGGACAAACCAATCTGTTAGTTTATCAAGCATTTTCTGAACTGTGTATGAAGCTCTGAAGACCTATATAATTAAATCACAAGCACAATTCAATAGAAGTGGTGTAAGATAGATCTTTGTCAATTCTAAATTAATTCATAGTATATCTGCACCACAATCAAATCTACGTTACAAGAGGAATAAATGTAGTTCTTTGGTTACTGACAATACTGTTTTCTTGTCTAGGAAGAATATTCAAGAAGAGCAGCTAGGTGTGAAAAAGCTCTACCATGTTCCCTCCTCCTCTCTAAAAAAAAAAGCCTTGAGAGAGTCTCCAAAATTTCCATACTCAATGTAACAGGCAACTAATAGCACTGCCATAAGTGGGATAGGACCTTTGCTGCTTACAATTCTTTTATGTCATAACTATTTGGAAGCCTCTGCAAAATCTACAGATTTTGATGAATTATGACACTTTCATGGCACTCAGGTAAAACAAGTACTGTAGGAAAAGGCCATTCATGTGTCTCAGGACACAATGTTCTACTGCAGTTAAGTGCACAATTCAAAATACTGATAAAAAGAGACATTTAGGTACAATAGTATTTTTTGCCTCTGCCTTGCAATAGCAAAATCTCTTTCTATTGGTACTAAAGTTTCCTACCTGAGGGAGCTTATAGTGAAGGCAGCAATTGGTTCTTCGTTCTTTGACCAGGGAAGAATCTATAGATTCAACGCTTGTGAAGAAGCACAACTCCACAATAAACCTGTTTATACAGATAAAGATCTAGCCCTAAAGCCACCTCTTTTTTACATATTCATGTGTGACAGTTAAAATACAATATAAACAGGTCTGATCTTTAATTGCTTTCACACACAGAGCCGTAAGAGCCTTCTGGGCAGTTGTTGGAAGGCACATTTTAGAGCCTTCAGCTATACAAACAACTGTTTCCAGTTAGAAAGTAACCTTGAAAAAGTGAATAGAAATGAAGAATCATTGATAGTTCTTACAGAACACTTACTTTCTTCACAGACATCCATGAAGTCTTTAACAGTATCTGTTGGCTTCTGTAGCATCTACATTTGCAAAAAGTGGCTAGCACAAGCAGCTTGTATTTTCATACCTTGCCCTGTAATGCATTTATTACCAAGACCAACCATATGGGAAAAAGGCACCTTTCAAGGTCCTTACACCAAGTTAACAGATTTTGGACAAATTGTTCAATTTTTCCTTCCAGCACAAAACCACAGCAAACACAGTGATTTTGGAAGAAAAAATCCGCAGTTATGGGCTGGGGTTTAACTTGCCTTTAGAGTTAGTAAGAAAACTTTTCATGGATGCATGAATAAAGAAACCTGCAGTCATAATAACGCCAACATGGCTAATCTGGAATAGGGATGCTCGTGAAGTATAGGTTTGTTTGCAAACTCTCTTACTTTCTGATTAAGGTATCTATATTACCTGCATAGAGACTTAAAAACAAGAGAAATAACATGAGAGCCAAGAACTTTTCTGCAGAACTCCTTTAGTGATTATAATTTTGCAAGACCCTTTCTTGGCAGAGGTTTTCCACATGCATCTAACTAAGTAGTCATCTAAATGGCACAAATGCAGTAGTGTGGAGTACTGCATAGAGCTGGGGAAAGCCTATCTGCTTTGCTCTAGGGATGGAAAGACTCCAGATGGGGAATCCTGACTACACAGCCTTTCTAAAGGAAAGTGATGTGAATTTTCATTGCTCACGGGTATAATATTTTATCTCATAGCAGATGATGCTATAAACAGACACATTCTGCTTTGCTTGGGTGTTTTACAGGAGCAAGTTCTGTGCATTGACCTGGTAGCCTGACAGATTTTTGTCAATCAGTAGCTTCATAAAGAAAAAAAAAAAAAAGTAATTACCTTAATACTTTTACTGTCTCTGTCCACGTGTCCTGCTCACTCTCCCATGGATCAACTCGAATCCAGTCAGATGTCTCCAGTGCTAGTTTAGCCATTGCTATCCGGTGTCTTGCTGAAACCAAGCCTTTCTTTCTGTACTCGTCATTAACAGGAGACATTATACCTTCAATCACCTGATACCTTCCTTTTGGAAAAAAGAAAAGAAAAAAAGAAAAAAGTCATCTTCATAGAACCTTGAAAATTTAGCGTGGACAGGACCTTGGGAGATCATCTAGTACAACCTCTTCAAAGCATGGTTAACTTCAAAGTTATAAGAGACTATGAACAACTTGATCTAGGTATTATTTTTAATATAGAAACATCAATTTAAAAAACTAAAAAGCAGCCTTCTTTTTCCTCTGTAAACTGCTCACAATTACTATCAACATATTTAACCTATCAGATGATTCAAAAAGGAAACCTGGATGAATATACAATTTTCAAACAAGCAGAAATGCTTATAATTTATAACAAAAACTATCAAAATCACTAGATATAATTGTTTTATATTCTAGTAAGTACAGCTTTTATATAGGCAGAGTAATGGATGACTTAAGTGACCACTGCTTTCTTCTTAAGCATCTGATACTTGTTATTTATCAAAATCATTGTGCCTTTTCATTGTGTTAAAGCAAGAATTATAGCATATTAATGCAGCTATGATTAATGTGATTCAGACAAATCAGAAGATTCGAGAAGAAAGACGGGGCTAATGGAGTCTAAAATGAGACTTACAGCACTATGGTCCAAACATCAGCTTAGCGGCTATTAAAGATCCTTTCTATCTGGCCGATCATGTTAATTAAATTTGAAAATATGCCCATATTTTTCTACTCCTGTAACATAATGTAATCATTAACACAACAAGCTCTTTTTGTTAGACTTTTGAAGTTCTGGCCTCAAATCAGGAAACAAAAATGTAGCTCTCATTTTGATAAATCAACAGGGAAATAAAGCACTGATATAAGCTGCATCTCCCAAGAAACAAAGAGGAGAGAAAGGGTGTTTCAAATAAACAGAAATGAAACAAAATGATTTCTAGTGCAACTAGAGTGACTATGATAAGTATGATACTGAAGGGGAAAAAAAATTGCTTTCCTTTTTTCTAATTCAATTGTTTCAACAAAGAAACTTAAATGCAGCAAGTTCCCTCTATTGCTTTGTAATGAAAATGATACCCCTGGACTCACAATTTCTGATACTGGCACACAACAATTTAATATTCTAAAACAGCAATTTAGTAACTTCAGATTTATATTGATGTAATAAGGTAAAATTTTCAAAAGTACTTAAGTGAGTTGAAACTTACAAAAAATAGCATTGATTTAATGAGATTTACAGGCCTGTCTCCTGTTAAAAAGTCAGTCCAAGTTATCCTCTGTTTTAAAACATTCTCATTGTAGGCAAAACGATCAATAGAGCAAGGTAAAATTTTTCAGAAACATGCAAGATGTGAACTGAACTGGCCAAAGGGATATTCCACACCATATGACATCATACTCAATATTTAAACTGGGAGACGTTCAGAGTTACGGCATTTTGTCTTCCCAAGTAACCATTACGTGCGAGGGAGCCCTGCTTGCCTGGAGGCAGCTGAACAACTGCCTGCCAATGGCAAGTAGTGAATGAATTCCTTGGTTTGCTTTGCTTGCGTGTGTGGCTTTTGCTTTCCCTATTAAATTGTTGTTATCTCAACCCATGGGTTTTCTCACTTTTACCCTTCTGATTCTCTCCCGTACCCTGTGGGGGGGGCATGAGCAAGTGGCTGTGTGGGGCTTAGTTGCTGTCTGGGGTTAAACCATGGCACAAGGGCATGAAGTTACCTACACATCTAAGATTTAACAAAATGAGTCTAAGGAACAGTTTAAATTTTACTGCATAGTACTTACACAATATCAAATACATAAATAACAAATATCACTTTGCCAAGGAGTCAGTCCTCCTTTGTGAGGAAAGTAGCGGCTATTTCAAAATGTAAAGTGATGTAAAACCTGCTACCAGAAGTGAACAATGTTGGAAAACAGTTACAATACAATCTCATGTTCTAACCATCTAAGATGCAACAAGAGTTTATGTTAATGTAAGTTTTCATTTCTTCACTGAAACAACCACTGGCACACTCGCTTTTACAAATATGGTTAGTTAACTGGATGATTTAATTTCTTTTATCAGCCTTCTGTGTATGACTACACATACATTAAAATCACATGATAAAATTCTGTATTGAAGTAATAGTAATGGCTTCCCTTGAACTCACAAGAAATCAACAGTTATCCTCCCAAAACTCTCAGCCTACTAATGTTAGGAAAACAAATACAAGGATTTTTCATTGTTCCATTTAATGCAAAATGTTAATTTTATTTATAGGTTATAATTAACTGGGGTGGAGGGAGGGATATCTAACATCTTTGTTCAGATTAAATACCAAAAGGATACCTCCTATGCTTACCTTCCCATTATATGTATGTAGAGATTGCCAAGCATGAAAAAGGAAAAGAAAATAGGCAAGACTCTTTTTACTTCATGTTCAGTCACCTTCTGTGAAGGGAATTCAACAGAAGGAAAATCAAAGTGGTAAACAATTCAGCAATCATTGCATTGAAAGTCAACATAAACAACAAATACATCAGAGCAGTAATGGACAATCTTTTAGGATAGCTCTCCATAGGATGGATGACTTTACCTTCACCACTTCACAGTGCTTGAAAGATGCATTCACTGAAATACATGAGGTGTGCAAAAATTGTAGTGACAGATGCCATATGAGTACCTAGACAAACATAAATCATATCCACCTGGTTGAGTGAACTACAGGGCCTGAAGATGCAGGTTTACCTCTGTAGTCAGACAGCCACTCAAAATACATTGCAACTTCAGGAACTCCTCCAACAGCTGAGTAACTGAGCATGCACAATGATCAGTCCTCAGATAAATGCTGAATGATCTCCACAAATCACATCTATAATAAATATTTCAAATCAAGACCACAAAGTACAGCTTCACTTCTATAAGAGTTGACTGGATTTGGACAAAAATAAGGAAAGGCAGTATCTTGACAGCTATGAAAATAAATACTTCTTTCAGAAAGGAAGGATAAAACCACCATCTTGAGAGTAACAATGAATAATAAAGTATTATAGCTTTACTCACAGGACACCTTATTCTGAAATGCTCTCATCTAACCTGACTTTTGCCATTTAACAAGACTGGGAAGCAATGATTCTCTTCAGAGGTGCTACAAAACAGAAGACTAGGATTCTGAAGTCAAATACAGGGCATAACCCAAATACCACTGCAAGCAAGGGATGCCCACCCTTCTGCTGGGTTTGAGAATAAGACAACAAAACTTGTGCAACAGAAAGATGCCTATACTTCTTCCACTTAGAAGAGCATTCCTTAAATTCAGAGAAAGTTAGGACCTAAAACTGTATGCACTTACAACAGTATTCAGAAAACTGAGTTTTATGTAACAGAAGCATCTTCTTTAGGGATGTGGTATGTCTTGAAATGTCTTAAGATTTATGCTTTTGCTGCTTTGATTTGCACCTCCTCAAAGTGCACTCTATAGCTTTAATTCTTTCTGAATGCTAAGCCACACATGCATCCCTCTTCCTGCCTCTTTCAAGGGTAAAGCCTAATACAGTTAACCAAGTACTGCTCTATTTATAAAGCAAGCACTGCTGTAGATCTTGTAATGAAAAAATAAGCAAAGATATGTTTCCTTTTCATTTTTTAAGTTCAGTTAATTTTAACTAATGTCTGTCAATATTTATTGTATATGTAGTGAGTAACTACTGCTAATCTGATCCTATTCCAATCATGTATCTGTATCGCTATACACACTATCAAAACAGTAGCATCTAACTGTTCTTTTTGGTGTGGTTTTCAAATTCCAGTTATAAAACTGTTGCAGGAAAACAAACTGAAGTCTGCATTTATGCTGACTTGCTGCTGTTACAATCTGTTCTTATCCCTTTCTTGAAAATATTAGTCCATTTTAACCAAATGCAGCCCTTGAACAACATAAACTTCCAAATTCCCACGGCTGGTTAGTGACTTGGACTTCTTAATTCCGCTGCCCAGTGCTGCATCTGACACAACCCATTGATGGTGTCACATTTTTCTCAAGTTTTCATGAGATAGTAACTCATTGTTCTTCACCTCCCTCTTGCATCTGTCTTGTCACAGATAGAAACGTCTTGTCTTTCATACCGCCCTCCTTTGCCCTCTATCCATTTTGGTCTTATCTGGAAACTTGGTGATGTAAGTATCCTCCACTGGCAATACTTGGGAAACAAGGTTTTAAACATCTTACATAGATTGATTCTAGTACTATTTCTTGGACTTCATGGTCAAATAAAAATATAGTCAAAGAGAAATAAAAGCATCTGGCATTACGTATTAACAGACAGGAAAGGCATTTGCCACAGTCAGTGCAAGTTTCAAGAAGCAATTTTAAAACAAGGGATTGAATCTGAGAACACTCTATCTATGTGTGAGGATGTGTAAAGAGTCAAATTCACATAAGCAGAGACAAAATCCAGATAAAGAGAATCATTAGAGTTATTCAGTCACACATAGCTACAGCTGTTGTATTTAAAAGGCAGCATGACAAGATTTGTCGACTGATATTAACAGAAAAATGATGAATTATTTGACATGTGGCAATGAAACTGCAGATACTGCTTAAAGTATCAGAAACTCAATAAAATTCCCTACTTAAAATAGGGAAAAATATGAAAAATAAGATTAGACAGCATTTGAAACTGAAGTGACGTGCAAAAAGCTGGCAGACAGAATTACCAGAGATGTCAGTCAGGATGCACATCAGGGATAGTCATGTCATTCATAACAGTAAAACCTGACTGTGAAGTCAACTCCAGCCAAGCTACTGTACAAGTCATCGTTTCTGCCCAATTTGTGACTGAGCAGAAATACCGGAGTAGCACCAGAAGTCAGTCATTCTCACAGCCTAGGAAACATCGCCCCTCATGCTAGTTAATTCTTCACTCATGCTAGTTATCTTTTCAGGCATTCAGTGTATATAGCTTGGAAGTGCCCTGTTCTCACTGAGGAGGGTATCAATATGAATATAGCAGACCACTACCTCACTTCAAACAAGCTTTAGTCACGTATAACCATTGTCCTCCAGCCCCACTACCAGCTCCCTGCCTGCAACTAGTGCTTCTTTTCATCAAATGAGCTCCATTTTCTCCTCTCCTTCCCTGGGTAACAGCAGAGGTGGAAACAGGGCTAAAAAGATGAGGGAATGACCAATTAATTTCCTGTGTAGGAATGGTTCTGCCATAAAACAGGCACTCCGAATCGATCATTCTGATAGCGTGTTTCCAACCCCTTCGGTTTGAAAAACTGTCTTCACCGTAGCAAGAAAGACCATATACCAGATTTGTGTATCCATACATATAAACACCTATATCTACATTTACAGTTACTTCAAATAAAGCTACCTCTACTTGGGATGGGTAAGTTTCCACAAGCTAACTGAGGATCCTTGCTTTGCAGACATCCTGGGTTAAGCATTCAGAAAGTGCAATGACAACACTGTAGGCAACCCAGACACAAATAAAGTCTCCTTCTTTAATGCATACTTATATATTAAGATGACTCCACAAATTAAACTAAGTCGTCAAAAGGCAAGTCACATCCTATCCAGAACTAAGCACTCATGTTAGAGAGGTGCAATGTAATGCACAATTTTAATTTCAGCCTTTCAAAATTTGATTTTTAATATGATTTTCACCAGACTTCTTGAAGTAAACTGCTCCGAGTAGGGGAACTAGAACATACAACTTAAACAGAATTACCAGTTGGTTTCACATTATCTTTCTACTCCTTGCACACCTGTGCAGCAGCAGCAGTTATAAAATTACAGTGCGAAAAGCCAATTAAAATCCCTTTTTAACCCTTTATTTCTAGTTCTGCGGGAGCAATAAAATCATTTGACAGTTACAGGACAACAGACTCTTGTAGAGGCAGCCCTCAGAGCCAGTTGTGTAATTCTTCCTCATGAAAGCCAAAGTATTCTCATAGTATATGGCGAGCATATAGTTGCTGCTTTTACTGCAGAACAGTATCAGTGGGTTACCAGATTCACTCCCCACAATTTGACAGCCAAAGTCCTTTTGCTATTATTTGCTGTTCAGGTTCCTACTGAACCACCTCCCTAGGAGCTTCTCTGTCAGGTTCCAATAAACTATGACTCCCTTCCAAACTCTTCTATAAACATATGTGTATATTTTAGCTGCCATATGGAAAAAAAAAAAAAGTCTCAGCAACTAAGTAGTTACTTAGAGTAGTAGCTTAGAGTTAAGTGCTTCTCAGTAGCTTTTCTGCTTCTTGCTTAAGTTCCTGATGTTACCCACCTTTCTCCTTTGTTGCCAAAACTTTCTAGCCTGCTGACATCTAGCTTTTCTGATCTCCTTTATGAGGAAATTATTTTGCTAGGGGAGATAACTTGTACCTTTTAGTGAAGATGGATAATGAATAATTAACGTTTCATCTTTTCTCCAGTTTCACCCCCCAGCTGTCAAAACTGCTGTGACAATTCTTCATATTAAAACACACTGTATCACAAAAGCATGAAATTTGAACATAAATGTTTCTTCTCAGTTTCAAAATTGTTAAGCATACTCTTTCACAAGGCTCATGTTCCATGAATATGATCCTAAAACTGCTGGTAAAACTTTCACTTTATTTGCATGAACACTCATTATGATACTTGTTTATTTACTGAGCCAAAGAAGAGGTAATGCTAGATTCTTTATATTGAATTTGCCATGAAAGCTCACACTGAATGATCCATAAAGAATATTAAAATTAAGCCAGCTGTAAAGAGACAGCTTATCTATAGTGAGTGTTAAAAATCTTTCCTTTTCACCGTAAACCACCATGCATGTGTGATCCTAACACCACCTTACTGACCTGTTTGGTGCAGGTGATCTCTAGCCAGCTCAAATAAACGCATATGCATGTTTGTGATGGGGTTAAAGGAGCCACAAGCTAGAAGAATGAGAGGTATCCTGCTCTTCATACTGACATCAAAACATTAAAACTCCACCCTAAAGAAAAAAAAAAATCATTACAATAAAAGACAAACTTGGCAAAGAGCAGACTGCCCATTCTCCCTCAAACTAAAAGGAGCGCTGTTTTCTGAACAGTGTATTCCTGGAACACTAGTAAAGTATCAGCAGATCAGCTCTCTGTATCATCCCAGCATACTGGAAGTCCTAGCTCAGAAACACATGTGTTCTTTGATATTTATTAGGAGAGCATCACAAGTTAAGTTTCCCCACATCCAGAGATGGCTAGAAGGTATTACTAGAAATTCATATTGTCACTATTATTAAAAACTGTCAAGATTTTTTACTTTTTTTATTTTTAACCTGCTTTTGTCAGAAAACAAGGTTTTGTTCTGTCTGTCAACCCCTTATTAGTAACTTTGGAACCTGTAGACCTTCTACAAAAGCAGATTTTTGTATGTTTTTTTAAATAACTTCTTACAATGGACCCAAACCTACAGGCCTGACTTCCTCAGAGGTGTGCAGGCAGCAGCTGGTGGCCAGCCAGCCAGCCAGCACATACTTGTAGCCAGATTATCAGCAATTGCCTGTTTTTGTTGTATAGAATTCGCCATTCTTTGTTGGATGGCAGAGCAAGTAATGGTGGATCAACGGCAGGGAACAGCAGGGAGGAGAAACTATAGCTGTTAGAAGAAAACACCAGGGACATTAAAAAGCTATGAATAGGGTGAATGGGTGGGGAGCAATGCTGTTAGGAGCCTTGCCAGGTGTGTTTACAAACAACTCATACAATCTAGTTAATATGTCAGTCATCTCAATAAAAATGCAGCGGAAATCAGTTTGTCATTGTGCTTGGAGCTACTTATTTGCATAGCTCTTCTTACAACTACTTAACAACAGAATATATCTGGCATGATAAAAACAGTTGTGTCCCACATACATATCTGTGAAGCCGGTATTTAGATGGGGTTCTCTTCCTTCCCTAGGATTTGAAATCTCTACAATGCTCACACCCACATCCATACATCATACTACATACACCATTCTCTTCCCTTCGTCTGGCCTCTAGCCCTCTCCATCAAGTGTAACAGTCTTCCTGCAGAACATGCTTGCATTCCAAACTTCAGAAGCCAATCTTGGGTTAACAGACCGCAGACCGAATCTGGTACAGATTCTGTGCTCTGTTTAGCAAAATCCTGTTCTCCATCTGCAGTGTACCAAAGCACTGTAGTTCAGAGCCTACCTCTCACTCTTGCAAGTCCTTATATTCTCTTGTGGCTTTTTCCCCCCTTTTCTTACTTAGAAAAAATTAACAATAATGGTTCAATCAATATCAAGTTGATGTTTGATAGCTGACAACTCTATCAGTTCATTTACAGAGGATTTATAACTCTGAAGACTAGGACTGCACCATTTAACAGCATTCAGTACACCTAGCAACAAATTTGAATATTTTCATTTGTGACATATCGGCAGTTTGCAAACTCTTTAGAGAGAAAATTCTTTGAAGCATACATGCTACCTGTACCTTGACCATCTAGTACTGAATATAGATATTAAGATTCTGTTATACTGTTTTCATTTTACTTTACTCATTTCTCAGATCTTGCATCAACTAAGGGGAGAAAAGACTGACTGGCTGTAGAGCCATTGAAAGCAACAATTTTATGGTCTACAATTGTAGCAACTGTAGGAATCACGTTTCACAGCACTCTCTGTCTTTACTCTGATTACTCTGATTAACTATCCCTGTATAGACAATAACAAACTCATATGTAAAAACTGTATGCAAACTTTACAGGTTCTTTATTCTGAAAAATCAAACTCAAAGTGTTCTGTGGTTCAATATCAGCAATTCTGTAAATGTATCTTTATTGTACGGGGAAAGGTCTTTTTGCCTTGAAACGGGTAGCAAAACATTAGTATCTGTGATTAACTGAAAAAGAAATCATTGCTAGAATATGCCAGTGTTCTCCTATAGTCCCAACATTTTGCTAGGTAGATTCTGTTGCCACAGATGAGTCAATGCTGAACTCTCAATGATAAATCAATTAATTACAGACTAAGAATCTAGAAGCAGAAACTCTGTACTGTAATAACTACAATAACGTTGCTCAGCATCCAGCCCTACAAACAGGCTTATACCATCTTATGAGACAACCTAAAATCAATGACATGGTCATATAATTTACTCAGTTGCACAGCAGTATCAGTCGGCACCTCACTCAAACAAATATGTGTTCAGGGGTAAAAACGCATACCCATTCTTCCCTATCACACATATCAATAGCACCTCTGGCTTTACATCTACTAGTTGATAGCTCTGATACCCTCTCTTCTGTTCTGATGAGGTGTAGTTTACATTTCCTTTGCTGTTCTTTTCTTTGCCATCTTAAAAGTTATAAACTGAATGATTTCTTTTGTTTCTTAAAAGAAGCTTTTAATTTGATACACTTCTCTATTTCTCACCTGAAACAGATGTGTTGGATGGTTTGATTGCAGCTCTTACGTATTTATACCTCAGACACTTTAGGGAAAGACTTCAACCTGTAATTTTTAATGATAACCACACAGTACTGCTAATGAAAACTCAAAACCCAAAGCAAGACAACAAAAAACAACAACAAAAGACAAAAAGGAAAAGAACAATTTCAAACAAAGAATGTACTATTAGTAAAGCAATATGTAGCAAAGAGGCATTTCAAAAGATGTTTTTATACATATATACAACCCCCAAAGCCATATATATAAAACAGCTAAATAAAAATCAAAACAGCAGCGTTTTTATTCCTACTATCTCCTATTTAATGTATCCTAAACTTATTCAATAGGTATAGTAAAACTTTTAAGATTTCAAACAAAACTTTCTGATTCAGCCACTATCTCGGCTGTTATTAATTAACTAAGGGTTTAAAACCATTAGACCACCACCCAAAATAATGGGGAAAAAAAGGGTTAACTGATTTTTCAGCTAAGCTTTCTTGAGAAAACAGAGGAAAAAACTTTAAACACAGAACTCTAAACAGAGGAGAAAGCCTCTTGACCTTATGTGATGCAGTGGCAGTCACTTCCTTTCAGTGCTACAGCATCCCAGTGTTCCTACAATTACCAGCTTCTACAAACATTCAGTTCAAATTCATATGCATTTTACCTACACACATGAAGCAGACTGTCCGTAACTAGTTTTACCAACTGAATGCAAACTACAAACAAGTAAGTGACCATGCTGGTACCAGGCATTTACTGAGTATGCAAATTGTGCCAGGGGAATACATTTCCATTTCACGTGTTCCATAAAAATAAGCCATTAAGCCAGTCCCGAATACTTCAATAAGTTGTCTCTCTTGACAATGGCCTACAGACCAAGCAAGCAGTAGTTTCTGCATCAATTTAAATGAGCTAATACTAATTTGCACCTATTAGTTGCTACATATTTGCAAAAAGTCACCCACGTGTAACATCAATAATGTACTTTGTTAAATAAATAATCTGTGATTAATGTTCCCTAGCAATTATCCCTACACAATGCATATTCCATTAATGGCGCCCCAGAAAACACAGAAGTGTTTCCTCCTATTGCTGCTCCCAAGGCTAGTACTTCTTCAGAAGTTGTGCATGGGTAATTCAACTGTTAATCCAGTCTTGTTGCAAGGGTGTAAAAAGAAATTCCAGTTAAGTCAAACATGTATCTTGATCTCCAAGAGGAAAGGAGAATTAAAAATGCACAATGCACATAGATTGGGAGGGGAAGAAAGAACAGAGTGTGACATCTGGAAGAGGGCTGCAACCAAGAAAGCAAATGTTCTCTCTGGGATTTCCTTGGAAGCCAACTTTTAGGAGTGATGCAGTGTAATGATGTTATCCGTCAGCAGGAATGGCAATTGTTCAGCCCTTCTAGAATCCAGGTCCTTACTTACCTCTGTGCTTCCACTTCCCTAACTGTGAGATCTGAACTAACGTTCAACTATTTCAGAAGCTGGACCTGGCTTCACACATACCTTAAGTGAAGTGATCAGACCTATAGACACTTTCTTCATGTCTTCTCCCTATTACACCTGTGACAAACTACTGCCTTTATGTATAAGTGTTGCATTATACATGCAAATGCTCCATAAACATTAAATGATGATCTCAAGAATCCTTTGTGGGTGATTAATTCTATAAAGGAATCACTTTTACACTTACAATCACTCTTGCATCAAAATGTTCTACCTACCCAGGAACTGAAAGGAAGAGAAAAATCTAGATAGAAACAGGCAATATTTATAGTGAAGAAATTCCAATACTGCTATCACCCCTATGTTGATAAACATACTATATGCGTTACAAGGAACACTTACACAATTTTAGGACCTTTTCTGTCCTACCAAACAGCACTGTGTACCTTCCCAGTATATTTAGACATTGATCAAGGAATGCAACCAGAACTTCCAAGAACAGGCACTTTGTTTCACGTCATTTTCTCTGCATTCCCTTATTGAGTTTATAAAGCTGTATTGTTAACAAATCAAATTTGCTATAGGAAAAAAAGCCAACCTTTTTCTTTTACAGTCTCTCTCTTGTTAGTAGTAATGAGCAATTTTTAGATGTTGATGCTAAAAGAGAACATCCTCCCCCCCCAGTTCTTCATTTACTGCAACTGCCAAACTTTTATTCAAGCAGAAACAGTAAATTGTATGGTAACATTTTATATAGATAAGGTATTCGCCACGTGGCAAAGAGGTTTCAAATCCTCAGTTTCTGGAGAGAAGGGGCAGAAAATCATTGAGAAGTTACATTTGTACTAAGGCTCTCCCACCCTCTTGCTTAAAAACGGCAAGGTTTTAGCAGAGTCTGCTCTGCTTTTCAAGTGCTTGCTGCATTAGTACCACGTCTATGTGTGCACCTCAAAGGATCAAATCAAAATCAAAGCACCTGAAATCCCACTAGAAAAACCTCAAATGTATTTCAGAACTCCAAAGACAATACTTACAGTGCGTTAGTGAAAAAAGTTCGTTAAAGCAAGAGACACAGATGCCAGTTGAGCTATGAAAGCATTTGTTGACTGATGTGATTAATATTTTTAATAATTGCCTAAGATATTTCTACAGCAAGATGTACCTTCTACTTTCAACTATTTTAAAAGCATTTGACAGAAACCTGGGGAATAAGTCAGTTAACATCACTATTATCAAGCAGTTTTAGTAAAATTCATATGTTTATTTCAAGAGTACAATAATTGACTTGATTTTTTAAATGTAATTCTGGTTTTAAATAGAAACAACCATGTTTCATTTTCGCATGAAGAAAAGTCAGTAAATTGTAAATACATCTCCTGTTAGTTCAGCTTTCCTCCTAACATGACAGACACTGCCTTTTGTTGTATTCTAATCAGTAAAAGATAACACATCTTTAGTCATCTTTGCTGTCTTTAAAATTCATAAATAATGGAAGCAAGACAAAGCACAGCTCTGACCAGAGACCGTGAAGGTTTGTGGCTTTGGAACATTATAGGCATTGTTTTTAAAGATGAAAGAGATGTCTTAAAGAATAAGATTTGAAGGAGGCAAGTTACACTATGTTCCCATTTCATGCAGTAACTGTATGGCTCCTTCTGGTGAGCACTTCTGGGTCTGTGTGCTCTGCTCCGGGCACGTGTACCAAGAGTCTTGGCCAAGCAGGCGTCGTCTTCTTATAAATGCCAGTTACCTCACATGTGAGTATCTGCAGTTTAGAAAGCTTTCAACACTATGGTACATAGTGTGGCTATACATACAAGGGCAGATACCTTCAAAATGAGGAGGCCACACTTAAACTATATAGGAAAGGTTTTATGATGGAAAAATCATTATCATTTTCATTAGAAAATTCCTGCAACTTCGTTTTCTGTTGCCTATATTCCTATAATATATCAATAATAGATGACATTACAGATGACCACAGTTAAATTCTGCTGAAAGTCAGTAATTAGAGCCATATCTGATTAATTATCAGAAGCACAATGGAATGCTGAGCAGTGCAGTCTGATTCATGAGCTATTAAATTAGTAAACTGGAGGACAAGACACTGATACGTGCACGCTACGAGGCAGACTCACCCTTGAGGTAAAATTTCTGCAAAGAGCAGAAATAAACTGAATCCTATCACAGGATAGAAGTGTTATCTCCTCCTGCGAGGGTGAATCTAAACTAATTTAGATTAAATTTTCACTCAAACCAAGTTCAAAGCTGCCCACTTTGACAAGACAGCCCCAAATGCTGTCCATTCTTTTACTGGGCCACATCATTACCTCCTATAAATTCATGTATAGCCCAGATGAGTTACACCAAGTGTCATTAAGAATGTTATGGTTGCAATGCACATTTTCAAAGTAAGAAAATAAAAAGTACATTTTAGTAGCTGACCCAAATCATAGCAAGCCACAGTACACAAATAACCCTTAAAAGTATGACTGGATATCACATTTTATCATGCTGTTACTAATGGGAGTCACTGCCATAACAAAAGTTACTCCAGTCAGTAAGTTCCCAGCATGTGCTGTCACGGAAATCAATCTCCCACAGCAGTGACAAATACTTACCTGTATATCCCCACCTTCCACTTTAATAATGAACATAACATAAATATCTGGGGGAGAGAAAAAATGAAAAATGTATACTCTAGGGTGATATTTTATTTGCTCATCAGAAAGTTACTCACCCCAGCCAAGAAAAATTTTACAAGGTGCACATAAATATTGCACATAGCCTAATATGACACCCTAATCCTCTAAAATAGCTTTTTCAGGGCCACATGATGGATCATATTATTGTTAAATTCCAGTGACTCTGGTGCATTTCATTTATTTGACTTTCATTGGAAAGCCATTAACAATGTATATGATAGGATACATACGTTTCTATCAGATTCAGTGTATCGGAAGCATGAAGCTGCCCCCTCCAATCCCCACCCCAGACTTATAGTCAGAAAATGCAAGTCCCATTGCAGTTTCTAAATCAGCTTCAAAGAAACCCCAAAACTAATCACCTCCAAAGTGCATTGCAATTTTCACTAGAGCAGCAGCTTATACCACCTTATAAAAATCATCCAGGCTTTTTTACATGTATCTGTGAAAATGACCCAAAGCACAGCAAATATTGTCTTTAGTAATGCATAGGGTTCTTTTGCTTAAGATAGAAGATCAGCTTAATTTTAGGGTGCTTGCCATTTTTTCTTCAGCTTTGTCCAGGCAGCAATTTTCCCAGAAAATGGTAGTGACCAAAAAGCTATCCACAGACAAGTTACCTCACAGAAAACTGCAACAGATCTGTGGCCCAAACTCCAAGTGCCTGGGCAGCAGAGAAAGCAGATTCCACAGAACTGTCTCTTCCTCTCCTGAGATTAGAATCCTTCAAATCACAGTACAATACTTCGTTCTTGCAATTTCTTTATTTCAGGCTATATCAGTGGGGAAATTCCCTTTCACCAAAGGGAATTTTGGAAAGAGCCAACCAGACCTCTTAATCAGTTACATCTCTGAAATCAATTTAAACACGATTTACACTGGTTCTGTCCTTTTAATGATTTTTTCTTCCAAATAAGAACTTGTTCTCTGTTTTTAATTTTCATTCCTGACCATTTCTGCTCCAGTGCTAAAAAGAAAAGATGGCTGGAAGGCACTATACAAGAACATTCACCACAAAAAGTGCACATGGACAAAGCATGAAAAATATAAATAAGAAAATAACCAGAGGACTCATACACTCTGAAATACAGACTAAAATTGAACCTCCAGTTAAAAATGAACATGGTATCACCTTAAATGATTTTCAGGCACAAAACATTTGAGCTGAATAATTCCTTAGCACAACCTTAAAAAACTGGTATTCTCAACACACACAAAACAGTGCCAGTGAATTAAAGTCAACTACAAAATAATTTTTTTAGCCTGTGCGTTGTTGCAGGTTTGTAACCAGAATTACGCAGTGGGACACAAAAGTGTCCAGTCCCCAGAGTCTAGCTGATCAGATGTCCACAGAGGTACTCCCATGATAGTATTCCGTAGGATGTATTTTTCTTAATATTCTTAATCTGGACCCTCAACCTGAAAAATAATCATGCTTACAGGCTGCCTATTGCCTGAACAGCAATCTGGAATTCAACAACTCAGCAACATGGAATTCAAAAAACACCACTCATGTACATCAGCAGTAAACTCACAGATCGTTAACATGCATATATATGTGCATTTACTAAATATTTTGAGGTCGTCAGATTTATCTGTTGTCTTTAAACAGTAAAAATGTGAAGACAAACCACACCACAACGCTCTTACATTCTTTCCCTGTATCACAGGGAAACTCTCCATTTTGTAAAAAAGGCATTTCATTCTAACTGCCCATAAAACATTCATCGATGCTTAGACACGGAGCTCTGTAGCAGCTTCATCTGCTTATGTAATCACTTGGCAAAGCCAGGGACACTACACTAACCCAGAACTATGCAGCAGGTAAGTTTAAAAAGACCAGCTTGCAAACTACACACATCCAGCGTTCGCTGGGTAACGTGCGATCTCAGCATGCGCTACACAACAGCAGTCCCTCGCACCTTTTTGTAGCATTTCAACAAGGTCACGAGAATCCAATCAGCTCCTGGCATCTTCTTGTATTCACTGCAGTACGATCTTTATAATTACTTAACCAATAATCCCTAGAGATTTCTCAATATCTAACACTCAACTCCTTCCCTATTCCTTGTGCCCTTACCACACTAATGAATAAGCTTTTTCTTCTTCTACAGTTGTATAAACTATTTAACTAACCAACAGTCATCCTTCTATTTCAATGCATGAGTCAGTCATCCAGAAAGAACAACACATTGATTTCTAGAAAAAGAGGATACATGCAGAACTGCAACCTAGGGTGGCTATTTTTAAGCAAACAAACTGCTGATTTAATGAAAGCGCTGACTTGTCTGTCAAAACAAACTCTTATTAAAACTTCAGGAGTTGCTTTTGAGAAGTGATTTTTCTTCTATCAATGTCTTCTGACATTGCAAAATACAGATAGTAGAATACATTTAGCAGAACCTAAGGCAAATCTAGTAACAGAAATACAACTTGCACATCAATGGTAGATATTCAAGTGGTAAAGAAAGCATCTTCAATCACTAAAATCTTTTCTTATAAAGCTGGCTTTAAAAAGTGGCAAACTAATGAAACCCCTAAAAGTACTATTGCAGAACAACCCAAATGGAAAATAATCATATTTAGCAACCATAGGGTAATGCAGGATTTCCAGAACATCCAGCAAGACCAAAGTTAAAACATCAACATCCATAATCCCACTGCTTACTTTTATGTTTCAAAAAAGGGATAATTATTTGCTGCCTACTGTGTTAGGAGCAACTAACTCCTGACACTGTGTAGTTAGGAAAGAACATCTCATTGGCTCTACAGTTATATGGAAAGGGTCTTCTAGCAAAGTAAAGAATTAAAATAAAATTAAAAACTTGACTAAGGCAGCTACCTTTCTGTGCCTCAAGGTTTACCTGACCACCTCCGGGAAGCAAGAAGGAATTCTTCTGCAATATGTAGAACTGCTTAGTTTGTTAAGTGCATGATAGGTTTTCTCATTTTCCTCTGAAACTCCATCTGTTAGTTACTGCCAGAGGCAACAAACCCAGCTCAACACTTGAGGTTAATAATGAATATGTAAAGCTGCTGTTTGAGACAACATGCCCTCCTGCACCAATTCAGTAGCATCCCAGTGTCTGTAAGTGTAGCATACTTGACAGTGAGAAGGCTATTTGCAATTACATTTTTAATCCATAAAAATGAAAAGCACTACATGCATTTCTTACACTAATGTATGAATTTGCCTACTAACATTGAGGATTTTGCATAGCAATGAGGCAGTTTAAGTAAAAGGCTCCTAGGCTTAAGAGTTCACACTGTTTGTTGTCCTTATATTTTAATTAAATGATCAATTTAGAATTTCGACTTGCTTCAGCTTGTACAACCAAAGAATTCCAGGAAATTATATAAACATGTATGTGCCCTGCCTATTGTCCAAAATGTTTTGCTCGCTCTGTCTGTAAGTGTATCTCACCTGTACAGGGATATCTATCTACCCAAAGAAAAAGTGAGATTCTGAAACAACTACAATGAAATTAGGTACCTAATTATCACTGCTATCACATTGCAACTACGACCCTAAATGTTTATAAGTTTTTATAATAATTGAAATAAACATTAATAACGATACCGTTATACCATCTTCAAAACTTTGACAGTACCTCCTCTGTTTTTTGGTGGCAGGCAAAAAACTAACACAATGCTGGGCATCATGAGGAGAAGTACTGAGCCCATCACACAGGGTATTGTTTTAGCACTACATAAAACTTGGATGGGCCCACATCTTGGTTACTATGAACAGTTCTGGTCTCAGCTCAAGAAGGGCAGTTCAAATGGGCAAGTGAATGGAGCTATCACTGTTCAAGAGAGGCAAAAAAATGTCTGGGACTGTTTGGCTTGGAGAGGAGGAGCTTGGGGGAGGCTACAAGTAAGATTTACAAAATGATGAAGGCGCTAGCTAAATTGAATGCAAAACTTCTCCCTGCAACAGCAGATCTAGGGGGCTGTCAGCGAAAGCAACAAACTTTTTACAACAGGCAAAAGTTTACGCTGGAGAGGATACATGCACATATGGTGTCCCCAGTGAAGCAGCTGTGGCTGGCGGCAGATACAGGAGGGGAAGCGAGTGGCCAGGTTAGTTTCCCTAAATTGCATCTCCTCTATCCATTGCCTGAGACAGATCGCTGGGCCGGACATTAGTCTGACACAGTACGGCATTTCTTATGTTTTTGAAGAGCTCCATTATACTTTGTAAGTCTAATGGCAAATTTCTTAGTTTCTTCTTGTTACTGTTAAGAAAAACACACAATGTCTGGTCAGCAAAGGGGTTTCTACTGCATTTTTTAACGGTGCATTCCACTAAACCAAGAATATGGGGGGAAAAAAGTAGTTGTGAAGTTGACTCTTGAGATTCAGGCAGGCCTCCTTCAGGGCAATAGCCCTGGCTATGGAGAGGGCAGACAGCTGGGGTTAACAGCTTCACCCAGCCCATTTAACCTGCTATGCCAGATGCAGCAGTAGCTACTTATGCGTTTCCTGAATTAAGACCTTAGGAATCAACACTGCAATGAAATCCGATTTGTCTCATTAAATTATTTTAAAAGGCAGAACTTCAAATAGCTCAAATTCCCCTTTGACAGGACTGTCACCTATTGTGTCCTCAGTGCCCCCCTCAGACATCTCTGGGTCTCTCTAAGGTCTTTTAGATCATCTGAGCACCAATTACCTTATCACAGCTATGCTAAATTCTAAAATTTGCATTGCCGAAGTTAAAGGCATGAAGCTAATTTATTGCTAGAATCATACAATATAACTAGACTTAAGTAGCTGACAATAATGCCTGAAAAATGAACTACTCGCACATATTGTATTGCTATAAAGCTTAAAGAAAACGAACATCAGGGATCATTTATAAAACCAAACAACAGCTGTTGCACATGGAGGGAAAACCACCTCTTAAACTGAAGTGGAGGAGAAAGTTAGAGGAATAGCTTACGCAGTGAAAGCCAGACAGATTAAAAAAAAAAACCACCAAGCAGACATACACCCTCTCCTCTTCTTTTAACTCTCACTGGTGCTTCAGTAGGTGTTCCGGGGAAAAAAGGGGGGGGGGGAAAGCTTTAGTTTGCTATTTTATATACATACATGTGTTCCTGGGTATGTGTTTATCATATATTTGACGTGGAGAGTACGACAGACTCCAGCCCCTGGATTTAAAGTGATTTTTAAATCTTTCACAGCATTCTAGGGATAAACTGGCAGTACTGCCTCAGCCGGCAGCTCGGCCCGCTCCCCTCCGCTCAGCCCATCGACACCCGTTCCCCGCTCCGCCTGCGCCACGACAGGGCTTTCTGCCCGCGCCCGGCCCCGGCCGCCGCCGGGCTGCCCGCCAGCCTCCGCCGGCTGCGCGCGGCCGAGGCCCGAACGCGAGCGGCATGGCAGCTGCGGCAGAGCCTCCCCCGGCCGCGCCGCAGGGCCGGGCGGGCCGCCGGGGCACCCAGGGAGGGGCCGGGGAGGGCCGCGGCGCGGGTGCGGGGCCGTGCGGGCGAGCCGCCCTCTCGCCGGCTCCTTCCCGCCGCCCCAGCCCCCGCGCTGCCGCCTCCCGCTCCTCTCTCCCGCGCTCCCTTCCTCACCGCGGCTGGAAGGGCGCTGGCCCGGCTCGGCCTCGGCCGGGCCCGCTGCAGCCGGCGGGACGAGCGCGGGTGGCGCCGCGGGGGCTGGCTCCGCACTGCCACCTGCTCCGGCCAGCGCTGCGCCCGCGGCACGGCGGTTCGTCCTTTACCGAGCACCGTTAGGCGTCCTCCTCTTCCTGGAGAGCTGGGGGGATGATGTTTCAACTCCTTTATTCACCCGAAGGTGACGTTCCAAACTTTTGGCATCCTGCTGTTAGTTCTGTTGTAAGACCTGCGGCTCCAGGGTTGTGCTTTCAGGGTGGCGAGGTCGATTTGCAACCGGAAGGAGTTTGTGAGGTGGCTTTCTCAGAGGCTTGGAATAACGAAGCTCAGCCTCATAGAGTCACTTTCTTCTCCATCAGCTATTGAATATTTTGCAAAATACACATATGTCATAAAGTGTGTGTTAAATAGATTCTAGCAAAAAGTGAAGTCCAGGGAGTTTAAGTCATTTGCTTATTCTCTTTAATTCTCAGGCACGTAAAATCCATTTTCTTGAAATGTCAGAAAGTCACCAGCTAGTTTACAACCTATCCAAAACCTCCTAATTTTTATAATGTTAAAGGGAAGCATAACTATTCTTCTTGTCTGACATTGTGGTAGATCTGAAATAGGATCATGGGTTGTATTTTCAGGCTTTATTGTGTAAAATGCACATGCAAGCGATAAAACTTCACTGCTGCATGGAGGCCATGAGCTGTACTTCAAATCTTTGGTTGGCTTTGCCAAAGGCTAGCGAAGGGATGGTTTCAGCATTTGGGTCTTTGACTTGTGACTAGGAGCAGGTATAACCTTTTTAGGTTGATGATAGGCATTTCATAGAGAAAGTCTGAAATCACAAATTAGACTCCCAAGGCAAGGCACAAGCTTATAAAAATAATCCAGATAAGTATATAAAATATTGTGTCTTCTGCTTTTAAGCATATGTAGATGTGGGTTTGGGTCTTTCTCCCTAATGCTAAATTTCTCACAGAAGCAGATGATCCCTGGAGCTGATACTTGAGGATGATAAAATGGCAGTGTGGGCAGGGCTGAAATTGTTGTTTAGCTGTGTGTGGCTGTCATTTCTGCATGACATTTCCTTGCTCTTCTCTGATCCTACCCTGTTTCCATGTAGTTTTATTTTAGAATACAACTTATAATTTAAGATGGTAGGGAAATACTACTGTTAGTGGTGATTTTTTAAATCATTTTATATAGGAAGAATACTGGACGAAAAGACTACACAAACAATTTCTTACATATAAGCAGCCTATACGATATGTTCTCAGGCTTTAAAATCCTGTGGGATTATATAATGATGAAAAGCCAGGTAGGCAGTTCTGAAATTAACTGATGTGTATGGATAAGAAATCTTTCTTATCAAGGGATCTACAGCATTTTAGAAACAATAATTCCCCCAACTCCCTTTGAGGGAGAAAAGTCCATTTTAAAAAACCTTACAAAGCTGACATCCTAGTGCATAATAGATCATTTATTTTTGCTGACCGGGCTTACTAAAGATATGAAGCTTATTCTGCAAATGAGTAGCTAGAATTAAAACCTCCTCTTTGTAGATTTTTAATTACTGTTACGTGTTTTGGGAATAGATAAGGTTCCCTATAAAAAGAAACATTGTGCTTCATTTACAAAAAAGAAAACCAATCCAAAGATTAAGTCTTGTGCATCAAGCTTGAAAACTAAGGGTGAGCATCTGAATTGACACAAATTAATGTGGCTCCCCTGATCTCAGTGCGAACTGTTCTGTGCTAGCTGAGGGTCTGTCCTTCACCTTTTTTGTTGTAAACCAAATCATAGTTGTAGTAATAAGTTTCTTGCTTGTTGCCTTTAAACAAAAGCTTTCAATTTCAAATTAGAGTTTTTAAGACACTGTTTCATAAATAAAATGCTTTTTGAACTGAGTTGTATCTAGAATAATCTGCTAATAGTGAACAAATGGAGCAGTAGGTCTGATCCTAAACTGTGTTCTCCGTTGAGCTCTCTTGAAGTGGGTGAAGTTGCAAATCATGCCTGAAGTGCAGTGATGTAAAAGAGATGATATGGGACGAGATGAGTATCAGAAAAGAAAGTGTGCAGGAGCTGAAGCACTGAGATGCCACACTGCAAGGGAAGAACAGACGACCACAGGTAGTTCCAAGATGATTGTGAAAGATGTATTAATTAAAACCTGTCTTCCAGCAATTAAATTAAGACAAAGTTACCAATACAAAATCATGTAATGTTCTGACAATTACCTAAAGATAGTAGTAATCACTGGACCAGCTTCTGCTCTCTGTCACAATAGTCTTATTTTAATGGGTTTCAATTCTGGACTAGTTCCAGTGGGAGTTTGGAGCAACAATACTATTCTGTTACTGTTCTGTTACTGTTAAGTAAAACATAAGTTAGAATACCCATGTCAAGGTATGAAATTCCAAGCCAGAGTCGTTCCAGATGGTATGAATCGGTAGCTGTAGGAAAATTTGGCATTCGGTGCAGTTCTTGAGACACAAAGCTCCCAGGGTCTTACATAAGTTATGCATATCAAGGCTGTAGAATTACGCCTTGTAATTGTAAAATCAGCCAAAACAACAGCATGGCAAGTCAGCATAATCTTTTAGTTCTTGGCACCTGGCCTTTACTGATGTGTAGTTCAGATCTGAAAAAAATTCTATTGGGAGGAGATGGAGAAGAGAAACATGAGAGAAGTGTTCATTAACCTTTACCCTCCATAACAGAATTGGAAAGCATTAGCTTGAAGTCTTGGCTTGGACAACGAGGCAATCATTCACTCAGCTTAATCTATGAAGTAAATACACAAGCTTTTATTTTTAAATTACTTAAATGCTGCAGTTACGGTTAGTTTGAACATTAAATCAAATATTACAAATAAGGTTGGACAAGAAAATGTTAACTTCCTGTAAATGAAAATCATTCAGTTGCTTGATTGCTATTAGAATTAAAGGTAAACATTAGCAAATCCGTTATTACTGAGGCGAGCAGTAGCAATCAAAAGGCTAAAATGTGGTACAGAAACAAAGCAAAGCAGGCTCCAGTGTGCTATGTTCCTCTGAAGCTGCAGAAGATAAATGAACAGAGGTAGAGACAGGGCAGAATACAAAGCTTTATATGAAAGCTAAGGGGAAAAAAACAACTTAAAATGGCTCAAATAACAGTCATAAACTTTCTAACTTGGTTGCAAGGAAGACTTATCTAGAAGATAAAATATAAACACTGAAAGGCAGATAAATAAAAATTTCTTGCTTGTTTTAGGCTCCATGATGATCAAAGCAGGTTTTTGTCACAGGTGAACAGAATGGAATGTTTGGTTCATTTCTTTCTTTCTTTCTGTCTTTTATTACAGTCTGTCAGGCACGCATTTTTAATTGTTTTGTGTTATTTTTTATCTCTCTCTCCTTAATCCTCCACTGTTTGTAAAATTCTGTCACTATAAATCAATTGTATCTCGGTAGGCATTGTCTTCCATTTGTTTTGTCTTTTCCTTTTGGTCATTGGTTTTACTTGCTTGTATTTTGAATTTAAGTGACATTAAAATAGCTCATTTTGCTTGCATAATGTTTCAGGTAACATTCCATATTATCTTTCCAGCATAATGGTATTATTGGTTGATAAAATCTCAGCATTAGGATTATGTTTGGTAATTTAGTGACTCTTAAAAAAACTGTGCCAGGTTGGATCTGGAAGTGACAATAACAACATACATGCAGTCCAAGAGAATTTTTGTCAGAACATCTAAAAATCAATTTTTTTAATGTAAGAAACACGGTAGTATTTCTTTTAAGTGGATTTTATAAGTATTTGTCACCTTGCTTTTCATTCTTAAACTCTTTGGGTTATCTGTTGATGGATGTTGGATGGGGCTTTGAGCAACCTGATCTAGTTGAAGGTGTCCCTTGCTGTAATGTCCCCCGGGTAAACCAGCAGAGGAAAAACTCCTCCCAGTGCCGCGATGCCATATTGGCGCGTGCCGGATCTCTGCGTGTTGATGCGGCCGGACAGACGCCCCTGTGCTGAGTGGGGCAGCGGCTTCACGAGGCAGAGGCGGCAGGAGCACTGCCGTGAGCACAGCAGTGCCTGGGGAGGGCCAAGTCAGCAGAGTTTTTACAGTAGTAAAAACAGGTTGTAGTGAGAATACAGTATATCTGTTTACCAAGAAGAAAATTGGATCAAAAAGAAACATTCGCTTCTATACTGGTAGATGACAGTAACTTACTACTTTGCCTTCTTAGCCCAAACGGAACCTTTCTGACTTTACACTGGCATACCTGAGAGCAACAATGAAGTTTTGGGAATTAAGATTCTGTTTAAAGTGCAGGGAACAGTCCTGTAATGATTGGAATAATTTTAATTAAATTACTTTTAGTTAAAATATAGCACTAGTCAAAATTGCAATGTATCATGGTGGCGTATTTGTTCTAATGAAGTTTTGACTGTATTGTACTTGCTGATCTCTTACACAGATAGGGCAGAGAGAAAACAAGAACAAGTCTTGTACTGGAAAGCATGTGGGTTTTCATAAAATTGGATATCTGACACAATTCCATTCAGCAAAGATACCGAGAGGATTTTGTGTTCTTTCAATGCAGAACAAAGATGAATTTCAAAACCTTGCAGGTTTGTTGTGAAACAGAGCTGTCCTCTTATGGGGAGCTCTGTAACTTTAGAATAGCTTCTCCGTAAGATGGAGTTGTGTAACCTAGAAAAATAGGTATAATATGTGGATTTCATTATTGTTTATCTGAGAGGAATTGCTGTGAAGGCTCATCATTTCCCCACTCTAAGTAATGGAGGTAATCCAGGCATCAGTTCCTGCTGCCATAGCCACACAGGTTTGCTGAAGTTCTCAAGTTTGTTACTATTTTCTGAGTATTTTTTGCTCAGTTACAGGGTTTTTCCCTCACGTGACCTCCTTTTCTTCTCTCCTACTGATGTCACGAAGAAATTGAGAGAGTTTTTGCCTGCTCAGAATGGAACTTACAGTTAGTACACCAGTATTTTTGTGGACAAATAAAGTGGTCAGTAGTGTGGTGGTTGTGTTTTGAGGAAGCATTGCAGTGTCACTCTTCCCACAAGAGAATTCCCTCCGTGCACACACGGTGATGGTGCTCATGCTCTTAGAAAGCTGTACAGTTTCACCAGGCAGTGGAAGGCGCTACTCGGGTGGTGGTTAGCTGCAGCCCCTTAATGTCAGTCAGATGCCCGCCTTTCCTGTGTAGCTAATATTGCCATCCTCCTCAAGGACTATTGATGCGCAATGTGGTTTTAATAATAATTAAGATAAAATTGTTCATATGTGTACACTTTTTAAAAACATGCAATATTGTGCTTGAAAGCATAAAAATTAAATGCTATGTAAATCTCCCATTTTAGCCAATTTTAAACATAGTTCTTGTTCTTGGCTTCTGTTATCTTTGTCAGCTAGGGGATAGCTCCCTCACTCAGCCCTCACCAGTCTAGTTTTAATGACTTGGCTAGAAGATTATTTAATTTGTTTTATATAAATTTTAAAATGATATGTTAAGGCATGAATATAATGTTCAAAATCTTGATTTCAGTATAATTTAATATAAAGGATCTTTTACAAAGCAGCATTGTGCCGCGCAAAGATTCAAGGCTCTCATCCATCTTTATTGTTTCTCATTTAGGCCCAGATCCACACTTACATGCCAGATGGCAACTGCAGAGGAGTTTCAAGTTATAGCTGCAATAGATGAGAAGATAAGTGCCTCTTGAGAAAGGGAAAGCCAGACTGCATATTCCTTTCAATTGCACCTGATGACTTATTGCTAGTCACTAATTGGCTTGTCCATACACAGACGATTCAGAATCTGATGGCAGTGCCTAACTTTATCTGTAGCTCTGTTCTTCCTGCAGAGATCACTGGTGAAATAAACCCTTGCAGAGAAGAATATTTTATGTGAAGCTCTGTGAAAAGCAGACCTAAGGGTTGGTGTTTTTTTTTCTTTTTATTACTGCTGTGTCAAGATTTTTTCCTTCAGGAGAGCCATAAAATCTTGCGTAACTGTCATTGCTAGTTATTATTGGAAAATAGAGTAGCAGGCTATGATGTGCTAACATTCAATTGACAATACAGGCATGTTAAAAAAAAGAGACAGAAAACTATGATAAGTAGGGCTTGGTTTATTTTTCGTTAAAGATATGAGTGTTTTAATAGTGATCCTCCTTTCCCACATATTTTCTTTTAGTCCTGGGTGGGGCATTTTACAACTTATTTAGACCTCATACAGAGAACCAAGAGGGCCAACTATGAAGAGCATAAAATAACTCAGGAATGAGAAACTGCTGGTTTATTTTCACTACTTAGAAGCCATCAGCAGCTGAAATGTCTCTAGAGATTTAGAACAGTGTTGCTGCTTGCTATTCATGTTGATGAAAGACAAAATCTGTGTGTAATAGTACAGCATATAGCCAACCTTGTAATAAGCCCTTTAAAAGGTGAAGTATCCACTTAGAACACAGCATCCCTCATGCAATGAAATGTCAGTAATTTTCCAGCTAATGCAGAACCTGTGTTATCTCCCAAAGTCTTAAATTCAAATATTTTTCCCTTTTATCATTTTCCTTAGATACAATTTGCTAAATGCAGTGACAATTTAACGGAGTTATGTGCAAACAGAAGAAAAACAGTTTTCTGTGTTATAAATGACTATTAGTTGTCCTGAAGAAAAATCAGGGAAAAACAGGCTATGTAATTAAGTTCTTAATGTGCAGTATCTTTGTTGCCATGCGTCTGTAATCACAGTACCAACAGGAACACAAGTATAGGTGTGAAAGTGCAACATATCAGGGCTGTAACACCATATAAATAGGTAAAGAACATATCTTGTTAAATAAACATGAAGTAAAATAATCATTGGGAATCGATGATACTTCTCAAAGGTATTCTCAACAAACATAGGTCTGGAACAGTAGAAATATTCTTCAGTACCACAGGACCACATTAAATATCTAGAAAAGTCATTGGAGAGATTCCCAATACTTCAGCTGGACTGTGAATTGAGTCCACATCTCATAAGTTACTGTTTGCTTCAGAAAATTGCTAAGTTAACTTTTCCTGTTGAGAGCTCCACCAGTAACAGATGAGACACAACCAGAGGCAAGCATCCAATCAAGAATAAAGCATTTAACTCTTGGGTAACTGCATAGTCAAACCAGCAGTCCCCAGGGAAATGAAACTTGGACTTTGCAAGTCTGTTAGAAATCAATGAGTGTAGATTCCTAAAAATCCTGGGTCAGGTCTTTTCAGTGTGTGGGTTTTTTTCCTCTATACAGGCTCTAAACCAAAAGACAACAAGGTACTTCTAGTGACACCACTGCTACAGCCAAACCAATAGCTTGCAGCTGACAAGACTTTAAATCCTTTCCATACATGTGAAAGAATTACCTTGCTCATCAGCAACCACAGGTGGGTGACAAACAGCACTTAAATTTAACAGAACACAGCAGCTTTGTTTTGTTGGTTTGATAGCAGTGGTGAAAGGTCATTCATCCAACTGAACATACAGGGTATCTATAGGTAGCCCCAAAATAGAATTTATCAAATGTATCAGGTTGTGTATACCTTGAACTTGCAAGTGTGAGTTATTGCTGTGATAGTATGCCCCTTTGAATGGGGCTTTTGAAAGAGCATGCTTGTGTGGGGACTTTGGAGATCAATCATCATAGCAGTTCCTATCAACTTTGGCAAAACTGTTCCAGTTTAACAAAATGCCTCACAAGATAAGGCTGTGTGTTGGTGGATAAAAATGTTTGCAGTACCCTTTGTCATCTTGCAAAAAAAAAAAAAGGGGGGGGGTAATTTGTAGACTATTGCATTTCTTAAACCCTCTGAGGGAAAATAATTAACTGCAAATTAAGGGAAGAAAGTGTGCTGTGGTTTGAAGTGGCCACATTAAGATGCTAAACCCAAAGAATCAGGATGGATGGATGGGGAGACAGCAAGAATTATGGTAAGCTTGCCAAGAGATACTTGCCGTGGTAGTATACTCTGCAGTTATCTGAGAATAAACACTTGCTAATAATAATGATAAAGCAATAGCACATTCTGTAACTGAAATCTCTTAAAATGCTGAATTGGACATTATAATTTGTTTAGCATATATTCTAACATGAGATATGTCAGCCTGTATATGTTATAAGGTAGTGTAACAGATAAAATTATTAGATAGAAGCAAGATTTCACCAGATTTGACTGATGGAATCAAAACTATGAAGGATTCACTAGTTAAATCTTTCTCTACCCCAGTGACCGGAAGCAACCCAAGGTGAAGCTCAAGACAAGCAAATTTGTAATAAGTTAAAACAGTAAGACCTTCTATAATCCATAATCATCCATAGGATATCACTGTGTTGGGGCGGAAGTGGGTGTCTTATAAGAACTGGGTAACTGACTAATAAATTTAACATTTATGATTTTACATATCAGGATAAAAGCAACTGATGTATGTCTTCAGGGCATTGCTGTTTTACTTCTGAACTATTGGGCATTCGTTATATTTAGAGGAAATTCAAAGGCGCCATTGGGCCAATAGTGCAGTTATGGCAAAGTGACATGAATAGTTTTTATGTGAATTTATTGCTCTTAAAAGTGTTGGCTTGACTGACCTACTGTAGACCTATTCACCTTTAGACATACAGCTTCCAAAGATGAAAAAGTAGTTTGGTTACAGTATAGCTAAACAATGATTTTTCCCAGTGGAGCAAAAATTACTGCTTTTTTTCTCCTTGAGATTAAATGTCATATGTTGAAAATTTTAGAGATTGTTTTCTTCAGTCTATTTGTTGTTCTCAGGTAATGCTGACTGAATTCAGTGGGATTTTGTGACCTAAATCAGTAAGTTTGTGCTCAAAACTACCAAGGCTGATAGATCTTGGTTAGGATTGTTTGGAGAGAACAGAGGTGATGGAGATGCTTATTTTTTGGTGAGGTGGAACATCCTATATTTGTAAATAAGCACTTCATAGCAAATTCTTTTTTTTTTTTTCCTGAGTTGGCAGTGGTGGGGTACCAGGTCTGCACGGAACTGTGGCTTGCTTTTCTGCCACAGAGATATTCATATGTATGAGTAATAGCAATTTTCTCTGTGTTTTTTTTTTAAGCTTGATTCTTTAAATACTCTAACCACTGTTTTTATTTGTTAATACGTCATGTCATACATATCTCTGTAAATACAGCAATGGGTAATTCCACTTTTGAGGTCAGGCCTGTTACAGGAGGTGCTGTTTTCCAGATAAAGGTTCAAGGTGCTTTTCAATGAATCACTGCTCTAATAAATCATTTTGTATATGTAGTAGCATATACAAGTTAGGATATTAATTTCCAATCCGTGCCTGTCATGCATATGTAGTTTAAAAAACCCTGAGATGAATAAAGTATATGGCCTTTACATTTCAAGACCATATCTGTAATTCACTGTACATTCATGCTGATACACAGACAAAGGTGAATTAGTTTCAGACAAAAATGCATCAATGCTCTATTGAATAGTCAATTATTAAACACATAATGGAATCTGTGGTTATCAAGGCATGCTCAGAATGTGCATAGAGTGCATAATTTGCACCAGAATGGACGGAATCAGTCTATTTCTGAAAAATCTTGGCAAGATTATATTAAAACGGGATTAAAATGAGCTATTGCTTCTGCTGTACAATGAATGGGCTTACTTTACTTCATTTACACTCCCAAGGAGCTAATTTCAGAGTCGTCTTATATATACAAACCTACAAACATAGCAGTAAACAACATTATTTTCATTGCCCTCAAGAAATAATCTATGAAATTTTCAATGTTCCCTTTTGTGGAGAAGTAATGGTTTTGAGAACCACACATGAAGGTGAATGTTACAATGTAAATGTCCTGGCAACTGTTCTCGTAGCAATTTGGTTGAATAAAATAAAGAAAACAGTAAGTTATTGCTGAATGATGAGAAAAATATCTCATGAATGTCACTTGCATGAGATTTTAAATATTGTTCATTCCCCAAAATCTATAGTAAAGATTTTATTCAAGGGGAAAAAAAAAGAAAAATGTTTGACAATTGACTGGAAAAACATTGTCAACCAACTATAAACATTATTCAGATTGTAGCTGCTTATTATTTTACTGCAATTATATACCATGATTAATGCATTGGATCATTGGTCTAGTACATATTTTTGATTAACTTTAGGGAAGCTGCAGTTTTATTCCTTTAGTGTGTTTAAAGGCACCATTTAAATCAATGAAGAGGTGTGTCAGGCTGGCTGTGTCACTTCAAGTGGGTTTTAGTAGAACTTAACTACATTTAATGCAACTGAGAATAATGGATATGGTTAATTGAGATGTTACTATAGAAAAAAATAAATGTGTTTCCTCAGCTATGACTTTCAAATATACTTTTTACTAACATTTTTTTGCAGTGTAAGTAATTACAGTTATTTGCATTCTCCAATAAAAAGAAAAATTGCAAAATCTCTCCTTAGCAAGGTTCAACATGTTGGCATTAATTTATTTTCCAAAAAGACCTGGACAGTATGTGAGATGATAATAAGTTATTACTGACATTTTGCGTATATATTTAACAGGAAATATATGCGATGGAGGGTTTTGTAAGTATAAGTTGGTATATCCAACAAAAAGAAAAAAGCAGAAATTGCATAGCTGTTTGTGAGGTATTGCAACAATTTCTTGGCTATTGAAATTACAAGATAATTTATCTGTATGAAAGTATAGGAATTCAGAGGCAGAAGTTCAGAAGTGGAGACTGCCCATACATTGCTTTCAGAGTTACCTTTTCTTCTAGCAATTTCTGCTAGAATTTGAATGTAAAAATTAGTTCTTCATTCTGCAAGGTGTAATTCATTAGGATATTCTCATAAACATGCTGACCCTCACTGTGTGATTGTTGTGAAGTGTCTTTGTGAAAGACCCTTCAGACCAGAATGATGTATGTAGCTATGTGCAAAAAATTCTTAGCTGATTTACTTGATATGTAAGAGCAGAAGGAAAGTTTGCAAAAGGGGTGGGATGACATTTCTCCGTTTCTGCATAAGACATTTAAATGCATCTCCAAGTGGACAATGCAGGTGGGAGCTTTTACTGCAGTAAAGTACACAAAGAGAACATGCCGTGATTGTGTAAAACCTGGTGTATCATGTTTCTCTTCATGATATGAAATACTTAAGTCATGCTTAGCTCTTTAAAACAGTTATCTGAAATAGCATGATATCTTGTGATAACTTCTTGAAGTTAACTCAAAGGGAGTGAACTTTAACAAAAGATTTTAACAAAAACTTAGCAAATGAGTGTAGTTAAAATTACCAGTCCAAATCCTCAACATATAACGCGCCATTAAATCCTAACCCCCAACGCATCAATGTTCTAACAAAGCTCTGAGAAGAAATATCTTTGTCGCTAACCATTCGTTCCACTGGGAATTCTGTAACCGAGGCCTCCAAGCAGGAACCCACCATTAATAGTAATAAACTTCAAGCACCTGTAGTCAAGGCATTTGCTATAGCTGTCAGTCAACTAGGCTTTCACTGATGAGCTCATTTATCCTCCTGCTCCAGTCATTGATCAAGCAACTTCTGGTGCCATTTTTTGAGTACCTTGTTGATACCACAGCAGATGTAATTGCCTGCTATTATGATTCATGCTGTTACTTCTATTGACCTTTCAGTATTGTTTTGTTCTTCACAAAGAAGAGGATATTTTGTTAGCTATGGGGCCTTTATGATTAATGATGTGATCAAAGTACGGTGAGAACTGTCTGGAATATGAAACTATCTTGGTATGAAGGAGGGGCTCCTTTATGTCACTGAGACTTTTTTGCTCATGTTTTTGTAGCTGCAGGTATAAACCTCAGCATAAGTCTGCATCTGCCTGGCCGTACTTCAGGCAATGATTGTCTCTTGTATTAAAAGCTATTCAGGAGGGGGCTATTGTTCTGAAAGCTTTCTCACGGATATTCTGTCATGTCCTCTGAAAGAAAAAATACATTTCCACTCAGAAATTCGTTAAGTCCTGAGGTAGCTCAGATGTTTGGGAGCTACATGTCCTCATGTTGGCCCTAGCTTTGGTACCTCTGTTTAGAGAGGGAGAGGAAGATGTGACCAGTTATTACTCTCCACCTTAATGTGAAATCTGCATGTTTTTTCAATTACCTATGTGGGTCTTGGGGAAGGTGGTTATCTGAGTTCTGCCCTGAACAAAACTTCGTTTCCAGGAGACCAAGAGAGTCTGAAAAGATACCTCAGTATCCCCTGTTTAAACAGTGCAGCATTCCAACTGCTGGTCCAGTGACCAAGGACTACTATTCTTCCTCCTCAGCTCAACTCTCATTTTGCTTGCACCTTGCCCAAGGCTCTTCACTTAGCTTTAGGTTTTTGCCTATCTGCATTACCTGTATTGTTCTTTTCAGGTTCACTTTTCTCCTGCTCTGCTGAGCAATTTTACTGTTTCCTCTAATGACTGTTTATTCTAATCTATGAAATGTTTATAATAAGAAAACTCCTCCAAACATGCAATCATAATGACATGTGGGTTTTTTAATGTAGCAAGGCAGACACAAAAATAATGATTTGCATACTTAGTTTGTCAAAATTATAAGCTAAGGCTTGTGTAAACTACTAGCTGTTTTAGCAGCAGGAGAAGGAAATTCAGCCTGTTTTTTAAAAGCTAGCTCCTACGTGCTGCTTAGACTAGAAAAGGATAGAAAAGAAAGAAACAACAGTTTTGCTGAAAATATTCATAGTCTACAGAGCAGACTAGTTAGCTTTCTTCTTTCTCCCACTTAGACATCTGTAATACAAATAAAAAAACCCACAAAAAAACAAACCAGCAATTCCATTTGTCCCACCATTCTCTGAGCTTTTCGAGGCTGCAGTATCTTTACCTTAGCAGAGCTTCAATCCTGTTGGTTCTACATAACTAACCTTTTTACATGAGGGCCACATCTGCCACTCTTGGATCCTAGTGCCTGCGTGGTCAAAGACTGTATAATTGCATAAGGTAGAGTGATGTAACATTACTGTAGTGTAATTTCTTTCTATCCAAAATGTCTTTGTCTTTGTCAATGTCTTTCTATCTGAAAATGGATACAGAGAAAGAGAAGACAAGAATATACTAAAATAGCTCTTCATCTCTTTCTCTGTCCTGTCCAGACTTTTCTGCAAATGTTTGCTTGAGACTCATAATAAATAGATTTTGATTTTTGTTAAATCTATGGTAAGTCTGCACCACTTACATACTGCTGAAATTTGGTGTTTCATTCCTTCCTGGTTTTAGTTTCTCTGTGTTCCTCCTGGTAGTAGTATTTGTTGGTAGCAGAGTATGATGGCAGCACAGAGCCCTTAGAGTTGTGTAAGTGAACAACTTCAGTGCCAGCTGCAGGACTAGTAGTCTTTTGGAAACTATATACTGTAAACCCCGGTGGAAATGATGATAGATTTCTTTAAGGTAAAAATTATGAACCTTCAAGGTAAAGCATGGCACTGAATAAAGAACTAGTTAAAAATAAAATTGCAATTATGCATGAGAGGAGCAGTGTCTCTTTGAGGAAATATTACTTGCATGTGCAAAAAGGTTAAACAACCTTTGTTGTTTAACCACAACAACCCCATGCAATGCTACAGGCTTGGGGAGGAGTGGCTGGAGAGCTGCCCGGAGGAAAGGGACCTGGGGGTGCTGGTTCACAGCCGGCTGAACATGAGCCGGCAGTGTGCCCAGGTGGCCAAGAAGGCCAACAGCGTCCTGGCCTGTATCAGGAATAGTGTGGCCAGCAGGAGTAGGGAAGTGATTGTGCCCCTGTACTCGGCACTGGTGAGGCCGCACCTCGAATGCTGTGTTCAGTTTTGGGCCCCTCACTACAAGAAGGACGTTGAGGTGCTGGAGCGTGTCCAGAGAAGGGCAACGAAGCTGGTGAGGGGTCTGGAGCACAAGTCTTATGAGGAGCAGCTGAGGGAACTGCGGGTGTTCAGTCTGGAGAAGAGGAGGCTGAGGGGAGACCTTATCACTCTCTACAACTACCTGAAAGGGGGTTGTGGCGATGAGGGTGTTGGTCTCTTCTCCCAAGTAACTAGTGATAGGACAAGAGGAAATGGGCTAAAGTTGCACCAGGGGAGGTTTAGATTGGATATTAGGCAAAATTTCTTCACCAAGAGGGTGGTCAGGCATTGGAACAGGCTGCCCAGGGAGGTGGTGGAGTCGCCATCTCTGGAAGTGTTCAAAAAAACGTGTGGATGTGGCACTTCAGGACATGGTTTAGGGAACATGGTGGCGCTGGATTAATGGTTGACTTAATGATCTTGAAGGTCCTTTCCAACCTTGTGATTCTGTGAAAACATTTGTGTCTCTAACCTCTGATTTTTGTTTATGTATATGATATAGACAATGAAACAACTGCAGAAAAGGCTGGCCTCTTTTCGAAAGGAAAGAAAATTAGAGAGTAAAACAGTAGAGAAGAGGAGGGAAAAGAAACCCCCAAACTTTAATGTATGTCGACATTGAAATGCAGTGCGTGAGTTCAGCAGTGCCATATTTAAAACAATTCCATTTCTTTGCAATTTGCAAGAAATGGCATAGCGAGGTGAACAGGATTGAAGACGAAAAAGTGTGCCTATGTTCTTCCAAAGATAATGGACGTTCCTTAAGAGAAGTCTTAAACTCCAACAAAATACCCAGAAAAAAAAATAAAGAATGAGTAGCTAGGGAATGTAATACCTGATTTAAATCTTTCCACATCTAAAATAAAGTATCTTAAGCCAAGAACAGTTCAAGCATCTATGGATGTGATATTCCTAGAAACAGGTATATTAAAGGAAGGTTAGGTTAAAGGAAACATAATTAACATTTAATTTATTCTCCTCTGGAGTTTCCTGAGCCTGTACATAGTAACGCTGAATTGTGAGCTAGGCAATAAAGGGCTCCTCTTGTAAAGTTTTCTGCAGTGAGGATGTGGGTGCTCGTTATCTCTGAAATTGCTTTATGGAGCTGAATTGGCATTTCCTACTAATTTGGCTTTCTTTAAACATGAATAATTTGAATCAAAGCAGTAGTAGGAAAGGTGGTTTTTTTTTGCCAAGGCTTGCAATTCAGTGAGGTTAATGACAGTGGTACTGCTTTATTCAATAAATGACTTTGCCCTTAAGTTAGAATAAGAATTCTTCAAAAGAGATGCTTCAAAAACCCTAGGTAACTTTTCCTCCTATCAGTCATTGGCACTTGTTACAGAAGAACTGATGGTCTTTAAAACTTCATTAGCTTAACATCCATATCAGGTAAGGATATGCTGTCTACATTTTAGAGAGGAAAAAATGGATACAGATTCTTAAAAACTGTTCAGGTAGATAACCCCAAAGTCATCTATAGCATCTGGGTAACTTTTGAAGACCTGGGTTTGTGTAATTTGGCCAAGGTAAAATAGGAAATTTGTGAAATAACAGAGATCCAAGTTTGAGTCTCAGGCCAACACTCTGGGCAATGGACCATCCTTGCCCTGCAGAACTCCTGTGGTTATCAAGTAACAGACTACTCGGTGTGAAGATGACATTCTGATGCCACCAGTGTCAGTAAGAAATACTTTTTTCCCCCACACTTTCCTCTGAAGTATTTACTCAGTAAACAGTATAAATATTTTGAACAACATAACTAGAATTTCTTACAGGAGTCACGAAGAATGATTTTTTTTTTTTTTTAATTCCATCTGTGAAAGAGGCTATGTCAGTATGGTCTTATAAGCAAGAAGGCATATAAGAAATTATTTTAAATATTAAATTATATTTAAATATTAAATTATAATATTAAATATTATTTTAAAACATGGCTGCCCCCATCTTGCCAAAAGAAGGGTTAGAATAGCTTTTGACTAGCAGATACAGAAGAAAAGAATGTAACACAATAAAGAATAACAGTCATATCATTCCTCTTAGCAGTAATAACAGGCAATGAAATCTTAGTCTATGTAATTCAATATTCATCCCTGTGCTGTGCAGTGTGCAACACCGAAAATTAATACTGAAAAAGGAGATAAGCTATGAAAAGTTAAAGCAACTGATATGAAAATTAGTAGGAAATTGTACCAAACATTTGTAGGATGAAGTTTAATAGTAGCTACTTTCTACACATGTACCCTTCTGCAACTTTATATACTGCCTACCAGTCTAAGTTGTCTAAAAAAATGTAGTTTGGTACATGTATCTGCAAGTGAGAATGAAAGAAAACCCACTGAAAAAATCAGAATATTGTGAATGCCTCTTTGTAGAGTCTGTAATGGAATATATGTCTAACTTTGTGAAAATTATACATCAATAAAATTCTTGTTAGCATTCGAAATTATGCCAGTAGTGCAATTTACAGAGAAGGTCCAGTGAGTGATCATTTGCTCCTCAGATACACTTACTGGATTAGCATGGAAAGTACTGTATAGTTTGATTTTGATACATTCAGAATTCTCTTTAGCAGTATTTTAAATGAAACTTTGGCACCACTAATAAAAAATCCATACAGTTGGTACAAAAAGCCCATAACTAAAGAAAATATGAAGTGGGGAAAAGCTAGATTTCACGCACTGGAGAACAGAACAATAATAAGCTGCTTCAGAGAGAAGACTGAATTAATGAAACACAGGTCTGAAAAAATGAATTACTTTGTAAGGAGGGGATTCTTGTATATAGTGTTTAGCCTCCAGTTCAAAAAAAATAGAAAAGCACACAGTTAACCTTCTCATTGTGCTGCATTAGCTTTTGTGGAGCTTTACCCATTATGGATGTGCTTTGGTTCTTCAAAGTGAAGCCCCACATTGGACATTTATGTGCTGTTCCCTGGTCCAGTTCTAGTGTTTGCATGTGGAAGTATGTGATATTAAAATTTAGGTGAAACGACTGTTGCCCAAGTGAGCAGGAAAAACATAGTATTCCCCTTTTTTTGTCATAGATTTGCATTTCACATAGAAGCTGGTGCAGTTCAGTGTAAGTCGCAGAGCTGATTTCATTGTGTATACAATGGTAACAGTATGGAAAAGGGTGGTAAAGTGAGAGGACAAGTTTAATCTGCCCTGAAAATAGAGAAAGCTCCTAGGATACCACCAAACTTACAGATACCGTGTTTTTTATTGCATGTGTGGCCTTTCACCATTTCTCCCCAAATCTGCAATTACCAGCAGTTTTCTTGCACAATAGCTACAAATGTACTTCTGCCCATATCATAAATTTAAACAGGCAAATAATACGTTGTGCTTCTAATAAATGTGCACGACCGTTCTGCTAACAGCTTCATATCCAGTTGACACGGAAAAGTCCCTGTTCCCATACCGTAAGTGGCACAGTCCTGCCATGAGGGATGTAGGATATATTTGTCTCTTCCCTTTCAAGCTGATTAATATAATCTTCCTCTCTGACTTTGGAAAGCTGGAATAGGTTCACTTTGTAACTTGCTGCTTTATCCATCCATATTTTCACTGACATTTACAAATACAGGTATCCAAAACACTTTACCAAGCTGCATTACTTAGGGAAATTATTGTTTCCACCTCTTTCCTGTGCATCCAGTCATTTTCAGTTGGAAATTTCCCCTTTTTAACATTCATGTTTTACTGTTGCCATTTGGCTTTTACGAAAACCACATGAAAACAACTAGCTCAACAAGCTGGGATCAGCTGCTGAATTAAGGAAAATGCACACAGCAGAGTTCCCGGTGCTGTACTGGCATTTTGTCTGATCTTTGATTCACCTGAAGAGCTCATGCTTTAGTCTTAAAGCTTTTGCAAGGTATTTCAAAGGCCACCCCTCAGCAATCTGCTGTAACAGCTGTGAAAAACACAAATAGAACAACTACTAGGAGAGAGGAAGAGGCAAAGTCTAATTATGCTTAAAGTCTGCTGCAAGATTTTTAAGTCAGAATTTCTTCACAACATAGTATTTTGGTCAAGTTACATTTCTCCATTCTAAATTTTGGAGGCATTATTAGAACCAGTTCTTTCTCTAAAGTGGAAAGTAATGCTCTTTGATCTATTCTGATCCATGGGGACTAATTTTATTGCTTGTTGCACATAAGGAGGAAAAACTTTACGTCTGCAAAATATCGTGTCTTCTGCACATAAGAGTTTAAGATTCAGCTTGGCTTTTGGGACCTTTATTAAGGTATTGTCCATGCTCATATTTTGAAAATATGTTTTTTTCTTGATTTCCCTCACACATCAGTAGCTTACCCTCTGTCTCCCTGAGAGTTGTGTTCTGAGACTAAATTTCCTCTGACAAAGCAGCAGCAAACAAGACAGTCTCACAAATACAAAATGATACGGCCTACAAAAGTGAGCAGCACAAATTGGGAAATAGAAGTAATGTTCCAGCTCCAAAGTAAGTAATGTTCCATACTCCAAAAAATGAAACACAAAAGATGTGGTTAGAAAAGGCAAATGTCACACTCGCTGCCCGTTGTTTTCAGTTCCGTGATCCGGTTGAGGAAGTTCACGTTATCTCAGTGGCACCAATAGATCGCTGCGGCTTTGCTCCTCTTTGATAGAGAGGAGCCAGAGTCCTTGCTATTCACGGCGCTGATCGGCGTGCATGGCTGATACGCCTTGCCACGGCGGCATTGGAATATGTCAGCAAATCTGATCTTCCATGTCTCACTTGTGTCAGAAAGAATCCGGCATAATCTCACCTACATGAAGGTGTCCTGGTACAACTGAAATCAGAAGCTGTTATTTGTTTGGATATTGATTGGATTTCGTTAGTATTGACTGTACAGCTTCTGCTTTTTCACAGGAATAGTAAGTATTAACAATAAGCTGCGTAGGTTGATGTAAACATCTCTTACAGATATTAAAACAATGCTGCTAAATCAATACCTACACCATTTAAATTTCAAAAGGCTAAATGAATTTCACTCAAATGCGTTTTGTGTTCAGAAGTGAAACTCGCTTCCAAATTAGAGCCGGGGTGCTGTTTATGGCCCCTGCAGCTGCTGCAGCACACCCTGCTGCCCTCGCTGCTCTGTGGCCCCGTTCTCGCCTGTCCTCCCGTCCCAACTCATCGCTCTCGTGCACGCAGGTCGGCGGCACAGATCACCAGGCCAGCACAACTGCTGTGTCTTCCACCTTTGCTGTATAGAAGGCCCAGATTTAATTTGCGCTTCGTATGTGCCACCCCTGCTGTGCCAGGAAGAATTTTTGTCGCTGAACAGCTGGTGGTAGAGAACAGAGTTCCACTTAATGTGGAACTCCTTTTGACTATGTTATGTCAAAATACTTTGAATGAAGCAGGTCCCTATGAATAGGACGTTTCCTCAGGCCTTCTGGTTGGCTTGGTTAGCTCGACGCTAGAGGAAGAGGGGTATGCTACAAGCAGAAACACGAGGTCTGGCAGGTGGAGTGGAAGAACATTTATTTTACTGTGATGGATGCTTGGTGTTTCAGATTCAGATCTGCTGTTAGGTTATGTTAGGAATTATCTTTGCATGCCATGTTTCACCCACATTGTGAAATCCTACATTGCTCTCTGCTTTTCCTTTAAAACATTATCCGTGCTGGTCTTTCACTAGTGTGATTTTCTTTAATTATAAGATTAATACTTGATTTTTATATGACGTTATTCATTAGTTAATGCTTTTACATCATGATGAGATAAGAAACATATTATCAGAGACACTGGAATGCTGAGCTATAGCTCATATACGTATAGCATATACATATAGCATATACAGCTACTTGTATAATATAAACCCAGTGCTGGGTAGGATGGTGGAGTACTTGAGAGCTGAAACTGTGCAGCCTAAAGAGGCTAAAGTCATCTGTCAGGGTCCTAGTCCCCACCAGATCTGAGGGACTGCAGTGGAGTTGACTCTGAAATTCTCATTTCTTACGGCAGGGAAGTGGATCCCTGTTGCTAGTCATAGCAGAGCCCAAATACCTACAGAACACAATGGATATTTCCTTTCTTTGAGAACTGGGGCAGAAAAATTCTTGTACTCTGAGACAATGCAAGAAGTTAAGTTTGACACAGAAAACGTACTCAAGTTAGAAATGGAAATAAAGGTCCTTAGCCATGAAATAGGCTCTGGAGCTATAACAAACCCAGAAATAAATGCCTTTATTTTTATATCACTAACTCATGCCTCATTTTCCTTTTGATAATTGGCAGATTTCTGTAACTCATGGTTTCTCTGACAGAAAAAACTTCAAGACCAGATGGGACTGATAGATGCCATCCTCAAAATCACACAGTATAATTCAGCAATAGGAGCTAAATAGTGATAGCCCATAAATAGGTGGTTTGTGTCAACTGGAAAATGGTGGTGTCTTTGCTGGATAACACTTAAATTAATCCAATCTTGATTTCTTTTGCTTGCCTTCTTTTTTTTTAAATATGAAAGTGGAAGGAAGGTAATATGAAAAGCTGGCAGGGCAGATCACTGAATTTCATATAGCTGCATTTAATAAGGGTGAGTAAGAGAGACTTTGAATCACTGTTTGATTACTGTTGTCATCTCTATTCCTTAAGTGTGGGATACAGCAGGATGACTCTTGTCTCTCTAAGGATCCTAAGGAGACTCTTCCCCTGTCCAGCAGTACGTATTTCACCTTGTCATGTTGGCCTGGCTTGGAATTTGCTCCAAAATGTACAGGATTTCATCTTCTTTTCACCATGCCAGCCTTTCCTCTCACCTCGTTTGTTTCACATTTGGAGAAATGTATAAAAAAGCACAAATGAAGCGCAGCTAGACATCCACTACAATAAAAATGTCTAGAAGAAAGTCTTCGTGAGCATTGCCTTTTCTGTGTTAATCAGAAAAGCAGAGAGTTTATTTCATGACTAATTGCTTAAATTTATCTAGTGTTTGATATAAGGGCGTTTCAGAATGAGGGAATTTGGATTTCATGCAAGGGAGTGAATGAAAAAATATCAGAAATGCAGCTTGAAGTTCAGGTCAACCAAACCCCTCCTTATTGAAGTGTTCAAACTACCTTGTATTATACACCAGAAGAGGGAGCCCAGCAAGTAGAGCCAAAGTTAACCTGTCTGTCAACATCATGTGGAGGACTACAGAGTTAAAAAAAAAAAATCTATTTTCTGTCTGTTTCAGTACATTTGCAGCATGAAACAGGTACCAAAATGTTTCTTTTCTATATGAGTTTGTTAGTGAGCCGATCAGAAAGGATAATTTTCCTATTTCAGATGTTGACTTCTCATAGACACCTGAGACAACGGTTAATAAAAAGGTAATCTGTTTTAATGCTGCAGAGGCTTTGCAAGAGAGGCGTGCTCTCCACATGGATTTGTAGCCTTTCCCCGGCACAGTCACGTTTCATTGTTTTGACCAAGTCACCATTTTACAGGGCACACATATGGCATGATTTTCTAACTGGAAATATGTCAGGCAGGACTAAAGGATCTGTGGCTGGTGTGTTCATAAAGGTCAAGTTGTTCTCATTAGAGAGGAGATAACTGCGTTCAAAACTCCTCATTATTCTACTGGAAAGGTGTGCTTGTTTCAGGTGCTTCTGGAGCAGTCCTTCTTGCAGCTAATGGCAATCCGTATGCTTCTTGGTAGGAACACTAGCTTTTCCCTCTCCTCTACCACCCCAATCTGAAGTGCAATCAATTAAGTTTTAATTTGGAAGTGCTCTGAGATTTCAAATTTTGCTATGTATTTTTGTCAAGTCGGTACTAGAACAACTTACCCAAACCAATACGGAAAATGCTGGATACACTAGTAAAACATTTAAAAGATTTTTCATATTTCTATTTAATTTGGTAAAAGCTGAGGCTTTTATATGAAACAGCAGCATGACAAATCTTATGCTCATAATGTACCCTCTAAGATTGCTAATAACTTAGAGGAAAAAATAAAACAAGAAGTGACCAGAATGTGCACCAGAAATTAAGTCTCTCAAAGCCTTGCTTTAAAGTTCTCGCCTTTGAGCCTATGAAATGTATAGCTTCTCTTGGGTTCAGATACAGCCGCAGAGGAAGCTTTTTTTATAATATCAATTGATCAATTGATAAAATCAATTGATTTATAATATCAATTATAGCCTGAACAGATTATCATTATAGATTAAGCCTTGTTATTTAGGCACGTGAAAAAAGTGGAAGTGATGATGGAGATAAAAGTGCTGTTAAATCCTTCAAATGATGCAGCATATTTAACATTAATTCCTTGAGGAAATAATCTATTTACACTTTATGTGAATGTTTATTTAAAAGGAACTAGTATCCTTGTGCCTTATAGCTGTCTTTGTGTTGTGTTGTGTAGCTGTATTTTGTGTTGTCTCATACTACGTATGTTGTGGGGACAAAGAATGTCTTACACAAATGTTTGTGTAAGACGAAGTTGTTTGTTAAATCTGTCAGCATCCAGATAAATTTTTGCATGCACAGAACAATAGAATAACTACAAACTAGATATATCTGTTTCTTTAGCTTCCTTTCAGACAACTACTATTTTAAGGAATGTAATTTCTTTGGCAGGAGAACTAAAAAAACATTGGCTGTTAATTGAATTGGGAAATTGAAAATGAGAAGATGTGAAGGTCACCGTGTACAGTTTCACATTACACTTAAAACAGCTATTGCAAGGGTGTAGCTCTGTTCCCTTTCAGGTCTAGCAATTGTGTGATCACTTGGTGAGTTTGATCACTTAGTTGCTCCTAAGGAAAAATAATGTAGGGAAAAAAAAAAATGAAGTGATTTCCATCAGATTAATGAAATGCTGCGATTCACTAAACCCTGACTGCTCATTTATGAGACCAGTACCAGAAAGGAAACGGGAAGCTGCCGTTCGCAATATGTGGATGGAAGGATGTGGGGATGGAAATGGACAGCTATTTTGGCAATTGGCTTGCAACATGAAATGATGCCTTCATGTGGAGGAGTCTCAAAGGAAATGAAGCTGTAGGATTTTGGGTTCTTTCACTCTGAATTCAAATAAAGTAGAAACAATGGTTGGAGAACAGAGATGGAGAAAATACAGGGACACTTTTTTTGGAAGAATCCATATACAGAGCACTAGGGCAGAAGATTTCTAGAAGATAAAACTTGAGTGGAAGTGATAATCAGTCTGTAGCTCCTGTATTTGCTCTACCTAGATGACCGAGACCTTTCCAGTCACATAATTGCAGCTGCAATTACCCAGTTTCTACAGCTAGAGCATAGGCATATTTGGCCTTTAGGTCTATACCCAAAGAATTCTCAAGAGTATTGAGAAAACTGAGGTTAAGAAATGTATATGGTTGTGGTTTTCTTTCATGCATGTGCATACCTTTCTTTAATGAAGAAGGGATCAGCTCTAGACTTTAAATAAGTAAGTCTGTTTCCACCATTCCGTGTCTAAAAATGTGTGTGTAAAGAATGCCTATCAAGTGTGCACTGGTAAACGTAAGCCTCAGGAACGGGAGTGCCTGTAGGCTCCTTGAGCAGCTACCTATGAGTCCTATTCCTGTGAAGGTGTAACTGTAGAAAGCCCATGCCAAGAAAATGTTGGAGAGGGTAAAAAAAGAATCAATAGTGTAGTCAGTCCCATCCAAGTAAACCTAATGGTTAAGAATTCAACTTGGAATTCCCAGGACATCAGTATTCTGCAGGGTCAGCAGAAGCAAGCTTACTTAGGCCTGCAGCACTGTGCCATAACTTATCAGTCCTTTGGCTTGCTATGCAGATTCGCATATGATAGGAGAAGGGCAGAGCCCCTCTTAGCTCTCTGTCTTAGAGTTTTTTATTGCTACCCATCTGACTCTGGCAACAATAAGATACTGCTGTGTCAATCTATAGCTCCACCCTTCCCTCTTTTTGGGGTAAATTCACGTAGAAATACAGGGACAAGGATATACCAGGTACAAAGAAGGGAATATCTTTGCAGTTTCGCAGTGGTCTGTCTTGCATATCTGTGCAAGGATATGAAATAATGTCACTAGATTACTGAGAGAAGATTTTACCACCGTATTTTGTACATCCAACGTACTATAAAGTTCAGATACTCAAAGCAAATTTATGACATGCTGTTGGCTATGTCTCAATGACTGTTCTCTGCCCATCTTTGACTTGAGTCATACCACGCAGCAAACACAAATCATGTCACTCTTGAAATTTTTAGGCAGACGTTGCATTTGGATAGATGGAGAAAACTAGACAGTGCTGAGGTTGATGGTATTGGAAGGTGTATCAAGGAGACAAAGGAAATATTTGTGCCTGAATAGACTTGAATGAAAATAAAAAAAAGAATATGTTTTTGGGTGGGACTGGAATAGTAATTGATACACACACACACACACCCCCCATGCGTATGGGAGGGGCTTTAGGCAGTTGTGGCTATACTGTGGTGAACAGATCCTATGCTAACTTCTCTAGTTCATGCACGCTGGTTGCTCAGTAGAAGTTTCTTTGCCCTTCATGGACCCCCATTGCTTTGAAGCTCAAGAATCAGGACAGTATGTGCCTTTTCCTGTCATAAGAGATGTCTTTATTCTCTCCTTTACTTCATTGTGGCATATATCAACACCTCTGGCCTAAGTATTTTGACACCTGTCTGACAGTGAGTAAATTCTATTCCTAAATAATATTCTCTTGTATTTTCATGATATACAATAATTGAAAGTTAAGGTGTCCTTTGAAATGAAAATATTTTTTTGCCTTCTACAGTTGATGTTGTATACACGTTGCTTTCTACCCTTGTCAAGCATTAGGGAAGAGAAGGAGATCTGTGTTCTTCCTGGTTTTGTACAGTATCTCACAACATCTATTTAAGGACAAAGGAGGAAAAAAAAAAAGGAAATTTCTTATTGCTGTCAAGGGATATTGCTTATCTTCTGAGCACAATGTGAGTCATTGATGTGTATCCATAAATAATAATCATCATGTAAGTACTCGAGGCAAGGCATTCTGAATAACTTTGCAGAAAGCATGTTATTTTTTGTTTTGTTAGGGCAATTCTGATGCATGCTTTTAAAAATATAAGTGATGGAAAACTAAAAGAAAATATAGCTAGAAAGGGAGCCTGGCCTTACTAAGGTATTTCTAATGCCTATGATACCTCTGATTCCCCTTACTACATGTGGGAATACAGATGAATTAAGCACGTCATTATTAGGATTAATTCATTCTCTTGGGTCCGCTTTGTGTCTTCCGATCTTTTCTCAAATGGTTTTGGGCCAGGATACTACCATTGTCAATACACATTGGCTTTGAAATGGTCATTGGTTCAATTTTACCTTTTAAGTGTATCAAAGGCCAATTAATAATGAAAAGGCTGAAGTCAAGAAGTAATTCTAGTCTTCCCATCTTTCAAAAATAGCTCTTCCTGCTCACTTATCTATCTGTATGCTTAATGCTTCAAGCTGACAATGACAGGAATTGAAATAATTTGAATGCTGCTATGATGATACTGTTCCTACCCAGACTTAAATGGTGCTGCTGTATTTCTTGCTGAGTTAGGTTCTCTTGAAAGAGTTAGGGTAGTGTTCTTTTGAATGCCAAATCAATACCAATAACCTGTTGAGCCCTTGAGCTCATGCAGGCTCTCACAAAATCCATTTTATTCTTGGTGACTTGTTCTTAACAATCGGTAGTTCATAAAGAAGCTCTGGCCTGAGCTTGTAGAATTTTTCCCAGATAGAAACTACTCATTATATGAGTAGAGTGGTTAGACTTTCCCATGTAGCTCTGGATATTATAGTACCTACAGAAAGTGATTGCATTTTAAGTTTAGCAGAGGAAGAGGTGGTGGTTGTTCCTTTCAAGTCACTTTAACACAGAGCACTTCCTACAGCAAAGTCGTATTTCCATTGTTGAGAAAACTGTTATGTCTAGCTATGTGTAGTGTCAGTTAAATATGCTGGAAGAAAGGCAAAAAAAATTTTGGAAGAAAAAAATTTAATGGTATTCAAAAACTCAAAATAAATGGGGCCTTGTTGTTCATTAGAAAAGAATTTGGATAATAAAACTTTACTGCAATATGTATGATTGTATAAAAGTAAATCAAGTCTATCTGAGTGATCTTACAAATATTTCCATGAACTTTCTACAGTTTCCAGAATATCAGCAGGCAAATCTTTGTGAGGGTGAATAGAAATTGTAGGATATTTTTTGTAAAAGTGCAAAAGTTTGTTCACCATACAGTTACTCCAGATATACGCTACTGTAGCACAACTGTTTTCCAAGTATGGGAAGCTAAATATTCTGGTTTGTACCAAGCGTGGGCCTGGCATCTCAGTAAGAAAGGTGTGGTCATTCATGGACGGTTAACTGGTTCACTGGGTATACAATAAAAATAGTAGAAAAGGTGATTGTAGTTGTATGCCCCTTCTGATACTAGAAACCCTGGTGTATGCAGCATTGGACGAGACCCTTCATAGTGGCCCTTCACAGACAGATCCCACTGTGGTGAGGTTCACCAGCCTCGCTGTTCTTCACATCTTTAGACAGTCCTTCCAAGAGAACAAAGCTATGAATCTTACTTTTACAATACTGAACTTTCTGGTACACCGAGGTTCAGCGAGAGCATTATGCTCTTACACATTTACACAGGAACAAGCTCTTACAAGCAGGACACACACAGGGTTTTGTTAAAGGCAGCGCATACTGATCTTGCAGTATGTGCATGGATGTTATAGCAGTCACTCATGCTAATGTACAGGTGCCTAATCAAGGGCTGTGGTTAAATCTCTTTCCTCGATTCACTGTCTTGCCTGAAATCACTGTCTTCGTGTTACAATGTCTTCTGTGGTGGCCCGCTACATATGCTGATAGTATAATGTGGAGAATAACAAACATGATACATTCAAAAAAGTAAAAATTATATAAACAATGTACAAACTCATGAGTTTGACCTCAATTGTATGCAAAGACTCTAGGTTTTGAATGAAAGAGTAATCAAAGTTTCAGAGGTAAATGGAATAACATGCAATATAGTTTAATCAAGTGCAGGTTTTATCAGACTAATATCTTGGTAAGATAGCTGACTTCTTAAACAAGGGTAATGCAATGAACCTAATCTGTCTAAATTTAAGCAAAGTATTTGATATAGTTCCCCAAGGGAAATTATTATTAAGGAATGAGAAAACGGGGATTAATTCAAATACTGTGAGATGGATAAAAAGCTTGCTGAAGTAGAGGCTTCAGTGAATTATATGGAAGGGAAAGTTACCAGACTGAAGAGAAGTTACTAGTGATGTTTCTCAAGGTTTGGTCTGCAGAGCAATTCTGTCTAATATTTCAATTAGTGACCTTGTTACAAGAACGAGGTGGGTACAATTATAAAATTTGTGGCTGACGCAAAGTCAGAAAGTATTACCAATTTTGGAGGTGGACTGGGTCGTAATTTAGGAAGGATTAGATGGATTTAAGAGAATAATTCTTTCTGAATTATGATCCAGTCTTCCTCCAATACTGGCAATACTTTCTCATTTTGTCATCCACAAATTTTATATGACCTTGTAGACTTGACTAATGGAAGTGGAATGAAGTTTAATTGTTCAAAGTCAAACACATAGAGACTAATTACAGTAACTTCTTCTATGAGGTAGAACCTTTTAATTTGAAGTTTGCTATTTCATAGGTTGTGATATGTTGGAGATGGATGATGAGAGTATATGTCTGGTTACGTGTACCATGCTAGGGGTCTAGAGTTGATGAACTGGGCTTCCACCTAATCCTGTACATTAACACAGGTGAGAGCTGTCAAGGAAAAAAATTACTAAAAAAACTGTTCTGTGATGGACAATGGTTACGACAACGAAAACTCCATCTGCTTTTTCTTTATGCTGGACTGTAACTGGAGATGGTTTGTTCAAAGAGTACCTTATTCTGAATATTTTAATTGGGAAGCACAAATAAGCTGCAGCTCAATTAAGCTGTTACTCGGACTCATAATGACTGTAACATCATAAATCATTTCAGCTTTCCTTTCTATGGCTGACATGGTCATGGTCTTTTATGACATATGTATCCACTTTTTTTGTACTTAAGAGCTGGTTGGTAGCTGAGAGGTTACCCTCACAATCATGAAATTACCAAAAGATTTTGTTAGGGAATAAAAGTTAATGTTGCTTTTTAAAAGAGGAAGATCCATGTCAATGGTGGTTTGTCATAGTTTCTGGCCCGAATAGGTGAACTGTCTGTATGTTTTCACTCATTAGGGAAAAATGCAGCTAAATCAGGAATTCAGTTTTGAGGTCTTATTTCATGAGAATATTAGAGAGAAGAGTGTTTTTAAAAAGTAAAATATCTTTTCAGTAATGATTTTATGGTGTTATCTATGGCTGGTTAGTTTTTCTTAAACAAGTGCTAGTGTGAAGATTACATTACGCTATTAGACAAACCTGTATATTGCCAAGAATGAATGTTAGCAAATACCTTTTGCGTTCCCTTTCAGTCATGGTAAGACATGGTATTTGAGTGAGAGAGATGTAATAATAGAAGGCTGGTTGTTTTGAGGCAGACCCAGGCCCATATATATCAATGAGAACTTCGCTAGTTTTTGAATAAGGCTTTTCAGTCTTCCAGAATGATAACTTTGATGACTGGAAACCCATGTTTACCAAAGACACAGAAATGCATGATCTCTTGAACTTAATCTAATTCTGATAGTGAATCGAAGGCATGGAATCTATTGATTTGAGAGTACTTGACATGATGTAGAATGAATTTTTAAAATTAAGCACACAGTGAATCGGTCACAAATTTGCTATTTCACAGGTCACAACATTCATAATACTGCTTGGAATAGTTTAAAAGCTACCTGTCTGCTGTATTTTCATAGGTGTCTAAAAGCCTATTATTTATATCTTATTAAAATTTCTCTGATGATGTTTATTCTTTAATATCTGGTATTGTGACATTTTTGTGCTTACAGTAAAGCCACAGACAGACATTGACCAACTTGTGTTCTAGAAAGGGTCAAATTGCAATCAAGTCTGCCAGTAAATGGTCTACCTAACAAACACCAGCATATACTATCAAATTATTTTGACAGTACACGGTATACAGCTAGGAAGCCATTGTCTATATAATCCTCCCAAAATTTTCACTAGATTTTAAGTTTAGTGCCAAATGTTAAAGATAAATGACCAAGAGCCCTGATAAAGCTAGAAAGTTGAACGCCGAGGAATTAGGAAATGCCACACCTAAGAGAAATCTGAGTTTATATAAATTGCGGTGTTTCTAAAAGTAGAGATTTGATCAAGTGTACAGTTTTCCATGGGAACAGGCTCAGACTTGGTACCAGAAATGCTGCCTTTTCTGAATTTCATTCTGTGCTCCAAATAATGGCACTGCTCAGGATCCTTGAAAAGAGAATTTGTACAAGCAAATAAAAATACTGTACGTTTTCCAGAACATGTTCATAGAAATGGCAAGACCGTGTTTTATTTGACTTTCAAAGGAAAACCTCTCAAAACCCAAAGAAAATTTCAGATATGGAAAACTTCACTCTGCATGCTTAACCTTTTAGAACACACTGGAAATTGGAATATGATAATGAAAAGGACTAAGTAATTTCTGACAAAGTTATCTCGGACATCTATAATGATATAATACAGACCATTACCACTGCTGTAAGTATTGTATTGGGCGCTACTAGAAATGCTAACTGATTATATAAAGGTTTTTATAAGGTTTTAAATTAGACCATTACCTGAACATACATATTAAGGAATAGGTATTCAATAGGGTATATTGCATTTCTACATCATAAATTTTTATCCATTGCATCTTCATACATTATATTAACAAATGTAAGGTTTCTCAAATCTTTTTGAGATACCTGATCAGATCATAGTCCGTTAAATCATTCACACAAGCTATTCCACTGACCTGAATAGAGCTATTTCAATGAGAAACTGCTCATCAGGGTCAATAACGTGATCACAGTACCGCTCATAAATTACCAGGATTTTGATATTGCTAGGGTAGTTAATTAATATTAGAAATGCAAATTCTAATAGCAAGTATAACTGGTATTATGTAGTAGTGAAGTACATTTTGTATTTGTGTTTAACCTCTTTCATCAGAAGAACAGAGAAAGTAGGGTTTTGTATTGATACCTTTTAGAAATTATTATGGAATATTGGTGGCTTTGACCAATTGTGTTAGACAACAGCCAAGGAATTTCAGAGACTTTGAGAAGCTGAAACATTGCTCTTATGTAACGGAACAAAATGCACTGTAACCTATCCAGGGATGTTCCAGCCAGAAGGGGAACTGAAATCTAAAGGTAAAGCTGCCTCAGAGAGAACTTGGCACTAGAAACAAGCCCCCTCCCGCTTTGCTAGAGTTCCTGCTCCCGCTGCAGACGCCCAGAGGCTCAGGCGCAGCGACTGTCAAACTGTCTTCGTGCAAGTGCCAAAACGTTTTTTTTCCCCATCTACTCTGAAGAGACAGAAGCAGGAGTATCAAAACTTCTCAGCCTATTTTGTGCCTGGCAAGGGAAGTTTGTGAGCCTTTTCCCAGTATTCATCTGTCTCCAAGTACTAAACTTGTTTAGAGCACAGAACTTAAAATTTTAAACTGCACCAGGCTCATACCCCAGAGAAATCAATTGGATTTTTATCTCCAGTTGTGTTTCACGCATTAAAACCACTTATAGTTTGGGTCTGAAAGATCTGTTACTGTATTTTTCTTTTCTAATCTGTTATTCTGTATGCCTTGATTTCTCTGTTTCTGTGTTTCTATATTCTATTTCTATACTCTGTCTCTATGTCTTTCTAGGACATAAAATAAAAATATTGTGTTGGATTAGTATATCAAAATATGGTAACATTTAGGAATATATAGTAATTCATTCTCGCTGACTCATTATTTAATTCCTTCTGGATCATAAATAATAGCAATAGAGAAATCTGATCAGGGTTTGGGGCTAAAATGAATCCAAGCTACTTATTTTCTGAGTGTGACTAATACAATATAATATGCTATTAAGGTGAAAAAGGTATTCCACAGGAAGGAGGCTCTGTATGTAGAAGATCGGTGCGTGAACTACTGAGGTAGCTCTCTGCTTTTTGAGACAATCACAGATCTTGCCAAATGAAAATCTGGGCATTAACACTTTGCGCTATTAATTTTCCTCCAATAAATACCTCCTACCTCGTACTCTTTAGTCAGTGACCATGTCAGCCTGACTTTTATATAGAACCCAGGGTATTCTTGGTGCTAAATTCTTCTAGTCTTTGAGTTTATCCACCATACAGCCATCCTTGCAGGCTCTCCACATGCAATACTTCCTCTCTTGAGTTGCAAGAGTTTTGAAACAAGATGGAGTTTGGAGAGTCTACAGCCCAATGACTCCTGATATTTAAGTATTCCTAAAGCTGTAGTATATTAGAATAAGCAGTAACAAGTTTTGCAGAGGAATCTCTGTTTCAGTTCTGAATATGAAAATAGAATATTTCCTTTGGCATAATGAAATTCAACTTCCTTACTGAATATTTCAGATCTAAGTATCAGCAATGAAATAGTTAATGATTTTTTACATGTGTAAGATGCAAACCATTTAAACATGCCTTTCTGGGAAGATGATTAGTAGCTGTGGCCGTTGTTTCAAACTGCTCAAGCTGTAGTCAGCACACTTTACGTAGCTAGGCTTAGAGCCACAGTGAAAACTTCGATACTGGAAATTCTGAAAGAAAACCTTGAAGGATTTAATTTTTTTCCATGTGATTGTTTTACACCAGGAAGTGATGGTTTGTTACGATCCCAGTAAAAAAAGGCACTTGCACTCTGTAAAGTATCACTTAGAATGCTATATGCAAGAAAAGAGAGTAGTAAAGTCTTACATCCCTTTAGATACTGGGAGCCTCAAACTGTGTGAGATCAGATGGACTTCCAGCCAGGGTGCAGCACACTAGTCAGATCTCATTTGTGGAAAATGTGCCCATCAATTTTTATTTTTTTGAGATCTTGCAGGATTTTCTTAAAAGAAAACAATTCTATTACTTATTTCTACTGTCAAACAAAAAGGATGTTCACACGAGAACTTGTGGCACTTCCAGGCAAAGGCAAGGGCACGCAGGTGGTGTAATCACTGGTGCTGAGTGGGAGCTGCCTACAGCCTCCTCCGTTACAACTACCTGGCTAAGCTTATTCTGCAGCCAAGGTGCATGTGCAGCACAAGACAAACCTGAAGGTCGAGCTATACATGCAGCAGAGCACAGCACAGCCTGTGCCTCCTTGGGTTAAACTGTTTAGTGGATCACTAACTCCTTGATTTACAGTGGCCTTCTGGTTAGCATCGCTACCGTGATGAAGTTTGATTTTCACAGATCCTCTTTCTCTACCCGAAGGGACCAATCCAGTAGCTTCAGACTTAAAAATATAAGAGCCTTTTATCGAAATTGGGATTAGGTATCTGCTGTCATATTGGACAGTGACTTAAGTGCCTTCTTTCAAATTTATTTCGGGTGGAACGTATACTATTGGGCATTGTTTAAGTGTCTTCTGAATTTTAGAACATTTACATATTACTGTTCTTAGAATATTTATATACCTTCCCCTTTTTAGAAAGGCAGATATAGCCAAGGAAAAATCCATTACCTAATTCCAGAACTGCTGGTAGTTACTAGTCCCTTCAGGAGTAGAACAGAGCGTGGATCTCTTTGCTTATATATAAACATATATTATGGAAATATACTGTAATTGAGCTGATAATTTTAGTGCTGCTAATGTAATTCATACCTTGGCCATTCTAGCTAGTCTTGAAGAAGCGGTGCTTACATTACCCTCTTACCATTCAGTAGGCTCATTGTATCGCTGGATACGGTGCTGTAAAGAGATGATAACACCCATCTCAACAGATACTCGTAACACTTGTACTTGATGGAACTGCTGTGGAAGGCAAGAGGAGCCTCACCTTGACTGACCGCAGCTGAAGTAGGATGAGACTCTCTATTTGGCTGATGTGTTTGTAAGAGTTTCATTCCCGTAGCATCTGACAACAGTAGCAGGTTTTATGGATTTGTCCCCAGGACAGTCTTGTGAGCTGTCTAAATTTAATTAGACTTCATAACTGGGGTTAATCAAGTCAGTTAATAATTTATATTTGAAGCAGAGGAGAACCAGCTGATCTAATTATCAGAGCCAAATAATGGTGCGGTAGGAAGGGGCACCAAAAGGAAATATTCTTTCCCTAGGTTTGGGCAGCTGCTACTGTTTTTTAAAACAGGAATAGGATTAGTGGACTGTGACATGTTTAATCTTTTAAAATTATATAATCATGCAAAATTGTATTTTTATTGATTATTTTAAGACAGTTGAGCTATTTGTTTATTTTAAATGGACCTTTTTGTTTAGGGCTTCACCTTACAAACACTGCATTACCTTTTCAAGTCCTCCTCTCTTTCAGTTGCTATTGTGAGGGTACATGCAACTCAAATAGTTTGAAATATTTACTGGAGACACCATGGACTTGCACATCCACATATATGCCCTCAAGATGATTTTAAAATAAGCTTCTGTATTTCCGCATGAAGTCCTGAGAATGGTGTCCTACTTATTTAATCACATAACTCTTGAAAGAATCTTTTTTTTTTTATTAGTATGGCTCATTCCAGAACTTCTGTGTAAGCATAAAGAAATCGTTTGTCTCATGAAGCCTGGAAAAACTAATAACATTTACAGTAAAAGAAGTGTATTTATATGTATAATATGCAACACAAAGTATTTCACATATCTCACATATAATAAAGCTTGTAGTTATTCCGATGAAACTTTGTACTAAGAACAATGCCCATTACCTATGAACTGTCAAAATCATACATATGATTGGGAACTTCAAAACAATGTATAAAATCAATTTATCTGACACTTTCTCCCCTAGTTATTAATCCAAAATTATAGCTTTATGTTGACTAACTTCGATCCACCAAAATCCTTTTGTACAAACACTGGGGAAAAATGTGCTGTTTCAACCAGTGAAAGAAAAAGATGCTTCCCTTGAACAATATTAAAAAAAAAAAAATCTAATTTCTATGTATAATACAACATGAGCACATCTGCCTGAGGAATGTTTAGATGAGGTTGTTCCCATTATTACTGTCATAGCTCCTTTCAATTCAGCATATTTTTCAGGAGGGAATGAGAAGGCACTCTGGGGCTCTAATGGATACATGAGCAGCTTTGTACATTTGGAAATAGCAGTTCATAATTGGATGGTTTCACACACAGAATTGCTTTGGTGTAATCAGAAATGCCCAGGTGACATTTGTGTTTGTCACATAGAAGTTGACACAGTTGTCAGTTTTTGACTGGGGTTAACAGAGAAAATACATCTCCCCTACGAAGTGCAGAGCATGTGTAGTGCACCGTGTTTTGCTCAAGTTCAGTGTTATTGGTCTCAGTTTTCTGAAAGCAAAGGTCCTAGTGTTAAAAGGGAATTAATTCTTGTCACTAGAAATGGAAAAACTTTACTGACTTTCATTTCACAAAGGTATAGCTCAATATAGGCATAAAATCGCACAAGTATTTGGCCTGTAAGAATTTTATGTTTTACAGTTACTTGTACTAACAATTGGTGGGAGATGTCTTCATACAAAACCCCTGCCAAATTGGCTGTCCACCATGAATGTAGCAGGAAAACGAGGAATTAAGAGAACTGGGTTCTAGTTCTGTGCCTTCTATATGACTTACAGAAGTCATACTTCTGTATGAGTTACAGTCTGTACATAGACTTAGTATGATACTGGGCAGTCTCCTCGCTTTCACTGTAATCCGTAAAATGGGAAAGATTATACGTCTTTGTAAAGGGCTTTGAGATATATGTGCTTTGAAAGTACAAGCTATTTTTACTGATAAACTGAACGGCATTTGTGTTGTGATCTAGGTTTTATTTCTTTATTAAATAAAATAAAATGACATCTGAATGTATGAACAAGGAATTCCTTAGCAAGTTAAGGACATATGTTTTAACTCTGTTTTGTTTTATTCATTTGCATCCCACAGTAAGTGCTAGGTTAAATCTATAAGCTGAAGGCTCTTGCAGTTCTGTGAAGAGTATCACAGGTAGCAGACGGCACCCAGTTATCTTGCTTTTATCTCAACACAGAAGAGCTGCAGTAAAATAGAAAAAGCCATTGTTTCCATGGCTATTAAATGTCTGAGTTTCTGAGTGTGCCTGGCAATCCAGGCGTTAACTTTGACGAGTACTTTTGTAATATGGACACCTGTCTGTTTTGAACTGTGCTCCGCACAAACTAAGATCACAGTGACCATTGAATAGCAATCAAAGGGGAGTGAACAGCTATCAGTTAGTACCACCCAGGACTCCTTTGAACTGGTAACCAATATTATTTTCTTGAAATAAATGGCACCAGCCACTCCTCCTGTGCATCATACTTTTTCTGTACTTGCTGCTAGTGTTAATGATTTTTTTTTTTTTTTGAGGCTATGACTTCCGATACATTGATCAGACTTCTTTTTCTTGTTAAGTATTAAGGTATTATGAGGGCTATTGTAGAAAAAAACCTGGACAGACTGAGAGCTTCATGTCTCATATGACATCTCAAAATCCAAGTAGTAAAGCTATTCTGCAAAACAGATCTGTTCCATAAAAACTAAACATTTGCAAGTATGTCTCTCCCTTAAGAGCTGAAAGCCTTTAACTTCATCTTTTAGCCCACAAGAACTTTAAAGCTTGCACCATCTAATGGAAAACACCTTTCAGCACTAATAACATAATAAGAACAAAGTGGGCAATGATCACAAATAAAACAGGATAGATAGCACCCTGGGAATATGATCTCTAACAGATTGTTAAAGGTGAGGCTGTTTACTGATTTCCAAAGAAATGCTATTTTGGAAGTGACAGCTGCAGCCTCTGCAGGGGATACTGCTGGCTTCACATTCAAATGCTGGCTTTGTGGTATTTAAAAGGGGATTAGGTAGAACAAGAATAATCCCTAAACAGGCAAGAATATGTCTTTTAAATGAAATTGCAAGGGTGAGTGCTGTTAGTTTGGACAGCACTAGATTCAGTGCCTCTCTGTGTTTGCTGTTAGTTAGCTTTTTCCTTTCAAATAGTTACAAGCATATTTTACTATTCAAAAAGATCTTTGGAACATTGTTCCTTGTATTGTTACAGAGATGTTTGCCTGTATTTTCTCTCTCGTTTATCGAAATTTTACAAAGCTGCAACCAGGGGTCTGCTATATACGTTGCAGTCAGTTTGAAAAGTGGGTCTGGTGTAGTTTTTTCAACAATATTTCACCTCTAGTTCAAAAGCGTAGCTAAGCTGGCTGAAAGGAAATTGAAAGAAGGAAAAAAATCAGCTAACTTGAAGCGTTTTTTTCCTGACAGATTAAATTCCATTGACGTTACATTCTAGATGAGGAGAACCTAAGATGGCAAATTCAAAAAAACCTTAAGGGATGACCTGCTTCATTTCTAAAGCTACTCAATTCAAAATGATTAAACAACTACCCAAGTGCTATTGGCTGCAGCATTAAATCTCCCACTTTATACTCATAGGCTATTTCTTCTCTTCTCATCTTGTTTAACGGTTAGCATGAAGCTTTATTGGTCTTTTAAAAAAGATGTATTTGGGTTGCTGTGATGGGAATGTGGTGTTCCTGCTGCTAAAGTATGCCACATATGTTCCTTCTCTCTAGTGTCTGTAGATACCTGTTTGGAAAAAGTTGCCTCCAAAGGGATATGAAATCACTTGATAAATGGTGAAAAATAGTTTATGTCCACCTCACGGTCTTCACAGCTGAAGCCTGCTTTAGAGGGAAAGGCTGCGTTTTTTGTGGAAATGGGAAGACATCGCATGTTTAAGGCAATGGAAGGGAGAGAAAGCATGAAAGGAAGGAAATGGACAGAATGGGGCAAAGCCTAGACGTCAAAAACATCTCACTAAACAGTTTAGCTAAGACATATCTTGACCTAATACACAAAGCAAGGGTAGCTCCCTGTTAGCACTTGTCTGCACGGTGTGGATTCTTGAAGTACGTGATATGGTCACAGCAATATCTCTGCTCAGCTTTCCATTTAGGCTGGGATTCTCACCAAACTTGGCTTGACTGTATGAATACTGAGCAGGAGACTGAGGGTATCATGTCCTAATTATCAGTACTTTGTTGATTTGAGCTCAGATTTTTCTCACCCTGAATTCCAGCTATGTCCCTATGAATAGCTCTTCTCATGGTCTGGTTCTGAGTCTTCAGACATGTCTAACTAATAGGAAATTCAAGCCTCAAAGGTTTAAGAGGAATGTAGGATCGATTATCTGGGTTTTCTCTGTTTGAGTCTGCGCTTCAAAACAAAATAAAGAATAGAAAAGGTGTTTCCTTCCCTTTCAAGCTTGTTATGATTTGTAAAATAGGAGCACCTCTTAGGAAAAGGCTTTATTATGCCAGATAGTAAAGTTACAGGGCAGGCTGACCAGCAGGAGGAACCAAATATTTCTAACAAAAAGGAGAGCTAATGCGGTAAATTTTTTGCACTGTATTACACTGAGTCAGTGAACAGAGCAAACAGTGTACAAAACTCTTGAGTTTCAGTTTTGTACGGTAAACACATGACTTTCCCATAGTGTCGGTTCATTTTAGCATGGTAAAGAGCTACATCCTCTTTGAAACGTTATAGTGTGTAAACTGAGAATTCACGTATTTATCATGTGTTGATAAAGCTAGTAAAAGGTTATATTTGAAGCTTTTCTCTTTTTCATCATTTGATGCCCATTGATGGAGTGAAAAGATAGCTACTGTTATTTTATTAGAGTGCTAACGTTGGCACTTCCATTATTATAACACCTCCTGTCAGTATTTATAGGTTTGAATTTGTGAGGTTTTATAAGTTGGACATAAAATAGTCTGTCTTTACTGAAATTTGGCAAAGAAATTCTTCAAAGAAATTCTTCAGCCTTGAATGATTTGAAACTTGTGTACGTTGAAAAACAACTACCACAGCAAAAACCCAAACCACCTTGCAACTCCAGATTTCCTTGGATTAAAAAAAACCCCAACAAGCCATATGGAGAAATTTCTGATTCCATTGCCCTGTAGCTTAGAAAGAACAAGGCAAATTTTTTAATAAAGGTCCATTTCTAGTGGCCTGAGGAATTTGTCAGCTGTCTCAGTGATTAATCTTCCTGAAACTGAAATGATTCCACAAAGTTTGAACATTTTTCAGTGCCAGTTGATTACAATGACAATCTTTAGAAGAAGAAAAATATTCTTGCTTTAATTGAAGATTTTGTAAAGCATTGCCTCGGTCACACTTATTGGTACAAACAAAAATGTAGTTGGATGTCAGTAGAATATTATTTGTGGTCACATCTCAAGTGATATTAAGGCAGCCTTCAGCTTTTTTAGTACTTACATGCTACTATATATAATTTATTATGTTAGGTGAGCAGTAGTTTCATAGGTTAGAAAACTGGGTCCTTGAGCTTATTTTATTTGCTTCTTTAAACAAAGGTCAATTTTAAAATTTTTTTATGTTTAGCTTTTTCTTTCAGCAAAATATCTGTTTTCTCTAAAAGTCCTATGTGTGTTTTTTTTCAAGTAGGACATGGTAGTACTTAATTTTCAAAAAAATTGTTTGTTGGGCACAGCTCTTTCACTGCCATGTGTACAGACTCCTAGTGTATAACATGGGGATAAATCTGAACATCAGGGATTTTCCACTGCTAGCTAGTTCGGTGCTTTTCATGAACTCTGATCCCACTTTTTTTAGTAATTGCTTCTCTCCTAAAGTAGACCGAAATCTTGGCTGTTGGAAAATTCAACACAATCGATATTCTGTTGGTCTTCCTGCCAGCAAGATTTAAGTACAGTTTTCAGTAGGATCTAATCTATGTCTTTTAAGTGTAAGTCCAACTCTATGCACAAGTTTTTGCCCGCCCTGCATCCAGACTGCTTAACTGCACTCCACATAGCTCTCTGGATATGAGTAAGTCCTGGAACACCGTAGAGGGAGAAAACTGATGTGTGTCCCATCCTTTTTCAAGGGCACACCCAATGCGCCCAGTTATGCTGTAGGTGAGATGACTAAGCTCTATCTGTGTGTGCCATATAAAACTAATAGCAACATCACTGGTATCAGGCAGACAAGGCTGACAATTCTTCCTCGTGGGGTCTAAATTCTCATGTAGCCAACAGTTAATATGGTATGAAAAATGCTCAAGTTTGGCCTTGGAATGCTGTGGACACACCACACATAAGCAAGAGCATCTTAAAACCAGGGATATGTGGGCATGGGTTGTGTAGCAATTTGTGCTTTAGCTTGCTTTGTGGCCCACAAGCCGACAATCTGTACAGACATAACCAATGAATTTGTGGAATTGAAAGGAATGTTTTTGTTAATTGAGCCTGTCCTTGAATCTGAGGAAAAGCTTACACCAAAAAATGGTCAGTCTGGATCTTTCTCTGCATTTTCTGTGAAAACTCTTGTGTGTCGGCATCTTGAAAGACCTGTGAGAAATGTATGCTGGCCCATCAGGTGGGGAACGTGGGAAAAGACTGAGAGAAGAATGGCAAGACATCACCATGCTTTTAAGCCTCCGAAGTGTTTTTATTACTTTAGCAAGCTGATGCTTAGGCTTCGTGTTTCCAGGAAGAGAGAAATTGAGAGCATATTGATTATACTGTAGCACTAACTAGTGTACGGTTCAGTCAAGGCACTGCTTAGCCCAGTAGCAATTTTGGCTGGGCCAGCTAATTTGCTTACGGCAATGCACTATCAAAGGGAACCCTTCTACACTTCATTACAAAAAGCTTATTTGGCTTTGAAAAGAGAAAAATTATCGAAGAAAAGATAGAAATTATAATTTGAGAGAAGAGAGGAAGGCTAATTAAGAAAGCTTATTGCTTGGTTGAGTCAGAATTTTGGAAAGATTTGCTTCAATGCTACTCTAGGTTATACTTGTAAATACCTGAAGAAAACTGGCTTTGATTGTCAATAAATTTGAAGTGTGTTTTGGCAGCTTTATGAGCTCTAGGCATTTATAATGCAGTGGATAGTAGGAGGACCAAAGAATGACATGGATAGTTAAAAATGAGCTGGTGGAGAACAAGTCAATGAAAAACTTAATATATGACAAATACACTAATTAGTCTTATTCTTACAGGACATAGGATAATTAAAAAGTCTGTTGGCCAAAGTCAGGCATCTAAATTTAGCTGAATATTCATTAGAATTGAATTCCATACTCTTGCATGTTTTTAGTGGCCACTGTTGTCACTGACAGTCACGAGTGTCCAGCACTATTGATAAAGAGTTCTTATATTTAGAGACCTATATCTCACTTAACCACTTCTTCTGAGTCACTCGGATTTTGAGAATGTTGCCTAAAATTTGTTGAATTTGCGCTTTCATTAAAACAGAATAAAATATTTAGTAGAAATTACCATCTACTGACCAAGACAAAGATAATGCTCATTTTCACACATACTCCCTCCATTTTTATTTTTAATATTGACCAGGAGTCAGATTGTAGATACCTCATTTGAAACAAAGGTAAGCAGTGCCATCTCAAGAAACTGCTTTAGATATGTCATGGTTTATATAAATGGAATCACGTCATGGCTTGATGCAAGACAGGGCATCATGTACTAAAGAAATTATAGCTTTGAAGTAGGACACTTGAGCATATTACTGACAATGTTTATTTAGTTCTGAATTGGCAAAGGCTGCCAAATCTCTAGTGCCTGGAAGGACAAAAATCTCCATTTTGGGACAATCTCCCACCTGCAGCTAGTTTTTAAAGCTAGGTACACACTAGGCAAGCAATGGGAGAGTCTCAAACATTTCTGAGCATGCAGGCTGCAAGTTTTAACCAATAGAGTCATGAGGACGTAACCTGTGATGGTCCTGTGATTTAAACTGTAAAAAAAAAAAAAAGAAAAAAATAGCCTGGCTGTTAAGCAAACAAAAAAAGACAAAGAAAATAGCCCTTGAAAAAATTTGGCCTGGCAGAGGAAATTTAAAATAGGAACATGTGTTATTGCAGAATTCAATTGAAAAACATCTGATACTGGTTCCCTAAAAAATAAAAAGACTACAACTTTCACATGAATATTTCATAATGGGAAGGTATGGCAATGCACCTGTGTGCGCGCTTGCATGTATGTGTAAATATAAATTAGATTCATCAAGTTTCATTATATAGTATATGTAACTGTGGTGGTGCTGAACACAAAATCTGCAGATGCAGTTCCTTGGGACTGTCTTGCTTAATGATGACAAGAACTCAAGTCCCATATTGTCACTCACCGACTGGGGTGGGTTTCCAGAAGACCTTTGTGATGTCTACATACTGGTTGCAGTATAGTAATGACAGTCCTCACAACCAGATGTTCATAAACCTTAATTAATTGCTGTAGGTGGTCCAATACCAGGCAGTACCTTGGTGAGGAATTTAAGGCACTCGAGCTAGAAAATTGCACCACTAGTTGAAAATGAAGAATTAGGGTTCAAAAACTAATCATATTTGTCTTATACAAGCCATTTAGGAGTTATCCAGCATGAAATCAGACATAGCGGGCTGGTAGAAATTCTGAACTTGTAGGTCTTCATTCTCAGCTATGAGACAGGTGATAGGTCTTGCAAGTTAGATATATCCTAACCCATATTTCTCATTAGCTTGAAGAATTAACTGCTGTCAAAACGATTCTTCAACTACTGTGAGATGCTGTTCTGGTACTGTTTCTCCTGCTTGTAAAGATTATATGGATTTTGAGCAAAAGTAATCTTATTATAACTATGCTGACATCAGTCAGAGATGCATTGGGTCAGTGACTAAAAAAATAAAAAAGAGATAGTGGAAAAAGTCAAGGAGGACAGTTACAGTGCCTTAAATCTGTGCTTGCAAGCATTTTTTTGTTTGGTTTTGTGTGCAAATCTCTAGATAGCAGTAGACCTTGGCGCACGGCTTTTTATGTACTGGGGTCAGTTCTGGTTTATTGGGTCACTCCTCAAGAGAGAAGCCACGATTCTGCATAAAATACAGAGGAAATACCTTAGCAGGAAGGATAGCTTTAAATGGAGGATCTGTGAATGAGCCAGGGATTCCATATTACAGCCTCACAAACCATAGCTTAAGAATGACTTCTTTAAGGCATAGCAGATATCCCTAAGGAGCCATGTGAAGCCACGTCAAAGGTATGAGTAACACATTAGATCCTATCAGGCAGTGGATCCATACAAAAGCATATAACAACAAAGATACAATAATTCTTCACTAGGACACTTTTGCAGCTTCTTGTATCATAGCGTGTTGTTTAATAATCTTTAGTTATTTCTGCCAGTAATTTATCTAAATCTTTTTTGAATCATGTAAACTATTGACATCAACAGTACCATGCAGTGAGGAGTTCCGTAATTTAACGGTGTTGGGTGAAAACCCACCACCTTTTCTTTTGTTTTAAAACTGCTCCATTTGATAGTCCGTAATTCTTGTACTGGGAGATATGGTGAAAATTGCTCACTATTCTCCCTCTTCCTGCTCTTCTCAATTTTATAGGTGGTCTGATGCACGCAAGTTGACTACAACATGTGGAGTTTTGTCTCCAGCTGGGAAGTTGTGTTCAGTACAATAGGTTGTAACTTTAGACTGCATTAGCCACCCTCTACCACCTGCTAGCCTGGACATTACCTTAAGCTTACCAGAACTAGGAGTGCCTGGTACCAGATGTTTTTGTTTTCTTTAAAGGGGAAGCGAATTGCCTGTACTTACTTTGCATTAGCACTGTGCACATGGGGAGATGCCCTACTGCACACTAATTTCCTCACAGGACAAGCTATAGACACCTCGCTGCCCACCTGTGTTCCATGGTCACCAGGGCCCTAGAATCTGAGAGATGGTCGGTATTAAAGGAAAGATGGCCAACATTAACGGAATAACTGGAAATACTTTTTCTTCTGTGTACCAAGCTATGGGTAATCTTTTTGGTTGCCAGAATAAATGAGGTGGGTGTTCAGTGTGGAACTTCTCACTTTCAAACAAATAATGTAGTAGGATTTTGAAAGGATTTAAGAGTCCTTTGATCAGTAACATGTACAATTACTCAAGATGAAGTGTAAAAATCAAGCCCGAATGATCTTGGGCTGAAGTCAGGAGTGGGATTTTTGACCTAACAAAGGACAATTTACTAGCTGTTTCAGGGAGGAAGGATTTATCTCCTACTGAAATATCTGGTGCTTCTGGCTGCTAAGGGCAAACATTTAGACTTGCCAGGATAACAGCCTAATCCAGGATGGATACTTCAAGCTGGCAGACTGGCTCTGAGTACTTGAAGCGGCCTGGCTGGATGCTGCAGTTTGAGGCTATCCATTCTCCTGTGTCATCTGGCTTTCCGGTATCTGGCATTGTGTTGCTTTGTTTCCATTGCAAAGCAACAAAACAGAATTACATTTTTAGTAACTGGTGATGTGGGAAAAATCCCCAGCTCACTAAGTGCAAGAGCTTCTTGGAGAAGTGTTCCTTCAGACAAGCAGGCCACCTGCAATAAGGGGACTTACAAGAAACGTCCCAATTCCCATTACAGAATGCCTCACACGGAAGAAGGCTTTATGCTGTTTTGTGTTTTATTTGGACAGGATAAAGTTAATGGAAACAGCTGTTAATTACTTTGCTGTGCCTATTAGTGAGAGAAGGCAAGAGGCAAGTCATCGCTTGTTTCCAACAAAACAGCATCAGTTTTAACTGCCTTTTTAGCAAATGTACACTGACGTTTCTAGATTTTATTAGTCAAAATATTAAAGCCATTTTTCATTGTTTTTTCTGCAACACTTCTCAAAAAGTAGCATTGCAGAGTGTTGTTATCATCACTTTGCTAAGAGATTCATCATTTTATAGAGAGAGAACTGAGGCACAGACTTTGGCTACACTGACTAAGAGTTCCCTGCAACATCCTCGTAATTCTGGTTTCAGGATGCACATCTTGCTATTTCCACCCCAGACTTTGATTTCCCAGCAAGGTGAAATGACTTGTCGTCAAAAGAGCAGGCTGATAGCAGAGCCAAGCATAGACCCCAAAGCGTCGACTAAAGCCATTTTTCACCTTGGTGCAATGCCAGTGCGAAGCATAGAAGCTCAACAGAATAACCTCCCTCCACTCCGTCAGAGTTCTTGCTCATTTGCTGGCTTCTGGCATAATTTTCTCTGTGTTTTCTGTCAGCTCTCCATGCAAACTTTGATCTCTCTGTGTTTTCTTGCATGTGTTCTTTTGATGATCCATTTCTACTGAATTCCTTAAAATCATTAGATGGGACATGTTATGGCAGTCTTGGCCCCAAGAAGATATATTCTTAAGAAATGTAATATGTATGCAGATTACATTTTTTTTTTTTTCTCCCTCCTCATAATTTATGTTTTCCTCACAGGTAGTAATCCCTCCTAATAAATCACCTCATAACCTACCAGAAACAAAGAATATGTAACTGCCTCACAAGCTGCTCAGTAAAGCCAGACTTATAAATTAACACCACAGTATTTTCTCTACAAATATGGCCTCTTTTTAATCTGGTAATATCCAATTACATTGTGATTTTTATCAAAATCTCAGCCAGATGTCTTTAAGAAATTAACATTTTCTTAAATTGTTGTATCTCTCTCTCTTCATCTCCTCTGCTTTTCTTTCATAGATTACCTGTAAGCAGTTGTTTCCTCGTTCTTTCCAGTACCCAGAGTTTGAACTTGTAGTTGTTTTGGTGACTGGCCGTTTCTTGGATACTGGTTGGTGTGTGGGTGAACTGCTCCTGTCCTTGGCCATACTCGTACTACAACCAATGCACAAGGCTGAGGGCTCGGAGCTGCTGCTAAACATGGCTGTGCCAGAAGAGAAAAGTGTTGACCTGTGTTGACAGACCACTTGCCCTCGTCAGCCCTCCCTGTAGCGTAGCTCTGCAGCAGTGGGTCCTAAGCAGGTATCACCATGCAGGTGCTGCATTTTGTTGTGTGGAGGTACTGATACTGACTCAAGTGTTTTTGTTTGACATAAGCCTGCCCAAGGTCATATAAAGTAGACACCTGAGTGAACAAGTGATTTGGGAAACACAAAGATAGCAACTTTAACTAGTGATTCTAAATAAGAAGATTTTTCTTTCCCATTTATGTGTTGTGTGTTTTGGTCAGGAGCTCCTTAAGGCCAGAGAATGCCTTTGTTGTGTTTCTACAGTATCTAGTACAAGACAACCCACCCTCTGTTAGAACCTGTAGAAACTACCAGGATATAAAGAGCACAACAAAATGCTTCACAGGACAGAAAAGCTCATATTAGGGGAAAGGCAAGCAAATTGTATAGCCAATAAAAAACTGGAAAAGGAAGCCGGGTGCAGTTGTCCATGCTAGTAGCATCCACCAGCATACTTGCTAGCAAGGTTACGTAGGACTACAGTGCCTCTGTATGACAGGCAGATGTACTTACATGCACACCCGCACACGCTGCCTGTTGGTTCAGGCAGAGTGAGAGGGCGCTTACTACAGAGCAAATAGGAACAGTTCCCCTCCTCTTTCTATTCAGTAGCTGAACTGACGAAGTAGGTGATAATGTAGCCTATTCTGTTTCTAATTGGTTTTTGTTGTGCTCAGATTGTGAGCTGCGGGAAAGTTCTTGCCCTTCCAAACTAGCAATTAAAATAGTTTAGATGTGAAGACTGTTGGGTACTACAACAATCTGAGAGAGGGTAATTTTTCCCATCATTGAGATGATTAATTTATTTTGTTGCCTACTAGGAAAAGAACACCTAGATTTTTTGTTTCCATCAGTTAATCTCACTCTGCAAAGATCAATATAATTTATAGGGTCTTGGAGAAAAACAGTGGCTACTCGAGTCTTACTCAGCTAAAGGGCTGGAGCAAAGAATAGAACTCCAGTCTCCTGCGTACCATCCCAGGGCTCTGTTTACTGGGCCAGACTCTTGGTTGGTGGGTGCAGAATGGCACAGAAAATAAGATGACATATCAGAAATGCCCTTTCAGGGGACAGTCTTAATCTTTACAAGTCAGTGACAAAGGACAAGCTGGATACCTCTCTCTGTTCTGCAGTGAATGTGGGGGTGAGTGGACCTTTCTTCTTGTTATTGCCACAAGCTCCCATTGCTATTTGGCATTCCTCATCCTTGTCATTATTCAGTGACTGGCAAATGGACTTGCTGACTTCTGGACTGACCTACTAGGCTTTATGTTTTATTGATGTCCTATGGTTTTCATGACTTCAGATTTCTCCATTCATTTTAATTAGTTGAACCTGAGTTCACAAACTCAGAGACCTTTTAAAGCATTTGGCAAGCTGCATGAAAGTGTCACAGCAAAAATCTCTGAAGTGCACAATGTAATCAATGTTGAAAATACAGGAAAGTTTTATAGATACCTTTTAAAATCTTGAATATTGAGGAAAAAATACATGAGCGAAAGTATGCCTACTCCTCTGCTGAGCATCCCGAAAACTAAGTTAGGCTGAGCTTTCTCAGATGCTTAGTGTAGACCTGATGCAGCTCGCATTGATTTAAATCAGAATGGAGATAGTCCAGATATCAAAAATCTCTCCCTAGCTAATAAGTTTCTTGGTGTCTTTGTCCGAAGTGTGCACAGCAATGTCTCTGTGATTCCAGCTGTTTGTTCCAGTGAGGAAACAAACAGTGCCTTTCAGGCCATCAAAAGCAAATGAGTTCCCGTGGCATAACAAGTAGCCGTCTGCCCACTGAGCCTGGGTGGGGACATGCTCACCACAGGCCACATGGACACCATGGATGTGCTCTTAGTTGTCTCACTTAGGAGGGTGGTATAAGCTGATCCGTACAGCTTCATAACCGGGGAAAGCTGACAACAAGCATTCAGTCGTGTATTGAAGCTGATGGATGATAACCTATTAAGTCAGAGTAATTTGTTGACTTTGAATTATTTACTGTATTCCCACGGACATATTTAATGAGTGCTGAGGAAGGACTGAGCCATGTTTGGGTATCGAACTGCAGGGGCTCGGTGTTTCGGCACTTGCCTGCCCTTACTACCAGTGCAGAATGAAAGTGTGATGTTGATGTATGGCCCGTCTGTTGTTCAAGTTCCAGCTGGTGCCCCAAGTATAATTTTTAGTCTATCAGACATTGCATTGTATTTTTAATTGCCTGTAGGATGTTTGCAATCCCATTGCTTCCCAGTGTTAGTTCACCAAGAAGTTAACAGCAATTAAGGAAAATAACTATCATCCACAAGCCTTGTGGATTTTGCCTCTGGTATCACTGTTCTAAATCAACACTGTGGTGACTAAGCGCTGAAAGCGTAGGTACAAATCTCTTGAGGCTTTATGGAAATAGAGTGACAAAAATAAAAGGTTGTGATCAAAAGACCAGAATAATTGCTGTCATATAGAATTAAAAATATTTAAGATTTACTTAATGAATATTTAAATATATTAAAGCCTTTGATATTGAAGTGGTTGTGCTTAGCAGAAACTATTCCAGGGCTGGTATCTGAATTTCGGGTCAGTCTGACGCCAGACTATTAATTTGCAGTCTGGATAACGGCATCTCTTTCATTCCCTTGGTGATCATGACAGCTCTCATCCTTTTTGCTGTCCTGTAAACTACTTGGTTCTGTTTGCTCAACTCAGCTGCTGACGTGTTCAGACCTTAATGATACAAAACGGGCATAATGAAAAGCAGCAGCTGATTGCATGTGGAGTTTCAAGCAGCGTCAGAGTATGCTGTGCACGGGGAAATCCCCAGCTAAGGCAGATACTCCTCCGACCTTGGGAGAAGATGGTGGCTGTACTGAAGATGCTAGATTGCTTGTGTTATTGTATACCCTGAGATTTATTAATGCAAATTGGGACGGGAAATCCAGCTTAAAGATAGGAATCAGGCAGTTTAGCTCAATTTGATGGCTGCGTGAGTAAACGACACGTTGCTGATTCTTATTCAAGGCGCAATAAATAAAGAGGACACTTTTAAAAAATTGTTGTTAATATGACGGGAATTGGAAGAATCCTAGAACCTCTGGGTTAAGCTGTATCTTGTCTTATATTGCTTGGGTGGCTGGTTTTTGAAGAGGACGGAATTGCAGAAGGAACCAGCTGGAAAGGAACATGGACCGCTGGAGGCTGCGCTCGTGTGGTCTGTCTCTTGTGCAGAGCTGTAGTGAGCAAGCGGGGACTGACCTCCCTGCTACTCCGATCTCCCACTGTTTCCGTGGCAACAGGTGTCAGTCTGCTGCAAATGGAGTCAATGAGCGTTTGGAAACAATTACTGTTTTAAATCACTCAGGCTTTGCGGTGGGAGGACTGTTCCTGTGGCCATAGCAGCAGGTAACTGAGCAGTTAGGTTCCCACTTGTCACGTTCACATCCAGCTGCTAAGTGACAGCTGAAAAATCTCATTTTGTTGAGAGCACCCCCAGGCTCATGAATCTGAGAAATGGGAAGTGGTTTTAAACTGTTTATTAGACAAAAAAATAATATGTCTGCCTCTAGGACAATATAGAAGGGGAACGTTAAGAGAAAAAAGCCTATTTTAGTACTGCAAAAAACCCTCAGGCTTGCTGGTGGAGAGAGCAGAGCTGGTCTCCACACACACACACTTACAACTTTGTCTCACCGTGTGTTCAGCTCTTGTAAAACAAACTGTAAGATTTCAAATCCATTCACCCTTGAGGTTTCAAAGATAAGCATTTAATGCCAGTTTTTCTGGATTTCCTTATGTCTTGGTGAGTCTGTAGGGAGTGAGAGAAGGAGTTTAAAAAAAAAAAAAGCTGCGTATAGAAGACACAGCAAAGGGAATCTCTCACAATATCGAGCTCAAATTTACTTGAAAAGGGAATAAATACTGGCAACAGTTTCAAGTATTTGGGAAAGGAATTTGCAATATTTGCCTATATTTGTAGCTCCTATTTCTGCAAAAATAGATTCCAAGTATACATTTGCTTTACCTGTGGACTGAAACCTCTGTTGCTTCTTTTTTGTTTCTAACATCACCATTGTTCATGTTCTTGTTTGCCTTTCAGGACCTGGTCTGCATGGGTAAAACTGAGATGCATCATGTGGGATTCAATCTCTAGAGCTTGACCAGAAGCAGCAGCAGAGGTACTTTATAGGAAGTAGACACAAACGCAAAACTCCATGCAGGGGTGTTAAGGCCACGTAATATCTTGAGTGTTATCATCTACTGTAATTTTAGGAGTGTCATGCTTAAATTGTGCATAAGCAATTGCTGATTTTTAGAAATTGTAATAACATTTTGAAAAGTGAGGTCATCTTAAAAAATAACACCAGGTTTCTTTTCACTGCTTCTGAATTTTACAGTGTGATTCAGGAGCTTATGTCCTATGGCAAACCAACACACATTAGATTCCAAACTCATTACATGCAGTATCTACTTGCCAGATATTTCCCTCTCTCTCAAATCCCACTCTAAAATCCACACCTGTCAGAAAGCTTTAGAAGAGGTAAACTAATTTCACTCATGAAACTGCCTATGATTTTGCAGAGACAGGAAAGTCTTATCAGTAAGATACTTCGGTGTTTTAAGTTCAACTGCCTATCATCTCCGCTTTGCCAAGTTCTTGAATACAGAGTTCACAAGTCTTATGTGCCTTGTGAGACGCTTAGGGCATTTGTGGACAAGGTATGATCAGTAGTGCTAATTAGTAAAAATTTTGCCAGGCATTTCAATTGTGATTTTCTCTTTATTAATGTTAATCAGTTGCTATCAGTCTTAAGCTATACGTAGCTTCATCATTTTGGTACTAATTTACTATATAAAGATCAGTGCTCCTAATTTTCTCTCACAGTCTCTCAGACAGCTCTTAATCTGCTATTCTACATGTGAATCTTTTTTGCTCTCCATTTTCTCTGCCATTTCTTTGATCTTTCCTTTGTTTTGCAATTTAGGAAGTTTTCATTCCTCTAGATAAAGTGCAGTGTTATCATTTTTCTCAGGAGACACGCAGAATTGTTTTTACAGGCCCCTGAACAATTCTGCAGCATGAATCTGACAACTCTGTGGAAATACCAAACCTCAGGTTTGCATATCATAGGGTTGCCTCAATTTTGTATCCCTAGTACCGCATGTTCACTGTGCAACAACATCTGTGCAAGTAGTAAAGATAAAATGCAGAAGTCAAATGAAATAATTGCCATTCTGAAAACACCTCACACCAAGCGTCAGCCTTAGCCCAGTGGAGCGGCCCCTCAGGTTGTTTTAAATTCATTGCTTGAAATGGCTGGAAACAAACATAAAAGCACTTGTGGACATAAGTGAGTTTGATCTTTTAAGTTAAATCTTAGTAAATTAATAGTGGGCAGGCTGATCTGCACTTGGAGAAGCCTACAGCCATTGGGACATCTGTCTGAAATTAGCAAACCTTGAACTCCAGTATATCTCCCCAACTTCATCATAGTAATGAATGTGTTTATTGGACACTCTGGTAGAATTTCAGGGGAGAGACTTAGTGGGTGTCTTCAGCACTGGGTTAATCTCGAGACCTTATGCTGCTGCTTCCCTGGAAACCCTGAAAGGGAAGAATCTGAAATCTGAACATTTTAATGGAACTGTAAAGCTGTTCCCTTCCTGGCTCTAATAATTGTATTTTTAGAGTGAAGGAAGTTGTCGCAGAGGTTGTAGAAACTTGACAGAATAAATTTATCATTAAAGGACTAATTAAAAATATCAAGTGCATCAAAAACCCTTACCTGGTTGTGTATTGAGAGGAAGATGGGGATGGGGAGCCCATTATTTTTCCACTTCGTTCTTCCAGCTGCTCTGATGGAATTTCTAACAGCAGTGGCTTGAGCGTTTAAAACACGAGATTTTGGAAGATGCACACTAAACTGCTCCTGGGTTTTGTTAAGGTGGCTGAGCTTGTTAGTGTTCACACTGTAAACTTTATCTTGATATAAGGGACCAAATACTCTAGAGATTCTTTCATAAGTGAACACCAGTCTATATTTCAAGAGGTGTTGACTTGCTACTCACTGTATTCTGAAATGAGACATTTTAGCAATTTTTTATAAGCTGTTTTGTATACTTAATACAAATAGAAGCCTTATCTTATTTATGTAATCCTAAGGACAAGTGGTTTCATGAGTGAGTGACTGTCCGTGTTAAGATAAAAGAGTTTAAGACTTAGAGAAGAGTCCATGGATCTCTCTTGTTGGCTGTTTTGCCTAAAGGGTCCTTTGAGTTGTGTTTTGCTGTTGATAATTGTTTGCTCAATATATTGATAGTACTGATTGTTTTGTAGCACTTAAAAGAAAGGTACTATGAAGGGTGGCCACTTTTTCATCTCTCAGGCATCTGGTATTAGAAAAGGAATATTACAAGATAGCTTGCTTTTCAGTGTGATACAGCTAAGTATTTGTTTGTTTTCATTCTTCTTGTTTTTATTTTTTTTGTAATGATAGATAATATTACTGTGCCATAGTTTTTCAGCTAGTGAAACTGTTGTTAATGGAGAGGACAGAAGCATGGAAAAATGAAAGAAAATTGTAGATGAAAAGCACATTAGACTTAACTTTCTCTCCTAACTATTCAGGCTTGATGTTAGCTACATCTTGCACAACGGTTTCAGGTAGATGATGCTTTGGTTTTAAAAATGGGTTTTATGAAGAATAGGCTATTTCTGTGATTGCCGTACTGTAAGACAATGAATGTTCCACTTCTCAGACTCATAATAAAACCCCTTATTTTTGTTGTGAACTCTATGTATATACTGTCTTCCTTTTTGCACTGCTTTCTTTACTCTTTTTGCTTTAGTAATCTTAAACTTGGTGGCAGCCATCAGGAAGTTCTTTTGCTAAAAGTAAAGAAAAACAACCAACTTTTGAAGTAGGTTTCTGAACTATAACAGTAGTGGCTTCTAGAACAAACACTCTGTAGATGATGAAAGGAACTGATTAATATCGCTGAATACTTGAAGTAAGGACTGATAGCCAAGAGCTGACAAAGAGTGATTTAAAAATGAAATTGAAGCCATAATAAATTCAGAGTAGTAAAATGGATATTACTCAGGGGTGGGGGTGTTGTGAGTGATGTATTAATTTTGACTTCCACATTTTTTTAAAAATTGGGAGCCAATTATCAGCCAATTGCTCCAGGCTGGATTTCCAACATGATATTAAAAAATGGCAATTATACAACATTCTGTACGCTTAGAAAAACACCACTAATCAAAGATCACTTCTAAGCTTGCCTGCAAGCTCTGATGGGCTGTATCCCAAGTCCAACATCCACTAGGAAGTGGGGAGGGAGGACTGGATTTATGCATTGCGTTAGCGCAGTCAAAAAAAGATATGGGGAAATAGAGACTGTTCTTTGGAAGCATAGTTTTGAAAAATCTTTTTTGAGCCATTGAGATTTCCACTGGCAACCTTGCTGATTTTCTACCACATTGGCTGTGAGGTTACTCAGGAGTCAGAGCTTCTATCACAGTTGCATCTTGCCATGTAAACGGTCCCAGAGCCAGTTGGTCCTCACTTCTGAGCAGCTGGCATAAGGTGCTGCTGCTCCTTACCACTTGGGGAACCAGCTGGGCCATGTCATGAAAGGTGTAGGTGTTACTGTTCCCAAGGAAGTCCTTGTGAGAAGACTGTGCTAGACCAGAGGTGCAGAAAAAAGTACAGAAAAGGAACATCCCTTAGTGGATTACCTGTGGATGATGTTGTTTTGTATGTTGCTGTTGTCCCTTGCCAAATAATTAACTGCAGAACGCTAATGGTATGTGAGCTGGATTTAGCCCTAGAACTACTGAAAATCTCTTCCATTCCTATGATTTTATGAGGTTTGTCTGAATACAGAGAAGAAAAGACTGAAGTTGCAGGTACTACAGCCAGAGAAAATACAGGTGGTGTTTTCATATCAGTTGAAGAGTCCAGGCTAAATAGAATTGCAGCTATAAGTGAGAATTGAGAACAAGTGTTACAACAGAGCTGTTGACTGCAGAATGCACTTTTGAGGTACCTGGTCTTGGTATGACACAATGAGGTGTGCTGCAGGCTCTCTATGGGAAACTACTTGCATTCTCTACCTGGGCTTTGGAGTAATTTTGGACAATCCTACACAAACAGTCTGTTCCTCTTTTCATTGACACAGCATAGAACTGTGGAGACTTGCTTGGGGGCTTAATATCGTCATCATGACAAACTCCTTAGAATAAAACTGTAAGAAATTAGGCAGCGGGGATTTAGTACTGGAGAGATGGTACTCAAGAGAAGAGCAACTACAGCATTCATGCTTATAGAGGGTGGAAATTTCTCTTCATTTACCTTGGTGCTATATTCAGACATTTGTGTTTTTTCCCCCACAGTTGATTATACACAACATAGGAATAGTTCCTTTGCACAGCATAGGCACCCTTCTGATTTTTATATATATAGTTTAAACAAAAATGAAGGCTTAACATGTAAGTCATCCAGTCAACAAAACATACACTTAAAAAAAAAAAAGCTTGTCACAATGAAACAAGTGTTGGCCTCTGATTTGGGATAACAAAAACAGTATGGCGATGTCTAGCACAACAGGGGTTGCCCCAATGCAAAACTTGCTTCTGCTGGTCCTGGGTCACTTCCACTACAGTAAATATGTTCATTAAATGTCATAATATTATACACAGTAGGAACTGTGACATTATATTCATAGGACTACAAAGAATTTATCATCTAAACCAAACAATACCATATATTCTCAAAACTACTGAGAAACTTGTTTTAGTAAAGCGGAAGTATGCCGTGTAAAATCAGACTTCACAAAAGCTATTTTTCTTTTACTTGTGCCCATAGTGCTTGTTACACTGGAAAGAGTAACAACTCCGGCTAGTTACACTGGAAAGAGAAATTCTATTGGTAATATGCTGTTACCATCACAATTCATATTATTCCCCTTCTTTCCCCAACTTCTTTTTTGTTCCCAAGATATAGCAGGTGATATCTATCAAAAATTCTCCATGCTAAATGATTTTCTGCTACTTGTACAACCATACACCAGTAATTCTGTAATCTGCAAGCATATTCATGTATAGCTGTGATACAGCGCACACTTGTAGAACTAGGAGAGCAGGATTTGATTTGTTTTATTGAGGACAGCAGGTTGGGCTGTTTTTACAGGGCCTTCTAAATCAGTTAGGCTTGTTTTCTTCTGGCTGGTCCAGAATATCCAATTAACATTTCAGTGACTTAAGTGCATCTTATAATAATCCATCTCTTGGAGCTGCCTTAATTGTTCATAGAAAAATAAGTTTGTGCCACACACGAAAAAAAAAGTATTTTTGGGCTGGAAGAAGATGAGCCTGGCAGTTCAGAATGCTGAACAGATGGTGGTGCAGAGTCCTGGACTGCAATTTCAGCTGTGCTTTGGGGTTCCTGCAGATTAGGCCACCCCTTTGGAATGCTGCAGAGACAACAAGGATCCATTCGGGACCCTTTTATAATAACTGCTGTTGCATCCTATGTTGAACCACAAAAATAGCAGTTGTTATTTTCATTTTCACATAATAGTGCCACAAACTGCTGGATCTGCTTTCTAGCTGTGAATATAGGTAATCAGATGCTACCAAGCAGCTGTGCTTCTGTGGGAAGCTACTGTAAATATCTCAATTAAGTATTTTCATTCTTTGGATAAGTAGTGCTTGTTGCATAATGCTAAAATATACTATGGCTTCATGTTGTAAAACTGGAAGCAAGCGCCTGTATTTCATTAATTACATACAAAAGTATTCTGTTTATGCTAAATAAAATAGCTTCTTTGGACTTTACGTAATTACTGGAAGTGTTCAATACTTGGAGATCTTAAAATTGACTAGTGATAATAAAAATTAAAATCTATAGCTATGCAGTTCACACACAGCTGAGGCTCAGATATTATTCTCCCACCAATGATGACTTCTAATCGCATCTTCCTCAACAGTTGGGCAAGGGCGGAGAGGAACAAGTTTGTGGACATTATTGTACATTCTAAACATTAATACAGTTATCTATTTCATGCAACCCATAAGCAAGGGTGGAACAAATCTGAGTCAAAAATCTTTCAGAAGAATATTATCCTTACACCCTGCTCATATAATTAAAAGAGAATCCACATCAATTGCTTCTCTGGATCAGAACTACAGTATTTGAAAGACAAGGGCTCGTTCTTAGCTTAAAACCAGCACCATGTCCTCTGTACCCACAAAATCTGAGAAGCAGGTCAAAATCGCTAATATCATTTTGATTGCAGTCTCATTTTAAAGACAGGGACTTTAGTCTTGCCTTAACTGTAAGTCACACCCAAGGAGCAATTCCCTAATACAAAATGATGCTACCTTCTCTGCTACCTCTAGCTAAGGAGTGCTTTTATGATATATATGCCCATATAGAATGTGTAACACTAATTTAAAAAACTAGTAGGTCAGAAACTCAAAGCTGGAGTTCTGTAAGCAATTGTAACACCATCCTCTTTCTACAGGTGGTATAATAGTTTGTATTCAAGCATGATGACTTTCAGGGACAGGTATTTCCTGACACTTGCTGACTGACTGGTGGAGTTGATTCTCTTGGCATTGCCTGAGGTACTTTAGCCTAGCTGGTTATTAAATGATAGGGATTGTCTGATCTGGAAGTAGTTAGTGCCATTAAAAAGAAAAATAATATAATTCTTACTGAAAATGAGAACACTGAAAATTACATCACCATAGTTGTGGATTTTTGCTAGTAATTAAAGAGCATAAGCACTAGTAGAAGCCAGATGGTCTTTTCTGAAGTCTATTAAATTTATAATTCTAGAGTAGGTTTTATATCCTCCAGTATCACAGTAGTACACAGAAGAGCAGCTACATAACATGGCATCTTCCTACTCAAATAATCTCCTTGCTGTAAATACTGAATTACCCTAGTCTCACTCTTCTCAGTTTAGGCACGTTTTTATTTTGTTTAGTTTCCTCCTTTCAGCACTAACCAACCAGAACTGCTAAGGGAAACTTAACTGCACTGAGCTGCCAGGGGTGCTGAGACCAGAGTCATCGTAATTCCAGGGCAGGGACCTGTAAATCTAGAGCACGTGAACAGGGGAAGCATGAGTTCTGATGCTGATGGCGATGGATTCGTAGCTGAGGCAAACATTGCAGCCATTAAACAAGCCTGGAACTAGTGTGATCAAGTGGAGATTTACCCTAACATTTTTAGAATCTTAACTCTAGCATGTATTAAGAGAAAGCTCTCAGCTCTGATGACTACTCTATTGTTTTAGAACAATAAAAAGGTGGATCTGATTTTTGTACTTAATTTCATCTGAACAAAAACCTAGTGGACTCAGAGGGAGCCTTTCAATTTGCTCGCCTTGACTTTGTGGACAATATTGCCAAAAAAACCCCCAAAACAAACCAACTACAGTAAAAGCAGTAGCTTTGTATTAGTGTTTTGCGGCTGAGTCATTTTGTAATATGGTGTGGCTGCTGTAGTTCCCAGTTCTCTTCATATGGGCAGTAGTAGCCTTGAAAATGGATGTCAAAACAGAAGAGAAGGGATAGAAAGGGAGAGGTGCAGAGAAATAATTTGATGTGCCGTAGGTTCTGTGCTAGTGCTGAAACGCAACTGAGGGTTCTGCTCAAGTCCTCTCATTCTCAGGCTAATGAGCTATTCATTAATCCTGTTGTCTTCCCACACACACACACTGATGGCACATACCTTACAGTTTTGGAAACTTGCATCTTCACTGGGGAAAAAAGATATTTTAAAATGAATTAGTTTACTCATTAAAACAGACAGAAAGGAACGTTAAAAAGACAATCAAATACATTTAAAAAGACCTTTAAAAAATACAGTGCAGTCATGAGGTAAAGCATCATACATATGCAAGTTTTTCATCCTGAGGCTTTTTCTTTGAAGAACAATAGCATGTATTCATCACTTGAGGTTCATGCACATAGGTTTCTTTTGGCTGAACATGTAACCTCATGGCTGGTGTTACATCTGCCTATCATCTAGATTACGCTGCAGATTTAGATATGTAATCAGATTTAGAGCTTTACTCAGTTACTTGAGAATACACTGAAAAAGAAACATCATTAGACGTGTGCAATCTGCATATGTACTGAGATTTTTATCTTCAAATTGATGATCGTTGATAAAACTCAGTGACCTCTTGGAGTAGCTTATGTTTTAGGGTGATACTGGCACAAGAAAAAAATGCTACCAAATGTAACATCAGGCTGTTCATTTGAAAGTCACAGAAAACCTCAGTTTGCCCATAAATTATAGATTGAGCCAGGCCTATGATTGTCTGCTTTAATAGAAATCTGTTTCTCAGAGTTACATCACAATGAGTACAAGAATGCTAAGTAATATGAATCTTGAAAATGCTACATAGATTGCAAAGGTCTTTGTCAATGTGCTTTGCAATTTGTGCACTAATCACATGATGCGCTACTATAGTGATGGATTAAATTGAGTGATTAGAGCTCCATGCTTCCAGTGTTAGGTACCTTTAAGCTGAATGGGATTCACCAGAATTAGTTTCATTACCTTCACTTTCCTTGTTGCAGTGCCCAAAAAATCAGCATTGTTCCAGTTCAAGTCTCTCAAATAGAACATTTTAACCTTATTTAGTGTGTGTATTTATAGTGGGAAAGAGTCAGCCTTCTGTAACACTTCACAAGCAAATGCAGTGCATCTCAGTCTAAAGAGATTGTGGTATTCTTGGTATTTTGCAAAACATTTTATAAGAAAGTCCAGTTGACAAAGTTCACTGATGAGAACAAGATATTAATACACAAGACAAGGAACACTTTCTTGCCTGAATTCACCGACAGACTTACTTGAATATGGTTACCACCAAACAGGTGGGGATGTCACTTGAAAAGCTGCATGATCTAAATATGTCAGTCCTCTAACTATATTGGGACATATTAAAAAGCAAACCCCAAAGCATCCCCATCTGTGCAAAAAATCCATGGACTTCCTAGCACTCAACACATTTGGGGAAGCAGGGAGGAGAAATCCTGTGCACCACTATGCCAGACTAAACATCCCAGCCTGAACACCCCCTTCTGGGACCACAGGACAGTATTTTAAAAAGTGACAGCCAATGCTTATGAGGGAAAAGCAATTTTTACTATGGGTTACAGAAAAAGTGCAAAATTATTCCAAGACCTCAGAAAAAGATGACAGCAGATGAAAAGGCTCCATGTTTAAGTGGCTTATGATTTTCATGGGATCTGACTTACAGTATTCAAGTGCTTGATGCTGGCAGTTCTTCATATTCTGTCATAATTAGTCTATCATTTGCTCATTTTGCTCTTGTTCTCGGCTACTCATTATGTTACTGGCGATAGCTTATTTGCATTCAGTGCTTCATATTCTGTTTCAGTAACATTTTCTCCCACTGGAAATCTTCCTTTCTGGTTCTTCATTGGACTTGTGCACTGAGGAGGACCTAGACCTGCAGGCGATACCTTTATCTTAAGCAGAAAGTGGGTCACTGGCTTTTCATAAAACTGGGGATGATGCTTCCCTAGATTTTATCCTCACCTGCTGCTCCTGCATTTTTAAAAACATCAGACACACCCCAGCTCCCTGGGAGACACTTCCATATTATTTCCCTCAAGCAGACCCCAACTGCATTTTCATCCTCCAGCAGGGAGAACACAATAAAGACTTTCCCTAGAAGTCTGTCAATGCAGATCACTTAATTAGGCCAGATGGGATCACTCTAGCAGAAGTGAAAAGCTCTTTTTCCCCTTGGAGCTGCTAATGCTGCCTTCCCAGCATTCAGTCTTGGTGGTTGGGGAGATAAAGTTAAGACATACTGCATCCTTCTCACTCTGGTGCATGCACTGTGGCTTACTACTGTAGGTATAAATACTCAACCTTAACTTCCTGCCCTCTTGCACTTCCATGTTTTCCCATGTTTGCACATGACATAAGAGCAGTGCCATTATTCAGCTGTGCTTGCAGAACTCAAAATGCTTTCCTAGGGAAAAGAACCTGGTGTTGTAGTTGGGTACATCTTGGTAGTTGAAGACAAAGCATGACAAAGGTTTTTCATATATCCTAAACAAGTATTACAGATGAAATGCATTCAGAGTTAAGGCTATATTCAAAAGATAACCAAACAATTCAGAAAAAAATATGTAGCTAAAGCACTCATACCACTTAGTTTGCACTGTCATGATGTTGTGCAAGAACTAGGATTATGATGGAGTTTTAGTATTTGTAGTGCTAGATGGCCTGAAACTGGCTCTTAAAGACGTAGAGGTTGTCTGTCCAGTTATTTTTCCTCTTTATGTTATTGTTATATGGCATAGTTAGTATTGCCTGGCTGTTCATTTTCTTACCTTACAGCTTAACTAAGACCAAAGAAATCTTGGGAGATTAAGTTTAACAATATAGCCTTTAATAAACTTAAACTAAGGCTAACAGAAAAATCCTTCCCTATTCAAAGATTGTTTTCTGAGCATCAAGCTAACTCATATTGGGTTATGCAAGATAAAACTTTGATTTAAGCAGAAGTTTGTCCAAAGTGGTCATGGAATCATGACTGCTTGTCTGCTGTAGGTACACTGGAGAAAGGGCAAATACATATTCTTCCTGCATATAGACTTAGATCTAGTCTTAGAAGTAGCCTGTTACAGTGAGAATAAGGTTTGTTGCACCTTTAGTGTGGTATTTAATATTCTTGGTTAACTTATTTGAATAACAGCAATTGTGGTGATGGGTTGTTTGTATCTATTGATCCTCTGTAGACCTGGGCTGAGGCAATCAGCAAAATTGACAGGGGCAACTAAAGTGCCATTATTATTGACCTGAGCTGGATTCACAGCAGCGACCCAGTGCTAAAAAGACCCCATTATCCAGTCCCCAGAGCCTCCCATTCTTCTGCAATGTAAACTCGAGTATAACACAGAAAAATCAGCCAGTAGAATTATCATGTGAAAAATCCTGTGATCCACTAAAGCATAACTATGATACCCTTATCCTGATTTTAGCCTTTTTTTCCCCCTCCTACTTTTCAGACTTAGTTACAGGTAATGAAAGGCAAACTTATTTTCTGCCCAGGAAGCTAAACAGAAGTACAGTTCAGTGATCACTGTCACTCAAGGGAGACGACTTAATTTTTCTACACTGTCACTTTCAGTGTAACCAGGGATGAATGGCGGGACTGCAAAGCTAGTTAGGATTTGCAGTACACTGCTACCCGTAGCCCTGAGGTAAGCACATAGGCTCTATTGCAGCACTTGGTAAGCTGGAGGTCCAAAATGCTGCTAAGTGGGAATACAGCCAAGAAACCCCATAGGCAGTGCCGGTAGGGAGGCAGCACTGTTATTAGTTATTTAGTAACTCAAGCATCATTAAAGCCTGACTTCAGTGCCTGCTTGAAGGCCATGGAGCTTCAGTACTGAAAATGGAGTCAGTCAGAAAGCTGAGCTACCTCCACAGTTAGACAGCAACTGAGCAGAGGTGTTGAGAGCGTACAGTTGGACTTGAGTAGTTGTAAGACTACATGAGTAAGATAAGAGTATTTATTTTTTCTAAATAAGAAAGAACACAAAAAGAAAGAATTACAGGGTAAGAGCCAGGTATGCAGGAGTATCTCAGACATCTGTGTGGTGCTAATAATATAAGAGAACAGTAAGAATAGAGTTATTTCCTAAGGGAAGACGAGCAAGGAGCACCACAGCACCAACCAGGCAACAAGCTCACCTACAGGGCACAGTCCTATAGCACTGGAGAAGGCAAGGAGAGCACAGCAGTTGTTCCTGTTAATGGCATAAAGCAAGGCAACAAATCACATCTGATGTCAAATTCAAACACCGTAAGACTAGGAAAGGAGACAACAACCTACAGCACAGCTTAAGCTAAGACTGAAGGCCCAGGTTGGAGCTTATATAGGGCTCCTGGGCTCACAGCTGGAGGGCACATGTCTGGAGGTCCCCGATGAGGCTGTTCAGGGCTATTAAAGGCTGTTAAAGACCTTCACAATGTGGGAGGTATGGGCAACTCACCAACACCTTTTGGGGGTGGCAGCTGGAGGACAGATGAGTTAGTCTAGAGCATCTAAATGGCATCACATGCGTGCATTTAGGTCACTGAAACCCCCCTGCAGTGGCTAATTGCAGTATGAACATTACAGCACTTCCTTACTCTGTGTTAGTATTCTGAGAAAACGTAAATTAGACTGAGGAACTCAGCAATTATGGCATGGGAAGCTGCAGGAACATCTTAATTTGGAGTTGGATAGGATGGTGTTTCCAGACAGGAAATTGACAGTTAAAAAAATTCATCTGTGCTTTTTCACAAACCAAAATTAAATAGATTCTTTTTATATTAATGGTTTGGGGTTTTTTTCTAACTCCAGTTAGGGAAAATATTTATGTTAATACTTTCTGATGAAGAATTTCCAATTGACTGTACTGTTGAATATGGAACACAAATTGAGTCAAGAAATGCATCAGATCCTTTTCTTCAAAGAGTTATTGTTTTGGTATTGTTAAGGTATTGTTAAGCAGAAGCATGCTTGACCAGCTGAGCTTTAATAGAGGTTTTGGTACAGATTATATAACAAATTCTTAAAATATGGATGTTCTTTCTTCCCCTTCTTGTGAACTTGAAAATGCTTTCCGCTGTCTTAGTAAACTAGCTTTGGTGTTTTTTCCTGTTTATTGAGTTTGCTGTTTTGTACTAAAGCATCAAATGAAGTTCTGAGTTTGCTTAGAGGTAAAAGGTTTAATTTAGTTCCTTATACCTTGCACGAACACACTGCATGCAAAGACTAGTACTTGAGATTTATCTGTGTCATCATTAAGGTAGAGAGAATGCATTAAGAAAAGCTGATAGACTGAGTATTGAGATTCTTCATGCATTTTGTGAAGAACATAAGGTCTATAGCTTTGCTTTTCACCAGCACTGGCTGTGAGTTTAGCTTCTTTCTCTACTTAGAAAATCTTGGTGGGGGGAAAGTCACAATTCCTCATTATTTGTAACTACCTAACTCATTTTTGCTGCTATTCTTTGAATTGGATGTAGAGACAGTAATTTAATTCAGGTGTTTGAGGTGTGGTGGATCAGAAGTCATATAGTAGGGGTTTCGCCCTTTGGTGTGAGAGGAATAACTGGAGGTGGCTTTGATCAAGTGTGGGCTTAAAGCCTATCCTGGAGACCAGAGAAAGAAGGACTATCACAGACTTTTAAGGTATTTTCTGAACCTTTTCATTTCTTGATTGCTGTAGGCCTACTCTGGGCACCTCTCCTACAGAGCAGGTAAGGCTATGTGTATGTGTAGATTGAAACGTAACTGGGGTGTGCTTACCAGGCGCGTAAAGCTGCAAAGCGGCCAGCCTGCCTTACAGAGCCAGCAGTGCCTGCCGCTGCGCTTCGGCGTGCGGTGCAAGCTAGGGTTTGGCTGGAGAATGGGGATGTTTACACAATGGATTTTTTATTTTCTATTTTCCCTGATCAGCAAAGGCTTATTTCCTAGAGTAGTTCAGAGTTAGAATTCTGATGTAACTCAATTGCGCCATTTAAGTCTACTTGCAATATCAGCAGTGTCTTTCCATCGCTCAATTTCAAAGTGAAATGACAAAAGAATGAGAAATATAATGATGACAAAATGAGGAATATGTATCATTTATTACCAGGATCTGTGTTGTCTCGGTTCCTGATTGGTTTCTTTTTTTCCTAAAGGGATAGTTAATGTGTGATATTCTGATTTTTAATGAATGTTAATACAGAGCTAGTGTCTGGTGTAAAGCTGTTATGAATATATAAAATAACTAAAGTACTTGATGTGGACTGTATCATTAGAGTTTGTGCCTAACTCTTTTTAATCTGATTAGTTATTTTGTATGAGAGTACAATTAGATAATTGCAGTAGAACTGCCAAGAGGTAGATTTGATGTCTTTATTTAAGAGAGAATCGGTTAACTCAATTTCCCAGAACATATGCTAGTTCTGTCAGTTGTAAATCCTTTTCAACTCAATTCTCTGCTTACTCTGAATGCTTTTTCCTACTGGAATCTGAGAATTACATAATCATCATGGGTTTTTTAAAAATTAACTAAATTTTTAAAAAAGCCAAAAATAGTCTCACAGACAATCAATTATTGGAAAAGATACAGATATGACTATTTTGAGATACTGTTATGATTCTGAGGACTAGTAGAGCTTGGACTTCTTTAATGCAAATAATTAAATTCAATTTAAATAGGTTTCACTGAAAACCATCAAATATCCCATGTCAAAAGTTCATAGATTTTATTTTTGTTTCTAAAACACCAATGCTAACCCCGACCTTGAAAAGCAGCAGAGAATAAGTACTACACATGTATACCTTGTAGTATCTCCTGCTAGGGAAGTAACTTGCCGCCTTCCTACAGCAAGGTTTTTCTAGGACTTCCAAGGTGCTTTACAGAATTACTGAGTGAAACCTTGCCAGACAGTTTGACGTGGGGAAGCCATATCCTTATTTTACAGGTTGGCCAAGAGGTTCTTTATACTTAAAACTGACTTTGGGTGAAGTGAAGGAGGTCACTTGGAACTCTTGTGAGATAACTCCACGGACAGAAACATGCAGATAGACTTTTGCAAATTTTATAGTTGGTCCCAACTTGCTTCCCTCATCTCATGTTGCAGCCTAGAATATACTCTACAGTCTTACACATATCTAATGTATCCAGCCTAATTCATAGCACTATTTAATTAGTGTGAAGTACCTCATGAATCTGTATCCTGTTGTGTCACAACACGGTGACACCAGTATGTAGTCTCATTTGATGTATCTGCATATCTCCAACTGGTGATAGCAAAAGTTATACATGTGGATCAAACGCATTTTGTAGCTGGTGATTCATCACTTTCCCTCTGCCCATTCATTTCATAATCCATGTACTGTTATCCTGCTGATTCTCTAGATTAGAACAAAACCCAGGCTTGGAAGCTGGGATATTATTTATATCTTTATTTGTTCTAAATATACTTCCTTATATTCATTTTAAGAACACCATAAAATCTCATGCTCTTATTATCTTCTGTTTGAATGACACTATGCAGTTAATTAGTTTAACATGTTGTCTAAGAGCTCCTTGGCCTACATAAAAATGTCCGCTTGGAAAATGCCTTTCAATTCAGCAGATGGCATGCGATAGCATAAAATAGAGTAACACCACACAAACTTTCTGAGCACAGGTGGAGAGGATTTATGATTCAAACTTCCTTCTGCTGGAGTGCATGACTGGTGGATTGACTCTATGATTTGGACTGTTAGGAGTTATTTGTATTGCAGTGAAACCTGGGGATCGCAAGAGATACTGCATTCAGAGCCAGCTCTTTCACTGGATACGTTAGGAAGGTGAACAAAGAGGTGAAGTTCCTCCAGTTCACCCAAAAAATGAAAGTTGGTATTTTGGAGGCATGGCTTGTTAGGGATCGTCTGTATTGACTGGGAAAAAGAGAAATAAAAATATAAGGACTGAGATCTATTCCATGCTGGTGGAAGCTGTCCAGGAATTTGGAGGAAAACAACTAATGTGGAAGACATAGAGGCAAGAGAGACAAGAAGGAGGAATAATTTTAAATGTTTTAATTTATTAGTAAATACTAAGTAGGGAAATCGTCGAAGTTCTTAGATGTTTTGCCCATAGCTTGGCAAACACTACAGAGAGGCTTCATTTGTAAAATTAAAATCCAGGTTCAATTTTAAACCCAGCTCCTCTCAAACTGGATATTTGTATTCCAGTTTCCAGTTCAAGCCTATTTCTAACACATTTTGCTGATAAAACACAGAGATGCTAACAGTTGAAGTGGTTACACATCAAGTCACATTTTGTTTAATTCCTACCTAAAATAATATTTTTTTTGCTTTTTTTTCCCCCTCCAGATTTAATTAGAGAGTCTTAATACTAAAACACTGTGGTCTGCTACTGAAACATTTGATTAATTTTGTGTGGTTGCAGTTTTGTAATGAAACCCTGAGAGCAGCCAAGAAGCTTTACACAGCTCCACTGAACATCGCTGTGAATTATTACTGTGGTAACACTCCAAGGAAATAAGTACAGCATCCAGTCTCAGCGGAAGGCTTCTGTCTGATTGGTTTTCCAGTCACAACTTCTTCCTCCTTATGCTACAGAGGCTGGGATTCCTGTGAGGGTGCTGGGCTCAGTTGAGGAGAAGGGCAAATATTTACAGTGTCCAGACAGCTTTCTGTTCAGCTCCAAAGATGGGTGACTGTGGCACAGGGCTCTGCGAGAAGGTTTAAGTGAAGAAGAAAATACCAATGAATCTGACTAACATGGATGGGAGTAAATGTTGAAATTTGCAGACAAATACACAGCTTTTGAAAACATTATAGTAAATCATAGGAAGATTTGACTTGAAGAAAACCAAGACACCATCTAGCCTATACTTTTCCATAAGGGAAGATAACTTCTACCAAGCTTTTCCTGATAAATGTTCCTGTAATAGGTTCTTCAAAATCCTTCAGCGCTAAAGCAATGTATCACAGTTCTCTGCTGTCTTCACTGCACAAACTTTCTTGGTGTCTAGCCTGAATCTCTCTTGCTGCGTGCAAAGTCGGTTATTCCTTCTGCCCTCAGAGGATGAACAATTTATTAACTCCTTCTCTTCCCCTTTCTATCTTCTACACAGGAATTTAGAATCGGAATCATAGAAGTATGCTTCTTCAGAGAATATACAATCCTAAGTCTTTCAGTATTTTCCTTAGATGTTTCAACACACCTATGATTATGTGACATCTTGCTGGGTCTCTGGGAGTTTTTATTGTTCTTCTGTGGTCATTCTGTGGTTGATTTGACTCTTTCTTCAAACGCAGTGCTCAGATGATATATTCCAACTAAGACACTATCAGGCTGGATAGAGGAATTGCTTCATGTATCTTACCTATGACACTGTGTTTCCTCATATGATGTTGGCTTTTGAGCAGCGATATGATAATGCTGATTTCAATTTGTGTTCTATCATAACTCTGGTATCTTCATTTGGTGCATATGGCATTGTTCCCAACTCTTGTTGTGTGTGTGTGGGGGGGGGTTGTGCGTTTATTTTTGTTGTTGTTGTTTGGTGGTTTTTTTGTAGTTGACTATTCCTAACTGTGAGGCTTTGCATTTATCCTCACTGAGTTGCACCTGTTTATTTCAGACCTTTTCTTCAATTTCTCAAGATCCTTGGATATTACAATACCCTTCCCCAAGCACTCATAGCTTTTTCTGTTATCACAGTCCATATTTCTATTTAATTAATTGTTGGATTTTCTTCCTAAATTTTGTTTTGCTTTGTTATTTACAGAAAAACAGAAGCAGAGTGCTAAAAATATGTGCATGCATTTGCATGTGCTGTTTCATTCAAAAGACTGCCTTGTGTGTCTGGCAATATTTAGTACAAATGGGAATGTTCAGACAAATATGTAGGAGCAGATGGAAAAAAACAGTTTGGAAAACTGAAGGGAGGCGTGACCCAGTAGAGTCTTTGATTTCCATATACGATAATATTCTCCCATAGGTGGAAGCCTGGAGAAAGAAGTGAAGATGGTCCACCATCGTTCCTCATCTAGGTAACTCTTAAAGACAAGAAACTTGGAGAGCTAATTCAAAGTTCATCTGTTCTTTGACATGTGTCATTAGGCAGAGAAAGGAAAGAGTGATAAGAAATAGCAGTTTGCTCTTGGTACAAGGGAATGATATGAAATTTCCATAGAAGATCTTCATCTTTATTACTGAGTTGTCAGTCTGAAAATTCCTTGCTGTGTAAATCATTCTGAGGCATTATGAGAGGAGCGAGAGGTATATCTTTTTCCAGAAGCATGTTGTGCTGCTTTTCATTTACTAAGTTGCCAATATTCAGGAGAGAAGAGTAACGGTCGTTGACTATTTTTGAAGGGCTCTGTGAAGAGGTAATTCTCCTCGGTGTGGTACTAGTGGTGTGCATTGGGAGGGAACTCCTGCTTTGCTTAGATGTTATGCTTGGCATTTGACTGTTCTTGTTCCAAAATAGGAATGCCAAATGAAGTCAGATTCCAAAATGCTTCAACTCCCCTGAGCAAAGCAGTATTTACAAGGACAAAAATAGATTTAACATCCTATCACCAGCCTTATAATGCATGTTTTAAATATTAGGAACCTTTTGGGGGGAAGGAGTAGGGAGAGTTGTTGTGTATAAATAAAATGCCCGAGCTGTAAATAACAGAAGAGATCAGCGTGGAAAATCATGCTTTTTGGATAGCCTGTGACTAGACCTTAAAATTATACCTTCAAGGAATTTTTAACAAACAGTTGTCTTCATTCTCTTTTTCATTTCAAGAATTTGAAGATGGAATGCTTAATTGAGATCAGGTTGACAGTGGTACAATTATGCCCTTTAATTGTACACTGTTGCTTCTAGATGACCTTGAAATTTATTGACATAGAATTACCGGTCCCTGGCTTTTTCCATCTTTTGCATTTTTGCAGCATCATGAAATTTTTCCATTTTTCCTACTGTAGACAGACCCACCTGGCATCTCATCCATGACCACAAATCAATTAAATGGTCTTGCTAGGGTTGCAGAATTTTATGGATAGAAATCCAGCAGTTGTCATTTACAGCAGGCTGCGGAGAAAGCTTTGTAAAATGTGATACGGTAGGAGACACCACCCTTTTGGGAGTCAGGCCAGCCTGTGTGAGAAACCAAGAGCTGAAAAATCATCACTGAGAAATAAGGATAATTGAAGAAAGGAAACTGAGTATATAGTGTATATGGATCTGTGGGCAAGAGTGGTGGAAAAGCTTCAACTGACCAGCTCTAGAAATCACCAAAAAGGACTTTAGCAAGCAGTTTAGAATTTTAAAGATTCTTCACTTGTGTTTGAATTTAATTTGAAATTTGAAAATGTTTTATATTATCGGGGGGGGGTCTGTGTGTGTGCTCCAAAACAATGAAGACAACACTGTCATTCTGATTTTAAGCATAGAGTACTTGCAATCTGGGAGGCTAATGTTGTCTGTCTGACTGAGAGCAAGCACCAAAACCTCTGAATCTAACATCGCATCGCGGTGAGTGTCTTCACCCAGAGGCTATGGACTTCCTTTTCCTTAGGACCTTTTTCATTTTGTATAAATGTAAATTTGCGTTGGTCGTTCAAGGACCACAATGCTGCTGCTTATGCTGTGGGTTTGAATTTAGTCCTGAACCTCAGAAGCCTTTTCTGATAAAATTTTCATGAAAATTTAGTAGGAAAGTATCTGTTTTGACAAAATAATATTTTTATATTGAAAATCCATTTCTTTATATAATCACTAACAATTTTATTCATCTACTACTGAAATGGAATTGATACCTTTTGTGCTATCCCAGAACCAAGCAAAGAACAGCAAAATTCATCAAAAGCGAGATGCCAGAAGTTCTTGAAAACACATCAAATATCTGTGATAGCCTTTATAAATGTAATTTGTGTAAAATCAATTTAATGATAACCGTAGTATGTTCAGAAATCGGGCTTTATAAAATTCAGAAGCAACAGGGTGATGCTAATTTACTTGGATTTGAAAGGAACTGAGTGGAACAAATACAAGAAGTTTTATTGACACTATTTTCTTCTTTTAATTAGTATAAGCCCCAAATTTCCAATAATACACTGTCTGTGCTCCCTCTTCATTGTGGCAGTTGATACTGTTCTGTTTTCATAGGTATTGCTAATGCCTATGGCATGTTTTGAAACACAGCCTGCCTTCATTGCCCAATGAGATGTCCTTCAAGAGGGAATTAATAAAGGTTAGAACTAACATAGGTTCCTGGCCAGCAGTTGCTAGTAGAGGAGGGAATAGAAACTTCTCAAGTGACAAATACTAAAATGGGTGAAACAAATGCTTTCAGGGGAGGGTTGGATGGGAATGTTCTTGTGTGGAAGAATCAAGTGACAGAACTATACATACACACATCTTTGGAGAAGAGTGCTGGGAATGGACTCTTGGAGGGTTTGAGAATTAAAACGGGAAGTGTGACTGGAAGCAGGAACCACATCTGAGTTGCTCATTCCTTGAAGGGGAATTTCCTGACTGGCAGCAGAGCTGCCTGAGCAGAGGGTTTGCATCTTTTCATTCACGCTGCCTCTCAGATCTCCGTGATCCTTAGGGACTGACACAAGGCTTCCTCACTTGGTTTAGTCTTCCTCAAAGTTTCCTTCTCCCCCGACATCATCTTAGAAATTTCTGGTGGCATCCAGCAGTGATTGTTGTTTTGATGTGGTGATAGTTCTTCATGCTGCGTGCTAGATAGCTCTGAATAATTTCTGCCTGTTCACTTTTGTGTACTCCCACAGCAATAAGCACTTCTTGATGGAGTCATTAAACAAACCCGTAAAAATCCTTGTATAACATTTTAGGAATGCTTCATCTGGATCTTCAGAAGGCTAAAAACTCTAGTCATAGTTTACAAGTATGGGGAAAAGCAACTGTCTGAAGTCTCGAAAGCCTTGCTTTAGCATATAGAAAGAATTAAAAGAAAAGTAACCTTTAAAACATCTTTTTTTTTAAGCAGAGATTGCGTACTGAGAGCACTTTCTAATATTGCAGAGGACAACTGCCACAGTCCTCCAAACAGCAAAGTTTGTCCTTCCTTTCTTCCCAAGAATAAGAAATGAATTGTTATTATTTAGATAAATGTTGCAGAGTTGTCAGTTCATTTTAAATAAAAATTTATTTTGTCACTTAGATAATGTTATTCTTAGGCCTTTACTAATTTTTCTGTAGTTAGCACGTGCAGCTGTGCACATATGTGACTTCTGACCAAACCAGATCTTCTCAATAAATGCTGCTTCATTTTTGTTTAAGGCATGCAATATTAAGGCTTTTATGGACCACAAACCTGATTCCTGGCCTTTATTTTAAAAAAAAAATTTAAAAAATGAAGGGGTGGGAGGAAGGGTTCATTTCAGAACCATCAGGATTTTTGACATTTGAAACTTTCATATCTTTTTTTTAATTAAGCTCAAAATAGTCAGCAGTTTTGAGACAAATTATCCAGTTTGCAATTATCCAAGTCTGCTTATGAACTCTTCTACTCTAATCACTCCAGTTCTCAGCCTTTGGGCACGGTGTTGAGATGCATCTGTGCTGCATTGACTTGGTGTTGTCACAACTTCTTTTGGGCTTTTTCCTTGAAGGGGCAGGCTGAGGAGGTAATGGGAGAGGAAATGCATCGGGAAAGCCAAATGGCGGGGACTTCGCTCGGGTGAATCTTCATTATTCTTGAAGAACTTGGGTGGGGGGAAGCAGCTGGCTTTGTGGCGAGGATGATGGGGGGAAAAGGGAGTCAGAAGCAGCCCCGCAGCAGGAGTCTGTTTGTGAGGAGATCCTCACATACATGTGCCACAAACATCATCAGGTAGCGTGGAGAGTTGAGGCTGTCCCTCTTGTCTCTTCATGACGCCGGCTCCACCCTGGCCTGGGTTTGCACAGGGAACAGGGAGCCGTGTTCAGTATTTGGGCTCTGCCGTGGCAGTGATGTGATTTGCAAAAAGCTCTTCTAGGCTCCCCTCTGGAGCCATGAGGGGCGTGCAGCCGCCCCGGGGACCCGCTGTGGGCTCGGCACGCTCGGGAGCTGCCTGGCGGGGAGCGTCCCACCGCGCTGGGGCATCAGGCAGCAGAGGGAGCGCTCAGCCTAAAGGTGATAGATGTTACCGTGCGTCCTTTTGCCAGAGTAACTAATGACTAGGCGTTATGTGCGTAGCGAGAGTCCTGATGTCCTCTTACAGATTTTTTTTTTTTTGGGGGGTGTCTCATTTTGGGGTTTTTTTTGTGCTGTGGTTACTGGTCCTGATCCAGTTCCTGATGAGATGCAGTATTAGATTGAGTTCTGACATCTGGAAAAAAGACTAAATCCCTGTAATATTTATGGTAGTGCAGACTAGTGAAAGCATAATGCACTACCAGGCAGCGAATGCGGGAGATCTGGCAATGCTTGGATCTGGAAGTCTGGCCTTTTTATGGGACATTGGTAGACATATGGATTACTTTTGGCTACTTGGGTGTAGGCTTCCAGTTGCAATTTCACTGAATTGTCATGGTTACCCCTTGCTGTTTGAAAACAAATTTGGAAGCTTACCTTATTCCTGAAAAACAAAGCCGCATTTCTTACAAGGAGTAAGGGTCAGATTTTAAACATATGTAATATGAACAAGCCAGTTTTCCAAAGCCCAGAAAGCCCTATTTATAGATAAATCCTTTGCTCTTTCAAAGAGCCTGGCCTCAGGTCTAGCTGTAGAATGCATTAGAAAATGCTAGCTAGGACTTAAAGTACATTTTGCTCCCAGTTGCTGTGCAAAAGGCACTCATACGTAGCCACAGTGCATCCAAGGAGTAGCCTCAATGTTTGCATGGGTACAGTTAAATACACAGTGATATTCTTCAGCTCGTGACCAGAAATCTGTCTATGCCCAGAGCGTCTCGCTGGAGAGCCTTTCCTTATAATCATAAAATCCAGGAGAAAGCCTAGCCATTTAAAACTCAAATACTTGGCACCTCCGGTCTCAGTGCTGCTCCTCCACAGCCATGCTGGCTTTTAACGTCCTCTTTTTATTAAACTATTAAATTGGGAATTTTTATTTCTCCCAATTTAGCACTTCTAATAAAAAATTACAGTTAAAAGCCTCTGTGGGTACTGAAACTTGCAGCTGTGATTGTCTTTATTTCCATCAAGAGCAAACTCGGCTTTTAATGCTTGTCTCTGTCAGATGGTGGCTCCAAATCAGAGGGAGCTGGGTGGGATAGCAGCTGGGAAGGAATTACAGCAGCAGGAGGGAGATGAGGAGAAAGGAGAGGAGGTGGCAGCAGAAGAGAAATATTATGTGTTTGTGGTGCAGCTATAGTTGCAGTATGAAAATACCTCAAAGTTTGGAAATAATCAAAAGCCACTCACTGCTTTAATACAGTACTTATTTAAACGTGACATTGGTATTCAGTAGTGGTGGCTTGAACCTCATTGGAGACTTTGAATAATTTTACCATTAATGTCAAGTTCTGTAGCATACAGTGGTCCTGATTAGTGTATGTCTCAGAAAAATTGTGGCAGCAGGGTGAGGTAGCATGTTGCCACAAATCCTGGAAAGTGGATATTTGAGACTTAGTAGCTGTGAAGGGCAACTTGACCTCTTGAACTCGGGATTCAAAGCCACAATAAAAGAAATTTCAATACAAAGAAAATTCTTCTGTATCCAGTTCCCTAAACTCACGTAATCCTCTCTTTTAACAAAGGAAAAAAAGATTATACAAAAAAGGTGCAAGAATATATTTTTAGATGGTGTTTCTGCTGCAAAGAAATCTTTTCATTAGAAAAAACACTGAGAAGTTTTTTTTAACTCTGATATAATGATCTAAAGTTTTCTGTCTTAAGTCAGACTTTTTTTACAGGCCCGTTTTCTTTCTGCAAGTATAATATGTGGGAGGAAGATAGAACCATATTTTCGGTTACTAAAGTGGAATTCAAAGTTATCTGACTGGACTGCAGGAGTGTCCTGGTTTCAGCCAGAGTAGAGTTAATTTTCTTCATAGAAGCTAGTGTGAGGCTATGTTTTGGATTTGGGATGAGAAAATGTTGATAAGGTGCTGATGTTTTGAGTTGTTGCTAAGTAGTGAAGGACAGTCCAGCTTCTCATGCTGGCCTGCAGCGAGCAGGCTGGGGGTGCACGGGAAGCTGGGAGGGGACACAGCTGGGACAGCTGACCCAGGCTGGCCAAAGAGATATTCCATACCATATAACGTCATGCTCAGTATATAAAGCTGGGACAAAGGAGAAGGAAGGGGTGGAGGGACGTTCGGAGTTATGGCGTCTGTCTTCCCAAGAAACCATTACGCGTGACGGAGCCCTGCTTCCCTGGAGATGGCTGAACACCTGCCTGCCCATGGGGAGTGGTGAACAAATTCCTTGGTTTGCTTTGCTTGCGTGCACGGCTTTTGCTTTACTTATTAAACTGTCTTTATCTCAAACCATGAGTTTCCTCACTTTTACTCTTCCGATTCTCTCCCCCGTCCCACCGTGGGGGAGTGAGCGAGCGGCTGCGTGGTGCGTTAGTTGCTGGCTGGGGCTAAACCACGACAAGGAGTCAGTCCTGGGATGAAAGGTGTGTCACAGGCAGGAACGGCGTCTCCTGTAGGGCCTTGGAAATCTCCAGGAATACTGCTCTTCTCTGCTGACGGCTTTTCCCTTTGCCTAGGAAATGAGGCTGCTTCCCTAGAGGAGGTTATATGGCTTGTGATTTAATTTGTGGTTTGTTCTAAAACAAAACCAGGAAAAGTAGACCCCTCAAATAAAAAGCATAGCAGCATAAAACTGCCCAGCCCACTCTTTCATTATATATTTGATGACCAGAGCTATAGCAACCGAGCAGTTGGTCAGATGTCTCATAGTTTACAAAGCACTGCTGAAAGCTTGAGGAGGAAATATTCTCTTATTGAAGACAAAACTCCCTTTGACTTCTGCTGGAGCTGTATTTCATGCTTATGATCTGATGGTGCACTCAATTATATCAGAGAACAGGTCAGCCCATCCAGATCCATTTTCAGAAAAGCTCCTCAGATTGTACATTTTCAGCAATGTCACCGAGTTAAATTTAGCTCCACTGCTGAAATTTTGCCGAAATTTTCTTGAATATAACACTGCTGAAATTAGATGATAAACTGGGGGGAGTGCTGAGTCTGAATAACCTTTGGTGCTATCTATCTTTTCTCAGTTCTCCTGTCTCTCCTTCATATTACGTGAACACGAGGCAATGTTTTTTTAATCAATCGGAAGTCTACCTGAAGCCAAAGCCAGCATGCGCACGCAGTATTCGGGCGCCTTAGGGTGCCTCTGAGGACAGCAGGCTTTGAGTGATGGCGAGTATCAGCGTTCGGCAGTAACACTCCTCTGCGGCAGTTCGGGAAGCGACTGTGCTCCCAGCTCCCCGGGAGGCCGCCGCCGCCCCCAGTGCCGGGAGTGAGTGGGTGCCCACTGAGCGGTCCCAGTTCAGTCCTCTTCTGTCAGCAGTGCGTGCGAAGACATTGCTCAGACCCTGCCAATGTTTGTGTTTCTCGCTGTGAATCTCCATCCGTTTTGAATAATTCGTATTAGCTGGTGTTCAGGCAAGAGGCGTATCAGTTAAAAACAGTTGCTTTATTACACTGCCATTCTATTAGCTGGGCTGATCTACAACACAGACTAAGCCGTTTTTCAAAAGAGACAAAAAGGTGTATTACTGCGGCCAGTATTTGGGTATACGGCAGTATGGCTGGCTGACTTAAGAACAGCGCTGCTGGTGGGTGAGGAAAATACAATCGCATCGAATGAGAACAGGGTAGAAGCGAACAAATATTTTGATGTAACCCAGTGAAAAGTTAAAGAAAATTATTCTGGTGTAGGGAAAGGGAGAAAGGAACATGCCTTTATGATTGCACTAATCAACCATACTGACTGTTTATATTTCTCCAGGGCTCGAATCGGGGCGGGGGGGACATGACTGATTCTTATGAATATTTAATATATATTTTTTTTAAACGTTTAATCAACTCAGTGAATTAAGGAGACTTGCAATGAGCAGATGAAGTATTAGACTTTGTGGAGTGAAGACAAGCATTTAAATTAAGAAAACAGCATGATAAGATTGCACAAGCTGAGTCCAAGAACCTTGATCTTGAGATTTAATGGATGGAAGGGAAGAGAAGCAGGAATATCTAAAGAGATCCTATTAGTGCCCCGGGGTTATCTGAGGAAAAAGAACCTTTCAGTGTGAGAAACTAATTTGAAAATGTTTACTTTTTGTCCAGATATTTTATGAGGAACCTTATGGCAAAGTACAGAAAGGAGATACAAAAATAAAAGCAGGGAAGGAAGATACAATATTTTAGAGGCTCTTTTCCAGGATTTTTTCACATTCCTGTACAGTGTAGCTTTCTGCCTTTTGTAAAGGGAGATCAAAGCTGTAGGAGAAGCATAATCTAATGAAAGGCGTTGGGGCCTTGGGATAAAAGGAATAAGTGTCTGAAAAAGGATGACAAGTGTGTAGTTCTTCCTCCTGTCAGATCTAACATGAAATTGGAGAAACAAGAACACAACCTGCACCAGTCTAACTCTCTTATACCATCGGGAGTGGAGATCTGAAGCAGTGAGAGGACACATAGATATATTCTTAAACTCACAGGGGAATCAAAATGCTGCTGTTATACAGTTGAAAGAAAATGGCCACAAATTTGCAGTATGTGTACTATTTAAGAATTAATGCAATCAAGTTTTTGATTGAAAACTAACTGAGATGCAATCAGAGAATGATTCATGGAAGGCAAAAAGCCTTTCATTTTTGTCTGTCTTAAAACATAGGTTTTGGTTATATTGATGTAGATTTACAGGGCTGCCATATCAAAACATGTTTAAGCTTATGTAATAGGTAGCAAGGTCTCTGAAAGGTCTTTTTCAAAAAAATGGAACTTGATGTGTCTCACTTAAAAATAGTGCTACTATATGATTAAAGCTGAAATTTTGAGGAAATACTAGTTTTTACTCTTTTACCTATTTCTGGACTTTAGGCATAAATAACATAGGCACTATCCGAAGGGCTGGCCAGGTCCCTGGAACATGCTGCTGGTCTCTCGGAGCAGACAAATATTTCTTCTAGAAAGTCCCAGAAATTCCCAGTGTTGAGAATAATTATGGATATGTGTATTCTGATTCCCAGTAGAGAATTAATGTTTTGCAATAATATCACTTCACCTTTTACCTGAGATTGAAAGGAAGGTTGTTCATGATCTGCCTTGTGATTCATGACCTTAGCTCTGCCTGTAACACCACGATCTCTTGGTCTCATTGCCACTCTTCAGCACTGAGGTCCATGCCAACTTTGTGCTCCTCCTCAGCATTCATTTTTGTGGGATTGTTTTTCTTAATAAGAAAAGATTAATAGAAGGACATCTCCCTCCCTTCTGCTCCATGTGTGCCTGTATGTAGTGCACTCTCTACTCTGTTCTTTACTTCTCTTGAGTGCTTCTTATTCTCTTCATCTTCCTTCTTTCCTCCTCTCTTCTTCCTCGACTGGTATTTCTTTCATCTGTGCTTGAAACCTTTTACTTTTTCAATCTTTTTTGTGTGGTCGAGACTAGAACTTAATGATTAAGGTGGAGAGAAGCCTTCAGCCCCTGCGATGGCCCAGGTGCATTTGATATTACTCCCTGGTCTGTTATTGAAACATCTTAATATTTCTCTACATGTATCAGGCACTGTTGCACTGTGCAGCACTGTCCTGATGGCCAGGTTCATAACAGCACCACTTCCATAACCTGCCTTTGAGAACCAACAGTGTATATCAGTAACCTGAGAAATTATTTGCTATGTGTATGGCCCTGTATTTTTTTTAATCTAAATGTTACCTACTGTTTTGTTCCCTGATCACTTGCTGTTAAGCTGGTCTGGAATAGAAATTCCAAGTCATCTTCTCGGTTCGTAACCATCAAATCTTGGAAGTGTCTTGTGTTCTTTATTTGTCCAAGTAAATTTCTTTCACCGTCCGTACTGTGAAGACAATAAAATTATTTAGATCTTTTCAAATAATTTGTTTAGACATGCCTAATGTTTGCTAATGCATAGCTTAAATAATTGGTACACTTGATGAACATACAAAAATTAAGATCTCATATGTCTTGAACACTGAACATTTACTCTTTCTTTCTTTGCCGTCTTCTAAAATGTCCATTTTAGATGTAAGGGGTATGGTCAGGTGGTGGAGAATTAGGACAAGCAACATGGTTGCTATCTACATGAGCCCTTGCCTTGCAGTGGCTGAAGATAAGCAATGTTGAAGGGGTGTATCAGGAGTCCCTGCTGGCTTCAGCATGCGATGCTCATGCCAGAGCTCATCGAAGGAATTCTCAGTTTGCAGCTCAATCGCCTGATGAATTCACTTTCCTTCTATTTCTTGCTTTTCTGTGTTTACTTTCTACAAATATTTAAGTAAATGATGGGACGCTTACTGAAATTTTATAGAATATATCCAGCAAGTCATCTTCTCGGTTCGTAACCATCAAATCTTGGAAGTGTCTTGTGCTCTTTATTTGTCCAAGTAAATTTCTGAGACAGAAATCTTAAAAAAAAACCCTAGTTTGTTTTGAATTTAAAACAAACATATGGAAAAGTCTGCTCCTGGGAAAGTGACGGCATCTGATAAATAGGTTATATTGAAATATTTGCACAAAAACTTCTCTGGGAACTGGGTACAACTTATTCATGGACACATGGAACAAAGACAGGACACTAACTCGTGACTTGACTTTCAGATATTCCCTTGGAGATTCTTACCAAAATATTTAACTTTTTCAGGCAGAAGTAAAGGAGATCAGAGAGGTTGAAACATCAATTTTACTTGTCCTCTCTTCCAGGCTGGTCTCTTTATTCTTTTCCCTCTGGTCTATGATCTCCCATTTGACCAATTAGACACAACAGCACAGCCAGACTTAAAGGACTAAATGGCAGTACGAATGCCTCAACCCAGCTGAGAGGTTTGTGCATCACTCTTCCATCCGGAGAGGAGGAGGACTGAAAAAATCCTGTCTCCAGCATGCTATGTCTGTCTTCTGCTCTCTTCATATAGGCAATGCTACAGGCCTGGCTTAGAGCAGATTGCTACACGGGCTCTGACCGCGTGCTAGCCTAAAACTCTTACCAGCTTTCATAGCATGCGTTAGCAGTAATTGTTCTGTGCATTCCCAAATAATTCTTTAAAGGAAAAGTGCAGAAATGTTCAAAGTGAATGATAAAGATAGTTTTTCAGTCAAGGAAAAAATCCTAGTGAAGTATAGTAATGAAAACGGTACAGTTGCTGCAGGAGCAATAGGTCTTAGCCTGTATGCAGTAGAGTATCCCCACACAATTATTTCGGCCGTAGCTTGTGCCCCACAGCAAGTGGCAGTGAGTGTGTGACCATGTTTATGCACAGATGCGTATTAGAAAGTTTTGAGAGGTCTGGGAGACTAACCATTTGTGGTTTTACAGACCCCTCCACCTGAAAACACCTCTCTGGGTGCTATTGATCTCTTCTGGTCATCCTGGAGGAAACAAGGGAGGCTGGTGAGCATGGTGATACCCATGTAGAGCTGCTATTGTCTTTCAGTTATTTTCAACAGAAAATTTTGAAAGACATTTTCTTGCACACCCACGGAGTCTCTTCTTTTTTTTGTGGTGGTTTTGTAATTTTTGGTTGTTTGGGTTTTTTGTTTAAGGAAGGGGAAGGCATCTCATAACGTGGTAAGTACTCATGGTGGGATATTCTAAAACCACTACAGCTGGATTAAGCAGCTGAATCCTTGGCTTGGAAGAGAAGAATGCCTGGAAAATTAAGAAACAAATGTTCTGTGTAAGAAAAAAGAAAAAAATTTTCTTGGCCCAGAAAAAGTTCCCCTAATACTGTGTGCAATATCCTTCTCTCCATCGGTGACTAACTCATCTGTGTAAAATAACTTCACCATTTTAATGGCCATTTAAAAACTCAGAGGAAATTACTTAACTATGTTTTTTGTTGCACACTTTTGTTACTCTTCTTCACTCTCTCTGCTTCAGTGTAATCTCTGAATAACACCTTTTACCTTGAGATATTTTTCCTTTCTTGCTTCTGTATTTTTCTAGTTGTTTTGTTTTACGCACTTGCTTTGTTCTGTGGGATCACGAAAGAGAGAAGCTGTTGCCAAGACGCTGTTTTGAAAGCACCTGTGCTGTTCTGAACTGAAAGACGGTTGTGCTAAAGCATCAACTAAAGATTTGCCTTACGGTTTCTCTAAGATACTCTTTCTTTCTCACGCGCACTGGCGCAAACGCGCACCTGACGAAGCCGCATGCTCAGACCTTCTCTGGCCGGAGGCTGTGCCCGTCCTGCAGGGAAGCAGCAGCCTTCGGGAGCGGCTGCAAGCGCACCGCCCGCCGACTGCCGCTGGCTTCCCCCCAGCGCGGCGCCCGCGTGCTGCGTGCTCGGCGCGGCTCCGCGCCTTGGCGGACGTGCCGCGGCTCCGCGGGCGGCGGCGCGCGAGCCGGGCCTTTAGCCGGGCGTCAGGGCTGCCGCTGGCGGAGCCCGCAGGGCCCCGGGGGGTGAGGCTGGGGTGCGAGGTACCGACTGGCGCCACAGGTTTCACAGGACTGGGCTGAACGCGCGGCTGAGGCGCCTCTGTATCGTTACCCAGCGGATCCTGGTCAGATAGTTCTCGGCTCTGTTGCGGTCTGCATGAGGAAGTTTTCTGTTATTCTCATGACTTCCTTAGGTCTTGCGAAGGTGACTTTTTTTTTTTTAAATGGAGGTTTTGTGAACAATTTTCTAAAAAGGGATCTAGTGGGCAACACCACCAAGGAAAATTTGGTCCCTCAACTAGCAATGGACAGGTATTTTCACCTAACAAGGTTTTTTGGGGCTTCTTTAGGGAGTTGTTTTTGTTTTGTTTTGTTTTTTTACACTAGCAATATGGCCTTTTCTTGTAAGTAGCTTTGCTGCTAAATAGCTTTTATCAAATCCTTGCTTAGTCTCACCAGCCTTTTACTTTCCCAGATTTTTTCCAGTACCAAATAGTTTGGGGTTTTCTCCTTTGCTTCCATTCCCTCCTCCTTCTCACCTTTTCCCCATTCCAGTGTGATAAAATGGATGATAAGTAGAAGCCCTCCTGAGATTGAGATGGGGGGGGGGGGATAAGTCAGAAAACTGAAAAGTATAATCAAAACCCACATAATTCGGATCTGGACTCTTTTGCTTTTAAGTAGTTTGAATTACTTTCATGTATAACTTTGGTCACTAGAGTCAGATCACTGCAGAGCTGTTGCAGTTTGGATCTAAATCAGGAAATAAGGATACTGGTCAGATAACCAGGTTACTCGGTCTCTCGACGAGAGGAAAGCTGAAGCTTTCCAAGCTGAAGGCAAGGTGGTCAACACATCCATTTGACCAGTTAAGTGGTTGCTGTGACACATTTACATGGAAGAAAGTCTTTAATTCATGGTGACGGGTGCAATGTGAAATCTGTTTTGTTTCTTACCACGTATTTTATGGAACTGGAAAAATAAACTAGGTGTTATAAACAAACCGAAAAATGTTTTCGGAAACATGACAGAATCTCTGCTCCTGGTTCACTTTCCTCACTGATATTGCCAAGGGTTTGCTGTGAGGTTTATCAGGAGATCATCAGGTACTTTTAGATGCTGACAGTGACTATTGTAAAACCATCAGTTCTAACATCATTCTGACAGAGTTGCTTCTTTGCAAGTGGTGGAATTTCTTTGGTTGATTTCTGACCTATTTTCCTCTGAAAACCTGTGCTCTTGCAGTGCTCTGGGCTTTGCTATATTGCAGTATCGCTTAATACAGCTTGAGGTATCATTAAATGAGTATGAAAAAGGACTTGCATGAAATGAAGACACATTCACACCTCAGAATTCCACTGAGAGTCTTGCATGGGCTTGTTCAAATTCTCGCAGTGTGAGAGGATATGATGTCTTTAAGATCAGTAATGGCAGGAAGAAGAAGAAAAATTAAGTAGAAATATATATATAAAAAAAAATCAGTGTTTCTCAAGAAAAGCCTTGAGGATTTTCCACTGAGTTATCAGACAACAGCCTTAGAAGAACAGAGAAAGTATCCTTCGCAAAGTCATGGTGGATCAATAGCTTTAACACCGTTGTGTGCATCTGAATTTTTATCTCAAAAAAAGCTGCTGTTGTTTAAGGTTGGAACCCATGAGAATAATTTCTCCTGTTTTTTATATTCTTTCCTGAATCATCTCTTACAGCAGTTGAGCTGCTTGGCTAAGTCGACTGTGTCTGACATGGTGTGGCCATTCTTGTGTTTTAACTCATGCTCTCTTAATGTACATGGAATCTGAAATGGAGGGAGTGGAGCCGTGTCGGAGATGAATGTCAATCTTTCAGTGAAATCACTTGTGGTGGTACGTAGGCACGCAGCTTTCAGAGAAAAATCTCTGGAGAAGTTCCACGACTGTGATACCGGGCCAGGCTCAGAGGCACTGAGGCCGGGGCAGGCTTCTGTTGGGCTGGGCCTCAGTCCCGTGCCGTTCATTTGCATCTTTCTTGACCCAGAATATTTAGCAGCTTAAAAATCATCGTTACAAATAAAAGAAAGTTTCTCTTAAAGCAATACGTACGCTTTGACCCTTTCTTTGACTGCAGTACTTTAACTTTCATTCAATTCTACTGGAACTGCCACTTGAGTCTTTGGCTTTTGATTTAATAGACCCCTGTCAAAGCCTGCATAAAACTGATTTAAAATAACCATAGAAACAGACAGTGTATTTTCTTAATCTTTCAGATTGATGTTTTGTTTCTCTGAGATCTTTGTAAAAAATCAGTAGAGGGACTTGAAGTGCTCCATTTAAATAAAACAAAATCTAAAATAGAAGAGGAGAAAAAAACAAACCCAGATTGCTGTGCACGGAAGGTATGATTTTATGCATTACAGTTTAGCTAAGACCCGTTCAAGGAGAAACTTCGACAGCTTGCCAGGGGCAGTCTCCATAAGCTGTGGCTGCTGTTAGAGCCTGCTGTAAATATTCTGCTGTTTTACAACTTGGCACCACCCATGTAAAATGCTTAGATAAAAAAATAAATATTTCTTTTCTCTCCCTTCAGAGGTAATCATGTTAATATCAAGAAAAACAAACAATCAAATCAGTGGTGAGGACTCATTAGTAAATAGTTATCTCATCCATTTCATTCATAAAGCTGCATCAGCCAGGTGTTTGGAAACCAAACAGGCTTCACTTTTTAACAGCGAATCTACTAAACTGCAGTGGGTCTGTCTTTATGGCACATCTTTATGTTTGCTAGAGTAAAGTGATTGTCCTTGGCACTTTGAGCAGATGGTTTGGGTTTTCCAGTTTTACCAAGAACTATATTTGTAACTAATGCAATATCTGTAATATAATTTCATGTTATTGTTAGTTTTTTTAATGAACTGTTTATAAAGAAGTTTCTCAAAGCTGGGACTGACCTTTCTGAATCATATCTACAGAAGTTTCTATATCTGAAAACTATGGCAAATATTTTTACAGCTATTTATAAGCCATAGTTTTACCATATTTTATGGCTTAGACTTCTGTTTCTCCTGAGTTCTTCCAAGTGTTACACAGATAATCTCCTGGCAATATACTTCCCATGCTGTAAAAGTAATAGCATTGATGATTTCTCTTTAGAAGTTACCTCACTTAAACAAGATAATTCAGAGGATATGGTACCTGTGCTTGAGGGAGTGGGATGGAAGCTTTTATCTTAATCACTGTTTTCTATTTATTGTCATTAATTCTGAAATTTTTTTAGCTGCTCTTGCCCATTCCATTCATTCATCTCCCTCAAAATATTTCTTATGTTTATCATGTTCTTAAAATACATCATGTTCAGTAGCCAAAAGATAGAAACTTACCCATTTTATCCAGCACCTGAGCCTCATGACATGAGTGTCTGCCTATATGAGCACAGAAATGTTGGTACTGGCTGCCTCTGGATTTGACCGAAGGAGAATCTGGTTCCAGAAGAGTGCCTGCTGCAAGGGCGAGCCACATGCTACACTTTTCATCAGAATACCTGTGGCTTATATTCAGCTTTGCCAAGAAGCACTGTGTGAATGTAGATACAGAAATTGTCACCAGCTAATTTCCTCTATTCAGGCCTGCCTCTCAATCTGTGTCTTCATCACAACCTTGTTCATATTGGCACCTTGAGGAGTTACTCCAAGAAGCAATAGTCCTTCAGTCACAATAGTGAAGAATGTGTTGTTTGATTTACTTTCTAAAATTTATTTTTCCCCCGTGTCATCATGCAGGCTGTTCGCTCTCAAACTAGGAGTGCTGTAATTTTTATGAGAGGTCTAGGTGCCTAGCTGCTATAAATAAGCATTTTTTCCTTGGCTTGAAAAAAGCTCAGCAGCACTCTGTTTTTAAATATCCCTGTAATTCGGGGGGGACAAATTTAGGTGGCTGCATTTACATGTGAAACAGTGCTACCTCAGTTCTCCAAGGGTAGATTTTGGTTGTGAGTGGCTGCCCAAAGAAATACATAGCTGACAAGAGGCAGATTCCCAGCAGATATCAGTTATCTCAGTCTCATTCACTTGAGTGGAGCTGCCAGTTTACGGCAGGATTTGCTGCAGGATGCTGGCAGAGAAATAGGGGATATCAGCAAAGACATTAGTCACTTGTTGCACAGCAGTTTGTTTGGCATGTGGCCATTTGCTACAGATTGCCCTCAAAAGCTTTACATCTTCTTGGCGCACTGAGCTATTTAGTATGTTAAACTTGATGCACGTCAGTGTCCTAACAGAACTCCTTATGTAGGCAATGTGTAATGTTCTAGCTGCCAATGCGCGTGTTTGTAGGTACATATACATGTATATAAAATTAAGAGTCAAGGGCCAAACGAGGACATTGGGTTCTAGTGTTAAAATGTCAAGGTTTCAGAGTTTTCTTTGCAGCTGTAGAGGGGTTTTGAAGCCAAGAAGCCATGCAGGGCTAGAAGCTTCTTCAGGAAAGGCACAAAGAGGGAGAAAGAGATTAGTTTCTCCTGTTTCCAGGTTTCTGCTCTATCACCAATGTCCATCAGATGTCATATCAAAAGTGTTTTCACAGTCATGTAAATTGAGCATAAGATTTTGCCTAACTTCAAAAATTCCGATTTCACATCCTCTTTAATTGTATGGGTCTCGTTACCTGTAATCACTCAGGGCTTTTGATTTCAAAAAGTTGCCAGGTAGGAAATTCCAGATTGAACCTCTCATTAGCTGTGGGTACTATGGACTCAGAAAAAGATCATGAGAAAAACAAACACCAGTTCTCAGTCCTCTTTCATCTGAGAAAGTTCAGGTCCTGCTGGCAATCTGCATATTAGCTAGTCTTGCTCTTGGGACAACTTGTTCTTATCTTTGATATTATTGGGTTTCAGAGAACTGTTTCTTCATCCATGCCAGAGTATCCTCCACTTTACCTGTGTTTACAAGAGAAAATACATTTCCAATTTCCCTTTCTCATCAGGCATCGGCAGGAGTTTCCATCCAGCTCCAGCAGAACAGACACCCTGGGAAGATCTAATCCCAACTCCTTTTCTTTACAGAATTTGCCGTAGTTGGTCATACAGGGAGAGTCAGATTTCCTGGGGAAAAAAGGGCAATATCATATTCTTGTGTTTCTCCACTAGGTTTTCTCTGTGTGGTAAGTGCTCCCCGCTGTATAGCAGAGAGCGGCTGCACAACCCTCTCAACCACATAACGGTTATATCCAGCCTTGTAAATGAAGCATATAAAGCTCTTCCCAACGTCTTTGTTTGCAAGCTTTCGCTGGAGGGGTTTCTCTGTTGTCTCTCTGTTCTTAGCATTCTCTATGTCAGAAATTTCTAATCCTTTTCATATTTTGCAACTTCTATATGCATGTATTTTTGTATACCTGTCCACACTTTTCTTTGGAGCTGTGATGCAGAAACTTTAAAAAGATCAGAAAAGATTACTTAGACACTTTGGAAACTCCAACACCCCAACCATATGATGTTCACAAGGCTTTTTGTGCAGAGAATTGGGGTTTTCTGGATTTTAAAAATATTTGAAAATACTATCTGGTTAACTTTTCCATTAGAAAAACTAACAGAAAAAATCATCAGAAGAACCAACGTTTGCATCTTTTTTAATAAAGAAACCAAGTTTTTCTATTTACGATCTTTGACAAAACTGGTATTTTAGTTCATAAAATAGTAAAACAAATCTTTTTTTGAGGAGCTACAACAGCAAATTTGGGAAAGTAAAGTTTCCAGAGCAGGAATCTGACATGATCATAAAAACAAATGTCAAAAGGGTCATGACATGCACAAGAACTCTTAAAATATACTGAAAAGCCCGTTAGTAAGTCAGATGCATACTCAGATAACCCCGCAGAGTCTAGGCCTCTTCTTTATTCCTCTTGAAATCTAGAGAACTTTGCTTAAGGAGGTTTTGGAAGATACCTTTCTGTTTGCTTCATCCCACAAAGTTGTGACATTACGTGTGTTCCCTGACCCCCCTGCTTATGCCCTCTGTCCCCAGCCATAATCTCGCACTTGTGCCTTTATGAGCTTTCCAGGATATTTGTGTGCCTTACCTTGCTTTTAGACTGCAGCAATGTTCTCCGCTGCCAAACTGCTGATTTACTTTGTTTCTGAGTTTAATGTGGCCCAGTTTTGCACCATGAAACACAAACATTGCAGGAAACGTAATTGAAAACATGAATGTATAAACTTGGAAGAAAACACAAAATGGACTTTACAGAGATAGCTGAAAATAGCTATGGCCATATGGATTTCATTGGGTATGTGCAATATGCTGATACCATATTTCTTGGTAGCAATTACCTGCTCTCTATTTTGAAGTCCTCTAATTCTTGTTTTGCATTTAGCATCTCAGAGCCATTCAGGAGAAACACACTTTAAGCATCATTACTACACAAATTGGTAAACTGGGTGTAAACGTTTTATAAACAACATGCCTGGTCTTATTTTTTGTGGTGGTGGCTTGTTTGTTTGTGGAATTTTTGTGTGTGTGTGTGGTTTTTTTTCTTTTTTTAAATGAAAACAGTACTTCATAGCTGCTAGCTTACTGGGTCAGGAGTTAATAGTGTCTCTGCCTAGCAATGAAGTTGGGTTATTGCTGACTGTCTCGCCATGAGTTAGGCTACTGTGGATTTTTTTTCATTTCTAGTGGTTGTTATAAATGCTATATCGTCATTGTGAATCTTGTCTTGTATCGTGAAGTGTAGTTGGTGTATCGTGAACCTCTGTTTTCTCATGGAATGTCAGCTATGTGTAACTTGAAAGAGTAATTTGGACATCATATTTAAGGAACAGTGTTTTAGGATGATAGCTATATTCCTCAGCTGGCTTTGCATTTGAACTTCCTGGATTCATAGGGAAAAAATGGAAAATGTTGTCCTATATGCTTGTAATACTATTTTAACAGAAACTTCAGGGTGGTAGCCTCAGTGATCTGCTGCTGCCTGAACTAAAGCTGCAAGAAGAGGAACTTCAAGAAACAGGGTGAGATTTCAGCTGTGACTTTCTTTGATGCTGTCATGAGAGGGGAGATAGCATAATCAATGTATCTGCAAGTCCAAGTGAAGTATCTGTGTAAAGCACCCATTTCCAGAAAGCATTCAAGGTGTGAGGTAGGTGATCATCGCACATAATACGAGAAATGTTGAAAGATTTATTAGCGTCCTCATAAAGTCATGACGGCTGTTAAGTGATACAGGCTGCTAGCTCCATGTCAGCAGCACCCTTTGTTTTACAGGCTGCTGTTGTTTTCTGCATCTATCAGAGTGGTCCCCTTGGTTTTCTCTGTGGCATGTTCTACAAGTCATACTTTGGCAAGGGACATTGGAGAATTGTTTTCTTTACAGGCAATAGTACTTGGCATTGATAGGGCTCATTAGAGAATCATACAGATCTTCAGTAATAAACTGACCCTCACAACATCCCTTTGGAGCAAGTAAGTGTCATCATTCCTATTTTTTTCAAATATGAAATTTGACATTTTAGTGTACCTTATGGGTTGTTCTGTTTAGCCTTCATATTCTGAACTTAAACTCATGGCTGAGTGGAATCCTTGTGTCCTTCACATTGTAAAATTGTCATGTGATGCTTATTGTTCATGCTGCTTTCCACAAAGTCAGGGGCAGCGTGAGATGGCCTTGGCTGCCTGGAATTGACTCCAAGGGATCTTTTCTGAATGAGACTTGAGGCTCATCCTCTCCGTCACTCCCTGGTCAGCTGTCAGAAATATGTTCATTAGTTCCAGTCTCACTTTCCCTATCGATGTGGAGTTGAGTTTCTCAACATAGAGTGCCTGGTGGAGGTTGGTGAAGCCAGCTGGAGCAGGGCCTTTACAGCTGGGTAAGCCTAAATGTATTTGTACCAAAGCTTACGAGACACATAACATTGGTACATCTCTGTGTGATTCCAGGGAGAAACGCTGGATGTGAGATCTTGAGTGCATAGCAACTTAGAAGACTCAGCTTCATATTTACAGGCACTAGGGAAATTAGAAACCTGAGCTGTAAGTCTCAAATGTCTTTGTACTCCTGGCTCACTAATGCAAATCCTTAGGCAGGTAAACATGATTAAGAGCCATGCTGTTTTGTTTCTGTTCAGGAAGCTGGACGAGTGAAGGTGGGGAAGGATTCCCACAACTAATCCAGACCTGAGATCACAATCAGAGGTGGCTCTTACAGGACAAGGACATAAAGAAAAACCAAAACAAAAAAAAACAACAGCTGGTCTCTTTACTGAGCATTACCTGTAGATGATGGGGATACATGAACAATCTCTTTTCTCATAAATGATAAATTATGATGACATGAATAGGACGAATTGGCTGGGCTCCATCACTATCCCAGAAAGCAGTAACTGTTTAATCGTATCTGGGAGGGATTGTCACAATGACTGCAGACTTAAAGCCGAGGTCTTCTAGAAGAGATGGGTGCCCACTTGAGAGATGCATTACTGGAGAATGTAAAAGAATAAATGACCAAAACTATGCCAGAGACAAAAAAGCCAAGATGAGAAACTACCATGTATTTTAGTCAAGGGACTTGTAAAAGCATGCATTAGTGTTAAACTGCCAGCTAACTGTCTCGATTAAATTACGCTGTGCCAGAGCCCTAGCTGGCATGAAATGGCACAGTTCTCTTAATTTTACTGGAGCCTCAGTAATTTGCAACAGGTTAGGATCTGACTAACCAAGTTATTACTTTGGAAAACTCCCATTGAGATCTAGCAGGTTAGAGACAACTGTATTCTCTATCTATAGCATTTACTATAGACTCAAGATCGAAGAACGTTATCTTGGGTTTAAACAGTGGCACTAGCATTATAAGAAAGTGTTTTGGGTTTTCTTTTATCTAGCTGGAATGTTCCATTTTTTTTTTTTTAGTATTTCTAAAGGACAATATGAAAAACTGCATGTGTCACAGAAACAATTATCTTTGAACTCAATGTTCTTTCTGCTCAGCTTCCCCCCCCCCTTTTTTTTTCTCACTATATTTCACAACATTATGCCCAAACTATTTAAACATCAAGTGTTTGTAGAAAGAGAAATACAGTGTGCATATAGCCATTAAGGCTGAAGCACGTCCTTTTAATACTGAAAGGAAAAGGTGTTCCTGTAACTTGGTAGTTATCCAAAAGAAATGGAAGGGCTTCTAACACAGAGAATGGTCTAGTCTGTTGAAAAAAGATCTAAGGGCTAATTTTTGTTTCATTTCTAAAAAGAGTTCATGATAATGAGGCTGACATTTGCCAGTTGTTCTTCTCTATTTTTTACTCAGAAGGAATCCTAACTAGCCTTATGGCTATAGTTATGGATAAGGTCATTTCTGCTTCATTCTTTTTTTGCTCTGTTACTTCACGCTGGATTTGAAATGGAGTTTGTTTTGTTTTAACAGTTGCTACTCGTTGCTTCCAAAAGTGACTGCTGTCTTGCAACCCAAGGGGTTACACTTCCTTTCAAGCTGTGTGTGTGTTTTGTGAGCATGGGAGCAGGAGGGTGAGGAAAAAACCTAATTGTATGGGGCAAATTATGCTTAAAAATAGGGTAAAACTTACACAGTGTAGTGACGTGCTCCACACACAAATAATGGTGTCACAGGTTGGCTATATTTCCTGACGAAGAAGGGTAGTCTAATGCTGACTATATGTTCTTTATTCTGAACCTGACAGTCGCAGCTCAGCCCCTCCCAGGACAGGGGCCTGTGGTCCGCAGCACTCTTGTGCGCGCAGTTAGCGTTGGGTTTGGCAAGAGAACTTTGGTATATGTGCCTGTATGTGACGCAAGTGAAATGTGGGTACTTGAGTTCATAGGGAAAGTAGAGCATTTTCCTGCTTTTGGCCTGAAAAATTTGCGATTACAGTCCTTATAGTTTAGTTGAGGCTATTGGCAGTTCACCCATCCTTCCGATGGCTAGCAAAATTAAGCAGATGTGTATTTTTTCTTTATTTGCTGGATGATGCTTCAGAGAGGACATAAAGGACTGAAGACGCTACTCTGATATCCCTTTGTTCCACCACTTTTCAAACTTGAATTAATATGCACTAACACTAAACAACAGAGATTTGGTAAATGGTTGTGTGTGAATAAATTATGATCAGATATGTTTAATTATGAATGTGCATGTGTATGTAAGAGAACAGAAGACATCTAAAGGAAATACGATATGCTCAAGGGATATGAAATAAGAAAGACATTCCTTAGTGCTAAAAGCCATAAGCTGTCAGGCATTTCAGTGATTTGTCACCTCTGCATTAGCCACTGACTCGAAGTATTAATGATAAAAGCAGGTAATTATAGTGCCATCCTCTAACAAAGAAGCTGTTATAGCTGGGTAAATAACAGACCCCATAAAATTGTCTTAAAGTTGTGTTTGCACAGCAGACAGCATTCAGTAAGCTTCTGTTCGCTCTGGAGATGTTTGTGAAAGGGAACTTTTTCTTCTGTGTGTTTTACGTTGTAATATCAGAGGAGGAAACAAAGGGTAAAAAAACAGATCGTGTGACATATTTTAAAGTGTCTACTGCAGAGGGATAAAGCCAAAATGGCCTTCTCAAAGAAAGTGTATGGGGTTGCTAAAAAGCTTGCAGTAGTAAAGCTTCATTTTCTGCCAGTGAAGTGTAGTAGTGCATTTTTATAGTCACTGTGACATTCTCTAGACTTCATTCCTTTTTCTTTTTCTGGCAGCAACAAAGTACTGGCTGCTGCGTGACACAGGAATAGGAAGCGTGCTAGTGTGAACATCCTACCGTCGCTGTTCCTATGGCCACAGCCACCTCTAGACAAGGTTATCAGTAAGGCCAAAGACAAACCTAGTTGGTAAACAGATTTATTTCTTGCTACAGAAGCTGTCCAATTAGAAATACCTGAACCATACTGCCAAGGAAGCGCTAGTCACCGCGGCTGTGCTGCTTCCTCAAATCTTGGGCTTTTCTCTGCCTTCAAGCTGCACGGTGTCTATCACAAGCACTGTACGATTTCAACAAACAAAACACCACAGAAGGGTAGGCTGTAGGCGAAACTCTGGGGAATGTTCCACGTCTAGCTCAGGACAGACAGCTACCGCTCTCTGCTGCGGGAAGTAACTTTGTCCTGGTCGGGCTGAACGGTGTGATGTGACAGTCCCGACGCACAGCCAGCTTTCCAGTCGACAGGGGAGAAGGTGCGCTTTTTAAAGGACAGATATTTCCTGCAGTAAATATGGACAGCAAAAAGACAATGAGAACAGAGCAGTTTTCTGACTAATTAGTGCTTCATGCTGAGAATATCATGGGCATAAAACATCTTGCAGAATAAAAAATGATCAGGACCACAGCGGTCATTAGTTCAAGTAATAAAAGGCACTTATGTTTTAAAAACAGGATCTAGAAATATATTTATTTAATGGAGCTTTTTTCTAGAGAAAACGTAGCATTTTCTGCTGTCCTGATGTTTATGTAAGATAAATATGAAGTATTATCAGTTGAACAGAATTAGTTACCACTGAAAGCTTCTATCTCCTTCAGCTGAAGCTACTTACCACAAGCAAAGTGACAGACTGATGCACTTGCTTAGATTCCAACTCAATTTAGGGAAAGGGTAGAAATGAAATTGCTCTTGGCCTTGATTAATGTTGAAAATATTGATCAAATAGCTTATCTGCCAAAAATGAAAGGCTTGTGAGTGTTCTTTGAAGATGGAGCATGGGTTTATTAGTAAGGCTCTGGGGGGATGATTCCAGTAAGGTGTTATCAAGGGATTTTTTCCTATGGACACCAGTGTTTGATTGAAAAGGCTTTACTGAAAGAAATATATATTTTTTTAAAGTGTTGTTTTTCTTGTGTATATACACACATCCATATGTACTTGTCTCTGCGTGTTAGTTGGTAGAGCCCATTCAAGGTCTAGATTGTCAAAGAAATGCTTGTGGCCACCCAGTTCTGAAGTTAACAGTATCTTGATGCAGGCTCTGAGGTAGCCCGTGTTAAACTGCTGCGCCGTCAGGAAGCGGGCACATCCGTTGAGGAGGACTCGAGGGCAGCAGCGCTGCGGCAGCTTTGCCAAAGTGCCATCTGTACAGAGGGGCGAGAGGAGCCAACTTGCGAAGCGTAGCGTGTGCCCGGGCGCTGCTCGTTCGGCAGGCTTTGCAGCTCCGCCGCCCAGCCGCAGCAACGCGGGGCGGCTGTGCCTCACCCGCCAAACACACCTGCCTCAGCGTCCGCTTCATTATGACAAACACTTCACACGGCTAACTGAAAAAATTGCCCCAAAACATTTTTTTTTTTTTTTACTCCCCCATTGCCCGTCTCGGAACAATTCCTTCCATCTTCCCCCCCGTATTACTGAATTGCTGGTGCCTGTCCTCCTTTGCTGTTTATGCTGTTGCTTCCTGCCGCTATTCTCCTGCCTTCTCCACTCCCTCCTGCTGACACTACCGTGTATCTGTTTTTATGCTGTGCTGATTCCATTTTCTTTTCTTGTGCTTGTTGGCCTTTACTGCATTAAGCACAACACTGATAGTTTCTTTGCTGACATATGTGGGATGAGATATGGCAATACATTATTTCACTGAAAATTTTCCTCAAAGGATTATCCTTCCTGGGTAAAATGATTGTTTCCTCTGTTTCAGATTAACCACGCTAGGAAGGAAATATTTCATGCTTCATTATTACCATTAATCTTCCAAGGTGCCCCTCAGAATGAAAATCCATTGTTTTGTTTAACAGAGAGGGACACCAATACAAGTTATCTAGTGTAATTATGCTTCTAACAGATGTATCTGTCAGGTTGCCCAGTGTTTGGTAACGTAACATCGCTGAATATTACATTGCAATGTAAAACACATTTTCAACAAGGTATGCAGACCTGCGCGTTTTCTGTTAACTCTAATAAAATATGATGCCACTTAATCTGCCATAGTACACGGAGAAGTATATTTACCTTTCAAGATCGTAGGAGACCCGACTTAGATGCTATGTCAAGAACATCTAAGGTGATGGAATGTGAATGAAGAGCAGGAAAAGAAGGTGCAGTTCTGCACCCTTCGGGGTTGGTAGCAAAGATCCCCTTTTCTGGGGCGATAGGATCAGGATCATCAGTTGCTACCTTTGGTTGTGCTTTCTTGTTGCTATTGTGGGTAATAGTGACCTGCAGTCAGAGAGGCCATGAAAATTTGAGGTGGTAGGAGATGGAATTCTTCATGTTCTTCATGCATCTTGCCCCTTCATGACTTATTGCCTTTGGAAAGCAGCACTTTATGTTCTGCAGCAAAAGAAATATTAATCTGCAGATGCTGCTTGCTCATTTCTGTAGGTACTTAAGTAGTTCTGTAACAGCTTTGCATGAATTAATATGTAGGATGTGCCAAACTCATATTTCTAGCTATGATTTATAATTTCATCCTTTTCCTTTTTCAACCAACAATAGTCAGGTGTAGGGGAACACTGTCAAGTAGCAGAGCTCAGGAGGCAACGAGCCAGTGTGTTTAATTAGCTGTGTGTGCTGTCCGGTGAGGATTGCACAGTCTTGTCAGTCCTACTGTATCTGCTAGGTTTTTGTGTTATTTATTGCCCATAAAGCAAATCAAAGTACTCCTTTGCCACTGGCATAGATGGGGGGGGGCTTTGAACGAAGCGCTCTGCCTCTTACATCTTTCCTTGTGACATGTTTTTAGATTCTGAAATGCTTATGCAGGAGTTGTCACTTACACTGAGTTTTTACAGTGCTTAACAACTTTCAAGCCAATCTAAGGATTAATAAATAATAATTATATCCTTCCTTTCTCTTCTGCTCTTTTTCTGTTCCTTTTGCTCCCACATGCACCAGTCATGCTCCTACAGTTTCCAAGTCAAATATTAATAGGCTCATACATTCTGGAATTAAGTTTGCCTGTACTTATTTTAGTTTCCTATGTATTAGAGTATAGTTTTTAATTACACGCTACCTCAATACCTCTTCCTTTTCCGTACTCTGCCACATGCCATTAGCAGTCACTGAAGTCCCTTTACGCATCACAACGGCCCCTTAGCCTCTGCCCCAGCCAGCTCCCTGCCACTTCCCATTCCTGCCAGGATTTCACTCCTTCCTACCAGCGGAGGGGGCAGACTGGGGAGCACAAGAGTGATGGGTCCCTGCTCTCATGTTCTGTGTGCTGGCCGCAGCAGTTCTCATACTGGGAAGAGTAGGCAAAATCTTTGAAAAGCTGTGATAAAGCATGTTCAAAGTACACAGGGCTTAATCTCCAGACCCTTTGCAGGCACTCCAAAGCAGAGTTCTAGAGACTCTTAAAAATACAGCTATGAGAACACTTTAAAAGGCAGAAAACACATTTTGTCCAAATCTCATTTTGGTAAAAAAGCTTAACAGGTTTTGTTGGAACTTTTCCATGAAGTAGAATTCCAGCAAAACTTTAACCCGAAAAGCTAGTGCTTTTAGAGTTATAAACAAATTAGAATGGTGCTTTATAACAGAAGCTGTCCAATATTCTTAACTATAGGAATCACTATAGTGATATCTATAACAATATTCTTAACTATAGGAATCACTGCTTTTATTAAGAAAGGAGACTTTGTATTTCTATGCAAACATTTTTTCCAAAGCTTAGTAATTGCAGCCTGTTGGGTTTTACTCTTTGGAATCAGACATTTACACATCTGCAGATTTATCACACTGCTTGAAATGGCTATGATTATTATAAACCATGAAAAAATTAAACTTGAAAATTATTTTGACAAAGTGGTTAGACTCCTGCTTCCCCTACTCTGCACACTCAGAGTAATGGATTCTGGTGCTGGAGAGCTGACTTCTAACAGCTTGTATGAAATACCTGGGTTCATAAGGAACTGTGCATCAATTTTAAATCTCAGCTGGAAACCAAAATGCATATTAGTTGCTTTTGTATCTGATATCAAAGTTTTTAATATTTTTCAAGTATCTTTGCTTTCCTGTGTTTTGAAAGCAGGTTACTTTTTCCAAATCTTCTGAGACAGGTTGGCATTAGTTACTGTGAAAAAGGAAAAATCCTTCTGATTACTTATTTTCATTTTGCAATATGTTCAACTCTTCTCTCCAGTAGTGGTCTCACAGCACAAAAGAAAATATGGAGAGCCTTAAGAGGCTTGAATGCAAATAACAATTTCTAATAACGACTACAGGAGTGGTTGTCTTTGTTGGAGTTTTAAGGGGAGTCAATGAGGTTAGAATGGAGAATACAAATTAGACTGGGAAATTCAGGAAAGTACATGTTTGAGTCTGTAGGATGTTGTTAGGGAAGATGAGGAATCCTGCATTGTCAGTCAACAGCCCAACATTGGGAAAAGGGAATATTATATTTGCTCTAAGTCTCAAGATGTGGTCCCTTTTCCTTTTTGTAAGCAAAAGCCCCCATTGATTTCAGGGAGTTTTGCCTACATAATCAAAGCATATCTCTAGATCAGCCTGGTCAGTGGGCTTCTTCCACTGTGATGTGGCATAAGAGATCTCTGTTGGTGGTTGGGAGTTTAGATGTGAAGTGTCCTGGGAGAAAAGAAAGCTTTAACATGAGCCAGATATCTAAAAAGTCATGGAAAAAGTACTGTATAAATCTAAACATGAAACCTAGAAGTATTCATAGAAAGACGTGTGACATTCATGTAATGCTGCCTAACAGACTCCAGTGATGCCTTCAACTAGTCTTGCGTCTAGAATGTGGCACTTCCCTTTCCAGGTGCAGGATAAATTTTGCTCCATGGGGGCAGATAGTTCTTCACTTGCCTGGGTGGGGGTGTAGAACAGAGGCTGCAACGTGAGGATGAGCTCATCCATGTGGCGAGCCAACGTGCAAACATGTGGGGTGGGAACTCTGGATTTGCCTACTCCTGAGTTCCCAGGAAAACAGGTAGGGATCACAACTTGGGCTCCCCCGAGGGTAGGAACTATTATTTTTGGAGGTTCTTAAGAACCTGTGCTGTGTACTTGCATAAAGATCAGGTATACTATAGTCTGGGCTGGTAAATCCATTCAGGTGGGAATGATTTTTTTTCTTTTCCAGTACTTAGCAATCCCCTCTTTTCCTATCATCCCCTAACAGTAGGGGAGTAGTATACTCTGTTCTAAACAAAAAGAGAAGCCATAAAGCAGTACTGCTAGAGAGTTATTACCTCTTCATAGCATGCAACATATGCTTGGTGCCCACAGATTATACAGGCAGATTATGTTCTTTCTTTTGCAATCTTCAAATGTAATGGAAGCTCAAAGATGCTCCTGAATTGGCCGTATTAACTGAAGTGCCATTTTGTTGTTTAGAAAGGCTGAAGAAAAAAGTAAGAAACTAAGTTCTCATCTTTGTCACACAAGGAAAAATATTCAGGTCTTCCTGTGTCAGCTGCAGAAAACATTGCCTGAGGACATAATATAAAGAGCAAAGCGAAAGTCCCAGCACTATTGCAAAGACTGCTACGATAGTCATTGCTCCTGCTGCAGAACACTGCTATTGCCTTTTGCAGTGATATTTTAAAAATTTTTTCCCCCTCCACTTATTTAAGATGAATGTCCTGTTAAGTAAAAAATAAGGTCTGTGAATACAAGGAATTCAAGTCTTCTGTTAAAGTCTAGACTTAGTCTTAACTGCATTTATTTAATTTTTATTTGTTGTTCTGAGTAGAATGATCTCCTTTAACCTTCCCCCCCAATGGCCCGCCCCCCCCCCCCCAATCATTCGAGCAAAACTTCCTTGTCTTGGAGTCCCATGATGGAATTCCTGTGTCATTTGGAGCAAACAGGCTTCTCAGGCAGTCACACAGCCCAAGATCCAACAAGCAATTGGCATTTTATAAATATAAAAACACTGTGGATGAAAGCTGTCAGACTATATTATGCATCCTGGCAATAACAGTTTCATTATTCTCAGATAATATAATTGTCTTTTTTTATTATTTTATTTTTAAGTGCCTAGTGAAGCTTTCCATCTTCCTGCCATGTTTCATGCAGGTAAGGCCAAAAGAAATGGAGTGAGTGCAGAGTACAGGAAGTGACCGAGTATACCTTCTGCCTCCTCCTTCAGCAGACCTTGCAGGGATCTCCTCTGGCTCTTCTCACAGTAAAAGATAGGTTGAGAAGGTATTTTCCTTACCAAATAATGAGTTGAGACTCTGAGGAACATCAGCATGGAAGTTTAGAGGCTGTTCCAAGTTCTTTCCTCCCATATAGGAGCTAGACTATTGACAAGAGCTTCTTTCACTGGAGAATGAAGTTGAAGTACTCGGAATGGTTTAGGGCCAAATTTGTAGAGGTCTTTAGAACTCTTCATCCACCTTTAGTCACCTACTTCCCTTTATTACCCTGGTCTTAGTACCTACATTATAACTGTATCATGATGAGCTCCCAGGTTACTTGTGCTTCTGACCGTGTGCTTCCACATTACCAAAAATCCTCGCATGTCTACGTTTCTGAGAGAATCCCTGTAACGTCCTTGATGGTACTGCACCCAGGTATTTGATACCAACAGTCATTTTCTTTGTTGCTGCTGCCACATATTGAAGATAGTTTCTGACCATTTGTTGAAGAAAGAAAAACTACAAAATCCCCTGCTTTGAAGGAAAGTGATTTTTGTGCCATGAGACAAAGTTGCCAAGGGCTTGAGGTGAATACTTTCATTACAGTTAGAACCTGCAAAGTTGTCCGCACTGTGCTCTTCCACACTTAAGTTCCTGGGCAGTATCACCTGTATACTGTGTGTTTGACAGAAATACAAATAAATTGGAAGAACTAGAATTATTCCTTCTCAAGATAATTTCTAAATAGATTAGCTCAGAAACTGGAAATGGAAAGAAAGCATTTAAATGACTTCATGTAGTTTGGCTTAGGATATTCATAGAATTATAGAACAGTTTGGGTTGGAAGGAACCTTTAAAGGCCATCTAGTCCAACCCCCTTCCAGTGAGCAGGGACAGCTTCAACTAGATCAGGTTGCTCAGAGCCCCGTCCAACCTGACCTGGAATGGTGCCAGGGATGGGGCATCTACCACCTGTGCCAGTGCTTCACCACCCTCATTGTGAAAAATTTCTTCCTTATATCTAGTCTGAATCTACCCTCTTTTAGTTTAAAACCATGACCCCTTGTCCTATCATACGGAGACCAGCCATTTCCATCTTTTCCCTAGTGTGAAGTTTCTCCTGATGTCTGTCTTTAAATGTTGGGGGTCTTTTGAGGAAAACTACTTTTGTAAAAGCGGGAAGGTCTGACCAAATAGCTAAACGAGCTTAACATTTTCATGATTGGGAAGCATCTGCACAGAAGTCACATGCTTCATAGTGATTCATTGACTTTAAGGTCACACAGAATCATTATGATCATTAAGCTGACCTAACTGCTACACTTTCCAGTAGGCTGTCTCTCTTTCTGACATGTAGCTGGCCTTACTTTAAAGGTGTTGGCTGTTGACAAATGTGTCAGTTTTCTTGGTAATCTGTTCCAACAACTATTTAATTCTGGGTTGTTTTTTTTTTTAAAATCTTATTTCTAGTGTCAGCCTTAGGTGTTTTTTCTGATTTTGTCTGCTATATTAAATGGCCTCATAATTTACTTATCTGTATTGTACTTAACTGGTTCCTGACTTACTTAATGTGTTTTAACAAAACGAATAGACTGAACTCCCTCCTTGGTCTGTGCAAAACATATTTTTCAGGTCTCTAGACATTCTGGTAGCTTTTTCGTAATTCCTCTGCGGTTTTTCCACGCCTCTTCAAGGCATGGACACGAGTACTGAAACACTAGTGTGCTAGAGGCAGCATCACTAGAACATTCCATAGAGATGCTGTCTCCCCCTTAGCTACCCTTACTTGACATGCACCTCTCTGTCCATAAAAGGATCAAATGAACCATGCCAACCAGGGAATCATATGGGGAATTCCTACTCGTTTTGCTAAAATACATGCCATTTCTGGAAGATACTTCTTTCTACAAGAGATGGGCACTGGTAGTAGGTGGGACGGTTTCTGAGCGATGCAGTCGGGCAACTGTCCTCCCACTGGTGCAAAGACAGGAGGACGGGGGCGGCTCTCTCCCGGCCTCCTGCTCCTCTGCCTTTTGAGAACAGTTTTTCAGTTCCATAATGATTTTGCTGTGTGATCTTACTAGGGCACTGAAACCTCTTCTTATTGAAAAATCTTCTGTGGCAAGGTACTAACACCTTTTTGAAGAGACACTAACTCTGAGACTTAATTAAATGTTTGACAAGATGCTTTGAAACCCTTCAGCAGAAGATGCCTTAGCATAATTAATAAATAAGGTTCAGATTCTCCTGCATCCTTAGGGAAGCTATGGAAACAGTCAGGGAGAGCAAGAAATAAATGAGGATTTTCTCGTAAAATTTCTCTGCCTTTGAATGCATAGCTATTTTACTTTAGACAATTAGCTGCAACAGGTTCCTCATTAAAATTGTATGGGTGGGCCCTGCTGATACCTACTGTCCCTCCAGCCTGGCTGCCTTGTACCTTGACTGTAGTGGGATCACTGATTTTTCAGACTGTTTCCTGATTCTTTGTCGGATTTTTGTGCAGACGGTTTAGGTTTCCTCCTTCTCCTCCAAGCTAATTTTTGTTCTTGATCTTTCTGATCTTTTTTTCTTACTGATATGACTCAGAATGTAGGCAATATTTTTAATGCAAATATTTTTCAATTGGAAGAAATAATTTACTTGAATGTGCCTGTATCTTTTTTTAAATGCACCCCAATGTCATACTCTTTATTTTTGTCAGCGTATGTGCTGTGACATATCCACATTTTTGCCTCTCAATAATGGGGTAGCATTTATATATACGTTTCATATATTAGTTTTCTAATTCTTTCTTAATTCTCTGTGAATTATCATTGAAGTAGTTAACTTGTTATATGTACAGTAATTAGCTTTGTAAAACATCCATATGCACTGAATTGCGGCATCTTTAAGGGAATGTACCATTTACAATACAAGCAGTTGTACAGGGAACAGAAGCATTACAAGCAACAGACAAAAGGAAAACAGAACAAAGATATTTGTTAACTGCAGTAAGAGTAGTAAATACTCAGCAAACTGGTAAAGCCTTCTTTAAACTCAGAGAAACTAGCAGCTCGGACGAAACACAGAAAAGAACCCCCAAACCTTTTAAGATGGTATATGCCAGAAAAGAACAGGATATAATACAATCTTTTGTTTTAGAAAAGCAGGTAGCCACAATATCTCTGGGACAAAATAGGACACGATTATTTCTGAAATGTATACGTGGCTTCCACGGCGCCGTTGGCACTGGCCTCCCTGTGGCTGCTGTCCCCGCTGTCTGTTGGGAATGGTCCCGGGCACGAGCTGTTCTCTGGATTGTGCCCTTGCAGTTTGGGAAACCACGACTTGGCACAAGCCAGCAAGGGGCTGGGGAGCAAGCAAACAGTCAGGCAAATGGCTGACCAGCTGGCCAGTGCCTGAGCTTATTTCCTGAACCTATTTTAATTAGGAGCAGAGATGAGACCGCTGAGATCACTACTCGCTCGGTGCCTGGGCTGGTGAGCGCTGCTTAGGCTGAGCCTTGGCATCGCAAAGTAACCGGTTACAAATGACCCATGACAGAGCCTCTGGAAAAAGGACAACTCGCCGCTTCTGCCAGTGCACGCTCTGACTCTTGCTCTGAACTTGCAGAATGAGTTGAATGAAATAAAACCAAAAAACCCAAACAACCCCACAACAAAACCCAAACAAAAGCACAGCAAATGGTTTTGAAAAATAAGTTTTGGACTTTATTCTTCTTAATTTCACATATGTGATTTAATTCAAACTGGATTAGCGATGTGATTTCTGGGACTCCTTGAACTCACCGGAAGTTTTGTTCCGAGCCTTTGGATACTAGGTTTTAAGGCAAAAATCAGTGTAATCTGTGGTAGTTGATCCTGTGGATTCTATGGATCTGAAGTGAGCCCTGTTTGTTTGGTTTTCTTTACTACTTATAGTGCTGTAATAAATAACTTCTACACGTTAAATATTTGTGTAACAATAGAGCTCTTAGTTTATCATGACAGTAAGTAACAATCTAGGGTGAGTTATAGTTTTAATGCTAGCAATTGGAGAGCAAAACCAGGATTTCCATTGTGGGGGGATTACACCATTCATTTTTCTGTCCTGCTGTTCCTGTTGTTATGTGGCACTACGGGAATTAAAATCTAAAAAGTTGGAAGTGTATTTTTCTCACAGGAAAAACAAATTAACAGGTTTTCCTCAGAAGCCTTAAATAATCAATACTTAATTATACAAAATGTAATTTATAACATGAAAGCTGTAACTATTGTTTGTGTAATCTAACCGCTCTCATTTTGTTTCTTGTGTGATAGCCCAACAAGTTAATCGCACTTCCTCTTCACATCCAAGTTGAAATATTATATATTCTTCAGTATTTGGAAACTGGCCTCAGTGAAATCAGCATTGCTTCTTAGCCATAACTCCCAGTAATTCTGAGATTAGCTCAAATATCTTCTGTAGAAGTTCCCTGATTGTTATAGTTTTAGAGGTCTCAGATCTGCTAATGATGGCTGCACAAGATCTAAGCATGTTCTGGTAGTTTTCCTTATGATTTGTACGCCAGATTATCATACCAAAAAAGTTACCAGTGATACAGTGGAGCTTTATAGACAATTTAGCAGCAAGAGCAGAAGAGCAACTTTTGCAGAGAGTGAAAAAAGTGTACTTGAAAACTCTGGCAACATTCAACATTACATCTTCTCATTTATTTTCTAAACTTAAGGTACTGTTACTCTCTTGAGGGTCAAATTTTGTAGTTCTTTCACATGTAAAGCTGTCTGATCTGGAAAGATGAATAAGTGTTGCAAAATATCTCCCCCTCTGATCTCCTTGGCTTCAGTTCTCCTAATTTTTTCCTCTCATTCCTTTCTACCTTGCCATTCCCCAAAGTTGTCTCATCACGTTCTACTTCATCAGCTGGGTTTTAAGGTCTATTCTAATCTGCAAAACACAACTATAAAATGTTATGACAGGATGCTGTATTTACAAGTTGGTAATTACCTCATATTGAAGACAGATCACATCCCGTTTTTGTACAAAACTTTTTTGTCATTGCATAATATGGAGATACTGGGGGATAGAAATATGAAAAAAAGAAAGGAAAAATAAAAAAAGGAAAAGGTAACATTAAAGAGTGGGGGAGAAAGGTGCATTTAATCTTCCTTGGAAAGCATTTAGGCACAAACACGTTATGGGAAATGGAGCATCCCAGTGAGAACAAGACAGTGCAGTGAGGAGGGAAGGTCTTGCCCTTGTTCCCATCTCCCAGCCAGCCTGAGTAAGAAGGGAAGAGACAGGTGATCAGGGAACTGATAACTGCACCAACCACAGGAAAATCCTGCAGGATAGCTGATGCTCCGAGAAGTTTCCAGGGAAGTGGTTACATGGCCAGAATTACAACCTGGCCCTGAGTCTTGCCTTTTTTCATGGAGATTACAAAACTATGTAGGCCTTATATAGGTCTCTGTTCTGTTAACTAACAGTTTTATTTTACATCTGAGTGACCATGGACTGGCAGAACTTCCTAACTCACTTCCATTTATGCAGAAACATATGGCTATTCCAGATTAATGATGCAGAAGTAGTAATTATGTTTTTATAATGGTTTTTGGTGAGATATCAGCTCTCCGTCGAAGAGTAATTTGTATGACAAGATACAGATAGAAACAGGATGGTGACTTGCATGTAATTTGTTAAACGAAGGCCATGGTACTCCTTGGTTTACTGCAACCTCTGCTGTTTTTTAATCGTAAATATCTTTTGTTCATAATTAATTCAGCGTGGGGTTTTTTGTTTTGTTTTTTCCCAGGAGATTAATTTCTTCTGCAAATGCACTGAAAAACATGCACAATCCTTTTATGTTTATTTAGGACATAAAAATACATACACTAAATTGGTAGCAGTCTTCTTGTCTACATCCTACCCTGTTGATATTCGCTAAGGCAAAATGGGCAAAGCTGGATAACCACTATAAAAATACTTCTACCATCATTCATTTGGATTAAAATTTTAATCCCAGTTGACTTTGTTTAACTCCTGCAAACATTTGGAAATGAAGTTTTAATCACTGAAAGATTTGCAGAATGAGAACTTCAAATACACATATTTAAAATTTTCAGGTGCTTGGATAGTATTTAAGTTCTATAGAATGAAGAAATGCTTGTCACCGTGGGATTACTAAATTGCTGTGCCAGAGCAAAGACACAAAACCAATTAAACAAATCAGATCAATACTTGATGACACCTGTACACCTAGGGTGATGAATGTGCGCAACTATTACTTAGTGTGCATGTAAGGAGAGAAATACAAGTGCAAACTCTACAACCAAGAAGGAGGTCCTTCTGTATGATACTCCTAGAAATGATATATCAGGCAAAGAAAATGGGGAAGAAGGCGTTATAGACTATAACAAGAATGATTATATAATAGTAAAAATACCTAGATTTCCTACTTGTATACTTCCAGGATGTTAAAATGTTTGATTACAAGAAAAATGTAAATGCCAATCATTTGTTGGGCAACTGCTAAACAATACTTGCCTGCTGTTTATTGATGATGAGAAATTTCACTGGGAAATTTGCAGTCTCTGCAGCAAGACTCTAATGAGATAGTAAGAAAGTGCAGCTCTGTGAAAAAGCTCTGCTTCCTTTTCTTTTTATTTTGTTAGTCCATTTATTGCAGTATTTGACTCAGTGGGCTAATATGTTCATTTTTAATTCATTGCCTACCACAAGCTTTGCTGAAGTGTACAATCCTCAAAATAGTCAATTCTCAATTACTCGGAAGACAAACGTTCTCCATGAAAGTGTAGTAAAATTCAATTTTCCAAACCAGAGCATTTTCACTAATGATATTCTATAGAAAAAAACCCCAAATACTTAGTCTAGAGTCCTGTGTCGTGTTGCCAGAAAGTGAGGGGATGAAAAGGGCATAAAGTCATGTAACCTCATTCAAGCAGCATATATAAAATAATCTTTTTCTAGCACTGAAGAGTGTGATAGAGATTGGGACTGATAGCATGCATTATGTTTCAATGAACTATTTCTCCAAGTTACTGTCATCTGTTGGTAATGACCACTTAATATGTCTTCTAGTATCAGTCAACAAGGCAGGATAGTTTTGGGGTACACTTCAAATTTCACTCATAGAATGCATCTAGGAGAATCCTTTCTGCCTCATTTGAGATGTTTCGCCCTGAACCACTTCATGTGTGGGAAGAGGTTCCTTGCTCAAGTTGTATTTATATACTAAAACTTATCATTTTGGGAAATTGAGAATAATTATAATAATTGTCACTTTCATAGTTAAAGGATTAGTCCTTCTGGAAACTCTAAGCTTTTATTGAGAGCCACGACTTAAGTATGCGTAATATCGCTATAGCTACTGTTTCAGTTATCAAGCAACAGTATGAACACTGTGGATTTGAAGATCTCTTCTCTGACTAAATCAGTAGCTTTTTGTCCTTGGGTGTTTTATAGTTTCCTGTGAGTAAGAAAAATATTGTTTCATCTAAACCTATGCTGAAGGAATAGCACTGCATTTGGAATAGTTCTACAATTTGAACTCTTTTGTGATTTTATTTCCTTTAGTTCATAAAGCCAAATGAATAAGGTTATATTTTTAAGAATTCATCTCAGCTCTTGGAATGATGAATCTGCTATCTCTGCCTTTTATATGCAGTTCCTCTCTGAAGTCACTCTGGGCTTCTCAAACTCATTTTTTAGAAAGGCTTGACTGCAATTCATTTGTTTGGTTTCACTGAATTTTGTTAAAAGTTGAAAATCAGAGATTCTGGTGGATAGCTATGTGGATGCATTTCAGCATTGAATTTCTCTAATGTAATTTTTCCATTATTTATGATCTTTGGAAACACTATATTTCAGTAACAGATTTTCTGACTTGTTTCCAATCCATGTTTTTATTCATCTGTGTGTAATATGGTCACTGTGTTTAAAACCACAAAAATCACCATAGTTTCTCTTCTACATATAAGAGTTCATTTGTTGCAAAGGAAACTAGTACGTTAGAACAGCAGAAGTCATAAACTATACAACTGTAGGATGTGAGGTATTGCTGAGTATCCAGGTACTTTGATTCTCTGTGATGCAGACATTTTATCAGTGTTGGCCTTTAAAGAAAAAAAAAAAAATCCAGATTGCATTATATTATTTCCCATAATGGGGGAGAAAACCCACAAGTGCTATGACTCTCAGGTTCTTCTCCATTTCCAGTATGCCTAGAGCTCCCTATGTCTCTGGATGGCACTCTTTACCTATGCTCCCACTGAAATGAATAGCTCCTGTAAATATCAGGTCTTGTTAAGTGATCAGCCAAAACGCAAGAGCTCTTGGCAGCTCAAATCAAACAGAATTAAATCTAAAATGGTTACTAGCAAGAAATTTGCATTATATAGAGTATAAGATTATATTATTATAATAATCAAGAGAAATCAGACATGGAGGAAAAGGTGGAAATTATAAAAAAATATCAATCAAAAAAAATGAAGAACAGCTATTGAAAGTAACTGGCTCAAATTTAGCTTGAGGAGGAAATTTCATAGTGACTGGAAAATCTTTATTTGCATCATCATTTTTTGACATTCAGTCTGGTATAATAAGGTGGTAATTAAACCCCAGGAAAGGTAGTGGTTACAAGGATGTTAATAGCCACGTAGCGATTCCAAGCTTTGACTGCATTTTTGTACCAGAATATTTTTTTCCTGCAAAGGTGTGTTTTTTGATTTTGAAGACTAAATTGGTAAAGGGAAGATGTGCTTAGCCTTTGATAAATAAATAGAAGCTATCTAAGTGTTAGTTTAGAAAAAGTTATGTTTGTTATAAATACAATGGGAAAACCTCATAGATTTTAGGCTAGTTTGCACTAATTTAGAGTCTGACACTTTGTTCTAGACTTCAGGAAGTATTAAGAAAATATACAGAAACTAGAAGAAGGTAGGAACAGCAAGTATTGATTAATTGAAAAGTTAATATGGAAAACATTGAGATTGAATAAGACATTCATTTAAAAGTTCTAGAAATGGGAAGAGGCATGAGAACTGAAAAAGTTTTAAAATAGGCAAAGGGTGTGAAAAACAGGTCCAATAGAAATTTTGTTATGCAGTCTGAGGGGAGTTAGAGAGGCTCTGTAAAGGCCACTCAGGATGGATATAAATACTGTAATTTTTCTCTTTGGTACTGTTAAAAATTTGTCAAATTGCATTTTTAGTTGGGCTTCAAAGGTCACCTTGGATATTTATTATTCTTCCCCTTCCACACATTAAAATAGCCATATTCATGACCCTACATGAATTCACATCTTCCCTGAAGTCTATACAAAGCTGAAAAGAGAATATAATGAATTAACATGGGCTGTAAATCTAGCAACGGGGTACGAATTTACGTCTCTAACTTTACCATGCTGTTTACAGAATGTGTGTCCTGTGAAATGGAACTTAGCAGGAGATGAGTTGGTTGGAAGGCAGGTAATATGAGAAAGAAGAAATGTTAGGAAGAATAAATAAATGCTTTGAAGGGCTAAAGAATTTCCCTACTATGCCTTCAGGCGGTGGCATTTGCTTCCAAGAACTAAGACTACTGTAGTTCTGGTGGCATGTTGATGTTCTCATTTCCTCTGGATATTTGAAGTTATCTAAAGTGCTACCATCCAAGTTCAGCAAGCATGAAGTCCATCCCTTGAAGAGCTGACATAGTGTTCCAGAAGACTACGTTTTTGCATTTCTGAGTATAGAAAAAATGGTCACAAAGAAAGCCCTAGTTCAGCAGGTTGTGCAGCAGCACCAATTTAATGAACTAATAATCTGAAGAGAGCATTATACACTTGTGCTCGGCACCCTACATTAACTTTTCATTTTCTGTTTGATGCAAGCCACAGTGCGGATGCTGATCTATCACCTTTCTAATGGGATAAGACTACACTACCTCAGGTGCTGGTTTAGGTCCTGTGGCCCACTGTGGCAGCTTTGATCATCCAGTATCTTACTAGTAGCCAAATAAAAATTGGTTTATTGCTTCTGGGGCTCAATTGCTAATGCAGAAGAAGAGAGACAAGAAGGGTTGTTACCTTCTTAATGGCAGGAATGACAGAGAACTGTCTTACAAAAGAAATTGGGAAGGATCGTAGGTAATTTGGAATCATGTTTTTATAATTCATTAACTTTGCCACTGAAATCTTTCTCAAAAGATTAAAAATGGGGCGGGAGGGTGAGTGGGAAGCCAAAGGGAAAACATAGCAGCTTACCTGAAAACAACAGCAAACAGTTTAAATGTAAATGTAAGATCATATTGCCTGCACTTTTAGAAGAGGAAGTAATTTATGTTGAATGGATGTGGGAAACTTCAACTGTAGTTATGCTGTAAGCATTAATCTCTCTAACTGGCTAGCTAGAATCTGAAACGGTACACTTAATTGTGGCTTACATCTAGTGGTTTTGATACCTTTGGAAAAAGGCATCAAAAACTAATTCAAAGACAGACTTTACAAAATGAAAAAAAAATATTCACTGTGTTCCTGGTTTAAGTTTGTTGAAATTACATTTTGGCTATAGGCAAAATACTTATTCACTGTTCCATGCATTAATTTTTAACTGTATCTTTCCCAATTTAGATCCAATGTCAAGGTTGAAACCCTGTGCTACATTCATTAAAACTTTGCAAAAGATTTGCTAATTTCCTTGTACTCTGCTGACAATCTCTCTAATGCTATGGAAAAAAAAAATTACCTCTGCTTCTGAATTCTAATTTAACTACATAAAATAATGTCTTAAATGAAAGGTCCAAACCAGATAACACAAGAGAAGGATAACATACTCTAATTCATCTCATCACTGAAAATGAGAAGGCAAACACCTAGCAGGTGTTATCTCATTGGTAAATATTAAGATAGAGTGAGAATCTTATCTTCATGAAAAGGAAAACAATAAAAAGACTAATGCAGAGTTAAGCACTCCACTGTGGATTCCATCAGTCGGCTACCTGAACAGTGTTGCTTGCTTTATCTTCTTAGAGATTCAACACAGCGTTGTGCATAACATCATTGTGTCTGTGAACATGGAAGAGTACAATCTCCAACTAAAATTTTATGGGGAGGTTAGGTAGGTTGTATCTAATCAGCCAGGAAGGAATTTGGGTAGAAGATCCCTACTCTTGCAAAAAGTACTGCAGGACTGTTACAGAGAAGGTGCCGTCAAGACTTGTTATATAATTCATTCCAAAGCATATCCAGGAGCATGACGGTAATAAGACATTGGCTCAGATCTGAATCACATCTCCTACTGAATTACCATCTTCATTTTCAGCCAGACACAAGTCATTTATACAGGCGTCCATCAAAGGGCTATTTTGATGTGATTAAGTGAGATTAACTTAACATGTAACATGATTTTTTTTTAGTGATCTCTCGCTATAAAAACCAAGCAAGGCTCATAATACGTTTAAAACAAATACTGCTTTTGAAATAACAATTAAAAGCATGTGCCTTTTATGGAGCCCAAAATAAGAGCAATGTCTTTTGCAATTTAAAGGCTTGACGAAAGTAGCGAGTTTAAAAGCAGAGGGTTTCAGCATTAAGGCTTCAAATATCAGAGCTGAGGAGCTAGTTGCATATTTTCCATTATACTGATTAGAAAATGTAGGGTTACATATACTTGCAGAGTTTCAATCTGCATTCTTAAATAGGAATTACAACATTATACACAAATTATAAGGGACAATGCAATAGACTGTCAGCAGTATTAATTTCCACCATTATAGCTATTTGGCTTTGATTGGGTTCTTAGTGCTATTTAAACAAATACAGTTCTTTCCCCACCTTCCATGTGATTCTTCCTGCTGCAAAAGAGCCTTTTGTTTAAAAAACTTCCCAATGATTACAGAACACATGTATTTATTATTTAGATGGTTCATTTATTAAGAATAAATAATTTAAGTATATTTTCTTCTGTTTAATTAACGCATTAGCAGTTGTAGCATATGCGGAAAGTAATGTTTATATTTATACTCATTTCTCAGGCTGTTTGTTCTATTCTACTTGATGGCCACCCTATTTATTTATTAAAAGCTCCTGACCTGAATAAGTCTCTAGAGAAATACTTGCAAACTTCTAGAGAGGCAGTGGAACCTGCGGTAGCAGTAGCAGAACGCCACATCATTCTGTGTGGCTCCTCTAATGTTCAAGGCAGGTTTAAACCCATGGAGCAAAAGAGCAAATAATCAAGAAGTCCCTAGACCTAGTTCAAGCTTGTTGTAAAGAAACATAAATTACATCAGTGTCACTGCTGCTGCATTTGGCACACATAAAAACCATTACTTTATATGACTAGCAAAACCAAATTTTACTTCCGTTCTGTTGAAAAACTGGATACTTATTTCTCTACCTTGTGATTGCAATGCCAGAATTTTATGTATCATTAAAATGCATGCTCTATAATGCTGTCTTCTAAATCTATTTTGTACTTTAAAATGGTATATATGCTCCTTTCCATTTTCTTTTCTCAACAGAAAATTGCCATTTTCTTCGGTAATACATAAACTTCTTGTAAACGTAACCAAATCTAGATTCCCGTGGTTTATTTGTTTAGTTAGCTATATTTAACTGTACATTAAGTTTAACATTGTTTGAATCATGGCTGTAGGTACCCAGTCAGATCATGTGCTTCCCGTTTTTGGTGTTACGCAAACATGTCCTAAAATAAGGACATAAAATAAAGCATTACAGAACAGCAGACCTTAGACCCTGATCCTATAACAAATGCTAAAATAGGGTTTGCTATAGGATCTGAATTATGTATATTTTATGTACTGAAATCTTTTGTATGGATGAGAAAGTGACGTTTATAATGTTGAAAAATAATCTTCTTTCATGATTTCCTTTATTTTTGATGCTTAAGTTGTTTTTTAATTAATGGAGTCTAATACTCTTAACAACAGTGTGATACCACTTTGTACCTGAATGTTACTGCTGAACTATCTCTTCTTTGTTACTTAGAAAACCTGATATTCACCATGAAATTAATAACTTTTATTCAGAAAATGATTGTCATCATAGTTAAAACTCCCAGCTAAATATCCTGGTATATCATGACGTAGGATTGCCCATGACCTTGGAGCTACCCAGATTTCTTCAGCAAACTCATCTGTCAAGGTTAAATCCTCTCCTCCAGCAGTACCTTGAATCCACACTGGGGAAATTATGATAAAAATAATCTTTACATCTCTAGACTCAAAAGGATCTTTCTGATTGACTGCCTCTGATGCCAGGTCTGTGTCAATAATTCTCAGTGAATGCATGGCTATGACCTTTTCCCCCTTGTTTCAGAATTTGTATTTTACAAGACCAATAAAACATGTCAGAACAAAGTGGTGGTTCTAGACATGTGAATGGATGGGTCTCAGGTCAGAGGTAATCCTTCAGCAATGTCCTGTTTGGGACTAAATAATACATTTCCCTACTGTAATGGTTCTGTCAAAAATGTATATAAGCAAAAATTGAAAGATACACTCCTTCCATTACACAATGATTAGACAGAAAGAGTCAAATGAGTAAAGAATTTTCAGCTTGCTTTCTTAAACACTGGTAAAGGCTGTGGAAGTTAATGGTTGCCAAGCAGCATAAAATGTGGTGCTTAATGGCAATCATTTACTTTAAATTTCTGCACAGTGCTACATCACCATTATTGTTTGTAAATATTTCTATCCATCTACATCCATCACTTGTATAAGACACCACCAGGAGACTGTAGAACACCCAGCCTGTCATGTCAATAAACACATAAAATCAGGTAAAACCAACAGTTTTTGATTAAGGTACCAGAGCTGAAATTAATTTTTGATGCTGACACCAATATAATGTTATCTATCGGTGAAGTCTCTTCATCTTTTGTACTTCAGCTCCCTGCCTGTGGAATGGGGTAACATTTGTCCTTTTTCATTTCTGTTCTGTCTTATTTATTCAGACCATAAGTTGGCTGACAAGAGGTGCGTCTCCTGTACAACATCTACCTTGCAAACCAGCTTTCTAGATACCACCACCAAAGCAGTTGTACTATAAAAATGTCAATAATAGGCTAATACTTAAAAACCAGTATTTTCCAATTTTAGCTTCCTCAAATACTTGCTAGTTCACGGTATGAAAATACCCTCCTCTGAATTATGTTGCTGTGTTTATATATACACTATTTCAATGTATTAGTCCATAGGTCATATTTCTAACCTTTCAGAAAGTGAGATGTTGAATGATGGACTTCTGATGCTGCTTGCCACATACAATTTTCTTCTTTTTTTTTTTTAAATTGGCAGACTAAAATTCTATAGATTTTAAAGTTCCTTTTATGCCTTTGCAGTTTTTGTCAGTCTGACTGCTATAAATGTGGGCAATTTTGGCCAGGACCACATGGACTTAATGTAATTAAATGTTGATAGTTAGACCTCTCTGTGCTATATTTAATATTTGCCTTCAGGTGATGGATGCTTGGGCACTCAGCACAGCAGTGCACCTGTACAGCTGCGGTGTACATGGCTGGTTTCACAAGACAGGTAGTGGTGTGCTCCCAGCTGGATACCAGGAAGCGTCGTCAAGCCTTGTATCATACGCTGAAAGTGCTTTTCAGCTGTTTGCAGGAAACCCGTACTGTGCATACAGAGCAAACACTGCTTTGGAACATTTAACACTGTGGGGATGGAGGAGTTTCGTCCTGACTCACAGAATTGACTTATAATAGCTGAATTCCTCTTCAAAAAAGTCGTCTTCTGTAGAAAGATGAGAAACAACTGAATACTGGCAAAAATTGTTTTTTTCTGTGCATATTTGTCTGGTATGCCAAATTATTTTACTGCTGATTTTCCCTTATTTTTCTTTATGCCTGTTCCATTCCATCCCACAATGATTACAGGAAAGCAAATTCCATAATTAATTAGATGAGCAACCTCAAAGAGCATCAGCAGTTTGTCCTAACCAATATAATTTGAAATTTTTGTCTGGGTGAAGTGGAGCAGTAAAATGCATATTTCCAGCCACCTCCTTTAGGAGGTGAAGCGTTACGTCTTAGGTGTGGGAAAGGGCTTGGGTTCTTGTCTCTGTGTCCCATCCCACTTTCCCTGTGTGTGCGGTCGGAAGAAGGAGGAGGGAATCTTGCATTCCACTTTGCCCAATGAATCGTGCTTCCAGCAGTATACAGAGAAACATAACAGGAGTAACGGTGAAGACCCAAACCCAGATGATTTTAGCCAATGACTGTGATGTCTTCTGTGTAAGTGTTCTGTGGGGTTATGTAGGATGGGCCCTGCTTTTGCTCTTTGGCACCCACTATTCAGCGAACACTGCTCCCCTTTCGTTAGGGCAGCCTGAGCTTGCTCTGTTGGGAGTGCTAACCCTTCCAAAGCCAAGTGATTAACAAGCACACGTTGGAGCTGGGACTCTGTCGGGAGCGCTTGCTTTCCAGACTGAGATGGCTCTGAGGAGCAATTTATGGGATCGAGCACAAACAAGACAACAGTTGAAGCAGGGAGGGGACTTTGTGGGGCATAAGCTGCACTGCACTAATTCCTCGTAGCTCTCACAGCTTGTACGTAGCTAATATCTTGGGGCCAGCACAGTTTATACTCTCAGAGCGCATGTCCTCACGCTTGCCGGCGCTTTCCTTCCAGAACAGCGCAGACGCCGCAGTGCTGAACAGTCTCACCTGGGCATAACCTCTGGGGCCCCGCCGCACAGCTCGCCGGGCCCTCGCAGCCCATCGCGTCGCACCTCCCCTCTGCGCCGCGCCGCGCCAGCGCAGTCTCCGTCTCTAAGGTTTGAAGTCTTGTCCACGCCTTGTTCATGTCTCCCCTTGACCAAAGCCTTTGCAATCTGCCCTCTTCCCCTAACAAAATAATTTCCTCTTCTCTCTTCCCACCTCGGGATTCCAAGGTCCCCTATTCCTCCTCCCCCTTTATTGGACCGTTCCTTGCTCTTCTCTGGCCTGTTCCTTTCTTCCAGCCGCCCCCTCTGTGTCCTCCCGCCCCGCTGCCCTTCGCATCCCGCGCCAAAGCCGCCTTCTCGTCCCCTCTGCCCCCGCTCTCTCGCCGCCCGCCTTCCTCGCGCCCGCTCGCGCCCAGCTGGGGCTGCGGACGGGGCCGCTCTGCTCGCGCCGCCCAGCATCCCGCCTGGGGGGGTGGAAGACGACACCTGCACGAGCAGGTGCGCGGGGCCACCCCGCCCCACGCGCAGGTGCTGCCCCGCCCCCCTCGCCTCACAGCCGGGCCCGGCGGCGGCGGCGCTGCCCCCGGCAGAGCCCGGAGCCGCCCCCGACTCCGCTCATGAATATTCGTGCCTCCCCTCCCTGTGACGTCGCCGCGGTCCCGGGGCGGGAGCCGGAGCCGCCCCGGTGCTGGCAGTGAGGGCGGATGACGGAGACGGCGGCAGCCTGCGCCCGCCCGCCTCGCCTCGCCCCGCAGACAGCCGCCGCCGGGAGCTGCCGCGCAGGGCGGCGTGTGGCGCGCGGAGGGCCGGCGCCGCGGCGGGGATGCGGCGGCGCTGCTGCTGCAGGGGGCCGGCGGCGCTGCTGCTGCTGCTGCTGCTGCTGCCGCCGCTGGGCAGCCTGCTCGCCGCCAAAGGCAGGTAGCGCGGGCGGCGGCCCCGGGGGGAGCGGGGGCGCGGGGGCCGCTGCCCGCCAGCCCGCGGACAGCTCCCGAGTGCTCCGGCGGCTGGGCCGTGGGGGTGACCGCCGAGCCCACGGCGGGCGGAGCGGGGCCGGTCGGGGCGACCCTCCCAGGAGGGCGGCGAAGCAGAAAGTTGGGGGGGGGGGTTGGAGGCCGCGCGGGGCTCGGGGCCGCTTCCTTGGCGGGTTCCGACAACTCGTTGCCCGCTACTTTTTCGGGCGTGCCCGGCGGCGGGGAGTCTGGGAGCGGCCCAGCTGGGTGGGAGGTGCCGCGGCTGGGCGGCTCGCGCGTAGCCTGGGGGCTCCCGCTTCTACATAACCGGCCAGAAAGGGCTGAAAGGAGGGGGCGGGAGGCGAAGACGATAACGACCCAAGTGTCCTGGGGGGCCGTGACATCGGGTCGTTAGAGCCGGGAGAGCCGCTGTCGCAGGTTCACTGGACCTGGCCGCTCCGCAGCGCTCGCCCTGCGCGGCTCCGCCAAGCCGTCGCCTCCCAGCGCAAGCATTGCCCGTTCGGAAAGGTTCTGGTCTGCCGGTGTCAGGGTCGTCTCTCCTTTGGTTCCGTTCTTTTCCCTTGGCGTTGTTTTCTTGCAGGTCTGACTTTCTAGCCCCAAGTTTTAAAAACTTAGTTTTGAGAACTCTGTCTCAGTTTATCTTATATTATTTAACAACAGTTCTATTATTTTTACTTTTATGTGAGGTTTTACCTTTTATTTTACTTAGGCATGTGTGAGAAAGAGAGAGAAGGGAAAATTTACGTGTTTGGGTTTTGTTTAAAAAAAAAAAAACACCTGCATGAGTCCTAACTTTGAGAGGAAACTGATTCTTTCCAGCAAACATTGCCTGAACTTTCTTTAGATTAACCTGTATGAATAGCAGAAACTAACTGTAAGAAACGAATTGCTACTTCTGTTACTAACCCAACGTATATCTTGAGGTCCTGGTGGGATCCAGTGTTTTCTGGGCAGACCAACTGTGTGATATAACAAATAACAGGGAACAATTTGATGGAGGGGAATTATTTTCCTCCTGTTTACTCTCTTATGTATTTAAAAGGTAATTATCTCCTTTATATGGATGTTTTCTTTAGACAAGCACGCTCGTTTTTACTTCATGGGAGATGTATTTTTAAACGCTGCAGGTAGGTAGTTCATCAGGCAAATCGGAGGTGGTTTCTTGTTGGGGTCTACTTTGTACTTGACCACTGGAGGGCTGCAAAGAGCATTTTTGGATAACAGTAGCCACAATTTACCAGTACTTAGTTTTTAAAAATAGACTTTTAAAGGGTATTTATATTGATATTTAAGTGCTTTAAGCTTCCACTTATTACTTTACATACCTTGTTTCTTAAAATTAGATAACATCAAAGACTGTAATGCAGGATTAATAAATGAATTAACGTATCTTGGCACTGTATGCACTTAATATGTGATATACCTCCCTCTGTGGACTATTTCCCCTCCCATCAGTAGAGGAAAGAAAAAAAGCGTTTATTTCAATAAGAATCTGGTGCTGCTTTCTCCTTGCTCTATGTTTTTCTATAGGATGCAAATTTCAATTCAAAAGGCATTTTGTGGGTATCTCACACAATTGAGAAGCTTGGTACTGTAACCATAAACTTGACTTTTTGCTTGAGGGTGTGTGCTTTCTGGTTTGAGATGCAGGTAGGATGTAGTGTGTGCAAAGCTCCTCTGATGCTTTAAGCAACCCGTTGTAGAGACTCATAAAGATAATCTAAGATAATGATTTCAAATCTCATCCGATCTCATCTGCTTTGCTGTGCTCTGCTGCTCCTCATTCTAAAAACAAAACACCTCTCCATGCATACATTTTTGAGGATGGGGAGAAGGATTACAGAAACAGTCCTGTTTACCATTCACTCAGTAGAAAATAAGAATTTCTTTCACAAAAATACCTCCAGACTGCAAAAATTGTTTATTGTCCACAGAAAGGAAAAAACCAAGACCAAACTCTAAAGTTTTCCATGGAAAAACAAATACAAGAGGTCATGCCAGAATGTTTAATAGGTGGTCAGTTGCGGAACTCAATCTCTGTACTACATATTCATACACAATTTGTGGCTTTGGTAGCTTTCTAGCAGGTTGTTGACCCTGGGATCTTTATTATAGGTTCCAATGAAATCAATGTTTTGGACAGAAAAATGGTTTCTTTAAAGTATTTTTCAGACAGCTTTGTTCAATAAGACATAGAGGCATGCTTTCTGGATTATTGGAATTGCATTAACGGTGTCTGGAAACTGTTGTGGACAGTCTCTCATGGTCTTCAGTTATGTTAAATAGAACATGCTGAGGGGTAAGACTTTTTTTTTTTCCCCAGCACATTCAAAATTCATCGGTGCATGTGGTCGCAGGCAGAGAGAAATACTACCTGCAGCATTTCACTTTCTCTTTCTGACTCTCCACAAATGTATGCATGAGGCTGTTCTCTTAAATTATTTATTATTGTATTCTAGTATTTGCTGTTAAACTACTTGGTGAAGTCCTAAAAAGGTTGCCATATCCCAATTCCTTGTGAGACCCAATTAGTCAACCTTTCAAGTTTGACTGTATTTGAACTTCATCATTAACATAAACATTTTAATCTTCATTTCTAAGTACAGCTGAAAGCACCTCAGTGATCTGAATAACTAAGAATATTTGATTCCAATTAAATTAATTACATGGGCAAAACTTGAAGTCTTAGTCATTCAGGACACTTCCAAATCAATGGAACATTCAGTCCCACTTGGCAAGTCTATTATGTGAATACATCTGAAATGACTATCAGCAGTAGAAAAACAACTAACCCAGGGAGACAGAGCCAGCATATTCTGTGTGAAAGAAAGCTTAAACCCTGGGGGCAAAAATTAAAGGAAAATCTTTGAGAACATGTTAGACAGATCCCAGTGTCTGAATTTTTCTGCACAACACTGTGGTTACCTGTAATTTTTTTTTTTTTCACGGTAAATAATGATGAAATACTTTTTCCATATCAGCTCAAAGGAGAGAGATAAAAAATAAGAACCTTATTTTCATCCTCATGTAAAATACATGAGAAGGAATGTTTGGCACACTGCTTAGGTCACAAGATGGGGGATGAAGCAACCTTGATTTCTGTTGCTGGTGCTTTCTGTAGCATATGGTGTCATGTTTTCCATTTTCTCATCAATAAATGGAGATAGGAATATTCCTTTTCAGGAATACTCTTTTTTTAAGTGTTTTGATTGAAAAGCAATTCATAAAAACTGACTCTCCTGTCTCATAGGATAAAAGAATTGTCTGATTATGAAGTCTGGGTGTCAAGATAATGAAAAGATTCAGAGGTCTCAAAAGACAAAAATCAGAGTATTTGATAACTGCTTTAGTATTAGATATTTCAGCATAGAAGACTGACAACTGTATTTAAGTTGTCATTATGAAGCTAGAAAATGTTTGCTAGGCATAATCATATAGTTACCAATTTTAATTGCATTATTTGGAAGACTACCAAAACTGGGAACCTATGAGCATCAGAGCTTTCAAAGCATATTTCAATTGTAAGCAAAGTATGTGCCACCCTGGAGGATACGTCTTTTGTCACCAACCATTAAGTGGCATGAGAGTAGTGTGGAGTCGTAGTTTTGTCACTTTTTATTTTTCTTTATTTCCTTGGAATTCGAAGGCAGTATCTGTATCTGAATAGACCTTCTCATGGCCAAATTGCACACTTGAAAGTGGCCTCAGTTTTCTTTTTTCTGCCTTTTAAAGATTTGGAGAAGTCTGTGAAAGCTGATTGGAAGCTCTCGGAGGCACTGTCACCTTATTTTGATTATTTACAGTATAACTGGAAAAATATATTGACGATCAGGAGTAGGGAAATGATTGTGCCCCTGTACTTGGCGCTGGTGAGGCCACACCTCGAATACTGTGTTCAGTTTTGGGCCCCTCACTACAAGAAGGTCATGGAGTTGCTAGAGCATGTCCAGAGAAGGGCAGCGAAGCTGGTGAGGGGTCTGGAGATCAAGTCTTACGGGGAGCGGCTGAGGGAACTGGGGTTGTTTAGTCTGGAGAAGAGGAGGCTGAGGGGAGACCTTATCGCTCTCTACAACTACCTGAAAGGGGGTTGTGGTGAGATTGGTGTTGGTCTCTTCTCCCAAGTAACTAGTGATAGAACAAGAGGAAATGGCCTCAAGTTGCGCCAGGGGAGGTTTAAACTGGATATTAGGAAAAATTTCTTTACTGAGTGGTCAGGCATTGGAACAGGCTGCCCAGGGAGGTGGTGGAGTCACCATCTCTGGAAGTGTTAAAAAAAAAAGTGTGGATGTGGCACTTCGGGGCATGGTTTAATGAGCATGGTGGTGTTGGGTTGATGCTTGGACTTGATGATCTCAAAGGTCTTTTCCAACCTTAATGATTCTGTGTGTGTGATCCAGTAGTCCTGTGCATCCGTTAGGCATTAAAAAAAGAGTGCAAATTACTGGTTTTATACAGTTATAGCTTGGTACATGTTAGGGAACAAATGTTATTCTTCGGGGTCTTGAAAATAAACATTCATCACAATGTTATTTAACATCTGATAAAAATGTTAGAGAGTAAATTTTCTCATATACTTTTTGTGTATCAGACTTGCTGTGTCGGATTGACAGGATGTTTTGTGAAAGTAATTTCAAAGGTCTAATTCTGGCTTCAAACGCACTTCATTTGTACATATATTTTTGGCTTTCTCTTGGCCATTTTGACTTGGTTGCCTCAAAGTGATTTGTTTCTTTTGTTTCCAAGAAGGTTGTGTTAGAAGGCGGCAAGTAGCTTGCCTGGTTCCTATAAAGTGTCTGAGTGGTGTAGCTAGCATTTCATTTTGTAGAGAGCGCTTCCCTACTGTGAAATAAGTAATGGGAAAATGAAAGATAAAATGCATTGTTTCTATAGGAAGCTATTTGCTAGTGCCAAGTGTAGTTCCCTGTTGTCCATAGTCTATTTTTGCAAATATTGCAAATAATCAAGTCCTGACATTCAAAACTTGTTTAATGTTACTTCATGTTGTGTTTTAAAAGAGATATTTTAAAACCCAATAGCGGTGAGATTTGCCCTGGCTTCAAATTTACAGTTTGTCTGTGGAGAGTGTCATAAACTAAGTGTAGTTCTTGGAGCCTTTTTTTCCACTCTGATATTCTTCTTAAAAAAGAGCAGTCTGAAAATAACAGGTAGGGGATACATACAAACAGATCTTTGACTTACCCCTGGCTTTCCTAGTGTTTGAGGAACTGCCATTTGAGCACAATCTCTCAAATGTCTTATCTCTGTTGATTTATTAAACAAAAATTAATGGAAAAAATATAATCTTCAAACAAGTTGCAGTCAATTTTCACAGGTTATTTTGAAGGATGGTAACAGATTTGGAAGATACGTTCCTTATTCAAGATTCATCTAGAGAAAGATCTTTGGTTTTGGATGTTGCATTTCAAGTGGAATCTGGACCAGCTGGAGTTAGTTCCAACAGAGAACAGTGAGATTGGTAAGTCTAGAAGAAGTGACCTGACGTGACCTGCTGAAGGAGTTGTGGTTAGCTGAATGAAAAAGAATTGAGGAACATGAGAATAGTTTTCAGGTATATAAAAAGCTCCTGTAAATCAGAGGAGAAAATAATGTTCTCCATGCTCTCTGTGGGTAGGACAAAAGTAAAGATCAACAGGGAAGATTCAGGGTTGACTTTAGGAAAAGCTTCTCTTATATTTTAGTGCCTGTAAGTGGAGAGCTGTAAGAACCATTTGGAACAGTATTACCATGTGTAAGTGGACTGGACCCTTTTGGTAGGGAGGAGAATGGATGCAATGACCTCCTAACGTCACCTCAAAACCTGAGTTTCAAACTACCAAGAAAACATTGCAATGATTTTGGTAGTGGAAAAAGAGAATTGTTGGAGGCAATATGGACATTTAATAAAATGTTTTATCGCCCGTAGCACCTTGTACTATTCCTTGGTGCCTCTAGAGATGCTGATTGCAGACTAGCAGCCCTCCTTCAGTGGCAGCTGCTGCATCCATCCCCCTTGGGGATGTTCCCATGCTCCTTTATGAGTTCTTCTAGATAAGCCCTTTCTGTCCTCCAGAAAGTATAGTGTTTGATAGCTCTGTGAAGTAGTGTCTCCTCTTCTGCTCTTCTCTAGAGGAGTCCACTGAATCGCAATCTAGCAATAGGTGCTTGAATTAATATAGGCTGTTCACGTCTTTGATACCAAACAAGCAAGTGACTTTATTCAGCTAATCCCCAAACCCTTCTCTGTGGGAGAAGCTGTAGGGTGTTGCAGGTGCTAAATCTTTATATGGATTCAGCAAATGACTGTACAGCTTCATGAAAGAAAAAAAAAATCCAACATGTGCATAAAATACAAAGGCACAACCTCTTGTTGATGTGGTCTTATGCAACCCACTGCTGGAGGCTGGGAGACTATCCAGGAGCAGTATTGTATGTGTTGGGTTTTTTTTCCTCTTCCGTAGGCGCTTGCAGTTGGCCGTTGTCAAAGACAACTTCAACTGTCCCTACTGGGTGACTCTTCTTGTGGTCTTCACCAGACAGCCCCGTAAATGCGAGGGGTTGTGACTTATGAAATTGGCTTACTTGCTGAACACAAATTGTGGTGTTACGGGTTTTCTGCTGAATTTTAAAGAACATCCTAGCTTATTTGGGACTTGGCACACTTTTTTCATTTCCACAAATGCAGTTTTTAAGTAGCATGCTGGCAAGCCTATAGTAAGTGCTATATGGGTATCTTTGATAATTGCAGCTGAGGTAGAGAGGAGGGTGACTAGGAATCTGGAATCTGACTGTTTTACAGACTCACAGAACAGGTAAACCTTGCTGACAAGTTTAAAAAGTTTGTGTCAAAGTAATAAGGGGAAAAAGAGAAGACAGTTTCAGAAGAACTAGAGGTGGGAAAAAGAAGCCCAATGTCAAACTCGAGAAAGGCATTTGTTGTATCAAAAAGAAAATATTCTCTGATTAAAGTTGAAGTTTGTGGTTTGATCCCATTAGACTTATCTATGAGTTTATGTTGCGATTACTTAAAAATAGAAAAGTTGTAGTGATTTGGAAAGGGTGTTTGTAAAAATAAGTTGGAAGGAATTTTGCAAGAGACGCTTGTGGCGTGGTTTGAAGAGCTGTTGTTAAATCTGTCACTGTATGCAGAGGCAGGGTTAACTTGACTGTTACTTCACGATGTAATATATAAAGTGCTTACTGCAGCATCATACCCTTGCCTGTACTCGAAGTTACTTTTTGCAGAACAGCATAACAGGATGTCTGGTGTATGATTTATGTAGTGTTCAGAAAAAATGTGTATATGAAAACATGCATATATGTATGCTCTATATTTATTTTAAACAGATTTACTTTTGTATACATACATATGTGCCTACATAACTGTGGGGTATAAAAAATGGTACAAATCCGAAAGAAAACTTCACAATTCATTTTGCGTTCCACATCTTGTGAGGTTGCAGTGTAAGATTGGCGTGTGCCAAAATCCTTGAATGGGATGTGTGGGCTTGCTGAGTGTGCTTTGCAGTTATTTCTTCAGAGTAAACCCTGCTGTTGAAAGAAAGAAACTGTGCCTTAATTTCTGTGTTGTTTACATCTTCGTGAAATCTATTCATGTAATCTGGCTTCTGAAGGACTGTGAAACTGCAGTGAGAACTTAGGTTTTGTTTTTAGTTTTATATTAATCAGGGCATTTAAGCATGCTAACAACTATACCTAGTTGGAGAGAATTGTGCACATTCAGTGTGGGCCTTTGAGCAGACATCTACAGGATGCCTGTAATGAATGCTTCAGTGTTTTGTTTTCTTTTATGAACTGCAAATTTACTGCATAGACTAGATTGAGGGGAATTTAAATATTTAAAATATTTCAGTGTAGATTTCTAAAGTGTACTTCAGGAGAGTTGATTCTAAATGACTTCCTATTTTTTGCTGTATGTATTCCAATAAAAATGAATATGATTACTACTTATAGCTGTTGAATAAGGGAGTTCTTCAGAGTAAGTTGTTAAAACATGCGTTATAATATGGCATCAAAACTGCAAGCAACTTCTTGATAAAATCAGTATAAATGCTGTAGTCAGAAAAATATGAATATGTATCTCTACATCAGTTAATTTGACATTTGTCATTCTCAATAACTGACATTAAAAACCTCCCAAGTTTGCTGTTTAAAACACATTGAATCTAAATGGGACTTACTCCCCTGCTTGCCAACCCATGAAATCCTACTTAATGTGGGAGATGGATGATTCTTAAAATCTCTCTTTTAAGAAGTTGATGGGGTTTGTGTAACCATCTTTCAAGTTCTGTTGCTTGGTGGCGAAATATCCCTGCTTTTGGCTTTTTGGTATAGTTAGGATCTCTAGGAGATGTTCAAGCTTGGCAGCAATGAAACAGACTGTAAAAATTCTTCAGGTTTTTTTGTCCCTTGTCGGACCGAGTATCCTCAAGATCATTCAGCTAGAGTGCAAGTTGACCAATATATCATTTAGGACTATTGGACCATGAAAGAGGATTTTGTCTATTATCTAAAAGTATTTTTTGGAATTGGGTATAAGAAGTGTATGTGCTGGATAACAATTCATTTTAATGTGACTTCTCTCTGTATTGATTGTAAAGACCGTTCTGCATGGAATTGCCGTTTCCCAGCAGTTAATGCTGTTATTTAGATGTTTGGTCTTTGTACGTGAAATCCTGACCCGGGTTAAATCAATGCGAGATTTGCAGTGTATCTCAGTGGAATCCGGGTTTCATCCTTTGTGTCTTTTAATATAAATGTAAACAGTTCTTTCAAAGCTTTTAATGTTCTTCCACTAATAGTTGTCTTTATCCAAACAGGAGGAATGTTTGATTTAATGTCTTTTCACCTTATGGCTTCCCGTGGTATAACTGCTTTTATTGAGTCAATAGAACAATTCTTGGGGTTTTTTATTCTTTTCAAAGTGCTTTTCATTCAACTTAAAACTATTAAGTGAAGTCTTGACCAAAATGGTTATCCTACAGATTTAAGAATGGTAATTCTTCACTATATTGACTTTCAAAATACCTGTAATGAAGCAAGTCTGTTTTCCTCTTGTTTCCTCATTGACTGTCTTCCACCTCACCCCCATGATTCCTGTCTGTTACTAGTCAAGTACTATGAGTACAGTAAAGATAAGCAATGATGCAGTTTCCCAAAGTTTCAGTTGTACTCAATTTGTCAAACAGTGTTTTTGTTGCTGTTTTAAATCGGACTAATCACTTGAAGTTGTGTATCCCAAGTGTGGATAGTACTTGTCTGCTTTTCTAATAACAATTATTCAGAATCACATCTTATTTACCTTACTGATATTTTCATATATGTATCTTAGGACAATTAAAATGAAGTGGGTTGCCTCTTTACTTCATCTAATATATACATTTGATGGCAATTTTCTTCAAAGATTGTGGTGTTTTCTGATCAGCATTCATCCATGACTCATTTGCTAGCAGATTAGGATAAATAAAATAGGTGAGAAAAATGGGACTCTCCTTATTTTGAAACTGATTTCTTCTTGCTTTCTGGCTTGACTAGATTCTTCTCTCACTGAAATAGGCGCATGCTTATAAATTCTGCATGTATGCATGCATTTATATATGTGCTGCATACGTCTCTGACCATTATCAGTTTACAAAGATTTAATGACTAGCGACATTTTTATTGACTTTTAAGGGGGAAAAATCCAAGTATCTTAAAACCCCAGGTTCTGAAATCAAGAGACTAAGAAAATGTAATCTTTTATTTCTTGAAAGACAATAAACCCTACTTATAATATGAAGAAGTGACAAGATAATGCAGGTATATCACAAAAGCTTACAAACAGAAGTGAAGTAATGAACATTTCCCTCATAACTTTGTGTTTGGTTTTTTTCGCCTTGATTGTTTGAAATGCAATAAAAATCTGACTGTAGCTGGAAAACATCACTGTACCTGGTCTACACTAGGTTACAAAATTGCAGTAATTGGGTTGAATTTCTTGGTTATAAGTGGAGCTTGCCAAATCTGGGTTGGTTAAACAAAGTTAAAATAGTGTGTGAGCTCTCTTTCATGGTTTTCTGTGTGATAGACGTTGTTGGTTTCTAAAATCTGTTTTGGAGTTAGTTTCACAAGGCTACTAGCAGAGGTCAATATGTGACAGAATGCATTGGCAATACTATTTGAGGTATTTCTGAAGAAACTGTATGGCAATCATATTTGAAGGGCTTTTTTTCCCTTTTCTTTTTGAGAGCTGCTTTAAAAATTCCCAAATGACAGTTGAACAGATGGTATTTGCCATTGTTGTCAGTCTAGGAAGAAAAAAGTGAACTTTTAAGATCTTGGTTAACAGAAACTTAAATTTGTGTTGAGAAATAAGGCCCAGAGAGATTTAAATCAGTGTGATTTATGCCAAGCTGTTTTAAAAAGTCTGCATTATGATAGTGGCCTATAGCTCTAGCTAAGATAGAGTCATAAGTTGAAAAGCACTGGATACTGTAGTTGGCTTCCATCTCTTTCTTCCTTAAAAACAGTGTGAACACTATAGATGTATAAAATTGAAAGATAAAAATGCGATTATTTTAGTGTTTTGCTGAAGCGAAAGGCACAAGATGAGACATATAGTTCTTGAGACTAAATAATTTGAAGAGTAATATACAAAGGCTTATTTTGGGAAACTGATTTTTTTTTTTTCTTTCCTCTACACTCCTCCTTTAACTGTGGTCTTTGGTGTTGTGGGGACTGTGGACCACTTCCAGTGACTGCAAAAAAAATCAAGAAAAACAAGTCTGTTTTCAGTAGGCTTGTATTACCAGTCAGCTGTCCATCTCTAAATTTGTAGAGACCCGCCAATCAAAAAGTATTGGAGCTACTTGTGAAGATTAGCAAAAATATCCGTGAGAGAATATTTTTGGTGAAACAACATGACCTCAGAAAGTGTCAGTCTGTTAGTTGGATATGTGACTGTTTCTAATAATGGAAGATATTTTGTCCAGGATGTATCCCTTCTTTTATAACTTAAATTTAATCTGTGTAGGTTTGAATATAAAATAAAAATCCTTGCGGGAGTCAACATGTCAGTAAATAAATAATAGTCACTTCAAACTAATTTGTAAGTTGTAAACTAAAATTGTTCTCTAGATACTTCCAAATGTTTACAAATTTTTTTAACATTTCAGTGCTTGAAGCCTCTTAAATCAATATGGTAAGAGTTTCAGTGTTTTCATTAACAAACTGGAGAAGTATACCTTTAAAAAGAGGGGATAAAATTTTAGCTGGCATAAATCAGCAGAGCCATTTTAAACCAGCTGAGGCTGTGGTCGTATGTTAAGGATATGATTGAATTATGGAGATTTGTTTGTTGTTTTTTTTTTTTTTTAACTTGTCAGAAGCTTCCAAAAAGGTGTTCTGTGTAATTTTTCTCAGTTCTGGACTGAATATTTGCCAGAACAGCTCTTCAGACAGATCTGGAATTTTTGGGGTGTATGTGTATAGGGGAAAAGTGTTGAAAATGTAAGTATGTCTTACTTTTCTTATGAAACGTGCTTCAAAAGCTATAAACCTCCACTTTATCCTGTGCAGCTGGAGCTAAAACAGCAATGGTATGTTTTTTTTGAGCAATAGAAACAATGTCGGGATCTACTGCTGGCTGCACTTGGCAGGTTGCAGATCCTGTACTTAACACATGATTACAACGCTTAGCTGTGTTATGTTTGATTGGAAGGGAGCATGGGATGTGCATTAGGACATCAGGGGCAACAAAATGTCTCGTGGTCAGTTTTTGTGATGTTACAAATGCCTCTATGGTTGTTTTTTTTGTTGTTTAAAAAACCCCACTTCCCCTCAAACAGAAGTACCCTCCAGTAGCAGTGTCGCATTGTGCACCTTTCCTTTCTGCAAGGGAGCATCTCTTGGCATGTGAAATGCACACTGGCTAAATGGGTAAGCAGTAAAACATGGTGTTTGCATGCCTGCAGCCTGTATTAGTGTCTGCAGAACACTTTACTGGTTCTTGGGGCTGTTAAAACATATGTACGATATGTACACAAGTATTTCATGAGCAGAAACTGGTGTGATGAAGAAAAGCAAGGGATAATATCAAGGGCAAAATGTTAAGTTACGCAGTACTTGGAGAAGGGAATTGACTGTGCAACTGAAAGGTGCCTTTATTTGGGAAGTACTTTCATCTGAGATGATCCTGAAAAAGGTAGTTGCATCATAACTTCAGGGGAATATTTACTTTTTTCCAGGGCCAAAATTGCATTCTACAAAATGGAAACTTCTCTCTTGTTTCTTATCCTCAAAGGGTATATATTCCTTAAGTTATAGTGGAATTTACTAGGGAATAAATCTTAAAATGCAGTAATCCCTTCTTAAACCGTCCGTTTGAACATGAAGCAAGAGCTAAACCCATGCATAGTTCAGCTTAACCTTCTTTGGAAGTATTTGAAACTGAACAATATAATTGCTTTCTGTGCAGAATAAGGCTGTGTATGAGGAAGTCTTTAACAATAGCCATTCCAAATACACCTTGTTTTGTACAATAGAAAATGGTTAGTTACAGCAAGATTAAAAAAAAGGGAGACAAAGCTTGGTATTTGGATAAGCAGACGTTGGCAATTCAAGTTCAGATGTTCCTAAGGCTTCAGTGCTTCCAGCACTACAAACCCTAACAGACAGAAAGGAGCTGGGAGCCGACTGCCTTGGTGGTCATGAGCTCAGTCTCAGACTGTCAGGAAAACCTTGAAATCCTGTGAACTTTTGACTACCTAGCCTTGACTATATTTCAAGGAGTGGTTCTCATTGAGGCCACAAATCCTAAAAATAAATTGAGACAAGGGAATAGGGTGTGTTATGGAAACTCACTTATACAGCAGCTTCTGTTTCACTGGAAGCTAATACAACCCAATACATTTATTGCAAGACTGGCCACTATTGGCATATTAGAGTTTTTAGTGAAAACCTGAGGACAGCTGAGGGGTAAACTGGGATGTAGGAGGAAAATTAATATTATTCTATCTTTCAGAATAGAAAGAGGTAAACTTAAATACCTTCTATGAAGTGATGACTGCAGCATTATTGTAAAGGATTTTTGAGTTTATCCTTGCAAAATGTTTCTTGGGCATTTTTTTCATGATCTTGTCTGACCCAGTTTTTTTAGGCTGAATACATATTAGAGATTAGTATTCCATGTAAGCAATTACTCTGATGTAAATTATGATCATCCCAGACCACACTTTTGACCTTTTATCTTTTCTGCTGCAATGAGTATAATGACTATGTTGAACAAAGGAGGAAACTGAAGGCCAAATATTATACAGGGGAGCTGAATCACCTGGGGCCTTGAGAACGCTGGCTCTCATCTGTGCAAAGGGACCTGTTTGCAGTCTTTTCGTGTGTATAATGTGCAGCTATCTTTCTCAGCGATTGTTGCATGCACAGCAGGAGAAATTTGATGATGGGGAGGGGAGGCATCAAGGAAATGAATAGTAGGAACTCTGAGAAGAACAGCGCCTGTGGGCTGCTACTTGTGCATTATTTTGCCTTGTTCCGGGGTAGCACTAATAGCTGTGCTAGTCCCTCCTCCCACAGGGAGAAATGGGATAGGAGCATGTGAGGCATCGTATTCTACTCTTGCTTCCTTCTCTGCATCCTAAGAGATGTCATACTACCTTTATAAGTCTCTAAAGGCTATGTATCTGTGAGCCGAAAGACTTTGCAGTTACAGAAAAATAAAGTTCTTCCTGGTGGGCTTGTAATACTTTGTTATTACAAATGAAATCTCAAGTCAGTTCTAAATGTAAAATTTAGTAAGAACTTTCTAAACTGTGCAATATTTTCCTGGTGCATATTATTTTATATAGTAAGTCCATAAAAATTAAGCACCTTGTGACCTGTATGAGATCTGGGAAGTGGGAAGAAAAATAGAACCTGTATCCTTTCACATTCTCAAACATGTTGAGTTTTATGTTTTGTGAGGTAGGGCTTTGCTCCTAACTTAGTGCTTGTTGTTGCAGGAATTTGATCTGAAACGTGCGGTAGAACAATTGATACAGCTTTCATTTCCTTAGTCATAAGCCATCTGACATTTAGTTCCATTTAGTAATGGGGAAACGAATTGCCACCAGCTTTGTATGACTCATTAGATGGGTGATATGCTTTGTTCTAAACTTCGGAGTGCATGTAGCAAAACTTTGAGGGTTACTTCAGTCCTTCAGCTGGCAAGGCACTTCATATGCTTTTCAAGATAATGTGTCTCGGAACAGCAATTGGATGTACCTTGGGACAATAATGAGTTCCCCTGTAGTCCTCATAGAAATTGGTAGGGCAGATAGCACAAGAGCTCCAGCTGTCATGTACTCACACCAGTGTTTTTTCTTAAAGATGTGTTTGATAGAGAGTGGACATGGTCACTAAGTTGCAGAAAGGGAGCAGAGATGCCATTGTCAGCTTATGTACCCAAATGGTGTCTATGAAGAGTGTGACCCTGAAAATTTGCTGCACTGTTCACTGCAGTGCTTTAACTGAAGATACTTTTGCTTCAGGGAAATTTCAATGCAGTATTTATTTTGCAACAAATGGGTAAAAAGTGTGTGCTTGTTTTTCTGGAAGGGAAAGTATTATCCTGAAGTATACATTTACTTCAGTGGTACATCAGCTTGCATTGAAATCTATGGATCTTTCTACTAACTATAGATGAGTCGAATCAGGCCGTGTGTGCAGACACTTCTTAATCTGTGAGTTTGCACACAAAAGTTCAGAATGTCAGCTAGAAATTGTATTGACTGTGTTTCATAGCCTCTGTAGGAAACAATGTTCCACACTTTTTGTGACCTAAAATAGGAATACAGTAGGTAAACCCAACGAACGATGTGGGATCATGCTCCTTTGTGCAAGCAGAAATGGCGACGATTTACCAGTGACGTTTGCAATACCCTATGTGTAGGTATGTGTATGATAAAGTGAAACTTCCAGGGGACTAGTAAAACACCTGACTGCTGCTGGAGCTGAACATGGTCTGTTAATACTACTGACTTCAGCTGAACAGGAGAGAAATGGAGAATGCCTTTGGTGGGGTTATTTTAAAATAAGTGCTCATCAGTTCCTGACTGCAATATCTTAGGGTTTACTTGATGTAACTTATGAATTGCAGCGTATAGCATGTTTAGCATGCAGCTGCATATGTGATATTTTTAAGAATCAGTGGAAATAACATGCAAGGGTAAAATTTGGCTTTGTATATTTACATGTGCCTGTATTTGAAATCCTGCCCTGTCTGCATATTAAAGGTATGAGCTGGCAGCCTTAGCAACTGGTGTTCTCTGCTTATAACAAAGGTGAAACAGTGAAGAACTTGTGGCCCATCTTGTCTTCTGAGCATTTATAGCAGGAATTAAATGAGGTTTGTCTGTTCTTCCTCTGTATTCAGACTGGGCTTGAATGTGACCAGTATCAATGGTTTGGGGTTTTTTTTTATGTGGGTTTTTTTCTTTCTGTTTTTCAAAGTGGAGCTACTGGCTTTGTTCTTACTATGCTAAGACTGTAAACTCGCTTTATGTATGCTAATGATTCACTTTTTCTTCTATAATTCTTGAACAAACTCTTTTGTTAATTTGAGCTTGGTGTTTCAAAAGCATGTAGGTATCAAAATCTTCTCTTTCAAATTGTGGGAACTGTTCCTGAATGTAACTAGGTATCTCTGTAGAACTAGCTCTAATTCCAGTAAAGTTCTCTGTGTTCTTTCTTTCCTTCTCCTTTGTAATAAGGGCAAATAGGTGGGTTTGTTTTTGAGGTTTTTTTTAAGGGTATTAACTTTTGGATGGGATAATATTGCTCAAGTGCTTTATTTGCATAACAAATCACTAGAATGAAGTATTGATTGCTATTCGTAAGTACCAACATTCACTGAATAGCTTGGAAAGCTAATTAAAAATTATAATTGACTTTATTCCTTTTTCTCTATTTAATGTTTCTTTTTACTGTCAAATTGTGAAGTTGTTTTTGTCTTCAGTTTTTAAAAATAACCTGTCGTCTGCAGAGTCGAGAGAACTTTGCAGCCTCTTTGTGAACTGATCACATGAAAAGTCAGGGTAGGTGGGCTGACATCTCCTGGGGCTTGTTTATATTCTCTTTGTAATGAGAGTGTTTGCGTATTTCATGGCTTCTGAAGACTAGAGAGTAAAATTTTAGTTTTAAAATTTTAGAAAAGTGGAAAAGAACAAAAGAGTTGACCTATTAAAAAATTTTATCTCTACATGAGTCAAGATTGTAAATCTGTTTACAAATCTTGTGTTGATAAAATTACTACCTGGCCAAGTAATGTGGTTGCTAGTGATGTGTTGGAAAGCATCTTTATTGCATCAGTTTTAACCACCCTTTTGTTTAGCAAATACATGTTGTAATGTGCAGGAGAAGGAGACAAAAATGGTGATATTGTCCCTGGTTTATAAAGTCTTTGAGATCAATATTGTTTGAGGCTGGGAGAGCGTACTACGAAGTACTGCTTTTATGTTTGTTCTAGGCTCAGATTTTTCCTATGTTTCTGGAAAAGGCTGTTTAGTGTACATAGACCTTTCGCCATTCTTTTGTTCTTAAGATGCTGACAAGCTATTCAGGTATCTGTTTAACTGCCAAGTCCTTTCAGCCAGTGATATAATCCTTCACTCGATGGAGTTAATGAAACTAGGCAATAAAGCATTTTGCACAGGAGACCATTGTCATTTCTAACCCATCCCAGTGAAGTCTTGATTGCATCCTCAAAAAAAGTAATTAATATCATGAAGCAATTGGCAAGGATTAAAATTAAGTGGGACTTAAGAAAATAGCTTTTGCAGAAGGAAAGTTGTGTTATTAAAAGACTAAAAAGGCAGTTGATGATTTGCTCAACACAGTGATGCTTACTGTTTGATGGACAAGGTTGTTTCTCAGCATGGTACTCCTTTCTGAAGAGAAGATGGATTAGAAAAATTTCATCATGAATATATCTGAATGCAGCTGATAACAGGACAAATTTTACTGCATGCGTTTTGTGCAGTTTTTTGTGCTGTAACTCAAAGATCTCTCATACTAAATGTTGCACCAGCAACTGAGGGAAATTACTCAGTCCACGGCTTAGGCTTACTTAAGATGTATATATTGCTGATTAGAATTTAAACATATTTGCTAAGTCTTTTATAAAAACTCTACTTTAAAAAAGGATTTTCATGCTGTTAGCTCTTTTTAAATACCTTTGGAAGAGTGACTCATGGAAGTGTTTGCCACTTTAAGTTGACTTCTTGAAGAAAATTGTAATATGATTTGAGCACTCAAGTAAAAATTTTACTTTAAAAAGATTGTGTATCATTACTACATATCCCATATTATTTCTATGTATGTACATACTTTGCATATTCTGAATATCATAAAATATTATACATGGAATTCACCTGTGCTGTTCCATTTCCATTCAGAAGTAGATCTGGTGGATCCTTAGAGCAATGGATTGATAAGCTTTTGGCAACTGTTTCTGTCAAGGAGAATGATGGATTTGATAACTTGTTAGTATTTCATTTGAAATTCTTGCAGGCAAGATGTGTAAATAGTTTGAAGTGCAGACAATTCAGATAGGTCTTACGCGTTTCTTAATAACTTGGTGAAAAGACAAGCTTTTGAAGATCAAGTAACGCCTTTTTTGTTATACAATATTTATCGTTTGTTCTGTAATCAGGTGGCCCTTGGGATTAATATGTATCAGATTCTGATCCCTTTAATTATGATGGCTAATGCCTTTTCCTATTTTTTTTCCTCATTGAAGTAAGTGGAGTGTGAATGAAGTTGAAAGTAAAGGCATCAAACCTGGGATTTCAGTTGTAAAATCATAATAGAGTGTGTTGATCTGCAGATCAAGACTAGGGTCCACAGCAGTACGAAACAATATGCTCTGGATTTTTCAAGTACGTTATAACCCCAAATTTCTCAATAAGCTGACTTTGCATTAGAATTTGCCTCAGAATGTGGCACTGGAAAGAAGGAAGACTCTGGGTTCAGGACTAAGACATCAGTCACGAGAGACTATGGATTTGCTGGTCTTTGTGCTTCCTTCTTGGATCTGTGAGATTCCACAGGCAGGATTTTGCTTGAAGTTTATTTTCCTTTGCTGCTTATTCTTTGTGAAAGAGGTGATGCAGTTTCTATTTTAAATTCTGCCCTTTGTTAAGAGATGAGCAATATTCTGTGAATATCTGCCTGTCATCTGTTCTATGCTACCAGGCCATTTTTTTAGATATTTTCACTTTGTGTAGCCGGTATGTAGAAGAATGAGGTGGTGTGCAAGCAATGCATGCTTTCTTATATGGAGCCAGAATATGGTCTTAATCTGGCTCCTTTTATTCTTGTAAATGGGCAAAATGATCTCTAAATTGTGTCATAAACTAACTGGGTGGTGGTAGTAGAACTAATACATTGTCATTTGTTCTCAGTTCTGCCATTAAAGCAAATGTGAAATAAGTACCTCAGTTTCTAGAGTAGTGTGATGAAAACTTGTTTATTTTCCGTTAAAACTTATGAAGAAAACAACTTCCACAGCCCAAATGCCCATCCAAAACCAAAAGGTTTAGTGAGCTTGAAGGTACTCAAGCTAGTTGGTTCTTTGCTTAGTTTCCATTTTTCTCTACTCTTGCTGTTTTACAGTCTGGAGCTGTCCTTAATGGCACGCATCGGAGACTTGCCCTTGTAAGTGCAAGAAGTCAATTGTATTTCTAAACACTGGTGTGGAGACTGTATCAGCAATACTGGCACTGTGGGATTTTTATTCCCAGTCTACAGTTCTTCCCATACCTTCCCTCAGGATTTTGTACTATTCCTAAGAAACAGTTTGGGATTTTTTTGTTCAATGTTTCGATTGGGTTTTTCTCCTCCCCACCCGCACCCCCCCGCCTTTGAGTCTGATACGTTTCCTCTTGCATTACATTTTATTGAAACTGGTAGGTATGATAAAGTTGACTTATTTATTTTGATCACCTCAAGAAGGGAGTATATGTAACTTGCATCCCTCTACAGGGCTAGACAGCATGCCAGCTCTGTACCCAAGCGTTTGGGTGGTTAATATTACCGGTTGCATCTTTTCTGCAGTGGTCTCCAGAGCCAGTTCCTCTTCACAGACTGACAAAGCTGGGGCTGAAAGGTGTTTATTTGTTGCCTTTTGTTAAAGGACTTGAGCATCATCCTGACTTGTTCTCCAGATGGTCCAAAGCATGAAAGCTTCTCCTGAGAAGTTTTGGCAGCTTCTGTGTCTCAGGACTGTGACTGCTCCTGGTCTGAGTTCAACAAAGAAAAAGGTCTCTGTCGGCTTTCTTATGTAGTGTTATAGCAACTGATGGATAATGAAGCAAGTTATGTGCACTCTGTTTATGAACAGAACGGGGTGTGAAAGAGTAATAATTAGGGAACTAAACAGAGCAGTCCTATGTATGAGTGATCTCCCAGCCCCTGGTAGTGGTGTATTTGGCATAGTGGCTTTTTCTCTGAACCTACATGTCTTTAGCAGTTTTTCATAAGGGGAAGATGGGAATTTCATTATTCTAAGCATTCCCACACCATCTGAGAAATGTGTTATTTTATTGCTTATGCTTTGATATTAATAGTTGCACTTTCTTCCTTAAACTAAATTGCCATATTAGTGTGCATTTTGAAAATAATTTAAAAAATATGGTAAAAATTGCTGGTAATTATTGGTGTGTGAGTTAGTCTTGCAGTGTACATCAAGCTAGCATTCTTTCATTTTCGAATATTCTATCCTTACAATGTCATTAAAATATGCAAGCCTTTATCTCTCACAGTAGGGTCCCAATTGGTGACTGGGGCATCTAGTCATTACTGAGGTACAAATGTGCAGTTTACCATGCAATGATTATCCAGTGATTGGAAATTGGTGTTCAGAGCTTTAAGAATGTTTTTATTCGTAGGGTTTTGCTAGTTTTCCTATCACCCCAGTTAATGGTGAAGTTTCTCCTCTAGCAAAAGAACGAAACTAAAGGAGACTAAGAAAACATAAATGGGAGAAAAGCTTACAGGCTAATTTTATTTATTTCTTTTTTCCCACCAGGCAGAACTCTTGGCTCTTGTTATCTCTACTTTCCATTTGTGTAGGTTTTCAGCGTTTATTATTTCTAGATAATGTAAAATATGGATGTTATTCCTGATAGGTTTGAATTTATAGATAAGAATTGTTTGAAAGGGGAAAAAACCCCACCCACCAGCCTTCAACAGCAACCCTGTATTGTATTACAGATGCTATTTACATTTGCATTTTATATATTTATGCATAACAACAAGACTCTTGGCTTTGATTCTGAATGGAACATAGTTTTCTTTTACTTTTTTTTGGCTAGGGAAAGCTAAGGATACTTTTGCATTCTTCTCCTTAAAAATTCAATGTGAATTAAGGTTTTATAAAAATAGAAGTTTTGTAAAAGACTGCATAAAGCTTGTAACTACTGTTATTGATTTTTCTCACTAATGGAATAATGTTCATCTCTCTTCTTAGCCAGTCTCCTGAGATTCTGCACGTCACAAGGTAACATAATAAAATCAAACACAGATATGTTATTTGTTAAACTACACACCATGAATAGAAAATGAGGCCTGAAACGACTCTTTGGTCTCTCTCTTATTTTATTTTACTGCTGACTTTGTTCTTGTTTTGTTTTTTTAAATATAATGAAATATTAATGTAGAAAAAGCAATAAGTGACAGAAACTACTGCTCAGATGGAAGTACCATGTTCCTTTATCAGGAGCAGCTGACTCATAAAACATTAAATATAATTTAATGGTTTGCATTGACATACAAAAATAAAACCCAGGATAACGTCTCCATCCTTTTTATCTCCCTTTATATCCTTTTGTGAAATCAAATTTGGTGGGTAACATTTCAGGAGGATAAAAGGGGAACCTAAGGTGATGTGTGAGTGATGTAAAAAATAGTTTCTTAAATTAATTTTTTTTCTTCATAAAATTCAAGGGGGATTAATATAGCCATGAATGCAACAGCAGGGATTCCTCCTTCTTTGAGAAGAGGTCTCAGAATGAAATCAAGACAAAGCTTTATTTTAGTCTTCATAAGAATAAAATTAAGTCAAGTCATATTTTTGATAATTTAGTCTTTTCCCCATCCTGTCTATTTCTTGCTTTCAAAATGTATTATACGTTTCATTTGAAAATAAATCTTTTTAATGTGGTGCCTTGTGTGCTGCAAGGAGATGCTTTCTCCTGCAAGTTTTCTTTGTCTTTTGGTTTAAGTCTGTCAACAGACTGTTTTTACCTTAAATTACAGCTTGTATCACTGATTGCTCTGTAGATTCTTCTTTGCTATTTAACGTGAAGTGTTTCATATAGCATGCAGTTAGAGGAGATGATAAGGCTATAGTTCTGTTATGACTTATGTTGGGGATCTATTCTTCTATCCTGCATGCTTTAATATCAGTATAATAATATTTCTTTGTTCCATGTAGACAATCATTCTGCAGTCATAATGCTGCTGTTGAATTTAGCTTTTGTTAACTAAGAATAAATAGTATTAAACAAAAAAGCCAAGTAAATTTTGAAGTATCTTATACTATAAATACAATCAAGATTTGTAGTAGTTTAACCAGTGGGACAATACCATGTTTACATGGTCCCTCTTTTAGATGACTGTTTTAAAATGATGGGTTCTGGTAAGAGCTTACTGTATTTCCATAATTTTTCTATAAAGTAAGCGTAGCCACAGTTCAAATAACTATTCAAGTAAAGTTCTAAATTGTAATGAAACATCTGAAGTAAGCAAACCTGAAGAAAGGATATAAATAAAAAGGGAAAGCTGCTGTCTCCATTTCCAATCATAGCTCCCCATTCACTTTAGGACGTGTAGGATGTGCAAGTTTAGATTTAACTGGCTGTGGAGTGTGGGTTTTTGTGTTGGGTTGTTTTGGTTTGTTGTTGTGTTTTTTTTTTTTTTTTATTGCAGTGGGCACAGAAGTGTTACTGCTGAGTGAATTAGTCATTTGCACAAGTACGGAATAGCAAATTCAGTCAAGAAAAAATTTACAGGCTTTAGTGGTGGGCTAGAATTGATTCATTCTCAGACCCCACCAGAAGATAAGAAGGCTGTAGTGATATTCAATGGCAACTGGATGTTTAGTCAACAAAGTTTCTGGACTGTGAGTTTTTATCTAAATGCAGTGAAAAGTCTGTTACTCTTAAATTAAAGATAAAGGTTCTCTCAGATCTGAATCAAAGAATTTATTTAATCTGTGGGAAAGAAATTTTCTTCTTTAGAAAAATTAATTTGTGAAAGGTTCTAATTCCCCATTTTTGCTGCTTTGCGTGTTTGTAGCTGTGTAGCAAGAAGCTAGGGGGTTTTACATTGATTATTGTCCACGCTAGATGAAAAAACAATTTGTATGTCAGTGAAGAACATGGGTCAATGTTTGTTCTCTTTGCAGTCACTATAGCTGTTCCTTGATAAGATGCTGGACAGGTTTACTTGAAATAACTTCTTCTTTGCTGGTGTCCAACGCTATTAACAGAAAACCATGCACTCACAACTGGATTTGGGATTGTTTTCAAATTAGTTTTATGGGATGGCTTTCCTAAGAATCTTTTCTTACAGTTGTCCTTTTTTTATCATGACACTAGGTGGTTCTAGTCCTGGGGGCAGGCTGTGAACACTATCACCTTGTGGTGATAGCTTCCTTTGGTATTGGTCACAACTGGCTTAGAGTGTTTCAAGAGTGTTAGTGTGTTTCCATAACACATCTTACAGAATATCTTATTTTCTGTTTATTCTTTTAGCTGTCTAAATATACTTCCAATGTAAGGGACCTCCCTTTTCTGTGTCTCTTAAAAATATTGCATGAAACTTTTTTTTGCACTTGATGAGAAAGTGTGAATTGTTGATCTGGGTTGTTCTCAGGGTTCTGTAAGCAGCTCTGTGGAGTTGCACATGATGTCAGCTGAGGCCCTCCTTAAATGTAAGGATCAAATACAGGTGTTTCTTCATCCGATCAGGATCTTGAAGAGGTGGGAAAAAGTAATATCCCATTGATTTCTGCCTGGGCAGTTCTGTCTTCCACATGCTGACATTGCTCATTGGCTGAGAATTTGTAGTGACACCTGGCGTTTGATGCAGATATTGATGTTAATGCAGCAGCTTCTGAAGCATAATTAGGATGATAAATGGGATAATTCTGTGGTTAGATTCTTCTGCCACAGACTGTGCCATGAAGCTACAGCTTAGCTGGTAGCCCTCTGGGAGGTGAAAACATTGCTGTTGACTGAATGCAGTGTGAAAGGTTCAGTCCATGTTCAAATTTGACTAATGTTTTTAATAAAAGTAAATGTCTGTGGCAATCAAAATCCCCATGTAATTGTTTAGCTACTTTCCCAGTATGAATGTATGTATTTTTGGTGTTATTTTACTTAACAAACTACAGTCAATGAACCATTTCCTGCAGCGTAAGAGCTCTTTGAGAAAGAGTGGGAGCAGGGGCAATTGCAATTGAGACTTGATGAGTAGAAGTTTTAGCAATAAAAGCAAAGCACAAGATATTAGGTACATCTCTCCCTGAATTGTTAAAACGTGTTAGTGCCTTAGTAAATACATACTCCTTCACTTAAGAATTGAAAATCGGTGTTAATACTGTTAAGCTTTTAACGTCTTGGTGAATTTGATATTTAAACCTGCAGCTGTTGTTTGCTTCATGTCGAAGTGAAAAAGATTAATCTTCATTTGTATCCTGCCCTGCAATTATCTAGAGGTACTGTGCCCCCTATATTATATCATCTAATATAGCATGGGATTACTTGTAGTCTTCATTCCAGCAGAACTTGCAGTTTCTGAAGGGAGAGTTTTAACTTCAGCAGTTTGTTGTGGATCGGAACAGAAAGCCTCTGTATCAGAAATACTTCTCAATTTCATGCCAGTGGTTCAAGAAATGCTGTAAAAATAGTCACAGAATATCAGTGTCCTCCGTGTGGAAGATGTACCAGGATGTGAATACAAGGTATGCAGGGGTGGGAAGGTAACTAAAGATAGTAGAAGAGAGACATGGAATTTCTAGTTTCTTGGGGAAGCTGTGTGGCAATGGGAGTGTAGTTTCATAATACGAAGAAAAAGAAGAATTTGCTCTCTACAGTGTGTGTATTTCCGCTCTGTAGTTAGCCCAGATGACTCGCACTTGAATTTGAATGGTTTAAGTAGAACAGGCAGTGTATGAGCTATCCCAAAGCAGAGGCCTATTGCATTTACAAGGTTTCTTTATTTTTAAGCATGTTTTCATGGCTGTATTCGTTGGTACTTTTCCCAGAGGTGCTTGGAGGCTTTTCCTTTAAACAAATTGTAAGAGATTTTGTGAGTGCCTTGGATGGAATGGCCGGGAGAGGTTATGGGAAACGGAGACCATCAGCATCGAAGTGCCCTCATCTTCCTCAAGGGATGTTCTAGCTTATATTAAATGGCAGCTGTCTTTAACCCATTCTCCTTGCCGCACAAATGCCTACAGGTAAAGCACAAAGGAGTGTGGGTCTAAAGGCTTTTCATGGGCAGTGCAGAAACAGATGAGAGGCATAGACTGTGATGAGCATAATGCTGCGCCCTAAACTTGGGGCAGTGGGGGATTAATAATGCTGCCAATGTTGGGATTTTTCTAGTTGGTCTGCTCACAGCAGTCTGATTTTTGGGGAGTGAATATGACAGAAATAGAGAAACCAGTGAAAGGCATTTAGCATCAGTCCTTGCTCTAGGAAACAAGGCTGACCTAACTGATGTAGCTTTCTGTGCTCTGATCATTGTGGTCTGCTTCTGTTTGTTTGCTTGTCTCTTCCCTCATTCCCCAGTCATAAGATCTGATGTTACTATGTAATGCTGTAAGACATGTGACTGAATCTGGAAAATTAAATATTTTCAAAGAACTTGTCTGAAATGCTCTATGTTGTGGTTGACGTGGTGGCATCTGCTTGACTTTTGCTTGTAGCATTTCTGTTTGCTTGACACAGTTTTGAAATATGTTCTTTTTTAAAAATTTTGGTCTCCACAGGATTTTCTCTGAATCTTCTACTTGTCTAAAGCATTCTTGGGGCTCAGGCTTTCTGGATATGCTGATCTTAATTTAAGAAACTGTAAATCGCCTCATTGTTTTTCATGGGATTATTCATGCTATTGGCTGAGCTACGCGCAGCACCTGATACAGCTGGGTCTGTATTCTTCCAAAATACATTTTTTTTTTCTGGCAGTTGCATTAAACAATTACTTGTATTACTTGTTTCCTGCAGCTGTGAACCAGTATTGCCAAATAGTGTTGATGCAGTTGTGCTGTTGCCTTTGCAAGTAAAATTGAGGAGCTCTAGCCTGTGAAATAAATGGTAAAGATGAGTAGGAGAGAATATTTGCTGGAAGAAAGTGAAAAGCTTCGTAACTGACCGAATTAGTAAGGAATCAGTCTTCCAGTGAATTCAAAATTTCTACTAAGAGCATGTGAGTAATTACAGCTTTAAAATTTTTGTGTGGATTCTGAAAGCAGGAACATGGATGGATCAGGTGTTGTATATGGATGTACAACCAAAGAAAAACATATGACTGTCTTTTAAACAGCTGGAAGACTCAGAGTAAAACTCTTAAAAAAACAAACAAACAAAAATCTCAGACGACAATGTAGTTAGTCATGGTTTACTGACCCAAACTAGCTATTTTTTGTAGCAAAGAATTTATTTTTTCTTATTTTTAAAAAGTAACTTCAGTCTGTTTCGGGGGTGGTGGTTTAGGAATCAAAACTTAATTTTGGTATTGAAACAGGGTCTGCAGCTTTCCAATTTGCTACTGAGAAAATATATACACTTTAATTAACTCAAAAGTCATAACTTAAATAATCCAGAGGACATTGAGATGCTTTGCAGAGTTGTTTTTCATAATGTCAAACTTTTAGTATGATGGGACTTTTTAGAAACTTAGGTAACAAGTGCAGCTGGATTTGACATTCTTTGTGGACACATAAAGAAGTTTAAAAAGGTTTAAACTTCAGTTTGGTTATTTCAGGATTCCTCCTTCTGTCTCATTTTTCTCTTTCTCATTCATGAACTTCTCTTCTCTTTCCTGGTCATTTAGTTACTTGCAATGGTGAACATTATTCTTCTCAAAACCTTCCTAAAACAAAGTAGAAGGGCCAATCACAAAAGACTTAAATTTTAATCATTACCAAATAAAATGTTCATTAAATTAAATACGGTTTCTAATCAGGTGAAATAATGGAGGCCATCTGTGGTCAGCTGTAGTGGGAAAAAAAACAGTGTACTGAGAAGCCATTAACTTTAAGGACTAAGTGATTTCTTTCAATTTTGATCTTGTTATTCCTGTATTATCTCTGCTTTGCGAGTAGAGCAGTTCTTTCTAAGGATTAATAATAGTACATGGTATGTCTAAATAACCTTTTGCTTTGAGTTCTTTTGACCTCTTGGGCAATGTATTGATCTGAAATGACTTTGCTATGACATGATCAAAAGGAATAGAAGAACATAAAAATAAAGTAATTAAAAACTCTCTAAAGTAATTGTAATGTTGCTGAACAGAGCAAAACTTTTTTTCTGAAAATATCAAGGTAGGCTTTTTCCAGTGAAGACTGCTTGTCTTTTCAGCTCAATCTTAAGATTTTAGAACTTTTTGCACAAAAGTTTATCTTAATTTCATACGTATTATTGGGGTGGAGGGGGAAGGGAAATAGTTTAGCAGTTCTATTACATACATTTCTATGTCCTCTTGAAAACGTAATCTAATACCAGTCTACTTTTACAGTGTATCTATGTAGATGTGTGCACACCATCAGCACTAATATTTTGAAATGAGTCAGTGGAGATACGGTTGCAGTCTGCTGGGGTGGCACACACCTAGGTTGTGGACCATCTTTACTGTCTCGTGTTGCAGGCAGTCACCTTCCGTCATGTGCTGTGTTCTTGCAACTGCGTATGCAACCCCTGAAGCTGCAATGCTGGAAAAGTGGGGAAGAAGTATTCTGTCCAGTCCCATGGTATGTCTGATGATTGATATCTATAGCCTCAGGATAAATCCTGTTGACTTTCAGTGAGGAGTAGGCTTTAAGATATTTAGGCGTTGTCTTCATGGTTCATAACTGGGAAAACTGCTGGAAAATCAACTGAAATTGTGATGTTAAAGCACATCAATATGAAATCTGGAATGCAAGTCTGTTAGTTCTGATGGACTGTGTGCGAGTTACTCATTTAAATTCCTTCTTAGGCTTCCCTATCGCTCTAGATGTGCTGCCTACATGTGCCACAGTGCATCACTTCCCCTGTTCTCATATCCAATGTACCACAGGTGGCTGGTTGGCCTGGTGTAGGATCCGGTGATCTGGTATGTGTAGAGAAGATTACACTGGGGGAGAGGATGTGTTATGTCAGGAGTCTGGCTGGGTATCCCTACTCTTGCTGGCAAACTTTCACTAAAGCTTCTCCCTTATTGAGAGACAAATCATGTCTGCTGTGCAGCAATTTCTGTTGCATGTGTAAGGGGACAAATAATTTTTTTTTTTTTTCTTCCTCCATGTAGAGACACGTGTCTCGGTACTTGGGATCTCCTGCCACTCCTGCAAGAGGCTCTAGGTGTGTGAATGGGGAGTGGAGGCAAACAGCCAAAACCATTGCTGGCTTCTTAACCAAGTTAAGAAGCAGCATCAGCATTGGGTAATCTGCTCTGCAAATGGAGAGGTGGAGAAGCCCACCCAAGGTCTCCACAAGTGCTAGGGCTATCTCTGACCCTATTTGGACACTCATTTGGAAATGGTGATTACATTCACTGCTCTCCAGGGGATTAAGCTGCAATATACAGATGTTACTTTATTTCTGCATGAATCTTCACAGGAAGGTCTAGCACCCGTTCACTTAATATCATGCTTTTAGTTGCTTTGGCTGAATTCCTTATGAAATAAGCTCCAAGATGCTATGGAAATATGCACCCCAAATCTTTAGTATATGGTTACGCAAGAACGATCTCACATTGAGACTGCATTCATTTGCTTCCTGGTAGGAGGCAATTTTCTGTTGGAGGTAGCATAATGGACATCTGAGAAGAATGGTATGTAACGGACATGCTGAGACACGCTGTTTCGTAAGCAAGCATGGTATAATTGCCTATATGTTTTGTACATCATGGTAGCCTAAGCTGTGAAGATGAGCCTTCTGCTTTAAACATAGCTCATTCGCACTTTCTCATGGATCTCACATGTATGTATGATCATATGTGATCATACACAGCTGTGTATATGAAAAGTATTACATAGATATTTATACAGAACTAGTATTTTCCTTGCTGAAGCATTCTTCTTTATTGTTCTAGTGTATCATGAGTAAAAAAAATTGAAATAGGGTAGAAAACTTTTTAACCAATTCATCAGTGGAAGTAACTACTTTTGTAAGAGGTAGGAATAAGCTCTTGCAGTGAAAATAGCGATAATAGAAGAAAAGTGTAACTGTAACCCTCAGCTTCTAAATTGTATGTAAAATCTATTATTTGCTTTCCTCTGCTAAATCTAATGTATTCCTCTATAAATAATGGTACAGGATCAAATGGGTATTTTTGTCAGCAGTTAACTTTCTCCATCACAAAACAGTGTCCTGGAAAGAGGTAATTAAGAGATAATTTAAATTCCTTTTTTTTCTTTTCAGAGGATAGAATGAATGTGTAAAATTAGAAATTGCATTGTGTAGCATCTCAGGCTGATCATTGTGGAGTGGTCTCTTTACCACTTTGTTGCTTTGCAAAGGTTGGAGAAATTCTGAATGGGTTGAAGGTCTTGTTTCTCCTGATCCAGGCCCTTCGATATAGTCACAGCTGGTTGATGATCTTTTTCAATATTGACCTTCATATCTGTCTCTGTAACAAATAAACGTCTTCTGTAACCATGTTTTCAATGTTCATTCATTAAACATTTTTAGCGAAGCTGTTTATCACACTTGACATAGTTGGGTAGGGCAGTACACTGATGTTAGCTGGATTTCAATAAATCTAGGTTTATTTTAGTTACTGTCACATAATCTAATTGTAAAGGTCTATTCTTTGGATTTGAGCCTAAAGTGCAGTGGTGAATCCCAAATGTTTATCTGGTCTCTGGTCCTCTTTTGGTAGGCCGAAATAGTTACTGCGTGCTTGCATGCTTTGCTGGCTACTGGGCTATTTTTATGGTTTGCCCACAAAATCCATGATTTTCTGGAGTGAGCAGCTCTGCCCAGGTGAAAATTTCAGTGTTGCATTTAATGTTGTTCTTTTGCCTTTATGTGACTGGCTTTTACTGCAGATCCTGAATCTGTATGTTTATTGGCTTTCCTACTGAGCTTTTTTTCAGCCTAAACTGCATATGGTAGGTAGTCCTAGGCAGCATACTTTGTAGCAGGAACCCATTTCATGAACTTTAGCTGCCTAGAAATTGTCTCAAAGCTATTTCTCTAATCAATGTTTATACAGGGAGGAAGGCTCATCTAGAGAACAAATTGTTCTTTTTGACAGCTAAAGTAAGTGGAGTTGGATCCTGGCTTAAGTTTAGATTATGAAATAGTGAGTTTGAAAAATTTCGAACTTGGCCAGTATGCTACTGCTGCAGAAACAACTTGTGTAGGTTTTGGGTAATTAATTTTTCCGGTTGATTTTCTCTGAGAGGGAAGGACACTGTTTATAATTTATAATCAAGGGCAAACAAATTAAGTGCTGTAGGTAAGCACTTTGTGTGAGAAAAAGCGTGGAGTAGAATGTGGAAATATTTTCTTATAATGTTGATAAATATTTTCTTTGAACAAGAATAGTTTCAGTTTATCTCAACTTATATTGGCCTTGATTATGTGGCATAAGAAGGTAGCTTGATATCGAGTATTTCTTTACCACCAGAAATGATCTGTGGGATGGGAAATGAATGCCAAATTCTCTATAAACTGCTGCTGTTTACTATTTGTGCTACATCTGATCATGCTATCAGTTGTGAAATTAACTGTTTCCCATTCTTTCATGAGAGGAAACTAAGTTTCTTGACCTTGATTTACAGTACAAGAGCAGCAAGGGTGACCTGAGCTGAAGAGGCATGTTTTTGACCTTTAGAGCCACTTGAAGGAATCTGTAACTACAGCTTTGATAGCTGAGCTGAATAAATCTAACTTTAGAGACGAGAGACTAAAGCGTTTCCTGCAGAGAAAGGGCAAAGAGAACCTGTTCAAACACTGGAGCGTGTGCTGTAGATGACTAGAGTTTGCGAGCAGAGATCACTGTTCTGACCTCTCAGTACTGTATCGTCTGTTTACAAGCCTGTATCCCATGCTCTACTTTTTGTATTCTATCGACAATTTTAAGTGCTAGCTGTTAATAATAGCATTGTTTAACAAACCCTGACTGTCATAATTACTCAGGATAACAGGAGACTGGAATAAGCCTTTGGACTGCTTGTGGCTTTTATGCCAAAATTCAGTCATTAAGGCAGTGTCACGGTCCTCCTGTTAAAAAGATGCTAGCGGAAATTATTTCTGTAACTTTGATAAAAATTTTGAAACTTATGTTCGTTCTTGTAAATTAAGCATGTTCTTAAAAATCTGAATATATTTTTTATAATGGGCTGAACATAGGATAAATCAGTGCTTAGTAAATTAATTGGGAATATCTGTTTGTCCTATTTCCTGTTATACCACTGCAACTCATGGAGGAGCTATAACCAGGTGATGGCAAACAAATGATGAGCACTAATCTGCAAGCTTTTATTTCAGAGCAGATATAGTTAATCTTTGTGAAGATGACCCAGATGTCCTATAGCTTTCTTCTCTGGTTTTGTGGTTCCTTAAGGAAGGCTCATAAATGCTGTCCTGTAAGTTACAGAAGAGGAAATGAGCTTTGTAGAAGATTGCTAGATTAGTCCTTGGAGCTATTATGTCACTATTAAAACCCCATGCTAGGACAAAATTTTTAGTTCCGATACTCGTTACTGCGTTATGGATAGTTATGCCATAACTGCCTTTTTTAATCCAGTGTCTCCTGTTGGTTTTGCTGGGTGATGCACCAGAAAAACTTCAACAGCTTTCTTGACTCAAGGAAATAAGTACAACTGTTTAGTGTCTTAATGTCACCAGGATAAGTTGTATAAAATTGAACTCGGTATTTAATTTTTTTTACGATCATTACTAAGATGGGAATGGTAATTAGCAGGACTGACTCTTCAGCTCATTCTTCGCAAGCTGGTAATTTATCGAGGGGTTTGCTGTTAAGCTGTGTGCTGAGTGCTCCTCGGTTTTGTAAATGGTTGCCTAGCCAAGCTAGGGAAGCTGCTGTTAATATTTTTACTGAGGAGGATTTTAAGAAGATTTTTTACTGAGGATGTTTTAAGAAGAACCTTTCTTTCAGTTAGGATTGTTACCACTAAGTTGTTGGAGTTAAAGAGCTGAGTCCCCAAGAGCTTAGAAATTACAGTTGAACAGTTTTGTATGTATTGTTCTTCTGAAACAAATTGGTGGAAGAACATGACCCATTCAATGTGTGCAATAGCCTGAAGAGGAACGGATTCCAAAGAACTGAACAGTGTGAAGCAGCATTGGTACCAGTGACTGTTCTTTTGAATTTGCATGAGGTGTTTCACTTCTAAATATGTTTAGATGTTGTTTGGATTTCAGTTACAGCTATGTGGGAATTTGGACTTGAATCTGAAGTGATCTGAAACACTTGCTTTAATTTCTCAAGTGTTTGATTTCAATATTAGTTGACCTACCTGATACCTAAAACTCTCTTGAAGCATTAGCGATGTATGCCTTTGAAGAAAATATAGTTATCTTACAACACCAACAGAAATTGGGACGTACGCTACAGTTACGGGCCTCCTAAGAAATATTCAGCATTGTACATCATAGCTCCATGTCTTATATGAAACTAAGTAATCATGTTACTCTGTAGGAGATAGTCAAATTTAGTTAGGTTGTCAGCGGGATATAACTGGTCTTAAGAGGGAGCAGGGTTATTGCACTAGTCTTTTATGAGTGCTCTCACTATGTGATAATATTAATTCTTTTAAAACCTAGAACAGACAAGGCCCAGCTGAAAGTGTGATGGCAGCTGTGGAGCTTTGGTACATCAGAAAGTCAGGCCTGTTGTGATAGACACCGGACTACATGGAGAACTTGCCTATATGAGGAAGAGAATGCTAGGTAACCTTGTCCTAATTTATTTTACTACTCTAGAGAGGTTCACATCTTTATTTCACTTTGATGAACTTATGGTGGGCATGAGGTGGGAGGCTAGGTCAAACTTGATAAATTGAAGTAAATATTGTTCCCCTGTACACATAGTATCAGAAAAGTTATGAACCTTCTGTTACACTTCCTAAAGCAGAAATTACACTGGAAATGAGCTCTTCCTTCTTTGCCCAAACAGGTGGAGCCATCTGCGTATTTCAGCAAGATGTGGTACAGTATCTTACAGTGAGGGGGATGATGAGGAGAACAGGAAAGAGAGGGCGAAGAAGGTGGTTGAAAATAAAACTTGTGTACATATACCTTAAATTGAATACTTTTGGCGTGTATAGTCAGTGAAACTGTGACACATCCTTTCTTGCCAATTGGTTTATAAGAAAACATGTGGCTTATATGTTCTATTATTTCTGGATGCAAGATCTGCATTTCAAAGGAGGGAAAAATGCTTTATTTAAAATAATCGTCCAGTGTTCAGTTAAAGACCCCCATTTACTCTCAAAATGAAAAGAGTTTTCTAATTTTCTAATGAAAGTTGTTTCTAATTTGGCAGATTTGGAAACAAATCTTTCTGAAAGTTTTTTTTTTTATGTGTTCTTTGTGTTTTGCTGCAGTACAAGTTCTTAACTTCTTGGTGTTACTGCCTTTTACATGATGAAGGATTTAAGAGGTGAAAGATAAATGTTCACTACAAGCTTTTTTTTATTATACGGTGGCAAAAAAATTGTCTTTTCATAATGTTATCCCTGCCTAAGGAGTTTAGTTAGTGTCGAGTGTACACTCATGAGGAATTCCTTTGAAATTTGTCATAAACCTGCATATTAACTATACTTATTCACTATTCCTGCAAGAGTGCTGTGGAAAAAGTATAAAGGCTTTATTATAATTCACCATTATATATGCATTCGTTACTAGGCAGTGAAAAGTCTGTTCACAAGCGGCTCCCTGCATTCTTTGTTAAAGGTATGTCCTGGTTGTGTGGCTGTTTTGGCTACCTGCTGGGTTAAACCACAAAAAGGTCAATTTGCTGCTATTAAAATAATGAAGAAAATCTAAAACTTGAACCTGCATGGGGTGTCTCCCTGTCTTTGGAAAAAGTATTCACAAGTTAGGGGGAAATACACTGCTCAGGGATTGGAATAAAAAGGAATACTGTTAAGTTAGTGAAAACCTGTAGGCTTGCTGGCAAACAGAGCACTGCCCTGGCCTTACAGTCCCAGGTGTGAGAGGATCAGTATTTGTAAGGAATTTTTTCAGTGCTCAGTTATATGACAGACAAGTCCAACTGAGGCTTGCCAGGACCAGCTGGAAACAGTGCAGGAACTCGTGTTGTATGATGTCAGTCAGTGGCAATTCTAGCAGTGCATGAAATGGATCTCTTGAATTTGAGTAATTCATGAATAAAGCCTCCTCTAGGAAAATGCAACAACTAAGAAAAGCAAAAAATGAATTCAGATTTTTGAATGAAGACTGTTTTTTGAGAATTGTATCGACCTTCCCAATAACTGTGAGTAGAAAAAGCCTAAAACAATGACAGATTGTTTACATTTGAATTTACTGAGTATTGCCTTAAAGCAAAATTGCTTACAGTTATGTAACTTACAGGCGCAATAACAGAATCTAAGATATTAATAGAATGTGTCAGCATGTCCGTAAATCTGCTTTGAAAAGGAAGAGTTCACACTTCTGTTCTAGTATTCAAAATGGGGTATTTTAATTAGTTATGCCAGCCCCTATGCAGAGTGTCACCTATAAATTTCTGAGTTGGGATTGGATGTTTCGTCCAAACAGATACTGGAATTGGTTTTTATTGTCATAGTGTGTGGGATGACACCACCACCAGAGGTCATGAAATTAGTGTTCTCAAGGCTACTTTCCCTTCCAAAATGACAATAGGCTCTGAGAATCCTGTACCAAGAGAACAAAATTCTTTCACGACACACCGTAGCTGTGGAATGGCCACTGTAGTCTGCAAGATCTAAGAAAGCTGAGGAAAAAGTTGCCAAGTCAAATCTTTGAGTGAATTCAATTATTGGTAAAACCTGTTGTTGTTCCTATATTTGCCATCTTTTGAAATGTGTGCTAATGTTTTTTAATAGTTAGTTTTTTGCTGTTCTGGAAAGGTATAGTCTTAACATTCTATTACTTTAGATTCATTTTTCTCCTAAGGGAGTACCAGACATTAATGAAATGTCAATGACTTGCAGTTAAATTCTGTTTCCATATCTAATTAGAACTAAATGGTTAGTGAGGTTAGAGAGACTAAATAAAAGGAACTCAGTTAGTTCACTCTTTCAAATGGTGTTCCTACATTTGCCAAATCAATTTTAATTACATTCATAGAGATATCTGGTTCTTCTGAAGTACAGCTTTGAGTCTTTTTCAGAGTAATGAGAGATTAAATTTGTCTGGCTTTTGCTTTGGTGCTGTTCAGCCAAGTTATACCTTCTGCAAGAACCATATACCTCAAACTGGCTAGGTGAGCTGATAGAAATAAAGAAGCATTTTTCTGGTACCGTCTTGTATAACATCTATGCTTTTTTAATATCACTTCAGATTGTAGTAGAGTAGGCTACTGTCAGATGACTAAAACTGATGGAAAGATTTGTAACCAAAATGAGCATTTGTTTTAACAGTCAACAAGATGAAAAAGGAGTCTGAGTGGGACACGTAAAATGGCTAAGAGAGGAAGTTGGCAAGGCTTTAATAGGCAGGCATTTGCCTGTGATACAGTTTGATTGCATAATTAGCAGGTTTTTGTTATTATGCTAACTGCTACAATCCAATTATGTTGCGGCAATCAGACTTGCTCTAATTTCTCACAACATCGAGAGATGCAAAGGAAGTACCTCATTCACTCAGCCTGCTGCAGAAGTAAATACAGAGAGAGATTCCTCTCAGGAAGCCTCAGTATGAGCTCTAGGTGCTCTGTGGAGATCCAAATGGTGAGAATTATTATCTTAGAGTAGTCTTAGTCTTAGAGTAGAAACCTGAGATACAGAGAACAACTCAAATTCTGTGTCGTGTCCCCCCCCGCCCTATTTTTTGATTGGTGATGAAATAGGGCGTGAATTCCTTTTCATGGGGAAGATTGATTTGGTGTTGCTGTTATTCGGTGTGTTCAGCTTTGCCAATTATTCTATTCTTATACAGTTACATGATTAGTTTTTTCCCACATTTTATCTCTTTTCAGTGACCGTGTGCACTTTAAATGTAGTAGCTTGCTATATGAATGATTACAGGTGTCCACAGTAGTTGGACTTCTGTCATTATTTGTTTCCGAAGGAGGGAGCATTGGATCTCCATTCTTTCTGTTGTAAAGAAAATAACGTAACACATTTCCCATTTTCATACCATAATTTATCCTCTGTAAAAATTCACCCAATTCAGTTTTTCAAGAGGTGGAATTGACGTCAGTGAAATTGTGTAGATTCATATCATTCTAGCTAGTTACTTCTACAACTTTCTGAGGTGTCTTGTGGTTTGGGATGTTTTAGCAAACAGATTTTTTTTATTTGCCTTTCTAGAGCCAAGAGATTTATTGTCTTCTGTGGAATTTAAAATTTCATAAACTGAGAATTGGATGCCAATACGGTCATTCAGTTGTCTCTAGAAATACTTTCACCTCTATGTGGCTGCTGTCTTGCTCAAAAAAACCAGCATAATGTGTTTTACTTCATAGCTGTTTTGGATCTAGCTTGCTGTGTGTATTCATACTGCTTTGTTACTTTAATGAGACATCCAGCCTGTCTCTGGACTGTAATAAGGGATTTATATGATTGGGTAGGATGGCTCAGGAATGCAATATATTGAGAGTTCCCCTATCTGAAATGGAATGAGAGGTTATATTTGGTATTTTGAAGGCTCCCTGAAAATACTTTTCATTGCTCATGCCCTTTGTCAGATTAGAAGATGTCTGAGAAATAACATCTGACCATTCCTAAGGGCTAGGTCTTTAAAGTAACTTTTTGACTAGTTAATTTATTTTCCACTTACGTGATTTAAGAACTAGCTGCATGCCTTTGAAATTCTTCTTCTGTTTTACTTGTGATCAAAATGTAATGATGCAGTTGTTCTTTTCCAGCTGTGATTTCTGCCAGCCTCTCGCTGAGAATGTAATCTAGAACCTCTTGAAACCAAATCTGAGAGTTTTTGTAGTGGTTGTCAGCCTCTGCATCATTTTTCCTAGTCATCTAGATGCACTGTGATTGAACTAATAACTTGAAACAGTGGTCGATACAAAGATATTCCACCAATCTGAGATCAAATGAAGAACTGCTGTATAACAAAGTGGGTTCTATAATTTTGTGTATTGGCAACAGAGTTGTCTGCTACGTTTTCCACTAAGTTCCAGTCACAGTCCCAAAATCACAACAGCAGCAAAGAAATATCTAAAGAAATAATATACAGGTAACATGGATGGTATGGGTTTCAAGTGAGTGTCCACATATGCATGTGGGACCATCCTCTAATGACACTGCAGGAAAGGTAAAGAATAAAACCTTTTCAATATGAATTTATTGTAATGTTTGAATTTGCAGGATTTATGTCTCTAGCTCTTAATGTATGTGAGAATTTTATTTCTTTTCTAACTTTCCATGTGAGAGCAGTCTTACCGACTTCAAATTTGAGTAAGTGGCAGAAGCATTTTTGTGAAGTATCAGAAATATTGTGGGAATGAATATAGGCTGCAGTATTTGGCTGGGTGTTTGTGCTGTATTTTAATGGTGTAACTTCATTAAGTGCATTTGTAATTGTCTAGAAGTTTGGAATTGAACTGCATTATGGAATTAAATTCATGCCTGCTGCTGTACCTTCAATGTTAGTGTTCTACTACTTTGCTAAATAAAAATTTTGGTAATGCTTTTAGGGGATACATTGTCTATATAATTATGCTTTCAAGGACCACTTAGGTCCTTGTAATGGGGAGGGGAGGAATGGAGCTGGTTCAAGTCAGGATATTAAATAGTTATTTTGCTATATTTTGCTAGAGTCATAGTTGCATGCAGGGGAATAGTTAATGATCGGTAATGTTTCCCATCTTCTGCTCTTGCACTTTGCTTTATGTTTACATGAGTTCTCTGAGGAGAATCATTACTTTCATGGCAAACATCTGAAGTACAGCTCTAGGCAGAGGTGGTGAGCTAGTCAGCTAATTGATAAACTAGCACTTGGTAGCAGGCAGGTACCGCTTAAAAGGCTAACCATTTTATCACAGTCTCAGCTAACTGGCGTTACACTGCCAGCAGCCTCCCAGGAGTTGGGCTCCCCTCTGGTCTCTGTGGTCATCCTTCCACATTCTGGTTCAGCAATGGACAGCTAACGCAGGCTAATGCTGTTTTCTTGTACACAGAAGTAATACATAGTAATGTCAAAACTTGTTGCAAGTGCTGGACTGCTATTAGAAACCCTTTTTAAGAGGACAGGAAAAAAAACCCAACATTGCTAAAATTTTGTTCAGCGTATCAGAACTGTTGGTTTTTTTTTTTTTCATTTGTAAGCCATGTCATTAAGGAAGGGCACTCTTATTCTGAAACACTAATGTGAGTTAGTGCTGCTAGAGTCATGATTAAGAATGAGAAAAGAGAGAAAACTAAGGTGTGGGGAGAGTTTTCTGATACATTCAGGATTCCTCTGCTTTAAACACGGAATCAAATTCTAACTAGCTATCATGTAGGAATTCCCAGCTGGCCTAAACAACGTTGGGATTTTATGTGGAAGAGCATAGTAAGTGCTGATAACAAATTTGAGGAGGTAATAAGTAGAGCTAAATTGATAAATTAAGGAATATCAGGCTTGGACGTGTGTTTGAAAGCCAGTAAGGACAAACAAAATTTCACAGTAATGCAACTGAAACAATGGAACACAGAAATCTAACTATTTTGTTGTACAGGGCATATCTATATAAACACATACGACAGTTCTTTGTATGGCTCAGAGGACATTCCATGAGGTAAGGGAAAAGAAAAGATGAATACTGTGAACCTGAGTGTTTTAAACAAACAAAAAAAGGTTGTATTTTACATTTGAGGTATTAATCTTGTTTTGTGCTCAGGAATTTTTCTTCAATGCACCAAACCCCAGCTTTGATTCTTCCTGACCTTAACGTGTGGCAAGTCACAAATGACACTAGCTCTATGCTGTACATAGGGATGAGGCTTAAGATTCTGGTGCTAAGAGAGGTCCAGACTTGCACGGGTCCCCAGGTAACATGATCTGGGAATCATTTGTATCAAGGTGAACTTTCAAAGCAAATCACTAAAGGCGATTGCTTACTGTACTTTGATTTGTGACAAGATCTTGCTCCATGCCAAATATGTTTGTTTGGGTGAGCCCAAGTGGAAAGGTGTGCTCCAGAAGCACACCCAGTGTGTCCAGCTGCTGGTAGGTGCTCTGCCTTGTCGGTCTGGCTAATGTTAGTCTAAATTCAGGTCCTCTGGGATAAGCACAGGATTGATTTCTGGTCCTCAGGCCCAACTGTTTCACTCATCAGATGTCTCCTATTGTGCAACACTACCTGCTGATAACAAATGTCATCCGTGCATGTGTCTCTATTAGCAAGTACTGCAGTTACGCTGTTGGTGTACTTGCAAGCTCCTTACTTTACTTTTCCCACCATTTACAAGCTCTGCTGGAGAGACACTGCTTCTTCAAGAACCTGAATAAAGCTTTCAATGTATCTTTCACTTAGTAGCAAAAGAGAGGGAGAAGGGGGGGAAAAATTACTGAAACTTTTAAAGTGTATTTTTTTTACACAACCAAGTCACTCTTGTACTATTGTAGCTTCCTGCGTGAGAGGAAACTGATTCTGTGCATACATGGATTTTTCATGTTGCTCTCTTGTGCCTCTCCCTCAAGTCCTCAGGTTTAACACATCACAAACATGGAGGTACCACTTTTGTTAAATGATTTTTTTCATGTTAGAAGATGCTAGATATTAAGGCTTTCTTAGTTAAATTATTTGGGATAATTTTTCATTCCAGTGTAAGTAAAGAGGGACTGATATAGTGTGGTGGTCCTGGTGTGTGTGGGAAATTCTTTAAGAGCAGTCTGGCTTTGTATTCTATCAGAGAACAATCTAAAAGCACAGCTATTGACCCTTGGTTTCCAAATATAGAAGGGGAGCTGACCTATTTATGTATAAATTGTGGAAAAAGGAGTAATTCACATGAATATGCAAAGCTGTTGAGGTAAAGAGTCCGAGCCAATAACACTAGCTCATTTGTACTTACCTTCCCTGGAAAAACCAGAGGGAAAACATAGCTATTGTTCATGAGTCTGAACCGTTAACATTAACAACTTAACTTAAAAGAGCTTAAAAGTTTGGGGTTTTTTTTGCACATGAAAACTTGTCCAAATGATTGTTAGTGGAATTCTATGCTAAAGTATTCTTCAGACTAAGGAGGATTTTTGCTATGACCAATTTTGCTGCTCTGCTGGCCATTCCTGTTGATGCCAGGATTCGGAATGCAGTCATGCTGTACATACAGACCTGCTGCTGTGTTATGGGAAGGATGTGTGCAACGAAACTAACTTCGTGCAGGAATTGTCAGGTACAAAGCATGTTTTCTGAATAAAGCAATGATCAATTGGTCTAGCCAGAAAGCGAGATGTCTAGGCATTGTATATGAAAGAAAATAAAATTTAAGAGAAACAGTATTATTGGAGGGAAAGACTGTGGCTTCTTCCCTGAGCTATGCAGGGGCCATCTGTTTTGCCACTATTTTACCATATACTGGTATGTTTGGTAGTAGCAGTATTGTGAATGTTGCTGGATTGTCACAGAAAAATTGGAAGCAATTTTTTCTGGAGGTTGTTTATCTTTAACTCATTTCAGGCTGTTTAGTTAATACTAGCATAAGGTATCATCAGCATACTATAATTATTTCCAAATATCGATAACCTGTGATGAACAGAGCTGTGTTAGATATGGGTTTTACTTCTCTTTCTTTGCTCCATTGTAGAATGAAGAGTAAACATAAATGAAGTGCATTATCTCAGAATCAATAATGCTGTGGACTATGCATAGAAAATAAACAGTATCTGTCTGCCAGGGTTTCGATGGAAGACTCGCGCATGAGATGTAGGAACAAACATTAGTAATTCATTGTATGTGTATGTATTCTGTGCGTGTATATAATACTGAAAAAAATGTTTTAGGTGAAACCTGAAACTAGTATTTGGGCAATGAAATCGTGAGACTTAAAGTCCATTTTCACAGCTGCAATTGTGTCATGGGCAAATTCAGGTCAGGTTGTTGAATTCTTTGTTTTGGAAAATACCCTTTCTGGCTTAGTCCATAAGTAGTTCTGAAAACCTCTCTGATCTCCTGGAAAAGAAGAAATTTCCTAGTCAAATCTGAGATGGAACATAATTTTAGTAGTAGGTGGGAAGTCCTCTATACTAGAAAGTTTTGCATAGAACTTTTATTTCTTGAGTATCATTGAGGTTGCAAATTCTGATGAAACATGTAAAAATAAAAGAATATACTCACAACACATGTCATGATGGGACCGAAGTGATCTGTTGCCAATCACAAAATATATTTTGGAGTCACTGAGGAGAGGTCCTTTGAAGAAATCAGTTTTAGAACCGGGATAAAATGTGAATGATGTGATTAGGAAGTATGAAAGATGAAGAATTTTTATTTATGAGAAAAGTAAAGATACACAGTTTCTTAAATTACTGTGTAAAAGAGTAATAATTTGTGTGTGTTATACCTGTCACTTCATAATTCATTGTATTGTAGAATTAATAGCAAAAAGATGTTTTGGAAAAATTATAGAACATGTTTGCAAAACTATAAAAAGACTAAAAAGAGTGTTGCATAAACTGATGTACCTTCTCAAAGCCTGTTGAGCATTACTGAGCAGTCGTGTATACACAAAACTCAGCAATTAACACTTGATAGATTTCTTGAGGCAAAAAGGCTGGGAGAATGTATTAAGGAAAAATCACTTTGCACATTCCCTAAGCCTATTTAAATAAAATTATGTACTTGCTAATTAATGGTATTTTGAACTGTGAATATGTGTAGGTTTGAAAAAACCCTATGTAATGTGTTAGTGAATTTGCATACCGATTCAAATGAAAGGTTAGTTAATGGTTGAGATTAAATCATCTCATCATGAAGCAATCTTTTTCCTGTTGAAATATATCAAGTAATAAAGATTATATGTGATAAACACTTTTAGTCCTCTTGAACCATGAAAACATCTGTATGGACAAGGTGATTCTTGTGGAAGCTGGGAAAAAGCCATCTCTCATAACTGTAGGTCCTGGGTCAGATTGAGGTCTCATATCTAGTACCTTTTACTTGTAACAAGCGGATACAGGGCTCTGGCTGCAGTGGCTAATATTGGACCGTGGAAATTTGAAACCAACTAACTAGAAATAACAAAACCTTTATTTTCCTTAGCTAACTTTTAAAACCCCCTAAATTCAGTACTATTGTAATTTTTGCTCAAGTGAGGCAAGACTTGTATTCCATTTACAATGGGTAAACTTGCATCATTTGGGATTTCCTTAGGTGACCAACAGTTGCAGAAATTGAATTGCAGTCATTAAAAAAAATAGGCTTTGTATTCCACATCCTTAGAGAGTAGTCACTGAACAACACAATTAGATTGCTTTTGATTTATCCCTGCAAATTTATCACCATCTTTAGTGCATTTGCAATATTCTGCTACTAAAGTCCCTGAACATACACATGAAAAGAAACTTTTTACACAGGATGAGAAATGCTACGCTGTATTTTCAGAGAAAATATACCAGTAAAGCCTTTTTTGCCTTAATGTGCTCTAAGTTAGTCTTTTTTTCTGCCTAATTAACTTTATTAATGTTAAAGACTACAAACTGGCACTTCCTTAATTCAGGGGATCTTAACTGTAATACTTACCTTGGGACCCAGAGGAAATGTATGTTATCATGAATGGTCTGTCAATGTAAGGCAAGGAAGCTGAAGTGCTGTATTTACCTCATTCTTAGTAATGCTTAAGAAAACAAGTTTATCTAAGTTGTAAGCCAGAGATGAAAGAAACACCTGAAACTAGACCTGTTTCTACTGAAAAAGAAATGAACAGATGAGGGAGAAAAATAACTCCATGTAGCTTTACTGTGTTTTTCTTTTGGCTCTTTGCATTTTCTTCCGAGAGGATTACAAGCTGGAGAAGACAGCTACACTTCCTAGTCTTGTGTGAGAGGCCCAGGAGCAGCTGATGTGAGTTGGGGAAGTTGCTCTTTTCTGCAGGAGCATCTGGCTTAGTGCACCTACAGCTGAGCTGCCTCTGGGGGGTCTGTGTGCTTTTGTTGCTGTCACTGTTGTTAGTGCAGCTTTGTGCAGTACGTCTGCAGTATCTAGTAACTAGTAGGGGTGAAGCCGTGACAGCACTGAACTCAGCATGGGTAACAGCCTGAACATGTACTTGAACTCTTACATTGATTTTTGCAGCTAAGATGACCTCTCAGTTTTTGAACTGTATTTAGTATTTTAAAGCTGGTTTAGGTGACTTTAGGGACAGGACTTTGTGTCTAACATGCAGTGAACCTCTCCTGTCCTTCTGCTGCCCTTACCCCTTAGGCCCATTACCCTGTTTGCCAGCACTGTGCAGACATCTCGGCTGCTGTAGTGCAGCTCAGGCAGTGCTGGGGGCCTGCTGTTAGGCTGTTCCATCAAGCCGCAGGTGACTATTCTGAAGCCAGGTTGGAAATTTCCACTTGAGCTGAAATCGCTGCAGTGATACCAGCTCACCCATTGGTCGTGTTGGTTACACTGCAGAGTGCAGGTTAATTGCATCTCTTGATTTTAATTATTATTGACATGCTATGTAAGAGCATGTTTTCGTACCACCTATTTCTGTAAGGTCTATCTGAATAACTAATACACAATGTGATAAACTGTAAACTGTTTTGTTCATCAAACTTTGTGTCAGATGCAATTAAGTCCTGTGATATGTGTTAGAACCATGTTTGCTAAAGTTCGCTGAAGTTTTCTTAAAGCATTAAAGTTTAGATGGTAATGCTAAGAATGAAAGAACTGTATAGTAAGATGGAACGGCATGATAAGAAATCCTTGCTTAACACCTTGAATACCCCTGGCTACAAGACAGAACAAGCCCGGCAACAAGACAACACAAGCCCTGAGGTAGAAGGGGAGGGGGGAGCGGAGTAGATTGCAGTTGGAAGATTCGAAAGAAGGCGCGAGTGAAAACGGATTGTGATTGGAGAAACTGAGGACTGACGAGAAGTATAAAGAGAGGACTGAAAGACTGTTAAGTTGCCGGCCGTTGGTGGAGCAGGAGACTCCCCGACCGCCCAGCGCTGTTTTGCTTACTTGTCGCTTGCTTTAATAAATCAAAAATTTCTAATTGACTAGTCTCTGTCACTCAATTGGACAGGTAAATTATAACACACAGCATATGAAAGATCCATATTGCAGAATATCTTCCAAGATACCGTATAATAATTAGGTTTTAAAACTTTCTTTCTAAACTAGAAAAACGAAAAGTGATTGAAAGTATTGAATAGATGGTTTCTAGAGGACATACAACTGTGCAGTACTTCATAATATTTTGTAAAGATTAATGCTTTGTTTACAGTTCTTACTTGAAATATATTTTCTTCCCTGGGAGAAGAAAGGGAGGGCTGCTCATTTTCTTTTGGGCAGCTTGGACAAAAGCTAGAGATGAAGAACAAGGTCATTGAAAGCCCTCTTTTTATTTCCTAGCCCTCTCTGAACTGAGAATAGGCATTTAATGGCTAGTGAGTTGCACAGTTGTCATATTACTGGAGGTAAAATCTCTAAGGACAGTTTACTACTTCCTTATTGTCTTTTCAATCACAAAAGGAGAACACAATTGCCTTCTAGAGTCCAGTCTTGCAATCTCTTCTGTTCCCTGTGTCTCCTCCTTAACAAGTATGGCATTGACATTGACCTGGAGCACCCAGACTGACAGTAGAGCATGAGTAGAGAAGGCTTGGATTTTTTTTCTGATAGTTCATGGAGAAGATATAAAGGGGCAGGTGTTATGCTTGGTTACTCGTGTTTCTTCCCAATAATCCCAGTGCCTCTTTACTATTTATAGGGTTGCTTCATTCTCTGATAGGCAGCACTCTGTCAGCTGCTAATGTCTTCAAGGTGATGTGAAGTATCTTTGGTATCTTCTTTTTTCTTGGCTTACCGTGTGCATCTGCTAAGCTATTAGTATGCATGCCTCTAAAAGGCATTGTTTATTTTCGTAGTGAACAAGTGTGTATTGGAAAAATGCAGATCTACTTTTACCCATTTTTCTATAATTTGCAATGCATAACTTGTAATGAACATGAAATGCTGAATTTTATAAGCTTCATGTCAGTCATGTAAGTACTAGTAGAAAGGTGAACTACAGTTTTAGAGGTTCTTCAGCACATGACTGCTTTCCTGAGTGTGTCAGATTTTACTGAACTAGAATGTTCATTCTGATTGCTGTTGTATTGTTCTGAAATAGTGCTTAGTTTTTCCGCATTGTTTTATGCTTGTTTCTATAATGAGATAAAGATCTTACACATAGATGTGTGTACCTGTATTTGTCTCTAAAACCTTTAACTAAAGTGAATTACTGAAGTGTAGTTCAGTGTATGCTACTCTTTTCTTTTTTAATAACTTGTAAGAATTGTAGCTGCTGTTTCAGTCAGCTGGATTAAACGTATCCTGTCTTCATCTCAGAACAAGTGAGTTATTTCTTTATGCTAACTACGAAGGCCAAATGAGATCTTAACAGCCCAAGTACCACAGATTGCAGTTTTGCTGTGGGTGTTCAGAGCAATCATCGTTTTTAGACTTATAAGTACGGCAGAATCTTTCTGGTAATTTCCAGCCCAAAAGAGTACGTAGGCACTATGTGCAGCCATGTTTGCATGCCCTCCTGCCCCAAAAAATAGGTAATGCCTTTTTTCTGTATGTGGGAGTGATTTTATCCATTTGAGACAGTTATGGCCACTTCTATATTGTATTATTCATAGTGTTTCATGCAAATATTCTCTTCTACTTGATGAAACTTCTTCTGTACATCTACTGCTAAGAACACGCATAAGCCTGCCTTTAATTAAGCTGGATGGATAATCCCTTAGCATTCTTCTATCATTTTGTACTCTGTCCTTAATAAAGTATACGTATTTAATTTTACATTATATCAGTTATTTCAATTGAAATGTCAAGTTATCTTGATTATTGACCACACATGTGCCAATATTTTTGTTGTGCTTTATTAAGGACAGTGATTTGGTAGGAAAAGCAGTCAACTCTCAATTGGCTTTCAAATCCTTATGAATCAAGCTTCAAAAATCCCTCAGTTTATTTAAGATGTATACCTGAGAAAAGGCTGTCACCTCTCAGTCTGCTTACATCTCTTTCCAGTGTGTAAATAGCTGAAGTTTGTGGGGGGCACAGGATGGAGTTTGATGGTTTTCAAAGAGTGGAGAGAATTAAATAAGGATATTGGTGAAGATTATGTCTCTCTTTGCTTTTTCCTCAACCAGATCTAGGATTTTCAGAGTTTGGCCATTGCTGCCTTACTGCTTTTCCTGCTCAAATCAGCGGTTACCAACTCCAGTGGAAGTAGAGTTAGGGTAATGCTAGCCTCTACGGAAAGGGTCTGCTGTGCTCCTCTGATTCTAGAATGGTTGGATAACTGAATAGGAGTGAATCATAGTAGTGTTAGGGCTATACAGTACCTGTTTCCGTGGCTGCATGAGAGTTTTATGCTAATTACTTGTTTTGGGGCATGATTTTGTCTCCCAGGAAACACTAGTTTCCATTTGTCCATTTTGTTCTCTCTCATAATGTTTCTGCTTCAGGTATTTTAAGTGATACAGCTGGAAAATTAGAAGATATTTAACTTTCTCTCTGACGTTTAAATTGTGGAAAGTACTCCTTTGGGTGATTTTCTTTATGTAGCTGGCTTGCCTATACATTGTCTTCTCAAGACAGATTATTTTAATTTTTCTCTCACTTGCCTTTTTGTTTTAAATCGGAATATTCTACTGAGTAAATGATCTCTATTGGTGTCTACATGTAACCAGAACACTTCATTTATAATGTTAGCTCAATGAAATGGAAAGTAGTTGAGGTTCTTATTCTTTTTTATCTGGGGTGTTGTGTGTTGTGTAGGGTTTTTTTGTTTGGTTTTCTTTGTTGGTGTTTTGGTTTTTTTTTTTTTTAGAGGTGTTATTCTAGGAATTCCAAAACACACTTTCAAGAACGAACAATATGTTGATGGAGATGTTTTGGTAGGCAAAGTGAGAATAGAGTGAAGTCTGGCAACATGTTTATTCTTAGCACTGCCTGTGTGCTGCACATGTGTTCAGAGAATAAGTATAAATCAGAGGAGTCTCTTGGGTAGCGATGTCACCTCAATCAGTGCATACTCTGTCCTCTGAGGATTATAATCTGGAAAGTTTTCATTCAAAATTGGAATTCTTACTTGTTTATCTGATCTAGAAGAGGCTGTCAAATAACTTCATCTGCTTTGTTTTAGCATGCTGGAGCAGTATTTTTCTGACTATGTTTTCTCTGTTAAAAAAAAAAATTCTTTGTGCGTCTTTCAATTTGAAATCTTGTGTGACGAGGATGTAGAATAGGAAGGTATCCAATATGGGGTTTTTTTTATGCTTAAGGAAAAAAAATGCTAGAAACAACTCTTATCCCACTTCAAATTAACTCTTTTTGCTAAAGAATAATAGAATATTATGTTCTTAGTTGGATTTGAGGCCTTTTATTTGTTTTACACTTTTATCATCTGACTGTAAATGCATTATCTTTTTTGGTAAGTGTAATATCCTTCTATTTTATTTAAAATTTAATAAACTGAGGGCTCTGTAACTGTTATTGTGCGAAGAGGATTTGCTATATGGTACTTTGTGTTAAGAACGTATTTTTATTATTGATGGTAGTACTGAACATAGATTATTGCTTCTTCTATTAGCATAGCTAGTCTTTTGTCTTATTATTTCTTTCTATGACTTTCTGGTGTTACTAAATTTCCAAACTTTCAATTTTTATTCATCTTTATCTAAAAGAAGATTAAAAAAAAAAATCAGTGTAGTAACTTTCAAGTCAGCCTTTCTCTTATCAGTCAGCTTGTCCTAACCTGGCATAGTCCCAAAGATCATGGGTGCTATTAAACAGTAATAGAAACATTCAACGTAGCCTTGTTAAAGGCTAATCTATCATCTTCCTATCAACTAGACTGAGTTTACCATGCCCTGTTGGCAACTTCAGTCTTTCTTAAATTCTTCTTTCCTCTCATTGAGGAGTAATTTGGGGGTAATGCAGTAAGAATGATATTCCTGGAGTGATTTATTTCTGTAGTCTGTCTTTTTATGGGTGAGTACTCGTATGATATGTGTGCACAGGTGTGTGTGTTAGAAGTATGGCTTTAAGATTTCTATTGTTTCATCTGCTGCTCTTGATACTTTTTTTATTGTCCTTTTTATTTAACAGTCTGATTACTTTCTACTAAGTTCTTGGGGGCTTGCTTACGTTATCATCTATATTCACATTTCCCTGTGCCATGGCCTATAAAACTGCTGTCTTGCTTTTTTTCATCTGCTTGAGTCTGACCTGCATATTTAGGATAAAAAATGGAGCATTCATCTGCATTTTGCTGCTCCTCAGTTTTCTTCTGTGCCTGCTCTTTCCTTCTTTTTAGCTTTATCCCATTGTTGTACTTTGAAGCTTGGAGCAGATACATATTTTGGAATTCTTTTGAATTTTTTCACATTAATTTTGGAGGAAGAAAGAATGTAATTTGCTCTTCAGTGTTTGAATGCCAGCTCGCACACTTGAAGAAGCTGAGATGAATTTCTCTGAACAGGCCTTAGAATCTTAGAATCTGAATGACTTAAATTCCACTGGGGACAGTTGGTTTGAAAAGCAATGGATTTTGCAGCCTCCCACTCAGACATTAAACTTGCCCAGACAGTTGAAGGAGCTCACCATGTTAACAAAGATGTAGCATAAGAAATGTGCTCCAGGACATGTTCTTTGTTTCTTTATTCAAGGATTTTGGGCCTATATATCCTAGTTGCATGGGAAAATCATGACATTTCTTCTCAGTCAGAGAAGGAATCTATACATCCTTTCATTAGAAAAACTTATGTCTCTTTTCCCCTCTCAGATGGGGGCGGGGGGGGGGGGGGGCCGGGGACGCAATGGGACGTGAAACTTGAAAGCATTTTCTACAGTCAGAATAAAATAATAGGTTTTGTGTGGATTGGCAGTAATTGCATATTTCATCAAGAACGACTAAGAAAAGCTTCACAGCTTGGCCCTGGGGAAGAACAAGGGCTTGTATAGACTAGATTTCTGAAATTTCTCCTGTAGTCCACCATGACCTCCATCTCTTGCCCCTGAGGGAACTCTTATGTTCATGTGTCAATCAAGAGACTCCTGAACCCTTTTGACATCTTAGTGCTCTTTTCTCCTACAATTTCTCACAATTCAGGATAATCTTTACTGCTTCTTACTGTTATTCACTTATATATCTGATTTGCAGTTTTAGCACTTGTCAGAATTATCTGACAATACAGGGTGACAGAATGCTTTGAAACAGCACTACTGGTATAAAATCATTGAGAGCTAAAGAATAGTGCCACTTTGGACACTTATTTTCAAATAAATTTCTTGTGCCTGTATGGGTTCTAAAATAAAGTTTCTTAATGTGGGAATAAAAAGGCATAAATAGTATTTCTCCTGAAGATGTGGTTATGAAATCCATCATCATCTCTTGTGCTCAAATATCCTGCCTTTAATTGCATTTCTGAAAATAACAGAGTAAACAAAAATTGTTTATTTGTGTAACAGGAATGTGATTAATATGTATGATGATGGTACCTGGGGCACAAAAAAAATATCCCCTTTTTCCTCAACTAAACTGATCCTTGATCAAGAGGATCAAAAAAACCCCAACAAATAAATTACTTCATCACTGAAGGAGGAAGATATGGGAACCCCATTGCATAAAATGATGTGATGCTAAGTCACTTTTGAGAATACAACTATCTTTTCAATGTTGCTACATGAGGACTTCCTTTTGGCTGTTGTCTACTCTCTTGCAACTCCTTCATACGGTAAAATTGAAGACTTTTATACTTACATTGGAGTCTATCTTCTGTGATAGTGTACTTGAGGAAATCAAATCTTGGGGCAACTTACATAGGTTCCATCACCTCTTTTTGTTCAGTGATCTCCCACTGGGGAGGAAAGCAAAAAGCTTTGAAACCACAACAGAAATATGTCTGTAACTGGTGATAGTTCTTGAAGACCAGATTTCTTAGCTGGTTCTACTGAACAACATGTTTTCTTCACAAGCTTGAGGTGGCTAAGAAGCCAGAAATAGCTTCACGTGTATGTTCTTGTACCTTAATTGGTATGTTCCTGTACCTTATATCTGAGTTCTGTGAATTTTTAGCAGCAGGATTTTGTCTGAATTGCCTATTTTTGTGTATGTAGCATTTTCCTTCTTATTATAAATAAGTAGATGCAGTTTTTTCAAACACTTGATTTTTTTCATACCCCAAAATTACCAAAGTAATCAAAAGCTTTTTCATGAAGTATTTTCTTCTTTTCAGATGAACATAACTTCCTTCCCTTTTGCTAGAAGTTAACAAGATTAAGGGAATAAGCAGACGTTTTGAATTGTTTTGCAGAACTATAAAAAGCATATACTTACATTTTCAAACACATTTTCTTAAGGTCTTTACAGATACTATATTTGAAATGATAAAAGGATTTATTAGCCCAGACTAGGCTTTAGGAAGCAGTAATGCTCTTTAAAGCTTAAAGTTTGTTGTTCTTTTTCTTCATAATTCAGCCTTTAGCCAATTAGTGGTTTAATTCTCAGTACTGTTGAAAAGACATCTGACATGTCAGGGCAGTGTGTGTTCAATATAAAATACGATTTTAATGAGGGCAATCCTGATTTTGTTGCAGATAGGAGAATTTCCTGTTTATAAAAATGATTGTTGCCTGAATTCAGTTCATTTGAGTTTCAACCCGTAAAATTATACTCATGTGGTAAATATTAATGTAACTTGTGAACATCTTTTGCTGTCATAACTAGGGCTTGCAGTAGGCAGCCCAGATGACTGTACTGGAGAGAATTCTTTTCCGTGTGCATCAAGTACAGTGTGTATAGCCTTTGGTGAATACAGCCTTCAGTGGCTTTTTCAGGAGCTCAGAAATCAGGATCTCTCTTTGGGGTAGTTGGGTATGAAAGCAAATTTGGCCTGTGATTTGGACAAAAAGAAGACGATAAGGATGGGAGAAAATTGTCTAATGTGGCTATATGAGAACAATTGGGAGCTCCTTGGAGTGCAGTAGGCAGGGAGGTGCTTTCCTCTTTCAAACTGGAAATGTAAGCTGCCTTTTTGTTTCTCCCTCTTCTTATTTCCTTGTTGTAACTTAAGCATTGCATGTCACCACAATGATTCCTTCAGTCCTTCGTCCATCCACTTCGGATGCAACATATCGCTTGCCCTTCTGCAGTGCGGAAGAGACCAGGTGTGGACACAGATCATTAATGGACTAGTAACACCTTTCCTTTGACCTTTTTGTGGGTTACCATTTGAAACTGTGAATTGGACAAGGTTGTTGCCCACTTCCAGTCTTTGTAAAAGATGGGGGATAACAGATCTGATAAAAAATGGTCCTTGAAGCAGATATGCTGTCATGCCTCTGTCACTTCTGGCTCAAGTGATTGTCAGGTCCTTCGGTTTGCTGAAATCAAAGCACAAATATCTGCAGCAGATAAAGGCAGGATCTCATTCAAGGATACCAGCTTCTTTTGAAGAGGAGGATTAGGGTGATTGGGAATAAAGAGAGGCTCAGGATATGGCAGGAGGAAAGTTTCTGTTTCTGGGAGCGAGGAGGCTGATAGATGTATAATTGGAAAGACTGGAGGAGTAGCAGCAATGGGAAGCCAACACAGAAGGGAGGCAGAAGGAGGGCTGGTTGTAGTTGGAGGAAAGTGGAAAGAAAAAACACTGATGTAAGAGACAGTCATCTACCTTACAAAGTGACTGAAGAAAAGGGACACAACCCATTTTTAAGAGGAAGCAATAAATGTCCTTGGAGTCTTTCAAGTGGGTGACATGAAGTGACAATTAATGTTGTACAGAATGAGTATTTATTTGCCCGTACATATGTGCTGGAAATGTAACTTAGCTCATCATTTGGAAGATGCTAAGATTGATAGGAGCAAGGGACCAACTTTAAGTGACTTTAAATATAGAAGCTATTTAAAAATACTTTATGTGTAGTATTGGCACTTAAAACAGACTGTATAAGAACAACAAATTCTTTGCCACTGATTAACTAGTGGAACGTAATGATATTACTTATGCTCTTAAGCACCTTTATATTGACACTATTTAATTTTCACAAGGATGGTTTAAAACTTGCTGTGGGCTGTGGAATTGACAACAATACTGTAATATGCTTTAGTTTTCTTGTTTAGTAGACAGAAAATGACAATGTGAGTAATTTTTATCATAAGCTGCTGTAACACGTGGGAAAGATGTGGAGAGAAATACGTGTGAACTTTCCAGAAACAAGGCTTCGTTTAGCCATTATTTAACAAGCAAAGGTGTGGGATGCCATCTAGAGGGACCTGGACAAGTTTTGAGAAGTGGGTCCATGTGAACCTCATGAGGTTTAACAAGGCAAGTCTGGACCTGACTAAACCAGATATAAATGTGTGGTTTTATCAGGGCTTCTTCAATGAGTCCTAGAAGAAGCTGGATTAGCAGCCCAGTAGCTTGGCAACATTTTCACAAAACACCATCTCCAACTTGCAGCCAAGACACACTATGCAAAGCATTACAATAGCAACCTCTGTTTTAAAGAGTACACAAGACTATAGTCAAAACATTGCAGTGTTCCACTCTGAAAACCTTTGTGACTATAGGAATGTAAAATTTCTGGCATTCCAGAGTAAAGGTTCTGGTGTGTACCCTTTTTTGTATTGATCTATCACATTTTGTTTCTATTAATATTGAGTTATTGTTTCTGTTAGTTTTTTTGATAGTAGTCATGACAGTGATATCTTCAGTTTTAGAAAATCATGCTTGTAGAAATGGTGCTGTGCAGTCCTGTAATCTAACCTGATGATCCTGAGACAATGTACAATGCTCTCTTCTGAAACTTCCATATAAGCTTCATAAGTTCTCATATTCTAGTTCTTAAAATTCAACTTTTATTTAGCAAACTGACAACTTTGCTCTGACATTCATAGCTCTCCTCGTTGTAAACAACTGTATCGCCCTGTGTTAAGTCCTGTACAAAAAAAGTAAACCAGCTTTAAAAATTGGTGTTATTTTATTTACATGAGTGACATGGATCCCTGGATACTCAGTTCTTATTATATTTATGATATTTTTTGATATGACTCATGAAAGTCTCTGAAAGTATTTTCAAATGGTTACCTTTCTGGAGAAACACTGTAGATTTAATGCCAATATTAACAAAAAAAATCTATTTGTATTGCACAGAATGAAGGGGGATGATCTTGATCAAATAGTTGTGACAGTCTTCAGTGTAGAATAGGATAGAATGCATGTAAGTGAAGAAAGATTTTTGGGGTGGAATTTGTATCGTTTATTCAGTATTAATACTGAAGATGCTGCGGGAAGGAAATAAATTGTGCAGACAGAGCTGTAGGAGAACTTGTAGAACTGGAGCTCTGTCTTGCATGACTCACTTGAGCAATATGTGTAATCATAGGATGTGCTTGCTTGGGAGATTCCTGCCACCTAGTCAGCTACATTGCGCTCATGACAGCGGAGGCTTCTTCAGGGTATGCTGAAGACCTAGAACAGACTGAAAATAACTTTTCTTAAATAGTTCAGACCATGAATATTCATAGAAGATAACAGCTTTTTTCGTTGCTACTGTATTAATTCTTCAAACCTAATACGTTGAAGTCACTAGTTTCAGTTTTCAAGTTACGCATATTAAAAAACCCCACATCTTTAGAAATGTTAAGCAGGAAGCCAGCTAGAATTTTTGTGTCTGGTTGATTCTTTCTGCTTGTAATACAAGGCTTTAAGACAGAGTCAAATTCATTTGAAGAGAAGGTTTTGAATCTGTGATAGGATAAATGTAGTTTGTCCACTGTTTAATTTCATATTTTGCAGGAATGTGTGTGGAGTTTTTGCCCAGTGTTTATGGTTTTATCTATGTAGCCATTGAGATAGTCTGTTTGTATGTACGCGCTGCAGGTAGCACTGTATGTGTCCTAAAGCAGTGAGGCAATTTCTCTTTCCTCCCATCTGATATGAAGCAGTGTACCTGACACCAATTAGATTAATTGAACATGTGCCTTAATTAACTCATAATACTCCTGTTTATTCACAGAAGAAGGTAATTAGTCAGCAGGAATTTGGATCTCTTAATTTAAGCAGGTGTCTGGCAAGACCCCTGGTGTCAGCACTTGACAGGTTCTGCCCAAGAAGCGGACTGCTGGTAACAGCACAGGGAGTGATTGGAAGGGACTGTGCCTACTGAGAATGTCACTGAATCCTAACAAATGGTCCCTCTGGCCATCTGGATCCTGACAGAAGAGTGGGGAGAGATCAGGTGTAACCAAGGATGGCAGACAAAGGTGGCCTGGCAAAACAGTTGTTGCAAAAAAATTCTGGAAGGAAGGAAGACCTTCTTTAGCGATAATTTTGCACTATCAGTGATAAAGAAAGGCTGTATAGAGAAGTTAAGGGAGAAGAGCCTTTTTTGAATGTTTTTTGCTACAAAACCTCTTAGTCCAAACAGTCTTGTGGTGTGTAAACACAGGCCCCATATGGCCTCTGCCAGAGTTTCCTTTTGCTCCTCTGCTGCTTTGCACTGTGCAGTTTCTAGATGAGGAAAATAGGTTTCAGTCAAGTGGTGTGACTTGTTTTTTATAAAGCAGTTTAGGAATCTGTGGGATGGAAAGGTGTGATCTGTCTTAATCATTGTTTTTCCTGTATACAGGATATACATACATACATATATGATTATCACAGTGTAACTGTACTTTTAAAGATGATACTTTCCAGAAAATGGCTTAATGTAAGGACAGAAATACGATTTTTGGCCACTACTCAAATAAGTATTCTTGTCTAACATATATGAGCTATAATTGTTTTCCCTATAAATCTAGGTTTTTCATTTGTAATACATACTGCCTAATTACATGTTGTGAGTCAGCTACTGTGACCTGCAGTTGTGGGAAATCCTTAAGTTGAATTTGTAATGGAAGAAACTGTACTGTAGGATGTGTATGTGGGATTACTAGTTCTGAAAATGACATCGCTGTTTATAGCAGAAAGAGTGGAAAAACAATGTAAACCTATGTGGAAGGGTTTTTCTAAACCAGAATTCTAAGGTATTTCTTTCTCTGTGACTCTTGGTTTGTTTTTTTTTTTCCCCCCTTATGAAACAGTCTCAAGTAGTTGCCTTTATTCTTGCTTGCTCATTCTTGTTAACGTTTGAGATGTTTTCCTGATTCTTAAAATGACACTTGAGTGAGGTGTTACCACCTTGACTGACAGCTGTTACTCAATTAGATCAGTATTTAAAAGTAGCCTTTCATAATACACTGTTCAAGCAGCTCTGCTTTTGTAACTGCACAATCATCCATGTGAACTGTACTGAAACCAGTTATAAACCAATAACAGAAGAATGGGTTGTCACTGCTTGATTTTGTTACTAGTAAGTGGTGGTAAGGTGTTAAGTTCAACCATGCAGGGATAGAAATGATGTACAAAATATGATTTGCCTGCTACGAATTTACCTTTCTCTCTTAAACTGCCAGAAATGTCAATAACAGCAGTGCCAATAGCATCAAATCTGATTTAGTGGGCCCTTATTCTATTATTAGTGCTCCCTTAATTTAACATCTGTTTTTGAGGTAGCATAGCAGTTCTCAAGACAATTGTAATGCATATGCATTTTTGGAGTATTTTGAAGAATCAAATTCTAAAATTAAAAGTTCTGTTCAACAGTGTATCTATGAATGTTTCTACTTTTTCACCAGGCTATGGAAGCTACATATTCAGCTTTATTCAAGGGAAATAAAGACATAAATACCTCTGTTTATATCACCTAATGATCACTGCTAAAATCATCAAGTGACTGACTTGGAGTAAAAAGATATCCTCGATTCCATGGTTTTTACCAAGACCTCAAAAGCAAGGACAAAAAGTACATTTGTGTTTGCATGTTCATACTTTTAAAGCCTTTATATATGATAGAAAGAATGATTCAAAGAATGATAGCATTTAAAAAAAGTTGTTGTTATTAATAGTTGTTAAATACTCATTATTAGATTTCTCACAGCATCCAGCCTCAAAAATAACTTTGGGGTTTTTTTGGCTAACTAATTGACTGGATTGGATCATAGCACAGTAAAGTTAGGAGGCTTGAGGAATGTATGGAATAGGATGTGGCATTTTGGAATGACTAGGATCACAGCAGTCTCCATTTCTTAGGCATTAATAAAATACCTTTTTGAATGTTGGATTTGTAGAGTTGAGGAAATTGTTCAAAGAAGTTATGGAAACCATTGTAACTTGCAAACTATGTAGGAAACCTGTTAGTTTTTCAAAGATGCTTTAATGTCTTTGCTATTTCTTTGCAGCAAACTTGTGTAGTTGCTTCATTTACGAAAATTAAGTTCTTGTTATATTTAGGGTAAGATAATATCCCCGATATCAACAGGAATCCTGTGGGAAAATCTTATTACTAGCATTTCCTTTGGGTAATATTTTATTCCACATAATGATGAAATAGGTCTTTTTGTATTCTCTAGGGTAATTCAGAAACATCTGCTTCACATTAGCTCCTCAAAGTACTTTGTTTAAAAGAAACATATTAAAGAAACCTTTCACAGCTCTTAGTAGACCAACTGCTTCTTACTTAGTCCTGGGCTAAGTGCTTTCCAATATGAATGATTGCTCTAGCAGCAAGGACAGTTAGAACACCATCCTGCAATAAAACAGCACCCAATCCTATTTGCAGAGTATTAATGGTCTGCTTTCCCAGCATGTTATGATCCAGATAATGCAAAATGAGCTTCTACTAAGAGTTCCTTGAATTTTATAATGTTTTATTATACCTCTGTCTTTTTGCAGACATCACTCACTGCCATAACTGAATGAATCAGAGACACCAGAAATTTTGCAAAGGTGTACGATGATCCCCAGATCTTTGTGATTCTTGTTTCCCGAGTTAATAGTAATTTTATTCTTCATCAGTGTTGCTCTTATCTTGCCTCCTTTGTTTTTCAGGCAGAAAAGCTTCTGAATTTTTATTCAATGATTTTCATCGTTCAATCTGAAACTATCTTCAGAAGATAACACTGAGAGCTATTTTTAGTAACCTCCCTGTCGGGTCTTATTCCATTACCACAGTTTCACTAGTATTCAGGCTGATTTTTTTCTATCTTATATCTGTCCTATATTGCTTGTTTCAGGGCAGAACTAAATTTATAGCTGTCCTTTTACCCTATTATCCCAGACCTGATTTCTTCACTGCAAAATTCTCGCAGTACTACAGTATGAGAGAGGCTCTGCCCCACACAAGCGCCACAGCTGCCTGTCGTTCCTTGGGGATGTGGAGCCTGTGCAGCTTCATGCATCAACAGGCCCATTACTTTGTAGTGACCAATAAGAACCACTGAAGCAGGGTCAGAAATTAAGATAGTTTTATAGATAATGACCCTTTCATGGAGGAGGGTCAGACTACTTTTCTGTCTATACATTGATAACATTTCTGGACTAAGTTGTTTGGTTTTTTTTATTATAACAAGAAAATAAACAAAAATGTGTGGTACATGACAGCCTTTTAAATGTATCCAGGCAACTAAAAATGCAGCACCCAGGATGGCTTTCTGAATTGCACTCAAGATAAGTGTTCTCTCCTTTAGACATTTTAGGACTGTTATTAAACACCAGCTTGCCTCTTCATAAGACTAAAAATTTCAATTCTGCTGTCTTAATTCACAAGTTCTGTATGTTAGGGTTTTTTTATGTCATTCCTCCATCGCTGAGATGAAGCTGTCTTCCTTGGCAGATTCAGCGGAGTTTAAAGTAATGTTAATTTTCGTATATATAAAAAAATATAAAACTGAATTCTCCTGTTATAATTCTCTAAATAACAGGTAATCTCCATTTTATAGTTGATCGCTTTGGATTTTTTGCATGTTCAATCCCTATTAGAGGTTGAGCTTATGTTTTGTCACACCGTATGCCTAACGGTTCTATACTTCCTCTCGCTGCTGGCATAAAGTAATGAGCAGTTGTCTCTGCTGTACGTACCGCGACAAATTCTTCAGTTGTAGATTTACTTCCACTGTTTTGCTCCTGCGTCCTTTTATGTAGGTACAGTAATATATGCTCTCATACATGTTAGCATGTTGCACATTTTATGACTTATTGCTAAACTGATACACAAGTTTTACCTTTTTGATGTGGGTACAATCTTTGAAATAACCATTTCGTTTTCTGTTCCTACAAATGCTTACCTTGCTAATGCACAAAACTGGTGTCTTGGTGTATGCATATGTAAAATACTTTAGTTTCATGAAAATTTTTATTCCTGTGTATAAGAAAGTGAGCAGATAGTTCAGCCCTATGATTTATTTTTACTTTTTTTCCCACTGGGAATGAAAATTAAAGCAACAAAGGAGTGAAACTATATTTTTTGAATTTAAAGTGTGTGTGTGTGGGGGGGTCTGCTTTAATTTAATCTTTCTGAAACTGCTGATAGAACAAAATGGTGTCACACCTGACTGTTAGTAATGAAATTTGGAATGTTTATTGCACATCCAAAAAGCAGCTTATCTTTTGTGATATGTGCCAAGATTTCTATGGTAACTTACACAACTTTCCTGAATTTTAGTATGCTTTTATTTCATGCATGCTCCATTGCCATTTGGAATCGATTGGGAGTGTTTTTCTTCACCTTAGTGTGATTTGTCGCTATGTAAGCACACATGTGGCATTAACAAATGCGTATATAGCTATGATGTAGTGCGTTTTGTGATAAGTTATAGGTTCAGAGAAAAGTTTACCTGTTTGCTTTAGTAGCATAATTGTAAGGGATTTTATGTTGTCATTGTTGTTCTGATGTAAGCAGTCAGATTCTTTTTTTTTTTTCTCTTTTGCTAGGTGTGCATGTTTCAGTTGGTCTAATAGCATGTTGGTGATGAAGTTCATAGTTTATTTTGTTTTTGTAAAGTCATACTTCAGTATAAATTTGCTTTAAAATAAATATTTCGAGTAAATCTTAGATCTTCACACTTTAAATGCAGAGTTTGTCATTTTATGGAATTGAATGTTAAATGTAAATCTTCTAAGATTCCCTCTCTGAAAAATATTCATAAAAGTCTTGTCTCTTATATGAATTGGATTGTAATTTGATTCTGTTTGACCATTTTGAAGTCAGTAAAGATTCGACTTCATGTTTATTATATCCGCAAGGATTTGCATCAGTTTACTTCCTACTTGTTTCACATCCTACTGGAAAACCAAGTGACTTTCCTCAGCCTTATAAATAACAGAAGATTGTGAAGATACATATAAGGCAAAATAATGCACTGATCTTTGACTATCTTGTTACACAGAAACATCTGTCGTATTTTAATCGGAGAACAATAGAAAATAGGTCAGTATTGTATGCATGTAATTTGTTTTCAGAACTTTAGAATGTTGAGTGGTAAATATCAATGTATTTGATCCACAGTACTTACATAAACTCATCAACATAAGAGCTAGTTTCCCTAATGCTGTTTTATGAGTCTTCACAGCATGCATCTAATACATGAACAGACTTTGAGATACGTGGAGTCTGAAGTCCCATGATACTGAATGAGTTGTCCAAATAATTCTGACAGAAAAGGAAAGTGAATTATGCATTTCGCATGCCATAATCAAAATCCATGATTTTGCATGATTATTTTACAGCCTTCTGTCTGCACTGTAGACCTATGCGCAACACTGCTATTGTGAACGGAAATGGGAAGCGTTTACCAGCATCCTCTGTGGTAGCCATGGTGTATTTGTAAGTTCGTCTTATCACAGATTCTGGAATAGTGGCTGTGCTAATACTTTTAAAAGCCAGCCAAGTGGGACAGGAGGTAGCTTTGCACAGAGTTGGGTGTGGGTTTTTTTTTTTTAACCACTTGCAATAAGCAGATAGCAAAATGTGTGCATAGCTCCTAAACCAGTCATACATTTTCTTTTTCTACAAAGTAATTTGTAGATAGCTAGCTGGATCACAGTGCTATGAGTGCTCATTCTAGTTAAATCTCTATATTTTGAGGTTTGCTCAAATGGAAAAAGAATGATTGGTCTTGAAGAAAAGCAAAATGCACTCCTTTTGAGAGGTTGAAATGATTTCAGCTTCACCAGAAAATATGCTGATTTCTCAAACTCATCTTAAAATGTAGAATGCTCAGCCCTATCTTATTTCATTTCTTTGACCTTTCTGAAATGGATTTGATTGCAGTTTTACATGTAAGCAACTGATAAACAACCTAGACTATAAAATGAAAATTATTAGCATTAGTGTTTTACTCCAGAGCTCAGGCATCGGTACTTAACTTATGACTGAGAAATGAATAAACTGTCGTTTACAGCTCTGAACTGCTAAATCTTTAATGCAACCACAGGCTGGCTCAGCAATGCTTAAAACCTTCAGCTTCAACCCTTGTGGTATACTAAAATGCCATTAAGTCATGGGCCATTTGTCATGCAATGTTTCAAGATTTCCTGGAGACAAAACAGTAAATTTCAGAGTAAGGCAAAGGAAGTTTTTGTCTGTGGCTGATTTGTAGCCCACTGGTGAGTGCTATAAATTTAGAAAAGTACGGTCCAAAGAAGATTGGGAAGTTAAAGTCTAAATAAAAGGAGAAGTGGTTTAAAATGGATTAATATTTGGTAACATTGTGTGTCTATTAAAAAGCACTTTTAAAAAGAAACAAAGGTTTTTTTTCTAAATTTCATGGCATGTGGACTCTGAAGGAAGTGTAAATTAAGTTGTTGCTCTGTATGCATGGGTAGTAGCCCCTTGGAAAACGTAAAATATAAATTTGTGAAATTACAAAATACTTATTGGAGGCCATGGTCTCAGTGCTGTCAGCTGCTACGGCAGCATTTAACCATGCTGGTGTCTGGCGTTGCCAATGCTTGACTGAAGTGAAGATGATGTGAGAACCCCAAGGTCCTCTATGCAAGTTTCGTTACTCGGATTATGTTTAGGAGGTGTAATCTTTTCATCTTAGTGGTACTGCTGCAGAAAAAAGAAAAACTGGGAAACTCTTCCACTCTAGCTGAGTACAAAATATTTTGGGGGGGGATCATCAGGACAAGAACGATATTATTTAAATCAAGGAAATATAATTGGTATCACTGCAGAAAGCACGTGATGATGTACGTTAACTAGTGTACAGCTTCATTACTGCTACCTCTTGCAAAATTCAAGGGGACTATTATCTTGTTGCTAATGATCACTTCTAATGTAGAACAAGAGAGTAATCAATTTTATTGCTAATCTGCTTGAAATACCATGGGAATCGAGGGGTAGAATTAGTTTATTTGTAATGAACACTGTAGCTACCATGGAAATTGTGTATAGTTTCTTCAGTGATGAAGAGAAAGTTTCCCTAACTACAATGGAATAAGCAACAGGGTTTTTTTTGGAGGAGAAGCAGTAGTCTGGAGAAGGTGAAAAATTAAGAGAGCACAGTATATTAACTCTGCTTGTTTTGCCAAGCCAGCAAGATAAATAATACACATTTCAGGCCTGTAGCTGAGGAAAAGAGAAAATCCCTTCATTAGTGTTAGGTATCATGAGAACTTGGCGCATGTTAGCTGCTAAAAGGAAAGAATAATTGAACAGCTTACATGATGGAAGGAAAACCAAGAAATTTTAGAATCAGAGTCATTTAGGTTGTAAAAGACCTTTAAGATAGAGTTCAACTGTAAACCTAGCACTGCCAAGTTCACCACTAAACCATGCCCCTAAGTACCATGTCTAACAGATCTTTTTAAATACCACCGGGAATGGTGACTCAACCACTTCCCTGGGCAGCCTGTTCCAATGCTGGACAACCCTTTCAATGAAGAACGTTTTCCTACTATCCAAGCTAAACCTCCCCTGTACAACTTGAGGCTGTTTCCTCTTGTCCTATTGCTTGTTACCTGGGAGAAGAGACCAACACCCCGCTCACTACAACCTCCTTTGAGATAGTTGTAGAGAGCAATGATGTCTCCCTTGAGTCTCATTTTCTCAAGGCTCAACATCCCAGTTCCCTTAGCTGCCTCTCCTAAGACTTGTTCTCTAGACCCCTCACCAGCTTCGTTGCCCTTCTTTGAACACGCTCCAGCAACTCAGTGCCCTTCTTGTAGTGAGGGGCTCAAAACTGAACACAATATTTGAGGTGTGGCCTCACCAGTGCCAAGTATGGGGGGATGATCAGTTCCCTACTCCTGCTGGCTACACTGCTGGCTCATGTTCAGCCAGCTTGACCAGCACCCTCAGGTCCTTTTCCGCCAGGCTGCTCTCCAGCCACTCCTCCCAAAGCCTGTAACGTTGCCTGGGGTTGGTGTGACCCAAGTGCAGGACCCAAGCAGCAAATTGTGTAGCTGTTTATCTTCTCCACCAGATGATGCATTTCTGAGTTGCTTCAGTGAGTAAATCTTGCCTCAGTAGGATATACTTATATATCTGACATGCTTGCAACATTCCCACAAGCAGGGATGAGTACAGTATCTGTGATAAGTTTTCCTTTTGCCAGTTTCAACCTTTTGTTTGGTTTTTGTTACTCCCAAGAGATTGTATTTGAGCTCTGGGAAAATTTGTACCAGCAGCTGCAGGCTTGTTTGATAGGTGCATTTATATGTGACTGCAGTATAAAGCTATGGTAAATCAGTCACTAAAGACAATTAAAACTATAAAATTGCCTCATGCAGTGATCATCCAGTTGAAAAGGAAGACAGATTACTGTAATTTCCTGTGTGACCTGGATTCAGAGCAAGCACAGGATACAGGGACAAGATGACACACATTCAGTGTGTGATGCAAAACCCTCTTCCCTGAAGAAAGCTTTCTTCCCAAGTCCTTGATCTTAAGTCTGAATTTTTAAGATTTAATTTACAGAAAAATGTTACTGAAAAAATACGAAACTGACAAATAAGTGTTCATTTAAGGGTTGCTGTATATCACGGGGGCTTTTTGGTATTGCAAAATCATATCTGCTGAGTGGAGCCGATTTATTAAAAATAACCACTGAGAAGTAAATTCCTTGGCATTTTTTTATGTGTTAGGTTAAATGTAAATTTCCTGGTCGTCTTAACCACTCTGCCTCAAACCCAGACCTTCTTGAAATATGCTGCTGAGCTTTTCCTGGTATTGAGAAGATTTATATTGTGCATATTGCCCTCAGGTAGATAAGTAAAATAACCATTAATCCTATTGTTCTATCTGTTTTAAGGTGCCACTTAACAAGATAAAGTAGAAATACGAGAGCACTTTTCTAGCTGCCAAAACCCCAGGCTCAGGTGAGCCTGATTAACACTTAACTATGTTTACTTAAGTGGAGAGACTGGGATGAGAGAGTACTCTGCTATTTCCCAAGTGGGATAATCCCTGGAATATTGCTTGCTTCATAGTATGTTTTCCTGCAAGTAGCAGATGGCTTTTTTGTGGTTTTTACAGAATTTACCTGGTATGGCTGTGGACCGTATTGTGCTGGCATTTGGGGATTTGTCCTGGTGCTTCCAGTTTCCTTGTTTCTGTAGCACATGTCAGTGAAATGTATTGGTCAATTAAGGCTTGGCTTTAAGTGGAGGGGAGAAGCTACTGTCAGCTCAGAAACTGAAATGAGGTGAACTTGGATACACTGCAGTGGCTTCAGTGTATTCTGTTTTATTCAAACATTGCAAATAAAACAAAAGTAATCCAACAGAATTAAACAAGCAGTAACCCCTGGAACCTCAGTTGCCCGTTTACACGGACAGGAGATGCAGACTTCTAAAAGTGTGTGAGTCCACTGAAAGCACAGTAATACAGCGTAGTAATTAGGTCAAATGGAGTTATCCCTTTCTAGGGAGTCCCCAGCAATTTGTTGGGGTTCTGCTCTGCTTCTCACCCTGCCATGGTGGTGTTGATGAAGAAAAACTTGATGTGAGTAGAAAAAGACTGTTCTAGTTTTGAACCTAAGGTGAATGCTTTGGTATACTCATGTTAGCAACAACCTGAGCTTGTGAGAAAAATTCAGTTGTACTTGAAGTTATAGGGGCCTGTTTTTATAACATAGAACACTAGTCCCCATTTTTTTTTTTCTTGAAAACAGAGTGATTTTCACTAGATTAAGATCTATGAAAATGTGGAACATATTTCAGCAACCTATCTGTGCATCTTGTAGCTTAGTTGTGATAGCATGTACTTTCATAGACTCACAGAGGAACTAGTGGGAATCTTCAGTTCTTACCAGTGGACAAAAAGTTCATTCAGTGTCTAAGCAAATGAATACATAGTTTTTGATTACGCTTAAGTGTTGCTCTGTTTTCTTATGGACAACAAAATAAATGGCTTATTCGCACAGCTGAACCCTTTTTCCATCAGTGTTCAGTAGGTACACAAAATAAATTAGATTTCTAACCTAGATGCTGTATTGATGGATTCTATTTGATGAGTTCAAGTACCATATCTTCCGTATTTTTGACATGAGCATACATTGCCATAAAATATTGGTAGTATGAAGTATTGTAATGAACTGTTTTCACTAGTCACGTACTGGAACGCAGATTTATAGGGAACAGTTTTGTTGGACAGGAGTGCTGAACACACCATAACCAATTTCTTTTTCAGACAGAAATTATACATTGCTGGCTAAAAGTAACAGCATACGGAAAAGTGTGATAATATATTTTTAGGCTATTTACGTATCTGCCAATGTATTCAGTTATATGTGTGTCTGGAAAAAAGTGAGGTAAGCTGACCTTAATTGCAGGATCTTTTTATAACAATAATAGCAATATAGCATTATCAGAGAAATTAAATGCTAACATCTTTTGAAAGTGTAGGTATGTATTTGAAGCCTGGTTTCTACAGCTGACTTTTGTTCATTGCTGTTTAGAGTGCAGTCCCTGGTCAGTGTTGACTTAAGAGAAAGCACCTAGGTTGTACAGTGATTCAGGATTTATTTTATTGTCTGTATGTTCTCTATCCCCAAATACTTCTTGACAGTATAAATCTCTGAATTTCTTTATTTCACTATACTCTACTGCTTTGACCTGGGTAGATTTTTACTTCCTCAATTCTGTTTTTCTTGCAATAGAAAGGGGGTAATACCTATTGTGCGCAGCACAGTAGGCTGATGAGAAGCTCAGGAAACCTCCAAGGCTGTGAAGAGACAGTATTTTGTGCTTGAGTTTTAAACTGAGGCCTGTCCAACAGGTGGTGAGTTTTAAAGGTGATATGTTCATAATTGGGGTTAAGTTAATCTCTGATTTAAAAAAAAAAAAAGTATGGAGAGTTAAAAAAGGGGAGGGGGGATGCTTTGTAGAACCCTGTACTTTTAACTGTTTACTTAAAACTTTAATGCAGCTCATGTGTGGCTTTTGTACCTCATTTAAAAGCAGGCACATCTCTTGAATTGATTTTTGAATGATGGATAGATCATTAGACTGCTGTGGGGTTGTATATGGGATGATTGCTGCCAATTCTGTGTTAGCAGGTTGCGTGCCTTTCAATTCAGATGGTCATAGGAAAATAATAGCTGTTGGCCTTTTAATGCAGAAGATCACAGGGAGCTGCTTATTTGGATGGAGAGCCTGAATAGGAGCAAATAATATCGGCCACTAAGAAACCTTGTTGAGAGACATCAACAGCTATTAACACAAGTAGGATCTTGGATGTCAGTTCATTGTGGATGCTGTTGGTCCCAGTGGTTTGTCAACCATGTTACTGGTGACAGCTGCCTGCTGAAAGCACTTGTGTGAGCTGAGAAGAGTTAGTTTGTAAGGAACAGTCTAAAAATGGGAAACATGGGGGGGGGATGTTCAGTCTTCAGTATGAAATCAAGCTTGAGATTTTTAGTTACTCTAGAATGCAAACCAAAATCCTTTTAGAACAGGATGAATTATTTCCAAAAAGCTGAATTTTATACACCATTATTAAACTATTGTTAGGAAGCCGTATATGTGAACCCTGCAAATTGGATAATAAATCTTTCATGTTACCTTTTTGAAATGCTGCATTGATTTATGTGGCTTAAGTGCAAGACCTCCATTCCATATCCAGCCAACATGTGGAATCAGGACCCTGGTGTTAGCATGTGATTCAAATATTCAGGACATGAATGGTTTCTTGAGAGCTGTGACAGGTTGTGGTGAGCAAAACTGTTGCGAAGGCTTAAGAATAATGAATATCAATATTACAAGAAGTTACTGACAATGATGAAGTGAGTTTTGAAAGCCTGAAATGCATTGCTAGGAATAAGCTCGAAGGCTTAAATTTAGAAATGGAGCTGCTGAAGCTGGTACACAGTGGTCTTTGAGGGCTTCTGTAACTTTGTAGGCATATAAACCTTGGCTTAGGGTTTGTCAGATCAGCATAAGATAGAAATAATAACTAAGCCTGGTTTTGTTCCAAAGAATGTGATGAAAAGATGGTTTTGTCGCATGCAATCCCTGGATCACAACCATCAGGGAATAGTTGAGAGAACTTCAGGCAAGGCGTGCAGTGTGTGGAGACTTGTGTAGCTTGTATTTGCTTAAGTTTGCTCTGTAAACTTGAGGGACAACTGTTTGTGTGGCCCTTCCATAGGGTCTAGTAAGTTCTCAGTAACTACGTACCATATTTCTTTGACATAAATGGAGCACACATTTATAATTTCTGTAGTGTATTTTTGAGTGTTGGGAGAAGCAGCAAAGCTGTCATGATTAATCTTGAAAAAAAGGGAATGTCGAAGAACAAAATTCTAGGACTCTCAGACCATGGGTATTTACATAGTAACATGAGTGCATTTAAATAAATGAGATTTTAAAAATCTCTTTAGACCAGCAGAGTGTATTGTTAGGAAATAAATGCTTTGCAATCACAACAGCTAGAATAAAGCTGTTTATAGTATCTATGTGGGTGCTGATATAGGACTCTCTTCAGAGGTTATACTGATGAGTAATTTTTTTCTTTCATGTAGGAACATGCAAGCTTTCTCCTAATATAAGCACCCTGTGGTGAGACATACAGATTTTCAAAAAATACTGTTTGGCTCATGGTACTAATTATACACCCTGCCCTGGAGCATTCCTGGACCATGACCCTGTCAAACTAGACAACACTACTGGAATTGTTAACTACAGCCTAGCGGTTGTCCAGGACTGGGATTGCAGAGCTCCAGGGAGACAGCCCATGCTCAGGTCTGAATAAAGCCTATTATTCGTTCTGATAATCATACACACTTTTGTTCAGTGATGCTCTAAACTGGAATTTGCCCACGTAACCTGTCACGAGGTTGCTCTGGTAAGTGGTCATTAGCGGAAATGTTAGTAATATGATGCAAGACTCTCTGCTGTAGCAACAGTATAGGATGATTCTTATTCCAGCTGCTGTTTTCAGCTCATAAATTTCTAAAACATATTAATCTAACCTTTTCAAGCTACGTTTCCAATTTTGAATATCCTAAATTGAGAAGAAAGTTATTGATGGTTTTAATATTGTAGTTAGCCTTGAAGTCCAGATTTCAGAAGCTGTTATATAATTATTTTTTTTTTGTCTGTCATTATTCAACATCTCAGGTGATGTGACTTGTATGAAGGTTCATTTAGGGACCTTTTTTGGAGGCGGAAGACCTGTGGGTGTATTTCTGTGGTGTTAGAAGGGAGAAAAAAAAGTATTTAAATAGTCTGTGGCTTCTAGAGGGTTCCATTTATTTTAAACTCAGTTCAGTGCAAGCAGTATTGTCATGTAACATTTGATAACATTAAAATATTTCTTACTGTCTCACTGAATATTTAATAACTGCTTACGAGTGTGAACAAATTCAACAGAAGAATGAAGAACAGCATGTCCCAGGGTACTTTACTGCACAGTGGTCATGGTACTTCATACAACATATAGATTTAAAGTTTTGGAGCAGATGTTGAACCTGTGAGGGAAGGCCGAATGTGAGTCTTGCATCTTGACTATCCTAAATGCAGGTTGAGCAAAATTGACCTCCAGTTCTATAAATTAGTACCTTGTTACTGTACTTTACTGTGAGTTCCTCTAATGTATCTCAGATGATGTTAAACCATTGTATTTTGGCTTTTCTGATATTCTGCTATGACACTTCTTGTCCAGCTATGTAGAAAATTCATCTTGTAATATGTAAGTATCTCCAAGTGCTTTAAAACTATTTTTTTTTCTAGTGAATTTACTATTTTTCAGAAATGTTGTTGCCTAGCTTGAGCCATAATGGCACGTGTGGAAATCAGAAATTAGAAAACTATTATCTTTTTGCATTGTAGTTACCTGGTTTTGCTTATGATACTTAATGCTTAAAAGCATGTGTTGATATCTCTGTGGGGGAGCAATGTATTTCAGATTAGAATCACTGGCACTTCCTGTACCAGACTGTCTTGGAAAGCAGATGAGAACTTGGTCATAGTATGTAGTATACCTCAACTGTGTTAGTTTTTCTTGTCAATAAAATCTCATACATCTAAACAAAATCCTATCACTGAAATATCACCAAAGATCAAAAAAACGTAGGTCTATGAGAAGGGTCTTGCTTATTTTGATGTCATGGGCAATCTTTCTTTCTTTTTATCCTTTTTACCATCTTGGAGCTTTGTTTATCTTCTGACCCCTACCCACAACATAAAGCTTAACAATCAAACCCTTGAGGCTATTCAAACCTATAGCATGTTGAGTCTCATTTTAGTTATCTTCTCTCAATCCCACTTAAAAATGCAGTGGACGGAGAACACTGAAGAAAGCAGCTTGTTCACGAACGCCGTTCTTCACATTATATGCTTGCTGTAAATTATGTCACATCATGAAAATAGGTGATGCTAGGTGTTTGTTCAGAAAACTCACTGAAGCTTTTTGGCCAGTTTAGCTACAGAGCAAAGCACATCTTGACACAAATTTTCCATGTGAGCTATGGACGGTCCTCTGTTTGTTACACTGATGGATTCTGGAGCTTTATATTAGTAGAAAATGTAATCGGAACACCTCTCCAAGGTTAATTTGGATTTGTACAAAACTAAAGATTTGGTAATTGGAACCACAGTGAAGGTTCTTGTCTGTCTCTGTCTTATATAGTCTATATTTAGTTAAGGCATGTAGGAAGCAGAGATGCACTTCAAGATATGTAGATCTTCCATGTTCTTGCTATTGATTACAGGTTAGATTTTCTGCTTTCCCAGTGTTGTCTGAAGTATTTTCTCTGCCTTTTACCTTGATTATACACAGGAAATGTGAAACTACTTACTTCCTTGATTTTATTCTTGTTTGTAGTGTCTCATAATGTGTCTAGTTGAATAGTAGATATAGTATTAGTTGATACTAATTTGTTTGTCCTTTTGACTGAATGGGCCTCTGGTTCAGCATTCTCCACAGCTGCTAGTCTTGCTGTTGAGCCGGTGATAGGTAAAATTGATGAACTAGCTAGGTCCTCTTATTTCATGTCTCTGACATATCCAGGCCAAGTTGCCTTGTAGAACAGACTGTTTTCAGCTGTTTCCTCATGCAGTGTGAGAGCTGAGAAGGTGTCTAAAATGATCTTAAAGGGACATTCTACTTTTATCTGTAGAATCCAGTAGATCTTGTAGAATCCAATAGACAAAATGGTTGATTCCATCTTGGCGTCTCTTAGGAAAGAGAAAGGTAAAATTATATGGTGGAGTATGTGATTCCTAGCACTATCACTATTGTGATAGTGGTTATTAAAAATGTCGGAACATACGAAGAGCTAAATCCATTCTTGGAGTTGCTTGAGGAAGTTAATTGCTGATAAATTAAACTAGCAGAAGAAGCAATACCTGATTATGGAATTTTAAGGTGTATAAACACTTAATCAAGAGTTAACTTGTCTTATTCTCAAAATTGGTGGTAGAATAAGTTAATATCCTCAATGGAGTCAGCTGAGAAAGGAGGAAGAGCCATAGTCTTAAAATCCAAAAGAAAAGTCTCAGCAATATGTGAGAAGATGGTGATGACTTAATGACCTTTCAGCCAATTATAACGTACCTTTTTATTCCTTGTCTTTGCAAATGTTTTACAGAAGGGCAATAGTGAACAGATCTGCTTTTTTTTGAAACTAGCCAGAAGTATAGTCTTGCTGTCCTCTTCTTCAGGAAAGAAACTCCAGTACTTCATTATGTTTCTTCCCTGAATTTATCTAGGATGCCATCTATTTTTAAGAAGAAAAACCCTATCATCTGCTGTTACCGTGCTGCTTGGTCAATCTCTGGAGTATGTTACATATTATGTCTTCCTTGACTGTCTTCAATCTTTGTTGCTATGTAAGATTATTCTGCTATCACTTCAGCCATGTGTATCATAAATGAAATGTGTAGTTAATAAATAAAATCCTCTCCAAAAGTATTCTGCCTGTAATGCTGTTTCAAATTGCTTTTCTTATGTACCGTCTTGTTTTTATAGATTGGATGCTGTCATTTTCATAGTCCTCTTTCTCTGCCTTGTCACTTTTATGAAAAGATAGATGCAACAATCTTGATCCAGCACTGGCTTTAAGATTTTTCTCTTTTTCTACCTATGAGAAATTTAATACAAGCTTCTTGTGACTTCCTGCTACCATTGTTATTTCACTATTTTGTACAACTTGCATGTTTTGGTTTTACTAAGCTTATACCAAGAGTGTTTCCATTTAAGACTATAGTCGTGCTAATCTGCCCATGGTAGTTCTGCAGTGATACAAGTTCATACCATTAACAAGAGCAGCACTTTGGGTTCTGTATCCTTATAGCAGGGCATGTGTATTACAGTGCTTTACGTAACAGGGAGACAATGGCAACTGATTGCCCATGTCTTTTTATTGCTTTGGTTTTAAGTCATGCCAACGACGTTGAAAAGCTGTTACACATATTCACAACATTTCTATGACTTTGAGAAAAGTTAGGGGTAATCAGCATCTGCTAGTGATGGTGTATTTTTAAATTATAGATATTATAGCCTTTAACATTATTAAGAAATTAAAATGTTTTTCCTGTATATACACCCTAAATGGGTTGACATCTCTAGCCTTGAGTACTTTCTTAAATCTTTACTTCAGTGTAAACTTCCTTTTCTATTAGTTTGAATGAGTCCATCAGCACTTCTCAGAATGGAAACTTAATGCCTGTAACGGGATCTTTCTACTGTGCACAAAGCTGCATGTGAAGAAGAGGTGCATTTACTTCTTAGTTTGCTTTTTTTTTTTTTTTTTTACTTTGAGTAGTGACTACACTGGTCTATTATGATCTGAGTGTGGCTAGAAAAGAATGATATTGTTTATAAGAAAGAAGTTTCCTGAATAATGCTTCTAACTTTCAGATCTACTGAGAGCTGATGTCTCTATTATTTCTCAGTATTTATAAGTATTTATATTTATTAGAACAACTATTTTAGTTGCAGCAATAGTAATGTAATGTGGTAGTACAGTGACACTGGATGTCTGAAGCTAGATGTAAATCTATTGCACAGCAGCCAGGCCAATACTGAAATGTATATACCTTTTCTTTGATAAAAGAAGTACTTCAAATCCTTCTGATTGCTTTGATTTAATTCAACAAGAAGTATAGTTGTCTGTAGGTTGTACAAACACTGGAGAGCCCTGTTGTTACTAACTTAAACTGTAGAGAGGTATGAACATGCTTCTGGTACTACCTATTTACATGTAGTGGACGTTCTAAGAATGTGATGCAGCATTGATCTTAACTAGCTGCTTATACTTACTGAAAGCATATTTACTTACTGTAAGACACAGCATAAGCATTGCGTGGTCATAATTGTAGCTGTTATTGAAAAGAATATGTAAATGCAACACAGAGATCCCAAATGTGACACACTTTAATCTTGGGCTGGATATGCAAGCATGAAGGAAACTTCACTAATTTAAAATAAACTTTTTTTTCCCATTAAATGCTTAATCTTGTTCTCAAATTTATCCTTTGGAACCTGCAACTGTAACTAGCACAATGAGAAGCATAATTTCAGCCATGCCACATGCATATGGAGCTGAGCATTCAAATTTTGTAGACAGCTGATGCAAATGACCAGTGCATTTCTGGACAAAGAGAAGAATTCTCACAAAGGCATTGAATTCTATTTCATCTTAAAGAAACCTGTAGAGGCTTTGCTAAAACTATTCCAGTATTTTTTATCGTAGCATGTCATGCACTTAACCAAAAGAAGATATCAACAGAACCATTTAGTTCAAAGAACAATGTAAGTTTGATTTGGTTTTAAACTGTTGTCCAGAGGGACCAAAGGCTTCCTCTTTATGTTGTCATTCCATGTTATCCATGAAAGGACCCCTCCAAGAAAGAGAGATCTTCATTCTAGAAAGAAAGAGCTGTATAAAATCTTACACAAGAAAACAGAACAGCCAGCAAAAATCATACGGGACAACAAAATAGATACAAGAAAGGGTACATGATTAAGACTGAATTTTCCATTCCACTCATCTGATGCAAGGGCATACTCAAGTCAGACAGGAATTAGGTGAAGAAGATCCTGTGGTCTTTGTTATGCTAGCCTTGGCTTATCAAATGATCTTCATATGAATATTTCCAGGCACCTCTTCAGGTTTGTTTAAAATTCCTCTGCTCTCACAGTTAGGTTAACCATTTCTGCATTTTGTTTCACTGGTAAAATATAAAGAAAAGACTTTTTTATATGTCCGGTCCCTTCTGTTTCATAATAACTTCTTTCTGTCTTTTTAAGAATATAACAACAGGTTTTTGTCAAGTTCGTCATGGATTCATACAAATAACCTTTAAATTCTATGCAATAAGAAATCTAGCTGAAATGTTTCTCCTTCAAAGGGCATTTATCAAATTGAGTTAATCTGTCTATTGACACAGCCTATTCAGATCCATCAAAATTTTTTCACAGTCCTCTTCTTGATCATGAACAACCAAAGCCTACCTGCAAAACTAACTTAAAAATGAAACTACCATGCAAATCCTCATCTAACTGGTTATTTCTCTTGTAGATAAGTATAGCAAAAGAGCTAAACCTGAATCCTGAACAGGTTTGTTTTATAACAAACCTTCCTGGGTTGGTTTTGATAGATAGCAACAGAGAATAGAATTGCTGGAAAGTATTTGAGGTTTGCACCTGCTGTGGCTGAAGCCTTGTGATCATTGGAGTGTATGTCCTGTATAAAGAACATCCTATCCTGTAATGCAAAGGAAACATATCTATTCCACTGATATCAGACAAATAGTCAAATTTTTCTGTACGTCGATGAAAGTTGCTAATAAAGATGCTTTGCTTTAAATATGCTGTTGGAAATGAAAGGAATGTTGTGATACCAGTGGAATGTAGAAATGTAAATGAATAGTTGAAACCTAAATTATAAGTAATAAATAGTAAATTTTGCATTGCTGAAAACTACATTTATAATTGCTGCTACTGTTATTTAGCTTTTTTTCCCCCCACTCAAAAGTAACTAGTACTGTGGCTTTCAGCTGACATTCTACTTATCTGTGATGATGTTGGTGGTTTGCAGATCTAAGACAGAGATCTGTGAAATGCAACTGAAAAGGTCAAACCTACTACACAGATTTTTTTTTTTTTTTTTTGGAACACCTTTTTTCAAATGTTCATTTGCCAGCTCCAATATTATTGGGTTTGAAATCTTGGCTTTTTCTTGCTTATTCTAATCTAAAATCTTCAAGTTTTATTTTGTATTAAGCAAAGTTTTGTTATGTTTTAAATTGTGACAGATACTAAGTCCTTTTGATTCTAATTGCTAGTCCTTGTTAAAAATCTCGCCTAAGTTAAGAACTGAGTATATGGTTGATAATGTTGGTTTGGAAAGCAGGTACAAAACCAAAGTGGAACAGAAATGTAATTCCAAAGTGTTATTGTATACCTTAGTTTTTAAATGGACAGGGAAAGAAGTGAGGATTTTTTGACAGTATCCAAATTTTTACGACTATTCTAACCATTAGTTAGAACTAAATATAGTCTTTATAAGAGCACTTATTACAAGAATTAAGCATATAAATATTGCTGATATTTAATGGCTAAAAAAATAAGCAGCATGTAAAATATTCAATTGCTGGGTATGTCTGGTAGAGCTGTAATAGGTTTCGGCAGCTCTTTTGCAGATGAAATGTGCATTTCAAAATATTTCAGCATCAAGAGATTGATATTAAAAGAGCATGCCAATTCTTATTTTTGCTTATTGTTTTAAAGATGAACTGAGCAAGTGAGAAATCTTGACATGCATCTCTAGAAGCTGAGGAGAATTATTTTCTAAAACCAAACTAAGCTTCCTTGGTTTTAGCCTTCAGAGATCTTAAACAAAATTTTTTGATGTTAGTATTCTAGAAATTGTATGCAGTCTTCACATAATAAGCAAATACAAGAATATTGAGGGTAAGCGGAGAGTATCTTACATTTGCAGGGCTAGCTTGAGATAAAAGTTGTGATTTATATATTTTTTCTTAATTAGTATTTTTAAACAAACTTCATTCTATCTTTTCTAGTGAAAATAAGTGCAATCTTAATATGTGCTTCCCCATCAGCTTGATGGTACTGTGGTGTGAAATTAATATTTAGTACTTTGGCATTTTTTACTTGTCATTTTGGTTAGATAAGGATGATTTAATCTAGGTTAACTCAATGCATAGCATGTCTGTATTTGTGAAGCTCTTATTAAACCAAGGTAATTTGGGGTACAATTAATTCTTCAAAGAATGTCAGTCACTCTTATGGAAGATTATAGGGAAGATTTGATCCGTAATCTGTCAAAGTAAATTGGAAGAAGTGTAGCTAATTGTGCTGTGCCAAAAATTGTGCTGTGCTTTGGCTTAAACACTGGAGGAGTTTGCTGAAGAACAACTGCTCACTGTACTCATCTTCTCCCTTTTCTTATCAGGATAAACCACACACTTCAAAGGTGTAATTCTTCAAACATTTATTAGGCAATTAGCCCTACTGAGTTAGTTCACGGAAGCACATACCATGTTCAGTAACAGGCATCCATACTGCCTCTTCCCTCTTAGTGAATTCCTTGTAGACAGATGTCAAATACTGTTTTCAACTCTGCTGTGGTACAGACTCATCACAAGAGTTGCACCAAAAGTAGACAGTGAATAGTTCGTAGTAAAGTAACTTAAATACTTGATATATTTAGCAAGAATATTATATATAATTCTAATTTAAGAAGAATATCAGCAAGGAAAACATCTGCTTGGTTTTATTACCTGCAGTGTCTCTTCTTAAAAGAAAGAAAAATGCTACATCATTAATCAAAGTGCCTATCACTGTGTATTTCATTATTAGACTTATTTCTATTTTTCTTCTCTTGTGGTCTTAAAATTACTGTAGAATTTAAGAAACTATCAATGCTTTTTTAACTGAGATTAGCTCATTCTCAAGTAAATTAGATTTTGTTAAAGAATATGAGATGATAAATATGAGTATTTGATGTATATGTGACTGTATTCAGTACAGTTGCAAAGTCTTGCTTCATCTGGGAGTCAACAGGATTCCAAACAAGCACCGAGTACAGCAGGAGTAGGCTTTCTCTTCACTTTCAAAGTCTGGGTAAATGCAGCAGGATGATCATCTAATTTGTGTCAACTAGTTTGGATTTTCACCACCCTCCCACCCTGCTTTGTCCCTTGTGGTTTTGATACTTTTTCAGTGAGAAGAGTTGCATCATTCCTTTCAAATCAGTTGGACCTTGATAGTAGCATGGTGAGCATCCTGAAAAGCTTGCCTTCGCCTGTGCCAGGAGAGGTGTGCGGGCTCTGCAGTAGCTTCTGGAGGCAGGTGGGACAAGCAGCTCCGCAGCTCTCTCCCAACAGAGAGAACAGGATGACGTACTAAGAACTGAAATCTGTCACACTCTCTCATTTTCTATTTTTTTTAAGTTTTAATGATTTTTTTTTTTTAAATAATTTTCTTTGACTAGAATCTCAGAATTTGCAAGATTTCTTAAGATTTCTAAAGCCTTGTTTCCGAACCATTTCTAGTAAGTAGGTGCCTGTTAAGTACTATGGTTAAGGTAAGGTTTTGTGCCATCTTAAGTCAATCGAAGTCTAATTGATTTAATCCCGTCACCTCTATTTGCTCATTACAATTATCCCCATCCTGCTCTACTGAAAGTGCCTAAGCATATGTTGCAAAATTTTGACAAAATACCTTGCGTTGAATAGTTGGTGAACAACTCTGCCAGGGGCACATTTCTGCAAAGTCAAAGGCCAAGTCAGGTCCTGCTTAGCAATTTTACTGTAAAATTTCAGCTTCCTCTTTTGATGGGTAATTCCCCCACTGGGAAACTTTTGCATGTCAAAATCCACGGTGACAGTTTTGTAAGGTAAGTAGGTATCAAAACAAATGATAACCTGCTTAAAGCATTTTTTAAAATTTTGATTTTTGTTTCTAGTTTTGGTTGGAATAAGAACCTGCTAGTTAGGATCTTACTGTAGAAAAAAAAATAGCACATGAGTTTTTCCTACTAAAAGCTCTTTTTGTGAGTAGGTGGAGATATGCAGGCAGCACGACTGTGGTGAGGGGTTAGTGCTGAGAAGCAGAGACAGGGCTGGCAGGCTGTCTGGAGTGTGTTGGAAGAGCGTGCTTAGGGCTGCTCTAATTTGGCAACAGCTTCTTTTTTATCATCTTGGAAAAGCTCTGTGAGGCCTCACATACATAAAGGAGATTTAGGTTTTGTCACCTTTGTATTCAGACTACTTATCCAATATTATTAATATCCCTAGAATTGATAGTTCGGTCTAATTGCTCCCTGTTCTTCTGTAATCCATACACACACTTAGAACTTTTTCAAGGCTGAATCACTTGGCATGTCTGCCTCCAGCTGCCTGCTCTTCAAGCCCTCTCCTGTATCAAGATATCAAATGCATTTCTGCATTTGTGACTAATGTGTAAAGTGGAGAAGGTTCCAGTAATATTTAGAGAAGTAATTAAAGCCCTGGATAGGATGTAATTTTTTTGAATAATTGCCAAGAAGTCACCTTCTGCTTTGAAACTAATGCTTTCTGTTGTGGTGTGCAATCTGCAGCCGCCTCTGCTAGAGAAGGGCATACGTGCTTGACTGCTCTTTTACATTTTGTCTTTGCCTATATCTGCAGAAGGATTCTTTTGCTTGCAGCTATGGCAGATCTTCTCAAAGGCAGGAGACTACTCAGAATTATGTTCTGTGCTGTAGATAAACCTAATTTCTAAGAGAAGCATAAAACAACATATTAAAAAAAAAATCCACAAAACCACAGTTGAACTGATTTCTTAGTTATCATAAGATGGAAATATTTCACAGTATCTCTTCCCTCCTACTACTTCACCTCCCATGTCTGTGGTATATGCATTGCATTGTTTTATAGTTTTGGCTCTCAGCAGTGATGTTGAGCATCTTTGTTTTCACAGCTGGAATTGAAACTGGTGTGCTGCCTGTCTAACCTAGTACGTTATTTGTTCATGTAGCATATTTCACATCTTCACCCTTCATCCAGCTGCTTCAGCCCAAAACAGTTACAGTAGTTCATATGATCAATAAAAGGCACCTGAAAAAACAGGGCAAACACTAAATAAATGTGTTGCCAGAAATGCTGTTCAAATTATGTTTTTTTGTCTATTTGTATTATGTCAGAACTTATTTCAGTGTACATCTGTTTAAATGATAGATAAATTAGTTGTGAAGTAGTCTGTAATCCTGTTCTGGTCTTTGGAGAAATTTAACAAAAACTTTTTGAAGACACTATTTAGAGAACTCTAGAATTTTTAACAAACTTCATGTGAATGTAAAAACAGGATTGACATTTGCACTGTAAGGGAACAGTATTTTTGTGCAGCAAGTTACCCAGACAAATAGAGACATGTAAATTAATTAATTCTTAAATGTAATTAAGAATTAATTTTATCTTTTTTCCCCCAATACTAGAATCAAAATTTAGTACCTAAAAAAGAAAAATTACATTCATTCAAGAGAATACAGGCTTATTGCTTTCATTTGTAGACTGTTTTGGTTTTAAATCCCCAAGAGTAATTGAAAAAGGGGAGTTAATTTCTCAGAAAAAGAAAAAAATTGCAGTTGAGATGTGTATACCTGCACCTTTGGCTGGCAGAAGTCTCAGTGTATCTGTGAGAGGCTTTGGAAAATATACAAGTTTGTCTTACTGCCTCACTTTTGCCACTTTATTTTTTCCTCATTTCTTTTCTTACTCTGGGGCTTTCTTCTATTTATAGATCTCTTATATCCAACTCCATTACAGGTCCTTTAATTAGTATCCTTTCCAAATTTTTTTTCTGAAAGTGTCAATTTTGTCTTTTCTCACATACAAATACTATTGGTTCTGTCTCTTTCATATTGCTCCCTTTATCACTATGCTGAACTTAAAAGTTAGTCTGGGAACTTCTAGGTGAGAAGTCCCATTTTTTTCTTTGCTATATAAATTTTGTAGAGTCATCCAGGAATTAACTTCAAGGAACTGTGTGGGGGTTTTTTGTTTTATTTTTGGAGTTCGGTTGAGGTTTTTTTGGTTTTGTTATAGTATGCATCTGAAAATGCGTATTTAGGATTAAAGTAATTTCAATATAATTGAATTTTCTGGGGTCAGATTTGTCAGGAGACATGATAACTTGTCTAAATTCAGTCAGAAGATCTTACATTAAACCACAGTCCACTGAAAATCTGCCCCAAAGTATTACCAAACTTTATACGATAGCAGGCTGAAGAAGAATATATTATAGAAATGAGTCATTGAAGTTGAAAGGTCACTTTTAGGTTTGTGAGATGTAGAACGGAATGTGAGGTAGGGGAACTTGTTGTAGTGCTTGGTTTTCTCTCTGTTGCCAGTATGGTTTGTAACCATTTGCTCTGAAGTTTGTGGATTTTACCATTGCTAAAGGAGCTACTCCTAAGGCTTCTATTCAGTAAGGACGGGTTAGGAGTTGCTGAATAGATCCTGTTGAGTGCATTCATATTCAGCTATTCCTAGAGCTCCAAGAACCTTTGTCTTCTGAGTTGCCCATAATTTTTATGCCAAGTGCAATGTGTATTAATGTTAAAATTTAGAATGTTATGTGGCGGTAAGAGAATTATCTTTTTAAATCATTGTAATCCCGCGGATCTTTTCTGTTCATGCTGATTAATAAGAAATTTGAGAGTCCTTTGGTTTCTTTGACACACAAATTCCTCTTATGTGCTATTACAGCTACTCATTTGCAGAGGCCACAATTCAGTTTAGCCTTCTATTTAGTTGGGGTGCTATTGCTGCTGTCATCTTCCTCTCGGTTTCCTGTGCAAATTATCAGGAAAATTTATGACATCCTGAAAAAATTGGCACCACTCATAAATAAAAGTCTAGGAAAGCAAAATGTATTTTTTTTTTCTCACAGGTTTTGATGACTGAATTTAAGAAAGAATGGGAATTGTAGATAAACCGATGACCTGACACAGGTCTGTCTTAGCCCTGTCAGACAACTGTTTGCCCTACAGCATTTACTGTAGCTGGTTTGCTGCTTATGTAAAACACCACAATGTGGCACTAACAAAATAATGTTTTCTTTTTGGGGGTAACTGGATATATGCTCAGGTGACAGATCATTTAGAAAAAGATGAATGAGTGCAAGATGCTTTTACTTACTGGAAGGGGCCTCATGTCTTCTGTTTAGGCTGAAGAGATTAGTAAATTAATGATGTTGCCTTTCACATCCAAGCTCACAGTAAAGAGATCCCCATGTTAAAGTTGCACATTTCAGTGATATATTATCTGCATAATATTTTCACAAATGTTAATGACCACATTACTCATATTTACATTTCTTTTTTAATTGGACATTTGGAGGAAAATTTATTTGGTAGTTCTTCTGTGTTATAGTTTTCATTTTCAACAGCTTACTAACAAGCGCAGTTTTGGTTAGAATATGTTGAAACTACCTTGCCTTAAAAATAAACTGTACAAGAGTAATGAAGTGCCTAATTATCATTGCAGTTACAAACTAATTCTCAAATACAAAATATACCTCCCATATAATTATTGGGATCAAACTCTATTTTTAAATCATTAATCCTGTTTAACTGGAATGCCTTCTAAAAGTAACCTGTGTTTTGGCACTATAGGAGGCAACGTGTTCTTGTTTTATTGTTTTTGGGGTTTTTTTTTGGCTTTACTATGCACTGGGAATCGTTCTTTTTAGGTACTACCGATGAGTACTAGTCTAACCTGAAGGTCAGCGTTACACTTTGAGTTTGTGCAAACATACTCCTAAGGTTTGTCTTACAGGAAAACACTGAGAGAAACAAAAAGACACAGTGAAATAATTTCTTTAGGATCCACTAGAAATAACTAGCTGGATAGCAATAGCTATGTACTTTGACTGTTGTAAGATGAGGGTGGTGGTTGTGCAAGATGTACTGATTTATCTTAGAATTAAAAATACAGACATCAGACCTACCTTGTTTTTCTCATTTATTTTGTCTTGGTTTTCCCCTTGGTTGCATATTAGCTCTTGCTTCAAGTGCCTTTATATTTTTCAGCTGAGGTCTTTGTAAAGGTTTGTAGGTGTAATTTCTGCTGCAGTGATGGTCCAGGTCAGGGAGTAATACTCTCAGTAGCCAAAGTAATAGGCTCCAAATTCTTACAGATACTTCAGAATTGTTCTGCGGTGTATTAATGTTTCATTCATTGTCCCTCATTAATGTGTCTTGAGTCTGGCCTTGGCTTGCTTGACATTTCTTTTTGACACCTCAAGGGAATTTTTTCCATATACAAGGGATTCTGCATTAAAGATATTATTCCTGTTCTCTGTTTCTTCAAGCAAATAGTCTGTGACATGTGGAAAGTAAACATACTTAATCAAATTCTGGCCACCTAAAGTTGACCAGTTCCTCCTTCACTTTGTAAGGTATGGACATAAATCATGGCTTCAGAAGTACTCTTTGAAAAGAGCCAGAAATAGTTTGATACAAATGGCTGAACTCCACCTCCAAGATGAAGGGGAGGGTTTATATGTTCATGTAGCCTTGATATACTGGTTATGGTGGAACAATTTTTGTTTTAGTGTGAAAGGAGAAAAAAAATTTTAAAGCCAAAAAAATTCTGGGGTTCAGAAACTAAACGCTTTCTGAACTGACGTGAAGTAAGTTAACAAATCCTGATGTGCAATAAGTTAACAAATCCTCCTGGTTTAATGGCCTTGTCAAGTTGCATATGCACCATTTAAATAGATAGCCTTTTTCAGTGGATTGGTCTTGGGCTTCAGTAAAATGAGACCCTCTAAAGCCTCCGCAGAACCAACCTGCCTTCCAGGGCTAGGGATTTTTGGAAGTTCTTGTACGCTTTACTGGGCCGTAGGCCTTATGTCCTTAGGCTGATTTTCTAGAGAAAGAGACTGCTCCCCGGTTGCGAGGTCTTCTCTGTCCGGCAGCAGTGAAAGCAGGCAGCTCCCTGTGGGAGAGCGAGCAGGGAGCCACGCACAGGGACAGGCTGGTGGAGGCAGTGGCCTCAGCGGGGGGCAGCCGCACAGCACCCGGGCGAGGGGAGCAGGGCAGGCCCAGGTTCAGCCAGGGTCCCGAGTGCTAAGCGAGCCCATAGTGACGAGGCGAGTCCAAGTGGAATCTGTGTATTAGGTTCTGGATCAGCAAGGTACTTGGTGAGGCACAGCTGCAGGAGACCTCAGATTGGGCTCAGTGGGACCTCACGAGTGAAGGAGAGCTCTTGTTTGAAGCAGAGCTATCTGGGGGAATCCTCCACTGAGACTCCTTCCAGCAATTTTCGTATATCAGTTCTTTTCCATTAGCTGGCCTTAGACACAGCCAGCCGTGCTCCTACAAAGGGAGTGTGCTTGGGACCCCGGCTCTCGAGCCGTTACGGAGGGCATTTTTAGTCTTCTTGCAAGATTTGTCTTCTCTCCTCTTAGGTTCCCAATTGTCAGTGATGCAATGGGAATTCATGTACCCCTTTGAGGGTTCCATTTTGTAATTTGCACTGTATCATACTTGGGAGGCAAAGAGAAAGGTGAGTGCAGTAGGCACTGGAAACCTGCTGGGAAGGCAAAATTAGTGAATTTGAATTAAACTTTGCTGCACTGCAGTTCCTAAAACAAATATTTCATTATTTCTTTAAAATGGAGAATTATGGAAATGTACAATGAAAGCACTAGTGGTAAGAAAAGTGTTTGAAGTACTTAGCAGATTTAGAATTATGTGCTTAATATGTATGTTTAGTGTTTTTTTTTAGTTCTTCCTGTAATTTATGATGATGGTTTTTCCCTTAGGGATTATACCTCTGCCCATTTTGCGATTTAAGTTCTATGCCTAAGAATATACGAAGTCGTTGAAAAAAAATTTCAATAGTTCTTGTAATCTGTGCTCTATTTCTTTTGAAATTTGCAAATAGCAATCCTTTCAATAATACATATTCATAGAATATTCTATGTGAGAAAGAGATTCTACATCAAGATGAAGAGGGGTTTCTCAACTATAAATGCAAATTTACTGTTATGAATTCAAATTAAAAGTTTTATCACAGTAGGAAAGTTAATGCAGAAGATCAGGGGTGGGAGAGGTCATCCTCCAGTAGTATAATCTACCAAATATTCGTGGAAGTTACTATTATATAAAGAGATGACTTTGTGTTAAAGACAGTACAAACCTGAAGATTACTTCTGGTGTTGTCAAGTTAAAAGCAGTTTGGCTCTTTGATTTGAAGAGTGGTTTTGCCTCTTGGATTTACTAGAAGAGAGAACAGCATCTGTGTTAGGAGTGAATTACTGATTTGCTCAGTGGAGGGGAAGAGTGAGGGAGCTAGCTCAGTCTAGTTACTCATTTCCATTTTCTTTTGCTCCCAGGACTTAACTTGTACTACAGAGAAGGGGAAGGAAACAATATGTGGTAAAGATTATGTACTTGTGGGATGTTGGGGAGAAAATCTTTCTTCCTGCCCCTGTCTTTAAGAAGAAAGTACAGGGTTGCAGAAGAACAGGCTGTCTTCTGAGACTTTTATTAACATCTCTCTCTTTTTTTTTTTTTTTTTTTTTAAATCTTTCTAGAAAGCGAGACTGTGCCAATGTTGAGAATCACCCTGAAAGACTTGAAACTCCTGTCTTTCCTTTTATGCCTTTTGTCACTGCTCTGGTAACTCTGTCATCGGGCTTTTAACAGGCAACCACCCAGAAACTGCTCATCTTAAGAAACTCTTCCTTTTCTAAGATGCCAGTAGCAGTCTGTGTGTGGGTGTGAATGTGTAACTCAGTCCAGCTTCATCTAAACCTGTTGACCCAAGGCTGTAATACGGGTGTGAAGTGGTTGTCCTAATAGGAACACAGGGATCATTCTCTATGGGTATGTTTGTCTTGTGCAAGGCACAGATGCACAAAGCAGAGCTAAATTAGCTAGTTTGAATTTTGTAAGCGGAAAGGTCAGTGCGCCATACTTCATACAGCCTCATACCTATTTTAATTGCCTGACACAACTCAGGTCCTAGGCATATGCCACACCATATACCGCGTATCCACGTGGTCAACTACTCATGGTCATTTTCTATGGGAATTTAGATAATCTATGAACAGCAAAGTCTCTACATGTCTGTGAATATTGTATAAATACGTCATATCAGGGATGAAACTTCCTCTTGTTTTTACTGGAAAAACCTGTAAGTGGACTGCCAGCTTAATTGAAATCTAATTGGAAAAAGCACTTATATCTGACTTTGGAGGAGTTCTGGGATGTTATCTATCGAAGAAAAGAAAAACTCAGAAGACTTAAATGTGCTCCTTTAAATGGCTGTTTGTGCTGCTCTTGGTTTACAAACTGTGCTGTACCAAACTACATAGAATGTGATTTTAAGTGATTAATTCCCTTGGACACTGAAAACGTTTTTCTGGTGTATACGAAGGAAGGTATCTGTGTAAGGTATTTCTCTGGTGGGTTGGCATCAGCCAGCATCTTGAAGCTGCTTCCTTCCTCCCTCCTAGTGGGACAGGGGAGAGGATAGGAAGAAGAAAAGTGAAAATACTTGGGGCTGAAGGTAGCTTAATAAGCAAAGAGGAGAGTGGGGAACAAACAGAAAAATGAAACAAGTGATGCAATGGCAATCACTCACCACTTCTCACAAGTGGATTGATGCCCAGCCAGCATCTGAGCAATGATTACCTTCTCCAAAAACCCCTCCCCTCAGTTTTTATTGCTGAGCATGACATGATACGGCATGGAATATGCCTCTGGTCAGCTGGGGTCAGCTGTCCAGACTGTGTTCACTCCCAACCTCTTGCCCACCCCCAGCCTACTTTCTGTGGGGCAGAGTCGGGGGGAAAGGGGAAAACTTTGATGATGTGCAAGTACTGCTCAGCAGCAGCCAAAACACTGCTATGTTATCAAGGCTGTTTTAGTCACAAATCCAAAACACAGCACTGTAAGGCTTGCCAACTAGGGAGACAATTAACTCCATCCCTGTCAGACTCGGTACAGACTCTCATGCTGATATTGCCATCAAGCCCCAAGGTTATAGATCTGTTACTCTGTATATATTTAGCATAAGCTAAAGTTCTTTAGAACTGGAGTCATCTTACAGAACAGTTAAAATGTAGGCGATGGGTAGATCTAATAAATAAGAGCATAAAGGAGATATAATGCACCAGTTACCTGACCACTTGAGCAGCTTTTATGCCTCTTGGCATAGTTGGAGACTATCAGTAATTATATCTACGTGTAAGTGTTCTGGTTATGCATCATCCAGCAATGTGTACTTTTAAACAATAAAATACTTAGCATCATTTTAAGCCACTTCACATCTCCTCATACAGAAGAAGAAGCCTTAGCTAACACTTTTCATTCTAGAAAGTTAAATTTCTTGTTTCCATGTAGAAGTCTTTCAGACCTTGCATCTCTTAAGTTTCTGAAATACACAGCACAGGCTATTAGGCATGGATTAAAACAATTTATGCTTCTTTCACCTTTAATCTCACCCTTTTTCTTTGCACTGCTAAAGTAATTCTTGGCTTTAAGAAGGCTAAAATAAGTGGTGAGGTGGCAGACCACTCTCTCCCTCCAAAGAATCTCTGTCTGTGTTTTCAGTGATATCTCTATTTTAAGAATAGTAGATATAAAAGAAGAAGTTGTAACCCAGAGTGACAAGAGTGGTAAAAAAAAAAAAAAAGATAATTGTATGATTTATCACCATATGATTTTATATTATATGATTTATCACACCCAGGAATACAAAAAACTGTATGATTTCTCTTCTGTGGCAGGGGATGCCAGCCCAAAACCAGATATGGGACCACTTGGCTCATTGTGGGATAGAGAGGTGCAGATACCCACAAAAAGGCTTATTTGCTCACTCTATACCAGGAATCCTCTCTGATTTCATGTTGGCTGTAAGAGTCTGTACTACCTAAAACTTCTGCTCTTGCACTATCTGGTTTGTGCTCAGCAGTTACAAAGAGAAGACTGCAAATATTGCCACCTTTAATGCGCATGTTTATCATTTTCTTTATGTTAGTTTTCAAAGGCTGGAGGAATGCTGGTATAACAAGCCCTGATAATCAACAGCTTCGTGAGGACTGTTGGAGGTTGGGGTTTTTTGCCTTCATCTTCATATACTGCCCAGATGAAATGTTTGAAGGAGATGCTGCATGTGATATTTTCTTAGCAAAAGCAGTCATAGTCTTTAGGATTTGGGAGTCATGAATGATGAGACTTGTCTTTATTTCTTGTGGTCATATGAACAGGAATATTGCATACTTTGTGCATCAATTTACATGAAAGAAAATGTCATATAAATTTTCTTAAATTTCTCTTAAACATTTTAAAAATTTTAGACAGCTTAGGTCAAAAGGGTCTCCTCCATTGGCCACTGTTGCCCCAGCTACGAAACCTAGATAAATTAATATATCCAAACATAAAGAAATGCTGATGGCGTGAGGACATTTATACAAGAAATTTCAAGTAGATTTTGATTCACCTTTCTACTGAATCATTATGCTATAGTTGTCTTGACACAGAAGAGGCTATTTTGAGAGCATATGGCCTGGAAAAGTATTGCTAAGCAGGTGCAACAGGAATTTTTCTCATAATGGCTCCAAATAATTCAGACAAATATGTCATGGATGGCTGTTCCTGACATGAGAGAGTATATAATGTATAGAAATGATGACTTGTGGAAGAATGACTTTGAAGAACCTCATTCTTTGCCGTAACTGAGCTCCAAATGTATAAAATCCTAGTCTAATTGCATAATGAAGGTGATTCACTTATGTTTCAAGGTTTTTTCAAACTAGAAGTTGCTTCAGCTGAGACAGATTTCAGTGATTTATTATCGTACCAGTCTATGCCGAAAGATTCAGTTGGAGTATGTAAGTATTTTTAAAGGTATCTTTTTTTCTCTATTACTTAGACTTTTAAAAATAACTCTCAGTGGAAAAAAGAAAATAACCTTTCTAATGTAAGACTCTATTAACATCCTTCTGAAAACATTCAGCCTGGTTCTGGTGGTGAAAAGGGAGAAGGAAATGGACTGTTGCCTTTTTAAAACTAAAATGATGCATGTGAAGAATTCAAGTAACTCTATTTCATGCATTTGAATGGAATGATGATTTTATAAGTTTTAGGTGCTGTTTGCTCTTTTACTGAGAAATATTTATAAAATTTGTTTGGATTTATTGGGGGGGAAAAAAAAGGTAACGAATGAGGCTTCTGGCTTTGCATATAATAACTAAATGTTTCATTGTGGTGGAATCGTGGTGCAGATCCTGGAATTTTATGCATGGAGGAGGGGTTAAAAAAAAAAAAAGGGTTGTGTGTTTATGGTTGGACATAAAGCTCCAGCTGTGATCAATCCATATGATAAACTGGTGCATATAAATTGTTGGGTTTGTATAAGCTGATCTAGATTAATTTCAGAAGTAAAATGGGACAACATACAGCTCGATTAAAAATCTCAAGGATTCTGGTTGGTTTGCCATCTGTTCTTTAAAAATGCACATTTGAATTGGCATCAAATTTTAGTATTTGTTGACAAACTAATAGACATAAAATTATAAGTCAGTTCCAACCTTCCTTAGTCCAACGAAACCTGATCCAATTATCTAGTTCTTCATCTCAGAATCAGTGAAAGGATTTGAGTGAAATTGTAAATTCAAAATGTGGGAGAGCATAAATTGAACTCATACACATGATTCAGGTTTTGTAACATCATAATGGTTTCCAGAAGAGTCAGTACATAGAAAAAAAAACAAAGACCTTTGAATAAGACGCTCTTAAGGGACATTGTAGACTAAGATGGTTACTTGGAGATTTGCCATAAAGGATATCCTTTCTAGATCAAATCCTTAAGGATAGAAGATGTCTGTAATGGAGCAGAGAGGAAAAACCAGGTTTCCTCACAGATCCGATAAAAGAACAGGCTATGAAATCTAGATGGGGTGGAAGGGGGACTTGCCTAGAAACTCTTTGAGAAGAGAGGAGAAAATGAAAACCAATGTAAATCTTCTGTTATTTGCTTGGAGGCTTTGACTTCAGTATCCTTCAGAAAAAGGTGCAATTTCAGGATCTCAAACTGTAATGTCATCTGCAAATAACTGGTTCAGAGATCTTATTTTTTAAAATCAACTTATTTTAATGCAATTGAATTAGCAGATGACATAAAATTAAGTTCTGGGATGGTGTAGAAATAAGGAAGGATTGCTACATGATATGGGCCTATCTTAATGACAGTAGGTGCTTTTTTTATCTTCTCAAGATTGTGTTCTCAAGTTTCTGGAATGAATAACATCAAAATATAGGAAAGTCTGTAGATTTAGTGTTGTGTTTTTTTTTTTTAAATCTGTTTTGGTGTTTTAAATCCCTTAAGATCTGTAGGTGAGTCACTCTACTGCAGGCTTCATTCATAGCCCTGTAGACAACTTCCCTCCACACATCCATTACTGGAGGGAAATTTTCCACCAGTTGGAACTGAGAGGTGACAAGGTCCCATAGCCTTGTAGAGATAACTTCAATCTTGTTCTTCCGTAACTACAACACAGAATGTTTTCATTGTTGGACGATGAGCAAGCCATAGTAAAGTTGTGCGGAAAATTGTACTTAAACCTGCTTTTCCAGTCTTTGTAGGAATTGTTGAGCCAACATATTAAAGTTGAATATAAACTCCTTGTGAAAATCAAATATGTATTGAGAAAATAAAAGCAATCTTCTTATTAATGCACTTCAAACCATTGCAGACTCTATCACTGTAGATGTCTCATTACTGTACAGTATCCATTTTCTGCTTTGTTTACAGTAAGCATTTTCTTTGGCATAGGGACTTAATATTGGAAGCAAACTTTAAAGGTAAAGGAACTTTAAGCAGTGGTCTGTTGAAAGAGAATCAAAACAGTGCCAGTATGTGGTGCTAAGTAGTATTTCATGAGTCTATAACATGCAATTCTAGGCCAAATAAGTGTATATAAAAATGTATTTGTTGTGTCTGTCTAAATCAAATATAGAATAGGGAAGGAAAGCCGAAGACATGCACAGTGTATCTGCAAGAGAGATGGAGAGGGAGAAGAGAGGCTGTGGAATCTCCATCCTTGGAGGTATTCAAAACTTGAGTGTATAAGGCCCTGAGCAAGTGGATTGAACTTCAGGTTTGGCCCTACTTTGAAGAGGTGGTTGCACCAGGTGGCTTTGAAGGGTTCTTTATGATTGAAGTTCTTCTATGACTCTACAATCCTATAAACGACAAAATACTATGAGTTGCAATTGTATTTTATTTACAAAACTGGCTTGGTTGTACAATGTTGAAGTAGTAGCATCTTGCTCTTTATATTGAAAAATGGCAACATCAAATTTGGAACACTGTTTAGTGGAAACCGTTATAAAAGTTTTATCGACTGAATTTGATTGTCTTGAAAGAACTCTTTTGGGAACTCCCACCAGTTGCTTCAATTTGGGCTCACAAAGTTGAAAAATGGGAAAACAGGAAAGCAAGGTGTACAGACTTCAAATTTTTTTAAAGTCTCACTGGTGTTCTTTCTAGGGTAAAAAGTTGATTTCATATTCAAGTGACAAAAGGACAAGAAATGATTTTATTGTTCACATTTTTCCTTACAGAATAAATAAAAGTGGGTGAAACTTCCTAAAATGTTAGGCTGGTGTGAAAGACTTGATCATCAACGTATTGTAATTGCACCATTGCAGTTTGCTAAAGCATTTGCTAGAAAGAGCAATTACAGTAAAACATAATCAGCTCTTCATCTCATAATGGTGCAGACTGTTCAAAGCTATTGAAAATTCTAGTGCCATGTGTGCACATTTGGCACACTGCAAATAGCGTTAATTTAACAATCAGAAAATGCTTGCAAATCATGATCAGAAGTAGCAGCAGTTGTGGTACGGTGTACTGAGGGCTAACTGCTTTCTCATGGTTAAAACAAGATTGGAAATCTACGTTCAATTACTTCCTCCAGCACAAATTCGTGTCCTGCTTTGAACAAGGTGCATCAGCTGCTTTTCTAGGCTTGCTGAGCATCCAAATTATCTTTTGAGAACTGTGAAGACTGAGCTTGTGACGGAAGTTTTCAGCATGTTAGACTTCCACTTTGATTTGCTTTGTAAGACTCAGTAGTTCTCCCTGCATTTATCTGATTACTGGCTAATTCAAATTGCAGACATAGGATTGGGACCGAAGTCCAGGACACAGGGTTCCCAGCCTGAGCCATACGTCCTTATTGGAAAAACAGCTACAATCCCATTTTATTTTTTCACTATTTGCCTGTGCACCTCAGTATACATTCTCTAGTGTAGAAGTATAAATTCTCAACAGAAGTAGTGGAGTAGCCCCAACCCCAAACTGGTGGTTTGAATTATCTAAGGAAAGGTAAGGTGACAGTGAGGATATGAATCTTCTGAAGGCAGAGGAATTCCACTGTCACAGATTTTTCTTACAAATTTGGTTGCCTCTCTTCCTTGCTTTGTTCTTGGGGGTACCCTTTACAGAGTAGAGTCTGGCATATTTTAGACAGAGTTGTGCTCCCTTTTGCAAGGAGAAATTACTGGCGTTAGGAGCTGCTGTCAAAGAAAGTTAATTTGCAGCTGAAAGGCGGTACTCAGCACACACCTCAACTTTGTGAGCCTTCCTTCCCTTTGCCTATCGGTTAGATGTTTCTGCAGCAGCAACAAATGGTACTACAGCCCACAAAATTCGAACATCAAGTGGAGCATCAACTTTACTCTTGTGCGGCAAGAGTAAAGTTTGTGAAGAACTCCTGTAGGCCTTTGAACTGCAGGGAAATCCATTGCACTCTGTTTCCATCACATCTGGTTTTTTTGTAACTGTAGTCAGTGGTAAGCTCTGTGTATGGAATACATCAAAATATAGCAGTAGTACCTAGCCAAACATCTAGGTTTATTTTGCGTTTTGCCTTTTTTTTTTTTTTAAATGTTCATCCAGTGCTAGCTCAAATGACAGTATCTAACTGTGGGGCTACTAGTGTTCCCCAATGGCATGAAGGGCCTGATCGTGGAAAATATCTATTTCTGGTGACTTTAGTCTTATGGGCCTCTACCTGACCCATCAGTATGGGGCAAGAGTTCTTACGTAGCACAATACAGGTTTATTAGTCCAAAGGATAGTTAGTTTAAAGTTACGCTGTTGAATAGTAAAGTACATAAAACTCAGGTTATATTGTCTTTTCCTGTAGGAAGTGTTGTGTTTTGTGAACGTTTGAACGCAGATGACGATGAAGCTAATGAACCACGGATGTCTTGGTACAATTAAGTAGGATTCTAATGGGGATAATATCTTGTAAATTCTATAGTCAGAATTCATTTGCAACTTGAAGTAGATGGAAATCTTAAACTACTTGGCAAAAGCTAGCTAAATAAGTATCTATTTAAATATATACTAACCTCTCAGTAATGGTGAGAAGTGTGGGGAGGACGTAGTCACCTGAAAATGCTTGGAAAAGGGATGCACTACGAGGGAAAGAGTGGTGTAGAATATCTGAAGAATGGGATGAATTCTTCAAAATGTTATATTTCCTTTTTGAAGACTCGGGTAAACCTTCACAGCAAGGGCAATGTAGTTTCTTGGTGAGAGTCAATTTACCTTACATTTATTTGTTGCAAGTTAAAAAGTTGTACAATTCATTTATCAGGGATCAGCTTACTCACAGTAACTCTAAATGTTGAGATTCTGAGGTGGAGTATAAAATACCCTTTTAATAAAACCAAGGGAACAAAAGTTCTTGAATAATTTCAGTGTTCTCTAGACAAAACATCATGAATTTGCATGTGGGTTTTAAAAAGAAATAAAAATCTGAGTTAATGCCAAATATGAGCAAAGCACCGCACCTGACAAATCTTTACAAGCAAGTTTAAAAAATTGGTTCTGTTTCTTCTGATTTGTGCCTGCTGCAGTAGGATAGGTTTGAGATGGTGTCATGGTGGGATGATTTTATCATTCTGTGGCTTATGCAATCCTACTGAGTAGAGACTGAGGAAATAGTGGGGAGCCAGGCTGTGGTTGGTGCTAGAGTTTTGTTTAAAACCTACCTGTAGTTCTCATGAGCGGATTTCCATAGTTGAAAACTGTTTCACAGACAAAATAAGAAAATGCTGTTCTAGGTAAAAATGTCATACTTACAAAATCTGTTTCTGAAAACAAGACAATGTATTTCAGATTCATCTTAAATACCGCCTATGTTTTTCTGTGGAAAGACAGATCAGTGTAATAAAGCTTCTGTTGAGAAACAAAACTGTGGAAAAAACCTTGACCCTTTCAGGAAATAGAGAATTTTATTTTCACGCAAACAAAAATTGTAGAGACTTAACTTCTTAGTTTGTGATACTGTGTCTGCATCTGAACATAGAATTCTTCTGAACGGATGCTCTGTTGTCTGGAATACATGAAAGTAATACCCCTTTCTGAACAGGAATGTTATGTGGTTCGGTAACTACTGAGGAAACTAAGAAAGGGAGGAAGAAAAGTAGAAGCAGTAGTCATCTTATTTCAGGCATATCTGCAGCTGAAGCAGCAGATATACTAAGGGACAGTGGAAAATTAACAGTTGTCTTTCAGTTAGACATCATAATTTTAAGTTGAGTTTATATAATGAAGACCTTGCCATCATCTGGGCCTGTACTGAGCCTTGTACACATGCTTTCAAAAGCAGAATAAGAATATATGTGTGAAGCTTGTTCCTGTAAACACTTACTGGAAAGTATTCTGCTTGCTACTCTGAGTAGGTTCAGTGAACCAGGAAAAACATGTATAAATCTTTCTCAAAGCTTGCGTCACAGCAAGTTCAGGTGCCTAAAATTAAAAACCTAAGTAAGTCATCTGGATTTGAGAACTCCCAAAGCTCCCGTTAAAGAAAATAATGCAAAAGGCAAGCAAGTCCTAGTAACTCTTGGGAGGGTTGAAGTTATTTGAATTGCTGTTGCCAGTAATTTTGATTTTGGTCCTAAAGCGAAGACTAATACTCTGCTGACCAGTAAATATTGTCTATTGATTTTGTTACCTGAATTAATGTCTACTGAACTATGTCCTGCTTTCCCTTGATGCTTGCTTTCTTAGTATCGGATGCAGGAGACAGAAGCAACTTCTAATTATCGTTTAGTCTTTTAAAACTTCAGTTTTGGTTGCATAAAACTTAACCAAATGCATAGCCTGTGTGAATAGCAGTGGTAGTTAACACAGGGTGATTTCATTTGCGTTTGGTAGAAAAGGAATATTGCATGGCTTGGGCTATGTCCGATCAGCACTCATTGCACCATGTTGTTCCTACTGATTGGGATATTTTAGTAGCCTATTCACAGCCTTTTATTCTTTTTCCCTGAAGAAAACCAGGCACAAGTAAAAATGCTTTGTTAAAAGAAGAATGGGATGAGTTTTATTTCTGAAGAAATGGCATTGTCATAAAAGTGTGTCCCTCAAAGGCAACATTTTCCATTAAGAGTGAAAGATTTGGTGAATGTCCATTAGAATGGGATATCTTCGGGTAATAGATAGACAGTGAGTTGCAGGCACACATAAACTCGCAAGTTTTTTACAGACCAAATACGTGAAGAATGTTTGGTTTTTTTAATACCTGTACAAACTCTAGCATGTCTCTTACGGCATTTTTCTCAGAATCTGACTTCTCTACTCTTGATCGTAGTTTAGCTCACCCCTCTGTCTACTCAGAATATAAGATGGTTTAGAGGGTTTTTTGATCAGACTTGAAAACTTCGCAAAAGGCTGTTTATTTTCAGAAATAAATAGCACAATCCAAACACTGCTGCTTTCTTGATTATGTTTTATCAAAGATTTTTTGAAAATGGAGAGGGGCATGTTGGCTAACAGGGATGTTGTGTTTTATGAAGGTGTCACCTTCCCTTTGTTGTTTTTTTTTTTTTTTCTCCTTACCTTCCTCTGGTAGTGTGTTCAAGGTGCTTGCTTCACTTGCTAGAATTTTAACTTGATGGAGAATTGATAAGTAGACTACCTTTTTTTTATTTTTCCCATTTAAGTGATGTCGTGGTTTAGCCCCAGCCGGCAACTAAGCCCCACGCAGCTGCTCACTCAGTCCCCCACGGTGGGACGGAGAGAATCAGAAGAGTAAAAGTGAGGAAACTCGTGGTTTGAGATAAAGACAGTTTAATAAGTAAAGCAAAAGCCGTGCACGCAAGCAGAGTAAAACAAGGAATCCATTCACCACTTCCCATGGGACGGCAGGTGTTCAGCCATCTCCAGGGAAGCAGGGCTCCATCGCGCGTAACGGTTTCTTGGGAAGACAGACGCCATCACTCCGAACGTCCCTCCACCCCTTCCTTCTTCTCCGTCCCAGCTTTATGTACTGAGCATGACGTCATATGGTATGGAATATCTCTTTGGCCAGCCTGGGTCAGCTGTCCCAGCTGTGTCCCCCCCAGCTCCCCGTGCACCCCCAGCCTGCTTGCTGGCAGGCCAGCATGAGAAGCTGGACTGTCCTTGACTACGTAGCAACAACTCAAAACATCAGAATTCTATCAACATTTTCTCATCCCAAATCCAAAACATATCCTCACGCTAGCTTCTGTGAAGAAAATCAACTCTGTCCTGCCTGAAACCAGGACAAGTGACTAGATTGGGTTTGAGAGTTGCAGCCTAGGTGATCCCCCTGCTTTATCCTCACATTACCTTGGATATCTGTGCTATGATCCCATCTATTGAGCTTGGCAGAGGGAGATTATTTCATTTATTAAGTAATTTCCACTATTGAATGGCATAGCTCATGATTGCCAGCTCTTGCTAGAGATGGCCTAAGAGGCTGAACTGGTGGATTTCAGCTACCACATTTTAGATAATATTTTCGACAATATCACACAGCAGTGACTATGATAATGATTTGGGCTGTTGCTTACACAGGTACTGTAGTTGTGGTTGTTGACTGTAATGCAGATTGCTTAGCCTTTTCTTTAAAAAGACCCAATAGTCAGTCCCAACTTTTTTGTCATAAAGTTGTCATAATATTCCCACACGGTATGTTATGAATGTGTTCTTATTTTTCTAACTCTTTTCCACTCCTTACCCTGTGCCCTTATTTAGTCATGCAGCCTGTGTCCTGAGTGTGGAAGAGCAGATGAGGGCAAATTAATGTAACTTTTAAATTATTCTTATAGGAATAAAAAATACTCCTTCAAAATACGTTCTTTGATACATAAAAAAGATTATTTGTGTTTTTAAAAAAGCACACTAAATTTCTTTATTTGTTCAGGAAAATGAAAAGGTTAATGTATATAAAATTAAACTTAATCCTGGAATGTTTCCAGGAGATTAAAATATTTCACATCAAATTTAAAGCAAAATAATTATGTTTCTGTCTATCTTAATTGGTTCTCTAGAATGTTAATTTTAAGTCAGTGAAAGTAATTGAATGTATCACTGGAACAAACTGAAAATAGTAGAAGAAATCTATCCATTAAAAAAAAAAAAAAAGATGCCATTGGGATGGAGAATTAAATTTGTGAACCTGGACATACTGATATGAAGGTTGATGGGAAACTGTGGCTCCACATCCCTGAGGGAGGGTAAGGGTCACCAATAAGAGCAGGTCGAACTGTTCCCTCAGGTGATGGACTTCATACATTTCCTGCGCATTGAGGTGACCTCAGGAAAGTCAGGTCCTTCCCAAAGAACTCCAACTTGACTCTTCAACTTCAGCATTGCTGCCAAATTCAGGGTTGCTTCTAGAATCGTCACCACAGGGATCATTCACGTTGGAAAGGACGAGGAGGTCTTTGCTCCAACCTCCTGCTCGAGGAAGATTCATCACTGGATTCAGAGTGGGTTGTTCAGGGCTTTGTCCAGTTGAATCTTGAAAAATTCAAAGGAATGAGACTGCAGAGCCTTTCTGGGCCCCTGTTCCAAAGCTTGGTTATCCTCACAGTAAAAAAATAGCTGGTTGGAACCTCCTCTGTCTTTAGGTGTTGTCTCTTGTTCTTGGGCCATACACCCAAGCAAAAAGCCCTGGTCCTGTTCAGTCTGGCATGAAGTTTGTTCTTCCAGTCACTGGCATAAATACAATTGTCCTGTGAGTATGTATATACTGTATGCTTTTGTAGCTTCTTACTGTGAAACCCAAAACTGAGATGGCCCAAACAAAGCATGTCTGTATCTCAAAACCATAAGCAAAATATGAACAATAAACTTAAAGTTGTACTGTAAGAGGCTAGTGAAAAAAGATACTGGGCAGAAGAAAGAAGAGAGGATGCAGACAATTTTTTCCTAACATAGAGCTGTCCTGCAAATGGTGACTACGTAGTTGTTTCTCTGTTCTTTTTGACTTTCTACCCCTCAACTTCTTGGCAATTTATTAAATTCCTTATAAACCTTTTAACACCTACAACTTTTTCCTTTTAAATAGTAACGAAGTACTGTATCTGACAAGCTCCAAGTTTTGACTTTTTTGTTAAAGTTGGAACAAGTCTTTTCCCCATAATTAAATTTTAACATTTCATATTTTCAAGTATTTGGCTACTAACACAGCATTACTTTTAATGAGAAAACTCAAAACTGATTTCTCACCAGCTGTCATAGTTAAATAGCTTGGCATTAAAAGCTATCAGAGAGAGAAGCTGTAAAATGACATCAGTAGCTAAATAAAAGGGTTGTTAGGAAATGTATAGAAATTACTTGTTTGTAGTTTCAAAGACAATCACAAATGGACTATTAATTTTTTCTGTTTTATCTTTAAATATTTTAAAATTAATCACAGTCATATTAAAAATGTGGTTTGACTTTGGGCCCTTTTCCCAATTCTCTTTTCCTTCCTATTGCAAGACTCTAACTTGGCATTATTGACTGATTCACAGGATGGTTAAACATTAGGAAATGCTGAGTTTCAAGATTTGTGTTTTAAGCTGTTCATTTTAGGTATACTCTTGGTTCTTAGAATGCCATTTCCAGACGGGGTAGTTCAACGAAAAATGCAAAACTACAATTGAACATAATACTTAGCAAGTTTCCAGAAGATTAATTGTTTTTCCTCTGTTGGAGGTATTGAAAGTAGTTGTCTGTTTTGGGGCTGCTTTTCCATTGGAGCCCTATTGCTAGAGTGGGGTAGAACATGTTGCTAGCTTGACATAAGTTTTTAGAGAGGATGGCTTCTTGGGCGGTTTGAGAGTATAGGAGTGACGTGAATGAAGGCATGTAGTTTTTTTTTTAAAGTAATAATTTTTTGAATGATTTTTTGAAACGTCACCATTTCTGAAAAACAGTTTCTCTGTCTCACTTGTACGCATCTTTGTTGAATGTAATTTCTGCTAATGGGAGAAATTTTCAAATTTAAAAAAACCCAAAACAACAGCCAAACAAAAAACCCCAACACCCTCCCTCCCCAACTTTAGCTGGTGTCATTAACTGTCTCTCTTTTTGAAGGCAAAGTTCAAAACTGAATACCTGACTATAAAATTAATCCTCAGAGAAATCAAATGGAGATATAAAATGCAACATACAGGTGTCACGATCGCTGTTTAACATGTAGTTTCAGAGAGTGACAAAGACTGAATGTTCTGAGAGGAGGATACAGCGTTAGGTATTAGTTAATGGTTCAGCTGGATGGGCTGATGGGTGGTGCTCATTCCCTGTTGTGGGCTCCTGGTTTTCCCAGTACTTCAGCTTTCTTGTCATTTGCCCGCTTTGTGAGAACTCGTTTGCTTTGGTGGGAAGACATGTGTCATGGTTGGTGACTGCTTTTTTATTAGGAAGCTATTACCATAGCCATGTTGTCCTAGTTTAAGTGGCCTTCCATTTCAGAAGTGCAGGGCATGCTCAGGATGGGCGAAGTGTGTTTGGGGCCAGGGGTAGATGGTGATGTGGAAGATTAGGAAAAAACATCTTTTTTCATGTTCAATTTCCTATGAAAGCTGTGCATACCTTCAAACTGAAAGCCCAACCCTTGGTATTATAAAGCCTTTTCTGTCTGTTTGTTACAAAAGAAAACCCATTAATTAGATGCTTATGAAAGTTGAAACTGTTAGGGTCAGCGCTGGTTAAGGATGGTTGGATAAAGTGTATTTTTATCAGTGCTTACTATCAAATGCAAACTGTACTCAGACTTCTGTTTGAGGTTGGTGTTCCAGGCTTCACAAGGTATACTTTTTCTCCATGTAATATTAAGCTGGTGTAATCTCTCATGTATTTTATCAAGAAATACTGAGCGGTCTGGAGCACAAGTCTGATGAGGAGCGGCTGAGGGAACTGGGGTGGTTCAGTCTGGAGAAGAGGAGGCTGAGGGGAGACCTTATCGCTCTCTACAACTACCTGAAAGGGGGTTGTGGTGGGGTGGGTGTTGGTCTCTTCTCCCAAGTAACCAACGACAGGACGAGAGGAAACGGCCTCAAGTTGCGCCAGGGGAGGTTTAGATTGGATATTAGGAAAAATTTCTTTCCTGAGAGAGTAGTCCAACAGGCTGCCCTGGGAGATGGTGGAGTCACCATCTCTGGAGGCGTTCAGAAAACGTGTAGGCGTGGCACTTTGGGACATGATTTAGTGGGCATGATGGTGTTGGGTTGGCGGTTGGACTTGATGATCTTAAAGGTCTTTTCCAACCTTAATGATTCGGTGAAAAATAAAAATATTTACTGCAAAGTAGACTAATACTCTCCAGCATTACATTGTTGTATTATACATGATATTGTGGGTTAAGTTACTTTTTCGATATGAATGATAGAAGAAAGTCTCAAATTTGTGGATGTGAAGTTAGGATGTGGCCTTTCCGTATCATAGCTTGGAGCATGGTTTGCCCTCCGCATTGACTCCTGTAGAAAGCTTTATTTATCAAGGGCTTCAAACCCCTGTTCTGTGGTGCGTGGCATTTCAATCCTGTGCTCTTATTTGTGTGTAGGGGTGAATATCCTTTCTTTCATTCTTACGTAAAAACGTCCTCGTTCCAAGGTACGAATCAGAGCTTTTATGGCCTTTTGCAGCGGGAGCTAAGGAAGAGCTTTCAGACAGTTTTCAGCCGCGCGTTCCGCACAAGGCAGCGAGCTGGCTCACGGCTGCAGCAGAGCCTTCCCCGGCTCATTAAGATATAAAGTAAAGAACTGAACAGGCACAGTTCCCTGCAGACTTCCGCTGTCCCCTTCCTGCTCCAGACTCTGTGCCTGCCAGCGCAGGGTGCAAAGCATTTTTCCACCCATGGCTGCCCTCCAGGCACTTAATGACACGCGTAGCCCCGGCAGAGAGGCCAGCGTGGCACTGCCTGCCGCGGCTGGCTGCAGGTGTAACCTCGTTCCTTCTCCTGCCAGTGTGGATTTCCAGTTGAAAGAGAGCATCATCTTGGACAGGAAGTCTTTTAGGACAGAAGTATTTTGTATAGTTTTTAGCACTCTGGCTCCTGATGGCACCCTCTGGGCAGAATAAAACACTCATCCATCAGCGTGACAAATCCTAAAACCAGCACCACAGTCTTGTTATCCCGTGGCTAATCCGACCTCTGCTTAGCACTCTGCTGGAAATTTTTTCTTTCTCTTGTCAGACTACTTCAACATGAAATGAGCCATCTTAAAGTGCAGTCTTTTCATTGGCAATTAATCCCTCCTTGAAATGAAGATCTGTGTTCAAGCAGATGACAAACAGTAGTCTGATCTTCTTGAGGAAGAATTGAGGCTTTAACAACCACAAAAACGTGCTGAATAGCAGCATTTTAAAAGTGGGACTGACAGTAGATATTATTCCTGTCAAAACTACAGGCGGTAATACGTCCAGGAAAGGAACCGTCAAACCTTTTGCTTTTTTTTTTTTCTTCTTACGTAGAAATAGTTTATGGAGATGTAGCGAGATTGAATGGTATGTGGTTATGATATTGGTGGAACCTTTAAAGTTTGTCCTGCAAATTAGGCAACACCTCATCAGCAGCTCAATTTTTCAGCAAAACCACTGCGGTGTTAGTGTTCTTGCAATTTTGTAAGTAGCATGTGATGATGGGGGATTCAGCCCCCGTGCTTTCTTCGACGCTAATAGCATATCCCATACATCACCTGAATTCAAGGCTTAGATAAACTTCTAACGTTGGGAAAGCAGGCACAGGAACATTTATTCCTGTTAGAACTCCTATTCTTAAGTAAGACCAGGATGTACTCTAAACCTTGTATGAACTATGTAATCTCATTTGTATGGATTTGATTGTACTTTGAAATTTGGCAGTTCTGACAAAAAAAATCCTTAAAGCATATTTGCTATTTCTGTTTCCTATCCCAGAAATCAACAGAGCTATTCCAATATAAATTAGAAGAGAATTTTCAAATCTTGAATATTCGTAGACTGAAGTAAGTTTATTCAGAAAATTATAGGTGGAATTGCCATTTACCAGTGATGAAGGAAGTTGCTTCTGAATGGCAAAAGTCTTTAAAAGCTGAAGCTAGAGTATTGTTTTAAACTCCCTTCTGACTCTGATATTTTTACATGCTTCTATACCAGTTGTGTGTTGTAGAGATTGCAGCACTCCTTTGAAATTTCCAATTATTTGAGACCCTCCAATTATGTCTCATATTGATCAGCACGCTCAAGAGTAGTCTAGGCACAATCAATGATCTGTGACCCTCCTGGAGGTCTCTAGTGTGCTAATTCAAAGCTTGTGGATAATTCAGGAACAATAGCATAAGCCTTTGTGGGCTCAGGATGTTTGCAGTGGAATTAATGCACTTGCTAGTTCAAACCAAAGGCTTTGTAAGCCAAATGTCAGCTTCGTTCTCTGTTAAACAGATTTTTTTTTTTAACACGTCATTAGAAACCTGTAAAATTACAGTTGGAATCTCTATCAAATTCCAAATACAAACCCAACATTTATTTGTTAATAATGTAGAAAAAGCTTGAATAGAGAAACCTTTTTCTGCTTCGGCATTTCCTCCGTTTCATAAACGGATAGAATAAATACAGCCTAGTAATTTAATGACTACTTTGGTGGTCTCAAGGCCATAATTTACTGAAATGTAATGAATTATTCTTTGTGAGGGAGCATGGCATGGCAGTTTTTACTTTTTTTTTCTTTTTTCCTTGAAACCTTCTTAATTTTATTGTGTTTCTTTTTCAGTGTTGAATAATTTGCACAGGAATGGGTTTTAAGAGGGAGATGATATAGCATCTTTTTTTTTTTCCTCCAGAAACAAAAAGTCTGCGATGTGATTAGTATGTGAAGAAAACACTGAAGTGAAGCCTTCTCTGCTATTATAATTTAGTCTTGATTCTGATCCGTCTTCTGTTCTGCCAGCCTTGGTCTTAGTCTCCCTTGAAAGTAAAGGGTGAGTGGAGGGAGCCCTCATAACAGTCAGTTGGCTTGATTTTTCTAGTAGCCCCTGTGGGTAAATATAGCAAGTTTAGAAAATTCTTAATTCTACCTGCACTGTATAAGGAAACTCAGCTTTCTGTGCACCTTTCTGGGTCTGTACTTAACAGATATTGCTGCAAGAGTCAATAAAAATGAGAATTTATAGGAGTTACAAGGTTTCTGTTATTCTGCCAAGATTCTGGAATTTCTTTACTTTCTTTATGGTCGTTCACAGACTGTGTATTATTAGCCTTGAATCAAATAAAGGCATTTAACTTTTCTCAACATATGAAATTTTTTACATGCCCACTTTATTTTTTAAAGGTTACAGAAATTCATCTAAATATTTTTCCTTTTTTAATTGATTTTTGCTAAAATCAACATTTTAGTTGTCAGGCTATTTTAGCATGCCTGGAGCTGGTTGAAAGCAGTAAGATATGTTGATGAAAATGACTATCAATGTTTTTAAATCTTTCATCACAAAATAAGAATTCTGTAATTTCTGTGCAGAATTCTGTCTGTGCTGAACTGAAATCCAGCCAGGTCACAATCTCACTCCAGTTTCTTCAGTTTTCTCTTAAAATAAATTCTGCTTTCCTAGAAGTTAATCCATGAAAGCACACTATGGAAGTAAGTTTCTGCAGTCCGTTCTGGCTGGACTCTGTTAATGGTTATCTGCACAGTTTGCTGAAATCTTCCGTCATGAAAGACTCTCTGGCATGGCTGGTACATCAGCCTGCAGCCCATATTCCTTCTGAGCCATTCTCTTTGGGGGAAGAAAGAGATCTCTGACAGACTGGTTAAGAGTAGGAGAGTGTCTTTAGGCTTGACTTTTTGATCCTGTTACTCCCCAGGCGTATCTATATATAATAATGCAAAAAGCTGAGTTAACTTATCTCTTTGTCCTAAGAGATGTGTCCTGGTTCACTTGTCAGGTCAGTGCTTACCCTTTGTTATCACACAAGTCTCCCAGAAAATGCTTCACTTTATAAGCAACTATAATTTAAGCACAACACTGTGATAATAATTTACACATGCTGATATTTAATGGGGATCTTTAAGTCTTATGGGTAAGAATGTAGGTAGTTGCCTATTATTTGTGTATCGCGTGCAATCAGAAAGTGTCAGATTAAATTCAAGATCATAACAAGAATTAAGCGAAGGTGGGTGGGTGATTAGGCTGTAATGTTCAGTCATGGATACTGAAGTTCATCTTGCTAGTCACGTAGTCTGCAGCACACGTGCTTGGATTGATGATAGATTCCAGAAAAATGGGGACTACCTGGTTAAAAAGGCAAAAAAAAAAAGGCAAAAAGCTTTGTCAGAGCACATTTATCTTCTGTCTTCCTCTCCTACCCTCTTATTAGTTTCTATATCAATATACTATTTAATTAATGTAATAAGTAAGAAGCCTTGTGAGGAAAGTGGATAATCTGAAAAGGCTATGTTTGCTTTTATAGAGTTCTTAATTGTTTATTAAGAACAAGTAGAGATTATACGTATTCTTCTGTTTTGAATTTTCCCCATGGTGTTTAAATATCCTCTGCAATTTTAGGAGACGCGTAGCCTCTTAAAGTACACAGAAATAATTGTATGGAACTTGTGTCAGATTATGCAGAACCATGGAAAAGGGAGAAAACATACTGTAAAGGTAAAGAAGGTGTGCTTGTAACCAAAAGCTGCTTGTATTGTGTCAGAATCATGCCTCCTATGTCTACCAGCAAAACCTTACTATGATCCAAGTTAAAAACCCCTGTTCGTTAGCATTTATCTGTCAAATGCTTGAGCTGTCGGTTCTATTTTGTTGTTCACAATCAAGTTTATAGTAGCCACTTGCTTTTTATTTTCTACAGATAAAACTATAGCCATTTTTCCTACTGAAAGACTGAGGATTTCTCATCTAAAGGGAAAGTAGTGTAAGTTTTGTATTTGCAGCAGCCCAGTCCACCAAGCTACTAATTGCAGGATTGTCGGACAAGCAGCTGCTATCCTGTATCACTGATATTCCCTTGATTCCTTTCCTCTCCAAGTACCGCAGTTGCATTCACTATGGGTTTTTCCTAGCGTTTTTCACGTTTCAAAAGGAGATATGAGCTGTATCGTTCTCTACAGCATCTCGCACTAGCGAGACTCAAAATGTGACTTGTTTCTAGCTACATGGATCTCGTTCTAGAAACTGGAAATTTAACCAGTCTGGATATAGAATGCTGTATAGTAATCTGAGCATATCAAATAAAAAAAAGGAACATTTTTGAAGCCTGTTCTATTTAAATAGATTTTCTATCTCTAAAAACTGTATGAAAAGTAAAGATTCAACAGAGGGTTGCTCAAAATATATGACTTGCTGGTATAAAAATATGTAGCTACCAAAAAACCCCAGGACACGTATGTGTTCGTTCATTAAGTGCTTTTTAGACCTGTGTCTTGTTCTTTGGCCTTCCTGATGAATTATCCTGGAAAGTATGTTAAATAATAGGTTGCACAAAGACCTTTACAAGGTCACCCTGACAGGTGAAGTCTAATTTCATGCATCACCAGCCGATTAGTTCAATAGGGATGGATATTTAGCACACAGAAAAATCTATCCCTCCTCCCAAAAAGAAGAGTTTGCAGCATTTTTGGAGATAATGTAATTTCTGCAATTAGAAACACTTTTATCAGCTTTCATGAAATATGTATTTCTCCTTGCAAATTATGCTTTCCTCACAATCAAGCTTTGACTTAATTGCTCTACAGAAAAATTGTCAGTAAATAAAAAGGAATAATATTGAAAGAGTTCTGATAAAAACGCTTGTTGATCTTCAGAGAAGGGTGAGCAGTTCCTTACCACTAGCCTGGTTTTGCCAGCAACTGCTCTGTGAAGAGACTAGTTGGTTGTTTTTTTAATTTTCAAGGTATGTGATAACGGTTGCAGGCCTATAGAAAACAGCTTCCAATTTTTCTTGCTTTGTGTACTTTCAGTTGCTCATTCAATGTATAGTAAATCAATTTATTATGTAAACTTAAACCTGCTTTGGATATGGCCCACAACATCCACACCTGTGGTAGGGTACTCAGCTGCATTTTTCAGAAAGTGCATTTTGATGTTGTGAATTATTTCTTTTTGGGGGGAAGGAAGGAAGGAAGGAGAAAGGATTGTATTAATCTTGATATGACCCAACGAGAAAGTAATATATGTTCTTCCTGATCTGCATCCATGTTTTGTTCTGCTGGTTGGAGTACCTGTGCTGGATGGCAGCTGGGGGTTAGGGAATTGAACGTTGGAAATGTTCAGAGCTTGTAGGAACTGCTGAGGTAATTTGTATGTATGGGAGTTGCATTCTGAAGTGCCCCTGTTTCAGGCGCCTCTGCTGAGCTAATGTTTTCTTGATGCATGAAGAGTCCTTTCTTTGAGATACTGCAAAGGAAAAGTGTCACTCAGTCACTAATCCAGCCTTTTTTTGGTACTGCAGCACATAGTAACTAAAGGTAGAAAATTCCATCAGGATTGTTTTCTTGAGGGTTAACAGCTGATTCAGTTACCCGTGTAAGGATTGCCATACTTGCAGGATGTATGGTTTGAATTTCTCTTTCACTTTGTTACCGAAGAATTCCCAGAAGTATGAGCTTTGTAAAGGTTTGTCATACATTTCTGATGCGAGTCTGTGACTTTCTGCTTTGAAGCTGGTGGCCAGATCCCATAAGGCGATTGCCCGTGGTGGGGACGGGGAAGGCTGAACACCGGGGCGTTCCAGCGAGCCTGGGCAGGAGGTCTGCATGTGCAGCGCTTCGTGGCAGGTACTTCATTGGGGCTGTATTCACTAGGATAAAAGACATTTCAGATGTAGATAGAGAAACACTGTGTTCTGTCTTTTTGCATAAAAATTTATTTTAAAAAGGAAAATGGAGGTAAGGTAGGGAAGAGGAACAGGGATATGTTCCAAATAGCTAAAGAAAAGAATGAGCTCAGATGAGCTGTCGAAATAAACAATTCTCCTGTAAAGCAGGATATACAGACCTTAAAGGAGGAAGGTGTCGGAAACGTCCTTTGTACTGAGACTTACGATCACCGCAGTCTGTTCAGGCATTTTGTTATATGGAAAGCTGAGGGGGGGGTGTCACATGATTATATTACTGCCAATATAGGGGAGAGATGAAGAGATTCATGATGGTAAGCGGCTCTAATCTACAAAAAAAACCCTGAAGCAGTAATGAATTCAGTTATTAGAATTTGAAATCATAGAAATTCAAATTAGGGCATATTAGAACCAGTTAATAGAATTAAGTAGAATTTTTCTACTGTAATGCTTTTAAATGGGAGATGCCAACCCAGCATCTGTCAGGATTTGTTCATGTAAGCATCTTCTGGACACCTAATGAGTTTCTCCCTGGCTGGCAGAGCGCTGCAGACCTGGGTAACCAGGGATTTTAGGTTCCTTCCTACTTTCAGTTTTGAAATTCTGAAAATTTAAATGCTTAAAAATATTTAACAAGTGCAGATTTCTGTTCAGTCTTGAACAGTTCAAGGCTAACTTCTAATTTTATGGAATTCAGAGCTTTCTGTACTCCTCCTAAAAACGTTTCAGTTGAATCTGTGATTGTACCAGGACGGTAATTGTGAAAACAATGGTTCTTTAACATGAAAAGAAGAATAATGAAATTTAGAGGACTAGTTAATTCTCTTTTTCTTCTTACACACTTCATCGTTTCAATATATCAGAAGTCATAAGATAAAAGGGTATATTAGAAGAAGACAAAAGGGAATGGTAATCTTGCAGCTGGGTAAGAAAATATTGCAAAAGGTCACTGAGTCAAGTGCTCATTTCTTGCAAAACATTGAAGAATCTCTTCAGAAAACGCCTTCCTACTGTCTGGTGGATCAGTTTCTAAGTGACTAGCTATATTATGGGGTTTTAGCATAAAGCTACAATGGTAAATACTCAGACACTGCATTTACAAGCACACTTTGCTGTTGACTAACAGCCGTGCTATGTTGTATTGGATGTGAGACTTTCCATAAATCATGTTTGAAAGTGAAGGTTTCTGGCCTATGTGGGGTGCTTAGTATATGGAGAATTGAAATGTTTTGTGTGCATAAATTTAAGTGTGCTTTTAAGCATGCTTTTTCCCAAGCATACCTGCCTTGTGAGACGTTATTACACGTTCCATAATCATGCAAGAGCAGAGTAGATTATATGTGAAGATTTTTAAATTCATAACGCTGATTTGTAATTAGCATATGGTATAGTTTAGCATAGACACCTGGTCTGTAAGATATGAAAGCAAAACATGTTTATTTTATGATTAGCCATTTTTTAAATCATCTTCCATGTTAGAAAACATTCCAATTCCCTCTGAAAGCTCTCTGCTCCTTTCGAGCATCCCTGCCTCCAACAGCAGCAGCAAAAAACCCAAGAAAACAAAAAAACCCAAGAAAACCCTGCCAATTTGTGCTGTTAAAGTCTCATTTCTGTTTTTTAGGACTTGTGAACCTGTTAATGATTTTGCAAGTAGAACCTTTATGTCCCAACTCCTACGCTGAAAGGTCTGCCCATCTCTTGTTGCCATTTACATAACACGAGTCAGAACAAACAGCTTTTTGTGTTCCCTGCTTTCAAAGCTGCCAAACTGGTTTTAATCAACACCTTGTTTCATATAAGATGAAAGCTGTTGAATAGGTGGTTGTGTTTCATACCTGAAGCTACATTTAGCAAGAAAAATATATGCTAAACTGACTAATTTTATTTTCCTAGTACTTGTTTAAGACTTAGGAGAAAATTCGGGATCTTACACTGCTTAACAACGTTAGTTAGATAATGTCAAAGGGATAAAAATCAAAATAAAAAGTGAAAAAGTGATCTCAGCATAAGAACTTGCATCTTCTTGGGCTGCCCACTATAAGGTGGGTATCACCAAACTGGAGAGGGTCCAGCAGCAGGCAAGCAGGAGGACATCTAGAACCGTGTAATAGTTTCACGTTTTCTGTGTATGAACATGAAGTTTGAGTGGGGCTACTAAAAGACGCCGCGAACATGTGTGAAGGGGAAAGGCATAATCTGGCAGTCGATGCTCCCTATAGTCAGGGAGAGGTGCTGGGTGGAGGAAGGGACAACGAGCCAGGAGAGAGGTTTTGGCCAGTTGTGGGCTGGGGTGCTATGGCTCCTCTCCAGCCCTCTCATTTTCTTCTCCCAGTTTACATGGTTGCACTGAGGAGGGGGCGGCTTGGTCCTGTGTGACTTGGCTCTGCAGGGGCTGTTCAAAAGTGGGCAGGGGGGACAGAAGCAGGTGTGCAATGCTGGGAGACCCTCCCCAGCGGAGCGCTTCCCAACTATTTATCTGTGGCTTCGTTACCTTTAGTGTCCGGCCTCTTCAGCAGTGGGTACTGAAAGAAGAAACAACACCTCCTGACATGAAATTAAAACTAAATTTAATCTAAAAAACTAGAAGAAGGATTCCAGAAGAAGTAAATGAGTAAAATGTTACTTCCACCTTGCGGAAGGAATTAGTTTTTATTTTGGTTATATTCTCCGCAAAGCTGGTTGTAGGCACTCGGTTTAAGGCCAGTCTAAGTTCAGATAATCAAGCAAGCCTCCTGGCTTAAGCAGACCGTGCACTTAAAATCCTTGGTTTTCCACAGGAACGTTATTCTGGATAATTTATGCTGTATAGATTAGTAGCAGGAAAGCTCTTACTATAAATTATTGATGAATTTGGGTGCTATTTTATATTTAACATATTTCTAATGGAAGGGGCTTGAAAAAAACAATGTAGGTTCTTACTGATAATAGTTTGCATGTAAAGAACTGAAAGTTAGAAATAGCTGTTATAGTGTGTGCTTTTGACAAAAGTGGCCCCCACGTCTTTTACTAATATTTTTTATATTAGTGTTTGTGTAGTGACTATACTTATAAAGGTTCCTTATCCATTCGTAGCTGTGTTCTGAAGCAGTTAATCTTAGAAAAAAGACGATCCTCCTGTGCATTTGTTAGAGCTGACATTCACCCTCATAGCTTTAGGCTGAATAGTTTTTCTTGTTTCTCTTTTGAAGTCTGCTAGCACTTCAAGCATGTATCTTGGGAGTCTGTATGAAGGATGACAGCCTGTGCTTCCCTATTCACAAAACACTGAAGCTTCATTTCATTCCTTGGAGGAAATTTCTTGCTCTGCTCTGAAATGAGAACATACCGGGTCACTCCAAAGGCCTCTCCTGTCTCTCATGCTGTTGAGGTGGGGTATGCATTGGGAAAAAAACCAAGAAAAAACCCCGTGATTGTAGATTGATCACTTCCTCTGCTATATCCTTCCAGTTCCCACTGTCCTGAGACTTGTGTTTTTATAACGTCAGTAAAAAGTGATCGCAACCCAATGAGCAAAAGAAACACCCCTCCAAATATTAGAAAAGACAGGATTACTGGGAGTATAATTATTTTAACCCAAATTTGTACTGTAAATATTGGTTTTGATAGAAGAAAACTTGCATTTAAGAACAAAATGTGATGTCTTTACTATATCTATTGCACAAGCATCTCAGTTCATGCATAGATCCAATGTCACAGATGATTTATAAGAACTTTCCTCCTTTCAGACAATGCATTTGTTATCGATTATCTGATTGTACATTGAAGAAGTGATGATAAATCTTGGAAAATTTCGTAGACATTAAATATTCCATGGAAATGTAAATAATTTGCATAGTTTCTAAATAATTCTTGTGGGTTTTTTTTGGTTGAACTCAGCATAAATGTAATTTGCATCTACTTAGTGTGTGAAAATAGCTTACTTTTTAGGGCTGCATATCCTTAACAGATTGTTTATCATGCTAAAACTTTGTAATTAGTGTATTATCAAAGAATATTTGCTTGACTTCTTGCAACAATGAACTAAGCAGCTTACCTTGGTGCTTAGAGACTAAACAGACTGCCAAACAGAGACTGAATTGATATTGAACAAAATTGACTTCTTTTGTGGTTGATACTTCTTTCAACTGAATCTAGCTGTAAAATCTTTATCAAAGGAAACAACTCCATGATATCTTTCTGACAACCTCTTAATCTCCCTGAGATTCTGGGGGAACTACGATAAACCAGTCTGTAGGTAATGTGGCTTTCATCCTAGTATCCTGGAGGTAAGTTACATGTTATCCCTTAAAGAAGCTGAAGCTTTCACTAGTATATGCTTTACTTGGGTAGCCCAGGGTGCCCCTGTAAACTGGAATCCTTCCCAGCTCTCTGCTTTTGTCACTTACGATGTTTTAAATTGCTGACAGCAGCAAAGGACGAGTGCCTGCAAAATGTATTTTGTTGACCAACAAATCTTGAAGATTGATCATTGCAAACAGTAACGTTCAAAACCGGAACCATATCAGGTTGCATACTGTATTTTCTGTAAGAAAAATAGCTGGTATAACTGGAGGCAACTGGTGAGACCTGAAGACCCTGCTGGTATTTGAGAATCCAGGTGGGGGGGTGGGGGGGTGGGAATTAAAAGAACCACAGCTTTTGGGTTAAATCTGAATGTTCATTCTCATACAAAAGTGGACTTCCGTCTTCAGAAAGTCTAGCAATGGGATGCTCAAACAATATGTGCATATCAAATTATTTCTGACTTGTAAACCTCATCCTCCTGTGCAGGTAAAAAGGAAGATGCTGCTGGACAAAGGACTTGACTGTTAGAGGCCCGTTTCTAATACGCAGTATTTGGGATTGTATGCAAATCTGGATAAAGTGCTACTTTTAAAGCTATGTGGCTGAGCAGGTGGAATACCTCTGAGTATGCCTGTGGCACTGAGAGTATGAAAATGAGCAGCATTTCCCTGACAGCCTTATGAAATTCAAAGTGATGCTGTATATTTTCCTTGTTAAGTGCATGTTTTAAGTTTTCAGAAGGGAGCGCTTGGAAAGGGATGGTGTTTCTTGCCTATCAGGAGGCAGGTGCCTGGAGGGAAAATACGATTGTTTCATTTAAGTAATGATGACAAACTTTCCAGTTTAGTATTTTTACTCAAATTTTTGTTTTCTCTTTTCATAAAATACTAAACTACCTTTATTAATACATCTTCCAGATGATACTCTGTCACTCTTGGTGACTCTTACCTACCGAGGAAGTAGATGTTTATTGCTTTGGAATATTTTTAGTTAAAATGGTCACAGTACAAACATTTTATTACTAAGTAGTTTATAATACTTGGGGTTTTTTGAAGAATGTTACAATCACAGACAGCTTCATATTTTGCTCTCTAGTAATTCAGGTCAATCCAATTATATAACTGCAGAAATACAAGATCATACGAGAGAAACTAAAAGCAGAGGTTTGAAGATGCAGTCTCTAGTTTGACATTAATGTAAATGCTGAATCTGCTTATATGCCCTGCATCTGTTGTGTAGCAGAGTACTTCAGTCTTTAAACTGAAAATCTAAATTTGGAATTGACTTTCTGATTCTGTACAGGATTAATTGCATTATTAGCTTTATACATAAAATCAGTGAGACGATTCACTTACACTGAAAAGGTTCGCATCTTTATAGACTCTAGATTGGAGGCTTTAAAAATAGGAATAGGTCCAATAGGCAAAGAAACCTGTATTTGTTGTTTTGAAGCACAGTTTGGTTGCTGCATTCTATAATTTCAAAGGTAGATTCTGATGAACTGAATAACACCACCTTCATGGCAGTTGCTTGAACATCTGTTACGAATTCTAGCAGAAGTGACTTCAGTTAAACGAAGTACTGGGAGCAGTATAGTTGTTACTCATCTGCTGATTCTACAGGTCCTTGTCCTTCAATAGAGAATACAAGAGCAGGTTTCAGAGCCCTGCCCAGGTCAGAGTATCCCACTCTGCGATTCCACTTCGTTGTGTCATTGAGGGCAGTGGGTGTAAATGCCTTCCTAGTCACTAGTGACTGCTTATGTGTCAGTAGCAAATACGGAGTAATCCGAGTCTGATCCTTTCCCTCAGGTTTTCCTGTGTTTGTTGGGGGCTAAGAGCGTTAATGCACTACGACACTGTTGGCTACCGCAGATGAGTGTATGCCCGATAGCTCGATGCTCCCCAGTATGTGTGGCTTGGCCTAATGATTGCTTACTGGAGTACTGAGTGTTCATAGGTTTAATTTGCTTAGTGACTTCAATCAGTTTATTTTACAAGTAGATGCTTTTGCAAGACTTCTGAGGGCTGCTTTCTGACATATTTTTATTACTTAATGCTGAATCAATTTTAACTTATATATGTTTCCTGGCTCAGTGAGCATGAACACTGTTGCTGAACACAGCAGCACGTTCCAGCCGAAGGACTGAGGTTAGGAAATGTGAAGCAGCCTTCTCGGTGTGACACTGCCTTTCACACCGTGCTGTCAGCTGCTCTTGGTTTGCTTTAAGAAGGTGTGCGGAAACAGCCACACGTCAATGCTTATGCTAGTGTTTTAATTTTTCTAACTAAAGCAAAGATAAGCTTAATCCATCAGAAAACTCTGCCCATCTGTGAAGGTCACATCCACAGTTCCTCCCCAGTCATAGGGGATGCGGTAGGTCACAGTGTACCTTGACAGCTTGTACTGTGTGATCACTTACGCTTTAGAGGGTGGCGGTTGTTTATAATTACTCTAATTGCTGCACTAACTGAGGATGAGGCTTCTGTTTTATTAAAAGGATCAACTCTGAGCGTGGAGGCTTACCAGCTTGTATGGTAAATAATCAAGCACTGGTAGGCACTAGGGTAAGAAAAAAATGCCAGGGAGAAAAGGCCAATATAGGTTGGTAGATATTTCTACTTCTGCTGGAGAAAAGCATGGTTTTCCAGCGGCTTGTAATAATGCAAAGTAAATCCATTGAAGAAAGAGTAGCAATTTTATGCTGTAAAGTCCACTTAAAACCTCCTTTATTTTCAGGATTAAAGAACAGGAAAACCTAATTGTTGCTGAAAAAAAAAGGGTAAAAATAACTGTGTTAAATTTTTATCCCCTCTTCTGTTGCATTGTTTTTTTCCCCACATTGGGAAATATATTAAAAATCTGTATACTTTTTTTGATGAAAGTTCATATTGATGAATTTGTCAATATTTGCTTCTACATTTGATTCTCTACTCCTAGTCTCAAAAATAATCTTTTTCTGCTACCTTTGGTCTCAAAGCTGCGTGCATGCTCTCGCCCTTATTCTGATCCAACATTTGGCAGCTTCAGTTCTAGAAAACCAGATGAAAGAGACGCACACACAGATTGAGGCAGTTTGGTGGGGTTTCATGAAATGTCTAATGAGGTGCTAAATGAGATCATTTCTCACTTAGTAAGTTTATTAGGTATCTGGAAGAGGGAGTATGTGTCACAGTACAAATCTTTCAGTAAATGAAAACCAGAAGCTGTATCTGCATTGTAGAGGTAGAAATCAGAATTACTTGCCACCTGGAAAAAGATGATACCAAATAGATCTATGGAAAGCTTGTGGGGGGAAAAAAATGATTTGTTGGATAAGAACAATTTGGAGAACTGAAGTGATGCAGGTGTGACTAGGTAAAAACAGAAGATAGGTGGGGATTTCTAAGAGAAATACTGAGGAAACCAGTAGGTGCAACACACCATGAGTTTAGTTTAGAGCTGAGATTATAGGCAGTTCTGATTCCACACAGAAAATGCTGCATTCAATTCCAGATTCACAGCAAAATTAAGTAAAAATTTACAGAGAATTGAAGAAAGCTAGGCATAAAGTTTGAGGACTGGAAGGAAAGGTTGAAAAGGAACTATAAAAAGCAGAATGGGTGTAATATAGTTAATCTGTAAGCACAGATAAAGAACTAATTTTTTTTAGTGTTCAGCAATGCGGGGGGCAGTAAATGGGTCATTAAGACAAACACCAAGGGGAAAAATAAAAAAAGTATATGCTGTAGTGCTGCTGAGGAGTTTCTCAGTGGAAGTAGTATCACTTGCAGCATTCAAACTGAAATGGGGAAAGCGCTGGGAAATACGCTGTGAGAAATGGATCTGTAAGTGTAGTAGATGTAGTTGGGATCTAGAGTCCCACAGTGTGGGAAGACTAGATCTAGACAGATGGGAAGAGGGAGAAGGGCAATGGGGGGGCCCAAACTGATTTGTTTTAAAGTCTCTGGACATGCTGTGTTTATTTCAAAGACTTGCATTAGGCTAAGACAGAAGAATCTGTCCCAAGTGATGTACATGGATGTGTTACTGGCATAATTTCCAGTAAACTGGAATTGGGGAACAGCTGCTGGGGTGGTCTGCCATTTTGTACAGAGTGCTTAACTTGGCAGTGTCCAATATCTACAGAAACTAAAGTCAGCCCTCCAAGTGACAATGAGGTGCTGAGCTTTTCTGCATCTGCTCAGAACAGGCATACTGTACCTTTCTTGCATTCCTTTTTCAACATTCAGATAACATTGCTCAGTCTGTATGTTATAAATTTTTAAAGTTTTCTGTGGGATTATGTATGTCACAGAGAAATATGATGGCTACAGTGAAAAGTAACCAGGTTAAGGTGAAGTTGTGTGGGAAGAAACAGGATCAGTACTGGTGTAATTGAAGTCAGTGAAGAGGCTTTGGTATGCTTTTGGGACATGTCGGCCTTGGACCATCCATTTAGAGAAGGTACATTGTGCTGAATGACAACAAAAATACTTGCTCCTGCAAAGAACATGAAAACAAGAATACCATCTCAAAACCAAGACATCACCTTTGAGGTTTGGGGGGGAGAACTTAAGCACAGAAGAGTTGATGGGTGGAGAGCAAATGGTGGCTTTTTGGGCTTTTGTTTTGAGTTTTTTGTTGTTTTTTGATTGTTTTGGGGTTTTTTTTTTAGGGTTGTAGGAGGGATGGGGCGGGGGGAGACATTAAGCTATAAAGTAACCTTTGAAGCAGGAAGAAAGGAAGGTGGGTGCGAAGGATTTGAGGGTAGAAACCTATCGGTTGCAAACACGCTAGATTTGGAAGACTGATCAATTACTCAGTCTCTGTGGGAGCACAGGGCAGCCATCACCCCTGAAAGGGGATGCAGCAGAATCTGACCCTCCTTCCAGAGCAGCCTTTGGTGGTGGTGAAGGAAGTGAGAGTGTCTTCATGCTTCCCTGGAACCATGAGTCCTGTGACCTCCCCCGAATTGTGTGGATGCAGTTGGAGGGTCATTTTGTACTGTGAGTCTTGAGTGTATCATGAGCATTTGCCTAAGACAAATGTAATAAATTGATCAGGTTTTTAGACCTTGAAGGGCCATTTTTTTTTATAATTACAGATTTTTAAGTTCAAGATCTGAAGATCTTTTCAACACAGGTCACTAAAGGGCATTCTTTCTGGGAAAAATATACTGGTTTTATCTCTGTGTGGATGTCTGGGTTAAGTATCATTCATTAATGCTAATAAACCAAGCCTCAGTTAGAAAAGCAGCATCATCCTTTTCCTTCCCTAATTGAGTAGTTTGAGAGCAAGTAACTTTTAAGGTCATTCTCATATTCAGAGGCCTCAGAAAACTTCAGGCTTGTTTTACTCAAATCTGTGTAATTGCAGCCACTCCAGAGATTCTGACTGGAGATTACTAATGTAAGTAATGCAAGAAAAGTATTAAATGTACTATGCAAATACTGCCTGGATCAAGCTTTCAGAATTGTAGTTGTGAAGCTATTTGATGGGGTTTGGTACAAGTCAATCAAAACTGAGGTGATTTGGGGCATATCTATAGCAAATTTGAGATTTAAATTGACATACCTGTAGAATGTAGGTACTCTAGATTAAGTAAAATCTATTCAGGGAGAGACATTTTCCCAAAATTCTGAAGGTCATTAGTTCTCTGGTATATTCAACGTTGTTGTATGGAGTGTGACTGTCTCCTACACAACAAAGCTGGCATGATGTTCACAGCAATCAGGCCATTTAAGAGCTTTGCGTACCTTCAGTAGGGTTGCATATTCTTATTCCCACAAATAAGAAATAAAGCCAGGCTTAAGCCAGGGTTAAACCAGGCTCTAAAGTATACCTGGTAAGGAAAATAAGCCAGTCAGCTTGTGTTATGCTTTTGTTGGAGCACTCACTCCTTTCCCCCTACTTGCTAATTATTGCAAGAATACTGGCAAGATAACCTGTAAATATTTTACTTTTTGGTCTGTGTACATGGCCCTGTTGTCTATAAATGTTTTTTTCCTGTTAATTCTATGCAGTTCTTGATGAAAGAATAAGAACGATGTGCTGAGGAAGCTGTGAAACCTCAGACATAGTATAGAAAGTTCAGGAGGAAGTGTAGCACCCACTGTTACTTTCTTATTCCTTTAAATATTAACCTCTCCATGACCTTTATTAAATTAACTGAAATTTAGAACTAATTTTGCAGCTCAAATTTAGATACCCAACTTGCTGATATTAGGAAATTTGATGTAATACCTCATAAACTAGAAACACTGTTCATTTGACCTTGATTTTAATTAACCCAAGTGTGTTTGGACATACAAGCCTCCCAGGGCATCACACAATATAAACGACACTGCATAGAAGCTGCTTGCGTTGCATGAGGCTCAATGCAGATTTTGGAGCCGATCAGTTATTTTTGCCTTAAGGCAACATTGATCTGATTTGTACAAACGTTAGTTGCAATTGCTTCGTGTGCTGAAATCGTAATATATACATAAAAGCTAATTAATGATAGAACTTGCAAAGGCACGTGTTTCTGTTTACTGTATTTTCGTTAGACTAACTGTCCTAAAATAATTTCAGAAATGTAAAATTAAAGATAAAAAAAGAATGGAAATGACCTATTTATTCTATAAAGAGGAATCTGGTATTGAGATGGCTAAAGTTTCCCATTCCTATGAATATTCATGTTCCGTAAATTCCTACCTCCTTCCTTCTGTTCATGGAGTTACTTGCTAGAGATCCCTCAAGATGTTAGAATGCATTTTCTAATGATTACTCATTAGTGGTGATTACCCTGTACTAATAACTGTTCACAGGATTCTTTATTCTTGTTATCCTTTTAAATGCTAATCAATATAAAAGGTTCTCTGATCTTGTGGTAACTTTCATTTCTGCACACCTCCTGTTTAAATGAAGTAATCGTTGCACATGCTGCATTTTTTATTTTTGAGCTAAGCTTTCTTTTGCAAATCATAGAATTTTGTGACTGGCACACTTTACATCCTTTGAATTATAAAGGATTAGAGATTTGGAAGCACGTATTGGGACTCTTCAGGAGCTAGAAACACAAAAAGAAAAGGAGAAAACAGGAGGAAAAAGCCAAGTAATCGAGAGTTTGAAAAACTAAGATTTGTGTATTTTAGGTAAACATTAAACTCTAAATATATGTTGATGACCTATAAAGATCTTCAGCATCTCTTAATAGATTTACAAGTCTCACAGTCATTTCTAATGACGACTCTTAAGCTTTTAAATTAGGTCAGCACTTCAGGAAGTTTTACACAAATCTTAAGTCTTGCAAAAATTATAAATGTAAAAACAGTCATTGCAGGATTGAGATATAAAGTCATTGATAGAGTTCATGTAGAAGTCATATGTTAAGTTTATGTTCCTAGTCAGGTTAAGGACTGTGAGTGAGAGCGCTTAACTGTATTTTCTGCATGTTTTCTCCTCTCATCCTTTTCTTCTCAAGCCTGACCAAACCCAGCTCTCAGCTTCTTCTCGTATGTTATGTTCTTCCACTCCTTGAACATTCTGGCAGCATGACACTAGACTAAGTCCTGTATGTCAGTGTCTGAAATAGAAAACGGGCAATTTTAGTTAAGAGGACCTAACTGCGACCCTTTTCCCAGCAGAGCAAGGGACTAAAACTCCTTTGCCTGCAACATGCTGTCCTCTGTGAGATAGTAGAAGAGAGACTGCAAAAAAAAAAAATGCAAAGAGTGTTTTGTATTGTGTACACACCAGCTATTGGTGTTTAGTCTTGTCTTGAATTGTACGTGCTTCTCCAGAGTGGCCATATATTGTAGCTTGCCTGAAGTGTGTATTCATTTGTGCAAAGTAAGAAAATTAGGAGAGCACAAAAGAGATGCTTCAATTCAGTATGTGAGTAAATTGTTCCATATAAAGGTTCCAGTTTTGTTTTTCAGCCCTTTTACTTGCAGGAGAAGCTTGGCCTTTTATACACCTGATGATTTTAATCAGAATATTATCTTATGTATGCATACATAAATTGTGATAACTGTTTTGGAGGAGAAATCGGTTTCTTTTTGTAAAACAGCTGCTATTTATCAGTGTCAACTGTTTAGTTTGGAGGCATTTGGGAACCTGTTCTACAGGTGCAAAGTGTGTGCATCTCTGTCTTCCCACTTGTGCTGGACCTGCATTAAATATCCTACATGTCTGTCAAGTAGCAACATTTCTCAATTAATAGTCAGAAAACCACCATGTTTTTATGCCATATATTTATTATATTAACTTAGAATCATAGAATAGTCTGGGTCGGAAGGCATCTTTAAAGGCCAGCTAGTCCAACCCCCCTGCAGTGAGCAGGGACAGCTTCAACTAGATCAGGTTGCTCAGAGCCCCGTCCAACCTGACCTGGAATGGTGCCAGGGATGGGGCATCTACCACCTGTGCCAGTGCTTCACCACCCTCATTGTGACAAAGATCTTCCTTATACCTAGTCTGAATCTGCCCTCTCTTAGTTTAAAACCATGACCCCTTGTCCTATTGCTACAGGCCCTGCTAAAAGGTCTGTCCCCCTCTTTCTTGTAAGCCCCCTTTAAGTCCTGGCAGCTACAGTAAGGTCTCCCCAGAGCCTTCTCTGCTCCAGGCTGAACAACCCCAACTCTCTCAGCCTGTCCTCACAGCAGAGCTGTTCCAGCCCTCGGAGCATTTTTGTGCCCTCCTCTGGACCCTCTGCAACAGGTCCATGTCTTTCCAGAGCCAAGGGCTCCACAGCTGGATGCAGGACTCCAGGCGGTGTCTCGCCAGAGCAGAGGGGCAGAATCCCCTCCCTCGCCCTGCTGGCCACGCGGCTTTGGGTGCAGCCCAGGATGTGGTTGGCCTTCTGGGCTGCGAGTGCACATTGCCGGCTCATGTCCAGCTTTTCATCCACCAGTACCCCAAGTCCTTCTCCATGGGGCTGCTCTCAGTACCTTCACCCCCAGCCTGTGCCGATACTGGGGGTTGCCCCGACCCAGGTGCAGGACCCTGCACTTGGCCTTGTTAAACCTCCTGAGGTTCACATGGGCCCGTTCCTTGAGCTGGTCCAGGTCCCTCTGGATAGCATCCCGTCCCTCAGGCCTGTCAACCACACCACTCAGCTTGGCGTCATCTGCAAACTTGCTGAGGGTGCAACTTAATTACTTCAGTCTGTTTGATGAAGTAAACAGCGTACTTAGTATTTTATTTGAATTGAAAGGTAGAATGTCAGTGCCTCTAGTTTTTGCTTTGATTTCTTTTTGAAACTTTATTGGTCGTGGGAAGTCTAGCAAGTACTAAGGCCAGTGTCATGGTACAGTTTTTAGTATATTATTAGTTATTCACAAAAAATAATTCAGAAAAGCACAATTAGAGCAATCTTGCAGACTAATGAAGTTATCTGACAGAATGGCTAGTTAGTGTAAATGTGGGAAGAGTGCCCTAAAATTACATATTCAGGTTTTATTTAAATTTAAGAGAAAGTACCGTTACTGCAGTATATTTAAAGCAGCTTATTTAATGCAGCAGATAGGTTTGTACTAGCCTTAGGAGCACTTGAACAAATTTAGAGAGACAAGCTTACACATAAGACATCAGATTTTCAGAGGGATTAATAAAATTTCAGCATTCTTGTTCAAAAAGAAATTTTTGAGAGTTGTCTAGTAAGTTAGAGGGGATTGAGAGTAGGTTGTTAGTGATTTACATTTGCATTTGTTCTACTGATTTCCTCCTGTGCCACATTACTCACATTTTTCTGCTTTTCTTGCCTACATTTACTGTTTTGGGATTACATCTGGGGGTGAGGTTAATTAATATGGAGAGGTGGTGATGCTCTTTTAGAAAACAAAGGTATTTGACAGCCTTCATCTCTTAGTACTTGATTGGTGAGGGCACACAGTATGATCAAATTGATTTTTTTTTTTTTTTTCCCCAGAGTGGAAGGTCTGGGGTTAGTGCGGAAGAAAGAGGAGGACTAGCAAGCACAAGCCCACTGTCCACAATGTGTATTGTTCTACTTCCAGGGAAAAGAAGAATTTTCCCTGAAATACTTTTTTTTTTTTTTAACCTATCTTGGCATAGAATTATATACCCATCTTCCCTGAATTGTGTGTCTGAGTATAGCATTACAGTATCAGCCTGTAAACAGGTAATGCATTTTGGAAATTTTGCAAAGTTACCATCTGGATCCTTGTCTGATGTTTTGCCTTGTTGCTGATCTTTTGATTAATATGATGTTCCTGCACTGATTAGTGGAGCGACAGCTCATGCATCTTCTGTTCTGTGTAGATGCTGCTCCCCCCAGTCCCTGCCTGTGAACGGCAGGTTGTGAGCTGTACAATTTATTGCCAAAGGTAGCCTGTGCTGAGTTTGGAGAAAACTGTAATGAGGTAGCCCAGCAAGTGCCATGCTATCAGTTGCAGTGGTGGTAAAGACTGTTGTCGGTTATCATCCAAACAGAACTGATTAAAAAATGGAAGCTGTTCCTATTTTTGTTCCAATCATGTTTTCATGGAAATGGTGGTGTTTTGAAACATTTGAACTTGCTGATTTGAATCACAAGCTCAAGCTTTTAGTATAAAAGTAGTCTGGCTTTGTATGTGTCCTCGTAGCATACCACAGTATAAAAACCTGTTGATGTAGCTCTATGTTGTCCTGTTCGAACTGTGTGTATTAACTGTAGCAAAGGAGGAAATAATTTACAAATAATTGTGGACACCATCAAATTTTAAAAATTATTTCAATGTACTATTTTAATACTAGTATTGTACAGTCTGCTAAGAAATGACATGCAGTGAGATAAAGAACACTTGCTCTTGATATAATTTCTTCCAGCAACATAGTTGTCTCATCTGTACAGTTCTGAAAAGGCAAGAGGTTCTCCTTGAGCCTTAGATACAGCACAATTAATTTTCCTGACAACATCATGCTCATATACTGCTAAAAATGGTACAGATATGGAGACCGTTGTATGTTTTGCATTCCCAAAAGGTGACTTATCCCACTTAAGACAGTAAGTTTTTACCTCATTAGATACTTAATTTCTTGTTAAACCAATTGTTATTTTTTGTGTTAAAATTTTTGCTTTGATAAGCAGCAGAAAGCATTTATGAAGGACAGTGAAGGATTTGTTCTTTTGGCATAGCAAAAATGGGAACATGAGTGGTGATGCTGAATTTGCTGGTCTGTGGGCTGTCATTCTGTATTGCATTTGCAGAAATATCAGACTAAGACTTTTATATTCCTCTGTGATTTTACTTGTCACAACCTGAAAGAGAACGCTCTTTAGAAAGATGATTTAATACAGCAAATAATGCATGCATTTCTTTCCTTTTTCAGTTATTAATCATTTATGTATCTTTAAAAGTGGCAGGTTTGCCCTTGGGCTTTGGTCATAGGTCATTATGATTTGCGATCCAGTATAGATTCTGTTGTGGCTAGACACAGGACAGAACAAGAGAGCCTGGGGTGTTAATAAATCATTCAGTCCACTGTGGTAACGCACGCTGGTTTCTATCACCATGGTGCTAAAAGGCTAGTAGTCTGACTTTTCGTGAGCAAAAAGTTTTAAAAAACCTAGAATCCCTGCATTTTGGCCTTGAAAATGTAAGCAATGATGATTAAACGTCTGATAGTTCTTTTTAAAGATAATAAAAGGTCTGAAGTGTGGACAGCCTTCCAAAAGGGGTTCAGCACATACAACAGCCTTTCAAATCGTCAGTGAAAACCGTGTATGGTACTAATCACCTACAAACTGGACATTTTTTCTGATCAACTTGGCAAGGGCTATATCTAAAATTTCATGCTTGCTGTTGTGTATACTTTAAAAAAACAAAGGCATGCTTTAAAGTCAGTATTTTATAAATCAGCTTGTAAGGAGATCCTAGAAAATTTAGAAGGTGACAGCTCTTTAGTGGCATTTATATCTCTGTGCTGTATATCAATACTGCTGAAACTGAGGCGCTCAGTTGGACTCGCCCTCTGAAATTATTTTTGGGAAAAAAAACCCCACAACTGTGGTGTAAACTACATTTCTCACATCTTTTCTACTCTCCTAGCAAATTTGCATAATTTATTTTACTTAAATATTTAACAGTGAAACCGCTGTTATACTATATCCTACTGGGAAATGCTGTTTCATACTGTGCAAGATTTTAGTCTCAAATTGTCTTTTTCTTTAATAGACTGCAACCCCAAGATTAATTTTTCTGACTACCAAGCCCTTTGGAAAATGGAAGAATGTCAGAATCTGCATATTTTTCATTTTAAAACTTTCGACTTGTTTAAGAATGCTGATAATTGTCTACTGAGACTTTCTGAAGTGCATTGATCTCATTAATTTTAAGTAGCATTACAAATCTGGCCCAGGTCTCACAGAAAGTTACTGAGATGTCAAGTTAATAAGCCAAGCTAAATCTCTTTGGGCACGCTGATGCTGGGGCAGAGAGCTGGGGCTGGTGCTGCTGGGACTGACGGAGCCAGGACTGAAAAGCTGGGCTTGGAAGGAGTGCCAGTAACATGGTGCAGGACTGCAGAAGGCTGACGAGCCTCTGCCTTCTTCATTTTGATTACAAGCAACGATATTTAGAAAGTGTGTTCCGCCCTCATGGCTGCCGGGCTTATTTGATTTGGCATGGTTCTGTGTTAATTAAGCTATGCAGTTTTTCAAAAGTCCAGGTGGTTTCTTTGCAATGCAGTCTGCTGCATTATGTTAGTACATCAGCTCGGGCATCGCTGTTACAGTGTTTGGGGTAGACGTGCCCTTGGGTAGGTGTACAGGATAGCTATGAATGCCACCAAAGCAGAAACTCAGAATTACAGGCTTGTAGATGGAGTTGTTTCATGGTTGTTTGAAGCGGTGTGAGAGCATCTTCTGTGGTATTTTTCTGTTCTCTCCAATATGCTGTTCCTGATCTTATTATTCTGTAAAGTGCATGGGAAATATGATTAGTTTTAGTTCAAATACAAAGAAGTGGGTCATGAGCAGACCGTGAAATGTGGATAAAATCCTTTAAATGAAATTGTTTTATTGAAGGAAATCATCCAAATGCCTCTAAGACGGAAAGACTGAATATGAAAGAAATGTTTATTGAAAAAAACATATTGATAGCAACTTAGTATTGAGCTAATGAAAATTATTTCAAGATGCTTTATATTGACCATTAAACACATAGTATTACCTTATTTACACAAAAAGACTGACATAAGACTTAGACCTGTATCCTGAAATCTTTGAAATTACATCTGCTTTAAAACAGGATAATTTTTTTGTTACTCAGCATCCTGTCATTTCTATTCCAATTAGTCTCTTTCATTCTAGATCTTATTCATTAAAATGTTAAGGGGAAAATAAACTGTGTAAGGAAAATTATCCATTTCGTATAGCTCAAAGTGGTAATGGTGTTGTAATGTAAACCAGTCTTATCTTGATAACACCAGAGGTAAACATTTTATCCTTCTTGTGATCAAGTCTTTTAGAGTATGCTCACTTAGTTGTTCAGTATGCTGTGGGGAAAGCTGATAGCCACTGCACATTAGGCAGTTTAGTTTAGCAGAAGAGGACATTGCTGTTTGATAAATGAGAATCAAAGTACATTTACATGAGAGACTGAAACGGTAGTTTTCAAAGTATGATAAAGGAAATAGCAATATATCACTGTGTACCGCGAGTCCTGAATGATAGATTTTGTATGCTGTTAAGTTACGCTGCAGACTTCTTCCCAATGTGCATGCATGGAGCCCTGGCTTATCTATATCTTTTATGCAGGCTTACACATACATACAAAGTAAGAAAAGAAAGTTCAAAATAAGGCTGAATTACAAAGTCGTGTCATCTCTGGAACAGATGTAGTGTCTCCAAAGCCTACTGTGCTAATGTGCTGCTGGTCTAGACCTGTTTGTCTTTGAGTGTTGTCTTGGACATGCAGTACTGGACTGAAAACCAGAAAGCCATAAACTTCACCCCCAGCTTAGTCTTTACACCCTAGCTCAAATAGTCAGTTGTAGTAGAAAAAATTTGTGTGACCAGAGTCTGGTCCTAATTCACATGGCTCTTGATTCTGTAATTAACAGTGTTGACCTTTAGTGGGTACACTTGTCACATGTTTAAAATAGAGCAGTTAAAGCTTGCTTAATTTTATAATATATTTTGAAGATAAAAGGGTCTGGCCTCATTATTGTTACTGTGATTCTATGCAAAAATGGCTTTTTCAGTGGGCAATAGAGGGACTATGAGACAGAATTCAGTATTTATCATCTTTCTTGTATCTGGTTCAAACAGTGACCTGATTACTGGGTAACCTTCTATTGCAGCTGCAGTACTTTGGAGCGATGTGACACACCGAGATTCTGTTGTTTGTTAAAATAATGTTTTAGCATAGAGTTCCTGGCATTTTTCAATGAGTTTCCTTTTGTTTTTAATTGCAAAATTGCAATTGATTGAGTAGTTTTCATACCTGATAGCAAAATTCTTGTGCAGTTGATTGTGAGAAATACATATTACTTATTGTTAAGTTGTAATTTTTATTCTTCTGAATGATGAAAGCCATTACAATGTCCTCTTACTATGCTGCCTTTAACATATAGAAAAAGTCGTGCTTAAAAACAAAAAGCTGGGCGAATGAAGTGATTAGGTGTATCTTTGTTGGAAAGTACAGCTGGACCTGAGTTTTTGCTGCCTGTGCTAACCTTGGAATCAGTATTATGAATTTGTCTGAGTTCTTGGTTGGCATGACAGCGTCATGTCTGAATCTGAACTGGCAAATCTGTGTGAACATCCCAGTGCTATATTCTGCAACAACCGAGTAAATGGGCTATTTGAGAGCCCGGGCAATATCCTGATGTATCAAAATATATGTTATTTGTACTAGGATAGAGCGATGTGACCGTCATAATTTAAGCTATGCTTCAGAATCCTAAAAGATAAGATGCAGCTTTAGCGATGAAAAGACAAGGAATTTTAGGTTAGATGGGATCCTGTTTTTTCAGGCAGGATGGCAGAAAGCTGTGCTACTGTTGCTGAGAAGGATCTGGATGGTCAGGTAGCTGCTGAACCTGCTCCCTGGGCAGTAGTAAGTGAGTCTGTAGCAACGTTTGGAATCGAGTGGATGGTGAGTTGCCTAATTCCTAATGACAATCAGTGCACATTTAATGTGAATTTTTTTTTCCCCTTAGCCTTACAAAAAATTGCTTGATGCCATATCTGTTTTCTCTATACGAGGAGGCAAGTATAGCTGATTGGTTGATGTAAATAGCTTTGCTTTCCTCTTCCCTTCCCCTCCCTTCTTCCCCTGGAAGGTGCTATGCTCTGGTATTTTTGGAAATACCTCAAAGGACCCGGATAAAATCTTTATGCTGTCCGCAGTGGAGCAAGGTAGAAGGCCTAACCTATGTCCTGTTGAAGTCAACAGAAAAGCTAATTTGGACTGCAGTGGACTTTAAATCAGACCAAAAAGAGGGAAACATTTCAAAACCTTACCCAGCTACCTTACTGAAATAAGGTTTTGACTAGGTGGAAAAAAGTGTTTTGCTTGTTACTTTCAAATGATAAAGAAAGTTCAGGATTAACAGCAAGCTCTACTTTCTACAGCAGGTAAGTTAAGCTGGCATTCCTTTGTAGGAATGAGGAATAGGAAGAAACTAATTGTCTAGGCTGAATTCAAAGAATCACATGTTATCTGTGTGGTTTTTTTCCAAAGTAGAAATAAGAAGTTGCAGAAAAGTCTGCAAATTTGTTTGCAGTCTCTCCTTGTCTTACTGTTAGTGTTATCTTAATTCTGCCTAGTGACTTTGCTAGTAGCCCAGACTTCTCAGCTGTTCAGTTTGTCTTTTCCTACTAAGGTCTTGGAGGGGTACTCTTGAGGTGTGAAAGTATGCTGACAAAATTGACGGTGAATGAATTTGTGTGATTCCTGTAACTTTTCTGTATGACTCTTTTTCCAGACTGATTTGACTGTTTAGCGGACATGAAAACAGCCATTAAATGGTTAAATACTGTAGCATTTCTAAGAAAAATTATTCTTGTGAAATTCCCTGTCCAATGAAAAATCACTAATGTAGTAGTCAGAGTATCGTATGCCTAGCCTTGCAGTCTCTAAACAGTTAAGGGGTTTTCATTACGAATGTTACTACCACTGTTCACTTCTAAATTCAGCACTATTGAGGGAGCAAGCAATTACCCACCACTCTACGTATTCCCTGTTGAGCTTTCATAAGTATATTTTGTAAACTGATTCACCTCACCCTGTGTTGTGAATCTCTCATTTCTCTCTGTCATTAGTAGTCTCTTTTTATAATGCGTATATAATATATGTGTATATATAGAGACATTATATAGAGTTACATTTTTAATTGACTTCTATAAATTTTTTTAAGTGTGAGGGGAATTGACTATTCATAAAGCTGACGTACTAGCTGGGATTAGACCTACTGCAGATGAATGCTGTGCAAGCTCTTCTGTATAATTCCACCAGTGCTTGGTGGTCTCACCTGCATAATTTCATGCTCTACCTATTTTTCATCTTGCATCTCATATTTATAAAAGTGATTTTCACTGTGCATTACAAGATGCTTTGCATCTTGTTGCGGCTTAGTCGTACAAAGTTGAAGAAAAGTGCGGCCACCGAGCACTTCCAGTGCTTTGGAGTTAACAGAATAACTACCCGAGCTATGGGATCCCTGTGATCTTGTCACGCTAAAGTATTACTGGCATTGGCTTGATTATAGTCTAATATCTGTCTGTGTAAAATGGTCTACATTTAAAACAGCTTTAAAATGCCAACAGAAGTGTCATTATTAGTAGCAATTCTCTGCATTAATACAGAGCATTTAGAATTGCTTTCTGTGAGGGTACTGTTCCACTGCGGTAGTTCTTACACATTTTGTGTACTGTTTGGGGTGCAACTTTCTTATGTCCTTGGAGTTTCACCATAGTACAAATGCTGAACTTATACTTGCATCATCCCACTGATACTAAGAAGTATGATTTTTCCAATGTGTAGATGCAAATCTGAGGGGGCGATTAGGATGCTAGTCTGAAGGGGTCAAGGAAAAAGAGGGGCAGAGACTGGTGTCAAAATACACGTTTTGCATCTCGGAATAGTACTTTTCTGATAAAAAAGGGGCTTTGAGCTTTGGGGTAACATGAGAGGCATTGATGTTGTTTGGAATTTGTTGACCTATGCAAGGAAAAGTAAAACAGAATGTGCCATGTCCAACCAGTCACTAATCAGCAGGAGAAGGCGCTCTGCGGTTGTGTGAGCACACACCACCTCCGGCTCCTGGCCTCATTCTTTGCATGCCCTTCTGCCTTGCCCAGGGAAGGGAGCCGGGCTCCTTTAGGGCTCACTCGCTTCATGAACGGGTTCCTGGAGTTCCTAACAGTTGATATATTTACATATCTTGCAGATTGCTGTGCCACTTACCGGACAATAGGTGTTTACTTTCAATTTATAAAGACATGTAGTGTGGTCAGGTAATGCTAGCAACTCATAGATTTTATTCTTAAATTAATTACGTGTTTCTGAAAAACACAACCTTTTGAACAGGTTTTGGTGTTCTGTGTTTTTCATGTGTTTTTAAAAAGCGCATCTCTTTTGTCAAATGAAATCTACTTTTTTCATTACACTAGTACAATACATTTGTGATTCAGAGACCATCCTGATATAGACAAGGTGACTAGTGCTGTATCAGAAAATTTGTATTGTCCTTCCCTACTACTGTATTTGATAAATGTCTCCACTGATATTGATGAAACTCCCAAGAGAGAAAAGAAAATAAAGAAAAAGGAAAAAATAGCTCTATACTAGGTGCAAGCATATTGAATTGCATCTGAAAGAGGAGGACGCTGCGGGAGATACGAGAGCACCAAGTGCCCCTTTATGAAAAGGTGGAGGCCTGTCCTCTGTATCTGTGCACACTATCTGTATGAGTCACCTTCTCTTACTGGAAATTGAACTTCTGCATATGACTGGATGTGCTTGAAATGATGGTATTTTAATAGACCCAGGTATGTTAAATCTAAAATTGAACTGCTGTGCTGCCAAGTGTGGGGTGGATTCCATTCCTCCAGATAGACTAATTATGGACAGCAGTAGTCTGAAACCAGCTTCTGTCTCGCAAGACTCGGATCAGCTCTTTTTTCCCCACTCGTGCTTTATGTTATTGTTAACCAGCAAAAGCTTTAATAATCCCTTTCTGTCCTTATCTGCCCTGCAAGAGAACAGTTGTGAAAATAGCTCTATGCTTCTAAAGCGGTTTCTTATTCAAAGGGACCTAATAGTGGACAGATGGCCAAACCCTGGAAAATAAAAAATGACAGGAAGCGAAAAATTCCCTCTGCCAAATACCTCTGCAGCTCACTGGGTGAAGGGAGCAGGGAGAGTATTTTATTCCTATCTCTTAACTTGAATGAATCTGCCAGATTTTCATTTTGTTTGGGTCAGATCCTCTGCCCAGTGTAAGATTTGGAGCATTATCTTCTTTATCTCTTTCATCTCTTGGATTGCTTAGCAAGGCATTTTGATGAAAATGTGCCCTAGGTGTTCTTTGAGTTCAAGCTGCAGCCGTACGAATGAAAGATGACAGATGGGGGCATTTGAGTGAAATCCATCTGCTGTGACAAGATTCCTAAGGGCAGTCTTTGCAGACTTGTTGGAAGCACCCAAGCAGTGCAGAATTCCAGTGGGTTAATGCTTGCACCATTTTCCTGTCAATTTATTTATGATTTAGAAAACTTCTGAAAGTAAATACGCTCAGCTGAAACTCTTGCAACTCCATGAGGATGAGACATCCCTGCTTTGTTAATTGAACGACCCAGAAACATTTCTTGAGATGACTTTTTTCAATTTTCCAAGAAAAATATTCCAAAAAGTACTGTATTAAAACTAAAGTCAAAACTTCACATTTATAGAAATAAACAAAAAATACTTGTTGACATTTTCATTCATGAGGAACCTTGATATCATGTGGGTTTATTATGCATGCACCTCGATTTAGATGTGCTTAAGAGATCAGGAAAGAATTTTTTTTTCCCTGCTCTGTCTGTAATTGAGGGAATGGAGGGATGGGAAAAGGACTCCAATCACGATGGGTTTCATCGTGTTGTGCAAACTGACTATAGCTCCACAGAGGTTACATGTGAGGACGCACTACCGCGGTGTTACTAAAGTGTTCTAGGTGCTCGCATGGTATATTTTTCTCACTCAGAATTAAAGGGTAATATTAACATTGTGGGGTCAGCAAGGAAATTTTCCCCTGAGTATGATTAGCAAAGAATCTTGTGGGCATTTACTCCTGTAGCACTTAGGGACTGGGATTCCTTTGGTATTTCCCTAACACGCAGCAATGTAGCATGATGGTGATTTCACAGCTGATCTGTTTTCTTCACGTGCTGTGATGTAGCTGTCATTGGGGGTCTTCTACTGTCAGGTCTACCACCTGTTAGAGGCTGCTGGGCAGTATTTTTCATCTTCAGCTAAGTATGGATATGTGGAGTAAGTAAAAACTTTGCGGAGGTTTCTGTTAAATGTGCTGTTGTAACACAAGGTCACCTCTGGCAGTGAGGGTCTAGTCTTGATGACTCAGTTGGCTCCTTTCAGTCTCATGCTATGTCCTGTTCATCAAAAGTGTCCTAAAACCCGCAATCAACTGGATTGCCAGCTCATGAAGAGACAGTGTCTCATAGCCTTGAGTGTAGTGAGCTGATTTGGGGTGGGAATCAATGCTGGTTTTCTGAAGGAAAAAATATTGCAGGCAAAAAAGGGCAAAGAAACTTTCTCTGCCAATACTTAGGCATCTTCTCATGTTCAGGGACTGCTGTGCTTTTGGCTTGTGTCTTCATTTAGATTTTTCAGGCCACCTGATTTAGTGCAGATTTCCACATGGAACTTTTTGAGGATGGATGCTAACACGGTACTGCTGTTCCCTAGTACTTTAATGGCAGAACCTCAAGTACCTTTATACTAGGGAAGACGTTAGCTCAAGAGAAACATGCAGTTGCTGCTGCTTCTTCTATATCCCTTTCTTGTTCTTGCTGGGAGTTGAAATCTCCAAAACTTAGTAATTTGAATATTCTTGTGTCATTATCTGGGTTCAAGAGTTTCTGTCATAATTTTGATCCCAGATGATTGATACCTACAAGTAGAACAACTCATTTCTTAATGTGATGATGAACACAGTCTTTGAGTCAAATGAACTTTCTTGTTCTTCTTTTCCTAATTTTTTGATAGTTCATATATATATATGGATAAAACTAGTGGAAAAGGGGTCACTGGGCTGTGAATTGGCAGAAGATAATAGCAAGTCATTGTGGGAATGAAGATAAGAATCTCTTATGCATGGTCCACAGCCTGAGTTTACCTGCACCTGCCTTATTGCAGCAGAGCAACACAATTCTTACATAAGAAATCCTCTTCGAAGTATTTAGCAATGCAATTAACATAAAGTGAGCCGGCTGAAGACCTGTAATTTTGCTTGCAGTTACTCATTACTCGGTGGTAAATCTTCATTTGTCTCTAAAAGAAATAGTCTTCATTTTAGTATATTCAAATGAAAATCAAGGAGTTACTTGATATGCAGTTTCCATATATTGAAACATTCTTTATATACCTCTCTGTTCCTTCAACACTTGGTGAATTGTGTTTAGCATAATCAATCTCCCAGTGGATGCTAGCGTGAAAACAAATCTCACTTTAACAAACTTAGGTTTACAAGGCAGCGCAAAGAAATTAAATTACCGATTTGCAAACACAGCCTCCTTTCGCAAGAGACATTTTTAATATCACATGCAATTTTGATGTAACTCTTTCCATTGTCGGTTTTAATTGTTATGGTTGAGCCGTTAATCAAGAGTGCAGGCAGGTGGGCAGTAACTCAGACTTTGTCAGCAATACTGCTTTGGTATTTTTAGCAAAGAGTGCATTTGTGGTCGCTATTCTGGATGGTGGGCCCATGGAAAGGTGGGGATGATGTCAAACTGGAGCTCACTCGTCCGTTAGATACATCTACTTAGAGTGTAGTGGTTGTAGTGCGGGAGCTATCAAGTTCATTTATACTTTGTGGGCCTGGAAGGCCATAGTATCTATGTCTTTCACATGCATATATAATTCCTTACATATTTTGAATTTGAATATTCAATATTTTGAATTCTTTGTTTTGCAGTTCACAAAACCTCAGCTGCTTTTGTGTTATGCCAGTGCCTAACACCCCATCGTTTTTTAGCACCTTCCAGCACCTATGGAAACAAAGTTCTATTAAAATCATGCACCCTTAAAGAGGAGCCCGTTTCTGTAGAAACAAATTATCCTTTTCTTAGAAGGAAGCACAAAAATTGTTGCATAAGAGCAGGTTATAATTTTTTCAGCATGGTATGCTTTATCAGGAACACTGATTTTTTGACTCTGGAAATTTACAGGGAAGTATGCCAACCTTGATGAGCCTTTTGGCAAAAGCATTTCCTCAGGTCTCTGATGAAAGTGATAATTTGAAAGAGAGGTCCTCATCAAACCCATAGCCTAGAGATTAATATGTTAGCCTTACATGTGGGATCTGGAGTCTCATCTGGATTGTTTATATGCCAGTTGTTATGTTGGAGCTGCCTTCATGCTAAAACTGTCTTCCTGATGTCATCTGCTCTGTTGTCTTGCTCTGGGTTTTTTGTGTGGGTTGGTGTTTTTTTTTTTTTTTTTGAAGTAAAGGAATCTTGCAATGTTTTGGTTTTGTTGTGATACAAAATAGAAAATATTTGTCAACGTTTTCCAAAGGCAGGAAATTATTTCTTTGTCATCTTTACATGGCTCTTATTTCATATGCTGTTCCTGCAATGCCTGGTTTCCTTTGTCCTCCTACAGCTGTGGAAGAGACCAAGGGCTTCTCTTCCCCTGGTCAATGTGCTCAGGGCTGCTTGGATTGTCATTCTACCACAAAAGGGAAGGGATTTGTCTGACACTCCCATCTCTGCACAAGAAGCAATAAAACAAGGAGGCAAACTAGTTTTCATGGTAAACACAGCAAGCACGGTAAGCAGTACCTCAAACATGAGGATAGTAAATCTTTATCCCCTCAGATTAAGTGCTTTTCTGAATGACAGTTCTTTATGGATCTTTCAGTGGGATGATGTATAGCATCCATTATTTTGAAGGACTGCTCTAGGATACAGGTAATCCCAGAGCACTGAGTGGCTGCAGCTTTGGTATGTAGGCATTAAGTCATAGTAATATGAACACAAGTACATAATTGTGTGGACTGTAGAGGTGCCCGAGATGGCAAATTAGATCTCAGCCAGTCTCAGCAAGGGAAAGTGTCATAGTTGATATTTTAGAGAAAGTTATTCACTAGAATAAAGGAGTGGGCATTTGCGAGGGAGGTCTTTCCCTCAAGACTGATGAACTACAGGAGTTTTTATTAAAGGTTGTTCTTATAGATAGGTGCATGTACAAGGATTATCGTTTTGAGGAACTATGGTGGTTGTGGGAATCTGCTATTACATGTCTAGTTGTATCTCTGCCTCTGGGTCTTTTGAGTGAAAACACTGCTGGCATTAAGCTGGTTACAAAATTGTAACTGATCAAGTTTAGTATTACCTCAAACTAATGCACGGGGTGCATGTTAAAATTACTATATTCTATATAGTAATTACATATATATATTCTATAGTAATATATATTTTTATATACAATATATATATTCTATAGTAATATATTCTATATATTACTAAGAGATTATTACTATAATCTCTTCTGGTTCTCTGTCCTGGAGCTTATAGATCTGCTTGGTAGATGTGAAGTAAATGTTTATATTCCTTCTTTTTGAAGAAAGGAGGACATCATGCTGATGGATACACAGCAGGTCTCACTAGGGAGCTGAAACAGGAATAAAACAGTATGAAGGTTTCTCTGCTTGTGCCTGTGCAGTAGCCACAGTCCAGGCTGGTGTGTGAGAGGGTCACCTGGGTGCTAAAGGCCCTGTGGCATAAAGTCTCTGCAGTGTGAGTTAAAAAAGCCTGCAGGTGCAGGCTGTAGCAATCTGTTAGTCTCGGACTGAATATAAACGGGGCTTCAGGATGGGGGGAAAGGGCGGAACATATACTCTCAAGAAAGAATTCAGTAATATGTTTTTATCAGTTAAACTTAAGAATGTTCCTGTCGTGGGCAGGTACTTCCTGCTTCTGCATTTCATTACTCCACTGTCCTCATTGTACCGTGGGGTTATTGTAACAACGCTGGACTGATTTTGAATTTTTTCTGCCCAGCTTTGTTTAAGCTTATATCTATTTTTCTTGAACTACCTAGCCTGTGTTTTACAAATCCCACGCATAAAATTGTGTTCTCCACATGATTCCAAAATACTGTGGGTAAAACATAACAGTTTTCTCCCAGTCTTCCTTTTTTTTTCTTTCAGAAGAATTATTTTGATCCTGAGGTAATTTAAATGGTCATATTACAGTGTGACCTCATAGCATGATACAATGGTGGTTCCCTGTAGGCCGAGCAAGGAGTGCGTGCCATATGTACTTGATTCTGTCGCTGGGGAAAATACACGTGAATGTGGGGTAGATTTAGTCAAAGTTAACACCACCCTACTTGAGGAAAAACAATAACAAACTGTGACTAATTGGATTAATTTATAAAGGTGATTGCTGTAAGAATGGTAGCTCGTTAGTGGAGAGAAAATAACTTAATTTTAAAAATTAAATCTTTTCTGTAAACCTGCTCAGATAATCCCATTACCATCCTAGTACAAGCAAGTAGATTTCAGTGTGGTTATGGTCATCTTTTATATTGGTATATCACTAAAATCACATCTAGTATCACAAGATCAGAGAAGATAGTCTAATGCATTGGAGAGAACTGAAGTAACCAATGCGTAGACCTTATAGCAAGTATTAATTTCTGGCAAGCAAGGTTTTGGTGTTTTTATATGCGATTTGCCCAGCTGCAGGTGTGTAGTGCGATTCACTGTAACTTAGCAGGTAAAGAAAAAGTATTAAATTATTTTGATTTTCACAGGATGCTGCCTTGCAACTGCCTGCATACTCACTGCCTCTGGTTTTGTAAGTCTGTCTCTTCTCTATTCGACAAGTTATCCCAGTGTACTCAATGCAGCCTTTTGGATAAAAACAAAACAAAAAACCACTGTAGCAAAAAGGGTAACCAGTATGAAGGATTACAAATGACACTTCTGTATCTGCTCTTGCTGCACGTAGAGCTGCCTCTGACAGGCTTATCTTCTGCATTTGGCAGTTTGGCACTTCACATGGCAGATAATCTATGCAGATACTGATCCAGCAAATCCATCTGTCTTAATATGTTGAAAATCTACAGATGTATAACCATAAGTCAATTAACTCATATTAAAGATTGGAAAATTCAGTGCTGAGTGTGTTCTACGCTTTTTGGCCAACACTGTTTAAACATGCATCCATTTTACTAACTGTAACTAATGCATGTTGTATAAAACCTAGATAAGATTTGATATTCTCCTTATTGCCCCTACATACTACAGTTTTGTCAGTTCAGTTAGGAATGTGTAGCAGAGATGGGCATTGTTCCTGTTGCCTCACTTTTATTCAACTTCGCATGGAGCTAATTTTCAAAGTATTAGTTTTAAGCTTAAAGAACCCCATAACCTTAATATTTTAAAATGTCATTCTTGTTAATAATTTAAAATTGAGTGGGACTATTACATTAATTTCAGTAGAAAGTAAATGCTGTGGTCATCTTTTCCTCTGGCTGAATTTTTTTGTCTCTTAAAAAAGGGATGTCAGATCTTTTTGTCAGTTCAACATTTCATTCTACTTCAATTACATTTTCTAAAGAAAGATATAGTTTAGAGGCTGATGAAACCTAACCCTGACAGACCATTATTCTTGCCTCTTCCATTAAAAAGTTCCCGCAAAGGCAAGTTACTGCTTTTATTTCTGTCATTCACCCATTTCAAAAATGTTACTATAATAAGGTTAATAGAGATAATAGTATTTGTATACTCGTGTGTTGCATAATCTTCAAGTTAGTTTTGAAAGCAGAGACTCTTGCTGTGAATACGTTCATGTGACTGTCACTTTGCATATGAAAAACAGTTTAATTCTTCCAGCTCCAAGCCAGATCTAGGGAAAGAAAGGACTCGTACTGCCAGCCAGAAATGATTATACATTAGTCTTCAATACGCGGTGCTGTCTAGAAACATTTTCTTCTTACATGGGGGAATGTGGCTGGACTTCTCCAGCAGCAAATGGAGGACTTGGAGCGTCTGTCTAGTTCCTGTGTTGTCTTGCTGCAGAGGGGATGGAAATAACACCATCTTTAGTAGGAAGTGGCCTGAGAAGCCCAAAGACAAGGCTTTGTCCATGGCAGAAAAGAAGTGGGCAGGTTCTTTATCTAGGGGCAAAGCAACGGTTACAAAATCATCCATGATCTTTTCTAGTTTTGTCCGTTACACATATATAGTATCTATGGTACCTATACTGTGTATATATATAAGGGATTTTATCCCTCTCCTCATTTTCATCTCCAAGTTCTTTTATGCCATGCTAATTACTCTGTCTTTCACTTCTCTGACATGTCTGTGCATTATCTGTCACTTTCTGAGCTTGCAGTTGCTACACGTTATTAAGGTAAATGATATCATAACTGACAACTTAATAGATATTTTCCTCACTAGTGACATAGCTCTACCTCTTTTCATGTTGGTAAAAAAGAATACAAGTGGACAAGTCTAATCTTGGTACTTCTTAATCTTACGCATCTCAAAAAAAGAAAATCCATGCCACTGTTAGTGCAAATAGTGATAGAATTAGTTTTTCCTGCTGCTTAATGTATGAAAAAAAAGTCAGTAAAAAGTAGACATTTATAAACATGATATATTTTAATATCTTGTGAACCTGACTGGCATCGTGCTCCTAATTTTTAAAAACCTCATTTGTTAACACCTGCATGGAAATCAAGGAAATAATACTACTTAATGGCTACAAATAAAAGCTGTAAGAAATGTACTGTCTGCATTAAATAATTTTGAAGTAGTATTTGAAGGCTACTGAGCACACACCTAGAAACTTTGCTCAGAATTTGGGTTTCATTATTATAAAAAGGTGAAAAGAGTAATATTTAGGTTATAGATATTTGAGGAGATCTGCAAAATAATGGGTATAGCAAGAACTACAAAAAGCCACAAAACTATTTTTACCATCTTCAAACAAAAGAACAAGGACAGTATGCTTGTATTCAAATAGGATGGCTATACAGAGAAAAAATATTAAAAAATCATTTTATATCTAGAATTTCCTAATTTTAAACTGTCAGAATGGCAGTTTAAGAAAAAAGGTTAGTATGTACTTAATTTTCTCCTCCTGTTCTTTGTGTAGACAAACACATGGTGTGACTGCTGCTAGGGCTGAACTGGGATAGACACAGGTTGGGCACTTCCTGTAAAATCTGAAAACTGGTATCCCATTTTTTACTACTTAAAATGTTTTCTTATGTATTTCTGCTGAACATAAGAGGAACACCTACATGAAGCTAATTTTATGTCCACTTTTAAATACAGATTTCATGGTCCTAATCTTACCAGAAGTTTTGGAAGTATTTAAACTTACAAGGAAGAAGCCCCTCTAAGGCCAGTCTCTTCTGAAGCTGGAGTATGGGGCACAAAATCAAAATTTGCAAGTTCAGTGTATTTAAAGGGAGTCTGTTCATCACCACCAAGGGGGAACGGCCTAATGTCTTCTCCTCACAACTGAGTAGGCTGACTGCTTTGGACACCAGAGGAATATGCTGGCATTGAAGATAATCACGCCAGACTTCAAGTTTACTCTGTTTCTGGTGTATGTTACTGTGGTGGGTTAACCTTGTCTGGCTGCCAGATGCCCACCTAGCTGCTCTCTCACTCCCTGTCCTCAACACGGCAGGGGACAAAATAAGGAAAACTCTTGTGGGTTGATATAAAGACAAAGAGATCACTTACCAATTAGTTTCACAGGCAAAACAAACTTGACTTGGGAGAAGTTAATTCCATTTATTAACACTCAAAATAGATTTGGACAGTGAGAAACAAAGACAAATTAAAACTATACCTTCCCTCCATCCCCCACCCTTTTTTTCCCAGGCTCGTATTCACTCTGTCATTCCCGAGTCCTCTATCTTGTCCTGCACCCCCCACCCCATAAGTGGTGCTGGGGTTGGGGGGAAAGAGGGAGCTATGGTCAATCTCTAAAAATTCCTCTCTTCTGCTCTTTCCTCTTCACGCTTTTCCCCTGCTCCAGCGTGGATCCCCTCCACAGGCTACAGTTCCTTCAGGGAGCGTCCACCTGCTCGGGTCTGTGGGGCGCTCCGTGGGCCATGGTGTGGCTATCTGGTCTGGTGGCCCTCTTCATGGGCTGCAGGGAAATACCCGCTCCAGCGTGGTCTCCCCGGGGGCTGCGGGGGGATCTCTGCCTGGGTGTGGGCAGCACCCTGCTGCCCACAGGGCTGGTTCTCGCACCGTCGTCTCCCTCTCCCCCCCGCTCCCAGCTGGCCCGTGGTGCGGTCTGAAGCAGGCCTCCACACGGCAGCGGCTCTTCTGGTGGGGCCGGCAGTGCCCTGCCCTGCAGCTGCCGCAGAACCGGCTGGAACTGGCTGGAACCGGCTGTGTCCGGCTCGGGGCAGCCCCGCCCTCGCCTCACAGAGGGAGGCGGCTCTCGCCGGCACCGTGCTACCCACTCCTGATGCGATTACCTATTATTTTTTCATTTATTGTTAATAAAAAAGCAATATTCTGCTTCTTCAGGGATTAGAATGGATGCATCTGCAAATTATGTTTGGAAAAACAGAAGAAAATTGAGAGAGTGAGAGAAAAGGAGAAAGATACTTTCCTCTGGGGACTGTTCAGTACTCTGTTGAAAGAGATGAGGAATGTTATTTACCAGTAAGTAACTACATCATGGCATCTGTTTTGTGCCTATTAAGGTGAAGTTTTGCAGCTCCACAATTCCTATCAGTATTCCTGCTCTGCCTTCCTAGGAAAGCTTTTGCCACAATGCAGTTTATGAAGAAAACTATTTAGTAATGAATTGTGAGGGATTAATGGTTTTTTTTTTCATATTATACATTAAACTGCTGCTTTGGGATGTATTTCTTTAGAGGTTAAACATTAGGTTCAGACTTGAAAGTGGGATACATGAGGCAAGCAAAGAGTTCGGGAGGAAACTTCCAAAGTTTTAAGAGCCAATCACTTTCATCCAAAATATTTGTGTAATGCTACTTAAATATAAACCATCACTTTTTCTTATTGCTTTGGAATCTGGGGAGATGTAGTTAAGGGCTTTGAGAACACCTGTAAGCGATTAAAAATCTTTAAAAGCAGAAACAAACCCAAGCAGCTGGCTACCCCTGTGAGTTGTGTCAGCCATCTTGGGCTCCCCTCAGCTGAGGGCAGTGAGGCATCTGAGGCTTGCTTTTCTTGCAAATTTTTTTTTTCTTGTCCAGATTGTGCCCATTTGAAAACACAGAAGTATCTGGAGTCTGAGGACACTTTAAGAGTTATACTCCTGTTTCAGGGCTGGGGTTGGGCTGCCAAATTTTATTCTGTTGTCAAATCCACGTTAGGTAGAAGCATGTGATCTGGTCAGTTGTATGCTTGTTTCTGCCAAGCTTAGAGCATATGTCCTTGATCTGCAGGTTTTGAGTCTGTACTGCTACTATCAACTGCCAGAACTGGGACTGTGAAAGTTGGGAGGTAGTTTAGAGACTTTGGCCTTTCAGTTGCAGTTACTGCTTCCCTGCTGAGGCCTAAGTGACCCCATGAGTACTTCTGATCTCATTGCAGAATCAAACTGAAGGTAAAGCCTTGACTTTGCACTCGAATGGGTTTGGAGCATTCATAAATTCAGTTACAGCTCAAGTGATTTCTTCTGAATATTTTGAGTTGTGTAATGTAGTCTGAAGATTACAATATACTCTTAATTATCATAATTTAGAAACATTCATAAAATAGGGTTCATATTGTTTACTACAGCATTTACCATGAAACTGCTTAGTGTCCTGGATCTCCAGTGCAAGACTGATACAATACAGCTATGCTTATATACTTGTGTTCTGAGAAATGTGTGTAAGAATATTATGAAGGAAAGACCTTAAAAAAGGTCTGGTCTGTCTGCATATGGCCCCTTGTAGTAACTGCTGTTCCAGATAAAGACTGATAAGAGCCATTTTAAAAGCATAAAAATGTACCCGTAAGTATTGCCCATTGGTTTTCTTTCTTCAGTATAGCCCAGAATATGCATCAGCCTGATCCATCTGAATGTGCACCATTCCTTGTGGAGGGGAAATTTGTATTGATATATTGTGGCCATTATATAAAATTATGTCAGAACTGATATAAAAAAGATATAAATGAAAATATTGATGTGAAAAATAAGAAAGAGAAAAAGGTAAGTATACTGCAATCAATATCAGAAACAAAAAAGGATAAATGAATACAAGCACTGACAGATGTACAGGAAAAAAGTTCACTGACTTTACAATCAAAAAGTTACACAGGCAACAGAAGTAAACAAACAAGCAAAAAAGCCTAACCCCTGAATCTTACTAGATTTTTAACTTGCTGTGTAATTGCTTTTTATAAAGGCTAATGAATAACAAAGCTCGTCATGGCTGTGCACCATACAATTAGTCCTGCAAGACTCATTATGGTAGTAATATTTTTCTGTGTACCAGTCTCTGTGCTAGAAAAATCCTCTGCTATGAATGGCATTGCGAATTCTTCTGATGTTCTTTGGATCTGAACACTGTCTCAGCCATGTGCCATCAGTCATAATCTCTTGTCTAAAAAGGATTTTATTTTAACCTTGTTTGGTTCAGGGAGAAAAACCCAGTGACTCAACCCCATGCAACGCTACAGGCTTGGGGAAGAGTGCTTGGAGAGCTGCCTGGCGGAAAAGGACCTGGGGGTGCTGGTTCACAGCCAGCAGAATATGAGCCAGCAGTGTGCCCAAGTGGCCAAGGCCAACAAGCGTCCTGGCCTGTATCAGCAATAGTGTGGCCAGCAGGAGTAGGGAAGTGATCGTGCCCCTGTACTCGGCACTGGTGAGGCCGCACCTTGAATCCTGTGTTCAGTTTTGGGCCCCTCACTACAAGAAGGATGCTGAGGTGCTGGAGCATGTCCAGAGAAGGGCAGCGAAGCTGGTGAGGGGTCTGGAGCACAAGTCTTATGAGGAGCGGCTGAGGGAACTGGGGTTGTTCAGTCTGGAGAAGGGGAGACTGAGGGGAGACCTTATCACTCTCTACAACTACCTGAAAGGGGGTTGTGGTGAGATTGGTGTTGGTCTCTTCTCCCAAGTAACCAGCAATAGGACGAGAGGAAATGGCCTCAAGTTGTGCCAGGGGAGGTTTAGATTGGATATTAGAAAAAAATTCATTCACTGAGTGGTCAAGCGCTGGAACAGGCTGCCCAGGGAGGTGGTGGAGTCTCCATCTCTGGAGGTATTAAAAAAACCTGTGTGGATGTGGCGCTTTGGGACATGGTTTAGGGGGCATGATGGTGTTGGGTTGACAGTTGGACTTGATGATCTTGAAGGTCCTTTCCAACTTTAATGATTCTGTGATTTTTGGTTAGTGCTAATGCTTAGGCTCTTATAAGGGGTAGTTTCAAACCACTGCACTTCACAAATGTGCATGCTGATTAGAACTTCTGTTTTTCATAATGATCTAGTAATGTAGTGGTAATGCAAGTAATAGCCCATACCTAGTGATTTAGTGTCCAAGGACTAAAAGAGTTACTGTAATATATTTAGTGCCAAGTTCTGAGAAAGAATTGTAAATCCATTTCCTTGTGCATTCTTACTATACAGGTGTATGTTGTTTGCCTAGCTGCCAAAAAAAGGGCTGTAAAAAGGAAAAATTAAAATTAGGATACCTGATTTCTGATTCTGCCTTCTTCAGAAGAGGGAGCACCTGAACCAACGTTCCTGTTCAATCTGCAGAATGTATATGGAACAAGATGACAATCTATTTTGAAGGCATACAGCAGAAACTGCATGCCCGGAGTGATGAAGGTTCATGTGGACTGCTTCTCGTTAATGTTTCTGTTGCAAACAGGGCAAGTTGACCGTAGGGTAAAACCAACAGTAGTGTCAGAAGCTGGAAGAACACAAATTGAATTTTCAAATTAATTTAGACATAGTCTTGGGGTCTTACTGGAATTGATTCACCAAAGATTTTTAAATCCTATCATCTAGCTATGAGAAAACATGACGGGGGCTTGTATATTGGCCTAAAACTAGAGTAATCTCATTGAAGTCTGTGATACTATTTCAGATTCCTCTCGTATAGTTGACGTGTGGAATTTGAGACACTGATTGTTGCACAGAAGCTTTCTGAATCTGCAGAATTCTCCAGATACTTGTTACGTTCTCCAAATGAAATCACCTTCCTAACAGACACTATTGTGAGGGGAGGGTGGGGGTGTAGGAAGGTTTCACTTTCTTGTTTGTTGCTTCCCTTACCTTTGCCTGGGGAGTGATGCTGGTATGAAATAGTCGTTACAGAAACACTGTAGCCAGTGAAACTTTTGGCAGTCATGCTGACTTACATTGGTTTCAAGTGTCCATGAAATTTTTGGTAAAGAAGGTTTAGTAATGAACCTGGCCACATTTCTCTACAGAATATAATTGATTTTAAAAAAGAAAAATGCCATGAGTAATTTTTACAGACAAATACTTTCTTTTTTCCATTGTTAAAGCCAATGGTTATAATTGATTTGACATGACATTCATTTTCTTCCTTTAAACACATTTTTTTTGACAATGTCCTTCAGTCAGTGGCAGCAAAGACTAAAAGCTGCTAGTGCAGAAAAAATGACCTGCCTTTTCCCTCAACCCTGTGTTAGTTCTCAGATTTTGCAGGTCACTGGTGGGTCTCTCCACCAAAAAGGCACTACCTTTGCACCATGCCACCTGCACGATTATATGCCAGTGTCACCTCATGATGTTACAAAAGAGGATAACTTTCCTCTTGCAGGGCTTTCTCTGCAAGTGTACCAGGCATGACTGGTACTTGCATTTTACCTGCTCAACCTGCTCCTTAAGGATCATGATGACTAAAAGAATGGAGACTGCTGAAAGTGCTTCTGCTTGTAAACTACCCTGTTAAGGTAGCTGAACAGGCTCTATTCCTGTGAACAGTGCTAAACAAACACACCCAGCCAAAACAACTTTGTTCCAAGGAGAAGAAGGGAAAAAAAACCCCTAACCCCCACCTTCCCTCCCTCCAATCCTGGATTGCAGAATGTTGATAGACTCTAAATAGTGGTGAGTGGTTGTGATCAAGGGGAGGAATGTGGAAAGCAGCTCAGATGCTACTTGGTAGGGAGATTTTGTTTAACTTGATGCACGAAGCTGAAAGTAGTTCAGGAGCTGATTCACAACTGGACACCAAGTCCCTGCCTTGGGGGAGCAGAGTTATCTGTCAAAAACATGGGGCAAAAGGCAGGGCACAAGAACTTTCAGCCATTCAGTTCAAATCTAGTACTGCAAGTATGGCAAACCTTTGAGCTTATAGTGTCTATAGATTTGTTGTCACCTTTAAATCAGTTGTTTAAAGTCTTGGGAGCGTACTTATTCTTACTCTAGTGAAAATGTGATCTGCACAATCATCTTAGTGTTTTCGTCTTTGCTCATGTTTAATTTTAGCAAAGAGCAGTGAAAAGAAGAATAATTTTTGCTGGTGTGAGCTAGGAGAGAGCAGATCAGTAATTTTGTTAACACGGCTCTTATTTGTGGTAGTGTTTAACTAACAAGGGCCAAACCTAGCAAATTCAGTGACTTCTTTCCTGCATTCCTCTGCAACGATATAAGTGTAAGGCCCATGTATTTTTACTGCTTTGTTATGCAAGCGTGGTGTGTAGTATCAGTGGTAAGATTGATGAAAATATGTGCAGCATTTGTTAGGGCAGCTTGCTTGTCATCACTTCCCTCTGTCGTCTGTATCTTGTTAAGACGTATGAACACATTTGATACACATCAGACAAGATTATTCTAATGTATCTATGAGAGGTAGTGGCTCCCAAAGCCTTGCTCCTGCAGAGCTCCATTAGGATCGCACATATGTGGGCCCTGCTGTTTGCTCTCCGTGATCCGAGGGCACTGTTTTCCAAGCTCAGATCAAACCCAGAAGGGACTAGGAATGGTGAGCTACTCCTACTGTCGGTCGATGCAAGTTGGCATCCTTGATGCAAAGGCACTCAAAGTTTTGCTTTGAAAAAGAAGATACTTTTGAAAGGTTGCCAAACCCTGCTCTAGATTAAATGTCCCTTTTGACAGCAGGTTTTTTTCCCCTTTGTGTTTGGGGACTACTGATATATGAGACTAGTCAAATATAAGTGTTCCCCTTTTGCCCCTTCTTGCTGAACCATAGCAGTCTTTTGACCTTTGTCAGGCATGTGGCATCAGTTGCTTTAAACATGAAGTGAATTGAGCTTGTAGATTCTATTACTGATAGAAATTCTGTAAAATAACCTTTTTTTCCCTAAAGCTAAGTTAGTCTTTTTTCTCATCTAGCCTAATTTGCTAGGGGGAAAATAAAGATGACATTTTCCACTCTTTTAGGAAACAGACTACCTTAAAATGCATTCCTTTTTTTGTTTGTTTGTTTGTTTTTCTGTTTTTTTTTTTCATTGGTGCTATAACAGTAAAGGTTGATGAGCAGTGTTGAAGATGTGCTGATGTAAACGCAGCCAATTGCCAAATCCTTGCATCAGCCTTGTTAAATGTGTGTTTACATGATGATGTGGCATCATTTCTGCATTTATGTAGCTGCAGGCACTTTTGTGGGTTCTCAAGCTTGATGCAAACATTCAGTTAACCTGCTGTTTCTTGTTACACTTTTATATATAACAATTTTAGTGTTTTTAAGTGTCACTGTCAAGTTACTATGTATGGATCTTGAATGAATGAAGTTTCAAAGTCATCAAAAACCTGGAGTTAAATGTAGTTTGTTTCTTCTTTATTTTATCCACGAGAGAGACACTGGACAGTTACAAGTGTGTTTCTAGTTCAGATAAAACTTGTAAATTTTGTTCACTTTAGCTGAGGATGTGACAGACTCAGACCTTTCTGCCTTTGCATAGGGGGTAGTACATGTAGGGTGAGGTCTTTAGGACTTAATTTATTTGCAAAATTCAAATAAATACGATTTATAGCTGTGGTTTGCTTCACTCCTCTTGTCCTTTCAAGCAATGGCATCTCCAAATCAGGCAATAAACAACCATCAGTGTTGGCCCCTGAAAAATATGTATTTTGATGCCTTACTGTTTATGATGTGGTGTCATTTCTGCATTTAGCTGCAGGCAGTTTCTTCTGCATTCTGGCTTACTTGTTCCACCAAGGGAAAGCCTGAGTGATTTGACCATTTTAGTTTTGCCATAGCCTGCCTGTTCTGCATAAACTAATAGAGAAGGTTCTTAAAAGGCTGGGGAGTTAACAGATTGTCTTGATTGTTTCCCTTTTGTTGTTACCCAGCATATATGCTCATTCATTGATATGGTTCAGTTGTGGTTATCACAAAGCTTCATTTTATCTTCTATTGGTTTGTATTTAGGTATATTTTTTGGTATGGCTTTTTATGTGTTCTTGCCTTTGAATTGTGCTCACTTGTTCTGTGTATCTTATATTTACTGTGTCATACTTCTTATATTATAACCTCCTATTTTGGAGCCAGAACCTGGTCTTCGGGATGTTAAAAGCAAGAACAACAGACCACTTTTCTATTAGCAACTCAAATTCTGTAAGGGTAGTGTGTCCTTTGAATATATCATTGAACATGAGATCAATGGGTGAAAGATTCTGATTATCAGCAATTATTTCTGAGGAAAAGAGCCTCAGAAGAAGAGGATCCAGAGAGCTCTTACTTGAAATTGGTGCATGTAGAAATTGTCTGGGGTTGTTGCTTTAGGAAGCCCAGAAAAAAAAGTCCTCCTTTATGTTACCTGCCTTTTCAAGTAATCATTGGGTATCACCAGGAGTGACCTTCTGAAATACCAAAAATAATGATTTTTGTGTTGTGAAATCTATAAGATCCGAAATAATGGCAAAAATTGAACTCAAAGTCTATTTCTTGACAATATGTCCAGGGCCTTTAACCTTTTCTTCAGATTTCATAGGAATGATTTATATAGTTGTATTTTTATGCCCAAACCTAGTGTTTCAGCCAGGTTGTAAGAAATACCAGGAATGTGATTTTAGTCAACTGTTCCTTTGACAGCAGCCACTGAAGTTAATGTAATAAGATATGTTTGCGGCTTTTTTTTTTTTTTCCCCAAATGGAAACTTGGTTGAAGTCTCTGTTCAAAATGCTGTTGCTTGCTCAAATGCAGATGTTACGTGCATAATGAGGGGTAAAACTGACAGGACATGTCTGTCACTGGAGTAATGAATATCAAATGATCAGTTTGAAGTGAATGAACTGTAAAATGTATAATTATCATTCATTGTTCTATACGTTTTGCAATAAAAAGCATGAAATGAAATTTGCAGTAAAATATGTCCCATCTGCAACAGTGTAGGACAAAAGGTGGTATGTCATGAGTCAAAATCAATCTTACTTATTAGCATTTCATAGAAGTAGTTGATAATTAAGGACAATGTGATGAAGCTGAGGAAAATAGTATTTGGTACTTAGATGTGAGATATAATCAAGTAACTAAAAAAAAACCCCAAATGTGTAGAAGATTGAATTTTTCTTCGATCTTCTGTCTTCTGTTCAACAAACAAGTTTTTCTACACTGGCCACAGCTTTGGAAACTCTCATTACCTACTCTACAGCAGGTAGCAGTGTTAATTACACAGATTCTTTCTTAATTAAGGAATACTAATAACTAATTGAAGCTGAGCTGTTTTTAAAATTAGGCATTCAGAAATGAATGCTGAATGAATGTATAGACATAAAGAGAACGTCTTATGCAAGTACCCCTGTCAAGCTATTCTGAGCAATGCATTATTCTAGTATTATATAATACCTTTTTTGAGGAACAAAGTATTGATTGAATCCAGCCTTTCAGAGTTTCTCAAAATTAGATGTCTGAGACTTGTATTTTGGTTTCAGTGGAGAAATATAGCTGAGTTGTCAACTTCTAAACAATATGCATACAAAGGGATTGTGGTGCCTGAGGGCTGGATGTCCTGTCTGTCTAACCATTGATTATTTCACTCTTGTTTGTCTGCTTGGTAGTCCTTGTAGCCTGTAACACAATATGATGTTTTACATCAAGATTCAAAATAGCATTTTCCTTTATTTGCTTTAGTCCTGCCTGCAGACCTAGTGCCTGGCCCATAACTCGTGGGCCACGTGACACTCATGGAGTTCATGAGACTCCTGTTACCAGAGTGCATATATCATCTGACAAGCAGTGGGGCTGTGCTAGAAGAGGAGGAGGGGGCTAATCTTAATGCTTGTTGTTGGGAAGAAGTGCAAAAGCAGGAATCACTGTAGCAGATGTCACTTGATTGCCATGCAAGTGAGTGAAACATTCCATCCCACAGCAGAGAAAATAGGGCAGAAACACAGATGGGAACTAACCGTTTTTTGAAGGAGGAAAAATCCAAAAAGAGACCTTTCAGTAACATTTATGTTTGTATCTGAAAGGCTATGCAGAGCCCGCAATGCTGACTTCAGTTATGTTTGATAATGGAGGGAAGAAAAAAGGTAACCCGTATGTTCAAGTGATCTCTAGTTTTCTTTCTTGTATTTGGGTATCTCCTTCCTCAGTCACTTACATTATCAGGCTAAAGCGAGAGGGACAATTGTCCAGGGAAGTTACTTGCAGTACTGCTGGAAAGCTGTCTTAAGTCATTGTGGAAGTTGATAGATTGCTGTCATTCCTAAAGAGGCTGAGATGTAAAAAACCTCTTGGTGCTGTCTTTGGAGCCATATAAGGACAGGAATGCGTTATTTATTGGTGCGGTGTCATGGTCCAGCTCTGACTGGAAAAAGGCTCAGTGCTTGGTAATTCTGAATGCCTACATGCAAATTCTGCCACACTTTCACTCTGAGCACCAACTGTACTCAAAATTTATTATTTAAATACATAACTGTGGATATGAGAAGGGATATTTGCTAATGTATGCACTGTATTTTAAAACTTGGCTGTTGGCAACCCAATTTCTAGGTAAATAAACTGATATGTTTAAAGTAATTTAGAAATTAGGAGGCACCCTGGGGATGTTGAGGGGGAAGAAGAGGAAAAAAAAATAAGAGGGCATTTTCAGGTTGAAATGCAGAAGAGAGAGGTGAGAGAGTTTTAAGGAAAGAATAAACCATTCAAGTAGGATGAGTGATAGCTATAGGTTTAATTCTGTAGAAAATGTACTGAAAGAAGATTGTCTTGGAAAAAAATAAAGGCTGCATTGATAATGAGGAGGACCATAAAAGAAAATTAAATTAAACATTATGTTATAAAGTCAGAGTTGCTTATAATCAGAAACAGTCTCAAAGCTTAAAAATATATTTATTTCAGGCAGTTTCTAGGTCTAAATTAAGCTGTTAAAAGAGAATAAATGAACTAGAAAAAGTTAAAGTGTAGATAGAATATGGCTGAAAAATGCACTATTGTTATGAAAAGCAGGATGCCTTTACGCTTGACATACTGATTATATAGCCCAAGTAATTACGTGCATTCTTCTGTCTTGGATAGATGAAACACATAGGTCTTTTCTATAAGAATTTCTGGAACACCCACATTCCTATTGATTTTTGGGGGGAGACAGATTGTTACTTGTTTTGGAGTATGTAGAAGCTTCAGTCAAGGACTGCAGACTAATAAGAGGCACTGTATAAAAGTGAAAAGAAGTTGGACCATGTCCCAAAAAACTGTTGTTCTTTAGGAGACAATAGACAATCTAGAACAATTTACCGTGGATACAACCCCACTGTAGTGATACCAAACCGGAAGACACTTCCTTGTTATCTTTATCTTCCCTGTGCTTTTTTCACTGCATTCCTGCTTTCTGCTGTGATTAAGAGAGAGAACACTATGGATTACCATCTGCATTGTGCACTCATGCTAGTAGAAGTTATGTAATAATTATTAATGTATGGGATCATGTAATGAATGCCAATATTTTAAGGCATATTCTGAAGAGAGGTCTGTGGTGAGGATGGACAGTCAGTTAATGTATTTAGTTTGAGGTACATTTCAATTTAAGAGACATCTGAACACAAAATAGGGAAATTTTTGCAAATGGACTTGATTCTGTGTGTCTCTGTAGTGCACTTTTGCCTACACTATTGATAGTTATTTTTACACTTAATTGCTTAATCTGTGGATTTTGGTATATGAATGTTAGGCAGGATGTCCTAACATGAAACTCTGTTATTCGTATGTAACAGATGTGTGCCATCTTAAATGTGTACATTTTGCTGTGTAACAGTGATTCTGACATGCGTAGTCCATTTGTGGCTTAACCATAATCCTAAAATGGTTCAAAACATCCAGAGGATACATACTATAAAGTTTTCTTAGGCTCCCAGCCTCTATATTTCTGTGCATGGTCACATCTTTCCCTCATTTTTTCAGCTTCACAAGCCTTTGCTCACATAAACATGTCTAGAATTTATCACTATCTCTGCTTCTTGCACTCTTCATATTTTTCCCTCTTAAGGTATTTGAGTTTCTTGGTTTTCATCAGGGAATAAAACATCTCTTTTCAATAATGCATTTGCTATCTCAAAAACAACATGGCTAATTTGGAAAGACTCGTGGCCATAATAAAGAAAAAGATCACTAGCCTCTTTCAAGATAGCCTGGGGCCCCATCTCTCTGGATGTAACTAAAGGACAGGCAATCCCCTGCTGTATGGAAATCTGTAATTTTTAACAAATAATGGAAAGATGAACATCTTAAGTTGTAAAAAATAATAATAAACTACTCCTCTAAAATCCATGGCATTAGGATTTAGCTCTTTTCCTAAGATTTTGAAATGTGTAGACATGGGATTTCAGTGAGATTAAATTTGCGATAACACTCGAGAATTGATGCTATCAAAATAGTGTGGCACAAAATTTTATACAGGTTACAATTTTAAAGATTTTTTTCATATTTGGCCTCATAATCTAATGTGGTTTTAAATTTGAATTTTTAAGAATACCACTCTCAACTGCAGAGCATGGTTGAAGTTTTTGAGACATAATCATGTAAACCTTAAGTTACTTTAATTTCCATTTTTAAAACTTCAACTTAAATTACTATTTACAAAGAAAAACTGATGCTAACCTGAATGATAAGGTGCTGAAAAAGTAGTACCTTTGAAGATATGCTCAGCAAATGGTAAAATGTCTAGTGTTCTGTAATAGTTCCAGTGTTCATTTTGGAGATGTCATAATTGAGACCATTCCTAGGAAGAAATGCCAGCGATTGGAATTCCCTGGTTTTAATACTTCAGGCAAGCAGAAGCGCATTATACGTGCAAATTGGTTAAAAAAAACACCCACTGCAGATCTGTAACACCTCAATGAGGTCTATCTTTGGTGCTATTAGGGGATTACTCTTGCTTTTCTGCATAATCATTGAATTTTTTTTATTTCCTATGGCAACACACTGTCTAGATAAAAATGTTTACTAGTGATCTGTATGTTCCTTACCATTGCTTTAAATATCTGGAGTATTTACAAGATATTGATATCCAGTCCGTGAAACAACTGTGCTGGAATCACTGTTCAGATAGTTTCATCTGAGAGAACTCTTCAGAGGACATTCCTTTTTTGTTTATGTAAGGAATAAGGACTAGTCAGATTTATTTAAAATGCATGCTGTAAACTCCTATAATGGAAAAATAAATCCATGTTCTGAACAGCTTTCAGTCCAAACAAAAATGAAGCATGTAAGAATGGGACAGCTTCATAGAGTGAACATAGAGTTATTAAATTTGAAGAAAGTTAAATGAAATGATAAAGGGGTTAGATATTGTGAATCTCAAGCTTTTATGTATTTTTAAATGAGAATGAGGCTGTTCATAAGAAATTTGTGTTGAATTAAAGGTGAGCATCGGTAAGCAAGATAAATGAAAAGTTTTCTGAGTACAACTAAATACATATGAAAACACAACCTTGTTTGTTTATGACCTTTTTCTGTCCTTGTGACATGAATGAAAACATTTTTATGCTACTAGATACTTTCCCCAAGATTTTTAACTGTATAGACTTTCATGTATGAAGACTTAGGTCAGTTGTGTGCTACTGAAGTTCCCATTGCTAGTTGTGGGACAGACTCATTGTCTAATTTCAATTTTGTTCTTTTGTATGTTGTACACAGGCAACTTCCTGATCAGAAGAGTGAGGCATAACGACTGTGGTAGTTCAGAAATCAGTTTTGCAGTCTCTGTAGTCTATTTGTTATGACAAATATCAATAGATAAATTTATAAGGACTGGACATCTTAAGGAGATGAAATCTTTTCTATTAATAAAAATAGCTTGTAAGCTTAGAGACTGTTTAAGGCACAGAGAGTACAACTATATGGTCCGTTACCTAAAAGATGACAATGAGGCACAGTGTAAAGGTTTATTCTTGTCTACCTGGACTTTAGTAAAGCCTTTGACAGCATCTCCCACAGCATTCTCCTGGAGAAACTGGTGGCTCGTGGCTTGGATGGGTTTACTCTTCGCTGGGTGAGGAACTGGCTGGATGGCCGAGCCCAGAGAGTTGTGGTGAACGGCGTTAAATCCGGCTGGCGGCCGGTCACAAGCGGTGTTCCCCAGGGCTCGGTTCTGGGGCCGGTCTTGTTCAATATCTTTAGAGATGATCTGGATGAGGGAATCGAGTGCTTCCTCAGTAAGTTTGCAGATGACACCAAGTTGGGTGGGAGTGTTGATGTGCTGGAGGGTAGGAGGGCTCTGCAGAAGGATCTGGACAGGCTGGATTGATGGGCAGAGGTCAACTGTATGAGGTTTAATAAGGCCAAGTGCAGGGTCCTGCACTTTGGCCACAACAACCCCATGCAACGCTACAGGCTTGGGGAGGAGTGGCTGGAGAGCAGCCCGGCGGAAAGGGACCTGGGGGTGCTGGTCGCCAGCCGGCTGAATACGAGCCAGCAGTGTGCCCAGGTGGCCAAGAAGGCCAACAGCGTCCTGGCCTGTATCAGCAATAGCGTGGCCAGCAGGAGTAGGGCAGTGATCGTGCCCCTGTACTCAGCACTGGTGAGGCCGCAGCTTGAATCCTGTGTTCAGTTTTGGGCCCTTCACTACAAGAAGGATGTTGAGGTGCTGGAGCGTGTCCAGAGAAGGGCAGCGGAGCTGGTGAGGGGTCTGGAGCACAAGTCTTATGAGGAGCGGCTGAGGGAACTGGGCTTGTTTAGTCTGGAGAAGAGGAGGCTGAGGGGAGACCTTATCGCTCTCTACAACTACCTGAAAGGGGGTTGTGGTGAGATTGGTGTTGGCCTCTTCTCCCAAGTAACTAGTGATAGGACAAGAGGAAATGGCCTCAAGTTGCGCCAGGGGAGGTTTAGGTAGGATATTGGGAAAAATTTCTTCACCGAGAGGGTGGTCAGGCATTGGAACAGGCTGCCCAGGGTGGTGGTGGAGTCGCCATCTCTGGAAGTGTTCAAAAAACATGTGGATGTGGCGCTTCAGGACATGGTTTAGGGGACATGGTGGCGCTGGATTAATGGTTGGACTTGATGATCTTGAAGGTCCTTTCCAACCTAGTGATTCTGTGAAATTTAAAATATGCTTTTCAGAAATAAGGATCAAAAGTAAAAATGCTGCTAAAAGTTTTACGTATCAATATCGTGAGTTTTATGAAATTTTTAGCTAGACTGTTTTTTCCTGAACAGTATATGTATCGGTTGACCAGAGCATTTAGTAACTTTCTCTTAAATGGTCAATATTGATTTGGTCAGTGTTAATAAATAAATAAATAAATCTCTCCTCTGCCTCAAACTTCCAAGTCTGTCAGAATAAATACAGAGTATGTTGTTTTACTTCAGAAATAGCCAACAGATTAACTGCCTAATATTATCAAGTCCATTAAACAAGGTACTTGATGCTTTTGGTGAACTAAGCTTGTAATAAGAATGAACACCTAACAAAGGAGTCCTCCTCTTCCCCTTTTTTAATATAAGAATAAATTTTGCTCTTGGGAGTTGTCATTATTGAAAGGTATTTTCTTGGGGGCCAAAAAAAGTGCTTATGGAGAATACTTTCTTGTTTAGTTTATTTTGTGCAAAACAAGTTTTTGTTTTGTGGTATGATCAAACCAATGCCAACCTATCTGTAGGATCTCTACGGAGTAATTTAACATTGCTGAGATGCACTGCTTATAATGTATTCTTTAATTAAAATGTTCTCTGAAGAGTTCACATCTCATAATCACATATCATATAAATTCTGCTTTAACTGAACCTAGTGTCAAAACTCACATGGCCTTAATTGGGGCAGGAATTTCACATTATTATTTTATGTAAAAGCACATAAACCATTATGATTTAACGTTACCTATCTAAAAGTAAACCCAGAACATAATTACTGGTGTTTCAGTAATTCAGACAATGACACCACATGGAAACTATGCATGCAAGACAGAAGAATAAATTTATTCTTTACAATTTGTCTTTGAAAAAAATGTATAAAATATGTTTTATACGTGAAAATTTCAGGAAAGTTTTCAGTTTCTTTTATATGTAGGGATGTAGGGAAACATAGCATTCTGTTTTCTGCTGATATAGACACTCAGTGTTTTGGTTTTTTTTCTTAATGCTGTGAAAGGTCTAACCCTGTAGATTGCAAACATTCATTTACTTCTACTTCCCAGCCATTTTCAGTTTCTACTTCTAGCTTCGTTACTTTTCCCTCAAAATGCATTTATCCATGTCCTTGTTTTCTCCCCCTTCCAGAGGAAGACTTAAGTTCTTTACCAAGCTCCTAATCCTCATTTCTTTAGTAATCCAAGCGCCCAAATCTGCCTGTCTTCTGAATTCTTTGTTCTTAGCTGCTACTGTATGAGATTTTAGATTTCATTCCTATCTTTGGCTTCTAGCCCCAGCCCATTCTGGAGCAGGCAATGCAGGAAATCCAGGTTTACATCTCTGGTGGTATCTTGGAGGAATTAAGGTCTGCTATGTTATGAAGTTACATGTGCACAGTACAGTCACATGTATGAACTATGTGAACAGGACTTGCTTATTGAAAACACAGTCTTCGAAATAGTCCAGTTATCAGTAGCTAGAGTTACTGGAGACTCTAGCAAATTTATCTTAAGGATATGAGTTTCAAAACTTCTAGCTTGATTGTGTAAGAATGAAGATGGGAGAAGCCACATTTGTGGATCAAAATAATCTTCTGATCTCTCCCTCTTTAAAGTTTCTACTTCTTGATCCAAAACCAAAGGCTGTTAAAGCTATCTGGAGAAAAGGCCACTGGATTTTAACAGTAGACAAATTGTAGCCTTTTTCTCTGAAATACCTGAAACAATGAGCTAGAACTCTGTCCCTTGCTGACCCCACAAGTCTTACTGTGGCCTTTACCCAGCAAAATACCATCACCCCAAAGGAGGCATGCACGGCCAAACCAATGGCATCCAGATGTGGGGAGGAGGTTTTTTCAGCCACAGTGATCATACATTGCAGATATCAGTATGTCATCTGCATCATTAGTATTTTTATGTTATGCAGTACCCTCCTAATAGGGCATTAGAAGCATTCTCTTTCTTTGCTGTACAAGATAAGGACTTGTTGCTTGTAATGCAGACTGCATAAGGCATGAGATTCGGTCTCATATTCTACAGAAGTTAATGGAATTCCATGCATATGTTTAAAAGGCTTCCTAAGCATCCTCAGTTTGGCAGTTTTTTCAGGGAAGGCCTTTGACACTTAGAAAGACAGGTTTCCAACAGGCTGAAGATCGTTGAAGTTAGCAGATTAAAGGACTTAGAGCTGAAATGAGTGGTAAGAAAGCCTGAATTTTCTGCTGATTTTCCTGGAATCAACAACCTCTTTAAGATAGGGGTAGAGATGAGAAAACGTATTATCAGTACATGTAAATGGAAAATAGATCAATTATGCTATTTTTGAAAAAAAAAGAAAGAAAACATTTGAATTCATAAAGCAATTCTTAACCCTTATAATTTGCTACCTCAAGCTTTAAGTTCGTAAAGTTTAGAAATCAGCAGTTATGTCAACTAGATATTATTGACTCTGCCCTAGTGTGAGCAGTTAAAGCTTCTCATATTCACTTTTTTCTTTCATAGTTCTTTTATAATGTGTTATTTTTGGATCGGTGACATTTTCTAAGTATTTTAAGTCAGAAACCATCTGAATTTTACCATTGTATGTATTACTTGTACACATGCTGCTTTCCACCTACTCCCTCCGCCCCAAACAAGTGTCTATCTTGGGTTATAGAAAAGATGTTGTCTTTCCTCATAAGATGATGTCCTCATACATTTTGTCTGTATTGTGGTCCAAGTTATAATAATACTTCTGCACTGACAAATTGCAGCTCTGTTCACAGGCTTTGAGACTTAGAAGATTTAATTTACAGAGAGCATGATTGCCTTCAGAAAACCCTGTGCATGTCTTGCAGTCTGATAAAGCAGTCAGTCATCTTTTAATGTTGTAGACATTACGGACACCGAATTTTGTGTACCTATTGCCATATTCATAGTGAAGAGCTTCTTGCTAGATTGCTGAAGAGCTTGGGGTGGGAGGTGTTTGATATTTTCTTTTCCTACTGCTGATGTATCAATGTCTTGTCTGTGATTTTGTTCTCTGTTTCTGCAGGAGAGCTTCCCATGGGCCATTCGGTGCAGGTGTAAAGTGCTCAGATGCAATTACAGTTTTAGGGGAGTTTGGTGTGAGGCGTTGGTTGTTTTTCTTACTGTGTATCAGGTGGCAAGTAGCAGGATGGGTTTTTGAGCATGCCATCTGTAAAGGGTAAAACCCAGGGCACTGTGCAGAGGATGGGGAAAAGGCACCAAAGTAGAATGTAGGAGTATGGCATGTTTTTGGGTTTCTAAACATCTTCTGGCCTTTCTCTGTATTCATTTTGCTAAATTTTGGGGCGTGTCCTTGAAATGACTTTCAAGGCAACATTGCTCGGGGCATGAGATTTCCTGCAGACTCTACAGAATGAGTTTGTTTTTCTTTTGCGTTTTTCTACTTCATTGTTTTATGTGCCAAGTGCATTTGCAGATGGAACGCAGACTGGCAGTTTGCTAGCAAGATGCTTTAATTACATCCAAAGGCTTGTAATCACGAGCTTTGCTGGGACAGGCTATGAAAATGCAGTGTAAATGGTGCATACGAATTTTAATGAATTGACCTCTAACTGTAATAAAGGAAAAAGATTAATTGCCTTATCCTAGATGCTACAAATTATTTACATTATGATTTTAGATGAATGACTAATAAATTATAGGAAGGGAGGCAAGTTTAAAAAAAAAAACCAAAACAAAAAGCAAAAAAACCCCAAAACGACGACCCACAGCATAGGTATATGTCATCTGTACATCTTAACTAAATATGTATTTGAATTCATGAAAGCATTGTACTGATTTCAGCTTTTACCCAGCTAGAGAAATGCAAGGAAAAGGTAAACAATAAATGCTTTTAGAGAAGATGTTTTCTAAAAAAGACAAAAACATACTTTTAAATTTTTTTTGCTGTTTTAGAGTTAATATGTGTGCTACAACTTAATACACCTTAAGAGGGAGAAGAACTTTTGTATAGCTCTTACCTGCTGAGTATCCAACTTGTCAGCTTTTTTGAATTTAGCTTGCTGTATAGTACTCTGCTCTCACAGTTCCTGAAACTTCACATACAGATCTGTATATGGATTTTTTCCATCATCTTTAGCAAATGCAAATACAAATTTCCCTATTTGGGAAATACAATTTTCCCTATTACTTTATTTTATAGAATGTTGTTAATTGTAAGAACTGCTGAGAAACCTTAAAATACTTTTTAACCATTCGTGCCGCTACCATTTTAAAGGAAAATTTTTATTTTATCACCTTATTTTAAAGTTTATAAAAATTAAAAAATATACATGTTAATCTTCAAAAGGTTCTAATAAACACCTTGTGTAAAGGGAATGAAATAATTTCTTAAATAATATGATGATTTTTTTTCTATTTAAACATACAGTTTAAATATAGCCTAAAGTAGACAGCATGGTAGAGCTTTTTTGTTCTGGTGTTTAAATAAATGTAGTGTGGTATTACTGTGTCTTTGGGAACCTGGCCTAAAATTTGACTGATTTTGATGTAACTGAGAAAAGAATGCAACTTCAACATAGTTTAGGGTGCATTTTAAACTAAATGTGGATTGAAAGGAAAATCATAGCTGTGTATATTTACATTAAGGTTTTCAGTTTGTAACCAATTAGAGTGAAAAAAAGAGGGTTTTTTTAGATATTCTATGATATTCTATCTATGTTGTCTAAAACACCAGTTATTCCCCTAAACATGAATACAGCCTGGATCTGAATGCCTGTTAGTCTATCTCAAACATATTAAATTTATTTTTCTACAGTAATTAAAATAATTATTTGAAAGACAGGGCTAGAAGAATGGAGGATAAAAGGAAATATTGCTTGAGTTAGAGGAAATCATGTTTTGAGGTGCAGGTCCTGCTCTAATTCCTGTGGGATTAGTGGTTGAGTTGCAGGTGATATTTTTACTTCAGTACTCTAATATTATGAAAGTAGAGAGAGTAGATAAGGGAGAGAAAAATCATGCTCTTTAAAGAGGGCACAACTAGAAGAATATGTAATTTATATTTAAAAACACGTACTTCTCAAATATCTTAAAATTTGAATCAGTAGCTAGAATGACACAGGAAAAAACATTTTTGAATTAATTTTTAAAATTCTGTTTTTTTTAAAAGATGCTGCATAGGGATAGGAAAATACTGGAGGTTTATGAAAGGTGTGTTGACCTGTGGATAAATATTGATTTGAACCAGTCTAACACTTTGTGTGTGTGTGTGTGTGAAGGATTTCCATTATTTTTACAATTTGCACACCATAGGTTACATAAAGCTTGTATAGTAATTTTTCCTTTGGAGATGTACCTCATAAGAGCTTGCAAATAATTTGACCTTTTATTGTATTTTGCTTTTGTCTTATTGTTCCTTCCTTACTAATACTAGTCTCTAAGGTCTAGGGCTAAATTGTAGAACTGGTTCCTAATATACTTTCTTTTCTTCCCACCCCAACATAATTTAAGGAATTATGTTACTGTCACTCATTTGACTGTTGTTGTTGGTTGTGGGACACTGATGGAAAAAAGATAAGGCTAGTAGAATTGCAGCCACTGTATAATGAGACTGTTTCTTAAGCAAAAACATCATAAAAACTATTTGTAGAATCTACAGCAGGAAGAGAAAGGTTTTTTGGGGGATTTTGGTTTTTTGGTAGTGGTGTGTGTTGGTTTTGGGGTTTTTTTTGGGTGACAATTAACAGAACCAGGAGGAAGGAAAAGCTGGATTTGGTACCTTAACTCTTAGTTGCATAAGGAGTTCCCTTTTCATGCAAATCCCTATTACTAGTTCATTTTTGTTGAATTATATTTGACTTCTATCAAGAGATCACCTTTTGTTCTGTACAGCATGTGTCAATCAAAGCCTTTGAGTCATATCAGAGTACCAATGGAGCATATTTATGTGTCTGGATGTTCAGGCAATTCACATATTCAAATAACAGATGCAGAACATTCAATTGCCTGGCAAACTGGAATCCCAAACGCCATACAAAGCTCAAATTGCATCCATCACTTCTCATATTTCAATATCAACAAGACTTTTGGCCTTCATCCTATTACATAGACTCACCAATCTCTCCTCTGGCTGTAGAGTCATTACTAGATGAAGAGATCAGAGTTCCTTATTTTCCATTTCACCTTTCTCCAACACATCCCCAGTTTAATCTTCCTTTTGCTTAGTTATTGCAAAAATGGGCAAAACCACTGTGAAGTATGCTTTCTTCCAAAAGAATATCTATTGCAACATATAAATGAACTGAAAGCTCTCATATTAGTGGTTAGAATATAAAATAATTCAGCTGTAAAAGGACCTCTGATCATTCTTCCTGAGCCCACAATTTGCTAATGATTTAAGCAAAGAAACAAGAAGGAAAAAGAAAACTTCAGTTTGCCGTCAATATATTTGTTTGCTTTTTCCAAATAGCCACTGAACAAAATAATTTGTTAATTGCCCAGCTCTTCTTCTGTGGCCAGAGCCCTCTCTATTCTCTTGGTGTTTATTTCTACTTTCTTCATACAGAAGAAACTGTGGGAGAAACTTGAAACTCATTTTTGTCTGGAGGTTTTACAGAAGACAGGGAAGGAAAGAGTTTAGAGTGGGGTGTGTGGATTTTGTTTGTTTGTTTTTGTAGGGGGATTATTTTAAACAAGCCCATCTGATTCAATTTGGTTTTGCTTTTGGTGTCAACCCTCCATCTTTGAGGTTATTTCTGTTACCTCACCAGATATTTTCCTCAGCTTCTGATACATGCAACTAAATTATATGTACAAAAATTACCTTGCCTCTGGACTTAGTGAAAACGTGGCAGGTATTCCTTAGTGCAGTGTTCCCTCATGCCTGGGGTAGTACATTCTTCAAACTGTGATTTGTTTAGGCTAGCACCATTGTATTACTTATGTAGGAGTTCCAAAAACATAACAGATTGTGGCTGTGGGACCAAAATGTTGTTTATAAGCATAGCAAATCTAAGCCTCCTACAAAATAAAAAGGAGGGGCAAAATGCATCTTCATACTGTCCAATAAATAAGACGTGGTTGGTGAGCGGGGTGCACATTGAAAGAGTTCAGGAGTAAGACAATATGATCATACATGGTGTATCCCCTACTTTAAAAGTGTCTTTTTGTGTTCTTATATAAACCAGATATCCTGATGTTCAACAGCTGTATCTGAAGGACAGATTTTGTCAGAAAAATTTCAGACCTCATTTAAGCATAACTAAAGCTGGTTCAATGGAAAAGAGGTGGTGACTTTTATCAAAGCAATTGAAATGTAGAAATTTATTTTCAGTCTACAAGGTACAGAACATGAAAGTAATTTTAGATATTTTTCTAAAAATACAAAATGAGAAGTTGACTAAGAGTCCAATGTTCTCACTTGCCCTTCTGCTTGCCTTTGCATCTTGGAGAGTTGTGTTTCTTTAGCCGTCCTTTCTCTTGCATCAGAGTTTTGTAACTGAAAGCAATTCTTCCAAAATTGTCTGGCCCTAATTATGTCTGACAGTTGGGAACATATTAAAAATATTTTGAAAATTGGCTTTTTTTGTGTGTCTTAATTGGAAGGATGTCTGTAAGTGTTGATTTCTCATCAATGAATTGCAGTACAATATGAGTATCATTTTGGTTTAGTATTTGAATGTTTATAAAGTGTTTGGGAACTTGGTAGTGGATTTTAAGTAATAACATTAATATTGGACATACATTAAATAATTTTTCTTTAAAGATAAAATTATTTAAGTGGATGTAAAATACAAATCAAATTAATGAGGTATACTGTTTCTTTTCTAGTGAACAAACACAAGCCCTGGATTGAGACATCGTACCACGGAATCATAACTGAAAACAATGACACTATAATTTTGGATCCTCCCCTTGTTGCTTTGGATAAAGATGCACCTGTTCCATTTGCAGGTAGGAACATACATGAACAGCAGCATTTGAGCTTATGAAGTTATTAACATTTGTAAGGAATGAATTTGTGGTGCAGAGAGAATGTAATCTGAAGGGTATGTTTAGAGGCTGTATCTGAGTACTCAGGACTTGACCATTGGCCCATAGACCTTGAAATGAGGTGTCTTTTACAATGAATGTGTCTGCTGACTTGTTGTGAAGCAGAAGTGATTATAAACAGCAAAATGCAGCAGGCTTCCACTAGCAACATATTTTTTTAATGAAAACACAAGAATTATGTAATTAAATTTGCATTTGCTTTTACAGAAATTCATCATTACAATTGCCTGAAGTAATAATACATAATTTTGTTTGGTAATAACAGCCCCTGCTTGCTTTCTTCCTATTCTGCACCCTGGCTATGGACAAACTATGTGACAAATATTTAAAGTTGCTCAAGTCTTATGTTACTGTGTTAGTACTTTATAACTGTCAAGACTTGGACAGAAAATTTAATGGAAGCTTTGAAGATTTTTGCTCAGATTGCTGTATGATAGATGTATGTCTTATAGAAGTTTTTACTTGTATAAAGTCTGTTTTTCCTGACACTTATTCTATCATGAGTTCCTTAAGCAGAAAGTAGTACTTTTGCATGTCAAGCAAATTTTCTCTTAAATTCCCTGTTCCATTAAATTTTTTTTCTTTTTAAGAAAAGAGAGAATATTAAAGTTTGATAGCTCTTCTGAAGGTCCTAAAAAGATGCAGTTGTTAAAAAGATTACATTGCTTAAGAATGTTCATCTTTTAGAAAGAAAGGAACTAGTGGAGATGAGTATCCTTGTTCTTGTGGAATGCAATTACGTTCAGTAAGCAGTAAGTCAAAGTATTTGGCCCAGACAGCATTTTACAGCATCATGTAACAATTGTTATTAGCCATTTTCCCCAAAAGTATATTCTGGCATAAACTCATACCCTGCAAAACAGGGATTCACAAATGTTTTTTATATATTGAACCACATGTTAATATCAAGATTGATTTGTCACTCATGGTGCCCCATGGTTCTTGGTTGCACAGAACATTTTTCTTTCTCAACCACATATGCACTGGGGATGTTCAGTGGAGGGGACTCAGCTAAATGTAGTCTCAGGTAAAAGCCTCAAATAGCATATATATGCAGATACAGCAACCTCAGCATGAAACACTTCTGCCTGCGGATCAGTTCGTATGGCATCGAGGTACTTGCTAATGGAGACATAATCAATGTCCTTTCAGATATAAGTAGACAGACTATAACTGGGAGGTACTAATTATAATGAGAGCAGGTGTACTTCATACAAAGATTCTCAGGATAAGGTGTCCTTAACTCAGTTACTAGTTTTTGAAGCAAAGGAAAAAGTACTTGTTTCCAAATTATTTTTTTAATGCATTCATCAAGAAGCAATTATATGTTAAAACAAACAAAAAGTGTGGCAAGTCTTTGAATGATAACATTATCTGTAATGTATTTGAGTACACTTTTTTCTTATAATGGTAGTTTTTGCATACGTGTGCAATTTTTTCTTCCAAATATTTGTGGAAAAAAGTAATATAAACTTAGTTGAAATCCTTACTAAACTAAATCTGTCTGTGAAAACTTCAAGTACAGTTATTTAGGAATGAAGATCAATTTATATTGAAAAGATGCCCTTTTCATTTTGGGGTGATTTTTCTATTACTATGAATGTTCCATCTCATATTTGCTTCTTTTACTTGCATTCCCTTGGCATCTTTACAGGGATGTTAATCACACGTGCTATTTCCACTGATACTTTTACAAACTCTTTGCTGACTGGGGATTTGCTAGCCTGATTATTTTCTTTTGTTTTTACATTGGGACAATTGATACGTTTTTAACGTATTAGTGATTTACTTGTCTTGTTGAAAATGACCCTTTGAAATACTGAACTTGCACAGACAGACTGGCTTTTGTGATCGAGGTTACTTTAGGCAGTGGTTTTATTTTACTTTCTTCATTTATTGATTTGACTTTTTATATTTTAAGATGTATTGTGGGGTCCTGGAGGGAGAATACTTGATGTGTATTCCCTGATCTTAATAGCTCATTTCCAGGTAATATTGTACATTTGGCGTCATGATCTGCAATCCAGATGTAATATTATAATATTGATTGAACCCTTAATTCCCTGGAAGGGCCTGGCATCCCTACCTGTTTGGAAAAAACTCTATATGCTTTTTTTAAGACTCTCGCCTTTTTAAGTTGTTGGAGTAACTTCTTATTTCTGTTTTAAATTTCTGCTTTAATACCATGTAATTTTATTTCACTTCGTAATATCATTAATTTTATTATAAGTCTTTATGGAAAAATCAATTTGTGTAATGTATGTAGTGGGAGAAAACTGAGAATATATACAGCTACAATAGAAACAATATTCAGTACCTATACATTTAACAGTACTGTAATGTGGAATTTCTTCTATGGCCATATATTGTTTAAGTGTGAAAAACTTATTCTACAGTATAATATATCAGTCTTCAATTGTACCTGAGAATCAGAGCTCTAACAGTTCCTTTCCCATCACCCTATTAATATTTTCAGTATTTTGTCCAACTATTGTAGAAAACAATTTAAAATTCATAGTATTTTGAAAGATTTTTCCTTTTTTTTTTTTTTTTTTTTAAATGGGCCTGGATTCAAGAATCTATCAGGGCAGTTTCTGACCTGTACTTAGATATCTACTTAGATCCCCTTGAAGAAGCTATATTAAGACTAAATGTACGTGGTTTCTTACGTGGTTTCTTCCTCTACGTCCGCTGCAGTAGTTTACCAGCAGATTGTTGGCTGTTCCATTGGTATTTGTGTTAGCTTATAGAAGTAGTCATTTTTTCAATAATATCAGTGTGTATTTGACTTTAAAAAAACCCCATAAACGAAACTATAATCGAACCCCTCCAACAGACCAAACCAAAACCCAACCCCCAAGGCAAACAAAAAACCCCCAACCCAGCTGCTATATATCCTTTCAGTTTTCATATGGGCCTAAGTTCCACAGAAACAAAATTGAACTAACAACAGAAAGAAAACTCTGAAGTTTTCAACCACCAGGCTGATGTTCCTAGGCAATGCCTGTATAGCTATGTAGCTAGATGTTATGTGGACAGTGTAATCTTTCTACTTTTCTTAATGCCCCCCTTTTTAAGTGCTTATCTGCCATCAGTGACAGGCAGAGGAAAATTTACAAGGCTTACCATTGAAAGGGGTGACAGGTCATGGTAGGTGAAATGCATATTTATTTCATACATTTATTTCCTAATTTATACCTGTTTGTTGCATATTTGTTTCTGTATCTTGTTAGTGAGGATGTAGTCTTTTTGGAACCATGCTTAACTCGCGGAATTAAGGGTAGGTACTCCTTGTGTTTATGGCCAAGTCAAGGAGAGCTTCAGAAAGGAGGTGCAGTAGTGTCAAGCCAGGAAGTATGTCATGTCAGTACAAGTGTGCTGGGGCCATGCACTGGAGACTATAAACCTCACTGAGGTTTTGTCTGCATTATGCTTTATAAAAATAAAGTTGAGGTCTGGGATATCTGTAGATAGGATAGCACTCTGGTCTCTAGGGATTATAATGATGACAAGATGTGCACTACTGATAGCAGATACCAGCAGATAATGAAACTGCAGTGTTCCTTCCATGCAGGAAAGCACAGGTCTGCTGTATGGCCCTGGCTTAAAGGAATCAGGAATGGCTGTTTGTACCATGCATTGTAAAAGCTCTGAGTTCAGCAAGAGGAGACTGGAAGTGGTGCAGGTTTCCCAGCTCTGAGCTGTCTGTTATCAGGGATGCTTTGAGCAACATACAGATCACCTTGCTCCTGTTGATTGCCCTGGTGCACAGGTAGTTTATGCTTTTCATATTTTTCACCTAATCAAGTAATCATTCACCTATTAATTACTTTATTGCTAAGCACAAAAGCAGAACTAAGCTGTTAAGATACATTTGGTGTTCATCAATGATTCTTATCTGCCCTCAGTGTTTTGGTGTATTTTCTATACCCATTCTCATGTTCTCCTTTTTTTAGTTTAAATGCTCATTGTGTTCTAGACCTACTCTAAACTATGAATAGGGTTTTTTTTCTCTTCTGGAAACTTTAACATTATTCCTAATACCTCTGCCTTTTTTCCTCTTCATGGCTACTAAGGTCAGTCTTTTATTAACTGTCTTGTCAACCCCTTCTAGTAGTACACACATTATGGTGCACGCCAAACCCCTATTCATTGAGTGGTCACAAGAGAAAATTACTGTAATCTGCACTTTTTTTCTCACCTCTGTCTAATGTTTAAAATCAAGGGTGATGACAGGAGAAAAAGGAATCTTCCGTGCAGTTACCCTCTCAACAGGTCTGTGTTTCTACGGAGGACTGAGAGACTAACAGGACTAAAAGCGCTAGAGAAAATGCTGGCTGTCAAATGTGATCAGACTATTTCATAACTGGAGCGTGAAGAGTCTCATGAGATTGCAATGAATAGTCTTTGATGTCTCTATCCTATAAATTTATCGTAAATTGTGCAATAGTTTAAGTATATGTAAAACCGTGGTTCTTAAAATTATTGTGGCATGAACATACTTTCTTTTTTGTGTAAGTATATTTTTCAGACCCCTAGTTTTGAAGAAAAGCTTGAAAATACCATCGCAAATTGTTAAATGTGAGAAGTACTATGAGTAGTTTTCCAAACTTCAGTTTTTCAAGTCCTGACCTGGAAAGGATTTTCACACACTGGTGTTGAGTTACAACTGATCTTTAAAATAATTAAACTCACCACAGCAGCCTGGAGCCTTTTGCGGCGATCACAGTAAAAAAACCCCCAAAAACCCCCAAACCAAACCACAATCCCAAACCCAAAAACCACGAAGAAACTGCAAGTCCTGTAGAAATAGGTTCTGCCTTCCATCCTTCTCTTCAAACAGTATTCTATAGGTGCAGTATGGGCTTACTTATTATTACATTGGAGGAATCTCTCTTTAAAAAAAAAACCAAAACAATAAAATCCACCCAAAAGAAGGAATGTAACTTTAATGAGACTTCCACTAACCTGCAGGGTCAGCTATACAACAGTTGGCTATCACACGCTGGAAATCACTTTAAGGATTTGACTTTCAGGCTTAAGAGTGGTTTGACTAGAAGCAAGGTGAGATCAACTGAATCAATTTGACAATGTTCTGTTTCTGTGATAGCAAGAAACCCTCACAAAATGCTGTAGGATTTTGGAAGGCTGTTTGGAAAGGACATCTGTCTGCATTTTAATAACTGCAACTCTGTTTCATCAGCAATGTTCTGCAAAAATAGATCTGAAAGGAACTCGAGGATGTCTCCAGCCCACCCTCCTGCCCAAGGCAGGACCCATTATAGCAGTGTCATTCCTGATAAACAATTTTCTGTCCTAATCTTAAAGATCTATAGTGATAGTTTCCCTGGGCAATCTATTCCATGCTTCACTATACTCACTGTTTTTTGTGATGCTTAACCTGAACTTTCTGTACTGCAATTTTAGCCCAATAGTTTTTGTCCTATCCACTATGGCTAGGAAAACCAGATTATTTCCATTCTTTTTTGCAGCACCAGCCTTTTGTTACTCCCTAAAAGCACTGCAAGTGTCTTAAACAGCACGGGATTGGAGGGGACTCTGGCTATCCATTGTGTTACTGGTACAGACATGAAGCAGAGAAATGAGAGGTAACTTTCAGAACAATGAGATGATGAATGCCCTTTTCACTTTGAAAGTGAAGAGCCTAGCTCTTCACTGTGTCACCATGATTAGGCTGATACAGTTGCATTTGAGTGCAATGTGTCACACCAAGGATAAACTGGGTAATTTTAGCCCAGTGAGTTGGGCCCATTAAGTCTTAAGCTGCTTTTAGACTCTCGAGAGATTTACAGGTGGCCTTTTTTAAAAGTCAGGTGTGCGTCTCCCTGGCTTCACGCAGACAGGTACTCTATCTCGGAAGCAGTTGCAAATGAGACTTCATTTGCAGATGGGGTCCCTGTCTCTGATTACATTTTGGCTGTGCTAAAACCACTTTAAAGGATAAGGAGGCAATAAAACCAGGCAAGAAGGATGTCTGACTATTCACTAAACTGTAAGCTCCATCCGTGAACTCTCCCAAATCATCTTTGTTGTTTTAACAGTTCAGAGGAGCGTGTATTCTCAGCTGCACCACAGCAAATCCAGTAGTTGTCAGTTCACTTGCACCCTGGGGCAGAACACAAAATCCCATTTTGTTGCTTCAAACTGTGAAGCTGTCTAGCCTTCTTGTTTGTTTGTTTTTATTGATAAACAGTGGCATTAGTAACAGAAACAATTTTTTTGTACAATATTTAAAGTATGGAAATTAGTTTTCAAATTGTGACTCTGAATACTATCAGTTTTAACTCACTGTCAGCCAGACTTAAAACATGCTGTCAGCCAGACTTAAAACATGCTGTCAGCTTATGATGCCCACGATTCATCAGTGTTAAATATTTCACTGTGAAAGCAATGGAGTATTGCAGTTGTTTATAACAAATCACCTGCTGATACTTTAAACTTCTATTTTTGAAGTTTATTTATTAATGTAGTTTAATTAGTTAAGACTGTAGCCTTTAAAGGAAAAAAAGAATCTCTTCACGGTGATCACAACCTAAAGTAGAATAAAAGATTGGCAATAGCACAATCGATTCCAGAGATGCTGGTTTTGACCTAGGAGGGGCTGCTCATTGTCCAGTAAAGTTGCAGTGATAAGTGCTCAGGCTTCAGATTAACAACACACAAAAATATCACTCTGACAGTGACCTCTGTTGGTTAGTCTCTGAAGTTCAGAAATGAGAGATTTGAGGGTTGGTTGTGGGTTTTTTTTTTTTATTTTGTTCTTGAAGTTTCTGCCAATTAAGTTTAATTACCTTTTTTAGTCTCTTTTGACAGTAGTGAAGTAAAAGGAGGCGATATTAATGTCATGAAAGAAGACTAAAAGTTCAAGAGTTCAGACTGTTCTAATAGAGCTTTTAGTAGCTTCTGAGTAGTCTGTCATTGCAGGAGTAAGTGGTTAGGAAGAAAATTAGACTTTAATGTATGGACAGTGAATGTAAGCTGCTTCTGGCAGACAAAACCAGTAATGAATGAGAACCTTGAGATAAACTTTATTACACCTAAGTATGCTGAATTACTCAAAGCCAGAAAGAAGCAAGTAAAATAACCAGCTAATTATGGTTTGATGACATTCACTTGGACTTTTAGACTACTAATGAAAAATATAGTCATTGACATTTCTGGAAAACAATTGTTTCATTTGAACTGAATTCAGAATCAAATAAAATACTCGAGTGAAACCAAATGCAATAATGTAGGAATGATAAACCTTTTTTCTTAACCAGATCTAATTATATCAGGCAAATTTTATAGGAAATTAAAAAAAAAGGTCTTTGCTTCCCTTTTTTATTCTTTGAAATTTATACTGATAGTCATCAGAATGTTGTATTTTTAACCTCAAAAATATTTTACTTTTTGTAAGAGTTGGTCATAAATCTTATTGCAGGTTTTTTCTTAAGTGTTCCTTAGAGGTAAACAATGTAAAGGTCATCACTCACAGGTGTACACTCCCAAATTCACATAGATTCTTCAGCAAACTTAATTTTATTTAAGATTAAATTTATTATTTGGTAGTAGCAGTCTCATGCTGATTTGCAGCACATGTGTAATTCAGGTAAATAAATAGTTGCCTCTGAGTTCTCTGGTTTTGGATAAAAAGGATGAGGAATAATTCTTACTATGGTATGAGTGATACGCTGAGGGTTGCCTTAGGTTTGAACAGGCTCACATCTTCTTAAAATTAGTACTTGCTAAATATGTGTAAGCAGGTGAAAAACGTAACAAAACCCTGCTGTAGTTGGACCTCTCTGTCATTATGCTTGCAGTGAATATCATAATCACTTAAGTTTTTACACTTGCAGGTACAAATAAGCATTTTTCAATGTTTACTGATACAAATTGAATTCTGAAAAATGATGACAAGCATAACTCAAAGGCATGAAGCTGGACAGTGAAGAGGTTGAAACACATAAGAATGATACCCTGTTACATTTTTTCTTTTTGCATAGTTTGTTTCTCTTCGTTATTTGGTATTCAAGAAGTAGTAAACTTGATCTGTCCATTTTTGCTTTCAAGGGTATGTCAACCTCAGAATTCAAAATCTGTGGCCATTTTCACTTCCAGTACTACAATAACTTAATGGACTCTCAGAGGGAGGGCTGAAAGTAGTGTGAGGACCCAAGGGAAGGAATAAACAACTATTCTGAGTCAAATAGTACAACTTACACTCTGATATCTCTCTTTACGCTTTCATCCCTTCCATGATCTGTCCATTGTTCATCTATCTCCTTTACATAAATATTTCCTTCTTTGTGTGTGTTAGTATGTTGTCATATTCTTAAGTGAAGATGTTGAATTTTTAAAAAGTCATTTGTAAAGCCATGAGGTGTTATTTATGCAGATTTAGAAAAATCATTTATAATACCATGAAGTGTTAATAACATAACAAGTGGACTTGGAATTTTCACCGCTTAGAAGTTTACTGCAATAAAACTGGCACTACAGGATTCCAGTTTGTTTTAAAAATAAAATCAATAGGCTAACTTAGTTGGGAAACTGTCATGTTAAAATGTATTCGTCATAATGGAACTACTTGAGTTAGTGTAAGGCAGCAGGGACGTGTCTTTTGCTTGAAATGGTTTCTAAATATTAAAAACATTTTAAAAGAACAGCCTAAGTAGGTAATTATTTAATCTTTAGAGTTCCTTTTGCTTATTTGTCAGCGATTCTCTTATGGAAAGAATAGTTGAGAAACCACGCTTTCCTTTAAACCTGCTACTTTCCCCTCACACTTGGAAAAAAGTTATTTTTCTGGACTAGAAGAAACTCTCTCAATAGCCTGTAAGTGCTGTTGCTTCCTTTGCTTGCTGGGGCACCCTAAAAAATGCATGTGATACTACTTTTATGAAGCAGAATGGGGAAAGAGAACATAAAGAATTCAAACTCTGGACAGGTGGTTTAGGGTATCGATTTTCTACTCAATTCTCCCGCTTCTGGCTGTGTTGAAATGGATCAAACCAATTTTTCTCTTGGCCTAGGGTTTCCTCAAGTGTCCTTTTTTCTGTGTGTTTAGACTGTCAAAAAAGCCTTCTAAGTGTTTTTAACTCAGCGACTATGCAGCACTGAACACAGTCTTGTACAACACCAAGCACAAAGAGGATTTGCTATTCTCAGCTGTCACTATTTTCTGTTCCATAGTCGTCTATGATACGGGATGTAGTATGTTTATAGTAGATGAAGCAATTGGATTAGTGTGGATGTTGAACCTGAGCTAACAATCCTGCTGGAGATATCGATCAATATGGTTACACAGCTGTATCTCTATGGCTGTCACATCAGCTCCCAGCCATTAAGGTAGATGCATTACTGAGACATTGCAGAGTTAGAGACGAGACACGAAGAAGAAAGTATTGGCAAATAGTGGAGCAGGGAAAAGCAGCGGGGAAATGTGTTCTTACAAAAAGATTGAAAATTATTGATATAGGATGCATTGTGTAGACATGTTTAAGGTTGGTATTTCTCAAAATTAAAAAATAATTTATGGAGCGTTTAGTCTTGGGGTTCTATTCTGTGAAGAAGAAATTAAGTATCCTGTTTTTGACTAAAAAAGTGGAGTAAGCTAGATATGGTTGTCATTAAATGGACCTATATTTGTTCTTGGCTACAATAGATTTAATATCAAGAGATAAAATTTCCAATTATTTTATAATGAAAACACAACACATAACGTGAAGAACCAAGTATTTTCTTAATCATGTTACATGCATAGAGAAATGTCACTGGGATGTTGTGAACGGTACTGATCCAACTGAGTTACAGTGAGGCAGCAAGAAGAAGTTGAGAGAAATATTCTAAGAATTAGCTGGGTTTTCTGAGGAGATATATTGAGAACAACAGGGCTAATATAACATCTAGGTTTTGCTGGGCTTTCATGCTGCTGGAATTTTGTTATAGCAGGCTTCAAGGGACTTAAAAAAATTAATTGCCTACATTTTCAGACATCTGCCTATCCAGAGAGGCTGGATGGCTTTGATGTAGTTACAGCATGTGGAAATGCCAGACATAGTCAAGTACATCTGATATGTTCAGTTGTCAGGATCCTTATTTTGGCAGTTACCCAGTCACCTTTAGTCTTTGTGCACTGGGCATGAGAAGGAGCTTGGCAGAAAGGCGGTGGCAGTTTAAAAGCCAGTGCGCCCGCCATTTCGGCGAAGCCACCGAGGCGAAGGGCTACGGAGCGAAGGATCGCGCCGGGGGACCCTTCCCGAAGCGGCCAAACCGCGAAGGCGACAGCACAGGGAGCGAGAGAGTGCCCCAGCTTCCCCCCGCGGCCGGCAGAGCGGGCTCCTAACGGGCGGCAGCTCTGACTCAGCGTGGGCGGGGCTCAGGGCAGTGGCGGCCAAAACCCCTCTCCATAAGAGCAGCCCCTGGGAGCGCGGGCGACCCGGAGCGCGGGCGAACAGGGCGCGCAAACAGGGTGTGGCGCGGCAGTTTGCGCGGCAGTTTGCGCGTGCAGGGAAGGCGTGCGGGCGGGGTACAGTACAAGTGGCCATCGTCCTCCCATCCTCCCAGAGGAGGCGCAGCCATGGTCGCCACTCGGCTGAAAACCGGGGCCAGAAAGAATGTGGTGACACAGACAGAGCTCCCGCTCAGGCACGTGGCTGTCCAAGTATCCGGCTGCAAAGAGTGCCTGAGCCTGTCGGTTGTCCCAGAGACCGACGGGGACACTACCTGCGTGCGGTGCGACCAGGTGAGCGACCTGCTCAGCCTGGTGGCAGAGCTGAAAGAGGAAGTGGAGAGGCTGAGGAGCATTAGGGAGTGTGCGACAGAGAGAGGTAGGTGGAGCCGCACCTGGCCATCCCTGAAGCAGGGGCAGCTGGTGGAGGCTCCACAAGCAGCAAGAGATCCCCTGTCCTCTTGCTGCCGGGCAGAAGGAGAGGACCTAAGAGATGAAGGGAAATGGAAGCAGGTCCCTCCTCGGAGAGGTGGGCGAATTCCCTCCGGGCCTCCCTCACTGTCCCAGCTGCCCTTACACAACAGGTATGGGGCTCTGGAATGTGAGGGACAGGAACATGAGGACCCTGACGAAGGTCCATCCAAGGGGGTGCCTAGGGTGAGTCAGCCAGCCCCACGCATCAAGACATCCTCTGTTAAGAAAAAAAGGAGGGTGATTGTCGTAGGCGACTCCCTTCTGAGGAGTACAGAGGGCCCAATATGTCGACCAGACCCAACTCACAGGGAAGTCTGCTGCCTCCCCGGGGCCTGGGTGAGAGACGTCACCAGGAGGCTCCCTGGTCTGGTTCGGCCCACTGATTACTACCCACTGTTGGTCATGCAGGTTGGCAATGACGAGGTTGCGCTAAGAAGCCCAAAGGCAGTCAAAAAGGACTTGAGAGCACTGGGGCGACTGGTCGATGGAGCGGGAGCACAGGTAGTGTTTTCATCAATCCCTTCAGTGACGGGGAAGAACGCTGAAAGGAACAGGAAAGCACACCTGATCAACACATGGCTTAGGGGCTGGTGCCGTCGTCAGAATTTTGGGTTTTTTGACCACAGGGCGGTTTACACGGCACCGGGCCTCCTCGCAGCTGATGGAGTGCAACTGACGCCAAGGGGCAAAAGGATTCTTGCTCATGAGCTCGCAGGCCTCCTTGAGAGGGCTTTAAACTAGATTTGGAGGGGGGAGGGGCTCACTAGAGTTGAACCTAGGGGTAGGTTCAACGTGCCAGAGTTGAAATCGATAGCCCAGCTCAGGTGCATCTACACCAATGCACGCAGCATGGGCACCAAACAGGAGGAGCTGGAAGCCATTGTGCAGCGCGACAGCTATGACGTAGTTGCCATCACAGAAACATGGTGGGGTGCTTCTCATGACTGGAGTGCTGCAGTGGATGGCTATAAGCTCTTCCGAAGGGATAGGCAGGGAAGGAGAGGCGGTGGGGTGGCTCTGTATGTTAGGGAGTGTTTCGATTGCATAGAAATCAAAGATTGTGAAGACCAAGTAGAGTGCTTGTGGGTAAGGATGAGGGGGAAGGCCAATGAGGCAGATATCCTGCTGGGAGTCTGTTACAGACCACCCAACCAGGATTAAGACACAGATGAGACATTCTATAAGCGACTGGCGGAGGTCTCGCATTCGCTGGCCCTTGTTCTTGTGGGCGACTTCAACCTACCGGACATCTGCTGGAAGTATAACACAGCAGAGAGGAAACAGTCTAGGAAGTTCCTGGAGTGTGTGGAGGATAACTTCCTGACGCAGCTCGTGAATGAGCCCACCAGGGGAGGTGCCTTACTGGACCTGCTGTTTACAAACAGAGAAGGACTGGTGAGGGATGTGGTGGTCGGAGGCCGTCTTGGGCTTAGCGACCACGACATGATAGAATTCTCGGTTGTGAGGGAAGTAAGGACAGGGGTCAGCAAAACTGCTATCATGGACTTCCGGAGGGCAGACTTTGGCCTGTTCAGGTCACTGGTTGAGAGAGTCCCTTGGGAGACAGTCCTGAAGGACAAAGGGGTCTAGGAAGGCTGGACAGTCTTCAAGAAGGAAATCTTAAAGGCGCAGGAGCAGGCGGTCCCCATGTGCCGTAAGAAGAGCTGGCGGGGAAGGCGACCGGCCTGGCTGAAAAGGGAGATTTTGCTGGGACTCAGGGAAAAGAGGAGAGTTTATCATCTCTGGAAGAAGGGGCAGGCAACTCACGAAGAGTACAAGGATCTCGTTAGGTCAAGCAGGGACAAAATTAGAAAGGCAAAAGCCCAGCTAGAGCTCAGTCTGGCCACAGTCGTAAAGGATAATAAAAAATGTTTTTACAAATATATTAACAACAAAAAGAGAGCCAAGGAGAATCTCCATCCCCTACTGGATATGGTGAGGAACATTGTCTCCAAGGACGAGGACAAGGCTGAGGTACTTAATGCCTTCTTTGCCTCAGTCTTTAATCACCAGACCAGGTATCCGCAGGGTATTCAGCCCCCTGAGCTGGAAGACGGGGATGGAGAGCACAATGTACTCCTCATAATCCAGGAGGAAGCAGTCAAGGACATGCTAAACCACCTGGACACCCACAAGTCTATGGGGCCTGATGGGATCCACCCGAGAGTACTGAGAGAGCTGGCGGAGGAGCTTGCCAAGCTACTCTCCATCATTTATCAGCAGTCCTGGTTAACAGGGGAGGTCCCAGAAGACTGGAGGCTTGCCAATGTGACACCCATCTACAAGAAAGGCCGGAAGGAGGATCCTGGGAACTACAGGCCTGTCAGCCTGACCTCTGTACCAGGGAAGATTATGGAGCGGTTGGTCTTGAGAGTGCTCACAGGGCACCTGCAGGACAACCAAGGGATCAGGCCCAGCCAGCATGGGTTCATGAAAGGCAGGTCCTGCTTGACCAACCTGATCTCCTTCTATGACCAGGTGATCCGCCTAGTGGATGAGGGAAAGACTGTGGACGTTGTCTACCTGGACTTTAGTAAAGCCTTTGACAGCGTCTCCCACAGCATTCTCCTGGAGAAACTGGCGGCTCGTGGCTTAGACAGGTTTACTCTTTGCTGGGTGAGGAACTGGCTGGATGGCCGAGCCCAGAGAGTTGTGGTGAACGGCGTTAAATCCGGCTGGCAGCCGGTCACAAGCGGTGTTCCCCAGGGCTCGGTTCTGGGGCCGGTCTTGTTCACTATCTTTATAGATGATCTGGATGAGGGAATCGAGTGCTCCCTCAGTAAGTTTGCAGATGACACCAAGTTGGGTGGGAGTGTTGATGTGCTGGAGGGTAGGAGGGCTCTGCAGAGGGATCTGGACAGGCTGGATCGATGGGCAGAGGTCAACTGTATGAGGTTTAATAAGGCCAAGTGCAGGGTCCTGCACTTTGGCCACAACAACCCCATGCAACGCTACAGGCTTGGGGAGGAGTGGCTAGAGAGCAGCCCGGCGGAAAGGGACCTGGGGGTGCTGGTTGACAGCCGGCTGAACATGAGCCAGCAGTGTGCCCAGGTGGCCAAGAAGGCCAACAGCGTCCTGGCCTGTATCAGGAATAGTGTGGCCAGCAGGAGTAGGGAACTGATTGTGCCCCTGTACTCGGCACTGGTGAGGCCGCACCTTGAATCCTGTGTTCAGTTTTGGGCCCCTCACTACAAGAAGGATGTTGAGGTGCTGGAGCGTGTCCAGAGAAGGGCAACGAAGCTGGTGAGGGGTCTGGAGCACAAGTCTTATGAGGAGTGGCTGAGGGAACTGGGGTTGTTTAGTCTGAAGAAGAGGAGGCTGAGGGGAGACCTTATCGCTCTCTCCAACTACCTGAAAGGGGGTTGTGGCGACGAGGATGTTGGTCTCTTCTCCCAAGTAACCAGTGATAGGACAAGAGGAAATGGCCTCAAGTTGCGCCAGGGGAGGTTTAGATTGGATATTAGGAAAAATTTCTTCACTGAGAGAGTGGTCAGGCATTGGAACAGGCTGCCCAGGGAGGTGGTGGAGTCGCCACCTCTGGAAGTGTTCAAAAAACGTGTGGATGTGGCGCTTCAGGACATGGTTTAGGGGACATGGTGGCGCTGGATTAATGGTTGGACTTGATGATCTTGAAGGTCCTTTCCAACCTAGTCATTCTGTGAAAGGAGGTGTAAGTTGCCTTTGTTGCCTAAATGATTAGCCTCTGTTATTTTTCATGGTGTTGCATCTTGCATTTAGTGCCTGTATAAAAAACACTTCAAGCTGGTTTAAAAAACAAAATAAATTCTTCTGCTACACAAAATATATTCCAGTTTAATTCAGTTAATTTGCCTTTGTGGGTAAAATATAGTAAGTAATTAGGCTCTTGAGGTGAGATTTCCTTTTCTCTTTTTCTGTTTTTGTATTTTGAAGCTTTGTTTCTTTGTAGGCTGTTCTGTTTATTCCACCTTCCTGAATGAAGTCAGTTCTGTAACTGCACTGTGCAAATTTATTACAACATGGAATTCAAGGAACAGAGACAAAATGGAAGTCAACTTCTGGCCATAGTAATCATAATTTAGCCATAACTTGCAAAATATACCCTAAATGTTAATGTACAGAAACAAATGGGCCTGCTTTTCTATAGAAGTCTTCATAGTGAGACTGGTCAGGGAGCTGCAGCACCTGCCCATGAGGAGAAGCTGGGGGAACTGAGCTTGTTCAGCCTGGAGGATAGACAATTTGGGGGGAACCATGCAGTAGCCCTCTGGCACCTATGAGGAGGGGATTGAGAAGATGGAGCCAGGCTCTTCATGATGGGAGGAGGAGAGTCAACAGATAGGAACTGAAAGAAGAGGGGTTCAGACTGCACGTGAGGCAGAACATTTTCACCAGGACAGTCAAAGAATGGACCAGGATGCTTAAGACTGAGCCACCTCCATCCTTAGAGGTTTTTGAGACCCAACTGCATAGACCCCTGAGTAACCTGAGTTCATTAGCTGCCCCTGCTTTTGAGCAGGACATTGACCCAGAGAACCCCTGAGGGTCCCCTCCAGCCTGTATTGTCCTGTGATCTGTGTTTTTATGATGTTTGGATGTTTCCTTCAGAAATTAAATTTCTAAGGAGGCAGTGGGTGGGAGGACACATGAGCTTGTTGTAGTGCTGTATCAGAAAGGTAAGTGTGCTTGCTTTCTGTGGATTTGAAGAGGATGCCTGTGTTGGCAATGACAAGGGTACTTTATAACGGAAAGGAAACAGAAGATCTCAGTAGCGGTGACCTGGCTGAAGTCAGCTAGCAATGTTCTGTATCTGCATATTTATTCTCAACTGAGTCATAGGGGAGAACAGGCTTCACTGTTTACTCTAAGCCTTGCTTTTTCTATTGGAGTGATAAATTACTTTTAAAAAGCACCCTTAGCTTTTTAAATAAACTGTTCTTTTCAATCTATGGCTGTGTAGAATACACACAAATATGGAGACCTACAAAATACTAGTTATAAATAAAAATTCCTAACGCCAATTGTTTAACTTCATATGGCTGCTGAGCCGTAATTGCTCTTTGTGTCTTGTGCTCATACAAAATTCAGAAGAAAGTACACTGAAGGTAGTTGATGGCAGACTGGCTCTTACAGTTCACTCTTATAGCAAAATGACCAGATTGTATGAGTGAACCACCTTGGCAGTGGTTCATATCCAGATTGTATTATCTTGTATAGCTGTTCTGTATTGACTGTAATCTCATAATAGTCATGAAAGGCCACATGTCCCTTGTGAACCTTGACAACATATATCAAGTAAGTACTTTTTTATTTGTCATTTTCTCAGTGTTTTTTTAGAGAGTCTATCAAAAATAGATAGTCTGATAGCAGACTTCTCACTATTTTTAAATATGAGAGCTTATGATGTATGCAAGTAGTACAGTTAGATATATTTAAAATGCAGACTTTTAAACAAATAGTTGAATAGCATTTTAAGAAGAAGCTGTATTGTCTGCCCTCAATTCATACAGGGACTTCGTCTCCCACTGGGACTTAATTTTCTGGTTAATTTTTGTTGTGAATACATTTTTGGAGGAGAGGTTGTGAAAGAGACTGGTAGGGATTCAAACTTGTCATGCTGTTGGACATCTGTCTTTGTTTCAGGTTAATTGCAATGTATTAATTTACTTTTAATTTTAAACAGCTTTTTAAAAGAAAGATTTTTACTACCAGATATCATGGACTTTCTACTGCATATACTGACCCTTCTAGCTTTTTTATATTCCTTTGATCTTCAGATAGCATAGAAGATTAAGTGACAGAAGAAAAGAAGTTAAAAAAAAATCCCTCAAACCCCCAAAACAAACAAAAATTCCCCAAACAACCTTGATAATCTTACTGCTGGGACTGTAACTTGATTTGTTACTTTTCATCTTTTGCAATTAAAAGCAGAAGAAAAAAAAAACCCAAAGCTTTTCACTTCCACTATAACAGTACAGTTCCCAGAGTTGTTCAGACTATCTTCATACCTGCTCTTTTCTTTAGGGAGGTGAGTTATATTTTGAGTACGTGGGTTGAAGAGAACATTTTTATTTGATGTAATTACACTTACTGTGTTATGCTGAAATTTCCTCCCTACTATTTGACTTGTATAACGTTTTTATTTACTTTCATTTAAAATTTAAACCATAAACAAACCAAAGGCGTAGAACCTTCTAGTCCAAAACTACTTAACAGGTTTGAATAAATGTGTGAACAGTGTTGGCTAATCTAAAATTGCATTTTCTTCACTGAGCACATTATTTACTGTGTTCTACGTATTTCATACCTCTTCATGGTCAGGGATTTTAAGTTAAATATCTTCAAAGGTTGCTGAAAACTTCCTTTATTTTTTTCTTTGACCTACCATAAGCTTCTCATTATATGACCAATCCAGGCTTTTTGGAGTACTTTTTGTATCACTGTGTTTACAAATACACAAATGTTCAAAAAAGAAAAGTTGCACAGATCTGGGTAGATTTTGTTGACTCAATTGTGAGTGATATTCTTATACCAAGCTGTCACTTTTGCTCATTTTTATTATCTATTTAATCTGAAAAAATAGGTAGAGGGATGAATGAAGTTCAAGAATAATGTTATTGAACTAATGGAGACACAGACAAGTAAATAACTCATTAATTACTGCTGTATGATTATTATATGAAATGCATGAAAATAAATTCTTATATTCATATGCATCATGATGCACTACTCTGAAGAAAGTTTTGTTCTTGGTCCCATGTTAAATACTACAAGCCTTTCTTTTGAAAATTGTCATACTTGTATTGCAATGACATGCAAATGTCATCTAAGTGCCCATTAGTCTAGTTACTGGTTAAAGATGCTATCTAAAATTGTACAAGTAAAATTATACTACAACACTTAAGATACCTTCCCGAGTGAATTGTGTCAAAGTTCCAAAATGGTATAAAACTGTTTGCTGGTTAGGAATATTAATTTAGCACCAAATTTAATATATTTTTAATTGAAAAACCAATCCCAAACCAAAAGAACAGCACAATGAGAAATGCCTAGCCTTATTCTGGTTATCTGGAGAATCTCTTAGCATCTCACTGATTGGGTTCTTTTCCAGTAGGAATTTGCACACAGGAATTTTGTTCGGTGATTTGGAAATAACCATCTCTTTATAAGTGAAGCCTGATGCTTCTGTATTTTTTAAATGTTCCCTGATGTCAGGATGACTTTTGATTCTCAGACTGAAAGGCAATGTAGAGAGGACAGTTCATGGGTTAGAACTGTTATAAATGATTTAGTCCCAAACAGGATTCCAATTCAAATTTACAATTTATGAAGCGAATAGAGGCAAGCAAACAGTGCTGGGTGCGCTGGGAGTCTCTGCTCCACCAAGACGCACGCGGTTCAGTTCCGTTCCTGGTTTATATCCTGTCCGTTAATACATATTCATGAATAGGCGTGTCTTCTAATACATATTAATGAACAGGCGTGTCTTCTTCAGCGCATGCCCTCTTCTCCTGCTAGAGTCTTCTCGAATCTTCCTCGGCGTGCCCGCAGGATGACCCCAAACCTTACGCATGCACTTTCTTTACACAGTACTATGCGGTCAGTGGTCAAACTGGTTTGAGCTGATATACCAGCAAAGTAGTTTAACTTTCTCCTGTAAAATACCCCTTTTTATGGTGCAGGAGAAATCCATGATAGTACCGAAGATTACACTTCATCACACGAATCAGATAAACATACTTCACAGAACATAACCAGTCTTTGGGCAATGGGGCTTTGGAAGATGGCTCCATGGACTGGGTGGTGCAGGTGGGCTCTTGACAGCTTGTGTGATGAGCTACCTAAAATTGAATGTTTTGAATACTCACTGCTGTTCTCAGAAGCAAGTGGACTGGATTGAGAAAAGATACGCTTTAGTTATGGTGACATTGGGAATTTATTTTAGTGAAGATTATGAGTTTTCATGAACTAAGTACTGCTATCTAACTATGTGATTTTTGTAGATAGAAAATCTGTACAGAGAAGTAAGAAGATTGGGGTCAAATTCTCTGCATTATTTGTAAAATAAAGCATTTTAAATTAAATTTCTTTCAGAATATGTGGCACTTCTCTTATAATTGGTACATTATTGCCATACTATGAAGTCATTATATTCCTGTGACTTTCTATGTTCCTTGCTTGAATCTGCAGTACCTCATTACAAAAAGAATTTATTCTGTTTTATATAAGACTAGTTCCCTGCTGATGATAATCCTCAGCTCTCTTCCGTGTGGTTCTTACTTGGTCTTCAAGGAAATTAGATGGAGATTTTTCTTTACAGTTTAATTTGTGGCAGTAATTGGCTCATTGTAATGTGCAAATATCTCTCTTTGCTCTGTAGTGGACAGAAATCTAGAATAAAGCTGCTTATCCAGTTAGTCACTTGCATGTTTCTGTATTATATAGCATTGTTGCTATCCTGAGCAAGTAAAACAACATTAGTGCTGTGCCATTAGAAAGAAATGAAAGACAGCAGGGTTACAGCAAGCCTGCTTAGCCGTCAGAAAGATCTCTTTTCTGCCACACTGACCTTGGCAATGGGTCAGATTATTCTGAGTAACAGTACTTGGTTTTATGTAGCTCTCATAAGTTGTGGTTTTTTTCCTGTAGTTTCATCTATATTTTGTATAGTTAACATGCATGGGACATTTAATTTAATTTTAATAAAAAATTATAAAAATCAAACAGGGTTTTACAAATGCCTTGGAAATGCTTAATTAAGCAGGGATAGACACAAATATTAAGCACAAATATATATTTTTCCTGCTTTGAATTAGTATCTATTTGCATTAAAAGTATTCTGTTGATTTACCTGAAAAGGTCTTCCACAAGGCAAATAGAGACAAAAATGTTTTGTGTGAAGAGTGTAGAGGTTAGAAGGCAGCATCCATGCAAGCTTTCTGTACATCACAATTCTTATTACAAAGTCATTTTATATTAAGTGTGAGGGATAATTATGCATTCAAAGTAAATATGGTAACCTTTCCCCTGCAATATTACTGCAGGAGTAATAACATAACCTAAAGCTTTGTTAAACGGGAAGAATTTATTATAAACTGGTAAAATAAGGAAGTATGAGGCTGACTCAGGAATGATACTCTGCACTCAGTCACAGACATCTTTCAGGGAGGAAATTGTTCACTGAGTACAAACCAGGAGGTTTTTGTGAAGTGCTCTGCTGTCCTAGTTCTGCTTGCAGTGGAGACAATTTTAGCTTGTTTGGGTGTTGTTGTCTCCTCCATCATGGGGAGAGGGCCAATCAGAAACACAGTGGACTTCAGAATTTTATTATGTGTCATTTCTGTTAGTCTTTTGCAGTATTACACACTCTGCCACCTCACTGACGCTACAGAGCCCTCGTTATCGTCTGCTCCTGCTGTGATGTCAAACTAGAACTGCCCAACTAATTGGCTCAGCTGAATTTAATTTAGGAGGACATGCTAGTGTGTTTAAATGATGTGAAATCTCTGACCAATACCATCTGCGCAGCTTCAGTCATCTTTTTGATGCCCTGATCCTTTTCTTTGGACAGTTGGTTTCTCTCTCTCTCTCTCTGGTTCTTGCCCTCTCCCCTCACCCGCCCCACCTGCTGGTTTCTTATTTCAGTCTAATGGATTGTAAATTGGTTTGCTTTTTCATGCCCTTCCATGACACTGACCTGGTGACATTCTGTTCTTACTGGAAACCCATGAAGGCACGAATAGATAAAATACAGATAGGTATTTATGATTTATGATACATTACATTTATGATGCCCATTGTTTATAAAACTTCTGTCATATAATAGCATCTTTTGGACAAAATGTAACGTGTATGCATTTTGTATACACACAAACACTTGTATTACACTATTTTTGTAATAAAGTAATTCACATCTCAGGTCAGTTTTCCTCAGTTTTAGCCTTGTCTTATATGTTGAGAATAGAAAATAATACAGAGACTGAGAGAAAAATAACTAGTTCTGCAAATTGATTAGTTTTTAGTTACTTGATTGAATGTGACACCAGTTTATTGGTGTGCAATTAGCATGGTGATATAACTGCTGCAAAACGGATTTATATTACCTTTGAAAATGTGAGGGAGTTGAATTTTTAAATATCTGATTTTTTTCCTTGATTTTAAAAAATCATAATGTACTATATTTTACTTGCCCTTTCATTTTAGTTTTAAAACAACAGGAAAAATATTTTGGATTAATGAATAAGAGCAATAACCAGCCTATTATAGAAATTCATCTCCATAAGAAGACTATATTTTAAGGAAAATGTAATTAATTAATTTTAAAATTATTTAATTCATTGAATTTAAATTTAATTAAAGCATTTAAAATTAACTTATTCCTGTTACATTACAAATAAATTTAAGTGACTTATTCTGCAGCAGTGGCTGTAACTAACCACCACAGTATTTCAGGCCTAGTGTATTTTGTTGTTGTAAAGTCAGGTGGATCCCTTTTTAACCGGCTGCCAAAAAGAAAGTTTTTGAAGGGCACATTGGTACTTGATTGATTTCTTAGTACATGTGATGGATTTAATGGATATTTCTGACATGACTTCAGCTCCTTATTGAGATGCTTGCCTTGGAGAGGTTCCAGGTGTGCTAATGAAAAAAAGTTATGAGTAAAGAACAGTTAATGTTGTATTTGATGTGAAATCCAGAGTACTGAAATTAAATGAAATATAACACTATAATTAATAAGCATGCTAAAATTGAAAGGATGATAGTAATTTAACATCCACTTCTAGATGCTTTTGTCCTAGCACTCTTTATTTATGACAGCAAAGCTTCTACGTCCCAACTGGCAACTTCACTGGAGCTGAGGGGCTGTGTTTCCATTTGGCATCTTCTCCCCATGCTTCAGTCCTGCAGTGTCTCACTGCAAGTATACATAGGCCAAAGGGGAAAATGATGCAGCTCTGTTGACTTCCATGGATGTTTGCCCGTTTATGCTACTCTGGTGCTGTCCTTATTTGTGGAAACTTGCTGGTGCATGGCAACTGTATACTAGGAACAGCATCATGAAAGGCAATGGAAACCATATGCAATGAAAAAGTAGTAGTGCGCAGTGAAAAGCTCCATAAGCTTTGTATAAAATTTTTTATTAAAAAATGTCTCTTTGAATCAAATTTGGCCCAGCTGTTGCCATCTGTCAGCTTTCCAACGCCCTTTACAAAATATATTGTTGATGTTGGTCCAGTCCCTCTAGGGATGTGCTGCTGTAGGATACCCCACACATGGCGGATTATCAGTGTCACTGGAGAAGCCAAAAGCTGTTGGATATGAGGCTGAATACTCAATACTTGATTGATGTACTGAAAATGAAATAGTCTTATGCTTCTATCTGCAAGATTTAAGTAGAAGACACTGCCTACTGTTTACTGGAAAGTGTGCTTTTGTACTGCCTAATAAAGGACAGCAGAAAAATAATTTTCTCCTAGAGTCTCTGTGTAATCTGTTTGCTTGCTGTGGTCTGGCATGGAGGTAAAAGTTATCTTCGTTAGAGCTTTTCTTTCTTATGACTGTGGCTTTGTTGAGCAGAATTAGATATAGAAATAAACCCCCTTGTGCTGATGTATTCTTCAGTTTTCATTTCGGTATCATGATTATCTTCATAGAAGAGAAGGAATAAATGTCCCACGGATGAACACTTCCATGTGTGTCTATCCTAACACTTAACTATGCAGTTGTAGAGGTGGTGGCCTAACTTCCTAAGAATTGGAAAACAAAGAAAGACTTGATTTCTCAAAACGACAGGAGAATTTTTAGCGTAAGAAAACTGACTAATAACTCTGAAAATGTATTAAAAGGTTGTGAAAAAACTCTTAATAAGCCAGAAAGCTATAGACTATCTTAAAATATGGTGGTTGTAATTCTTTTTATGTATTTTAAACCATGCGAAGTTTTGCTAAGGTTTGAAATAACACTAGGTCGCTGGCATTAGATAACTAGTTGAAGCATCTGGAGCTGTAGGCTGTATACATTTTGGCTGTGTTTTTGGTAGTCACCTTCTAGAAGGACAACACTGCCATGATGAAGCTAAGGTTGTAGTAGTTTTTTATTGTAATTTAACTTAATGTGAATTATGAATAATATTTTACCTACAGTGCAATTCTGTATGAATTAGTCTGTGACCCAGAATGAGAGACTGAAGAACAGCTACTTTGTTTAAAATAAGATACCATTTCATAAGCCATTTTTTGAAGTTGCTTTACTGAAGATGTAGTTCTTATGCTCAGCCTTGAGAGTGACTCTTTATCATAGTAGGTACTGACTCCTATTTAGATTACAAGTCTAAACCGTAAATAAATAACAACAACTTTTTATTAAATCATTTTGGGATATATTCATAATACATAATATTATGAAAATGTGAGGCTTTGAACTCTTTTCCTCTGATAAAGATGCAAAAATCCAAACAACAGAAGTGAAAGCAGATTTAAGAGTGAAGGTTCAGCTTTGAATAAAAAAGTGAATACTGAGTCATTGTTATTCCCCAGACTAATGGGAAATAATTTAAGGTGCTGAAATAAGCTGTACTGATCTTAGCTTAGAATTAATTTGAGATTGATAAGTCAGTAGGTAAACTCTAGGAAACAGAAGCCTGAATACACAAAGGGAAATGGATGTTGAATGTTTCGGGTGGTTTTGTGAATGCTATAATCGTAACATTTATTCAGAATTAGTCTCGTGAAATGTTCAGATTTAATACATTGAAAGAATGAACGGCTATCATTCAGTATAATTTATTGAAAACTGTTGTTTCGTTCGCAATATTGCACTCTGCTTTTCTGCTTTTTGAATGCACCAAAGCTGCTTTGTTGTGCTCTTTTTTAAATTTACACTTGGGTAAAAACAGGCTTTTTAAGAGGTTTGCACTGATCAGAATTGATCAATTTTTTAGCAGGCAACCAAAACGAGTAACTTACCACACTTCAGGAGGGTGCACAGAGCACAAAACTAGGGCATAGGAATTAATATTTTAGAATTGGGCACTTAAGCCATTACATGATGTTCTGCTGACGACAATGGAAACAACTTTGAAAAGGAGTGAGAGAGAGGAGCCTTCCCGGCTCTTCCATTAGTTGTCAACAAAAACTTGAATTGCCTAAGAAAGGCTGTGACCTGCTAGCTTATATTTCCACTGTCAGACAGTTTCCTCATACACTCTTTTTAATCTTGTTCTAATCTAAGAGTTATAAATTTCCTCTTTCACCCAGGGTACGTATGTGTAATTGTTCTTTAATGGAAATTGAACCCAGAGGACTTGGGAAATCAAAATTCAATTCTTTCCTCTGACACAGATTTTGGGCAGTCACTTAAGTGCCCAGTTTGATTACCATTCATTATTTGGTGACCATCAATGTGCACTTAAGAATCTATTGAAATAAATGACTGTCATTAATATAATTGTTGCCTTTCATGTTCCTTGTACAAAACTCTTGACTGTTTTGTATACAATCATTCCCTTTTGTTTTCCAACATTAATTTTAATTTTTTCTGGTTTACATGTTCATTTTTGTTTTGCAAGATGGCTTCCACCATTTTCAAAAGCATGGTTGCTTCAGTTTCAGGACCTTATCTGAACTGATCAGAGCACAGGCATATACATCAACTTCCTTATAAGTATGTACACAAAGGGTATGTGTCTGTGTATATTTATTTCCTTAAACATAAAGAAAAAAAATTTTTAGCAGTTAGAAACCATCTCGGTATTTCTTTTTTGCTGTGGAAATTTAAAAGCGGTGGGATAATCCTGAAACATAGCTGCTTACCTTTCATGTCTTATTGCAAATTTTTCAATTGCCTCAACTTTATAAGCTTTTAATTTTAGCTTTCTTACAATTTTTTTTATGTTAGTCTGCACTTGAAATAGAACTTAAAGATACAATTCTCATGCTCTGTTGTCTATCAAATTATTCCAGATATAAGCAGTCCATTAGTACGAGAATGAATTGCTTTTCCTAAGTGAGACAAGCCATTTCTATTCTGCACTGTGTTTCTGCACTGTGTGTTGAGCAGCACAGGTTAGCAGAGCAAAGTAGGAAAACATAAGCTGTGGCACTCCATGTGATGGTGTATACAAAGGAAGGAGGCTAACAACGAAATATCTCCTACAGAATGTCAACTTTGTGAGTGTGTGTGTTGGTGAGGGGAAGTAGCATTGCCTTCTTTGGCTTTTAATACTGCTTCTTAAATTTCTTTTTTTTTTTTCTTTTCCAACCTTGCTCCTGTGTTAGAATTTATGATTAAAACAAAAATTATTTTAAATATTTTGATTACTGATTTTATTCACAAACATTCCATAGCATATGGTCTGTACTTACAGAACAAGTTTTTTAAGTTTAGACAATATAGTAATTCTGACTTGAGTGCTATTAAACAATGACAGAAAGACCACTAGCTTAGAAAGATGATCCTGAATTTACTTGCTATGCTTCCTTGACGCATAAGCTTTTTCACTCAGATTTGAAAGTTTTAGAGGTGAGCAAGCTTATAAAGTATCTAGGGCCTTATGCTATGTGTTATCCAGTTCCTATTTCCCGCACCTGGAAATGTGTTATACCGTCACCCCGGAAAAACCTTGAGAGCTTGCACATTACTCCTCCTGCTATAAAATAGAATAACATCTTGCTGGCTGCTGAGCCCTTCATGCAAGGGGCAGGGTATTTCCAGCTATTCATTTTTTGTGCACTTCAACATAAATGAATGTGTATGTCTAAGAGGTTATACACAAAGGCTTTTTTCTATTTTTGCTTGTTTCTAGATATAGGGGTCTTCATCATAGGTGATAGATATTTATTTTGCATTTAATTTGGTAGGCTTTTAAAATTAAATGGGTGTTGCTTTTTCTGTTACACCACAAATACATGTATGTGTGTATTTATGGTCTGTTTTCCTGTCTTTTTTTCTTGCCACATAATAATGTAATAGTGATAGCATTTCTGATCAAATAGTGACCTCGTCACTAACATTTAGAACCTCATGCCAGTACAACCAGGACCCTTTGACTTGCACCGACACACATCTAAAAAGGATTACTCGCATCAATGTTGCAACTATTGGCAGTTACTGACACACTAATGCTTTCTGTTGCTTTCTTCAGGTATGTTTTTCATAAAAGAAAAATAGAATGGTTTTCATGAAGACACACTGACAATTATTCCTGTTCAGATAAAAGGAAACCACCTCTCTACTCATTCTTGGCATTCTCTTTTGCATAATTGAGAGGCCATTTGTGCATTTAATAGATTAACTCCAGTTTATTAAGAAAATGGACAAGATCCATTTGAAATCATAACAGGTCAGATTTTAATCTGGTGTGAGTTATCGTTGCACTACCGCAAAAAGTGAAGACAATATGGGTCTGGCCCATTAAGACACACATGGGTCTTGCCCAGTAATTTTTTCTAGTTTATTCTCCCTTCTAATCAGGAAATAGCTTTGTTTCAAAAAGCTCCTTTGCAAGAATTTCTAACTATCAGAAAATGAATGTATTTAATGGTGTCAAATTTACTATATAATTGACAAGAATAATAAGGCACACACTGTGACTTTAGTGAATACATTTTTTCAGAGAGAAGGGTGGGAAATGTATTGGGGTTTTTTGTTAATGTATCAGAATCTTTGAAAGAGTGGACAATTGCAAAAGCTCAGTTCTGTGGCCAATATAAATAATGTGTCTGTTGGTTTCCAAGGTAAAGTAATTGTTGCATTGGTAAATAAAGCAGCTCAAGTTTTTTAGAACACTAGTGAGTAAAAACAAATAATAATAAAATATGTCAGTGTTCACTTTTGGTCTGTCTAAAAGCAAATTAGTGCTGTTTGGGGAAAACTGACCATCCAAACTGCTCTTGAGAAATAAAAGCAACTAAAAATTTAATAATATATAATCTTATCTTGACCTTCTCAGGCACACAGAGAATTCAATGAGTTCCACTTATCTGAACTTGATTCTATAAATGCTCTCAGCATTAGCTCTTCATATACCTATTTGCTTAAAATGTTTGCAGGAATTATTAGTGTTTAAATGTGTCCATTCTTGTAAATTTGACACAGCAAATTTTATTGACTTTATTGATTCATAATTTTAGCTTTACTTATTGAATATGCAAAGTGATGCAAATGGATGTACAAACACAAACATTCATCCTCATGAAATGAAGTATAATTGAGGTTCTTAACTCTTCAGAATATTTCTGAACATTTACATAAATGCTTTCATTAAGTAATCAATATCATTGAGTATTTGTATATAAAGTACGGGGATGAGATATATGAAAAAGTAATAAGCATTATGAATCCATTTTGTCAGTATTCAAGAGTATTAAGTGCCTCGGCACGAAATAAAGGTGTTAGTGCATCCTTTAAAGAAATAATAGCTGTAATATGAATGCACTCTAGACATGTTTTAGTAATGCAAAACTAATTTTCTGGTTACTGCGTTTAGTTGGAGACCTGCAGGTTTTGACCTACTATTGATGAATTTATATCATACCTAATAAAAATAGCTTTAGTGAAGGATCTTCTCTACACCCATAGAAAATCATTTTTCCCTTTCATATTTAATAATGTTTTTGCTTTTGTAATTGTTTTGTTGTGTAAATGTCTAAAACATTTGAATTAAAATAAGTTTTAGGGTTGTAGTTCAATCAAAAATACGCTGATTGCAAAGAATTTCGTAGCTGGTCACAAATAGATGGATTAAGAAAATAATCAGTTACAGTAATCTGTAAAAAGGCTACATTGTTGTAACTGGAAAATAAAATCCAATTCCTCCACATTTTTATACAGGTCTTGCAGAGTAAATGTTGTTTCTGCAGCTACATAAAGTAGGAATTGCTCATCTGCCTGAGTTACAGGCAAACAGCAATGCATAAAATTCCTCCTTTTAAATTTGTCTCTGAAATGAAATGGTGTGAGTGGGGAAGTACAGAAGTCAAAAACAGGTGAGAGGATTGCCACCTCTGTAGGCTGTTACTCTCATTGATGAATATATCTTCACACAAATAGTTCTTTAAGTGTAATGAATTGTTCACATAATGAAATGCTGTAAATTAACTTCAAAACATACTTATTTTTGTTTTTATTTTTTTAGTGAAGTTCCTTTACTCATTACTTGTTTCCACAGGGTGGAGAAGAGTAAGTAATCTATAATAAAGGACTTGTTCTTTGAGTGGTCTCTGTTAGAGGAAATAGGAACACAGAGTCTACTTAACTAGGCTCACAGAGAGGAATCTTTTTTTTTAAATTTAATTTAATGGATATAAAGCTTCTAAAATAAAGAGATAGTGAAAAAAGGAACAGAAGCATAAAGATGCTAAAGTGAGTTTATTTCGGATAATTTCCTTTTCAGAGACAGATCTTAATGATACTACTGTCTGACAACCTCATGGTATTTTACATAGCCCTTATGATTTCTCTGCTTTCCCTGGGACTCAGATCCCACTGAAGCCAGCAACATCCCAAGCCACCATATTGTTCTTACTAGGAATTAAAGACTTCACTAGGTTTATGCTTCTTGCACTTGAGATCCAAAAATTGTATCTAATCAGAAGCTATATCTAACCACCAGCTAATGAGAAATTTAGACAACTGACACTCCCCAAAAACAGCAGACACACTTATAATTGCTATCCAAATAATTAATTAAACTTTTGTTCAGTTTTGTTACAGTGAAGCAGTCTATTTAACCTTTCCATTCCCTGCCACATTCTTCCCCCAGAAAGTATCAACATGATCAGCTTAGCCTATTAAGCCACGTAGTGTGATTTCATAGCATGTGTGGACAGTGTTAACGATAGTGTAAATTCAGACGACACTGCAAGTCATCGTTATCACTAGGTGAGAGGTAGTCCAGTGTTGGTACAATTGGCAGTAGAATTAACCTCCATGAGGACAAGTGCGGTGACCTAGAACAGTGGATTCTGCTTCATCTTCAAAGCATTTTGGAGTGCCGTATCTATAAATTGTATTTTGATAGTGTTGCTTAAGTCTTTTTAATTTAGAGTGCGTAATTTAGTATATTCAGTTATTAATTGGATCATTTCTATAATAATTCTATACTTTCTGTATTTTCAGTGACAGACAATTTCTTCTTATATCTAGTTGGGATAAGGAATCATGCTAACTATTGTAATGACTAAACCCCAGAAGCAGTTATGCTTAGGAAGTTTGATTAGAAAACTCCATATTTAAATAGGTGTCTATAGCTCCTATGGTGTAAAGATATAGCTGTTAAAATCGGTCCTTTGAAATCCATCCTTTCTTTGGTTAGGAACAGCCATGTACAGCAGAACAGTTATGCTCCTCATGTTAGAGGTGACAATTTGGTGAATCTTTTATTTAAAACTTGCATAGATGATGTAAGTAAACAGTTCCACAAAAAGTGTTGAAGTGTTATAAAAAGGTACCTTTCACTTTTTTTTTTCCCTTACTTAAAGCAACAGAAATCTTATAGCTTATATCAGTGGAAATGGAAAAATAGAAGGGTTTTTGAAACGCCTTACTATGCCTATACCCAGTATTTCTTCATAGTGCATTTTGTTTTGTGTCAGGGTCAAAAATGTTCTGTTCTTCCTTTTGAATGTTCTGGCTGCTCTCCATCAGAGAGACATTTAAAAATGCTGTTGTTTCTCCTAAGTGAGAAGCTCTGAGTTGGAGTACGGATGCCACCTATAAAAGCTGTTTGAGAGAGTTCCATGGCAATGTCAGTACAGTCCAAAACAGTAATCAAAAAAGCCAGGAAGATCTACTACTATCCTTTTCCCCTTTTCTGTTCATTCCCTGTTCTTATTTGCTTTCCCCCTAAGCACCTCCTACTGGTTGCAACAAGAAGATGACACTGGGTCAGAAGGGCCTAATTGAACTGTGGCCATTCTTGGCGTGCCTCTTAGTGACAGTATGGTAAGTACAACTAGAGATAGAAGAATGAGTGTGTGCAATGAGTAACTGTAATAGTGCTAACTGTGTATGACATCAAAACATTAAGGCAGCTGTAAAAAAAAAAAAGTGCAGGTTAAACCAGTGTGGTGATCTGTGTTTGTAAATTGCAATGAAATAATTCTAGTGTAAAGTTTCTATCAGGTTTGAATGGAATGTTAAGATCTTTAATACGATCATTGTATAAAACACCGTGGTTTTAGGTTTCATCATAATGTCTGGTTTAAGTGAAGAATCCAGAGAACAAGAAGCATGGGCAGAGATCCCAAGAAATCTGATCTTGGAAAGAATATGTGTTATTTAATCTCTTGAATAGAGGACTGATGGAACAAAGGGATTTTCACATATATGAAGGGGTTGATAAGAGGAAGGTAGGAATACACTTCTCTGCTTACCTGCATTAGGAGAAAGAGTAGTATTTTAAAATTACAGCAAGGGAACTTCTGATCTCATTACTGTTTTATTTTTTTTAATCTTCTGATGTACTTAAGATGATTAACTATTAGATAGATGGGTCAGGGAATTGTGGCATTTTTATTATTGAAAGTTTTTAAGTAGATGTTGAAACAGGTTTGTGTATTTGCTTAGAGGTACAGCTGGAGTAAATAATCTCTGAAGACACCTTCCAGCCTGCTTCTGATTATTTTACAAAGGATTTGAAATTCATCCTATTAAAGGGTTAAAAGCATATGGCAGGGAGTCTCCTGTGTGGTGTTGAGCAATGCAGTTTCCATGACAAGAATAGAAATAGCAATTTGAAGTCTCCTGTTTTAACAAGCACTTTTCCATGGAAAATTGTTGTCAGTACGTCAGAAGAAAGGAAAAAAAACCCATTTCAATACTGCAGCCTTCCCTCAATTTTGTATCCAGTTTCCCAGACACCACATAGCAAAAAATGTAAAGCATTAACAAAAGGCTGTTTGGATATTTTGACATCTAATTGGTTGTCCTTAAGATAGATACCATTCTTCTCTTTTAACAAGTTTTTAGATGAGTTAAAAAGACATTTTTACATCTTTTATTTCATAAAGTATCCGCTTAAAAGATGTCATGCGTGTCTCCATCTGCACTGTTTTTCTTTGGTGTGATTTTTAGAGAATCACTTCCTGTAACTGCATAATCTAGTTCTAATGTAACTGTGTTTTTAGTTTGCTGTGTTTGTCCTGTTATGTCATTCTGTTAGATGAACTGTCTTTTTGAAGAGCCTGTATTTTGAATGCAAACTGCCTGGAATGTAAATAGGAAAAAAAACCAGGTCTGTCATTGTCTTTGAAACTTAGAAGTTAAAATCTCTTTTCTTAACCAGCATAATATTCAGTAACACAGTACATAACTTGAACATTAAGTGTTGTCTAGGTTTTCCAAAAGTAAGTCTTGTACTTACAGGCATCTTACAATTAATTCCCTGATATTAGAACTATGGCTGTTATGTTCTCAGTGTTCTGTCTGCCAGGGGAAAACCCAGGTATACTCCAAAGTTCCTGTCTGTTCACTGAGAAACAGTTTTTTTCTGGGAGCTTTGGGTCATTCTCAAGTACAGTCAGTTAAATCTATTGAGGACTTTAAAGATGAGAAAGCTCTAGAATTTATCAGTATTCAGAGACTTGTGGCAGTACAGTGCATTGGTGTGGCATGCTCTTACTGCCCTGTGTAACTGAGCACATCAACTTCACTGGGCTGGTTTTTAAAGTGTTGGAATCTTTAAATGTCTTCATTTTTAGGCCTTTCAGTTATGGGAACAGCTTGGTATCCTATTTAAAAGGTGTTGTATTTGCTGCTGGTCCACTCGCTCTCCACAGGAATTCAGTGGTTTTTTTGAGAGGTAGAATAATAGTTCTTTACCAAAGGTGGCACTGGGTTATAGCATTGCCTGTAAGCACTTCAGGTTGACAAGGCAATTAATGATTGAGATTTATTCTGCAAAGTATGATTGTGTAAAAAAAAAAAAAAAGCGCATGGAAAACATCAGTGAGTTGTTGGGTGGTTTTTTTTTTTGTGCAATTAGAAATGAAGCTCCATGTAAATGCAAGAATTTCTGCTCATACCACTATGAAAGAACTCAGGCTGATACTACAGCATTTAGATGTCTACCTGAAATCCAATTTACTCTTCTTTTTTCTCTCTTAACTTGAACAAGGACTGGAGTATAAGTATCTGTTGCCTTGGTCCTCCAAGTATCCATCATTTGATATCAAAATGGATTGCATTGGCAACTTCTCATCTGAGAAGCTGAATCTTTCAGCAAATAAGCTAGTCGACAGGGAAAAGCAAGAAATGTCCAGCCACATTTCTAGGACATTATAATCTTGATCTTTCTCACAGTATCAGTTTGCATTTCAATCAGCTGCTTTGAAAACTGGTAATTGTTGAAGGCTGTGATTTTTTGCAAGGCACAAGCTAGATTTCTGTGTGTTTTTGAAAAGCTCTCCACTGCAAGTAGAAGAGGCTAATTTCTTCTGCATATGTCCTGAGACTTGGTGAGTAACAGGGAAAGGTTCAAACAGATCCTGCCAGACTCTTAAGTAGCTAGATTTCATATTCTAAGATGGAGAGTAATAAGACCATAAACTATAGGCTTTGTAACAAGGATGTTGTCCTTAAGATGGCAGTTAGGACCTGGCTATTAATGAAATTCTTGTATTTATTTTGGCTTCATTAGATTTTTGATTTTTTTATTAGAATAGCTTTCTAAATTATATTGTGTATTTCCTTTAGGTATGTATTGTCCTAAGAGCCAAAGCAAGTGTGTGATGGCTGACAAAAGAGGAGAATTACGCTGGGAGACTATGAATAAGGGCTGGCTGGGTGTTGCACTAAGGCATTTTTTTTGAAGGAAAACAATTACTGCACGATTAATGATCTAATGCAATGTGGTAGAAAACTGAGTTTTTTAGAAATAAAGCTAAGTGTAACCATGCGTATTAAGGACAGCAGCAAATACTCCTTCCTTGGGGCAATGAGAAAGTCCTGTAAACCACTCCCTGGGGCAGAAACTTCCAGATTCAGACCAGAGTAAGATCCAGATTCAGAATCCATTCAGGATACTATGGCTATTTTCCAACCTTTTTATCGGCTGTAGGCCGTGTCATGGTCTAAAGCTTTGTTAGCATGACTTTTATAAGTGTGCTTCATTCAGATATGTAATTATTTAACTGTAACCATCTAAGGTAATTTCTTATGAATAGACTTAAGTAATACTGTTCCTTATATTTTACTTACTGTTCTTTTATATTGTCTTATCCTTTAGATTTTTCTTTTTTGCTATGCTTTACAATTTTTCTTATTTCTTCCTGGAATTGATAGTAGTTGGGGAGTTGATTAGGTTTGCCTTATGATTATGCCACTGTCTAATCTTTCTGGCAGCTGCTATCCATCCCAATTGCTTATAAATTATAATGCATTATAAAACCCTGGCTCAGAAACCTTTGTGTATTTTATACAGGAGGAAAAAAAAAACCAAACCAACATTTCTTCTGTATATAGTAAATAGCAAGGGTAGTTTCCCCTGAGGGCTTCTGCTTATATGATAGTGGTTCACTAAACATTCATATCTGATTTAGTAAATTGTTGGATGATAGCAATCAGGAGGCTGACTCGTTGAGTAATGAGATTCTGATGACGACTAGCTCCCTGATAAGTGCTTCAAAACCATTAAGTGTTGTAAGATTCATAACATGTGAAGAATATAGAGAGCCCCTAGTATTTAAAAATTATAGTAATTGTTATTTATAGATTTTTTTTTTTAATTCTAATAAATGAAGCTTAGTTTGCCTTATAGTTTGTAAGCTCCCGAGAATAAGCATTGTCTTTTTATTTGTGTTCTTCTCATCACTGATTAACAAATAAATAATGGAATTTATGTATGAATGCAGGGGGATCATGGCAAAATAGTAGCTAGCCTTGGCAAGCATTACAGTAGATGCACAAGCAACCCACACATCACAAAAGTATCATAACAGTTGCATATATTCTGTCAGATTTTTATTTCTCTTAATGACTTCTCTGCAGAGAGTGGGTAAATTAATACAAACATTTCCATATAGACATATTTTACAATGTTACCACAATTAACTATTTGATGCTGTGCAGTCCTCATGCTTGATTTGGCTGTTCCTTTTTCATCAAAGCTGTTTAGTCAATGAATACACAGTTAAAAAAATCTTTTTAAAGAATAAATGGTAGAGATTGTGATTGTTATGTATTCTGTTTATCTATAATTCATTTCATCATTATAATGCCATATTGTAACAACTATTGAGAGCTAATTCCCTGTAATCTGTCTTTTAGCTTTGCAACTGAATTTTTTACTAGTTTCTTAATTTCTGCCAAGCCACACATTTTAATATCACGTCTCTTGAGAGAGAACACTGATAGAGAAAATGCTGGCATTATATTTTTTTGTTTAAATATTAACTTTTATTAAAATTATTTCATGCTTCTTAATTCAGCGGTCTTATTAGGAACAGCTATTGTTTACAAGGACTGTCAGCTGCTTTTATGAACTCCTGAAGCCTTGCTGATGTGGCAGCAGATGAGTTCAGTGGTGTTTAATTAATTTGGAAAAAAACCCAATTAAATTCCCTTTTATGAGATTATTAAATTAATAACTATTCATTTTAAATTCACAAATTAATAAAAATAAAAGTGAGAATATTGATGGGTTCTGCCGTATTCCTAGACTTTATGACTTTACATTAAGCTGGATAGTGAACACTGAATGTCAAAATAACAGTACTTGAAATTAAAGCAGCAAAAAGGATGAACTACTGCACTTCAAAGAAATGAGGCATAGCAGCCTTTCTTTATTGAGCAGAGACGTTTTAGCATCTCAGAAATAGGTTGCGTTGCTTATGTTGTGGATTATATGATGTTCAGTTTAATGTTAATTATTTTTAAGGTAGCTGAAAATTAAATCACTTACCATATAACTACCCTGTCTGTTCTATTTTCAGACCACCATTAACTACCAGTTCTTCCCTTTCTTTCTGAAAAAAATATTGCATAGGGTTCATACTTGTACCATTTTCATGAGCTCAGGAGTCCAGTATGCCACAATATAGAGATTGAAGCTGAAGCCTAGTTCTCTTATTGAACACACTGTTAATGTCTTGGGATGCAATCTGGGTCTAGACTGGAGTGAATAACTGTCCAGTAAATAAAGGGAGGGGCTATTTCACACTCAGACCTGTAAAGGCAATAATGCCCCAAGTGGCTCCAAGCTACTTGGCTCTGCAAACTGAAGGCTGAACATGAGTACAGCTATCAATGGCCTCTACTCCATTCAGTTGCCTGACGGCCCAGGACCAGTCTGATTTTCATGGGTTCATGAAAAAAATTTAAGTCAGAGGTTCTGATAGATCGTTTATGTTACACTCGTGTACCTGTGTTGAGGATGTGGTATTAAATTAAACGTTGCAGTGCTCTGGAAGCTATCCTACTTGTTGGCCATGAAAGAGATTGGAGTGGTAACAGCTTAAATTTAGGGCTTCTGCATTGGCAGCTTGCTGTTTAGGTGAGAGATTTCTGTGTGACCTTAGAAAAATGTTGTTCTGTGCTGTAGAAGGAGAAAGATAAGCACTTACGCAGTGCTTTTCCCAGGGCTCTGATAAATCTCACAGTTGATAAAACTCTGAATCTGGTAGAAATCTGGTGTTGGAGAGGTGAGCTTGACTTATTAACCTGGTGCTTTTGAGCCTGTACAATGTTCCTCTACATAATCTAACTTCTTTGGTACAACTATTAGCTTGTGCTTTAGAGAAATGAAGAAGCAGAACGTAGCATCTTTCATGTAGATGGCAATAACTCTTCCTGGATGCCCTATTCCTTCTTGTGGAGACAAAATTATGAAGTAAACCTACTGAAAAAACTCTCCAGCTGCTCACAGTGTTCATTTAGCTAGGTTTACAAAATGGATAATCCTTTATTAGGAATTTCTAGAAAATCGGGGGATGAAGGCCAAACACCTGCAATATGATATTCAGGGATAAAAGTTTCCAGTTTCCCATTTCCCACTTAAAGTCCATTGCAGCAGACTTGGACATGGCTGGTTCAGCTCAATTTGAAGCATTAAAAGAGTTCGTCCTCTCAGGAAATTCTTTCAGGAATACTGCTGCTAACAGTTCTCTGTATGATTTGTGACAATACAGGCTTTACACTTAAGTCTAACCTATGTTTTTTCCTGTGCTATTTTGCATTGAATACAGAGGATAGAGAAAAAAAATTAATAAAGAAAACTTGAGCCTAAAAGACTGGGGAAAAAAAAAAGCAGCCATATTTTTGGGAGACTCTGGTGATTTAAGCCCTTCCAGCTGAACAGTCGTAGCCTGTTACTGACTGACAGTTCATAATCTCGGAGTTATTTCTGTTGTTTGTGTATGAGTCAACTGCTTGTTCATAGGCAATGACTGTATGAAAAAAGTCACTGTTTGTAGAAATTGCGGATAGGAGTATGGAGAGCATGTGTTCTTCAAGGATGGTAGAGGCTACCTACACCAACGAATGCTTTTTTTAGGATTGTTGTGGTTTAACCCCAGCTGGCAACTAAGCACCACACAGCAGCTCACTCAGTCCCTGCCAGTGGGATGGGGAGAAAATCATAAAAGTGAGAACACTTGTGGCTTGAGAGAAAGATAGTTTAAAAAGTAAAGCAAAAGCTGCGCACACAAGCAAAGCAAAATATGGAATCCATTCCCTACTTCCCATCAGCAGGCAGGTGTTCAGCCATCTCCAGGAAAGCAGGGCTCCATCACACCTAGCAGTTACTTGGGAAGACAAATGCCATCACTCTGAACGTTGCCCCTTCCTTCTTGTTCCCCCAGCTTTATTGCTGAGCATGACGTCATATGGTGTGGAATATCCCTTTGGTCAGTTGGGTTCAGCTGTCCCGGCTGTGTCCCCTCCCAGCTTCTTGTGCACCCCCAGCCCGCTCACTGGTGGGATGGGGTGAGAAGCAGAAAAGGCCTTGACTCTGTGTAAGCACTACTCAGCAATAATGAAAACATCCCTGTTTTCAGAACAAATCCAAAACATAGCCCCATAGTAGCTACTATGAAGAAAATTAACTCTGTCCCAGCCAAAACCAGCACAAGGATTCAAGGGAGAAATAGCTGACCCCATTATCTCATCCCAGTCTATGCCTGCCTTACTTCCCCTGTGCTGGGAGGTCTTCACTTGCCCAGTTGCTATAATGCCAGATGTTAGGACCCTCTGTTTTTTAGTGAAGCTTGCTGCAGTGATTTCTGTCATGTTGACTGTGAGGTCTTAAATAGCCTAGGTTATTTTCTGTGTGAATCCAGTTTTTATATTTTGTAACCTTTAAGGATACTGTCATCCTATTTCCAGTTAGCTTTATCACCATACTAATAATAATGTCAATTATCACCTGTCATAATTTTTCTACTGTAATGTTTGGAGCTCACTAAAACATTAAGACAGAGGTTGTGCCATACATTTTCTTACAGGTTTTGACTTGGTCTATCAGCCTATAATTGTCATGATAAATATCTGCCTGCTGTTGTCATTACACTCCTTCTCATTTTCTTATGATTTCTAATAGTAGACCTACCAGAAAAGAATAGAGAAAGGCAAAGAAATTGTGCTTCTGGAATGAAAGATTGTAAATTATAGATGTAACAGAAAGATGAAACAGAAAACAAACTTAAAGAGGAGGAAAATCAAGCAGGAAATAGAAAGACACAATACAATGAAGTGAAAATTATAGAGGGAAAAGATAAAATGTTGATACCATTCTAAGTAGAGTTGTGAAAACCACTATGTTCCATTTTTAATTTGATTATAAAGTGAAGGATTTTTTTCTTTTGTTTTTATGAAATAGATCTCATTGAGTATTACAATACTGTGCTCTTGTTCAGGGTGACATATTTCTAAGAGGACATCGGTTGAAAGCAAAGAAGAATAACAGAAAATGTTGTAGAAACTCCAGGAATGAGGTTATTTAAGAGGTATTAATACTCTGACAACTTTTTAGGCTGCTATGACCATGAATTAGGATTTACATTGAATCTAAATTCCCTTTTGTTTTTATACAGTTACAGCTTTCACTAACAGTGCCAATGTAGAAGCTGGGGTTTTTGTGAAGCAGCTTTAAACTGGCACTAGTACTAGCTTAATCTTTCACATGGAACAGATTTTTAGGATAAGGTATTCACTGTTTTGTAACAGGTCCCATGTCCCAGTGAACATGCTTCAAACATACTATATGAAATGGGCTGAAGTACAAAAAAACAAATGTAGTTGCTTGAATGGAATAACAAGGAGATGGAATAATAAAGGGTTTTATAAAATCTGATGAGTGACCAGCTCCTCCCTTCTCCCCTTTTTCACATTCAAACATTCTTCTAATGTAATATAATAAAGATACTTTATTAATAATAAATAGTAATAATAAATGATCTTACTGGATTACAGAACACTGAACACTGTCTACATGGTCCTACATCTCTCTGACAAATGGCAGTGTATTTTAAATATAGTGGATTTAGAAGAGTTAAATATATTTCCTCCAGGTCTGGGCTATACTACCTTTCTTCTTGTCAAAGAACCACCACAAGAAGTCATAGTTTCTAGGCTGCATCACTGTTTCCCAGGTAACAACACAGGGAATCCCAACACCAGTCTTACTAAGACCTCCTTGGGGCCTGTGACAGTCAGTCAAATTGCCTTAAAACCCAGCCTTTTCAAAATAAAAACATACCTGATGCAAAGGTACATATCAAGCAGAAGCAAGAGATAACAAAACTGAAGGTTACATATCCTGTCTAAAGTGCATCTTTTGACTATAGTGCATTCAAACAGCATCTCCTGCTTCCTGTAGCATTTTCTTACAACTCCTAAAAAGATTAATTTCCAAGCATCTTTACCCCCTCATTCTGTACTTTCTCTCCAAAGCGACCTCTAGCAGTTTTATATTTGCTTTTATTAAGGGAAAGGCCTGGGAAGGGACCAGTTTGCTGGCCAAATAGGCAGTCAAGTTATAGTTAATCTGCCTGTATTTAATGTACCACTTTTTCTCTGTTAGTGTTTTGATTATTATTTGTATCTTCTAGTAGACTTGTTTGAATTAATTGTGCACCATTGGGCAGAACTGAAATGCATATTAGTGTCATAAAAAAGTAAAGATGACTTCTCTCGTTTCCTGAAGATTTTTAATAGAAATAATAATATGAAATATGTATTACACTTAATGAATAATAAAAAAGTAAAATAACCTACTTGATAGGAGTCCTGAAGGTTTTTAGTGCTTGTGCCATCTTGTTATGTTTCTTGGCACGATTTGTAAACTGACCACAGCAAAATCAAGAAACTTCATGTCAGAAAAAATAAAAGCCATCTTAGTTATATCTTAGGCTGAAAATCACACAGTTGTATGGGTTTAAATGAACTTTCACTCATTTTAATTTGAATGAGTAGTAAGATAGCCAGAGGTGTCTAAATGCATTCCAGCTCCTGTCGACTTCCAGAAAGAATTTTGATCCTGAGGGACAGCAGTTTCTAAAAAAATCAGTCCAGGTTCCTGTGCAGCTTTGAAAATTTTAGCCTTTGTCTTTATAATGATGTTTCTACCAACACCATGTTGGAAAGCCATCAAACTGAAAAGTTCTTGTATCACGTTATAAGAGTGAATCCAAATTTAGCTAATGCTATGGAAGGTTAGCTAGACCTTTTGAAGTGACCTTGTAGCAGCTCTGCTATCTCTTTTGGAAACAGATGTGAAGCATGTTTTTTCTTCCATCCCTTTTGCTTAAAATGAATTAAAATAATGTTTATTTTGAGTTTTAAGTGCAGGGAAATACAAGAATCTTTATCTAGATATGGCAGAATCCTGTTTCATGTAGTACCCCATTATACCTGTTTTCTTTCCTCTGCAAAACATAGAAGGGAGATAGCCCTTAAGCAAAGGGTTGTGAAAAATCCTAAACAAATTAAATGTATTCGTGTAGTCTGATCTATACTGTGCAGGTGCCACAATTCCCAGTATATTTAGACAGATAGAACCTAGAAACGCATGTGTTTAGCACAGCATTATTCCTCGCTAAATGAGTTGGCGCAAGGGTTAAAATAAAATCAGTATTTCCTCCTATTAGCTTTTCTACTGCCTTTGGGACTTTATGTAAGCTCATATTTGTTAGTCCAAGGTAGGGATACAAACCTGATTCAGTGTAGGACTGAAAGGGAGAGAGCTAGTCAAAAAAGTACTGTGTTAACAGCTAAAGATTGATTAATTTCTGTCACATCATATTGGTGATTTCTTAAACTGGAGATTCCTGTCAGATAAACCGTGCCACAGCCACATTTTGGCTTATCCCCCAAATGCAAATGTGCTTCAGAGATTCAAAGCTCGAGGCCTTCTACGTGAGGGAGAGCATGGTATCTCATGATACTAAGCTACTGTAATGCTGCCAAGAGGCCAGAGAAATATAGAAAGGGTAGGAGCAATTATTTATTCCAACTAAGAATTGGAGCATTCTGTATCATCTAGAATGCATGAAAATAATGATTGTCAACAAAGAATTCTCTAACTTTTAATGCTAGATTGCAAGGTTAAACAACATTCAAGTTCTGCTTGAGCACTCTTGTATTTGAAAGTGTGTGCCAGGGAGTGAGTTAGTGTGCCTGCAGGTTTTTTTGTTCCTTTTAAGAACTGATCTCGCTTACCTTTAACTGTGGTGGTTGGGGGTTTTGGAGGGTTTTTTTGGCGGGGTGGGGGTGGTGGATATAAATGGCTAGGTCACCAAACGTTTCTAGGAGGAAAGCTTTTCATCTTGCCTAGAACTCTGAACACCTAACATATCTGATCACTGATGTAATAAATAATATTTTAGAGAGGTTGCTAACATAGTCTTATCAGCTGTTCAGTCTTATCATCTATTCCATGTCTCAATTAAGGCAGTTGCAAAAGTGAAAAGGGGAGAGCTATCTAGTCTTTGCATAAGGAATTCTGAGGGAGGAATATCTGTAAATAAGAGGTATTCCAGTGTTCTCACATGTCTTGGTGTACATGTAAAAGGCATGTGTTTTCCTCAATAGAACAGTTCTGAGTGTGTGGGATAAATCATTCCTGTGAAATCTGGTTAGCAGTAGGCAAAACCAAATTAGGCTCCATCAGAGACTGAGGTATGCTCCTTCATATATGCCAGAACTGTTTCCTCTATAGGTAATTCACTGAAAACAGCTGCCTTTCTATACTGCTTTACTTGTCATCTGAAGGACACCACGTATATTTTAGAGGTCTTTTCTTCACTTGGTATTCAAGCTAAATTCATTTAGCCACTGTACACAATGAATGCAAAGGTAAAAATTTACCCCCCTTTCTTTACATCATCATTAAAGGTAGAGCTGTGCTGAGAGGTAGACATTATATCTGTATAAAATTGCTCTCTGTATAAAACCAACAGATTTGTATAGTGGGAATGAGTATTTCATAAAGATGGGGAAAAAAAATTGGAGAGAGTATCGTCATTCCTGATTTTCTCTTGGCTGCATTCAGACTACCACAATAAGGAGGGGGTGTGCGTGTGTGGAAAAAGACCTTTAGGTATTTTTTTAACCACTACAGATTCTTTCCTACAAGCACACTTTTATTGCCTACAGATAAGCTTACATACATATTTGAGGATCCCTTCATTCTGCTTGCAGAGGTGATTATAACTGTATTGAAAAATTCAATCTAGTGAATGCTGTGAGGAATTTGTTGTGGACGCACTGCAGAATGTGTTCTGTGCCAAAAGCGCCAGCAACAAAATAGCACTTAGTCTCTGTGCAAAAGGGCAAGCACCTTGGAATAATAAATGAAAAAAGAATTACATCTACACCTTTATGATCATTTATATAGCAATAACACTGCCTTGTCTGGCCAGCCAGCCATCCAACCCCCCTTCAAAATACCCAACTGCTCACCTGTTTCAGCTGCATTTAGCAAAGTGTTGCTGTGACGATATAAAATGAATTCCAGCTGTGGTCACCTTGTGTTTTCCCTCTTGCCCAACAAATTTCACCACTGAGTGGTAAGAAGTTAAAAATATTAGAAACATGAAGAATATTTAGAATATTCAGGCTTCCTTTCCAAGAAGTGTGAATAAAACCATTAGCATTTGTTCACTGCAGTTCTTTAAAAAAAAAAAAAGTTCCAGTGTATATCCCATCTGGAAGCAGCAAAGTATCCTTGTCTCTTTTCAGACTAAACCAAATATATGTGACACATGGATACTTGAGGAGTAAGAAATTAATTTAGTTCTTCCAGGTAGCTGTTAAGTATTTGTAGCAATCTATAAACCCTTTCTGACTTAAGAGTTGGAGAACCTCAACATTCACAAGGTATGTTGTGCTCCATATAGCAAAATAAGTTGAAATTCACAGCTTTGTTTCCAGAGGGCTTGATGCATGTCCTCAGTTGCAATTTACTTCCCAAGCTAATGGGACGTTTGGTTCATCAGAGCAGAAACCAACTTACATTGGTTGAAGTCTTTAACTTACATTCCCATCTCAGGACCTGTGATCTTTTCAGAAGCAGGTGCATCCCAGGGTAGCCACAGCAGCTTGGTTGTGGGGATAGGCCTTCAGCATCAGCATGCTGCTGGCACAGCTTGAAGAAATTGGGGCGTATACCACATTGCTTACACTGTGCACAACGTAGAGCAGTTGCACTTCTTGTAGGACAGTTCTAGCCTCCCACTTCATGCTAGACTGGATATTGCAAAATGTGCATGCTGCATTCTTAGTTCCTATTAATTTGGAAAAAATAATATTTAGCCCCTTGCCCACTTGGAAATGACAACAAGGTTTATCTCTGTTATCTGAAGAACCATCACTGGTGGCTTTGCTGTAAAGTATTAGTGTAGCAAATGAAGCAGACAGAGCATTTATGCTAATTAAATTGACTGCAAAGTAAGGCTTTCTTAGTACTTCATCTCGCCTGTCTTCTGGGACTGATTGCTGTTAAGCGTTCTGGTAGTCATACACGTTTTCAGTGGAAATAAATGTGCCACAGAAACTGTTCTGTAGAAGATTCTGGGCTCGTCAGTACCAGGTGCAAGTAAGGCAGCATCAGCTGGGTATTTCCCACAGCAGGGGCGGCTCCTCCTTCAGGGTGGGACCCCTGGACCTTAGTGAGGCCAGGTGTGCTGGCTGGGGCGCTGGCTGCCTCGGGGTGTCTCCTCAGCCTTGCAGCGGTGTTGGAACCTGGGTTTCAGTGCACCACATGGAGTGTAGGTGAGTCCTCGTTTATTTTCTAGATTTTTCTTCCTAATGTGGGGGGGTATAGGAGGAGAGCTGGGGGAGTGGGGAGGAGCAGCCCCAGGATTCTGAGTGCAGGGTGAGTGCTGGTTACCTCACAGCACCCTGGGGGCTCACTGGCTCCATTTGCTGGTGGGATGCACGGTATCCTCTGGTGCCTCGAGGCACTGGGGTACCTCGCACCGACCCAGAGCTAAGTGTTTTGTATTTAATGTTTGTGTGGCAGACACTCCTGATCAGCTACGCTGTGAGTATGCTGGGGAGGTTGGGCTGGGGGGCAAGAAGCAGATAAGCTGCTGTGTAGCCCGTGTCTTTTTGTGGGGAGCCTTCAGCTGAAGACCCTGAGCTGCGTTAGCTTTTTGTTAAGGTTAAGCTCAGAAGACAAGAAAGTAGTCAGTAGTGATATGTTAAGTACAAAGGGAATCAAAGTATAAAAGTGAGGGGAATGTATTTTTTTGCTGTTATTTTTAAATCAGTAACTTCATGTGTGTCAGGTTTGGGGTGTTTTTTTCCAATAGTCCTTAGCCTGTGTTTATTTAGGTTGTTGAAAAGGGTGGAAGGAGTGGTTCTTGGGGGGAAAAAAAGTCACAGCTGAATAACAGTAACATTTTGTAGGTTATGAGAAAGTTAAATTTTAAAAGTTTCACAGGAGTTTTTTACTTACTTTTTGCTTCAACTTCCTAGAGCTGTTATTAAAATGGATGAAGTGCTGTATCTGAATCTTCAAATTGTTTCAAAGGGAAATGTGTCATAACTTTGCACTTTCTGCAAGCTTTTCTTCATCTTGCCAGCCCTAGGTTATGGATGAACATATCTTTTTTTAAAATGCTTTCATCTTTAATTGGAGGAGGAAGGAGAACTGTTTAAAATGGTCATAAAATTTTTAATATAATTTGCAGCCCATTTAGTACGTTGATGTAGGCAACAACAGAAGCAGAGCTTCAGCTATGCAGGGTGCTAAATGACTGGAGTTTCCACACTGGGATGTTGAACCAAAAGCCTGTTATGAATGGAATGCTTTTTACACCTTCCTAGAGAAATTCTCTTTGTAGTTTCACATGGCCTTAATTTTGGTGCTTTTGTGATGCAAATAATATGTAGCACTATTAATGTCCAAATAATGACCTTGCACTAAATGACAAGGTACCCTGTGATAATTCTTGTGCTTATAGTGAATATATGCGTTGGCCTCATGGGTCGCTGCAATTGTTTGTTTGTGAAGAATTTGATCGACAACTTTGTTAGACTGTGACCTGACTTGTTTTCATTCACCAACCAAATTCAAAGCTGGCAAATGTGTGTGTGTAAAAGAATAACCTTTAGCATTCTTTCATCAACACTTAACCAAAGTTCAGGAAAATATATTTCACAGTCTGAACACTTGAATGTGTTTTGTTTGGTTTTGTCCCTCAATACCCATAACCACCTGCAGTGATACGCATGAGTAAATACCAGCATCTGATGCCTATTAAAATGAGGAAGCAGACAGAAATTTAACATTAAAGTTTGCAGTATAAGACTTTACTCTATTGCTAACTGCAGGATTTGTTGCTGTAGTTGACCATCTTACATTCCCAGACCTATAGCTTGCCATTCTTGGTTTACATTACTACATCTGACATATTGTCTTATGCATTTCTCATCACTATACTTCAGTAATGAAAACTGATAACTTCAGAAGAGCAAGGTCTTGCTGCTCTGCACTTTGATGTTCCTTTTGACTATTTGTTTCAATCTTGTTTTTACTGAGATTCTTGCTGAAATGTGATGTTCTGCTATTTGTGTTGAGGGTTATGCAGGATAAATGTAAAAGACATGCCCCCTACATACTCTGAATAACCTGACAACTGCTTGTAGGTTTTTTTGAATGCTAGGGATTTTGTAGTCCATGGTGTTGAACAGAAAAATTTCCATGGTAAATTGAGTATATCCAGTGCAATGTTTCCCTTTAGAGTCTGCAGACAGGCAGTACCACAGCAGTTCATTGATTTTTCAAGATGCAGTGTGACTGAAGTTAGAGCCATCCCAGGATCCTTCAAAAATTTCACAAAACTGAATTTTGCAGCCTTTCTGATGAAGAATGAGGTTCCTTCTTCCAAGAAAATAGGAGCCAAGTGTCAGGAACAGGAATGTGGGAGAGTTAGGCATGTTGTTGTGCTACTGCAGAGAAAAGGATAGTTAGTTAGATAGTTAAAAGGTTAGTTGCCTGAGAGGTGATATATCCCCAAACACCATCCCTGTACTCAGACTCACCCCTTCTTTTACAGCTGGGAACTTGATATCCTTGAACTTTGGTATGGGCTTCCATAAAGTAATGCTTTGATTTGCCTACGGCATAGTTTTTCCTCTGGTTAAAATCAGCAGTGAAATATGCTTTAGAAACTTCTGTCAGCATGAACGAACCTGGCAGAAATAACCTTAGCTTCACTCTGCTCTTAGCTGGAAAAATCCTATCTGTGTTGGAGCTCGTGAGATGTGCTGGAGGAGGACGTGGAGAAGAACCCAAACACCAACAGCAGGCTTCCTTCTCCCCCAGTCACAGCAGCATAAGATTGATGAAGTAAAATAGGAAGAAAATACTTGCATTTTGTCAGTTAGCATTAGAGAGATTTAGCAAGCTTTACCAGTACTTAGAGGGGTGCATATTAAAAATTAAGCCCAAAGGCTTCCTCTAAGAAACTTTAGCATGTGCAAGCAGCACAGCATCTGGTTTATCAAGTGAATAATAGCCAAAAAAAGGACAGATGCTTTGCTTTGAGTAGCAGGTGATCTGCTTTGCGTCTCTGTGATTAGCTGAATGTTGGGGCGGACAGAATATTTGAATGAGAGAAGAATGGGAGGAATTGTTCAGAAGCAGCAAAAACTGTAGCAATTTTTCTATACTGAAGAGATGACCAAGCGAAGTGTGAGGTAAAACTTGATAAATGGCACTGAAAGGAAAACAGATATTTAGATTGATATAAGCAAATACATCATTTGAGGTGGGGAAGAATAAAAAGTGGAATCTTCATGAAGAGGGAGAAATAAGAAGAAAAGCAACAAAATACAGCAAGTTGCCAAGTTTTTAAAACATGCCTTTTTAAAACTTACAGGCAATTTTATTTTTATAATGTGCAATAAACAGTAATCATGATTGTCGTCTCTGGAGTCGTGGAGGATTTAAGCACAACAGGTGTGGCAGCAAATGCTTTCTTCATTTAGGTGGTCAATATCTTTCTCTGCATCTGTTTCTGTACATTAACTCTGGCACTACCCTAAGAAAAAACTTACCTTGAAAATTAGGAAAGTTAATGCAGAGTGGAGTTTTAGGTTTAATTCTGCTGTATGTATGTGTGTTTTTACAGAGTCCTAATGGAGTACATAACTGAACAATTGGGATGATTAATTATTTTAATTGTAACCTACCCCTTTTGATATACTTCTCTGCTAAAAGTACAGTGTTAATATGAGGAGAGTGTAAGAGGTATTATTTATCTAGAAATTTTTAATCTTATTGATTTTAATGCTTTATAATTAATCTCACTGACAGTAAATGTTGGACATGAAAATTAAGGTGCTCCCGTAGGACTTCAGAAAATCCTTCATTAAAAAGAAAATAAATTTGTATGGGCAAATTATATATCTTAGTTAAACACTTTAGGTTATTTTCTGCAGAATGGATAACCGATGTTTAATTTTGTGCTTGTGAGAGCTGTTACAAATGTATAATACGCAAGACAATTAACAAGAATCCCAGAAATGTAATGGTTTGTCTATTGTATGTTTAAATTAGGTGCAAAAGCAGTTCCTTAATAGTAAAGATAGGTTCCCTGAAGGCTTTTTATGTCTTTATGGGTTTAGTTATTATTCAAGCCTTATTGATCTGAACAGAATTATACAAACATATTGTCTATTCTCCTTGAGCTATAGTACAAAGTTACCCATATAATTCATAGAACTGCTGTGCAGTGTTTTAAAATTAGGAGGAAACATTTACAAATTATCTTTGGAACAATTTGCATTCATTGAATTATTAATAAAATTTTATAGAAATACTTAACATGGTGGTGAATGCTGTGAGTTGGGTGCTAGCTGCTTCCCAGTGTTCCGGGGGGAGTGTGGTTACATATGCCACCTTTGGGGTTTTTGCTTGGTTTTAGGGTAAGGGATGAATGGTGTGGGGGATCATAAAGTACCTAGTTCCAATGATAGTATTTCTGCACATACCTCTACATTTATGTCTACCCTGTACATGCTTCGGGTATCTGATACAGACATTTATAGATGCATTCTGTTTTTATGTCCTGGGGTAAAGTTCCACGAGGAAAATTATACATACATTGATAATATTATCACCCTCTTATTGGGTATAGCTGAATCTGAACATACTGACAGTGGTATGTAATCAGTGGGTTTCAATCTTATCTAGCTTCAGAAATGTTTGTGTCTGCATGTTTTATGATGAAACCACAATAGAACCTCATAACTTTGTTAATTTTTGCTGTCATAGGAATTTGTCATATGAACATAAATAAAATTCAGACTTCTGCTGCGTTTAATCAGTGCTGAATTTTGCAAGGATATGGATGGTAGGCCAATTAAACTCAGTTTGCCTACTGTGTCACTGCAATTTTGGAAACTTCTTTTAACTACTTTGGAGAGTATCTACTGTTAAATAAATGGTTGTGTTTATCCCAGAGGTGGCTGCATTGTAGCATGATGCTGACATAGTCCTTAATGATCTCTTAGAAATACTTCGCTGCATAGTCTAACTTGTTTAAGATAGTGTGAAAGATGCTTAAGGTTAAAGCATCCTGTTGTCCCAAGTAGTATTTATTCATTGAGTCCTCCTGCATCTTAGTTTTACTGTTTTAAATTCTAAAGCTTAGTTACAGATCAGAATTAAAACTGAAAGAGCATAGGTATACAACCTTGAATTTTTGTATTCCTTTTCAAAATGTGTTATCTGTTCCTTGAAATATACATTACTGCATACCCTTCATGCTATGAATTTACAGTAGTTGTGGCTGTATGTTGCCAAAATAGCTAGTAAACTTACTGTTAATATATGGGGTAGAATAAGCAAACATTAAGGACTTATCTGACTTCGACAGTACAAGAGAACTGAATTTTGTCTATCTGTATGGATGGAGAGGCACCTGCAAACATAACATATCATTGTAGTATCTCTTCTAGATCTCTTCAAATATATTCTTGTGTGTTAAGTGTTGGTAAACAATGTTGAAATGAATATTAGTACTGTAAGTGTTGAGTTTATATATGAACCCAATAGAAATCTTAGGAAAAAATCAATAGTTTATAACTATATTGTAAAAAGCTTTTAAAATAATATTTATGCAGAAGAGCAGTTTTTAAATTGTCAGTATTGTTTTAACTATTTTCTAGTGGCATAGGTGCTGCATATTTCCATCCATGAAGCAAGAGATGTCAACTCTTCTTTCAGCTTGCTTGCCTTGTAGGACTTGGAAAGTCAGTTTGATGTTGGCATTTTATGCACCAGGACATCTCTTTGCTTTTAGGATTTTTTTTTTTTTTTTCCTTTGGATGAAGTTTTCTTATTTTTGCCAAGCTGTTGTTTTTGAGGACATGCCCACCCCCACCATTTCACACACACACCCCCCGCCCCGCAAATGCAGAGGGCTGTAAACATTTTCCTGCATGCACGTTTGGCATGAAGAACTGGCATCCATAGGGATGGTTCCAAGTTTTAGACTAACTTGAAAGTAGATTCTTTAGAACTGAAGATATTTCCCCACAGACACAAATGGAATGCATATGTTTAAAATATTTTTAGGACAGGTGGAAATCTTCATATTGTTTTCAATGGCAGGATGCTTCCTAGTTTTATTCTGTTTTTCCTATTTCCTGTTTTTTCCCCCCATCTTATGTGAATATGAAATTCACAGTAGTATTTTATTTTTAATTGGAAATTAATTCCAGGTTGACCATATTCCAAATTTATGAAAGAAAATGTTTTGAAATGAAATGATTGAAAGCATCTTGAAGCTGAAACTCCAGTTTTGTACAAACTACCTCTGAATGTTAGCTAAACCTTATCATCACTGGGGATGCAGTTCTATCATAGAATGCTTTAAACCACTTATGTCAACTGAGGAAGCTTCAACCATAAAGCAGGACCAATCAGACAGAAAGGCTCAAAGAGGGTTTGGGAGGCTGTTTTCAGCTAAGTCTAAAGAGGCAAGACACCCATTCTCCTATTCTGCACTTCCATGATACTAGACATGGAAGAGTAGATTTTGTAATGCACAAAAGAACAGGAAAAATGCTTTGAGGATCAAAACATTACGAGACAAAGATGTTATTCATTGTATCCTGTCAGTATTTGATTTTTAGGTTTCCAAATATATGTAGACTGTTATGTCGTCAATTTACTAGTATCTTAGCTGTGATCCTAATTTGTGTTTACTATTTTCAAGTTCTTAATGAATAAATCAATCTGTATGTCTTTTGTGATGAGAAGGGAAAAAAAAGGCAGGGTGCACTTAGATTGTTTTCTCTTTAGATACAAGTTGCCGTCTCCTTGTGTGACAAAAACCATTCACTTTTAACTATTTCTATTACTATTTCAAAATAAGTACTTAGTGCCCATCTTGCAAGATGAAGCTTTGCATTCCAGCTTGTCTTTTTTTCTAAAACAATGCAGAAAGCGTAACGTTTTTTCCTCATCTCAGAATCTTCCCATGTGCTAAATAGAGGTCAAGATGTTAGTTCCATGGAAGCATACCTTTAAGTTGCGGGTGTAAGAATTCTGGAAATTAGATCCGGGATGTTGATACTAGGGTTTGCATGATTTAAGAGGGAATATCAGAATAGAACATTGCAATGGGATAATGTCCTCCCACTGCTAGATGAATGTTTTAGCACCCCCTTGACATTCATAGGAAATAAACGTTGAGGTAAAGCTGAGACATTTATTTCCAGAATGGGAGTCATTTATCCTGCTAAAGCATTGTATTCCAGGGACTCTTATTTCCATTATACCAAACAGTTGATGATGGATGATGCTGTCATTTGATGGATATTGATATTGTAGAATGACAGTTGATCTTCATGTGACTTTTATGCAAAATATGCATATGTAGTTAGAATAAGAGAAATATTGTTTCCTAATTGTCTTGGATGGCAGATTTGCATTTTGGTTTTAGCCATTTAAAATGATGTTATCGTAATACAGTAAATTTAAGATTTTATGTATTTGTCACTCTGAAGTATAGTTAGAAGCATCAAGGTTTTGTCATTTAATGGCTACCAAAAATATTGAATATAACTGCAGCATGTAATAGAGATGTCCTGTCATTTAATGCAGTAGAGTTTTCCATAGTTCACAAATAGCTTGAGCACTCACTTGCAACTGAAAAATTATTGCAAAGTCAGGGTTGCACTACAGCCTGTGTGAGTTCTGAATCTGATTTCAGAGCTGGACAGGCCATACTCATCTATATAATATTAAATGATCTCCTAGTCAAGTTGTTGTCTTAAGTGCTTGTGTCACTGATGTCTGAAGGTAACAGCAGGTAACTCAGTGTAACTTCTGACCCAAGGGAAATCGCAGGTTGAGTCTTCCTGGAACAACGTTTCAGGGCACTTGAAGCAGAAAAGGTAATTGGGAACAGTCAGCATGGGTTTATTAAGAGTAAATCATGTCTCACCAACCTGATTAAATTCTATGGTAAAATGACTTCATTTGTGGACAAGGGGAGAGCAATGGATGTCATTTACCTTGATTTTAGCAAGGTGTACAGTACTGTTTCTCTTGTATCCAAGTTAGTGTGCTGCAGTCTGGATGGATGGATGGACAAATAGGTGGGTGACTGGACTTGGAGTGCAGTGGCCAATTCATCGTATTCTATCTGGGCAAAATACCAAGTGGAGTACTGCCAGCATCTCTGCTGGGGCCTGTCCTCCTTAACATCCATAGCATTAACCTGGTGGAAGTCAATGAGTGCAGTTGCATGGAGTTTACAGATGAAACCAAATTGGAGGAACCAGTCGTTATAATCAAAGGCAGGGCTCTTACTCAGAGGGATCTAGACAGGCTATTGTTTCATACCACAGATAGCTCTCAAAAAGGTACCTCTAATTCTCCATTTTACAAAACAGGGATGTTTTATATAGAAGGTGGCCTGCAGGCACTTTGTTTCTTGAAAGAATGTATTGTCAGATGGAAGGCCAGGCATGCAAGTACCACTCATTCAATAAAACGGAGAAATTCTGTAGGATGCTGTTGTGGTTTAAAGCCAGCCAGCAACTAAGTACCACGCAGCCGCTTGCTCACCCCCTGCCCTGTAGCAGGATGGAAGAGAGAAATCGTGGGAAAAAGTAAAACTCCTGTGTTGAGATAAAGACAGTTAAATAGGACACAAAAGGAAGAGAATAATAACAACAACAATAATGATAAAAGAACAAACAAAGCAAGTGATGCACAGTACAGTTGCTCACCACCTGCTGACCAATGCCCAGCCAGTTCCCAAGCTGCGGTCACCGGTCCTTGGCCAACTGCCCCAGTTCATATACTGAGCATGACGTCATAGAGTAGGGAATAGCCCTTTGGCCAGTTTGGGTCAGCTGTCCTGGCTGTGCTCCCTCCCAGCTTCTTGTGCACCTCTTCACTGGCAGGGCATGGGAAGCTGAAAAGTCCTTGACTTAGTATAAGCACTGCATAGGAACAACTGAAATATCAGTGTGTTGTCAACATTATTCCCATACTAAATCCAGAACACAACACTATACCAGCTACTAGGAATAAAATTAACTCTATCCTAGCCAAAACGTGGACAGATGCCTTTTGAGAAATACACTCTGATTACATACTGGACGTGTGAAAATTCTTTACATTTTAAAGGACTTAAAATATTACATAAGGTTGATAGTATACAAATTACTTTAGAAAGACTACTTTTCAACATTCGGTGTAATATACTGAAGGCAAGACAACTTCAAATAATAATTATTCACTGAAAGCATATGGTACTTTTTAACTTATAGTGTTCTCCTAATTAACATAACTGTAAACAGATGACTAGTGGAATTTAGATAGTAACTCTGATTGTTAAAATCCTAATTACAGCACTGTTAACAACTGCAGTGTGGGTATTACTCTTTTATTATTAGTCCCACATCTGAGAATCAGTTCATTCACTTGCAAGGCATTTACACACCAATTTCCATGCACTTTTTTTGGAAGTGAATGTGTGTAATGACTAATGATCCACCTAAAGCATTTATGTAGGATGACTGTGGGTATTAGGAGAAAACGAAGTATCCATTTCCAGTTTAAGGCTGTGGAATATAATGAGTTTAGGAAACTAAACTAGGTTACCTGGTTTAAATGTGTAAATGTTGAAGGGTAATTTACACAGTGCTGCGTTAGAGAAACAGCATTGTTTTGAAGGGAGACACACTGAATACAAATACAATTGCAGGTGAAGAGAGTTGCAGGTAGCCTACTTATGACAGTAATCAGCTAAGCATGGTTTGCAGTTTCAAGTGCACAGACTTTTGGCCAGTTTAATCCCAAGGCTAGTACATGATTGCAGATACTTTAAATGAATTCTAAAGATACAGGGAAAGAAGGAATAACAGTTTGTACCAACAACTGGCTTGTTATATTTTGAGGTGGTAACAACCGTTCCTTGTAGGGATGGTTGGGTGAGGGAGAGTTAATAGAGTTATTTGAGAAGGACTGGAGCTATTACTAGAGTCGAGCCTAGTTCTTTTATGAGGAAACAAGACAAATGCAGGCAAAGGGAGAAGAAAACAATAAAAGAGGGGAAAAAAACACTTTTTTTTATTCAGACTTTTACTGTAGTACTACTGCTGGAGAAATATGAGCTCAGTTCGTAGTCTTATCAGACATTTTGTGACCTGACGAACTTGAATTAACATCGAACTGTTTAGGTCAATGGTCTTGACTGCCTCATTGGTCACAGGCTTATAGCAGTGTTGTGAAAGATGGTCTTGTCTGGATAAACCTGACACTTGCTAAACAAAAGGATGAAGGGAAAAAGAATAGGTAGAGAAAGAAAAAGGACAAAGAAGGGAAGGTAAACCAAACTGATATTTTGGGTCTTTCTGACTTCAAATTGAGATGAATATGTAATCTGTTTTGATCAGGACAATAAAAGTTCAAGGGTGTTATGAATAATCGAAGGAGACTGTGGGAGTGGCAGCTATGCTGTTAAGGCTTTCCAAATTATTCCAGAAAGATTTAATGTGTAAATTGCTATATGCCATCTTTGAGACTGTGGTCCAATGTTGGACCTAAATCGCAGATGCCAATTTCAGATTCCATGCTCTTCTGTTTAACATTGTTTCTATAGCTTTGTCTATGCAGCACCTTTCTTGCTATCAGCACCTTTTCTTTCTTTCTTACATAGTAACTTATGTAAATTTTAATAATTTTGAATATGATTCTGTGGTAATTACTGTTATAAAGGTTCCGTAGGAAAAGGAACCAGAGGGAAAATGATGACTGAATTGGTTGAAACAAAAATATCAGTTTTGTTTGGTTTTCTAATTTAAAATTAAAATTTTACTGAGGTACAGTGGGAGATAGAATTCTACTTTGGAGATTTCAGTCATAAATTCCTATATTATTGAAGAATTAGCATCACTGGGGTAGCACCTGGCTATTCAGTGGATATATTTGGTAATGTGATTAACAAACAAAGAGGATGTGCCTTCTGTTAGTATCTACGTGCCTCTCTCTGACACAAAGTCTTCCTTTCTCTTCATCTTCTCAATCTCAGTGATTGTTGTTTTGTAAGATCCTTTATTCTGGGCTCCAGTGCCACTGAAGAGCAGACAGTATTTAATGACCTTCTGCATCAGCAGTTTCATCTCCTGAGAAATTAAAATTTATTTGTTTTGTCTTTGATATTGAAAATCTGAAGTGAACCTTTTCGTCCTCACTTGTGTAATAGTAGCACCTGCAGTTGGGAAAGATTGGAAAGAGGACAGAAGTTCACAGGTACATTGCGTTCACAGGTACAGTTAAGACTACTTTACAATAAACTTTAACTATCATGGTTAAAAAAAAAAAAAAGGCTGTCATTATATAGTTTAAAATATATCACTGAAAAGAATACACACTTCTTGTAATCCCTGTAATATGACAGGTGTTCTGTTTGTGTCAAGAAAAAAAATAATATTTTCATGTGAGTTTTTGTTTCCCTGTGTATTTCATAGGGCCTAATTCCTGTTTAATCTTATCCATCCTATCTTGGAAAACTGTCAGGCTAACTTGTATGTATAAGGAACATTATGCTCACCCTTAACGGATAAATTAGTGTTCGACCTCAAACACCTCACTGTTTTCTATGATAGACTGCAACTTTCAGTTTATTATTTTAACAGATCAATAGGTACATTAATTCTAAGAGGAAGCCCAAACTCTCTGCCTGAAGTTAAATTTGCCAGTTTTTTAATTAGTTTTATTCTCCCATAAAGTTGAAATTTCTTTAGGAGAATCAAAGACAGGAAAGTAATTCACTGGAGAAAAAGCAAATGATGTAGAAAATGCCAATATCAATTTCCTAAACAAGTCATAGCTTGAATGCCAAGAATCTTGTTTCCGGCACTAAGTCTAATAATATAAGTAATCTAAAGCACTGATCGGAAGGCACATTTTACAAGCTCATGATTTAACTTAAAAAGATGACTGAGATAAATTAAACTTTGCTGAGCTCTGCGAGATAATGTCTTGAAGAAAAAAAAAAGACCTTTACCCTAGAGGAAGTAATGTTCGTTGTAGCATGATTTATATTTTAAAGGCATTATCAACAAGGTGGATGGCCAAGTGGTGAAAATTTGTTTAGGGATGTTTCCAGTTGTATTTCTCTACTGCAATTTGAAGTTAGATAGAATCTCAAAACAGGCCCTTAAAATGAAGAAACTAGTTAACACAAAATAAAAATTCCTTTGTGTCTTCCACCTCAACCACTTCATACATTTTTCATTTTAGAATCACAGTTCATAACATTTCATGGATCTAGCTGGAAATTGGGTTGCTGTAATAACTTGTGGCTCAGTGGTAGAAGAATGAATGTAACAGTACTGAAGCTAATGTTGATTTCTTCAAAGACAGATGGAGAGTGTATGTGAAGACAAATGTAAGGTTTCAGGTTAGCCTAAACCAATTTTTTGGTCTGCTTATCTTCCACAGACTTCACTTTTCTGTACCTTAAGAAACATGGGAAATTAAACTTTTGTTGCTGTGTAGGCTAATCTTGTGGAAAAGTATATCTGCAGTCTTTAACCCAGATTCTCCTCAAGATGTGGAATTGCCATCTTCTGAGGCTCATTGACAAGATTATAATGTGGGCATAGTTGCCTGAATATTTTGATGGTGTTCCTAAAAGGGATGAAATAGCTTTGAGGAAGATTAAGGTACCACTGGCAATAGATTGCTGGTGTAATTCCTGAAGAGGAGGAATTCTCTAATGACAAAAGCAGTGGGGGAGAAGTGATTTTTGTACTGTGTTGACATTTTGAAGTCATTTAAAGTATTATCAGGCTTAGATAATACTTCCAATAACACAACTCACTCCCTGTGCTTGCCTTCCCCCTACCCTGCATTTCTGCACCATTCAGTTCTATCTACATTTTCGTATGTTTTAGCTGAAATCCAGCAAATGAGAAATGTTGCAAATCAGGAGGTTTTCTCCTTTTAGTTTCTTGATCATCACCTGCCAAAAAGTGCAGTTTTATTTCTTGTGCTTGAACAATCTCTAAGGAAAAAAGAATTATCTCAAAGTCAAATGGTTCTGATCCAGTAATCCATAATGGTATTGGGAAGTGTGACAAAGACAGAGAGATATCTACTGGATAAGACATTAATTCTAAACATTTTTGGTTGATAGAGTGCATTTTTCACAAGGTGCAGTATTCTGGTCTGCTACTTCCATTTGGGCTGCATTTCAGCTGGAGCAGCTGTCTTGCTCTCCTCCAGTTCTTAGTCTAGAGCTGACTATTCCATTTGTAGGTGGAATGCAACCTTTATTTCTCAACACACATGCATATCATGAAATGCAAATATTTCATATTAGCAAAGCTTGCTGAGATCCTGAGGTGAGATGTGCTGAAGAAAGATAATATTTTTTTATACTTCATGTGATAAGAGTGCACAAAAGTCACACTACTCAGAATATCTGTATCAGCCTTTCTTAGATTAGTCATCTGGAGTACTGTGTTTATTTCTCATTCAGAACACCCACTGCAGAAGTTAGCAGCCTTTGTGTTTACATTTGTAGTATTTCAGATTCAAAGGATTCATTCTTCTGTGTTCCAGATATTTAGACTTGCTATCAAAGACTTGCTGTTTAGATAATACTTTTCTAGCGCTACTTTCCTTATCAGATTTTATTGTTTTAATTTCCTTCTTGGTTCTTTTCCTCTCTTTAGCAGAGGGCTGTCATATTCTCTGACAAAAACAGATGTCTAAAGTCTTTTGTTTTTAGAAGAATGCTTTAGTGTTTGTGTGCAGAGAATCTTTATCTTCCAATAAAGAACATGAAATCCTTTTTGGGTTATGTTAATAATCCCTTATGAGAGAGAGAAGCAATTCCTTGCTAAGAGAATCTTTTACTGGTTTATTTTCCAATGTCATGTACGGTTCCTTCTGATGTTATTTTTTTTCCAAATTTTAGAATATGCATACATACGCAGAGATGTCATAGAATATCTCAGATTGGAAGGGACCCATAAGGGTCATCAAGTCCAACTCCCTGCTCCTTGCAGGACTAAGTAAAACTAAACCATATGACTAAAAGTGTTGTCCAGATGCTTCTTGAACTCTGACAGGCTTGGTGCTGTGACCACCTCCCTGCGGAGCCTGTTCCAGTGACAACCACTCTCTTCAATGAAGAACCTTTTTCTAACGTCCAATCTGAACTTCCCCTGATGCAGCTTCTTTCCATTTCCTTGTGTCCTATTGTTTTCACCAGAGGGAGGAGATCAGCACCTACCCCTCTGCTGCTCCACTTTGAGGAAGTTGCAGACTGCAATGGGGTCACCCATCAGCCTTCTCTTCTAGAAGCTGAACAAACTAATTGACCTCAACCACTCCTCATAAGGCTTGCTCTCGAGACTTTTCACCATCTTGGTCACCCTCCTCTGGACATACTCTAATAAACTGATGTCCCTTTTACATTGAGGTGCCCAAAACTGCACACCGTACTTGAGGTGGGGCCGCACCAGTGCAATGTAGAGTGGGACAACTGCCTCCCTTGACTGGCTAGCTGTGCTGTGCTTGATGCACCCCAGGACACGGTTGGCCCTTTTGGCTGCCAGGGCACACTGTTGACTCATATTCAACAGACCTCTTTCTGCGGGGCAGCTCTCCAGCCTCTTGTCCCCCCATGTGTATGTATAACCAGGATTACCCCATTCCAGGTGGAGAATCCTACCCTTGCTCTTGTTAAATTTTGTAATATAAGAGCTCTCAAGTCTATCTAGATCTCTCTGTTTCATCATTAGTTTTTGAATTAATATTCTCCCCTTCTTTCATCTACCACAATTCTAATATATTAGTGCAATTACAGATGACACTTGCTCTATGTTGAGAAATACTCAGTTATGTTGGGTCTGGCTGAGATGGAGTTGATTTTTCGCCATAGCAGCCCTCATTGTGCTGTGCTTTGTATTAGCAGCTAGAAAGGTGTTGGTAACACACCAATGTTTTGGCTTACTGCTGGGCGGTGCTCACACAGAATCAAGGCTGTCTCTCCAACATTTGCCCCTCACCAGTAGACTGGGGGTGGGCCAGATCCTGGGAGGGGACATAGCCAGGACAGCTGACCCAAACTGGCCTCTGCTCAGTATAAAAGCCAAGAGAAAGGAGAAGGAGCGGGCTATTTGTTATTCCGGCATTTGTCTTCTGGAGCAACCACTACATGTACTGAAGCCCTGCTTCCTGGGAAGTGGCTGAACATCACCTGCTGATGAGGAGAATAAATCTTTTGCTTCCTTTGCTTCTGTGCATGGCCTTTGCTTTTGCTTTACTAAACTGCACAATTGCAACCGGAGAGAGGAGTGAGACTGTGTGAGAGCAACAACACTGCAGGCACCCAGGTGACACCCAGGTCAGTGAAGAAGGAGGGGGAGGAGGTGCTCCAGGCTCTGGAGCAGAGATTCCTCTGCACTCCTTGGTGAAGACTATGGTGAGGCAGGCTGTGCTTCTGCAGCCCATGGAGCTCCACGGGGGAGCAGATCTCCACCTGCACCTGGGGAGGGCCCCATGCCAGAGCAAGGGGATGCCCGAAGGAGGCTGTGACCCCGTGGGCAGCCTGCACTGGAGCTGGCTCCTAGCAGGTCCTGTGTCCCCGTGGGGAGAGGGAGGAGCCCAGGCTGGAGCAGGTTTGCTGGCAGGACTTGTGACTCCGCGGGGCCCAGGCTAGAGCAGCCTGTTCCTGAAGGATGGCACCCCTTGGAGGGACCTATGCTGGAGCAGTCCGTTCTGAAGGACGGCACCCTGTGGCAGGGACCCAGGCTGGAGCAGTTTGTAGATAACTGCAGCCTGTGGGAAGGACTCATGCTGGTGAAGTTTGTGGAGGACTGTCTCCTGTGGGAGGGAGACCACGCTGGAGCAGGGGAAGAGTGTGAGGAGTCCTCCCTCTGAGGAAGGAGGAGTGGCAGAAATAACTTGTGATGAACCAACTGAAACCCCCATTCCCCATCCCCCTGCAACACTGGAGGCAAGCAGGTAGAGAAATGGGGAGTGAAATTGAGCTTGAGAAGAAGGGAGCGTTGGGGAGAAGATGTTTTAAGATGTAGTTTTTATTTCTCATTATCCCCAAGTCAAGTCTGTTTTGCCTGTGACAGTAACTGCTGAGTGATCTCTCCCTGTCCTTATCTCAACCCACAAGCCTCTTGTTATATTTTCTCTCCCTTGTCCGTCTGAGGAGGGGAGTGATAGAGCAGCTTTGGTGGCCACATGGCGTCCAGCCAGGGTCAACCCACCTCGTCAGTATAGTATTGGAAGCACCCAGCAGTCTTATAGCCCTTTTAGATGTTTTTTAGATGTTTATCATAACTTTATGAGGCACTGGATGCATGCTAGTCATGGTTTATTGTTGGAGTCCTGAGATCAGTGGACCTTCCTATTTTTCTTTGAAGAGTGTAGTCTTCCATTCTGTTCATTTTCATTTCAGATCTTCTACTTTTGAAGCATCTCATGATATTTAATGCATCAGATGGAAAACAAAGTTCATTATTGTGCTTTTTTCTCCTACCAGTTTGTGAACACTTCTGCTGTCCCACCAGAGTTCAGTGTACAAATATAACAGTGAAATCTGGACGCTGTATAAATTGCACTGGATGTGTGCCTCTGTCCTTCTCTCAAGCAATATGGATGTTGCTGTAATTTTCTATCTACACAAATATCATATACATGTAAATTTCTTGGAATGTTGTTCAACTGTGTGTGCTACGAGGCAATATTTAACATACTTGATATTGCAATGCAGCCCATCTGATGCAGTGATCCAAGAGCAAAACTAATGTCCAATAAAGTGGCCTAGAAAATACTTCTCCAGTCTTTTCTCCCATTCTTGTATAATTTCTTCTTCTGCAAAACAATGCTTCTGATATGCTTGCTATAAAATTCTCTTCAGTGAATCCTATCTTCTTCAATACTCATTCCATAAAAACATGTCCCCTCCTCAGGATCCGTAACTAAAGCCCACAAATGCTAGCTAGATGCATAAAGCTTATATAATGTACTAGAAGAAAAGCAGTCCAGTATGTTTACATTTACGGGTAAAGATATTTTCCAGATTAGTTTCCATTTCTTTTGTCATTGCGAAGTCTATTATGAGTGAAAAAATGGATCCAAGAAATCTAAAATGAAAAAAGTGACTTTTCTGTTACCAGCTTATAAATGTTTACCTTCAGGATTCAAGATGTTTGCATTAAAGAAAGGTGAAACAGCTTTTACTTCTGTTTGTACTGTTTTGGACTGTGGCTTAAAGTTTAATCATTTCAGTTTTAAAATATGTTGTGTTCATATTTTATATTTGAAGAGGCTATATGTTGGATCTTTAAAGAGAAAGACATTTATAGATACTCATTAATCCAAGCATAATGCCTTTAAATAGCTATGACAATTTTTTTTTACCTTCTAATTATTGCAAATTAAGTTTTATTATGAAACAGTGTTCAAGATACTAATTATTTATCATTATAAGAGCAACCAGCTTAGTAGTAATAGATTAGATGGGATTCATAAAAGGAAAACATAAATAATCTTTTGGAAAATAATCCTGGTTATATATGTGCGGCAACAAATAAAGTTCAGGACTATAAATATTCATCCCACAGGAACAAATCAGGACAAAAGGCAGCTAACTGGAAAAATTTGTAAGGTGTGCTAGTGGAAAAGAATTTTCATTGCTTTATAGCTGAAATCCAAATATTTTTGACAGAACCTTCAGTTATTGACTTGCAGCTCATTAGCAGTTTGCAGACCAGACAAATAGTCAGAATAGAATGGAATTTGAGAAACAAAATTTAAAAGTTTGTAGCACTCATTAAAAACAAGGTCTTTTGCTTCAGTTTCTAGAAATACACTAGCTTAATTGTCAACCCAATGTGAGTGTTCTGCATTTGGTCTTAAGTCTTTGTCATTTATGTATATAGAAGTGTATAAGTAAATATATACCTGTTTAAAGAGAGACTGTAATTGAGAATGTGTTTACCTTTTCAGAAGAATTTTGGTATTCTTTCCTGCCCCACATCCCTTTTTCCCCTCAGTGACTACAGCTTCCATTGAAAGTTAGACTTTTTAATCAGATAATTAAAGAAACTATAGGTTCAGAGCAATAGATAGAGGTTTTTCTCATTCTGAAAGTCAGGGAGATTTCATGGCAAGTAATATGTGCAGAGCATGGGATGCTGCCCTGAAGGGTAAGGAGACCCAGGACAGCTGGTTGATCTTCAAGGATGCCCTCCTCAAAGCATGAGATTTGTCCATTATGCAAGAGGTCAAGGGAAGTGTAGATCTGGGTTTGCTGATACTAATAGAAGCTGGTGAGCTTGAATTACTCCTGCAACAAACTGTCCTGTACTAATTTGGAATTTCCTGGACTGAGCAAACTAGCCATGATTTTGATCCCACTGGTGTGGGATGAAACAGGAGAACTTCTAGGTCAAATAGGAGAACCAGATACTGGGTCAGGATGCAGTACATGTTCAGAGACAAGCTCTGTTTCAGAAGGTGCCTACTGGAATAGTCCTTCCCAAGCAAAAACCTAGTGAGGCTAATATTCAAGGCATGGCATGACTTCCAAACGGAGTAAGCAATCTCTGTGGACATTTGTTGGATGCAGACTGCATTCAGATGCATAGCAGAAAGAATTTAATTGGAGGCGTAGATAACAAGGTTCCACTCTACTGCAAGTTCACTTTGTGTATGTAAACTCCATGAAATGCAGTGCACAACTGACCAGAGTATGCAGCCTTTAAAAGGTAATGAACAGAGTGTGAATCAAAATCTGGTAAAATCTGTAACAGCACTCCAATTACATAAAATCCACTATTAAAGTGTATGCAATTAACAATGACATTCATATCCCATATGGCACCAGAAAAACAAATGGGCAGAAAATGTAAATAAATGTAAACTCATCCTGATCTGTGCAATGAATTGCTTCCATTAAAATATCCTTGGGAACAGCCAAAAAATAGTAAGAAATAATAATAATTTCACTGTGTCAAAATGAGAGTCTTTACTTGCATGTTGGTGGGAAAATTGAAAGAAACACAGAAACCCAAGGCAAGTCCAAGAACAGTTTAAAGTCTCATGCTCAGTTTAGGTAGTCATACCCTTAATATCTGTTTTCTTGTGCAATTGCTTCGTTTGTATGACCAATTGCATGTATTTACTCCAAAATATTGCTCATTTAGGTTAATGACAGCTAAATTACGACCTTTGAAAAGTTCATATCTGATTATGTGATATAAGCAATCATAATATGTATATATAATTTTGCAGGAAACCAACAGGAATAGATAGTAATAACTACTGATTCATAGATATATGCACATGCGGCTCACTTGGAAGATATTAGTTATCTTTTTCCCCTTCTTCTGTGAGCAGTGGTAGAGTTTAGCTGTGATTTGATCTTATGGCACAAGGCCCTCTTGATAGTGCCTGTGTCTCATGGACCTCACATTTTCTTATGCAAGTAATCTTTTTTTCTTTTTTTTTGGTGACACCCCCCCCCCAACAGATTGCTCCAAAACCATTCAATAATTATATAAACATTCAATAATTATATAAACACACTCTCAGGTGTCTGAAGCTGAATAATGTGACATTTGTAATCAAGCTCAAAAACTCTGGAGAAATATAGTAGTTGAACTTTCTACCAAGGAACTAAATTTGTGGCTATTGAATACTTTCAATACTCGATACGTAGTCATAGTGGGAGCTAAATGGTTCCTCAGTCTTATGGAAGGACTGGGAGAATCAACTTCAAATCTATAATAAAACATCTGCTAGTGGGTTCCTGAAGCCTCAGTGGAGATCTCAGCTGGCACCATAGTATGGAAGGAGATAATGATCATTTTAAAACTACTGCTGTAGCATGAAAAATGGGAAATTTTGTCTCAATCAGAAAAATTAAATTGGAGGCAAGCACAGACCCCCCAAGAGTGTAAGGAAGAAAGAATTTTCCTAATAATCTTTGTTTCCCTATCAGCTTTGAAAGCAAAAACTCTTGGGGAGAAAAACAGGCTCATCTTGTGATGCTCATTACTCAAATATAACTTCATTGACATAGCTCCTCTTCCCTGCCCCCCACCAAGCTGAAAATATACTGACATCAAGTAATTCTTATGGTATATATGTAATTTGCAAGTATATTAAAACTGATGCTAGAAGGAAACTACTGATTGTCCAACACAAAGATCATGTGGAAACTGGTGTGATCTGTGTGCCTGCCTGCCCACTTGTTAAGAGCAGAAAGTTTGTTGGAATAGATACCAAACAAATGACTGTAATGATACTGGGAATATTCTTCTCACTGGCAATGTAAAAAGCTTCAAGAATCTATCCTTTCAGTAACTCATGCTATGTATGCACTGACACCTACAGAAGTTAACTGAGAAGAATAAGGGGGAAACAGCTTTCTCACTAAAAGAATTGATGAAAAAAGTGTTTTACGCTGCAGGAAGTTATGTCATTTCTTTTTGTCCCACAGAACAACAGAGTTAAAGTGATGGTAATGTTTTTTTCAATGTGTTTGCTTCAAGTTATTCCAAAATTAAATTGTCTGTGAGGATTAATTAAGTCAGTGTTCATCTCTGTATCAAGTTAGCACTTGCATCATTGTGTCTCCTGCCTTTCGGTTCTGTGGACCACACTTTCTGCAAATGTTAGTGGTGCAGCCACAGAGACAGGCCAGTGTCCCTCTTGGGAGATGTAGTTCTGCTAGGGAGGTCATAGAGCCAAATCAAATAGGATTGGGAAGTTTTTCTTAGTTCTGCTGTATCCAGATCAGTTTGTTAGTCTCAGCCGAAATGGAAGTTACAGTAAAATAACTTAGTTCTTCACTGACTTGCACTTCATGTTTGCATTTGGGCAACTCTTTCCCCAGTCAGAATTCTATATTAAATAGTAGTCATGCTTTACATTTACTTTGTACAGATATAAGTGATTATGGCAGAAATGAAGTTTTTTGTCATACCTACCATTGCTTAGTAAATAAGACAAATTACTTCATGCCATACTGATTTTCTCACATCTCTGGATTTGGAGATGTCAGCTAGCATAGTATTTGACTGTATCTCAAGAAATGAGCTCCTTTGCTTTGTTTTTTTTTCTCCTCCATTATTCCACAATGCATCTTCCCTTTCCTCTTAATGTTAGCAATAAAAAATGAAGTTGTGAATTAAGCATTGCCAAAGAAATCTATTTCTTTTGATTCCTCAGACTTCGTTACCTTCAGGCCAGAAGCTGTGTATGATCATAGGTACTCTCATGTCATGCTGTTCTCTTCTGTGTTTTATACTGGGTAGATCACAATCTGGATCTGCAATGGTAGTTGTTCGCCATTTGCTCAATTTCAAGGCATTATTTGATAATGTTTTTTTCCCCCGTGTTTAAACCTGTGGTGCAGCTAACATTTACAGTGCTTGCAGCACTACTTCAACACATGCAGCAAAAAAATTCAGAAGTGATGGAAGTATTCTTTGGGTGGCAAGAGTGCAGACAGTGTCATAAAAGATTGTTCTGGTTAGAACAGACTACATAGCTTTGAAATAATTAGGAATGAAAAAAATAATTACAGTAATAATGTTTTTTTGCAAGGAGGTTGTGGTTGTGTGTACAGTGTGTGTAATATTATGAAATGTTACACATTATAACAGGGCTTTTTTTGTTATGTTTCTTAAGCTTAAGCATGATTTACAATAAATGATAAAGAATATTGTATTGATGTGTATATTGTAAAAATCATGCCATTACCAAAGATCTCTTTCCAATCTATGATAAAGTCTACATGTCTGCCCACTCACAGTAAGAAATTTTTTTTTTTTTTTCCGATTTTGTTATACTTTGATGCAAAACATGTTATTTTGTTACACTTGCAGCTTCCTTGACTTACAAAACAAACATTTTAAAGACAACATGTCTTGGAGAGCTGCTACCAGAACTGTGCATTAATAAGCATCTAAATTACATATCTTGCCATGTAGAACAAATTGGATTTCTTTTCATTAATATCAAGGAAGCAGAAAACAAGATGAATCCCAAGTGAATTAAATGAACATAATTATTTGCAATTTCTTTTTCTACTATAAACCAGTCTTTATTCAATTAAACAACTCATAATCATGTACTCACTATTTCAGTGGAGTCCAAAACAGCTGGTGTCAAAGTTAAGTAGTTTTTGTACACACTGTATACACTGGTTTCAAACTATTACCACAATCATGGCAAATTTTCTAGTACATTTTTTTTAAGCCTAAACAAACCAGGAAACTGCTAGTGGTTCTGCAGAGGTTTTTTCCTACACGAGTTTTTGAAATGCTGTGGTACAATCTTTAAAACGTGAATTTTTCTTTCTATGTTTCGTTGAACTCAGTTCCAGTTCTAGATTAGGCTGCTAGGAAATAATCTTAAATATTCATCCCAGTAAGGAATGTGGAGAAAAATGCAAAATAAATCACAATCAGGTTGTGATTTGTTTTTTTGTTGTTGTTTGAGGAGCTTTATGGGGACTAAAAATCTCATAATCCCTCAAATCCTTAATTACTAACTGTGCTACTGTTTCATTCAGAGCTTTATATAACTGCTGTGGTGTCTTTATTGGCCTAATCAGTATTGAAATGGTGAGATATTTTATAAAATACAGAACAGAAATACTAATAATTAATCCTCAGAGGTGTGTTTTCCCCTCCTTCCAATTATATGTTTCTAAATGGGACAAGTTCTGTTTCATGGGAGACCAGGCAAAAACCTCTCATTTCTGCTTCTTCAATCAATATGAATGAATTTGTTAATTTTTTTTTTTTTGCGAATGTTTTCCCAGAACTTCTCATTTTTGTCTCATACCTTAATGTTTCTAGCTGGTAGTTAATTGTTTATTCCTTTCAGTATCACTCTAGAGATCCTTGATGGATTAGAGCTTCAGTGCAAAACATTAACATAATAAGATAAGTCTCCTCATGATATAGAAAGAAGTGTCCCAAAGTGATGAAAGTCATTTTCCCTTAATGTTGTTATATGCAGAGACAATTTGTGTTACAGTTTTTTAAAAACATATCCTGCTACCCATACTACAGAATGACAGTTAATTTAAAAAGAGCAGCTATTGCATTAGATGAATCTGCTAGGAGAGTGAATGCTTTAGCCATAAGATGCAAAAGAGATGAGAAATGTCTCCATAACTTGGAGCCCTCCTGAACAGCTAAGATTGCAATACCAAAGCAATAAGCTGTGCCTTGGAAAACATAGTGAGATATGAGAAATATTGCCATTCTTTACAGGTACAAATGGAAGACTTCTCATTCTGATTGCTCAGAAGGGAGAGAGGAAAAGTGACTCGCTCTTCCTAGATCAGTTCAAATCCCTGGAAGTTACAGCATTTGGATGAAATATAATTCCTGTTTCTTGATCAGGCTACACAGACAATTGCTGTAAAATATTATTGCTGTTGAGATGATGTTCATTGCTCTTCCAACTGAGGATACTGCCTCCACAGCTGAATTGATGGAAAAGTTTGGATATTCTTAGACTCCTGCACAGACCAGTGGTCTTACCTTTTCTTTTGACGCTGTTTTTCTTAAAGAGTAGCTGCATGTCAAAGAGCATGGTCTAATGTATAATTCAGTGATGGTGACCTGGAAAGAATACTTGGAACGATGTGGAATATATCTGTATATATATCAGTTCCTTGAAATCCAAGCTTGGACAAGTTTAGGTTCCGTACTAAACGGACTTTATGTGAACTGAAAAGTTCATCTGCTTTGTTGTTATCTCTTCTATCGCTTTCTTAAGCTCTTAACATTTTGGATTTGTTTTTCTACTCCTTTGTTTTCCAGTTAGGTTCGCAGACAAAACATCCTGGGGCATGTACCATCATCAATTTTTACCACCTATGATAAATTACCTCTTTCTGAGATTTAGTATCAGGTAATATAATGGAGATTCTTTTTATGTGTGAAAGGATGACTAACTCTTTTTGCTTCACTTGAGCTGTTTTTTTACATGGGCAGTAATAGAATACAAAAGCCATCACTGTAGACCAGTTGTCTGCTTTTGAATTCTGCATAGTCCATAATGGAAGTGCGTATTATTTTTTAAGATATAAGATAACATAACCTGAAACTGAGTGTGCAGCATTATAGCATTTGATGTTTGTTGCAGACAAGTGCTTCTGGGATGCACTTGTTTAATTTACAAGTAAAACACTTCAGGATTTCTTGTATTGTTGCTTTGTCAATGCTACAAGCTCAGCTTGATGTAAATTGAGCTGTGTTCATTCTGGTTCATGCACCATTGCCAATGAAATTATTTTGGAACTGAAACCTAGCTGGCATCTCCTGGTTATTTGGAGATGGAATCCAACTCGCATTTCCATAATGGTCCCGATCCTTCAGAGCTATTGCAATAAATAGTAAAGATGCATTTTTGCTGTTTTTGCAAACAGAACTTGAAAACACTGAGTTGAGACAGTCACCCCCAAGAGTCCTCCCAAAGTCTGTGGAAGCTGTGGAGGCTTTGTCCTTCCTCCCTGCTGCCAGCATTTGCCCCAGAGTTGTTCGGAGGGCTCAGAATCACCTGATAACTATAGTGGCTGGCTCTTGCGTTAGGTAGCCTAGGGAAGTTGTTTTGTTGCTACGTAATCTGAGAGGAGGTTGAGTGTGGAGGTTTTTTTCTGCTTTGTTTTCTGTTTTTTCACAGACTGCTGAGAATGCGTTTTATCAGTAGCTTATCAAGTATATTTTTCATTAACCAGAATAAACTAGTTTCTTATTTGCTCTTGCAAAGTTCTAATGAGCACAGTGTGTAGCATCCTCAGCATTAAACAGCCTTTTGATTTCTGCTTTTTAAAAGGCCCATAATTATATATTTTTGATAGTTCATAAATTGCAAACTATATTTTTTAAATCGGTTTGCGATGTACTTGCATAAAACTGAAACCAAGTTTCTTGTAAGCTTATATCTGTGTTGTGTGAACGAATATGGTACTGTAGCATTTTTCCATGCCTGGTAATAATTTTCTGCTGTTTAACGATTCTCCAGTAGCACCCTAGAATTTTCTTTGTTGTATGAAATTAAAATGTCACTCATTCATCCACTCACACTTTGTCTTCATTGTGTGATGCTATAAATCAACATCATCGATGTTTTATCATGTCAGGAAAACCGGACCATACTTATCTATAGGCATTTAATTATATGTCATACATAGACATTGGATTGAAATACTCAGGTTAAAACAGAATGAAGTTAACAGGGAGTAAGGGAGGGGAAGCAAGAAATTTTTTTCTCCCCTCAAACAGAGATTAAAAAGAGTAAATGAAGCCTTGAATAATATTGTTGAGCTTCTTGGAGATTTTTCTCATACCCTCATCCTCAAAGGGCATAGAAAGCAAAAAGATAGTCCCTCTTATGGGACAGATCTCTCATGTGCTCCACAAATAAGAATTCTCTTAGCACTCAAGATAAATTGGTGCAGTGGGACATGATCTTTTGCAAAATAGTTGTATGTCAGTAGTATTTTGTCAGTTGGTATGCTTACTTTAATTAAGAGGGGTGACCTATAGTATTTTGTGATATTTGAATGGGTGTTTCTTTCTTTAATAGTATACTGCTACCAGCAGCAACCCCAAATTATCCTGACTTAAGCCTGTTGCACACGTGGAGTTTGATCCTACCCACACACAAATAGTTGCAGTCAATTGACTTTGCTGAATTCTAGTCACGTGAAGTCCATGAATATCACTGAAGTGACTGGAACTTTGCTGGGATGTTTGTTTAGTTGTCCTAAGCTGTACATGCTTCTGTTCATATGCCAGACAAGCTGCTAAATGCCTTCACCATCCAAACCACAGCTGTATCCAAACCTGGTTCACTTGTGGTTACAGAATCAAACTTCTAAATAATAGCCTGTCAAAAGAGGTTAATTTTCAGATCTGATACTCGTAACAGTGTACTGTTAAACTGTATGGCATCAATTTAAGTGTCCAAACATAGAAAACAGTTTGCCCTAGAAATAAGAATTAGCATGTAAACTGACAAAATGTGTACTGACATCTAATTATAGTGCATAATAGGGTCTTGTTCCACTGTACTAATACCTCACTTTTTTATTTTTTTCAAATCTCATTAATCTGGACACATAAGCCTTATTCTCTTTTGGACTCTCATTTGCTAAGATTGTAATTCTGCTTCGTAAGTTCTGTTGCGGTTGATTAGCAATTTTTACTGAAAACAGTTTTCTAGTAGGTTAAATAAGAACATTTTTCAGATTCTGTCTTATCTTCATTTAAACATTGAAGCCTAAGAACAATTTTGAAGACCATTCTGTTTAATTGAAGTATCCTGTACTGTGCCTGTTTAGCTGCCACTTTATTTTCTGTTAATGTGCTTTCAGTTGTAAGAGCCTTAGGGTGTCATTTTTTGGTTCTATTCTTTTTGTATCTTTTTTTTCTGATTAATGGCATTTGTAGGAGTATCGATTTAATTTAGCAAGACATCTGCCGTACTGCTGCACTGGTGGTGTTGTGGGAGTTTCATTTTCACTTACCCTTGGAGTGTCTGAGCCTTGGTGACAGAGGTCACATTTCTAGAAGAGCCTGAGCTCCCTGGTTTCTACATGTGGTAAAAGCAGAGGTGTACCATGGAGTGCTTCTGATGAGAGAGAAAGGGGTGCTGTGAACTAGATGGGTATTGTAAGGTACTGTACCGATGTAGTTGTCTGCTTTTTACCATGCTTTATAAGAAATATTGTGTTAGACATAGGCAGACTACCAGACTAATCATAATTCTAAGGTGGCTTTATTCTTCTTGGTGGGGACAGAGCAGGGTCACATCAGGCTGTTGAAAGATGAACACTAACGCCTCTGCTGAAGTCTTTTAAGGGCTTTTCTTAGTTACTTCAGAGGAACTGGACTTTAATGCCTGGTGGGATACATCACTTTCTGGTGTGCATGGGCTTGAAGATTGAAGGAGCACGAATAGAAAGACATGCAACACCATACAGTTTGGGAAGAAAATCTCAGGGAAGCAGTCTGGGCAGGAAGATATCTGATAATTGCACTTGATAATTAAAAAACAAGACAGAAGTCCAATTCAGATACGCAGGATTAAATTGACGATTCCAAAGTGACTCCAAAGGAAATAATCAGAGCTGGGTGGGGTAGACCAACTATGACAGATTGTATTGAACTTGTACTTTAAAACGGTCACAAATTTCAGGTGCTCTGTGTCCAAGGACGAGTAAACAGGATGTTACCAAATGTAGTTCATGAGTTATACTGATTGTGATTATCAAAAGCAATGCAGCTTTACCAAACTGATTTGAACATCAATATTTAGACAGAAATCTACATTTACTAATGACAACATTTACTTATAAAGTTCACAGATGTTATAATGTAGAATTAATGCGTTTACTGGGGTCCACTGTAGTGAATTTAATTCCCACGCTTTCTGTTAATCTTAAATAAAAGTGGACACTGCTGAATTGTCATCATATTAGCTGAAATACTTGCAGTAAAAATAGATGATAGCATTATAGAGTGCCTAGGGCAAAATAAGTTAGAAAATAGTAAAGAAAAAAACCCAACCAACATTTCAAAGACTATTCAGTTACTGTAGAAGGAAATTATTCTTCTACATATTATGCATCAAAAAGCATATGTTTATACAGGGCAGCATTTTTACATGTGTCTCCTAAAGCTTATGAATTATATAGTCTTAAACGCCTGTATTAGAGATGTTGCCATTCTGTTGGGTATTTCTAGACTTTATTGTATACCAATCAGTCTGTAGCTGGTACCTTGTTACATAATTCAGGTTCTGAATGTTTGTGGTAATTTCTAAGAAACTGCACCCAATTACAGTCTGTAATAACGGATGATGGTTATTTGATAGTTCAAGTGAATCCTCTGCAGCCACCGTCTTCTAAATGACTGTTTATGACTTTCATTTTTGTTGGCATATTATCCAACTAACCACCAGCTGGAGAATCCAGATATTCTTCATCACGATACTTTAGCTACCAGTACAGCTTCCTTATGCTGGGTCTGTAAAATTACATTCATTGAACCACAAGTTGTATTTTGACCTCCGAGTCCTTCTGTTGTTATTTCTGTTTTTGTTCAGCATCTCCTAAGAAAATGTTATTAACAGCTCATCCTTTTTTTGTAATTTTGCTAGCAGTTTCCCAGGGTTGTGTTGTAAATACAGATTAGGTTACAATATTTGATTAATATTGATTAGGTTACAATATTGATAAATACAGTATCTGATGAGGGTTGGAAATCTGAGGTTTAGCATCTTATATTAAGACTTCTGTTATCTGTAAAGCTGGAAAGAAAACGGAGAAAAAGAAAACTGTCTTCCTGGAAGCCCACTCGGGGTCTCAGAATTCAATTTCCTTTATGCTATTTTTAACTGCTAACATTTATGCTCTTAACTCACTTGGAAAAATTATTGACTTTTTTCTCATGAGTTTGTAGACCACTGCTGATTTGATATGTAGAAAGGCCTGTCTTTTGTAGGAAGATTGAGCTACTAGATTTACCATGGTTTTGTTCTGTGGTTTTGTGCAAAAAACATGATAGGGAAAGGCTAGTAGTAGTCCACATCTTTTCTGGTGATACAGAATTTTCTCATCTTCCTTAGAAAAATGAATATATAGACCAGACCATTAATTGAAACTGAAAATACATATCCGTATATCCTCTTATTTTCTTGATTTAATAGACTTGGATGTTTTTTCTGTTTTTTGTATGATGGTTGCAATTTTCCCTCTAATCTGTTGCATTTACAAAGGACGTGCAGCACAGATGTGTATTGCAAGTATATAAAAGAGGGTTTAGAAAATGGCAAAATAAATTAAAGGAAATCAAAAGGCAGGACTTGAACTGTTATCTTCTCTTTTTGTGGATGCCTAGAAAGCTGGCTCAGTTCAAGTAACTGCTTGCTATGAGAAAGTTCTGCTAAACTTATCCTTAATCTTCACTGTTTGGTCTTTTCCTATTCAGAACTGTTCCCTGACAGTTCTGACTATTTTAATTTGTACTGTGTATTTTTTGTGCTCTTTGGTATAGGTAATTTATGTTCTCAAGGCATTTTAACAGTTTTTTACAAAATGTACATGTTAAGGAAATGAACGGTAACCTTAATTTTTTAATTATCCTTTCATGCCTTTCTGCTAGAAACAGTTTAGAGCAAACAGTCCAGCTTACAGGGCTGAGCGTGGCAATTCCGTATTTATGTATAAATTGAGGATAGATGAAGGTGTGCATCCTGTATTTAGAATTTTTACACACGAGAACAACAACAATATCAATAGAAACAGAAAATTTTTTCAGTACCTGTAAGAGCCAGGATTATTCTGTACTTTGAATAAGAGGGGAAAAGTAGTCTGTAGCTCCCTTACCAGTCAGATTTAGTTTGATATATTTGATATAGAATGAAATCAGTACAGTTTATTGAAGCCTTCAGAGTTTTCCAGAGTATGGGATGAGTTTAAAGCTCAATCCATGTATATCTAATTATTCAGTAGCTCTAGATTAGTTTTTCCATTGGAAAATGCAGATTCGTTCTATACAATTTTAATGGCAATTTTCTGCTTTCAGTGAAGAAGTTTCTTCAATCTTGAGTTGTCCTTCCTGGTCACAAGAGGGCAAAGAGACTCTTAACATGAAGGATAGCGCAGGGATGAGTATGCGGGGCAGGCAGGCAGAAGGCTTAGGTTCAGGAGATTTTCTTCTTGGGGAGTACTCAGATGAGGTCTCCAATATCCAAAACAAGTACCCTACTCAATAGGATAAATTCTGTATCACTTTCTTCCCTTGTTACATTTTGTAGAAAGAATGAAATATGTATTGGAACAGGAAACGGAACCTTCTCTTCCTCTGTCCCAAATAAGTGTCCTCACCAGTAGACTGTAGAGAATGTTCATCTTTCTCTTTCTCCTCAGAATTAACCAAGTAAGAATATCTTCAGTAGAAGAACTTACAGGAAAAAGATTACATTGAGCCCAGTGTTGAGAAATTTCACTTGGAGTGCAGGGGACTGAGTTCAAGGTTTATCAATTGAATCAAACAGAGGTGAAACTTCAGACTGGATTACTTATTAATATATAAATAAATATTAATACAATGGTTCTTTTTTTCTTCCCCCATCTCTGTCGTCTTCTCTCTCCCCGCCCCCCCCCCTTTTTGGTCTCCATTTCATCCCTTTACAAGACAAGGAAAACTTTGCAATGTCAAAGACTCCTTCCTCCTACAGCACTCTCTCACAGGTAAATTCTTATTTTAATAGGCACCACAGAGTAATAAAATAGGTAGTTCTAGGCATATACAGGTTTTCCAGGTGAAAAGTTAAGAGATAGCGAGTAGTTTACAGCATCAGTCTACTCTGGAGTTTATTTAATCACACCTGCTGCAAGTACAGTCATTTTTAGATTTAGATGTGAGCGATATATGATGATTATTTGTGTCTTCAAGGGATCTTTTATTTCCCGAGAAAACCTCAGCAGCTGGGAAAGTGGAAACTGGAGTACAGTTAATATTGCTTGTCACTGGATACATCTGGAAATAGAGGCTTATGAGAGAGAAGATATCCTTCTTTTTTGTTTTGTTTCAGGCTGCTTCCTCAGAGGAGCTTATTGATTGAAAAATGAAATAGGCAAAAATGAAATAGGCATCTAGGAGTTCCTAATATAATTTTATACTGTTAATGTCCGGTAAGTTCGGGATCAACCAAAAGTTTCAATGGAGACATTTGAGAGGTGGCCTTGCCAGGTTCATGCAGCAAGCAGGAGCTGCCACGTAACTTACATGACAGACACCTCAAGAATTTCCTAAGCTTCCAGACAGATATAGGTGTTACCATGTGTTTGATGTCACTGTTCAGGTCTCATAATAGTGTGAGAATATATTTTTCTTACTTCTAAAACAAACACAACAGAGTTCCTAGGATCTTTATTCAGGTTTTTAAGTTGGATTTGAGGAATGAAATTAAAGATGGTAGGAAGGAAAGTTAATGGTTAAATAACCAGTTGCTTCCTTGTAAAGTATTTTCATCTCTGTATGAAAGTTAATAGGCTATTTCATAGAACTTCACTTTGGGACCTTTTTTGCCATGTTCTTCCTGCCCCCTCCCCCCCCTCCCCCCCCGCCTTGGTCACTTTGGAAAAAGAGGAAAATTCCATTTTGAGTCTCTAAATCCTAGGGAGTGCTACTTTAATGGTAAAAGTGGTAATAAGGACCTGAAACTATTAAATATTTGATCTGAGGTCTCATTGGTGAACCAAATATTATGATTTTTCAGGAATAAGTCTTGTGTCAAACTAGAATGCACAGCCTCTAGAAATAACCATTTACTCTGTCCTCAAGGAATCCTTTAAAGACATCACCCATAAGGAATTCACTCTAAGACTGTGTTCTCTATCTGTTACTAGTGAATATAGCCACCTTACCTTCTCCACTGTGATATCAAAGCTATGATATTAAATTGGAAGAATCTTCTAGAAGAATATTGGCTGGCTGTATTCTTGCAGTAAACTTTGAATTAGTGGAGTAAAAAGATGCAACATTTTTGTTGGAAATGAGTGCTTAGCCTAGCCAATTTTTTAGCTAGATTTGATCACACACATCCCAGGAAGTTAGTAATTCCAACAGTGAAGAGAATCATTATAGTATTGTGGAAAGTACTTGTGCTGTGTAATAGTTTCTTTTATTAAGCCATCTGTTCTTTCTTTGATTACGAGCATGTTTTGGATAGGGACACTTTACTAGTCATTCCAGCATCCCTCGCTGTGGCTAGTCTATTCTAGCTAATTGAAGATCAGCTTTTATGTAGTACATATCGTATGTACCACAGCAGGTCATAACAGTGATTTAAAGATTTGATGAGTGATTTAAAATCATAACAGTGATTTAAAGATTTGATGAGTTTTAATCCAATTTTGGAGATGCTTGTTTGGATTTTTGAACTGTTGCTGCAGTAACTACACATGCCCATGCATATGGGGAATTGGAGCTGCTACATTGGATCTACATGCTTAAGAAAGGAGGGGACACCCTTTCTTACTGGAGATAGGGAAGAATCCTTCAGCACCACCTTTTCACATCCAAAAAAACAGCTTCTCAGTAGCCTCCCCCTTTCTCCTTCAGGAGCGTCCAGCTACCCTGTCCTTGAGGCTGTGCCATGCTGCTGTTTCCTTCCCTGGGACACTGTGCACCAGGATGCTGACAGTGGTGAATTCCCTTTAAGTGCCTTTGCTCTTCTGGTCAGAGTTACTCTCCAAACAGGTCCATGCTGGATACCATTTCTTCTCCTAGAGTGGTATCACCTTCATTCTGGCATGCTTTGCTCACATCATGTAGTGGCCTTAAACAGAATGGGAGGAGGAGGACTACAATAGGCTGAAATGACCTGGTTGGAGTGGTTCAGAAAACATTTACTGAAGCAGGTGCCTGTCAGCATGTTCTATAAGGATGACCTCTTCCCTGTATTATAGAAGTGCATTAATTCTGATAATATTATTTTTTTGAATACAGGAAGAACCTTCTTTGGCTTGATAGTTGAAAGGTTGAGCATATAAGTCTATGAAAGACAGCGGTACTGTGAAACCATAGGGCTTGTAAAACTGTTACAGGTGTTAGCAATTTTTACATCCAAAGAGATTACATGACATTAATTCCTTTTGTCTCTTCACCCTTACACTGTGACTGAAGGATATTTACCTCACTGCAGAGTAGTGGAAGCAGTAGAGGTAGCAGAGATGGAACCCCTGGTTCAGTATGACATGTATGCACTTGAAGAAACGTATATGATTAAATGCTTTCCTGAATCAGAACCTTACTGAAATTGTTGTAAATTTTGCCTTACTGAAGGATAAATTATTTTCTCTTATCTCTTCTTCATCCTCTTCAAGCCTTCCTGTAACTCTTAATCTTGCCATCTGCCTTGGGTTTGTTGGGTTTTTTTCAGTATTATGGTCACACAATCATCTTTGATTTGTTCTTTGGGGCTAAACAAAGCAAAGTAGGGCAAATTGTATTGCTGCCTATGTGCTTTAAGTAATCTTTTCTTCACTTGCCCCAGCCCATGAGGGACTGTGGTGGCTGCATATGGGCAGAAGAGGGTCCAGTTCCTGTGATACAGACTGACTGTGTGTTCAGAGTATTGTGGGCCATCACACATCGTCCCTGTGTAGGATGAGATCGTCAGCATAGAACTGTCTAGAAAATGCTAATCCTTCCTCATCAGACTATACATTTTAGGATTAGAGGGTGACTGCTGTGACGCTCAGATGAAAACCGGCTTTTCTTTTGAAATAATGTGGCTTTAAAAACCACCATGTTTTAGTATTAGACCAGTATTTGCAGTGGTTTTATTCTTTTTCATTCCCCCAGGTCTTCCTTCCTTAAAATAAATTAGAAAATGTAGATTGTAATGAAAAAAAAGAAACTACTTTAAAATGAAGATCATTCTTCTTGAAATGACAGTTTAGTTTTGTATCCTTTGAGATTACGCTAGTGAAAAATGGGTCACCTACTACTATTACTGTTATGTAGCTTTCTAGAATTAGAAGTTGTTCTGGACCCCCTGCTGTGAATATTTAAGGGCAGTCCTGAGTCTCAATTGCTGAAATTCTTTTGCTGCCAGTAAAGGAGACAAACTATAAAACAATTAATGTGAGACAAGACACAGGAAATGACAAAGTGATTTTGAGGGGACGTTAAGTGGTAGTATGGAAAAAATCTTGGTTTTGGCACTGGTTTTGAAACAACTCTGTGATGTGAACCCATAGTGAGACCATTGGAAAAGTCCCTTCTAAAGCAAGCTCCTGATCTGAACTGAAATGTTAATATGAAACTAAAATAGTTTTTAAAAAAAATTTTAAAATTTTAAAAAATAATCCCTCTAATGTAATATATATTTCACTTTCTGAAATGTGACACGATACTTATTAAGGGATTTAGTTCTTGGCATTTTTGTCTCTCTTAGGGTACATTTTCACCTAGTAAACTTCTCAGACAGAATAGGCTAGTTGGCACTAAATCTTGCAAAAAGCTAAGATTTATCCTCATTTCCTGTTAATTTCAAGGGGGATGAAAATAGGCAGGCAAGTAGCTAAAGCCAAACACCTTTTTTCCTCTAGTATTCTATAAAAATTACGTGTGATAAAACCAAGCTATTTTATTGTCCTGGAGACTCTTCATACATAGTGTTTGATATATATATTTCTTTTAAACTTCTAACAAAATGAATTAACTTCACTCAAAGGCTTTGCAGAAGAAAAATCCTATTTTGATACCATAAAAATCATATGGAGGGAGAATTAAATGTTGTAAAAATGCGAAAACCAGAGTGTTCATTGCATTGAATAAAAGTGATAAAATACAGCGCAAGTCACATCCTTTAGCAGCTGTTATATTTTATTGGATCAATGACTCTGAAGAAGAACATTTATTGCTTAAGTACTCTTTTGCTGCCCCTCTTGTTCCCTCTGTTATTCTTCCACATTGCTGGGGGAAAGAAAACCCACAGAACTTGAAATGTTATCATCATGTTGCAGCAAGGACAGTTTCATGGCAGTAATGAAACTAATTTAATTCCTATTAATAAAATGGTGTTTAACCATTTTCCATACTAATCATTAGGACTCAAAATTATATATCTTTCAAGTGTGGCAAAACTTGACAGGGAATTGTCTTTAAAAGTCAGCTGCAATGAAAACAAGAAATGAAGGTTCTGAAACTCTACCTTGTAACTTTTGCAAATCCTCACTTTTCTCTGTGGAGATATAGCCTCCTTTTGCACTGTGGAAAAAGTATATGCTAGAGTAAGGTGGGTATAAATTGTATTATGAGCTTTTGTGACAGTTTGACCTTAAGCTATGCAATGCTGGCAGTCTCCTGGGGCCCATTGTTAAGTGTGCAATGTACCATATATAAAAATACATAAAGCCTTGTGCAGTGAAGTTACAGTGAGGTGGTACAGTTTCCATTGAATCTTGCCCAGCAAGATTTTAAAATACAGCAGAAAGGTTTTAGGTGTGAAATTTAAGCATGTTGTATGTATGCTGCTTACTTACAAGACTTGCTGCTAAGAGTGAAGAATTTGCTATAAGCAAAGGTATTTGCTATGAGCACTGTTCAACTCATGGTATTTCCTAGTCCCCTGGAAGCTGAGACAAAGAAGGCTGAAGGTTTTGCGGCACCAGGATGAACATTCAGTGACAGAAACTTTTGTAGTACTTCGTTACCTCTCAAACTCAGATACATTAGAAGCAGAGCACTGACTATAAAGGGACTTTGTGCTCCCAGCACCCTGCTCTGATTCTGTCTGGGAATGCAGAGCAATACGGACAAAAGATAGTCTTCCTTTTTCTGAATACCACGGGAGTACTGGGTTGTCCCCTTTTCTTTCTGGCCTAGAAGTAGTGCTCTTCTCCATAAAGATGGAGAATCCAGTGTTGGATTGTTTCAGTAAGTCTCTCAGAGTATGTCACTACAAATGTAATATAGTGTGATATAGAGTTCTGAAATAGTACCATGTAGGTATGACAGTGTGACACATTGCAGTGCTGGCCAGAAATCTGAAGCTCCCAAAGCACTGCTGGTATGTAACTTCTAACTCCTGTCCAAAATACCTGCAGTCTGTTCCTGCAGGCTTGGTAGAGTGATTTTGCTACTAGAGAGAAAAATACAGAAATAATCAAATCTTGATTTTTAAATTGCAAATTGTTTTTGTGAATGTTACCTATGTACAGGAAGGTTTTGTAAGGTCATGACCTTGTTTTAGTATCTGCTGAAAATGTATCTTTTAGTGTATAATATCTGTGATGTAACAGTATAAATCACTTGAGATTTTCAGTATGGTGACCATGTTGGATGTGCAAAGATGCTTTTTCTCTGTTGATAGTGTAACATTTACTTAACAAAAATATTGCAACAGCTTGCCTTTGATTTAAAAAAAAAAAAAGTGTGTGTTTGTCTACTTATGTATTTATATATTTCAACATGAGTACTTATGGTCTTAAGTACTTTTTTCTTGAAATCTGTAGAATGAGATTTTATGGATGTGTCTACATATTTAGAGGTAATACTTTGCAATGCACATAGTCAAGCTTGAAGCAAATGTGAGCTGGTCCTCTAGTTTTTATGGAAATTAGGTGATTGTATTGACCCTAGTAATAAGGTGAAAGGGGAAGATATTAAAATGTTACTGATGAAATATTAAAATGTTACTGATGACTTATGCTAGTGTACTGATTCCAAAGAATCTACTGAGAAAGTAACTTTTATCTAAGATTTGTCTCTTGGTCCTTTCGATTTAGAAATTGATGTTTCAAAGTGAAATGTGTATGTGTGTTTATATGTGCATGTATCTATATTTCAAATATAATTTCTATACTTCATATTTACAAAATATATAAATTATACATCAAAGTGCAGTTTTGCTCCAGGGATCTTTTTGGGGGTGTGGGGGTAAAATTTCATACTGAAGGGAGATAAAAACCAATCTGTATTCTTAACCTACCTTCATCTAATCCCATTTGTGAGAAGCATTCACATCCTAGGGCTTGGATATTAATCAGATGTTTCTAATTGGATCTACAACTGATCGTTGTATTCAGTTGCTTCAGATCTTTGGAATAAAATATACTTCTCAGATTTAAAATGAAGATATCTCTTCTTTTTCATAGGCATGACTTGTGGGAGGCTTAGTTCAATGCTAAGGTCAGTGTAGTATCTTGTGCCTTCTTCACCCTTTCTAGTACTTTTTTTCCATGAAAGTCAGCAGGATATAATTTGATCAGGTCTTGGCTTTTTTTATTCCATTTGTTGCTAATATTCTCAAAGATGAAAGTACAGATGTTAAGAGAACTTTTATTGAGCCCACTTCTTTGTGGGAGGTTAACAAGGCCTACCTCTCCTCTAACAGTATAGTGCGGTTGGATACAGTCCCATACAGCCTTCTGTGAAGTACTCTCGTCTGCTCACCTTACATTATGCAGGTTTTGGTTGCAGTTTTCAGAGATTTGTTACGTGTGTGTGTGTTAGTGGGTTGGACTTTAATTGGGGTTTTGGGGGGTTTTTGTTTGGTGGCTGTTTTTTTAAGTTCTCTTGTGTTGTGAAGTTGATTTCAATTTTGTTCTCTCACATTCACAGTATTTTGGAGGTGATGGGACAGAGAAGTGTGAAACAATCTAATGTGTATATCTGTAACGCTTAGTTCTAAAGTTTTGCTACATGGAGTATGAAGAGAGCCAGTGGATGTGGTAACTTCTGTAATCAATATTTGGAATCGTCCAACCTTTTATTTCAGTTTTCATTAAATCAGTTCCACACTATAAATAGCAAATTTAAAAATCTAGTTTACAGTGCTTTAGCAATGCAAGTGCCAGAAACTTTCCCTGTTGTTTTCTACTGTTACTTTCACCTCTCTCTTATTTTCTACTTTATTCTCCTTTATTAACTTCTACTGCATCATTAGCAATGACAGTATGGCCAAACTGTGTCTTTTATAAGCTGCTGCCTGTGATTTATGAAGACTTTTTGGAGTCAAAATATGCAGTTAGCGTCTGCATCTCTGTTTAACTGTAGATCTCTTAGAACAGTAGAAGTACATGTGTATTTGTGTGTTTTCTTTTCAAAGAGTATTCTGTTGTTCTTATTCACAATTTTTGGAAAAATAGATTGATAATCTTTCCAAATGTATAAAAAGCAGTATAGCCAGAAACCAATACATTTACACATATAATATGGTGCAATTCAAAGAGAGATGAACTTTTTTTGCTTAGCCTAGTGTATCTCTCTGTCACAATTCATTGCATTGTGGAATATAACAGGGATTTCCTCCATCATTTCCTTCCCTAGAAACCCATTTGCTGTTGGTTTCCTTTGCCTGTTTTCACGGGCCTTCTTCAGTGCTTTTTGGGGAAAATCTTTGCCCTCTTAGTTGCTAGTGGCCATATTGAACAAATGTTCGATGGAATGGGAATGGGAACTGCCATGTTAAATTATTTTTTCCACTCTATGAACAGAAGAGGAAATACCCTGCAATTTCAAGGTTTGTTCAGAAGTTTAAAATCAAATATGTTTTTTGACCCTTTTTATGTTGGGTTTTTCTTTTCAAAACATAGAAGATAGGAATTCAAAGTGTGATGGTGTTTCAGATGCATGGAGAAATCAGGGATATCCACAGTTTATATTCCAGTCTGTAGCTTTTTAATTTTTAACTTGAGGTATTTCTTGATAGTTGGATATGAATTTTGCAATTATTCAAATTTTAAATGCTTCAGTTTTGTATTCACATTGAAATTTAAATTCTGAGCCCTAGTAAAGGTTATCTGTTGTGATCTTTACTATCTTAAAAAGGTAGAACATCTGGAGTTTAATTGTGACAATACGTTGAGTTTGGCAGAGGCATGTATGTTCATGAACAGATACTGTGTGTGAGAGGTAGCTTCCACAGAAATTTTCATAATACACCCCTTTATTCTTCCCTGGGTGGTTTTGACCACTTTAATTATGAGCATTTTGCAAATAAAAGCTGATTGTTAGATAGCACAGCAGTGGGAAATTCTCTGTAAAAGCAGGCTGGTTTGTGATGACATCTGGGCAGGGGAAGGTAAAAAAAGAGACAGCACCTGTGCATTTTTAATTAATTTGGCCAGAAGAGTCACTAGAAATTAAAATGGCAAATAAATACTTAGATATTTAGATGTGTTAATGGGCCTTTAAATGGCATTTTGGAGATTCGTATCCTTGAATATAAATGTAGCATATGAGAAAATAAAATATGATATCTTTACAGCAGTACGTGTATAGGCGATTACAAACCTATAATATATAAAGATATTTTTAATATATTATATATAGTATAATATATATTACATATTGTAATATATATTATATAAGGATATTATAATATATATAAGGATTATATTGACTACTTCTTAGTTGAAGCTGAATGTTTGTAAATGTAGCTTTTGCCAGACCTTAGAGATTTTGCTACGTATAAGCTCCATGGTCCTATACTATAGTTCTAAAATTGGCTGTCACAAATATGAAATTTTTTTCAGTAGTATTTACATTTACCAACATTCTCTCCAGAATTAAAATTTGTGTTTCTATGCTACTGATTTGGGCTGTTGAATAAAACTTACCATAAGCATACCGAAACTCCTCAGGATCATCTTCTCTAGCCATGTGAACACCTCTTGCATATTTAAAGAAAAATGTTTCTTCAGACATTTAGGAAGTATAGATTTCTGAAGTGTCATTTTCTTCTTTTTAGTTTTTCCCCTGATTTCTTCTTCTAGACATTTAATAGATATTTGCATTTTAAAAAAATCTTCTACACATGTAAAGTGTGTAGAGTGGAGTGTACTTTAGTAGTTTTGTTTCATCAAAGCAATTTTTTATGAAATTGGAAAGAAACAATCAAAGTTTTTTTTTTTTTTAATTTGATACGTAAAATATCCTGAAGGGGTGTCATGGTTTAACCCCACCTGGCAACTAAGCACTGCACAGCTACTAGCTTGCTCCATGCTAGCTCACACCCTCAGTGGGATGGGGGAGAGAATCAGGAAAAAAGTAAAACTTGTGCATTGAGATAAGGAGAGTTTAATAGGTAAGGTAGAAGCTGTGGATGCATGAAAGCAGGGCTCCGTCGCTTGTAATGGTTACTTGGGAAGACAAACGCTGTAACTCCGAATGTCCCTCCCTTCCTCCTCCTTCTCCCAGCTTTGTATGCTGAGCGTGACGCCATATGGTGTGGACTGTCCCTTTGGTCAGTTGGGTCAGCTGTCCTGGCTGTGTCCCCTCCCAGCTTCCCGTGCCCCTCCAGCCCGCTCGCGGGTGGGGTGGGGTGAGGAGCAGAAAAGGCCTTGACTCTGTGTCAGCGCTGCTCAGCAGTAATGAAAACATCTCTGTATGATCAACGCTGTTTTCAGCACAAATGCAAAACACAGCCCCATACTAGCTACTGTGAACAACACTAACTCTACCCAGCCAAAACCAGCACAAGGGGATATAAACCAATCATGGGTAAAAAAAAATTTACTTCTGACTATTTCGGTAAAATTCTCTAGCCTAGGATGTGGTAGATACCGTGTGGTGACACAGCAGTAATTCAGCAAGAGTTAGGAGGTTTTTTCAGCCAGTTTTGAATTAATAATTACATGTCTTACTGTTGAGACACAAGGGCTGTTATGCATGTGGTTCTCTGATACTGGGTTTATGAGTGAAGAAGAAAACCTTCAGTAACATAACTTTACAGATATCATTAAGATATTTCATAAAAATATCTTTGGAATGAGACCCTTCTCAGATTATGCAGAGATAATTCTGGCCTCTTCCAGTCCTGCTGCTAAATAGAAACTGTGTATTCACAGAAACCTGTTAAAATCAAGGCCCTCATCAGTAGAATTAGGGCTTCTGAGCATGATTCAGATGGCCTTGTCAATATTTTTACATTTTCCTATTCCTCATTGTTTTAAAAATTTGTAGTGATTTTAGTAGACGAAGTTTTTAGTTTGGTGTCTAGAGGAAAAAAATTCTTTGTGGTGGGCAAATAATTTCCCAGAGTAAGTTTTTCCTGTTATTCAAGATCCCCAATTAGAACTCCATCAATTATTAAAATAATCACAGGGAATTTCAGCTTCCTTTTTTTCAATAGTTTACATAAACATATGATGTTCTTTATCTCAGAAGTATAGGCTTTTTGTCTAAATGTTTTCCTGTATTGTTAATTTTTGCTGGCAGGTAGTTTGTGTGTGTGTGTAACCTATAATAAAATAGACCACATACCAGGTCTGATGTTTTACACAAAAGAGAGAAGGGCTGGGAAAACTAAATCCTTCTTTTTTTTTTTTTTTTTTTGTTTTTTATAAACAGGAATCTAGATTGATTATAGGTGTTAGCACAAAACAAGAACTGAAAATGCTGATTTTAAACATTATGTTTGTTGAGATAGAATTAGTTTGTTTATTTTTTGTTTTGTTTTGCCTAGTTGTTAGTTTCTAGTGTCCCTCTTGTTGATAAACGCAGTCCTGTTGATTAACTTGAAGTAACTTCTCTGAAGAACCACAGAGAAATATTCTTAGAAACAGATGCTCCAGTTACACACCTATTTGTGTTTCTTGGTACCAGGCTTCACAAAGTGCTACTATCTTGGGGGACTTCAGTTTACGAGTTCATTCTTTCATAAAGCTGGTTTGCCAAATGTCATCCTCCTCCATGTAGAAAGATCTCTGTTAAAGTAAACATTTTAATTTCTTCAAAAATATTAGTATGTGTCTAATGGCAAGCATACAGCATTTTTATGCAAAAACTTCCTAGCAAACAATTCAATGGAAAGACCATTTCTATTTAAAGTCCCTAATCTTTCAAAGGCCTGAGAATGTAGAAACATCAGACTGGGGAGAAACGTGTAAATTTTAAGTATACAAGTACACTTCATTTATCCAAAGTGTAAAATAGTATAGTAGCAGAGGGGAAAAAAAAACAAAAACCCACCAATCACAACTTTTGATCAATCTCAGATGTTGAGACTTTTTTATGAAGATGTGTTACAGTCACCCCGACTGTTTCTCTGTTGGAAAGCATGAAATTAAAGAGCTTAAGCCTTTCTGGCTCTTTCTTGACCTTTCAGGAGGCGAACTGCAGTGATCTGTGGTTATTGTAGCTAATTTCAAAAAATGTCTCTACAGCTATGGTTACATGCTTGTCTTTGCTTTTTTTTACCCCACACAGATAAAAAAAAAAACACCACTTTGAGGGATGAGCAGCACTCATTGGGAATTTCTCAGCTCTTCCCTGGCAACCCAACATATAATTGCTTAACTGCACTGGGAATGCTGGTTGGTTGGGTAATGTTTGCCGCTTGGGCTTCAAATTGTTTAAAACCTACGCCAGAGGCAAACTGAACACAGCCAGAAACTAGTTTCCGTACTATTATTTTGCTTCAACTGAACTATAACCTAGACTCATAACTTCAACCTCTCTTGACCACAACCTTGAATTGAGGACTGGTTCAAAAAGTTGGTTTTTTTCCGCTTGAATTGGAACTGAACCTGACCTCTTACTTCAAAATGTTATTGAACTTGAGTCAGTCACAGGTGATGCTGAAAGAGAACTCAAATGAAAGTATGCTCTTTTGAATCATGACTAAGCAAAAGCTTTATCTTCATTAGGAAGGTGTATTGTGTGTTCTGGTTAAGAAGCATGATTTGGTGATAGGCAGCTGTAACCTAAGTTGACTTCATTTCCCAAGTGATTTTAGGATAAAATTTTCTGTACACCTTAAACTGTCATCTAGTATCAGGTAAACTTGTGCATGGATTACTAAAAGAAAACATTTTATCGTCACAGTATGCACTTGGCTCTACTTGCTATTTGGAAATCTAGAATAAGTCCAGAATTTAAAATAAAACAAACATGGACAGTAGCACTGATATTTTGGGCAGAATTCTGGATTATCACAGTAGTAGGAAGAACTGGAGAAGGATTCATAATGGCAAAAACTTCAGGTTACTTCCACTTTTTAATGAGAAAAGAGGTCTGCACATTAAGAAAACTGGAAGGTTGAACGCAGTGCCTGGCTTGTCAGTTCTCCAGAAAAGACATGAAAAGCTGATGGCACTGCTTGAGACTTCTCATTCAGTAAGTGCTTTATATTATTATTAAGTACATACTCAGATGCTGCAATGCACCTTTCCCAGTTCAGATGTCTGATTCCACACGCCCATAAGACTGAAAAGTCAGATAACGTTTGAACTGACAGTCAAACACTACTAATTGTGGTGAAGCATATTTGGAGTTGTCAGCAATCCAAATGCTGACGTATCCTCACAAATGTAGTGTAGCAGTAGTGTTTGTACTTCTCATTACTTTAAAGGTACTGAACGGAGTCTTACGTAATGCAAAACTGTACAACAGTACTGTTCCTTGGTTCTCTTTTCTGGTCTGGATTGAAAACTACATGTTATTTTCCGAATCTTGATATTTTCATCAGGAGAGAAAAGAAACATTTGCCTACGTGCCCTACTGGATGGTGATGTTTTCTTTTCTCTGGTATCAAATAAAAGAAAGTATTTAACAGATTTATTTTGAATACTGTACTGCTGACTATCACCTACTGTATTTGACACAACTGTTGATTAACTGTGCAGCTGTTTACTTTGAGTCCTCTCTCGGAATATCTGTTTGAATTCCTGCATACAATTTGGTGTACAATACTCTGCGATGTTGCTTACATAAAACTCTACACTTCTGTATTCAGATCTTAAAATGTGCATTCTCTTTGGATATTTATTGCTAGGAAAAATGGTGTGGAAGTAAGTCCTTATCAGCAATTGTTTGAGCCACATTCAAGCACCAGCATCACCGTTAACATCAGTTAATTCTAAATTTTTATTGCAAGGGGCAAGTTTTCCCCAGCTGCACAAGTTGGGAAGTGCTGAAGCTATCTTTCTACCATTAAGCCAAACAAAACAATCAGTCGAATAGAGTAAGTAGCACTTAGATAAATGCCAGTCATTTACTTGGTTCATGGTCTGGGCTCTGCTATGGGAAGGTGATCTATCTTGTCAGTGAACACAGCAGACAGTAATCTCTGTCTCCCATGACTGTGTCTTGGAATTGTAAACAATCTTTGTATTATAAGGCTGGTAAATAGAACCCATTATGAACACTTAAAATGTTTTCGAATGTCAAAATAACAAAAGTACCTTTGTAAGCTGAACTCTGTTGAGGATAAAATTCATGTGAGCACCTTAGTGTATTGCTCCGTGGCAATTGAAGGCATTATGTGGGCGCACTGAAAGCAGCAATACAAATCGTGCGGTAGCGATGGCAAAAGTATCCACTAGTGCAAAACTTGATCATTAGCAGTCAGGGAAACAAACCAATAAAGAGGGCACAGTGGTTGGGTATTCAAAAGGTACTGCTCAGCTGTCATTGCACTAACTCTAAAACAGCTGAGGATAATGAGGATAATACAACAAACTCAAATGAAGAGGCAGAGCTAAGTAGAATACATAGTAGCTTTAAATCAGTAAGCAATCAGGTTGCATTATGAAGGAACTGTGGGGTGCAACAGCTCAAGGTCTGTCAAAGTTTCTTTTGTAAACTCCTATTTTCAAGGATTTAAATCTAAGTGTAGTATCAGCTTTGAAACTTGAAGCTTGAGCATGGATGTTTAACACACCAGATTTGGGAAAATATAAGGCTAATCAGGACAGCTTTTTTTTTTTTTGAGGTTTCATCTTATTTTGAGCTGTCTCATTACGTCAAGCCTTGGTTTTGTAGGGAATGTAGGTCAACTACCATCTATATCTGAAATAAAAGACTTCATACTTCAAGAAGGAACTGATTCTCAGGCTCAGATGTTGCAACTGATATGCCTTATACAACTTCGTAAGAATTTGACTTTGACTAAATGGGAATATATAACCTTGAGTTTAGTTAAGTGGCAAATAATTTTATATACTTTAGTACCAAGTTTTAAATGTCAAGTTTTATAAGACTCTCCAGGCCTGAAGGCATGCACCTCAGATATTTCTAGAGCTGGATGACAGATACCGTATCTTCTACAAAAACTTTAAATTTTATGAAGAAACTTAAATTCAAAGCTTTTTGGCTTTTACTTTAATAAAATGAAGAACTTTCCCCAGGCATCTGTTTCTTATTCTGTCTTTATGCCTGGGTGCTCCCCATCCCCTCCTAGGCTATGTTAATTGTCAGCAGCACTTTCACTAGTGCAAGATCAAGTTCCTCAACTTCAGTCATCGTCTTTTTAACTGGAGCTTATATATGCAGCACCATACACCTCTTCTGTGGAAGTCAAGTCCACAGTGTGCTGCCTACACATTTTTCAAAGTTTTAGACTGTTCCTGAAGTACAGATCGCCTCTGTGATTAAGGCACGCAAACTGTGATGAGTGCTGTCCGCTGAGTAACATTGCTCATGCTGTGAACAGTCTGTGCTGTACGTGTCTGCCTGTGGACGTATCTGAATATGTTGCCAGCATAGGACTAAAGAGTTTCAAAATACTCCCCTTCTTACACAATTCTATTTTAATTATTGGTGAAATGATAATACTTAGGTTGGTTTGTCAATATTGAATGAAATTTTACTTAAGATTTCTTAACAAGAAGGACATGGCTTGGCTAAAATTATTTTGAAATAATGAAACAATAAATCAAATAACTCATTTTAAACCATTAAAAAAAAGAAACCTGCTTTCAGTGATTTTTTTTTTAAGAAAAAAATGCATAATTTTTCAGTTCAACTGTTTATGTTTAGATTTGGACTCCAAATCAACAGACATAGGTTATTAGCTTTAGCATAAAACATACAATAGCACTAGATTTTCAGTGATGCCTGTATGACTTACATGAAATGATGGACTCATTAAGCCTATTTGAAAGTGAGCAGTGTTTGGAACCGCTAGTCTAATGAAATACATACTGTTATTTCAGTAGTAATGTAACAATTTTAGGATCACCTTAACATTGGTAAATTCCCAATGACCTCATTGGCAGTACAGGTCAAATGCCATGTGTTCTGAATCTGTACCTTTTGCCGTTATGGTAAGGGAGAACTCCTAAAAGAAATTAATAAGCAAGAATATTAAAGTCAAGTTTAAAGAATAGTTTCTTTTATGTTCTCTATCTGTTTTACTACAGTAAGCCGTGCTTTATCTGTTGGTTGTCTGTTTATCAAGGTACTTATTTAATAACACTGTAAATAAAAAATGACCAAGGCTTATTTGTCTGTTCTATAAATGCTGGTAGAACTTCAAAACTATATCTATACTGTCAGAGAGTATGTTACTGATAGCGATGGCCAAATTGCTACTTATGTTCAATATTGGTGGACTTCATGAACAACAGTCTTGCTTCAGATAGATCCGATGGGATCTGTTTGGATGGGAGGGCAGATCTGTACTGTGTCTAGTAGAGTACCATGTTAAATATAAAGTGGTTTTTATCATATGCTTGATGAAACCAGATGGTTTCCCTTTGAAAAGGCACATTAGAATACACTGACTTAGCGAGCTATTCCATAAAGGAATATAAAGTTCTGATCTCAGTAGAGATCTCTGATCACTTACCTATTTTTGAGCAGGCTCATACTAAAAAATGAAGAGGAAAAAATATGTATTTTCTATAGACTTACTGGGATTGAACTGGGGAACGGCTACCTATTCTGAATTATGTCTGTCTGCCCATAGTCTTTGTCAGCTTGAAATCTGAAGCTGAAGGTCATGCGTACATGTTTCCATAGCCTCCTACTAGCCAGCAGATCTGGCAAAAGCAATTTGGAGGTTTTTTTCCCAAGATTACTCTTTCAGGATATAAAGAAATGGTACTAATCTGTCAAAACATTTCTGCTTATATAATTGCTTTTTTTTTTTCCCTTCTGAACTTGTCCCAATAGAGAGCATGTGCCTTGGTCCCCTCTGATTTTTCTTTTTACAGAAACAAATGTCATAAGGACACCATTTGCAATTTCCCCTGGTGGCAAAGACAACTTCTGGGCATCAAAGTCATTTTCTTACACATGGATTAGCATGACATTGTGTTTCTGATGCATTTGCAATAGATTTTAATGTGTGGTGGTTCTTTGTGTTGAAATGGTTGTCTCTTCACATTTGTGTGTCTAATTGTGACCTCGGTGACAGTTTCTGGGTCTCTTGCTGTGATAAACACTGGATCACAGAATGGACACAGCTTCTAATTTCCTGTTATCCTTGAAATTTCTAACAACTTTCAAATAAACAATGAATTCATTATTGCAGTAATCTGGTTCCCTGGTCTCAAGTATAACATATCCATTTAAATATTCCTATAAACTTGAAAGGGAGCCAGCAATGCTGTTTTCTGTCTCGGCTCATTAGTGACCTTGCTTGTTTATAGTTACAATTTAATTCCCACATAACTCATTTACAGTGCAACCGACTGTTAGTGCCCATACAGTTACTCAAGTTTGAAGTGTATGTGAGGTGTGACATCCAAGATTTAACGCCGTGATGTATAAATAGGTAGACTAGATTTCCTTAAGGCGAATGATTGAAAGTGTGCCCTTGCTACACTGACAGCGACTGGGAAAAATGCTGATTGACTTCTGTTAGAGCAAAATTAAATGTGGCAAATAGTAAGTGGGTGCACTATGCATACTACACAGCTTTTGGTGAAGATTATACGCTAAAGCATGCTTTGGACCTCTACAAATTCACAGAACCTAGGTAACCTAGATAAGGTGTTCACCTTTTAATTTGGCTGAAATGTATGATTAGTTTGCATTTCCAGCTCCAGATTTTAAATCTGTATCTCCTTGTTGATATAATACAGAAGAATAGATTAAACACATTTTCAATGGACTAAATCCATAAGCTTCTTACTGCTACATGCTACAGAGATAAGTAAGCTGCAGTAAATAACTGCCAGATGATATTACATGAGAAAAATCCAAGCACATGTTATTATTCCAGGCTGAGATATGCCCCAGTGAAGCAACTACATGTCAATTTGGTTAATTGTCGTGAATCCCACCTGTATACTAAGGTGCCTGACAAAAAATAGAGCTAACATTTACTAATACCAAATATTTTCTTTTCTAAACTTACTAAATTAATGTAAGCCTTGCTGTGGAATTCAAGTTGTCTGCAAAGCAGTATGTATATCCAGAGAAGACGACAGAAGCGTCATTGAAGCTTGCCAAACAACCATTTTTCATCTTGTAGAAATGAGGAGTACCCTCATGCACATGAGTATTCTCTTTTCATAGTAGTAATGATTTACTGAAGAAAAACTTTTTTCACATCATCCCTTCTTTCTGCATTTTTGTAAATTTTTGCCTACTTGTCAGTAGTAATTTGTGAGGCACAGCTTTGAGAAGAAATGTTACCCATCAGTTGGATTTTCTTGAAGTTTAACACTGAAGTGTACAATACCAACTCCTCAGAAATACAAAGAAGAAAAATCCTTAATTTTGCCCTGCCATAATTGACAGTTACTTTTAAGAGTAAGAATATGCAATATTTTCTCTAACAGAGCTTGGTTATTCTATTGTCTTCAACTGCGGGAAATTGTCTATCAGATAAGGAAATAAAATAATAATACCTTGAGACTCAGGAAATTAACTTTTGTATGCCTAAGCTCCATATATGATAACAGGAGAAAAGAGTGTTTGAGGAAAAACGGTGAAAGCAAATTTTTTACAAAGTGGTTTTGTATACAACTAGTGCCAGTTCTGTTTGTGAGTCTCTATAATCAACACTGCTTGGTGAGTGGATATGTTTTCAGGACAGCAAAATCAGGAAGAAGAAACCCCAACACCAACTAGCACTTTGTAACAACATTATGATAGTTTGTGTCTATCACATGTCAAAATATGACAGAATAAATGAATGTCAGATAACTACCATAGCCTGCAGCATTGCAGGATGGTGGGCTAATTGGTTCTTGTGGGAGAACCTGAAATGACTGGACAAAGACGTTTGTGGCCCATTGCTTATTATAACTTGGTTGTGTTTTACCCAATGTAGCTTAACATCACAATACCGATGAATTCCATTTCAACTCAGGAAGGGTGTTTCAGCTTGTTTGCCTTTAACCAGAAAAATCTCAAATTCAGAGTCTTTTCTTTAAACGTTTCAGAACTTGATGGCATTTCAGTTGATTATAAGAAAGGAATGATGAGAGCTAGGACAGCAGAAAAAGTATGTAGTGTCCAGTTGTGCAACACTTAGTTGCAGGATGTGTAAACAACAGACGAGAAAGCTGTTGGGAGAGTAAAATGCCCCAAATGACTCTGTTTAGAACATCTTGCCTCATTTCCAGATCTCTTAGCTTTTTTGCTTTCTAAAATACATGTTCAAAATGCATGAAGAATAGCTTCTGTTCTTGCTTTCATGGTCTTAGTGTACTATATACTACAGACATGAGCAAGCTGTGGTGAATAACAATAGGATGTGTTGCATGAGAAAAATGGAGGCACGTATCATTTTTCTTAGCAGAGGTATGAGGATAACTTCTGCTCTGTCTTCCATTGTCACAGAAAGCCCAGATATATTAGGCATGGATATAGTGCAGGAAGTCCAGAAAGCAGATTTGGAAGTATTGTTGTCATGATACTTATATTCTTTAACTTCTAGTATGAATCATTAAATTTAGGAATTTCACAAAATGGCAGAGGGATACAAGCTTAATAGGGGCTATTTCTGTTCTTAGGTTGCATTAGTATCTTCAGATAAATGGCATTACAAGTAGGAAGTAAAGGACAGACTTCATACCTAAAGAGGGAGTGTGTCCTTTGTTTCCTGACAGTGGACGCTGCTGTTAAATGTTAAGGGCTCCAAGGTGAATTGCCTTTCCTTCCAACCCGCTACGGCTGTATCTGACTCTATAAAAGGGGAAAGTTCCCCTCTAGACTCTCCTTTCCTTTTCAGATAGCTCAGCTATTAGCATTTTGGAGGACTGGAATTAACTAATTAATTTAGGTGTTGCCAATGAGTTCATCAGTTTTTAGGCTATAATGTCAGTGATAACTAATTGTTAGACAGCATTTGTGGCTATATCAGTATCTTTAATATTCATAATAGCAAACAAAATTAACCCAAGAATAGTTTAGGTTCATAAAATCTAGGGGCAAAATTTTCTTGAATTTTATAAGGAGCAGAAAGGACCTTCTATTTCTTAAGGATAGTTAAATACTGGAATCTTGAGGTTCTTCTACTAACTTTGCATTTGTATTATCTGGCATATGTTTCTTCTGCTCTTTGGTAAACTGCTTAGGGTTTGTGGGAAAGGGAGGAGGGGAAAAACTTCTAATACAAAGGCACACACCCTTCCACTTTTGAATCTCTTCAAGTCTCTTTGTATTCTGTGCAGCTGATGTCTTTGCTTTGGAAAATCCCTTTGTCAACTTTGTAGAGCATCTTTTGAAAAACGTTCTGTCTTTCCTGCGGCTCATTAAATGCTTTACTCTGTAGTAATCCTATTCTTGTTCAGGTTCAAAAAAAATCTGATGGAACTGTATTTGCAATCCAGATACATTCCTTGAATTTCCTCATTACTGATAAACAAACCCCCAAGTATAGAAATTTGTATAAAAAATTTGGTCTTACACCTCTGTAGCTATGGTACTAATCTAGCAGGATTTTTCTGCATCAATTACAGAAGGACAGAAAAGCAACATTGAAGTATTTCATGAAGAATCCACAACTTTTCAAAAAAGAGAGCAAAGTAAATACGCACATAGCTAAGTGATCTATTATACACCTGCTTGACACACAAATTATATCTAAATGGGAGATGAAATATGCTTGCATTTCCTCAGCATGTGGAAAGTATCTGACATTATCCAAGAACTTGTCTAAACTATTGCTGCTTCTAGTCTGCATTATTAGACCCTCTCATACCTGGCGTCTCTCTACAAGGTGTAATGCTGGTAGTATTAGCTCCAAATATAGCCTGTGAATATTCTGTACGCTGAATTCACACGCCTGAAGGAAAAGAAGTATGACCTTGCCGTTTGTAAACCTGTTGCTACATTTCTTATTAGTTTTTTTCTCTCATGGATACATATTGCAAACTTGGTCTTGTAAATAGTAATTTCTGTCCTGCCTTGTTTGCTTCTAAGTGGGTCTATATGGCCTTTACTATGCCCAAAAGCTTGGAGGGGTTGGGATTTTTTTTTTTTTTTTAAGACTTTAGTCTTTATTAGTCAACACAGAGTGGCTGAGACAGTTAAACTCTTTTTTCACTGAGAAACTCTCATTTTGTTAAGAAGTTTAAAGAAATCAGTATTGTTGTATTTGGTGTGATTTACAGTAAGTTTATCTAGGCTGTAAAATACACCTTTTCATTCTCTCTATTGCTGATGCTTTTTTTTTCCCCTTAATGGAAGATTAAAATTCTGATACTTTTCTCAATGCATATGAAACTCTAATTTGTGTAATCTGTTTTCCTCCATGTCACTCATGGTTTTTTGTTTTGTTTGTTTGTTTTTTAAATACAGGAAATGTCCTATCTAAAATGGCCCTGGATTAAACTAGGCTCCAGTCATACTAAAATGTAAACGAAGAGATAGTTTTTATTCCAAAGAGCTTTTCAGCAGCGTAGTACTTCTAAGTTGCATGATGCTAATCACTAAAGGAAAATCTCCTTCGGAATAAAAGGTCACCTGCTTTTTTCATGCTGTTGCTAGAATTTCCAAGTGGTCAAAAGATTACTAGGAAGCTCTAGCTGAGCGTGGCTCTGTTGCAGTCCTTTCTATAAATAATCTTAGGGTCCAAGAAACGAACAGTGCCTCTTAAGTCTCCAAGTGTTGCCACGTTGTGTTTTGCGTTTTTGAGGGTGGGGGTGCAAAGGTTCTCATTGTTAGAAATCAGGCAGAAAATCCCTCACTATCTAAGGACATTACTGAAAAACAAAAATCTAAATGAACACCCTGCCCAAATATGACCTTATTTTTCTCCACTTGAATTCCATTCATCCAGCTTGACAGGATTAGACTAAAAGAACCTTTTAACCTATGGAAATTACAAATGTTGAGTGTGATTTTTCTTTCTGCAGTATATAATGAGTTAAGGAGTTGCATTTTGACAGCTTTCTTTTCAAAGCATATGTCTGTGGTTTGGATTCAAAGAAAAAAAATATTCCAAAAGTTAATGACAGAGAAAATACTGGAGGTTTTTGTCTTTGGTAGACAGGGATGAATGAGTGACATCTAAAGTTCTGCCTTTGAGGGAATATGGATGGATGCTGTGAGGACCTTTTTGATGCTGATACTAACATGGTTTAGCATTTATTTATTTATTGTCTTGCTACAAATTTTACTCTGGATGTTTTTCCTTTTGTTTGAGCTTTGTTCCAACCTCCTCCCACGCTGCACCTTAAAGCCTTTTCAGTCCAGCCTCATGCTGTCTGTGCTCGCTTTCTTTCACTTTTTTTCTTCCTTCTTTATCACATCTGCCTGGGGAAATAATCCTCTCTGCCTCATCAAAAGAAGAATTATCATGTAGCTCCATCCTTTGTATTGCAGACTACCTGATTATATTATTTTTCTAGATTTTCTTTTCTATTAAAATAGTTTTTTGTTTACTTTGTGTCGCATGAAGCATTTTATTTTATCATGTTCAGAGAGGTTGTTTCTGATGGTCCTCCTTAGTCAGGAAGGATTCATTTACGTTGTGGTAAGATTCCTATAGTAGGAACCGCTGACAAACCAAAAGTAAATCTTGGAAGATGCTTTGTAAAAATGAAGGAAAAAAATTTCTTCTAGAGTTATTTTTCTATCATTTAAAATCTGAATGTCTGAATTTGCTTCAGAGTGGTGAAGAATATAATTCTTTAGTTACATAACATGTAATGGTCATATGTGTACAGTTGTCACATCTTTGTATGTATTGCAAATGCAGTTCCTGTGTCCTTAATTCTTGCAACAAGCAATGTGCTCATGTGCCTGTAGTTACAAGGCAAATAAAATTATATATTGTTAATTCCTATAATTGACAGACAAACTGATTTCTATGGCTATATTTAAGAGGGTTTATGACCTTTCAAAATAATATTTTAAATAATTGTGATCTCTGAGAGTTTGATTTCTAGAGATAAAACTATGTATTATAGTGGTGCTGCTCAAAACAATTTAGTTAAGCTTTTGAAAGAAACTTCACTATATACTTACAAATTAAAGGTGAAAGTTCTTGCTAAGTTAGCTTATTATACAAGATCTATGGATTTTAATCTTCACAACAATTTGAATGTAATGTAAGTTTTCATCTTTAGGGAGAAAACCCAACAGCCACCAACTGTCAGTTCTTCCACTTTGCCACCTGTAGCCCTGTCTATTAAACACCACCTTTTGAGAAGCGTGACTGAAAAACTGCAAATACAGGCCCCTGAGGCTGTGAAATAGGGAAATGTACTTGTGATAACTATTCCTTTCTTTACCCAGGTTTCAAAGCAAGTGGGCAAAAGCCTTATCCAGTGTCTAGCTGATCGGCATAAACACATCGGGTTTACTTCCTGGGGGAGCTGATTAATAGAACTTTATGTAATGGTTTGGTGGCTTGTTACATGCTGGGACTAGGTTTAAATTAAGTGGTAGATTGCTTCTTTTGGTGCACCATCGACAGCGTGTGTAAACACACACAAATACGTGTAGGAAAGCCACAGGATTTGGTGAAGGGACAGAACTGGCGAGCTTTGACTGGAACAAACACAAAAGAACAGAAAAATAGAAATTGTTGGAACACAAACTCATAGACTCAGGACCCCTCTCTAATTCATCTTCATTCAGAAGCTTATAAGAGACATCAGTCTTAGGCGGGCAAACAGGAGATGAAATATGTTCTCTTGCTGACCTGGGGGCAAAGGCAGGGCACATAGCTATGCATCTTCCCTTCTTTTTTGGTACACAGCTCCCTGTGTTTCTCTAAGTTGCTTTATTGTGAGTGCTTTTCAAAAGGGCCGGTTGTCATCTCTTTATTTTTGTCTTTTTTCTGACAATTTTGTCTCCCTTTAGGCAAGAGAAGGAAGTATTTTCTTTTAGCCTGAGCCAAACCTCTTGCCTTAGTTTTCTTGCCTTGAGTTACTAATTCTAACAAATGACTACAGTTGCTCTTTTGGTCAGTCTTGCCCTGGCCAGTTCATACTAGAAAGCAGAATAAATAAAACTTAGGCATTCCTATCAAGGTAGTATGTAGAACAAATAAATTGTACCGATTCCTGTCATAAGGCATTTGGGCTCAATATTCAGCAGACTACTTAAAAAACTGGATAACTTGTTTTTTATTAGACTTGTAGCAGTTTTACGTCCTGTTTTTCGCAAATATGTAGGAATTAAAAGCCTGATGAAAAAGCAGTTTGTGTAAATTCGTGTTACCTATAGTATCATTACTACCTACGCAAAGCTTAAATATTTGGCTTTTGAAATTGATTTTTGCAGACAAAGCAAAGGCTGCAGGATAAAGTTTGTTCTGGGATAATCTGCACACTGAAAAGTCATATGTTGCTCTGTCCTTATTATTTGCCTATAGGAAAGCTGTGAAGTTCACTTACAGGGTGCTTTCAAAGACACACAAGAGGGTGATACCAGATTTCCTTGAACGGCAGCTCTGAGTCTGCCCAACTCTCTGTACTTCTAATCCGTATCTATTAAGCTCCTTTAGAACCTCCACAGTGTGCAAGGTGCCTCTGAGGTTACTCTTTATTGAAGAACCTTAAAAAGAAATAGCTGGAGGGAAAAAAGTCATAAAGTTAATTCACAGTCCTAACTAGTCAGTAATCCTTCTCATTTTCTGATATCCACTTATAAAAGATGGAAGGGGAGTTCAGTTCCAAGGATCCAAGTTTTATAGCCTGTATGTGCAATAAGCTGGAAGAGCATTACTAGCAGCATGGCACATTGTGTTGAATGCTGTTATGGAGATTCTTTAAATAGGTTTTTGTGAAAAAAACCCTGCTCTGGTACGTGATTTATTAGAACAGTAAAGCTGGGAGTTTGCTCAGATTCGGTCTTCAGGCCACATTTATGAATTCTACACTACCCAAGAACTCCACATCTTTGGTAACTTTTGGCAGTGGGTAGTAATTGCTACGCATTAATACCTCAGCGGTTTCATAACTCCAACTGTGACCTGAAGCACCAAAAAAGAAAAAAGAATCTAATATGTGAGTTTTATATTGTCTGCACCGAAAGGGGAAAACTGTCCTACAAAAACAAAAAACCAAAAAAACCCCAGAGAGGTTATTCAGTGACTTCAATCTGAAGCAACAGTGTCAATCTTTTCCACTAATTTCCTTGCACTGACAATTTCAATATAAAGTGTAATGTTATTAAAATCAGTTAGGTTTTTTCCCTCCCTCTCCCTCCCTCTCCCTCCCTTTTCCTTTTATAGATTTATTTTTTTGTTACCAGAGACACTTTAGAGGATGTGCATATATAGACCTTATGAAATACCAAAGTGTTTCACTGTGGGAGTACAGTTTAAGGTCACTTCTTTGATAACATAAATAATTGAAGAGTTTCAGGGTGTCTGTGAATTGGTCTGTAAAAATCCATGGTCTGGTAAGAGTAGTTATAGTGAGAATGTGTGAAAATAATGTGAAGGCAGTAGAGATGGAAAAATGCTGTCCAGTTTTGTCCTGTTCTGCACATATAAACCTCTAGTAAGAAAGAAAAATACTTTCAGAATTGTTTTATCAAATGATCTACCAACATGCAATGACAGAGTTACTGTACTTATATGTGGAACTATATTCCAAACTTCTAAACTTGCATGCATCCCTAGTTTTGCTGATGATCATTTTCTATTTGTCCCGATTTGTGCACATTATGTTTACCAATCTTTGATGTCATTCATTAATAATCCCAGATTACAAAAAGATATGTGGACAGTGTGTGTAGATTGTACATATTTGTGTGTGTCTGAGAGAGAGATAATTGCTTACCTGTAATTGCTGTTCTCTGAAAATATATAGCAGCAGTAGGGTTCTTGCATAAAACCTCCCTGTTAAAAGCAGAACTTCCATAATTTTAAGTTCAGAGATGTTGGCAGTGGTGTTTATTCTGTTGTGTATTTGCAAAATGGTTTTCTGTTCTAACAAACAGCCATCAGACAGGGAATTGGATGCTATCGATTGGCGTGCCACACTGAGTGTGTTTGCATTCACCCCCCTACATACTGTGTATATATAGATTTGCCATAAGTTTATTTTCAAAAGTTAATACAAAGTAATTAAGTACCTTCCTGGAATCATTACCTGTGCATACTTTAGCACAAAGGCATCACAGTCGTCAGAGTTAAGCACCTAGAAATTGGCCTCTGCTTCCTAACTACTGGCACAGACATTTGCATGCTTTCTGTTCTTTCATTGGGGTGCGTGAGAGAAGTCAATTGAACTGACTAAAGTTGGTTTATTTGGTCCTTTGACACTGATGGAAGAATTAGAGTACCTGAATTACTGATGAACTGAAATGTAAAATAAATGCAACAACACTGTTATGTTTGCATCTTCTTGGACATAATACATAGTTTTGGTAAGGATGTATCTTTTAGGAGTACTTCAGTCTATGTTTTTCTTAGACATTTAGGACGAAGAAAGATTCAAAAGTAATTGTAGGATAATTCCCAGAGAAAGGGACTTTCATTCTGTATATGTATGACTAATGAATCTTCATTTTACAATTTTGCTCAAAGATTCAATGATTATTACATAGCAATTATACCATTAGAAATTTACAGAATGCGAGTTAAGATTTTAGCATTAACTACAGAATGTAAATAAGAAAATGCAGCTTCATTCACTAATAAAGTGCCCTAATCAGTGTACTCATTTCCTGCTCTTTTGAGTCTTCTGCTTATTTCAGGGGAAATGAATCATTGATTTACATATCTGATGCAGTTCTCTTTAAGTATATTTGATTCTTTTAGTTCAGTTTGGAAACTTGCCTTATTTTCAGACCTAGTTTTAGCATTGTATAAGGTATAAGATCTAAGGTTTCAAACCTTAACTTTTTTAATAGGGTCATCTGTTGTACCAAGGGGATTAATAGTTTGACTTTAAATACCACATGAGAAATAGCTGGAAATCGTATTTATATATGTTTGGGAATTGTGTCAATGTTACTTTTTGTAGAGAGATTGGATGAGATTTTGTTTTATTTAAAGGTTTACAAGGATATATTTTCAAGGAAAGAAAATCTAGTACTATTTGCATTCTTTGCAAGCAGATGGCAACTATGGGATTACTTACGTATCTGAGCTAAAATTGCTTAAAATACTTTGCTTGATCAGGGCCTAAAAAGGTAGCTTTTAGGTAAGAATCTATACCCTTGCAGGATAAATTTTACAACATAATAGGTTTGCATGTTTGTCTCCCCAGCAGTCAGTATTCACAACAAAACCACTCCAGGTAATGCATTCCTTTTAGTCTCCCTGGCCTTAAATATAGCTGGTACTGCCATTCCAATGTGAAGAATTACTTTTATTATCTTTCTAATCTTAATTTGTTACCTGCAGAGTAACACTGAATACAGCTGACATCCTCAGGTTTAGAAATAAAGGTTGTGCTGCAGCTGTATATAGGAGGCTTGATTTTTATTTTACTGGAGTTTTCTATGTCTTTAGAACTCTTGGAATACAGAAAGAATGTTGAGGGGTTTTTTTATTCTAGTAGCTTTTTATGTGCTTTTTGTCTTGTTCAGACTGTATTTTATGTATTATGTCTGTCTTCTGAGTTTTAGCTTTCAAAGTATTCATCTAAAATCTTTCCACTCTGTTTTTAACCAAAAGCTTCGAATGCTGCCTCCCCCGCTCACTGATAGTGCAATTTACTGTAAAGGTGTGTTTGTCAGTCTGTTGCATTCACCTACAGGTGTTTAACTTATGGTGGTTAAACACACACCATACAGTGGTAAAGTGTGAGCTTGTCATTGTTCCTCTCGTGCTTCCATTCTTCTCTCTCTTTTTTTGGCCTAATGTCACCCCCATTTACCTCACTGGCAGGAGGATTCTGCCCCAAGAGAACCATCCACTTTAGGATGACAGTGAAAGACACCCAGTATAAAGCGAGTGTGGAAAAAACAGCATAGTTTGATGAGTGCGCCTCAGGTTTTAATCTTTGCTCAGGTTACGCCTGGACCATCACTAACCAATAAAGAGATCAAGGACCCATGTCCACTGAGGACAGTCTACTGCTTTTATAGGAAAATATTGCACAAAGGGGAAATATGTCTAACATTGTGAAATATTATCCAAAGCCATGGTGGATATGAAAGAAGCTGTGTTTACAAACAGTTCATTTTTTAGCTTATCTGCCACTGCTGTCACAAAAAAGCATCCCTTTTTACCTTACCTTTTTTACCTTTTTACCTTAAGACTATGAAAAGCACTTTATTGTTAGTTGGGTTGTTCAGAAAATAACCACAGCATGTTGGTGGCACTACAGCTGGATTCATTTCTGTTTATCCCTTCAGAGTCTCCACTGTTTTGCTAACACAGTTTTTCCTCAGTACCCTATTGAGATTATGGTGTGTGAGCTCAGGTACCAGTACATACCTTTTTCCCCCCTTTCTTTTACTCATCTGTCCTGTAACATCTTTCTATTCTGCTTTGTGAGACAGTGTTATCTTCCCACTCTGGTTTTGAGTAGAATCTGTTCAAGAGTATCAAGGCAAGATGCTGCTGTGTCTGACTGAAATGCTGCATGCCACTGTCTGTCCATTTGATGCTTAATTCAAAAAGATGGCTTAGTCATCACTTATTGGATATAATTTTAATTCTTATTTAAGATAAAGTATTTGTAAATTTGTTAACTGAAATAACTGACAGATTTTACCATAGTTAGTACAGGGATACAAAGGAGATAATTTGAGAATGGTCATGTGTAGCAAGATGGATCCAAGCATTTGAAGATGGTGTTTGACTAAAAGACTCGATCAGTTCCTAGATCAGGTTTCTTAGACCTGGAAAATGCAAGATATAACTCTTAGATATCGATGGAGTTATTACTCCTTTAATACTGCATAGGGCTTGTAAAGCTGGCAACATTTTTCCTCCACACTGTTACAAATTGGACAAGGAATTGGAATGTGACCACATTAAACATTATGGAGAAGGGATTAACTTAAAAGTCTGTACTGCTGATAGGAATCCCGGGAGCAAGAGATTATATCCTGCCTCAACTCAGTATTTCGTATATAGACTTTATAGTTCCCTGTGTTTTTTAGTAAATTAGATCAGGGAGTTGTTTGCTTTATTTACTCAATGGTAAACTGGCTTGCTCCCTTCTCCATTTTATATTGCTGTCATTTATTGTGGATGGTTCTCCAGTGCTAAATGAAATGAAAGCATAATAATTCTTCACAACATCTAGTTTGTTTTCTCTTGCACCTGCTGAGCAAGACTGTCTAGATCTGTTTTTGTTATTGCTGGTTATGCTTTTCTCTTTCTTCATTAAATAATTATTTATGTTCAAGCAGGCTTTTGTTTTTCTTTTGATACAGTGTAATTTCCTCTGCATAGAAAGACCATTAAAAAGGTAATTGAAATTACATGATGGAGGAACATGCAGAATATGGTGGATTGACTGCAGGTGATAGTGAGCAGAGATGTAAGATATTTATATGCTAAAGCAGGATCCGAAGTGCCACATTCCTGTGTAAGACTGCATTGGAACAGAGAAGAGGAGGAGAGATCCTGAGTTATAGCCTGTGATGAGCAGTTATTTGTAAGTTTAATCCTGTTGACTGGAGAACGTTTTTCTTCTGTAGGATTATATACTACAGGATTGTCTTCCCTGCAGTATTTGCTCAAATTAACTCTTGTTTAGTCAGCCTTGCTTTGTTGAAAACTGTCACATCTTTTAAAATGACACTTAGAATAACAGAATGGTAGGATATACAACACACGATGTTTTGCTGGAAGCAGAAATTAGAAGACAACTCTTCCTGACATTACTAAGTTTAGTTTGAATAGCACTTGATCCATGTTCCTGACAGGTCAGCTGACTGGTGTTTGAAGTACCACTAAAAGCAAGCTAGAGACTTGTTTTGTGCACGAAAAGGTCAGATACACCTTGTATTCAACTGCACTGAAAAGGAGATAAGAGTATGTAGGGCATAGTTTGGCCCACCTCACTGCAGGGCTTTGAATCTGGAAAGCAGAGCAATACTCATCAGAATGATTTACTTTTGTTTCTGTAGTTGACTCTTCCTTCTCAAAAGTAATAGCCTGAAGCAAAAAATTCTGGAAGAGACCAATGAATATTTGACAAGCTATTCATGAGCGTGAGGGAAAGATGCCTTTTTGCTGCTGCCTCATCATTTGCCAAAGTGTCATTTTTGGAAGTGGTATAGGACTTAGCAGTTCTATGGCTCATAAGTATATAGATCAAAGAGAAGCACAACCTGGAGGGCCTTGCCCCATATATGGAGGTTTTATCTCATGCAGGTTTCAATCTGCAGACTGTCATAGCCAAAGTTGTGCTGCAGCCATCAAAACCAAGTCCTTTACTAGTAAAGAAGAAATGGGCAGATGGCAAGTGCAGTAGCGAAGGGACAAGCTGATGCCTCTGGCCAGCTATTACATACAGTGAAGCCTCATCTTTAGCGCTGTGCTTCCTCAGAGATCTCTATATATAATACAGACCAAGGCAATATGTGCATATATAGGTATGTTTCATTAAGCCATATCCTGCTTTGTGAAGATCTTGACATATCTCACAAGAATACAGGGTGTACTGATAGAAATAGCTCCCCACACAAACAGTCCAAGGTAAAGAAGGACTTTTCACCATTATTTTTTATTATGTTAGTCTTTACGGATAAGCAGACTGTCTTCACAGTATAGCTGTAACCAGCAAAACTAAATTAGACTTTGAAATTGAGAGACATTTCTTCGGCATCTTAAGATGTAATCAATGAGACGATTGCACCTCAGTACCTTCATTCATTAGGAGTATTCAGCCTGGACCCAGCATGTGAAGGTCTTTGCCAGCAGCGGTCCTCAGCTACTGCGAATAAAATTTGATTAACTGCCCTTAGACACTGATTACAGTGTTCATTATCAGCAAAGTAGTGTAAACAGAAAAGATGTTAAGGTCTTGAGAGTGAGTTTCTGAAATGGGTAGCTAAGTAAGTGCTAGCAGTTGTAAAGAAAGAATAGTTGGCAATTTCTATAAGGTAAGCGTAGAGGCTGGATCTGTTGCTCAGTGCATACCCAAAAGCAGCACTTCAGACAGTTTCTCCTTAGAGTCCTTGATCCCAATTATTTATCTGTATAACTATTTGTCTATACGTCTGTACTTCTCATGAGGAATAAGCTTGTTGTTATTCCTCCTGAAGGTAAGAAATTATATGATATGATATTACTGTAATGAAAGGTTTCACTGTCATAGAAGACAGAAAATCAAGCTGAGAAACCTACTGAGATTTCAATGCAGAGAGAAGCTGCATCGCTTTATGAGATACATTGATCACTTCACATACAATAAGCTTTTGGATTACATTTGCAGAAGTGTTTAATACGCTGTATATACTGATTATCCATTAGGAAACAGTAGCAAAGCATTCGAACTTACAGCTGAACAAACATATTCGTGTTGAAGAGTGGACAGAAACAAGGAGTTTTCGTTAAATATCTCTGGAAACAACTATTAGTGTTGCTCTGTAATGCGGACACGAAGATGTGTGGTAAGGGCCTTTTAAATGAGAAAGTAACTTTGTTATCTCAGTTCTGACACTTCTAAAGTCCATAACCTCTCTGTTCTTTTGGTTTGAGTTTTTCATAGGAGTGTTGAAAATAGAGGTAAACTTATAGGTGGGATAGAGAAGGGATGTTTATAATCACCAAAGAGAAGCTAATAGAAAATCTATACAGATTGAGACTTACACTCATCTATACAACTACAGACTCATCTCTTCGGCTGCTGAAAACATGCAGACCAGTACTCCATGTCCAAGCTTAGTAAACAGGAGAAAAGCAAGCCCATGTGTACACACTCGCAGCATATAAAGTGAAAGGTGCAGTTCATTGCTGGCTCTGTGCCTTGTAGTGTAGATGAATAAAAATGCATCGGCGTCATTGTTCTACGGTGAATAATACACAGTAAAAGGACGTAAGAATAGGACTGAAAACTTCCAGCAGCCAGTTGATTTTCCTGCATCCTACAATATTTGCATACTGTAAAATAATATATGAAGTGATATAACTAACCAACAAGGTGAAGAAATTATTAAAATGTATGTAACATTAGACTAGAAACCTGTGTAATTTTTTTACAGTAGTTTGCATGGTGTACGTTAATTATTTAGCAGGGTGAGTTCCCTAAAATATGTCTAACAGAAATACTTGAGTAAAAATGCTTGAATAAAGAGATGCCAAAGACAAAGAAAGGAGGAACAAAGGCAAGCATTTTCAAGAAAGAAAAAGTATATTAAAATGTATATTCAAGTATACGCTTTACGTATAGGGAAGCAGTGGTATAGCTGAAGTAGCGTTACATTTCAACTGGTTTCAAATCTAAACTGTAAGCATTTTTTAACAATACTGTCATTTTAATGGTATAGGCTGTGCTTTTTAAATGTTTTCCAGCAAGCCCTTCAAAATATATTATTGCAAAATGTGTTCTAAGCATATTTTTGATAGAAAGAAGTAAAAGCAGGCCCCATGTTTTTCCCAAAGCATGTTTGAAAAAAACACATAACGCACATTTTAGCCTTTCTACAGAAATCCGGGAGATGTAATTGCAAAATTGATATAGACAATATCTTGTTCCACATACAGAGTTGTTCACTACTACTGAACCAAGCACTTTGAAATACATCATTATCCTGGTGATTCTGTTGTTTCTCAGTCTGATATCTTATTTGTTTAACACATGCTTTTTTGGTGTCATTCTGAATGACTTTTTACTCCCAAAAGCAGGATTTCTAATACCCCTTCTTCCAGTAAATGAATGCTCTACTTCCTCAGAGAGCAGTAACAAAAAGACAATATATGCTTTCATATGGATTTCTGATAACTCCATTCTGTAGTGCCTGGCTTCATTTTCTTTCATTATGGTATTCATCAGAGCTGTGTGAAACTGTTCAAAATGTTTCTTTGAAATTTTTTCCCCACAAAACTGTTTGCTATTTCATGCAATTTTGCCTCCCCTCAGATCCACTTTTCGATAAAATTTGACAAAATTGCCTTCTTTTTTTTACATCAAAATACAAAAATGGCACAATCAAATTCTTTATCTTGGCTTGGATTGAACAGTTGGTGGTCTACGGGGAAGGGGACCTTTCTACTGGTAATGTGCCAATTTAAATATATAAAACCATAACATTTCTTAATAACGTAGAGTTCCTTTGTCTTCCTGCATATCTTTTAAAATAGTAAATATTTTTTGCCTCTTTAGGGAAATGTTGTGATGTTTTAATATATCACTATATGGTCGCACTTTTTGCTCAGTTTCAGAATATCTAGTTCCACATATTTTATATAGGATACTAAATTGTAGTCCAGTCTGGTCATATTTCAAGTCCAAGAAGGCATATGGCTTATTTCCTACTTAAAGGCCTTTCCAAGAAATCATGCTACTAAATAATGAACATGCACACATCACACATTGCAGAGGAGCTCTGTAATATTTATTTTTTCTGACTCCTTTGCTCGACTCTGTGTTATTCTCTCTGGTTTCCTGTTAATTCTTTCTGTCCTGATAGTGAGGGAAGTCTTGTCAACATACCTGAAAAATTGTTTCTCATCTGCCAGTTCTCACTGTCTGTAATGTGTCTTAATATTCCTCTTCTAAGCTTAAATGTTTTCATTTCATTTAAATGTTTACAAGTGATGTAAAATGTTAGCCAAATGTTCAAGTAGGATGAATCCTGGATCTAAAGTGACCACTTCAGGTAGTTTATCACATGCTAAAACCAATTTTGAACAGAATCAGATGGGAGATAGAACTAGGTCCAAGGGAATGGATTGATCAACTGAGCTCTCGAACTTGATTATAAAGCTGAACAAACTCAGAGTTCAAACATTAAATCTAAGGTTATGAATAAACTTTGATTGCAGAAGAGGGGTAGAAGAATCTGGAAAGTTGGGCAGTCTTTAATTTGGCTCTCTAAGTCAGAACTGTAGTTTATCAATAATTCTTACCAGGCACTTATCCTGTGATGGTAATTTTTAACATTGTCGTCTTAGTGTTATCTTTTACATACTGGTTTTTAGGAGTATCCTTGTCTGTCAGCTGTTTAATGAACACACTGCCAGATACCAGGATATGTCTGTTTCCTTTCCCATTCAGTATACTAGCAAATGTAGTGTTAAATAACATCTGACACCAGAGTTTTTAACCGAAATATTGTAAATTCATGTGGCTTCAAAGTCTACCACAGATGAGTAGAATGTGTGTTTTGAATGTAATTACAGGGCTTTACTATGGAAAAGGACAAAGAGGATGTGAACTTTTCTTAGCAGTAAAAGCTTCTGAAGAGGCAATATTTGCTGCAGATGTTTAGTTAATTTACAAATTATTTTGAGTCAGATTTACTGAAATAGATGGATACAGTTTTTTGCCTCAACAGATCCATCAATCAGAAGCTAAAAGATGATCTGGTTTACGGCTCTTTTGTATGTACAAAGTGTCGGAAAATGTATCCCCTTTTTTAAAGGGAACTGTTTCATAGGAATCACATGTATCCCTATTCTGAAAACCTAAGGAGAAAAGTACTTCAGGTAGAATAAGAACTAGATTTGACCGTGTCCCATCCTTTAACACATTGGAGTTTTCCAGCATCACCATATAGTTCTTGATGCCTTTCACTTCCAGGTTCTGCAGAGGGGTCGTGAGCAGCCGGTAAGTCACAGAAGCTGCTCTAACCGTCAGCCTGCTTGTTACAGATTGAGTAAGTTTGAGAGATGTTTATCCATCCCTACTGTATGTTAATGTGAGTTACCTTCTTTTAAACCTTGTTTTTAAAAGGGATTTGTTAGGGAGCAGAGAGTAAGGCTGCTTATTTGCCATTTGTGTTTGTTGTGTCAGGTAGATCCTGGGGATTAACTGAATATCTGTACCTAGAGAAGGTTTAGAGAGCAGGGTAGGGTGTGAAGTAAGAACAGAGACTTGGAGGTACAGCTTTGATAAGAGCAGGAAGCAGGCACACGAGTTAATGAGAATAAGAAAAGATTCTTTACTGCAGGGGTTGGGCAAGGTTTGTTTGCAATGCAGAAAGACAGTGAAAAGCTCCTAAATAAAGCAAGACTGAAAGAAAAGATCTACCCTGTTGTGACATTGAGAGGAAGGAGAGTTCTGTACAAGTCCTTTCAACTTCCTTTTGCTTTTAAAATTTAAGTCAGAATAGAGCAGCCTGTTATGTTTGAAACTGTTAAAAGGACAACCCTTGCTTTATTCCTGCTATTCTGCTATTCTGACACCATTTCAAAGAGTTTGTGGAATCATAGACTGGTTGACGTTGGAAGGAACCCCTAGAAGTCATCTAGCCCAAACGCCTGCTCAGAGCAGGTTGCCAGGGCTGCATCCAGTTTAGTTTTTACTATCTGCAGGAATGGAGACTCCACAACATTTCTGGGCAAGCTGTTCCAGGGTTTGACCACCCTCATAGTGAAAAAGGGGTTTTTGTGTGTTTAAATGTAATTTCTTGTATTTCAATCTGTGCCTATTTTCTCTCATCCTTCCACTGGATACCCCTAAGAAGAGCCTGGCTCTATTTTGTACCCTGAGCCTTCTCTTCTCCAAGCTGAAAAATCACATTTCTCGTCAACCTCTCCCTATATGTCAGGCTCTCAGGTGCTTTGGGTTATTCCTCCCCAAGGGCAAGACTTGGGCTGAGCTTCATGAGATGCTTGGTAGCCTGTTTCTCCTGTCTGTCAGGGTACTTCTGAATGGCAGCACAACCCAGCTGCTCCTCGCAGTTTTGTATCATTGCCAAACTTCCTGAGGATGCACTCTGTCCTATCATCCTTGTCATTAATGGAGATGTTGAACATCATTGGACCCAGTGTTGACCTCTTGTGTATTCCACTAGTGACTGGCATCCAGGGGGATTTTATGCTGCTTATCACAAGCCTTTGAGCACAGCAGTTCAGCCAGTTTTTAATACGCCTCACTGTCTCCTTATCTAGCCTGTACTTCATCAGTTTGTTAACAAGGATGTTGTGAGAGACAGTGTCGAAAACCTTCCTGAAGTCGAGAGAACAATGTCTACTGGTCTCCCCTTGTCTGTACTTAGGAAATAGGCTGTATGCTAAAGGTTACATTGCAGAGAAATCTCAAGTTCCTCCTGTGACCTAGGAAATAACTATCTCAAATCTTGAGTATCACATTGGATTTATTCATCAGTCATTTCTTTTCTCCCATGAATGAATTTTATCTGGCTAACGAATGTTGGTGTTATGTTTGTTTATTGAAATTGGTTCATTTTTCCCATGCAATGTTGATATTTAAAACCAAGGACTGACACGTAAATGTCTGGCTTAAGCCAGCCTTAAATGTTTTTACAGTCTAACTGATGTATGTACAACGTATGTGCAAACTTGAGGCATTTTTAAGAAAAATTGAAAAAGGGGGTTGAGTACTGCATGCAGTTCATACCAATTTAAGTAGAAATTCTATGTACTAAATAAAGATGAAAGGCCAGATGAAAGTGAAATGGGCTGCTTTCTATACTTATGTACCATACTTATGTCTGCACTTCTCTTTTTTTCCCGTCTGTATTTTTTGTTCAGTTGCACATGAGAACAGTGTGATTGTAGCAGTGTTTTACTGTTTCATTTAACCCTGAACACTTGTATTCTACATGATCAGTACCCACAAGTTTTCTGCTCCATAGTTACAATATATTCTAGCCTTAAATTTTGTATCTTGCTGAGGTTACCGTTACTGTGTTTTCTGGTGTACAAACTGCACATTTGTCTCAGAAAAGGATGCCTGAGACCTAAGGCTGCATTTTAAATACTGAACCTACACACCATCAGCAGCTTTCCTGCTGATACCGCTGTGCCACTGGCAGTATCGGAGGCAGCAGTCGTGAAAGCAGCAGGAGCAATGGCAGCAGCAGGTGTGTGATGAACACAGTGCTGCATCTTTACACAAGAGCAACTGGTAAATTTATAGACTTATGAAGTCTTGTCTGTTTATAGGCGGGCTCCAAAGTAGGCTAAGAATCGAACTGTCTTGCTTTCCCCAAAAAAGTGCTACTTAAGTTTGTAAGTGCAATGATAGTTGCAAAAGGGGAAGAAAGACAATGGACAGGCATGAAAAATTTGCAGAAGGCACTGGAAGTCAGTTTGTGTGTGGAGCTGGAAGGCTGTCTTTAACTGTGCAGTAAACGTGACAAGCCCTTTTAATAACCACTTTAGTTGTATGACTATTGAGTCTTTTAATAATTTTCATGGTACTTGCTACAGAAAACTAGAGTTTCACTTTCAGCTGAACCAGAAAGATTTTGCAGCCTTCAGACGTGACATAAAAATTGAGATAATGCCATGTACATGCTTTTACAACACTAGAGAAAATAGGCTTCATAAGAAAGTAATCAAAACCGAAAAGAATTTTTATCAGGTATTTTGCAAATATTGTCTCTCTTAATCATATCCCAGGCCCTGCTGCGCCAAACCTAACAGTCTCCTTCAGTTGAAAATTGGGCATCTGATGTTTTACCCTTAGTCTCATACAGCAATCAACATGGTGTTATGAAACATGTATCTTAAACTGTGCTGAGACCAAAGCACACACATTCAGTTTGTATTTAACTTTTAGGTGTACAAATACAGAATTGATGTGTTAAGCACCCTTTGCATTGTGTAAAATATAATTGAAGTTATTGATGACTATTTTAATGTTGCTTTAATGCATTATTAAAAGAAAAATGTTAAATAACATTTTGGATCATATTTAGTATTGTATAATGCAAAGTCAGATACTTACCTGAAGTTTACTTACAGGTTTTATTTGGATATAGGTGCTCACAAGCCTAAGTGTTGTGCTATGTGTTTCTCAACTTTTTAATTTCAGTGCATTCTTTTAAGCTAAAAAGTAAAGCAGTTTAAAATTACGTTCTGTTTGTTTAGGCAGTAGCGAGGCAGTAGAAAATGCACATCAGAATGAGTGTGGTTTTCTTTAACTTGTAGAAGGGGAAGTGATCATGCCCCTGTACTCGGCAGTGGTGAGGCTGCACCTCGAATACAGTGTTCAGTTTTGGGCCCCTCACTACAAAAAAGACATTGAGGTGCTGGAGCGTGTCCAGAGAAGGGCAACGAGGCTGTTGAAGGGTCTGGAGCACAAGTGTTAGGAGGAGTGGCTGAGGGAACTGGGGTTGTTTAGTCTGGAGAAGAGGAGGCTGAGGGGAGACCTTATCGCTCTCTACAACTACCTGAAAGGGGGTTGTGGCGACGAGGGTGTTGGTCTCTTCTCCCAAGTAACCAGTGATAGGATGAGAGGAAATGGCCTCAAGTTGCGCCAGGGGAGGTTTAGATTGGATATTAGGAAAAATTTCTTTACTGGAAGAGTGGTCAAACATTGGAACAGGCTGCCCTGGGAGGTGGTGGAGTCGCCATCTCTGGAAGTGTTCAAAAAACATGTGGATGTGGTACTGCAGGATATGGTTTAGGGGACATGGTGGTGTTGGGTTGATGGTTGGACTTGATGATCTTGAAGGTCCTTTCCAACCTCAATGATTCTGTGATATCAGTAGGTATTAAGAAGCCATTGTATGCTTATGTTTAAAAATAAAATATGCTAGTCAATTCTATCTGAGTATTATTAAACCTCTGATTTAACATTTTAGCAAAACATATTTTTATCAATAAATATACTTTTAACTTGCATTTTGCAGATATCTGCAGTTGTCTTTGGTTGATGTTCCTGAGGAAGAAAGGATATTGTAATCAGTCTGTGTCTCTGCCTGTGGGCCTATAACTGTAGTGTTTTGGCCAGTTGTAAACAAAGTTAGTAGGGAAGTAATGTCTCAAAGATAGGAAATCTCACAAGCTTTTGAAACCTGAACGTGTGTTGTAGTGTAAATTCTGGGGAGGTCTTATTGTCACAAAATAAGATTGAAGAACCTCAAATCTTCATTGCCTGAGGACTTGCAGGCCAAACCCTTGCACATTTTAAATGAACACTGATGTACTGTCCTCAGGAGGTTTCAGTAAATGCAGCGAATGGGTGGAGTAAGGTGGAATTCTCAAAAGACTTTCAGCTTTGAGAAACAGCATGTGGAATCATCAGGGCCACCAAGTAGCTAGGGGAAGGTATGGATAGGCAAGTGGTGCAAAGGATGCGTGTTATTTTTGTTTGGTTGTTTTCTTATGAGGCAAGGAAAAATAATATGCCCTTACTCTGTTAGAGGAAAGATGGAGACTTACCAGTCTGGGCAAGAAATTTGCATTAAAGAACAAAAGGGGACATGTTACTGAGGCTGATAAAAGGAGTAGATAGGAAGCATGTCTCTGCTTTGTGGTCTGTGGTGAAAGAGGACAAGGATAGAAGAATAACAGGGAAAAAGCCTGTGAGGTTCTCCTGATAATGTGTGGGATGGAAGGGAAAATGGTGTTAGGTATTGTGAGGATGTCAAAGGTTGAATAATAGAATTGGGGCAGTTGGCACAGAATTAAAGTGGTGTGAAAAATTAGAATGGCACAATACACTTTGAAATAGAGCAGTACATGTTCATTCTGCTTGTTGAATTGAAAAGATTTGCTGTTGATTCCCTATATCATATATTAGACGACAAATATGTCAATATTACATTGTAAGAATTTAAGATTAGAAAGACAACACAAAACCAAATAATTCTAATGAGACTTTCATTAGGAAGGCACATTAGGAAAAAAATATTTTTATAAAGAACATAATGTGTCTACTTCAGAATACTGTTGAAGTTTTTCGATAATAAAATGTTGGATGACTTAACATTTGAAATCAAAACTATGTTAAGCTTTTAGATTACTCTTGCCTTTAGGGCCTTTGTTACTTATTTAATCCCAAAATTACCCATGATTGACACAAACTTGGCATCCTATCATTCTGTAGTTCAAAACTGCAGATGCTGGAAATAGGGCTATTTACACAGAGGAAGTGAATTGCCCATAATTTTACAATTTCCTGCTTGGATATCACAGATTGTGTCCCATATCTGGGCCTTGGCAGGTAGGAGTGTGAGGTTGGAATAAGTCTGGTTGCTAGGAGCTGCTGTTATAAAAGCGGATGAAAGGACTTATTGTGCCATCATCACGACCCAATTAAGCTTTTTACTACTTCTAAGAAATCATCCTTCGTTTCTTTGTAAATCAAATAAATCTTTGGCCCTTAGACAAGACCTACTTTTCATTGCAGAATCACTATGATTAAATGTTGCTTTTACCTGTGAGAGACAGACACGCATGCATTTTGTTTGCACCTACTTGCCATAGCTTTTCTGTGGAGTCCATTGCTCTGTGTCTCGATGAACATGAAAAAACAAAGAATGAAAACAGAAAATAATAGAAACAGTGTTTTGGGTTTACCTAGAGTTTGCAGAGCTAGAGGGAAGTACTGGAGCACTGCACAGCTGACACAGGTACCTAACACTAAATTACACAGGACTTCCCAAGACAAATAGCTGAGGAGGAGGAAGCACCTATGGGATTTAATACCAGTCCTCTTTAGCAATGTACACAGGTTGCCTTGCAGCATTATTCTCTTTCTGTTTACCCATCCCCAGTTGCTGTTGTTCCTGATGAAATAGTTCTTTAATTAGAATTTGTGGATGCTTGAAATCTAAGGGCAGTTAGAAAACAGCAAGAAACAGCTCAAAGTGCTAAAGCTTTGTCTGGGCTGTTACTCTTTCATGCTTTGTTTCGTTTTTACTGATGCTGTATTCCTTTGAATGCTTTTAATGTCTCGCACGTAAACAACAGAACAAGTTCTGGCCTAGCAGCACAACTTTTTTGTCATTTCAATAAAATGTGCATTAATGAGGATCCGTTCCTAAGTGCTTTTTTAATTTAGTAAGCATTTTATGAATGTTCCGTTTTGCACTTGAAAACAAACTCATAAGACCTGTGACTACATTTAAATGTTTGTACTCTTAGTATGCCTGTGCCGCCGCCTTATATACTTGCCTTCTTTTTGCGTAATACCCGAGTAGTTGATTTCTATTTCGATTATTTGTAAAGCAACTCTGTTAAAAGCTTTTAGAAGGTTTAGTTGACTGGATTTCTGTTTTGTTTCCATAATAGTTGTTTTATTCAATGCCACTGGAATTAATTTATGGGGATTTTCCTTCATAGTGTTTTGTTACACCATGTCCCATTCTGAGCAATTTCAACTTCTGGTTGTTTATTAAAACACAGCCAAGAAGAATGAGTGAGATTTGAGAATAGCAGCATTTTCTGAACTATATTTCATCTACCAATCTAATTTTATGTGAGTGTAGCCAAGTCATCTTGAACTATGCTAGCCACCTTCTGTAACTAGTACTTCTCCTTTGTGGAATATATTTCAGCGTAGCCTTTCCCACTGTAATTGACTGTACAGCTTCTTGCTCTTCTCCTCACCTGACTCCATTTCCTGAAGGAGGGCTGCATGTCTGTATGATACTCTCCCTTTGCCTTTTGACCACAGTTGTAGGAAAAGCAGTGAAAAAATTTCATCACCCCTTCAACACAAGGGAGAAAGGGAAAAGTTACTTTTTCTGGCTTATAAAATGATGTGACCCTTCAGCTGAAGTAGACAGTATTTCTCTTATGGGAAATAGCACTTAAGCATGATTTCTTCTGAAAAATGAGCCATGTTCCATTGGCACCAACAGCAAATCTCCTCAACTCATACCAAAAAATGAACAAAACATGCCTTCCGAATCAAACACCACAACAAAACCCTAAATTTTTTGTAAGCCTGGGAACTGAAAGTCAATCTAGGTTAGTTCCTGAGACATGCCATTAATGATTTTATGCCTTCAGTTACACTTAGATGTAATCTCAGAGTCTTCGGTGAGATTATAAACCTAAATTACAGTTCTTTGTGAAACTGAAACATAGATGAGCATAAGAATTAAAGGCAAAGCCCAACTACTATTTGCTTTTGCATGGGTGGGTCGGTTATGGATGTGGAAAGAGCATTAAAAAGGTTTTTCTAAGACCCTGAGGGTTATGTCAGAATGTGAAGACTTGGGGTTGTTTTTTCAAGAGTTATTTTTAACCTGGCTCAGTTTGCAATCTGTTTCACAGCACATTCCCATGAGTATTTTTCTATGAAAAACTGAGGAAGAAGCATGTTGTAGCCATGGGGTGAGAATGAGTGGTGAGAATAGGGGCCATTGCTGTGTGTTGGTGTCACTTGGCAAGCTCGCTAAGTACGTGTCATCTAAGAAGGGCCCTTCTACCTCACTAGGACACTTGGGAGATAAATTCTGGATCTTAAGAGTTTATTTGTGACAAATAAGATGGGAAATGAGAGGACTGGCTTCACTGACTTCACTGTGCTGTCAAAGGTAGTTCCACACGCTGGAGTGACAAATACAGTCACATTAAAGAAATGACAATATATTCATATATTGATTTAAATGCAGGAGAAGAAAAGGAAATCTGTACCAGCAAAAAAACAAATGAAGCCAATTCAATCAGTAATCCTGTACACAGGGGACACGTTTTATAGGTGAACAAATAATTTTATTGATAGTTTTACATTTATCTGTATTTTTTCACATAGTAAATTGCTCTTTTGTGAGATTGTTTTACAGGTGTTTTACATAGGTTCAAAAGATTTCTCTCCTCCTCTCTTTTAATTGAGTAAAAGAAAGCCTGCTTTGGTTCTCTGCTGTAATAAAATCATGGAAAACCTTTAGGGGAAAGGGAATATTGCTATTAATGCATGTTTTTGCTTATAGATTTAACTGACTCTGTAAAATGAAAGAAGAGAATATTTATTCCTTCTTGTGAAAAAGGTCTTGTCTGTCCGTTTTTGTCAATCAGAAAATATGAATTCCATCTCAGAATAATTTTTATTATTTTCTGGTATCTAAACAAAAGCATAATAATACTATGCTAGTAAGCTGCAAACTGCCTGTGTACTGTATGTGTTTGAGTAGTAAACAATATTTCAGGAGGTTTTTGTGAAACCCATAAATCACAAATTTGAAAGAATTATTTCAGGTTCTATTTCTGCTTTTTAAAAGGCATTTGCAGGTAAGCACTACTGGGCCAAAATGATCAACTTACTGACATTAAATAATTTTTCCCATTTACTTTTCATGTTCAATTTCAGCTGGCAAAACAAAAGCTAATTAAAGTATTTATGGTTTATTTCTGCAGATTTTACTGGAGAGCAATGTAAATTATTACACTAGTTGTGTGTGTCAGCTAAAGAACTCCAGATGAAAAATATTTCCCATTTTGTGTGCTTGTATCTTGACATTTCTTTTCCAACGATCTTACACTTTTTATTTCTGGGCATTGGATACTCTGTTTTTGTTTATTGATTTTAAGAGATCACAGCAGTATTAAAATAATCTTAATTTCCCATGCAGTTTTATTCCAAGAAAATGACATGTTAATGATATATTTAAACATGGAGGGTGTATATCAGAATTTTCATGGTTTAAAAACAAATTATATTTCAACATAATTCATTATGTAGACCAACTGGAAGGAAAACAGTTTTTCCTTTACTAGCAGCTAAGTGTTTTCTGTCATTACGTATGGACCTAGCCTTTCTTACAGTAAGATTAACATATGCACATACTCTTTTATTGGGTTAAAAATATAGGTCTGAATTGTAAGCTCAACTCCCACTGTCATAGTGACTAATTTGTTTTTAACGGCAGTTGAAAAGAAATGGCAACTTGGGACCTGTGTATTTCCATACCTGGGAAGTTTTGGTGAAATGTTTGTGGACCTGCCTGTGTCTTAGTCAAACAGTCGTTCATGATTTTGGCCTAGAATCACACTAGTGAACTAGAGAAGTACAGTTGCACAGAAGCTGGTTTGCGTTTCCTTCCACCAGGAACAGAGAACGAACTCACATCTGCAAGTCTTTTGCCCTTCTTCCAAGGCTTGCTTTATTTCCAAAATTACAACTCAAATCCGGAACAAGTAGGCTTAAACTCTTGAGGGACAGCCTCTACTTATTCACGTAAGAGGAGAAAAAATGTGCTTCTCCTACATTCCCTCTCCAGCGATTCCTCTTTCGTTCTATATCTCAGACAAAAGCCTTCCAACAGCAGAGACTGCTTAGCTCTTCTAGTGAAGTGTAGTTTGGTGCTGACTATTCCCGGATGTTCCTGTTGTCTTCTCCTTTCCCTATATTCTTTTTGTACAATTGCTTGTAAAAGGAGTAATGTAGATGCTGAGTAATTTTAAGTAATTTTGCTAAAGTAATAAATGAGTACTTTCTTCCTAATGCATAAGTTCCCTGAGATCACATCCCACTTAAATATAGTTCAATTTTTTAGCAGAATTAAGGAATTAATGAATGATATCAGCTAAATTTCTGTGTGGATGAGGTCTTGCTACTATCTCAGTATGATTTTTCTTTAGAACTACTTTCGTGCTGCAGTGATCTGCCCCCTAGAGCCAAAGGCAGCACATAGCCTTGCTTGTGGACCGAATAAGCTTCCTGCTCAGAACCTGTTCAAAGGTCATGCTGGAATTTTTAACCTGAGCATAAGCACATCAAATCACTGCAGCATCACAGAATCATTAAGGTTGGAAAGGACCTTCAAGATCATCAAGTCCAACTGTTAACCCGACGCCACCATGTCCCTAAGCGCCACATCCACACGTTTTTTTGAATCCTTCCAGAGATGGTGACTCCACCACCTCCCTGGGCAGCCTGTTCCAATGCTTGACCACTCTTCCAGTAAAGAAATTTTTCCTAATATCCAGTCTAAACCTCCCCTGGCGCAACTTGAGGCCATTTCCTCTCATCCTATCACTGGTTACTTGGGAGAAGAGACCAACACCCACCTCACCACAATGCCCTTTCAGGTAGTTGTAGAGAGTGATAGGGTCTCCCCTCAGCGTCCTCTTCTCCAGACTGAACAACCCCAGTTCCCTCAGCCGTTCCCCGTAAGACTTGATCTCCAGACCCCTCACCAGCTTCGTTGCCCTTCTCTGGACAGGCTCAAGGACCTCAGCATCCTTCTTGTAGTGAGGGGCCCAAAACTGAACACGGTAGAAGAGTCCATGAAGTGAGCCACTAGGCTGGTTGGCTTTTGGTTTTTTTTCTGGCCTGTGAGAGTCTGAGTCAGGGAATTCTAACACATTTTTGGAGACAGCAGTGATTTAGTCTGGTTCTATAAAGGTGAAGAGTGAAACTCACTCTGATAGAGTTTAATGAAAATTCACGGATGATTTCTATACTCTCAAACTACTTTTTCAGTAGTACAGCTGCTAGAAATGGATTATATTCATAAATGAATATTCCATTTATGAACTCTTAATTCACAAGTAAAATATCTTTGTTTCTAGCATTTGAAATCCATTTTCTCACACTGAAAAGAAGCTACGGTTTTAAATATATGGCTTCATCTAATTAAATGTGGCCATATCCTTCCTCCATGGAAACAAAAGCATTGACGTAGTGGTTGGCGAAGTTGCATCAGGCTGGGTTTTCCATTCTGCTGTGTCATTTTACCTGTGTTCAACTGGACCTTCTAGCAAATTACTATGGGAAATCATGACTGACTGTCATTCTCATCCCTGGCCAGGTCTCCGAGGTCCAGGATAGACTGCAATATTTTGTGTATGTCAGCAGATTCTTTGTGAACCATGCAGTTTTATACAAGTCCCAGTTTACAGAGCTGTCATTGCAGGTTTCTGGTTGGTGAGTTGGAGAAAGAAATATTTGTACTAAATTTAATGGAATGTAATCTTTACATTTGTTTTTGAATTTTTCCTATTTCATAGGTAGGAGTTGGCCATAGGAAAAAAAATCTGGCATTTACATATAGAAACTTGGTTTGAACTTAAGCCAGAGACTTACTGCAAAGTGAGAAAACAGAATACAGTTGTACTTTGAATACTGCAAGAACCGCTGAAAAGTTAGAGGTACCAAATCATACTTACCTTCTACCAAAGCTCCGGGGTCTGTGGAGTGAACCTTGTGAAGAGGTCATTGCATTGAGAGCCCTCTAATGGTGTAAGTGCCAGAAGGCATATTTAAACTGTTCTTTACACTCTGCCCACAGAGTGACAGTTCTTTTCAAATTCAGTGGGTTATTGGACAGTATAAAGTCTTATGTAGTATCTTATACAAAAACTGTATTGAAAAGATTTTACAATGTGCTAGTACAACACAGGATGCGCAGAAGGCAATTTTAAACTATGGTTCAACATCATGTAAGTATGTTTCCCTATCAATTCATCTTCCACATGAATATTCCTTTCATTACTTTTTTTATAATATATTAAACTCCATGAATCAGGTTTTCAAAAAGATCAGGAATATTCCATTCCGCCATCTGCAAAATGTAGTGGATTATTCCCAGGTGCAATCCACCAAGACACAATTGTGGTAGAACTGTGAAATAGTGTTAACAGAACAATATATTGGCAAATATTGTCTGACTTTCTGCAACATAATTTGATTTTAAATATCCATATACATCTGCTGCTTCACCTTTTCCTGCCTAATGGAAAACGCATATCAAAATCAGTCTCCATGTACTAAAAAACAGCCTGTCATATAAATGAGTGGCAACTAAAGCAGAGCCTGTCAATTACTAGGAACATTAATTATTCCATTAATAATGACTTAGTTTAAATCTTGTTTCAAAGGCATATTGGACAATGCAATTCATTAATTTCATTTGAGGTTTCAGCCATGTGTGCTAATTGGATTATATATATTTTGGCATAGCAGAATTTCCATTATGTGTAGTTCTCATCTGTCTTTCCCACAAAACCTGAAACCCTGCCATTAAGGACACTCCTTTGAAGCTGAATAGTGAGGCATATTAAAATATGTATTACTGTGCAAACTGAATTGCATAGAGATGGAAAAAAAATCTAATTTTTCCATATTGTAATTTTGAAACTGTGGATAGTTTTCCCCTAGCGCACTGCAAATTGCATCTCCTTTTTTTTCATTGTGGAGGAGCTAATTAAATGATAAATTAAAATCCATGGTTAATTTTAAATGCATTTCACTTCTTATTTTCTCTCTTCCCTTTTTCTCTTTGTACTTTTAATTTTTATAACTTCCTCTTTGGAAATTTTGCTTCCTTTATTAAGTTTTTTCTTTTAAACAGAACCCTTAGGTGTATGATATAAAGTCCATGTGTATAAAAATGTACCACTAACATATTACAGCAATTTTGTTCAAGGTAGTAATCCTTTTTCTCCAAGTTAAAGAACTGGACAATTGAGAGAAGAGTTTTAGAATGCATTTTAAGTTTCAGTAAGTGAAAGCTATTCCTAATCTAAAAAAATATTTCTTCTTGGAATATTCTGCTTGACAAAGAATTTTTTACCATCTCTTTTTCCCGTTTTATGTAAATATATCTTAACCAGAAATTTTTAAAAGCTAAACCAACATGCAATTATATGTTCAGTGAAATACAGCTATCACTGGGAGAACAACAGTAGAGCTCAATTCAACTGAATATATTTACTGACATGCATTCAAATATGTCCTTAGATTGAACAAATTGCAGTCAAGACCACTTGATCATATCAAGGAGATGCCATACTCTCAAGTGCAAACTGGTCAGTGACACATGATCCTGTTCCAGTTTCAGCTTTGTTTTAGTCTGAGAGTGAAAAACACCACATTGCCTCAAGCCCAGCTCTGAAGCTTGGGCCAAATCTCCCTTGCTGTGTGCTTGTTTTAGGGATTGAAGATGCAGTCTAGGACCTTATCCTGGCAGGTCCAACTTCTGTAAATGCTGAGCCACACTGAGGCTCGCAATTCCTACAATTAAGCTATATTTTCTTCATTTCTTTAATCTTTAGCAATCTTTGATTGCTTCATGTCCTCGCCCATCCATTGTCAGCATAGAGACCATGTAAGTGCTCTTTAGGTGTCGTTGTTACCTGTTCAGCCATTTCTGTGATATTAAATTGCAAGAGGCAACCATGGCATTGATATCATCCATGTGATTAGCACGCAGCTCACACAGGCATAAATTACATGTGCTACATGACCATAACCATGCAAGATTTCTCTGAGTTACAGAAATGTTCAACAGACTCTTTTTCTTTTTTTTTCTTTTTTTTCTTTTTTTTTTCTTTTTTTTTTTTTCTTTTTTTTTTCTTTTTTTTTTCTTTTTTTTTTAATGAGGATCACAGTCTGTTTATGGTAAACTTGTTCCAGGCTTAATTGCTCCTAATCTTGTGTATGCAAATGGTCCTGGTGCTATGAAAGTATTTCTGATATATGTTTAAGCCCAGTTTACAGTTTCATGGTTTTATGTTTTAGTTCTTCTCAAGTGTTTTAATTTTCTGTGGGATTTTGTTACTGATTTTGAGTTGAGATTGGGATTGGATTATTTTTCTTTTCCATTTTGTTTGGGTTGTTTTTTTGGTTTGGTGTTTGTGTTTTTGGGGTTTTTGTTTGTTTGTTTGTTTTAGAAAATTCCTTTTTGGGCTCCCTTTCTTACTCAGCTGTCTATTAGACAAAGTCTCAGAAGTATATGATCCTTATTAATGTACTGCAGACTTTCTGGGTCAGGCATCTCTGTCAGAAACAATATGTTTCTGTCTTTGCAATCAAGATCGCATAAGGGGTCTAAGGAAGCCTACTGATTAGGAAAGATTTTATCTTCCTAGGAAGCTTTCTGTGACTTCAGAGGTTTCCATAGCATAGCAGGTGAGACAAAGGTTTTAAAAAAAAGCATCTGTTGTGAAATAGCAAATAACCAACAGTTTTAAAATGCAGTTGTGATGGCAGTGATTTGGGTAAGATTCACTGTTTCACCAGTGGCTTCATTTAATTTTAAGTCATTGATGCTGTATTTTACTTTATATTCTGCAAAATTTTGCTTAGTCTTTTATGGGGAATTGGTATGGATAAATGGATTGAAAACTGCAAACTGTTCACTAGGAAATCTTATAGAGAACCAGAAAATAAACACTACTATAAGCAGAAATGTATTCTGAAAAATGAATCCAGAGTAACTGGACTGATAAGACGTATTTACTGCTGGTTTAACTGTATTTAGAGCAAAGTTTTGAATCATTCGTTGAAGAAGATGATTCTGTTCTATCTGAAGAAAAACTCTCAATATATTTCATTCATCCTTGGGTAACATTGAAGAGGACATTAAATGCACACGAATGGAAGCTGAAAGTTGGTTAAAAAGAAATCTTAAGAAGGATGTTCTTTCCTAGGGATGTCTTTTGGGTTTTCTTTTTTTTTTTTTTCTTTCCTTGGAAGGTCTACACCTACGTATAAGCAAGCCTTTAGGACCTGTTTGGTGGCTGTTCTGAGATAGAAAGCTGGGCTGACAGAGATTCCTATGAAGCAGTTTTCTTAGGTCATTAAAATGCATCCTAGCATTAATAATTTGAAAATCTATGAGGAAACACTCCTCTGGTCTACAGATCTGTAATGCCTGAGAAAAGGAAGTTGGCTCAAAATAGATATATTCATGTCCGTCCATCCATCCTGTGAATTCAGTAGTGGGCTGTTGGATATGAACAGTTTTCATTCTTTTCATAGCAAATTCACAATAAGTATTAAAATAAAATAAGGGGGAGGGGGAACAGCACCAAATATTCTCTCTAAAACAAAGTGTCATATCATTTATGACAACTGGCAACTTCTTATCTCCATAGTACATTTTGGCTATGAATGTTATGCATGCTTTAGATATTTTTTTTCCTTCTACATTCGCATTTCTTTTCCTGGTTTAGGAGATAAAAAACACCTCTCTCTCTCATTTTCAGAGCCATAATGTGCTTGAGTTCTTATTCTGAGCAGGATAGACTTGTTGAAGGAGAAAATGAGTAACCCAGGTCTTTCCTCTGAGTGTGAAATATCCCATGTGTTTTTTCACCCGTTTTTATTTCTTTATTAGCACCTTTCACTTTCGTCAGCTAGAGCAGATTGAAAACTAATGGTGAGGTCCAGCTGCTAAGTTAATGCTGACAGAGAACAAAATCATTTTGGAGTAGGCAAGTAAATTCCTCTGTAATCGGGTTCAGTACTTTTGGTATGAGAGGCATTGTTTCTGTTCAATTCAGACAGAACTTTGTGATTTGAATAGGAAATACTGTAAGAAGTCAGCCTCTTCGAAGAATCAACTAAATCCTCAATTAAACTACATCACCCCGTTATTTGTATTTACTGCTTTTAAATCAGCTACCACAAAAACTGTTTTGGAAAGAAAGCTTCACAAGGTTATAAACAAAAGAGGGACTTGAATAATTTAAGCAAGCTACATGAAATAATTGGATGCCATGCATTGTGTGTGATCAGCCACCCCAGTTCTTTTCCATGTTGTCAGTGTTTTGAACCTTTGCCTGACATCAGACAAAGAAGTGGCAGATGGAGAAAACTGGGTAGCTGGAACAGAGAGGAATGAGCTGACAAATCAAACACCATATCAAAGGAACTACCAAAAACCAACAAAATCAAGGTGTGACTGCTTAATCTAAGATCATTCAAAAAATCTGAAACTGAATAGGTCTAGTGGGAATGGTTAGTTTTCCCTCTCCCCCTGCATTTTTAAACTATTTTTCTGATCCTTTTTCTCATTTTAAGAGCTTTCATTTGTTTCGTTTTATTTTTAAGAAAGAAAGGAAGTTCCGTACTAAAACTTCAGTTGCTAATAGGGAATGAGGTTGCCAGGTCACTCTAGTTGTCATCTCACCCAGAGGAGAGAATGATATGTCTGTATGATTCGTATCTTTCTTATCCTTTGCAAGACTGTAAGAGGGAGCAATCTTTTATGTGCTCCAACACTTCCCATATGACAATATATCCTTTTATGAGAGTCTTAAAAAAGGTTGCACTGTGTAAAGACTTGTGGATTAGTTCTGGGTTCTTACTTTTAGATCTTAGTGAATGCTCTGACTGCAACCATTGCACAAAAAAATGTCATGAAGTACTGTGTTCTGCAATAAACGTGGCATTAGCTAGTATATATAAAAAGCATTAGCTTATGTATTTTCACAATGCTCTCCTTTATGGAAAGTTATTAGAAGAGTTTTAAAAATGTAAGAATTAGAAAATGTCATGCAGGGAAGCACTGAGAACCTGTATTCCAGTTCTCAGATCTAGTACAACCCTAAAGAATTCTTCAGATTAGGATAAGAAATTTCATAGAAAGTCCTGCTCAGCCAATACATCCTCTCCACACCTGAGACTGAGTGTATCTGCCAAGTTTGTTGAACGTGTCCAAATACTGATTTCCTCAGAGGTAAAAACTTGGTCAAATTTGGATAGCATAGTCTATCATCCCATCTTAAAACCTCTATTGAAAGTAAACAGAACACTGAAAAAAGGGGGCTAGGGGCACAGAACTGCTCTGTGTGTGTCTGTGATTTTGAACCAATTGTGATGGTGTTTTTGAAGAGGAGAGCACATTAGAAGTCATGGCAGGGAAACTGAGATCAGACAATAAAGTTATGAAGAAAACAAAAGAAAGTCTATGAACCCTCTTTATAAATAGGAACTTTAAAGAGTAGGAATTTTTGTCTGACTTAAACCATGAGCAACATAATCTATTTCACCTTTAATCATCCTCTTGTCACAACAAGCTTAAACATTAAACAAAATTACTGTTTAATGGCTGTAACTGGCTATAATACATAGATTTTTATGATCAACCTAGGTATTTCTTTACAAGTATTTTAAAGGAAAGTCATTGCATGAATAATGACATTGTAAAACTGGAGATGGAACTCCAGTGTTTATTGTGCCTCAGCAATTTCCATTTGGAATATGTTTAGGTTAGCATGTAAAAAAAAAAAAAGTTTCTTTTACTCAAGTAAAACATTCAAAATTTGAGTCTTTAATCTGCGGACAGAGTTACTGTCATTAAAGATTTTGCAGACCAGATGCTGATGTCTGTAATGCTGGCACAATACTTTAGCCGTTAATGTTTTCTGCAGAGTGTTCCAAGTGCCTTGTGGCAAGAGGTTCTTGGTGATACCCAAGCGGGAAGAGAGTGCAGATTCGTAGAGTTCTAGGTAGTGTGGATTCCTTAGCCTGAATAGGCCCTACAGCATACCTGCATCTCATTCAGGACCAGATCTTGCAATCTGTACCTCTGGTAATCCCTTGATGGGAGTGGAGTGGTCACACATTCCTGATAGATTGGTAAAACCAGTTTTCTGGCTCTGACTCTTGAAAAATCTAGCTGATTCTTTTTTTTTTTTTCTTAAAAGTGGCATGATGGCTCGGGGATAAGCTGCTTATGTGTCTTGTTCCCTAGTTTCTCTGCTGAAGATGCTTTCCATGAGATAGGTGTCTCTAACAGCATTAAATTCTGGTATTTACCCTGCATGAAGTAGGACTGGGACCATAAACTACAGGTTTCTTTATTTCTATGAGGGTTTGACAAATCTGGCTTAATCGCCACCCTTTCTTCACTATCAGTCCCTTACAGCCTCTTCCCTGAGTTGAACCTGACTGTGCCTCTGTCAAACCTGTCTTGGGATGGAATTCCACAGATTAATTATTCTTAGGTTACAAGAACAACCTTAGATTAGAACAATAATCTTTCTGATCACTGGTCATACTAGGTCTGTCTATAATCTGTAGCAGGAAGACACCATGCTGCATTCTCTGATGCTTCCTGCCCTTTTCTCCATCAACCACGTGTTGACAACTGACTTGTCTATTCTTAGGGCAGGGATTTTGACCAATTCACTGTCATCTTAGTTTTAGATCTCAGCCTGGGAGCTGCAGTTTCACTAACCCTAGCTGGAAGCAGGAATCTCATTGATAACTTACCGTTCATTTAAAGACCCTTTCAGGTATTTCTTTGGAAGGCTTGCTTTCCTCATTATTTTGCCTCTTGTTTTGCCTCATGCTTTTGAAAGAGGAGTGAGGAAGTAGTATCATTCTACTGTTCATTTAAAATAAGTCTCTGTTCTCTGACATTGGTAGCTTCTTTAGTATAGGGTCCAGAAAGCCACTCCGAGTTGTTTGAATATATGTATTTTTTTAAAGCCACTGTAAAAACAGAGTTGAAAATACATGGAGTATCTCAGAATAATTGTTGCCAGCACTAATGTGTCTACCTTAAGCCTTGTTTGTCATTCTACCAACAATGCCACTCCGTAGCAGAAACCAGATGTGTGAGGATGGTCGTGACCAAATGTTTTCAGTATTGTAACAAAACATAGGCTGCCTCGCTGCCATTCACTTTGGAGCTCCCTCTCTGGAGAACAAAGAATTAATATAATAATGAATAATGGTTTTCCTTACTCCACCTGTGTAATATATACTCTGTCATCAGTTTTATGGGAAGTTGAACTTTGTTCTTGTGATTTTGAATTAGTGCTTGCACTGTTTTAAATACAGCATTACCTACAGAATTGCTGATTTTTTTTTATTGTCGTTTTTGCCTTATGAACCAAGACAAAGTGATCTCTCATTCCTTCATAACACAGTCTGTCAAATATCTTTCCAAAGAGGCTATCAATGTAGTGCTGTGGTTTTGTTTTAATATAATCTTTTCCATGACCATATTTTCAGGCTAAGAGAATAAAATTCAGGGGGAGATCCTGTGTGAAAATACCTGTATATTCTTGTGTCATGGCCAACAGAATCACTTTCTGGGTGTGGTTGTATTCATGCATCTTTGACTTAGAGGTCAAAGTACTAGTGACTGTTTAGTACTAAAAATAACTCTTTAAATTATCCTTTCCAGGTCTCCAGTGAATTTACACAGAAAGAATTGCACATTTTTTTTACAGTTACAATGTATATGCACCATTAAAACAATAAATGTCAGTGTGTTGCTTACATTAAAAAAAGGCATTAATGCTCTGAAATTTCCACTCAAAAAGCCTCATTTGCACCTGTTACTGGGGATAGTTGTGCTTATTTCATTCCCTTACAGCTATAAAAGTAGAGAACAGTTTTCTGAGGTCAGTGGAGTATGAATAAACTGATGTGGGTGAGAAATCTAGTTCATCATTAACAACAAAAGAAGTCATTATCAGTTCTGTTACCAGATTGCCCTGTACCTGGAATGTAAAGCTGCGAATCAGAAACAACAATATGTTGTGGGTTTAATAAAATATTTGATTCTTCTTACCTCCTCACCATCCACCACACCCTCCCCCCTGCAAAAAAAGGTGAGGGGGAATCTCCAAAATCATGGACTAGAGCAGAGGGCAATCATGTAAGCAGCTGGTGTGTAAATGCCTCCATGTTTACACATTTGTTTTACTGTGGAAAGTAAACCATAAGAAACCATTTCAAAAGACCTACTAAGTCTGGCACATATTTAATTAAAGTTTTAGATATTCCTCAGTATCACTGACTTACCTCATGTTGACGAGCAGATACCAAGGGTTCATCCGCTTTTGAGCCTAGGATTTTTTTGTGTGTTTGTTTTTTAATTGCTAGTATTTTTCCATCTGCTCTCTGCAGTACACAGGTATGCGCACACACATACTCCTGAGAAGTCCCAGAATTCTGATGAAGAGGAGAGGGAGCTGCTACATCACCTAAATTGTGTCAAACTGATTGCTTTCAGATATCATTGCGCAAACTTGTACCAGTGCCACAACTGGGAAGCTTTTTTACCCCATTAATAGAATATGTTTTGTAGATGTAAAAGTTGACATACTCGGTAATTTGAAAATCACAACTTGTCAAAAATGATAAGTGTTTTAATAACTTTCCTTTCATTATCATCTCATTTATCAGACCTATAATATTAAAAATTCTTCAAGGGTTACTTGGCTGTATATCTCTATAAAATTATGGCTTTTTAAGTAGTTATAATATGTTAAGTGAACTATCATAGTATCTGGATAAGTAATTTTGACAGTCATAATGTAATAATTCTGTAAGAACACTGGGAGGATGACAAGGGTAGTTGCTGGGTTTTTTGCCAGTTTGGCAGCCTATTTTTCATTAACTACAAAACTGATGTTAATGCATTTTGGACTGTTTGAAGAACTTCACTCAGGTAAGATTTACCTGCTTGAGAGCACCATGTTTCTCTGGGTTCCTTCTGGTCCACAGGACAGTGCCGTGCCCAGTGCCCTGTGAAGCAGACAGGAAGACGAGTGGGCAATTTTTGGTCCTGAATCCAATTTTTTCCCAGGTGTTTGCTAGGCTTTATGGAGGTGGCCCCCATCACCTGCTGTGTGCAACTCTGTCCTAGAGACAAAAGCCTTGGCACGAGCATGGCTGCTTCCCTGTATTATTTCATTTCTAGGCATTGTCTTCCTTTGCTGTGGGGTATCAGATGCTGTTGTAATGTTTTTTTTTTCACCCTGATCTCCCTGTCTGTTGATGGTGGTATAGAAGGACCTTGGGAAGGCTCCTGAGGAACAGAGGTCACTGGGTGGATGAGACCAGGGATGGATTTCCCATAGGAAAATGTGACCTGTGAGGAGGTGGTTAAAGTGCATATTTTGTAAAAATGCCAAAGTTGCAAACTATGTACTAAGGGAAGAGCAGCTGACTTCTTGAAGTGCATAGTTTGTTTCTCTCTGCGTTTCATTATTTTCCTATGTATTCTGTTTGCAAACAAATTGTAAGCTTTTTCTTACTTACATTTATAAACTCAGCCCAGTCTTACAGAGACAAAACATTTTATCGAAAAATTTACTGTGAATAAAGATTCCCTGGGCCCTCACTGACAACTGTTGGATCCCTCTATCTTCAAACTGTGCCCTTAAAAATACTCGTACAATCATGTTATTTTACTCAAATACGATTATGACAGATGGCCTGGTCTTCAGGCTTTGTAACCACCTGCAGTTCCCAGTGAAGTCCAGAAGATCAGCATTTACTCAATATATCTGGAAATGAGGCTTTTAGTAAACAAGTCTGATAATTTATGTGCAAGAAGAAGCATGATCCAGTTCACTCAGTTTTAGTTACGTGCTGCAGGGCTAATAGGGGAAGAAACTGTAAGCAGTTATCTGGGTCATAAGAGCAAGCACATATGACTTTTGAGTAAAGAAAACAAACCAGTACATATAACACTGCCGTTATTGGTCATTTCTAGAAGATAACTTTGCACTATATTCACAGAGAGAAAATACCAGTTTTTAAATGAAGTCAGAATGTTCCAAAATACATAGGCATTTTCATGGCAGAGCTAACAGAAGAGCTGTTTTCAGCAAATGCTTTGACAAGCAGTTAGTCAGTTCCTCCTTCCAGAAAACCATTTGTCACCCAAAAATTCAAGTCTGTAAATGTCTGTCCTAAAAAGTGAGCTGACACAGCGTTTTCTTCCCAGGGCTAGAGCCAAGCATCTGCAAAGTGGTACTGCCACAGCCAGTCACATTCTGCTTGTCCAGTCGTGCTGGTGTAAATGCAAATACTACTAAATAGTATCTAATGTTAACCACAAAAATGGCTTTGAATTAACTTTACATCTTGATAAAATACTTTGTTTGTGGTTCCTACCAGATATATTCAAATTAATATTATAATTTTCTTCAGAAACTGCAAATACAATTTGTTTCTTTACATTGTTGAGGAGCAGTTAAATAGAAACTATATAGATATTTATTTGCACTTTCTAAATTGCTGAAATGATTTATTATTGTGCCATTTTCGTGATATTACATTTTTATTGCTTTACATTGCACATGTTGGGTTTTAATAGTTGCATCCTTCATTCCATTAATTTCAAATTAAACATTAAATTGCAATGAACATTCAGTCATAGTTCCTAAAGCATAAAAAATAAGCTTTGGTCTTGACTTTCTGGAATGAAAGTGGGGATGGAATACAGACTAAGTGGAAAAATAATCTGTTCTCAGCAAGATCTGTGATATTATATATAACAGCATCTGGTAACTGTGAGTTCTGTGTTCATTTTTGTACTACAAGGTTTAGTTTTATTGTGCTTCAGTTAACCAAGCATAATTTAGTCTTTATCAATTATGGATTTTACCAGTACTTAGCAAGGAATTGCCTATTGCCATTGAAATCAATGTAAATTTTGTACCCAATCATTAAGGCTCAGGTTGTATGTTTTACCTCAACTCTATTTTCAGGTAGGTTTTATTTTTTGTGTTTTGTTTTGGTTTTTTTTATGTGGTATCTCATTTACTTAAAAACCAGATACAGAAACGTCCTTGGGAGTTCACATTATAAAACATTTAAAGGGTTGGCTCCTCAAAGACTTATGTCTATAATTTAATTCATACCTCTCAAAACTCCCACAGAAATCTTAACTCTTAGAGACGCAAAATATGCCAAAAGAGACGAAGTTTTAAAGTCATTTAAAGGAATAGATAATAAATTTAGGAATATTTTGCTATAGAGATGAAACTGAAATATGTGTCCACAGTGTGATTTGCTCCATGTTGGAATCAATTAGAACCTTTCTGTTGAATTCAGTCCGATTTTAGTCATTCCCCTGTGCACAGGCCTCAGGACTTCAGTTTTCCATGCGCAGCAAGTAACTTATGCAGATGCTCATTTGAGGCAGAAGGTGACAGAACAACCCCTGTTACATCTCCAGATACTGAAATGTTTACAAGATCGTGTGTGTTTTGAGGACGAGAAATCTAGTGATTAGGAATTCCTAGAAAGTCCAAATTCGTAGAGAGTAGGAATTAAATCTGAGTACGAAATCCCAGACCCATTATAATCTATACAAGTGCTAGCATTCCCAGTCTCTTACATGTATAAAAAAGCAAGGAAGCGTAATTTTTCTAAAAGGTTAAAAAAGAAAAAAAAGGTAAAAAATGCAGCTGGGTATGATGACACGATCAGCTCTCAGACTAACAGAGCCAGAAATAGGCAGCAGAAATCAAAGAGAAAGAGTAAAGTCTTTAAATATTTATAATGGAGCTGGTAAAAATATGATTCATCAAAAATACAGTTTTACTGAAGTAAAAGTATTTTGTGGATGTTTTGATAGTTCTGCCATTTCTGCAGTGCTGATGGGCTTTTTGAGAGGACTGAATTGAAAATCTGACCTTTCTCTGAAAACAGCTATTTTGATGCAGCTCGGTTTCATGAAAAGTTTCAAATCGTTTTTAATTTCACATTGGGAAAAAAGCTAACATCATCTTCAGAGCTGCTGAACAACACAATTTATGCCCTCTGTATAGCTCCTGCTCAGGAGAAAAGGTGAGGGCAACAAACAGGATAACATCTTTGACATATAGCAAATAAGTAGGTTTTTTCAGTATGTTAGATGATGAAACAGCACAAAACCCAGCATGTTGAGTTCGTTTTGGCTTTGAATTTACTGCTTAAAAACCAAACCTCCTTGCATTACTGAATAATTAACATGCATAAGATATCCCACTGTAAAATCTTAAAAGGGACGGTGCCCCTATTTTTACTACGGAGTTCTTCATGGTTGTGCTATATATTTAGGTTCAGTGCAGATGCACTTTGTATATCCAGTATAGTTATTTTCATATCAGTGGGAGTATAAAAACTTAATCTAAGTTTTTGTATAGGAAAAGTTACTTTATAGTACTACTAATAATACGATTATATGAAAGAGTAATGTTTGCAATCAGTCTGAGACTTACTGGTGCACAATACGCCCCTACCATTATAAATACTTTGCCAAGGGTCTGTGCTTCTGAAATTGTTTTGGTGGCTGGAGTCCCATCTGAATCACTGAACATATCTGGACCTGTTACGGCTGACACTCCTGTATTACAAAGCAAGGATCTTACTAAATTCTGAGTAGGTTTAATTTACTGTCTCAGAAATATCTGAGATTTTGTACTGCTTAAGTATTTGTCTGTGCTGTCATTAGAAGAATCAAAAGCTGGAAATAAGGAACAAAATATCGAGTAGCAGTTGCTTGAAGGCAGCTCTGGAAATAGTGAGGTAGTCCGCTGACACAGCTGAGGTTCTCACACCTCTAACATGCAAAGTACGAAGCATGAGCAGGCTAAGGCATTCCTACGCAAAGCTGTGATGGGGAGTCTCTCTCAGCTTTCTGCGCCTGAAGAACAGGCTTTCTCATGAACTGCCCGTGACAACTCATTACAAACCTTCTCTGCATAAAAATGCAGTCATTTACTGATTGAACTACAGTCAGGGGCATTTGGTGACTTACTGGGGATGGTGGGTGGAACTGTATTCTTAACAGCAGCACAGTATAAAATGGCACTGACACCTTTATAAAGCCATGGTAGGAAGGCTCAGAGGAGTAAAATAAGCTGAAATAATGATAGCAATTCTAAGTGTCCACACAAATTAGAGTCCAAATGATCTTCTAGTGAGGGATCTGAATTTACCTTTCCTTTTGATGAATTTATTGTCTTCACTATGTCATTTCTGTCCTGATAAAAGGCTAGATGCTGTAACTTTGACTATGTTTTTTTTCATTTGTGATGATACTTTGTAGTAGAAGCATTTGTGTCCAAAGTAACTCATCATGTCTAGAGATCCAGTCCAAATTACGACCTTACATTTGAAACTGAATATTTCGGATTATTCAAAGAACAGACAAGCGGAAGTAAAAACAAACAAAAAAAGGCCATGATCAGGAGGAACCATATGGTACTCTTGTAACAATTAAACTCAGTGCTCTACTTTACTGCACGTCTGCAGGATGTGCAGATTAAACCCTTGTGCCCAGGCTCCATGCCAAGATTGAATTAATCTTCCTAAGCTTTTTATTTAATCTGCTTCTATAAGAAGAGCCCATAGCAGAGTAATAGCTGAGTGAAAACTTTGGGATGTGTAAGCACTTTACCCCTTTCCTAACCTCTCGCTCACTGTGTTACCTCTCACATGTGTTTTTTATGGGCATAGGGTGAAACTGTCCTGAGATACCTAACGCGCCTTTGACATATTTTACAGTGCATGTTAACAAGAGTTTAGGACCCAGTGAAAAGATCCAAACTGAATAATTTCCCTTTTATCTCACTTCATAGGCTGCAAATGCCGTGACAATTCCATGATTATCCAAAGGTATTTTGTATTGCACATCTCTAATAATTATTTTTTGTGAACCTGACATGTCTGCAGACTTGGAGAAAATTCTCATAAAATTCACTTTCTTTGTCCTCACTTCATCTTAAAAAAAAAAAAAGTAAAAATCACAGGAGGATCTTGCCATCCTTTCTTATGTGCACATCCAGAGTGCTCTCCCTCCAGGCTTTCTACCCATGAGATAGCCAGGAATCGGCACCTGTTCATTCAAGCACAGCACCATGCTAATGTGGCTACTTGGTTTCTAGCTTAGAGCTGCTGGCATCCAACTGTCTGCAAACTCCCATTTGCACATAGCCTCAAATGACCACCTGTTATTCTCAGGTGATTCTGTAATACTTTTTAATGGCATTGTGTTATCATCAACCTGATCTTTCAAATTACAAATCTGAGAAAAAAAGGGAGTGAACGGCTATCTCAAAATATTGGCATGCTGGCAGAAGGATACAGGTCTATTGATAACCACCAGTAGGCAGTCCTTTAATTCTGCCTCACTTTTCTGTGGAGCCCAACAGTAATTTCTGTTTTGGTCTATATATTTGGAATTATTTTACTTTTATTATTTTTTTAAGACAGCCCTAGCTCCTAGTACTTGCCTTTCCTTTGATTGGCATGGTCAAGTCCACTGCTTATATTATGTCCTAGGCAGTCCAAAGTTACAGGTAGAGTTCTCAAGTTAAAGCTGACTGATGCTTTTGAATAAAGAGAAGCAGAAAAATGAATTGATCATTCACTGTGTACTTTGAATTAGCCAACTATACCCCAAAACAATACATTTAAAATGATTCACAGGAATAGTTTTAATAAATGCAACATTTTCCAAGCTGCTTTATCTCATAAATTGTCTGCCTTGATATAGGGCCCCAGGGAAAGTGATTTAATTAAAAAGTAAGTTTTTCTGTCAGTCTGCTGAGTCCTCAATAGACTAAACAGATGCTGATTTTCTAATCTGAGTGTGACACGGTGCTGTTCATTTTCTTATTTATCTCTGTATATCTCACAAATGAGCCAAATCTAGCAGGTCGTGTTGGTACACCTATCCTGCTGCAGAAAATATTTGTGTTAGGTTTGTCTACCAGACTGTAGGAATTCTGTAAGCAGTACATATTTGCTAGACAACATTCCTAATTCTAGGTCTTTATTTAATTTGAAATTCTAGTCACATTATACATCATTAGCTACTTTTATGTATTTTATTAGCGTTTGTCCTTTAACAGCTCAGCAATACTTAGTGGCTAGAAATTATTGCAAGCATGGTAATGACCTTTTTAGTCTTACATGCAGAGGCCTCTAGATCTCTCTTATAAAAATAGGTTCACTTTTTTCAAAGGATATACACAGTAAAACATGTCAGTGCCTCACTAGGCAAATTATCTCCTATTTTTCTCAGTGTAGACCTCACTAATCTAGAGGTGAAATAGCTTCATGATCCATCTTTCAGACACAGATGTGGGATTAGGGCAGTGGTAGCATCTGGGCTTCTGTGTTTACTGTAAGGTGACTGAAGCAAAGTGATGTTTCATCGGCTGCAGCGGCAGGAAATCTGCAATCACTGATTGCAAGGGTTGCAGTCTCAAGTGAACACTAATCAAATAATGCAGGTAGTCTGTGTGAAGATGTCGACCCATACATGTGTTTATGACTTATTGACACGTGTGAAAAAGTAGATCAAAAAATGACCCAGTTGGGAACCGCGTAATTATGCTCCACTTAGCTCCTGGAGGATTAAGTTCCTTTTATTAATGTGCTTTTTTGCAGGTTTAACTGCTCAGTTGCAGGATTATTTTTCAAATAGTTCATTATAATGTGGCATTTTAAAAAAATGGCAAGGACAATATTTCTCAGTAATGATCATGTAACTGTTAAAGAGACTGTGCTAGGCCTTACAGCATTCTAACTAAATTGGACAGCTGTTTCTGTGTGTTGAGCGTGTCTTTGTGTGATATGCAGATGCACTGCTGAATCCACAGGTTCCTTGCAAACATGAATCATGAGGTTAACAAAAGCCTTCCACTGTTGCAGGTGGGCATGGAGCTCCATATATTGATTATAATAGTATACTTTTTGGTACTGCTCTTAAAATCATACCTTTTTGCTTTCTTTCTCTCTTGAACCCTGCAGATTCAGAAAGAAGAAAAGATTAAGAAATGTTTGAGGTTACTCACAATGGAATGCTAATTTGATATGTATTTGATGGATGGGAGGAATGAATGACAATATTTTATATTTCTATGCCTTTAGGATAGAGGGTGTTCGAGAACTGTGTAATCATAGTTAATTAAGCACATCTTCATGTGCACAAACCTTTATCTCCTTGTTACATATTTTCCATTATTTAAGCCAGAGTGCAAGGACCTCTTGTGCACAATTTGAGTGCACAGTGTGACGTGTTATGCATCTAAGCAGTGGTGGTCTAATGTCCAACAGAGCAACATGGTCATATATCTTACTATAAATGAAAGCATGTCCATAAAAATTACACTTTTTAAACCAGCTTATGTAAACAAAACTGTAGAGTAGGTTTTTCAGGTGCTTTGTTGCTGAGTGCCTTTCATGACCTAAGTAATTTCCCTGGAAACTTATTGTGGAGCCGGGAAGAAACCCAGATATGACTGCTGCTTACATGCTACCCACAGAACTGTCGTCTTATCCTGAGCAATTGGTCTCTGCTTCAGCAGAAGAATGAAGTCTGATTCGTTTGGTGTGAGCTTATGGCAACAATGAATCACTTGAAGTGCAAGGGCAGTTTCCTCCACTTTTCAATTTCAAATCCATAGGAATAGAATAGGAAGGGTAGCAGTGGATTTATGTTCTTGCTTTACAGAGCTTCTTGCCAATAAAATTAGATATGAGGAAATATTTTTTTTTGTATTTTATTAAGATATGAACAGCTCCCTCTGTTTATGATTTCAGTATTGCTTCCTGGATTTTAGTATTTCAGTACGAGTTTAATAGCATTGACTTCAATGAGCTGGAAAAGCATATACAGTAGTTACTGCCTTACTCAATTTTTTTTCTATCCTTAAAGATATTTTACATCGCTAATACTTATTTTGCCTCCTTTTCCCAAAAATCCACCCTTTCCTCCCTCAAAATGTAACCTTCTATGTTCTGTAATTATTTAAACAGTAGCTACAGCTTATGCTAGAAAAAATTGTCAAAGCAGTAAACCTGCCCAGTGGTACTGAGACACTCAAAAGGTCGGCAGCTCTGCACTGTAGGAGATATTTGCAGGATTACAGTTGCAAAACTTGTGTATGGTTGTGATCCTGGAAAGCTGGATTAAAACAAACAAACAAAGAAAAACAGCAACCCCTAAACAAACTTATTGAAAAACCCAGCATCGACTGCACGGGTCCATGCTGCATTTTTGAGAAAACAGACATTGAGTTGAATAGTAGTCATAACTGCATTGCTTATTTGCAGATTTCAATCCAACTGCCGGCAGAGGTCTTCGATGATGTGTGTTCAAAGAACAGCATGCCTGTGTTTAGATGTCCATCTGTATGTGGAGAGTGTACATGTAAAGGGTTAAGGATTCAAATCTGGTTCAGAGTAACAGTACTTCAATTTCGTTGACAAGAGGGATTTAAAAACTTTAGTTACAGCAAAAGGAAAGTCATACCCATAAGCAAATTTATATGTTTTATAAATTTCTTGGAAGCCTAGTTATGCCATGTAGTGTATGAAGAAGATTCATTACTGGCTGTTGTCCGAAACCTCTGCTGTGCCATGATGGACCCATGTAGCTGAATCAAGTTCTTGAAGGACACACGTAAGAAAAAAAACAGTATCATTGTCATTCATATGCACATCTTCAGAGGTCACAGTGATGCCTTGGTCATGGTGTTCCTGTCTCTGTTCTTTGAATTGAAACTCAAGATGCATCTTTCCTGAACAGACTATTTGTCTCTTCTAAAGTGTGAGTGGATTTGCATGTGATCACGCGGCTTTGATTCTTAGGCACTTTGGGACCTTTCAGGGACATCGTGCTTACCTCAGGAAGTATAAAACCGCAACCTTTATTCTAAATAAATGATCAGCTATGTTGATTCGCTCATCTGAGAAGAGCACATGTATAAATATAATAAAAGGCTAGAGAGTAACAAAATCAGAACAGGATGTGAATATAAATGAGTAATTTTGTCAGCAGTGAACTAATGAAACCCGGTTTCCTACAGGTTTGAGCTTCATGTTTGATTTACTGGTACCAAAAATGTACAAGACAACAATAAGAAAAGCTTCAATTCAGAGCTTTTACAAGGACTTTGTGTGGACTGAGATGTGATCCGTTTGTCACCCATAAACTATTTCTGTAGCGTCTCTGTATCGTGCAGCTGCATCATTTCATAGGACTTGTGGGAAACAACTCATCTTTTTTAAATACTGCCAGGGATAGTCACTCAACCACTTCCCTGAGCAACCTGTTCCAATGCTGGACAACCCTTTCAGTGAAGAAATTTTTCCTAATATCCAATTTAAACCTCCTCTGCTGCAACTTGAGGCCATTTCTTCTTGTCCTATCACTTGTTACTTGGGAGAAGAGACCCACGCCCACCTTGCTACAATCTCCTTTCAGGTAGTTGTAGAGAGTTGTAGATAAGGTCTCCCCTCAGTCTCCTCTTCTCCAGTCTAAACAACCCCAGTTCCCTCATCTGCTCCTCATAAGGCCTGTGCTCTAGACCCTTCATCAGCATTGTTGGTCTTCTTTGGACATTCTCCAGCACATTGATGTCTTTCTTGTAGTGAGAGGCCCAAAACGAACACAGGATTTAAGCTGCGGCCTCACCAGGGCCGAGTACAGGGGCACGAGCACTTCCCTGCTCCTGCTGGCCACACTGTTTCTGATACAGGCCAGGACGCTGTTGGCCTTCTTGGCCACCTGGGCACACTGCCGGCTCATATTCAGCCGGCTGTCAACCAGCACCCCCAGGTCCCTTTCCACCGGGCAGCTCTCCAGCCACTCCTCCCCAAGCCTGTAGCGTTGCATGGGCTTGTTGTGACCCAAGTGCAGGACCTGGCACCGAGCCTTGTTGAATCTCATAGAACCAAATGAAACATCTGATGATTGCTGATTCACGTAGAACTGTTGATGCAAATGATCAAATGTCAGAGATCCCAACTTTTCACTTGAAGTCTTCTGTATTCTTGTTGTAATGAAGGCTGAAGAAATAGCAAGGTAGCTATGAAAGGCAAAATAAGCATGCAATTTTTTTAATAACTTCTGAAATTGAGTTCAAGTGAAAAATTATGTGTAGTTGTTAAAGCAGTGAAATTGGGGATTTTTCTTTCTACTGAAAGAAGCGTGAGTTTTCTTTTTCGTATAAAAGGCAGTAATGTGTAATACAATTTTGCTGGTTAAGACTTATAATCACTAAATCTTGCATGTAAATGTTGCTGAATATGAAACATTGTCTTTAGCAATTTCTAAGCAGTGGCAGGATTTGTTGGTTATATTTCAGAAATCATAAACTGTCAATAGCTTTTTTTCCAGGCTATTATAATTTTTACAGAGGAAATTATATGATTACGATCCCTGCAGTAGTAACGTATGGATCTCTACTAGAGCTCTCAAAATAATGCAGGATTCAAAATTTATAGGTTGTTATGGCTAATGCTAGTCTGAATAATTTGAAGAGAAAACATTAACATCCAGAATTTAATTAAAAAATTAAAATTAAACAACTCCTAGTAACATTCAACCCTGCAACCAGAACATTTAATAGGAAGCAACTGGAAGAATCTCAGGATGTACATCCTAGCCGTGGGAGAAGAGTTATTTTCCTTCTACTCTGGACACAGTTGCTATCAACTCACTGCCACAGCCATTTTTATGATCACTAAATCCTATATGCACCTGTTCCCAAACCCATTCAAATGAAATGAAGAACAAAGCTTAATGTTTTGTTGTGTTGTCTGTTGTGAGGAAAACAGTATCCCGATTTGCACTCTAATTATTGCAACCTTACGAAGGAGAAGGAAGGTTGGTGGTGCCAAGGTCCTGAACGTGGTGGTTCTGCAACTTAAATGGTGGGCCTGAATAAGAGACAGACCTTGTCTCCTTTTCCTCAAATGAGTTACATAACAATATGTATCTAAGAACCCGGTAAATATTGTAATCTTGGCACCAGTCCCTTTGGCATCAGGTAGGTCTGGGGTTAGCTCAGCTGGGTTTAATAAAGCCCTGTAACTCTATTCAATAATGAAAAAACTGTTATATTTTAAAGACACTATTTGTAATGCTTAGTAGTAGAGTAGTTCTATGTATCTGTAAATAGGTGTGTCTCGCAGTGTAAAGGTGGACCTTTCAGTTTTCAAAGGTGGTAACTCATTTCTTTGCAAACAGTAGTAGAATCCTTCTGGAAAAAAATTCCTACCTATCCAGTTGTTTTCATAGAAGTACATTGCTGTAGCCAGAATCTGGAAGTGGGGGGGGCATTTCTTGCCATATATTTACAAATATCTCCCCATATCCTTGCAGCTGTCAGTGTTTTATCGTTGGTGAATGGGGATATAAAAGACAAAATTGAATTACATATAGAGCTGGAGTATCTAGCATAGGAGCAGGATATAGAGACTTCTAAAATACTTGCTGAGAACTAATTAGAACATGTGCTGCTCCTATGATTGCTTTGCATCAGGCCTCTGCATTTGGAGAGAAAAAAAAGGTAATGTTTAGACTAAGGCTGAGAGAACTTTTCTTATGCCTTGAGCTATTTCTGTTTTTTAAGAACAGTAGGCCTGGATGTCTGAAAATGCTGTATTGTTTACAATCAAACAGTAGATCAATAAAATAATAAACACAAAACACTGAAGTTATGATCTCTGTTGGTGGATTGTGCATCTGAGGAAAACTTTGTTATTAAGAAACTATGAAGGCCACGGTTATAGAACATAACAAATAGTATTTTTCCATTAGATTTCCCACATTTACATTGTTATTTTCATTTTTAATTAAAAAAAGCCTCAAATACACAGCATTGTTTTAGATGCATGTTTTGTTTTGAAGTTGCAGGGAAATTAGGATAATTTTTTTCCAAAGGTATGTGTGACGACATTGAGATACAAACGCAGTGATCAGTGCCCACGATCAAAGCTGAACAATCTGCTTCACTTCAGCCTTTTCTTCATCTTCTGCTTTGTTTCCTATGCAACAGTTCATAAACATTGTGGAGACTGCTTTTATGAATATGCAAAGTATTAGTCTTTTTTAGAGTCTGATGCTCAGGGTAAAATCCATTCCTTCTTCCATAGCCCAAATATTTGGGCTCATTGAGGATGAATGAGAGAGAGCCTGGAAAGAGCGCATCTTTTGTCTGTCTTGGGAAGCCACACCACCCTTTCATGCCCCTTGAGTCAGGGGTTGGAGCAAGCAAATGTCCAATGTATTTTCCCAGTGCCACATAATTACTAAAACAACCGTGCACTGATCCTGTAAAGACATTCATAGGATTGGTTACAATTGTTAAGCGTGGGATTCATCTACCTAAATATCAGTGTACACAGCTAAGCTCAGCTTCAGCTCCCATTATAATCAAGGGAAACTTTTGTGGTGGTGGTTGAGGGAATGTCCTAAAGAACCTGTATTAATACTCTGAGTGTACCTAATCCCTGCCCTCCCCCAACACGCACACTCTAACCAATTTTTCTTTCTCGCACATAATAGGAATTATGAACTCCGGCATTTTTATAAAGTCACTGTCTACTCTCTTCTTTAAAAATAAACAGTGTATTCTAATAGAAAAAGAGAGAGGGGAGCCAGGCTTGAATTAGAGAGCATAGATTCAGAGTTAATTTAGAACTTGGCAGTTGATTCAGATATGATTGGCAAGGAGATTTCCAAAAGGCTGCAACTGTAAATTGGAAATAAATGGAAAAGGATTATGTGAGTGGGAGACAGCTTTGAATCTATAATGCATGTCCCAAGACTGACTTGCTGATAAAAGAGCATGTGTTTAATGTGTCATAAAAATATTTAAGCCACATTGGTCTTTGTACAAGTATTTAATTTTAAAAGTTGGATTATGGAGTGGCTAAAAATGGATTCACTATGCATATCCTTGCCATCAGTATGAAGGGTTAAAAAAAGGATCACCAGAAACTGGGTTGTTGTTTTTCCCTGCCCCCCCTTCCAGTCTCATATTCTCGCAAGATTTTTTTTTTTTACATTGTATTTTGTGTCCAAATCAATTTTTTTAGTCTTTGCTATGTCTGTCTTGTTATATAGTATCCCCCTGAGAGAAACTATGGATCTATTGTATTAGGAGGCAGTTTGGAAGGCAGAGTGAGTTGCTGCCGAGAAGACATTCATGTATGAGTATGTGAATGTGAGTGGGTGACTGAAATGTCCAAAAGGGACACTTGTTTGTGTTCTTTCAACTACTTCTATTCCAAAGATGATATATGTCTGTAAATAAAGCAAGATATATTTTGAATGTGCCCATGTTTTGCATCATTAGTTTTTTCACTGTTGGGAAACTAAACTGCAAGAATCTGAACATCGGCTACCACCTGGCAGCTCAAGAAAGGAGCGGCAGTAGTTAGAAAAAAACACCTCTAAAATATTCTTTAATTTTCTTTCTGCTATTTTCTTTTAACTAAATACAGTCATCTTAATTTAGCTCAAAATTGATGTTGGGACCATATGTAGGGAATAGTCCCTAGGGCTTTAAGTAAACCTTTTAGTAATAACTGAGGAACAGGGAAGTATGTGACCAGAGCTGCACTCATGGCATCATGCTGTATGAGCGTGACGGCCCATTTAGATGTATTATAAACCGATGCCTGAATCTTTACTTTCCCCATCTGTAACAGCATGTGAAATACAAATGAGTGCTAGCTTCTTCAGTGTCACTCTAGTACGTAAGACTTAGGCCTCCCTGGTTATAATTGTTGTATGCTATTTCTCACAGGTGAAATCTGTGCTTTTAAAATCCATGGACAAGAAATGCCCTTTGAAGCTGTTGTGCTAAACAAGACATCTGGAGAAGGTCGTCTTCAAGCAAAAAGTCCTATTGACTGTGAACTGCAGAAGGAATATACATTCATCATCCAGGCCTACGACTGTGGATCAGGACCAGGTGGAACAAACTGGAAGAAATCTCACAAGTGGGTGAAAATGAGGAGAATTTTTTTTTTTTTGCTTTGGCATACATTCGTTCTACAGTACAGATCAGATTGGAAGGCTCCTCTTTATATTGTAGTCAGGTAGAAAGCAAATAAAACCAAGATGAAACATTGTTGCAATAGTCAATCCACTTTTTATTCCTTTTTCCTTTTAGAATGTATTTTTCTCTTTAACCTCCTGCAATTTGACCCATTCTGCAATAGTTCAGTTGAAGCTTTCTCCCTATTCAAGCAGAGAAATGCATCTCAGTTTTGGTTTAATTTTCCATTCTTGCTTTCAAGTTAAGTATATTGACTATCCAGGACATGGAAGCTAGCTTTTAATGGATACTTACAAATTCTAAATAGATTTTTCTTTCTGTTCACCTCATTTCAAATGGTAAGAAAACAGAAATCACTTCTTTTTTTTTTTTTTTTTTTTAGTATGTGCATATATTTAAGCTGCAGCAGTTGTTGCCTTTGCACAGTGTGTTTCTGACCTCAGCTTTTGGACAGCGAGTCTCAGAGGAATTCAAATCTTCTGAAGAGGGGGGTATTGAAGGTTACTACGTGGTACTTTTTACTGTGGAGCCAGTTCCTGTGTAACCTTAAGTGACACAGTGCCTTTCTTCTCCTTCAATTCATGAAACCAAGCTCCAGACCATTTGTCATTAAAGATGAATTTAAGTCGCATGTAGATGTATAACTGCCATACAAATTGTTTGTTTCGCTGGGAGCCATTTAAATAAATGATTAATAGTAATAATTTTTCCTTTCGCTCATCCAGGACACATGACAATTAAAAATGTAATTAGCCTTGTAATGAATGCTGAATTTTTTCAGGATATGTAAAAAGAATACACATTTAGAATGAAGCCTGCAATATCAAATAAGCATCAAGTGACAGAAACAGGTTTTCCTTTTTTTGTTGTTGGTTTTTTTTGTGGGTTTGTTTGTTTGTTTGTTTGTTTTCCCCTCACATATCTGTAACAAGCTAGTACATTCCACTTTTGGCAAATTTTGGTCTAATCCTGACCAAATGACATCTGGCCCATCAAGACCAGACTTTGTTACACTTTCTCCTAGTGGTTTGTGTAGTAAACCACACACCAAGCTGGTCTGTCTGGGGTCCCAACCCTTACTACTAGCTCTGCCATTGATCTAGAAAGTCCCTTCACTTCTCTGTCCCTCTGTTACCTTGCCTATCAAAACAGAGAGCAAATCCTTTCAAGGCAGGCCTTTAGAGTTAGCTCATTAAAAGCTAAAGGCATGTTATTTTTGACCCTTAAAGGTTTACATGTACAGTGTTGTAACTAATCAAAGCATTAGATAATTATAATCAACAGAAGATGAAGCTTATTTAATATCAAAAAATGTTCATAAACTGACCATTTTTAAGTAGTGAAAATGTAAGAGTACTGTCATTCTCTTGCTCTTTTTTGCTTATTAACCCATTTTACACAGGAATGATAAGACTGACTTTCTGCTAGGGTCCTTTTTAAGAAGCAGACCAATTCTAATAGGGTGCACCATGAAGCCCTCTCCCTACAAGCTGTGGCAACAGGTTTTTGTGTAATGCCACATCAAGATATTAAATTGGGCAAATTAAACATAGAAATTCGATATCTCATTTTAAGCAGATGTTTACACAGTTTTCTAGATATGTTTTGTTAGACTTTTCAAGTGCTTTAAAAACAAACTGTTGGTGATGAGTCATGATAAATTAAATTTTTTCTTTGATGTTTATCTTTACCTATTTTAGGGCAGTGGTCCATATCCAGGTAAAGGATGTCAATGAGTTTTCACCAACTTTCAAGGAGAGTGTCTATAAGGCCACCGTGACAGAGGGAAAGATCTATGACAGCATACTGCAGGTAGAAGCCATAGACGAGGACTGTTCCCCACAGTATAGCCAGATCTGCAATTATGAAATTGTCACAACTGATGTTCCTTTTGCCATTGACAGAAATGGTGAGTATGGAGAAGGAGCAACTGTGAGTTCTGGGATGGAGAGCAGTCATTTCTGTAGACAGTGTAATCATTTATTGATACCAGCTGATAACCTGGCTTGAATTTTAACTCAAAAGAGTAATCCTGTTCTCATCTCTGAGAATGAAGGAACCGTTGCACTGGGAAATTCCATCACTTTTACCTAAGATTTGGTCAGAAATTGCCACAGTAATTTACTGTGGAAATTAAAACCCCAGTATTAGATGAGCAATATGTTTATCTGTCACTCAATCCATTCTTTTAATTGTCTCAGATCTATTTTCCCATCCAAGTGATGGCATTTCCTAATGCAGCGCATAGCCGTACCTCATAGGGTTTACTCACTGCTTTGTAGCTAGTTCCATTCTTCTGAAATTTCTGGAGCAGAGTCTAAATGTAGAATTGACAATATTCTGGATATGTTTATTGATTGTTAAAACTTTCAGGATGTGGGTCCACAGATCTATCCATTTGTGGTGCTTCCTGAAGCAGATCCATTATTCTGCAGTATGGAAGAAAATATGCTTTGGAGAAGTAGTATTAAGGAATCCTTGGTTACATCTTTGTTCTCCTGTGCCTGGGACCTGCTTTCCAGCAAAGGGAATGAGAAAATTGTTGATTTAAACAGAACTTTTAAGCCTGCAGTCAATAATTGGTATAAAGTTGTAATATTTGCAGTTTCTTAGTCATTAATTCAATTAATATTTTTTGATCTATTTGCTCATTAAAAGAGCAGTGCTGCCACAACCAACAGTGATTGCAGTCTAATTTGCAATTTTTTAAGATAATGGTAATTGCTTAAACCCACTGGGATTAGAGACAGAGTTAGAATAGATGGTTGCACTTTTATTTTGTGACAGAAATACGGTGCTTAGTTCCAACACATTTCACTGCTGAGAATGTGTCTCTGTGCCAGCTGATATAAACTTTCTCTGGTGCAAATTCTTTGGCATTTTGCCCATTTTTCTTACCAATAAAACTGATTAAAATAGATGTATGAAATGCCTGAGACTGTTAATATCGTGCTAATTAGGATTTTGTTTATAGGGTTTTTTTAACCCGTTGTGAAAGACAAATCTAGGCTCTTGTGTCTTCTGCAAGTTATGATTTTTTTTCTGCTTTTCAGTAACCTAAGTTTGGAATTTCATTGCCCAGAAAGGATATTTAATCAGATGCTTAGAATCAAATCTAAATACTGCAGAGGGCCCCAAAAGTAGGGGGGGTGTGAGGAAAGCATGCCATTATCAGTCCCAGATGGTGAATTTTTTTCACCACCAACCTATGAAACTAACCACAAACACAGACCTTTAGAAAGATGAACATGCTATTCCATCAGCTTTTTCTTTTGGCAGATCATTGTCTTTTTAGACAAAACTTATTTCTCATATCTAGATCAATCCAGGGAGCATTTTGTTATCTTCAAAAATTATATTACGTGTTGGGGAATATTTGCAGAAAGGAAGAGAGAACCCTCCAGACTGTAGCAGTGCATGGTCTACTTCACATCACCAGATTGTGCGAGGCACAGGTTGCTAGGCACCCAGCACTGGCACAAGAGACAGCATTTAGCTCTGGTGTAGTTCTTGTAGATCTTTGTAAATTGGGTACCTAAAGGTAGGTAATATAAAGCTTCCCATTTATGTTTGGCAACTTTGACCCTTGGTATGTAATTTCTTTGTGAAGAAAATTACGTTGTGTTATGAAGCCATATCACTAAGAAAATTGACTCTTGTATATGATGAGCCTAACTTGGAGGGTAATGAACTCTTGGTCATAAAATACAATCACGTAAAGGCAAAGGACAAATTTATGCTTTGCTGTGCAAAGAACTGGGACTAAAAGGTACAGGATGTAGTATGTTTTAAGAGACTTTTGCATGCAGTTTAGTCTAGTTGTCTTAGCAGAGAATCCAAATCATCAAGTCAGTTATCGTATCAATATTGTGTAGGCTTTTTTCAGGTTTTTTTAAATTTTTAACAGAAAAATTAAACCACAATGCACAGATCTGTTGTAACGCCAGCAGAGCAACATTCTTATAAATTTTCTGCCTTCATTTGTCAGGGGTCATGGTCAGATGATCAGAGGATTCAGATATAGATACAGATTCTGTCATGGCTCTGACCTACTCTCATCTCTGAAATGGGGATAACAGTATTTGCCGCCCACCATTGGGAAGCACTTCACAAATACACGTTCAGATTGTTCAGCATGAAGATGAGTTACTGACTTATCTGTCCAGTCAGTGCCGGTTCTATCAAATTACATATCTTAGAAAATACATGTGGACAGAATCTCACAAGCTCATCCTTTACAGCACTGAGATCTATGTTAGGAGCTATGGAAACTTCAACTTGCCAGAAAAGTAGAGAAACTTTACAGTTAAGTATTTGCACGTGATATGTATTAAACCACAATTTCTTTCCATTATCACTGAAAAGTGCACCTTTTTGACAAGAGGCAATTCTAATCCTTCAGTTGACTTATGGCCAAATACAGTTCATGCTGGCTCTTGGCAGCTGGGAATGCTGAGCTGCCACTCCTACGAGCAGACTGAAGTCAGAGGCCACTCATGTAACAACGCTAGCCCTCATCTCTTGTAAGAGTTAGGAGGTTCAGTTTTATACTTCTTATACACACAGGAAGTAAGTATGACATTTAAGGGGGAACTGCCATAATAAATTAGTCAAGTCTTTCCCCATTCTTGTGAACTGCTCCTAAATAAGATGAAAGACAGCCATAAAAGAGGGAAGTCTGTATCAAATTATCCCCAAAACTGACTCTGAAGAGAGAGAGGTGTAAATGTGTGTGTCCTCAGGCAGGATTTGTTATATTCCTGTTATCACATATCTGTTTTGGGGGTTTTAAATCTGTTATAGTTGTGTGTATTTCCAGGAGAAGGCATAGATTTAGAAAGACTGAAAAAAATTGTGAACTGTGTAGAAAAGTACTTCTCCCTTTAAATTTTCTTTTTTTAATGTTATTGATTACCTTTTTGTTTATGGGTGAGATATAAATTTAAATTTTCAGTCTACTCTCTCTAAAACTTTAATTAGTCTCTATTTATAGTGCTTCCCTTCTGTGTCTACTTTTTAATCATATTGATTAAATTGTAAAATAACAAAGAAGCGTAAAGCATCAGAGGTAACAGAAAAATAGGATAATTATGAAATCAATAAGCTATTGGGTAACATCTGCAAGACAGACCAATGACCTTCCAGAATAACACCTAATAGTCAGAATCTTTCTAGTCCAAATCTTAAAAGACCCTAATTAAATACAAATCTTGGAAGATAAATTTAGTGGGATTAAAATATGTTGTAATGATTGATAAATCTTGGAGGACAGTTAACGTGCCACGCAAATTCTAGCAGTCTGCTAATGTAAATTCAGACAATTTTGGTTTCTTGAGTATTCTCTCTGCTGATCATGGATTAAAATAATACCAAGGAGAACAAATAGGGAAGTATGAAGATTCATGTAAGAAATAATATAGTGCAGAAACGAAAGGACAGCTGAGCAGATATTAAATGAATAATTAAACATACAGTGTAGTTTTTCATTAAATCCTCTTAGGCAGCTACTAATCAAGCAAGTCGAGATAGTAAAATGGGTAGATTAAATTGTTTTGCCAATCACTAACTCCAAAATAATGAAGCAGTTGATATCGTTATTGCAGTTGCTCTTGTGATGGAAAGAGCTATCTGCATGGCAGACTTGAAAATGCCTGGCAAGGTGAGGTGCCTGAGAGAGAACACCAAGGAAGCTGTAGGACGTAGTACTGTTTCCATATCAGTCTTCAGCTGGTCATTCTACTTCTCCATTTGAGACATAAAAATAGTGATAGGGCTGGTCCCCCTCTGTGCCCTGCTCAGGAAGGGAGGTGTAAAGACTTGAAGTCAATAGAAAATGGGGTACTGGGCCTGATTTATAGCTGCAAATGTAAGGGTCTATTTAAACTAAAGGTTTTGAACCAGAAAATGATGATAATTGCTAAAGCATCCTTCCTTCAGGCCTGACCTGAAAAGTTTTGCATCAGTTTCAGTTAAACTGCTAAAGTTGGCTTTAATGTAGTAGTAGCCAGAAAAGTGTTGGGCTCTGACAAGATAAGGTGTGCGTGTCAGAGACAGACACCTGCTAACAATTTTTACTTGTCAAACTATGGAAGTTTAGTGAAAGATATACTTAAGAAGTTTCATTTGTCTGCTTTCACCTCACTCATTTGAATGAAAAAAACCCCACCAAAACTCACACCCAAAACCCAAAACAATGCCAGCATGCCTAATGACAGATACTTTGACCAGCACCTATGGGAATCAGATCACTGTATTTGACTAAATTCAAGGATTTGGGTGCTCTCCATTCCAAATTTCGCCCAAACAATTTAAATTTGCAGATCCATGCTTAAAAGCAGTTATATGTAGTGCTGATCCACAGTAAGTTTGTTTCTTGAATTCTAGAACAATCATTCTCATAGAAAGTGATGGTATAAAAAAGAGCCCTGAGCAAAAGTGTGAATTATATTAAACAGTCTTAAGTTTCAATCTGAGCAAGAAGTGCGTATCAGTGGGAATGGACAGTATCAAAATGCTGAACTCCTTAATTACTAAAATATACATTCTGTACGGTAATCTTCCAGTCCTTCAGGAAGTACTCTGGGAAAGATCTTTCCTTGTGAAAGTTGTAATGTCTTTGTTCCCAAAACAGGTAATTTGTCACCTTTATATATGTGTCAGGTTCAGCAGATGATGTCTGTTGTTGCTGAATGTTATTTTCCATGTGATAACTCTGTGCTGTCATATCAAATAGTGCTAAGCACTCTAATTTAGAAGGTGATTCTGGGGTTCTTCCTATTTTTAAAACCCAGGGAAGGGTGTTAAAGGGCTAAAAATCTCTCTCGCCTAAAGGGTAATAGCTTTCAGGGAAAAAAGGAAGTTACTTAGCCTGGGGAGATGTTCGGCACTGGATCTCAGGAATGTGGCTGCCACGTTAAAGCAGTGTATTCTGGGAAGATGAGGTTTCACCTACTCATGCCTTACATTTCAAGATGTAACTGCTAATTAGTCTTATGTTAGAAAGTGTTGTTGAGCAGGTGTTTTCTAATATAGACATGCCCATATTATATCCCTAGCATCTTATATTTGCCTAAGAACTTGTCTACTGGATTGACAGAAAATACTTCCCATTCCTCTTAACTGTCTTATCTGTGGATGTCCCATGTGCTTCAAAGAGCTTTCTGGTCACAAGGAACTTGATTAACAAGGACCCAAATGTTACAGTCCGTATACGCTTAGCCAGGAAGTAATTTCTGAATGTTATATTGAATCTATAGGTAACATCAGAAACACCGAGAAACTGAACTATGATAAACAGCATCAGTATGAGATAATGGTAACAGCTTTCGACTGTGGGCAAAAGCATGCAACAGAAGATGTCGTAGTACGAGTTAATGTCAAACCAGTGTGTAAACCAGGCTGGCAAGGTAAGGTTTAATAGTTCATATATTTTAATTTTTTGTTTAAATCTCTTTTCTTTTGGCGTTTTTCCTCCATCTCACAGTAAGGAAACTAGGGTGCTTGTTGCAGGGGTATAGAAAACTGTTGCTGTTTCTTATGCTTAGTTCATTCCAAGCCTGTTAATGTTGATAAAAATCCCATGTTTGTTTACATTTGCCATGTTTCTTATCTAGTCAGAACAAAGAACAGATTAGGAAAAAAATTAGACAAATTTCTATTCTAATAAGCTATCTTATGATTCAATCTGAATATACTGAAAGGTTAAAAAAGTGCTTCTGATTTGCCTTACTCCTACTACTCCTTTAAATTAAACTTTCGAAGCCACCATGACAAGGTATTTTTCCCATGCGTGCCAGAGTTCAGATTATCTTGTTCCAGGTACAGAATTGGCGTTCATGTACATGCATGCATGAGCCAAGGCATGCTCAACTGGCAGTGGGAGTGAAAGGTATTTTTTTATCCTGATTACTGTCTTCATATTGAGACATTTCAGTAGGACTTTATTTTCTAAAAAGGTTTTAAGGATCTACGGTCTACTCTGTCTGAAATGGAGAGAAACCCAGCTGGTGATGTACTAGGAAGATAGATATGTCACAAATTACAAGGAATTAAGATGAAAATAAGGGCTGGATTAGGGACAAGCCAACTGGATGTAACCACATTATGCAGATGACATTCAGAACTAAGCTGACCTTCATAATTGTAATTTTTAGAGAGAATTATTGAGAAGGAAAAAATCAGTTTGGCTGTTGTACTTGAAGGTATATGCGGCTGACATTTAGAAGGAAAAATTGTTTTCTTTGTAAAATGAGAAGCCCTGGTCTAGAGGACCTTGTAATGAAATAAGTGTTTAATGTCATGATTCCGTTTTCAGAGTTGTTACTTAGAGCAGAAGTACATTTTAATTTTTCAGGAATGTGCTAGTTCCCCACCCGAGTATTTTAAAGAACATTTTTATTTAAAGAAAACAGAATACCTATGAACTATTTCCACATTTTCTAACTGATATTATTACTCAAAACCCCACGATTTATTCTATAAAACCAATATGGTCTCTTTACACTGTAGAAAAGTCCCGTTTCTATTTTATGGAGTCGTCTCAAATTAAATACTCCCAAATTCTAGCTTGGAATTTGTATTAAAATGGGTGTAATTGTTGATTTCTTTACATTTCCATATTATTTCCATTTAGGTATTTTATTGATTGAATAATTTTTACTGGTGCTTATATTGCCCAATATTGTTATACTTATTTCATAGTTCAAGCATCAATTATAGGACAAATTTTTATTGCTGGTCCCATCAGGTGGGTATAGACACCAGGTAGCCAATAAAAGTAATAGAAACAACCTCAAGCTTGGTTTGGGTTTTTTTGATGCTTTGCTCATCTTAGATTATCTGAAGTGTTTACAAGGTGTATAAGTTTTTAATGAAAAGCTGGAATTCAGCTATTGTTATTTTATGTGTGCAAAATTTATTTTCTTCTCTTCTAGAAGTCAGAGCTGTATGTGACTGATGGTTTGGTTAACACTAGGTATTTGAGAGGCTGCCAGCTTGTTATTTTTAGTGTGATAGTGAGACAATACAGAGAAAACAGCATATTATAAAGCAACAACTCTTAAAAAAGGAATGCAACACATAAGAAAGTTTAAAGCAGCTTGTCTAAAGCATCTCAGATAGGAAAGGATATGCTTTGATAGCATTCATTATGCTTGAATTTGGGCTTTTTGTTTCTTTCTGTGACAATTTGGCACAAATATTCTTTCTCCATTCTGATAGGTATTTAAAAGACATGTAGATGTGGTGCTTAGGGGCATGGTTTAGTGGTGGACTTGGCAGTGCTAGGTCAATGGTTGGACTCGATGATCTTACAGGTATTTTCCAACCTAAATGATTCTGTGATTCTATCTGATAAACTTTTATGATGGGCCTTTATCATAGGCAAGGTTAAAATATTTAATAGCTTAATACGTTCTGTTCTAGCATATTCCATGCCATCCATATGGAATTGTACCTTTCCAGCTGTCAAACAGGTGACTGCTTCACTTCATTGGCATGTCTCCAGGTTAAATGGCACAAAGTGCACATGGATACTGTTTGCCCACTCAGAATACAAGGTCTTTAATTAAACAATTGCATAGATATTACTTTTTCTTAATTACTAAGTCATTAATTATAATTTGAAAATAAGCTGCAATATAATACTTGCAGAAATTTCTACATTTCTCTTGATGAGATTTTTTTAATGCCTACTTGTTTTTAAAGGTGAAGATAATCACATAGAAGTTGTTTTCCACTTTGAGCCAATATCTGTAAAAATTAACTGTTGCTAGGAGAAAAAGAAACCAAATAAGGAAAACTCACTAATAATATTTCCAGTATCTAAAGAGGAAATGCGGAGACTGCAAATGGAGGATATTTATAGTGTTCCTTCTTCCCTGTGTCTGTCACTCTGTGACCTCCCCACAAAGAGACAGCTGGCAGGTATGCTCCATCTTTTTTGAAATAATGATATATTTGAAAAGATTGGATGACTAAGGGAGGTACAATAACGCTTTGCTTGACAGAAAAGATTAATATTCTCAGCCTTTGGTTATAATATAGAAGTTGACAAAATACAATATATTATTTTTTTTCTTGTTCTTCAGTGTTAGCTTGAACAAATAAATACTTGGAATTTCAATTTATGGTACTGGCAGTTAGGTCTTAAAAGTTACTGGCTTTAGTAATCTGAAATATTGTGCTGTTTTTTCTGTGACTATCATGAATAGAGGTTGTAGTAGGCTAATGCAAGTTCAGCGTTAAAAATTTCAGTGCAATAAATTTCAATGCAGATTCCTTTCAAATAACCTCCGTTTTGCGGGGGTGGGACAGGGAAGAATAGGTTTATGTAAAAAGAAGTACAAAATTATTCCTGATTCTACAGGCCAACTCCATGACTGACACCTATAGCATAGCAAATAAGACTCAACAAGACAAGGTGCTATCCTTTAAACAATATTCCCCTAGGCTAATACCATTTAAGTCTTCATTAAATCTAGGAGCTACTTCCCTACTCTTTGAAGACGGACATTTATATACAATCGGCAAGCATTCCCACACAGACATTTTCAGCACACAACAAGGCTCCACTCTATTAAGAGGCTACTTGAGAAACAAACTTGACCCAAACTGACATGAAACCATTCTGAGCAGACCACTCTGAAATGTTATTAGTATCCTAAGCAAGCTAAAAATGTAAATCAATGGACTGAATTAATTCCTAATCAGTTATTTTAACTGGATATTCTCATGAGTGAGTTTTGTCAACTGACTTTTATAGCCATGCTACAAATTCTCTTCATGCTCTCTGTTAACTTCCATGTTTTTCAAACAATGGAGTGATCATGTACTGCCAGGTAAGTAAAGAGACTGCATTATAAAGAAAAGCTAGATGATAGTATTTCTGACATGATAATGGCTAGATTTGCAGTTGAAGTTATTTCTGTTTTCTTTTTTTTTTTTTTTTTTTTTAAACAGAGTTAGTGGGTTTCCATAGTAAAAAATACCCTATTATCTTCAGCACATTCCCTGGGGATATTCTGGCGATTCCTCCAGGGATCTGCCTTTGTTTCGGTTCTATGGACACAGAGCAGACACTATACTTTTTCTAGCAGATTCAATTCCAGTATAGTCCTTTTCACTACAGTAGTTTTAATGTCACAAATACTGATTTCTGTGAGGTTACTTCTGCCTTATTTAAAGGAGGGTAGAGAGACTTGTGGCCACACAGTACTAAATATCCATATAGCGTTTTCATTAAAAACATGAGATGAAATAAGAGTCAAAAACCCATAGCCTAGACCATCTTTCCTGTAGCTCATTTATGGTACCATAATATTGTCTTTTCTCATTTCTGCTACTTTTAGGAACAGTCTTCATAAAACTGAAGTTGCTGTCCCCCCCTTGTGGGATAACAAATAGAAGTAAGATATAAAACAATGTGCTGAAAGATGCAAGATAGCAGAAAGTTGAAAACAGTTATTCCTGTACCAAGCTCTCTGGTGAATGATGTACTACATAGGGAGAAAATAGAGAGGAGTTTAGCCTCAAAAAATGAAGGGCATCTTCCCAAAAACTTGAAATATGTTTTGAGACTGCTAGAGGTCTGCTCAACTATTGACAATTAAACCAAAAGTCAGGTTGTTCCCTAAAATACAATTGACATCAGACAGGAAGCAATTATCAAGACATAAAACAAAAAAGCTCCACTAAACCATTCAGCTGAATACCCCAATAAAGTACCAGAGGACTCTGCCTTTTCTGAAACAAACAGGGAAGGTTGAATGTGTTTCTTGGGGAGATAAGTATGTAGCAAAGACAACAGTCCAAAAATTAAACGTCACATTGTCTCCTCTGACCAAAGAAGACTTAATTTTTTTCTCTCAAATTTAACATGTCCCTTCCATAAGCAAGGCTTGCTTAACCTCCAGTTTAAGATGGAATTAGGACTCTGATTAGAAAACAGGATTTCAATGACTTTCCACTTTGTGTTTGCTTAAAAAATAGTTTTGAAACAAAAACTTCTCTTCTTTTATTTACATAATTGACTATGAAAATATTTAATAAGAGTAGTTAATGTATCAAAGATATTGCATGTTACTTTTTTTAAGGCATGTAGGGCTCACTAAGGTGACCTAGGGCTTTGCTACCACCACAAGGCACTCCTCTTTAATGTTCAGTAGTCATTCAGAGGCCGTGTACAGGTCAGATCAGCTTGCTTTTCCTGCTGAAATATAATCTTTCTTTTATTCAGAGAAGGTCAGGACCTTCTTTTTTAGTAGCAGAGAGAAGTTAGATCACTTCTGAGTCAACATATTTCATAGGTGCTATTTGCAGTAGATGCTGAGTGATTTTAGAATGGTATTCATGTGGGCTTTCTAGTAAAATCCAATTACAGAGGAAAACCAAAACTGTATTGGCTTTTGAGCTGTCAATGCTTTTAACAAGGAGCTATATGATTACTAAAGCAATTGGTTATTTGGAGGAGGGTGGTCAAGTACAGAAACTTTGCTCATGAGAATAATATTCCTAGTCTTCAGGAACAATTTTAAAGGCCCAAATATTTTCTGCAGTAAATATAAATCAATTTCTATTCTTCTGTGCACATACCTAGCAGTTTAAAATGCACTGCTTCTGTTGTCTTAGCTATAAGATATTTACCCATATTTTTAAAAATGAAATTTATTGCAAAGCAGGGAGCCTTTATGCCAGTCTAGTCTTGGAGCTGTTGTCCATGCATTAGCCATACAGCCTTAAAACAAGGTAATCATAACGAAATGCTCACACTCAGCTATGACCTTGAATGACACCATTTTAGTAGAATACCCACTCTTCAAATACCCATTTCAGACATTTGAAAAATAATTGAACTTCTGAGTACATTTGATTTTTGAGCTGAAAGTTTACATACATTTATACTTGTTTATGTACTTGTATCAGCATTATTTTTTCTTTTGTTTGACTACCAGACCTATTTAGAGAAAGCAGTCATACCTGTTTCAATCTAACTTTTAAGATACGCTCTCCTTTCCTCAGCAAATTCTGTGTAGGTATTACAGCTAAATACATCTTTCCTGAACACTCCAGGTAAGGTGTTTTCACGTGTTTCTTTTTACCATAGCTTCTTACTGGAAACACAGTGCTTTATGTATTCGAAGACTACCTTTCTTTTGTCTGGTTATATCAGACTGGTGGCTCATGGACATCCTGTTTTTGACTTAATGGAATCATCTCTTTTTCCACGTGTCATTTTTCAGTGATGACTCACCAGTTTGCTGAAATTCCTGAGCATGACCTGGCACTTCGTATTGTTACTACAAGGCAGTATTTCTATAGCATCAGTTCTCAAGGTCATCTTATTCTGTGCTTGGGATATTCTCTTTCTATATTGACTTCCAGTGTAGAATTGCCTTCCAGTTTTGTCACTAGGAGAAGTAATTAACATAGTCCTGGTTTTGTGCCAAGACTGTTAATGGAAATATCAAATAACAATCCCAAGGCAGATTCACAGGAATCTTTACTAATTACTTCCCTGTGTACTATGAACTTTACTTTTTCAGAGTAACCCATTATTGCCCACTCTTTAGGCAGTTCTGTACATATGTTACATATATACATAAATGTATGAAATACTAAAGCCTGTCTTTTCCATCTTAACTGGATGGAAAGTTAACCGTTCATTTTAGACCTGTTTAACTAGATTCCTATTTCCATAGATCTCTGTGGAAGTTCACTCCGTTTCTGCATTTACAACTACAAAAAACCCACCTCCTTCCGTTTTTTAAATTTTCACTGCAAGATTTCCACTGGGGCAATTATAGTTTCATTGAGATATTTCTTACTTCTGAGATGTAGCTGACAGCTGGCAGTTCCATTAACATTTCCTCTGTTCAAAAGTTAAAGCACCACAGGATACCTAGTTAGGTTTGAAGCTTTTCCCTATGATATGATATGAAAAAAAAAAATTTTTTTTTTCCCTCTGCATGTAAAAACTTCCACATATTCTTGCACCATGGGCTTAAAAATTGCAGGCTTTCCATACAAGTTTTGACATCCTCAAGTCAATTGATTTTAGTAACTAGTCCATGTAGTGTTTCAGAGTCTGTCTTCTGGAATTTGAGAAGCTCTTTGCGTTCTCCTCAGTAGAGAAATCCCTTGGACTACCAGGATCCAAACACTAGTCACAGCCCTTGTCCTCCAGGATAACTAGGAAGCTCTTCCCATAATGATATCTTTTTGCTGTAGTTTGTCTTTCTGAAAACATTAGAAGTCTCTAACCGCTTCTAAACCTGGTGTAAAGGAGCAGCAAGCGCAGGGCTACTCCCTAAAGGAAGGCAAGCCAGGACCAATTGCAATAACAGACCTGGCAAAGCCTTCATCACCAAGGGCCAACCCCTCACCCAACTGAGACTAGCAGGGCAGACTCAGAGTTTGGTGGCCACGTTCAGCCAAGAGCCCAGATCCTCAGGGGTGTTCATGGTGAGGAGGCAGGTCCCAGGAAGTCAAACCATAAATGAATTAGGATCAGGTCACTGGGCAGGTCCATAGTGACGAGGCCAGCCTGTCGAACCAGGGAGCCAGTCCATGGGTTGACGTCTGGATAAAGGGACCCTATAGCCAGAGCTGTGGCTGAGCTAGAGACCAGCAGCCCTACAGCATCATAGCTCAGGCCAAGACTGAAGTGCTGGGGCTGAGCTTAAATAGAGCTCCTGGCCCGTGGGTACAAATGGAGGCCCGGGGTGAGGCTCATTAGGGCTTATTAGTGCACTTGGGGCTCTGACACCCAGTTTGCTGCAGGAAAAATTATTATTCAAATACAACCTCACAACAAATAATAGTTTAATCTATGCTGCTGCTTCCTGTTTTTTAGATTCTTATATGTTTATTTTACATAATTAGGCACCATTAGGACTTGGGGTTTTATCACTCAATGGGAGTATTCAGTGTCACTAGTTCAGGCACAACTGCTGTTCCATTATGGTTCCCTAACTCCTGCAACAGCAGACTTTACCACTATCCTGCAGTAGTCCAAATTTCTGTCTCTCTCTTTTTTGTTGTTTTTTAAACTATCAGCATGCTGCAGAAAGAAAAGGTATGTGTGGATGTTTCTTTATGCTTATGAGATCTGCATTCAAATCTCCTAGCGAACCATGGTGCCTTAGCCGGGCTTTGGAAGTTAGTTTGAGTCTTCTCTTTGCTATGGAGAGGCTTTAACTGGGTCAGACTTTCTGATTATCATTTCCTTAACAAATCACTCATCATATTTAACATGTTTAAATTTGTTTGTGGCATCAGATATACAGTCCTATCATTTGTATGTTACTAGCTTGTAGGTTAGCTGTCAAACCTAGAAATGTTTATTAGTTTGGGGTTTTTTATATTTTGTTGTATGACTAGTGGTGCTGGAGGTGAAATGATCGTTTCTCCCTTTAAAAAAATGAACAGAACTTTAAAGATTATTTTGCAGTGCTGATTAAAAAGGTTAATACTTTATGTATACATATGTATGCATGTGCACGCCTATATGTATTCATACATATGTATGTACATATGTATATTATACACATATATGCTAATTTAAAAATAGGGGGAAGTATAATTTAATTTAAAATATCCTAAATGGTACTTACGTGTGTTATTCATGGTATTTGTGTTTCTTATTAAACACAAAGAAGCATGATCCTAGCTGATACGTAAAACTTGTTTCATTTTTGGCATAATTTCTACCAAAGTTCCCTAGCACAATACATGTCTGCTAGCACTGGTAGGAGCTGTGGCAATCCTTGTAAAGCTACATACTTGTTTCCCAAGAGAAAAAGCATTTTCTTCTGTCAGTGCTGACTGCTTGACCCTTTAAAATGTAGCAAATTGTTTTTAGAAAATTATATTCTGGGCAGCACACAGTGACATTGATGGATCCTGGAAGTAGCATTCTGCTGATGCTTACTAGCTGATTTGGGGCCAGTTAACTTGGGGACACCCTACCGAATTCACTCCTTTGTAAAATAACCTATTTCACAAATAGGAAACTGCTTAGACAACCTGAGCAGACCTGATTATTTCGAGTAGTTCAGGATCTTCACAGAAACAAAGGTATTTTAAGAAAGAGCCAGGCATACATGCACTACCAGTCTTTTTTCTAACCTTCCTTCTGAGATGACAAGGCATAGCAGATGATCCATTTTAACATTAAAGATATCCTTTAAAATTAAAATAATAATGTTAACTCAATTTTGTTCACCTGTAACATGTGTCAAGAAAGAGCATTCAGAATTTCTTGAAAGGTCTGTTGCAAGACTATTTCCTTTTTTGCAAGTAAAAATTTTCCTTTTTCAGAAGTTTTGAGGAACATTAATCAGGAAATGGGGCAGTGAAACAGATAAGGTGATTGCTTTGTGTATCTTGGGGTTTTGGTGGTTTTTTTTTTTTTTTCCAAATGGGAACTTAAAATCCTTTGAAATGTTTGGTCATTTGGGTTTTTTAGTTTGGCACAATTTGTAAGTCCATAAATATAGAGAGAATGCTGCTCAAGAGAAAATGTGTCATAACTATTACCCTGCGTCTGTTCCGCAAAAAAAAAAATCCTTTATCTTTAGTTCAACATAGAAATTCAAGTACTAAAGTGTGTTCATTTTGGAAATGTCTTACAGCCATTGATCTTTCACATGTGGAGTACAGCAGGTATTTATTGATGTGACTGTGGCATATGATATTTTGGCAGCATGTGGACTTTCCAGTAAATTCATGGTGTTGAAAGAAGATTGTAGTTTTGTGAGGACAGTGCTCTGTTCTTCCAAATATCATGGTACAGCACCTAGGGATGCCTGTCTGCTGTTTTTAAGATACAGGGAGTTTCATAAGTCATGAAAATAAGTGTACTTTTGGCAAATCTACAGAGACATTTCTGATCTTGTTTGAAATGCTTTGTGTATACTGATACTTCTATTTATCCTAGATTGTTTCAGATTTTCAAATGAATAGAGACAAAAATGTTTAATAAAAAAAATACTTCAGCAAAGCTGTGAGGTGTATGTTTAAAAAAAAAAAAAAAGGCAGCAGAATAACCTTTAGCCAAGTATCCAGCCTACATAGATAGGACAGATGTGAAGATGCTGTAGAGCAAACAGATCTACCAATTACATTGCTCTGGGAACCTTATGTTCCAGCTATTATGTAGAAATGCTGCAGACACTCACTAATAGCACTACATAAATTTTATCTTACGTTTAGCTGCCAGAACGCACATCTTCAGTCCAACATGAGAGAAGTTTTGCATTTCACTGGCATAGTAGGAGTTGTGTTGCAGTTCTCTCTAATTACCTTGCCATCATTTTTAGTGTCGTGAGGTGGAATCAAAGTTCATGGCCACACACATGAAGGAGGAGACATACCTCCTTTGCACATGTGAGTGCCATACTCCTTCAAGGAAAAATGAGATTAAGTCATTCTTAGTGTCATCAAGCATTGGAAATGAATTAAAATATAATACATGGATCACAAGAAAAGAGTCTTATGTACAAAACTTTTAAGTGTAGAGATCAAGGAAAGTCTTTACATTATCCTTCTGTTGAAAGGAGAATTTCTTTAGTGCATTGGGATTTACTTTTAAAGGCTCAGGCTGTCACTGAAGTTTGATCCATTTTTATCTGGGAATAGTTTATCTCTGAGATCAAGATGCAAGTTTATATAGTTGTTTTATAATCTATGAAATCTGAACCACAAACTTGACATTGTGATAGTTACACTCTAATGTTATGTTGTAGGTATAATCCATCTGGGGCTGTCTTATATTTTCTGGAAGAGCTTTATACCACAACTGGCAAGCAAAAGCCTGTTGAATTAAAAAATCCAAACAAAGGCTGTCTTCTGTGGGACTAAACAAGGGCTAGTTTTATTCAAGCTTTTCCCATGGGATTACTGGGCAGGCAGTGCTTACCTTTCTAACTTTGCACTATAATGTGGTGGTGGTGCATGACAGTTTGTGTCAAAGGAAGAACCATGCGGGATGAGGTTAGCTAACATAGTGCAACCTACCATTTCCGATGGGATTGTGTATCTTTTGACTTGTTGCATAACCCGAGACATGAGTCACGTTTTAAGATATAGTTTTTAAATATCTGAAGTTCAGAAGCTTTTGTAGACTCGGGTTACATAAGACTCTTCCTCGGAGTCAGTTCTAGAGGAATCGAAAAAGTGCCACCACATTCCTGAGGGGAAGGTGCTGATCTGTTGAATGTGTCCAGTACAGGATGTTATTCTGGGAGAAAGAAAAATAACAATCTTCACCAAAATTAAATGAACAGGTTTTTCTCACAATAAGCTCTTCACGCTACCACCACGTCTTGTTGCTCGTTCTAACTCTTTCCAACATTACTAACTTTACTGGTGGTGAAATACAGAGGGTGCTGGCCTCAGCTGCAACACCTCTGCAGTGCTGAAATGCCTTGGGGGGAGGTACTATATAAAGAAGCCAGTTGATTTATGTCAGGACTATTGCTACCTTTAAAGAACTGTCCTGCTATCACAGGATTGTATCATGCTCCAGTATTGCCTTGTGCCTGCCTGGGAATGCCTTCTGCACAGAGAGGGCCTCCTTGGCGGGCTTCCGAAGTCTGCACTAAGTCAGTGAAAGAAGTGCTGGTGGGATTTAGGGTGAGTATTGGTCTATGATTCTGCAGGGGCCAAGGTACAAAGACGCAGGCTTGAGTCTAGTTGATGCTTTACAATTTAGAGCTGAGATAAATGCAGATGATTTGGAACATTCAGGGTTTATGATCTCTGGGTATAAATTGCCATTTCTGCCAAGTTGAAAGGTAATACTGTGAAACAAAACACCTCTTCCAATCCAAGGGACATTCATGCGGCAGAAACAGAGGTCTTCCATTATTCTTCCTTGTGAGTAGTGGCATTTTATATAGCCTGTTTTTTATAAGACATTCTTCATATAACCGGTGGTGAGTGTGCAGTCGCAGATATGTTAGTTAATAATTCAGTCACATCTCCCATACGCTAATGAATGTTTTGCATGAGTTCCAGTTAATTTGATATAGCTGAGAAATGAAAACATGACTGAAACCTGAAAGCTGCTGAGATAGTCAGAAATGTTTCAGATACACATAGGACTCTTTATGTTTCCTTTTGGGTAGAGTCAATAATTCATATATTACTAGCTTGCATAAAAAATAGCAAATTATTTTATTTTACCTGAAGTATCTGAAAGAACTTGCTATTCTTGTTCGACTGGAAAAATGTTATCCTTGAGTTTCTGGAATGGATAGGGAACAGAAATCTATTATTGTAATGATGTACCTTATACGATACTTGAAATTCTAAGGGAACTGTTTAAATTGACAACTGCAGACAAATTATGCAATAGTGCAGATCAAATCTAACTTAATATGGAATGAATGGGCTGATTATTATTACCTGAAAATTACTACTAAAATAGCAACTCAACTGATGTGTGCACAGGCAATAAAGTACTCATAGTTGTCTTTTAGTGTACAAGCCCTAAAGATTTTAGTAAAAACAGATATTAAACATACTTTCAGAATATTCCAGGAAGTCTCAGCTTCCTCTTGAGAACAAAATGCTATGTGATTACCATTTGGATTAAAAGTCAAGAAAATCTGAGAATTTTGAAATGCAGACCAGTGACTGTCAACATCCTGTCGTCTTTGTCTGGACTCTGGACTAACTGCTCTACATTTCAAAATGTTTGCAGGGACTTTCAGATTTTCTTGTAAATTTTTAATCCACTTTAAGATGGTGGGAAAGAGCACCTTTTTTCAAGCTTTCTGAAAATTAGGTCTGTTGAAAAACACCATATTCTTTCACCTACTAGATGCATATGTATTTATATATATTAAAAATTTACTTTTCCTTCCACTGATATTTAGAAAGAATGTCTCTGTCCATTTGCTTTATGAGATTTCATTGACTGCCAGGACCTAGAATTTTTCCATTTATGGAGTCCTCTTTTACCTAGGACTAAAAAAAGTCAGAGAAACTTCAGTTGTGTATACAAGAGTACTTCTTTTGACAGTTTTCTAGATACACAGATGTACACATTAGGTAGCAGAGTTGAATAGTTTTGTGACTTCAAAATAATTAACTATTTGCATCTCTGTATTAATGTGGTATTCTTATTTATGTTGCATGGTAACTTGGCTGGAGTTGGCTAAAATGTGTGAGAAAGATATGAACCTGTTAGAGCACATCCAGAGGAGGCCACAAAAATGGCCAAAGGGCCATTCTCTCCTATGAAGAAAGGCTGAGAGAGTTGGGGCTGTTCATCCTGGAGAAGGGAAGGAGACCTTACTGCAGCCTTTCAGTACATAAAGGGGGCTTATAGTAAAGACAGAGAGAAACTTTTTGCAGAGGAGTGACAGGACAAGAGGTAACAATTTTAAACTGAAAGAGGATAGATTTAGATTTGATATAAGGAAGAAACTCTTTACTCTAAGGATGGTGAGACACTGGAACAGGTTGCTCAGAGGTGTGGATGCCCCATCACTGGAAGTATTCAAGGTCAGATTCAATGGGGCTTTGAGCAACCTGATCTAGTGAAAGATGTCCCTGCCTATGGCAGGGGGGTTGGACTAAGTGATCTTTGAAGGTCCCTTCCAACCCAAACCATTCTATGATTCTATGAAAATACGAGCTGTAAAGATAACTGAAATACATGTTTTTAATTAAAGCTGCCCGTTTGGGTTTTCTCTGAAGCAGGTTGCAAACACCATAATTAATTGAATTTAAAAATGAAATGCTTCAGTTGAGAAGCATAGTGGTATGTACAGCATGTCCAGGTGGCTGCCTAAGGCAGGTGATTGTTTAAACATTGTGGGCTGTGAGACATCTGCGTAAGTATAACCGCAGATTAGTCAGATCTGGCTGAAAGTGTCAGTAGTCCTTTCAGCTGTAACTTTCTCTCATTAATACTTCACAAAATTAGTAAGACATTTGAAGGCAAGAAGTGGCACTACAGATGTGTTATATTAGCTTTTGGTCACAGGCCAGTGAGACTGATCTATATAGCCTGGTCCTTGGAGATACTTGTTCTGAATCACAAAACTACGGAATCTGACCAGATTCAGTGCAGCAGCCAGCCTCATCCCTGCAGAGCTAACTTGTAGTCTGTCACAGGGACATGGACATTGGAGTTCCAGACTGACACCAATTAGCACTTCTTGTCAGTATATGTATGTACCCCGTGCTTGTGTGACTCTAGCAGCAGTAGTATTACTTAATTGAGCCTGACACTCTTTTACAAAAAGGGGCAAACCCCAATTTTTTAGAACAGTAACTTATTGATGCCAAGTTTAAAAACGTTTATTTTTGTCTTAGTGACCTTTGAGAACAATATGTCACAGAATCACAGAATCATTAAGGTTGGAAAAGACCTTTGTCATTTAAAATTATATAACTCTTTCCCTTTTTTTAATCACTCTTGGATCTTTTTGTTGTTTTTTTTCCAGACTGGAACAAACGGATAGAATACAAACCCGGTTCTGGCAGCATACCTTTGTTTCCCAGCATTCATCTAGAAACGTGTGATGGACCAGTTTCCTCAATACATACCACTGTTGAATTACAGACCAATTACATTGGAAAGGGCTGTGATCGTGAAACTTACTCAGAAAAATCTCTGCAGAAATTATGTGGTATGAATATGGCTTTCAGTTTATATAATACTCATATTTTTCCAGATAAATCACCTGTTCCTTGTCACCTGTAAGCATGCAATTCGTGGATGTAGCTCAGCTGGTTCACTTTGGATTGTAGCAATGAAAATTAAGGGAATGGTGATATTTGACTGGTGCTCCACTCTTCCATTTTTTTTCACTCTTTTTCATACCTTCTCCCTGTTTTATTTTAATTTTTTTCTCTGCTGCTTGTTGTTTTTTTTTTTTCTCTTTCCTCATTCCACCTATTCCTCACTCTTTCTTCCGTCTGCTACTAATATTGGTGTGACAGTGTAGTGAGATTTCAGGTATAGATTTGCCATCATAGGAAGACCGTAGAATTTGATAAGAATTGAATCTTCATTTTGTGTTTCAGTCTTCCTGACTCAGCTTTCTGTTCTGCTGCTAAGTACTGTGCCAGAGTAAAAATAAACAAAAAGTAAAGGAACATTTGGGGGGAATCATTTAAGCAAAAATATTTAAGAAACATGAATTTCAGAAAACAGGTATCCTGGTGGAGAAAGGTTTCCTAATTATTTTCTTCCCTTTTCCTGCTTTTTGATAACTTGGTCTAAAAGATACAAATTAATTTTGAAATGTAGATTAAATACTTGAGGATACAATTGTATTTTCGAGACTTTAAGATTATGTATATGGCAAAGCAATGGCCACATATTAAGCCCTTTCTCTTTTGCCTTTTGAGATCTGCTGTCTCTCTTCCTCCTCTAAAATCCTGTCTTAGAATCCTCATCTGAAGCCCTGATGATGTGGAACATTGATTCTCGTCTTCTCCAAAATGTCTCTTTACCTGGCTCCTGTCTGAGCTACAGTTGCAAATGTACCATGTTTTTCCATTTAAATGCATGTGTATTGGTTTGGAGTGCTCTGGTGTATGGCTTACATTTGCTTTGATAACCACACAACCGTGTTGCAGGTATGTTAAGATCAATACACTAACCTTTAAGAAATCGTTTTGTAAACAAAAGCCGCTGTTACTAAATTATTAAAAACGGAGAGCCAGTTCCCAGGCAAAAATAGTTTGCAGTTACTATTACCAGTTACCTGTGGATACTGGGAAAGTGAGGGAAAGGTGAGTGGGAGTCCTAGCATTCTCTTAAAATCTCAGTATTTTCAACCTGAAAATTGCTTAGTTAAGTTTACAGAAATAATCATCATTTTAATCCTTTATCTCTGTCGAACTGACTGGGATCCTAGAAAAGCAGGATAAAACCCACGCAAACAGTGTGTATCTTCATCATGTTACTGACACTAAAACTGAGAGGTTGAGCAAGGCTATGTGACTTATCGGGGACTTGATTTCATAAAATACTAGCATTTTAATAAAAATAAATATTTTACAGCTAAAGTCAAGTACTTTTGCCTCCTCTCAGAACCTGTGTTGGCAGTGAAAAGAATGTTGCTTTATGTCTGTTACAGACTTGAACTGCAAGTGGCACAATCACTCAGAGCAGATCACTTTCCCCCGGCGGAAAGGGACCTGGGGGTGCTGGTTGACACCTGGCTGAATATGAGCCGGCAGTGTGCCCAGGTGGCCAAGAAGGCCAACAGCATCCTGGCCTGTATCAGGAATAGTGTGGCCAGCAGGAGTAGGGAAGTGATTGTGCCCCTGTACTCGGCACTGGTGAGGCCGCACCTTGAATACTATGTTCAGTTTTGGGCCCCTCACTACAAGAAGGATGTTGAGGTGCTGGAGCGTGTCCAGAGAAGGGCAACGAAGCTGGTGAGGGGTCTGGAGCACATGTCTTATGAGGAGCGGCTGAGGGAACTGGGGTTGTTTAGTCTGGAGAAGAGGAGGCTGAGGGGAGACCTTATCGCTCTCTACAACTACCTGAAAGGGGGTTGTGGCGACGAGGATGTTGGTCTCTTCTCCCAAGTAACTAGTGATAGGACAAGAGGAAATGGCCTTAAGTTGCGCCAGGGGAGGTTTAGATTGGATATTAGGAAAAATTTCTTCACTGAGAGGGTGGTCAGGCATTGGAACAGGCTGCCCAGGGAGGTGATGGAGTCGCCATCCCTGGAAGTGTTCAAAAAACATGTGGATGTGGCGCTTCAGGACATGGTTTAGGGGACATGGTGGTTCTGGATTAATGGTTGGACTTGATGATCTTAAAGGTCCTTTCCAACCTAGTGATTCTGTGATTCTGTGACTACACACAAGATCTAAACCACCAGATGATTACATTGACATAAAACACTAACAGCAACTATATCGAACGATATTATCATTTTAAGTGTAGGACTGTTGTCTGCACCACAAGTAGGCCTATGCTGGTGAAAAGCAGAATGATCAAAAACATTTCAGCATGTCTGTCAGTGCCACTGTAGTAGTTGCAGGCAGCCTTTGAGCTGGTGGACGGATGCACTGTCTAACAGTACTGCTGAACTTCCAGTTTTTACTCAGCACATCCATGAAAGAACAGAATGTAAAGCACTTGAGAAAACAGACAGAATGTAAAAAGTACGTGTAAATGGGATAAAAATTCTCACTGCTGAAAGAATTTTTTTTTTTCCCCCAAGGTTTCCATATCTTTATAGAGAAGAACAGGTAGGGTAGAAACTTCTAATAGGACTTCGATAAAAAGGTTGTAAATGATAATGAACTTTACATCAGAACTGCATTTGGACTGGCTTACACTTTGGTATTTAGTATTCATTACCACCCTTAATGTAGAGAGAACTCTTATGAAAGCAGGTTAAATTATTTCTGGAAATCGGTTTTCTCCCAGAAATGACCTTATTGTATCTAATGGTTGGATGAATAAATTCTTTGAAAAGGAAGAAAACCCTGAATTTTTTTCTACTAGTACAACACTGCGATTGCAGAGAGTGCAAAACTGAGCAATCACAGACAAATATTCATTTGTGCCATATAAAATGCAAGATTGTATCACTGTAAGTAAGGACCCAGTTTATAAATCCTGTGCTGAATCAGAGTTTAACAAGCAATATGAGACACTTCCATCTTGGAGTTTTCCCACAGATTCGTTCTAGTGGAGAAAATAGATCATTCCAAATTTTTATGGCCAGAGTAGTTAGAGCGAGGGATGAAGCAGCTTCTTTGAGCCCATTATTTACTTGATATAAGCATGTGCCCATTTAAAAATGTATTTCCTTTGATATACACCATGGTGCAAGCAATTTCTGTTCCTTCTGTAAGTTTAAAAAACTACCATAAAAATTAACACAAAAGGAAATTGATTGAGAAGATTATGGTTTTACTCGTGTCCTGCGCAAGTAATTTTCTTTTTTAGTGTCTTGAGTTAAAAAAAAAGAGAGAGAGTTTATCACAAATTGTGCACCTGGATAAACTGAGTTTGATGTATTCCTGCTGATAACATCTGTGTATTAAGCAATGCAATGTGGTGTATTATCCAGAATGACAATGTACAAAATAAATACACTTTGTCTCTGTGCTCAAATTCTAAATATTTAGGTGTTAGGTTTGATATTAATATCACTTCAAAATAATCTCATTTTACAGTGATAAATTTTGGAGAATTCTCTAAGAAATTCAGTTACTGAATGATATGAATGTTTTTATATCATTACTATAATACTTTTTTAAAAAAACATAGGATACAACTCCACACATTCTTGACTTAACATTCTACACTCCTGCAGAGAGTTGGGATCTTTTTTCTCTCCTTGGCCGCCGAAGGAGGGTGGGATATCTTACTAGTGTGGGATTCTTTATGCAGTTGGACTTTGTTTACCATATTCTTACTTGGCAAAGCATCAGCAAGAATACAAAGCTTGTTTGTGCTTTTTACTCTGGGGAGCATACTTTCTGCTAAATGCTATCTTTCACCAGCTACGTAAAGGCTCTGGGTAGCTCATTACATGTTTTTAAAAGTGCCTGAGAATTGTTACGCTGTGAGAAAACACACAGCTGTAAAGAACTGTGCTATTTTATCAGATCCTGGCACTACAGTGTTTTCCATTTCTGTGGGGTTTGTTGTTTGTTTTGTTTTGGTGTCCCGTCCCCCGCCCCCCCGAATTCTAACAAATACTGTATAGCTGGGGACCACTTTGTTAATAATTTACTTTTGGGTTGGGGCTAACTTGAATTGTGAGTACTACTTAAAAGGCTTAGATCTATCATTAGACAAGAACACAGGGAGTCACAACCATCTTGTATCTGCCAGAAGCTGGCATTAAAGTGTATTATCTGTTTTAGGGCAAATACTCTATATGTACTGACATTCATACCAACCTTGTTGTGACTATCCATGGCTGTCTACTGGGCATTAGGTGACTTGTCATGTCATGATGTGCATTCATCCCTACCGTACTGTATTTTGCAGCACATCATCCCCACATACCATGTATCTCCATGCTGTTAGGGAGGGAAGATGTAAAGTTTCCCAGCTGGATGTAGAGAGTTTGGTTTTAATCTTAGCAGTTCTGAAAATAACTGAAGAAACATCATTAATGAATTTTAGAAAATAATGAGAATTTTCAAGAAAGGTAACTTTAAAATATTTTCTGTTTCTTTTCTGTGCAATACATTTAATCTAGAGAACTCTTACTGGTTTACTATGGTCAGTATTATATAATATGTATGGGATTTGACAGTGAAGCTTGTAGGACCATTTGGATAATAAAAATAATCTAAAGAGTGTGAATCAGAACCCTGGCCTATATTAAATTAATCTTCACAGCTTTTTCATTAGTCTCTCATCATGTTTTTAATTATATATCATTTGCAGGAGCTTCCTCAGGTGCCATTGACCTGTTACCATCTCCCAGTGCAACAACTAACTGGACAGCTGGGCTTCTCATGGATAACAATGACATGATTTTTAAATTTGATGGAAAGCAAGGAGCCAAAATCCCAGATGGAATAGTCCCGAAGAATTTAACTGATCAATTCACCATCAGTCTGTGGATGAAACATGGACCTAGTCCAGGATTAAGAGCTGAGAAAGAGACTATTCTCTGCAACTCTGACAAGACAGGCGAGTCTGTGCATTGAAAAAATGTTTGGCAAAGGACATAACAAAATTAGTAGAGTGTTACTGTCTGTCCTCAGTTAATTTGCTCTGAAAAAAAAAGGTTACTAAGCTCAGATGGTGCCACTGTAAGCACTGCTGACTTGATAGGTTTATTGAGGGGACTGATGCCTACCTAAGTTTCAAGCACTGGTTCTCTTGGATAATCTCTGTGAACGTATCTGTAGATTTTATAGGAATTGGTTGATAAAATAATTAAATTAGTTTTAATCTTTTTATTATTTAGATTAGGAAAACCAGTTCTAATTCTTCATTGAAACTAGTTAGATCAAATATTGATTTGGATTTTATTTATTAATTTCGACGTAACACTTCCTTAAGCAAAACTAATAGGGCGTAATTCAGGAAGATGCTTACTGTATGTGGCTTTCCTAAGAACCATAATGGCCCGTGGTATTAAGAAAAGTCAATTCTTTTGGCGTTTTTGTTTGGTTGTCTTTTGTCTTTTAGGTGTATATTGCTTTCAAACACATTCACCTAAAAAAAGTGTTGATAGTTCAGATCACTGATCTTACTGGTCTCTCCTTTCAGAGATGAACAGACACCACTATGCCCTGTACGTGCACAACTGCCGATTAGTATTTCTGTTGCGCAAAGACTTTGATCAGGCTGACACCTTTCGTCCTGCGGAGTTCCACTGGAAACTGGATCAGGTATCTGTGATTTTCTCTTAGCTGTAGCCCATCCTTTTCTCCATCCCCTTTCGAAATCGTGGAGAAAAACCCAAATCCTAGCATAACTGCTTTGGGAAATCACAAATCTATTGCAATTATCTTGCAGCTTGTGTTATGACTCTGGGATCCATATAAAATGAGATATATGAGTTAACTTGGTTGAGTCGTTTTATACAGTAAGTAGACATTTATATCCTTCAGCAATGGATAGAGGCATGATATTGCATGAAGTTCCCTAAAAGTTTTCCACTTATCATTAAAAAAATCTACTTTATCAGCACAATGGAAGTGATGGAAACCTTTTCAATAAAGAGTATGCTGACACACAGAAAGGCATTCGGAATATATTGTGAATCTAATCTGCAGACTTCTACTTTCATCTGCTGTGCTGTATGTAATTTCTGCCTATTATGAAAAGTATATCACAAGGAAATTATCATTAAAGAGATAAGAGTTGCCTTTCATAGATTTATTAATTCCAAGCAGGATAAGGATCATTTGGATGAAAGACGGACTTCAGCAAAGTACTATTTTCTCAAAGTAAGTTTCTTCATGTCTTTAAGTCCAAACTATGACAGATATAGACACAGGAATGGTTACTTTCCTAATTCACCTTCAAAATGCGTATAAAGAGATGATCTTTGATTATCAAATGAATGTGGTAAGAAACCGTGATGATCATAGCGCTTGCTTTTCATTTCCATTAACCAGTTTGGAATCACTTTCTGCTGTACTTGATATGAAATCTTACAGTCTAGAAAGGGGAAAAATTAAGTTAAATCATATTGAACATTACAAATCATGGGTAACTGATGTCACCTCCACTAACGCTGTTCTGAGTGATGAAGACGGATTTGTATTACTAAACTGTATACTAAGCATCTAGATTAATGACAAAACGAAGTTTATGTGAAGTATGTTGACTTTGAAAGTTGAATGCAATCAACTTCTCTTCTATATCCTTACAATGCAAAAGGACCAATGTCCTCTCAATAAATGACATTTGTGTGTAACTCTTGTAACTTAGCCATGACAAAATGCTGGAAAATGTACTGTCAAAAGATAATTTTCCATTGACGGGGGATGTATTCGATTGTGTGAAAGAACTTTTTCACCTCTATTGCCATCTACAGTTACTTTACTCTTACTCTACTTTCTCCACATCATTTCCATACTTTTAAAAACATAGACAGGAAAAATAGCATAAACTGGAAAGTACAGGAACACCAACATCTTTCTGAATTTTTTTTCTTTCTTATATCACAAAAAAGACAGTGTATCCTGAACTACTGTTTTTTCATATCAAGCAGATTTTTGTGCGATTAGCCTTGCTCAGAACTTTGATTAGCATCCATGTTATTGATGAGCAACATATACTCTTTATATTTCTATTTTGACAGTATTATTTCTTTGCAGAAAGTGCTGCTCATCTCAGAAATCTCCTTCTGGATGGTCTGTTGATTTGGGAAGCATGTATGAATTTGAGTGTGCACTGTTTCAAAACACCGTGCTTAGAGTGTGTGTATCTAACTAGTTAAGTACAAGTGCTATTTTTTCTCTTAACAATGGATAAGGAATACCTCGTGCAAGTCTACAGATTTTATCTGAAATTAATAAAGCTAGGGGAGTTGCACCAGCAGATAACTTCTCACATCTTCATCTGACACTTAAGTAGAATCCCAAATATCTGGTGACAGGAACTCATTGTTTGTGATGTAAATCCTAGAGGAACCCAAAGATTTCAACTAGGGATGACTGAATAAGAAGTCCTTGGAGATATTCTGAGATTCAATTAATTGTACTTCGAGTTATGTTTCTGGAGAGAAGTTATTTTGTTGAAGCCATCTGAGCAAGAGCATATACTAAAAGAAGCCCAAAATAGTGCTTGACACGATAACGCTTTTCATTTCTACTGTTTGGTTGTAAACTGTATATTTAATTGACTGCCAATAATCATTTGTGTAACCTAAAATATGCTCCCAAATTGTAGCACTACAGAAAAGTTGAGCTGCAGTTGGGCACTGAAGGGAGAGCCTTCCTAACTACAACTGAAAACTCGTACATGCTGGAAACTAGAGATAGAAAAGATCATTTAGGTCACATCATTCATTTCCTTTCATTTAGCTACTGTCAATTGATTTCCACAGCATATTTTCAACTGCTCTTTCTAGCTGAAAAAGAATGTGAGATTAAAGTATAAATGAAGTTTGTTATGGGTTGCATGACCAGACTTCCATGATGATTAATTTATATTGTCATGGTGATACTGTTGTAAGTTTTGTCATGAAGGGACCTGGTAAAGATTGCTTCTTTACCTCTTCTTCAATGTTCCATCTGGTCTGTATGGTAGAGAAAATAAAACATATGTGAATAATGGGCTGGTAAGGAACTTGCATAGTTTTGAAGACAAAGCAATCAGAAATTGTCACTTGAAAGTAGTAAAGTTACTAGCTTCTAACTATATGCCTAGAGTGGTCTACCTTAGAAAGCACAGGATGTTTTAAAACCACATCAAAAAGCAAGTTAGCATCCTATTACAAACTCCTCTGCATCTCAGTGTGAAAAGAAGCTAGGGCTAGATTTTCAAAAGTAGATTAAGTGCTCTAGACAATTCTGAATATCCTACCAGTTGATTATTTGCATATTTAGACACTAAAATACTTCTGGAAATCTCACCTTCAGAACTGTTCATTCTGTAGTGGCATATCTTCAGATTCCTTGTTTTTTTTAAGAAAAGCGTAGGAATTAACTATTGTACAGTTTCTCAACGTCTGCGCTGCGCTGTGATATGCGGTGCTGTAGACGACATTGCATATATGGCTCTGGAAGACAGTTCAAGGGTTGGTACCAAGCACAGCCATACTGGAGTAAAATGTGGAAGAGTATTTTATTGATGAAGCTGGTTTATGATTGTGACAATAATCCATGGCTTGTTTTTGCTGAGAGGAATCTGGTGACCATGGAATAGGGTCAAGCATAAACTGGTGAAATCATTTATCACTCTTATTGCAGAGTAGTAAATTCTATTATGCCAGCTGCTTTGGGGGCTCTACCTAGTCCACAAGACTACTCATTCTTTCAAGGCACTGACCAAGAATGTGAGCTAACTGGCATTCCAAATTTAATTTAATTGTCTAGATCTCATTTCAGTGGCATGTGGGTACGGCACACGTCTTGGTTACAGACTCCATTCTTGGCTGAATGCAAGGAGTCGTGTAACATTTTATATAGCCACACCTGAACAGAACATCTGAAGCCTTGTGATAAAATGCAGCCATCATAAAACTGTCATGCATAGCAAGTGTCTGAAACCTCCACGTAGTAGTGGCTGCCAAGCTAGGTCTGGGAAGATTGTGTTTTTAAGTTAGTTCATAGACCTAAGGATTTATTTTCAGTGTGGCTTTCAGTGTATTTATCCCTATTTGTTACATTAAACTTAATCATAACCTGAGAGTGCCATAACCCTGGCCATATGTGCCTTTAGTATTGAACCGCTAACACATAAGTTGAGTATGACTGCCAAAAGTGCTAATAATCAGAGGTAACAGACTTTAAACCGAAGGTATCCTTGTTACTTATAAGAAACATGGGAAAAAAAGAAATTGATACAGTTTGCTTTTTTCCCCCACTTTCATCCTTTTGGAAATTAACCATCTTAGTCATAATAGAATCCATTAGTAGTAATTTGGAAGAAAAAGTACAGAAAGAATCATGTTAAAATCAATGTCAAATCTCTAATGCATGCTGGATAATAAAAACTGCATGGTTTTCCCAAACAGCTGCAATAGACACCCAAGTAGAGGTGGTTCCTTCCTTTTACTTATTCCCATTTCCTTGGAAGTGCAGGTGTTTCCTTTGTTTCAGAATCATGACCTTTTTTCTGAGTTTTCCATGCAAAGGTTTAAATTGAGTATCATCATGTGTTTGTCAAGTTTTTTATAATTTATTTTCTCATACTTAACTATAAGACATTCTTTAAACTTGAGCACCTATTGCAAAAAGTTTTGTCACTAAAGTCAGTAAAAGGCACCTAAATCATCATCTGATTGTCTCAAATGGGTAGGAACATAGATGTAGTTTGAAGTGAATTACTTAGGCAGACAAATATAAATTTGGGCCATCTAAGAATACATATGAAGTATAAAAACTGTTTCTTTGTTTTTCTTGGAAATCTATGATGATTTTAGGATTCCCTTTTATTGCGATGCTCATATGCCTATATGCTCGTCTTATAGATGTGTGACTGTTTTTAAGAAAATTATCAGATTGTATAGCCTCCTCTTAAACACAGGAAATAACTGCATATGGGATGGGTCTGGTAGGAGCCTGAGCTTTCTGAGCTCCGTACAGCACAAAAGAACCCTTGGAGAGTTCGTGAACTTCTTAACCTACATCTCTGGCCACATTTCCCTTCAGCCACTGGTGCGATGTCCAGCCTTGTCAAATTCTTGGATGCAAGTATACCAGGACTGCAAAAGACATCAGTTTATAATGAGATTATGGATATTAGAAACTGAGTTCTGTTGAAATCAGTGGGAAAATATTCATTGATTTTAACAAGTGCAGAATTTTACCCTAGAGATTAAAAAAAAAAAAAAAAATCACATCATCTCACTTCTTTTTCTTTCAATGCAAAGGTACTTCCAAAAGCACTTCAGGGAGCTCTGTTAGCAACTCTGTTGCAAAGGTTCAAGCTAGTGCCTGTTCCCCTCACTGTCACCCGCAGGAAAAACCTCATCTGAGCCTCGAATTTCTGCTATAAGGAGTGATAATTCTTGGGCGTTCCTCATTTCTGGTTAATACAGTGAGGACTCTCTCCCTCAATTTCTGTCTATTTTAACTGTTGTATTCTATACCCCCCAGAGAGTCAAAGTCAAAATAATAGTTTGAATAATGAACCGAGGCATTCAAGCCGTTGGTGACAGTGGAAAACATAACATTTAAATAGGACACTGCACAGTGTATTTCACACTCTGTTCATCACGGATATTACATTCCTCATACTAATATTGAGGATAGTCAAGCCAAGAGGTATTCTCCCTAAATCAACAGAATAGGAACACCGTTTTGAGTGGGAGAAGGGATCTTAGCCAGGGATGAACATTTTTTTCGTGTACTTGTTTTTATTCACAATGGGAAATTCTTTTCTGTTTTATACCCATGTTATCATCCTGAAAGCAGTCTTCCAGCCCACAGGCAAGATTGATATTGATCCCCTTAAAAAAACAGGGAATGCAGTGCATGATCTGGAGTCATTCTAAGTCAGCAAAAAATAGATAAACATGCAGAAAGTTATTGTTTCTTTTCTAAGATGACATAAATTGCTTTGAATAATCCAAAATAAGCCTGCAGTGCTTTTCATTGTGGAAAAGGCCCAAACAATTACTTTCATAATAGGAACTAGAGAAAGAGGTTTAGATAACTCTATGATGCATTCTATCTCTGTACGTACACATAGATGCTGAAGGATCAAGGCAAGGCCTCCATTTGTGTTTAACCACTTCACTGACCACACACAATAGGGTCTTCTACCTGTAGAAAGCAGTCTTGTCCAGTGGAGCCCTTTATTCCCATTTACTTTTTAAGATAAGCTACTACTGTGCAAGGACATGACAGAGCTGGAACTGACTTATGAAGAAACGTATGTTACATGATAAGAGGGTAAATGAAAGGGGTTTGGTATCTGGACCTTTTCTTAGTTAAATTAGCTATTTCCATTAAATTACAACATTTATGAGTGAAAGTTGTTCTTACATGTTGGATTTTGAGAAATGAGTTAGTTGTGTGCATCTAGTTTTGAGAAGGCGGTCATTCACATTATGAAAGTCCTATCTATGGAAAGTACATAGGATTCTCAGTCCTAGAGGGTTAAGGGTACACAGAGGAGATAGGGAGGTGCAAGCTTTCATCATCTCTGTGCACTGAATTTCACCTCTGGATAAAAGACCCCAGGCTTGTCAGTCCAATACTTTTCAACATGATGCCCTATTGAAAGTTAACTTTTTTGTAATGATAGAGTTTAGTTGTTAATTTTTACTTGAAGTTCATAAGGGTTCCTTATGCTCTTAATCACTTATTTTACGAATTTGTATGCAGACATGCACTGCTCTATGCATACGTCTTTAATAAACTACGGAAAGAAGTTAACGTGTTTTCCTACAGAGCCAGTAAGAGATGAATGAGTCATGCTAATCCTGCAAAACAGATTAAATAATTCCAGGATTCAGGGACTTAAAAAGTCTTTGCAGCATCCATGGCACCCCAAGTGTCGTACATTATAGTCCTATCTGTTCTGACACAGTTTATTTACCAGTTTCCATCTTTAAATGCTATTTTGATAATTTTTTATTCAGCATCTTACTTCAAAACAGCTTTTGCTAGCACAAAGACGAGTCAGCAGTGCTGATAAATGCTGAAAATATTCTTTGAGATGCTAATTGAAAGAAGATTGTTTAAGTTTTATTTTTAATGCAACTGCAATATCACTGCTCATAAAATCTTGACAAACAAATCACAGTGGCTGGCAAGAACTTGCTTTAGGACATACAAAAATTCCTTTGAGCCAGCCCTGAAGTATGCCCTATAAATTGGCCTGATTTTGTGCATTTCTGATTTCTGCAGTCCAACCCAGTGATAAATGCAGTAACTGCTCTGTGCTTCTGTAAAACTTCAATGACCCTTAAGGAGCAACCAAGCTGCCTGCAGAAAATATTTTATAATTTATCTATTTGCATTTACTTAACAATATTTGGCATGTTTCTGTGTATTTGTATTCTGTGTTTCACAGCCTTCTCATTTTTCTGACTGTGACAGTTTTATTATAACAGTATAGGGTTTTCAGAACTGTTTGTGCTGGCCTACTGTTCCCAAAAACTTAAGATCAGCTAGGCTGACTCTTCTGAAAATGACACCTATTATGTGTTGTCTGTCGGCTCTTACAAGAGCCCTTACCTAGGGAAGTTAGAACTGTTGCAACCAGCAAGGCCTTTAGACCCCGAGACACCCATTTTTCAATCAAATCAAGGAGGGGGGAAGGGGACCAAACAAACAGGAAAGAAATTCTGTATGGAATTAAAAAGAATTTAAAACAGGTTATAGCACCATGAAATCATGAGAAGTATTATGCTCTTAAAATGTACTGTGGGAAAGCCCCCAAATCCAAATCAATTTAATTTCTTAGATAGAGAATATCTTGGTACGGAGTTATTAATATGCCTAAACAAGCTCGATTAAATTGTCTGTTCACTTGCCTTGTTTCTGCAGTACTCTGGGGACACTAGAAATAGGAAGTCTAGAACAGAAATTCCCAATCAAGCTGTGCATGTGAAGGTGAATAGTCACATTTGTTTTCTTATTTATTGGCTATTTTTAATATTTATGTTTTACGCTGTCTCTGATTTATCAGTTATGCCACCAGACTTTGTACAAAACATGCAGAAACTGTTTCGAAAATGTTGCTGAAGAGCAAGATCTGTTACTTGGGCAATTTCCTAGGGCCTCTATGTTGTTTACCTTTCAAGAAAAGCAGGTTGGCTTTGGAGCATTCAAGCAGGGTTTGAATTTTACAAAGGTAGGACTGACATCTTTATCCTTCCAAATGCAGGATAGGAGATAAATAGCATGTGTTATCAATAAATATAAATTCATTTATCTACATGCATGAGCTGTTTATTCCAGCCTTGGAGCCATGGTTTCTGGATGTCCGCAGTTCAGGAAGAAAGCATGGTGTTTGTTTTTCCACTGATGTACTTTCCACATCTGGATAGTCTCTTGGCAGTAGCAAAGCCTGGGAATGCGTATGTTTAAGCACGTGATGAACAATTATGTAAAACACATAACTAAGTGGCTTTCTGGTTATGCAGTTAAAAAATAAACACAGGGTACTGCCTAACTGTAGTCATCAAGTGTTACTGAACTGATATGCTTGCTTGATGCAATTTAGCAACAGAAAAGGTGGATTATAATAGATTTATTTCATCATGAATGAACTAACGGATTTAACTTACTAAGAGACATTGAAGTTACGGCATGACAGCATGAAGACATGCTGCAGCTACAGTACATAATCAGGGCTTTCAGGTGCTTTATCTGTCAATATGATTAAGCAATTTCGTTATTTACATCTGTAATTAAGCCATCCATATTTTTGAAACCTATTGTGAAAATAAGTATTACACATTATGAGTTTCAAGACTTCAAAAGCAGCTCACAGCTTGCGTGCAAATTAGTTTTCAAACTCTTACGCTTCACTGCAGTGTTGTCGCAATGCAACACTGAATATACATTATATAGAAAGGTTCTTATTTGAAAGCCAAATACCTTATTTTCTAATGCAATTATTGTCTTGCACCCAAGAAGACAAGAAAAAAACATCCTCTTTCCAGGATTTTTTTCATTGTGCCATGGGAATGCTGTATATGACACATAAGAGTTTCACAATGCTCATCATTGATTATTGATGTCCATTAGGCCACAGGACATGTAGGTTATAACACCAGGTTGGTGACTACGTGCAAAAGACACCTCAGGATGTGCATTTCTCTGAGGTTAACGGATTCTCTTCTTATAGAATAGAGATTGGTAGACAGTAGAAAATAGCACGGTCCTACAGGGCAAACTTTTCTGGCCAATATCCAAAGCAGAATTAATGGCAAGAGGGTGTCCTTTGCACAGCTCAAGAACAGGTGCTGGTTTGAGGAGACCACAATATTAATAATGTGAAATTCTGGCAAATGAAATAAAATGGTGGATCACATTATGGTCAGATTCCAGTGAAATCAGTCTTACCGTGCTTAGCAAACTGAATGGAAATCTTCCTATTGTTGTCCATAAATCCAATTTGTTATTAGACTAGGAAACTGGAGCTTAGAGAAATCAAATTAAAATGGAACTAGAACTTGATCTACTAATCTTCCCTTTTTATATTTTCCCCATTAAATTTTATTTTCTTGTATTTATTATTCAGATGGTAGTGGATGTACTTGGTGCAACCTTGGCAGAGAGAAATGGACTTTATACGTCCTCTTAAAACCAGGATTACTTCAAAACTTAACATTAACCAGCGTCTCAGCCCTGATAATGTTACAAATAATTGTGAATCCATTTGTAGTTTAGCAGTATTATTAGTACTGGCTAGAAAGCATACAGAAGCTTCCTAGGCAGGCAAAAGCAGGATCCTCACTTGAATTTTCCATTAGCAGAAATTGTTTTGCAATGAAACTGAGTTTCTAAACACAACTTTAAAGTTAAAAATTGCAACTTTATTGAATCATAATTTCAGAAAAATTACTGACGTACTTTAGTATTATTATTGATAGCTGTAATATTTTTACTAGTATTACTTTTTTTTTTCAGTATTTACATATTAAAGTCATAAAAATGCTACACCAGCAAGTAAATTTCTAAAAAGAAGTGTCACTATGACATATCTGTTGCACAAAGTTCTGCTATCATATTATAGCATACCTTCCAAGGTTTCAAGTACCCTCAAGCAGCCAGTTAAGTTCCTGTTCCTAATTTACTCACAGTTGCTCAAAAATGGATGAAAAGCTGCAGGGTGATAGCGTACAGATCTTCCAAGCCCTGAGCTAGTATTCTTCCAAATGGACAATTAATGGCGTTCAAGACAGTGAAGAATTTTACTGCATTTTTTCAAGCAGTTAGTCAGAGTTCAGGGTCTTGCTAAGTTATTTTCCAATCTCACAATGATTGTTTTAGTACTAATTCAGTCTTTTCCCTTTCAATTTGTTTAGTCCAATTAACCTGTGGACTCAAATTTGTTCAGAGCAATTTACTGTTGTTGTTGTAATTGGATACACAGCCTGCATGGCATTTTTTATTTTTTGCACAAGTGGCCTCAAGCTCGCTCTCACTGAGGCATCTCTGCCGACATCATTGGATTTGGATGCACTCCCAAGTAAGGGTTTGCTGTAGTGCTTCATGGCCAGCACCGGGACCTTGATTTCAAATTTGGTCTTCATTTTCTGTGTTCTGAATATGTAATTGAATGGGGCTGATTTAATGAAGATTCTTGCAGTTACTTATCACCCAGTGCTCAGCTAAAGTAAATAGAAGAAGAATTGGGATCAGAGTTAAGTGTATGACAATTCAAACAGAAAATGATTTTATTAATCTAACTGTAGTGTGTGTGCAATAGAAGACCATACTACTTTGTATGCAGAGGTAACAGGAAATGTCCAGTTTCCTTCAGAGAACTGCTGTAGGAGACCTTTCTGAAGGTCGTACTTGGATTCCTTGCAGTACTGTTCTTGCCTTCCTTGACTATCACTTTCTAGTTCAAGTGGACTAATTGTGTTTTGATTTCAGAAATACACAGCCCTGAGGTGGCATACCATTTACCTATGGGCTTATCTTTAAGTATTTAAGCAGTTACAGTGGTTTTTATTAAACGATCCACATACTTACATATAAGAGCCATTCTAATTTGAAGTTTCAATTGCAGTTTTCATACATGTTAAGCAGTTTGTTCTGTTTGGGAATTTAGGCACGAAAATTCAGCCCAGAAATTAATCTGCACCTACATTAATCACCGGCTAATTAAAACACAACCATGCCTTTCTCACCCACTTTTCAGTTTTGTGTTACACATAGCAATGGCTTGGACTTAAGGAAATTGATTTAGGCTGGTAAAGTCTTACAAGAGAGGGTTTTCTGAAAAGCCTTAATTGCTTGCCTTGGAAGTTTTCAGGAAACGAATAAAGCTGTTTAATTGTTCACCACACTCTTCATAAAGGCTCAGGAAATCAAGTAATCCTCTGATTTCTTACATGCTCTTGAACTGTCTCATCAGAACTGTTGAAAAACTTTTAAGATTCCGCAGATTGAAGTAGATGCCTCTTTCCTTGTGACCTTCACAGTTGGGTGACTAGCCATCTTTTCAGCATTTGAAAGCCCACCGCAATCCTTCAAGCCAGTGAAATCAGTTCTTGATGGACTAAGGTATCTTAGAATCATCCACCAAAAAACCCTCTATCCTTGAAAATGATGTAGACTCCGGTACCTTATTCCTGCTTTAATTCCTAACTTTTGTTGGCTTTACATGAAATAACATTTGCTTGAAAATTTGAAAGAAAAGATCAACAATTCAGTATTTCCTGAAATTTGCACACATCAGGTTCTGCTTGAAATGCCCGAGTTTGAAGTTGTGGAAGTGCTACTTTTAAGCTTTGGTATAAATAAGTGTGTATCTCTCTGACTGCTATTGATGAAAATACATCTGATTTACATATATACAAATACATACATTCATACAAATTGAGTGAAAAACATCTCCCTTGAATTTCATGCCTTCCAAAATCCTGTGTACCAATTTCATGATACCTCTGCTAACAGCAAAAATGTTCAGGTACCTATAGTTTAAGGGCATCTTACAATAATTATTTATTTTAAACTGAAATAGTAGTTTAATATGACAGACGCGTGCTGCCTTGTCAGTTGCAGAGGATCTGTATCTGAGCTGAAGGCACACAAGGTATTTCTCACAGTTGTATTTTGAAATAGAAGGTCATCAAAAGTAAAAAAAAAAAAAAAAAGTTATAATTTCCAAATCTCAATATACCTGGTTATTTTAATTATCAGCTGAGAAAAATAAATGAAAGCTTTACTACACTGAATTATCCACACAGTCTCTTGATGTATCGTCTGTATTCATATGCATTGGGAATGAAGATTATGCCTACAGTAAGACAGTATGAAACCGGCATGACTTCATGCATTAATGGTGACTTAACCTCATATCCATAATTTGAAAATCAGAATACAAATAAGTCTTTTTTAGTAGCCAGAAGAAATGCAAATGTTGCTTTTCTGTAATTTTTTCAATATGCTGTACTGTAATTTTAAAGTACATTATTAATTTGTACAGTCAGTGATGCTGTCTGCTTAACCTAAGCAAGCAACAAGAATGCTACGTAAAAATTAACAATCCCCGAGCACCAAGGGATGGGGGGGTGTATGCTGCTGCTCGCTTGAGGGGAGCACACAGCCCCACGCTGTTTGATGTGCTCATAGATTCACTTTGATAGTTGGCTGCCCCAGAGCGTTGCCTTTTCTCTGATAATAAATTAGCTATGCTTTCAGCTGTGATTTTGGTATGACAAATATAGTGTAAATGTGATTTCTCACACTGAGTGCATCCTGTCTTCACACCCTTCAGACATGTTTAGTCATCATCACGAAACACTTGATAGGCAAGCCCTTACAGGAGCTTCAGAATCCTTTCTTGTAGAGGTAAAATGTGAGAGGATAAAAAATGTTAAATGAAAAAATAATACTTAAAGCTTATGATTCAGAAGATGCTTTGTCATACTTCAAGAGTAAAAGTAAATATCAGATGAAAAAGAAATCTCAAAAGGAAATACAGATCTCCTCTACACACCTCCAGGTACAGATAGACCAGAGACACAGGGTTACATATCAAAATATGAATTTGCATATATTGTTGGGTTTTTAATTTTTTTTTTATAAAAGGTAAACCTAAGAAATTTTTTTTTTAAAAAGCAAAGTCCTATTTTATAGTAATGGTTCCATCTGCCACCCATTAATATCAAGTCTGACACTTAGCTGATTAAAAGAGGGAGGCATTTTATGTGAACTTAATGTCCATAAATTTTTCTGTACAAAATTATCAAAAAACTCAGCCATCTCACATAATTTTTTGTTCAAAGCATAAAAGTTACGTTTCAGAAAGAACACAAGTCCACGTATTTCCTATGCAATGGTATAAAGTAGCTGAGGCTGGGTGGTGCTACAGTGGATATTAATAACAAACCAAGTAGAGCAATCACTAGCCTTGGGCAAGTAAAGTAAATTCTGAGACAGTACTGTAATGATACATGGGTATCATTCATTAATATTTCAAATATTCTTCAGTTGCTGAGTGTAATCTACCTATATGTAATGCTGTACTATACAATCCCAATTTTGATCTCAGTTTCATTGTTTAGAAGGAAGATAAAAGGTCATACAACTGAAAATGTCTCATGCATGCAAAATTCCCAATTTGAATACTTGTAGTATATAGGGAATGACAAAAGTTCTGTATCTAAGATTGGAATTGGACCTTGTGTGTTTCCACTTCTCTTCTGGAGTTATCTACATTTACAGTGATTTATGGGATTTGGTAGCAGTGAATAGGCTAAATCAGAATTCTTGGGGGCATTTTGGTATATGATATATGTTCACTTTATCATACACGGGAAAATTATTGGCCAGAGTTACTTTCACTATTGATTGGGCTTACCTCCATGTGTTCATCATTACTTTTAAATATGTAATCTGAAGAATGCTTATTGGTGAATGATCACTTCATAGCCTTTTTTTTCCCTTATCCCTATCTGTGCTTAATCTGTTTTATAAGATAATTTTGGGGTTCAGCACACTATCTTTAAGTAAGGCACAAGTGATTTCCAGACCCTGAATTGAGTGTAGCAAGCACTAAAATGGTGTTGGGGATCCTGAATTGATGAGTACTTTAAAAAGGCGGCAATGCAAATTCAATCTAATCATCTCCATGAGGAGGAGTGCCTTCCATGAAGGGTAAAGCTGGCTCCTGAGAGCCTTGGAAGGGAGAAAAGTAGCAGTGAAGCAACAGGGTACGTTAATATGAGGATCCCTGAATCGTACAAGAGTGAAATACAAATAGAGCTTTAGTTCTTCCTATGAAAACATAAAAATGAAAGAACTACTGGAAGATGCAGGGGGATGAGGTGAAGAGACAAGAGAGGAAAAGATAGGAGATAAGAAGGAGAAAATGAGTACAGAAACTGGAGAGAGGTTGATGCTGCCATACAAAAGTCTGTGCTTTGTTTCCGAAGGATAATTTTTTACTGAAGAATCACATGATAACATCTTGAGGAAAGCAAACGGTACTGCTGAGATACCAGAGGAAAACAGAATCACTTAGTAACTGCTATTCTTTCTCTTAATTGTGAAGTTGCCATCAGCAGAATCACAGCAAAATGAGAAGGAACAAAACTGCAGATAAATAAGCCCTGATTTCTTTCTGGCATTGAAAGAATCAAAAAGAAATATCAGATGGGTAGTTTCATTTTGAGGAATAATTTATCTTCAGAATTCTGCTGTGAGGGAGAGGGTTTTCATACCAAATTACCTTCTGACCCTGCCAAAGGTTCTAGGGATGTTAAGAGGGAATATCTGCTCTTGTTCCATATGAATTGGTTTGGGTCTATTATAATATACTTTGGGGGATCATATTGGAGATTTTGTCCTCAATATTCAGATTTTGTTTGCCTCCTTTTCCTTTAGAACACCTGAAACCTTTCTTTAAAACACCTTAACCATTTTCGCTACATTTTGGCAAACATTAAAAGGCATATTTTTTACTTTCCCCCCCCCCCCCCGAAAAACAGTTGTCCTGTTTCTAGCAATAGTAGTTTTATCTTAGGAAGATGTCTGTAATCCAGCAGCCATTTTCCAAATAGCAAAACAGTGCTTCACAGGGAAAATTTCAGCCAGCTCAACTGTGAATAAATGTTTGGACTTTTAGATAATTACTTTAATGATATCCATAAAACTTTTAGGGTTTGTGCAACACTGACGTTGAAAATTTCTTTCCACAGTCTATTTGTTTCATGCCCCTAACATCAACCCAGAACTATTCTGGGATGCAGGCCCTCAATGCGGACTTGTTTCCTCCCATAAAAGCACTAAGAACGTGATTGTGATTAGTACCGAAAGCAAGCTATACACTGACAAGATAACAACATTCTCTGGCAAAGTCACAAATATAGCTGATACCTAATTACCTCTGTACGGTGTCTAACATACAATCAGCTTGTCTGCAAAATGCCAGCTATGTAATTAAAGGCCCAGCAGTTACCGTTTCAGTAAAGAGACTATGCATAATATTTGGGTTGTGCAATTTCTTTGAATATAAATACAGAAGCATGGATATACAACCATTCACTTTACAGAAATTACTAAGGTAGCTAAATATGACTCATTGCCACCTTTTATCTGCAATAAAAACAAAATAGCATTTGCTTTTTTCTGCGTTATGTCCTAATTACCTGCTGGAAATGAAGTAAATACAACACTAATCTGTATGAGGAAGGAGCACGTATTTCTTATGTGTCTTTCTGCAGTTACAGCTACCTCCATCTCAGACTACAGCAATATTCAAAATTATTATAGTAGTGGGCTCCCATGTGAATAACACAAAGTGATTCCCTGGAGATGTCCTCTCAGTGTAGAGAGTTGTGTAAGAGCAGGAATTCTTTTATCTTGATTTGCACTGTGCACCTTCAACACGGCAAATATCTTTCAAGTAAATCAGCTTTCCCAAAATGTGGAAATTGTGAAAGGGTGCTTAATGCCTGGGTGAGCTTCTGTCTTCCTTTGCTGAGTAGGTTTAAAGCAACCCTTGCAAGCAGCGTCGACACTCCCTTCAGAGATAGCGAGCCTTTGAAGAGGGATTTGCCAGGTGGTGGAAGAGTTTGAAAGAGCCAGCAGTATCACTGTCAGCAACAGAGAGGTCATTAGCCCAGGGGAGTGTTCTGCTGGGCTTGCTTCTGTGTGCAGACTACCCAATCCAGGAATCCTGGTATTTTCCAGGTAGTAGGTGACAACTGAGGTATCAAGACCAGATATTTATTTCATGAACGAAAAATAGCGCATAGCACGTCATGTGGGGTTTGAATAGGTCAAGGGAGTCCAGTGCTTTGGTCTAACGGAGTGATGCATGTAGGTGGGAATGTGTGAGAGGGAGGAGGAGAGAGGAAGTCTCTTCAGAATCCGATTTTCGGAGCTGAGCCCAAGTATCTCCGCTCAAAAGCAAACAAGCCACAACTAGCCTGTTTGCTTTGTCTCTGGAGTCTAGTTTGCATTAATCACACTCTCTGCACCTTCGTAACGTGTCTAAATAACTGACTGAAACAAGGATTGTATTTGTTCAGACACCAACAGCAAGGGAAGGATATATCATCCTATTTTGAATAGTGACAACCTCCTTTTTCTTAGTGCAACCTCCTTATGCTCAGAAAGAAAAAAATACTCAGTTATTGAGTACCCTTCAGGAGTATGGCCAGAATTCTCAGCTGCCTGAAATTTAGTCCTTGGAGCAGCAGGCAGTCAAGACTTAAATGTAACCTTTAACATCTGACTATTAGTAGTTCAGTCAGGTTTTTAGAAAGCAAACTGGAAAACCCCAGTATATTAATATTTGACAGGTAATTGCGCAGGATTGTGTTAACACTCGTAGTCTTTTTTTTAATTATTATTAGCATACTGAAAAGTATTTCCTTGGTTTTCTGGCAAATAATGCATATTTCAGGAGGCTAAACGTGTGTTTCATTTAGTTTACGACCAGAACTCCATTTGCAGACCATACGTATTACTGAACCGTCCAAAGAGTAAAAAAAAAGTTCATTACAAATCTCTTAATAGAAATATCTAACAGGCAGAATCACTGCACATATCATCTGAGCAGAATGCAGATCCTGGAGATCAGAGAAAGTGGTATAAATTCCAGATAAGATTCAAAGATGAATGATGAGGCCTCATGAGTGAAATAAAGTAGAATTCTATGTATGCTATCTTGAGGTGGGAATGAACTCACAGACCAAAAGCTCATTTCAGCTATCTTTGAAGACAGTTTGCTCAGAAGCCCACACTTCAATTTTGGTTTTACATCAATTTTAGAAAGGACATAAATAATGCAAGAATGTAAGACTACCACAATTTGGACCTCAATGTACATGAAAGCATTATCCCTAATCTGTTTGGTCACTTTTCATTGATGTATTCATGATCATAATTTTACTTGGAAATAAAACAGTTTTATGCTTTGTAAAAGAGTTAATAGTCAAGATTCAAAAATTTAATTGAAAACTTTAATGAAATAATGCCAATCAGGTTTTGGGTCTCAGACTATGAAACAAATGAGGTATTTGGGCTATTTCAGCTGGATAGGAGGTCAAAGGATCTGGTGGTTTTAATTTTTTTTTTCCTTAATGTTATTCTTATTTGTTAAGTGGTAATAATGTGTTTGGTTTGTGCATAATTCTCAAAGACATTCTCTCCCTAAGTCCTTGCATTTTTTTAATCTCTGATCATATATATACACACTTGTAATAGTTTCTGTAACTTAGAGATATTTAACAGAAAATTTATACTGGCAAATCATAGTGTAGGTCAATATCTGGCATTTAAATTAAAAAAATCATATAAGCCCTTTAAAATCAGAGGCAGAAAATTAAGCTTGTAATATTTATTCTGGCTAAGCTTTTGGTGGTTCTTTTTATTTTTCAGATTCAGTCAGATAAAGGTTGATTCAACTTGATTTAAAAAAATGTTGCCATGTTTCATTTTTAGGTAGAAAGTCCATTCATCTCAGGATATTGGTGATTCTTTCCATTTAGAAAGAAGCTGTTTCCCACCTGATAGGACCAAGGAAATATTTTACTGAGCCTGACAGGCTGCAGCATTTCATGGTGGGAGGTATAATGCCTCTTTCTTCCCTTTCTTTTCCTGCTCTCTGCAGTAGATTTCAAACGGCAAGTCCGTGCTGCATTTCCGAAGCAAAGGTCTTTATCTTCAATAGTTTTATTTATTCTTTTATATGTGCAGGTAACTCATTTGTGGAGTGTTGGTATGGTCTGCAAATAAATAGCAGTAGCCATCATATTAACTGCTAGACCTCAGAGCACCTTACAAAGACTGTCAGCATAACTGCCCCCTTTTAAAAGGGAAACATTTGGGAAGCAGCGAGTGTGTCCAACAGAACACTGCTTTTCGTTTGTCTGCTAAAAAGGCATGAATGGGTAGGATGGTCTTTTGAATAAAATTGACAAAGAGCATAATTCAAGTTCCCATGTTACTAGAACTGGGATATTATAATTATTTTCATCCATAAATATTACATGTACAGGAACTGATCAAATGCTAATCTTAGTTTTTAAAAAAACCCACATAGATTACTTTTCTAGATCATCTTCTGGCTTTGGTGATAGGAGGAGCTTCTACTGGCCAAATACCATTTTATAGAGAGTAAATTCTTCTTGTGCCAGTACTGATTTTTCAAGTGTACTTAAAACCTTTCCAAATAATTAAAAAGCAGTAAAAGGGAAGCTGAGGGCTTACTTGAAAACATCAGGAAGATAGCATTCCTCATTCTTGTTTTAGCATTATTTAAGCACTTACTGAAGGTAGTTTTAACTGTAGCTTGTGTTACTGATGGGAAGAAGGTGGTAATGGTACAGCATGGACACACAGGGTAGCAATGTGTTTGGTGGTTCCTGTCTATGTGTTTTTATTTTTTATTACTGACTTAACACCACAAATTAGCTAAAAGCAAATAATGTGAATGAGATTTAAAATCTGGTAAGTATTCATTCTATAAATTTTTTGGTTTTTTTTAAAATACACATTTATGAGCCGTAGTAATAACCTTTATAGTATGTAGTATTTCAAACGGGTCCTAGTTCTCCTAAGTTTAGTGGCATCCGTTAGTGTATTTTCTCCTGAAATGTACAAACTATTTGTTTCTGCAAGATACTTGCCAGAACTCCTTATCTGTGTATTTGGTTATTTTTGAGCAGGAATTGCAGAGGAAATGTTATGTGGTCTCGTACTATTAGCGTATGTTTAGGCTCGTGCAGTGTGTATGGCGTTCCTATCCAATGCTGAATAGGCCTTTTAGCCTTCTCCAACCTGAAATCATTTCGTGAATTTTCCCAGTAGTAATGCTACAAATATGCGAGCGCCACACTTAAGCTGTCTTTTGGCATTTGACTAAGACGTGTCTGGCTTGAAAAATTGCGATAAGCATTATACTAGAGTGAGAAGCTGAGAAAGCTTTGTTATTGTTTAGGACTGCACATGGTATACGTAGATAATGCAGGGCTTTATTTTTTCCATTTTGATGAAATGTAATTGCAAAACTTTATAATGGTTTAATGATGTATACAGCTACATTAACTCTGAAGTTGAACTTTTGTTATTGTATAATGAATGTAAACAGATGGTAAATGCATTTTTTTCAATCATACTATGTGCTTGTTTTCAAGAGGTACGAGCAGGTTGGGGTCACCTCGGCCTAGCTTAAGACATTAAATTTGGAACTCCATTTTAACTGCCTAATGTTGTCACTAAATGAGCTTTTGAAGATTTTCTGCTGCTGAAACCTGGGGAGAATGGAGGTCTCTGAAAGTCTTCAAAGTCATACAGTTTTTTCTATTGACTCTACAGGGAATTTAGCTAGCTGTTTTATGAAGAGGAGACACACTTAAAATGCAGACCCAACTTTAACACCTAAATTAGGTAAATGAAATCACTGCCTCTCCCTCCAGCACCAGGTGGCTTGTGGCCTGTTTATTTTTATAAGCCATAAACAAGAGAGAAGAAGCTATAAAGTGTATGTGTCAAAAATATCATCGCTCAAAGAGACTGGAAGGCATGTAATTGGTCATAATTGGTTATGGTTAGTTGAGTGTGAAAAGCTAAGCAGAAATTGTCTACTTTAGGTGCAGGCGATACAGAGTTTATCTACTCCTGATAAACACTGCTATGTATATAGTTCACTCAACTTTTAATTTCCTGCTACTCTGTTGATGAATGAATGTGCAATTCAAAAATATTCATCTGAGTATTCTTAAAGAAAAATGTTTTGGTTTAGTAAGGATGCGGGAGTTTAGGAGATTTGGTGAGCTCATGATCTATTGACAAATTTTGAGTAGTTCTTTTGAGATTTACAGAAGCTCTGTGCTATCAGGAACGTCAGGCATAAAACTTCAACTGGGTGCTGTATAAGCCTCAAACATATGCTGTATAACATTTGGAAAACTAGTTTGAAGGAAAAGGTAGCATGCATAATTATGCTACAAAATTGAGTTTGAACTCACAGCTTGTTGTTATACTGATGTGCAGAGTGAATCCTGAGTATTTCCTGTGGGTTCTTTTGTTTTAATTTTCTACCATGTTATGGTTTATTTTGTTTTGGGAACTCCGTCTGTGCAGAATACACACAGAAACGAATGGATTTCTGGAAGAGTTGTATTTGTCCTAATGAAGATTTTGAATATTTTAGCCACTGATAAAGGACTATTTTATAAAACGCTAAGAAAGTCTGTGGGCTTTTTTTGGTACAATTAGTATTTTCTGTACCTAGTAGACTCTTCTTCCTTAAGAGGGCTGAAAACAAAACAGCTTGAGATTACGAATTCTGGCAAACAGTTGGTCTGCTAAGTGCCGTTTGACCTTACATCAGGGTACTTTTCTGCCTTTTGTTAGTTCATGATCAAGTGGTGTTAATTAATAGGAAAAAAGGGAAGAAAAAGAGCAATAAAGTAAAATAATACTATCAGCATGAGTTACTGTTCAGTAAGCTTTCTGTTAAGGGTAATGAGTATTATAAGGACAAAGAGAAGCCAAAATGGAAACCTTTTCTTTTTACTGTTATTTAAAGAACAGTAGAGAAAGTTGCTAAATACTTATTTAACTGGTGTACTCACCTCCTGGCTTTCTAACTTATGCTGAAATCAGTGCTGTCTCCTTCGTTGGGCATCAGTTTCTGGCAGTCTTATCAGAAGGGAATATTGCTTCTGAAACAGGGTGCCACTTCAACTGCACCCATTATATATGGTCTCATTTAAAGACCACCCCTCAGCTTAGAAAGCCTGGAAAAAGGGGTGGCCCATTTGAACACCAAGTTCAAATAATGTTCACTAGGCTTATTGACTTGAAGGAGAGAGTTTAATGACCAGGAAAAATTTCCTTTCCAATGAAGACTAATCAACATGTTACTTCCTAATCCCGTGACTATTTCTTTATGGGATCATTATAACAGTTTATATAAATTATTTTACCTTACATTACCTACCAAGACGTTGTTATTAGGCAGCTGAAGGAATATAAATAATAGTTTTATTTAATAATATAGTTAACAGTTACCACTTTTCTGTTAGCTATGTTTCACTTCAATAGTTTAGTTTCAATTTCAGTCCAACTCAGTTATCAAATATTTAGTTTCTGAAAACTTTTTTTCTATCTTTGGATGCTATGATAGTTTTTCTTTTTTTAGGAGATTTTAAATTTATTTGTTCCGATACAAGCTGTGAAAGTACCCTCAAGTCTTTACAACTAGAATAAGAGACTCACAACTAGGTCTAAGAAAATATTCACATTGATATGAGCTGTTTGGGGTTTATTCATTTTAGTGATTATACCATGTTGACATTTCGAAAACAATGTTCCCTTTTTATTTTAAAACACTGGAAACCCATAGCTGTTCTGCAAACCTGTTTTCAAATTCATTTCACTCTAGATTGTAATAAGAAAAAACAAAGTCTGTGTGTGTACGTATGCATATGCATAGTTGTATGTATTATACATTCGTACATATATATGTACAACTACAAGTTAGACAGTATGGAACCACCGAATTGTTTTTAACACATCCTTCCCCACCCACTCATCTCTCAGTCTTACAGTAATGTAAAAGTCAGCAGGTACGGTACAGAGTAGTCTGCTCTCTTCTAAGGGTAAGACAGGAGAAGAATCTATCCAAGTGAATAGCCAGATATATTCAAAATAGAATGGTTTCTGATGGAAAAGGGCCAGCAGTAATATCATGCAGGATCTTATCAGGGAAATGCAAAATGAGAAGCTGAGAGATATCTTTGTCCCCACCCCTCACCCTTTCTTTTTCTACAGTTAACAAATAGAGGTTTACTATTAGATTTTTTAATTCCTCTCAGTTTTTATACTCTGAAGGATGGTTTGCAGATGACTCGAATGTCAGATATGGTTGGAATAAAGTTGGCTTCATTATACGATGGAGTAATAGAGTGGATATTGTCATTACCAAACAGGGCGCAGAATACTGTGATGGAAGACAGTGATCTACTCTGCCTGGCCGAATGCCAATGGCACAAGGGAGACTCTCCCAAGAGGTCAATGCTACAATTAACATCCTCTCTCTAGCATATGGGGCAGGTAGTTTATGCAAAAACAGATAATAAATCTTGGAAAACTCAGAGTTAGATCTGTATACTTAGCTCTTTTAAACTGAGGATGATACACAAATCAGATTAAAACTAACAGTAATAAAACATTTGCCCCAGTTGCCACAGGGTGACAGCAGTGGCTTAGTTCACCCTCTTCTTTGAGATTAAAGACATTTGCTGCTGTCAGTCAACCTCAAAATAAAATACGCTACAGAGCTCTGCGAGATTCAGTTTTTTATCTCCGTAAAATCAAAGATCAAAACATGTCGTACATCTGTAAGTCTGGTACTAAATACACACTCACCACTTTTAGGTGCTTGCTCTTCCTTCTACATTCACTTGAATGTATGTGGAGGGGAAAGGGCTGAGGAGAGAGAGAAAGGATTGCTTTTATTTGTCACTACAAGGTAAACAGGCATTTCTGATAAAATGCAACAAGGCGTTTCCTGTGGGAAGATCAGTAGCTCTAAAGAAGTATACTTGGCAAGCAAGCTATATCAAGTGTATTTTCGGGAATTAGTTTTGCATTAATTGGTATTCTTGGGGTATTTCTCAAGAGAGAAAAAATGTTAAAAGATGGTACTTCCCTCACCGAATTTTCTCAGTGATTTAATAGATATGCACACCACAGTTTGACGTGTTAAACCACGCTGCATAATAAATATCAGAACTCAAGGTATTCTAATAACATAGTCTACCTATATTTTCTTAAGAATACAAAACAAATCTTTAGGCTGTTTCCTAAGCAGTCTGTGGAAATTTGTTTTTTTAAGTGAAAGTAAATGTCTAAATTGTATAAACATTAAGCAGAAGAAAAAACATGCACTAGATGGTGAGTAAACAGTCGAAAATATCAGTTTGGAAGGACTGTGATCAGTTATGTGCTTCTTTGCATATAGCATTTACTTGAGTATGTGAGAAAATCCATTAGGTTTATACTCAACATGCTGTACTGAATATTTTATATTGAAATACCTGTTTTATAAGGTATACAAAATATAATCTTAAAGCAATCAGCATTAAACTGCGTTATCTTTTCAATTAGTAAGGTTATAAGGACAAAGAAGTGCTTCCCAATCCTTAACCTCCAGTTCCTCTGTTTCAAAACGTACTGTCATGCAAAATGTCTTCTGCTTTGCTTGGCTTCCCAAATAAGGGGTCAATATGGTGACATCTGGAGAGAGTTTTTGGGCAATTTGTTGTCAGGGTTTCACATTGTTTGTCTATGGGTGTGTAACTGGTACCTCATTTAGGAGCTTGGACTTGCTCCACTGTCAGTAGAGCCTTGAGAATGAGATTCCCGTGGCTCTCGCCTACCTTAATATGATCCCAAGAGGTTTCTCTTCCTTTTCTGCATGCAACCAGAGCTAGGGAATACAAGCTGGGTTTCTAGTTTCCTCACCGAAAGTCCTATAAGGAGGCAGTAACTTGCTTAAGAGTTGTGTAAGGAGCAGAGGGGGGGGGTGTCTCTCTTTTGCTTGCTTCTCTGGTTAATGTTTTTTTTGATACTTAGTTGAGAGAAAGAAGGGATTATTTTGCATAGTGTTCAATCACCTTTATTCCAAGGACTAATCATACACAACTGCAGAATTACATGGCAATCAAATGCATGGATCAGAAGATACGCTGCTTTAAGGTCTCTGCAAGCTAGTTTTAAAAGTAGTAAATTTAAAACTCAAATATAGAAGAATGTTTATTTAATTTTCCAAACTCTCTCCTCATATGTGAAGCTGATATAACATCAGCATATGTACTAGAGACATCCAAGTTCTGATACAGATAGCAGCTATGGAAAACCTTCCTCACAAAGGAGTACAAATTACTCCATGTAACAACCGCTACAGCTAACAACTGGAAGAGTGGTGATGCTCTAGTCTTATAAGCATAAAAGCAATTTGGCTTTTTGTTTGGTTTTTTTTTTCCCTTCACTGCCTGCCACCAGTCTGAATTCAGGAACTTGCTCAGAGACAATTTGTGATCAAACTTGAGCAGGGCTATGCAGGCTACGTTTCAAACTACAAGGTTTATGTGGAGGTTAAGTATGCAACAGTATTCTTCTGGAAAAAACACTGAACTTGTAGATTGTGATGATGCTTTTCAATGTATCATCTGTTAATTTCATAATTATTCTTTTCCCTTATACAGTGTATTTTTCTTCCAGCCTGCCTTAGTTACCACATAGACGCTGTAGCTATTGCCACTTCAGAAGCAGAGCACACTGATTTTACAGACGGGAAAAAAGTGTCATGTGAGGGAGCTGCTAAAGGATAAATGTGGAAAGGGAAACCCAAAGAGATTATTTTTTAAAAACCCAGTACGAAATATCAATCTTTTAGAGCTTTATTTAGTTTTCTGAAGAGGTTGTGGAAATATTGGGGACATATTTGCAATCTGCACAGCTCCACTTAGTGGTCAAGAATATACTCACCCTTTGCCACAGACGTTTTAATCCTGTTCAGTGTCAGTATTCCTTAGGTCCTATTGGATGTATTGTACACCTATTAGGTGTAATGAAACTGTCTTTCAGAACCTTTAAGTCGGTTGCCTTTGAGCTCCCTGTTTGTATGCAGTACAGTGCTTTCTCTCAGTGCTATGGAAATATATCAAAAATACATAATGAATATATTTTTATATATTAAATATATAAAAAAATCTATCAAAATATATTGGAACCACTTAAGTGTCTACTTAGTGTCACCAACAGAAAAGAACAATGCCAACTTGTATAAATTTTTACAAAGCTCTTTCAGAAAGGATTATTTTGGAGATGGAAAGAAAAACATGGTATTTTTTAAACTCAAAAGAATACCCTTATACCCCATCCAAATACCATCTGTGTTCTGTGTTCTGAACAAGGGTAATGGGTGCTGTGCTTTGAAGCAGATTTACAAAGCACGTGGCTGCTTTCAGAACAGGGCAGAGGGTTTGATCTGGGTGCTGTAACTGAGTGGATAATGCTAATGCCTTTAAGCATAAGATCAAAGGGAGATTCCCTGCATTTGTTGTCTTCTTCAGTGAAGTGAGATAAAAATGCAGAGCCTGAGTTGTCTCTGCATGTTTACAAAGTTTTCACAAGATGACCTCCATCAGCTCTATCGAGACGTGCGTGCAAATAAGGGAACCATTCCCATTGTTAAGGTTTTTGTATAAGCACTGTACATATTCTGTGCAGGAGCATGCAAAGGATTTGAGGTAAATGTTTTGCTTGCCAAAAGACTTGCAGATTAATAAATATGGTAAATGTACATCCAAAGATAAAGTGTTGCTGTTAATAAAATCATAACAATTATTAATAATATTAACTATTAATTAATAAGCATGATAATAATTCAACCTCTTAATGAAGATATGATGCACTGCAACTCTTTATTAGTGGAAACAGTGCCTTCTTCACCTTCTGTAGACTTTGCATTTTTCTAGACAGGCACAACCATTTTTGTACAGAAACAGTGACACACTAAGCATGACCAATTTTCTATTACGCACCTTTATAAAAACATGCAATTTGTAATCCCGAGTGTACTTCTGACCTCCTTGCAAGCAGAGGTAAGCATTAGTGTTCTAGCTGCTTGGGTACTGTAATCCCTATGTGAATGTGGTTCTTCCTTCATTAATGATCCCATTTTACCATAGAAGAATATAAGAGCCTTCTCCACTATCATGTTGATTGTAGAGTAACCTAAATGTTTTACTTATTGAAGTACTACCAAACGGCAGAAAATAGATCTATTGAGAGGACACAGAATTCAACTGCAGTGAAGAAAAGACTGCTACTGAAGTGCTCCATGGTCTTATAAACAGTTACAGTTCTGTAAAGGGCAGTATATCTTGGAGTGACATTCCAGCAGACGCGCATCAGTTAAGACAGGGTGATTTATATTCTGTGAAGTTAGGTTGAACAAATCAAGTGCACATTCTTTTTTCAATTTAAGTTACCTCTGTTGATAAGAATTCAGTTGTAAAGTGAATTCATTCCATGTTAATGGAAATCACACTTAGAATTTTTCCATTAAAAGAAAAAGAGAGGATGAAATTTGAACACCTTTGCAATTTTTGTTCATATCTTTTATTCTTTAAAAAAGTTAAGCTCTGTGTTTGTAGATTTAAAACACATCTAGTCTTTTGACAGAGATGGAAGTGTTGGTCAGATTGGCCTCACCAGCCCAGCTATTTGCAGTGGCTACTACACTCTTCTTAATAAACCACTGCATTTTCAAGTTTTTAGCACATAACCTGCTGTCAGTAGTCAATCTCTTCTTCAGCCCAAGTACACAGAGAGTCTCCCTCTGAGGAGATGCACTAGCCCCATCAGCATTTCCTTTGGCATTTGACCTTTGGGCACGAGCACCACCACAACACAGCCGACATTCTGACCTAGTTGTTTTTTTTTTTTTTCCCAGAATGTACTAGATAATTTCCTTTCATGTGCAACTACTTACATTTGAATCAGTTAATAAGACTGGAATTAAGCTTAATTTGCATGAGAGTTGGTGAAAGAATGTGACCCAATCCGCTGACCGGTTAGCAACATAGCTCGCCATCTCTGGAAGTGTTCAAAAACTGTGTGGATGTGGAGCTTCAGGACATGGTTTAGGGAATATGGTGGCGCTGGGTTAATGGTTGGACTTGATGATTTTGAAGGTCCTTTCCAACCTTAGTGATTCTGTGATATTTTAACAAAAACAAAACAGAAAGGGTGTGAAAGGACAAGGATTAAAAAAAGTTCCAGTAGTATTGAATTTATTGTTTTCATATCAATTAATATTTAAGGTGCTGTAATAGATTAAATGCTGCATGTGAAAAGATAAAATGCTGAAACTCATAGCAAGGGGAAAGAGTAATAGAGGTACTGAAAAAAAAAATATCTGAAAGACAAATGGAAGGGCTGCATATCAGAGGGATATAAGAATGAGGGCATTATCTAGAGGATAAATTCCTCTATTGCTGCTTGCAAATACTTGAACTGGAAAATTATTTCAGAAAAGAAAACTTGGCTTAGCTCAAAGTTACCACTCTGCTGATACTAGCCAAATCACAATGAAAGAAAAGATGGAAAAGAGCACTCCAGTTAGATTGAAAGCGTTCTAGCATTTTCACATGATATTGTTACAGTTTTTACGTTCACCTTGCTGTTTGAGTTTTTTAAATTTTATTTTCTCTTTTATGTCTGAAGTATGTCTACAATGAAATATCATGACTGATGAAAAGCAATAATCTGGGATTTTTTTTTTTCCACAGAGAATTTAGGTTCTGAGGTGGTTTATTTCTAAAAGGGAATTTTAAAAATCTGTTTTACAGAGCAGTTCTGGTCTTATTCTTGTAAGCATCCCAGTTCACGTCAGTAGTCAGTAATTAACAGAAGTATTGTGAAGCTGGCACTAGGTAAGCAAGATTACAACAAAGGAAGCGGCAATGTCTGTAGGGCAAAGCAAGTTTTCAAAGAGGCCTTGCTTAGCCAGAGTTTGTTCTGCCTCCATCAAGGTATAGCTTTTCCAATAGCATGAAGCGAATTTGGAAAAGGACTTGTATTCATGTTAGGTAGTTACAAACACCTCCGTACTAGAATATGTGCACTTTCTGCAGTCCAGTGGAGTAGCCAGTAGCTCTGGTTCTGAAATGAATGCAGGTTTTATTCCCCAGACTCTGTATACTTTTACTTCTCATCACAGCTGGTATAAATATAGAGTATCTTCTAATGTTTATGTGAAAGGAGTGCAGAGTTAAAGCACTTAAAAAAGTTAATTTGTCATCCTTTAAAGAGAATCCGATTCATAAACATCCATGTTGCCAGCATCAATGACAAATGACATCCAGTTTTTCAAAACATAGTGGAACGTGCATGTAGAAATATGTCCATATAACCTCCCCCAAATATGCCATGGTAGGAGTTGTCTATGTAAGAAAGTAATCACGCATCGGAGCATGGCGACATCTTATGCACCTTTCAAGAACTTTGGAGGGGTTGGTCTTTCTTTTTCAAAATATGGCCAGAGGAAGACGGTGGTAGTGTTGCTGCTGTACTTCATTGCCTTGTGGTTACAGCAATCACCTTTAAGATAGCAAATCTGAATTGTAATTCCTGTGGCTAAGAGGATTTGAACATCTTTCAGAAGAATGCCACATCAGAGTGACGCTGCTTCCCTTCCGTCACCTTCAGTACAATGGTGTTTATGGAATCAGAATCATAATTTAGCTGAGAAGAGAACTCCGGAGGTCTCTGGGCCAATCTCCTCCTAAAAGCAGGGGCAGCTATGAGCTTGGACCAGGTTGTTCAGGCCTTTATCCAGACAGGTCTTGAAAAATCTCAAAGGATGGAGCCATCACAACCTCTTTGGGCAGCCTGCTCTACTGCTCAACTGTCCACATGGTGAAATGAAGGCTTACTTTATCTAGTCTGAACCTGTTTTGTGTCAATTTATGTCCACTGTCTCTTTGTCACAGCATGCACCACTTTGATGAGCCTGTCTCTGTCTTCCTGGTAACTTCTCCCTAGGCACTGGAAGGCTGCTGTTACCATCCCCCTAACTCTGCCCCACTCCAGGCTAAACAAGCCCAGTTCCCTCAGCCTCTCCTCGTATGGCAAGAGCTGGCCATTTTGTTTCGCCCTCCACTGAATTCACTCCAGTTTATCAAAGTATTTCTTGTATTCAGGGGTCCAAAACTAGGCACAGTATTTTAGATGGGGTCTAATGAATGCTGACTAAGGGAGGGATGTTGAGAGGTTCAGGGCATGTTAAGACACTACAAAAGGCATCCAGAAGTGAAGAGAGTGACATGCCCTATTTTTTAGAGCTGGATTAAGGTGCTTTCTTCAAACAGCCTGTAGACAATAACAGTTCAGAGCACTTAGGTAGAAAGAAGGAGTTTGGGTTATGTACCTGCTCTAAGTAGTGCTATTTACAGTAAGTAGAGAGCTTCTCTTGCCTGCCTTTTCTTCTGTTTTTTTACTGCTTTGAGTGTATTCTGAGAACAATTCCTCAGTGAAGTCACACAAACCAGAAAGATGGAAGTAATATGTGCTGTCTTGGCTCTAAAGTATGCACTGAGGAGCACTGACGGGATGTGCAGAGCTGTTTGCACGGTCAAACTCAGTGGTCTGCTGAACATTACTTACGGGACTTTCAGGAAGCTAGTCAGAGGGTTGCGAATATGCATGGCACTTCAGTATTGAACTGAGGCACTGGAACACTTCTTGAAGTACTAGTTCTCCTTGTGTATCTAGCCAAACAGGTGAATGATCCATTTTGCGTGCCTCCCCAGCTGACCTGAGGGAGACTAAAAAAGCTCTAAGCTGTAAAGTGCTTTTTCTTATGTGTGCATGCCTAGCCCTTATGTACAAGGCCATAAAAAGAGACATTTTGCAGACCAACAAAGTCTGTTTCTAAGCACCGTGTGCTTTCTCAGACCAAAGTACATTGGTTTCAGTCCGTTCCTAAGCATTCCAATATAAAACAGAAAAATCTCTGACATTCTTCATCAAAAGATGCTAAGAGGCTTAATGTCTTGGGAAACTTACTTCATAAGATTTATATTGGGTCTGTTTTCATCTATTTCATAAAAGCATATTCCAATGCAATGGCTCGTAATCAACACTAAAACTTCAAGCTTATTACTTCACTGTGATTTGATTAATACATTTTAGAGACAGACTGACATGATAGAGTGATTAGACCAACCTAGCCATTGAGCAATCTTTGAAATCCAAGCTTACTCATCTGTAATTTTATCTCATTAGGATAGCTTTATAAATTAGATTTTAAAAAATAAAGTTCTTACTTGAGATGATTAAAATGTCTCTGTTTGCCAAATTAGTGTATTTTATAATTTTATTTTCATGGCTTCGCTGTAATCATATTACATTCCATTGCCACTGTGGAATGCACGCAGGGGAAAAATGGACTTCCTATGTTAAGAAGGCAAAGAAGGTGTCTGAAATGACAGCATAACAAATTACACTCCACAATTACTTATTTCATTGTTTTGTTGCCTGTGAAATGGCCAGGCATGAAATACTACCTGCTGCTGAGTGGCTGGGATGTCTTCCAGAGTTTTTAAATAATTTTATTACTTCCCTGTAGAATATTTGTTTTTATACTGGGACCCAATACAGATACTTCAAGATCTTTCGGTAGAACATGCATGTGTCTGTGTACCTAAGCTGTACTGAGATCGTATGACAATTAAGCAGCTGAACAACTTGAGTGCTTTTGAAATCTCAGGATGCACCAAGCTGAGACTTTAAGAGCCTAAATTCCCTTTAAAATAAAACTTGTGTTTATGTGTTGAAATTTAAGGAAAAGCATGCAAGTGATGGTTTGAGAACTTCACCAAGCTGTCTACACTTGCACTATCTTATGTTCCAGAATGTATCAGAAAAAATACAGGTTAATAAGTACTTTGTCTAGCGTGGACATCTGCAGTTGAACATCCGCATTTTTCTTGGAAGCACTGGAGCACCGTTGCTGGAGGTTTGAATTGTGGAATTTATGTAATCTTGTGTTTCCAGAAAGCATTTTCTTTGAAAAATGTAAATTCCCTATTGGTCAGTCAATAGAGTAATCGGACTAGCTACACATTCTCGTGCTCTTTGTGTATATGATGTCCCAAAATGTTTGGGTTTGCTATATTAAAGTGCTCCTGCTGTGGTTAAATATGAGGAGGATTGCTCACTCCTTTAATAGCACTTCGAGGCATTCCGAGCGGTGAAGTGATGCAGCTTAGGGCTGCAAAACAGAAATACCCTGGAAAGGTTCTCTGAAAAGTGTCAAGTATTAACGCCTGTAGTTTTTGTCATGCAAGGTCTCTCAAAATCAGGCACATCGTTAATTTTGTCTTATATGAAATGTCTGACACGTGGCTGTGATGCATCGCATTTTAATGATCGGGTCAGGAAACTTGGCTAGCTGGTTTTCCTTGAAAGGGAGAACTGCATAATACTATTTGTGATTGCTGTTTGTTCAATGAAGTTTTCAGTCTTCCAATTTATTTACTTTCGATTTGGGTTTCAGTTCATTTAACCTTCAGAAAAATTGTGCTGTCTACTGCTTACAACAGGCAGGCTCTAGCAGCCCCTTGCTGCATTTATCTCTTGCTGTGGAGCTACAATGTCTGCAGTAAAAAATGTTTCCGTTTGAAATGGAAGTGATTAAGTTCTTGTTGAAATGTCTTCTGGAACAAAACATTAGCTTTTGCTTTCAAAGGGCGGATATTGCAGCAGATAGCAGTTAACCTGGCCAAGGACAAAGTGTTATGTTTAAACATCACTTTTCTGCTTGCCTCTATGAAGCAGCAAGGATATCTGCATTCAAGCGCTTCCATTTTTTAATACATCAGAACAAGTATCTCTACAGAATTGAAAGTAGCATGATTGTAACTATTGCTTTCTTTTTAAAAACATCCCACCCGTCCTACCCATTTGCTGTGATTTATTCCTTTGAACTTTTAAATCTGAAAGATACAACAGAGGAAGAAAGAATTGGGCACGCATTGGTATTTACACACTGGACTTCTGTCTTCGGAGGCACTGATTCATCTAGCTGTGCATTTCCGAACTAAAACTGAATTTGACCATCTTGCAGTAGTCCCTGGGTTGTCCAGCTCAGAAATTCATATGAGATTTGACACCGATATTGTCACCTTGAAAGTATGTTGTAACTGTGGCCGTTGCTTGTCAAAGCTGATGTATATCAGTGAAAACATACAGCTCCTCATTTTGCTGACTATCTGGGAAACAGCTCAAGGCCAAAAGATAGAGCATGAAGATTTTAGTCTCCTGCCGAAATCAGGTAGACATAGACTTCTTGTCCCTCTGTGTTATACAGAGCACAACAGAGGACCTTCGAGCACTATGGAGGTCCTGATGCATTGCATAGGGCTTTCTAAGTACTAATGCAATCAGTTAATAATGACAATCGAATCAAATCATTGCTAAGAGCTCATCAATCTAGTGAAAAAGTGCTATATATTTTCGTAATTTGAAGCTAATTGGGATCCCCAGTCACTATGCTGATACATCCCAAGTATGCATGTCTTACATACGGTTCTGTATTCTCAAAAGTCGATATAGACATTAAGTAACTAATATTATGTATTAGCAAATGTGAAAATACAGAGCAAATACCAAATTATCTGATTTTTCTATTTTAACCATGTATTGTTTTCACAGTGTTTTAAGATGCCTCTATTTATCAAATATATCCTGCAAGTATACCACGAGTATTTATCAACATTGTTCTAACTTTCATTAATTTTAGTGATGTATATATTGCAGTAATGTTATTTTTTTCTCTGAGTGGAATTTGAAAACAATACAATTTAAAACTGTATGGGATGTAAAAAATAGTCACCTGAAAATAAATGCTAATTAATATTTATCTCTCGCATTCTGTCTTTCAGATTTGTGATAAAGAATGGCATTACTACGTTGTCAATGTCGAGTTTCCTGTTGTAATGTTATACATGGATGGAACAACGTATGAACCCTACCTTGTGACCAATGATTGGCCCATCCACCCTTCGCACATAGCCATGCAGCTGACAGTTGGTGCTTGTTGGCAAGGTAATATGACAGCAAATAGTAGACAGTGGAATTAGGAATTCAGACCAAAAAGAATCTTACCTGTCTCACTAATTTCATAGGAAATAAATTACTAAAAGGTTGATGGTATAAAATCAGAAGTAAATCCAGAGTGAATAATGATTCAAGTCCAGGTATAAAAGGGATGGGACATGAACAGGCTTTGCCTTTCCATCATCTGAATACAGTCTGTGTATTCAGTGTGAGAGATTGTCTTCTTTACCTTTTGTCTTCACGTCTTTTGATTCCCTTGTTCTCCAGCTTTAAGCAAACTAAGTATTACCGTAAAAAACTCCAGCTATCTTCTTTCAGTCTCTGCCTCAGATTTTTTTCACAGCTCCTGGCTGGATCCTGTGCTCTTCACATTGGTTGTGTATCACAGTAATTCTACTAATTTAATCAATTCACTCTGTTATAGACCAAATGTAAAAGTGAGAGTAAAATAAAACCAAAAGTCATAACCCCAGAGCCATATTTGTATGGGCCTTTGCTTAAATATTAGTTTTTCCTGTTTTCTAGCCTTTATAATCCCACTCTTCTCATTCTTTTTTCTGGTCCTTATGCCACTGTTTCTTTTTCTGTTCTGTGCCTTACACCTGAGGCGGTCCTCTTTTTCTGCTCATCCACTCTTGTAAAGTTGTCTCCATTACGCTTCCATGTTGATTTGCTATTTATGCGCTGTGTCTTGTTTTCATTTAAGACAAAGGGAAGCAAACTGTATAATTAGGAAAAAATGCTTTAACATAGATTGTGCTTCTTCTCCCCTCTTTAATGTTGGCTCACTTTCTCCATTATTACCTTGTTTGCCAGTTTGATCTCTGCTCATTTACGATATGTTATCTGCAAAATTCGGACTTCTTAAGCATGGCAGAGCTGTTCAGTATAAATAGTGTTAGAAGCAAATCTAGCTGTTGGGTTATGGACAGCTTGGGGTAAAGATCCAATCTTTGTTTTGATGACAACATGGAGAATAAAGCCACACTAATCCTAAAAACAAGATTTGATAAGTTTTGAATATTGGTCACTGAGGTAGGTATTATGATAGCTAGCTAATCAGCATGACACTAATCCCATATATTTGTAAAAGTATAGGCTGATGCTTGTCTAACTGCTATTTGCATGTGTAGGCTTCCATCTCTATAGGATGAGCTTTAGGTGTATTGGAATTTTTCATTGATGTTAAATATATAACAGAATACATTTATTTTTACTCTAAGGTGTTAATATTCTGAGGGAATGTTACTCCTTTTTTAGCTAAAAATACATAGTGAAATACCTATCAAACTCTTCAGAAACCAGAACTTCGGTTTAGCTGGTAGTTTACTGGCATGAATAGTTGATAGATGCCAATTTGATTTACATGGATTTTCTTTTAGTATGACCTGTTTCGTTTTTTTTTTTTTCCTATGTAGTTTTGGTGCAGTATTTTAAAATCAAAGTTCCAGAGTTAACAAATGTAGATGTAATTTGTGAATGGAGTAAATTCAGTTCTTTCCAGACATGAGCAAATGCCATAAAGGCTGTGAGTAATCATTGAGTATTGCCTTCTGAAAAATCAGCGTATGTCAGTAGCCATGCTAAAGAAATTTTATTTTAATCCCTTACTTCATGTGCATTTCTAGGTTCTTCTGCATAGGTCTATGTAAATATTTTTGTGCATTATTTATATTACTTCTGCCTCTTAACTTCTTTCATTGTTTTTTTTATCACTCTCTAATAACAACCTTTAGGGTTGGGTTTTATTTCCCTAAAACTCTCATTATCGGTGGGAATCCACTCCCGTCAGCCCTCATCTGAATCTCATGTTAATCATAATGCAGGTGCCAAGTTTTGAGAACTGGAACATGCACTGTATAAACAAAATCTATGCCAGTTTTGCCACAGTGCTGCATCTGTGGGTTTCATCTGCCTCCAAGGCACTTGAATACAATGAGAATAATCTTGTCTCCTTTGCATCTTTGTCTTTTTATCTCAAATTGCTAGGAGTAAGGTTAAGGTAAAATTTCTCATACAGGCTCACAATAAATTTAGACCACAGACTATATTTAGTATTTAAGCTGTTAAACAAATGGAAAGTTGCAAATTTTTTCAGACATTTTTAGCTTTGCCTTGAATAATTTAATGGCTTAATGAATAATCAGTCAGGATAAGATTTTTTTTTTTTTTTAATCCTTTTTGGTTAAACACCTGATTTAAACTACTGAAATTTTACCTATTGCTGCTGTCAATACTTACGTGCAAGGTTATGTTATTGCAATTTTAATAGTGTGAGAATTGGAGCTCATCAAAAGTAGAAACAAATTTTCTACCTCATGAAAATGTCAAGATTTAGCTAAGATAGTGTGCTGAAGATTCTGATAAATTATCATGTGTCAGGCAAAAAGGTGAACTTTTAATGCTTATATGTAATAAGATTTCAAGATATTGCTTTTGGCAAAGCTTATCTTTTGATAAGTTTGTTTTGATCACCTCAAACTATTTTAAATGAATTGTGTGGGAAGTCACTTTGTTAATAGGATTCAGCACTCTATTTCAGTCTGTCGAATTGAAATTATTCAACATATAAAACCAATTTATTCTGTTCAAAACATTAATTTTCAAAATCCATGTATTTCAAGACAAAGTGGAGCTATCAAACAAATAATTTGACTATAAATAGTTTCAGTGAAACTGTTAACTGGGTCTACTTAGAATAATACATTTTGGCCAGTAAGAATAGTCTAAACCTTTACATTCTCAAAGCATTAGTAAACTGCTTTACAACCATCTGTGATGTACTCCAGTAAAAATATGTGGTGACTTTGGTGTCATAAGCCATTCAGGGATGTCCTTGTTAAGAGGATACGATGAGTTTCGAGCTCTGGTTTGCTCAGACTATTTCCTTCCCTTTTCATCAAAGCACTGGCAGAATAGGAACACAAGCTCTAACCTCTTCCTTCGGAAAGGACAAGACTGATTTTTTCTGTCTTTACTAAACCATTTTATAGTTCTGACTCCACAGTATCCATTTATCGAAGTCAAATTATTTGAAAAACAATCTTAACTCAGACAACTAAATGAACCAGAAGAAATAACATTCCCTTTTCTTAGCACACCAATTCTGATTTGCTCACAGCAAAAAGTAAGTCATCATGACTGTGGGGCACCTTAAGAACTGGTGGGGAGCAGGAGGAGTATATTTAGAGGGCAAAGCAAAAAATCAAGAACAAAAAGAATTGTAATTCACTCTGTTAGCAATAATAGGAAAATCTGCTACTGCTATGAAGGATTTACACTTTCATATACGACAATTTTCAGCTCTGGTCTGGAAACTGGGAATTGTTCTGCAATTCTCTTGGAATCTGAGAATCCTCCAGGTGACGAGGCAAGTGACTCTTTCAGCCCTGGTCTTTTCATCACTTACACTGGTACTCATCCTGTGGTTACATAGCAAGTATCATGCTTGCACCTCCTTATCTTTCACAGAACTGTATCATGGAGGAGTCTCAGGCACAGGGAGAGAATTCTTTTCTTTGAGGTTAATAGATCCTATTATTAATATTTCAAGTCCAGAGTAACTCTTTTCTGACTTTCATAGCCTTGTTTATAGCATCCATTATGAAAAGTTAGGTTAGTTTTTATTTCTACCTTCAGCTGTTCAAGTGAAATATAAAAGCTGTTTAAGTTCAGTGCTGTTCTCCTGAATCTAATATGAAAACAAACCAAATATGCAATCTCTCAGACTTACATGAAAAATTTAAACTTTAGCCTCTGATGTGCTTGCTGTCCTTTTTGCATCAAACCATTTTTTTTGACATCAGCATTCCAGTTGCAATGGGCAAGTCTCTCCTATGTCTTTACCCGTGCCGTGGCGGTGTAAAAGGCAAGTTGTTTTTTTCTGATTTTATGCAATATTTCTTTAAATAATGTGAGTGGAGCGCTAGGACTCTTCTAAAAGGAGGAAAAATTAGCCTTTTCTTGAACAGCAGAGTCTTGTCTAGGTAGCAAAGAGGGTATTTGAGGCAGAAGTTAGGGTCCCAGTGTGTGGATGGCAGCCTGGAGACAAGCAGAGAGTGAAGATGGCTGAAAGAGCAGGGAGCCAGGCTTTAAATGTGATAGAAGGATCTGTCAGGCACGGGTACAGTTTACTGCAACCCAGGAAGTTACTCAATTACCTAAACTCAAGTCTGGGGGATAGTTTCCAGCTTTAATGACACATTGAGCATGAGGAGAGTTGTATAAAAAAATCTTTTTTACATCTTGTTCTGGTATCATCAATATGAATTTCCTCTATGTAAAATTAGGTATTCTGCATGCTACTCTAGTATAATCTTCCTTTTTTAACTTAAAAACCTTGGTTCTTTCTTCAGGGAACTCATTAAAGAGAAGAACTAGGCAGAGCTACCTCATTGATTTAGTGTCCTATCACGATAGTTAGCATAGAGTTAATTGTTTTTCTTTTGTGTAGTTCATGTTTAATACTGCTATACTTTAGGAGGAGTAGTTTATTTGAGGGTGGGAGTTAAAGCATTATCTTTAGGCTAGACTGTTTGTGTTCATTCAGCTACATGTGACCCAAGAGCAGTGACAGCTGGAGATGAATCTTAACCTGTTGTAGCCTATCTCCAACAGACTGCCAGTCTTCATGCATGGCAAATCCTAACTTACTTCTTAGCTGTGATTTCAGTGACACTAGGCCTGGAAAAGGGTAATGCTGACTACAGAGCTAAGCAAACTGGGCTCTTGGTGTACTAACTTAGGGCAGGAATGAACAGTTTGGAGTGCTAGTACAGCTGTTCCCGAAATTAGGCCTTTATGTACGCTGGTAAAGTGTGACAGCTTTCTCTGCAGACACATAGGATTAAGGCTATAAGTTAACGGTACCTTCTTCAAAAGGCCTTTTTTGTTTACATCAGTGGTCTCACAGATGATTGTCAAGGGTGTGATTTTGATGTAGGTAGGGTTACTTAGGTCCAAAGTGCTGTTCTGTCTCTAATGGTGAAAGAAATTTTGAGGCAAAATTACTCTTTCTCAAGGCTATCTAAAGGACAAAATTGACTTGCTCGTAAGCGTGCTTCCCAGAACAACAGAGACACCAAAGAGAACACGTGGGAAGTGGGACCCTGGCAGTGTCTCTGAACCCCTACCTCCCCGAATGGTGTTAGAAGCAGACATGGTCCATCAGGATAGGAGAGAGCTCCTCAAGGCTCAACTTGTGCTCTCATTTCTACTCTTTTCTTCTCTAGCAATTAAAATACTCTAGCTTTGCCCTTCTAGCTCAAGATTCTTGAGAGCTTTTCAAACAATAATGGGTATAAGGGAGTCATCCTACTGATCTGCCCACAAGTAGGACAGGCATCTACAACATACTCGTCTAAAATTAAGTAGGTTAATTCTACATTTGATCTGTTGTGTTTGAAACTTCAGGTACCAACTGTAACTGTGCTTGTGACTATTTAGGAATATGCCAAACACAGTGATACTGTAAAGTCTTGCTTTCACTGGCAGCTTGGTGGCTCCCCACTGGAGGCTGCTGTGTGGGTGCAACATACTGCCTCTCCTGGTGCGAGTGTCCTCCTCTGGCCTGTGGCTTCCTGCTCCAGCGTGCTGTGGCGCTGGGCTGGGTGGGAGCACAGGCACCAGCTGTGAATAGCACAGGACGGAAGTAACACTCAGGAGTAGTCAGAGGGTTATAAAGTTCTTGTGGGGAGGGAACACCCTGACCCTAGTGTAGGAGGTGCCCCTGCCTAACCCTACACTTAGGCTGCGACTAATATCATGGAACACTAGTAGACCCTGGTAATTCTAGTTACCTAGATAATTGCAGTAGCAGCATGCACTTTATTTTTGCAGCTCGTTCTGAGCCTTGCACCTATTTATGTCTCAGCTATCTCTTTCTCAGAACCATAACCCAAGTGTCTGCTATAATGGTTTTATCTGGTGGGAAGCCCAGAAGGCCAGGGCAGGACCCTTCTTCTGTATGTTTAGGTGTCAGTATGTGTGCGCTGTGCTTGTTCACCTCCACCAGCATTCGTGCTTAGCAGAAAAGGAAAGTAACTCAGAAAGACTTTATCAAGTTGCCCCTGGGTAAAGTTCTGGTGGGAGGCACCCCTCTGCCCCTAGTGCCTGAGCTGCCCTACTTGCTCTGCATTGATGGAGTTCCAGGGAGAAGACATCGGAACCAGATAGAAAAAGAATCCCAGTCCAGAAAACAGTTATTATTTTAGCAAGTGAAAAATGTGATGCATACGACTTTGACAACGACTAAGCAGTGAACAGCATTAGAGTGAATAATTCTGTATGTTGACAGTTCCTCTAGATGCCTCCAACAGTCTGTTGACACTATCTTCCTACAATGAGGATTGAATTAATGCCAAAAAGCCAACATCTATCCTCCTGTATCTGCCAGACTTTGGGAGTGGATGTGTGTGCTGGGTCAGGCGGAAAAAGCAATGCACAATTTTATCATCAAGGTCTGAATAAGACTGTGGCCTGTGTGGCCTCACAACTGTGATGGTGACCGCAACATTTGCATTTAAGTAAGGGGAAAAAAACCTGTAGCTTTGAAAATCTGTCATGCGAGGGTCTGTAATGAGAAAAAGTGAAGTTGTTGCATAGTGTTGTTTCGGACTTTTTTGTTTTACAGATGTCAACCTAATTGCCTGCCTGACAGTAGGGAAGGTTCCATTTTCCTTTGTTGGTCGCATCAATCAGCTAAGTCTTAGCTGCTTAACTATCCCCCAAGAATTAGCACGCACAGCATATTAATCTGTAGTAATCAATAAACACAGAGCTGAGTGAAACACGTGTAACACAGCTGAAGAGTAAGTTTTCTTATTCTCTCAGGTCTTGATGCTATAACATCGTTGTGGAGGTGAGCTGTATCTCACTCGTAAGAAAGGGCGAAGGACCCTGACAGCAGAAAATCCCATGAAACTGGCTGAGGCAATCTAAGTTAGCTGGGTGGCCTGATCTCTGGATAGAAACTGGCAGATGCTGTGTTACAGAACACTTTCTTTTTCACTGCACCATGACATTGGGAAGTAGAAAAAAATGTAGGACGCTTGGATTAGCTCCAGATCATCATCACTGGAGCTCCACTTTGTTCTCTGAATTGTTGCTCCAGAGGCTTGTGTAATCTATTTAGGTTGTCTTCATTATCTCAAAAATATTGTTGCTTAGGCTCAGTTTGGTGTCAGAACCAAGAGTAAAGTTCAAAGTGTCTTAAAGCAGTAAGAGCTGTTGGGAGTAGCTTATGCCTTTTCCTCAGTTGTTTCGTGGCGTGTAGCAATTTCAGCAATGAGCCAAATTCAGACAATGGCACTGAGCGTTCCTCCTGCCCAGTGAAGTCAGTGGCTCTGAGCTGCCCATCGGCTAAACGTGGAGCTGCACAGGCGTGAAATCTATCATGCTTAGGGACAAAGGATCTCCATTTGAAAAGGTCAGTATTTAGAAGAATTTAGATAATACTCTGCAAAAATGTTACTATCGGCATTAGCTACAATTATGCACTGTGCTTTAACATGCTACAGAATTACCATTTTTGTGCTGGATTAAATATATTTATACTCACCTAATCTCAGGAGCTAAGAATTTTAGAGTGGCTAGGACTTGGAGATTGGCCATGCTAGGCTAAATTTGCACCCACCGAGAAGCTGAGGAATACTAGATTGCAGAAGCAGAAGGAAAGACAGCATTCAAACCTACTAATGTAGTAGAACTAAGCATAAAACACAGACAGGAGTAAAACAGCCAATTGCTGAGGATTTTCAATTTATTCTGGCAATTTTCTCCTCTTGCATTTTTTGAGATTGAAAAACTATATTCCCAGTAACCCCTTTTATCAAAGCTAGAATACAGGATTGCAGCAGATTGGCTTTAGGCCATTCCTTCAATTTTAGCTAGAGTTTTGGGTTTTGCTTCCCACTTTTATTGCATTGGATTTTGTCCATTTGCAATCTAATAATTACTGGCAATTGAAACACATCAGCAAGCTAACATACCCCACTGAGCTGAGAAGATTCTGAAATGCTGAGGTAGAAGAATATCAAAATGTCAAGGTGCTGCAATTACAAGCAGCTGTGATAAGAGTCAGATATAATGACTTTTGTTCACCTTTGAGGATAAAATTGGCAGGTATATAATTTTGTCTCTAACTCTGGTAAAAGGTGCTTATGGAAGGCTTATTTAGCCGTCCGTTTTTTCTAAAAAAGTGTGAGAGAGTAGTCTCTCTTTAAGTGCTCATATTTTTTCATATGGAAAAAGCTAGTATTCACACTGCCCTGGATTAACGGGCATGTTCTATGTAAAACACACATAAAGTTGAGAAGAACACTGGGTTGTGGTTAGTACTTCAGATAATAGCAGGAGTTCCAGGAAAAGCAACACGGATTGTCATAGTCTACAGCATTAGGTAGAAGATGTAAAGAAAAGGCCTCGCTTAGCCTGGCAAAGGAAAAGGGAAGACAGCTCACATTCCCTAGGAATAAAATTCCCGATCTAAGGATCAGTGTTCATGATTGCTTGGGGAGCCTCTGTCTTCAGAATTGTTTAGAACAGCTCAGGCAATTCTCAATAATAGATGAAGTGCAGTTGTTCTTGTCCTGGGGCTAGGGGACAGACGGTATCATCCCTCGGTGTCCCTTCAGACTGCTATCTGTTGTTTTAGTGCAACTGGCCCAGCCCGAATCACCCTGTCGTAACCATGGGCATAGTTTTGCAGATTTTCTCTACTGACACAATATGAGACTAGTTAGTCCCAGATATTTTTCACTCACATTTTCTTGAAATACTTGCTTTTTTTACATAGCAGTTGATAGTCTCTCCAGAACAAAGATTACATCACCTCCTTTACAGTCCCAAATCGATCTATACATCTGCACAAACCCAACTTTAGTCCTGCAACCAGCGTGTGTCAGCCTGTTCTTCAAATACTTACTGTTTTTGTAGTGCCTGTATTTGCAGAGCATTTATTCCTCAAAACATTCATGTCCTCTTCCATGCTTTTGTGTTAGCGGTTGGGCAGATGACTTACAGGACAGATGACTTTAAACAAGAATTATACATCCCCAAGATGGTAATGCCTCCTTATACACCAGCATTTTTTAAAGTGGGTCTTTGGCACAGTGAATACTCTGTATATTTAATATGGTTTATTGGCAATTGCTGTATCATTGTAAATGACCTAGCACTGTAATTGTAAGTGCTTTGTCAATGACACCAGAGAAGAACTAGTTCTAAGGGAAAGAACAACCAATAAAATAAAAAAAATCCAAACCTGAAATTTCTATTCATGGATGTAACACCAGTCATGTTGCTTTATAGCTTTACTTCAACCGTTTATCCTGCTTGTTTCTGTCAGGCATAGCCACAACACTGAATTCTTTGTTCTAGCTTCTTGTCTAGTCCTTTAACATTTTAATGAGCTAGTTTCACATTTAAATACACTACTGGCAGACTTACTGTGGGTTTCTAAATTTCAAAGCTCCAGGATTAGTGTTGGTGTTTTAGCCTCTGAACTTCCTGTCTTCAGAATTCTGCTAGGGATATGAGAATTTGGAGCTTCAAAGCACAATGTGATTCCCTCCTTCTTCTGTAAGTTCTTATCTGTTTTTTTTCTCTTTGTCTCCTTTTTAGGGAGAGGCTTGCATTTTTTTTTTTTTTTTTAAATTTGGCTTACCTTTTTCTGTCCAGATACATTGCTGCTGTATTAGCGGCAACATGTGCTTTTAAAAACAATGTAAACAGATAAATATAGCAACATTTTTGCTGAAAAGCCAATGTCCCTGTAATGCACTATTTACCAAATAATTGTCTTCAGGAAGGCTGAAATTAGAGTACAAACTAATCCTGTACTTTAGCTGTTGTGTACGTGAAAGTTTTTATGGAACCTCAAAAAAATTCTGCCCAGAGGAGGTTTTCTGTATAATGGACAAATGAATGAAAGAGTGGAGAAGAATAATCTCTCCTCGAGGATCTTTGGGGTAAAAAGAGAGGCAGTTTGCGCTGCAGTGTTAGCAAAAAAGACCAAAACCTGTCTATTTCTATGAAGAAACAGCCTGCTTAGACACCTTCTTTTCCCTCCGTACACCAGCGTGTGTTTTCTTCACTACATAACATATCGCCAGTCTTCTTCATAGTGCTCATACTGCACAGGTTAAAAGTGATGTTTTTCAGGCTTTTAGGTAGCAACACCAGCCTAAAGAAAATTTGCCACTTTAACTTGAACATCTGTGTGTGGATTGGGGCTAGGATAGCGATAAAGGTCAAGCTTGAGCTAGCTTGCCTGGCAGAAATACATTGTTTGACGCTAAAGCTACAAACACTGTAGAAATCGGTTATCTACCAATTACAACAGCTTATCAACTGCTAATCCAATTAGTCTGCATGGCTTCACTGTTGGCGTGGCTCTCTTAGTCCTCTCGGGCTCAAGGTAGGCAGTAATTCACGTGTGCTGATATAGCTAACTCTTGCAGGAAAGACAAGCTCTAAAAATTCTCCTAGAGGAGGAGGAGTAAATCACTAAATATCCCAAGAGTAATTTAGATGCTGTGATCACTGGTGCAGGCACTATGTAATCACATTTTATTGACAACTCCTAAAGATCAGTCTTCCTTTGAAGCTGCCTGGAGTGAGAGTGAATAGAGCGTAGCTAGAGGGCCTAACGCAACGTACGGTGAGGAGACCTGATCTGGCGCCAGATGAGCTGCTTCAGGTAAGGAAGGCACTACAAGCCTTTTCGCAGAGTGCTGTGCATTGGCCTGCATTCACTGCTGTGAATTTACACCATATCCTTAGAGACAACCGCTTGTAGAAAGTGTGGCAGTTTGCTCGCACAGAGCCATGACTCTGAGCACATCGAAGAACCTCAGGTAGTATGTTTTTGGGGGGAGAAAGGCAAAGGCTGTGGAAGTGATACTGTAATAGAAAACTTGCAAATACAGTTTCTGTATAAATAAATATTGGAACGTAAACATTTTTTGAAATTTGTTTTTGATCACTTCAAAAATCTCATCAATTCATTTTTAAAAATGCTGTGCTTCCTGGGACACAGGTTTGGGAAGCCTCATCTCAGAGTACGTTATCACAGCTTTACAAACACTGGGGTACAATACTGCAAAAACACTGACAAGAATCTTAAAGACAGGCTACTACTAGGTATACCACCCAACAACCCACAAAGCAATTCCTCTTATCACAATGGGATCTCAAATATACGTGGCTAAAATGGATATCAATGCTTTAAATGTGTTAAAGCATTAAGTTGTTTATTAGATGTGTGGTTTGGGTACTCGTATCAGTAATCATTTTATATTCTCTTTCTTGCAGGAGGTGAAGTCACCAAGCCCAGATTTGCTCAGTATTTCCATGGCAGCCTGGCCAGTCTTACTATCCGGCCAGGCAAAATTGAGAGTCAGAAAGTGATTTCCTGTTTGCAAGCCTGCAAGGAAGGTCTGGATATTAATTCTCTTGAGAGTCTTGGCCAAGGAATAAAGGTGAGGGATGAACTGACATCATCTTTGATAAAAATTTAGAGCTGATTTATGAAGTGGAGAGCCCAAGGTAGAGTACACACAGTACAAATGTACTCCCAGAAGCAATGTAATTTCCCGTAAAGTCATGCAAAGAAAAAGCAGAACAGTAGAAGAGCTGTGACACTGCAAAGAAAAATGTTTCCATTAGTGCAAAGCTAGATGCTCAGAAAGTAAGGCACTGATGATATTTGAGTCCGTAAGAATTGCTGGGTCGTGTTCTCATGCTTATTTCGGTAGTTTTACAGAAATAGACATGATTCCAAAGAATGATTGAATTTTGATCTCAAGTAGCTTTAAAGCAATGGAAAACATAAGTGGAATATCTTTCACCTAGAGGCAACTCTGAAAGAAGTCCCAATGCAATCGTATTGAAAAATACAAAGTGTGTTCCAAGAGGAAACTGTTAATGGGACATGAAAATTGGACAACAAAAAAACTAAAGAAATTAAAATTTTACATTTACATAAAGTCATTATCCATCTTCATGATGCATATGACTATCTTTACTGATATTTTTAAGATTGGAGAACAACAGGCAGAGGGAAATCCCGTTTTAGTTGGCGTAGTGGCTGGGTTGCTTTGCATTCATTAAGACAAATTTTGTTCATTTGGATACATACGTAGGATCTCGACTGTAACTTCTGTAACGCTTACATGAGATGCGTTGTCAGTTTTCCTTTCCTGGTACCATTACTAGATGACAGGTGTTCTTCTGCCTAATGTATAAACACACCGTTACGCTGTTGCCTAGCACACGATCACAATACCGTCTTCCAAAGGAGGCGAGCTTCAGATTCAAACTGGGAAGACACTTTGGCTGCAGACTATGCATCCTGTGAAACTGCACAGGTGTGTTTTTAGTGACTTGGTTTTCAGTGGGGAGAACAGTGCTGTAACACTTGATCTAGAGCATGCAGTGAAAGCGCCATGTACTACACTTTATTAGCTAAACCTTTTCATTGTACAAGATAGGAGACTGACCTGTAATACACTCAAATGTATGTCTAGGTGATAAGTTGTAGTGGTGTAGTAGAACCGATACGTTTTCTGAAAACAAGGGTAAAAATGAAAATTGATAGTGCAAAGGTGAGGAGGAATTTTGCTAGCTCTAGCTTTTACATATGAGCAAAACACCTCAAAGAGGTTGTTATTTTTTTTCTTCACCCTATCAAGGACATCATTAAGAATTTCACGTTTTTGCTTCTCCCAGCAGAATGACACACTTAGGAGTAAAAGGTGTTTTTAAAAGACAATGGCTACAAAGAGCAGGTAGGGTTTTCTGGAATGCAAGTGTATATGCCTACCAGTAAGTTCTTTGCTGGGATTCTACATGAATTAAAGCAGTGTGCACTTGGTCCTTGGGGCTTAAAAGCATAATAATTCCTCCCCTATTGTCACACTCTGAAACTGGACAATATTTGACTAGTCTTCTTTCACGGGCCTGGAAAGAGTCCTGTTACACCACCCACTGCTGCTCCAGCATGGGTGATTGGCTTCCTTACTGTACTAGCAGTGCAGTGGGGAAAATGAAGATGAAGGACTGTTTGCTACCTTTTCTTTTTTCACCAAACTTCAAAACATTTTAGTTTTCCAAAATACAGATGAGGCATAGTGTTTTTTTAAAGCTACTGTTTTCATTTTTACTTCCTCAGCAAGCTCAACAGTTAGTGCAACAGCAGGAGGGAAAAATGACAGGAGCAGTCACGAGACCGTGGTAGGGTTTCTCATTGGGGCTGACTGAAAGAAGCTCAGATGAAAGCGTAACAGTTGGCACCTGACCTTGAACAGAAGATTAATGAAGTGAAATAAACATACCTGATCTCAGATAAGCATGTGTGACGGTTGCACAGATGATAGGTTCTATGTGGCTTTAGCAACTTACATGGCGCTTAGGAGATTCAGTGGTGGCAAACTGATGTTGGAAGGTGTTTCTGCTGGGCACTTTGGACTCATGAAGCTTCACCCTTTAGCCACCTAAGAAAGAGCAATGCAGCTGTAATACAGTTTCTGACACAGTAGCGTGGGGCTTTCTTTGTCTGCAGCCTGATTTTCAGATATCTGTAACAGCTCTTAGAAACACTGTCTAAACTGTCGCTATTTTTAGCCTTTTTTTAATGAGAAAGACAAAAAAGGCTCAGACTAGAGCCTTTTCCCATCCCTTTGGCAGCATTCCAGCTGTTCTCACAGCTGAGCTATTAACTAGCTAGCTAGAGTCTCCTTTTGCTAATTTTATTCTCTACTACTGCTAGCTTAGAGAAAAGATAAAGAAGTGTATGCAGGCTGTGACTCATGTTAGTCCTCCTCTTTGTTAAAAAAGGTACCCTTCAGTGTGTTATGACCTTCCTGCACAAGCTTTAAATCCTTTCCCCTGTGTTCCGTTTGACAGAGAACCCTGTGTTTCATTCTGCTCTTTTGCTTTTTAACCTTTCTCGTTGTAAGGAAGTGTAGACAACCATTGTCTGTATATAATAGAACGTGTTCATATAATCGGTATCGAGCTTGGGAAGGGACTGCATGTGAGAGAAGGGTGCATTTCTTTGCGTTTTGTGCTGACAACAGTAGAGTACAAAATCAAGGGGGTTAATCTGGCTTTCTCTGCAATGCAGATGGTTTGCTGAGCCAACTAACAAACAAAAAAATGGAATCAAGATGAATTATGATAAAGATAAAATCAATCATTTACTATGTGGATATAGTAGCAAAGTTTCTTGGTCAGCGAGACTGTTTTGTGTTCAGTGCAATGGACTAGAGAAAGATCAGGGCTACAAGAACAACCACTGACTTTGCAAGGTTTGTTGGCTCCAGTGAGCAGCTGGCTTTGTGCAAGTAGCAGCTCCATCTTAAATCATTACACCCTTATTGATCATGGGACAGACACAGGAAAATCCCCTTTATTGTGTCTGACGTTAATGAAGATGTAAGAAGGAAATGTTGTAATTGTTTTGTTCATTCATGTTGAAATACATTTCAGAGAGACAGTCCAGGGTAAAACCAAATAAAGCAGGAAAAATATGCTTCTGCACGCTACTCTGGTTAAAGCGGTATTTTTATATGGGGCATGTGTTTAACCTAAAAAAAAACCCCATAGTGATAATAACGATAACACTAAGTTAAAGGTTTTGAACTCTACCGTTGCAGAGATAGTTTCAGCAAAATTGATAAGGCCGGGCAAAGTACAGCAAATCAGGATTAGTTTACTATAAAATTAATTATAACAGTAGTTACTCAGAAATTGAATAGAAGACTGATACGAGTACGTGTTCTAGGGAACAACATGTGGATTCAGCCAACAATATCTACTAAGAAATTTTTTTTCTTAAATGGTTAGATTTTAAACTTGCGTAAGTGCAACATTCCTTAAAAATGTCTTATTTTGTAGTCTGTACCTGGTACTTTAAATACTAATTCTATGCATTTCCCCTAGTATCACTTCAACCCTTCCCAGTCAGTCCTTGTCATGGAAGGAGATGACATTGAGAATATAAATCAAGCTCTCCGAAAGGTCTCATACATCAACTCTAGACAGTTTCCTACTGCAGGCGCACGACGTCTCAAAGTCTCGTCTAAAGTCCAGTAAGTTATACTTCAGCTGAACTGATTAGATTAGGAATATTTTTAATGAATTACTTTCTTCTTTGGACATGTAAAAAGAAGAATTTTGACTCAATTACATCGCTAAATCATACTTTTATGTTACTGAGCATAAAGGATGAGTTTCATTTACTTTTATGCCGATTTACATTGTGGTTTTCTTTTGGTATTGTCCTTTTAAGAAACTTTTCTTGTTCATATAATTTACTTTCATTCTGTTTATAGGAGCATACAGTCTGGACTGAACAATACTTGCATTTATTGCATTCGTATTTTACTGTTCTTTTTTAAAAGTTACAGTTTCTTCTGAGATAGCTAAAGCCATGACTTTTTAAAGCAGGCCTATTACATCTAACAGACAATATATCTGCGAGAACAGTATTTGTAGCTAGGCTTGAAATAGTCTTTATGTGTTTGTATCCTTATATGGCTGTCATCACTGAAGTACTGGTGTTGGGTGTTAAACAGAAATCTGTGTCCTTCCATTTTCATGCACCAATAGCGACAGAACCTGCCCAATAATGTTTACAGCTCTACATAATCAACGAGCCATCTGCCACTCCTGAGCTCCCCTGGGCTTTGTCTCTGTTACAGCAAGTTGTGCAGTGCAACGCAAGCGGATCTTTAGAGTGAAAAATAAACATCAGTTTATGATGAGTTAGGAACTCTCATCTGCTGCACGTACAGTTATTACTAAGTAGTAGGTGTAGCCTAGTGCTGTGGGCTGACCACACTGAGTGTTTGGAGAGCATCTTCTGATGTGGTTTCACTGGAAGCAGTCCAGTGAAACACTCCAAGGCTGGCCCAAGCCTGGTGCCAAGATGAAGGTAAAGTTTGTCAGGAGATACACTTCCAAAGCACAGTGCTGATTCAGATGAAGATGCCTTTTGTCCCCAGTAAATACTGGGGGTGCCAGAATGAGGTCATGATGGGTCCAATTTAAATGAATAATTAGTGCCTTTTATTCACACATGACAAGGTTACCATGTCATGTTCATTAGATACCGCTTTGAGAATTTAACGTTAGGTTTACTAAAGTTAGTTGTTTTCATCTAATTGACCTTTTTTTTTTTAACCATTCACTACTTTAAGTGTCAGTTAAACATCAAAATACTGTTCTCATAGTGACCTTACCAAAGACTGAGCTTGTCACGAATCTGTTTGCTAAGGTGTCTCTGCGTAATTTCAGCAGTTGTGAATGTGGGAGGGGATGAGAGGAACAGAGCTGCTGCTGTCACTGCTGGCCTGTGTGCGTGGTGGTACAGGCGCATGTCCTCATGTGTGGCAGCTTCAAAGTAAGGCATAGGCTGATCTGAGACAATACAAAAGGATGAGAGCCATCAGGTGGGTTTTGGGGCAGTGCAAGGGCCACACACCTCTGATGTGCAATGTGTTACATGCAGTTAATGAATAATGTATTTTTCAGATGTTTTGGTGAAGATGTCTGCATTAGTATCCCAGATATAGATGCGTATGTAATGGTGTTTCAGGCCAATGAGCCCAAGATCACAATAAGTGGAATGGACCACTTTGCTAGACCAGCTGCACAGTTTGAAAGCGAAAGAGGTGTTATTTTGTTACCTGACATCAGGATTGTCAGCACAGTCACTAAAACGGAGCATGCAGTGGACTCGAAAGAACATGACACGGGTTTGTGGATTTCTTTTAAATATTATTACTTACTCTGTAACATGACCCTTCACATTTTTTTAAAGCATAGCGTGGTCAAGTAACACAAAGGAAGTCACTTCACCCAGATTAATTTAGGCAATGTTAGGCAGCAGTAATGCTGTACTGAAGACATTCAATTAAACACATTGAGAAATGTGTTAAATAGCGATAGATCAGTATGCGCTTCAAAAAACATAGCTTTTCCATTTAGTGTCTTCCCTACTTCAGAATAATTCCTTTCCGCTCTCCTTTATGTATGCCGTTGAATAACATATTTTCATTAGAGTCTCTCTATTTGTAACAGAATTTTGTTAATTGTACTGATAAAGTGGAAAGCAGTAGTTGATTAATGGTTGGAGTTTTAGTCTGTTCTTACATTTCCATCTCTGCTACTGACTTGTGGGTGATAGTTGAGAAAGTAATCTTGTGCCTCAGTTTCCCACCTATATCATGTAAAAATAACAATTTGCAAAGATTTTTTTTTCGGCGATGACAGTTTATTCTAATGCTGAGCAATGTATGTATTATCATTTGACAGTAGGCGAATGTTCAAAAATATAAATAAGGTTTAAAATAATTGTTCATAAAGGGATCTTCCTTTTGGATGTTTGTGTGCAAGGTAAATGAAAATCTGAGAAATCATTCTAAACAATATTTGTTGGACTAGAATAAGCAGCAACTAGATGTACGTCTCTTGAAAAGATGAAATCGCTAATGATGCATGAGTGTTAGGGGCATGTCCCCGAAGCCATGCTCTCTAATAATGCTGATTATCACTTGCCTGAAACTGCATCTGTCCTCTGAAGGCTGGAAAGCGTATCATGTCGTAATACCAACTGTGTACAATTGCAGTATGTAAAAAAAATAAATTCATAGAAAAGAGTCATCATTATCCATCACTTAAGACACAGTGCATGTATGACACTGCATAGCCCTGCATGTTATGACAGCTTCAAAACTGTTCAGTGAATTAGGAACTACTGCCCCCCAGTTTAGTTCATAAATTTCATCTATCCCAATTTTTCCCAATACAATTCTTGACATAATTACTGTTATAGGACTTTGTAACCTAAAAAGCCTGAGTCCCACCTTGAAAAGGAACATAGCAGCATGCCTTCAACTACTGTTTGATTCCTTGAAAGTCAGGCACCTCCGAATGTGCCATCTCTTGTTCTTTTCCACTACGAGTGGTTAAAATGGATAGATAATAATTGGCTTTGGGAATAATTGTGTTTTGCAAAAGATTATTGAATTCTAAGTCTCAATTCCTGCATTATCAGCTTGACTCATTATATCTCTTAGCCCAGATATAATCTGACAGAGACAGCCATAAATCTTGACCTCTATCTACCTATAGCTATTTTTCCACTTACTGGGAATTTACGTAACCTGATCATCATGACCGTAAGAGAGATGCACACGGCATGGGTGAGGAGGCCGACCTAGTCACCCTGTATTCTCCAGTCACAGGACCAGTTAGGTCTGTCTCTCATCAAAAGCAGAGCGGGCAGTTGCCACAGGCAGCAGCATGACTGTGGCTCTGAGGCCGCATTTACCTGCAGAGGGCCCCCGCGATGCCAATGTGTTGCTGCTTGTCCTGCCTCAGCAGAGAAATCGGCGGGACCCTGCCAATAGCTAAAATTGCTGCCCCTACTTCTCCTGTTTGCCCATTGACAGCCAGAGCAGCAAAGCCGACCAGTTCAAGCTGTTGCCTCGCTCTGCAGCGCAGCCGTTGCCCGTCTCTCCTATCTTGCCATGAAGTAGTCCAGCTCGTCAGCCTTAGCAACATTTGGATTTGCCTATCCTGCGAATTTGAGTTGGGGCTGCGTTTTTTCATCAGTTAGAGCTGTACCTAGAGTTCACATACCCAGATTCACTGTACCAGGAGTTGGGAATCGAGGGCGTAAGACTTCTCCGTCTGTGCCTGCCTTCGCCATACACCCTCTAAAAGGAAATTTGCAAAATGGGCACTAAGTTCCAAGATCGCGGTCTCTGTGTCCACGGTACCCTCAGGGAGCTGGTTAAGCAGTCTTGCCAGGCACTCTGTGCTAAGTTGACCAGATAATTAAAGTATCAAATCGATATGCTACTCCTTTTTCCAGCAACAGATTTTTTTTAATTGTAGGTACTGAAGGGTAGTCAGTTCACGGCTCAATTTCTGCAAGTCACACAACACAGGATCTTGCCATTTATGATAAAACCATGATCTTTGTAATGCAAATTCTTTATGGGCCATAGAGTAACTGAGAGAATCAGCCAAGCACAGATTTATTTGACATGTATTTTTCCTGTTTGGTTTGCCTTGAGAAAAGAATGAAGCGATGCCAACCTGGTATCAATATAGTATTGAAAACCAGAATTATTTACATGACTTTATTCCAGGATCAAATTTCAGTTTTCTGTACTGTTCTTGAATGCCTTTTATTACAGAGCAATATATTTTCTATCTGCCTGCCTCACTAGGTATTTGTAAGCCTTCATCATCATAGCACCTGAACAGGCAAGACACTTCTCTCTTGATTTGCTTCAAGTATACTGTATTTAGTTATTGGCAAAAAACTATTCAGAAAACCCTGATGCAAAGCATATAAAATGACTGAGCTGTTCTGTGATCATTTATCTTGGTTTCTTTCTTCTCATTTTTTCATGTTATATGCCATGTGTTCACAGCCAATAAACCAGCGGTATTAGAGGAAATGCTCCACAACTTGGATTTCTGTGGTATTTTGGTCATTGGTGCAGAACTAGACCCTGAACAAGAGTGTCTGGAACTAGATCATGTGGACCTTCAAGGAAAACATCTAGATGCCACAAATTCCACAGCAGGATATTCAATCTACGGTACGTTCGTGAGCTTTGCTTTCCTTTATTTCTTCCCACCAACAATTACATTATTGGAATTGAAGGACTAATTTGAAAGAAATTAGACAGAAATCTGTGGTGTACCACCCGTAAAATATTCCAGGTGAGACTGTGTCACTCCTTGCGAGCATAGTCGCTTCTTGATCTCTAGGTGTGCTGTGTTTATCCTTTGGAATACAGCACAGCTTTGTCTTGAGCTCAGCATCGCTCCTGCTACTCCCCAAAGGAGGAGAATAGCAACACTGCTTTCTTTAAATGTGGGGGTTCTTGTGGACCATCACAGTGGAATGTGGGAATGACAGGATTCCTCACTGCTCCTGTACAGTGTTGGTAACTCATTGGCCCTTTCTCCGCCCCACCCCACCCCCCCGCCCCCGCCATTACTAAATAATTTATTGTAAATCTTTGCTGTTGTATTTGTTCCTCTCCATTATGGACCTAAATTAATTTCCAAAATCTATTCTCACATAATGTAGTAACAGCCAGAGGCTCTATCAGGGAATAGTTGATGCACTGCCATTTTCAGATCATTCTGTAAACGTTTGATTTCTCCTGTACTGCACGGAGCATCTGTTACATAGCATCTCCTTGAGATTATTACTGCTCTACCACCATCACAGGTGTGGACAGCATGCACAACTATGAACAGGCTCTTCGGCAGATTCGATATCGTAACTGGTACGCTTCTGCCACCTTTGACAGAAAGTTCAGAGTCAAGTGCTCAGAGCTAAATGGACGTTACACCAGCAATGAATTTAACTTGGAGGTAAGCAATCATTTAGTCAAGTCTTCTTTTCCAGCACTGAGGCCGAGCGCTAGCCTTATCTTCAGTGACATCAGGTTTTCTTTGAAATATGTACAATGATTGACACGTTCTGGTAACTATAATCAAATAGAGGACTAAATCTAAGTTCCACCCAGACAGGAAGTTGACTTCTCTTGTGAGCACTCCTCAGTGTGGGTCTGTCTATTGTGCTGCACGTGTAAGCAGATGACCCTTCTCCTGAAGTCCACTAACAGAGAGGATTACTCCTGTTCAAAGAGAATGGAGGCTGAGGTCATCAGCATTGTTTTTCCATGACATAAAATCTCTTACAGCTCTTTTTGAAGATTCCAGCTTCATTATTTATTTTCCTTGAATTACTTATTTTTTAACCTAACCTGACATACTTTTCTTTCCTGCAGCATTCACCTTTTCAGTTTTTCCAAGCATTACCCCTTTACAATAAGTAAGTTTTACAATTTGTTCTTCATCAGATGGAGATCATTCCTGGTAATTTACATGCTTTCAGATTTCTTTGAGGAGGAGTAACACAGGTAACAAACGCATAGGATGGACTTAATCTGTCTCATTCTCTTGGATCCATTACCCAGACATGGTCAGTCACGACAGAAATACTTAGAGAGCTCTCTTGAGCTTACGTGTGCCGCTACTAAGTCCAGTGCAGCACAATGGCTCAGGGACTGAGAATTACTGCTAGCGCATCTCAGCAGGAATTGTGGACCTATTCTGAAGAACCAGCTCATCCAGCCTAGAAGCCAGGTACCAAGTAACTACAGGAAAGGGGCAGGACCTTCTTAGCAATAGGCTCAAAACTTAATCATCGGTTCTGGAAGTTTTTACGTGTTTATGTTGCATTGAAAATTCTTTTCAACTTAGCCCTGACAATGACTTCAGGGGGTTTGCTTACAACATAACTATTGCTAGGACAGAGAACTGATCATATCTTCAAAGTAAGTCACTCTGAAAGTAGGGACACTAGAGAAACTGAAACCTCTTTTAATTCTTACTGTTGTGATTTTAATCTCAATGAGTTTCATGTATTCTGTGTCAATATTCAGAGTGACAAAGCTCCCACTAACTTTCAGGCAACACCTAAAAACTGGTAAGTGGTGACTTCGTTTTCTCTATACCAATCCAGACAGGTAATATCCTTCCCCGCCCCCCCAAAAAAAAAAAACAAAACCTTTTCTGTGCCACTTCATATAGTCTACAGCTAGAAATGTTAGAAGGCATTTTTAGTGCTAGGAATGAGAAATGTATTAACCTGTGTATTTTTCACTGGCATAAAAAAGTGAATTTGGCCTTTAAGATCTACATAATAATGTTCCTATCTGGTGATGAGCTTCACGGTAATGGACGGAGCCAGCAGCTTTGGAATAATAGAGCACTTCTTTTTAGTATCTGATCTCTCATTTTTCTCTTGTGCCAGGTTAATATTCTACACAGCTCCAACTCCAACTTCATGGACCATGTAAATCATATGATAGTACAACCACAATTTCTCCAATCTGTCCACCACCCAGCGAGAACCATAAGTGGTGTTGACAACTCAGGTATGTGATGTCTTTAGAGAGACTGCTCCTAATGATTCTGGTATGTTGGTATTTCCCTTGTGGTTCAGCCCGGCCAACAAATAAAGCCCTGAAGTCCATAGCTGCAGCTTGTGAAACCTTACAGAGATCATTGGGCAGGTATGAAAGAAGGTAACACTGAATTATCTTCTTTCTTTCTGAGGAGGTCCTTTGTAATTAAAAACTGGTATCCTTTCTTATAAAGTCTTCATTAAAGGTTATGTACTCTGACGCACACAGTTAAGAAGTCGTCTTGTTTCTAGTATTGAATGATATGAAGGGTAATATTTATGCTCATGTTGTCTTTGTACATCTGTATTTCTATGGCATATTAATTTCTGCCCACCCCTTTCTAAGCAAAAGGAAGAAATGTTTGTATTATTTTTTTAAACATGTATGTAATTAATTGCTGCAGTGCTTCTATTAGCTACTGTCCAGGCCTCAGTCTGGAGCCAAGATTGGTCCACCTAGCCATGTGCAGGAGGCATTAGTAGATATTAAATACAGAATTTAAATTGCATGTTTGGACTATATGTGTTAAAATACATACCCAAGTCTGAAGCCTTCTCAATGAAGTTAGTTAAACCCAGCACAAAGAGACCCGTTCGAACGCTGGATTCTGAAATCCTTGTGCCTGAATGATACATATATAAAGAAGTAAAGCTGACGTAAGGCGTAGATAGTTATATACGGTTACGCTTAGAAAATTACTGTATTGTTCTGTACACTTGTACAGACATTCTACGAAAATGAAATTGAATTAGTACAGAATGAATGAGTACAAACTAGGTCTTTCTTCTTTAATATTGTTCTGATTTCAGAGTTCCACGCTTACAGGCAGGGCAAGGCAATAAAATTGGGTACGGAGCTACTACAGCTCCTAGGGACTGCAGTACCTAGGTAGCAAAGGTACATAAAAAGTGGCAGCACTCCTCCACTAGCCTAATTATGGAGCTGATAACATCAGAGGAGTTCAGAGAGTTTTCTTCCTGGGGCTAGGTGGAGACAGAGGCTTCTCGGAGTGCAACAGAACAGTGAGGAAAAATGTCTTGAGTCCTTAAGAGTCTCCCAGGAAGGTTGTAACACAGGCAAATAGAGTGGCACTGTGGTGTTTTATTTCTTGGAGACTGAGATTGAAATCACAGTGCAAGTGTTTGGGACCTTTGAAAATATAAGCTTTGAGATATACCTTTTCTCACAAGCGAGGTTAACACGTCCGCTACAAGCAGGAGGCAACATGCAGGTAAGATAGATAACTGAACCGTATTGCAAAAACATTTCTGTGAAACTAACTGCCTCTGCACTGATTGGCTACTTGCATTCTGTAATAAAGTGGCTTAAAGAACAAATGGTAGGCATACTCACTGTTTTTGTTATGATGTATAATGCTCATTATAAGGTATCTGTAAATGCTATTCATGTACGCTCTGCCTTAGTAGGTGGGCACTTGTCAACATTTTCTGTAGTCCCACGCAGATGGCTGTGCTGATTACTCAATCCAAGGGAAGAGGTGCACTGAGGGGAAAAAATAGACAATGTATTTAGCGTCTTTCCCGCAGTTTGTTCCACAAAAGGCATAAGCCCATTCCCTTTTCCACCTTTTGTTCCAGTGGTTCCAAGTGTGGCTACTATTGTTACCATAATCTGTGTGAGCATGCTCATTTTCATCATAACCTTGGGGGTCTACCGAATTCGGACAGCTCATCAGCACAGCTCTGCAGACAACGAAGGAAGCAAAGAAAATGAAATGGATTGGGATGATTCTGCTCTGACTATTACCGTCAACCCCATGGAGGTACATAACTAACTGAGGCATAGTATTATAGCACGATAGTACCAGGAGTTACTGTCTGGGCTGGTAGCAGTGAGTTTTAACAACCCTCTCTCCGAGTACACTCGTTTAGGCTTGGCAGAACAGTTGTATGCACGTACACTCAGGACCCCATCTCAGTTTTGAGCTCCACGCACCATGATAATATATAAGTGAGGACTGACTGGCTTAGTATTTGTCGTCATATATAATTACTAAATAGGATGGTGAAGAATTCTTCGGTACAACACCACTTCTTCTCTGTCCATATTCGCAGCCTAGGTACCTGGGCTGAAATAGCTACTTTGCTCTTAACTTTATAATATAAGCACTAGTACCCTAAAAGGAGGGGGAAGGGTCAGCAGATTAAATAAACTGACATTGAAGGGTTAAATTTTGGCGGCTTGACTAACAAAGCTATGGCTTATTGACATGCCATTCTTGTTACAGGAGTGTTTGAACATTTGCTACTGTATTGTGTCCTATTTGACGGCTAATAGTCACGTAACGATGGCGAGCAGATTTTTGCAGCATGTTAGCATTTCTGAATGTCGAATAAATGCTCACAGCCACTGGCTAGCAAGAAGGGAGTTTTCTTCTACTGTCTGTCTCTCATTTATTTAAATGTACTGTAGAACTATGAAAAGCCTCACCAGACGGGAGAGGAGAGCGAGGAGGAAGACGACGACATAGAAGATGAAGAGGAAGACACAACCAGTGCTGAATCAGATGAAAGTGAAGAGGAGGAGGAGGAGGAGGAGGAGGAGGAAGAGGAAGTGATTGTCCGAAAGGGAGACAAACAGAATGCCATCAGGCAAGAGCAGCTGGAGTGGGATGATTCAACACTCCCGTACTAACAGCCCTCCAGCCACATTGCTCTTTTGTAACAACCAATACAATGTTTTTTCAGAGCCTATGAATTCCTGGACAGGATTTGAACTTCTGCTTGCGTATAACCGTTTTGCCTAAAATGATCTTGTTGTAGTAATTGATAATGATAGAACTGACCCTTTTCTTACAAAGCCCGGAGGAAACATACTGGCATCACCAGTAATACAGTAATCTAGAACTCAATCTGTTAGCAAGCGTAGTTCTAAATTTCCTGTTTCTATACTGCAGATATGCGACAAAAGTCCTGTCACTCAATCCATACAGGTTTTTGCCTTTGCTACTTTTTTCATACGGGAGAGATTTTAGCTTGTTACGAAGAATTACTTGTGTGGGTCCAAATAACAGTCGCCATTTGACCTCACACTCTTACAGGTGTGAAATATAACCCACCTTCAAACTGGGGCAGAGTTTTAGTGATACAGGTGACAGAGGCTTGAATTCCATTTGTCGTCTCATCCTGCCTTATTGGATGTTAACTGTCTTCACAAGGGAACATGTAGGACTTGATATGGGATGCACGTGTGCCTGCGTAAAAGTGGACAGTATATTTTTTCAGGCATGCTGTCAGAACCCTCAAGACAGGGATTTTATCCAACCCACCCATAGAAACTTGAGAGAGATTGGAAAAACAGCAACAAGGGGCTGCTGAAGGTTACAAAAAGAAATTGTTCTATGTCTACAGATGGAGGAAATACGAGTTTATGCAAACTGTAATTTACTGAAAACCTGTAGGGCTGCTCATTAGTTACGGATTGAGCAATCTGCAGGAAATCGATGCTTTAAACTGTCTGTCTTGTAAAATCATTAGCTTGCTGCAGTATCTTACTGAAGTAGTGGAAAATAAGTGACCCCATTATTCCATAGCTATGTATGGCTGGGATTTAAACAACGATTTCACACGAGGAAAATGTTCCCTTTTGCTTTCGTGAATGCCAGCTGGAATTCCTGTCTGACTGTATTCTATACAACATTATGCCCCATTTCTTCTGTACCCTTACCCACCTGCAAGTGGCACAAGGGAAAGAGACAACGTACACAACTGTCAGCTCTCTTTTGTGCTCATACTTCTCCCTTATTTCTTCTTCCTGAAGCCATTCATGTTGAGAATAGGTTTTGTAAAGTAAAGTAAAGTAAAAAGTAGAAAAAGAACAAACAAAACCTACCTGGAACCAAAAGAAGTGGAAAAAAATTAAAGAAAAAACAACCACAAAACCAAAACAACCCCAACAAACTCTGAAGAGGTTGAGAGAGTATTTTAGTTTGTTATGGTAACACAGCATATTTTTCTGAAGCACTGTTTAAAAAGGGAAAAAAGAAAAAAAAAAACAAAAAGGCAAAACTACATACAATGTGTTGGTAAGTCTGTGTGGTGTGGGTTGTGTCCCCTTAATTACCTTCTTTGCATCTTTGGTCTGCGTACCAAACGATGCAGCACTTACTTGCTAGGATAACTGCTCTAATGCATCAAAACCAAAATGGCATGGAAGCGAACGCTGCCTAGTGGCTTGTCTGCTTTTTTCCAGGTACATCCTTTTCTTTATGATTTCAAATATCATTGCCATTTGCTTTGGTAATTTGCGGTTTAAAATGAGCTGCTTCCTCTTCTCTCTCTCAGAGAAACAGTCCTGCCCCAACAGGACCTTCCTGAGCACCCAGGGATGGTATTGCAAAGAGTAACTTAACTTAACTAACTTGAGCGATCCTGGAGGAGTATCCACCTCCCTCAATACTTTATGTTTATTTGCAGCTCCTGAACGTCTTGGAATACAGAGGATACATTGTGGGTTCTTTTACTTCCCGTTTCTGCATCTGACAGTTGCAGGGAAAGATTGACAGCAACTGGACCTTGTAGTTTAAAAACTAGGAAGTAAATGAAAAGAAAAGAACCCTAAATTCATGTAAAAATTAGAGATCCGCATGCTGTTCTTGGTTGTGCTAATAACCTTGTTGGCACATAATTGTTGTTAAGACTTCTATTGGCAATATAGACATTTTCTTACGCGAGCAGTCCTGTTTGTTTGTTTGTTTTATTTTTACCCTGGTCTCTTGCATGTATTAAACTTGCAAGAATATTTGCAGAATCAAGCCCACACATACCTAAAATTTATCTGCAGGAATAAAGATAGTAAAATTTGTGTTTGTTTAATAAAAAATTAATTTTAAGATTTCTGAATAGCCTGACCAGAAATTTCATGTTAGATAATTTCCTAGTATCCTAAATTCCTATTTCCTAGTGTTAATTTTTGTTAGTGACATGAAGCAGGCCCTTCATGATGCTAGTTATCGACTAAGCTTTCTGCTCAGAAAAAAAATAAATTAAAATTAAAAGTAGATATTTAAAAGTCAATTTCAGATTTTAAACTGTACTTAATTTATTTTAGAAGTTTGTGTTCTTCCTGATTATTATTATTGTTGTTGTTTGTTGTTATATCACAGCAAACATTAGGGCAACGTGAGAACAGCAATTTACAATCTTATTGACAGCCTTTAATTCTTTTATACTTTCATGTCTTCATCAGTGTGTTTCTCCAACTAATAGATTTTTATCTATCTTATCTTTTTGTTACTGGAAGCAAATCTTTTCCGGTCGTGCTGCTACCTTACAGAAGCAGCAAACATGAAGTATTTTTCTCTACCGTAAATCAACCTAAGCGAAGTAACACAGGAATGTGTGTTTATCACTACAATTTGGTTTGCGCAAGATAGATAGCAAACTAAAATGTCTCAGATTACTCATTGGGGTGCGTTATACGGCGTTTTTCATTCAAATAAACAGAAAAATCCTTTTTACAAAATGTTAGTGAGAATGAGATACTTCACAAAATGAACCTGAGAATTAGAATATTGGACAGCACTGGCTTCATAAGCAAAAGCCTACTAGTAGAACAACAGACAAATACCACTTTTTCTGAAATAATTCATGGAGGGGAGGAAGTAATGTTGAAATTATTTTTGATGTAAACTAAACTAAACTATTTGTTTAAAACCAAACCACAACATATATATGTGTGCATATACACACACACACACATTCTTTTTTCCCCCCTAATCAAAAGCCAAAAGCCTATCCTTGCCTCTGTGTTTATGCTGCAAACTTTGAAATGGCAACTCTAGTGTCTGGCTCTTCAAGATGTAATGTTTCCCCTTAGCCCAGCTGCAAGGTTGAGCTCTCAAGGACACACTAGTAAAGGCGGCTTTTTTGCAGTAGCAATAAACAAATGCATCCAAAAACTCACCTCTGAAGAGAGGCCCATAATACACGACATGAGGAATCTGACACGACAGGTTTAAAATGACATCACCTCAATGAATGCCGCCTTTAAATTTTTGAAATTCCAATCTAAGGCTGGGAAACCTACAAAACCTACAAACACACACAAATTCAAGACAGACAGTGATACACTGTGTTATCTGAATTGATCACAAAAAGCAACTTTGGAAGTTGTATTAATTAATAGCTCACATGTCTTGCCCACTTTTCCCACCCTCCACAGGTTTTTTTTTTTTTTAAATCTCTGCAAGCAAACCTTAAAATTGAGATTAATCTCAGTATTTACTGCTGGGCTTGCTGAGAGCACAGGCACCATCCTTACTTCACTCAGGAGGAAAATAAGACTCAGAAAGGGTCACAGGGTTATAAAGTTCCTCTGGTGGGGATGAAATCCACTGTCCCCATTGCAGGAACTGTCCCCAAGCCAAACGTAACGCCATGGGACATTAGTAGCCCCGGCTTAAGGACTGGTCAGAGGGTAATTCAGTAGCAGCCCTTACCTTACTTTGGCAACCCCTTTTCAGCCCTGCACCTAATTTATATCTATCTATCATCTATCTATCTAATCTATCTCAGCGGTCTCTTTCCCTGACCTGTACGCTGAGAGGCAGCTCTACTGCTTTTACCTGGTGGAGAATCCCAGGAGGTTGGGACGTGACACTTCCTCTTCTGGAAGATTTGGTGCCAGCATGTGCACTGCCCCGTTCATCTCCACTATCATCCACACTTAGTAGAAGAGGAGAATGAAAGACGTTACTGAGGTGACAGCAGGTGAAGGGCCGGTGGGATGGACGCACGGAGCTGCTCCTGGTATCCTGGAATACACATTATAATACCAAAATTAAGGATGTTTGCAAAAGCATACGGATACTTAGAGAAGAAATTAAACTGTGAGGACATTTTCCAGGGCTTCAAAAAGAGTCTCCTCTTCCCTTAATTAAATTAATTCACGCACGCTGACTACATTAAATATCTCCATACCAGTATCTATCCCCACCAGTTTTTGTATGCTTATTGCAAATGACAATAAAGCCTCATAGCAAAATACAATTTCCATATAAACAACTTCCAGGAATCTAGCAGTAGGCAAAGGAGACAAGTAGTAAAAATCGTGGTGTCTGACATCATGACCAACATCTTCGTTTTTCTTTTTGCTTCATCTCTGTGGCATGTAGCTGTTTCCTGGAGGGATGCTGTACACTACTTCTGCACTACTCTTAAAAAGCACCCGTAGGTTAACAGCAAGAGAACAGCTCATTTGGCAGAAGAATAAAGGTGTCGTAGCTTCTAAAAAGGTGTTTTAGATATACTGAGATACTTGTCGCTTGATTAAATCCTGGTGTTGAAAGAAATCAAATTCATGAAATAAATAAATTTTTGGACAAATATTGACAGTTGCCAGACTGAGAAATAACAGTGATAGTGCACAAACCTATACACTATATTGCATACACTTCTAGAGTTGCTGTGAGACTGGGAAATGCTGGGATCGAAGTATACAGCATCTGTGCCCTTAAAATTGGACAGTTTATGGCTTTTTCGGATCCCAGTCAGGCACAAGTCATCTTGCTGGCTAGCTGGAAATCGCAGACAAATGGCCAATGAGCTCTGGTTCTGCCCTGATAAAATTATGGAACACAAAAGTGGAAATATTTGGGGGGACCTAGATGTGCAGTAGCCTTTTCTTGACACTTCACTTACTTTTGACACTACATCTTGGGATTAATGCACCTCTGGATGATAGGTGTAGCTGCTGACCTTTCCTTAATATCTGGTTAAGGCAGTTCTCATACACCCGTTCGTTTGGCAAATCTAAGGAGGAGATGGGAATAAAAGAAAAAGGACTGTCAAAGACAGGAAAAATAAAAGCACCTTTGAAATTACTAAAAATATTGCTGTTAACTGTACATAATGCTGTGCTATAGAAGTATGATCTTCCTCATGTTTTAACTGGTATCGCCAACCGTATAAAAGCATTAGATTTCTGCCTCCTCAGGCTAAGCTGAGAAAGATGACAAGCTTTGTTCATGCCTCACTGCCCACAGAGTTGGCAAACAATATAACAGTGCCACTCCAAACAGCCATGCAAATGACAGCCACCCTGGTCCCTCAAAGATCTAGGTGTCACCAAAAAAACCCAACACTCCCATGCTTCTGTCCAAACCATGCAACATTTTGCTATATAATATAAATACTTTCTACGGCACCCAGAAGCAAACGGTGATCCTGTACAATCTTTGTACATTTGGGTCAAATGTTTTTTTGAAATGAAGGCATAAGCAGCATTGTAAGCCAAAATGTATCAGGTCCCTTAATGCTGCATGTTTCAGGGTTCCAGTGAAGGAGATGACAGTCTCAGATGAACCAACAAAAGAAAGTGTATCCATCGATCAGACTATTTATTTGCTTAAGCACTAAAGTTGTTTGTTGTTTGTTGTTTGGGTTTTATTTTTTGGTTAGTCTCTCCTGGAATCCAGATTCTTTTTTATTAGTGTGGAGAATAAAGACAGGTTTGAAGGATGACCGCTAAAGCTACAGCAGAGTAAAACACATACTCTGTTAACACACCCAACCCCAAGAAATATTTCTGCTAAACCTATGAATCAGGAACATTACCCCAACGATATCTCAGAAGGTAATTATACTTCGTTACCTTTGTACAACTAGCAAGGTACAAGCCTGGTATGGGGTTTGATTTTTATCCCTGAAAGAAGACAGGATCTTAAAATAGAAATTCACAACGCTCGAACAGAGGAGAAGTGAAAGGGGAGCATGGGCTTCTCATAAATAGGTATCGACAGTGGTTCACTAGATACGGTTTCCATCTCTCTGCCCGCCAACAGAAATGGTAATACATCCTTCGCAAAGTACCGAGCGCCCTGTAGACGAAAAGCACTGTCAATGAGTTTGGTGGTGCTACGATTCAATAGTTCTGTTGCAGCTCTGCTTACCGTCCTCGATTGTGGAGCACCCTGTACACACGCAAAATGAATGACACCATGGTTACAGTCAAGACCTGTGGGACCTTGTCTCATTAGTTATTGCCTATGAAGAAACGCTCACAATAGTTTGGAACATTACAAACATTTAAAACAGAATTCAGAAAAAAGCCCTGGTTCCTATTTTCAACTCTAACTCATGCAGGAATTGTGCAGTCATCAGCTGTTGAAGCTACAGGGCTGTGTATTGTCAGTATTTGTGCCTCTGAGGCGAACAAAGAAGGAGAAGAATTTTTTTTTCCCAGCTAAGTACATTATACGATAAAAGAGTGCGGCTTTCACTAAGCAAGGTGCATAAAGCCTGCCAAATGCAAAGAGAAGCTGTGTCCAAATGGGGGACAAAAGTTAAACAATCGTAATCTACATTTATACTTTAGAAACCCCGAAAATTTCATGGGAGTAAAAGGCCTTTCTGCTGCCCTACCTATTCCTTTGGTATAAATCTGGATATGGTTTTGGGTTTTCAGAGGCATTTAACTTCCCTACAGGATAGGAAGTCCTTTCAGGTTGTTGTAGGCATATTAACCCATCAAATAATTTTTGGCTGAAGTTTTCAGGATATCCTAAGGAAAAAAAAACCCAAACTGTTAAAATTGCAAAGCCTTTTCTCTTTCTACTCCTGCCTCCCCTAAATATATGAACAGATACCAAGGACTTGGTCAGATCACCCTGACCAAGGCTGTGACTACAATGACATTTCAAACCAGTACTGAAATTGGCAACAAAGTGTTGTCTACACTCTGCTTAATGTGCACGTATATAGATGAGAATGTGGATGGTTGTTTTAACTGGGCATGCTCTTTGGAATGTGGATTGGATTAATTACAGTCCGTCCTTTTAGAAAATTGAATTATCATTTAGGGAAGAGTGAATGGGGAGGTAGAAGAGAATAAGACACAAAAAATTTTCAAGGATAACAATCATCCCTGGACAATCCTGAGAGCTGAAGCTGTTACCGCCATTCACAGAATCAACCATTGCCACATTTATTGTTGGATCCTCCACAAGCTGATCCAGAAATGTGAGGTACATCTCAAAAGAGGGGTTTTTTTATATTCAGCGGTAAATGCTGCACCACCAGCCTCTTGAGTAAATACTTGACCTTGCTGTTCAAAGGGTCATCACAACAGGGATGAAAAGATATACCAGAGTGGGTTATTGCTTTGCAGAGTAATACACGCTATAGTTAAGATTCCTAATAGCTGTTTCATCTACATTTCAGTGTGTTTAGAAATCGCTCTTAGACTCATTAAATCCTAGAAATAAAGATTAGTAGACAGAAAGAAAAAGTAGTACAGGTAGAGTATTATGCTAACAGTGCAGAATTGTTCCCTAGAATATATTTTCTAGCATTAGGGGTGAGGGTGTTTCAGCCTACATAAATGTTTCTAAGCCTGGGGCTTCTACTGCTTCCCCTGGGAGATCATTCTAGAGTCTATTAGAATTCATCAGTAGAAAGCTTTTCCTGATAATGAATTTAAATAATCATTTTTGTAATTTTTATCTCATTAGTCCCAGTTATACCCTTTTGCACCACCCTAAATAATCCCTCTAACCATGATTTATATCCTTTGAATATTTTTAGATAGTTATCAAGTTCATTGCCTTTGGTCATTTATTAGAGAAGTTATGAATCCCTCCTCCTTCCAGTTCATTCCTTCAGTCTCATCTTTTCTTACCTATTCCTGAAATGTTACTAATACACAAACTAAAACCCCTGGTATTTCCTTAAATTAGTCATGGTCAGTTCACTCTGTTAAAAGTGCTCAGTGTTGGTGTGTGTCGCTGTGTAGGTTGTCAAAGGTGAAATAATAAATTTATATTGAAACCTGATTTTTTTTTTTTTTTAAATCTTTGCTGTAATCTCTGGATAAGTTCTGACATAATATGAATTTTGCAGCATCTTTTATGTCGGTATGATTTAACAAAGCCAACCAATAAACATTGGAGCCAACCAAACAATAATACGAAGTAGTAACTTGTTCAAATTTAGACTGTCGTCATTACTGTGAAAACAGACATTGTCATTCATGTGCCTATGCTTTTAAGTGTCCCTACGCTAAAAAGTAACTATTACCAATACGTTGCTTCAAGACAGATTATTACATGTGTTTTTCCTCAACTGTCATTGGTAGAATACACCTACTTTCTCAAACAAGTACTCATGATTTCTAGCCGTATGTTAACTGCTGCAAAGAAATAGAATTGTGCCAACTTTTCTGAGTACTGCCATGCCTAACATTGTATTTCAGATTTGCAGATTTTGCAGATTTGCATCTGTAACTGGCATGATGACTAAATGGTTGGTTTTCAAGCAGGCCTCCAGCAAACTTCTGTTCGCTGGCTCAGAAGCCTAATTACACAGGCAAACAGGAAGGATGTACAAAGTCAGCTTGGGTCTTTTAATTGATGTATTTCCCTCTTCTACCCCAGCCTTCTGTACCTGAAAGCCAAAACAGAACTGAAATCCTTGTGCTCAGAGGCCCACTGCATCACTAACACCCGAGTGAAATAAAAACGTCTTCCTCATTTGCTCTGTCTAAAAGCATCGTTGTAAAAGGGAGAGCGGGCACACTAACCCTTCCAGCGTTGACTTAAAGGTACTATGCACTTCCCTGAGGACATCTCTGTCCCTAATAGGTGTCAAATAGCATTGTACAAATAATATTGTAGGGAATGACAAATTGCCATCAGTGGTTTTAGGTCTCGGGATCAAAGATGACTACCTTTACATTGGCTAATACAATGGAAGAGAAAGGTTAGTGGAAATACCTTTCAATTTTCTAAAAAAACATGTTATTATAGCTTCCTGTCTCTTCTCTGCCCACCTTACTAAAACCAGCCATTGCATGAAGAGTAACTTAAGTTTAATAGACTAGGTGGGGAGGTGATTACGCCTTGCAAGGTGAGGTTGCAACGCCAAGTGAGAGAAAAAAGAAGAGGAATTCCTGAGCAAGGGACTGTAAAACATGACTTAAGTTGTGATGAGCAGCAAAGCAGGAATCGGACATTCACCCTGAATATTGTTGGAGTTTGGTGGAAAGGGTTGTTTCTAGTTAGAATTAACCGTATAGTTATGAAATATCTTAAATGTTATTGAGAGTGTAGGATTTTGAAGAGTTGAGAAATAATCTGTCATGTTGAATGTAACAGCTCTGAGCTCTGATTGGCTGGACTATTCTATTTCATATTTCATCATAGCTTGACAGTAAGTTGATACTTCATCTGCCTGCAAAAATGCGGAACTTTTCACATACAGTTCGTCATTTCCCAGATTTGCTTCCATGTTGGTGCATTAGTTCTTGTTGAGGAGCAGTAACTGCAGTTGGCGGCATGTATTTTGTAGCCTGGGATTGTCTCCTAGCAGTCCAGTCTCTGTGTAGCTGTGGCCACTTCTATCGATAACAAAGAATATGCCAGACGGGATTCAAAAACACATATCCTGTATGGTTGTGAGCCCTTCAGTGTGTCTCAAAACAACAGACTCTTCAGTCCAGGAGAGATGTTCATTATATAGAATATCTTAATGTAGACGTGAAACAATCATAAACCACATCTTGAAATGTCTTGTTGCAGATGCCAAATGCATTTATGAAAGTGTGAATTTATACCATTTATGCAGAATGATGAATTAAATGACTATATGCAATTAAAAAGGTGAATATGAACTGAAAGTGATTTTTGAACACAGAATCAAGTCTGCTGTGTTTGTTGTTTTTTTTTTTTTTTTAAAGACCTTTTCTTTATGGAAATGTACAGTACATTTTGACACATAGTGAAGTACATGAAACCTAACTTTACATATAGTGGGAATAAGTTGTACAAAACCCCTTCCATGGCATAGTGGTGTATTTCATAAAAGCCATGTCACTTTGCACATTCATTTATGAATTCGAGATTGTTAATATCCTGATGTTTTCCACACAACTGATTAAATGCCTAATGGAAATAGATCTGTTGTTTTAAAACTTGGCTTGTACATCTGTACATGTATAAAACCAGATTCATTTTTGTGGTCACTACAGCACTTTCTGTGAATTGGCCAATAAATATAATTTTAGAATTTCACATAAAAGGTAATGTTCTGTAATCTTTATTTCACTGATTATTGGGATATTCTAATTTCCTGAACAATAACCCTTAAACACTAACACCTCTGGTGGCAAAGGTTGAATATCTGGTCTATACCTGTCAGCTCGTCTGCTAATTCCTAGGGAGGAACATGCCACATGTCAAAAGACTCGGTACAGTTTTAAAGGATCTACGTAAGTTTTCATCCTTCTGCTGAGAATATGGAAGGGGAAGCAAGGGAAAGGGAACCTTTTGAAGAGTTGTTGATATTTACATTTAATAGCCATCTATTTTCACGCTTGAGTCTGATAAAAGATGATAAAAGATTAAAGAGAAAGATGATTATACCATGTATTACATACATAAACTGTGAAATACTACAAAGGGAAAAACACCATTGTGAGTCATCTGCCTATGAATTATACATTTGCACATGTGATACATGTGATCCCATTACATATAGGAATACACCTGACTCCTTTTTGCCTTCTGCTCCGTCTAGAGCTCCCCTCCTTATTTGCTCCTCAGACTCAATCGAGTTCTTTAACAAGATGTTACACTGATTACATAAGGTATCGTTTACAAATTACAATACAATAAAAACTCAACATATTAGCCATGCTCAGTTAAGTACCCAACATCAGCGACTAAGACGCAATACAGCGCGCTCGAATTTTCAGAAGGGTGCAAGTCCCACTTCAGAAGTCTCAGTGAAAGGCAAAAGCCTAACCTGAACACCTAAATCACTGTCCCCAACCTTTGCTGGTTGTGCTGAACAGAACACGTGCTGAAAGCAACATCAGATTTTGCATTCCTGATTTCAGTGGTATAGCATCCCGTGGCTGGCTGGAGTTTTGGAAAATCTCTTAGGGAGAACGTTGCCTGTATCCTACACACAAGGTACAATGAACCTAATCCTGTTTTGTTGTGGTTACAGAGTAGCGTTACAGATTAACAGATTTCAAGCAGAAGTCGCAGTTCCCTGCACCTCACAGCCAGACAGTGGGGCCAATCACTGCAGCTTCAGCAGTCCATTTGAACGTCATTAGCCAGCTCTGGGGAACCTCAGCAGCAATACAGGGAAGGCTGAACATCATAGAATTTAGGTATGTAGAACTGGAAGGGGCCTTACGAAGCATCTCCTATTCTAGCTGCTCAGTACAAGATTAACTCTACCTATCAGACTCCTGGCAGATGGCTTTCTCACCAATTCTAGATGATCTAGATTAGAAATGATGATTTTTGTTAACAAATTCCAACAAGAAGAGTTTGCCGTTTTTCTGCAAGACTAAAATTACACAATACCTGAGCAACAAATTACAAAGACAGATTTTCCTGTTACAGATAGCCTATAAGGCCCCTAACAGGCTGATAAATAAAAACACCCACACAAACTCGCCCCCACAATGCCAAGAACTGGTAAGGACTTTTCTAGAATTGCTATTTAAATATAGTATATACAGTGGATACAGTATAAACTTTCAAAATAGCTTTGACTATACAATTAAGATACACATCAAAAAATGTCTGCATATATGAAGGTCAAGTATATGTAAAATGTCATAAAACATTATTAAACATCTATAAACACGTGCAGTAGCCTAAAGGACCTCTTACTAAACATGACCTTTTTCCACGTCAAAATATGTAATGACTCAGCAAATTAAGTATATATAAACAGTTGACAGATATTAATTTTTAGCACCTTATTGACCTGCTCTTATTTAGGCTGCATAACAAAATTAATTTTATATGTAAGAGGAGAAATAAATACCTGAGTGAATGTTTCCAGTTTTGACGACTGATCTTAAATAGCCTATAAAATAACTTACACTTTGTCTTCTTATGCTTGTGTACAATTTTTGAGTTTTCAAAAAGAGTATAGCTGTATTACATAGCCTAAGGGTGTTTGCCAGACAGTTTTTCTGGCTTAGAGAAAAATCTAACCTGCAAACCTCATTTATATTCTATCCAGTCTAAAATGTCTGTTAGCAATCTGCCTTTGCCAACTAGCAGCAACCTTGCAGACAGATGTGCATGGTCAGTCTGCCTTACATTGCGGACATACCATATGGGAATGACACCGAAGGGATGGAGGGAGCAGCTGACACACCGGAGAGCTGAGCTACCATTCAGAGAGACCTCACCAGGCTGGAGAAACGGGCTGACAAAACTTTAGCAATGGCAAATGTGAAGAACTACACCTAGGACAGAATAACCCCCTGCAACAGTGCAGGTTGGGGGCTGAAGGGGTAGAAAGCAGCTTTTTGGAATAAGGCTTGGGGGAGGGGAGGCCGGGTGGAGAAGGTACACGTGAGTCAGCGGTACCCCTTTGTTGGTCTCCTACTGGCCGCATCAGTAAGAGCGCATGAATGGGGCAAAGGAAGTGGTTATTCCCTGTACCTGGCATTAGCCAGGCTGTATCCAAAATTTTGTTTCCCATTTTGGGTTCTGCAGTACAAGACACTGATAAACTGGATAATCAGTGGAGGGCCACTAGGATTGTAAGGGATCGAGGAAGGATCTAATTGCTGTTCCCAGCTACCTAATGGCCAGGCTTTTCTTGGAGACACAACCGAAAGGACAAGGGGCAACAGATGAAAGTCACGGCAAGGGCAATTGTGATTACATAGAAATTCACAACGGGGGTGGTCAAACACTGGAACAGGGACACAGAGCGTTTCGGGAACCTCCATCCACAGAGATAGCCAAAACTTAACAAGTTGGGTCTAACTTTGACTCTGCTTTGAGGTGGGGAGGTGGTAGGGGTTTGGACCAGATGACCCCTAGAGATCAGTCCCAACCTACTTTACTCTGATTCTGTGCTGTAATAGTTTACAAGAGTTACTGTGGCTATGTTGATCGACTAAATGCCTCATTCTTTTACTTTAGGCAGTATTGCCCCATAGTTTTTGAGATGTACTGGTCCACAATTTCATCTTCACTGCTAAAAGCCTACAGGAGGAGTGAGTTTTACAGTAGCCAGGGCTTCATAAACCCCTCATGCTCTAATTCACATAAACCTGACTTTGGTATAAAGTTCCATTTCCTCTTTACCCAAGGAGAAACAAGATGATGTATTTAAATAATCCTTCCTGCACTCCTGAAAGGTTATTCCCTTCACTGTAACATGCGATGAAATATGGTCGGTTTTACTTTTTAATAATAAAGCTTCCTGAGGGTCCAAAATATTACTTAGGAGTAGCTGTGCTGACTGCACCACCCAAGTAAGGCTGGGTTTATCGCCAGTTTGCATAGATCCAAGGCCTGTTTTTTTTAATATTAAAAAAAAATAGGTTTTAAATCAAATTATCTTTCTCTCTTTAGAGACCAGTTCCTGCCTGTCTTTCCTCTCACCCTTCAATCCAATCTGAGTTTATACTTTTTTTGTGTCATCAGTTAAAAGAAAAAAAACAAAAGAGGAAAGAAAGAAAATTGTATCACACAGTAGCCTCAACCAGAGTGAACATTAACTCCTGGCACTCTCTCTTAATACAAAATATAGGTTTACTATGCAATGACTTGGAAAGACATGCAAGTCACTGCAGGTTTTGAGCGTGCATTTTCTTTCTAGAAATTTAAAGGGCTGTAACACCTATCAATAATCAGGATGTGCTTTTCAGAAGTCCTCAGTCCAGACTTAATCAATCACAATGAAATTCCAGTGATTCAAAGAAACAAAACAAAATGAGTTATGGGAGCTCCAGAAGAGGAGCCAAAAATTTTCCACTCTATATTTTCCCTTCCTGGCTTTGGAAAACCTTCAATAAATCACAGTGGCTTAGTCTGTCTAAAAAGGTATCCCGAGTAGTCAAATACTATGCTAAATCTTCCACAATTTCAGAAGCAGAGAACCTCCTAACACAGATGCACAAAACTTCAGCTTTTTTTTTTTTAGTTCCACACACAAGATACGCTAGGAAGAAAAATTGGAAATTAAAAGTTAATTAATACACATGCCTTTTCATTTATTTGCAAGTTATTGCTTGTACTACGACGATGTTTAAACATCGGTCCTCTACCACACTGAAAACATGAAAGCAGAAGCTGTTCCTAGTCCCAAGATCAAGTACGAGGTAAGATAGTAGCAAGTATTATAGTAACAGAAACTAGCACTTAGCAATTATGTGACATACAGTAATGGGTGACGTATAGACAAGCATTCATGGATTTCAATGTTTTTTTTAAATTGTAGTTGGTCAAGTGATACAGTATGACACATATGAGACGCAAAACTGTAAGCAGGAACAGATTTAGGACCAATAGATTTATATTTGCCTTCCTGTCATGATGCAGATTACTCTGCAGAGTACAGCAGCCCACAAAAGGCTTAGTAGTCTCAAGGTTATGACTCACTGTTATTCCAGTTTGACTACAACAAATTGACTGACTGTAGACTAGCAGCAGAAACTAGAGTCTTTGAGGTTTGCTGCCTTCTACCACATACACTCACTGTGTATGGCAGCCCTACTAGAGCAATGGCCAAATATTTTCTCCTAGCTTCAACAACGCTACCTGACCAGATCAGCCAGTCTCTTCCTGCCTCTTCTCTCACTCTCCCCAAGCGAGAAGTTACAGTCTCATATTTTTCATCAAAATGGGACAAGCTAGTAAATAAGACCAAAGGCATTTTTTAAAATTTCCCTGGTTGCTTCTACATGAAATTGCTTCGGGGAAAGATCACCAGGGGAATCACAAAGTGACTTCCAGCAGGGAAGTTCCTAGAGACAGCAAATTTTTTCATCAGGGACTTGAACAAAATCAATCAGAAATGTCTGCTCAAAATAAAAAAAAAACACCACATCACCACCACCAAAGGATTTATAAACATACACAATGAGAGAAATTGCTGCAGAAGTTCAGAGAGAAAAAATAATCTAACAGATTTTTTTTAATTATACTCTGGGAGTATCCCAGAGGCACTTAAAACATAAGAAGAAGAGCTTCCATCTAAGAACAAAGCTGTCAGCCATCAGCATTGCATTCCCATTGTACATATGTTTAGAAGACAACAATAACTATATAGCTGGTGAAAGACTTGAAAGTGGGAAAGTAGTATAAAAATTCCTGAAATTAGCATGAGCAGAAGTTGAACTGTTTTTCCAGTTTAATGGCAGCATTGTCAACATTGTCATTTTTAGATTTCTTTTCACAATAAATAAATGCCATTTGTCCTGAATAGCTGGTTTCAGTTCCATTTAGAATAATAACTGAGGGAGGGACCTATTTCAAAGAAGAGAGTATCGTTGCAGAATATTAGTCCGCTGCTGCTTAGGTGAATGCAAAGGCAAAACTGAGGCATTTAGCCAAAATAAATGTTAAGGCAAAACCTATTAAAGCAGCGAGCATCAATTTTATTCATGCACTTTCAAAAGTCTAGAGTACACACAAGTTGTTTTGCTTGCTGGTTTTCAGTGAAGATACAGATTATTTATTGTACTGTTTTGTAAATATCTCCATTCTAAGTGGAATAATTATCACAGGGAAAATTAATCCTAACTACTATCTTCATTTAAGGGTAACAGAGCAAGAAATTAGCTAGGATCTTGAAACACTTCTACTTAGTCATTCTAGAAGTGGTTGCATTTGGGAGCACTTCAGAGTGGGCTGGCTTTCACAAGACATTGAACAATCACCCTCCGAAAACTGTTTGGACCATCATTTGACCATCTCATCCAGAAACATGAGCTTTATTCACCAGCTGCTTCAGAAACCCTGTGTGATGAAAACCAATACACACTGGACAGACATGCACCCAGGCACATGCATTAACAGGCAACGTGTTCTTTCTTGGAAAGCCTGCTAACATTAGAGGAAAACATACAGTATAAACACTAAGACAGCCTCAGTATTGCCATCCCACCACTTGCAGTAGTACGAGTCGTGAGGGAAAGTTCCGAACCAGTGACTTCTGGAATTTAAAAACCTGAAGAATCCAAACTAGGCACTGTATCAGCTGGGGTTATCAGATTCTACTTATGTAAGTTAGTAGAATTTTTGTCTCCTATGTATTATCATTCTTCTTCTCCCCTTCTCAGTAAATATCTAGCCTTAAATTAAGGCTTTCATTCAGTCAACAAGCAAAGATCAATAACTAGATGAAACAATACATGTGTTGCTTGTGTAATGTACTTTATATCTTGATTAGTTAACTTCGTAAAGTATTTTGGATCTTTTGGTACAGAAAATGAGATGGGAATATAAGCCACTCATTAGCCTCTCTGACTTGACAAATACAATCAACTCAGATTATCTATTAGCAATTTATCTGTTAATAAATAATACCACAGGTGAAGGAGCTCCCAAGATGGCTTGATGCAAAGGCAGCTGGATTGGGAAGGGCTTAGCAGCTCAGGTGCACTGCCAAATAAATGCAGATGTACTAACTCCCTGTTCTGCCAAGAAGCAGAGCAAGTGTGTTTGCAGAGCACGGAATTCAGGCTAGTCAAGGCTGCTGTGCCTGAGCCAATTTAGGTATAAAGCCAGGCTGGGTATCTTGGTACAATGTTCCACACACTTATCTTGTGTTTTGGAAAGCTCAGACTCAGTACTGTGTACAGTAAATTAGGATTGTGTCCACACAAAGTTCTTGGGATGCTTTTCATTACCCCTCTCTTTATGCTTTTGCATTCTTCTCCCCAGCAAATACTAAAAGCCCCTGGAGTATCCAAGATACCAAAGACCCTCGATTATCCTCAAAAATGGAGAGCTGACTATTAAAAATATTCTCACAGCTTTTCTAAGCTGGCAGGCTGGCCTCTAACCCTCACTGGAATCTGTTCATCCACATTCTGTTACATGCTTCTCCAGAAGTATTTGTGCGTTGTGCCTCTCTGATACTGTTGTTGAAACATCCTTGGCTCTTCTAAAGGGGTTTTCTTATCCAGAAACAGGCTTCTGCTTACGTGGGCAGTGATTCATGGGCAGTGTCATTAGGAACTGAATTGAAATCGCTGGAGTGCATCACAACTGGGCTTTGCCAGCCTTTGCTACTTGAGCCATTGTCAGACTCTGTGCGTTGAGCTGAAATTTCTATTATACTATCTAGATTTAATAGCTGCTATTAATACAACTTATGCTTCATTAAGCATGAATTCAAAGTGAACCAGGTTCTGAAGCCCTGGTTCAATAAAGTGCTGAAGGACAAACAGAACAACTATTTTTGTTCCTAGAAGTGTCAGCAGGATGGAAAAGAATATTTGTTTCCACTGTTCATCTGTCTCAGAACCAGGTGGCTTTTTTAGAATGACAATTCCCTCATAGACTGATTTATTTTTTTCCCTTTAAAAAAAACTTAACCTCGTTTCAGGCTTAGACAAAAGGACGAGTACTGCACTGAAATACACACTTATTCTCTCTCAGTCTCAAATTTTTTTACGAGTCCATAGCATAAAACCTGCTAGTTAAAAGAGAAAGTCCTTTTAACTTGCCTTGCACTTCTAGGTGCAACTAAGGTACCTTCATTTGAATGGGTCTGCTTTAATCATCTGCCCATTGCAACACATGCCATACCCTCCTGCAGTCATGTTAAGATGCCTGATGTCAGGCAGACATCCCAGAAGACATTTGTGCTGCGTACTGCACAGCAAGCACATCCCCTGTAAGCAGCTGTGCCGCGTCATTCTCTGGCCCTGTGGGTGCACAGGCCATGGGTCAGCAAGCAGACTGTGCACTGGCCCGGCCTGTGCTTTGACGGACAGTGCAGATGTCTCACATTTTCTAACACATACGCTCACAGCAACGGCTACAAATCAAGCGTGGGGAGGCAGCTCTGGTTCATGAGGTCCTCAACAGTGATTGCTTTTATACAATAGTGAGGAAGTTTAGCTGTAACTGAAAGCAGTAGAGTGTGCTTATCTGAAGGATAAGGTTCACAGGAAGACCCTCTAAAAGTGTGAGCCTTGGTTCCGGCTTCATATATCTCACCTTTTTCCAAAGCGTGCTCAAAATGGGGTCAGATTTATGTCTGTCTAAGAGTATCTACACTAACAAGCTGACACTCTTTGGAAGTTATCACAGAACAGCTAGTTACCTTGAAGTAATTAATTTCTCAGCTCACATGTCCAGTAGGTTAAGTGGGACACTTACGCTCAGTATCACTACGGTTAGGGCCCATAAGACTATACAAAGAAAGAAGTATTAGTATGAAAACTTGGCAGTTTACAGAAGGACAGAGGTCCTAGTATAAAGGAGTGGAGGGAGAGGGAGAAGCTGGTTAAAAGGAGAATATGAAGGCAAGGTCTGTTAAGGCACGTGACACATGGACCGGGTGTGTAAGTATGGTAATTAGTGCTGTGCAGTGTAAGACTCTGATCAATGTTGCCTGACTAGGGTTGGCAGGTACCAGACAGTTGCTTAAGTGCATTAATTTTGTGCAACTCTAGTTTACAGAAGTTGCGACTGACTTTTAATGAGCTACATGAAGAGGCTATTCAAATGCCAAGCCTGCTTCCAGTTACTCGGCTTTCACTAATGTGGGAAAAACAGTGAGACTTCTTCGAGTTACATCTAACTTACTTTTTTTTTGCAAGCCAAGCAAAGGTTTATGTTCTACTTTAATGGAATACTTAACCCAAAACATTCCTACTTTATTGTTTTTGTAGAGGAATCGTTGTCCCTTAATGGCTCAAAGACCAGCATCTTCTGACGTACCTGGTAGGTACATAGCTTCCAAATAGCTTCATTACTGTGTACCAAATCCTAGCACCTGAGACTAATTTTGCCTTCTATCACACACTGGTTATGATCATGCCTGCTTGAATTCTTCCTTTCTCGTTAGACAAATGTCACCTGTATCTTCAGCCATGCTCCTTGGCTACATAAAAACTTTAAGACATAGCTTATTTTGCCCATTGTACAGTGGGGAGGCAGGTAGTCTGGGAATATTTAAAGTCTCAACTGTTTGAGTCTTGTAATTATAGTATGTTACTCATTCCAGAAGTCCCTCATTCTGCTAAGTCTTCCAATGAGCTTGTCCTTTCTAAGACCTCCAGTGTTAACCTAAGCTTTCCAAATAAGTGATTTGAAACAGAACTTATTATATAGGGTGCTCAGGGTCCCAGTTACTCTGTGGCAAAGCTTGGCAAAAGTCCCCTAACAATGTATTTTACCCACATCAGGCTCTATCAAGAACAGGACTTACAAGAAACACAGAAATTATCCTCACTAGTCAGCAAAGAGAAGTAATAAGCTGCAAATATTAAAGGTTCTATAGAATGGAAAGGAATAGAACCAGTTGGGAAAAACATGTAGGAAATGATGCTAGGAGAGATACTAAGCCTTCAGGATGGACTGCCTCAGGAAAACCCCCTTTCTCCTCCCCAAGGACCTAATATTATTTAAACATCTCCTTCCAACTACTGAAATTCCAGGTAAGAACATCAGAAAAACTGATCCTTTTGCCCTATAAAACTTTTGTATCATGAAGTGCATAGAATTTGAAATAGTTAGACATAGCACAGGGACATCTTTCTGTATAGTTTAAAACCAAAATTTTCTTTAAAACATAGTTATTCATCCTACTGGGCCTGGGCTGCGCTCTACCCACTGAAACTATTCTAGAATTAGTTGCTGCCATTAACTACCATTCAAGTTCTCCTATGCCAGTCAAAACAGTTTTGCTGCCTACATATGATGGCCTGTGGAAGTCAACCCAGGACTCTGCTCCCTGGCTGTGTTTACATGGCACAACACGGTGCTGGTGGTGAGCTACTTGAACTAGCCTGAACATACCAGCTTGCCTACACAAAACTTCCATCACAGGGTTAATTAACAGATCTCTGTTACTTGTGCGCAGTTTTGAATTGTATTGAGCAAAATTCTGATAAGCAAACAGACAGAGAACACAAGAGATATCAGAGAACTAAGTGGGATGAGTACAAACAATTTTGGGGATATACTGGAAATTCTTAGCAATTTAAGAAAAACTGAGGCCTATCACCATCTAGCTATTACCCAGGCAATTTTTTTGTGTACTGTATAGTAGAGAGCATTTTTCAAGTATAGACATGAAGAGGATTTTTAAAGGAACCAAAATTTTGAAAGTATGTGGCTCAAGATTTGGCTAGCCTATGTGAAAATACTCATTCCTCAAATGTATCACAAAAGAAATAACTGTCCTGAAGAATATGGTCATGTTGAACAAACCTACAGGGAAATTTTTGCACAGATTTTTAAAACCAGCCTCTGAGACTTGGTAGCAGAGATATAATTATTCATGATCTTCTGAAGGATGATTAAAAAAAAAAATCTACAAAAAAGAGCAATTGCTCTTTATTACATCCCGTAGCTGTTTGGAACAAATTCAATAGAATCCTGTCAGTTTAATTCTTAATTGGTTCCATAGGATGCTCCCATAAGGGACACATTTTTGAGCAAAATTCTACTGAGATCTTTCCATTATGTTTGCATAAGTCTGATCATACATCATTACTGAAAGCCTGTTATATTTCTAGCCCTAAATCTAACATAAAGCATTTTTTCTTCTGACATTTCTTTGCTAAGCCTCAGTTACAGACAAGACCACAAGCAGCTCATAGGCACATTATGTATGGTATTTGATAAGCTACTTGTGCTTGAAGTAAAAGAATATCTAACAAACATTCTGTGATTTATAAGTGAAAGAATGAAACAATGCACGAAACAAATCTACAGGCAAAGAATATCCTTATTAATTTCACAGGTGACACTCATATTTATTAGGCATTACTTGCGACTACTTATTTTGAGATGGAAAACTGCACCTTGCAGACACCTCCACTTTGTTACTAAGTACCAGGATAACTATTTTTCCTTCCTATTTACCTCTAGTCTGAAGTTTAAATAATTACCTTCTTTTTTCCCCCCATTTTCTCTTGGCAACCAAAGATTAAGATTGGTCCGTAGTTGCCTGAAGAAACTGCAGCTAATCCACATTGTTTAATTCACATGGCAGACACTCTCACAGTTAGCAGATCCCTGAAGCTTGGTATTGGTCCAGAAAAGGACCAGACATGCCTGAAAGGCTTCTAAAGTTCTGAATCCAAACAAAATATCCAGGAAGCCCACATGCCAGCTGTATTATTTCCTTGTAAGTCCTGATACAGAGGCATGCCAAGAAAGACATAGAGGTACGAAGCTACATCTCATAGGTCAATAATACAACTTGGTGAAGATCGAGACAAATCTGCCAATACTATTTCCCAAGGTATCCAAGTCCTCCCACTTTCTTAAGCTGTAAAAGTTCTTTCCTGGGGCTAAGCCACATGACGCAAAATGACAGAACAATCAACAAATTGCCTCTCATCATCTGCAGAGTAAAATAATTAGAATGCTTAGTGCTAAAAACATGCACTTGGACATGTTAGAATCCCTTAGCTGACAGATGAAAACTTTTTAAGCCATGGTAATTGAATTGCCTGTTCAGACCCTAATGCTGAAATAAATATTTGTTTTCAGATTGTGAGGAGAAGGAGTGAGCAAACAAGTGAACAAAAACCAAGAACCCCCTGAAACAGATGTTCTTATGGAGAGCTGGCAATCATTCTGTCCACAGACTGATCAATAATTGAAATGCAAAATGGAACAAGTAAAACCAATTAACACACTGGCTTGATCAGGAACAGCCTTTCAATTCAAATGACACTACTTAACGTGATGATATCATCACCAGAACAAAGAAACTTAAATAATATACACTAAAGCAAAAGTTCTTACTCAAGTTAGTATGTTAACCTCACAGGTTCAAGCATGTTTACCTGAAGGGACACCAACGATGTGAGAGCACCACTCTTTAGCTACCAATACAAAATTGGTACAAAAGGGCAGCAAATCAAGACCAGTGTATCCAAACCATATCTGAATGCAATCACTTTCCACATACCAGAGTACTAAAACTACACACCTTATGTTTACTTGGCCCTACCAATAAAAGACAAAAAACAGCATACACAACTCTTCCCACCCCTGCCCCCCCCCCCAATCTATGTACTGTTTCTTAATCCAGAAGGAAGAGCATAAGAAAAAAACTGCTTGCAACTCTTTAATGCATGATAATAAAAGGCAAAAAAAAAAAAAAAAAGAAGAGTTAATGTATCACAGTATCACACAGTATGAAGTTTCAATAAAACGGGACCATATGATCATCTTTATTCTGTATTTGAACTTGATTTTTCTGATCTCTAAGGCTCTACTAAAAGATTTTTCTAATAGGAAAAGTTTTGTTCTCTTGGGTAAGAATTTTCAATTGCTATGATTTTTCTCTCACTACCTCAAGGATAATTATCTTCTCTAGCCACTGATACAGTGTCTGCTCTGAATCTTCCACTTCTTTGACCAAAGAGTTTAATTTAAATTAATTAGTATCATTAATATTAATAACATTATCACTATTATATATTATATAATATAATAATAGTATAAATAGAAAAAGTTTACTCTTCCCTTCCAGGGGGTTTCAATAATATTTTAATTTCATTTGTCTAGGAGGTGATCAAGTCCAGCATTTCTATAGAATATCTCTTTTCAAGTAGCTGTCATGAAAATCAGCTTGCTGGAGATTATATCCTGATCTTTCTTTGACTATACTGTGGGACAGAGGGCTGTGCAGACTGCAACCAAGTAATAGAAACCTGTAGGCAAGAGAAATCTGTGGTAAGCGTAGTGCTGCTATGAGGTCATACAACATGAATGCCCTATGTGAAGCAGATATTGTAGCCCCTTCTGATTTTCCCTGGTCCCTTCTGTGATGGCTGTAGCATCATGTTTCTTTTCCTACCATCAGAGAAAAAGCTAGTGCCAGTGGTGATACTACAGATGAGATTTCCAAAGACATAGGAAAGGTCAGGGTTCAAAAATAAATTGAACAAATCATAAATGGAAAAATATCCATCAAGAATCAATATCCATCAAGGGTTGCAAATTTCTGCAGGCTGGAAGTTGATTCACCTGAAACCATACATTTGCATTGTTCCTATATTCTTACCTAGGCTTATGGTGTTGGCTAATGTCCAAGAAAGAACACACACATAACGGGACCATGCATTGACCACACATGACAATACTTCTTGATCTTATGTGAGCACTTATTTGAATAGTCATTTCTCACTAACTTTAGTAATGGCATTCAGCATTTAGCCCAGGAAGAAAAGAAGCTACCTGGAATCATCACCCCAACCACAGAGCTCAAAGAGAATTCAGCCTTCCTTTGCTCTCCACCTATTGCTTTGCCCATAAGTTTCTGCTGCAGATCGAAGCCAATCTGGCACGCACAGTGGGTGCTGGATTTCTGTGGATTAGGGTAATTTTAAACCAGTTCTTCACTAGTGTAGTTTAACAAATTTAAAATATTTTAGAAATGAAATTATTTTGATGTTCCAAAGAGTCTCGGTATATATCACCCAACTAAATACCACAATTGAACTCATGAACCAGGACGCCTTGGGGATTTGGAATCTCAAGGATGTTGCATTACTGTTATGGATTTTTCTTTTCTCCTTTTCACACTCACTGTATTTTCCTACTGTCTAAATTACATTTGTTCTATGCTTTATTCAAAACATCCAAACTTTTCTTCCCCTTAGTCTGAATGATAAAGACCTGATCACAGACCTAATGAGAACGATTATGTGTTGACCTTTAAAACTGCTTAGGGATGCAAATTATCACATAACAAGACTTTCAATAGCATGTAGGAGCCTAATTCCCATAGGGATCTATCTATCAAAACAACTTTACAAATTTGTCCCATAAAAGCTTGTCCATTGACTTTACTGAACATAGACTGGTATCTTTAAAGAGGATGAAGAAAGAAAATTCACTACATAGTAAGAAAGTTAATAAAATATTACAGTTATATCCATGTTCCTTTTGTATTCATTCATTTTGCCTGAGGTCCATTCTTTTTATTTTGTTCCACTGGTTTTGAAAACTTCCAGCCTAAGGCAGTCTGGCAGTCTCTGAAGGGATTCCTTTTACAAGGAGGCTTGATCATCTCTCGGTGACATGTGCTCTAATTAGCAAATCAGGTAAGGATGGGCAAGGCAGCAGGGGCAAAACCCATTAAAAGCGACCAGTACTCGATTAATTTTCTTGGGAAAAGAAAAATTCTTTTTTTTTTTCTGCTTTATCAGAAGTCTTGTGCCCTGAACCATTAATTAATTAAACTTACGGTTTCAACCAGCTCTCAAAGTAACCTGCTTAATTTCATCCTGGCTGAAAGAAAACTCCCCAGCAATTTTGTACCTACTTGACTTTCATCTATTTAACTGTCTTAAAATCGGGAACTTTGGAATCTGATTGTATAATAGCATAATTGTTAGGATTATTGTTGCTAGCAATATTAATGTATTAGCACTAACACAGGCTATTTATTATATTTTATTTTAGAAATTAATTCAGGATTTAATTTGTTTGTACTGAAAAATCTTTTCCACTGCACCCCTTTGTTACAGTCTATAAGCTTTCACTGTAACAAACTATTCCTGACAAACTATTTTACCACTGCAATCTCTAAAGTGGAGTCAAACAGACTTGATACCATCTCCTTCACTTCATTTCTGTCCTGTAGAACAGCCTTTTACATGGCCGGCTTTAGAAAGTACATGGAAGTTTCTCTTGGCCAGAGGATCCAAGGGCATTACTTAACTCTTCCAGAGAACCCTAGCTAGGAGAACATCTCAATAGAGACAGTAGCAGCACCTAAGGACTTTCTTTGCAAGGGCTAGAAAAATGGAAGATGGAGGACAATATAAAGTGGACATACAGATATTTTTATCTTCCCTTTGAGGTACTGAAGCAGTGGAAAAAGTCTGCATTCAAAGATCTGGCCCATATTTAGTTCTGTGAAATCCTTCTATTCCAATTTTCTCTGGTGTCAGAAAAAAAACTGCAACAGGTGGACCCATACGACTGTAAATTCATAAAGGGCAAGTGGAATTCGGTATTTAAAAAGTATTTACCAGAAATAGAATTGCCAGTTATCCTTTTATCAATGCAAAAGTGTAAAACCCTACTACCTAAAGCTGCTGCTGTACAATTACAAGTGGGTAAGGACTTCACTACAAATATTAATCTCATCTTTTAAATGAGTTCTCTTCTGGTCTTTTCTCACCCTGCTTTTGTATTCAAAATAGTACTTCCCTGAAGCTGAACAGAATGAAATGTCACTGGTATGAATGATCACAGAACCCAAAGTTTAAACCTGCACATGCATAGATTTGCCCTAGAAATCCTATAAATGCATTCATCCAATCAAGCAAAAGTGCCATATGTATTCTCAAAAGAACCATAAAAAAACAAACAAACAAACAAACACAAAACAAAAAAACAACCAACCAACCACAAAAAAAAAAAAACAAACACAAAAGAAAAACAGCTTTAACATAGAGATTATTTATAACAAGTCCGTGGTAAAGGAGAAGGACAGAACTCTAAGCCATAAAACTAAAAGTGTGTAACAAAATCATGAAGCAAACAGATTCAGGGGAACTGAGGTTACTGAAAGGTAGCCCATATGCGTAGTAGAAGCAGCTATGTACACTTTGTAGATTAGTTATAATAATAATGTAGCACGTTATCCCCTAAAGCTTAGTCACAATATACTTATGTGTTTTCTTGCGTGGTTGCTTTGGATGACCAATGACCCCTCAGGAGAATTTTAGCAAGGGTTGACACCAGTGGTTAACTAATTACTCCTGACGCTTTGCATCATGCTGGCAGCTGTCATGCATGAAGACAAACCTGTTTTCAGCTAGAAAAGGAGAAGCCCCTGCACAATTATTTCTACATAACTGTATTAAATAAAGCTGTCAAAGCAAGTTAGCTCACTAGTGATTCCATCTCCAGGCATCATGTTCTTAATTTTTGTATACACTCAAGAACAAATATTCAACAACATAAAATAACATAAATTAAGTATAATCAGTACTTCTCACCCAAGAAATTACTGCACAAACACAAGAAATTTGGCAAAAGATGTGTTGCAATGGATGGCTGAACAAGATCCTTCTTAAAAAACAGAAAATGCTGATAATGACTATCTCCAAGAGCAGAGAACTATAAACCTTATGTAGAACAAGACCAGACTCTGCAGAGTATGTGGAGCAGATAAGAACAGATACAGAAAAGTCCTCAATTACAGAGCAGCAGCTTAACTCACACTTCTGTCTCCTTGGGGACTGGGAAAAAGATGTGGTCTGGCCAGGGACACAAGCCTTTTCCAAAGTTTTAGAATTGTTAGATGTGAGTCTCACTAATCAGATTCATGAGTAAGCATGAGGGATCCCTGTTAGTGAACTTACATACTCCTTTGAGCAAGGACCTGGCTCAAATCCTTCCATCTTAGAACACAGGCAGAGCTCATGCATCTGACTACACAGACATGTCTTGTCAGGGTACTGAAGAAATCCAGGTGATGGTCCTTAAGGCCAGAGTTTTTGATTACTGTGATCTGAAGAAAGAGGTCAGGAACTGACGTAGGCAGAAATTGTCTAATACCAACAGTGCAGCAGCTGTCAGGTGCAACACAACAGACAGGGGGACAGGAAATGGGGCAAAGCTGAAATGATCATGTCCAGCAGGGTAAGTTGCAGCCATCTTCAGCTGGCTTAACTGCTCAAGTGTCCTTGGAACGAGAAAGGTAATGCTCCTCACTGAAAGAGAACAGGGCTCCTGGAACAAGCTTCATGCTGTCTGCTCTCTGAACATTTCATCCTCTCTTTTCACCATGAGGGAATAGACATGGAGGGGGCCCCCCTATACTGCCATGCTGTGTTTTGTGTATGTTCCATGCCAAAAAGCCAAAGGGACAGCAGGCCAACGGAGATTTTTAAAGAATCAGAAAAAACTGATGGAAGAAATAATTTGGCAAGCTAAGCCAGCAGAAGCAACACTGCATTTCCTTTTTTTCTCCCAGACTCGAGCTTCTGAAAAGCAAAGACAATGTTTTACTGATTCCTTATTTCCCCAGAGATGGGGAGCCGAAATTGTCAGAGAGAAAAGCAAATAAAAGTTATGTCTGCATATGACAACTCTTGCTGAAAAAAGCAATAATAAAAAAATGAATGTTTCTTGTATATATTTGTTCAATTCCATTAGAACACAAGATGTTTGTTTGTTACAGAGTTACATTCTGCTCCACATAACAGAATCATAAAGCTAGAATAACCCTGTTTCCATCAGACCAATACCAATAATAATGTCCTATAAAATTCATTTCAAGCTTCTTATGAAAAAAGTCACTTTTTAATATGTCTGTCATGGCATTAGTTATTTGTTATTTTAATAAAAAATGAGTTTTGAAGACCAGGTGTATATTTGAAGAAAGAGAACAAGATCATTTTTTGAATGCCATTTGCAAGAACAACTTCATGCAGTTCTTTATGGGACGTGCTTTTCAGTTACTATGCAGATTTTTTACCTTTTATTGCTGTAAAAACATGGTATTCCCTCTAACTACAGCAGCAACTGATATTTTCCAGTCAATTTGCTCTGACTTACTACATGTAGATTTGATTTGGTTTTCCTCTGAAGGAAAAAAAAAAAAAAGATGATGATGCCTGGAATATACTAGAGTAATAGTGTGAACAAAACAGTAACAGAAAAAAAATCTTTTGCTGAAGCTATAACGTCCCTTATTAATAGAAATGAAAACCTCGTCTGCCCAAATAAATAGCATTTTTCCTGCCAACAAGCCATAAAACTAGCAAAAAACCCCAAAGAGATAATGAAACATGGGAGAGAATGTCTTCCCCATGCTGAAGTGAAAACAAACTTAGAAAGTTTTAAGACGTATTTGCATTGTGTGTATTATTATTAGTCATTACATCTAACCAAGTAGCATCTCAACATTTTCACCGATACTGGAACCCTATTAAAGACAGTCCCTGCCATAAAGACTAAAGGCAAAATCTAGGTTAAAAAAATGTTGTGATTAACCCTGTTTTAGAGAACTAAAGCCCAAAGGATTGTAGGGCCAAACTTTGAGGAGTTCTGCACTTGCAAAGCAGCTCTAAATTTAGGGGTCCTAAGTTTTCAGTCGGAAGTACGTCTACACAGCAAAGTGAAGATGGACTGTAACACATCTGCTTATACTGGTCTTGTCTGTACGCGTGATGATAACAATGAAGATGTGGTGACGGAAAGTTAGAACGTATTGGCAACACAGACTGTATAGTACAGGACTTTCAACACAACTGCTAACACACACTATAATAAGTTAAATCCTTACATCTGTACTGATATTGCTACCCATTCTGGCTAAGTTTCATTATCTGGCCATGCCTTCATTGCACTTTGTGGTCATATCTTCTGCAAACTCCAAGCTTTCAGAAGCCTGTAGAAGCGTTACATGTAGCTTGCTTTCTCAGTTGCAAAACCAGATACATCAAAATAAAGAAACTGTTAAACCATAGAGGAACACACAGCTGATCTCTGCTTCTACAGTAGAAGACTCAGTATTATTGCATATTTAATTCAACTCAGTAAGGTTTAAGGAGTTTCTGAAAAAGTAATCTTGCTTTCTTATCCCAGATTCGTAGGCTAGACCAATATAGAAGTGATTTAGTAACTGCACACAGCTTCACTAACATTTTTATGAGCAGCTCAATGAGAAAAGGAGACAAAACTTACTTCTAAGATCCATTTTCATATGCTACTTCTGGCTTTAAGGCATACAGGCAAAGAGTGTACATGTAAGCTTAACAAGAGAGAGACAGAATGGCACCATTTTCTTCACTGCCAAAGAGAAAATAGATGGAAACATTACCTCTGCAATCATATTTGAATTTTGGATTCCAGAGAAATTGTTGAGTCCACTTATATGATACCAAAACTGCTGCTAACCCCAATGACTGCCTCAGAAGCTCTCCCCGCATTAGTTTTCCCATTCATTCTTGCAGATGCCAAAAGACCTTGGTCGTTTGGATTATTCTTTAACTTTGTGTAGTATATGTGGCTTCTCACAAACTGAACCAATAGTAGAACATAGTGGTGCAGACACAAAATTGTTTATCTAAATAACAACTAAAATATCCATTATTCATGAGTAAGCCAGCACTGAGGGATGAATCCTGTATTACACCAGTACTGAAACTAACTCTGAGGTTTTTGAGCCTGAGCATCTGTTGTGTGTTGTATTTTAATTGGAGCTGCATAAAATCTGGCAGTGTTGATTCCCAAGGGCATGAGCAAGTACTTCCTCTGGTTTAGATTCAGGCAATTTCTCACACAACGCAGGGTTTGTTGCAAGTTCTTTTAACAATGAAAAGTTGACATAGGATTATATTTTGAAGATATCTGCAGGTGTCCTCTGTAATTTACGATTTATAATACTTGTCACAGTTAGTGAGATTGGTTTATATATACTGGTTTTGTTTGAGTAAAAGCCCACTACCCCAATACCTGCAGAAAAATTGTAAAAAAAACTCCTTCATGTCTCTGAAGGTTGTCTTCTGTTACAGAATGAAATTAAGACCAGAGATAGTAGATGGCAACCAAGACAAACTTTCAGGGCTTTTTTAGGAAATTTTTGACTACCTGTCGAGGCTGAGGCTCCATGAAACCATTTGCATTTTACAGACTGAGAACCTGAGGGACAGAAGTTGACAAGAGGACATCAGAGGTGGGATTAGAATACAGACTTTCCTCCTCCTAAAGAACAACAACACAGCATCATAGCAAGCACATCCTGTACATCTCCTCAGAGATGTATTTCCACAGGAGTAAGTGGAGAAACCGTGTATACATATGATGCATGCACAAAGATCTGAATACAACAACAGGGGTGGAAAAGAACTTCTGACCCAAATTTATCCCCTCATCTAATTATCTGTCTGTTCAGCTACAGCACCACTGTTTTACTATGTCTTCACCTTAGAATTCCTGAGACAAAGAATGTTCTGAATGTAACAAAGTTGTTTTCTAAGTCATTCATAGAGACATCTCTGAAAGTAGCTTTGATCAGTCCTTTTCCTGCAAAAAGCGTATTTCCTACGTTCATTCAGGCAAGCAAAATACATAGCACTCCTCAAAGTACCCTCTCCAGACCATTTCTGGATTCAGATCTTCCAGCTAATTTAGAGACACAAATAAAAAAGCTACCATTGATGGCTATATGTATGGACCTGTGACTCCTTCGTAATCATCGTGTAGATAGACCAACAAGTGAGCTATATTCCTTCACCTGCATAGCTTTTACTAATTTCTGTCTGAACAAAATTCTGACAGTAATAGTCTAAATAGAGAAGTAGCCTTAACATTTGTTTGGTGGATTCTAGGATAATATAAGCAAGTTACTAAGAAGTAAAGTAGAGTTGCCTTCTTTTCTCCTTTCCAGAATAGTTTTTTGCAAAAGAACATGTTCAAACAATAATTGCTTGTACAAAATGCAAGAAAATTTTGAAATAATTTGTGCTGTGGGACACTTCCCTTATGAACTGAGAGACATGTAATATACTGGGTGCTATTTTTTAATTAAAGCCAAAGAGCAATCTTGAAAGATTTTTTTTTTCTTCCAATAATGTACAAGTCATCCCCTACAATAAAGTGCTGTGAACTAATAACCTCTTAGACAACAAGCACTGCAAACCATGAATACAATATGCACTTCTACACTGCAAAACATGAATAGGATATGATTGATAGAAAATCTTTTAAGACAAATTATATCTAATCTCAGTAGAAAGAACTAGGTCTCTCTAGGTCTCTTCTTTCCTTCCCCCCCTTTCCCCCCCCCCCCATCTTTGAAGTTAAGCTGTTGAAAGTCAACTATGTCAAGTAAATATTATTTAGGGGATCCTATACTACCTGTACTATGCACAGAATGAATACTCTATGAGGAAGTTTATCATCATAATGCTCTGCTTACCTTATCGGGCATTACTCTTATGATAGTCTTCTACGAAAAAGACAAGGAAATCTGTTCTGGCTAGTTAGAATAAGTCACTATACAGAAATAAAAGACTCAATTATTTTAACCCACATTTCTACAACATCTAGCATGGCTTGAAGTACAAGATTTTCCCAGCAGCATGGGTAAGAACACACCATAATCACATCAGCACACAAATTTTGCCAAAATGAAAGGTGTAACACTTTTTAAAACTTCGCTGAATTTAAAACTGTAACATAACATTTAGTTTAACAGTCAACTTTTTTCTTTCATTTCCATTTCCTGATCCCATTTGGGTTGTAAATTGGAATGCATGTGAATACAAAGCAAAAATAGATCAACGGTTTTGTGACATTTTTCTTCTATAAAAGAGAAAAAAAAAAAGCTACTCCAGTGCTTTAAATGTGTATGCACTTTACTGAATCAGGACAACAATGAAGTCTGTATAAGGCCTTAGAAAGCAAATATACTGGGAAGAGAATTTATGATGAGTAAAATAACCGTAAGTTAGATTTTCATTAGGATCTGTGTAGATAGTGAGCGAAGTATCAGACTTTTTCCAAGCTTTCCATTCCAGCATTTCCCCTCGGCTGAGAGAGATTCTGTTCAGAAACTGCACACAAAACAGAGCGATAGGCACAGTGGGAGCACTGCCTAATTTTTTATTGGTTCCAAGTCAATACCTCATCCTTGAAGTCAAAGTCAAGGTACCTATGCTGCTTTGCATCTGCTGAAACCTTTCTCTCCTCGACATGCAACCTAGACTACTACTCCAAAGAATGATACCTCCTGTGATGTCAAAGGAGCTAAGCTGGGAAATATGCCTTGTTTGATCACATGGCCAAGAAATACCCAAGAGACATGCTGATGAGCCAGCACTACAGTCTGCTGGAATTTGATAATGGAAATAGTGCTGTCAGACACTGATAAACAGCCATTTAAATAAAAGGCAAAATCAGTCATTTTACAGAAACTCTTTTATACTCAGGAAAAGGGATCATCAATAGCTTTGAAATTCTTTTCTTTTAAGGCTTTACTTTAATAATTGGTGTGTTTAGGGCCTGTATTTCTGCCTGCATTTTTATTTCCAGCAGTAACAGACAGTAACTTTTTCCATGTGCACCACTGTGCAAGGACAAAAAGTCAGACACACCTCTTCTGCCCTGGAATAAGCATTTCCTTGTTTGATTCTGCTACAATTCATAATTGATAACTGTGTCTTAGATCAGTGGAGGACTATACACAAATAGAATTGAGGCCATGTTTCAGTCCTGTGTCTTTCAAATGCTCTATTTGGGAATCATATATACCAGTGCTCATCTGCTACTATCAGGATTTAAGCTAGTTGCTGTTATTTAGAAAGTTAGTAAGAATTATACTTCAGCTGTAGTTCAGTTGTACTATCAGAAAGCCATCCAGCCATCAACAGAGAACCAATCAGTGATGCCGGTGCTGTTGATCTAAGGAGATGGGAACAGAACCAGCAGCCAAGATCTGTACTCTGCACTATCACTAACTTGCTCTAGAGGGTGAAGACTGACAGTTCATCCTGCTGGACTGTGGTCTCATTTGCTTATATCGTGTCATCCAAATGGTAATGAACCATGTACCATTTCTATTACATGCATGCACAGTAGCTTGCACAGTGAGAACCCAAGTCACTAGGAGGTTTCAACACATCCTAGCATAACAGTAAATGGCCTAAGACATCACCTCCTACTATAAGTTAAATCAGTGCATTTCTCACTTGATTACTTTAAACAGACAAATTTCCCACAAGTGCTTAACAATAAAGGTATTTAAAAGCACTAAACAGTCTGACACAAACATACATTTTCAATAGCTACCTTCTTTGTTATGAGGAGACCTCAGTGCACGTGATTATTCACTAAACTCCTCTTTTGATTCTCGGTTCAGTTCAGAGTTCATGTGCTCATGTCACGGATTCCATGCATAGAGGCACACAGAAATTAGGAATTTTTCCTGGTTGAAATCTCTCACACTCAGTATTCAGTCAAAGTTGGCAAAAAATAAGACATGCTTCAGACCTTATTTTCACTTTAGCTACAAGGCATCTATACTAGGAATTTTTTGTTTTTTGTTTTGTTGTAACATGACTTCTGCACTCTTCATAGCAATTTGGCAAATTACAAAACCATGGATGTCCCTAACTTACCCATAATCAATTTTTATTTTGCATTTACCTAATATATCATCACAGGTTTCTCATATATCCAGATAAAACATGAGTTGCTTTCACCCCTGCAAGTAGAAAGAGGTTTTTATGACAGAGGAATATTTGAATCCTCCTACTAATCACCTGGCTTAAAAGCTACAAAAACAGATAGGCTGTTTCAGTCTTCTACTACACTGACTACTTTTCAGAAGTTTCTTGGAGCAGACATCAGATGGATGGTGCTCCATAGTCACCTGTGTCAGACTTGCAGATTACCTTTCTTTCTAAGACTGTCTGCTGCTTTAGGTCTTTTTCACCAAACTTCTTCTTCATCAAGTAGAAGGTACATTTGCCTTCAGAGCTTTCCCCGGTTGTGACGGCATTCTTCAGGATCAGGTCATGACCCAGACCCTCTGCAACATTACTCACATAGGCCTAACAAATAGATACATGGTCCTAGCAGAGAAATGCTTCCCAAGATTTACTGTGTTTCAGAGTCAGTCAGGACATCAATGGCACATCAAGGATGTGTTTGCCTTCACCAGAAAGCGGTCACTGGTTTCTAGTAATTAGGATATTCCACCTGCAGGCTCCATGTCCATAATGCTACTGCCCTTGCTGGAGTGGAAGTCACTCTGATTATGTTCTACAGGCACTTTTCTATGATCTCTCACAAACCTTCTAATTTACCTTGAAACACGCATACCAACTATTATTTTTTCATTTTATTATTTTAACCTCCCTGTTGTTTATAGAGTTTATAGAACTCATATAACAGACTTTTATTTGAAACAGTGATTTTTTTTTTTAGTTTTATGAATTATCACACTCTGCTTTATCGCAAAACACACTGTGCAGAAGGAGAACTATCTACAGACTCCAGGTGCTTCCAGTGTTGAACAGCAGCTAAGCGAAGACATAAGATGTCTGTCTACTTTACTGCATCTAACTGTCAGCATTCAACACATGAATTTTTTTCACATTGCTCTCTAGTCCTGCTGATAGAAGTCAACAAAAGGTGACAACAATTCTTGAAACTACAGCTTTAGCTTTTTATGTCTTTTTATGTCTAACCTCTGAATTTGCTGCCCTGGGGATTTCAGAACTATATACGGCCCTCTGACTACCAAAGAAGAAAATAAAAACTAGATGTAAATTCAGTTAGAAAAAGCTTATCTGATTTTTATGCTGAAAGGTTATCTTTTGACCATCATGCTAGAAGAAAGCATTTGGACAGGTTTTGTCCACGTACTTGAATCATAAAAAGGCAGCAAGAAGAATGGAGGAAAAAAAGAGAGGAGAACAGAGAAAAAAAATCATTACTCATGTGAGCAAACCACTAGAACTTGGGTCTGGTACTTTCTGAAATCAAAGTAGTTGTGTTTTACTTACACATTAGAAAAAAATGGTTGGAAAGTTTAACATAAACATGATGGTGTACATGGAATAACTGGAGCAAAACTGCAGATTTTAAGTTTCCTTAAAATCTGGACTCCAGCTAAAGAAGATGGAGACAGCAGTGGAGACTAACATATGATGTGTCTGTCTGGCTGTTAACACAGGAAAAATCTTGTATTTGCCAAATTAAAAAAAAACTTGCACAGATTTTGGGTAATTTTGGGTACAGATGGTGACTTATACGTGTATGGTGACTGGAGCACGACTTCTATCTTGCGCATAGTTAGGTTAACTGCAGCTACAAATTACTCACAAGTGCGGAGCCATATTTGCATTTTTAACTGTTTGTCCACAATATTGAAAATCTGGACCCATAAATGCCTATCCTTTTTAAGAGTAATGGAAAGAGGATTTTCCTTTAACTTGTTAACATTTTAGAACACAGAGTTGCAGCTTAGAGAGCAAAAAAACAAAGGCAAAGAGGGAGAAAGACTAAAAAAAATTCTCCAGTGTTTAATTCCTTAGTTTCTCAATATGAAATACATGAGGCAGAGCGGGGGGGAAAAAAAAAGATGACACACTACAGTCACTGAAAAAGTACTTGATCCTTACTGGCTAACTCTTCAGTACTCCTGGGAGATCAGTCCTTTACTGGTTGCTTAAGTAGGACACTAGAAATCAACAAATTTGAAAATTTGTTGTTTATAAGTTTATTCTAGAAAATTCCTGTTTTCCTCTGATATCAATGAACGTATGACATCTGATACAGAAAAAAAAAATTCCCCAAATTCTCTGTCTTATAACATACACAATAATAGACCAGAGCTTATTACAAACACAGGGAAACTTCAGATATGTGATGGATTAAAAAAAAAACATAAATATTGCAACAGTAAATAATTAATAAGATGCCAAACAAGACTATTACTTTTCTACATTATGAGCAACACACACATTTGTATAAATTCTAATAATTTGATAACACTAGGAACTTGTTTAAATTAAATTGCATTTGTAAACCAGGAACGAATTAGAAGACTGCTTTAGAAGGAAAAGCTTTTAGATATGTTTCTATTTGACCATATGTCCAGTAATAGCAAATTACAGGCAAAAGTGAACTAAAGAATATGTACAAGAAAAGATTATAAACCTCCAGTTCCAAGTTTTGAGGAGTTTCATGGGTCAGCAACAAAGAGTCATCATTCATGTCCATATCCCCAAAAATGTTTACAGATGAGTGATGAGTTTGAGCTTTGTTACTCTTCAATAACATGTATCCAGGAAAAAGACTCATCTACAATTTTTAAGGCTCACATTGCAAAAAGAAAAAAAAAAAACACCCAAAACTAATACTTTGCCTCTGACATAGAATAAATTAGAGACAAGCCAATAAAAATGTATTTAGGGGGAAAAAGGAGGTTTCTGATAAACAGAGCGCTAGATAAATAAAAACAATAAAAGCTCCAATTTGGTCACTTAGCTCTGCTCAAGGTACCTTTTCTATTCTGGAGCCAGAACATAGAATTGAATCTGATTCTAGGGCTGATATCACCTACTCTGATAGCACACTGTGGGCAAATTCACCCAGTCTCCTTTTTGGAAAAATGGCTGGTAAGTCAGGAGTGTGAGCATAATCGGTTTGTGTGAAAAAATTGTAACACCAAGAAAGACAATCATCAGCCATATTAAACTGCAACAGAGGCACTTTTGAAACCAATTAGAAGTCAGCTTGAAAGAACTATAAAAGAAGCAGGGAAATATTTAATAGTGGGGAGAGAGAAAAGGAAGGACAGCAGCATCAAAGCTTGGTCTGAAAACACCAGCAGTTGCTCTGCTGGCATTGCCACTTCTGTAAATTGCTTGGATTAGTTATAGAAGGGTGTTGAGAAATCTGTGTTTATTAACATTCTGTAAGCATCTAGCACTGTTGTTTATTATGCTGTATTGCTGATACTGATCCTGAATGTACACTTCACTGATTGGTGGTTAATTATTGTCATTGATAAATCAATTAACTACTTTGATCCTGATTTGATTAAAACTATGTGAATTGAATAGTTTTCCTCTATGGCCAGCTCTGGTAAAATGTAGTGCAGCTTCAAATCTGATTATTTTTCTTCCCACTCTACATGGATCCCCAAAAGAGTACATCTGCAGAGAAGCATTGGTAAAAATACCAGCTTTCCAGCTCTGCTCCCACATCAGACTTGACGGAAATGATTATGCCAGCTTCATATGAGGAGTTGATTGCGCTTTGCTAGGACACATCACTGACGCAGTAAAGATCACCATATCGGGTGTATATAAGACTTGATAGGCTAGGGATGCAAGTCCTTGGCAGAAATCTTTCTAGAAATACTGTAACAAACCAGCTTGATTTTCAGGAAGTGAAACAAATTGCTCTTCACATGTAATTTGATTTACTGACCCAGGGTAATTTGTTCATTCTTGAACATTGTGCACATTTGTATGTTGTTTAGAACATGCTTTCTGTAAACTCAAATTATCAGATTCTTCTCAATTCACGCTTACTGAGCAGCAGATTGAGGACTATAACATCACAAAAAAGCCCTTCCCTGCTCATTTACTTTTTATAAAACAAGTTTTTTGAACCATTGTAAGACTACATTATGCCAGGAATATTCTGTAGTATACTAGGAAAAAATCCCTCTTTTTAACCCTTCATTATTACTAGTGTCACCATATTCACTTGCTTTTTCCATCCCCTGTGAAAAAGGCTGATTATTTGCCTTCAATAAATCATGTCCATTGACAAGGTTGGCAACTTGATGCTGATTGCTACCTGTGATCCAGCAGTTCATGATGACAAAACTATTTTCTTCTAATCTCTCTCTCTGAAATGCACCAATAAAATTGCATCGTGGGTCAAAAACTAAACAAAAGCTAACTGTCCTCTGGTATTATTCTACCTAATAAATAAATTAACCTTATCTCTTTCCAAGTTAAGATAGTTCTGAGTTAGAGGAGACTGTCACCACAACTAGATTGGCTATCCTGTGTTCATTATAAACGACATCACCACAAGATTTAACACAGGGTTTTTTCTGCGTAGCAATGAGATTTGCTTACAGATAACAGAGTTCTTTTAGAAATGCAGTTAAGCTGCTTTCAAAGAATAATAAAACTTGCTTTTTACAGAAATACCATTTTAGTGTTTGTTCAATGTGTCGGCAGTATTTTCTAAAGAAACAGAGATCACTTCTGTTCCTACAACAGCAGCATTTTCATTTCACTGACATCTGGAGAACTTCATTGAGTCACGTTTTTGATCTTGTTACAAATGTCTCTGCTGAGCATTTGAATGAACTGAATTGTTTGTAAGAAGAAAACAAAGATAAAGCTTTACTGTTCTAAGGGACAGACATATTTAGAATATAAATACTTGAAAGAGAGAGGGAGAGAGAGAAAGAACTAGAATGTTCTAAGAACTATAGAAGCTGTAAAGATGGACAAAGTAATCAAGGATGGTAACAAGTTGCTCTGCTAGATGAATAAAAAAAAAATCACTCACTATTCCAGGCAAAATTGTTGAATAAAGACTGAAAAAGCTATCTTTGTTGCATCATAGATTGAGTTTATGTTTCAAGTAACATAAACAGCTGCATTTAAGAACTCCTACGGTACAGAAAACATTTACGTGTTAGAAGATAGATGCCTCAGTATTATATTTTATCTGCTTGTTCTACATGCATGCATTAAGGAGACAAGTGCTGAGATCTATCCAGACCACAGTAGAGATACTGCTTGCACCAGGAAACTCCTAATCTCTGTCTTCTTCTAACAATCTTTTCCACGGCCTGATATGAATTTCCTAAAAGACCTCTGACTCTCTGCTTGCTACATAGGTATGCAACAAAAGTCATAGGTCATTTGCCCAATAGTACAATTCAGCCAAGCTCAACTTTATGGACATTGCTGCATAGTATCCACAAGATACTATGCAGGTTCACGAGAGTCTCTCACAATTTACAAGTTGTACTGGAACCTCTTCAGAACCGGGAAAGGGCATTCAAGCACATACACAGGCTGTAAAAATCTAAGACTCTAGCAGAAATGCTCTTAACAATCCTTGAAGCTTTGCCAGCGGCACAACACAGCATCGTATAGACATTTTCAAGAGCTAGAAATATTTTTAAGAGTGAAATCTGGAGCTAGTTTTTCACCAGATAATAACAAAATTGTGTAACAAATGCCTTAAACCTACAATTTTGGATTGCACATTTTGGTGTGTTTATTTTTTTTTACAATGAAGAGAAAATAAAATAGTTTGTCACAGAAAGTCTTAGTTAAGCACTTAAGCACACGGGTGAGAAAGTAATGTCAGTAAAATGGGATACAAAGTAAATAGAACATCAGCTCAGATGATGTAAAGGATCAATTATCAAAACAAAAGCACAGAGATAATGGGAGTAAATCTCAAAAACAGAAGACAAAGTGAAAACAGAAATTTTTCCTTGCTCCTCAACCAAAAAAAATTGCAGTGGACCTACTGTGAAGCCAAGTGTGAAGTTATACCAAGAGAAGCAACAAGAAGAAGGGAGTATTTTAATCTGAATGAGTTGTGTGAAATGAAATTTGGGAGGCAGAGCAAGGATTTCTAATAATTCCATAGGTAACAGTTATTTGCTTGTCTCAGGTGCAAAGGACATGCATGTATCTCCTGAGTTGTACATGCATCTTTATTTCACGCGCCAGTTGACAGGGATGTATAAGAACTATGCAGCTTCTGCTACTTAAAATTGAATTACATGCCAGAATATCTTGATGATGGAAGAATGGTGCTAGGGGGATAGGGCAAGGAGACATGGAGAAGATTCAAATGCTCTGGCATCACTTTGTTAAACAGCATATGTCCTTCTGGCTTTTTTTTTTTTTAAGAGGGAAAGTGAGGTGTCTTCTCAGGAATTCAGTCTGAGGCATCTTGAAAGGGGACTACACTTTGTAGTAGAGAAGGTTAATATGAACCTGTCTAAAAATGAAATGTGGCAGGTGTAATCAGTCAGCATCCAGACACGGCTATGCAGCAACTTGGAGAGAATTTTCTCCAGCAGCCCACGCACAACCAGCACACTGCACATGATGAATACAAAAATAAGTGTAGCTGAGTATCAAAAGTTTGTCCCTTCTTATGCCACCATGTGGCAGAGCACAGCTGCATGCAACACTATGCAGCTGAATGTGTATTAAACTGCCAGTGTTCTTAATTGAATTACTGAATTCAACGACACGCTGAAGTGTCGTTCCCTGAGCTACAATAGTCTCTCTTACAGTCTGAGATGGCTTTGACTTTGTGGTTGCAAAACGAAAGTCTGTTCTTTACGAATGTGAAATGTGTACAGAGGAGAGGGAAAAAAGAGCCCTCCTGCCTGCATTTAGGAATTGTGGGTACGAATGTACATAGAATGATAAGATATGACTTCTGTTTTCAAACAGGAGTGTCTATATCTGCAATTCCATCATCGAGTATCCCATTACACCTGCAATGATTTCAGCCTGTGCGTGGGCTGGAAACGAATGACCCTGCACACACAATTTTAACCCTTCCAACCCACAAGTTTGTCAGATTTCTTGGAAACAACTGGCAGAAATCTGTGTTCCCTTAATATTTTTCCTGTTTTAAAAGTGAGTACCACAATGTTTTAAGTCCTCAACTACAACTGAAATTATATTTTTGTCTGAAGTGACTTGTGGATTTCCTTTGTAGTGTATTATAACCCCAGTCCAAAACAGGGACTGCCTGGAGATCATAGTTCCGTCACAGCTGTTCCCTAGAAAAACTGAGGCATGATCAGGAAATGATGCCTGCATGTGGCAGGACCAGCCCCAAAATACAGTTCAGAGGGGGTTAGGTCTTCCAGTTTAATTGTAGCTGAGACCACCAACTGTTTGTCCCAAGATGAGGTCCCAGGCACAATATAAATTATCATGTAATATCCATGCCTTCAGTGCAGGGCCATGACATGATTTTGAGTAGGATGCTTTTTAAAACATTCTTGAAAACTATGCCTATTCTGCCTCTCTTTCCTTAGATTTTAGCAATCTTTCTTCTCCATATCTTTCTAATATGTTTTTCTCACCTTTACCTGAAAGGTGACTGCTTTAGAGGGATGAATGATGAGATCTCTGTGGTGTTTGAAGACAATTCTGGATGAAAGATGCTGCAGGAAAGGAAGTCATTGCCAGTACCGTATTTCTCTGTTTTTAGCCCTAATTATATTCTCTGCTTTTTTCTTTGCCAGCTATTTACACATGTGATCTCTTCTTTCAGTCATGTCCCTCTCCTCTACTTGTCTCTACCCTGCAATCTTTGCACTCAATCTCTTCACTACTCATTTCCTACTTAAAAATCACTGTATTTCACGGTGATTTAAACTGACAGTAATGACGACAACTGTCTAACTATGGTCTACAAGAGAAAACTCCTTGGTATTTACCAACATGTAAAATACAGAGATCAGGTACAGCAAAGAAGAGTAAAATATGCCAGCATAATATGTGTGGAACCAGGATGCCACCTACAAACGGAGGCACCACCCAGGGAGTGGTGTCATGTTAAGTAATTGTCTTTCATTTAAAATTTCGCAGGAGACTGAAGATCATCGTTGCTTTTGGAGCTCTAGTTCTGTGCCCAATACAAAAAAGCTTGTTCAAGATGTAATGGACAAGATACAGAGTAGAAGTCGTTCTCAACCCAACTTCTCAGGACCCTCATTTGAAAAGGAGGAGGCTTGGTTAGTTCTTACCATAGCAGCTAGAACTATTTCCAATGATGGATATGTGTTAGCACCAGAACCAATATATTCACTATTAGGTACTACTACTATTCAATTTGAAACAATACCCATGGTAGTTACCAAAACCACAAAGACCCTATTCCTTTCCAGAGGGATTTATTAACCACTTCCCCCGCCCCCATCTTCCAGTCTGATGAGACTTTTTCCTTGAAAAATAAGCCATTTGTTCCTATTTTGTCATTTAGGCTCAAGGCAGAGATCTTAATTATCTTCTATAAATGGTTTGCTTGGTATCCTAAAAACTTGGTAATCTGATAATAAAGACTCAGAGTGGAGGGAAGAGAAAAAAACATTCTGTAAGAGAAACAGGTTTTTCTTCAATTCTAAGTATTTTGTCATCATCAACTTCCAATACGTAGTACAGAACTGTTGAAAAACTTCTGACCTACTCTGCTGGCTCAGCATCACAAGACGTGTTTATTATTTATGGCTATATACAGCCCCTAGATTTGCCCTAGATCTCAGCATTCCTGGAGATATTCCTCTTTGGAAATGTAGGGGAAGCAGAATTGAAGTCTGTCTTTAAAGAACACTGAAGTACACACATGTTTACCAACTGTGGAAAAAGTCAGTTGGAAAAGAGCGTAGGCTAGAAGGCAGGAGTTAGATGCAGATGTACATACATTTTCTTGTTATGATAAACAAGAAAAATAGTTTCTTCCTACACTGCATTAGACACACATTTTAATGCAGCTGGACACCTTTTTTCCCCTTAGCTTCTTATTTAAGCAGTTTCTTTAATTTTAATCACATGCTAAAAATTTTCAAAAGGGAAAGCTTAAAATGCCATTACAAACAGATGATGGGTTTTGGGCTTTACTCCAATCCATTTCAGGTTAAAACCAAAACAAAATCAGGAGGGAGAAAACCCCACCTTCATCAAGATCAGTGTTTCTCACTCTGGCCTCCTTATAGGTTTCCCTCACCTTCTTCTGAAGCATTTGATGTCGGTCACTGCTGGCAAGGGCATGTTGCAGTAGACAAATGACTGGTTTGATGCAATATGGCAGTTCCTATGCTCCCAAGTGATATAGTCAAGAAAGTAGCAAGAGCTTTTGTGCTCACAAGTAAGATTTTACTCAAATAAAAAATTCATTTTAATCCTACTGCCAACTTCTTACCGCTAAAAAACACCTCCTCCTTTCAACCTGCACCAAAAAGCTACACATTTATGAAGATTGTAATAATTCTTTTCATAGCACAAAGCTCCAATTGTACTAGATGACTTTAAATGGAGCTGCGTGCCTGTCCTAAAATTAACAAATATTGCTGTTTGAGAGGAGGGATGAATATACAAGTAAGCCCAGTCTCACTTTACGCTCGGTGTAGAGTAAAAATTTCCTGTTTCTGCGTGGCTGCATACAGGTAATCTCACTCAGTGCTGCTGCTACAACATGGTAGCTACTGCTCCCAGCAGTACACAAATAACTCTTGTGTCTTACTCTGCACAATCACTCCCCTGTAGGTTGCCATAGGCTCCACTTCCCTCATGCATGGCAGTGCTGCATCCAGTTCTAGAAAGATATCCTTGCTTTTTACAAAGAGACTAGTGAGGAGGGTAAGCCAGGAGGAGAGAGCACACAGGAAGACTGAGCAGCAGTTGAGCTCTAGATGCAAGACAGCTTAGCTTGAAAAACAAAGGAGCAACGCATAGTACTCCACTGTACTATGCTGCTGTCACCTGTAACCAACATTTATTTCTCTGCCAAATGACTGCTGTAAGATAATAATTTTATCCCAGCGTTCACTGCAGTTACACCAAAGCATCCTTGATATAGGAAGGTGTCTGGTTTATAAAACACTGTGACCTGTTTTTAACTGTCTAAACAATATAGAGCATACCAAAACAACATCAACAAAGTCCTGCAAACATCTTGTCTGAAAGGTTTCATCCTAATAGCTAGAATTGGAACTGATGCTTAACAAGGGATGATTTTGGCAGGGCTTTGCTTTTCTGCACAGGAAATCAATTAGAGTTTTTATTTTCCTTTTTTAAGAATAAAATTCAAAGAATAAGTAATCTCTGTTTTAGTCAATATTACATTTTGAAAGAGATTTGTAGCATAGATAAAACATTGCAATCAGACCCAGAAGCCACTGACATAAAGAATAAAGACACAACAACTGGCTTTTTTCAGGATACTGGGTAAACTATGTACTCCCTCAACATAAAAGTCCTCAAAGCTATGGCAGCTCTTAAATATAGCCTTTACACTTGCTTTAATTGAGCAATAAACACTCCTTCCCTTACGCTTCTCGCTTAGATTATGAGCTCCTCAGGACTGGCCCAGGTTGCACATGCATACAGTGCTTAGTCTATGTGGACATTTTCCTCTCATGATTTTGGGAGCAGAAACCATGTATAGCAGGGCAATTATAAAGAGTCTAAATACTCATGCATGTAAATTCCAATAAATCTAATTTTTAAAATAAATTTCTTTGGGCTCCTTTTGAGAACAGTAGCTGCAGAAAGTGTAATTATTGACTTTGAGAATGAAGAGGGAAATGGTCAGGCAGTTGGACTAGGTGATAGTGTAGGTCCCTTCCAACTGAACTGTTCTATTCCATCTTTAATACATGCTTAAAATAATAAATTGGAATAAAATGTAGGTGGAGTCTAATTTCAGGGACCTTTTAACTTCTTATGAGACAGCAGGATACCTTAATACTGAAACACTTATATTGGACAAAATAGTGTACCAGTATGTTGTTTCAGACAGATAATGGAAAAAAAAGCACATATACAAAAATAAAGAACTCCAAAGAAGTTGCAGTTTTCTTTTCCAATAGAGAAAGAGATGGAAATGTATTAAGCTTTACAAGACTCCTTAAAAAAATATGGGTAAAACACAAACATGTATAGGAGAGTATGTTAAGATTTTGATACACAAATATAATGATGGTGCATATACTTAATGCATATGCCATAAAGGATACCTTTCTTCTGCTCTGACTGCAGCAGCATTGTATTTTCACTAAAAAATGAAATACCCTTGTACTTTCACCTCTACATCATTGATCAAATAAATGAAGATGCACATTGATCCTTTTGAAGAATAGGGATAGCAACCACAGCAATATTTCCAGAGGCTCTGGGCAAAAGTGGACAGATAAAGGGCTTTGAAACACCTTCACTTAGTCCTAATTCCCCTAAAGTATGATACACACAGTTTTTAAATACATTACTTAGTATCCACAAACAAATTAAAGATGTTCTAAGAATTGACTTACAGTTCTCACCTACTACTAAATTTTTTACTCTTTTAGTTCGTATTTTTTGCTACATAAGTAAAAAAATCTAACTGAATGGCATTTTCCTTCGTAAGGATTCTACACCACTTCATCCAAATACCCTATTTTCCAAATCAGTTTCGTCTTCTCTTCCTCCTCATATATTCTTCTTGGTTCAACAAGCAAGCTATTATCCATAGCTATTTTTGTTCAGGTTCTCCTTTGCTCTCACTAAGGATACTGTTTATCTTGTCCCCTTAACAATTCTAAATGCCTATAGGTCTCTACCATCCCAACTTCCACAATACCTGGGCATTTAAACCATAGAGTCTCAGTGCACCTCCCAGCTCAAGTGCTTGTGAACTGTTCTTCTTCAAATGCCATACAGGAGGTGTGAGGGAAATACTCCATTGGGACAGTTTGCCAGAGAAAAAAAACATCAAACTGATTCAGTACTATGAGAAATTCTAGACTGAAAAATAGTCAATCTCATGGTAAAAGAGCAGTGACATGTTAATGTAGCAGTGATACAAAACAATCTCCAGAAATCAAACCTATCCAGGTCTAAGTTGGGAGCTACAGGGAACTTCACTGTCTCCCCACCAGATAATAGGCTAGTCTCTAGCTAGCATGAATTCACCTGCTATATGCTAGACAAGAAGAAAGTAAAGGACAGTAAAAACAACAACCACCACCAAGAACCCAGTAGCAATTTACACTGTAGCTTAGCTGGGTTATATCTGTGGTACCTTAGCGGTACAAAATCTCTAGACACAGACTCTTTTTAAACAGCTGCTAGCTACATTTGCTTCCCTTCAAGAAAATTATGGACACAAAGCTGTGAAGTTCTTTAATCACACCTAAACACGAATACCATAGGAATACAGAGAGTAAAAGAGTTTTTCACATTTTACTTTTATTTTTGTTCCAGTGAGCTATGACACCTACTGTTTCTAATCCATCTTTCCTCTTACCCAGAAAATTATTCACTATATAGATATACACACGCTAGTGTAATCACAGTAATTATCTTTAAAAACTGAATAGATGTCCTTGAAATGGAGAGCTTTCATCTTTGTTTCATTGAACTAGGACTTTAGATAAGCAACTTCACACACTTTTTAATTTTTTTTAGGCAGACCTTATGCTTTGGCAAAGTTTTTCTTTAGACAACAAAGCTGTGAGGAAGCAAGCAAAGAACTGTGTGTGACTTCTTTCCTGAGATTTGTATTATTTTGAAAAGCCTCAGAGGCATTCCTGGGAAGGAAGGAAATAGCAAACAAAAACAATAAAAAAATATAATGTTATTTAGGACATTTGAAATTACATTGTCAAAAGGTAAGTAAATGTCTCAGAAGTTTTTAAAGTCTCATCACTTAGGAATGCCACTGATAAATTCTCACGACCAAATAGTAATGCAGATACAGCACTTTTGAGCTAGTCTGTGCACAAACTTTGCACCAATTGAAATTTGGTTTTGATACAACAGATTTAATTAGCCAGACAGAAACTATTGTGTACCCATGAATAAATCTTTGTAATAGTGACTTTACATTGATCTTTTTTACACAGGCAAGAAATCAAGTAATGCTACATTGGTATAAATCAAATTATAGTGAAAGTCTTGGAAAATTCATCAATGGCTATGATTGATTTTTTTAAAAAGTACATCTCTGAGGTGCAAGTTTGTGCACCTTAGTTCAAAACAGTCATCAAAGAACATGTTAGAAATCATTCTGATTTCTTTCTTTGCCTTTTGCACTCTACACTCTTCCCCCTCAAAGAAATTATGGTATTCATGGAACTTCTACATCAAGAATATGATGATGTTAGTGCTGAATTCAAAACATTTTGCATTTTCTATTCTAGTGCACATACTTGTATCTGATTCTATGTATTTTTAGGTGTCTCGTGTTTTATGTCACTTCCATTTTGTGTTTCTTCTGCAAAAATTACATTTAAATCTTGCAGCACTTCACCTTGCAAGGAAAGAAAACAAACTACCAGATCTATTGTGCCCTCCAATTCACAAAACTCTGTAGATGTACATTATTGTTAATAAAATCCTTACTGTGGTGGTGCCACTATAGGAAACAAGTAGGGGCACAAGGTAGCAGAAAGGGGCAGAAGGGTTAGAAATACACAGCAAGAGCTAAAGGGACACAATTTTCTTAGAGAATAGAAGATGCATCTCTGTGTGATCTATCAGTTCCTCCTGCCATCATCACACGTTGACCTCTGCTTTCTTTTCATTGTGAATATGCCCCAGGTAGGTTGATGTTATACTGCCTTCTATCTGCAGGTCTCCCACTGAAAGATTAGATACCAAAGACAACTCAAAACAGTAGGAATATCTTCTAAAACAACTGAGAAAAAATCTGGGTTAGGAAGTGGACAACCCAGTTTTCACCTCAAGGTTTGGCTGCAGCCAAACCATAAATTACGAAGGGTTGAAATATGTTACCAACTTTTTCCATTCCTTTCATTCTTAAAACTTTTTGTTACTCTTTATTAGTTCTAAGAAAAAAAACCAAAACAAAATCAAATACTACTCTTTACTCTGCTATATAAATGTTATAGGGAATTTGCTGCTGAGAGAAAAAAGGCGTGGGCTAGGCAGAATATATTGTGGGCAGCCATAGCCTGCGCAATGTATGTCTAGAAGAGTCAACACTTCCTCTTTTTTTATCTTACTCTTGCCACTCTTCATAGCAGGGGTGTGTGTGTGTGTGTGTGTGTGGGGGGTGTATTTCCTCAAACAAACATTAAACACTTTTTGTTTCTTTGAAACAAAGTCCACAGAGTCTTCAAGTAATCCCTCAGACCCCGTATTACAACTCCAGGTAATTTATTTGCCTTTACTTTCTCCTGGCTATATGACTCTGCCTTTGCCAGTTACCTTCACTGTCTGTGGTATTTTTTTTAATGAGTCAGAACAACTTGAATGTTCTTGTTAAGCCTGACAAAGAGAACTTGGCAAGTCCATTGGTTTTAATGGAGCATGTCTTTGCAATCGTCTATTTCTACTCATCCGGCACATGCTGGCATTGTTCAACATAAAAGCAGTATTTACTCTCTGCCAAAACAAAATTAAGTGGTACACTGTGATCTCACCCATGGTGAGATTTATGGTACAAGGTATTGTGCAAAAACAGAATAAATGACAAGACTGGAAAACTTAGAAAGCAAAGAGACAAGATGAGCTAAGAAGCGAAGGAAAAGAAAGAACGTCTTGGAAAAGATTCAGGGGTGTATTATGGGATACTGAAACTAAATTGCCAATGCCTTAACTGTATTTCAGATTTTTCTGTCTTTGACATTTCCAAAACTGCTCGTTCTCCACCTTTTCCTATTCCTTATCCATTCCCTAAAGGGGATGATGATTTTTTAAGCTATTAGGAAGAGACACTTTGCTGAGAAACTCAGTCCTTTACACTTATTTCAGCATTAGCTTATTCAAAACAAAAAATATCCTTCAGGTTAGGCCATTTAGCACATTCCACATTCAGCAGCAGCAATCTGACAAACTGTACATAAGCATCCTTGCTTAAGCTTGGGAAAGGGATCTGATAGTTGAACCTTGACTCCTTCTCCCAAAAATTTTTCCAGGAGTGGAATAGGATTCACATAAAAAGCTAATAATTTCCATGGGGAGCAGGTTGGAGAACTGTACCCTTTGCCAATTTATAAGCAATTACCCACTGTAGTGACCCAAGGTTATATCTATGCTCTGTTTGTTACACATTAAATATTTACATATGGACATTCAGTAATTAAGTGAATTAATTAGAGGATTTTTTTGACTGATCAATTCATCTTCTACTGAAAGAAATAGTAAGAGGTAAGTAGAGACAAATAAGTATTTTTGAGAAATAGCCACAGTGCTGGGTAGGAGGAAATAACCTAGAGAAAAATCATTTAATGATGTGTATCAACAGCATTTTTCACCTGACAAACGTTAGTTGACTACTCAGAAAAAGCTGTTCCAAAATATTTCTCAATTTTAAAAAATTGCTTCAAAGTAAGTTTACTCACCAAGTCATATTCTTTGTTTCTTATTATTATTAACTTTAATATGCCTAGATGACCTCCTTGTTAAAGTATTTCTTACCATTTCTGTGCCACTCTCCCTTAGAAAAGTGAAGGTATTAAAATGTTTGTATTTGTTTTTTAGCAAGAGCTGACAAGTTTTTACTTCCTTTCTTTCCTTCTGTCTTCTGAAGTATAAAATGACTAACTGTACTCTAAAAAAAAAAAAAAAAAAAAAAAAGTCAGCTGTCTGCAAGGGTTTGAGTTCCAGGGCCAGGGTGGGATAGCAACAGATGGATTCCAATAGGTGTACAGATCCAGTGAAATAAGTTTGCCTAACACTGACATTCATTGCCTTTCTTTGAGGGGAAGATGTGATATTCTAAAGAGACTTAGTGGACAAATATTGGGGTTATAAAAAGAAAAGATCTTTCATCAGCCACATCAGAGAAAAACTTGAGTGTTAGAATGGAAGTGACTGGGGACTAACAAGAAGTTGTATTATATGGGAGCAAAGAAAGTATGCTAAAGGAATAGACATTACACTCTGTAAAGTATTAACTTGCTCTAATTTATACCAAAATCTGAAAGAAGAAGTGTTTATTATTTTGTAAGTGCTTCAGAAATCTCTAACAGATACGGAATAGATATCTGCTTCTGTCATCGGAACAGTACAATTAATGTACCAGTTAGTCTGAGAAGACACAGCAAGAGGAATAATTTGGTCACGTCTGTGAAAGGGTAGCAGACAAGTGTCCCAGGATTATACCAAACAGACTATGCAAATATCTAAACTCAAATGACCTTGGCATACTGAAACCCAAACCAGAGCAACCAGGATTGTCCAGGAGTAATTCCATCAAACAGGTGAGAGGCAGTCCTTTCAGAAAATCTGCTTGTTACAGCAAGAGCATGGAAGTAAACAAATGTAGAGAGACAGTTTTGCTGCCAGAACGAGAGAGAGGTGTGTACAACATGGTATCTCAGAATGATGCCTACCGACAGGAAAAAATATTCTTTGTTTACTTTCCTGAGTAACGACATGTTGGCATGTCAGTGAGGTGATCTTGCCCAGACTCACTATTTGGTGCTAGAACTGATTTGAGACAGGATAAAGAGGGATGAGGAAAGGGCTGGTACGTGATCTGGTTCAGTAAGAGACAGCTCTACCGTCTGGTGGTTGGGTAAGCAGCTGTTCAAGCCTGGAAGTAAAACTAATTAAAATATTGTGACAAGAGGAGGAGTTCAGCGTATGGTTATTGATGTTCATAAGAATAAAGGTACACTGAACATAACACACAAAACAAGAATTCATTAGAAGGAAGTGTGTTCATAACATAGGAACCTTCCAATGAACGGATGTGATAAAGCTAGTACTGTAGTCACAAGTAGACCTAACAGTGTCACTGCCATCAGAGCAGTTAAGTCCCTGTTTATAGCAAAGAGAGATGGCAGCTACTATGTAAACCCTAAACCTGGACGTAAATACTTTACTTATGTAGCTGTTTCCTTTGCAAGAGATTTCAAGTCAGGCTTTGGATAATGCTGAGGCACATGCTTCATGACACAGACCACCGTCCCTCTTTTCCCCACCACCCCAAACATGCACTCCAGCGTACAGTTGCTCACATTTTACTAAACAAATACAGCTACATTCAGTAGGCAAGGAATGAAATATCCTGAAATTAGTGAGTACTCCAAGATCCAGTCTCCATCTTTACATGAAACGCCATTTTTTGGCTTGCCACACATTATGACTGACAATGCTATTCCCAGATACTAAAGCCTCACACTTTCCCTAAAATTTCTAGAACAGGCTTCAGTCTCTACAGACAACTTAATTTCTAATGACTGTCTAAATGCAGTCAAGATGAAGAGTCCGGTTTAGATACTGGGGAACCTGGGTCTATGCTTGTGTTTTATAAACTGTTATGAAACTCACTGCAGTTCATCTCCCTCTTTATACCATATTCAGGAGCCAAGGAAGCAGAAGTGTCAGAAATATGAAGTTGTCTCATCACTGAAGCAAAGAAATAGCTTTCTCGAGGTCCACTGCATTTGCCCACCACCTGCAGTGTTTATTCAGTTATATTTAAGGCTATAAATTCTTTGGAAAAAGGACTACCTTCCTGTTAGTAGCAAAACTGGCAAAACTGGTCCAGCCTAGACTCATGTAAAGTGACTGTTAAGTTTGCCTCTTGACATGAAAAGCCTTCACAATAAATTTCTCTGCATCCTCCTAAGAAAAACTGAGAAAAGTAAGCTTCAGCTAAAATAGGAAGTCAAAATATTCTTGAAAACAAAGTAAGCTTTCCTTCTAATCTCATTTTCTTGCATTGTAATATTAGAAGTGTGTGGATAGCATTTTGGGGAAAGATATTTTTTGATTCTACACCAGCAAGGATTTATCAATCACATGATCTCTCCCCAAACTTTGCAAATTTAGCACGATTTCTGAATGAAAAGAGGTTGCAGTGATTCATCAAGAATAAAAACAAAATGTGACGCCAGACATGTTAAAGTCTGCTACCACCCACTATATCTGCTAGATCTTCAGAACTTTGGTTTAGTTAACTGATTATCAACCCAAATGCACTTACTTTCAGTGGTGAAATAGCTTCAGGTCTGTACAATGTCCTAGTCTATGCCTGGGCTCCCTAGACTCTCTTGCAGTACAAACAATTACTCATAACAGCTCCTTATGCAAAACAAATTGCTTTGTGCTTCACAGTTGCTTACACTGCCTTAGAGGATACATCCTACTGTAAAGTGGGACTAAGTGCTAAGTTGTCTGACACAAGCAGTATTTGGTGTCTTTAGAAGAAAGGTCATCTGCTTGCTCTTACTTGGGATAAAGTAATATCACATTCTGTAATAATGCATTGAATGGAAATATTTGCAACACAAAGGAGGAGTTCAGAAGAGGGAAACCAAACTGAAGACAGAAGCTGAGAGCACAGGAGGGACCTGCAACTTAATTGTTAAATGTAATGATTCATTGTTATAAAATTACAAAATGAGAAAAGACATAGATGTAAGGATACTATAGGTGGAAGCTGAGGATTCAAACTAATACTTTTTTATGGAACTGGAAATAATGACAGATTTTAAGACTTTCCGTAGGAATAGCCTTCAATCCCCTCATAAGGTTGTCTGATAACAGTTTAGGAAAGCAGTATGGTCTGTTGGTTTCATTCCATTGCGAATTGGATGAATTCTCAATTTGTATTTACTTTCCCCTTTCTCTGTTCAGTTTTGGGCCATTCCCCAAACATTTGTATTTGTACACATACTTCAGGACAATAAAGTGACTATACCTGGTTGGCAGATAGTTCCAGAGGCTACATACTCTATCAAAACCTGTGTTAAAGTTTCTGCCCCAAAACAAACTCTCTCTGCCTCATGTAAACTGAAATGCAGACGACTAAGATTTTAGAAGTAAGTTTTAAATATAATGGAGAACCATACCTCAGTGAGGCCAAGGAGTCCAGTTTGGGAGGCAGCTGTTTTCCCACAGTGGAGGCAAATAGTCAAGGCCCAACTTGCAATCACACACTACCTTAACAGAGGCCTGGCACCGTCAGCACAGCTCACACTCGATCACTTACGCCGATTCAGCAGGACTCTTCAAAAAAACATTCTGCTCCAAACTAAAGAGTCCATTATGCAGAAGCCAGTGGAGAACTTCAATATCGTTTTAGAGTAATTTGCTGAATCAAACAACACGCATTTATATTCTTGCTCTAGATGCTGACAAGACTAGCCCATAATCCAACATTTAACATAGTAGGTTCTATTATAGTCATGAAAGATTAGAGTACTGCTATAACACATTAAACATGGTGGGAAAATGTTATTCTCTTATGTTTCTTTCTCTTCCATGTGTTAATAGTTTTTGTCAGCCACGTACCAAGAAAAACAAACCACTGTGATCCCAGTCTGAAGATAACATAATTACAGGGATAAATACAATTCCTAAATGATCAATGCCCTTGGTTCCTAATTGCCTACAAAAATAAGAAAACACTACCAGGACAAGTGCTCTTCCTTTGTTTATTTTTACAGTGAACAGGTTTAATTGCCTCATCAACTGTGTCAGCTACTAAGGTGAATATTCCTGTCAAGGACTTGAGATACAAAGTCCTATAAAGATCACATTTTTATTCTGAATTGTGGCCTGATCATAGCAACTTCATGAGAAATTTTTTTGTGCAAATTCGCTTCTGCCAAACAGATTCACTTTCATCAAATCACAACTCACTGATGTTTCTGGCATATAGCTTTTATGCACACCACCATTCTCATATGAAATAAAAAGGAAACCATATGTTTTGATTCACCTTCAGTTCTCTCTGCCATCTGATCTTGTATTCTAGTGATAAAAGGCTTTTTAATGCTGAAATCTATTTGCAAAAATGGGTCAAAAGTAAAATACTAAAACCCAGCTTAAGACTAAAGATCTGTATTAATACGAACAGTACAGTTCTATAGGAATTAACATATTCTGCTTTATTCCTTAACATGGGCTTCCATAAAAATACTTCAGGCTCTAAAAATTCATTTTGCTTTCTTATTCTACAAGCTTGAACAGAGATCAAATGAAAGAAACATCTTGGGGATGTCAGGAACCTATTTTAAATGCTGCTTTACCAATAGTTTAAGGGCAACTACTTTTTAGGGAGCCTAGAAAAAGATCTGTTTTTTTTTTCAATTAATAAAATATTAGCTTTTCAATATGTTAACTACTATTTTGCAAATAGTAGGTGAGCCTGACCTCTAATTTCACTACTTTTTTTCTTTTTTCTCTAACAGAAAGCTGAAAAATAAAGTGATAGACTTTATCACAGACTTGTCATGGATTAGTGACATATACACCTTTCCAAAGTAGCACATAAAATGATTCTATATTCTTAAATTGTAACTCCACAGAAATCAGCAGTAAATCTATATACTGTACTTAGAAAGAAAACAAGTCAGTCTGACTTTCCTGAGTCATACATAAATTTCTGTAAGGGACTTACAGTTAAACCTCTGGCTACTCTCTATGTTTAAGAAAATAAAATAGCACTAGGATTGTTTTATGTTTCTGACATTACACCAATAAAATAGAAAATTAGTTTTTTAGTGTCTGCCCAGGTATCTTGATGGTTTTTCCCCTATGCCATTCAATGCTGCACTTTATAGTCTCAGAATCTGGAAGGACTTTGCTCTTCAGAAATCTTATCCATCTTAAACATTGTTGTACGGGTTTAGTTGGTTTTTTGGGGTTGTGTGTTTTCATTTGTTTTTTCAAATGAAATTATACAGTGAGCAGAACCATGTATAATTGCTATGTATAATTCCAGGCTCTAAGAGCACTGTTTCTCACTGCTTCTCTACAGACTCTGCGACAAAATTTCCAATCCACTGTACAATTAAACATTTTACAAAAAGAAGAGGTGGACTGCAGAATGTACTCCATGCTGCAGTTTGAGCAGCTCAGTCATTTTGATACTTTGCTTTACAGTGGCAGCTGTACTTCAGATTAGACAATAGACTGGAACATCATATGCAGCTCAACAGTTGTACCTCTTCAGCTCAGGTTCGTCTGAACTCGCAGCTTGCTTCAGGGGGAATTCAGAGACCAGAGCCTTCCATTCCCCCAACAGAAATATGACAGAGGCCCACAGCTGTTTGTGTAGAATGCAACAGTTCCTCCTCATGATTTTACATATACTTGTAGAGCACAACAAGCTTGTACAAACAGCAAACAAGCTTATTTGCTTTAAACAATGATTGTTTATACCAGTTAAGCTTTTTAAGAGGAACACTCTAGTATAAACAAGTGACCTATGCAGATACCATTGAAACCATTAATTTCTGTTCAGTTACCCAAGAAGCAGGTCTGCAGAATAGAAGCAAAGCTGGTGTTAACTTGCCACTTTTATTCAAGGCACATTTAAAAAAAAAAAAAAAAATCATCACATTTACCTATTTGTAAGTTCAGTAGATGGTAATCATAGTCTGAAGCCTCCAACAGATTACCTGAGGGAAAGAGATGATTGTAAACACTAACTGATGTCCAAGTTATTTCTTTAGGTGGATCTGATTAATGTTCTGAGTGTGGTAGCAAAAAATTTGCTTTCAAATTTTCAAGAGAAATGACAGCAGAAAATGAAAGGACAAGGAAAGACTTATTACAAATAAATGAAGACAGGTTCATGTGATTGACATTAGTCTGTTTAGATGAAGGAATACTCTACCCTTCTGTTCTTCCTTGTAAGGATGACTCAAAGTATTTAAGTTTTTTTGTGGAAAGGCAACCTTTTTCTTCACAAAGGTCAAGACACTTCATTAAGATAACTTTAATAAAAATTAGTTGATTAGGACAAAGAAAGAATATTGTTAATTCCTTTCTAGGGATAACTACACACTAATAAATGAGAATTAAGACAAAACCCTGATCTGTTATCCACTAATTAGTCAAGTTCTAGTACCACACACACTGCAACTCTAGGGCAGTAACTTGCTTTGTTCAACATCACATTTTCTCACCATTACTTTTGAATAGGAAATCAAACGCTCCCTTAACACACGAAGAAGTGTCTTCTTGATATATCCAGGCTTACACTCTGCACAAAAAGGGCTCACAATTTTAACAGCTTTAATGCCAAAACTATTCGTATCTTATTGAACACACAGAATGTCTTTGGTGTTCCTCACACTCCCTGGGGAGTTTGCAGGAACTCAGTTATAACTAATAAGGAATTTATTTCCATTAAGTATAACAACTTTTATTCTCCCCAAAAGCAAAAGCACTGTACCTAATAAATGTAAAGTTATACAAGGAAAGATAGTGAGGACTTCAATAAAATAAAACTAGCTGTAATAAACCAGAGTAATTTTTAACTAGTAAAGATCTCCAGTGTACAGTGCTACAGTGCCTACAGACCAGGCAGGAAAGAATCCAGCTGAAAATACAGAAAGAAGAATATCTTCTACTGACTAGGACTAACTGTGCTAGCGATGAAGTGAGTATCAAAACATACTCTACTGTTTGTATCTTACTCAAAAGATCTGAATACCCACTTTTATATCAGGTCTGCATACAAAGTGATTGAATTCTTCAATCCGTAGTAATCATCAGTATTCATCATCATGTATCAGGAAAATAGACAGATTTTCCTTGCCTACTGTACTCTGCAGCATATGGGAACTTTGTGCTGTTAACCCTCCTCTGCTTGATCTCCGCTCATTTATTGTTGGTTGACGGATTTTTTCAGATCAGCTAGAGAACATGAAAAAAGTTGACCAGCAGCTACTTTGTGTAAGAAGGCAGAAGCAAGCTCACAAGCAACAGGGAGGAATGAGCCATTTTTTTCCTTTTTGAAACAAAGTTATTTGTACCAGCTTTCATACTTTGCTCCTTTGAAATTCTAGTCATCAGCCAAATTCTTTATTAGAATTGTATGGCAACAACGTAAGAACTGTTTGAAAGAAAAGCCAGCTAAAGGAAGACAAGTGAAAAACAAAGGGAGAGTCATCATTGCTGGAAAGAAAGGGCCAGATATTGGTCATGAGAAGGAACCGAAGTATGTGATACATACCACTGACTGAAACTTAGCTCCTTAACTCACATAGTTTTGGCTTAGGCCCAAACCTATGTGGTTTCTTCTTATTTAAAGATGGGACTATGTAAAAAAAATTGAAAGATTACAGGAAAAAAAAACAAGTGAAGCCCCATGATTTTGTATGATACTTCAAGAGCAGGCAGTAAAGCTACAAAACACCGCAGTATAATATTGAGCCATGCTTCCATTATTAATAACAAAATAATCATACGCAACCTTCTATGAGATTGGCAACTAAAAAAAAAGGAAAAGATAAAGCTAGCCAACAAATAGCCAATATACATACAGTCAACATAAACCTAGGTTTGTGACATCTTTCAGTCTACTACTTCAAGCAAAGCATCCCGCGTTGCGCTATCAGTATTCTGTTGCAGGTTGCTCCAGTACCATTGAAAGCACTGCAACCTCCTGTGGGGATGCCCTGGAAAACAGCATGCACACCTCAGGAGGCAAGTTCAGTGCCTAACATCTTAATTAAGCAGAACAGCTTCCAGTATTCATCATTTAGCACACACACAAAAAAAGGCAGGATTCAACATAAGGAAATCTCACTACTTAATTTACTAATCTAGCCCTTTGCATGTATATAGCCTTCTTAGGCTATGAATCTTGAAGAGGTTAAAGTATTAAAAATTAAGCCTTGAATATGAATATCCTAAAAGTTATGCATGAAATCTATAGCACAGCAAGTTTAAGTTACTTGCTGAGGGCCATAGATCAAACTGTAGTTTGTTTTTCCATTGCTTGCTTTGAACTACCAAGCAGCTAACCATAAGAGTATAGAGTATAAATCATTGATCATTATTTAATATTTTGTACATTTATAATCCATATGTTATTACACTACTCTTTCTTTAAATGCCGCAGCTATTCACTGTTACTTCTACTCCCGAAGCTTTAGAACACCTTAGTCTCTCTCACTGTTTGATAATTATTTTTAACCTAAAAAGGATTTCATCCTGTAATATGTTTTCCTCTGTCAGTTCTTCCACCGCAGTGTCATAATATTGCTTTGGAGCAGACTGCTCTTATAGTAAAATGTTGTAGACGGTACTGAGATAAAATGAAAGCCAAATTCATCCCATTGTCATAATCTTAATAAGTCAACACATTTAAGAAGCCATATCTTTTAGCATTGCTATTGCAGTGAGAAGATGGTTGGCAATCTGGAAAACTGTCATGATGGGTCTTCAAATGCAAGAACCAAATGCAGAGCCAAATGCAAATTTATTTCACATACTGTTATTATAATTCAGTATAGCATTTGTCATTTACGTGCTGTTTTAAAAATACCTCCTTTCGTATCAGAACGGATTCTTGTGTAAGCCAGACTGTATGCTACTGATCATTTCCGTTTATTTAGAAAATTGCAAATTCATTTTCCTACTTGGAAATTTTTATCATGCAGATGGAGAAAAGAGGGGGGAAAAAAGCTATGACTTAAGTGACTCATTATGTATTCCCGCAAGTAGTGCCTCCTGCAAGTGAACTGCTTGTAGATACAGTATACACTGAAGTTTGCCATGCAAGCCTTTTGGCAAATTCTTAACAAATCTGAAGAAAAGAGGATTCATTCTATAAACTTTCTTAAATAGAAAGTGTACTACATTTATTTGCACCAAGTAACGTGGGTACATTAGTAAAAAGTCTTTCAGAAAAAATGCTCAATTTTTTGATATATACTTCTGAGTGTTTTCCAAGACATGGAAGTTCAGGTTTTAGAACCCAGCCTATGAACCTGGTGAGCATTGCTATGTCTTGAAGTACCATTTTGCTCTCATAAAATAGTTCCTAGGACGTGCCAACAGGTGGAAGTTTTTATTTCTTGATGCTAAACTATCTTGCTACAGCATGAATGATATTATCTTTCTATTTGAAGGAAGTATAGGGTGAAATCCACAAGAATCAACAGCAACCACTACAAAACTGAAAGATCCACAATGTCTATAGGTCAGGTATTGAGGCAGACATGGAGCACACTAGCTAGTAACCACACAGTATTTTCTGCAACCAGAATTAAGTTAATTAAGTTAATTCCATTATAATCAGCTCTAACTGTAAGCCAAATTATTGTAAATGCTGCATCACTTTTCACTTACAACAGCACTGATGCATTTAGGTCCCCTGCTGTAATACAATAATAAAAATACTTTAAGGAAAAAAATAATTTAAAGAGTTGGTATAGCAACCTAAGCACTTGGGCAGTAGCATTCACTTTCTAAACCCCTGTTAAATAATTGAATGAAAAACTGCCAACTGGAAAACTTTCTTCTCTCCTGTTGTGTTATGTAAAGTAGGACATAGGACATGTAAAGAGAGTTGTATGCATTTCCAAAACACCAGAGAGAGAAATATCCAAAACTCAAGCTGAGAACAAAACAAACAGCATAAGGAACAGTCTGTTACGCTATAAAAAGTGGGATTTCCAGAGAGAAACACTATTCATCAGGCTTGTGCATCCTTAACGCTACTACTGATGAGAAAACTGGTAGAAATGAGCCTCATGCAATGACACAAACTTTTCTCCAGTATTCTCATAGAAGAGATGTACTGGGTTTGCGTGGGAAGGTTTCGGTAGTGGAGGGCAGTACAAGGGTGGCTTCTGTGAGGAGCTGCTAGAACCTTCCCCTAGGTCCGTTAGAGCCAATGCCAGCCGGCTCCAAGACAGACCCGCAGCTGGCCAAGGCTTAGCGATGGTGGTAGCACCTATGTGATAACACCGGGGGGGGGGGGGGGGGGGGCACAGAGAGCAGCTTTGCTGGGTGGGTACCTGGCATCCAGCCAGGGCCAACCCACCACAAGAAGTAAGCATACAGCAACCACCGGGGCATAAAGGAGGGTAAAAAGCAGAGTTGCGAACCTGAAAAGTAAAACTGGAAGTTAACAGCCTGTGACACAATACTTCCAGCACTAATTCAAGTGCAAGCTTAGAGACACAGCAAACAACTTTGCTCCAGAAGCTTTTTCACCTCTGCAGTGCGTGTAGGCAGGCATATTCCCCATCCTCTCTGCAGGAGTATATAAGCAGCAAGTACTGTCTTCAGATTTCAATTAAAGATGAAGTGTTTACACTTGTTGTTTTCCTTGCCGGGAGCCCTTTTTTCCCTCTTCACAAGTTCTTCTGAAAAGCACTTACTTTATTTTTCTTTTACATATATTATAAACCTTCTCAGCTGGTGAGAAGGAGAAACTTCATTCCTTCCCTGATTACAGGGAACTTCTGCTTACCACAGCTTTAATTCCCTATGCTGTCCACTGCCTAAATCCATATGCCCTTTTCTCTCACCTCCACCCACTTCATTTGTATTTTTCCCCTCTTCCCCTAGGCAGTGAGAGTGAGAGAGTGAATTTTTTTCATTTTTTTCCTTTAAAGCAAAACCAAGTTATTAACACATATTTCACTACTCAGCTGGACCTCCTAATAAGCTAGTTACTGCTTAGAGCCAGGCTAATCAGGAGGGGAGTCAGGATGTCCAGGAGAGAACCAACACAAGAATGAAAAACAGACTAAAAAGTGAGGCTGAAGCTAGGTGCTATGGTCAGGAAAGCAGATACACCAGCAGAGCTGCCTGAAGGAGGGCAAATGCCTAATCACTAACTCACCTAATCACTACAGACCAGGAGAAAGATTTGGCATTAACAAGCTCGGTACTATTAATTTACAATTTTGTAGTAGAAAAGGATTTATTTTTTTAAAAAACAAACTCAGAGAAGTTTGGCTTGTTTGTAACCACAGACAGTTGTTTAACATGCAGTCCAGCACCTTTTAATATCGTATGGCCTTAAATTTTAAATGTGTTTGCAGCTGCTTCATTTTTTCTGACCAACACTGCTCTAGCTGAAGTGCTCAAGCTAAAACATTTGAGTTTCTTCTCTGTAGTCTTGATAGCAGCACAGACACACCTCACCTTAAGGAGATGAACACCCTTACTCTGGGAACAAGCAAGCTCAAAAAGTCAGAGCCTAAGGAAAAAGCACCCAGACAGGGGGTGCGAGGAAAACAGAGTGAGCCAAACCAACACCACAAACACATCAGGCAGAGGAAATGCATGCAGCCACTAGCACAAGGGTGAAGCACATGAGGGCTGGAGTGCAATCAGCCAGAGACAGAAAATACATACCTAGTATTTCCAATAATTTTGCAAAAAGCCCAAAATTTCCAAAAAACTACAGGTCTTGCATTGTGACAGTAATATGTAAGACAACAAAGCTTCATATAGCAGGAATAAGAAATAGATTGTGAAAGACCATGCATGCACACCCATAGTAACAGTATGCTGTTGCAGTTCCTTAATATCTATGACAAATAGCTCCTCAAAAGCATTTTGTAGCAGTCCACTAACTATCTTTGAGATCTGTGCAAAGGGCATGAAGAGCTGTGATTTCTCTGGCATGCAAGCACTAGAAAGCCCTTGTTTTGTGGGAAATGCATTTCAGCCAAAATTATATTTCTTAGATTTTCTTCTGAATTGTGTAACCTTAAATTTCATCTAGCTGAGTACCTTTTCCAACATCTTTCATGTGTTCTCAAAAAAAGAACTCCTAAAACCACTGTGAATATTTCAGATATTTCTCTATATTCTTTGGGTGAATTTTATTAGGGCCTTTCTCTTTTTATCTCTATATTCTAGACAGTTGTTAGCTATATATTCCTGGTGCTAATTGTCTTATTATGTGATCTCAGTTAAGCTTTTTAATGAAGAAATACACAAAATGTCATCAGCGAGTCCTTTCCTTTGGCATTGTCTGCTGTGTTATTTTCCCTCAAGTAACATACTCCCCCAAATACCGTATTTGTCATTCCCAGTCGTAACAGTTGTAATTTTTGCAGCGTATAGTATTTAGAAATATTTCTGAGGTCAAAGAGAATTTGAATGACTCTTAAATGTACATTAGTATCACCTAGTCAAGGGAGTGATTCCATAAATAAATAAGATTCTACTCTTTTGTATCTATAAGCAAAAAGGGGTAAAAGAAAATTTGTTATCATTTTTCCTCCATTTCTTTATCTGTGCGTAAAGGCATATGGAGCTCAGTGTGATATACCTCCTATACAGCTTTAAAGCAATGAAGAAGCCTTAAGTTTACCATGCATTTGTTGCTCTTTTGCTTCATGAGCTGCTAATCTTGATAGCAAACCATCATCCCAGCTCTTGTCTAGCTGCTGTCTCTAGTGTGCCTCCATAGCAGCTAGGCCATCTCAAACTTTCTACTCAGAAGAGGTGGAGAGCAGCTCTGGAGATTTGTATATCAACTCTGCCTATTTCCAGTAGGAGCCATCAAAATATTTCTGCTGCTTGAAATAATAAGTCAAGGGTAGTCATTTGGCTACAGGCAAAGGGTTGAATGAAGGAGGAACAACCAAACTCATGAAAACGAGAAAAAAGGAATACTGTAAACCCCACTATTTCCTAGGCATTCCCATCACTAGGAAATTGCCCTCGAAACCTGTTTTAAAGTGATGGTGAAAACAAAGAGCTAGAAACAGAGATTTTTCTTATGAAGAAAGGACAGTGATGTTTTTTCCCTTCTCTTGCTATTTGTTGTAGGCAAGCCACAGATAGCCAGAAATAATGCTTTCAGAAGCAACTCTCAATTGTGAATGCATCAGTTTTGGATTGTACCATGTCAAGCTTATCATATTTCATTCTAGATCTTTCTCCCAAACCAGAGATTTCTATGTGTTGCGGTCAGTTAATCTCTTACATCACTGCCATTTACTGAAATAACTACTGTATCCTTTAGAGAGCGAATCCTGCTGGACTACATGGTTTTATAGGAAGGGTCATTCCTTCCCCATCCTACAGGAGATAACAGTTCCTCTTCCTTCTCTCCCTGACTCGCAAGCTTATCTTACACCTCTAGGAGCACTTGAAGGCAGCAGAAGTTTTTTTGCTGGTTTTCTACACAGTAACTGACAGAATGAACATGCTAAATCTTTTATACCATTATCAGACATAGAAAAGAACAGTGGAGTCAGATATTACTTTGCTATGTTAGAAGTACAGAATACAGTTAATACGTGTGAATTATTTTCATTGGTTTGTCTCTCAAATTTGAGCATGTCTTCATGGCCTGCATAAATATGGAAGGAAAAAGCACTTTTATAGTGTTATAGCACTTTTATGTAGTGTTACTACATAAATCGGTCAAGAGTTAAGCCACTGATATCATATGGTCTTTCTTCTTTCTGCACATTACATTGTATAATCTCAAATTTGTGTTAGAAATGTCAGTATTGGAAATATCACTGAGGTATCTGGAGGTAGAACATGCTGAAGAAAGAAGAAAAAGACAACAATCTTAGCTTATCTTGCAAAACAGAACAGGATAAATTGCCAAGTAGAAAATATACTGTTATTTGATAGCTAATGAAAGTACAGCATAAATGACCACACCTAACTAATTTGAAGTAACTGCACTATGCACAGAGGCATAAGGGAACATGTTTGCAAACGCTACTAAAGGTCTCTCAGTTTGGTTGCAGCTATTGCATTTAATTCAGATTCTCTGGCAGCCAGACTGATCTGATCTTTCAATACCTGATAGAGAATAAACATATTAATGAAATAGGATCATCTTAGAACTGGCTGCATGCCTACAGGGAGTCACAGAGAGGGTCACCCATACTGGGAGCAGCACAGGAATGAGGCTGTAGATAAAAGTAGTTTCAGTAAAGCAAAAACCAGAGCATTGAAGACAGCAGAAAATAAATTATGGGAATTATATGGGGCAGAAGACAAAGTTGTCCAAGGCTCAGTGGAAAAACACAATTCACAGAGGATCCAAAAAGAAATGTGTTGCTGAGAATGATATATGCACAAGTTGCTATTAACCTCTGTATTATGTCAAAATGGAAAAGAGTGTCCAGGTATCAGCACGTGGCACACAAGACATACTTTTTGTTTCTTTCCTTACTCCCCCACCTTTCCTTCCTCAAAAACCCCAATATGTATTCATTAATGTTTTGCAAAAGAAAAGCAGACAAGCATGACAGGATACATTTTTTCTAGTGATCGAATTCAAAAGCCTTTCAATATCCAAAAATTAAATATGCACAATAAAAAAGCATTACCATTGATTAAACTGGAAAGATAAGTGGAATCAATAACATCCATTAAAGGTCCAGGTTATACTATGGAAAGCCGTTCAGGACACAGATCTAGTACTTATGCATGAAAATCCAATTGATACAGTAGGCTATAATCATTCCAAAGAACCTATTATGGCCCATCATGTAAATGGTTACACATAATGACACAGCCATTATGGTCTGTAGGGCTCTGGATCAGTGAATTAAAATTTCTCTAGGTAGAACAGACTGAGCAAATAGGCTCAAAGGAGCTGTTACAATAAATTCTGTCAAGACCTATCTTAGTAACTCCCAATTATACATTAACCCGTTAACACAAGTTGAATTGTTAAATTTTGGAAAAATGTAGTTACCTACAGCACAAAAGCCACCATTAAGAGTCAGTATTCTTGAATATGTACCATATATCACTGTCCTTTACAGTTTCAAATTTCATTTTTATTTAAAATTATCATATCTATAAATAGGTTAAAATGCTATATAAATCTTGGAATAAATCAACTAAATGAAAGAAAAAGGTTCCTAATACAAAGTAACTAAAGAGTAACTGAAACGTTTGATACTGCATTTCTAGGAGAGTGGCCACCTTAAGGAAGGGCAAGAAACACACTTGTACTCGGTAGTGAAAAAAAGGCAGGTCCACAGCAACTAAGCAATTACGCCGAACCTACCATCCAAGTCTAGTTCTCTTTTTCAAGCCTTGAAGGAAAGGGGAATTTGGTTGGGGGGAATGAACAGCATACATTGTTCAAGAGCATAAACAGTGGCAGAGAAGGGCTTCAAATAATTAAGACAGTTACAAGGATATGCTTCAAGATGCATCTCAAGTGTAAGGTTCTTTTGCGTGTGCTAGTTATATTTGAAGTCTTATAGAGGCCTGATGAGAAACCTCTCACTGTTAGGGCCTGATTCAGGTGGTTTGCTTACAGCACCCAGCTGAGCTGACAAAATTCCTCTGAAGCGTGTGGTCCTAATGAGATAGTGGCCCTAGGATATCTAAGCCAACTGCACAAACTCCCCAGGCAATTAATGAAGAGTGAGGTAAATGCTCTCAAGGAATTCAAGGAAGAAGGTTATAGTCATCGTGATATATAGATGATGTAATCACTATATCAGGTACCTATGCATGAAATTCTGCCTGTGCCCTTATTTGAATATCTCACTGTGACATCACCTTCCGATTAGAATGAAGCACATTGCCATAGCACAGCGCTTGACCCAACAGTCAGAGCTTGTGTCTTTTTGGAGTCCTGTTGCTGTAGTGTGCAGAGAAGCTGAAAGTATCAATGAACTTTCTTCCAAGTATGTGACAGTGGGATGGATGAAAATGGGCATCCCTGTTCGATCTGGCCATGCAGTTCCAACTGCTGTTACCTGACTTGCCACAGCAGAAAGGAAGAATGCTGCTTGTGTTGGCGCTTCTTGTTTACCAGTGAGCAGAACTGCAGCTGTTTCCCATGTCCATACGAAGAAGAAAAACCTTGCCAGTGCTGCCACTGCTCATGTGCAGAGCATGCAAATTGCTGGTGGTGCTGCTGCTCTTGTTCAAATTACCCAGGCTGCAAATCCTGCTGCTGCGGTGGAGAGAATTCAGCTTGTCAGTATTATGAAAGCAAGTGCTGCAGAAGCTCTGTCGATGAACCACATCATTCAATAACACCAGGAACTGTTCAGTAAGTGGACTTAAGGGCTCTTAATTTCTTGGGGTTTTGTTTTTCTAATTTACATTATGTCTTAATGGATTTGTTGCATTTAGGAACATATGATCTTTTGGCTCGTCGAAGCTACTTCAAATAACCACAGGGTATCATTCTTCGGAGAAACAGAAAAAGTAGCTTTATCTTGATACTAGTGAAATCTTATGCTCATTACTCTAACCGGGGCAAAAACCACTCCAGAACATGACTGCAGTTGCAATTAGGACCACACAATTTCCAGACAAAATCCATTAATGACTAACATATGCTTAAGCATTCTCAGGGTAAAAAACTACATAGCAACAAGAAGGAAGATGTACAGAGAACCTTAAGACAAGGAGGAAATCAGGAATGTGTTTGTAGCAAGAGTGGTGCAGGCAAGGATACAGGGAAAACTGGAATAAAACAAGGAGCAGTAAAACTGCTGTTAACTGGAAGTGGAAGGAAACAATTATATTCAGAATATACAAACACAAAAAAGAGACAAATTACAAAGGCTCAAGCAACGCTGCACGGAGAATGGAAAGAAGGCATAGTAACAGTCTTAATAGATAAAATAGGGAATCAGAAGGGAAGGGGCTGCTTCTGCTGCTACAAAAATGCTACACTAAAGAGCGCTCGCAAAAATGTTAAGGGGCAGGGGGCAAGGGGAAGGGAGAAATGAAGTTATCACAACAACTCCAGACTAGTATAGTACCAAACTGAGAGGAACTGACAGGACCTCCAGAAATGCACAGTTAATTCCTACCTAGGTAAACTTTAAAAGCAGAAGGAATCCTCACAGCAACAGAAGATTCAATCCTTTTTGGTTTATTAGGGTTTTTAAATTGTTGTTTAGAATGACAGAAAAAGCAGGTATTATGGTTGAACATTTGGGAAGAGAAGGTGGGAAGGAAAGCACTAACAACATGGATGCTAAAGTGAAGCACAGCAGAGGCCAGACCGTAGAGGCCTAGCACCAGATGTCCATTTTGAATAATGATGCTCGTGTCAAGGCTATGGAAAATATTGAAGGAGGCATTATAAAATTAATATTATATCTTTTAAAGGATAATGTCCACAGGCTAAGATGCAGATTACAACTATCAAGATTTGACGAGAACAGGGATTAGCAGATACCGAAAATCAGTCCTCTTCTAAACTAAAACAGAATAATAAAAAAAGAAATCCCTGTTTAAAAGTCTTTGCAATTAACATAGACAATCAGTGACAATAAGGCTGCTACTAACACTAAGAATAAATGTAATTAATTCTAGAAATCAGAAATAATTCAGAAGTGAGTGATTTCTTAAATGACTAAAAATTAGGATGCTCATATATAAATGTGTGTTATGTTAAGCAGGAATATTTCTTCAGTACTTTTTTGGAAATAGTAAAACACTTAGTTGTGCTACTTTCTTGAGGAAATATTCCTTTTTGAAAATGCAAAATAAAAACATTTAGACATGTATTGTTTTATGTATTCATTAAAAAGAAAATATTCTAAAACGAGTACCAAAGTTGTTGTAAAAGAAGGCATTTAATACCCTCTGAAACAAACTAATGGGTTTCATTTGAATTGCACAAAATGTTTTTCTTCACTCTAGCTATTTGTTGTTTACATTTTGAAAAATAATCAAACAAGGAGAGAAAATACAATTCATTTTGTACTAACCCAAACAGTATTCTTCTATTCGTTTGGCCACCAGCAATAACTCAACAAATGTATACTGACCTACAATGACTGAGATGTCTGCTTATTGTTATTGTTGACAACAGTATTCAAAATATAGTGAAATAACTATGAAAAGAAAATATGGATTCTTGATAGTACTAAGCCAATTGTTTAAATAAAGAATCCAGTCAGAATAAAAGGATGGTTGGTACGCAAAGCAGAACTGCTTATGTTATAATTTTGTGTCTTAGATGGTACTGTAATATTCAGATTTTTTTTTTTTTTTCAGTTCTCAGGATTATTTGTTGTTTTTTTTTTAACCAATATTATTTAGGTCAAAAGATGTCATGTCAAGATTTAGAACTAGGAATAATGCATCTGTCATTACACCAGAAAGGAACGCCTCCAGCCACGCTTTCCGTGACCAGCTTGCCTGTCCACTGTGTAAGCAATTGTTTCTCCAACCATTTATGCTGCCGTGCAATCACTGCATTTGTGAGAAGTGTATAACTAAAAGCAAGACCAAAGCTGAAGTAACTGAAAACTTTTATATTATCATATGCCCAGTGTGTAGCAAAGCACATTGCCTCCCCTACACAAATAAAATTCAGCTGAGGAAGAATTACCTCAGGGCAAAACTAGCCAAGAAATACATGCGCAGACATGGCTATCTGAGGTGGAGATTTGACCATAGTGAAAGACCAGTCTACTGTGAAACTTGCAGGGAGAGAAGAAGAGTGGCAACGAAAAGATGTAGAACATGTGGAATCAATTATTGTAATGAATGTCTGCATTTAAATCATAGAGAGAATGGTGCTCAAGACCACATTTTCACCAAAGCACATCAAGAAGATCATGAACAGTGGCGCTGCTTACTGCACAGCAACTCAAACCTCTCTGAATACTGTCTGGATGACCACGAACTGATCTGTGGGTTCTGCAAGAACTCACTGCACAGTGATCACAAGACTATTCCCTTGGCAGTCGCATGTTCAAGAGAGGCTGCTTCCCTTTTTGATACAATTGCAAAATTTAGAAAAGGTTTGTATTTCTGCTGCTTCTCACACTTCCCCACGCCTCCTCGGGAACGAAACTTGACCATATGGTTGACAAGCTGTATTAATTCTCTGCACAGCACAAGAGACAGAAAGGTGGTGTGTTCCCACTGTAGAAATACAAAAGGAACAAGCCTGTAATTGTGGCATCGTGAGCCAGACTCAACTATTAGAGAATGAAGGATCTGTATGTGGGATGGGAACAGAAATGTGCATCTAGGGAGGGGAACCTTCATTTCATAATGCAGGACCTAGCATGGAATAAACACCAACTGCAGCTGCAGAATAAAATGGTGAATATTTTTAATCAGAAATATATGCTTCAAGAGGAACTGCTTCTGCCCCTGCAGGCAAGTTATGAATTATCCCTCTTCAGTCAGTTTTATGCTTATGCCCATGCTGACTAAGAGGCAAAGTGGTCATGTTTTTCTGAGGTAACACAGCAATGTCACTCCTTTTAACTAAGACTTAATCTGTAGCAACTAAGGGGCTGAGCACAGACTGCAATTTTATGAATTTCTTTAGATTTTTATTTTTGCTTATAACTTCACAAATGTTGGGGACATAATGAAGTTGCATGGAAAATACCATTCAGAGAGGTAAAAGTGAACCATGCACAATGAGAAACAGCTGGAAGTATTAAATTCTCAATTTTGGAACAGTCTTAAATCTGAGAAAATAAGCGATGTAGATTATTTGTGCAGGATTTTGTGACATTGTTTCCTGATGTTAGCTGAATGCCACTGGAATTTACTATCAGCCTTTGGTATTTTTGACTCTCTTCCTTCACAGTTCACAATCTTTAGTGTCAGAAGAGTTAATCTCACCTTCACGTAACGGCCATCAGAAGAATGTACTACCAGCCACAGACATAATGTGCGCTATGCAGGCACATTTGCTGCCATTGTCTTAACTTCATACTGGCATAGAGAATTTTCAAAAACAATGTAGAGCTACAATAAATTAAGCTTCAGGATTTCCCATGTAATGAAGTAAAAATTATCAAACCCATTTTGGGGGAGATAAATTTGAGTGCGGAAATAATAATAAACTGGCAATTACTGTTGAATTTTATACACCCAAATGTGAACATTTTAACCCAAACAACTTTCTTCAGGTCTTACCAGCAGCAGAGAGGAGAAAAAAACCAGAATACTTATCCCTGTCCCACGTTCTACCAAACCTGAAGATTTGTTAAGCTAAAAATCTATCATTCTGCCTCTTGTAACCACTACATTTTAATATGAATTTGGAACTACTGACCTGATGCTTTCGGTTTTTTTCTTACAGTACGCCAAGGAGTTGATAATGATCTAATGGAAGTTATTCTGTTAAAAAATAATTTCAAGACCTATAAGGACACCAAAAGGAAGGAGATCAGAAATGGATTCTTAAAATTACATATGGTTCTTCATGAACAAGAAAAGGAGATGATGGAGTTGCTTGAAAACATTGAACTTAAAAAACAGAAAGAAATTTCAGAATACATAAACTATACATCCAGTCAGCTATCATATATGGATGGCCTTATTCAATACTCTAAAGAGGCTCTCAAGGAGGAAAGCCAAGTTGTGTTTCTGCAATCTGCACACTGCTTAGTGAAAGAAATAGAAAATGCAGTTCCTTTCATTTTCCAACCTAGTCCACATCTAAGAGAAGATCCCTTAAGAAAACTTCAACTCAACTTTGATGAGCTTTTCTCTGTTTTACAGGGACTTGTCCCAACCCTTAGTGGAATAAAGCAGTCAGAAAGTAAAGCAGAAAAATATCCCTATTCTTTTAACCCAGAGATAATGGTTCCAAGGCACATTTCAAGTACTTACGAATCCAAGCAAGCAACATTGTTCCGCAGCCCATCTTTAAATTCCTTGTTTGACTTAGGTGTGCTGTCTAAAGACACTGCCAGAAGACCAAGCTCTACACCTCCCCGTCATTCTACACAGAGTAATGAAGTGTGTGCATACCAGGAAACAGCTTGTGAAACTCCAAGAAAAGAAAGAAAACATCAGATTGTTAACTTTTCAAGTCCAGAACCTACAGACAATGAATCAGTCCCAGGACCTGTTGTTATATACCAGACTGTTGTTCACTCAAGATCTGCCAAAGTAAGACATTAATAAATTCTAAATATATACAAGAGACTATCATATTTTCAGGCTGTTATAGAATTTGAACCCATAAAAGTCTGAATAAATAAGACTACAATTTCAGGTCAAATACATTAGTTGTAGGAGACAATGCATTTCAAACTCACCTTTTGAGGTTAAACTGAACCATAAATTGAATCATATCACATTCCTACTGTAGTCAATAGGGTTGTTATATTATTACATATGCGATATAAATATGTTATATGAAAGGTCCAATGCAGAAAGAAATGGATGTACCATGTTTGTATTTAAATATCTGTACATCAGATCCAATAATTCGATCCTTGTCTTGGCCTTCAATGTGACGACATCATATCCGTGAAATTTTCCTCATTACGTATTTCACAGATGCTAACAAGATCAGGATACCAGTTGCATAAGATCCAAAGCGCATGTTGCAAAGTGATGACTACTTTCAGCCTGCATTACTTTTAGTGTGTTAGAGGAGAGTACTATGAAAGTCCCAGGAAGAAGCTTAGCATTTTCCAAGTAAAACCACAAACTTCCTATCTTCCACATATATTTCATGCTATGGTTGCAATGTCAGCTGCACTGGCATTTCAAAATTAAGATCTGCCAAACAGAGGCCTTCCAAAAAAGCAAAAATGAGAATGAGCAAAAATAAAGAGTACTTAATTGTGTACTACAGATTTTTTTCTCTTCACAGATTTACTGGACTTGTCCTACAGAAGAAGTGGATTTCTTTGAGGTAGAGTTTTATGAAGTTGCTGGTATTGGTCCTGATAACATTGTCCAGACACAACTAGCTGGCCAGCTAAGCAAAATACAGCAGCAGAACCTTGAGATACATAATCTGGATCCAAATACAGAATATCTTTTTAAAGTCCGTGCTGTCAATGCAAGTGGGCGAGGAGAATGGAGTGAGATCTGTAAGGTATTGTAGATTCTTTCTATGCTTCATAAAGTTGCCTTAACTTTCTCGCCTCCACAATTGTATTTACCCCATGTATTTATGAGGAAGACTGCTTAAATGGAATATTGCTCTTCACTTACCTAGATAAGTGATACTAATAGTTACAGTGGATTTCTCCGTACCTTGTTCTTTCTAGCTCAGTTTGCAACTGCTTGACCTATGTAGAATATTTCTCATTTTTTCTAGCAGGGATGCTTTGTCACGATTACATCAGGAAAGTCATTGTAATTCATTTTACTTCAGTACTGAGAATGCCTTTGCACTAATCCATCTGAACACACAGAGTAAGAGTATGGAAGAGTCAGATCCAAAGGTTTTCATGCTAGAACAAGGTGGCAATCATTAACAGAGAGAAAACAAAGATAAAATTAAGAATATTCTTAATTTTTCTTCTCAGAATTGTTCTTTCTGCACACAGCACAGTCATACTCATACTCCAGAGAAACACAAACTCACTTAACATCTGCTGTAATTTACGGAAGAGTTTCATGGCAAATGAAAGTGAGACATCATATATGACAGACTTTTATAAATCTTCTTAAAAAATAACTACCTCTGTTCCTTTTGCATAATATCAGACTATTTTACCAGTTACACTACACAGAAAGCTTGGAAGAACTTTTTTTAAAAGAAAATACGGCATTGGATTTTAAGTAGGGGATTTAGTCAGAGCAATATCATTCTTCATGTGTAACAGTTTCTAAGTCTATGAGGGAATGTAACTGGGGTGGCTAGGCACCAAGCTATGAAGAGGAGGGGGGTGACAGAAAGTTTTGTTAGCAGCTACTACCTCAATCTTTGAACTAAAGCTGATGCCATGCCAGTGGTACCCTGAAATATGAAATCCCACAAAAGAGGTTATTCGGCCATAGGCTGTTATTTAACATTACAAGCAGATTTCCCAAGTCTGTGTGCAGCCCTCATAAGCAGAACAGAAAACTGTAGTCTCTGTGCTTTTAGGATTGAGGGAACTTCTCTCTCATGCCCAGTAGCGTGACTGTTGGCTTACAACTGAATTGCAGTTTCCTCAATTTCAGCCATTTGTCAATGTGTGAAACACCATGGAAGTACCACTATATCCTTGTTACATGATTGTAGAAGCTGTTACAGATGGCATGACCTCTTTGCATAAGAAGAGTCCAATACAGTTGACTAAATATAGGCTCCTAAAGCCTCAGGAAGTGCCCAAAGGTATCTAACATACCTGCACAGGGCTGACAGATGACATCAGACTTGGAAGATGCACTTCTAGAGCAGAAACTAGGAAGAAGGCAGGTTACCCTCGAACATCTAAACAGGCAAAAGGTGTTCATGATTTTGGCACCTGGATCCTTATTTAAAAGTCAGTTGAAGGAATTACACTGCACTGCACTGCCCTGAGTAAGGTAATGAACAATATAGGGGATATTTTTGAGTAAGTGTTGAGGTTGTGGAAGATCCTGGATGAATGACAGAAACTGAAGACTGCCTTGTCATCCAAACTGTTGTATTAAATAGCTCTGGCAAACCATGCAAAACTGTGCCACAAGACAACTGACAAGGAATCCTCTACGAATGAAATTCAGTGCCGCCTGGAGACTTTCAACAGAGTAGGCAAAAATATGTTGCACCAGAGATAAAAGGTTTGTCTGCATCTACCATAGAAGAAGGAATGAGAAACACAAAGGATGCAGTTAGAAAACCAGGAAGGGAAAATACTGGAATTCTGCAATCCTTCCTCTAGTTGCTGCCAGTACTATCACTCTTGGAAGAGGTGCTTCCCCACCACTTCTCAATGACAGTGGCAGCCTGCAGCTGTTCACAGTGGCCTGCCACAAATGCCAATAGACTTTGTGTTCCTTAACTTGTCTCTTGAGACTGTCAACCACAGAAACAGTGACGATTCTAATGATGGTTTTGTTGCTTTTTAACTTTTTATCACACACAATTAAACCTTTGGAAGGGAAAGCCAAATGCACAATGACTTTTAATAGGATGTGAACTTCTAAATCCTGTGGTCGTATCTGAAACTCTTTCCCTAACTGACTAGCTGCCAGAACCTAATGGCTATATGGCTAATACTATATTAATCACTGTAATGTTTGCCACCAGACAATTGCTTGCCTTCAATGTAGTTTTTTTGGAAGAGCTCTATTTCTGTTTTTCCTCCAAAATAAGTACTTAGACTTTCCAAAGTTTAACAGAGATAAGACAGTTTGACTGCTTTGAAAATACTACTGTAAGTGGTAAGTTCTTTTGCAAACAGACACTAATTAAATCCTATCCCCAAAATAATAAATACATGCACTTCTTCTGTACTTTAATACAGTCTTGTTTTCTACTTCCAGATAATCACTTCAGATGAATATGGGAAAATCAAAGACAGGTGGGAGAAGCAGAAGAGTGTTCCGGGTGCTCTGCATACACCAAATAGATAAACAAGGAATGAAATCAGGCATTCTTTTTTTTTTTTTCCTGAAGAACTGGAAAATGTGTATGCTTTCTTATGCAATAGCCCATTTTCCACTGAAGTTAGCAGCCAGAGATCTAACAGTGAGCTCTTCAGACTCTTATTGCTTTCTGGCAAATAATAATAAAAAACCTTTGCCTTTTCATTATCTTTTCTTTTTCCAGATGTAGCACCAAGACCTAAGGAAAATGCTATGCCATGCATAAAAATATAGTATAAAACCCATTATACTTGAGGGACCTTTGCAGCTTCAAAGGAAATGACATATTTGCCTTGTAAGTTAACATTTTGATTACTATTCCCTATGAGACCATTCAATATCAGTTCATAAATAGCTGCAAGAACCTGTATCACACTTTGCATACTTTTAAAGCACAGAATAAGTTACTCTGTACATAACACACTTTTGGTCTCAGGCTCACTCAGCTGCAGTACAATGTGCATATGCTCATAGAAGGACATCAGCGACAGGCAGGACAAGAAGCACAAGAATGAAAGCAGATGAAATTATATCTCGTTATAAGCTGGTTAGGTTTACTTGACTGTTTGTGAAGGTCACCTATGTGAGCTGCAGAGTATCATTTTGTTAAAAGTAGCTGGAAGTAAAATCAAGAGAGGTCACAGCAGCTCTGATCCACTGAACAGGAGTTACTAGATCCACAGCAAGTCACTGTGTTGAAATAATCACAAGTAATAACTACTGTCTTTCTCTGTGCAGGGATGATCATGCATCATCGTTTCTTTCACTTCAGCCATACCAACCAGGTATTGTGCATCTACCTAGTCATCTATATTTTTACACACACACACGTACTTATACATCTCTCTCCATATATGCTTGCACATATACACACACATATATGTATTTAAACACATTTACAATTCCTTTTGCCCCAGTCCTATCAAGTAGGTCATTTATATGGGAATGAAAATAGGATCAGGGGCACTACTATCTGTTTTAAATGACTTCCATGCATTTGTATGTTTGTATCTTACCTTCAGCACAAAATAAATCCATTTATGGAAAATCATGTATTATGAATACTGCCCATTAAGGGCTACCTTCCTTAAGGCAAACAATAACACTTACATGCATTTATTATTAATATATCATTTTTCCATTACACCATTTCTGAAGCTCTGGTTTAGCTTCACATAGTTGCTGCAAGGTAGTAATATTCTAGTCACTTTATGGATGGCTAATGTGATAAAAGAACAGTCCGAACAAAAAGGCAACAAAGCCAAAATCTGAAATCTGAGATCACCTAGTTATCTATCTTGTGCTAGCCAGTGAGCTATTAGTGATGCTTCAGTTAATATGTATGCTCCTGCCAGGATCTCTGTGCTATCTTTCCTCAACAATGTACTTTTCTCTTGATGAAGTCTCTAGACAGGAATAAAGGCTATTAAAAGAGGTTTGCAGTTTCAAATCTACTGAACAGTTACAGCAATGTCTGATTTTGAGAAGCTTATTTTGAAATGTTTAAAAGGGGCCTCATCATTGCACATGAAAAGCAAATGCAATCTAAAACTTCTGCTAGATTTTTGCAGAAATCTGCATGTCTGAACTCTCCAGACAGTAAAGCTCAATTATTCCTTCAATACTCATGGCTTTTTACACCCCTTCTCCAGACAACAACATTTTACACCTATTTCAAGGACGTGTGAGTTTTTGCCAATGGTCTATAGATCCCCAGAAGCTCACCTATCTGGTATGCCGTTTAGTATATTTCTCTATAGGTGGATAAGACTGCAATTTGGATCAACTGTATAAAATCCCTTTGCACCTCCTGGCTATCCATTGATAAAAGCAGCCTTCTGTACCAGCAGCTCTTAAGAGATGCAATTTGCAGTACACAGTTCTGTGCAACAGCCAAGCAAAGCTCCAATTCCCTTTCCATGTAAACAGTGGGTCAAATCAGACTAAGAGATCAGTATCAGTCCAACTCTGCAAGCTTTAAGATTTTTATTAGTTATTGTGGGGCTGCTGGAAGCCTATGTTTCTTTTCAAACAAATTACCTTTCAAACACCTCTATCTCAGCTCGCTTTGCCTTTTTCACCAGGGTTGCCTCTTTATTTTCATGGGAGAAAAAAAAAATGTTAAGTTCTTTACATACAGTTCAGCGCCTCCCTGTTGTGAGCACTGCCAAATCCCTTGGTGACTGAATGTCTACAGCTCAATTTACTGCACTCCTCCTTTCAATAAGCAGGAAAGGCAAAGAATGGAACAATTTTCCTTATCTACTGCTTGGTCCTCAGTTGCAGCAATTGGGTGGGGAGGCAGCACCATCTCTCACCCTGTGCAAACGTTTTTCAGTTGCATGCCCTGAAATTCAAATTTTGAGATGTTTATAAATAAATAAAAACCTGTATTTAATGCAGTGTGATATTTGCATAATTACTTTTCAAGGTAATGACTGTACCAGAAGCCAAAACACAGAAGGTTGAATATCTTTTGAGCAGCCTTTGCCAGCAAATAAACACAGAACTCCTGAAAGCATCAAATTGCAGAGCAGCTTAGAACCAGCATAATTTATTTAGGGAACAATAAGCATCTATTTGTGCTGGGCAGGTGGCCAAGGTGAACAAATGAAAGACGTATATGTAATTGAATATTAGATGAGCCATCATTTCATTTCACCACCATTTGTCTCTTGGAATATCTGCAACCAACTCTGCTGAACAAAACATCACAAAATAAAGGTGGCTATCAAACTGCCTCCTCCAAAGCCAAGCAAACAGCTGAGCTGAAGCAAATAATGGCAATTTGAAAGAAAATAATTCTGAGATGGTAGCCACCCACTTTGTTAAGTCGATGAAATCAAGACCAGCATCAGTCTAACGTACAGAAATCTAGTCAGTGGCATCTCCGTCTTCCTGGATGAATGGTAGGTTACCTGGCAGGTAGCAGATAAGTCAGTGATGCAGCTGGCTAACCAGTATTGACACAAATCAACAAACCAACGCACCCTGCATAGCAATCCCTAGAGATAGAGAGTCATCAAATATTAAGTCAAGGCATTACAATGTTTATCATCCACTTGCTGCATAGCCTATCAGGAAGTAATTAGTATCAATATTATTCAAGGGTCTGCAGTATCTTCTTCAAGAATATTTCCAAGGCCCTTACAGAACTTTGGAGAATACTGGTCCACCTGTAAGACTTCATTTTTATACAAGAAGAGGTAATGGTCATTGAGGGCCTAAATGTTTAACTGACATTTCTGACTGAAAATATTCCCAATGTTTTGTAACGTAGCTACTGTTCATAAACACGATGACACTCACATAGCACCTCTGTGCCTGTGAACACTCACTTAGGCACTCGCTTGCCTAAAAGTGACTTGATAGCTGAACCGAAATTCTGAAGTACACAACTACAGATAAGTATGATTTTAAGTCACAGCATTTTAAGTAAATAAAGCAGAGCAATAAATACATAAAGAAATATAACCACAGCCTGTTACAATTGTTCTGTTTTGGACTGTAAAGCTGTGATTTATGCTGCTGAGAAATACATTCTAAAAGTTAGGAGGTTCTGCAATCATAATTTGGAGAGAGAACAAGAATAAAAAAAAAATAATCACAATCGTTTGAACCAAGTTCCCTACCTATCTTACAACCCCAATGTCACAACTTTTAGTCTCCCAAAATGCTTCTTAAGTTAAAATCATCTGGATAACAGAGTTTGCAAACATAAGTAGAACTCAAAAATATTTATATAATAAAAGACAGACTAGATACTAACAAATAAAAATTAAAAACAAAGAGAGAAACACAAGTCCATAAATGTAAAGGTCTTGACTACTTACTCCTGCCATAGAAAATAGAATCAGAAGTGTCACAAAATTCAGGCTTAAACACCTCTTTACCTGAAAGTTAGTGTTAAATTATTGATACTTAAATACACAAATTAAATTACTAGAGATCAGAGAGGATTAATTTACACAGAAAAATTAACCCGGAGCTTGTTCTATTGTACTACTGAGGACCTCAAGCTTTCACTAATGTTATCAGGAACGCTAATATATGTAAGAGAACAAAATACTAGGATCCAGCTAAGTGACAGCAAAGGAAGAATAAAATAACAGACTGCCTAAAAGGTGTAAACTTCTAAAAGGAAGACGAATAACTTACCAGGTAGTATCATGTCACAACAATGTCCAGAAATGGCAAGTGGATTTGACCTAAGCAGTTGGTGTTTACAAAATTTAAATCAACAGTAAATAGGTTACACATTGCAAAGCTTTTTAAAGGACAAAACTGATTTCAATGTACAAAGCAGTATTAGAGAAAGTCCACAGGACGATCATCAGTCTCATCCACTAAGGTACATTTCAGCTTAAGGAACAGAGGGAGGACTTTTTTTCAAGAGGACATTTACTGAAGCATGCAGGCCACAGAAAATGTAATCTCTCAGCCTGGAAGCTCGAAACAAAAATGTGTTGTCCCAGACAGTGACTGAACAAGAGAAGTGACCAGACTAGTTTGACCAGACCCACCTATCATAGCCATATAGCCTACCTATAGCTCAAACACCTAAGAAATATTTTTGCTTTGGTTTCCTGGCATGAATTCTAACTTTGTAAAATGTGAATGTTTTCCTTTCTCAGCTACACAAAATCTGTGTTTCAATCATTTCGTTATTTTGCTAGATTCTAAGTGCTTGAAAAATTCATAAGAAAATTTGCTTCCTTCCCCTTCAGAGAGAAATCTCAGTTGTCAAGATCTCTCCCAGCCATGCATCAATCTTTTTAACAGAGTTCACTGTTTTTTTTCCTCCATCTTCACAATAGTAACCAAGAGATACTATAAATTCTGGAATTTTGGTCTGCAAATAAGAATCTCCTGGACGTATCCTTGCATTTATAAATGTGTTAGTTACTACAAGATTTTTGCATTGCTTACTTTTAGCAGCTCACAGCAGGAAACAAAGCATAGCAAATCTAAGATCAAGCCATTAATTCTACTGCAACTCCAAAGCAGTAAGAATATTCACAAGACTCACAAGCTGAAGTGGAAAAGGTCTCAATATTTTAAAAAACAGACCCTCAAAGTTTACATTCCCCAAATCATTTAGACACATCAGTGACTTCCCTGGGATTTTTTCTTTTTTTTCCCAGCAAACACTTTAAGCAGAAATGACATTGTATATGCTAGCAATTTCACCCTTTCAAATGTTCGGCTTTTCATCAGAAAGCCTGAACAGAAAGTACTGTTTCTTCATTTTAATGTTACTGAATATATACCTGATTTGCACAGACAGCTCTGAATGGGCTAACTCTTGTTGTCTCAACACTGTTTATCTGGAGGTTAGAAGTCAAAATGAGGGTCATAAGAAAACCTAACCATCCAGAAACCAATTTTTCAAAGCAATTTTTGAACCTTATAAGACAATACAAAGTAACGATGCAGAACTTGATGCTCCAAGAACTCCTCTTAAGCTAAAGAAGCAGTGGCTTTTGGTCATGAATTCTAAGCACTCTGGACCCAATTTACAATAGGTGTGCTGAGTGAATTGTCTCGTATTACAGCTCACAATGTGATCTATGTAAGGACAGTAAGGTTAGATAAAAGCTCTGTCTAGTGTGCTATCCACTGTCTCTAACAGTGATCAGCAGCAAACAGAGGATTATAACAGTGATATTCTCCAAGCCTTCATAAGGTATGGCTTAAGGGTTTCGTCACCCACAGATAGCCTCTTGGTATCCAATAGCTCACAAGTATTTTCTTCTTTGAATTTGTCCACTCCCATTTTGAGACCCTGACAACTTTTTCCCTTATGGGAAACTGTCTTACCTCTACGGCAAGGAGTTTCACAATCTTCAGCAGCAAAATCCAATCTGAGTTTAGAAGTTCATCATATTGGCCTTGTGTTTACAATCACTTTATACCAGATCAAGCATCTAATATTGCCTAACTTCTCTATAAATGTCTACAATTGGGTAAAAAAGAAAACATATCCAAGAAATAATTCAGATGATGCTAAAGACAGACATCTGCAAAGGTACTTTATAACAGAAATGCCAAGTGAATCTAGGTGAATCTTTTGTTAAAACCTTATGAGGGGCAGTATTTGGAAACTTGAAAGGAAAAAGGTCATATTCGTTATATGAGCTAAGCCTTTCCATTATTTGCCTGGGGTGACATCCACTTACATGTGCTTGGGTGATACCCTTTTAAAATATTAGCACTTGCCAAGCTTTCTTTTGGGAAGTTATACCTTCCCAAGTTTTCCAAGATTTACTTAGAAGTAGACTTGTGGACAAGAAAATGCTTTAGATAATTCTTTTAAAAACTCTGCAATAAAAGTTATCTCTACCTGCTGAATGTTAAAAATTTCATTTTAGTGAATGGTATTTATCATCCTTGTTATCACCAGTGAAAAATAAAATAGAAATATATCTGGAGAATAAGTCAGGGAGTAGCGCTGGGAATTCTGCATTTTCTGCACTTCTGTAAACTGACTCGCCCCTAAGGGTGCACTGTGGTAGGAGGTTAGAAGTGGATCAGTCCATCACACCGTGGAGCAATTTGGTAAAAATTCTAGTGATTTTCTCTTGTAGACCTCTTTTCTCATCAAATATTTTCCTAGTGAATTATTCACCAAGGAATAAACTTCAAATGACCCCTTGTTCAGTTTCTAGCTTTGTTTTAAAACTAGAAATCAAATCATCACAAGCTTATCCATCCAAACAAACAAACAAACATCTACTTGTCTAATCTAGTTAAACACATTAAAAGTAGCTAAAACATAATAAAACAAGAAAAAAAAAGCCCTCTCAGTGGAGTTTATTCTTAATTAAACACAACAGACCAACTGTGCTATACACCCCAGGAAACTTCAGGGGCTACAGAAAGCTCCAGATTAGATTACTATGTATCATTCAGAAATCCACTAGGAATTTTGCCCAGCTACAAAAATGTTTTGCTCTGTTTCCACATGGAGTTTCTTTAGATGGTCAGAGACAGAAAATTCTGCTCACAGTTTTCTTACCCTTAGCCTCTTCTGAACCTTTTTCCCCAAAGTAAAAAAAATGAGTTATTTCTGACTGAGGAAGTGAGATTGAGAGTGTGATTTAAGAAGTCCAAGGTAATATATATCCAAAGGTTGTGAATGTTTGCCCTCTCTCAAACTCAAATCGCTTCCTGTTCCCTACCGGTAAATGTATTTGACAGACAGAGGCATCCGTGATATCTAATGCAGCACCTGAAAATGGTCTTTTGCAGACTACGTGATAGAGGTTTTGTGTCCCAGGCACCACGGTTTTAGGGCCTGCCAAAACAGCGGTACAGGACAGCACCTTTCCAAGGTTGAACAGCGGATATTTAAGAGGAGAAGGTACATAATTTGTTAATTGTGTGTAGCTAGGGTAGAGGTGTATTTATTCTCGCTGTCCTCAAAGACACATTGTTAATAAAACACTGAGAGTGGGCTGATAAACCAGCCTATTCAACTGGGTTTTCTAAACTCAGTATTATGCTAATGCCATAATTCAACATTTTATTAACATGGGAAATGGCAGGTTCAGTTGTGTCTGCTCAGATCAGAACTCCCTCAAGTCTCTTAGAACCTATTGGAGGATAAGACACAACGAGCACAAAAATAATGGAAAAACATGCACTCATCTACTTGGCCAATGGAAAATTTACTTCTTATTTCCCAGACCTAGGGGGAAAAAAAAGGCAAGGAAAAAACAGACAAATTCTGTTCTTATAGTACAAATTTTTCTGATGAGTTCAGGGTGGTCTAACCTCTGCAATGCTACAGTGTCCTTCTCACAGTAACACGGCAGGAGGGCAGGGTAGTGATCCTTCTACCTTTCACACATACCAGAAAGTCTCACAATTCAAGATCTCAAAGTTGCAGAAAGGGGGTAACTATTGCTAGATTTTATAGTGCAAACAACCACAGAGGAAGAGGAGGGTTTCTGCATCCTTCCTTGTCACTATCTGCACAAACATCAGAGCTCGTCCGAGCCTTTAAAATTCAGAAAAGCTATATTACCTCTGGCAAGTCCATGCAACTTATATACTCAAAGGTTCACTCAGACCTACCTGTAAATTATTTTAATATATCAGTGGAAAAAAAATAATCTTTTATGCACAGTATAGTCACATTTTCATTATTTCAATTTCCTTCCCTGGTTAGATAGAAATGCAACTGGAAAGCTGAGGACACTTTGCAAAGCCCAGTATTACAGTCAAAAGCATTTTCAGGGTAGACTTTGAGCAACCTTAACCACAACTTATCTGATCAAAGACCTGCAACTAAATCTTTACACAAAGGGATGGATGGAGCTAAAGATAAAGCATATAACATTCATTTCATCACCCAATAAAAGCAATTGCTAGACAGCTGTATCATTAGTCCAACTTCAAATGCAAATCCTAGTGCTCAACAAATAAGAACAATTCTTATTTCAAGGGCTGTTTTCTCACGTCCTGCCAATGTGAGATTAGTCAGCACAACATTGATTGGAGGAACTGAAAGTGCCAGAGATTTGGAAAGGGAATGGATGACAATTTCATTCTAATTGAAGACTAATTATACTTACCTAGCAAATAATCAGTACATGTTCAATGTTTCATTCAAAAAAAAAGGAACGGACATAGCCTCATGATAGCTTCTGTGAAGAAAACCAGCTCTAGCCTGGCTGAAACCAGGACATAGGCATAACCTACCTTCCCTCATTACTTTTTTACTTTTGAAGGTAAATAACCTCAGCTAGAAAATCTCTCTGAGAGCACATTGCTTGGCTCAGTTTCATTGGCTAGCCAGGCTTGCTAAAGAATATGTTTTAATAGCCTACCATCTGCAACCTTCCCATTATAGTCTCTTTTCCAGGATGTGTGATATGTGACAACTTTGTTAAATGCATATAGGAGTAATCTACCATGCAACATTATTTCAGAGTGACACAGGCTGGAATTCAAATTACGCAATGAAAGCAAATGACCATAACTTCAAGGAGGAAAGTAATTCTGAGAATTATGATGTATTTGAACCTAAGTTTAAGTCCTTAAATTAAAACCAAATTAATTTTGTAGCATTGGGGGCACTCAGAGAAAGGAGATGAAGCAAAAAGAAAAAAAAATTTCCATGCACTTGGAATTTCCCTAACAAATCTTCCTCATTGTTGCAAGGGACTAAGAGCTCAGTGTTCCAATTCTCTTCTTCCTCCCACAGCTACTAAGAATGGGCATGTCCATTAATGCATAGAATTGTTTGGGTTAGAAGAGGCCTTTAAGGGTCATCTAGTTCCAACCTCCCTGCTATGAGCCGGGACTCTTTCACTAGAACAGGTTGCTCAAAACTCCATTCAGTCTGACGTTGAACATTTCCAGTGATGGGCATCCACAACTTCTCTGAGCAACGTGTTCCAGTGTCTCATCACTCCCATCATAAAGAATTTCTTCTCTTGTACTTTCAATGTCATTGTCATTTCTTCAGTATCTTGGTTTTCACAAGTCATGGGACTCGACAATTCTCCCCAGAAGTGCACCTGAGCACTTCATTAACAGTGTGTAACATATGTTTTTACTGTCCTGTGAATTAGAGAAGCAGAATGGGGAAAATCTACATTCTTCCTCAAAGTCATTCAGGATACATCTAGGAAAGGAGATACATCACCTTTCATCTCCTCTTCCCCGTAGGAGACTTGCTTTGCTTATGCTCTGAACTCCCGAATCTAGAGGTAAACTGCAGAGATCTGGTACAAAGTCCAAGACCTAGCTAAACCCCTACTCCAGAGTTTATTCACTAACACCACTGTTGTCATGTGGCTATTGGCAGGCTTGAAAATCAAATTAATAACAAATACTAAGTAGATCAGCTTTAGTGTAGAAATAAAATCAGCATTCTGACAAATGGAAACTGAACTGATTTGTACCCACTGAGGTCTTACTGTTCTCAAACTTATTACTCAATTCAGTCACAAAGATCTTCTAGCCTCCCACAAAATTAGGTAGATTTCTTCACCAAAACAGTTTTGTATGTATTTTTAGGAGTTAATGTTATCTTTTGAAATACACATGTCAGTGGGGCCCAGCAGATGTTTCTTTGTTCTTCTATTTCTAAAATTTCAACCCTGAGTTTCACCGAAACACGACAAAATTCTACCATTGCTAAAATCCAGATGAATCAGCTAGAGGTATTTGACAACAATTACCAAGTGATGAAACAAGTCAGCTCATTGTATTACACAGGAAGGAAAGTAGATTTAATTAAAATGTCATTCCTTGGATATGTGCAGAGGTGTCTTATCACCCATAACCAAAACCAATAAATTTTGGGCTTCCATGAAAGTAGACAAGCTAAGAATACAAAATTTGTACAATGTATGAGAAGAAAAAGGAAAGAGAGAAATAGAACAGGAATATGACTTGTTGCTAAGTTGGTACAAATTTTGGACTGGTACAATGCTTCATATTTAAATGTCCAATTTCCTTCACAATAGTACACCAAGGCATACAATAATAAACATTCACTGAAGGGGCTATGTTCATATGACTATGATACCTGTTTCAGAAATAATCTCTCTGAAAAAGATGCAACATAGATATTGGAGCAATACAACAGATATGGAGAATATTTGAGATGGGGCATTTGTGGATATGTGATGGGGGAGAGGAAGATAGAGATATGTGAAAAGAGGATATGTATATGTGAGAGGAGGGGGTTAGGGAGGGTAGTTTTTTTGGTTTTAAAAACTCCACTAAAACGTTGACCACTAATTAATCAAAGCAAGAAACCTCATGGAGGAGGTTTTGCCTGGATGGAAATACCAAGCTTGTAAAAAGCAAATTTAAAGATGTCTACCTGAAAGGAAACAAAGATATTTAGCTCAGTGTACAGGTAGCAATGATTGACAAAATTTATTTCAACCACTTTCTCAAACTGAACAGAGCTTGATGCCAAATTTACCACTTTGTAAATAAATGGACTTGGAATAAAAGAGTTACACTTTGCTGTCTTTTGGTCATGAAAGAACTGATCCAGTTTTTATCTTTCCTTTTTTTTTCCCCCCCTCTCAAGCTGAAAATCACAGGTTTTGTATATATGTATATAAATAAAGGCATTTAAGTGCTAAATGCTTTCATCCAAATACTGTTGCTTTCACTTCGGAATCAAAGTGAAAATTCCCATCTTACTCAGAATTTGCCTGTCCATTAAACATTGCATAAAAATATGTTATTGCTAGCATCCATGCATTAGAGCAGAAGTTGTTCCAAGTTTTCAGCACTTCTTGTGACAAAGTGTGAATGTGACTTGAAAATCCATTATGCCGTAGGCTTCTTACTACATAATGATGTTAGAGCCATTGATTTAGTATCTTCAAATCCTATTTCACAACATTTTTTTCTTTGAAATTACACTTAGGTTTCTGGTAGGTTTTCCTTTCCAGCTTACAGAGAACAGCTTCCCTAAAAGTTTTAAAAATAACTTCCTTAATAGCTGTTTTTCCTCCTTTCACAGATGCTAATTAATTTTGCACTGACTTGCGAGCATGATGATTTCATTGCAGAAACATCAACAGATCAATAATCAAGCACGGAGAATCCACTGTGCTAGGTGCTGTGGATGTAGAACGTGATGAAAACAGTTTTTCAGAAGGAAAAAAGAAAGTGTAAAGGTCAATATAACTGTTCGCACTGACATTAATTTCCACATCCCATTTAACTATGCAGATCTCAAAGTGTACCAGGGACCCAAAAACAGGATTTATGCTGTGAAACCTGGAGTTGAAGCCAAGGGCCATACTAAGCCAAAACAAACTCTGAAGCTAAGTTAAAGATCTGGCATGAAAGAAAACAAATGGTATAAAACAAAATAAAACCTACAGCAGGCAAGAATGGTACTTGACCAAACAAATATGCTGCCCTGGGAAAACTTTTTTTTTTTTTTTTTTTGTAACATTAGCTGGACAATGTAGTAACAGAGAGTTGGACAAAACTCTTTCCCTTGGAAGCTCTTCCCCACCATATGAGTTAAAGTATGTTCAACATCAGCACAGTCATGAGCTCAGAGTTCCCCCTGTGAACTGCTACCTGAGGAAACTACAGGCCACAGTTTAGGAAAATGCATGTCTTTATGAATCAACGAACATCAATTTGATTATCCTCACAAGGTGTAATGGAAGTTAATATCAGAAACATGTGCAAGTGATTTTCATTACCATCCCCCACTATCATCTGTTGTCAGAAATCACCTTTTGTAATGGACTTAAAACAAATTTTCCACTTAAAATAATATCATCACTCTCAGAGAAAAAAGCACTGGGTATATAGTATTTCACCATACACATAAATTGCCTTTAACGTCCAAATTAGAGCAGTTCCTCAAACAGGTTTTTTTAGGTGAAAGCTGCAGTTCTGATTTAGTTTTAACTGTGTGGTGCTCGCTGTTAGGACGCCCAGTGTTCATCAGAACCAAAGACCTCTAAATTAGAAAGTATTTTTGAAAATGGTTTACCCTAAACTCTATTTGCATCTCAATATTAGATGCAGATTAGATATCAAACTTTGGGACCCTGAAGAGGAAAAATATGAACTTTCAGTAACATTAATACTATAGTCTTGCACTATTTTTTTCTACTAATATTTCAGTGAAATGCAGTATTACCTGAACGCAAGCAAGGATTTAAAAAATGTTCCTAGTTCTGTTAACCTTAATTACTGTTAAGCCTTAATTCTAACTGAATCCTATTCACACAGCGCTCTCAACATTTCTTTGTTTAGCCATATAATGCCTAGTTTTGTCAATAGATATTTAAGGGTACCTAAACAAACAAGGCAAAGTGCAGAATGAAATGGAGCTAATATTTTGGGAGCTAAGAATCTAACATGAACCTGACAAGCACTGATGAGTTCCTGTGCTCACTCTGCCTCCTTCTCTTCTCCATCTAGAAAGAGGTCAACTACAATCTGCTCTTAGGTAATCACCAACAGTGAAGATGCTCCAAAACGCACTTCATTCACACAAGAAAGAAGAGCATTGAGAAAAACGTTAGACCATCAGAGCTGGGCCCCAAAAGCTTGGCCCAATATCCTGTATCTCGGAGGCTATGGGAGGCTAGGCATGAAAAACGGAGAGCCTTTTCTTCTATCTCACTGCATAATAAGGCATCTCTGGTTAACATTAATCACCAGCAGATGCGTTTTCCATACTAGCTCTGGGTGTTACTGACACTTGCACTGTTTATGCACCTCAGTGGAAGAATGCTCTTTTATAATTGGTACCACTAAGGAGTGCGTATGCACCCAGGCACAATGAGACTAGACCGCTACCTTGATCTCAACACATGGTTTGGAGCAAAATGCGATATCCCAGAAACTAACATAACAGCAGATGAAGTCTAGGACAAAAATGAAGATAGAATGTACTAATACAATCCAAGTCAATGTTGTTGCCACAGATTTAGAGACAGGTCTATAGAAAATAGAAGGAAAACCATATGTTTATTTATTCTATATTTTCTTATATTTCATAGCTATTATGTCTTTCTGTCACCAGCTGTTAAACTATTAGGACACCTAGGCCCGGGAGAGTGCAGCTCAAAATCCTATATCCTGCAACTTTACCTCTATGGGAAAAGGATGTTAATTTGGGGTAATCTTCCTCATGGTTCTATTCATATTCAAACCTTCACCCTCAGCCTTATATATTTTTTTAAAACCTCAGTTTAGCCAGTAGTTAGTTTTAACTCTTCTTCTAGCAGATTAATAACTGTCCTTTCCTCTCTGGAGAGGTAGTATTTTATGCACCTTGCAAGAATGAGTAATTTCCTATACAGCCCAGAAATAAGACCCTGTTAACACTTTATCTGTTCTTACTTTCTCTGTATAAGGTAAGTGTTAATCTGAGAAAACTTTTATTTTGTTCTGAAAGAGAACTTCAAATCTCAGGTGAAGGAATTTTCAGATGCTGAAACTACATTGCTACGTAAATATAGAGGTTAGTGGCCATAACTGTACAACCACAGAAAAGGGATTCCTGTATGATGTTAAATGGCAGTCTAATTAGATACAGTAGCAACAAGATATTTTGCATAAGGCAGACCTTACTCTTAGTTCAAGAGGCCATAATCCTGAATTTAAAGTTCCTGTTCAAAACCAGTCAGAATAGGTATTTGAAAATGATACAACTAATATAATTGCATTAGTCTTCTTATTGTTTAATGGAAAAAATATCTTTTGTCAGGGATGCACACCTGAAGAGACTTTCTGCCCAAAAGCTCTGAGTTAAGGTACCAAATTACTCCTAGGTACAAATTATTCAAGCCAGGCAGGAATCAAACTTGCAATCTTTTAATCAGTAGTCAGAGACTTCATTCATTGCACGGCTGGCAGAAGCATCCACCTCCTTGGCATTCGCTCTTGGTTAACTTAGATATTTCCTGCTCTCATGACATTTCTGAGAAACCAGCCCTATGCAATTTTTTTTTTTCCCCCAGTTGTTTTAAAAGGATAAACTAGAATCTTATTCAGAGCTTTTAATTTCACTGTTTGGTAGGGAAGTGCATGGCTCACAGTTACAATGGCTGAATCTTTTTGTGTTTCAACCCTAAGGTTGCCTGTATACTATGCAAATACCATGGTTTTCAGAAGCACAGATGGAAAAAATACAAAGCTGCTAAGCTTTGTGTTGAATTCAACTAGAATTCCATGTCCACCAGCTCTAATTAAATAAGAACAAAAATCTCAGCTAAACTTTTAAAATTAATTAATCCATTAACTGATGATGTTATAGATTGGTCTTACAGAGAAAACAAAAGCCTTCTTGCCAAACAAACCTTCCAAAAGGTTAGAGATCATACACATGCTATGGCCTTCTTCAGACAGCAGAGCTCAGTTTAATGAAGGGCTTGTACAGTTCATGCTATTCAATAGATACCCAACCAGTTTCAGCTCTGCTTGCTGCTCAATACCGTGTGTCTGTCTCACTGAGCAATACTCAGCAGCAATTAAGGCTGAAGCAGCAGCCACCAAAACAGATACTTGAACCGCTAAGCAATCATTAGATGACATTGATGCAATGGACCAAAAGCACAGCGAGATATCTAAGAAAGCTACTGTCTAGCAGCCAGCAGTGCAGAAGGTGAAAGGTATAAGGTAAATTGCAAATGAAAGTAACAGGACCCTGAAGATCAACGAGTACCCAGTTACCTGTAGCAAAATTCTCCTACTGATTAGCTGGAGATACAATTTCTGTTCTTCTTTAGACTAAGAGTTAAATTCTACTTATTTACAGCAAAAGGGCCACTTAACGTGTAGCTATTCAATCACACATGGCATGACCTGTGCAAGGACCTGTCCCCTCGCATGACAATCACAGCAAACAGGCTGGAGGAAAGGTCTGTTGTTTTACAGGCAGCATGAACTGCAGCCTCTAAATGGGTTTATAATTTAGTAATTTGATAGACTTTTAACATAAGTAGGCTGCACCAGTCTTACATTGATATCCATGTCAACAACATGGATCTCTGAGATATTCCAAGGTTTGCAAATGTCTCTGCAACATTTAACTTATTCCTGAAGATCTAGAAATAATCTGACTGAGAGGAGTTGGTTCTGTCAGTAGACACCTGCCAAACAAGGACAAGAACAGTTCACTTTAGCAAAACACCCCATCTCATTTTAAAAACTTGTTTCAGAAAAAGAAAAATTCACTCCTGTGGAATAATTATTAATTTCTGCAGTAAGATCCATAAAGCGGGCTTTCAAAAATGATTTTACAGCCTATACACATGGTTCTGTTACAAATGAACTGAATTTAGTATCTAAGTCTTGACAAACTTACTTAAGTAGAAACGACAACTTATTGACTTTCAGACACTGTAGATTTTGTTAACATGCCATACACGTATGTATGTATATGTATATATATACACACATATATATACATGCCATATATATATACACATATACTAGTAATTTAACCTTGCATTGAGAAGTAGTACCACCTACAAGTTACCTCAGTTTATTTCACACACTGCATTGTTTTTTTATAGTGGGTTATCTACTGTAACAACCAGTATGTTATAATATTTTTTAAATAGTATATATAAAAGGAATAACTTCTGACAGACTTTTTCCTCAAATAAAAGTCCCACTATGATGGACTTTCTCTTTGCAATCAAGTGTGGAGAATTTATTGAGTATAGATTAAATGACCCAATTTTTACCTTAATTCATGTATGGCAATGTTAATACACATTTTACACACATTAAAGTGATCTCTACATTTTTACTTCTATTTTACCTGTCTCATATTTTAAATAGATTATAAAGAATTCCAAATTCCTGCAAATAAAATACAAGCATAGCCCCCCCCAAAGTGTTTTCATAATCCAATTGTATCTTCTTTCATAGCATTATCTTCAGTATGCAAATTAATTATATTGCATAAACTCCTTTGCAGTTTCTGAGTTAAAAGAATAACTACCTTGGTTATATGTCCTCACAGAAGCACAGGTAAATCTTGCAAAAATAGGGTTCCAGATAATTAAACTGAAAGTCAAGAATACTTTAGTGACAACTAAATGAATGAAGAGGTTTGACTATCCTGGTAAAGTATCACAAGATGTCAGATGGGATGATCTTCTCTTAAAATCAACACCTACAATTTTGTCCAGAAATCAGATATTCGGAACTAGTCATGGATAGAACTGTGACATAATCTAGGCAACACACAGCACTTCATCATGTATTTGAAGTGTGTACTTAGGAAGCATTCTTCCATTAAAATAGGAGGAAAAAAATTCTAGCAAATGGTAGCTGCATTAACTATAGACCAAGTGTTGGCAGTGGGTTATAGCACTGAGTTAAATCCATGGATCCATTTACCACCACAAAAAAGGTCCCTCACAGAGTACCTCCTTGGATTATGATATGAAGTAATTTGAAATTCTTGTTTATGTAAACTACTCTATTTACTATAAGCTCATATGTTTAAGAAACTGTATTTTTAGATAGACGCAGAAATTTATTGTAGTCTGATGTGCAATACTAATTAATATGTCATCACAGTTCAAATGACATTTATGGTTGTACTGAGGTGGTTTGGATTAATCCACTAGGACTGGAGAAATACAGCTATAAGTCTTCAGTGAAGGACTTGCTTCTAATAAAAGACAATGAACATGTAGAATCTGGATGATCTCCTAGTATTTTCTTCAATATTGAGTTTACAGAAAGATATAAAAATATTGCAGAAGACAATACTATCCTCGCTTTCCAAATACCACAGCTTTTTCATTTTGCTCTTTTTTGCATTTTTGAAATCCATATATGTTCTAAACTGATGCTTTTTCCCTCTTTTGTACTACCTACAGGCTGTACACAATACCTCTGAATCAAATGGAGGATATAGCACATTATATGTTTAAACATTATAATGTTTAAGGAAACCATATGTCAGTAAATTCAATTTATCTACTTCAGGTATTCCACTATTATTTCACAGCAAGTTATGAAATTGTATCATGAATATAGCAGTAGCTGGTCAAAATACTAAAATATTTATAAATCTGAAAACATTTTCATTGCATTTTGTGGGGAAAAAAGAGAAATGAAATGCTCAGGGAAAAATAAATCTTCAAACTTACAACTTTCTCAGAATTAAGATATAACTATCTTAATACCAGATAAAATTATAGAAATAGGAAGAAAATTAGACACCTGTTTTAGTACCAAAAAAGATATTCACAAGACTTACAGGAGCTAGTGATGACTATAGCTGTCTCATCTGTAACAGTCTGTAAAATGTGTCTCAATTTTCTTAGACATCAGATTTTATTTATAAGATTTCAGTGGGATCCTTCAATTGCTAAAAATCTCTGGCTCTTAATTACATATACTACTGACAGCAAACTTGATAAGGTTTCAATGCTTAGCTGCAAAATCTTGAGATATTTTTTATTTAGGAGGATGAAAGTCATCTTTTTCAAGACTGATATACTCACACTCCTGTCAATAAATAATGTCACAAAAAGCACGCATAGCTTTCATGCTTAAATCGTGTCATCCTTTACTTATCATGTACTAGATTAAACTCAAAATCTCATCACAGTAGTGAGCATTAAGTTCAAACTAGCTAAAAAATTGCCACTGTCTCCTGGCTTACATCTCCCAAGGCAGCTGCTTTCTTTGGGTAGAATGAAACTCTGAAAGAATGGGGTAAGGCACACATCCAAGCAGTTATTGCAGACAACCACATCATATAACTCTGAGCGTAATAAAATCCATCCTAACACCAAATGTGCTCATGCCCCCTCTACTCGTGTGGATGGCTGCTCCAGAACCTCATTCCATTCGTAGTTCTTCTTAGTTTCTTCCATAAATTTATTCAGGGGCACTGTATTCTCATTTTTTGTTATGCCATCACCGTTTGTCACCTTAAATAGCTCTTCCACCTCCACAGTGTTTATCCCTGAGGTTTTTATAGAAAACACTCAGATCTTCTCTCTACCTCTATTATTTGGCTTGGCAAATGTCAATTTTCAACATGAAGATAGCGATTCCCTTAGTGGCCCTTGCTGCTGTTCTGTTAGAGGGGAAGAGAAAGCAAAGTCTTTTCAATGGCTGCCTGCAACTATACAACTCTCTCCTAAAGTCATCCCCTTTGGGAACAAATTGACTCCTCTAAGGACAGAATGAAAGATACATTTCCTTACCATATGCTCTAAGACCATACATGCATTCACAAAAAAATGTAATGCAGCCTTTAAGAACTAGGCTGTTTGCCTAGGTGGCTGCTGCCCTAGCTTGAAAATGTCAATTATCACATTTATATTTTGCCATGAGCTAGGCTATGCTTTCAGAAGATGCTATGCAATCACAGGGAAAGTAATTGGGATGGATATTGCCACTAGTTGTTCAAATCACTTAATCACACTTTTCTGCTTTGAGCTAAGAATGATTTATCATCATTTCCTTGACAAACTAAATGTAATACATAGTGTTTCTCATCTGAAGAAGCAGACTTCTTCTTCCAATAATTTATCTTTGTTTGAAATGTTCTTATTAATACTGAATCTACAGATGTATCAACTTATATTGACAGGTATAATATATGATCAAACCTGAAGCTACTGTCATTTTGAATCTTTAGAGGAATATTTTATTCTGAAATCCTAATACTTTCGGGAGTCTACTCCTACAGTAATTTTCCAAATTAATTGGCAGGTCATATTTTCATTTCACTGCAATTTAAACAGAAAATGGTTTTGTGTTTTTGTAAATGTACTTTTTAAAACCTTTTCTAATAGCCTAAATCAGTATATATAATTAATTAAACCTTGAATCTACCTGGTTCATTTCTGTAGTATAGAAACGATACTGATCTTTCTGAAGCATTATGTTGCTGGATAACTCTATTACAGACACATTAATGTTTTTAAAATTAATTTATTTTGCATGTGAAAATTAGTATTTGTTATTTACATATATCCTTTTGGTTTCCTTGTCAATAGAGTCATGCCATTTTTCTTTCCAAACTGCCTAGCTCTCTAACATATTCTTCACATAAAAAGCACATACAGCTGAGTGCATTACACAGTCCATAGTCACATGATACATTAAGGGCCATATTCACTGTAGTGGGCTACCTTTTCTTCATGTTAAACATCTCAGTAATTCTGTCTCCCAGTGTATATACCAATGTTTGCAATTAATGTTACCTTTCTCGATAATCAGTAATATTTTCTCAGGGCTGTGATGCTTTAGGGCTTCCTAAGAACCAAAAAGTACCTACACTTCCTATTCCTTGCACAAAGGACATGTTACTGCTTTTGCTGATCATTCTCCCTGATAAAAGGCATTGCCTGGCTGGCCAGCCCTTGCCACAGCATTTGCCAGCCCTTACCATCAGCCTCCAGCTTCTCCGCCATTGCCCCAGATACCGCTGCCCCTGCAGTGGTTGTGGCTGGACACCACTATGCTGCATTCACACCTGTGGGTTTCCTCTGATCCATCATGACAGTTCAATGGCAGAAAGGTTTAATACTAAAATAGACATGAGAATTATTTGGCAAGCCTCAAAGTTAGGCTTTTGGGTATAAAACTAAAAAAGAAGAAATGTCGTTTTATAGAATACCAGGAATACCATTCTCATCTCCATCTGACAACAGGGCTCATTCCTACCTTCTTCAAATATACCTCAGGCAGGAATTGCTTGATATCACCTAATACCTGAGAGAAGTTGCTGGACTCACCTGACCTTCTAAATTATCCCTAATGCCACTTTTACTTCTTTATAACCTTTTACATATATACTGTTACATACAACTACCACGGAATGCTACAACTACATATACAAGGAATTTCTTCCACTCACTTCAGACCTAATCATTCAGGAGACACAGGACCTATAAAAGGTCTCTCCTGGGAGTAGTTTTTTCTATTTGTCTATAGAATAATTTTCTATTTGTCTTGTTCCTCCTGACAGCAAACAGCTCTTATTAAATACCAGTTGTTCATACAGTTTCTTATATTGGTCATCTCTTTATATTATTACTCACGCAGCATACTAGAGCAACTTTTCTTACCACTCTAGCCATGGCTCCCAAGCTTTTACTGTGGAGTGCCTGTGATATAATGCTATAGCAAAACCTATGATAAAAATCTACTTTCAGAAGAGGGAAACCAAAGATTCAAACCTGTAGATTCTCTCTAAATTAATTCCCCATTTAGCTCTCCTGCTGGAGAACTTAACAGCTGTATTACTACCCAGCAGTTAAGAGAGGCAGCTTTATAGAAACACATCCAGGGAACTGTTTTTCAAAAAGAAAGACAGTCTTCAGAGGATCAAATCACAATCTAAGTTCAAAGCTGAACAAAAGCTAGAAAATTGGAGAAAGCCATCAGGCTTGAAAAGGTAAGTGATTATTATTTCCAAAAGGTTTTGAATGGAATTGCACCCAAAGGAACTGCTTTCAAGATGATTTTGAGATCCAGCATCTCTGCCGTATTGACTGCAAGACATTACTGCAAATTAAAAAACAAAAATACAATAACAAAAAAGAGAAATGAAGCAATTCTATGTATATAGTCTTTCCCTTTTTTCCACATATGATTACCAAAAGCCCTTACATCCTCAAATTAAAGAATAAAATTGAGATATATGCAAAAGCTCCAAGTATTTCCTTACTTTTTACAGCCCACATATATTCAAATGGCAAAAGGACTACAGAAGTCATATGTGAAATTTATGCTAGAATTCATGCAGATCTTAAAATAAATTAGAATGGTTATCTCTCATAATACTTACTTTTTAAACTTTTGGTTTTGCGAGATTTCTCAATGGTAACTAAACATTGTTAGGACTGCTACAGGCCTAATAGTATTTAGACTGGAGTAATATTTAGATTATTGTAGAAATAATATTAAACTTAAGACATGCTAGCACAAGAGAAAACACCTAGATCAAAGACAAACATGTTACAACTTACTAGATGTGATTCAAAATTGGATGGGAAGTCCATGGAAGGATTCCCATTGTCTTATAAACAGGCTTTTAATCAAGTCAATGGATAGTACCTTATGTACTAAAGCCCTTTGTGACAACTTCATTCAGTGCTACTAGTCAAAAAGCTGTTGCTGGCTTGACTGATTTTTTGCCCCTGCCTTTACTAGTTTACATCAAAATTGCAACATTTTGCCTGCAGGTTTTCTTGTGCATCTCTTTAGTTACATGTGTCATGCATTTCATTTGAAACTTCTTGTCATTAAAAAAGTGTCTTTGCAGTTACTTCAAAGCGAAGAACCATTAGAAATGTTATCAGAGGATTTAAAAATAAGATTACTACAGTTAAGACATCACATAAAACCATACCGTACCGATATTAATTCCAGAAGCCATTTAAAGACTTATTTGTAGCAATTTCAAAGGCCACAAAAAACCTGTTAATTTAAAATATCTCCCTTTCCAGAATGATTTATCTTTTTCCACTCAGCATTATTATGTTCACTTTAAAATCTTCGTAATATGTTTTGTTTGCAGTTATAGATATCTTCTTTTAATTAATTCACCAACAACTGATGTACTCCTCTAACAGTAATGGACTGCTCTAGCACACTTTGGTAAATTCAATTTATCCAATTTAAGGAGTAAAACTCTAGATAAGAAAGGTGAATTTGGGTACCAGGCAATTCCTTAGAAAGTACTTATGAATTAGAACAAATGCTTGATGCAAATATTGCATAAAGAATGGCACTATGCACCATTTGTTTGTATTATGTTTTAGTTTATTACTGAGTCAGTCAAATAAAACAATTTCCATTTTAGGGCTGCTGTTTTGATAGTAAAATAGTTTCATGTATAATTTAAGCCTGACCTCAGTTTTGCCTCAGACATATAAAGCATATTATATACAAGAAAGCAGATCAGTTTTTAAAATAATCTTGTACTGCTATATTGATGAAGTGATCTAACTTCCTAATCGATCCAGTAGCCCATTACACACATTATATCACTCAAGATTGATTAAATGATAATTGCATTTGATGTAGGTCTTACACCATGAAACAAACAGTTCATCACACCAAAAAACGATGAGGCTGCAGAGTGGACAATCAATTGATCCATGCAAAATTTATCTCATATCTAAAATATCACTAATACCATATTCCATCAGAAAACTGCACTGCTTTGGCTGTTATTTTTTAACCCCTTCCTGTAATATTTGTAGATAAGAATATTTACATGATTAGTCATGCTGAAAGAATGACTTTCCTAACGCTTTCCAAATATCATTGAAAAACAGCAGTTGATCAGGCCACTGAATGCCCAAGCAGCTGCATTTGGGTCTCATTTGAAAAAATGCCGAAATGTCAGACACATTTACACTGCCTTTTGTGGACCCTGGATTACGTGGGTTTTTTTTAAATATTGACTGTCAAAGTAAGTGGGTAAAGTAACAAAACAAAAACAAACAAAAAAAATCTGGTTTTTTTCAGTTCTCTTCTATTTTCATTGACAAATGGTGCTCCTTCAAAGTCAGCGTATGGGTAGTGTCAGGAACAGGATTTTGCCTTGTCTCCAGACTATGGAAATGGTACCAAAAAAACACACAAAAGGCAGTTATACCGTTGTCTCCTCTATTTTGGTTTAATATTCTTCCATCAATTAAGTGTTAAGAAATAAAGTTCGGCACGCTAGATCTTCTTCCCCTCCCTCAGAGGTTGCTCTAAAAGCTGGTGCAGTGCAGCTGGTGCTACATGAAGCAGCTATAAAGTGGGAGTTATAAAAAGGGAACTATTAAATCACTTGTCTAACACTTTCCTCTTCCTTTCTCATCTGCATTGCAGTTTGACCATAACCATGGACCCAGGCAATTGTTCAGATTCCATGAGAATGCAATCATAAGTGACTTATTTTAGGATGTTAGGTAGTTCAAGAAAAAGAAGGAAGGGGGGGGGGAAGCATGTTAAATAAGCAGTTGTGAAGAGACCTGTAAGACACAATGGAATTTTAAAACAGAATAATTAACCATTGTACATTATATTTCATACACCTGTTTTATACACCTGCGACATCTGAAATATTCTTTGCACACGATGATTTGTATTGTCAGCATCTCAAAGCTTCCATTCCCTTTGAAACACTAAGATCAATGGAATGGGGCTTAAAAACACCAGTTGAGAACTGGACCCAAGTGCTTTTCAAACAGCTATTTTTCTCCAAAAAATAAACAGTGTGTTGGGATCACCCTGCATGGCTCGACCTTAAGGAGAAAGAGCTGTGGCGTTGATCTGCATGGCTCCACCTTAAGGAGAAGGAGCTGTGGCACTGAGAAGCTGGTAAACAGCTGGATATCTGCACGGCTCGGCCTTGAGGAGAAGGAGCTGTGATAAACAACTAAGAAGCAGCGAGGAAAACAGGAACACCTGCAAGCAACAATCCTGACTGTGTGAGGGGCGCATGGACAGCGCGTGATATTTTGTATATAGCCAATTGCAATAGTGTGTGTAACAAGTTGTAACCAATCATGAGTGTGTGCGCAGTGACTAAGCGAAAATTATGATATATATTGGAGTCAGACAAGACAATAAACGGCTTCGGAATATAACTCTCATAGAGTTGTGAAGTCCATCCTTCTCCCGCAACAGTGTATCAAGAATCTACTTGTTGTAGGATCTCATTGATTCTCAAAGTGTTGGTATACTACTTTGCTGCAGATGCAATACTATTATTGTGTCATCTAAAGCATGGACTACTAGTCTAAATCCACTAACGTCAGTCAATAACAATAGCTGCTCTCAAAGCATGCTTTTACCTGCAGAAACCATTTTTTTGAAGGTAAAAGTACATTGGTGCTGAATATCGGGAGCAGCTAGCACTCTTTACAGGATAGTCAAAAACTCAAGAGAGACTGTTACAGAACAGAAAAAACCAGCAATAAGCTGAGATAGAGGAACTAACATGATTTATTCTGTATCCTAGGCCTATTTATACAGTAGTGAGTCTGCTTCCTTTTTTTTGAAGGATTTTTCCTGGTCAGTACTTACAATACAGAAAAAGTTTCCTTTAGTTCAACTCATTTCAATTTATCTCTAGGTCCATAGTTCCCAACTGGACTGCAAAATACTTCCAGAAATACCCGTGGTCTGTGTTAACCAGGTCAGATGAGATAATCCTAGTCCTAGAAAAATCTTACCACTACACGAACAAACTGTCCCAATTATTCCAACTTTAAAACACCAAGCAGGACATGTTGCTATGAATGCCTGGCTGTTGCTAGGACAGGGATAGGGAGAGCTACTTGCCAATCTCCAGCTCACCATCCTCTTCCCAAATGATCTCAATAGCCCCTCACTTTCTTTGAGGGCAGCACACTGGCAATTTACCCAGCAGTAAAATTGGGGTGAAAAAACCAAACCAAGCCCATCAGAAAAACTCCTGGAAAAGAGCATTGGCATATATTCCTTTTCTAGGAAAAAGCTGTTCCTTTGCAGTGTTCAGGGGACATTGTAACCTCTCATAAAGTGCCACAAATATGGTCATGAGTACTGGATTACTATTTCTGGACTCAAGATTTGAGAGAGCGAGGTATTTTTCTATGCTGAAGCAACTCATTTTAATGCATTTCTTAAAGTTCCCAAACCAATGGATTAGGCTGACCCTTGCTGGACACAACTCTTTGCTAGAAGGCCAATGGCCCCTGATTAAACACAACTCTGTAGTTTTCTTTCCTACCTATTCTCTGACATAAATAAGGGTTTAGTTCATGTTATAACCTTAGTATCATTACACTAAAACCAGTCAATTATTAGATGAAATTTCATATTAATTACACTGCCCAAAAAGCTTGTTGCTTCTCTGTTGGATCCCTGCCCTATTCATTTCATTTTGAATACAAAGATGGACAAAATTAAGATTTCCTAGTCAATCCAAAATGGTATTTTCCAAACTTTTACGTTTTGCCATTCCAATCTGATTTTATTTATATATATTAAATATATATGTAACATAGAATAAATAAATGAATACAGACACCATTCCTATTAACATATTGGGACACCCATGTCCTCTGTCACCTTTATTCCAATGTGAGAACACATTCCTCCTTGCTTTTAACCCTTCTAGTTTTGTATTTTTCCCTCTAACACCGCCTTTTCCTGTGACCTTTTTCACGCTTAACCTTCGATACTTTTGCTTCTCCTTCCTTTAGTAACATTGCTTTCCTCTGTTGTAAGTCTCCCATATCTTTAGATGAAAAAAACACTGAGCTAAATATCAATTACAGCTAGTATGCAAAAGCTCCAGCTCTAAGTCTGGAATTGAAGAGACGGAAGAACTTGCAGGATAAGGTATTTTTCGTTATCACAGTCTTTGCTTGAACATACATTACAAATGTGCTTGACAACCCAAGTATGAAATTGCTACAGGCAAAGGGCATTAATACATCGGCAAATCTGGTGCCTTAGGGAAGTAACGAAGATGAAGTTGCCTATCTGAAACTGCTGTTCTGTCACTGTCTAAATACACACTTTCTTCAAATGCTGCAGGGTGTAAACTGAACGTTGTAACTTGCTGAGGGGGTGCTGACTGAATGCTTTGAAGGGGACTTCATTTGTGATGGCAGAGCAGTACATCAGTGCATTCCAAGGACATATTCAGCTGAACTTTCCTTGGTTTTTAGGAAAAGCATTTGTGAACCCTCTATCATGGATCTCTATGGAGTATGTTGTCCAACTCCCTTACATCTAGCATAACTGGAACTATTCATAAGGCCCAGCACATTGAACTATAAATTTTCTACTTCTGCACAGTCCACAGGAGGTACTTCATGGCCTTTTCCTGCCTCATTTAGGGAAGTATAAACTAACCTGTACATCTTCTTATTAATTTTCCTTATAAAGGATATTTTGAGATCGATATCAGATTGATATACAAAGTAAGGAGTCAAAAGTGTATTTTCAGATTGATATGCAAAACTTGTCCACCTGCTAAGAAATGGAATAAGGTGGAAGAGTTTTAACAAAGTAGACGGTGGAGCAAAGTTTTCAGACCATTCTAATGAGAATTTTGGTTAGCAATTAATTGTGCTTATAGTTATGTATGGTAGAATATCACCCTTATTTTAGCTCTCAAAAAAAACCTCAAAAACCTTTATTACTACTGCTAGTGGTGGTGTTAGCAAGCAATGTAGCTTCTGTCTGCGATGCGCCATCAAAGCTGACAGGAGTTACACAGCCCCTCATTTATCATAGATTTCTGGGAACCTTTGGAGTGGCCTGGTGTTCAGTCTTAGAGGACTCTGGTAAATTTGCAACTTCAGACAGATTGCAGTGTTAGTGTTACTGACTTATAATGGCAGAAAAATTCACACAACTGAGGTGAGAGCACAGATAGTTTCCAGGACTTTGTGTGAATTAACAGTTAAAAACCTAAGAGGCGTATTTCCTGAGAAAGGCGAGAACTACTGTATAAAAGATTTCAGACAAGGTTAGGCACAGCTGAGAAAACAGGGAATAGCAAACACTATTCAAACATGAAAAGAAAGGCATATCAAAGTGTGATGTAAAAGTGCAATTTTTGTAAGTAATAACCTGTTTGGTGGGAAGCCAGGCAGCAGCAATCTTTCAGCACTTGAGAATATGTTCATTTGTTGTTTGAGCTGTATAACCTGGTCATTTGCTGTATTTTGATTCTTTCAGAACTTGCATGAAATACCCTCATTAGGCCTTAGCAATGCAGTATTCCACTTCCTAATTTGATCGTTGCTTATGCAGACAAAGCAACTCTTCCAACAGGCAGCAAAAACAGGATGTCTGCAAAACAGACCATCAGCGATTAAGGATAAAGTTTCTCAAAGATCCATCCAAATGGCCATTGTGTCTCCAGTTCTAAGAGTTATATTGCAGATAATGAAGTCCCCTTCAAAACAGAAGCCACTGGCAACTTTCTAGCAAGGATGTCAACCACTAATTGGACTTCAAGGGTGGTAAACTCTGTTCTCATCTATACTGCAGAAAACCAGAAGAAATTCCACTGCATACAGTGGTATTCTCTTTCAGTGAAACCAGTGCCACCGAGAACAGTGGCAGGTGACACACACAGTTGCAAGGACTCCTACGCAGATATCCAGTGGTTAGTGCATTTCAGTTGCCCATCGTAACCCTAATAACAATAGTCTGAACACTATTAAGTCTTTTGAACAAAATCATTATGACAAAAAGTTGCAGTATACATTTTGTTACTTCCTCCTTTAACCAGTCAGATCTCCTACTGCAAAGGGATGCAAGGAGCAAAAAAAAAAAAACAAAACAGAAGAAAAAACTTTAACATTATACTTATTTCCACGAGTATAATTTCTGGCATCTCTTGAATACCTCAGTGTGACACATGGTGCCAATGCCAATCCCAAAGCTTTTCTAATTCTAGATCCTTCAAAATTTCAGTTAATAGAATAGTATTACTTCCACATTGTTTTCTCTTAGTCAGCAGATCAGCCAGATTTTTTTGTTTAGTCTCAGATCACCTCAACATGATGCCAAAGCTCAGCACCTGACTTCACTAAGTGGTCAATAATAAACCTTGAAAGAGCCAGCCCATTTCTGACATAGTAGTAAGTGCTACTGCAATTCCTACTAGGGAAAAGGATTCATCACTGAAACATCAAATATACAGCATAGTCATGTTCTAATGGACCTTGGGAGACGGAAAACTAATTAATGAAGTTACTCTGCACCATAAAGTAACTGTTGTTGACACTGATGCAAAACAGTAAATGGAGGGAAACTGCGTATTCAGAGAGCAAGAGACCAAGAGAATAAACATGGAACTGTGGTAAAGAACAAACACAAGAGATATGTTGCCTTTGGATTTTTTAAATTACTTGTATGTCTGGTTGAGCAGTTGCCTGTTAAAATCATGATCATAAGCCAACAGTGTCAGTAATCATCAAATGATGATCTTGTAGATATCTGAATTTTGGTAAGTGCTGAGTATTTTCCACTCACTGGAGGGAAAACAAAACAAAACAAAACAAAAATCAGACTTCTTACTGTCTGTAAATTAGGGCAATAAAAATCCTTAGTTTCTTTGTGGAAGAAAACTATTTTCAGCATGTATCTGTGGAGAGTTTGATAAAAATCAAAACCAGCAGCTGCTGCTGTCTCAGAGCTCTGTGATTATTGTATACAATTAACTAGTAACCTCAGTGCCCTTACTGGATAAATACTGACATCACAATAACCAAAGGCATATTTGGCATTGTGAGTGGCAGCAATATTAAGGGAGTTCATTAAATCACTATGGTTCTATTCCCTATGTCAAAAAAACTTGAATCTTATTTGTACATGGGAAAGTACTGACTGAAGAATATGAATTCTGGCTAAATCCATTCAAATGTTTAGATCTGTGCAAACTCTTATTTCCTCTTCACTGGTTTGCAGCTGCAGACGTAAATCTGAGAATGGCGATTACATTCTTATTTAACTACATGACCTTCTTCCTCTGTCCTGGTGCTTAGCATGTTTGGGAGAATCATCTATTGGAAATTTTGGTGTCCAGCTTATATTTAACCTGCTTGGGATGTACATCCAGTCAGTTTAAGTGTTTGGCTTATTGGACAGAATATCTGGAAATGAGAACGCCACTTATAAGACTAGAGATATGTAAGGCAGTAGTATCTGATATGCTGTATTTCATAATTATTATTTTTTTTTTAGAAAAAAAAAAGGAAAGTGTTGATTGGACTCGACTGTTTAAATTAATTTCCAAGTGTGCTAAAGAGTTCCATATTTTTAATAGAACAGGATCATAAACTTTATTTTTCAGAAATACTTACAACCTTTAGAGATACTAAAGCATCAGTGTAACATTTTACCCACATGAGCAAATATATGTGGATTTCTAAGAAGGATGTCAGACATCATCTATTTCACCATTTTCAAAGAATTATCAAAGTCCATCTCACTACCAGCTGATACTGTTTAACTTGTGCTTATAGAACACACATATTCCCAGGTACATTTTCTTTTAAGAAATTTTGCTCAGAGAATCATAAAAAAAATACAGAACAAAGAAAAAAAGCAGGTTTTTAGGCTTCTCATAGGAAAAATATTCTTTTGATTATAAGCTAAACATAATCAGCTTGTTTATTGAGAGTCTTGCACAGTTACTTCATTTCTATAACTGGCAGTGTTTAAGTGGACCAATTATAGTGCCTTTCAACACAGTGGTTAAAAATGAATAAGCCAAAAAGCAAATGCTAAATATGTAAAGACTGCTCAATAAACCATAAATAAACTAGTTAAATCAATGCAAATTAAATGGTGACAAGATAGATAGTGTCCACCACTGTAACCCTGGCCCACGACCCTTTAAACAATGCAGATTATTCACAGCACTTATGCAGCACTCAGGATTAAAGCTCTCTGAACATGTAGAGACCAGAACAGTAGCAAGCCACATTCTTACTGTATAGGCCAAAAGACTGGCAACAGGATTTAAATTTTTAATCTTCCATAAACAGTGTGTAACATTTTCCAGCAATCCTCTGTAGAAAGTCACAGAGGAACTGACACACAGGTGAAAAATAAAATTGCTCCTCGAGATGGTCAAGCAATTTATGTTAGGCTATATACACGTTCAGTTCAGGTCATACATACAGCTATTGAGTAGCAGTTGAAATACTGACTGGCAAATCTAAAAATGATATTTAAAATGCCAGAAGCTATGACTTCCTTCAGAAAATGTCCAAATAATTTCTTTATTAGTTGAAATACTTCAACAGATGCAGCAGAAGGAAGAAGATAAAGACCAGTGTGACCTATTTGAACTTATTTCAGGAATCAATCACAAGTAACTCAGAGAAGCTTCATGAAGCAGCATAAGGCCTTCAGCTAATCCTTCTATTTATTCATATCAGTGAAACCCTTGATTGGTGAAATCAGAATTAGAATAGAGGAAAATTCAGCTCAACCCTCTCCAACCTCTTAATTATAAGTAAACTGCATTTGAAAATGTGAAAGAAAGCAGATTGTGAACATAAATGTGTGTGACAACCTTGGCCTGCTTGTTTCTGCTGCATCAGTAGATGGCTCTTTTGAAAAACAATTTTTTTTCATTATTGAAATACACCTTTTTATTCAACTTCGGGTATTTCAGGGAAGTACTATCAGTTTTGACAGACTTATTTGGAACAGAAAGACATTCAAAACAGTTAGAAGATTTAATAGTTCAGACACTGTGGTAAGGAAGGGCAGACCCTGGTCCAAGACTCTGTTCTGTTATTCAATATTTTGGGAGGGAAGTGCTAATTTTGTTGTCAAAAATATAAAATCATCTGTTTTGCTTGTGATTGTACTGAAAACACATCCTTCATTAAGAGAAATAGTCTTTTTCCAGCCAAACTCCATTGCTATTGAAATGATCAATGGCATAGGGCTGGATCATCATTTAAGTTGCTGCCAGCCTTCCAAATCAACATTCACTGGTATAGATAGCATAATAATATTAGTATTGGTTTAATCTGTTTGTCTACTTACATTCATTCAACATCAGTGTTCATATTTTATATTTTCAGCCTTTTATTTCTTTTTATTACTAGAAAGTCAGTTTTATGTATTTCCCATGTTTATATACTGACACAGTACATTTTTAATTACCCAAAAAAAGTCAATATAATCTAATAGTTTTCCTGATGATTTTGCCCCCAAGTTAAAGAGAAAAACATGGAAAACATAGTGTCAAATAGGTACCAAAAGCAGATTAAACGTCAATATGATGGAAGAAAATATTACAATTTTCTAAGAGACCTTTGAGACAGTCATATATCACAAAAAAGCTTGGCTTTGGGAGAGAACAGCAGATGTTTTTATCTAAGAAACAGCCACATTGAAGAAATGAATACAGCTATTCATAGATATAACAGGCCTATGTGTACCGAAGAAGGAAACAAGATCTGTAAGGCTACAAGTAAGGGGCCAAGAGGTTAGAGCTGGTGTTACTATCACTGCAGCAGCACTTTGACCATACTTCTCTTCAGTGCTGTCCTCCTCAGTTTTCACCTCATTTTGACTTACAGGAAACCAGTCAGTGCCAATAGCAATTACACTTTTCTCACTATTTCTTTTTTTTTTTTTTCCCTAAGCAGCAATGCTTTTTCAGCTGTATAACCATCCCATTTTTCTCTACAAAATAACAGTGAATTAGAATACCTTCAGTCACAATAAGATGACAGAGTAGGGGAAGACATATAAGACACTGTAAACTTGAACCACTGCAGACGATGCAGCTTTTGATTCAGCCCATGAAAAGCTCTCAGAATAAAGCACATTTCCTCCTTGACCTTCACCTGCTGCTGGGCTCTGGCTCACAAGATTGTGTTTTCCCTTGTGGTGAACATTTGTTAAACCTCAGCCTCATTTATCATGAATGCTCACACAGACCTTTCACAGAAAAGAGCTAAATGCCAAAAATGAATTGGTCTTTTTGACTAGGCACCTGGGCAGACATTACAACAATGACACCTGAGGTGGACCGCTGCTGCTATTTGGCTTTAACCACATTCCTCTTCCATCATCTTGTCATAAACAGAGTACCTACCTTCAGAGTACTTGCTGAAGGTGCCACCTAAAAGAAGGGGTTGGAAAAGCTGTTAAATATTGAAGACTAAACTTAACATAAATTTCTTGTAGTTAGTTTGTTACAGTGATATGCAGTGGTGATGAGAATAAATGACATTAAAATTTAGCACAGAAAAAAATGCTGTTCTTATATGCTAGTAGTTCCCAAAGTATAGTCTATGAGAATCCCTTTCCAGCTGGTTGCCCAAAAGGGCACACTTCTATCTCTATTTCTAAGTGCTAAATCACACATAAGAGAGGCAAAGTTGCAGCCTTTTCCAAAAATCATCCTTCCAAATAGCATCAGAAACCGGGAGATAAAACGAAATGGAAGCAATGTCTGCTGCCCAGACTTAGAAGTGCAGCACTGTATGCAAGCACAAGTAGGAGGGAATCCTGTTCTGTGACACATTCATCTTATCAAAGAGTGACCCACTCAAAAAAGGAGGTTTCATAACTTTTTTTCCTCATCGAGAGGAGCATACAAGGCCTCCGTTGCATTGGAGGACATTTGCAACATTCAGAGTTTTAAAAATTCTAGCCCTGCTTGAATACTCTTGCTTGATCTTAAGTATAACCAAGCAAATGACAGCATCATTTCCTCTTGTCAGGCTGATCTTATCACCTGCACTACTTTCACCAGCTATGCTTGAGGTTCATGATAGCAGACAGGGAAATGCTTACAAAAGGCATATGCTGTGATCACTGGATCCTCAGCACCAGTAGCCTCACTCCACAGACCTGCTCTTATTATGCCATATTCATGTTAATGTAGATACAGCTTCTATAATCCTTCTGACCCCTGCTCAGTGAAGTAAACCTGAGCCTACCAACTTCCTAATGCATGGTTACCTACCAGTGCTTAAATCCAGGAAGAGATTAGCCATCAAACAGATTGTCATAGATGACAGACTGGATTAGAATAGGCTTTTGGGCACTATGAAAAAGTCAGGCATGGCAATCGGAGCTTCTTTTCAAGTGAATGGAAAGAGGAACCTGGGTTCAGTCACAGGAAGTGCCTGCTTCAGGCACCTGCAGTAAGGAAGGATAAATCACCCTCAGGAGGCATGTATTTCCCATCAGGGTCTGTAGAAGGAATAGATGCCTAAAGTTGGGTGAAATACACCCTCCTTTTGCAGAATCTAACATCTTTGTCTTTGAAACCTAACATGCTGTGTGCTTAATTTGGCCACTTAACCCCCCCCCTTTTTTTAAATAACTTTTTAGTTTAAATGTATACACAAAAGCAATGGGTTTAATTAGAGGAATTAAGAGTATAAGGCAGTATCCTAAGACAGTTCTCAAATGGAAATCAAAAGCAGATTTCATCAGCAAATTAGTTATGTCAAACCATCTGCTGAGTTTTAAAAATAACATATGTAACAATACTTCCCAAATCTTTCACATAGCTCATACACCATGCATTCAGCTCCATTTCTATTCCCTTGTTTTGTGCTTGCCACTGTGGTACTCATTATTAAAAAACAAACAAACAAACAAAAAACCTCTTCCTTTTTTGCTATTTTGGAGCTTTTTGGGGGTTTGTATGCAAAATCTTGTGTTATATTGAATGTCTTTAGATGCAGCCTTACAAACAGTGGTTTTAAACCCTGATTGTATAGCTTACAAAAGTGATCAGTTACACAACATTCCATTATATTACATACCTAAATTGGATTCTTTCCTATCATAACCTACACTTTCTACTATCTAAATTGCCTTCATGCTGACTTGCACTGATTTACTGGCATGTAATTTACACCTTTTATAACACCACTAAATTTGGCTCAAGCAAAGTTCCTGCAAGTGGCAGCATGCTGCGCTACAGATAGATTTGCTGGGCTGGACCAGATGGTAAAATTCTGTTTTGCAATTGTACTGGGGTTGGGGGGTGGAAATTACAAGATAAGAAAACAAAACAAAAAGGTCCTCACAAGAGAGAGACTAGGAACAACTAGGAACAAGGAGGCTCAATTAGAAGGCAGATTAGCCATATTTATAGAGCCATTTTGAATAAGGAGATCCTGTTTCTTATAATAACTCCTTGGAACTAAGCTTAATTTATTCTAACTTAAGTAGAAGGTATACAAACAGACAGTATTAGTTCAGAGAGGTGATATGAATAATGGCTATTACACAAATCCCATCTTTCTCTGAATAATTTTTGAATAATTGAGAAGAGACCACTTTGGCTTAGGTTTGTCAGTGCCTAGCACAGGGGGCTTCCGATTCCTAATGGAGGACTTTGTACACCCAGTAAAATATTTAGAATATGCTTATTATGTCACACAAAGTATGTGAGCTCAGCGACATAACTGGGATCTGAAATTGTCAACATCTGAAAAAAATGCAAAACAAAGAAAAAAATCACTATTAAAACAAATCAGAAAATAAATTAAGAACTCTTTTCCCCTTTTTAACTGAAGTAGTATAGCTATTCTTATCCACCTAAGCAAAAGAATAACAGATCTCCTGTTTCAGAAGTTGAACTTCTTGTTGTGTATGTGTACTTCAAATATCCAAAGCTTTAAAAGCAAGAATGAGGAACTTCATGTGTATCCTTCAGGGCAAGGTCAGCTGAAGGTGACCCATGGTGATTCGTCTTGGTATACAAAAGGTATAAAAGATACTTTAAATTTATCATTCTTGCAAATAAGAAAATACGAACAGGCTTATGTTTTCAATCTTCTTGTAAAAGGCAGAGTTCTACCAACTAGAAGTACAGTACCATGAAGTAATCCATGGCTAGAGAAAAATGCCAGTTTGGAATTCAGTAGAGCTCCTGCCACTGTTGGATTCGAAAAGCTATTGATGTACACTACAGTTCAATACAAATTTTGTTGAATTTGACTAATTTCTCCAAAAGAGCATATACCACAGAAGAAGTGTTTTGTTTTGGTTTGTTTCTTTTCCTAAGTGGAAGAGATAACAATTTTGAATCAGATTCAGTTGAGAATTTGGGGTATTTTATCACTGTCTCAGTATTAAACTCATTTTGTAGCATTACACAGTAAGCACTAAATGATGTGTGAAATAAGAACAATTAAAAGAAAGAAGAATGCCTGCATGCTCCGAGGAGAGAGTTCATAGACAGCTGGCTGCTGGGGTGGCATCCTGCTGTGCTGGACAACTCACTGTAATATTCTTTTCCAATAACAAGAAAATACCTACGAGGTTCAGAGGTCACAGAACTGGAAGAAACTCCTACACTAATCAAGTTTCCACTTTCAGGATTTTTTTTTTCCCCCCAATATTCTCCCTCCCTTAACCTTCTCTTTCCCCCATGCATTGCTTTTTTCTCCTCTTTACAGCACTCCCTGTAGTCAGTGTATTTGTTTACCTGAATGCATTAGGGTAGAAAGGTCTTTCACCTGTGCATTCAAAAAGCTTTGCAGCTAACAGGACAGAACCTATACATAGCATATTTTAAAGAAACCTTTAGGACAATCAGTTCTCTTTCCTTGCTTCTTCAGTCACAGAGACACTGTACTGCTGTCCGAGAAGAAGTGAATTAAAATGGCTGTGCATCCCTGCCAGGATTCATGGCTGAAGCATTATCAGATAGAGATGAATTTGCTAAACAAAGGAAGTCTCTTTTTCACCTATGTACATTTTCCCAGGCTAAAAATTAAGCAGATCACAAAATGTGTATCCTATATAGTGACATCAAATGTCACTTATTTGGCAGAAATGTTCACTCTGAAATTCCTCCCTGCAAAGTCATGTTATTTTGATTATGAAAAAAACCTCGTGTGTTAAATTTTTCTTCCTTTAACGGCCATAAAATCCATATACAAAAGATAAAAGCACATTTATTTTCTATATTGTGCAGGACAAATATTACGGACAAAGTTATTAGCAAGTAACTCTTTCCAGTTATTCTGCATTTTCAGTAAACTTACAGGGGTATAAGGATAATATAGTGGCGCCAGGTCCTACCATTCTACCATAGCTCTCATCATATTTGGTGTAATTTGTTAATAAGTATCTAACAGAAATATTTATTGTATTTATTGTGATATTTTAATTGCATTTAAACTCTTTTAGTCCTGTAAATCAAACAGATTTTTGTGGACACCAAGGAACCTGGAAGTGAGCATATCTGTTTGCTACATATATAAGTAATCTCATAATTTAAGGTTCTGGACATTATATGGCTGTTTTAGAGTAGAGTAACTATTGTTTTTTTTAAATTGTTTTGGGGGGGTTTATATTAATAGATATGAATCTCATATTTTTTTTTCCTGAACCAGCCACACTTATTTTTGTACAGTACATAGACAATATTGTGGTGATTGAAGCTCTGGAAATTCAAAGATCAAATGCAGCACATTCATGGTCATAAAGCAAGCACACTATACTTGTCTAAATTATTAATCCACAAAAAAAAAATTAAAGACTTCTTCCACTTCCTGCCAGAAAATCTGCCATGATGCTGAACTGATCAGAATAAATTGCCATACTCAGATAACTGCTCTGAACGTGCAACTTTAACTATGCATCTAATGTACAAAGCAGCCTTCAGAAAGCAAAATATCATTGTGGCTGGGTTGGGCAAAACTGATAACAACTCTTCACAGTAAAAAAATTAAATTTAAAAAAATTGTACCTGAATGAATCTTTTCAGAAAGAGAATACTTTAAGAATTATTTGTTGTCATTGATTAAGAACACCACACACGTACACAGAGAGGACAGGAACACAGGGAAATACAAAGAGCATATTCTGAGTTTACATCATGATTTTTACTTTTCCCCCTCTTTCCAGAAATGAAGAGGGGAGAGGGGGGAAGTGGTCAATCAGGCACAATATTCATATTTTCATATTAAGAAAAGACTTTACAGATGTGTTTCATATTAGAAAATTCCCACACAATTCTTTCTAAACTGTAGCTGGAGTTATAGATGTCAACCACCTTACTACAGAGTCTTTGGAAAGAACATTAGAGCTACATTCCTTATGAAATACTAGAAAATGTGAAATTCCAAATACTGAAATATTACATTTTGCAATTAAAGACAAAGTAATATTAAGAAAAAAAAGTAATCCAAAAAGAAATATTTTCTGCATAAAGAGATGGCAATATAATGGTTTTGTATCACACTTATTCGATCTTTTACCTAAAGTAATAGCATGAATCTCATCTACTTTTTTTTTTTTTTGTGGTTATGGTAGCTTGCAGTAGAAGACATGCACTACCTATTGCTGGACTTGACATGCTGTAGAAAGTTAAGAGCAAGCATTTAATCTTTGCAAGTTTGTCTGTATTTTCAAAAAAATAAATGCCTTCACAGCCTTTCTTTGGATGTTTTCACATGCAAATCAGTGAAAGCATGACTACCGTTTGTGTGGCAAGAGACAAGAACGAACGAATTTCTTAATGCACAGCCCATGCTGTTCAAATATTCTCTACAACCTGTAAAATATTGTATCACAATCTGAAGTTACACTAATCTCACAGGGAACAGTTTTCACATCAACTGTAGTTCTTTTTATACCAGAAATACAGAAAGAAGGGAAATTGTTGTGAAGATACAATGTTTCAAGAAAAAGGGTAAGATGTAGGCAAAAAATGCTGACCAGCAGAGCTAGGGAGAGAGGATAAGACCACAAGGACTATGTGAGGCAGAGTGAAGAAGGAAGATCTTTATTTTTCTGTTAGGATCACCCTGCAAGGGCTCGACCTTGAGGAGAAGGAGCTGCGGCATTGAGAAGATGGTAAACAACTAAGAGGAAGTAAAGGAACGCATGGACACCTGGAGGCAACCAATCCTGACTGTGTGAGAAGCGCATGGACTGTGTGTGGTAACCAATCAGGACACATTTTGTGGCACATGAGAGAGCTGTAACTGTATAAAAAGCAGACACTTGTAGCAATAAAGGGCTTTGGCTTGAATCCCCGCCAGAGTCCGTGCCTCAATACTCCACATTTTTCAACATGCCTTGTTAAATAATCTTTATATTAAATAAAATGCTGGACTATCTAAAAGTCCTGCAGAAAAAGAGATGCAAAACAACTACAAGTTGGGAAGTTATCCATAAAGAAAGGAGAACCATGCTTAAGAAGGCTAAGGATTTTCTGCTTTAATCTGTATGGAATAAAGCTCTATTCAGAATTTTTGTAAGAGGGTGCAGCATAAGTTACCTAGCATGCCTGCTCTAATCCAGTGCTAGAACCAAACAGTCATGATAGTTATTACAGGAATGATACATACAGGAAGCATTTCTGGCAGGTTTCCTCTATTTGAATTAGTTTATTACCCAATTTTTTTTTTTTCTAGAGCTAAGAAAAAAATGTCAGGGTTACCATTACTAAGGGAAATGTCAGGCAGTAACAATGCACACTGTATTTTAAGGTATATAAAGCACATATTCTTTATATCCAAAGAAACTGACACCTCTGATGTTTCTTACTCGAAACTCAGAAAGCTTCACTAGAATTTATAGGCCCTAAAAAAAACCCCTACATAAGCATTAAAACAGTTTAGAAAACTAATTCTAACTTCCCCCACTCCAAAAACACAGACAGTCCCAGAGATCTATAAAGACCAAGGAATGAATCTTTTACAGTGCTCATCAGGACCCTGGTATCCTAGTTTTTCCTCAGACTGCTCCTTGTTTATTGCCACCCTTCATGTCTGATCTATCATTCATCCAACATTTTTCTTTCTTCATCTTATCATTATCAGCACACTATCTCTAGAAGACTCTTGGCTATAAGCAGCTGACCTCCACCCACATTTCCTAAGCTCCAGAAGCCACTGTAGCTTCAGGGAGGATCCTTCTTGGTAAGCACCGTAATTTTGAATGCTTTCATCCTCAGAGCCAAACATATTCCAGAAAAAACATGTCCAGTGCTTATTGGATATGACATTTGAGGAAAGTCATACTACATGCTGAATAAGCTCTCATTTCTTTGGTTATGTGATTGCTCAAAGTCATCAATAAACCAGTGCAGAAGGAAAGAAAACAAAGTCTTCCCCAGTAGCTGAGCCTGCTTTTTTAGTACAGACATTCCCTTTTTTCTTTATATGATACTGGCTTGAAGGCAGAACGTAACGCCCATTCATTTCTTACTGTGAATTATCATCTAAAAGCCTTTCTTCAACAGTAAATTACCTGTCCCTAGAATAAACACAACCCACATGACATGGGTTAATTGAAAGGATATTTCCTAAGGCACTGATGTCCACTATGGTGGAACATTTTTCTTGTCAGCACTGTTGAATGAATGGCATTGGGAAAGAGGAATACATAGTAAATACTCAAGAGTGAGAAAGCAGACAAATGATCTCAGGCAGAAGCTGGCAGCAGGACAGTATCTGAATAGCTAATCAGTTCAGGAGTACTAGAATGAAAAACCCTGATGAATTCTTTCCTCTGTGTGCAGCAGATACGGTAACATTCTTTAGATTTTGGGGTTTCCTTGGTGAAAACTTGTTACTAGTGCAGGTTTCCAGGCCACAAATGATTGAAGGTTCTTCCTTAAATGACACACAAATAGCACATATTTTTAGTGCCCTCATCAGATTGTACCATCACAGCATTTTTCAGATAACAAGTAAATAATCCGATTTACACTACAGCGGAAGCAATTCTGAAGTCATTTATCAGACTCCCATTGAGAGGCATCGAATACTATCTCTTTCATAGTTGTGTGGCAGGTTACTCATCCTTTGTACACCTTTCTAAAGTTTGGCACTTTTATTCAAATTGTTGAGGAATTTGCTCAACTATAGCAAGCTGATGTGAGCTAAGCAGCACAGTAAATTAATTCACTACTTGTTCTCTTCTGCACATCCAGATGACTGATCATTTTCTTTTAGTCATTAGTACATTTGGCCACACTGAATAACATAGTGATGCAAAGCCTATGTTCAAGTTTGGTTTTGGATTAGACTGTTATTTTGCACAACTAACCATAAAGTACTAGCAGCTAAAAACAATGGTATGAAATACCTTGCAAGAAAATAGCATGAAAATTAGACAACAAGTTGGATGCCAGAGCGCTCAGGTCTTAGCAATTGAATGCATGGACCTAATAGTGACAAGTATTTGCCTAATATTAGAGCAAGCAGCTGCAGACTCACATTAAGAAATAGAGAAAAAAACAGCTGCAACTTGACATCCAACCCTTTCAAGGATTTATTTGCTTGTCTCAGTACTGGGTTCACGGTTTTTCTTCTAGTGACAAAAGCGGTAAGTAGTAGGAAGGAAGGATTTTGGTATTTACAACAGAAGGCAACAGGACAAAGGCTATTAAGAATGATGGAGAGAAAGAGGATGGTTAAACTACATTCTTTGCTTGCTTCCTTGGAGTTTAGGGTTCTGCCCTCTGGAGATTTTTCTGGTGTGAAAACATTGTAGTAGTTTCCTTTTTACTGGGCCATGCTTTTAGGATTTGAAAAGTGCCTGGAATCTGGATGCACTTATAGTTTTAATGACTGTTTAAGCTCTTTAACAACAATGCAAAAGTGTATTTATTTTATCCTGTCAATTTTAGGGAACGCATCCTGATAAATGTATCTGGGGTTATATAAACACAGAGAATAGGCACAACAACAACTTTTGAAAAGTGTGAAGAGATGTCAACGTTTTACAAAAACTACACGCCCTTGGACATGAGTCGTATTGGGTCATCTTGGCTATGGGCAACTGATCTGTGCTTTAGTAGTTCAGAAGGCAGCCTAAATACTAGAGTCTGCAATTTAAAAGAGAGCAATTCCTGCAAAACTATATATTCCTACACAGGTTTACTGCACTTAGTCTAAACGTCCTGCACCCCACAGGAATCTCTGGGTCACGTAATACAGACATACCCCAGGGCTGCCCAGGCAGCCAGTGCCTGAAATACAGCCCTGCTGTTGCTCATGATAGTGATCTATGGTGTCCTGAAACAGAGAAAGCTCTGGAGTTGGGTATTTCTAATTATGGTACCACTATATCATACAGGTAAGGGGCCTGAATTGTACTTTGTGTTCCCTGGGACTGTTTTCTGCTATCTTTAAGGTAAATGTGACCACTTTTCCAGTCATTACCATAGTTTTCAAACGCCCCAAGAATATCCCTGTTACCAACATGAAGAGCGTTTTGTTTATAGTTCACAAGTGTTTCAGCTAGCCTGCCTTGTGCTTGTTTTCAATAGTGAGTGGAATAGATACAATGGATTTATCTAATTTACCAGAGGTGCCAAGTAGTTAAAAGATCTGTAAGTACTTTAGTTTCCCTATATATTTAATTTTTCATTGTCAGACCGACTTTGATGCTGAAGAGAATAACAAATAGAAATAAGAGGCTGATTGGTTTTGTTATGACATTCATAAAAATTTTTAGTTCACAAACAATTACCTGGGTTATTCATTTATGTCTCATTTGCAATATTAATATTGATATCTCTCTGCAATCATTCATAAAATTAGTCGGGAGTTATGGTAACGTAAAATAATTATTAAGGAATGGAGAGGAGATTTTCTTACTGATGAACAAGAGAATTTATTGATGATATATGACATATCACTAGAAATTACGACCAAGCAGTTATTTTGTTGGTAGTGGCAAAAAGCTGCATAATCTGGTTACTGGAGTATGGCTGCTTTTCCTCTTCAAATTCTTGTTGGATGTGTAAAAAATAACAGGCACTACCTATCTTTGTTTTAGACCTATTTTTTTCAGCAGCTTACTTAAATTTGCTCACAGATTTGCTTCATGGGCACTGGGAAATGACCATTATGAGTGCAACACAAATCTCTAGAGAGCTCATCCTGCACGTGCTGACTTCTTCCAGTCTGTAAAATGGCAATACTACTACCATCATGGAATGATATCCCAATGCACTATACAATGACTGCCAACTTAGGACATGTCAGCAATGGGCTCTGCAAGAACCTCTCACATTACTTGAGGATGTAGGAAATTGAAAAACAACAACCAAGTCTGACAAGGAGAGCAGGTATGATACTATCCTGGTTTAACCCCAGCTGGCAACTAAGCACCACACAGCTGCTCGCTCACTCCCCCCACAGTGGGGTGCGGGAGAATCAGAAGAGTAAAAGTGAGAAAACTGAGACACTTTAATAGGGAAAGCAAAAGCCACGCACGCAAGTAAAGCAAAACAAGGAATTCATTCTCTACTTCCCAATGGCAGGCAGACGTTCAGCCATCTCCAGGAAAGCAGGGCTCCATCACACATAACGGTTACTTGGGAACACAAATGCCATAACTCTGAATGTCCCTCCCACTTCCTTCTCCTTACCCCAGCTTTATTGCTGAGCATGATGACATATGGTGTGGACTGTCCCTTTGGGCAGTTGGGTCAGCTGTCCTGGCTGTGTCCCCTCCCAGCTTCCCATGCAGTCCCAGCCCGCTCACTGGTGGGGTGGGGTGAGGAGCAGAAAAGGCCTTGACTCTGTGTAAGTACTGCTCAGCAGAACACTGTTTTCAGCACAAATACAAAACATAGCCCCATACTAGCTACTGTGAACAAAATTAACTCTACCCCACCCAAAACCAGCATAGATACATTCATCTATAGCACATTACTTTCTCAGTACTCTTAGGTAGACCAACAAAGTTCAAGACATAATTAGAGCAAAGCATTATGATTCATTTCACACGCCATTTGGTGTCATTAGTTCAACTTAGCATTCACTCAGAAAATTTGAGAAATTGTGATTGGCATTTTGCTAAAAAGGTTTAATCTGGGAGAGATTTGTGAGGAAGTAGCAAAGTAAGAGTTGGGTTTTTTGGTAAAAAATTACCTTTTCACTGACTAGGTTGTAACTTTATTCTACTCTCACTCTTTCTGAGAAATTTGGGAACTATTTGACTAAATTATTTTCCTTTGAGTTTGGAAAACATTATTGTTTACCATAGAGGTAAAACCTTTTATAATACCTGTATACACCATAAAATATAGTCCACAAAGGCACATTGTAAAAGAAATCCCTAGAGGAAACATAATAAGAAAATGCTGACTCCTTTTGGGAGATAAACATTCAGAACAACAAAATTAACAACTGCAAACAGTTCTATAGAAGACATAATTCCTATTTTTAGAAGCACCTATGATAATATTGGTGGTTTTTTACTGAGACTCTAAATATCAGTTCATCATCACAAGTTTTATTACTTAAATGCTATCACAGGGTCTCACTTTGTGATAACTCTGATATTCATACATGTGAATTTTTGTTTTGTTTTAGGAGCTCTCCATACCTCTCTCTTATTTCTGTATTTGGCTTAGCTTGTGGGAAGGACTGGAGGAGACAGTGCTAACTTTGGGTTTACAAGATTAGACTAGGGGATCCCCAGGCTGCATAGAATATCAGGCAGATGATCCCACTATGTGACCATGGGGTTTCAGAGTCTTTCAGAAAAGATTAGAATACAGTCAATTTCAATTCTAAACCAACCAAAACTTCAGCAAAGTAACATTAAAACCAAAACAGTCATCATCTCAAAACAGTCTGACATCTCCCATATTCAGTATTAATCTAGAAAACGTAATTTCCATCGCATCACCAAATCCCTTCACAAAAGACCCAAAGGCAAAAAATATATAGATATATAACCCACATGAACTCAAGTATGCAAGAAACGTACTGTTGCCTTTAGTTTGGAAGACATCTCACATGATACAAGAATTCTTGCTAAAAAAACCCGGTCAATTCTGACTTTGAGCCTTTTCTTTGAGATTTAGACAAAAGAATCCCAACTTTTGTTTTTGTTTATGATACATACTTCATTATGGTGGTAAACCTGTCTTGTCAAATCTCATGAGAAAATCTTGTAACAAAACTTTAACTTGAACAGTCTTTTTTATTCTTATTACTAAGAGATGGTAAGTTTGAGTAAGTATGCATATGCTTAAAAACTATTTCAAAACTTCTTGCACTTTAGCAAGTGTGAACCCTGAGAACTGCCTGTAGTTCAGTTCCAACCTTATTAAGACATGACCGCAAGGCTCTCATTTTTAACTAAGGTGAATAACAGTTGACATTAGAAGCTCCAAGAATTTTTTAAAAAGGTGGCATTTTTAGGCAGCTTAAATGGGGCAGGAAAGAAGATAAATTTTCAAATACCTTGACCCTTCACATTTTCTGGAAGAAAGAGATAATTGAGTGCAACTCCACAGAAATATAAAACCTTCTGTAATTAAAAAATATACAGAAGCCATGCTGCATAGTTAGACAATATTAACTGTTCAAAAGGCAAGCAATAAAGTTGTTTATATTTTTCAGATACTTTCATAAAAACACAGTCTTCTCATTTGTGGGGATGCATACATTTTTCATGTCTGAAAAAGACTGAAACTCTCTGCAAGGAAATAATCCATTTAGAGAAAAACAAAAGACCCATTTCCCTCATGTCACACTCTCACACACCGGCACACTCACAAACTTAAAATTCATTGCCAGATCTCCAACATCAGTTAGTGCACATGAGTGCTGATCATGCAAAAGGCCTGCAGAGGCAAGCTGTTGGTGCTGAGAATGTAGTGTCCAGACTATATGTGTTTTAAGGATTTTACTTTGGAATATTTATAACCGGAGTCTATGGCCTGAATGCTCATTAATGGTTGGGGCGTATCAGGTGAGCTCTTCGAGCACATCCTCTAATTTAGTTTTATCTGGGAGCAAACCAGCTGGCATGCTCTGAAAAAAAAAAAAAGCACCATAGATAATTAGGATATTCTCTTCAAAAGCATGAATCCTGATCCAAATTAAAGACAGATTCATATATAACACCCAACCCTAATTTAAGCATCAAAAGCAAGCATCACCAAAAGTGAGCATGCTGAATTCTAAACTCCTAAATTTCTAGCTAATGGGGTGACCAGATGAATGAACAATTAATTCTTTTGAATGTATGCTTCTTATTTCAAATGGCTACAGCCCTCTGCCCTTTCTCAAATGCCCTCATGCTTGATGCAATGATCCTTTACTAAATGTCCAGACCTGCTTTGTAATTTCTTACATTTTATCTATAATATCAGTACAGCTCGAGTTTGAAAATGCTGTGTCCAGTTTGCTGCTGCAATTAAGACTAAAAAATAATACATTGAATTCAGATAATATTCCTGAAAAATGTATAAGCATTTAGTTTAAATTTTTTTGATCACGAAGCTGTGAGTTCACATTGATAAGGATTTCCTTTTTTATTTCATAACTGTAGCTCAGGAAATGTGTTTTCTAAGCCAGACAGAAACTCACAGTTGCTTTCTAAAGAGTACTTGGCACCAAGCTTTTCTATAATCATTACTATTTCTTTATACTTTGAGAGGTCTTCCTACTCTTTGGGGATGTGCTGCTCCCAAAGTACAGTGGCATTTCATTGCAACTTGATGTTGAATTCACACACCCTTTACATGGCACAACTATTTTGCAATTTCCCCCCCGCGCCCGCAATCTAAGAAATCTATTGCTACGTACACCAAAAAACTCTGGGGGATTAAGATACAATTAAATCTAATCATGCCCTGAGGAACTGTGTTATTGAATCAGAGCCTAATCAATACAATCAGAAGTTCAATATGGAAATAAAAATTCTACCCACACTTGTTCAACTTTATTTTTCAAATACTTCCCACAATTCTGGCTTAATGGAAAGCATTATCCAAATCTCACTAGCAGAAGCAATTGTAGTGGCCATGTATAGCCTCTGTAACTCAGAAATAATCGGTAACAGACGTGCAGCTCATTGCATGCGCTTAACTGCTCTGCAAAGACTAGGCTAAATTATGCTCTTTTTTGCAAGGGTTAACTGCAATCATTAGCATTATCTGCTCAACTAACCACAGTTTCATGACCTGGTCAGTAAATGAATTACTGTGTGCCTTGCAAAAGCAGAGAGAATTCCTTGTCCAAAAACATAGAAGATGCCAATATTAGCACTGGCGGTAAGACTTGCTTTCTGCCCATGTGCTGAAATTACAGTTTTCTCAAAAGGAAAACTAAATCCATTGGTGGGGAATCATCCATTGGTGGGGAATCATCCATTGGTGATTAACAGGTACCATCTGCAAAGACTTTTCTTAAGAAAGAAAAGATATAAAATGGAAAATAAATCAAAAAATCTGTTTTATGAAGTTAATAGACTTTCAGTTGTGTAAATGGACCACCTTTAAATTATCTCTGCTTCTAATAACAGGATACACATGAATTATTATCAGACCAGAGCTATTCTATAGATAAATATAAGTTAACATTGAAAATCCACTATCATATAATTTTAATCTCCTTTTTTCTTTGGCAACCAGCAGAGCTGACTAACAACCAGCTACCAAGAATCAGAAAAAATTGACTTAACTTTTTTAGCTAGGGGGAAGAAGAACACACGAGGAAATAATTAGGAAAAAGCACGCTGGCTTCCTGTGCATGCGCATGCACACACAGAGACAGAATACTGTTCCGGAGTTTAGTGCCTACATTCCTAATAGAGAGTGCTGGCTCAGTCTACATTATTTATCATTATTATTCAATACTGCTGCTGATATATGGAAATGTACGGAGAAGAGATAAAAAACTAATAAAGCTATGGAGAGAGAAAAACCTTTTTAGTTGTAGGGAAGATTTTTTGCTCTCTCTTTGCAATCTACCTTAAATTAAGATGCTGAGATACGGTATTTTCAACAGAAAAAAATGACAGAGTGGCTCTTTATGTATCATAAATTATGTAAGATGTGATTCATAGACATCAGAGCTAGGTTTTTTTGGTTGGTTGGTTGGTTTTTTAAGAGAACTACTGCAGGGTGAGATAAGGTGAGTAAGGATGACCTATATGAAGTACTTTCTGGTTATATAGTGTTGTCTATGTGTATAATAATAATATATATAAAAAAATCACAATCCTCTCTTCAATTACAAATGGCAGGATAAGTGTGAATGATTGTTCTCATCGTCTTTTAGATGCTACAATCTTTCAGAGATATAAATGTGGAACTGGATGGTAAGTTGGGTTAGAGGGCAAGGAGTAAAGATGGCGCAGTCTACTGCAATTTTTCTTAACCACACTACAAAAGATGAAATAGGTATATCAACAGGGACAAGGCCTAGAAGAAATGGGCCATAAAGATGGTATCTGACCCTGTAGTTAAATGAAGGCTCCCAGATGCTATTCCAAGACAACTTCCGAAAATGAGTGCTGCTTGAGTTTGATGAGGTTGAAGCCATGCGACCCAGAAAAGTGAGGTAATGACAAAAACCTATAAAAAATAATTGCTAAACAAATTTATGATTTTCAAAACAAAAAAATCAGTTACACCTATAACTTCGACTTAAATATATTCAATTTGCATACTATGACTTTCCTTGAAAAAAATTTTTACTAGAAGTTCTTGGCTCCCTCAAGTTATTATTTTCTTGTTGTTCTTTTGAGATTTCAGACAAAGTATTCAGAATACCTTAGTGAACCTTGAACCCAACACAGTCATCTTTTTTAATGACTCTTCTCAAAATTATAAACTGTGGCAGTCTTACATTTGTAACCCATCTCTCTGCTTTCTCTGAACAATGCACAAATATTTACAAAAGTAAAATTCCAGGAAACATACAGAAGAGCAGAGAGGTTTCAAAGAGAATTTTGAAAATGGTTTTGCTCCCATGAAAAATAAAAATTCAATTCTTTTCCTTATTCTCCACAAAACGATTCCTGATAGAGGGCTGAAAGGTGCATAGTCTGATAAACCACAGCAGACTGTCAGAGAGGATCCAGGCAGCATGTCAGCTACAAGCAAGTCTCTACCAGAACTTTTCAGCCTTGTTTTCTTAATGAAAGCAGACTTACACAATCACATCATCTGTTCATCTGTCACACTCTCAAACATTCTTAGTTTACTGGCCAAATCACAAACCTTGAAAGAGATCTCAAAGGCAGAAAGAATTTCGGTGGGTTTGAGGTTTGGGGTTCTTTTGGGGGGGAATGGGATGGTGGTGTTTGGTTTTGGTTTGGGGTTTCTTTGAGTTTCTTGAAAATCTCCAGATGGATAAAGGGAAGAAATGAGCAGTGTAAGATCAACTGTTCAATTTGTTTTGCTTGCTGGCCTGTCAGCACATGCATAACCCTAGCCAAGTACAGCTGCCTCCTGTCCAGAGAACAAATGTGGGACATGAGGAGGAGCAGAGAGTATCATTCAAGATTCAGGGCATGTCCTAGAGAATGTTCTTGGGGAGTGTGAAGGCAATAGGGTGGTCATAGGAATGTAATGGAGGGATTTATGAAGGAATGAAGTTGCTTCCGTAGGAACATAAGACAAATCTCCAGAAAACTAAGCTTCATTACTTCTGTTGCTTACAAAAGAACATTTTTAACTTAGCTCTCACTGTGGAACATTTTAATTACACCTAATTAGGAAGTTCTGACAGAATTCTGATAAAACTTTTTTTCAGACACTGCTGATGAATTGCAAGTAGTGTGGGCTACTGTAGGCACCAGAAGCAGCAATGAAAGAGAAGTATTTGAGGTACCCAACTAATATTACATTATTAACTTCAAAAACTCATGCACTTTCAGTGATTAAACATGTTTGAATGGTGAATATACTTCTGACACCTGCAATCAATTAATTGATAATTCATCATTAGAAATATATTGCTATTTCTTGAACACTGCCTGGGTGATAAAAATACAGAAACACAAAGGTGGTTGAACTGAATCAGTCAAAGGTCCATTTTCCTAATACTCTCCTTTGACAGAGGTCAAATGTGAAGGTCCAGAGAATAACATACCAGCAAAGGAATTCTATACATTGCTTCCCTCCATATACTTTCCAGAGTTGGTTTGGAGCCTGATAGCACTAGGTGAATGAGTGGGAGGGTATTTTTATTGAGCTCCAGTATCAATAAAAAAGCATGGGGTTATTTTCCAACTATCAACCAAAACTACTTGCTTCTGTGAAATGTTCTTTTAAAGGAGAAATGAAGAAGTAATGGACAAGAAAACTGCAATAAGAGTGGGGTGATAAAATGGTTCTTCTAAGACATAGTAGGATGAGGTCCTTTGAGATAGGAGAGTGTGGAGCTCGTTACTGAACGCCACCTGATTGAAGGGGAAGAATCTATATAGCCCAAAAGAATAAAGAATAACAATGTTGCTATGGTCAACTTCATTCTTTCCAGTTTGTAAGTTTGCCATTATTTTCACAGATCAGTTTTGGTAAAAGCTAGTTTCCTAATATCGAGAGGACTGCTGAAAAGAGACATTCTTGTGGTATTGAATATGCAAAATGTAGAACAGAGGTCAAACAGGAGTGAATATTGGGGTGTCTCTTTTAAGACAGAGGATTAAGAACTGTGTTGAGACAACTTATTTCACAGTGGAATGAACTTATCTTCACAAAGTATTCAGAGATTATAACATTTTTTTCAAACTCAGAAACATTTTTATTTTTCCTAAGTAGCAGCTTCCACTACATAAGTGTCAGCGGAACAATAATTAACAGCAGATTGCAAATAGCATGCCAAACCTGCCCTGTGTAACTAGCTATACGGCAATGAAGAAACGTCTGTGTGATGATGATTGCCTTTTGTTTAAACTATGCTCATGAACATGCAGGAAAATTATATTTTTTAACCATAAGGTGGCATCAATACTAATGCCGAAGATGGTAGGAAAAAGTCTTAAGTTCTCACTTTCTTTTTCCTCTTATAGAATGGCTGTCGAAAAATATCCCTGTTCCCATAGGAGCTTGGGGGCAGGGGGGAACTTAAAAAAAAAAAAAATCATTCCAGATTTCTACTCCCTGCAATGCTGTCAGCCATCTACAACATCAGCTTAAGTGAACAGGTAGGGCACAGCATAGATGTTATGGTAAAGAACCACCTTCTTCCCTTTGTTTATAAATCAAGAACTGATTGAACAAACAAATCATGGGGAAAAAATTATCATCTGATCAAACAGTTTTTAGTAGAAGGCATAACTTAACACCGGGGAATTTCCTAACCTTTATAATCAGAAGTGCCAGCAAATGTTCATATAGACAGAATGTCCACAGAGTTAATTAATGCTAAAAAAAAATTTTAAATAATTAAGAAATGGAAAGGATACCTAAATATTTGTTACAAGGTATCTGTCTCCAACTGGGGCTAGGAATCAGGTGGTATATTGTCCAATAAAAGCCAAATTCACACTTACTTTTATCTACCTCAGTAGATAGACACTCATTTCACATAACACTATTTTCCCTTTCGTTTCCTTCTGCAGTTGGCAATATGTTGAATGATGGGATGTAACAGAAGTTGGAGATTTTCAAAAGTTTGGATTTGGGAGCACAAATCACAGTAGCAAAGAGATTTAGGAGCAAACTGACTGGCATTCTTGAAAAACTCTCCTTTGTTTCTTTTTTGTGGAGCAAGGTCTCTCATTTTGCTTTTTTTGTTACTGTTTTATCATGAAGCACAATTATTTTAAAAGCTTAAATAGTTTTGCAAAGGCAGATTGTCAAGAGTTATGAATAGGTTTTCCAGGTACAATCATGCCGCCAACAAATCTTGTACAGGTAGCTTTCTATAACTTTCAGTGGATCCAAATGGCAGTAAATAATCACATGAAAGGAAAACAGCAATTAACGGGGGAAATTCAGGGAATGGATTCTTATTTACAAGCTATACTCTTAGGCCCTCAGTCCATATGCCAGACTCCTTTGCTTTCAAATAGTCCGGTCATTGGAACTCTACCCAGCCAAAACCATGACAGATCTTAACTCTGAAGAAACTGAAAAGATACCACAGCATAAAATGTCAATACGTAGCACTCCTTTACTTCCATTGCCACCTTTCTTGGTTAGTTTGTGTCTTAACATGATCCAATTGTAGTCCACAAGAAATCAAATCATTATGGAAATGCAAAAAGAGCCCACAGAAAATGCACAAAGATATAGATTTCACTTAAACTCTCATTGTTATTCCATATGCTCAATGTACTATTTTGTAGCTCTGCAAATCCTGAGTATTTCATGGCAGACGCAGCTCTCAGAACTGTGCCATTGCAAGAAGGTAAAATAGTGCCTCTATCGTTAAGTACTCAAGGATCTTTCACCTCTACCATCCTGCCATCAGGTAATTTTGCCATCTGCAATGCCACTCTGCTTACAGAAAACTGACATGTGACATAAAAGATGAAAAAGTTAAAGCTTATCTTCTAGAAAATCCAAAGATGCAGGATTTCAAACTCCCTACTGACTGACAGGATATCTGATACCTTTCTTCTCACTGGTGCTTATAGCTAAAGGCTATATTCTTTTAAGCACATTGTATTAAACACTTGGAGGCAGAGAAAGGTCTACTAGGATATGATTACAGGTGTACACAGAATTGAGGACAATTTGTCCTCTCAATTCTCTTAACACCTTTTCCCAGCACTTCAAAATATATTGTGTTTTCTTTCTATGTAATACATAATTCTCAGAATTGTGTGGTGAGTATTTAATCTCTCTCCAGAAGTTTTTCCTAAATCTTGAGTGCTTTTAAGACAAACTTACACTTATGGTGAGAGTAATACCATGTATTTAGTTGGAAAACTCCTTGTTAGAGAGGGAAGATTAATCAAAAACTCAATTATATCTACAGATTAAGATGAAATTAGAGTGTTTGGATTCTTCAGACACCGATGGAGGTACTTACTGGTTGGTCAGTCTTTTGTTTACTGTACGCATTACACTTCACTCTGCAGTCATTTTGGGGGGTTGGGGTTGAGGGTTTTTTGGTTGGTTTTTTTGGTTGGTTGGTTGTTGTTTTTTTAATATTGTATTTGCTTGCCTCACATGCAAGGACCCAGGGCAGCAACACCCAGATCTGGAACCATCATGGGGGCAACAGTTCAGTATCAGGATTCAAAACAGAACCTGAGGATCAAAAAAAAGCAGTTGGAGCCAGAACACAAGTCAGGAAGTAAAAACCTAGATGAAAGCAACAACACTAGCATCTAATTTTTGGCTAACCAAGGAGCAACTGTTAATTGTGTTAGATAGAGCTAATCTTAGCAACTCAAGAGTGCCTGTGTTTATAAGGGCTCATCTGAAAAGGATTGCTTATATGGCATTGTACAGAGAAAATAGAGCCAGACTCTTCTCGGAGGTGCGCAGCAATAGGACAAGGGGCAATGAACACAAGTTGGAAATTCCAACTACAAAATTCCATATAGATCAAAGGAAACTTTTATTATAAAATAAATAATTTTAACCATGAGAGTGGTCAAATACTGGAGCAGGCTGCTGTTTCAAGACAAGCACCTGCACAACTTGATCTCATTAGAACTGTTTGAGCAGGTGGGTGGACTAGAAGACCTTTGGAGGTACCTTCCAAACCAAGTTATTCTACAGCTCTAAAACAGAGCATACTTTATAGTAAGAACACTAGCAATAATAAAAATATATCATAAGTCACAATGAAATATTTATCCAAAGATCTAAAATACGCATTCAGGAAAAAGATACTCGTAAATCCACAGCATCTGATGAATCCCACTAATATTGCAGCTCACTCTTACAGGGGAAAAAATAACCGTGTCACTGCCAGAAGACTTGTGAGCCACACTTTATTGCCTTGTGGTCCCTTTCCAATTTCTGTTTGTGAGAATGTGGACACCTCAGCTCAGTCCTCATAATTTGATAGCATTACAGTATCAGTAACACTTGCCTCCTCTTGTTTGGCTTTAGTTAAGCTTCCTCTAATACAGCTCAGAAGCAGTAATCAAGGAGGTGAGATAGCCACAGTATCAAAATGAGTATTAATTCCTTGTAAATCTTAGTAAAAGCAGCTCTCCACTTGTTTCACACACTTTCAGGAGAAGAAACCTAAGAACCTTTTGGTGTCTCTAAAGATTATCCAGCAGCAGAAAGTACAGAGAATACCAACATCTCAAACTTTAAAACGGTTGCATTATTCTGATACAGTATCTAGAGACATTATACCAATTCTGTGTAAAGCCCTCCCTGGAAGCCTGGACTGGTTCAGCATATTCTTTAGTTATCAAACACCGTTTGTGTTGCAATACATTCTTATTTCTGTTAAGTGGAGTAATCCCCAGAGAATGCGGATTTACCTTCTAAGAGCCTAAGCGTCAGCTTAGGTTCTTTTAGTATCCAGGTGGTTCCCCCGTTCTTGAATTAAATTTGGCTAAATCATTTCTATACTTGAAGTGTTTTGGTTGTATCATGAAGGACTATGTTCCTTGTTCACTTCTTTGTCTACCTTTATTTTATGTAGAAAAGGCTGCAAAACACTCAATAAAGCCAGAATTAAAATCATCCACACACCCTTTCCCCTTAACTTCTACATGGGATTGTGTAAGCTCGTGACCTCAGAGCAGAGAAAGTAAAGACAACTGATCCTCAAGAGGCTTGAGTTCATAAGTAATTTTCTTACTATTCTTTAATACTGTGCAGTTTATTAAAAAAAATAAAAGCGAGTTAAACACAACGCTATTCAGAGCTTGAACCTATTCAGAGAAACTGATATTTCTGATGTCTGCAGAGAATTTCAAGGCAAATCAATAAGCTACAAATGCAGTGTTCCCTTAAGACCTTGGTTGGATTCATGGACAGTATGTCATTGAGAAATGCTTTGACTGAAATGTTTCAGGTTTTGCAAAACAGCATTTTCTGTTGATTTTTTTGATTGAGAAATTTTTAAGTGAAAGCAGTTTTTCTAAACATATTACCAACCCATTGTGCAAGTAAAACATGCAAAAATCTGATGACTCCATATTCTCCACATTTGTGACATTAGATTGTAATCTCCTTTCTCCAAGTCCACACAAAATGTCACTTACTTAGTGACATTAACCCTTTAAAAGCCAGTATCTGGGCAAAATTTGTATGAATCTAATATGCTGTAAGTACAGGAATTAGGAGAATACTGAAAAGACAACTATATGGGAAATATTTCACACACTTCAGTACGGATATTGCTGTTAACAGATTTAATCGTAGGTAAATTTTTTTCAGTATCTGTTGATAGTCTTGGCAGCCCAGGTAAAAATATACATCACCTATATAACACCAACTCAGCAGCAAAAACAATTATGATAAGGATTACAGTTTTCAAAATTGCTTGTGAAGAGAAGAAGGAAATCAAGCCCAGTCAATGAAGGAAAGGTAAAATGTCAGTCATTTACAGGTGGAATCACCTACTCATACCTCTGTTTTAAGCAAATGTATAGTTGGCTTAAAACAGGCAATATATTCTGTAATATTAGTTACCCCCCTTTGAGGAGAAGCTCTGCTGGCTTTTGATAGGGAAGTACTGCTGTAAAAGGGATCACTAAGCTGGGGAAAAAATTACAAACACTATGAGCGTGGATAGACTTATTAAATGATGGAAAGCCACCAGAATTACCATTTTCTACTGTTCCGTAGAGTCAGGGGGATTTGATGTATATGTATCTCCACATTACCATTTTTATTTTCTTCTGCAGCAAGTTGCCATTTTTGTGAAGAGAGAAATTACTGTCAGCTTCCATTCAGCAAAGACAACTTCTCTGTCCGCTCACTTATAAAAGTGTCACCATTAGGCTCTTCCAGATCTGTCTCCTTGTTTCATTAGATTTGACACACATTCTTCTCTGAAGTCAGAGGTTAAAAGGCTTTTGACATCCAGCAATTCCTCTCCCCACCCCCAACCCATTCTTGATTGCTGCCTCCCTTCTACAGACAGCTGAGGGCTCTGTCTCCTTTTTGCCCCTTAGTACAAATGAACCCAAACTGACCTTCTACATCATGCTGCTGTCACAGGCTCATACTTCCAGATTCCTAAATAAACCACATCTGACGTGGCAGCTGTGTTTTTTAGCATCGGTTTCTTGGCAACAAACATAGGATGTCCTAGAGCTTCACATACTCTTTACCTTAGATAGTATCATTCAAGCCGAGACTGCTGCTTGTTGCTCTTCACAAAGCAAGCAACCACGATGACTGCAGTTATAGGTTGTTGGCTTCAAACACAACCCAAATTTTATGGTACACTCTGGAATGTTATAACAGTTCTACTTCTCTGTGTAAGCATGCAGGTTTTTTACCAATCCGGTACAGCAAGATCCATACAAACACATGTTGATAAATTTAAAAGATATAACAGTACAAAATGAATGTGAAAGTTTGAGTACCTGGCTAAAAGAGCTTGAACTTTAAAAGTCATTATTATAATAGAAGTGCAAAGCAGCCTTGAAGTAAGCAGTTGTCCTAAGGACTGTTCAGTAGGCTTACTCTAAAGCAACTTGTGCATGTATTCAAGGCCATAGCTGTACACAAATCAAAATTTCAGTTCACCTAATTATTACCATAATTTTGAAGGAAGAATATACTAATTTTTGACCATGAGATATGTGTCTGTGCCAAATGTTTAGCAGTGCCTGACTCTTTCTGAAAGGAGGGTTCACTCATTTATTGCAAGGAGAGCAAAAGCTGGGCTTTCAGCTCGCAGAGCAGCAGTAGAAAGACAGGGAGCAACTGAGTGTGCCAAAACAATTAATCTGACCTCAGTCCATTCCCACAAACTGCAAGTGTAGAAATAGAGTATGTGCAGAGTGATACAGAGCAACACTGAGCGATATGGAGGGAAATAAATAGATTTCCTACTGCCTTGTAACTTACCTTTCTTCTGTGCAGGGTCCCATTTCAGGAAGAAAAAAGTAGTAGGTTTTACTCTGTAAATTTTTCACTTCAGGACAGGCACTATTTCATGGATCTACTCACAGCTGTAGATTGGAATAGGTATACCCTCAGCTGCTAAGACATCAGCTCGTTCATTTCATCAGAGACAGATTTCTCTTCTTCCCAATTCTGTCCCCATGAAGAGAAGGCAGTAGCCTCAAAGTGGCAGCACTTCGAGGTTTGGCATGATACCCCAAGATTCCACCTCCTACTTGTCCTTTATGTGCCGAGTTTTATTTGGTTTTGTTATATAGTGTAGCAAGATTGGCGTTTTCTGTTCTTGAAATATTTGCTTAACTGTGCCATCGCAATTCCTTCACCAACTTTCAGATGGACTTGTGTGTGTCCATCTGAAAGCATGACTACTGCTTGAGTAAATAATTAACATATTTATCATTTACTCACCTAAACTAGTCTTGCCATTTGCCACTGTTTGTGATGTCCTACAGTATAGTAGAGGTAGAAGCAAGATCATTTTAGCTATTCCATTTTGTCCTTAACGGATTTGGTCCAATGCATCCCTCTCATAGAAGTAAGCTGTACAAAATCAAAGCCTTTTTTTGGCAAGACTTAAGAAACAGTCCAACACTGACGATGTTCTTAGTCTGTCTGAGCTCAGGAAAAGCTGCCAGTACTTCAGAAGGTGTAATTATTGCTCAGTGAAAGAGAGGAGGGATCAAATATAGCCTCAGAATGAGGGTGATCAAACACATGACAGAAGAACCATAGCTGTAACATGCGACAACAGGCCAAAGACCACATTATCAGAACGTTACAGACTTCCTTTGCACGGAACGGGTTAAGTCCTTTGAACGCAAGAGTCCTTAAATTTAAAAACCAAACGTGAACATGGTGTTCCCAAATCTAGTCTCTGTCCTCCTTGCTTTCTTATCTTTTATATCCTGCCCTATATAAAGATCCAATTCACATGCTCCCCTTCCTGGGCCTATCTTTCACATAATCTGGAACTTGTATTTAGCATCCATTTACACAAGCCAGCAATTTGTGTAAGTGTCCCCACACATGCTTCTCTGAAACTATAACCCCATCATAACTACCCTGCTTCAGACCACCTTCAGCCCTGTGCCGTTACAAGAATCACTTTACACAAAGAATATGTATAGGATGATATTCACCCTCAAATCTCTGCATCACCAGTTACGATGAGATATGCAAGTTGGAAAAGTTTCTGAAATGGATTTTTGACATAGATAGGCGGAGCTGTCATTCCATTTCATGCATTGATTTGATTCATAGTCACTCCTATCCTCCCCAAAGTGCCTAAACCTTGGCGTTTTGGACCTCTGACTGCAGAGAGCTGGGTATGCCCTTCAGGAAAAATTGCCATGCCAAAAAGCCAAAAGAAATAATAAAAGAATAAGGAAAAATCAATTCTAAAAATGCTCTGATAGATGATAAAGTTATAGGCGTTCTAGCAGCTTGAGACTCTATGACCCAATAAAGGATCAAGTATGTTATTTATAGTTTGGGGCTATTAGAATTGTTGTTTACATATTTACTTCATTGCATGCATTTTAGTTGTTTTACCCATACTACAGTAACATATAGGAATCCCCATTGTGGGCCACAACTGACTGCTATATGCAAAAGAAAATTAAGGAAAATCCCTTCCTCAAATATCAGAAGTTACCTTAGCATATCTTAACAAATACATCCACCTAGTTAAGTTTTGCCCAGCTCCTTTCCTTCCTGTCTTCTCTTGGAAGTCAGTGTCAAAATTCCCATATTCCTAAATAATTGAAAGATGAGACTCAACACAGGCCAATTTGTTAGGGCCTATTCCCAACAGCTGGTTGCCCTCTAAGTATTACCACTAATAAGAGTCATCTAGGGCAATGCTAGAATAGATTTTATTGTTCCCATTATCTTCAGTGGGCTGCAACCACTGTTGATACCACAGGAAAAAAACACAAACTCCCTCCCCTTCTGGTCTTTGCACTGTTGTCATAGTTTACAAATAATTCATAAGGGAACTCAGCACTAACAATCTGCATGTGCATGTTTGTGCGTGTGTTTCTCTCTGCGTAGGGTGGAAAAGCAATTTAGATGTGAGAGATAGCATAAACTTACCTGGCATTGTACACAAAAATATTTTCAGCTTGTCTGCCTGCAAATAGATCCTAAATAATACAATTTATTCTGAATGACTGATTATGGGAATCCTGCTCATAAATCCTAAGCTTGACATTTTAAAATCAAATTTTCTTTTCATTTTTAAGCAATGAAATGGCTTCTCCATCTTGACATGATTTATCATTTTCTGGATGAACTAGCTAACTAAACAGGCCAAAACCTCTAGCTGCAAGGACTCATTATACATCATCATCCTCTATTTACAGCATGCATCCTATACTTTCCTATTTGTCTTAAAGGAAACAGATAAACATATATTTATTTTAAACATAGTAGGTTGATTCCCTTAAGATTCTCACTCATTTCAATAAGCTGCATACAAAAGGTGCTACATAATACATAACTGAGTGCATATGGGAGCATGGAGATTTTTAGATCTCCCTGTAGTCCCTATCAACTGGAGGAAGTTGACTAATTTAACTTCTGTTTTCATATAATAGCTTGTGTAAAAAGAGTTGTTCTGGCCTGACCCATTCCCATAGGAGGTACCTCATCAGAGAGTGATTTCAACCCTCACTGCAAGTGTCAACAAAAACTTTACATTTTACACAGATTTGGAGATTATTCTTTTCCTACAGAAAACACAATGTTACTTTCGTTAGAGCCATTCTGAAAAAATACACAAAGGACGACTTAAGCTTATATGGGTACATACCTGCATCGATTAAAAGTGTGCCCATGCCTAAACTTCATGGAATTCTAGAACTTCCTAGTTTTATCAGCTCTATTCCTGAGCATCCGCTACTGTTACAGAAGACTGTAATCAAAAAGTTTACTGGAGCCAAGTGAATTATATAAAATAATAAATCCCATCATACTGAGAGCAGAAAAAACTTGCCTCAAGAAATACTTTAAGAAACTTTGCACATGTAGGTCATTACGTTATTAAAGGGAAAAGCAAAGTACTGTGGCACTGAAGGCTGAATCCACATTTTCAATACGAAATTTATTTTCCAGCAGTTTATAATTTGGCCATGAAAAACTCCTTCAGGCTGAATTTTTACTATGGAGACTTAGCTCAAACTCAGGTTCCCTCTGAATATCTAAGATCCGGTTCAGACATTAAGAAGATTAGTAGAAATTACAGAAATAAAATATTTCTCAACTGAAATTCCATAACAAAATAACTTGCAGCAGGTAGGAAACCGATGAAATTGTCAGCATGCCATTTTTCCAGACTAATTCTCAGATTATCTGCGATTTCCATACACACTTATGTAAACATAACTCTAGACTGGGAAAACACAGTGCCCATGGGCCCAACACACTATCAGATTTTCACAATCATACGTTAGAAAAAGCAAGTTTTTGAGAAAGCCGTATACATTTCAGTGGCTGTAAAACACATCTACCAATCTTGCAACTGAAAGACCTGAATTTTACAAACTTTAAAGTGTATAAAGACTTGCATGATCCCAGACCTGCCTCCAAACAGTAGCTGTCAGCAGAGTGGACCACAATGGTCTGCCATGGATGCTTACCGTTTCTTCTGAAACAACCTGAAATTTTGAAGTAAAACTGAAAGAACACCAGACTAAATAGACAACTGGGATGACATTTTCTGCATTTTTGGTGGTGGGTTTGGTGGGTGGTGGTTTGTTGGTTTTTTTTTTCCCCCCACTGGTCTTGGTGTTAGTTTTGTAGGGTAAATACAAAATCAAAGATTCCAAAATGAGACTCCCGTTCAATGCAAAATGCTCAGACTGAGCCTCTCTCTCAGACACATGGAACCCTCTCTTCATCTGTGGGATCAACTGGAGAGCTGAAGATTTCCTCCTTCAGAGTCACACACAGTATTTTACTTGAGACCTTATTAGTTTTAGGACAATACACAGACAAAAAATGCAAAAATTTCTGAATACAATTTTTCTGTGCAAGATTTGTCCCAGCATATACTAGACCACAGGTTGGATGGTCTTAAACGTGGCAGAAAAGGCATTTTGACATTCTTTCAAAACAGGAAAAAAAAAAGCTGACCACAGTACTTTCTTTCCTAAGTATGACGTAAGAGAATGCTATGAAACTGTACACTTGTTAGGTTGCCTGCAAGGTGGTTCCTGCCTCTTGCAGAGGAACTAGCCTAGTTCTGGTAAAATAAACTAGAAATTCTTCTCGAAGGACAGTAGTAATGTTAAGGATATTAAGGGCTGGATTCTACCCGAATGCTAAGGACCTAACAATTTAAAGGCTATATGAGGCTATTTGGTTGATAAGAGCAGTACAATATTTCTGGTTTAAAAGTCGTCTAGGCTTTCTCTCCAGTAATTTATCAATTTTTCAGGTAATGTCTCTCCATCACTTTATCATCAGTCTGCCACACCTTTGTGCTTCATCAGTCAATTTTGCCAGTCTTGTGCCTGTGCAAATCATTTCATCTCACAAACCAGTGCAAACTAAACAGAACCTAGAAACCCAGACCTGAAATTGCTGTGATGCTGTACAATAATTAGAAAACCTTAGTCGTTAAGATTTCTGTCATTAAGTTACATTAAAAAAAAAAAAAAAAACAAAACTTACAACAAACTATTCATTTCATTTTGGAACTAATCACTGTTGCTTTGTCTTACATTGCCTACAAATACTCACAGAAACAGGAACATCGTTTCTCGTGATTAGTGAGCTGTTTAAATCAGAGAGAACATTTCATACAAAATTACCTTCCAATGTAAGTGTCAGGGATTAGACAGAAAAGAAAACAAACCATGTGATAAAATCTGAGGCAACAGACCTCAGGCTGTTGTCACTGTCTGAAAATACAACCTACCTGTCTGAAAATCCAATCCAGTGCTCAAATATATTACCCTAAAAAATAAGTACCAGTTTTGCTGTTTATGGAATGAATGCCTAGATACCTTTATCAGCAAATTATTTATAAGTGAAGATAGACAAGGAGATAAAAGGCCTGAAGGGCAAAATACAGTCTAAAACGCTTAACTCTGCATTCCAGTGAGAATGGGACATCCTTGGCAGCGTCTTGCTTTCTAACTTCAGCTTCCTATGCTTTTTTTAGCATGCAATCCAATGAATTTTAAGGGAAAAATGTTTAAGCACCCCTGAAATCCAGAAAAACTTTGTCCACTCCCTCCCTCTTTCAGCTTTATCAACAGTATTTTCATGCACTTTTTTAAATTGGGTGCTGTAACGTGAGGAATAACTTTTTTTTTCCTCTCAGGCTAATCACAGAATGATCCATTAGCTTCACTGCCTACTTGTAACTAATATTACTAAACCAGAAAAAAAAAACCCCAAAATACTCAACCCTCACTCAGTAGACCTGAAAATAACAGTTATTGCCTCAGAATACCGCTGGCTGAAGCGAAGTTCTACTTTTGTTAAAGCAATATATCATCTTCTGTTTTTGCAGCTTATCATGTTGATGAGCTGCCACGCAACATTGTTAGTTTCTCTAACTCTAGCAGCTATAATTGCCTATGGAGAGTGTTATCAAATGCAGAGACATACCTATTTCTTCACCACAGTCACTTAACAGAATATATATATATAATCGCCTGTTTATTTGTGTGAAAAGTCTAGTGGCTCCTACGGTTGACATGGGCACAATGCAGTGGCAAATTCAGGCCAACATGATAGATGCTAGAAAGTATGAAGATCGGTTTCTGAGAATTGTTAAATTCTCTGGGGACTCCTTTCTCTAATTTAAATAGATTACACATCATCTTTTAGAGTCTCTCAAAGGTAGCAAATTATTATTGTGTGATTATAACATATCAATGCATAAACATTAGCTTGAAATCTAGACTGAAGTAGTTCATATTCATATTAATCTCCAGGTGACACATTTTCTGTTGCCCTAACAATTTCGATCTGCTGGAGCGATGGTGGCACCCTGTGGCTAGAAAGATATGCCTAAAAGCTGTTTACTGCTTTCTCTCTGCTGCGTAGCTCTCTTGCTGCACAGTTCTCGCTTTTCCTACAATACTTAAAATGATTCTATGAATTCCCAAATATAGCAGACAAAAGAAACGGTGAGTTTCACTACATACCGATACGTCAAATATTCTACTTGGTCATCTTTAATTTGATTTCCAAGAATAGGCAGAGTAGACTGTAGTCCTAGAAATCCTGAAGCAGCAAGTACTCAGGCCTCCCTCAGAGAAACTCTGGTTCAGAGCCTTACAGCCTGCTCTTAGTCCTTGTAAGATGCTGAGGCAAGGTTCACCTACACAGCACCTGGAACCATAAGATTAAGCTACATGCTGGGGCCTCCCAAATATTACTGAAATACCCCAAATGATTAATCTTTTCAAATAAGCTTCACCTTCAGCTGTACGACAGGACCAGGTAGCAAGGTGTTGGTGGGGGGGCTGCAGGGGCGCTCTCTGTGAGGGGAGGCGGGGGCCGCTCTGAGCGGGACAAGCCGGTTCAAGCCGGTTCCAGCCGGTTCTGCAGGGGCCCCACAGCACAGCCAGTGGCGCCTCTGGGAGAAGGTGTTGAGGAAAGGGCCAAAACCCGCCGGCAGCCAGGGGCGAGGAAGCAGAGGAGGGAACCTGGGCCTTGGGAAAAATAGCAGTTCCCCATTATATGGGTACTGGCCAAAAGAACCATCTTCAGTAGAAGTGCAACTGACCTCATTTTAAAGCTGACTCTAAAGCTGTATGAATGAAAAAACACCAGAATTTTCACTTTTCCCTGCTCTCAACAGGTGAATCAAAGTGTAGTTAGCTGCTTTCAGAGCAGACAGTCACAAATCTTTAATAGTGGCATCTAATTACCTTTCTGTGATCATTAATCCTCAAGCTGTTAGAAAAAAGCTACATGACAGGAAATTAGAACAGCAGAAGTGTGGTGATATTAAGGATAAGCAAATAGCTACTTTGCAACAGAAGGGAAGAGTGGATCATGAATAGAAAATGGCTTGCTAACTCTGTAGGACAACAGTAACCACTGTCTTGCAGCTTGATCACCCATTTAATGTGAGAAACAGAAGCCACAGATCAGGGAGGACGTCTTTCCTCTGTTTAGGAGGGGATCAGGAATGCTAGTAATAATGATCTGTGAGCTCATACACTAACTAAATCCCCCTGGTAACTACCTAAATTACTACACTAACTAAAATCCACCCAGTAACTGCGTGGACAACACTATCTTTTTTTACAGTTATAGGTAACATAAGTAGTAGCAAACCTTTCTCAGCACCATACAGAAGACCGAGAGAGGAAGCATTTGGAAAATGAGAAACAGAAGTGATGTTAGTATGACATTGTCTAAGAATAAACAGTATTTTTAAGAAAAAGCAGAATAATCTCACCTGTCTCAGGTGAAAGAAATATCCTTTTTAGATAATTGTAATGACATTTGTCTTTGAGATTCTGCTGGTGCTTTTTATTAACTTATGGTTTCTGTATTATCTATATTGTAGCATATTAGCATACTGTGTTTCATATTATGCATAATTTTTTTTAAACAAATTGCATCACTCACCTATGGAGTCAGTGGCTTTATTATTATAAATGGATTTTTCTTTCTATTCTCAATCAGTTTTATCTCTTCCCACAACACCCCATGTCTGGTGGATGACTGTGTGCTGTATACAACGGTAACTGTGAGCCTAAGCAAAGGCATTGCCAGCCATTAGTCAGTGATAGAGACAGCCTGCGTTTTCTCTTCCCAGAGGGCTAGAACCTTTTCTTCAAGATATAGAGTTTGCTAGGTGACAAGGGCACATCCTTGGGCAATATGCTTGAATTTAACCTTTTCTATGTGACAAGGCATGATCTTGACGGGTATCACGGAGTTTGGGAAAAAGCTGTTTCTCAACAGAATTCCCATGTGCCAAAGTTTCAATATGTACGAAAGAGGATCTAATAACTAATGGCATCTTATACCTGAGAAAGAGTTGGCAAACTATTTGTTAAGGAAATATTAGCAGATAGTACATAAATACTGGCTGTTTAACTCAGTTTGACAGTGTGATATTTTTCATAGAGGCAGCGTACTGTACCTGGTTTCCATAAATTTGTGTGAATAAGTATTTCCTAAATTTTAAAGTACGTGGCTGAGAAATTTTACAAACCTGAATACAAAACAAGAATATCAGATTCTTGCAAATATTACATCTAGTGGCATTTGTTCCTTTATTATTTCTGCAAGCATGAGATGTGCAAATATTGAGCTAATAAATACTTTGCAAAATAAAAAATTGCCATAAGTTTATAAATGCTTCGTTTTACAAGTTCTGTTACTACTACTTAGAGATATGATAGCTCAACATTCTAGCTGATATTTCTTCATTACTCTTGACCACACCAGAAAGCAGCAATGGGGATTCAGCAGTGCACCACATGATTCATTGATGAGACATCAGAAAAGCCAACAACAGAAAAATGCAACTGAACAGAAAACCCCAGTCCAAGACTTTATGAGCAGGGTCCTGTGTTCCTACATTCCCAAATCAATGTTCCTACTTACTTTGAAGTGTGACGATTTGATTTTCTCCCTTGCTTTAACCTTTACATAACAGATTACAGGGAAATAAACTATTTTTCTGTCGATATAAATCCCAGAAGCCTTTGAAAGTTTCCTAATGCATGTGAACGGAGATGCTCTTTTTGATTTAGAATCCAAATCTGAATTTGGAAGAGATCCCTTATGTAGGAGTCTGAATAAAAGCCCACAATGCATTCCCACACACCAGTGGCTAATCCCTTCTGTTCGTTGCTCATACTCATTTTCCCCGAGTAACTGAAAAAGCACTTTGGAAAAAGGGAATCTGGGGGACATGGAAGGTAATGATGGTTCTGTGTTGGTTTTGTTCAGCATCATAAGAACTGGGATTTTTGTTAGTGCTGTTTTCTGTGAAAGCTACCAAAACTGCCAATGCAGTCACCAACAATCTGACTGTAAAAGCTCTCAAGTTGACGTGTGGAGAAACTGCCCAATTCGGTGCCTTGGCTACTGACCAGTAAGAGTTCACTGTATGGAACAAATAATAGGGTTGTTTTTTTTTAAAGGTCCAATGAGAGCTGAAGCCACATCACCGAGTTGTCAAATGGCCTGAATAAGACACAGCAAATACTTTTCCAAAAGGTGAATTCTGGAACCATTAGCTTATTCTGATTGATCCTTACCACTCTTGCTCCTCCTCCCTCATCTGTAGAAATTCTGTTACATACTCAAGGAAACATTTTACCAATAATTTCTTCTGTGCTTTTTAACATCTCAGCAAATGAGGAACTTCTGCTAACAACATAAAAATGTCCCATTTAACCAGCATATTTTTTGGAACAAATTTCTCATAGTTCATTCTCAATTTGCTTGAAACCTGCGGCCTCTATTTAAAATTCTGAAGAGCAGCCGTTCGTTGCTTGCTAGGATACTGATTCACAAAATGCAGTAAAGAAAAACACTACTACTGACAGTCATGAGCGTTGAAATGTATCCTAAGAAATTCTTAGCTATCTACTCTGTGGTTGTATTTCCCATAGTCATAGAATGACTTCTAAAATGCGGCATTTCCAATACAACAACAACAAGAAAAAGAAATCAGCTCTAGGTGGATCTCAGTGGATTAGCTGGAACGAATTAGATTTCAAATGAGCTTTAATAACCCATTTCTTGCCCTAATCTTTTCCTTTATTTCCCCTGACTTATTTCTTTCAAAAGCGGGTCTGATGGGTATATCCATTCATGATGGTAAACATCCAGCAGATCTACACAGTGAGTTGTGCTGTAAATGCTGCTCATTAGTGCACAATGCAGCTTTTGCTCTCCTCCACAAACCCATTCCTGAGCAAACTATTTGATCAGTCTAACCTTGAAAAAAGACAGTGTTTGTTAAAAAGTTTTTTAAGTTTGTTAGCCAAAGGCTGATATCAGATCTACTTCCACGCAGAAACTGACAGTACAACTGTCTCTGGTAGTTTTAAAGAAATCATTCAAATCATCTGTTGGCTGTTTCAGTAATTTCTGCAATGATAGCATGTTTGTGCAACCCTGGAGTCTTAGCTTAATGGCTACTGATAAAAAATTTTAAAGCTAAGCCTTTATCTGATGGAGTGAAACAGAAGTGTAAATAAAATACTGTAGCTGGAGTAAGACCTCCACTACTTGAAATATACTTTATGACTCAGGAGCCTGCATTTTTGTTTTCTGATTTTGCTGTCTCCCATTCAAATTTACCAATTTATCCAAATCCCACTCCAGTTTTGGTGTTTAATAATTAAGTACCAGAAATGCTGAAATATCCACTACACACCAGGAACATGTGCAAGCTGCAAAGTTTTCCACAATACTTTATGCCTGCACTGGATGTATACTATACCGCTAGAAGTTAGCAGGAGAGACAATATGACCAACGCCCTAAGTTAGTAAAATTGCAAAGAAACTTGAGTGAAAATGCCACTGTAAACTTACTACGTGAACTGAATCTCAGGATACATAGGAAGGTTAAAAAAAAAAAAATGAATCCTGTGATCTCTGACAAATGAGACAGGCTAAAATTCTTTCCTTACTCTTAAATACAATCAGCAAAATACAACACTCGTATGACTCTGCTGATTCTGCCTGTTCTCCAGTGTGTCACTGAAAGTTAAAAATCTATCTCAGTGCAAAGAATCCACACTTTTACACATTACGCTATCATTTCTTAGAAGGCATATGTGGGACTTGTATGTTGCCATGTCCTGTGCATACCCCAGGGTGAAGTATCTGCTCCATTCCATTTCAGTACCAAGAGCTGCTCTGTTTCAATGGGCAAAACACCAGTTTAGTAGGTATGATTGATCTGAGGTTATTCTCCTGCACAAATCTCACTTGTGTAGCAGGCCTTTGGCACCTTCTGTTTTGATATACAGAGTGCTTTCCCATGGATGTTCATCTGACCAGAGTAGATCATCCACAAAAAGAGTGAAGTTTTGGTCATATACAGAGACATTATGAAGCATCCACTGGCTGCAGTGACATGCAGGTTTCACCTACCTTAGACTCCTACATTCTGGTGAGCTGTAGCTAATTTAATTTTCAAACAGCAAATCAGTTCTTAAAAGAACACCAAGTTTTAGTTTATGTTGTTATATAAAAGCTAATAGCATTGGTCCATTGCTGAGAAATGAGATGTGAATTCATTTCTAATTAATTTCTCTTTACATAGGATATGTCACATTCATTGCTCACTGCCCAATTAATAATTGCTTATCACTTTGCAGGAATTTCTTACGATTGCAATTCTAAAAACATCTGCCTGAACTATGCCAATAAATCCCCTGGCATTTTATCTTAACACGGTTGTCTTAAAAGCTAGCTTCTCTTACAGTTATTTGGTGTTTTATTGATAATAGGCTATTTGTCCTGTTAAAGGGGTAGAATAAATGCACCTTTTCTCTGAAAACTATTTAAAAAAAAAGGTGCTTCTTCATTCACAAAGGCTGTACACATAAGAAAATCAGTTTAAAAAAAAAAAATACATCAACCATTTGGATATTTCTTGAAATGAAATCATGAATCCAGGTCCGACAATAAAACTACGTATTTCAAGCAAAATGTACAGTATATAAAAGGTAACAAAAATATTTTATGAGTTTGACTTACTTGTCTTCAGACTGTCAATAGGTGGGTGCAATATTATTTTTTCAAACACATTGACATGGCAATCATATCCACAAAACAGGCTTTGCCATGTATGTCACTAAAAAAACTTGACCCGTGTAAACTGACAGATTTTTCCAGAACAACTAATGTAAAGAAGGATTTATGGAGGTCAACTTCAATAACATTTATTTAGAGAGAAGCATTTGGAAGTGTCAGCCCTGAAGATATCATATATTTTCACTTATCTCTCACAGCATTAGACTTGAAGCATTTTGGAGTCTTTCCAGAGCATGTTTCTACTAGCACCAAGACAAAAAAAAAGAGAGAGAAAGAGAGAAAGGAAGAAAAACAGTGTCTAACAGGATGCAAGAGTGTTTGACATACTTGGTGAAGCCTTGATTTTTTATTAGTGTTTGCAGTTTGGCACAGCTGATGATAATGACAGAAAACTTTTTTCTGTTTATTATCTAAACTGTCTCAGATTACGCTGTGTAAAATCCTGATGCCATTATTTAGACAATTTAGTCTGCTAAAGAACAATACTAAAATTATTGAAATTAGAGGTTGATACCAGTAAAAGATATTGACTTTCTTAAACACTCTTTGAACCTAAAATTGCAGTTTAGAAGTGACTTGAAGTGGGCTGGAAGATGGACATGCAGAATGGAAAGACTATAGGATAGGACTACTATCAAAGCTGTATTTAATTTAGGATGCCTCTTCCTTTAATCACACACTCCAGTGTAGGTGTTCAGGATTTATTAGTTCACATTTCTTAAATTCACCCAGAAAAAGTTGTAAGGAAATAGGCTGTCTACACATCTACACTATCCAATATTAATTGTTCATCCACCAGCTAAGACTCCAGCAGTGCAGTTGCAAAGTGAGGACCTAGGCTCTCCTCACATGTCAATTCTGCACGTTATTCTAGAAAAATAACACGTTATTGTATAGCACTGCTACTCATGCACAAAACACCTAACTAGCCTCTGATTCAAATGCTATTTATCACTTAATACTGTAGAAGTTCCTTTTTTTTTTTTTTTTTTTAATTCTTAACAGTTATTACTATGAGCCTTTAAGCAGGTTCTCCAAGATGCCTATTTAATGCAGAAGAGGTGTTACAATGTTGAACCTTCTCACACCAGTTTTGTTGCTAAAGTCAAGCTAGACTTTTAAGAAGCCTCTCTACTGCCTTTTTGGTCTTACTAGCTGGCAGTGAGCTCTGACTGTAGAAACCTCTTTGTAACATACATTTAGCGCACTTTGTCCTTCCCGGTGCCCCTACACGAGATCAGCACTATCACACATTCAGAACAAACAGCGAGTTACATGGAGCTATTCCTGTCGCTGTGTCTCCATGACCTGCTAACAGATGTGGCGGACTCAGCATCAAAGACTTCCACCCCATCACCTGAGAATTTCATCATGAAGCCAGATGCTGCAGAAGCAAAACTGGCACTTTGATTCAGTGATCAGTTCCTGAAAAAGCAGGTTCCCCATTCTGAGCAAGTTTACACAAGTTTTTCATTGCTATGATCTGACAGATTTTATTCAACTCAGAAATAAAGCATAAAGAAAAGGCGGCATTATCAACAACAATATATTCCTTCCTCTACCAAGGCATAAGATAAACCTGTTTAGAGAAACAGTTAAGCTTACAGCACAAAACCTCATCTGGTAACAGGTAAACATAACCACTTATAGACAAGACCAAGGATTAATATAATGCATTGAAGTTCCCTGTCTCATTTCCCAAGAAAGGTTAGAAGAACCGTACTGAGAATAGTATCAGATGCTTGTTGACAGGTGACAGTAAAGGAATTCTCTGGGGATACAGACATTCTATCTATCCCAGAAAGATGTGCTATGTGCTATTTTTGTATTGTTTTATTTTATGGTAGCCTAGACTCATAGTAAGGATCATGCACTACTGCTCTGAATGCCAACTGCATTTGCATTTGTCCCCCAAAGTATTTTAGGTTGTTCTGTAGCACAAATGAGTATGAAACAAGGAAAAAAAAAAAAAAAAGAGAAGGAACTTAACAGCACATCCAAAAAATTACAGAATTTTGTGAGGGAATCTCATTAGCCAAATAAAATTAAAGTACATTTTAAAAGATTAAAGAGGTTTGAAAAGGTCTTTTGAATGCCCAAGAGCCAAAACAGGTAAAATTAATGATTATTTTCTAAATGAGACCAATGGACTGTTACGCGATAAGATTGTCTGAAAAATACTAACTTAATCTAACCTGAAATTTCTTTGAGTCATATTCCAATTAAATATCTTCAATAGCTTTTGTGAATGAGAACCAAAATGTAACCAGGAAGAGAAATAGAGAGAAACTCTCTCTTTTATGAGATATAACATGCATGACTATCCACATGATAGTGACCTTAGAAGTGAGCAGGATCTAATCTCCACATCAGAACTAGGGATTGTACACCACTGGCACAACAAAATTAAAAATCTACAACAATTGAAAGAATCTGAAATACCACAACCAACCTCTACATTGAAAATCAGTTGTAGCAGAACGAAAAAAAATCCATACAGGCTCTTAATTGCATTTCCTTTATGGCAGAATTTAACTGCTCTCTAGAATTCCAGTTCTGAAATTAATATCGTTTTTACAGCAGAAGTCTCATCCATTGCTACCACAGCTCTGTAAGGCCATGATTCCAGTTTCAGTAATGAATGGATTTTTTTCCCCCTCTGATCAACTGCAAGTTAGTTGATGCTCTCAGGCCAACTTTCCAGTTGGCCTTCAAAGTCAAGAGGAAACAGCAGTAGTCATTAATGATGTAACAATTTTATTTTCTAGAGATAAACTGGAGTGACAAATAGGATCCAAATTTGACTGCCTTCATCAACTCGCCCATTAGCTGTATTTTACTATATGCAGCGGATGAGCTGCTAACTTCTTTTGTTTTCAACTCAGTTTGTCTCTTTGATGTGCTTACTTTATGGAAAACTGTTTCAGCATGTTTTGGTTTTATTCTTTATTATCAATTCTTCCCATACTGAAAAAGACTAAAATGAGGTTGACCTGATATTTTCTTTCTCCCTTCATTCTTACTCACAAATTTGTTTATATTTGTGTATATGTACACCGACACTCAGATGTAGCATATTGTATCATTTCTATTACTATAAAGGGAGAATTTCTGATCCAATATTATACTCTGCTTTTGCTCACATACTAGTGCATATTGACATCACCTAGTTAAACAACCACATCAAGTACAGGGTATGGTGTAAGAAGCTAAAAAAATAGATTTTTAAATTACTAGATTGGTATTCACTGAATATTTGGGGTAAAAGAGCTAGTTTTGGTTAAATAAGGGCTGGTCATGAATAAACCATAGGCTCTCATAGGCTTACACAGAAGCTGGTCCATTTATTTTCTTTTTATTTCCTTCACTTCACTCTACAATCCAGATTCTTTGAAAAGCTAGAATTTGAAAACCAGGGGTAATACTAAAACTAATGTTCTCACAGGAATTCAGATGAAATCTGAGCTAAATGTCCACCTCTTCAGTACTCTGCTGCTCCGAAATTTTAGATTTGTCTCTAACAATGATCCCATGAAGCAAAGAACATATTATCTATTTAAAAATAGATGAGACACAGAGAACAGAATTGTAACTTGCTCGAAGTTCAATAGAAAGTAGTGAAAATCAAAACACAGGCAATCCGGTAATTATTTAAGATGCCAAAAGAAAAGAGGACTCTTCCTACCAAGCCCAGAAAAGATTAAAATCTCTGATACAGTTCATCTGAGGAAAATTTCCAGCACATTTTTCATCTGCCTAATTCTATTTTGGATAAACACCCAGATTTCTGAGCACTTACTGAAACCAAATTGAAATCTTGGATGCTCATTCATTATTACCAAGTACCATATGTCTAATTTTAATTTTTGAATTGTCTTTGGCAACAACACACAGTCAGAAGCTCTGTGGCAAAGATTCAAATCTTATGGTTCAGAGGGATAGATTTTAGGGGGGAAAATGTACTTCAGATACTACATAGAATATATGATACTGGGTATCTTTCAGCTTAGCTTTGAATGGAGGAGGTTTTATTGACCTGTAGGCCACTAAGAACAAGCAGAAGTGAGAAGAGAGATAGAATAAAATTCTTTGCTATGACTCACACACAGGTGGAAGTGATGAGGTTTGGCAGACAAATCTAACAATGTCCTTTCTTGTTGTCTAAGAATTTCTGTTTCCATGTTGTTCCAGAAGCTGGCTTATTTGGCTTTTTAAACTTTTTGCCTGTTGAGTGTCATAAATGGATAGTACATATTTTTGTCAGGTTCACACTTGAAAGGCACGTTTTGCTGCTTGGGCAGTTCCACCGTCACCACTGCCTGCTTTGACTCACCACAGAAATTTGCCTGGCTTGGATCCAGGGCCTCTCTCTCCTCAGTCACTAAATACACCAAAGCAGCTTCTACATGGAGCTTCTATATTTTTTCACCCATTTTACTCAGACTGTCTCAAAATGCTTTATCTAGTATACTGGTATCACTGTGACTTAAAAGATGATCCCTGTAAGAAACCTTATGTTTGCAGACATATATGGTACTGTGCAAATAACCTAGCTCACATATTTATCCCACATGATCATTTCCTTCATTGTAATTATAACTCAGTCCCTGCAGAAAAGTCTCAGAGTACGCAAATCCCTCTCTGTGCTATTGCTGTTATGTGGTGCAAGAAGTTTTGTTTCACTTAAGCCATTGTCAAAGCTCAGTGTTGGTGGAAAAACCTTATTGCTTACATAAATATCTTCAGCTCTTGTGAAAACCCACCTGGAGCTTTGCTGTATCATTAGATTCCCTGAATTCTTTGGAAAAAGTGTTAATCTCTGCCCCAAGGCATGCCTGCAATATTCCCTTGAACACAGGATGAAGGTTGCTTATGTAGCTATGGAATCAGAAGTAATCAAATTACATCAACAGCAAAAATACACCAGACAGTTTTAGCTTTAGCTGCAGCACCTTAATAACAAGATACTGCCCGGATCCAACACATAGATCTACACGGCACTGTACTGTGCCATGAAAAAACACTACAATGCACTGTACTGTGCTGCGAAAATACATCTCAAAATGTGGTAACATTTGAGTTAACTATGTCAGAATTACTAACCATTTGACAAAACTTCCCATCCTGTTTACTGCAGTTTAGAAATTTTTGTGAACAATTCAAAAAAACCCTATTATTTCTCATATTATGTAGTAACTTTAAAAAAAAAATCATCATCTACAGTCTGAACTTTAAGCTATAAGACTTCCATTTGTCTTTCATTCCACATTTACTACTGTACTTTATTTTTAATGTCATATCAGAGCTGTATTACAATAATTGTATGATAGAGTCAGTGTGAAATCAAATGCAAAACATGCAGCAATGTTTAAAAAACTCACCATCCAAATTCAAGTGAATATTTATGTACCTTGTATTCATGAAGCATCTTTCACATCCCATTTATGACTGTAGCTGACTATTAAAGGATTCTGTGTCAGTGAAATAAAGATAATGCTGAGGCCTCTCATCTATCTTCATTTCCCATTTTCTCTCCCTAGAACAGCTTGAAATGCCTTTCATTGGAGCTACTGCAGTGAAAACTTCGGCATTTCAGTAATGAATGTTCTTTTTAAAATGAAATACAAACCAACTTAGCACATAGGCTACAAATGCATCACAAAGCTATTAACTGAGATAAAGCACAAAACCAGTCCTGTATTCCTGGATGCACAAAAATTTTCACCAAATGAAGAAATTGTTTAAGCAGATACAGTGTATTCATCTACATGGAAGATGGAGGTGAGGAAAAACGAAACACACATAAGCTTATTTTTCTTCCTAGAACCTCCAAAATCTCTAAGAATGTAAGCAAATTTACACCACCTAGTAGGACTCATTTGTTGACTGCACTAATATGGAAATTGCTAAAGACAGCAGAGAATTAGTACATACACAGGCAATTAACACAGTTCAGCTAATGAGCTGGCTACACCTTAACCTATTGATGGATTATATCCATCAATTGCAAACATCAGTCAACCTGTGGCACTTACATAGTATAAATAGTAAACAATATTGAGAGAAGAAACAGAGTGACAGCACATTCTCTCGCTTTTTGTTTTTTTTAAATTAAATTAAATTAAATAGGAATAGGAAATTCTGAAATGTTTAGCATCCAATTCAAGAAAGCACTATAGAACAGGTCTGAAGATAAATACACGCTTGAGACCATAGGGCTCAAAAAGGTAAAACTGAGAGCAGGATGTGGGACAACAGTCTGGCAAAGACATCAAGTAGCAGTGAGGAAGGGACACGCAAAATACCCAAGTAATGGCTGAAGCCCAGGGACCCCGAAGTGGAGAGTAGTTTGCAGCACATTTAAGCTATGTCCTTGACACAAACTTTCCAGACAACACATTGATAATTATTATTTTATAAACATTATTCTCAACACATTGACTATTTTCATTTTGAGGACAGCATAAAATATTTAAAAATTAATACGAAGACTGAAAATTCAAGGAAATCATAGTGCTGGACTGTTAAAAGACAACTGTCAGAACGACTCTCTGGCAATAGTGCAGTCTTTTGGCAAAGTCTAGATCAGCTGTGCTTAAGAATGTGCCAGACCTTGACTATAGAGCAGACATAGAGAATTACAAGCAGGAAATAAACTGTAGAAATTGAACCGGGCAGTTACTTGTCACAGTTACTTGAAACAAGAAGTGCTTTTAGTAATACCTGACATCTCTCACCCAGGAAGAAAGATGAAAGGAACGTAACTCTCAAAACATGGTTTCAGCATTGCAATGCCATGACTGCTCTCCTGTCTTACTAATACTTCAGAGCTTCATTAGCCAGTTAAAGAAAAACCCAATTCTGTACGACTCATGTTGCTAATAGAGTTATTTTTAAAATTTTCTGTATCTATTTCTTCATACTATTGTGTTCATTTCCTTTTATCTCTTTTTGGTCTCCCAGTTTAAATAAACCATTACTCATGAATAGACTGAAGTAGACCAAAGTCTTTTTCCGCTGGTCATTTAGCTGACTGAAGGATAAACAAACAATAGCTTCTATTAACAAATGTTGATTTTTCTTAAACTGGGTGCAAATTGTGAAAACATTACACCAGGGGATGTCATCTACATTAGAAAGTTTACCACATAGGACTAAAGATAATAGAAGAAAGTTCTAAACAAAATTGTTGTGTTAGTCACATAAATGTGCTGGTGCTCTGGTTTATGAATGCTTGTTTCTTTTTTTTTTCCCATGTAGCTTCCTATGCAGTAATTCTGCTACAACAGTGATATTCAAGTCATTTTAAGAGAATGATGCAACCATTTGAAAACAAGGAAAATGGAACTCCCTGCTGAAATAATTGACTTTTCACTGAATATTAAGGAGAACATTTCTGCAAAGCAAGCCCAAAAAATGAAGCTGAAACTTTTCTAAGGTACAGTGAAATATTTTATTCAAAGCATATTGAAGAAACTTTCCACTTCAAATGACAATACTTGTTTATCAACGTAAACATTTGCTTCCACACCCAAATATTAGGAAAAAGGTAGCTGTGTTCTATTTATCATTTAACGGAAAATTACTCAGGAACTCCTCAGTCTCAGCCATTCCTTCCAGCAACTTGTAAGGTTGTTAACTACTGCTGCTACAAATCAGCGTTGATAAAGAACAGGGAGGCAACTGACCCACAGGAGACAGATGCATTTGTCTGCTCAAAGAACAGAACAGAAGTGGGAATCGGCCACAAGAAGCACCACCTTCTCTCAGCCCTGATCAGAGGTCAGGGGCCCTATGCCATCTCCAGGGGCTTGAGCACCCAGCCTCACAGCACCCGCAAGGGGCTAGCAACACTTCTGTACTGTAACCAGTTTACTGGGTCACAAGTCAGAGTTCAGCATCATAAACATATCCTAGAGCGTTCTGTATCCAAGTCTCCTCCCGGCTTAATTCCTGACATATATGTGCGTATATGTATATATAACGTATATTTATACATAAAGCCTTTACAAAAGCTCCCGTATCACCTATTTGCTCCATTTACAGAAGCATTATGATCTCTCAAGCAAACAGCTAATTACTTAATAGTTAATTAAATACTCATTGAATTGAGTAAATGTGTAATTAAGGGGCTATTAAAATGTGTATTATAGATATGACAACTGTGATGGCCCTCACGGAGGTTGGAGTACTCTGCCATTATAGTATCCCCAGAGAGACCTATTGATGCTGTATTTCCTCCAAAAGAGTTGGAGGAATTGGAGCATTATTGGAGCACAATAATGTTGCCTCTTCATCCTTGAACTACTTGCACTTACTTGCCCATATCAAGGTGATAAGCAAAGGGTCACCACTGCCATCATTCCATGGCTAAAAAATGAAGCTGAATATTGCCTCAGAGGGAAAAACATGTATTACCTTGGGATAGTGTGAACCTCAGATATGAAATGATATTTTCTAAGCGTTCCTAGGTAACACAATACCTTCGGTTTAAAACATCCACTGCATATAGCCATGCATTGACTGGATAAAATTCACCTGAAGTAATGGCAGGCTTGTCAGATTTGCCTCAGCTGAACTAGCACTGCTGAAATATATTTTTAGAACTCTTAGAAATTAAAAATAATATAGAAGTAGTATTTTCCTCCACAGTGTGCTTCTCAAACATAGGTAAGTAAGGGGGGCAAAACAAATCAGATACACAAATTAACCATCCTTTGAGTGTCAGTCTTGGATTGACACGACTTCATGAACAGGGGCTCAAACCTGCCTAGTAGGAATATCGAGAAAAATAAGTTGATCCAGAGTTAGTAGCATAAGGAGGAACGTGGAAAAGCACAACTTCTCCCTTGACTGCAAAACATAAAAGGAAAGTGAAATTCCCTATCTTTATTTGATGAAGCTGAACTTTCTCAGCTCCCCCTCCTCCTTGAACGCTGCAATGTAAGCTTCCTCAGCTTAGTAGCTGCTTGGAATATATTCTCCCCTATGCAGAAGAGATGCTGGCTTGGCAGAGTTACGAGGAAAACAGGCCTCTCTGTAATGGAGAGCTGGCAGTACTGCGCGAAGAGAACAGAATGACTCACACTGAGTCTTTCTCTAATGAAATAATTTAAATAAGTCTGTTCTCCCTTTTATTAAACAGGAGAAAAATCAATAATGCCTGATTGCTATTCCTATCATGCTATTTCTAGAATGAACGCACACATCTGAACTTGAAGTAAGACAGAGTTAAGTATACCAAATGTGTTAATAACAAAACAAAGTTTTAGTGGTAAGTATGTATCAGTAAATGGGCATTCCATCTCACTGTTGCTTTATAATTGACACTGATGCTACTTCTTTAAGTAGTCTTAAAATGTAGACAAAAATTAGTTGCTAAAAAGATAGATGTGGCAGTATATGGATCAATAACATGTCCTGATCACCTTTAAATAAAAATCCACAAGTATATTATTTGATTAAGAGAATAACTGTTTTATTCACTTTTCTTGTCATGGGTTTATACAGGTTCTTGACCATCTCCCTTCCCTAGTTTATCCTGATGTAATTTAATTATTTTGCCATTACAGATGGAAGCAAAGCCTGACCATTTGAAACAGCATCGGAGAACAGGGAGACAGGGATTCCCATTATGTTGGTTTGTATAGAAAAGGGACAATATATGATGTTCTTCCTTTTCCTTGCTTTTATGTACTTGCATTCTGTAGAAGATACGATGGTTTACCAGATAGTAAGATTGATAAGTAGCAATCCCAACAATACTGAAACAATTAACCGTTCTGACTTTTTTTTTTCCTTTCAGAAATATCTGAATTGACAAGTTCTGAAGGTAGAAGTGGACTAAACTAAACTAGAGAGTAGTGAAACTTTCAGAAGTTTGCAGAAAGCTACTTTTAAATTCAAATGAAGTGTATGACAGCTCCCTATGGTGTCCTATTACTAGGCCTACAGATAGAAAGAGAAGACAATAGTCTCAGATCTTCTAGAATCAACTGCCCCTCCCATCTATAGTTTTCTCTCAAAAAATATAAGCAAAGATTATACACATAATATAGAACAGGAGGAGATTGCTTAATCCAATCACATGAGCACTTTTCTTAAAGAACAGCAGAAATAGAAATTTAATGATGTGATGAGATTGCTCACCTAAGTTGGTGGTGTCTCCCACAAGTGAGAAAGTTGAATTTAATCTGAAAAGACTTTCAGTATTCTACTGCACTGCATTCTGACTTTCTTCCAGAATTATATTCCTGAGGCATTACCATACATAATGTATAAATGATCTCTGCCTAGCATTACATTTACTGCAATATGAAGTATTTTAAAAGTTCATCATATGGTACCTCATAGTGAAATACTGGGACAAATTTTAAAATATAGATCCCCTAGGTATCTCTAAAAGAAATTCTGTTGTGCATGCAAACAAATGCTTAGAAGAAGCTGCCAACATAATCTAAATCTTTGCAAAAGCAGAACAGCTTTACTTTTATCCAAAAATAGGCTCAAATTCCTGTGCTTTTATCTGCCCCCTTCATATCATGGCATTTGAAATCCAATCCTAGAGAAAGGAGTTTGAAGGAGATTTGGATTTGAACATTTTCTCAGGACAGTTTTCAGTTTTAATATCATTTCCATCCAAATTATCTGTGGAAAATTTTCCAATCTTCAGAGTGGACCTACTTTCAAATGACCCTCTAGCATGCCAATACTGATATAATACCAAAGATTCACTTTGATTTCAAGTCTTGGTTCAAACAAGAAATTTAAAGCACAATGCATGGGACAGCAGTTATTTACATTTTCCTTTTCCGAACAACAACAACAAAAAAAGTAAAAACGGTAATATCATATTAGAATAAAGGTAATAATGCCTTCATAATAATAGCCTCTAAAACACAAATTATGTTCATACATTTAGAAGAATGCTTATTGATAAAGCTTTTCTCATTAACATTGTGGGTCACTACTAACACTGCCATACAAAACCAGGCAAAAAAAAATCTATATATGCCAATGAATTTAAAAATGCAATATTTAAAACTAAAACATACATTGTATTTCTTGTTGAGAACTTGAGTATAGAACAAATTTCTGTCTTGCTCCTTGCTTTGTAACCTTTGTGTGTTTGTATAATACGCTACACTTTCGAAAGAGTTAATGTCCACAGGATGGCCCTGCTCCCAAGTACATCATTGCTAAACTTGCTGATTTTCATGACAACTATTTCAGATTTCACGCATTGAAAACTAAGATCACAACCAGGAAAATTCATTCATTTTGACAAAAACTCAGTGGTTCTACCCACTGAGTTCAGTCAGTTTGCCTGAGAAAAAATGAAAAGGTAATGAAAATTAAAGTAATGGCTTCACAATTTTCCTCCAATATAATAATCAATCTTCTCTAACTTGTCAACTAAGCTCTTCCTTAAGAAATTTTAAATCATTCTTAAAATAAACTCTCTGTTTATAACCTACACCATGAAACACAACATTAGCTTATATCACATGCGGAAATGAAAGCATCCATTGATTTATGCCACAAAAACATACTTGTCTTTAAAAGATTTAGGTGGAAAGTTATCATTTGAGGAATTGCCTGTGGAACGTAACTTTGCAAGACACCATTTTTATGCTTTCTCTTTTATACTAGAAATAATATATCAAGCACAGAGGGATTATTGAGCATCTGGCAGAATTCTTTCAGAAAGGTATAACTTCATTTATCCAGAAAACTGATGAAACATCTCACAGATTTGGAGAAAAGAAGGCTGAGGGACAATCTCATTGCTCTCCTCAGCTTCCTGAGGAGGCGAAGCAGAGGGGGAGGTGCTGATCTCTTCTCCCAGGTATCCAATGAGAGGACCTGTGGGAACAGTTCAAAACTCTGCCAGCGAAGATTTAGACTGGACTTTAGGAAGGATTTCTTTACCGAGAGGGTGGTCAAACACTGAAACAGGATTTCTAGAGAGGTGGTCGATACCCCAAGTCTGTCAGTGTTTAAGAGGCTTTTGGACAATCCCATTAACAACATGCTTCAGGTTTTGATCAACCCTGAATTGGTCAGACAGTTGGACTAGATGATCATTGTAGGTCCCTTCCAACTGAAATATTCTCTTCTATTCTATGTTTCAGACAATAAAACACACCTTCAAGTCAAATGAACATTCTGCTCTAGTAATTGGCTGTAGTACTTGAATTATCACACCTGAAAGATTACGTATAACTTTACATTCATTTCAGCCAGCCTTAAATAATCAAGTTGAAAAATGGGAGAAAGACAACTACTCAGATAATTATTACAAAGTTGGGATTAAACACCTCTGGCAACCAAAACTTCTCTTGGACACAAGAATAGCTTGAAGATACAGTTCAGCTACTTACATATGCACACAGCAATCCCTAAATTATTCCAGTGAAGCCAGTGAGTCTGCTAAGATGCATGAGCATAAATAAACTAAGCAAAAAGAGAAGAAACCTATCATTGCTTCCACTTCATCCTTTTCTTGGAAACCCAGTATCTTGCCTGTCTTTCTTCCTTTCTCTGCTTCCTGCATTCCCAATGCAATACCACAACCTAAAGTCCAACAGCTTTTCTAAGCCTTATATATTCCCACCACAAAAGATCGGAACTTGTTCTCTCAATTTAATTCTGAGTGGCTATTGAAAATTTTGGCCTCCCAACAAAACAGCGAATCCTTTTCACTGGAGTAAATTTCCCAGCACAACACACTTTAAGAACTTGACTGCCACTTACATTAATAAACCACTTGCATCTGACATTCTTTTCATTTACCCAAAACCAGTTTCTAATTTATTTTCATGTACAGTGAAAATTCAGTCACAGCGGGGCATGAACTTATTACGTGGAAATAGATTCAGATACTCTCACTCAGCACAACTCACTTTGATGTAAGTGAAAGTTTTGACCAAGTGAGAAATAACAACAAAATTATTCACTGTTGACAGAAAGAACTTGATCTTTCCAAGTGATATGCTGGTTAAGGAGATGTTTGAACAAGATACTTCTACTGGTACAGAAGATTTGGAAGAGACTGCCTTGACTATAAGGTCTCTCTCTACCATCACATCATGTAATCTTCTTTCATAAACTGATCAAACTCCTCTTAAAAACGAGTTATGCTTTTTCCTCCCAACTAAAAGGCTGTTCCAGAACCTTATTTGTCTAATGACTATAAAGCATGTTCTGATTTCCAGCCTCAATATACTCTCAGAAAGTTAATATATATATTCTTTAGCTTAAACAGTTGTTCTTGCTTAGTCTTCATTTTCCTGACATTATTTAGAGAATGCAGTAACTTCCTCTTTCAATTCCATTTGCTAAATGGAAATAGTCTAAACAAGCCAAGACTTTTAGTGTCCCCTTGTTAGATAGGATGAATGAAGGATAGCAAGCTGATTATTGGATAGACAGAAACAAGAGCTCTATCTTTAGTGCCCTGGCTGTCATACTGGAGAATTGTGTTGTACATTACTCTCTTGCCCATCTCAACAAAGGAGCCTAAAGTAGAAATATATCTACCTCTGACAAGTTTCTGAGTCAGAATGCCTCTTCTTTCCTTAACAATATGCCACATATTGCCCATTATGCAATGCTGTACCAAAAGGGAAAATTGCAACTTTATTAAATTAAATTACCTTCATGGAATTGAACACATTTTTAATCAATAAGGCTCAAAAATGATTGTGAAAAATGGGCGTGGACAGGCATTAACAACATACACATACATTTTTTTATATAAAAGGAAATTTTAAAAGTTACATGTTAAAAGAAGTCATTATTGTGCAAATTCTTATATAAATTAATAAATACGCAGAAAATTAGTTTCAGTATTTCCCAACAGAGATGTGACACTGCAAGAGACAAGAAGAGGTGATGGGAATACATCAGCGCTATCAAGACAAGGAAAGTGGGTTTTGAGGAAGAAAGCAAAGGTGCCTGACATACAAGAAATGCTCTGCCACTCTGAATGTAAGAGGTAGCCCAGAGAAACAAATACAGGTGAGTCTGTGGAGGTGACACACAGAAACAAGGCAAGAGTACAGTGGAAGCAGTAAAGGTCAGAAATAACAATACAGGCAGCAGTGTAATTTGCTTTAAAAAGGGCTTGGGGAGATTGAATTTTACCCAAAAAGTAAGATGGGGCAAATAAATCAATCTAGAAAATAACTGTAATTGTTTTTGAACACCTGCTGAACTCTAAAACTCGCTTGCATTCACCACAGAACATTGCTGTTCACCACTGAACAAAAAGAAACATCACCTTGTTAGGGAAGAACATATCAGACAAGGTTAACTCATTCATTTTATCTGCTATCTCTGACATGCTTTCTGAATCCACCACAGAAACATGATCTGCCTTTAGAAACCCACAACAGCCAAAGGGATATCAGTGGAGCCAGATTTTGCCCTTATTGCCAGTCTGCAAATCTTCTGACAAAATGTTCTTCAAAAGGTACTGATTAATCCAAACTAAACTGTTTCCCAGCAACATAGCAAATTCGACTGAACTTGGAAAAGGTCTTTGATGAACAGGAACCAAAACTGTAAGAGGGTAAGAGGAAGCAACTCACAGAGAAGCCATTACACAGTGACACAGAAGTCACTGGTTAGTGAGAACCGTCCAACATTTTCTAACCAACAGTCCAATCCCCATCCTCAGCCCTCTGGCTCTGAGGCCAGCCAGCATGACAAAGCTTGCATCCACATGGCTGAAATATCTTACACTCTGGAAAATTACATCTGGGAACAGCTCATCCTCCATGTTAACCTCCCTGCAATGGGTGGGGCACCTGAAGGAAGATTTTAGTTGGCCCTGGGAGTATGGAGAGTAAGAGTGAGGAAAATTGCACACCAACTGTTAAGCCTATGCCTTGGCCCTATTTGATGCGCTATTACGGACAGAGCCCCACAGTCCTCAACAGTGTCGAGGTCACCAGATTATTCTACTTCCACTTCCTTCAAAACTGTCTTATAAATGTGTCTCAGTGTTTGTTGCAAAATTAAAATAAAAGTATTGTCAACTCGGGAAATTTTTTTTCCCCATTTCAAGCAGTTTGATAGCATCAGAAAATTGTTTCCCACTCAATCTTTATCCTTCCAAATTCAGTCCTTGAGCCTTTTCCTTAAAAGTATTCCAACTATATGAAGGAAAAAGCATTTCACCAAAAAGGCTATTTACTTAAACGGTTATTGTAGCATTTGCCAACACAAGTTTCATTTTTTCCTATAAATTACTTCCTCTTTCCAGATCTGCCTGCTTTCAGTAGTTGATTTATTTTGTATTACGACTTCACTTTTAAAAATAATTTGTAATAGAACTAGCAACATTTGTTTTATCCATATTAAAAACTAGAGGTTTTTCAGGCTTGAGAAAAGAATGTTGACAGGGGAGGTAGTAGTTTTCACCTATTTGAAGGCTACGACAGCAACATGGGTAAGAAATTGTTCTCCCTTTTCCACAGGGAAGGGACAACGTGTAACGGGTTTATGGAGGACAGAGCCTTTAGGTCAGCCACCAGAAAAACCTTCCAGCTTAAGCACTGAACTTGATTGCTACATCTCCATTGTCTCAGATTTTTGTGAAAAAAGTTAGACAAACATCAGTCAAGAGGATATACTGGCAGGCATAGGTAGCCTAAGATGAGCTCTTGAGGTCACTTGACACACTTTCTGCTACAGTAAATTCTCCTGCTTCAACGGTGGTATTTATATACATAGCAAGTTGGAGCTGATAGTGCCCATGAAGACCTAAAAATTTTTCATGACAATGAAGAGATAATGGAAATATCTCAGGGATCAATATCCTCTTTCTCCAGAACCAGTGCTGAATGTCTGTCTTGCAAGATTCATTTCTTTAGGGGCAGTAATGGAAACCCCATTGACTGTTCTGTGTATTCCTTTTTTAGGACATCCAACCATGAGAATTCCCCCTGTTTTCAAGATCCTTGAGACCACAGCTCCTTATCATTTTCCTCTCCTTTAGAAAAGCCTGCAACAGCGTTACATAGTGTCCTGATCTTAGTTACTTTAAATGTTAATAAGCACACTTAACCTCCAACTATTGATTGGTTGAACTTTTATTCTTTTTATTCATTCAAGTGATAAACTGAAGTTAGTAAGTAAAATAAGCATCTGAACTACATTTTTAAATTGTGATGCCCCAACTGTAAAGGCTGTCATGTATAATATATTTTTCAAAGTAAAGAGTGAGGATGATAACTGTGTTACATACATATTGTCATTACTTTTAATAATAACAAGTCAAACCCTTAGACTGAATGCAATAGGAGACATGTATTGAACAATTTGATCTATCTGGGTTGTAATCCTTTTGTGTTCAGTTTAATGCAAAAATATAGTGTCAGTTCATCCCCTGTGGTTGAGTAACTGGAGAACGGACAGGAGACTTTCCACAGAAGCAAAAGCAATGCAAATGTGATGAAGTAACCTACATCTAAAATAACATCTCTGTAAAACACTTTTAACACTGAAAAGCAAAACAAAACTGATGTGGGTTGCTGTACAGAATGCATCTTTGGAAGTTATGCCATTTAGCTGTAACTCCAAAAAATGTTGTTTGGAAGCTGAACTCAAATAGTAAACCACAGCACAGACTCAGATGTACATCATTCAGATACAAAATCTCACCCACAAGTTAACAAATGCACACATATGGTGTAAAGACAGGAATTAATCTAGAAGTCCCTTAGCAGAAAGGGTCTGGCTTCCAGAAACAACCTGGAAATGTTTCCCTGAGGAAGGCAGTCTGGCCTAACAGCTGCCATATCCATCTCGAGGCGCGTGCTTCTAAAAGTCAGTTCTTTGGGTGCTGAGCATGTCCAGCATAGCACCATCACGCACTAAGGATAAGCGATATCTGAGCACACTTACTACCTTTGCACAGGCCCTTCCTGCTTATGTAGCCCCAGGGAAGGAATTGCTTACCAAATAAAGAATTAGCAAAAGACAACAAGGATAACAAAACATCACCTATCATTGCCTTATTTTCATCACTAGTGAGTAAACTGAAAATCATATCCCCATCGACAGTAAAATTTTGACAATTGCAGTCAAGACTGATGAGGTGAATTAAATGCGAAGGCATGCTTTGGCATGCTTTGCTTCAAAGGCACCATTTCATTTTAAGCGCCAGGAGTGCAAAAGACTGCCAATTATTGCTGCTCAAAGCACTCTGTCCTTCTGCATTAGACAACATTGAAAGGAGAGTTCTCCTTGCACATAGTTCTTACTACTTATTTTAAAAGACAGTAATCCCTACTGGCCAACATCTTTCAGTTCACTGTCTCAGGAGGTGTTACATACTATAAAAGCATAATGGCTCGTGACAGAACCACTCAGCATTGCTTCTCGTCTCTCTCCCCATAACAATTTGGCTCGTGGTATTTCCCTGACTTGATCGCTTCCTGTTTGTAGCGGCTAAATATCCCCAAAAGGAAATGACTTTTTACACCTCATATGTTTTCACCAGTCACAGAAATATGGTCTGCAAAGGAAAATAACATGAATACCAAATATTACATGGGACAGGTAGTCCACTGAAATGGTAAGATCAGGCAGCATTACAGCATGGTCTGAGAGATCTACTTCTGTCCATGTCTTCTAATGCCCTGGCATTAGAGCTCACTTTCTTCTCTTTTTGTAACAATAAATGGTTTACCATTTTTCCCCTAATCAAGTTCCACTGTGAATGCTATCTAAGTTTCTGGAACAACTTCCACTTTTTAAAATACCCTTGCTGCACACACATTCTGTGACTACCCAAGTATTTCACTAAAAATAGAAGAAAGGCTGTTAACACTCAAAGAGAAGACCAATATACAGGTCTACTGTGGGGAACCAACTCCCCCTGTAATTCAAGGGCAGCTGTTGAGAATAATACACAAATGGTTATTTTTTATCTGGAACTTTTTCCCAATTTCATTCCAACAGTTATGGATTCATTTCTTGTCATTTGCTGTGCTCTTTGCAATTTCTGTCAGAAAAATGATGTATTTGAAATTGAATGCCTCATGTATTTTGTAGATTATCATTTTGAGCTGGGCTGCTTTGACCTTTTCAGTATGCTGTAATTTCATTTGCTGCCATGGCTGTTTAGGTTCTTCTCTTCTGTCTCAGGCTCTCTAAACTGCAGGTAACAGATAAGAATGGCTAATAGTCAAACCAAAAAATGTTTAAAATTAAATTTCAAAGCATAATAATAATTAAAAAATCACTGTACTTAGAAGAGGAACCCTGTGTTAAAATTTTGATGCTTCATCCCGGCATTGAAGTTGATTATGAACACAGTGACTGGTACCAGGTGAATCTATTCATCCAGCAAAACTTGTAATGACAGTGGTATGTGAAACACGACTAACCCATTTCAGTTACAACATGAAAACACTGTCATCATCCACTTTGAAATACTAAAATGGCATTAGGAAGAGTTACAACTTTGTCTCTTTTTGGGCTTAGGATCTTTCCCCATTTCAAATGGCTCACAATGGATCTGTCCATAGTATTGACTGAGCTTCTTTTTCAGAGCGGTGAAGTTTATGTTAAGACAGCAGAGATGCCTTAACATAAGGGGGGGGGTGGGGGGGGGGGTGGGGAAGAAAAACCAAAAGGCATGACTACTGTCTAGATATATCTATTTATGAAAATTAAAGAACTGGAAGATACATGAGTATAGAACCATGCTTTGTGACTTTTTCTTTAGATTGCTGTTATGTTTTAAACAGATCCTTTATTAAAAACATCTTATTTGACATTCCTGGAGCATCAGCTTTGCCCTTCCTTTCCATTGAATAAATAATTTTACCTTTAAATCTCTAAGTATATTAGTAACTATACCATCGATCTTTGCCATTCTCTGTAAAGTTCGTAACAATAACATAGTTGTAGAAGACAAGCACGCAATTACTAATATTGCTAAATGCATGAACGTTTATCCATTCTACAAATTGCAGCAGTTGCCTAATTATTTTATTATTTTTAAAAAAGATAAAAGGCCCAAAATGTAGCATAAGACAGCATGGCTCTCTAGACACCAGCTGCTTGATTCAGTACATCAGCATTTAGAAATATTAATATGAACAAAACCAGTTCAGTGCCTTCAGGTCCTATTTTACCTTTAAAGCAAGGCTCAATACATCACTTCTCTAGGGAGTAAGGAAGGGTATAAACTATGAATCCCTGGAAAACATATTTATCAAAGAATGTTCACTCTTTCTCTGGAACATACTTCAAATAAGTCATTACACCTTGTTTTCATTGTCTTGCATCTTTTACATCTGGTATGATTTTACAGCCCTTCTCTTTACTCTAAATGTGCCATCAGCATGTCTTAGTACAGGGCAAAGTCGACAACTGTTTTGACAACACTGCAGAACATGGTGAAGAGTTGCCTTGAGCTAGAAAGTCAGTGGCCTCTGGATGGAAAGGAGCAATAAGCAGAGTAAGAGAAAGGAGGAGGGGGACACTCCCCAAACCAACCAAGTGGGGCTATTTATTTGTAAGCAGAAGACAGAGTATCTGAAAAGGAAGTGATGTGTTGAAAACCTTTTCATTCATCCCTAAGTATCACAGCATCCTCTACATTTGCCAAACTACCATATTTTGCCACAGTCCTATCATAGTCATCAGTTCATAAAGAGGTAAAAAGGAAAATAGGAAGCATCTATTTTAATTTTCAGCAGCAAAACAAGTGTTTGATCTTCTGACAAGTACCTAGGTTATAGTAATTCTCCTGGTTTACTCAATACAGTGAGATGGCCACAGTTTGTTAGAGATACAGTACACCTGACATGTATAGTTACTTCTTGGTAACTTTCTGTTTGGTTATTCAATAAGATTATTTATTTCTGATAGAAGTACTTTGGGAATTCTTGGAACAAGTTGCAAATTTGTGTAAACTTGCCTTACAGAAAAAGGGCTCTTGGAGTCATCCGATTCATATGCTTAATGAGGCTGTAGTAAATAAATAGAGTGAGTGGAAAGAAGCTCGATTTTTTGCATTTGGCAAACTGTTATTCATTTGTGCTTTTCTGGAGTTTGGGTTTGTTGGGGGGGGGGAGGGTAACATTTGTCTGAAACTTTTCAGAACGTGCCAGCACTTACAGCATTTTTTTGAAAGTATGGCTTAGGTTTTGGTCCCTGCATGACTTTCATTCTTCTTTGCTAATGCAGGGTATCCCACAGGCAGATCATATGGTTGCCTAGAGCACAGATGGGATGAATATTCATTCCACTGGAGAAGAATCCAGTCTGGATTTTTAGTTTAGAAAATGGGAAACTAAGAATTTTATGTAATCATACTGTTATCACATAGTAAGACTGAAAGATTCTATTAACTTCATTTAATTAATAATCCAAGAAATACTTAGTGTTAGTTGAAACATCTTATTATCATCTTTTTTTTCAGTCAAGAAGCTAAACCTCAGTCATGTATCTCCTAAAACAGCTGCAAGAGCAATCCTGAACATGAAGAAAAGCGGTAATGGATGAACTGTCGTCATGACTACTGCTATGATGAAATATAGACATAGTGCTGGAAATTCAGCTCAGTATATGCATTTTGTAGAAAGGAAAAAGATCTCGCTCTTCTTAGTGAAAAAAATTTACCTTACTGGACAAAAATCTGCTTCAGTGTTATCAAGGGTATAATGAACACAACTGATGTTTTTGTCTGTCATGCTTTCAGATGAAGGAGGCAAGTGAGACAGCTGCAGATGAAAATTACAAAAGTAAATGTATTTGTATCTGAATTTTAAATAAATGTACATCTGTGCATACAGGGGGAGGAGAGAGAGAAAGAAGTCACAGGATTAAACGAGTGACTGAAAATGAAAATTTCTTTTATCTTAAAGGGGGAGGAAGAGAGAGATGGGGGAGAGAGGAAAATGTTGATGAAGGGGGAAAAAATGGGACACTTCACAGAACATCTGCGAGGAAAACATATGGGGAGAGTGGAAAAAACAAACCCACAAGGTTGAGAATGTGTGCAGGTATGTAAAGAAGAAAAAAGCTGAGTCCTCTAAAGATATAGTTACTTAGCAAAAAAAGCTTAATGACAGCACGAGTAACGAAACAATATAAGTAATGAGCCATGTAATACAAAAGTAGAAATAAGCTTAGAGAGGGAACAGCTAAAAGAACTGGCACCCAGCTGCCCACTCAGACTATGACGTGCCCGTAGGCAGCTCAGCTGGCAAGCGGGGAGATTACATGAGGGATCCGATTGTACAGACTCTCTTCATAGCATGTTACCTGAGGCACAAAATGACCAAAACTAGTCGTAGGTCTAGTCCGTTGTATTAAATGTCTAAAACATTAATATGAGCTCTTCCTGGTTTATGCTGTTAACAGGTCAATGTCTCTGTATTTGAACTCGTTTCTACCACCTAATGCAGGACCTGGGATCCTGATTCTGACAGGAGCCAGCAAAACTTTTACCATAAACTGCAATGGTGACAGAATACCAGTAAAGTAACCATATAATGAAGTGTTTTTATCTCTAGATGCAGTCCAAAGGAGAATAGTATGATCTTCTCTTACCTAGAATTTCAGCATGTTTCTTCTGTGACCTAAGTATTTTTTGTAGCTCTCCAGAGGCCAATATAACTTCTCAGGCGCACTCAAAATGCTATACTAGGACTTATGTACAATATGTTTAAATTACAATAAATGCTACCTCATATTTTATACCTGCTGTGCTCTGTGCTGTGGAAGCATCTCTGCTGCCCACTTACGCTATTCACGGGTTATCTCATTTCTCTTCTAATAATCAGATACTGGTTTCAAAGGGTCAGCCATAATGACTACCTCACCCCCAGGAGCGCTTCTACAAGCGGTTCTGGTGCTTGCACCAAGACATCGGTCTGACTGCTCAGCTCCAATCTAACTAATCTAACTTTTAAAGATCTCCTCCAATGTCAAACTGAATACTAACTTCTTCACACAAACTAAGTGCCTTAGATGTAAATCACCTCAAGTGCAGTTGCAAGAGTTCAGCAGTTCTGGAAATCAGGTTCAGCTTCTTATTAGCTGATGAGTAACAGATTAATGTATGAAGGTGACAGAACCAGGTTTTGCTGTTCTCAGTAAAATCAGAAGCAAATAACAAATCAAAGTACCTTCCTAGGATGCATTGCTAATTGCACTGTGCTGGCCATCAAGTACTCAAACTCCACTCACTGATGTGCCTCTAAGTGGCCCAGGAGTTGGACATGGATATTAAGACCTGATGTATAAAACTGGTGAGAGGTTAGGGTGTTGTGCACATTCATTTGCTGAACTGGAAAACCAGATTTAAAAAACAAAAACAAAAGGGAGGGAAGAGGGAAAAGGGAAGAAAAAGGGAAAAGGGAAGAAAACGAAAGAAGAAAAACGAACAAACTGCTTTCTGAATTATCAAAGAAAATTCTTGAAAAATCTCTCTCATCAAAAGATGTATGGGAAACTGTGGGCTAGATATCTCTCCCAAGAACTACAACTACCTTGATAAAACCCTAGACATTTTTTCTTTGAAGCCATATGCCACACCAGTTTGAGTTCCCACATTATCTAATGAAAAAACAATTCAAGTTGCAAAGAGCAACATCTCAAAACTGGTTGGCTAGTGGAAAAGTGGAAAAGGAAGCATCAGTCAGTAAACAGACAATGTACTTGCCAAGCTATGTGGAAAACAAACAAACAGAAAAGTAACATTGCATATTTTTGAACTATATCAGCTCATAGAAGCAGTAGCACGTTTTGCACTGCCATTAGTAAAATGTGACACTGGTGAGCATGGTACATTCCTGGAGAGGACTAGCAACCATCAGAATTAGCCGGATTATGAGATGGTTATAACACCTCAAAATGTCCTGATAGACTCTCCCTGCTCTATCAGAAGTTACACACTTCACAGGATGTTGAGACACCTTGGGGACTCATATATCAGAATTCATGTCACTATTTTTGTAATTATTTAGGCATGCTATCTATGGGGATATAATTGCCAAAAATCTGGGCAACACTGTGACATTAGAAACACAGAAAATTAAAAAATTAGAAACAACCTCTTCTCTACCTTCCTAAAAAAATCAGTTATGTACATTAGAGTCTGAGTGCTCTTAAGCATTGTCCCTGGCAGAGGAAATTCCAGCAGTCCCTTCTCAGTGGGATACAGAAATGGATGATAGCCAATAGGTCATCACTACAGAGGAAGGGGCAACGTCTTTGGTTAACAGTAATTATCAGTTCCCTGTTTTCGAGGTGATAGACAAAAGTTAGACATAACTGTTTCTTCCGCCTTCCCCTCAAATAGTGCATTATCTCTGAGGAGGCAGACTTCAGGTTTAGAGAATTATAATCTTTCTCTATAGTTATTATTGTGCATTTTTTTCATAAGAAAATGACAGGCAGTGCATATAATACTGTTTTAAGTAAGTAAGAAGATACAGCTTAGGACCCAACATTTTGAGTAGAAATCAGTACTAGGTACACAGCTGTTGCAGAATGTAATTCAGGCTTACTGGGGCTCTGCCAATGAAACTGTTGGATTTGCTCCTGCCTGTGTGTCTGGAATTACCTCCCACAAAACGCTACAAATGGCTGCAGATGCAGAGGGAATTGTAGCCTTAGAGCAGAGCAAAAGTGCTGGTGGCGGCGAGGGGGCTAAGAGAATGACAAATTCATACAATCACTGAAATGTGTGAAGTTGCTGATGGGTTCTGATAGTACAAATTAACTTTTACTGTCAAAAGATTTTTTCCCTTTCTACTCAAGGAAAAAAAAAAGGCCAAGCAGGATTTAAGAGTCCAAATAAGCAAGAAAACAATTAAGAGCTGGCAATTCACAGCATACGCAGTGCTTGTACTATGTAAGGATGTTTAAACGCAAGTTTCTCCTCAGCACACTACTGAAGAAATAGCAACACAAAAGGAAAACAAAATAAAAGAGCCTTTGCCCTAGGGAACTCAAAATACATGACTTTAAAGACAAAAATACAATGTAGTGTCCACTGCAAAATTTCTTGCATTTGCCAGAGGAAGTCCCTGTGGCCTCATTAGGCCATATATGTCTAAAAGCGCATACTTCTAATAAAAATACATTTGCAGGTCAACACAAATTAATTGTTTGCTGCATGTTGAAAATCTGTGCTTACAAGTGCAGTCAATGAACTTTTAATTTAAATCTGCACTCCTTTGCTCTTGTTTGGAAGACCAGTTTAAACAGAGCCTCAAAAGCTTGACTTGGGTCCCCCTTCCTAGACAGGATTACTATTCATCAGGTTAACAAGTTTCTTGCAAACTTGTAAGTCACCTTGTCTTTACATCTTGTATGCAAGTGGTGGTGTAATACTGTTACCAATACAATTATTCTTGTTTTGTTTTAAAAACCAGGGCTAGAAAACAAAGTGTTTCTTATTTTGTAGGATTGCAGGTCACAGGTGAAAGCTGTTCAAGTTTCAGCACACAGGTTTGCCTGTAACCATCATGACCTAAAACACCCCAATTATTCCATCCCTTGTCCCCTCCTGAGCAAGGGGACTACTGGGGGCGGGAAGTTTACAAAACATCAGCCAGAAGTAAACAGCACAAAGTATTACAATGCCCATTTCTATTACAAAACCAACAGTGAGTGCCTGAAGCACAAATTTATTTTTAACATGAAAATGAAACAACTGAGTTGCATCTTTTTATCCCCACTGTTGCTACAGTTCTACTTGCCCTTCCAGTTTGCTCCTGGCTTTACCTGAACCACCTCTCTGGTGAAAGAAATTTATCTGTGAGCAGTCTCACCAGCAGAATAGAGCTGGTTGGTTGAGGTTGAACTTGATGGACAGCAGCACATGGAAAATAAGGATATAAGCACAGCTGAGGAGGTCTTCTCCCAGACTCCTTGAGTGATATTCCTCAAAAGGCAGGAACTATTAATTCATGTCACTGCACAGGGTTAGACTAGGATTGATCCTTTAAAAAGCATGCCAGAAATGAGTTTGCACGTGGCTTAAATACAGGCTTCTCAAAGGGCAGATTTTGCATTCAGACTCTGCATCTCCAGCAAAGCTCTCAGAAGAGGTCCTTGTTTTGCTATGGTGCACAGCCATCTGTTAAAGGAGAGACTGTTCCCTCCTGTGGAACTATGTCTTCGCCTGCCCTTTCAGACTAGTGTGATACTGAGCAAAATGCATTAGCCACATGACCCAAAGAAAGCAGTCTCATAAAACAGGAGAGGTCCGAATACACAGGTGTATTAACAGGAATAGTGACTGCACTGCTTTCATTTCTGGTTCCCTTTTAGCTCTTTTAAACAGCTTTTTCCCAGGCTCAGGCTTTGAGAAACACCTGTCTGTCAGAGCAGGCAGCGTGAACCTCTGACACTCAGCCTGGGCCCTGCGCTGTACACACGCTACACGGGCATCTCCATGGGTGCATGATTCACATCCCTGGGTCTGAGGGGGTGTGTCTGAACCCTCCCATTTTGCTCCCTCTGGGGAATTGGCAGTGGTCATCAGTGACACAGTCACTGCAGTAACTGAGATCAGCAAACTGCTTCTAGTATCTTTTCCATGCTGTCTCGTCCTCCATAGAAACCCATTCACCTCTTAAATATTTGTAATCCTTTCAAGCAAGGAATGTAACTATGCCAGTGCTATTTTTGCAGGTCTGATAATGAAGTTGTTAGATGACAAAGGAAGAAAATGGCCATATTATTTACAGAACTGTGATGTGTAAATACCATTTCTTTTCAAATGTATATTAAAATAAATGTTAATTTGTGATTAAATATCAATGAAAATAATGTAAAGCTTTCATACAGACTCAGTCTTTCATTCATACCATGTTCTGGACATATGGTCATCATATCAGGTTCTGATACTTTACAAATTGGCAGGCCTGGCTGGATATGCATGTAACTTAATAAGCAACTACCGTGAATAACATTTATATAAAAGAGAGTTATGACCCAGACTTCATATACTTGACAAGAAAATACAGCTTCTTCATAACAACATTTGGAAGGTGTTAAAATATTATGAAAAGTTATTCTTCTTCTATGGTGGCCTGATACAGCACCAAGCAAGCACAACATGATCAATTAAGCTTTGTTGCACTGCCTAGACTTTTTCAGGTTTTGGTTGCAAGGCTTGAGAACATGTAGCAGAGACTTGAGTGTTCTTTTGTGTTCAACAGCACAGCTTTTTATGTCCTTATCTTACGGACTTGTCAGCACCCTGTAAACTGCTTTTACTCTCATAGAAGCACAGAGGGAATGAATGGCAAAATAGATATTTGCAATAAATAAGAGATGACATTAGGAAGAATAAATAGTATTACACTTCATAAATTCAAATCAGTCAACATCTATATTTGTTCTGATAAGAGTAATAGACACAGAACAAACGTTATCTCAGAAATCATTTCTAAAATACAGTTCCAGCACTGCGTATGAACCCAGGCACAGAAAGCAGGTCTACATGGCACAGTGCAGAAAAACAGGGAATATTAGCCCCAGTGGAACACCCTGCTGTTGTAGTCATTTTGCCTTCATTACCCAGATCATCTCTTTTCCAAAGTATGTGACTAGCACTGCACAAAATGAAGAGGTCAAAATATAGAACTGGACTAGAAATTTCTAACATCCAAATTTTGGACCTGATTTGTTTTTATTTTGGTTCATCTTTTTTGAAAAGAGAAACATGAATTTTTTGTCTAAGTGTCATAAATACATCATGTGTACATGCTATACAGGTTAGCATCATATTGTTTTAAAAAGAGAATTATACTGAATGTTAATGTGCTCCAGAATACTCAAGTTGAGTATTCTGTATTCATGTCACCAAATGAAAGTTTGACACTAATTGAACTTTAGTCCTAAGCTACTTAATAGAGCAATAACCTTGTTAAGCACAAATACAATTCCTCTTATGTCAATAGGAATTTCATTTCCCCCAATAACTGATAATTGTTTATCAATTTCTAAGTACTTATTCAATCTTATTTTTATACAGTTTCGTTGAAATCCTGTCAGCTCCTTACCTAGTTTTGCTCCCTTTAACTGTGACCTCTGTGATCCACTGTTAACTTTACCTTGTTGAAACACCCTGAAAGTTCACATTGCCCATTGTACCAAAAGAAAAAAAAAAGCTATTAGGTATATTTAGAATTTAATTCTCAAAGCCATGTCCAATGGCATTAGCCATGCGCTCGTAACAGAGAAAAGTAATGCATTGACACTAATGGAATATATTAAATCCCTGAACATTATGAAACGTATGAAACATATCACAGAATAAAAATGCAAGTAGGACAAGTAATGCTCTGCTTGCCAGTATCCTCACTGTCCTCATTCTTGAAGTTATGAGGTGGTAATCTACCAAGGTTTGAAGTAAATCTAGCAACACAGAGAAGTAAGTATTTTTTGCTTGCTTTCTGTTCCAAACTCTGTGTGAGTGGCAGAGTTGCTGAAACTGAATTAAAATTAAGAACTACAGAAATGCTGAAAAAATTTTCATTAATACAAAATTACTTCGTTAATAATACCTGCTATTCTAAAAACAGCAGGGCTAAAGAACTCTCATTAGGTTGTATATGCATGCTGTTCCACAGTGATGAAACATTTTAGTTCTCATTCACTTAAAGGAACTGGTATGATTTTTACATTTTCGTTCCTGGAAAAGCCAGGAATTCATAGATGGCAATAAGGTATTTTTTCCTCATGCTATTTTTTGACTAATTAGGAAAGAAAAACCTCCCAGTTCAGTGTGTTTCCATTCAACCTGTACTTGTGCTCAAGTGAAATTCCTTTGTTGCAGAAGTATCACCTTGGTACAAAACAGATTCAAGGATATCAAGTTTGAAAGTAAGACACTTGAGTCGAATATTCCTGTTCATTTTCAATACCGCAGTTCAAATTCACAAGGTCAAATAGATCACTAACAAAAGACCAGTTCTCCTCACAGCAGACTGTTAAAAATCTTAACTTTTGATGTGACTGAAGCACCTTCAGCCTAAAACTAAACGGCATGCATTTTCAGACTTCTCCATTCATACATACCCAAAGTCTAATTTTATTTTGCAAGTACAATTCCTTGCATACATCTCAGTTTTCACCTTCTTTAAGAAACTTACTCACTCACTAGGATTACAAGGAAAAGTGCATTTTGAAACAAGGTAGCGTATTTTGCCAGGTAATATGCCACTGCATAGAAAAAGAATTGTTGGGCACTAAGTTGCTACAGAAACTATTGGAAGCACCAAGTTCACCAATTTTTTTACACCCTTCCACCCCCAAACAGCTTTGTGGTATATAAAAGGAAAAAGGGCATCTTGTTCTAACAAGGAACATCTCCAACATCATTCCCAGCTGATCCGGACCTTAGCTCATCACCTGTATAAATTTCATGGGCATTTCCTACAGGAAGTCCCCATCCATTCCATTGGCTGCCTTCAACAGCCAGCTTACTCTACATATTTCCATAAACCAAATATGGTTTAAATTAAGTTTCTAACATTCAGAAATACGATTATTTTTCTTTTTTCCTTTTGTTGACCATTCACCAGGCTCCAATCACCCATAACATTAATTATTCTGAGCTCTGGGTCATATTTTCCAAATACCAAAGCAAAACAAAATAGTAGTTAGACTACTCCTAACTACTACTGATCATCACTTTTTATTGCAGACCTGCTCTGACCCTCTTATGTATAAAGGACGATTACATTATAATAGCATAATAGAAGAAGTCAGTGTAGCGGATAATCCATACCAACAGAATTACGTGTTCGATTTAGCATGACTAAGGGGAGCAATAGTTAAGATTGCTGCTGAACCTAAAATATCCTTAAAATATAACACCTGGGTAAAGCCTGCACAGAACAGAACTGCCAGGGAGTTTGTGTACACTGTGGCACTACAGGGGTGCCTATGCAAATCCAATAGAGGGAGAGCTCAAGAGCTGTCACACTGCAAGAGAGCTGCAGTGGCAGGACAGTAGTGTGGATGGGACAGCATCAGCCCCAAATAAATGCAGATTTCATAAGCAAAGCTTCACCCCACACCGCAGTTTGGTTCAAACTTTTGTGATTTTGTAAGCATGCAGTCAGTTTCACTCCTCTGGAGAATATAAAGCACGTGCAATCTCTCTGTTAAAGACTTCCCAACAGCAAGTAATCTGCATATTCTTTGGTTCTTTACTTCGGTCTTCTTAATTTGTAATATTAATTTATTTCAGAGCATTTTTTCAGTGTAATGCCTAAGATGATATGGGATATTAAGCTGTATGTGGTATATAAATCGTATGGGTTACTGACAATGACATTCTAAAGGGTATGTGGACCATTTCATGAAATATTCTAATTTACATTGCAATGGCTCTGTTGCAGCTTTGCAAACATCACAGTGTTATTGAAGGGACATAGGGCACCACAACTGAGAATGTCAGGCATTCAACTGCTTCAGCCACATATATTGGTATTATAATATCTCCACAGTTCTCCTGTATGGTAGTTCTGCAGTTCCTGTTGTTCACAGTAAACAGAAATTTTAAATCCCCCTGTACTATTTGCTTGCTGTATTTATGAGAAAAAAACCCATGATGTTCTGTGGAATTGCTTGCTTTCTTGCCAATGCTTTTGCCCTATTTCTTTTCAAAGCTGTATGGCTCAGTTACGATAAAACTGAGGCCAGGTATTTGTATTCATCCTTTTGTTTTGTAAAGCCTTCATACCAAACTGTCTTTCTCCATAAATAATTGCATGGAATTAAGCAAGAATTTTCAGCCTGAAAAAAGTGTGGTGATCCGAGTGTTACTTCTTGATCTCACAGCAGTATATTCATAAAGGACTCAAATGAGTCCCTACCAGGTTTTCTTTCCTGATCGGTTGTGGGGTTGTCTCCAAGATATACTATTAAGATAGGCTTTGCATTGTCAATATACCCTTACAGTATGGGCAGGAAAAAAAGAAAAAAACCCTTTTTTTATTAATTATATGAAATAGAAAATTAAACTAGGACACAAGAAGATTAAAAGAAGAACATTCAGAAGAGTCTGATGAAAACCCTCATTAATTAGTTTATGAGAATATATGAGGAAAGCTTTCTGCAATACTTCTTCCCTTCCCTGACCCAAAGCATACATAAGTTAATACAATTACATCATATAATAATATTTGAGAAGAAATACCATCCCTTGAAAATCAGAATTACTTCACCTTCTAATACAGAGTACTATGTCTCCACTATAACAGAGATCAGTAGCTAGATGATGTTGAACGATGACCATAGTATCAGACACAGACTGAGTCAACATAAGCATAAAAGAGTTCCTGTAATATTTAAGAAACTATATAAACATGATTTATTTTTAAAAAATAAATTGAAACAGAAGAAAATAGAAGAAGAAGAACTGTTTATTGTAGATAAACGCACTTAGTTTCATTTTTCAATTTACTTTCGCTTCACATAGTAAGCCTATTTTGGTTGCCAGACAGATTCTTTGTCATATTTTTCCTTTGATTTTGATTGACATGTACACAATTAGAGTTACAGAGATGTTAATTAATTTAGTGATTGAACACCATGACTGAACAGTGTTCGTTAAATGGGAGAATAAAATTCATTAATGACTAAACATGTCTACCCAAGTCAACTTTGTTTCAAAAGCATAGGGTTATTTTAATAAGAAATTGATTTGGATGTATAAGTGTACCATTATTCAAATAACTTTAAAAGTAACACAGCTCAAAGAAAAAAAATGCCATTTTCTACACCAGCAGAGCATGTAATAGTTTGTCATTACAAAGCAAAGTTTAACTTTTGTATAAGTTCACTGCAGTTCCTTGCAAGCTTTATTCTAGAAGGAATGGATCACACTTCAGCATGACACAACATAATTGACATGTTGGCTGCTTTTTGCTACCCATTTCTACCATTCTTTTAGAGGAATAAAAGTTACTTTTTTTTTCCGTGGGGTATTCCTTGCTTCAGAGGCCTGCATTGACTGTAAATACTGAACTGTATTCACCTGTCCACTTAAAACAACTGCTCAAAAAGTCTAACACGCACCTTGATGTGCAGTTCACAACACAGCTACTTCAAACAGTATCTCTAGAATTCACTTACCTTGTAAGAGTTCTGATACATTTTCATTTCATTAATACAGGAGGGAGAAATGCATTGAATCGTGACCTCTTTTATATCCCTGATGCAGCAGATAGCCTGTATTATTTAAATGACTATTGGTGATTAAAAGCATATTTGAAGTGAACTCTATTGATATCCTGAAGCCTTCTGTCCCATCAACAAACAAAATAGGTCGAAATGTTTGGGAAGACTCCTCTGAGAGCTAACAGCACATACATTTCCTAATATTAACTAGTATAAAACTATAACTTCTGGGCTTCAATAAGCAATTACAAGCTTTAGAGACCAACTGCACTTCTGATTAATATTTAAATGGCCTAGCTCTTCTAACAGGCAATATACCATGTTGTCTTCTTCATCAGAACACTACTTGGAAATACTTTCTTCGCAGTTCACCCTGGCCCTGAAAATGTGCCAGTAATAAAATAATAGTACAGAGCATGTTATGCAGCATCACACACACACGACTTTCAAAATAAAAATAAATAATATCACATAAGATCCACTTCTGTAAAGTCTTACATTTTGATCAACAGTTTCAGAGTTATTCTATAATTTAACCAGTCACACCTTCTATAAATAATTGATTTTAACCTCATTCTGTACCTGTGATTCAAGAGCTGTTCTTGTTTCTTCTGGTCTTATACAGCAATTGTGGACTTCCTCCATGGCCTTGATCTTTTTGAGAGGCTATTCCACCCATTTGGGTCCTTTCAGATGAATAAACTGGAAAAGGTATTCAAGAAGAAAAATATTATTTACAACTGGCATTTTCAGACATACCAGCAATGCTTGTCCTTCTAGAATGGGATTGCTACTTTAGCTGTCTAAAAGTTAAGATCTACTCAAAGACAATCATCTTGGCTACCTCTGCATTCAGTAGGTATCCACTTCTGGAGGATGACCATTCTATACGACACACCCAGAGATGTTGATAAAACCTGTGTCCCTCATCACCAAGTAGACCACTAGTTTAATTCTCAAAAAAGAAATTTAGGATTTTAATCTAAATTAGGGGAAGCAGATCTCATTGGTAACAGCAGACAGGAAATGCTTCACTTTCTATCATTTTCCTTAAATTGTTGTTTTAGGCATATAATTGTCAAATAAATCATCATTAAATTTGTGTAGGATTAGCATAAAGCTTGTTGAAGATGCTTACATTCACATCTATTCTTTCATAATTAGCGTGGGCTACAAGCACACAGTCACCATAGCTCAGTGAGTATGTGGCAGCATTTTAGACAATGATATCAGTTACCCTCAGTTACCTCACCCACACCTGAAAGTAGGCAGAGATCAAGTGCCTTCTACAAAGCAGGAAAGGCTATTTATGTCCTGGCTAGTGAGACATTTCATACCTCGATCCTTTCTCTAAGTGTACTTCTTGCTTATTAGTAGTTTGCCATGTTACCATGGCACTAACCAATATGTTTTCAAATTCCCTTATGACAGTTACACTTTGCACAGCCTCATTTGAAGCTGTTCCCTTGAGAACTATAAAGCACAATGGAGCTGAGCATGGCCCATGTGTCAGTAACTCAGGGAGCCACGTGCTACTGCCAGAGCCTTGAGCACTAAGAGCACTGAATATTTTAATTAAAAAAATCTATGAACTGGGAAAGGCTATTAAAGTGCTTTTTAGTGGAAAGTATCACAGTTAGAACAACTCAAGGAACAATAAGAAAAGGAAGTATGATGGTATTAATAAGACACCGCAAAAAATAAACATTACAGAAAAAGGAGACATATCCCAAAAGTTAATGCAGATACCACGTGCTTAGAGGATAAATCTGGGCAGATGAGGAAGAAAAAAAAATGGTAAATTAACTACAACAGGTTATGTCTGTTCCACCCAGCTCGTTGAACATTAAAATATATACCACTAGTCAGCCTACAGAAGCCATGAACATTTTTTTATTCTATCTTCTGCATATCTTTTTTACTGAATTAACAAGTGTCATTTCTACAGTTCAGCACAGTATTGAATGAGGACAGAGAGCGACTTATACACAATGGTTTCCTCTTTTCATGTGCCCCAAAGTGTCATGTCCTGATGTATAAATGATAAATTTTAAGCACCTACCACACATAAAACTTTTTATTTTTGTAATACACAACTGAATTTAAATCATGGCAGTAAATTATTGGCCAGATAATGAACTTATGCACAAAATACATATTACCCAACACTTTCCTAACTGATGCCACTGATATTTATAAATAAATTTGACAATTTATAAAGTGTAAAATCAACTCAGAAATAGAAGATTCTGGAAGGCAAGTTAGAAGCGGACAATTCCCATTCAGGCACCTTGCTTTTATTTCTCACATTTTTCCAACTAATGGAGCAAGAAACTACTGTTATTTCTCACATATTATGGCAACAGTGAAACCTGAAAATGAACACAAACACTGCAAGCAACAGATATCTATCTGTACAACTATCAGTACTACCTTACCACAGAGAAAACAAAATCTTCCTCTCAGTTGTTCCTCTAGATCATCAAAGCTGTTACCAGTTTTCTTGCACTCATCATGGTCAATATTTTTCCAAAAAAAATGTACATTCTCAACCCTTTTCAATCTAAACAGAGCACCTATATCACAATATTCCCAGAAACAAATACTTTGTTATATTTTGTTGAATTGTTCCCTACCTTCTTTGTTCCTAAGCAGCTCCCTGCTGGAACACCTTCCCTCTCACCTTCTCCTGGGCATGGAGCTCTTGCCCTGCCGAGAGCCACAGGCGTGCCTTATACCACAGGTGCCTCTCATTGGGCAGTGCTAGTTGCCATGCCCTGCCCAGGTGGCATAAAGAAATTTTGCAACACAGCCTTGGAGCAGTTTGAAGAAAATATTTGGACAGTTAAACAAAATACTTTGTTTCATTTCTCTCCACACAAAAAGAAAAAAAAAAGCAATTGAGCAAATTAAAAACATAAATTTTAAATGCATGCAGACAGAAAAGTTTCTAACGCCGCTGTAATGGATATGGGGCTTTTAACACCTAGAGATAAGTGAAAGCTGCAAAACAAAGATGATGAATATTCATTCAGAATTTGCAGTAAAGCCCTACCTTTTTGCTAACCAAGGGAGAAAAAGAAAAAAAAAAGTCAAAAGCGTTCACCTATCCCTCTGTTTCTGGCTTCTGAAGAAGACAGCTGAAGGGTAAGGCTGCTCATTAATACTCTACTTATAAGGGAAAAAAAAAATTGCTGAAAGTTGGTCATCAGTAATTGTGTTGTGTGCTCGTGCCAAATCACAAAGCAAAAGTTTGTGTCATGCTATCTTGGATGGACGTAATGTATCAGTCTTACTGCAAATACTTTACAATGCACACAAGTGCCAACGGGCCCAGATGCATTAAAGCTGACAGGGTTCTGCAAAACTGCCACAAACAGAGAATCACTTTTGCTACAGTTTTTTATAAGCAGCTTCTGTAAGTTACTGAGATGCAAGGGTGCACAACACCGTATGTTCAATTGCAAACAATTATTTGAAAATTGGGATACGGTTCTTAATTTTTTCTTCTGTTCTGATCATAGTTAATTTCTTTCTGGTTTTACCTCCAGGAAGGAAACTTGGTTAGAAATGTGGCTTTTAAACTTTCCCAATAATTTTATCCTTTTACACTCATAATTATTTTCACCCTTAGTTTCATTGTTATAGCTTTCTGACCGTATCAAACCAACTATAAGAATGCCTCAAGTTATTTGAATTTTATACCAATACTACCAAACACATAAAGGCATTCTGGGAAATGTTCCTGAAGCTTCTCTTTTTTAAGGCCTAAACCTTTTCGTCATCTTGAAGAATTCATTACTTGCCCAGAAAGACACAAACCAATTATCTGCAGGGCTAGACAGTGTGACTCAAATAGGATCTGTGTCAAGAACAAAGTGAGAGAGGTCAGCAATTGGTTGCCTAGTTGCACACACACATATATTAGAGATCTGCTCCAGCTCCAAGGGCTGAAGGGGGACAACCAGCCTCACCACGGTCTTCACTGCAAGCTGCAGGGGAATCTCTGCTCCGGCACCTGGAGCACCTCCTCCTCCTCCTCCTCCTCCTCCTGCTTCACTGACCTGGGTGTCTGTAGGGTCATGTCTCTCACATAGTCTCACTCCTCTCTCCAGCTACTGTTCCACTCCAGGTTTGTTTTTTTTTCCTCCTTCTTAAATATGTTATCACAGAGGTGCTACCGCCATCGCTGATTGGCTCAGCTTTGGCCAGTGATGGGTCCATCTTAGAGCCGGCTCACAGAAGCCACCCCTGTAGCCCCCACTGCTACCAAAACCTTGTCATGCAAAGCCAATACACTAGACAAAGCAGAAAGCTTGATTTGAAATAAAATGAAGCCACTAAAATGGAAGTGGATTAATTATTTGTCCCTGGTTCAGGTAAGTGAATTCTAAAATGAGAAATTTTGGAATGTGGAAGAATCATCACAATGAACGTACATTAAATTTGATTCCTGATCAACAATCCACTTTTAATATAACATCTGTCCAATTTTAGAGCCTTTGTAGCACTGAGCACTTGTAAATATGTCCAGCAATGTGAACTGAAGACTGTGCATGAATAAATTATCCCATTTTCAATTGTGTTGCACAACATACAATGAACGAAGGAAACAAGCCTTTTAAAAGTATATGACACTTAATCTGAAAAGTATTATCTCTAGTGATCGTAATCAACTGAAATACATTGATGATAAGCAAACATAGGTCAGGTGTCAAGTCTAGATACCCAATCATATATACTTAAATCCATTTTTGAGAATCCAAACATATAGTCCTTGTTAAGCAAGAAATTGAGGCACATGGATAGCTCCTACTGACTTGGAAGAAACTGAAGTCAACTAATTAGTCAAACTAATCATTTTTCTATCTGAGTATGGAAAAAAAACCTCTGACAATAGGCTTTCATACTAAGAAGCACTGGTGTAATAATCATGGTGCTACATAAAGAGTTTATTTTAGTTTAGTAACTCCTTCAGAATATGTCAACTGCAATCAACCACTACAATTTTCACCACAATGTAACAGTTCCTAGGGTTTCCGATACCACTGATGACACACAGTTCTAAAAACTCATCGTTGAGTGGCATAGAATTAAGTAACTGGGTATTCTGGTACAAATAAAAGTGATTTGTCACCTTACTTTCATTTAAAGAAAAATAAAATAAACCACTGGTCATATTTCATCAAACTTTTCTGCTTCTGTCACTAACAAATTCAATTCCCATTTTTCCCCATTTACTAATCTTTTCTAATCAAATTGAAAACAGGACCTTCAATCAGTCAGGAAGAAAATGCACAGAGATATTTCCAGAGGTTCTGAATTCCTGCATCTAATGCAACAATGAAATTCTGCTAAAGTACAGGGAGAAAAACATAAAACTAAGTTGATTGCAATAATATCTGGTTTGGCTAGAAGTAAAAATTGTAAAGATGACTACTTGTGTAATTTAAAGAGAAAGTAAGAGGAAATGAGAACGTAGATAAAAAAGGGGGAACAAATTCTGTGAGCTGTATCAGCAAATTCAAGGGAATCCATTGTTCCATTATTCTGGAACAAATGAACAGTAATTCTGGATTTTTTTAGAACCAGTTATTGAGTGACTTAACCCAAACACTTTTGAGTTACTCAGCATGCATCCCTCCAAAAACCCAAAAAGGTACAAATGATGGACAAAGCAAATGGCAATTCCTATACGATGAGCTCTGCAGTGCCTCAATGAAACATTTGAGAACTATTTAGTACACCTACTGCAGGACCAGTTTGAGAAAAGGCTACAAAACTCATCAAGTCTCAGTAAGTGCTTGACTACCTCTTCTGTATTTGGAGGTCCTTATTGACATGAATTTAATAACACATGATAGCATCAATAAGATTCTTTATAAAAACTGTTCTCTTATTGAACATTTCAAAATTTGTCCCTCAAGTCACCAGAACGTTTTTATGTTTCAGAGACAGAAAAATCTTTAAGCAGTATTTTCACTAAGTGTGTATTTGCCTGACTGACCTGTTTGACAAATCAGTTTGCACTTAGAGGTGTCTAACTGCAGACAACAACAGAAGGTATTGTGGTCCTGTTAACAGCTGTCAACTTCAGAGTTTATAATTGGTTACCATCTGGGATATATATATATTTTTTTAAAAGCTACAGGTCAATAATTTTACTTCGTGAATTTTTAAGAGACGATTGAGCATGCAAGAGAGGGGGTAGACTATACAGGCACAGAAGGAGGTAACAGAAAACAAAACAAAGATATACAGAGAAACTAATCAAAACAGAATGATACAGACAGTGAAATATAAAATAAAAACATAATGAATAAGTGATCAAAACATCAGTTGAGATTGGAGCTATGGGCATTAAAGTGAATAATCTTCAAGAAGGAAAAAAGAGTGATTATCATAAAATATTGCTATGTCTGGCAAAGATAACTGAAACTAAACAGTGTAACTCTAAATAAGAATAAATTGAAAATGAAAAGAAACACCCTAAACCAAAGAGATACAGAACAAATGGAACAGAAAAAGAAATTGCAAAAGAAACTGTGAAAATGAAGAAAGTTTCCCTGAGGAAATGGTTCAAAGGAGCAAGCTGTTCAGTTACAAGGAAAGCCAAAAGTAATCTTGCAAAAGTTTTAAAAAAAAAAAGGAGAAGGTGAAGGTGGATAAGCTATTTTGTAGAGCATTTTCCATACCTCTTCTTCATAGTTAATTTAGTCAGAGACAGGAAAAAAGAGAGTGAATTGCATTATGTCGTGTTTGGAATGTGATACGATTAGACAGTGTGAATCCACAGGATGAAGCCTTTAAAAACACATAAATCAAGGAAAAATACATATAGCGTTTGACAGCCAGAGCATGTGGAGCCAACCTCTGGGCCTGTGACCATGCTGCAACCTTCTTCATCCACCTGATACCTGAAGACAAGGTCTTCCCAGTACTTCTGTGATACACATCGTTCTCATATACAAGCTGTAAACTGCATTTCAAACAAAAAGCATCTGCTTGATAACCTAGACCACTATGCTACAAAGAGCTGTGATTGCACTCCTGTGAATTCGAGGAGCTAGTGGAGACCAAAACAAGATAAGCTTATTGCAAGAAACTAAAATGATTTGGCAAAGTGCTACGCACACTTGGGTACAATGCCAGCTGAAGTTAAAAGTCTTCAGATACAGATAACCAAAGGGTATGCTGATTTACTTTTTTCAATTAATTTTTTTTTATAAGGTTACTTTCAAAGATCAAAATCTTTTTCCTTCAGTCCTTTCTTGAAATTTAGACTATAGCATCATCCAAAAAGGAGTTTAAAAATTGGGTAACAGAAAGAAAGAATTTTTCATTATCTGACATCCTGAAATAACACACTACCTGTTTCATTGCTGCCATTTGGCATCTGGCCCTTTCATTTTCTAATGTAATTATTCAAAATAGTCCTGTTCTCTTTCAAATGTTTAACTTGCATTTTTATAATCTTGACAGATTCAACAGTCTTTAAACTTTAAAGAAACAATAACAGAAAAGTAGTTCTGTAATTAGCAGAACTAAGAAGCCTGCTGTCTTAAACATATACAAAACAGTAAATGGAGAAAGTGGGCTACGGCTTAGTGGCCAGTAACTCATGACTGGGGGAAAAGCATAGGAAACAAAGTAAATGTAGTTAAGTGCGCCCTTTTTTTGCTTCCAAGGAAGCAGAAATCAGAACAAAAATGTTTTAAAATACTATGATTTTATGAGGTGGAGATTGTATTGTGTTTAGTAACTATCAAAAGAGATGTATAACCTTTTTAAAGCTCCTTTGTATGTCAGCTTCCACAGTTTTCTCCAAACTTGGACACAAAAAAAAGAAAAAAAGTGGGTTTTTTGTTTGGTTTCAACTTGCTTAATAATTTTATCAGGTGCTTCTTAGCTTTAGAATAATTAGGAACAGTGAATACTCATTGTCCGTTTACCTGCTCCAAACCTTCATAATTTTACAGAACTCTTATCAAATCATGACCAATACAAAAGCTTATCTGTATGAGAGTCATTATCCTCAGTCATACAGATAAGCCAATGCCATGATCATCCACACCAAATGTTTTACAAAGAGAAGCACCTTATCTAATCTACATAAGCCCCGTTAACATACAATCACATTAGAATCACTTTTCTATGTCTTTTATTGCTTACTAAACTTCAAAATTGACCCTGCTTTGACAGGGGCTGGACCAAATGACCCTTCTGTCTTAAATTATTCTATTAACATTTTGCCCCCGATTCTGAGCATTATGATAAATTAGCGACAGAAACATCAAAGACCTCTTTTTGAAAATCCTATCACTACCAATGTCCAGTTGTGATTCTCTCTTCCTAACAAAGTGTGAGCTCTCACTGAAGTACTTCCAACAGTTAAGGTATGAACACATGTTGAGACATAAATATGTCATATTGTTTCTGTAGAGTTTTTTGATGTTGAAAGATATATATCTATGCTATCGCTTTCCCTGCACTTACAGAACTGACTGTCTATTAACTCCATCTATCCAACTGCATTTCTGGTGTCTGTAAAACTTAATTATCTTCGAGGCTTTGACCCCTTCTCTGAGTGAAAATCATCAATGGGTTCAAAACCTCTTGAGGAGGACAGAGATGGACCATATGACTCTTACACAGACAGAATGAGAAAAGTGATATGTTAACCAGCACTAAAAACAAGGAATGTATTCTGACTGTGACTGGAGAACACATTCAAAGCATCAGGTTTGTGAGAGTAATATGAAATCATACAGTATTGCATATGTGGTCTCTCTGAGTGTTTAGATAACTCAAATCATTGTGATAAGTATCCTTTTATGTTTGAAACAATTCTGCAAAGCAAATTTGAGTAGTCCTTAAAGGTTATGAAAGCAGTCAATATTCTGTTCAAGTTTTTTCTTCAGCTTTGTCCAAAACATGAAGAAATACAGGAAACCTATTCTATTTATAAAAACAGCATTTCCCCCTAATTTAGTGAATGTGAAACAAATGAGAAGAAAGAATTTGGTAGTTGTTAAATATGAATATGTATTAAATGGTATAATATAACTGCTTTATTAAGCAAAGCCTAAGATTTCTAAATACAGAATTACTTTTGATGAAGTTTTTTGTAAGTCATATTCAAATACTGTGAATAATAGAGTGAGTAAAGATGGTATAAACAGCTTTACAGGACACTGCTGCATCTTTTCCAGGTTTTCTCCTGTGCTGTTTTGTTTTGTTTCATATTAACAATTATGACAACACTGCATCGAGTTTCTTCTTAGAATTGAGCTGTCAGTGCTAGCTACCATTAAGGGTAGCTTACGAGTTTCTGGAGGTCAAATCCAGCCCTGCTGTGGCTGTGTTGGACACAATTACTCCAGTGTTACATGATCTAGAGGAACAAACAAGGTGGTACTTAAGGAAGAAGGGCAGCAGACCTGTTAGCCCCTTCACCTCATTAAATCCATGTCTCACACAGGTATCGAGTAGGCCAGGAAACTCATCTAAACTCCTTATAGCTGACTGATGGGGATTTTATTGTGTCTCTATTAATCTGTAAAATTCCTGTTTTCCATATCTGAGAACAAACACTTGAATGTCAAAGAGATTATTGGATTTTTATTTGATAAAAAGAAATAATTTGACTTTTCAGAAAGCTAGAGAATGAACATGTGTTGAAATTTTTATTTTAGGCCTTTCAATTAATGCTAGTAAGTGTCACCATCAAGCTAAGCAACACTCAGTGTTAATTATCTTGAGCACAGAAGGATCATGGAAGAACCATCCTTCATGGGGCTTTTGCAGTCTCAAGAATTTACCTCTTCTTTTCCATCTGTGAAGTCAAGCAAATAGTCCCATGGCAAAACAAGATGAGGAAAATGTTTCATAAACTTGTAGCCACTTTACAGCTATTCAGCAGACTATTGCTGAAAAAAAGCATATTATTTATTACCAGCCCCATATTAGCAAGCCAGCTGCCCACAGATCAAATACGAAGAGGCTGTGTACAAGCAACATTTCATGGCCTTCACAAAGCTCAGTTGTGCAAAAGGAAATTAATTGGTTTGTGTCGAGATAAAGAACGATGATATATTTCCAAGACTGGCTACTTTTGGTCTACACAGTTTACAAATGTTTGATCTTCCACAGTATGGGGGATATTGCACATTTCATGACAAACACACCACTTCAGAGGAACAAATCAATATACAAATGCAATAGCAATAAACATGATAACCACATTCCAGATAGTCAATTTGATATATAACTAATGAAAACCAGCTACAAGCAACATAAAAACTAGTGGAATTGCACTGGATTGGCTCTGCTATAATTGAGATGACAATACAGCCAGCTTTGTATTAAAGATAGTTCTAAAATCGGAAGCATAAGCTAAATGCAGATCCTATACTGAACCAATCACATCAAGTCAGAACTGCACATCAGTGGAAAACATGGAAGCAAAGCTGAGAACCAGACATGACCTAGCGTGAAAAGATATGGACAAATCATGGAAATATGGCACTATGGTCCAACAAGGTGTCTTTTGTAAGTCAAGTGAAAAGTCTTAAAATCAAAAAAGCTTGAAAAAGAAGTCATTATAGAGAGGTCCCAGAAGACTGGAGGCTTGCCAATGTGACGCCCGTCTACAAGAAAGGCCGGAAGGAGGATCCTGGGAACTACAGGCCTGTCAGCCTGACCTCTGTACCGGGGAAGATTATGGAGCGGTTGGTCTTGAGAGTGCTCACAGGGCACCTGCAGGACAACCAAGGGATCAGGCCCAGCCAGCATGGGTTCATGAAAGGCAGGTCCTGCTTGACCAACCTGATCTCCTTCCATGACCAGGTGACCCGCCTAGTGGATGAGGGAAAGACTGTGGACGTTGTCTACCTGGACTTTAGTAAAGCCTTTGACAGCGTCTCCCACAGCATTCTCCTGGAGAAACTGGCGGCTCGTGGCTTAGACAGGTTTACTCTTTGCTGGGTGAGGAACTGGCTGGATGGCCGAGCCCAGAGAGTTGTGGTGAACGGCGTTAAATCCGGCTGGCGGCCAGTCACAAGCGGTGTTCCCCAGGGCTCCGTTCTGGGGCCGGTCTTGTTCAGTATCTTTATAGATGATCTGGATGAGGGAATTGAGTGCTCCCTCAGTAAGTTTGCAGATGACACCAAGTTGGGTGGGAGTGTTGATCTGCTGGAGGGTAGGAGGGCTCTGCAGAGGGATCTGGACAGGCTGGATCGATGGGCAGAGGCCAACTGTATGAGGTTTAATAAGGCCAAGTGCCGGGTCCTGCACTTCGGCCACAACAACCCCATGCAACGCTACAGGCTTGGGGAGGAGTGGCTAGAGAGCAGCCCGGCGGAAAGGGACCTGGGGGTGTTGGTTGACAGCCGACTGAACATGAGCCGGCAGTGTGCCCAGGTGGCCAAGAAGGCCAACAGCGTCCTGGCCTGTATCAGGAATAGTGTGGCCAGCAGGAGTAGGGAAGTGATTGTGCCCCTGTACTCAGCACTGGTGAGGCCGCACCTTGAATACTGTGTTCAGTTTTGGGCCCCTCACTACAAGAAGGATGTTGAGGTGCTGGAGCGTGTCCAGAGAAGGGCAACGAAGCTGGTGAGGGGTCTGGAGCACAAGTCTTATGAGGAGCGGCTGAGGGAACTGGGGTTGTTTAGTCTGGAGAAGAGGAGGCTGAGGGGAGACCTTATCGCTCTCTACAACTACCTGAAAGGGAGTTGTGGCGACGAGGGTGTTGGCCTCTTCTCCCACGTAACTAGCGATAGGACAAGAGGAAATGGCTTCAAGTTGCGCCAGGGGAGGTTTAGATTGGATATTAGGAAAAATTTCTTCACTGAGAGAGTGGTCAGGCATTGGAACAGGCTGCCCAGGGAGGTGGTGGAGTCACCGTCTCTGGAAGTGTTCAAAAAACGTGTGGATGTGGCACTTCAGGACATGGTTTAGGGGACATGGTGGCGCTGGATTAATGGTTGGACTTGATGATCTTGAAGGTCCTTTCCAACCTAGTGATTCTGTGATTCTGTGTTTCAGAACAGCACTAACATACTTCAGCTTTTCAGGAAAGTAATAACTACAGCAGTGGCATTTTGCATTAATTGAAATATTTTCACTGATGTCTCTGGCAGATCACATAGCAGAAAACCGCATTATTCAAGCGCAGAAGTATTAAAACCGTAAAACTCAATATATCTTAAAGGCACAGAGGCAATCCCTTGGCAATTAAGAATAAAGTTTAAAGGGCTTTCAGTTAGATAAAGGAAGTTATTGCACTTTTTACTAGGAAGATGGCAGAGATTTGTCAAAAACAATTTCAGAAAGAATGTGCGAGAGGTGGGAACAGGGCCACAAATTGGAATGGCTACTATATAAAAAGAAGATTAAATTCTTAAACTTCATTTGGTGGAATTAGGTTTGGAATCTGAATCTTTTGCTCATTAGACAACGAGAATAAACTCTAAACCAATGTTCGTTGTTACATAGAGAAGAAAAGAAATTGCAGAAGAAATAACTCACAGTTAACCATTTCATTGAATGTAGATCTGCAAACTGTACACAGTCCCCGAGATGGACACTGAACTTCGGGTCCCATCTCTTATGTTATTTACTCTTCTTGATCCGATGCAGGCAGAACATGATCGTAAAAATGGCCATGGGTCTGCAACAGCTCTTCGCATTCTGGGAACAATTCTCTTGCAGTTGTTATTACCAGGACTGGCAAACTATGCTATCAAATTTATTCCTCTCTCCACCTGTGCAGGCATGTAATGATGGCTTTGCCACTATGCCCATCTATGCTCTCTTCCCATGAAAAAAGGCAACTCAAAGAAATCTTAGGACCTGACCATTCCTTTCACAAATATGCTTGCATCTCAAAATGATTAAATAAGTTTCTTGTGCTAATAGTTGTAAGTCACCTGTTGCTTTTAAATTATTCACACACAATAAATGACATCTCTTTGAACAACCTTATCTTACTGTTACGGAACCGCTTTTCTATTCTTGATATATACACATCTAAGTTAAGTTGTTTAGTATATTTCTATGAACACAATTTGACTAAATAAATTTTAGTTAAAACCAAAAAATAATCATTCATTCAAACACTAAATCTGATACTATTTCTCATTAATTCAAACGCATCATTTCAGTCTGAATGTCCCAATTCTTCCTATCATTGAATAACATATACTAACACATGAAAAATGACATACAAAAGAAGAGTTAAAATGAGGTACACAAATAGGAGCTAAAAGCATACAGGACTGTGACTTCCTTTCTCCATCTATCCCATGTTCTCTCAGTCCAGGATGTGCATCATTTTATAAAGAGGTTCACAAAATGTCCAAGTCTGAAAGTCCAAAATTTAAAGGCATAAAGGAGAAAAAGAGATTCCAAAAGAAGAGAAAGTTCATCATAGAAGGTTGTGATCTGCTGATGACTCAGCTCTTGAGTAACTGATAATAACACATAGCATGAAAAAACTATGTGCGTATCTTCGACAGCTGGAACACTTCAAGGAAGAGAAAATTCATAAATACTGGCTTATCAGCTGGTTGAGATGATTATGTAAAGGAACCAAAAATTAAAGAGTATAGCTAATTTCAATCTTTTTTCTTACAAATAAAATAAAATTTAGCCTACTGTCATGATGAACTACATTAGGTCTGTCAGAATCTTTCTGGAGGTCAATAATTAGCACAAACTGATACAGTCATGAATTTGGGTAAAAATCATCACCTCCAAAACTGTTTTTTCCTAAATTTCTCTAGGAGAACTCAAGTGAAATATTGAAATAATTTGAAATTAAATAATATGAAATATCATCTCAGACATTTAGAAAAATGTCTAAATGAGGGTTATCACTGACATCTGCAAAAAATAAATTCATATTGGAAGTCAGATAGGAGAACTGCAGATCACTTCCACTTTTTTCAGGCACGGGGCTGGGAGGGAGAGGACAGCTACATATAGAAGTAGGGTACAACTTTCTGAAGAAGGTAACTAGACCTACAGAGTCTTGTAACTGAGGATCACCTTACAAGCGGACTGAATCAAAACATCCTTGCTATGCTTGTCTCGAAGTAGCACCATCTACTGACAGCTGGTGATAAACTATACTGTCAAGGAGTGTTACTGCTACATCTCCATTGAAGCAGAATTATGCAATCTGTCGCGAAGACTGTAAGAACTTGGCAGAAAGGTTAACACAAGCATCCAATTTTTTAACTTCAGAAAAGGTTTTAAAGATTGAAGAAAAGGTGACCATACTTACCATTTTTTCCTCTTAAAATGGAGAACTATGGGACCCGAACGGCAGGGGAGCTGCATGGCTCATTGGCAGGTGATAGATGGTAGCCAGTTATTACAGCAGGTTTAAAGCTAGCTCTAGAGTTTATTGAATACCAGTCATGAAAATTAATTATTCAATGAAGTATAGAAAAATTCATCAATCATTTATACGCTTAGTATTTTTTCAGATATTTAGCCAGCTGAACTGGATATGGTGTCATTCAGCTGTAGGTCAGTAGTATGATTCTGAACCAGGCTGCCAGTGTCAGAAAATGATTAATGCTTGATAACTATATGAAGGCGTTCCTCTAGTTCTGATAAGAATGAAGCAGAAAAGCTTTAAGCACAATATACTATATATACTGAATATACTATAAATGCGGCGGTGAACTTGAATACTGGAAAATTAACCAGCTTTAACCAGCTCTAATGATGGCCTTTTGATGTAAGAGAGAAATGTGTGTTTTACAGAAGATCACTGTAAACAAATTAAATCCTGATTAAAAACATATATCTGAGGGAAAAAAAACCCAATAGTTTTAGTAGATTAGTTCCAAATATTTTCTGAAATATTTCCAAAATTCTTTCTGAAATTTGTACAAATACTTGTATTTTTAATTTCAAAATATTCAGCAAGGCTTACTATTTATAGGTACTTTACAGTTTGCTATTACTTATAATTACTTATATTACAAGATAATCAAAGGATCTAAATCTTCACTAATTTTTACTTTAGGCCTAAATCCAAACTTCTTAATTTCTAAACTTTCCTTCAAATGGTCTCCTAAATCTGCAGACTTCTTCGTATGTACAGCTGTATATATAAACAATACGGGTGTAACTATGAATGTTTGTATGTGTGTATATTTACATGAGGGCTCTCAAGTGCCTGCATAAGCCTAGATGTTTTTTTACTGTGGCCAGTACTATGTGACACATAAACTAAGAATTTCTGTAACTGTCTTACCCTTTAGCTTTCCTTAAAGCACATTTAACACGCCGTACACTGAAGAAAATGATAGTACAGCAAAGGTGACTGTCTTCCTACTTTTTAAACCATATGAGAAACACAGATTCTTTTTCCTCCTGTATTCAAGATATGTGGCCAAGTTTGTAGACTATGCTTAGTAGGTGCAACACAGTCCAGATATATCAGCCTTTCTGTATGCATGGTGCTCCAGCACATGCTGATTTCTCAAGCAGAAATGAGAGACTCCTGGATTAGAGATCCCTTCTGGGCTCCTCCTGTAAGGACAAAATTCTGCCTTTGTTCTGGTACCAGAACTTCTCAGTCCTCTAACCATTGGCTTGGTGAGTCTTGTTCACACTTGCTTGATTGCTTCCAAGCAGTGAATTTTGGACTGTTTCATGCAAGGTGCAATAGGTGTGATGAGAGGGAACAGACTGTCTGTCTACCTTCCTCACACATGGGTGTTACAAGCATCAAGCCACTGAATAAAAAGAGGTAACCCTCATGTTCTGCATTTTGCAAGATCATTATCTTATTTACAAGTAGGCGGCAACTTGAAAGCAGAAGGAGCAACCTCTATTCGAAAATGTTGGGCACTACCTACAGTAACGGATCTCACTGCAGACCAAATCCTCCCTCGTTTCATCCGGCTCCATTGCAGGGTATGAATTACTGTGCATCCTGTTTTGGGAATCCTACCCCTGGACCTAGAGGAAGCTTAGGTGTTCATAACTGTATACTACAAAGATCTTTCAAGGAGAATACACTGAACATTGAAATACCTCTTGTGGAACCAGTCCTAAATTACCCTCAGTTATCAGAAATTTATGTAGCGGCATACATCTCAAGGGAGGGAGTTGCACATGCGCAAAGACAAGATTGGAGGCCAAAGGCACTGTATCTCAGACTTTGATGCACATGGAAGGAAGAATAAGCACCTACGTCACTTGTTTGGGTAGACACTGTATGCATTTTACAGCAGAGCTTTGTTTTAAAGCAAATACCAGGCAAATACTGTTTTTCTTTTCTCTCCTCTTCTGCTTCCTTCTCTTAATGCCCACAGCAGACTGCTCATGTGAAGCCTCAGAACTACTGCTCATTTTGTACAGAACAGCCCCTGAAATGTGACTCACCATACCCTGAACAGTATTTTTACTAGCTGCTCACACTTCAGGTTGGTACATAGCTACCTCTGGTACCCCAACTAAATGTTACCAGCTTTCTCCAACAGCTGTGGAAGATCCACTTTCAAATGTCAAATAAATAACAGGCAGTCCATGAGTTCCCCAAATACTCATAAACAAACAGTGCCCGTATGACACATCAAGGTCCAGTATTTCTCTGGAAATTTCTCATATTTGTATAGGTTTTAGCTAGCTAGGTATGAACACAGATATGCATGCAGGAGAATACCATTCTCATGGTAAGCCAAATCATTCAGTCAAGATTCCCAGACATTTCAGAACTGCTAGGAAAATCAGACCTAGTGTCCATACTCAGTGTGACATAAAAAAATAAATGGAAGAAGTCTCTTTGTAAGATGCTTGCATAATGGAGTGAGACAGAATTTAGACACAGACAACTGTAAAATGTTAATCTATTACCTAGAAATTAAAAAAAAAAACAAACCCCAAACCAAAAAAACACAAAACCCCAAACCTAATAGATTACATAATTTAATTTTATACAAATAGGACCTTTTATTTAACCGTTCTGAGCAGCTGGTGAGAAACACCATGCAGGTGTAAAAGTGAGGACACGATCTTAAGAATGTATTTATCATCATATACACTTACAAGTCTGGAATTTAGAATGTTCTGTTTCTAGTTCAATGCTTACTGAGAAAAATCCTGGCTCTTTTCAAACTGGTAACAAGTTTTGCCACTGATTTTCATGCAGACAGGATTTCATCCTGGCCTCCTAAAACAAAGATTTTCTATTTTCACCTCTGAAAGGGATCTCGGCCTTTGCAGCACACAAAATTCCCTACATTGTGCTTTTATGAGAGTTCACTCTTACTTCTTGGTCAGCGTCTTCTTTCCTAAAAAAATCTCAAGGTCTTTACTGTAGTAACTTGACTCAAAAACAATTAGTTTTTCCTCTCTCCGCTCCTATCTTCTCAGTTCAGTAAATTCTGTCCTCCTTTTGTTTGCACTTACTGTAGCTCATCTATGTAAAAAATTATTTCTCTTCTCTGGTAATCTCCCAAATGCAGATGAGCCCTCTTACTGTAGGCACTCTTACTGTGCATGAAATTTACATTTCACATGTAAATGTTTGCTCATCCTCCCTTTCAAACAAATAGTTCCATTTAGATACTCCCAAATTATTGCTTTTGAAAGAACTACCTTCAGGTATTTTCTTTCTTACACTCCCATCAACTGCAGTTTTCACTGTTTTAAGTAAACAAGGGGAATTAACATCTGTACTGAATTTCTCATTTAGATGGGTGATTATAATTGTGATAAAAGTTTAACATCATATCAGTTGGCTGAAAGATGTTGTAAGGAAAATTAAATTACTTCATGGATCTTGTTTAAGCGTTACCACTTATTCTAAATGGCCTTACACCTATTAAGGTTTAAAGTAATTTATTAAAAAAAAAAAAAGTAGAAGAAAGAAAAGGAAGTCATTAAGTATCATCTTTCCCCTTGTTAGCCTTATTTCTAACATTTCACATGATTGCTTTTGGGGACACTCAGCACAAACTGTATCAGTATTGCTCACCACTATAGAAATACTGTGTAGGCAGCAGGAAGGACAGAATCTGAGTTGCCTTGAAGTGGACCAAAGATGCTTTCCTCCACCTAAGCCCCCACACTGATTCCCAGACTGCCGCTGTGCCCTACGTTGTTGCAAGATTGTCAACAGAATAGTAATTTCCAGAAAGACCTTTTTTACCAGTCCCTTTCTCAGAAAAGCTGAAAACTTCCACAAAAAAGAGGACAGAATAACATTTTAGGACAAACAGACTAGGTTCCAGGGAAAGAAGACAGTATATATTGCTATTTAAAGAATGATTGCCAAATACCACATGAGGCCATATAAAATTGCAGAAAAGTGGTCAAATTCCCAAGTCAGCCAAGTTGTAAGAGGACCTAGATTCTTTCCTTACAGTGAACACTCCAGAGAAGACTGAAAGCTTTTAAATTCGTAATAGGTAAGTTTTGATACATGACCCACTAAAATACCTACTTTTTGCGTAGTGAAAACTCAAAGCAAGTAGGGAGAAGAGAACACTGAACTAGGGAGATTTACTCATTATTTCAGTGCTAAAGATGGAGGGAAAATGTGGCTCAGAGGTGTTTGTGCTTTAATTAGTATAACTCTTTATTACTAGACTTTTCCCAGTGCCCGAATACAGCCTTTAAAAATGGAGAGAAGGGGAAAACACAGAGGGAAGAAAAATCTCCATCACTGGGGGAAAGGAGATGTTTTTAGAAGCAACATTAGTGGTGTCAGATTGTCTTTGCTAAATCTACTCCTGCAAAGTATTTATTAGCAGCCTGAGCAAGACTTTTACAAAATGGCCTACTTTGGTGCATAAATAAATGCCATGTAATTGCCACATAAATACTTTATAAAGATAGGCTTCTTCTGAAAAAGGTCTTCTGAAGGCAGAATATATGAATAAAATCTTTCCACATGTAATAAATACTGTCTTCCTGCAGACAAATTCCCTTCAGGTCAATTTGAGAATTATTTAATGAAAATTATCCAAATAAATTATGCAGGAATAAACCTATTGAAAAATTAAACTTTCTGCACATCAGTTAAAGTCTAAACTAAATTAATTAAAACCTTACTGACAAGTAGTGGCATTACAGTTATTTATGATTGGTTTGGTTAAAAGAATAAACTTGTTAAATGAATAGGTGATTTCCACCAAATCAACTATGACTTACTGAAGTAATAGGTTTGCCCTTCCAGTATCACATATAACACTTAAGATTGTTAAATCCATCATATTTTTCCATACTATTCATGAGCTTGCTAATCAGCTGCAATTGATAATATGAAATATTTAATTGTGTAACATTTTATTAATCTCTGCTCATGAAATGTTAATAGCAAATTTTTGCTAATACAATACGGGGCTCTTGCTGAATATAGTACCTTTGGTTCTTGATGGATTTTGATGCTGCATATTTTGTGATGGTCATTGAGTATCAGAAGTAAAAAGGTAACACCATTAAGAACTAAATGCACACTCAACAGCACCAGAAAAATAAAATGCAGACTAGTCTGAAAACCAAAAAGAAGTATAATTTGCTTCATGGCTCCCCAAGGATCTGGAGAACGCCAAAATGATTAACTTTCTGCAACAAAGGTCCGGCATTTACTCCAGTTTAATTGACATGATATGCAGTTTTCAGGGAGTACACAGGGCTAATCTACTGTATGACTAAAACTTCAATTAACACAGCAACACCAGGCTATGTGTGGGATGACTATGAATTACATTGCAAATATAATGAAATCAGTAAGGTGTATCAAAAGAAAACTTCTGAGCTTCTGTTTAAAGGGACCCCAAGAGATTCCTGTGTTCCTCTGAATGCTGCACTTTCTCCTCTCTCTTCACATTCTCACTTCTTTCTTTAAAACCAAACAGCTTTCACTCTCTTTGCTTTCTCCTTTCCTCCAGGCCACTCCTTCTTGAAGGATATTTAAACTCTCATCCCAGCCTTCAAAACTCCTATATTCACTTTAAAAAAAACACAAGAGGTGATCATTCTAAAGTAGCCTTTGGCCACAACCTTGGCTGTGGACATCACTACCACTGTTGTCCTTCTGTCCTCAGGAGAACATTTAGGGCAACAGCTCTAATCCAGTGCAGAGAACTCCCAGAGTAGAAGTTCCTCTACAGATACTGCCAGTCTCCACTTATTATCTGTATTTTGATAATATCCAGTGATTCTGGTCACCCAGAAGTAACAAGGGTCTGACAAACAACTCCAGTCTGGAGGATAAATTTCAGTCCAAATATAGAACCTAGGAGGAATTATTAAGAAAAAGAGGTGGACTTGACCAAACCAATACTTACCTATGGAAACACACTGAATTTCCTGCAGTCACAAAAAAAAAAAGGCATTTTGGGAATGCTGACTACCTCCAGTTTTCCCAGGCAGAAATATGCTTTGTACTACTCATTAGCAGAGAGTTCAGCCACTTACAGGACTGTCGCTTTTTACACATGTAACAAAGCAAATGATTTAAACAAGTGCCAGATTAATTGGAGGGACCCAGACCAGCTGAGCAAATCTTTTTCTACTCAGTAAATCTTTCCACTACTTTGTGGGCTACCATAGGTATAAAAGTCATTGACAGATAAGGTCTTCAGAAATCACAAAAAATGACTGCACCACTAATAGCATACTTCATAATTTGTTTGTTTTTTAAACAACTAGCCTATTTTCAACTATTTAGATTGAAACTTGTTTGAGAACATCCAAATTAACACAAAATAAAGGTGATATCACAATTAGTGGGTTAGTTAGCTAGTCCCAGAAGGAAGGGTAAATACAGACTGCCTGCAAAAACTGTTGGAGAGACAGCCCTAGCAGTTTGCAATGTGAAGTTAAGGTCAAATGCTTTAGCATCCTCAACTACCCTGAGAAGGCAACTGCCTGGGCTACTATCATGGCTCTTACTTCAATTTCAAGGAAAGGATTCTTAAACTGTTTAACATAAATTGAAATTCTTGCCACCTTGTTGAGTAAGTCCCAGACCTCCAGGGATTCAGCTAACACTGCCTGGAGAAGCATCCAGGGGCTATCCAGCTAATACTCTTTTACCTTGAAAAATCTAACTACTTTATAAATGAAAAAAATTTATGGACTTATGAAAGCATGTTACTAGTTATGGGGTTTTTTTTAGCTTCAGCAAGAATCATGCTAGCTCTCCTAGCAGATTTACTAGTAAGCTATACACTTGTACTTGATGTTACAATGTTTCAGTGCAGTGTCAGCTTCCTTGGTAAAGCCTGCGGACAAGTGCTACAGGCTTCAGTGTTTAGGACTGGGCTTGATAACAAAGTTCGTGAGGCTGTACAAATCATATTACGTGAGATCAGTTAGACCATGTTATTACAGAGACTGTTCCAGTGATGCAGAAAAGCGACAGATGAAGGGACAACCTAGAAACAAGTGTCTTGGGCATTTGTTAGAGGGAAAAGGCTGGCCTTGGGCTACAAAAGAAGGGCAGTGTCACACTGAAAGACTATTAGACAGAGTCAGACCACCAGGCTGGTTTTGTGTAAGACTTGAACTGACACACGCCAGAGTAGTACTTCATCTCCTTCGAGCATCAGCATTCCCACTGGCATCATTACAGCAATAATTTAAGAAAACCCATCTCAAGGTACGAGAACATTAAGCTCACCTTCAGAAATCAGTACACACAGTACAATACCACAGTATTAAAAAGAGATATTTTTGAAAATAAATCCCAATCAAAGAAAGATCCAGTTTGTAGTACATCTTTTCCACCCTTGGAAGGCTCCTCTCACAACATCCACGTCTTAAAAATCACATGCAAAAATATAAATCTGTAGTGGTTACAATATTGCCACTATACTCTCTGTTTCCCCCTCCCAGTCACTCATTAAGAATATATGCACATCAGTGTATTTATGTACTGCGGTATATTGATTTTACAAATAAACCAGTCTTTAAGCACAACCCTGACCAGTATGGTCTGAAAATGTCATATCTATTCTAGGTATTTATATGCACCTTATTAATGAGGTATCTGGCTTCAGTCACATTCACTGCTTTCACACAGTAATATTCCTCCTCTATAAAAGTGAGAGATGTAACAACGAACAGACTAACCAACACAGAATGTCTGGCAGAGCTGAGAAGAGACTTCAAGCGTCCTGCGTACAATTCCCTATTAAAACCATTCCTTATTGTCCTTATTAAAAACACAAACATGTATATCAATTATTAACAAAACCATTTTCATCCTTGAAAGACAGCTGATGAGGTGCAACTGGCTTTCTACAAGCCCAGACAGTTCTCAAGTATTTTGTCTTTCCAAGAAAAATCCTGTGCAAAAGGATATAGTGAAAGCACAGTATGGCAGACTGGCAGGGAAAGAGCTACAGTCCCACACTGAGGACTGCATCTCATGGAAACAAACACACAAAAAAAGCATGAGTTGCAAATGTGTGCTGAATGATCACCTGGTGCACCAAATCTGTAATTAGCGTTGATAGGTTTTTGGGATGATGCCTCAACTCATATATTACTCTAGTCACTTCTGTTTACCACTCTCTAAATGTTGCCAAATTATTACCCAGTAAATGGTAATTGCTCTGTATTTGTCTCATCATCATAAACATTTGTGACAAGAGACCCTGAGCTGCGTTAATACCCTGACAAAACATACTGCTCTTTTCCACAGTCCTAATCAGTGGTCTACCTGGTATAAATACCCATTCCATCAGCAAAAATGCCAAAGAAGGTGAAATACTCGATGCAATGACGGCGTGAAAAACAGAGTACAATAGTTCTTCTCAGTGCCTTCACTTCTTATTCCACAGAATCACTCACATATTCCTTTGGCCATGTTGCCACAAAACCCCATTATGTTTCTAAATACAGCATTGCTGTGTTTCAGCTTTCCATCATAGATTTAAATAACAGCTATATTTCTGCTCTTTCTTCCTAAGCACTACAAATCTGATCAATGCACACTTTCCCCTCCTGAAATTTATCAGTTTGGGATTTTTGGTCATGTTGAAATATTTGCGCTATACTTTCCTTAGAAAGAGGTAGGATTGTGCACTTTACCAAAATGGTCCATGATACTTCTTCTAACAAACCACCACTGTGATTAATTAAAAGACAAAAACATTAAAGACAAAGATGATTAACATCCAAGAAGGGCCAATACCTGCTAAAATGGTATAAAACTTAAGCACATATAGGAATCCTCTTAGCATTACTTTATTGTTCCTTAAAAAATGCTAAAATTTAATCTGCAGGAACTTATTTAGCTCTTTTTTGATATCTGAGCAAACACTGATATTCCTAACAATACTGTCTCAAAAAACTCATTTTTAGTATACTGTAAAAGATAAGGACAATTAACCAATTACATACTAAATTATGCCTTGCTAAAGGCATAGAGAAACTTTTTTCCTTACCCTATACTCTCTTGAGAACATGTGAATTGAAAGGGGAAACTCAGGATATAAGAGTATCTTATACACTGAGTCAGAGGTTTTTCAGGTGTACTACACCCTCTCCTCAGCTCAACAGGATATGCATCCATGATTTATAATACATTATTCTTCCTAGAAAGTGGGTCCCAATTATTTTTAAAACATCACAGCTGAGACTTAAGAACATGAGCAGCTGTGTTGGGTGCTTCCCCTGCACTGCAACACTTCAAAGGCTTCTTCTCCCAACAAGTTCCTCTTCCACGGGGAGATGTTACCATTTCTGTTACAGCACAAGCTGCCTTAAGGTACTGACTGGCCTTACAGCTATCTTCTGAGGCAACAAGGTATGCTTCCACCCTGGCTGGAAGGGATCAGAAAACAACCACAGGTGCAGAAGGACATCCCACAAAACTAACCTTCGAAAGGTGGTAAAATGATTTAATTTCCAGAAATCCAGACAAGGTGAAGCTGTGCAATGCACTGCTGCTCCAAGCTGCAGTGTGCTACGTCAGCGGTTGGTTTCAAAGCGCAGAGGAGCCCTTGGGAGGCCACCGACAGATATACCGAGGTTTATCAGATGCTGTACCCCCTGCCCCTATGCTTTATACGCTAACCCTGAGAGGCCATTTCTATGGTTCTGTCTTGGGTGCCTGTGCTGGCAGCTGTGAGGAGAGGCCGAGGCTGCCCCGAGCCGGACACAGCCGGTTCCAGCCGCTTCTGCAGCAGCACCACCCCAGGGCCCAGCTAAGCCAATCAGAGGAGCCAGTGGTGAAAAGGGGGCAAAAATGCCGGAGAGCAGTGAGGGGAAAGAAGTGTGAGAAACACCAGTACTAACACCCAGGTGAACCAGGAGAAGGAAGAGGTGTTCCAGGTGCCGGAGCAGGGACTCCCCTGCCACCCTCACCAGAGCAGGGGCTATTCCCTGAAGAAGCTGCAGCCTGGGGAGACCCCCTGTTGGAGCAGGTTTATGCTGATGGAACCGCGGCCTGTGGAAAGGCCCCTTGCTGGAGCAGGGGACAGGCGTGAGGAGGAAGGAGCAGCAGAGATGAAGTGTTACAGACTGACCACAGCCCTCTATTCCCCATCCCTGCTATGCTGCTTGGGGTAGGGGTGAGGGGGCAAGAATGTGGAATGAAGGAGCAAAGCCGAGCCTTGAGGAAAAAGAGTGGGGAAGGGGTCTTAATTTGTCTTTGTTTCTCACTATCCAAATCTATCTTATTTGGCAATAAGTTACATTAAATTTCCCCAAGATCACAGAATCATACAATAGTTTGGGTTGGAAGGGACCTTTAAAGGTCACCTAGTCCAGCCTGTTTTGCCCGTCATGGTGATTGGTAAGTGATCTGCCCATCTTTATCTTGACCCACAAGCTTTTTCATTTTCTCCCCCTGTCCTGTTGGGGATGAGGAGTGAGAGAGTGGCTGGGTGGGTGTCTGGCAGCCAGCCAAGGTAAATACACCCCAGTCTTACATTTTTTTCCTTACTCTCCAATAGCAATAATGATACCAAGAAACTAATTAATAACTCAGTGGTATGGTAGTGTTCTGTATTAATAGAAAACACAGTTTTACTGTAAAAACAGAAGCATAAAAAACAGGATCTGTCAGGTAAAAAAATCTTAATTTTCCTTAAATCCAAAGGTCTCATCACAGCAAGGGAAACCGGAATTTACCTAAGGAATGGACCTATTTGTGTATAATGATTTAACTACTTATAATACTTTAACTGATGTATTTAAGCAGATAATAATTTAATACTTCAAATAACTAAATAATAATACATTAATCAATGAGTTTGAATAATGTTACCTACTATTCCACTGTTGAGATCCACTCATACGCTATTTTGTGAATAAATAATTATGCATATAGTCAGTCAATCAACCAACCAGTGCCTATCCAATGGAAGGAGGACTCCTCTCAAGAGACAGTGAAAAAATAGTCTGGATGATTAGAGGCCCTCTTGCCAGTCACCTCATCAACATTAAAGTGAAGGGTAAATGACATAAAAATAATGGAATTAATACTAAAACTACAATATATGAAAAGTATTATAGATAGCATATATTTTCTATATTTCTGCATTTTAAAAAAATTAAAATTACCATTTGATACATAATCCAAATGGTGATTACTGACTTTTGTCCAAAGTTAAATTCTTCATTAATTTCGTACATACTATTTCAAATTAACTTTGGAACTGTTGATAAGCTCCTAGAATACGGCCAACACTGGTGTTCAGAAACATACCTGTAGCTAAAGAACAACAGAAAGATAGGCAAAAAAAGAAAATAACTTGAAAAGAAAAAGGGAGCCTTGAAGAGGCATATGTATATAGAAAGAAGTTGTAAGAGATTGCTTTTGTGTTAAGGACTCTGGCATTATTAAAGTAAAAAGAAAAAAATCTATGTTTGTGCATGTGTATATTAATACTTCTATTAAAGAACCATAGAATAACATGGCTTTTCTAGCAACAACCTCTTTGAAGTTACTTACATTTCACAATACATTATAGAAGTCCTATAATGACACAACAAAAAAGTTATAGCATTCCCTTTACTGAATCACCTTGTTCAAAGGGAGCTCAGCTAGCTTTTTGTTGTTTGTAGATAAATCCTTGGAGGACTTAAAGCAACCAGAAAGATATAGGTTTAAAAACATCCTAAAAATATCACTGACCAAGTTGTTCTTGATTCTACCATCTGTTCCATCCTTGTCTTAAGTGTCCTTAAGCTATCAGCTACAAGCCAGACACCTGATCATGCTCTTCTCCTCATTCCAGTTACAACAAATATCCTAGAGAAGAAAAATGAAATATTTCACATCAGTGAGATGACAAGACACATGGTGAGACCTTCACTGTTTTTGCAGACTGGTCCTAGTAGTTCTCCTTCACAATCCCTCTTCTTCACAAGAAGCTCTTCTGTGAGCTAGTACTAATTTGAACTTCATATCTGCTGTGGTATCCAGGTGAGATCAATTTAATATTTTAGTCCAAATGCCAGAAGTAATTGAATTAAACTAGGCACTAATCATCAGATGAATTTAATTTCTAATCAGTAAAGTGTAAGTGATGGGAATATGGAAAGGTAACTTAGTTCTCTTTCACATGCTAAAATTTGAGCTCAAATGAACTACCATCCCAGGCACTTGGAAAAATGTACTGAAAGAAGTCGCCTTTTATCACCAGCGTTATCTATAGTAATTTTGGAAAATTTTGCTGAAACAATGATAAAATATTAAGGAATTGCAGGCATTATGACAGAGGGAGAGGGACATACGGCATTTTATTTCTTGAGTATATTTTTATTTTAACACATTCACAGAAATCCATGGCTCATTTGATATAGCCCAATTAACATGCATTCAAGATGTTCTAGCTATAAAATGAAATGAATTCAACTCAGAAGCAATAAACTTCTACCCAACAAGAACTTTGTAAAGAAAATATCTGAGCATTTCAAAGCAATGTAAATCTAGTAGTTAATCTTTGGCAAACTTATTTCGTGATCAACAGTAAAATAGCATTCTTACTGTGGGGATACACAGTAAGAGAAATTCTGAAGTTAAATTTCAGACAATTTCAAACAGGATATTATTTCTATGGGAAGTGAGACAAGAAATAGAAGTCAAACACAGGCACTGAGGAGAGGGGTTTTCACCCTTCCTGAGAAACCCAGAATAGATGAGAGTCCATAACTTCAGGCAGCTCAGCTTTGTGCTGCCTAAGGAAAATGAGTCCCCTTGGCACTCATCCCAGATGGAAACAGCCAGGGTGTCACAAACAGGAGTGTTTTACTTGATAAGTAATACATCTATCAAAAAATTACACTGTCCATCAAACCATTTAATCTAATCAGGATACGTTTAGCTGTAATCAATTTTGATTCATTATCTTAAAGCTAGGATTTGACAGAAAATATACTTGATTCAGTGGGGAATTATCTGATAAGGAGATAGAGCAGACCAAATGGACTTAGCAGTAATCCAGGACAGGTTCACAGTGCATTAACTCAGCAAGTAATTCTCTTATCAACCACAACACCAACTGTGTAAAATGCATTATACACCAAACTCCTTTCAATATGCCACATCCTTTGTGCCAAGTTTGCTTTGGTCATTCTTGTGAAAAATGCCAGACTGGAGATAGTGGAATCCAAGTCCCTGCTTTATCAGCAGAACATCAAAAAGCAATAGCAACTCCTGTGTACTGCTGTGCTTCAGTCCAGCTCTGGAATGGCTGCTTCCAGGGCTGGGAACAGCTTTTTATCCACCATAGTAATTCATACCTAATTAAATATGACAGTCTCATTACCACCTTATTTCTTATTAACTTGTTACAACAACCTTACAGCTACCACAGCGGTTAATCTAATGATTTACCTAGACTAATGATCAAGATTTTTGGATATTTAGCACCAGAAACCATCTTAAACTGCAGAGACCAAGGAGCAGATAACAACCAACTTCAGCTATTTCTAAACTGAGGCAAATTCAGCTGTGTAATCTATGTGCAATATTATGATCAGTATCTCAAGATGTCCAGTCCCCACATGCGTGTACTAATCGTTGTGTGCAGGTAATTTTGTGAATTATTATAACACAACAATTAAAACAGATTCTTCTCACATGTCTGCCTTAATTTAGCAGTCCCAGTGACTAAGTATTATTCCTCTGAAAAAGCTGATAGCTCGTCAGTCACATAGCTGTTACTGCAACGCTTATTCTTTGAGAATTCTTTGGAGTAGTTTAAGGCAGAAGGTTTGCAAATGTCTGAACTCAGGTGAGGAGAATGACTCTTAAGTAAAACAAAATACACAGAAAAATATATAAAAGATGGGAAAACTAGTGAATGTCAGGCATAAAGGTTGCTATTAAGTGATGTAAGCGGAACAGTTTTATTGAAAAGATGCCATTCACCAGAGTGCTTCTTTCTTACTCTCAGAGCCAGCAAGAACTCTTAACAAGGGCTTCTTGAAAGAAATTAAGATTAAACAGCACATTATACAGCTATAACTCATAAAGCCATGTTAATGGAGGAAACTGCCATAGCTTCAGCGTCAAATATTTCAAATCCCATAATATGAGCTTCTGAGCCAAAGTATGATCTCAGTGTGGTCCAGAGTACACGCACTTCTTATGTGTGTACACAAATGCATGCATATAGTGGAGCAGTACTTGTACCCTCTCATTTGACTCTTTTGAGAAAGGAACAAAATTGATTTTTTAAATGATTTTAGCAAATGATTTTTTTAAGATTCAGCCTGTGTTTGATAGTTTTACAGTTTATTCACAGAAGAAAGAACAGTAGACTGAAAAACAGCAATACAAACGAAACATAGCTGCCTGTTCCTTACAATTTCTTCTTCAAAAACGCCTACTGTTGTGGTCAGCATTTCAGTTACAGCAGTGAATTTTAACCGCTTTATTCCAGTTTCACTCCCCGTTTGCCATAACGGAACCATGGAGTCAGTGGAGCAGTCCGGGTGTAACGGAGGGAAGCATTTACTCAGCTGCAGTTAAGGCCACAGTCACAAGCCTAAATTTTAAGTCCTACAACATATCACAACTCATAATCATATTGAGCTGCTCATAGCACCTTCTTCTCCATTTTAATTGCCAGGAATAAATGAAGCAGTACACACTCACAGTTCCCAGAGCACCTCCTTGAAGATGTGCGTCTTTTCTAGCGTACTTTTAAGGGCATAGCTTCCAGCTTCATCTGCCCATTTGTCAGCTTCTCATGCATGCATGCCCTCCCTTCACCCAAGCTGCCACTTACACAGAGAATGACCTCTGAACTGACTGATTTTTCACAAGACAGTCTACAGACTTCTTTCTGTTGCAATGACTTAGAAAATAAATCACCAAAAATTTAGTCTCTGAGGAGTTGAGAGAAAAAGGTGGGATTTAGATATAAAAAAGAATATAAAGATCATCAGTATACAGATGAAGAAAATACTGTCCTTATTAGATTATATTTCCTTGCTGTGCATAATGTGACTTGGCCTCAGGTGTGAGCATTTGAGGGGACAATACTAGCCACATTCTCATATGCAGTAAGGTTTTTCTATCCCACTCTGGCAGTGTAAAGAGAGTTGAAGAATATTTATTGCAAGTTTAAAACACTAGAGAAGACTAAGGAAGCTTTGATGTAGATGTAAATAAAGCCCTTTGCTTTTTATACAACTGTGACAGTGACACTGATTGCATTTGCAGGTGAGACAGCCCGCGCATGACTGTTATCCAACAAATGTAATTATACAGGAAAACAAGAACTTTGCCTAGGAAAATAACCGTATGCAAAAATCATGGTGCTTTGATCTTCTGTGCCCGTCTCCCCAGCCATCAGGTACTCCACAGGACACAGATAAGTAATCTAAAGGTTTATGTCGTACCAGTCGTGCCTCACGTGAGGCAATATTCACCCTTTCTTTGTCCTGTCTGCTCATGTTTCATATAACAGGAGAACTAAACGCCAAACACTTTTTTCGTAAGTCTGGAGTCTCTGCTCATTTTCCTGCTTTCTTCCTTGGAAGTGCGGAGTGAGTACACTGAACTCAGCACATCCTGACAAAGAGAAGGGATTATGTGCTTTTCCTTAACTTCATCTGTGGATGAGACACTCTAGCACAATTCACCAGACACTTCAGATAAGAGTAGGCTGAGAAGTGAGAGAAGGAGATAAAGGAAATGAAGAACAGAAGCTGGAGTATTACATTTCTGCTAGCATTAACATACTTGCAGTCTGACTGTAGATTTCACAGCGTAAAACCCTTGATCCACAGCAGTTCAGGATTTGACATTTCTGAAGTATGCATCGATTTTCCTTTAACTGATCCAGTTTTTCTTTTTTAAATGCCTAGACTCATTTCTCAAACGTGCAAATAGTGGCGTTTGTGTTAAAAGTCAACCAGTACTTTCCTGCATTAACTTGTCAGACAAATTCTGGCTCCATTTCAAAATTAATATTTGGTCAATACCTCAGCATAATTGGTTCAGCCAACTTTGAAGACAAAATTGGAGAAAAATATATTGCTTTTCTTATGTTAAAAATTATTTTGATTTTCTATCATAAGAATTTCAGTCTTTGAAGGAGGGATTCAAATTGTGTAGAAGTATACCTTGTATAAGTAAAATGCTTCTTATTTTTCTTCAGAAAACTACTTCCATATGACCAGCATAAATTTTATTAAAACAAAACAAAAAACCAACAAACTATGAATTTGAACATAAACAAAAAAGCTGGTATATAAATTCTTGGACAACTCTATTTTTACTCAGCAAGAATGGGCTGTGCCCACAGACGAACTTAATTATACAATGGAAGAAGCTAAATTACTAATTACTTTTTCTGTTCTTTTATGTATTGGTAGAAAAGACCTGCAGCCTGCTCCTGGACACCGTGTCCCCCTGCGACACACAATGACATGGGCAGGAAAGGGCAAGGAGCCAGGGAAAGACAGCATCTAGGCATAGACTGGAACTTACTAGTTAGCATCTTATTAGAAGATGCAATCCTAGTATTCTGAATATGTGACAACAGATACAGGAGAAGAACTGGGTACTCAGCATGGCAACTGAAGCCAAGAGAAGCTGTTCCCTACAATGCTAAGGAGAAGGTATGGTCAGGTCTGTGTTCGTTTTATTGACATTAAAAATAATATACAGTTTTGATCTTAATGTTTTCAGACATTCATTTCCCATTTGCATAACTGGTGTAAAAATGGAATCTCCCTTCCTGGGAAAGAAAATCCTACAGTGTTTGTACCAAACGCAGATGCTACAGTAAAGAGTGCCACAAAAAAATTAGGACATCATATGTTGAGAAGATACATTCTGTAGAAAAAACAGTGATACCATATACTTTCAGCTAATGCTGTAGTGTTGTACCTCTAGTTCTAATGGACTTCATTACTGTGTGAAGTACATTTAGTCAAAATGGGTCTAAAAGCAAAACCTAAACAGGCCATGTTGGGAACTAGAAAACGCCACTAGTCTTTGGCAGCCTTATCGTGGAAAATATTTAACACACAACCTGTGTTAACCTGTTTCATAGAAATCATGTTTAGTTAGTATTTAGCAAGGATCTGATCCCATAAGAGCTTTAATAAGCTTTAATAATTAAGCACTCCTACCATGAAAAGATGGAAAGCACAATACCTGCACAACTGCAAAATCTAGGTAAGCTTAAAGAGATTTAGCCTCAGATTGATGACACAATTTGGGACATAAGCAAAAAAATTAGTTCTTCAAAATTTCTGATCAGTTGGCCCTTGTTTAATGTAGAAAATGCATTGGAACTCACTGAAACCTTGGTGGACCTCTTCCTAAGAAAAATTTCTGAAATCAATATCCCATCGCAGAAATTAGCAATCTTTCATGCTATAAGTACTAAGCCACTGAGTAAAGGAGAACCATAGCATCACATATTTTTAAGAGAAAGGCATAAAGTTCCCTTGGTTCGTGAAGAAGGGAGAGCATTGGGAGCTGCGAAAATTAAATGAAGTGCAGGCATCTTGGTCACACTGAACGGTGCATAGAAATAAGAAAAGAGGTAATGGTAATATATATGCGGCGCTCCCTATTGGCTAGTTTACATGGCCTCTTGTCTACGTGTCTGTGTCTATGTGACCCGGAGATAAAATACACAAAGGACGTATTTCCACAGAACGACGCTGCAAAATGTACCTAGTGATGACAGAGATCATAATCCTCAAGCACCTGAAAGTAAGCCCCTTCTTTCTGTGCAGATGTTTGTTTTGAAGCTTGTCTGTCCCTCCTCTAGACTTCTTATACCTCTCACTGTTAGCCCCAAAGCAGAAGGCACACAACTGCACCTGAGCTGTTACAGTTCTGATCCCTCTCATACTCTGAGCATCCTCTTCACCCACATACACCCAGTTTCCTTCTTTGGAAACTGAGTCCTTCCTACTGTATGTACAAAAACTTGTCAGCCTGTGGCTTATAAATTCATTGGCCAGCTTCCCTGAAACTCAACCACATGATAGAAGAATTAAAAATATTCCATGCTAGACACCAGAGAACCCACACAAAATAAAGATCTTCATGTGTACCTTTACTCTGGCGTAGACTTCAGTCAGGGATTCTTTAACATGACAGGCAGCCATCTACAATGAACAAATCCAGAAGAAACCAGGCTGCCTCATTCACAGCTCAAAAAAACCCATTTGAGTCCCCTGCAGCACTGATAACAGCTTTATCAGTGAACTTGGAGCAGATCCTTCAGTAGGACTCATGCTATAATTTTGCAGGGTTCTCTGTGGCCTGTTTCACAGCTACTGAAACTTGAGCTGTGACCATCATATAGATGGGTTGATTGTTACTCTCATATGCAGTCTACTCCATCCTCAGAGCCAACGATGCTGCTCGTGCTCACAGCACCCAGGACTACAGTGTCAACCCCTAATTTTAACTATCTGGGAAGCTAGCAAGTGCCTTTAATGGTTTTAAACTCAAGTAGTAACTAATTATGAAATAATTAAGTTTAAAAGAGAAGAGATTTCCATTTGAGGAAGAAATTCAAAATATGAATTCCCAGCTGATGTAATCTGCATAATTTCAAGGCATTCAACAGAATTACACCATTTTAGATTAACTGAAAAGCTATATTCAAAATGCAGCCCTTTACTTTGATTAACCACCTGGCAAGCACTTCACTCATGCTCAATTTATACAGGGTACAAAATCCTTGCTGTTCTCCAGTATTAGCAGAAGCTTTACCCTCTTAATTACTCAAGGTAATACAATGAGGTGGTCATTGTCCTGGCTGAATAATGAGAGAGACAGTCACTGAGCTTTAGATTATACTTCAAGCAAGCTAAATTGTCACTTTCTTGGTGAAGAGACAGCTCCAGTAATTTATTCAACACTGCCATCTGTACTTCTCATAAAGGAAACGCATTTTTTCATAACAAAACATGAAACACTAGTTAGAGATAAGTAAAGCCTAATTTTTTGCTTAAATTTGCATTCGGGAGTACTAAAGCATAATATTTTACCAACAGCATTAACCTTCAGATTGGAGATTCTTACCTTCTCCTTCTGCACATTCCTGTCATTTTGGAAGGACTGCCATTAGAAGCAATTACTATATTAAACTATTTGTTTCAAAATCACTCCCAGAAGATAAACACACTCTTGGAGAAGCCTCTTAAGAGTAGCTGGATAGACTGGAAGGAACTATAGTTGAATTATGTAAGCCTTACATACAAATCCTTTTGTGCACTTTACTATCTTCTTTTTAATTACAGAAATATTACAGATTTTTCCTTAAAATTCCTGTTCACAAATATGTAGAACACATTAGGTGTCTAAAAAAGTTACAATTACCACTGCATCTGTAGTGTGCATCCACAACTTGTTAATGCAAGTGTGATTTTTAACAAAGAGGAAGAGGTTGTGTGCCATACAGACTGTGAAAAAGATGAGCTTACAGTTGTAAAAAATCAGTATTACTGAAGGCAGCTGCTGAATAGGGTGTTTTCTCTTATGCCATAAGAATTACCAACCAAAAAAAGACCCAAACCACCATCTATTCAAATATCTGACTTCCAAATGATGTAAGCAGAAAGCTACAGGTAAATCTACTTTCAATTACAGGCCAGAGGACCCTAGCTAGAAAATAACAGTATCTGTATGAGTTACCATTGTACTTCTTTCTAAATGACAGCACTACTACCAGATAGAAATCTTAAGACCTCTTCCTTGAATCATAGCTCAAGACACAAGGTTTGTGTCCTAGCTTCAATTTTATCTTGAATAGTTTATGAATTCCAGCCATAATCTGGAAGCACAAATATGCTCCATCATAACCCACAGACATACAGTGATCGTATCAGTCTTTAGAGCTAACCAAAATGTTTTCACATATAAATACAGATTTTTCTCTAAAGAGAGAATCTGAACAATATTTACATGTTTTTACTATGTTTTCCACCATATCATACAGCTTTCTTTAAATTATTTAGAAAGTGTTTAGTATCTAAACCCTAATTAATAAATTGCTCTCATAAGACACTGTAAAAGTATATTAAATTACTATGGAAAATGTTAAAGAGGAGCTTGTTTGGGATAAGTAAATTGGAAACAATTTCAGTGTTTTACCATTTTTAACTACATTGTATTTCTGTTTTTCACTCATTTTGGCTTTCAGGGAAAATCTCTTCCCTTCTTACAAAACCAAATACACCCTTAAATCCAAGTCCAACTAAATCGGTTCAACAGAAGGTGGATGCCCAATTATTATTTGTGTCTCTGAATTTCTTTGTCAAAAGCAGTGATGTGACTGGTTGACCCCACCCAGTCTGTACTGCCACAAGTGGTAGCTTTTATCTGTTCTTTCTAAGCGTGTTTTGAGCCAATGGCAAATTGAGAGTGACTCTACAGTTTGATGATTATTTCAGCAGGAAGCACGCTCTAACAAATGTTTAATATTACGCATAAACTGGAGCAAGGGGAAGAGAATTGTCATTATTTCCGGAACATTCTCTGCATCAGACATTAGAAACCGTCAGGAGAAGTGGGAGATCCACACTCAAATCCCCAAACCAAATTAATCAAGGCAGGACTGTTCTCAAGATCCACTACTGTAGTTGAGGCGGGAATTGCACCACCATTATGAAAAGCCTCTGGATATGGATACAAGGTTGCTGCTGAATCCTGCCACATCTCAGGTATGGACTACGGCAGTGTCATCAAGTAATTACACATATATCCAGCAGAAGAAAATTTATAGGGGCTTCACCAGCAAAAACTTCACTGCTGAGAGACAGCTGCCTCCATGGTCAGTCAAGAGCTGAATAGAGATTTTTGTGAATGCTAGTGACATCTAAATACTGGCATCTGAAAGAAGATTTAGTGCCTATATGTTCCTGCAAATCAACCCTAAAGAGACTTTTCCCGTCCTAGGCTTTCAAAAAGAAAAGATTAATTGGTCATCAATAACATTCTTTATCTTCCTGGAAAACTCTTGCTGGATACAAAATGTAGCTAATCATGTCAATCCATTTTCTTCTATTGTTGACATGAAATATCATATAACTCTGGGCTGGAAAGGTTTCTTCATTTTTGATAGTAGGATAGTTTCAGGCAACTGAAGTAACCTCCAGACAGTTGAGTGAAATTGCCAAGGGAAGGGGGCAGGAGTACAAGTGCCATTTTGCACACAATTCATTATTAATCTCTGCTGTCTGGAAATTTAGTCCGTCTACAGTCTACCCTTGAATTTTACCTTTTCTTCCTTCAGAGAGAAGTAAGTCAGAAAGTTTAATAGTCTGGCAGCAAATCTTTGAAAGACACTGACGTTAGAAACAAAACCCAAGGCACTATCAGAGAAAATAGTGAATAGACAATATTCTGATTGTTGCAGAACAACTCTTGAAAAGCTGCTGGAAGATAATTTGGAATTATGCCATTTAAAATACAGCCACTCTGTAATCATCCTTTTCAGTTTAAATCTCACGAAATCCGTTCTCCTGAAGATGCATTGGTAAGTCTGCATTACTGCATCATTACTGCTGTCAGGCTTTATACGCACCTATCAAAAAAGTGTAGAGACATTTATTTATAATTTTGCTGTCAAAGTTAGCATGGTCTTGGTGATTGTGCAAACCCATCTGACAAGAAGTTCACAGTCCGCAGTCCACAGATCATTGAAAGTATAATGGCTCTAAACAGCAGTGCTCTGACTTACAGATTGTTACTTCAGGACCAGCCAGCAAATAGGTCAGCACTAACCTCCTGCTGCAGAACACCTAACTGGCTTCCCACCAGTTGTTAGCAAGAGAGTAGCAGGATTCTGTCAAAAATGCATCAAGACAATTGCCCCCTGAAGGTAAAAAAAATTGTATGTTCCATCAAATACTGCCAAAAAAGTCCTATGGGGAAGGGAAGTCCTTGAATATTCTTACAGAGATTTAATTTTAGGTACAGATGTTAAATTAAATTCCCTAATGCTACCTTGCATTGGTACGCCAAGTACCTCCATGCAACTTTCCTGAGAAGAAATTAAAGCAATTTTCTGCATGATGCTCATTGTCATGGTTGGATTCTGTTGTTTACCTCCTTCTTTAGCTCCAGGAAAGTGTCCAGTCTCAATCTGTGTTTTTATTCATAACATAGCAAGGACTTGACCAGTTTGTCAGATACAGCATGCTCGATGGCTACATTTCTGCATTTAAAAATTAATAGACTGGAAGCAGAGGTAATATCAACTTACACCCAGCATACTAACCTAAACCACCTTAAACAAACTTCTACTCCCTTAAATTCAAGTGTTCCCATTTTCCTGATGAATACTGCTATTGCTATAAAAAGTGTAATCCCATATAAAAAGCATAACTTTCTGCCCCTGTTTTATTTATAGTTTGGCATCGATGCTTTGATTTGAAAGTTACATGAAATAACTCTTTGCAACACACTGATAAAACAAGCATAAGAATGCCTCAGAACAGAAATTTGATCACAGAATGTATAAAACATCCATTACGATGTCCCTGCCTTCTCAGAGAAAACTCTTTTCCTGATGTGGATATCCAGGCTTGGCACTTATTCATAGTGCAAAATTATCTCAGGAGTAAGCGGAAAGGTTTCTGCTAACAAATGTAGCCTAGGTAGGTTAAATACTTTCCTTCTGTTCCTACATATATAGGATGTCACACCAGTGTAGAAGAATGTGAGTATCTGACTACTGGTGCCAGACGCAATGTCATTAAGCACTCACTCAACCGTGCCGTGTAGGCTGATCACTCTGGCTGACTATTTTCCTGAATTTGATTGTCTGATACTTCTTCCAGCTCTTGCATATGCTGCAACTTAACCTATTTTCCTCTATTTCTTACCTGAGTTAATCCTATTCTGTGCAAGTTTTGTTAATCTCATCATGGTGTTAAAGGAGGAATGGTCCACAATCCCTAGCGGTACAGCTCTATTGACTTGAACCAAAGCCTGATGTAAAAATACAGGTAATCTTCAGGCTCATTCAGAGGCTGATAATGCCTGTCATGGATGTAAAATCACACCCTGTATTTTATTAAGAACAAAAAGAAATTGGCTCATCAAAATCATGCATGGAAACTTGATGTCACGTCCAGTAAAGCACTGGTCAAATGCAATCAAAAGGTTGTGTTGGATTGAGCCAGACTGGCCTTTTTATTCACCTATCAACAGATACTCAAGTCTGCAAACTAAGAACATGGATCTGTGTTCTTTCTTCCTTTTGCACATTTCAAAATTCCAGAAATGTGTTGGTAAATTCGATCTCAAAGAACATATAGAGGATGTGTCAGAATGAATTAACTAGATAGCGTATGTTGATAAGGGCAGTATTTTGTAGTGTTGCAAACTACATATCTCCAAGCTGAACTGCAAACCTTTGCTGTTCTCTGTCTTTGAACCATTGCTTCCTCTTCCCAGCCTGGGCACTGTCCAGTTTTTACAGTTTGCCCTTGAAGACAGGATCAAGTCATACAGCTAAATGTGATCCCATTTTATAAAAACTCAAATAGCTGGCATAGAATTAATCTTGTAAAAATGAGGCAGATGATAAGTCAGATAAGAGCCAAGCCTCCTTACCCTTATTTAGGGCATCCTCAAGCCTCAGCCAGACAAATGGAAATCTGCAAAAGGGTACCTTGCTGAACTGTGATGGACTATAACCAAAAGAAGATTAAGTCACAAGATAGGCATACCTTGATAGATTTATTCCATTAGTCTGCAGAAAAGAGGGACATTAATGTGAAGAAATTCTAGTTTAAATCACTGAGCCAATTTTCTTTTGGCTGTGACTAAGTTAGATCTCAATAGAGCTACGAGTAGAATAAATTTCTCCTCTGGGGGTGATGTTTTGATTGTGTGGCTTAAATATTTTATTATTTTCCTGATAATTTTATATTACACTACCTTTTTGGTCTAAAGTAAGGAGACTAATTTCCATTCTTGTGGTCAAAGCCATTATCTCCAACGCAATTATTCAGATGGTATATTTCACTTTAAATTTGACTCCAGCTCCAACTGTATTGTTTTCTAATTACATTTCTGGTGGAGCTTTCACCCTTGTATCTGTATGAGCTGAGTTATTCACAGTCAGAATTTTATTGCATCTAAATTACAAGTTTGGAACGTTGCTTCACATGTGATTAATTTGAGTAATTGTCAAGAGTCTGCCAAACAGCCCGTGTTCACCGAGATGAGGCTTTATAAATTAGACAGGCAGTGGGTCTACCAGGAGAGGTTGTGCAGTAGATAAAGACTCTGCAATAGCTAGTGGTGTTTTCATGTGCAATTAGAAAATGCATTGTTCTCCAATTAAGGAAATTAATTAAAATCAAGCAGATGGTAATCAAGGCATATTGCAATATAATTTTCTTTAGCACATGCATTACTCTCAGGTGCAATCAATGTTCAGTATTGGTTTTACACTGTAAATTTAGCTCCAGGATACATTATCCTGACTATCTGTTTCTTAATATATTCTTACTCATTTTTCAATTTGCTTTTCATCTAACTGTACAGTTAATCCTGTGGCACACATAAAAGGCAGTGGCTACAAAATACAGAATTTATTATGGGATATTTTTCCTCTTTTCCACAACAGTCCTGGTCAAAGAACGAGTTAGATTAGCAAATAACTCATCAATGAAAACTGCAAATTCATTTCATTGTTATGTGTGGTGTGATGTTATTGGTTGTGTAATACAATGAGAATGATCATCATATTAACACCTGAAAACTGAAAATGTTGCTCAGTTTATCAGACATTTAACATTCTCCATAAAAATGTTTGACTCAGAAATTGCATAATTTGTTATTTCCTCTCTAAACACCTGAGTTCCAAGGGAAGGTAGATAATAGACCAGGAAGCCTTTGGAATGAAAAACACCTGACAAAAACTAAAAATCAAACACTCAAAACAACCTGCCCACATTTCCTTCATTTCACAGCAGTTAGAGCGGCCCTTTCACCTTCAGTCATGCGAAAGTGTTTGGTTATGTTACTTTCAGTAACACAATAAAGATATACATGCACACTCCATGTATTTCTATGATGGTGTTGCACAATTCTTTCCTCTTCAGATTTTAATGCAAACAGATGCAATACCATCCTTTCAGGCCATTTTTGATCCATTCCAGTTGGTAACAATAGCTGATTCTCTGTCCAAGGCTCTTTAGAGAGTGTATTTATACACTCCATTTTTAACTGAGCCTAGCAGAAATGTGTCAAATATCCAAGACTTACTTAGTATCAGGAAAGTAATGTGTTTATGACTAACATCCTCTGATAAAAAAATACGTAACAGAAGAGCCCTAATGGCTGATTTTTAAAGCATCGCACAGTTGGAGCCCCTTACCATGCTAAGGCACGGAAACAGGCTAAAAAGAGGAATACACAGTTTCAGAAGGAAGATCTGCTATGACTTTCCCCTCTAGCAAAAAATTCAAAGCGTATCTCTCAAGTGCAGAGCTAACCTCAGGCTGCATGTCCCAGTGACACTTCAGGCACTGCTGAGGATCAAAGGGTACACCTCGGTCTTCTCTCCTTTCGAGAGACACTGGCCTGTGCTTATCAGGGGGAATTCCCTTACAAAGCTCTGCTCCAGGTTTTACCACATCCAACTTGGCAGGGGCCTACAAAGACCTCAAGCCCCACCGAAAGATGCTTGTCTGTCTACCTTGTTCTATTTTGATTTGCTATGTCTAAGAAAGCAGTGTAGCCTAAATTCATTGTTTCACCTCAATTCACCTTCCTCATCAACATCATCATCTTGTTTTTTCTGTTACTTGAAGCCAATACTCCTGCACTGTGCCTATATTCTTACAATACACCCTCACGGGTCAATATTCCTGCCTTAACTCAGATAATTTTGAGTATTACTGCCCTGAATTGTTCCCGACTAACATATTCTAAACGCAAATAGAGGAATCAGCAAGAAAAATGTTGAGGAAAACCTGGAGTTTTTACAAATGTCAAAAGGCTAATCTCCCTTCACCTATTTGTCTGATAAACTGTGCTGCGTCAGAGGCAAGCGATTAGAATTTTCACGCCTTATATGAATCTGTCATTATCTACTTTGAACACTGAACATATAATACCCTTAAATTTTACAAAATAATTACTCATTTAAACTGGTTAAGCCGTAATAATATTTTCTTCAAGGACTTGAAGAAAAGAAACATTCTTTCTTTTTAGATCTCTTTTTCATTGATGGCTAATTAAAATATATCCTGTATGTTTTATATCCCTTTACACCTTTGCTTTTAGATACTTTACCAAAAAAAGAGTTATGCAAAGAACTTCTTACTTAAAACTCTTATACAGGACTAACCAGGCTGAGAGTGGATCATGCAGAGCCATATTGCTGTGGTTTATAAATATTATGATTCACTACAACCCTGCATACAGCTGTTGTAAAACGATGACTTTTTGCACCAAAGTTTAAAGCTACACAGAATGGCAGCGAATAACAAGCAAACCTAGCAAGCTTTCTTTGAAGTACTATAATTTCATCTTTATCCTTGAATCCAAAAGGCTTATATAAATCCAAATCAATATGATTTTTGGGGTACTTAAATAACTTCTTAATTATAATGTCTAGCTCCTGGTATCATTGGAATTGCTTAAAATGAGAGACAAATAATGTGAGAAATGAACAGCTATTACATACATAAAAAGTTATTTGCTTGTCCTGGTTTCAGTGGGCTAGAGTCAAGCATGTAACATTTCAGCCCAGCTTTGCAATGAATAATGCAACCTTCAGAAAGCTGTTTAACCACTTGTTTCAAACCTCCATCTGTAAAATTTAAGTAATATCTGTTATTGAAGACGATCATGACCTGACTAGCAAATGTTTACAGAAGCTTTTCAGATCATCATGTTGACAGATTAATGCCAAGGTAATCTGCTAAATAAAAAAAGGACCCTGCAAATTCAGATTGCAAGGAGACTCAACAACACTTAACAAAGTGAAAATTAGAGTCTGCTGTGGTATAGAGTGCTTTGGCTAGCTTGCTTTTGTAGGCATGTTAGCTTGTTTTCATCATACTGTACAGATACAACCTAGAGTCAAGCAAACTCAAAAGCAGACCAGAGAGAAGGTCATCTGAAGCAACACTGTATGTAATCTTGTTATATGAAATGATTATTTGTCCATCTGTGTTTCTTCTCTTCTCATTGGGCTTTACACCAAATTGTCTTTCTTGTTATGACTCTTTTGTGTTAATGTCCTTTCTTATCATCTAGCAGATCCATGAAATTGCCCAGAACTGTAGACATGTTAATGCAGAACTCAGAATACAAAACAGAGAACAAAAATATATACAAGGCACCAAAATAACCCTTATTCTTCCCGGCTTTCTTTATACAATGAAGATAAAGAAAGATGACAAGAGACAGTGGCAAGGCCATGAATTTGGGAAGCTGTTGCGTAGAGCACTGTGGGAATAGCCCTTTTCTGGCAAAAGAGAAGATCTGCCTCCGTGTTTTTAAAGTCAAATTCTATTTCCTACACAGCAGCACAACTTCTCTAACTGTTCAAGCAATAGCACTAGCCATGGAATGATTCCGTAATAATGGCATTCCCTTTCTGCTCTTCTAATTGAAGTCAATTTATAGCATTTAGTAAAGATTACCAAAAATCTATAGCATACATTTTTCAGAATGCAACAAAGATGATAGATGTTTCTAATAGCAGTGGGGTCAGAAAATAATAAGCTTTTGACCATAATCAATCTGTAGGCCTAGCTTTGCCTGTACTACAAAAAGTGAAAATTATGTGATAAATCAAAATGGAAATAGAGAATTGAGCAGCAAATCTGACCCTTCTCCTTCTCCCCATTCAGTCTTTATGGGCCTCAATGACAAATCCACTGTGGCCAAAAGGATTTTCTATAGATATTTAAATGGACAGAGCAGATCACATATATGCTTTTCAGTTAGAAACACTGCCGCTGACGCCCACTCCACTTTTTGGTACAATTTTCTTATGGATATATGGAAAGAAAATCCCTTATGTGTAAGCTGAAAGTGCAATTTACATGCTGATGTAGTTGACTTGCCAGAACAATCTAGAAAAATCCACGTCAGAAAGAAAATTAAGAACAATGAAAGTAGATCAGTTTCCATGCAAAACTAACAAGGAGTGCTTGATTTTTAAAAAAGCTAAGGGTTTCTTCCCCTCTAGTTTTTCTTATTCCTTATGCATTAAAACTGACTGTTCAACAGGAAAACTAAATCAGCATAAAGGAATGGTTCACCAGAGATCAGAAGTCAGGTGCTTCCATCTTCTGGCAAACAGGATATTCAGTATAATGGAAAGGAAGGAAAAGGGTTTCACTTTCTCACTATCTCAAAGCAGTTAAGTAGCAGTACAACTACTAAAAGAGAGATTTAATTCCCTACAGTTTGAGGTTAGGCCCGAAAAAGAACTTTATGGAAAGTGGAGAGTGTCGTACATAAACTGTACACCAGTAGTTAAATTCAGAGTTTGCCTTGTTATTTGCTGCTTACTATTACTGTTGTGGCATACTGAAAAATGTTTTCCCTATGGTACCTTAGGGAATATATCACCTAGTCTTACTGCAATCAAATGAGCTTTCAGACCTCTACCAAGGTCTTCCAGATTATTAGAGGAAACAAAATGGGTTATAGGCATTTTAATTCAGTCTTACTCTTTTACAGCTTTCTATCTGCCATCTGTTAAACCAAACCAGTGATCTTAAATGTTGCTATAGATTCAAGGTAACTTTCTACTGCACCCAGATGTCTCCTTTGAAAAGATGTTACCAATTAAGTTGCTACCGATTCTATTTTAACACCTTGCAGACTGCAGACTTTTTCACATTAGTTACTAGTACCTCATCACTGTCCACATTGAGATGTGTGTGGGTGCATTTATTTCTATGCATACAAACACACAATATAGTCAATATATGACTATGTCTGTTGAAAAATACTGTACTGATTCACAGTCAAAATTTGGCACAACTGAAACCTTCATTATGCTGTTTCAGCTCATGCACCTAGGAGCTATCTGGTTACTTTCTCAATATTAAACACAGTAACAGGCTAATCTTTACCCTGGTGTGATTAAAGCTTGCAGCTGCAACACCTTTTGACAAACAGAAAAACTTCACATTTCTTCACTCTCAGTTGAAGATCCCCTACAGGTCTCTGTGGGGGAAAAATCATTTTAATCGAGACAAAAATTAAATGAGGTTGGCAACCTCTTTTACACTTCTTTAAGTAGCACAACAAGGAAGTATCCCTTGCAAGAAAAAAATGAAAAGAACAATATTGAATTAAAAAATGTTTTTTAACTGGATGGTGAGAATAATTTCTCAAGTGTCACTTTAGCTTTTTCAGGCTTTCACAGGCAGAAAAAGCATCTTGCTGACTGAAGATGAACCTAATTCTTTCAGATGGCTGCTGGAGTCACCAGAGTCTCCTAGCATAAGCACACAAAAAATATCTCCTATGAAAGCCAACATGGTAGAGTTAACCTCCTTTTCTGCTGATTCAGAACAAAGCAACAATTGGCACTATATCTGACAAAGTGGCTATAAATAGATGTTCCTGTGAAAACTAACTCTGAGGCTATCCTGGGGAGAGGCTTCAACAGGGGATAAAAAGAGTTACTTGGAGTCCCACTTTCAGAACTATGTGCTCATTGCTGGAGCCATGGTCTCTCATCTTCATGAGGTCTATGCCACTTTGGATATAAAATTCAGTAAGACTCCAGACAGTAGGCCACATTCACTCATAACTGCAGATTTAAACCAAATTTCACTTACAAACAGACCTTCTTTTAATAATATCTCCCGGCAGTGACTTTAATTTCTGTGGTCTTTAGGCAGTTCACACTTAATACTCTTTCTAGACAACGAGCTTTTCCAGGTTAGGATGGCAATCTGACACCAGAGACAGGCATGCCCGTGCTTCTTGCATTGCGAGAGCCTTTCCACAGCAGTTCGCACGAGTACCTCTGCAAAACACAGTCGGATCTCGGGCTAATGAGGCAACTAATTTTCCTCACCACTGGGTACACCTACACTATGCAACCAGAAACGTACTAGTGGAATTAGTGATGCTCCCACACTAACATCTGCTGCTTCCACAGCTGACCCGGTGTCCTTTCACATGCTGAGCCGCTTCTCTTGCACAGCCTGGGCAGTGCCAGTTGAGGCAGCTCGTCACTGTACTCCCAGGAACAGAGCGAATGTGTCTGCTATTGTTTCATGTTTTCCTGAGACCGTGGCTGACAAGAAAGTGATGTAGGCTCCCACTAATATCAATACAGCTACTAATGCATTACAAAGTTTTATTTTTGCATCTTCAGAATTAAACAAACCAACATCTGAGGCAATTTCTAACTGATCTCTTCTCAAAACCTAGTGTCCATGAAGTCCTGGGCCTTCCTCAATAGAAAATCATGCTTCACTGGGCAGAATATCTATTCCTACAAATCAACATTTCAAACAACAGGTTCAAAGCAGTTTTATTGTCCTTCATTTTCTCATTACACTGAATACAAAAACTAGCACGGAAATGTTTCCAATGTCCTTCTATTGCCATCTGGTGCTCATATCATGTAACCGCACGCATTTATAGCACGTAACCGCATGTATTTGCATTTAAACCTGCAGTTCTCAACCCAGGCTCCCAAGTGTCTGTAGGTCCATGGACTATTCCTAGGAGGACTGCAAAATGTAACTATAAACTACATTCACTCTCAGCAGACTTAAATTTTTAATTCAGTGGTCCATACCTCTGGGAAAATTTTACAGGTCAAAACAAAGAACACCGATAATCACTATATCCAGATCTACAGTGACATACATACAGACACATAGTCTGTGTAAATATGTAGTAAATCACTATATATATCTAAAATTCACCTGCAGTCTCAAGATAAAGACTAAGAATGAGGCTTCTACATGAGCAGAAAACAAGGTGTAATACAGACTATTCTATTTTCCTCTGCACACATCACCACCTCCCCCATATTCCAAGAGCATTAATCCAGCTACAAAAATCATTAATTAATGTCCTAAATACAATGAGATATTTTGGCATATATTTCAGATATCTTCTGAGTTCGAAATATATGAAGTTCATGTTTTTTTACAGTCTTTCTACTACCTTGTAAACAATGTAAAATTCAAAACGACACCTATGATTCTGATATAAACTGTTCATTTATGAAGCTGAAGTACTAAGAAAGTAGGTTTGCATTGGGAGATCTGGAATCAACTCACCAATTTGGAAACAGTCATGTTGTGTTTCTCAAGTTCAGTGTCTCAGGGACAGCCACAAAACCTGAGGTATTTAATGAATCTTTCAACTTAAAAAAACCCTATGGATTAGTGCAGATTATGTTCCATAAATTGCATGCCGTTATAATTAGGTTGCATCCCAATTTTCAATCAGTTTTTTCTCTGGCATTCAAGCCATGCATCTCCTGTCCTTAGGAAGCATGCTAGAATAAGGATCAGAGAGTATTTTATAGCATTATCATTTACTCTGACCTTTTTCCTTGTCACTATATTACCAAGAATGGAAGGGACAACAGAGGTCCGTGAATCACATCTGTCAACTATCACATTGTAAGATTCTGCCCATGCAGAAACCCAGCTCTGTCTGTGAACTCTCCCTTTGTATTTGTTTGTTTGCAAATGCAGTCTGACTTGAGAACGCTTCATTTACTTCTGCCTTTCCTGGCATCCAACCTGTCTCTCTTTGGTAAGCAGTCCCTTTTAGTGTTCCAATATCCTGTTGACTTAATTCCCATGTCTTTATTTGGATAAATAAAAAGACTTTCCTGAAAAAGAACATTCCTCCATTTTAACCTCTTCCCCAAAAGCTAACATTTAACTTAAAAAGTCCCAAATATTCTGACACATTAAGTTTTGATGTTATGGTTCAGTTTTGTTTTGGTCTAAAACAATACAAGTTGCTTTCACATGTTTTTTCAATCCTATTTTTACACGCTTAATGCATCTAAAGTTTCTCCCCACGTTTGCTCTAGAGTAAAAAATACAGCTAAAAAGCAAGAGCTAAAGAATTACCTTTATTGCTTCTACCACTAGTGTCTCTAGTAAATTTGAATTTCACTTCTTCCATTAAATTCCAAGCTTAAGTCACTGTACAGACTTTTCCCCATGATTGAGATTGTTTCTATAGCATCTCTCCTGTCTCCAGTTCTCAAACTATTGTATCTCATTTCTTTCTAGCCCTTGTTTGTTTTGTTGGAATTCTTTTAAGGACCCATATGACATCAGTTTGTTTCATCCTTTTTCTCCAGAGTCAGCCTTTTGCCACATATGAAAAATGGTACTTCAGAGCTTATTTAAACTTTAAAAGATACTAATTCACTGAGGAATTCTGCTAAGGCTGCCGTTAACTATTAGCCAGTTCTTTATTTATGAGCCTTTGATTTCTTCTGAACATGCTTTAATTTATTAATTAAACAGATTACTTCTGGACAGATCAAAAATTCTCAGCGGAGTTACTGAAAATGTTTCCTAGAATCCAGTGGGTTTTAGATCAAATTCTTGATAATTATTGTCACGTGTGTGTTTGGTCTCCAGGGACGGAAATTTAAAATTCTGCTACATATTAAACATTATAGATTCAAAAGACATCTGGCAAGCTAATGCTTTTTCCAGCTAAACATCAAATTTAATTGTCATTTCTTCAAAAAAGGTAACTGTATGTCACGTTTGCTTTACCATATTTAAGACATTTTCCTTACAGAAGTCTCCAGTACATACTTTGTATATTAGCAATTCAGAGAGAGATTTTACATCTAGAGCTTCCATTGAGATGACTCTGATTACTCTGCAACTTCATGAATCATTCACACTATCTACCAGTCCTATCAGCAGAAAGTTGGCTGCTTTCCTTACTAGCTAAAACCTGGTGACATGATAAGCAGCTTTCACCCACATCAGTGAGGCTGTTCTAACCCCTGGCCTAAGAGGGAATACAATGGCAAGCCTTTCTTAGCAGTCTCTGCTGAAACTTTTAGACTCAGTATGAAATGCTTGTTGCAAAATGTACAAAATCCTCGTTGGTGCAGTTCTGAGCGCCCAGGTACCCATTTGTGCACAGTCCTAACCACAGGTACATGAGATGTAAGTAAAAGAAGCATCCCCCTTCTACAGCTAGTCCTTAGGCTTTCTCCCAAATCACACTAGTTAGGGGGACTAATCATTTGAGGTTTGCTATTGCCAAAGAAGCCAGGCTACCCCCAGAGGCTTGGTATAAACATAGTCACTCTGCTGAGTGCTGCATGACAGATGAATGGATTTAAATTCAAGCCTAAGCAATAAAACACATAAACTAGAAGAAAAAAATGGTTTTAACATTGCGACAAGAGTAAGCACACTTAGGAAAAAAAAATTACAAATTTTACTACAGCATCCTGCCTGCTAAATAAAGTCATTTCTCTCTTACATTCTATATGAAATATAGGCATTTTACAAGCACCTAGGTCACAAGGGAAGGCTTCTGCCCTGTATCTCAGGTTGGAATACAAGAGATCAAAAATACATGACGGTGAGAGATGGTTCAAAACGTTTTGGAAGGACCCTAGAGTGAACGTATTACTCAGAGTGCCATGGAGATCTTTCTACTATACTAGTTCTATGAACCAATACTGTGACTTATGCAGCCAATGTCATTTCACCTTTTGAGAGTTTTCATTTATTTTACAGTGAAGTCCTAAGTTTGCTGGGTTTCTTTTTGGCATTGTTCTTTATATTTTCAGCCAAAGTTTTAAAAACTAACACTAGATGGTGCTTTCTGATGAGAAAACCCCAGGCCCCTTTTTCATTAAAACAGTCTCCTGCTGCAGCACTGGAACAAAATAAAATGAGCATTGCAATTATGGCAGGCATTGAAGAAACATGCCATTAGATTCCCAACACTTGCTTTCTTCAGAAATAAAGCAAACTCATTACAGAATCATTAAAGTATAAACTGCAGAATAAAATTAAGTTCACTAATGCTTCTTTTTTCATTGTATAAAACTCCAGTGTTATGAATTTAATACATTTTGTGCGTATTGAACACTGATCAAACAGTGATTGTAGTCATACATGGCATGCGTGAGATTTTAATTCTACAGTTATAGATATTTAACGTTTTTATTTATCTAAGTATAGATACTCTGTTTATATATGAAGTACTCAATACTAGTAAATAAAAATAATCTTCCTTCATGGCAAGTGACAGTAAATTCTGATACTACATAAGAAATAAGAGGGGAAAACGCTGTTCTTCTAAATAAAAGCATGGGTAAACAGTCTACTGGAAATGCTGAGGTAAAATAATGAAAATTTTTCTCTCATCTATATTAAAATGAAGTTAGCTGTAGTTTGCCTGGACCAGTAACCCCTGATCTGTGGATATGTTCTTTTTGAAATTTTCATTTGGTCAAAAGCGGATCACATCGTAGGAAAGACACTGTGGTCAAGGTTAACAATATGATGCTTTAAAAGAGCTTACTTCTTAACCTGTTATGCATTCTTAATAATCTCTAAGCCTCATATATATGTCATTTTTAATTAGATTAACAAATTCTCTCCCAGTAGTGGCTACATGCATTCACTCAGTATGGAAAATAACTTAGTAGTTAAATAAATATGACTACCAATTATTACTTTAATGAATCTGTGCTGATGAGTTGAACATAGAATGAACTAATTACATCAAACTGAGGAACAAGCTGAGCTCTATATAATAGCTAATCCTGCAAGGAAGACAATCACTAACAATTAGAGATGTGTTATCTTCACCTGGAGACTTACAGTGGGAGACCTTCCCAGTAAAAGCATTAAACTTTGCTCTCTGCAGGAATTGAGGCACTGCTGAAAGTTTTGATTCCCACAGAACGCCTCATTTCCTCCATAGTTACAAATTTATTCCACAGGGATTAACTGGTTGCGACTGGAGTGAACTCACAGAAGGCCTGATTCTGTCACCCTTGCAGAGGTGGAGTACTCTGATGTACGCAGCCCCACTCCTTCCTTCACAGGAATGCCTGCATAGCAAGGCACTGCACAAAAAAGGAGGACAGAACTGAACTGTGAACTGTGAAGTAGCGGGATGGAAATCTCATTCTCAAGACTGAAAAGGGCATTTTGCTGATTAATTATATTGTATTAGTTAGTTATATTATAGAATCATAGAATCGTTAAGGTTGGAAAAGACCTTTAAGATCATCAAGTCCAACCATCAACCCAACACCACCATGCCCACTAAACCATGTCCTGAAGTGCCATGTCTACACGTTTTTTTGAACACCTCTGGTGATGGTAACTCCACCACTTCCCTGGGCAGCCTGTTCCAATGCTTGACCGCTCTTTCAGTAAAGAAATCTTTGGATTAGAAATCACCCAGACCAATGCTCATGAGGCAAAATATCTCCAGGGAGCTTTGGGGATGAAACGTTTGCTGCTTTGGAAGATGGCATATTACATCCATGTAGGGCTCCTCTTTAGAGACCACATGGACTGCCTCCAATTCCCCACTTTCCAAAGAACGACAAAAAAGAGAATCAATTTTTAATCACTGAACTCAAAGTATGGGCAATGTAAATTAAGGGAGTTTTCTGCAGGAAAAAGCTGCAGAAAAGGAGCATTTCTAGAGTACAATACTACTAAGTTTCACTGCAGTTTCTGCAAAACTGACTTTTTTTACAGTGGAGTTTTGATTTTGCTTAAAGTTTTATTTCATTTTGTTTTTTCCCTGATGAGAAGACAGCAATTCTCGTCAGGTCACATCCACCTGTTCTGAAAAATTTTTACTTTCTTACATTCAATCTGAAGTTCACTTTGGATCCTTTCAACAATAGCCAATATTCACCAAAGGTGCCAGAATATATCTGGTTTCCACTCTGCCCAAAGCCAGAGCTTCCTGACTAGACTACATGTCCCAGGATTCATCACAGACGTCATTTTCCAGATGCACTCCAGGCAGCACCCCTGCTGTGCCATCCTGTGACCCTACCCACAATAGTGCATGCAGATACGAAGCTTCAAAATAACACTGCAGTAGCCCTTAACAGCACAGAACAATGTCAAACACAGCTGTTACAAAATGGTTTCGTGATGCTGAGAATCCCTCCAAGGCCTCATTATTCATACAAAATTTTAACAATATGTGTTGATTTTAGTAAACTACTGATTACTTATTTTAATCATAAATTGACTGAGGATAAATGGTAAAATACTCTCTGGGATCAAAATTCTTCAGTTAGACTACCAAAAAAGTTAACGTAACAAAAAGAAAGTGGTAAAGTAACACAGAACACGTAACCGTATTTAATCTGATTTGACCTCTTTTCACCTATAGACAGAAGCAGAAAGACAAAATCATGGCAGTATCTGAGGTACAGAATCATTGTACAAAAAGCTTTTTCCCATCCTCTGATCTTTTAATATTTTATCTGACAGCATTAAAATTGAGCATGGAAAAATTAAAGAGTACTTTATCTATCCATGAACACAAACTAATAAGACACAGAATACCTGAAAATCTCTGACAAAGTGGAGCTTTCCCAGAAGCACCTTCTGCAAAGGAAAAGGAAAGATGTGGACAGACACCTCATTCTGACTTAATTTATACTGGTATAAATCAGAAGTGGCAACATATCAAGTAAATAATGCAGGGATTTGAGAGCAAAGTGTGAAATGTGTAATTTACAGCAGCTTCTGAATAAAACACTGCAGCCCTATACCTAGCCAACTTGAAGACAGAAGAAAATAACATTGCACAGAAATAATTCAGCTTTTTCCTTCCACCTTCGGTCACAAACAAGCCAGAAAAACACTATGGACATTATGATCCAGAATTCTAATATAAATCTAAATCTTGATAAGTGGTAATTCCTTTAAGCATCAGTGAATGTGAAAGGTCACTTCACTTTACCATCTTCATGAGCATGTACCATAAAATAGCAATTCCCAGTGATTCAGGTGAAACAACAGTAGGTTCTGAACTGAAAATTCATCTGTGACCTATAAAGACTGTAATAAAACTTCAGGGTTGGGAAAAACACTTGAACTAGCCATGCTCTCTGATTTTCTTCTTTTTCAAATCTCATGTGTTTTAAAGAAATCACCTCATTCCTTTTGCTGTCCAGTACTCTCCCCAGTTTGGCCAGCAGGCTGCCCACCTCAGGTAAGAGAGGTACAAGGTGCCAGAGCCATGACCTTCCCAGGGAACTGAAGTAAGAGTATAGTCAACTCTTTGCCACTTATATCACAAGTCTGTCTTAACCCATCATCTCCCCACTTCCTCACATGCCTCAGCTTGTGCACAACAGAGCTGACAAAGCGACAAAGAATATAGCAAAGCTATTTTTCTTCAAAAGGTTTTTGTTTGTTTCCTTCGTTTTTCATGAGGACAGAACTGCAGGCCTCCAAGGAGTTCATATCGACCATTCCTGCTCTTCTTGCTAGCTAAGCTCTTCTTGACAAGGTTGTCAGCATTAAAATACTGTTGTTTAAATGTTTTTCTTACTTCCATATGGAATACATAAAAAGTCAAACCAGCCAACAGTCATGGTCTCATTCACCCTTCGGAGTAGCTACAGCTTCAGCCATCTGTTAAAAATCTGGGTGGAAGCAGAAACATTAAAGAAATAGTTTCTAAGACTGAGTGCCCCTCTAGGAGAGGTGAAATTACCACTGAGCAAAGAAAAGGAAATCAGTGGCTTTACAGCACGATCGCTTCTACCCCTCTATAAACCTGAAAAGCTACTTTGGAAACATCCTAAATGGAGGCTCTGTTGGTTGGCAGGGGGGCAAAAACGTAGATTGATTGATAAGTCCCTTTTCAACAATCCCTGGGATTGATAGATTTCATGCAGTCCCCACAAGATTCCAGGACACGCTCCTTTCATCCCTTCTGCTTCCCAGCTACATGCTAAGCCCAGCTGCCTGGCAATGTGAATTGTGGTGGAAATCTTTAGGAAATCCTCATATTACAATGTCAAAGGACTTAGGCAATTTCTCCATCCCTCTTTATTTAATTATTTCTATCTCCAAACTTTATTAGTTTTTAATAATGATCACCTATATCTGCAGTTCACACTTCTCTCTCTTCCTTCTCTACGGAAAGAGAAGCAAGCTTTTGCTACAGAGCAGCTGAGTTCAAGATTGATGTAAGATTTATTCTTTTATTCTTTATAGTCTTTGTTCTATTAATTACGTGGAAATCAAACCAGCCAGAGACCTATTATTCTTAGATTTAGTTAAATCAAGGTAACATGCAAAAAGAGTATGTACATTTTACTCACCTCTTTTCAAGCCTTTTTTGTACAATTTGATTTATTTTTTATCTTCTTGAAAGGATATTTATCTTGGAATCAAGGTTTTCTGATCCTGAAACAAGCTGGAATCAATGGCAATATACGTAACAACTGAGAGTAACAAGTCACAGTGGCCACTGGGCCATTGTAATGACTGAATATTTTTAAAACAAGCTAACTCAGAGCAACTTATTTCACTTAAGAGCATAGTTGCAAGAAAGCTTCATGATGGAGAGTTCAGCTAAGATAGTAGAAAGCCTGAAGGAGTAACACTGGAAGTCATAAAGTGACCCCCCAGGATGTTACAGCAATAGAAGTCAAAGAGAATTTTATCAACTTTCAGTAGAGAAGTTCTTTGTGCTACAATATTGATGAAAAATGAAAACAAACTGCATTCAAGCACAGAAAGAAATCATCCATCTATTTGGAAACTGCTGTATCAGGCAGTCCATGGTCTGTACCTGAGGTAAGTAAAGGACAGTGCTATTCTTATCAAAGAATAAGAATATTGGGGGGGGGGGGAAGCTATGACTCAAAATAAAAAGGAGAGAGATCTGCTAAACCCACACCATACTTACCAATTTGGTATAGTGACATGAGGGACTACCCCACTTGATCTAGCAGATTTTGATCTTCCTGTATGCTCTGAAGATTAAAAGTACTGAAGAGAAAACTAAATTTAATGACAGATGTAGAGGTCACTCAGGGCAAGGAGTCATCAGGGACAACTGTTTTCAGGGGCGCTTTTAGCATGGTGTGATTTAAGTTTAGCATTGTAAAAGGCAATGAAGTGTACAGATGGGGCCCCTTAGAACAAGAGGAAGTACAGCTTAAGTAGGAAATCTTTACAGAGAATGTCAAACACCATTTATTTCTAACAATGAATGTCTAGCTCCCAGGCTCACTCATGTTTTACCAACAACTCATTCCAAACCTCTGATACCAAGGAACCCAATTTAAAATTGACAGACACAGTCCACATTCTGAATCCAACCCCACAAGAATCATTAAAAAGACTGCATTCTACCCATCGCTGGGCTGCCCGTCCCTAGCAGTACTGAATCTGCATCACACCAGCTCTTATGGCCGCAGAGACCAACTGCTGATTAAAAGAAAATGTTTTCTGTGGTGTGGTAGAGGACAGATGGCAGGAGCAGCTGGAAACCTTTGCAAAATATGCATTCTGTAATTATCAAAACAGCAACAAAAAAACCTCCAGCATACACAGAAAGAACTGCAAAAACCAGAGCTGAATGACTAGTCCAGAGAGCTAAGCGTACAAGAAAGACCAGTCAATCAGAGGATTGTCACTTTTGCCAAAGCAGGCCACCGCGAAGGCTCACCCCACGCAGCAACACTGCTGGCGCAACGACACACTTCCCACAGCTCCCCACGGCATGCACAATTGCTTGTCCAAAGCATTACCTTGAAGCTATCAGTTCATCCCTGAAATGGAGAAAGCCACACAGGGTCCAGCAGACTGTGGCTCTTCCAGGCAGTAGTGAAAACACTGCTTTTACTGAACACCCCTCAAGCCTGGGGGCTGGGGACAGTGCCCCCCCCTGGTCTCCTCAACAGCCTAGTATGACTGGGAGAGGAGAGGCCCTAATGACCTGCCTGTACAGGGTACTGTAGGCATGGGATTTGTTTGATCACCACGGCCAACCTGTGGCTGACACTTTCACTCCTCTCCTGTCAGGGGGACATGACTAAAATTGTTTCTCTGCAGCATACAGGACTTGTACTAGATCACACAGATGGGTTGTATTAAGATAGCAACTTGCTTGTTCTGAAGGCAACAAGACATATGTGGGTACTTTTATAATGAAAGAACAAGTTCTCTTCAGCAGAGATAATTAGCAGATTATAAATGCAATCATACAAACAGCTCAAATTAAGAAACTGCACCATTGGGGAGGGGAGGGGGGCTTTCTAGAAACCATTAAAAATCCCTCTAGTGCAACCCCATGCCTCCTACCAATCTGAGCAATCAAAAAAACTGGGTAAACTTTTAGAAAGGGATAAATGTCTTCCCAGTTTTCACACATACTCACATTGCTCCCTGAAATTTAAAGTCTGAACACTCCCCATCATACAACTGCAGGTTTCTATTTTTACTTTTCCTCTTCTTCCAAAGCACTTCTCAATCTCACTAACCTACTTGGACTGATTACTTGTGGGAGAAAATCCATGCCCCAGATTCATTACAGGTTCTGTAAAGGAGCATCACAACTTGTTCATGGCATATTTTTATCAGTTGACATCAGTAAGCATTTCCTAGCTAGAGGTGTAAGAGTTGGACTGTCACCTGCAGACACAGCATACAAATAGCAAAGGTTAAATTTATATGGAAGATTATGCCAAAAATTACCAATATAGTCACTAAGGGGTTTAGAACTGTTACATCAAAAAATTAGTTTTCTTCTAAAGAGCCTCCAGATGAGCAGAACAGGAATCAAACTCCGATTCCATCGGGTACAAGCCCAGGTCCGTGCTTCTTGACAGATAAGCAAGCTCTACCAATCTTTTTGCAGGCACGTAGTTTCCTTTCTAAACTTTTCTTGCTGTACTAACTACTGATATTCCACAAGCAAATACTTTCTGCTGCTACCTACCAGGGCAGATGGAACAGCAGCAGAGTCAGACTGGCTTTTCCTGTGTTTGTAGCAAAGGTAATGAAGGGGAACGCTGACTTTCCTGCATAGAGCATGCAACAAGTCTCCCTTTGAGTCCAAAAACAGAGGAACCATCAACCCACCACCGTTCTGATTTTTTGTCACCATTATCTGCCTTTAAACATATATTTTTAAAAAAAACAAATGCTAAACTAGTTGGTTACAACAGACATAGCCTGCATGAGCACTCAGTAAAGCACACGTATGCTGGATTTTTGAGCAAATAGCAAGCAAGGCCTGACCAAACTGATTGCTGCTCTATCTCCTTGCCCATATTTATTTTCTTACATGTGGCAGCTAGTATGCTTTGGCCAGTGTAGTACAGACTCAGTTGGCTGTGAGGAGTCCTTCCTGGCACAACAAATTCCAACCACAATTAGGTTGTCACTTCCAAAAATCATACTTACAAGATGACACTAAACACAGAAGTGATGGGGAATGGCTAAGGGAACAATGGCAGGTAAATTACACCTTTCCCTACCAGCTGAGATGAACGGGGATCTTTACAACTTAACTGCCCTATCTCAAGATGAACAAGGTATGCAAGAATATAAACTAATCCCTATTAAACAATATTCACACTATTTACTATGTCAGCTTTGGTTTTATACTAAGAATTTGCAACTGTAAAAGGTATCACATCTGAAAACACACATCAACTTCAGGCTGGGAATTTGGGATCTCTTACGGAGGAGATTCATGGAGTTTGCTTTCAATGGCTTTGAGCCATACTTTCCAGTTTTCGTGCTTCACCACTTTCTCAAACGTGAAAACTAATACAATATTAACCACACTATTTATTAGGATAGTCCATTGTGTCCATTCCAGACAAACAAAAATGATGGTTTGAGTTAGTCATTCTTTTTTTTCTTTACTGCTCTGTTGAGGCAACAGTTATACTGTGTTCATTCCCTGACATGAGAAAACACACCTGTTCATTAGCACTTCCCCCTTTTCACAAGCATACATTGTGCTATAAGACTACACAATTGGACAAGCCGATTATTTTGTACATTAAATTTCTCAATGAAACCATTTTCTAGTGTATTGATTTTGTTTCTGACAAGGTGTCCACATCTCTATCTATCAAAGCTGTTCCTTGGGTTTTTAAAAAGTTATGACAGACTAATGAGGTAACAGAAAAGAACAGTTTTGTAAGGACAACGGAAAATTGTTGCATACATGAATTATAAGAAGGAAGGAGCCAGGAACTTATAAGTGCATAGAAAGGCACATAAAATTGACTACTACTAGGAGTCTTAGACATGTTTTTCATGGCTTTCATGAAGGTTTTGCCAGCTGGGGTTTTTTTTCACTTGGTTTCACCAGGACTGTCATAGACTATAGTCTCATATAGTGAAAATTCCTAACCACAAGCTTGAAGTAACTGCAAGAAAAAAAATGGTACAAACCAAGAGTAAACACAGTATTTCAGAAAAGCAGACACCACTCATTTGTATAATGGCATTACAGTATTTGCTGTTATCTTTTTTCCTTTTGTAATGCTGCACAAATACAACAATTTTTGTTAAAAACGCCATTTCTTTTCCCCAGTGCCACTGCATGTGAGGATGGTGAGATGAGGGAGCTCTTCACAGGTATTCCCAAGATGTCTCCATTGTACATATGAACACATTGCTAGCGGTTCAAAACCTGTGTATTACTTCGCAACTAAATGTTAGTACTGAACAGCAGCTGCTATTGCGCCCATTTTCACCAAATTTCACACCCATTACGATTTATTACAAAATGAAGTGCTATGTTTGCTGTTTGGAAAATCACAGGTAAGTAACACAGCTGTGAAATAAAAGGGTATCATAAAAGGGTAAAATAACAAATCAGACAGCAAGCAGTTTGGTCATCACAGACAACAGCTGCAAGCCTAAGTGGGAGTCTCTCCCAGATAAACTCAGGAGAGAAAGTCTGGCTGCACAGGAACTCATTACAAACAAGAACTCTTCACTTTCTTTCATAAAGAGTTGAGCCTACACAGCATCCCTGTGATCCAGGAAGATTTAAATGTGCAGCATATTAGTCTGACAGCAGCAAAGACTGGCATGAGGAAAGAAGCAATACCGGTGACAAGAGCTGATTGTCTAACGCTACCAAACAGCAGTGCTTAGCAGTCAACACAGCAGCCTTTTCACTTGTTCAAATTTGATAGAAAAAATATAATGCAGCTAAGGCAATGTACAGAAATCATGTTTCAGCTAAACTGTCACTTTTATAAACGAAACTTTAGTGCAGCTAATGTTTTTGATATTTCCTGCAAATACATCAGAGATCTCAGGCACTTAGATTAAGGTGCTTGACTTTATGTTCTCATACAACCGTATTACACTGACAGGATTTATCTACATGGGTTACAAAAAGTACCTACATCATTGGAACCTGGAGTCCTTTCCACAACTGCTTTAGTCTCATGGCAAGAGTGTAAAACGTGACTGATGCAGTGTTGATTCATTTCCAACTTCCATTTCTGAAGTTCCTCCAGAGACCACCAAACCTAATTCTGTAATACAGAAAGAAAAATGAAGCACATTACTATGGAAATTAACATATTATTAAAAATCTCATGAGTATGACTCTCAGATACCCTCAGATAATTGTCACGACGTCAAATGAAAATACTAATGATAGGGAAATGGAAGTAATGAAGAGAAGGAAAGAGAAATTGAAAAAAATTATCAATGTTTTCTACCTCCTTCAACTCTTGCTGATTTGTCCCTTTTTCCTTACAACACTCAGTTCCTTTGGATTGTAATTATCAAGTCTGTAGGAGATCATTATTTGCTTGTGTTTAGTAAGTGTTTCCATGCTCAGCCTTACAAAGGATGGGGCTGATAACTGTTTCACTTATGGTGGTAAATGGATAAAATAGAACCTAACACCACATTGTTAACTGTAACTTTAATAGAGAGAGTTTTGTTTAATTCACTTCAGTATTCACTTGAAAGTAAACATTCCTTTTCTGGTACCAGAAAACATTTGTAGCAAAGAGTGCCTACTTATTACTACTCTATTTTGTACCAGTTCTATAGTGCCCTCAAGAGCTCTTGAATTTTTATACCTGGTTTGATTTACAACATTCTTTGACACAGAAGAGAGCACTTGCTTGAGGTAACATTTGAACCATCATTCAAACTCTTTCATAGAATTTACTCAGGAATATGGTAGAAAAATAAGTACGTCCCCTCTTATTCAATAGCAAATACCCAGCCTCCACTTGACAGCTCGGGCAAAAGATACCATTTTCTTGGATATCAGGTCTGCAGTGGTATATCATCATGCAGTGAGTGACTTGTGTAGATTATGCACTAAATCCACCGGCAGGTGGGCAGATTGGTGCTAATAGCCAATGTGCTTTTTTTGGATGCGAGGAAAGTAGCATTTTGCTAACGTTGGTAACAGCTCGCATGGCTTGTGATGTTGCTACAGCTGAAGAATGTCCCTGAATTTTAAATAATGAAGCAGCCTGCTCTGCATTTCTGGAGCCTTATTAGCTACACACAATGACATTGTGAGGAGAATTGTTGAGGACTGTGTCAAGGACTGTCTAGAAAGGAACTATAATTTCACTGTCTCAAGTACTCTTGTAATTCCCCTCACAGTAATAGCTGAGAACCACAAAGCCTTTAGTTTATTTATCTTCAGAACCTCCTCAGAATAAATCGGAAAGACAGGAAAGTGAAGTAGAAGAGTGATCTTAATTTGCTCATGTGCTCAGAAGTACCTTTGAACATCTGAAATGTACTTCACTCAAGATCATATTGAAGACCTTTGGGAAAATGAGAAAATGAAGCTGGGTATCATGAATCCAGCTTTGCCATCTAGCAGTCACTCATGTCTCTGAAAATAAAACTACCATACACTGAGGATTCAAGTAACAGTCCAGGTGCAAAAAGAAAAAAAAATGGCAACAATGGATTTATACAGAAACATGGGATCACATAGGCTTTCTACCTCAGCTTCTTCCACCAAATTGTGTTCATAAAGAATCTACATGGGACAACTTACACAGGCAGAATATACTACACACCTGCTGAAATCTGTATTAGAAACTTGCTTTGTCATATCAGAGACTTTATTGTGACAAGCAAAGTAAATGCATTTAGCTCTAAACACAAAAATGTCAAAAACACTACCTTTAAACCCATGGAATATAATGCCTCAGATTTAAATATAGCTCATACATCAGAAATGTGTGGCAGACTATTTGCAAAAGCACCATACCTTCTGACTTAGGCCATTAAGGATCTGGTCCAGGTGTCACACAACATAGCAAGAAATTCCTATTAATTTGAATGACACATCAGGAATCCTTAAAATTGCAAAAACGCAATCTTAGACTTCAGTCAAATATTTAAATGTATAATTTGGAGGTGAGGAAGGAGGGTACAACTAAGCACATGATCTCAACCTAAATACTGCTCATTGGAGCTATCCTGCAATGTATTTTAATATTATTACTCACTTGACCCTTTTGCTCCTTAGTCCAATAATATGGGTCAGACAATACAAAATAATCTAACATTCACATTTTAATATAGATATCTAGGGTACGTGAAAGACGTCACCATTTAGGCTATCTTTCTTTTTCCATTGATTAAAGAGGAGTCTAGAAGACTCAAACTGAGTAGATTACTCTATTTTGGAGAGCCAAAGTGAGGCTGTTGATCATACTGGTGGGGATGTTTGTATTTTCAGTTTTTCACAAAAAGGCAGCACTCTCAAACTAACAAGGTAAAGAGGTGCAACACATTTTCACAAAAAAACCCAGGGTTGGTTTGTGAAGGAATGGAATAGTGTATAAACAGATGAATAAGGGGTCCATTATAGAGAGAGATATATTCCACCTATGAAAGGTTAACACAAAAATATGCTATTTCATACTGCCACTGCTATTTCTCTCCTTGTATTGAATGTTTATTCTATAGGCATACTATGAACACCACAACTCATAAATTATTTGAATGTAAATAGATTTATAGTAGGACAAGAAGGTTACTATATCTGCATCAAATTTTCTATATATTTATATTGTGGTTGGCACAGCCATTAGCAAACACTAGCCTAAATTATTTAAGGCAATCTCTCTCTGAGTCACGAACATTTAAAACTTATTAGTATGTATTAGAACTTTAAATTAATGCCTATCTGCGTACCCTTCAAAAATGTTTTGTTCTGTGGTCTTTTATATGAAATTCACTTCAATTTGCTTCCGAGTGCAGTGTTTTGAGCTCTCATTTTAAATGCCAAAGATTTTATTTGAATAAATGATAAGTGAGGAATGGAAACTAACTCAAACCTGCCTATCAACAACACTATGTTAGAGTTCTTGGTCTCTTCTTGTCTTTCTGTTACGGCTATAAAATAGTTTTTGAAAAGAACATGAATGTGCTCCGTTGTTCATGAAACACCCCTTTGAGGCAGAGAGACCTGTGCCCTATGCAGCTCTAAGAACAGCATGGGACTAGCTATCCACCAAGAGATTTTGTTCTTGTGTTGGCCCTCCTGCTGTGACCCTGGGAAAGCCAACTAGCCTCCATCTCCCCACCCCACCCCCCCCAACATAAATGTAACTACCTTGAAAAGTACTTTCATTTCCACAAGCAAAAAATTATTACATCAGAATGAACATTAGTATTTGTCACTCCTTCACATGAATCGACCTGTCTGAAAGATCCTTACTTTTTACTGGCACCATTTTGATGGTGAGCTGCAGTGGATATAGTAACAGGGTACTACTGCTAAAGATTCAGGCTTGATGCCAGAAAGCAGAACACTGCTTTTCATAAAACATTGGAGTATATTATTTAAAAAGAATAACAATTACAGTGGTAAAATTTGGTTTCATTGATTTAAACAACTTCATACAGAAGTGACAGTTCATGTGACAGTTACCACAAAGCACTCTATCCCTTTTCCAGACTTACAAGCCATAAGCACTGAGCACAACTTATAAACAGCAGTAGTAGGGTTAAAGGATTCCTGCCTAGTCCCTTGCAGGCAAGTTTCAATTCATCCTACTGAGCATCTGAGTAATAGCTGCAAAGCATTTTAATAATTTATGTGTTTGCATGTGGCTCAGCGAAACCCTGTTCTAGCTCAGCTCCTTACTCCTAAAAATACACAGTTGTGTCCTGTTTAGTATTTGACTTATCCCCAGAATGATTATGTTTATTTTTGTCCTGAAAAATTAGAGTGGGGTTTTTTTGGTGAATTCTTTTAAACCTTGCTCTTTCAGAAACATAATCTGAGACAAGGGAGTTTTGTACATTTGTTTCATGCTCATCTTTTAGTTCTCCAGACTCAGTGTTTGACAGCTGGATCATTCTTATCCAGAGAAACACTCTGAAAATGCAGTCGCTGTCTGGTGCCAGGTGCACTGCGGTTACTGAATCCTAGAATCACTGGGGTGGCACGCAGGATGTTCTATTATACTAATGCAATCTCTTGCTGTTCTTAGATTCTGGTTGGAAAAATCTAGCAGGCTTGTCTGAGCAGTGCTCTCACACTGCTTCCTTACTTAAACATCTTTCTTTTTCCTGGTCCTTGAAATAAGCTGGAAAAATCCGTCAGACCCAACTATTAACAATTAAGAATATAGCCAGGAACTGCAGGCTTATGGCCTGCATTAAAAAAAAAAGATGTTTCTAGTTTGAATATCTTTAAAATTAATTACAGTACAGAATCACAGACCACGTCACTGGCAGACGATCATGGTGTTTTGTTCTTTTTATCTCTCCAGCACAGTTAGCTATTTATTTACAGAAAACACCAAAAAGTGTTTTTCTTGCAAGAGCAAACCAATTCTTAACTGGCGCCACTGTGCATTCAGGTTCATTAGATACTTAGGATTCAGCCTTCCAAAGAGAAAGTGCAAGTAAAATACGTCCCACTGAATGCTTGTTTATTCTGTTCATCACCAAACCGCTTGCTCATACTTGTTGAAAATTCAGTGTACCTCAATGGATAGCCTTTTTGAATATATTCAAAAAAGAATATGCTTCCATGAAATAAACATTAGAATTCATGTAGGTAGAAAGCTCAAATGCCAGAAGAGTTTGACATACCTCTGCCATCTCTACTCACAGATGAACCACACCCATCATCAGTCTCTCGGGAAAAAAAAAGCTGCTCATCTTTACTGATGTACAGTTCAGTAAAGAGCTTGCCAAGTGGTGACCTCTTGCACATCGTCAGAGATCAGCTATCTGCAAAAGTATAAATTGTTCCAGACCAAGTTAATTTCAGTACAAGAGCATCCTGGGTTCTCAGCCTGATCTCATACTGCTTAGTTCTGGAGTCATTCCCACAAAATCAGCGGCACATGCAAGATCACAATTAGGAGCTCCATTCTCATAAGCAGAAAAAGTAATGAATTTTCCAGATTTTAAATGGAAACTGTAACTGATGTTAATACATAGGGAGAAATCACTGACTTGCTGCAAAAATGCTTCCACAGAGCAAAGGTAGCCATTTCATTAAAGAGACCTTTCTTTACATGGCAGCTCTTGCCCCACAGACTTCAGCACTCCCATTGACTAATATTGATACAGATAACAGCTAGGGGAAGAGCTGACAGAAAATTCTTGTCCTGGAGTGGGTGCAGGTAAAGTGAGAGGGTAATTTGGACCATGGAATTTTTGCAAACAGATTATGTCCTTCTGTCATAAATAAACTCTTTATTTGTTCCCCCCTTTACTCAAAGAAAACAAAACCAGATGAAATAAAAGTAAATTGCAACTTCCATTATTTTTGGCATGTGTATGAACTTAGAAATATTCAACTGGTAACCCAGGAGACAGACAGCAGACATCTGTTAAATTCATGCAGTTGATATAAGGTAAGTAGAGACAACATATGCTTGCTTCTTACACAACCCCATGAAACTATGCTCCAGACCTTTTCAGGGAGCCTTTCGGTCCTCGCACACTTCAGGCATTGGCTACCACCAAGTATGACACAAAGAACTAGTCGTGCAGGCTTGGAGATGCCAACTGCCATACAAAGACCTAATTTCACATGAGGACTCACAGCCATCAGAAGGCACAGTGATGGGGCTGGAATTTCATGAAAGCCCACACTCAGAGGGGTCATAATTTAGTTGCTTGTTGTCAGAGATTTTTGCTAGTTGATTGCTTTGTCAAGATGACAAATTTGTTGAAATTCATTGTTGATTTGTTTGTTTCGGTTTTTTAATAGAAACAGGCTTTTCATTTGAGAAAGAGACTGTGAAGTGTATGCAAAGGTCTGGAAAAATCCACTTTTGCCCTGAGAATGATTAATCCTATGCAGCTGTTCTCCTGGACTATTTTCAAATGTGTTCAATAAACCTTAAAGATTTGTTACAGAGTGGTGACAGAATTATTTTGCTTGACTAACTTCACATTTACATGAACTGTGAAAGCCTAAAATTTGAGAGAAGATATCTTGTACTGATTTGGATGAATAACAGGCAAGAAAATTTTAAATGGAGAGCACCATGAGCATTATAAGACACTAAACACCACCACTCTCTTACTCACTCATATCTGTTAGTTATTCCTGTCTCAAGAAGCTCATTTTACAAGGACTGCTGCATACTGCTCATTGTCCTCAGAACCTGTGCATTTCCTATCTCAGAGGCACAAAATCAGGCTTTTTTTTTTTAACAGTCGTTCATGACACATGAGAAAAGATAAAGAAAAAAGGTTCAATTAACACATTTTCTTGATACCACAATCCTTTTCAGCTTAGTTTAAAGCCATCTTCCTGATTTTCAGTCATGTTCCTCCCAAAACAATTTCTAGATGTTTTCAATTAATTTATCATACTTGCTTCAGCTGTTTCCTTCTGCTAAGCTAGGCCCTCATTCAAGAGACCATTTAATTGTCTTTAAATTTATACATGTGCTTAAGTTTTGTGAATATCAATTTGTCATGGAAGCAATATTAACAGTCCTAACTCAGAAATGGACATAAACCCTTGTTTAAACTCTTTCCTCACAAGGGATGTCTTCCCGAATGAGTACTTCCATATTATGGTGTGACATTTTCAAGAGCACTCCAGTAATTTAGCAGACTAGGCATTGTTTGCTTGCAGGTTGGCGTTTTTGAAAAATTATGCTGTTGCTGAATAAGGCTGGATTTGGAGATGGTTTTCAAAAGCTTTTGCTGAATTGCAGCCTTGTTCAGTTCATTTATTTCAGCATAGAAATATGTAGTCCAAACTTTTTATTTAATTCCAGCTCTCACATTTCTATTGGTAACCACCACAAGCCATCTGCTTCCACCTGCTTTGTCCCTTCCTTTCACAACACAAACCTTCAGTTTACCCCTGAAAGAATATTGTCTAGCAGGGGATAAAAAAAGAAGCGTTTCTTTTAAACATTCCTTTAATTTGATGCCTTGGGACTGGGTTTCATCCCAACTGGTGAAGATCACAGCCTCTCACCGATAATATCCTTCCTGTTGTGAAACAGCCAGCGCTGCATGGCAGCAGCCCAAAGCAGTTCAAACTACCACTGCAAAGTGCTGCCTCCTCTGTTCTGCACTCTGCATCTCTGCCAGTATAATTAAATGTACCAGCCTTTCTTCTTCCTTTTACCCCCCTTTCTACTGATGACCCTGTGAATAAGGCTAATAGCATCAAATGTTTCTGTAACAAACTGTATTCTCTTCCAGGTCATCGTCATTCTTCATGTCCATTGCTTTTATTATGCTTTCCCAAACATTTCTCTCCTTTTAGAAAGGAGAGAAATTTACCTTAATTTTGTGCTGCTTGCTTTGCCTCAGATGCTTCTAGCTGTCAGGACACAAGCAGAAAGTTACCTTCTGATTTCATCCCAAATACCTGTTCATTGGTATTTGGGGTGATATTCACATCCCCATCCTGCAAAATCCGTCAGCGAAATGCAGCCAGCAAAGGACACGTAGTAAAAGGAAGCATTCAAACTGCCCCTTTAGCTATGGAGAGAACAGTACAGACATTCCTGCACCTTTGATCATAAAGAAATTACACTTTCTCATCTCCAAGCCTCTATAAATATTCCTAATTGAAAAATACCAGCAAAATATAGGTCCTGGCACAATTCACTGGTGACTATGCAGGCTGTGCGCGCTACTCGTGCCAGTCTGATGACCCTCCTACACTTACAGATGCTTATTTTCACAAGCATCCTTAATTGCAGGAACGTTTTATAACAACGAATGTTTGACATCCAAGTTATCTACCTAATAATTTATATGCTGGAAGATGCCACTACTATGCAATCAGAAATTGGAAAATTATTTCATGAGATGCAGATAACCAAAGAACAGGAATTCAAATGACAAAATGCAGCTGTCTCAATAAGCTTCGAGCCTGAAAAACAATCATAGAAAAGCACGAGAGAACACACAGATAGGTTCAACTCAAAAACTGATCACAGATACATCCCACTAATCTCTTCACTCATTCTCAGAAAAGGATGAGCAGTGCCTCTTTTGTGATTTTTCCCTTAAAACTGAATCACTACGTCCGTTTTGCAGCATCCTGTGAAAGAGTCCACTACATACCAAATGCACGTGGACGATGAAATGGTTCTGGAAAACGAAGAGGAGCAAAATTTTCCAGATGGTTACTTGATCAAAAACATTCATCATTTTGCAATACATTTAATCAAAAAATTAAAACAATTAAGAAAGCATTACAACTGAAAGATTATCTGTAAAACAATACTTTACATTTAAATGTATTTAATTCTCTAAATGTAATTAGCATACGTCTCAATTTTAAAATATCACAATTCTAACTTACATGACTATATTTTTTGGACATGAAAAATGTTTCATTTCCCCTCCCAAACACCTTTCTTTTTCATTTCACTGGAATGACTTCAGGCTAGGATGAGTTGCCCTCTAGATATTCCCATTTCTTTACTGGCCTTTGAGGAGATGAATCATCTAAGTTAGACAAGATCTCAAGGTGCATACACAGCATCAAGAGGAAGAGAATTAAAAAAACGAAGCAAAACTTCTTTCTCTTACATCATTCTCATTTCTCTAAATGGAAGTACAATCTTGTTTCTCTACAGCAGAACAGCAAGTTCTTGGCACAGGATTCAATCAGATTGCTTGAAAACTTTGTGGTTAAACAAGATTTCATCTGGCAATCTAGCAAGGCTTACTCTGAACACTGAGACTTAGTTCTAGTGTGATCCCACCATGAAATATGAACTCCCAAAACAAAGAGCTGAACATTTGACATAGCAATTTTCCAGCTATCAGAAGCTAGACTCTCCTGATGACACATTACTCACCACTGAGTGGCAGTGTAAGGAAAACAAAGCCAAAAACAAATATAGTGAAAATCCATGTGGTCTTCCACTGAATTCATATTATCACAGAAACTACCTGAACATTCAAGCAAAATATCTCCGTTAGGAGAGAGACATTTTATCAGAGAACAATCGCTGATGTACCATACTGCATCCCAGCCACGTTAGCTGTTTACAGTATTTCATATATGAAGCATTTAGTAAGGCTTCTGCATCTGTATCTCAAGTACGTACTGTGTTTAAGAGAGGATTAGAAAATCCTTAGGCTTTTTAAAGAAAATTCAGAGAAAGTTTGTCATTTTCTGTTAGATTATACAGGACTTTGCCCTAAAAGCAGAAGGACTATAAATCAATTTGTCAGCAAGATGGACATTGTTAAAACAAAACAAAAAAAAAACCCACTACGTTTAATATCAAGTGAATATTCAGAAAATAATGAAAATAAAACCTTCCTGAAGAAGGGTCATGGAATTGAGGAAAACCTACAAAATGTACTGTGAAATACACAGCTCTAATAAGAAAAATTGCCTGAAACACTAACCTTGAGTTGCTTTCCAATAACACTGGGGGGGAGGTGGGTGGGGGAAACAAACAACAAGCTTTCTGAAACAGAGAACTCCATAAACACCTGAAACACAGAGCAAACATCAAGTACAAAAAGAAGTGAAAAGAAAACTTCAACCAGGCTAATAGGTAAGTAAGTACTTGCACCGATTCATTTATGAGCGCCTGAAAAAAGACATAGTGGGCTACCATTTATAATCTAGTAACAACTGTTTACCTACCTTTTAAGATCAACAGAAGTCAGAAAGAAAACAAACACATGCTGGGATGAAACACTAGTGTTACCAAAAGGATTTCACGTACAATCTCTTGATTCCTCAGCTAGTGCACTCCCCTCTGCTCAGTAAATACTCCGCTGTTTTGAGAAGTATGGGATAAGCAGCACAAGAGGAAGCTTTAAAAATGGCACATGAAAACTGAGAAAGTGTTTCTTATTTGCAAATAGCTAATTTGGAAAAAAAAGTAAAATGGGAAGGCGAGGAAGAGATGTTGCATTGCCTTGCACTGCATGCAGAAAGGTGCTAACAGATGGCTGGGTGCAATAGTCCATAGGCTAGAAAGATGAAAGCAACACAGAAGTCTCTTTGAAGATACAGTATATCTGCACAAAAGATGAATGCTTCCTCCCTTTACGCTGCTTCCTAAGATGTGGTTTCATCTTCAACTTAAACCCATCTGAACCCACACTCATGTCTGTATGCTCCTGCCCTTTTCTGTGTCACCACCAGCAATCACTGGTACGTGGCAAGTCAGCCCAACTTGCTGATACAGCTGAAAGTTAATTTGTTTTCTTCCTCTATGGTTGCCTGCATGGCCACACAACTGCTAGCACCAACCAGGGAAGGCAGTGCACAATCATTTCTGTGGATAAGACGAAAAGATTGGATTGCCCTTTTCAGCAGCAGCTACAGCCTCTTAGGGTGATTTATGACAGTAAACCGGGGAAAGTAAGATCATAGAATAAACACAGTTTTCCAATCTTTCTTAATGCTCTGAATTATGAGAAACCTGAAACACCCAGCTAGAAGAGCTGCAATCAAGTACACCACAAGCTACCTAGCATCAGGAGGCAGTCTTCCAAGACTCAGTGCATTCACAAACTTTCTGTGCAAAAACTATGAATATATGCTGTCTTTCACTCTTTGGAGTTAATTAAGCAAAAGATGTAACAGGACATGAATCATGACATAATAATTTATGAATAGGGTGTTGTAAAACATGAAGCCGAATACAGAATATTGGTGCAATTAGGCAAAGTTAGTAACACACTATCCTAGCACAGCCTCTTCAGTGAAATTGGAAAAGGACACCATAAGAAAGAAAAATAAAGAAAAAAAAAACCCCCAACTATTAGGCAGTCTGCCTAAATGGGCTGTGCTAGGTTATCAGAATTGCTGACAGCTGATGCTGTGCACCAACACTGGGTATCTCCCCTGTGTAGTAACCAATGAGCTTGTGGCCGCTTGCCATATGGTATGATCTCTTCAGGTCTTACACACTAAAATGGAGCAATTTGAGTAAGTTTTGAATTATTTAACAGCAATTCATGACTTTACTCAGGAAAAAAGTCTGAAGACAATGTCACCGGCACAACCCAGGTTGGATTCTTGACGCTATATGTGTACCTACAAACATGCCAAAAAAATACAGCAATAACATGAAGTGTACCAAAACAACCGCCCCACTTCCCACTCCCCAACAATGCAGTTAAGACCAGAAGAAGCTAAGCAGAAAAGTTAAATACAGCTATGGAAAAGGATAGATGAAAACTGTTCCTGGCCTGAGCTGAGGGGTACAGAATGACTTTTGAATTTCTCCTTCAACTGTGACTTACCTATGACGAAGGTGACCAGACTGAAGGGATGAATTACACCCAAAACTTAAAAGCAGCTGATGCTGTTTCAGCCATTGGTCAGCCAAATCCTTCCGGTGGTTCAGAATACACTGTCAAACCCACCCTGCAATTACCCAGGGAGGCCAAATACCACTAAGGGGCATCTGCATTCCCCCAACTTGGCCTTCTGGGTTTGAGGGATGGCCTCTCACCCCACTGGCACCACCACCATTGCCCTTGAGGAGAAGGCTGTCCCATTCCCACCTCAGGAGTATCTGCTGTGTTATTCTCCACTGTAAAAACATGTACTTCTCTTCCTCACATTAAAAACTGCATTTGCCGCCCTGGCATGTGCATTACATTCACGCTGCCCCTCTGGTGCCATATGGCCCTTCAGCGGGGCTCCCCCAAACGAGGAGTTTGTGTTTTGCAAGATTCAGGCCCAGTTTCTTTTCCACCACCGTCTGATGGCTGCCTCCCCCCGTCCCCACACACAGACACAACTGAATAAAATCCTGCCCGCCCACCCGCTCTTCCTCCCTGCCTTTCACCTCCACCAGCTTTCCCTCCTCTGGAAAAAAAAACAAAGCCAACCAACCGCACCTCAAGCAAAAACGAAACGCATTTGAGCCCCGGCCTGCAGCCCCGTGGCCCATCGCTCCCTCAGGTCAGCGGCCCACAGACATGTCTGCCCTCTGGGCGCCAGAGGATGGCGCTCTCCCCCGCCCCCCTGTTACTGACCCAGCAGGCCGCGTGGGGAAGCGCCGCGTGCCACAGCGGCCAGCTGGGCGCGGAGCCAGGCGGGCTGTGCCGGCAGCTGGGGAGCTGCGGGGGCGGGAGGGAAGCAATTTAACTCCCTTTCCTAAACTTTCGTTATCTACACACTGGATCTACACGGCCCGCTTTGCCCTTGCTGCGGCCTTAAACTCCATCGTGATATGGTCACTGCCACAGAGCCTCCCTGCCGCGAATACCTCCGAAGATGAGGAGTTACTCGCTCGGAAGTTTCCAGGCTCGGCTCTGCTCAGGCAGGGCCTGGGCGGCAGCGCGCCAGAAGCGGCCCCAGCAGGCCGGGGACAAGACTGCTGGGGGTTCGGCTCCTCATGGCCCCGCCCCAGCGGCTCGGGGCCTTGACAGGCCCCCTCTTCAAGCTGTGGCTTCTCCTCATCATTTCAGGCATTTCCAACGGAAAGACCCACAAAGACGTGGCTGCTTACAGTTTGACCTTGGCCAGTCTGTGTCGCTCTGCCTTAGGGCTAGAGAACAGTCCTTGACTCTGGGTTTTGTCGTCCAGCAACAGACCCAAGGGAAAAGGGCGCAAGGAACCGCTCATGGTTCTGGCCGTGAGCCGGAACAGACCCGTCAATAAGGCAAGTACCATCTAAAAACAGACCTAGAAATGGGATTGCACCCGGGTCGATACCCAGAACCCTATCAACGGCTGTTCTTGTCCGTGCCCAAGGGCCGCGAGGGGAACAGACTCCCTCGCTCAGGGAAGGTGTCTGAACACATCACCGGTGGGCCAGGCAGCGGACAGGCGAGGGGCTGCTGCTGCTCGCTGTAACCACACCACTGGAAAGTACATGGAACAGTCCCTCTTTGGCCTAGAAACAAAGGGGGCATAGACTGAATATGAATGCATTTTATAAGCATTAAAACAAGCAAGAGCTTTTAGTTTTTATGGAGCAACATTTTGCTATATGACATGGAGACAAAGTAAAGTTTCACCAGAGATGGAGCTCTGTAAATTTATGGGGTGGTGCAGAGATAGCTGGAGGCTTTACCTAGTGACCTGCCACACTTCAATGATTTTTTTGGTGTCATCGAGCGAAAGAAACAAAATAGAAAATGTATAACTAAGCAGAAACTTTAAGACAGAAAAGACAGATGTACTTTTTAATCCCCAAAGAGTTGAAAAACAGTCTCTTATTTAAGAGGAAGTAAGGATAATGATGGCTTTTGTTTGGTTTTGCATTTCCCGATCCATTTTAGATAATGGCTGTATCTGACTGGAAATAAATCATAACACGAGAGTGCTAATACAGAAGGAGAGGGAGCAAGCAGGACCTTTCAGAGGTGAGCTTCGCTTGTAGCTGCTGTGGAGAAGCGTACGATCACAAGCCCACCTCGGTCTCCTCGTGCCTCCCACTGTGGCAGGCAGGAATGAGTGCTCGCCAGCGAGCTCGCAGCCAACTTGTCCGCAGGGATTCACAGCGCATTGCTCCCTGAGCCCTCCCTCATTGCCTGTGCCGAGCCAAACCTCATCTGGCCACGAATATTTTCTATTTGCACTGCTAACAAAGCATCGGGTAACCCTGCCAAGGTGCTAAAACATGTAACTTTCCTTCCCGAACAGATACGTGTGAGGCTGCCAGGTTATAAGTACAAACATCTCAGTTGGTCATAGCATCCTACAAGTAAACTCACGGAGTGTCTTGATACAGTGTCATTACTATAAATGCATTAGCATGATAGGATCAGCCTCTATAGGAACAAGAAACCGATGCTTAATGGAAGCTACCCCAGCAGTGCTTTGTAACCTCAAGTACCTCATTATCATGTTCCCCAGCCATCCTTTTTTACATCTTTCAAAGTACTGTTAGGGCACCAAAGGTTGGTACACCTTTAGAAAAACTATTTTCACCTATTAATTCCTTGGAAATAGTGAATGCGTATGAACACCTCTAAATACAGGATTGGCCAAGGTACAGGTACAAAAAGTCTCTGGCAAAAGTAGAAAGCCAATTTGCCTCACTGTGTTTTTAGCGAGCCATTATGTTTTCTATATGACATGCACTGCAGGAACTTCTTTTCAGTTCAGCACTCTGTCTTTTGAGGCAACCATTTGTAAAGCATTAACTCTTTACAATCATCCTGCCAGCCTGAAACACCTTTTACAATAAGATGTGAGAAAGATGGGACAAAATTAAGAGTACTAATATTAGCTGTCTGGTGTAGTCCTTGTAAATATATTCACAAAATATAGTCAAAAGGAAGTGAATTGGCAATACCTAAATGCTTTAATCAGAAAACATGCGCATGAACACAAATAAATCAATGCAATTGACAACTGGAGAGTGCATAATAATAGCAAGATCATGACTGAAATTAAATTTGTAAAAAACAAACTGCTAAGAAAACAAAATTTTAAATTTGCCATTTAGCCTTGAAGAAACTGCTCAATATTTTTCTGAGATTGCCATAATGACTGCATGAAATCATTGGGTCAGCAGGAGACTTCATTGTACTTTTAGGTTACTTCTACAAAACAAAACTCCTCTTCCCCCACCTCCCCCCACTACCTTCTCTCTTTTGGTTCCCTTCCTCAACTACACACTTTGTTTGACAGTCTTCTCCACCTCTCCCTCACATACTTCTTTTGAACTTCATTTTAAGCTGCAAAAGAGAAAGCACTATTTTTACTTTGGTGGATAATTTGACCTAGTACCTGATGCTTTATTTTAGAAAATGACAGCACCCTCAGCAAAGTGCACGTTGAGTGGATAAGCATTAGCTGCTGCCAACTCGAGGTTATCCACGGGCGATCATTACTGAGAAGTATTTCCAGTGGAATTTGGTGCTCTTTGAAGTTTCCTTGGCAATTTGGTTGCACCTATCAAATCATGGTTTATCAAATTTACAGACTACAAAAGGACTGATGGGGTGATAGATAACGAGGGAGAACAGGGCAGTTGTACAGAAAAATTGGGATCACTTGAAAAATTAGACCCATTCAAACACGATGCTGATAAAAAAGCCAAAGTTCGGCATCAAAGAACAAGCCATCAGGTTTTAATTATGAGGAGAGACCATTTCAGGAAGTAGGAGCTAAAAAACATGAGGGTCACAATAGATATGCAGCTAATATGTAAGTTTTCAAAGCAATTCCATGGTGAACGAAACAAAGAGGGAAAGTGAAGGGAAGAAAGGATAATGTGTTCCTCATATCAATAATGAAGTGTGGGACAGGGCCAAAGACAGAATTATTTACCAGGCTGCAGACCATCAGCTGACAAAACCAGTTTTAAGAGAAGGTAAAATCTGGCACATAGAGAGATGCGTCCTTTATCAAAAGTTAGAAAAGTTTCCTTGCAATTTAACTGTATGGTTAAATCATCAAAAGATGATCAAGTTGTGGCTCATTTATAACAGGTATGTATCAGCCTGGTAAGACAATACCGAGTGTTACGCTGTTCTTCTATTTCGTACAAAAAGAACCAGCAGTGGCTAGCAGCTCAAGGTAGATAATTTTAGGTGGGGGAAAAAACCCAACTTAATTCTCAACATTAATTATTGTTGTTATGCACAACTGGAATGAGCTATAATAAGAAATGATGAATGAGAAACACGTTTATTGTCTTCTAGCTAAGCATCATAGTCCAATAGAAGGGTTTTGACTTGTTGAAGTGAGATGTTATGACCTTCTTTATAAAACTATTAGATTAAATGAGCTAACAGTTTCTTCTAAACTTAAAAATCTGAAAACATCTGATTTCTTTCCCCTTTCTATTCCCATGTGGGTGCTATGGAAAAAACCTGTTCTCAATAAAATCTTCCTTCATCATTTTCCCTCCCTTCACCAGCAAGGGCAAGCAGCATAGCTTGCCAAAGAAACAAATTTTCTTTGTATTGCTTAATGTATATTGCAGATAACGATGTTCTGGGACCTCCTTGCTCTGCTTGTGCTGCAGAGACAGAGCAAACATCTGGCACAGGGACCTTGGGAGAGCTACAGGTGGCCAAAAGCAGCATCGCTTGCCTAGAATTTCTTGTTAGGAACCACTGACAGCTGAAAATGTGCTTTCAGTTTGACAGAGGAACTCAGAGACGTGTGCTGGAGCTGTGTTTCCCATGCATTGCTTAGCAATTGAGAGTGAAATTCAGCTTTTCATCCAACTTAGCTTGCCAAGACATGTAGGTTTTGTGATTTGAAGAACCCACCTCTGTAATTTATAAACACTGGTTTATTTGCATTCTCCTTACCATTCCACACCTCTTCTGCTAATAGAGGGAGCAGCACTTCCAGATAACCCTGGAGGCATCAGTTTTGTACTGCTTCCTTGCAGAAAAGGATTAGGGCAAAGGAGTTTCTCCAGAACAAAACAAATCATTGTGAAATAACTTATAAATTCCAGGAACTGACAGCATAAAAGAGGAACACAGAGGGCATACTTCTGCACCAGTAGACACAGTTTCTGACTAAAAGCTAAAATGTTGGATAAAGTGAAAAAAAAAAATGCTGCTATTTGAAATAAAAGCTTTGATATGCAAACGTCAGGGCATCCTAAACACTCCAGCATAAACTAATTAAAAAAACCCCTATTCATAGTTGATGGTAGGAAGAAAAGTAAGGCCTGGAAATACACCTAAGTTTTCACTTATTTTGTCTGTCTCTATACTACTTTTGTGCTATCCAAAGTGAGGAGTAACTTTTTAGTAACCCTTGCTAAACTCATGGAAAGTATTTCCAATTTCAGTATTGCATGTTCTAATGAGCAACCATAAATCCACATGTTTTCTTCTTTTTACCCCGTTATAGAAATTCATAGCAAACTCCTACCATGTTTTTCCATGACAGCAGAGTATATGTAGGCCTAGGAGAACATGCAGAAGGGAGCTCTGTGCAAACAGCAGAGAATTTAAATTCTCAGAACTCATTCACCTGTGTTTTCATTAAACAGAAAGATCATGAAAAGGAAAGATCTTGATTACATAGATGACATCTGCATTTTTTAGTTATCTTCTATGTAGAAGTGATGGTGTGAACGTAGGCATGATTACTGCAGCATATAACCAGGAGCGAATTTACAGACAAAGATAGTATCTTTAATGAGACTAATGTTATACTCCAAAAACCAGACCAGCTTTCAAGAACATGCAGGCTGAAGCTTTGATCCTCAAAGCAAAATATGACTTGAAACTAGTGATACAAGTTTAACTTACAGAAGTTAATCAATTACATCAAAGAAGTTTGTACCTGCAACTATGGAGGGGGAAGAATATAAAAAAAAGAAGAAACTCAGTAAGTCATTAGTTCCTCTTCGAAAGGGGAATGGCAGGTTCATCAGAAAACAGAAAAACTGCTGGTGGTTCAGGAATGTGAAAAATTATAATAGGGCGCAGAACCAATATATTCATTGACTCTCAAACTTCTGCATAGCAGAATCAAGTTTAAACAGTTCTTAATCTGAATTTCACTTTGAAAATTGCCATTTGTATTTCAGTGGAAAAGAATCATTTCTGTGCCTGAAAGTGTCTCCTCTTTTGAATTTCAATCAGTTGGTCTCACAAAAGACATAATTTGTCCCTGTGGATTCCTTAATTATAGCAAAAACCACAAAAACATAGAGGTTCAGTAAGGAAACTCACAAAAGAAAGAAGACTATTTTTATATTTCTACAAGTAAATTCCAAAACCAGAAAGCAAACAAATTAAGGCTTTAAAGCCTTAACTAAAAATCAAAGCAATAAAGAGAGAGCATGATTTAATGTGTCCTTCCTTTTTGCAAGTCAAAAAGTTCCCTGATCCAAAAGGCTAGTATTTCAAAATCATTAGGAGCATCTCCTTACGCTCAATGAGATGCACATGTCTAGAAGATAAATGTTTAGGAGATCTTTCTGGAGAGATAAAGTTTAAAAACAAACAACAAAAAAAAAATCACTCATTTTGGCTTTCAATGCAGAAGACACAACATCCTAGGAGACTCTTCCTATCACTGCTGTCCATTTATCACCTGTTATTTGACAACTAAAAACATTTGTTCCCACTTCTGCAGGGATTAGAATACTGGGTAATGCAAAAAAGTCAGGCTCTCCCAATCTCTATTTTCCAGCTCAGATTCAGCAGGAAGCTGGAGGTCATGGATCTCAGAGAGGGGGGAAGTTCCTGAATCACAACTACAGATTTATTTATTTTATTTTTATGTCAGAGTGATCATTGATAGTAAAGTTCTGTATAACATTCCTTAGTGGGGGAGAGTTAAAGATGTGAGAGGAACTGAAGTGTGGAGTTTTAAATCTCATTAAAAAGCACCTCTATTATTCAAATTTGTATTTATTCCAATCTTCTGCAATGCTCTTGTGACAGCTCAAAGAACTTTGATCTAAACCAAATTCTTACTTGAAATACTGCGGATCCTTCTGAAAAAGACAACTTAAACTAAGCTCACTGAAAGTTACGGCACCTACAGTGGTTTTCCCAGAGTGAGGTCCCAGTAGAAGAGCCAAGAGAAGTTGTGTGTAACAGGCAAACAAGATGCACAAGATGAAAGGCCTCTTAGCTGCAAACTAGCAGTGGTCCCCTGTGTATGTGTGTGGAATGAGGCCATTCAGGGGCACTGGACTTAACTGGACAGTTATTAAATGAAAACAAATGAGGTCAGTTCAACAGAAAGTCACTAACATGACACGTGTCTCAACATGCTTCTGAGTAGGCTCTTGGGGTCATGAACAGTTAGGTTCAGCAGTACAGATGCTCTCCCAAATGTGGATGGTGAGGAAAGGAATGAAATTACCAGGTAGAAAAATAAACAAAACCCCACACTTTCCTTCAGACATGGCATGGCACATGCTGCCACTGGAAAATATCAAACATCTTAGGAGAAATCGTATTTTCATGAAGTTTAGTTTGGGAAACACAGTCTTATTTCCCAAATACCAGCAAGGAAAAAAATGCAGCGAGATTAAAAACAATGAATAAACGAATTGGAAGTTTTTATTTTACTATCATGTTCTTAGGGACAAAGAAAAACTGGAAAAATTCCGAAGCCATGTTTCAGGGCTTATACCAGTCTTTATCACAGACTAGGAGGCAGCTGGTGGATTAAATTGCACCTATCTACAAGAGAGATTCAACTCTTTTACCTAAAGGGGACATAACTGGTTGTCACCAGACTTCCTGCATTAGACCCATGGAAACTAAACTGGGTTGTGGGCAACATTTGTTTCTTGCAGACAAAACCACTTACACTATGCTGCAAGTTTTCCGAAAGAGCCAAGTAGGATGTTGACCACAGTTCAGTACTGTTACCCATGAGTTAGCCAAGATTAGCAATGCTCCTACGTAACAGCTGCCATGGGAAGAGAAGTCCTTGTTCTGCTATGCCAGCCACAAATAAACCAACAAGTTCGTAGCTATTTAGTACCAGTGACTATGCAACTGGAGATGTTATCTGCTTTACAGCAGCACTGCAAAAGTAATTAGAGTATTAGATATAAAACAACAGTCTTACAAAGGCATTAGAACCTACACAGACACTAGCTATTAAAAATTGAAGGAAAATTACTGGTTTGGATGTACACAAAGAAATTATGGAAAAAAAAAAAACACCAAAAAACAAAATTAGCAAATCATCAAGGTAACAGAGTTTCTGGCAGAGCCCGGATTTCAACTTAGATCTTTTGGAGGCCAATTTAATACTCAAATTTAATACTCTTTCCTTTTTTAGAGGGCTTTTTCCAATGGAGGATTATTTATACAATTAGATAGTAGGACTTGGGAAACATTTTAATAGCAGCAGCACCTGATGCCAGGCTGTGTTTACCCAGGTAGCTTAATTTGTGGGGGAGTTTGGTTTTGGTTTGTTCCATCTCTAGAGAAGCCCTGATAGAATACTTAGCTCAGGAGGATGCATATCCTATTAACTCCCAAGGATAATATGCAGTTAAAATTTATCTGTTAATAATGTAAAACTCCAGTTCCCAAATAATGTCACAGGCATTTTTACTGTGCTTGAGAAGTCACTCCCAAATGTGTATATTGAAATTCTGGCCCCATGCCTTAGAGCTGTTCACATTTTGCTACATGAGAAGCAATGCACTTGCCAAACTGATCTTCTTAGTGAAGAGAAAAAAGGCTGAAGCATTTTGCCATTCAAAACACGCGTTAGTTTCCCAGGTATGTGTGCAGCAGTTACTTGTGTCTCTGTTAATAAAGTCTTAAGTGTAATATAAACATTTTATTCATTAAGAGACTGCATTTTCAACTGGAGCTTGCAATTTGAATAACCTTATTTAATCCCTTTTTCTTTAGAAAAAAATTATGAAGGAAACTGATCCAGGCACCACTGAACAGATGCTGACCTCAACTGAGTTCCTCTATAATGATGGATTATGACTGGTATTTGAAACTGTCAGTAGAATTCGTTGTACGTGAGGACTGTCAGAAACATCAGCTCATTTTTGTGTTCTGTTTGCTTTTCCTTAGAAGGCTGAAGACACCTGCCTTTTGTACTGTAACTTTCAAAAGCCAGAGAAACAATATATTTAAATCCAAGAACGCAGCTGCCTCAACTGTAAGTACCCCCTAATACGTTGAAGTTATTAAAAACATGAACTCTACTTTTATATCTACTGGCACATCTGGAGAGATGAGAGGCTATATAACTCACAAATTTCCACAGCTACACAAATGAAACTAGAAGTATCTCATCTTGAGACCTATTTTAAACAGGATTTTGAAAGACGCCTCCCAGTTGAAACGTCGACCCTTTTAAGCTCAACCATTTATGAACTGCTTTCAGATATGCCAGCACTGCTGCTTGGCACAGTAAACTACCCCGTACTGAGCTCTGTTCTGCCAGTTAGTGGGCTTTTATTTGGCTAATATTTAAGCTACTTTGGGTACCTCATATGTTACTGCAGTCATAGCAATAATGACAGAGCAGCTGTGCTCTTTGCCTAGAAGTGAATTCATTAAGGTCCAACGGGAGAATATCTGGAATAGGTTGCTACTTCATAGGACTGCAGAGCCCAGAGGCCTTCAGAGGCTTTTAAAGCACATGCAGTCAGTGGTAAAGCTTTGGGATGTTAAGGCTGTGCAACAAGAGTTTAGTGGGGAAAAACTATTGCTTAAACTTTAAACATCAACACTAAATACCTGGTGGTGATGGAAGCAAGAACCACTTTTCTTTTTTTTCTTCCCCCCTGAATTTACTTGTATTCTTATAGCGGGGGCTAAAAAAAGAAAAGAAGGTAAACCCTTAGGGAAATGCTATTCTAGAGCTCAGGTCCTTTGTTCTCTGCCCCCACCACAGTACATTCAAATTTGCTTCAATATACCCTTAGAAGGGTGTTCTGCTTTGTAGCAGAAGCTTCAAAACATTTTTCCTTTAGACAGCGCCTGCAGAATACACCAAGTTCTTCTCTGAAGGAACAGTTGCAACCTCAAGAAAAAATAAAAAGGGGGTGGGGGGAGTAGTCATTCAGGCTGATGTGTGTTGTGTATTTCTCATGGCTCTATGTCTACAGACAACATTTCCCAAGGAGGAAGGAGGTTTTTCGGTGTCTTTTTGAATCAAGCAAACAAAGGATTTCCACTTCATGATCACCAGACATTCTTCTGTGAGATAAACAGGAATGGCTAAAGATCCTACATTCCTTTAAGTATACAGAATAAAAACCACCGTGACATTTTAAAGGTTTATAAACTAAAAAGCTTTTGAAAATCATCAAGGAGCCAGAAAGTCTAGCTTCCCCTTACGAATATCGCTCTCAGCCTCAACTAGACGCATTTTTTTGTTCAACTTTCTCACAACATTTACCTAACTACACTTGCCAGCATGTTTTGCCAAAGTAGAAAACTGCTGCAGAAACCATCTGCTTGACATTGCTTACATATAATAAAGTATTGCTCAGTGTATTGGAAATGTTTGGAGATCTTTACATGGGAACCAAAAGCAGCAAGTGCTGACTCAGGCAGATCTCCCGCTGATGTCAGTGAGAATTGTACCTGAATGAGCACTGCTGGATCTGATACAAAGCTTGCTGCGTAGTGATTGCCGCTGACTGACGTGGGAACATATGGTTATAGTTTAACAATACCAACTGTAATGGAGATGAGAAGGAAATTTTATAGCATCTTTGGCTTGCTGCTCCTTTGTAACTATCAGAAACACTTGAATGACTCACATATCTGCTTCTGCAACAGTTTTTCCCAGCTTCAAGTGAACACTGAGAAACTTGCAAAGTTAGGTCCTACCTCAACAGGAACAGTTTGAGTCAATCTGTTGAGATAAAAACTTGAACGCCAGAAAGACTACATGTGAAGTCTAAAATAAGACTTCATAATTTCTCTACAGATTGTATTACATTACCTCTGGATAAGAACGCAAACACCTCAATACATTTGCCTTGGTCCAATCTGAAGCAGAAATAAAGCCTTCATAGCACTGACTTTGTCAGCCTAGTAGTAGGCACATGTGTGTGACAGCTGCTATACCAAAGGACAATGGCTTCTCAAATTTGACCCCGAATTTAGGTGTTATAAAAGTTATATATATTACAGCTTTAGTAAGTCTAAAAGCTAGGAGTGTCACTAAAGTTACAGCACTTGCAAATCATGATCACAAAATCAGCACCTCTAGGTGGATAAATTGAGCCCCCTCCCTCACAAGAGTTGCAGAAGGAAGAACAAGGGCAATACCGACAAAGTAATAAAGAGAAGCTATGATGCATGTATCTACAAGTCTTAACCACAGTTTTAACAGAAGGGATTCTGCACCTTCAGTTCTTCCTAGGAAGGGGTCATCTTAGAGATCCAAATCCCAAAGGGTAAGTGAAATACTTTCTATTACAACCCACTAACTAGCATGCACCCATCACAAAGGTTGCAATTTGGTTGCAGCTCCCAGGCACGTGCCTTTTTGCTTTAAATAGTACAATAAAGAGAAACACACGTGCCTTTAAAGAGTTTCTATCAGCCTTAGTTTAACCAGCCACGGGAACACTTACAGATGAAGTCTAGAAAAATTATAGTCCTTTTGCTCAGACACAGGGACACATAACCTGAAAACTATCACATCTACTCTCTACGTTTCTTTGTGTGATGAAAGCCAAAAGTGGCTGGAAATTAAAAATAGAGATGCAAAAGAGACCTTACTGCCAATCTCAAAGTAGTACAGCTTTGTAGTAAGTAATCATCCTCTCTGTGAGATACATCTGAGAGTGGACTTCTGGGCAGGTATCTTGCTGCATTTAGGCTTCCAGGGTAGAGACACTGACAAGCTTCAACTGCATGGGTTGAAGAATTATCATAACTCAGTGTTTGACCTCTTTTTTAGGCAAAAGCCAATGCATCGCCACTTTATACATTATTGCTCAATTCATTCCTGAAGCAGACAGTAAACAATGTTTGCATTCCAGTAAAGTGAGCTTCAGAATCAATGTGGGGAACATACTGCCCAGGCTGGGGTTCAGCAACAAAGAGGAGACTTTTCTTTGGTACATTTTGTGTACATTTGGTACTCTGATTACTTGCTTAGCCTCAATGCTTGACCCATTCTTACCCATGCAGATGAGCACTCCGGTTTCCCTATAAAACCTTCTTGTAAGAGAATCTATTTGCAAAGGGATGGTTAGCCAGAACACTGAAGTATTGTTAATATTTTCCATGGTAAAACCTCCTTACAGGAGGTCCGCGGACCAAGAAAACTGTATCAAAAAGACTGACCGCTAACAACAGGGCCCTATTCCCACGTGAAAGGGTGTATCTACCATCCACAGCATCACAACACGCAATTATGGAACAGTAAAAGAATAAAGCTACCATTCCTGTAAAACTAGCACTCCTGGAAGACAGCTAAGTGAGAGAAAAAATGTTTGAAAGTTAAAATAAGGACATTTGTTTTAAAGGAATCATCACAGAAGGGGCACTAACTGAAATTCCAATTCAACTATGAAATAACTGGGTTTATTAACATAAAGAGGCACCATTAATTGTCTCATGGTATCAGTTCCCACTCTACTGTCACATTAAAAAGCTGTCAACCTGGGTCAAGTGAAAGACTGTGGACGTTGTCTACCTGGACTTTAGTAAAGCCTTTGACAGCGTCTCCCACAGCATTCTCCTGGAGAAACTGGCGGCTCGAGGCTTAGACGGGTTTACTCTTCGCTGGGTGAGGAACTGGCTGGATGGCCGAGCCCAGAGAGTTGTGGTGAATGGCGTTAAATCCAGCTGGCGGCCGGTCACGAGTGGTGTTCCCCAGGGCTCGGTTCTGGGACCAGTCTTGTTCAATATCTTTATAGATGATCTGGATGAGGGAATCGAGTGCTCCCTCAGTAAGTTTGCAGATGACACCAAGCTGAGTGGGAGTGTTGATCTGCTGGAGGGTAGGAGGGCTCTGCAGAGGGATCTGGACAGGCTGGATCGATGGGCAGAGGCCAACTGTATGAGGTTTAATAAGGCCAAGTGCCGGGTCCTGCACTTTGGCCACAACAACCCCATGCAATGCTACAGGCTTGGGGAGGAGTGGCTGGAGAGCAGCCCGGCGGAAAGGGACCTGGGGGTGCTGGTTGACAGCCGGCTGAACATGAGCCGGCAGTGTGCCCAGGTGGCCAAGAAGGCCAACAGCGTCCTGGCCTGTATCAGGAATAGTGTGGCCAGCAGGAGCAGGGAAGTGATTGTGCCCCTGTACTCGGCACTGGTGAGGCCGCACCTTGAATACTGTGTTCAGTTTTGGGCCCCTCACTACAAGAAGGATGTTGAGGTGCTGGAGCGTGTCCAGAGAAGGGCAACGAAGCTGGTGAGGGGTCTGGAGCACAAGTCTTATGAGGAGTGGCTGAGGGAACTGGGGTTGTTTAGTCTGAAGAAGAGGAGGCTGAGGGGAGACCTTATCGCTCTCTCCAACTACCTGAAAGGGGGTTGTGGCGACGAGGATGTTGGTCTCTTCTCCCAAGTAACCAGTGATAGGACAAGAGGAAATGGCCTCAAGTTGCGCCAGGGGAGGTTTAGATTGGATATTAGGAAAAATTTCTTCACTGAGAGGGTGGTCAGGCATTGGAACAGGCTGCCCAGGGAGGTGGTGGAGTCGCCATCCCTGGAAGTGTTCAAAAAACGTGTGGATGTGGCGCTTCAGGACATGGTTTAGGGGACATGGTGGTTCTGGATTAATGGTTGGACTTGATGATCTTAAAGGTCCTTTCCAACCTAGTGATTCTGTGTGATTCTGTGTGTGAACAGAGAAGACAACACTTAACAGTTGTGTCACTGGAGTTATCCAAAGGAACATGAAGTGTAGTTACACACAGTAAAACACGAATTTTAGGAAATGTGTACCTAAAATGGATTTCAGTAGTGGAAAAATAAAGTCTACCAGGATTACTATGCCATTCCTGAACAGCTGCTTACCTTACTTAAGGAAAGATCACTTGACACAGCTATATTTTTCCTTTTGAATGAGTTATTATACTTTTGTATCTCCCTCTTCCTATCTACCTGTTGAGACAAAAGGTTTCAATTAAACAAAGCAAGTGGAAAAAGAAAGAAATACAGACCACAGCTGTAATTTCTTCCCCTGTGCAAGAGGAAGGTAAGGAATACAATATGTACCTCTTGCCTTCAGCAAAAGCAAGTCCAAAATTAAGTTGATGCTGAAGCAAGCATCAGTTTACACAGTTAAGCCCAGACAAGCAAACACTTGTTATTTAAGTTTTGACATCCCTGTGTTACTTTGCCCTTGTTGCTTCCGCTCTTGCTCATGTTGCTCTATCTCGTGTACCTCAAGTTTCTCTTTTCCAACTGAAATGAATTTTGTTTCTTGGGGTGATGGAGAGAAGGGCAACCATCTACGGGTGGTTTTGCCTGTATCATCAGTACACAGCGGTCAAACGTCAACCTACCCCAAAATCTCGGCGTCTCAAAGTGCATCTTCACACAAAACGGAGGTTTTGTTTAGAGCAGTTGGGCCAGAATTGTGTTAAAAGCAAGAATACAGCTATATTCAGCATGGGTGGGATAAATCAGGAACAGGACATGACACTGCCTGTGATGCCTCTCGTGCATGAACCCGAAGCAGCAATTCCAAATAACTGCTGAACTGAAACATTTGCAAAGCTGCAGGAAGAACTGAACTTAAACTCTGTACACAGTGCGATGTCATTTAACACCTCATCAAAGGAGAAATGAGCTTTATTTTGGACAGTAGACTTTATTAGAAATTTTCTCCTCATTCATCAGTAAATTCACATTAAAATATGCTGAAGGCAGCTCAGTCTAAACATTTGACATCCTGCCATAACAACAACTTCCAGTTTAAAAACTAGATATAACTGATCAGGCAGATAACTTGAAACATGTAAGAAATGCAAATAGAAAGCAGCATCTTAAAAAACGGGGTGAGCCTGAAAAATTAATACATTTCAGGTGGGGTTGGGAAAAAAAATGAAATCAATCACCCCAAGATGGGAAACAGTTAAATGAGAACTCCACAGACTCTAAACAGATAAATAAACATTATAACCACACATACATTAAAAAGAGAACCAAGTACTTAGAGTTCATACCACATAAAAATTATAAATTTGTTCAAATAAAAAAGTGACAAGCTTTCTAAAATACGAATATTCTAATTCTTGGGATAGTGAACACTTTATAAACCGCAGAACTTTGGAGGGACTAGATTTGGTCTTGAAAACAATGGACTACTACTTACTGTTACCACGTCCAAAAATTGATCTTTCTGACACATAAACCCTTATTTTTCCTCTCGTGTTTTTACATCACATATTCTTCTTCTAGCCAGTAATCTGCTTTTTTTAAATGTTAGAACTTTTAGATATTACAGGCCTGATGATGTTGAGTGCTGAACACTCAAAGCTCTCAACAACTCTGGATACCAAAGGCAAGGTTTAAATATTTGTCAACAGTTACTGTCAAGATCGTTCCTTTGCTATTTATTTTTATCTATTGGGGTGAGGTGTAGGAGAGAGAAAGAAAAAAAAAAAAATCACATTATTAAAGAATGTTCTGTCCTGCATGACAGTAGATCTTGCAGGTCAGATTTTCTATTGGCATTTACCAGAGGCAACAAAGGTAAACCAATATATGAGAGATGAGAATAATGGCCTTCAGGACTGTAAACACAACAGGCAACAGATAATACACAAATCTCGATCAAATCAATGTTTTCACATTCTTTAGTAGTCCCCCACAGTGATCTGCTTTCACTGGTTCAGAAAAAAAATATATTAAAAATTAAATAACACTTAAGTGTCCATCACGAAGATTTATGTTTTGCTGTAAACAATTTTCTGCCATTTGCATTGATGTAATCCAATGTGAGGCCAGAGGGTTCTACACGTCTTATTGGTACTGTAAATAATTTTTCAGAGACAGAGGCAAAGGTAGAATTTCTATGTCATGCAGGCGGTCTCTGCCAAGAGCAAAACGAATTGATCTTCGGCACAAGTCCATTAAAGGCAGGGGTTCCGCTGAAATAGAAGAAGAAAAATAATAAAGAGTTAATTTTGCAGCATCTCCATTTACAGACAATGTTTTGTTTATTAACATAGATTGTGTATTGTATTAAACAGGCATAAAGATTGTTATGGTGTTGTGAAAAGCTTGACAACCATGAGGCAATTAAAATAATCAACAGAAGCAAAACCAGAATTCTATGCATTTCACCCCTAAGAAGTGATTACAAAGTTTCAGACTGAGCTTCCTTATCTATAAGGCTTAAAATAATAATCCAAAACCACACTTCAGGCTTACCAAGTTGCAGCATAAGAAGTTACTACATTTCCAGATTTTTAACAAGACAAAGAGCTTCTACTCTGTTTATAACACAACATTTGTCATGTTGTGTTAATGTGAACTACACTGGCAACTCCTGACCTTTACATACCAGTTCCTTCTGCGTCTTAGGAACTGGAACTGGTACTTAAGGGTAACCAAACTTCTCAGCAAATGCTGCTTTTCCTTCAACACTCTCTTAGATTTTCTTTCTAGGAAGCTCACTGGAAGCAAAAACCTAAACAAAACACTCTCAAAAATCTAGAGGAAACTTACCCTTTTCCTCCATGAATAAATCAGGGGTGGAGGATTCAGCTGACTAGAAGGCACAAGTGTGCATTCTCATACATATATACACAAACATCCCCAAAATATACAAACATCTGTAGATGCTCCTAGTTTAAGTGAATCAAGTATCTGTCAGAAATGCCTGGCTGATAGCACTTAAGATTGGCGACCCAAACAGAGTGATCTGCAGCATCTCAAACCACCTCACCCCTATATCCCATCCTGGCCTGCAAGACTCACGTAGAATTGCAGGAACATCATAGTGTTTCTACCCAACAGTAGCATGAACAACCTCTGGGATTGCAGGGTTCGCAGTGGAAATCTTTTTGCAGCAGGAACTGGAATAAAGCTGGAAGGTCTTTAACCAGTTACAGCTATCTTCAAGAACAACTTCAATCAGATGGATTTGGTTGGACATGTTGGTTTAAAAGGGTAAGAGCTGAAAAGACTACAGGAAACTGGTCCTCTTTATGTCATAAAACAGCAGTAGCCTTTAAAACCTTACTAGTACTTTTAAATGGAGAAAAAAAAAGTCATGTGCCTATATTATAGTGATAACCTTTTATAAATTGACAGATTACTTACAAGTGCTCAGTATTGTACAGCACTCAGAGGTATTATCAGGAGTTCTTTTATGTGCCAATATGTAGATTTATACAAACTACATTAACCTACCAATCCTTTAGCTGATATTATTTTAAAACCTACTTGAAAAAAAACCATTACCAAGCACAAAACACCCTATTTAAAGATTGGTTTTATATGCTGTAATTGTCTGCTCTGGTGACACACCACTGCCTTAATAGATTTTCCATCAGTTATCCCAGCATCACATTTGATTTGTATAGTCCACAGTTCACTATGGTGTTTCCCAAAAGTGTCTAGGGAAAAAGCTTAGAAAGCATTCTGTTGTATGCTGAAAGACTAAAAAATCTTAACTTAACTTTATAACCACTTCAGTGACTCAGGTATGGAGTCTACTTCTCCCTAAAAATCCACTTCAACTGTAATTTTGGCTATTAAAAGATTTAAAAATAAGCATCCTCACATTCCAGTAATAAAGGAACATTTTCTATACACCAGTGATCTTAGTTTTTATTTTTACATGCCAGAATAAGGAACACTAAATCTTAAGGGATGAAGCTGTAAAATTCATTAACTAGGATTAATAAGTAGGAGCAAAAATAGCTCATGAGTTCCAAGACACAGAATACAACACATCTCACAAGTCTTACACCAGGAACAACAATTTTCTGAGTATCTTCCCAGAATCCCTGCGGTCCCATTATAAGAAGATGTAAAATAAAGACTATGACTGTTTCGAGCCATTAACTGACCATGTGGTCTCTTTTTTTTCCTAGACAAAGGAATATATAAAACATAACCATCTGTGCAGCCAGGCACACAGTTAATCCTAAACTTCAAAATACAATTTAAGGGAAGTTTAAAATATTTTTCAAGCTTGAAATAGTAAATGAACGTCTCCTGTCTCACTTCTACAGGGAATTTTTGAAATGCTGAAGAAAATGCCCCCAAGTGTTTGCAACAGCTGCTAAATTACATATACTGAATGTGTTTTTGCAACTTGAAAATTTAACTATACTCTTTTTATTCTCCTTTCTATCTAACAGCAGTTCAAGCCTACAACAATATTAGAACAGGTTTGTCCTCCAATACTAAATAAAAGTTATGTTTTCTAGGGTGCTGGCTGTAAGAACTTGATGAAAAACTGTAATAATAGCATTTTAAGTAAAAACTTCTTGCAGCTGAGAAAAGTCCTAAATGATCAAAAATTAAATTCAGGAAAAGAAATCTCTTTAGGTTTCAAAATAGTTTATGGGATAATTTTAAACAGTTTTACATTTAAAGACCAACAATCTTTGGACAGCCTAACTCAACAGAACTATTATTAAACATTTGGTGTGTACCTTAATGCAAGCACTGTCCTGTCCACCACATCTCCTATTTTTACTACGTATTTTCCAAAGGAGGATCATTTGGAATAAAGTTTGGGTTTTAAGAAGCACAAGTTAGCTTCTGAAAACTGGGGAGCTATTTGTATTAATACGTGGAAGAGGCAGAAGACAGCTTGCATAACGCCGCCGCAGACCTTTGATCCCGTGCTGCACGGCAGCCGGGGGTGCTTCTCGGCTCTGGCATCTGGGTCACCCCTCGGCAGCACCCTGCCCTGAAGCCGAGGGGACAGGCTCAGCCGCGCACCCCTCCCCGGCACGCCAGGCCCCGGGCTGGCTGGGTGCCACCACGTGCCCCAGCAGCTCCCCGCTTCGGGAACTAGCGGAGCAAAGGCACGCCGGAGTGTCACGGCTCGGCAGTCCGGGCACCCGCGAGCGGTAATTTCAGAGATGCTTTAACGTTCATCAGGTGCCAATATCTCGCATTCAGGCTGGGTGCCAAGCCCGGCTCTGCCGTGCCCCCACCGTGGCTGGGAGGCGTTTCCTGCGCTGGTGTGCGGGGAGAGGGAATGGGGATGGCGTTAGCACAGCACGGCGTGCCGGCGAGGACACGGACCGCTGCAAAGAGGTTGCTCATGGTCTGCTGTAACGGCTGAACCGCCTCTTTCACACACACACCCCAAAACTACTTCAGGCTTTGACAGAAATTCAGTCAGAAATAAAAATGTCGCAAGTAACTCAGGCCTTCCAGAAAGGGAAGCTTGACCATCCCAAGTATATGTTGCTGCACACCTCACCTAACAGCCGCACAGGCTGGATTTACCCAAACACTCAACAGCAGATTCTAACCTTCAAAACAGTATTTCCAAGGTGCCGTTTCCATTTGACACTAAAAGGATTACTGAGATGATACAAATAATGCTGAGAAGAGAATATTCTGATAATGCAAGAGATGGAGAGAAGAATATTCTGAAGCCACATGGACATCTGTAAATTTGGCTGCTGTCAAAGTCTTTCTTTCACGACAGTAAGTATTTACCTTTGAAAAACCTTTACATCCAGGGATATTAACTAACTGATGACCCTAGCAACAGCAGAAGATGATAAATCAGAATATCACACTGTTTAGTATAGCTAATATACATTATTTTTCATCCTTTCTTTAAACAAGTGTGGTATTTTTAGAATAACCCACGACGGAATGCAACTGGAGCATTCAACCCCCCAGAAGAACATGAACCAGCCGTTTTGCTGAAGTTTGGTGAACTTCTGTAATGCTCCTGCCATTAGAAAAAGGAGGAACGAATTGCTGAGCTGGAATGCAAAATTCTAAAGAAAACATGATTCACAAGAATGGCTCTTTGTATTAAATTCCCAACCAGGCTAAGAAATTCAAAGCAAGATACTGCAGGGCAAGGGAGCAAAGCTTTGCACAGGAAACCCAGCGCTTCCCCTCAGGCTCCAGCAGAACTTGCCCAGAAAAGCGGAGCTACAGCTCGTTTGGTAACACGGGCACTGAGCCTTGGGCCAACTCCCATCACGCTCCTGAACGTACGTTACGGAATCGTCTTCTCATTTAAAGTTTACTATGAAACCTCTTCACCCAGAGGTAGCTCCTCATAGCTGCCACGTTACAGAAAACTATTTTTCAAGAGGAAAATAAACCCCAACGAACAGAACTGTACCTGCAGCAGACCCACCACAGGTCACAGCACAGGACGGTCCATCGCAAACCTTCCTTGCCCCACGCTGTGGTTACGCACATGCCTCGGCCTGAAAACCTGGGAGCTGGGGGTAGGGCCAGCAACAAGCTGCTCTGCATCACGTGGTGTACAAAATAGTTTAAATAGCTATTTAATATAACAGCTAACAGCTTAAACATGGCTATTCAATAAATTAAAAGTAGCTATTTAGCTATTAATAACACAAAATAGCTGTGTTTATCTATATAGATATATTCCTTCTAATGTTATCACTGACGGTTTAAGGACAAAGGCAAAAAAATGTTTGTAACTACAAACAACTATGTGCCTGTGAGCATCTCTCCAACAAATATGCATCTGCGATAGCAATTTGCACATCATTACCAGCCAGAAGTTCATTTCTGTAGTTACTTAACAATCTGGCATTCCAACAAGACTGCCTCATCTTTGTAAACAGGCTTTTATAGTTGAGATACTGAAGTCATTTAGCATCCAATAACAGTAAATGTTATTAACTGCAATGTTACATAAGGCTCATACAAAAGAGCAGCTTTTAGCACACAGCAATTATTTGCCAAATGACAATATTCATTTTTTAAAGAAATTTTTAAAGCTCTAACAGCACGTAAAGTTCATGGCTTTCATTAATCTATGAAGAACGTATTTTTATCTCATTTTACAAAATATCAGAGTTGTCTGGGCAAAAAAAACCACTATCAAAGCAAAATTAAAGCCGTTTGAAAAACAAAAGAAGTTTTTGTGAGAATCATCGTCACAAAAAATTAAGAATTCTTTTTAGTTATTTCATCGTTCTACCTAAGATACCAAATTGTCTTATATTTTTGGCCTTAAACTATGAAAAAAGCACTTAAATTCAGTGATTCACATTACTGTTTCCAACTGCTGTAAGGCAACTTTAAAGTCTGAAATGAAATGAAAAAAAAAAAAAATACAGTGTTATGAGACAGAGATGCAATTGCACGTGATTAAATAAGGGGATGACATCTCCCTAGTCCTAACTTTGCTGTGCTACCACCAGTGCCATGAGGGAAGAGCCAGCTCACCGTGGAGCCAACGGCGGCATAGCCTTTCTTGTCCCAGAACACCCATCACCTGGCAGAGGAGCAAGGTGAGGCCGCACCACCCCAAGAACAGGAAAGCAAGCAACCTCTTGCAAAAGTAATACATGCCTGGTGCACAAAGAGGAGTCTCGGACACTAAAAAATGCATGATGCCTCTGGTCGTATCCTCACCGGGCATAAGGTTTTCTATACGTGTTATGTACTTGGTGGCTAGTGCCTGGCTCCCCTTCCTGCTCTCTCCTCGTTGCCACCAGCAAATTAGTGTCACTGAAGTTCCTGTCATGTGCTGCTTCTCACCGCTCAATGTTAATCTCACACTTTGCCAAGATCAACGATCATCATCATCTCTAGAGGGATGATGGCCCCAAAAGATTAACCTTTTGTCATGGAAAGGAAATCCAATGCGGACACGAGATGACGTTCTTAGACTGTCCCTGTTCTGGTGGGCCTCCCATAAACCAGGTGGGAAGGGTGGCTTGTCACCACTCTGCCACCTCATGCCTGCCTGTTCCGATGGACAATCCTCTGTCCCCCATCAGGGCACCCGAGTGCCCACCATACTCCGGACTACAGCACTTACTCTTTTTTTTTTCCCCCATTCCTTTTCACTGAATTTTTCCCCTTCCCTCAGATATTGCAACACCTGCTAAGGGGGAACACAGCCTCAGTGTTTCCATTAGGGCAATTTAGGGCATTTAGAAATTTGTAACTACCATTTAATTATCACATACAATAAACGTACAAATATATGCAAGCCAGGACTTTTCCTACCAACCTTTCTGCCAAAGCTTAATTATTGTTTTAATTTTACACAGCATAGGACAAATTCTTTCCTGCACATAATATGGTACATAAATACACCCCCTGTGACATATTTATGGCTTCCCTGATGCAACTGATGGAAAATTTGAGTCATGTTACTTAAATGGCACAATCTAGAAAAAGGAAATTGCAAATTATATATATAAGAACACAGGCTATGACCAGTCATAAAAAATGCTAATAAATCTCCTAACAGCAATGAAAATTCAGTCAAAGGATAACGGGATAAAAGAATTCGCTTATCTGTTTTTCCCACAGATGTCTTTAAGCTCTGCAGCCTAACCCAGCAAACCGTACAAAGGAAGCACCTTAGAACATCACATTTCAATTAGAGCTCAGGTGATCCAGAGGAATCACCACCCCCAAGAATTCTGCAATTCAAAAGGGAACACCGTGATTTTTCAAAAGACCATTGCCATTTTTCTTGAACTCTCATGCTTATCTACCTGAGAGCACCGTGCTCTGGCAGACTACTACCCAACTTGGGCTGGCTTTGCAGCAGTCGCATGCTACAAAGCTCCGAGCTCCCCGTAGCAGCTGATGCCGTTACCGCAGGCAGAGCACACGCACACCCTCCGTCAGCCCCTCCGACATCGCCCTTCCACCCATGCAGCTTGTTCATATACAGCTGGAAGCTATCACACTCACTTCTTCAAAAGCATAACGGGTGGCAGATGGTGAGGTTTTTTGTTATCAGTCAAGGCTGATAAACAGCCCCCGTCTCCAGCAGTTGTCTACTAGGACAAATAAAGCTTTCTGTAGTTCCACATCGGCACCTTGCTTTTAGCAGGCAGGGTGGGGAAATAAAAACACGAAAATACCACAAGCAACCCCTGTATCTGAGCTAAGCCACATCCCCCAAAAAATCGGTACTTGAAATTAAATACATTAAAGGACAAAAGGAAGGCAAGAAAGCCTGACTAGAGGGAAGGAATCAAGGGTAAACCTCCCTCCTCCTCCGCATGTCTTGTGCTGGGCAGGGGGACTTGTAGGCAGTAGTTTTACAGCTACCTTTGGCTTTTGAGTGTTCAATGCAGTTAAGCACAGTTTAAAACTTCAATCAGGCATCATTTAGCAGAATTAAGCTGGAAAAGCAGCAATGAACAAGCAGATATTCTGCAGCATCATTTGTTTTCACTTAATGCTCTCCAGCTGTGCCTTCTTGAGAAGAAAAGAGTTGAAAAGCAGAACAGAATGAAAACAAACCAAAACCAATCTCAAAAGCCAGCGGCCTCCTGTTAGGGGTTCGATAAAGAATCTGTTATTTGAGCACAGGCACGTATCTCCTTGCAATTTCTTTTTTGCATTTCAGTGTTTGCAATCTCCTATGAAGAGGACACAAGACTTGGACAACTGGCCCTGAGCCAGAAGCGCCAGACCACATGCCTAAATCCAACAAATTCAAGGCAGGCTTAAAATTTATTCTTAAGGATTTCAATTTAGAAGACTTAAGCACATGCCTGAACACTTTTTTTGAATCATACTGGCTAAAGGAGTATTTTTCCTTGAGAAGTAATTTGGCTGTGTACATCTGTAGGAAGGCTGTATGTATAGTCATATACACAGAGATCTGTAGAAACCCTCTTTGAGAGGCTCAGTGTGCTCTACAGTTCTCACCCTCTAGGTGGGTTTATGATCCACCTAAAAAGGGCTCTAGATCAAGCACATTTAATACGCACAACAGGAGCAATACCAAGTCTGGCTCAGGCCAAGTCTACAAGCAAAATTCACTGTGGAAACTTCGTGAAAACCTTCATTTTCTTAATTACAACAGCTAATTTAAATGCACATATGCCTTATAATAATTCAATTTCCAGTAACACATCATCATCATCATCTCAGGTATGATTCATATTTGAAAACATTTTAACATGCTCTTTCTCCAATCTACAGATTATTAAATTGTATTGCTCTACCTACTTCAGAAGCTGAAAAACAGAGCAGGATAATAATTAATTTTACCAGCAAACAAGTGGCTTTTTTAAAAAGGAGCAAAGCCCTGTAATAAGCTGGTTTTGTTACAGCTTTATAGATTTGCATGCTGCCAGAGCGCACGAGAACAGCAGCCACTTCCCTTCTGAAAGGGGAAGTGCACATACGATTTCATTCCCTGTCTGTGTCGGGAAAATGCAAATAGGAAGGATGAGCTGGAAAGATTCGCCTTCTGCCCTTGATTTGTTTGTTCTCCTCCTCCCCTCAAGTATTTCCACAAAACAACTCTTTGCCTTGTTCTTGAGCGCAGCATGAAGGTAAATTGAGACAGTTACTTCAGTGGTGACCGGAGTGTTCTGTAGCAGAAGACATCTAACATAAATACACACTCTTTAAAACCAAAAAAATTAACATTAGAGATGAGCCTAAGCTACAACCATTGGCTCCTTAGCTCCTCCCAGCTCAAACTTCCCCAAGTTTGTTGGGAATGAGGATTTGGCTTTGATTAATCTCTAATGTATACTTTATAGCTTTTACTTCTAGAAACGCATTTATCACCATTAAATTCAGCTTGTGTGCCAGGCCATAAAGAGGGAAGTTAAAATATATCAAGGTGAGAGAAGATTAAAGCTTGGATGAGAATTTCACTGAGTAAATGCATTGGAGTTCAAAGACAATGTTTTTCAGAGGTTATGGACAGATTTATAGGCAAAATAACGACAGAGAAAGTTGAAGGGAAGTTTAGGTTTCAAGGACAAGCCACTGCAGACTGCTATTGCAACCGGAGTTCACACTCTGCAAACAATACGCGACATGGTGACTGAAATACACTGAGCGTTTTACCTCTTCATGAAACGTGCTTCATAAACAAGCATATAAAATACCCATGCACAGGTACGCGCTTATAACAACCTTTATGGCTGTGAACAAGTCTTTACTGTTGGAGGTGGGTGGGTTGTGTCAGAAAGTTTTTAGGTGAATCTTGTCCCTTCCCTCCCTTTAATTCAGTGGCACATTTCTGTCTTAGTATTATAGCAGGAAATGACATTTCTTGGTGGGAAACCTAAACATACATACTAAAAAATTCTAATATTCAAAACTGTAATTTTTCACAGTTGTTCTTAAGCACATTCTGTGTTTTGGGTTACACTAATCAAGTACACTTGTCCTGAGAGAGAGCGTGTATGAATGAGAGAGGTGCATACAAAAAGACAAAACATTGGAACTCTGTGCTGAACCCACCTGGTTGCCCGACTGCCCCTTCTGCCCTTCTCTCACTGGCCTGTTTTATCTACCTGTTGTATTTTGTACCACATACTCATTGTGTGGGACAAAGTACACCTTGGCATCTCTCATTTTACAGTGCCCAGCATGCTGGAGCCTCACAACACTTTCTAAATACTACCGTACTAAATAACACATGCTCATTCAAGATTTCCATTGCTTACAACTCATATGTTCTCAGCTGGAATCTATCACAGTAGTTTTCTGTATGGTGTTTAGTATTATACTAAATAATAACATCATTTGCTCTAGTTAGCAATTAAATTGATTCAAAGCATCTTCTGCATCGCATTGCACACCACTGCCGCTTTCTTCAAAGCTTCCCCATATTGACCGGGGGTAGAACTGATGACTCCCCTACTTAAATTTATACAAATTGTGCTGAGCTGTTTAAGACAATAAATATTTGACTACATTCCTCACATCACTGTCACACAACATTTTCTCAACTGCTTCAATTTAAATTACCTGGAGATGCCAACGTATGCAAATTTCCTCAAACCAAGTGAAAAAAATGGCAGCAGCATGTCATTTAAATCTTAATGCAACTCTATACAAGCTAACGATCTCTAGGGGAGATCTGCAAACAACAGACCCGTCTCATCATTTTGTTACTCCAGTTTTGGTATTAACAGAATTACACTGGAGTAAATCTGGAGCAATGACGTTGCAATTAGGCTCAATATAATGAATTTGATCTCATTAATTTCGTACCATTTGTATTTTTGATTTCTTGAAAGTTATTTTTTCTTAAGTACCATAATCTTTATCAGCAGAAAATGGGCACTAGAGACCATCTGAATTATTTTCATACTGAATCTAGAATTTGTCATCATTCCTTGTATGTAAACACAGCTGATATTCTCTGAAGATATTTCTTAAAGTGTTCATTTTGACCACAAATGCACTCTCATATCACAGGTAGAGCACACAAGGCTGCCTTTACTCACCATTGCTCAGCTCTCCTCATCACAAGCTCCTGTTAGCATCTTTCAATCTTGGCAAAGCTCATCTGAAATCTCACACAGCTGTGCCACTGCCTACAACCGGCTCTCCTGGCAGGTTGTCTTACAAATGGTCTGGTCATTTTGTAAGAAAGAGTGTGGAAAGATAATTTCCACATTATGCATTCCTACAGCCACTGTACATCATGTCTTATCATACCCCAAGCCTCTGAAGCACCAGCATAAAACCAAGTGATAGGAAGGGAGAGCTGAGGGGTAGGTGGGCTGGGGAGAGTGGTTTGCCACTAAAGTGACTTTTTCTGTTCCTGGGACGTTGGGGGGGATCTAATATGATGAAAAACATTAAATCTCAAAAAGAAAAAAAAGAAAATCTGGAATTTCACATGGGATTACTAGAATCTGATTTTGATTGAACATTGAATTTCTTCACCGCTAGGGCAGCATCACCAGCCAAAACTTTCCCGTACTTGGTCCTATTGGATAGACGGACAGCAGGAGTCCTCTCCAAGCTGTCTTCTCTCGCCTGAATGGCTGAAAGGGGAGGTGGCCGTTGAGGTGGAACCTGCTGCCATTCTCCATCCATCCATCACCCTACTCCTCACAATACTGCTTAATATATTTGGAGAACTAGGCCTGCAGCAGCATACCAGTCATGGCTTCCTCCCTGTCCTCCTCCAGCTCGCCAGATCCAGCTAACACATTGTCTTTGGACCTCTCGAACTACAGGTGACGACTCTTCACCCGATGGCATTCGCTTGCTGTTCAATGAATTCAGACAAAGGGGAGGACAGCAAGAAATGACATGGGGGGCTTTTACCCCAGTCCTCTCCTCCTCACCCACCTCCGAGCTTCACACTTGCTCCTTCCGTCCTCGCACTTCCTGTTACCCGCCTTATGACCACTATCTGCACAGGACGTCACTGATGTCAAACAAGATGAGGAGAAAACCAAGTGTGGCTGAACCACCGAGCAGTGTGGCTGCGCTCTGGAAGGAACTATAAGACACCACCAAGGGTCTAAGTTTATTGCTTCTTACTGATTCATTATCAAATACACTTTGCCCATAAACAGCCCTTTCTAGCTCCGGCCACCCGGCTAATGCAGTTGCATAGGTGTAAAATAAAGCAGCTTTTCTGCAGGCCAAATGATATTATGAACAAAGATTTATCTAGATTTTCAGATCCCAAAGTCAACGCATAAGGCTGGCAATTAAAAAAAATGCATCTGGGACCAACAAAGCAAAGCTGAGCAATTCACGCACCTCCTTGATGTAGTGACACACCTTATTTCTGTAGGAAAGGGAATCCTATCAACCCAATAATAGAGCTGATTTCAAATAAAAAACTAAAATGAAAGAAATTCAGTATGTACTAAAATCCTTATAACAATTTTTACATGTTTGTGCTTTCAGGTTCTTGAAGAGATTCAGGTAGCAGCTTGAGGCACTCAGCTCACTACTATATATGTGTGTGTACATATATACACACATATACATATAAACCAAATACACACACATGCACAAGAACATAAAAAAGTACAAATACAAGGGAAACATCTGAACCACGCTCTCCCTCCTTCCTACACACATACTTTACTTATTTTAGTGCCAGTAACACACCATGGAGTTCGGTGACACAAAATAGTTATTACTCTTTGATTTTAGATTTCAACAAACGGAAAGCGACGAAAGAGATGAAGCCATGACCTAGAATTAATATTATTCAACTTAGATTAAGAACAATGCTGTGATTAATAGCACAGAAAAAAATTATTTCTAGAATTCTACAATTTAGGCAGATGTACAAAAACTTCTTAGTAAAAAATATAAACTAATTTTAGCATGGTTTAGGATACATTTTCTTATCTGGGCATTGTTAAATATGCAGGTTAAGGTTTTCGATAAGTGGATTTATGCAAGCCCATGCTTGGATACCACAATAAATGCCTTGATTCATTACAGCGTCAAGCAGGCAGCAGAGCTTAGTGAAGACAATAAGGTCATTTCCAGCCCCAAAAAAAGGGAGGGCGTTTTTTCTCAACTTTTTCTTTGATACTTTATTTACAGTTTGGGATATGACAATTTCAAAATGATGTATTAAGTTCTTTAATTGGAAGAATTGGTGGCAGGGGGTTGGTTTGTTGGGTTTTTTGTTAGGTTGGGTTTTTTTTAAGTTTGTGGAATATCAGTTTGATGCTAAGTTCCCATTATGTTTTAGTAAATCTGAATAAACTCCTTTACAATCAGCCTCGTATTTTGAACGCTAACTTTATCTTTTTAATATGATTACAAAAAGAAAAAAAAAAAGAAAAAAGAGAGAAAAATGTCAATCCCATTTTATGCTTGTGTGGCATGTATAAACATATATATATAAAAAAACACTTTTATTTACATCTATATATATACACACACATATAAAACTTCGCTATGACTTTTCTTTGCAACCAAATCTTCTAGCCTATTAAACCATTTAAGTCTGACTTATTTTCTCCTCAGCTATCTCCTTCCCTTTCTTTTGTGCTCCTACTCTCCAAGCAGTGTCACTCAGTGAACTGGGGTTTAAAAATGAAAAGTCCTTCTACCTGTAGGTCTTTGAACATCGGGCACAGTATATTTTGCTTTTTTTAATCTAAAATCTAGGTGATATTGGTGCCACAGATGAAGTGCTAAATTATCAAAACAAATTCTTTAACTCAGTACTTAATCCAAAGTACAACCCCCAAAATATTAGAAGCACATTCAGAATTACACACAGCACAAAAGAATGCTTCCCACCAAATTCCTTCTGCTCCCTGTCGACTCGGCCTCTGTCACTCCAGCAGCATTGTCAGCAAAGCCAAAGGGAATTTTGCCAGGGTAAATACTGCTAAATGGGGGTCCCCCATCCATAGATATTTTGCTTTTCCCCTGTTGCCAAGTCATTTCTCATGTCAATCTGCCTGTAGGATGAAATGGATTTTTTTTTTTCCAAGTACTCATAGTTGTGAGATAAACACTGACCCCTTGGGCATAAGAATATGCCCGTGCCATTTTGATGTCTTGGATATTTCTTAATTAAGTTAATCACGTAAACAACGCCTGAGTAAAAAGCTACACACAGCTTTCCAAAATCATCCTTTGTAGGGCTGGGAACAGCCACCCAGACCAGACTCCCTAGGAAGTGTTCAATTTAACCCATCTCTAAACCCATCCCATTAGTTAGCGGTTTACTTTGGTTATGCTTTTACTCCCCTGTCCAGGGGGAGAGATCAAGACATTGTGCTTGTTTTAGATCTCAGTGAACCGTACATAGGATCAAAACCCCCAAACCCAAAGAACCCTGCAGCCAAGCACTACGGGCAAGAAAACAAAAGTTTAGAGTAACCTGGCCCACTCATGTATCCCATTTCCCAAAGTGCTGATACTTGTTTTGCATCTACTTCTTGTTCTTTCAAAAAATCATAAAAACTTCTTCAAGAAGCAGGGTTAATAAATCAAGGAAGATGCTTCCCTTTCGACGCTGAGGACAGAAGACAGAGAAGACCCAGGGCATCGCAGCAACGAGAAACGGCCTGAGTTCACCCTGGCAAGCATCTCCCAGCTCAAGAGACAAGGAGGAGAGAGGGGCAGTGACCACTCGGAGTACTTCCCCAGCAGCTCAGAAGTACAGCTCTTGAGCGCGCTGCTCTCTTGGTACCTCCATGCTGCTAGCGACGGAGCGGAGACCTGGAGCCCGCCGTCACCTGCACCTCCTGGTTTCCTTTGCAGCCGTTCCCCCGACTGCAGGCAGGGAGGGAGGCAGGGCACGCTCCCTCCTGCCGGCCCTCTGACCACGAAGACTGGGAGAGCAGGAGACCAAGGAAAACTAATGGAATACTAACTGACAAAGGCAAAGGTAACCTGGGAGTGGTTAGCACTACACCAAAACCAGTGGAAAAATGTCAATGAACAAAGGAAAAAGAAAAATAACAGCTTCTTTCCTTTCTGTGTTAGTGTATTGTTTTCAATACAAACCTTACACTTTACATCGTTCCTGCTATTAATGACATATTTGTATGTCAACATCATGCATCGCTTATTCTGAAAGAAATCTTTTTATAATACATACTTTAACCTTATTTACCGATGCAAAATCAGAACTCTGGGTTTGTATATTCAGGATCCTGGTACCAACTGAAATACGCATTTCGCTGTCTCCAAGGTTAACTTTCCAGCTTAGTAAAAAAGGGCAGTATTTATCTACGATTTCCTTTGTTGATACACCTTCCAAAGACAAAAGTAGGGCTATATATTATTCATCACTGCCTTTCCTTTGTTAGCCAACATCAATTAAAACTGACCTTGCAGGACATTCCTTCTTCCCTTTAAAACAGCAAAACCAGATGACAATTCTTCAGAAGTTCTGGACCTCTCTCCCATACAGCATTGCACAAGAATGAGCAAAAGCAAACTTCATAGAAAGCAACGTGTATCGTTGCTTCAAGATCTCACAGAAGAGCAGGAGTCACCCTGCAGCAAAAGCAGACCGCAGCTCTTCTGTGCAGACTTCCAGCACGGACTAGGACTCAGCACACTGTGGTTGTAACCTTACAGCACAATGTGAAGACATTCCCAATAAAAAAGTTCCATCTACTTGTTTCTTAGATGTATCACATTTTTTTAGAAGCCAATTGTGCATAATGGCTTCTCATTTCATCAAATTCATGCTTGGGATGATCCACATGGATTTAGCAATTACCATTGACAGAAAAGGTCACAAAATTTTGCCTGTTCCAAAACCGCCTGTTCCTGTGCTGTGCTCAGGAGTCACAGCAGGGCTGAATCCTTGCTCTGAAATACGTAAAGCTCAATTAATTTTATGTGCATTTTTCCTTATGGGCTTTAGCAAACTTTGATGAAAGATTCAGCTTGGTCCATGCAAACATGGATATCTCCAAAAAATGTATTTCCTTTGAGGCTATTTAGAATATCTGAATGAAATATCCCTTACTTTTGGGAAGTGCTTTATGAAGACAACCTGATTACAGAATTTTGTTAATTGAAAACCGTTTTGAAGGAGTCCTGAAATGAGAACGTGTTCCCAAATAATAATGCATGGAGTGAAAAACCCCCACAAATCTAGAAAGTTCAAAAGGTTGAGATGCCCTTTAATCACGAAACGAGAAGATAGAACAGACCAAAGGTGTCTTCATATACAATTCCCACCCTCTGGCAACTACCATATCTCTTTTAAAGGCCTGCTCTTGAAGTTTTGTCTCTGCAAATTCTGTTCCTAAAAGCTATTTACCTAACTTTTCAAAGTATTTTGTTGCTTCACCAGAGGGGAAAAGAGGGACTGTAGGGGATTTATCAGTAGTAACAAAACATTTAGAGAAAAGGACTTTAGAGCAAGCCTACATGCATTTCTATTTTCCCTGAGTTCTCAACGCCTAGCGACCCCTCGGGTGCTGACTGATCTCACACTTCTGCTTTTCAGTGCTGTTCTTTGAAATAGCTACTGCCTGTCTTGCTCCTGAAAACCCATTTCAAAGTTCTGGTTTTCTGCATTTGTTTTCCGTTGCTTATCCTGGCCAAAGCTGAGCATCAGAGAAAGGGAGGGCAAACATCACCACGTAGAAAGTCCTTAGAGAGCAATGCCAAATTTCTTTTTGCTTGAAAGGTAGCCACACTGACACCTGCCACCTTTTTCGGCTTTCCTATTTTTCCAAACACGCCTCTTGTGCAACATACATTAAGTATACAGTAATTACAATGAGGGCCACAAATATGCTGCTACTATACAGCTAAACCCATTGCCATGCCAATTAAACACATCCATAATAAATTTACAGTCCATCACTGAAAACTTGAGTATTGATGTCCACTCCAATTATATTTGCATGCATAAAGTAATCTAGAGCCTACAAAGCAGAGAAGTTGAAGGAATGACATGGAATACAAGCTGCACTCCACAGACAGTGCATGCCTTAGTCCTGCAGAGCCTCAGTAAAGCTCTACCTACCACAGCATTAAAGCAGGTCTTCGTGAAGCTCTGTTCAAAAGAAGGTAAAACAAAGAACTGTTATCAGAAATTCAAATAACAATGATTCCCCCAAGCGCCATAAACAGTTCGGGATGCTGGAAATTCAGTATTTTTTGAAAACGTAACAACTGTGATGCCCCCTCTGTATCTATCATTTGCTAAAATTTTAAGTACCACTCCAAAAACGTGAAGTTCATCTGATAAGAGCAAAACGGCATTGTTCATGCACTGTCTTATGCAAGTCTTCAACCTTGGCTTTCAGAAACAGGAACATCCAGTTGCACCTATGTGACTCCATTGTCTCCAACAGAAAAAGGCTATTAATTATTGCTCATCTACGAGCCTTCTGCAGTGCAGGGAGCCCCGGTGGGTCAGTGGTGCCAGCCACCTGTGTCAGAGCGCTGTGGCTCCAATCCCAAAAGCACCAGCCAACCTGAGCAGGTTAAGTAGTGCGCGCTACATTTTTCACCAGGATGTGGTCTGCGACGTAAATGAGGTTGCTTTCCAAACTTGCCCTCAGAAAGCACTCAGGAACCCAGGTCAGCCATTTCCTCCTTGAATTCTCTTATTCCCAGGAGGGAAGAGAAAAAAGTAAGCTCCCCCCAGCAGAAAGCATGTGCCAAGAAATTTTAAGTGTTCCCATCCAAATTCTCCTCCCTTTTCTTAAGCTTTCAATTTCTTGCTGTATTATAAATCACTCTGGGGAAATACCATGGACTCTGAACGTTTAAGTTATGTTCCTAAGTGATAAACCATCAAGTTCTTCAAAATAAAATAGCCTCTTCAAAATAAAATAGTGTGCTCTATCAGCAGAAGCAAATAATTCATGTAGAAAAAGCAATGTATAATGTGTTATATGGATTAAGGGCCATAGTAACAGGAAGTTAAACCAGCCCTTATTATGGAAAACTGCTCTATCTGAAACAGAACAAACATCAAAAGGTTCGAACAAAGCTTTGGGGAGAGCATCAAATGCATCTTAGTAGCAAAGATAGCTCACTTGGCTCCAAAATGGCTTGTCAAATAACAGCAAAACATTTTTTTCATTTCAAATATAAGAGCATCTGGCCTGTGGTGAGACAACAGGCAGTACCTTCCAAAATGCTGGAGCTCCGGTACAAGACAGCAGACACACCTTCTCCTTCCTCCACAGGAGCTTCTCCCATATACATCCTCCAGTTTTGGCCTGTGAGTATTCATTCTTTTGTTAACAATCTCCTAATCAAATCTCTTGTTTCAGGAAAGTCACTGTAGGCTAAGAATAATGCATTAAAATGCTTTCAAAGTATTTCTAGAAAGAAGTAAAAAGGAAGGAATAGCTTGAGTACAGCTGAGACTGCGCATCACTACCGGAAGCTTCCGCGTAAGTTGAGCGTTTTGACAGGACACCAACCTGGGAGCACAGCTCCAAAACCAGCAGAGACGCAAAGAAACAGAAGTACCAGCCAGCGGTAGATGCTTTCACCTGGCATTAACTGATGGACTGGTTTTCTTTACCACTAAAGGATGATTTACACATCCGAGGGGCATTGCAGTTTCCTCTAAGTGGTGACAAAAATTGGGAAAATAACACGAAAGGCATGGGACAGGGAATGCCACGTTCGCTCAGGTCCAGCGATAGTTTTATTCGCACTTCAGCAAATTCTCAGGTATCTTAACTTCAGATGTTAGATGTATAATGAAATAGCACTGAGAAGTTATTGCTCACAGCTGTAGGGAGAACAAAATACAGTGTCATCAACTTAAAACTATACACCTAAGTAATAAACCCCAACGAGGTTGAGAGAAACTCTCATCTTGCATCACTGGGGCACAGATCATGGGCATCTGGTGTAAATGCACATGTCAGGGTTGGTTAGCCAGGGCCTACAAAGCACTACAAAATTCATTATTTCAACACTGTAAAAAGAACCACAGTATTTTTGGGGAATCTGGAGGCTTTGTGAATACCAACCCACCACACACATGAAAACATGGCAGTCACAGAGGGCTTACTCCTAGCTCTGACACATTTCCTACATGATGTTGGCCAAACCACTTAGGTTAGTGTAACAGATCAGCTCCGCTGCACATATGTAGGGAGAGGAGCCGTGTTCATCACGCTGCGCAGCAACATCAAGCCGTTTCTGAACTGACATGCGTTGCACTTAGACCTGACACGTCCCTACGGGGCCTTCTGCTTTGGAATTTAGAGGAGCACTACACCGCTTTGCTGCGTCCTAAATGTTCTCTCACAGAACACTTTCAAATGTGAGCTTCTGTCTATGCCCTCTGTTTCAACCGCTGAAGCAGCAAAGAGCCAGCTCAAGAGGCTGAGCTAGGTGCAATGTTTGTCTTGCCAAGGCTCACGTTTGGAATGTGCTGGACATGAGCTGTGGTAAAAGCTGGCAGACGACCCTCCCAAATATTGTGCATAATACGGGCCTGAACAGCTGAGAAATCCTCCTGCGTGAATGAAAGGCCACAAGTGCATATGGCCACAATAAACTCAACTGACATCAAGTGGGTCCAGAGCCTTGCCCAGAAGCAAACACCCTCACGGAACCATGCAAGGAGTTTGGCGGATCTTTCGGCCAACACGTGTGCCAGAGAAGCCACCCCACTGCGAAGGGAAATGGGCACTTGCCTTTAGCTTGGCAACCTGTTTGGTACAGGCAAGCCAACAGCCACGTGGCAAGGAGGCAAGCCCGCTCTGCCTCCCAGGGGCTCTGTGCAGCCCCTTCTGCTGATAATACAGCGAAGAGAAGGTCAGATGACAACATGAGAGGTGTACTAGTCTCCACACGCCTGATTTTGTTTTTCACACAAATTTTACTTCACAAAGCCACATTTTAATGAATGAAATCTTGTACTTCCAATTTTAGAGTGTTGTTGCTTCCCCCCCCCCCCCCAAAACCGCACACTGTGGTACAGCAACGTAGTATAACAGATTCTGGCAGGAGAAGAGCAGATCTCTGAGTGGACCTCTGTCCTGTTAGCAACATTTGGCAATGCATCGCCATTATCTGCCTTCCTCACTGGAGGGGGGGCGGAAAAAAGGCATTTCCTTTCCAAAGCATATATGTTAAAGACCAGTATCTAAAGACTTTTAGATTCTCTTACTGTATTACTGAGAAAGGAAAATAAAAAGCACGTCATTAAGAGGAGGTGACCTTTCTGCCAGACTGGCTTCCATTACAGCAGTTTTCACACAGTGAGGAAAACCTCTAAAGATAATAACAGAATGAGCACTTGCAGTGCCTCCTCCACAAAAGGAAGTTTGCTCAGTTAAAAACAATACTAAGGAAAGAAGTTCTGAAAATAAACCAGCTGTGCCACTCGGGAGAAATGGGGAGGAAGGCACTTAATACGTTAAATCGCATGCTTGTTTCTTTTTACACTAAAAATGAGTTATTGAGACCCAAATACTACTTTATTTTTCAAGAATACAGAGGAGATGCTACGATATCCAAGCTGGACAAGTGAACTGCATGTAACATCTGATCGCCTCTTGAAGAGCTACAGAGTTTACTCTGTTTATGCTGCGGACCCTTCATGGGGGTAACACACAAGACACGGCACTGGGACAGAAGTGACGTGCCCACAGGGAGCACGCTGTGGAACCACCTTGTTCTGCACAGAGGGAGGGAGCGAGGGCTTCGGGAACGTCCCAGGGCGTGAACCCCGGGAACACCCCGCTCCCCTCCTCCTGCCTGTCCTGCTGCAGAGCGGTGACAGAAAGCTGGGAACAGCAACTACACACACCACAGCCTGACTCGCTGCAAGTCTCTCTAATCTAAAATAAAGCTTCGTCTTCACTTACACTCAATCACTGTTTATAAGAGGCAAAACATGAAGACAGTATTCAACAAGCCGTAGCAACAACAGTCTAAATTATTTACCAACAGCGCTTCACTGCTCTGTCAGCATCTCTGCCTTTGAAGCACAACCACCAAATTTAAAAAAAAAAAAAAAAAAAAAAAAAAGAGAGAGAGAGACTGCCTTTGGAGCATTCTTCTGAAGTAGATTAAAAGAAAAAGGCCCACCTAAATAGCAGCCATATCTGCAAATAAACCCAGAGACGAGGTCACTCAGCTGCCAGCACTAAGAGCTAGCCTGAGTACTGCTGGCTAACTTAGAAGCAAAAACACCTGTCAAATTCATTTTTTGTATGATCAGTACTGTTCTCTTAGTTTGGTTTATCATGACAAGCTGTAAAGAATCACAGTGGCTGTTGATGCAGACAGGAATGACATCAGAGCGCTCTGGTTTGGATGTGCCCAGCCTAATTCCATTATTAAACCATTCAGTCTTGAGGAACGAAGCTAGACATCGCTCATTCCACTCAGTCAGACTTAAGTGCCCGAAAAAAACCTCTTCCTTCAGCAGCTTTAGGCATATTTGAGTAAAATTGACTGTGAAATATACTGAGAGCATAACAGATGGCTTGTTCTGAAAGCGGGCAGGAAAACACGTCAAGGGGATGGACACAGAAAGTATCTTTCAGCGGTGAATCATGGTGCGGGAGGCAAAGGCAAAGCTCAGCCATAGCCCTAGCTCCTTTCAGTTTGTAACAAGAAATAAACACAGCCTTCGCTTTCTCAGATTTGGTGTAAAATGAAATCCCTAATCCAGTTTCCCAGTGCAGAACCATTTAATTGTAGTAAATAGTATATGAATGGATTACATTAGTACATGTTCTAGCAGTCTCATGCAATAATTCAACATTTAAGCCTGATTTAAGATTGACTAAATTTAGCTTGGAAGGAGAGATTAAAAGAACTCACACCACAGAATTCGTTAAAATGAAAGCAGTAATGAGGAGATGATGGGACGGATAAAAATCAAATGTCACAATTCTCGGAACAAAGAGCAACTCCTTAGGAAATCATACAACTTTGGAAACAAAAGTGGTCTGAGTATCAGAAATGAGCTGTGAAATAACCTCTGGAGCCAGAGTATGGGAGTTTCATTATTCGATACTTACAGAATAGGAAGGGTGTGGGGGGGAAAGTTGCTAAAAAGGATTCAGCTGAGAACAACTAAAGTCTTCTGGCAGATGAACAGAAGCCATTAAAGGAAAAAAAAAAAGCTGGGTCACTTGAGTTTACTATCTTGCTAAGGTAAATAATGCAAAACAGACTATTTCATTAACTGATTGAGCCTTCTCTTAGAGCAGCCTAAGTTTCTTTCCCTTGTAACAAGTACTAGAAAGAGTAGCAAAAGGTCAGCCCTAACATCTATAATGAGATTGGGTAAACTGGAAAAGGGATAAGCAAAAATTCTGATTTTCTGTCCTCTTTTATTACTCAAACAGGCACCAGAAAATGAAACACCAAATATACAGCTATAATCTAAACAGAAATACCGCATGACCTACAGAAAAGTTACTCTGCATTTCTGCAGTAAACTTCAGGCTGGCTTCTGTTCAAAACCAGTTTAATTTAAATGGACTTTGAAGAGATCACTGATGAACAGTAGAACCTAACAAAACAGGCCTTTTTAATTCATTTATTTTTTTCTTTTAAATTTAATCCTGCTGTAAAATGTACCCGCTATTACCATGGGCCAATGCAAAACACGCCTTTAAAGCGGGTTTCATGCTGTGTTCATGGTGCTACAAACTGCAGCTGGCACAGCGCGGAAACGGCACTGCAGTGCCCGAGCGTGGGAAGGCCGCTACTGGGAGCCTTTTTGTCCTCCTGGAAGTCTTCTACGCGGCAAAAAAAAGAAAGAGGAAAAAGCTCCTGTCCTCTCTACACACACAGCGGCACGCGTGCTCAGTGGCTGAAGTGACTGGTAATGACAATGCCTCAGAAATGGCTTGATTTCAAGTTGATAATATGCTTATAACTATTAGCTTCTTCCATTATCAGATGGGCCGTATAATGTGAAAAATAAACTACAAAACACTTCCCAGGGTTGCTTAAATGACCGATTTGTAGCTGCTGGCATCTACCAAGTTGTGAATGATTATGGATGTAAAAGAGCAACTCTACTGGGGACGACAGTAATTAGTCTTTGCAAAATGCAGTGGAACATCATCAGGGAGAAGAACAAGAAACATAAGTAATTTATGCCCCACAGTTAAACAACTGTTAGCACTTGCAAAAATTTGAAGCAGACAAATACGGCACATAACATGCAGCACCTGTGGATTTATAATCTTGTCTAACAATACTACTTTTCTTCTACAGGAAAATATCAATTAGGTTAACCATAGCAAACACACAACTTTGTCAGCCTAAATTACTACTACTACCACCACCAAAAGTCTTTCTCCAATGTGTCTCCTATGCTACGAAATAATTTAAGTGACCTCCCGTCCTCATTCTATCCATGGCAATGCTTAATACAGCGAGCCACATATTCGCAGAATAAACCAGCTACAAACTATTAAATTAGCTGTCGCCACAATTTCTAGCCATTTACATGCTTTTAGAACGACAGTGACGAATATTACAAAGTGGTGGAATTATAGATCACATTTGGAAACATAACTATAATTGAAAGATATATATATATATATGCGCATGTATGTATGTATATGTATATATAGAAAAACATACAAACGCCTGGATGACTCTCAGCTTCCACAGGAGAAACAGATAATAAATATTTTGAAGCTCAACATGAATCGAGTCTGAGGAAGCATGACTGTTTCCAGCCTGAACAGCAATGGACTAAGGAATCCAACAGAGCAGTCCTATTGCAGCTGGTTATGGTATCTGCTTTCTGCAGGGCCTTCTGCCCGCACAGATCCCTGGTACCACACAGGCAAGCGCAACTGGGGCAGCACAGCACCCTCAATGCCAATTCATCCCATCCAGTGCTCTTAGTAAAAACCTGCGTGCACCCCTGATGTTACGTGGTCCTTCTGCATGGAGTAATGTCTATAAATACTTTTCAGCTTGAGAGCAAACTGTGGAAATGAGTGACTTGATCTTGGAGGTAATGGAAATGCAGCAGTGGAAGGGAAGGCAGCAGCAATGCAGGTAGAACAATTTCTTAGCAAGAAAACTCTTCAGACTGACTGGATGCAACAGACAGGGTCTGACTACACGGCGCAAACTCCTCAATTTTACTGCCTAAGCTTCTGTTGTCAAGATGTGATCAAGCCAAAACTAGACTGTTGCATGCCAGCAGAGAATTCAGCCCTCCACCTCCAGCCTGCCAGTAACAGCAATGATGACAAATTCATGCAATATAGTATGTAACGAATACAAACCAAGATCCAGCATTGAGCTGTTAGCATGTTACGCCAATAAATCTCACCTATTGTCAGCTATTTTAGGACTGTATGTAAGTATCACCAGATACCATAAACGAATTTTTAATGTTCCCGATTCTCCAGTCCAGCTACAGCTTGTCATGAATCAAAAGTTATTTTGTTAGGGTTCAGTTATGCTTTACGAGGGTCAGCAAATCAAGTTAACTAGCTGAAAAATTGTTGAATGTAGTGCCTTGAGAAAAAGCACAAGGTGTCACGACCTGGTTCTACCTCCTGCTATCCAGATAGGCTTAGGCTCACTCAGCTATCATCACACACTTCATAGCCTGCCAACCAAAGTATTTCCTTTTAAAATAAACACTTAAATTACAGATTATAAAGAGCAGTCTGTTTTAGCAGTGCACTGTCAAACCCTGCCATTCTCAAGTTCTGCCTTACCTACTCAACGTTGAGAGAATATGTTGCTAAAATTAACTGAGCATGCCAAAAATCTCTCTGCAGCTGTGCTGGGTAAAGCAGAGAACAGATTTAAGCCTTAAGACATTCGAAAGGGTATTCCGTCCGGATAAACAAAGACAGAAAGGCAAGTCTCTTTTCCCTAGCCATCCTAGGAAGGGTGCATCAGTGTTTCAACACAATCTTCTGACCTTCAGAAATGTTATCAAACACACAAAATGCAAATACTGCGAATGGCAACCCTGCCCGTGCCTCTGTGCCACGCTAACTGGCAGGGTCAGGCCTGGGTGGGAGCACACCTGGAACCAGCTGCAGATCTTTTCCAACATGTTGCCTGCCCCAAAGTGTGCTTCCAGCTTCCAGGCTCTGCCCTGCCTACCGCGCCAGGTGCTCCCCTCCCTGTACAGCAACGCCTGGAGGGTTTCACTGAGATTTACTAAAGCTCTACAGACAATTATCCGAATATTGGTACACCAATGATGTCCATGGCACAAAAGGCATGTTTACTAAGTCTAGAGAGACAGATCTCTGCTAAGAATTTGAACGCTAGAGCTGCTTTATCCATATAATGTAATTGTCTCCTAAATTCACCAGCATTTGTAGACTTGCAGCTAATTCATTCTCCTCAAACAGGATGGCAGCTAAGTAATAATAGGGGGAGCAAAAACCCTTAAAGGCCAAGAGAATTAACTGTATCTTACTATGGCTAGCAAGGCCACGCACTATTCATGCATGGAAGACAGGAGTACAGTCATCAGCTTAGAGGGCTATAGGAAACTCTGAATCTGAAGCACTCGTAATTTGTAGCCATTAAAAAAGCTAGCTGCATTATTTTATCTGAAAGCAAATGATAGTTAACTGCTTCATTTCTTACAGAGCCACACGTAGGCAAAGGGATTGCTTCGAGTTCCTGCAGACACTGCTGGTGCTCCTGTTGCAGAGCTAACACAAGAACCTGACTATTCTCCCCTGGATGCAGCAAGGGATATTCCTAAAGGCAAGAAAAAATGCTTGTGTTACTAGAAGATGTCAGAGCATGTGGTCCTAATGAGCCCATCACCATTTCACACCAGCCAATACACAATCTTTTAGATTAATAAAACCACGGAAAATAGCTACTTTGTACTAAAAGTAGCCCTTTTCACTTAAACTGTTTACATCCATTATGAAGTACAGTCCAAACTAATACCGCATATTTGCAACCTACCTTCTAAAAATACACCTTTATAGTACAGCAGCTATTATTTCTACACAGTATAATCATGGAAACTGCATGACTGTGTTACTTCTAGCCCATATGTGTTAAATAAGTGAGCTCATTTTGTAGAAAATCTCACACCCATGTCTGAAAACTGTCTGTTATAATACAGTATTTACTTTTCACCTGGGCTGTAAACTATTAAAACCACAACGTCAAATCTTGCAGACAAAACTCACATTCACTGAAATCCTAATTGAAAACTGCAGAATTTTGAGCAATGCTATTCATGGTGAAGACAGTGTTGGTGAAGACGGACAAAGAACCTCAAAGAATTATTTCGTATTTGTCAGCATCTTTAACGGGGTGCCTTCCTCTAAACTAGGCTTTGCAAGATGACTACTCTTAATTTGTACTTCTCCTTTATTCTTTTACCTACATTGATATAAGCTGTTACACGATGTGCACCATTTAAAACACGGAACACGAACAATGACTCCACTAAAATATTCTTGTGTTAACCAAGCACATCTCACAAGCCAAGTGTCTAGATCTGATGAACTATTGATCCTGTTTCTCCTTCTACTCTACTAATCTAATGAACTATTGATTCTTTCCTCCTTCCCTCATTTTCTGCTTTAGCTATGCGTGTCCCTCCTGCACTGTCTACATCTCCTTTTCTGTACAGCGTTTGGCAGGGCACGAGCTCATCCTTCTCCTCCATTTCAGCCATGCCTTTCCGTGTCTGAATAGCTGCCGGTCTGCCCCACGGCGGGTATCCGACAGCAAAACTCTCAAGTCAGAACTACAGGATCGGGTGCTGAGCTGTGCTCAGCAGTGGACGAGCATCGCTAAGGAGCTGGCTGGTTCTCCACCCCAGTGTCCGTTGTCCCGCTGCACACTGGAGCTGCTGCAGTACGTACCTGTCACCTCCTGCCTTCCACGAGGGCTACCAGCCACAAAAACCACCACACCACCCGGGGGGGATGCTGCCAGTGAAGCGAGGCGGGAGAGCTACCTCTTGCTTACTCCGTCTTCCTCACCCCTTCCTCACAGTTCAACCCAAGCGGATCCTCCCTGCTTTCTGAGAAGGTTGGCACAACCCAGGTGCTCCAGAGAAGGCCCAGCTGCTGTGGAAAATTTCATCCCAGTTCTTGCTTCTTTTGTAAGCCAATGGTAGTATTTACTGTGCTCTGCAAATAAACTCCAAGTGATTTCTCAGATTCCTTAAAAAGCAAAAACTAAGCCCAATCCCTTCCCATGAGGAAAATACTTAATGTTCACAGAGACTGTCCAAACCTCTTTGCTTGTTCATCTTTCAATCCATAACAGCTCCCTTGTCCTTCTGCTACGAAGGCTGCCGGGGTGCTACGAGTGCCCCACAGCTCCAGTCCCACGTCCCTGGGAGGCAGCACTGGCGATGAGGACACTGGCTGCACAGCACAGCCACGCCAAAGCACAACACAGACAGCCACCAGCCCCGGCTCTGCTTCCCTGGCCAGGCACGGCTCCCACCTCAGAACCTCGTGACCGAGACAGGGGTATTTGTAATTTTACCAATTACAAGAGATTTAGCTATGCTATCCCGCACTGAATCCCTTCCTTTACTGTTGACAGCTTCTCTGTAGGCAGGGCAAGCAATGAGAGTGTCCCCCGGCCCCGCACAGCGCAGAGACGGGGATGGAGAAAAGCACGTACCTGGCCGTTCCGTTCAAATCTGCCATAATGACAGTTTAACTAAGACTACGAAAGTAAGGAGTTAGTTTTCAAGTAAAATTTTCTATTATTCTCTAATGTATGGAAAAGCTGCACTTACCCATCAAACATCAACTTCAGCCAAGAGTTTTCCCCACAGCCCCCCACTCTTTGCTGGCCACCAGGCTGATGAATTACTACTTCATTACAGCAGCACCACAGACCTTTTCATTGCTCTACGTGGCCTACTTCCCTTTCACAAATCCCTACCCTCCTCTCCGGAGGATACAGACATTAAATCCCACGGCAAAGCTCCGCTTTCAACTCGTTAGCGAGTGTGACCTCAGTCAAATACCTTACGTGCAGTATCTTCTGGGATATTCACCGTAAACCAACTGAAGCCCACTGCTTCATCATGTACACACAGCAGTTCTGCAGATCTCAAATATTTGGACTAAATCCTTTACCTTTGGATTATTATTCTATTTGTGGAAATAGTAGAGTTTAAATATGAAACAAGAAGTTGCTAAGCTTGGTGACACTTAAAAAAGCATTATTTTTTCAATTGCATTGTAGTCTAAAAACAAAAAAATCAATCACTTGTTCCTTAATACTTGCAGACTTAGGATCACTAAGGAAAGAGTATATTCCCTATAGACTCTGAATAATACCTAATGCCCAAATATTGTCAACAAAGCTTGGAAAAAAACCCCCACACCTCTGTTTTTGTAACTGGTTCCTCACTGGAAGCTGTTCTCTCAAAAATAACTACTGTCATAAGAACAGAAGTAGAAGACCAGTCATTCTTAAGTTTTGTTTTTTACTTACTGTGAATTATTTTTAAAGGCTGTTGGTTTTTTTTTAAACTCTGTTTTTATCACATGATAAATACTATGTCCGAGCATGATCCCACAGAAGTGGTAACAGAGCCAAATTGTAAAATGGAGTAAATTTAACTATGGGTACATTGCTGTCATCTTTACCTCCGGATAAAACTCAACAGCCACGTATTGTATGGTTTAGCAGGCAGCATATCCTCATCCTTTCTGTAAGAACTACAGAAATACAACCACTCCCACGTCTCTTCCTGCTTCTATCTAAAGTTTTTCTCTTGGATGCCTGTTCTAGTCTCAATTGATGCAATGACAGAAGGAGCGCACAGCATATTCTAAACCAAATGGTAATATCCACAATTAGCTTAGATGGAGTATGCAACTTTCACTACTGTTTAGGGAAAAAAAAGTTACGGGGGAAAAAATTCTTCAATTAATCTCAGGAAATGGCACTTGCACTACCAAAGTACTGGGTTGTGTGAGAACACAGTAAAATATACACGGTATGAAAGAGGAAAAAAAAGTCGTATAAATTAACAAAACAAGGGGGCAAATTGTAGTCTCAAGATAAGTCCCACAGATCTTAACAGTATGAAGACTTCATCCAGGCACTTTTCAGATACAACCCAGAAGCTCCCGCTCCACTAGGAACATTAACTTCAGTACTAAATGGACAAAATCCTTGGACAGGTACCCTAGAATAGGTACAGTCACCCACAGAAGAGGATGTACAAGTCTGCAAATATTTTGGGAATAATCTTCACAAACCTTTTCCCTAAAGTAAGCACCCCAGAAACACCACAGAAAAACTCAAAGCCTTGTTTTGTCAGAGCAAACTAGAACAAGATAAAGAAAGAAATTTGGCTTCCATAGCTAAAACAATTCAAGTTAAGAGGTTTGTAAAGAAACCTCCTGCCATGGTCTGGCAGTGGCGGTCCTTTCTTTCCAGCTTGCCTTTCACTCATCAACTCACCAGTTTTCTGGGTTGGAACAAATTCCCCCTGGCACGTCCACAGAGAAACTATTTCTTCCATTACCTCAGAGACACAGACCTTGGCCGTGCATCAGCTTCCTGCTCCTCCCGGCAGCCGCCCGAGTCCTGCAGAGCTCGAGCTCACCTCTGGGCTTCAGTCTCCCGCCGCCTGCCACCGCCTTGGCTGAGCAGACGGGGCTGCTTTCTAGGAAGGAACTCCTTTCCTCCCTGGGGTCCTGCGCGATGGTGGGACACAATCCCAGCATCAAATAAAACAGTCCTCACACTGGCTGCCCAGTCACTTCCTTTTCAGAAAAACATAACATCTATTAACATTCAGTAAATAGGGAATAAATGCATTATGCAGTTTCATCACCCATCACACCTTCTTAGATTTTGGTAGAATTTGCTCAACCTTCACTGTAAAAACAATATTTGTCTTTTCTGACTTGCTTAAAAATATTCAGATGTAGAAATCTTATTGACTGCTTAAAAGCTGAATTTTTAAGTTTTGAAGTTTTCACATGCATGAAAAAAAGAAATCTAACTCTAGGCATTGGACTAGGAGATCAGGTGGGCACAGACTGTGCCCACTCCCCTAACGTGTACAGGGACACTGAGAGAGGACGGGGGACAGCAGCGTGACCAGCAGAAAAGTCCGCGAGCAATTCAGTGAGAGGAGTCCCCGCTCTCAGCCGTAAGACACTACCACTAAAAAATCTGGAAAAAAACCACTACAACAGACAAACATACACAGACACCACCCAACAGGCACCACGGCAGCTTTGTGCCATCTCTGTAACAAGGAACAGGCTGAGAGCAAACACAAACACAAGCTTTTAATGGTTTGCTTTTGTGCCCTAATACCTACAGATACTAAACCCTTTTGCTTAACTGGAACAAATGAACTTGGCTGCACAACACAGTTATGGGATACATTGTTATCAATAATATATAAATGTTAACAACAACAAGCAATCAATTTGACATTTACAGTTTGTGTTTTGAAACTACCTCCACTCCCCCAATTCTGAGAAAGTTTTATGTGCTCACGTTATTATGAATCACCTACTCAACATATTATTTCCCACCTGGAATAGCATTTGACTTCTTTATTATTCTTGTAAATTTATATGTGAGTGCTTCAGACCTATTACTACTAAATAATTCAGTCAGCACGTCTCTCCAAACCTGGCTGCAGAAAGCCAACTGAGATAACCGAGTGCAAAAAATAATAGTTGAAACATAAGCTATCAGAGATGAGAGGTAGGAAGAATTCTACTTCATCAGCCCAAATCCCAACTCCCACTCACTGAGGGGACCTCAGACAGCTTCAGAGAATTATTTCCTATACACAGTTTAATTTCCATTGTGAAAAAGCTGATCACGTTTTCCTTACCAGGCAACGTATCACTGCATCAGCAGCACCAACCAAAGGGTGTCGGGAAACATGCTAACAGTGATGAGCTACTACCCAAAACTAACTTTCACAAAGCCTCCTCCTCTCCCAAAATACTCCATATAACAAAAGCCTCATTGTTGTGGCTCCAAACCGAAGTGTGCAGATGCTCACCAGATGCTGCCAGGCTGGGAAGTGAGGCAGAACACAGCGCCCCAGCTCTTAGGAACATGACGGGACTTGATCTGCTACTATTGAAGTCAGCGGAAGAACGCCAGTGCATTTCATGACAGTAGCCTCTTACTGACAAAGGCTTATCCTCTGCAGGCAAACATCCAGAATGCTCTAAAAAAAAGCTGTCTGAAAAGTGGCCTTACCTTTCTATCACTTCTCAGGCTCAGGACATGCATCCACCAGCTTAGCTTGCTCTGTCCAGCAAGAGATGTCCTCTCTGTCAAGGCCAGTCTTGAGGCAGCATAAGACACACAGGTCACTCCTGAAAGACTGTGTAACAGGTACTCCATCTTCTGAACTATGATTTTTTTTTTATCTTTTGCTGATATAATCTGAGCATTGCTCACAATTACCCACCTACGCACATTCCAAAGTGTATCCTTTCAATCACTGTTTGGGACTAATGATACGGTGAGAAATGTTTTACCTTGAAAGACTAACAAATATGTTATATCCCAAGTTACAGAAACACTGCGGTTCACCAGAACTTCGGAAAGGAGGAATAATAGAAAATGTCCGCATGAGGTTTTCCATCTAACTTAGATTGAAGAAACCGTGTATTTATTTCTAACAGTATTTAGATACTTGCTTCTTAGGCTTCAAAGTAATAACTGACCTTGGATGAAAAAAAAAAATCCATGGAAACCACCACTCACCTCAAGACACATCAGCAATAGAGACTATTCTAGAGTCTACGGCACTAAGCTCTGTTAGGACACAACCCATCCTTTGGGACAGACCTGGGCAGGGAACAGCTTTTGGCTCACGTTTTACAGAGAGGAGCCTTCTGAGTCAACATCACCGATCTCTTCCAGCATGGAAGGAAACACCGCCATGAACTTTGCAGGAACACCACAGGCTGCTCTGGTTTTTTGGAACGCTGATCCTAGTTCTTGCAGTGGCACAGTCACAATGTTCATTAAACACTGAAGGTCAAGAAATGATCCTCCTCCGAGTCATACAATGTCTGCATGTCAGAAGCTCATCACACAAAACATAACCAAAAGAAATCTGATATTTGAAAATACGAGTGAAGTGTATTTATTTCTGGAGCTGCAATACATTCCTCAGCTATCTAAGTAGATTTACACAGTTTTATTTATGGTGCCTGACACTTGCTAACTAAATCAACGAACAGATTGTCGACCACCCCATTTTCAAAGCAATATAGGGAATTCAGACACACATCAATTTTAAATCACACCCTGAAAGCCCAATTTACACTGCTGTGCGACCCAGCACGATTTTTTTTGACAGCTTCCAAACAAAACCCCAAATGAGTAAACGCAGCATTATAAGAAAACAACTCATAGCATGTATCACATCCCTGAAATTACCATCATTTAATTCTTTGCCATAAACACATTTAATGCCTTGACAAATACAGAAAGTTGACCCACTGTCTATTGTGTTATAGAGGTTTATCAACTCTCCGGGTTGGCCGCACGCATCGCCTGGGCCCAGGGCTAAGCGTGCTGCAGGCACTGCACAGCAGTCCAGTACAAGCCTCCGCCGATGGATCTGCCCCGCGTGCTTGACCTTGTTAAGATATCATTTATCAACAACAAGAGAAGCCAGAACAAAAAGAACTTTAAAAATTGCCTTTTGTATTTGAAGCAGAAAAATGGTGAGGCATGAATAAGCATTTGGTCATTTCAAGAGTTAGTCGTGTGCTGCAGGATCCATCTAACAGGCAACTCCTGTTCCCCTTGTCTTTTCTCCCTCACAGCTTCTGAGAAACACTGCAACAACCATAGGTAAAAAAGGTGATTTCTAATATATTAAAGGAATATCCTGGCTGATTAAAAAACACAAACTCCCCCGCCCCTCAAAAATTTGAAGTATATCTTGGTTACACAGACACACCCCTAAACAGACAAAAAAGAGAAGTAGAGATAGCGGGGAGAAAAGGAGGCGGGGAAAGGGATTTTTATTCTCTTCTTTCACGTGACTATGACATGCTGTGTGATCTTTAGATGACTCGGAAAGCCACAACTCTCTTACCAGTAACAACTGTTTCCTTGTGAGCTACGCCAGGGCTGGGAAGACTTTTCTGAGAATGACGTGTCTCTTTGGGGGGCACTGCAGGATATCTCTGCTCGTCCTCTGCCTCAGCTGAAGTTTTATGGTACCAATACTGAGAGGGTATGCACATGTACACGCATATATACTCTCTTTGTGTGTATATGCATATATACACATGCATATGGAATTTTCTTCAAAAGGCACATAAAAAAGGCAGCAGTCAATTGATTTTCTGCTTGTACATGTGTCTGCTTATATAAGCCAGACAATTTTAGACCTCTACACAGGTATAGGAATGAAAGAGAGACAGATCATGTTCCCATGGTTATAAGAACAGTGTCCCACAAGTACAGCTTCCCACAGGTGGCCAAGTATCAGCTCCTGGGAAATCCAGGCAAACTGTGGCAGCAGAGACATTATGACCTGCTGCCTCTTTCCCCCATTGCATTTTGCTAAGGAGCAGTGACCACAAGAAGCTGGCCAGGTTTGATCTTGGCTGGTGAATCTGACCTGAGACTTATCAGCCCAATTATTTCAAATAAAATAACTGAAAGTAGCAGCCACATGAGTTTATACAAATTACATTAACAAGAAGTTGCACAACCCTTGCAAGGATAACTGCATCTTCAAAACGTCATCTTCAGGCACTTTAAGGGGAACAAAAAATGCAGTTTGATTCAGAAGCACGCTCCTCAGGATTCCACAGAAATAACTCTGTCCTTTTATTAGATTTTTATAAAGCTTAAAGTGTTGTGAGTTTGTTTTTTTCATCTTTTTGTTCAATCATTCTGCAAACAAAACAGCCATTGGGCTGGCATAAAGAGAAAGATGGGAAAAGACTAATCCCAAAAGACTACAGCGTCAGTCTTTCCTCAGTATTTCTAGCTAAAAGTAGGTTTGAAAGGGCTTATCAGTGCCACCAGGCTTGTAGCCCCTGTTAAAGCAGAAGCTCCTGAAGTCCTGTCTTCCTGCCGGTGCCAGTTCAGCCCACAAGAGCAGCAGCAAAACCTGCAACGTGAAGCCTTTCACAATTTGGCTATTTTCTATGCTGTGACATTTTAAAAATCTGATTCAAGAAACAGAAATATACACATTTATTCACTTTAAAACACTGTGGGGCTTTTTGTCCTCTAAGAGAGGCTGGAAGGGAAAGACAGAAGTAGACAGCGTCGAGGGCAGTGTGGGAGAGCTGCTGCACCCTGCAGCGTCAAAGAAAAGCAAGCACGGACCTATGGCATCTAACACTTGCAGATGACTAATGTTGCCTCTTGAAGTGGGCAAAGAAACTTATGCCGAGCTGCAACAAGGAGCCTTCTGTAACTTTCCATTTGTCAGTCCTCGCCGTCCAAGTGCCGCCTGTGTTTATCATACAGCAGATCAGTGAGTCCACACACAGCGTCTTAAACGCTTGTGCTAATAGTGGGGCCAGAGAGCTGATAGTACTAGTCCTCAACAGCAGCTGCTCCAGGATTAAGCACAATTTCCATGAAAAGCAACAGGTGCTTGTTCATAAAAAACAGATTTATTCTCTTAGACTGTCTTCGCGAGGACCATTACCCACAGATAGACATGCAGCCTGGACTGGATTCCTTCTCCTCATACTCTCATTCCCAGGATTTTAAGAAAAAATATCTGGTAGTCTGCAACCACAGGCCAAAGGGCTTTTACCATCTTGCATTACAGCTAGCCAGGGATGGACCTAGTCTCCAAGAACACCACTCTCCCTGGAAACCTGCACGGACTGCGCCTGCTTCTTCATTCACCGTCCTTATTTCTTTCCTCAGACTTGCTGCAGAAGTATCCTGAATCATTATGAAGCTATGTTGATACAATGCTGAAGTAACATCATACTACTGTTGAAGTAAATCTTGTTTTGCAATACTAAAAATCCAAATTCAGATATACCATCTGTATTGCACACACACACAATTGCACACTGACATCCGATTAAACACTAGGCATTTTAATACAAGCTGTCTAATCACAGATCTCAAAACCTACAACAATTAAATGCAAAGTTATCAATAAAAAAATCTCATGGTGATAAATTGGTTTTTAATAAAGGAGAAATAAAGCAGAGAGAAACATGTTTCAAAAAACATCCTGTAAATCCAAATCTGATAATTTCCCTAAGTTGCAGGTTGATTCAGCTTCTAAGTCTCTGAACTTGTTTCCTTGATCATCAGAAGGATGAAAGTTACCCACAGTTATGGCAACACACCCGGAGAGCCAGAATATTCCACTACTCCAAATACACGCGGCTACAATACATCCACTGAAACCAAATGGTTGTGGGGTTGGAAACATTAAAAAAAAAAAAAAAAGGGCAACGCACCCTCAAGGAAGAGGAGATGCCAGGCCTAGAGCCGGTGAAATAACTAATGGAAGTAGCTTTCAAAGAAGTCCACGGCACTTACTGCACCTCCTGACACCAACGAGTGCCGGATTACCTCCCACATCGCACCACCAGGAATCAAACACACACAAATTCTGCTGTGCTTCTGACTGCAACTCATAGACAGGTTTTTAAAGCAATAAGTAGGCCACAATACTATGAAACAGCCCAGAAAAAGAAACATGAATACAAAAAGAATAGAATGTTTCAAATGGATACAACTGCTTGCAATAACTTTTTGCATATTCTCCATTACCTTCAACGAACTTAATAGCATTCAAGGCAAAGATTTTTCCAAAATAAAATCAGACGTTCATACAAGAACACCAACTCTGTCAACAGCCATATGAAGCACTTGCTCAGGACACCACTTCTTGTGCCGACAGCTCAAGCAGATGTAGGAATTACTGGAAAACGCACAGCAATACTAAGCTCTTGATCTCCACCTGGTTACGACCTTTCTTAGCAGTCAGGCTCAACACACACCCCACTGAAATTTCCTAATTACAAGTATATGAAAACATACTTCTGTTTTGTTTGTTTGCTTTTACATGAAAAGAGAGACCACTGCTCTCTCAAAATTACTCCACACTGGCTTCACAGACTCTACCCCATAAACATTGCATTAATTCATTCAGGCCAGTCACCAAAGACACAGATATCTCTGTAGCAGAGAGTGAGAACACTATCAGCTTGTTCTGAATCAGCAGAGAAGCTGGCAGCCTTTCAGGTCATCTGAAAAAAATTAGGTAGCTGCACAAAGAATAAACTTCGAAGTGCTCGTCCAGAATTCCCTCTGGGAAGAGCATGCATTTTTCACATGCTAATTTCAACAATTACCTGGTAGGTGCTACTTATTTATAAATTTCTAAATAAATTTTTTAAAGCAAATGACAAAATTAATGTTAAACACTAAGCCCTTCAAGAAAGATACCATATTTATGCTATACTGCACAGAAAAAGTATGTTCCCTTCTTGTCAGCTACACTGAAGTTCAAAGGGTCCCCAAGAGGATGATTCAGCAGTTAACACATATCTTTCAATATTAAACTGGTGAATCCCTTTCCTCAGACTACACACAATCACTACCCTTCTCTTATTCTTAAATTTTTAATGCATGAAAAATACTAAGTCATGAGTCCGAAGGGGAAACTTCTCATTAATCGTACTTTATGTATGACAAAGGACTGATGCACTCGTCAGGTTGAGTCCTGTTCTTTATTAAAGGCATTTTGCTGGCTGCAGCCACCTGGGCTTTGTCCCCAGGAACAGCACACATGGCAGGGCCGCTTCAGACCTGCTCCTGCTTCAAAGAGGAATGCACACACTAAAATACTTAAAATTACATTTTATAATATCAGGTTCCAAAAACCTGGAAGAAAACAGGGAGGGGGGAAAACAAAAACAAAAACATCGTAGCACTGATTAACTCATACATGCTCCCACAGAGCCACTTAATTTTATTTCCAGGATGTTAAGCATCTTAAAACCCCGGTCTAGGACCTCAGTTTCCTGCTTGTCTTGAACCACACACAGTACTTGGGGCCCAGGACTGTCAGTGCTTGTACATTGAATTCAGGGGCTCACGGAGGCACAGGAGCCTTGGGAGCCACAAGCCAGACGGGCTTTTCAGGCTACCCACTTCCAGACCCACATGTGTGGCTCCTACTGCAGATACGTTTGATGGGAACATTTTAAACATTTGTGTGGAAGAATTACAGACTTGATGTTAATTTGAGAAGTTTTTGATAGAACCAACAACTCTTTGAACATGGACTACATACAGCTAGGCTGAAAGGAAAAAAGAGGATTTGGTGGTGTTGTAATTTTAATGTATTTCATTCCTGCCTCCTGTAGGAACACTAGCAAGACTACCACAGACCCATATAAAAATCAACATCTTTGTTTTGAAACCGATTTCCATTTCAAAGAAGAAAATCTAGACATCACTGTTTGAATGATTTCTTAAACCTTATTTCCCTATGCCAAGCAGAGAAGTAACCTGCTTCTGTTCTGTACCGTGAAAGCTTCCAACCTACAGATCCTTTGATAAAATTAGGAAAACAAAATATACATATGCTCCCTGGGGCTTTTTGCTAAAGAGTTGATTTGCATGAGGCAGTTCAAATTAGTCTTTTTCAAATGAATGCAAAATCCCTACTTTACTCCGTGCATATATTTAACAGATTATGAAATTCATAATATTGGATAAAAGAAAATGTATCAATTGTAACTGCCATTTTGGACAGGGTTATTACGGAGCGATCCTAACCACACTAGCAATTTCAGAAAGAAAAAGGGGCTTTAATAAACACTCATACCACTAAAACAGTATTCCTGAAGGAAAGCTACAGCTGGCCACGGGTACACCGGGAGAGTGCCATCTCTTCCTCACTCGGCCTATCCCGGGTATTTGTTGTCTGTATCGCTGTTCTGCAGACAGACAGAAAACAATGACAAACCTTCACGCTATTCTTTTGCTTTTGGCCATGTTTCTAGTCTGCCGTTGAAAGCAGCTATATTGCTTTAATGCCTTTGGAGATTTAAGCAGTCCGAATAAACAAACCAAGGTACGCGGGGGAAACCGGTTCACTTCACACACTTCCACTACTTTCAAAGTTCAAATGGAGACATGTAATTCATAAGCCTTTAACCACAGAAATACAAAAGCCAGGCTCATAAAAATTAAATACACATCCTATTTCGGCCACATACTTCTCAAATATTTCTGCAAGCTAAACTCAAGATTTCAGCCCAAGTTGGCTGCAATTAAGAAATGTGCTATGAGAAACCCGGTCCCCACGCCACAAGTTTAGCCCCAGGCACAGACACTGCCATATCCTCATGTTCAGATTTTTTTTTTCTTTAAGAAAAGAAAGCTATCTTAAGATACTAGCCCAGAGCAACAGTCTACAAGTTAATCGTTTCCATGTAGTCTGTGAAGGCAACAAATGCTACAGGAACACACACGCGGTCCAAACAAGAAGCAACAGTACCCTTGGCTATTTCGGCACCATTAATCCCTTCCCTCCCCCCTCAGCTTTTTTCCAGCCAGGCGAGCTCAGAGTTACCCGGTGTGATGTCAACGGTTATTTTGTGCTGATTACTGGAATCAAATCTCCAGACAGGATATATTTACAGCTGTCTACACTGTCTTACAATAAGCTGATGGATGACTCATCCTTTTCCCCCTTCAGCTGCCATCACTAAAAGCAAGATGGAGGCAGAGCGAGAGGTGAGGATCCCTTCCCGCCCGCCCGCGCTCCCCTCTCCTGCCGCAGGGCACTCCTGCGCAGGGAGGAGTGAGCTGCCAAGACGTGTTTAAAATACGTTAGAACAAAAGTCTTCATCCATGTATGCAACGACAAAAAACAATCCTAGAAAATTTATCATTTTTAAGATTTCAGTATATGTAAACCCACCCAGAGGCAGGCATTCATTTCAAAGCGTCAGTACCTGTGTGCTTGCAAGGGGTAATACCCCAACACCGTGAGTGCACGTCCCCTTGACACGCACTTCAACCAGACTACGAGAAATTAAAAATCAATGATCAGAAATGTAAATACATCACAGGAAGATGAAGTGTCAGTAGAAACAAAAACTAGACTTTTTACATCAGCTACCTAGATGGGGCAGAATAAGAATATGACCAGATGATGGGCTGATAGCACAGACCGAGCGACAGAGACTGTCAACTCAGCAGGTCTGCAGGCAAAAAGCACGCCTGCTCTTTGTGTGAATGGGGAAGGATGTGAGTTTTCATTATCACAGACAAATTTCAAGGAGGGTAAGCGTATTCATAGCATGCCCGCCTCATTTCTGTCAGCATCAGCAAAATAATATTTGATGAAAGACTGAAAAGAGTTTGTAGGTTTTTTGTTGGGGGGGGGGGGGGGGGGCGGGTGTGTGTTTTTTGTTGTGCGTTTTTGGTTTTGTGTTTTTTTTTAAACCAGATAAGTCAGTTTATAACCAGAGCTTATTATCTTAACGTATGGCATACCAACAGAAGAGCAAGCCTTTCGTAAGCTCTGTCGGTACTAGTGAATCAGTTGGCTCAGTAAGACGTGCACGTAACCGTCTGCCCCTGGTAGGTTGGTCTCTTCCTGCAGATTTGGGACAGGCACTGGGAAGTCCTCGCGTACAGTTAAGCATGCACCTATATGCCCCTGACTTCAAATGAATGCAAGGCACACAATGGAAGAACTTTCTAAATAGAGATGATGTCCCGAACTGGGACTGGTGCACAGTACACAGCCACAGCATTAGCACTTTCAGCTTTTCTCACTATCCAAACAGGCCTTCGCTGAACTAAACGTGATGACACCGAAGTTTGACTTCTGTACTGTAATGGTGCCCATAAGCTTCTGGGTAAACATACAGCTCGCTCCTGTATGATCTCCTTGCAGCGTAACATGGAACTAGATCTTCAAGACTGAATAAAATAAAGTATAATATGGTGTGCTATGTAAAAGGCATCCAACACGTTATATTGATTGCGTGGTTCAATTATAAAGTTAGTTTGTTTACGGTTTCTGCCCTTTCTGAAGTCAAAATGGAGCTGCTAAGCGACACCATCAAGATTTAGCCTACCCCAAAAAAAAAAAATATTCTCTCAAAATGAATGATAAACGTGGGGGGATTTTCAGCACCAAAATGGCTTTCCTCATTTCTTATTTCCCCATTTGTCAATTTGCGGAATTACTTTGAAAATACCAGAAAACAACATGGAGGAGAAGTCTCACTTTATCACCTTACCATGTAAAATGAAGAAGAAAGTAAGGTGCTACCACCTTCCGTCAGCAAAGTGGGAGTTTAAACACATGCTTAGTCATCTCTCTCATACACTCCACAATGACCTGCTGGATAGAAATGACATCCTCAAATTTTTTCCCAACTAATTATCTACTTGGCCCTGTGTTTTGCTGGACAAAGCTGCACTCACGTTTCATCAGTTGTAGGAATCTTACTGCATGATGGGTGCAGATTTGATAAATGAACATTGCCTCAGTCAGCCTAGAAGCCTAAAATAAAAGAAGATTTCATAAATGCATTATTTTCCTTCATAGCGTAAGGAATTGTAGTGGCAAGGAAAAGAAGGGTTAATCTTGAGTCTAAGGAAAAAAATATTTTTCAAAATTAATAAATTTAAAGAGAACAAGCATCCAAAGGGCTTCTCTTCAGCAATTTTATCTGAAGACCACATCTGTAAATCCTTACCTTTTACAGCTATCCAATCTATGGTAGGAATACCAACAAGCAGCGCTCTGTATTAAAAGTATAGATTAACAACAATGACAATAACAGTCAATTTAACAATTTAAATATTTGCTACACAGGAATGCTGCATCTCAAACAGAAGGCGTCCAGTACTGTGGAAATAAGCAAAAGCTTCATCTGAAATATTTTTCTCATTAAAAAAAAATGTAATTCTCTGTTCAAACCCCCAGTTCTTGCACATTGTCTCCCCAAACGCATGTTTACTACAAATGCTTGAATATACATTTACAATGTGCAAAAGAAAAAAATAATCAAACTACAGAAATAAACACATCAATACTGTTTTTTAATACTTAATACCCAGCGTAAACAAAACTAAGCAGGTGTATATTAACTCATGCATACAAAATCCAGACTTCTAAAATTCTGAATACTGAATTAATTACTTTCTGTCAGCCTTCAGGGGAAGTTTTGTCAACCGAAATTCCAGTTTATAAAGTCTACTCATTACTTATCTACAAGCAGCAAACATTCCCAGCACTGTCTATAGCACCACGGAGTCGCCATCTCCTTTTGAATATGCTCCTGACTTGGATCATTTCTGCTAAGTCACGGCATTTCCCTGCCATCTGCAAAGGCGCAGGGGAGCTACGGTTATTCCTCCTTTCTGAAGGCACCTCGGAGGACTCCACCGATCCTCTCAAAGGACACAGCAAACAAAGTGCTGATTTCCTCTGACTGAAAAAGAACATGGGTGAAAATATCACATAGAAGAATTCACAATTCTTCTCACAGGCTACCCCATGGAGGAAAAAAACCCAACAAAACCAACAACCAACCACGTAGTTTCCAGACAGAATAAAATACTGGTATTACAACCTATTTAGCATAGCAATACAACCCATATAGTCCTAAGCACTAATCTGTCTTTGCAAGACAGCTTGATTTGCTCAAGGGGATATTGATTTTACTGCATGGCTATTATTTAGGGAGTCATCCAAAGTAATTATAAAATTTTACTAATTAGCCTCCTTGCTTCTAGATGTGACTTCAAGGTCACAACTAGAATCTACACCAAACTAGAATTACTAAAAGAAATCTTGCTGCCAAGAGTTGAATTATCTTTTCACTTCCCTCCCCAAACAAAACACCCGATCGCTTCTTTATGTGGCCCGTATTGCATTATTGATGTAGCGATGACATAAAATATCCGTAATTCCATTAGCTGCTGTCTAAAAGAAATGTTAGTAAGCACATGATATTTAGTGACAAAAAGACAAGAATCCTGTGGTGCCATTCCCGGGGGCGAGCCCGCTCACAACAGCCAGCCCCGACGCCTGACAAGGAGTCTGTAAAGCCAGCTGCCGGTCAGCCGGCCGTGTATTATTCAAGGGTCTCAGAAGCTTTTGCAGACCAAAAAAACCTGTCACATCTCCTGTGCCTTATCAAGCCAAACATGTAACTCACCCAGTATTAAAGGTTACTTTGAAACATATGTTCCTGAAAAACCTTTAACTTCCAGATCTCATACGGAGGGAAAGGCTAGTGGCTGCCTCGCTGTGCCCAGGAGTCGAAGGAACACCAGCCTGCTCCGATTTTCCATTTCTAAACCTGAGAACGCAACGGCCACAGTATGTTACTTGTCAAAGTTATAAACCTGCTCCGAGTAGCAACAGGCGAGTAACCTCGGCTGTCATAGCTACAAATTATGCAAGTGACTCCGGGTGGCATTTTCAGAGGTACTCAATTGTACTTCCACTGAAAAAATCAGGAGCCGAGCCGCCCTTGCTGTGGCAGAACAAAGCCAAATCAGCGTTCGCTGCTGCTGAGACTGAATGCATCTCAGCAGCTCCTGTTCAGACGGAACAATCAAAACCACCCAACTTTAACCCTGTAGAGTGACAGCCACAATCTCACCCGGCAACTCCCCCGTCAGATTCAATGAACGGAGTACAGTTTTACCAACGCAGCTGAACTTAAATTAAGGGGGGCGGGAGGAGGGGGGAAAAGCCTGCAACTAGGGGAATTTACTGCACATCCCCTGATGAAGTGTTCCAAAGGATAATACGTCACCCTCACTATTAAAACGTGCAACTTGCTTCCAGTTCATATTTTCCTTCTAACCAGCAGATCCTTCTGGGCTCTGCGCATGTTAACTGAAAGAGCTCTTTCTCTTCATTTTTCTCCTTGAATACAAACTACAAAACTCCTAAACCGTGATGCAGTTTCTGGCTGAAGGAGCATTTGGCGAGGAGACATGAACCATGCAGGGAAGGGAGCAAGGCAGCTGACAGCTGCAGTACAGAGGGCAACCTCATCTCTGATGGACAAGGACAGAAGACTGTTCTTCCAAGCTTAGGAATGTTGCACTTTTTTATTTATTTCTATCTATATAGATACATAGACATACAGAAAGAAAAAAAAAAGGATACAGGAGTTGATGTGGAGTTTTCTAAACAGTAAATGAGTCTGAACCCTTCTAAACAAAAAACCAAAAAAATCAAATAAGACCCAAGTGTGATTTTAAGAAAAATAATTTCAATTTCAGTAATTTCAATAACTTCATGAGGATTAAAACCCAGTTGGTTTGCACATACTAACACTGAAGGCAGATATTTAAACTGTAATGGAAAGACGTGTGGATTCACCCACACATTTTTCAAAATTTCCCCTCCTGGAGAACGGTAATCACTTACCTACAGGAACTGTTTGTCAAGGGAGATGCAGTAAAATTTCTCTTAAAAAAAGTCAAAGAAGAGAAATTGTATTTCTCCCGAGATACACTCCATGCATTTGTTCTAGCCAATAATGGGATCTATAGTGCCTGAAGGCAGACCCTGAGCAATGACATGAATCCCAAGGAACCCCAACAGCTAAAGAGAGATGTAAATCATAAAGCCAGAGAGGTACTGGTGTTTAGTTTGGCCTTATCCCAATACAAGCTTTTTAGCAAAAAAAGTGGCAAGCTTTTTCCCTTGCCTTAGGAACTTTCTACGAGCACACGGACGCGTTAACTCTACAGTAATCGTAGCTACCTAAAGCAAGACAGACAGAACCCACTTTTTCCACAAAAAGTTTCTTTGTAATAAAGCAACGTCAAGCAGGAAGTGAAATAATAGAGTCTGTGTTTCTAATACAGTAGTACTCCTCTAGTCAAAAGACTTAAAATAAAATTTAATAGCAAATAAAAACTTGCACTAAGAGCTTATGCAACAAACAAATCTTTCAAAAATTAAAAAAAGTACATGAATGCACAGCAACAAAAATAAGCATCTGATAAAACAGATTCTTATACAAAAAGCTCTCATGTCCATTATCCAAGTTTCTTACAGGACTTTTTAAAATATGCTGATGTCCATTTGAATGGTGTCAATCCCAATACGAAGCTCAAATAATTTTCTTAATGAAATCACATTTAATAAAACTATTTCCCCAGATCACCCTATACCCAAAAGCGACCATACTATCAAATTACCCTACTCTCTTTTCAGTCCAGGATTCACCACAGTTCCAATAAAATATTATACATTTCACTACTCAGATATTTCACAACAAGAGCTTCATAAATAAGGCAAAGAATTATCCTGTGCAATTTTACATGCTCTTCTTCCTCCTTGAAGCTTACTTAACTCAGTACGCTCAACACAGCCTCAGTAACTAAACTTAGCTCCTACGCCGTAAGCAATCTAGTCAAACACTAAATGTCATTGGACAACGCTGACCCAGTAAGTCTCCTCTTATTTTTCAACCATGGCCAAAGTTTCCTTGCTTTCAATGTTTTCATTATCCCAAGGGAAAGCAAATTCTATGCTTGTGAAGGATGAAACACACAAACTATGGCTAGAACACCAAAACCGACCCCAAAGTACACGTAGCACGGATGGGGCGAGGTGGGGGTGGGGGGCAAGAGGAAGATGGAAATAGCAGAAATACAGTATTTCTGCTGCTCTAGGGTATTCTGAGCGCGTTACAGATCACCGTTTTCTTCTAATTCGACCCTCTTCAGTCCTGGGCTTAGCAACCAACACTACTAAAGAGATGACTCCTAAAAAGACCAGCAATAAACCCAAAATATCAACACTGAGAAGGACAGCAATGTAGTCCATGGCCAAGTCCATGGTGTGCTGTGCACACCATGTTACCAGTTGCCTTCCTTGGCATTGCTGGCACCTCAACGGGACCTTTACATCAGGAAAGAACATGAAGCGTTTCAAAGCCGTAACATTATCAGAGCACTGTTAAGTTGTGATTTTTGAAGGGGTCAGTTTCTCTCAGCAAAACAGTGGCAGGGAAGGTATAGGGAGGACTGCGCAGACCATGCTGCCAAGTGACACTCCGTATTCAAAATAACACAGGGGGAAGAGTTTAACAGACACAAAAATAATAAAATGGAAAAGGTACCAAGTTCAGGTAACTCCTTTAGAGGAACACATACTTAGCTCCAAAACAGATCTTAATGCTGAAAGTTTATGAGTTTAGCTAAAGAGTGGAAAAGCCAGAAGCGTGAAGAGATACCAAGGAGAGTCTCTCTTGATGCACTGGCCTGCGTAACGCACTGCAAACCTGAGCAAATAGAGGAATTAGTCAGAAAGGACAGACAGCTACCTAAATTCTCACCTAAGGCAGAGGCTGGCTCAGTGCACTGGCACCACAGTGACTTAGAGCAACCGAGAGCTCACTAGATGCAGTGGCATTGCATCTACACCTCAGAAACAGAAAATCTCCTAGGTGGAAGTGAACAGAGCACTGAATTTAAATTAAAAAAAATATTAGATACACACAAGCTTCTGGTAGTTTTAAACCATTGCATTGAACCTACAATTCTTCCACTCAACGAATTAAAAGCCAAAGTCTGAATTTTTTAATTTATTTTTTGTTTTAAGAACTTATCAGTAGGTGCCAAAGACAAAATAGCCCTGGTTCACTTACGTTCTTACACAAAGTTAAACATTAAAAATGCACACTGTTTTCCACTTAAAGGTAATTGATTTCAGAGGAAAATTAATTTTTTTTTTTTTTTAATAGGTCCACTGATGACCTTCCCAACACACTCCAGTGCAACTGTCCAACAATAAACAGGCCCAGGAGGTTTGCTGAAAACATCAGCTTGTTTGACATCTGGTGCTATTGAAAGACAAGCCATGGAAGAAACAAGGCAGGGGGTGGTGGTGTCATTCTGGGCTGGGAGAAGACTTGGTTACCTAATAGAAGACCTTGCCAAATTCAGGCAGTTTGGGATCTTAAGCTCCAATTCAGCAAATAATCAGAAAGTGACCTTCTTTAATGGACTGGATCAATGCACATCAAATAGATTAAGCTTGCTGGCAGGTAAGTCAATCTGCAAATGAACTACTCCAAGGCTGTTCAATAACTCAAGGTATCCGTAACTAATTTTTCTTAACAGTGGGTATTTTTTTTAAATAACGTTCTCAAGGTTAAAAAAAAAAGTTAAAAATGAATGCTTTTTTTTTCCTTCTTAAAATCTATCTTCTTTAGACACCACAAGTGTCACTAATAGACAGCTGGACTGGGACACTATTTTGGTGACGTATTTGTTAGTGACATTTTGGGGAAGGTGAAGATTTGCAACTGAGTCACACCAACTCCACTGACTGCCAAAAAGGTATCCTGATGCTTTACTCCCTGCCTTCAGATTCAGTAGCAAGTATATTCCACTGAGACAAAACTTGCACCAACTCTCACAGTAACACGCAACAACACAAGGCGAGAGGCACCTTTTGTCACTTGCTGCACAATGCTTTAAGGATGTATTATAGAGCATCAATCTCCAAACGTAAGCAGAAACAAGACAGAGCAGGCTAGTGTCAGTTGCCAAACATTTAGGATATAAATACACAATCACAAAGGAATTGATATATCCCCCCCCCCCATATATATTTAAAAAAATATATAAAAATACACATGTGTATATATACACATATGTATACATACATATATATATAAAGAAATATAAAAGCAGCAAAGCAGAAAGGGCAAATTTGCCATGAACTCAGACAAAACTCAAGTAAAGTGAACCATTTCAAGGGTACGTATCAGCAATTTTAGCAATAACAGTTTTTACCCATTTTCTGAATACAACTCCTATTTCAGGTACTGTACCAGTTCCTTGACCAGTGCTAACCTGCTAACATAATTCTCATAAAGCTGTGTCTAATCAAGCAGACATAAAATTAGTCTGGAGGGGGCATTTGCTTCCCTTGCTACCCTGAAGCCCTGGTGATGTGTTTGAGTAACAGCTGGATTTTTAGATCAGGCCTAATAAGGTACTTCATTCTAAATAGAACATTTTCTTTCTTCATAGATTGGGCTACATCTATTTTCCAGAGAGAGAGAAAGAAAGACAAGGCAAAATATTTGCTGCTTTTCCTCAGCAGGGAAGGTCTTACATTTACAATGTGTTTGCGGTGACCAGTTCTGAATGGCTATAAGGATACCTGCAAACATCATGTACAGCTTCCTTTTAGGTTTAAAGGTTACCTAAATATGAACAGATGCTCATATTCAGCTCAAAAGAAAAGGTGGAATTGGCTCCACTATCAAGCAACAGCAGGAACTCTGCCATGGTCTAATCTTTATTGAAGGCAGTTTTTAGGCTTACCTATAATAATCTGTTTTAAGCTGTTTCCATTTTAAATTGTTGAAACTATTTTATAAATTGTGTCTGACAAAAACTTGTTTTTAGTCTCCTGGAACTATTTTAAGCATTTACTTGGTAATGGAAAACACATGTGAGAAACAGAATATCAAATAATTCTAACAGTAGTATTTCCATACTTTATTTTAATCTTATTCATAGAGGCAAAGTGGAAATGAAATTCACCTTATATGACCAGACAAACCAGTCCTGTAATCCCTGCTGCAACTCATGTAACAGCTTCAGTACTCTTCAAAATGACTTGACATTTTACTAAAAATCAAGTAATGCTCTCTCTCCTATCACAGATCACTATATGCAGAGCCACAAAATTCACTTCCGTTACCTTTCGGCATTTTAGTTTTAATAAACATATTAGCCAAATTTTGTATTTATTTGAATATACAAAGAAGCACCATATAAAGTGTCAACTTCTTCTGTGAGAAGATTATTATCATTTACCTCATGTTATTTTGCTTTGCATTTTCTGACATTTCCTGTGTTGAAGGATGAAACTGGACTGCCACGTTAAACCCGTATCAGTAGATCTTTTATGAATATATTTAATCCCTTTCTGAACCCATTTATACTTTTGATTTCCACATAATCTCATTGCAATGATTCATAGGACTGGTTTTTTCTTTTTTTTTTTTTTTTCCAAGTAAGACACCTGATATTTCACTGCAACACCTCAGTCATCAGGTTTTGACATAAGACCTTCCATAGTCACTTTTTCTGTGCCATTTATGAATGCACAGGCTTTTTTTAATATTCTGTGCAGTTACTTCTTTTTCAGGCTGAAAAGTTAAGCCAAAACAAACCCGAAGAGGCGGCTCGTCACATAACACATATGTAAGCTGCCACAATGTGCTCTGGATGCAAAAAGCTCCACAAAAAGAGACGAGAGAGTTTAGGAAACTAACTATTAAGGGTTACTAAAGACATACACATTTGGCTAAATCACTTAAATCCAGATGATTAGAGGCTAAGGGATCACCCAAATGAAATAAGCTTCATAGGAGTCAGGGAAAGAATAGGGATCACCCTATTAAGCTTACCCAGTTCCCATACTCGGGCTTAGCCACCTATTAATTGTCATGACTGAAGACTGGATACCGAGCTACATGAACCATCAGTCAAAAGCAGGTTTATTTATTTTACCTTGTGCAGAAACCATGCTTCCTTTCTTATTCAGCCTATTTCTTTTTAGTATTTATTTATTTTAGTATTTATTTACTTATTTTTACGGATGGGGAGAAGGAGTAGAGGAGGACAGGTATGGACAAGAGCACACAGTACTCGAGATAAAAGCTGGCCACAGTAACACAACCAGGTTTCCTGTTCTGTTCCAATTCACAACATCGTATTCACCCTTTGGATCACTCATGATTGATATTTTCATAATTATGCACAATGCCTCCAGGATCTCTTTCTAGGTGGCAACAGTTCATTGTGCACAGGAACTCTTCACACACTACATACAGGCAGATTTGCTCCCCTCGCCCCTGTCCTCCCCTACACATTACTTGGCACATAACATCGCTGAATTTCACCTCCACTTTATTACCCAGTCGTTAAGTACTGCAGGACTCTTCTACAACTCTTCTGGGAGTCCAATTTAGATTTATCCACCTTGAAATATTTTGTGCAAATTATTATTTCACCTCATTTTCCAGTTCTTCATTAACGTACTAAGCAGAGTAAACCCCAGAAGAGATCCTACTAATAATCTCCTTCCAACTTAAAATCGGAGCGTTTGTTTCTACCTTTTGTTGCCTGTCTTTTAACTAAGTTCTCTAAAGAACTATCCAACTTTAACAATGTACAAGTTTCTTAGAAGGGATGCTTTTGTCAGGTTCTCTGAAGTATCTGGAATTTCAAAACCTAGTGGGTTGCCCTTACTCCCACATGCGTTACTACCTTCAGAGAACTCTGAAAAGCATTACACCCTTCCATGAAACGATCGCAATTATCATCGTGTATATTCACCTGCCTAATAATTCTATTCTTTATTACAGTTTCTAATAGCAGAAGCCCAAGTTGTTCTTAAATTTTTAAATTAATCTTTATCTGAACAGTAGATCTCCAGCCTGGGTCAATGAGAAGCAAAAGCTATATGAGTTTCCCTCTGTAATGGAATCTATTGTACATAATGTTGACTAGATAATTGAAAATGCATTTGTTTTCTCAACTGGAACATCTAGATAAATTGAAAAGCACTGCAGAAGTAGGTCTGAGGCCTCAGCAGGAATACCACGAAAATTTCTGTAGTCTGAGCACAAAAATGCCAGCTGAAGTGCTGCAGAGTCACCCTCCCAGTGGTCGAAGTTGTAGTTTCATACACTTACTATTAAAAAGGGACTGAACTCAAATTGCAATGGCTGGAAAGACACCCAAGTCCCTCTGTACGAAGAGTCTAAACAAGCATTCACCAAGACCACCACTGCTGCCAGTTATTTTGTTCAAAACTATCATCTGAATTCAAATTTTAGCAGCAAATAGGCAATAAAAAAATGAATCACTGGTCTCCAAGAGTCAAAAGGAGGTCAATTTAACACCACTGCTAAGAAAGTCCCGTACTGCAGAGCCTGCCAGAGCTGTGTGTTGCACTCTCACTGTTTCCTGTAGCTGGACGGAATTCGGGGGCTTGGCTGGTTGCACCTGAACAGCAAGGAGGAGCGGAGGCCAAGGGCGACCCAGCCCGTGGCATGCCGGGAGGTTCGGCAATCGGAGCGACAGCCGCGCCAGGCAGTACAGAGCACCGGAGATGGAGGCTTAGTGCGAAACAAGAGAAACGAGCCAAGAGAGACACATGTGTACCCTCACAGCAGGCTGAACAGCAAATCCCTGGACACACGCAACTGTAAGGGACATCCAGGAAATGCCTACAGAGACGCTGTGCTTAATGACTACACTTTCTAATGTACTTCAGGGCACATATCTTTGTCAGCCTAATTAAAACCAGAAATCATTTACTGTTTGCCATTTTTCCTGTGAGGCAGGAAAGAACTGGAGACTGATGGCAGGAGAAGTGCCCCAAAGGGCATTGAATTCCCTACTACAATTACCTAGCAAAAAGGGTAGTGACATCTTCGGAGACTGCTGTCTGCACCACACAATTATGTGTTTAATGAAGTAGCTGGTTTCACTTTTTCAAAAATAGCTGAACGTGTTTTATGAGAATTTCAAGAGATGCCCTAGAACAGAACAAAACACACTTATTAATTCATCTTGGATGGCCCATATGGGGCATGGATACTTTGGCTCTGCCTGCGGAAGCTTATTTGTACAATTATAATGCAGTCAAATGCGGGAGTCATTCCCACCCCAAAAAAACCCCCAAAAACACACAAAAAACCAACCCAACCCACAAAACAGATAAAGACTGGAAAACTTACAGGTCTAATCCTGCTTACCCCAGAACATTTCATTCTTTGAAAGTGTCATGTAATACTGAACGCCAGCCCTTGTGTGAAAAAGGCTCCATTTGCTTACCAATTTATTACACTCAGGGTAAAACAGAAAAGTAAGCTGCCAAACCAAGTCAGAGCCCTAGAAACCCTGTGACTGAGACCAACTTTGACGCAGATGTGGAAACAGAAGCAAAACTGGCCCTTCCCAGCATCAGCTGTAAGAAAGTCCAGAAGGGCCTTCAGTCAGTGCCTCTCCCACCTACCAGCTGAAAATCCACCTCTCTGGCAGCTCCTTATTCTGCAAGGTTAAGATTAAAGGAGTGCTCTACAACTGAATCAGTTTTATTGCCATTTTGACATTAAACCTAACTAACGACTTCTTGACTGTCAAAGAAAATTGTTCTTTTAAAAAAAATTATCAAAAATTTTAGAGTTTATTCAGAGGATGAATTCAAGACACATCTAGACATCTCTGCAAAACTGTATTTTTATGACTCAGTCACTTAGCTTACCCTGATTTCTTCAAAGAAGTTTCTCACTTTTTACCTCAAAAGACTATTTTTAAATACTTCTTCTGCAAAACAACTGGTAGAATCAGCTGAACAGAGCCCAGTTTTCAAGTCTGCAGGAATGGAGACAGTATCATTCGCAGACTAAAGAAAGAAAAAAAGAATGAGTAAAAGATTACTCACAGCCATCCACTCAGAAAAGGACAACACAGCACTCTTCTTCCCTGCCTCCTGAAAAAAACAGTATTTTATAATACTCCCTGCAAAGAAACTAGAGCAACAGCATTACCCGCGCCTGCCTGCTGTCAGGAGGCACTCCTCCATCACCAGCTGAATCAACAGAGAAGACTTTTTGCGTGAGGAGATACCATTTACCAGAAGCCTGTGGATTTCAGACAAGCACACAACATTACTGAGCTGCACGGAGGATCAGAACGTTGTCAGATTAGCACTAGGAAATGGATTTACCATCTGCCTTTCTGGCACAAAATCTTAATCCTTAAAAGCCTGAAAAACAAGGTGGGTTTTTTGGGGGGTTTGATTTGTTGGGGGTTTTGGGGTGTTTTTTGTTGGGGGTTTTTTGTGGGTGTGTGGTTTGCTTCGGTTTGTTTTTACACTTGATGTGTGTTCTCATGTTGGTTATCTGAATGTGGTTTTTTCTTTTCTTAGTTCTGAGCAACTTCCCAAGTAGAAAAAACCTTTGATTACCGTTTTCACCTGCCCTAAGAGCCCATCAGTTCCTATCAAACACATTCTTTCATGTATTACTTCAAATACTAGCCCTGTAGAGTTAGCCAAAAGCTCTAGTTTAAAAGCCTAACCTCTTTTTTAAAAATTAACACTGCGAAGACAGCTGTGCACTGAGGAGAAAACATACCTAGAAGACATTAAAATTAACAGGGTTGGATCTACAGCTTATCCTGTTTATAAGGGCAACTTAACATACAACAGGGGGAAAACAACAATTAATGACATTTGTTACTGCAAGTCATTGTCAACAATGGAAAAAACCAATTGTACAAAATGTTAATTAGACCCTCTCCTGCCTAACGATTAGTAGCACACTTTTTCTATTTTCATGTAGTAGTCTTCCTCCACCTGCAAACGACTTCATCTTCACAACACTACCAAAAATCCTTAAAATCAGAATGCTATCTGTGGAGATAGATATATATACACACACACAAAAAAAATTACAGTTGCAGGTAAGTCATTCTCTTCCAAGTATATGAAGGAAAACTGACACCATTACCAGATATGGTATGTTGTTATTTTCTACCTAGGAAGCAAACCTTTTCCCTATTTCATGTAACATGCTTACTGTAACAGTTTATTGAGATGTCTTATAAATTAAACAGGTACACCTGAAGTGAATTTCTGCTAAACCAAATGACAATAATTCAGAATAATGGGGAATAAATGATTTAGTATACGACGGTAAAAGTGACCTTTAGATTTTATGCTCACTCATGTTTCATACACAAACTGTTTCCTGATACTTTTATTTTAAGGAAGTTTCTATCAGCACAGAAATCTGGGGAACAGAAAGCAGATGGTGGTTCCAGCCGACTAGCCTGATGAGAAGTTACTTAGAGCTCCAGGATTTGTTGACCAGCATGTTCAAGGGGGTTGCTGAGAGACCCATCCACCACAACAGCGTTAATGGTTTTTCTTGCTCTAAAAGTATCACTATACACAAAGCGATGGGCCACTTCCACAATACTGTATTCCCCTACAGAAAACCTCTAAGGACAACAGCAAAGCATTGCAGGCAAGGCACCTCTAAGTGGATAGACAGGCACTCCCCGCCCTTAGAAACAGTCAACCTCCAGCCGATTTTTACTGGAGCTCCTTCTCAGCAGTGAGCTTCCACCCACTACCTGCTCATGTGTGCAGCATCTCATATACACCCCCCCCAACCAGGTAGGTTCCTACATCTAGTATCTCACCACCACACCAGACCCTGGAGGTCCTAGAGAACCAGAGAAGCAGAGTGTGGGCAAGAAGCAGAAGTACAGAACTGCTCCTGCCCCACAGCCAGAGAGCTGCTGAAGGCACAACCTCCTCTGGTACAAAGTCCAAACCGTCCTTCTGTTTTGTTCCATCTCCATTCTGTTTTAAAGAGAAACTTACTTTCACTAATATTTTAAGATTATATCTTAGATATGCATTATGTATTAAAGGTGTTTGGGGGAAAAAAAAAAGGCCCAGAGGAAGCCTGCAAGTTCGTCTGCGTAAGTGATTTAGGAAAAAACCTGCATTCTCATGAAGCTGCTGCTTGCATACAGATGCTAGAATTGTTCATGCTGCCAATTTATCAATGTTTCATTTTGGAAATGTTGCCCAGGATGATGACAACAGGCTGTAACTCAGTATTTCATGCTGGATTTTGAAAACGTTTGCATCATAGACAACTGAGCTTCTACTTTATTCTTGGTCCATGAAGTAAGACACCTTAAACTTCTTACTGGTGATCAGTTATACCTGGAAGTTAATAAAATTCTTTTAGAGGATACAATATCCGTTATGTAGAAATAACATTTAAATTTCTACTAAGTCTTCAGAAAATTAAGGGGAAAAAAGAATTTTAGAAACATGAAAGTCCATCAGAAATTAATTAAGAGTTTCAGTCAGAAAAATCTGCAGGGTTAATTCAGCTTCTTGGATCCAGAAATATTAACAGTTCACTCATTTCTACTCAAATTTAAAAGTTCAGTTGTAAAGTCGCAAATGACAAAAGACCTTGTGAGATGCCAATAGCACCACTGTGATTCCTCTGAAGTTCACGCTGAAAACACAGCAAACATTTGACAAGTTCTTTGACTTATACAGGCTCTTAGTTTGCCTTACACAAACACACAGTTACGAAGCGGTCAGGGAAGCCCATCATGGCTGTGCTTAACACCAGGAGGAGCCAGGTGAATTTTCACTCCCTACGACACAGCTGGAGGTTGGAATCTGAGCTCCTGTGCTCCTGCCTGAAAAACTGCTGATGACAGTAAAGAAAGTGAATTAGGGATGTTTGGTCATTCAGGAGCTTAGATAGTCCTGACCTTTCTTTTCCATGTGATACTCTGCTTACTACATCAAGGCTTATTTCCTTCTGTCAAAATCTCAGTATCTAACCCTCTTACTACACTTCCCTGCTTTCTCTCTCTCTCTATCTTTTAAGCGCTACTGCCTCCTTCACATTTGCTTTTTCAAATATATCTTCCTACGTCTTGCTGGCACTTCTCACTTTACCTTCACACTTTTTTTTGTTGCCTGTGGGTCATCTGTCTGTATTGGGTTTGCGTGGGAAGGGTTTGGTCGTGGGGGGCTGCGGGGGTGGCTTCTGTGAGAAGCTGATAGAAGCTTCCCCTGTGTCCGATAGCCAATGCCAGCCGGCTCCAAGATGGACTCGCCGCTAGCCAAGGCCGTGCCCCTCAGCGACGCTGGTAGCGCCTCTAGGGTAACATAGCCAAGATGGGAGCATTCGTTATTATTGCGACATGTACATGCAGAGGTTGCTCTGGAGGCCTACTTCCCGGGAAGTGGCTGGACATCACCCGCTCATGGGAAGTAGATAGGAAAACACAAGATTTCTTATGTTTCCACGTGCAGCCTTTGCTTTATTTATCTGCCTTTATCTTGACCCATGAGGTTATTTCCATATCATTTTCCCTACTCTCCCACTGAGGAGTGGAGTGATAGAGCGGCTTGGTGGGCACCTGGTGTCCAGCCGAGGTCAACCCACCACGCTGTCTCTCATGAGATTGTTCACTCTTTGTATACTATTGGCCCTTTTGCCGATGGCCTGCCCCACAACTTTAAGATTTAAATCTCAATCTAAATGAGAAGTAAAGCATGCGTCAGCATTAGTTCCCTTCCCAAGACAAGAAAATACCACTGAAACTGGTTTCTTAACATAAAACCAATGCAATTATATTCCCTGAAGTCTCCACGCACCAGGTGAAGCTATCCTCCTTTCCCAAATGTGTCATGAACAAATCACTTAGAAGTACAGAAGAATTGGCTGTAACCAAATACTAACGTACACTTAATGGACTGCAGATTTTGCAGGATGTTTAAAGTTTCCCCTCTGATCTCTCTGAACTTTGGCCTTCATTTGTTTATACAGACAGAGGCCAATAGGTCATACCACTAAAATCAGCAAATTGTTTACACATATGGCAAGCATGCACGGAGCAGTAACGTAGTCATGGCTACAACCATACACAGCACATTAAAGCGATTGCTTCAGTTAAAATAACAAAGATACAGTGAGTCCACATACGTGATGAGGAGACCTTCCAGTGCGGTGAAACTCAGCATGAACTAAGAAATTAACTGGCATTTCTTCAGAAGCCAACATACAGGCTCCAGTCCAATCTAGCCCAAGTCACTCACTGCAACAGTGCTTGTTTCATAACGAGTGGCAGCCTTTGACATCATCAGTATCAAAATTTTACAAATTTTTACGTACAAGTACTATGCCTCACTGTAGCAGTTAATATTGCCAAGAACATAAAAGTTTACAAATTGAGGCTGGAAGAGAAGCTGTCACTGAAGGTACACGAACCCCAGGCATGCTGCTCGGGCTGCGTCTGTTTGAACACCAGCCTGGTGCCCATGGCTGGATGATCCATTTCACCAGAGGCAACCTACTGGGGAGAAGTTCTTTGTTCAGTGAAAATACATTATTTTCACAATACTTATGGCAGCTTTAAACTAAAATTTGCAATTTAAAAAAAAGAAAACAAACCATTAAGTGCTTAAAAAACCTAACTCCTAAGCCTTTAAATGTTATTTTAACCTTTATAGGGAAAGATCTTTAAAAAAGCCTCCCCAAACAGCTGAATTTACATAATACGAATCACTTGGAAATAAGGCATTTTCAGAAGCATAAAGCATTTCAATTCTGAAAGTGTGAACAGGGTACTAATACAACCCCACACTCTGTTTTGATGTCGAGAGGAACATATTTTTGAGAACAGTTACAGGGTCTCTCCTTAAGAGAATGCCAAAAAATGAAAGGTAAACACTGCAAGAAATGGGGAAAAGCACCAAGAAACTAATAGCTTTCTCTTGGTTAAATATACTGTAGCTGTCAAGCTTGCTGAAACCACAGAGAAGGCAGCGCAATTTTTTTTATCTTCGAGATGCTGTATCAGGGCTTTGTGGCCTATTCAGTGGCATACTGAATAGGCATACATGTATGTGGCATACACAAGAATAATATTATTAACCATTTATAGTTACTTTTCATTGAAAAGCAGAGGCACACCTCCTTCAGATTTCATGTCCAAACAATACTCGCAGACATGAACTCCCATTTGCAATGCAGATGCAGCATGCCGTAGAAATAAAAATGTCTGTTGTGATAAGAAATTGTCAGAGACAGAGCTAATAAGCAATCTTCTCCTTTTTAAAAAAACAAACAACAAAAAAAACAGTCCAAAGACATGCCAGGTCAGGAATTTCATTACTTTCAGAATGAAATGGTCACCTAAGGCATGGAGATACTATTATGTCATTATGCATCATACAAGTTTGACACTTGTGTTTTCTTAGGCATGTCCACAGAAAATACAGGTATACAGCTTTGACTAATTGAGCTGAGGTATCACGGGACACCTGCCTCGGCTACTGCCTGCTAAGGCCACTCAGAACAAGCATTACCAAAAATATTTTATCCAACGCACCTAGGGAATACTTGCAACAGACACTCTTAGCACCAACGCTGAAGATGTGCAACTCTAAAACAGTGCAGAATCCTGGACAATGCACAGAAAGCTACCAAGAAATTCTGCGTTTCAACAGAAATCTTCTTAGGAGTGTCATCATTTTATCATCTGTATTTCACCACCAACTAATATTTAAAAATGACATTTAAACAACTGAAAGAAACCTCATAGTTCTTGTACATCAGTTGTGTCGCTAACTTCGAACACAGCATCTCCTCTGCCTCAACCCTGTGTTTCAGCACCGAAGACTGAAATGCCCCATCTCACACTTCTAGTGTTGGAGGTTTTTCAGCAAAAATCAGGTTTGATAACAGGCCTGAAGACAGATCTGATCATCAGTCCCACCCCAAAACAGTTAAGTGAAAGACTGAAGTTACTTGAATTCTCTGTATGTGCCTGAATCAAACAAAACGACAGGGAGCTTTGATCCCATCCTGTCCTCACTAGCAGGACTCATCTGTTACCTTCAAAGGGCAACACAAAACTGAACCTGAGAACACAGGGACTGTCATGCTCCACCAGGCTTCCCCCGCTGGCTATCCCAAGGAAACCACAAAATATACCAGCTCACAGACAGAACTGTGGAGAAAAGATTCAAGGCAAAAATGCTGGCAGAAAAGGAACACAAAAGGATGACTTGCAGCAGAATTTAACCAGCTTTTACCAGAGTGAAACGCTATCTGGGAGAAAGTGGGACAGGGCACAGTTCAAGGCTGCTGAGCTCAGAATTACAGCTGCAAAAAGCAAATCCCATTCTGCCACTTGTCAACTTCTTCATGTTTGACTTCCCAGCCTCAGCATTATTTTAACACAGTGTTACTGCTGGGGCAGCTTTCCTCTTGTTCACCTGGGGAGGTAGACGGCACCGTCTCCACCTTCAGTGGAACCACCTGCAGAATGCAGCAGCATTTCTGAATGTGCTTGTTCCCAGGCACATTGCCTGTTGATTTACCGTAAAAATACGGGTTTTGCTATAATCTGAAGACTGGTATATGAATTGCCACTCACCACAACATACTCCGGGAAGATCAGGGTCTTCTCATGTTTAGCTTTTAAAATGGAATTTGCTCTGAGCCCAAACTAGGAATTAGTTGCTATTTCTCTCCCCTAATAGAGAAGCTACACTGTCTTTAAGTGAAGAAAAAGAGGCCACGGCTTGTGATTAGAAAACAGAAGAAACCTCCATGGCTAGAGAGACAAAAAAAGTAGTATCTTAAGGAGAAATATAACCGATGAGGAAACTTGTATAAAATCATAGTCAAAATTAGCAAAGCACACACTTTTTTTTTTTTTTTAGTAAAGATATCACTGGATAACGCATTGCAGAAGCATCATTATTTGCACTGAAGCCTGTATTTACACTGCACAACACCCAAAAGCAATACAGATAGAGCAAATCCAAAAATAAATACCCTTTACAAATTTCCACTTCCAATACAAACCTGTGAGAATTAGTTCACATTGCTGAGCAATTCCAGCATCGTAGCTTGAGCAAATTCATAAAAGGATTAAGCAAGACTATCAAATTTCTAATTGCTGTTTTAGACTAATAAATACGATATTCAAACCGTAACTTTGGATTACAACATTAACTTCAATTTTGAGAACAGAGGTGTAGTCATTGCACTTTGAGGTTCCTATTTCTTAAAAAGAGGATAGATGGGAAATCAGTGGAAACATGTTCAGAACACACCAACATGCGTTTTTTCCTTAAAACTGTCAGATTTGGCAGTTGCCATGGCACCTTTATCAACCAGAGCAGGAAGAAAAAGCACAGGTATGTCAGGATGCAAATAAGCCGTAACACAGCTGTGGACTACTGACGCTTTGTTCTTAGCCTTAGGAGCTGCTGAACTTAAAATAAAGTATTCCAGCACCTTCTTATGTTTTAGGTCAATGATAACTGAATTCCCTGCTAAATAAACAAACTAGACTAGATTGTAAGGAGGAAAAAAACCCCTGTTATCTGTAAAGCTAATGAGTTCCTTAGATTGCCTGAGGAGTCTCTACCGCTGGAGGTCTTAATAGGTCAAAGTTGTATAAAACAAGACAAGGCTAATCTTACAAGTGCAGGAGCTTGAGAAGCTCTTTCTAGCTACATACCTTCATAAGCAACTATTTGCTACCAACCTGAGGCAATCAGATGATTCTCTGTATGATTACAATTAATTTATACAAATAAAAAATACAAATATTCAACACTCACCCAAAAAGACCACAACGATCATTCACCATTACAGCTAAAGTCACGCCCTTAAATATGAAATGTCCTTCCTCTGGAAAAGTGACGCTGCACACCTAATCTTCTACTGTTGCCAGTAGGTAAGAATTTATCATTAATAAGAGTGTGGTAACATAAGAGAAGACAAACTCAGCTAAGGAAGAGAGGAAAGAAGCAGGAGGATTAAAAAAAAAAAAAAAAAGAAAAGCATCTTAGAGAGATGTATTGCAGAGACCACCAGGAAGGGGCAGGAGGTGGCGGGGGTAAAAAGCCAATTAACAGAGTGGCATATTCTAGTGACAATGTAGTGGTTTCAACCAGCTGAGAATTAATTAGAAACTGTCAACAAATTAGGATTAAAGGACAAGAAATGCACTTAACCCAAGGAACGGGGGTGCATGTGGAAGTAGACAAAAAAAAAAAACCCCAACAATGAGCTATGCGATTCCTGAAGTAGGAACTGAAAACGCTGTTTCCTGTTAAATTATCTCAAAAGCTAAAGATTGCTTCTTCACAGCTTTAGCTGCTTAATTCCTACCGCTTCATCCCCTGATTGCATATCTTTAAGAAAAATTCTTCCCAAGGTTTAGCAATACTGGATGTTCAGAGTACATTATTTCCATTGCAATCTCCAGAGTAATGTATTATATAAATACCATATAAAACAAACAGGTTTAGATAAACAAAAAACACATCCATTCAAAAATTTTCATTGAAAGCCATTTGGGGGAGAACCCAGAGAGTCTGATGAGAGACTGTTTATTTCTCCTGGCAGTTAACAATTCTGCAATTTTGACTTAGATTTCTTTTTGATAAAAAGGCCTCCAAGGGGAACAGTCCATATTTATAATTCGCATTTGTGGTATTTTAGAGACAGACCAATATGAATTAAAATAACCTGAGAACAGTAGGAAAGAGGAAAGAAGTTGTACTTAGCTCCACAGCTCCAAATTTGTTATTTTAGCATAGAAACATCACCCTTATTTCACAACGTTAGACACATGCAACCTGAGGTCTGAAAGTGATCCAAGGATTAAGTTGTGGTCTTCTGCAAGACTAAGAACAAAAGGTTCAAACAGTCCCCACATCCCAAAACTTCTGTAGCTGTATCAGCAAACACGATGGGATGCACCCTGAGCCCCCTCCTTCCCCACTCCTGCGATGCTGAATGACCCCAAGGCTTCTTCCCGGTGGGCTGTGGGCACGCGGGCAGCCTCGGCAGCAGGAGCCAAACCTTGGGGAGGCGGGAGCCAAAGGGATCACCCTTCCCCCAGGCAGCCCAGGGGCAGAGCGGGAGCACGGGATCCAGAAACACGAACTACTGTTCCTGGGTCTCCAGGCTGGAGCGGGTACGGCTCCCTGAATTGAGCCGATGTTCTCCACACACCCTCAGTTTCACGTTTGCCCCAGCCCACTGCGGGCAGCGAACAGCCTGCCGGCACGCAAAAACAGGACCCCACAATTTCTGTTCGGACGATTGCTTTAATCCCCCCCATTCATTCATTGTAGGTTAAGTTAGAAGCATGTACTTCAAATAATATTCTGCTTCATTTGGAGATGCAAGTTTAGTTACAGATGTTAAAAATAGTTTATACGGTGCAGGGCGGTGGTCAGGAACAGATGACGGAGGGCCTAGCGACCCTTGTCGATAAGAACCAAATACCACAAGAAGGATCTGCCGGTTAAAATATGAAGTAGTACACACAAACATTTTCCATAAATTACATCTATAAGTAAAGTCCCCTTCTCTCTCGAGACAAATGCTTCCAGCTCCCTGAACTTGACAATTAGACTTATTTTCAAAACTGTGTAAGGGCTGTGCAAGGTTTAGCACAAGAACCACAACGGGCTATCGGTATTAAGCTCAAGAAGCATTCTTTTGCACCTAAAGGGCAAAACGAACCGTAAACACTACACAAAAGGAAATAAACAGTCTACTATAGAATGTCTTGAAGTAGTTGTACTATTATGTCAGGGAAATTGAAAGTTCCTATTTTAAAATCTACATTCTTAATTTTAAGAGGAGGAGACGGAGGCATAAAGATCAGCCAATGTCCCAAATGTCTCATAAATGTAATTCCTGGATCTAAGAAAACAGCAGTTTAAGACAAGATGGCTGAATTTGGAATGGAAGAGGGTAAGGAAGCTAATGGGATACTACTGTTTATCTTAAAAAGTCTTACAGTCTACTTTCAACCAAAACGGGAATTGTTCTTTTTGGAACTTAGAAAGGCAAAAGAAATTCTCAGAGTAAAACATCGCTGTGCTGGGCATCAGACATTATTACTGAAAAACTGGTTGGGCAGTATTACCCCAAAATCTTGCCAGGTTTACTCATCTCTAAGAAACAGCTTCGAGATTTATAACCAGAAACATATAAATTGGCGGTAGTGCAGTAGTGGGGTGCGACTTTTTAATCTTCAGTTATTGCAGTCTACTCAATTCAGAGTTCCTTCCTCTCACATGCAATTTTGAGACTTTCAGAGCTTATTTAAAGATTGCCTTATCATTCCTTCATGCAAATGCACAACAGGCAAGAGTTTGGGCAAGAGTTTGGCAAGTTGTGGTTTTCTTTAAAATTGTCATGATCACATGAAGACAATGTCTCTAATTAGGACACATCCCGCAACGTATCCCAACCAGATGCCTCACTTCAAGGCAGCAGCTGTAGCAGCCAGCACTGCACTTTTCAGCAACAGTGCATGTTACATGACGAAGAAATTTGAAAGCATTAAGGCATTTTTAGAGATGGCCAGAAGGCCAGTGCTGATTCACACCTGCAGATGTTTCTTCATGACACTAGTGACAGCGTGCTGTACTGACACATGCACATGGGATGGTTCCCAAGACCAGCAGAGCACCACAAACCCTCCTACCAGCATTCAGTATTTCATTTCAACCAACTCTACGTTCTCATGCAAGTGTGGCTGGAAAAAAATCTTTCTGCAGCCTCATTCTGCCTTCTCCCTGCCTAGGAAGATAATAAATTGTAAATTTTGTACCTATGAGTTGCATTATCCAATTGTATGTCCACGGATCACTTATTATTATTATTATATACAGAATACAGACCATCTGCTTTGCTGTTCCACACAGATTCATAACAGGGCAGAGCTGGACCTGTAATGCACGCTTATAAAATGTATTTTGACTTCCGTAAGTCAAAACACTGACTATTCTGTCTGGTATTTTTAACGATCAAAATAAATCACTGCGTTCAACTCACCTACACAATGACCAAGTTTTCCACCACAGCACTGTTGTATTGTCCTCCCACCAGTTTGTTTAAACGCACAAGTACTACTATATCAGTCATGATCTGCAATGTACATTTATACAAAAGTGTTTCGCTATTTCTCCTTTCCAGCGTATAAATAGTGTTCAGGACTCCTCATCAGACCACAGCTATAAATAGCCTAGATTTTCTTAAACATGCACGTACCGTGATGAAAAGGGCACCTGAAAAATAACATATACTGCATTTACGTTATTTGGGGTTTTTTAATGATTACAATAGGCAATTAGTCAGAAGGCTGATGCAAAATTCTGTAAAACCTGAGCACTGGGCAAACATCAGTGTGGTAAATACTAATAGCATTTGATCAAGGCTGTTTGTCCTGGGACAAAATCAATGCGCTTATGATGAGCACTCTCCATTCTGTTCCGCTGCCTGCCTTCCCAAACCCTGACAAATATTTGCAACTACGAGTCTCTCAAATGTGAGTGAAAAACTGCCTTGTGAAAATCACAGCACATCATCGTGTGATGCTCAAAGTAGCTTCTGAAAGCAGAGCACTTTGAGTATCAGATCCAGCTGGAAGAACTACGATTGATTTTAACTACAGAATTATTCTAGAAGCAGTATCCCGAGTCTAAAGGGCACACAGGTTCTTGATCTTTGACCTGCAGCCTTATCTTTTTATGATTTTGCCATCTATGCAGTAATTAACATACTTCAAAGTCTGCATTGTCTCTATACCGCTGTGACATATGCTTAAGTTCATTGCAGCTGCACAAGCCTATCATTTGATCCTTTCACTCTTCCATTCCTGCAAGCCTTTCACTCTTTGCCAGGCAACTGAAATACACAGGCCTTTAAAGTATTCAGAAGTCTTCTATTTAAACAGCAAGTATTGAAAACACTAGAAATCCCTGCAGTCGAGGTCTCCATTTGCTCTGTAAGACACCGCATAAAGAACCATTGCGAGCTGCGGTATGCGTTCCGAGCGGCAACAGTCAATCACTGAATAGCAAGTTAGAAGTCACCGTCTGACAGCAGTTTCAAGAACAGCTAAGTTACTATTGCCATATCTACCAAAAGCTGCAATCAGCAGTATGAGATACTTCCAGGGAAGAAGGACAAAAAAAAACCCACAACACACACACAACACACACCAATGGTTAATTTTTAAGGTTAAAAGGCAAGCAAACAACAACAAACCCCACACATATGTATGTTCAAACATATTTAAATTTGTGAACACAACATAAGCATCTCACTGTTCTTCAAGATCTACTCTCATTTTCACGAGAATAAAATCTTATAAAAACCTGTAATATTAAGTGCTATGAGAGTGAACATGAAGAGTGCCAAGACCAAACTTGCACTGCTACACACTGGCTGGCTGGACAGAAAGACTTTCAGCAGAGAAGGTGTCTGCTTTAGAGCACCAGCTACACAAGCTATTTTTGTTTCTTGAATGCTGTTTTTGTTGCAGGACAGTAATGGATCAGTGAACACGCGATAACAAATGATGTGATTCCAGGATGTCAAACTGCCCCACGGCGAAGTGGCTTTAAACTTCCTCTTCACATGGTCAGATTAACACTCGGGCCTACATAAAAGTTCAGCTTACAAATTTACTTTTAACCATGGGTTCCTGCTTTAAAAAAAAAAAAAAAAAGAATTACTACTTTGACTGTCTCGGAGACAGTTTAGGAAGCTATCCTGTCTCTTCCAGCAAAATTATCCCACGGGAAACCAGATGGGAATTTTCCTCTCTGCCATCTCACAAACCACAGCTATCCTCCTCTACTTAGCCCCTTTTATTTTATAGTTTCTACCAAACTCATTCACATCCTCCTCCTGTGTTTTCATCTTTCTAGAGCTCCCTTGAGCAGCCCTCTGAAGTCTACAAAAGGAATGCAGAACGATTCCTTGTGTGGACGTGGTGGACCGAGCCGAGTTGTACTTTGCTTAATTTGGCAGATATTCCCAGTATTATAAAAACTGCTTTCACACACAAATATTCAGCTTGTAAAAGTATCTCTCTCCTGCCACCCTCCAAAAAAAAAAAAAAAAAAAAAAAAGCTGTGAGCACACCACTCTGCAACGCCTGAGTAATTGCAAAATACTTACGATCCTCCTATATTCCCCTGTATAAAAGCACTCAGGAAGCTGCCATTTACCATCTGGCTGTAATAACCTGCAGGGCTTCTGTGGATAAAGATTCTTTTCCCCAGTGCTTATTACAGATGTTTATGAAAAGGTAACCTGAAACAGGGTCGAATTATTTAATTATGTTGCTACTTTGTATGTCATATGTAAGGCTAATGAGCAGAGAATTAATTTTTGACAGAGAAAAATTAGACCACCCCATCCTAATTGAAAAGAACAGTAAATTCCTTTAGAAATTATTAATTGAAAGGCAGGCATTGTACACTTGCTATACTCACTTTTTACACGGCCAAATTCCATTAATAGAGCCCAAAAACCATAAAAATGTTGTTCAGTCATCTATTTTTGTTAAGTCTATATGTTTATATTTATGGTTCTTTCTATGACTCAGATAATAGAGTCTTAAACAAGAACAAAGTTCCACTTACCACCTCGTTCAGCCTTCTATTCCCCAATCCACAGCAGCCAATAAGCCGACTGCAGATAACCGGGCGTGACGGGATGTATGCTGTGCTGTATATGAACCTGGCAGAGCACACGTCTTCCTGAGCAGTGAGAAGAACTGGACAAGACCGAGTTCTGCAACTCATCTTCTGGTGGGCTACTATTTCAAGGTCACAGCAGCAAGATGCTGCTCCTTACTATGCAACAATATTACCCCTTTAGATCAAAAATACGTAACACTAATCCAAAACTCCGTACTTCTGGAGAAGAAAATACCCTGAGAGAGCACCTTCTAAAATAAAATAAGGAACAGAGCTCTCTTTCAAAGCAGCATTTGACCTGAGTTCCCAGCTTTTTTGGGGATCCACAGCTGCTTCTGAGGGTCCTGGAAAGACTACTACGGAAAGAAAGCCTACTGGCCTGAATTCAAGTATGTTTATGCACACCATGCAAGAGCTCCCACTACTACAGGAAATTTTTACAGGATCCACAAATCCTATTTGAAAACCACAGATTTAAAACACATCCTTCAGTAAACAAGAGTTTTACTGTTACATATACCCAGAAAGTTTCTCAAGATCTTTTTTCTCAGTCTGCTCACTTTATTTGGACACAGATTTCTTGCCACTCTGCTTGCCAGAAGGGAAAATATTTTCATACAATCCGTATCATCATTGTAAGACACAAGTGACAGATATTAGTTGTGGGCAGTTAACTATGGGATGCAATCTACTCACAGTGGACGGTCCCTTCCTTCCCAGCACACTCTGTTCACAACAAAAGGAAAAAGAAATCCTACATGAGAAAAGGTGAAAAACAGTGTAATGAAGAAACATGGTTAACACTTACGGTCAAGTCCGTTGATGTATCTCATTGTAATTTCACAGTGCCCCCAAACTGCACTGACTATGGGGTAAAGTTTTTTCCCTTTTAGTCCCCTGAAGGCCACTCCAAGATACTGTCCATCTACCATGAAGCTAAGTGTCCCTTCATCCATATCCAAAACCACCAGTAAGGAGTCTGGGAGTACAAAAGACTCATCCGGTTCCAAAAAGACAGGATACGTGACCCCAGGCTGGTTTTTACAATTGTGGTAGAGTTTGTTGCGTCCCAGATCCCAGCCCCACGATTCACTATTGCTACCAACCAACGATGTGTATCCCACCGAGTGCAGCGGAGCTTCGGCTGTGGAGACACCCACTACAGCATGAGTTCCCCGTTGCCTCGTGGGCCAGTGGATTTGCCAGACATGCAGGCCTCTTGTGTAGCCAACTTTGCCCCGGATACAATCTGTGCTTTGGGCAACTGGGTGTCTATGAAAAGTCAGTTTATCATCTTCCTTTACAAATATATTTAAGGAGCGATCTTCATTGTTCCAAGCATGTTTATACTGGACCTCCAGCTTGGCAGGGGGCATATCCAACAGCATGTCCAGTCGCGCCGGCTTGCAAAAATCCGGGCCTCTCAGCTCTCGTTTAACAGGTCTATAAGGGGGCTCCCTCACATCCACAGACTTTATGCTCCCTGAGATTTTCTGGCCCATTGCTTGGCTGCAGATTTACAAAGGAGAAAGAAAAGTTGACTTTGGCCCAACGTTACCTCATGAAAGCACTTTTACACTGAGCCAGTGACCTGGCAAGCTGACTGGATTTACTTCTCCTGTTTGGAGCTTTTTAGCAGCAATGTTTTCAGAGAAAAAAAATGCTCCTGAAAGAAAACAGAAAATTTCCAGTTAGTTTAAGAAAGCCAACAGAAAACCCACAGCATATTTTTAAAGAACTTCTCATCCCTAGTAGTTATTTTAAATACCAAAGCTGACAATTCACCACTTTTTGTTCAGTATCCTACAGCAGTAACCAGCCTGCCAGCAGGATGCTCTGAGTCCACCAGCGTACGGAGTGCAGACAGTCATTTCCTCCAATTCATAATAGGATGCAGACGTTCCCCACCTTCTGCCCTTCCACCCATTTTGTCTGGCCAAGTTCACAGCGGTCCTGAAGACTGCGTATGTTATTCCCCAGCAACAGCGATAAACTTTATGTTCAGGGATAGCTTCACTTTCACTTGCGCTTTTGTTTCATAGTCTTAGAAATAAGCACTATGGCAGAAATCCTCTTTTATTTCTACCTGGTCTCTTTCCTGGGCCCTGGCGACACAGGGCTTCAGCTTCTGTGCCGTTATTAAAACAAATGCAGCCAATAGCAAATGGCCATAAGTTTTAAATTTCTATTTTTAACATACCCTGTCCTTAAATAAAAGAAAAAGTAAAAATTCATCAAGCTTTTTTTTTTTTTAAATCTCCTTTATTTAAAAAAAAAAAAAAGATAAAAGGGACATAATGAGGGAAGAGGAGGCATGGAAGGACAAATGAACAATGACCATTTCAGTTTTTTTACCACATTTTTCTATATGGGCAGCTACTGCAACCAGGTATTTCTTCATGCTACTGGGCAGCAGTCTAATCCACATTTTCTATATTGCAGTATTAGGCAGATGTGAAGGAGTGGAACACAGTAAGGGGAATACATGATTTTGACATGTATTCTTTCTATGCTTCCATAGACAAAGATGGTAATGTAGCTGGAAGTGGTCAAAAGCACCCAGGAAAGATTCTTTTCAGCCTGGTTAAGTTAAATGCATTCATCTTTCAGAGCTCAGGTAGAGTGCAAAGGGAAGCCAAGAACCTTTGAGAGTATTAAAAGGATAAAAATTAAGACAAAGTACTATAAACTCCAGTAGACGATTGCCATGGGATCGAATAAAGTATCTGTACCTGCAGACATACGTCTGTCTTCTAGCAAAGTAAGTGCCAAGTCCAGGAACACTCAAATATAGCTGAGGAGACACACTCTGCTTATTTACTGACAGAGTGATCAAGTGTTTCAAGAAGCAGCAAAAACCACCAGACTCTCAAATGCCTGAAGAGCCTAGGTAACAGCTGGCAATAGAGCACCAAACAGACAGGGACATAGATGTCTTGCAAAAAACATCTTGCAAGATTTGACACGGTAAGTCACAAGTTCATGCTCTTCCTCTTAAAGAACTTCCACCCCAGATACACTGTCCCATAGAAAAGATCATTTCTGAAAGAAGACAAGTGAGAAACATGCACTCAAAATGAAAGGAAATAAAAAGAGAAGTCTAGGAAAACAACACCTGTAAAATTTACCATCCAACCATGTTTTAGAAGTGAATGAAGTCCTTGTGTTATTTACAATGGCCAATACCATGTAAAGTATTTTCTGCATGTATATGCAGAAATAATACCACGCCTGTGTTATGCGAAAGCTTTCTTTCCAAAAAAGAAGTAAAAAATTGATTTTCAGTTCCATGTGACAGTTAAGTTACTGTATAAAAATATTATTTTCTGGTGGCTGGTACCACATGGGTATATATGCACACCTGAGCATAAACCAACCACCTCTTCACACCTAATTTTAACCTTTAAAACCAAAATTAAACATAAGCCCCAAGCCCTTCATATCACGCTTACTGAAGGATTCAGAACAATTCACAGGAGCTTCTTCTCACTGAAACAGTACCGCAACTTGAAAATTGCCCCACATGAAATCAGCCTGAATGATCCCCCTTGCTTCTTTCCAAACCACATAAAAAGAATCCGAAAGTTTAAACAGTAATTACATTGAACTTGACACTTGCCATTTCCACTACTGCAGAAGCACTTATAGGTTGTTTCAAAGGTACGATGTCAAATTTTGCTCAAAGCAAGTTCAGTACTCTATTCCACACTAATCATCCTGTGGGAAATGAAATACTGACACTAATACACACACAGGGAAGCAACAGGGAGTAAATGTCATCAGGTGAGGAAGCTTTCCTAGGAAGACACATGCTCAGGGACTGGGTAATTGCTTTAAAAAAGGTGCTTGATTATTTGAGTTTCAAAGAAGGATATATGAGAAGGAAAAATGTCAGACATTCAAAGGCAACCCCAGCGACTTCTGTACGAGACTTAACTCTACATGCCTTTGAAAATTTCCTCTTTAAAGTACCAGACAATTGCCTTGTTCACGTCAGGGTGCTGAGGGGAGACGGCCGGGGAAGTCCTCAGTGCATCCTCCTGGATCACTTCCTGATCACATGAGAAACTACAATTGGCACAGAGGTTTACCTGGCAAATCACCAAGAGATTATAAGCACCAGAGTGACTCACTTGGCAAGCAACAGACAAACATTCTTCCTAATGTGCCCCAAACTTTTACATATATAGACTGCTAATAGATAGATCTGTAATTCTGAGGAGTAAAATGCACCATTTTAAGTACCTTGATAGGCACACAACTGTGCCCTTACTCTGGGATGTGCTCAGTTAAGTACTTCCAGTTGAAACTGTATCCTACAATATCAGGCCTTTCTTCACATACAGACATTACCACATAATTTAAGTAAATAATGGAACATCTTGCCAAATTGCTTTGTAGGGACAGAGAACTGAACAGTAACGTAAAAATCTTAACAGTTACTGACGCATTCAAGATGCAGCATCTCCTAAGCAGTGGTACAGCTCAAAAGCTACCTTCCATCAAATATTTTCTCCCACCCACTGTAACATAGTACACTCTCTTGCACCCTAGTTCTGTGTAGCTGGTAGTTGCTCCCAGCCTCTGTTACAAGGCCAACCATAGCCACGCTAACCTCATTCAAGTGTCATTGGACTTGAAGCAGAAATGCAAAACCAGAAAGTCAGAATTTAATCATTTTGTAACAGTACAGCAACAGAGGACCACAGCCAGCACAGAGTAACACCAACAGCTCTCTGGTGTTGGTCTTTAGTAATAGCTGACATGAAAACTTTCTATCAGGAGGCAGTGAGCGGTTGCAACACACGTCTCCTGCTCATAACCCATGCAACATTAACCTGAGCTCTGCAGGGAGCGACTCATGCAGAAGTCCTCCTGGCAGCTCAGCAACGGTCCTGCTGGTCGCTTGCAGGAGCAACCAGTCTCAAAACCAAGACCACCTACTCCCTTTTCTTGCCTGCATCTTGTCTGTTTACACCAAACAGATGGCAGAAACCCACACGGAGGCGAGGAACGGCAGCAGAGGCATCACCTTGTCCTTCACCCCAGCAGAAGCTGCTGTTCGAGGACCACAGCTTACCACGGCCCAGCCCGACTCCAGTGACAAACATCCCCTTCCCACCTCCGCAGGTAATATCCTACTTCCAACGCAGAAGCCTTGGAAGCATCACACTCACACCATTACTGTCAGGATCTCCAGGCAGCTTCTCCCCACGGACCTACACAATTACCACACACCAGCGGTTTTTGGGAAAGCCAAGCACAATGGTCACAAGGGGAAGCAGAGTGACTACCAATTCACCCGGCAAAGGCACTCCAAAGTGGCTTCCTGCCTGTAGGACTGCACGGCTACGCCACACGGGGTTAGTAGAAGCTGCGGGTCTACCTGAAAGGATGGAAGATTATTTCTTTGAGATTATGTACTATTCAGTCCATTTACGGAAATACTTGGTTGCAAAACCTTCTCACCACCTCCTTAATTAATAAAAACTTGCCAAAGCACAGCACCATCATTCAGCTCCTGTGACTTTTTGTAATCTTATGCTACCTAGAGAAACTTAGATTTCCTTGCCTGTATCTTCTCACCAGACACATAAATATTCTGAAATTAAAAGATCATGCATTTTCACTGCACAGTTTCGCTTTGAATTCTTTCCCAAACTTTGCTCCTTCAGTAACTTCAAACCACTACAGGAGTTAGGAAATAAGAAAATATTTCAACCTGGCTTAATACATATCACTTCTCCATTATACCTGTTCAGTGACTACAGCTGAAACACTAAACATCATCAGTTATCCCTACGACAAAAGATATTTTGTGGAATAGAAAGTAGTGTTTTCACGGGAAGAGAACCACCACACATTAGTACGCTCCTGTAGCAACTGGAAATCGCTGGCTGAGAAGACTGTTCAAGTTTTTGTAATATAAATTATTTGTGTGTCTCAGTTTCGCATTCATGCCACGCTTTGTCAGGATATGATGATTAGATTACATGTACTGTACAAGAACAAGCCATCTCCAAACAGGAAAAGTGTGTCAAAGTCGCTTAGCAGTGTCCTCATGCAGACTGCCAAATATTTAGGGAAATTATTCACAACGAAAACACAAATTATGTGTACCACAGAAAATCTTGCTGGGACATCACTTTGCTGTAATTAAATAGGGTGCATTTCTTCATAATTCAGAATGTTGGCATCAGTAGAACATAACTGCTGATAAAAGAAACATGCTTTCTGCAAAGTCAGCTTTCAGCATTCGTAGTTATATTTCCCTCTGGCTTATCATGAACTAGACGTGTAGAAAGCTTGACAAACATGCATTAAGAAATGACACCACGTAAACACAATTCAAAACTACAGTAAGAATGTGCTACGGCTTACAGTAATTCTGCTAAATTAACACTTACCAAAAAAATGAGAAGGTAGGCGAGTGCCAACTAATGATACCAATGGGTGAAATTGTCTATGAGAAGAAGCAGGGAAGGTGATCCCTCTCTCTACCAGCATTTCAAACTTCTACACAGCAGTCCCCACTCTTTTTGCTATTGACCCTCATTGGGTTTTTGCCTTTCTGCAACCAGACCTCACTGCCACCGCCCCTGCCAACCTGGGCATGGACTCCTGAGTTGCAAGAGGAGGCTCTGAACCAAGGCCCCTTCTCTGTGGGCACCAAAACTGCTCGTTCCCCAGATGCCTGAACAGAACCAATACACTAGATGTTTGAGTGTTCTGAATCTAACCCTGGTCCCAACGTCTCTACAGGAGGAACCGGAAGAAGAAAAACATCAGCTCTGCTGTGCTGGGCAAATTAATGAAGAAGGGTTAATAAATTTAAGAAGACTTTTACCTCCACCCAGACAATGTAAAGGCATGAGGCCCAGAGTCTATCAACTATGTTCCCAATGTGCAAACAGCTACATAACCATGACAACACTGTTTTGAGGGTGACATGAATTAACCACATTTTTGGCACCCTAAGAACATTGGCCAGCTTGGATTCAACTATAGATCCTGCTATCCAATGTTGTTGATTTATTGCCGAATTTGAACAATGTTGGCTTTCTTTGTCAAACTGGGAATATACAGTAACAATGCAACCAGCCAAAAATGCTTGGATACTCTAAACTATCCTGTGCTACAGATAAAATTTTATGCTGTATGCACACTTAGCAAATGACATGTAACATGTGGGATGAACAATGCAGCAGTAAGTCATGACTTCAATGCCTGAAAGGAATGCAAATCCTGAAAATCCCAAGGACATTCCACCATAAAGGGTAACTTGTTTTGTAATGTTACAAAATGTACAATTACAAAATGTAATTGTTTTAAAATTCAAGATAAGCTTGTTATTAAAATAGACTGTGCATTTAGCCACTTGGAATTAGAATAATCTGAAATACCACACCATCCGTACCACCAGAGTTAGAAGCAGTTTAGTCATATGATGAAGAATTCAGAAAGAATCTTGAGCAGCTATGAATACAGTGGAATGTATATTTTTTAAATACTTCCATCTACTTTACTTTAGTACTGAGCCGATTTGAGGTTTTGGGTTGGTTTTATGCCTTCCATCTCTCTGCATGTGTTTCTGGAATTCGCCGCTCTGAAAGTTGGCTTTAAATGCAAACATTTATATTCCAAAAAAACATGAAAGATGACAAAAAACCACTTCTACGCTGTAAACAGTATAGGTGGTTTTTTTTGCATAATGACTTCTCAGTTAGAATACAGCAATGTAATCTGAAAAACAAATGTAGTAGCATAATACAATAAAAATTACTTTTTTTACTACGCAAGTAGTTTTAAAAACAACAACATTCCAGTTCTCAATTTACCAAAAGGAAGCATTTACTTGCTTTTCAGGGTATTTAACAGGAATACCCATGTGATTAAACAATTACCATAAGCTTCCAAATATTTGAGCCGCTACATCCCTTCTACCACCCGTTCCTATTCATTCTCCCCTTTTGTCTTGCAGCCACCTGCATTCAAATGGCCTTGAGATGGATCTGCTTCAGAAAACTGAAGTGGGGAAAATCTAGTATTTTATTTTTAATTTAAAATCTAGTATTTTAGGTTATTTTCAGGTGGATAAGCCCTCTGATCTGGCACATCAGACAGTCATGTAAACACGTGCTCTGGTGTAAGGAAAGGGAGAGGAAAAAAAAAAGCCGAAAGGCAGAACCATCTATTTAAGCAGCAGGCCAAACTGTGGAGCAAGTTTCCACTGTCACTTCAAGCTGCCCTAAGGGGCAGAGCTGAACTTCATGTTTAAATTCAGTACAGTCATGAGCTTCTGCTTACATCTGCCCCACCCTTCTGGCACAAAATGGTGCCTCTCTCATCCTTCAGCCACCTCTCTGCTACAGTAAATACCTTCCTGTCTTTCCTGAATGCCTGGTGTAGCCAGCCATATTCAAGTGTCAGGGTTATATTAAAAGAGCAAATTAACACATGGAAAAGGCTTAACACTAAATTCAGAATTATGTTTTCAGCTCTACTTCGCATTTTACAGGATCACGTGCCATTTTACACTTCTATGCAGCCGTGCTTCACCAAATAAGTAATACCAATAAAGTGTCAGACCATGTGAGATTTAAAGCCCAAAGAAGATTAAGTTTTAATATTGCATTTTCTCTTCAGTCATTACTACTTTTCACCAGCCTAACATTTTTTAGTCAATTTATTTTACTCCTACCTCTACAGCTCTGTAGAGGATCAATACCTCTACAGCTTCAATTTCAGTAACAGAATATTCATTAAACAACGACCATGATGGCTGAATACCTTCCCACTACCTGTCTATGGCTATAATGTACAGGGGAGCCCATTGTCCTTCAAAATGAAAGAAAAATTACAGATAAGACGACAACCCCTGGAAATTGTTAGCATCATTCCTTATTCTAGCCAGCAGCAAATCCCAGGAGACGTGCCAGAGAGAATCCCTGAGCAGACTGAGGGGAGGTCCAAAGATGGTACAAAACGACAATGAGACAAAGAGCTCCTCTAGCTTAACACAATTGTTCACCAGAACTTTACTGCAACTGCAGAAACTGTAATAACATACTCTGTTGAAAATTTGGCCCCTTAGCTCAAGGTTCAGTCATAGTAGTATAGATGTCAATGTATTCCAAGCCTGGTGAGTCTTCATAAACCATGATGGGGCCTAGGTCTACAACCAGTTTTCTAAGGGTAGTATCATGTTGAGGATAGGGGTAAGAAGGAACACCCACTAATTGCAGCTCTTCTTTTTTTATCACAAGGCTGCTGTAGACTTACCAGGCTCTACAAGAGATGGCTTCACTCTTGCAATGAGGGTCTATATGTTTTGCAGTCAGTGGATGAGTTGAACTCCTCTACCTTCTCATCTACAAAAAGACATTCACCAACAGCTTAAAATTTGCAATGCTCTTAGAATGGCCAAGATACTTTTGACATCTTATTTTGCTTTTAAGACTTACTTTTTTTAATTCTCAGTTGAACTGAAGCAGCAGCGTACAAACAATACCAGTCAGATGCCCTCACCGTTGGTGGGCCAGCAGCAAACCCATCAGATGCTCCATGCCCATTAGAGGCAGTTCCTGATCTGACCTGGATGGCTTTAATACTTGCAATAGTGCTGCCAAAATCCAGCAACAAAAACATATGGCCAAACACAACAGACAGGAGTTGAAGCTATTCTCACCCCTACAGCAAGCTGAACAGACTCAGAAGATGATGGTGCCCAAAAAGGCTGTCTCAGACAAACCGCGGGGGATCTGTTCTAGGGGAACCACAAACGCATGCAGGGCTCGGGCCCATTCCCTCCACTCCGGATTGCGTTGGGAGAGGGGGAGGGCAGGGTTGGAGGGAACCCAGCCATTGTACTTGCACAAACATGTAGAAGATGAATACACAAGAACAAGTTCGATCCTGAACAAAAGCATATTCTTTTGTTTAATAGGAAAATAGGCTTACACAATCACACCATCTGCATCCCTCCTAACCCTTCCCCCTTAACTATTTCATTCAATAGCCCCCATCAGCCAAATCCGACACTACAGCAGCAGGCTCAAAGATAACTATGTTCCTACAGGAAGGGCAGCTGGAGAGAGGACAGACATCTCGGAAGTGACCCCATGGAAAATCAGGCTGGGCTGCGAGTTCACACGTTGCCAAGGAACCCAGAAGAGAATAAGCTCACTTCAAAGCTATAACTGCAGGTAAAGTGTCCTAAAGATTTCAAGTTAAGTCAGCCACAAGGGACAAATCCAGAAAGCAATGCTTCATTATTCCTGCAGTTTTTAAAGTTTTTTTTTTTTTTAAAGAATAGAAATTAAGTAAACAGACTTTATATATCTTAAGGAAGCATCATCACAAATTCAGATTATGTGGATGACTTTTTTATTTCCCAGGTGAGGTGACAAATGAAGTTACATACAGCTGTTGAGTGCTAACAGAAAGACAAACCAACTTCCTGTTAAATAAGTGTTTTCTACAAAAAAAAAAACCCACACACACCACTTTTTTAAGCAACAGCAATGAATTTTATCTGTCTTAAACACACGCCTCTGCTAAAGCCCATCTGTCAGTAGAGAACAATTGCAGAGACAAATGTGGATGATGGAGAAGGTAGTATCATAGAAACAAACCACCTGAGCTCCAAGCAACAAAACTGATTTTCCTTATGCACATAAAAGCTTTCCCATTTTACAGAGTAGCATTTTCGTTTGTGTTTGCTATTAATTTAGGAAATAGGGCACTTGGTAATGCAGGAGAGGCTTGGAAAGGCCACAGGGATTTAGGGAGTTAAAGATTTGCAGCCAGTTATGTCCCCACATCAAGAGTCTGTGACGACTCCTCAAGACACAAGGGACCCCTTGGTGAGAACCCAGGACGGGTGTCTCAGTGGTGAAGGCCATGTGGAAAGTTACTTTTTCTGGATCTTTCATTGTCCCAGATTAAGTGGAAAGGCTGCCTTTTCAAGCAAACGCTGTTCTACAGAGAGAAAGTATCCAGACTGTTTCCAGTGTTAAAATCGGAGAGGGTCTCCAACCAGGAAAAGCCACAGTGAAAGAAGCTGCTACTCTGAGTAGCATTTACATTTCTTTATTACTGACCTAACAGTGTACATCCTAGAAGGATTTCATGTTACAAGTGCCAACAATTCCAGGTATTTTTGACCACTGGAAAGTATTTAAAAAAAAAACAAACAAACAAACAACCCCACACTAGACTTCCTAATAGAGGTATGGATAAAAATAAATCAGCTTTGTGCCTACCTACAGGAGTCTCAACACAGACTATAATCTGTAAACTCAAATGCACGGTCCGTATTTCTCAAAGCAATTTCACACTGAAGTTCCCACTGCTAAGCAGTCTTCCAGTGAGAATTTTCTTTCAAGCGGCATTTTGTAAGTAACTACTACTAATATTTCATTCTTTAATGCATGGCGGGGGGGGGGGGGGGGGGGGAGGGAGATTTAAAATTGTTTGGAAGAAAACTGTACCAGGATGCAAGTTTTGACAGGAATAAAAAGATATTAGTACTCAATCTCCAGGTGTACTGTCACTGAAATAAAATAACTAGCATCACATTCTGAAGTCTTGCAAAAGCGATATAAAAATGAGTATGCTCCAACTAATCGTTGCATAAAACCCCCGTATTTGATATTATTGCAAAGACTCTTCAGTATACCCTCTGAATTTGACAGACACTGATTCTCCAATAACGCAAGCAGGCCCCTGCTTTGCCCTGTTGAAAATCTGGATCAGCAGCACTATACACAAAGAGAAAGCACATCAGTAAATACAAGCTGAGCTCTATCAACAGGTATGTGTAAAAAAAAAAAAAAAAACACCACAAAATTAGAGTTTTTAATTCTGGGGAAAAAAGTGAAATTCTAGATTGCATTGGGATATACAGACCACCTTGATTTCCAGCATCATAAAGAATAAAAGTAACATTTAGAAATGTCTTTAAAAGCAACTACCTCTAAGAAAAACAAATCATTTTCCCATTGAGTTATAAAACCGTAACACACTCAATATGGCCCCTATTCCCAAACAAATACTGTGAAAATTATTCTTTTATCAACTTCATCAGAGACAGACTTGTTTTTGTTTACCACATCCTCAAGGACAGCACAGGCAGAATAGAATCAAGTTGATTAATACAAATGTCCTTTCAGAATCATTTGACCTCTAACGAAGGTATTCATATCAGCATAAATGAAAATTTGCATTTATCAAACTGTGGCTTACTATTGCGAAAAACTTGCAAATCGCATACAAACCGTCCCACTCTGTTGAATACTGCACAAACACTAACAAGCTGCTTCAGCAGAGGAAAGCAAGCCCTTTAGCCAATGGGTTAAGAAAAAAAAAAAAAAGAGTATCTAAAGATATTAGAAATCTGAAGGGTTTTAAAGTTTCAATCAGTTTTTCAAAAGACAAACTGAAGTGTTTTTCCAGAAGTGTTGTGCAGACACGGAAATTGCTACTGGAATCATGGGATCAAGAGCAGTTGTGCGTTTTTACATTCATCATTAACTCTGTTACAGTTTACAGTAAAGACAGATCAAAACCAGAGACAAGTTTGAAGAAAGTAATTTACGCAGTATGGAATTTAAATGCAGTGTTAAAATCCAGAAGTTTACAAATGCTTCTACCTGAAGAGTCTCCTTCATGAACAGCAATCTCCCCCCGCAGTGAGGAAAGGAATGAAAAAAAGGTATTTTCAATTCCCCTGCATATCATCATTTATGGCAAAGGGCTTTCTATTACAATCCCAGTCTTACCAGTCTCCTCTCCTTTCCACCCCTTCCCCTCCTTCTTTCCCTGCACATCCCACTGCCAGCTTCTTTATTACTGGGAAGCCACACGTAGCTTGCTTAATCATGCAGCCTTCCTGAAGCACTTAAATTTGCTCTCATATTAGGACTCAACTATTCACAAAAAGCTGAAACATCCCCTAAATAATTACAATTAGGCAAGACTGGTTTATAAAAAGCTAACTGGCTTCCGTTAGTCAGAGAGACGTAAGATTCTACACCAAACTCATCTCATTGCATAACAGAAGGAAACACTTTGTGTGTCCCTGTTGGGTTTTCTCTTCTTCTTAAGAACTAAGGCTTTGTGTCTCCCCCACCTACAGAGCTCTTTTCCATATGAGTCGTCTTGACCTCACTTCAGAGGCTTCATCATCACAACTAATCGCTAGTGGATGCTGCTTGTATATTCTCCATAGCCACTGGCCCACTCCAACTCCTGACAGACCACTTGTTTCCAAATTATAAAAATCAGCTGCAATATTAACCAGACCCCACAGGTAGGATTCGTTTAACTAAATTTAAATTCCGTTATGCAGATAAGCTCATCACTGGGATAAAATTAAGGCCTGTAAATGCCCTTTTGCAATGGACATAAAAGTAAACCTTCTCCAAAATCAGAGGACAGAGAAGAGGAAAGAATTCATCTTGTACATCTCCAGAACCAACATAACTCATTTAATGTTCCACTCATAATCAACATTGATAAAGGGGGAGAAATCAATGCATATATAAGACCACCAAAAAATACTCGGACATTCTTCTCATCTTTTAGTATCTTTTTAAGACCTTTACCTCCAACTCCACAGCAACGGTTCTTAAGGCTAGTATAGCCCACCTGGCACTGCTGGAAAGAGAAAGACCACACAAGCACACTCAAGCACCACCTTCCGTTAGGTAGCAAATACCTGCTTCAATCCCAATCATCGGTAAGTATCAAAACCTTTATGTTATGATTTTGATTAGCACAGTATAATGAAAGGGAAGAGAAAAGGTAGCAGTAGTGTCAGGGTCTTCTCTGAAATACTTGCAAGAAGAAAAAAGCAGTTATAAAAAAACAGATCCCTATTTCTAAAGCTAATGCATGGATTTAAAGACAACCTATGTGAGACACCACTACTTCTAATACTGAAAAAATACTTGTATTTATTCAGAAAATTGTTCAAAATAATCTGTGGCCGTGTACCAGTGGAACCGAGGGCATATTCCCACTGGGAGGGCAAACCAAAACCAGATAGAAAGACCTATAATTTGAAAAACAACAATTTGTTGGGCAAGAAGCTGAAAACATGGAAGATGAGCCACACAGAGCTCCAAGCTACCACAATACTCAGACGTCAACCCTAGATTTGCGCTGTATTAGTTACTAATGGGCAAGGTCTCTAGCACCATCAGGTTTCATCTTGGGCCGTTTTCTGTGCTCTGAAAAATAGAGGACACTATAACATCACCACCATTCTTAGCGGAAAGGGAGAAAACATCCTCAAGGAAAGCAGAGAGAGACGGACAGGAACCCTGTGCTACCATCTAACTTCACTATCTAACATCCCTATCTAACACTGTGAAGACAAAGCCTTTGTGTAGGCAAGAGGATGTACCAGGTTACCCGGTAAGGACAGTGGTGGTACAATTAGGAAGTTTAATTATATTCCCAAGTGGTCCATGAGAGCAAGTCCCTTGCTTAGGAACCACTGCCTTAAACCAGTGGTGCGAAGACTACAAGAGCAGCCACTTGCCCAGCGAGTGTAGGAGGAAAAATATTTGGTGAACTGTGCCATAGCTGCAGCCAACACAGACACCCAAAAGCGATGAGAAAACGTACCTTCAAATGCTGTAACTGGAACATGAAACACAGCATTCTTGAACAAAGAATCCCATGTATAAAATCTTATCAGTCGCTGCTTTAACCAGGCTCTACCGTACATACACCACCTACCTAGGTCAGGCACCAGAGGATGGCATTCGGAGCTAACCTTGCAATAGGAAACACTGTTCTGGAGCAGAAGGCAAAGGGAAAAAAGGACATGCTCTTCCCTGTTGAGGAAGGATTCATAGTGAACTAAGCAGGGGAGAACTTTCAATACTGGTAAAAAATAAGGTAGTCAGTCTCCATTCAGTTGCACTGTGCAGAAATCACTATGATTTATGACTTCTGCCTAGATCCAATTGCAGAGAGGAAAAAAAACCCACCCTTGTGTGTGCCTCTCATACTAAGCATACACCATCTCATGTCTGTGCAAGACACAGGAGGAAGCAAGGCTGCCTGCTTTACAGAGACAAAATATTAAAGGAATTAATTCCTAAGGCAAAGGGAAAATACTACATGGGAGAACTTCCAAGCCACAAATTCTGCTTATTTAAGCTAAGCTGCTTAATCAAGTTAATTGAAGGAATTAAGGAAGCATCTGGAGAAGAATATATTCACCAACCAGGCTCTAGCCATTCGTGATCTTGCGTTACTTTTTCTGGGCGCAAGATCCCCTGCTGGCACAGTACAATCTATCATCAGCCATTACGCTGATTACCATCCATTAGTTTTGCTAAGTACAGGCATGAAATTTAAACCTATTTTTGTTATTTATTTACAAGCTATTCATGTACTGGATATGAAGCAACTATATAATGTTTCATGTTAACAAGAGAAGTGTAGCTGATTAAAGTCACATGTTTAAAATGACCTAGAGAAGTAATAATTCTCTTCACAAAAAACTGTCTACTGAATTCTTCTTTGGTAAGACGAGCAGGACAGAAGCTTACACTCTTTAAAAATACAACTGATTAATATACAGTGGGGGAACAGGTAAGCACCCATGAGAATGACAAGTTTTAAGTATAAAACCCATAAATGTAACATTCAATTAAAATGTCATTCTAGAAAACACCGAGAACAGAGTTGGGACTCATAAAATGATGATTTTTCTTCCCTGCTATTAAGGCAGAATGATTAAAATTAAAGATAATCCCCTTTATTTCAAAAGCTAATTATTACATGTAATGAAAGTTTCTTCTTGCACTGTAAGAGACCTAAACGCAAGAACGGAATTCTACCAAGACCATCAACCCACACATCTTTGCTGTAATACAGTAACCGCTTTGATTTTCCCTTACAGTTACACTTATACAGTAGACTACCAGGCTCAGCTTTGCTTTCAGCATACACATTTCTTTCCAGTTAGGAAACCAAACACAGAACAGCTGTGGAAGCAGAAATCACTATATGCAAATATTCAGACCAAAAAGAGTACAAGCAGAAAAATCCATTGAGAAGACGACTTCAGTGGGAAGTCTGTGATGAAAGCTGTATTAAAATGCCAGTTATGCCTTGGTGTAAGCATACCCAGAGGAAGCATCCCACGAACATTTTTCACAGCAGGTGTAAAAGAGGCCTGTTCTGCACAGTTTAGATGCCTGAATGAGTTAAGTGCCCAAGTTGTCTATACTGCCAGCATTGCTCCGGAGGAACTGAGCTGCTTGTTACACTCACTACTATGTTTCCTGCATTGCTAATTCAGACATCTAAATTTAGATGCTAGATTTTGGCAGTGGTTTCCCCCACTCTTTCCAACACCCAAAATGAAAAGTACTTCTGCATTAATTCACTATCTTCATCCACTTGCAGAAGCAAAAGGGACGTCAGGCCTCCACACACTGGAATTACATTACAACAACAATCAGTCTATCTCAGCCACCTCTAGCCACAGGGAAAGAGAAATAGTCCCCCCCCCTTCATCTCCTGCAAACTGCACATCAGGCAGCATTCACTACCAAGACACGTTTCTGCCCAACCTCAGACATAGCTCCCCCAGGTTCCAAACTATTTTACCACAGGGAAAACATAAAGCCTAAAAATAAAGGGAGTAAAGGGGATTGGCTTCTGCATTCATTAAGACTTCCTGCTCCAACGTCCTCTATTAGCAGGATGAGGATAGAGTACGGCAGTATAAGCTAGCTCATCAGTCAGTCTCATGTCCCTGGAGTGTTGATACACTTCAGCTTGAATTTCCCTTTGGTGTCTTCTTCCAGCAGTCAAACTGAGATGGCCTGGCACGTATGGATTTTTTTCATTCAACATTGCTAGAAAGAGCTGCATATGAGTAAAAACACACTGTTGATTCTTGTTACAGGGTCTAAGAGTATGAAACACAAGCCAATTATCAATGCTGTAGGTGGCTCACTGAAAATAAAATAAAAAAATGTAAAGCAGAAGACCACTGTATCCCTAGACATGAATTCCCGGCAGCAACCTCATGCACTTTCTCCCATCCCACTACAGCTTACTGAGGAGAGGGAAGGTATGTTACCATATCAGTGCTGACTTCTCACAGGAGTTCGAGCATCACAGAAGTATCTTGCAGCAACTCAGGCACGGTGCACCAATTAAACTGTCAATGAAGTCTATTTTCACTCCCCATCTCATTTTTAAATCCTGATGAATACTTAAGCTTGGTCCCTTTGACAAATTAAACCACTTTTCCTCCGGGTGCACCGCCAAAAACTTACGCTGTTCAATGCTCCTCTCCCTCCCTCCTCCCGCTGCATCCTCACTTCAGTACACGGCTACAGCAGAGCTATTGTGCAGGCGAGCCTCTCTTCCCTTCCTTCTCTGCACCCACACATTTTACTTCACGTACCATTAATATGAACGTTGAGAAGCTTAAGAACAACCAGTACATATTCCAGGTCTCATGCTCATGCTTATGCTTGTTTAGTATGTCTTGTTATATTTAAACCTCAAAGGATAAGATGCGATACATGTTGTAGCAAATCCTTCCTGAGCACATTCTCACATCTTTGGTGGATGATCATTGTACTTACAACACTGAATCTCAGTCTAAACAAGCCATCAATGAACTATGTGTAAGATTTTCTAGACTGCTGGAAACAGTTACGTCAGCACTGACCAAAGTACAAAGGAACTTCTTTATTTTATGTTTTAAGTCATTTTAAATAATCAGCAGCCTCAATGCATTATTTGCCTTTGAATACCAAAGACGATAGAAAACACACCCTTTTTATCTTGCAACATCAAAACCAAGGACTATATAAATATTTAGTAAATGATCAGTACACTCCGAAGTAGAAGTGAGAACATCACAGCAAGTATTACCCAGATGTTAACAGCATCAGAGACTGACAATACCAAAATGCAGGGACACAGTCAATAGCTGGCACAAACCAGGTGTAATACTAATATGCAGCAATGCAGTCAAAATGAGGTCGGGATGGCAACGTTTGCTGTCTTTTATACACTTTGATGTGTCATCACCTTTAGTTCAAACAATTTCTGTCACCTCTGACATGCCTGACAACCGTTTTCAACAGGGAAAATAGTATTTTAGCTGCTTTATGCTGCATCATAATTTATGAAAGCAAGACGACATAGTGCACCTAAACCTCCTTGCGGGGTCACACCCCCCAAAATAATCACCTAGCTGCTCCACAGACAGGGACTTCGCTAAAGCATGGGATGAAACCATCGAAGCTCAGAATTTAATTTATCAACAGTCTCAGGTTTAACACATGCTCAAGGGTATGCTGCTGCTTCTTTCCTACGCAAAGGATAAAATAATCACCCTGCTCAAGTGAACTAGCTAGAGCCTCAAAATATTCCCAGGGCCTTGAAAAAGTTCAGGACATGCTCGTATCACACACTGAGGTCCTCAATCTAAGTCTAAGTAGACCAGTGATAAACTATGGGGAACACATACTCAATTCCCCATGCAAACATGTCACGCTAATCTGAAAAAATATCTACGAGTCAATCTTTTTACAGGTTAAATAAGGATAAACTTTGAAGATAACCAAACAAATGGAGTAGTTAAATTTTAATTTTAATGGGCTTTTTTTAACCTCAACTAAGTGTCTCCTTCAGCCAGAAAAGCAAATAATACAACACAACCACTGCCATAACGACCAGATTTCAATTTTAACTCTTAAATGCCCAGATTAGCTACACAGAATTTGGGGATAATTTTTAACTTGAGCCAACAATTCACTTAGATGAAGTCAAATACAGGATACATTACAAAATTATATCTAATGACATCACTGAGCAAAGAATACTAGGTTGAACAAATTAATATTTGAACTTCATTTTAAAACAGCTATTCAACTGCCAAAAGCATATGACAAACAAAGTTTCTAAACTATCGGTACTGGCCCTCAAATTGTTCTGTATGCCCAAGCTACCCTGAAAGTAATTCTCAAAACAAGAAACCTTTTCTAATTTAGCTAGTCATTTACAAAATAGTTAAACCTCCAAATTAAAAATTCCCTTTACCCAACACCTCATCCAACTATTTTCCCAGCTACGTATAGGTTTGACTGTCACCGCGTTTTCTCACCTGTGAATACAGACATCTGACAAAATTGTGCGTTGTGTGGCTTCTATCCAAAATAGTTTAATTATGAAATAAGATCAAGATTTCAGGGAATAGGTCAGTGTTCAAAGATAACAACAGTCAACTTTCTTCAAAGCCATTTCTGGCCCTCCCTAGTAAAACTATTTGTCAGAATATTTTTAAAGAAAAACAAAAAACCAAACTCATAGATCATAACCACGCCAATGATCACCACTTAGGGATTTCTGTGGACAGCACACTCTCAGTATGAAACGTACCACTGACGTAAACACTTTGTGCAACAAGACTTCCTTTTAAAATTATGACCTCCAATATCTAACGAAAAATGTAGCCTTCCACTGGAGGGAATTTATTTCTGCACTCCTTGAAGAAGAGATGGAGGAGAAATAGTAAAAATTAAATGACAATTGAGTACCTAAACCTTCTGGCAGTTTTGAAAAACCCCACCTTTTTCCATGCCTAAAGCTATGCAAGTGCTCTCACATGATTAACGCCCCCTTGAAAGTGCAATTCTAAGTAAGCCAATTGTTAAATATTAAAGGAACACCACTTTTAACAAAGGCTACTGAATTTAAGAAGAAATGGAAACAGCATTGCTCAGACTACTGAACACTGCAATCTCGTCACCGGAAAAACTGAATGTCTGGTGAGGCAGCTGCTGCTGCTACTAGGTACAAGAAAAAGCCTGAAGGGTCTCTAGGTACTGGCCTCCCTTTTCTCCCCTCACACAGAGCTTTGCTGCATTTGGGTATCAAGCAGAAAAACTACTCAAAATACAATAGCAAAGTGCAAGTCAGCAGTCCTTACTGTAGCCCTTCCTTGCAGCCTCAAGCCAGAGCCATTCCAGGCTGCCTCGCCCACCTGCAGGAAGCCCAGCAGCTACCCCACGGAGGGCGGCTTTCAGGAGACAGAGCTATTGCAGTTCAGAGCCTGGTTGGGTTCCAGGGCATGGACCCGTTTCTGCGGGAAAGAAATCCTCAGTTCTTCTGAGGACACAGCATAAACATGGGCAATCTTTTCTCTCTCTCAAAAGCCCTTTGTGAAATCTTCTTTGGGAATTGTTAACATAGAAAGGGACAACCCAGCCTAGCAGACGGCAAATGCACACCAGGCTTCGGCAGTAGGGTAAAATGAGAAAGGCGGTATTAGAGCGAGCTTTTGGAAATGCACGTTTAAATCGAGAAAGCAACCTCCACTGAAGGGTCTGCTGTGAACCTCTGAAAAACTTAGTTTGCAATCAGCTCAAAGATGGATCTCATACATTGCCGCGCTTCGCACTGCACACCAAAGCATACTCGTCGCTTCAGCCTCTGACAAATCCTCAAAGATAAAGTTGCTAAGTCACCCGCGCTCCGCAGTGCAACACAATAAAACCTGTCATCTGACACCAGTCACGAACAGGATTAGTCAGTGATGTTCAACCCAAAGATACACAGAATAAGCAGAGAGAAACAAAAAATTAAACAGAACACTGCTCAGCATTGGTCTAAGTTCAAGTGACTTCAGTATGAGCAGATTTAGGTCAATTCTGAGCACCTAAGTTTAGCCTAGGTACCTCACTTCTTACTAAGAAAGAGAAACAGATATAAACTCCCTCATGCTTTTTTTGCTATGGACAAAACACAGCAAATTGTGTTACATTTCTGCATTTCAATCACTACACATGTTCGCAGCTACACTGCATTGGTCTCTGTGACAAAGATGACATTCCTTTAAAAAAAAAAACACACCCACCCCCCAATATAAATGTATATACACATATGCATATCTAGATGGCCTAGTCCCTGTCACTACTCCATTTCTGGTCCAAAAGGAACCAAAAGAAGAAAAGAAGTGAGCTCTACCCAACGCTCCTCAGGGACGGGCCCAGTCTTTTATAGAGCAGAGGTAGCCAAAATACAGCCATCGGGCTGTCAATCAAATATTGACAGTCAAATTGCAACTGCAGTTCTTAGCTTGAAGTCATGGCACTCCACAAGCACTGCGCCGTTACGTAGCGCTGCTCCTGAAATGTAAGCCACGTTTTTCTCGCTCTCCTCTTTGATATGTTTTTCCATACTGCTACCAAGGCTACCAGGGCACACTGTTGTCTTTAAGCTTTGCTTTAGACTTAGACCTCTTCAGAGCAAGGATTCTTCCTTTCCAGGTTGTGGATGCTACCTATTATACTGTCAGCTTTCCACACATACAAAAAAAACCCAAAAAAACCCCCCTTTTATAACTATACCACCTAAAGGACTGTGGGCTGTAAAAGCAGTGCAAGCAGCTGAGGCAAGGCAAAGGCATTTCCTGACATCATACCAGACATCATCTTAAATCAGGATTCAGAGAGTACCCACCATTGCAAATACTTTCACCCTGGAGAGAGCACAGGGCAAGCACACAGCCGTCTTCCAGCAACAGAAGCTTGAACTGCATAACAGGTAACTTTCTCAAAGGACAGGACAACAGTTGATTGTTCGTTACTAGTAAACTGGATTCAGCCCCTTCGGTGTGGTGTGCCCTAGTATGCGTGTAGGATACGGGCTACCAACCGTGTTCATGATCCATACATACCTTTTCAAAGTAAAAAAGCAAATAAAAAACCACCCCAATCAACCCCCACAAACAACCTGAGCATAAGTTAGGCAAAGTTAAACAAGTCTGAAGACATAAACTACTCTTCCAGGACGTGTGCGATGCATTAATACCTTATTCTACAGCACAACTGTACATCACCTAAGAGAGCTCTCAGTCGCCTAAATTGCATGTTAAAAAGCTTTAAGCCACCCCTGAAGGATGCGTGTGCTGCAGAGTGACAGATTAACTAGCATGTACACAATCCCATGAAAAATACATGTGGGCGAGGTAGCTATCTGGTCTGGCAAGTTTCAATCCACAGCACATGTTTATTTTCAAACAGCTAAGTCCAACAACAGTAACTTCCAGCAAACATTTAGCTACACATAGCAACCTTACATTGAGTTTTGGCTTAAAAAAAATTGGTTAGCTGTTCAACAGGCAGCCTTAAGCATTGCCTTCATCACAGAAAATGGCTTAATAAATACTTCAAGATCCCACGACAACACATGAGGGCTAATGGATATGTAGGCCACAAGTTGTGTACTGTATTAACATAGCTCAGCAAGCCTACACTAAATTAGCCACGTCCATCCAAACAGTGTTTTGCCAGCATGGAGCCCTTCACTGCTCGAGTCATGAGCCCGGGTTTGCTTCCTGGATGGCGTCAGAAGGCAGGCACCCCTGCGATACCAGCCTCTGCTCCTCTCTACCATCAGCCTTGCCTTGGCCTTAAGCCAGGATTTATGAAGTCCAGCAACATTTATGTCAAACCTCTACCCTGGGAAACCTGCTAAAATGAAAATACGTCTAGATTTCCTTTACGCGGATATTCTATTAAGAAGAAGAGTGCATTTATCCTCACTAACCAAGGGAGGAAATGGAAGTGAATATCAAGGGCATTCTGCATTACCATTATTCAAGCTCGGATTTACCATGCCTGGAAGCGTTCTGAAAGCCTCAAATTTGCACTGAAGTGATGCTGCCCCAGCACAAAAAGAATCGAGTAAAGGATGTCAGTGCAGCAGTAGGGAGCAGCCAAGCAGGCTAAAGAGAGAAGACAGCTAAAATGCAGCATTGCTTACAGAACTTGAATCTGGTAAAGGCATCTCTCTTTCTACCCTCCTCTTCTTGGCCAAGAATTATGGGGATGGGACAGCTGGGTATCTAACACTATGTTGCTAATCACTTTAGCCAAGTATTTTTAACAAATAACATCTCAGAAAACCATGCTCTGCTTTATTCCTCGATCGCTGTCACTATGCCTCAAATGTATACGCAAAACAGCTCCTCAAAGGAAAAGTCTCCAGCTGCCCAAGTTAAGAAAAGCCAACTCAAAGTATACGGAGTCCTGCGACATGCCATCGAGTTCCATCATGGAAATTATTTTCCTTCCTCACAAAAAGAAGACAGTAACCTACACACAGAATAGGGGCAAACAGTGATCGTGAAGGAAAACGAGACAAAAATAGCTTGCTTGATTTTTCTTGGTACATGGAAAATCCATTACAGAAGTTTACACAGCAACAATGAAGCCTGACAAGTTAATGAGCTGTTGCTTGTGGAGTCGCAAGAGACATGGCCCATCGTTCAGAAATTCCCATGCTGCACAAACACGAGTCAAAGATGACTATAATTTGGTCAAACCAAAAATCAGAAGTTCTGGTGCTTTCAAGAAACAAAATACTCAATTAGTACTTCACTAGGGGAGGGCTGTGCTTCCATGCAAAAAACCAAAGAACTCACAACTCCCTGCAAAGCTCCTTGCCAAGAAGGTGGCACTGCTCTATTACTCCCAAGCCCCAAAGCCTGTCAAACAGGAAGCCTGGTGTTTCAAAGCTGGCTGAGGTGACGTTTGCAAAGTCAAAGAGAAGTTCAGCAAGCACACTGGTAGGATGGTGTCAGTGTGAGCACAGGGCTCTCCAAGTTTCGCAGTGCCAGTACATACTTCCAGAGCAACACCCACTTGAGGGCTCCAGCAAGGCACAGAGCTGTGAAGTGTTATCATCCTCGTGACGTAGGGAAGTATCCGGCCTCCCTTCAGCCCTGGCAGGGACACTGAGGCACAGGACGGTCATCCAAGGACATCCAAAGTCAGCAGCGAGACACTGAGGCACATTAGCTACCAAGAAAACCAGACTTCCATTACCAAGGCCAGTTATAAAACTTCCGTTTGTTGTTAAAAGAACGTACAGTATCTGGCATTACTCTGTCAGCAGCACCAAATAACCTAACGGCCATTTGATATTCCTGTCCCCGAGGGGCTGCTTTAGTTACAGAAACAACATTAAAAATGTAGCATCCTTTGAGATTCGGTGCTCAAGCCAGACCACAAGCATCAAGAGTAACTCTTTGGGGCTGTTTTTTCCCTGGAGGATAAGCTCTTTTGCAACGTGGAGATAGCTTATCAGAGACTGCTTCTGTCACCGAAGGCAAACAGAGCACTGCGAAAATATCAGTTACGACTTAAGCACCAAAGGGCTGTAGCCAACACCAAACCAGCGACTAAAGTAGTAGCTGGCCATCTCTCTATATAGGATCCGTTCCCCCCTGTTGCAGTCTACACTCTTTAAGTCCTAAACACAAAGAAATAGAAACGATTTGCTGCCAGCATGGACGCTGCCACAACATCATCCTCGGCTGCCCTTCCCGCGGAGCCCTCTCTTCAGGAAGGCGGGTGCCTTCAGGGGTGCGAGGGCCGCGTTCGCCCCCAGCCCTTGGTGCTTCCGCAGCCGCCGCCGCCTCCCGAGGGAGCCCGCCCCGCTGCCGGGCCGGGGGCGGCAGAAGTGAGGTGAGGGCACAGCCAGTCAATACCTTTCTTTGTTGAAGCCCAGGGCTCGCGTACACATTCGGGCTTGATCTGACAAAGGTTCAGCTCGCCTTGCTGAGAAGAGAGTTTGGTATTTCAGATCCCTCTAAGCAGCTGAAGGGAGGTCTGGCTTCTACTGCCGGAAAAAGCACCAAGCAACCACTGTAAAATATTAGCTTGTGGCAATCGTTAGGCAAGAGGTTTTGCTCTCACCAGCACAAAGTCAAATAAACTCCCTTTATAAGAAACGTGAATCTTTAGCTATCTAACATCCAGCAACAATTCTCTTTCACAGCTCAGAAAACTAATTCCTATTGTAAAACATTTCATTATAAACCAGAAAACGTTTTAAAGTGTGTTTATTTAAACACCAGCTTAAAAAAAAGCACCGTGTAAAAAAAACCGCACACACGAGAGGAAATCTCATCTCTTCGTACAGTGCAACGAAACACAGAATTCCCACGAACGAAGGAGCCCACCCTTCGCAAACTTACCAAAAGAACCCAGGAAAGCACCTCTATCGATCCGTTATGCGAGCAGGAGAATCCAGAGGGAGAGACGTGAGCCACAGGCGAACGCGCTGAGGAGCCCCAGCCGCCGTGACTCGCGGGACACCCGCTTCCCGCGGAACTCTCCCCGGGCGGGAGGCTGATCCCGGGAGCTGCCCCGGCAGCGGGGGGAGCCGGCGGGCGGCTCGGGGCGGCGCAGCCCCGCTCGGCTCCGCTGGGCTGAGCTGGGCCGGGCCGGGCCGCCCGGGAGCCCCGCCCGGTGCCGGCGGTGAGGCGGGAGGCGGCCTGTGGCGGCTACCGGGCTTTGTGCGCGCTGCCTCCCCCTGGGCCGCCCGCCGCCGCCTCATGCGAGAGCCGGCGCAGCTGGGGAGCGCGGCGAGCGCCGTGCCCCCTCGCGAAAGCCGATCCCGCTGATCTCATCACCGCGGGTTACTAATCCAATGACCGCGGAATTAACAACAGATGGCGACGCCCCTTCCCCCCGCCCCGGCCCGGCCCCCGCGGCCGCAGCGCGGCGCAGGAGCCGCCGCCCGCCGCCCCCCGAGCGGAGCAGGGCCGGGCCGGGCCACGCCACCACCCCCCGCCGCCCACGCGTGAAACTCGCCTTCGGGCACCTACAAACTTTTCCCACGCGGCCCTCCGGCGCGCCTCCCGCGGAGGCAGCAGGGCGGGGGGAAGCCCCAGGCCCCGCCGGCAGGCGCCCCGCGGTCTGCAGGGGGTGCCGGGCGGGCGGCAGGGCTCAGCACGAACGGAGGGTTGCATTACACAATCTCTCGAGGCCCTGGACGTGCAGGTGAAGCTCTAATCACACTTTCGAGGCCACCACCAAACACACGCTTCTGGATAAGCTTCGCGTCTTCCACAAGGCCACGGGCAAGGCGAGCCCTGCCAGACCAGCGCGGGTTATAAAACCGCCAAAAGGCGAGTGCTTCCAGCATTAGTCATTAATACCAGTAAATGCCAACCAGAAAATTCGTGGCTTTTAATCTTAATAGTGTCCGTGTCCCCCCAGGAATGCCAGCATAGTTGTCTTACACCCGTGTTGTGTTGTCCCTCTCACACACACACGGGACAAGTAATGTCAGTTGCTGCTTCTCCTGCCACTGTCTATGCATTTCCCATCCCCAAACTCGATTAACCTCTCTCAGCGATTTCAGAGCACGTAAAAGTGACCTAACAGTCTCTTGCAGTATGAGGCAATAAAACCTTAACAAAGGTGAAAAACTTACATTAGGAAGTATTTTTCCTGAAATTCTGCTGTTCTACCTAGGCTTTATACATCTGGGGATGGAGAGGGCAAGATTATCTTCCCCCTGCTCTTTCATGGTGATATTTATTCCTACATTATTTCTTTTACTGAAATCTTCAGACAGGCTTTTAGCAAAGAACTGAGCCAGACAGGAGAAATACCCACGCTTAGACCATAAAAAAAACAGAGAGGAAATTCTGCAAATTCTTTGAGAGTCTTTCGTCAAGAACTCCTCTGTACAAGTGACAGTAAAACTGGTCGTGTGTTTCACACATGCCACGTGGGCAGAAAAAGTGCCTCCTTCTGTGGGGACCTAAAGGTGCCCCCAGGGGTCAGACACTCCAGAAGCCTTCCAAAATATTTTACAGAAAAGCACTAAAACTCAAGGTCTTCCCAGCCTTTGGGATAACTGGAGAAGTACAGCAAATAGAAAACAAAGCCCAGAAAAGGCTTTCTATGGCTTCCCATTCCCTCAGGTGGTCTTTGGTTTATATATACACACGTGGAAGTCCTGATATGAGTAGTCGTCTGTACCCTTCACTAGCAGACAAGTTACCAAACTTAAATGCTCCTCTTGGATGTGAGCATCAGCTAATACCTGTTCCATGACACTCATTTAGGAGAGGAGCCCTAGAACAGGCAACGTTTGAACAGACTGAGTGGGGCAAACCTGTGTCTTGAAGGATGTTTTGCTTTCTTTTCCTCAGTTTTTAACAGAATTCTTCCTCTTACATACTTTCCCAAAGCAGCAGTGTCTCCTAATACTTTTTTTGGCAGTAAGCAGTATGTCTTCCAATGTAAGATGGGATGTGACCCTTCGTGCCTCTGCTGAGCTTGATGCAAAAAGTGAACTTGGAAAGACTTTCTACATGGTTTGTAATACTAATTCTACAAAAGAAGATTAAAGAAATCACATTAGATGTCAACTTTTGTATCTTTTCAGCTAGCCTTTAGACACATAGGTCTGAAAATTGAACCATGCAGAGATCAATCGAGCAGTACAGAGTTTTGGGAACACACTTCATGTGCAAATGTGAAAACACTTGAGGGTGTAGAAAGTGTCATTTTGATTAATTAGGGCTAGAACATGCTATTTGTATATAGACAAGAATGTATACACCTCACCTCTCTGTTAAAAGAATAGGAAACAACCACATTTTAAACGATTAACATGATTTTAAAACAGACTTTGAGCATTGTATAGAGACAGCTGGTTCTTTTGAGCTGATCTTATACAAAACCTGGGGAGGTGAGGAAGAGGTGCACATTTGTGTAACATTATGAAACTTTCAGGATAAACTCGGTGACACAAAATCAACAAAACGAACCATTTGGTACAGTTCTTGGAGCTGCGCACCACGAAGGGCAGAACTCGGGCTGTACTGTAAGCATTGTGCATTAATCAGATTCCCTAGCTCCTCCACTGGTTTGATTTACCTCACAAAATAAAAATCACAGTCAGAAAGAAATCCTAAGAATAATATACATTTCTCTACATCACAGGGAAACACCACAGTTATGTGGTGAGGAGCAGGTGAGAAATATTCTGCCTATCTCCAATCTGCTTGGAATTGCTGGGCAGACAGTTAAGAGTAAAAGCTGCCCACTGCTGCCCATGAAAGTAAGTGCAGTTAAGAAAAAAAGAGATGAGGAAAAAGAAAGTTGATTTAGATCAAGAGAGAAGGCAATAATCTGCTTTCTACTTGTATCACACCTGAGAATCATAGTTGGAAGTTGTATCTGGGCATCTGAGCTTGGCAAACAGACCAAAAATAATTAACTGCCCAAATTTGTTCTTCCCATACACACTCACCTTCGAGGTAAGTTCCATGCTTCCCACACGGTGAACCTTCATCCACCCTTAACTCTGCTCAAAATTAACTAGGAAACATTTCCTACACACATGCGGGAAGTACTGAGCCCTGACCCTACAATCCATCTAAATAACAAATCACTTATTATTATTTTATCCACTTGGTTTCTGGGTCTTGCTATACTCGGGGCGTCAACATCTACTCTGGTTTTTAGTGCCAGGCTGAGCTGTTCTGATGACAGCCTGAGCCACCTGCCCTGCAGCCGCCCGGCTTTTCGGTCAGAGCTGCCTCGCAGCACAGGCAGAAGGAGCTCACAACGAAAGAGCATTTAGGCACTGCTTCTATATCCCCTGTGTCTACATCCCTGGAATTCCTCCCGTTCGGATGCAGGCCTGAGTTTTGGGCAAGCTCCAGATAAGGGCAGAGGGGAGAGTTGAGCGAGGCCACAAACAAAAGGTTATCAGCAGAATGGACGGTATGGACAAAGCTCACCTTGAAGTCCACAAGACAGCACAAATACACAACTGAGATTTATAGATTGTAAAGAGCTATGTTTCATGGCATCATATTTTCCATTTAAAGTGATTAAGCTACCTGATTTATTTCTAACAGCCCTCTAAGGTACAACAATCATCATTCTTATAGAGGAACCAAAGTTGAGAATTATGATGAAAATCTTTGTTTCCATGCATTTTAGATGTCCATATGAAAGGACACAACCTTAGCTATAGCTGTCTAAAGTTGACAAAATTTGCACACAAGATGTTGGAGTACTCAAGTCCCAAAGCTTTGCTTCCATGAATGCTGGACATTTCTATCAAAGGATCCAGAGGAAGACAGAAGCATACACCTTCCTCCAACCATGCAAAGCACTATCTGGCGATGGAGCTTCTCTACGTGGGTGTTTTAATTCTGACCCAGCCTGAATTCAGACTTTACCAGTGCTACTTGGAGTCTACCAAAACCATTAACCCAGAAGCTACGATACATGCATCTCGTAATGAATTGACAAATTGCTACTGAGATCTCCTCCCAAAGGGCATTGGGCAGGAGTTAGAATTTACCTTCTGAGAGTATATCCCCCTACAACCACAACAAGGAAAAACCACGGAGATTACAAAATCAGCACTTGCATAAATATTTCATTAGTTCAAAGATTCTAAACAGAGGATAAAGATTCTGCATGCCCCATTTGAGAAATAAGGATGACATTCAGAAATACTTAACACTGTAAAAGTAGCTTATTTTAAAATGTCAAAAGTCCGCCTATCCAAAAGCAGAGCTACCCACACTCTCAGATGTATTTCCAAAGCTTAGTATATACCTCATATCCTATAACATAGTCAAGTCTCTTCCCTAAACATATCAGATAAGGAAAAAAAAAAAAAATACTCAGACTATACACACATAATACACTCGGGTTAGAAGGTGGCAGCTCAAGTCTCCTTTCATTTTGCTTGTGTATTCCCTCCATCAGAGCTCATGGTCTCAAGGACAGTCTGCAGTAACTGATTGTTCTGTGGAGCTGGTATTCATGCAAAATTTAGTTGGACATAGACAGCCATAAGTTTCCACCGACACAGAAATAAGACAGTCCAGGGTTTTTAGGGAAGGGTTTTTTCTTAAAAACTGTAAGGACTACTTGGCCTGTGCCACCAGTAAACAAGGTAGGGATATCTCAGAGGACACAACAGAATCAATTGATAAACAATGGCAACAGTTATTACAGTATTGAAAACAATCCAAAACTCATTCTACTTACTTATTTTTGGGTTCTGCACAACCTAAAGGGCAAATTCCAGTGGCTAAATTCCAACATGGAAACCTCTGTCTGAGAATGATATCTAAGGAGGTAGTTCCTGTTTGGGAAGCCCAGAGAGCCCGTACCTCCACTGGCTGCTGCGGTCCAGTACAAAGACGCATTTTCTTAGAACTTGCTTTGAAATTACATTAGACCCTTTCAAGTCATTACAATGCCACAAACCCCATCAGAACCTGACTGGCAGCTAGTTCACATAACAAGACTCTCGCATTGTGTTCTCCGCTTTGAAATCTAATAATGCACATAATCGTATTTTGCACTAGCTTTAATTTTCAAGAGGTATTACTACATAGCACTTCCTGGAGTACATTACAGCAATCAAACGCAACTATAGGAAGGTCCATTTCAGGTGAGAACTCTAACACAAAATTTTCAGCAGGAAGAGATGCATATAGAGTTGGGGACGATGGCTGTCACAGGAACACCTCAAACCAAGGCAGTATACGAGACTGCTGGTGCTGCAGGAAATAATGTGCTTGTTTTGCAGAAGGACAGTGACACTGATGAGTTTGGGGTGCAAGTGGATCCTCAATAGCTCACCTAAGTCTCCTCAATGCATCAATATCATCTTAGCTTGATTTAGACTGAATCATGACCGATCCAACCCCCTGGATCATTAGATCACTGTGTATTCATTCTGTTACATCAGCTACTACACACGTGAAGGAACCTCGGATTAGATATTATTGATGCTTTTGAGAATATTGGTACCCGTCCACTGAGCCAGTCCAGTGAGATAATGGGTCTTTATGGCCTCCCATGGGAAAAGTTTTGACTTTAGTTAGCAAGAGGTGACTTCAATGATCTTTCTGCCTATCTTTTTCTTTTAATGTGAATACGACATCCCAAAATAATTACTTACGGAAAGCCACAAGACGCATACTTTGGGTCACAGGCAACTTGAGCGTGCAAAACCATAGCACATTAGCTGTTCTTTCAGATCCTGCTGTGAGGAGCTAATGTTGGTGGGTCTGTCACCCAGATTTCCCCACGAGGTATTTCTGGAAATATAAGTAATAATGTATCTCTCATACGCAGCGCTCAGGAATTTTTTAACTGAAACAGACTGTTTTGTGTTTCAGAACTGCTTTCCTAAACTACTTAATGGATAGTTTCCACGAGATTTCAAATATATAACTACCAGACAAATTAAGAGGTAGGTCCAAAAAAGATCCTTCTCTTTGAAAAGGCAGAATTTACCCTGCAATCTGCCTTGCTTCTGGAAGAAAAATCCTGCATTTTCCAAAACTTGAGGAAAATTTATCAAAGATGGATATATTCACATCCTCCCTATAAAAATACACTACTGCTGTTACCCAGCATATTCCAGACATTCACCTTTGCTTTATAGGGTTTTTTAACATCTATATTTTTATATAGATATAATATCCCAGGAATATCTAAGTAAAACATCTAAGTTTTACTGTTTCATAATCTTACCTTCTATGTTAACAAAAAGTCCGGTGCTAACTACTACTTCTAAAAAGATTTTTAAAAACTATTTAGTTGTTAGAAAAACATGTTTTAGCAACATGCCTCAGAGAGCTAAAAAACCCATTTACATTAATACATTTTCCATCATGTAAAAAAAAAAACAACCAAACAACAAAAAACAAACAACCAAACAAAAAAAACCCCCAACTTAGTTTTCCCAGCCCTGTAATACTTACTCAAAGATACCACTTAAGACTGATTAATATCTGTGTGGACTCTTTTTTACTCAGATTGATTACCAACATCCGAAACTCCAGGAAATTCCATCTGAAACTCTCGGGATGCACCACATTTTTCTGTTCCCTGATTTGAAGGGCAGAGGGGAAGGGAATGAGCCTCAAAGGTTTTCAGTTATTGCCATAGCAAATTTCTGAGAATACTCTAGCAACTGTAAAGTCATCTCCTTGAAAGCATTTTATTTCAGTAAAACTAAACTGCTACGTATTTCAGGTATCAAATATGGACTGTGTGAATTCAGAACATACAGAAAAGTCTGTGTTAGTTGGTTAGCTGCAATTATCTAGACAACAGGATTTAAGAGACGTTCTATTAATTCTACCGTATTTTCTGGGTTTTAATCTTCAACTTCCGCAGTGCTTGTTTCCTCGGCAAACCCAGGAAGTAGTTGTAACTTATTCAGCTTGCCCCCCCTCCCACTCTCCCCGATTTACAATGATACATATCTTTGGCAATTTTCCCCAGGAGATCCTTTGTTTCTTCAACTTGAAAACATCCATTGACATCAAAAGCAAAGTCAGTACAGTTTATTATCCATTAGACAATTTGAGTATGATTCTTCTCCTAAAGGCTATGACTTGCAGGCAACCATCTGGGGTCTGGACACACAAAAGGCTGTTCGTAAGGGCTTATGCACAAAAGAGCCATGGGGATACGGAAGTGTGTACCATACAAAGACACCCAATTGTCTTTGGTTTTCGGGGGGGGGTTTTTTGTTTAGTGTTTTTTTTGTTTGTTCTTTTTTTTTTTCCCAGAGTGCCATAAGCATCTAATCAGAGAATTAAGCATCAGGGAGGCAGCCCTCAGATGGCAGGCGTCAGCTCCAGCAAGGACAGATGGTGAACAAAGGTGAAAAGCACACGATACGTGTGGGCTAGCTTATACAAAAATAGCAGTTTAATAGTTTTAATTTAATTGAGCACGTGTTACAACTCTTGTGACATCCTATGTTGTGAAGTGAAAATGTATCATTTTCTTTATGGGACTGTCACACCTACAGGGCCACTTTCCGGCAACTTACAGTATACGCAGACTCTGTTAGTATTTTCTCGCAGGTATTACCTGCCCTCCCTGGGACAACGCACAGGGCTCACAAGAGATACGATCTCTGTGAAGGAAAACAACGTTGACTTCAGTAGAGATACTGGTCTGGCATACTTGTTTGTCAAGGGGAACACATCTCACTGACTGTCTTTTAGAATAGAAACTCAAGGTCTGAAGAGACAAAGAAAACAGCCTCATTGTTTAACTCGCCAAAAAATACACCTGAAAACCATTATTCCCTTATTTTTCAATCTGTTATGATTGATTTAAAAATAGGGTTCAAAGTGACAAGTTGCCCTGCAACAGAGCTTTTTCTTATGGTAACATCTATGCAGTTTACATGATGTCAGCTATACTATGGCATACATCCCACTACTAACTGAACTCAAATGGACTAAATGTACTTCTGGCTCATCTAGTACTTCTCCAAAATTTCCAGAAACAGAGGATAAATGCTTTACATCATATTTAAACAGCAAGGTTATATAGTGACTTTCCAGGCAACAAAGACCAAATATTTAAATAAAGAATAGGACGCCAGCAGGAAAACTGAAAAATCTAAGAGATCATAGGTCAATACAAGCAAACATCAGTCTTCTGATATGAACAATCCTTGCTGAATTTGTAAAATACTTAAACTATTGTAGTTGCTGTTGTCTAGGAGAGGAGAAGTCCTTCCTTTTTCCTTTTGTAGTATTTTCTCTCTTAAAAAAGAATGAAATAAAAAAATGCAGAGGCACTTGCATAGCAGGGTGCACAAAACAATCTCCTCATTTAAAAAAAATTACCATCGCTTGTCTTTTTTCCTATTCCTAGAGAGAGAGAGGAATATATACACAACTTGAAAGACTTTCCTTGTTTTGTGGAACGTTGCCCAGGCATGGACATGTTCAGCATCTTTGGAAAGGTGGTCAGTTGTTCTCTTTAGACTCTCTGAAAATTGATCCATGAACAAATAGTGGCGCTTTGTGGATTAGCCCATCTGCCTTCCAGACGGGGGAAAAGGTAGCATCGTAATAACAGCTGCTCCGGCAAGTATAGCAGGTCGCAGAAGAATAAGGATGAGGGGTAAAGCAAGGAGAGCTGGTATTCAGGGAGCGTGTGAATTTTGAATGAGATTGAGATGAGCTAATGTAGAACTGTGGCACTGCCATATCAGCACAGAGAAGACACAATCGCAAGTTTAAAGATGTAAAAAAGAAATCAAACCAGACTATGTTAATTTATTTAGGGAAAGAAGGAAAAGCTATTCAGGACAGAAACATAGAGTCTCCTCTGTCATCTGCAATTTTGGTGTAAAAGCACCTAAGCCTTGAGACCCAGGATTTCTTTTGTATCTCTATCACAGCAGAGCTCCACCCCTCAAAAATGAAGTGTGTGGCAGCTGGGGTCATGTTTTGTTTTTCCACCTTTAGAGTTACACATGAAGTAATAAATCAAATTGTCCTGTTCATAATGAAGTAGCTAAGAGCTAGGCAGAGTTTCCATTCTATCAACCTATTTGTCTTAGGGGTTAATGCTACCGTGTATTTCGTCTCTCAGGCGAGTGCTTCCCAAATTTTAGCCTGCATTTAGCTTGAGACCAACTCCAACATGCTATAAACACCATCCTACAAGTTAGCCAACAGCTTCAGTTTCCTTGAATTCACTGGGAGGAAAGGACATTTAATGGAAACTGTGGAGAGCCAGAGGGGAAAAATTAACATTTTTCTGTGCTGGAAGTTAAAAGAGGACTTCATAAGCTCTAATTTTCTCCCCCCCAATTAATTGGATCAGCGTATTGTCTGCAACACAGCGTTCCTACCTAACAAGCTATTCACCTCTAAATGATTTCTTCCTGGATGCCATGATCCAAACATTTTAAAAGGAGAACTGCTTGTTTGGAAGAAGTGCTGTCACACAGCTGGCTTGATGACACCAGGAAGCGCAGCCAGTATATGAAACTGGATATGCCAAGAACTCCTTTCCTTTGAAAGATTAACTGGTTTGTATCTAGAAATAATAATTGCATGGTATTATGAATTTCATAATGCTGAACTGCATGCATTTCAGCTGTTTTCACTTTTTTAAAGAAAGATATTTTTCTTTCTTTTAATCAGAAACTTATCAAAATACATCTTTAATGGAAACAAATTAGTTATTGTTAGCTCTATTAATAAACTATATCCTCAGGTTATACTCCAAAATATACTGTAAAATATCTTATGCATTCCATGTACATGTTATTAGATGGAACATTTAATATCTACGTTTGCAGATTGTTCTGTCAAGAAAAATGGAAATGTTTGAACAGTAACTTTATCCCAATTCTGTCATATGACAGAAGAACAATTTAGCCAAGGAAAAAAAAAGAAAATGTAACAGCAATCTCCTGTTGTTCAGTGCCTGAGTTCAGAAAGTTAACTGATAATAACAGCATATTCAAGCAGTCAGACATACCTGTAGTTTGCCAGAGCAATAAAACCTGTCTTGAATACAGGCAGAACACTAAAACTCGTCAGAATTGCCTTCCAAAAAAGTAAACTCACTCCCTCTGTTTGGGGATAACTGATATTACTTACAGGCTCCTTTTTCTGTTTTATTAGAAGCCTGTGAAGTACCATTTAGAAAAAAACTCCGCACCAAAAATGCTAATACGGTCCCAAACATTCATTTGCTAAGTTCTGATTGAAACAGAGCAAGTTCCTGTTCAGTGTTGACTTACCTGGCTCTGCCCTGTCCTGCCATTGTCTAACACAGCCCTCAGCCAGCGAGGCCCCATTCATCTCTTACATTAGCTACCCACCATATAGCATATACTTGAAAAACAAAACAGCAGATCTTTCAAAGCACACATACACATCACTGATGATATCTAAATAAATATACACAGACATGTAAGACTGCACTTTCCTGTTTTAAGCCAAATTTCTAGGACATTTTTGCCAGAAAGACATTTTCTTACCCCTTCTGTACAGTTGAATTCCTTACTGTCCTGGTTTCAGCTGGGATAGAGTTAATTTTCTCCCTGCTAGCTGGTATAGTGCTGTGTTTTGGATTTGGGATGAGAATAATGTTGATAACATACTGATGGTTTCAGTTGTTGCTAAGCAGTCAAGGACTGTTAAGCTTCTCATGCTCTGACCTGCCTGAGAGAAGACGGGGGGGGTGCACGGGAAGCTGGGGGGACACAGGCAGGACAGCTGGCCCAAACCAGCCAGAGGGATATTCCATACCATACAACGTCATGCCCAGTATGTAAACTGGGGCAGTTGGCTGGGGAGGCACCACGGTTCAGGAACGAACTGGGCATCGATCAGCAGGTGGTGAGCAATTGTGCTGTGCACCGCTTGTTTTGTATATTCTTTTATCATTATTTTCTTCCTTTTCTGTCCTATTAAACTGTCTTTATCTCAACCTACAAGTTCTACCTTTTTTTTTTTGTCCAATTCTCCCCCCCATCCCACTGGGGAGGGGCAGGGATGAATGAACAACTACCTGCTGAGTTAAACCACAACACTTACAAATAAAAAACACGATCTATTTCAGGAGTACAAAAAAAGCAGGACTGAACATTTGCTGAGAAAAGACATGGGACCTAAAACATTTAGTATGAAACACATATGGAAAAAACATCTTCTCTGTTCAGAAAAAGGGAAGGAAAGACTGTCCTCTTGTCACCTCTCCTTGTTTTCACATAGTAGGTAGAACACCATCAGCATGAGCCAAAGTTATGTATACCGTATGTTACTGGAGACCACATGCTTAACCACTTTTGCCACAGCTTTTTCACATGACAAAAGCATTAAAGACAACTATTTCAATCACATGTTAGGAAGCTCAACTTTAGCATTAAACCCTCTGGAAAGAGGGTTCAACTGAATTTTGTTCCATCTCATATCGTGCAGCAATCAGTCTGATCCCAAAACACACAATTAGAGAATGTCTGTGACTTCTAAATTTCAGATGATGCTCAGAGGTCTACTACATGGGTGCTTTAGCTTGTGTTTCAACATGACTGGAAATAACCACATTCAGCAGCATAACAGTAGACGTAAGAGACAATTTGAGGGATTGTCCCAGCAGCACATCCTCAGTGTTTTTGGTACTGGCTTGGGCATGAGCTCCCTGGAACATCCAGGTGCCTCCAGCAGGAGCAGGCACAACTGGACACTTGCTTCCGATGAGACACTAACCCCAGTGGGCTTTAGTAAGTCAGCACAGCCTCCCCGTTCCACCGGCAGAGAGAAAGCGAGGCAGGACAGAAAACCAACCCAGTCCTCCTCAGCACAAGTACCTCGTTGGGTGGCTCGTACTCGAGGCAGGTCAGAGGAGCGTGAAGCCCCATTCACCTATTCCTAGATGGGGAATGATCTTACACGGATACCCTTTCCCTAAGCTGTGCAGGAGGAAAGCAAAGCAAAGCATGAGCACATGGTCAGAGGAGGCAATGGGGGAGGATGTGGAAGAACGTTTGGTCTGTTTGTTTTAGAACTTCAGTGTTCCCTGCTAAAACCTGATACAACAGAGCAGGGGTGGGATATCAGTCCTTCCCTCCAGAAATCATTTGGGAACGTGGGCCTCCCTCCCCCGAATATTTTGCAGTGGGCTGCTGAAGTGAACCACGACCACGGCGCGTCAGCCACCTCTGGGGCAGTCATCCATAGAAGCAGAGCTGGGGATGAGAACAGGCTGCTCAAGAAGCTTTGTCATTGCTACTTAAATTGTAAGTCAGCAGCTCTATCATTATACTCTAATGATATTACTACGATGCAGAAAGCTCGATTCCGAGATGGAGTTAAATAGTATGTTGCCAAACTGTGTTCATGTTGGCAAATAAATGAATTCTAGTTCAAATTAAACTTCCCTTAATCATACCGCAATATTACCACATGGTTAATTAGAGGCTTTTTTTAATTAAAAAAAATATTTAATGGACAAGATAGCAGGCTTTTAGAAGTTATATATATGCATCTAGCTACTTATTATATAGCTCTGATCTCCCATCCATATAAATTGCTGCTGCAGTTGCTAACACACTTCAAAATCTTTTAACTAGAGTTCTTTAGATCAACACAAAGACATCAACTTTGACAAGATCCTTTACAATTTTCTTAGGTTTAAAAAAAAAAAAAAGGTCCCACATACAAGATCCGTAAAGCTTTTTTTTTTTGCTGTAAATAACACACTTTGTCAAAAATGTATTTAAAATCCAGAAGATGAAAGGAGGAGGATGATACAGAAAAACTGAAGCCCACAAAAAGCAACATTCAGTGAAGGCGGCACTCACCAGAGAACCTTTATTAAAAGCAAACGCTATCAGCATGACTGTATTGTTCAACTGGTGAGCTTAGAATCGCCTTTCACTTCAGCAAACTCCTAAGGCACTGCTTTTCTTCCAAAGAGTATACTTCTTGATTTGGGTTTTTGCAGGGAGGGGGGAGTTCTCTTTGCTTTTGGCTTTTAAGGAGCAGGTGTTTGTTTCATTATTTAAGTAATTGCTTGTTTGCTTTTGAAATATTTGAAATGTTGCTATTGAGACATGGTTCCATACAAATGTGTTTCTCCCTCTGGACTGCTAGGTAGTTACACTCGACTTCAAATAAGGAACTTGTGAGAACATTCTCAGTTTTTTCCTGAAAGTGCATTCAGAGAATTGAAAAAATTAAGTGCAGTTCAGCCAACATTTCAAAATGTTAGTTCAACTATATACATTTACAGATTTTCACTAAAGAAGGTTTGTTCACTACACAAAAAAGTGCTATTTCTCATTTAAAAAAAAAAAAGATCCTAAGAACAAAAAATAACATCCGCAAAAATTCCAGCTAAGAAAAAGCCCAATTCAAATCTACAGACTTTTACCAGCAAAATAACAGAAACGTTTTGGTTGCTCAGTAAAAAATAATCTCTTTATGAGATTACTAAACATATATATTAAAATCTTAATTAAATACTTTTAAGATCCTATTTATTATTAAGATCTGATTGAATTATATAACACTGAGACCATGAGACATGTAGCTTAAAATGTTGATGGGAAATAATTAAAAAACATTAAGTGTAGGATCCATTATAACCAATTGGAGCCACAAGAAATAGAAAAATAGCCAAATCATGTAGATAACAATCTCAACCATCATTTAGCCAAATAAGGCATCAACTCTCTTTTCATTACAACATAGCAAAATGCAGGCTCTAAAAAATTACTATCTGGAGGAAGGAAGATTGATGAATAACATTAATTCATGCTGCTGACAACTGAACTTGTCAGTTGAAGTAGTGTTGCTTTAAGAATATGGAATTTTAAAAAAATAAAAATTTAAAAAATTGGTATTTTTGGTACAGGTACCTGAAATATGTTATGAAGCTGACCATAATTCAAACGTAACTTCAGGGCCCCATAAGGCATTTCAAATTAAATGGTGGACTTTTTAAACCTAGTGGGTCTGCAGATAGCTACATTTCGTACTATCTCGGCGTAAAGGTATAGCTCAGGAAAGAGGCTTGTGAAAAACAAGCTGATATGGAAATTTTGTTAGTGCTCTTAAAAAAAAAAAAAAAAACAAAAACCCCCCAAAAAACCAAAAAAACAACATAGGGATTAATACCTGTAAATTGTATTAGCAAGCAGCACACAACAATGACAGGATTATCTAATCTTCAAGACAATGTACCAAAGTCTGAATTAACATAAAACTCCAGTGGAAGTAAGGTTGGCAAATACTGAAGAGCAGCTTTAATAGCTGTGCACTTCAGGCTTGGATCTCCCCATTTTCACTCACATGTCTCAGCCAGCCCCGCTGCGGCTCTGGCTCGAGCCAAATACCTCTGCAAGGTCAGCAAGGGAGGGGATAGAGGAGGATGAAATCTTCAGGGAGCACGAGTAACAGATGCAGTCTCCCATCCTACGAACGATGAATCTAACGGAAAGTGATTTAGCTGAGGCTGAATGTTGCTCCTCCACACTTTTAAGGACAAAACCTTTTTAAGGACTAGTTCCAAGGGCTAGACAAGAAAGACATTTCCAGAAGTGTGTTCTCATTACCGCTGCGCTTCAAGCGAGCCAGGAAAGTCACTGCTGACCTTGAGCCAACAGAGAGGAGAAAGTCTTGTAAGGGAAAAACCATCTTAACAAAACAACCCGGAGGAAGCTCTCCCCGTTTCCTCTGCAGTCTGTCCCTCCAGGCCTCTTCTGCAAAAGTAAAGTTCTGCTCTAAATAAGGAGATTGTCCTGAAGTTCATTAAAGGCACAATTAGGTTCTCTCTTGAAGTAATTCTCAATGTACGAGTTAACTACAATTCTTTAAGCAACTTACCACATAGATTTTCTCGCAGCAGAGCAAAAAGGAAAAATTTACTAGAACTATTCAGTGTTCTAGTGAACCTACTCTGAAACAGGCTGATTTTAGTTATATGCAGGAAAATCTTCTTCTTAAATTAGGATCTGTTTTTAAAATGTGATTAACATGCATTTTCACACATCTATCACACAACCTTAAATACAGATTAAATGCTCTGCTGATGCCCTAGTCAAATTTTCCCTGTAAAATTTTCAAGTTCTGGTGAAAGTTTACAAAACTATTAAGAGCTGTCAGGAGAGGTATTTTTTAAATTATTTCCTTAATTACACCTAGACTTCTTTTATAAGTAGGCTCACTTTGAAGTGAGTGGCAGATTTGCCATGAATATGAGGAACACTTGTTTGCAGAAGTATTGTTCTTTAAACATTATCTAATGCAAATTCTGCTCTGCAGAAAACAGAAGTTAATCATAACTCACTACACATGGGGCAACCGACAGCCATTGAAAAAAGAAAATATGCGTTAAAGCACATCATTGAGATTAACATCTTGTATGAAGCAACCTTTCCGCATCAACACGTTCTCAGACTGTCGTGATTCAGACGCTTTAACAAGTATGTTTATAAAATGAGATCATCAAAAGCTCCGAAAGGCTGAAAAGTGTCACTGCCAACGTGTGGTTGAAAAGTCCAGAGCCCACAATGCTGGAGTGTGTTGAAAACCAGGACAGCCAGCGCTCCCGTCTTTTTATTGACAGCGCGCCCGTGGAAGATGGCGCACAATAGGCAACGGCGTGAATTTACAGCATGCGACTATCATTTGGATGCCCCTGTATAGTTACAGCCACTGTAGTCAGACACAAAGGGGGACAGTCATAGTCCTTACTTCCGATGTTTAACTTTATGTACCTAAATTAGGAGTCTCCTCTCTCACAACCCCATAGCAAGACACTTGTAGAGTGTCCCCTAAATGAATATGGGCGTACTCCTCTAGAGAGCAATTCGACTTACTTTACAATTACAGTTATAAATCCCCTGCTGGGGGTACCTTCGTCTTACTTGCAGCTCTATAGGAATCCTCTGAGCCTCAATTAGGAGTCTAAAGATAGAAGCTCTGTACAACAGCATGAACACACTGTCATTTCACCCTCAACCTATGGAACGCTCATTTTCCCATATAAATCAGAAAACGTCCCAAAATGCACCACCAGCTTTGCACATACTAAGGAACAGAAATCCATAACCCAAAGAGCTTTTTTGCTTTAGTGATCCTTAATGCTTTTCACAGACACCGATTAAACTTGAATACTCAAAAATAGAACTATTTCCTGAGATGCTGAGGAGACTGAAGTCACTCCATGAAAGCTTTCAAGTACTTGCATAGTCTCCCAAAATATGGTAAAATCATCCAGCCACTGTATTACATGATATTGCACAACTGAGAAAAACATGCCAAATGGCTGTAATCCACGCTTAACAGTTTGGGAAGTTCTTGTCCGAATTGCTGCCAGTTTTAGATTATTTACACATGATCAAGAATTTGGTTTGCTTTTTACTCCTTCCTGGTTTAAAAAAAAAAAAAAAAAGGCTGCATTTCTTGTTTTCAAACCATGACAACAGCAGCCACAAAGCTGTCACCTTACATTTTTAAATTAACCACTAATAAGAACAGAAACTTGTGAATCAAAATGTCATTATGATAACGGTTCATGAAATACCTTGAAAATTCAAAAAAGAAAGCAAAAAGAAAGCGAGCTATGTAAGTATAGTGCTCTTTAGCCAATCATTTTTTATTTTATCCTTGTAAAAATATCCACATAGAAAGATACAAACCAGCCAAGAAATATATTGGTCTCTAGCATAACATGATGATAAACTGACATCTATGGTAAATACTCTTGTTTATAAACACCGTTTCCCAGATTTTCTGTATTTGTTTCACCTCATTTGAACTACCAGAGCAATGCCAAACAAATACCTTATGTGCATCAAAGTAAATGACGCAACTCTGTCCTGGTCCTTGTTACTTCACACAAATTATGATCTTTATCACCTCTTATCATTTCACCATTAATTCTCAACACTGCAAATTAGACTGCACCACTCACTGTACTGTCAAGGTAACAAATTGCAACATCTGCCCTTAGCTTCATGCATGGGGATCGAGGGAAGGACTAGCCATCTGCACAGGTCTTTAAACAAGAACTTACGCGGAGACATGTAATTCTTTATCACAACGAGTTCAACATTAAAAAATTTTCGATCTCATTTTTGGAAAGTTCAGAATGGCATCTTCCCATACTACAGGGATTATTTCAACAACAAAAAGTATTTCAATTATGCAGAAACATGTAACCTACAAATTCAGTTTGAGGACTGATCTGAACATTTTACTGATAAAAAGCTGCCACTGATCAGAGAAATGCTCTCTGATGTTGTGGTGCAATCCTCAAGAGCAAACAGGCACGACTGTCTGCATGTACCCCAGTCTACACCAATTACCTCACTGGTTTGAGGCAGTAACAGAGTGAGAAGCAGCAGGCTCATCTCTTGGAGCAATTCAAATTGCTTTTGAATTTGTCCCCTCTCCAGCCCAGAGCATGAGTGCTTCAGCAGACACTGGACTCTGCTTATCCACGTACTCCACCACAGATTTCTCAAGAGCCAGACAACAAAAGTCTTTCATTACACTGGCAGCACACTGAATTCAAGCTGTGTATGATCAAAACATGAGCCTTTTACCCCCACCTTCTCTTCAGACCAAATTCTACAGCTGAGTGAAATCAAAACTCTCCCATCACAATGAAAAAACACAACTAAAAACCCCAAAGTGCCCTCTGCCTTCCACCAGTGCCTTCTCTCTCCACCACCGATGCCTTCTCTTCCTGGAGAAAAGCCAAAACTTATAGAAAGTAGGTTTTAAAGGATTTCACCACCACCCTCTTTTTTTTAAAGTTATACTACTGCCAAAAATATGACAAAAAGGTTTTGCTTATCCACTACCACTCATGGAGGGGAAAAACAAAACAAAAGAGAAAATTAAAAAAAGACCTGTCCTACAGTTTAACAGACTTTCAAAAAATTATGCCCTGGGAGGTTTCAAATTCCTCTGAGTTCTTTCAGAAAATCAAATTAATACAGTCTTGGAACATGTATTTGAATGCCTTACTCGCAAGTGCATAGGTATGGCATGTCACCTCTGCTGAAGAGCTGGGGATTTGGGAACAAGAGTTGGATGTCTTGTCATGTGTTACCATACCACTTACGACAGTGGGACATTCCTTTAAATTCCTTTAACTCTATGTTCCCTACACTTAGAAAAGCAGATTGCTAATGTTAATGACAACCCTACCACATAAGCTACTGAAACATATTCTTTACTGTGGTTTCATTTGGGAGACAAGGGCAGTAAAAATTATGAAATGAGCCTAGGAATTCTGCATCCAAAACCTGCTTGACTTAACACAGCATCTCAAATCTGGGTTTCTTTTTTACTACAGAAATAGTTTTCACATTTATTTATTTTAGGAGGAGCACTCAATTTACTTAGAACAAAGATACCTGTGTTGCTGTGCTTCTAAATCAAAGCTTGACTTACAAAATGTGATTAAAATTTCTAAGTGCTAAGAACTACCCTTTGACCTTAAACTTTCTCATGCCCTTTTTTTTTTTTTGAGGTAGTCTGACACAAAGACTAGATTGTTATAGCGTTTTCTTTTGAAACTCTCTTATGTGTAAAGCACCATGGAGATATTTTTGCAGAGAGATGACAAGAAGTGAAATTGTAAAAGAAAGAGAGAGGACTTTAAGGGGAAAAGTAAAATATATCAAAATGATTGGGTTTGGAGGGTGTGGGTTTTTTTGTGGGGTTTTTTGTTTTGTTTTTGTTTTGTGGTGACTGAGTGAAAATGGGAGTCAGTCTCAGCAAGTCTACAGTTCTATGTCAAATCCACTTCAACAGTACTAATCACACAGATCTCAACATCTAGTCCAATTTAAGACCATGCACTGTTATTTGGGTGTAAACCATTATTAAGCTTCATATGCATGATGAAGGCCAAATCCCAAACATTCTGAGCACCAGCACATACCAACATGCACAGAAACAGGATTATCATCTCAGAAAAAAGTGAAAAAACCCCATAATTCTGAGGTGGCCTCCAAATATTCCCAATTGCAGTTGCCTGGAAACGATACTGTTCTGCCACAGTATTTGTAGGGCAACACTGAAGAAATTCAGAGTTAGCAGGTTTGGGTTTCGCCTTTCCCCTACCCCCACTCCTCTCCATTCTGTCTTTGCATGTGAAAGACTTTCTATGCTTGAGAAAGCTTTAATGTGTGAATGTAGATAGTTATGGTACAGGTCAAAATAAGACCATGTTCATAGCCATCCTTTCTGACTCATAAGATCACAGAAGCAATTATTAATTCTCACTTTTAGGCTTTCACCTTCACTGGAAGACAACACTGAGGACAATCAATATAATTTAAAAATAGAATATAATTTTGCTCTGTACTGCCCAGGCTAGTCCTGTTCTACAGTGGTCGTTTCTGCTTTTATACTTTAGTATATTCCATCTATACAGATCTCTCACCTCCTATCCACACAGTGCCAGGTAATATTTCCTACCTTCTCCACCCATTCTTGGAAATCTGTCCTTGTAACATTAAATTGCTGTAATCAAAGATCAGCCTACACATCCCAGGAATGCTATATAACTGGGAAAAAACCCAACCCCCCAAAAAAACACTAAACTTTTAGCAGACTGTTGTCCCTTCTCCTGCATTCTTTCTCACTTACCCCAATCCTACGCTCTTGATGGCTTTGTAAATCGACCAGTTTCCAACATGGTCTTTGCAGAAAGCATTTCAGATGTGTGAAGCCGGTAAGTTTTTGTCTGTCCCATGCAGTATGAAATACATCCGCAAGAAAGTATAGCAGTGCAAGTTTTAACTCATATGTTCTAGACAGAATTGACCTTGGAAAAATCTGCAGTCGGCTGTACTCAACATTCTCTGTTCCCCCTCTTCCCATACTAAAACAAATATACCAACTTATTCCTACCAAAACCATCTCACATGTTAGAGTAGCCCCATATCAAAGACCTTACCGTTGCTCTTCTCAAGCCTGAATTTTCATCTCAAAAAATAATCTAAGAATAGGAAAATTCTCCCATGAACTTATCACAGATCAGCAAGACTCATTTCTCTCCTTTCCCTTCAATGTGGTTCAATACGAGCCCCACCCTGGCAGCCTGACAATAAAGCTGCAAATAACTTATTCTGATCAAAGCCCCATCTGCTTGGCAGCAGCAATTCAACTGCACTTGTGGTTTTTGTATGGCTGCAGCTTCTGAATGGAATGATCCTTTCATTTAGATGGAAGTTTAAACAAAATATGGTAATTAGCATCAACCACTGTGGCTTTCATGGCTACTGTCTACAAAGACATCTCTAATAAAAGGACTTTCCTGCTTTCCCATCTGATTACACAACACTGTTGAACAATACAATTTAAATTTAAATCAGGCAGCTCTTTTTCTTCAAGTCAGTTAACAGACTTCCTGCCTTACACTACCTATCGGATGGTAGAGACTACAAGTAAAAAGAAGAATTCCACCTCAAAACCATCTAACTGAATTTTGTTTCATCTTCCCCTGAGGAATATGGCTGAGGTTGGTAACTTTTGGCCCTAACCTTGCTAGCATAAAACTACCTACCTTCCTTGTGAAAGGAAAGCAGGATTTAGCATTATATGACAGTAGGGTGAAAAATCTGACATTATGTAGCATTGCAGTTTTACGACATAATAAAAGATGCCAGCATGCAATGATGAATGTTTTTAATGAGACATCCACAATGCTGTAGTCAATAAAAATCTTTATAGACACAATCCTCACCGATATAAACAAGATGAAAATTAGTTTATTTTAACCACGACCAGTTTTTGTTTAGGTACTATAATCCCTCATTACAATGAAAATCAATAGTGGAAAATTCAATCTTACCAAAAAGAAAAAGAGTATTTCTGGCAAATGATACTTTACAGACAGGCAGTCGCATACTGGGGTGGACGTACCTGACCTTACAGCGAAGCCAAGGTGGGCCTGAGCAGCCCCTGGGTTGGAAGGGAAACTCCTGGGGTATCACAGCAGGTGCTGCAGAAAAAAAGCCAGTGGCTCAGTGTCAAACACTTAGCAAACATTAGCCCACAAAAAACGACTGAATGGAAAGATTTAATCTGGCCCCATCATTGCTGATGAGCTGATAGGCAGGAATAAAATACTGTTTTAAAGCCTCTGGCTGGGGCAGGGATTTGGACACCTGAATTCCCTTAGGCTGCTCTGACACCACCAATCTAAAGATTTATCCTAAAGACTTTTCTTACCACCGTCTATCTGCCAAGTGAAACAGGGCAGGCAGACAAAAATCTATCTGAGGGAGCCACATATTTTAGTAGTATGAGTTATAATTTGAGGGAACAGTTTAACTGTGTATATAATAAGTCTGACATGTTTGTGAAACTCATTTTTAGAAATATAATTGGAAGAGAAAGCTCCAGATGGGTAAGAGGCATCCTCCATTAGTTCCAAAACAATGAGAGTAACACAAGGCACCAAAAGAGGAAAACTTTCTCTTTAAATAACATCATCTACTGTACATTTCCCAAACAGCAAAATCCCGAACAGACTGGGAACTGGAATACAGACAGACAGCATTCCTCTCTTACATCCTGTTACAGAGCTGAACAGTAAAACAGAGCAAGTTAAAATAGAAACTCTATTAAATCCAACCCGACAGTCCCAGCTTTTAATAATCGTTCCAAGGAAGTGGTCTCCCACCCAAACACCTTAGGCAGACCAACTTGGAAGCCGCTCCTGTCCCACCCTGCAGTACAGCTACTCTCATCAAGCAATTATTTCCTTCTCTTCTCGGCCTGAGCTATTATTGCCCCCCTTTCCCGAGAGCAGGGGGTTCCTTCGCCCGAATTCTTGCCCAGGAAGACAGCATGTGGACTTTTCTCACCTGACACGTAACATGCAACTCCTCTACCAATCCACCTAACCCGGCAATGGAACACAATGAAACACAAGCACTCTCCTGCTTGCCGCTGAAGAAACGAAATAAATTAATATATTGACAATTCTGGAGAGAAGTGGCAAAAAGAATGGAAACTGAAAATGCTACCCATCAGGAAACTGCTCGCAAGACATTCAGCTGTCCCCTAGGCAAGGCGAGCTTACAGCAATCTTAAAACCTGCGGCAGACAAAAATAGGAATTCTTGCCATAATTTACTGCCTTCTTCAGAATCATTTTGCCTGTGCCTTCTTGGTGATATATTAAGGTACATTTAGAAACAGTCAATATGAGATTCATGAATGATTAATAAGCTTTCATATCATGCGATACTGAAGGTTATCTCCACGTTAGGGGAAAACATTTCACACAAGACAGCATACGACGTCGGATATCCATAAGGCTCGGAAAAGGCAAAGACTTTTCCCCTTTCAACATCTGTGAGAATTCAGTAATTTCTTTGTATCTATTTCCCTCACATAACAGAACCTCTTGAATGGCACCTTTGTGTTCGACAGGGAGGAGCTAGAAGTTTCCAAAGGTATGTTAAAAAGTCATCATCTTGTTTAACTTGTGATCCAAATACATCTTTGACTTCACTAAAAAAAAAAAAAAAATTACAAAGCAATCTTCTAAGGTTGTATTTCTTAGCAGGAATACTGCCAAATATTGTGCCTTTAATTATTTTAAGTTGAAAACTGCATTAACTTGAAAATTGTGTCGTGCACATTACCGAAAAATGACCTTCTGTACAGAGGAAAAGCATTTGCCAGTTGCGCAGCTACCATGATGCCAGGATAAACCACAGGGGATTTCATTATGATACAACAATTTTGTTTGGAATTTAACTTGAACCTTTCAGCAAAGAGCATTTGCTAAACTGAAAATATTACTTCTAAGCAAAACTGAAATATTCCCCAAATAGGAAAAACACCCACACTGCCACGGCTACAGCCACACAGGCTCAGAGCTCCGGCACAAGCAGAAATGCACACACAGACTGACGCATCCCTGGGGAGAGATTCCCTGGGTGGAACCGGTACCACTGGTCCTGCTTCAGCACAACCGACTCAACCTCTGCACGTGCAGCAGGCACTGCACGCACGTTTCAGCTACTGCTTTAGGTCACGGGGGCTGCACGGTGAAGTTTGGGACATCAAGAATCATTTTTTCCTAGAGAGCTCTAGCATTATCAGAGATACATATTCAGTTTAGTACAAACTTGCTAGTCATGTTGCTGTGTACCCTCTTTTTTTAGTTTTTCTTTATATCAGAACAAAATGGCAAGCAAAGAAAACATTCAGCTTCTCAGAACTTAGTAGGCTGCTTCAACAAGCCCTGACAGTAACTCCACAGGTATCTTTGTAGAAAATGGCAATGGTGCAACATGGGAAGGGGCAGCCAGTCCTCATCATACTAAAAGCACTACAATTAGACACCTTCAGTTCCAGCAATGACAGCCTCAATAAATGTTGTTCCATATTCCTATCATTATCAACAGAGATGAATGATCTGTAGCTCTAATGGTAAAATTTTAAACACTAAAAAGGCATCAGATGAGGACCGAATGCCACCATGTTAAAAAGAAATATTTTCCTTCCATAAAAAAAAAATTTTTTTTTTTGTACTTTAAAAGGCACTAAAAAAAGGTAGCAAAATGAAGGTGTGGAATGCTGGGGTTTTTATGTAAAGTGACCCACAAAACCAAGGCACATACTGAGCTGAAAGCCTGGGATTAAACAATGAGGCCTGAAGACCTACAGGTAATTATTTGGTAATATTAATCCTCTTGAAAAAGAATTCTGAAACCCATCAGGAAAAAGAGCTTCTTATCCTTCGGAAAGGAGATTCTCCTGAAATCAAGTTTCTGCTGACAAGCAGCCAGGATGTATTTTTACCCACCATAGCTATATGTGCCTATTCAAGATTCCTTCAGGCAAGGGAAGCTTTACTTTACAATGACTATTTTTGACATATGTTTCCCCCCTCCCCAGATTAAGGCAACATCCTATCTAATGCCAGCCTCCTATTGACAGACAGCTACCCCCAGCCATGAATACACTCCCATCTACAACAGTCTGTGAGGGGACTCAATAGAAATAAGCAACAGCTCTCAAGGGAAAGGATGAATAAGCACGCTGTAATAAGACTGCACAGAAGATATTTGTCTAGGGTAACGTGTTCACATGAAATGTAGTCACAATTATGCAAAGCCATTATTATGATTACTTTTTCCCCAATAAGTGTGATTACTTGACAGAACTGTGTATCTCATTGCAGTACATACAGGTAGTATCTTGCTTTTAAAATGAACCACAGAAACCTTTCAATAGACTGTGAATTTCATTTTATAAAATGGCAAATAGTTTTTTTTTTTTTTACAGTGGAAAGCAGAAACAGACTTACCTTTCCTTCCCCTTCTCCATCGGTGCCATTCATTTATCAGTGCACCTACCGATCAAGCTGTCCCTCAAAGGACTTGTCAAAACTCACCACTACTTGTTAATACACGGACAACTGCATCCATTGGCTCATAGGCAGTGACTGGACCTATTCGGACCTGGATGAGAATTGCACACTTTTTGCATTTATATTGATTATTCATCCCTGCCTCCCGTTTGTCTCTCCTGTTATATCTATCTCATCTTAGGAAGCTAGACCAAATGACCTACAGAACTTTCTTTCAACACAACTTATTCTACGACCCATAAACTTCTGTACTGCAGGTACTCTGTGGAAAAAGCACTTTGTATAGAGACCAAATCAAAACCTATTTTTTATTTCACGCTATAAAAAATAGTAATTCTAGGTATGGTTATGAATATGTAGACTTATTAGTGGAAACGGTAACAGTTTTCTGAATATATAGATACACACATGAAAAGCCAGCTGTCACTTTCTATGCAGGAAAGCACTCTCAGACTCAGTTTGCCTTTGCTTGCATTAACATATCCATGGTTACAGTCCACCAGGTCTCCTGTGCTTGTTCTAATGATTGTATTAAGCTTGGCAGGTCAAAATGGATTAGCACAGGTAGCAGGAATAGGCAGCATTTCAATTTGATCAAAGGATAATAAATCTGTTTCTTGTAAAATGTCATTAAAACATCTTACAGGAAGAGCTCTTATCTATCCTGAAACATAAACATCCCATTCACAGCCATACCTAACTCTACCCAATGCCAGTGTCACATTAGCATCTACAACACTCATCTGAAAGTGCATTACTCTGTGGTCTTCTCACCTTCGAAACGTCTGCTTAACTCTGGCTGAAAGATACTCCAGCAGTGAATTTAAAGGATTACTGCAGTTTTTCTGCAACTGAAGTCACTTGCCTTTGGCCTGATGCCTTACAACACAGCACAGGCGTACAATAATCCTTCAGAAAAGCACTGCCTGTCATGTCTTATTATTTAAATATTGAAAGGCAGATCAGTATACCACTTAAAAGAGACAGGGCTTAATCTCTGAACACTTCAAAGGGATCTCTAATGACTTGGCTTTAACTCATCTTTCTTCATTTTAACTGCAGCTTTGATGTTCTCCCTAATCTTCATCTAACCCTCTGCTCAAGAACACATGATCACACAAGACTTTTTGAGAATATAACATGTACAACTGACATATCAAATAGAAGTCACAAGTAGGTTAGACCTAGCAATCTAGTTTACTTGAGAAGTAAATGAGGCCCCTGTGTGCCACACTCACTGCTGACAGATACTCCTCACACTGGGATCAATATATCAACACTGAAAGAAGAGAAATCGGAGACATTTCATGGTATTTGGCCACACCTGGTGACGGTAACACAACCTGTAGGTGAGGGAAGCATTTGCAGATACTATTGACAAGTGTTTCACCTTCACCGTCGTGACTCTTTGAACTTGTCACAGGCAGGTATTTGTGTTTCCTCAAGAATCAATCTGTGTTATTCTACTGAGAGATTTAAAATCAATAGTATATGCCAATAACGGACATTTCTAGTGGACTAAAGATTTTTTTAACAGCAAAGCAAACCCTGCACAAGTTAATTTTCATAATATTAAGACACATAGAAAGAGGATTACTTTTACTCCAAAGGTATTTCTTATAACCTGATGCTACAGCAGTTCTGTGTGGAATGGAAAATCAGTGACTGTTTTTCACTCCCCAGAGAATCTACTCGCCAGTCTAAGTACATTTAATAAATGTTATTTCCGGATCACGTATTAAATAGCCACGCTATTAAAACAAAAAGGCAAGCTAAGACTGTGAGACTAAATACTAATAAGTAGTAGTACTAACTGTTAACTACTGACCAGTAAGACTCTACGTAACAGGACAATATTCTAAAACATTACCATGATGTTTCATCTTAAGGAAATACATTTCATACTTGTAAGCAAGTGTGAGTTTCAGAGATGAAGGATTCAATGGCTGCTCCATCTGAACAAGTGAGTCTAAAGGGCAGAGCAAATGACCGGCCGAACAACCGAGTGCCTGCTTTGCCCTGTGTTGTTTAACATCAGCGTGCGTGCTGACAATCCCGATTTCTCAAATGTTTAGAAAGTGTAGGACTCTTTGCAGAGGCGTTAACCAGTTTCTTTTCCCATTACTTAGTCTTAAGAAGTTTTTTCTGTCCTCAGAAATGTAAACATGTTCTTAGTTTGCATGCAAACTCCACTACCACTTACACCCCAGATAAAAGTGTGAAACCTAGAGTAGCTATACAAGACAAGACACCAAGCAAAGGATATCTTACTGCTGGTTAGTTCAGAAAAGCAAACATGGGATTTAGCTCTATGACCGCTCAGGCAGTAAAACAAACAGCATCAGCTTGGTACAGCATAATCAGCGTACAATTAAAAGCAAGTTACACAGCTGCCTGCACACTGAAAAAAAGCTGTCAGTAAAACGCTCTGTATCGGCCCATCTCTGAGTATAGGATAGAAAAGTCTAAAATAGTTTCAAAGCAGTGAGACATCCAAATCAGTACAAGACTCATGTAATCCTTTTTTCATTCGATGTTTCATGTATAACCAGTAAGCCCTATGCCAAGTCCCACTGCAGTGTGACACTGGCGTTTTTCTACCATCTCCAGCGGGTGGGTTACAATGCCCCCACTAACTTAAGGGACTTCATCTAAGCACCAAAGAGGTCACTTCTTTATTCCCCAGGAATTCATACGGCTTTTGAAAGTGGTGGCAATAAATTGGCAAAAACATTAAAAAAACCCAAAACAACAACCAACCAAAAAAGCAAGCTACATTTTAATTGCATCACCTGCAAAGTAAGAAAAAAACAACTCAGTATTTAAATAATTTCTACCTAAAAAATGAACAAAAGAAACTCCTCTGCTTCATGCAAGCAGATTGCATATTAAAATGTGAAATGCAATTTTCTGAAAGAAGGGAAGACCTTTGATCATCTGCCCCATCTGCTATAGAACAAAAAAAAGAAATCTATTGATTATAAGTGGGGTACAAAACACAGACTGTTATGCTTCTTAAGGCCCCATCAAGCTGTACAAACTGTTTCCTTCCCCTCTAAATCCCCAAATATGCAGCAGTAACTATGCAGTACGGAACATTATGTTAGAGCATCTGTAGTACCAACTGCCTCACATGTCTTTGCTGACATTCCCTTACTATTTCTAAATAGAAGATCATCAGAAGAGAGTTGAGAGACAGGATTTCTGCATTTTCATTTGTATAGTTTTTTTCTGCAGTTTAAAAATAACCTACGATTCCAAAGTAGTTCAGACTATAAGTGAATGAAAATAATACATAGGAAAATTTCTTGCATAATTTCCTTTGCTCTAACAGCCTCTGTCTGATTTTGTACAGGCTACGTGAACTACAGTTCTTTGGAAGAGGTGCAAGTTAAATAAGGTTCCGGTAACATGTATTAAAATATACCTTGCTTCTGATGGTTTGAGATGTTAATTTCTGGTTCTACTCTCACTCTCACTCCATTACATGACTCTTCCTTTTCACCTAAGGTCATCACAGTAAAGACGACCCTATCCATATGAACCACATTGTGGAACAGAACCCCAAACCATCATAAAATGAACCGCAAATTTTCACAGCAAAGGACTCAAATGACCTGCCAACCAGCAATGATTTGCTGAAATAACCTGTGAGTGACAAAACCCAACCAAACAAAAAGTTCTCCACAATCTGTTTTGGGAACAATGGGTAAGAAAGATAGATAAAAAAGCCACAACTCATTCACTAATTCACAACTACTAATTTATTCACTGAATTACAATGCCATTTTACTCTGAAAAGCAAATACTGGTGGTTCCCATCACATAGATTTCAAATATAGTATTCCAGGCAGATGGCTGTAGGAGTTTGGATCATTTTCTTGTTTGCTGCTTCTACTTGCTTGTTGTTTTTAAATTTGGACCAATTCCTACCCAAGCACAGAAGTACAACTAGATACAGGGGTTTCAGTTGTGTATTTGCAGTCTGTGCTAATAACAGTGCATATATTTATTCCATTTAGTAATTGGCATAAGCCTAAAAATAAACATTAGAAGTTGTTTGTTCTGTTTTTAAAGTTATATATACTCTATCGTATACCATACCTAGCATTTCTTTGAATTGCAAGTTCCTGTAAAATCTAAGACAGAGAGAAAATCAGGGAAAAAAACCCCAAGCAATCAATCTTGGGAATGAGTTAGTGCCTTGAAGGGCAGTTAGTAAGACGGTCTAAAGCACACAGCTAAACTGGTGGGAAAACCTTCCTGAAGGAGGCAAAGTTCTCGAATAGGGCAGCAGGGTTGGTTACCTACAGCGACAGTGGCGGCAGCGGCTCCCGTTTCCGTGCTGGGCTGCAAGGATGCGTTGGAGGAGCAGCACCTCCGGCCAGCTCACAAGGGCCAACATGAGCCCGGCCAGGTCCAGCTCCGCACCACGCTCCCCCAGGGCTGGAAGCGATACTCAAAATTGGGTTCAATGGAGACTAAGCACAACGTGATTGGATTTTTTTTTTTTAGATATTCTTTTTGTGTCTTAACAAGAAGAGAAGAGATCCTACTTTGTGGACTCTGAACTATGGCACAGACAGAACTTCAGATTGCAAACCTCAGAGAACTTAACTTCTATTTGTTGGACTACCTGTGAATATCTAAAAACTTTGGGTGAAAAGACATTTCTTTTTAATTGTAACTTAAGACTCTGCTTGGAGATTTTTAATGCATCCATTTCACATATCGCTGAACGTGGCTGTGGATATCATAGTCACCTTGTGCAAGTTCTGAAGGTGGAAAAACCACAAAGGGAAGAAAAACAGTTTTGTCAGCATCAGGGTACAATCAATAGCATCCCAGATTAGACGATCAGTGCCACAGTATATCATTCACAATTTATAAAAAAATTGAATTCGTAAATAATTTAAAGATATCTACTTCATATAAAAAAAGAGGCCATTAAGGATGTGATTTGCAAGAGACCTACAACTTTCATCACCTTCAGCTGAACTGAGCCGAACTGAGCCTAAACTTTCAACATTTTAATAAACAAAATAAAAAGCCCACAGCATAAAACCAAAGATTTACAAGATTTCTTTAAAAAATATTTAAATAAATAATGTCATGTAACAATATACCCATGATTTTTAAGTTCACCATGCAGTTAAAAAAAAAAAAAAGAAAAATAAACAGCGCACTGTTGGCACAATTGCTAACCAGAGTTAATTTGTTTTCCCCTTCCAGTGAATTTTTCATGCACTAACAATACCTGAGTAATTCTACACAAATGAATTTCCAGTGGGACTCAAGTGCAGAGATATTTACAGAATCCTTCCTTTTTGTTAATATTAGTTAAAATTAAGGCTAAAGCAACATGCTGTTGTACTGCTACTTCCACTAAAAGGCAAGACAGACAGAGACTAAATTGAATTCAAAAGACAAGCAGACCACCAGTCACACACATTGTTGACTTGGAGTTTTCTTAGTTTTTCAGTAGGAAACCATAGAGAGTTGTATGCTATCAAAACTTAATAAAAATAGTGTAATAAAAATAGTTTTTCTGCATTACTTCAAAACTATCCTATAGAATGCAATAGGATTGTTACATGAATGCATTTTCTTCAGAAAAGTTTAAAGCTTCTAGGAGAGAACACGTCTTCTAAATTCCTAAGATATTCCTACTAAATGTGAACCCCATTATAATGATTTCATTCAAAAACCCAACTTCAATAGGACTTTTCTGAAAGAAACCTGCGTTAACAATTAGTTTCCTAAGGCATAATCATCATCTGACACACAATCAATCAACCCATGAAGATAAAGGTATTTAGAAAGAAACTGAGAACATGCATACCACCTAAATACAAACGCTAGAAGTGTAAAAATTTGTACTGAAGGACATACACATTAGTGGTTTTAATATATCAAACATTACTTAATTTTGTGTCATTTCCTGTTAACAATTACTGGAAAAATTCATAGTAACATCATATGTTTACCAGAAAATTTATTTTCAAGTCCTCTCAGAAAGCAACAAACCCTGTGTTTGCACTAACAGTTCATAATTATACACCTCTTTTACATGCATAAAGAAGTGGCCATTACTGGTTGTAATGCACTGTCAATCAGTTGCAGATTGTACAGCCAACTGTAATATGCGTTTACAGCAATTTGATTTCCCAAGTAATTTAACGTGAAAATTTAAAACTCTTTCAGGGAGAATTTGTATTTAATCTTGATTTCTGCAGAAGTATTATTGAAAACAATCTTAAAGTTAGATTTGCCCCTAGCATCTATTTCTGACTTCATATGTGGTTCCGAAGCATAAAAGGCTATTAAGACAGGTGTTAGAGAAAAAAGCATTGCTTCCTTTGAGACCTTTCCGCGTGAAAAATTTTGTAAGCAGCCTGGTGCTAGTAAACCCCAGGGTGCAGCTGGGACCAGTCCATGCTTTGCTTTAGTAACAAAAAAAACTACTAAAGTGTTGGCCCCTTTTTTCAGATAAATGTCTGGACAAACAGGCCAGTGAGATTAATTTGAAAGTCATTATTCACCACTACAGACACTACTGACTTTGATGGAGAAAAGCATTATAAATAAGCAACAAGCTATGTAGTATGTCCTATCTGATCTCTAGGCTGGTGTTAATAACCACCAAACCATCCACCTGGCCAGTCCAGGAAAAGCATCTGAACATACACAGCTACTTACAGCTCAGTTTTCTACCTGGACAGTAAGAGCTCAGCTGCAGGGCTGCACTGTGTTTCGTTTTTTACTAACATCTTGAGCATCTCAATTCCTGCAATACACAATGTCACTGATGAGCTGCTTCTAAAGCTGGTTGTCACAAAAACTAGTGGCCATAAAACAAAATAAAGAGTTTGTACACTAAAAAGACAATTTTTTCCCCTTAGTTTAACCTCACCTATTTCTTTCTTTCCTTGGTTTATATGCGTCATGACTTGAACTGCAACTAAAACTTTCCAGGAAGAAACAGTTGCAAACCTTGTGAGGGATTCAAAATCTCCTCACATGTTATTAAGACAAAATTCTGTAACTCTGAAAACTTTCTATTAAAGAGATATACAGATTAAAAAAAAAAAATTTTTATATATATAAAAATAAAATGAAGCCATGGGGGCCACAGCCACAGCTGGTGTGAAGCATCGCTGTTGCTTCCAGCCACAGCATAAAATGACTTTTCACACAAGGTGAAGATATACATGGACATAGCCATCTTTCATAAGGCGCTTTCAAACTAGAGCTATCAACAATAATTAATCTGTAGTTTACAGGAATTTAATTGTTCTTCTCGATTGTATCTCAGTCCACTGAAAGTTCACACAAAGGGTAGCTAACATGGTTTAGCCTACAGTAAAGTGCACATCAAAGCGTTTAAGGTAGAAATCTGGGGGTAAAATGTCTCTATTTGCTCTTCAAAAAAAAAAAAAAGGTCTCTAAAAGGTGAATGAATGTCAGAAGTTGTACAGGAAAAACTATACATGAAAGAACAGCACATGAAAAAATATTTAATAAAATATTTAATAACGTTTTACCTGCTCCATGCATTTGCATGGATTTGAATTTTAATAATATTTGCTATTAGTGAAATTTCTACCACTAACACATTTCCTTCTAGGACGGAGAGCTCATCCTTTATTAAACTTTTTACTAATCTGAATATCGCTGGAGGATTTCCATGGAGAGGCAATACACACTCTGATAATAAGTGTTGTAAAGGGAGCAAGAACACTGCTCATAGCCTAAAACTGCTCACATTGGTTTTAGCCTTTCTAATGGACATGGGTTCCAAAAAAGAGACAGCAGTACTGTTTTCACCATGACCCACTATGCTCTCAAAAGTTTCCTGACCACTTTCTTTACCACTACAAAAGTGAATTTTAAAGTTTAAGCATGGAGGGCAAATTAAATGAGCAGTTTATGGGGCTTTGTTTGTTTTTCCTAACTGTCATCTTTTGATTTGGTGACAAGTTCTGCATGATGCAGTATTGCCGAATCCAAGTGTTCGAAGATGATGAGTCAGGCCACAAATGGCATAAGGTCTTGTAGAGAAACGGCCAAGTTCGACTTTTTATTTTACTATTATTTTCTATCATCTGGTTTTTAATTACTGTTAATGTCCACAAACTCTTATTAGCCTGGAGCTTTTTTTTTCCCCAGAAAAGTATGTAAATTCTTGAGTTTTGCAAGCAAACAAATGAGAGATGAATTGCCAATACTGAGTTAAAGGGAAATAACTGAAGTGAAGAAACTGTAGCATTGTGCCAATATAAGAAATAAATGTTATGCGTATAGAAAAAAGTAAACCTTCCTCAAATATAAACACTAGTCTTGAAGTTCCATTTATCAATTAAAAAAAAAAAAAACGCAAAACATGTTTAATAGTTTACATTTCACTCAGACACATGGAGACCTAGGATTTGCACAGTGTGCTCTGTACATTTCCCCACTTTACTCTGGTTAGTTTAAGTCCTAGAACGTAATGGCAACTGGCAAAATCAGTGGGAAATCTCTGTTTGCTTTTGGTGTACAGTTAAAAAATGAAAATGCTACCACCATCCCAGTTTTTAGACAGACTTAATAAAAAAACAAAACAAAACATAAAACAATAAACAGAACAAAAAAAAAACCAAAAACAAACCCACCACAGTCCAACTTCACCATCTTTTGTAGGCTTACAAAATATCTTGAAACTCTAACATTATTTTTTTGTTTTTTGGTCATGTTTTGTTGTCGTGGGTTGGTGGATTTTGTGTTTTGTTTTGGTTTTTGGGACTAGAGGCATATTAAAGAATATCTAAATGTGTTGCTCATGAGTAATGACTTTTTAAAAAACAAATTAATAAAACAATGGCCATCGACCACAGATATTTTCTTAAAACTGAGGGGACCACGCTAATTACTGCTGCAACACATACTCCTTGTTTGTCCACTGCAAAATCTGTTCTCTCACAGGGAGTTGTATATAGGATCAGAATCTAAGTCACTTCAAAGGAACCTATTAATATTACTGCCAATACGAGTCCATAGGAAGCTGAGAACATGTCTCTGGCATGAACTGCACCATGCTTACATGAATTTGTCAGAAGGAGATGCCTCAGCACAGTTACAAACCAGTCTCTTTCGGAGGGAATTGAAACCAATCAATTTGCCACAGCCTTTTAGGGGACCCACCGGTCTGCCCTGTACTCATTAATGGTGGAAGTGGTGAAGCAAGCCATCTACTAATGTACCTTATGATGCCTACTTAAAAAGGATGAAACGGGAGAAGACACAAGAACCTAGCTAAGTTCACCTTGAGAGAAAAGACTCAGTACTAGTGAGTAACAGGAAGAGTTTCTGTCACGTATTGACTAGGCTGGCTAGCGCTGATATAATTTGAATGAGGAATAACTTCAGCAAGCTGCTGGCACATGCCGAATTTACTGGTGTCCATATTGTTTAATGGGCCATCATCAACACTGGTGGGGGTTTTTCTGTCCGCTTTTAAAACCGATAGCAATGCTGGAAAATTAAAGTCCTCTAAAGGATGACCATTACATAAATATGAAATAGAAGAGGAGCTCTTCCACCAGGGTACCGTGATTTAGGAAGAGAGGATAAAGAACAAGACAGGCAGATTTCTAGACAAATGGTGACACTAAGCTGACCGTCTGGCAGAACCCATGACAGCTTTTTAAGACAACAAAGGAAAAACTCAGTTAAGTCATACTACAGGTAACAGTTTCATACTGTACTGTCATTTTTTAAACTCTCTGAAAAGACCTTTTATAGGGCCTCACATAGTACACATATAAACAGACTTTAACAGCAAGTAACTAAAATAAGTGAATACAGGAGAAATAAAATGTATTCATTAAAAATAACTTGAATTAGCACAGAAGAGCCTCAGATTCAGGTCAAACTGGACAGACTTCAATAAAAGGAGTCAAAGGTGCTTAGCAGTTTAAGTACCCTGGTCAAGAGTTCAATATTGTTTTAGTCTCTGCTGAAAAAGCAACATAAAGAAGCTAAACCAGGCTAGTATGTGCAAAGAATTCAAAACAAAACAAACCACCCTCAACTGAAACACAGCTCTTCACATTTATCCTTAGAAATGCAGATAACCATTGTCCTTGCTAACAAGTGCTAACTAGACAGGCACCATGCTGCGCTCAGATGTGTTACCGATGAGCAGATGCCTTTATGTATTTCTGGTGATAGCCTTAGGAAAAGTATCACATATTAAAAAAAAAAAAATAAAAATCAAAGATCAAATGCTCCTCAAAGCTGACCATAAGATTTCAAAATGTAAAACCAGCAAAGGGGTTGAGAAGTAACAATGACGCTAGTGAAACAGAACATTGCCATTGTGCCTAGTTTGTATTACTATGCCTGTGATTTAACTGTGTGAGAGTTCGTGTACATACACAACTTTAACTTTCAAGACTCCCCTTTCAGCAGTTCACCTATTATTTTCAGTAGAGACATGATTGTTCTATATTGATTCTATGTTGATATAAAATGAGCATAACTTTATAGAAGCAAAGGGGAAAGTGACCCAAGAGATTTCTTACGCTGCTAGAGATTCTTCCAAACTTTAATCTGCTGTGGGTATTTTACACTCCATGTCACCACGTGCCTCACAATCACCAGGCTTAGACAGGACAAAGCTATTTTTATTTCATAGGTGGGACACTCATTGGGATAAATCAAAAAATCCAGCAGAACAGGGACAAACACTTTGGTAAGTGTGTACGTTCAGGTAGGCAGAGACATACATAACACACATAAGTGTGAGCTGTAGGTACCTACAAGAGGAGGAAATAGTTGTGCATGCAGGTGCCTATATGTATGAGTTGACCTAAGATCCTTTATAAACCTTGTCCTACTGAGTTTCCCACTATCACACAGAACATACCTGCATTGTGTACTGAAGAACAGTAAAAAGACACTTAAGCGACAAGTAAAATGTAAAACAAAGCCGCACAGTCCCATCAACAAAGCTCAGTGAGTCACATACATTGCCATTGAGGCTACGGTGTCTTTCAAAGAATGAAAACTAGTAACTCTGTATGGCCCCATTGATCTCTGTGGTCCTAAGAGGTGCTCGCAGCTAGCTCAGTCCTTTTTATGATGCTGTGTGCAGTACAGTAGAGAATGAATGACCAAAAGTATTTGATGGATCACAGAATTAGGTTTTCAGGTATCAGATCCCAGACTGGTACTTGGAACAGAGGTTCCTCCATTCCTTCAGGTTATATTCACCAGCTAGTTTGGTAATCTGGGCAAATTGAAATTCTGCCTGGCAGTGTAAATGAATATTTTTACATACTATTTTGACTGAAACTCCACAAGATGAAATCAGTCCTGCCCTGGGGCAGGGAACTACATTAGAAGACCTCACAAATCCCGTACAGCCCTGTTTCTCATGATTCTACTATTGCTCAGGATTGCTGCCTACTCTGTTCCCAACCTGCTCCAGTGGCATTCAGATGACATCCTCATCTTTGTGCATTAGCCACCTTTAAATATTTCAAGCTGCTAATTCCCCGCCCCCCCCCCCCCACCAGTCAGTTACCAATATGGAATATACCAATCATCAGCGTGGTGACAAAATACCCATGTTTATCTAAAAAAAAGTTTTAACTTAATTTCATCCACACTATCTCTTGCAAACTCTTCCAGGAAAGAAAGACACGTAAGTGGAACCCCTGTCCCAGTTTAGCCTGTGGTCTTTCCCCATCTTGGCTTAGTTAAGAGTGCCCAGCTCACAAAATCCGCTTGCATTACTGTAAACAACCTCAACTGGATGGTGCTCGGCCGAGGAACAGATGCTTTAAAAGGATATAAAAATAGAAGCCCAAGCCAGACATACCTGACTCAAATTTGAGAGACTGGGCCTTACAGCACATCTTCCTCATTTGTTTCGCTGTTTCCTGTATCAGCCATTGGAAAGCACTGAGTCATTCTCTGCTCCGGAAATTCATTACCTGCAACTAGGTCCTAACAGGACTCACAGATAATTCATCTCTTGACAGTGCAATAGACATTGCAAGGGAAGGAAAGATACCCCAAGGACAAATATTGCTTGGTGTTTGTGATTCACACAGCTCCATGCAATACTGCTGCTTTCTGCTTTCCTTGGTTAGGTTCAAGAGAGATGACTAAGTCAAGGGAAAAATTTTCAAATTAATGGGACAACAATATAGCTTCTAAATGATCTGAGAACTGTGCAGTTGGGGAATTGACATTTTAAAAGGTTTTTGATTGTATCATTAACATAGATAATCAAGAAGATTTAGTTAACATTTATGTAGACATTAAACAGAGTATGAAAGCTGACTGTGAACATCTGACAAATATTTCCACTAGGAATCTAATGACACATTTGAAGAGAGATGCTTTCCTACAATCCTAAAACATGCAATAAATTTGAAGAAAAACCTCTGCTAGACCCATTTAGTAAACTGATCTTTCTGCTAACTGTTTTTACCCACTAGTAAATTCCTTAGACGCCACCCAAAGCAAGTACCAAGTCAGCATCACAGCATGGATTTGTCATTAATCATGTTCACTTATGAAGTGCCTTTTCTCTAGAAAGGCCAGTTCCCATACGGCTCAGAGCACACTATTTCACTCCTCAGCAGCGTAGCAAAACGGGCAAAAAAAGTACTCAGTAGGCATTATAGGTGTTTGGGATATCCCAAAAAAAGTTTTAGTCAGAAAATACTCATTTGAGGGGTGGGGGGAGGAGAAAAGGGAAAAAGAACCTTTTTCTTGGAACATACCCATCTCAAAGAGGTTTTGTGGGAGAGATGTTTTTCATGGCTGGACTCTATTTTCCCATCAGAGTTGCCAATAGGCGAGTGGCTGGAGATTGCAGATGTGAATCGAGCAGAAAATCTAACCAGTGCTTACTGGTTATTTTCGACTATGTCATTTCTTTGCTAGCAAGTTTGTTTTTAAGTGCTTGAAAGGTCTGTTTCCCTTCTGCGACAGAAAAGGAAACTTCATGTTTTGCAGAACAGAACCTGGATTTCTAATTAGGCTGTAATTGCATTCTTTCCTCTCCTACCTCACCCAGGCTCTAGGTGGGCTGTTTCACAGACCACCCAACTGTGGAACCTCGCAGGCTCAGAGTCCTTCCAACACCTCTCCAGAGGCTCGCTGTGAAATAGCTGAGTTATTGCTCCAAGTATCAAAGTGCTCATACCCTCAGCTTTCTCCTGCTTTAAAGAAAGGTAAATGTATTCAGCTCTTCCCTGAAATGAATGAGCTGAAGCACAAGCTGAAAGCCAGAAAATGAGTTTGGGTAAAATAGCAACAGGCAACCCAAACATTCTGTGAGCACTAAGGAATCACAAATTGATCAGAAGAAGATTCATTTTTGTGTATGTTATCTGTAGAACTAATTAATGTAAGCAACAGTGAAAACTAACTGATACATGAGCAGTAACAGAGAAGTTAAAGTAACTTTTTTTTTTTGGTATAAACCAAAAATTTCCCCAAAACAAGTTAAGCCCTGCGAACTTCTTCTGTGTTATAAATCATTCATTTGAATAAGACAATCTCAGCAGAACCAAAATAGCCACACTGAAGAGCAGGGACCATTTTCAGTGAGAAGTAGATGGATAGACAATGTGCACTGCCAAGATATCAGGAGAGAAGAGCCTATTTATATTTTTTTCAGAAGGATACATTGTTTCTTTAATAAAACCAGAACTGTAAAGACACAAAACCCATTTCAGTCGTAACAAACAGGTAGGTTAACATATACATACACAGAAGTAAAACACAAAGGAAGCACTAGGCTTCAGGTAATTACTTTGCCACATGTCTACACTGCCCAAAATTACTTTAAACATCTGTCATAAAAACTACAGATTAAAAAAAACCCCACCAACCCACACACCAATTTCCCATATGAATTCTCCATATAAGTGTTACCTTTTTCCTTTGAGCAAGGCACTTTGTGAAGGGTTTACTGCTATCACAGTAACAAACTATCAAAGCGCATGATTCTGAAGAACCAAATTCAATCTCCTATTTAAAAAGATCTCATCCACACCGTGAAAAATGAAATATGACGCTGAGATAAATGAAGGCAGGAAGGTGAAAAGAACTTGTCAGTGGTGAAGTGATTCTTCACAGTTACTGATACTCCTTCACTCTCCTAGCATTTCCACCATTGGAAGCTCAGTGCTAAAGGGGCAAATAGACACCCAGGACTACAAGGCAGCAGATGCCCAAATCATTACAACAGAGTTTGAATAAAGTTTCCCCAAAGCTACCGATACTAATAACAAATAAAATTTTGCTAATCGGTACTAACGACATGGACCAAATCCAAAGAGGTACTACCTTAAGCTAGCACTCCAACTAAATCACTCTTAATCAATAATTTGCCTGCTTCCAGTGACTGCATCAGAGCGGAAAGTGGTAACTTTAACACATGAAGCAGAACATCGCACCGGTGAGCAACAAACATTAATGTAAAGATCGGCAACAGAGACATTAAGACTCGTCTGAATGAAGCATGAATGGAAACATCTGTGTGGAAAAGCACCAGAAGAAACAACAGGAGTCAGAACAGTGACATGTGCTGATGACACGACTGACAGCAATCACACTGGTAAGCACCAGAGCATGTAGTTTCCATCAAGATCATGTTCCTCTTACCCCAACTGCAGCCATAAAGTTACCACAAACCAGAGAAACAAAGAAAATGGGCAGCGTGCAGGATAAAGTAAGCAAGATTAAGTCAAGTCTCATGCCATGACTGCTGACACCTAAAGGACAAAAAAAAGACCTGTCCAAAACACAGCTCATCACCACAATCCAAGTGAAATCCAAGGGATATAGTGAGGATTCAACAGCCAGCACCCTTGTCCTGTGGGCTGCACACAAGGATCCTGGCCAGACCCCTTGGGCACATATGGTTTGGTGCTGGTGTTGTCTTAATATCCTAAGAGGCTGAAAACAGACCAGACCAGTTTCCCACGTAGCGTGAGAAGTATCACGTAGTTATTTCCAGCGCTCAGGAACTAGTTTTTTCTCTGGGTATATGTCATCACAAGAGTTGAACTTCCTTTGCCTCTGTCCTCCTCAGAAAGTCCCTCTAAAAGTACCAACAGATCATCACAAAAAAGTATTTGTTTTCCTGAAGCGTGTTTACCTTCCCCTGGTTCAAACCCGATGGTTGATTCCCAGCACACAACAATGAGTTACATGAAGGAAGTGAATGCTGCTTAGTTTTTCTGGAGCTATACTTCTGCATGCTTTCCAACAGATGGAACAAAGAGCTGTTCATCTCCTAGCAATTCAAGTCACAAATAGAAATGAGTATCAATCGTACATATAATTTTGATACTTCCCTGTCAGCAGTTAAAATGCAAAGAAAAACAAAACCCCCTTCCCTATAGAGGAAGAAAATGAAGGAAAATACAAGGATTAACAGTAATGCCATGAAATTAAAAATGTTAACCTTTAACAGTTAATAGTTCTGCACTCTTCTGACTCATTCAGACCTAGTTTCTGGGTCACCATTCTCACTAAAGAGAACCAATAATATAACTTACAAACCAATGAAAGTAAAAGGCAACACGTTCTTCGCTTACCTGGAGCCAAAGCAAAAATATTTTTCTCATCTCTATTAATACTATTTTTTATGCTATACCAGTTAAAGATAGTTTTGGGACACTTTCTCTAATGATTCACCAAACGTGGTCTTTTCTATTTCGGCCAGGATTATCCTGAGAATAATACACTTTTATCCTTTTCCTCAAAACACAATTGTGCCCCAGGAAATTTAACGGCCCCTAACTAATCCCATGAAAGTCCTTTCTGAATCACTTGGGGATTGACCTCATGAATTTTTCATTGTTATTTCTTGGTGGGACTGTCAATCAGAAATGAGAAAGAGGAAAACAAAACACAGAGTGAAGTGGTTTGCTAGAAACATCACTCAGCCAGCACCAAAATTACATCAGATGGCACAAAGAAGAATCACTTTGAAGAAGTGGCATGGAAAAAAGTGTCTATTTTGTGTCCTTCTCTCTCTGTTTTCTAGGATTAATAGCTTATTTCCTTTTTGTGTTTTGTTGGGTTTTTTTGGGTTTTTTTTCCAGACACACTCATGTTGCATTCTGTTTCCCAAATAACATCATGAGCACTTCACAGAAGTTTACAACAAAAACCCAGCATCCGTTGTGTTTTAATAATTTTTCATCTAGTCATTCTCAAATCAAACACCACAAGATCTTTTTTTCTTCATATTTCTATGTAGTTACACTCACAGTACTGACAGAAATATGGAAGGTGTGGCTCAGATCCCACAAGATATCTGATCACTACTGACAAGTTAAACGTGAACGCAAAGAATGTTCCCCCTCAAGCAGTCAAAGCACAAACAGTGTACATCAATGCCTCAACTAGGCACAGAAGCTTGGTATAAGCAGCTTAGACCTCGTATTATTTAGGAGTCCCAGCCACACATGAGGACCCCACAGGTGCTTTGCAAATGCAGATTAGCATGGCTGATCTTTCCCTAGAGGCCAAACAGTAATCATGTATAAAGAAAAGCAGAGGCAATGTAGCAATCATATGACATTTGCAGACCTTTTCATCTGTCCTTAAGATAACTTAGTCTCTATGAAGTATGTTCTTTTAAGTTAAAGACTTTATGCTAAAATATTTATTTTTTTAAAAAAAAGGCAAAAAAGAAGGGTCATGAAAAAAAAAATCAGGAGAAATACTCAAAACTGAGCAAAAAGAACGCAGGGTGTGATTCTCTCCCCTGAAAGCTACAACTAAGCGCAAGGCACAGGATCTGACATGCTCAGGTAAACACAGGTAACAACTTTAGTTTGAAGAACTGGATCTCTTCGCCCCAGACACAGGAAGACAATTTAGATACAGCTGCTTTCTGTATGTCTACTAATACAATTCTATACTAGTAAGGCCTTCACGTCTTTACAATGTAAGAATCAATCCCATGCAAGCTCAAAGAAAGCAAAGATGTTAAATATGGCTATACACGAATAATAGCTTGTGTATTTTTAGAAATATGGGGATCTGAACTCAGTTTCATCCAACGTATACATTCCTTTTCCATACTATTGATAGTACCTTATTTTAAATTCATTTACGGTGTGTTAATGTTTTCAATAGAACTCCAGGACATTTGAATACCTGTCTTCTTTACAGCTGGTTCCTGTATATGCTGGAGATTGCCAACACCAATACAGTCCAGCAATCAGGGAGCAGCCTCCCTCCCCAACCATTCATGTGCGCCCTATGTTCTGGGAAAACGGAAATAAATTTTCGTTTGGGAATAACTACTCTGCTGTCCAGAATAAAGGGTCAACATGGGAATGGGCCAAAATAAATCCTGTCACAGCAGTTGTGCCAGTCTGTCACCCTTGTGGGGGAAGGAAAAAAGGAAAAAAAATCCTCAAACCAAAAAACTGTTGTGCAATTGCACGTATAGGTTTCAGATCTCCTTTTGTTGGCTAACAAAGTTTTTCTATACTGGATTTGAGCAACATGACTGACCCTGAGCCAGGTGGGTCTGAGTCTGCTCAGCCATTACAGAGTATTCAGCATGTCCTTCCACATGTGCAGGAGAGGAGGGGTGGGGTTTTATTAAATCAATAAAAATCAGAGGTTTACTTCACATAAGAATACATAACTCAGAGCATAAATTGTTCACACAAAGGGCTCTACCTGGGAATCCCAACACTGGGGGTATTCATGGAGCAACATGAAACTAGATTTCTTTTTTTGGGATGAACTTTGAATTTGGGATTATATGTATCTAAATAAGTAACTCTAGCATAAAGTTAAACGAGAAATTTCTGAGATGGAAAGGAAGACAGGTTTCCTCCCGTATCACTCCCTGTGCCACACTACATTCATGCAAGTCAGAGGCCAGGCCTCCACACAGACTTCCTGCAGCAGCCACTGCAGCTGCCCTGGGTCAAACAAGCACTAAGAAATGTGGTTTTGTTTTCAACTGGTCAGTTTTTGTTTGGATACTTGGTTTTGTGTTGGCTGCTGGAGAATTCGTTGTTTTCAGGCCTTTTGTTTGTTTTTAGTGGACTAGTAAATTGTCAAAGGCACTGCAAACCACACTCAGGAGCTGTAAACACCACTCTTTTGTCACACACACAGACCTCTTCTACTACCAAATGCATTGGTTTTCCCTGTAGGAAAGTTTAAAACAGGATTTCTCACCTCTCCTTAGCTTAACTATCCCAGCAGCAGCAGAATCAGGTCAACTGAACAAAGGGGGTTAGCAGGAACTCGATGTTAAATAATGATTGGAGACATATAATGCCTAAAATAACATCAGCCACCTGAAGCCCTTTAAACAAACATTACTGATAAGTAAACTGCAATTTATTTTAGTTATTTCCTTTGGTAAATAAAAGCAACAACAATAAGCTAGATAAAGAAAAAAATCTGTTCACAACATTAATTTCATTTTGATGCTGTCCTTTCAGAAAAATAAATTTAAAAAAAAGAGTATATATACATATATATGTATGTTTTCATTAACTAAAGACTCTGTATCCCTGCATCCAAGAGTGAGAGCTGAGATAGCTGCAGATGAAGTTTAGTCTGTTTTATCATCATTATTGCACTTTTCCAAAAGGTCCTAGAGCAAAATCGGGAAGAGGTGGATTTGGGGTTTCTTTCAATGAAATTTTAAAAAGAAAGGAAGAATCAATTTAGTTAAAATGCTATGCCTCTTTCTTATATCATAAAGGAAGAAATGGTACGTCTACACTTTTCTTGCCAGTTGACGTTTAAAGCTCAGTGAAATCTCTCTGAACTTTCTTCGTGCAACTTAAATCACAAGCCAGATTTCAAATCTAAGTAATACAGCACTTACATTAAAAAGCAAAATAATTTGTGGATGAGAAAGTCATCAGACCAACACAAAAAGGATTGAACAAAGCTCTAGCTAAGGGCAGGGCGGGGGGGGGGGGGTGTGTGGGGGTGTGTTCTGTATAAATAGAGCAGGATGCTTTTCCAAGCAAGCCAAGAAATGCTAAGCTTTGAGAGTCAGAAACAAACCTTCCTACACCACTAAGGCCACATCCCTCCTACTAAAGAGATGCTCTTTCTTCAGCTTCACTTTGCATCCTTTCTGTAATCATCCTACCAGGCAACTATATCTTTCCATCTTTTGCTTTGAGTTTGGTAATGCTTTCCTTACTGTTTGCACAATTCACTAATGGAGGCCAACATGGTATTGGTTTGTTATCAGCTGGCCTGTGTAGAAAGTGAAATGTGTCCAAAGTATAAAAACTTGAAATATTGTCTCCATCTGCATTTATAATGCTAAGGGATTACGTGCAGCTATGAAAGCAATACAGCATTTTACCAGAAACAGTTCCCCTTTCTTCTCCTTTTAACATTTTGGTGTCTGCTCAGAGCCCCCGTTAATGTATGCCATTTGCTAGCTTTCACACATTGAGACTCGCTTTTTTGGTCCCCACTTCAGACTCCCACGTGTTGGTGTCCACGCCATATGTATCTGCAGCATGACCCTGCTGCCTCTCCCTTACTCTAGACACCCTCGTGCCAGAAGTAGCAGGTTAGCAGATTTGCACCAGAAACCTGGTGAAGGAGAGAAGTAAGAAACCAAGAGGAGAAGAATGCTACTGGAAGACAGCAACAGTTCTGCCCTGCAGGATACCACTCAACACATGAGATTATTCTTGATTGTACTTTTGCTATTGCCTTCCATCATTGCACACTAACAGAAGCCCCAAAGCATTTAATGGTTATATGTACGACATAGCCACTGTATGGCAGGATAAGTGGTCTGTATAACACTTAAATCCATCCTCATTCAGCATGTTTAACCCTAAACGAGACTAAAGTATGTTCTTCAAGAGACCATATAAATGCATGCCTCAGTAGGTCCTATATCAATAAATGTTGCAGTGCATTCTACAAACAACTGTCAAGTCTCCCTTCTGTTAAAATTCTGTATTCTTTTACCTTGAGCAGGCCTTTCCAGGTAGTCACATTCTCAGGCATATCCCAGAACATATATTTTAACATATTCATATGATGCAAAAGGAGTCTCAAGTTGTAATGTGCTGTCAAATAGCAACCAATTTGAGACAGGTGCTTCCACATTGATTAAGCATGCAAGAAAGGATGAAGACAACTGGTCTTTAAGGTGGGAAAAGGCAGAAAAGCTCCCAAGCATGGACAGCAGTAGAGGAAAGAAGTGCCTGCTTGACATATTTTTAAAACAAGTAGAATTTTAACTGCTTATTCTACTGAAGAGTCTCAGGCACAGCTTTGTTTTCAGAGGTTTTGATTTTCAGACCAAGTGTTTCATACGTACATATTCCCTGCATATAAAAAAGGCTGGTTTTGCACGTTTGTCAGAGCAATTATCAGCCTGGAAGAGACCTGAGTGACCTCAGGAAGTCTCTAGTCCAAGCTCCTACCCAAAGCAGGGTCAGCTACGAGGTCAGATCAGGTTGCTTAAGGTTTCTACAGTCAGGTCTTGAAACCCTCAAAGGCTGGAGACTGCATAATCTCTAAGGAACCTGTTCTACTGCCTCACTGTCCTTGTATATTTAAAAAAAAAAAAAGGATTTTATCCAATCTGAACCTGTTTTGTTTCCATTTATGTCTGTTGTCTCTCATCCTTCCACAGTGAAAAGCCTGGTGCCTCGTAAGGAATGGCAAGCTTTTTCCCTAGAAGTTTGTGACTGCTTAGTAAAATACATGAGGGATTTCCAAAGAAGTTCTTCAACTGAGAAGAGGAACCATGAATAAAACCCACAGCATTTGTAAAAATATCTCAGAGTTCACTGTAAACTACATTTGCCTTACAGAAGGGCCAATTCCTCATTACTTCATGGTAAGTATAAATCCTTTGGAAGAGTGGAAAACATTAATTAGCTAAAAAACAGGCAGAGTAAAGAGGTTTCAATTGCAAGAACAAAACAAAACATGTTGATCATGGAAATTTCAGGATTAAAATTAGGCAGCTTAGATGGTTGGTTGTGACATAAACCACAATTTTCCAATCACTGCCTAAGGCAAAAATGTCATAGCTGAGCTAAATTGCCTAGATTAGGATGTTTAACTTGACATGTTTATTCTAGCTGAAAGCCAAACAAATCCTTCCAACTTTCTAGGGCTTTCTTCATCTATTTTCTTTTTAATAAAAGCTAATGAACTAATTTTCTAGCAGTTATTTAATAAGAAAGCAGCAAAATTATAAATGTATACATGCAAATAGATATATATACATACAAATGTCCATAAAGTACAATGATTATGTATTACTTTTTATATATATTAAAACTATCAGATTTCTCACTACCTGCAATGGTGGTCTAAGATGGCAAAAGGTTTCATATTTATAGATAACTTATACTGGTCACCTTTAATGGTCATAGGTAAATGTACTTTGGATAATTAGAGATGATCCTGTATTCTTCATACAGCTTCGCAAAAGTCAACTCACCGTGGTAAGTATCCATGAACTTAAGTTTCTGGGGGTCAGCAGCCCTCAGTGCTGCTGTCACAGCTAGAAAACGAGTAGAGGGTGAAGAGACCACAGAAAAATGGGCGTTCAGAAAGCTGAGGCTGGCGCTGCATAAATGCTGAGTATGTCATCCTTTCAACACAAGGATATGCAGCCACAGGACAGTGTACGAACAACCCATTAGAGTAGGAAGAGCAAATACCTGCACAAATGCAATCAGGCTCCACCCAGTACCTACATAATCAGTTTAGGGCTACTTTGATCACCTCTGATTTTCTCTGCAACACTGATACATGTTAAAAAAAGTGAGTATCCTACCTCATACTCAGGGCAGAAGAAACTGTTTTTTGCCTTCAAAATTTGCCTAATTTCAGATTTAGAAAAGAGTCAGCAGGTACCTGGAAGGAAATAGTTCCTTTTTTATGTTTAGCAAGTAGATCTTCACACTATTTAGTCTCTATATCAAACTGTATCCTTTACATTAAACAATAAATTGTTACTAAACTCCTCTTTCTAGTAATATTTAAAATATTAACCGCTAAATGCCCATTGCTCAATGTCCTAGACCTGCTAGAGGAAGTGCAGGTGCATCAAATTGGACTATAAATTACGTGTGTTCTATTTTGAGCTTGACATCTTTCATCCTGTTGTTTCACTTTAATTATATTTAGTCTTCAATCCATCCCCAGCAGCCCTAATATTTCACATTTTGTTAGTCCGCTTTACTCTGACTAGTGACTTAGAAAAATAATTACACTTCAAAACACCACTTGAGAAAGTTAACCCTAAAGCGGTGTTCACAACCCATCAACACTTCTATGCAAAAGGAAAAATACCATGAGTGCCCAGTTGACAACAATAGTTGCTGAAAGCAGTAACATAAAAACTCAGAAACACACACACATAGGTTTCAGTTCTGAACTGTTTAATAGCCTAGAATATAAGTTTTTCAGCAAATACTGTAGTTACTTATTATAACCTAGATTCATATGCACAAAGCTTTCTATAAAAGAAAATATCTTTTGAGACGGGTATTTCCTCTGTCAGATCCTAGGGAAAAGATGATACTTTTCCTTTAGTATTTTCAGCAAAATCAGCTGGAAGTATTCTTTTAACTGTAAACGTATTTCACAGATATTTTTAAAGATTTTTTTTCAAGACATGTAAATTATCCTCACTCAACAATAATCCTTTTGCTACTTAAGACTTTTTAGAGATTAAATTATAAACACTCCAAAAATTACTCCACAATTTGGGGGGAAAACTTAAAATTCTAAAATTGCATTAATTTTCCTTGGATCATGGAATAATGCATCAAGCTTATGTATTTTGTGCAGGTAGCTTACACATGATTGCACCTCTATGGTACAAACAACTCAATGCCTATACTTCCGCAAGCATTCACTAACATAACTTACTTTCTATGTAAAAAAACCTTTCAATGGATACACCTAGTTCTTCTCAACAGTATTGCCTAAAAAGTTTAATACTAATAATTTGCATACAATTGTCCCAGGACTGGGCATCGTATCATCAGAAGGCTCCAGCAAGTATAAACACCTCCAAAATCTCATCTTGCCCTGATCAGCCTTGGTGGTTGCTTTAACTTTTCTTCACAAGCCCCAGCAGGACTTCATTCCCAAAATTGAGGCTTTAGCCTGAGTCCCGATTGCACCGCACCTCTTTGGACAGGAGTTGTGACGCTTGCTGGGAACAAATTATGCTTTAACATTCCTTACTGGAACGCAGTATTAATCTAGCAAGTAGGGATACTACAGGTTAGGAGAGCGTCTAAATATGCATTCTTTATTGAATTCAAATGATCAGCCCAAGCACAAAAGACAAAGTTCAAAACCCCAACTAGCAAAAACTATCGCTGCTTTTATTGCTGTTTTTAAACAAGCCAGAATTTTCTTTGCCAAACATACCAACAAATACAAAGGAATGCCACTATAAATTGTAAAGGACTCAACATTACACTAGTGGCAGTGACATTTCTGTTTCCTTTTTCCAGTCTAACATGAAAATCCTTTTAATCCACTCCCACTAAAATGATGCATAGCAGCATTAGAATCGTAGACAGTAGGTCTCACTCCAAGTCCTACTTTCATGTAAGGCCTAATGTCTTATGGTACATATTTTTCTATTGTTCGAGATTTTGCTGGGACTCAGGGAAAAGAGGAGAGTTTATCATCTCTGGAAGAAGGGGCAGGCAACTCACAAAGAGTACAAGGATCTCGTTAGGTCAAGCAGGAACAAAATTAGAAAGGCAAAAGCCCAGCTAGAGCTCAGTCTGGCTACAGTCATAAAGGATAATAAAAAATGTTTTTACAAATATATTAACAACAAAAAGAGAGGCAAGGAGAATCTCCATCCCCTACTGGATATGGCGGGGAACATTGTCTCCAAGGACGAGGACAAGGCTGAGGTACTTAATGCCTTCTTTGCCTCAGTCTTTAATAGCCAGTCCAGGTATCCGCAGGGTATTCAGCCCCCTGAGCTGGAAGACGGGGATGGAGAGCACAATGTACTCCTCATAATCCAGGAGGAAGCAGTCAAGGTATCCGCAGGGTATTCAGCCCCCTGAGCTGGAAGACGGGGATGGAGAGCACAATGTACTCCTCATAATCCAGGAGGAAGCAGTCAAGGACCTGCTAAACCACCTGGACACCCACAAGTCTATGGGGCCTGATGGGATCCACCCGAGAGTACTGAGAGAGCTGGCGGAGGAGCTCGCCAAGCCACTCTCCATCATTTATCAGCAGTCCTGGTTAACAGGGGAGGTCCCAGAAGACTGGAGGCTTGCCAATGTGACACCCATCTACAAGAAAGGCCAGAAGGAGGATCCTGGGAACTACAGGCCTGTCAGCCTGACCTCTGTACCGGGGAAGATTATGGAGCGGTTGGTCTTGAGAGTGCTCACAGGGCATCTGCAGGACAACCAAGCGATCAGGTCCAGCCAGCATGGGTTCATGAAAGGCAGGTCCTGCTTGACCAACCTGATCTCCTTCTATGACCAGGTGACCCGCCTAGTGGATGAAGGAAAGACTGTGGACGTTGTCTACCTGGACTTTAGTAAAGCCTTTGACAGCGTCTCCCATAGCATTCTCCTGGAGAAACTGGTGGCTCGTGGCTTACACAGGTGTACTCTTCGCTGGGTGACGAACTGGCTGGATGGCCGAGCCCAGAGAGTTGTGGTCAATAGAGTTAAATCCGGCTGGCGGCCGGTCACAAGCGGTGTTCCCCAGGGCTCGATTCTGAGGCCGGTCTTGTTCAGTATCTCTGTTGATGATCTAGATGAGAGAATCGAGTGCTCCCTCAGTAAGTCTGCAGATGACACCAAGTTGGGTGGGAGTGTTGATCTGCTGGAGGGTAGGAGGGCTCTGCAGAGGGATCTGGACAGGCTGGATCGATGAGCAGAGGTCAACTGTATGAGGTTTAATAAGGCCAAGTGCCGGGTCCTGCACTTCGGCCACAACAACCCCATGCAATGCTACAGGCTTGGGGAGGAGTGGCTAGAGAGCAGCCCGGCGGAAAGGGACCTGGGGGTGCTGGTTGACAGCCAACTGAATATGAGCCGGCAGTGTGCCCAGGTGGCCAAGGTGGCCAACAGCATCCTGGCCTGTATCAGGAATAGTGTAGCCAGCAGGAGTAGGGAAGTGATTGTGCCCCTGTACTCAGCACTGGTGCGGCCGCACCTTGAATCCTGTGTTCAGTTTTGGGCCCCTCACTACAAGAAGGACATTGAGGTGCTGGAGCATGTCCAGAGAAGGGCAACGAAGCTGGTGAGGGGTCTGGAGCACAAGTCTCATGAGGAGCGGCTGAGGGAACTGGGGTTGTTTAGTCTGGAGAAGAGGAGGCTGAGGGGAGACCTTATTGCTCTCTACAACTACCTGAAAGGGGGTTGTGGCGACGAGGGTGTTGGCCTCTTCTCCCAAGTAACTAGTGACAGGACAAGAGGAAATGGCCTCAAGTTGCGCCAGGGGAGGTTTAGATTGGGTATTAGGAAAAATTTCTTCACTGAGAGAGTGGTCAGGCATTGGAACAGGCTGCCCAGGGAGGTGGTGGAGTCGCCATCTCTGGAAGTGTTCAAAAAACATGTGGATGTGGCACTTCAGGACATGGTTTAGGGGACATGGTGGCGCTGGATTAATGGTTGGACTTGATGATCTTGAAGGTCCTTTCCAACCTAGTGATTCTGTGATTCTGATTATTTCTTCAAAATATTTCTTTGAAAGTGACAAAGTTGTCTTTGATGTAGGGCAAGAAGATGACTTATCAGAATCGTCTTTCATACAAAAGTTAGTCCAGCTCAAAGCACCAGCAGAAATGACCATGTGTGAATAAACATATTTCAAAGGTAATCAGTAGGAAATAACATATTATGGTTATGTTTTGCACGTGTAGAAAGTGGAACTTCACAAATTGAGAGTGCAGCTAAGATCTAACCTGTTATACTTCCCTCAAATCTGCATTTATTGTTGCCTCCTATTGCTGAGTGCAGCTCAGCGTCTTGCTCCAGGGTGTTGAATGACACCCTTAGGGTCCTGCTGGAAAAGAATAAAAGCTTTTTCTCTCAGCTAACCAATAAAGAGCAAGTCAATAGCACTCCAGGAACACCCATTAAAGCCTAACAAAGTCTAATAAAAACAGTTACTTAAATATTAAAGCCATTTCATTGCTAGCAGCTGGAACACGAGAAAGCAGGCATTTCAACTGGTTCAAGGCTTTATCAAAGTTTAAAAAGAAAATCTGTGCTATTTATAGGCACAAGCAAAGCAGCACTGCCCTTGCCAGCCCATTTTATTGCTAACTTCAAAGAAAATTCATTTTTAAACCAGTTATTTCTTAAATCCTGCAATTGAAACTGGTGTCTCAGCCCCCTACATCAGTGCTACTGTAACCAGCCACTCAAAGGACAGGCAGCCAAAACCAAATTATGGTCAGTCAGAACCATTAGCGTCAACTACGGGGTCAGAGTTTATAAATTCTTTCAGGGTCACCATTTGTGTTTAGACAGATGTAAAGGCACAGCAGATTATGGACTTACAAGGCTTAACAGAAACAAAGGGTGCAAAGGGAAACAACAGGAAATGGGTATAAGTAAGAGACCTTAAAACTTCTCACCACTGAATTCAAGATAAAAATAAAACCATTCCTAAAACAAAACTTAAGTCCCTAATTACACCAAAACTTTAAGATGTTTATTTTCCTTTAAACTGAATTCTAACATTGATCACTAAAGTCAAGGTTCATTTCATCCTTTCCTCCCCTCCTGTTGCACACCATTTCCGTCCTAAAAACAAGCAGCATATATTGTTTCAGTTCAGAGACAGGTTTTTTTGTGAAAGGCTCAGCTTCGCTGTAACAGCTGTGCGTTGGAGAGGAAAAAAAGCTTAATGCGCTAGGAATTTTGGCAGCCCCCAGGTAGACACCTACCATGCAGAACTTCATTTTGGACGGCCTGTGGGTGTCCTCACTACCTGCTCTTCCCTTTTTCTGCTCACCTACCTCAGAAATATTCCACACTCAGTCAAGGTTTGCAAGTTCCCTTCTTCATGTTTTGATTATTCATATGAGTGTGTGGTCAAAAGCATTCAAGTGTAAGTTTACTTCATTCCAATCTGTGAGATTCTTGCTTTTTATTTCAAAGACAATTACACCTCTTATATTTACGCTTGTTCATCTAGTTCTTTAAGCCATTTATGGATGCACTTAAGTGTACCCCTGTTCAGCAAGTCACTTAAATGTGGTCCATCTTTTGACTGGGGAAAGTGGGAAGCATTGCTAATTAACAGCCTTGTACCTCCTTTGACGAAATCCTTTTCATAACATCACATTAAGGAAATTATTAATACCCATGAATATACATCTGAGTTATTTTTCGTAAGTAACATTAACAGGTCTAAGACATGCGTATGTATGAAACCATCAACTGATAGTGCAGTAATCCCCGTCTTTCCTCAACTAACAGTCTCCTACAGCCTCATCAGCAATTTTTATCACATCTAACTCACATCTAACATTGAGGTTCAACACACTTCCACAGCAGATTCATCCTTTTCTGTTCAATATACAGTATATTTCTATAGTAACATTGGCTGCAAACAAAAACTTTTTATGTAAAAAAAAAAGTTACATGCAGAGAGATAAGTGCAAGTTTGGATGGTGTGCAGAATAGCATCAAGCTGACATCAGAATTCCTCAGAGGAGCCCCAGAGAGCACATACCATTGACTGCATTAACACTGTGAGAGTCTACAGGCCAAGTACATTGGTAGCACTGAAGTTACACACACTCTAAAAAGTTAGATGCTGGTCTTGACACTACACAGAGAAATTCGTGCCATCCAGCATGAGTATGGAGTGGGAGTTCTTTCACACAGATGGGAATACTCCATCCTCTTTCCAATAACCAGGTTAAGGCATACACAACTGAGAAGCAAGGGTTACTGGAATGCAGTGCCTGTTGAAAGAGACAGTCCGAGTACAATCCCAGTATGCACCGCAGTGGCTAACCTCATTTAAAAAACAGCTAAGTGTTGAACAAAGCATATCTTTAAAATTATTTGCTATGTAACAAATAATTGAAACGTTCATGTACCCTAAGAATCTTCCTCTGCAAATACAGAGATGTAAGAAACACGCAAATGAAAGCCCAAGAGCATGACAGCAATGCCCATCTGCCAAAGGCGCAGCACTCATCAGAGATCATCCGGTTCCCTTCTGCGGGCAAACAGTAATTAGGTGGCCGGAGAAAGAGAACAGAACAAAACGAGCTATGACACAGCACCGAGAAACAGCAGCTTTGTCCTTTCAGCATCCTGAGCAGCAACCTGCTGTAGCTCAGCTAAGGAATTCTAAAATATAATAATAATAATAAATATAATAAAATAATAAATTCATCCATCTCATTTATTCTTTTATACCAAACTAAGATCAGCTACATCATGCAATTCTTCTTATATTTTTCTCCTAATGATTTTTATAGAGATTACTGAAATACTACTGTAAGCTAAGATACTGTAGGGTTTTACTATTAAACAAAAGATGGTAGATAGTTTTTTCTAAAAAGCCAAAAGGTCACCTTGGTAGTGTAACTGGATTCCATTCAGAGTTTAAGTTCTCATCATTAGGTTATCTTTCTCCTTAAAGACTTCTCCCTGATAAATTTCTTTTGAAGAACTGATTTTAAAGTGTATGACAATCCACACTCTCAATAAATATAGCCTTACTGATACTTACAAACTGCTTTAGTCTCTTTGGTTTCTAAAGAGTTAGATCCCAGCATTGTGCAGAAACAGGAATTATTTTTTAGCTTGTGGGGTACAGTCTTTAAACCTAGGACTTCAAAGCAGCCATTAGTTTCTTTACCTGTTTCTAAGCAGCTACCAAAAAAGCAGGTCTGTTAGCACAGACAGAAAGTTTAGCCCAAGGTAAGTACACTTTTCTTCCCTAACTGGTTAGAAACCGAAGTCTTGCCAGCTCTCACAAGTTTGTGAGACTACAGGGGTCTCACAAGATCAAGTGCCTTTCTTGAAGGGCATGCTGTAGAGGAAAGCATTTACATGGCAATCCCAGCTTTTAAAGTAGGGCCATGACTTCTAAGATATGCTTTAAAAATCATAGTGGATCACAAAATAGTGGGCAACTAAAAATGCCAGTTTCTTGTCTCACGATTTTTAAGTGAGCCTCATGTTCTTTGGGTACCTGGTGATTCAGTAGTGACAGTGTCAAGTTTACCAGGTTCCAAGCATGCAAGTTGCCTTCCTCTACATACTCTGTCTATAAATGCTTTAAGTAAGATATTTCTAATCCTTTTAACAGTAGGATACACATAGCACGAAGAATTACTTCAGTCCTACTTCAAAATCAAAGTACTTAAAGCTTATTCTTCACTTTGCAGCAGAGCTGCAAAATAAGAAAAAAGAAAAATAAATCTGAGCATGCTGTCCACTCAAAATATGCACTTCACAGCTCAACCTGCCAGCTTCTTTCTCCTAAGTCAGCAGGGAACCGAAGGAGACAAGACAGCTTCCACCTAATAGCTTCAAGAGGTTAACTTGCCTAATCTGATATCCTACCAGTTCACAAGAATTGAGCAGAAAAAGCAGAGGGTTGGCAGGAGATCAACACTTCCTAATTTAAATGCTAACATTTCCAGGCTTTACCTCATTTTAGCAAGCTGATGGATTTGTTTGTTCCCTTTCACTCTGTCAGTGGAACTTTTTAGAACCATCCCATCTGACATGAGGATTAAGGTGAGCGTGTGCATCAGGCAGTTTTAATGTGTTGCCTAAGGAACAGAAAGACAAATGCAAAACGACTCAAAAAAGACCTAGAGAAGAAACTCTGCAGAAAAGCATGGGATGTGTCTTAAGATCAGTGCTTTGCTGTAAAGAGGAATGCAATACCTAAACTGACAATAAAAAAAAAGGGGGGGTATGCGCCTGTTTTGTACAGTACTTATTTTTCTACAGAGAAAAAAATTAGGCTTCATAAACATAAAACACATTTTTATGAACTGTCATGCTGTTCTGATCACATAAAAAGTTACACGCAAACAGGGCTACTCATTAGCATAATCTTAGAAGTGACCTAAATGTGATAAACCATTAGATTTGTTTACTAATTATAAGGGGACATCACCTAGTGATTGCACACATAGTATTCACAAGAGCATTTCATTCATTTCGTAAGATACCGATAGCAAAGATTTTAAAAATAAGTATATTTCATTTGCAATGGAAAAAGGACAATCCAAATTCAAAGCAAGGTAGCCTTTCACTTTCAAAATGGGGGGGGGGGGGGGCGCAGGGGGGGAATCCCTGTTGGAACGGTGTTGATAATCCAGAAACAGCACCAGAAAGCAGTTAACTACCCAGTTTAGACTACATTTCATATAGTTTTCATTACATTAACCATTATTTTGCCATTTATTCCCCAATAGTCTTTCCTTAAATTCACCCAAAGTGACTGGAAGTTTCAATGAGCAAAGAAACAGGAACGGAGACTCAAGCATTTGGATCACAGCCAGAAAAAGCAAAGCTGCTGCCATATGTTAAATGCATAGGTACATGTCACTTTAGAACTGAATTCAAACTTCCCCATGTCTGCAATTTCACTTTAAAAAGTGTGGGATGATATGAAAAGACCTTTTAATACCAGTTTCAGTAATTTTCTAATATATGAAAAATTATTTTACAGCAAACAAATTACTCCGCTTATAAGTTATGTACATAAATTTATTTATGCTTATATAAAAAAGCAAGATCAATAGAAGCTCATCAATATAAGCTCAAAAATAAAACCAATACTCTCTGCTATAGGATAAAAAAGGAGGGCAGGAAAGTGGGGAGAACAGACAAGGAGAAAGAAAAACAACAACTGAAAACCTCGGCAGAAGTCAGCAGAAGGGGGGGGGGGGAAAGCTTAAGTGCCAGAAGTTCCATATAATATTCTAAAAACTTTTGATAGTAATTCACATAAGGAACTTCGAAGGTAGTGACAAAATAGGGTACTGGATTGAAAACCGGTAAGAGAAGTTCTCTGCTATTGCTAGGCTGTTTGGACAGCATATAATCAAGCAACTTTCCATCAACCTGGAAGAGGAAAAAAAAGCCATGCCAGGAAAAACATAAAAACACCCCAAACATATGCTTGCTAGCTACTACGCTAAACTACAAATAATGCCACTGTGTAATCCTTTCACTAAAACCAAATTAAGAAGTACAGTAGGCACTTGGTTACTTAAGAAGGACAGTTCTGATTCCAGTAACTGTTGAATAAGGGCTTAGTTCTTTCCACTCAAAGAAAAGTCCAATGCAAAAGAAATACTGAGGATTTAATGAGGACATACATTATTGTTCATCTCCTGTTCTACTGCCATACAAATCCTCTACAAAATCTCAAATCATTAACAAATAGGAAAAGCAAATTACAAGAAGTTCACCCAAAGGTCAGCTGTCTGCACCCAGCCAAAGACGCAGAGCCAGTAAGAAAGTCTTCAATGGAACCATATTCTGTGAAAGGATGCTGGCTTAGCATAGTCACACTGCTTTGGGAAAAAAACCCAGCGACTTTGGCAAAAAGATAGTCAGGTACAAAAACCAAAGAACAAAACTTCTGAGAACATCAAAACATTTCAGCATTCCATGAAGCAAATGGAGCAATGCTTCCTTTTCAGTAATGCAGAATTCATTTCATAGTACATTATGACAGCATGGTTATCAAAAGAAAATCACTTTGACCAAGGACATTTTTGTCCTTTCACTCATGGAGAATTTGAAAATGAATCAACAAATTAACCAAAAAGCAGAGAAATACTGAAGGCTTAAACCCTTCTCAAAATAAATCAGAGCATGTGGTACACTGCAAATAACAAAGCTGATCTTCCCATAGAATTAAAACCGCTCTTAGAAACACAGTATACCACTACTATTACTGTTTCTTAGTAGATTTTTTTTTTTTTTTGTTAAAGGGGAGTGACACAAATAAGTCAGCAGTATATTTCCAACTCTCTAGGATAAAATGAACCCACACTAACCCACATTACTCCTCTTGTTCCACAAAGGCATGATATTCATGGGATAGGCCCTTGCCATGGCTACGTAGATTTCATTACAGTGTACTAAATATACTTTGGACTTTGCATGCTAATTGATTCCTAATGACCTAACACAAATAATTAAAAATAAAGATATCCAAAGGTTTTTATTCCAAGACAATATTACCTGAAGCACCTACACAATGAACAGGGAGTAAGAAATTCGGTTACTATTTCAGTGTATCGTATCACGTTCACTCAGCTGTAACAGCATGAGATTATGAGATAACAGGAAAAAATGTGAAAACTAGTTCACTTAAGATGCATATCTTCACCTAAGATTTGAAAATAATTGGTGATAATTTTCATTAAAATCATTCACATTATGTAATATGTCTCTCATAATACAGAATTAATAGTCTCATACAGACACACCTGAATAACTTGAAAGATCCCATTCACATTTTTAAGGACCAGAGGATGGAGTTGTGGTGGCTTCTCAGAGCAGATTAACCATTGGAATTTGGTTGCATTGAGAGGGTGAATGCACACTGGCGGGTGTTTAGGTTGTGACAGGCAGCAATCTAACCCTCACAAAAGAGAGTTCAGCATGGATTTACTTTATCAGGCCTACAGGTCTTGTGGGTGACCATAATTTGGAATGTGGATGTGCTTTATTACAAAATAGCTCTTTTACAAGATCTCACTTCTCCCCAGCAAGCCATTCCCATCTGAATGTTTCTTACTTCAACCATGCCTCTCCATCACCTCTTCTTCTCTGTTCAACTTCCTTGTCCTAGCAACCTTTTCCAACCCTTAGTTCTCTCCCCCTTTCTCGTGCTTTTTTTAAATTCCCAACTTATTTCACACAGTCCCACAGAGGAGAACGCTCAATATGAAGCAAGGGTAGACTTGCAGACAACTAGTGGAGTACGCAGATGGGAAGAGAACTGAATGAACGTCATTTTCAGAGATCCTCAAGAGCAGTATTTCTAGGAAGAGCAGTGCTTCCATGCTGTCTGATTGACTTCCCGATACACCAAAATCCCCTGTCCTAGAGGAAGGAGAAGGATCCCACTTATGTTTGACATAATTTCCTATAACAGACTATCATAGCTATTCTCTTGATTAGCAAATACCACATTGTGCTTTGCAACTATGTACATGAGCCCTTCCTGAGCATCAGAGACTTTCCACTGCAAAGGCGAAGCAGAAACCCCTACACTGAGACTTAGACAGGGTAATGATGGTGTCAACCTAACTAGTAAGCAGTTTTCAAATTATCTTTTCTTTGGCTATAGCCTCTTAGCCTCTCTCTGCCCGACTGCTAAACAAAAATCATATTTACACAGCAATGGTATAATCAGGTGTTTACATCACAGCATGAAGACATGAAAGAATCTAGAATGCCATATTTTGTAATATCTATGGAATGAGATTTTACTTTATTTATTAAGACTACATTCTATCGACTGAGCCATTTTCTGCATTCTAACTTTCCCAGAGTGGTATTTCACCAATGGTTATAACCATTAGTTACAACGAATTCAACAGCGAAGCTTACTAAGGGACAAGTTGCATAACAGGCAGCACGCTAGCCCTTGCGGCCATCACTTCAATTTTTCATTTTGTTACCTAGCAGAACATACTTGGCATGTATGAAAAAGAGCAACGTGTTATCATTGCAAATATTTCTGCATCAGTTCCTACCAAGTAGCAAAACAATGGGGCTTTCTATGCAGTTTGCAAATGGAAAGAACATTCATGTTCTCCGTGATTTTCTGATAGCTAAAAATATATAGATTCATCTACAAGAAAAAACTAAAAAAACCTGTAAGTGATGCACCAAATACTCAACCACAAGTTCTGTTACGGGTGACCAGCAGTTAGAATCACAAGAAATAATTCCATGTAGCACTGGAGCACCTTACATAAAGAAAAAAAAACAATATGATATTCAAGAAGTTACAGAAACTCCATTGACTGGGACATGATTTTTTGTTCCATATCAAATCCAGAAGAATGACAGGCCATTTCTTCCAGTCTCTGAACCATCTTTTTTAGGCATGAAGACCAGAAGTGAAAGCTCTCAGTTAATTTTGTACAGCTGTTTGTAGACAAGTGCAGGAATTCTGGAATTGCTGGGGGAAAAAAAAAAACCTGACTGGCTGCTTTGTGCCTCTGGTGAGAGAGCTACAACGTGACTCAAGACTGAAAACAGGAGGAAATGGTGTTTTGTTTCCCTAGAATCAATCACTATGGATTGCCTGACAAAATTCTCTGGCACTGGAAAAGACGACAATAAAACAGATCTATTAACAAGCCCGGGAAGCACAGCTGGGGTACACCGTTTTCCTCATGGAGCGAAAAGTTCTCCAAATCCTTTTCCTATAAGGTGTGAGAGGTTCACAGCACGTCACAGAGAAAGCAAAAATGGTTAACAGAATACAGAGAGAAGACTTTATATTAATTCCTGTCAATCAGTAGGAAGGGAAATATAAAGACATCACATACATGCTAAACTGCCACCAGAAATAGGCAAAACCAGTAGATTTGAAATAGTGATATTATAGCTTTTGTGGGAACTTATAAAGATTTTATTTCATCTAGGTAGCATGTCAGTAAAATAGGGAGTTTAAATTGTAATAGTAAAAACAGATGAAAAGATTAACCGGGACCTGCCAGGTGACAGAGGACAGAAGCACCTCCAGTTCTGCTCGTGTGGGCTAGTGGAGCTTTCCCGTTCCTCTCCATGACCAGCAACATGAGAGCACAGCAGGCATTCATAATGCTGTTCTCCCCTTCCCTCTGTTGCAGGCAACAGACCCCGAGCTACATGCTACAGCAACGCCGTCTGGCCTGCTACTCCCCACGCAGTGGGGCTGAGCGTACTTTGCAAGGCCATCTAAATGAGGCAGTTAAGAGCTGGAAATTAAAGCTACCTTTACCAGAGAAAACTTGTGCAGAAAGCCAAGTCAGGTGGCATTTTCTGAGCTGAATGTTTGGCTAGTGACAAAATTCAGCTACATGAAGTTCCCACTGAAACAAGTTGCCTCACGGTTGTTTTACTGCAAGACAGGGTATGGCATTGAAGAGGAGAAAAAAAGGTAAAGTCTGTTGTGCATAATTAAGACAGTCTTCTGAAAAGAAGATGGGACAGTGAAACACCTTTTAGAAACTGCCAAACTTGGGCATCAACGAAAGCGTGCCATTACTTCCACACCAAGAGTGCTGGAAAAGAAAGTGATTTGGTAGGCCCACAGTAGAGAAAGACAGAAGAAAACACATTAAAAATCAGCTGAAATGGTAAGCAGGTGTCCCATTTACTACGGGTCCTTCACAAATTATCTAACGCCGCCAGGTCTGAGGAATGGACTGCACAAACATTCTTAGCTCACAGGAAACATAAAATAAAAATCCACTAGCTTCACTATCATGAGAAAAGTGTTGCCTCACGTTTTCCTCTGTCAGCTCTGGTTCCTCCCAAATGACTATGCCCTTCATCGTCAAACTCTTAACCAAAAGGCCCTACAGAGTGTTTGCCTTTGCACACCCTTTACCATGGTCTTGCAGGTACCAGCAGCCTGCAGACCGGAGTTTCGTAACTCTGGGTCTAGAAGTAGCATGGAATCACTAATGAAAATAACCCCTAAAGTAATTTCAAAAAGCCATGTGGTGAAAAATCAAAACATTAAATCCCTTTTAGCTAAAACCTAAGAGCAGTATCTTTGGAAAAAAAAAAATAAAAAAAAAAAGGAAGAGAAACACAGCAGCATCTAGTTGCAGTTAGTGGATCCTAGGATCCACTGTTTTGGAAAACTTCATTGAAAAACATAAAACTAGACCAGGGCAAGATCCATAATGAGATAAAAAAGAAAAAGGAGTTACCAATAAAATAGTATTTACTAACACACATTCACAACATCCAAAGATAGCGTCAGATCTGGGATGCTAAGCCAATTTCTTTTCCTAAGACATTTTGAAGACTTATGAATTAGAGGCATGTACAATGGTATGGACATGTAAAATATTACGTAAAGGCATAAAATTATTATTAACCAGCTAAGAATGTGTGCATTACATTAAACTTTCCTCATCCTGTATGCATCCACTATGTTTCCAGCATCCTGTACACATGGAAATGTATGATTACATTAATCTTCAATGGTGTAATTATTCCGGGTTGTAATAAATAACAGCTGTGACATTCAGACTGGAATTCTATAAGCAACAGACTTCTCCCAGAGTTTACTAAGTAGAATCTTTTTTGTAGTTTTATGTTGTGTTTGTGAAACTCTTAAGGAAACTTCATGTGTTGGAATACAAACTCTTCTCCATCTTCTTTCTAGAAAATTAAGGCTCCAATACCTCTATTCACAGCATGTTTTATGATTGCTATTGCCTGTGCAGTCCCACTTTTCTCCCACTGACTTTCCTAACTCTCTCTATATGTGCAGTGAGCAGCCTACAAGTCGTGAACCGCAGAATCCGAACCTACTCTCGCAGATCTTTTGGCTATGAAGAGCAGGCAAAAATGCAAGCCTCCCACTGAACATGCAGATAACCTGAAATTAAAATATTAATGAAGAAACCATTTATTTAAATTCAACTGTTTATTTTGAAGCTCCGGTGAAAACTGTTTGAATGTAATGGGTAATTTCATAATTACACAGTATAAGCAAAACCATTCAATGAACTAGACTATTCCAGAGTTGCAGCTATCTTCCATGTGACAATAGATCCACTGAACTCAATTCTACTGCCAAAACACCTTTGTGTTCCTCTGACAATTTCTGGAAGAAGCCTGTGTAATTTCAGTATACTTTAAAAAAAAAAATTAATTTAGTACAGCACACACTTGCTTACTTTCAGATTCAAAATAAAAATTCTTTTGAGTATATTTGTCATTTTCCATTTGAGAGAGAAAATAAATAGCAATTAAAATTATTAATTACCTGAAGCTGCTGGGAAAGACTAAAATAAATTACAAAACCCATCAAAACACTGCATTTGACTGTCAGAACCCATGTTCATAGCTACAGAAGGTAGTTGAACTTTATGAAGGAATATACAATACAAACATTACATTTATATTTAAGAAATAGGTCAAAAAGCATCTGTCAAGTATAGCCTGACAATGGTATAATGTAAATTAATGTCAGCTGTAATAACTGCCACAAAAGTACATTAAATACTGCTGAAGACTGTAAAATGCACAACATAATTCCACATCTTTCTTACCAGTTAACTAACTTGACTTGAAATATAGTTCATATATTGGGGTGAGAGGTGGGGGGAGGGGGAAGGCAGTGAAATTCAGACATATCAGTGTCTTTGTTGCCTTTTTTTAACTAGGAAGTCTTGAGATTTAATAGAAAAATTAGAAAGTTTAGGTTTCCTTTGTTTACAAAGCAAGAAGGTGTAATTCACTAAACCCGTAATATGGAAAAAGAAACATACTACCGAGCTGTATACTAGTAAAATCAGAGATCACTAGGGAGCTCTCTTTCTTAAAGAATTATTTTAAAAAGAAGAGAAAACATCAAACAATTAAAATGTCAGAAATAAGTTTTCAAATGTCCCTTATCAAGAGCTGATGCATAAGACTCATCTCCTCAGGCATCCTTACAATAAAGGCGGCTTCCAGCACTGCATACATATTCATAACAATCTTCTTGCTTTGCATTAGGCAACTTCATTCAAATTTATTACACTGAAATCAAAGTCAAATTCCCGCATTTTATGCTCATTTAGAGAATTAAAAAAACACTTTAGGAGGCATTATAAGCAGTTCACAGATACTGTGCTGATGAGGATTATGAAATAATTCAGATTCATCATCGTAGATTATATCACATACAAACATGGATGAAGATGTAAAAGGACAAAAATCTCTCCACTGATCTTGCTAGGATTTTGTCAGGCTACCCTGCCTCCTCACCACAGCCGGTCATATCCTGGGATTGTGCCTAAACCCAGACACAAAAACTGAGGACATCACTATCCAGCTATCATCTGGAAAAAACTATTCATTCATTAAATCGTCTGGTTAGTTTACTTCTATACCTGATACCCTAAATAACCTTTGTAAATACTGTGACACCACTACCAAAATTTTGACAGTCACACAGGAGCTGTGTTTGACCATCCTCAGCGTTCAAATGTGGTGCTCAGAGTCATGACTAAGCCACCCCTTCAATGCTCCAGATAAAAGAGACAAAACTCATTCTGCAGGACAGAGCCTACTCAGCTACTTGCTATTATCAAACATCCCTTCCAACTGGAAGGGAAGGTAGCCGGAGAGACAACAGCAAGCCCCACTCCTAAATCCCACAGAGTCAGGTTTCTGACAAGTCCTTGAAACGGCACAGCAGTGGAGCTGAAAGATGCTCTGTACCAGTTAGCTACTGACGGTGTGCGGAGGGGAGAGGAGGGGCAGGTCTGTGGACAGATTGACTCGGCAGGACGCTTTTGACAACATCATGCTGTTGGGACACCAGAGTTTACAGTAACGCCCTACAGGTCGCTCCTGTGGAGTCCAGAGAAAGCATTTCCCTTTCCATTCCTTTTCAGTATCTAGATGCAGCCAATCCATGAAGTGACGTGCCAGTACGAAGCAGGTAATGCTACTTACACTTCACGGTATGTTCACCTACCAGTCACTGTGTACCGATTAAAAAGCAGCAAAGCATGAGCTGAGTGGATGATGTAAGTTTAAAAAAACAAGTCAAAACTCATTATTTAAGATCTTGTGATTTTCAGGCTAATCTTGCAATGGTTAACACACTTCATTCTGAAGCTACTGATGCTGAAAAAATCATTGACTTTACATGCAGTAAGTAGTAAAACAGAATTATACAACGTATTAGTGATGAGGTAGCCTAACATCGCATATCAGAACATTAGGTTCCCTGGATTCCTGAGTTTTCTTTTTATTTAATATTCTTTCCATGCTTGCACAGCCAAAGAGCTTGTTGAAAACTGCTTTAATAAAATTACCAAATACAGAATCGGCCTGTATTATGATCCCTGAAAACAGAAATTAATAATGGAAACACTGGCAGAAACTGAACTATCTATCATAAACAGTAGTGTAATTACTCTGTGTAGCTAGCAGAAATGCATTTACTGACTTGTATGCTGCAGATCCACATAACAGCTACTAACACCTTCGGACACACGTTTCACATCCCAGTACCACTTCCTTAGCTGTTTGCCCTCCACTGATTTCTCCATCTTTCCTCCTTACACCCACAAAAGATGAAACCCACAACAAAAACAACAAACACCACCAAGCAAATAAACTTGGCACAGCACTCAAGCTACGGATCTGTAGTCCATTTGCAAGGATGTATTTATCCATTCAAAAGCAGATCCAAACCAGAGACACTCAATTTACATGACCAACTCAGAGCTCAGATAAACTAAATAGATGTCAGACAAAGGAGCCATGTTCTTTGAAAAACAACTCAAATTTGATTTAAAAGACTAAACAGAGATGTTTAATTATTGAAACGTGGACATGGATCTAACTGGCTGCAGATAAAGAAGGAAGCCCACACTACAAAAAGTTGTTCACAAAAATTAAGCTCTCTGCACAGAGTCTCATTTCTCCAGTGCTGAATCCTGCAGTTGTAAGACATCTTCACTTTTGTTCACCACACACTAGTTGCTTCTCTCAAAACAAACATTAACTTCTCAGAGAAAGAAACTATTAGAAACACATGTTGTGGGCCTGAACTAGAACTTGAATACTATTTCAACTTGGCCACGTGCTGACATTCAGCAACAAAGAGACTGGAGTCCAGGGCTTGTTCTAACGAGGTAAACTAAGCACCTATGTTAATTATCTCTTTTGATACTTCACAGAAACTCTTTTTCACTATCTACTTTTTTTTTTTTTTTTTAAATATTTCAGAGATGACACTGAGAACTGCCTTTATAACATATTTTATCAAGGTAAATCAATTGCCAATGCATCAAGCTTAATAAAAAAAAAAAAAAACAACAAAAAAACCAGCCTTTTAGGTTGAGTTTCTCTTCCATGTTAAACTGTTTCCACTGCTGAGGACTGATTCTAAAATTCCAAAATCCATAAAATATGCAACAAAACTTCTAGAATTAATCCACTGATTACCTGAGGTTCATTTTAAAATCTTGTTTTTATAAAGTGTGCCTTCCAGATTTACAGAAATAAAGCAAAGAAAAAAATCGTATCTCCTGTAAATTTACAGGAGAAATAAGAAAGCAAGTTTATAATTTTATCCTGCATGACAATGTACGCCTACGGGTCTGCAGTTGTGGAGCCTGCAAATAGGTCTACCATTGCTGATCTCTCTACAAGCCTAAGGTTTTTAATCAACTTCTCTTTTGACATTACCAGTACGAAGCTGTATTATATGAGGCACATTTGTGACTTGCGACTGATTGAAAATAGAGACATGCAGAGGCAAAAAAACACCCTACTGAACTGCCGGACAGCAGTGTACCAGTGGTCTTTCTTCTGGTAATAAGCCAAATGAAGTAGATTTGCACAAGTCTGCCCAGTTGAATCCATTCCACAGTAATTATGCTGTCTGATCTCCCACCCATTTCTTGAAGTAAACATGTTCATTCAACAGAGAGTCTTTGAACTTCAATCCTCCTGAAGTCACAGGATCTACAGGAACTCTAAGAGGGCAAGGATTTTACCACTGATCCTTTAGAATACAGCATTTGATAGATTTTACTGCATAAAAACCTCTAAACTGGACTATAATTACTAAACAGGTAAAATACAGTAGCAGACCTTTTTTTTCAGAAAAAACTGTAACTGATACAAGATATGCTTCCTGCATGTATTTTTAAGTATTAGTCAGTTGAGTTAAAGCAGACCCTAATGCTGTGGTCACCCCCGGTTCTCCCCAAGCCAATTGATGCAGACACAGAATTCAGACTGAGGCCAGGGTGCAGGGGGAATTAAAACATTATGTCAATCATATACACACAGAAAAGTCAAAATCAGCTTCAATTTACTAGAGCCAATGGTAATGAAAAGGGAAAGATGCTCTCCAAGAAGTGATCTTTCCTTGCTTTAAATCTCTTAATGATTCCATGTTAGAATCTTGTTTTTTTTTTTTAACTGAAATTGTGCCTGAAAAAGTGCTAGAGAATTTGACATAGCACAATTAGTATATTATTTTTTCTAAAGATTAATACTAAACTAAAACTAACAAGTTTTGTTGAACTTAGTGGTATTTCAAACAGTTGAAGCACATGGAAAAAGAGAGGAATCCTACAAACAGGATTTTGAGAACTCATCAAAATCCATACAGATCAAAAATCTAAATGACAAGCCACTGGTAACAGTCAAGATTAAGATTTTTATGACAGATTTTATGGCAAGAAAAACCATCAGGCTAGTGCAGCTGTACGTGCTTAATGCAGCTCTAAAGGGCGAAGAGAATGATGAAAAGCTTCAGCAACCAGTACAGCAACCAGAACCTTTTCTCCATCAAAGCAGTGTTCCCAGTCAGGTACTTTTTTTTGGGGCCACTATATCAAGAAAAAACAAGTCTCAAACAAAACAAAAAGGAATTGGAGCAAAACAGGGCCCAAGCTTTATTCATTACCTTTGCTTTCATGTAATCTCCCATCTGCTGGTGGCAATTAGCTCTCCATCACAGAAGAGAGTGGACTTGTCCCCATCCTCAGTAGAATGCAAATGCTTCCTCCCGGCAAAGGCCTGCCACGTTCTAGAGCAACATGCTGCAATACAAATGAGGCACATAAATTACCATTTGTAAACACTAGTTACTAAATCTTTTAGTGTTTTTTCTACAAAAAAATGCTTTGATACTTCTTTGGCTTTATACAACATCATTAAGCTGCCTCACCTAACACAAAGGCTTCATCTAATAGCTTTTAACACACCCAGAGATACACGGGAGAATGTGTCTGGAGACTGAAAAATTAGATGTTCTTTACTGTAGAGTTTCTAAGCCTCAGGGTTAGAAAACCCAGCAGTATTATCACCGAACAGGTCAGCTTTCAGTCCTGCTGTTTCTACAACACATAACAAGAATGCCTGGTACCTACAGTATTGCCCATTTTTCCCTGACAGCGGTATCTAGTTCGTCACTGCCATTATAACTCTGACAAGCAATACCAAGAGTCAGCTCTTGCCTGTTGGTTTTCTGGTTGAGAAGCAGTCAGTGATGGAGTCTGGACACATTTTAAGTCTACCTTATGTTTCTATCCCATAGCATGTTTACTAGACTCTGATAAGATGCAGGAAATCACTTCTGCTAGGAATTTCACCTCAACACTAAAAGTTTTATGGAACTACTTCATCTCAAGAACTGGGTTTAATCAGAAAATGAGGCCATTTCCCAGCTCACACATTGCTCTTATATCTACCCTGTGTAAACAAAAATGACCATAAAACACATCTTCCTAAAATACAAGTTAAAACTTAAAAGGTAAGCTTTGATCCTAAGTAAAGAGGCACATGCCTCAATTTACATACTGTAATTTGCTCCACTAACAGTGATTAATACAATTCATAGCAGAAAAAATAACCATCCATATGTACCTTTTGCAATGTTACAGCGTGAATGTTTTAAAAACATAAAAAATAGAAAAAAAGTAGGGTTTTTTTTAGAAACTACAGAAATAAAAGTAGGTAGGCAAAAGCCAGCTGGTCATAGACAGTTTTTAGATCTAACACCTAACAAAAGAGAAGAAAAAATTAATAGAAAAAAAGTTAAGAAATACAAAACATGAAAATATTGTTAACATGCTCATTTGAAGTAATGACTAAATGAGAAATTTTTAAGATAAAATAGTAAAAATCATTAGCAACACTTAAAGTTATCCAATTATTTTAGAAAGATTTACTCTAATAACGTTAACAATTAATAAGTGTGCTTACATAATTGAGTTACTGTGAAATTAAGTTCCTTTGAAGCAAGACAGATAAGTAAAACTACTGTTTTCTGAAGTTTGTTTTCTTACTGGGAAATTAAGTCATTGTAAGACACAGCCAGATCTAGGCATCAAAGCAATGTAGTTCTTTATATAGTTGCAATGTTGCTGTTCATGGAGGGAAAGCATTTAAGGCATTAGCTGTTATCACTAATAAACTTCAAACTTATTGTTCTGTTAGGAACAGCTGACTCAAAGCAGACAAAACAGCAAAACCCTATATATGCATGATTTAAAATGTCTTGCTATTAAAGCACAGCTTTCAAGTAAGTTACTACTACTCCAGAAAAGAGCAAGTTTGTCACTGATTTAGAACCTTGTCCCAGTACATGGTAACTGTGAAACATTAGCAAGCAAGCTTCTTAACAGCCCAGTCAATACTGGCACAATCAAATCATTGAATTTCGACATTAATATGTCATGCCTTGAACTCTGTATTGGAGACAGCACAGAGGAGAACACCACCAATCTCTAACCCCTGCATTTCCCAAGGCCATAGCTGCTGAAATTTACTGAAATTGGTATATGTGGAAAAATCACACCAAGTTGTACACTGTTTTATATACACCACTAAAAAGTTAAGATTCCCATTAGTCAGAGTTATGCTGTTTAATTTAACACCTGACAATTTACTAGCTTTGCACATTAAACTTATCATTGCCTCATTTTACAGTGTTGTCATCAAAACCGAACAGTTTAACTCCTTACCTAATTATTATTACCAATTTACATTTGGTATGGGGAGTCATACAGCACCATTGGTTATATGATAATGCAGAACGTAAAGATTTTAATGGAAGCCACTACATCTGAACTGCTTCAGCCTCCTCATTTGTCTCTTGCCCAGCAATAAATGCAGTATTTTCTGGACTAATCACATATAATCTTCATTCTCTTTCAAACAAATGTCAACTGAAAGTTATTACCTTTCTAAAATGTTTTGTATACAACACTTGGCAACTATCAGTGAGGCAAACCCCACATTTCCATATTTACTTTTCATGAAAGCAGCAGCTGAGGTACAGTCCAGAATCTACTAACAAAGCAGAGAGAATTTACAGAGCACCAAGCTCCCTTCTGTGGCTGCTGCTATAGGTTGAGTCGTTCCAAGGTGCTGCTAATGCTCACCATAGCTGGGATGCTTTCAGTTTTAAAAATAACGTGTCAGGCCTCAGGAGAAGAGGGCCTGATGCATATTGTGAGCATAACGGACCAGATACTGCCAAGAGATTAGACTCTTTGTAGTTATATTTGTTCCTCAGAGAGGCAAGTAAAAAGATCTTGGACTCTCCACAACATAACTGCCTTGAGACCCTTAGTATTTTTCCTCTTACATAAAATGTCAGTTTAAACAGAAAAATGCGTCAGAAGATCAGCATTTCCATCTTCAATACCTTAAAGGTTTCTGCCTTTGAAGAAGTTAAGGTATTGATTAAGCAGTCATTTGTTCTATTTCCTTTTTTTGGAGTCAGCTATGGAGATCTTCAAAATGGATACATATGGGCATGAAAATAACCACTAAGGCAATTGTGGCTTTCAGAGAATTTTCTACAAGCGTTATTTACAATTTATTTTCAACAGCAGTAGCAGCATTAGCATCTGCACCATAGCAATCTTAATCAGAAAACAGAACACTTAATTCTGTCAGTATACAGAATTCTTTCTCCTAGAAGCTCTTCAGTGTTTAGGTGTCTTGGTACTGTAATTTAGTGTTCAACTGGCTGCAATTAATCAAGTCATGATGCAATAGAAACACACGGATGTTTCCATTCAAAATGTTCAAACAGTAAGTGTATACTTAGCCAAGGAATCAAAATCTGCCTGGAAATGTTTACAGACCCCACTTAACTTACTGACATTTTAAAATGCCAGATGTCCTGCAAATTTACACTGGGGCGGGCAATGAATTTTCTTGCACATAGCAGACCATCAGCCCATGCTGCTCTGACAATCAAATACCTGTAGCAACAACAGCAACCTAACAAAATTGTACTTTCTCATTTAGAAAACATATTTGCTAAGATTCCAGATCGTTAGAAACGTGCGTACTAGCTTTGTTGATAAGAATAAACTCAACAGGGTGTTAGTTCATCATCCCACGTTTTTATGGTTTCACCCAGTCCTCCTTTACTAGCCCAAGCAAGGAGCTACCATCCTCCCTTAGCTGACAGGCACACACACACTTACACTGCAGTAGCAGGTTAGCTACTAAGAGAGCACATCTGCTAATTAAGATGAACCATATCCACGTCTTCAGCTTAAGATATAGATATCTACTTTCCCCACTACCTAACTTTAAGCTCCTAACTAAAGTGGCTGAACATCAATTAGAAACAGAGGTGCCCTACAGAGCAATCCAGAACCACCAAACTGCTGAACCAGCCTCTGAAAGCATTTCTCTTCAGAGCCCAGCACAACTAAGATTTTAATTTAGGGATCAGAGTTCATTATGTAAAATTAGTTACAAATAGTAGTGATTCAAATCACCTAAAATTCATTTCTTAAGCCAACCAAGGCCAGCTCTTTGCAGAATCATAACAACACTAGCTTTTTTATTTTTTGTTTGTTTAATTCTGCCTATATAATCACAGCCATGAAGTATTCTTATCTGCAACACTGTAGCCAGCATATGCGTCCTCCATATACAGCAAAATAGGCTGTATTGGCAAAAGGCGGAGTCTGGCTAATGCAATTACCACTATATCCAATGCATGCACAGACAAGAGAAGGTAGAAAACTCTCCTTCCCTTGACCACCACAGCTCTGCAAGAAGTCCTGTAGCACAGAATTCACATCAGTACCTAAAAAATTATATCCTTCTTTCTGTTACTGGCAGTTTGTTTCTGCCAGCAAAGTTGACAGACCTTGGTCTATTATGTTTAATTTTTACAGTTACCTTAGGTATGGCAGGGGGACAGAAGAACAGAGGACTTCTAGACAACATTTTGAAGTTTTATGTGATTTGTGGGCCTTTGACATCATTTGTCCATATTGTAACCTCCGTATGGCTTGACACTGGTGCATAGTTATTTCCAATTTAATTAGTCTTCTGTAAGTTTTACTAGCATGCCAATTCCTCCTTCCAGGTAAGCCACAAGACAGTTTATCAATCCAGACCTAACAGTGATTCCCGAGGTATCATTCCTGCCTCCCTACAGTTCATATTTTTCTTGCTAGCATTACTCCTTTTTTTTTTTCCCCCTGGTCAAACTACTGGTACAGTCAATCAGCAGCAACACAGCCATGTTACCCTGAAGGGCAGAGTGAATGGCTCTTAGAGGAATGCAGACCCCCAAAGGGAATAATTGCACATGTCTCAAAGTATTTCTTCAACGTCTGTAGCCCTGACGTCTCACTTTCCCGGCCCAGTTCTGACCCAAGTTTTACGCTGACTTCAGAGTAAAACCAGGGTAAAGAAATGATGAATTAAGCCCTTGATAGACTAAGCAGAAAATAATATGAATTAAAAAAAAAAAAAAAAAAAAAAGGCATTTTCGTTAGGATATACCACACAAATCTTTCTCTATGACCAAAACCCACTAGTTCAGCTCTTCCAGTTATGCCAAACTCATTCACACAACTCGGTAAATGCCACTTAAAGGTAAAGCAACCAGTGATCATTTTCTGCTGGAAATGTGAGCATATGCATCATCATATTCTTCCTAAAAGAGGAGAAGTCTGATGTAAGGTGACACTACACACACCTAGAAGGAAAAATAAAAAAAAAAAGAAAAAGAAAAAGAAAGAAAAAAGGTAATTACATTTTTGGCCATCAGCCCAGTTAACATTTACTCCAGGGAAGAAGAAAAACAAACAAAAACAGTGCATGAGATTACACCTGGGCTGAAAAGCAGAAACATCTGCTGAACTCATAAATTATTGGATTAGTTCTGCCCCAGGAAGCCAGCCTGGTATACATACCCTCTACAGACCACTTTAACTGTGCACAGCAAGAAATAGAAAAAGTTGTGCTGAATTAATTTCTCATTAGAAACAAGAGGGTAAGGGGGGTTAAAAAAAAGAAAAAAAAAGAAAAAAGAAAAACATGCCTAAATGCTCAGTGCAGGTTCTTTCCCGAACTACAGCATGGCTTACATTTGACACCACACTCCTCTGAAACAGTTACAAGGAGTAACTGATTAGTATCAGTGAAGGTACAAAAGGACCATATCTTGAGGCTTGCCAGCAATAATTATCAATCAGCTTACAGACATCAACTATGATGGAAGTTATTCCAGGTAAATGCTCATGAACACTGGGTATTTGCAAAGAAAAGAAATCTCCAGAAAGTCATAACACTGACAGAGTTATTTATTCTCCATATAGGAAGGCAGTGCTGCTTTTCTTACATGGTTGGAATTAATGCAGGCAAACAACAGTACAAAGAAAATTTCAGATGTTTCTGCTTTTTAGAACATTAAGTTCCTTCCCCTAACTTGCAATATGATTTTTTTTTAATTAAGCCATTCATAGCCCATCCTAGAGGATAAATATTTCACTACGAATTCCTCCTGAACTATAAAGGTTATAAAGAAGGATCCAGTACACTGAAAATCTTCAGTCCTAATGCTACAGTCATAATGCTCTCTTCCTGCTTCAGGCCCACTCCTTATCCCACAGAGAGGGTGTATCTTGTCTAACTATAATTCTTTCTACTCCAGCACATACAAGAAATCAAATAATTAGTCTCTTGCATTGCTACTGTATTCTTTGTTTAAAGTTAATCTATAAATTTGGAAGCTTCTAAACCAGTAGATGTTTCTAAATAAAGTATTTCTAAATAAAGTTCTACTTGAGAATAAAGAAGTACTTCAAATATTTTCTAGAGTATGACTTCAAGTTGTCAGCCAGTTTCCAGTTCAGCTGAGGTAAAAAAAAAAAAATCTATTGGAAATACACTGAATTTTTCTCTTGCAAACATTTAAATCAGCACATTGAGGCTTTGCTTCTGTTTTTGCAAATAGCTGGTGTCTGCCAGCTAAACCTACCACCAACATCCTTACAGTTTCATGACTGAATTTGTGGGGAGAGGGTTCAAAGAACAAAACCTGCCTTGTTTCTGTTACAAGCAGGAGCCATTTTTGCCTTAAACCCTTGATCACACCTCAGCTAATTATACTGCTATTTGCTATGGAGAATCAAATGACTTGTAGACTGATAGGTATGCAAACAGAAACCCAAGCAATACCTGGACAACACTCCCATCTACCCTAAAACAGCAGTTTCCCTCTGGTGAAGGTCCTTGTGACTCATCACACCAGGAACAACAAAGCAGAACTCCTCTTCAGCCTAGAGAAAGCTTTCCTTTCAAGGAGGCAACTATACATCATGTCATTGCGGCCTGACAATGTCTACAAATGACTGTGCTTTTGATAGCCCCAGATGATAAGGGAAGAAACACAGCCAGTCTCTGAATTCCCTTCCAAACAACCTCACAAGCAGAAGTGAGCTTGGTTTTTAGGCTTGCGTCCATTTCTGCAGAGGTAATTTTGTGCCCACAATTATTTGCAAGTGTAAATTATGGGCCCAATGCAATACTTACTGAAGTCAACAGAAAAAATGTCCTATTGATTTCAGCAGGGTTGCAATAAAGCCTACATATCAAAGTGTAGCTGAAAAATAAATAATTTCCTGGATAAGCACTGTTTGGACCTGCAAATAATTGCAGATACAATTTCAAGTCCTCAAAATAAGAGGTAAAATTGAGTTGCATCAAAATGTCAGGATCAATAGCTGTCAACCCACTGGGCTGTTGTGGAAGAAACTGATTTTGAATTACTTATATAATTATTTATAATCATTTTGCAACCTACACTGTGGCTTTATGACCACATATAAGTAACTTTAACAAAAGAAGAAAAGAGAGGAGCAGATGGGTATTTCGTACCTTCATGATGTGTGTAGTTGGCACCTTGGATGCATTTATTTTGCTGGACATAAAGTAAATCTGTACGGCACACTCTCAGCTAGTTTCACACAAATACAGTCAAGAACTTCAGCTAGCAGCTAAGGGCAGCTCACTATCTTTACCTTTGTGAAACAGAAGAGATCTCGATTTCCTTCATGAATGGAAGCGACAGTTTAGAAGTGGTAAATATTCATGTTTTAGTTTGGCTTACTTGACTTTTGAAGGAACTAGACTACCTTAATGATTTTTCTGCATAACAACTTAATATTAAGAAAAGCAAATAAATTCACAAAGGAGAAGATTAAGTCAACTAATAGCCTGTATTTATGCTGAATGTGAGTATTAAAATACTTAATTTTAAAGTGAAACAACAGTACTTTTCATCATGAAAATTCCTGAAGCTTACCAGGCAGGCAGTTGACTACTATGGCCAAGGACATACTTAACTTGATGACTGATTTTACCATATCTATTTTATGCCACTGTATATTTACGACAGGCTATTTTTCTTGCTTCAGTATAACAAATGTATATGCACTAAGCACAGCGGAAAAAGACACTGATGTAATTTAAAAATTCTAGGAAGTTTTCACAGGACTTAGAAAGAAAAACAGGAGATGGGATGGACACATCTACAAATCAAAAATATGTATTTGTCAACAAACATTACAGAAGTAAAAAATAAGTAATTTTATATATAGTTGAGGCCAGATTGTCCCAATGGCTAAGTAGCCTTTCTACACCCAACTGAGCATACGCATCTTCAAGTTCTCCTGCAAGTGCCTGGGACAATCTCAAACTCCCAATGACGTTTTTAAAACTCACAAAAAGAAGCCCAGAAGAAGAAAGAAACAAGATCTAATTTGTGCTCTATAAAAGGAAAGACCAAAATCATCAGTTACTTTCTAAAACTCTGAGCAAGGTCCCCTCACCTCCTATTCTTCAAAGTCAATAGTCAACAGATTAACAGGAATGATACAATACAAAAAGCAGCAAGAAGCATTCAGAATATAATTTTGGGGAAAACTGGTTGAACAAAGGAACATTTAAAAATTAAACTAGTCTGAAGCAGGTAACCAAGGAGAAGGAACTAATACAACATACTCTGAACATATTTTCTTCCCCAACACATACACATAACTCACCATGATTATTGCTGTCTTACTATCAGGACATTCACAGCAAAGCATTAACAGCACATCTGTTTCAATAAAAATAAATGATCAAATACAGGGATTATAAAACTTTATACTTCCATGAAAATAACTATTATTTTTAAAACGCACCTCAAGGTACCAGGAACTCACCATATGCACTGCTTTCCTTTCTACCACAGGGAGCTTATACGGCAACTAAAAATTTGCTAGATGAACAATCCTAAACAGAGCTAGCTTTAGCTTCATGCACTAATTTCCAATCAACACACACTCATTTTGCTAACCACGTTATTGTTTATCTGATAAAATAATACAAGTTTGATACTTATTTTAAAAAAAGAATAATGGGGTCTTTTTCCAGCACTGGGCCACAGACAGCTCAGAATTATTACATATATGTTTCCCTAACTTCTGCTGAATGAACTTAACTGAATGAGCTGCGTGAACTTACACAGCAGTTTTACCAGAGTCAGCAGACTGGATTATTTATCTCTCTCAGATTACTTAAAGGAACCAGGCTCACCAGCAACCATAGGTACGTCTAGCACCTGAGGCTCAGCCGGTTCATTAGGAATGTTCAGTTTAAGATGCTTGTCAGAAGACATGAAGAACAGGAAGCTTAGTGAGGAACAACAGAACATGACAAACAAATACAGATGCCCTCCTCTTCCCTTCTGCTGCAAAACCCCCCCAGTCCACTGAACTCTGGTAACTTTGAATGCATCCAAGATACGACCCTAGATAGCTCTGAAACAGAGAAAGGCATAAAGGCGACAGAGTTTACACTGTCCATTTTATAAATTTTTCTAGGTATGCACAAATGATTTTAGAGTCCGCAATCGGGGAAATTAATTCCGTGCCATAACCTTTCTGAAGTTTATACAAGCACATTCAAAAGTCCGCATTCCAGATGTTTCAGGTTCCTAAACCTTATTTTCAAAAGTAACTTTGGTACTTTATCCCCAAGTACCCTGATTTTCAGAAGCCTTTTAAAGTGTTTTTGCAAGCATTTCAAATTAGCCACAGATAGTCACTGTTGCAACTACTGCCTCTTCACTTCTCCTCCTTCTTCAAAAGAAAACCTTGACTAATGACTTGGCTCTTAGAGTAGCTTGCAAGATCAATACTACAAGATTTGAGCTGAAGAATTTTTTAACATATTCATTTGTGAATTCGCTGTACTGCAACTTCCTTTGGAGTAGCAAAATAAATGCATTCTTAGAACCTCTGTTTCAGTATAGTTTGTTGCCAATCTACATAATATGAGAGGAGAAAAATGAGATCGCTAAACAACCACGCAAGGTACATGAAAGTGTGATTAACATCTTATTTTCCCACCTGAAATGACACAATATTCTTTTCCAACTTACACTGAATTGCATTTTGAAGAGGTGAGGACACGACATCTTTGATATAGATCAACCTCTTCTCTAAAACCAAGCGGTATTGTGCGGCAGGAAGAAGAGGTCAGGAATTCTGTTGAGAGCAGGTGCTAACATGTCCCTCTATCCCACTCCAATGACAAGAGCGTATTCTTTGGCACTGACAACCTGTAACTGAGCTGACAAGCAGAGAAAAGAAGTCAGGTAAGACTAATGGCTCTATTTAACAGCAGTCTAAAGTAGCATTTGCATCTGAAGTTGGGCACTCTTTCCAGAAAAGAGAGAGACACAATTACTTACTTGTTAAACATGAGAATTAATCTTACTAAAAATAATTTTAATGGGTGGTGGTAAGAAACAGGGTCAAAACCAGGGCGGGATATATTCAGAGTATTTGAAGCAGCAAATGCTTCTCATGATGAAAATATCTGTAAAAGAAATGAAACAGTAACGTACTTTTCCAATTCTCATCCTAGGCCATCAGCAGAGACCACACAGGATGCTGGCAGGACATCCTCACCTTTACAAAATAACCTTTTCAGTTAAGAAACAGTCACCATACATATCTGCTATCCCAGAGTGTTATGCCGAATAAATATGTTCCGATGTTAGTCAGCAGACATCAAGCTGCAAAGTCTGTTTTATTCCTCTCCACAAACTACATTCTATCTGTAGAAGAGCTATCAATATTTCATGATCTACAGTTTTCAGAAGAGAATGTTTTATTTTCATCAACAACTTCTAGATTCTGCTTTCCAAATCTGAATGCTCAGATATTTCTGGAGTAAATAAATGCACTGTAATCATCTAAATGCACCAGGAGGTAATTTGTTGAACCCTCAAACCTTCACGTATTTTGATCTGTGAATATTAACTCATAATTCTTACATCTCCTGCACTTAATAGACAAGATTTTAGTAGCTTTATTTACATACGCTAATAACTTGGTGCAGAAACAACTTATTGTGCAGGTAGTGTCCCTGATAAAAATGGATACATGATACTGTGTGAAGTAAAAAAAGGACTATGGTATTTCTCTGTGATGCACAGAGCTAATGTGCGTTCAGTGCACGCAGCTAATTTTCTTCTGCAAGTATCACCTCTGCTTTCAACAGAATAACCAGATAAAGTGTCAAACCTGTTTCAGCTGTCCAGGTGAGATACGAGGAAGGAAGAAGAAACTATGAAATTGCCCAGGAAGAGTCAATAACATATTATTTGACTTTACAGGCAGAAGTAAACATCATGCAAGCTGTAACTGAATTAACGCAGCATTTTGGATAAACCCAATTTGCATAGGATTTTCTGTCACAGGAACATCCACCCTGCAATGTTAAACCCAGTCTCCCTTGACGATATTTTTGAACCGCTGATCAGGCTCCCTGCATGAACAGGCAACAGTCCCATTCCTCATCCCATCAACTTCCGTTGATGTTCTCCGGGCACCAAGCAAACATACAGGTATGCATATACCAAAAATGTTGTAATAGTTCTTAAAGAAGGGACAAACTTAACTATGCTATTTATGCAAAAGGAAGAAGAAATAAAACTAGCCTGACTAAACTAGGCTAGTTAAGTAGCAGAAAAAACCTGTTAACAAGACTGGAATAGGATTGTCTGACTTGTTAATAAAAAATAAAAAAAGGAACAGTAAGAAAAGTCTGAGGGACAAGGAATGCTAACACTCTCAAACACACATAAAAAACTGGTAAATGAACGAGAAGTACATGAAAATATATGAAAAAAATCACAGCTACTTCATATCTGTAGCATTTGACTTCTGACACTAGTCGTCACTCATGTAAAATGTGACTAGATGAAAAAGGACAGCTTTTCACTTGAAGTACATATGTCCACTAAATGCCCTGTGACAGACCTGAGAGAAAGTCCTCATGAAGGCATACCCATCGCTTCTTTCTGCCTGCTGCTCTCCCACAGCCAACACTGAAGATAAGCTGACATCTCAAACCGCAGTAGCAACCTCTTGCGAGCAGCCAAGACACCCATCGGCTTACTGTTCTCAAGACTCCTCAAAAGTAGGCTCACTGCAAACTGGAGTTGGGTCAGAGGAGGCTAACTCCAGAACAAAGGATTTACACAGTAAAGAACAGATTGCCAACACGCCATGCAGAATCCTACCTTGGGGAAGGAGACTAAACAGTCCTCATTCCAACTTCATCCCACACAAAGTTTTAGTCTGCTCCCATATATATCCATTTTACGGTAACGACTTCACAGAACTACTATCAATCAGCCTTTTACTCAATAATTGAGTTCAGGTGGACTTAATATCATCTACCATAAGTTAGTAATGGCTAGTGCAACAGAATTATTGATATGGTTTTAATTAAAAAAAAAAAGTAGTAAATTCTATCATGTTTGCAACTCAGGGTTTACAACAAAGACAACTTGGTGAAACAGTCATGGGAAGTCGCAAATGTGAAAAATTCACACTAATTCCATCTGAGTACTGTTTTTTAATCAGCAGGTAATTTGCTTTGTAAGAGATATTTACACAGATTTTAGATAACCTTTGTCTTGGTCAGGATTTAAGAAGTCTCTCTGGACATCTCCCATCTTTTCCCAGCCTTCATTCTTCCAGGAGAAGCAATTATGTACAAAGAAACAGCCTATGACTAATCAACCACCTTTTAAAAATGTACTCTCTACTCATCAGGAAGCATTCAGCTATTTCTAAAGTGGATAATATTCTTAGCCAACAAAATAAAAATAAGGGGTATCGGTTAAGCAGGGTTCTACCTCACCTTCAGATTGCAAGTTATCATCTTTCCTTCTGCAGGGCCTTGATCACTTGAGAATGCTTTACAGTCTCGTGGCTATCCAAGGTTCATCACTTTAACACCTAATTATCATTGTGAGCAGCCACTGTAAACATCAACGGAGCTTCCAAAGGGCAGTATGCAACACAGCACAGTCAGTTTACATTAAGGTTAATTGGTCTTTCAGGAACTCCTAGTATTTGCTAAAATAAAACACAACTGTAGTCCAATGAAGTGATTTTGTTCCTTTGTCTCAAAGCTGAAAGACTGAAAAAGCTAACTGCTTTCAAGGGCAAAACATCTAGAGTAATTTAGGAAACCTCTGCTGTAATCTTTGTTTTGTGCTGTAGCTTAACACAACAGCTAAACCAAAGCTTTGAAAGTGAAAGGTCAAAAAATAAAATTAAGACTTACCAACATACTGGTTTTAATGCTGTTTTGAAAAGAAGGAATGTTTGAGTTAAGTTGGAACAGGCCTAATTTTTCCTGTAAGATCATGTAACAGAAGAGTCCATTCATATACGTTGTCGGAGTGGCTCTGAAGAACTCTCTCCTGTACTGCAGCGACGGAAATGGCAAGCCCAAGGATGAACAGGTTTGCTGTTCACCTTGTTGGATATTAGTCCAGCTGTTGCTCAAGCTCGTTATACCCACAGTATGCTTAAGAAGAGCTGAGGGAATACTTGCTATTACTGTATTGGTCAGATCATATGTGTAAGAAGCTGTGGCCAGAAACAAAGTGAGACAGGACCAAATTGCAAGCATACAGCATACTCAACTGGTATTGCAGGCACAGATCTGTGCGCACTGTACCACAACCTGCCTGACACATAAGGGATCTGAGGTAGAAATTCTCTTCAGAATGTACTTAAGAGATGATCAAGAGTAACTTCACTGAAAGCACATAATTCATGTGACTATTACAACACAAATATAAAAGAAATGAGAACCATGCCCAGTAAAATATTCAAAGCCAGGGCCTTGAACACAAGGAAGCAAAACCACTACATATAATCGGAATATTTGCACTGAGAGCTGAGTTACATTGCCCCTGTTCCAAGTAAAATCGACTGTCCTTTACGCTTACTATTGCCTCTGTAATTCTGTCTTATGGCTGCTTAACACAGGGTTAACGAACAGGCTTGGAGAAGGAGACTTTGGGGAAGTTGCCAGAAGCTTTATCAGCAGTTTTAACAGGGGTCAGCCTGTTCACCATCAGAATCTGCAGATTTGTCTTGATTGCCAAACTTACAACATTTTTGATTATGCAAAAAGTCTTAACGGTGAGCTTGTTAACTCCCAGCGTGATCTCATTTAGAATTAAAATAGCTTGCACTTTCAAAATTAATACAAATCAAAGGGACAGCGCTTTAATTTAGACAAATTAAGAGCAAATTAAAAGCAATTCTGTGAAATCATCTAAGACCCCTGGATGGATGCATCCCATTCAGAATTGACCCTCCCAGAAGCAAGATTGGAACTACTGGAAAGATCTCTCTCTCCTCTACTTCAGCATCAGGAACAGGCATTCAGAACTGCATGCAAAGTTTTTCTGTGGAGATTAAGGAATTTTGTTGGTCTAAAATCAGGGGTTATGTATCTCTAATGCTGAAGAAGTCCCAAAGATAAATGGATGTAGCACTGCTATTTTAAAGTTGTTAACTCACGGATGTTCAAAGTCAGAATCAAATACTTAATTCTGATGGAAAGCTGAAATACTTTGCTTTACACTGGTTTAACGTGTATGAGTTTAATTTATTTTCTCAGTAGTTGAAAGACTCCTACAATAAACCAAGCCTACATAATAAACCTAACCTTATAAACCAAAGCAAAGGACACAAGCACATGGGAAAGCAAAATGGTAATCAAAATAGAGAGAGTTTTATGGCCTGATGCCACCTAACCTGCTACTTTGATCGGTCTGTTCAAATTCTTCTAGGACCCGTTAACATGTAGAAAACATCAGTCCCAGACTTGCATCCAGAAAATGCATTAGTCTTGGTTTAGGAAATTCATTATCTATCCTTATGAAATTAAGGCAGCAAGAAAGTAGAATTTGTAGCTTCACGTGCTAAGAAGAGCTAGAAACTAGCACTGCAAAACAGTACTGTTAGGCGTTTTTTGATATATTGCACAACTACAAAATGGCTCCTGTGAGAATGCTGTAAAATAACAGGAC